>NW_026535794.1:36952500-41952500 GCF_028551555.1 Melozone crissalis
CCTGTGAAGAGTGTCTTTCTAATACAGCATCCTGCTGTTAGGGCACTAGTGAGGCCCTGGCAAACTGGACACAAATTTCATTTTACTCTCATATCAAGAGCCCCCCGGAGAGATATGTCTTAGGATATTAGTGTCTTCAGCAGCACAGCCATTAAAGCAAGCACACAGGGAATCACCCATCTGCACAGGCTTAAGGATAAGAACATTGCTGCAGAAGCTGATCTCCAGACTGATGTTGCTATTTAATGTGGCTTCTAGCAAACTGTGAATAAAACTCCTGGCTTGCAGATGACAAGTTACCATGCTAGACTTGCAAGTTCTTTCAGGAAACCAAAGCAGACACAGCTGCAATCAGGCTGCATTAAGCCAGGCCTGCAGTCCCAATGGAGTGCAATGACAGCAGGATTCTACCCACAATGTCAGTGGGCACAGACATCTTTTGTTCTTATCACATATTCCTTATTCACATTTCTTCCATTTCTTTATGAATCATAAATGCCTGTGATTAAGGGCAATGCTCACTTTTTTTTAGGAAGGTCTGGTACATAAACATACGGTGCTGCTTCATTATGCAACAGGAAATGGCTCCCAGAGCGGGCGACCTGCAGACCCAGTCAGATCAAACTTCTCCTTGCAGGGCTCTTGGGATGGACAGCACTGGGGTGTCTGTGCTCCACTGACAGTTTGAGGATTAGTGCTCCTGCAGCTGGTGCAGGGCAGCTATACCAGCAGTGTAGCTGTGCCTTAGGGAATGGGAAGCAGCCTGGATTTGTGCTGCCTACACAAATAAGCCCAAGACTGCCTGCTTTTACTAGGGAATAAGTCTTTGCCAAAATTGGAGCAATCATATTCACTTACTGAAAAGACCCAGCTCCCTTAAAATAGGTAATGATCAATTAAAGCCATTTTTTAGCATCATGAATACTTTTAAAAAAACCCTCAGAGATCATCTGTAACTGATGGTCATTGTTTGCCTGTCATACAAGGGCTGACATTTTCAAATGTGACTAGTACTTTAAGCATCAACTGTTTTTTGCTCAACTTGAGAACTTCTGCTTTTTGGAAACTTTTAAAAGTAGCTACTGAAAATCAAACTTCCTATCATTCAAAGAAGGTACCGGAAGGAAGGACACCTGAAATCAGTTTGCTTCTAGTCATCTTGACTTTGAACAGTTATGATCATATCAAGAAGAAATAATTTTGATTATGTAAGGGATAATTGTCAGCAGAAACTAGAAATTCAACCTTCTGTCAATAACCTTCGTCTCACTAAAGTAATTGCAAATAGGAGCAACTTCATTGGTGTCCTCACAACATAACACAGAAGCAGGATTTTCCTTTCTTCACTCTAATTTTGGGACAATGTCCTCTCTCTCATTACCCTTTTAAAACTGTGAACAGCTGGAGCAGTGATTACCAAAGAAGAGCAGAGCAAAGGAACTGGCAGTAGCTTGTGTGTGTGGCAGCTATTTTCACATACGTGATGCTTTTTGGATAGGCAGCCTGCAGCCAGTGCAAGTGTGAACAGTCACCTTTGCATGGCTTCATGCACAGCATTTGGAATGCCACACATACCTGTGTGAACCTCTGAGCTTTGTGAGGGGTCAGATATTGCTGTCCTTTACACCATGAGGAGCTGAGCCTCTCTCTCTGGCGTGTTTCTCTATCTCTCCTTTTGCATACACAGGAAAAGCAAAGGAAGGCTGTGCATACAATGAGGAATGGAGGAAATCTTCCTTCATTAACAAACTGTAGACCAGGACTCACCAGCTGCTTAGTATGAAGGAGAGTCACTATTGAACTCCTGCATAGAGAGAGATTCAGATTGAAGGAAGCATTTGTGGAAATGCCCCAGGGAAAAGGAAAGAAGGCACTGTGTGTGTTTACCCCAGAGTCCCCTAAAATACAGATTTATACAGATTTGAGCTAGAGAGGACACTTGATTCTGAGATTCTCCCTGAGCTTTCCTGTATATCAATATGGAAACTTCTGCTGCTATAAAGCTGTAAAAACAACTCCTGCATGCTTGCTCTGGTGCAGCTTGCATTCAGGGTGTGCTGCTCTATTCTTTGTGATGGTAGTCTGTTCTATTCTTTGCCCAGGTTTTCCTATGCAATCTGAATACTCCTATGGGGGTGATTCCAATTTTGGGCCATATTCAGCAGCCAGCGCAGTGCTGGAAATTATCACTGCAATGCAAACACCTGGCAAAGTGAGCTGAAGTGCACCTCTAGTGTTGTGAAAACTCATTTTCAGGATATCGACGATCCTTGCAATCAAGGAATATTTTTGTCAATGGGGCCTTATTATATTGCTCTCTATGATGTAGTTGGGGAATTGGGGTAGGGGGACTTCTCATAAGTTTTGATTGGACATTTGAATGAGAAAATAATTTCCTATTACAAACTATACTATGTACTATTCAGTACAAGAAAATGATGCAGGGAACTTTGGGGTTTTCCACACATTTGCTAGGCCTCAGAGACATCTGTTTACATTTCCTATTCCACAGACATTTGTACAATTTCATCTTGCTCTCTCAAATGTTTGAGAGAATTAAGCTTTAAGCTGAAGGTTAACAGAAGGAGATATTTTTCTATCCACTCTTTTAATATGGGTGTAAGAAAATTTGCTATGGTTTAAATTCAGATAATGTAAGCAGTAGTATCTACAAAGACCCTGAAGAAGTTGTCTCCTAGTGATTTTTCAGTGTATTCTAGTACAAGACTTGTTCAATGAGATGCAACAGAGGGACGATTCAGTGACAAAAAAAATCCTCCTTTATTCTTCTGGAGAGGCTTCCTACCCAGAGCACCACAGGAATGTGTCTAGATGCAGATGTGTGCACTTTAGATAAGCATGTTCCTTCTCATGCCATCAGTACTGCTACTGATATTGCTGTTGCTCCTAGACATATCTCAGTCATGTGCTCAGTGTTGCTCATCTCCAGAACATGTTCTGCATATTCCCTAACTAGCTTTCATACTTCCAGCAAGAGGAGAGGGGGTTTAGATATTGCCTTCATTTTACACTCTGTGAAAAAGTGAAAAAAAGTCATACACCTAAAAAAGACCATGTGAGAAGCAGAAAGAAAATAACAGCATGCTTATTTATCATTGAAGAGTAATTTTTACTCTCCATCCAGGAGAGAATGGGAGAGAGTCTGGAAACAAATCCTTACTGTCAGGGCACTCCTCTTGACTTAATCCCCTGGGAAGTTGTAATGGTTTATTATTTCAGTAGTACCTAAAACACCTGGGTTTTTTTACTAGTCAGCTCCACACTAACCTTTCTCCCATGGTAGTGTCCTTGAAGGCTCAAATTTGATCAGCCTCAGAAGAATGTAGTTGTCCAAAAAACACTTTGTATCTTCCTAACGAATTTTTAGGGGTTTAAATGCTGACCTTATCTTCTTAATCTATGAGATTTCCCTTAATGTTATACAGCTATTTTGTAAAGAATGTGGTGGTCATTGCAAGCTTTATTGAATAATGAAATAAGAGGCCAATGCAGCTGTGTGAGATAGGGAATAGAAGAGGTGAACCAATTATTCTCCTACCAGCCACAAAAAGTCTGTTTATATATGAGTTATGTAACCCAAGCTGACACTTCACCAGGCAATACTTCAGCTGGAAATTATGAACACCTTTCCCACCTCACCACACATGCTATTTATCAAGTCCAGGAATACAAAAATACAACTTTGAGGATAGGTATAAAGAGTTTTTAAGAGGCAGGTTGAGAATCTGTGTGCATATTAACTCAAAGGTAGTTTACAGATGCCTCTGTCTGGCCTGAACAAATGTGAGGGTGATGTTTCAGGATAAAAGTGAAGAATAAAAATGGAAAGACAGAGTTTTTAAGTAGGGGTGTCAGTTAACTGTACTTACATAGTTATTGTGTTGTGAGCCAGTGAATATCTTAGTAGCTGCATAAATCAAATGCTTCATTCAGGAGAATTTGCCCTGGACATGCTCTATAAGCTCGTGCATTGTAGAGGAGGAAAATCAGGTCTGGAAGGGACAAGTGTGTTCCCCCATTGCTCACCAGTGATGTGCCAAACTGAGAGTTACACAGGGGTGCCAGGGTGCTGCCAGGGCTGGCAGGCCAAGGGGCTGTGCCCAGGGCCACCAGGGCCACCAGCCCCTGCAGGGAGTCAGGCTCAGCAGGGTCTGCGGCCTGGGCTGTGCTGAAATGGGGCCTGCCTGTAAGGGAAGACAAACACAACACTCCATGCACACTCCCTGCCCTCTTCTTTCCCCAGCTTTTATCTGCTGAGCATGGCACCATATGGCATGGAACATCATTTTGGCCATCTGGGGTCAGCTGTCCTGGCTCTGTCCCCTTCCTGTGCACCCCCAGCCCCCTTGCTACTGGTGGGGGGAGCAATGGAGAAGGCCTTGCCTCTCACTGCTCATCAGTAACAAAACCATCTCTGTGTTATTCTCTGTTTCATGTACAATCCAAATCATGGCCCCTTACTAGCTACTAGAACCAGCTCTATCCCAGCCCAAACCATCACAATACCACAAAGCACAGAAGGGAGACGCTCTTCAGCTACTGCTCCTTCTCTCCTTTCACATCTCCACCTTCAGAGTCACAAAATTAAAGGAATGATAAACAAATATGCTGTTGAGGTGCAAATGGCAACATTATTTTAATATTATATTCAGGTTTCATCTTTATTAGCATTGGATATTAATGATAAGTGTGAAGTAATTATGTATATAATTATAATAATTTTTATTATTAGCATCTTTTGACAGGTAGGAGTGTCTTTTCCTGAGGAGCCAATCTGCTGAAATGGCCAAAGTGACTGTAGCTTTCCCATCTAACCCCATCAGACTTGCTTCAGAATACTATTTTCCTCATTCACACTGTAAAATAAGGTTGTGTTTATGTCTTTGACTTAGTTTTTAACACGCTTTGTTGAGTTTTGGTATTTCTCCTTGCTTATGACAGCAGTAGTCTGGAAAACCAGGGCCTGGTGCTGTGTTGTGCCACTTCTGGAGCAGGCTGTAAGTATAGGTGGAAAGGGTATTTTTTCCTTTAGATGAGAAGCCTGTAAGGATTAACAGAACAGTAAATAAATCCATTCTATGGACAGATTATAGTCTAATTAGAGACTTCACAAGTCTCTATTTAGACTGTCTCGAATTTACAACCTTTGAATTTTCAGGGAGTTTTGGTTGTGAGCAAATGTGAAGTCCATTGTGAAACCTGGCTCTGGCCACCAGACTGCCAATACACTACTCCATGCAACATCAGCAGCTGACCCAGACCAATTGAAAATTTCTCTCAAGTAGCATTTGGTTTTAGGTTCAGAGAAAGTTCACATATCTGTCCATTGTTCCAAGGTTCTGGATTATAATTGCAGATTTGCAGCATTTTAATTTTATTGTCTTTAAGCATTATTGTATTTAGGCTAACTTGCATGTGTTTAAGCATTCTTGCATTCAATTTAAAAACAGATCGAAACAACCATTCTAGATTTACAACAGAGATTAGGGTAATATTTACCTTCTACAGAAGCTTCTGTCTTCTGATGTCAACCTGTGAAATAGGCTAACTTATATTTTTTTTTCATTTTGCTTATGTTTTGTTATCATCGCATCCCACCCAGCACAGCTAAGCTTTCAGAAATCTTTAGTTCCGGCACAAACTAAAACATAGAGAATTTATATGATTTTGGATTAAGGGATAAGGTTTTATAGGGTTGCAAATAAATCCTCTACTTACTGACATCTAGACTTGTGTTTTGTGTTAAGGCTCTTGCGGGACTGGAGCAGGGGGGGAGTCAAAGCCTCTGGGCTCCACAGAAAGGACCACACCCCACTTATATCTGTGAGCTATACAAACACCTTCTCTGCATGGGAAATTAAATCTTCATTGACAAAAACTGTTGAGAAAATAAAATATTGATCTTGCTTGTGAGACTTTTATGTTATTCAATTAAATTAGTACAATACCTTTCCTACTAGTAAAATAAGAGTGCCATTACTATATGGAAATATAATGTTCCATAATATTTTTATTGTGAGACAGGGGATACCTCTTACAGCACTCAGAAGTACAGTTTATACATGACTATAAAGTTAGTTGTGATCCATAAACAGCAGATATAGATCTCAGATATAGCTTTGGAAATCAGTTTAAAGGAAAGTGCCTTATTCTCTTTGCAATATCATATAAAAGTAGCATCATTTAAAAAAAATCATAATCTCTTCTAATTTTTTTATACTGAAAGACAATGAGACATCATTCTAATATTTAAATTGGAATATGAGTCTGACAATATTTTTTGCTACTGCATTTTCTAAAATTAAAAACCCTTTCAAAACCAATAATGATCCAGAATCCATGTCTACTGCAGCCAGACACATGAATGTACAAATATGGGCATACAGTAATGGCTAGTGAAACATAAGGGACCTAATAGAATGAGATTTGTGTGGGAGAACTGTGTTGGGATGTGACTATTTCTTTACCAGATGATGAGATGTGAATATGACTTGGCAGGTGCAAATGGCAGCTGTGGCCTCCTTTTTTTTTTTAACCAGGCTAGTTCTTTCTTTGTCCAAAATCTGCACTTTCTTGGAAGTACCTGTAGTACCTGGTGTTCATGTGAGTGTGTAAATAAGACCAAGGCATCCAGCTGTGGACACTTACGGGTATGTATCCCACACACCTTTTTTTTAAAATCCTTTACTGAGCAAATCTGTTGCATAATATAGGCAGGAAGCTAATCTTGTATAAGTTGCTTGTAATAGGGAACATACTTCCAAATTAATATTTTTCATTTCATAATATTTGGTAACATATTGTCTGAACTGTGGAATCCTGGCACATTTTCTCACTGCAGTTTCTCCCCGCCCATGTGCATCCCCCTGCAATTGTCCCAAATGTGCCTTAGCAGGGAAAACAGAGCATATTAGTCTACTGGGATACAAGTAGCAGCTGCAATTATGATCAGAGAGTTCATAATATCATTTAATAAAACAACTGTTCAGTTGCTCCACTAATGCATTGGAGAGTATATCCTATACAGCTACTTTCCATATAACTGCTTGGCCAGTGTTCACTCTCAGCCTTTCTGCTCTTTCAAAACATCATTAATTGTGCTTTCCACTGAGGCTGGCCTTTCCATCTGAACAGTGTCTTTATGCCCCTCCCCTTTGGACCAGCTTGTCTGTGGTTCCAAACTTTGACCATCCTGTTACCAGGAATGAGCACTGTGCCTTCAAGCAGCATTAGAGACTCTCTGCTGCAGAACTGTCATCCTGGACAGAGCTTAGGGACAGGGAGGGCATCAGGACTGATATATCTTTGCAGTGATGGGAGAATGTCTGTACCTGATATTTACCCTACCAATATGGAAGCACTCCCCAAGTTAGTTTTAAAGACAGGTTTTGTGATTGCAGAGTGAAATCAACAAACTCTGGTTTCAACAGGTGTAAGCTGTGTTGCAGAAGCATTAAAAAAAAAATTGATTATGCCCTTTATCTTTCACAGTGTATATAATCTCTTAAAAAAACTCCCCAACATTTAATTTTTCCTACCTTTTGTTATTTGCATGAATAAACTATTTATATGGGGGCAAAGGTTTTATTATGAAAATTGATGCAATTTGATAATACATTAGAGAAGGAGTAAACATTTGTAATGATAGCAGTTAAAGCACTCAGTGCACAGCAGACTAAGATTCAGGAAGTGAAAGACTCTTCTCTCTAGTAATGGCATGTATAAATAGCCCACAAACAAAACATAGTCCATGTTATGGTCTG
This sequence comes from Melozone crissalis, assembly GCF_028551555.1. NCBI lineage: Eukaryota > Metazoa > Chordata > Aves > Passeriformes > Passerellidae > Melozone > Melozone crissalis. The sequence continues at coordinate 36,960,285 of NW_026535794.1, forward strand.
CTGGGTATAGCTGTTGTGTGCTAAGTGAGTTTATTTGGCCTGTGGTAATCCTCCTCCCCTCCAATCTGTGAGATGTGGACTATTTTCCTTGAGGGGCTAATCTCAGCCCACCTCTCTGAGACTGTCATATTCCATAAACCTTTAAATAAATAATAAATAGAAGTGATTTTTTTAAAATTATGGATTACTTTTTTGATGTTTTAATGGACAGGTGCTGATAATTTTTTCATCTTCAAAGTCATCTAATACTGTCTTTTACCAGCTTTGGACACAAGATCTACCTGATAATACACTCAACAGTAGCAAAAAAATTGCCTACATGCAAGCAGATACATATAAAAGGCTATTAAATCAATGATCAGTAATTTAGAAAAAGTTGATTTGAATTAAGAAAAGCTATAGAAGGAGTGAGATACGGCAAGTTCCATATATATCTTACATCATTCTTTACATGATCTGTGAACTTGACTCATGAGTATTATCTCAGACACTTAAGTAACTGTATTATGAAAGTATTTTTCCGCAGTTGAAACACTAAATAATGCATAAAATACTTATTTCCAAATACTGTAGTGTAGTTGCATCAAGGATGGATCCAGAAGTATTTATAGCTTGCATGCTACTGAAATTTTTCTTAAAATAAGAGCTCAAAGCAGAAGATATCTATTTATGAATTATTTTGGTGCATGCTAGTTCAGTAACTGGCACAGTGTACAAGCAGCCAGCCTTCTACCAGTTGTACTATCTTATTGACTTTACATAGTCAGAAGTAGTTTGTGTTCTTTGCTTTGAATTCTTCCTTTTATTTAATACTATGGCAATTTCATCTCTTTCATTTGTAAAGCTCAAGCTCTTTGGCTTTCTTGCCTTGTGACTTGTATGTGTTTTAGTGACATCTTTCATTTCTTACTTGTAGCCTAGAAGGGAGAGCTGCAGTATGATCTAGTTTGGTTAACTTAAAGATGACAATAATCTCCTAAGTGTAAGAGGAGGACAAGAATTTAATTCTCTGTAGTTTTTTTTTTTTTTTCATTTCCCAGTGAAAAGCAAGACATTTTTCCCTTTCTTTTGAGTTATGACTCACTTCTCCAGATTTTGTTTTGATCTGAGTAATTAGTGGTTTTTTGTCTTTTATTCTTTATTTTTAGCAGCTACAGTCTATCTCCCACTTAGTTGCTGACATAAAAATATTAGCAAAAAGATGTTGCTCTAAGGGTAAGGAAAATCCATTCATAAAAATCTCAGTGAGGATTAAGTGGGATTCATCCAGGAAAGATCAAGGGTTCAAAAAGATTGTTATTAAACATGTTTATAGAGTTCTTTGAGAGTACAGTATATTCCCTGTTCCAGAAAGCTCACAGCTCAGTTGGAGGGAAGAGAGATGAGCTGAGTGTTGAGGAGAAAAAGGAAGGAAGGTTCCTCAAAGGAAGGAGTTGAGGGAGGAGTGAGAAGTTATTTGGAGTATAGGAAATGTGAGATGGTGCCACACACGGAAGGGGACACAATGTCAGGAATGAGAGGAGGCGACTAAAGAGCTGAGGGAGCCTTTAACAGACCTCATCACAGTGTTGTCCCGTTTCTTTGCAAGTGAGACAAGGCGTGGAGGAGGCTCGAGACGTGCTTCTAGCTCTCTGTCTCCTTAGGGGCTGTGAAATCTTATGAAAACCTGTTTCCTTTGGAGTTGCCTTGTGTGAAAATCCCAAATAAAGTTAATATGAAGTAGGATATTGGTAGAAAAGATTGAACACCTCTGTTTTTCATGAAAAGGACACATGCTTCATGTCTAGACCTAATAGTAATGACACCTCATAGGCACTGTCTGCTGGTGTGAAAAACAGGATTTTGTGGCTTTGTGCACAGACATTGATGATTCTCTGCTCAATCCTTGAGAGTAGGAAAGCCAAAGCTGGGTTAGCCCAGTGCAATGGTCCTTGCATGGGGTTAGGGCACAGGAAACTAAAAAGGAGGAAAACCTACCTCTTCACTGGGCTCCCATTTCTGCTGTTTGCAGAACATGAGGACCAGGGTATTCCACAGAGCTCAACTGCTGGATATAAAGGCAACTGGGGGGATAAAACCAGACCACCTTCATGCAGAGTTTCAAGATCTTTACAGCCAGGAGTCAAAATTCAGGGAATTATTTTTCCTTTCTCCCTTGTGTTCATCATCTCTTCCCTGGCCCTTCAGATTTCCTTTGATGGGCACTGAGGCTCCCCTGCCCTTATGCATTGGAAGGTTGGTCCAGGCCCTGTAACAGGGCTGGCAACTCCTTTTTCTCTGGTGAGAAGTTCCTCTGGGGGTCAGAGTGGCAGAACAGCTGCTTAACCTTGTTCAAACCACCCCCTCCATTTTTTGTCTGCATCCAGCGCAGCTACAAGAATACATCCATGCCTACAGAGAAGCTGAAAACAGAATTCCCTAGCACAGAGTATCTAGAGTTCATATGTAAATTTCTGGAATAATTACCTTCTATTCTTTAAGGACTACAAGAAAATAGGATTTTTTTTCTTTTTTTCTTTTTTGCATGTGACCATCATGTCCAAAAACACAAGTGTTCTGGATAATGAGTCAATATCTAATTAAGGACATCACCAAACTACACTTATTTCTCAGACTTAGTATCTTCCCACTGGGAATATTCACTAATCTCTCACTGATTAATTACTGTAAAGACTTATGCTTCTGGATAATTATAAGATGTGTGATAATGGATCAGACCTTTAATCCATTAAATCTGGTATCTTGCTTCTGACTCTGACCAATAGCTAATGCATCTCAGAAAGGTGAATAACTCCATGCTCCAAATACTCTATTGTGGAATGTGGAAGAAGGAGCCCTTCCTCACCTCACTGGGTAATTGCTTTGAAGTATGAGATATAATTACCATTATCTTAGTCCATGTAACTATGTGTCATAAAATGATGAGTACTTAGTGTGTGGCAGACTGAAAATAGAAGGATCTGAAATAACCTCTATTGGATAATATAAGTGGGGTATGTCTAAGAGAATCTGGTTAGCTGTACCAAAACTTTGGAATCCTTTACTCAGAATCAAATCTCAAGATTCCATCTCACACCTACTTTTTAATGTCAGAAAGAAACATACCTTTGAAAAAGCCACATCATGTTTTTAAAGTTTAAGGCACTTCAAAATGATCTTCCATCTTGTTACCTATTGTGACTGGAGATTTGTTGTGGTGAATTGTCTCAAGGAAGCCTTGCAGGGAGTGTGTGCAGCTGGCTGCTGGCCTGAGAGGCAGCAGGACATAAGAATGTGTGGGACTGCAGGAAGGGGCTGGTGGCTTTGCATGGCAGCTCTGCCAGTGTCAACTGCAAGGGGCTTGTCTTTATTGTTGGCCTCAGAGGATGTGTTTTAAAAAAGCTCTTTTGATATAAAAGAAGATTCTTTGCCTTCACAGAGTTATCATTCAGTAAGGTTTTGGTCTGTTAAGCAGAGTTAAGCACACTTTTTTTCACAACTGGAGCCAGAGCCTGTGGCACCTGTTTCCACATTATTGCAATATCCTCCATGGCTTTATGCTGCTTTATGGAAAGAAAGCTTCTCTAAAGCACAAGAATACTGTTTGGGGTATTGCAAGACTCAAGGAAAAGAAGGGACTAAAAATCTCTGGATGCAGAGAAGTTAATTTATTTTTGTCTAATACCTTAATTAATAATGTGTAGACATGGGGTCTTATTCTGACAGAAGGAGTATTGGCTCTGCTCTCATGGATTTCGTATCTACAAGAAACATAAATGCATAACAACTGATGGCCAATCTCTGCCCACATGACTAGCACTCCTGCAATGGGAACAGTGTGCTGGATCCTGATGTCCTATCCCAGTCCTTTGATTTGAACAAGGATTTCTTTTTTTTTTTTCCTGGAAAGAACTGATTTAGCACAATGCTTTTCTTCCAAACAAGATTTTGCATACAGACCTGGATTCTGATTTCACATAGAAATCACAATGTTTTGTGTGATGGTAACTCACCTGAATTAAGTGCCCTTACTCCTGGTTTACACAGACATAACTGAGGGCAGAATCAGATCTTACATGTTGACACATATGGGTGACTCTAACCAACTGGCATACACTAGGCGCCATTAAAATCTTGACATTTACTGCTCGTAGTAGTTATATTTACTGTGCTATTTGCAGTATTCCCAAGTCTAAGAGTAGGAAATCCTTTAAATACTGCAGTAAAAGTAAATCCCACGGTGTGATAAATGTCAGGATTTAAGGGAACCCAACTTTGTAGTTGTTTTCTTCTTATTTTTTATTGCTGTGTTCAAACTTCTTGTGGGTTTTTTAATTTTTTTTTTAATTTTTAATTGTAATGGTAAGTGTTTTGACCAGAATCTCTCCTGCCTTAAGACTGGCTGAAGCCTGCTTTGGTGGGATATTTCCTTGGTATATCATCAGTCTAGAGAACTCATTTTTTCAAATATTGTGTGCCACATAAAAGGAACTTGAGTTTGCTTTAAGATGCTTTTGAACATCCCTGCTGGATTCACATACTTTCTTCTTGGTTACATCCTTTGTGGGGAGTGGATTGGCTGTGAGAATTAGTCCACCGATTCTCACTGCTCAGGGCTTCCACTGGCTGGAGAACTTAGCAGGGAGATGGTGACATTGGTTTTCCAGTGCCTTTGTTAGCACAACCTAGTCCACAATATTTTCACAGATGCACACAGCAGCACTTTTCCCACCCTTGAAACGGAAGAAATTAAGAAGAGTTTTGGATGAGATTTCAAACAAAATAGGCACATTTGTAAATGTACCAGACCAGATTTAACAAAATACTGAGGTTTCTAGAAACAATGATTTTGTAAATCTGTCTCATTCACACAAACTTTGATCCTTCAGTCTCAATCTATGATTTTGTAAATCCTACCAAATAATTAGTTGCATCTTTAGCTATAAATGTGATCTGTGAGGTAGTTTATGAGCAAATTTATGTCTCCCCTTCTACCTTTATTCTCCCCCTCTCCCAAACTAAAAAGAGCTGATTTAGGCCTGGGAGACAAGGGACTGGGAGAACAGAAATAAATGTGTATAAAGTTTCAAGGAATCCAGGGCTGTAGAATCACCTGCCCTGACTTGTCCCATCCAGAATACAACCACTGTAGTTAAGACAAGGAAGGAAAGACAAAGAAAGTATGACAGTGAAAAAATGGGGGAAAATGAGAATTATGGCCCTGGCTTAAGTGCACAGTGTATTTTTGGAGAAGTGTTAATAGTGCACTGCCAGTAGACTGGTTCCTCTCCATGCACAACAACTGTTGGGGATGTCCTCTCAAATCTGGCTACTGCCTGGCTAGCTGGCATGTGATATAAAGCAGGAAATACGAGTGTGCCAGGCATGTATAACTGTGTGTGTGCCACTCCTGGTCCATCTGCAGAGCAATACTGCACCTGCCAGTTGCTTTAGCTGGCTGTGGGGGAGGAAAGGAAGAGAGAGTATGTAATATGAGACAAGGAAAGCCCATTGTCTTCTCATTTTTCTTTCATTGCTCTGCTCTCCTTTCCTTTCTTTTTATGACAGAGTTGAACAAACACCACTGTTTGTTTTCTAAAAGAAAGTGTCTCTCTGGGGCTGGGTACTTTTGGGGTACTGTTCGTGCAGTAAAAATAGCTTGGCTTGAGTATTTTTATGAACAAAGCTGTCACTGTATGCAGGTTTGTACACCTCCGGGTATCATATATCTTGACTTCAAACCCCATTTTTACATGTAGGGGATTATATTAATTATTTGGATCCTTTTCCACAAAAAATCTAAATTGCCTATAAAGCAATACATTTCCTTACAGCTCATCAATCATCTTTCTTCTGCAAAAATTTCCAGCACCCATTAAGAGCCTTAAATCATAAAACCTAACTGCTCCTGAATAAATAAAATTTGGAATCTTGGTATGGATGACCTACTATTTCATTCTGTAAGTGACAGAGGACTGAGTATGGAAATGAAATAAACCAACATCAGTTGACATAAAGGATGCTCCGTCCTAGGGATAGATAGCAAAATCTTCATCCCAAGCACCTTCAGAATTTGTGAGTATTTTTGAACCAGATTTTTTGCTTTCCCAGAACTCACACTGTCTCTCAGTGAGAAAAAAAAAAAAATACATATTTTCTCCATCCAAATTTAAAAAATAAAAAATGTTATTGCCTCAGGACCTCTCCACTGACTCTGAGAAATTCTTAAGTTTCTCCATTTTCTTTTTTTCCCCACTGAGTATCTCATAATTTCCCTGAAAAAAAGATTTGTAAAATCGAGATTTTTGTGGAGTCCAGCAATGGCATTTTGGAACTAGCAACCAGAGCTAAATTTCTGCATCCTTAGTAAGATTTAAGTTTAGTTCTTGCTAGTAAAAAGAACATGTGCTTTTGTGTCAGACTGGATCTATTGCACAGAGCCCATAGGCCTCCTTTTTCTACTACACTTGTAGGTATTTGACTTTTGTGACCATGTACAGGAAATTAGTGTGATAGGGGAACATAACATGTGAATTCACATACAGTTGTGGCAATCCCCTCCTTGTTGTCTCCTTGGAATGGATTTACTGATTCAAACTTTTGTGCCATCACAAACACGGTGTGCATGCACCCCACACCAGACTGCGCAGCACAGCAGCCGTGCACATGATATCCAAAATTGTGGTGGTGATGGTGAAATGGTGACAGGTCGGGATTACCACTGCTATTGCCAGGGAGTCAGGTTGTGTTGATTCATGAGACAGCTGTTAGAGGATGATCACATTAATAATGCGAGCTGTGAAAACAATGTGTGGCGATGCTAAAAGCTGCTTCTCAAATGACATGGTGACGGCAGAGCTTTTTGGGTATTACATGATTTTGCAAATGATACATCAGAAGCCTAAATAATATAGATCATTTCTACATATTTTATTATTAGTGTGAAATAAATGTAATTATAACAGGATTTTAAAGTGCCAGGTGGCTTGTATTGTCTTTTTATCAAGTATTTTACTGCTGCTCCATCTCACGCTCATATTAAGTATATTTACTCAACACCTCTGACTTCAAACAGGCAAACTCTTTTATCTGACTTCACAGCATATTCTTCTCACAGTGGTGGATGTCATCATCATTTCCTTTTGACATTGTTTTCACCATGTTTTCTTACTTCCATTACTCTCCCATGTTTCTGCTCCCTTTGGTGCCTCCTGCACACACATGTTTTACCTGAGCAGGAGAAAAATAATGTCGTGTGTAGCAAAAAAGTAGATATATGTCTCCACTGCTGTGACCCATTTTTGCATCAAGTTATTTTGAGAGTAGTAGATGAAGTGCAAACATGTCTGTAGACACCAGTATCCAGATCTGTTTTATAATGAGAAAGTGCTTAGCAATTAAAGCAGTGTTTTCTCAAAATAACGACTAGGAAGTCCAGTTACTGACATTGAGTAGCATATTTTTGATGGGACATCATGAGACGTAAGGCACTCTGTACCAGAAGCAAAGATGGTAGAATTTGTCCTGAAATAAATGAAAAATGGAGTCCCAAAATGACAGCAGACTGGTTCAGCCAAAGGTCAACTCATCTGTGAGTTAGAAGGAATTAATTTTCTAAGCACCAGCAAAGCAATGAGGCTTATCAAACAATGCTATTTTCCATCAAGAAAAAACATCATGGCAGCCTCTTTTTTCTACTTTCATACATTTCCATTAAAAAAAAAAAAAAAGAAACAGTTAAAAAATACATTTATTTCTAGGATTATGAGACCCTTTCTGCTTATTTCTTTAAAGGCATTATTTTAAAATACAGTAGAAAGAGCTGAAGAGGTGAAAATCCAGTGGTCTGTGCCATAGAATGCTCCCCATACATCTCTCCTTTTTTCCCATATTCCTCAGGGACCCTCTGCAGTGGCTCCATAATCCCATCCAGACACCCTAAACTGGTGTTGAGGATGGTGTAATGCTGAAAATACACCATCTCATGAGATCTGCTGATCTTTCATTAGCCACCCCCTTCCCTCTCTTCCTCCCCATGTCTCTCTTCTCCATCACCACCACTGCAGCATTTTCATACTGTTATTGAGCTCTGGACATTGATACAAGGCATTGGTAGTGAAGGGATGCTAATGTTCAGCTTCTAGCCTGTGCTATATAAATATACATTGCTGCCCAAACACATTGGATCTGGAGAGTGCTGAAAGCCCAGCACTCTCTTGACCATGATGACAGTGATGACAGCCCAGTGGTTCTCAGGGATCTGGCTTATGACAAGTTTCTTTAAATCAGCCGAGACCTTAAGTGCCTGTCATAAGTCATTCATCCTTCAAGTGCTTCCATTTCCTCCATGTGAAGTCTTTACAGACTTATCCATCTGCTTTTATATGTCAGATTGTGGTGAAAAACCACTGTGAGAACTAGGTCTACAAGAAGATATGGGGGTTAGGTGTCCTGTCACTAGAGGAGAAATATCACATGTTCTATATAAAACACCATTTCTGAGAGGTGCTCCCTGCTAATCCCATAACCACTGTGCCCCTGCCAAACCCCAAAGGCGTTTTGACAGAATAGGGTGGAAATAGAAGATTTAGCTAAGCAGAACTGTAGCTTTCAGAAGCTTGTTGCTCCATTGCTGCTTTCCATCCTTGCAGATCTTCCTCACCGTGGCAGTGGACTTTTCTTAAGCTGGGCAAACACAAGCAGCCACTTGTCTTCCCATGCCCATCAACTCTTGCATCCATCCTTTGCTATCAAAGGTGAAGCCATAACCACTTAGTCAGAGAGATCTGGGAGCTGGGCATTTCTGAACATCTATCTGTTTCTGAACGTCTTCCCATGCTGCATCAAGCATGTGGCTTTAAGTCAAATCATAACCAAAGTATTGAGTTTTGATTCAGAGACTGAGTTGCAAAACCAGGAGTAAAGATCTATTTCCAGTTGACCAGATGCAGACGTGTTCTCCCTTTATTAAGTATGAATTGTAAAATTGAAACCACTTCATTTTGTTCCAAGATAAAATTTCCCTTTATTTTGTGCATTTTTGATCCATTAGAACTACCATTTACTAAATTTCAAAGCAATATGTTCCAAGCAGAACTGCACAATATTGCTTTTTAAAACAGTGTATCTTAAGAGCTTTTACCTCATCTTCTATTTTTGAGTCTTTCTATAACTGAAACTATTCATTGAATTTAAAATAAATGTGTGGGTAGCTGTGGTCAACCTCAAACTGTGTATTTGCTGGCTAAACTGTTCCCAGGGGAAGGTGCCCCACCCTGGTTCTAATATCTAATTTCTTCTTTAGCATCTCCTTTTGACAGAAGAGAAGAAAAACTGGAATTTTGATTCTATTTATTCCTCCCAGCGCAGAAGCACTCCTCTCCTTTTCCTTTAAGAAATGGGCATTTTTCTCTAACCAATGTGTTCTTAAACTAATGGTTTGGGAATAATCTTCCTATGTAGCGAGTGGTCTGTCTTGTCTGTGTGTTTATTTTTCTCCTCACTGGTAAGCTCTGTGGAAATCTGGCTTTCCTCTGCATATTGGAAATGCATAGGAATGTTCCCCCAACTTTCTTTCTCCGGCTTGCTGCAAGCTGTAATATGCAGGTTTCTCTCTTTGCATTTTCTTATTTTCCTTTGTAGACTGCTCTTGTTAGTTTTAATTACAGCAGTGGAGGACAGTATGCTAAAGAGCTCCCCAAGGTGGTGGCACTAATGGTCACATGTCCCCCCTGAGTGACAGCATCCGTTCTGGTTGCAGTACTACAAAGACATGGGGGCATTTCTTGTATGGATTGGTAAACAGAATTTATGTGAGAAGATAAATTAGCAGGCATCTGCATTTCCTATTTGAATAGACTATGTGTGACTCAGTAAGCCTTTTGTTCACTGGGCTAAAAAATGGCATGCAACTCCTCATCAGCATTGAAATTTTAAAGCATATTAAATTACTATAGCATATTTTTGAGAAGTATAAAGAAAAAAAATGTAGCAGAGTTAGCACTGTGCTTTTCAAACCATCAACCCAAACACCGAAACAAAAACCTGAGAAAATATTAACAGAAAAAAACCTGAATGGTTTGTATACAGAAATAAACTAAGACACATGTGAAATACTATTTTCAATAGTGGTTTTATTACAGTGTCAGTGCGCGCTATGTGTGCATACATACACTACAGATTCCCGTTGCTGTTTTTGTGACTTGTGTAAGGCATACTGAGATTTACATCACAGGATGTAACTTTTGGAGGTGTTTTTTCACAAACCTCTGCCAAAATTCAGTGCGTGGTTTTCGGTCTGTACCCACTGTTGCATTTGCTGGCATTTTTGTGAAGCAAGAGCACTAGGCTATGCATACTGTGCACTGCTAACATACGTTAGCTGTGCCTTGTGGCAGTATTCAATCAGATGAATAAATGCACAGTATGATTGCAATTCAGAGCCATACAGAAAAGTTGGTATTGCAACATCTGCATAGACACTGTCATAACGTCAAGGGAAAAAGTAATAACACCCTTCTTGTTTCCTTGGCTCAAATGCAAATAAAACAACCATGATCTAGCATTGAAGGTATTTTGAAAAAATAAATGTAATGGTTTTTTTTAAAAATAATTCTAACTATCAACAAAAGAGAACTGCAATTGGAATGTGGTATTTGCATAGTGCATGCTAAGTCTTTGAGTGAGATTTAGTCTTTATTTACTTAGTCTACAAGAAATAGATTACAACATTCCCCTCTCTGATGAAGCCATGAGCATGCTTTTTTGATATTATAAAATACTCCTACTACTGTTGTTAATAGCAATTATTATTGTAGAAGGAATAATGGCATATTTATGATGTCAGGCGACATCAAAGGAAGAGCTATGTTTCTTCTGAGGGTCTCTAAACAACCGAGTTCTGTGCCTAAGGAGAAAACAAATCATCTATATCAAGATCTATTAAGAACAGAGATCAGAATTTTCCATGTTGTCCAACGCTGCAATATTCTTGTTTCCTTACAATGCCAGCTGAAAGTAGAGAGGGAGGAGGCTGGGAGAGGAACAATAGATCAACAGTTCTCTCTATGTTTAAAAATTCACAGCACCTCTGCTACACCAGACTATTATGTGACAATAATGTTAGGCCTCTGATTTATACCAACAGATGCAGGGAAATTCCAAATTAAGGCTGTCATTCTCCCCTTGCTGCAGATCCTCTGTTGGTACAACTTTATGTAGCACCTCTGAGTTTGGTGGAGAGATGCCAGCTTACATCAGCTGAGGATCTGGCCCACTGCAGTGCAGAGGCCTTAGCTCTGATTAAATCAGATCCATGGATACTGGTAACACAGTTGCTCCATACTTAATATGTATTTACAACACACAGGTGTAAAGCACACACAGGAAGGTCATAAATTTGGAAACTCACTATTAAAAAGCCTCCTGGTTATGAGTGGATTTTTAAAATGTTTCCTTTGTTTCATCTCCAAAAGATGTAGACCGGTAGAAAAATATGCAAACACTATGCCTTTAAAACACCAAATGCAAGTGAGTTTTAATAACCTATCAGGATCTTAGTCCATCATAACATTTAATCTGCATTACATCTCACTTCCTAATCGCTACTTTCATTCCAATTGTGAGCAGAGAGGGTGGGGGAGAGATGAGAATTTCAGATAAGTGCCAGTAAAACAAGTTTGCTCTACAGCTGGCAAGCGCTGTGCACACGTTAACGGTGCCTTATGGCAGTATTCAATCAAATGATTCTATAAACTAAAAATAATCACCCTAATACTAATACCTATTATTCTTCATTGTTACTGGTCGCTATGGTGCTGCATCTGACTATGAAGAATTCACCGCCATTATTACCCTCAGTGTCTCTCTCTCTCTGAAATGTGATCTAATTGCAGAATCCACACCTGTTCGACAGTTCAATAGAAGGCTGCTTTTGATGGAAGCAGACTTTCAAGAACACACACACGCTCATGCACAGGCTCAGGCACACACACAGGCACACACACCCGCACACAAACGCGTGCATGCACACACACCCCCCCAAATTCACGTAAGACTTCAGCTGGAGGAAAAATAGAGTGTGAGTTGATCAGAAAATAATATTGTGAGGAGTAAAAAGAAAAAAAAAAAAAGCTTGTGTTTTGTGGTCATTGGAAGATTGCTGATGGGTGCATAAATAAAGCATGCTGGAACATCTGTTCTTTGTTGTGCATTCAGCTTTTTAATGTCTTCAAAGAGCAGCACTGACGCATCACTGACTACCACTCCCCATTCAAGCAACATTTTACCAGAAAATAATAAACCTTCCTGGTGGGGTGCAAGGAGCCAAGGCATTTGGGCAATGCCATTAATTTGGAAATATCTCTTTTTCTGGGATTTTTAAATATCTCTCCCTTTGAACGGTGTTCAAATTTTGGGATCCAGCCTGGAGTCCCTATCAGCCTGAGCAGTAAATCAGCCTGAATATTCCACTCAAGCCTTTTCTTTCTGTTAAAAAAAAAAAAAAAGAAAAAAGAGGAAAAAGGAAAGGAGAAGGCTGTTATCAAGTTGAAGTTTATACACAATTTCACCCTCATCTTAATTCTATTAATGTTAAAAATGCTGTCCAGAGGGATGCTTTTTTTCTTTAAGTTGCAATATTTATTTATACTGGTAAAATTCAGCGGCAGTGAGGACCCCTGACAGTTTAACAATATTGGCTGGTTATTTTGATACACTGTGCTAGGCAGCAAAAGATTAAAACCAGAGCATCCTAGGCTGAGAGAAACCAGCTTGAATTCTAAAATAAAATTTTAGCAGCATGGATTTCTCTTGCCATAGGCTATGAGGCTACTATGAATTTCAGATGCATCTCCAGAGCTGTCAATGAGGTGGAAAGATGGGATTGGCATTACAAAGATTTGTTGCAATGTGATTCAATGTAATTGCAATCAAAGGTATAGCAACATTAAATCGCAGCTGAGAAAGAGCTGTTTATGCATGTACAGTACAGGAACAGGCATTTGCCCTACCACTCTAGGGCCAGGACAAGATTTTTTTTTTTTTATTGCTTTCTTCTGCTCTGCTCTTTCTTTCTAGGTCACAGCTTAAAGATATTGGGATACCAATTAGATGCTAGTGGGTCACATTTATAATAAGCCTGACAACAGTCTTGTGACAGAATGCTTCAGAAAACACGAACACCTTTTAAGACAGTTTGTCAATTAGACACTAAAATGTCTCAGTTCTATACTAAGAAATTTTTGGCTTATTGATTCTTCATTTTGTCTTCTGTGACAACTGACCACTGTTGCATACCCCAGCATGGGGAGTAGAGGTTGGTGATTCAGGCATACCACTGTTATCAAGAGGTCCAATTCTGCTTGCTTTGGTAGCAACATAATCAATCTCCAAGAAGCTTCTCCATCCCTGTTGCTCCTAAGGAAAAATGTGTTATTTTCTTGACTGGAAGAACCATGAGATATATACCTTCCTCCTCAACATATTATAAAGCCTGTGGCATGACTGTGTTGCTACTAATATCAAAGGGTGTGTTGCTATTGATTTTAACAAGAGCAGGAACAGTATCACCAAGATCATTAGAGTTCTCACAGTGCTTTGAGATCCTCAAATGCAATCAAATAAAAACAGAGGCACAGCATTTACACAAGCGTTGAAAAGCTCAAAGGAATACATACAAGGCTCACTGAGGAGGAGGAAAAATCTTTCTATGGATGGCAACCTTGTCCCTGCAGGTCCTCACTGCTTGGTGTTTAAGCAATGGATTTCACTCTCATAGCATCCCAGACAAAAACGAAAATAAACATATTCTGATCTTGTGGCTGGGTAACCAAGACACATAGCAGTTGCAACAGCTTTCAGAAATCAGTCTGGGATTCAAAATTTTGCATGCCACCCACCTCTGCTGGCTAGTGCTCCTCCTGCTCCTGGCACAGGCCTGGCTTGGGCTCAGAGATGACTCTACCAGCATACATGTACCTGCTCAGCAGAGCTGTGAAGGGACCAGTGTACCCCTTCTCATGCACCTTTAGCTTCTGTTATTTTGTTATGGTTCGGCTCCTTAACCCAAAAATTGTTTAAAAGGGGCATAGAAGCAGAACAAAAAAATGGTGCTAGGAAATCTTTTTATTGACAATGGAAGCAGGACCGGTTGACTCTAATAATGCAGTATTTAAATATGTTGGGTCCTCTGCTTAGAGATCCTTTTGCCGTGCTCCATTATGCTTACTCACATAGTAATTGCTCACTGACCATTTAATTACACAAGGCTGTCACCTTTACTCATACTCAGTACACAGTTTCCAAATAGTAGCTGTGGTACAAGGAGGTGGGGGCCAGTTCTCCTGGTAGCAGCAGTCAGCTTGAGTAGGGGGAGCAAAACCTGGCCTGCAGTAATTGCCATGTAGAGACATAGTGTTTACATAGTAATTACCTTGTTATTTTTATGGGAAAATACATGATTATTTTTGTCCTCCAGACCAGAGTGCAGGCCACTCAATAATTACTTTTGGGCATAAGTATAATTGTACACACTTTTTTTTTCTCCGTGTCTCTTCTGCATGCACACAATTTGATGTATTCACTGTGCAGTTACTCTGGTTATTTATCACTGCATCTTATTCAAGTCCTGAGTCAAATAGTTGCTTCCTGATACATTGGCCTCAAATATTAAAGTATTGTAATGAAGTAAATATTTAAGGAGTGGGGTGTTTTTTGTTTTTTTTTCTTTTGCCGTTTGTTGTTTTGTTTTTACTTGTTTTTCCCCCTCCTAGAAAGCAATCACAATGTCTACGTAATTTATTTTTCTTAGCTCTTGTTTCTTTATCATTGTACATCTTTCTCCCAGGCCTGTTGGGACAGTGGATCAAATCCTTCTGCCTCTGGGAACATCTGCTAAAATAATATTTTACAATGAACAGGAACTCAGAAAAATACACTGTGTTCCATTGATAGATGGGGCCAGACACTCAGTATACTCTGAAAAGAATTTATTGACTTACTTGCTCATCTTCTTTTCATGAGGACAAGTGCCCCATTGATGACCTTTCATGACCTATAAGGTGTGAGTTAGCATTGCCTGAAAAGACAAGAACTGGAGAGAAGAAAGAGCTAATACTAGCCAATCAACATGCCAATGTAAAACAGGGGCTGGTCTCAGCCCTTAACTGACACTGTAGGTGAATTTTTACAGCACTTGTGGCTGTTACTAATTGGAACCAAATCCAATCATTCTGCAATATGACTCAAAAATAGCTTAGACCAGACCAGTTATTCTCCTTTACCTCTTGGGCATCCGTTCCTAGACATTGACATAATTGGTGTAGCAATAAGTGAGACGACTGCATCCAAGCCCTGGATGAGAGGGGACAAAAGCATCAGTTAGTGTGAATTTATGTCATGTCAATAGGTTTGTTTCAGTTGGCAACTAGAGAGCATAAGACCCAGAATTTACTCATAAGAGTATGATCAGCTTGGATACACTAATTATCTATAAGGAAAAAGCATGTTATTTGAATAACATTTAGAAAGTATTCAGGTGAGTAGCTCCTCTAATAAATGGAAGACGCGATCTTCATATTTAAATTATGCATATTATTTTATTGTTCAATCTACTATTAATGCCATCTGTGAGTATCTCTTAAACCTGCTTTTCTTCCTTGTATACACTGATCATTGAATAAAAAACCAGAAGATAATACAGCACAATATCACCTAATAATCTAACCCCCATCCCTGAAAGGAAATTGTCAAATCTCCTATTTGGTACTTGGCTATTTATGTTAATATGTTACCTGAACTCTAAGTAGATTTGTGTGTCTATTGCACTGAAGACATGACAAAGATTTATAAAGCTTCATCACAATAGGTAGAACTCTCTGAGAATATTGACAGTGACTAATGCTGCCTATGTCTCCACAGCAGCACTCTATACCTTACCCATTTTCTACAGAGGACAATCATATTACTACCGATTAGTTCTTTCTGTCCATAAATGAAAACCCCCCTTGCCTATTGATTCACTTAGTTCAGTCATTTATGATACACTTAAGTAGATATATTCTACTTAAAAAAGGTTGGGATATTTTCTTCTGGTCAAAGATGGGGTTGGAGAATCGAGTTTGTATTACTGAGACATTTTACATCTCTAATAAAAACTGCATAGTGTTTAGTGGCTTATGGAAAGTGTTTTGGGGTTTTGATCTCTGAGTAGCTCAGCACATGTAGATCTGGCCAGAAGAAAAACAAAGGAACACATCTTCTTTTATCCTACTGCACACTCTCTGCCAAAAATATGTAATTTATTGTGGCAGATCCTTGGTGTGGATGAACAGATAAGGAGAAGGAAAAGAAGGATGTAGGAGCATGAATGCAAAGGGAGAAAGAATGGTAAGAGAGAAAATACATGAGGAAAAAAAGAAATCTGACACATGGTGAGAAGAAGGAAAAAAATTCAGAAGATACCTTTTTAGTGGATAGTGGTGTATGTAGGCTTCTTTAAAGCCTGTGGTGTGCCATCTAAAAATATTAAATATCTCACAGTCTGCATGAGTCACAGGAATTATTTTTCTTACCTAGACATTGTTTACACAATTACGGTTCGTACAGTTTTCTGAGAACTACAGTGGGATTTTCTAATATGTTATGAAATTCTGGGTCTATTTTCTAAAGAATAGCTGAGAACTTCACTAACTGAGTACATGTAGTGGGGCAGCAGAGTAGTTTAGAGGAAGAATATGATTTCATTTTACAGAGTGCCTAGCATGATATAGCTGACGAGCCATTGCCAATTGCTACCTTCTTGCTCACTCTGGCTCAGTGTGGAACCCAGATGAGTACTTGTTAAGAGTCCAAACAACGACAAATGATAGTTTTCAATCATCAGGAGAACTCTATAAATAAGTGAAGTTTGGAGGCCCTTCCACAGCTAAAAGATAGCCAGCAGCTATGTTGTGACCTTTCAAATCATTTCCCTTGGGATGGCTGATGGGCCTAACACAGGTCCCAGGGGAATAAATTTCTGTACCAATCTTTGTCTACTTCTACTTAAGAGAGAAAGCTGGACTTGAAACAATGTCAGAAGTAAAGGTCAGTGCTTT
The DNA here is from genome assembly GCF_028551555.1 of Melozone crissalis. Classification (NCBI taxonomy): domain Eukaryota; kingdom Metazoa; phylum Chordata; class Aves; order Passeriformes; family Passerellidae; genus Melozone; species Melozone crissalis. The sequence continues at coordinate 36,977,360 of NW_026535794.1, forward strand.
ATTTACATGAGCTTTGTATGCTAGAATTCTACCCTCTGTTTTCTCTTCCCTTCCCCAGAGATCTCTGCTTAAGTCATTCCATTCCTTGAACTACTTCTTAGTGACAATTCTTCTTCATCCACAAGCCAAGGCTAAAGTAATTCTTGTCTTTTAAGACATATTTGGGCAGTAATAGGCTAAATAATGACACATTTTGTCCCAGAATCTGTGTGCTTCTCCTCTGCTATATGAGGTTTTCCTAGTTTTCACTAGATACCACAGAATAAAATATGTATTTGCTGCTAGGAACAGGAGCAAAATCAACATCTGAGAGAAAGAACAGTTGAGTTTTTAATTTTTCAGGGAAGAGTTACAAACAGTTCTGTCTTTCTAAGTATTGTGAAATCCCCAGTAGAAAAGGTGTGTATTACAAGAACATCTAATAGACTTGAAAAACTCAGTATTCCTTCTGGAACAGCCTCTATTTTCAACCATATCTGCTTTTTTTCCTCTCTAGTTGGTAGACAAGGGAACTTATTTAACAAAGATGGGGTTTCATCCAGTGACTCCTTATATCAGTGGGGATCTGATATCACTGACTTCAATGGGAGCTATGTGTAGCTCCTGAATTGCTATCATTTTCCAACTAGTGAAGACACTTGAGCATCTGGTGCTGTTCTAGCAAGCTTCTTACACATCTTTGGTGAGAATTTTGAAGCTGACATAGAAAAAAATTTCCAGGGCGCACAAGCTCTTTGTATCTTCTCTTCTTTTTAGAAACACTCCTGACATGCTTGTGATACTGTTTGAATATTAAAAAAATAGAAGAGAAAGCTAAACTGAGCATTGTAAAACATTCTGGGTGAGCGTTTGCTTGAGTTTAAAAATGAACTTGCTTCTCTGTGCTTATACAATTTTTTAGCACTTTGGAAGAACTGAGATATGTGATTGCTCTTGGAATGTGGCATTCAATCCCCCTCCACCAGACTCTAGAGGTGATACGGGTCTGCGTTGTGAAGACACAGCTATGCTGAAGGCAATGCTGGCACGGGCCTCCCAGGGCTTTTTCTTCCTGAATTTTGGCAGACAGCTTCTCTGTCCCCTGCTGTAATGACTAATTTCTTTCTTGTGCGCAGGGAAACATGGGTGACAATCTAGCCATGTAGCTGAATGATGCCTTAAGTAAGGTTGGGTTGCCCAGGAAAAATATACTAAACTTATACAAGTCTAATCCTATTTGTCTGTACTTCCCCTTTGGAAATAGTTCTCACTATTTTTTTTTTCCTATGAAACAAATATTTTTACTTTTCCATTAAACAAATATTTTTACTTTTTACTTTTTACTGTTAAGACATTGATGTAAAACAGGAAAAAAACCCCATGTGATTTGTGTGGAAACACACACAACCAGAATTTGAACATCCAGTGTCAAATATTCACAGTAAATACCTGTGCTCTCACTGTACAGTAAAAGCCTCCTCTTATTCTGCAATATGAGAGTCACATTTAGAAAAAAGCAGTCTGCTCACGTATGTGCCATTAGTAGAAAGACTGGCAAATAAATTATCTACTGTGAATTACGCACTAATACAAGTGCCTATGTGATGTGTGCCAGTGTGAATTCATTTACACATGTCGAGGCATATGTATGCATATGAACATAAGAATATCTCTTTCCTCTTTACCTTTTCTTCATATTGGTATGGCAAGCGTAACAACTGCCGTGTTACTTCTCAGACAGCAAGTCCCATCTTCTGTGGCAGGCCGGGTATACTTGCTTTTTTCCTCTCTTTTTAATCATTCCAGTGAAGAGGCTCTCTCCTTGATATCCACTTCCAAAACTCCCACTCACTGACTTCAGAACAAACCCAGCCTTGCTTGTACGTGTGCGCGTGTTGAACAAGCCCTCATAAAGTGCCTATCACATCATTATTTTGTTTAAACATTTTTATTTCTCCAGAGAATTTAAAATACACAAACATGTGATTCCATGAGGAAATGATCCAAAAGAGATTATAAATACAGCTATAAATGTCAAAGTTCTCAAAACATTTCACTGGCTCTATCTTCAGAAGAGACTGTTTACAGAGAAAACCCACGTCAGTGTGTTTTATTATCGTTATTGTGTGTTAAATGTTACAAATGCAATCTGTTTGCCTTACACGTAAACCATGGTCTCCAAATATCTTTAAGGATCACTTCTAATAGTCGTACTTAGAGGCAGAAGTATAATTTAGTAGGATATTAAGCAATAACTCCACTGGAGGAAAGGTTTTTGGGTTTCATACAACTCTCATCAGAGGCACCTATTTCCACATCCCCAGAAATGAGTATTTTGCAGTGGATCACCACTCTGGGTTCCATGGTTGTGAGGGATTGGAACACAGAAAGCTCAAAACACAAACCTTTCAAAATTTGAGTTCTTGCAGGTTTGGAACCAAGCCATTTTGGTTTATTAAGAAGAACCATCAAACTCCTTTTTTTTTCTATGTAATTTTAAATTTATTGCTGTATCTGTCTTCAAAGTGATGCCTAAGAGATACGCTTACTACAAAATGTTCACACTCCCTTCCTTTTTCGATGGTAGAGGCTATCTCCAAGAATGAATGAGCCTAACTTAAGAATGAAGCAAACAAGCACAAATCTCTTGTAAAATACAATATGACTAAATTTGACAGCATAAGTTTAAAATCCACAGCATGGAATGAATTCTAATAGAGAGGAGTGGAGCAGCACATATCTGAAATTTGCCACAGATAGTTAACTTGTTAGGAAATATGTTAAGACTGAAAGATCTTTTTCTTTGGTCTACTTGAATGTTGATCACAGCTGTTGGCTGCAATTACGGAAAACAAAGTAATATTTAAATTTCAAAATTTCTTTTTAAAGGCTGCATAGGAATGTTGGACGTAATTTCCCCATAGTCACAGGAACCTCTGGGAGACATTTTGTCTGGGGAGTGGTCACAGAACACCCATTTTGTGTTTCACAGCCTGCAACATCTTTCCCTGCATTCTCTACACTTATTTAAAGGCAACATCCACAAAAATGTAATGTGTCACAAAGGGGGATCAGGAGAGGACAGGGATATCACCAATAATACACTAGCCAGCTGTGAGTGCATTTCTTAAAAGACATACTTCTGGAAAAAGCTATATCTTACTACCAGGAAAGAAAATTCCTCCCAATTCCGCAACAATCTTACATAGGGAAAGAATTCCTTCCAAACTGCAGACCAAATTCAAATTCCAAGTTATGTAAATAGTAAATTATGTAAATACAGGCTTCTATGTCCTTTGTCTTCTTAGTGTTGCTGTCCTTCACCTTTCTTTTAACAAGAAGCAGAAAGGAATTGAAGCACACGGTATTTCAAAATGCTTCATTCCAATACTGTCTCGAATGAGACTGGTGCCATCTGACCCTTGAATTCCATCAATAGCAAAGAGTAAAGTTTTGCTCTCAAGAATTCATCCTGAGGATGCCCTAAACTGTAAGGGGCTCGGAGAAGAATAAACAGAATATGAGAAAAATCTGACCTCAGCCTCCTCTGAATCTGGGGTTCTACAGGAACAGTGCATAAAAGGGAAAAAATCTGACAGTTTAACAGGGCCAGATAATTTGCCCTTTATTTTTAGTGGCAAAATTTATTTATTGGCTGTGGCTCCCTGGCTCTATAGTCCAGGATTAGAGGTTTATCTTCTGAAAGTGGAATGTTTAATTCTAGTTTTGATTTTACCCCAAAACAAAGTCTCTGTAATTCTGGTTTTATGATTTATTGGCTGCAGTTTTCCTGAGATGAAAGTAGGAGTTCAGCAATCTGTTCTTGGAAATCCAGCATTTTGCAAGGATTCTCTGTCAGCAAACATGTGATAAGCAAAGACATTTTCTTGAGTTTCAGGCCAGTGGCTTATTCACAAGATATTTTCCTCTTTGAAAACAGGTCTTCGCTCTTACTGTGTTGCTCTATTGATCAATCTGTTTTGAGAGAGAGTGAGAGCTCAGAAAAGGAAGTTTCTTTTTTACCACATTAAATCCAGTGAATTTTCCTGAGCCAGACATGATTATGCTGCAAATGGAAAGGGTTTTACCTTAAGTATCTTGTAAGCTTTTCTGGATGCTCCTGCAACACACAGGGAAAGGAATCAGCTAAGCTACCAGAGACTAACAACTTTGCAGAACAACTCCCTGTGGCAGAGGGAATGAACACATTGCCTCCTGACACATCTTTACCCACATCAATGAATATTTTGTGTCTGTACTGGAAAGGGAAGTAGGGAAAATGCTTGGATCTTGCCAAGCCTGAAGTGCAGAGTGTATGTGAAATACACAACCTTCAGAGCAATCCCAGTGCTGTTGCAGCCTGTGCTGCATACATACCTAGGCACATTTATTCCCACAGCACTCAACAGTAAGTGCCTACCCTTCAGTGGGGCAAGAACGAGCCTGGAAAGTTTTGCCTTTCTCCATTTTTCCAAAGGAAATGACTTTGTAAAGGATTTTCAAATCCTTGAGGCCATCCATAGAAAATAGATCCAAATACAGAATTTTTCTTTAGAAATGTGGTACAAAGCAAAGGGTGAAAGAAGATGGATCTGTCCTCAGCTTCTTCTGGAATTCCACAAATTCTTCTGGCCTGTCTGGAGCTGAGAACTTTCAATAAATCTTTTCATTGTTCTGGTTTAAAGAATTATTTGATAGCTAGCTTGTGAGTGAAATCATAGTTGTGATTGATGGCCTCCAACAGAGGTGCATGACATTCTGGTTACAAAAAAACAACAAACATGCAAAGAGTGACATTGCAAACTAAATCTAATTTCCCACTGTACTGTTTAGTAACTCTGATATATAGTACTAGCAAAAATTTACCTTGCAATAGAGGAAATTCAGAAGATTTTGATGCTTACAGAAGCCAGAGGCCCATTATCAAAACCTACTTGGTCTTCAAAATTATAATAGAATTATATCAAGAATGGGATGCTTTTATGAGACAGACTGTTCATTTTACCCTCTGGTCTGGAAACACTAAACCACTTTCCACACTGGACAACAATAAAAATTCCAGAGAAATGCTGAAAGAAAGGAGTGGAGGGATAATCTTTTCTTTCATTCACAACCCCTGGAATAACTAAGACTAAAACTAATTTTTCTCCATTCAAAATTAGGTGTTCCATTTTCCCACACCACATTTCATCAACCAAAGATTTTTAGAAAAAAATTTGTTTCTCCAGATGCCCAGGATGGAAGAAATAGGACACAATTAAATGCTCTTGATTATGTGTTGTTCTGCTTCAGTTTGCAATCCTGAACAGATTATTCCATTTGCTGTACTTCAACTTTCACTCTTGTGAAAATTGGAAAGAAGAGGTGTTTACAGCACTCATTTCCCTACCTTCCATTCATGTCTAAAACAGTGACAAAAACATAATGGATCACTTTGCTCATTGAATAAACAACCCACAAATGCAACTTTATAAGGTACATTCCCAGGAAACAGATCTATAAACCTGGTAAAATGCACCAAGACCCCATCAGGGATGTTTGAACTAAATCTTAATTTGTCATTCATGAACACTTCACATGCCCCTCTAAATGAGTTATGCACTGCATCATCGCCGGGAAATATAACAGACTGTGCATTGGAGATACCAAAAAGGGCTTGTGGGAGTGTTTTATTGAGCATTGCACAGGTGTTAACAATAGAGTGGGTAACACAGATCAAAGGATTGTGCAGAACCCACTTGGTAAGTTATAAACTGCTCTTCATCTGTCTTATCTGGTAATCAATTGCGTGTCCCCTCTGGCTCCTCTGTCCACCCTCTGGTGACACCTTAGCGGAATAGAGGTGAGTAGTAGTGAAGTCACTGCTAACTTGATGCTACAGTCCCAGACAGTTTTTATGAAACTTAGAGCAAGTTTCAGGCTGATATAAATTGTCATGGTAGCAGGTCTGGTAAAAAAACTCAGAGTCTTCTCTAAACCAAACTAAATGTCTCTCTTTTATGAGGCCTTCTGCATGGTGGAGGTGGCATGGTGCCAGAAGACAGCCCAAATGGACAACATCTCAACATGATGGTGAGACTGTATACTCAAGTATCTGAAGGACTTCTCAGTAATGCAAACCAGCTTAGATAGAGCAGTAAGGAGGAAGTCCCTCAGTTCAGGATTGCTTCCAAGCCTCCAGAGAACACCCTGCAAAAAAGCTGGACAGCAGAACATTAGTTTTCAGACATGGACATTTCTTTGTAACAGGTACTGATCAATGCAAGGATGGAGATTTGAGGTTACTAGGTTATTGACATGACACCATAGTTCCCTAACAGCTGTACATCCACCTTCTCAATCTTTCCTCCCTCTTTTTCTGTCCATGCTGCAGCTGTATTATCTATCCTGGTTATCAAATGACCATGTGAAAGACCAAAAGACTGAGGTCATAGTGTCTAGCCCACTAAGTTGTGTTAGAACTCTAATTTAATCTGCTCTGTTTTTTCTTTTCTTATTTTCTTCTTTTTTTTTTTTTCATTTTGCAGGCTCTGTCACCCATTTTCTGTATGCTTGAGAACATTGCTTCAGATCAGTAGTCATGGTGGCAAGTGCTGGGCAGTGGGCTGAAACAATTTTATCTTGATGTGTTAAATTAAAAGTGTACTACAAATGGCAGTGACAAGGTTTCAGTATTGGCAGTCTTTCTGAAAAAAAAGGATGCTAAAATTGTCTGCCCACTGGGCCCAGAAGTTGTCACTGTACTGACTGTGCTACAGAGGCACTTGTGTTTTTCGAGACCCAAGAAACAGATGGAGGCAGAAACACTGATTTTCATGTCTACATTCTGTTAACATCTTCTCAGCTTAAAGTTCGCTTCACGTCCTTGAGCCTTCCAAATAGCACAGTAATGAATATGGAAGAAAAGTGCATGTTTTTGACTCAGCATCAACAGAGTACAACTCAGTACTCTGTGAAAAGAAGAGTACAGCGAGAGAGCCCTCCTCCTGGAGGTTATTATTTCTGTCTGCAGAGCAGAGTCACACAGCAGGCACGTCATCTAGCATGCTAGGCTTTGTGCTGACAAACATTAGGGGCAATTCTTACTCTGAAGACCTTACAAAAAACTTGGAATTTTTTTCTTGTTTAATAAATGAGCAACAGACGCAAGCAATAATTGGGTAACTGCATCCTATTCCAGTGCCCAGCCACAGGAATTGTCTCTTTCTCATAGCTCCCACTGGTAGAAAATATTGCTTGATTGCTGACTTAAAGTATCCGAGCAGGGAAGCAAGGTGCTTCAACCAGGAAAGTGCAACCTAACCAACTAACACACAAGGCAAGAAAATGAACACACTGTATCCAGGAACTTGCATTTTGAAGTTTTGAAAGTGGATTTTTTTTTCCAGTCTATTAATTTGTTCTTCCAATCAGGCAGTTCCACAAAGGCGCAGCTCCCCAGGCACAGACCCTGCTAGCAAACCTGCATCTGCAGAAGGTCCCTCCTTATGCTGTATGCAAATCCTTCTGGAAGCAGGGAATCATTTGACTTATGAGGTTCCTGTCTCCTATACCCAAGCCATTCATCTAATTTACATGTATTCAGCTGCTTGTTTGTTTGCTTAGCATGCTAAGTATCAGTTTTTAGAGAGATTCACCGTCTATATATGCTCTTTACAGGATGTGCTCATGTGTTACACAAAGGCTGTTTTGCTCTTTACCTCCTGCTGACTCCCTGGAGAGGAATGTGAGGTCTCCTATGCACCATGTGAAGACTTATTTCCATGCATGTGTGATATCGTGTGCTTCTTTTCCATCCTTGCTGTTGGGCTGGCCCTCTTCTTGTATGGTTTTCTTTTACTTATTTTCTTGGCAAATGAGATGTTGACATTGTTCTGTATTCCTTCTGTTCACCAAAGAATACACATTATAAGCAGTACATACACCATAAGGATGAGCAGGTCAGAGAATTGTCTTTCACATTGCTAGGAGTCACTGAAAGAACAGCTTCATAAATCCTTCCAGAGAAAACTGGTCTCCAGCCACAGCCGTGGTAAAATCTTTGATGACATATAAGTTTAAAATTCAAGTTAATTCAAATAGAAAGTTGCCCTTAAAAAAAGTACCCACCAACAAGGGGGAAATTAAAGAAAAGAGAGTTTCCTCTTTTTTTCCCCCTAAAGAATATAATTTAAATTTTCAAACATGGTGCTTGAAGAACATCTATTTGCATTCGGTACCTTGAAAAAGGCAACTAGACTTTCAGAGATGATGACTCAAGTTTGCACTGATGATAACGGGGTTTGGATCAGGCCCTCTGTTTGTACATGCCTTGTAGGTAAACAGAAACTTTAACATCTATTGCTTGTAATCCTCTCATACACGCAGAGAACAAAATTCACCATGTGAAATAAAGAAGGAATAAAATAAACATACAGGTCATGCTTGCCAACAAAAGCAAACAGCAGGCCCTCCAAAGCAGCCTAAAAACCTGCCTGTGAACAGTTCGGGAGTCTCAGTGCTGTTTTAACATAACAAACCCCTTCTGGGACTACCATGGTAATTGCTGCAAGAAAAATCATTTTCATCTGGTAGCTAACTATGCTGTATTTCAAACCAGTGCCTCGATTATCCTTAAATACCTTTGACCCCAGGGAAATTTAAATTTAACCTTTCGTAACATTGCATTTGCCAGTTCCAAATTACCCTCGCCATTATTTTAAGTTATATGTTTGATAGACTGTGTGACCTAGTGTAGATAAGATATAATTGAGACTGGTCAAAAGTAAATGATTGTTTCACAAGCTGTTCTGGAAACTGATCAACGTGTCAATGTCATATCTTGCAGAGCTGATTGACCAAATGAAAAAAAAGAAGAACAAGGAAGATTTAAATCTGTCTGCTTTAGTAGGACTTCATTCCAGCCTGTCTCCACATTTCTCCCTATTTACAGCTGCAGATAACACCTGGCTGACTAGAGAGGTACAAAAGTCTTTCTCTTGTGGAAAACTTACTCCATATATTGAACCACAGCACATTCAGAAAGAAACTATCTATTCACACTCCCTTGAGATCCAGAGGAGAGAAATGGATGGTTCCCATGGGATCTTTCTAGCTACTGAGCAGCATCTCTGCTGTAATGTTGTCCACAGGGCAAATGCTATTTTTCATGATAATAGTAAAGTATAAACACCAGGCTAAGTTCAGTAGCACTCATACTGAGGGCAGTGAGAACTGGGAGAAAAAGGCCTATAGCTTATGAAAGCTTGGAGAAAAAGGTAAGAGTTGTGTAAAAAGATTCTGGAATTAGTCAGAATCTTCATTTGCCCTTCAGCTGTCCTCCCATTTCTATTAAAGCTTTGGGGGAAAAATGACAATAGTTCATCTATTTTATTAACATCTTTTCTTCCCAGGAGAATTAGATGGGTGCAGACAGCAAGGATAGAGAGGATTATTTTAGGCTAGTACCTAGGGTATTAATTATATACCTAGGGTATAATTAGGGTACAGCTTAGAATCCTGGGACAATTATAGGAAATGGAAAACCAAGGCTGAATATTTGAAAAAATTCTTTCTGTCTGTACTAATCTGTAGAATTGTTGCCCAAGAGAAATGTTTATTGTTTTGCATATATAAAAAAGTGATGGGCAATAAATTGGAAATATATACCTTATAAATGTCTTAACTTTCAAAACAGGCTTCTCGTTTTAAATTCCAGATGAACGACATCTCTTGGTATCCTCTGATTTTCTCTTGTGTCTTGTTTAAATCAGAAACATAAGACAATGGGATTGAGGTTTAAGAGTTGTTCATGTGCCTGAAATCCAGAATAATTTGCTTTTCCATGCATCCTTTCTGCAATCATCCCTTAAAACTATTCAGGAGCTTGTGGGCTCTGATCTGCCCCTGGGTGTGAGCAGGTGAAGCACGGGCAAAACCATTATGTGAAATGTCCTTTTAAAGGCCATGGGGCTTTGTTCTGTGCCACTGGAACTGACTAAAACTGGATAATTTGTGTACCTTTTCCTCTGAGGGTACCTGGTAGTGCACACTGCTTCCTTTTAACTGAGTTTCTTGAGGACAGAGAAAAAGAAAGATTGAAAATCACAGCTGGTATTTTGAACTGCAGGAGTGTGTCCCTCTTTTTCTCTCCTTCTTTGCAGGAAGATAATTGCTGTCATGTCTCTAGGAGAAAGTGCCCTTACAGTTGACTCTTGGGAGTTTTATAACATGTCTTAAAAATGGTTTGTTTATTATTTTGGGTTTTCCTATTGTTACTCCTCTCTCTCCACTGATTTGTTTTAGAGAAACTAAGTGTACTATACATAAACAGCTAGAGCAAAAACTACTTGTTTTTTTATTCCATATTTTTACATAGGTTTTTAATGACTTTCAATCAGACACAATCTGTAGTCATAATAAAACAGTGGATGTTTATTATTATTGCTATCACATTATTATTATTATTATAGTCTATGCTATTATTATTGAATTGTAAACTTGAACTCTGTGGTGCATTTTTACAATTTTCTGTGATTTGCAAGTGTTTGGGGGGCTCATTTACATAAAACAAAGAACTGATGGAGTTTTCATGCTTCCTACAGTGAATTTTACTTTGTAGATTTCTTTTACAAGACTAATGTCACTCGTATTTGATTACCTTAGTAATTTGCTTTGCCTCTAGTTGGTCACAATTTTAATTTAAGGAAAGGATTCAGTGTCTCAGAGACACTGGCAGATCCTGCCAGTGAATCCCACTGCCTGTGGGAAGTGCTGATTGATATTCAGAGCTTTAACACTTCCCATTTTGCTGAAGGAGGAGCTTCATCACAGACATTCTAGCTCTTTGGGCCCTATTTTTCACTTTTTTACATCCCAACCACGTGTCTCGTGCCGCGCCACAGCTACAGCACTGAATTCCTCATCAGAGAGCTCTCTGAAAGCAGGATAATACTTCCGCAGCCTCAGCAGTTACTGTGTCCTCCAGGAGGTAAAAAAAAATCACTTGGGGGGATTGACAGGACCTGCATCCTCCTTGTTCTGTGCTGTTTAACTTGGAGCAACAAAAGCCCCCAACTTTTCTTGAAAAGAGGGCATTTGTTTAGGGTTCTACATCTTGCTGTGCTCTCAGACCAACACTGGTTAAGGAATAGACAGGTTTCAAACCCATCTGGGCATCTATGCTGGTTACTGCATGAAGGACAGCAATCGTTTCTGCTGTGGTCCCAGGTCAGGGGTGGCTCTGAAGGGTTTCCAGGCACACCCACACATCTGTAGGGGACAGCAAGTCACAAGGCACACGGATATGACCCATAGCTGTGCAAAGGCAAAGCTCTTCTACGTGTGAACCTCATGGCCCTGTTCTTTTACTTCTGGGTGACAGAGAGCCCTGTTTAGAGGTAGGCATTCGGTCAAGGGGGTGTTTGAATGCCTGAGATGGTTTGACCTGTGATTTTGCCCCCATCTCAATGAAGGTTGTCATTCCTAATTTGTCCCCCCTTCCTTTAAATACCAGCTCCTTCTCTCCATGTCCTTTTCAATGGGGTGAAGTGTATCTGCTTCAATCATGTTCAATCAACCAGCCATTGCTTCACCCAAAACCTTGCTGCTGATCTGAGCAGAGAGTGCAGAATGCAGTGCACAGACTCTGCTTTTCCCTCCAGCACCACAGAGAGAGACATTAGAAATGTCTCCTTCATGCTCATGTTTTCAGCAACTTCTTCCAGCCAGCTAAAAGACTTAACCTCATGTGTCCATTTTAATATGGCTGACATGAAACATGGTGAATTTCTGATAATCTCTTTGCTTTTTTCCCTCAAGAAAGAAATTGATGTGTGTTTTAGCTGCTTTTGGCAAAAACAAGCAAACAAACACACAGCTACAGTGGAAAGGTGGGACCCAAGGCCGCAGCACAGCAGCAGTTTCTGGCGAAGATCTTCAGAAAAAGCCACAAGGTCCCAGGGGTGGGAGAGCTCCTTCACTGTTTCTTGAAGACTTGAAAAGGAAAGGAAAATGGGTTTAGTCTCCAGACAGGTTATTTCTATTAAAGCTCACAACACAGGCAAGGGGGGACGCTGTGAAAAGTTTGGACACCTTCACTCCCCCTGAGGCTCCTAGAGGAGTCTCATCACCACAGCCTGATGCCACATCTTGGAAGCCTCGGGGAGCAGGGAAGCAAAGGAAGCCCTGAAGTTCAGCTAGAGGGAGTTAAAGCAGCACTGTGAAGAGTCATTTCAGCATGACAAAGGCCTGGTGGAGGATGTGCTGGCAGTGCAGGGCTCCCAGAGAGTTGTGTGGCAGACCTGGCAGTGAGAGTAACAGGTAGCAAGGAAGGCGAGCAGGAGTAGTGGAGGAGAGCATTGGGACTGGGAGTAGTGGTGCTAGACTTTGGCTAGGGTGGTGCAGCCTGACGCCCAGAGAGGCAATAGCTGTGGAAATGCTCCACCTCCGTGAGGGTAATGGCTGGAGGAGGAAAGCAGCAACTTGTCACCAATGCTGTCACTCATCCTTGCTGAGGGAAGGCTTGGACTGTGGCCAGCATGCTCTGGAGGCTGGTAGTTGGCCATTACTAATATGTTCTTTTTTTTTTTTTCCTTCTTCTTCTTCTTCTTTTTTTTTTTATTTCTCCCTTTTTCAATATATACTCTGCCATTTAAATTCCATGCACTTAACTCATGGCATGTGAGGGGGAAATAAAGAGTGCCCCATGTGCACCCAAAGCCATGGGTTTTCTGAGATTTCTGAACTTGGAGCTTATGCCAGGGTTTAAACATTGCAGGAAGAATTCCCTAGAGGCCCCTCACGGCTGCCAAAAAGCATCCTGGCAGATGGGTTGCAACTCCATGACTTGATGCAAGGGGTGGGAGGAGAAGCCTGCATGGCTTGTCACAGCCCCAGAGCCTGCCAGCACTCACCCTGCCCTTCATCAGCGGCCCCTGAGCTGCTGGCCCACCCTGCCCGGCAAGGGAGGCGCTCCCAGAGAAACTCTCCTGGCAGGTGGCTATTGATCCCACCAAGTGTTGCTGTAAACAATTCCTTACTTCACGGTCTGTAAGCAGGATGAAGCTGAGATTTATTGAAGTTCCCCTCCTCAAGAGCCAAGGGTATTTATCTGAATTCAGTGGGTCCCCATTTGCCTGGCGACAGGACTGTGCAGATGCTCAATCACTGCCTTTCTTATTTTTGCAGCAGCAGACACTTTTCTTCTGGAAGACTAGAAGGGTAAAGCCCTCTGAAACAAAAACCTATGTCATAGGTTAAAAAAGCCCAAAACACTAATTAAAATAAATAACTAGGGACACAGTGAGACTGTCTGCCCACAAGGCAGGTTCTTGCAAGCTGTATTTTTCAACATTCCGGAAAATAACCACTGGAAATTTTGCTTTCTTTTTTAGCAAGCGTCTACTTGCAAACTCCTTTCAGTAGCATGAGAGTTTCTCTTAAACATTTAACACGTCGCTGTTTGCAAAAAGGCAGTGAATATTTTCTTAGCATGTTCTAAATTATTTGAAGGTTTTGGCTAAAATAACAAATTAGTGCTCACCTTAGCCAAACCCACAAATATTTGTACAACTAAACAGCAAGCTTTGTAGTCAGAGTAGGAAAAGCATTCCCTTGTAATTTGTGGCGCCAAGCAGATTTTTTTTGTCCCACTAGATTAAGTTAGATTAACCAATCAGATAAAATGAGCAACACCAAAATGTATTAAACAATAAATTAAAGCCTACTTTTTTAGGAATGCCTAATTCATTAGCTTTGACATTTGGAAAGGCTGAAGTGCTGTGATGGAGATAAGGTCTTATCTGGGAATTATACCTATCAGGTTTAGAGGATTAGAGAGGGCAACTCGACTATGATGGTGGGTCAAAACCAAGTGAACAGAAAGCAAACAAGGTGGCATGCTACCTTCAACATTTCTGGGAGAAATGTATCCTTTTTAGGTATTATGTAAGGTATTGTTATGTAAGTGACCTGCAGTCAGTCTTCCTGCCTCCTGTCCATTGCAGGCAGCTGGGAAGAAGGTAGAGGTGAGAATAAAACTGTGTGAAAAAAGAAAGGGGTGAGATGAACTATTTCCTTGACCCAGAGCAGACTCAAAAAGTGCTCCGAAGTCGAGGGCACTGTGCCAGCAGAAAGACTTCAGGAGAAAATTGATGTGCCAAGAAGTGCCTGGCTGGGAGACAGTTTTCTGTGTGAGGAAGTGTCCTGTGTGAGGAGCCTCTGCTGCAGGTACAGGGCAGGCTGTGTGCCGATCCTGCCTACCCAGGCCTGCAGGACACCCCTTTCGCCAAGACCCTTCTGGCTGGAGCAGCACAGTGGTGGGATATAGGCAGTGTGCCAGTGCCCACATAATTTACTATTTCCTGTGATGACTGAGAGGTAGTAAAGGGGGTCACTGACCATCCGAAATGAATGTGCTATTTTATGTAGGATACATCATCTTTTTATGGATAGGTATAACTCGTTCAGTCTCTCTGTAATTCACTAGGGACAAGTGAAGGCCAAATACTTCAAAAGTAGTTTTAAAGAGATGTACATAGCTGATGGGAAGGGCATAACCCCTCCCCTCCAACACCATTCCCCCCTTAAAAGAAACACTTCTATTTGTGGAAAGTGTTGACATACTAGAAACTATTCCATTGCTTTAATACAGAATTTCAGCCTTTCTGTTTCCAGGGATATTTTCATAAAGACATGGTCTTTATTGCTTGAGAGATCATCTGCTCCTGCTGCTTATTCATCACTTGCAGCCATATAACATACAGTCCTCTGTGACATCATAATCATCTCCAGAGCAACTAATTATGATGCCACAATCACAGGAGTGACTTCAAGTGAGGAATAAGCAGCAGGAGCAAATGAACTTGCTAAGTAACAAATAGTCTGTTTTCAGGCAAATGTCCTTAGTAATAAAATAGGAGGAGGGGGGAAACCTACAGAAAACATGACACATGGCCAGAAATGTTCATAAATAGACCATTTAGCAAAGTTTTTCACAAACGCCTCTTTGATGTCACATGCTGTAACTAGCTTCTCTGGGCCAAAATCAGAAAAACTGGAATAACTCCAAGGATTTGAGTCACTAGTACTGGTAAAGAAACAAAATGCACCAGATTACTTCAGATTTGCCCCAGTGCAAGTGGACCTACTACAGAAATAGAATTAAAGTGACATGGCAAGAGGCTTTTACATTCAGATCAGACAAAAGGAATTGATAATTCTCAAGTAACAGTGGCATGAAACTGATTTAGTTGGAATTTGGCTTTGTAGAGTCAATGGTTATGCATACACAAGCATGAAGGGGAAATCATCCTTCCACCTGTGCTAAAAAGCTACCACAGTCTTGAATGACAGCCCTGCCACTCTAGTAGGAAAATAGCATGGTAAACCTCAGTTTTTCTGGTAAATCTGCTTGGTTTCAAATGAAGCGGGAACAAAAAGATACTTTGGAAACTAAAGAGTGGGTGAAGAAGTAGTGCAGTTACTGCTGTTTCTTGGTTGTTGTTTGGTTTGGTTTTTTTTTTTTTTTGTTTTAATTTACAGGAAGTATACTCTATATTGAACAACACCAGATGTCCTAGGAGTGAATGCAGGGTCGTAATTCATTCTCAAGGCTCTGCGGCTGTTCATAAACTGCTCAGGCGCTGTCTGACATCAGCAGAGTCCTGCAAGTGAATTATGGCCCCCTATCCACACTGGGGCCATACATTACTGCATGCAACGGGCAGCCAAGACACTGTTGGCTCATGTCACCAACTGGTTTGCAGGCTGACGGGTAGGGAAGGAAAATATTTTATTAATCAGAAGTATTTTTCCTAAACACATTTTGTTGGGACACATCCTGAAACAAAGGTTGGTGTTGCAGCGTTGGCTGCATTGACTTGAGGACTTGCTGTTAGAGTAGAAGGAACTTTGAGGACCATGTGAAACCTCCAGGAGAACATGATGTCTGAATTTCATTCATTTCTGCCTGTGCCACACCATGAGAATAGGAAAAGACATTAGTGCCTACAAAATGGTCTGGGGAACAGGTGTTGTAGCTGATGGCAGGTTAAAATAGACCTGGAGGCTCCAAGAAATAGCCATTTCCCAACTACTAGAGAATAGCCCAGATGGTAGATATTCTGATATCAGTGAATCTTTAATACTATCTCATAAAGATTTAAAATGCAATTCAATTTCAGCACAATTATAAGCCCACATCTTACAGTCATACCAAAAACTCCCTTAATACAATATGGCTGTTTGCACTAAAAGCAACTTAAGCCAAGGATCACTAGCAAATAATTTGTTTTAAACTCAGTTCCTCTGAAAAAGTCTTTCTCAGATGTAGTCACTTCATTCTCAGCATTTTTCTTTTGGGATTTAAGTAACCCACGATCCCTTCTCATTTTACTATATACCTAAAATGGTACACAGTGCAAGAAAATTTGGCCAGAATTCTTTGCTTTAAAGGAATATTCCTGCTATTTTAGAATCCTTAATAACTAGAGAAAACCTCCCCCACCACCCCAAAAAAGTCTTTACTACCTATCCTGTCCCTAAGTCTCATTGCCACATCTCCCATAATTACCAACCCCCAGAGGCTGATTTTGAAGCCATCTATCTGTAACAGACACAGCTGAAAGGAGTGGGAGAGCAGTGACTCAGCACTACAGACTTTAGTTCAATTTGCTTTCTCTTTATTTCCACATCACCATTAAGAATTTAGCCAGAAAGGTTAAAATGAGGAACATGGCATGAATCAGGGCAAAGTGAAGACTATAAAGAAATGAATGGTTTTTTGTTGTTGTTGTTTCCTCATTTTGCTGGGTGGTTTTTTTTTTTGCTACCCATTGAGGAAGGACTGGGCTAGAAAAACCTACCTGTTAGGTGAATCTATTAATGTAAGCCAGGTAGTTGCTGGGAATAAATTAGGGAAATCCTGTGACAGCTTTTATCAACACGTTGGAGAGTTATATTTTAACTACTTCTTTGTTTTCAACACAAAGGAGCTGGTTGTTAGGCATCAAATTTGGAAGAGGAAAGAAATAGTTATGCTAATGTAATTCATGGTCAGATGATACAAAGTCAAAAGAAGTTGCAAATCTGAGTGAAGATAGAAAAATTACAATAGGCTATAGAGAGGCTAGAATCGTTGGCAAAAACAGCATAAAGGGATTCAGTGTGGGGAAAAACAGTAGCTCAGATAGAACAATAGAGGCAAGCGATCCAGAACACTGAAATTCAATGCAAAGCCAAAATATGGAAAGCAATTGCTCTGTAAAAAAGAAAATGTTGTTACTGGGCAGTAATTAGATATGGGTTTGAATTGCAAATAAATCAGCCAAACAAATAAACAAATGAAAAAAGGACAAGGGCAAGATCAGGCTGTAGATGTCAAAGTGCAACATGAGCAGAGACAGTGGCTCTTAAAAACTGAGTTGGCTCTTCCTTTCTGAATGTCACACTAGCAAAGTAAAAAAAAAACCAAAACAACAAAACAAAACAAAACAAAACCAAAAAACCAAACCCAGTAAGTCATTAACTTCTTTCATTCTTTTGTGGGGGACTTCAGATTTATTTATCTGTTGTCCTCCAAGGCCTCATAATCAATGAGGGACTGATTTGAAAAATACTCTGATTTGAAAAATGCTCTGATATTCACTCTGATTTGAAAAATGCTCTTGCCCAAAATAAGTCAAATAGAGCCAAATTCATTCAACCAACCCAAGGCCTGCCGGTCCCAATCCTTGTGGAAGAGTTGAGTGCACTTCCAGGTAGCTATTAAATATATTATTAAATAGCCTCTTTGGTGATATCCCCATATCAACCATTACTGTGGGTTTTTTTCTGACTTGAAGAAATACACTAGTCTCAAACCAGTCATCTGCATGTTAAGCTGTATTTAGAACAAATCATTTTAAAGTAAAACAACAACAGAAACAACAAAAGAGCCGTGCTGATTTTTTTCTAGATTTTTAACAAAATGTTTGATGTTGTAGAGATTTCCAAACAATTAATGTGAAATTGGGGATTGTTGTTCCCATGATTTATTTACCATCTATAGAGAACTCAGCTGTGGTGATGCTGCTGCTATTGCTACTTTTCCCTCTGCATTTAGAGTTGAAAACTGGTAAGCTCTTTGTTGGGGCATATTTCCATGAATTAAAGTGTGCTGGAACTGCAAGGTTCAAGCTGCAGCAGTGTGGAACTGTTGTTTAAACAAACAAATGCAGCAGAGGTTGGCTTGGGGGCTTTTTTGATTCTTTTTCTCCCTGACACATTGTGGAGCCTTGGGAAGGCCTGAAGAGTCATGCTTTGAACTGTGACTTGCTTTTGTGGTAAGGGAGGTAGCACTTTCCCACACCAGAACAGGCAGATCTCTGTATCCAAGGGCTGCTCCTTGTGGCCGCTGCTCTCCCTGCCTGCTCAGCACTCCCCCACCTGCAGTTAAAGAGCTCATCCTCAGAGCTGGTTTCCTCTTGTAAGGCTTAGAGCTCTGCTCTGGAAAACTGAAGCAGTGAACTTGTGACATGCTCCATTTGTGTCTAAAAAATGCAAAACAAAAAAAACAAGGAAAGTAGCCAATTTTATTGGAGCACTATGGGCTTGCTGTAAAAAAAGGCGCTTTTCCACAGAAGAAAAAAATGACCAGGTTGCAACAGATGCAAGGAACTACTTGCAGGATGCCCTGAATTCTGTGTAGCTTGATAGAAAGAGAGTTGGGCCAAGAACGATGCATTTAAGATGAACTTTGGTAGTGGGGAATATTTTCACATTACATCCTTGCTGAACTACTGTAATTTTGCCCCAGTACATCTGTCTCAGTGATGGAGGGAGAGAGGAAGGAAGGAAGGAAGGAAGGAAGGAAGGAAGGAAGGAAGGAAGGAAGGAAGGAAGGAAGGAAGGAAGGAAGGAAGGAAGGAAGGAAAGGATGGTCCATGGCAGACCATTGCTGACTCTTCAACTTCACCTCCAGCAGATTTTCTTGGGCCACTTAAGACAGAAAATCTTTGTCCTGGCTTAAGAGACATCTTTGATTCCTGGTTTCCTTGCAAAATGATTCGTATGGAGCTGCAAATGTTGAGCTGTTTTCACTGGGCTTTCCTTTGGAAAAGGCAAGCCTCAAAAGGCAGGTGTAGCCACTGGGCACCAGCTGCTGCGTGCTTGCTCCAGCCAGAGTCAGGCCTTCCCTGGCCACATGCTGGATAAGCACCTAAACCACCAGATTTAGTCCACCATACACTTCACTGGTCCCCCAAGGAGAACCATTTGATTAGTTGGTTTCTCTCTAAATAATAGAGGGAAACATACAGAGATTTGTGACAGAACTCAGGGAGAAGGAGGTTAATTTGTTTGTCTGTGCTTTCCTCAACTAGAAAACCATTTTAATTTTTTTCAACCACTGCTTCTAAGAATCCTATTTCCCTTGTCTCTTGTTTTAATACCGTAGGGCTGCTTTTAATGGTGACAATGTAGCCAGAATTAGATCTAATAACAGTGTTCATATAGAGACTCCTAGATGCAGCATCACATAAATAAACTAGACTGGGTATTCTACAAAATTGTAAAAATGAAATAAGGAAGGTGTGAAGTTAGAGGGGTGATTTATATGTGGAAAACTAGTGCCAAGAATATTGTTATGGGCCTGGCTCCTAGAGGCAAGATTTGTTAGCAGAATCTGTCTCTAAATATTTATGTTCAGCTAAATAATTGCTAAATAATTCCAGTTCTCAGCTGGAAATTCAGGATCAGGCCTAGCTCGAATGGGTGGCTGAGTAGGGTGGTATATTGGTGTTTTATACAGCAGTCTTCTTACTCTGTGACACTTGTAACTTTCAGGATATAATTAATCTTTTATAAAGCGCTCTTCATGGCCTGTCATTGGAACACTTCTTTTAGAAGTATTTCTTTAAAATAAATGAAGCACTTAAAAGCAATATATTTGGTATTATTTCTTTGGGAATTAGTGAAGAAAGTTGTGCTTTTCTGCTCTGCTTGTGTACTCTGCTTTGCATGAACTCTATTTTTGTCAGTTAACAACTTTGCGTGTGAGAGTGAGATTATGCTATTACTGTCATTATTTAGGCTTCCACAGCTTAGGGACAAGATTTTTTTTAATGTTCTTTTTACCATGTTGGCTAATACTTACTGTGCTCAAGATTAATGGTGGGCTCCCTGTAAGGAGTTTTTTATGGAGAGACTCTAGAAGAAATTACCTCTTATGAACATACAGGGAAGAGAGAGCCTCATCACTCAATGCAGCTGGGAGACAGACATCTACAGTACAATATTCTTCTATTTTTCTCATCTCAGAGCAGTGTTATAGTGATGTGGCAAAGGGGACTATTTTGAGTTTATGATCATGAAACAAAGAAACATTTTAAAGGGACCTTGTCAAGATTGGGAATTTTGATAGTGGTACAGGTCCTCTGGTGGACTGGCTTTTGGTTACCTCTGTCCTCTCTCCTAGACCATCCCTTCATGCCCACAAGACCCATTTGGTAAATCTGTTGGAGTAATTCAATGTTGGCGTTTATAAAATACCCTGATCTTAGCAAGAGGAAGAAGAATTGCTTCTGGGCTGTTAGCACAGGACTGCCAGGACCTGGGCAGGAGCAGTGGACTTTGCAGGCCCTCCTAAACTTGTGTTGTGTGATCGGAGATCTGGGGATACCAAATTGGGTGCTCTTGATATCCGTGGATCAATGGTTTACTGCTTTCAAAAACTGAGCCCTTATCCTCAGAAATGGTGAAATGGTGTTGATCTCCCTTGTTGATCAGGTGCTAGGAAGTAGGTACAGTTTTCCAAATAGCAACTGGGGGACTTGTCCAGGCTTTCACATGCTTTGATCTGTAACTCCCTGACGCTACCACATTTCTGGACAAACCTAGCATGGGTTGTCAGAGTAGAATCAAAATCTTTTCTCATCTTCCTATCTCTAAAATCCCTTTTCTAAAATTCTGGAACTCCCTCCTCACAAGGAGGGGGAAAAAGTTCTGTGATATGAGCAAAAGACTGGGGGAAAAATGCACCCTAAAAATTTAAGACTCCTAATCTTCTGGACTCTAAGACATTATTGGATTTATGGAAGATAGATATCTTGTATCACTTGCATGTACAAAGCATCACCTATCTTCTGAACCAGATATATTTTGAATATTTATGCAGAAACAGCTCCTTTATGCATTTTCAAATGCTCCTGATGCAGTTTAATCAATTAAAACAACATTAAATGCATTTGAATATCTCAGCTCTTTCTCTTATCAATATAATTCTCAAATGTTTTCTTTTCAGAGCCCAAGGTGATGAAAAATAGAATCATTTACTCTATTACTTCTTATAATTGTGGCTCCAAGAATTTTTTTTCTCCTAATTTTGAAGCCACAAGAAGACTTTATGTGGCTCTAAAACTGCTGTTGGTTTTCATACCACAATACTCAAGGGCATATCTCTCCTTCAGGCTGCTATTGTTTGCAATCTGGAGATAAAGGCACACTTGATAAAACTCTTTTAATGATGTTAATATTAATACTTTGGTGGAATACTTTATCCTCTAGTAATAGCTTTAAAGAGTTTGTTGAGATTTTGTCATCTCATACATTTTAATAGAAAATTAGGTTTGTGATTAACAAGAAAAATATATCCACCTGTTACTTTATTTTACTTACAGTGTCATATAACTGCTGCCAGTGGAATAATGTATACCTTGCACCATATGTAGCTCAGCACTTGTGGTGAATACTTGATGCTTCAGACAGAGAGCAAGGTGCAAACTAGCTATGAGCATTACCACAGGCCATGCAGCTCACTGTCTGTCCCTTGGGAATCCCTGCATGGACAAAAGGGCAGGCTATGAAGCTGCTTTTTCTGATGGAGGGGAAGCTCCCAGTTTCATAAGGAGCACAGCTGCCCCCCTTCTCCCTTTGCAGGGGGAAGGTCATTCTGAGATCTGTGAGCCAGCAGCTCTACTAGGCTCTGGAGCTGAGCCAGGGACTTGTAGCTTGTCCCTCTCTGCTCCTTTGGGAGGATTTTATGCTTGAGGATGTAGGAACAGTGGCCTGAGAGCACTGAATTGCAGGGCACTGGTGAGGATGAAAGAGGAGTCCCCATCAGCAGGAGCTTTGTCAGCTGGAAACACTACCAGGAACAGTGCTGGTGATTGCTGTTGCTGAAGTTGTGCAGTGCCACCCTTGGAAGAAAACTCAGGTTAGCCCCAGGGTAGGGAGATCTTGCACTGGCTTCATCTTCTGAAGACCTTAGAGTGCAGTGCAGGGAGCACAGAGTGGCATCTGGATCACTGCAGTCTGGGGCTGCTCAGTGCTTAGGGCAGGCCTTTACTGCTGCATTCTGTGTACTGAGAGCCATGAGGTGCACTTTGCTGCTCCTTTGGCTCCCATTTCTAACCTGCTTTTGGTGTATTTGTCATGCATCTCCTGAGTCCCAGCCAAATGAGCCATCCTCTGGGCTTCAGGTCAGGCAGACACAGTAGGTAGTCAGGTAGACACCAAATTCTGGCTTTGGAGGTAGGAATACTGATCCCATTAGCTATTGAATCTGCATCCAGTTCTCCAGCAAGAATACAAGCAGACTGAAGTGAAGGCTTCAATAAAGGCATCTAAGTCCCTACATGAGAAGTCCTCCTATGGGTTATAGCATTGCTCACTAATGAGGTCCTTAAAAAAGATGGAAGCAGTCCTGCTGAAGGGAAATCTTTTCTGGTCAGTGTTTTCCAGTGCTACTGCTACCCAACAGGAGGGAGGCAGCATTTGCTGAACAGGCCAGATTTACTCACGTGCTGGAGACTAGGGGATCCACCCCTGGGCCCCTGGGCAGAGGGCAGTGCTGCTCTGCCCAGCATGGGGCTGCAGCAAAGCCACGTGAGAGAGATCACTATCCTTGCACAGGTCAATTGCTTTGCTTGCTATTGCATTCCCAGCTGCATAATTTATTGTGGCTGCCACGTGAGGGATGGTGAAGACAGCCAGAATGAAGGGCTGTGCCAGTAACAGCCTTGGTAAATTAAGTAGTGATGGGCCTGAGCAGTAAGATTTTGATATGGATCTGAATTTTGAACAGCTCGAGTTCAAGGGAGCTGGGATCCTGGTTTTGGGCTCTGTCCCATTTAGAATTACAGCAAATGAACCCATCACCATTTTGAACCCAATGTTTCACACTGTGATAGTGGCTGTGGGAGCACTTGATCAGCTGCTGTCAGTCAGAGCAATAAATTGGCCAGCTTTGTGTCAGCTGATGAAATGCTACAGAAAAAAAGTGCAGGCTTTAAATGTCCTTTGGTCTTTTTTTTCCTCAGGCCAAAAAACAAAAGATATTTGCAATAATATAAATAAGAATGAATTCCCCAGATTCCCTTCTCTTTCAAGCTGGTAAAACAATCATCTTCTCTTCTTGCAATGCTCATCAGAGCTCGATTCTTTGTGTCACAGCCAAGTATAGCAAAGCCACTGCAAATCACAGAAAATAAACATTCTCTTCTTGCTTGTCATTTGAGGTTATCTTAACCTGATTTTGGCTGAATGGCACTTAGCAGGGCCTCATTACGTGGCTCAACTATTTCTTCACCTGAAGGAACTTGCTTACTCCAGAAAAAATTTCTCAGAAAGGAAGAATTTTTCATCCCTTACATAAGGAAGGATTTAATCTTGATACTAGACAGCATGCAGGATTCATGCTTCATAATGAGCTTCCACTGTGAATCAGGATGAGACTTTAAACCTGTTGGGGGTGGTGTAATGTGGTGATGGAAGATAATCTTGCTTGGAATTCCCTAGAAAGACTTAATGACTGTTGGGCAAACCAACAGGATTGACTGTGCTGAAAGTTCAGCCAGCTCAGTCTGCACCAGTCTGGGTTTGGGCTGTTTTGCATGTATCTGTTCATCTCCCAGGCACATTGTCCAGTGTGTAACTTCTGGGGAGTGCTTAAGTGATATGTTTAGCCTGGGAATAAAACTGCAATGCAAAATTCAGTGAATGTTAGTTACCTTGCAGGAGCTGCAGAAAAAGTCTGTCAGGGAATGTAGCGTGACAGGAACGCTTCAACTTGCATTAAGAAAATTCAATATCGGCCACATAGTAGCCTTCTTCTATTTACCGAGAAGCTGGACTACTATTTGCACTAAGCTTGACAATCTCAAATATTAACAATGTCCTTGACCTGTATTAGAAGTCCTACAGTTATGAACATGAGTAGTACTAATACAGAACTAGAAAAAAAGAGTGATTTATTGCTGAATGCCCAGTATTCGTGGCAGTAACTGTTTCCTTTCTCCTTCTGCTGCCACAGGACTAATTAACAGTATTTTCTAGACATCTAGGGAAATTATGTATCAATTCATTCATTGTTTGATTTTGCTATTTTACATGTAATTGTTATTCCCAGGGTTTCACTCTTCTTTTGAAATTTTTTCTTTCTTTTCAATTTTCTTCCATCATCATTTCTCTTCCAGATAGTTCACATTGCCCAGTGTAACCTTGCTATCAAAGATAATGGACTTTCTGAAAGACTCCTTAAGTCCCTTCTTCTGTGAGTAATCCTAATTGCCTAAACAGCCCATATGGCTTCAATGAGATTACTTATTTAACTAATAGTTTCTCTCTCTTGCCTTACTGTCTCTTTCAATCCATCTGGTAATCCAAGGTTATAACTGGTCAAAAATACTAGGTTAATTTGCTTTTGCCTCTCAAAAAGAACAACAAACATTGCATAAATGGTTATTCCTTGCTCTCCTTGTAAGGCTGTCACACTTTGACTTCAAAACTCAATGAAAATTCTAATTCTAATGAAAAGCTCTCGCAAAATTTGGAAACATTTTCATCTTCTTGGCTCTTCTGACTCATATCTCTAAACTCCAGTTTTTCTATTACAAATCTACTGGACTTACCTCATGCATATGCATGACAGTAAGTCTGACAGTATCAGGCTACAAATATGATTTAGTAAACATTGTTATTCTGAGGAGAGCATTTCTGTTTTGACAATACCATCATGTATTGTGGTCCTTCACTGTCCTACAGTGCCTTTAAGCAGTCCCCTTTTTCTAGTCTCAGGAGAACTTTTCAAGTGTGACGAGGTGATAATCTGTAATAGGATTTCTGCCTACAGAGTACTCACAGGGTTTTGAAGCTAAGAACTTTAACTAAAGGTATTAAGCATTCTTGAAGGAAGCATGCCCAAAGAAAGAGTAATCTCAATTCTGATGTACAACAATAGATCACCAACTTAAAGGCTAACTGATGAGTGCAGATGTTCAGAGATCATGGCTAATTACATCACAAGCTGGCAACCACTGGATTCTAAGTACCATATGTTGTTTCTCAAAAATAAGTGATGCTTCTCCTATCCAAGAGGCTGCCACCACTGTCAAGAAGCTAATAAAAGAGTTTGGGGTCTCAGTGGATCTGCATTGGAGCCAATGATGTAACTTTGCAGATGGCACTTTGCAGATGCAGTCCAATGTCTGTGTGTCCGAGGCCTACACAGCGCTCCAGGCACAAGTGTGAGAGTTGCTGTCTGCTCCTCTTGAGAACAATCTTGCTTGCTAGCATTAGATGGGAAATTTGATGGTAACATGATGAAACTTTATTACAGCAAATATTTTACCAATGTGCTGCTTGTTCTGTGAATCATATCAAACCTTGGAAGAGTTTTATCTGTTCGTTCCCTAATACACAAATGTTCATGTAAGTCTTCCTCCTGCAGCAGCATGGAGTGGATCAGCTCTGCTGGGCTCTGTACTCTTAGTTGTGCCTGTCTGCAGGCAGGAGCTGCTTCTCTGTGTGGTCTAAAAGAGCTGTACCTGTCCCTCTGCATGCCCATGGCTCATGTGGCAGCTAAGGCCAAAATCCTGTCCTCTCCAGGGGAGGGGTGTCCCCAGGTAAAACGGTGGATTGTCTCAGCCATGGATTTGGGCAGGCTGGGCTGGTGGGAGAGTCTGAGCTGGAGCTCAGAGCTGGCAGGACAGTGTAGGTATGTCCATGTTTACTGAGTTTTCTTTTCCTTCAGGGAATCTTGGAATGAACTCCTGGAGACCTATGCAAACAGAGGCTTGTGGGTATTAGCTGTGAAGGAAAGAAAACATTCCACAGTAGTTTTACATTGAATTTTTCAAGTAGCCCAGTTGTAATGCTCTGTATTCTGAGAGAATATTCATGCAAGGAAAACTGCACGTTTAGCATAAAACAGTGATAATTTTTACTGTTGCTTGGATGTTCTGCTTATCCATACTCACCTATTTTGCCTGTTATATCAAAAGCTGATCAGAGAAATTAACACCTAGGAACTGTAGTGAAAAATACTCAGAGAAAAAGGAGGAGTGAATGCTGAGGTCTCTGGAGTTTCAGTTCCTAAATACAAGACCTCATATTCTGTTTCATTACAGTAAATGGCAACATGACCAGCAACTTAGGGAATACAGCCATTATGAAAGACAATGTTGAGCATCCATTTTTAAAAATTCATTTTGTGTAGGTTTTATGGTACATTATTTTATCTGGATTTCAAGTGTGTCATCTGTCCTATAAAGGAAACACTTTCTTTGAAATAGATCTACATGGAGAATAAAAATAGGGAGTTTGGCCAAGACCAGACATTGAAGCAGTAATTATAATTAAGGTAGGAGAAGCTCTAAAAGGGCAACACAGAAAATCGCCATAATAAATACAGTTATGAAACAACATGGAATTTAGTACTTAAAAAGGAACCCTTTATAAATTAGGACAGTGGTTTCTAGCACATAGCACCTTACATAGTGATTGATATCAAAGAAATCTTCATTTGGAGTGAGAGATGCCTCATCAGGTGAGCTGGAGCACTTGCTACACTTGCACCTTTCTGAAATTGCCTATAACCATGACACTTACTATCCTGCTGTTTACTCACATTTAAGATTAAGAAATTATTCATTGTTTAATACAGCATGTAATGCTTCCCCTAGAAAACACCTCCTCTGTACAAACATACCATGTATTTATTATGAATGAAACTCATTAATAAGTAGTGCAATCAATATTTGAGCTCCTGCAAATATCAAATGCTGGGGTTGCCTTTTGGCTGCTATTCGTCTTAATGTCAGGATTTGGAGAACAGGTTGTACTTCAGCAGAGGTATCAATTTCCATAAGTCAGAATCAGAAGTCGTGTCACCTGTTTTGCCATTTATCTACTAAATCATTCATCTGTCTCCAACACATGTGAACACCCGCTGCAGTCACTACTAATGGCTGCAATACTTGCTCACTTTTGCAGTTTTCCCCAGCATGCCAAAGGGATGTTTATGCCAGAGTCAGGAAGATCTTTTTTATCTTAGTTCCCATCCAACCACTTTCTACTCAAATTGTTTACCTCATTCTTAACCAGACTCTCCTTGCCTTACATACTTTATCACATGGGAGGCACTTCAGTCTAGTCCAACTCCAAAAACCTTAGAAAAAGTTGAAAATGTAAGCAGAACTGATCAAAATTTTCATCATAAACCTCTGTGTATTCTTCTGTTGCCTGTTTTTCTTGCTTTGCTTTTCTATTATGAACTCAGTTCACGGGGAGGGGCTTGTACATCCCGACAAATTCAGACCTGATGAAAAGCAGGGCTGTAATGTGAGAGGTGGGTGAAATGAGTGTGACTAAATGACTAAATCTGTAGGAACTGAGAAATGATCCCACTAGCTCAGCTATCTGCAAGGTGTAAGATTTAGCAGAAGTAGAGAAGGACTGCCTTTAGACCAGCTCAAGCCCTCTCTGAGTGTGGCTGGAGGTCTCAGAGAAGCAGCTCTGGGGGTCCTCAGACTGTACCTGGTGTTTGAAGGTCACTGCAGAGATTGTGGTGCTGGACACACGTCCTGGACTGTAGGACAAGCGGCTCCTCTGTGGGCAGCTCCCTGCCTTCCCCATCCTCTGTCCCTGCCTCACCCAGCAGAGGGACTGGCTCATTGCCCTGCTCTGCCACTGCCCCCTGCAAGAGCCCACTCCAATGGAATCAACACAAAGACCTCGAGTGCTGCCTCCAAAGGCGTTTGCTGCACTCTTTTTTCCCCAGTGTAGCCTTTCATGTAGAATTACTCGTCGAAATAAATAAGCTGTACACTTTGCAGAATGTTTCCCAAGTATAGCTCTCTTTATTATGGTCAGGACAAAAATGACTGAATTCATCGCAAAATTAATTCAGCTGTTCTTCTTGCATTTCTCCTGACAGGCCTTTGGATTTTGAGTGATGTCCTTTTGGGACACTAGAAGATTCCTTTTTGTAACACCTTCTTAATTTTTTTAAGCTGAGCACTCTTTTCTTGAGCATGAAATTACACATAGTCATTCCTTTTTTGTTCTTTACCCTTACACAAATTCTTTTAAAATGCCTATTCTACATGTCTTCTTTTTTTTCTGAGACAAGAAAACCCACTGCAGCAACCTTATTCTGCATAAAGCAGGGCTGAAGTCATCCTAGTATTTGATAGGGCTGATCTGTTCAGTATATTTATTTTTTATTCAGTTTATGAGCAATATATTATCTGACCTATTCACATACAGACATCCAGGCTCAGGCTTCATAGCCTCACTACAAGTAAATATATAATACAGTAAAAACTGAGAATGTAGCAAAATCAAGAGTGTAAGCTGAGTTCATTATGTCCAGCTGAACTCACTGGTTCCATAAAGACAGATATGCCAAACCATCACAGCAATATACATGCAATTTAATTCTGTTACACAGATATTTTGAATTGTCATTGTGATACCTTCTAAATTGAAACTTTACTTTTATTATGGGGTTGTTAAGCAGCAAAATACCTGTGTTTGTATAGCAAATATAGGTACAGTTTTCCTGCCTCATTTTCTACTGTAGATTTAAAAACCTTCCCTCCTCCTTACTTTCCAAAATTTTTTCTTTCTTTAGGTATGTAAGAACCACATTTGCACAGCAGTCCAATACAGCCAGTGTAAATCAGTGTCATTCCCTCCAAACAAGCAGAGCTACCCTGATTTACACCAGCTGAGGCACCAGCTGAATATGGTCGTAAATTTCGTGGTGGTTTTTGACTTCGGACTTTCTCCTTTTTCAAGGATATGTGTGATGAGTGCTACTCCTTTTCAGAAGCTGTGTGGGTTTGTGTTATGTGCTACTCCTAAAGGTGTTTTTAACTGTCCTTGATTGTTCTTCTACTAAGTCAGCAGTTAAGCATAGCTCTGAAGAGACAGTTTTCTTACTGTGACTCTGGTTTTCTATGCTCCCCTTTTTCTGACTATTGACATCCTTAATGCATGACATTTTAATCGAATGAATACTACTTCAAGCGGTACATAACTGAACTTAAATTTTAAGGAACAATATTCCCCTCTCCAAAACATCACTGAAAGCTTATACACAGGGAAAAAAAAAGAGAACAGTTATCTGCTGAACTGTATCAGCGTCCTCTGATATAGCCATCTTTAAAGCACTCCTTTGGGTAATAGTACTAATTAAATCCTGCAATGCTTATTCAGTCTTCTGTCCATAAAAACTCCCACTGATGGGATCTGAGAGTCCTCTGAAAAGCAGGGCTAACTTTATTTACGTGTATAGATATGGATTCAAATGCCTAACATCACACAGTCTGTTGGAAAATGTTGGCCTCCATGCTCAAGGAACACAGGATAAGAGACTTTAGAGATGGAATGGCAATTAGAGTTTTTCTCAGCCTCCCACCAAATAAAGATGCACAGAAAGCTACAGTGTATTTCTTTCCTTCAAGGAAAAAAAAAAAAAGGAATCATTGAAAAGATTGAAAAGAAAGTCAATACACTGGTTACACTGAGTTTGTGGGACATGAGTTCAAGGTAATGCACAATTACAAGAACTATTTGAACTATTAGTACATACTCATTTGTTACAAAACATTTGTAACTCTTCTGTGAGAAAAGCTTTACACAAAGCCATCAATTCCAAAGAGTGCTTTGTTGAGAAAATGTTTTGATGAAAAAAAAAAACCACATAAAAAACTAACTACACAGTAATGTGAGCTGGTCCTATAATTCCTTAAAATTTTGTCATGGTTGAATGGCACATGACATAATGATGACTTCTCCACTAGATGAGTTGGATGTCAGATATTGTGTGTAGATTTCTGAGGTGTAAGTAGTAGAGATCTTTTCCTCCCCGAATTAGATCTTATTGGGAAGGGTTTTGTGATCCACCTGGATCTTTCCAGGTTTGGGGGGTGAGTCCTATATTCTACATTGCTATCCACATGCCAGGCCATTGTGAATGTAAACATCTCTGAAATGTCTTGGCAATTACACTTGCCCTTGCCAGACCTAAGCACATCTGGTTTTTAAAAGTCTAATGGAAAATCAGTGGTAGAGACAGATTTTCAAAGCTGCCTGTTTACATTTCGATGATTTGGGTTTCTAAGTCCTGAATGTTAAGCATCTAAATCCCTTTGGCTTTGCAAAGCCAAGAGGACTGAAGAGAAATGGGGATGGTGTCTGTATAGCACTTGGAAGAATATCAGGTAGTTTATTTTTGCCTGTTCATCCAGCTGCTCAGCCATTTCCCATCCTAATAAGTCTAAGTAGGCAACCTTCTGTTTCCCTAAGGAGTCTAGATTGCCTGCAGCTACGTGGATTGGTCTCTAATAGATAAAATATCTTCTATGCACAGGAGGTCAGGCTGGTTCATTGACATTTGCTTGGGAAGGGGAATTTTCCACCTCTGTCCATCTCCTCAGCCATTTTGCAAATCATTTCTTTCCCTGCTGCAAAGGCTGTGGGTCCCCTGTGCCAGACCTCAGACCCCCACTGTCTCTCCTCTCTGTGGGTGTGTGGACATTGTCCTGCTCTGGGATGCAGGAACTCTGCACCTGGGCATGGGATTGGGGTCATGCAGCTCAGGCATTGCCCTGGAAAGCTGCTTGGCATGCAGTGTGCCTGCTCTGCTTGGCAGCCTGGTGTTTTGTGGTTAATCAGCACGTGCTGGAGCACAGGCAGCACAGTTTAGAGTGGAATTGACCCCCAAATGTCCCTTTCTGGATAAAAGCAAGGGTCAGATTTAAGTAAATCTCACGACTGAGGTAGCTCTCTTCAGTCTTCCTCCTGCCTCTCGGTGGCCCCCAGCATGGCAAAGGCCAGCTTCACAAAAGGAAGGGTAAGACCAGGTGGGGATGCCCCTGTCACGCAGCCCCCATGGCCATGTCACCCCTGGGCACAGCTCCTCTGGGATAGCCTAGGGATCAACCACACTCACCCCTTGGCTTGCCACAGCTCCTCCTGTGGGGACAGACAGTGATTATCTGATGTCAGCTATATCAGTTTGATGCTAATATTTCCAGGAATTGATGCTTTTACAAATCAGTCATGAAGTACGATTTTAAACTGATTTTAACAACCAGAGCACACTGCCATGAGGAAATGACAGCAAGTTTTTTGACATCAATATTTAAATGAATAGGAAAGAGAAAGAGACTGTACCTGCTGCTGAGTATTGGGTTTTAAAGAAAATGAGAGGTATTTTGCATTTTCTCTTTTTTATTTTTTCTTTCCTTAGAGGTAGAAGATCAATTTTTGTGGCTGGACACAACACAGGAGAGAAACTCTCAGGCCTGTAATTCCCTTGAACAGGCAGTGAGCTTGCAAAGCAATTATGGGCTTCTGTGGATTAGGATAAATAACCTCTCTGAACTACAGTGTTGTTACATACAGACCCAAAGTATATCCTACAGAAATTTCTGCTGTGCTTTGGTCTAGCTTGAACCTGCTAAAGTCTAACTCAATATATGACTTTCTCATCAGCTTAGCAACAAGTAGACATATTTACAAAATTTCCAAACAACTAAAGCACTTCTTGCTCTTCCTCACTCCTAAGGCACAGGGAAGCTCAGTGGTGATGTTTTTTCCTGAAAGGGTGGTCCAAGGAGGTGCTGTTTTAATATGATGTTATGTTCTGTTGAGCACACAGAAGGAGCTGGACTTCTGTGTCTGGGCATGATGGGAGACCAGCCATAGCAAAGCAAGAGTATATGAAAGAATTCCTTTTCCTGGCAAGATTTTGAAGGAATTTCAGGATAACAAAAACCTGTCTGTATTTCTGGGAAGATGCCTTGATTGCATGTGATTGACTAAAAGTCTGCTTGGATCTTGGTGATGGGTGGGTTCCCAGATGTCATATCCTTTACCTGAGCATCTATTATGACATTGCTTTTGTTCCCTGACACAAAAATAGATGTGTTATTATCCTCTGTCAGGCTTTTGGAGAATCTCAGTGGTAGAAGTAAGAGAAAGGATGAGTTACTGTGTTTCAGTAGTCTTCATGGGCTCCTGGCCTCTAGAGAGTAAGAAAAAGGAAACAGAAGTGTTAAAGAAACTAGAAATAGGGAGCAGCAGAGTTCTCCTTTATGAGCAGCTTTTTTCCCAGGATGAGTCTCCAGCTGGGGCTGCTGAGGTGTGTGGGAATCCTGCTGCCACACCAGGGTGCTTCCTCTGAGCCCTTATCCACTTACCATCATTAAAGAAACCACAATCTTTTAAATGAGACATGACTTTGCCATTACTTTCTGGTTATGTTCCAAATGAGCAATCATATTTCACACAGGTTGCACACTCTTCAGGGAGAGTTTCTGATCTATACTTAGGATACTCACTATTAATAATGCCGACCTTTGCTGCGATAGGTGACAGCTCATTAACATTCTTCCCAGGACTTTCTATGCTTAGATGTTATGTAGATAATGCTGTCTTCTGGTACAAGTGCTCAGAAATAAAACTCTACCATAATCGGCAAATTAGCTGCAGAATAATAAGCTTCATTACAGCTAGCCAGCCACTCCAGCCTTCTGCTTTTATCAATGAATTAAAAGCTCTTCATCTGCAGTTATTACTGTAACATGACACGGCAGCAATGCTGAACACTGAGAAGGCGATTTTGCTGCGATAAGCATGGTCCCCCACAGACTGTGGTTCTGTAACTTGCTTTCCTAGCCATGGGTTTGTTCTCCATAATCAAAGATTTCATTTAAAAATAAGAGTGCATTACATCCAGCATGCCTGTAAAGGCAGCTTTTAAAATAGTCCTCCAGTGTAGGACAGCGTCAGGATGTCAGTCTGAGTCTGCAGGCAGACAGGAAATTATTAAGCCTAATTCAGTCGCTGCAATTCTCCATGTATTTTGTGCAGGGAATGATAGCAAAGTGCTCAGGTCTGTGCACAAAGAGTAACCATAGTGGTTAATGTTTAGAAAATCTCTAAATTTTCTCTGAACTTCTGGATTTCCCAGTTGCTCTTCATGGAATGTGGGGTCTTCACTATTGCTGGTGTTGTTTTTGGAGTTATTTGTATTTGTTCTAGGAAAGGATTGTAAGTTTCAATCCTTCTCCTTTCTGAGATTTACAGATTTTCATGTCAAAACTTTCTGGGATAAGTTTGCCATGGTGTTTGCTAGAATCATACATCTTGAAAAAGTTTTTTTAAAAAATTATTTTAAAAAGCTGTCAGCTCAAATTTTGATTAGGAATCCCTTTTGATTTCAGTATAAGAAGACTTACATCTGCCAGGTACCTAACTACGACTTTGCTAATTTTGAAAGGAATCTTCTTCTTCCCCAGCTTTTGCAATAGCCAAAACCTGTCTTTTCTGGGTGGGAAGTCCTTTGAATGGTGGTCACCAGACACAAAGACATGAGGGAGTACTGGCAGAGTAGAAGTCTTGGGTGCTTGATATCAAGCCTGAGAAACCCTATTTGAAGCAAAAAGTCTGCAGAAAATTCTACTACATTTGTCCTATTTTTCCCTGCATTTTTCCTGCTAATGCAATGGAAGGAATAAGACATTCCAGCTCTTAAGGCTGGAAACTGCTGTGAGGAATGGTAAGAGAAGGTAAGCCTAGAAGAAGACAGGAGAGATATTATGTAAAGGCTGGAATACAGTCACCCTCTTCCCACTGAAATATTTTGCAGGTGTAAAAAAAAAATAAATAAATTGCTAAGCAGTTTAACAGCACATTAAGGAAGTGGGCATGCAACATCTTTTTCTGAAGAGCAATTTCACTTAAAAACCTCATTCTCCCATGCTATCTCCAATACATCTAATAGCAATTTTTTTTCTGTTAGTTTTCTCGTCCTTTTCCCTTAAACCCTTCTGAAAGTGTTCTTGCATGGTAGAGTATCTGGGACACTGGAAGCAGCCTGTATTAGTTGAGTACAACTTAGTACTCCCTGCTGGCACAAATCAAGGGTTAACACAAAGGTGCAAATGAATGCAGATGCTCTTTAGGCTGTGTTGGAGTTCCAGTTTCAGAAAAGTTATGTGTACTCAAACATCATGAATTTAAAACTGTGAAAAAGCCATCCCTCCAATATCTAGAAAGTCCTCCTTTCTTTTGGGGAGTTTCTAGCCCTTAAGCTTCTTTCTGCAAGGATAATCATATGCATTGAGTACACCCTATGGAGTCAAGAACTTGGAATATTTTTACAAAGACCCTAAATCTTTTTTAAAATTAAAAACCTGGAAAAAAATCTCAGCCCACGTATCAGTGGCTTTTGAATGCTTTAGACATGACTACACAGTTCACTATCTGGAAAATAATTGCTGCTTTCTATTTTTTTAAACTGAGAGTTGTATTTCTAAAAGAATGCTTTTGCTGAATTTTATTTTCTCTGTGTGAGAAAAACATCATCTTCAATGAAAATCTTCAGGTGCTGTGCAAGAATGCTCTGAGAAAATAATTTTTTTGAGTTAGTATGACTTTTTGTGCATGTATTTTGAAATACTAGTACAAAATCAAATGCGATTTTTAATTTCTCTCACACTTGCCATGAGAAAAGAGATTTTTCTAATAAAGCAATCATTTTTCCACTGGCTTTGTATTTGGTTTTTTTTTGTTTTCTTTTCAGAAGAAAACATATGGGGGTTTTGTCGTGGTTTGTTTCATTTTAATCAGACTTAATAATGATTAATACTTGACATGACTTTTACTGGGTCTTTATTGGCACGTGCCACAGTCAGCAGATATATTAGGCGTTGGCTCCAGAAATACCCAATCCAATCCAGGTAACATTAGCCTTTGCAGGTGCGGATGGAAGACCGGACAGGAAACGCTTTGCTCCTCAGACAGCTCGGCTGCTCATTGCCAAGGAGCTGCTGCAGAGGGGGCCTGGCACTGCCAAGGAGCCAAACTTCTCCTCGGCTGAATCAGAAACGCTGCAGAAATGCCAGCATTTGTGGGCTCCCAGGTTTTTGGTGGCCTTCCTGGTCACCGATACCCATGCTGGGTGAGAGCCAGCTGTTTTCATCTGGGCCAGGTCAATGGTTTTCCAAGAGCTGGTCCATCCAAGAGGCAGGTGATGTGTACTGAATTAACTCCTTCAAGGAATTTTTATTCAACTCCATAGGAGCTGAGTGTTTGTCTGATTTCTGCTGCATGTTTGTCTCTGTGTAAAGATGAGGCAGGACTATTTCTGCGCCAAGGAGAGGCCCATCATTGCAGGAGACAAGAGAACAAACATTCTCACAGTATAATCAATCTTATAGACCAGATGGATACAGTAATTAGAGCAAAAACAATTTTGCCAAGAATATTAACATTTCAACAGTTTATCAGAAAGGGGGTGTTGACACCGGTCAATAATTTTCTGATTATTGCAAAAACATCTTAAGTTGTTGACTATTTTGTGCAAAATAGGACAGACTTATTTTGGCCTCCTGACCTTGTTTACAGCGATGGGAGGTAGCATTGCCACCAAAATCTTTTTTTAAAACAAACAAACAAATAAACATGTGTTTTTCCATGATTTGAAGGTATTGTAGGCCATAAAGATGTATGGGGTTTCCAAAGACCATATTTATTTATATTTTACTCTGTCTCATGATACTTGGGTGCATGTTGCAAAAAATTAAACAACTGTTGTCAACAGCTAGCACAAGTCAAGCCTACCCATTCCTCCCCCTCTTCCCATACGTGGATGAGATAAACATCATGTGTATGGACCCAAAAGAAAGAACAATAATAAAAAAGAAGAATCAAAGTCCATCAAAGTTTAAAACACTTCCTTCACTGGGGAAGAAATAGCTTCTGTTTGTTTCTTTTTTTCTGTCTGAGTATAAAACTAGCAAGTCTGTGGAAGACATGAGAGGAAATACTGGAATAACATTAGTATAGATGAGGGGTAAGATATTTTACTGATATTAGTGTGTATTTCTGTTGTCTGTCTTTTATTTCTTTTTTTTTCTCTCCTTTTTTTTTTATTGTTTCTCCTACTTTTTCACTATCAAGGAAATCCTTCCCTCTCACATGTTTTCTGCCCTGTGCTGTTCCTCACATGCTGTTCTCTTGGGGCACTTTCACTGGTGGGCCATGGGCACGCTGCTCCACAGACCCAGCAGACTCATTGCTCTGTGCTGAAGCTCCTTCTCATCTGCCTGCTGGAAGGGACACTCTTGTGGGGCATCAAGGTGCCTTGATGTAACAGCTGATTACACAGCTGGATAGAACATTACAAAAACGTCAGCACAAATCTTCAGAAACAATTTCCTGACCCTACAGCCAGCCCTGTAACTCACTTTGAGGTACTGTGAAAGGACTGGGTATGCGGATATGAATTCATTTTGTCTCTTGCTTTCCCTTAATAAATCACATGAACCAGGCTCTGGAAGAACCCAGGAAGAAGAAATCAGCAGAAGGAGGGAATTTCCTTGATGTCAGGAATGCCCTCCTGCCTACCCTGCCAGACGCCAGTGCTGAAGGAGTGGATAAAAGACCACATGTCCAGGCAGAAAGCTGCAGTTATATCTGCTTGACTTACATAACTTCTTACTATCAGCAGTAACACTTTGCAGCTATAGCTTTATATCCCTCAGCTCTGGCAGTACAGATGGTTTGATACTGATGACCAGCGCTTACAGCAAAACCAAGGAGGTGTGGGGTAGTATGGTCTTAAATTAACCATTTTTATCCCCAGTCTCAGTGCTCTGAGACTATAAGGACAGGAAAAGCTTTCCTGTTGTGTCTCGTGCCTCTCACTCATTATCTGGCTGGGTACGAGGTAGAAAGAAATACCCCGGGTACCCTGATCTTCATCATGACCATGCTGGGTGCCAGCTGACCATGGCATTTCACCTCCTTTGTTACAGCAACTGTGAACAAAGCTTTTATACTATGATGCCTAGAAAACAAGATAGTTTTCCCCTTGCCCCAGCAAAATAGCCAGAGACCATCAGGAGAGCAGCTCAGCAGC
Source organism: Melozone crissalis (assembly GCF_028551555.1). Taxonomy (NCBI): domain Eukaryota; kingdom Metazoa; phylum Chordata; class Aves; order Passeriformes; family Passerellidae; genus Melozone; species Melozone crissalis. Next base: position 37,014,513 of record NW_026535794.1, read on the forward strand.
TGCAGTAGAAAAGGGGCAGCTGCTACTCAGAGCTCTTGCAGCTGCTCCGTGTTAGACCCTGTGGGTTAAAAGTCTGGACTTGAAAGTCCTTGTGAAAATAATTGTCCCATCTACTGGCTGGCTGGCAGAGGTTGTGATCAACAGCTGACATATTGATTAAAGAGGAGAGACAACGGGTAAGCAGATAAACTTTTATTTCCAAAAATAATAGCAAGTGAAATTGAAGCTAAATCACTGGAAATATGACCCTTTGAATCTTTAAAGGTCAGGAGTGTGGCTCAAAGATCAAGTAATCAAGGAAGTGGGAGGGTAATAAATGCCCTGAAGGGCCCGAAACAGCCTGAGTTTTGGCCTTCAAGGTTTGTGCAAAGCATCTCCCAAAAGGAGGTGGAAAGGAGGAGGGCAATGTGAAGCCAAGCCCTAGGGCAGGCGGTGGCAGATGCTGCACGCTGGAGCAGTGCTCCGTGGGACACGATGCCAGCCCAAGGGTCTGCCTGCACAGAAATGATACGTTGGATTAGGCAATTCACTCTGGCTTCAGGAATGAGCTGCATCAAACGTGAAATGCAATCACATTGCTTTGATCTGCCTTCACACTGCGCTCTTTCTGTCCAACAGCGTTTGCAAACGGTGTCAGGCTCATGGGCTGCGTGGTGCCCTGGGGAAGCGCCCCCAGCAGTGGCCATCCCATCACCCAGACTGTGTTCCAGAAAACCCAGTCAGAACTGGAGGAGGAGATCTGGAATCAAACCAGTACATTCCTGTGATTCTTCTCCTGGCCATCCTGTAGCGCATCCTCATGCCACCATCATATTTTCTGAAAAATCCCTTAGCCAGGATTTCTTCTACTGGGAAGCCGAGAAGCCTCGGAGAAAAATGAAAACAATAATTGTCTGATCCACTTCTCCTGTATTTTGCTGCTTTGGAATGTGGTTTGGACATTGTTTACCAGCTGGTAATTTGATTGGTTTCATGTGAATTGTTTTGACCTAATGACCAATCATGGTCCAGCTGTGCTGAGACTCTAGAGAGTCACGAGATTTTCATTAGTATCTTGATGAGCCTTCTGTGAGTATCCTTTCTCTATTCTTTAGTATAGTTTTAGTATAGCATAATAACATAACATAACATAACATAACATAACATATAACATAACATAACATAACATAATATTAATCTTTCTAAGAACATGGAGTCAGATTCATCATTTCCTCCCCATGACAGGGCACCCCGAAAATTCTACATCCTTAAAAAACTTGGGAGTGATGGCCTATCAGGCCTATGTAAATACATACATTTTTGTTTTTCTTTTTTAATCCTGTATGAACCTTTCCTCAGGGCTTTTGAAGAAGAGAAAGGAACAGGTCAGCTAAACCTGAATAGAAGTGGGTTGTGCAGAGGGAAGACTGAAAGAATGGCAGTAAAAAGTGATAAAAAATGGTCCAGTTTTGTAGGCAAATGGGGTCAAAGGACTCCAACTTTACTCCTGCCCTAGCTGGAGCACAGTTGTGAACCGTAACTCTACTGGTACCATGACAGTGACCAAAATTATTTGGGTATAAATTTTCATTGCTGGCATGCGTGGGAGGGAATGTTTTGTAAACATGAGGCAACCTACTCCTCAATGAAATTATTCAAATCAGTTTTTAAAAAACCTGGTTATGAAGAATATAGGGAATAAAGTACACAAACTGCAGCTAGCATACCTGACCAAGAAGATAGAAAATTTCAGCCCACTCCAATTTGTCACACTTGTGGTTATGGAGGACTCAAAGCAACTGGCTGCATGCTCAACACTGTCCATATGGATGCCATCACTGGGTTGCCAGCTGTCCAGTAAAAGAGTGGAAAACAGTCCTTGGCCTCTCCAAAAGAAGATCAGATCAACCCTTTGTTTTCACAATTTTTTTGCATTTTTTAAAGGCCATTTGTACTTTTTGGTATGAAGGGGTGTGTATAGCAGTGAGTTCAGCAGTTGGACGTGCAGAAAAATGCTCCCTTTTACTGATTTTTAATCCTGCTAGTTGATAATTTCAAACATTGCCTCTAGCTGTGTTACAAGAAATTTTGAATTTTCTTTCTGTATTCACCTTCCATGCATCACTTATGGTTGTGCAGCAAGCTGGGCTGCCTTTTTACAAGCCTCTTCTATTCAATCTTTCCTCTGAAACAACTCTGTGCTCAGTCTTTCCCCATGTTCACAGGACATCCAGTATGTGAACCACAAAGTGGTCCTCACTTATTTTTTCTTTTGGCTAACTTGGATTTCCTTTAATTTAAACTAGTCCTATAGTTCTCCAGCCATCTCTAGACATGACTGCCCCCAATAAGATTTTATCTAGATATTTCTTCTCACTCCCTTTTCATAATTTTCTCTCTCCTTTACTCTTCCAGCTGATATTAAATCCTTATTAGGCTGGGGATATAGCATTTTTTCTACTGAGGCAAGCCAACAACAACACCTCTACTTATTTCACAGTGCAAGCTGCTATGCTGTTAATGACAAAGAATCACTTCTCTTTCCCTTGTGAAAAGACAGCCCAGTTTACCTTTCCCTGCCCTGGTTTGCTGTAGGGTAAGTTTTTTAAAATTGCTTTTCCCAGGTGAAAATGTTGACTGCAGGTAAAACGCCATGGTTGATGATGGGAGAGTGAAGATGAGTGAAGCTGTTTTTGGGCATGCCACATTCAGGGGAACCCCCAGAGATGGGGCACACATGAGGGACAAATAACTGAGGCAGTGCTGCTCATTTTCAGGACAGGGTCCTGCTTTAATGTAGATGTGGAATGGTAACAAGGTTTGCACTGCAAAGAATGTTTATTTTGTAATGCAAATAACAAAACAGGGTGCCCTTTGTTTCAAATTCTGTTCTAGCAGATCTTCTGCAAATATAGTAGGATTTTACATGAACTGATGTTTTGAGACAACTACAGCAGTAAGAAATTTCTCTCTGAAATCTCTTGGGGCATTTTACTTGCTCTAAATTTCTGACCTGTGTGTGCTTTATACATCTCTGTACCCACAAAAGTAATGTTTTTTCTGTTTTCTTGCACTATGATGAACATCTGAGCTATACAACACATTTGCTGTGGCACATCTGGTCTGAGGAGAAGGAACACTGTAGGAGACAGCTCCAAAAAGTAGGTTTGAGGCTGCAAGCACACTGCTTGTGTTTGGATGTGATCCTGGAAGAAAATGAGAGGGTTTACAGCCTAGATGTTACTTTAGCACATTTCTAGGTAAGCAAGTAACCTAGAAAGAGAGTCCCAGCTGCAACTGCCATGGTAACATGTCAGCAGCTGGCAAAAAGAATCCTGCATATCTTGCGCACAGGGATGGTACCAGAGGACAAACTAGGGGACCTCTTTAGCCATGAACAGCTGAGAAGATTTTGTATTAAACTAGCTATTGCCTGACAGAGTAAGTCCCTCAATTGGAGAAAATTGTGCATTTTCCACGGAGTCTTGATAGCACTCTGTAGTATTTTGAGTTTTGCCACAGCATGCCTTGCAAAAAAGCTCGATCGCCCATGCAGGGGTAGCTATTGTGACCTGATTCTTTCATCTTTCTCTGGCACCTTCCTTCTTTCTCCCCTGTGGAATGCACACCTCCTTGCCCCCTCTGCTCCAGAAGTAACCTGTCTCCTGGTGGGTTTGCTCCAAGTGTCACTGTCTTCCCAATGCCAGTGGCTTTTTCAAGCAGCTCTGCAGGGCTCATGGCATGAATCGTGATGACAAAGGGTAGGTGACATCAGACACATACAGTCCTTGCTGCCTCATATTAAACTGTGGCACATATACCTGAGTAATGGCCTATAACCAGGAGAGATGACATTTGGCCAAGATGACCTGGAGCAGGAAGAGTGCCTGGGTCAGGCCAAAATGAAACAATGCAGCTTGAGATAGTGGGAGGGCTGCCAGCAGCAGAGCTGCAGGAAGGCTCCCGTATGAACCTGAAAGCAAACAAACTCACTGCCAAGTAGCACTACTCCTGCTCCAAGGAGGATCACTTATTGCAGTTTGAATTATTAGCTCATTTGTTGTAGTAAAAGAGTGTGTGGACGCAAGGCACTGTGAGGAGACCAACCTAAATTACCTCTGTGTGCAAAAAAAGGCCTGGGAGTATATTTATATCCCTGCTTTGCTGTGGGACTATTATTCAAAGCACAATATAAATCATTATGTAAAAATCAAAATACCTTTGGTCTCCGCAATGTACCTGACTTCAAAGAACAAGTTCAATAAGTTAAGCAGAATTGGTAATACTTGATGTTCTAGTAGAGCCTCTATAATATCTCATTTATACTGCTCTTAACATGTGGAGCATTTGCTTTGGCAAATGAACTTAGTAATATTTGGTGCTTTCCCAGCACACAGTCAAAGCACTGACTTTGTAAATCATTGCAACAAAATCACCAGTTTGGAGGAACTTTTTGCTTTCTCCATTTGTTGCACCTTCCCAACTAAAAGAAAAAAGTGAGTGTAATAATTGATACACGGACAGTTTTTGCTGGGTCATCTTACCAATTTAGGTAGTTATACAAAACAAATCTAAACCCCTGCATTGCAGGTAGTAAGTCTTTATAATTATAAGCAACTTGTGGATGTGACTGGGGCTTGAGACTGTCCCCAGGCCACGGACCTCTTGGAATCTGGGGCCTATTTGGGTCTCTTTCAGGGTGGAAAAACACACACTGGGAATTCTAGCATATATACCTAAATCTTGTCAGTTAAATATAGAATAATGGGAATCATCAGAGAGTAAAAATACTCCACTTCTTATGGTAAACACCATAACATAAAACATGATAAATACTTAACTTCAGTTTTATAGCAAAAACTAAGTCCTGCCATCCCCTCCCAGTACTCAGTTCCCTCTTTTTTAGGCATTTGGCTTTCTTTGCAGCTTAAAATCTATTCCCAGTAATATTCCTTCCCCGTTCTTCCCTAAGTATACATGTAGTAGATAATACTACATATTTTATATATATATATATATATGTATATATGAGTATATAATAGTCATTTCATACATTTAGAGAAGTCCTACTCAGTGAGTTTTACTAATAACTTCCCAACTAATAGTGGTTTTATGTCTCAATTTTTGTGCTTCATTACAGAATTCCAGTCTGATTTCTTAATCTTTGCTGAAGTGGAAAAGTGTGTTTGTTCATTTGGAGTCTTTTTTTGTTTGGTTTTTGTTTGTTTTTTTTTTTTTTTTTTTAGTATGTTTCCACCAGATCGTAAGAAAAAGGAACTTAAGGAACAGAAAAGGACATAAGGTAATTTTCTAGGTAGACTAACTGGTCCACGAGTCAAGGTGGCATATGCTTGCTGTAGCTGAATTCCTAACAGTTCAAATCTCTTGCATTCACAGAAAGCTGGAATCCTTAATGCCCATATCACCTTTGAAAACACTGCCAAAGATTTAACAAAAATGCTTTTGGTCACATAGGCCAAGTTAAAAGACTGTACTTGCAGCCTACCCACTGGGACACAAAAAGGCAATGATTTGAACTCCTGTGCAGGTAATGTGTGACTACAGAGGCTGAACCATTTGGAAGATAACCTCAGCTACAGTAGGAGAAAGAACAATGAAGATAATGGAAAAGAAACAGCTATAATAACCATCTGCAAGCACACATGGCCTCTACTTCAGCACCCCTAAAACTTAAAATGATAAAAGAAAAGGAAATTGCTTGCAAAACAGCAAAGACTAAACATTTCTTCTTACACTTTTGTAAGCTTGCCCTCTTTCAGGTATTTGGAGTGCTGTGTGTACTAGCATTTAGTGTGGAGAGAGGTACATTCAAGTCTTTCCTTCACTCCCCCTTCTGCCTTGTATCTGCACACATCGTTAGGGACAGAGTGTACCCAAGGGTGCCAGCAGTATCGTCCTGCCCACCAAATCAGCTTGCATTGCCTGAGCCATGTACCCTGCCCCTCAGCTGTGTACAGGGGTCAGTCCTAGCTCCATCTGCATGACTGTACACAGCAACAATGCCATTGAAATAAGGGAAGAAATCCAATCATGATCACAGTCACTTCCCCAGACTAGGCTTATTTCTGCCTTTTAGTGACCAGCATAGCTTTGGGCTATCGATAGTTTTATAGCTACTACAAGTCCCTTAAGCGAGAGCATAGTTTTACTGCCTTTTTATTGGAATGCAATGCCAAATTACATAGATGTGTCCCTCCTAAGGCTTATTTCCCTTCCAGAGTGGTACTAAGGCTTTTTCTTTCAACTGGAATGGATCCCAAACCCAAAGCATGGTGTAGCCCCAGACAGTCCTGGAAGAAGCCAAGAGGTGCCACAGCTGAGAGCTGCTCAACGGACCCACAAAGGACACTGAGACCAAGGACAGCCTGCAGCAGTTTTAAATTTCCCAATGAACTTAATAGAACTAAACCAAGACTTTTGCTAAGAGCCAATAGTCCCTCTGAAATTCATGTTGAGTTTTGTAAACTTTTAGTTATGTCAGGAAGACTGAGCTGAATCCCCATCCCGAGTCCCACTGCGTGTGAGTTATTTCTCTCCTAGGAGAACAGCAGTGCGTGCTCCACAACTTGTAGCTGCAGACTGATCTCTAGCCTAGACATGATCCTTGCATAAATTCAGAGGTCACCAATTGTTATGGCTTTATCAAGAACCTTATTAGTGATCATTAAAAATAATCTTGCTTAGAAGGAGACTGCTATGGGCAAAGCCCATCTTTCCTATTTATTTTATGACTATTAATGTTTTTTTTTAATGTTTATACATTAGTGCAAGGAACAGTGTTAGCATAATTCTAGTGTAAAATAAAACCAGCTGTATCCATTATAAGTGCATTACTGCCAGGAACTGTAAATATGTTTATGCCTGATAGCCTTCTGACTCAATAATATCCTGCTATCTCTGTTGGGCAGGCAAGTTTTTAAACCAAGAAAAGACAGGTTATGATTTTCATAACCAAACTGTGTTTCTTTTTGAAGTATGTTATCTAAATTCAAATTTTAAGAAGGTCATTAAAAAAATCTGCCTGTGATTTTAAAGGAGAACAAAGTGGTGGCAAGAAGGTACGATGTGCACTAAGAACAAGTTATTCCTCCCAGATATACACATACACAGACAAACCCTGCCATATCATACCATACAAACAATTTTAATTGTGTAGTTACAGTCAATAACCACTCCTAGTCAGAACATTTCTGCATAAAGAAAATTGTGATACACTTATAAAAACAGCCAGCTGTAACAAAATAACTGGTGTTTTCATAGCAATAAACTCATAAAAAAGAAATACACCTTTATACAGAAAATTTATACAGCTGTAGCTTTAAAATTGATTGTAAACCAAAGGAAGACACATTGCAAACATCAATTATTTTCACATTAATTGCATAAGTTTCTAAGGTGATCTATTAGTTTTATTTACCTAAGCTTATTTGCATGATAGTAAAAATTGCATACAACAATAAGAGTGAAGCTTATAGTATGAATTGCTTGGATAACATAGAGCACTTTTTATAGGCAACTGTGTAAAGCACATTTTCTCTATTTAAAACTTTTAAGACACTTTGTTTTACTGCCCATCAAAATACATTTATAAATAGAAAAAAAAAATCAGTATGGTAACAAGAGAAGCAATATTACATTTAACGGAAACTTCCAAAAAAATTAATTACAACATGATGCTGCAGGATCTACAAATAAATAATGAAGACTAAATCGTGTTTCACATTTTCTTTTTCATTTTCTCTAAAACCATGTAACAATGAGAATGGAAAAAAAAATACAGTGACCTTTATTTCCAAAAGAAAACAAATCTGAATTACGGCAGTGCCATATAATACAAGGCATTTGTTGGCATATGTTATCTTTAAACTGCATTCCACAGTCTATAGTTCTTTTGTAACATACAATAGAACAAGAGTAACAAACTCTTTTTATTTTATTTTTTTAAATAAATGTGATTTTTCAAAGATCAAGTGTGGAGTGCTACAGTAATAATTAAAAAACAAGAACAAAACAGAAACGAAAAAACAGTAAATCACAAAAGTTGTAATGCTTGTCTGAAGGCTCCAGAATCAAAATCACTGGTATCATGCTTATTGGGTACACTCACAGTGTATCCAGTGAACACAAATTAATATCAAACAATCCTCAACGCTTCATCTGTTGCTGCGAAGCAGTTTGTAAAATAGAGTAAAACATCTAGTGCAGTCTGCATTATCCTTTTTTTCAACTTTTGTGCAAGTTTTGGAAGATTCATTGGCCAAACAATGAATAATAAGGGTTTTTGACACAACGCAAGATGGAATTTTCATTTCATTAGTAAATACCAGCGGCACTGTTGAAAGAAAATAATACTTTTAGATCAGTCTTTCAATTCAGCATTAATCTCTGTGTTCCCTTCTACTGATAACTCTTCTTCTAGTTTAACTGAAAAAAGCGTGTTTGCATTTTTGTCTTGGATGCTGTCTTCTAAATCCTTGAGCAGCTCTTCTTCCTTGTATTCTGCAACATCCACCTCCAAACCGGAATTGTCTTTCAGCTTCCCATGGTGCTTGAGATAATATCGCTGGTTCTGAAAGAACTTGATAATGGTGTACTTGGGCAGGTCAAGCTGAGCGGAGAGAGTCTGGATTGCTTCTTCATCTGGATACAGGCCTACATCTTGTATGAAACTCTGTAGGATCCCTAGGGCCTCCACAGAAATCTTTGTTCGCGGTCGGGGTTTCTGACGATTTTCATCCTCAGATTCAGCTGGTGATGCTACTGTCGGTTGCCTTGGGGGTAGTCTGGGACCTGGCTGTTGTTGCTGTTGCTGCTGCTGTTGTTGCTGTTGCTGCTGCTGCTGCTGCAAGACAAAGAACAGCATTTTTTTGTACATGTATTCTTGCTCCTATTTTGTTCCTGAGAAAATCCAGAGGAGGGAGCGGGGGGAAGAAATTGCAGAGCTACAAACAAAGGCTTAGTAAGTTTAAAAAAAAGGAAGGGAAAAAAAGAAAGAACAAAAAGAACACCGTAGCTTTGCCAGACCGAAAGCACTGATGATACAACATTGGTGCGGTTTAGCTGACAAATTTTAATGAACATGCTCCATGAGTCAAGTGCAGACAAGACAAAATGCTAAATGACATAGTATAGGATTAACTTGACCAGCTTAGCCAGAACTGTAGCAAGGGCAAAGTGAGAAAAGTGCCAGATGAGGGCAAACGTGCCGGAGCTCTGCCAGCAACGGCAGCTGCTGCCCAAAAACAAGGGCTGCAACTCTCTAGCAATAGCTAGACAAACGGGCTGGGGGGTCAGGGGGAAGGAGAGCATTTTATCTCTTTGAGTACAGAAATATCTCACTGCTGATCTGACCTCAGCATGCACTGAAGTCTCGTCAAACTTGCAAACATTAAAACAGAATATGCTGGCTGGAAGTGCCTAACGTGGCGCTGACAAACCCAGCCTCGGCAAGGACAAAGGGATCTGGAGGTAGGAAATCTGTTTCCCCTTCTGGATCTGACCTCTCCTGCCTGCAGTCTCTGAGCAAGCCTGCACTGCCTGTATCCCAACAAATAAACAGGGAATAGACCTATTTACCTGCCTCTGTGTTTGTACTGGGGATTATTTAGTTAATATTTATAAAGCCCTAAGATGCAAAGCTCTAAATAAGTTGCACTATTATTATTAGACGGGAACATGCTGCATTCCAAAAACTCAGGCAATAAAAATGAGCCAATATGCACATCAGAAGAATAAGATAAAGCAAATCATGATGTAAATAATTAACAAGAGCTTAAAATGAAGTTTTGCAAGCATGGATTCAGAAACATTCTTAAAAGGTGAGGCACTGAGCCCTAGGGATAGAAATGTTTTTCTCATCTACCACCAGAGTACAGTACACTATAAGATCATGTTTAAAATCAAAAGTAAATTTATCAGCTACTGTTTGTGTTGACAATTCTTTTGCTGCACAGCACAGGAAGCACTGGTTAGTAAGATATTTTGGATCAGCGAATTTCTTGTCATATGGTACAAACCACCAGTTATTATTAAAAAACAACCACAGCAAAACAAGCAGTTGCTATCACTGCATTTTATTTCCCTTTGAGAGTCTCCCTTCAACAATTTTTGTCTTTTGGTAGTGGCTTCCAGGCTTCTAGTAGCAGTTCTTTGAGACCCTAAGAAGCAGAAAATGCTGTACAAATGGTATAAATACTGGAGGGATTATAATTCTGTCCACTTCATAGGGGCTCTTGTGGTTGTGGAGACTTTGCACATCCACAACTGGTTTAGAAGCCACTGCTTTAAGTGATCTTCATATTTTAAGATCTGACATGAATGCCCTGGAATTGGGGCTCCTTCCTCATCCCTGCTCAGGTCTTTGCATGTTTTATGGTCTGTGAGTAGTCCCATTCAAGGCTCCTGTCCTGAAGAGATTCAAGACTACTCCCAGTATATTAAATTCTTATAAGACTGGAGGCTTTGTATATACAGTTTGAAAACTTGTGTCTGAGCTACATATTTATGCATCTACAACAATTACCATGTAGAACAGCAGAGACAAAACTCAGGCCCAATCTCCCAATCCTTACTCTTACAAGTCATATTAAGAGATTACAATGCAACTGCTTATGTGAATAATATTTATGAGATCAAACACACAACTTTTATCAACAAGGCAAGAAAATCTAAGTAAGTGGCATAGTGGTTGAATGTTTATACTGTGCATAAGCTTCTCCTTTTATCCCCTTAAGAAGCGATTTTATTAAAAACAATGTACATTTTCAAACAAGTGCTGTTTTATTACTTAATATAGATCTTTCTCTCTCTTTTTGCTAAATCAAACAGCAAGTTTCCAGGCTTTCACAATTATTTTAGTACTTGATATCCTAAGGGATTGTCTTATTCAGTTTGCTTTATCTTTAATATACACTCGTGTTGTTTCTGGCTGCGAGATAACTCTATCCTTCCTAGCTTTGTAAATATTTTTCTGTATAGGTAATACAAGTGATACATAGGGTCTCAACTGAGGCTGGAAAAGCATGGGGTAATATCTGCCCTTTAAGAAGGTGCAGTTACAAGGTTGACCTCAGGTCTTTTGTGAGAAGCGATTAAAGAGTCCCCAGCTCAGAGAGACAGCAGTCCCCACTGACAACCTGGGCTACACAGCCGAGCACAACAGCCAGCTCCGCTCCCGGCTGGCAGCACCTGTGCCAGCAAAAAAGGGTGTGTGCAGCTCCAGCTGGGGCTGCCCTGAAGCAGAGGGCAGCAGCTCTTCCAAGCCTCATGGTGTGAGTCTTGCATCCCCTCCTCTCTCTCCCTGACATGGTGCCCTTGTGCCAGCTCACCTGCGGAGCAGCACCCAGCCAAGGTCCAGCGGTCAACAGGCCTGGTAGGAAAGCGCCTCTATGCTCTCCTTTCCCAAGGGTGGTGGGAGAGGGGCTCTGAAGGAAAAACAAACAAATATTGACTCACCCCAGTCTCAACTGGGGTTAAAGTGGGATGAGAAATCCCCTTCCCTTCACTCCTAACCAGGAGGAGCTGCCACTGCTGAGGATTCTTGCTTGGTTTTCGATCAGCAGCACAACAAGGTCCTCCTGGTCTGCTGGAAGGAAGACCCTTGACCAGTGCTGCCTTTCGGCCCTGTGCCTGTCCAGGCAGGCACAGCCAGCACGGGGCCGAGCTCGCCCTGCCCACACACAGCTGCCTGTGCACTGCCACCACACACGTTAGCAAACACCAGCGAACCGCAACAAGAGCTGTGGGTGGTCGCACAGTCTCCTTTGAACTGCGCTGGTGGATGGCAGCGCGCTCTTATCTTGCACCGGGAGACCTGCGTTCAGCCTGACCAGGAGGGAAGAAACACTAATTTCCTTTGCTCCGTTTAAAGCTTTATTTACTTAGCGCTCTGCGGGATTGGCCAAGGTAAACTAACCTGAATCTGTTCTGCTGGCACATGGATAATGTGGGAAGGCCTGTCACCATGGTGATGAACTGCATTGCTTTCTTGTTCATAAATGGCATCGCGTTCAGGCTGAGGAAGACTGAGGAACCTTCGGATCATGGAGAGATTCTCCCAGAGGGTCCTGTTTTCTGGTGATGGATCTTCTTTCCAACGTAACAGCTCACAGAGCCACCCCTTGAAGACAAAACCAGCAAAACATTAGGTAGTTTTTCATCACACTGCAAGGGGCAAAATGAGGATGAAATGTGTACTTTAGAGGTGATGCATTCTCTCATCCTCTCACCTGATCAAAAGGGCTTTCACTGCACAGGCTGGGCTTAAAGCAAACACCAATGCACTGAGAGGCTGCCCAGCCATTTCATAGACCCTTACCCACCATAGGCATTTTGGAAAGCATCTTCCCCTTGGTCTCACACCACAGTGCTGCTATTTGTTTGCTTGACCGTAGGGCTGCCTAACGTAAACCACAGCAGTAGAGGAACTCCCTATCATCTCTTCAAAAGACAGGAATTCTATGACTAGATGCAGTCAAGCAATAATTTCTTAATTTTTGCTACAAGAAGAGGTTTCTGTGCAGGTGAACTTATTTCAAGTGATACAGAACTGCTTCCAGATTGTCCTCATAGACCCAGAAAAAAATCAGTCTCTCAGTTTTATGCACAGGATTATTAGGGGTTGGGCGGAAGGAAGATGAGCTCTAGCTTCTGATACTCCCTTTATACATTTCCACATCAAGGACAGAAAGGTGCCTATGAGTCTTTGGGGTACATAATATGAAGTCAGCTACAGAATCCCCTGCAAGAACTGAAGCAGTTGCTAGTTTGCTTCTGAAAGAGTCACAGGAGTTTATCACAAAAATTTAATGTTTCTTTACATCTTCTTAAAATTTAATTGAGGATTTTTTTCTCAACTGTGCAGTGGTAGTTCTAAAAGAGGAATGCAAACCCTCTAGCTAGGACAGTGTACATCAGCAGAAATTTTCTAGTATATTAAAATTTAGGAACAAAATATTACATGTATAAAACATGCATATTTCCTTTATTTTAGCTTCAAGGATCTGTTTTCAAAAATAGGTCCATGCAGCTTTATTTCTCAATGCTGTAGGAAAGATAATGTGACATTTTATTGATACAACAAATAATATAAATGTACAGATGCTTTTAGGTCCTTTTTATACATACCAGTAGTGGATTAATGGTTTATCCAGAATGGTTTACTAACACATACAATAGACTCATAGATGTGATATAGATATGTATTTTCTTTAAGATACTCATATCTTTAGCTAATAGTTAATAAATGCAGCATAAAAATATTCCCACAACAGGAAGACTCAAAGTAAACAAATAATGGTAATGCATTCATATTGTATATGAAAATATTTAGTGAGGTGTGTATAAAAATTGGAAGTATATTTGCTTGGATATAAGTGAAAAACTGAACAAATGACACAGAAGAAAATGCCCCCAAGAAACTATCAAAATGACAAATGTTATAGAGATGGTGGTTTTTCAGCAGAGCTGAAAAAGCAAAAATTTAAATGGGGCCAAAATCTGCCAGGTGCTCATGAGGTGTGCGAGGGAAGGAGCAGAGACAGGGGAGAGCAGAGGCAGCAAAGGGCTCCCCTACACCCTAGGGATGGAGCACACCCCATTCCTTGACTAAGTGGGGATGCTGGGTATTGCCCCAGGGTTTAGCAAGACGACTGGGAAATGTGGCCAAATGCCTTCACACAGAGCACAGACACTCAGCCTGTCCTGGCTGGAATTGTATGGAATGTTTTCAAAACAGTAGCAAGGGTCTCTGGAATCTCACTGGAATGTATTAGCAGGGTGAGCTCTCCCTGCCCCTAACAAAAACAGCATGTTGCTCATGGCTCTCTGCTCACCTTGCATCCACGGGGATACTGAGTGCTGGGTTATGATCAGCAGCAGTATTCCTTTATTGCAGTAAGTTAAAAGTGGTGCACTCAGAAAGCAGAGGCAGCTTCTTGGGGACAGAGGAGAGATCATGATGAAGATAAACCAATCTCGATCTTTTAATTGAAGAGCAGTTACAAAATTCTAAATTAAGGAACCCCAAAGCCACAAACCATCCCATGCCAAAGAGTAAACACTGTCCTTTGGTTGTCTGGAATCTGCGCTGCTTTACACTGAAACTGTTGGCTTTCTTTCTAAAGTGGTGAAACAAAGAGCAGAGCTGTCTATCATGACAGTTTGGTGGAAGTAAAAAAAAAAAGACAATCCATCTCCACCTATGACACCTCTCCAAGGCATACACACAAGCTGGAAAAGAAGTGCACCATGCATTTAGAAGCTGCAGATGTTTTGTCTGCTGACCACGGGAATCACAGGGTTTGTTTTTCTTAAAAATGCAGTAGAAAACTTTTATAATTACAAAATATCCAGTAGAAAAAATAATTCCTAGGCAATAACATTTTCTGTTGATGAAACATATTTCACAACAGTTTTTGATAACTAATGAAAACCTTCTGTCCTTACTGTCTTTTCTGTTTCTGTATTTACTAGGTCAGACCTTATTTTTATTAACTACTGATAGCTAACATTGTATTTCCAACAGTTTTCTCTCAATTTTTGCACTGAAATAATACTTCTAATGCCTTATCTAAAATTACTTGATGAATTGTAACCTGAAACATGTCTCTGCTAGCCTTTCAGGGATTTTGAGATAATGAAGACAGATACTTCTGACAGGGTACACAGAAAAGATTACTGTTCTACCAAAATGTCTCTATTTCACTTGGCACATTTTTAAAGAAGTAGACACACTCTGATAAAACATTTGATGGAAAACATGGAAACAAACAACTGAATTCTTTTACAATTACAAGGATAGAAAAAAAATTTTTGGTCTTCATGGTTTATTTCTGCACATATTTATGAAAGCTGATCTCACCAATGTTCTCAGATGAGACAGTGGATGGACAGCAAGAGAGGCTATAGGGGCTGAGTTTGTTAAGAGGGTATGAACTTTATCCCAATATGCTTCCTTTTGGTTCAAGACAAATAATTAAAGATAGAAGTATTTAATTTAGTTTCTGGTTCAGAATTCTGTACATGAAATAAAGCTCATTCATAAAAGTCACCTACATGAGAAAGTACGAAATGTTTTTTACAAAATTTTGGAAAAAAAATAATCCAGACTTTTCTAATGGTTAATTTAAGTTCTGTAAAATTTATAAGTTTTGTTTCCATTTGATCTAAAAAAGGTATGAAGTGCTGCAGATAATGCAGCTGAACTTAAAAGTGAATGTAACAGGGCTGGTTTTTCTCCTTTAATACTTTTTTAAGTCTAGAGCAATTTCTGCCTACTTTCCTTTTTTTCTTGTCTTTATAGTTTTACAGGAAGTGGAAATGACCACAAAATAATAAGGAAATATTTATAAATCAGATTAGATCACAACCAGTTTATACAGCATATAGAGTACATTGTTAAGAAAACAGCATTAAAATAATGAAGTGGATGCATTTATGCAGAAAGGCAAACCCCCCAAAAACTCTGCAATGACATTGGGAACAACCTTGATTTTAAAACAGAGTAAATTTGCCAGGCAACATTACACTGAATATAAAGAGAGTACAAAGCAAAATATAAACATTAGCCACATGTAAATATGTTTGGAGAACTTTCAGGATGTTACTACTTTTCAAACTGACAAAGTTTAATTTGACACCTTCTGTTCTAAAACCTTTGTTTCTATTCAAAATCACGCCTTTAGCTGCTATCAATCACTATGCTCTCCCTATTACTTAAAATACTGGCATGGGCCCTGGATAAGCTGAAAATGCCATGCAGATGAATTCTGAGATAATATGTTCAAACCTGTTATATACAACACAAATCCTGTAAAGTTATGTATTGTAAACCTACATTTATTGGGAACTAAAAGTCTTAAATCCATCTGCTACAAAGAAAATACTGTTATGCACTTTCAAGTAACCAAGTACCATCTGCAAAGGTCTTGCTACAGTAAGCAAGAAAATGGTGAAAAAAAAAGATGCTAAACCTAAGATATTTAAAATAAATAAGAGTCTTCTGTCTGGTTTTCTGATAGGGATTTAGTAAAGAAATACAAGACATTAGAGGAAAAAAAACCTGTGAAAGCCGAACTGCCAAACTATTGCAGGAAAAGCGCAAAGAGGATAACTGCCAAAACTCAGGCTCTGCAATACCCATGAGCACGCTTATTTTAAAGAAAGCATCTATGCATTTTATCCATATATCCAAATTCTATTCTTTTCAGTTAGACCTCTGCTGTGCTTAAATAAAATCTGCTCTTTCACACAGAGTTTCTAATAAAATATTCTTCCATTCTTTATTATTGAAAGGGAAAAAGACTTCCATACCTAAGGTGTAAATATCTAGCCTAATTACATCAATTAAGGATAGCATTGCAATAATGAAGAATGTTCTCTGGCCAAAGCTTTCCAGATCAGCAACAAACATGCCTAATCTGAAAAGGGAAAACTACAAGGTGAAGCAATTGAAATTGTTTGGTTAATTTGTTACATTGATAATAATTTGCCAAATGATGAATATTTCTTACAGAATAACAATGACTTAAGCATTTCTTAGAAAGGGTTTAGCTTAAATCTAGAAAGGGAAAACATTTTAGAGAATCAATGCTAAGACAGGCTCAGGTTTTTTTCGTTATAGTATATTTAAGATTATTTTGTATCATTCTCTGGGGCATATAGTATAATAAAATATATGGTGTTAAAAGAAATCAATCTAAATAGGGAGGTATTTGATACCAACATTTTAGCAGAAAGTGTGAATTGCATTTCAGCATCTACCATGAACAAAGACTAAGTACATAATCCATTAAACAGTACTTCTAACTAAAAAAAAATTGAGTATTGTAGACTAAACTAAAGTAGGCATTTTGAATGAGCACATTTTCAGCAACTAACTAGAAAGCTAGCAATTTATCATTCAACAAATAATTTTCTACTTTTAAAAGAATCTGTAAGTGTTACTTATGCTAATGAAGACTGTTTTTAATCTGCCCACAAACATGCTAATAGAGGGCAATTTTTATTATTTACAATGCTGAAGGCACTCCAGTTTATAGAACGCAGATATGAAATTACACTTGGTAAAATGGGCTCTTAATTGTCTGAGCAATCCAAATCCTTCACCTTTAACAGGAAAGCTTATAGACAAAACAAAGGAAAAGAACTCAGGGACTAAACTTTAAATATTGACTTTTTCCCCTTCAAAAGCCATCCAACTTGCTTTACAATCTCATTATTGTTCCAAACGGCTGCACTCATCTTAGATACTTCTATTTCTTTACTCAACAGACTCCACATGTACAAGGGAAAAAAAAGGGTCAACACAACCACTACCATATATGCATATAGTATTAGTCTTTAGTATTAAACTTGTAAGCTGCACATTGCCCAGAAAGGTTGCTTTTGGAAAAGTCATAATACTTTGAGTGAGATACATAATGGTAGCAAAGGAGTACTGAAAGCATTTTAAATTATTTACTAGGTTAAAAGGGTGAAATGGTACTTTAAATACATCAAATTTCATCATCTGGGCCATTTTTTGGTGGCAAAGTGGTATTGATCTTTCCAAATGCTTAAAATTAACTATTTCCAGAAGGTCATTATTTGATTAAAGGCATTAAAGTTGAGGGCAAGAAATGATGCACTTTGTCTTCTTTCCCATTCAAATAATAGTGTAATTTAATCAGAACTATCCCTTCATGTCCTGTAATAAAAATGTTTGTCTTAAGATATTGTTCTTTACCTAACATATTAACCTTTAAATGTTATGAAGTTCTTAAGAATAATCTCTGCTTAGAGAAGATTCTTCCATAATGCAATGAAAGGATCTCCAGCATTTAAATTGATAAGGCCAAATTTCCCCTACACATTGATTGGAAAATGCATTAAACCCTTCAACTGAGATTTCTCACAGTGTTGAACAGAATCAAAAATTCAGGGAGTTCTGAATCAGTAAACTCATGCATATGGCATTGAGAAGCAAAAATAAGCAAATGTCAATTCAGCACAAACAAATATGACCAATAAATAACAATGGACACTGCTTATTTTCTCTGTGAAATGCTGTTTGTGCTACATTTACATTATCTGAAAAAACAGAACAGGGAAAACAGGGAACACCCACTGCAGGGTAAGAACAGAGCATATAATTCAAAATTCATTTTCATGCTAAGATCCCTTAAATCTGACTTCTTTCTGTGTGAAATACCTGTGGGTTCAGACATGGGAACAAGCCTACATGACAAGAGCAGTCCTTTTTACCCTTAGATGTTATTCCGGAATTTCCTGCTGCAGGAAAATTTGTTCTGACTGCAGGTTTATCTTTCCTAAAATACAAAAAGTGCCCCAGCTAGCTCCTATGCAAAGCTGAATAGACTTAAGTGCTTCACAGAAGAACTGAAGTCTATTAAAAGAAAAGCCACTGGGTATTTTTATAAAGAACTGGGAAAACTAATAACCTACCAGAGTTAGCAATTTTTGATACTGACCAAAACATTTGTTAGAGTTCATTTTAACTAACTTTTCAGGAAATTTTAAGCGTTGATTTCCTTCTGTGAGGCATATAGTTTTGACTAATTTTAAAAACGGCAGTGAATATTCAATACTTTGGGATTTTCCTATTTTTCTAACAAAATTGTGCATCTTGAACTTAGGAAGCAAAAGTTCATTTTCAGCTGGTTACAGAAGATGAGTAGAGATACCAGAATATGAATTCTCTTCTTGGTATGTGGCCTAAAGTGATAATAAACGTACCCAGAACAATGGTTGCATCAGTATTTTATTTACGCTAATCAGCCTTAAATTCCAGGCTTTGCCTTTGAGCATTGTCCTAAATCAGAGAAAGTTTGAAACCTGAATCTGTCCTTTATCTCCAGATATTCCTGGTTCATCTATTTTACTGGCTTTCATTACTAAAATGTTGAAAAGGGAAGCCAGATGTGGATTTTAAGTAAATCTCTATCTGCCATCATCATAGATGAGATTTGAAACTGAAAACCCCACAACCTCATACAGCTTTTCAGAAGAAAGGTAAACTTCACTGGCAGAAAAAAACTTCCTTTGAAAAATACTGAGACAGATTATGCCATTCCTTAACTTTCTTATCCAGCCTATTATTCAGCTACACCATCTGTCTGCATGGTACCTCCACCTTTTGTCTGTGTGGTTAAAAACAAATGACCAAATACCTAGCAGTGGTACAAAAATTTTCAGTGAAGTTTTAGGGGAAAAGGTTTCCTAGTGTCTCTTCATCCCTCTGCCTTTTCCTCTCCCTAGCTGCAGCATTTCAAAGTTAAATATGTATTTCTATTCTTGTAAACATCCAAACAAATAAATAGGAAAGGAAAACTTGCTAAAGCAACCTCTAAAAATCAATGACAAGCATCCAACAAGTACAGAAGCAAAATGACGCGGAGAGCTGTTGCGCTGTTCCCACAGCCTTGTCTGTCTTACCACACCTCTGTTTCTACACAGAGCCATGGTGAGTGGCCAAAGGCCAGTGCTTGCAAAAAGCTACCTACATTAAGGTCTGAGGCTGTATCAAAACTGGTCCACGTGTCCCCTGTGCATGAGCACTGCAGACACCACCAGCTCATGGACAGGAAAAACCTGAGCTGTAACTCTAAACCTGACTGAAAACATAAGTATCATTACTTTTTAGTTGAGTACAGAGGAAATTCAATAATCTAAATGAAGAGCTTCTCCCAAGCTTGGTTTCTTTGCTCTCACCTTCCTTCACCTTTTCTTTCCCCTGTTCAAAAGTATCTTTTTAACAGCATTGCCTTCAATTACCTAGCAATGATAGATATGTACAAGCCCTCATCAAAACCACAATGTATATAACTTTGAAAATCTTATATAAAATGCAACTACATTCATATGCAAAAAGAGAAAAAAGTAATAGATGCAAAAAATAATGGGTGCAGCTTTACTCTGTCTTCCTGTCCTGCAGATCCTTCCTCTTTCACACATGCACCTGAATCAATTGGCATTGTAACTGTGAGAGAACATCTGACAAAAATGGACTTAACAATAATAAAAATAACATGGAAAGAAAAACCACCTGCTAATTATTAAATAAGCCAGTCTTAGCCTGGTACATTGCTTTTTATAGTACAGTCATATAAAATGGGTCAATGGGTTTCACAGAGGGTGACTGATAATATATATCAGCCCTTTATCTTTTATTTAAGCAGAAAGAAGTACTGATCTCACTGCAATATCAATGTGTCCCTTGAAAATAAATACAACCCTAAATTCAACCACCACCCTTAACAGCCCACATTTATTTTTTCTTAAACATGCAATCAATTTTGTATGGCAGCTACATCTACAGTTTAGTTAGAGAAGAGTCTTTAATAGAAAGAGCCTGGCAATTTTAAAAATCTTTTTTACTACTATCAATTTACAGTGAACAGCAAATGTTTATTATTATATTGCTTAAAGAGATTTAACATTTGCTTTGGGGGAAAAGACCTCCAGTAAAAGAGCCACTGGGACAAGTGTCACTTTTGTAATTACTTATATGTTAACCCATCATGTTGTTATATATATTTTTTTTAAATATTATAATTTCCCAGATGGAGCAATTTAATTTCATGGCTTCTTGTCACATGTCTTTTTCTTTCCAGAATTCATTTTGGATCAGGGGAAGATCTACCACACATTGAGGAATCACAAGCTCACAGATATTTGGACTTCATTGTAAATGCAGTTCAGCTGACAAGATATTCCAACAAGTGACATCATTCCAAAACATACACAGCTCAAATCCATTCTCAGACATCCCTTCAAATTTTCACAGCCTAACTAAAAGCGTTCGTATAGACTTGAATTAGACATTTAAATATCCTGAGAAAATGTCTCATCTCTTGCAGTTAAGCTGGATTCTGTGGCTCTCAGTTTCACAGTGAAGAACACTTAATGCCTCGATAAAGCCAAGGGTGAGGGGAGTCTTAAGAAAATTGAAAAGAAACTTTTCTCTGACTTTCCTCCAGATTTTGTTAACCACAGTAACAGTAAGAAAATTAAAAATGTTCATTATCTCAAAGCAGTTAAAAAAAAAATCTTTAAAATCCACACCTGTGAGAGTTCGATGCCTCCCAGCAAATGAGACAGGAGCAGCCAAAAGCACGTATCTTGCCCATGGAAAAAGAAAGGCAGTGAAATCCTCAGAAAGCTAAAATACCCTTACTTGGAGCACAATTGCTTGCGGCAGAAACTTAAAATAATAGGAAAGCTGGATCAAAAGGGAAGCTGGAGAGATCAGGTTTCTCTCTCCTGGGTGGGAACCAACACAAGAGTGCTTCCAGGTAGTTTGCTGTCAGGATGAGGTCAAGAACAGCCACGAGGGAAAAGTTCCTAGAGAGAGCAGCTTTTAGTGTTACAATTTTCCTAACTGGCCAAGAAGAGTGCCAGCCCAGCTGAGTCCCAGTCCCAGTCCCAGCTGTGTTTCCAGACAGCAGTTTCAGCAGTACCTTCTGCCCTTAAGTCAGGGACTGCAGGGAGCAGCACATCTTCCTGCTCTGAGCCCTCCCATCTTCTTCCTCAGGTGAAAAAGATCAATCCTTTTAGGCTCTCTCTTTATATAAAATAAGAGTAGCAAATGATCTACTGGAAGTGAAGCAAACTGGCTCCCTCAAAACAAAAAAATATAAAGAAACTAATTCAAGCCTTTAATAGTTCTTTGGTTTTTTTTGTTTTTTTTTTTTTTTTAATAACTGGTCTTATAAAGAGTGGAAACTTCCTGTATCAGTAGAGCTTTCTGTTGCATGCTATAGGTACTAAAGATGCTAAGCAGCAGACTCAGCAAAATAACCAGTCATGTGAATAAACCCAAAGATGTTAACTGATATGTGTGCTATTCTTGATAAGTTGGGGTCCAAAACTTCAGGGAATTCTGCTAAGGACTTCTCAGTCCAAACATCTTTGCTTTACACAGATTCTGAAAACTATATTTACATGCTTCTAAAATTCCATCCTGAAGTAAGGGAACATAACACTGCACAGGAATAAAAATGAGATGCCCCCCGAATAACAATGTTCTTTCAGACAGAATCTGGCAGATTTGAAATTAGATAAATATTTGCAAATTGGAAATTTCCCCACTTAGTTAGCTGCATGCCTGCTCTAGCCTATTCAATAGATGCCAACAGTTTGGGCTAACACATAACCAAAAATCTGAAGTTTGACTTAGAGGTTAAATCTGAAGAAAATAAAAAATATGCATGCTATAGGAAATTATTAGGAACAGCAAAATAAAAATTTATCTGGAACAAAATATCATCTCCTTTCTCACCTTGCACCTAGAAATCCTGCACATTCTTTCAGGTGTAATGTGTTTTGAATTACACAGTTTAGGGGAGAAAACACACATCTGTTATTTCTTACTCCTGCCTTTGCCCAGCAGCCCTTCACCTGATTTGTAATTGGTCACTCCTTTAACAAATTACTTCTCAGACTGTTACTGTATATTTGTGCTTGCACAAGATGCCTTTATTCGTTGCAGTTACATATTTAGCAGCTCAGTTTTTCAGCAGGAATTCTACCCTGTCATTTCCTGTTTAGTTACGGGTTGAGCTCGCTTTTGTTTTCCGTGCTGTTTACTTGGTACCCTGCTTCCCCCACAGCCGGGAACCACAGGCTGCTCGCTGACTCCTCAGCCTCCTCCTCGCCTCTGCCACCACAGCTTTGTTTGCTTTTATGCCCCTAGTTAACTCTCATACAGCTCACTCAAACTTTCCCCCTTTTTATTAACAGTTAAAACACTGATATACTCAATCTTCAAAAACCTCCTGAATCAGTGATCTGCTCACAGAAGGCACAAGAGAAATCAAGAGTACAGTTCTTTTCCTGGCTAAATCTGTGTCACCATGCAGAGAATGGGAACAATGCTTCACCCTAAAAGCCAGCAGTGCTGGTGACCAGTCCAGCAAAGGCCAAAGGCATGGAGTGCCCACACTGTGCCCCACACACAAAGGAATATGTGTACAAAATCATGGTGTGTGGAGGGATGTGCCTGGGGTGGGATTCCAGCAGGCAGGGGACAGGGGCAGGACAGGATAAAGAGGCAGATGGAGCAAGAGTGGGTGGTGAGGGTGTTTAAGGGACAGGAAGGGGTGGGAAAAGTCCAAGGAGAACTAAGAGAAGAGCCATACTGAGAGGAATAAGAGAAGATGATGAGATAAAAACAAAACAGAAGGTGAGGGTATAGAATGCAGAAAGAGAGATTAAGAAAATCCATCCTGCCAGAAACAGCACCTCTTGTCAGGCAGACAGCAGGTGCTGCCTGGGGAAGAGCTGATTCACACATCTGGAGTGTAGGAACCAGAACACCTCTACCTAAGAGAGAAAAACTAAAAATAAAAGACTCAGAGGAAGTGGCAGAGGGTGCCATACTTTCTTCTTTTGGCAATCCAGTGCTTTCCAACTGCATGATATTTTTTGAACAGCTTTCTAGAGAAATGAGTGCTGTATTTCCAGATCTTTGCAAGAATCTTGACAGTTCATTTCAGCATTGCCTCGTCCAATATGAGCCCTTCCTGTCCTCCTCTTCATCTTACTTCAGACTTATTTTTCTGATATCTGCACCCACAGCACTTCCAGGGATTTGGCTGTTCCTCCAGAATAAGATTTTCACTCTTTTTGGGGCCTGCATGGATCCTGGGGGAGTCACTAATGGAGATGGCACTGCCATGCAGTGAGGGACACTGATGGCACACCTGCACCGACCAACTCAGCTCTGGGAAACTAGTAATGCAGTCAGAAATGCAGTCAGTAGCTGCTGCCCAACTGGTACGAGCATGAGCCCTGCAGCAGCCAGGGGGGCCATCTACATAGCCAAATTTTCTGCTACAAACTGCATCTTCGGTGGCTTTCAAAACCTGTCCTGTTCACTTTCTTGTGACTGACTTCAAACACTGAGTCGTAGCTCCCTGACTTTTGCACTTTCGATATTGCCACTGCATCAGAAATCACTGCCAATGGATAAAACAACCTCTTAGTAAAGCTACTTTTTTTTTTTAACCTCCCCTGGAAACCTTATTACAGATTAGATTTGATGAATTTCTATCCCATGTACTGCTCCACTCCTCCCGCCTGACAATACCTGGAACAGCTTTCGGAGAATCTGCTTAGTTCCATTCTGCACACTTACATTTTTTTTTCCTTGCTGCAAAAATTGTTTTAGAGTCTTATAATTAAAACTTTCTATCAAAATAGCATAGATTTTTTTCTCTGTGTAGGAAAACTAGCCAACTGTGATCTACTAAAGAGTAGATAGTTTAAAAAAAACTACCTTACCAAGTACTGATGGTTGTTTAATTAGGGAAGGCTGAACAATTTACCTGAAAAAATGAATTTGTGAAAAAAAGCAAAACAATTTACAGAAATTTCTAGTCTCCTAAAAAGTGTTTTCATAAGATAATATCTAATTTTTCATTATCTGTTTTCAAAAGAAATATGGGAATATTTTAATAAAAATATTGATCAATTTTCCATTTCCAAAAATTTCTAAAGACTTTGGAGATTCTTTTTTAAAAATAATCTTTTCCCCAAAGGAAGAGGTACAGGGAAGGGTTAGCAAGGAGACAAAATCCATGGTGAAAAACTCTGGCAGAAAATTTTATTTCTGCTAAATTTAGGTAGCAGTGAAGACTACATTTTTTGGTTAGAAGCTCTTCTTAAAGTGGGGTGTTTGCTGACATGTTATTTTGAAAACCAGCACAGTAGGATGACTTCTTTAATAAATGGGCATAAACCCCAGAGATTAGAAAGTCTCAGAGTGAGTGACAAACCCCTGTGCGGTATCTGATTTCTTTGCCAAAACAGGGAAGGTTTTTAATAAAGGTCAAAGAGAAATAATCTCCAAAGACAGCAGTGTCTCTTTCCCCTGTATGTTTACTCTTTTATTTCACCCCTTTACAGCTAAAGGCAGACCTTAACACACACACACATACACAAAAGGAAACAACAACCAAAGAGAAGGGGGAAAAAAAAAAAGCCTGAAATTTTAGTTACACCACATGTGGTTTTCATTTGTGAAAAATGAACAAGCTGTTTGTGGTTAAACTGTCTAATCTGCTGTTATCAATCTAGCACTGCATTCAAGATTTACAGGATACATCAGCTTCTGTGCCACATTAGCTGTAAAAGGGAGAGGGGGTGGGAGGAAAAAGGAGGAGGAGAGAGTTTATCCTGAGGAATAATATTTCCAATGCAGCCACACTCACACTACATCTGGTTGTGCTGGTAGCGGCAGTTAAATTGAAATATTTCACAGCGTGTGTCAGAAACATGCAGAATGGTAATTATGACAGATCTGATTAAGCCTGAGTGCCACTAGCTCCCTGGCCAGCTCCGGTTGTGCAGGTGTGACCTTGTGCGTGCCTGCGTGTGTAAATAAAATTAATTACAAGCGAGAGGGCGAAGGCTTCGGTGACATCACAAAGCGGAGAAACTCCCAAGGGGGAGACCTAATGGAATATTTTCCCTCAGTCTAATAATACAGTTCATATTGACTTGAGGTAATTAGTGGGATCATTAAAGCAGTTTTCCCGGCGTATTTGGCTGCCTGATCAGATTAGTGAAAATGTTCTTCAGAACAAGCCCTGTGTGGTCTGCCAGAGAAGGAGGAAATAAAAAGCAACAAAGCATATTTTGGAATGATAAGCAGCACTGGACTTTTTTCACAGCATTTTGCAGGGCCAGTCCCGGGAGCCTGGGTGCCTGACTCTCTTGACCAGTTCAATCTTTCATCCCAGGTGCACATGCTCCTGCTGCACGTCACCTGAGACTTTTAAATTTTTGTTCTGCTATACTTCAAAACTATCGCTCAGTGCTTAAAAAAATCAGATAAAAGGCTTGTGGGATCACAAGCCCTAGAAGAAATACATAAAGATAACTGGGGGAAGGAAGAAGAATAAATATGTGATCAGATCCTCCCCACCTCTCCCCAGAAGTCTAACAGAAGATTGAAGGACTGGTTTGAGGATCATTAATGTTTTGATTTCCTAACAAGCTTACCCCAGCAGAAGAAAAAGGGGGAAAAAAAAGCAAGAAGTTTAACTATGATATAAAGTCTTCCACAGTAACAGAACACAGAGCCCTAATCAAGAAATGGACCATTTGTTTAAAAACAGTCTATTGAGCATGCTCTACCTTGCAAATGGAATATGCCAAGCTCTGTCACAGATGGCAAGCTTTGACAGTTCCCATCCGTAGCGTCGATACTCGACAGTTCAGCACAAGATCAGTGACATTCTGTCTCATTAGAGCCACGCTAATTATCACAGCTAGTTTCAGGGGAAACCATGTGTTGCAATGGTCAATTTGAAGGAGTCTGTGCATCAACAAACTGGTAATAAGGATCAGACACCTTATTATATGACAGCATGCTGCCTATGATCTGATTTACTGAATCAGAGGTACTGAGGCAACACTGAAGCCTGATGGGTTATGGAATCGCGTGTACACAATGAGTAGCTGAAATATGCTTTAAAAATAAAAGGGAGCTATATAGAAACAATACAAATAAAAAATTTAAAATGGTGAAGTTATAATACAGAGTTTTTTCATTTGACATTAAGACATGCAGAGATGTTAGAGATCTTGTCAGCCAGTTTTATCTTTAATCAAATCATATAAGATAAATAATTCAAAATGAAAACTGTAAAATTATGGATTATGCTAAATTATAATTCATTCCATACTCTGATTTTTCAGTTTCAATAACATGTACCAAACATTCCTTATGTTGTGCCGTCTTGATGCTTTAACATAATTTTATATTTTGTAAAGAGCTTTCTCTTCTTGGCTCTCTTTTTCCATTTGTACATTTAATGACTTTAACTTGTACTTCTCCTAGCTTCTCTCACTCATTTATGCTCTTCCACCAGACAAAATCCATCCAACCGAAACCCCCCACTCTGCTGTTCCTGGACACCTGCGGGCCGCATCCTGCCAGGCACTCAGCGGTCCCAGCGCCTCCCAGGGACGCGCCACAGGCTGCGGCCGCGAGAGCGTTAAGCATTAACTCCCAAGCAGAGCAGAGCAGGGCAGGTGTGCACTGTATCCCTCCAGGGAAGCTCTCCTCAGGGCTCAAATATACTCCATCTCCTGAAGCCGCTACCAGTCCTTTAAACGGCAGCATTTGAACAGCTCCTGCTGCCACCCGTCTGGCTGGGAACCTCCAGCCTTAGCCGATTTGACCCCTCGTGTAAAGCAGGCTCAGGAAGCACTCTTTTTCATCAGTGTATCAACAAATCTAGCCTTTGCCTAACGTGCTGAAAGGGATACCTGGCTCCAAGGTGACGTGGGCAATTACATGCTGATATGAACCACCTTGAAGATTTTAAGGTGGTTTCTCTTCAGTGCATCTTTGTTGATTCATGAAGCTGCCATCTATTCTTTATTAGGGGGAACCCAAGGCTCACTGAAGTCTAGCCACTCCACCAAAGCCATACCAAAAAAGTGGGATATAGTCAGGATCAATGCCAGCCTTTTCTTGGGTCTCCCACGGTCAAGAGATATGAGAGTCAGCTAAACTCAATTTTTCTACTCCCTTCCTGAGAAGTATTTTTTTAAAAAAAGCTATGGAAATTTCCTGAGATTTTAACCTTTATTTCTGAGAGGAGATATTGTAAGAGGGACTAGGACATGGGGCAGAGGAAGGACATGGAACATTCATTTTTTTCCCCTACCAGAAACCTGAAAATCCTTTTTCCTCTGACCTGGGCAAGACAGAACACACTATGACTCTGTAACTCGATATTTTGTGAAAGAAACAAATCAGCTCTATCTGCCAAGTTTCACAGTTTCACTGAATGACATGCCGCTTTATGGGGCAATTCTCGATCGCATGCAAAAGCCCATCTTGCTTTCTCAGTTCACACTCTTCCTCTTGCATCCCTGCCGACACCCGATCCCACCCGACTCCTGCTGCTCATGGCACCTCTTCAACTGCCAGAGCAATCACCCCCAGGCAACGAGGGGGGAGGAAAACAACATTAAAAAATTATAAAAAATAGATGTTGTTGTGCGTTTTTGCAGCTAATGTTTTCTAACTACTGTATCCCGCCTTTGCACTGGGGTGAGGGGTTTATTTCCAGGTGGACCTGTGAAACAGCAGACCTCAGAGTACATTGTGTTTCCACCTCGCGTCTCCCTGTGCAGCATCCCCCCCTGCTCCACAGAGAATCCATTGTACACTGAGGTTGGGGGGGAGGGGGGCTGGGGGGGAAGGAGGTTTTTAAGCCAAGATTTAAACCCAGGAAGTGACTCAGCTGCTCTGAGGGAGACAAAGGCAGGAGAGAACTTGACTGAGAGCAGGGTGATGGGCAAAGGACTGAGCCCCCTCCTGCCCTGCAGGTTGCACCCCTCTGGGCAGCCTGAGGTGCAGTGCGCTGAGGAAACAGCTTTGGAAATAAATTTCAAGATCCCCTCCTAAAGCCACATTGTTACCAGAGGGTTACTCTTGGTGATAAAAAGGTTTCTTTTCCTCCAGCTGGAAAATAGTTGAATAGATTGTTCTATATCTGCGGTAATGGCATTTTACATCTCTGTGCCAGATCCACAATACCGTGCTTGTTCAGTGTGGGAAGCTGTTTAAAAATGACTTTCCTATTAGAGTATATAGCTTAGTCTCTAGATGGAAAAAGCCAGATCAAAGATATAGCATTTATAAAACTGCTGGTTAAAAAGATAAAAGTGAGATAACAGACATCAATTTTTCACTATAAATCTCTAGGTTTACTACAACATTAAAATTTCCAGTAAAAGCAGGGTTTTATATACCTGAACTCTAATGGCCTATTCTGAAAATATTTATGTCAGGAAAAGCATGGTATTTGCATGCCAAAAGCATTTTTAGTGCCAATGTTTAGCATTCCCTTCCCATTTAACTCCTTCCCATCTACTCATGAGTGCTAGATGCTCTGCCTAGTGCCTACCCATAGGATCTCCTATGCAGCCTCCTGGAAGAGAACACTCCCGGTGCATACAAAGGCAAAAAGTCAACCTCTTCTAATTAAATAGCCATTGTATAAAATACTTGCCTGATGGCTCAGGATGGAGTCTCTAGCATGTTCTGAAAACCATGATTTTACCTCCACACTTTGTATGTGAAACTGCTACTAACCAAAGCGAAAGACAGGGATGGAAGAACAGGAAACTGGGCAACACAACACAACAGCTCAGAAGTAACAGGTCAGAACTACATCATTAAATGAGGTTTTTAAAGGTATGGTGGTACTCCATTAGAATTATTTAAAAATCTCAGCAGGATTCTGTGAGAACCAAGAGTCTCACCCTCCACATACACGTATTTTCATTTGGTGAGAAGGGAGGGCATTCAGCACCTCTGGGGCCATAACGAGTCAGGATTGCAGGATTGACTGCAAAAGAGTATTGATTTCACTCATTTATTTCACTAAAAATTAAACTTCTTTAGGTAAATAAAGCAGGCTAGTGGCCTGAAAGTGTAGTGCACGGGACTCTCAGAGGTATGGAGCTTGATATTACTGCAGTTTTTGCAAACTGTAATTTCCTAAATTTAAGAAAACTTTAGCAATTTAACCTGATTTTCAGCAAAGTATTGCTTTCTTCCCTGCTTCATACTAGCATATGCAAGCCACAGCTTTGCAGGACAAGCCATAACATAAATCTAACTTCTCA
Organism: Melozone crissalis; assembly: GCF_028551555.1. NCBI lineage: Eukaryota > Metazoa > Chordata > Aves > Passeriformes > Passerellidae > Melozone > Melozone crissalis. The sequence goes on from NW_026535794.1 coordinate 37,044,165, forward strand.
AAACATAGCAAACATACAGAAACGCTACAAGTCTCTACCTGCCTTATCTCTCAGGGCTCTTAGGTATGGGGGTTTTGTTTGCTTGTTTATCTATTTTTATGGAATAAAATTAGATTTCAGCATCTGTCACCATCAAGAAAAACTCATCCCTGGCTCCCACATGAGAACATCGTAACCACTGCAGAGTTACTGAACCATGATACCTTAATGATCATTTTACAAATCAACTGGTTTTTTTTCTTTTTTTTTTTAATAACAAAATTAAGAATGTGCTTCCTTAAGTAGTTGAATCAGACTTTCAGGTTACAAATTTAATAAAAACCCAATATGATGAAATTGTAAAACTAACGTACACCACAAAATTTTATGTGTGGATTCTTTTAATTTAGAGTTATTCAGGTGTGCTGATTAAATTTTAGCAAATAATACTGTTGGCATTCTTAATGGCCACTCTGCCATTAAGAAACAACAACCTGCAAGAAGAGACAAAACACTTGGTAAACCTTTCTGTCTTCCTTTTGTGTGCATTTTTGCAAAGCTTTCTTTTCAACATAATCTAACAAAAAACCCATGCAGGCCTATTAGAAAGACAACCTACAATAAAACCACAAGATTTTAAACATGGACATTATGTGCTCTGCCAATTAAAGTTCTAAAACCCTCCAAAGATATGATGTATTCCAGGAATTTGAATTGTAATATCTTCCTTAGCTCCTCAGTATAATCATATTAAATTTTGAAGTATGTATTTTGAATTTAACAGATTTTTAAATTATTCTGTAGATAATATATCAATCCTTAAAAACATAGAAACTTCAAAAATATACTGAATGTATGCATTCCTATATGGGAAAAGTATTCAACAATGGAAGGAATGTCCTAGCTGCGTCCCCCAAACCCATGTATCAGATAGGCCCTTTCCTTTGGGAACACTAACAAGCTGCCAGCAAAGTGCACCATGAAACTTCAAGCAGACAAATCATCTCCCACCTGAGTCAGAAAATGAACTGTCTTAACAGCACAGCAACCTCTGCCTGATCCCAGGACCTCTGCCACAGCAGGCCCCAGCAGCAACAGCTGCTTTGTTGAGCATCAGGTCCACATGAGGTTGGTCCTCCACAACTCAGGAGGATTTAAAAATAAAACTGTTAATCAACACATTATTTTCTAAGGTGCTTCCTCCAGACTTTTCATTGTAATGAAGTGATTATCCCAGGATTTCCAGTTCTACTCTTGCCAAAGGCACTAACACAGTGCAAGGGAAGATGCGCTTTTTTACCTTGGTGCTACCCAAATAGAAACTCCTGTAGTGCATCATTTAGTAGCAATTCTGTACAAAGTGCTCTAGTCAGCAGAACATTATCTGCAGTCTCCTGGCTCAGGCAAGCCCAGCCACCTTGCAGATGCTGGTTCCTTAGACATCCAATCTAATGCTGCCCCAAATCAGTTTATTAGGGAAAAAAAAAGGCAAGGCCTTCTAGGCCTTTGTCCCCTCACAGAGCTGGTTTAGGTCACATATAGTTTTACATCACAACTCCAGACTGCACTCCAAAATTAATTAAGTCCTTATATCCAAAATAAGATAAAATCAATAATGTTCAATTTTAGCAGTTTTTAAAAACAAAAATGTTAATCAACACATCATTTTCTAATATGAGTCCTTCAGACTTTTCACTACAACTTGGGTTATCTCAGGATTTCCAGTTCTGAGTATGGAACCAATATCTCCAAACTGAAAAAAATATCAGAAAGAGATCTCTCTCAAGAGAGGTTCTCTTAGAGAATATGTTTGAACAAGCCTCTTTTTTGTGCAAGGGAGACTTTTTTTGCCCCAAGAAATGTTTACTTGTACCACTGAAGAGCTCCAATAAAGGATCTTTTACATTACATGCACCTCCTTTAGTATAGGTGGCAGTGCTACATATTGAAAGATTATTAATTGGGTTACTAACAGTCAGCTAGTTTGAGAAGACCCAGCACATCCTAATCTACCTAGGAGGCTGCTTCTGCAAAGCAGCTTTCTAGTACAAATGACACTTTATTTAACTACAGACCTGAAAGCATGCTAGACACATAAATTAACATTGCTGAAATTGGTGGGAAAAATAACCCCTGAGAACACAGGTATAATCACCAGAGTAAAATGGAAAAGAACTATGTATTTGATGTTGTTTTCTGTACTTAGTGGCAAGGTTTGTACAAGAATCTAGATTTTATATCAATGCTCAACTAACCCTGCAATCCTCTGGAGGCTTTCAGGCTTCATTTTGATTGCCTGTCCCTCTGAAAGTCAGCACTGAAAGAGCTGATCCACCTAAAAATTTTAAGGCTTTGCACTTAAACAAATGCACTATTGCACAAATCAGATTAGAACAAAATTATGTGGGCTGATAGACTGGCTTCATACCTTAGCTTTACAGAAGAATGCAGTGGAAAGGGGAAGGTGCAGAAAACGGACAGTTCTCTAACCCCAAGTTTTGACATGTAAATAAAGACATCTGAGGAGCACACAGGTTGGAAGCTGCTGTAACATTCTATCATAATTAGAAACATTTCAAGAGCTCTGTAATTTCCAATCAAAATTACAGTAATTTCCGATATACAAGCCATGATTCATGACAGAATTTTTACATTCCATGGGAGATTATAGTGGCCTGATGTATGACACACTGAGTACAGCACTAACATAAACAATTCAGTTTAATGTTTAAACAGCACTTGGTGTTTAGAATCCCACAATAAAAGAAACATATTATTGTTGAAATTATCACTTTGACAGTGATTGAAGGGTAGGCAGGCATGTGGCCTATAAAGCTATAATTTTTACAGTCCACAGCTTGAGTTTAATCATTTTGATACAACATTTCCAAAATATCCCTTTAAATGCTCCTTACACCATATAACTTAAGAGACAACATCCTTTCTGTACTATGAAGTGAACTCCAAAATGTGAACAGCACAGAAGTCAAAAGTTAAAGCCTTGTTAAAAAGAAAACCAGCACTAAAATGCTGATTGCCCAAGAAACATCAGTCTAACTGACCTTCACTAGCTTTCCCTGGAAGATGCTGAATTTTTCTATGAAGTAATTTTAGAAAAATAAAGAAGTAGTGATAGTGTATTTAACACTTAATCTAATATGAAAATTCAACACTTGATATCTTTCAAGCATTTGTATAACTATACCTTTCTCATTTTTCTATATGTTTTTCCTTTACTTCTTGAATACATTCTCACTTAAATCAATGCATTTGCATACTCCAGTGATCTTTCTCAGAAGACATGTCATTTATGATAAACACAGCCAACAAATGCCCGCTGATTTCCCTCTAGCCACTAAACTTGACAGAAAATCTTCAGTTAAAGAAAGCAGAATAGGAAACCACAAAACAAAGGCTTAAAACTGAATATGCAATATATATGTATGCATGCAAGCAGGTAACCAAGCAGACATTGTGTTCGACAAAATGATACTTTTTTTCTCAGCTATAACTTGTATAACTGAAATTTTTTGGGGTCCTTTTTTTGTTGGTTTTCTTTTTTTTGGACAGTCCACCTCTCATGCCAGTCTCACCAGTGGGTCTGACTAAATTTTTTTTTGCAAAAAACCAGCACCCCAGCGTTCCTCATTGCAGCACATGCAATTGCAAAACACCAAAGCCTCAAGATGAATTTGGCAGCAATACCCAGATCTTGACCACAGCTTTTGCCACATCCACACCAGTTGAGAACTGATGAACCTGATCCCTTCTGAGCCACACCAAGATCCACGGGCACACAGGGAAGGTGTCTGGCTGGTGGGGAAAAGGGAGTGAGACATCTCAGGAAACTGCTTCTCTACCCTCTCTGGGGAACCAGAGGTTAGCTCAGACTCAGCAAGGAGCTCTGAGTTGTTGTACTGAGCTGATACACTGACCCAGCTACCTATTTAAACTCACATAGAAACTGATCTGGGGGAATAATTGCACAGGAAATGGAGCTCTTTGAGCCCTGGGAATTTTACCTGGCTTTTGGTTGCCGCAACCTTCGCAAACAGTGCTTGGGACACCTTAGCTCTCTTCATTTCCTGCTGAATCTCATCATAAATGGAAGCATTAATGTTCATGGAATTGTTTTCTGGTTTTCCATTCCTCTCTGTAGCAATAGTAGCAGTTTTGACCTAGAAAATATGAGACATTTTTCATTATGAAAAAGTTATTTCCTCTCTTTCCCTCCCTAAGTAGTTCCCCTTTGCATTTTATTCCTTCTATCCAATCTTTCTCTGATATTCTTTCAGCATTTTGCAGAATAAATATTATAAGTTATCTACAGTTCCAGCAACTGGGAAACAGGAAAATTCAGTGCATTGTAACAGGTGCATCTGAAATTCAAGTTACCATTAACAGACCACTGCAAATTTCAATGTCATAAATTAGGTGGAAACCTGTCAAACAGTCTTGTAGAGACTTGTGAACCCTTACATGATTTCTTTGCCCCACACAAATTAAGTAAAAATTTTAAGTGCAAGATAAAAGAATCTCTAATGAAATAGAAATATGACAGATATATCTTGATTCCTGTCTTATGCCCAGTACACTTAAATGCATGATAATGTTGAAAAGTTGTGGCTTTAGATTGAATTTTTAAAAATTTATCTTATCAGTTTGATTCTTAAGCTGTTTTTAAGAGACAGTTTAGAATAATGCATACTTTAACCACTCCATGAAACAAAGATAGGACTTTCTTAAAGCTACTGATTCTAATTGTATTTCACTTACATACACCAAATATTTACTCTTCTTGCAATCCAGATTAAGTAAACACCAAACATGTAAACAAGACAGAGTGATTACAGTACCACCTTTATGCTGCATCTGCAGCATTAAGAAAAACAACAAAAAAATACATCAGTAGCGACATGATGTGCAGGAGACTATCCTTTCCTTCATCCTCTGGAAATGATGGAAGTGATGTTTCAACACCAAGCATCATCCCACCAAGGTTAGACTGCAGTTTCTGCAATATCAGTTGAGAGGTACAAAAAATCAGCAGGTACTCAGCTTATCCTACAATATTCTCAGTAGTTTAGGATAACGTCTGTCTTTAGCAGTTACTCTTGCAAGGCTTGCTCAAGATTAGTGGACCTAATGGGCCACTAATCCTAAAGTGGGTCAGAGGAAAGGAAAACTGGATTTCTGCCGAGAACCCACAAGGTGATGATGCAAACAAAATCAAACCTTAAGATTTCAATTCAAACATACTGACTCATACAGAGGTTACTGAGAGCTGAATTAATTTGGTTATTCTAAAGTTATACAGCTAGTTGAAGACAGTCATTCAGCCTAATTCTAGGTCTAATGGACAGAGCCTGGCACTTCCAGAAGGTGATTCAGCCTACTCTTAAGTACATGCCTAAACTCACACTTTCACTATCAGTTTGATCCAGTGCAAGTCAGCTTCTTCCTGTGCTCTGAAGTCCCTTGAGGTTCAAAAGGAAATCATGACAACATGATAATTCATCTTCTAATCTCACTCTCTATGAGCTTGCATATGTCACAGGTCTCACAATATGGGAGTCAAAGGGTTTGGATGAGAGATGTACTTAGGCAAATCAGCAGCCCATTTTTTCCTAGAAATGCCATCCTCAGTTTGTGTTAGCTATCATCCATAGTGCTTTTAATATAAAATAATCTAGTCCAGAAACTGGGAGTGCATGCCACTTTTGCTGAACATGATTTGTCCATCAGGCTTTTCAGGAACTGTGCTAACACATGGCCATTAACTACAAGGGGCAAAACTTCAGAAGGACAAGTTGTCCACAAGCATTTCCTTGCCCCCATTCTGGCAGACATTAGCACAAGGGTTCTAAGTAAAAATGGAAATGGAGAAAAATCCCAGAATGTGGCATACAGTTAACAATATGATTTTTTTTTTCCATCTGAAAACAATTAGTACTTTACAGCCATACCCTTTTCTGTAGTGTGACATTTTACCAGCCACATTGCACAAGAGGATGGCCAAGCCTGGACCAAAGGTTGCTCAGAAACATTTGAGGCACCTGGCAGCAGGGAGGGAGAATCAGCACCATGAAACTCTCTCCTTCCCACTGCAGAGCAGGAAAAAGTATGCCTCACACCTGACAAATCAGTACAGGGCTGCAAGAGCAGGTGCATCTCCTGAAGACCATACAGTGAAATAATTTAAAAATACAAAATCAGTGGCAATTTTATAACTTTTAAATAAGAAGGATGTGCCAGAAAATAACTGACAAGTGGTGGGGATGTTAAACATACAACCGTAGACAGACTTATCTCTGTGCATGTAAAAATCAGCCTAAGCTAAATTAGAGAATGAAAAAGTGATGGCTTTATCAAGGCACCTTCTTGAACCTTGGGTTTAAATTTTGGGAAACAAATTTCAGTCCTTCCCCCCAAAATAATTTAAACTTGTAACTAATCTTTGAAAGACCCAAGGGGAAGACAAAAAGATGAAGGTATTCAGCCAGCATACACAAGTTTTTGGGAAGAAAACACTTTCCTCTTGTGATCTTGATCAAAATGTGTCTCTTCGGTAAGCACACTGCCTTTTTGATTGCTCCTGAGCTTCAAAGGACAGCTTCATGTTGTAGCAGTACTTCACAGATCACTTAACTGAGCTGTGAACACACAGACCATCAAAAGCCATCACACACCCATGCTGTAGACATAATTTAAACTATGCTACTTGGTCCACACTTCTCAGTGTCCAATTTAATACGGATATGCATTTAACCCAGGGAATTACTGAAAATCCTCATTCTGGTTTGCAAATCACATCTATCTTTATACAGGTACAATAAATTCAACAGCATCTAATATGTCATCAAAGTTAAAACAAACAAACTCCTATTGCCTTCTGTTGATATTTAATCAGGGAACACTAATTGAATTCAGAAAACACTAATATCTGCATCAAAAACCAGTATTAGCCCAAAGATCTTCAGGGGAATAAAGTCATAAAGTTATAAAATGATGGTTTGGGGATTACCAAGAGTTGTGGTTTTCATCATACCCTCTCCCTTTCCAATTCACTTCATTGGCCAAGTATAAAAATTCTTTTCCTGTGTCTTAATAATTTCTCTTCAAAGATCAGGTGAAGACTCTGGCTGGTCTAGACTTACTATTGGTCTGCTCTGGTCTGATGAATTCCATGCAATAATGTCAATTAACCTCTTGGAGAATATCCATACATATAACTGTTTCATAATTTATACATAAGCAGCATCTAGGCTGTTGTGTTGAATTTAGAATTGAGTTCAAGACAGAGGCTGTTTGAAGCTGGGTTGAAAAAACACCCTCCTCCTCAAAAAAACCCAACAGAAAACAAAAAAGCTATCAATGGTGCAACTCCAGGACTTGAGAGAGGAGGTGGAAAAAGTATTCATTTTGGAGAGAAAAACAAAACAAAATATAATCTCTCATCTCATCCACACTTAAGCACAACCTCCCACCCCACCCACACCTACAGCCACGTTTTCTGTTTAGGAAAGAAACCATAGATCAGCTAGTTTTTTTTTTTTTTTTGACAGTAACCAAATATTGGAAATACTAACTGAAGAGGGGAGCATTATTTTACAAATGTAACACACTGAGAATCAGGAATTCATTTGGCCATCTTCCTATCACCAATCAATCTAGTCTTCTAAGAATACTTGAAAAAAAATAACATATCCATCTCCTCCTGGCCTACCCAGATATATCTTCTCATCAAATAAGACTGATTACAGCAGCAAGAAGTTCTGGATTAATTCAGTTTTCCAAAAAAAGGGTAAGTTGTCATAGAAGGAATAACCAGCATGAAGAGGTTTTCACAAACATGGAAGCTCATTCCTTCCCCATCGAAACTGAAACAAAAAAATCTTATATAACACATTCTCATAACTACTGTTTTAGCTTGGGAACAAAAATCTTCTTTAATCCTGGTTTAGCTTTTAATATTACATTGTACATTAAAATTCATAAAGTAGTTCATTCCAGGCAAAACAAACTACTTTTCAGTTCTGCTCTGCAAATAGCAGAGGAGGTACAATAAATGCTGTTGCTTTCAGAACAGCTTTTATCGGGACAAGGTTTACTACTCCATTATTACAGTGGCGCCTGGAAGTGCAGTTATAGTTAAGTGTCAGGGTTTCCATTAACTCTCTTCCATGGTGGTTTTTGTGGGGGTGGGAGGAGAGGATTGCATTTATTATTTTGTTCATTTTACTTTCATTAAAATGCAACTTGGCACAAAGATTTTCAACCTAAATCTAAAATTTTGCCAACTTGAAAATAAAAATTTTGCTGGTGGCGATACATGGCACATGCATGTGGGACTAGGATTCCACCATAAAGTTTCAAGGAAGCTGGTGTTATCCCAAACTCCTTGCAATGGAGATTCACTGTTCCTCAAACATCATCAAAGCAGCGCTCTCTTAGATATCATTCTTTCAAGAGTAACATCCTATCTCTGAGACCCAACCCATGATATTGCTTTAAACTTGTAATTTATCTGCAGTCAGAGAGGCCAGGATTGTATTTAAGAATTGAAGGTTTTGGTCAATGAGTACCTAGAACCATGACTCATGCAAGATTTTGGCTACTTCTTAAAACATTGCCTTGTTAAAATAATATTCTGCTCTTGACATTACACGTACTCTATTTTACACAGGATGATGATGGGCCCCAAGGGTTAAAACAAATTTTCTTTGGGGAATATGAGTGGCATAAAGGTTTCTTCCTTGGCTCGGCTGAAATGGAGATTACTTATCTTGGGAAAGAAGTGTTTGTAACTGCAGGATGGCTAAAAACCTTTAAGCAGAATATATTGGAAAAGAAAATCTGTAACTTGGCCACCTGTCTCTATCCTTCCCACAAACCATACAGAGGAGGGGGAGTCATCTTCCCTTCACATCCCAAACTGTCCTGATGAGACATAAAGGCCATCCCTAGCACCTCATCATCCTCCAAATTATCGCCAGATTCTCTCATTTCCATGTAACATGCAATAGACTCATTCTCTCAACTTGACCTAGGAATATCCCAGAAGGGCCTTTGTGGGGTGATCTGCAAGACGAAGGTGTTGAAGAGTGCGGGGAAATGATTAAAAGAAATAGAACGTGAAAGGACCTTTTCCTTTCCTTCTAGATTGCAGAGGTTAAATGTCTCCATGCAGTACCTACCTGATGGAGATGCTAATACTTATAAATTCCAGTGCCCCAGGAAACAGCCTGACAGACAGGCTTCTGCCCCAGGGGTAGCAACTCGAACAACGTCCAAAGGAAAAATCCTTGTGCACGCCGTCTCCTTGTGCTCAGTCCACCAGTGTGGAAGATAGTAGCAGACTTTTACAACTTGACCAGCTTAGAGGGCTATACACGCATCCCAAAAGCTCATGCATTAGAGGCTAATGATTTCAATTAAAAAAAAAAAAAGTAAGATTTTGCATTTTGTTTAAGTCAGAGAGAAAGGGAGAAGTAACGGGGACAAAGAGCTTCTTAAAGGATTTCAAAAAAGAATTGGAACCAATCCAGATACATTAGCTCAAGTAGCAACTAGTAAGAATGCTGTAAAAATGAGATAAATTCAACACTGTTCCTTCTAACTCAGGCACCAGGGTTTATGCTTGGTGAGTTCCTACTATCCAATCAGACCTCCAAGGTCACACTTTCTGTTTTTGCATGCAACAGAATGGAAAATTTACACAGAACAAGCTCAGCTGCTAAATGGTTAAGTCTGCTCTACTGTCTGGCCACCAGTTGGCAACACAAAAATGCAAAATAGATCCTTTTCAGGATGTTTATTTTCACATCCTTCCGAAACTGATAACTTGCAATTGCAAAATAAACCTTCATGTGTGGCATATTAGCTCCCATTTTTCATGGTTTCATAGTTTAATTGTTTCAAACGTTACACTGGTCTAAAGATTTAATATTAAATATGTTGGCTCTTGTGTTAATTCTGTTGTCAGGATAAACGGTCTGTTTTCTCTTTCAATGGTTATCCAAGAAGCTCACAGTCAAGCTGGAAAAATATTATGCTGTATTCCTGCAAAGTGATCTTTAAATAATTGCTTATAATAAATTTAGTAGTAAGGATGATAGTAGTTTTATTTCCTTAGTATCAAATATTCAATAAACTGTGGATATTTTGCAGGAGGTATCACAGTAGCAGTTTGCATTGAAAATTTTGCAGTATCCTGACTGTAATTTATTTTTGCTGTGATTTGTAAAGTTATACTTGCCAGTGTTACAACTAGGACAATTTCACTATTATTTCAAGCACCAAGTATTGTAGTTATCTTACCAACACAGATATTTCAATTTTCAAACTTAAGACTGAACACTTAGCAGCAGGTGAAAAGTGCTTCAGATGTTTTTAGTAGGGAATTCTGGAAACAAGGTCACAAAGAATCACAACTCAGAGGTTTCTACATTCTCAATCTATTCACTAGGGAAAATGTGTGTGTTTTGCTGAATGACTGAGAACAGCACAACAACTGGAAAAATAAGTGCTTTGTTCTGTAGACCTCAAGTATTAGTCTATAATGTTTCCTTTTAAACTTGCTTTCCTTTTGAAAAGGATTAAAACAAAAACGTATGCTGTTTCCACTTTGAACTGTCGCAATTAGGTTAACTATACTCCTGACTCACACTAAAAAAACGAAATGTAATTATGAACAAGAGCACAGTAGAGACAGATAGATTTAGCCCCCCTTTCCCATCAAATTTGGACTTACAGTATGTTTTGTCAGTTAAGAAAACCCCTTAGTCTCACTTTCTTTCTGGCTGCAAGGGATTTATACAGTTTAAAGTGTGAATTAAAACCAGTACAAGGACTACCTCTGACATGACATCCTTCAGGAAGGTCCTGTAATTAACTCTGTTCTTTAGCTGTGAAATTGCCCAAGACCACTTGAGACAGAGTGAGACATTACCTTGGCAGAAAGAGATAAGTTAAGAAGAAGGGTTAGCCTTGGCTCTGAATTACCTGGGCTGTGGGAGCAGGTACAGATATTAAAACAAACTCAAATGTTATTTTAAACACAGTTATCTCTATTTAACTATTTCCCACAAAAGCATCCCTATGTAAATAGATTCTTGTCCTTTATCTTGAAGAATATCTATAGTGGATTTTATAGACTAAACTCAGTTATGATAACAAAACTACACCATTAGTACAGCCTGTTTTTTCTGGTAAAAAATTCTTCTCTTGTGAAAAGTGCTGCAGCAGGTCAAGGTGATCTTCTGTCCTCCCTCCTACAATTTTGTTATTCGTTACTTTAGTGTGGTTCTTAGTATCCATTAGCTGAAGGTAACTTAGAAAAATAATCTCAAGAGGAATTTATAGCATTCTGAACGGGTATAGAACATAGTCACAGTCACAAGCCTATGACTGGATAACAAAAACCTGCTGTTTTTTCTCAAAAAAATCACCCATCACAAAATTCCCACAATCGCAAAGCTTTGCTTTGTTTAGCAAAAGTGGACTGTGTATACAGCATGATTACCACATATCTGCAGATCAGTTTGGATTTTCCTTGCATAAGTACAACCTTGAGCCAGAGCAACGCAGAGTATTTCTGAAAATATACAGGTTTTGGAGTGAACCATGTTTCTTTGTGGAAATTCTGTGCATTCCTACTGCTCACATGCATTTCTCATGTACCTTAAAACAAGCATCAGAATTTCCTTGATCGACACAAGGACTGCACCATTGAATCTCTTGATCCCACTCTATCAAACTTTGTAATTTTTGAAGAATTAAATCAAATAAATTTTAGAAAAATCAATAGGAGTTTCATTTTAGCAGATACTACATGAAGCTTTAATGAGCATATCCAAATAATTCAGAGCAATGGATATAGCAAGCTGTTATTTTAAGCAGTTGTCAGTAGCTCAAGATGGTAAAAGCATGCCCAGCATTATGGGACAGGATCTTCTTTCCCCTATCACTTTAGTTTTACCTGTTTGCTTTCTGGAAAAATAGTTTTTAAGGCACTAGAAGGTACTCACACTTCTGCTTTTATTCCCTCTCAGTTTAATGGTCCAAATCCCTCAAAATTCCTATCTGAAGCTATAACATTAAGAACCTAAGAATTGTAAGATGACAGCTATAAGCTGTCATCATCCATGCCCAGTAAAGCTTGTACCGCAATAAAATGAGCAAAAAATTCTGTAGGAACCATAAAGGATAGAATTTATCTTAAAATTAGAAAATAGGTAGTAATAAAGTGCTACTATCATCCATTATATTTCCTAAATTTAATTTGCAATATGCACTGCAAGTAATGATTCTACCAATGTTTAAAAAGTGCGACAGCAAAAGGTTTCTTCTTTTTCAGAAAGGTCTCACCCAGCAGGACAGAGAGAGAGCACAAGAAGCAAACCCCAGAGGCAGAGAGAGCAGTTTACTTGTGGAGGCCGGCTGGGCGGTGTGCTGATGAGAGGCGCCGGGCCCATGGCGGACGCTGCGTTCAAGCTCCTTTCCCTTTCGTCCTGGTAAATTCGATCTCGTTCTGCTTCCGGCAGCTGCAAGAAGTTCTGCATAGCCCGAAGGTTTACCAGCAAGGACTGAGAGGCAGTCTTGGGATCCTCTTCTTTTCGGAGGATTTCTGAGAGCAAGCCCTGTAGGGAAGGAAGAAAACATAGGCTCCAGAGTTAGCCTAGGCGAGTGTCTGTAAAACCGTGCTCTGCAAAGCCATTGCTTATCAGTCCCTGTTCTTCTTACCACTGGGCTGGCAATGAGAACAGCAAATGCACAGTTCGCTCCACATAGGATTATATTAATGGCATTTCAGGTAGCAGAGAAGAGAGCCTCAATTGTACCCTTAATTTTATTAAGCACCTGTTTTAAATACAACATAAACTGAATCTTCCTAATAGGTCTTCCTCCTTTTACTGGCTTAACTTGCCATGATATTTTTTACAGTCCACAGATAATCACGAGACATTAAGGATAAGCGAGATACACTGGGGGGTTCTCAGGCTTCACAGGCAAAATGCACACCCAACCTTAAAAAAAGGATTTCACATTTCTAGCAACTTAAATAGATCTTTGAAAGGATGTGATATTTCACAACTAATCTGAGACTATAAACTTGCAACGTTTCTCAAATACTACTTCACTGACTCAGAGCCATGTTTTTTATAAGTCAGTATTTCTTTCTAAGAGTTGCATATTGGAGTTTAACGAGTGAGGAAACTCATTGGATGCCCTCATGTTCCACCTTCTTCTTGCACCTTCCTCTCTCTTCATCAGGACAACCCTAATCCTCAAACAGTCCATTGCCTGGGATATTTATATTTAGTGTCAACAGGTATTTGACATCTCTCCCTGCCAGATTCTCCTTTTAAATATGTCATTCAAAAGGCTCTGCTGTCTTGGAGTAACAAGATGGTGATAAGAAAGGTAACTTTTGGAAAAGCAGATGTGAACTACTATTCAGAATAAATATTGTTGCCATGCTGGGAAAGAGAGAGGGTTGGCACGGGAGGCTCTCTTACTTATAGTGCAACAAGGGAACACACACGTGAATTTCAAGGAATAAGATAACCCAACGTTTATTTTCCTAACAAACTTTTGTAAGTTATTCAGGATAATGAAGGGGTAAATAGAGAGAGGGAAGCAAACAATAAAAAGTCAAAACTAAGATAGGTAATACTTACTGAATATATATATTCCTAAGGGGGTACAAGAGAATGATATGGCCAAGGGAATCTTTTTGGGAAGTCTGATGCCTGCAGCACCTGTGGAAGTTGTCACGTCTCTCAAAGGTCTTATCCTATCAGGCAAAAGACCCTTAGGGAGGTGCTGCTGCAAAGCCACTACTCTCAAGCAGCTGTGCTTAGGCAGGACCAGGCCCCACCTAGTGTGGGTGTGAGCTCTGCACTTCCCTGCTGGGCGATGAGGACGGAGGTACCAACCACCACACCTCAGCCAGGGTGGTCCTCATGGCCCTGCCTGTGCCTGCATGTGTAACGGGGAAACGGGATGGAAAAAACCCAACAATCTTTCCAGCATTCAGCATGAAAAATATTTCAGAGGAGGAGGATAGAAAAAAATACTCTCGGGGGATCCTTTCTTACCACTTTTCATGATCCCTCCTGTTTTCTGGTATCCAGGCAGAAATTTCGCAGAAGGTAAATAAATAAGTTACTGAAAAAGTGGCATTTGGGTCATGTTTTAATTTTTTTTCTTAATGGTTAGTCTAATAATAAATTTACTTATTAGCAAATATGGCAAATAAATTCGTGTCTATTGTTTTTTCTACTTTTAAATATTCAAATCCACAGTTAACAGTGTTTGTTAGTGGTAGGGTTACACAATCCACCTCCAGAGCAGGTACAAAATGATTTTGTTCTACTGGAGACAAGGAAAAGCTGTCTGCAGAGCACAGGACATAGAGAACATAATAGAAAAACTTATGTTGGAAGGGACCTTTAAGATCATTGTGTCCATCCATTAACTGTGCACTGCCAAGCCCACCACTAAACCATGTCCCCAAGTACCACATTTATATGTCTTTCAGATACCTCCAGGGATGGTTATTCCACCACTTCCCTATCTGCCTGTTCCAGTGCTGGACAACATTTTTGGAGAAGAAATTCTTCCTGATATCCAATCTAAACAGCCCCTGACATAACCTGAGAACATTCTCTCTCACCCTGTTGTTACTTGGCAGAAGAGACCAAAGCTCACATCATTCATCTCCATATAGGTAGTTGTAAACAGTGATTTCTGATTGTTTCTGTGCTGGAGACACCTCTCCATGAATAAATGAGCAAGAAAAATGAAACTCAAGTGGACTGATCATTGTCAGGAGAGAAGATTCCTTACAAAAAGCCACCCCACTGTCAGCTACAGAAAATGTCCTTAAAAAATAATTTAGCCCATAATAGAAAATATTTGCTTGTATAAGCCTTAGCCACATAGTGGGCAGCTAAAAAAGTTAGAAAAGGCTCGTGTTCTTGTATAACTTTTCCCTCTTCAGTGAAATAAGTAAACAAAGAAAATGGTATTAATATTTTCTTTTTTTTTTTTTTTTAACATTTTAGCATTTCCACTGCTGTGGGACACCTCTTGGTGATCAGAAATGCCACTAAGTATTCATTCTTCTCTCTTCCCCAATCACTGTCATGACTCTGACCTGGGAGCAGAGCAGAGCAGAGAGTAGCAATGCAGGGAGAGGAGGGGAGATGACAGAGCACAGAGAAAGAAGGCAGGAGGAGTTTGCTTCTAGGCTCTAAACCTAAAGGTCAGAATATGTGAGGAAAACTCATGAAAATGAAGATGTAGCACCAGGTGCAGGCAGACTTAGAACACAGGTTGCCTGCTTCACATATTATTTCATTGCTACTACTTCAATTTTTGAGCACAAAACTTTAGCTAAAAGTTGTTAGACAGGGTGTACAATGGGAAAAATCCTAGAAAGAAAACATTGGCTCTCACATTCTGGTCTGTGCTGATGTGGAGAGATTAACTGTCCATTTTACCAGGCTTAAACTGGTTTTCCAAGATACTAGTCTTGGTGTGATCTCCTGATACTGTACCTCAAATTGCATAAAAACTAAGCTTGTTTTGCAAAGAGATTATAAACACTGTTAGGCTCAGAGCCCTCATCAATGTTCCTCCCTTCTATTCCCTTTGCAATGGAAATGTGTTTTTTTAAATATTCCCAGGTTCCATTGGAAAAAAAAAAGGACAAGTTTACATGTCATCACAAGTATAATTCATTACTAATGGCACAAAAATGTTCAATAAATATTATCAAGGCTTTCAAAAGCTCATTACAAATTCTTTAAAAATGGAGATAAATTAAAGTGTCTGCCAATATGAACAAAAACACTGCCTGTCTGGCCCCCAGTTTGTCTCCTCCTTGAACATAATCACTGATTCAAATAGATTTTTATCAGTGTGATAGAACTTCAAAGCTTCCAGAAGAAACATGCAATTTGCCCAAACCTTCCCAAAACACGCAGAACATCCCTGAACACTATCCCTCTTGGTTGCAGGGCCCTCCTATCCCATGTCCAGGTGGAAGATTATTCCCAAACTCCACTTCCAAGCCTGGACCCTAGCCAAGTAAGTTATAAGCAGACACATTTATCTATGTCGCTTAGTAGCAAGAGGAGAGCTGTCATGATAGTGTAATAGCACCTTTTTACCTTTTATTCAATGGTGATATGGATAGTGTACTTTTTCTTAAATTACACTATGAAGAATTATATGAATACAGTGGCAATTTCTGTTATACTTAAGCAGGCAAATTTCTCTCTACCACATAATTTACAGAACTCAAATTCAATAAAACATTACATGATGGTCCATTACTGTTATCAATTTTGAATAATCCATCTTCATTTTTCATTTTACTGGAAAATAAAGTGTGCCAAAGATAAAGTGGAAGGAAAAAAAAAAATAGTGCCTGAGAAGGTGGCTTGTGTAAACTTAGATTTTGTTTTACAATTACACAGAGCCACTTAGTGCATCCAAGCATTCTCCTTCAAAATAGCATTTGCCCAGAATTAGCATGAGCACAGTCCTAAATACACAGAAGTTTTCACATATGAGAAAAGGCATTATACATGAATGAAAGGCAGTACGTCCTGGCAGCTAATATTTTAAACAAGCATGGGGCTCAAGTAGAAAGAAGGGAGAGAGAAAAGTGAGAAACACTGAGAAATATTCAAAAACCTTCCAATCAAACACCATCACTTGTGGCAAAAAGTATCAAAGTTCAGACAGAGAAAAGCAGCAAAAAGCACTCTTCCTTCTTTCATAAAGACAGAGCCATGAGGTCACCTCTGTGTAACAGCACTCAAGTCCCTGCAGCAAACCTTACAGCTGAAAGTGTACACAAACAGAGGGAGGCAGCCCCCAGTTCCAGTTCCAGCCACAGCCATGACTAACATAACTCCTTGGTCGCACAGTGCGGGCTCGTCACCCTGCCATGCACCAGGCTAAGCTGCACCTTCCAGTCAAATGTCCGACTGTGGGAACTCAAGCCTTTCGCTTCCTGACTCATGCTAACATTTAGAAACACACAACACAAATGGGAGAGGAGTTTATTTATTTGTTTAGGGCTCTGAGGGCAGTTCAGCCCAACAAATGTTGATGTTGCACTCCAGCTTTAAGAACAAAACAGAGAAGAGTTTAAACTCCCACTTTAACTTAATATTTGAAACAGCAGGCAGAGCTTCTCTGCTGACAGGGGCCTGTGGCGCCACACTTTAGGGGGCTACCCCAATGCCTCTTTCACTGTCACCCTGGCTGCTCGGGGCTACCCAAGGCAGCAAACTGATCAACAACTGATCATTTTCTAGCCTGCAAAGCACAAGAAAATAGGGAACTTGCTCTTTCAGGACAGTAGAGGTATCTGCACAGTGCACTGACATCAGCTAAAACGAAATATTATATTTATTATTTTGATGAACTGGCAACTGAAACATAAGCATCTCAATTTACCAAAATTATCCTGGCAGACTGGAGACCTTTGGACACCTTGCTTGAGGTGAAACTCAGATCTGCCAGCACAAGTACTAACTCAACAGAGTTTTCCACAGTGCGCTGAAAGGAGGTGCTAACAGGATTCAACCTGTTTCTTTGCATCCAGTGAGTTGGAATCACAACTGCTGAAGGACAAGCAAAACCTCAGATCCTACTGCATGTACTCTGAAGACTTCCTAGGCAGACTATAGAGAAATTCCATCTGCCGAAACTACGTCTGCTCCCTGCAACAGTTGTCCTATTGTGCCTGTATAGATGTGAAAGTTTCATTCAAGTTATAGGCATCTGGACCTTGATTAAAGTTTACAAAGCACATTCCTGACAATTCAGTTTTGAAACTACCATTTGGAACTTAAGGTGGGGGGAAATTATTCAAGAACATATTAAAGTCACATTCTTTCTTAAGGACTTGCTTCTAAGGTGTACCTAAGGGATTTTTTTCTCAGCTTTATAGATAATTAGTAATAGTAAAAAAAAATACTCTCTAGTTCTCAGAAATATCTTTACCAAACTCTTGGATTGTGGAAAGATAGGAAATATTTCTAGTTGACATTTTTGTAGCCAAATTACAAAATCTTGAAAATTAGGATCAAGTGTTGAATTACCACACTACACTGGGAGAAACTTCCAACCCAAAAACCACCACAAAATTCTGTATTCATATTGTAGAGCATAAGTCTGAAAAATAAAAGCATCTTCAGCCAATTTCGAACTCCATTTTATTGCCTAAACATTAAGCTAAATAACTCTTAATTTATAGATTGCTTCCTTCCTTAACTTTTACACTGAAAGCAAATCTCTCCCCTCATCTGAGACTGTATCTTGACACCAGGGTTTTCTTGCACAGAACTCCGAACCAATTTCAGCAAGTTCTTACGCCTTTAAAAACTGATGGCATGATATGGTCCCTGGACACGGCTCAAATATGCTTATGACAGTTTCAAAAATGTCACTGGTAAGCCTGAGTTAGCTTTCTATCTCAGAAAACAGAGCAGGAATTTAAACAAGCATTTTCACTTTTCTAGCAAAAACCCCCCAAAACTTAGGATATTACATCACTATTAGAAAATAACTCCTCAACTGCATCAGTTATTAAAGTACTATCCTAATTTTAGCTCAATGTGATGTATCCTTCAATAAGCTGTGAGGAAATCAGAAATACAGCAAACAGAGCAAATTTTTAAATTTTTCATGTAAAAATTGCTGGTACCAGTGTTTACCATTGGATATTAGCTGTCACTATGGGTAAAATTAACAATTTTCAGGTTTGTAAAGGTGAAATGCACCCGCAACAAACTCTTCTGCATTTCAATGGGGCTTTGCTTCATATGAAAAGTATGCTGAGATATTTCTTGGCAAAATTGATGTTGACCCTCTCTAGGTTCCTAGTATTTTTCCTTTTTGCTCCATATGTTTGCCACAAAACATAACAAATATTGCAAAATCTTTCCTAGGTAACTGTGAATACTAACTTGATTAGCAAAAACAATTTGTAGGACGTAGGAATACTACTCTGTGTTCTTTCAAATAGATTTGATTGAAAATTGCCAAAATATATAGGTGTTTTTAGTATCACTTTTGGAGAATTACTTTCAATGTTCATTTTGGGGTTTCCTCAGTTCTGCGTCACTCTCAACACATTTTACCAAGTACACCACAAAGTCTGGAGAAGAACTGAACTTTAAACGAATATTTAATAACATTTGTAGCAAGAAAAATACATAGCAATACATATTTTAATATATATTTAGTGTAATAATACTAATATTAAAGTAAAGAATCAGTATTTGCACTAGAAATCTTTTTCTACAGCTGCATTCATCACATCAAAAGAGCATTTTCTCCTACTCTGTCATATAAATTCAATGTCCAGTCAGAACCAATCATCCTTGTATTTCAGGTAACAAGTACTGCTTATGCACAAAGGAAACGCCAAAAGCTGTATGCAAAACTAGCTGACAAAAACTGACCACTTCAGAGGGGGGAAAGCTTAAATAAAACAATGTGCTTTTAGGCAAACATTAGAAAGAAGTAAATATAAAATAAACTTTATTTTATTAATTACTTGCTTGGCTTTTTTGTCCAGGTAAGATGGCAGCTGCAAACCACTGTAACACGAAGCTACTACTATTGCTTTAATACCTCAGAGTATTAATAATTAAATTTTTAAACACTCTATGAAACAAGACTCCCTTATTTGTAAATATAACAACTAACACTGCCTGGACCTAGCTTAATGTAAATAATCTTTGCAGGAGTTCACGTAAGCAATGAAATTTGGTATGAAAGGCCCAGATCTTGAAAACCTCCTCTAAAGAGGAAAGACACACACATACAGAGCCCTACAGAGAATTCACACAATGACTCTACTTTCTTTTAGCTAAAGGAGGCTGTAAAATATTGTAAGGCAATAGTAATTCGGAACAATTATAAATGACATGCTGATTCAAACCTGCACAAGAGCATATGAAACAGAATTTTTATTCTCTAAGCTATGCAGGGAGAAACAAAAACGTTTCAAGAGAAGCTCAAATGATAATATTTTTTGTTATACTATAATCTACATGGGCAAATTGTTCCCTAAGTATGTGTTTTTTATTTAAAAATAGGGAACCCAAAGCAAATTTAACTATGTCTTTTTTACATATTTCCCATTTTACAATGTCCTATTAAAAATATTTTATTTTGTGTTATAGCATATTTTTAAAATTTTGAGATCTTATTATTTGCATTCAATATACTGACATTTCTTCTATAATTTCTGCTTGATTAAATTCCATGCAACATGGCATTAAGTTAAATTCATAGAGCAGAATAAATTATAACAGGGTTAGCTTCTAAAACAGGTGTAAAAAATAACACATTTTAGTGTTACTTATCAGCTTTGCTAGGGCTGGCTTTTTCTGCATTGAAGAGCTGAAGTATATGTTCTGACGTGGACACCGGCAAGCTCAGCAACTACTGCTTTTGCAACAAACTACAAAAATACATGAAGAGAGTAGATGATCTAGAGATAAAGCTTTTAATTTTTAATCTCTTCAGAAGCCTGAAAAGATGTTATTAGGACTTTCACGGGGAAATAATAGAAATAAATGCAAGTATAGATAAAAGACCATCTCCAGTACACCTGTGAAAGAAGCCAGGTTGTTCAGTGCGTGCAGGTGGTCAGAGCGGGTACAACTCTACAACACAAAAGGCAATCTGTTGGTGACTTTGTGAATACCTCTGCACAGAGCTGTTCATTTCCTTTACTGGGAAATTCAGCTATTCATAAACCATCACAACTGGAGAGGAACCATGCTTCCTGTAAGAACAGTGGATATTTCCACAAACCAGTCCCTGAGGATTTCAGTACTTGGTTAACATGGACAGTAATCCTGCAAGAAAGCATGGTTCCTTCAGAGGAGCTAAGAGACAAGACCAGGCAGAAATGACCAGGCAGACTTAGAAGATGGCAATTACTAATTAGAGAGAGAAAGAAGAGACTCTTAGACTTTAAAAAAAAATGAGAAAAAAGACGACTGACCTGAGTTCGGTTAAAAGCCACACGTGCAAATACTGCCTGTGAGATTCCTGCTCGTTTCAATTCATCACGGACCCACTGGTAGATTTCGGAAGACACCTCTGTGTTGGTTGAGACCTGCTGCTCCAACGGCTTGTTCATGGATCTACTGACAGGAGGAGGGTGGTTCAAGTACTGTTGGTTTAAGGACTGCTGGGCTAGAAGTCTGTTCACTGCATACTGCTGGTTCAGCAACTGGGCCATTACCAGCTGCTGATTTACCAGCTGAGGGCTAATGGGAGTAGATACAAGTCCAGGGTGCAGGTTTGGAAGCGGGGTCCGAACTGATGGTTGACTACCATGAGAAAGCTGAACAGGAGATGGAGGCTGTTCGGCTGTGTTCCCTGGGACTGGCTGCTGACCGAAGTTGACATGGTTGGCACCTTGCTGGGATAGTTCAGAAAGACTATCCATCTCAACTACAGCAGAAAAGAAACATTGAAAAGGCCAACATCAGACTGAAAATCACAACCTTGACTGTCCTCACAAGGCATGCTAATAAAAATAAACAAATGTAAAATGGTGCAATGCAACCCAACCATGAGCAGGGCTGCTGCATTCCACTGTGACAGACACAGGGGACTTCAGACAAAGCAGTAAACAACTAGAGATGGGGCAAAGACGAGACAAAAACCCACTCCGTGCTGCAGATGATGCAGGTGAAACAGCAAGTGCATCTGTGCAAAGGGTAAGGAGGGCTTTTGTGGGAAAACATGTCCCAGCCAGAGAGACAGAAGCTCCTGGTGACTGGTTTTGCTCCTCCCATGAGGTCCCTGCCATGACATCTGCAGTTCCCAGCCACTGGAAATCTGTAATAAGTAGGGTGAGGTACAGACCTCCCTATGCTCTGCTAATTTCTAGATGCAGCATCAATTGTATGGGACTGCTAGGAACTAGTATAATTTATGTAAATTACACAGATGGGCTGCTTTATCTTGCAACCATGTATGCATGGTTTTTTTCAGTGACTTGCAACATGGTTGAATTTTTTCTTATATTAACTCATCTGTCTTTGACACACCCTCCTTTTTAAATAACAGCACAGTTTTTTAAACTACAAGAGTTCTTCCAGTTCCCCTCTTGTGCACGATTAAACAATATAAAGTAACTCAAGGTTGATATGAAGGAGTCTCCTTTTTATCAGCATTTGTAACTTTTTTTATTCTAGGGCTTTAGCAGCTCTGGTCTGGAAATAGCCTTAAGCAAATAAGATTTTTCTAAAAACCAAAAGTCCAGTATTTTCACAAAAGTGTTGTAGCAATTTTTTTTCTTATTCTAGTAAGACTTTTTTTTTTTTTCAAGGCAGTGTCTGAGCTTGTCACAGTAGTTATGATCTTCACTAACAGTCATCAGTGCAAGGCCACCCCTTCCTCCACAAGTATCAGATCTGGATGAAGAAATCGGCACTTGGATTCCCACCTGCATCCCCCTCTTCCTCCCCTGTCTTGTTGCAGGCAGAAATTTGATAAATAAAAAGCAAGCCAGTTGTTCTGCAGAGATTTCTGGTGTCCATAGCCGGGATCAATACCCAAGCAGGGGATCTGCTACCCCTCACACAGCTGGCTTTGGGGGCAATGCTGCTGCCTCTTCTGCCAGTATCATTTTACACAAGAATACACAAACACACGTTTTCTATTCGCTGGCTTCACTGACTCCAAGTGAATGGAAGATGAATCTGTCTTGGCAGAGCGTATAAATAAAATTTTGCAGGGGTTGCCCCACACATGAGCACTGCTGCAAAGGATGTGGGAGAGGCTGCTGTGGAAAGGTCATTCTGCCCATATGGCCCCTCTGCTGCCACACACATGGACCACCTGAAACCAAGTGAAGTCTTCCCACTAAATTTGGTGGTCTCAGAAGAAGGGTTCCATGTTGCACAGGAGGTACAAAGCAGATTAAGGAAAGAAGCTGCCTTTTTTCACTTAGGGAAAGTAGAGATCAACCCAAGTGGGCCATTCACTCGGAACAGTAATTCAAGCAATTATCACAAAAGTGATGCATTGTCTTCATTACAGCCTTAAGCTATAAAAGGCAAGGAACCCGTTTGGGTAGATGAATGATTTTGCCTCAAATACTGAAAGCTAAGTCAAGCTCAAAATTCAATCCAAATTGAGGTCCTATTTCTCCATTCTGTTGAAATCTATGTAGAAATTTTCTGACATATTGTTCAGAATTATGTGAACAGGTTTAAGAAAAATAAAAGGTATCACAGAATTGACAGATTTTTTTTTCCAATAATTTACTTGTGCTTGCAACAAGCAAACAATTGTCACAACCACTATTTGTTAAAATTAATTGAAATTAGGGTCCCAAGGTTAGAGAAAGATATGAATTTATAAAATTACAGCATTCTTGCTGGAAGGTAGTGATAACTGTAGAAGCCTGTTTCTTTAAATATACATTAGCCAGCACGAGAAAAAAAATACATACATTAAAAAATCAGTTCGTCACAGTTCCAGGAACAGGTTTTCTAAACAATTATTCTGGGTGGTAGAAGATCTCTAGATACACAGAATGACAGCTTTACATCTCTGGCAACCCAAGTCAGCTTGGCTGTTTCAATAGCAAATATTTATTTAAATGAATTCTTTCACTATATATGTACTTTCTACATCTACTCATCAAAAGCATCCTAAACTTATCGTGAAGGGAACTGGCTTCTTATATGACTGTGACAGACCTCAATGTGACACATAATGGTATGTAACCACCATCAAGGCAATTTTTTTTTTTGCTTACCCATCATATCTTTTGCCTTCTTGAAATGTTTATACCACCTTCCAAATTCCTGACATTTTGCTGCTGAGACATTTGCATAGTAAGTGCTGTTCACAATGGAAGAAATCATACTCTGTGTGAAAAGGGGAGAAGAAAAAAAAAATCTGTAATACAGAGCAGTACAAGTCAAAGCACAAATTATTTCAATTGTTGAGCCAATATATTTTTAAAGTTTGAGAACCATGTTGCATTTAAAATCCTATCATCCAAAGCCTCTTAAAAAACTCATTAATTGAGCATGAAAACTAACCAAGGTATATTGTAAATGGGAGCAAAAATAGCAGATGTACTAAGGAAAGAACAAAGTTATCGACCAAGAAACATCATGCAATTGGATGGGCTCTAGACACAAGATGCTAATCTTGAAAGTGAATTTTGTTCATCCTATTTCTGCTTTTAAATTTGATTGACCCTTCACACACCCACACAGACATACAATTCCTACATTGCCTTTACAAATGCAAGCAGTGACCCAAGTTACCCATGTCCAGTTCCTCTGTGCCACTTATCACAGAGTCGACACCAAAAACATCACAGGATAAAACTTTATCTGAATGACCTATGAATACAATAAAATATGGGATTTATAGTAGAATAAAATATGTATCTAACAACCCAAGATGAACCCTTGTTTTTCCTAAAACAGGGTATTTTAAGGGATTTGCAAAAACAGGCTTATGAAAATCTTATTGTCATGTCTAATTCTGTAACTGAGTATTAGCTGTAAAATAGACCAAAGGAAGATCAAGATGATTTTTTCTCAAAGGTTCTCGAGATATCAGATAGCTACAGTGAGAAATTTACCTTCTGCTCAGTTTTGACCAATTTTAAAATAGTGGAATTTATAATGCATAAAACTTTCAGTTCCAGTACATTCTTTTACAAATCAGTTAAGACTAAGCCTTGCAAAATGAGATAATGTTCCAACTTGAAAATTATACTCAGTATATGATGTATGAACAACAAAATTAGCAAATATACTTTCAACAGACTGAACTTTGCCACCCTTTAAATTTCTGCGTGGAAAGTAGTTACTTTTGGCTTAACTACAAGAATTGTCCAGCGTATCAAAACAGCAATGACAGTCAAGAAGACAAAGCCTTGATTATTACATTTTTTCACTACTTAGCATGTAACATTTAGACATATTTGTGCTGTCTGAAGAATCATTTAGAGCATCAACCCTTTGTTACACCAACTACAATAGCCACTGGAAGGAAGAGCCTGGAGTAGAAATGCATAAAATGTTAACTTTAAGTTCTTCTTTTAAAAGCCTAATTCAATTTCTGACTAAAAGTACCTTCCTTACTGATCTCAGTGAAGTTCATTATAACCATTTTCTAAGGCACTGCTCAGTAGCAAGCTGTTTGTGGAGGCTCAGAACTGCTAGAGTAAGGCAGCATTATTTATGCCAAATGTGGATATCCCCTACTCACCAGGCACATATTTTAATGTTTCTCCGAATCACCAAAATTCTTGCCATTTCTTCATACTAATCTGTTATTTCTGAAACTAGCTAGAAGTCTCTTGTCAATGGTATAAAAGAAGAGTGAAATTTTAATAGTCTAGCCTGAAGGACCAGAACCAAGCTCAGCTGATCCCAATTGCAGTTTCCAGTATAAGAGCAGTATACTTAAGGTTTAATATGTAAAAAATTATCTTCTAAGCTCTTTTATAGATTGAACCATCTTAAACATGGGCACATGATAAATAAGGTGTGATTCTAAAAGTCCTGTGGATCTGAGCTGGCAAATTATATGACTGCGCAGACTACTGCAGAAACTGCAGATCTCTATGTGCAAAATGGGGAACTGCACCTGTCAGAGGCCATCATCCCACACCAGCTCATGTGTATTTTGCAGATGTCATTTACACTTCAAGGTGGGTTTCTCTTATTTTACTTTGCCCCTTTCAGATTTGTTCTCCTGCCCAAATAACTTAAAGTATGAAAATATGTATATTAATTTTAGTAAATTACCTATTATAGAAGATGTTTGTCTAAGATTTCCTAGTGCTCCCTCCCATGTAATTTTACAAAAACAATACACAAATGATATGGCAGTTTGCAACACATCCCCTGCTTCTTCAGGAATAAATTTAATGCAGTTACTTTACAACCAAATAGGGGACTGGTCTGTTTAAGGAACACTGCTGGGAGTTTTAGTTTCTCTGACACAATGTGAATTTCAAGTTTTGATGGCTAACACTGTGATGGCACTCCTGCTCTTCAAAGTGGATTAAAAAAAAAAAAAAGACAGACATTATAAACACATTTAAAAATGAAAATTATCCTGCATTTTCTTTGAGAACACTTCATGCAAACATTCAAGTGATATTACCTACGCTAAGAATCCTCATCAGGAGGAATCAATGATTTATTTACTAATTCACTGAAGGCAAAATTTTACAAGCCAGATAAAATATTATTACCTTGTTAACTCAGAAAATATCTTGACAACACTGAATTTCATTGTTTCTATTCTTTATTTATTGTCATTAAACGTGCAGTCACATCAGTGCAGAGAGATGCACTTGGCTATAGAAATTTCCTGTTGCTATAGAATTCTTGTACATTTTAATACCAATCTAAATATATAACTCTCTGGTATGCTTATGGCCTAAAACTTAAGATTAACCCCATGAGCTAGTGGTCTTCAGAGATTCACTATCTAGACTGAAGGCATATTGATGCTTTTCATATTACCTGGGTCATTACCAATGAGGAGTTCCCCATGTCTCGAATTATCAATAATCAAAATCAAAATTATTGTATTTGAAGCACATCATATCCTGGTACTACTGCACATATCCTCCTTATCTGTGAGGCACAGAGGCAGATGCCCTCCCCATACAAGGATGACGAGTATAAATATATCATACGAATATTCAAATGCATCACATGCATCATTCATAATCAGATTTCTTTTTCATATGTTGGAAAGAAAATTGAGAGAATGCAAAAACCGGTCACGCACACACAATCTTATCTCCTTGTAGTTTATCCACAAAAGTAAGTTGTGAGCCTTCAAGATCTCAAATTTCCCTCTTTTCCCTCTCCCATATCTCCCTCCCCCCAACCACATCACTTGCAGTCATGTTCTGAGAATCGGGAGATCTCATCTGAAATGGTGCCACCTTCACAGAAATCCCACTATTCTGGAATGATACCATCTGCTGCAGCCCAAGTGCTCTTTTTTTAGCCAAATAAGTTAATTATAATTAGGCATCCAACAACTGTGTGAAGGTAGGGGTAGAATTTGTTCTGAGGTTCAGCTGAGGTTCACCCAGCGTAGATTGAACCAAATCCCATTTTCTCTGGAAGATTAAATACCAGAGATTAAATACCAGACACCATCTTTTTCTCAAAGAAGTTGGGGAACTCCCTGGGGAAATATCATAAATCTCAAGCAGGAATCGTTTCATATGCCCATCAAACGAAACCCAATAAAATGGTAGCATCAGACACCTTTTGTTTTGTGCCAGAATCTAACGCAAGGTGCATCCTGCAAGATACAGGAAGGACCCGAGCCTTTCATGCCGGCTCCTTGCTGCAGCCACTGCTGCAGGTGCTTCAAGGGAGGCATTTCTGAGTCATTGCCTCTAACACTGCTCTTCAACCAGGTGAAGTGTTGCTCGATCGTCACTAAAAGTATACTGTTGTCCTTTTTGCAAAACAACAAAAACAATGTTAATCAGGTTAATTCAATCATCTAAACCAAAACTGTTCATGCTTTTCTGCCAAATCAACCAACCACAGCAAAATCTGTTATCAGTGATTGCTCAGCTTCCAGTCAAAAAAGCTTTTAACCCCCACAGTCCCAAAACTTCCACTAAATAACCTTAAAATTATTTTTATATGGGCAGAATAAGGTTGTTTTCATGCCTCATGAAGGGGTACTTGGGCTGCAGTATTTACACAGAGCAAATACATGCTAACAGACTTAGGAGAGAGTAACAGACACAGCAGCTTCCTAGAACAACACGGCTGAATCAGGTATCAGGGATCCCTTTGCAATTTAAACATTTTTCTCAAAAGAAGCACTGTAACCAAAACTTATTTAGGCCTTCCAGGTTGTTTAACTAGGAAAAAAAAAATCTGAGCTTTTTAGCAACTCATTCATTGGTGTTTAAAGCTTCAAGCCTGCTCAGTGGAAGGGGCAAGGGCTGCAACAACTTATTTACACAATTATCTAAATACGATTAAACAGCTGATGGACAAATATTAAACTGGAAAATGTATAGTCATTTCAGCTTAATGTAATCCCCTTTCTGTAAACACCCAAGATGATTTTTTTTCAACCAGAACAGTCCTGACATCTCATAAGCCTAAGGGTGAATAGCAAGAGATTGTTTTTGATAGTTATAAATATTCAAAAGACATGCAGACCATCTGCTTTCATAATACAGGTAAAGCAAGACTGAAATGGTGACTGCTGTATAAAAATGGTTCTTTTAACAAAGTCTTCCTCTCCTCGAAAACTATAAAGACAGATGTCAAAAACTGTTTACACAGGGTAATCAGGAGCGTGCAAAATGTAATATTCCTTTTACACACAGTGCTTGCTAAAGAGATTTTTTTTTCTTTTTCTTCCCATCTGTGTGTTGCAACACATTTCTACAAGTTAAAAACATTTTTTCAAACAGAGATCTCATGAATACCCAAAAACATGCTATCTGGTTTCTGAATGCTAATTAATTTCAACTAAGGAATCTGATTTTTTTTTTTCTGTAGAAAGGAATGCATGCTTTTGAAATGGAGTATTTCAACAATGACAGACACTGAAAACAGAACACCCCACAAGTTTAATTTTGCACTAGTTTGACACTGGCTATTTTCACAACTGTTTTACATTCAAACCCGCATCTGCTAAATCTGGCTATAAGACAGGCAGCAACTATCCTCTCACTTTTCAAATGAGATTATATTTACGTTTTACTATTTATCAAGTTTTTCAGTATAAAGCCTTGTAACAACATAATGGTTTTGTAAAGTGATAAGTAGAAGATACCTCATCTTACAAGCAGAGTATGAACAGTGCTGCCCATAAACCCTAGAGTCAATTTTCAGAGCTGAAACACTAATCTTGACAGTACCCTTTTAATGTATTATATTAATGGTACAGAGGCATTAAGCACCTTTTTTATAATTCTCAATAAAATGAACATTTACTGAACAATCTGTCAAACCATTGGCTCCATTTTTTAAAGCCAAACTTTTAAGACTTTATTCTATTTTGTCTCCCATAAATCCTCTGCTTTATATCCCTAGACACCAGCAGGGAGGCATGTTCTAATGCTGTAAACTTAACATGCTTTTTTTAAAAAAAAGTAAAAGAGAAAAGCTATGAGCTTTTGTCCCTAGACTTAGCTTGAATAGTGATAAAGTTGCAGAACAGAACTTAAAGATTTGGGGGCAGATGGAGGGGGGGATCTTTTCATAAAGGACAGAGGAACTTTGTTTCCTCTATTCTAGCCACTATCAGTGGCTTTTGTTTGCGTGGAAATAGCAAGCATCAGTTCTAACAGAAGCTGAACTCTTACGAGTGCTTATTTCTCAGGAGGCTCCACGTTAACCTTTTTTTCAAATGAGAAGGGAACATTCAAGCCCCAACCAGATAGCACGAGATTATCCCCAAATCAAAAGACTTTAGCCTGCCTAAGCCCACGTACTGCAAAGACCCAATCAGGGCAAAATGTCGTTCCTAGTGTTCTGGTATGGCAGAGAAATATCATCTGCTATTCTGAATAAAAGCAGACCAAATATATCCAGCCACTAGCTGTTTTTTGGGCAAGAAGTCCTGACATGGATAGTTTAACTGCGTACAAAGAATTATGTTAAATTCCTCGGTCCATTATATTGAACTATAGCAAATAATGCAATGGAATTTGTTGTCATATGCCCTATAAACATGTAGGATCAGAGAAAAACCCACAGATGGACAGAGAAGAAAAAATCTTTTGTTTGTGCCTTTGGCATTGCACTTGGATGGCTATCTGACCTCCATACTGTTGCCAGGGTCAGGAGAATAAGGATCTGCATGGCAAATGTTGGCCATATAAGTTAAAATTGAATAAAAGGCAGATTTATAGTGATGGCATCAGCTTTTCTTCCCATACATTAGTATGCCTTTCCTCCTTTCTCCTATCCTTGAAAAACTGAAATTATCTCCTCCTCCTTTTCTGTCTTATGTTGCCTTTAAGTATTTTAAATGCATGTATTAATGTAAACATAGAGCTACATTGGTGTAATGAGGGAAGATATAAAACTAAAAGAACCCAAATTATATATACATATATACACATATATTTATATATGGATAGAAATATACCCACACATGGGAAGATTTTGAAAATCAGAAATGAGGATTCAGCATCTGAAGGAACTGATCCTTGCACTATTTTTACCATTCTGTAATGTAAATTCCCAGTTGCTGCATGACAGAGCAGCATTCTCCCAATGTTTTCTGAGCATCTCCCACTGATGGATATAAATAAAGCTCAAATAAAAAGCTGCTTCCCAAGATACTACTCTTATATCTACAAAGGTTAAAAGCTTAAAAGAGAGAAAGATAGGTAGGTGGGAAATGTTAATTCAGATTTGAAGAACTTCATAACTGCGTTACAAGCTTCATGGCACAGTGCCTTAGACTAAAAAAAAAAAAAAAAAGAAAGAAAATGAAGTCACAACCTCAACCTATAAAAGATAAGGAGACATAACGCATTTTTGTCTTCATTGTCAGATGTCCAACACAAATCTTTTTAAGAATCCCAATTTTACTGCACACGATTTATAAATGGCAGATACTTAGTAGTAAAAGTCCTGGCTAAACCCTTCCTAAAAACAACTTGGATAAAATACAGAATGCAAAATAACCAGTATTTAATAAGTTAATTCTTGATTTACTTCACAGAATGAAAATGAGGGGTGAGTTATTACCCCCTAAGATTTTGATTATGCAAGTGCCTTTGCCAGCAAAGCTCTGAAATTTGAGAGTTCCATGAGTAAGAAATGTGCTATCCATTTCAGCCAGGAATCATTTAAAAGAGCTGTTATGAAATGAAGAGATTGCTTTATACTTCTCTTTCAGCTTGAGCTGGGGATGCATGTTTTCAGGAGCTATCCCCACTGGTACCCACCACAACACTATCTTGGGGTACAGACAGAATTTCTGCTGGATGAAGACAAACTCAGAAGCCATGCTCCAACCCGGGCTGGACTTTATATCCAGAAAACCACGGTAAGATACATCCCTCCTTACCAGTTCTGTGTGGTGACAGCCTCAGCCTCTCTCCAGAAGGCTGCTGTTCCTACACTAGGCTATGTACCACATGAAGCCTCAGCACCTGCAGTCACTTCTTCTTGGGATGCAATGAATGATACTAGGGGAAACTAGAAACCAAGAGGACAATCTGAATAATCTAAGACACAAACCAGAATTTCTTGTATGAGAATAAAGAGGTAGGTGGGTCTTGGAGATCTCACAGACTGGTGTGGTGAAAATACGACACACCTTCAGCATTCCTCTCTGGTGGATTGCTTTTCTTTCCAACCACTCTGTTCCAGCCAGGTCAGAGCGCTTCTGCCTTGTTTCCTATCTGGGGTGCTGTCCTAATGAACATGCTTTCAAATACTAACCTAATGCAAATGCTTTGTGTGATACAAGACATTTTAGACCTATTAATGCATTAAAGTCAGCTTTGTGTACACTAAAATTTTCTACAGACCTGCAGTATATACATACTCCTGATAGAGATGTTGATAATCGCGTTATCTTCACCCAGCCACAATGGAAGTTTTCATTTTAGTTTTTGCCTAATATTACCCACCATGTTAAGGAAGATTTCCTTTCTGGGAAATAGGACATGATTTTCAGCAAGTCTCTTCTCAGATTCCACTGTTCTGCTAAGCAAAGCATCAGATGTCTGGCATGAAGTTGAGCCCTAAGGCACAATGTCCAGACAAGAAGTCATCAGACTCAGTAGCACTAACAGTTGTCTTGTTGAATTTCTTTTTGTGTTAAGGATAAGCCTTTCCTTTAATCTCTTTTCCATTTTCTACATAAGTTTCTGCAGATTTTTAAAATTAAGAGGCCATTTTGAGCATCCATTTTGAGATCTACATAAAATGAGACTCTAAAACTTCATCCAGCAATTTCCAAATTCAGCCAAGTTACCAGTGGCTAAGCTAGAGAAATCGTCAAGTATTTATCTGAAGACTTCTTGTGCTGGATCTTTCATCATATCCATTGTAATCTCTTTCTGTAACCTCTAAATGTACCTTTCATGTATCTTCTTTCTTTCTTTTTTTTTTAAATGTATGACTAGCTTTTTGAACTTCATTGATTTCTGCTCCTACTGAGAGCATTTCTCATGCCTCTGATTGCTTGCTTAAATACCCCTCTAGTGCCAAACGTAACAACCGTTATCTATCCTTTGTTTAAATGGTTAAGTCTCAGTTTTAGTGTTTCATGTCACATGCCTCTTTATGAACTACATGTACATCTGATTGTTCTTAATCATATAGACCCAAATTCTATGAGGAATGTGCTGCTAAAAGCATGCAAACACACTTCTTTCTGTACTGAGAAAAACAAAAAAATTTGTCAGGAGAAAAGTAATTTATAGAATGAAATTTGCTATGGATTCTTAACTTTTGCTACATAAAATTGTAAAGGTGACATTGTAAGCAGCTGTGTTAGCAGAGGTATTAGTTTTGCCTCTGTATTGCTATCTTTCACTAGCAAGAGTTTGTGAAAAGTGTAAACGCTCTGAAGAATTCATAAAAAGATCCAAGATTCAATGAAGGTTTCTCAAAAGAGAAATGTTCCAGCTAGCTTTCCATGAGGAATATGTATGTGCACTTTAGGGTTCTATTTACTAAATTTTTCTTGAGTAGTCATTGCATTAACATTAAAATATATAAATTAAAAATAAAAAAAACAATTAGCGGAATTAGACTTAGCACACAAAGACCCTCCTTACAAGTAATGCAGATTAAGGAATACACATTTAGAAGCTCAAGGATGTGCGAGCTGGCACATATATCTTGGTGGAATTTTATTGTGATATATAGATAAATACACACATAACCCTTAAAATTCTAAGGAAGTCCCAAAATACGGATTCAAATACAAACACTCTAGGTAAACTTAACTTCTGACTGAAATCTTCTCTCTGGCTCTGGAAAGGCCAGAGAGATTTGATACCAATGTCCTCTGCATGTCTCAGTTTTTCAACATCACAAAGGCCATCCTTCTCCCTGACAGTTTACTGTATATTATCAAATCCCTTGGAACAGAGGCACAGCCAGGCATACTTTTCACTCTTCTGGTGCAAGTTTATAGAGGAACAGCAGTTCTCAGTGTAGGAAATCTTAGCACTTAAAAAAACAAAATAAAAATAAGTGAGACAAGTGTATATGAGGAGAACATTTCATCTTTTTCTGCCTCTGGGGAACAGAACTTCCCCTGTTGAGCAGTTTAGTGCACGGCTTCAAGTGAGCCACATCTGAGACTGCTACTGTCCTGAAAAACCTGTCCTCTGATCACTGCTGCAAGGCACCAGTGGAATCTGATACCATTTGTGCTGCTCTTAAGGAAGTGTCCAAGCAAAGAGAGACAAAGCTCACCCTTGCCTTAGGGTTCTCCTACCATGGTTCTTGGATATAAAAAGGAAGAACTTAATCACTAATTAAAAAAGAAAAAAAGTGGTGATGGTGGGGAAGCAAGCTTTCAGAGTTTTGCTCAGTCTGAGAAACTCATCTCTTTTCTTCTAAGTTATGATTATAGTGAAGGCATGCAATGAGTCCGGTCTGACAAGGTGAGAGTTGCATGTCTCTGAGCACTGCCTCTCAACAAGTGGGTCCTGTTTGCTTTTGCTCCTGCCAGGTAAAAATTATTACCAATGCAAGTAATTTTTCCCTGGCTCATCCTTATGCCTACACCCCTGCGTCCCCTAACACAGATGTACCTCAGCTTCAAATCTGCTGACAGTGACGCTACAGCACCTACAGAATTTGCTCAGCTTTTGGGTAGGTTTTATAACCACGCTGATCCCTGTGCCTCCCACCACTGCTAGTAATAACTGAACCAGTCAGAGAAGGTCTCTGCAAACCAGTCACAGCAGTGATTAAGATGTAGACATACGTATCTCCTCGCCCTTTAAATAGAAGGCTTAATTGGCGATGTGGATCGCAGCTTTCTAATGGACAGAAATTAAACTCCATTTAATTCCTGAGCAGACACTTCCAATGCACAAGGTTTACCACACATTTGGAGTGGGGAGGGAGGGGGGAAGGAAGGAGCCGCATGCACAACTCTCTCTACCTCTGACAATCACCGAGGAAAAGCAACATGAGGACCAGAATGGCATAAGTGTGGCAGGTGTGAATTGACCTGCACTGGCAAAGCTGCGAGCTGGGAAACTTGCAAATCACATGATTGTGCAATACTTGGCTCCAGTCAGTGCTATCGTGTTCTTTATTAAAAAAAAAAATCTTAAAGACATGTACATCAAGTTAAGGGATTAACTGTCAAGTGACATTACTGAAAATAGAGACAATATATTTCTTTATTGTTAATGAAATTCAGTTAAAAGTGAAGGAAGTGATAAAGAATGTACTGTTTTGTAATGTATTTTACATAAGAACGTAATATAGAAAGGGAAGTGCAATTAAATCTTAATGTGGACTTTTTTATTTTTAGTTTATCATCTGGTTTACATTTTGAGCCCCTTTGCAGCAGTAAATTATGCTGGCATTTCTTAGGGAATAACTGCCATGTTAATTTAGTTTAATAAAATAACTGACAGAAAAGGGGGAAAAGAAGCAAGAAAAGACAGTATCCCCCCCACCCCTTATCTTTAGCTAAGTATTCAAATGCTTTCTATATGAATTGTCCGTGGTCCAACTCCAGTACCATGTAATAATACAATACATTACAACACAGTACAATACAATCTTGGGTTTCTGTAGCGCCCTTCATGCAAGCATCCCAGGGTGCTTTACAATCATTATGAGTTAAAATTAAAACTGAAGCACATACAATTCCTAATAGAATCATTTTAAAAATGCTAAACAGAACAAATAACTTTTAAGTCTAGATTTAAAAGTCCCAACAGCCAAGCTTTCCTTACTTCAATTGGCAATGAGTTCCAAAGCTAGGGAGCAAAGCGACTAAAGGCTCTCTCATGTTATGTTAAAGGATCTCTCATGTTGTTTATACTTGTGCAGTACTCCACAGCCAAAAATTTGCCAATAATAAGAAAAAAAAAATATTTATTTGCAATCTTGTTTTAAAGAACACTGGAGAAGTGCTTTGTTAACTCTTTAATAAAATTATGGAAAAAAGAAATGAATCAGGGTTAGCACTTGGCTGTGACTGTGTTAAGAGGTATGCAAGAAACATGAACGAATGTCAATGAATACAAAATTCTAAAGAAGTGCATTACTTGACTGCCTCTTAACCCACTAAATGTACCCAGAAGAAAAAAAACCCAAAAAACCCCATGGTTATGTGTATGTGTGTATTTACAAAAAGAAGAACATCACTACAAATATTTAAAATGCAAGTTATTCTATATACCATTCTCAGGAACAGAGTGAAAACAGAAGTCAAGTAGGGCTCAGTTCTACAACGCATGCATGCTTTAGGAGGAAAATGTATCAGAAGAAAATGATCTGTGTTCCTTTTTCACCCTGTAACTTCTCTAAAACTTGAAGTCCATGTGATGCAGATAATCATTCACATGACACAGTTCTCAAAATTGCCAAGATACAATCAAAAATGGTTGGTACTCAAAGTGGGACACAGAGTCCCAAAAAAGCATTAATTTTGTACTTTTAACAAGAGAGCCTGGTGGAGGACAGGCGCTTATAACTCCTGACTTTAGGAGTGTAAAAACAAAATTTAAAAAAATCAAACAACAACAAAAAAACCCTCAACACTAGCATCATTCCTCTCTTGGATTCCTCCACTTTTCAGAAGTAGAAGATCACATTACAGCACAGATACCAAGGGACATGCTGACATCTTATAGACACCACTGAAGTCAGACACTGCATTTGTTTGAAGAACAAAACATATTTTCGCCCTCCTCTCACAATAGTTTCAGGCCTCATAACTGTTTTGGAAAGTGACTTTACATCCTTGTTATACTTAGTGCTAATAAAGAGGCAGAAAAAAACCTATATATTTTCACCTTTTAATAGGGTGCTACACAGATAAAACAGTTGCAGATAGACTGGTGTAGCTTTAACACTGAGAGTGTTTAGGTGCATCTAAAGAACATAAATCAATGATCAAAGGATCAATCGCGATTCAAAGGTTGAATATCCTCTGAATGTCCTCACACAGCTCTACCCAAATATCTACTACATACATCTTGCTCATCCCATCAGCAATAGGCTCTGCAGTGCCCTTTCTATCTGGATGACTAAAAATTCTAGGCACAAATTTTAATAGTTAATTGAAAAAGTTTTAAAAATCCAGATACCATGTCAGCTTGAAGAGACATCACAGTGAATGCTCTTGAGCAACTGGAGGGGTGGATTGAAAAGCCCTGCCTGCCAAAAGCTGAGCCCAGGCCCTCAAGGATTTACTTCCCCGAAATAATTAATGGCATCTTTAAAATCTAAAGTACAGTAACTTCTAAAGCAGAAAAAAGAGCTGCATTCCTTACTCAGGTTATTAATTATTGGGGGAAGGGAAGAAGACAGAAGAGACTTACAAGCAACAAAGAAATCCAAGGACTTGATCTCAGGTCTAGGCAGGTAAAATTGAAAGGGGAGGGGGCAAAAAACACCTTTGGTTTAGTAAAGCAGGAATCAAAAACTGCTCATAAAAAGTATATATTTTGCCAACTCTTAATAGCTCATTCCTTGATTATCTATAAGTACAGAAATTTTAATTTTAGCAAACACAACTTTTCTTGTTAGGATTTTGGAAGGGTAGATCAGAACAGCGGTGGAAATGTGAGAGGATTTCTATTGAGCTGCCTATTTGCTATGATGGCCAAGTGCCTTCACATCAGGTGAATTGAGAAACACTGACATTCCAAGAAAGCTTTCTGTCTGTTGTCTCTGCCAGATCATATAAAGTCTGAACAAAACAGCATGCAAATTCAGGGCAGGGTATCTGAACAGAAAGGAAAGCATATGATCTATACCATGCCCATGTCAGGTGAAGAGAATCATTCACTACAGGATGAAAGCTTGTTAAAAATGCAGTCAGGATAGTTATATTTGTCACAAGTGCAAAGCTATGCAGACTTGGGTATTGTACCAGCACTTGTACTCTGTATGCATACGTTTCATGCAATGCAAGCATACATCCCTCTGACTGAAATAACGCTACTCCCTCATCAGCAAGAGCAAAATTATGTAAATGACATTACAGGCGGGGGAAGGGGGGAACACACAAATATCTTCCAAAAATTTTTAAATAGTCCGTAAATTACTATGTCCCCAAGT
Source organism: Melozone crissalis (assembly GCF_028551555.1). Taxonomy (NCBI): domain Eukaryota; kingdom Metazoa; phylum Chordata; class Aves; order Passeriformes; family Passerellidae; genus Melozone; species Melozone crissalis. Next base: position 37,081,475 of record NW_026535794.1, read on the forward strand.
ATCACAGCCTCTGGATATATATTTTTTTTAAATACCGCATGTCCCCTACAAAATATCGAACAAAAAGCCATTGAGATTTGAGATTGTACTCTATATCAGGCCGGGAATTTCTCATCTATAATGTACTGACTCCTGGCTGTCCTGAGAGTCAGACTAGATACAAACAGTCTCAAATCAGTCAAAAGATGACCAAAAGTGAGGGGGAAAAAATCCCCAACGAAATACCTTCACATTTCAGGATACTACGGGGTAAGAAAAATAATACCTTGCTTCAGAAGCGCTTTTGCAGTGCTTTGTTAGTGCCTGTTTGTGAATACTAACAACAATCATTTAGAATATCTTTTTGTAGAAAGAAAATCAGGCAAGATAATACCAGTAGAAAAGTCAATGTCATTTGATCACTGCCATATTTTTAAAGCACTGCCCAGATACTAATGAATCTCTACAATCTCATCATTTGGTAGGTGACTCATTATCATCTTTTCATGGAAAAGGTTACAGGAACTGAAGATAAGGGATACATCTAAATGTTCAAAACACACGGTGAGTTTGTTCTAGAATTATCAAAAGGATTTCCTGTCCTTTTCTTAGACCAATACCCCACGTTGCTCTCCTCTTCCTCATAAAAGTTGATTGAAATATACATATCATACTTATATATAAATACACAGAGAAACAGAGAAATATGTAGTAATTCAATAGGAGCAAAAGAGGAAAAAACCCTTATTAATATCTGAATAAATATATAATTCAATAATATTTCACAGTTATTAACTGTGGAAGTAAGAAGAAACTTCTGCACTAAAAAATAAAACAGAGCAAAACAGTGAAAGTGAAGTATGAAAATGCTAAGACTAAGGCAAGACATTGAAGGACAAACATTAAGCAAGTAAATGCAACAGAACTGCCTGCCTGCCTGATCACTTTAGAGCAGCTCCCAGAAGGCCAAAGTAGAGTAGAGCTTCTGTGCAAGGGTTTGGAAATAAGAATTGATGGTAGAACAATTTCTTTACAACCCTTTGGAGACTGAAGAGCCAAAACAGGAGGGAAATGAGATCTAGGCCACTTGTGAGATAGACCAATTTAATGGAATGCACAAGACGGCCCAAAATTGAGCCCTAGATTAAATTCCAAGTTACCTTCCCCATCAAAAGAGGTCTGGAGAGGAAACAGAAATGAAGCAAGCTGTGTGTATCAAATGCAAAAGGTCTTTCAGTCGGCATCTGCACATGCTGCCAGTCTATAGCAATAAAATCTGCAAACCTGATGTAAAGCATGAAAACACGCACTTTAGTGCATAATTCAGAACAGGCTTGGGTTTTCCGTGCAAAATTTGAAATGTCCTTTTACCTTGACTGCTCAACACCAAAAATTTGAGGCTAAATGTCTGAACGGCTGTTTGCAATTCCATAGCAATTCAGAGGGACGTGCTTGCTCCTGGCCGTTCTAAGCGCTCCAAGTCATGTTGACAGGGATTCCCCGTGATGTGGGCTCATACACTGAGCAATAAATCTGACCTTCAGGGGTGGCCACACAGTGAGAATTACACAGCCACAGAGTGAGAATTACAGCAGCTTCAAAAAGGACCATGTATTCAACTCTCCCAATGAGAGCAAGAGTCACAGTGGTATTTTATCAAGAAAGGCATGAAGTGTTCATAACTTTACATCTCAAGGTTTTAGTGGGACAAGAAAATAAATGGCTAAAAAATAAAACAAACCAAACTCTCTAGCAAATAATATTGTTAAGTTTTCAAGACTCTAGAATTGAAACAGACTGGTTCTCAAAGTTTTGTTCATGTATTTTCAAGTTATTAAGTATGTCCGCACTACAAAATAGTTGGCTTGGTTTTAGTTCTTTTCAGTATATAGTATTCTGAACAAATATGAGCAATTTTTTAAATAGACAAAATTCAAGATTGCTTCAGAAAAGAGTAAACTCTAAGTGAAAACAGGGCTTCAGAGATGCTATGCATTGAGCACAGTGGCTTAATTACTTTAAAGCAAGTCCTTCCATACCTACACAAAACAGAGTATTACTAATGACAGTGACAGAAAACGATAACTACTCTCATTTCCACTTTGAGTCATTTTTCTGTGGTTAATAAATTATATCCATAACAGTGTTAATAAGTTATGGTACGGTGTCACCGCATTAGTTTGCATTTATGATGAAGCACTTCATATGGCATTACCTATACCCATGGAAGAACAGAACAGGAGAGAGCCCTTCTCTGCTCTCAGAAGGATTTCCTATGCTGGCACTTTGATGGATCCCCTAAATAAATGCTGTCTCCTGACCTCTGCCTTGCTCTTACTTCTCACCTCTGCTGCAGGAGCACGCCATGGCAGGGCAATTCAAAAACTTTAATACCTTTAGTAAAACACTGACACTCTTAAATCAGTGCCCTTTCCATAGGAATGATATACAAGGAGTTAGAGGTAAGGCAAAAACGGGAAGTATTCTGATCAATTTACTCATGTGAAAAGGACACTGTCAGATCAATTCATCTTCCCTCAAGCTCCCAGAGGAAAACAGGAAGACTTAGACTGACTGATGGGCTCTTGATCAACTACTGTAAAAGCTTGTTTTTCCTAAAGTTAAGAATAAATAAATGTGCTTTAAACTTAATATGATTTGATTTTTAAAGAAAAAAGAAAAGCAGAAGCTATTTAAATTCTTGCAACCCAACTATGGCAGCACTGGTGAAGATAGAGATGTCAACAGTAATAAGCACACTTTTAGCAACTGGAAGAAGCTCATGGCTTTAAGTATATTCTTTTATAAATAAAGAAATACAAACCAGTAAACAAACTGTCTCAAATCAGAGTTCTGTAGTGTGGAGTTTTAGTCATCTTAAGCATTAACTTGAAGAGCTGCTATTAAGAAAGATGGTTTTTTTTGTCCATTAAAGTTATTACATAAAAATTCAGTATAGTTTGAAAGAAATTTTTTTAGAAGAATGTAATTATTGATTTGTCTCCTGTACCAGGATACTTTCTATAGTAAAGTATTCCTTTTAAAATCTTTCCTGCTTTATATATACATATATACAGAAACTCCTTTGTGAAACTCAATGTTCAAATAGAAATGAGATATTCCACCTCAATAGAAATTATTTGCTTTCTATCAGAATCAAGTAAAAAGTAGCACTATTAGATTAAAATGGAGAAAAATCCCAAGTTATCTGCAGCCTCCATAAGCCAGCAGTGCAAAAGCTCGCATGCTTTTACAGTAGGTACATACAAGATAACTTCATAGACATATTACTGGAATGGCTTGCAACCAGTGAAGATAATTTTGATTATTTCCACTTCAAAACTTCCTATATTGGAGCCACATCACTGAAAACAATCTAACCGTAGGGGGAAAAAAAAGTGATGGGAAACAAGTCTGCTAATCTCTTCATGAAAACCAGACAGAGGAGGAGAGTAGTCTCCTGTAGATTAAATGAAGTCTTTCAGAGACAAAGAATCCAGTATTCTAAGCAAAAGAAATAAAATCCCCATAAAAATACCTTCACTTAATTTCTCTTCCTCCCTCCCTGCCACAACTAGCATCATTTATTTGTATAGTGAATTTGTCTCCGCTGTGCCACAATGAAATACATTTTAAAATTTAAAAGGTAAAAAAAATACCATGTTCCCACCACAGCATCATTGGACACCATACTGCATAGAAAAATGAGTTGTGCCTTTGCAGTAATTTGACAAGAGAAGAACAAAAAGAATGGCAAAAATAGAACAATACGACTAACGCTTGAAGAATGCATCGGTTCAATATTTAGCAACGCATAAATTGAGGTCTCATTTTTGTTTAGGTATATTTTGATTATAACTAATAAATGACTGATTTTCCTTTGGTTCTCTGCAACAACAACATATCACCCAAAGAGCTTTATTCTTTATTCCATTCTCATATAGCATGCCAAAGACTGTCTCGGTTTATGAATTAGCATTTAAAACTACTGTAGGTTATCTAACAAGCATTCAGATTCAATAGTACTTTTGACAGCAGTAAGTAAAGAGCCTTTTAACATCTTGAACACATGTGCTTGAAAAAAGTAGTTGCATCAAAGCAGTTCAAAGACTGCAGACAAAAACCAGTTAAAATCCAGTTTGCTGAGAGATGATTTTAGTGTGGTGTAAACAACCTTTCACGACTTCCCATGGGAAATGTTGTAAGACTATGTTCAAAATGAATCAGGCATATTTATAAAGATCATGAAGTGGTCAAATGCATTTGCATTTTTGGCAGATCTGCTCCACGGGTACTACTTGCTACAGTCTGTAGAAATCTCAAATCTCACATCAGCCTTGCCTATAGTGCTTTATTATTTATTACATGTTATGCTAAGTACCTGCGAAAGGGGACATTCCTTGGCCAATGAACTCTGGTTCATATCCTTCAGTAAGTCCTTCAGAGCATTTCTTACTGTTGTGTGAGACCATTGTTCAGGAGGCAAGTCTTCTAGTTTAGGGCAACTATTTGAAACACAGATTAGAAAAGGGATTATTACAAGATTGCATCCTGCTGCAGAACATTCCTTTAAGACAGACAGATTTCATTTTGCGCATCAAGCAGATGCATCTGGAGATTGCTCTCGGTCTCCTGATTGTTCCGATTAGTTAATTACTTTATACAACACATCTGCTGTATTGATGCATGAATTATACATCAGCTGCATGTGGCGACTATTTTTTCATGTTACTTCTACCTTCCTGCTCTGATGCGCTTGGTAAAACAATTTAAGGTGTAATGCTTTCTCACGACTGATCATGAAAAGCATTAATATATTAACCATTTTTGCTTTTTTGTTGCCGTGAAATTTAAGAGCCTAGACAGCAACAATAAGTGAGAGCAAGTCATTCTTTTACAAAATGCACACAGATGGTACTGTTCATGATATGCAAAAATATTTTTCTCTTAAGTAAACTTTATGTAAAATGCCTTCTTGTAATGCATCATTTAATTGACTAAAATGCAATATAGTTTTAATGAGATATCCAAAGAAAATCTATGTATCAGAGCTATAAAAGTTTTCTGCAATAGTATACTGTAAGTCAAAGAAGAATTAGAGTAACTAAAAAGGAATTTAGGCAAGCCTTTGTACTTTGAGCACAAAGCACAGTGGGAATTAAATACAAGCAATATTAACAGTTAAGAGCGGACAAGTAACAGTTCACATCCCAGAACTGGTATATGACTTACCTGTGTAACTGGATTTTCAATGTGACCACATGATACACGTCTTGCAGCATGTCTGCTACTGTAGCATCAGGGGCATCTGTCACATAGGAGAGTGGAACTGGATTCCACTTCCCAACCTGGATAAGCCCTGCAGGATTGTAATTTTCGGAGGGGAGGGGGAGTGGGCAAGAAGGGCAGGAAAAATTGAAAGAAAGTGATTTACCTAATTCCTAGGGGCAAAAGAAATATCTGATTTTAACAAGATCACTACCTTTGTTTCTAACCTCTTAAATCTGGCAAAACAAAAGAACAACCCCCTCTAAAAACCCCCACCCACACACCACCAAGGATAGGCCTTATCTATATTATGAAATAATACAAATGCATTGCAGTAGAGGTTTTTAAATATGTATAGAAGTATATTTTCCTAAGCTCCCACGAATTCAGTAGGACATGATATAATAGTTAGCATTCCTCTCAACAAATTAGTAAGAATTTTGCAATGCAAGAATTGAGCACAAAAAAATTACTTTGCAGTCTATAAAACCATCAGGAACAAAATAAAAGAAACAGAGCTGGATATTCAGTCATAAATGCAAGTTGACTCTCAACAGTCCATCTGCTCAAATATGCTTTACACTTCCTTGTGGATCCTCAGTGGAGCAGATTATTAAGGTCAATAAGCATACTAATGATTCAGTTGAAGTCTTTTTTCTTCTTAAAAAAAAAAAAAGAAAGAAAAAAAAAGGAATTTACCTCCACATTCCCCATGAACAAAATGTGCACTAACTAAATAAAAACACATCTAGGAAAAAAAAATACAGACACAGAATCTGTAAGAAGTTTAAGAAGTAAAACCTGCATTGCATTCCTGAAAGAAATCCTGCCCCTCCCCCAAGACCCCACAAACAAACACAATTCATTGTACAATTTCATAATCTTATTTACCTTTTGCTTGGGCAGCAGAGCTGTGAGAATATCCAAGAGATAGCAATGCCATTTCAATCAGCTGGTTGAAAAGCATATCCTTCCTCACCAACACGAATTCTGCATGCTCCTCCTTAGAATCATACTCAATGGCATTTTCATAATGTTCCACTACACAGAAAACTGGAAGCATACTTCCTATTAAAAAAAATTAAATTTAACATATTAAACTTGAGTTATAGTAGAGTAGGTGGGTCTATACAGAGTTATGTAAATAAAACCTGTATGAACAGGCAGAGGAGGCATCAAGAATCATCACAAATATTTGATCAACATATTCCCCGAGTCCTTTCCCTTCACCCTCCCCAAAAACCAGAAAGTTCTACAAAACATATATCTCCCTGAAAGGCAGAAATGCAAAATTATCTCCCTTGATCAGATGCAGATTTAAAGAATTACCTTCTATAGAAATAACAAGGTTGACTGAAGAGAAGTTGATTCTCTCTGTCCTGCCTGATTTGTTGTGAGTAGCAGGCAGCATGAGAACCTAAATACACACTGCAGATGTCTTCACTGTAAGCCATTTTAGTACCAGCCACATAATTTTGTTTGTTAACATTAAAACTTTCTTAGTCCTGCCAAAAATATTTAATTGGTTTCAACACCAACAACAAATCACCTTGTGTGTTATACATTCACTCTGAAAAGAGTACACAAGGAAACAAGGCAAAAGTTAACACTAATTCGTGCTTCATTCACTGAGTGCAATTGAGCACTACTTTCTCTTGCATCTTTAAAGAACAAATCATGACTTCAATGCCACTTTAAGAAGTGTACCTGCAGTTCAGGCTTATTTTTGTTGTTCTTGTTGTTGTCTCCCGCACTTTACATCCCACAACGCTATTTTGGCATGCCTGAAAGTTAATTACTACTTTCCAGTTTTGTAGCATCATATGGCAAACCCTTCCATACACTGCACAGAATATTAAACAAGTGACCTTTTTTCTTTCCTTTTGCCTTTTCCTTTTTTCTTTTTATTTATTTTATTTTATTTTCCTCCCTTTTGATGACAGAGAGAGAAGTAACAAACAACCCAAGCTGGTTTAGGGACAAAGTCTCTCCCAGCAATCAGATTCCTGGACTTTATGAAAATCCCTCCCAGCCTCCCAGATGGACATTGATGACACAATGACCTGTGCTTTTAAGCTCCAATCCTGTTCCACTGTCTCCAGCAGCACAGGTTAGGATCTCTTAATGACAGAAAGGAGAAGGGTTAAAAGGAGATGTACAGAGCTGTCTTATGGCAGCCTGCCAGAGGGGTATCATCTTTAGCATAAATGATGACAAGGGTTATTTTAACAGGGCACCCAGGAACTCCAATTAGTCCTACAATGTTAATGCCTCTATAACCACTGCCCTCTAGACTTACAGAAACCTCCTAACCCACTAAGGTGCACCAGACATGCTGTAGTCTAAAAGGAAGCTTTACTCTTGACAATAGAGTAAGACCACATCTGCTGATTTGTGCTCTAACATATAGTAAGAAATCACGATAAAAAAGATACCTCTTAAGCACGTATATTTAAACTACATCTGTTCACCAGAGAGCCAATCTCTGGCAAACAAACCCCTTCAGGCTTGCAAGGAAAAGCTCACAAACTCACTCCAGTTTGCCCAATAGGCTCAGCATGAAAGACTGAAACACAAGAGCAAAAGCTTGCCAATATTTATGTAGTGCAGGAAGGAGATTTTTTTTTCTTTTAAATTTTTTTTTTTTTTTTTTTTTGGTAATCTGAGTGAGACTGGCCAGGAAGGGAGAGAAGACCAAAGCAAAATCAGTACATGCAAAGTGATGTTTATTTCACTGGTTTTAAATAAGCTGTGGACACACACGATTCATCTGCAAAAAGGTGGTGGTTTGTTTTTTGGGCTTTTTCTCCCTTTTAGGCTCTCACAATTGATGTTTTACCTACTACCATCTGACTCAGAGTAAGGGCTCAAAATTCTTAAGTAGTTTCACCAGTAATTCCTGAAGATAAAGTGTAAGCAAAGCTTCATTCTAACAAACAGTGCAGACACATCCTAAACCAGCTAAAGCATATTTATTTTTCCCCTTATCAGCTCCTACAAATTAAGCTATGATCAGACACAACACACAGGTACTTTGCTGCTTATCAGCACCTTTTTTTTGCCGGGTACATGGTTTCTTCAGTTGCAGCATTTTGGGAAATGAGGTACTTTAAACAACACAGGAGAGCCTCCTGGCCAAATTTTGAGGCACAGCATAGATTAACAGAGGTGGATCCTGGTAGTGCGACACAGGTATCATCTGACTACAAATCAAGCCACTAAATCTTTTAGCAAAACTGTCACTAGTGTCCTTCTGTTAATGTGAAAAATGTTATACAGGAGAGCACAATCTCAGCTGGCTGATCACTCCTGCTAGTACTTGGCAAGACCTCCAAGTGCAGCAACTTCATAACCTTCTAGTATTAAAGGGGAGAGCATTGGTCAGTGCTCCCTGCTAAAAATACAGCATGATTTAAACCTGAAGGCAGTGTTAGAGCTTTTGCTGAAGGTTTACGAGTCTGTGTAAACAGCACGTCTGCCATAAGGAGCACTGAAGTCTGTAGAATCCTTGTCTAAAACTGTCCTGGCATTAAAGTTTGCTGTGCAAATATCACATAATACCAGAGACAGCTGAAATCTCCTATTTAGGAATTTATGGAACTTATATGTTTGCAGGCGTCAGAAAGTCCTTTTTATACAGCTCCACTGCTTCACTGTACAATGTTAATGCACTCTGCTTGAAAAGCCGTAATAAATTATATTTTTAATGCTCTTACCCTGGCTTTCTTAAGATGCATACATTCTTGGCAAACAATCAATAAATAGGGTAATCATGAGCAGAGGCCAAAGAATTTGCTGAAGTGCTGTTTTTCCATTTTTAATAGATAAAGATCTAACAATACGGACTGCTGTGTCTGTTCATTTCAGGATCAATATATTCTTTGTTTTCGCCAAACCGAGGAAAAAATAAATGATTGTACGATAAATGTTATGCATCAGACACAATGAAACTCCTCTGCCTTCTAAACTTTGTGCATTTAATAGTCTTGGTTGCATTTTGCACTTTGCTTAGCAAATACAAGAAAAATCTGGATTATAAACATAACTGATTATAGTAGGAAAAGTAGAGGCTGTTTTAAGATATATGCCAAATTACATGCAGCATATTTCGATTTAAATTAGCAAGCCTGCAGGACATGGTCAAAAAGACTTACAAATTTTGATAAGTAAAATTTGCATATTATTGTCCATTAAAAGTATTTTCAATGCAAACAAAAGCCATCCATATACAAACATCAATGATTCTAAATGTGCTTTTTCCTTGTGTAAATTTCTAATTACAGCAAACCAGCCACTGAAAAATATGACACCCAAGTTGTTCATTGTTCAATAATGAATTGTACTTAAGAAAATAAACTGCGAAGATTGACATCATAAATGACTTTTCCAATGTGATACCTAAAGATTTACACTCTCTCCTTTAAACCAACTTGCAACAGCTATGGAAATACTGCTGCCCTTCCAATCATAGGACCATCATTAGGAGGAAAGGCGAAGAATTTTTTTGGGGGGTTCAGTATTTACTCTTACATATTTTTGCGTTTCTTAGCCCAGCGCTTACTCAAAGAATTAACGCACCAAATTACTTATATTTCAATGTAAGAATTTCCTTAAATCACAGTAGCTAGCCTTTACCTTAGCAAAAATCAGACTCCACCCTGAAAAGCAAGATGCTCCACCCAAGAATGAACCTTACATTTCCCAAAAGTGATTTATATCAGAATTGGGAATATATAGTGTTTTAGAATGGAGATTTTAATCCTGAAATATAAATGAAGTCAAGTCTGCAAAAGTATGCTTCCCCCCCAAATATTATAAATCATATTTCTCTAATGCAGAATTATCAAAAGCGTTACCTTTTCTAATATTAGTTTTCATCAGGTGTCCAGAGTGTTTTAAAGGCACTCCTTGCATTTTAGTTCCTGTACTTCCAAGTCTTCCTCTTCCTAATGGGCTCCCATTCTGTTCCAAGCGCGCAATTTTGGCTGGTGGACCCTTCGGATCGCTTACATTGTTAGACATTTCTGAATGTTCTTTCCCCTGAGTTGCCTCGTTCAAATGATCCATACTCAGTCCCGCCTCTAAAGATCACCTGCCATGATTAAAAAAAAAATATATATGTTGTACACGTGTGCGCATATGTATACGTACACAGCCTGCACATGTACAGAGACAGATATATATGTATCACAAGCTCATAAAGAAGAATAGATAACTGTTTTAACTAGAAATAAATGCCTTTTTTAAAAGAAACAAACTTAGTCTTCAAAAATTACCTCATACCCCAGTTTACAGAGAGATTGTATCATAATCTAGTGGAATGGTTTTTTAAAAGCCAGAGTACTTCTTAAAAAAAAATTTAAAAAATCTTTGGAGATATTCTACTAAAACTGAGAGAGTCTAAAACCCATATAAGTGATGATGATTGTCAAGGTGTGTGCTCCAAGACAGGTATTGTTACAAATCTCACAGAAAGGTTTGTTATTATTCGCGGATGTTTTTGTTGTGGAGGGGGAGAGAAAGATTTTAATGAAAAAATTCTTGATCTCTTTGATTATAAAATGGACAAGCAAAAATAGAGAGATTGTTAAAACTTAAGTTGAAGAAGCAACAGATTTATTAGAGATGTAGACTATTGTCCATTTACAATTCCTCTCCCCCTTGAAATTGGAGGTTAGAAAAGAATTTAACATTTAACTTCAGAAAGCAGTGGCGGGAGAGGATTGCTTTTGAGTTTCCTAACCAATATTATACAGAGTTTATCAACTTTTGCAAGGTTCAAAACATGCAATTTTTCAGATATTAAGCTTCAAGTATTAAACAAAGTAGTTTATTCAATTAAGATAAATAACTGAGTAGTTTCTCATCAAACATAAAGCTGGGGAAAAATCCTCCACAATTTCTACAGTACTTTTGATGCCCTTAAATATAAAAAAACCCCAAAACCTGAGTGATGCTGACACAGCTATTTGAAACCAAAAAACCAGAATTTCAATAGCAAATTAAGAAAAGGCATATATTAGCATGCTTGTACTTCCCTTTTTTAAAACTTTTGAAATCTCTGTCCATGAATAACAATTACAGTTAAATCACTAAAAATCTCCCAAGCCTACAACATAACAGAGTAAGTTTTAAGGATTTTTGCCACTCATCAGTACCTGTTTTTCAACTATATTAAAAAAGCTTGCTGAGAGCAAAGGCATCTTTCTGGTTATGATTTCACTAATCAATACTGTTGTGATTGTTAGGTATTTTATCTACCTTTCCCTGACAGGGAAAGGTATAACTATACAGACAATTATGTTATATATATATATAAATAATATAATCACTAAACACAGGTCAACAGACATTAATCTTTGAACCAGTATTTACATTAGCAAGTACAAATAGTAATACTGGGGAAGTCACATTTAGAAAGACTGGTGTGAATCGGAGAATTGCTACTTTTCTTTCAGTTGACTAATAATTCAATACATTTTCTGCATATTTCAGAGCCAAGTTATTAGAGCCTAAATATCTTGGAATCTTTACATATATGCACTTCTATGTCACTAGTATACATGCCAGTGATAATTTTGTAGACTATTTTTTTCTTGTTTGAACATCACGCTGTTTTTCCTGATACGGTGAAGAAAAAAGCAATGTATTAACTCGAACCTTTACAAGCAACCTCAAGAATGCAACCAAATAGATGAAGTTCAGACAATCATTATTTTTCCTTATGCTGTTAGGTGACAAGCTAAGGTTCACTATTCATCTTTATCCCATCTGTTTTAGGTCATGCGTCTCATTAACAGTAAACATGCCTATTTTAGCCACTTTTCAAAAAGAATTTTTTAAACTGTGCTAAGTGTAACCTAAGCAAAGAATTACAGACTCAAACTGTTAACATCTTCCGATGTTTCTAACAACACTAACAGACCATAGGGCTGCTATTCTGAGACTGGTCTATCTCAAGAAAAAGAGGATTAACAAAAAAAAAAAAAAAGAAAAAAAGAAAAAAAGAAAAAAAAGGGGTGTTGGGGGGGGAAGAGTAAAAGAAAACACACACAAAAAAAGCTTCGAACAAGAAATTCCTCATCACTTTTGGCAACTTCAGAAGTACTCTAAGGCAGGAAGGTTCTTTGCTACAAAAAGTATCTAGTCATCATGAGTCAGAATCGCACTACATCATGTACAGTGAATAAAAGTGATAGATCGCCACTTAGTTAATACACTGACTGCAACCAAAACACCAAATGGGTCATTTTCGCTTGGCCTGAGAATACCCACCCATCGGCATCCTTTCACCGCTTAGTCATCTTGTAAAAAGCTTTATGTTACAAAGCAAAATTACATGCACATAAAACACCTAATTTACTCATTTAAACTCCATGCCCAAGGCTAAAGTTCACTGAAACCTCAGTTTGGAATAGTGATGAGCAACAACCAGCATGGCCTGCCCAGGGAGAGGGTGGCAGGAAAGACCTATCATCTCCGCCGGTTCCAGGCCAGGAGTTTCCCCGGGTTTCGCATTTAGGCATCTTTCACAACTACAAGTTTTCATCACAGATCAGTGAGAGAAGAGCACAATTTCAAGGCACAGTTTCCCGGAGCCAGCGTACACGTACAGGCACACCGCGCAATTTCTGAATGAGAGTCGGTGCAGTATCTCCTTTTGTCGCGATGTAACGCTGCCGGTATTATATTATTTCTTTCTCTCCTCCTGAATCAGCCCCCTCCCCATGCCTTTCCCCTCCTCTTCCCTCCCTCCCCCATAAAAACCCATAATCACATTTGAGAGAGGCTCCGCACTTATCCGTTCCATATGGCTCTCACAATCCAGGCCAAGCTTTCCCTGTGACCTTTTAAAGAGACAAAGAAGCAAAGTACTTATCTAGAAACAGAAACACTGCAGTTTTCTGAGTGAAATTAGCAAAACCGACCCGAAACTCACCACTTCAAAACTTGACAGCATATAAATAACAAAAACAAAGGAGGTTTCCTTTGCAGCCCGAGCTCTTGAAGAGGAAGAAGTTCAAGACTGATGTTTTTAGGTCCCCCCCTTTCTGAAGGGGGGTGGGGGGGGGGGGCAGCAGACCTGAGGACTACTTCCCTTAATATTCTCTTTTTTTTTTTCTTTTTTTTCTTGTTGCTATTTTCCTCTAGGCGGGGAGGGGCAAAAACAGATAGCGAGAAACAGAGTAGCCATGAGCAAAAATGGCAATGGACAAAAAAAAATAGAGATTAAATATCTTTTGAGAGAGCCAGTTTTCGAGGTTTAGCAACGGAAGACAGAGCTGCAGATCAAATTGATCAGACAAGTGTAACGCTCAAAATGAGGAATTAATAATAATAATAATAATTTAAAAATAAGTAGCAGGTTTAAATTAAGGTGGAGGGTGATTTAAGTCTAGCTATCCTTTCAAAAATAAAACCAATGCATAAAGGATCAAGTGAGAAAGGGGGTTATTAAAAAAAAAAAAGCAAAGAAAAAAAAAGAGGCAGCTTTTCTATCCAGTGTGAAGAGCAGAAAGTCTACTTCTAGGTTGTCACTTACACTATTATTCTCCAATAGGCACCCAGAGGAGCAGCACACACAGAAGGAGCCCGCTCCCCTCCCCCTCCGCAAAAATATACACCGTAACAGCCCCCAAACTTTCTGCGGAAACCTCAGCCCCAGAGATCGCTACTGGAGATAAAAAGAGAAAAAAAAAAAGTGGAGAGAAAATTGCAGGAAAAGGCACTAAAATGCCACTTTTAATCTCGCCTCTGCGGTCCGGGGAGGGAAAAAAAAAAAAAAAAAGGAAGAAAAAAAAGGCAGAGAGGACCTGTCTCCTCTCATTTACCGGGGGCTGTTGTGCGAGTGACGGGGGGAGAGAGGGAGCGAGAGAGGAGGGGAGAGAGAAAAAGAACAGAGGGGAGGAAGGAAACACACAACAAGGCACACCACCACCACTACAAAAAAGTGACGAGGTTTCACTCCCTCCGAGTCCAACACCGGGAGAAATTATAATTAAAAAAAAAAAAAACCCGATCCTATTAGGAAAAAAAAATTAAAAAAAAAAAAGGAAAAAAGAAAACCAACAACAAAAAACTGGTTCTGCTTCTGCAAAGAAAAAAAATGAAAATCTGGGAACTCCGAGAAGAGTTACTCGCAAGAAGGGGTAAAAAATATAAAATAGAAAGGTTGCAAAAAGCCAACAACAACAAAAACCAAGCCAGCAAAAAAACCCCAGTAACAATTGAAAAAGAATAATAATGGTAGGCTTTGTATTTTGTCTTTTTTCTTTCTTTTTTTTTTTTTAATTCTCGTTTCCCCTGGCTGGCTGGGTATGGTTGTTATTTAGGCCGGTTTGGTGGTTGTTGCTGGATGTTACATGGATATGTGTGTGTGTATGTGTGTGTGTCCCCGGACGGAGCTGCCTCGCTCTGCTCTGCTCCCCCCCCCCCCCCTCCTCTCTCTCTCCCTCTCTGTTTCTGTCCCCATTAAATTATTAGTTGACTCATCACTACTCCTCCTCCTCCTGCTGCTGCCGCCGCCGTCCCCTGCTCACAGCCTCCTCTCCTCCTCTCCGCTACCGCTCGCTGCCGCTGCTGCCGCTGCTTCTTCTTCCTCCTCCTCATTTTAATACAAAATAACACCGAGGCCACCGGCTTTTTTTTTTTTTTTTTTTTTTTTTTTTTTCCACAGCCGGAGACGGGAGGAGGACGCAGCCTCCCTGCTGCTGCCCGGAGCCCTTCCCCAGCGGCCCCGGATCATCCGACTCGTCCTGGGAGAGAGAGAGAAAGTGGCAGAGGAGGAGGAGGATGAGGAGGAGGAGGTGGTGGTGAAGGAGAGAGGCGTGGGGGAGGGGAGGCCGGGGAAGGGGGAGGGGGTCGGCAGAAGTGTGGTGGCAGAGGGGAACCGCAGCGAGGAGCGGGGAGGGGGCGCCGGGCCAGGCCGGGCCGGGCCGGGCCGGGGGGGCGGCCGCCGGCGGCGGTAGGTGAGCGGGGGGGCCGGGGGAAGAGGGCGTGCGGCTTCCGGGCGCGCACGAATTTGCAGCTCGCTGGGTGCGGGTGAGGCGGCCCTGCCTGCGCCGCGCACAATGCCCGCTCCGCGCCGCCCCGCTCCGCGCCACAGCGCGCCCCCCCGGCAGATGGGGCCTGCGGCGGAGGGGGCGAGCCGGGGGGACGGGCATGGGGGCACAGCAGCAGCAGGAGGAGGAGGAGGAAGAGGGGCGGGGGTGAAGGCTGAACAATATCCTGCCGGCGCTGCCGGGTGCGCCGCGCTGTCGCAGCCTCCGCCCCTCCGCGCGGAGCCTGCGCGGGCCGCACCGGGCAGGTGCACAGCGGCGGCGGCGGCGGCCCGCCAGGGCCTGCAGGTGGGGACGCGCCGCGGGGGCCGCCTCGGGGGGCCAGCGGCCCGTGTGGGGGAAAGAAGTTTGTCCTTCCCTCCCCTCGCCTTCGATACCGACGGGGGTGAAAGAACAGCACCAGCCGCGGTTCTGAAAGGCGGCCGAGGCTGAGTGAAACCGGGCTCGTTCCGCGGAGGGCATCATCCACCGCGGCTTTGGTGGCTCCGCTGGGCGCCGCGGCCAGCCAGAGCGAGCTGCAGCACGCCGTGCGTGAGAGCGATACACCGCTCCGGGCTCGGGACGGCCACAAGCCACATCCCCGCGCCACAGAACTGCCCCTGTGTCAAGTCCGCAGCGCGGGACCGAAAGCCACCCCTGAAAGGTGAAAGCTAAAAGGTGGTAAAGTATTGACAAAATAAGTAACTGCGAGGCAGACAGGGCTTGTTCCCATCATGCACTTGGAAGAAAGTAACCCAACTAGACAAACTTGAAAGCAACAAGTTTGTACAAGCTGCGAGATAAGGGAAAAATTAAACTTCTTTATTGATAAAATGCATAGTGTTTGAATAGACTATGTCTAAAGGGAAAGTTGCATCATCGACCAAAGAAAACATGAATTACTGCATAGACAGGTATATAACCAAAACGTTTAGGGCAGTAACTTTAAAACAACCGACAACAAAGCAACAACAAAACACAAACATGAGGCAGCAGCAAAAGTAGGTGAGTGAGAAGGCTAATACCTGTCCTGTAATACACAAAATAGTATGGCCTCTGAACACAGAAAAGGAAAATCATTAATTCTATAAAGAGAAAATTTTGCACTATGCATATACTACTTATTATTAAAAAGGAGGAATGCGTCAAGACAAGGTAAAGAACCACATTGATGTTTACTAAAATAAGCACAAACAGCATATAGGACATGCAGGAAAAAGAAAATGGTAATAGGGCGAAATGCATGAAATATTTATCATATTCTGCAGTGCATAAAACAGATTATAATCTCAGAAGCAAAGAAATGCAAGGCTGGAAAATGAATACAATGTTACATAATACTATTATTCAAAGCAGAATAAGTGGAGGTGGCATATGTATGAAACATGAAAAGTTGTACCTATGTTGTATGTCTTGAAAAGGCTTACTAAGATCATTACCGAGACTGCTGAAAAGGAAAAATAAAAACCAAAACCTAAAACCAAAGAAACATGTTTCACAAAGAAAAACAAGGGAAAATGTAGATGACATCTTCCATAACATATGATCAAGGGGTAACTGTCTAGCAGGTTGTTTGTTTAGAAACCAATCTTTTTTTCAACAAGATAGAGTATCAATCAGTCCCTCTTTAAAAAATACATATATATATGTATTTCCCAATACATTTGAATATTTGGAGGAAAACTGTATTAACTAGTTTAATTCAAACTTTGTGGGCACAATGGAAAATATCAATGTACTATTTTTTCAACCTTTTCAGAAAAGCCTAATGAGGTAAACTTAAACTTCAGCAGTAAGCAGGACTGGCCACTAAAGAAGAAAATCATGAAGATTGTGAGAGTTTCAGCTGGCAGTATGCTGCCGGCAGTATGATGGAGGATAAGGACACTGAAGATAATTTAAGAGATGCAGAGCTGATTAGAATAGAGCAAATATGATCTGGAACAAGATTTGAGACTAAAATACCACCTTATAAAAATGATTACCAGATATGACAATAAGAAAACCAAATAACAACACCAGAAGATTAAAATCTTCTAAAATAACTTTTGCTTTGGTGTTCACAAATCATTCTGTTCCTGGTTAAAAAAAAAAAGACAAACCAAAACAACACAATGTTTGGATTAAAACAAAGTGATTAATCTAAAAAGCAGAGATGGTGAATTAAAGGAGCAGGGAGATAAGAATCTGATAATACAGGAGCACAGAAGGCCTAATAATGATATTATTACGCACATAACCAAACACTGACAAACAAATATTCTGTTAATTATATAATTGTGCATATGCTTCCTATGCTTGAGATAAATGATTATGGAAAAGAACTCTCTTCTTGAAATTGCATATATGCACTAAACCTTATAAACTCTCTACCACATGGATTAATCTAATTCCCATACACCACTTATGCCTGGTAAAGTATTTACTACAGACTTGGAAAGCTGAGCGTGAAACCCTTGCTTTGACTAGAAAGCACGAATTACTGAAGGCTGCTACGTCTTGACAGACAACAATCAGATATCTCTTATCAATACGGAACTACTTGGAAATAATTCAAGATACAGATATCTGATTTTCATTTGACCTATTCCAATTTGCACTTCACTGTGTCAACTTTGATATTAAAATGTTCAGCCAGAATAAAGATATTTATAATAAAAACATATATAAAGAACAGAAGATGAATTGATATTGTCATGGATACATATGCAGGCAATCATTTAAACACGCGGCAATAGTAACATCACATTTTTCATAGCTTCTAGTCAACGTACAGCAGGCAAATATATGCTTAATAAAGGTTATTAATCCTTAATAAAGTTGTTGCACTGTTTTTATTATATATAAATGCATTTTGCCCTAGCATATTTTGAAATAAGACAAATATTTAAAAAGTTGGGCTGCATATTTTCAACCCCATGGTGAATTAACTCTCGAGCAGCAGTCTCAGTAGCTGCAAAGCAAAACAAATTCTCCAGTGTGGCATGCTGCCTCAGTGCCTCCTAAGGTCTCTGTTCCAATATTTTCTTGTTCAAAATAAATTAGGAAATATGGGCCCAAATCTTGAGGCTTGGCTCTTGTGCAATGCAAACAGAAATGACCTGGCAGCAGAGCAAAACCAGCATGGCTGTGTATTCTCTTTTATCAGATTTCTTTGGGGAGATCAGGCTGATTGGCTTTTACACATATGTACTTCTGACAATGCTGCAGCCCTTTGGGCAACCTGTAAGCATCATCCCATGCTGGAGGTGATGCAGAGCCACGCAGCAGCGGTGGGAGAGCAGGACAATTTTCTTCAGTGGGAATTTGAATGCATTTCCCCCACTGCGAGGTGTGACGGGCGCACATCTATGGGTAGTGGTACTGCCGGACAGCAAGGCAATGTCAGTACCATTCCGTGGCTTTCTGAAGGTAAACATCTGTGGCCGGAAGGTGGGTGACGCCCCAGAGGGCTCATGCCTACTTGCCCCGTGGGTTAAACAGAGCTGTGGCTGAGGGGGAAGGATTCACCCCACAGGCCTTTCCCACGTCTACCCGTGCAAACCTCAGCACATCACCGCTGCTGTGCCAACGCAGTCCCATAGCCCTACAAGATTTGCACCTCGGACTAAAGTTGCTTTTCGGTCTCCTCAGACCAACTTCCCCTTCGCTTTGCCCTGAGCAACAATAGGTGCCTGACACCGCTCAAAAGCTTCGACCAACTTGGCTGCGGCAATCTCAATTTACATACGACCCAAGAATCCAATGCACACCAATGTGAATCACAGCATTCTGCGACATCCCCCACGCTGAACTCAAAAGTTACATACCAACCTAGATTTTTTTGACTGCAACCTGCCCCAGCCTGGATAGGATGCCTGTCAAAAAGCAAAAGTGCTATGAAATGAAATTCATAGCACTGAAAGGCATCGCACACAAGCTGTCGTCCCCTCTCACATTTTGCATGAGCAATTTCTGCTCGTTTGTGTTCTCTCACACACCATGTCCTGAAACAGTTACGTAAAATGAATATTTAACTTACGATAGTCAGCTGTATTGAACTGCACTTAATTGGTTATTAAGTGAAGGAAATTATCCTTACCATATTTGTCAGAGGTGAAAAACCTACATATATGGCTACATGTAGTGCATTCATTAGTTTACAGACCCCAAGGCTCCTGGGAAGTATCAGATATCTACACAGTGTCCCATGGTGCAGCATTTTTTAGCCGGATGTCTCAGCTAGCTTGCAGATATGTAAAATCATATACAAACAGACATCTCCCTATTGATTGCCTCTGTGACGAGGCTCGTTTACTCCTGCAAATATTATCAGCAATGTACTTCAATCACGGAATCTTTTTTTAAAATGGAGTTGAATAAGAATATGCAAAATGTGATTATGGATAAAACAAGTTACTTTTAGTCAAACTACTGCACCATTTTGTGCAAGTCATTTCGTAGCTGTATGTCTTTTTTGACTAAGATGCTTGTGCTACTGAAGTAAATACTTCTGCAGATGTGGCCCCAACAGTTATTTCAGTTCACCCCTTGCTGAGTCACAGAGAGGCAAAATGCTGGAAGAAAATTATGGAGTAAAATCCAACTAATCTGTTTGGCATGATGTAGAGAAGGGTGAACAAGAGCGCTAATGAGAATAGTGAGTCTTTCACCCCTGGTTGCCACAAGAAATCTTAGCTGCTTAAAATTGTAATAGAGAGGTGCCCACTTTCCCATAAAAGATCAGAGCAATCAATATTAGTGGTTAATCACATAAATCTTACTCTGTAAGTTCACAGTCTCTTGCCTGCTGTGTGGACAAACTGAGTTCACTTTTTGCTATCAATAGTAGGACATAAACTCCCACAAACACTACCTCTATGTCATTTAATATAAGCCAGTATGTTTTATGACTGTGGACTTTAGAACCACTTCAAATAAAAAGCTTCAACTTTAAAAAAAGCATTTTGAAGACCATATTCTCTTCCATCCTTAACACAAGACTAGGACCTTGATGAGTCATGCTTGTAATTTCCATGTGGCAACTACAGCCAACTACTTCCACAAAAAAGAACAAATTAAAAAATGCAATAAAGCTTTATATAATAATATTTTATGCAATTAGGCAGCTTGAAGAAAGGAGGAAAGTTGGCATCTTAGGATCAGTCAAGTTTCCCATGTCATAAATGTATCTTCAGCAGGTCACTAATTTCACAGCTTTGTACCCAGAGGTATAATTTTTAGGTCTTTCATGTGAAGATGCTTAATGTGGGACACTGAGAGATGAAAAAAGAGTGGTTCCTGCTCCCTCATCATCACAGCACTAGATAACTCCTAGGCATGAGATGGGCATATAATTGTTACCTAAAAGAGTCAGTTGATAAGTGGTTATTTTAGGGATGTGTCTGAAGAGAAGCTCTATTAATTTAAGAGTATGTAAATCATGATCCCTGGACACAGAAAGCCACAGTTCCTGTTATTTTTACTTGTTAAAAGGAAAGTTACAGCAAGTTATCTCCTAAGTGTTTTTCAATGTTGTTTGCAATTTTTTGACTGGTTCTGCTTTTTTTTTCCATTTTGTGACTCATTTTCCCTCACTTCCAACCACTGTGCTTCTATCCCAGTTAGTATGCTTTTACAAATACAGAAATTTGATCCAACAGTTCTGGGTAGGGATGAATTTCACACAGCCCAAGCAAAGCTGTGCATTATGATAGAAAACATCTGAACTGTTGCACTTAGCCCTACAGAGGATGATTCAAATATTATTATGTAGACTTAGATGTTCGTGCTGTAGAGCTCAAGCCATGGTGAGTTCTTACACAGGGATTCCTCACCAACAGAAGAATCATCTCTGTCACTGACCTGGTGATACAACTAAAAATCTAGTGACACAAAGTGAAAACATGGAAGAGTTTAAGTCAAAGGAAATGGTTAGAACTGATTGATGAATTGAACTATGTCAAACTTTCATTATGAAACACAAAACCACATGAAATGTCCTGTTTCCAGTTTCATTAACTCAGAACTCTGCACATGTTCTGCTGCACTTTTTCTACGGTTCAAAACCTTGTAAGTAAAACTGTGCATCTAATTACGGCCAAACTTGTCAGGAGTCAATATTCACTGTACATGAAATATATGCAAAATGTGTGGTTTTCGTGTAAAACAAAATGAAACTTGGTGGTTTTGGCCAAATTAGCATTTTCTTCTAGGGCTCCTTCCAATCTCAAACTCCGATGATTCCACAGTAACAAAGATGAAATGAATGAGTTTTTTAGTTCTTTTCAGGAGCAATTAGCTGTTAATATTCACAGCTCTTTTAAGGAACAAGATACCTGTTAATATTACCAGGTGCTAACTAAAAAAAGTTTAGCATATGTAGTGTCACTAAGATAAAGGTCACTTACACATGTGTCAGAGTATGCTTAGTTTAATGCAAACAACATAAAGCAAAACCAAATAACTTCAAAATGCTAAACATACTTGTTCTGATTTAGAAAAAAAAAACAAAAACACAAAAAAACCAAAACCAAACACACGCATACAAAGAGAGAAATTAACAAACATATATTTAAGTATTTGATGTATATATTTTCTTAAAGCAGCTATGTTTCAAGATTTCCTGCTAAGTGGATACAATGGAAACAAACTGAGATGGAGAGCAGCAGCTGGAAACTCACTAGAATACAGTATTTTTAGGGCAAAATTTGGTTAATATTTATGATAGTAATTTATACTCATGAAAACACATGAAGGAAATGCCGTTAACAGGTGTATAAAAAGTTAGTTCTTGTGTTAAATACAAAAATATCTGAGGAAAGATGTCTTCTCTGTAATTTGCTTCTGGCAGGTTATACTACAAACTCCTTCCTGTATTAGATTTTTCCCTCACAAATCTTGATAAAATGAGAAGTTTTGGAATATTCTGCTCATGAAAGATGCAGTACATTCTCTCAATTCATTTTTCCTTTATGGATATACAGATGGAAAACCTCTCTGCACCACATCTTCAAATGTGCCACTTCCAAAGTGGATGGGGCCAGGTGAAGAAATGCTCCAAATTATTACAGTTGTAGAAAAAGAACATCCAAATCAACTTACCCCCATATTTTTCAAACACCTTCAAATACAAGAATCGCTCAATATGCTGCTCGGAATGAACTACACAGAAACACATCTCACATCTAAGTTCATGCTTAAAACTCTTTTAAATACTTTTGTATAAAAGGAAAAAGAAAACATATTCAGATCTTCATTTACTTAATACCAAGTGGTCATTGCTATGGGCATATCAAAAGAGTTATTGTCATTTTTGCTTGATTTAGTTCCGTAAAATTTTTTCCATGACCAAAAGAAGTACTGTGCTCAGTCCATACTGAACTTTTTAATAAAAAGCAGTAAAGCAATCTACTTCATTGTCAAATGATTGAAAGAAATTTAATTAATGCCTTTGGAGGGAACGCCTATATAAGTATCACAATCACAAGAATGTGCATATATGCATATATGAATACATATGCCCAGCCGCAGTCTACCCTGTTGCTTTAATGTCATAACACTATAGTCCATGAGCGACTGAAGGCAAAAATGAACTCCTATAATTTAAAATATCGTGCTGACACAATTTTAAGGTCAAATTACATTGTGTAGTTTATTAGAAGATTAAATGCTTGCTTCATCACAGGACACTACAGCCCTAGAAAAGGCAGGCAGTATAGAAATGCTTACAGACAAACAAATTAAAAATAGTAAGTTATAAACAGGGGAAAATAAGTTTATGCCACACCAACAAAACCAAAAAGAAAAAAAAAAACCAAACCCAAAAAGCAAAAAACACAAAGATGCATGAAAAGCAGTATGCTATGTTAGATGTTTATCTATACATAAGAGACAGGTGTCACAAAAACAAAACAAAAAAATCACGAAGCTAAAGAGAAACTTTAACTCACCAGTTTCCATCTGTTATATCTGAATTCATGCATAATTGATTATCCATGACTGGTAAGTTCTTTTTTTTCACTAGCCTAACACAGTTTTCTAAACATTATGTGTTAAATCACCACCAAAGTAAAGGGTGTTTGAGAAACCGTAAGGGCAGAATAAAAATTTTTAATGAAAAATAACATGTCAGTTAATAATAGAGCTGACCTATGTTTAAGAGAGAAATTTTAATCATGTGCATATTAAATATTAATAACCTATTCTGTTATTGTTATAATAAGGTTAAGTAAGCTTCTCCATGCTTAAGGAAAGAGAAAAAGTAGGAATATGTAACAGTGAAAAAAAGCGCTGAGAAGCAGAGACATAAGGAAAATGTGTCAACAATAAACAAGAGGAAATGAGAAAGAAGGAAAAGATGAAGGTGGAAACTAATCTCTATGTGTCATTATGACTGCCAGAGTACTGGCAAAGCAGCAGCATCCTTTTATTTCAATTTTAATCATTTCTGAATTTTAATACCCTGCTCCTTTTGTAATTCTCCTGGCATTCCCTATATGCATCCATCCCAGCCAAAACACCAGTGTAAATTAAATGGCACACAACCACACCACTGATGTAGTTCTCCCAGTAGAACCAATTGAGTGACCAAAAAGCAGAGAAGGTATGACTACTTTGTATCCCTACAGACTACTGGCCAATTAAGTGACTTAATGTTCTTCAATTCCTTTAATTTTGAAAAGAAGGGCAGTGGTTAGGTAACCCAGCAATATAGAGCCATTAAAAAAAAATAAAGCAAGCCAGTAGTAATACAATAATCAGTGACCATCAGGGCCTGGAAAAATGAGTTTGCTCTCACTGGCACTAAGGAGCATCACATGATTATTTAATTACAGCTCTAATTTTTGTCTCGTGGATGGCAACATATCAACAATTAATAGGGCAAATAGAGGAGACTGCATTTTTAAAGAGACAGAACCTATAAGAAATAGTGCTTGGTAATGCAATTTATCAGACAGTATAATGCTTCTTACGGCATATCTGTCATCCTGTCAAACATATAAAGAAATTCTACTGGTTCAATTCTCCTGCATGGTATCCATAAAATTCTTCTGGAATGCTTAGAAAACAATAACTACACCTATGAGTATCCTAATTGTCATTTTAAACGGCAATGCAGAAGTCGGTTACTTGTGGGGCTTGCAGCCCAAATAAAGTAGTGGAATCACAAGTTTCAAATGCAAACATGCCATAAAATTGTCTTGAAAAGATTATAACGAAAGTCATCAGGAATGGCAAAAATTATTATGGTATTCAGTGAGTCAAGTGAAGAAAAAAAGAAAAAGAAAGTCAATAAAATACAGTCAATGGGACAGAGATTGATTTTGACCGATTGACTTTACTGTGAGATTTTCTTACAAAGCATACCAAAACTAGGGGCTCAAAACCCATATCATACTGTTCCTGCACAGGACTGCTAGGTAAGAAATGAGAAACAAGACCTAAAAGAAGATGTATGATAGACATTATCGACTGAAAAGCTCTGCTTTAAAACAGGTGGATGCTGTTTCTTTTCCCTCGTGCCTCATCCTGCAATGACAGCAGTGCGGAACCTGGGAACTGTGGGAAGTTCACTATGTCAAGGAGCACTTTCCACAGTTAGGGGAATCTGGAAACTTATCAAAAAACCCCCTAATTTTATGCACCTTTTTGCAAATGTACTCACTTTTTCACAGCAATGGGTGGACCAAGCTATGAACCCCATAAATTCATATTATCCAGTGTATGTTTCAGACAATAGTCAATATACGATGTAGCAAAAGCAAGCTCCAAATTTCCTCTCAGCAATAAACTGTACCTGTGAAAAACCTACCATACTATGCTTAGAAGTTTTTTTAATCCTACTTTACAATATAAAAATTAGACATGCTTTTTCATTTGATATTCTAAAATCTACCCTTTGAACAAGCAAAGAACTCTGAGTTTGGGCCTTTGCACCGAAAAAAACCACTGCTAAACAGCAGTTCACGTATTATTGCAAAAGTGTGACTAGAGAAGCAGTACTATTACAATAAATGCTCCATTCCTCCCCAAAATTGTGTCAAATTAAGTTGTTTTCATTGAAGTCATGAACATTCTGGATTGGAGATCTTAATCTATAATCTTGAAAAGAAAGCTGGCAAGCAAGAGCTTGTATGTAAAAGTAAATATAATTCTTTTTATGCACTGGTTACTATACAGATAACATGTCTCACGAAGACTGTAATTAAATGTCTAGTGCAGAAGTAACACTAAAAAGCATACAGTATTATTACATTACAATGAATCCTTAGAAGCTAAAACTGTCATTTTTAAGTTTTAAGATGCCTTTAATTATTCTTGAGACTTCTTACATTTATCAAGAAAGCCCACCTATGATGAATAGCGCTAATGATTTAAAATCTTTCTAATACTGCTCTCCACAAAAATATTAATTTAATCTTTGATTATAAGCATTTTAAAACTCAATCTGGAATTCCTCCCAGCTTCATTTTTTGCCTTTGGTCCTTCTGAGACCCTGCGTGCACGCACGCTCTCTCACTGTCTTTCCCCTCCTCTCTTTTCTGTCTTTTATTTAATGTAAAAGAAGTAGGAATATAGGGTGTGTATGATGTTAGAACTTTCCTCCTTTTCATTGAAAATGTTTTTAATTACCTGGCTATTATGACCAGACACATATTCTAAGTTCAGTTACTGAAAAGGAAATACCTTTCTCATACCTTTGCATGTGGGTTTGAGTTCAGAGCAGCAATTCTTGGCACTTCTGCTAAAAATGTTTTCCACTCTAGGACTAATTTACAAATATAAAGAATTACTTAATCCTTCACTGTTCTATCAAACACATTTACTACTAATTTTATAGCTGGGTAAATAAATCAGGAGCATATTAAGGCTGCATTTATAAAAGGATAGTGTGCTGCAGCTTCCTTTTCCTTCACATGAAGTTATGTGCTGAGCATTTTCAAAATCAGTATTACAGCATCGAAGATGACAAAAATGGCATGGACAGTTATTAACCCAAAATTACACTTTTTTTTTCAGAGCTAAAACCAGAACCAGGATTCAAGACACCAGAAAAGATGATGAGACAGTCCTCCAAGCACAGGTGGTCTGAGTGTATCACCACTTCGTCTAGCAAGCAGCAAGTGCAACGACCCACAAATGATTGCTGCTGGCCAAATAAATCCTGTCAGAGCAGGATCCAGGGAAGGCAAGATGCACTTGAGGTTTAAAGCACCTCCCTCATCTCCTCAGGTCATATCATGTCATAATGCGCCACGGGAAAGAGATAGAGCAGATAGTCCCTGGAAGTTATGTAAGGCCAGCGCAGCTGACAGACGTGGCCCATCCTGATGTTCTGCACCCAGGTGCAGCTGGGGTGACCGAGGCCCATGTGCAAGCCAGCAGGCTCCTCTGCCTCTCTCACCCGCAGCTCACAGCAGCAAAGCACGAAGTAGCGAGAGCTGACTTCTGTCAGCATACAGCTGTGCAGAGGTGTCACCAGCAGTGCTGTACAGCAGCTCAGAGACAGCAGCTAGCCTGCACTCCGGTGGAAACAAGTCTTACACTCCCAGTCCCAGCAAATGCACAGTGTTTCACAGGGGAATCAAACTCCAAAGAGATTGCTGTGCGTTGGTGTTCTAAATAAATAGCTGAAAGGTGGACCTTGCCACAAATACCGAGTGTTAGTGTGTCCCTCAGCCCATCTGAACACCTAACACTGATCCTCTACAGGAACGATGAAAACCAAGCTCTGCAGTGACACACCAGTGTGCATGGGAGCAAAGTCAGGCTCAGCAAGTTTAAAAGGAAATATTTAGAATTCAGACAGTGCCTGAGGTATGTTACTACACTCTACTACTGTAGTCTACTATTACTATGCCATTCCTAGTACACAGCACCAGATAAAACAGATTAGGAGTAGGTTACAACCAGTACGGGGCACAAGAACCAGATCAGAACATATGTACAAGATCAGTGCTGGCAAGTCTCCTTAAAATTAATCTCTACTAAGACAAAGGTACTGAGAGCAATGCTGTGCAGAAACCATGAGAAAGCTGACATTTGCAAAGCAATAGAATGGATACCCATTATGTAATGAAGTGTTGGTGATAACTGTGGTAAACTTAGATGCCACAGGATGGCAAATATTCAAAACCACTAGCATTTTTGAAGGGAACATCATAGTATATCCTCTTGGAAGTAACAGTTACAAGTTGTGGTCAGGGCTGTTGAGAGTTCATGATACCACAGCCAAGGGAACTGACCAACAAGCCAACTTAGTGTTAAGCATAATACTTTGAGAATCTGAGGGAGGAATTAACCTCTCAGGTAAAAGTTATTAATGGAGTCCTTCAACAGAGAATTTAGAGAAGCTTTTTACAAACTGTGAGTTATTCTGACTGCAGTTATCTTCAGTTCAAATGCCAGCTACTTGGACTCATCACTCCAAGATGAAAAGTAACATCAACAGGGCTTTCTGAGACTGACTTTACAAAGTTACAAATCTCCGTATAGCAGGCAGTAAGAACTGTAAGTTACTCTTTAACCGTCAAACTGTTTTACTTCTTTCTTTTTTTCCTTTTTTTTTCTTTTTTTTTTTTTTTTAGAATCAGTAGCAACTTTGTGACAACTAAAGTTTAAAAAATGCACTTGATTGCATAGTGACAGATTTGCAGAACATTTTTCATCACACACACATATGTGCTTTCAGTTATTAATAAAATGCTTCTGCCCTTAATCTGCCATTGCCTGAATATACAATTACAGTGTCTTGGATAGACAAATACTGTTAAGGAATTCTGTTTTCCCTGTTTGAGATGCAATTCAATTACACCAAGTAAAACTGAATACTATGTCTTTAAAACTGGTTTCGCCTTGCCACAGAAAGGAATACTGAATCACTTTTCTATTAAGTTCCTCTTAGAGTGGAATGATAACTAAACTTTCTTCTCTTCCTCACCCCCACCTTCCATTTTTTGCTTGTTTTAAACAAGGAAGAGCCAGCTGCCCTGGGTAACACCACAGGTAGATATTAAAATGGAGACAGCCATTATTTAGTGGTGACAGGAATATAAATACAGGCACTAACCTATAAACTGGTGTTTACTTCAGGAAAGTAAGTCATATTTTTTCCTCTGATTGCCGTGCTGTCAGTTTAATGCAGCGTAAATAAACAGTAGGTGCATGATAGCTTTAAGTAGAAAGTGTTCATTCCACAAGAGCAGCAGGTTACTGAAGCCTGATGCCTATAACGGCAAAAACAGAACTTCCATTTTACCTGGCTAAGAGACTTGTGGCTTTTCTATTAAATTAATTTGTCAGAATTCTACGAAAAATATTATGCACTCAAAGAACTTTACAAAAAACATTCATTTTTGCAGCCCTCAAGTTGAACCATTTAAAAAAACAAAAGCCAATCACTCCTCTGTAATTTCATCATCCCATCGCTCTAAATGAAAGCTTTACATAATCAACCTAATATAACAGAAAATAAAATGATATATAGAATTGCCTATACTTTGAGTTATTTTGTTCTTATAAATATATTCCCTGACTGAAAGTAAAAAAATTCCCCTTTGGAAAAAGCAATGATGTCTGAGAAGATTGTATATACACTCTACATCTATTAACATAAATTATAAGAAAGTAAAATGTTCCAGATGTGTTTAAACTGTTGTAGAAGGAAAGTTTGTGGCTTCACTGGATATATATTAAATATATCTAGAGAGAGCAATGGCAGTTATATACAAGAAGGCAATAAAATGTTTCACTAGAGCCTATGTTAAAATACCATAGTTCCTAGAAATATGACTAAAACATTTCAGAAGTCATATTTCCTCCAGTTTTAATTCAGAAATCTACTTTAATGTATTTTTCTATATATTATGAGCTATTTTATTAATAAAGTAATCTTCTTAATTTTTTTTCAAATACAGCTGGAAACCTAAGGAATTACTTCAAATTCCTCTGACAATACTTAGACTAAAAAAAAATAGGTGACATTAAAAAGGTACCAGTACTTTGAAAAATCAAGTAGTTGATACATTTAAAAGGTTTGGTGGGGTTTTTTGTTGGTCTTTTCTTTTAAGAAGAACACCAGACTTCAACTGATTACCATCTAAATGGCAGTTGCACACATGTAAAGCCCTCTCTATCCCAAACCTGTAACGTGGGAGAAGCATTTTCTGTAGAGAAACCTCTCTGAAGAGGTTTTAGTGCTGCTGGGGTGGATGTGCCCACGTCCCCAGCCGGGCTGAGCGTGGTGGTTGGTGCCTGTGGGATGCTGGCAGGGCTGCAGCAGGGCTGGCGCTGCCTTGGGAAGCACGGCCACAGAGGGCAGGTGCGCTGACCCGCTGGGCCTGCGCTGCAAACCAAAGGGGTGCCCTGCTCCTGTGCGAGCTGGGGCTGGCGTGGCAGCCTCTCTCTGCTCTGACACTGCCAAAGCACCGTGTCCCATCAGTGACTTACAGATCGACTCTGCTTCACACTGCTTTCTCGGGAGCTCAGCAGCAGGTTAGGATTCACACGAGTCGCTAAAATAGCATGAGAGGGGAAACTGCGAGAGTTACTTTGCTATTTAAAGTATCAAGAACAAAGAATATAAAAAGGAAATGGCCAGTTTTTCAAAATTCATGCACAAAAAAGCATTTCATTTAAATATTTTTTGTTCCAGTAAACTATTTTGCATACAAAGGACTTATTTATTACATATTTGAACTTGTGGGAAAAAGGGAAGGAATGCACTGATTCCTGAAATAACTCTACAGCCTTTTTGGAGGCTTTGCTCTTCTGTGCTCTTTTCTACTCTGAACAGTTTTATTACAGGGACAGAGGAATTCCTTGGAGTCAGTTGTTTCTTTTCCACTAGCTGTTCTGAAGAGTGGGCATACATAGCATACTAGCCAAGGATTTTAATTTCTCTTCTATTGCCTTGTTTGTGCACTATCTGTTCCGACGCATGCTTATATGTGAACACATTGTATTTTCTGCCTGCTCATTTTTTTACCTACTCTATGTTATTTCACATTTCCTCACAAAACTATTGCTTCAACTCGAAAAGCAAGGTAATACCAATAACAATCTCAAATAGAAAGTGAATTAGAAAATGAGTGCGTGTAGGTATAAACATATTTAAGAGCTTATAGGAGTACAGGACTGGAAAGAGCATTCTCAAATTCTACAAATCGTGCTGAAGAGTAATTAGAAGATAGAAATTGCAGAGAACATGCTATATTCATGTCTATACACTCTACGCTTACAGTTTCAAGTTGCTTTTGAATAGTGCGCCTGATTTGACACATTTCTATCTGGTGATTGTGTTAAATGCTTGAACAGATAGTGAAATATCCAAGCATTCCTTGTGCTAACTACAGCTGAAATTTTACACTTATTGTAACCTTTCCTAACAATGTGAGAAAAACAGAGTAAATATATTAAATTTGTTTCACAACAGATGCTTAGGTTGTTAATATTTAAGATGCCTATTCATGCTATTCCTGTCTGCACATTTGTCAAAAATGTAAGCTTGAATGCTAATGTTTGCCAGCAGACTACAGCAGACAAATATATGAATGCACTGTACCAAAATAATATAAAGTAGAAATAAGGGGCCGCTGCTAACTCCCACCCAAGTAGCACGGACCAGAATAAAAGGGCACCTCCAGATCACACGCCCTGGAGTCTCTGCATCTGAATTTGTGAATTATTTTCGCAGAAGCGCTGCGCTCATTTGCACGGACTAAAACCAGCGAAGAGCTTTCCTCAGTTTAAACTTATTTCAGCTTAGGAGCTGGTGCAAAGTGTTTCAGAAAACTTAGAGTGTAGCGAAGTTTTTCCCGCAGTCAGAAAAAGCTGGAGACTGGCAGAGGGAAACTCCGGGTCGGGCAGGTGCCTGTCAGGAGCGCTCCCCCCGGCAGCCGGCGGACACGGCGACAAAGGGGCGAGGGTTTAGCAAAACCTCGGGTGGCGGGTTCGGAGACGGAGCGGAAAAAGCAAAAGTAAATCCTGGAGCACAGAGACGAGCCCCTGGCACTGCTCCCCGTGACAGCGGCAGCGCCGGGTCGCGCCGCGGGCGGGCGGGGGGGCCGCGCCACCCAGCGCCACGGGCGCGCCCCCGGCTGGGGCAGCCGCCGCCGCTCGGCCGCCCGCGCAAGCCCCGCGCCCCCCATCCCCCTGCCCGCGACCCCCGGCCCCGCCGCTTCGCCCCGCGCCGTCGGGGGCGCCGCCGCCCCGCGCCCGCCGCTGCCGGGAGGCGCGCGGGGCTGGGTAAGAACTTTGCCAAACTTTGGGGTTTTTTCCCTCTGCCCCCACCCCCACCTCTCCCCGCTCCCCCCGTGCCGGCGGCGGGCGAGGCGGCGGCGGGCGAGGGAGCGGAGCGGAGCGGAGCGGGGCCGGCGACCGGCAGCGGCGCGGCGGCAGGTGTGAGCCCGTGCCGGCCGGGAGGCTCCGGCAGCGGCAGCGCCGAGCGCAGCCACCCGCCCCGCGCCTCCCTCCCGCCCGCCCTCCCGGGCCGGAACGGCCGGGTAAATCGCCGCGGCGGGTGCCCCCGGCACGGCTCTGTCCCCCCCCGTCCCCCACGTCCCCGAGGAGAGACGCCGAAGGAGCGGGACCGACTCACTCATGGGAGCGCGGCGGGCGAGGCCGGCGACACCTCCGGCTTCCGAGGCGCCGGCGAAGTTAATTGCACTGAAGTTCAAGTTGTCTTTTCACCCATCAGGAGTGGGCGTTTAAAGGAAGGAGAGCGAGGAGGAGGAGGGGGAGGGGGGAGAGTCTCTCTCTCTCGCTCGCTCTCGCACACACACACACACACACACACACAGACACAGACACACACAGAGGCACACGCATGCACGCACGCACACACACACACGCACACGCACCCGCCCGCTCGGCTCCGCTCCCGAGCTGCCTCAGCAAGGAGGAGCCCGGACGGAAAACACCAGGGCAGCAAGGTACCGGCGCGGGGCAGCCCTGCCTCTGCCTGCGTGTGTCTGTGCGGGTGTGCCTGCGTGTGTGTGTGTATTTGTGTGTGTGTGTGTGTGTGAGTGTGTGTGTGTGTGTGCCCGCGCTCCCCCGCCCGCTGCCTCCTCGCACGGCCCCTCCAGGCGGGGAGGTGCGCGCTGCCCCCGGGGAGGGGGCGGCGGTGCCGTCGGGGCAGCGCGGCTGCTGAGGCCGGTCCGACCGGGGCCGGGGTCTCCGAGCCCTGCGCCGCCCGCTCCGCTCCGCGCCCGCTGCCTCCTGCCTGCGCGGCGGCGGTGGGAGGGGGGGAGAAGCGAGCGGCGGCTGGAGCGCAGCGGTGGCGTGTGTCTGTGTGTCTGTGTGTGTATGTGCGCGGCGGCTCCTTCCCTCCGGCGGCTCCCGGCCCCGCGGGGCGGTGGGGCTGACTTGGTGGAAGTGCCGGGGCACTGGTGGTGTGCGTGTGTCCATGCCTGCCGTGCCACCCTTCCCCCCAGAACTCGGGTCGAAACCCTCCACCGTCCCCGCATTGCCTTCCCCGGCACCGCGCCCCCGCCCCCCTCTTCCCCCTTCTCTCCATCCTTCCCCCGCTCCTTTATTTCCACAGCTGTCCCCGCGCCCTCTGGCCGCCCCGCGCCGCTGCTCCCGGAGCGCCGGCGGCAGCCCCTTTCGGGCAGGCAGCGCTCCGCGGCCACCCGCGATTGGGGGTGGCCGAGGGAGAGCAGCTCCGCTACCGCGCTGGGTCTCCACGGGCTAGGCATGCCCGGGCGCGGACAGCATCCCCCCGAGGCCTCTGGCTGCCGGCAGCTCCGCTGCCCCGTCGGGCCCGGATCGCTGTGGTCCTCCTGCCCGGTGTTTCACCTGGCACCACGTGCTCCTCCGTAACGCTGTTTGAGAATTGCCTTTATTCATGAAACTTCTCCTAGGGGAAGTACTTTTCTCTCTTTTTTCTGTTTTTAAGACCTTCTTTCCACTCTTCGCTGATGCAGGATTTGGAAGTGGAGTTCCTGGAGAATGACCCTGGCAATGAACGCAGGTTTCCCTGAAAGCTGAGGTTGCTTCTTATTCCCTAGGAAACTGACGAAAGAGGGGACCCCGGATGTCAGCCCGATCTCCGTTTTTTATTTGTCTCGACTTTGAGGCAGATTTTCTCTTTCAGCTTTGGGAGCTGACAGGTACAATTCCCGTAGGCACCTTTGCATGAAACAAGACCAAGGCCAAGAAGTTGATTTGCCATTGCTTTTCCTAGTTAGCCAGCAGTATGTCCTTCTATTAATTGCTATTAGTAAGTTAACCTTGTAGCTCAGTTATTGAATAATCATTAATCCATGGAGGATACACAAGCCCAAAGGTTAATAATAGGAATAGCAATTAATAATATTGACCTTGCCAGTGGGGAGAGTATTTTTGTCACAGTTATTAAAAGGCACTACTATTTATACTAGGTACAGTGGTGCAAATTTGGACTCAATATGTTGAATACCAAATTACTTCAACAACACCAGAAATTAATTCACTCCTTTATCTCCATGTTATCAGTCCTCTGACTTTTTCTCAGTTTACAACGTATCATCCCCTACTCTCTCATTTTAAATAGAAATGCTAGGTCTTTAATCAATTCTGACATTTCCACTAGAAAATAACATTGAGCTCACTTACACAGATAAAAATTTATTTGCCTGCAGCTGATTTGTTGTAGTGCTTTGGACCTATTCATTTCTCAGAGAGGACTTAGCTTTTTATGGTCTTTTGATACCATGGGGTAATAAATAGGAGATTAGTACAAAGGGAACATTCTCTCTTTTATAGGTCCAACTCTCCACTCCCTAGAGTTGCCTCCTTGCAGAGCTACTCTGACTGACTGACTGACTGACTAACCTACATCCTTCTATTGTCAAAGACCCATCTCCTTTATTTGTATCACATTTCTGACTGGCTGGTCAGTAAGCCCTAATAATAATCATGTTTCATGTCTCAGAAATCTAATAATCAAGTTACTCATTGCTACAAATTGCAGCTAAGCTATTTGGGTTAGTCACGTTATCCCCACTTTAAAGGCAGGGAAACTGAAACAGGAAAATTAACACATTTGCCTGAGGCTACACATGGATTTGAGATCAGATCCAGAACTGGAACTGAGTTTAAATCAAGCTCCCTCTTAAAGATCCTCAAATGTACTATGGAAAATCCTTCCTTAAAATTGAAATGTAACATAAACCTTATTTTCCATCAACTTTGTATATTAGTCAAAATATACACCCTTTTTTAAGGTCACATTTTGTTTTTAAAAGATAAGGTTTATTCAGGTTATAAAAAAACAAACTGTGGTAATACTTTTCAACTATATCAGGCAGTTTACTTTGGAAACAAATATTTAGTACCAGAGTGTGAGCAGTAATGGGAATAGAATTGCTTGTTGTTAGGCTACTGTAAACAATATTAGCTGAATGTTATGGTATTGTTGCAAACCAACAAACTATGATGGGAAGTCCAGGGTTAGTATAGATAAGGCTCTCTTGCTTACCGAGTGTGCACTGGTTTTCACCATAATGCTCCTTCAGTGCTTTCAGTATCCAAATACCTAGTATGAGTCTAATCACTGAAAAACGTATGGGACAACCATATACTGTGTTTGAGAGTTATGATTTATATCATTAAGCAGTGAGTTTTACCAAGTTGTGTCATTCATGTCACTGGAGCAGGACATATATTGCCTGTCCTTTAGCTGTGGCATGTCATCAAAGCTATTTGGTATGACTGAGCACAGATGGCATGCCTAAAAACCAGGTATACAATGTAACTTTCCTATTACTGACACGTAGATATTTCCTCTTCCTCAATTTCCCCCCCCAGATGTTTGCTTGCCCAGCCTTCTACAGGAACTATAGAAAGTCCTGTTCATCCTGCTCATCCCCGATGCCTGGAATTGTGGAGTTGAAACCCTATACAGAATAAGCGTTCACATTCTTTTTTAATTATTTTTTTTATTTATGCTGACAGCTCCTTTCTGAGCTTTTTTAGAGTCCTGATTTGAGGGAAGTGGGTGCAGATCTCATTCAAATAGTCATTCTCCAATACCATTAGCATTACCTGCCAAAAATGAAAGTGGCATATGAATCACAATAAGCCACTCATGAATTTGTGGATTTAGAACCTGCCAAGGAACAACAGATACACACACGATTTCAAAGACCCATCAGTTTTCAGTACTTCCAGCAGTGCATAAAAGGACATTTATCCAAAGACCATCTTATTGATGGCACATTCTATAAGGCCTACAGACATAACTGATTCCAGGGAAAGATAATAATAACCAAAAATATTTCTGTTCCAGTCTTTCTTTTACAAGTGAGGTAGTGAAAGTGATGAATCTGCTAATCATAACCATGTCAAAGGCCTTTCCTGAGCTGCCCCTTATTGAAGTGCTACTGTGACATAATGATGTGTTGCTTTTCTGTGAGAAGAGCTTTAGAATCCACTGGGAAATATCACAGTTGCTTTCCAGTTCCTTTCAGACATGTAAATACCTTTATGTTTAGACATGAGTACAGAGGGGTGGAAAGTGAAGTTCAGCGAGGAGTAGAGTGGGGTTAAAAGCATCCACATGGATCCAGGAACCAAATACATACATATGTGGACTTTTTTCTGTATCTGATATTACCTGGGGCTTGAAATGAAAATGTTCATTATCAAGAAGAAATGCTTAAGGAACATGTGCCTACTTGAGAGTTATGTTGACCCATGGTTAACAGAGAAGGCCATCTTCTGCCTGAAATTGCAGATGAGCAACAGAACTCTCAGTAGTGCTCAGATACTTGTGTCGTTCCCAAGTTGTATGTACATTATCGAGTGTGGTTTATTTCCAGCATGGAGTGTGTGGATAATGCTATATCAGTGAAAACCACCACATGCCACCTATCATTCTTTATAATTGCTTGCTTTCATCATGGTTTGCTTAAGCTGAGCACATCAGAAACTGAAAATAACATTTGGGTATTTTTTCCTTCTTAACATACAAAAACTCCAGCCTACGTTTTGAAAACTATTTATATGCTATTTTTTGTGAAACCTTGCAAAGAAACCTGCATATTGGCATGGAGTATACATGGATGTCTCAGCAGCTTGATGAAATGTTAAGACTTGGTTTGAACTGTGTTCCAACCAGTTATAAATGTTATCTGTTGTAGATGAAAATGGTAATCAACAGATAGAACCATGCTGAAGTAGCCTTCTGTGCATATCTTAAATGCAAGTGGCCATTACCAGCTGTACCACAACCTTTTCTCATGTTTCATCTTGCAAGTGGCTCAGTGGAAGATAGTCAGATGTCTTTTTCTGAATATGTCTTTAGTGCATTTCTGCAGTCTGTTGGTTATTCTACTCTGTGTTGGTTAGACACCAATCTCTTGAGCTCAGGCCTATATCACCTTGCTACTTGAGTGTTTGTTCTGAAAATTTCTTTACTGAAGTGGGCATCATGTCAATAATAGCATATTCATCAGTCTATCTCCAGACTGGCTTAAGTTCTCTCCAATCATACAGTGAAGGCCCATGTTTCCAGGCCCGTATGCTACACTGTACCTCAGTCCATTCGGCCTCTCTCCAACATGGTACTGCTCCAACTGCTTTTTCCTCCACATCTCTGTTACAGGAGATCTTTGGATTGCCTGAAAAAGTAAAGTGCATCCTGTATATTTCCTTGTAAAACTTTGCTTTTTGGAAAAGAAGATCAACTTTTTGCAGGTGCATCAGTGATGTCAGACTCACTTCTGTTTTGCCTGGCTGCCGTCTCCCTCTTCCACCAGTCTAAAAGTACCATTTTTTAAAGGATTGAAGGAGATAATATTAACATGTGTGTAACCACTTATCCTGCACATTGTCTGTTCTTTTCTCCTTCCACTTGGTGTCTGGTTTGTCTTGGCTGCTTTTAAAAATTCTGTTGCCTCTATTGAGAGACTGCCAGATTAAACCAGTGAAGAGAAACCAGGTGACTGTCTACTTTTATGAATATAGGTTGTGTATAATAAATTCCGGTTTTACATCTATGCAAATTAAATCATCATATGATTCTGACTACATGCATTTTTTATCAAATATGGCATATATTTCACAAATTATATTTAACTTGTAGTCATGTTGCAATTTTGAATACCTAACTAGGAGTTACAAGGTGTGCCACTAGATCTTAGTAAATAGGTTTACAACCCCAGAAGAAACAGGAGATCTTTAGCTTTTTTGCTTGTATTCTTGTTAAATCTAGTGAAAAAGCTTTTCCTGCTATAGCTGATAATATAAATGCCTCACTACTATGCTGTTTAGAGACAAAAGTACACTTAGTTTCTAGAAATGTAGAGATTTTGTAAGGGCCTAAACAGAATGTGCCCAGAATAAGGAAGTTTCAGAGAAACATGCTTTTGGTCTGGAGTTAGTGAGGCCTTTTATTAATGTTTCTTGTCACAGAGTAGAAGACATCAGTCACAATGTCAAAATAAACATTTTACTTCTGCAAAATTATATTTTCACTTCAGGAAAACAGGATTTAGCATAATTCTTCCTGTGGACAGACAGGGCAGTTTTAGTGTCAAGCTCTAAGCCTTGCAATATGATTCCCAACCATAGGTGCACCAGACTTTGAATAATCAGTCTGTCAGATGAGCTATGACAGGCATTATGCTGTAAAGGTAGCCCCTCAATGCTTTTAATGTTAATAATTTTCAGTAACTGCTGCTGCTTTTTCCTAAATAAAAAGATATTTTGTTGACCACAAAGATGTCTCTGTCAATACTTGTTTTTCAGTCAATAAAAGGATCTGGATGGGTTGAAATGTGGGAATCGGGTGGAATTCAAACATATGAACAAACAGCTGTGATTCACAAAACCTCTTCTAAGAAATTGCCTAAACCTCAAAGCACTGGGTTTGCCTTAGAGTTAGTTTCTTTTCCACCTGGGACTCCTAAGTGGCCATTCAGGACTGTTCGTGCCCACCCAAGTCCTCCAGACCTGCAATATTCTTCTGCTCAAATGTCTTGGTCAGCTTGGCCTCCTGGCTACTCGTGGAGTATGCCCAACCTTCCTCACATGACTGCATTCTTGACAAAATGTGGTAATAATGGGACTTAATCCCAGGACTATTTTTATTTTTACTCTGATTTTTGTTTTAGTTTTTAATTTTTTTTAGGGGGATGTTGTATGTTATTCACAACAATTTAACATAGTGAAGACAAAAATAATCCCAAGAAAACTTAGTGTGTGCCCCAGCCCTGGGAATAAACTAAACATAAGATTATGATCTAAGGAATCTTGAATTCGTTTGTGCTCAAGGGCACTGTTTCAGCACAAGGGTCGAGACTGCCTCTTTTAAAATAACCATCAGCCTGGTGGTCAGAGTCCTCCCTGGGGTGAGAGGAGTTGTAAATTGGGGCCTTTCAGGCCAGCAGAGATGAATCCCATGATTGCATTAGTGCTCTAATCACAGAGTTGTTATATAGAGGGAGATGGGAAGCCAGCTTCTCCTCCAGCTATGTTTTAATAAAACATAAGTTTTGAAGGAAAGATCACAGGGACTTATTTTCATAAAAAGAACGAGGGTGTAGATACTGAGTGGATGGAGGCATCTCTCAGACAGCCCTGGGTAGAGCCCTGTCTTTAGAGGTAACCCTCAGGTAGAGCCTTTGCTTTAAAGAAGGAGGCAGGATTGTAGACTTGGGACAAACCTCATTTTTCCCCTGGTTAACTCCAGTTGTCTTGTGTTGAGGTCAAGACACGCTGTGCTGGCTGTTTTCCAGCCCACCCAGGTGTCTCTCCTGGTACGCCGCAGCAAAGTCGTGCTTTCAAAACATGGTTTTGGATACCTGATAGGGAGCCATGGGACAAAAATTCAGTGTTGGAGCACCAGGATGCTTTATAGGATTAGGCCATAAATTATATAAATCAGTATCTAATTATTAATAACAGTTTATTTCATAATAACAGCAATACTTGGTATCTGTTGGGAACTGCTCTCTCGGTACAGTTTCTGGTCCATTTTTATTTTGCATCACAAAGGACGGCACAGGAAACTGTTGGATTGCATATTACTTATAATGAAAATTCTCTCTGTAAGTGTTTCCCATTAGAAACTCTAATGGCTAACATGGCTAGACACTTATATTTGTTTTGAGTCCTGTGGGATACAAGGTTAAAATTATCTTTTTATGGAATTTATCTAAATTTAAATGGAAACATCCACTAAAATTTTGGCCTTCTCTAGGAAAAGTGTGATAATAGTTAAAGATGCCTATTTCTTCTTTTAAAATACTTTTATTTTGCCTATTTGAAAACTTCCAAAATCAAGGGACAATATATTCCTCCAAAAAAAAGGCAACTACTTGACAGCAGTCCATTGCATGGATTTCCTCTGCCGTGGCATAGCTGACTGCTTTTGCCACATATAGGATGTATGGGCACAGTTCAGACAGTCTGCCCCATCTGTGTTTTCTTCCCCAAACCTGCTTGATACAACTGAAGAGTAGGTTACAAAGCTGTCCTGGAACCCTTCAACTTGTGATCTACATCCTACAATATGGAATATTCTAAATATCTTGGGCTTTCCCTAGCTAACAAGCTGGTTATTCTGGCTATGCATGAAGATACAGATTTGAGTCTTAATTAACATCTGCAGTTTAATCAAACCATTTATGATCCTGAGAAATTTGAACTGTAGACTTTCTGGTTTTTCTGATGACAGACAAATACCATGAACTAAAATAGTAGTTTAATATATAAAGCATTTGTACCAGCTCTATGGCCGTGGTAACTTTTGTGGAAGCGTGAGAAGTCTGAGGATCATATTTTTCAATGTCTGATGAAGAATTCAAAGATAATAGATATGAGATCAGATACACTGGGAACTTGACAAAAGTTTTTGGTGTTTAAATTGAAATAGCATTCTATGACACTTTACAGGGGCTAACTCTCCTGTGGTGACAGTCCTGTAAATCTTTAGCTAGGCCCAGTTTTATTATAAAAGAAGTTGGCTGGCCCAAAAGAGAAAATATGGAATAAATTGCCATGAAAGTGGATTGGCCTGTTTAGTCTGGTGACCCAGTGAAACAGTGGAGGACTTTATAATCTGCAGTGCAGACAGGTCTTCATTGTTGAAGGAAGCAGGAAGTGCTAAGAGGGCTGTAATTGCATATTCTTTAATAAGAAATATAATTGTTGCTTTCGCCAAACAGATCTCAGACAGATTTTAATAGTGCGCACACATTCAGAAGCCTCTGGAACACACCTTTTTACCCTAATTTGTTCATATACATTGATATATTCTAATGTATTTACACCCTCTAAAAATGTAGTCCATGTAGAGCATTTCTGAATTGCAGGGTTCCTTACTCTTTTTCTTTTCCTTTTTAGATTGACTGCAATGATTCAGTAAGACAAAAGAAGATCCCATAGATGTGTTTCTTTTAATACTTTTAAGTTTCTGTTCTAGAATAAAGGCTTATGTTTGCCATTATTACAGTGGTCTGTCTTCACTGCACTGTCAGGGCCTTGCCATCTTTCATTGTGCAACATGTTTAAAAAAAAACACATACCGCTCAGTACTGTATTTTTTTTTTTCCAAAAACTTCAAATTAGGAAACCACATTTGTGATGTAGTGTGATTTTCTTTGTTCAATCTGAGGGGTAAAATTTTGTGTTACACCAGTATCAACATAAGTCTTGGTCGATAGGAGGGAAAGCAGTGTTATGCAAAGCCTATCATAACCACTGAATGTGAAATCAGCAAAAGGAGGCAGGATCTTCTAACACTGCTTCAGGTGGCTGAAATTCAGTTTTTCTTATTTCACATTCTATGATCTTGTGTCATTGCAAAACAAATAGTTTTCTT
Organism: Melozone crissalis; assembly: GCF_028551555.1. Classification (NCBI taxonomy): domain Eukaryota; kingdom Metazoa; phylum Chordata; class Aves; order Passeriformes; family Passerellidae; genus Melozone; species Melozone crissalis. Next base: position 37,122,548 of record NW_026535794.1, read on the forward strand.
AACTGGCATTAGGTGTATAGGTTCCTGTGAACCATGGTAACCGAGGCTTGAGATTTATGAACGATTGTTTAGTTTTCATCAAACTCCCTCAATCTGTAGATCTAAGCAAAAATCACACCATATGTTGCAAATGAGTTCAGTAGTGACTGTCTTTCAGCAGCTGTGCTAAATTTGTATTGTTCTGCAGTGTTATGGACAGCTTTTTTCAAAACAATTGAGATCACACATATATACTTAATTATTTTTGTTACTGTTGAGTGTCACATTTTAAAAGGCTTGAAATCTTTTTTCTGTGAGAGGTGAAGCTAGGAAAAATTTGCTTTTTGTCCCAGGATACTCATGCTTTCAGTTTATTTGTAGAAAATATAAATCATAGATAGATAGATAGATAGATAGATGGATAGATAGATAGATAGACACATACATACATACATACATAGATGCTCCATGATGACCAAATTCTAGAATAATCAGTTGAAAGGTTTAAATATAAAAGGTTGCAAGCTCTGCACCATAAATTTAATGTATTTTTTTGCTTTACTAAAAAAACAAAACAAAACAAAACAATAACAAAAAAACTCAAACAAAAGAAAAAAAGTGCTGCATTCTCTTGTAGATTGGACATTGGCTTTAGACTATAAATGCTTGACTGATAGTAACTTGTGTGAGTTCATAAATTCCTTTTATATTGTCTGCTAATCAATCACACCCTGTTAAAGACTTCCATTGCTCAGGTGGCCTACGTGTGAAGTATCCCACTTTAGTCCCAGGCGAATATTCAATAGCATTTATCAGATCAAGGAAAGGGTAGGACAGTAGACACAATATCTGCTGATGATATTCAAACAACTGAGGTTTAGGAAGAGATTTTATTAGAAAGAACATCTACAGAAAGAAGAAAAGCACCACTACAGTTGGTCACAGTTCATATTTGTCCCTTTTAAAACTGCATGTCAAGGTAAGTTGCATCTGTGCAAGCAGGAAAATGAATCGTGGTTTGCTACTGCTTGGCAATATTCATGCAGTGAGTCAAGTCAACAATACTGAGGTTGAGCAGAACACAAACCAAGGAGGCCGCCCATGCAAATGATACATCCTGGTTGCTTCCTCATGAACTCTTCCATGAAATCTTGCTGCACCCATCTTGATTGCATATGCTAATCCCGGATTCTTAATTGACTCATAACAGATTTATCTGGATTTCCAACTTCCTCTTCTCTTTTGAATGTTAATTAAAATAAAAAGATTACATTTAAGATATTCATTACAGTAGCAGAGTTTTCTGCTAGAGGTGTTCAGAGCCAAATTTTGGTTTTGTTTAGATGGGACTATTTAAAATCAATGAGCTTAAGTCTGTTTTGCACTAGGGACCTTTTGATACCCACATAGTAAAAAATGGCCTTAGCAGCAATTGAAGAATTTATAAAGGTCAGAGTATATTTTCTACATTTTACCTCATGCAGTAAAATTGAGAAAAAGCCCCCAGTTTTTAATATAAAATATATGTAACAGTCCAAAGTCAGTTTGTTTGGATGAAAACAAGATCAGAACTTCTCATGTAGACTTGTAGATTTTCCCTGCCTTCCCTTAAATCACTCACTATCACTATTAGACCTGCAGAAGTAGGAAAAAGATATTCTCTGTGTGGAATATGGAGACTTCAAGTCATGTTTCTAGCCTAAACAGAAAATTTTCCTTTGGTATTTTCTAAGCCAGATGCAGAGCTTGTTTATTTTTAGTCAATATTTAGGAACACTTTAAATAGTAGGTTTTTTTTTTTTTTGGTCATATGGATAAAATAAGACCTAATTAAAGCAGAAGTAGAAGGAAAATTCTCATTTTCCTTTTTTCTTTAAAAAAAAAAGCAAACCTTGTTCCTACTGTGGGGTTGTACAGGGATTTTTCCCCCACATTTTTGTTGTTGTTATTATTTTTGTTTCTCCTTAGTAAGGTATTTTGTAGTTATATTCTTGCTTGGCAACCCACCATATTGTTGGCAATTTGGGGTTTTTTATATTCAGTAGATTAAATCATACTATCCTATTTGGGATCTTCCCACCATTACAGCTTTTGCCACCCATAACCTTGTTTTATGATCAAAGGGGAAATAAAGGGAAAGCAGTAATGTTAATAGGCTTTCCCATGCAGTCTCTCTGGGAATGGTCTTTTTATAAGTGTCTTGAACTTGACCTCTTCAGAAGGCCCAAAGGTCCAACACACATTTTTAAAGTTGCATTTAAATTTTAATATTTTTATTCTGTGAAGCCATTTAAAACCTGGCCCTCAAAACACAAAGCATAAATCTTTCAGGACAGTCATCCAGTAAAATTGATGTGTGCGGAAGAGAAATTCCGGAAAACCCCTACAGCTCTATTGCTTTGCTTTTCATGTTGTTTTATAGATACGTTCCCTACAACACTACCAAATAATCAAACAAAATCCAATGAATAATATTGTGATTTCATCACTCTGGCATTTGAACTTGCAAATACAATTTAGCAATGAATTAGGAGAGGAAAAGTTTTGCATTGCCCCACCCTCATTATAAAAATGTTCTTCTGAGCCAAGCATTTGAGGCATTAGAAAGATTTACAGTAATAATATAAGTAGCAATAATGAACTTGGGAACAAGGGAGTCTTGTAAGGCGTTCTCAGAATGAGAGAGAGGTTTTGTAAGCAATTCTATCAACACTAAATAAATATTTAGGAAGATTGTCTTCTCTCAGTGAGTCTGTATAATAATTGTACTGCTAATAGGAAGTATATGATTTGGATATGAGAAGATACGTATCTCTGAGTCCATTCGACTTGTTTGTGTGGGTGAATCTAGTTCTCATTAAAGGTACTGGTTAGACTGTCCTGATTGCTACTGTCTTCTTTCCATGAAAATGTCAGCTTTGTCACCTGCTGTGCAAGGTTTCCAGCCATCCCAGTTCATCTGAGGGCAAGCTCTTCTATCTGCTGTTCTCTTTTATTTTGGAACGGTCAACAAGGCAGCCAGGTGTGACAGGGCAATTTGATAATGTAGTTGGAAAGGAAAAAAATCATGTGTTAAATGCTTGGACTTGACCTGTAGGTGGGCGTCACAGTGTTTCCCATCACCACAAGGTCAGTGTGCACTCCCCACAGAATTCATGTGTAATTTTTCTTCTGCATGTCCTACCCCTGCATTCCTAAATTCAAGTCTCTGACTGTATCAATAAACAGAAAAAACTCAGGAGCAGGAGAAGGCAAGGCATGAGGGAGGCAGGCAGGGGTGGCTACTTGTCTGCCTTACCTCCTTGCTGCAAAGGGAGCAGCCAGGATGGAGTTTGACCTCTTGCTCCCAAGGCTCATCCTGGCGTCCCGAGTGCGCGGCTGAGCTGAGAATGTGGGCACAGAAACAGGGAATCCCGTTGGAATTGCTGGAAAAAACTCTCATTAACTTAATGAGATTTGGAACATTACAAGGGAACTCCAGCTGGAACCAGATCTGAACCTGAGTGCGAAACATTCCTGAATACACTACCACAAACTTGTTTCAAGGAGAATATGTGCTCAGACATACAAATGGCTAGATTCTGATCTCGCTAATGCCAGCATGATTGTCTTGACTCATACAAACTGCACTCAGAGGACTAGCCCTGAAGACTATAAAATGAAGATGCACACATGCCACAGGAGACTGCAAAAGGAGGGTGGAGCTACGAGGATTCAGCCACACACCTTGCTGGAACACCTTAAGACAGGTAGACCTTGCAGCAGTTGGGTGAGACGAGACTTTCATCCTGCATAATCACTACTTTCCATAATTAAGTGCAGAGTCTGACTGGGTTCACATTTCATTGTGCTGGAGTCTAGCTACACTCACATCCTCACTACCAGACTCCTTGTCCAGCTCTGTAACAAACACTCTCCACTTCCATTTCTTTCAGATCAGCAGCTGAACTGCCATTACTGCTGGGCTTCTGGGGGAAAGAGAACTGCCTTGTGAATATCAGAAATATAGATGGAGGAGAGAAGAAACAGATTCTCCCTTCAGCATAGTGTGATACAGCAGCAGGCTGATCTCAAAATAGACAGAGGAAGTGCTGAATGACCCAAGTGATGACAGGCTTGGTGGCATTCTCCTGCATGTATAGAAGACACTTGTTTTGTCCATATGTCTTCATATCCATACTGTAGCTGAGAAACTACTGTAGTGTTCTTCTGGAGTGATATTCAGACCACAAGTTTAGTCTGAAGGAGAAAGCCAGTGTATTTCCATCTAGTTTATAAACTGTTGAAAAATGTCAGTCGAATAAATTTCTTTACGTTAACTAATCTGTATTTTTTTCCATCTGTGGAAGAACCAAAAGCTCTTGCTTCAGTCAAAGTTAATGTGAGATTTCCTGGAATATGAATTGGCCCTTTAGACAGAGCTTTGACTTGTCACCTATTTAAGAGTGTTTTCATTATTTTCTGATTACTTATCCAGCATTGCCAAATTTTACTTTTCTTTTATTAAGTAATTTAATACTCAGAGCTCACAGAAAACTTAACATGTCATCCATCTCTTTCAGTTTAAATGATTAAAAGCAAACTCCATTTCTTGAAGTAGATTCTTTTTTTACACATTGCACATCTGAACTTGCAGTGAGACTAATACCAAACAAATAAAAACTTTCTTTTTTGAAACTTTTGAGCAAGTTAAAACACATCAAAAACTGCATTCCCAGTAATTGATACTAATTAAAATGCTGAAGCCGCATTAACAAGAAATGAAAAGGAGTATTTTGGGTCTTATCTTTTGCAACCTGAATGTTTTTCAGGCTCAGCTTTTCATAAATGCAGAAATATTATACCTTGTATTATTTCCGTGGAAAATGCTATTGCTGCTTGGTATTTTATGGGGTGTGGTTTATAATTTTATTAACACCATCTGTTGTTTAAAAGATAATATAGAATGTTTAAAAATTACCAAAAATGCTGGTGTACACAGAATTAGGAGCAACATTTGCAGTTTGCTCTTTGCCTGGCAATTCATCTGCACATAAAGCTGATTCATATTGAAGACAGTTGAATTTAACTCCTTATGGTTGATGGGATGCTTTAAATACCTCCATTGGCTTGTGTATTAAAACACTGTTAGTATCAGAAACACATTCTGTATCTGAAACAGCCCTTGCTGCCAGATCTTCAAAATACTAGAGGGTAAGAAGGGCCATATTATGAAAGGACTAAGGAAGGCCATATTATGAAAGGACTAAGAACCCTGAAGATCACCTTCCACCAAAATTACAGAATTACATGGCTTTAAAAGGGAAAGGCAGGCCAGCAAGATGGATGAGGAATGGAATGTTTGCATGTCTTATACTCTGCTAGAAGTGCTTAGGCACATCCAAAGACAAAATAGAGTTTTTAATTACTGAATAAACCTTTTTTCCTGAAGCTGAATGGAAACACATCATCATGGGCAGGTGGTTTTACACATTTCTCTCCACCCACAGCCTGAGAGCAGAACCAGTTAAAATACAAAGGCAGGGGAGGTCATAAATACAGGAGGTAAGAAATGCCTGAGTGAACTTGGAGAAAGATCTGGGCTACAAGACCAGGAGAGATGCCTGTGGCTGGCTGGTGTCTCGACCAGGTGGAGAGCTATTTCAGCTTTGCTTAACAGGCAAAGCATCAAGGCCTTCTCAAATCCTTGTCTATTACCCAATTGCTTAAAATAAATAGCCAGTTGCATCTAGAGAGAAAAGAGAGACAAAACACTATTAGATAAGAGCTTGCCCATCACAATTTGATTCTTCTGGATTTATGGGCCAGAAACAATTGTTCTTTTTGCTAGAGATATACAAAAAAGAAGATAATTTCCAGCATGGTCCCAGATTGTTCCAAATAAAATTTGTAACACTTTGGCTTCCAGCTACAGATTTCCTATCTAAAGAATATGCTGGGGAGGACAAGTCCTCCTGTTACCAAGGAATGGAAAATCCTTGTCAAGGAAAGGCACATCAGCCTGTTACAGGCTGCCAACACAAATATTTTGGACTGAGAAAAACTCCATTTCAAAGTAACAAGAATCCAGGTGACATATGCTTTTTTTAACTCAATATCATAACCTCATCTATCAGGGAAAATGGACTGACATATCTATTCTAGGGGAAAAAGAAAGTGTTCTAACTCCTCATGTACAGAATTCATATTCTGTGGTTAAAAAACCCAAACCCCAAGCAAAAAGACAAAAACTCCTGCATGGGTGTATATACTTTATCTTGCAATTAGGTTGGGTTTTATTTTAGAATAATTATTTCACTAGTCACAATGCATGGTAATTATTCCCAAATAAAGTCTTTTTTTTTATTGCAATGAAGTGTCTACAGGGAGCTATCACAGAGTAGTTATCCTGGAATTGCTATGCTGCTTAACTTTCCCCAAGTAGACAAGCCTTAAGAAATCATATCCAAAAGAAGTTTGAGGAGAAAAAAGTGTCTCTGCATGTGTTACAGCATGAGTGACTGCTAAAAGTTATACATTGTAATGTAGATGCTGTAAACCACAAATTTATCCCAAGAAGGCACACTGTAATAGCAGCAGAAAAGGATTTTGTGGAAACATGTAATAAGAATTTATGCCTTTTCTTTTTTCTTTAAAAATTACTTTCAAATATTTCAAATTGGGCTTTCATCTTTATTCAAAGCAGATGCACTGTTTACTAAACAATTTTATGGTATTCCCTCTCTGGATCTGCTGGGAAGCTGTGATTAACAGCGATGCTCAGTCTTTTGGAATACGGTAGCCATGGTATGGTGCTGGGTCATAACTCCTTAAATGACCTGAAATGCTCAACCTGTGGTATGTGCCTCAACAACAAATTAAAATCAAGGATGAGAATGAGGAATGTTTTATACTCTAAGCTGGGACACCTCCTATTATATTAATACTTTACTGAAGTGCACAGCACCATTCAGCACAGTACTCTTGCTTCAGCTTGAGTGTAGTGTGTGTGTGTGTGTGTGCGTGTGTGTATACATATATATATATATATGTATATATGTCATATTTTCACACTCCTTGAACTTGTAAAGTCCATAAAAACTATGTATAAGACACAAGACTCCTGGAGTTTGTGGTTCTGGACAGAAGTTGGACTATCCTATCACTATGTGTCAATCTCAGAGTATTTTTAACCATTGGTGACCCAGAGAGGACCATCTCCTCTGACTCCTGTCATTTCCTCATGAGAGAGGTACCTTTGCAGTGTCCTGGACTGTTTCAATGTCATCCCTGGGGCACACACTGTGTGGCATGCCATTGGACTTGTCCCCATTCCCATAGTCACTGTGGGATCCTTGGTAAAGCCATCCTAACCCTTGATCCCACATGAAGGTCCTACCAATATGCATGCTCGCTGCAGTATGTGGCCACTCACAGGGTTGGAAAAGGAAGGGAGGAAGAACACAATGTTCCAGCCTAGAGTAGAAAATGCCAGTTCTGTTGGAGCACGAAAACCAGTTGATCAGGCACCATATCTACCATCCAAGGCACCTTGACAAGCACCAGTGTTAACTCCATGCTTGGTCCACAGTATCTGGCTGGTAAGAGCTGCTACCTCTGAGCCCAGATCCAAAATTCTCAGCTGCTCTGGGTGCCTGTCACAAGCCAAATAATGCTGCAGTGGTCTCCTGGGTAAGGAACAAGTGACCCTCTGCCTGTAATTTTGGGATAGGTGAAGGAGCAACACTGTTTTTTGCTTTTCTTTTCCTTTATTTTTCCTGAAGCAGGCAAGTCACTGATGCCAGGGCAAAGGCTGGTAGGCACTGTCTTCTGGAAGGTCACCAGGTAGCTCTCCCCAGCTTGGGGGAGAGCAGCTTGTCGTTTGCTAACCCACTGGCCTTCCAAATCCAAGCAACGGGGGGGGAGAGGGAGGTCTGCAAGGTCTCTGCCAAGGCTTGCCGTGACCTTAGGTGCTGCCTCAGTAGACACAGCTCCGGCAAGGGGAGAGCCATGTGCAATGCCATCTGGAGCCACGCTGGCGAGGTGACCCTCCCTCCGGCACTCTGGTCACGGACACCTGTGCCTGAGTCTGCCTCCAGAGCCCCAGTCCCTGCTCCTCTCAGATCTCACCCCGGGAACTGCTCAGGCATCTCCCTCTGTCCCTCCTCTCTGCGGACAATGGTGACAAGCTGCTGTCTGTCCACCCCAGCTAGTCCAGGGCTCAGCAACACACACATTTGGGATGTGGATCTCTGTGGCTCCTGCATGAGGAGAAGTTTGTGCAACCTCCTGGGGTCCTTGCTTGTCTGTGCAGCCACTCAGCAGATGTAGGCACTCAGGGACTGGCTTGTCCTCTCTCTCACAGCCCTCTACAGCTGTCCCAGAAAATGGGGTGAAGCAGGGGAATTCGCCTTAATATCCCTTTGATTTCAGTCAGTTTGAGAGGACATGCTTGGCAAGTATGAATAAATGATATTCTAATAAATAATCAGCATTGAAAAGAATACTTGAAATAATGTAGGGATATTATCCTCAATATACAAACACTTCTCCTAACTTCTTGTTTGGAGAAATGGGAAAAAGAAAAAAAAATGATCCACCAAAAAAACTGTTGGGAGGGGTTGTTTGTTTTTGTGAGTCTTCTAGCTCTTCTTGTGTTTTAATCTTGCTCAGCAGGACTGCCAGACCTTTCTCTTCGCGTTCTGATACTTCCTCTTTGTGATCTGGATGAAAACAGTAATTGCAGAAACATTTGAATTTTTTAAAAACATGTTACTGAACTTTTTTAAAAGAATTGTCAATAATGTTTGGACTCAAATTTGAGAGCTGGCTCATGAATCCCATGCTGGAGTGATAATATTTGTATTTTTTTGGCACCAGATACTTGTTCCTATTGCTTTCAACTATTTTCAGGCAGGAAAATAAAATATTTGTGCTGTTTCTGATATTCAGCCTGTTCCTGCACACTTTCTTAACTGGTGTATTCTGAGGATAATCTTGTTACCCTTTCAAACACCATGAGAAATGTCCCAGTTAATGCCTTTGCAAAAAATGGGACAGTTTGTCCACAAACATGGAGATATTCTGATATTCCCACTTAGTTTATGGTCTTCATAATATTTCTTCCTGCAATCCTAATCATTAGCACTAGAAAAATGAACTATTCAGGCTAATTACCATGTTTTAACACATTTCAAGTAAGAGTAGATCTGTTTAAAACCATGTCAGCAGGTTGCACACTGATGGAAATCTAATTCTCTTTTTTACTCTGTATCACTTGCATTACTGTCCCCTCAAAACCTTCTCCATTGCCTCCTATATCCCTCACCTTTTCAAGAGCAGTCCATCAGCCATTGTGACTGTAATAAGCAAGAATGCTAATTATTTAGCTATGAATTCCTGGTCTTGTTTGCTCTCAACTTTAGGGTTTCTTCATCACATCTTTCCAAATCTAAAGCATTGGGGAAAAAAAAAGAATAAATGCTTTTCTTTGTTTTAAAGCATGTTTTGTTTTGTTCTGCTGTAGATCAGGAAGTATGTCATTCCAACACCTAAAAGGTCCAGGTAGTACAGAGACCTGCAAGAGAATACCTGCTGTGGTTTTACTTTGCATGCCTGAAAGAAAGGTCTTTTCCTTCCAGCACATTCCCTGCATTTCTGTAGGAGGCTTATTTTCCAGTTGCAACTTTTGTTGGGATTCATGTCCCCAACATTCTTTTACAGAGACATGCAAAGTGATCAGCCTGACATCTGTGGGTCTCCAGTTGCATCAGGGGGGTTGTGGTTGGTGTAGATGAAATCATCTTGGCCTCATGAAGGTCAGTATGAGGACTGCAATTGAGACTATATTCCTTTCTTTTTCCTTTAATTTTAGAGAACCTCATTGGTCTGAATTCTGTTCTGATCTTGAGATGAAACTGGCTAAGAAAGCTTGGCTTAGCTTTTCGAAGTTGTGAAAAACTGGACAGAAATGGTGGCCAGGAATACCTTGGTGATGGACCTCACACGGTTCATATAATTCTTAAGTTCTCCTTGGCACTTAATTAAAAAGAAAAAAAACTTCCTAAACAATTAATCTGATTTAGGTCTGATGCTTTTCCAAAACAGTGTGTTACCATGTGAATCCACTGGTCCAATGAGAGTTACATGGGCTGCCTACGTAGAATAGCTGTGTGGAGACACCACAGTCCCTACGGACTGTCCACCACAGAGCTAAAAATGGGATTAACCCTGGCATGGCATCTCATGTGCAAAAAAGAATATTTGTTTTGGTGGAACGTCTGTGACCCCTTTATTCCTTATTACTCTTGATGTTTCACTTCCTGATACTGAGGTATGTCAGGGTATAAAAATAAGTTTCTTTTGTGTACCGCATATAAACAGGATTCATTTCAATGAGCCATTTCACTCTCACAGACCCAACAAAAAGTCCCTTATGGTTTAGCTTCATTAGGTGGGTTAACTTTACCCAAGACCCACGGTGCTGACAACTGTATGATTCATAAAGAAGCATATCATCATGAATCTCAAGGAGTAGAATTCAGATGTGGCTTGAAATATATGACAGAAATTGAATGTAATAATGAAAAGCATTTGATTTTCACATAAAAGTGGCAGATACAAGGTCAGCAAGTGAAATATGAAAATGGGTACTAATATCAGTGCTTCAGTCAGACTTCCAATCCAAAGTTTTGTTCAGAGGCTTGTGACTCATTTATAAATATTTACCAAGGTGGAAAAACCGTCACTGAGGAGCCTGGGAGGTTTCTCTAAACAAACATTTTATCAGAAGAATAGGTGTTCCATCTTGAAGCTTTGTGAAATGATGTGAGAAATTTCTGCTCTGAGTTGGAGTATTGTAATGCAAAACATTGGTAAGACTGCAAAACAACAAATGCAGAAATGGACAGTTTTGCATTTAGTTTGTCTTGGTTTTTCTTTAAACCAATCTTGGATCAAAACAGATTTCAAAGAAAAAAAAACCCCACCAAAAAACAGTTTTCAAACACTTAAGAATAATTTAAGCACAGTTCTACTTAAAGCCATCTATCTTGAAAATGGTCCAGTCCAGAGCTAACAAGGTCTGTACACACCACTCAGCTTTCCAACTAGTTGAGCCCTGAATTTTCAGAAAAAAAATATATGTGTTATAATAAATCTCAGAAGCATTATTTCACTTGGAAACACATTTGAGAGAACTGCATGTCCTCAGAAGTGTAGTCACATTAGTAGTAGTTCATTAAATGGTTCTAACTTTTTGAAGCATGTTAAGTCTGCAGTGTCTATCCATGTGAGGTAAAATTGCAGACTGAAAAACTTGTAGATGTCTGATAGCACAGAAGTTACTCTTGTTATAAATCAGTCTTTTTTGTGGTTAAATGATAGGGTGGAGAAGGGTGAGGGTGAAGCAAGTAACTATCTCTCCTCTCCATCTAATTTAAAGGAACATTAAAAGATGAATGAGAAAAGGGCTTTCTTAATTTTAATTTTACAGCAGCTTCACAGCTGTCTGAGTTTAGCTTTTTTTTTTTTTTTTTTAAATTTTCTGGTAAAATTGGCCTTCACTGAAAGAATGCTACATGTGTAAGATACTGCCTTTCCAGAGGCAGCATGTTCCTAGATGGAAGAAGCAGGATTTCCAAGTGGTGTCAGATGCTGTTTGGGAGCAGAGTCCTGGCTCTCTCTGCTCCATCTCCCATATGTTGGCTGCTCATGTTGTAGGACACTAATGAACTCTAATAGACCTTAACGATGAGGAAGTTCTGCTGAAACCAAAGGTATACACAGGACAGCACCACTTCTCTGCACAGCAGGACAACAATCAGAAGTTATGTGCACATGGCCACTGGCAGATGCTTGTAAGAGATTGATGACTAATTTTTTTTCTTTATATTTTTATTCTTTATTTTTTCCCTAGCAGTCCTTGGTGGCTTCCTAATTTAGACAGCAAAATGTAAATAGAAAATGAGTCCTCAATTGTAGGGCTGCACATCCATGATCCTCACTTTTAAAGAACAGCGCATGGCCTATGTCTCTGAATATTAAAAAGATTTTATTTATGTGTCTCTTTTTGGGAAGCTGTAAAAGTGTTATCTGATTTACCATGATCTGTGAAATTGCACCCAGGAATTGCCTGAACTTTTTTTATTTTTTCCTCCACGATTGTATATTTATTATTTAATTGCTGTGGAGCATTTGGTCAACTAGTAAGATCATATTTACATTCCAGCAGTGATACGTGACCTCAGTTAGGGATCAGAGCTAGATCATGGGCTTTTTTACAAGTTGCTCTGGTTTTGTTAAATTAATAGGAAAAGAGATTATTCTGACCTATCAAGTTTACAAGTTTACATCAGAATGCAACAAGGGGCTGAGACAGATGAGTAAGTGGCAAATGTGTCAAGAGGAAAAGGAGGAAAAAAGCATACTTTTTCCATAAGAAATAGTAATTTCCACTCTTTACCTGTTCGGTCATTGTTTCTTCTGGGATATAGATTCCAGGACAGATTATTTGCAAGTGAATGAGTCCTCCATCCTGCAAAAACCTGCACAGGTGACTAAATCCATACATTTGCTTTAGAGGATTGAGGCTTCAGGGTTTTACACTTTTGCAACTTCAGCCTCATATTTGATTCTGTCTTTTGATTACCTTCTTGTCTAATGTCATAATGACAAAATGGCAATCAGGCACTTCTGCTTTTATATTTACAGTAACTTTGAGTGATCATATGGGGACTCACACAGGAAAGCATAACTTGCTTTGAACCTCCTACCCTTTCCTCATGCATGGCTTAAAATAAGTAGGCACAGTTATCAGACTCTTGTCAGGACTTGTAACTTGTCTGCAATAACAAGGTTAACCAGCAATAGCTGTCTGTGCTCTGTGGTTGCATGCCAGTAAAACACTGACAAATTGAAAACTGTAATGAGAATAAACACATTATGAATATACCGAGCACATTGACACTTTTACATTAGAAACTGCGGTCATGGTAAGTTGCCTTGTCCTAACCAACCCCTGCTGTTTGAAATAGGGCCCCATTTTAAACTTATCATGTGCTCTAAAACAGTGGTAATAAACTTGTCCCGTGTGCCATAACCCTAGGTTTTCAGGACGTGGTTTAAAGTGATTTGCCTGCTTGGTGTATTCCTACTTCCCTCAGTAAACAAGATTGAAAGTTAATAACAAGAATGGTTTCATAAATGAAAACATAAATTGTCGCAGAGCTGAATAGACTTATAATTTATAGGCAATCAGAATTTTCAAGCAATAATTGTTCTATTATTTTTGTTTGGGCTTCTTTTAGAAATTTGTTTTTCCCCTGCAGATATGATTTGGCACGTGTAGATTAATAAAAGATTCACTGAAAATCATTTTCCAGCACTGAATTCTCTTAAAATGTGCTCAGTGATGTTCTGTAAATCACGCAGAGGATTCTACGGGCAGAAAAGTGCGACTTCCTGCGACGGCACGTACACAGGTGGTAAGAATGCAAAGGATGTGTTACTACATCAGGACCGAGAGCTGCAGGCCTGGTTTGGCTCTTTGCAGTGAGAAGCGGAGCGGACGGGGTGGTTTGGCGGCGGGAGCGCTGCTCGGGAGCGCGGCCGCACCGAGGGCAGCCCTGGCACGGGCAGCGCGTCTCAGCGAGCAGGTGTGCCGCGCTCAGCAGCGAGCCGCACTGGCAGCGCTGACTGCGCAGGAAGTTTGTGCCGGGGCTGCCAGCGCTGGCTGCAGCAGTCATTATCTCTCTGCTCTATGTGAGCCTCCTCAATGACTGCCTCAGCTCAGCCCGCTTCCTGCCCCGCTAACAGGTGAGGCTTGGCCAGCAGGGGACATGTGACGCAGGAGCGGAATGGCAGGGTAGGAAGGAAACTTTGGACCCTGGTAACCCAGTGCCTGGAAAAGGAAGGAAGTGCTTTTGAGTCTCCAGAGCTGTCTGTGTTGTGGAGGATTTGCTCCCAGCTGAGCCTTGGCATCCATGCAGGACCTGACAGGTTGCCTTGTGGGTGTCCTAGGCAGCCCAAGAACTACGGTAGCCTTTGTTGTCACTCAGATTTGGGGAGCAGCATGTCAAAAAGGCAAAGGAAGGAGGTGGGGCTGTAGACCTATTATCCCTCTTTATCAGCCTGTGGAGCTGGGCCAGTACCTGAGGGAACAACGTGGCGTGTGATTGCTCACCTCCCATGAAGAGAGGGTGCATGCCTTGAGACTGTAGCTGGGTGGTTTTACTATCCTGCCAAAAATTCAGAAATTTCCCTTTTTGTATCAGGATGAAACAAGTGTTCTAAGGCAACACTGGAAAAGCCAGTAATGTACAGGATATTAGGACACTCACGTGGCAGATGCTAGTGTCCCATGCTTCAAGCCCTGATTTTACTTCATTCCAATTGAACGTTTGAACCTGCCAAAGGCTATGTACCAAACATGCCCCCTTTTCACCATCCTAGCATTTTTTCAAGGGTGGGATTTTCCCCACCTCTCTGCACAAATATCACCTCCACCCTGTGTGAATTTAAATTAAGTGCAATTCACAGTCAGACAGAGGCCAAGCAGAAGAGGTGAGATACAGCAGCCTGGATTGAGACAGCCTGAAGCTGCAGACTTCAGCATCAGGCAGAGTTTTGCCATTGCCTCACTTCAATAAGTTCTCTCCTGGACAAGGACAGGAGTCAGCAGAGGGAAAAGGATACTCCAGCACTGCACGACAGTAGACTCAATACCATTTTAGTCTTGGTGGCAGGAGTGAAAGGTCAGGGCTTGAAAGCCTCTCTCCTCTCTGAGGAGAGAATGTGTATTTCCAAGGGTGAATGGACAAGGCCACCTGTCTGTGTAAATACTTTCTGAGGGCTGTAATCATGTTCTTTAACTTCAGCACCCTGAATTAACAGATGCAGGTGCCAACATCTTTCTGGGGGTTACAAAGAGAAATTAGGCTCTCAGATCAGTTTCCTGAAGGCAGGAGACACCCTCCTGTCACCTGCCTGGCCTGCAGCTGCTGCAGCACAAGGGCATTGTTCTCCCATATAGTGTCTGTGTTACACCTGCCAAACTTGGGCTGATATCTTGGCTACCCTAACTTATTCCATGAACTTGATGCCTAATTTGGACGAAAGCAATTTAATCCTGGGCTCATACTTTTAATTACCTTGAATTTTAACTGGTCTAGGTGTCTGAAGTAAAGCATGCCTATATATGACAATTCCTCCCTCACTGGGGTCTGTGCAGATCAAGTGGGAGTCCTAATCGTGCAGTCCTGGCAACCTTGAGAAGAGCACAAACTTGGTTTGGAAAAGTCACATAGGTGGTCCCATCACATTGAGCTCTGCTGGCAGAGGTGAGATGGCAGGACTTATACCATATTTCCATTCAACCTCTTCTTAATCTCCTGTTCATTTTCTCATCTCTCCCTGATGACTGATGACTAGACTCATCTGTGATTCCTGGCAAAAGCTTACATTAATGCAATCTCTCAGATCACCTTCATATTTGGCTTCTTCAATACAAATATTCTATTTTCTTTTATCCCCAATCAACAGACTTAAATGCTTTTCATTTCTGTAATTTACAGATTCAGATGGCATTGAACTGGCTCTTGGAAAATACTAAATGAAGTAGATAAAACTGTCGAAGCAACAGTATTCATTTACTCATTTTTCAATCCTAAGGTTTAACTACAGAAATGATGCTCTAGAATAATTTTCTTTTCAGCGAGCTGAGGTTTGAGCTTTTACCCCAGGAACAACATTCCTAAGAAGACTAAATTGTTTTAACTACCGGTTCTGTCAGGTCATCTGCCATATTGATGTGTTTGGCACACATGTAATCTTTGTTGCTGCTAAAGAAAGCCTTTCCAGTGATTCTCTGCTTTTCTACAGCGCTGTCTTTGGCTACTCTTAGTAGCCAAGCTAAGGGTAAACCTGTGCTGGAGACACCAGCATCACGTGGAGCTGTGCAATAATGCAGAGCTGCATGGAGGTTAATCTACCCTGCCAAATAGACTTTGGCTGAACTAGCCAATAGCCACCATCTCCTATTCAATTTTATATGATTTAGTCCAAAACCAACTGTCAGTCACAGTAGGGGCTGTGTTACTAAACTATCAGTGCACTGTCAAGGAAAAAATGCTTCAGGTGCATGGCAAAGGGGTACCCACTCAGTGCTTTGCTATAATTACATGGATGTAACTAACGAGGGAAAAGGTGTTGTAAATCTTTTTCATCCAGTCTTTCACTGTTCTCTTCTCTTTCTCCAAACAATGGTCAGAAAATGCCTGGAACCTAGATAAAAATAACAAGCATTAAAATTCAACATTTAGAAGAAATAAAGACTAGTAAACTGAAAAGAAAATGGACCCTTTTAAATTGCCCCTTTAACTGATGTTTTCTTCCCAACATTTAGGATTATATTAGCATTTTGAAAAGATTTTTGATAAATATGGATGTGGGAAAGAAATACTGCAAAGGTATCTACCACATATAGCTTAGAAAAACCATGTGCGTATTCATGTCATAAGGAGAAATATATTACCTGGCACCAAGGCAAAGAGCTTGCAGAAGATATGAGTGCTCTAATCTGAGTTCAAAATTTTTTTGATTTAAATATTGTTTTGTTCATGTTAGATTAGGTCTTAGAAGTTATGGCTGAGAACAAGACCCTAATGAATATGCAAGGAATAAAATGATACTCGAAAGAAAAAATTATTATTAGAGCTAAGCAATAAATGATTTTGAAATGGCACTAATATTCAAAAGTTATATTTCTGTTCCAGAAAAGGCTGAACTGTCATAATCTGAAACACCTGAAGTATCTCATTACTATATTGCATTGTAGATAAGCCCTTTTCTGCTACTCCTTTACTCAAAGCTGTGGCAAGCTTATGAAACTTCATGCAATATAGAAGGGTTCAGTAAATCTGGGTTTATTATTTTCTATTTTGTTAAACATAGAGAATCTTTCACTCTTCTCTTAAAATTTCTTTAGAAAATAATAGAGGTTTTCCCACCACTATTTTTTGTAGCCAAACAAGTCCCAGCTACCTACTGTGTGGGAGGAGAGAATCTAAAATGTAAACAGGTTAATGCTACACCATGACATCTGGTACTGATGAAGCTGAAAGAAAGATGGTTGGAACGATGCTGATGAAAGGTTGCTTCAAATCAAGCAGAGGAGAAAAAGTTGTTCAAGTAAGCGAGTGAAATGGAGAAGCAGATGAGCAAATTATGCTGCAGGCTAAGCTGCAGGAATCAAAATGAAATTTCCTTGAATAAGTGTGTTTTCTAACTGTGCTCTCTAGTCTAGGAAACTAAGCAGACTGAAAACAGAAAGTTGCAGCATTCAGGTAAAGGGCCAAAACACCCTTTTGAATAAATAAAACACTCTTTCAATCAGGGCATTTTTAATACTTTTTTTTCTGATGTCCTTGTCTTTCACAGACTATTCTTTAAGTGTTAAATCATAAACAGCATAATTTTCACATGTATTTTGTGAAAGCAACAGAATTACAATACAGTGCAAGTTATATAAATAATTTGGGAACCAAAATGCCACTGCCATATTATTGAAGGGCCTGTGCCATTACCTACCATGTCTTCTCTTTTGCATGCCTTTGAGCACTGGTTTTAAAAGTTATCCCTGCCAACCATTTAGACAGACATTGATTATTAGGCAATCTGCTTATGCTCTTGTTTGCTGCTTCACTTGTATGAAATGCACACTTTTCCATTTCTATTTTTTAGCATTTTTTCATCAATCTTTTTTAACTAGGCAGAGACAGCTTTAGCAAGCAGCAGTAATATGTAAGTGGGATAAATTTATCTTTCAAAAGCTTACACTTGGTCTTGCATGTTTTCTTGTTATTAAGGTTATATCTCTCTCATTTTAAATACTCAGTGTTGCATTTTTAGATATCCTGCCAATCCAGTTTTAACTTTAGGGTGTCAATTTTTACTTTTCACTCAAAATTCAATTCATTTGTTCTCCATGAACTTGAAATCATCTTCCTAATGCTTAGTCCCTTCTGGCTGTAAAAAAATAAATCTATGAATTGATAAAAGCATGATGCACTGCTTTATAATGCTTAACAATAGTGTTTTTCTGATAACACAATTAATCATTTCTGTCCTATTTATTTTAAATAAAATAAGCATTAAAATTGGTCTCCAAGAGCTCTGCTAGAGTTACACTTCATTTGTAGACCTCTGAAGGATTATTTTTACTTGGATCATTTCAGGGATCTGGTTTATTTCACAGCCCAACATCTAGTTGTGTCAGCATGACCAGGGGGAGGCAAACTGTGAAGTGGGGAGTGGGAAGGAGGAAACAGAAAGTTTCTTCCCTGCCAACTCCTCTGTATCATTTAATGACAACTTGCATCACTCCCTAATTTTTTCTGCACCTGAACCCTTTAACTCCAAAACAAGGGTTACTTTTCATAAAATGACCTGCTGAATTAACTAGGCACGGCAGGTTTGAGCCTTGACTCTGCTTGCATTAACCTTTCTGCAGTGAGGATGCAGTCTCTAGAAAAAGCATTATGTGATTCTTCCTAAGCCTCCCCACACATCCACAAGGTCAGATAAAGCTTTCCTGTGGTTACTGGGAACAAATCACAAGATAGCCAGCTCATCACACTTTAACTTATATTTTCTGTATAACTTTTACCCATAAGAACAAGGGGGGAAGAAAAGCCTTTGGTTTTGTGTTGTTTTTGCAATGTGGTTCTCAGAAAAGCGAGTTTAATCTGAATCGTCAGGTATTGGTCATCAAGACTAATTTTGATATGGCCTCAAAGTTTCCATCTCTGAAAGGCACTGATTTAATCACTATTTTCCCTTCACCAACATTTGGAGGAGAAATTTTACAGTAAAACCCCTAAGAGTGGCCTAACCAATGACATATACAGACATACTGATGAACATCACAGAAGCCACCTCTGACACAGATGAAAATGTCTGTTAGTGGCTCATACTTTTTGCACACAGTGGACACAAAGAGATGGCTGTTACATTCCCTTTTTTTTTCCAGTTGTTTTTTTTTAATTGTATACACGACTTTGTATATGTAAAGTACTCTTACTGCAACTGTTTATGAGAACCACAGGAGAAAAATATCTTTTCAGAAAGAAACAGCAGCAAATTTATATTTTGTGGAAGAAACCAAAAACTTGTTGGCATTTAAAGAACCCGTAGGAGTTCTTTAAATGAAGCTGCAAAATTTGGAGAAACTTTAATTTCATCAAGTGCTGATGACACTTGAAACTTCTTGCAGCAACTAGGGCATCACTCAAAAATTATGCTGCCTTTGTGTTTCTCAGTGAAAAGAACATGTAAATATGGACATAGTTCATTACTTCTAAAAAGAAGACTATCAATTACTTTTAACAAATTCCTCACAAATACAGAAAGTTCAGGTTGTTTTTTTCTTTTTTTAATTTGCTGCAAGTATTTTGGAATCTACTGTTTTTCAGCCTTTTTAAATTAATGCAGAAGCTAACAAACATTCAGTTTTTTGAAAAAAGAAGGATTTCCTCATGTTGTACAACTACCACACTTTTTATTTATAATCAAACAGTTCTGAATATTTCTTTACTATTGCTTCCTTTTTGTTTGACTCCTTCCTTATGTAAATGTTGGTAATTAAATGTTGCAATGGTATTACTGTCCACTGCAATGCTAAGAAATGCTGGTCTACATTACCTAATCATTTTCCAAACCTAGTGGTTGTGATTCACCTCTAAAATTATTCAAAGAGTTTTCCCACAATGCCTTTCACAAGCTAGCAGCATTATCCTGATAGCAGCAAAACCAGCTAGATGTGTCCTGGTTCCTATTGTTATGGCAAACACATATGATATATATAGATACACTGTCTGATATTTCCAGCATAGTGTGAAATAAGTGGGTCAACTGGATCCACATTCTCCTGGCAGATGAAGTACATTGTGCCAAATGATCTACATTAACAACACAGGGATGTGGGCATGGGGCATATCATGGAGAATATTATTCACTTCCTACGTGCCCAAAAGACAGCAGAAAAGACACCTTAGTTTCCCAGAGCAGGCTTTTGGGAAGTTTAACACCATCAAACACACATCCAGCCCAAGTGACATAGGAGACAGGTACACATGAGGATACAGATGCAGTCTGGTTGTGGTAAGACCAGGCTGTGACAGACCTGTCACCAACAGTGCATCACTTCTCTTCCTCATAAAACTGACAAGCTCTTCTCTGATGCATGCTGTTGCAAGCATCTTTTTTATTCCTTGCAGACTAAAATTATGCCGTGTGTCTTTTCCAGTGAATACAGTTTTTCAGCAACTATAAGTGAAATTTGATCCTGAACATATATGTGTAAAAATGTGGTTTGTAATGATTTTACACCATGCTTCTATAAAATATGCTATATTAAGGTTGCAGTACTAATGACATTGCTGTTTTTCATTGCCCTCTTTCATTCTTGGATGTCTGAAACTACAGCTTGATCCCTAGACTTCTGAAGTCTGTGAGAGTCTTGCCTTGGCATCAGAAAACTTTAGAGCAGTTGTGCCAGTTCATCAAGAGAAGGACCCTATCCTTTGAATTTATCAGTGCCCAGTAAACAAGGTAAGTTGCTGGGTCAGGGACAGATGGTTCATCTGAGTTCATAACTGTTCTAAACTACACAACTTGCTCAAATGGTGGTTCTATGAATACAAAAAAATAGTAAGTGAAATTAAAACTCTGAAACTATGCAATTAATTTCTGTTCTGGAGAACTAAGAGACTCCAAAAAGAATGAGTTCTCAAGTACTGAGGTGACCAACATTTCTAAAATACACCAGCACGCAAGCTTTTGCTGAGTAAACTATAAACTCCCACTCTATTGCAGAATGACTGTCAGTTCCTGCCTCATAACATCTGAACACCATTTTTTTTTTCAAAGAGTTAATCAAAGTACACCACCAAGAATAAGTAATTCCAAGAAGTGCCATCAACGAACTCACTTGAACCCAGCTGAGGTGCTGCCCTACAACTTCAAACAAATGCACCACTTACGCCAAGCACTCTCCCGTTCCTCCCTGTCCACCACACCTCTGTGACAGGTATATATAGAAAAGTCTAGAGAAAGACTGACACTAAAAATGTAGCATTCCTTTCTCAATGTGCTAATCTTGTTTTTGCTTTTACTAACAGTGGCTGGTATACAATTTTGCAGTTTTCTGTTCCTGGCTTGATTTTAGATCACCTATGGCTAAGGGCCATGGATATTACTATGAAATAGTAGTTTTAATTTGTTCATTTATAACATGTACTTTTTTTCTGGACTTTTAAAATTAAATGAAAATTTCTCTGCCCACAGACAAGCTGTAGTAACTTTCAGTGGGAAAGTAACTTTCTGTCAGCATTTTTTTTGCATTTCTTCTCTTTAAAAAACCCATGCCATGAAAAAAGCTGCAAACTCCACGGTTGCTTGCAAGAAAAAGAAATTGTAATTGATTCCTACAACCGAGAAAAAATCTTTGATATTTGCACTATTCACAAGGAGTTCATCAGTGAAACAACAGCACATCCTGGGAAGCACACTCCAACATTGTCAAAGCTTTTTATAGTAAAATAGTCTAAGGGTAAAGGATTCATGTAAGTGAACAAGAATGTAACTCATACATTAATCAGTGATTGTGAATCAAAATTATTCTGGGTAATTAAGTAACTCTGAAGGTGTTTAAGTACACTAAAAGAAAAAAAAAAAAACCTAAGACAGTATAAAATATCTTTGGCCTAAAGAAATCACAGATCACATTAATTTACTGCTGAATTCAGCCCAGCCACTGCTTAAGGTAGAGTACGATGTAAATCTACAAAGCCAGCTACTACAGGCTCTCAGTTTGTTGAATGTTTTAATTAAGGGGATTCTGTCAAAGTATTTCTCACTATTAGGAGAATATTGTACACAAAACAACTAGAGATGGGTGAACTCATTTTACCTCATTACAAGCCCATTCAAAGACCACTTCTAATCATGAAATATTATTAGCTTCTTGTTCTTTTCAGAAGATGATGACATAGAATAATACCTAATGATAAAATAAGGGAAGTAAAGAGAAGAAAACAGCATGGGAAAAGAAATACCAACACCATGTGAAGAATGAATTTGATAAAACAGACAGAAGAAAGGAAATACTAGTAATAGTAATACCAATAAAGGAATACTAGTAATACCTTCTATTCATGGTCCAATATCTGACAGATTATGTGTGAGGTTTTTTTACCATAACCTACCTGCTAAGTTATAGTAGAGATCCAATTCCTACATGGGGGAAAAAAAAAGGGTTTATGTTACATCAAAGAAATGTCTGCAAAGTCAAACTAGCTCTTCAAAACTAGAAGAAGGTTCTGTGGTCCAGAAGAATAATGTAAGATGTTCACAGACACTGAGTTTGCTCAAGACTAATGATAATCCCTTGTGAAATGCAAACTGAAATTTTTTTGCCTACCAAAACAAGGCCTTTTTCCTACCCCCCTTTCCATTCACAGATGCTGGCATGTGTTGGCTTGTTATTGTAGTTTATGAATGTTGGCCTTTATTTCTGTGAAATAAATGTTATCAACTTCATTTGACAAAATGTAAAATTATATGTAAAACTGACAGACTTGGAAAAAGTAATAGAAATTAAAAGGAGATAAACATAGCTTTAGGAATATGTGTTCTCTTGAACAGTTCTTTTACTCTGAAGGGCTACATAATTATACCAAGCCATATGTGTGTCTTTTTTTTTTCTTTAATAAATATTCCTGAAACTGGACAAGTGCTAATAGCGCCGCTCAGAAGAATGACATCTATCATCCAGAAAGTTCTCATTATATCTTACTTTATCAGTTCAGTGATGAAAAAAAATTAGCTATAAATCAGAATCTCTAATGATTTAGCTGAACTTGAAATAATTTTCTAAAGTCTGACCATAAAAATGTGGGATTAGGCTATCCAGCCACACAAGATGTCACTTCTCCTTTACCTGGGGATCTACATGATGAATTATACTGTTCCCACACAGCACAGGACAGGTGGAATTTGAATGATACATCCCACAGCATATAAATCATATCATATAAAGTAAACACTCCATAGGTTATGGGTTTTAGTATTCTGGAATCAAGATTTCTTATGTCAGTTGGTAGCTCTTTATGTTCTTCATTGGTCTTTTAATAACAAGCTATTTGATCTTTCTGTCTCATTGCTCTCATGTTAATAATTATGCAGGATTAGGAAAGCTCTAACTCTTAACCGTGCATATGGGAGGATATATGGTTATGACACCCCTGTAAAATCTTTGTGAGAAAGACATGACCCAGGGCAGTGAGGAAACTCTCCTGGCAGAGCTGACAAGTTGGGCACAGTGCCATGCTGACATAGCCACCCTGTGCCAGCTTGCTGTGCTGCCAGCGGTGGTGGTCACCCCTCAGAGCCAGAAATCTGCCCCAGAACCCCATGTCTGAGGGTGGCAGGGGACTTCCAGTCCTTTTATGGGTTCCATTTTAACTATATCAGAGTATGCCACAGTCTTTTGCCTACTTGATGTCTCAGGCAGGGAAGCTGATTTTGCAGGTGTCAGGCTAAGGCTCCATGGGGCTTTGCAGGACCCCCTGAGAGTCACCAAGCAGGGCCCTGAAGTCCATGTCTCTATCACACACACAAATGATAGGAACATTGTTCCTGAAACTCTGATGGTTCAGCAATGGTGGAAACCAGCAGACAAATCATCTAAAAAAGCTGGCTGAAAAATGCTGCCTTTCTGCTTACTCCAACAGCTCCATGAAGCAATACAATGGACACAAATCTTTTGAGGACAATCACCCTATTTTCATTTTCAAAGCACTTCTTCAGGCTTGGCTACGTCAGCTACTGCTTTACTAAGGAGCTCCATAAAAACTTGCACAACCGTGACAGAGGGGCAGGGGCTGATACAGAGGTAGGAACATGTCAGATCCACTTTGTTTCTAGTCATATGTTGGAATAACAAGATCCTTGCTGTTCTTGTTTAGCCACACTGGCTATTGCACAGAGCAAGTTGGAAATGGAGGAGGAAGGAGAAACTTAATTTCTTTGCCTTCTCCCTGACTGCATAGGAAGCTGAAGTTCCTGGAAGGAAGATTCTGCTCCTCCCCGAGTCTCATGGCCCGTGGCATGGCTGTACAGCAGGCATGGCTTTTCAGACAAAATTTTGCCTCTTGTGTGGAAGACCATGTCTGTTTTAGCTGGTTATGGAAGGATGGATCTAAGGATGAAGAAAAGATGTCAAAATAGTTTGGGCAATCAGCTTCTTCAGTCTTGTTCCTGTTTGAAGGGATCTGGGGGACTCCTGTGTTGGCTCTGTGTGTGTGTAGGAAGCCATTTCTACACCCCTGTGCTTGAAAAACAGGTCTGACAGGGTACTGGCCTGCAATGCTCTGGAAGAGCATGAGGCATGATTTCCCCATTTCCCATTTCCTTATGTTTTTTGATTCACTAAGTAAAAAACAGGGCTGCAAGCACCCTGGTGTACTTGGGAGTGAGCTGGTTTCTGTTTCCTTCCCGCAGGCTTCTCAGGTGTTCATGTGCGGGCCCCACTGAGAGGAGAGACACATAGCAAGAGTGGAGGGAGCTCCAGGTGCTGCTCTTCCTGCCTTATTCCTCACAGCCCTTCCACATGCCCACTGGTTAGGGAAAAAAAAATAAAATGAGCCACACACTCACAAAAAAAAACACCCAGCCCAGTCAAGTCTTTTCAGCAGATTAAACTTGTTTTGATTGAGCCATTCTCAAGGTGTTGTTTGTACTTCACTCAGTTTCGGGCCCTTCATTTTAAAAAGGACATTGAGGTGCTGGAGTGTGTCCAGAGAAGGGCAACAAGACTCATGAAAAGTCTAGAAAATGTCTTCTGAGGAAGAGCTGAGGGTGCTGGGGCTGTTTACGCTGGAGCAGGCTCAGGAGGAACCTCATCCCTCTCTACAATTCCCTGAAAGGTGAAGTGTAGTGAGCTGGGGGCTGGTTTCTAGTTCTACTGTGACTGCAGTGAGAGGACCAGAGGAAACGGCCTTCAGCTGAGACAGAGGAGACTCAGATTAGGTATTATGTTAATTTTTTCACTCTAAGGTGGTCAGGCACTGTAATAGGTTCCCCCGGGGAAGTTGTGCAGCCACCATTCCTGGAGGGGTTTAAGAGGCACTTGGATCTGGTGCTGGGTATGGTTTAGGGGTTAGGCCTGGTTTAGAGGTTTAGGGGTTACAGGGTTAGCGCTGGACTGATAGTTGCACTGGATGACTTTAGAGGTCCCTTCCAACCCTGATGTATCTGTGATTTGTCAGTGTAGTGACTACTAACTCTCCATACAAGAGACACTATTTTTTCATACCTTTGTACTATTCATCCTAAGATGTATTTCACGGAACAATTTTTTCTCTGGAATGTTTTTTCCCAAGCTGGTCTTTTCTTCCCTCCCTCCCTCCACAGCGGCAGAAAGGGATGATGCAGCAAGGACGGGACTTGTGAGAGCTCTGTCCTTCCTCTTGTCTCAAGCAGGCTGTGACTGTTCCCTAATACAAGCCAAGTACTTCACCTGAGGACAGTCATTACCTTTTTCCATGGCAGCAGAAGATATTTCTGCCACCGTGCTCTGCCTGCCCCTCCATGTTCTATCTACAACAGCCAATGTGGGCTTGCACCTGCACCGCTCTTGCCAGAGGCACGGTGAACCAGAACCACAGAACAGCTCTCAGGCACATGGTGTGTGATTCCTGGGGATGTGCCGTGCAGAGTTACGGGTTGGACTCGCTGTTGCGTGTGGGTCCCTTCCAGCTCAGGCTGTTCTGTGACTCTGTGTTCACCCGCAGGGTGTGCGGGCGGCGGTGGGCCCCGAACGGTGCACGGAGGGCACGGGGCGGGGAAGCCGGAACGGGCACGGCACGGCTCCGGGATGAGCACGGCTCCCGGCTCAGCACGGCTCCCGGCTCAGCTGGGCTCCCCGGGAAGGAGGAGCGCGGGCCGGCAGGGCGGCCAGCTGCCGTTCCCGGCGAGGGCCACGAGGTGGCTCCGCGCGGGTGACCCGGAGCCCTCAGAGGCCCCGGGGCCGCGCCGGCTGGGAGCACCGAGTCCGCGTTTCTCGTTCTGTCACATTTCACAGGCGCTTGCTCATCGCCGGGTCTGCCGGAGGACAGGCACACCCCTCCGTGCTTGGGAAAGAAGGAGGCGGCCTGAGGTGCCCGGGGAGGGTTCGGGCTGGGGTGAGGCCGGCGAGCGCCCGGCCCTGGGAGGTCACTGGCGGCTGCCGCCCTGCCCTCGCCTGCCCCCTGAGAGCGGGCGGCTGGTTTCCCCGATATGTGTGCCTGTAGCTTATTTAGGAAATAAATATCTACCGGTCGGAGATTATTGGGGTGATTCAGTAAGTAAAGGTGAAAGCGATATTGCAAAGACTTTCAGGGCTTTAAAAGTTGTAATAGAAGTTTTTTGTTTTTTTTTTTCTTTTTCCTTTCCACACTCCTTTGAGGTGGACTATTTCTATAAAGAAAATTCTGCTCACATTACAAAAGGGGGATGTCAGGGGGTTTGACTGTCATTGAAGTTGAAATGAACTTTGTCACCCTGTTTAAATATTTAAGTCTCCTGACACAGGCAAATACATCACAAAGTGCTAAAAAATATATTTAAAATTACAGCTGCCTTTGAGATGAAGCATTTCTATTCCCACTGTATCAGTTCACTTTGCTCAAGCAACGCTGAGGTACAGAGTATGGCAAGAAACTGTGGACTGGATAGGAGGCTCCATTATCAGAACCTGTGCATTTGGAAGGGTAACATTTTGTTTTATGCTGTTTTAGCCACTCTGTTGATTAAACTGGTTTCCAAGAGCTTGAACATCTTATCAATATACACATGTATCTGTTTTCTTTCTCCTTCCAGTCATATTATGTCCTATTCCCTTAAGTAGCTGTAGTTTTACTATAGTTTCATATTGTTTTGCATACTGGTAATATTTAGGGGATTTTTTTAACTTTCTCTTAACAGTCTCACCTTCCCTGCTCACATACGATGTTTCCACTTTTATGTCTACTTTGGTTGCATTAAAAGTGCTAATTTAACTCAGAAGTCAGAAAATGGCCTTCAAACCTTGCTCTGTAACATGTCTTTGCTTTGGGTACAACATCGAGGAAGGTAATGGATGTACTTTAAAATAAAAGTGGTTTTTTTTTTTTTTTTTTTTAGATTTGCTTTGATAAAATAATTGTCATGTGAAAACTTTAATGTGATTCAAGGCAGAAACCAGTTTTATGTTGGTGCACTTTGCTTGAGATGATCTCAAAGGGCAATGGCTTCCTGGGCAGCGGTGAGTGTGCAAGGCTAAAGCTGGAGGCACTTGTGTGAGTGGGACCCCTCAGTCATAATTTAAAGTGTTGTCTCAAAAGCAAACCATATGCACTATGTTGACAGCAGTCTCTTTAGTTTCATCCCTTCATGAGGAGATGGAGGGACTCACGATCAGCACACTGTATTCATCTCCTGTGGGGCCCAAAAGTAACTCTCTGAGAGACTGGAGCTGGGGATTGACATGAAAAAGACTTGAATGAGCTGAAGGAGACCAGCTCATAGTGGAAACGATACCATAAAGGTAGAACCCCTCCATTTTGCTGGTGGTTTCTTCAGCTCTGGCCCCACACCAGTTTAGTTTTGATGGGCTTAGCTGATAACACAAACATCTTCCAGTCTCCAAGGGTGTGAAGGGTGCTGCCAAATCCTACAGCTGATGAGAAGTGAGCACCATTCTTATAGGTTGCTTTGTATATTTCTTGGAGACAGAAAAATATTCAAGATAGATTGTTCACAAACATTTTGAGTAAATCCTTCCATATCTGAAGGAGAAGGCCACTCAGGTTGTGCTGTATCCTTACAACTTTTCAGTTGTTTTCAGAACAACTGAAAAGTGCATATGCAGCACCTGTTGGGATAAACAGGGGCTGAAAGTTCTCCTAGGTATTGAAAAATAATCATTCCAGTTTCCTTACTACAATTCTTTTTTGAGTCTGAAACAATATGAACTATATATCACATGTTGACATTTATGTCCTTCAGCAGTGTGACATCACTTGTCACTTAATGTAAATTTGTCCAAGTCATACAAAAGTCAAGTATCTGAAATCTGAGCTCCTAGTTACAAAGAAATATACTCTTACTGACTGACTCATAATTTTTTTGCTCTTATGTTCAAGCTTGTGGAAAATGAATATGCAACCAGGAATTAAGACAGAAGTTAAAACCTACATAAGGGATTTTAAGCAAACTCTACAAATCTATGTCCAGGACCCATCTGCTCTCAGTCACAAAAGTATTCAGTGTATAAATAAGCCCTTCCAATGAGCACAGTGGGATGGGGATTCATTCCTTCAGCGTGACACTGATGTGTTTGACCTGGGGTTGGCCTACAGATGTGTGCCCATGTGTGAGCAGTGAGGACACTATCTGCCTGACAAGGTACATGCAGGATAAACACATTGAGCTGGTATTTTAAGCAATTTAAAGATAAGTTTTGGCTATATTTTTTAAAGCTCTGACTTTTGTGAAGAAAGCAGCTAACGTTTTTAGTCTGTCACACCCTCAAAGACATCTCTGTCTGTCCATCTGGCTTGCTTTGTTTTCAGGCTGTTTTGTTGTGAAAGTGTTTTTAGGGATACCCTGTGGGATATATGTTGTGGGATATGTGGTGGGATATATGTTGTGTTTGAGGTGATGACTGTGGTCCTCCTGTGCATACCAGAAGTGAATTCCTTTCTAATTATGCACACCAGCTGCTGTCCAAGTTCTGTCTCCTGCACTAACATGTTTCTGCACTGGGAGAAACACTTTGTTCACATCTGGGGAGTAGCTGATGCAATGAGTCATGACTGCAGAGGACAAATCCTAAACATAATTCAGACTAGTTGTATATGTGGATTTGAAAGTGCAGGCTAAAATCTTAAATATTACCTGTTCTTCAGCAGGATGCCAGCAGAGGAAATGAAGTAATGGTGTGATGTCTTCTCAGCAAAGAGGCTGTTGTCATGTAAATCAACTTTCTTGAGATTAGCTGTTGGAAACTTGGATACTTGGATTATACTTGTGAATTTTGGTCACCAAATATGCATAGATTACTTTAAGTCTAACAGAGGGAAGAGAGCATTTTTGAAAACAGTGATGAGTTGTGCAAGGAGAGAAGTGTTCAAAGGAAGCGTGAGTCTAGGCCCATCTGTAGCGATCTCAGAAGAGATATGGGAAAGGGAGACGTTGTGTGGGTGATGGTGATGTCTACAAACTCCTCTGATAAGGAGTTGATCACTTCTATGTCTCTGCATGGATGATCAGAATTAAAGCAGAGGGAGCATTTGGAAGAGGGCAGATATGAGTAACTGTTAAGAGGATAGCAGAAAAAGAACTAGGAAAATACGATAAGTGATCCTCCAATAGGAAGAAAGATAAAGTGTCAGGTCAAATTATTTTGAGTCATGTGTGGTCTGTTTTCTTGTGTTTATTGGAACAAAAAAAAGGTAGAAAAGTAGAAATTCTGTGTTTTATATGTGAATTCTCATATATATGATTCATATATATATGAATTCTCATAAAACAGCTGCAAGCTGGTTAAGGTGTTCTCGAGCCCTAGATTTGCAACTGTGATAGAGAAGCGGACAACATGAAATTCGTTTTTTATTTCCAGCTTTGGTCACTGATGTAGATAAGAGAGTGTATGTGAACATCCGTGTGTTTGGTGAGTATATAAGTAGAACAATATACAGTGAATTTACCTCAAGTTTTCATGAAAGTGTCACCTGGCTTTGCACAGCAGATGTATGTGTGAACAGAGTAAAAAGGGAACAAAAAACCCTTAAGTTGTTTTACTTCATTGTTATCTAACTGTTTTGCACTCAAACAGCATAGAACATTATTTATTGAAGTTTGGATATATGGAGGTTTATGATATATCTTGTAGGTCAGTTGCAGGAATCACAGCTATGGATCTTCCAATTTCTGCCCAATTTTGATTCCAACAATTCACACTATCATAACATTTTATATTTTTTTTATTTTGAAAAGAAAAAGGTGAAAAGATTTGACAGTGCAATTTAAAGAATGTATTTGGACTAAGTTACAGACCTAGAGTATTTCAACCATTGCGCACCACTGAGAACACAGTGCCTCCTTTTAGATAATAGTGCTTTTATCCTCATAAACAAATTATGATGGTGGGACCTGGGTACTGGCTAGTACAATGGTACAGAAAAGAGTATCAGATACGTTATTTCCCTATTGATTTTATCCTGAAAAATCAAAAATTCAGGGGAATTTCAGTCAGTTTATTCAGTCAGTGACCATGTGGATGTGAGGTTTTTGGGGATGAACAGGGTGAGAAGATGTGCACATCTATATCTGTTTCAGAGTGTCTAAACAAGTACAGAAAGTCCAAGATACCATTCTTACAGGACAAAAAATGTAAAAAGCCCATTCTTAAGAAAACCCTGCAGCAATGGAATCTGTTTGGACTTAGGAAAACTAAGTAAAGAGCATAGGACTGGCTTAATTCATAATCAGAGTCAACATTTTGTCAGTGGGATTGTCTGATGGGTGGGAATGAATTTCACTTCATGGGCATGGGAGATCCTGTGCGGCTCCATGACAGTGGAGACTTGGTGGCTTTACTTGGCCCTTAGAACTCTGTCTTGGTAGGAATTTTGCCTTCCACCAGGGTGATATCAGTTTCTATAACTGTGATCCTTTCCTAAGGAAAACTGATAGTGTTCTTTTGTATCTTGGAAATACATATTGATAGCCAGAATACCTCATACCACCACTTTCTACAGGAAAAGTGCATGAAAGTAAATGACCCTATTGAGTTTGGCTACATGATCCTTTGTCACAAAGAAGTTTCACCAGCAAAATCACAAAGCAAAAATATACTGGCCTTTCAGAAAATGAAGCCTGTATTTGGGTAAAAAAAGCCAGAAAAATTTCAGAAGTAGTTTGGCTTAATGAAGTCATGGTTACCACAAGCATAGATTGGGTGTGAGATTCAGCACTGACTACAGTCAGTGCAAGCAAATCTCACACCACAGGGGCTAAGACGAGAAGTAGGCCCAAAGGAACTCCTGTCTTGGTTCAACAAGTTCCACCTTTGTCAGCTTCAGCAGCAGCATCCCACCTCAGGATTCCCACCTTGAAAGTTAGTATTTCTGCCAGATTTCTGTGTGCTGGGTAAGCGGATGGCCTGTTTTCTTCTTTGCCATCTTCCTTTCTGTCTTGTCCCACATAAAGCAGGCTGGGGTGAGGTTACTCTCCCTTTCTCCTTTGCTGAAACTTGGAAGCAGCTCCACCTCTGCCACCTCCTTCCACCCATTCTGACTCTGAGCTGTTAGAGGTATTGCTGCCCAACTTCCTCCCTCTCTCCAGGCTGTAGGGGTTGTGTATGGGCAGGGATGTGTATCCTTCCTTTCCTCTCATTCACCCCCATTTCCTTACAATAATGCAGTCACCTGATGGTCTGAGTCAGCCATGCCTTTCTACCTCCCAAAATATTCCCATTCTCTCTGTGGAAAAGTCAGGCTGACAAATGAGAGTTGGGTACCTCCTGTAGACCAACTCTTGGGTCAGTCTAACCACGGAACATGATACTTATTAAACAAATAAAGGACAGGAATTTGCTAGGAGCCCAAAGTGAGGTATTGAGACATGCTCAGCTCTCAGAATTTGAGATTTTCCTAGACTTTACAAGATGTTCCCTTTTCTTGCAGCTAAGCATATACTTCTGAGTAGGGTCCTATTATTAAATGGTTGAACGTGAGAGGTTTGTCATCTCTAGCAATAAGAGGGGAAGATGGTTTTGGTGAAAATATCATTACTCTTTAATATTGACTTATACTTATGGAATCCAGATTTGGAGTCATCACTTTGACATTCTGTGCTGTCTGCTTCTTTTGACCAGACTTCTTGCTTCGCTCACAAAGCTTAAAGGAAGAGAAATATTAATGAAATTTTAAATTCACTTTCTGAGGAAGTAAGGTACAGTCTTGTTTTACTTTTTAAAGAAGTTTTACCTAAATAAAAGGACATCTAAGGGAATATGTCTTTTGTTTGGTTGGTTTTATTAAATGTTTTATAGCTTTGTCTGGTATACAAAGACCTAAGCGACTTTACTAGGATCAATGGGAAGCACTGTTCCATCCCTCAACCTTGCTCAGACTTCTCCCTTGTGGCAGCTCCAGAGCTTCAACTCTCCAGGTGGACTTTGTCTGGCTCCAGGTAAAGTTTGTCAATACTTTTCATCTGACACAGTATATGTATTTTTCATATGCATTAAAAAGGCAGGTTCAGCAGTATCAAACAAGTCTAAGAATTTGATTTCATTTTATCAAGTTACTTGTCCAAACTAACCAACCTACCAAAAAGTAACTTCCCTTAAACTCCTTAAAATAAATTAGAAGACATATTTTGTTTTTTCATTGCGATACTTTAAAATAACTGGTATCTTTTTCTGATTTGAATATACATATTCAAGTTTCATTGAAATGTGTTTCTAAAAAGTAAATAAAATCAAAATGAAAAGTCCACTTCAGATTTAGGTAAATACTTCATGGAATTTAAAATGTTGTTAAAAAAACCTTCTATTTCCCCAGTGTTTTTCACTTTTTCTGATTTTCCTGTGAAAGGAAGCATCAACAACCAGAAAACTTTAGTTACTGAATCTTTGATTTAACTTCAGTCCTGGAAAAAAGTCTGGTTTTCTGTCACTTATAACTAGAGTCCTACAGCCAATATTAGTGCTTATTTTCCAGGATTTTAAGCTGCCAGGTACATGTTTTTAAAGGACTCTTAACAGATTAAATATATAAGTCAAAATACAGAGTCATTCAAAACAGAGAAATCCCTACTGCTATTTCCTTACTTGATTGATTCTACGCTTTCGAGTATTCTTTAGGGCTGAGTCAGCCTTTTTTTGTGAACGTCTCTGTTTATTCTGACCCTCCCACAATTTCTCACACCAAGTAACTTTTGACTCTACTGATCAACTCTAGATCAAGATAGCAATGAATGGGTAGTTCATTGCTCTGCAGTCTAGACTAAAGCAGGAGCTTCTTTTTTTGTCTTCAAATGTCCATACTGATCTTACAAGTAAGGCACAGATGCTTAGGATCATTCTTTTTCAAATTAGCCAAAAAACAGACACACACTGCACCACAAAACCACCTATACATCATAGTGTCTGAAAAAAATCAATCCAGAACTTAAAAATGGTGTGATGGGTTAATCCTGGCTAGCAGCCAAATGCCCAGCCAACTGTACTTCACCTCCTCAGCTAGACAGGGGGAGAAAATAAGCAAAAAACCGGAATGAGAAAGCTTGTGGGTTGAGGTAAGGACAGGAAGATCAATTGTCAATTACTGTCATTGGCAAAAAAGGCTTAACTTTGTAAAATTAATTTAATTTATTGCCAGTTCAAATAGATTTGGGTAGGGGAAACAAGAACACAAATACTAAAACAACTCCTTTTCTTCCACCATTCTCAGTCTTAACTTCTCCCTTTAGTCCTGACTCCTTTCACAGCCCCACTGAGCATTGTGGGGAGGATGGGGAATGCAGGTAACAGTTAATACATAACAGTTCTTTCTTCTGCTCCTTCCTCCTGGCACTTTCACCCTGCTCCAGAGTCCTCTCCATGGGCTGCAATCCTTCAGGAAGAAACCTACTCCAGTGTGGACTCTTCCTGGGTTGTTGTTCCTGCAAGAATATCTAACCTCTCTTGAATGGTCCTCTCTTCAGGCTGCTGAGGAACCTCCACCTCTGATACAGGTGTTTCCTCTATTGTTTCTCACTTTCCCCCCCCGCCCCGCCTCATCCTCCTCCTCTGGCTGTCCAATGTTTTCTGCCCATTCCTAAATATATTTTCAGAGACAGCCCAAATTCCCTGATGGGCTCAGCTGTGTCTGTGGTGTGTTCTGCTGCTGAGCTCACTGGAGCTGTGTCCAGCATGGGGAAGGCCCCAGCCTTTTCTCACAGAGGTCACCCCTACAACTGTCCTGCTGCCAAACCCTTGCCAAACATAACCAATACAGTGGTTCTTATGTGGATTTGCCAAATAATCCTTTCCTGTTCCTTTATTTTTTCTGGGAAACTGTAGGAACACTGCAACGAAGGCTGGCAGTTCTTGTCGTGACTCCAGCAACATCTAGAGGGAGGAGATGCAATGAGAGAGGCATTTTGTGTATGTACCTGAGACTTAAAAGCTCCCCAGATCTGGGAAAGTTATAACATACTGAAATTAGCTCGTGCTGAAAAGTGCTTGTTCGCTAATGGCAATAACAGCTATGTCACGTGTTCACTCCAGAGATGCCCAAGGACACTCACCTGTAGTGCACTAAAAATGAAGAGATCAGAAATGTATTAGTGCTGTATAGATAAAATATTTAAATGGTTATAGCTAGATGGACTATAAAGATAGTAATCTGATATGTATGCATGCACTGTATATTTTTGTACTAGAGTTGCAGCATAAATGACCCCATTAAATCCTGTTACTTTCCTAATCCAATAAGCGTTTAATCTCATTGCAAGTCTTGGAAATAATTATTCATTTATACACTTGTTTTTGCCACACATTTTATGTCAACAAGGAGTGTGCCTTTGACTAATCAGTTAAAACAGCTGGCGGATAAAGGAGTGAACGAGAATTGGGAATGTGCTATTTCTGGGAAGAAGACTATTGGTAGTTTTTCTTTGGTCTGCGATGTTATTGATTCTATAAAAATGTTGTATTATGCACAAAGAAAAGGCTCTACTCAGTGTTAACAAGGGACAAGGGTGAAAAGTAAAAAGCTTTGTACTTCTTAAGCTGCCTCACCCTGCTGCCTTACTTGACCCTAACTCATTGAATTTTACGGCTGTGAAGAGGTAGAAGGACTCCGCCCTTTTTCTACAGTCTGCACTTACCTTACCTCACAAGTGTCTGCCATACTGAGTTGGGTGAGGAATGTTGTATAAAAGACAGATGTGTGGGTTTTTCAGAATTACAGTTCTTTCCCAAAAGAGGAAATGCTCTTGAATACCGCTGCAAAGATAACCTTGTTCTTTTGTACTCCTGTGGGAGCTGTAATAGACAGAGTGATTCTGTTCGGGTTACCAAGAACCAGTTTCATGGTCAGGTATTTTTAAGTTTGTTGAGTTCAATGCTCTCCCACTCATCTTCACTCATCTTGGGAAAAACTTCACTCTCCTCTTTAAAAGCAATTTACCTGCACACCAGGACTTAGGGTGGGTTTACTGTTCCACCCCAGCAGTGTTGTAGGATACTGGGGTGAAAGTGGATTCCTTATCTCTTTCTGGATGAGGGCCTTTCTCCAGAGCAATATGGTGCTACTTGTGGCAACTGTAACTTACATGAGGGCAAGGAAGCAAACACCAAATGAATAATGTTACACTATGGATTTTTTCATTCCAACTTGCCATACTCTGTCTGTGTTTATTACAGTTGTAGGTGCAATATTTTACTGCTGCAGAGAAGTACTAGCCTTTGTCAGAAGAAGGAGAGAAAAAAATATGATGTTTTTGCTGTCACAGTTGTGGTCTGGAACATAATGCAAGTATTAAAGCATTGGGTAAGAAAGGAAACATTTTAAAGCTTAAGGAACACTTTGGAGTAGAAAAGTTTGAAGTTATTTTTAACACAGGTGTTTCTGTAATGGTGCTATACTGTATGAGGAAGCTTCTCAGTTCTCCAAGGCACTCACAATAGATGTAGTTTGCAGAATGATTGCTTAGAAACTCTTGCTGTAATGTAATAAAATTAGGAAGACTTGTAAAATCTACTCCTGCTAAAGATATTTCCCTTTTCGCAGTCTGTGTTTTTCACATAAATGTTTATTTCAGTATTTGTACTAAAAACCTTTTCATAAAAAGAGTAAATCAGATTTGAAATTTTATGCTTACCTTCTACTCCTCAAGTAGCACCACTGCAAATGTTAAGAGTTGGAAATAAAGGAGATGTACACATTGAAAAGAATGTGTCCTGAGGTGTGTTCACTAAGACAAAATCACTGCAAAGGATCATGCAACTTGCCCATCTGTTCTGTCATTTCTATCATTTATAAGCAATAAATGAAGGAAAGATCCAGACCTCTTCTATTTCAAAGTACTGTAGACATGGCCATGAAAGATATGCTATTTTATCTATTTTAGCTTTCAAGATCAATTATGACAATAGAAGAGGGACACTACTGAGAAATGTTGGTGAAAATTTCAGGACATCTTAGCACAGCTCTTATATCTTTGAGTAGAAATGTTGTTCTCTTTGAATCTTTATATCGTCCCATCACCTTCAGATAATGTTTTTAGAGTGAATGCTGGTCAAAATTGCAGGTTGTTTTCCTTAACTTTCTGCCTTCTGTCTATTTTAGCAAGGCATCTGAAAAAGGAAAAATCACATGTTTTGCTTCCTGGAATCCAGAACATGTTACAGGCATGATTCCTGAGGATAAGTGGTGTGACACTATCTCAGATCAAAATCTGATTGCACTGAAATCTAGGGACATGCTCTGCCGAATCACATATTCTCCATGTGCACAAGTATCCACTGCCAGAACACAGTGGTGTGACACTTGAAGTGACACTGAAAACTATTGCAAGACCCTGATCAGGCCTTAATATTGTGAAATGCTGGAAAATCTTGTTTGTGTTCTTTGTAGATGTAACTGGCTGGTTTTCAGCCAGAATAAGCAAATAGAGGACGATTTGGGTCTTGGGTCAATGAGATAATTCCTCCAACCTCCTGGCAGATTTAGCTGAATTATGTTATTCATAATGTAGTCTGTGAGTGTTTGTTCCTGTTTTAAGATACTTAAATGGTAATTTAAAATAATATAGCGCTTTGGAGACTTATGGGCAACTATCATGTATCATCTAGCATCCTTGCAGGTCATATTTGTGAAGGTAGTTCCATGTATACATATTTAGACCTGGAAAGGTGGAAAGCTTGGGTTTGCAACTTAAATTCTTTTTTTGGGCACAAATCTACAGATTGCTTCAATCAGGACTTGTCAGTAGAAGTCAAACAATTAAAAAAGTCAATTATTAAATTTGTCTATCCTTGTGTAAGTATAAGAGTCAGGAAGCAAATTATGAAACCTAAATTGCATGTGAGGAAGAAAAACCCTTGACATTAGCCTCTAAAAAGTGATTCCTCTCAGTGGCTTAAGCAAGGCTATTAGAGGGACTAGGTGTCAGAGCCCATATTAAAATGGAAAATAGAAACAGTATGTGATTGATTGGTTAATCTGCTGAACAACATTGACTCATGTTAATAAGGTTAGAATCCTATGTGTGGCCTTATAAAATCAAGTCTGTGTTTGCAGCTGTGACCTTCCCCTACTGGGTGACCTTGAGCACATAGCACTGCTTGGATTTTCCCCTTAAAATGGCAGTAATATTTCCTCACCTTTGTACAAACCTATGAAAGCAGTTGATAAAAAGCTTTTCACATGCTTTGGGTATTATTCTTACTACTGATGTATTACTGTGGCAATTCTTGTAGGTTGCGAAAGAGGAAAATTCCTCTGCCAACATGCAGCCAGGAGAGAACTTGTAGCTGCTGAGTGGTTTGAGGTCAGATCAGCAGTAACTATAGGTTTTCAGAAGTCTTAAAAGCTGCTTCTTGTAGCAGAAAGGGCAATGAGTATCCCAAGGAAAAAAAAAAAAAGGTGATAAACTTTCTTTGTAATTGGCTTGCACCAGTCAGAATATCTGTGAAACACAAAGGTCAAGCAACTTATTTAAAAAGAAACCCTATGTGAATCTAAGATTAGTCTTGACATTTTCAAAATCTCAGAAAATTAGGGGAAGGGCTGCAGCCCTGAGGATTATGGTCCCTTAGGCTGACTGGAGGAAAGATTATACTAAACATTTTGGAACCTGAATGATCCATTCTGTATTAGAGAAGATTTACAAGATCCTCAGAGAGTGCTTGAAACATCTGACTGAGAGAGAGTCTGTGGACTTTCTGCTTTCTTGGTAGGGACTCTCAAGGGCACCATTAAGGAATCAACTATTGTGATTGATGGAAAAATAAAGAAATCGAAGAAGAAATGAAGACAAACTACAATGTGGACTTTTTCCTGCAGTCCCATGATATCTTCAGCATTAAGTGATTTTGGCAGATAATTTCTACTATGAAGCATGTGGATAGCCAGAAGGCTATTAAGAGAGAATGATGCTATAATATAAGCATGGAGGATTCTTATAAAGTGTATCTTTCTCTCATTCAAAGTACATGATGAAAAATGATGTGTCCAGAGTGCTAACAAATTATAACAAAGTATAAATTTTCCACATGTATATCTTTTTATGTATATATATATATATCTATATATGGATATATATAGATATATATATATAATGCTAAACCACCTTTACTATCATAAGCCAGCATTCTCTCCCCCACCCTTGCTATTTATTTCCTATTTATAAAAATAATTCCAACTGCATCTTTTAGCTAATCCTAGCTAGCTCCATATGCAGGCTGACAATATGCCTGAGGTGATAATATGTCTGGTCAGTTAGACCAATGTGTGGTAGATGTAAAATCCTTAAATGGGAATGCAGGATTCTGATGGAATAAGACCCCATGTTCACTTTGCACAGATGAAAATGATCTCATCATGTGCAAGATGATAGGGGATAAGGCTCCTCCTTTCTTCCTGGTACAAATTAAATTTGAGTGATGAAATGAATATATAACATGCAGCTAGATGGATTCACGCTCTCTCCCACCCATCTTTATCATTTACAGACTCATCTTAGTAGTTTGTCTTTCCCTGTTCTATGAATTATTTGTGAACAGATAAATTAATTTAATTACTTTTTAAAATTCATAATTGTGTTTGTGAAACCTTCCTGAAGAATGATTGTGAGCCTTTGGTTTACTACAAGTCTGTGCTCACTATAGTGTTACTGGTCCCCTCAGCAGCATGGGAGAGCTACCAGTCTCTGCCTGAACAATTCCAAACATTATGTACATATAAAGCTTATATTTCTATCTTTAGAGAGGTTTATGTGCCTGAAACATCTGGATTTTTTTCCATGCTACCATAGGATTGTTAGAAGGTTTTCCTTCTCCCTGTTAGCTGTGTCGAGTTTCTGTGCCTTGACTGTGATCGTTATGAGAACATATCACACCCCAAAGCGTGTTCATTTTCCACGTTTTCATTTTGCCCAGGGAAAGAATACAAGAGCAGTTTGCAGAGCTAGATGATACAGACTGGCATTCAAAATGCCATTTTGCTGGTGCTTATTTTAAACCTTGTTCTTCCTGGGCCAAATCGGACTGACTTCAGTCTGTAACAAGCTCCTTTCAAGGTGTATCTACTTGCATCTGTGCCAGTACTCTGGGCAGGAGTTGTACTAGCTGCTGTAACGTCAATAGTGGTGCCAATAATTTTATCTGTGTTAAAGCCAATGCTGTGGCCTTGGATTTAAAAAGCAAAAACCAAACACAATTCTTTCTCATGGCAGAGATTATGTCAGGCACAGTACGGAAGTATTTAGAGTGCCATTTTATGAGTTTATTGGTACACATTTTTTCCTATCACTATTACAGAACATGTACTGAAGAAGTACATGGATCAACATTCATGAAAAAATGCCTAACACTTATTTGTATGTCCTAAATAATAGGAATAGTTCTGTATGCTAAATAAAGGCATTTCTAGGACCCTGTATTTGCAAGTGAGGAGGGAATCTGGCTGAAGCCAAGCAAATATTTTTGTGCTGCCTTTGTTTAGATCAACTTTGTCTGCTCTATTCTGTGTATCTAGGTTTCCAGTCAACTTCACACACAGTGAACAGACATACAGATCTTGGGGAGAAATGGAAAAGATTTATCCTATTTGCTTTCACAGAAGGAAGATGTTAGTGTATGCAGAGTTGGGATAGGTTCCTATCGTGACAGAACAAAACTGACTTTTCAACTAGTGCCTTGCCATGGCAATCTGCTTCAAAGGAACAACTGTCATTTTTGATAAGGATAGTGAGAATTACTGTCATCTGGAGAGATCACTATGCCTCTGGGTTGTATGGTATGTTTCAACAGAAAAATTTATTCTTTAGGAGATAAATAATTATTCCACTACAAAATTTTATTTCTGGTTTCGAAAAGACGCAGTTTGTACCCTGCATGATTATAATGTAGCTCCTTAACTAGCTCTCTTTAAATATAAACTTGTGATATGCTTTTTAAAAAAAAAAAAAATATATATATATATATATATATGGCAGAGAGTCAGGCAGAAAAAGCAGCTAGTTAGTGGGAACCTTCACAGGGCAAGTGAATTTGGGGAGGGTGCATGCACACCACATGCCTCCCCAGAACCAGGAGCCAGAGAAGCAGCTCGCAGTCTCACAGAAGCTGAGCAGCCGAGCGAGTTATTATGGAGAGCTTCTCTGTGGCTGAGCCAGTAAGAGCTGGGTGCTAAACTTGTTTCCGCTTGAAGTTGCTCTTTGCATACTTGTTAAGGCAGAATGTTCTACCTTTTCACCTCTGCAATACTGGGTGTGAAACATGAGCCTCTAGGTGTTTCCTGGCTGGCAAGAATTCAATGGCAATAAAATTACTAGTAGAATAAATGTTTCAGAGGCAGTTATCCTCTCTCACCTGTTTGTAATTTTTTATTAATTATTACAAATGTGTTTAAGTACTCTACCTGATTTTAATCTGCTGTATTCCCAGGATTTACATATAAAGGTCTTTTTCCCACAGAATAATGAATAATCACATATGTCAGGGTGTGGTGTTAAAATACTGAAGGTTGGTGATACACCTACTAGCAATCGCTCATTTTGTAAAAGGCTGGGTTCTAGAAGTAGTTTGCTTTTTATGGCTTTGATCCAAAATTCTGTTGAAATCAGACTTTTATTGAGTTAAAAAGCTACGGATCTAGTCCCAAATGTTCTTTTATGGGAAGTGTTTGTAGTGCCATTGTTAACAATATATGCAGCACTGGGCACGTGAACTGTATAAGTAGAAATTTTACTTTTCCCAAAGCTCCTGCTTACTTTTATGCATTCTTTGCTCAAGCAAACAGCAGGTGGCTTACATGAATAGTGGGGTTAATGAGACTACTTAAGTGAGCAAGAGTGGAAAAAACTCCCCCTCACACTGGTCCTCTATTTCAGAGAGTTTAGGACTTGCCAGATAGAGCTGAGAACTGTAAAGGATTAATATTATTATATATTGAAAGAAAAGCTGACCAGGATAGAGGTGACAGAGGGGAGGAGGGTTTGTTGTTCCAGGAACAGCAGAGCTAATGAGATCTAATGCTTTTGTTTCTTAATCCCTGAACTGAATTAATCTCCCTCCCTTCCCATGTGATGTCATCCCCTAGGTGCAGGGAAGCCGCAGGGCAAGATGCAATGCTGCCTGGTCAGCCAAACAGAGGGTGAGGCAGCCTAACTTAGCAGTGCCTGCCCTCAGCGGAGATACTTACCTTGTCCCTGCTCTCCTACCACTTTCAATTCTCATTAATTATATAGAAACATAGTTATCTTTGGCATTTCTGATTGGATTGAAATAGGACAATGAACTCACAAGTTATTTGGGAGAAGAAAAGATAATACAATTGTGTAGTCCATTTCCTTCCAACAAAAAATTTACCCTGAACTCCACTTGGTTGAACATGTAGTTCTCCATTCAGATCCCATAACAACATGGCCTTTATGAATTTTTGAATGCTTACTTTCAGAATAATATACGTCAAAAATAGTAAGCCCTAATGAGATGATAAAGTAGGAACTGGATCACGGGGATAATATTTGTGATTTCTCATTATGCCATCTTTATGTCAATCAGCATGTTACCTTTGCTACCAAGCGGGGAGGATGAAGAAGAAATATTTTATACAGTTTTAGGTTTTATTTTCTTTTTCGATTTTCCCTTCCATCTCAATATTACTGATTTGAAAAGATGCAAACACCAGAAATACCAACATACTGCAAGAAGTAAATTTTACACTGGCTCTATAATATCTGTAATGGAAACAGTTTGTAAGTAACTGAAGTCTTGATGGAATTTGAGAAGACTGGATTTTGAATGTCAATGGATCTCAAACTGCTGCTACACTGCTGGATGCCAGTGTTATCTGGCCAAGTATCAAGTAGGATTTCACAGCATAGTGGCTACTTGAAAAATTCCTAACACTCTTGCCTGGCAGACAAGATTTATAAATATGAACAGTTAGTGTTTGAAAGTTAAGGAAGTCACAAAGACCCAGCAACAAAGCAATCCAACAGAGGAAACTTCTTCCCACTTTTAAACTCAGAAAGTGATTGCTCTCAAGCAAAAGTGACATCAAATGCTTTTTTAGATAAAAGGCGGTACAAATAAGAAAGATCCTCCAGGAGAGGCTTTAAAGTGTCTTTCAAAATTAGCAAGCACAAAAAGCCCATAGGTCAAGAATCAAGTCCTCTCCTGTAATCCGTATTCACTCAGATAGCATTTCAAGCTCAGGCTCCTGGAACTGACCTTCAAAGTCATTTCTTCATGAAATGCGTGTTATACTATTGTCGCTATTCATCCACCTCTAAACACCTGGCATCAGGCAAAGTTCAAAGGAATCAAACAATGAACTGACCCCTTGAGGGGAAAAAAAAGTAAGAGCAGCACCAGGACTGGTCAGAATGCTGGAAAATGGACACTGATATGTGAAGCAGTGAGTATTGTGTGGTCACTGATCTTGACAATTACTAAGTTTGGAATAAATTGTGCCATAAAAATTAATATACTCATTGTACATATATTATGTGTAGACGCAAGCATTTTCTTGCTGATGAGCCTTGCATGTAGCTTGGAAT
Organism: Melozone crissalis; assembly: GCF_028551555.1. Taxonomy (NCBI): domain Eukaryota; kingdom Metazoa; phylum Chordata; class Aves; order Passeriformes; family Passerellidae; genus Melozone; species Melozone crissalis. Next base: position 37,165,370 of record NW_026535794.1, read on the forward strand.
TAGCTAATATAAGAATTAGTAGAAATTGTATCCCTAACAGTGCCTCCTTCAATTTTATGTTTGAAAACAATTTCAACAATTTATGAAGTGGAAATACACAATAAAGGTAACTTGTAAAAATTACTGACTCATAAAAGTGAGCAGAGACAAAGAATGATTTCTGAATTTTTATATTTTATATCCTTGCCACGTGAATTGCAATTTCTTCTTACTGGAGGCTTTTCTGATATGCAGCAATGCAAGTCTCAAGTGACTTGAGTCTGGGGAAGTCCTGACACAGTTTTCTGAAAATCTCTTTCTATTTTCCATTAACAATGATAACAGCTCTGATCTTCCCCACAAGATCACATTTAAGTATTCAGTGGCTATTAATAAAGACTTGATTGGATTCTAGTCACAATAGTTGTCATAAATGCAAGGTTTGAAAGCTTTGGGTTAATATGGATTAAGATGTCAAAGGTCAGAAGACAACCTGAAAACAAAGAAAATTCATTACAGATGTAATTTTTTTTTTCGTTCAACTAAAAACTATAGTACAGTTATTAAGAAATCAGATTAATGAATATGTAAAGAATCCCAAATGACCTTAAGGGCAGAAATCAGACTTTATTTGTTAAGAATCTAAGGATTGGATAATTTTAAGCTCCTGGCTGGGAAGACTCTGGAGCATTTATCCTTAGGAAGACTGATCAGTCAACACCAGAGGAATGTATGTGCAGTTCTCAAAATGGGCACAAAGATTGCCATTTGTCTCTTGACTTTTAACCTATATTAACTTGGGAGGGCTCAGAAATTTCTCCTTACTACCATTGCAGCAATAAATTATGTTGGATTTAGGAGATGTTTGTGACACTTCTGACCTTGTAGACCTGTGGACTTGAAGACCTTAGAAAAGGTCCGGTCTTGAGTAAGTGCCCTTTTATGTGCTACCACCATATGAAAGCTGACTTCTCTGATGAAGATTTATTTGCAGGCACAAAGTTGGTGGATATCTCCTGCACTTGCTGCCTTCCATTTTCCAACAGAAATATTTCACTGTGGATAACAGAGCTGTGTTAGGATGGTAGGACATGGTCTGCTTATCGAGATACTATGGCAGAGAAGAGCTTTGCTGGCAGAGGCCTTGGTAAGCATAAATTAAAAAATAAAAAAAAAGGTTGCTGGTTGCCACATCTGTCTTCCTCTAATGATACAGAAAAATCTAGAAAATCCTGGAGAGATGTCCTTTAAGATCATCAGGCATTAACATTTTCCTTTTTTCTGTCTCTGAAAAGTTGTTCATACCTTGGGGGAATTTGATGGGATTTGTGGGTATGACCCTGGTTTGTTAATAAGATGGGCACTTTTAGGTTTTCATGAAAAGCTGATGCTTAGTTATATTCCTCAAGGGAGATTTAAAGGAGAATTTTTTTCAGTGATACAAAAAGTATTTTGGTGCTTATATTCCCCACTGAGTAATATGTCTGGATTCCCTATCATTTAATGAGAAATTAATGGCTCCAAAGAATCAGAGTAGTAAATGTCAAAATAGATACAGCTAAATGGAGACTAATATTTTTTATGGACATCAGGTATCTTCAGATACAGTATGTGCATAAATGCAATCCATGAGATGTGGATTAGGTGATTAAGACAAACTGTGAAAAATAAAAAAGGAATGCATATAGAAAGATAGCCAGAACTGGATGTTTCTATAAAGGTTTAAATGCAGAGTAAAACTGCTGTGTCCAACAAAGTTGCTGAAGACTCATTTGGGTGTAAGTTGAATTGGAGTCTGTCTCTAAGAGTGACTTAACAGTGACTCAACATGCTGAATTGTTGCTCCAAATAGTAGTTATCAAAGGCATCTTGCCTTTGCGTAAATGACTAATATAATTAGCTTATAACATCACCATAGGCATTGGCAAAAGTAATCATCATTACTATCCATTGTGTTCACAACATCTGAACCATTCATTTCAAAGCCTGTGGAACTGAAACTTCTATCCATCTCAGGAGAACTTTGTTTTCATCCTCCACACATTTTCTGGAGGGGCCTGTTTTCCATGCCTCCCCATCCTCCTGCCCATTCTTACTGCATACAAAATGTAATTAGCATTGTTCCTGCTTGCTTCATCTTAATTTTTTTTTTAAAGGAGTGAGGCGGAGATGGGGAAAAAATTTTTACAATAAAATCAAATACAAAAGTCCTTTGTGCACAAAACCCTGTCCCACTTGGTTAGCTCAATTAAACATATGTAGAAAGGCTCACAAAGTTGGCCCTATTTTGTTGTTAGTTTCATCCATACAATTCTGAAGTTATGGGTGTAACCAAGGTCAGAATTTAGTCCATTGTACGCTTAAAAAGAAAAAGAAAGCACTGTGAGATTTTGATGTTTCACTTTTCTAGCAAAATGATGTGCTTCCGTAGCCATGAAATAAGGACATGATTTGAATGAGTTACCATCTCTCTGATACTGAGATAACTAATCTGAGATTGAATGCTGCTCTTTTTCAGGAAAAATGAACGCAATGATTAATAGTATCATGGCAGCACTATTATTTGGTATGTAATACTCTCTTTATATTATTAAATGTTTGTGAAATTGCAATTAAAAGCTTGCCTTCTTTGCTAATATGCTCTCTTTAATTAAAGAACTCTTGCTGTGAACTTTGCCTTTCATGAACATGCTTAGCAGTGGTGTTAAGGAAAAGTTTAATCCTTTTAGACAGAGTCACCTGTTCACAGACCCCTAAAATACTTAAGTCACATCTCATTTAAGACTAGATTGCTCAGCACCTTGTAGAATTAAGCATAGGCTTAGCCTACCTGTTTCTCATTTTAGTGACTTGTAGCAGAGTAGCTCGACTTACAGCTGAAACAGTGCTTCCTCAAATATCCAGGTAGCAATTCAAGTCTATCCACTCTGCCAGTGCTGGTTGGTGCTCTAGTCCCCTTATCAGCTTCATGGCCCTCTTCTGCACTTGCTCCAACAGTTCCATGTCTTCTGTTGGAGCGCCAGAACTGTACAGAGCATTCCAGATGGGGCCTCTGCAAGAGCAGAGCAGAGGGACAGAATCCCCTCCCTCGACCTGCTGGCTATGCTCCTTTTGATGCAGCCCAGGATTCCAATGGCTTTCTGGGCTGCCAGCACACACTCCCTGCTCATGTTCACCAACCATCACCCCCAAGTACTTCTCTTCAGGGCTTTTCTCTATCACTTCTCTGCTCAGACTGTAGGTGTGCCTGGGCTTGCTCTGACCCAGGTGTAGGACCATGCACTTGGGTGTGTTGAACTGGTTTAGACTTCAGGTAGAGCTGCATGTGTGAAGTACATTACAGCTATGCAAGCTCTTAACTACTCTGTACACTTCTTTCCAGTGTCAGTTTTAACTCTCTTCCCTTCTTTCACTGTTTCTTTGAGCCTTTTAGGAAAGGAAGGTGTGATGGATTTTTCTGGCACAAGAAGCCTACTTGGGATTAGTCTCTTTCCCTATTGATTAGTCACACAGAGAAAATTCTTGAGAGCAAACTCTGCATGTAGCTTTCTGTCTTTCAGTAATCTTCATAAGTTAAAAAGCAAACTTTATTTGTTTGAGGACAGGAGATGTCCTTCTTTCCATTATTTATAGTACATGTGTTGTGATTAGAGAAACTGCCACTGAGGTGAGACTTTTATTAAAAATGCAAACCCTCTACTTACTTTGCTTATAATCTGCTAAGATTTTTTTAAAAGTTCAAATAAAAAAAAGGCAAAAAATGTTTTGAAAAGTTTTTGAAAGTTCAGAGAAATTACCAACAGATAGATGCCCAATGAAAAATTCATTTCTACAGGGCTCTAAATCCTTTGTCCAACCTGCCTATTCTTAAATACCTACACTTTAAAGACTAGGTATTTTAAGCTATGTGCCTGTGTTACAGACACCAAAACTAAAGACCTTACATCCAGACTTGCAAAATATTCAAAATCCACAATCTGAATAATTCTGAAAAGAACTCAATCATCCTTGAGTTCATCCCACAAAAACACAAGGATTTGTAAAACTGCATTTTTCTCTATAAACAGAATTGCATCTTCAGAGTGTACAACTCCCTGTTTTCTTGGGTTTGGCTTTGCATCCTTGTTTCCTTTAAATAATAACCAAAATATTTGTCATGCAGCCCAGGCCATGGCTGTGGTCTGATGGCAGTAAGCCAGTAAAGCCAAGACTGAGGGATCCCACCAGTCTGAGTCCTGCTTGGTGCTGAGAACTGCTGCAGCTCTGCTCACGGCCAGCAGCACATCCCTCCATCCCAAGACACCCAGCTGTCTATGTGGGCTGATGACAAGCAACTGAGCTTAGAGCAACCTGAGTTAACGTCACTGAGAGATTGGTTTAGCTCTCAGTTTAAGAGTTGGGAAGTGGCAGTTGAGATCAATATGCACAGAACAGGCGTATTTTTTGATCTCTTTTTTTTCTCGAGCTGAATATTTGAATACAAAATCTGATCTTACATATGAGCTCAACTGTGGAAGTGTAATGCAATAGCATTTAAAAATAGTGACTGCCAAGAAGCAAATTAACACAGAGGAAAACCATTTGGAGGTGTTTGGTGATGGTTTTCACCAGGCAGGCTATGCACAGTTTTTATATACAGTAGGTTAGCATTTCCAAAGGGCAAAGAGACATGAAGAATAAAGGATAATCTTTTGTTGCTTCAAGGCATGTGATCTTTGTGGTTGGAGACCCCAGGCAGTGCTATCTTTCAGTCAGGTCTTGCTATACTCTGAGATTTTCTTAAAGTCTCATGACAGAAAATTGACATTAAGAATATACCTCTTTATGTGCTTTTTAAAAATGAAATAAATTAAAATCCTGTTCCATTTCAAGCTTTTGATTTCCATATCAAGCTGTTTATGGCTCTGACAAACAATGCAGATATTTGAAACCTGCCCAGAATGTGTTTAAGAGCTGTACTGCTATAGATTAATAGATTTGTAACATATTTTACTCAGATTTAGCTCTGCTCATATGAAATGATGTATTTTTCCCCAAGAACAATACAGATAAAAGCTGAAGATTACAGTTTGTGTTAGAGTGGGTATGCACAGATAAGGATGTTTCTCTTTGTGAAAGATGAAAAAAGTAGAAGAGCCTAAGAACAACAAAGACGATCTTTCACAGCAGGGAATATATTTGATGACCTACAGTAAATATTATTAATGCCTGAAAGTGCTTTTATATACAAGTATTGCTTTGTAGTAGGCACTTTGTAGTATGTATTTGCTATTCTCTTCCAATACAAATAAATATCAAGCTAGAGTAGAGTTATAGAACCATAAGATTAGGAACATGATGAAAGCATAGCACTGTCATTAGTTACAAAGACCACAGTGTTCTAGCAGAGGGACACTTTCATTGATTTACTTGCTACACTGATGTTTAGGACTAATGTAAGCAAGTAATAGGTAGGTTAATTTGGGCAGCAAATGTGAATTACTGAGTATATGTTACAGTGGAATAGAACGTCGTGGGGCAAATCAGGATAGCGGTTGAAAAAACAATGGGAACTCCAACGTAAAGTGAAGGTCTGAACTGGAGAATGAATTTCTACCTCTGGGGGCATATAGGAAGTTCAGACTACAAGATCCTACCAATAATTCAGAAATCTGTTACTGGTCTAGCAATCTCTTTCTAGGGACCAGTTTAAAGACATTTCACCTTTGTCTTGAACAAGTGGCAGTAAAAGATAGCCTTATCATTTGGGAGCTCTCGGAGAGCAAATTCCCAAAGCAAATTCCTCAGTGATGTAGGGTAGGCATCTAGATGCTTTTCATTGCATTGTGGGATATTGTGAATCAATGAAAAAGAGACAGAAAGGAGCCTCTTAGTGCCTCCAGCTGTAGGACATCACATCTCAGCTCTGTGACAAAACAACCTTACTTCTGAACTCACTGAATAGATCCTATTCACTGGCAAGATGCTTCTAGCAATCTAGGAAGAGAGGGCAATATTGGAAGACTCATGAAGAGGTGAAGGACAGGATGAATCTGAGTCTTAAATAAATAAAAAAATCATCAAGAGTGCTTAAGAATTTGAAGCAATGTATTTTCAGGATTCCCAGTTCTGATAAGCAGAAAGTCACTATCAGGGCTCAGACCTGGTAGCTCTGGATACATGTTGAAATCCCAGCAAATGAGCCCACTGGGGAATTTCATCCTTTCTTTTTGCACATATATTTTAAAATGAGATCACCTATGACCTTTTTTCCTGCCTTTCGGAGTTCACTGCTGTGCTCATCATATCCAGACATGCTGCAGAGATAAGGGACACTGTTTTCAGAGTTTCAATACCCTCTCCACTTGACTTCTGGGAAGAAGTTGAGGCTTGACTTTCTTTGATGCTGGTAGGAGATGACATGTTAATAAATGGGTCACAAACAGCGAGAGAAGGACAGGGTGAAACTGAGAGGAGTTAGCCATAAATACCTGTCTTTGGGACATTGGTTGCTTTCAGTAGCCCATTCTGCTCCTCTGCCTTCTGAAGCGACAGCAATATTATAGTAGGCTGACCCTGGCTGGATGCCATATCCACACCAGAGCCTCTCCTCAGCTGAACAGGGAAGAGAAAATATAGCAAAAGGTTCAAGGGTTGAGATGAGGACTGTGAGAGATCACTCACCAAATACCATTTTGGGGAAAGCAGACTCAGCTTAGGGATGTTAGCTGAATTTATTACTAACAAAATCAGAGCAGGAGAATAAGAAGTAAAATAAATCTTAAAAACACATTGCCCCCACCCTTCCCTTCTTCCCAGTCCTACCCCAGAAGTGTAGGGACACAGGGAATGGGGGTTGTGGTCAGTTCATCACATATTGTTTCTGCTGCTCCTCAAGAAGAGGGTCTTTCCCCTGCTTCAGTGTGGGGTCCCTTCCACAGGAAAGAGGAAGTTCACCTTCTGCAAACTTCTCCCACATGGGTTCATCCCACAGGCAGCAGTTCTCCATGAGCTGCTGCAATGTGGGTCATTTTGCCATGGGGCACGGTCCTTCAGGCACAGGCTGCTCCAGCGTGGGCCCCCATGGGGTCACAAGTCCTATCAAGAACCTGCTCCAGTGTGGGCTCCTCTCTCCATGGGTCTACAGGTCCCTGCCAGGAGCCTGCTCCAGCATGGGCTTCCCAAGGATTCACAGCTTCTTTTCAGGTATTCACCTATTCTGGCATGGATCTGCTTCACGGGCTGCAGGTGGATCTCTGCATCCTTGAGGCCCTCTGTGGTATTGTCTTCACCATGGGCAGTAGGGGAAGCTCAGCTCCAGTGCCCTGGAGCACCTCCTCTCCCTCCTTCACTGACCTTGCTGTCTGCAAGGTCACAATTCTCTCTCTTGCAGCTTTTCTCTGGCTGCAATTACATCTGCACAATAACTATGTTTTTCCTTCTTACATATGTTCCCACCATTTCTGGTTGGCCCAGCCTTGGGCAGTGCAGGTTCATGATGGAGCTGGCAGGCATTGGCTCTGTTGGACATGGAGGAAGCTTCTGGCAGCTTCTCACAGAAGTCACCCCTGTAAAACTCCAGTACCAAAACCTGGCCATGCAAAATTTTTTGCTGTACCCTTTCCCCAAAACAGGAGGTGAAACAGTCCCTGGGCAGCCTTTATTGATTACAGTTCTGAAAGTCACCAGCCTAGTGGGATGAATACATCTGTAGAGAAATGAGGAAGTGTCTGGGGGACTTTCCCAGTGACAGAACTGAGGTCTCAGTGGAATTTCGGATGTCTCTGTGGAAGGTGTCACTCTGGTAAGCCAGACCCTTGGGAGAGGCACCTCCACAGAAGCCTGGAAGTAATGCGCTGTGAGATTTTATCATGTAGGTGTGATTGTATCTTGGCCGTGAACATAACAAAGATGTCACAAATTAATCCGTTCTTAGGTTTTTTTCTGCTGAAGCTGGCATTGTACAAGAGAAAAGAATACAATATTAGACCTGTAAGAAACATTAAATTCTAGTTTCTCTCTTCAGTTTTTTTAAGTGAATGGCTTTATTCACAGTATAAGAATAGCCATGGCTTTTCCTGAAAAAAAGCTTGTAATTTATTTTTTAAATTTTAATGAAAGCTAAATGGTCACCAGCCAAAAAATCTTCATATTAATAATATTTAGTTTCTGGTTTAAAAGATGTATTTCATTTTGAACCAGATCTGATCAATGCACACAGTGTCTTTTGCCAAAGATTTTTAAAAATGCTTCACTTAAAATTGTCCAGATTTTTGATCAAATAATTTGGAAAAATGTATCTGGTTTGTTCTCACATTGGGGAAGGCTTTTCTCCGTTTTCTCACTTCTGTGTTTTTCCTGTCTTTTGACGAATCCTGACTCGAGCGCTCCATTTAAAGGCTTTGAGCATCCCAGAGCGTGGGAAGCCTTCTGGGGCTGCCGAGACGCAGCAGAGTGCACGACCCTGCGACTGCTCCTTCTCTTCTCGCCCACTGTGCAGCACAGCCTCCCAGACTTCTCCTGAGAAGTGTTGAGGCCCTGCCAGTTCTAGTCTGGGAGCTGGGTCTGTTTAGTACCTCTGAATACTAACTAGGTTGTTTTCACCCAACAGTAATATGTGACAAATTAAACAATATAAATTTTATCTTGATCTTAATTAAGGCGACAGCAATATTCCCATTAACTTCAGTGGGACCAGAACTATATCAAATATTATTTAAACATTTATAATAGCATTAGATAATGGGGTTAGAATAATTAAGAGTCTATTGAAGAAATTTAGCTTGATGGTGGAAAGGCAAATTATGTCAAATGAACGGGAACTGTCATTTATGGAGGCCTATTGAGGTAGTCTTGTTTATTGAGGGAAGAGAACGAAGCTCATAGAAATTTTTCAGGGGCAAAATCTGAATGTCTTTTTGGGACTGAGTAAGAAGTGTGGGAATATTAAACAGATGTGTGAGATGGGAACAGTGTTTCTCACCCTCACACAGACTCAGCAGTCAAGAGTACCTGAAAATTAATTTTCGATCGGCAAAATGAGATCCTAGAATCAGTGTAGGCTGTTTCAATTAGGTCTGTGCAGATGGACAAAATTAATGGGTCAAATAAGTAATTAATGGTGTTAATATATCAATCACTTTTCTAATAAAAGTGTCAGAAATGAGTCAAGGGAAAAAAATCTAATAATTAATTTGAAAACTGCTATGATGCTCCAATTGATTTGGGGCTGGGATAAAAAAGGAGAATAATTAGTAAGGATCAAAAAAACAATATTGCATTTAGTCCCCCAAATGGGGAGGAAAATTAAACAGAGGTTGGATTGAAATATCATTTTTTACCTCTTAAGAAGATTGGGATTGTCAACCATAGAAGAATCCTATTCCTTATTTTAAAAGACCTATGTATGCCCTGTCCTTCCTCACTTCTACTCATGTGCAAGGTCATGTTAACTCAATGAGGAATCAAGTGGCTTTTGTGTGTGTGTTTTATACTTTCTCTTTTACCCAGAGCTTTAAATGTTAAGAAGTTCTTTTGTCTGTTTGCTGCTATGATAAAAAGATGAACCAACATAAAAGCCATAAATGTTGGGGTTTTATCCACAAAAAGCATGCTCATTTCAATACAAAATGAAGATATTAGTCTAAGTGATCTGCTAGACTCCTCACTGGACAGGAAGTGAAAGAGAGGGGGCATTGCATGAATGTGTCTATTAGTCATAAAAATAGGTGTGTGTGAATTTTTTAATTTTTGGAGGAAATTGTTGAAACTTGAGAGTGCTCAGTTTTTGAAAAATGCACTTATTGAATATACTAGTGGAGGTGCAAAAAGCATAAATTCATAAGGGTTAAAAAAATATAAATCTGGGATTTTCATTGGGAATTTTTTTGACTGGCCACAAAGTGCTGCTGAGCTTGGCTTGGTCAGCTTCTGTGTTATTGAACAAAAATATACTGCAATTGTTATGAAAAGTAACAATCTTGTTTTGCCCTTCCCCACTCACTTCCAATATGAAAACCAGCTAGCAAATAAGCAAGAAACAACCACAATTCCTTTCAACAAAATAATCTAGATTAAACCACCTCTTCCTTGCAAGAAGCTGTCTACCAAAACAATTCACAGAATTAGACCTACTTTAGCTGATACCCTAAAGCTGTGAATGACAGGCAGTAGTTAAAAGTACTTGAAATAAAAGGAAAATCAAAACAAGTGCAAGTTAACTCAATGCTCTTGAAAATGGGACTCTTAAATAGAATGTGGACTAGTCTGTTACCTGCCGTTACTTTAAAACTGTTGCATGAAAGCTAACTTGTGGGAACCATAGATGTAAGTATTGGTGTACAAATGCTAAATATCTAGGAAGCATTAGAGGAGTGGAACTGATCAGACTGAGAATTGATACTGTAGTTGTTCAACGTATTTCAGGGGATCCAAGTAACCCTAAAAAGTTTTTCAGCTAAGAAATGCTCTTTCCTTGCAGTAAGGAGTAGCTATTCTCTCTCTATTTTACCATGGGTTAAACTTATCATACACCTTTCCCCTTCTTGGTAATGTCTGTTTTAATGACACATCCACCAGTGTCAGTGGTTGTGTTCTTTGCTGTATTAGTTTTCCTTATATTTATTCCAGGCCACTGCTGCTGGGCAGGATGTGACAAGTGTGCTGGTTTGCAAGGCTGTGGTGTACACAGAAGAGTGATTTCATTCAAACAAGAAGTTGTTGCTAGGTAGGCATTTTATTAGCACTCATGCAAAGTAGCAACTTGCTGTAGTCTGCACTTTTTCATCTTTAAAGTACACTTAAACTAGATCCCTGAACAATGGGCCAGTTGGAAAACACATTTGGACTTTGGAAGAAATGCACTAAGCAAGAAAAAAACTAACAAAAATGCAAAGGACAACATTGCAAATAGCACATGGAAGTATGGTGTTTAATAATTTGTCCTATTTTACCACATATTTCTCATATGTAGATTCCTTATTTTCTTTGTTCTTTGTAAATTTACTGCTACACTTTCTCTATCACTTTAGTTGCTCTTCTCTGTGTTTTTATTCAGGTGTGATTTTTTTTTTTCCTAATTCTAGTCTGTCTCCTGCTCTGTTCTGTCTTAAGATGCACAGACCAGAACTGCAAACACATTAAAAATATGGGTGGAGCAAGGTGTCCCCAGTGGCAAAATGATTTTCTTGGTTTTGTTGCAACTGTCCTTCCTAATGACACCCAGCATTTTATGACTGGTGTTGCAAGCTTCTCTCAGAATTGCAAAGAGCTGTTATTGATGACTCCATTAGCATCCCCACTAATGAAAACTGTTCTGAATACAGCATCCGGTAAGCAAAGTCTAGGTTATTCTTCCCTTGATACAGAACTTCACAATGATCCACATGGAAGCTCACCAGCCCAAGTGTTCTGCACAGTCCCTGGATTGGCTTTTGGAGTTCCTTATGGACAGTATGGCACTTGACAATCTGAAAAAGGCCCTGCTATTATACATACACTGCATTCTCTAAATCATTGACACAGATGTTCACTCACTCTGGTTCTGACAGTGATCTCTAGGGGCTTCTGAATTTTATACTGATGTTCCTTGCACATGCTTATCAATGCACTTTATCACAAAATGTTTTTTAATTATATTCACTATTTATTATGTTTTATTCAATTTTAGGTGTATTTGACGTGCAAATCCATGGCTCTTGCAGACTTCAAATGCTTTTTCTGTATTTACTTCTAAAATATTTACAAATAGTTTGGTTTAGCGGTTAACCTTACAAAAGCATTGTCTCCTGTGAAATGCTGTCCACTTCTCTAGGTCCCGATGCTAGCAAACAGGCTATGGACAGACATGAAACCTGCAAATAAAATTTGGCTTTTGCGAAAATTGAAAATGGCAAGCATCTACCTCTCTCTTTCTCAGCCTGGGCATTCTGTGACATGTCCCTATCCTGGCAACAGAAGTAATATCAGAGAAAGACTCATTTGATTGTGTCCCTTTTGCCTGGAGTTAGGAAAGCATCTTTCCAATTTGTTATTTTTTGACTGTCATTTATTCTGCAATTATATAAAATGTGCTGTTGGACCCGTTCTTCTTTGGAAAGTGTCAGTCTGTGAATGACATTTCCAGAGCATACCTCAATCCAGTGATTTATTGAGGCAATATATCATTCAAGTAAGGTCCTTTAACCATGTTTTTCTCACTAGATGATACCATCCAGAGAGAACAAAATCTGAGTCACTGTTTTGTTGTGTAATAAAGGTATGTCAGGAAGCAAGACGTTCCTGAAACACTAAGCATGTTTGCCTCCAGGTATACTGGCATCCTTGCACCTTCTTTCACAATCATGTTAGCAAGCTGAACAGGCCTCCATACCTGGTCGCTAAGGTCTTGGTCTCCTTGACAACTAAACTTTTCAAAGATTACATGAAAAATGTTTTCTTTACCCCTCGAGCTGTTTTAATGCTTTAAAATATCAGGGAAAAGATCCTTTTGTCCCAAGAGTAAGGAAGTGGTGGCAATGGAGAAGGAACAGAATATATAAAAAATATGTTTGCAGAGCAATAGAGTAATATAGCACCACAGGACTGCCCTCAAAAGTGATGATCTGAATTTAAACTTATTAATGAAAATACATTGTTTCAGAAAAGATTAGGCTTTTGGTTAAAAAATGAAACCATTCACCTTTAATTTGCCCCACTAAATTCAGGAAAAGTTGGTAACAGCAGTGACGTGTTCTGTGGCTGCTACTGCATGATAAAATTCATAAACTTCAGTGTTGTTTTCTTGGTGATTTTTGTTGGAAACATGGAGTTGTGCTAGCTGTCAATCAGAACCACAGTTTGGGTCAGTATTTAGGGTTTATTTGCCTCTGTGGTGTACTAATTTAGGTATTGCTGAAACAATGGGTTGGTTGAAATAATTACTGTTCTGTATGTTCCATAACAAACTCAATATCCCATGAGCATTCACATGCACAGTCCATAATAGGACATTGCCAAAGGTGTAGGAGAGAAAAGAGTAAGATGTTAGGGAAGCAGAGACATCGAGGTGTTTAGGAAGTGGGCCTGGATAGCGGCAGGCTCTGGCCAAAACTGGCACTGTGGTGCTAGCTCTTCTAATTGGTGGTGGAGCCTGCAGCACTCCCCAGCAAGTGAGACCTTCCCAAGGAATAACTTGGAGGGCTGACAGGGACAGAAGGGACATTAATTGCTTTTGTGACTGGGAAACAGAGGAAATGAAAGTGCAGGGAGCCAAAAAAAGGATACTGTGCTGAGGGGCCAACAGGCACCACAACTTTGGTCTTCTTTTCCAACAAGGATTGCATACAGTCAAAGGAAGCTAGTGGTAGCCTCTTTTTTGTAAGTGGTTACCAGTGCCTCAAGTGGCCTTCATGTGAACCTGTATTTATGGAGGTGATTAGAAGGTGGTGGCGAGAAAAACAGCTGAAGGGAAATTTTTGCTTGGGGTTTAATATTTGCAAACTTGGGAGAAGTCTGTGTTGTCTGTAACCCACAGGTTACAGACAGGCCCATCTGTGGAAACAGTAGACACATCTCACTGTTTATTTTCCATACTGACTTGCCTATTAGTTTATCTCAGATTGTCACTACAACTTTGTGACTTCATTTTTGCTAGTCTTCAAATGCTTAGAGTTCCAAAATAAATTCAGATTTTTTTGTAGGTTTTTCATGTTAAGGGCCACAATCTAAGGTCTAGGAACAGGAAGGCGGGTGAAGGGCATAAAGTGCATGAATGGTAGTGAATTTGCTCGTCTGCATCATTCTATCTTTTTTGGTTGGTTACTTGGTTGTTGGTTGTTTTTTCAAAGTTTGTCTCGCTCTATGTATGCGATGAAAACTGGTGTAATTTAATTGGCAGTTGCAATCCATTGTCTGAAAGATGAGTGCTGTAATTTTTGACTGATACATTGACTCCCTAACTTGCCAAATACCATAATTCAGGTTAGTGGAGTGCCACCCACTGGGTAAACAGTGAACCCTGGTAGATCCTATTGTACAAGATGTGCAAGACTGATGGCAACTAATTCTGCTATAAGAAGTTGATTTTCAATCACAGTAAAATTTGTCGATGATTCTTTCTTTTGCAAACCTTACTCTGATCAGGCACCTAGACTTGGTTGATGGCTAAATTCAACATAGAATCATAAAATCATTAAGGTTGGAAAACACCTTTAGCCATTAACCCAGTGCTGCCAAGACCACCACCAAACCATGTCCCTAACTTGCAGAGGGTGCATTCATTCCCCTTACCCAGATCATTCATAAAGATATTAGCAGGCCTGTCCCCAACACTGAGCCTGAGGAGTGCCTCTTGTGATTTCCTGCCAGCTGGATGTAATTCTATCCACCATCACTCTCTGAGCCTGGCCATCCAGGAAGTTTTTTTCCCAGCAAAGTGTTTGCCTGTCCAAGCTGTGAGAAGCCAGTTCTTCAGGAGAATGATAGGGGAAGTGGTATCAAAGGCTTTACCTAGCCCAGGTAAACAACATCCACAGCCTTTCCCTCATCCGCTGTGGATCACCTTGTAATAGAAGGAGATCAGGTTAGTCAAGCAGGACCTGCCTTTCACAAACCCATGCTGTCTGGGCCTGATTCCCTGGTCGTTCTAAGTGTGCTGTGTGATGGCATTCAAGATCTACTGCATAACCTCCCTGATGTCATACTGGCAGAGATGTTGCTCCCTGGATCCTTCTTCCTGCACTTTTTGTAGATGGGTGTTGATTTATTAGCCTTTAGATAACTGGAACCTCCCCAGTGAGCCAGGACTGCTGATCAATGATTGAAAGTGCTTGGTAAGCATTTTGGAAGCCGCCTGAGTACCTTTGTGAGATCCATCCTTCCCCAAAAATGTATTAGTGTCCAAGAAGTGTAGCAGGTCGCCACTGAAGGTTCTGGGGGATCCTTTCTCTTGCTGTCCCTGTCTTCCACGTCAGGAAGGTGAAAGCTGTATATCCAAAGGACAACAGGTCTTACTGTTAAAAACTGAGGCAAAGAAGGCATTAAGTACTTCAGCCTTTTCCTCATCCTTTGTCATTCTGTTTCCCCCTGCATCCAATGAAGGATATCCAGGAACTTTTTGCATATAAATTGAATTCTGGATTTCTGAACAGTCTATACTGTGCTCTTTTTCAGTTCAAGTGTGATTCTAGAGTCAACTGATAGCTCTCGGTTCTGCTCATGCCTGCTAATGCTGAGACCTGTATTTCATGATTCACTATTCAAAACCAAAGCAAGTAATTGTATGTAATCAATTCTGTTTGAATTGATACAGTCATATTGCCCCATCATGCTCAGCAATTGTGTGTCCAGTTCTCTTTCCACAAATTCTAGTTCAGTTCAGAGTATTGCCCTTGGATTTCTTTTGATTGGCATATTTGAGAGAGACTCAGATTCCTTCATAACAGGATGCAACAAAGTGGAGGTTTTATGTAATGGCTGTGCCCCACACTGGAGCCACAAGCTGATTTGACTGCCTGTGAGGTACTGAAGTCTTTGTGCTAGGAGGTATTATATTATCAGAGGGCAGGCACCATGCTTCACCTGTTAACTTCTGGTCTGAATCAGTGATTTTTTGGCTCTAAAAGGTATTTGCTGTCTGAGTCAGAAGCTGGGGTTACATGGGACTACCTCATTTAAAGGATTGCCAAGGAATTCCCATTTTGACGCCTTAAGTGGATAACCATGACTTTGTCAAATAAGGTTCTGGCCTCTTGAAGTTTTTTTGTAAGTGACTGAGCCCTGCTCTAATCACAGTTGAGAGTTAATAGCCTCTGCACCTTATTAATTAACTATTTAAAGCTCTTGAACAAACATGCCTTTTCAGGGAACATAAACTCATCTGACAGGCCACTGAGAGCAGATCTCTTTCTGCAGTTGGTACAGGTAAATCCTGTCCTATTCCTTGCCATTCTAATGCTCCAGCAACATTCCAGCATTTTATTTACAACTTTGAGAGGAAGATGTTAGACTAGGATGTAGCAGCATGTCTGGATGACACCCACATTTATTTTGGGAGGCCAGAAACAACACAGTTGGCATGTTCAACTTGTCCTCAAATGCCTCCACCATAATAACCTGTTTGCCAAGCTGGAAAAATGTAAATGTGATCAGACGGTTGTGGAATTTGTGGGCTATGAAATTGCCCTTGGGGATGAACTGGGGAAGGTTCTTCATGAGATTGCTGCTGTGGTTGGCTGGGCTTCCCTGGGGGATATGTGAAGGGTATTGTGTCTGAGGCTCAGAGTCCTCTGACAAATTTCACACACATTTACCCAAAATGCAGAGATCTCAATGGGATGAATCAGACCCTGGATAGCAGTCTCTGTTTAGGACTGTGCATACTTTTTGTTTAGGTAAACTCAACCAAACCCATAAAGAACCAAACAATGTGTTCTGTTGTTCACGGAATCTTGCTTTTCCAGTGTTTTCCATGTTCTTCTGTGCTGCAGAAGATCATGACAAAATTTGGGGTGGGGTTTACAGAGGGAAAATACAAATTCATGTGTAGTAGCAGAGAGGCTGTTATCTAATATGCTCTCCTTTATAAGGAGTCTCAACTTTGCTGTTCTGGAACATTGCATAAAAACATCTATAATAATTGACTGCTAGTGAGACTCTGGGACAAGCAAGGGGTAGAGGGCAAAGTGAAAATTGCCTTTCCTTATGTTTTCTGCGTTTCCACTCCTACCACATTGCTCACTCTGTAGAATATTTTCTCCACTTCATATTTTACCTGAAGCCTGTGTGGCTTCAGGACAGGTAAACACACACACATGTTGCCAGTATCATGTCTCCTCAGCAGGACTTCATTAAAAAATGTTGCCATTCACTATTTTCTAGGACATCACATTGCTTATAAACCCCCAGCTTCTTTTCACTCCTCTGCCAGGATTTTTCACCTGTCCAGGAACCATCAGATTGTGCAGCTGGGAGCATGGGAAGATGAGACTTTTATTTTTATTTTTATTTTCCTGTTTTGGTAGCTTTGATATTCTGTGTGAAAGAAGTTTGAGAACCCCCTGAAGGAGGGGAAGTGTCACTCTGAATATGGCTGTATTGGGAGTTGCTCATGCTCCACATCAATTTACATCTGGTTTAAAGTCCTCTGAAAGGGTTATGGGGTTTATCTGATAGAGACAGAGGGTAAAAATCTTCTACCTCTGAATTGCTGATTGATTGCATACAGTAGTACAACAAATAATTCTTATTATGACTCATAATTCACCTATGGGGTTTCCCGTGAGGCTTGAAAATAGATTTATGTGGGTTGCTTGGCTTTCCTTTTCACCTCTGCTTAGGAAGGGGAAAAAATTCCCATCTATATCATTGTTTTCAGAGAGATTTTTCTTGTATAGAACTACTATTAAAGCCATGTTTCCAGTTTATAAAAACTGTCTGGTTTATATTGCTGTGACATGGAAAGCTATTACCTCTGTTCTCTGTATCCGTCTTTCTCAATATATGCTGTGCAGCAAGGGACCCTGCCCCAGCTACAGAAAACCTGTAAAACAAGGCATATTACTGCTTATCTACAAGCACTTCATGTCACAAGGAAATTCTCTGTATGATTAACACCCAAGTATTAACTCCTTCACTGCTACCAACACTGGAAACTGAGCTGGCTGTAGCAATTAAGTACTTTTGTAACTCTGCCATTCTGCTCCTCAATAAAGACATTGTTCTCCTCGGAATTCTCTTTGGTATTAATTTACTTGAGACACCTTAAGCTTTTCATTAATTTAAGCATCTTTGTTGCCTTTTGGTGAAGTGATAATAAAATTACAGATGAAGATGTAACAAAATCATTCAGCTAAAAAGTGATTATTGTTTCTTCTGTGCTTATAATCAATAACATTTGTCTCTGAAATATAATCATATAATGGACTTTATTAGTAACTAGTGGATGGGCATGGCTCCTTTTATGGTTAATGGGTGATCTAATAGGTGTCAAAGGGAGAATAATACCTGCCAAAGACAGCATCAAAAGCCTGGGAATATAGTTGTGTTCATCTCTTTTTCTCTAATTACCTCACTGATCGTTCACTGTAGATTAGATTGTATCTCCTTGCCTTGTTGGAGGTACATTGGAGCTGCAACACTAAAAAAAACTCCAGGAGACACTTTCATTGTGGAAATGGACAGTATAGTGTATTCCTCTTCTGCTGCTGGACAGTACAGCAAAATAGCCCATAGGGGTAGCCAGCCTACCTTATGTATTATGTTTTAATTTGCTTGTAAGGACCAAAGCTGAAAGAAAGTGTAACTTCTGTTTTCACAATTGGTGCACTAGGAAGAAAAAGAAATTGAGAGTTTGCTTCCTAATCTCCCTTTATAAATCCTAATAATCTCTTCCTTGTAAACAAGATTTCTTGGTAAAGCTTCAGGGGCAGCATCAGGTTTACTCTAAACAAGGGCTGGCTTACAATTTCAGTCTATGTTTGTTTCTGAATGGGAAGGATGAATCAACAGCACAGGTATAAGAAAAAGCCTACACTACTGAAAAAGTAGACCCTTCCCTATCTCTTCTTATGTCTTCTGAACAGAAAAGCCAGGAAATTGATACTCAGTGTGATTGTGCTACACAGCTTATTCCTCCACTATCTTTGTGGCTGACATTCAAATTTTGTCCTGTTTGCCTGAGAGTAAAGATTTGATTAAAATGCAAGGATTCCTTGACTGATGTCCATAGGATCACAAGCACTTAGGTGCCTGTAGATCTGTTTTACTATTTGGGTTTTGGATTAAAGTGATTGTAAGGGATTCAGCCATTGTGAAGTTTGCCTCTTTTGTTCAGCTGTCTCAACAGCCTCAGAGAAGGCGTTAAAAGATTTCTATCTTGTATCAG
Organism: Melozone crissalis; assembly: GCF_028551555.1. NCBI lineage: Eukaryota > Metazoa > Chordata > Aves > Passeriformes > Passerellidae > Melozone > Melozone crissalis. The sequence continues at coordinate 37,184,190 of NW_026535794.1, forward strand.
AATTCTCCATAAAATACAGCCCAGAAAATTTCCTAAGGCTTTTTTATGTTAATAAAACCTGCAAGTTTTCAAAGGGAAGGTGAAGTAAAGGCAATTGCTGCTGAAATTCAGCAACCACAGAGATCTGTAGTCTCACTCCTGTTAGGTACATGCTCTGTCCACATGAAATTATCAGCTTCTACCTTCAGAGGTTTGCTGAGTCAAAAGACTGTTTCTGAACCTAATTGCAAAGAATGCTCAAACCTGCCTGTAGAGGCGTTGCACCTACATATAATAAACAGAAAGACAATTAACTTTTCATAATTTAAGCATATTTCTCTCCTTGATCTGAGAGTACCCCACCAAATGCTTCCTGTTCCCATTAAACATTAAGAGGCACAGAGGCATTACAAAATAATGCTGGGGAAGTAAGAGAAGTTTGTCATCTCTCTAGTTTTCTTGTTCCAGGTCACATAGTGAACCAGTAGCTCAAACTTGGGGTTGAACTCTAGTCCCTTGACCCTTACCTCCTTGCTCTAAACAGCAGACAGTGGAAAAATGTCTCCAAATGAATGTAAAGGGAAAAAAAATGAGGCAGTTTATTCTCTCTGCTCACAAATGTCTGTACAATACACAAACTTCCTAACTGGAGGGTGGCCAGTGAAGATTTTTTACCATAAACATACTACTAAGATAACAAAGGCATTGCTGTTTTCTCCTGAAATATACCCAGAAATCATGGCTTCCCTTTGTCTGGTGACTCAGCACTGTGAGTTTGTGCAGATAACATGAGAAGTTTACACTGACATCCCTCCTCCTGCTCTAGCTCCCCTGCCTCTGGTCCTGTCCCCCACTTGGCTCCTAACTGCTGTTCACCCCTGGCCTGTGCTTTATCGTACCTGTTCTCTCTGTGACCCCCATCACACCTCTGATTCCCTATTGCTTCTGCCTCTGTTTTTTTAAAGATGTCAAATAAAACTTGTTTTCAGCCCTAATCATATCATAAAACAAGTCCTGACGTAGGTGACTCTTTCTCTAGGATATAGATAATTTCAGTGCTTGGTTAGTTCATGAAAATATTGTGTATACTTTCATAGTGTATGTGTCTATCAGAGAGAGATTTCTTGCAGGGGAAATGAGCATTTTCTGTGTCTTAAAAATGTTCCTGTGCAATGCCTAATCTCCAATCTCCATTAACTTCAAGAGACACAATATAAACCAATGGCAACAGATAAAAAAGTAATGCTTTAGCTTTGGCTTTACAAAGGTAACTGTGATTACCTGCCTTGCTTGTACGGCAGTGAAAAAGTGTCCCAAAGAGTTGTGCAGAGGGTAGAGAGGAAAGATGGACCCCGTGATGCCTCCTGACTGCTGACACATCCTTTTCCACAAAGTCACACCTCTGTAGGTCAGGGAGAGCAGCCCCATGGGAAGAGGTGCAGGTTATGTCCACAGGGTAATGAAGAGGTTAAAGTGGTTCTTCAAGTGCAGGGTGTGACCCATGAGGTGTCATATGAGCACATCTGATACCTGTACATTACTATGAGCAGAACAAGTAAAAACCTGCTTAAGAGAAATTAAATTAAGCAGTTGAAGGAAACAGTCATTTTAATGACTTCTATATACAGAAAAAAAAATCTCAATACTTCATTACCTATTTATTTTTTCAGTCACTCAAATTTATTTTATCCTTCATAATTGAAAAGGAGAAAAATCAAGTCTTTAAAAATAATCTGATGCCATGGTTTTATGTATACAATTCTGGTGGAATTGTGGACTGGATGTTTAAATTCAGAGTCTCTAATAATATTTTAGCTTTCCTTTTATTCAACTCAAATGTATTTTAACAGTCATGGGAAGATATTGAAGTGGCTTTGCTAAGGTAAGTAACAAGCTTTTGTGCAGATTTGTAGATGTTTCAGAACTTAACATATTGAGAGAATGCAAAAGGCCACTATTTCGTCAAAACCCTTCCATGTGTAATCCCATTGATGTGAGTTGTGCAAGATAAAAGACCCAGAAGCTCAATAGAGCCCTTAGGAGAGAGGATCTCATTTTCTAGTGCCGTTCCTGTCTGTGGGCATCCCCACTATGCACAGGCAGTGTGCACAGCTCAGGGTGGATGCTGCCTGTATGTCATCATTTTCCAGAGGAGTAATCTCAGCAGACTTGAAATGCAGGGCAAAGTTAGGCCATAAACACACTTGAGGGTCTCACATCTCTTTCTTCAAATCTTCCCTGTGCTTGTTTCAGAGGCTCTAGGGTGAGCTGGGCTCTGAAGAGGCACACGGGGAGATGAGGCATCAGGAGAGGATGACTGAGGAGAGATTTTGTGAAGTTTCACCTTCTCTGAACTGGGATAATTATGAAGTTATATCAGTTTGCCACAGCTGAAAGTCTGACCCAGATGAGCAGAAATGCAAATTGGACATGAAAACTGAAACTTAGCGTACTTGTCTTCATGCATGAAGGAGCACCTGGCAATGGGCTGGGGGGAAAAGTCCTTGAAGCTGGTGAGAATCCTCCTGTCGCTCTGCTGCCTCCTCAGTGGTGCTGCAGCAGAGGCACAGGGCACTTGGCCTTGTATTGCTCCAGCAGATTTGTTCAGGAAAAAGATTGTTCTATTTTGCAAAGTTAATATTCATCAAATGTTAATGAAAATACATAACAAATAATTATGACAAACATACCATCTGATTAAGATGAAAGAGGATGACAATTCTTGTGAATTTTTAATCTAAAAAAATAAAGAACATTACATTAATAAGACTTAATTATATCATTAAATATTTAAATTTACTTTCCATAGTAGATTTTATTTTTATTTAACATATTTTATTTTTAAATATTGCTAACATTTTTATGAGATTTGTTCATAAAACACATAAACAGATATGATTTTGTGTGGCAAGAGGAATTTTAATGTCATGTATTCATTATATTGATCACAATTTCAATTTTATTTATTTTTAAAAAAGCTAATAGAATCCTTTCACAATTTATTATGATTCACAATATCTCCAGCTATAGATAAATATTTAATAGCGTTACTAATGCATCATGCACACAGTATTTATTAATTAGAAAATATGAATTACTTGTTGTACATTTCAATAATTTGCATTTAAAATTAATGCTACATTTTTCCAGGAAACTGTGATTAACTTTGGGAATCTGACTTCAGCCGTCTGAAGACAGGCAACCAAAAGTGCATACTGCAAACGCAGCTTTCACTCCACGAAGCTGTGACCAAGGAGTGAAGAGTACTCGGAGTATGAGGAAGATGCCACCAGACAGATGCTAGCAGGTACCCTGCCACACAGGCTTCAGAGAAAAGGAGAAAACAAGACAAAGTTTCAGCACTCCCTGGTTTTCCTTGACAAAGCCAAAGAGCAGATTTGACAATGTGTTTCTGCCATGTAGTTGTAGGTATAAAACTCACTCAGGTGAGTTCGTCTATCCAGCAACTTTGAGGAACAGACTGCTCAGCTTTCCTAGGCAGGAGAGGGGAATCAGGAAGGCAGGGCTGGGGGGCAGAGGTGGGACAGGAGAAGGGGCAGAGATGGCTGATGAAAAGGAGCTTTGCTGGTGCTCCAGGAAGCCAATGATAAAGATTCAAATTGGGTTTCTCATACTGTGTCAAAATTATGCAAGTTATCCTGAGACTCGTTCCTCCCAGATACTTGTTTAATATGTAAGCAAGGTATTTAGGTCAGGAGTTAGACTGTAACTTTACCTCCACTTCAAAAGGTTAATATCTGCCAAATCTCCGTTTTCTGTGAAATCAGACATATTTTTTTTCCAACTAAACTACTGTTTTTCTTTTGGTGGATTTATTATTTTCAGCTGAAGTTTCCAGAAAGTCAGTAACTTCCTGATTTGTTAATTTAAGAAAAAAAAAAAATCTACTTTTTCTAAAAGAAGAAAATTATGGCACCAAGAACAACTTCTCAGTAAGAAGTCTTAAATACAAATAGCCTTCCTGGAACTGTTTGTCAGGCAGACATAGACATGACAGACCAACCAGAACCCTTCCTTAGAGGTATTAATCAGTTAGGTTAATCTACAGTAAGTATTCATTTTACTATATTAAGTAATAACAGATATGAGCTTGTCAGTTAAGGCATAGATTGAGTATTTTTGAGCCCCAGAGGTGGTTCGGTAAACAAAGAGTTGAGGAAGGGTAGCAATGCTTCACATCTTTTACCAGATTTAAAACTTTGTAAAGTTTGCATTTTTACAGTATTTACAGCCTTTACCTATCAAACACTGGCCTGCATTTGCTGATAAAGCCACTGACAGACCCATGCATGTAAAGATTTCTATTTTGCTTTGCTTTTGCTATATGTTTATGGAGTATTTTTGAATACAGCCTGCAGCAGATAGCTGTACAACTACATTGAGCTGTTTGCAGCTACCACAGCTGTGCAGCAATGTGTTTATATGTGCTTATTGCTCTGTGTGTGTATGTGCATACACAGACATGCAAATACACCACAGCACTAAAATCCGCATGTGCATGTGTACACTGAACATTTACAGTCACACACACTCAGGTACATGAAAAACCACTATTAAAAATTTGCAGTAAAAATCATGCATGTGATGGTCAACATACCACTCCCTCCCATAATTTTATAATTACAGTAATAAAAGAAAAAAAAAAAAAAAACAGGCCTCCATAGCCAGGAAACAAAAGAGAAAAACCTCAAGTTGGTTAACACTTTACTTCTGTAGTGACTCTTTTTTCACACATACAAGCACACATATGCAGTTTCTGATAAAACGAATTGTTTCTCAAAAGACAGTGAAAAAAAGAGAGGGCTGATGAAACCCTCAAGCTGCTCTTGAAATTACACCTATACCTGTTGTCATTTTCAGGAAATCTATTTTGTTTAGTTGGTAAACTTGTTTTGACTTTTCAGTGGAAACACTTTGCTGGCACTACTTCCTTATCTGTAGGCCAAATTCTGACCTCGGTTTCATGTGACTCCCACTGCAGTTGATATAGGCTGACTGTGTAAGGCATGATAGGGCCTTTATACCTACAATTGTAAGAGCACTGAAAGTTGTTTTGTTGTTATTGCAGCCTGAATTGGTAGAACTGCTGATGTCTATTTTAGGCAAGATTCAGATATGGTTAGACTAAAATTCTCAGAAATATTGAAGTGCACAGACAGAAAAACTGAAGAGGAGGAATCAACAGGAGTGATTTCATTTTAGCTGAGTACATGGTATGGCATCTTGATTTTATACTGGTGTGTGGAAGCATTGACTTGCAATGATTTTGGTGTAAATCACAGGCTTTGATGTGTAGAAAGGTTATGGAGCATTTTATATGAAGTAATAATATTTAGTAATTCTATTGAACTAATTACCGGTTACTTTGACATTTAATGAAATAAGTAACACTAAACATGATGTGAGGGCAGCTTTTGTGGACTTAAACTTTAATCAATTGAACGCGAGTCAAAGGTGTCATTTTTGCTGATGGTGGTGAACAATGGATGATGACATTTGCTAAAGAGCTTCTTGTCTTCGTTACTCTAGATTGAATAATTGCTCCTAGACAAACTGGGAAGAGCTGTTCATGTTCTTAGTGACAAGAGGAAGTTGCAAGACTGTAAAAAGTCCAAATTCTTGTTATTTTTTGTTGTAGCTACTTGTTATTGAGAACTATGTTCCTGTTTTACAGGGTTCTGATTTGAAACCCTTCTACAAGTAGGACTGCAGTTTGGCATTACATTAACCTGAAGGTGAAAATCATACTTGATGCTGAATTCATCTTCCCAGCATTTACTTTTGCCTCCCAATCTGACTTGAGTCAGGAGAGAGGTAGAATCTCGCTAGGCAATTCAGGTACAGATTTAGGGCTGGTTTGCTTCAAACTGACTCAAGATGCTTGGCTCTTCAAGTGAAAATCCTAAGGCAGCATTGATCTATGACTCATATAAGGTCTCCTTGTTTCTGCTTCTGAAGTAAGTAGTTGCCTCAAGGGTTGTCTTATCCATGTAGGATTTTCCTTCTCTCCTTTCCCCTTGAGAGTAGTTGGTACTTTTGTACCGGGTGTTATTTGTACAATGTGGTCCCAATGTTCCATGCTGCACAAAAGTACCATTTTCTTTTTTTTTTTTTCTTTTGCAAATTTAAGTAATACAATTCTGATTTTACACTGAGGATACATAAGCATAGACTAGGGAACAAGAGCCAAAGGTGTAGCATGACCTAAATTAAAAAAAAAAAAAAGTTCATAGTGTAGTATGAAAACAAGTATGCCACATGGAAGAATAAGTAGTTGTGCCAGAGTCAGTCATGCTATTATCTTATCATGTTCCTTATTCACAAGGTGGTGGAATTCATCCCGGTTACTCACATTTGATCCAGCATTGCTGGATAATTGATGATGAAGTGGGAGAAAGAAATTGGAAAAAAGATTTCAACAAGAAAAAATGAATAGATTTTTTTTTTTCATTGTGGAAAGAGATTAATTTCCACATACTTAGTTTTATGTTACAGATCACTGGCACAGCAGTATGGAGAAGCTTGTATGAAAGCTGTCTGCACAAGCCCAGCTCAACTCACTGCTAAAAGTTATTAATTCTTTTAGAAATTTTTAGAAAGAAAATGAAAAACTTGCTCAGACATATCCTCTCTGATGTTTTTGGAACATTCTGTGCCACAGATGTGGCCAGGAAAAAAAACTATGAGTTCCATCATTTAGGACTATTCCCAAATCAGGTTGGATTGAGCTTTAAATTACATGAATTCCTTCAGCAAAAATTCTAAGGCCTGGCCAGACCAGAAGGACATACATTAATAATAGTGATAAGCTCCTTTCTGCAGCCAGTTTGTAAATCTGGGTCCAGGGTTACCAGGCCAATAGTAATGTTGTGAATGAAGTTATTGTGTTGAATCTGTCCATGGAGCATGCTGTTCTTGTGCCGTGCCGTTCGTCCAGTAGACTCCATCAGCTGCCAGGCAAGAGGAGCTCATGTCTGCAGAGAGTGAGATGCCAACCCTGCCTGACACTGGTTTAGAGACTGTGATAAAAGAGAAGGGAAAAAACACCAAATGAGCACATGGGTTAATGGCTGCTATTTTAGTCTCTGGGGGACACTGCCAGCTGCCATTAAGTCAAAGTAGCCCTCAGGCTCTACTTGGTTTCATGATGAATAATTTAGGCTTTCCTGGTGCAGAGCCATGTTGCATTGGCTTTGTATGATAGATTCTACAGATATCCACTGTGAGCACAGGAGTGTAAATATATGGTGGCACATAAGGGTGTGATGGATCAACCTCCTGTGTTCTGTTCAACAGCAATAGCAATAATCTTTATGACCTAGAGATTCTGTACATCCTTACAGATGTCCTCCTTCAGATCTGGATACTTTGGTTTTGTGGAACTTATTGCCAGTCAAAATCTTCTTTGATATCAATTTATTTTAAGGAGTCAACAATGAGACTGGACATTTTTCTACCCACCGTAAAAAGCAGTGTATATCTGAGTAAATAACTGAAAATGGCTTCTTACTGTTCAGGAAGTACAATCAATTTGAAATTAGGATTATGAAAACATGTGTGTAAATTCAAGTGTCATCTCAATTTGGGCTCTTTCAGATCCTGTATTTTTTCTACTTCCCAAGCAGTGCATTTAAAATCCAATCCTAATTAACACACATAGTTTAATTATAGCCAACAAAATATTCTCCTAAAATTGCATGTGGTAGCTGGGGTTTGGGTATTAAGGGAGGAGGCAAGGAGGAAACAAATGTTCACTGATTGTAAAAATCCTTATTTCGTTAGTAATATAAATCTTTAAAGAATCTGAACATACAATGAAATTTTCCTCTCATGAGTCAAAGTGGCATAAAAAGTGTGAAGCAAGTACTCGTACTCTCTTTTTCTCCTTACTCATTTCTTGGTAATTTGAAACAAAGGAACTGCACTGGAATTTAAAACTTTCTTTTGAATCAATTTCCTCATAACATATCACATAAAATATACAATGCTGCGGCAGGTAGGAAGAAATAAATCATGGATGTCATGGACAGATCCTGGGGAGATTTTGAAATTTGAGATGAGCACTGGAAAAGCTGGGGTGGTCTGCTACTACAAACTTTACTGTACATCAGCAGAACTCTTTGGCACCTCTGGATGGTTTGGAGGTCCACTGAGATTTTCAATACTTCTGAATTGTTTTGGCACAACAGGTCTGAAAATGGAAACATCATAATAGGCTGTTTCAGAATGCTGACATTCCTGGACCAGATCTCAGAGTACAAAGTATCCCAGTTTAGGGATACTGTAGTCCTTTCTGGGCAGCACTCAGGACCTTTTCGCTTGAAGGGTCTGTTTTCCCTGCAGTCAAACTTCTTGCCTGTGCCCTTGAGTGTATTTTGAGTCCACTCAAAGTCCAGCTCCCCTGGTTCCCCAGCACAGTGTTTCATGTCCACCAGGTCCACCATGATATTTGCGCAGTTGCTTAGAGTTCTGCTCTGGCCACTGGTAAGATATTTTTTCCCAGAGATTTTTGGGTGATATAATGGGAATCAAGAAATGTCCGCCTAGTATTTCATTGAAAACAAAACTGTACCCTATTATTAACTTCCTCTAAGTCACACCATTCCTGCTTTGCTCTGCTTTTGTTTGAAGCTCTGTTAATATATTTCGTGTCACAGAGAGTTCTCCATGCCAGATGAATCCTATAATTGCAAATGTCCTCAAACTTTGATCAGCACTGCTTCTTGTGCATTTCCAGGCTCTTTCTGTTTTGTCATTTACATATATCTTTCTACCGCATATTCTGTGTGAAAAAGTTTTCTTTCACAAGGTTGTCCTAGTGGTCATGTAGCAATAAAAGTTGATGGATCTAGGCTTCTTATTGATGTCTTTCCAAGAGGTGTCAAGATCAGCATTTTTCCTGCCCTAGCAGTAAACTAAAATAGAATATAGCAGCCTTGGCTTGACAAGGTCAGATATTTTTTAACTTCATAAAAAGAAAAAGGAGATTAAAATAAAAAATGGACTTGGTAACATTTTTAATATGTCCCTTTCTGTCAAACGTGACAATGGAAACAATGAATGACAAAGTTTTTTGTCCCTTTTTGGATCAGATTTATTTCTGCTTTCAGAAGGAAAAGGTTAATTTCGGGGTCAGCAGTAGGTGATCTGAATTTTCTAATTTTTTTTTTTAAGAGTGACTTAGGAGATTAGGAGACATAATTTATCTAAGAATGAGTTAAACTCAGCTCTAAAGTAAGGCCAAGAACATAATGTGGACAAAATTGGTACCAACAAATTAAATTAAAATAGGAGAACGTTATTATAGAAATGAACCTTTTCTTCAGCTGGTTCCCATAGGCTCCTTTGCACTGTGTCCACTTGGCTGAAAGTAAATTTTACTATTATACTGTGAGCTCTGTGACTGTCGTAGAACACTGGTCTGGGATCTCTTTCACCTCATGTTCCACATCTCATTGTTGGAGCAGTTCTAATAGCAGTTGCTTTATTACCAGTTCTGATGGAAGAGGCAACAAGAATATTCAGATTTTCAGATTCTAAATGAATTTTGAAGTATAGACAGTGACTAAAATAATATTTTGATTTCAGCTGAGCAAGTTTATTCCTAAACAAATACGGAGATTCACTTTTCCAACATAGGCTTTGATTTTAAAGGCTCCGTTGACTATGTTTGTATGGATAGCATTTTCTTAATTTGGAGGTCAAACAACATAAGATTTTGTCCTAAGTGCATATTTTATACTGAATCCAAAGAGTAGGTATTATAGTAGTAGTGGTAGTTTGCTTTCCTTATCCTTCTGTCCCTACAGTGAATTGTAACAGATTCTTCTGGCAGTGTGTTGACAACAAGACAACTTGGGACAGAGCTTACAATACTGTTTTCTGAATTCTTCTCTGTTACTTGAAAAAACATTTCCCCTCATCATTTTTGCAGGTGCTGTGTTGAAAGAGAAGTAGGAAGAATGCCTGAATGGGATCAACCACTGCTTTTGTGAACAAATACCAGCAATTAAGCTAGACGTTATTGCATGGGGAGGGAATAAAACTTGCAAATTGTCGTACTTCTGCTTCATTCCTCTGCCTCAAGATTCTGCGGATGGACTGGTACTGAAGGTGACTTAAACTGCACTTAAATAAGTGCAAAGAGAGATCAATCACCTGCTGTTTTGTCTGAATTATGAATAAACCTAGGTGGAAATCACTCCCATGCGTTCTAGAATATCAGTGCTATGTGGCTACTTCATGTCTATCCAGAGTAAGATACGAGGGCAAATGTCACTTGCAATTCTGAAATATCTAATCTTAGAAGCTTCTGTCAGCTGAGGAGAGCAGCTGGTTTGCTCCATAGGACAGGTGAAAGTACATGATTCCTACTTTCTTGTCTCTGTACAGAAATGTCAGAAATGTCAGGAGTTTGGTCTTAGTATTTTAAATCTTTATGCATGGGATTTAACCAACTTAATGAAGGGAACCATTCCATCTTCCCTAATCAGAGTAGGTCAGCAGAAGAAAGGGAGACATCCAGCAGCCCCTGAGAATCAAGTCAAGGCTGTTACTTTCAGACATCATGGGGAAAGACTCAGGAAAGCAACATGAGTACAAGATAATACTTAACTGCCCACAGCAAGGGAACCTGACTAAAGGACCTGGGACTGAGCACAGCCTTAGCCTTGCTACTCTAAGATCAGAATCATTAAGGGGGCAGTGCACCAGCTGTGTCTTTCTCAAAGCTGTCCTAAGAACAGTCTTTCTTCCCTACACATATAGTGAGGTGATTCCCTATGGTTCTTTAGCAGCTTGTTGGCTCTTAAACCGACCCTTAGGTTTTTGCCCTAGATATTTCTTAGCTTTTCTCGGTTAGTAACTATTCAGAGGAAGAATAAAGCTGTAATTATTCTTAACTGTAAATCATAGATGTGGTATTATATGCCCCAAGAATGACATGGGATAAAAATTGAGCTGGAAATATACACTGCAGCAAAATTGTGGAAAGCTAACAAAAAATAATAAAATTAATTGCGCAGCTACACACATGAGCAGTTAAAATCATGTGAGACTTATGTATTCAGAAGTGCAAATGCTTTTTCAACATACTAAAACACAAGTGGGTTAAATTTATCATCTTCCATTTTAATTTAAAAGATGTAGGAGAACATGTAGCTGAGGATTTTCTAAAAGAAGTAGCGATTTGAGCATGCTGGGGGTGGTGGTGGAATTGCTTGTAGTTTTATTCATTTAGGCATATCTTATCACTCCTCCTTTTCTTCCTTCTTGGAGGGCAATGAGAGAACCCAGATGCCAAGCTGTGGAACATGTTCTTCTGACACTAGCATCTGGCTCCTTGGCAGAATCCTCCAACTGTCATGCTGACAGCTTTCCTGTTGTGTCCTCGTATATTTTTATGTAAGAAAATTGCAGATGGGTTCTCTTCTCAAACTAATACGCTATTCTGTTGACCCTTATCATGCAGAAATGTGTTGGTTTTATCTGTTTGTGAATGAGACCTTGGCCAAATATACTTCAAAAAGGATACTTCTCTGTTCATCTCTGAATTTGTCTGCAAGCTGTCTGGGAAGATGCCAGAATCCTATTACACACCCTTTTTGTGCCTTTAAGCAGTAAGTCCTTCATTCTCTCTGCTGTACAAATAGATTGCACTTTTTGCAGCAAGCACACTGGTAAAATACAAGCATATTTATTTAATAGTTTTAGTGGGAAAAAAAAGAAAAGAAAAATCTTGCATAAAATGGGGAGAAATGTGGTTTTGTTGGCTATGGTTTTTGTTGTTGTTGTTGTTTTGGTTTGTTTGGGTTTTTTTGCTACTGGAGGTTTTTGTTTGTTTATTTTTAATTTGACATTACCTAGTATGATGCTACTGCCTTGAAGGATTTTTTTCCCCCAGACTTTTGTCAGAGACCACCAATCCAGAAGGCTTTACAACATTATAGCAGTAGCACAGTGACTTCATTAAAAATAAAAAAAAATTAAAAACCAAAAAGATTTCACTTATTAACATACTCCAGGACCTCCTTTGATTTTCTAAATGGAATTTTCATAGTCCCACATCACATTTAGATGCATGCCTAAATGTGGATCATCATGAGCAGTCCCAGTGACTTTACAATGAGGCACAATTCTGCTTCAGTTTAAGGCTGTCCACAGAGGGAGTCTGATGGGTTCTCGGCTTAAAGCTTGTCAAGATGACAACAGGAAATACTAAAAGTTCCCACGTAGCTTCCTCTTGCTCTTCCTGTGTGTGTCACATATATTTGTATATTTGTTTTTTTTAAAAAAATTCAAAGACATGCCCTCTTTCCCCAAATCTCAGGTCTCTTTTAAATACATAACTTTGCTTGTGCAAATAAGATAAAATACAGATAAGAAAATATTGTAAATGCATAAACCAAAATTGATCTGTGACTGCTCGGTAGAGATTGCAGCTCCATGGGTGTTGTCCACAAAGGCTCTTCAGGGCCCTTAAGCCAGGGCCCACTGAGACTATTTAGCCACAATTCCTAAGCCCACTCAGACTCTGACCTTCCACCTCATCTCAGCTCAAGTAGCAGAAACCTGAATCCAAACGACTCCCTGGTGGTAGTATGGATGATTGCCAGCTCTGATGAAGCCAGGTGGATTCCACTGAGCTTGTTCTCTCTGTCCACACTAGGGGAACATGCTTGGAGTTTGACTGCTGTAAGCTTCTCCTAATTTATTCTCCTAGCAACAGATAGTAAGACTTGATTGACACTGGCTTTTTGTTTGGTGCTTTTGCAATAAATAAAGCCACAATGAGTAGTTTTATTGTTCTCCCACCTCAGTTGTTCAGTTTGCATAGCTGTTCAAGAAAAAAACCCCAAACCCTCAAATCAGCGTTAAAGGAAGAAGAGGTAAGTTTCTACAGGTTTCTTATTCTTATTATCACAAAGAAGAATCTATAAATTTCCAACAAATGCAAGTGCACAGAAGCAAACAGGTTTGTGCATGACTCTTATGCTGATACATTGTCCCATATCATCTTCTCATCTCAGAATTTGTCATAAATGACATTAGAACTATTCAAGAAAGATCATAAATATCAAGAATGAATTTCTGCATTAAGCATTAACTTGGATAGGGCTGGGATTTCAATCCTGTTACCCAGTGCAAGTTATTTCCTGCTGTTTTCTTGTTTCTGTTTCAAACATTCTGAGTCACTATTGGGTTAATCATCTACTAAATACTGTCTCCAGGTGGTTTGGGTTTGCTGTTGTTATCTCCATGGCCCCAAGGGACTATACCTTCCAAAGAAGTGAGGGGAGCCCAGGCACTGATATTATGCAATAAATAGAAACAGAAATACATCAGCAACTGTATCAGCATGCTTTCATTTGTACACATTCTGATCTGAACATACGTGCTTTTTGAAGCACTTGGCATGCATCCTGAAGTTTCAAGTTGCTTGAGATTACGTAAGCAGGTAAAAATTATATTTGTTAAGAGGCACCGAGTATCAGGGGGAAAAAAGTGCCTTGTACTAATGGGTGGAGTACCATTAAGAGAAACTGAGTAGGTTAGGGTTTATATTTCATATTTAGGTGACTACTGTTGTGCCCAGTGCATAATTTTGTCCCATATTCAGATTAAATTTGAATGGGAATTATCACATGTATGATGCTTTCAGGAATGGGGTTTGGGTCTTATTTCAGCCAGGGATTCTGTAGACAAAAAACTAATTGTACCTTATAGTCTTTCTATAAAACAGGGAAATTATTTTCTTTTTACAGAGAGGAAACAGAAATTTAAAAAGTAGCTTTACCTGTGGTTGTGAGATGCTTAACTGCTGCCATGATGAAAGCTGCAATCAAAGCTTGGGATTTTAGAAAGGCAAATTTGGGATACATGGGGAAGCTAGTTAATAGATTGAGAAGTAGGATTCAGATCTTGAGAACTTGAATCATTATCAGAAACAGAATTATTTAAATTCAAAGAGGTGATGATGCTGTTAAGTGAAAAAACTGTAAGGAAGAGTAAAGAATAATTGGGATTAACCAAGCGTTTATAGTTTGTGAACTCTAGTCTCTAAGATGTTTGAGAATATAGAAAGTCTCTATAGAAATCAAATTAAATTATTCTCAAGTCTTTCTGAATTAGCACAGAAAATAAATGTCTAAAGCTTGTTAATCATATAATCATATAAACATAATCATATAAACCACCTGACTGGAGCTAGTTCTTCTATATGCTGATGGTGGAATGTCAAGTACCAAGGACTGCATCAAGTATCTAATAAATTTTTTCCATCAGTTTTCAATGAATTTGGTGACTAAAGAGGACAATAATAGATTGCTACTCTCCTCTGTTCCTATCCACCACAACCATTCTTTCTTTGTAAATTCAGGGAGAGGTTTTAGAAAATTTGCTCTTCCTAGATTCTTGTCATTTGCTGATTCCTCTGAGGCCATGCAGATCAGGAGGTATTCTGTCATTGTTTTTTCTCTCTTAAGTCTCTGTATTTGGTAGACCTGGTTCTAGAGGTTAATTTTTTTGTCTCCTTGAGCAATGGTTCTGAAATTTTAAAATTTCCCAATCTCTTTCTGCATGAGCAGCATGAAGTTTTTTCATTACTTTATATTTATAAAGAACTCAATGATATGTTTCATTTCAAAAGCCTTCTGAAGTTGAAAATTTTCCAGAGCTGCATGATTGTTTTGAACAATTTCAATCTAAAAAAACAAACAATGTCCAAAGGAAATGAGAGTTGAGCAGTAAAAATTATATCTTAGCAGAAACAAAAATTAGTGTTCTATACTTCAGAATTGTAGAATTTGGACAACATCCAGTCTTTATACTGACAGTCTATAAGCCTTGGACCAAGAATTTTTTAATATGCATATTTACAAGTCCCATGCAAAGATTAGATTAGATTTCATAGACAATGACAATGGGCTGAACTTGATTGTTGATCGTAGTAATTATTTTTTACAGGCAAACTATCAGAGGAATAATGAACTAACTATTACAAGTGTTTTCATGATTGGCCTTGGGAATGATCCCATTTAACTTATTGGTAAGTGATATAGGAGATACAGGAATGAAAAGTCAATGTGTAATTGTGAGACGTACAGATAACATAAAATGGGGAAGGATCATCTTAACAAAGGGTTGGACCATCAGGCAAGGAGAACCAGATTATTTTGTTGATGCAAGTGATGAAATAACATGAAATTTACTGGCACAGATTGTAAAGCCAGGAACTTAAGGACCTTGGTCTTGAACAGAATATGCATTTATTGGTTAAGATGGGAAAAAAAAATAAGAAAATACTATTTTATCTAGGTAATGACTATAAATTGCCATTCAGAGAAACTCTGAAAGTCTATTGCAATTGTATAGTCCTTTAGAATTCTAAGATATGCTACCATTTAGGTATTTTCATGTTATTTCATTGTATATAGCATTGACAAGGTGTCAATTTATGCAAATTCTTGGTCACTTGTGTTCAAGAAAGATGAACTTAACACATAAGCAGAGAAAGATTATTGGTATGTTTATGGGAATGGAGAATTAATCTCGTGAAGAGAGATTAAATTAGATGGGTTGTTAAACCTAGACAAACAAAGGTTGGGAGGGGATAGGATGATTCTTCCAGGAGAAAGTGTTAAAGACAAAGAATGCTATTTAACTGAAAAGGTCTTTATGGCATAAGAGCTATGGTTCTAAAATTGCTGTGAATAAATATAGAGTGGATATTAGCAGAATATTTCGCACTATGCTTGGAGTTATTTTTCCAGATATAATAACAGTGTAAAGAACTGAAATTACATGAATGTGATAAGTTTTAAAAGAGTCTGTATGCTTAAATAGGTGAATTTCTGGAACAGAGACAGTGTGATGCAAATTTTTGGATATTCAATAAGGTGGTATAACCAAGGCTGACTGACCTGAGACTGAACTGTGCTTTATGTGCATCTTCCTCATATTGCAGACTGTATTTCAGAGTTCCTATTGGTGTCTCAAAGAGACCAGGAAGAAAATTCTTTGCTTCCTCCCTTCCTAGGAAGAGCTCATTCTCTCCCTCCACTACCCACATAGTAAGGTTGGCAGGAATATGTTGCTTTTCTCTGAATTTTGGGGGTGATTTTACTTGCTAAAATCACTGGGGTGGTTTATTAAATCTCAGCAATCTGCTATTGGAGAGAACATCTCCTCTCCTCTTCTTGCAGGACTGCACATCCCTGTAAACTGGCGTTTGGTCACAAGTTTGTTAGAGCATGCAAGGGAGCTTTGGGTGGCTTGTGGAGCCTGGTGACACGAGGCACAGAGGTTATGTAAAATCTTCCAAATGAAGCCTGGACTGTAGGGTTGTGTCTAGCTGCACTGAATTTCTGCAGTCAGGAGGTGTTGCAAGTTTCATATGCCTGCAAGGATCTTAGTACTGCAATGCTGCAGTTTGGCTGGTGCTAGTAGTGCCCTGCTGTGTTGAACTTTTCTCCAGAACACTCATATCAACATATCAACAATATGCATTTGCTTCTCCAGACAGATTCAAACCAGCTACAGTAATAGAGAACTTGTACTTCTGGAAGGAAAAAAAACCTGAGGCTTCAAAAGTGTTTGTTAATTTAATAGAATCTTTTCCCTTTAGCTTTAAAGGGAAATTGCACCATGTCATTAGTTCTTTTTCTTTTTTTTTCTTTGGGTAGTGAAAACCAAAACTAAAGTGATTGGGGTTTCACACATGCTGGAAAAACCACTAAAGGTGCAAACTTTTCATGGTATATTTCTTTTACCTGAAGACAGTTAGACTTTCACAACTCAGAACTGGCCATTTTCAGTGTGAATCATTTGTAAATTAGTGACTTTACGATATATCTGAGAAAAGTCTAAATTTCAAACTGAATTTTGACTTCTCGCAAACTCAAAAGGAGATCATTCAGCTATGAGAAACAAATCTGCTACAGGGACTCACTCATCCACATGCAGATCGAAACCAGTGGATTTTGTGTATCAGTGGTATAAACTCATCAGGATCTGCCAGGTAATACTTAGCAGAAATTTTTGAAATCACTTATTCAAATTGTAAAAAGACATCACACTAACAGAAATGGAGGTTTTTAGATGGACTGGAGCTCTATTCTCAAGGCACCAGCAGTAATGTGGAATGAATTGTTCATATCTACATGATTATGTTAAAGAAGACACAATTCATTTCTGGTCCCTTGCCATTATCACCCTGCCTCATAAATTCTATATCCATGTCTTGTAAATGTCTTGCTTAATGAAGCCCACTGGAAACTTGCAGTTCTTACTGGCTTCAGTAGTTCTTTTTTAAGTGTTCCAGTGTAGCAGCCTCCAAGACTTGCACAATGTTTTACTGGTTGTGTTTTGTAATGGTTGGGGCCTTATTATATATGAAGCACATTAGATGCAGATAAGTAATTTTCAAACCCCTAGAAAGTCCATTTAATTTGTCAAATTAACCTGTATCAAGGATAATAGAATTGTTTTACATATATGTGTGTGTGTTTCCAGCTGTCTGATGAGGAACCAAAACATAAACATTGTAAATAAGAAATCAGTAACAACTGATTGACAACAAGTCAAATTATCATGCAAGAGGTTAATGAAAGTGGATGTGTTTGGAGGTAAAGTATTTTTTCAGAAAAAAACCTTCTAATATTCATTAAATTTGACCACGTTAGATCAATAATCATATGCTCTCTTTAAAGTGTCTCAGCCTGAGGCTAAGTCCTAGTAATATATTACTGAATTCTCTTTATTTTTAATGGTGAATATATGGTAGAGACCACTGTGGTAAACATGAAAATTGAATTAGTTTTAAGATATCCTGATGTATGAAATATTTACCACTAGAAAAATCTTCCAAGAAATGGTTACACACCCAAGTGCTGCAAAAACTTTGGTGAAAGAAACCACAAATGCACATTATTAATTATTAAAATGTGTATATTATTATATATATTTTTAAG
The DNA here is from genome assembly GCF_028551555.1 of Melozone crissalis. Lineage (NCBI taxonomy): Eukaryota > Metazoa > Chordata > Aves > Passeriformes > Passerellidae > Melozone > Melozone crissalis. Next base: position 37,202,159 of record NW_026535794.1, read on the forward strand.
TCCTAGTTTTGCTTGAATAATAAAGTAGTTGTTGGATTTAAGAATTTTACTCTTTTCTCTGGGCATTGAATTAGGTCAGACTCCAGAAGTTTGTTTGTGGATGCAATTGCGAATAACTTCAAAAGGGACATAGACTGAGCTTCTTAAAACTTACAGCACAGGTGCTTGTCAACTCTGAAAGTGCCTGGATTTACTGGGTATCTAACTTTGGACTACTGAGTTTATAATTGCACCTAATTTTTATGGCATGAGTAAGTGTGTAAATGCTGTTTGCTTAGGCCTTCATTTCCACAAGGGTCAAGGAACCAGACCAGGTAGAATTTCATGATGTTTTTAGCAGTGCAGCCCAAATCCTTTTCTGTCAGTATTTATTTCAGCAGTTCTGTGCTTATCTTGTTGTCTTCTGTGAATTCTATTCAGAGGTGCCAAATTTTCTCTATGCAAACAAGACAAGCCAGGCTGCATAACTTTCTAACACAGTGTCTAAAAGTTAGGTATTGGAATATTTGCAACACTTGGCATTTGTCAAATCACTTTGCAGATCTAGCCCCATTTCTGAATGAATTTGCATGGCAATATTTCTTGTCGTTATGGATTGGATGGACTAAAAATAATAGTGCATGCACTCCTCTGGACCAAATCACTACTAGGTATTGAAATCAATTGGTTTCATGAAGTCACAGATCAGTAGTTTCAGGCTGGCTCATTTTCAGGAGAGAAAATGAGCACTTTTTCAGGAATTGCAAGACATTACACTGGCTTCAATGAAAGTGTTAATCAGCAGTGTGATGGATACTTAAAATTAGACCTAATTAATTATTTGGTAGCACAGATAAGTAAAGTAGAATGAGAGATGACATTTTGCTACTAACAACTTTCTACTCCAAGACATTCTCGGGAGAATTAATTGAGGGGATACAGGAACACACAGCCAGGGAGCAGCCACACAGCACCTCACAGGTAACTCACGTTGTCTCACTGAGTGTTTATGTAGAACACACATTTTTTTTCTTAACATACTTGTGTAGGTCTTTTTTAAATCTCAGGTTGCCTCCTGCTTTCATTTGCCCCACTTTACCTGCAAGCGCCTTTTTCTGTAGAATTCTTCTTTCCCAGAACAGAGTAGGAGCAACCACAGTAATGCAAAAGCTGAGGCAGAATGAATAAGCAGCTGGGGCTCTGCAGAGGGCATTGAGGAAAGAAGAGTGTGCAGTTGAATCTCGAGCTCTGTGATAAAGTGGACAGACTTGCTGCTCACAGTTGAGAGTGCTTTAGAGAGAAGTGATCTTGAATGTGGCATAGTTCTTGTTCAACAGACAGGATTTAGGTACTCAGAGACCTTCTATTGTATTAATTTAGAGTAAAGCTCACATCTAAGCTCAATTTTCCTGGCTGCTCACAGTTAGAATTTGGCTCACCCTCCAGACTGCTTCTCCAGATGGAGAAAGTCAGCTGTGGTCCAGGGCTGACTTTGTTTTGAACTCTGCCCATGAACAAAGAATTTATTTGGCAGGTAGTAGGTCAGGCTTCAGTTTGCTCACCTGTGAGTCATCTAAGCTGGTATGTAAACTCAGGCACTTGAAATTTGTGATCAGAAAAGGGAACTTACAGAGCCATGGGGTTGAAAAACTGAGTGTGTACACCAGACTGGTGTCCCTCCCAGGCAGGGAGTTGGCTAGGTTTTGATTACTCAAGTGATAATGGCTGAATCACTCTATCAGACAACCAAGCACTTTTATAGGATGGTTTGGCAGAAGAGAAGATGTTACTGTTAATCCATAAGTAGGCTGCTGAAATCTTAGAGGCTGTTGTGGAAAGGCAGATAGAGAGTATGAGTCATGCAGTAAGAAAAATCAAAGAATAGATTTGTGATCATGAAGAGATCTGACAGTGGCTCTGCTTAGAAAATGAGAGCTTAAAGAAGGTTGGTGTATTCTGTGGGACTCTCATTTTGCTTGAGATCCCCAGTTTCACTATGGAGTAACAAAGGGGATTTTATTGCCTCACTTGACTTAACAATAAGGTTGTTTTTCAAAGGGCAGGCTGCTCCACACACACACACACACACACACACACACACTCCCCAGCTTCCCATACATTCCTTAACTCAGCTATAGCAATGCCACAGCTGAAGAGTGAGTCACATCAATAAAATAAGTGTATTTTTTTGTTAGTCTTCTGTCAGATCAGTGAGCTGAACTGAATCAGCACTGGATACAAGTGAAACATCAGTAAGGTATGCTTTGGCAAGGGAAAGGAGACAAGCAGCAGTGTGCAGTTAAATTGAATTTAAATCCTGAAGTGGGGCTGCATTCTTAGATTGATGGAACCAATGGGACCAGATTAGCAGCTGGTTTAAAGTCATATAGCTTAACTGTTTTTAATAGCTCTACTCTAGTTTGCATCTGTTGATCAAGATTGGTTTAGAGGTATAAATTCACAAACTGGTAAGCAACTAGTTTCTCTTCCTGCTTTCTTCCTGTTTTTCAGCAGAAAGTTCTGATATATCTGCTCTTTCAGAAAAGCCTTTTAAAAAAATGAAAAAGGAAATTCTGCTATAAATCCATAAAAAGCTTAAACTCAAGCAAAAGAATATCTTGGCAGCTAATTTTATGGGGTTATTTTGCAATTGTCTCTTCTTCGTCCAGAGATGTTTCTAAGAGTTTGGACTTTTTGTGCAGGCATGTTTATGCATGTATGTCTGTGGCCATGCATTCATGTTGCAAAAAATACCATGTATTAGCACTCAAGTGATTCTCTCACTAGTTTTTCAGTAACATATTTCCCAGAAAAGAAGATGAAGTGAGAATTCCATGATAGGAAGCAAGAAACTTCTAACTGCCAAAAGCTTAGAAACTGACAGTCAGTAATTTTTACTTTTATTTGTTAATAATGAAAGCCACAGGCATTACCTACTCTTTTTGAAGACTCTCCTCTCTATGATAAAACTTTATGGTTTGAGAGTGCTGAAGTAAGATGCACAGACAGGTAGAAATTTCTATGGGGTTTCCATTCTAGGTTAAAAGAAGGGGTATCTCCAACTTCAGCAGGTTCATAGAATGAAGGGTTCAGAGATGTTAATCGCTGCTACTTTTATCATGCAGTATTATTAAGATCAATGTTTTTTGTTACCAAATTAGAGCAAACTTCAGAGCAGTTATTAATACAAGTCCACATTTACTGAAAGAACTGGGCACCTTCACGTGCACTGCAATAGCTGGGAGTTACACAGTATCTATATCATTTTTCACAGCTTTGTCATTAGCTGGTAATGATTTGATTATTTTGCAGATGAATCACAGTATAAATCTCTTTCACAAACACTACCTCCAAGTATTAATCAAAACCATTAAGGCAAAGCAGTCAGTGCAAATTAAAAAATTTGCATGTCTAAATTAAAAATTACAGTAATACATCATAAATAAATCTTTTAAATTCTCTATGGTCTGTATGAGCATCCCCTTTTTGTGCCTGTAATGAGCCCATGAATACAGCTCCTCCCCCCCCCCATCTTTTTAATCAGGCTGTAATCAAATTTTACAGGTAGAATTCAGGCCTTTCACTTTGAAGTCCATGTTGGGTCTTATTTGAGAAAGAAATTATTTTTTCTCTTCATTTTCTCAAACTCAACAAGAGAGAGTGAAAGACACAGACTCAAAGACAAGTGTGAAAGACAGGAGTTCAAACCCATCACATATAATTTGCAGTGTCTTTGGCTATAGCAAAGTAAATATTTGCAAAGGGTGATATATCTTATGCAAATAACTTTGAACTATGAAGAAAATCACTGAGTTGTGTTTTAGGTACTATTTCTTTTTAGGGCTATTAACACCTTATTTCCAGCATGGAAAAGATTAGAGGAACTCTCATTAATTTAAGCCACTACTGAGATACAGAACACACTCTGCTTCCCTATAAATAAATTCAGGACATGTTTAAGAACAGCTCAGCAACCTTGCATTTTTCAGCTAATTACTGTCCTTCACTTGAAAAGCAATATTCAGGTTACAGAAGTTTGCTGGCCTGTTGCTGCAATTTTATTTACAGTTTGATGAGGTTGGCCTGATATATGAATTTTGTTTGTCCCTTTAGCTCTGGCAAAGGACATTTTGGGAAGAAATCTGTTGCAAAGCAGCAAGTACAGATTTCAAAGCATTTTCCAGTTGACAATTTTCAGAACCATGACCTCCCCTGTACAGAGTTTGCTGTGACCAATTCCAGCATCAGCCACTGTTTTGTCTGTGATCTTTTGGCTTTGCTGCCTCACAGCAGTCTGATGGCTGAACTGCCCACTTGGAAAAGGGACCTTTTTACTTACTCTGGAATGACCCCAAGAAGGAACTGGAGGATCCAAAAACTTTCCCCCTTCAATGGTTTCCTTTCAAGACCACTAGCTTGTCTTTTCCTTGAGGGTACACACTAAGAAGTTAAACATACAAATGTAAACCTAGGAAGAAAAAAAGAGAGGTAATTAAAAGCAGAGTAAAAATAATAAAAAAAATTGCTTCTTGATTGGACTAGATTTACACATGAACTGCACAAAACATTAAAAAAACCTAAACAAAAACAAACCTTGTATGTCCTACCTTCCTCTGCTAATAAATCTCCATGGGAAGAGACAGGGGCTTAGTTATCTTTCAATTGCTTGCTGTGCCATTTGGGTGGCTGAAGACAGAAAGACTTTTACAATAATTAGTAACTTTCCTTTCACAGGAACATACCTATAGAATGTGCTTCAAGACAAGTCTGAATATGTGCTCTAGCCCACTTCTGCATTGTTGCTTTGAACAGAAATTGTTCATTTCTGTTGCATTCCACTGTACTTACATATGGAGTTCAGCATTAGATTTTCAAATTAAGAGGGAAACTTGAAGTCTTCAGAATTGCATTTCAGGATATTTTGCTTCATGGATTTGATGTAGCTTTCCAGTCCACAGACAAATCTAGTTCCTGACTATTAACTTCTACTTAGATTTAGGAACTGAAAATCAAGATTGAATATTTTGAGCTAGGCTTTTAGATGTGGTGAAATTTTAGATCTGGTGTCACTTTTCTATTAGATAACAATTACTGGTTTGTAATTTGGCGATTCTATAATAATTTTCACTTATGCTTTCAAAAGAGTTTACAAAGCATTGCATTTCAGACAATGTTTTCAAATTATAATAACAAGAGTTTACCTGTTTTGTACAGGAAATTCAGATATGAAAACTGTTTACAACTTGTGTCTCAGCATATGAGGTCCATTAAAAGATGTGAGCGTAGGATCTGGTAGTGCTCATTGACCATTTGGAAAAAAAAAAACAAAAAAAAAAACCCCATAATGCCATGAATCCACTAGATATGAGAGAAAGTAAATCACTTTCAAATTCAGAACTCACTAACCTTGTTGAAACAAGATTCAGAGAAACCTTTTTTAATTTAAAAAATTGCATTGAACCAATCACTTCAGTTAATTTCTATAAGGACCATTCAAGTCTGTGTAGGAGGTGGATCAGATCCTGCCTCTTTATATTTACGTGTAATTGAGATGTCATCAGCAACTTATTTGTCTTTTATTTTAGATTTTCTCAGACAGATTGGGGATTGTATCAAAAGAGCCTTAGAATTTAGAAAACAATTCCAAGATTGTTGCTTTATCAAGGCTCAAAGGAAAGCTTCCAACTCTTCCATTGTGAGACTGGCTAGGACTTGTATGGGGAAAGTATACAAAGTAAAATATATTTCGTTTCTACAAAACCTATGGAAATATGTACTACCACAACAGCAGTGAGCTCACCAAGGGAAGGAGGGAAGGAGGGAGGGAAGGAAGGAGGGAAGGAAGGAAGGAGGGAAGGAAGGAAGGAAGGAAGGAAGGAAGGAAGGAAGGAACTTGCTGTGCAGTTGACCTAATAGTCAGAACTTTATTAACAGTGGGAATTACTTGACATTTTCTTCTTATGAGGATATTTGGGAAGATAAAGGTCTCTAAACCATTATAAGAGACAATAGAATCATACAGATGCACGCATTCGCCTCACTATACATTTCCATAATTTTGCCTGCCATAATCTCCTGCTTCTTATTTATCATTGTGGGGGTTTGTTGTTTGTTTTTATTTTCTCTTCTGTAGTAGAGACTTAATGTAAAGTCACTACATGAGAGAGCAATTGGTTTTCCATTTATAAAGTCTCCTGGAAAGCAAATTCTGCTTAAAGCATTTAATTAAAGAGCACTGTGACTTTACTACATATTATTTCTACTTTTAACATTCTGTGCTCCAAAGTTTTTTTTTCTGCTAACCAGTCCATGTATGTAGCAATCATAGAATGATAGAATGTTTTGGGCTGGAAGGGACCTTAAAGATCATCAAGACATCCCCTTACTGTGAGCATGGACACCTTCCTTTAGACCACATTATTCAAAGCCACATCCAGCCTGACCTTGAACATTCCTGGGGCTGGGGCCTCCACAACTTCTCTGGGCAACCAGTTCCGGTGCCTCATGTGTAGGAGTTCATATATGTGATGCATAGCATCAGGTTTACACTCACACATTCATTTAGTTTGCAGATTTCTTATTGTAGAATCTCTTAGGATTAAAGAAAGAAGGAATTCATTTACTTTGGTATAAACTGGCAAAACAGAGGGATTTCAAGATTTGTAGAAGTATTTAAGCATTATGTGCTGTACCTAGATTGAAATGCCTTGAGCTCCCTGTTGTCTAGTCTGCTGTGCTGATTGGGAATCTAGTAAGATTGCCAGGCTGTAACTTGCTCAGGTTTCCTTCTAGCAGCATGGCCAGAGCTGGTATTCTAAAAGGGCTACTGAATCCAAAGGCACAGTGAAAAGGCCAGATGATATTTAAATTCAGGAACATACATAGCTCTAAATCATTAGTCACTCTGCCCAACTAATTTTTTTGAATTAACATTTTAGTGGTTGAGTGGGGAAATTCCTTTTATTTATCTCTTTAATAAATAGTATTTTACTCAATGCCTGTACTAAAGAGCAGTGAGGTATTTTCTAAAAAAAAAATCTGCTGAAATAGAAAGGCAGTGAGAAGTCTCAAGCCAACCTGATGATGCATGTTGATATTTTGTTTTAAACTATCCAATAAGATTGCTCAGATTAACAGGTCACTCAGACTTTTCCAGGCTCTCTTTGTACTGGTGGGACAGGCAAATGCACCAGATAGGCTTTTTAAGTAACTGCACAGATAAAGTCTGGACAGTTTTAGTATATATGACTTGCCAGCTCAAGCAGAGAGACTGACAGTGTGGAAACAGCTTGTCAGAGCCCAGGTCATGGTTAAAAACTGCTAATGTTAATGCTGACAGCCTGTAAAGTCCCTGCTATCCATGATACCTTTAGTCAAGTTATAAAACACTCTAGAGGATTCTATTTCTTTCTCCTTCACTATTTTATCCATTTCTGTCATTACTGAAAATATTTAACTAATTCTGTGAATATCCCTTGCTTTATGTGCATTTGTCAAGCTGAAGCCTGTCACTGGTACTCAACACTGCAGCATCCAGTGCCTTTATAAAGAGGAAGATGTGCTTGCAGATAGCTGGGAATGGCTATTGCCCACATGACATCCTGCTCCAGGAGCCTCCCTGGGCTGCATTAGAATGCTTTCTGATTTAGCTGAGATTTGCTACAAATGAGGTCATGGAGGGTGACAGGCATGTGATGACCTCAGTGGACACTAGGAAATAAGTATTATTACTCAGTTCTGGTGAGAACACACGAAACTGCAAGAGCTGTATTATCCTCCTGCTGAGCCTCTTTACACACAGGTCCACAGAAGGAAGTTGTGCTCAGAGGCCTGGGTACTGAGGGCACATCTGCTGTTCTCCTTGCTGTGAGAAAATTCTTATATCCTGCATAAAGTCCAGCACTCTGTCTATGAAATAAAACTTCTTAAACCAACTTGTCTTTTTATCCTTTTAATTTGGGATCAAGCTTTTGCCTCTCCTGTGTGTTGATCTAATGTGCTCTATTGTCACTAAGTAGTCCCTTGCCACTAGAGACCCAAAGTTCCCACTCCTGCCATTACACCAGATCTGAAATCTGTTCATTAGAAAAAGCTGCAATAGGAAAGATCAGTGGCAAAGGTCCAGTCTGGTGTTAAATCTGTGCATAGCATATCTGGGCAATTAAGGAAGACTGGGAATCTTTTTTGCTCTGTTCTACTAGAATTTGAGAAGTTACCTGCAAATATTGAACATGCTCTTGGCCAGCATGGAAATAGTGCTATTTACTACAAAGTCACGGAGACTAAAAATGGCAGGATGCAAATAAGAATGAAAGTAGAAACTGAATACAATAGAAATACAGTTTAGAGCAACAGAAATAAAAGGTTCAGGGCATGGATTTCAAAACCAAGAATCACCCCCAGTTATTCTGGGATTTTGCCTTACCAAGTCAAATGCAGTAGTTCAAGTACTACAGAAATAAAAAGCCTGCAAGGTAGTTCCACGTTGTCAAAGACATCTCACTATCAAAAAAACAGTGCATGTAAGAGCAAAAGTGGAGTTTAGACCATTTAAATCTAGCTGAACCTTTGCTTGAAACAGAGCGTACTAAAAAGAAGACAGCCATTCCTTTGAAAAGATCACAGAATTACAGGATAGTTGAGGTTGGAAGAGACTTCTTCAGATCATGTAGTCCAGCCTCTCCTGCTCAAAGCTGTCAAGTTTATCTGTTTATAGCTGTAAAAAGAACTGTATCACAAATAATGGGCGAGTACTGTGTAGAGAGAAGGTCTAAAATATCCTCAATTCACATACCTGCTTTAAAAAGCTCTCTGAAAACATGTTACAAGGCCAAGCGATTCTTTAGGGTGCTTAGATTTCAGGAGAAAAGGGCTTGTTAGGTTACTTCTCCAAACTAGGATACCTTGTCATTAGTTGTCATCAATGAAAACAAACTAGAACTTACTGCACTGACCTGCATTGCAGCCTTATACCAATATCACCTGCAGTAGTCAACTTCTGTTTGGTCTCATAGCATAATTAAACAGACTCTTATGTTCATCATATCTTTTCAAAAAACTTTCAGTTAGGTAGAAATTATGTGTTTTAGAAAATGTATATATTTTTAAACTTTTTTTTACCCCTTTGTCCTTGTTTTCCATTATAGGTAAGCATTAGCTAAATATAAGAAAAAAATGATAGTGAAATAATCAATTACACATGGCAAGTTAAATGTTAATTATTAGAGTATTGTCCCACATTGACTTTCTCATCCAAGCAAATGCCATTTAAATCACTGAAGCTTGTCAAGTAGCTTCCTATTCTGGCAAACTTTTAAAACTCTTTTACTTTTAGAATGCTTGGTAACACAAAGATGTTTGAATTTGCAAAGCATTTTTTTTCCTTGTTGAGTTTGTCAGTGTGCCTTGCTTCTCTTTTTTACTAGTCTGTCATACTCTCTCTTATTCTAGATAGTGCATGTTTTTCACTCTGACTTCTAGTGCCTTTCTTTCTAATCCTTTTCTTGAAAAGTTCATAGTTCTGTTCTGACTTCTGAAACTTAAATAGATTTCATAAGATGCAAGGTAGCTCCTAGTACAGTCACAGCAAAAGAAATTGCCAGGAATCTGACATGTAATGTAAACAGGAATGAATCTTGTATGAGCCCTGTAAATTTTGGTCTTTGATGAAATATGGTTTGTTATATGTTCTCTTATCATAACTAGATACAACATTTGGACTGAAGGAGTCCTAACTAGCAGTGTTAGTTTTTCTTTAAGTTTCTTTTCTCTTTAATTGACAAGGTTGCTGTAGCACCAACTCTGTTTCCTGGTGTAACAAACATCTCTGCTATAGTATGAAAGTGTGGCACATGCAGCACCACTTCCTTGGCTGAAACATGCTAATTCTGTTCAGGAGCTACACTGATTTATACCACGGAAAACTTGGCCCACCTTGCATAAGAAATCAGACAAGGGGCTTTTAGCCTCATATGAGGAAACACTCCTTTTCTCTTTCCTATAATCTTTGAGTAACCCTGACTGCAGGATTTTGCCCTAGGCAAAACCAATGGGATGAGCATAGCTCAGAGAGTTAGGAGCAACACGTGGCCCATGAGTTGAAATACTGTGGCACTAGGAGAAACTAATCGAAGGAAAATTTCCTGACGTCATTTCCTTGGATAGCCATGAAGAAGATTCACATGAAAATAAAAGTATGTCTGGCATAAGTTACCTTTCTCTGTTGGGGCAAATATGTACACTTATGTGCACTACTAGAGAATTTATCAGAGCGAGTACAAATAAAGTTGTCAAAGTTTGTGGTATCTGACAAGATAAAAGGAACAGTCAAAGTAACAATATGTGTAGGGCCAAATGTTCATGCAATTTATGTATCTAATTTGATTCTATAAGACAGAATCTGGCACTGCAAGCAACTTACTTGCTAAGGAGGGATGATATACTTCCTATGAAAGGTCTGCATGATATTATTACTATTTTACTCGATGCTTGCTAGAAATTGTTTTTAAAACTCTTTTCAGTAGGCTCCACATAGTAAAGTCTGTTGCTCTGTAGTAAAGTCTGTTGCTCTGTATTTAGATCACATTTGGATTGCGGTTATGCTTTGTCTTTTCTTTTTTTCCTCTTGTTTTTTTTTTTTTTTTTCCTTCCTTCTCCTTTCTTTTTCTTCTGTGGATTCTCAGCTGTAGGTGACATTATTGTGATGGCTGCATTTCAAAGACCTCACCTGCTCTGTCATCTCTGAATTTATGTTACACTTCATGGTATCAGCTCTAACGATCTTATTCTCTCGCTCTCTCTTTCCTTTGCACCTCTACTCACTTCCTGACACTTGACACAATAAAACTCTTTTTCATTTAGAAACTGTATTTAACCCCTTTTCACCAACAGCTTTTTACTCAAAAAAGAAAGAAAAGCATATTAATGGGACACTACAACTTTGGGAATTCAATATTTTTTTAATTACAAATAAATATACTTATGTACTCTTTTGTTTACACCTAGCCAGTCTTTATAGAAGTTACCTGTGCATACCTATCTTTAAAAATTCCTAAATGAAATGGGGGTTCCTTTAACTTTTTTTTCCACCAGTCTTTTATAATCAGGCTTCATTTCCTGGCAGTTAAGAAAATAAAAGAAAACAGCCACAGTGATGAAGACAAACTTAACTCTCTCATGATGATCCTTTCAACCAATGAAAATCTTCAGTGTGTATGACCTGGCACATTTTATTAAATGCTATGGCTTCATTTGCATACGCATTAAATTGTATTGTTGGAAAAAAATTAGTTTAAAGAGCCAATGCCTTTAACTATACCTTATAAACAAAGAAACACAACTTGATAATCAGAAATTCTAATGAATGAGTGAACAGCTTATTTAAAAAAATAATAATTTTTCCAACATGTAACCAGTATCTGCAAGAAAAATATGTATGCAAAAGCACAGTAATAATCATCTAGAGAAGTTGCATAAAATCCTATTACCTATTAATTTCATTTCTCTTTTGCTGAAGATGTCATTAGCAGACAAAGTTGTCATTCTTTTAAAGTAGTTAAAATTTCTAAGCACTTAGTGAATATTATGAATGATCAATATTTAGCCTATTCGTTATTCATGTGCTATTCAATTTAGCTATGTGAAGTTCTTTATTGGTAGAAGAACAACTCTGAATTGAATTCACATAAATATGTATTTTTGAATAGGAAAAGATTATGCAGGAAAGATTCAAGCATGTTGGGTTCTGTGTTTTTTTGGTTTTTGGTTGCTTTTTTTCAAAGTGGGTGGTTTATGTTTTTGTTGTACCCAACCTATATTATTTTCTATTTCTTGAATGCACTCATTTCTGTATTTCTGATGGAAAAAGGATCATAAATATATTTAAGTAAGTTAAATACAGACTTTACAAATATGGGTACAAAGAGATATGTAAAATGCTGTGTCTTCAGTGAACAGATGGACCAAGAAGTTGTTGTGAATCTGGCTAGGAACTATGGTGAATGATATTTCATTAGCCCATATCAGTTACAGATCTGTTGAACAAAATAAGACTCCAGACATTTTCTGAATTACTCTCTTATATAGGTCAAATCACAGTTGTAAGAGCAAATGTTCACAAACGGCCACTGATCTGGGTGGCCCAGATTTTAAAAGCCCAGCTGGAAGCATTTTGGGTCTGGTGGAATTGTAGAATACTTTTTTTTTTCTGAGACCCAAACCCAAGGATATCTCAAAATCGAGCTGCAGAATAAAAACTGTCATGTAGGAAATGCTTGTTATTAAAAGTCCTGTTTCTCCATCATATACTTTTTTGATTATTGTATAGACATTATTTCCTCTGGAAAGGTTTCTTTCTTATTGTGCCAGAGAAAGTGAATAAGTGATTGTTTGGTCTGCCATAGACCTCTTTGCAACCTTAAGCAGTTCACTTAACATGCCTTTGTCATCCTTCCTCATATATATAATAATAACAGCTAGCTCTGTATTGTGCAAAATAAGTGTGGCAGTATTTCACATCAGTCAATTTCATTTTGAGGAAAAAAACAGATACAAGAAGTATGCATATCTATAATCTAGGGCAATATGGCCTGAATCTTGAGTGCTACTGTGATACAAGTAATTAACATTTTCTTCCTGGAATGAAGGCTGTCAACACATTTTTTAATAGATTCCATGAATTAAGTCATGGTTTCAAACAATTTGGTCTGAAGTTGTGCATTAAAACTGTGGTGAGCCATTAAAAAGATGACTTACCAACTGTCAAAAGCAAAATAAGAATTAAGAAGGTGAAGAGGGAGAGTGTTGGGTGACAGCCACCATAGATTTTCCAGGCTGAATGCTCAGATGCCTCTCTACATATGGGTCTGCTGGAAACTTTCAATACAGGTACAGAAGTCACACCTGTGTCTGTAGCAAGAAACCCTGATTTCCTCTTCAGTTTTTCTTACCACTTATGTAAAAGATTTAAGCAAAAAGATTCAGTGTGATGTTAATGCTAATTGCAATTTTGTTATAGTCATTGCAAACAACAGTAATGAAATAATCTATTTTTGAAAAACGGAGTGCAGTAAGCCTAAATTCTTTTGGTGAGCAGAACTATTTTGGTTTTAACTTTCTCTCAGGTGACAATTAAATTCTCCTTTCAGCCATAGACTGAAATGTATCACCACCTAATTTTTTTCATAGAATTAACTCCCACTGCCTGTTTAGTGATTCATAGACACCACCATATGAAGCTGTCAGACTGTAGATATTGGAGGGTAAGGGAAAAGACTATATTGCCCTTCACACAAAATGAGGGAATTTATCACTGCTTCTTTTTGGAGCTTGGTACAACCTCCTCCGAGCACTACAGTAGTTCCAACAAGCAAGCAGGCATTGCCTTGTGTGAAAATCAATAATGCCTCACATGGGTGTTAGAAATGCCTGTAAAGTAAGAGAGGTACTCAGCCATAGCTACTAAATGCTACTGAAGGAAACCCTCACTTTTCAAAGCTACAGGAAATCATTCTTCTGAAGTGATCATTTTCTCTTACTTGTTTTGTGACTCCTCTTCATCTTTGCCCCCTGTACTGCTGATAATAAGTGACAGGTCACCACAGTAACCTTTTAACATGAGGTATGGAAGGCTGAAAGTAATTCAAAAGGCTATTTGGGTTTTTTTTGTTGTTGCAGTAAATAGCCTGTCTGAACCAGATACAAGCTTCTGATGTAACACTGTTTGTCTTCAAGCACCTTCAACAGAGCAAATCTGCTTTTGTTTTGACATTTTGCTGTCAAATTTCCTGAATGCATAATTACAGATATATTATAGAAATACGAGTGCTACAGTCAGGTCTGCTTCCCAGTCATAGATAGATAATTCCATGAATAACAAATCCATTATCACCCTTGCTACTGACAGCAACAATAAAAAAATCATTGTATCAACAAAGGAAACAAATGATGCTAACATATACAAAAGGAATATTGTATTGACCCAGTACACAGGTAGCCATACAGACAAATATGCCCTTCTACATATATTGCTTTTGATTTTTTAATTTTTGGAGTAAAACAGGAATAATTCTTTAGTAAGGACAAAAGCCACAGACCTACCTACTTGTTTTTACAAAACATCTATGTGCCAGTTTCTCAATGGGAACAAAACAAAATAATTAAGATTTTGTTTGGAAGAGCCACTGTAAAATTTGTGTTTGTGGCAAGCACGTTACACTTCATATTTGTGGCAACTTAACTTCAGTCCTCACATATTAAAACACTTTCTCTTCACATTGAATGCTTATTTGTTGCAAATTTTATTACAGTTTTATTCAAGATACTAAAGTTTGCAAATAAGTTACTGAGCTGTGGTCTAGACTGACCTGCTGCAAAATGTGAAGGGCTCTGTGTTCCTCATGGAACAACTAATCGGTGTCAAAACCCTCCTAGGTTATTCCACATGACTTTGTTGGGTGCTGGGGTCAGCTCTTTGCTTAGCTGTGTATTCTATATGGCTCTGATAATGTTCTAACACTCATAACAAGTCATCTTGCCTAAACACTACAGCTGAGATGGGATCTCCTATGATCCCAGTGTACAGTGGTCATGCCTGAAATTGTATCATATGTGCCATATGTAAATCCTGTACCAGATAATTATCCAGCTGGGCTATAATATGCCAAGTAAAACCTTTAGAGGGATCAGACATTTATTGATTGTTCCATCCTCTGCATAAACAGTTTTCCTTTGCCCTATCATAGTAATCAAAAGAAAAGAAAATTCATATCACAACAGAATAATACTTCTTTTCCACTTCTGTCTTCAGTATCTTCCCTCTGTTCCTAAACCTTTCAAACAGACAATTTAATCCCACATCACTTGGGGTATAAAGACCTTTATTCTTGTGCACATACCAGATTGAAATCAAACCAAGAGGGGATGCTTTTTCAAATAGTGTATGTTTAAATTGTGCAGCTTCTTGGCACAGGAAATTTTGGATATTAAAGTATTTTATTAATTCAGAATACAACTGGACAAATATATCTAATAATTCTCCACTGACATTCTTCTAGCATTAAGATATATCAGATCTGGGAGGGGAAGTAGTATGGCAGTTTTGTCTTGTTCTTAAATGCTTTCCAGAATATCTGAACCCAGACTTGTCAGAAATAGGGTGTTTGGTCTGATACAGAGGTTCTTATGTATCACTGTGCAAGCGTCCAGCAAAGGCTTCATGAGCCAAGGTTACAAAAGATAATTGAGATTTTCTGGATGACTGGGTTTAAAGAAGAATGCCTTAGTGTTAATGTCACCACAGCAGAAATTTTATTCCATTCCTCAAATAAAAAAAAAAAAAAAGTGGATCTTTTACTTTTTTAGAACATCTATATGAATAGTAAACTAGTACAGATTAATCAAGTCAGGCAATACCCTAAATCATCAGCTCTATGTATCTGAACTACAAGGGATGGAAGGTAACAGGTCTGTGTTGGAACACTGGTTACAGCATAATTGTATAACCCTAACTATATGAACACTTTCATAACTACATCTGTGCTGGATTTTATGATGTAGGAAAACAGTGTTCAGAATTGTGCTCATTGCTGCTAAAAAAATGTGGTGATTTATCTGCCCTCAGCAAAAATAGCAGCAGGCTACCTACTGTTAAATAGCAAAATATTTCTTGAGAGCTTTCCATGTGATTCTTCATGCAGAGGGTAATTCATGCATAGATTTCTGTTAGTACCACTCCAGGAGAAACCCAGCACAGTTCTAGAAAATTGGCTTTTGACATCCTTGATCTGTGACTGATTTCCTGCAGCACTAGACAGATTTTCTGTCTGGATCTGAAAGCAACATACCAGTAGATTTACTTGAAGGAAAAATGTAGGAAGAGGAATGTGTTTTCAGTGATCTTGTAAGCCTTCAGTGTCCTGAGGCACAGGCCATCATCACATGACTATGTATTTGCTGGTGCCAATTTGTTTATATTTATTTAGGGAGGCTGTGATATTCACTGGTGTTTTGTCCATGCTACTCAACTAGACTTTGAAAATGATGCTAGCACAGCTGAAGTAAAAAGAACCATGGGAACCATCAGTCTTGATCCTAAGCCATGCAACTGCATTAATTTCTGAATGGAAATTGGAGCACTGTACCCAGAAACTCCCAGGGTCTATGAAGCAGCAGGGAGCATAGCAGGAGAGCAGAACAACTTGAGGAGACCAGCTACAGTGCCTGGGACCTATCAAAAACACTCCTGTGCTCCAGAGGAAATTACAACCACGAAAAATGCTGTAAGTGAAACACTACAGCACAGTGAACCTACATAACCTACTGGGAGTGTCATGAGAACACATGACCAATCTCTAATTTTTATACTAATGCAGTAAATCCTGTTATGTATTATCTCTATATCATTTGGCATGCACTGCTCATGGAGAGGATCTCTTCCCTCCAAGAGACGTGAGGGAAGAGTGACTCCCTTTGGTTGCTGGGAATAAAGACTGGATTTGTGACCTTGAGCAAGTGTGCTCCTCAACCACATAAAAGCAGTCATTCCTCCAGGATTCTAGCAATGACTGGGTCCATTGCCTGTAGATCTTTCCCAGTAAAATACATGCTACTTGTTAAACCAGGGACAGTCCTACTCAAAAAATGGTACATTGTTGTACTTGAGTGAGATAGTATCACCTGTAAACTTCAGCATGTGTATATATCCAGCCCCTGACAGATGTGTGTACATACGTACTATGTATGTGTGCCAGTTGTAAACATCTGTCTAAATGAGTGTGTTGACAATGAATTACTCAAGGAAACTTGACTTTTTTTTTAGTGTGAATTAACAGCTTCTTGACTTGTTACTACATCAACTGCTAATTAGTTCCTGAGTGTAGTTCAAGGTGTTGGCATTCATTACAAAGCTTTCTGCAGTTGTTTGGATCTTTATCTGCCTCAAAGACAGAATCTTTAGGCAAAAATAGTTCCTCAGGATATACAGAGCAGGGAAAGGAAAGGTGGGCTGTAAGGTCAGGACTTGGTGTTAAAGACAACACATCACCTAGATTTGGCTCCAACAACGTAAAAGTGCTTTAAATTAGGTGATGACTTTAGCCATCAGGACTAGGAGCAAGATTAATTGTTGGAATAAAGATGGGGAAATCAGAACCTGGAACTTCAGGAGATTACTGAACTCTAGTCAAAAGAGGCACCTAGCATGTATCTCTTGATTCTGAAAAAAATCCCAAGTACATAATCCTAGGTGCCTAGATAAACAAAGGTATGAGAACAAATACCCTTAACAAACAAGCAGTAATAATTTGAAGTGATGATAAATACAATGCATCTACTTGGGAATAGTGAAAAAGCTGATTCAGGGAAATTTATAAATCTGTAAGCTTTTCCTTTATAGTATTCATGAATTCAGGTTAGAATTTGAAAAATAAGATAAATACATGGAATCTAAATGAAAAGGCAATATAAAGCAGTATCATCTTTTATACAGGATAAGAATATCTGTGTTTTATTTGAAAATGGACTTCTAACAAGAAGATGTAACAAATTGTATCTTTCCTGAAGTTTTTGAACTAATTCCACATATGAGCATGTAAAGTAACTCAATTTTGTTGTCTTTAACACTTAGCTTCTAAAAAGATTTTAAAACCTTGATTTTATTTAAGTCAATTCATCAAATAATTTTTTTTCAGAAACATATGATTAAGGAAACACTTTGGAGGCAAAACTCAGCTTACTTTTTCTAACCTACTTACCTTAATACTAAAGCTCTAAATCCACCTAGATATAGGTATGAAGGCTCACATCATTCACGCATATTGGGGGTGTGTTGTCCTTACAAAAATATATCCAGCTGAGATAATAACTAGGTAGAAGGAAAAGTCCAGGGTTCATCTAGCTATTTCAAGATAGCAACACCTAACATGTCATATGTTTCAGAGCAAATGATGCTCTAAAAGCCTGGTTTGAACTGACTTTAGTTTGTCTCCGTATTTTTTCTTCCTCTTAACTTTCAGGAAAGAAAACATTTCTTTAAATACCCTGATCATAAGCCAAGAGAAACCAACACATGCTCATTTCCTGTCCCTCTGTTTCCTTTTCTAGACTTGCTCTGCCTATCACTCTAAAAGCCTTCCTTTTAGGGTTTCCTTAGCAATTGCAATTGCAGTTCTTTGATTTGCAGAAAAGTTCTACTACATTTTGTTAAGTATACCACCAGATTTCTTTGTTTGGCAGAGTTTTATTTTTCCCAAGTTACTTACTTCCAAGAGTTCAGCCTGAGCAGAAGAATTGATGGCTACTGTTAATATGCTGCACTAAAGAAACTTCTCTACAGAAGGTTTGAAAAAAAAAAAACCCCAAAACAGTGGCATGGTGTCACAGCTAGGGTGGTTGACTGCATAGGAATATTTGCATGGAGCACTGTGGAGTTCTGTATGTGCCACACTTTTCTAACTGTAGAAATTCGTAGATGATGGTGCTTCTTTTCACTCTCAGTGGTAGAAAAGTGTTGACATATATTTTCAAGCCTGGCATAATTTTTCATGGGACTGTTTCATGGAAGTACCAGTGGAAAACTCCTCTTTTCTGCTTTTCATCATCTTTTCCTCTTCCACTTCCACTTCTATAGTTTTTAACAGCGGAATCGCAATAGAAAGTCCAAGGTCTGAGTTTTGGTGGTGGTGCTGGGTGCTCTGTAGATAACAGTAGGATACTCATCAAAAAACAGCAAAGGAAAAATGAGACTAGTTAAGGGGGAGTTCTGTCCCTTTCTTTTGAGGTAGTGAGATTTTGCCACAAAATATTGAAATTTTAATCTATGTGTGAAACTAAGAGACTAATATAATTTCTGACCTATGCATTTCCCTTTAAACATAAAACACAAACAGGACTGCTTCATCTTGATATCAGAAATATTCTGATGTTAATTAATTCATTATTCTGTGAATGACTAATGATGTAAATATATGTTTTGCAAGCACATACACCATATTATGTTACATATGTAAAGTTGTCAGTGGGTAAAAGAATAAGGAAACTTTGTATATATGGTACCTGCTATGTTGCTTTTTTTACCCATCATTGAAAGAGAAAATATTTTCTCACAACCTCAGTGCATATTCACAAAAAATGAACACCTCCACACTTGTTTAATTTCTTCATTTCTGTGGTTACCTCTGTGTTGTATAGATTAATCCACAGTCAGCCCATTGATGGCAAGCAGCATGGCTGGCCTTGGTCCTGGGTGTCCTTCCCCTCAGCCTTCCATGGTCCTGAGGGACATTTTCAGTGCAATGTGGCTGAGGTGCTTTGGAGAAGCACTCTCCTCTCTTTCCCTTCCCGAGGATGCTGTCCCCTGCCCCACAGAGCAGGGTCGCTTACTTCACAGCCCAGAAAGCATAAAATGCTCACAAAAATGCCTCATAAAAATGCTTACATTGGAAATTTATACAGCTGTTGGTATTGCCAGCCCATGTGCAGGGCAGGATGGCCTGCACACCCACTGCCAGGGAGCTCTCTGGTGCTTCATGGGTACAGCCTATGCATGTGACTCAACACAGCCAGAGGCAAGAAGGGGCAGCCATGCAGACAGACCCTGTCCTCTGGCCCTGAGGGGGGTGGGCTCTCCTCACCCTCCTCACCCTCCTCATCCTTGCCTGCCCCCTGCCCTGCTGCCGGATGGCCCCGTTCCGCCTTCCCTCGCAGGCATCTGCATCAGCTGATGGTGGAGCACAGCAGCAGGCCCAGCTGGGCTGGCAGACATTTCCCCCCTTGCTGGTGGCTAGCCACAGACCCCTGGTGTGGGTGGTCAGCCTGGGCTTAGCATCCAGCTTTTCCCAAAACCCAGGGGAGGTGTGCTCAGGTGCATCGCTTCTGAAGTGGTAAGAGGCCCACCTGAATCCATGAATCCAAAGGGATGTGCTGAGAGAGAAGAACAGTTATTGATAGTTGAGAAACTGAAATTGAAATTTATATAACGTTGTGTTTCATCATCCAACCCACTTTCCTAATCCTCCCTCCTTTAAATCTGAGTGGCCATGCTGGCACAATTTCACACAACCAGTAGCTTATCTTCTGACGTGGTGCTCTTGCAGGTAGCTTGCCACAAATTCACACCTTTTTTCCCTAAAAAAAACTCTAAGAGGGTTTTCTATGTCTCCCTTGATGGCTCTGGTGGGCCTTGCTGTTCAAAGACCAAGTTGCAAAACTTTCTTCCAGAGAATGTTCAGGCAGGGAGTGATGGAGGGTGACTGTGGGATATGTTGGTTGTCCCATCTCCAGTGGGAAAGGCCATTGTGTTCCATGAGGGATTCAGGCAGGCTAAGCCTGTGGGGCAGGTACTTATTCTGCTGTTTTATTGCATGCTGCCAGATACAGGTATAGACAGTTCTTTGGAGACTGGTGAAGGGTAATAGCCTGGGGGTCTGGATTCATGTTCTCTCCTTCCTTCCCACATATTCCTGGTAAACAGAAGAGCTGGTAGGTAATGGTGAGAGGCAGACAATTACTTAGGGCAAACAGCCTGAGGGCTTCACAAGTGGGGCAAAACTCAAGGGCTACCTGAGATTTCTCAGGGGTGCTAGAGAGGCTTATTGAATAATCAGCATGTCTGAAGCAACCCGTGCCTGGGTCAAGCAGCAGAGATACAGACAAGGCCCCTTCACCCTGGGGCACTTTCCCTTAGCTCATGTCTAAAGCTGATCTTGGCTCTCAAGAGAAAGTTGACAGAGCATGTAGGCAGGTCCCATGGATATACTCAGTGGATGTGTTACACTGATGCTCTGTGCAGCTGATATAGAGTGTGTTGGGCTTGTCTTTATAGGTCTATTTTATCTACTTTCCCATCACTTCAGCTATCAGGACAAAACTAACAAATGTGGTTGTGTGTAAATAGTACCCAAACAGACATGGGTAAACCTTTTAGAAAAGATAAATGGTATTTTCTAGGTATTCTGTCAAACTTTTAGTTTTTCACCGAGCCACAGTACTAATAAATCATTGTCAATGTCCATTCCTCTCATCTTACAGCTATCAGGGAATGTCATGACAATACAAACAAGACTTACCAGTAAAGGGTAAGTCAGGGTATTTTCTATTTCTATACCCTTTTGATATTTTTCCCTTAAATCACTACAAATCATAATCAGTCACAGAATATTTATGCAGCAATGAATAAAAAGGTATGTTCAGTAGTTCATACTGATTCATGCATGATAGGATCCATTTGTTTCATGCTCTAAAAATTCCATATTAATAACTAAAAACTGTTTCCATTTTTAGATTTTTTTTAGTTACATAACAGACATTTTCAGTCTTTAAACATTTTTTGAAATCTACCTTCCTTTACAAATGCCAATCAAGCCCCATTTTTTTTTTTTCAAAGAAGCAAAGAAACAGCAGCTGGAAAATTGTTTCATCAGAGGTAGTTAAGGTAATATGTTGAGGTAAAGGCAAAAATCTGTATATGTGAAGCTGAAGAGGTAACAGTATGAGTAAAAATATGGTTATCCACCATTTTGTATAATGACCTTTCAAAATCAAGGCTGACTTTAATTCAATATAGATAATGAGGCTTTAGTACCCAGTAAACCTAGAGCTTTCCAAGCTTGAATAGGAATAGAAAAGTTGGAGCAACTCAAAGCGAGAAGTAAAACTTCTTTCAGGGATTTGGTTTCTGGAAAGATTACTTTAGCATCCTACCTTCATTTATGTTGCAAATGAAAGGAAAAAATCCATTAGAACATGATAAACAATGAATTATAAGGAAAATAAAGGAAAAAATAGATTTCTAAAAGGAATCAGACTAACTTTACAGCATATATCCTTCTACACTATTTTATCACCACTGGAAGGAAATAAACCCCAAGCAATTTCTACTAAACTACTCCATATTGCCACACAAGTGTTCAGAATCACAAGTCAGGCTTTTAAGTAATGAGATCAGCTTCAAAAGTTGAATGATTTTTAAAAGCAATATATCTGCTTTTGTGTAAGTGTGCACATGTATTCTTTTAGACTAACCTACCAGAATTTGAGATGTTATCATCCCCAAGCTCACTCTTTTTATTTTTTTCCTCTTTTTTGTTTTCCTTTTTTTTTTTTTTCCCCACAAAATAAGAGGCCTAATTATTATGAAACTTACAATGAAATCACAAATATTGTCAATGTCATATCTCCCCCAGGACTCAGTTAATAAATGCAAGCTAGTAATAACATAAAATAAATTCCCAAGACAAGATCAAACCTTGTTTTTCTGCTGTGTTACCACATGGGGTAAATAGTGGGTGGGGATGTAGGAGGGTGCACAATAAAATACAAAATAAACAGAAAGTCATTAAATTTGAAAGAGAAAAAAGCCCTAAACAGATCTGTATTTAGTGAGCCTTGAACAATGAGTATGGCCTAAGGACTGCAGCAGCGCTGGTGGTAACTCCTGCCGGCTGCAAAACATATTGCAGGGCAAATGGAAAAATTGTTTAAAGTCTTATTTTTCTATTGCTCATCAGCACAGGCAGGCAGCTGAAAAAGCTGATAAAGGGGCTGATAAAGGGGCTTGTGGTAGTTCCATCACAAATGGGCAGGGCGAACTAATCAAGGTTTTCCTCTCCAAATCAAAGCATTAACAAGTATGGTTTTTTTGTGAGTACTCATATTAAATCAATGACAAACTTTCAGCTGTACACATGAGAGTGGTATTTTTGCCTAGAAGTCACCTAAAACCAGAAAGTCTCTTCACTTTCCCATTGAAAGTACGTGGGTTTGCTGCATTGCAATCACAAAAGCCAAACCTGAGCAGTTTTTTTGCTAGTGCAGAGGTTCTGCAGACTTTCCCAAACCTGTGTTGGCTTGTGCAGAATGACTTCACTGCTCAGGAACAGGCACATGAAATGCAATCAGTCATTGCAGGTGCCTGTAGCCACACATTTGGCTATGCTGTAGTGCTTTTTAGCATGATAGAAAATATCACAGAACTTTAGAAGAAATGGTTACACCTGATTAAACTATTTAAAATCTCTGGAGTTACATCTATTTTTATGGCATTAAATTGACTTACCTGTTAACTTGGGGAGTATTCAAAATCCTACTAAAATTTTATTGTATTTAAACTATAGAGGCACTGAGAATGGCACAGTGAATTATGAAACAGCACAGAGACATACCATTTCTCATTAAAAAGCCTTTACCACAATTAGATAGATCTCAGAAGCATTTTTCTATTTGTATTGCTGTTCAAATGCCATTTTTACTATTCAAATGTTTTGAAAATTGATTTTAATTTCTATTACCTTTTCAATGTCATTTCTTCTGCGCTAAGGGACTACTAACAAGAGAAGAAGCAGACAGCAATAGGACAAGACTATCTGCCATGAAAGGCTACTGAGTTCTCCAGAAATAATATTTGCAAGTTCCACTGTTCAGATTGCATTTTATAAAGGGAAAAGAGAGTCATCTTTTTCTTTTTCTCACAAATTTGATGGGAGAACTTAGTCCCTTTTGGTAATGTTTTGACTGGCAGTGAAAATCTTAAACAAAACAGAACTGTCTTCTGAAAATGCCTTACAACAAGGTTTTTGCTGGGCAGTGATTTACTTGCTATTAGCAGTGATAGAATTAGTATAAGCAATTATTGGAGAAAATGAAAGACTGATTCCATAGCTTTGTGTGCACTTGTCCACTCACCTGTCATGTACAGATGATTTTTCTATTCCCATTTTTGGATATAGTTTTCCTGAGAATTTTCATTAAGAAAAAGTCTGAAAACTCAAATATTTATGAAATATTTAACTCTATTTTCTGAGTAACCTGACTGACCCTATGTATTATGGCTACATCTATTTCCTCAGGCTTTTCAGGTAATCATTCTAGCCAGAGAAGAATTTTATATAATTCACAGATTGGAACAAGTCTGCTTTTATTTGCTGTTTGGTGCTGTTGGTTTTTAGTCTGGTACCACAGATCTAAACTCTCTCTTTGACAAGACAGTCAAGATTCCCCTTTGCTCATGTGGTCTAGAGCCCCAACAACACAGCCAGACATAGGAATTTCCTCAAATAAATCCTCAGTTCTTGCTTAAAATTGACAAACCAATTTTTTAATGTTGGCCACTAGACAGGTGATAACATGTATAAAACTCTTCATTTTAGATGCAAGGACATAGATATCTTTTTAATTTACTTGTTTTTCAATGTTAGTCAGAGATATTTGCTTATATGCACATATATAGAGAAATATCTACACCCTGAAGTAGGCAGATGTAAAGATCTGATTTGCATGCATATATCATACATTTGCAAGAATGTATGAGGCATTCATGTCTAAAATAGAAAATCTGGCTTAAGGTATTTTTCGAGTCTGAGAAAATTTTATTTATTTATTTCACAGATGATTAGCGGAGAAATCTACAATGACTTTTGACTTTGTTGTCACTGATTTAACTTAGGAAGTTTTTGGTTAGAAGTAGTCAGGTAAGAAGGATACTTTACTCCCAAATTCTCTCTTGAGGATAAAATCCTTGGGTGGCTATATGCAGGTGACTAACAGCAGTTTCTCAGCCTGTATTAGGAATGTCTTTTCTGTGTGTGGTAGATCAACAAGCCCAGCTAAACCTAAAAGGAAGTAATCATAAGGGAATTTGGTAATGGAACAAAAAGCTAAATTGCAAAATATTGTGGAGGCGCTGTTAAATAATATGTGACGTATGGGACAGAAGGCTGCTGGCATTCAGATCAAGGTGACTTTCAAGTGGAAAGTGTCCTTCTGCTGTGCACTGAAAGCAATACAGGTGGGATGGGAAACCTCTCCTCATAAAAATTATGAACCATGAGGACTTTTAGAAAATATTTACTTGAAAAATGTTTCCAATCACTTAAAAATAAATAAACTTATTGCATTTTAAAAATGATATATTTATTGAAACCACTTAGTAGGGAGAATGTTATATGTCTTTGGGAAATATGCTGGATTTGTTGGTAAATATACAGAGATATTAGAGAAGAAAAAAGACTGCTTGATTCCCAAACAACAGATTAAAATAGTTCCTGAAGTTAGTTTACCTATTTTGTTGTTGTGCAGTTAAACTGAAAGTTTAAGATATTTTCCTCTGAAGCTATTGAAGAGCATCTTTGACCTCTTCTCAAAGCTAATGGATTTTTATCACACAGTTACAGGTATCTAAATGTGTTCCTTTTGTCTTCAATTAAATTTAGTTGTGGTAAAAACTTGGCTATATTGATAGGTACCTTGTTTCACTTTAGATTTGGATTGTCAATGTTTACTTTATAAGTGCATAGTAACTTCAGTTGCACAAAATATAAGTAGTAATCCCCATTGCACAAATTTCAAAACATATATTTGTCACCCATTATGGTATGTTTCGCTTCTGTTAACACAGGAAATCTCACACAAACAAGTGCACTGATAACTGTGATAAACAAGTTGGTGTAGTGCTTGTTTTTTTACTGCTTGCAGATTTGAGGACGGGAAAGTATATCTCCATTAAAATGAAAAAGGAGAAGAAAAAATTAGAAATGGGATGTGTTTCTTAAATGACAACAAAATACTGTGCACTTCATCCCTGCATGATCAGAACCAAAACCACAAAAGAGTAAGAAGTGTCTTTTTAAATTTTTTTTTAAATTTTTTAATGGAACTTGAATTAACAAGAACAGAAGTTAATACCAAGCCTCAGTTTTTGAATTCAGACTTTAGATACTCACTGAACAATGTGCAACATACTGAATTCGTAGCGACTGACCATCAGCTGTCAAAGCTCAAATTTCCCACTCTCACCCACAAGGTTTGTGGGTACTTTTAACCACAAATACTTTGAGAATCATTGCAAAAAGAAAATGGTGGGAATTGCCTTCCCAGGTGTTATGAATGTATGAAGTGCACCTGCAAGCTCACCACACCTATGGCACACTTCATACTTTGCCTCTTTTTGTCGATCGTCTTCCCCCAGGGACAGTGTGAGAGAGTTTCATTTTCTCATACTTTCCGTGTTGGTTAATTAGTAAATTCATATCAGGAGTTCTTTAGCTGAGAGAACATTAATCTAAATCAACTTAAATCCATGAGATGTTCCTTAGTTTTTGGCATTATTTTATATTCCCTACTATTTTTAAGTATTTAGGTGAGTAATAAAAACTGTTAGGCAAGACTAGCAGTGATTCTACAAGAAGCTTTTCCTGATCCTCCCTGCCCTCTAAGAGAAAGTATAATGAAATTTATATCCCTGTAGTGACAAAATTAGGGATAATATCTACTAGATTATAGGTTTACATTTAAACATTAATATTAAAAAGAAAATTTGGTGAAACAGAGAATAAAAAGTGTAGGTCACAAGGTGCAGAAAGATAAGAGAAATGAGCTAAACAGTTCAATTTTTTTCCCCAACTGTGTTACCAAAATGTGACAATTCTCAAACTACAGAATATTCTGCTTAGAAACTTGGCTGATTAGAAATTTTCAAAGAATGTTTACATTTTAAAAACACAAAGTTATTACAGAGGTAGAAATTACATTCAAGAGTAAAAAGGTACTTTAATTTAGAGCAACTTCTATGTTAACTCCTTTTCTTTTCTTTTCTTTTCTTTTCTTTTCTTTTCTTTTCTTTTCTTTTCTTTTCTTCTTTTGTTAAGCACAATATCTTGACTAATACGAAATGGCTTTTGTGTCTTAGGTCAACATGAAAATGCGAATAAACAAACTTTTTTGTCCTTGTCTAGAACAGGAATATTTCTCAAAATTAGAAAAATTCTGCAATTTGGGTACGCAGGTTTCTTTGTAAAACCAAATAAAAAATAATATGCTACTCTCAAAAGACATACTTTTTATAGCTGGGACAAACTGAGCTCTTCTGTTAGGAAACTTCATGAGCATCTCTACAGAATTTAGAATTTTTGAGTAACATTTATAAGAAACAATCCTTAGTTATAGGTACCAAAAGTATTTGAATATGTTCTCATCTCCTAATCACTGGAAAAACATTCTTTCCTCTCACGTGCATTTGAAGTACTGCTTTAGAAATTCTCTTGAGCCTCTTCTTCAAATCATTCTGCTGTCTCTCCTTTTTCAGTTGCAATTATTAGATTCTTGGTTTGGCCAGGACTGTCCAAAATTTTTGCTTTATGCACCATTTTAAAGAGTTTCCTTGAATCACTATCATATATTAAATCTAGAGAGAGGACATGACAGCTTTCCCTGAATTTAAAATTTTAGTAGAGTTATGAAAATAAACACAGCAAAAGGCAGAACACTGCAATATCACCCAACATATATGGTTACAGCAGAATAAAGATGTAAGCTTGATCTCTGAGTCCAAACCTCTCATTTTTTTTTTTTAAATGATCAATGTATATTATAAATACAATTTAATCATCTTTTAAAATTGCTCATGCATATGAATTATCTTAGGCCTGCCTATTATCTCTTCCCATAGTCTAGTAAGGTCTGAGAACGGAGCAAAGCTAATGCTTACCTGCTGTGTAAAACAGATTGCAAAGCACAGACACATCCCAGAACAGAGGTAAGCTGTGCTGACTGCAGGAATCTTTCAAAACTGTCCATTTACAAGATGAGTGTTAAGAGATAGCCTTGAACCCACTGAACTAGCAAAAAAGGAAGATATGCAGTAAGATAAAGATTTTTTTCCATTTTACATCTTAGAAGCTGAGTCACAGAAAGATTAACTTGCCCAAGTTTATGAGGACACTTAGTGCCCTGCCCTAAGATGATCAACACTCAGTTTATTGTTTTACCCTTCTCTAACACATGATATTAACTTAGTATGAAAGAAGTGTTCCCATATCAGGAAAAAATCTTTCACTGTATGTTTCTGGGCTAAACTGTTTATGAATGGATTTAGTTTCACTTGCTGAGAAACTCTAGAAACATAGATGTTATCAAATGAACCGAGTGTGACAGAAGCAGTGTCTGCTGATGCAAAGGACTTAGAACCTGTAAAAAACAGAACATTTGCCTTAATAAGAGTGCCTTCATGACTCTTAGCATTAAACTATTTCTAAACAGAAAGACCTAGAAACATTACTGTTCTGAATCTGTATAACACACATAGATGTCCTAGACAAATTCTGTTGATGTGATATATTGTGACCTTTGGCTGCTGGTGGAGAGTAGCATGCTTAGCAAATGGAGCATGAAGCAAATGGAGCTCTGGGAAGCAGCACCTGGTGGGTCTATGGACATAACTGGGCCTGTGATGCAGAGAAAGCTCTCTGGGGAGCCTGCAAGAGAAGAAAGGATTTATACATTTTTTGATGGAAGAAACTATTTTTGTGTGCTATACACATATGAAAATAAAAAAATATATATATCATATATCTATATAAAATACAGGGAACCAAGAAAATGGGCAAGAGAATTGGATGTAGGCAATCTTAATTATAAGTTCTTTTACCTGTACAAATGCCATATCAGTTTGCTTATCCTGTTTGTGGCAACAAAAGTATGACAAGAAAATAATCACTGAAAAAATTTTGTCTGTATGAAAAGATCAGAGTCCTATTCCATAATTTTGGCTCTCTATGCAATAGCTAGCTAAGTTGCTTTTACACAGTATGGAAAGATGAATATGGCTCAAATGTAACAGTTCATCTCAGTAGTGCAATTACAAAATGCTGATAGATATGTGAACTTTTCACCTAAAAGTAAAGCCTCTTTTCCAAGTTCTGAGTTCATTGTTTCCCTGTTCTTCCTGAGACACTCCTCCTAGTGCCCTAGTTAGCTTGCCAGAGCTTGCAAAGAACAAGGATGTGGGAATAATGAATTATTCTATTCATTTTTTATTCTTGATGAATAGTAAATTATTCTAATAACATTTACTATTCTATTCATTTATTACTGGAGAATAATTAGCCGGGAATGGCTTCTAAGAAGTTTTTCCAAAATTAGACTTCAATGGGTTTACTGTGTTTATCTTTACCTGTATGAAAATATCTTTGTAGCTCTCCTTACTTAACAGTTCCCACCTCCTCCCCCACTCAGACATGTATCTGTTTCCCAAAGCTACTGTATTGTTGAAAAAATTTTAATCTCCTCTTCCAAAGACCCAGCCCCTTCCTTCACACAGCTGAACTCCCCTTGCAGACAGAAACCCTTCTCCTTGTCAGATGCATCTTCTCTCTGCTAATGAGAAGTGTATGTGAGTGGGGGAAAGACCTGAATGAAGATCAAAGAATAGGTGTGTCTGGATGAGAATAGAAGGTTATAGGTAAATGAAAGGAGGTGATTATGGAAAGATATGAGTAAGGAAGAAGTGTAGTGTCTGCACAGGTGTTATATCCAGCTGGGATTTTAAAGTTAATGGGAGTACAGAAGTGTGCTCATTTCACCTCATGCAGAGGTTTTGGTATTGCTCTCTTGACTTTGACCAGTGCTTTTTTTGGGACTGCAGTGTTTGCCTTTAGTAGATTTCACTCTGCCGTTTGAATTCTATACTCCTTTTCCTGGTATTTCAAGTCCCTCATTTTGAAGAAAAGAATATTCCCATGGGAAACCTCCAGATGTCCGTTCTCCTTGTCGAGGCAGGAGAAACTGGACTGTGTTTTGTTGTTTTGATTTAGAGCTGATGTGGAGGAAGGCTGCTTTTCTGCATACAGTTACCTAGCCAGACTGAATATTTGTCTATCTCTAAATAATTTCCATATTTGACTACATTCTATATTTAGCCAAAATCAATGTTTCATCTTCTCTAAATTCCTTTCCTTCCTTTTATGGAAAGAAGGAACTTTCCATCCCTCTCTTCTTTATAGAATGAATACAGATTCTATGAAAGATTTAAAATATACATTTCGCTCTGAATATTATGCCAAATAATACAATGAAAACTTAATGCTACTTTACATCCAGTCTTCTTTTCCAAAGTCTCTTCACTTAACAGTTTAATTATTACTGATATAAGCAGCACAGATGAGGCTGACTGCCTAGTGCATGACCACTTGCATATTTAAATTGGACCTGTCATGGGATCCCACTCAACTTCCCAGCCAGTTTGGTACAAGAACATCCATTAGTCTTCTGAGTCTCTAAAGTATGACTTCAGGGTGTAATCTTGCAATGCTACAAATATCCTTCCTCGTGATGCTCTACTTTGGAGTTCAAGTGGACCAAGCCCAGAATAGCTATCACCGTAGTTTATACCTGCTCCATCTAATGCCGTATGCTCTCTCTGACAGGGACAGTAGAAACTACGCAAGGAGAGAGATGAGAAGCCAGTCAAGGCATAGAATCTTTAATCTCCTCATTGATCTTCCCATGTCACGGCAAGCAATGTCTTAATTTAGCCATCAGATCCTGAATGGTTACATTCACTGTCCAAACATGCCTGTAGGTACCCATAAACCCTAAAAAACTTTCCTCAGGCCTTGCTCTAAGCAGATCATAGAGTTTCATCTCCCTTTGCCAGGATCTCTGGGTTTTCTCAGGCTCCTCAAAAAGAATGCCTTGCTTCTTGTGAGTCTGTGAAAGCACATATCTCATTCAGTCTAGTGGGAAACATCTAAGGAAAAAAGGCTCTTGCTGTAGGTCAGAATGGTGTTGCTCTTCACAAAGCCAACAGCAGAAAAAAATTCATACAGAAAAACAAATCTGAAGAATCATATTTGCAG
This sequence comes from Melozone crissalis, assembly GCF_028551555.1. Lineage (NCBI taxonomy): Eukaryota > Metazoa > Chordata > Aves > Passeriformes > Passerellidae > Melozone > Melozone crissalis. The sequence continues at coordinate 37,232,761 of NW_026535794.1, forward strand.
CCAGGGTCTGTCCCATTTCTTTTTAACAGTGTTGAAGAAGTTTTTTGTAACAGTGTTTTATAATTAAAAATAGATATTGTAAAATTAATAACACTGTTTGTTCCTAGGAAAAAGATATTTTTCTAAGGGATCCAGGATTCCCCACTTGAGAGCACTTTTTCTCATTAATTTTTTGTTGCTATAGAAGTAAAAAAAAGACAAATTTTAAGAATAAAATAAAAACCTCCTGGGATGAGTACTTATTTTAATTTCACTGTAAAAATTGGTTTCAGTATATCTGCCAAACTTAGGTAGACTATGTAACATGAAACACAGGGGGAGAAGATTATCTTCATCATCAGATCTTGTCAGTGCGAGAATTTCTCTACCCCAGTACTTATATTGCAAAACTTATTTGTTTGCACGTACATCCTCTACATTTTAAGAGTTGCTTTAGGCTGTAAAGAGAGAAAAATAAGTCAACAAGTCAAAGGTTGTAATGCTTCCAACAGTTTGCCTGGGCAGGTTGATAAAGATGGTGAGAGATGTGTAGATTTGATTTGTTTGGCACGTAAAATGGTCTTGAGATGGTAAGTGAAAGGAATCCTTTATGCAGTCCTGTCACTGTCAAACAGAACCAGTTGGGGCAGGGTGAGTGTCTCCTTTGACATTGCAAAAGACACAAAAAAGGAGATTGAAAATAGTTTGCACTTATCTAATATCGCTAATGAAACCACAGTGATGTCAGTTCTGATCAAGCTGTAATCGGAGTTGCTGATTGTGTGATAACAGACTTCCTTTTTACGTGTTTTCTGCATGTTTGCAGTGGAAAAGACCATAAATGATTAACTGTGGGTGAGTGGAAATAGTATAGAAAAACATAACTTTGCCACAACAACAATAATTGAGAGAAAGAGAGGACTTCAGAGTGAATGCAGAGAGGAAGGGGAGGAGAAGGGAATTCTGAGTATTATTAAATATGTGAAAGAAGACTCATTTACTTTATAAGAAGTAGATCACTCACACAGACACATTCACAACTTTGTGGTCATTGAAATTTGCGTAAGTGCTATTAATCAGCTCACCACAGATTATCATAGCTGTTTCTTTGGAAATTATACTTGAATTCAAACCCAGCGTTAAAAGGGAAAGCAGTAAAAGCATGACTCAAATAATGAAAAAAACCCAAAAGTATCTTTAAATCCTTGTGGATCAGATTCTACCACCTAAACTTAGAGTAAAACCTTACACAATATAAAGTCCTTCCTGAAGCCAGTGGGGTCAGGAAAGCAAGTGTTTGATGACAATAATACTAGCAAAACATCATCCTTAAATCTATCTCACACTCCCTAGGTTCTTTTAAAAGTTATTGCACAGGAACCTGTCTGCTGGGCATAAAATAAAGGATTACCCAGGGGTGGATTTATTTGGGGTGGATAAGGCAGTCACAGCCCCTCCAATTAGCACTGCTGGTTTTGTCACCTGACTTGATTGCAGCTGCCTCTCTGTGTCACTGCTCCCTTTCACAGTATGGCTGGATCTGTCCCTGACATTGTGATCAAGGTGGTAGATGGGTGACAAAAAATAAACCTGCAACTGAACCACAGTTTTAAGAAAATATTCTCAAATAAAACAGAAGAAAATGTAAGCAGAGTGACTGTTCTGGTGAATATTGTCAGTCAGGCAATAATTTTTCCTGTCAACCCTTTTCTAGCTGGACTCTGCTGCTGCTTGGAGAGGAAATAATTTCAGCAGATTAGTTAATAAATGTGCTTAGCTGGATAACCACTGATCTCAGACCCTTTGAAAGAAAATACAGTAATTACTTTCAGTATAAAAGAATACTAATCATTCCCTCTTCCAATACCAGGAAGTTTTATCAGTCAACAAGTATTCTGAAGTAAGAAGGTAGGAAGTTGTTGCTAGTAATCTCTTATATCTTTCTGTTTGCTGTTTTATTCTTTCTTCTCCTCAAAGCAGGCATAGAGGTCAACACATGTATAGAACAGACAGAATATTACCAATATTTTTTTTTAAGGGAGATACCTTTTCTATGGTTAGGGTAGAAGTCTTCACAGTTATATTCCTACATACATCTTAGGCAGCTGAAAACCAGTGTTATTTCTAACAGTAAGTGAAAAAGTAGTTTTGGACCTCTTATTGTTGGTTTTTGTTATTTGGTTAATGTTTTTCTGCAACATTGCTTGGATAACATTCCTTTAAATGGGGAAGACCTTTTGGCTCCAAGTCTGACTGAAAATGATGCTATCTACCAAAATCTGCTGAAATACCTGAAGTATGTGTGACCTGAATCATGTGTGGGCATGAATGGATGGAGCTAAGACAACACTTGCTACCATCAAGTTACATGTACCCAGTTTCCCCCGTGCTCACTGTAGTTTAATTCAGTCATATTTACTGTACTTTTTATGTCCTCTAAAAACCATCAGTGAGACATATCTACAGATATGTGGCTTATTTTCAATGGGAGCAAATTTGTTCTTGTTGCTCCCCACAGCTAAATTTGCTGAGAAATAATGGGCATTGAAATGATCTCACACCTTTTCTGCTGCTGTGGAGGCAGTGAGGTGCCTGTATGCCAATGAAATGGGACAGACAGAATGAAAGAATTTTCATGATAAATCATAATTAAGCAGAAGACATGGCCTATAAGCTTCAGTCTTCAACAGGACTTCAGATGCATGTGTGTGCATGTGCAACTATATACATACATGTGTGCATGTAAACATTTAATTTTTGTACATTTTTAATGTTCTTTCATGAGCATTGTTTTAAAAGGGTAAATTATCCCAAAATGGATTTTAAAAAAAAATATTCTCTACATTCTGCACCAGAACAGTGGGATAACTGAATTTTCTAAAGTAAATAATTTTTGAAATATGAACTGATGCCTCAGGGCAAATATGAGACATATCTGTGAAATCCTTTTGGACGTTATCTCTCAGAATTGAAGGCTAAAAAATGAGAAGTCCTTTCTGTTGGCCAGTGTTTTGTAACTTTGTCATATTGAAAACTGTGATGGATATTACAATGATAGCTTAGCATCTAAGAATAACTTATTCCCAAAACAACTGAAACATACCAGAAAGCAGAACTTCACCGATAGATTTTTCATTTAAATAAAAGCATCCAAGAATATTTTAGAGAACTTGAACAATTAAATGAAAATAAGCTTGATCTTCACTTTTGTTTCCTTTAAAGAAAAAGACAAAAGTAATATTTTAAGCAGAATAAGAATTGAGTAGCAGCAAAGTCTTCATTGAACATTCTAGAATAATAATGGAACTCTGAAATCATAAAAAACTAGTGTAATATGGCAGTCCTTGCCTCTTTTAGACTTTCTTGCAGATTTAATATATATGTAAGAAGTAAACTAGCACTGTTTTTTTCTAATTTTAATGATAGGAACATTTCGACTGAGCCTATGCAGTATCTTGCTTACTTTAATTACTATCAGCAATTATTATTGTTCAACAAACCCATTATGATGAGTGTCTCCCAGTGCTGTGCCATGAACAGAATGGAAAGATAGATAGCTCTTGTCTCACTCATGGAATCCTTCATCTTAGATCTTCTCATCTCTTTTTTCTCTCTTTGTAGGGGACTTTGAGGTGTTATTAAAGAAAGGACACTTATGTGAAGAAAACTGTGTTGATTTCTGCTGTCAAGTGAATGAGAGTATTTTAAGTCCTGCTATATCCAATTTCCAGGTGATAAAAGAAGCTGTGGAGATGCAGTTATGATGAGGGAAAAGTGGCAAGCAAATAACTGGCAGATAAAAACTGGTTTAGAGGGTAAATGGATACATAATCTGACCCCAAGCTAGGCTAGGAAGCAAAAAGTTATTTAAATAAGAAATTTTGGACTAGGGAAATAAAAAAGGAAACTCAACACTTTGTCATGCTTCATAGAATGAGAAGGAAATGTTTGCTGCTCTGAAGTTGCTCAGTGAAGGGAAAGGATGTTGGAGAGCTGGTGATCCTTGGAGATTTTGCTGCTACTGAGAGCAAGAATATATCAAAGCAACTGCTCTTGGTCAAGGTGTTTTCTGTACAGACCTATCTGATTTGTCCTGGACATAACTAGGTCTCTAATTTGATAAGGCACAATATTTTAAGGCTGAGACATAACAAGTCAGTCAGTAGAAAAAGCTGAAACTTGTGCAAAATCTGTCTTGTTTCAGGGTTCTTTTAGAAAGTTTTACTAATGAGATTTTGATTTTGCTATTGTTATTGAGGAATAGCTAAGAATTTGTTATGAAAAAATTGATTTTTATTTTTTAACATGACTACTACTACAATATAATAAATAGACACATAAATATTGCTATATATAAAAATACAATTATTTAGTTTTAAAAAATTAATTTTCCTTTTTTTTTTTTTAAATAGCATTTACTCTGTCTTTATCTGGTTGATTACTCATGAACATACTGCTTACCTCATGCAGTTTTTTCAATATGTTGTGTTAGAAACTTGTCCTGTAAACCTAAGAACGACTTTCAGCTGCAGCTTTTAAGCAGACTTTTCATATTTTGAAAAAACATATTTTTCTTGCTTTTCTGCCCATCAATCTTGCTAGCATCTGGATTGGGGTTTTTAATGTCATCTTAACTCACACTTAGCCCTCATTTAAAAAGAAAAATAATTCTTTTTTTTTTCTTCATGGAGTATTGGAATTTCAGAATGGTTTGGGTCAAACGGGATCTTAAAGCTCATCTAGTTCCAAGCCTTCTGCCATTGGCATGGACACCATTCACTAGACCACATTTTACAATGTCCCATCCAACCTGGTCTTGAGTCCCTCCAGGGACAAGGCGTCCACAGCTTCCCTGAGCAACTTCTTCCAATGCTTCACCACCCTCACAGTGAAAAATTTCTTCCAATATCTGATCTAAACCTGCCCTAATTGTTAAAGCTGATCCCCCTTCTCCTGTCACTACATGCTCTTGTAAAAAATCACTTTCCATCTCTGTTGTGGGCTGCCAGCAGCCCCAGCAGGCTGCTCAAAGGTCTTCCATAGAGTCTTCTCTTCTCCAGACTGAACAACCATAAGTTAACCTGTTTCCACAGGAGAGCTGCTCCAGCCCTCTGATCTTCTGTGGCTCTCCTCTGGACTCGCTCCAGCAGGACCATCCATTGCCTGTGCTGGGAGCCCAGAGCTGGATGCAGGGCTCCAGGTGGGGTCTCACCAGAGCAGAGCAGAGGGGCAGAATCCCCTCCCTCTCCCTGCTGCCCACGCTGCTTTGGATGCAGCCCAGGGTATGATTTGCTTTTTGGACTGTGAGTGAACACTGCTGGCTCATGTCCAGCTTATTGTCAACCATCACCCACAAGTCCTTCTCCTCAGGACTGCTCTCAATCCATTCTCCACCTAGGAGAATGCCTTAGGTATTATGATCCCTATTAAAAACATATTGGGGCAGATTAATGTAGATACTGTCTGAGGCATTGACTGGGTGGAGTCTTTCAAGAGTGAAAACAATATGCCATTATAAAATTCATAAATATGTTCAGAAAAAAAGTTCTATTAGTAATTTTTTTGTTTACAATGATTTTTTGTTTCAGTATGCTCTGTGAGCAAGAGAATTCTCTCTTCATTTAGATACCTCTTTGTAATCCTAATGGAGATTTGTTCTTGGAATATATGCTTCATATTTTATTTATAGCAAGTCCTAATAACAGCAGAACAATTCCCTCTGGGTTTCCATATTTCTACCATTATGACTGAGCCAGATATGTTAATCTATACACAATCAAGTGATTTGCCTGGGTTTTACAGAGACTTTCCCCTATTATTAGGTATTTAGAACACACAGAATTGCATTTTTCATACTAGATGGGAAAGTTTTTAATTAAGTGATGGGTCAAAAAAAGTTTTTTAAGTGAGGTAATAATCTGGAGGAATTTCTATTTTTAGATTTCTTGTCAAGATGAAGAGAACATATTCTCCCTAGCTCTAAAGCTCATTCCTTCCAAAGATTTTTTGCTTCATTCTCAGTGGAAAGCACATTGGTTTACAAGCATCTAGAATTTGTCAAATTGTCTGTTTTTGTAAAATGTTTGTGTATTTGTAATTTGTTGTAATAACCACTGGGTTAAAATATACATTGAGATACTGGACTTTTTATGGGATGAGCATTCTGATTTTTTAAACTAGTTCTATTTTTAAAACAAGCTAATATAATTATACCTCATAAGACACCTTTGGTGGAGGCATATATTAATATGCTACTTTTACCTTAGTCATATGGCAACTGGAAGGCATGGCAGAGATCATCCACTAAAATTTGTAGTCAGGCTAATGTTGTCAAAACAATATTCCTAGCAGAAATAGTGGAATCAATTACAAACCAGTGTTTTAGCTCCTCCTCTCAAGAGAAAAATGATTGCAATAAACCAACAGATTTTAACAGATTTTGTAGTAAAATAGTCAGTAAAAGTGATTACTGAAAATGTTGAAATTGTCATTCAAAACCAATTCTGTTAAAAAGCTTTTATATGTCTCACACATTTTTGGGAGCTAACAGAAAGGTTGTTTAGTGTAGGTAAAACCCACCAAGAGAAGCAATTAAGTAGCAGGGATGAGTCTATACTTTTCTTAGTTTATCAATTTCTTGTGAATATCAAGGTATCAGAAAGCTATTTTCAATTTATATTGATGCCATGCCCACCCATTATAGTGGGCAAAAATACATTATGCCCTGTTATTCATTTCTTCTGCTATTCTTGTAGGAGAAATCAGAACAGCAGCAGGTATGGGCAGTAGAGTATGGAGGTAGGAATTATGCTCTTCTACCTCTCATACACAGAAAAATAAGTCTGATCAACATTAGGCTGACAGGTTTTTCAGAAAATAAGCTAATGGAATTACCTAAATGCCTGATGTTCTTTTAAAAATGGTTAAAGACATAAAATTGAATATTAGTCCTAAAATTACATTTAAACCTGTGTTAGCAAATACTAATAACCTTTTCTAACATCCCATGAGATCTCTTTGCTGCAGTAGGGACTGGCCTCTCTGCCACCTCAGGATGTGACCTGATATAGCTGGAGCACCTGGTTGGAAGGATTCTCCATGGCCAGTGCAGAAAGTTCAATCCTGTGCATGGGCAGCCCACTGCAGTTCTGTGTGGTAACTTATGCAAGTGCAGGGCAAATTTACACTGTATGTCCTGTGAGTCCTGCTTGTTCTGTACCCAAGCAGAAACTCTACCTAGATGTGTAAATAATATCAGCCAAATATCAGCCATCACTGCCCAGATACATCTTTCCCAGTCAGGGGCACTGCAAGGACAATTGGTTACATCACATTTCATTTTAATTTTATTCCACTAGTATTAGCAGGGATTCCATGCAAAGGAGATTTTACCTCTCTTACTGTGCAAAGTGTCACAGTCTCAGCATTTGGCACTCCATGATCCTTCCTGCTCGTAGAAAATAGTTACTGCAATCACAGCTGAGCAGCAAGTGTTGCTCATTAGATACCTACTGCAGTCTTGGTGAGCAACACTGTGCTGTGAATGGTAAGAGCCACACCTTCCAACAGGCAAAGCAACTCCAGCATCTAAGAACTGAGACCCTGATTCTCCAATTTTACAGGTCTTGACTGTATATCTGAAATATGCCATTGACCTAACATAAGGAACAAGTGTTTGCACCAAAACCCTGCAATTAAGTGCATTTGCAGAAAGTAAGACATTTCTTTCTCAAAATAATGCTTTGTTATGCCTGCCATTTTATGCTGATGAATGTTAAATAGCTCTTGTTTCTCTCATCTCTGTCTAGAATTTAATGTTCTGCTTTTATTCCTACCTTTGTAATGTTTGCCCACCATATCTGGTAACTCAGTTTTTTCTGCTAGTACCTTGAACTTGAATTTTGGTCTGCTGTGAAGAAGAGGAGAAAGAAAGCAACTTAATTTAATGAGAAAGAATATTTATCAAAAATGTGCGTTTTCATAAATTTAGAACACCGGACAAAGAAAAGGTAGGGAAAGAAAAGCAAAGAGTTATTATTATTTTTAGGTAGGAAGATTCAAATGGAAGGCAATTTGAATTACAGGACTATATAGACAGTAAAGTAGTCTGGCTGGTGATCAACATATGGCTTGGAACATGGCACTTACAATTGCAAACAATGGTGAAGTTTTTCCTTGCAGGTTCATCAGTATTTTGCCAGAGATTAAGATTCCTGACAATCAATACTTTGAGGTCATTTGAACTGACTGTATTATCCATGACTATTCTTAAAAAAATTAGGGTATTATTCTGGATAAGATGGTTTCCTTGTTTTACTCTTCCTGTGATCTAAGCCCTGTGCTGCACTCATATTGTTGATCTACTTTCACATATGTGGTCTGGGCATCCTTTCTGCAGGGTTAGAATCCAGTTTTTGAAAAATGTCTCTTAACAGTTGCATGAAAGATCACTTCCAGATATGCCACTTGGCTTTAGACAAACAAACAAGCAAACAAACCAACCCCAAAAGAATGAGTAAGAGTATTCCAAATCAGCCAGGTGTATTTTAAATTGCATCTTAAAAGATATTCAGAGATTACTCATTTCAACAGAGTTTCTGAGGGCGACAAAACCCCACTAATTTAGCTGAAAAGAATACTTGTTCATTTTTTGTTAATAATTTAATCCAATAATCAGTGTAATTTCTATCTTTAAAATAATGGTTTATAGTGATCTACATAGTGTAGTTGCTCTTATGTTAATATCATTCAGCAATATTTACAACTCACCTGTATGTTTCAGGGTATGTTTTATTGTCCAAATCTTCCTTTGTGAAAAATTGCCTATGGAATATCTTGTCACAGAAAAATCTAAACATGGTGTGGCTTACTATTTCCATAACATCTGTATACTATAGATAAGATTAACAATTATGTCTTAAAAAAAAAAAGGGAAACAAAATCATTCAGTTTAGAGAGCAGTGTCTAGCTGTGGTACATATATGTGAGAGGAAAAGGTCTCTCCCACAGTGCAGCTGGTAGGGTGCACACTTTCCCTTCTCATCATATAAGAGAATGCTGTATTATTTCTATTAAAAAATGATTATTGGGGATGTGGAAAGGGAAGAGATAGGAGACTCTCCCATCCTCCTCTTTCCATACATGCAAGGCTTTTAAATTGTGTTAAGCAGTATAGCAGAAGGGGTTTTTTTTTTAGATTGGTGTTTTGTTTTAGCAATGGTTGCTGATGTGTACATGTAATACGGTTTTAATCAAATCCCAAATGCTGAAGACCTTTCAGCAGTATCTTAGGCAGCACTGTGCAATGCTTATTCCACTTGAAGTGGCCACTAGGGAGGTACAATTAGCTGTTCCCATGGAGAAGTTTGTTATACTAATAAATAATAAGTAGTGTAGGTAGAGATGGAATCAATTAAAGATATTTTTGACCATCTAATGGTTTATGGGAATACTAAATAATTGACAACAAGTTTTGACTATGTGTTCCATAAGCATGTTTTATTGTAACTGAAGTGTTACCACAGAGCAAGAAATGCCTCTGTGCTGATAGCTGTAAAGGTTAACTTATACCACTTTTTTAAACATCACTGCTCATAATGTTCCCTGTTAACCCTTCCTAGAGAGTTAAAATGTAGACATAAGTATGCATATACTCCACATACTACTGCAGAAAACTTCTTTTCCTTGTATTTTTAAGAAAACAAAAAAAAAAAAATACTTGAAATGTTAGAAGAATGGGAAGTTATTGCTATCTCTATTTTCATGTGTTTTTTTGAATAACTCAGAATTAATTTTGTTATTTAAAACTGATTTGGCAAACTTATTCAAACCATAGCTTAATCACTTTTATTTGCCTGAATTAAAAATATTGACAGAGATTCAAACCAAAACCAGCTCTAGCCATCCCTTTGGGGGGAAAAAGGATTTGTTCAGCAGTATTTGCTGAACGCAAAAAGCAGCAAATAAAAATCAGATTCACCAGCCCTTTAAGTCTGATTCGTTCCACTTCAACAAGAGCTAGTTTTTGAGGTTTCCCTCATTAGAGAATTAATGGATGACCTGAACACTGTCATAGCTCTAATGCCTCTTTTTTTCTCTTCATATGTGTAGAGACTTTAATGGAAAAGCAATTGTTGGCATAGATACTTGAAGCCAGAAAGCAGATGAAGTTTCAGGACTGAAGCTAAAATGAAAATATGCAGTATGCAAAAAAAAAATAGCTCCTATTACACTTTATACTCCTCAGTATCTGTTGAAGAACCAAAATACTATGTAATTTGGCAGTGGTCCTAATTTTTTTCAGTTAGGAGGATAATACCACTACTGCTAATAATGTCTCAGAATATGATGCTTCTAAAAATGGAATGTCTGTTGTTATTATCTATCAGAAAATAAACTGAGGTCACTCAATAACTGATGAGGACTTGAAGGAAACAAAATTTCAATTTTATTAGAAAAATACTGACCTCTTCATTTTGCGAACAAATGTATCCACTAATGAACATTATTTTTGCACTTAATATGTACTTCTAGAAAGCTGGTATAATTAGCCCAGTTTCAATGAGAAGTAATGAAATATACAACTTGGAACCCTGTATTTTTCCAACATAAAGAAAATGCCCATGCCATTTCTTCAAAGAAAGAACAGTTCAGGCTACCCAAAGTCACCATTAACTCATGAATTCACTGTGACTACATTTTCTGTTTCTGGTCAATATGCTACAGGAGGTCTCTGTTAGAGCTAACCACATTAAATCCCATGTACTTCTGTATTTGATATTATCCTGGGTCATGGAAACATGATGGATAATATGTAATTGCTTTAGAAAATCATCTGTAAGGAGATTTCACATGCCATTTCTTGAGGAGAGTTCTATTTCACCGGTTTTCGAAAAAGAGTACTTTTTCTATTTGACTTTTGTTCCTTCTTCTATTGTGTCATGAAATAAATCCAGTTTTTAGAGATAGAGAAAGTTAAAAGTTTCTACCACATACTCAGAAACATGTAGCTTGTGCTTTGCCCCCTTGCGTTCCTAACAACAAGCCTTACTCTCTCTCCCACATTAATTCCTACCACTATGATCTATTTAGGGATGGATGGTTTGAGTTCTGGTGCCCTAAAGCTGAATCAAGCCTTTGTAAATATCAAATTCTGGGACTTCAGTCCAATCATCTTGAAAAAAACCCTTCTTGTTATTGATCCTGCAGGTGTCTAGCTGTCTTTTAACTTCCATCAAACCTCCTGGCCAAGCCATTTTGCTTCAAACATATCAATAGTCATTGGTAGATTTGTTGCATAACCGTAAACCGTGCTTTTATTTCTCTTTTCTTCAGTCTTGGTTATTTACTATCAAGACTTTCCTTGAGGAAACAGTCTTGCTTGAGAAAATATTCTTGCTATTTTTCCAGAATTTAGCATGTAAGTTAACTCAGAATTTTCAAATGGCAACTCTTAAAAAAGAAGGGGAAAATATTCTGGTGTTCTAGGCATTAGACACACAATTGACTAGAATAATTGATGCACCACTTACAATTTTTGTTAGAATAACTATGGCAGTCTTTGCTTCATTTTTCTGCTTTGAGAGAAAGAGTAGCCTGTGTGTTTCTCTGGAGTCAAAGTAAAAATTAGAGAGAATGCCAGTGCTATTTTACACAACTGATAAAACTCTGTGTTGAGTATCTGAAGGCACAGGATTCAGAGGTGTTGATGAATCCTTTCAAGATTCTTCATGGTTGCAACACATGGAAAATCTATTTTTTTTTACTACTCATTTTAAAGAAATTGTTTCAATTAATTTGTAAATCCATATTTTCAATCATCAAGAAAATGATTTGGTTTATGGATGGGAGTATTTCAGAGAAAATATTTTAATGTTTAAGAGTATTGAGAGAAGTCAAATTTTGAACTGGAATATGTGGGTTTTCTCAAGCCAAATGTAGTTCCAATTATTCATTTGGGATCGATAAATAAAACTCTTTGGTAGTATTCAGCTGATTTTAAAAAAACCCAAATCCAAGTATTTGAATTTATGAAATTTAAACTCGAAAGCATGTACAAATGAGAGCCCAGGAAATGTGACTCCATTAATATGGCACGTAACATCCAAGAAGAGTACTGTGTCTCCATCTGCTGGTCTGCAGTATAACCCTCTGCCTTCCTGGAACTGGGGCGTAGTAACCAAAGCCCAGAAGGCTTTTGTTCTCTCTTTTGTCGTCAGTGGATAATTAGTTTGAAAACTCTCATTTCCGATACTGAAAGGACTTTGAAAATGGCAGTTACCAAAGGGACATACTCCATAGTTTACAGCATAAATAAATTTTTTTATTCCTCTACTTTAAAGACTGATTCGTTATCATCCCCATTTTCCTTTCAAAATGGATTAGATTTATACCACAGGGGAAAAAACCCAAACAATGAAAGTCGCTGATTCAATTCAAATTTGGAGAAAATTGCAGCATTTCATTTTAGTAAAATCATTGAGAAAGGAAAGTGTTCAAAAAGTAAGAGAGATATCAACAATTAAAAAAGATTAAGCAAACTCAATGTTTATTCAAAAGGTTATAATTTCAGTAGAGTGATTTGTTCAGATTAAGGGATTAAATTGAGCCATTAATAAGAAAAGATGTGTAAACATATCTTGACTATGGCATAGGCTCATTGTGAGAGAGTCTTTCACCTTTAAGAGTTCTCTTTGTGTTTGAATTGATTTGGATCACCGAAGGGAAAATGTATTATATTTTGGTATGTTTGAATAGATTTCCTCTGCCAGTAGCAGAATTTGTGGTGTCTGAAAAACCCATTCAACTTAAATTGAGGTTTTTTTAGATTGATGCTTTTCAGAGAAGAAGATGCAGGTCAAAAATCCTATTCCACGTCTCTGATTGTAAGTGGGGATTCAGATCTAGGCCTTTTGTGGACAATTTTCAGACCTGCTTTACGACCATTATGAAATTATTCAGATTTAAAGGGTATTTGTTTCTGAAAATGAATAGAAAAATTCTTAGAGGAGATTTTGTCCCTGTAATTAGTCATCTAGGCTACCTGGGGATAAAGGAGACCAGTCCACTTGTCTGCTTGATATAAAAGATAACAAACTGCCATGCAGGCTCCTTTAATCAAATCTGTCAGTCACAACTATGCTGCTTTCTGGTCATTCTTGTCTGCATAAAAGAGTTTCAGAGGAATTCCCTTTCACCCCTTTCTTGCTTGCTCTGGAATACAAAATCCAACTGACAGAATTTTTCAAGTGAAGTTCTGGTTGCCTCTGCTATGTATCACTCGAAAGATTTCACACATCCATAAGTTTCCTCTTGAACAGTAGTTAAAAAAAACAACTGAGGAAGGTTGGAGTATAATTACTGCTTTTCGAAGAATGAAAAAATGTCAATTAGAAGTCAATATTAAAGATTACAGGCATTGTAATCGCTGCACCCCAGTGAAAGGAATTACTTAGTATACCATTAAGATTAAAACCTTCAGCAGATATCATTATTGTAATTTTTCATTTAGATTTATGATATGCCCTTGTGCCAGGGCCTTGATGTCAGAATCAGCTTTTGGATCAGATCTTGAGCTGGCATAAGCAATGTAGCTCCATATCGTTTTACATTTATTGCAAGAAAGCAACTTATGGCAGTAAAAGAGTGTTGTAAGTTATAGCAAAAATCAAAAGCTGTCATGAAAGTTTACTGAATAATTTTCAGTGCAAAGCTTGGCTGAAGCAGTAATGAACTGAAATGTCCCACTTACAGCTGCTTCAGTTTTAAACAATGAAAGCTGCTGCAGTTTTTCATAGCAATGAAATTATTATATGAAACAGATGCATCTGTAGTGACACTGCTAACACCGATCTCAACTCTGTCACTGTTGTGTAGAAACAGCAAAAACCCAATTTTATTTATTGAAAAATTTGGATACCTAAAGGGAAGTTATCAGTGGTTCTACTAAATTTTATGTTACAACTTTGTATTTTACATTAAATATGTAATTGAAGTGCTTTATGTATTGTTTATCTTTGCAATGAAAAGGTAGTCAGAATGAACTTCTCTAGGCTGTTAAACTGCCTTTTATTAGCATTGAAACTATATTTGCAGCGCATTATCTTAGACTAATTTTTTTTTTGTATAAGAAAATTGCCATCAAAGCATAGTTAATCTGAGCTGAATTAGATTATAATTGGAGTCCTTATGAATGGGGATTTAAAATTATTCTGTATTGTCACCGAGTAACAATACATTATTAGGATATTAAAAGTAGTTGGCAGCAGTATCATAAGAATACATTTCATATTAACACTTTGTGCAGAATTAACTCAGTCCATTTCTTTGCACATTTTTCTTGTATCTTCTGTTATAATAAACTGCAGAAACGTCAGTGCATTAAAGGTTTTCCAGCTTTAAAAATGCATCACATATTAAGATATAGCTTAAGAAAGGAGTCTATCCAAAGCCTTTTGAAGTCAATTGAAAGACTGCGACTTCAATGAGCTTTGGATGGGGCCCACAATGCGCTTGTTGCAAAGTAACAGCTGTGCAGGCCTTTGTTTTGAGGCGAATCTGAAGTCTTACATTTGATGGTTGGGATACAGTGAAAAGCGAAAAAGAAGAAAGATGGAGGCAAAATAATACATAGCATTTAAAAATGGAAATGAATGCTGTTTGTCTTAATTAGGAGATGCATCATAAGCCTTTGGCTTTCATTATTCAACTGAAAATATTTGAACAAAAAGCATCTGAAGAGGTCAGGATGTTTCTGTGAAGTTTTCCAGGAGGGCATATGAGCATTATCTTGCAACCAAAAGGGAGTAACATCCTCACAGCTCTTTCATATACAAATGAAGAAAAATGGCATAACTACTTGACTTTTTTATTTCTCTAACATGTACACTGGGGGTAGTGTGGCGGGTGGTTTACTTACAGCTTACAGCAGAAGGAAGTACCAATGACTCAGAACTCAGTTTGCTGGGGAGTGAAATTCAACTACTTTTTCATGTCATATATGATTACGTAGTTGGTAACCTTTAGAAATAGTTAACATGGCAAACATTGGCATAATGTAGTCAATTCTATGCCCAGTGAGTAGAAATAAATGTGAGAAATAAACATTGTCAGATAAAATATATTTGAATAGCTAAATAGATGTGCCAGCTGATGCTTACTAGATTCCTGTGTGCATATATATATATATGTATCTCACTTTAAAGAAATATAATTACGTAAAAGTCAAATACCTCTCGGCTGTCATTTGCCATAGTTTTTTCTCAGCAGGACTTGTTAACAGCAGAACAACACTACAAGTTTTTGAACTTTTGTTTTGCAATAACTGTCTGCATTATTTCTGTTTTGCTCTAACATACAAGACGCTGCTGAAGAGGCAGTGGCAGTGGCAAATGCAGCCTGTACATTTCAGATGAACGAAATTAAGAGGGAAACATAGAGACAGAAATGAAGAAAGGTTGAGGCATATTGGGACCACTCTCCTGTTATCAGAGGGTGAACATCATATAATGCCTTAATGAAAGGATCAAGATCTATCAGATATATTTTTACAATTGAAGGATGGATCCAGATGCTCCTTGTTGTAATGCTGTGAAATGTCTTTTAATTAACAAAAGAATTTTCTCTTGACGAAACCATACCAGTTTATTCTTCTGACAATATCAATTTTCATACTCATTCTTTAGTGTTTACCACTACAGTGCTTCCTGACAGCAGCATGCACCTATCTCAGGCTCTTTTTGATTAGAATAAGCAAAGAAACCCCTTTCAGCATTCTCACGCATTTCTTGCTTATTACATAGCTGTTTTCTGTATCTTTTTGTAGTTTGAGTTTCCTCTTTGTTTTCGTAGACATAATTATATATTTTTGGTAGTCCAGATAAGATTTACCAATCTAGTCACTTTCCTGCCTACTCTGGAAATACCTTGACTGTAGCACATTTGCCCTGACTGCTCACAGGCATCTTTTCTTTATTGCATCAAGTGGCTGTGTATAAACTCCAGGCCACTTGTGCCTTGTGGCATCCCACATGGTGGTCCTGGCTTTCTTGAAATTCTGACTGACTACCCATACAGAATACAGTTTAGATGCGACTTGTGAAATTAATTCTATTAGCACATCTGATGACTGAAAAAATCTGCTGCTACCCTATCAACCCTATCTACAGAAATTGTATTTTCAGAGAAGTGCACCCAGCCCTTAAAGCTGTATAGAAAATCTTCCAAATGGTAGCTGAATCTAGACCCATGTACAGCCAAGCATTCTGTAAACATGAGCACAGAACAACAGTGTATGTTTCTGTCCTCTTTTGATTTTAGTAACTGTGAATGCAAAGAATAAGTTTCTGGATGTTCTCCATCTGGGGAATGTTAAAGAATTAGTTTCTGGATGTAAAAATACACGTAAAAATACATATATTTTTATTTCATGCAAAATACATTGAAAATTGCATGATCAAACATAAAAGGAACAGGACTAGGAAATACTTGGCTTTTACAGAGTCCTAGGAGTTTTGTTCACTGACATTTTTCAAAAAACAAAAGAAAATGTTGCCACTGCACCTGCAACAAAAACAATGTTTTTGTTTTTGGGGGAGAGAGGACCTTGTACAAGCCTTTATATGATGATATTTAAGTACTCTTAAAGACTTATGCATAGAACTGAATTATGGAATATTCTTGCATCTTTCTTCTTTTCTGTGTGCTTTCAACATCTTGTTGAGTATTATAGGTCAATCAAAGCCCCAAAACTATATATTAGAAGATGTATATACTGATCAGAAGCACAGAAGTAGCTCATCTGGATACAGTAGCAACACAAATTTATGAAAGATTGTACCAAGCAGAGCATGCAATCATTAAACACTTTGACACTTTGAGGAATTTTGGCTAATGTCTCTGTTAAAGACAACGCCATTTCTTCAGTCATTGCCTGGCCTGGAGAGGGAATATTAATTTTCTCTATAACTGGTATGATGCTTCCTTAGATTTGGGAAATAAATCATATTCTATATGCATTTCTTCACTTCAGAGCTGACTGCTTCTACTCCTTCGTGACTGCAGCAGCAAAGGGAAAGATCATGCAAAGTCTTTTCTTCATGAGACGTTTTAAAATACTACTTTTTGACAAGATTTTCTGTTTTCTTTTTCCTCTCAGCTTTGAATGGCTAAAGATGTCAAAGGCAGGAATACTTTAATAGTTTCATTTGTTTCATGTTACAAATATCTCTACCATAAGTAGGTGCTGTAGAATGTGCTTCTAAGCTTTTTAATGTATTATCAATGTCAGCCTAACTCTCAGATAACTTCTCTGCAGCTAGCTAGGACTTGAAATAATGAGCTTCTTAGAGCATTGAATCAGGGCAAAAAACTATTGGAAATTCCACTGCGAATATTGTGCTTGCAAAACAGTCTTGGCTGCCTGTAATTTAGTAACAGTACCAGGCAGTTTCTTTGATCTTAGTGTTTAAATGTCTCTAAAGAAAACTTTGTTTAGTTTTATTTATTTTTTCATTTATACCTGAAGTCATTTTCTTTGCTTTCCTGTTAAATGTTCAATAGAAAATTAATGTGTTTTGGATCAGGCACATGTGCATTTATTTGGCCTTGCATTATTCATTAATAGAATTTATTTATTTATTTACCTTCTAAACAAGGAAACGTGCTTTTTTCCTGTGAGACATATTTCCCAATTGTATTAATATTATTTATTGCTTATGTTCAGTGGTGAGACAGGTGTACATTTAAGCATCAAATCACCTAAATTCAGTGTGACTTTTGGACATTCATTAAGGCCCAATTCACAAAGAAGCTTAGAAAATGGAATAAAGTTGAGGCATTCAGGAGCAGAATTCAATGCAAGGTTTTACAGCAAACAGAGTTTTAGTTGACCCAGAAGTGGCATTACAATACCCTGCACACCACAGTGCAGCCAGCTAAGCCCATGTGGAAGGAATGTTCGGGGAACAAGTATGCCTGTAAAAACACCAAATTCAGAGAAACCTCTCCCTGCTTATCTGTGTCTGTCACAATGTAAATTCAGAGTTTACAGCACTCTTTCGTGGACTTAAATGTCCATGATGTGCTCTGTGATTTCACCATGGCTCTGTGTCTTTTCAAGCAATAACAGTACTAGTTACTCACATTGGTACAATAGTCTCAAGATTAGAACCGTTGACAATCAGGAAACAGGTTTTATGCACAGCTGAAGAAATTACAGATAGCTTTTCTGGATTACTGCTAAATTAACCTCTAAGACATACAAGAAATTAATTCGACTTCACATGGATCACCTATCACTGGCTTCCAGCTGCCACCTAAATCTCAGTTCAAAATCTTGTGGGCATCAGGGTTATTTTGGAACCTGGAAGAGGAGAAATATGCAAAACACTTAAAAGGCACAATGTTCTATAAGTAGCCAAGTATTTTCACTGTTGAACATGATTGCACTGGCAATTTGTTTAGTACTTGAGGCTCTCACACTTTTCCATGAGTTTAAAGCAAGGAGTAGCTTTCTTTTTTGAGATTTGAGAGGGTTTTTTTCTCATTTTTAGGAGCTAAAAGCTTTTGATTCCTGTTGCTCTCATCACTTCATTCTAGATAATGGCTTGACAACCTGGGGCAAATGCTGAGCTTTGAAAAGTGACCACTGCAATTCTACTATAAGAAGACACTGCTGAATGCTAGAGAATCAGTGGGAATACTACTCAAAGGTTAGATTTTTAGGGTTAATCACATTTGTACCTCAATCTAAAGGAAACCAAACAGAAATTCTGTGTTTCAACAGAAGTTTCAACCCATTGTTTCGGTAGCATCCTGTTTCTAAATATCTCATTAGACCAACCGGCTGCTTCTCAAGAAGTTTCTGCTTTGCCCTCCTGAATACTAGAATGCATACATGAATCCTGCAGGCACATCAGAAGAGCAGACAAAGTTATATTAAAATAACTGAGGCATGTAAACTGAAAACTTGTCGTGGTTTGACCGGAAATGGGACATCTGGGATATGTTGTTTTGCTGTGATTACCAATGGGTAATTGGAATTTAAGATGGGCACTTAGTTTGACCAGTGGGACATTTGGATCCGCCTCTTGAGACTACGAACTCAAGGGGTTAAAAGCAGGGCTCTTGGCCTTCGGAGCCCTCTTGGGATTTCCGGCGTGAAGAAGTCTCTCCCCCGGCCCAGTTTCTGGCTGGGCTGGGGGAGGGGAGAGCCACGTGGGCCATCTACGGTAGGCCCGGGTTCGGAGGAAGGGTGGC
This sequence comes from Melozone crissalis, assembly GCF_028551555.1. NCBI lineage: Eukaryota > Metazoa > Chordata > Aves > Passeriformes > Passerellidae > Melozone > Melozone crissalis. Next base: position 37,251,997 of record NW_026535794.1, read on the forward strand.
AGACCCTTGAGCGACCAGTTTATTCCCCCCCCCCAGAGAATGCAGCCCGTGCTCGAACTGTATATCTTGAAACTTGATATCATGTGCCGGCAGGCAGCACGGCTGGGAGGAGAAAGGGGGGGGGGGGCAGCGGGCAGTCCGGCCGCCTGGGAGACCTTTTAACCCTTTGGGGAATGAAGGCTTCGCAGAACATTGCCTTTCCTGGGAAAGGGACAGGAGTGGAAGATGAAGGAAGAAAATTAGGCCAGTAAGGAGGGTCTGGCAAAGGGAGAAGAGAGATGTTGAAGGAATGGAGGAAGATGGAGTGGCAGTTTTTGCTGGACTCTTTTTTGTTGTATTTCCATGGACTGTTTCCTGGTGAGGCAGAGGCTGTATTGCAGGGGGAAGCGGAGGCTCGGCGTCAAGAGAGTTTGGTTTTGAGACCCCTCGGCCCCAGGGGGTATAGAAGACATGGGGGGGACAGAGGTCCCAGGATTGTGACTGTACTCTGCTTGGAACGAGACGAGGCATTCTTAAAAGGCCCTGAAGGCAGGCCCCTGCCCCATCCCATGCCAGGTGGTGAGAGCACCTCGGCATGGAAAGGAGATGTCACGAGGTAGCAAGATACCGGGCGGATTGCTGATTGTGACAAGAAGTCCGTGGCACAAGGAAGGACTCCGTCTATCCCTTATGAGCTGAAGATTTGATTTTTTTTTCCAAAGGGTGGTGCCAGACCGAGTGTGGATAATTTTTTGGGAAATGTAAATGTGTTTGGGAATTTGGTGGGAGGTGGATAAGGAAGTGTTTCTGTGTAGTTCTCATTCTCCTTGTTTTTTTCCCTGTGTGTGTGTGTAGGTTAGTAATTGTGTGTGTAGTTTAGTAATTGTGTGTGTGTAGTTTAGTTAATAAACTTCTCTTTATGTTTAAGTTGGAGCCTGCTTTGCTTATTTCCTGGCCACATCTCACAGCAGATATCAGGTAAAAGGTATATTTATGGGGGCCTTGGCTTTGCCAGGCCTAAACCATAACAAAACTGAAGAGTATTGCCATTATAAATTTTATAAAAAACAGGAATACACAGAAAAATTTTCTATGTTTTCATTCAGTGAAAGGTAACTACAAGAAGAAATGTGACAACAATGCAGAGAATTTTATGCATTAATAGGGCTGATGTTTTTTCTAATGATCTTTAAACAGAGAAACAGGCTCTGTGTTCATCACTGATGAGATCAGACTGCTGGAACTTTTGCTAATATATACTAATTCTCACTCAAGCATCCTACCTGCTCTTAAACTAATGACACCACTCTTTTTTTTCTTTCATTGTAACTTTTTCTGTATTTGAGGATATGTAAGTTGAAGTGAAAACCGAGGGATTAATTTCTTTTTCCCTTATTGCCTACTATGTAAGCAAGAGTATTTCAGAGCAATGATAGTTTAATAAATATGTGTTATAAAATGCTTAAAATCATTATGTTTGCAAACAGCAAATAAAAAATGTTTTCATACAGTTACTAGTTTTATCATCAGAAAATTTACATAGAGCAAAAGAGGGATGCCAGAATGTACAGAAATTTGTGTTAAATGTATTGAAATTTAAGAGAAAACTATGTTTGAAGATTTCTGTAGGTTTTGTGAAATTTCACCTCATAAATATGCCTTGTGGACCCCATTCACCATGTTCAATGTCTAAGCGCTGTGCTACAAGATGCAGCACAGAAACAAAGCAGTAGCTTTTGATCAGTCTGACTCAATTTATAACAAGAAGTCTTTACAACAAGCTAAGATTCCTTTTGTCAGGTTGTACATTCTTTTATCAAACTTTTACTCCATTTTCAATCTGTGCAATCATCCCTAGATTCAAGATAAAATTTCACCATAGCCACAGTAGATATACAGTGTTAAGATTATAAAGATTATGAGGAAGGATTTCTTTTAGTAATTTCTGCTAAGCTGCAGGACTGCTCCATAATTTTACCTACAAATTCTTGTAAATTTGTATCTCATCAATTTCCTTAGTTACAATCATGTTATTTGAGCTTCTGCTTTGGAATTTGTTCATGATTGGACACATGAACCCATGTCAAAAATATGAGTTATTTAACACAATTTTCAGCAAATTCCCTGAGAAGCCATATAATTTTGAGGCATAAAAAAGGTACCCTAATGATGAAGATTTTCTTTCTAATAAGGAAATGACTTTGATGTAAATACTCCACCAAGGTAAAATAAGCTGCTCTTTCTAAACAAATAACTGAATGTGCAGGTACTAATAAAGATGGAAATCCCAGGTTTTTTTCTGCAGATATTGAACTCTTGAATTGAAAATGTATCTCACACTTTCATTTAAATAGTGTGTTTCACTGAGTTTTGGAATTACTGCTGCTGTTCAGTTAACACCATTATGTAAATATTGAAGACTGGCTTTTTTTAGAGAATGCAACTCACATTTTAATGAGTTTTTAAAATTTTTCAGTTTACCTTGAGATGTAGCAAATAGTTTTAATCCTTTACATTATTTGAAATTTGAAGGTGTATGAAGGTCATTCATTGGAAAATACAAATACATACCATCAAATGAAGGCAGATGGTGACCCCATACATCACTGAAGACAGACTAAATAATGGCTCTTCTGCAGCAAACCTCAGCTTAACTCCGGTCTTACCCAGACCAGAAATTTTAACCAGAAAAATTGCAAGACACAGATCTGCTACTATGCAATATTTAAATTTATGTTGACTGTGTTCAGCCATTTTGTAAGATTCAGTTCAGTCTTAGAATATCCTCTTGTTTTCACAGAAAAGACAAAACATCTAAATAGGGGATCTCAATTAGAGAAGTTTGTAGGATTTTCTTTCTCATATTGAAAATATCCATGGTGAAATCTGTGTTTTTTACTTCTGGAAGTCATTCCTATGACTTTTAGCTGTGGTCAATCCTAGCTTCCTATAGGACACAGCTGAAAATTTCTGCAGCTAATGGACAATCATATGTGAAGGATTTGCATATTAACATGCTTTATTCTGAGTAAAAAATATATAAATTAAATAAATAAATATAAGTTTAAGATTGTGTTAGTTTTCATTCCAGTCCAATAACAATTTTTCACCTTCCTAAATATCTGTCTAAACATTAGGACAGTCTAAATTATTGTAGTGGGTAGTAAGGCTGGCTCAATTGCCCTGTTCTAAGAAGGGAGCAAGGAAAAAATTGGGGTTTTTTTAGTTAGTTAGTTAGTTAGTTAGTTAGTTAGTTTTTGTTAGTATGCCCTTATTTATTTTCTTGTTTTATTTGTTTTATTCCTGTGCATAATCTGAGTAAGTTTTCTAACTGATGGGACTGAATGAAAGGAGGAATATTGCTGAATGTGGGAAATAGTGTTAGGGATGCAAAACTTTGGCACTTTCCTCAATTCTGGAAAGAATTGAAATTAATTATAAAGGGCAAAAAATTGACTCTTTTTTCGGTACACTTCGCAGAACACTTTTTTTTTCTGTGTTATTTGTAGTACTAGCTACTTGGATCAATGGATTGCTAATTAGAAACTGACTTTGGAAGGCTGCAGCATGCTTCTCAATGATTCATGTGTTTGCATTGATTTTTGCATAAAAGCAAAATCTAGCTGTAATATTTAGCACTTAGAAATTGGTCCTCAATGAACTATTTGTAGCTTAATAGGCTTGATAATACTTGGAAGCTCATTATTGTGTTTTTATAATTATTTCTTGGATTAAACTATATACATACACACATATGTATATACACACAACAGTCACACTCGCATACGGAGCTGCATGAAGCCAAAAGACAAGGTAGGCAGCAGCTTATGGCAGCAGACTGTGCGCTTCCTCTTTGCCAGGGATGGGGCCTGGCTCTCCAGGATGAACAGCAGGTCTTTGTTTCCTGCTTTATACAGCCATCTTCCTCTCCTGCTGCTGCTAACACCGAGTGAACAAGCAGGGTGTAACCTGGGGATGTGCAGCCTCTTAGGGAGAGAATGGTCCCTTTTCTGTCTGCCTTTCCTCCAGGAAGGTGTGTGGCCCAGGTGATCTGTCACAGCCGTCCCTTTCAATGTCCTGCTGCTGCTTATCCCGGGAGGAGCAGGCCCTGCCTCTGTGGGAGGATGGGACACTGCAGGCCTTCCTATCAGGAAAAGGGTGGTGGATGAGCATGGGTCCATGGGTGATGAGAAAAGGGTGGATGGTGAAAGTTCTGTGCTTCAGGACAGTGAGGAAGAGGGAGATAATCCATGAAAATAGTCAAGGTCTCAGAAGCGCAGAGGGATAGAAGAGCTGTCACTACCCTGATAACACAACCCCACTAAAGCCTCACTTAGCTTCTCCAGCCTTTTTAGTCTTCTCAATCACTTTGTACCCAGAATATCACGGACCTTCATTGACCTCTGAGATGCAAGCTCCAGTCTTACTCCAGAAACCCCATTCTCTCCCCCCACAACCCATCTGTTCTGTCCGCTAAAGCCTCCACTGAATCTTTTTAGCCTCTTTCTCCCATCTGCTGTGACCCATATTGCTGCTTCCATAAAACTGATTCTGCCTACACTGCTGAGAAGCCTTCAGCTGAGTTAGCATATACAATATGGATTGTTGGTGTCATATGGCCTATATATGTATGTGTCTATAAATAGATTTATTGTCTGGATATGCAGCCAACAGTTCAGCCAAGGTTCCTGTGAACATTCTTAACTTTTTTGTCCATGAATACTTAAAATATAAATGTAGGCACCTGCTAAAGTTCCTTGCAAAACTAGGGAACTAATATCCAGATGGTTAGTTACAGGATCTGTATCTAAGATTCAACTTCATTCTCAGTCTGTGGACATATTTAAGGCTATTGATGAGATCTTTGCTTCCAAATCCATGAACCTTCAGAGAACAAGTTTTTGCACTAAACTGCCAAGGTCAACCTGACTATTTTATCATATCTTTATTTATCACAGCCAAGAGATTATGGAAAATTTTTTTTTTGCTCCATTTTCCAGTTCTGATTTAAATTTTGCAGTACGTAAGTCTGTATTTCTTCCTAAGAAGAGGTTTCCAATTTAAAACTTGCAACACATTTGAACTCTTTGAAAAGAATAGCATCCAGACTGACCATTTAGCAACTCTCTTAAGCAAAATACTGATATTGTAGTAATTCCAGATTTAGTTTTCAACTTTGAAAATATTTTTGCCTGTTCCTGTGACTAGCACAGAAGCTGTACTAAACCACAACAGTATCAATTAACCACAGACACCCAACTGTAAGAGCTACTTTAGCAGACAGGTGGAATTGGACAAATTATCATACGAGGTTACACAGAAGGAAAAACGACCTGCAGTCTCTCTAGGAGAATTGCAAGCCAGAGATGGCCCCCTCCCTTTGCTGCAATTATCTCCAAATCACACCTGCCAAGCTGTAGGGAAGCGTTCCCATGGTTTGTGACTAAGAACAAAGTCAGGTAAACTGTTATTTTAGTTGGATTAGAAATCCTCCATACTTCCACTTTTTTCAAAGAATGCTGTACTGTAACTGTTTCTGCAAGAAAAGAGACACTCTCAGTATAAAAATCCCGCTAGAAATTATTCTTTTAAAAATTATTATTATTAACATGTTTTAGGGTGTGAATTTCAAATCTTTGAAAGATTTTAGTCTCAGAATTAAAGAATGAGTAAGAATGATTCTTATCATCAAGACTAAATTGAGATGCTTTTCCACATAGATATGAGAATGTAGTTCCTCTGTTGAAGGAGACCAGGATCTAGGGTGCTAAATGAAAAATTTCCTCAGTTTCTAAGAAAGTGATATTAATACAAGACAGAAATTTCAAGGCCTGAATCTTTGGAGAGATAGATGAGATATCTGAGAGTCAGAATATCACCTCTTGGGATCCTCAGTGGTGAATCTTTATGTGTTATACCTATTAAAATATTTTGGAAGTGATAAGATCAGAAATATGGGATCAATCCTCCAAATTTTTGTGGCAGATGATTTCTATGTTAAGAATACAATTCTCCCTGACTGTAATAAATTGCCAACAATTCTTCCTGAGGGTCTTTTAGTATATGGAAAAATCATGTGTGTACAAATTATTTGAAAATTATTGTTTTAGAGAAAGTAGTTCACACTGTAATAGCTCATAACAGAAAATGTTTATTTTTGTGAAAGAAAATTGTGTTAAATGCAGTTGGTCTCATTCATTGTGTCTGCCTCAGTAGAAAGACAGTGAGAGGACAGTACTCTATGCAGGCAGTCAAACTCAATATATAGGAGAAACAAAATGACAGCAGCTATTTGTATGATTGACTTTCACACGATTGTGCCATGCCCAGTGTTTGAATCTTAGCTGCAGAGTCCAGATGGTATCTTATGGAGAGCCAACACTCCGATCTTGAGCACTGGCTCATTTTTTTACAGGTCTAGAGCTAAACCACTGGATAAAAGATCTGAGATTTATGCTTTTGGTCACAAGATGGTCTAAGGCTCCTCTGTAATCTGAGCACTGACATATAGACATAGCTACTGTTATTCTAAAGAACGATTATCTGAGGGAGAGTGAAAAATGGGGAGATTAAAATAAAGAACATTGGATTTCAAATTTGCTCTTGACAGAAATAGATTTAGCCTCAGTTATTTTTAGCAAATTATCAAAACACATTTTCATTGCAACTTAATTATCTTCAATACATTAATTTATTTTACATGATAAAAATATTATACGTACTGCAGTGTTCATAAAGTATTAACTTAAATATAAACATTTGCATTAATTCATGCAATGGTGATCCATGATGCCAGCAAATTTTAAAACCAGTCTTACATTACACATGATCTAATTGCCTCTATTATATTGACAGATATCTGGAAATTAATTTGATTCTACCATTAAACTATTTTAGAGATTCATATCTGAAATGCTCAATAGAAACCTAGTGATATTGTTAGAAAAAATTCCTTTCTTCAGTTTTTGTGTTACCAAGTTAGTAAAGGAACATATCCTTCAGAGTAGGACCTGGTCCTACAATTTTATAATCCCACATTGTTGCCAGGTCTTATGACTTTTTGGTGGTTTTGTTTTTGTTGGAGGCAAACTGGCTGAAAAGGTACAATTGGGAAAGTGGCTTATAATGTCGGGTAGAGAGAAGCATGCTTGGTAATATTATCATATCCCTTTTGGAATCTGTCGTGAGAATAAACTGTGCCCAGGATGATACTTGGGGTTAGGTCAAAGGTGAGAGAGAAGTTAACCAGTATGAACAATCAAGAATCCAGTTTTCAGTCACTCACCCTATTTTATTTGGCAGTGTAGGTGTACCTAGAGAGCTTATATCTTAGTTGCCTTGTCTTTTACATGGGAATTAAAGATGAAAAAGGTATGATAAAGGTAACCATGGTCTATGTGGGATCAACTACTGACACAGATTTCCTGTCATGATGTTTTTTCAAGAAAATATGCAAATTCAGAGCATTTTCATAGTCCTGCCCTTTAAATATGAGGCTCATGGTTATGTTAAAGTGCAAATTGCTGTGTAGTACAAAGAAAACTGATATTGTGTTAAATGCATTACATCAGGTTCCCACATCCTTGCCACAGGAGGTGATCAACCTCTGCTAAACATTCTACTAGACAAGAATACGACTGGCAATGAGTTCCTGCAAACTTTTATGTTTACTGGATTTTTAGACAAGGCTTGGGCCTGTTCTTCATTTACATTTTCCTACATAATTTTTCTTTCAACTAATCGCAGGTAGTCACAGACAGAATTTTACCAAGATATCTAAGGATTCTCTTTCCAGGTAGCGTGATCATAGCTGCTTTTTCAGAGAAAGGGCCAAATTAACTCTTGTCATAGTTTTCCTTTAAGGACAAGAATGTGATGGTAGGACTGAAAAAGTTAAGCAGGTATAGACCTGTAATTCAAATACAGGTTCTCCCCTTCATTCTCATTCTGCATGCACACAAAAATCCATATTTTTCTCTTGAATCCATGCTTCATCCCTATGTCCTTCATCTCTGGTCCTCCAGGTTTTCAATATGTTCCCACCTGCTTCTCATAACATGGTGATTACACTTATTCCTTCCAATTTGTGAAACCTTCATGGTGAAGCACCATGTCAGGATAAGCCATTGCTTTGTTGCTTCTTTGTGTGGATACTATCTACTTGATAGATATCCTCTGAAATGTATGTCTGTAGACTTATGGGAAAATTAATAAAACAGAAATTAAAACTGACAGCTTTGAAATTATATGCTACCCTTAGCATATGGAGTACCTCACACGAACACTTTACAGGATTTGTATCAGGATTATGGACAGTAACTCAATAGGGGATAACTTCCAAACTATATTCCTAAATCTCATTTGACAGGTTTTGGATGCTGCATAATTCTTACAGTATTATAATGTCATGTCAGTGATGCTACAGTCATCATTAAGATAGTCCTTTCATTCTTAGCGCTAATTTTGTCTTATAATTGCTTTTGCAGTGAAATTTCATATGCTTTTTCTAAGCAGACAAATGAGCTTCCTTAAAAAAATTAAATGCTTCATTCTCCAGTAAGACATGCTTTGAAGATCCAGTTTCCTCTGAAATAGGCAGCTATACTAGAGAGGAACAACAACAACCACAACAATCCTTCATGCTCTGAGCTTTTAAACACTAAATACTAATGATTTGCATTACCAACTTTGGCGCCATTAAAAAATATGCTAGGAAGTAAAAATAGTTAAACATTAATTTTATTAGAATCCTATCCTAATTTACTCGCAGTATTGGTATACATCAAGGATCTTCTATCTTTAGGGGAGTAAGTGAAAGATGGGGACAGGTTTAATTACATAAGACAGAGAGCAGAATCCTCTATCACATCAAAATCCCAGACCAGTGGTTAAGTAATTTTCTTGGAATATGGAAATAATAGCAATGTAACTAGGAATACATGTATTCTGGATATCCTGGTTGGTATTTTGTGAAGTCAATTTGCAAATATTGCAATTCACTCTTGTCCTCTTGGAACAGAAGTATGGGGAAAGAAACGGGTGACTACCAAAGTTCTTCAGCCAAAGCAGTTACACCACGAAGTGAGAACAGCAGGGAATTTGAAGTGAAAGAGAGATTGCTTACTGTGGATTGAAAACAGTGTTCCTTTATGCATAGCTCTTACTAGCTTTGCTGGATTAACCTCTCTGAAAAATTTTATGCAATCTTCCTGAAAAAATCAAGCTTTGCCACTGGTTTGGCATAAGGGTAGTGGATGTCTTCAAGCTTGGCTAACTATTTCTATCTCTTTTCTGATAGGACCCTTTGATTTATTTGCTTCTGCTCATTCTGTAAAATATATCATCATGGATGTTTGACAGTTACTTGTGCTCCATGCTCGTGCTCTACCTAGATTAGAGCTAGTTTTGCAGGATATATATAATCTGTGTTTTGTAGTGTTTGAAGTACTTTTGCTCCACAGCTTGCGTCTCCTCTATGATTATTAATATGTTCTAGAAAAAGGGTTTTGCTTTCTTTGGAGACCTATTGTTACTTTCAAAGATTTTTAATAACTACTTTCAAGCTATATGCTTTTGTGAGCATAAAATGGAATTGGGTCTTCACTCCAGATGAAATAATTTTATTGCTAGTAAATACAATTTTTAGTTGATTTCAGTAAACATGATTTTATTTTTTTTGTGTTGGTGGCATTCCAGCCATTGTTCTGCATCACAATCCAAACAGCTTTTGAAGCTCAAGCAGAAGGACTTGGTGAGAATGAGGGAGAAGGAAAAGCAAGGTCACGTGGAATAGCTGGAGAACCTGTTAATGGAAACTATATCAAAACTGTGCAAGTGTCTCTGCCAAGAACGGACTAGGAGGTTCCGTACAACATTGAACATTCTAGCTCTCTGTGTTTTCTTACTCTCTGTTTAGAGGCAACAGCATAAGGAGTTTCAGTTAATTTTGGCTGCTTGCAGTGGAGACATTGTAGTTTCCACTAGTCCTTTAGGAATTCCTGTTGCACATGTGCACGATATGCATATGCATATAATACATCTTCTCTTCTAGCCGTGTTTTATTTTGTTATGGCAGTATATTTGAACATATATGAGAAAAACGTGGATTTTCAAACATACTGCTGATCACAAAACAGAGAAAGTGGCATATAGGGGGTTAATGGAATGATGAGGCAAAAAACTGCACTGCCAGCAGAATTCCCCAAAGGGTAAACAAAACTCTTAACTGTTGCAAACAATAAATTGTCAATACCTTGTAGAAACAGTGGATAATGAAAAGTTATAATGCCTATAGTTAGTACCCTCTTTAAAAGAATTTACACAGGATATGAAATTAAATTCTGTGCACAGTTCTCTTAATTTGCCCTTAATTAAACAATACTCCATAAATGGTGCATTCAGTGACCAAATGTTCAGAGACAGCAAAATGGTGGGTCCCAAGCCATTAGGAATGAAATAAAGTCAGTCCCCTGAGAGCCTGCTAGAATCTGGTCTATCTAAGTGACAACTGATGGTTTAGGAAAGATAATTAACTTTGCAATTACAAACCGCAGCTTTCACCAATGCTGTTTCTTTCAGTATTCTCTTCTAAATGTTCTACTATTTTTACAGTGAGATAAAATGCTTTTAAAAATGTTGAGTTCATAGGGGCCCATTTTTCCTACACAAATATAATTTGAATATTTTATTTTAAATATTTCAGATCATTAATTATATGTACAGCTATTTTATAAATTACAGAGGACAAACGTTATATTTTCTATGACTGTCAAGAGTTCTTTTTTTATTTGAAAGATAAAAGGGGCATGTGATGTCAAACAGATTTCATTTTTTTCCTTTGGTAGCAAATCCTGGACCTAGCAAATATAAATTAGGCTTGTTCTTTAGCTATGTAGATTGAAATTCTCTTCAGTATAAGGCACATCAGTTCTAATCTGCTAACGTGCCTTCATATTCATAAAAAAATGCTTGTATTGAAGAGGGTTTGCTAGTTGAATCCATATGTCTGTACCCTGGATTATCTTTACCATAATGTCTCCTAGCATGTAAATGAGTGTATTTTCATGCTGGCATACGTGTCCTGAAATCTTCAAATATGCCATACACACATACTTACATGTACAAGCGCTGGTATTTCCATATGATGTATTAGAGGATTATGAAGAAGCTCAGCTTAGAGTGTAAATTATTATTTTCAACAGTAGGTTTTGTTATGACTGTAGATGTCTGTATACTGAACAGACTTCCAGGTAGACATAGGCACAGGTAAGGATGAAGACAGAATCAGGACCTAAACTTCATGAAAAAATTGTTGTAACTATATTTGCTGTGATTTCACATACTGTAGTCCACTGAATAGCTTTAGAAGTGGCTTCAGAAAATCCCAGTTTTTTTTTAAAAAAAAACTGACCAAGCTAGTTTAGCTTGCTACAAAGGGCCAGCTCCAGCATTGATTTAATAGGTGAAAACAAAATTTAGCCCTTGCTGGAAGTGTAGCTGCTTCCTTATAATCACCTACAAACTGATGCCTGCTGTAAGCAGCAGATGTCCTAATACTGTTTGCTGGGATGTCCCATGGAAATATGCTCCTGGAATCAGCTCCTCATTTTGCCCACACTTAGGGGAAGCTGATTTATCTCTCTGCCACCATGATAAGTGATAAGAACATTTTTCTCACTCCATTTGTGTTTGAATTGGAACCTCATCGGAAACTTTCTAGCTGCGCTCATGTACAATCAAGGATGCGACGCTCTCAGATCTCAGTCATTGACTGGATGCTCTGTAAGAAAAAATTAATTTAAATTATATGTACCTTTTTAGTGAAGGTGCATTTCTGTGAATTGTTCTGTATAACTCCAATTGCAATGGTCACACCTGTGTGACTTTGCATTTGTCACTTATATGTGGTAACCTTAGAAAAGTAAGGAAAATACTGTGATATTTAAATTACACTTGTTTTAAGTGGCAATTTTAAAGACTTTAATGACTGGCACTGTATAGTGACATGTAAATTTGTAGATTGTCAGGGAAAGGGATGTTCTTACTGATAATATGTATATATATTCTATTTCCCTAACCAATCTTACTTCATGAATATGTTTTAACATATTCAGCTGTCTTGTATGTCATTTTGTCCAGCTTTGCCACTTGTGAAGTGTTACACACATATGCTTCATCACAGTTAATAGTTCAATCTTACCAGAGGGCTTAGGGTTTTAAGGTAGTCTGAAAACTTGTATGAAAAGAATTATTGCCTACAAAATGCCTGTTATTGCACTCACTGATTCTTATATGGGCCTCTGAATGTGTTGATATTTGTGTTTGACATCTCTTTCCACTGGAATGTGATGCAATTCTCTATATCACCCTTAGTGAGGCATTTAAAATTCTTGTTGCTGGGCATTACACAAGCTGCAGTGCTATTTTCCTGTCCTTCAGTGTTGATACCTCTGAAGACAATAAACAGAACAAGAGAAGACTATTGTGGTACACAGATCAGTAAAGAGTTTGTTTGAAAGTACCAGAATGTTTGCTCTTTTAAAAATTATTTATTCATATGAAATGCATGTAATTATTGTCAAGCACTGGCTGCAGTTTGATAATTAGCATCAAGTTAAGAAATAGCATTATTTAAATTCATCACAGGTTAATAGGAAATGGAAAAATTGTGAGATCAATGGGAAAATACAGTTGATATATCTCAATTCCTATAAATACAAAGAAGGAAAATTATACCGCTTTTTAAAAATAATTAACTTAGTTCTTGTTCTTTCTTTTTTGTGCAAAGATTTTCCAATGTGTTTTAGTAGTTTTAATTCTAGATCTTAGTTTGGACTGCTGCTCCATATGGATTAAAAAACAGATAGTAAGAGATGGATTCAGGTTTTCAAAATCATCAAGTAATTTGAAAGAAAAGTGCTTCACAGTGTTAAGTTCCAACAATTTGATTTGGCTGTTATTGTGGAACCCTGGTATCCAACACTGAATTTCTTCAGAGAGGAAAACTTTATCTCCACCCTCTTTCATGATGTGTGATCCAAAATGCCAATCACTGGGAATGGAATACAATTATATTCACTAATATGTCTAAAATAGAAACTCTTGCTGTCAATATATACTCATTAGTACTGAGTTGCAAATGAATTCTGGAATTGTGCTCTTATTAATTAGGTGGCAGACTAGAAAACTTCTTGCTTCTGTTTAGCCAGATGGAGGGACAGTGGGTGTAATGACCTGTGTTGGGCCTTTCCCAGGGGATTTCTTTGGTGTTTCTTGGTGTCAGTTTGGGTCCATCTTCCATTTGCCATTTAAAATAAACAACCCAAAACTTGCACAAGTGTACATTTGAACTACATTCAGAAAAAGAGATGGTAATTTTGTTTAGTTTTAAAATTAGTTATGCATTACATTCTTAAAATTCCAGAGGGACTTGGGCACACAGATGCAAGGTGAAATATATATTTTTAGGAAAAAGTAAGTCAGTCTGCTTTTTTTACCTGTTACACTATCCTACATAGTCTGCCTCATAAGCCAGCAACATAGCGCGGTTTGATTTTACAACTCTGTTTCTTGTTTTGTACTATTTTTTTCTGTATGAGTTGTTCAGAATTCTAAGATGCTTCAGTGATTCAAAAATGGACTTCTGGGGGAGGGGGGGAGTAGGGGAAGTTGGTAATCAGCCCACATGAAAAGTCCCTAATTCTCTAATTGACCCTGTATATTCTAAAGAGTTGTCAAGGTACTTAAATGTGTATCTTCATTAAAGGGTATGAGTAATACCATGAACTGAATGGAATTACTCATGGGGTTTAAGTTTTATATGAATCAACTATCACCCTGCATAGTAGCCTACATAAGAAAATATTTGTTAAGATTTGCAGAACATACTTCAGCTTTGTCAGCATAAAAAAGATTCTTTGAAAGCTGGTAGTTTGTTTCAATTCAAATGAATAAGAAATAGAAAAGAAAACACCTTCAGAATAATACATAGCATCAAGTTGTGGTTTTTCATGGCTACAGTTCCGTTCTCAAAGTTTTAAAATCTATGGCACTTGAGTTAATTGGAAAAAGAAATTTTCTCTTGACCTTATGGATGACTAATTTTCCACAAATAACTTTATTCTCTGTGAGTTCCCAACTGGTGTTGGTTCTGCCAAGTAAAAGCTGATACCAAGAGGATCAGGTGAGCACCCTCATTTCCCACTGTGCATCTCCTCATCTCCAACTGTGCTACTTACTGTGCAGACAAACACTGACAAGTGTTATGTGGATCTGAAAATTTTCTGTTTAAATGCACAAGAATGTGCAATTTTTGCTCTCTAAAGAGGGAAAATTTTTTGCAAAGAAATCTGGTTAATGATTTCAGAGAAAAAAGGCATAGATATTTATTGAATAAACAAATAGAGAAATATATTTAACAACTTATTCCTAGTAGATTATTCACTTGGTTTTACATTTATAGAACTTCAGTTTGCTTTATATTTATAGAACTTTATTACAGAAATTGTGAAAACATTTTGGGTTTTGTGAATATAAAATCTCACATATAAATCATGTGGTAGCTATAATTTGATACAGGAATTAAAAGCTTGCTTTGTATAGAAACACAGTTTCTCATTCTCATATTGAGAGTCTTTAGCTTCCAAATAAATTGAATAATTATTTTTTATTTTCTTGTGTGTGAGTCTTCTCTCTTCCTTATCCCTTTCAGGAGATGCAAAGAGGTTGGCCCAATGAGTCAGTGATTTCTTCCCCATCCTTCTGAAATACGGGGTGGACAGCAATGTGATTAAAATCCCCTGCAGGCCTAGGAACTATATACCTGAAATCAGCTGGGATCTAAGCATTTATATTTGGAAGAGAGGCAGAAATGATTGAAACAATTATGAAGGTCATGTCATGTACGACAGTGTATTTGATCTCTGCATTACAATGGCAATGGAATGAATTGCCCTCTTGACTGCAGTGGTCCAGTATAATCCCAATTTTTTACCTTGTATGAAAATGATGAAACAATTAAGAATAGAAAAGAAATTATGTTTCAGAAGGATACAAAATGGCTTTAACTGCAAAAAGACAGCAGATGAGGAGTAAGCAAGAGGGTATTTTTACATAATTCATTTTTGGAACACAGTTGTAAAACTTCAAGCAGTTTTACAGGCACAACTCAATGAGCACCTGCCTGAGGCCAGCCATATCAACTTTGAAGCCCTCTGAAAGCTGAGGGGAGAGAGACAGGGTACTAGTTGTCGGAGCCTTTCAGAATAATGTAAAAGGCCATGGCACTCATGAGATCTGTTTTTCAGATCCCTACATAATAGGTCACCTTTTCAGACTGACCCTCTATCAGACAGAAATAGTGAATGTACAAGAGCTGACATCTATCACGTCTGCCCATCATGTTCAAAGCCAGATAAAAAATTTCATTCTCCTTTTTTCTTTTAAGCTTTTTATTTCCCTTCTATTCTTTTACTTTTTTTTTT
Organism: Melozone crissalis; assembly: GCF_028551555.1. Classification (NCBI taxonomy): domain Eukaryota; kingdom Metazoa; phylum Chordata; class Aves; order Passeriformes; family Passerellidae; genus Melozone; species Melozone crissalis. The sequence continues at coordinate 37,267,458 of NW_026535794.1, forward strand.
AACTGAAAAATATGCCCTGGTGAAGTCTTAAGTGCTAGAGAGTATTAGACCCTTAGTGTTCTCTTTGTAAATTTTGCATGTAATTTTTAATCAAAAAATGCTAATGAAGCAATGGAAATATATGCAAGTCCTTATTTAACATTTAATGATTTTTCAACATTTTAAAATACTTGTCTGTTCAAGATTTTTATGAAGGCTTTAAGTCCTTAAGTGTCTGAAGGACCACTTTATCAGAATTTAAATAAATACATTAATATATTCCGCACTCTGAAGTAGATTCAAAATAATATGTACACAGTAGATAATGGAAACATGTTGACATTCTTAAGGTTATAAACACATTGGAAGTTATCCTAATTGTAAAATTGAAGATTGTGAAGTGCAATGTCCCTGAAAACCCTAGAACAGCATCTTTCTCATTTTTTAATTGCTCCAACGCTTGAGATCTCAGTATGATGGTTTTTTTGTCTGCACAAGTGAGCAAGTGGAGGCCACAAAACCTCTTTTAAAAGGCAGTTGCATTAAAAAATTGATCTATAAAAAATTAGTGGCAAGACTAGAGGACTTATTGAGGTCAGGTTTTGGTGGGTTGAACTAGGCATGCAACTTTTTTTTTTCACCAAAATACACCAAAAATTTTTGCCAAAATCGTCATTTCTTCTTGGCACAATATATCCCAGTGCTTGTACCCATATATATCTTTGTCTTATGCCTGATGGTGTGAAAGGGCCGTGGTAGTTAAGGCTGTGTGTTCAACTTGTGCTTTTCTTTGTCTTTATGCAAGGATGAGCCTCAGCTCTCTCCAGAAATCCTAAGCAGAATGTTTTAAACTTTTCTGATAAAGAATGTTTCCCTTCTATATTGTTACTCAAAATGCTCCATTTTCTTTGTTTTTTCTATTCTTTCTTTTTTCAGAGAAGATAAGCAAGAAACAACCTGCAACTTCTGCATGAAAGAAAGGAGCTGTTATCAATCACTGCCTGATAATAATAGAACATCAGGTGTCAATTTTGTCTTGTCCAGCAGCAAATCAACAAATAGGAAGAGGCGTAATATAAAAATTTGCTGTTGCAATTAGGAGTTCTCTATGGTCCTTTTAGTTAGAAATCAGAAGCATGGGGTTCTTCAGGTCAAACTGTAGCTTCTGAATGCTCTGGACACATACATCTGGCCCTAATAGCAGTGACTGTAATAGAAATGAATTCAGATAAAGTAATTTATGGGCAAAACAGTCCAGGAGGAAAAGCATCTGAAGTGATCACCCCTGAACACCCTGGTGTTTTTGAAGCCCTCTGCCTACTGACACCCACTACTTCAGGCAGAATATTCTCTTTTTCATCCCCAGTGGTGGTTTCTCTGTTGCATATTTTGAAACCACCTATGGAAAAGCAGGAAAGGACCTTGTATATTCATATAAATTTTTACAGAGTAATGTTATATTTGAGGCTGAAGATTAAAGAAAAGTCAATAGAAATCATTAGCTTAAATAAAAATTCTCTGAATTGAGCAGAATGATTTTTTGTAACTGATTCCTATGGGGATAAGCAAAAACCAAAGGGTCCATGTCATCTGAAAAACTGTTTTGTCAGTAAGAAAACCTGGATTATTACTGCCTCCATGCAACTTCTCAGTGATCTTTTCCATCACTGATTTCCTTCTGTCAAACAATGACCACAAAGTGTCCAAGAACCCCATTTAAACTTCAAGCATACCTTGTAGCATGGCTTTCTTAGTATCATGTATTTAGAGAAAATATGAGAAAAACCTTTTCTAAAGACAAGAGAATATTTTTAATTTAAGGGCCCTCAAGAACTTACTATTTTCAAATCTGCAGTAGTATTTTTAAAAATTTGAATGGAAAATGTGCATTTTTCTATCAAACTCTTTTATTATGTATCATGTGCATGGTTTAAAATGATTTAGAGATGGTGATGATTCAGCCTATTGTGATTGAAATAGATAAATAGCTGGAAAACTTTGTTCACAGCTGCCAGAGACTACCCAAAAAAGTGATGATGTATGATAAGAAAGATTGGAGACACCCCTTTTTGAACAAAGATTTCTTAAAATTGCACTTCAGTTTTTGTATTCAACATTATGTTAGGCTCAGTGAGATAACTTTTTATTCTAGTAGTAAACAGGAGAAAATTTTTCAGTTTAGATATAACTAGCAGGATTACAAGGTTCATAATATATGGGTAACATGGAGGGAAAAAGCTGAAGGAGTTAAGCATTTTGAATATTTTTTAAAGATGATCCAATTGATTAACATAGTATTATATGCCTGAGGAAAAACTCTTTTTAAATCTCTGTGAAATTTGAGAGTATTTCCAAAGTTTTTATCTTTGAAAGAAGTTATTTTTCTAGCAAGGTAATCTGTACAATATGGAGAAAAAGTAGAATTTGCAGTAGAGAAGTTCTTTGGGGAGGAACCTGACTGGAAAGTTTTCATCTGCGGCTTTTGTAAACAAACATTGTACCACTGTACTAAAAATCTACTAGGATCTTTAAAGTCTATATAATTGAGAACTGAATATTTCTGCTGAGGCGTTTGTGGATGTGAACTCTAAAATTTAGAATGTATCTCAAATTTTTCTGCTTAACTACATTTTTACCTCGTGCAATGTGCTTGTATCTGTTTATCCACTGTTTACCATATTTAGACTGCAAGTGCTTAAGATATCTGGACAAACTATTACAATTTCTTAATAAAATGCCATCATAGTGGACCTGTGATACAACACAAAACTTCCTGTAATATCCATGACATTCAAAGGTCTATGTGCGAGTGGAACCCCATAAGCACATTGGCTGACTCAGCAAACAAAAGATTTTTCACAGTACCTTAGAATTAGATTAGTATAAGAAGTATATTCGTGTAAGGCAGTTGGCCACATAGCTTAGAAAGTAACTGATGGAACCCAGCAGGGGGATCCAGTGAGGAAAGTGATAAGGTTAGCAGGGTAGATGTTTTCTATTGGTGAGGGGAAAAGAGAGACAATTAATAAAATATTTGGAGATAGGGTGTGTGCAAGCTAGAGACATAACCTGGAAACTAGGAGGTGTTCTTACTTGATCCATTCCTGTCCCACTTACAGTTTGGGAGAGATGAGTGAATGGAGCTGGGTGGAAATATTAACCTGTCTCTGTTCTTTGTAGTCTTACATGTAGTAGCAGCTAAGGCCTTGAAGACTCCAGGCTGAGCATCAGAGCCATACAGAGATACTGTGCTTTCTTCTAGGATGTATCTGCTCCTTAACATATTTTTAACATACAGAGTCACTTGAAGTGCATAGAGACATTGCTGCAGTCATCCTTGCCACATTTTCAGCACACAGCCAGATTATTGCCTGGCATTAGCAGATTGACAGGCTCCAGGATCCTGGGAATGTTGCCCTTTGTGAATACATCAAAATCTTCATTATTTTTCCAGCAAAATACAAGGCACTGTGAATAGAATGTAATCCAAATTCTGAAAGCCATCTCTGTGACAGTAGCATGCACATCTCAGCATCTGGTCTGCGAGAGATGTGCCAGATTCTAGGGCTCAGTCTGGGATGTGAATGTCTGTTCGTTCCCAATCTAACCACAGAGTCCTGTGGTTCTCTGTAGGTAACTCCTGGTAGCTGGCTGCTCACTTAAAAAGAATGTTCAATAAAGGTATCTTTTGCCAAAGAAACTTTTTTCATATCTGTCCCTTGGCATTAGGGGCAAGTGCTGCTTGGCCTGCTGTCTCCTAGATCTCTGTACTTAATGAGTGTAAGGAAAAAAAAAGCCCTATTCTTGATTTTCTGTGTTTCATCTATCTTTCTTTTCTTCACAGGAATATATTCGTCTCTTTCCCCACGCTTTCTCTTTTTCCTCTGGTAAGAAACCTATGGTTTAAACCCATGTTCTTCTTACTTCATAAAGCAAGACGTGGTGTCTCAAAACAGAAGTCGTGGTTTTTTCACCATTTCTGCTTGATGCTGCTATTGTGAGAGTGTGATGAGATGAGACGGGCTGCTGTAACTGATGGAAAAAAGCCTGAAGGAGGGGTCTGAAGATGACGTGCACCTCTGGATGCCAAATTGGTTCCACATCTGTTGGACAAGTTAGCAGCTGACAGACAGCTTGTTGTCCAGAGTAAAAAAAAAACAAACACAGAACCCCCTCAAACAGATGGGAGCCTGTGAGACAGAATGTGGGTAAAGGGATTTGACCAGCAGGAAATTGGTCCTGCTGAGGATAACTGTTGCAAGCAAAGCACTCTGAAGGATGTTTATAAAAAGAATATTTTGCAGGCAGAATTAAGGCTACCTCCTTCCAACCTCTCAGGGTTTATGATTGTCTCCAGTGTCCAGGAACAGTGCAGCATGGGAACCAAACTAATCACAGGGGCAAAGATTGGCACTTTAGTTATGATTTGAGCGGTAGCCTTGAGAATATGGATCACACTATGTCTCGTAACAATAATGTATTGAATGCCAAAGTGTGATCAGTGTTCATCAGCCTCTGAGCTGTGATAACAGTTGGAGAAGAATGTTGAGATGAACTGCATCACTTGGGGTGGGAGCTTAGATATTTAGAGTGTGTTTTATATGATTATCTGGGGTAGATAGTCATGTCTCTTGGGTAGTTAAATCCTGATTATGTGTGGATGCCCAGGAAACATTTACCAGAAATTTAATTAGGGTAACTCCTCTGTCTTCTTTCCACACTTTTTTCGTACAGGGTCTGACTGCATAATAATAACTTGAATGCACCAGTGACTGTTCTGTGGCACTTAAGGTGACTGGTGTGGAAGGGCTTCAGTCACCCTATTCAATGCTCTTATCCTTCAAAACAGGATGGCTGCATGAAAACTTCTACCTGGGAATGGTACCTGGGTTTTGCTAAGTTTCCAAATGCACCCGGATATATCAAAAATACCAGTCTATTCAACACTTTTATTTTCTTTAAACTCGGATCTCATTACTGTAGTTTGACTAATCACCAGATTTTTACTGATTCACAGGATGTGTTCCTATGTATGTTCTTTAAATATAGAAGTACACGATCTTTTACAAACAATGAGACATTAAAATTTTTTGTTTGATACTTTAGGCAAAATATTATAGCACTTTCACTAAAACATAATAGGAAGTTGTGTAACTTCCAGAAAGCTACATAGTAAGTCACTGGCATAGCTAATTATTGGTTTATTTTTCTATCTGAACTTTCTGCTATTTCTATTATCTTTTACCTATACAAATATATCACCATAGCACATTCAAACTAGTAGGCATAATATGTTCATCTGCTAACATATTTGCCTGCTGTAACCAGTCTGCTAAATATGATTTTACTTCTCTTCCATGAAATGCTCATTGCATTTCTTGTTACAGAGTCTGACACTAGGGATATCTGGCAATCAGCTTACACATTCGTTGGTTTGCATAAGGGGAGGAGACAGGAGTGCACAGTGGCAGCAACTATGCAAACAACTCATTTCATGCTAGCTCCCCCAGGTAAGAGATTCTTCCAAAGGAGATCATTGAATTTGTGTGTTTCATATTTCAGTCACCGTTGTCTGATACCCAATTGCACATAAAGCATCTGGTGTAAGCAAAACTAATTTGGATCTTCTTTTGTAAAATGTTAGCTGGATTAAGGGATCAGGTAGCCTCTTTCCTTATAAGAATCACTAGAGGGAACCATACTGTGAAAAAGAAAAAAATAATCAGGACAGCAGAAAACAGGCAGCATGGATTCAACTGCAAAGGTTTCTGTGTAAACTCAGCCTATATAATTATATTAGTTTGCTTATCAAGCAAGCTAACTTCTTTTGAAATTTAATAGCTATCTGTATTGCACTGACTGTATAGACACCTGCAACTGTTATATTCTAGAGTTTTCCAGCTCTTATGAGCCTGAGTTATCACACAGGAAAAAACATTAATATCCCAAAGCCAGTTCAGTGTTTGAAGTAATTCTGAGGGGAAAAGGCAACATAAACTAGCCTTTGTCAAATGCAGGCTGTAATGTTCATATTTACAGTAGAATAAACACTACAGAAGTTACTAAAAGTAAAGCTGCTGGCCAACATCTGAAACATATTGCAAGGATTCCTAGGAACGACCATAATCCAGATAATTAATAGTAGGTCACAAGAACATACCAAAGTGTTAGGTATTTTTAAATGCAAATTTTTATTTTTATGTGTCATCACAAAATTCTACAGAAATCTACTGTGAATCTTTTAAAAAGTGATTAATTTTTTTGCAAGTTGGTAGCTATTATTTGAAATGACACATCACACACAGTTATTTGTGTTAGTTCATATGATCTTCAGTAGATTTAGAGTTTTTGCCCTGCACAGTCCCAATGTACCCAACAGGTTTTCAATCTCATATCAGTATTAGAACTGAGAAAATCAAACATATAAAGAAAATAAAATTGTTGTCGTGGAATGGCCAGTCCTTATTATTATGTAACTAAGGCTTGTTCTAAGAAAACCATAATATATTTTCATCACAATCAAGTAACTCAGCACGCTATTACTAAATTAGTTGGAAATTTTTGAAAAACTTTGGCCTAGTAGGTTTTGTACCCTACAGTGCTTTACACATTTGTAAAATATGGTCTAACTTCTCACATTTCTTTGTCCATTACACAACTTTCTAAATCTGGGAAAAGGACAAGTAAATATTAAGGAGTCTCTTGTCCATCTAAATGACACTCATTACAGAAGTACTCAGGCTTTTATCTCTATATGATATACTACTTATTTCTTTTATATTTCTGCAGTATTATAGTTAAAACTTTGTGACTTTCTGTAACAAACCTTTATGCTCAATAGCTTGAAATTTACTCCACATGGCAAGAAAACAATGTAATGCTTTAAAATATATTTTGTATTCTTTATGAACATGAATCAAAATTACTACTTTCAGAGACAAATGAAAACACAGAATTACAATGGACCATTAGTCTTCCTGTTCAGTCTTCAGAATTCCCTGTAGGCTCAGTTCCCACCACTGCTCTGAAACTTGGTACCACAAAACCCCAATTGACTGTTCTGTCTCCTTTCATTCTCAGGGAAGAGTAATATCCTAAATTTAAATGTTCTTCTGAACACTTGATTTCTGAATAAAAAAATTGCAGACCTATGTGCCAACTTAGAAAGTTTCTGATTTAGAAATATTCTATAGAGCTTGGAATAAATACATAAGTAAAAACAGTGGGAAAGACACTTCTGCATTTTTACTTTGATTCTCGAAGAGAATAAGACAAATATCTACTGAAGGGAGCCCGTGGGATTACCCTGGTCATAAAAAAATAAAGGTATATTTCAGAACTGATATTATACTGGTCCCCATATATTAAATGTTCAGACTCCCTCTGAGGAGGAAGAACTACATTTTTTGCATGGGTAAGCTTACTAGACCTTTCAAGTGATTTACCAATGCTTTATTTGTGTATGTCACTGGATGCAGGAGATAGAGTGAAGATGGAAGCTGTGGAAACATATGAAATGACTTTTATATTTGAGATTTTTCTTCAACTAGCTGATGCATCAAGGACCTGTACTGAGGCTAAACAGCATCAAAACATGGATGGTCTAAAGAATTTAAAGAAAACGTACTCTTGAATATTGCAAAAAAACTTTTTTTAACCACAAGATGGTATAAAATTGTAGCTGTCTTCAGTACCAGTAAATGATCCACATTCCTAGTCTGGATGCCGTTCTCATTATGCTTTGCTGTGGTGTATCTCCTCAGTGTCAGTGTGGCCAATTTTATCAGGGTGGCTGGAAAACCAGGGAGCTATTGGAGGCATCCTACTACCAAGGGGCAGAGAACCAATTGCTCCCTGTAAGGAGTAGGTTTCCAGAACAGTCCTTGAGCAGTGTCACTTTTCCCAGTTGCTCTGTGAGAAGACCCCTCATTGCAGACCACTCAAAAAAAAAAAAAAAAAAGGTACAGATTTGGGTCTGGATGAGTTTACCTTGTGTAAGAAAGGAGCATTTTTGAATAATGTCAATATCAGGGACCTAAAATGTGAGTCGTAATATTTGTGTTGAGCTTACTCCAACAGAAGATTCAGAATGCCTTTTGTGTAGTTAAGGTCCTTGCAAGGGAGATCTGAAAGTAAAGTTGGTATAAAGGCAACACATACTCTCTAAATCACCAAAAAACTTTCCTCCTCTGAATTGGTGTATCTCGAATTTGGACTTATTTTTTTTCTTTTTCTTTTTTTGGTTCCTGTAGAATCTGGTCCCACATCCTCTGCAGCTGCAGAAGAATTCAAACAGGTTGTTTGGCTTTTTTCAGAGTTTTTTAAATTATTTTATTTATCTCTTCTGTCATCTACAACAGCTGTAGATAGTTGATTAACACACCTGTTTTGGACTGGAAAAACTGAGTGTGCTTTTGTTTCTTTTTCATGCAAGACAGTTTGTAAATTTTCATGTGAGAAATGCAGATGCAATGAAGCTCCAAGCATAAAATCAGAAATCAAAAGTGCGAAGATTTTGTTTACAGCGGAGTATTTGGCTGAAATGAGGTTGTACGTGGGCTTCAGTTTTTGTTCAAGGAAACCTCATCCTAAATAAAAATCCCAGATGATGTTTTTGTCATCATCTGCTTGGTCATAGTTCTCATAGGTTGATTATCATTTATAATGAATAATTTTCTGCTATGGCTTATATGAGTATTACCTGTTATGATAGGAATGGTTGTTTTGAAGAGTGTTAGGGTGAAACTCAGCTTCTGGAACTATTCCTGAAAAGAGAGACTTCTTAAATTAAAATAAATAGTAAGCAACACTTGTATTGAAAATTCCTCCCAAATTTCACCTAGAAAGAAATAAGGATTTTTTAAAAAGCAAAATAAAAAGCAAAACACCAAGAAACATTAGCAAATAAATTCTTATGCTTTCATACACAAATAAAAAATAATATTTACAATAATTTACAAAGCAATTTCATTAAACATGTAATACAGATCTTAATACAGGCTTTGTTAACATTCCCATTTATATTTTAGCTTTTGCAAAAATTTAAAATTAGTTTAAAAATCTGTCTTTCTGAAGAAAAAAAATACAAGGATGAGTACACAAATGTCACAGTTCAAAGGGGACAGTGCCAGAACCACCATTCACTGTTTTATTTTAATACTTTTTAAAAAGTTCTATTTTCACTCTGAGTTTCTATGTATTGTGTTAACGTTTCTCTTTAAATTTTAAAGTCAGCCACATTTTGTGTACTGTAGTGTACAAAATTACTTGCTAACAAATAGGGGATTTTTTGCAAAGACAGAAATCTCATCTTAGCAAAATGTGGGACTAACAGAAAATATGTCAGAAACTTTAGGAAATGGGAAACTATGGCTGGAAATCTGTAGTAAAATAAAATATTTAAGCTAACTTAATATACATTGCCAAAGATATAAAGCAGAAGTGGTCATTAAATTATCCTAGTTCTTAGAAACCAAGAATTAAGAGGGAGAAGAAAAGAATGCTGTTTGACAAGTGCACTGCCCCATGGTTACTGATGTATCTGGCTCACAACTGAGCTAACCATGCTCTTTGTTGTCATTTCTCTTTTCTCAGTCACGTAGCAAGCCAGGACACACAACAGGTAGTCTAGTTTCTCTCTAAACAAATCTACAGCCATGAGCACTCTGCCTTGTTTTGCAGTCTTTCTTACCTGTTGTTGTGTCTGATTTTTTCTTTAAAATAAGGAAATCAAATTTTTCATTTCACCTAAACTCCTTTCAAATTACTTGTTTAGTTGTGTTCTTTCCTTCTATGCATTCCTACTGATCTCTCTGACTGAACTCCTGATTGCCTTTCTTTCTTTTACCAAAAGGAGACAAACAGATTGAAGCATGTAATGTGAGAAAGGAGGCAGAAAAAATGCAATCATTTGGTTCAGATTCTTGTCAAGACTCTTAGAACCAACCAGTTTATTAAATTTTCCTAATTTTCTTCAACAACTGTGGCTGTTTCCCTAATTTCTCTGTTACAGTGTCAGTAATTATGCTTCTTTTATAGCTCAAGGATACTATGAAGATAAATGCTCTGGAAATTGTGAAATATCCTGTTACTATCTCCTATAAGAGCAGTTGAATTAATTTCTGAGAAAGAGAAAAAATTGAAATGACTCATAAATTAGGTTACTTTTAGAGGGTTCTCTTTTGTAGTTTTACCTCAAGTGCAGATGGAATATACTTGTAGGACTTCAGCTGTGAAGATTTTTGCAGCCCATCTTAGTTCTTTCCTCATTTACTCTGTTGGTTGCTGTAGGTTGCATTCTTAGGCCCACATATCTACTCTGCAAAAGATTATGTAATATGGATTTTATGAGTCTTTACTGATAAGACCAGCCCCCAGGAGTCTCTGACCCAGAAGTCCAGGGTATGTGAATGTTGGGAGAAAGACCTTCCTTTGGTCAAGTCTCAGGTCCTCTCGCTGGTCAGAGTGACCCCGAGAAATGTTAGAAAGTCCCTTTTCCCAGCCCGGCGCTCGAAGAAGGAGTCAGAGCTCTTCATTTCTCGGTCTCAAGGTTGTTTATTGTATCTTATCTATAAAATTTTTTCTCTTGTCTTGCTGAGGTCAGCAAGACAGTCCAAGGCATTCTGCCTGCCCCCGGGGCGGTGTTATGTCTTTATACTAAAAATTATGTATACAATGTTTACGATTGCTTTCCAATACCTATCACCTATGTTAGACAGTGAGATTCTAGTCTAAACCCATCTGTAAGTGCCAACATCACAGCAGAAGATGGAGGCCAAGAAGAAGAAGAAGAAAGGCTGGACATGCCCAGATGCCTCCATCTTTCTCCCTGAATCCCCATTCTAAAAAACCCCAAAATCTACCTTTTCACCCCATGATAAATTCACTATTATTCTACTTAACTGTCATGGCCTGCAGGTCTTCATCTAAGGTTGGTAACTTGCTCCACGGGTCATAATCACAAACACAGGCATCTTGGGCTCTGAGCCAGGGTCTCTGAGCCCCCTGGCCGGGGTCTTGGCTGCTCAGGACAGCCAGAGGGATGTCCTGGGTTCTGACAAGTGAAGGATTATTTGGTCAGAGAATGCCAGAATGAGCTTGACACCTACAACTCCATAGGCGCTGATGGTATGCATAGGTATGATGGTATGCAGAGTTGAGGGAATTGGTAGACATCATAGTCAGGTCACTCACGGTCTGCTCTGAAAGGTCATGACCATCAGGAGATGTGCCTGAAGGCTGGAAGAAAGCAAATGTCACCCTGGTCTTCAAAAAGGTCAAGAAGGAGGACCCAGGGAACTACTGGCTGGTCAGCCTCATCTCAATCCCTGGAAAGGTGGTGGAGGATCTCCTTTTGGAGGCCATCTCTATCAACATGAATAGCAAGAAGCTGATCAGGAGTAGTCAGTGTGGCTTCACTGAAGTTAAATCATGCTTGACCAACCTGACTACCTTCTGTAGTGAAACAAATACCTGGGTGGATGAGGAGAGAGCAGTGAGTATTCAGTATGAAGCAGCCACTTCAACTTCAGCACGGTTTTTGACACTGTCTCTCACAATATGCACATGGGCAAACTCAGGAAGAGTGGACTGGATGAACCAACAGTGGGGTGGATTGAGAACTGGCTGAACGAGAGGGTTGCAATTAGTGGCACAGAGTTCAGCTGGGGGCCTGTCACCACTGGTGTTCACCAGAGTTCTGTTCTGGGCCCAGTATTGTTCAACTTGTTCATCGATGGCTTGGACAAAGCAGATGCCTCCTCTGCAAAATCACCGATGGTACAAAAGTGGGATGAGTGGCTGGTATCTCAGAGAGTTGTGTGGCCCTTGAGGAAGGGCCTCAACATGTTGAAGACATGGGCAGAGAAGGACCATCTGAAATTCAAAATTAGCCAATGAAGGCTCTTCACCTGGGGAAGAGTAACATCAGGTACCAGTACAGGCCAGGGGCAACCTGCTGAAAAGGACCTCAGGATACTGGACTCTATCAAGCTGTCCATGAGCCAGCAGTGTGCCCTGGGGTACATTAGGAAGAGTGTTGTCTGCAAGTCAAGGGAGGTGATCCTGCCCCTCTACTCTATGTAGAGTATGTGGCCTCCTTATGAGGCCATATCTGGAGTGCTGTGTCCAGCTCTGGGCTACTCAGAGGGACATGGAGTTCCTGGGGAAAGGAGCTTCAGGTAGGGGATGTGTAGGGGACTGGAGCACCTCTCTTGGGAAAGTCTGAGCTGGGCCTTTTTAGCCTGGAGAGGACTGAGAGTGGACTTTGTCAATGCATATAAGTATCTGAAAGTTGTGGATCTGAAAATGAATGGAGCCAGACTCTTCTTGGTGATGCTAGACACTAGGACAAGAGGCAATGGGGAGAAACTGATGCACAGGAAGGTCCACCTCAACATGAGGAAGAATTTTCCTGTGCCAGTGACTGGGCACTGGAACAGATGGTCTGGAGAGAGAGTGGAATCTCCCTCACTGCAGATTTTCAGGAACCTTGTGGATGTGATCCTGTGTCATGTGCTGCCAGATGACTCTCTTGAGCAGGAAGGTTGGACCAAATGATCCACTGTGGTGCCTTCCAACATTACCCATTCTGTGAAGTTACTTTATTTTTAAAATGCATTTTACTTCTTACTGTACATTTTAATCATTTTTTTATTATATTATATGTTGCTTCACTTTTTTGTTTAATTAGGTTTGGTTTTTTATTTCTTTAGTCTATTTCTTTTTATTTAGTTTTATTTCTTTATTTCTTTAGTTTTGTCACTGTGTTTTAATGCTAGAGCTTCTTGTTTGGAGTCCTTTGTTTACTTTTTTCTTTGGTTCTCTTACGTTTACTTACTGGGGTTTTAGATTGGAATTTTACATTTTATTTGTATTTTGTGGTTTACTTTGGAATACTTTGGAATTTTTTTGACGTTTTTAAATATTGTATTTAGTTTTATATTATATTTTGTTTTGTCCTGGGGTTTATGCTGGGGTTTTACATTGGGGTGTTGAGATCTTACAGTGGGGATTTTGTCTTTGTTTTGGTATGTTTTTCATTTTTGTTCTACTTTGTTGTAGGGTTTATGATATTTTATGTTAGGATTCTACTTTTTCTGGGTTTTTCTTAATTTATCTTGAGTTAATTTAAATTTCATGGGTGATTTTTGTTTGTTTACTTTCTGGTTTTAAATATTTTACTTTTACATTGATTTTATCTGTTAGGGCCTTACTTTGGGGCTTTACATTGAGGTTTTAGGTTAGTTCTTTTCTTTTAGTTTGGTTTATGTTTTGGGTTTTTTTAATGTATTTGGAGCTTTTTTGTTGATTTTATTTGTTTACTTTGGTGTTTTATTTATGTTAGCCTTTTTAAAGGTTTTTTTGTTTACCTTTTGTTTTCTGATGGGGTTTAATAGAGCTTTCTATTGGGATTTTACTTTTTGTTTCCTTTATTTTGTTTTATTTGTTTGAGTTTTAAATTTTTATTTAACTTTCAATTCAGATTTCTTTTTGTATTGTTGTTGATGTATGTTGGGGCTTTGAAGGTCTTTCCTATTTTTGTTTACTTTTGTTCACCTTTTTTTCCTTGGTTTTATTTTTGTATTTTTATTTTTGTTTTAAGTTTTGTTTTTTTTTTTTTTGCTTAACATTGGGGATAAATTTTGGGTTTTTTTGTTAGAATCTACGTTGGTGTTCTATGTTGGAGTTCTACTTTTTGCTTGTTTTGTTTAATTTACTGTTCTTTAACTTGATTTCAGTCTTCTTCACCTTCCAATAGCAATTACATGGCAAAAGCCAGACTTGCATATCTGCAGCCATAACTCTTTTAGGATTGCCTTCTCTTCATGTATGAGAAGATCTTTCTGTCTGAAGGATTGCCAGAAACATATTTGGAAAATGTGGAGAATTCATGAAAATAAGACTGCAAGAGTAAGTGCAGTTAAAGGCCATTTTGTGGCATTCTTTTCTACCTCGTGCTTGTACTTTCTGCAAGTTTAACTCGTCATGAGTCTGTGGCTGAAATTTAGACTTATACTTTGCTTTTGGTTCTAAATTAAAATTTGGATTTCTTTTTTGTAATTTCCTGAAACTGCAATCCATTTTTGGTACAGACTATTACATATTTTAATATTCTTCAGATTAGCACTCCAGGGTCTTCTTTTGTATCACAGACACACAACAAGAGTACCACAAATGAGGCATCATTGACCAGGTTTTATGCTTTTCCTTGCCATTTTGCAAAAATGCTAAATTACTCAATGTTGTCTTGGCCTTTTCCATAAATGCTGACAGCCCACAATTTCCTCTCCCACTTTTTAAGTATCACGTTTTTTTACAGTAGTCTATAAACTACATCGTTAATCAGATAGTGTAAAATCCAATTAGAGACATTAGAATCCAGAAATACAAGTGTTAAGGAATTTATTTCTTGATTGACAAGAAAGCCAAATAGACTCATCTATTTAGAATCTTAGCAACAATTAGCTGCCTTAGTTTCATTTATTGTGACATAAAAAATCTGGTTTATTGAGAGCTCTATTGAATAAGATTTCTATGATATGCACCATGAGAAAATATCTTCAAACTAAAATGATTGTTTTGCTGTAATAAATTGAACCATATGTACACTATGTTATTCAATCCTTTTTCTTCAAGGCATAAATTGATATTAAAGAACATTTAAGTCATAACACATGGTTATCCAGGCATGAACGAGGCAATAACCCATATAAGTTGTCAAGGTGAAGCCAAAGCATTTATTAGAGGTTTGTGTTGTTTTTGAAAAGTGCACGGTTGGATAAACATGGATTAGTGCTATTATGCTGCTACGATGACTCAAGTGTGTTTTTACAGTGTCAGTAATTTTTATGTTTAAAAATCACTGGTGCAGTATATTAGCTATAATTTATGTTTATCATCTTGTGTACTCTAATAGGTTTCAACAAACCATTTAACACTTCAGCTTGTGCATATACATTACTTAATAGGTATTTATCTTAAAAAAGAGATACTTAAACGGGACTTTCAAAGCTTGCAACTGCATGCTAAGAGCAAATACTGCAGTCAGGCACATTAACTTTTTTTCCTCTGGTCTGCATTTAACTTTGAACAGTGTGACCACACAATTTCTTTGTACATTTTGCTCCTAACCAGAGCAAGAAAGATATATCATCTCTAAACCCCATCAGCCTGAATGACATCGAAGTCCCTGGCATGAAGTGTCCGTCACACTTACTAAGTAGAGTAGATGTGATAAAGCCTACGCAGCTGAAAATGCCAATAAGTTCCTGTCATCAGAGATTGCCCTTTCAGGATAGCACAGGACTTTATGCTTTCCTAGTTATGCCTTCCTATTGCTAATAGCAGACTCTATTAATTATATTTCTTTTGCTGTTCTTTTTTTTGGTACCTTGGCTTGCCTATTTTTGAAAATTAGTTACCCTTTCTCATAATTCTCAACACTTGGTTTGGAGAGCTACCTTATCTCAATATAGAAGAGCTGGGGTTGGCAAAAGAGAGAACTGAAGTAAAAGCTTCACTTGAGGAGGGCTTTTGGGTGGCAGAGGATGAGTTGAACATAATTTATGATACTATTGGGTGTTTTTGACAATGTGTTGCTTATTACATGGGTTGTGCTGATGGTGACTTTCTGTTCTAGACAGTCTAGGCTTGAATGGCTGGTGTTTAGTGCTTCCATAAAAGAGACTGATGGCCATTAGAAAAACATCACATTGGTCTTTTCGTGGGGCGATAGTTCTCCTGCAGTTTCCTGAAGTTAGATATTAGCCAGTAATCTGCAGAAAAAAACCCCAGCCAAACAAATATTGCTGTAAATTCTGTTTACCAATCTCATAAAATGCCTGATTCCTTCACTAGAGAGGTCATTTCAGAGGAGGAAAAGGAGTTGATGCAGAACCCTGAGATTATGGACATGCTGATCTGGTGTGTAATAATTTTTTACAAAGAGGTTATTAATTCTCCTGACTCAGTCAAGCATGTCTGCTGGCTGAGTCGGCAAATAGGGAGGATTTATTGCTCACATGGGAATAATTGACCAAGATGGACTACTTGTTATTACAGACTACTTTTTTTGAGTAGCTTCTTTCTTAAACATAATTTAGAAAATATTGATATAATTTAAAGAACATTCTTAAGTACCTACAAACAGATAACTTACTCATTCAAATTTAATTTTTATGGAAATATATTCAAAATATTTAGATATCAATTGATACCTGTAATAATTGCATGTGCATAGAAATGACTTTAATATTCTCCCATTTAGTGATGGACTACTAAAAAGCCATGCCTTACATTTTTTTACACCTAAACAGCATATGCCATTTTCACTGCTTTAGAGTACACATTTTCACTCTCCTTGTGTTGCAAAATATACTGCTTGCCTTCATGTTAGGCATCACACAAGTTTATTCTGTTTACATTTTTAGCAGTTTTAATGTTCTATGCAGTAGGTGGTGCAGTGTAGTCTGTGTATGATATGTTTCCTGGAAACATTACTTATTTATTGTGTTACAGAACTCCCTGCAGACAACATGGGAATGTGGTCCCATTTTGCAAGGTACTATGCAAAAGCATCATGAAAGAGTGTTTCTGCCCCAGGGAACTTATAGTTTTACCATGACATATCTAGAAATAATTGAAAGCATGATATTTTCCATGGTAAACAAGGACAAGGAAGTCAGAACTACATTTTTGTCTGTACTGTGTCTTTAATTTTTTATTTTTGTTCTAGTTTAAGAAAGAGTGATTTCATATATTACAAGAGAAGTAAGGAAGGCACTTTGGAGAAAAAACTGATATTACCGTCCTCATACTAACATGGCTTTACACTTTCCACAGCAAAATTCTTACAACCTTCCTCTGGGGAAGAGAGTGCAGATCCTTGCTAGTACTGCTGTCTCATCTGGAAGGCTTTTCAGAGCTGCATTTAATTCTGTGCAAAAATTTGGAGGCTTTCCTAAGTGAAGATGCTGCATAGGCCAGCTGTTGTCTGTGGCATGGAAAGGCCTTAGCCTAGGGCTGAGCTGCCACAAGGACACGAGGGCAGGTTCATCACTGGCTACAGTGGGTCAGAGCTTGGCAAAACGACCAAAGATGTCACTCTCAACCCAGTTATTGGGCAAGCTGAATCAAATGCATTCATCTAGTTCACTGCTATTGCCAATCTTAAAATTATGAAAGATATTAGCAAATCTTTTTTCTTCTCTGATGATGGTAATGGCTATTACAAGTGGCTGCATTGTCAGTGTGATTTTCTACTCACTCTCTGGTGGAAGCTTTTCTATTTTTCTGTCCATGTTGGTAGCCATAGGAGTAATGGAGAAAGACCCCATCATATCTTCTGCTGTTCTGCACCAAAGTCTCTGATGGTACTAACTCCTTCCATGACTATCTCTGGAAATACTGCCTACTTTCTGTCCCAGTGGCTGTCCTCTTACCTATAGAATGGATAAACAAAACAGATAAAGTTGAAAGTCACTGAGAAATGAAGGGATAAGGCAGCAAGGTTGCCTTTATTTTTGTTACTTTCTGGGAGTGCATTTTACATCGCCAAGGTACCCCAAATGGATTTATGTTTCAAAGAAACAGCTAAACCCCCTACCTCTCAAGGTTCTGTCTAGTTGCAACTCCATGGCTCAGGAAGGATGTTGAGAAATTGCAGAGGAGTCAGAAGAAGCTTCTTAATATGCCTCAGGTTGTCATGTACTTGACCTGCTGGGAAGGGCTGAGGGGTTTGGTTTTATTTATTCTGGTGGAGTGTTTGCGAAATGAAGATCCAGCTGAAGCCTACAGCTACTTGAATAAATGATAAACATGGAGCTGTTCTTGGTACTGACAAATAATATGGCAAGGAGGAAGAGTCAAACGTTGCAGTTTGGAAAGGTCCATCTGAACATTGAGAAAATGCCTCAGTGAGTGCTGTGGATATGTAATGTTTTCCCAAAGTCCATGGGATCTTCATCCTTGGAGGCTTTCAAGGCAGGGAGGTAAAGACAAGGCTGGCCTGACCATGTGTTGGCAACAATAAGGCCCTGAAGGGGACATTGTACTAGGTGACATCCAGGTGCTTTCAGACAGCATTTGGGTCTGGATCAGTGAAATATGACCTTCCACTTTTCAGCTGGATTTTTTTTGGGGGGGGGAGGGTGTTCCCAAGAGATTAATTTTTTCTAATTTCAAAATTGTTTACTCTGATGAAGTGATGGTACCCTTTCTAGGTTTCCTGTTGTCCAGGATTGAATTAAATCTGCATGAGTATTCCTTACCTTTAAGACCTACCACACAGGTTAAACTCTGTTTGTTTTACAAACATTCTTTCTTATTTTCCCCTTTCCTCATGGGAAAAGCTTTTTTCCAATTGCTGATGAAAGCCTACTTTGAGCATGAAAGAGGTGGAAGGAAAATCTTATCTCCAGAGGGTTCTCAGGGTAGAAAGCTCACTAGAAGGATATTGGAGGATGCTTTTTGCTGACAAGTTTTTGTAGTGCTGTACCTGTAAGACTGGAGACATGGTGTATTTCCACAGTAAAAACTGTAGGTCCAGCTAGGCCTGAATCTACAGCAGAAATAATTTGGAAGGGCTGGTAGAACTGTTTTTGTAAAACCAGCCTGAAAGGCCTAGCAAGCATGGCTCTCATGGGTATCTGGAACTTATTCTTCTCTATGCTATATCTTTTTTTTTTTTAATATCTTTACTAATTGATAGAATTTCAGTTTGTTTTAGTATGCGCGTTTAAAATTATGATAATCTTCTAGTGCACAGAAAATTTAATGTTATTAAAGATAGAGGGGCTGTAGGTGGAAGCAGGATAGCCAAGACCTTGATGCCACTCCAATTCTTAGTAAACCAAGATTAGCTATAATGGCTTTTCATATGACTGCTGATTTTGTTCTAACTTGGTGAGCTAAAAATATAGGGGAAAGAAGGTAAATATTATAAGCAAATTTTGAAATTATATTGTTTAATTGAAAAATCAAATCAGGAAAGAGTCTAGTCAAAATTTGGTATATTTACTTAGATGTATATATTTATATTTTTTTCCTGTGAGATAGGACATTTGCATTTACATTACTGTTATATGAGAAGTTTACCTAATTTAATCAAAAGGCTTTTGTTGTTTATTCACCACTCTCAGTGATGAAAATTTACTGATATTTTCACAAACAAAAGAATGGATGTATATTTCTTCAGAAGAACTTCTTTTTCACTACTATGCAGGAAATAGAGACATGCAGATTTCCTCTTTGGATACTGCCCATTTTAAACTCATTCTTGCATTACAGAAGAAGAAGCAGGACAGGTTTTTTTAGGAGCAAACAGTTTAAAAAAAATTTACCTCCATCTCTTCAAATATACACATATACAAATAATAAACAGTCATGAATATATATACATATATAAATAATGTGTATAGAAAGTAAGTGAAAATCTTCCAATCTCATTTGCTTCTTTTTTTTTTTTTTTTGTGATATAACTACTTAAAAATAAAGCTTTAGTTATACACAGAGTGTGAATCTAACTCTCATATTGATGGTCTTGTACCAAATGATGTGAAGATTACATTATTATTGAAGGGAACAGAATACTCTATGCCTTACCCATCCCATCTTTCCTGATAAAACTGTGTCTGCTACTGGGATATTATTTAATTTTTATTTTTTTGTGGCTTAGGACCCCTGCTTAATAGATCAAAACTGCCCCAGAGAATTTTAACTTCTAATATAAGAAAATGAAAAATTTCAAAGTTTAAGAGTAGGGACGAAGGAAAAGCATTGAGGACAATAAAAGTCATAGCAAGTGTATGAATATTTTTTTCATTGTTTCTAAAGGATCTTAGAGGGTTTATAAAATCCATTATTTCTACACACAATGACAATATATTAAATTATTGCAGTGGTGCTTAAGTACAGCTTTATACTAATATAAAATTGTTTAGCTCTGAGAAATATAATTTTCCTAAGATATTTCTTTTTTGGATAAAAACATTTGCACTTAGCATATCTGGTTAGCTTGATTTTCAATAAAATAAAACTTTTGTAGACTGGTTAAGCCAAAATCTGAATTGTTTTTATAAAGCAGTAATCTAGAATCTGCATTACATGAACTGGCAAAAGACTCAGTCCTCTGCTTCCTGGTAATTGTGTAAGTCTACTCTAACAAGTAATGCAACACATAAAAGCAAACTGTGAAAAAAACCCATCAAAGAACCACTCTAAAGGGATTTTTCTTTGCTAGTAATTTCTCAGAAAGCAGGATTTCTTTTTTCCTCCTTCTATTTTGCAAAGCAGTTACTTGTTCAGCTTGTGCAAATCTCAGACAGAACACAGAAAGCCTATAGTTTGGCCTTTATGCAGAAGATGTGTAGCAAGATACCAGGCAAGACATTTTGTCTGAATTCCAAGGTGGTAAATTTTGTAGACTTGTTCATTTAGGAAGATTTTGGCTTGAATGTAATCATTTAATGCTCAGAGTTTAGATTATTTTCTAAACAAATACTTATAGAAAACTATACAAACTAAGGAACTATCAGTCTTAACAGAAGCAATTCTGACAAACAATTATTTTCATTTTAGCACTGACAATTATGTAAATGTGTCTGGAACAGCAATGGGCACCTTAATTATGACACCTAATTATACCAATTTATTTATACACCTCCTTGAACAACAACATTTTATTTATAACTCTCCCACTCATTCAAAGACAAAAAAAAAAAGTGGAATTTCATAGACGGTTGCTTTATCATTGAAACATAAACACAACTTGAACTATTTGAACTTGAACCTTCACATATGTAGCATGTCCATACTGTGTTATGTTCTTTTTGTTTTCCATCTTTGAAAGAAAGATAACTTTTTATATCTCAGTATGTAAGAGAAACACTCTTTCATTCCTGGTAGAAATCTTTCAAATAGGCACCATATTTGGAAAATACAACCCAAAATTACCAACATTCCCTAACTTTTAAAATTATTCACAATCTTCTTCCTGAAAGTTATAGAATCATGAAGATTTTAGGTTGGAAAAGACCTTTAAGATCACCTTTAAGTCTAAACAAAAAGCTAACACTGCTAAGTTCACCACTAAACCATGTCCCTAAGTGTTAATTTACATATCTTTTAAATATCTCTAGGGATGGTAACACCACCACATCCTGGAAAACCAGTTCACATAATGAACAACTCTTTCAGTAAGAAATTTTTCCTAATATCAAACTAAACCTCCCCTGGTGCAGCTTAAGGACTTTTCTTCTTACTTGAAAAAAAGAGACCAGCCTCCCCTACACCCTCCTTTCAGGCAGTTTAGAGAGTGATAAGGTCTCCCCTGAGCTTCCTTCTCTTCAGTCTGATCAAGCCCAACTTTCTCAGCTGCTCCTCATAGCACTTGTGCTCCAATAGAGCTTTACCAGCTCTATTGCCATTCCCTGCACATGCTCTAGCATCTCAATGTCTTTCCTGTCTTTCCACACTATTTTTGATACAGGCCAGGATGTCATTGGCCCTCTTGGCCACCTGAGGATACACTAGCTCATGTTCAGCCAGCTGTTGACCAGTACCTCCAGGGCCTTTTCTGCTGGGCAGTTTTTCAGGCACTCTGTCTGCTCTGTGGAACTCCCTGGGGTTGTTTTGGCTGGAGTGCAGGACCTGGCATTTTGACTTGTTGAACCTCTCACAAATGCCCTCAGCCCATCAATGTCATTGTAGGGCATGGCACAGCATAAGGTACCATGACTCAAACAGAAGGGTGCAAGAGAGATTTATTTTAGCAACTTGTTGCTTTTATACTCTTTCAAGATATTTACATTCACTCAGCATACACATTCACAGTCCATTGGTTATAAGAAAAAACAAGGTTCTCAGTGGGTGACCAAGGAGCCATGTCATTCTTTGAGCCAGTTAGAGTCCATATCTCTTAACTTTCTCTCCTTCATCTCATCTCCATGGTGACAACCTTGGTGTCTTCCTCAGGAGAGATATGATGCTTTCTTTTATCTTCAGAAGGCCTTTGCTGGCTCACAAGGACAGCACAGAATGTCTTTCCTACACTTCAATCCAGCCTGTTCAGATTCCTCTGTGGAGGCTTCTCACCCTCCAGCAGATCAACACTCCTGCCCAACATGGTGTCAGCTGCAAACTTACTGAGGGTGTGCTCCATCCCCCATCCAGATCGTGGATAAAGTTACAAAAGGAGACTGGCCCCAACACTGAGCTCTGGTGGACGCCAGTTGTGGCCAGCTGTCAGCTGGAGGTTACTCCATTCACCACCACTCTCTGGGCCTGGCCACTCAGGCAGATCACTACACAGTGAAGGACACATTTGTCCAAGCCAGGGGCAGCCAGTTTCTCCAAGAGAATGTTGAGGGAAACAATAGCAAAGGCTTTACTAAAGTCGAGGTAGACGATGCCCACAGGCTTTCTCTAATCTGGTAAATGGATCACCATGCCACATTACACAGGAAACCAAGAGTTATAAAGTTATTTTATGAAGTGTAAGATCCCAATTCTCTCATTGAAAAAATGTTGCAGTCTTCCTTCTTGATTATTATAATTTGTCCTTTCCAAGAAAAGAATGCTTTTCTATAGACAAGTAGGACAATTCTATGTAAATTAGCATGACCAGAGTTCTTGCTTAGGACAGGGTTAATACAGTTAATAAATAATAGAAATAATGGATCAATAAGAGCATGTCAGCTTTCCAGTCAGGCAGTACTTTCTGTATTACAGAAAGTATCTGTATGTCTCTGAGTCTTTCCATCACTGAATTATCTGAATGGCCTTGGGGTCGAGCACAGAGAGCTACTTGAACAGAGATGTTGCCGGGAGGAACACCTATAAGTGGATATGCTCTATTGTGTTGTGTTTTAATTTTTTTTTCCCTGCTGCAGCCAGGGAAGCAGGATTTTGAAACATTTTTTTAGAAATCATAGAATCATAGAAAGAATATCCAGAGGTAGAAGGCACTCACAATTATGGAGTTCAACTCCCTGTTTCAAATAACAAAGACTGCTCTGATGGATACACCTGATGTCAGTTTCTCTCCCAGAGGGCAGAGCCCCAGGCACTGGCTAGCACCTGGCTAAAAAGGCAGCTCTGTTATGTAATTCCTACAACATGTTCTAAAGAGATTGTCCACCTTCCCTGTTACCTTATTATTCCCATTTAATTACTTTGAAACATTTATTGTCCAAGATCAGTAACTGTGATTGAGTCCTTAGGGTAATTTCCTCACTATTTTCTGTCCAAGGAAACAGTGAAAATTATGCAGATTATTTAGGTTTGGGGTCTTGGAGGGGAGGGATTTTTTTGTACTTTAAAACTGATTCAACATGTGCTGTGACTTTGGATAATACAATGTTTAAATTCATTTTTTTCTTAAAAAGATCCTAACTTGTGTGTCCCAGAAAAAATCCTGAAATATGGATCTTCCATTTGCAGGCATTTATTGTGCCCTAATGTGACTTGTTTTTATTTCCTGACAATGCACTCAGTGTATCTTCATAACCCTCTTTCAAGTTATTCTGTAAGATGTTCCAGCCATGTTGTAATTTAAAAATTATAGTTCAGGGTGCTGCCATTATCCCTAAGATTCCTAGTATAGAATGAATCACACAGCCAAAGATTTATATTTTAGTAACTATGACTGGCACAACTTTTTCTAAAATTTCAGCTGTACATTTAATATGACTAATAGCTTCTGGTCCCCAAACTTGATATATTTCTTCCTTTACATGCAATTAAAGTTATATTTTCAGGCACAAGAGTTCAAAATTACTTCACCAGCAACTGAGATCACTAAAGCTAGATAAAATAGAGATGACAAAATTGTACCAGGAGGAACCACAGGGAATCAAACAGATTAAGGAAGTGGAGCAAGACTGAGAACAAATTTGACAAAGTTTGATAATGACAGAAACCTCCTGCTTTTTTCACCGTTCTACTCATCCTCTCTCATCCTTTTTTGCTAGAGCTTTGTTTTTCAATAAAACAAACTGTTTTTCATAGGTGTTGCTTGAGAAGCTCAGGACAGAGTTTCACTACAGACTTGTGATTTTAACATTTATAGGAGAATAGGATTAAGAAAAAAAACAAATCACTGTGTCCTAAATGAGGATCTGAGTTCAGATCAGAGCCTGAAACTTAAGGAACCAGCACAATTTGAATGGAAACATCAAAGTCAAGAGACCTTGAAGTCAGGAAAATTCTTGATCTAAATCTTTAATATGAAGAATGCAGGAATGGACAGTAAATGAGTACTTAAAAACTACAGGAAGCAGTACTATTCTAAGAGGACTAGTAGCTGGATCATGGTTCATTTTCATAAGAAATATGTACAGTATATTCATGAGTGTCCTCAGTGGGGCTGATTCTAAGACAGAAGCACATGGTTGATACCTTCCCTTCTGGCAGATTTGTTTTCAAATTGGTATCAGTAATTTGGTTCCATGGAAAGAATAATGTCTAGGTAAATAATGGAGCTGAGACTGAGAGTGCTGAGTTTGGAGCCCTAGAACAACAGAATATTTCTGATGACTCTCAGCTGGATGGTGGTATTTTCCCACATAAGTGCTGTAAAGATACATAAAAGAATTGCAGAGCCTTTCAAAGCTCTAAACAACTTGCTTTCTGCATGTCATTAAGGGTGCTGGGGATATCTACCATGCATCTGTTCACAGGCATGCACAGGCTTCCCTGAGAAAGCTTTATATCCTATAGCCTGTGTCTCTGTAGTCTTGAAGTCATAGCAGTGTGAGCTTCAGCTTCCAAGAACCTGTCAATCTTCTGCTGGGCCTGTGCTGCCTGCTGTAACACCCGAAATGCCTTGGTACACAAGCCAGTTGAAGGATTCCCACATAAGATGCAATTCTATGCACCTGGATGGCAGTGAACATCCTTCACTTCGTAGCTGTAGTGCAGATCATAGTACAAAACCCCCCACATGGGAAGAGGGTAACATTCATAAGTAGAACTAAACCATCTGCCTACAAGTTTGCACTGTTTCTTTCCAGTGAACAGAAGCACTATCACATCTGCCTTGTGAAACCTCTTTTAGCTGCTCAATGGCTGCTCAGTTCATAAATCCATAGAACTGCTTATCCCAGTCCTCGCACAGCAGAGATGTAGAAACAGGGAGGAATGCTGGTGCCATGGTAGTCTGGACATGTTGACTCTTACTTGCTCAGAACCACTGCCATCTCCTACATTCTACAAGAGCAGCAGTTTTTGAGTTTTGTAACAGAGCAGGTATGTTTTGTTTCTATGTTTATACCATCAAGAAGTTGTTACATTAAACATTGCTTATAATTTAAATATGGCCTGCTTGGAGGGAGACATATGAAAGAGTCAAAAAACTTCATATTATTAGTGGAACCAGAAGAAAATATTTTAAATGTCCAGTTCACTCAGAAACCCCTGCTGATGTCTACCAACAGCATGTATTAAAACCATGACGACTACATCCTGTAATTTTTGGTACAGCACTCAGACTATCAGAGCTGTCATTAGGTGAGGGTTAGAGTGGACACAGTTCCAAGAGAAACTGAGTGTCCAAGTCCCTTTAAGTAGCTTTGGAAATTTCAGTCATGCAATCAAGCCTTATATCTTTTGAGTCACTGACATATGTGTTACTCACTTCACTGATCTGAAGAGGAAAAGACAAATAAAAACAAAAACTGCACCTCCAGTCAAGGAATTTCTTCAACAAGGAATTTTAAATGTGCACTCATTTGGCAGCAGCCTTATTGTAAGATGATTATACAGTGTATGAATGTTTATTGCCTGACTTTAAGATGCAGAATGGAAGATTAACAATTATAGGAGTGGGGTTTTTTTCTGCAAATGCTGTATTTCTGCTATTGTGTTTGCAGAATACAGCTAGATAATAATTGATTCTGTGACAGGGATTGGCTAATTTGCCAACAGTATAGTATAAAACACATTTATACAGTCAATTACACCCAAGTGCATGGCCTATTTGCTTTATAATTTCATAAACTTGCCAGCAATTTAAATAAAAAAGTTGCATTAAATTATCATATCATGTGATAGAATGATATTGCCAAGTATATTAAACCATGTGTGTTCAGCCAGAATTAATTAAATAGTATTACTTTTTCCTTATTAACACATTGAACCTATCCTTCCTACTCAGTACTAGAAATAGAAGCCTATTAGTGAACAAAGTAAACTTAAGGGCAAAGTTTAAACATTTTCCTGAGGGTGCTTCATTAAAATTCCTCGTTCTTTTGTTTAAACATTTGCTTATGCTAAATGTACTTGTATTGTGAAAATATTTTATGTTCTTAGATATGAATACTGGAGAAGTTTAAAGGTAATAATAATAATATTCAGACATTCGGGTCAGATCTGATCTTACTTTTCTCATCCAGCTTTGTTCTAAACTTCATTCCCTACTTATCCTTTGCCATGTTTTCATGGCCTTATGAGGTAAAAAGTAATATTAATAGTTCAGCATGACCATTATCCAAAATCCTCTCATCTCCCCCTGCCAAACAGTAAACTAAATACGACATGCCTGTTTTATATGAAATATATTATTAATAGGATGGCTCAGAAGAGCTTCTTATTTGAAGAAGGTGACAACGAACAGCGAGAATTATTTCTGTATAATTTTAATATAAATTGACCTGCTGATTTATAAAACAAAAATTGCCCAATAACCTGGTCTATGTACATGCAAACATGCCTTCTCTCCCTGTCTCTCTCTCTTTCTCTCCCTGTCTCTCCCTTTCTCTCTCTCTCTCTCATATCAGGTGTTGGAATATCAGGCACTGTCTGAGATCTCTTGGTTTTAAAACACAGGGGATCCTTTTAGGGAAAGCTTTATCATCTTATTTTAAAAAGACTTTCAGAGAACCCCAAATTTAAAAAGTGCAGCTTTGTAATTACTGGCATGTATTTAGTCTAATAAGATAGTGTGTTTGAAAGTGGATAAGCATATCTTTAACAGCAGTCTACCAGGAATCAGCAGAAATAATTACTGTCAAGATTTAATTATGTCAGACAAGAGTATCTGTCCTGAATAACAGTGTCGACAGTAGAAGCTGGCATTGCTGTGTGTTCAAGCCAGCTCTCTGTATACCTCTGTTAAACAAAGTCTTCACTATTCTGCTGTGACTGACTTCAAATTAATGTAATTGAACATATCAAAACAATTAAAAAATTATGGATGATAAAAAAATAGGAGGAATACGAACAAAAAGAAACTTTTGAAGGAATCTAGGTTGGCCTTTCTCTTACATGCAAGACATTGATCAGAAACATCTCAGCATGTTAATGTGGGAGCAATGTGGTATGACTGTATAAAAGAGTTCCGAGGTTTATGTGTAAGAGTCTCTACCTTCTCTTAAGAAGAGCTTCAGAAATTATGCAAAATTATTTTGACCGTGTTATTTTCTGCTTTTTTAAGGCAGGCTTTAATTAGAATGTCTTCAAACCATGCAGAGTACTATAGCTTGTGTTGCAGTCGAACCAAAATACAAAGTTTTTGATTAATCAAGCAAGTGGTGTTATTGAGCAAAGCAAATCTGTAATCTGAGTAAATATTACACAGTATTATTAAACAAGCTTAAAAAAGAAAGAAAAAAAGAATTGTACTAGACTTAATTAAGGTTTCAAGTAAAGCTTGCTTTTATTGGCAATTTTTTGTTGCAACAAGAAAACTAAGAATTAAGAGGATGGTTGGCAGCAATATTGATATGCTAATGGATAAACATGCTAATTTAGAAAAAAACTAATCAGCAAAGACATTACTAATGGAAATGTACTGGAAAATGGCTAATGCTGTATGCAGACCTGGTATCTCCCAAATTAAGAAGAACTCATTTTGTGTTTATAATTGTAACTTGGAAGCTAAGCCTTGATCTTCTCTCTGCTTTGCTTTGGTTAATATTCAAAGATATTTCAGATGACCTGTCCTGGTACCATGACACCTGTTCAGCTTCTCTATAATTATGCTGCTGAAATTACACGTTCTGTTTATTGAAAGGAGAGCTAAAAGTCTTACTTTTTTTTTTCATATAATTTACCAGACACTTTTTCTAGACAAAGAGACCCTTCAAATTAAAAACTATGTGTCAGTCTGGTCTTCTGACTGAGGTGTTGCAGAACATCTCTGATTTTCAGTATTAGATGCTCACTGTCTCAAGAACGGAAAGATTAATGATACATTTAGGCACTACAGTAGGACTTTAAGAACAAAGTGTTGGTGCTTTTTTTGCACCATGATCAATGGCTTTACTTGCTGCTGAGTTAAACTGTTTCTGAGTCTTTTCTCTCATTCTATTATCACAATCACTGTGCCTTTTCATCTTTTTTTCCCCCAAGACGGCTGTTCCAAATACTTTTTTAGAGGGTACACACTCTAATTTTAGTCTGTATTTTTAGTGTACAGTTGTAAAACAGGTTATTTTATCAACAACTCACATTATCAAAGATTTCTGAGGTGTTTTTAAGTCTAATACCCTTTTCTGGCTGGAAACTGTCATTCAAATATATTAACAGAGGAATTAAACGACAAACATTGCTTTGAAACAGTTTTCAGAATTTTCCAGTGTGCTGGGGAGGCGTGGAGGACAAAACTTCAGTGCTTAGAGTTGTATGGACTGTGAGGTTGAAATGGATTGAAGGTTGGAAATGGTTCAGTTTAGTGGAGAGGTGGAGTTTGAAGATCTGGGTTACATCAACTCAAGATCCAGTGGGACATTTGCTTATGTACTTCTCAAACCACTTTGGAGTGTTTTCACATAGTTCTCATGTATTTTTCTTGTATCCTATACATTTGAAAGAAACTGAAACAGTGGGATAAACTGGGATTAAGAGATAAAAGATAAGATGTTTCAAATGGCACAGATGCACATAAATTTACTCAGATTAATACTTTCTTTTAAAGAAAATTTATTTTGTTTTCAGATTGTTGTTACATGAAGATCATAGAGAACAGGTTCTTAAATTAAAAAACACAAATCTTAAGGTGATATGGATATATTGCATAGAGATAAGTAATTTCAAATCGATGTAAATCAGTCAGTCTGCCTCATAACATAAAGCAAGATCAGAAGACCTATTGACACTGGAAAATTGCTCAAGTCTAATGTTTATAGAATATACTCAGGAATATCGAAATACCCAAGAATTTTGTAAATGAAAAGAATTCTAAATGAATTTCATGTCCCAGTATGCCAGGATTCCATGTTTTTTGTCCTGACAAATAAAAAATCAATTATTACCACTTCCCCGGCTCTGGCTGAATGCATAGTAGATTGCCATTATTTATTTTTTAAGGATAACTGAAAATATCAGTGAAATTAATCTTTTTGTCAGATTGACACAGGACTAAATAAAACTGAGTTCTACAAGACTATTGTAATGAGGGAGATTTACTCAATCCTTTATGATTAACCTAAAAACAGAATATTTTAGCCCTAGGAACAAATGGGTCATTCACTTTGGAATCAGACATGGCATTTGAACAAAGAAAGACAATTTTAGGATCATTTTAATTAGACAGTACTTGAGGCTAAATGTTAAAGTTTACGTAGTTCAGACTATTAACTGAAAATAAAGTATTACTATTGAGTGCACAAAAATTCTTTCTCCTAGAGATGAAAGTACAAAACATAACAAAGCCATTTGCTGGTGCCTCAAAATTTGGAAATTTCACCTTTTTCCCCACTTATTTACCAATGAAAATAAATTGGAGAAGAAATAAACACTAAGAAACTTCTTTTAAATAAATAAATTACATCAAAAAAGCAAAAAAAGTAGTAAGAGTTATTGTTATTGCCAATAAAATTTTAAATGAAAAAATACTACCATTATGGTAGAAATAGAATACCCTTGTATGATGCAATTAATATACTTCATCATTGCCAGATGAATGATAGAGTTCAGAATGGACCATCTTCCTGAGGTTACATGTTTCTAACTCACATGACTGAAACTTTATTGATAAATGCACTCACACCCATATAATATGTTAAATGTGTGGGATAAATTGCTCATTTCATATGTTGTGCTTATTTCTTTCATCACAAATTTGATTTAATTTGTTTCATTCAAGATATTCCCACAAAGATTTTTTAAAGAGAAGATAAGTCAAATCTGTGTTGGAGATAATTTTCAGCAAATAGTAAGTAACAAGCTGATGCTGGGGCCTGGAGATGCAACATTATGTGCATTTGGGGATTGTAAACTGAAATAGCTTTATTGTTGTCCTAGGAACTAAAGGAACCTTAGCAGCTGCAGTGAATTAGGTGAACTCCTGAAGCTCAACTTCTGGTTTGATGCAGGAACAATCTGTATCATAAGATCTCACGCTATTTCATGGCTCAAAAAAAAAACCATACAGACTGGGAAAAAATATGCTGCCATGTTTTTGGCTGGGACTGGGTAGCTAGCTGGTATAGAGCTGTGTTTTAGATTTACTATAAGAATAATGTTGATAGTGCATTGAAGTTTAGTTGTAGCTAACTAGTGCTTAGCATAAGTCAAGGATCCTCTATTTTCCATGTTTTCCCAGTGGGGAGGTGGACAAGAAGCCAGGACAGCTAACTCAAACTGGCCAAAGGATAGTCAGTGCCACAGAATGTCATGTCCAGTATGTAAATCGGGAGGTGTTGGCCAAAAGGCACAATTGCTGCTCAGACACACACTGGACATCCATCAGCAGGGAGTGAGTAATTGTAGTGGGCATCAGTTGTTGGTCTTACATTTTCTTCTTCTTCTCTTTCCTTTTCATTATTACTATTATTACTGATATCATTAGTATCATTATTATTGATATATTATATTTTGTTTCAGTTATCAAACTCTATTTATCTTAACCCACAAGGTTTACTTTTTCCAGATTTTCCTCCCCACCAGGAAGGTGATGTGTGTTGGACAGGGGGAAATGGGTTGGGGGAGAATGGGAGAGCTCTATTGGCAAGTGTGTAGCCAATAGGTCAAGGTCACAAATTATCCTTCTCTGTTCAGCACTTCTGACATTACTTCTCAAATATTATGTCTGTTTCCTTCAGCATAAGAAAGGTGTTGATTTGCTGAAGTGAGTGAGATTGAGGTGGCTGTAGTACATGACAAATGAGGAAAGTACGAAAACCCAGGTTTGTTCAGGGTTGAGAAGAGAAGGCTCAGAAGGAATCTTACTGCTTTCTGACTAGCTGCTAGGAGGTTGTAGAGAATACAGAAACAGCCTCTTTCGCACAATTTTGGGACAAACGGTAACACACAGGACTTGGAAAGGTGGAAATTCTGACTCAAAAATTGAAACTTTTTCTGACTGAAAGTGGCCAGTCACTGGGTCAGGTTTCTTAGAAAGATTTGGGATCTCCATTTTTTGAGATTTTAAAAACTTGACTGGAAAAAAACCCCACTACCAATTTGATCTAAATGGCCGTGCCCTAATTAGCGTATTGGACCCCCAAAGAACTCTCTAAAATCCTAATTATTTTTCAGTTCCATGAGTTATGGTAAGTGAGGGGCAGTCAGAACACCTGTTTCAAAAGTCTGTTCCTATTTTCAAGTGAAATGTTACTGTAATGTAATACTGAAATGTTACTAATTCATGTAATATTTTTCTAGTGAGTTACCCTTGAATTATTCTAAAATTATGATGTTATGATACTATAGTGTATTCCCTAAATTCAGGTTAATTATTGCTTGGTTGGTGTTACAACAGGTCGATTGATTCAGTACTATGTGTTCTGTAATGGGCATTAGATTTGGCAATACTGGATGTATATAAATACTAAAGTTTCTTGATGTGTCTCAGCCAAAGAGATAGAAAGAATCCAGAGAGAACTTAGAGCAGTACCTGAAGGGACCTACAAAAGATCTGAGATGGACTTCTTGCAATATCATGAAGTGATGGGGAGAATGGAAACACAAAGAGGTAGGGTTAAGTTAGACACTAGGAAGAAATCATTTACTGTGAGGATGTTGAGGCAATGGAAGAGTTTGTCCAGACAAGTTGTGAAAGCTGCACCACAGGAAGGCCAGGCTGGATGCGACTTTTAGCAACGTGATCTAGTGGAAGATGCTCCTGTGTCCACGGCAGTAGAGTTTGAGCTAAGTGATCTTTGAGGTCCCTTTCAATCCAAACCATTATAGGATTCTGTGAAATTATCAAAATGTTCATTACTTAGCATTGCTCCTTCCTATAAAAATATAAGGGTCACTCTTTCACAGCAAGTTGATGGACCCTATGATCTATTGTGGACCCTTTTGGACCTATTTTTTATTATTTCTAGTGAAATACCTTCTTGTCTTTATCTCATTCTTTCTTTGAAATAAAGTAATATTGCACTGAATAATGAGTTAAATTCTGCCATTTAAAATGATATTAGTATAGTTGTCACTCCCCAAAATTGTAATTCTATAGGTATTTAAACAAAAGAAATACTCTAGACCTTTTTTAGGGATAATTTTTCAGGAAGGTGACACATACATTACTGAAGCATGAGAAATACAAATAGCTTTAAGATATTTATGCTTTTTACAGGCATTCTAACCTTTTTAGAAAATGGCTATAATTTGAAGATATAATGTGAAGGGAGTGTTCTTAATGTTACATTAATTACAAGGGCTCGCTTTCATTCCCTCTTTGCAGACATTTTTGTATTTTTATATGAAAAGATGCATATAATATTGTGGCAATAATGAGCTTAATGTAACTGGAAGTTATCAGATAAGATTGTATCAAAATTTCAAATACAAATAGCACCAGCTATTGTACGCCTGAATGTCTCTCTTCATATCTCACATACTGAAAACTTTTTCCTTGCCACTAAGTGGCACTGTATTATTGTTAGTTTGTCGTTCAGATGATATTAAAAAACCTTTGGGCCAAATTTATTCTTGATACAGTCTTATTAAGGCAATGGAATACATGTGAAGTGAATTTGGCCCACACTTTTAATGGCACCTAATTCGAAATAATTGCTGTACATTTCCATTGTGGAGGCCCAGAAGTAAAATAAAAATCAGTTTGTGTTTAATCTTGCAAAGAGCTGACCCTTTCATTTGGTGTTTAACTGTTTCATTATAATTTTTTTCTACTGAATTAGCCCTAGTTAAAAAGGATCATCTTATCTATTTCAGTAGAACTGTCAGTAAATTTTGATTTAAAAATGGATGGGCTCTGTGATCTTTGCATTAACCCTTAATTTTCATCAATATAATATTTATTGAAAAGTATGTGAGTCTGCTATTGAAAACCTTGTTATACTCTAACAAGATATGTCAAGAACAAAAACTGGAGAAGATTAGGTTTATCAAATGTCACAATTTGCTCTTTTTTTTCTTTACAGTGATAGAAAAGTAAATAGGCTCATGAGAATTTTCAAAACACTGCTTAAAGTCTCTTTTCTCTTTGTCTTATCACTCTGC
The DNA here is from genome assembly GCF_028551555.1 of Melozone crissalis. Taxonomy (NCBI): domain Eukaryota; kingdom Metazoa; phylum Chordata; class Aves; order Passeriformes; family Passerellidae; genus Melozone; species Melozone crissalis. The sequence goes on from NW_026535794.1 coordinate 37,300,845, forward strand.
AGAAAACACAGAGATGTGTTAAAGCCTTGAGACACCATAAACTTTTAAGCAAAACTGCTTGCAGCTTTGATATATGACAATCCTTTCCCTCTTAATATCCATTTAAATCGTTACTTGCTTAGATAGTAAAAGAAAATGACAGCTATTTTCCTGAATTGTTAATAAAGAGGTAGTTTACTAAATCCTTTATATATGAACTGAGAGACTTGAGAACAAAAGGCGGTGTTCACATCCAGGAATACCTGTCTCATTGGCTTCGTACTGACCAAGTAGTGTGTCCATGAGAATAGAACATGGCACAGGATCTCTGGTGGCAGAAAATATACCTGAGTGAGAAAACTTTACCTTTGGAGGACAGACTCCATGAGCTGTCTGGGCCTGGCCAATATTTCCCTTCCAGTTTTCTGTTAGGCAGCTGCATTTCTTATTCTTTCCACAATGGCAGTACAAGTGTTTCTTTTAGGTTGAACCACTGCCTTATCAATATGTGGCAAGATATTTAGAGTCAGGGTTTTTTTCTGATAAGAGCAATAATTTGTAAAATGAGAGAGATATTACTTTCTTCACAGTGTTGGTTTTGTTAAAAACAGGAGTATTTTTTTTCCTTTATCTAATACTAATCCTTGTTTAAGGTTTAAAAAGTTACTGAGAAACCAAATATTACAGAAACTTATGAGGGTGGCAAGGCTGATTGGGTGACACCTAACCTTTTATTGGGATAGTTAGCTAAAGGACAGGAGGTTTGGGGCACAGCAATATCATCTCAATTGTACACAATCTTTTGGGATATTAGAAGCAGTGGTGAGTGAAACTGTTCTTGCAATGTGCATGGAAGACTTTGAAATCTGTCCTACATTGAATGACCAAACCAGAAACTAGTGGAAACCTTTCAAATGTTGTTTCTTTATTTTATTTTTACTCTGGTTTTGAAAACATAAACACATGGAACAAACTTTAATACTAGAATAATTACTTTTCTGATATGAGAATTTAGAGTACTGACAAATATTACTTTCGTGTATTTCTGTTTGCGATTTTGTTTATTCGGTTTATTATTAATAAATATATGAACTACATATACTTGATAGGGTGACAGTAGAATATCTTATAACTACCTCTCTTTTAGTAGTATGGTCTGTTCATATCTGTTCTGATTTACCTGCCAGTATTAACCAGAATAAATTAATATTCAGATATCTTGGGAAAAAGTAATGTCTTGGAGAACCAGCCTACTTTCTTCCCAGCTTCTAACAAAAACTTGACAACTGTAAATACAAATTAATGTGAACTATTGTAAATATTAAGAAAATTTTCTGAAAGGGATGCTTAAAGAAATGCTTTAAAAACAGCAAAAGTTTGGAGCAGCTGACTTAGCTCATACAGTTCCAATCTCCAGCAGAAAATTTGCAAAATGTTTGTTGGTCTCGTATGTGCCTACTGCGTGTGGATTCTAGCTGGACCCCCATGAGGAAACTGACTTTCGAACTGGAATTGTGCACAGACTGTGAGTCAGCACTAAAAGTGATGTAGCCTTAGCATTGTTGACAACATACTGCAGAGAGACTTGGTCTGGTTTATCCAGTAAAAGTTTGACTGTACTGATACCCATTTTAATATCACTCCTGACAGTGCTTTCTGCATGGATAGCCTCCTGTTCTGTGATGCAGTAACCTGGAGATACCTCCTTGGTTACCCAGGCTGAACCTGGAACAGCAATAAATCCCATCATGTTTCCTAAGTTTACTTACTGGAATGCTTCATGCATGAAGTATCATTGTTCTTTTTCTCTTGCTCAGTGCTTTTTTCATTAGTCTGAACTACTGCAATCTTATTTCTGCAGAGCACTTATGAACTAGGTATCACCACCTTGGAGCCCTGACAATGAAGTCACTGCAGTTTATGGCCATTAATAAGGTCAGTCTAGCAACTTTTAAGAACTGATCTGTTGTTAGTTCTTTGCTGACATCTCTGTTCATGAACCAATTGCCATTTAAAGGTCCCATCTGACATTTTCCGTTGATAACCATTATGCCATTATGATGAGTCCTATGAGAAAGTTCTATAGCCACTCTATTTATAATTTTTTTTCCTTCCCCCTTGTTAGAAACAAAAGGCCTTCAGGTTCATTATTTTATAGTTGTAAGTGTTGAAGAGAAAAGAAATATTATTTTTGCACAGACCATGAATGTAGTTTTTTCCTAGTGCTTCTCTTTCCCATCAGGGAAAGAAAAGTCTCCTTATCTGTAGCTTGTTATAAGAAATGTTATTTCTTTTGAATCTGTTGACTGGCCTACAGAGTGTTTCTAAGTAGGGAATAGGATGCAAGGACATTTGGATTTAGTATAGTCAACACTTTCATACAGGTTACATACAGATGTTTTAAGTGAAGCAAAATTGAATCCAGGCTATTAAATATGTCCTGTTATAAATAATGCATAAAAATACAAATAAAATAATTTTTCATGCATACGTGCATAAGACAATATCATGTCCTGAAATAAGTATTTAGTAAAAAGCTTTTCTCATTTGCAGTAGAACTATTAACTCTCTTTCTCTGCCATCTTCCAGGAATAACAGCTAAAAAGTGATTAATGTGTACAGTACTTGGCTCATAGCATGTAACAGTAGTGAAAATATTTATTAAAGAAATAAAGTGTACATTCTCCAATTTATCCAAGAGTTGATCTTTCAGCTCTTTGTCCTCTCATAAGCATCTATAACTCCATCTGAACTATCTGGGAACTTAAGAGCGCAATTTTGTGGGCAGGTGAAAGTCCTGAGTGTGAGTATACCACAACTGAGCAAAAAGAAATCTACTGCCAGGTCAGCTGGTGAAAAGGTACAAACATGCAAACTCCGATTAATGCAAGATGGAGCATGTCACTGAGAAAAAGATGCCTATGTTTGACCCGTAGTTTGAGATGTTTCTAAAAAAAGGAGCCTTAACCAAGCATTAGCTTCACATTGCAGATAGAAAGGATAATGCAAAATGTGACTTGAGTTTGTTTAGTGGTAAAGGGGAAGATGGCACACCACCTTATCTGGAATGTCAGAGTTAGCGCGTTGCTGCCCCATCTCTCATCCCACACTGCATTCTATATGTGTTGCCTCTGTTGACTGCACGCTATGGGCATTATCTCCCATCTGAGGTAGAACATGCATTTATCCTGCCCTTCATATGTGGTAACAAGAGATTTGTAGAGGATTCAGTACTTATTTTCTGAGATTATACATCTTAGGGTGCTGAATCCTGCTTCACACCAAGTTTGTGAAGAGGCTCGGCGCCTTACCCATGATTTACGAAGACTGCAGCCTACGCACGCCTACAACTTACCCACACTTGGAGAGATCATAGAAGTCTGAGTAGATGACACGGTAACCTAAATATGTAGCACCTGGAGTTTTGCACATTTTCTCAGGGACTTTTAACTCTGCTTCTGAAGACCTTTGTTGCTGTTCTACACATTGGCTGACCAACACGTGCATAAAACTGAGATGTGCTTATCGCTTGCATCAAGACCAGTATCTCACACACACCCCTCCATAACTAGCTATGATCTACATAAATCCTCTCATAAGTTGCTTTAAATTACGTGTGTCAAGCTGCAGGTGTTTCTGCACTAGTTAATATAGGGCTTTTTGTTCCACAAAGCTTTTGGTTTTCCTGATTCTTTCAGTTCAGAAAGCTTGATGTAAAGTTTCTTTATGATTTTGCAGAAATTAATGTTTTGTAGTCCACTATTTTTTATGGAAGTTGAGAATGTACCAGTTGCTGATGGTGTAGTGGCACACCTTAACTGTTTTAAAACAAAATTGAGGCCTGATAGTTGCTGCCAAAAAAGGTTTTTTTGTACTACCTCTCTGCCCTAAACCAGGACACTCTCTTAACAATTTCAAGTAGAGAGATGAGAAGTTCAGTGCTGGAGTTTTTGTGAAAATAACTATAGATCACCACTCAAAGTGTTTTTTGAATCTCATTTTTAAAAATAATTTATTTTATATAGTTCGTTGTTAAAATGATAAGCAATTTATTACTTCTTTTAATCTTTCATAAATCCCTCTGTTTTCAGAAGTGCTCTTTAGTGCCTGTGCAAATGTTGACTTGCATAGCCTGGGTAAACTAAGCAATAGGATTTGAAAAGGCCTAAAGAATTTCAAAACCACCTTTCCAAGAACAAAAATTATTTTTTTAAACCTATCTCAGCACACTCAATCTCAGGCAATATGTGTATTCTGTCATTTGAACTTGTCTGAGTATAAAAGGCAAAGATGAAAAAATACTTGTTCAACGGAACCGTCACTTAATATTTTGCAGAGACTTATATGTAAGAAATAAAGGTAGAAATGGCCAAAATGAACTCCACCCATTGATGGACTTGAAAATATTTCAGCTAGTATTCTTTCATGTGTGCTGATTAAAAGTAAAAATTCAGCATATTTCAGTTTTTTCCCTGAGTCTGATCTTGAATACAAATTAATTCTCATGGTGTACTCATGAGCTCATGAGCTCAGGTTCACATTATAATATTAGTTTTTATCATGAGCTTTAGTGAACTTGGAAGCAAGAGTGCAGATGGCTTGAGTCAGATAATAACAAAAGAGCTTAGAAGTGAATGCATATGTTATTTCAAAGGAACGTTTCCAGGCATGAATTTTCAGTTTCCTGCTAAACAAACAAAAGAATAACAGCTTGGGCCTAGTCCTCCCCTTTTAAAATCAGTGAGAGTTTGGGCCCTAGAGTCTATTTTAGCAGTCTATATTATTTGAAATGAAATATGACAGACAGTAAAATTATTATTCCTGATGGAACACTCATAAAAAAATTCTTTCAAAAAAGGGAGAGATGAGAAGGGAACAGGAATTTCTGTGCTTTTTGTGCACTGAAGTGTTTGTTTTGTTTTGTTTTGTTTTGTTTTTTGTTTGAAACTCTTTCTTGTTTAGAGGTCAAAAATGTGACTCTATCATTGCCTTGTATATCAAGCAGGAGACCCTTAGACATCTGTCTTCTGATGGACCCTGAACACAGCAGGAGACATATAGAGCTGTAAATCTGAATGTTCTCCATGAAAAATTTTGCTTGTCCTAGTACTTCATCTCCTCTTTCCACCAAAATATTGCATTTTCTCTTCCAATAAAGATGTTTTATAATGGCAATAAGGGGCTGTAACTCTAGAAGGTGGTATTGCTTATATTTTCTTTGTGTCATGCAGCTCCCACTGCATTATGGTAGCATATGTTACCTCTCTGTCATGAGTTATTGCCTAAGTGCAGCACATTTTTATCTATATTTAGAAAACAACCTTCTTCTCTCACAAAAAAACCATGAGCAATGCTAGGCTGGCCATATTGCATAATGGTTTCTGTGTTATGCAAAATAATTGTGTGTGGCACTTCCTACTTGGGTTTTGCTTCCTAAATCCTTAATTGGCAAATATACTTTTACAGTTCTATAGGCATTTGAGGCATTTTGCCATGCTGTGTTGAAATAACTACTCAGGCTGTCTTTGTACATGTGAGATCTATAATAAGAAAATTTATTTTCAGACCATGAGAAAACCAGCTGAGGTCAAATAATACCAGTTCCAGAAAAAATAGAAACATTAATTTCCAGTCACCAACTCCTCCACTCTTTCACAAATACCGAAAAGGAAACTATCAAAATGGCTTGTCTTTGATATTTTTAGGGCAATTTTAGTGATCTCACTGTAAAGAAGTTAAAGAAAATAGGTAAGGGCATAGTATTGACGTGCAGAAGTAAAAGTCCTACAAATTCTGAATTTGTGTTTTGTGTTAGATTCAATAACGAAACAGGCAAATTTTATGTAGAGTACTTTGTATTTTATAAATATAAGGACTTTGCACAGATAACATATCTGTGTTTATGTATTATCAGATTACTACTTGAGAAGACTGCAGTTGCTTCCAGACTTTTTCTTTTTTCCTTATTTCTAATTAATGTGGAGTGTAATATTTAAAATTTGCTTCTAGACAATTTAAAAAAAAACCACACTGCAATCTCAACATTACAGGATGTAGAAGCTGAATTATTGCCTAAAGGTAATACTTTTGAAAGGACACATTAATCTATGCTAATGCCAAGTTTCTTACTGGAGTGTTTCTCAGAGGCAGTCATTGCACCCTGACTGTGGCTTTAGAAAGTCCTTCCACATAGTATTTTAATTTTTTGCCTTCTACAGAGTTATAAGTAAATAATTCAAGGCATCAAGCTCTTAAGTTACTTACAACTGCAAATATCTTATTTTATCCTACATGCACACGGTATCCTGAGCTACTGTTGACTGAGGTGGCTGAACCTCAGCATGAAATTAAACACACTGACTGTGACTCAAACTGTGTGGATGCAAGCCTGCACTCAGGCACAAGCTTTAGATAAGCTTCAGAGAGTGAAGACAGGGAGAAATCTTCTACCCATTCCATCCTGAATGAGCATTCTTGCTCAGATATCTACCTGGAACATAAATTTAACAGCTTCACTATGTACAGTGTGACCATGGCCATATTTTTGTCCTCTCTGCACATATATCTGTCCTTACAGCTTGTGTCATAACTGCAACTTTGTAAGGTTCTCTGAGTAGAGATTTTTTTAAAGTAATTTTGAAACTGAAACATTTCATAAATCATATAAATTAAAAGCAAGAAATACAATATACTTCAGGAAGTAATAATTAATTTCAGGCATCTAGAAATAGAGCAAGGATTTTTACAATTGGCAAGCAAGGAAAAGATGTTCCTATCTCAACAGTGGGAATCAATTGTAAATCTTCTGGATACAAAGGAAAGTCGAAAGTCAAAAGTCCATCCAGGGAGATTATGCAAATATGTACCTGAAAAGAGGGGTTTTCTTATTTCAAAGTAGGTTTCTGGAAACAGAGAGAACAAGCAACGGAAAACCTACTGGCTGTTTAATTATGAAACTGAGAAATTAATGGAGATCACAGATTTTGCACAGTAAGGCAAGGTAGATTTCTGATTAAGCACACTTGGATTTGAATTAATGGCTGGAAACAGGACGGAAGCAAAAAAAGTGAAGCTATTTCTCACAAACTAAGACTGTATGAAATATAATGCATGTGTGATGCACCTGTAATTTCCAGTAGTAGGAAATTTCCAGTAATAGGAAAGCATACTCTCATTCTTTCAGATGACAAGTAAACCAGAGTAATCTTACTTTATGAATAGAATCATGAAGATCAAAGCAGTAACTTTTTTGACATCAGTCTGTAAAGATTGACTGGTCAAACCCAAGAGAAAATTGAAAGAAGGGCTGGACATGATGCAGTGGTAATGAATGAGTTCATGGAGAGATCAGCTGTTATTTGAAATCCTGAAAATATGTCACTGTTAAAAGATAAATAATAACAGAAGTTATGTGAACTGGCTTGAATTTAGTAGTACACTTGGCACTTGGTTATTAAGTAGAATTGATTTGTTATTGGTATATAACATTAACCAACATTTTAATTTGTGTTTTACTGAAAGCAAAAATCTTTAGTAATGCTCCTAGCAGTATTATATATGACTACTGATTTATAGGTCTTCACTTTTTGTTTACATATCATTGACTTCAGTAGTTTTCCTGAGGAAAAAATATTAGATATTTAGAATTTAATAACCACAAATAATCATTCTGCCTCTACTGGAGAAGCCTTGAAAATCTGACCATTCATAGATTGAACAGACATGGCTCCATTCAATTTTTCAGAGGTCGTTTGTAAATATATGTAAGTATAAAAGGCATTATTAAGAAAAAAACCTCAGTTCTAAACTTCAGGTTTTGTCCGTGACCATTAATTGTGATAAATGGGTTTTTTTTAGCTGTTTAAGGAAAATGAAAAGCATTTAAATTGCTACAGTCTTTTTTATGTTCATCCCCTTCCTTTTAATTAGTAGCAGTTGTATGATACAAGAATTCTATTTCTATCCTAGGAGAAATGGCTTACAAGCACGATTATATTCTTTTATTTCTAGGTAGGTTTCCAAGACATAAGATAACTTTAAAAGCTGATACAGAGACAAATATATTCTTTTTGGTTTGAAGTGATAAAGCTCATAAATTTATGTAAAGTGTAATAAAAAGGAAAAGTTGTTGCCATTATCATTAAAAGTAGATTTACCAGATTGAGCTGAACCAATTGCTTTTGACAGCCCAGAGGATATTTATATTTTCAGTGAACTTTTTTATCAATTTTTCATCACTAAACTACTTACTCTTGCTGGTTTAGCTAGATTTTGACTCCCGTGATTGTTCATATGGGAAGCAGATGATGACGTTATATTTGATTTTCATTACTCTTGTGAGTGTATACAGTTTGAGATGCTTAGTGTGATGCATTCTATTCATATCATATAACTTTAATTCCCTCTTATCCCTAAGTTTGTATTTTTGTATTTTTATTAAAAGGAAAAACCTCCCAAATAGGAAAAAAAAAGCATTAAAAAATTGTCACAAATGTGAAGAAAGGGAGTCTCATCTATTAGAAGATGCCTTTTTTGTTCTAATGAATGATATTGTCTTGATCCAACATGCAATCAGTACTCCAAGTTTGTAATAAGTTAAAAGAAGTTCCTTTGCTAGCCAGGCAGACATCCAGAGTAAGAAACTTAAAAGTGGATGCATATGTTAAACAGAATCTGAGCATATTGTAATTCATTCTAAGCAGAGATTTTATAGACCTTTTTAACAAATTCTGTTTGGCTATATTCCATTTACTGTTCCAGTTATTTTTCCCAAAGCTGTTTCTCACACAGAAGAGTCAGGGAAAGATAGATACATATACACACACACACACACACACACACACACATATATATATATAGATGCACATACCAAAAATAATTCATAAGTCATTCAATCAAAGGCTATAATAGTATCTGTGATTTTAAATGACCGGTGCAGCTGATTGGAAGACAAACTTCAAAGGCAATACAACCAGAAGAGTTGTATGACTATTCTGCTAGCTTTGCTGTGGAAGAACAAATATTTTTTCATATCAATTCTACAGGTAATTATGCTCATCTTCAGTTCTATCTTTGAAAGTGTTCATTGTTGACCAGGGACTTGTGATTAAAAAAATGAGATAAAAGAAAAGCCAGAGCCCCTGAGAGAAAGATGTCTTCTGAGCTCATATAGGACTTTCAACATTCAAGGAAAATTTGGATTTATTGGTTCAGACCCAGGGAAACAACCTTAAATATAAGCAGTCTTTTTTGAAGGAATTTAGTGGAAATTGCCGGAAGAATACTGTAGGAGAAGGTTTCAGCTGGCATTTAGAGACATTTTCATACTATCCTAGCTAGAGGAAGGTTGAGTCCTTGCTGATAACCCTGATAATATTATGAGAGGTGGATAGCAGGGATTCTCTGGAAGAAACAGAATGTATTGCTCAAGATCAAACTCTTGCAGTCATTCTATTATTTGTTAACTTGAATACCCAGAACAATCTATCCATGCCACTAATGCTATGAGCAGTTGCCAATTTCTTTGGAACTCATAATCTGCTTATTTTAAAGGAGTAGATATTCTACAATATTTAATGTAGAATGTCATCAGTGAGGACAGCTCAGATACACATACAGAAAGAAAAACTTTTTATCTACATCTATGGTGATTGAGCAAAACACCAAGATGACTGTAGGAAATAGGCATATGTGGATAACACCTTTTAGTGTGATACTTGTGACACTCATCTTCTGAGGGAGAATAAGGGAGATGAAAATCTGTTTTTAAGGCATTGGAAAGAAGTCTGTAAAAGAGAGATGAAGGACTGAGCTTAACAACTGAATGAAATAGCAGTGCTTGGTGCAAAAGCTCTGTCAACATGAGGGAGAAAATCCATATAAAGCAATATTTATAGCCTGTAGGAGCAAACAAGAGTAAAAATTTTGGCGAGATAAGTGTTTCATGCTTCAAGGAATGATATCCAGTGTGAGGGATAGGAGAAGCATTATTTAGCCAGGGAAAGATGTAAGGTTCAGTACAGGAAGCCAAGAAAAATAACTCCCAATCTTTTATTCTTTATGTCATGCATATGATGTCCTCATTCCTGATTTTCAAATATAGGCGCTATACATTACAGTCCTTAAAAACATGACTCTGGTATTTCTTGAGGGGACTGAAACCTTCCTTCTGCTGTGTCAATAAGAAAGAATTTATGAGAAAATGATACTGTCTGCTAACAAAATTAATCCAATCCCTTCAGGACTAAGTAGGACTGAAGCAATCCTTTACAATAATCCAAGGTCTTTGCAATACTACTGGACAATATGAAGTCCAATAAAATGAGAAGACAATCTCAGATCTACAGACTGGATACGTGGTGGGTCCATCCACGTGGTGGGTCCATCCACATGGCTTTTAAGAACATACATGTTTCTGTACCGAGGTCAATCATCCTGAAATAACAAAACGTGAACATTCAGAAAGGAAGTCTGATGGGCTGAATGTCCTCTACCTCTTTACAAAAGGAAAAAAAAATTGTAATAGAAGAAAGCAAAATCCTCTTTACTTAATGTGGACCTCTGTCTCTGGTGTGCAAGTCCTTCGTGTCCAAAGATAATTAGCACTTTATAATGCTAATTATTATAATTATGTCTGAGAAAAAAATCATTAAGGGGTAGGGCTGTTCAATGATTTTCAATTGCCCCCTCTATTAAAAAATAAGGTCATTGTTTGATTAGCTGGTTTTAGAAGCTAGAAGATGGAAACTGTGTTACAGAAAAGGCTTTGGTTGTTTATTTTCTCATCTAAGATATTTGGTAAATACTTTAATAAGAAAAAAATAATGTCATAAAATATGGCTGTCATAAAATTGCCTCAAAATTTCTAACTACATGGTACCAACATATATAATAAAAAGGTATTTATTTTTATATTTTTTTGGCATAAGAATGTGAATCCAGAAATGAAAGTAGCTAAGAGAAGTCATCTTATAACTTCTTCTGTCACATATTTATTGGAAATACCAAGGGTAGCAGCTGAAAATTGAAAAGCATATGTTGTAGAACATTAATAAGAAATTTACTTCTGGACCAAAAGTAAAAAATTCAAATTGTAACATTGTACTTGAAGTGAAAACAACCAAATGAATAGAAATTTGGTATTGTCCCCCCTCAGTCAGTTTAAAATTTGTACAAGTATAGTTTAGTTGCCGAAAACTCTAAGTTTCAGATTGTATTTTTAGATGTACCTTCAAAGCACCCTAGAATTAACATTATGACCAGTAATTAAACCGTGAGTGATGTCAAGTGTTATGTTTGTTCCTGAATATAGTGAATTAATTTCGCTGCAAACGTGGAAAGATAGTTTGCCGTGAATTCATTTGGCTTAGTTTTGTTGCTGAGCAGGGAGCCAAACTGGGGGTTATTTTCCCAGAAATATACAGAGATATGAGAGAAGGAAAATGGTGACTCTGAGTAGACTGTACTACAAATGGAGCAAAAGTTGTGTTGATTTAAAAATATCTAATAGATGACTTCTAGAAGGCAATGTACCTTAGCTGTCAATTCAGAAAGTGAAATTAGTTGTTCAGATACCTTTATAACACAGTCTATTCAGGTAGACATAGGAGCTAAAAGGAAAAGTATTTCATTATTTTTACAAATTAGAATTACAGAATTGAACTAAAATTAGAAAATTTCTATTCCTGATGAACCACATTCTCTGACTTGGGCTGATATATCATGTTGTCTTAAGTATTTGAGGGTAGAGAAGATATGACTTCTGACATATGCCTTAACTAATATTTTGTGAAAAGGGTAGTTTAACCATTTATATTCCATATACCATAAAAAAAAGAGAAAAGGCCAATAATTTCCCCACATAAAACTCTGGTGTGAAAACTCAGAAACACCCTGATGGAATTCTCCAACATTTAGACGCCACTTTTGCAGATTTGCTTTAATGTGGAGCTTAAGCTGAAATAAAATGCTTTTGCACTCTGGATCAGACACTTCCCTACAGCTCTAGAGACAGCCCAGATTTAAAAAGGAAAAAAAAAAAAAAAAGTAAGTTATTCAGGAGGAAAATATTTCCCTCCCAAGGTTGTGAAGAAGAAAGATCCTCACTGATGTCTCCAGATGGAAATTAGCCCTTCACATATAATTTGACATATTAAAAGGAAAAGCTTCCCAGGAGAAAGCAAGATATTTGTTGCATAGATTGAACTCTTTAAAAGGGAAAAGCTTGAATGAATTTTGAGATGGTCACTTCACATTATCAGAAGATGGATACTGACAAAAAAAGAATGTAATGAAAAAACCCCACTAATATAAAAAACAATCTGTGAATACTCTCCTTCTAAACACATATGCAGGATCTTTTTTTATACGATGACAAAATTGATCCATTGCCCATGTATGATATTTCTAAAAGAGAAGAAGACAGAAAACAAAATAACACTGGAGAACATTGGCTTAATTATTTCAGAAAACAGTTTAGGTGAAGTAAATATCAAGTTAACGTATGATAAAACTGGTAAACCTTCTCTTTTTCTCCTCCCTCTCAGAATTTCCATTGTTATGACTTCAGAATTTCAACCATCAGAAATTCTATGCTGAAAGTCATTTTAGTACAGCACTCAAGCCTGTTCTTAATTTTGAAAGCCAATGAAAGTAACAGAATTACTTGCATGCTTAAAGTTAAGCGCACTCACAAGTACTTGCTCCCTCCTGAGCAGCATCCCTTCATCCCTAATGAAATCAAAAGAGTGTCTTATGCCTAAAATTAAGATGCTATACCTTTTATTAGTATCCTGTGGATACTGAGGTCAAAAGCTGATCTGAACGAATGAGGCAGTCAGGCATCCCAAATTGCCCAGAGCTAACAATGATTCTAGTGTGCCTCTATTTTAAACACCAGTAGAATGTATAAGTAAGGATGTTTTTTGACTTAGCTCTTTTCTTGTTGTCCTTGGTACTTCTGATATGTCCCTGACAGTGGCCTTTTCTCACAATGCACTACTCTATGGAAAGAGAGTAAGACCTCAGCCCAAGCACTCTAGTCATATCAGTTGCCATCACAAAGACATTTGACAGGTACCAGTTTAAAGCCATAAATTTTTATCATTTCAGCAACCTTGGTTCATCTAGCTTATCAATGTTGAGTACCTAAATGATTATGAAAAGGCCTTGTTGAATGCGTCTTGGAGCCATCTGGTCAAGTGGAAGATGTCCCCATGACAGTGGAGCTGGAATTGGGCAATCTTTAAGGCCCCTTCCAACTCAAGCCATTCTACAATTCTATGAGCTCTGGGAAACATATAATTCAGCCATAATCAGCCATCTTTTATTGGAAATATGATGTAGATGACATAGCCAAGTGTTTATAACATATTCTATTTGAGTGGAGGTTCTGACCACTACTCTGATCAGCATTACCCAATAAGTAAAGAACTAAGAGGTAAGAATTTCTAATAAAGGCAGATGGTAGCTAGACTGTAAAAAATATTGCTTATTAATTTTTTTTCCTTTGCTTCATATAGTGATTCTGCTATTGCAGGCTGGGTGCCAATAATTTGGGGTGGTGAGACATGGGACTAATACAAAATGTGTTCAGTTTATAGTTGGGCTAAAATAGAAGCAAAGTTGAAAACAAGCAAAGTTTAAGTCAGACAGTTTCAACTTTATAAACTTCCTTGCTCTAGTTTAGAAATATTACTTGTGATGAAGCAAATCTGTTGGTTCTGGTGGGTGTAGAGTCCCCAGTGCAAGCTGTGAGATCTCTAGCCCAAAGAATCAATAAATCTTCTAATTGTGTCATGCCACGTCTGTGATTTAGACTGGAATATATTCTGTGATTTGTTTAATAAACTTGCAAGCTTAAATACCATGCTTTTGTGGGATGCTCCCCTGGGATTCATCCTTAAGGGTGCCCAAATGTATCTCCTCTTCCAGTGACCTACGTAGGAAGTGACATGAGACATGTGGTGGTTTAATTAGCAAAATGTTGGCATCAGATTAATAAAGAAGAGAATATCCTTTTCTAGAGTTTCTGTTTCATATAAATATCTCTCGCAGAGCTCTGGTTCCATATGGCAATTAGAAGTACTTGTTAACAGTTGTTTAGGTATATGAATAATGAAGGTGAATTTTCTCCAAGACTGAAAGAAATAAGGATGGACAGACTTATTCAGATGGAATCCAAACTCATCAATCCACAGATTCATGATTTTTTTTAAAATTCAAACTTACATTGTAAGCTTCTAATATTCTCATTTCTCTTTAGATTTTTAAAAATATAATTATTAATTTAATTAGTTTTTATTTATTTTTGCACTGCTAAGGCTTACTTGGAAATAGAAGTCATTATTCCATGAGAAAAATCAGCATCTCAAAGAAGTGCTCATATAGGAATGGGAAATTTGATTATCTGCATAAGTTGAGTGCAGTTTTCAAATATAGTGAAACACTGGGCTTCACTATAAAAAAAAACCAAATCCACAAACAATAACTATAGCACATTTATTCAGTTGAATTACCTTCCAACTTTGGAACACCCATCAGAAGAGAAAAAGAAATTTTGAATTTACGTATATTCAAAATCTTTCAAAGGTTCTTTCAGTTTTATTGTTTGAGAGGTGAATTGCAAAAGTCTGCATTTCCCCCAAAATAGTCAATATTTTATTGATGACCACAGAATTCATAGAAATAGCAAGATTGCACACTTGTGCAAACTAGAACTGCAAGAGGAAAATTCTTTAGGGAAGCTTCAGTGAAGAAAAAACCTTGAATTAAGACTGCTCATGTATAATTTTAAAATTTTCCTCCTGGTTTGGAAAAAAAATGTCTTCAGGTTTCTTGGGTCTAGGAATTCACTGTCATGTTTTGTATAATTGACACTAAGATTTCTGAGCTAAAGGAAAGTAGAGGCAAAACTATGATGAATTTTTTTCAAGTTTTTATCAGCCCAAAAGTGGAATTTGGGAGTATCCCAATCCTCAATGCATTAGGTTTTAAATTATCTTTTGCTCTTCCTTTGCTCATTTCAACTTCTTAAAAGACAGGAATGGTTCTGTTATTTGTATGTCTTCCAAAGAGCAACTTTTAGCAAGAGAAAAAGAAGACCTTAAACAAATCAGAGACAGATCTTGACCAATAGACTAAATAGCCAGACAGACAATTGATGATCATGACTGAAAAAAAAAATCCTTTATTCTTCTCTTTCTCTATTAAAAGAGTGCTTCATTTTTTGGACTTCTGTCATCTTCCATGATGAGGAAGGCCAAAGGCCCACTAGGAACTGAGTCTGGCAAGGAATATCAAGGACGACAAGAAGGGCATCTACAAGTGCATCAGTAGCAAAAGAAGATTAGGGAAAATGTGAGGCCACTGCTGAATCAGATGGGTGTCCTGATGATGGAAGACACAGAGAAGGTGGGATTACTGAATGCCTTTATTTCTTCAGTCTTTGCTGCTGAGGTTGACCCTTGGAGTCCCAGACCTCGGAGGTAACAGAAGGCTGAAGAAAGGAAGACTTCCCCATGGCTGGGTTAGGTTTGAGATCAGGTAAATAGACTTTATACCATAAACCCATGGGCCCTGGGGGGATACATTCATCAGTGCTGAGGTAGCTGGCAAACAGCATTGCTAAGCCATTCTCCATCATTGAAAAATGATGGAGAATGGGAAAAGTGGCCAATGAATGGAGGAAGGACAATGTTACTCCTATCTTCAAAAAGGGCAAGTAGGAAGACCAAGGAAACTTCTGGTCAGTCAGCCTCACCTTCCTTCCATCCCTGGAAAAAAGATGGAGCAGATCACCCTGGAGGTCATCATCAAGCACATAGAAGAAAAGAAAGTCATCAGGATAGTCAGCATGGATTCACCAAGGGGAAATCATGCCTGACCAATCTGATAGCCTTCCATGATGACACGGCAGGATGGATTGATAGGGGAGAATAGGGGAGAGCAGTGGAGGTTGTCTACTTTTCTTCACCAAGGCTTTTGACACTATCTTCTGCACCATCCTTCACCGGTAAATTTGGGAAATGTGGATTAGATGGGTGGACAGTGAGGTGGTTCAAGCACTGGCCGATCATGATCAGTGGAGTAGAACCCAGCTGGAGGCCTATAGCCAGTGGCACTCCACAGGAATCAATACTGGGTCCAGTCTTATTTAACTTGTTTAACAATGAGCTGGACAAAGGATAGAATGCACCCTCAGCAAGTTTGCTGATGATTCAAAACTGAGGCGAGTGGCTGCTACACCTGAAGGCTGTGTGGTCATTCACCAGGACCCTGATAGGTTGGTAGGGTTGGGTGGAGGAACCTAATGAAATTCAACAAGGGTAAGTGCCCAGGCCTGCCCCTGTGGAGGAATAACCTCAAGTACCAGCACAGGTTGGTACTTCTTGACCTACTAGAGAGCAGCTCTGTGGAAAAGGACCTGGGAGTCCTGGTGAATGACAAGCTGACCAGCAGTTCTTTTGCAATCAGAAGGATCAATGATATCCTGGACTTCATTGGGAAGAGTGTGGCCAGCAGGTCAAGGGAGGTGGTCCTCCCCCTCTACTCAGCCCCAGTGAGGCCACATCTGGCTCTGTGTACAGTTCTGGACTCCTCAGTACAAGAAAGCCAAGGAAAGGATTAAGTGGAGTGCCACAAAAATTATTAGGGATCTGGAGCATTTCTCTTTTGAGAGACTGTGGGAGCTGGGCCTGTTAATCAAGAGAAAAGACTGAGAGGGGATGTCATTCTGCATATAAATATCTGAGAGGCAGATGCCAAGAGGATGGTGCCAGACTCTTTCCAATGGTGCCCAGAGACAGGACAGGAAGCAACAAGGCCATGATACAAACCACAAGAAGTTCCACCTCAACATGAGGAATTTCTTTACACTGAGAGTAGCAAAGCACTGGAGCTGGCTGCCCAGGGATGTCATGGGCTCTTCCTCTCTGGAGACATCCAAAACCCACCCAGATGCATTCTTGTGTCACCTGCTCCAGGTGACCCTTCCTCAGCAGAGAGGTTTGACTAGATGATCTCCAGAGTTCTCTTCCAAACCTAACAATTCTGTGAGTCTGTGAATCATGAAATTATGGGCTCAAATATTTTGGTATCCTTCTGACTGAATTAGTTCATAGTTCATTTTAATTCTCACATGACTACAAATCAACAAATTCCACTTAGTATAGTGCTTATGTTCAACTACACATTCAGAATTATATTATTTTTCACATTTGCCTTACAATAATAGATAGAAATATTTTATTTGGGAGGGACCTACAATGGCCACCTAGTCTGACAGCCTGACCAATTCATGGCTGATCAATTTAATACATTTAAGGCCATTTCCAAATACTTCCTAAGCACTGCAGCTGTCAGCTACCTTCTAGTAAGCCTGTTCCAGCATCTGACCATTCCCTCTGTAAAGAAATATTTCCTAATGTTTAGTCTGAACCTCTCATGTTGCACCTTTGAGCTATTCCCATGCATCCTATCACTGGACATGAGAGAAAAGAGATCAGCACCTCTGCCCACTTCCCCTCCTTAGGAAGGTGCCAAGAGCCCTAATGTCTCCAAACTCAACAAACACAGTGTTTTCAGCCACTCCTTACAGGACATTCCTCAGGGCTTATCAGCAGCTTTGTTCCACTCCTCTGGGTACATTCAAGGGCCACCACATCCTACTTAAATGGTGGGTCCCAGGACTGCACGCAGTGTCCATGGTGAGGCCACACCAACACTGAATGCAGGGCATGGTCACCTCTGACTGGCTGCTGGTGCTGTGTCTGAGGCACCCCAGGATGGGATTTGCCTGCTGGGCTGACAGGGCTCACTGCTGACCAGGACTCTCAGATGCCTTTCTGTGGGAATGCTCTTCAGCCACTATCTCCCAGCTTGTGCAGGAAAATTTATACTTGAGCCTGGCATCAGAGTTAATTGTGGTTTAAAGCTTCTCAATTTTATTTATTTGCTTTCTTGTTTATTATCAGAATGGTTGAATATCTGTTGTAGAATTTCAAATTGCTTGAGCAATGTGTGAAATTCTCTTTACATGTGATGAAATTGTTTTATTCTGCAAAGACCGTGCCCTGCAAAAGGAGAGGAAGCCCACATTTTTTTGTTCTTAAATGTATGTAGGTTAGCAAAAACATTCTTCAAAGGATTTGAGTGAGACTTATGGAACATATGCAACTAAATTATGATACTTCAGAATTCTTCAAAGACTGTGCAACAGGATATGGTTTATATTGTTATCTAGGTAAAACCATAAACTCAAAGAGCTACAGATCTGCAAGAACTATTTTCTCAGAAAATATGCCACTTATGCAAGCTAGACATTTGAAGCTAAAACATTGATTTAAAATACTTAGGGTTAAATTTAATGAAAAGAATAATAAAGAGTCCCCGTGTTGGTTAGCACAGAGAGGCATAACATAAGCTTCCACAATTTATTTCATCTATTCACCTTGTCCTGCTGTTACACCACTGCTATTTCAATTTTGAGCGTTGTGAACAGAGGCATATCCATGTTCTGAGCTCTACTGGTTAATATAACAGTGATTCTGCTACAAAGGTAAAAGGAGAATAAAATAATCGGGGTTTTTTTATTTTTTTTCTTGTAACCTCCATGTTTGAAGCTAAATTCCAGTAACAGAAAGGTTAGTATCTTCGTTTAACAAAGAGGCCTTCATGGACTGACTCCTTTGAAATCAATGGGAGTTTGTGAGAATCATAAATGGCATTGGCAGGGAGTAATTGCAGGGTCAAGGAACAGTGTGTCAGAGCACTTACCTCTGAGATATTTCTCTCTGCCTATCTGTTAGCAGCAACAATGGGAATTTCTTTCATTTTCTTGCAGCAACTGGGCCTTTTTAAATAGAGGAAGAAAAATAAAACATGTATTCATTCTTACTGAGATTTGAATTGAATGAATAGAACTAATGTATAATCTTCTTTCTGCAAAGTGATAAATATTTACAGTGTGTAATGAGATTTCATGTCAAAAATTGATGGTATTTATTGTGTTTTAATAAAAGCAGATTTGAAAATGTTAGTTTTATTAAAGAAAAGAAGTGTTGAAAATATTGCCATTTTCACATTTGCTTTTTCTACGGAGACCTTATATGCAAAGACAGATTTTGAGCTAACTATATTACTATGGAAATCAGTTGCAACAGAGTAGAAATGGTATGAAATAATGAAAACATTAATACTTCTTTACACCTTGTTTCATTTATTTATCGGTTACACTTTCCTTTTTTTTTTCTTTGCTATTAAGGCTCACACATTCCAATAATAAAAAGGTTTTCCTTCTCTTTTCATAATTTCTTTTCTCGATTCAAATTTCCAGAATTTATAACAAGAAACAGACATTTCATACACAGAAATATGGAAGTTAAGGGCACTGCCATGTAGGTGTTCAAGTTAAGTGCTACACAGACATTTGTGTCTCAGTGAAGAAATTATTTTCAGCAATATGCTGTTGTTAGAAAGAAGCTGTATCCTCTCTCTGCTCAATGATGAGTCCAGTCATCAGTTACTTCCAAACTGAAGTAGTGACTTATGGCACTACCTTAACAAATGTTGCCATTAAGTAATCTGCTAAGTCTGTAGAGCTCAGCTTTCTTGGGGATTTAAGACACATTAGTCAAAATATCAGTACACAGGTGCTGAGTGCTTGAAAATACCTATGTGGTTCCTTCCATTTGTATAAAACTTTTAATCATTTAATGTTTCACAAATAGATGAAGCAGATGATCAGGCTTGTTTTTAAAAAGCTAAAAACTCTAAGCAAACTCTGAAGTAGTTCAATAATATTTAGTTTCCTGGTCATGTAGCTTCAAAATCCCTGTTGGCTGGTATTTATGTTAAATTAGTGAATGATTTTCAAAAAGATAAATGCACAAGAAGTTTTTGTTGTAAATTAAAAATACAAAGGAGGAAAGGTGAGGGCAAAATATAGTAAGATGTGAAATTTAGCCTATTTTGTGCAATAATGATTATTTTAGATTGCATGTATGTAACATGCATGTGTGTATTAGCATGTGTAACTCCTTAGATCAGCATTTGTTCTTCAGGCAAACAGAAAGAAACCTCTTACAGTGTCCCTTTAACTGGCATGAAGCCAACCTTGCTCATTTTCTGCAGCTGGCATGAAAATAAACTCATTTTCCAGAAGTGACCCCCATTATTTCATTTTTCCTAGCTCCCAACAAGTTGATGAGCTATAATACAAAGCAAAGCAATTAATTGTTATATGGCATCTTTGTTAGAATAGTAGCGGTGATCAGCAGTTGGGGAGGAGGAAATAGTCTTGAGCATGTAGTAAAATACAGATTTTCAGCAGAGTAAGTAAGTAAAATGGCTTCAGATAGAAGTTAAACACTATTTAGTCATGGGTGGAGAAGAAAGAAAGGTCTTATGTAAAGCCGACTAGAGATTTCCCAACTAATTGAGAGAGCTTTGGGGAGCTTTTAGGTTTTTCCTTTATTTTTGTTTGCTTTTAAAATTCTAAATATCCCTTCTGCACTTGAAATGCAAGCTTCAGCTTTGGCAAGGATTGAATTCTCTTCTGAGAAGAGGTGTTGCCCTACAGTGCTGCTCTGCCATGGAGAATTACAAACCAGAGCAGAAAGTCAACAGTCAATCAAGACTAAATCTTCTACAGAGTGATGCCAGACATGGCCTGGGCTCCTGTCTATGGGACAGCTGCACCCAACCAGTAGATATTTGTTGTATTTCTTGTTGGATTTTGTTCCACTCTCTATCAGTAACTAAATATGGATTGAAGTTTTACCGGAAGTTCAGCCTCTTCCTATTTCAGCACTGCAAATGCGAGTCACTGGCTGTTCTGTTGGTAATTGAGGTCTCTTCCTTCTTTGTCACACTCTCTTTCTATCAGAACTTCCCATACTAAAAACACACAGGAACTTCCAGGAAAATTTAACCTCGAACAGACTAGATTCTTCCCTAATTCTAGGTCTGAACTGTGGACATTTAGTGGGAGGCCAAACCAGGGAAGCCCATGATAAAAAATAAGGTATTATGAAGCAAGTCAGTGAGGCCATTACTGTCATTGGAAGCAGAGATTACAACTCTATTGTTGTAGAGTACTGCCAGAGCTGGGAAAGATGAAGGGAGGGATTTTTCAGCAATGAATGACTAAGAAGACAGACAGTACTTCCTAGAGAGAAAGTAAGAGTAGGAGATCATTAAAGTAAAAATGCAATATTGCAAATAACCCATTTTGGCACCCGATATTTGTCAGAGAGATAAAGAGAAGAGCAGCAAGATGTCATGCTGTTGAAGAAGGATGAAAGAGGCAATTGTGATCTGGATCATCATCTGGATTCCATGGAAATGACAATGAATTAAGTCTACTACCTATGTTACTTTAGAAGACACAGTAGAAAGGGGAAGAGCCTGGGGAAACTGGAATGCAAATTGAGAATTCTTTTTAGCAGCAGTATGACTAACACAGGTTAAAACAAATTGGTTTTAACAGATTATTTTTAATCCTTGTCAGTTCATCACATTCTCTTGCTACTGGGTGTACAGCTGAAGAGTATAAAAGGTGTGGGAACATTAAGCCAGGGACCAGAAGGATGAGAGGGAAGATCTAGACTGTTTAAGATGGTGCTCTTATCAAGACCATTCTTCACCACACTATAACTTTTCTGCATGCTGTGATGCAGCCCATATTTCTTTCCATGATCAAACAACTAAAACAAATTCCTTCTCTGTACCTACACAGAGACATGAAAGACAAATTTGGAGTGGCTAAGTCACTTGATGAGAACTTAGGGTTTAAAATACCTCTCCAGTTAACATTTATCTTACTGATTTACTACAGGTCCTTGGAAGGCTATCAGAAGCTCCTAATACAAGTTATATATTAATGCTTCAGTTGTTAGCTGCAGAAGGACTTACCTAAATGAGTAGTGATTTAATTTATCTTAAGCCCTTTCTTAAACTATAGAATAAGCAAGTCTTCTGCCAAGCTTTATCTCAAACCTGGACAAGAAGACCTTACTACAGGCATAAAGGAAGTCGTCAGGTGTCTGTCACCTGAATGTGAGGTTCTAATTCTCATGTTCTGAGACAGCTGAACTGTAGCAGATGTCGTGGGTATGTATTGTGTTTGGAACATCTGCCTTCTTCAAGGCTATCTGAGAATGAGGTTTTTTCTCTTTTCATGCTGTATCTTTTGATGTATCTGGCAAATGCAGCAACTCTGAACCATTAAACACTAGAATGGTATGTGTACTTGTTTCCCACAAAAGACAATGTTTTTTGTCTTGCTGACAACTGTTTGAACTAACCTATCTCTCTGCAGAAATATGCAGTTTTGTGAGAAATGTGTAAAGTCTTGGTATTGCTGTACGAATGTAGGAATGACAGTCACTGTGTGAGAGTAAATTGGTGAAGAAGTACTACAGCAGCAACCACAAATAATCTGTTTGGTCCTTAATTTCTTGGTAGAGACTACCTTCCCAAGGAACTACAATAAATATCTTGAGAGAAATTTGATGGAATTTCATGGAATTCAGTTTCTCTGATAGAAAACAGTTTCCACCTATGACAGAGGACAGCAGGAGTCTTGACAGAGAAAGGAGGGGAGACAGTGCTGTCCATAAACAAAATGTTGATGGAAGAACAGTGGCATGTCATCTCCTTGTAATGTGGCATACAAGGAGTTAAGATGTACAGCAGCTCTCTATCAGGAAATCCACTTAGAAGAGAAGTAGAAAAACCAGCAATTATTCAGCTGAAAACTCACAACAAGAACTCAGTTAAAGGTTACCCAATGGGGTGGCATCACTAATACTAACTGTGACCTTCTGCTTTAAGGGAGAAAGAAAGAAAGTCTCCTGTAACTGGAACAGTAATGTCTATTAAAATGTTCTTAAATTTTGTTAGCATTGTATTTCTATTTGGGAGCACAGTATGTTAGATGGCAGGGCTTCTAAAACACTACTAAGACTGACTACCTATTGTAAGGCTATAGTCTTGCAAAAAATATCTGAGGAGAATATGTGACTAGTCCCCATACAGGCTTGCAGACAGTCACAAGAACAACCACATGGAATTTGTAGATCAGAAAAAACATAGAAGGAGGACATGGCAATGTAATGAAGAAGAAGCACACATAGGTATTTGTGAAAATATTGAATAGAGTCTGAGGGCTATAGTCTATGTAAGAGAAAAAAAATTAGAAAACCTTTAATTGTTTTTATGATTTTAAAATATCTACCAATACTGAAATGAACTTCATTGTTATTAAAGAATATTTCTAGGCAAGTCAATGACTCCACAACTGTTAAATTTTGTTTGTATGACAGTATTTTTATAAACATGTTTATAAATAGGAAAAAATCTGAAAAAAATTGTTAAATCATCCATAATAATTATTGTTTTATGTTTTCTGCAAAATACAGTTCCTGTTGACCAAACACCAGGTAGCAGTGGGAAGGATTTTTTTTGTTTCAATACATTACAACATGGCTTTGATGCTATCAGTGACAAATACATTCCAAGTTCAAGTGACAAAATCACAAAGATGGAAAAATTGTGGAAACTTGAGCCCACCATTGAGATAGTTGGCCTGCATGAATCATATTTTACTGAATATCCTTTACCTTGTTATCAACCTGAGATTGACCACTGGGTCCATCAAATCTGTAATCTTTTGCCCGTTAGAATAGCTTATACACTATAAACATTTAAAAATAACCAGATCAAAGGCCACTAATTTAGTTAGCATTGCTTCTTGTAGTGATTCTTATTAACCTTTCTTCTGATCGTCTTATTACACATAGGTTACATATTTTGTTCTGGTCCTGGATATAAATCAAACATAAGTCCATTTCAGCAAAGAGTGATACAAAAGAGATCAGTGCTCTGTGCTGAGATAGACAGGCTGACTGTCTCAGCTGGCATAAGCTGTTGGAGTTGCAGGAGAGCTAAGTTATTTTACCCTAGATGAGAATCTCTTTATTCTGTGTCTCAGAATAAGCCTTTATTGAACCAAGCCCAAGGGGAGAAAGGGAGAGAAGAATGATGGAAAGAAGGAGACCAAAAGGTACGCAGGGCAGAAGTAGACAAAACCCTCTTCCCCTATCACTGATTACAAATTATTATACAAGCTGAGCCCCATATTGTATACTTCATTTACAGTAATTGTACAACAGCTGTATAATAGGTGTAGTTTAAGATATGAGTGTTGCTCAGAGTGTAGCTTAAATGTCCACAGTGAGATGTGAATATGAATATGAATGGTCCTGACTGCATAGTAATTGGTGGTATTATGGGAGTGAATGGAAAAGCTACATATGGATGAATGGGTGGGGCCGGGGAAGGGTGCAGCACAAGAGACTAATGGTAGATTTTATTTTCTCACATAGATGGCTTTTCCTTTCAATAATTAGCCAGCGCCAGTAGAAGCAAATGAAGAGAAAGAGAAGGAGACTAGTTTGGCACATTGAAGCTCTATACTCATTACATTAAATCATTCCAATTTCCCTCTCTTCACCCCACCTACTTAGACATTGATTCATCCACATTAAACTTGTAACAAGTTCCAGCCTGCATGGGGAAAAAGGTTTTGAGAATGTGATAATGTTAAAGCAAAAGCATGGTTGTACAATATACCTCAGAGCTCTAAAAAACCAGCCAAAAGCCTACCAAAAATAACTAGTCTGGAATGGAATCATTCTTTTTCACACATACTACTGGTTTATGTGTGTTGCTGTTAGGGTGTTAAAAATGAGAGGTGCATGATGCTGCGCAGGAATGATGATTTGGAGTCAGAGCTAAGCACAAAATTATATTTGTTCAGTTTTCATATTTTGTTACAATAAAATTTGGAAAGCTTTTTCTGGTTTTGCTTGAGGGGTTTTTCCCTTGTGTTTTTTCTTTATTATTTTTGTGAATTCAACTGCATGGCAATCTTTGATTCGACTGAATATGTGGTTATCAGCCAAATTATGAAATTTCGACTTTTTGGATTATTTGAAAAATTTATTTCTATATCCAAAATTCTGTAAGCACAAAACAAGAATTATATTTCACGATAGGAAAGGCTTTTAAAAAGATCTTGTATCTGCAGTATCACAGATACCACTTATATTGAAACTTCATATAAACTCAGAGGCTGATCCTGCAGATGTTAACACTTCAGAAAACTTGAATTCAGTGTGATTTGCTCACCCAGTACATGTGCTCATATCCATGATTGTTTGGGGGTTCTCCCTCCAGCCAAAGTATATGAATCTGATTTTGCATTTTAGGTTGTAGTGCAAAGCCATACAGTATGAAGTAGTACATTATAAAACAATTGAAACTGATTATATATCACATTAAGACAGAAAATACATTTTGTGTTAAAAACTTGACAAGTTGGTGTTATGCATATTACTGATCCTCCAGGTCCTTGTCTTTTTGATGAAAATTTTTTATTTTGCCAAACATGATTTCCTAGAGAAGACATTTAAACCAGAAAACCTAGTATTGCATCATGCCACCTATTTATAAATTCTAAGGAATAAACACAGCAAAAATTAATTACAATTATTCATGTTCTTGAAAATGACAGTACATCTTGAAAATGACAAGCAAGAAGGGTCACTGTTGCTCACTTCTTTTTTAAAGCAATCTTTGTTTACCTAGTTCCCAAGTGTTAAGAGCCAGTACGGTACATTTGCATAGGATAACTAACATATACCACACCATTTTCACGTCTGCAAGTACACGTGAGTAACCGTAATTACACGTGACACCAATTACTCTATTACTTTGTATTAAATTATAATGGAAAATTCCACTAGAGAATTGAAGCCTAATTGCATCTTAATTTGCATATTTTTGCATATTAATTACATCTCAGATGAATAATAAATTTCAGCAGATTTTTAATTTATGCATAGACACAAAAACAAGTGGAGAAATAATTTACAAAAAAATACCAGCAACTATTACTTAGGGCATTCAACTAATTTTGCTTAGTTTAGCAAAACAAAACTTGGTTTGTTTAATATAGCATCTTTAGGCTGATTGCTGTTTATTGCACAATATGTCAGTTTTGAAGCACAGAGAGAAGCTGAGTCTTTTTAATAGAAAAAATAAATGTTAATTCAGAGCATTTTAAGTTGAGGGATTTTACATTTTTGAACAAAATGTTTGCAGGACATTGCTATTTAATTAATTTGAGAATGGGCTTAATTGTGATACTTTTACTTTTAAGACATCTTATTAGTTGCATTTTTTAATGAAGGAATGAAAAATAGAATATTAAAAAAAAAGTCTTGATGAGGAGGTCTCTCTGTTAATCAAATGTAGAATGTTTTCTTGTTTAAAGACAGCAGTTAAGCCACTACAATTTTGATGACTATTAGTTTCAAACAAAGGGCAAAATTAAGGCCAGGAAATGTGCAACATTTTAAATCAACATATATTTAAATAATTCTGGAGGTATTCTGTTTATTTCAGAGTCATTTTATACACCAGAAAAATAGCTACATTATCAAAATTCACAAAAGAATCTCACTTAAACCTGCAAAGCTTTTCTTAACTTTAGAGACAAAATCATTCGAGTTCCCCCCATTAAATTCAGCTGGACAACTCACTTATACAAAGTTAGGAAGGTAGGAAAAGACAGAGTCAATAACAATTTTGCTCTTTTTGGCTTAGCAGATCTCAAATATTTATTCAAAAATAAATACATAGTTTACATGTCTCTGTAAAATTTATTTAACAAAAAAAATTAACAGTATGAATTTCACAAAAAGGCTTTGCTTCCATAAATTTCAGCCACATTATCAACCCACTTACTGCTTTTCAGCCTAGTCTATAAAACTGAAGTCCCTTTACGCTGTCAATTCATCCCAAAGCCTAATCTGGTATGAAGCCTTTTGTACCTGCTGCCGCAGTCAATCTGAGACTGCCTGCACAAAGAATAATTCTATTGATCATTTGCCAAATTGTACAAAGAGAATGGATGTCAATGCTCTAATAAATCAGGAGACTGTCAAGATGAATGAACACATTTGTCTTCTCCTCTGCTCCAAAAAATTTTTTAAAAACCCACACAAAACCAACAAACCCTAAAGAAGCATATATTTTCTAATTTATTTTGTAGTTCTGCCACTGTAGTGGCTATGCAGAATAGGAGAAGACTGTGTAATCTCCAAGAGTCCACTCTATATATCTTCTGGTGCAGCATTCAGGATTTTGCCAGTTGAAACAGCTTGGGAGACTGTAAAAATGAGTACTTCATAGCATATATTTACATTGTACCAGTTACGGATCATTATTGTTACTTGTCAAGCAGGAATCTGATGAATACCAAGCTATTCTTTTTGTTTTACCGGGACACTTTTTAAAATTAATATATCCTTAGAAAAATTTTTCTTCTCTAGAAAGCACTGAATGTAGCAAATGTGTTCTTGTTGTGATGTCTATTGCTATCATGGCTCTGGCTTCTGGTATCGGGTGCCTGTCACTTGGTTCCATCTGCATAGCACACCAAATCCCATTAGTAGCACCATCTTTAGTACCCTTCTTGTTAAAAGTTAAAGCAGTCTAGCTTTCAAAAATAGCATTCTAATGAGGATCAGGATTGTCCTTTTACGTTCTGAATGTCCCATTTGGCAGGGTTCAGATAAGCAGAGGGAAATTGCACTGAATGAACTGAAGTGGGGATCTGAATCTTCAACTGTTAAACAATAGTTCCCTCTCATGGACGTTGGGAGCTACCACAGTTTGCAAAATGTGGCTGGAGAGTGGCAGCATTCAAAAAAAAAAGAAAAAAAGAAGAAAAAAGAAAAAAAAGAATATTTCTTCCATACACCAAACATGAGATATTTGCTTACAGAAGGGAGGAGAAATGGTCCCCACAACACTCACCATTACCCTTGTCTATGGCAAAGGCAGGTGGGAATGCAAGGTCCTTCTTACACTTTGCAAAGGGATGCACTTTTCCTTTTCTTCTTTTTGTTTTCTATAAGTTATTTTAACTGGGAGAATACTTATCAGGAAGTTTATAAGAATATTATATATTGTTTATTCAGTCCTCACCAAAACAGAAAAACTTAGCATTTCATCTCAATATACAAATTAGTGTAAATAACTTGCTGAAATGAGATTATAATAGATCATATATTTTGTAGTTATATTTAAAATCAGTCTGATATCTTGAGATTGGGTTTGGTCTGCAAGATAGCAAAGACTGGGTCTCATTTTGGAATTTTTAAATGTAAAGTAATCCTGGTAATCTGCATGGATGTGAGAATTCTCTTCCCACAGCACCTTTCTTCTCCCTTGAATGCCCACTGCAATATTTCAGGAAAAAGTTATCTACTTTTCCTCAAATTGGTGTTATTTAATTCTTGTGCTGCCTACTTCTGTAACATTAGGTTGCTTTTTCCCTTTCCAGTTAAGCACCACACTGGACATCACAGAGAAAGCAGAAGAGAATTTGCCAGTTTATTTTCTGTATTTACATGTTCTAATGAAATGCCTTTTAATCCTCTGAAGATCTATTTGGGCTTTGAATGTTAACATTCTCCTGCTTTATTTTAGAAATCAAGACCAGCTTGGAGCTGCACTCTTGCAGAGATGTGTTTCCAAATCCCTGAGTTATCTCTCTTTCAGAAGCATAGTTTGATCAACCTGTTTAGCAAAAGACTGAGGACAGATGAAAGGTGACATTTTTTTCCTGGATGCAGTCTTCAGTATTTGACTTATATCAAGACAACCAGGCTATGCTACCCCTTAGATTCCAAATTTATCTTGGTACAAGACTTCTTGCAGATGTTAACAAAAATTAGTCCTAAATTCAAACAAATTAGTCTTAATTTCAGAATTACAAAAAACATAATGAAATTTTTAGAATTAAGATGGAAACAGAAATTATTTATCTAATGATTTATTCTAGCATCTTAAAATGTTTTGGAAATTTTTTTAAAATCCAACACAGCTGTCAAAATGAACTGTTTGTAAGGGGGGATTTTATTGCAGCATATGTGAAAATATTTTTGATAATTTTCCAAAGTGTAAGAAATTTGCAGGGAAAAGAGCAAATTCATTTAATGTGAATTTCAAAATGGAAGTAATGGACACAATTTTAAAATCAGTCACTCAAATGCTTTTGACATTTGTAATATGTAATTTCCAAATCTATGTAATGTTTGTAAAAATATATTGCATGTACAAAATAAGAAAATTATAGTGAAAAAGACATGATTCTGAAAGTCACATCACAGGGCTATGTGCAGACAGAAGATATTGATACAAAGGCTTGAGGAATAATTTCTACTGTTTGTCTATAAAACACGTAAGGAGGTGTGTCAATGCTTTCCCAAATGCTTTATTCTTGTTCTGATTAACTCAAAATTAGAAGTTAATTCTTGGCCTCTTTACAGAAGGTGAACTCTAAGTATCTGTTCACACATTTATATGATGTGGATGCCTGGCTTCAGGGAGATGAGTTAGAATAACAGCTCATTTCACACAGAAGTATCATACATATAACTGAATCCTAATTTCCCTCCTTTTTAACTCTAATTGCCCCATTTCACTATGCTATGCACCTGTAATACTAGAGATAAATAGGCTTCTTTGAGGCTGTAATGGTAATTTTTGTCATCCCTGTCCACTTCAAGGAGCATCAGAAGACGTCTGTTTCCACTAGCAACAGAAAATGAAAAAGATGAATTGCAAATCTGATGCAGCCATGCCTTGTGTAGACATGATCTTGTCCAAGTGACCAATCTCAGTTAACCCAATGAGCTCTAAAATTCAGCACTTGCCTGATACATTTCTAATTTAGGGTGTTTCTGTGATTTCCTCAACTTTTGTATGTCAGATGCCGGGAATCTGTGTATTTTTTCAGGTGAGATTTCTCATGTGCAATGCAATGTTGTTGAAGGATAAACTGAATTTGCAACAGAAAACATAAATCCATTAATCCTGGAGTCAAACAACTACAGCAGCCAAGTGTGACCTGTACAGTCAGGGACTGGCTACCAAGCCTCGAGGCAAAGTAGAGCCAGGTCACAGATCACCAACAGGAGCAGTAGCTCCCTAGAAAACTGAGCTGCTCTTGTGTTTCTACAGTGGATTGGATTGAGACCTGTGGCTGTAGGGTTCACTTTTCCATAGTAATCTCCTCTACCCTATAGAAACAGTGAATCTGCAACTTTGACTGCCCAGAGTTCTCCCTATCCTGTTGGACCACCTCAGCTTTCATCTGTGCGCTTATTTTTCCATAGGTGAGCATACTGACTTTGAGTTAATATTGATCTGTCATCTTTGGGATTGCCAAAATTGGTTTTAACTCAGTGCTGAGATGCTTGGTGGAGGGTCTGGTGTGAATAATATGACAATTAGAGTTACATACCTACCCAGGTGCAGGGAAATGCAGGAAACTTTAAGTTAAGCATCTGAATATAATGCAGAAAATGCTATAGAGATTTCAGGTAATCTTTTGCTTTCATTTATTGCTTTGCGGTATTTATATGTTTTAGTTTCATATGTACTTAAAGCAGTTTTGTACTTTGTTATATCATTCAGGAAAGCTTGGAAGTAGAAACAGGAGAAAGAGATGCTGAAATAAAACGGATCCATTTCCCTCCTTTACAAGCAGATATAAAGAATAAAATCCATGTGATGAACTGATTGCTGTAGTTGTCTTGCGATTTTCTTTGACACTTTTCCATTTATTTACTTGCGATGCAGAACATAGCAGGAGAGCAGCACCTCTGTCCTATTTACTTAGGGGCTTGGAAAGAATGCTCAACGTGCCAGGTATGAAGAAATGAGTATCTCTCAAATGAGTGGATGTTACTTCAGTCTTCAGAGACCTTGGGTCTACTCTTTTCCTTAAATTAGACTCTCATTCCTTATTCATAAGATTGCCATTTTTCATCTCCGCTTATGCTTTCAAATCTCAGCTTTGGAAAGGCGAGGTTTGCTGAGTCAGTAGCTTTAACTGGGGTGGCTCACTCAGTATTTTACTTTTCCCTGTAGTTTTTTCTTTATAGCCCCCATGAATGTTAATCAGGAAGGGAAAGTATTGGGGAAATCCTAGCCTTTCTTTAAATCAGCAAAGTTTTAGCTGCAGAAGAAAAGGCAGAGTATGATTTGTAGCTGCCAAAACATTTTTGGGTTACTAAGCTGCTTACCATGTTCTTTGTCTCCTATCTGCTATATAAAAAGACTGTTTAAAAACTGTGCGAAAATTTTCAAAAACACCTTTAAAAGATTCCATTACTTAAAGTGATTTGGATAATTGTGTTCAATGGTAGCCATTATTTAAAAATATAATTAGTTGCTGAACTCAGAGAAGGAGGGAAATTTCTGCAGGTGTTTCTCATTATTTGCTATGCATACAAAATATCTGCATAAATTACCATTATTATTTCAATGTATACTAAGAGACAATAAAGCATTAGCAAGCAAAGGAAAATGTTGTTGACCCACAATCTGTGTTAGCAGCATAGAGTTTTGGCCTTCAGTGTTTTTGAGGCACATGTGCAACAGCATTCAAGATTGAAATTACAATTTTGCACCTGTAACAACATTAAATATGTAACAAGAGTGTATCAGAAGAATATTGAAAATGAAAAAACATTTGGAGAAAGACAGTAACACATGCTACATGACTGTGCCACACAAAATAAGCATTGATAAGCAGAACTTTTCATTCTGTATTAAGGCTTCAGGTAAAGAAAGCCATTCCATAAGATCTGAGCCTCCAAGAATATATTTTTTAAATTTATTGATGTTGCTACAGAATGATTTGTATGTGAGGTGCAGAGATGATTTGGGAACTTCTGACTTTTAATTCTGGTTCTGAGCAAGACATCCTGTAACTTTGTGAAAGTTTCTATTTCTTATTCTGTGAAATGGAGCAATAGTAATAATAAGAGATGAACAATAAGCAAAAAACAAATTAAGTTGTCTACTAGATCAGTCATTTTGAATATGTGCATTCTTTATGAATACAAGTAAGAAAAAATTTCAGATAATCTTGAATTTCATAGAAATTTATTCAGTTTTAGAAACTTGAGTTATTCACTGCTTTATATGTTAGTTTTATGAGCCCTTGTAAAAGTAAGCTTTGATTACCAGAATTTTGATGTAAAAAAAAGCATTCACTCATTTCAACAAAAGTTTTATCTTTCCCATCTGAATGGGTTTTATTTTTGTCCTTTTATTTTTCAAATGTTATCCAATAAAGGGGAAATGATAGTAATCTGAATTCAATATATACCCATGAATAGTAAACAAATTAGTTCTCTCTTATTGATTATGAATGCTTTGCATCTCATCACAGTAAGTGGTATTCATAACACACCACCAGGTAGAAAGAGCAGCCTTGAAGGGAGGAATAAGATTTTCTCACAGTACACACTCAGGATGGAATGGTGTTCACATCAAGACTGTTTTAACACTTCAAAGTTCATAAATTGATGATGAACTTATGCTCTGAAGTCTTTATGCTGTGAGCAGACCTTGTATTTTACAATACAATTGTATGATGTTTCATTTCAATGCGGGAGATGCAGTCTCTCTGAGACTAAAGTCCACAAAAAGTCTTAAAGGGCAAAGGATCATAGCTAGAACTGCTAACAGAAAATATTAATATACACTTCAAATAACCATTTAGATGGTTTTTACACTAGATCAGAATTTTTTTTATTAGTTTTACAACCCCCTTTAAAAAAAGTAAAAATCAAACAATAATCTGGTGGTTCTTGAATTGCATTTGTTACTAAAAGAATGTGATATGTATAAATGCAAGATAATACAGTGTGAATAAAAGGCTTCAGGAAGATTGAAATAATGCAGTGGCTATCTGCATAGGAACAGATTTCCGTGTTCTCCGTCCCTTATTCCTGGGATAATGCAAGACCTTAGACAAAGGTGTATAGGAAGTGACTCAGTTTTTTGGAGAATTCTGTATTTGTAAGTCTCCAAAGCTCTCCCGTGAATTCAAGGATGGAAATTGATATTTAAAGTCACTAGGAAGCATCTTAACGTGCAGGTTCAGAATCAATAGCAGAAAATATGTTGGTTGAGTTATGTCTTATGGGAATCTAAACTTTTCAAAATTTTTGGAAATCAATTGCATTGGTAAGTAGTCAAGTTAGAAATTTTTTAGTAATCGACTGGTGATTTGAGACCAGTTTATTCCATGTACTTACCAAGTTTCAGGGAGCATTGTCTTCCACTGAGCAGTACTCTTCTATTCTTATTATTCTAATTTCCCTTGCTTAATGTAAAATATTTTCTCTTCTGACTAGGATGTTTCTTTGTTTTGCTTTGATCTGTAAATTCTTTTTAATTTGGAAGGCCTATTTTTTTGTACTGTTCTTGGTGGTTTCCTTGTTTTTAACTGGAAAGGGGTAAGAAGTTGTTTGTAATTAGTTGAAGTATGATTATTTGAACACATAACAAAATTTAAGTGAAGGAAAAGTAAGAATTCCAGTGCACATGACAAGTATAAGGATATACTTTATAAAGGTGTCTAACCAGAATAACTATGCTGTGTGACAAAGACTGTTCATTTAGAAAGCACCATATATTTCATTTACCTAAAAACTAGCTCCATTTAATGAAGTATTACGTTTAAAAAACTATTCCTCATCCTCCTAAAAAAAATCCTGTAACTTAAAATTCCATGTGCTGTACTAATACTTTTAACAGTTCAAGAGAATAGCTGGATGCTAGCCTTGAAATTTATAAGGACTCTGATCTCCATAATTTTGGTGGTGTATCACAGTAACATGAAGGAGCAGATTTATTCATTCTTTCTTCTGAGATTAAATTTAATTGGTTTAAAGAAATAATAATTCTTTTGTTTGAGTTTTATGCATTTCTTATGAAGAGCTAACACATTTTTCTGCAGTCTGACAAAGTGTATGGTCTTTTATCCTCATTTCCCAGTGGATAAATACTCTGTTAATTAATAAAGTATTATACTAGCACTTAGTGTCTGCATTTAACAGTGCAAGGATTTTATTCAGATTATGTTAATAGATTGTCTGCTTTATTTTTGCATTAATTACAACCTTTTCCTGTGATGTTGTCATAAAAGAATTGTCCCTATGAATACAGGGGACTTGTTTGGATTATTTTTCTTTAACTGTTCTGAAACAATGCCTGTTGTATATTGTTATTTATGCTATTAAGCTGGATGATTAATCATATACTTGCAATTATAAAAATTGCAGTTTCAGCTTTTCTTCTTCTTCTTAATTGTTTACAAGTATATCCTGATATACATATGTATCTGTATATAAGTATTTAAAGCATGTACAAATCTGTGAATATTTTAGATTTTCTTGGTGCAATTTTTTCTGATTATGTCACTTTTATAATATCAGCTAAATCACATCCTAGAGTGGCAGAGTTGCTAAAGAAAACATATGAGATTTTTTATTAAGCAAGATTGAGGAATGAGAAAAAATAATAACCAGAATGAAAATAAAATTTCACCATAAATACTTACCTTTGTAATGGTATTGGAATTCTGTGCTTATTGCTGGATTGAGTTGGTCCAGAGAAATGGATAATTGCAGTGGCAGGTCTTTGCATCTAGTCTGTAAGACAGTGTATGTCTGTGGGAAACAGAGGAGCTTCATGGAATTACTACACGTGCTCCATTAAAATGTAAGATATTTTAGTGGAATTCCCAAGTTAGAGCTTCGCCCAGGTGCCTATGACTCAGAAGGCAAACAGCTAAAGCAAACGGTTTTGGCTTTTTGGGGGGTTTTCGGTTTTGTTTGTTTTTTTTTTTTTTTTTAATAGTTACAAGTATTTCCTGCAAGCTTAAATAAATAAATAAAGGAATAAAGGCCTAATTTTCCTGTGTTAAAGCTGATGGTCTATATATCACTATCTGCAACCAGGACATGATTCCCAGCCCCTCTCCCACCCACCCCAATAGCTTAGATGGCAGCCTCAGCACAGAGGTGTCCCACCCTACGAGAACTGAAGCTCTGCAAACAACCATCAATGGATATAGGCAAAACTATCTGCAGAACCTTACTCACTGTGCTCACAGTGTGCTAGGATCTATCTAGACCTCTCTGTTGCTGCTTCTTCTATTGTATTAATCAAATTCACCATGGAAAACAGGTGAAAATAAAAAGGCAAAAAATACAGAAACACCTTCCAGTTTTTTTATATCATATAAGCCACTTCTACCATCTAAATATTGCTGGGTTTATTTACCTTACTAACCACACTCAAATAAAACCCCTCAACTGAGTGTTAGATAGAGACAAGTAAGTTTAGGCCTCGGAAGTCTTCTGACTAAATGAAATCTAAAACCGGTGAATCTAAACGAAACCATTTTTATCAATTTTTGAGACATCAGTTTGTCTCTTAAGAACTTATAGAGTTTTGTAGGCTAAAGCACGAAGAAGCTTTCAAAGGCATTTTTCTTGAGGTCAGGAGCATGTTTTTGCAGTGAATCACCTATCAATCCCCATTGCTGTGATATTTGCATTTTGAAATGGTTCAAACTTGGAGATGAAACGGAAGTGGAACCTGCACTCCCTAATGCATGTTGGAAGAATCCCCAGGAGTGTTCATGTCAGGTGCTCAGCAGCTACAGTTTTATTTCACAGATCTGTTCCTGATACATGACACAATTTGCCAATACAGAGTTGGCCAACTGTGTACCTCAGAGGATCTGCTAGCAACTGGATACACAGATTGTGGGAAAGAGGAATATCATGAGCACAAAAGCTTGCCACTCACTCCAAGTGGGAAATTTGTATTACAGAAAGGCTCTTAACCTTCTGCTGTTTTCCAAGGGGATTGGAAAATTGTCTCCTTGAGAAGACAACGTGGACAACATTGAACATCTCCCAGTTTCTAGGAGACCATACAAGTCATGATGCTTCTGGATCTGAAGCATCAGTCTGAAAGCTGCCTGCTTCCCATGACATGTTCCTACCAGCTGCTCCTCCATGCTGGAGCACTGTGAAGTTGTAGGAAGAAGCAGAAGACATGGACAAGACTAACAACTACCAAGAGAATGATGCTCAACTAACTAAAAGAAGGTCTCTCTCTTTTTTCATCACTGGAATAAACATACATAAGGGCAGCTTTATTCTACTAATTCAGAGGTGTTGACTGAAGTTCTTACTTGAAAAAAAATCAAACATGCCCAGAAATTAATGTTATGAAGGTGACCTTCTGATAGTACAAAATCTAGTTTTTCTGTGGTAAAGAACTGAGGGAACAAGAATGCATTTGTTCTTTGGAATGAAGTAATGTTTTTAATTATTGTGAAATATTTAGAGAAACCAGCAGACCGGTATTAGCAACTTTTCCAGATAAACAGGAGTCTTTGTCATTAAGCATGTTAAAATTTGATGCAAACACATTGCTACCTTTAAAGTGGAACATTTTTCTTTATAAACCTCTAAATATTGTGATAGCTATCAGCTGTCATTCATTTAAGGACAGTGATGTAAAATGGCTGGAATTTCAGAAGCAAATCTGCAGAACCTATTATATTTTTGTAACATATTTGGAGGCTTTCCAAGCCACACTTTCAATATAAGACTAAGATGGGCAGTATTATTGGACTATTTTTTGATAATGGGGTTTAACAGTTTGTTTGGAAGGCCCTGGGCAATTTGGTTAGTGCTGTTTGATGGAGCAGTGTCATCAGCATGAAGTGGAACAGTTCTGCTTGTAAGTGTCTGGCAGGAGATCCGAGCTTCTGAGCCTCATACCGGCATAAGCAATAAACAACATGTTATTGTATGTTCCATTTTATATTTTTATAGCTGAAGAAAATTAATAATGCATGAGCATCCAATAGGTCTCCATAAGAGTCTGCCTTGAAAATAAAAATACAAACTACAGCTTGTGGTAGTATAAATGTCTCTACTTCATATCTGTGAGCACACTTTCCTGTCTCTCGAGGCAGCAAGAACCTGGGCTGAATTCTGGTCTTGCTGAAGTCAGAGCTCCACTAGACCCAGATGTGCCAGCATCTCACCCTGGTTTGCAGTGCTGAATTGTGGCAATGTTGCTGCTCTAGAGACTGCGTCAGGTGCTGCTGCTGCTAGGCAGTGCAGATGGAGAGCAATCCCTCTTTGTAATGCTCAGCTGCCCTTTTGTTCCCCCATGCTGGGGTTGCACAGCAGATACTGCATAGACATTCTTCATCAGAGGATATATTTGAATTTAGATTTCCCTGTGCCCATACTCTGAAAATTGATCCTTATTTGCCTTTTATCCTTTTTTCTGCCAAGAAGAGTCTTCCAGATTATTGATCATGTGAAGCTGCAGAAGGACAGAGGTCCTTGGGGTTGTTGACAGGTGAAGAGTTGATAGGGTCTGCCACTAACTGTGCTTTTTGGTCCAGAACTGTTGAAAACACATGAGAGCTGGACTGGGTGTGATGGTTTCCATACCAGAGCCAATGTGTGAAAGCTGCTTATCTGAAACTTTCAGGTAAGATTTATTTGTTGATGCAAAACCAGAAAAAGAAACACCTTGGAATTGAGCATTAGACCTCAATAACTAGATAATATTATTGCCAAAGTAATATTTGAAGTATTTTTAATTTGCATCTTGCAGACAAACCTTTCTTTGTTTCATGAGATGGAGTTGAACTGGCATGAGCATTTGAAGCCATTTTCTGGTCTTTATGACACAGCTGCAGAAATCCTAGTTGGTTATTTGCAAATTCTTGGATGCTCTGCCATTGAATTAGATCAAATATTGCTTTTAACTTTGCCTTTCCCAGGATCTATACATGCTTTACAGCTGCAGTTGTGTGGTAACAGATTTTGGTCTGTGAAGTGCAGGATTACTTCACAGTATACACCAAAGTAACCAAAGCTAGGGTTAAATTGTCCAGCATACATAAACAAATGTTGATATTGATTGTGAGGGAGAAAAAAAAATCACATTTAACATAACAGTGGAGCAGTGGAGGCTGGTGATACCTAGTCTAGGGATGAAGCCTGCCTGGAAGACATAATTCCACAGTGTTTTGGACAAATGTCAATATGAAAAGCATATTCTAGTTTTGGTCTTCATATTGTGGCTGTGGTGTTTCTACTCTACTTTGTAATGCTCTGAAACCTGATTTACAGTATCACATAAGGTAAATTAGAATAAATAAGCTCAAAGGCAAAGCTATAATCTAGAAATTCAGCCCCACTTTGCTGCCTCTGACAATGAACTAGTCTTTGGCTATATAACTCCTTTACCAGAAGTCAGGTAGAATTCAAGTGTTCATGGTAATATATAAAAACCCTTTATTTGCCCTTCACAAGAGCTAGGCTTTAATTCCTTATTTATTTATTTATTGCTTAAAGAGCAACTATAAGCTGAAACCTAAGAGGAAGAGATTTAATTTTCATTTTTAGTGTTTGATTGCACAGAGTGACACCTGATGGCTGCATAGAAGATTGTCTTAGTAATGCACATTTTGATAGATTAACAGATTTTCAAGCCAGAAGGATTCTATTAATGTGAGCCACCTGGAAATTAGCACAGGTCTCATCATTTCCTCAGGTGATTCTGGTCTCACATAACCCTGGTGAGACAATGCCATTTATCACCTGGAAACACAGTGAATCCTTAAACATGTTAAAGTATGTCTGTAAAAGGATATAAATTTAATTTATGTAGCCTTGTTCTAGGGTGGTTAATGATCTAGGTAACTATTTTGGTCTCTGCTTTTCTAAATTTTTTGTTGTGGTTTTTGTTAGGTTAAAGCTACTAAGGTGTAGAAAGCCTGCAGCTTCCATGGGTAAGTTCTTCAATTATTTATATAACTTTATGATTAGCAAGTGAATGTATCTTGTTGGCTTATTTTCTCTTTCCACAAATTTTCTAGTTTTGGCTAAAAATTCTGGAGCATAGCTATCGTGTGAGTTTTTCAGATAATGCTTCTTCTAAAGGTCCTTGGGTGCAGAGGTGGTGGGGTGTTGCAGAGAAGGAGAACTTGCCGGAAGTTTTCAGTGAGGACTAGAATTCCTCCTGCTTGCAATAGAAGAAAGGATTTAATAAAAAACCCCGTAATTTTGGGAATTTTCCTTTTCACATTTGGTCTCTGTGGCTGTACATTTGAAGCAGATCTAGGTGTCTCTTTCATGTGATGCATGAATATTCACTAGGAGCAAAGTAACAATTCCTGGTATGTCAACTCTGTATCATTAGTCTAATATGATCAATTGCATTTCAGATTAGGGATTTAGTTTAAGCAAAAGAAAATGAAGCTTAAAAACAAGGGAATAAGATGCAAAATCTAGTTAACTTTGTCTTTATGTGGTTAAAAGTCTGACAACTTCTGTGGTTAGTAAGACAGATTAAGTTTCTATGCTCTTAAGTATTATAGTACTTAAAATACCTCTAGGATTTTATTATTGAAATTTTCGGAAGTTATTAGTCAACATGAATAAACAATTTAAAAATTACATTACTTTAAATGTCAACTGTTTTGAACTCCATGGAAAAAGAAACTTGGTCAATACTTACAAGCAGTATTCTGGTGAAAAGTTAAGAGAATATAATAAAGAGCCCTTCATATAAAAATTATAATATTTGCAGAAGCAAGGCTGTGCTTTTCATATCAGTAGTTTCATGTTTCTTAATTTTTAGGGATTTTTATAAGTAGCTGTATGACAGCTTTTATGATAATATAGAGATCTGCAATGTTGATAAGGATTTAGTTTACTAAAGAGAGAAAGCAAACAAGATCAAAAAATATGAGGGACAATGCAAAGTAGAGTCTTATAAAAAGGCTGCCTTTATAGCTCATCAGTGCAAATTTCTTGTCAAAATGCTCCTTGAGCTAAGTAAGGGTTACTTATTCATGTGAACACCTGACTTATAAAATCAATCAAGCACTGATATCAAAGATGTCTGGCTTTTACATCTATTCAGGTTGATGCTTCCATTAACTTAACTTCATACTCTAAAAGCGTATTTCATTTCTAAATATGCTGTGTATAACTCATTAACATCAGAGCCCCCAGCAGTAATTGCTTGAAAGTGAGTAAAGAAAATCGGAAAAGATGAAGAGCTGAATTGCCACTTAATGAAAGAAAAAAACCCACAGACACACACTTAAATTGGCTATCATGCAGTAGCAAGTCTCTTCTCTATGGAAAACATTCAGACTGCATTTACAGTTTGTGTTGAGATGTTTAAAAATGTGTTAAGTAATACTAAATATGACTTAAAAGCTCAATGTGCTTCTAGACGGAATTTAGCTCAAAAATTACGCTTGTTAATGATCATTTCTTTATATTTACAATATTTTATGCTCCTTCACTCTACATATTGTGGTTATGCCAGCCTTTAGAAAGATCTTAAGAATGAAGTAAAACTCAATTTGGAGAAAGTATGAAGTAGCAGAAATCTGTTTTTCAGAAAACTTCAGTTCAGGCAAAGCAATACCACCACTTCCATTGTCCGATTGACCTTTGGGAACTGAAGCCTTTTGAGTCCAAGACGGGCCTGAGAATTTGCTTGTACATGTTACTTGCTTGTGGTCACCATGTAACAGAGGGGATGGCTTCCCAGGGGAGTCTGTCAGCATGGCTCCATTTGCCTTGGTGCAGCTGGACTGACTTCTATCAGCTGCAGATCTGTGCGGGAGCATGCAGGGAGCATCATGGAGGCAGGCAGGCAGCAGCTTTAAATATTTTAACACCATGAAGGCAAATAAAGTTGAGGAAAACTTTTGTCGGCTTATCAGGGTACAGCAATAAATGCTTGATTTGATTGTTACAATGCAGTGCAAGGATGTCTTTGTCTGTGTGTGCTGCTAGAAGCTAGATTGAAACATTTTGCAGGAACTGTTGGATTTGGATTGAAAACTGATTGTTGTTGATGCAATTTATATTGATTCCTCTGGTGCTTTTACTCCATCTTTGTGACAAAAAATTTCTTGTTTTCAAGACAGTTCTTCCAAATTCCTTCAGATAGCTCTTGGGAAAAAGAAGGTGATAGAGTGCGCTGGCTTAACTCTAAATCATTCACAACTCTCGCAGAGACTCTTACTGCAGCATGAATATTTGTTATTTTTGTCCTGGGAACTAACATTTCAGTTTAATAATGCAGTAAGATCTATTTTTAAAACATCTATGTAGATGTGACCAAAGTAGAAACTAAATATTTAAGTACATATATGCTGTGTGCTAATGATGGATAGGGATGAAAACTGCTCCACCACTGAGGTATGGAAGGATAGATTAATGTTTTACTGGAGTAGCTGTAGAGATTAATTTCTCTCTTTTGCTTTACAGTGTGTTTTTCAAAGAGATTCCAGGTAGCAAGTTTTGGGTTGGATTTCTCTCATTTGAATCAAACTCTAAGCTTGACAGTGTCAGGATGGAGGGAAAAAAAAACCCCACCACCTTGCTTGGCTGCTGAAGTTTAAAAAAAATCCCATATTTTCAAAATAACAGTGAAGTTTACTTTTTTACCTTAGCAATAAAATTAGAAAACAAGACATTTATTTTCACACTGCACCTGTTTCTGAACACCTTCCAGTCATGAACAATATGATTCCTATCAGGCCATGTGCCACTACTGATATTTTATCTCCCTAGAATGGCAAATGCACATAGACTTTTCCCACACATATGTGTGGTATTTTAGGTGTGCCAAAGCTGTGCTGCATGTTTTTAGCACTAAAGGGAAAGTCGAAGGCTGATAAGCCTTTAACAGAAGTAAACAACAGCAGTTTTCTGTTTGTTCTTTGGATCTGCAAAGCCCCATTTTACAGTTTTCAATGTGCCCCAGCACAAGTGTAGCTTTTCTTCTTGCTTCTACCCCCACTGATTCCTATTGAGCCTAATTAACCACTGCTGCCAGGGTAAGCACGTCTTCTGTATATATTTAATAAACTTTTCTTGGATTTAAATGTACTTTTAATACTTCACAACCTCATGGTTTTATATTGTACATGTTCCAGAAACCTGTTTTTGGTAGTTCCTACCCTTTTCAGGCACATGTTGAGCGACTCCATTTTGGCAAACTAGTATGACCATCTGCCAAAGCACAGGCACAAGAATGGCAGAGGTGTGGCTTGCCCTGGGACCTGCACCCACAGGTGGCCAGGTCGTGGTGGTGTGACATTTTGCAAAGACTTGATGGCACGTGCTTCTGTTGAGAAGGCAGAGCAACTTTGTCTTTGCCACCTCAATGATGCATTGCTTCTGGGCCTGTTTCTCCTACCTCAACCGTGTATGATGGACACTTTTGTAGGTGGCATGGGAGATGTGGAGTGAGAAGGTACCACTGTTCTTCAGAACATTGTACATTGCTCTTCAGAACATACAAATGAGTGCTTGGACCTGTGCTAATGGGTGCCATGGAAACAGGATTTGTTCCTCACCACAGTCAGGGCTCACAACCACATAACTTGTATCAGACAAGTATGAACTCAAGCGTGAGGTTGGACTCATGCTTGAAATCAATCCTGAAGTAGCCATAATAGCCACTCCACTGGTAGGGCTGAGTTTGCAAGAGCTACTTTGTGCCCTGAAAATGTGAGCACTGTTTGCAGTACGTTTCCTTAGTTGGTAGGATTTGTAAGTACTCATCCTGACGTAGCCTTTTCCAACAATAGATTCTCTACACTGAAAGAATAATAATTAATTTTACAGGAGACAAAAGTCCACAATAAATGAAGTATCAGGGCTTAAAAAAAATTTACTAAATCTAACAGTCTGCCAAAATGCCCCCACACTAATTATTAAGCTTATATAATTTATTATGGTACTCATTAATCTAAATTGAAAACATGAGCCACAAATTTGAGTTCACCACAAGTCAGTAACCTGTTACCTTTTGTTTTCATTATCATCTGCTGTTTTTCTACACACAAAAAAACCTCTAATCTGAATGTCCAAGTATTTTATAAGTACTCCAGATGAGTAACACTCTTGTTCCAAGAAAAACATAGTCTAATATGGAACAAAGCACAAGTAATTAAGAGGAATAAAAAGGAGATTATAGATAACATAAATGGGATCCGGCTGCTTTCCTATGATATTTTTGCTTCATTCTGGAGTTGTCAGATACTAAATGATAAATAAAATCTGTTATTTCCAACTGCTGCACAAACATGCCAATTGCAGCTTTCTGGGCTTTACTGTTGGGCCTGCCTTTGTAATAATGATTAAAGGGGTCAGTTTTCAAGTAAGTAGTTTTGTTGTTAATTTGGAAAGTATTTTACAATAGTGAATAAATGCAGAATTAATATTTGGAAATGCTGGAGAAGCTGGAATTGGAGCATTCAAGACCAACAGCATTAGTGGAGTAGGAAATGTGTGCCAGTGTGCTTGCATAGTACAAGAAATATTGTGAGACAGGAAAAAAATGTGGGTTGTAGAGGAGAAAGACTTGCAAGGGAATATTTTAGGTAAGGACAAAATAGAAGTAACTAAAGGTTAATGTAGTGTATTTGGCTTCATTGGGCAGTAGGAAATGACAGAGAAATACAGCAGAGAACTCCCGTACTGCCTGTGGGAAGCTGGCAGAGAGAGCTCAATCAATTGTATGCTGTTTTGAGAGTGAAAGTTTAGATATTCTAGGGAGAGGGTTCCAATGGGGCTTCACTGCTAATTCGAAGATTAGGCTTGGTCCTGAGAGTTCAAGGCTCCAGTGTCTGCTACTCACACAGACAGACACAGTTATCTGACACATTATCATTCTCAGTTTAAACTGCTTTATTTTTCTATAAGCTTCTAAGTTATCTAAAAAAAAAAAAAAAAGAGAGAGAGAAAAGATCTTATTGTGCCTGTTTCTTTTCTCATTCTCAGCTTCCCAAAACATGCAACTATATTTTTATGTAGTATCTTGTAAAGATCAAAAGCAAGCCCTGCTGGATCCTACTTCACTTAAACACTTGTACTACCTACAGCTGCTGTGAACAGATAGATGCACAACAGATCTTTCTGAGCTATCAGACTTCACCAATTAATACATTTGTATAATTTGACCTGTCATTAGTAACTCATGGGAGGTGTAACAGCAAAGCACAGGATCCGTTTTTTTCATTGTTCCCATTACTCCCACCTAAAGTCAAGCCATTTCTTTTTGTATGACTCCCTCATTCTTCACATAGCAAAGAGGAGGAGGAAGACAGTCCCCTGTCTAAACTCCTGGCGCTGGATGAAGCGGGTAGGAAGGATGTTTAGAAGGCCGGGTGACGCTAGATTGTCACCGGCCTGCCTCGCCCCGTCACACGGAGCGCAGTGCGGGCAGGCGCCGCCAGGGGGCGGCCGTGCCACGCCGGTCGCAGCGCGGGAGCGATCCCGGCCCGATCCCGGATGGAGCCGCCCCGGGGGCTGCTGGGGGGAGCCGAGGGGGAAAAAGGGCTGAAACAACAGCCACAGGAGTGTTGTAATAAGAATCCGCGTGTGGTTGTTGTTTTCCTGGACACCGTTAACCCTGCTTAAACCAGAAGTGTTGTGACAAACTATCTGAGAAAATATTTTAGATGTGTGCAATAGGAATTTATTAGTTGTGAGGCACAGTTTATAACCCAGGATTTCTGAGTGAGACACTTGAATATCACAAAATAACAGGATAATGAGGTTGGAAGAAACCTCTGAGATCATCGAGTCCAACCTATGCCCTAACACCTCAACTGTACTATAGCACCAAGTGCCA
This sequence comes from Melozone crissalis, assembly GCF_028551555.1. Taxonomy (NCBI): domain Eukaryota; kingdom Metazoa; phylum Chordata; class Aves; order Passeriformes; family Passerellidae; genus Melozone; species Melozone crissalis. The sequence goes on from NW_026535794.1 coordinate 37,345,476, forward strand.
TGTCCAGTCTTTTTTTAAACACATCCACAAATGGTGATTCTACCACCTCCCTGGGAAGAGCATTCCAGTACTTTATTATTCTTTCAGTGAATTTTTTTTTCCTAATATCCAAACTATACCTTCCCTGACATAGCTTGAGACTGTTTCCTCAGGACATGTTAAGCTTGCCGAACAGCCTGTTTCTGTTGCTGGCTTGGTTTTGTGTGCACAGTGCGAAATAAAATTTGTCAGATCTTGATTAATAAACAAGGTTTGCGCAAAGAATGATACAACAGAACTGTTTAAAACGCCTGTTGCTCTGATTTAAAAGTCAACACTGCTGCACCTTTGAAGAGAGTAAACCCTATGCCTGAAGTGGGTCAAAACATTTCTTGAAGTGCTGGAATGCTGTTTCTTGAGGTTGAGTCCAAATATGAATTTCTGGTTTAGACTCACTCTTTTTGTTTGTAGGATATGTGAAAGGCCATGCTAAGTAAGAGGTGAGGTAGGTGGATATGCAAGAAAATAAAACAGTGAAGGAATTATTAAATAGCCATCTAAAAAAGTCCTCTGAGTTCTCCTTCAAATGAGGTTATGAATGAAGGATTCAAAATATCAATATTAGAGAAATATTCTGTCTCTGAAGAGCAACAGTATTGAAAATCTTCTTTTAAGCATTAGAAAAATAATTATGGAGTATTTCAGTGTTTGAAATACCTAATTTTGCCAGGGAAACATCTAACACTAGATAAATCTAAAATTTTCACATTTGAAACAGAATAGGTTTTAAGCGACATAATTGGTTTTGAGGTAATGAGACAAAGCATTAGAGCTTTGGGTTTCTCCCACAGAAAATCAGATTCCAGAGGCTTTCCTGGAAATGGTTTGTAATGTCCATTGGAATTAAATGCATCAATTAGTTTTCATAATTGCTGTTAATTTCACTAATTAGGATTGTGAGATTAAGGTTTTTACTAGGTTTCTTCTCTCAGTCTTTAATCTGACAATCAATATTCAGAATTCTTCCGCTTGTAATCTCAAAAAGTTCACTCCTTGGGTTAACATAATGGTGTGGTTTGACACTGGCCAAATGCCAGGCACCCAGGAAAGCCATTCACTCCCTCCCCTCTGCAGCTGGACAGAGGAGAGAAAACTTAACACAGTTTCATGAGTTAAGAACCAGGAGTGATCACTCATCAAATACCATCACAGAAAAAACAGGCTCAACTTAGGAACATGAAATTAATTTTTTTAATTACTAACAAAATTAGAGCAAGATAATGAGAAGTGAAACAGGCCCTTAAAAATACCTTTTCCCCCCACCCCTGTAGCACCTCCTGCCCTTCCTTCTCCATTGACCTTGGTGTTTGCAGAGCTGGTCTCACTCCGCTCCTCTCTAGTCACAATTGAAACTGCACCACAGCTTTTGTTTTGATTTCTTCTCAAATCTTTTATCCCAGAGGCATTACCACTATTTATAATTGGTCCAGCCTTGGTCAGCAGCCTGTCCCTCTTTGGAGCCGCCAGCAATTTCTTCTCCTGTACATGAAAGAAGCTTCTAGCAGCTTCTCACAGGAGCCACCCTGTAGCCTCCCCGCTGCCAAAAACCAGGCCATGCACAACCAATACCCATAATTACCCACAAAAGTGAGTGAAGGACAGGAGGCCTGTGCTGAGTTTTTGAACAGTCACATTCACATTCATAGTGCCTTTTAGGCCAACTCTTGCTGTCACACATCAGAGTTTCACTGAAAAGCTGTTTCACTGAACAGTTTCATACCGTGTTTTCCTGCAGGTCCCTTCTGGTCCCTTTATGCATGTGCTTATAATGGTGTTTTCTTGATAATATCATCAGAAGTCACATTTTTTAGTAGATTCTGAGGAAACACGTATGGCCAGTCCCATACCACACAAAAATGAGCAGGCTGTGTCTGAGTAAGAGAGGGAATTATGCAAGTGTTCCCTCTTGGGATCTCTGAAGGCTGTAGTAATTCTGTAAAGGTCCAGAAATATAAAGTTTAATTATTGCAATTACACACCTGAAACAAAAAGTTCTCTAAATGACCTAGGGGACTGGGAGTTCGGTGGGCAGATGATTAGATGCTAGACTAATCATGGTCAGGTCCTGGTTCCTTAGAGAGCTGGTAATTTCAAAGTGAGTGACTCCCTGTTTGTTGTTGCATTTACAAGCTCTGGTATGCTTAGACATTGCAGTTCAGCTCGATCCTTACACAATTTGCTGCATGTATTTGAAACTTGTGTGATTGCCTGGTGATTAATGCATGAAATAGATGGAAGACTATGACATATGCTTAAAATGCTGCTTATATATGATGTAGGAGAGAAGACGTTGTTTGGATTTTCTGAACCAAGCTCTTAGATGGCTAGGAAGCACTTGCTATTACAACCAGGCTGTAATTTGGTGCCTTTCTTCCCCTAAAAAAGTCTTTGTATTCTTCTTTTAAGGTCTTGATTAATCTCACAAAACAAGCTGGTTATGTTAATATATGGTACAACAATAAAACTTCATCCTGTTATATATCATAAGTTAGTTTGTGCGGTGAGTGGTAGGACTTGTAGATGGATTGAAGCCATTCTTTCAAGATCCCTTATTTGTTGGCTGTGGTATTTTAATTCAAATAAAAAAGTTGTCTGATTCTGTTAAAGAGGTAGTACTAACCTAGTTCAAAATTAGTTGAGAGTAGCAGCAAAGTACTTTCCTGCTGGCCTTAAGGTGTGCAGGACACCCAAAATGGTCTCAACACCGTAGGAAAATCTATTATTTCATTCTCTAGCCTGTAAATCAGTATGTTTTTCTGTTACAAATTATCATCTCTGGAAATTGCAAGTGCTTCACTGAGGAGTGGTGTGCAGAACCACAAATGGAAGTGGAGGAGTCTGCACTATTTTTGTTTGCTGTTCAATACTTCTCTCTTGTGTAAAAAATATAAAGCATTTGTCCAATTGCTGTGGCTCTTTCCTGACTTGGTGACACGTAATTAAAATGTGATTGAAATGTCTGTTTCATTTCAATTTGTGAGCAGAGGACTCACTTTAAGGAACTGCACTGTGCACTGCCTCTGGCAGCAGAGGTGGCTTCAGAAATCTGTGTCACCAGACCTTGTGCTAGGAACCTTGTCCCACACATTGTGCTGACACAGATTTTGGCAGGGCTGCAGTATAACCTGAATCAGAGGAAACATACAGGCTGGCAAAGGAATTTGATTCTTGAAGTTTACACTGAATCTAGAAGAATTTTCTGGTTTGATTCATTGAGCAGCTATTAAACAAATTCTACTGCCAAAAGTAAGGAGGCAGAAACTCTTGCAGGGAAGTTAGGAGCACCAAGGAAGGAACTTGTTAAGCTGGTTTTGTTTGCTTTAGGCTGATTTTCTGTTTGTTTGTTTGTTTGTTGATTGGTTGTAGTAGTAATGAATTTTTTTCTTAGATTATATGAGAGAAGGCAAAGACTTATAGAACACTCTGCAGGTAGGAACATTGGAAACATTAATGTACATTTATACATACATTGCTAGCCAGGTTTGAAGCTTAAAGTAAACTGCCTATGCCGAGTAGATAGAATATTTTTATTTCTACCATACTTTTCCCTTTTTTCTCCAAACTGTAACAAACTCTTAGATATCAAAGCAATAATCAGCGACTTGCCCACTGAGCAAACAATCCAAAGCTTTTGAGCCAAAGGCTTCCTCTGCTATCTTCAGTGAACTGGAATGAGAGAACAAACTTGGCAGGCAAAAACTAAATTTATGTCACAAAGTAGTGCTACTTTCCATAAGTATAATCTTACCTTTTGAGTGGATGTATTCTTTCAATTAACTGTAAAGAACTCTGCTCCTCCAGCAGTAGAGCACCAATTTTTACACGATAAGCTGATTGTGAAGCTCTTTTCTGCAAACTGGACTTGTGCATCAGAATCATGAAACATTAGTCATTTTTGCTTCCAGGTTACCTAATGACATTAGGGAACTGGTTTCTCTTATTTTTAGTTCAGGCTGTTTAGCAGTAGGTGGCATCCTACTTTAAGATTAGAATGAACTGTAAAGTTCCTAGCATGTGTTGTCACTCAGTCTAGAAAGTTCTTAGAATTTCTTTTCTCTTTCTACCCGTGTGCAGTATTACCAAGGGAGGACTTTTTTTGGCATAAAGTAAACAGGAATGTGTATGAGTTCTGATGTGAGTTCCATATACTAGAAGCTTGCTAGTACCATGCAGTGAAAGTCCTAGTTTAAATTGAATTTGGAATTTGTTTTGCAAGACTTGAAGCAGACCTTTTTAAATCAGGACAGATGAGCAAAATCAAATTATTAAAGGCTTTTATGAGAAGCTGGATTGGTTTCAGCTTTCTCAGATGCTCATTGTGTTCTGTCTGCACTACCGGTGGGAAGTGAAAATAATTAATCCTGAAAATTAGATTGAACGGCTGTTCAAAGCAATAAAAGGAAGGAAATTAATTGCTAGTATTGATACAGTATCCTTAAGTCATCTCACTCAATATCACAAAGTGTCAGATTATGTGCTTAGGTAGAAACTAGGGAAAAATTATACACTCATATTCCATGTGTTTAATGGAAAAAAGTCTAAAACAAAGTTTTGAAAGGAAAAGAGTCAGTGATGGCTCTAAGTGATAATGCAGAAGGAAATTGGGGATGGTAAGAGTCTTGGGAGGTGGATGACAGGGAAATCAATCAGTAACTGAAGCTGGTTTTGTGAGATCTTAATATGCTTCACCAGAATCCCTGTGACTTGGATTGGCTATTCTCTTTTCAGACTCTAAAAAGGTTGTCAGAGCTGCTTTAGCAGCCTCCAAAAAGGTTTCTAACTTCCTTTTCCTTCCTCCCAGTCCCCTCCCCTGCCCTGAGGATTTTGTGTAGAGAAATACACTTTCAGTACAATTTAAGTATAGATTGAGAGCATTCTTTGAAATACCAGTGCTCACTGAAGTGTGAATGGGAACTACCAGGAGTAGGTAACACTTGACACTCAGTGTCCCAAACTGGGTGAGGTACCTCTTTTATTTTACTATGTATTTATTTATGTGGATTTTGGCCAGCACAGATTTACCAAACAGATGCTCATTCCCTTTCTAATATGATAATTGTATCATGCTGAAAAGGAAGAATACTCAGTGCTTAAATGTTTTTGTGTATCTAGCCCTTATGATGCAAATAAGCAGCTTTTGTAATATTCAAAATCACATGGGTGCTCAACAAAAAAATATTTCATTTATTGTCTAATCTTTTCTCTTTAGCTGATCACTTAGATTTTGCATAAAAGAGCAGCTCTGTTTTAATAAGTGGTAAAAGATTTAAGCCTTGTTAAATGTTCCATGAAAATGTACAAAGACATTAAAAGGTGTTTAAGCGTTAGTTTGATATGAATTGTGTATTTAACTTCATTATAATAACTCATTTGCTTAACATCACTCATGTACTTATGTAACCACCTGAATGTGGGCTGTGGAGAGACAGGTTTATAAAAGAGTTTTTATGGCACACACTTTCATCTCAGTATTTATATTTCTGAAAGGAAAATGTTACAGCAATATGGTAGGTCTTGGGCCAATGCACCTGGGGTATTGCTGTTTCTAGAGTCTGCTTCATTTCTGACGTATTTGTGAAATATATCACTTGCCCATTTAATAATAAACAATAACACTGAGTTACATGCAGTCCTGTATTGCAGATAAAGCCTTGCTAATGTTAAAAACAGTGTTTGGTGAATGGGAATGGTACTCCTCAAATAAAATAATATCTTCCTGTTTATGTTTAGCTCTTACTAATTTACCATCCACAATCTAATTACAAAATAGGCAAATAGTTAGAAATGGGATATGGGAATTTCAGCCTGTGTAGGCTGTTTAAAAAGTGAGAATACTAATGAAGGAAACATAGAATAAGTTGCTGTGAGACAACACATGTGCAAAGCATATAAGGGAGAAGACCCCCTCCCCTAGATTTAGTGTCAATTTTATGTTTAGACAATGGCTGGAAATATTGTGTTTATCTTTTTCCAGTTTCAAATGTTACATAACAGCTATTGAAACACTTTCTTAAGGTTTTTAAGGAAAGAGAATGGATTGTTGCCTTAACAAAATCTAAGTGAAACTGCTAAAAAAGATCCTTCTTTGATAAAAGTAATTCTGTGTATATCCAAAACTTAGTTTTTAAAGCCACATCAAATACAGACAAGTGAATTAAGTAATCATGTCTGGGTATTATTTCAATTTTTAGGTTTATTTTTAAATTTTCATCTGGTCTGGGTCCATGACACCTGCAGTGAAAGCAATAGATCCGGTGGGAACTCAGAAAATGTGTATGTTTATAGTGTTTAGAGCCAAGGACTGGAAGCTGTGCTGTATCTCCAGTGCCATCAGTATAATTACACCAGCAGAGACCTAGGCTTTCTGTCTATTCAGGAGCTTTAAAACATATAAATAATCAGGTCATGCTGTGGCTGGAGGCAAACATTGACCACAGTCCTGGAAAAATGCATGTTGAGAGTTTAATACTTGAGTATGCTTATCTTACAAAATACACTGCAGCAAGTGCTAAGGGTATTTCACTAAATAGAGCTTAATGTTAAGCATATTACCAGTCCTATATTAGTATATGTTTTAAGTGTTTTGCTGGATTAGCTCTGGAGAACATTAACCTTGTGCTTACAGTACTAGAGCATTGATTCAAAGTTCTTTTTCAGAAAAGTAAGTACAGAAAAAAGCCTGTACTTACTTGAGTACAAGTTGTATTCAAAATATTTGCAGCAGTTGTGTATATGGCTGAATTGAAGCGGGCCAAAAAATGCTCATACAAGCTCCTTTCGTGTAATTCAACCTGTGGTCAGTAAAAATATGAATTTGAACAAATTTCTGCTAGTTATAATATTCATAGTAGCATATTGTCCAATTAAACTATAGAAATGGAGGAACATCTAGCTGTGAAAATAGATTCTTCTTCTACCACATTTCTATAACCCCACATGAATGATGGAACTGGTTATCAATCTGCAGGTCAATAGCTTGTATTTTCACCCGAGGAAGCATCTGGTCCAAATTAATATTTTAGAGCACATTTTTAAAGTTAATTCTTTCCAGAAGCTTTCACATACTTCTTATATGTTCATTAAAATTGCTTCATGTGGTAAGGCTGCTCTTTTAGTGGTGTGACTACGCTGGAGGATGAGGGCCCAGATCACACATGATGCAAGGGCCAGACTTCCAAAGTGTTCAGGGTCTGATTGCATCCTCCTTCAGCAGCTGCTGCTGGATGGCTGAGGAGGTTCCTGCCCCTAATCACTCATCTCTGCTCTCTGCTGACGTGTCCAGCATTGCCTGGCATGGTGGTCCTTGGAGCAGCCTGCCTCGCTGAGATTTATCAAAAGGGGCTGGATAAGCAAAGGTGAGGGAATGATTATAGGGCAATATTAAGACTGGGGAGAAGGAGAATGGGAGTCCTGATGGCTATAATTAATTTTCTTCATTCACAGTGGAGGAGAAAGTGAGAACAACTTCTCATGTCTCCATTGAGACTTCCAGAAAAAGCCAAGTGATCATCAGGAGGCAAAATTACACAAAACAAACATTTTCATAAATCCTCTACCTTTCCAACCTTCCTCTTTCATTACCTATAAACCTTTAAAATTTCCTCTTTAGTTGTTAGTACCTTGAACTCAGTGTTTTACCTGACCTTAATTGAAGTTTGAACAGGCTGAAGCTGATCCATGCCATTTTAGTCAATATGATGTTGCAATCTCAACCGAGATAAAAGATTCTTTACTGTAATTCTTGTTATTCTCACCTATTAGTCACAAGATGCTGTAAATATTTTTTAAGTGTTTGTAAAATTTTTTTTAAATTTTTGTAAATATTGCTGTCACAATATTTGTAAAGATACAAATATTCCAAAGATAAACAAAAAATAAATTGCAAAAGTTATTTCATATTACTCTTCAGAGTAAGAAAATGTGGTAATAGTTAATGTGAAATGCAATGGTTGTCCATATTTTGGTTTAAAGAGTGTGAAAATCCAAATGCAATCTTACATTTTGTGCTATTTTAGGTAGGATAAGAGGCCCAAATATCAGAGGTGTTAGAATAAGCTTGTTACTATGTGAAATTGAATGAGATGAACTTTTACGAGAAGGATATCAATATTTAGCAGCTGTGAAAAATGTAGAGTATTCATTCCAAAATCTGGAAGTGTACTCAAATATGCAAATATTCCAAATTTGGAAGACACATTCAGAGTTTTGAAATTAAATGTTTGTGAAGAACAACAGGATTAGTGAAAAGTTATTAAAATAAATCTGAGAACCACAGCATCAATTCATAACCTTTGCGTGTCTTGTCAAAGAGGAGAGAATTAATTCCAAAGGCAGGTTGGCAGTTATTAAGTGACAACTTAGACTTTGCATTGTTTTTCTCAGTTCTGTACAAGAAAAATACTAAATGGAAATGATAAAATAAGGCAATAAGACTCTCCTTTTACTTATCTAATAATCTACTATGGCCTGTTGTTTGCCAAACACTTGTTTTTCTTGTTTACCATATGTTATATCAGTTATATCACTACAATCCTTGGATTTTTCAGCAGGTATTTTCATGGACTGTTTGCTTATTATTTATTATAATAATTCTTTTTGTCTTGTAACTGAAACAAACCTCCTAAACCCTGGCTTCTGCAATAGTTATCATTACATTTCAGTTCTTTACAAGTTGTTAAAGTGCTTACTCTGCACATAGTTTATCATAAAATATAAACAAAAGCTATATGCTTTGACAATTAGAGAAAAATGGAAAAGTGCTTATCTCAACTGCTGAAAGAATATAACAAACTAAAACTACTGTGAGTGATGATTCTCTGCCCAGGGCAGTAAACTACAGTTTTCTAGCTATAAGTTTATTTTTCCAACCATTTACAAAGCACAGATAATATCTGTTTCTTAACCCATCTAGTAAATATCTGACCTAAATTTCTAATGAAAAAAACCCACTTGTTTAGATTTCAGGAGCCTAGAAGTTTATTTGGCATGTGTATTTTAGTAATGTTAAATTTACTTAGGAAAATTGTAAGCTAATACCAATGAGATAACACCATAAACTGCACCTACATGTTTACCTGTGTATATATATCATCAAGAAAAATTGGATAGAGGTTCCCTTAATTTTCCGTGTTCATCTTCTGTCAGATGATCAGGTAGTGGAGAAATACATAAAGTTCATATTGTTCATATATTTCTTAGTTCATTTGAGTAAGCTTGTGAACTTGTATTTTTGTGAGGCTTTTGATTGTTGTTTGCTGTGAATAACCTGGTAGAACAAGTTAAGTAGAAAAAATTATACCAAAAGGTGGGAAAACTAATTCTGTACAAATCTTGAATTCCCAACTGAATGTTTCAGCTCAACTTGAATTTGATTCCACATTATTTGATCCCACTAAATCACTAGATAGAATAATTCCCACCTCTGCTGTTTGACACTAGATCAAGTACTTGAATGTGATTGCAGGTTTCTGTTCCTTAGTATGAAACAAATTAATTTAAACCTTAATCTGAGGAGGTTTTTAGTACAAGCAGCATAATAAGATGCTATTTCTTGTAAAATAAATGTGCTTCAGAAGAACACCTGGAAACCTTTTTCATGGCCAAGAAATCCCAAAACAATACTTAGAAAGTGTCCATGGATTTTATATTATTCAGTTATTATGAGCTTGGAAGAAGCTGTGAGCTTTTTTCTGGATCATGGCTACATTATCTACTTTAATGTTTTAATTTCAGCTCTTCATGGGACAAAAAGTGCTGACACAAATTCTGTACTGAGCTTTAAACTGCACTGTAACAGCAAATGCCATCCTAGATAAAAGATTAGTCTTGAAAATTGTACCAAGAATATACCAACTAGTCTATGCAAAAAGGATAAGGATATTAATTCAACTTGACTAGGGAGCAGATTATACTATAAATAGAACTCTGAGGCTGCAACTAATGCAAGGCTGGTAATTTCCTACAAAATCCATTGCATGTATATGTGCCCTAATCCTGTAATATGATCCTCAGTCTAATCCTTACACTTACCTATTATGTCACACTAATTTTCCTGCGCAGAGAGCTCTGCACACCTGAGGCTTTACTTGCTTGCATTCGTTATGGGATCAGAGAACTGCTTATAGATGGAACATACAAAATTATGAGGAATATTTTATATAGAAGGTAAGCTAATAGAGGATTGACACATCTGAAATCCCAAATTCTTTGAAATATTGAAAAAAATTGGGATACATCAAAATCTAAATAAAAACAAGAATTCTTCAGGTTCAAAGTGTCATGCAGACTATTTTGCAGTGCATTTTGGAGCTGACTGAAGTTCAAGATTCATTTCTTGAAACAAAGTCCAAAAATAACCTGTTTCTGTCCCGTTGGAGTTTTGCTGGAAGAAGAGCACACAAAAACTAGATGGATGCAGCATAAAACTCCTCTTAATCCTGATTTCCACGTTCTCACAACTCTTTCAGCTATAGGCAAAAATGCTGTATTTTTTTTTTCCTTTTCTTTCTCTTTTTTTTCCTGGTCTCTGCATGATTAAGCATTGCTTGAATCTTCCTATTCATTCTTAGACCTGGTGTGCTGCCCACTCTCCTGTCCCTTGATTTCATCTCCTCCTACTTAAACCCTGTTTTGCCTGTTGTCACAAGTGTGGCACAAGAGATTTAGTCCAAAGCTCAGTCCTGTGCCAAACACTTTCACCTGTTAGACATTTCCTCAACTGCCTACTTCCATAGGATTTCTTTGCCAATTCTTTGCCTTAGTCATTGAGGTTCTTTTTCTCTGAACAGTAAAACTTCTTTCCTGCAGTTTTTTTCTATCGCTGTCCTTTTGCAGTGTTCCTCTTTGCAAATGTCTAAATCAAAGTACACTTTCAGGAAGATGCATTTATGAAAATCTCTCCAAAATAAGGGAGTAAGATAAATGTTTTTCTTATAACAGTGAAAACAGGGTAGTTTTTATTATTTATCTGTAGATAAAGAAGATTTGGAGTATCTTCTAGGTAGAGAAACATTACTTCTGACTACTGAAGTATCTACTGGTTCTCCTGTTTAAATGGCCTCATGAGAAGAACAACTAATGAAACTCTTATTAAGATGGAAAAGAAGTTGAGTTGGAGAAGATTAAAAAGTAAATCAATCAGCATTAAGGCTGATCTGTAACAGCCTTGATGGATCAAGTTAGACTCCTGTTCCTTAATTACTTGCTGTTTAACTGTTGTCTTCTGAAGAACTTGTTATGTAGAAGTAAGATTTACTGAAAAACAAAGTGTTGTGGAGGATTTATTGTGTTTCAGGAGTTTTCAATTTATTTTCAAACAGTGATGAAATTGACTTAAGTAGAAGAAAATTCAGTTATCACTCTTATAATCAAAAAGTCATGTAACCTGAACTGTAGCTAACAAGGGTTTTATCTAAAATCTGTGGGAAATGGTGCTTTTCTTCTATTTCTGAAAAAATGTATGTGCTGCAGTATCTTAAGCAATTTACCTAGTCTAGTTGATGCAAGGATTCTTGAAAAAACTCTAACCCACTTCAAATATTTTTTTAATCAGTACTCTGTAGTAATGTGCCCCCTGTTGACAGAGTGACAAAATTATCCTTTATCTTTTAAAAAAGAAAAGAAAGTCCAGAAATTCTCTCCTCAATTAGGTAAAATGACACCTCATAGAACCTTGGGAACTTCACCTAAAACTTAAGGATAGCCAATTGGAAAGAAGGCAAAAAGTCCTGCCTAAGCAATTTACTAGAAAAAGAAGAGAACAAAAGGAAATAATGTCTTTCGTGAGGTGATTTACCAGGAGCAATGACCTCTTGCCCTGGCTTGATTTTTCTCTGTAAAGAGCTTTGTTATTTTGCCTTTTATTGAAACTTTTTTGTTTCCAACACTGCCACAGAAGCCATCCTGCTGACTTTATGCCATCTGAGGTGGCTGAGCTATATCGGGTGTGATAGAAATCTCCAAAGGCTTATAAGACCTGGCTCGAGGAGACCCTCATATCAGTACTCCTGTTTTTCCTTGTCCCTCTCACTCTTCCTCCAATTAGGAGAAGGTATTATTACATTCAGTGGTCTGAAAATTTTATTATTGCTTCAACTAACTCTTGGCAAAGCAATTGATCTTGTTGCATCTGTACTTATACTAATAAAGCATCTTTGGGTTTTTAAAGTGCATTTACACTTTATAGACAGGCATTTTGGAACTATAGAAATGTATTTTAGAGTTAAACACATTTTTCTCTAACAATTTGGGAATTTTCTTAAGCTACTGCTCATGATATTTTAATGATACATTAAATACACTTTTTTGTTTTGTCTCTGTGATCATTGTATTTACTATCTTCTATGGCCAAGATTAAACACCTCAAGATACCTTTAAAATACATGTCAATTAAGGTCACTCTACTATATATTTTGAAGTAGAAAGTACATTTGACCTGCCATAAGTATTGGTCCTGAATTATTTCTGTGTAAAACAATGCTGAAAGAATTAAGTTCTCATCGTCCAGTTGTTGTTGAGAGATTATGAAAGGTACTGAAAAATATGCTGATTATACTTATGTAATGGGGAGAACTTCCGTTTTCTCTGTTGGAAGTTTCTAAAGCAAAATTTAATATATGACTTCAAGTTATTGCTGTTGACTTCTGCAAAGCTTGCCAATTGCACCTTAGAGAAAATGTGCTATTACTGTTAACACCCAAACAAGCCATATATTGAGTGGTATTAATATTTACCATCAAAATCCCTAAATATCAGAGAATTTTCACCTGTTTCTCTCTAGGAGGATGTTTTAGGTAGATAAATTAGATGTCAGGTCTAATTTATAATTAATATAAAGGTCTATTTAAAGTACATACATCATAGCACTAATTTCTGTGTCTTTATGATATGAAGTGATTAAAAATACTTGTACATTATGAGCTAGGAATTTTCCAATGCTTTTAACTTGTTTTAAACATAAATCTTATATTTTAATATTAGATTTTCACTTTTTAAAATGCAGTAAAGTCCAAGAGAAAAGAAGGAATAAGACCTAGTAATGCTACCCAGGCTTTTTATTAATGAATCCTCTGTCAAGGCAATTGCAGTGATAAATCTGAAGATGACATCTAGTGAAGTACTATTCTGTTTCCTTTGGAGTGTTCTGTGTCTTGGTAGTCTTTCGTGACTTGCAGTGACTTATAACAAACAATGTTGCTCTCACTTCCTGCTCTCTTGTCACTTCATGGATGGTCACAAAATCCTCATTCACATCAGCACCACAACAGTGCTGGGGTCCAGCATAGCTGAACTGCTTAATTCTTTTAGCATTATCTGTGGTGCTCTGCAGGTCAGAAAAATTAATAAAGTCAAACCAGCTGGCGTGTCCCAGCCTCTTCTCTATTGCACTGGTGCAAGTCAGGAAAAATATGGCTGAGTCATGGGAGTTATTTTGGTGATGTTGAAGAAGATTAAGAAGAATATAAATTGTGCTCAAAAAATACCAGGCAAGGAAAAGAAGAAATTGTTTTAGACTGATCTGGTTTAAGGATTTTAAAATAGGTGTACTTATGAAGGGATTTGTTCTGTCTTTGGAGCTGCTTTTCAATTATGGTATTTAGAATGTGATCATGAAATTTAGATAGCTATTTCCCAGTGTTCAGGGGATATCTCTGTGGAAGCATGGTAGCACAATTTCTAATTAACTTGGAGGGATCTGTGGGAGGAATCACTTTTTACACCTGCATGTAGGAAGGTGATGTTTAAGGCTTAAGAGAAAATCCCATATCTAGAGCTGTGCTTGTGATTATTCTGTATTCAAAGCATCCTTCTGTGTCTCTTATACAATCGGTATCACCTCTTAAACTTTTGGACTGAGTTCGCCTTTGTTTTCTCTGAGCACAAACTTGCCTTGCAAATAATTCTGATTTCGTACTCTTTGAATCCAATCAGATTAATGGTAATGGATTGCATTTTATAATGAAATTATTTTAAACTCTAGGTCATAAAAAAGTGAAGTTCTGATATTACTACAAAGAATACTGTCAACAGCTATTTTGATATTCAGTAAGTGAATTCATTCCTTTTTAAAAGAGAGAATTTAGAAGAAAATTAGTACTCCTTATTAACAGGTGAACTGAATTGGTGACATTTTTTGAGATGTGGAATAATCTACAACATCCTTTAGCATCAGCATTGCCTCTCGTGCCACAGTGAGGGTGAAAGGCTTATGATGTATTTCATACCCAGGAAATACAAAATAAGCCATTACAATGCCTCAGTCTCTTCTGAATTTAACTTTCTTTTTATCTTTATTTTACTGCAACAATTTTAAGAAGAAAATTCTGTTCCTATTTAGTTAAATATAAGGTTCATCACCAGAATTGTAGTGTAGCTATTTTATTTTATTTTTTTATTTTATATTAGTAGTATTATTTTTGAGGGCTTTGGCTTTAGTTTGCTGGGGGATTTGGTTTTGTTTTCTGGTGAAAACCAAACTTCATTGAAAACAGATATTGTTTATTCAGCTTTAGATGTTAATTTTGTGCATGACTCCTTTATGCAGTATACTTTTTTCCAATAAACAATGAGTTTTTCCCCACATGATGGTGCTCAATTAATGTGAGAGCAATTGAGTGTCTTCTTAATTCCTTGTTGTTTGAAATGTGGTTCAATAACTTTCTGAATGCTATCCAATCTCTTCAATAACAACTGCTAATTTGTTTCTAGCTTTATCAGAGGTTTTTGTGAAATTTTGTTGTTTTGTGAACATTAACCATATCCACGCAATCCTTGGAGGTGAAAATTATGATTCTACTTTTATAGACAGGAAAGTGGAAAACAAATTTTATAGTCTTATTAATTTTGAGATCAGATAGTGTATTCACCATTTTTTTTTTTGTTTGACAACAAAGCTACCTTTAGATCTTACTTAATTTTCTACTTTGTAGAAAACAAGAGACAGCATCTTCTTTCATTGTAAATCTGATGGACACACGAAACCTGGGTCTGTGAATGTATGAAGAGATTTCTAACCATACAAAACATAAATCAGTATTGTATAAATCATTCATCTACTTAGCTGAGCAATATGAATAATGGAATTCAACCTTATCCATGATTACCTATATATTTCAAAAGAAAACAAAAGCATAAATTGCAGCCTAATAGGGTGGTGATGTCAGTATAATCAGAACCTTGTGCATCTACCACAGTACTTTTTCAGTACTTTAGTGAATGCCATGTCTCTGAACATCAGGTTTGCATCCTTTAACACCAGTGCTAAAAAGAAATGAGGCTTTTGCCAAAAGGTTTCATGGGTGTCTGCCAGGAGCACAGGAAAAGTGAGCTTTAAATCTTTAACTTCAGTAAAAGCACCCCATGTATGGATTCTCCTGTTTGCTTGCAACTTCATCCAGTTTGTAGGAACTCAGTGTCCTCCTGAGCCAGAGGTGCTGGCTGTGCATTTGAACTTCAACCCAAACTGTCCCTTGTTTGTCAGAGTTGTAATTATGCAGCTCTATTCTTGAAAATTTCTCTTGTTGGCTTATGCACAACAAAAGGCAGGGGCCAGCATTTCTTGAATTGCAATAATCATTTATCAGGATAATATTCTTAACACACACTACTTCAGACTAAATTAGCCTGTTCATTGCAGATGAATAGCAGGTTGCCATTCTTTGCAATTTTCTAGTATTTTCAGGCTGTTTTATAATTTTTTTGTTTTCCACTGGATGCCAGGGTTAACAAACAAATAAGTGGGTGGCAATTTCAAGCACAAAAGTAAGCTGCAGGCAGTCCTTGTTAATTTGATTTTCACTATCTGCTTTCATTTGCATAATTGTAGCAGGTAGGTTGAGGTCAAATGGTTATGCCAGGGAAGCAACTCCTGACTTCTTGCTTCATGAGGTAATTAATGATACTGCGAAATATTAATAACAAGATTTGGGAACAGTTCTGTTGGATAAATCATAAATGAGGAAAAGTTATGAGAAAAAATGCTACAACATGCTGCTCATTGCTTATGTTTTGTGCAAAACTCTGCCCATGCCCACATTTCTGGGTAACAAGCAATAATATAGATTATACCATGCCTCACAATGTAATGTGGTATGTTGAGTGCCCAAGTAGCTCTGGATAAGTAGGGGGAAATGGAATGCTGAGATTTTATTTAAATACTGTTGAGTAATTTGAAGTGGCAAACCTTATTTTCTTAGATAGTCCTTCTGGTCTAAACTTTAAGCCCCTGAATAAAGTTCATTTGCAATCTCTGGATACTAATGGCATCCTCAAGAGTAGCAGCAGTGCTATCAGTACTTAATTTCTCAGCTTTGGTACCGTTTATCTGTATCTCTTATCCATATATTTTTACATATATTTATGCTTTTGAATTCAGCAAAATGCTCCACAGCAAAAAGAAAGGAATATGGAGAGTGGGCTATTTACGTAAATTGGATATAGACTAATACACAAAAATCAAAGTTAGATTCCAACTCTTGCTTACCTGTCCTTGCCAGCAAAAATAATATTTTATTAGGCACTATGTCCCAATATTCCAGATATTAGAAATTGATACAGCAAAACTGAAAGCTGGTTTCTTAAAACAAGATAAAATTCACCCAGGTTTTTATTTTAATTTTCCTTACACACACACATATATATATACACACATATATATAATACATATATGTCTGTGACTATTCAGACTACCTTTTCTTTTCATTTAAAGCTTAAAAATAATTTTCCAAATAACTTTTGATTGCAAAATTTCAAATCCTTCCTTTTATATATGCTCAGCTCTTGTCTGCTTTTCTTAACTATTTTTTCTTTGCTTACCAAAATTTCAGCCTGATAAATTTGTCTGCTTTGAGCAACTTTAAGAGTTTACCGTGTTTTGTAGTAAGCTCTCTAAAGTACCACTTTGTATTGAGGATTACTCTTATAAGTAAAAGTCTCTAGAATTTGCTAAATACAAGTGCAAAACAGGGTAGTGCACTTCAATTTCTCATCTTTTGTATTTGAGCCTTTTTATGTACATTATTTTTTTAATATATTTTATTAGCTCTACTTCAAAGGCATTTGGGTGGTTGCTTTGTGATACATAGAAGACAAACACAAAACTTTTAGGAGCTTGATTGTTACTAGTTGTTCATAGTATGTAGACATTTCCACAGGCAATTTGTAACAGTATAGCATGATTGTGAGTACTTGTGAAGAACAGCAAACTTCCTCTTTCCTGAAGTTCTCAGAGATGAAGAGGCTTTCCAGCAGCATTTGGTATCCTTCCCTCTTGTGCATCAGCAGAATTCCCCTGTTGGTAAAACGTTCACTGCCATTGCTATCACATCCCCCTGGCTAGTGGTGAATTTCAATAACTAATTTGTGTTCACCCCTATCAACATGGAATATGCCATGCAACTCCTCTGGCACTTACCCATCCTTTCTGAGCTGTGTGTTTGCATAAATTTTTTGGCATTTTTTGTTCAAGTTAAGTCCCAAGGCTTTATTAAAACATTTTTTGTCTCATGATTAAGAGGTTTCCAGGAGCTCTTAATAAAGCTCTAAACTTAACTGAAGCTGTTATGTCATACAGCCCTCAAAACACTATGATTACAGCTCAGACTTGGTGTGGCCATTTATGGCCTTGCAGACTTATCAGGCAACAACCTGACTCTCCTTGTCTCTTTTGCCTTTTGTGATGACCAAAATTGAAAAATACATTTATATGTTTAAGTGTATATGTGGGTTTGCTTGTCCTGACTGCCTGTACTAGGAGTAATACACTCCTTTCTCTTTCACTGCATCCCTACTTAAATGGTGTTTGGTCAGACCATGGAGCAAAATGCAAACTGAAACACAATGGCAGCACCACAGGCTACAACATAGGCAAGCCTTTTGTCAGGTTTCAAAGCTTTGGATTTATCTTAACAACCTCTGTTGCTGAGCACTTTGGCAGAAGTGAAAACCTGATCATGCTTTTCAGAGTTTTCCAGGTATTGAAATAGGATTTTCTGTACTTCACTAGTGAGTACGTGTATCATTAAATCCAAGTAGCCAGAGCGGCTAAAGGGAAAACTATAAATAGAAATTAATTTTGTGACTCTGCTTATATTGAACTGGAAGATATGAAAATAATAAGGAAAATTAAAAATTGCTGGTATAAAAATTGTATACTTTAAGGACAAGGCTGCTGCTTATATACTTTAAGGACAAGGCTGACATGAATTTGAAGATTATCAGGTAGCAAGAAACTGATAGTACTTTGAGATGTTGAAGACTTCCAAAGTACTGTACAGACAGTCTCTCAGTTCATGTGCTACATCTGAAAACTGATCTGTCAGCTCTATATCAACTAGTTTGTGAAAGGCTTCTAGTACAAGGGCAACTGGACAGATTCATGATCTCAGCAAAATACTGCTGCATTCTCCAGAGCCAAGGTGAGGTTACCATGGGTAGGCTTTATATTGTATAAGAAACCCTGTGTATCAGCATTTTCTGAGGTTCTGGGGGCTTTCTATGTTTCATTATCTGTTGTAAAGAAAGACGATTTTTTTTTCTTTTGTAACCTCTCTGTGCTGCTTATGCTGAAAAGTGGGAATCAAAGTCTTCTAACCATCTGGAGAAAGAGAGAATCCTAAATAAACAGGAATAGCAAAAAATACAAATAGCAGTACTGTAAAATAGCAAGAACCCAACAGGCTTCCTCTGCACAGTGACTTTGTAGATCAGGGAGTGTACTCCCACTACTTTTCTCTAGAGTCTTTTAATCCTGAAAGAACATGGGGAAGTTTTTCCATTGCTGCTACAGTAAGTGAAATGACTGTACTATAGAGAGTTGACTGGCAGCATTTAAAGAGCCATGGCACCAGTCTGAGCAGGTTACTCATCTGAATGTGGAATGCCACTTCTTTCTTACTATTGTTCCGTATTTATTTATTGAAATTTACACAATACACCTTCTGGGCTAGGATATGTATTAATTCTCTCTTTGGATGGCAGAAAACAAATATTTCAGGAATTTTTCAGGGAAAAATGTTGAAAGAATATTATAGGATGTGCTAAAAATCACAGAAAAATACCTATTCCTTAAATGAAATAGCCTAACCCTGCAAATAATATCTGAGGCCGCATAACTGGTGGAGAATTATCCATATCCCAGTCTCACTCTCCAGTGAGCATCTCCAGAAGCATTTGCTATCTATCAAGGGTGTTTCTTCTTGCAGCAAAGTAAGACCCTGTGCTTTACCCTGTGATATCATTACTCATAAAACAGGGTCCCTGTTAGCCGAGATACCTGGAATCCTTCTCAGGTGCTGGAGCCGAAATGTGTCTGAGGCTGCCGGGGGCGGAGGAGGCTCCGTAGCCCCCGGGGACCGCCGGTCCCTGCGCTGCCCCGCCCCACCCGGCTCCGCTACAGGTGGATATAGGTGGCTTTTCCCCGGCTCCCTGCTCTCCTCCAGCCCGTCCTTCCTCACGGCGGCTCTCCCCAGGCGCCCCCCTCCCCCTGGCCTTGGGAGGGGTGCGGGGAGGGGGCGGGGGCGCGCCCCCCGCACCTGTGCGCGCCCCCCGCACCTGTGCGCGGCTCCCGGGGCGGGAGCGCCGTGCGGGGCCGGGGCTGACGAGCGGGGGGCTCCCGGCGCCGGAGGCGGCGCGGCGGCATCCCCATCCTCCTTCTCCTCCCTATCCCTCCGCCTCCTCCCTCCCTACCTTCCCCCGGCCGCCCTCTGCACTTTCTTCTCGAGCCACCCTCGTAGACAAACTTTGATGGGGAACCTCGCACCGCGCTGGAAAAATGCCGGTTATGAAGGGATTATTGGCACCCCAGAACACCTTCCTCGACACCATCGCCACCCGGTTTGACGGCACACGTGAGTCCGGGCTGGGGCTCCGGACTGCCGGAGAAGGGGATGCACGGGGGGCATTGCGCGCACGGTGGGAGCTTCCCCTTCCCTCCGCCCCCCGGGGGTTCCCTGGTGCCAGAAGCCGGCAATGAGGAAGGCGAGGCGAGGGAGCTCCCAGCCTCTCTCTCCTGCCTGGCTTCTCCACAGCTTTGCAGCGAGGAGAGCGCCAGGTCCCCTCCGCCTGCGATGCCGTGCGCGGGGGCTCGCAGGGGCTGAAGCTCGGCTCCCTGCGGGAAAGTTGCGCGCTGGGCTGGGGCGGCCCCCGCGCCCCGGGCAGCCCAGAGACCGCCCGGGAGAGGCACGCTCAGAGCCTGGGCTGGGCTTTCCTAGGAGGTTTCGGGAATCTATTTTGTTGAGTACCCCTAGCCTTGAGGGGGTTCGAAATGTCCCCAAAAGCTGAATTTCTGAGAGTCGGGCTCGGCAGTGGCGGAGGCTGTGGCAGGGCGTTGGTGGAGGCGGGCGGGCAGGACCGAGGGTCCCCGGCGCTGGCGGCGGTGTCGGCCCGGCTGCAGCACCACGGACAGGTCCCGGCCCGGCTCCGCTCCCCCGGGCGGGCGCTGCCGCCCCCGGCGCGGCTGCCGCGCTCCCCCTCCGGCCCTGCGGGGGGACCCGCCTGTGTCCTGACTTCTGTTTCCTCTTCAACGCGGCTAACGCATAATAAAAGGAGCAGGGAGATGGTGGATTTGGGTCAAAACGGACTGCCTTCCTTTTAATTCCCTTTTCAGAAATCTAGTCATCAACAGGGGAGAATAAACAAACTCAGGTTTGAGTTACTGTTAGCTGTTTCTTGACTGAAAACATTGCTATCTAATTGGTTTGGTATCTTCTTGATTATTGGCATTCCCTTTGTGGTTTAATTACCGTGTGATTAAGACAGCTGAACTGTGATTACTGAATCAGCAAGTTGTAAACCGTCAAGAAAATGATGCAGTCACAGAGATCAATTGCAGAGAAGCACAGAACTGCATTATAACTGCTCTGCTAGTCTGGGGATATACAGATAATTATGATCCAGGGTTGTGTGTAACTGATACTTCACTATAGAGCAATCTTTTGTAAGGCTACTTAGATGTACCATTAAATTCCTTTGACGACAGAACTCAAAGTCCTTTCCCACCATCCTCCAACCTTTTATTCCTACAAAGTGTATGGGTATTATTTACTGCGTATTGGAGCATGTGGCTCATATTAGAGTTTTGTTGCTGATACTGCTGTTTGCCAGAAAAGCAATCCTTCCCTTTGTGCTCAGGACCCTCCCCCTACACAATGGTTTCCTTTCAAAGGATGAAGCACACAGCCTGTGAGCTGTACACACAAACACTTCACATATTCTATACTGTTCTTCAAAGATTCAATTTAGCAAGCAACATTAGTGATGACATCCAGGTCTCTTATTAAATAAAACACCAGAAAAATGTCTAATCCCCATTTTCTCACTGACACCAACAGGCGAGTGTGGTAGAAGGCTCTTTTCTTAGCTGGATTCTACACCCATATTGAGCTCCTTTTTAAGAAAATAATTTTGCTGACTTTCACAAAGTGAAGGACTGACCTTTTCTTAAACAAAAAACAGACCCCAGCATCTTACATTGAAATTTAATGCTAACAACTCATCTGCTTTTTCCTGGGATATAATTGAAAAAGAATGTAATTAGGTGTTTAAGTTCACCAGAGAGTGCAGCACATTATCTATTTATTAGAGTCATTGAAATATTTGTTTTTAGTTAGCCTTTCAGAATCTGGCTTAAATATTAAACAGGTGTATTCTAGAAGTTCTCATTGTATGATCATTTGCATGTGAAATATTCCAGGACATTCACAGAGAAAAATGTTTTATGTACTATGTGGTTTTACACCTAGAAGAACTTTGAAGGAAGACACTATTCCATGGAAAACTGCTGACATGTCTCTTAAAATACAGAATAATGTAGCATCTCCTTTAGAGCGTTAAAGTGATGAATCAGCTTTATGTCATCTGAAACAAAGTTTCAGAAATAGAAATTATTTCAGTTCAGAAACAGTTCACCTGCTTTGTGGATTTGGAAATGCTAAATTAAAATATAAAATTAATACTTCTTTAACTGGCCAAAAAATTTCAAATAAAAAAGCACAATTTTTCAAAATATGTGTACATATCTGACCATCAAGTAGAAAAATTAAAACCAATTTATTTTTAATTTAAATTGCCTGTGTGGCTGGTATCCCTGAGCTTGCTCAGGTGGCTAAAGCTAGAAGTAGTACCCATGGCTAATCCTTGCAGCAATCAGTCCCATGCCTTACTAGTTTTATGGATGATACAGTCTGTGGAAAGGGTAGGATTGATACATGGCACTGAACCTGAGGTTATGTTTCATAACCTTTGACCTCCCACATGCTGATATTTAAATGTTAAAATAATGTCTCGTGTCCAATGCCTTTTTTTTCTTTTCTTTTTTTTTTTTTTTTTTTGCTGTTGTTTTAATACAGTCTGTAGTTAACAGACCTCTTTTCAGTTTAAGCCTCTGGGAAGGATATATTGTGTTGTCATCAGTGATAGACTAATCCACCAATGCATCTTTAATCCAGAAGAGGGATAATTCTAATTCCGGGCAAAAGTGCAAGAAGGGATTTCAGATAATATTAGAAAATATGCTTTGGTTTGCACGGAATTTTCAAAATTTCATTGACAGAACTTTTTAAACTATGCAATTGCAGTGATTTATGTCTAATTAGCAGTTATAAATTTCACTATGAAATACAGCATATCTCAAAAAATGTATAAAACAAGTTCTTGACAGGTTCTTCAGCTGCTCAGAATTCTCCCAGTAGATTTTTTTTTCAGTATGTTACACATCAGTATTCTTTACATATAAAACCAATAATATGTGCTAAAGAAAACAATTAGATTAATGTTGGGGTTACTATTAGCTGTGCAGGAGATTGCAGAAGTCTCCTGCAAATTTCCCATTACCTGTGTTGCACATGTGGAAGAGCAGCATTGAAGGTTTGCTTCTCTGGATTTCCATGGCAGAGCTCTTGGCTCTGCCTGTGTGCTGTCATACAGACACCTTCTTCCAACTCAAAAATATCTTTTGTGGTCCTGCATCTTAATTTAAGTTAATGGTTTCTCACAATGTTTTCCTCTCCATCCAAAATGTAAACACTAAATCATCCAAAGACTTTTTGCCCCCTCTGTGAACAATGTGTTTATTGCCTATGTGGAAAACAAGCACAAGCATTTCAAATGAGTGATGTGGGGTTTAGGGGGTTTGGTTGGTTTAGTTTTGTTTTGCTTTTTATATTTTCAAGACAAAATAACATTTTAAAGTGTGAAAATATTTCAAATATAAACCTATAATTAACCCCACCATGAAATATTATGAAACTGAATGTCTGAAGCGAGTTATTACACTTCAAACTTTTGAATGGAAAATTTGCATATTGCTGCTTCTTAACCCTATTTAGATTAGGCAAAGCATTCAGAAATAGTTGCATGGTAGGAAATTATGTTCTATTGTTTTCATATATATATACACATATACATAAATATTCTTCATGCACTATTTATTTATTTTAATATATTAAATACACACCAAAGTCATGGTTTCTGGAAATGTGTGAGACTTTCTCAGGGAGTAAAGTTAACAGAGATTCAGCAAATAGCCTTATTAATTTTTATTTTAAAAAGAACAACAATTTTGTGGATGGTTATACTATGAAATGACAGCTGAAATTCTATAATTATCTCCTGTCTGTCATATGTGATCAGATGCCAAATTAAGTGTGTACTTCACATTCTTTTGACAATTTTAAACTATTTTACACTTGATCTTCGATCAAGCTGAGTAAATTTCATCTTGCTCAGTGTCAATGGTGATAATTTATTAATTCTCTATTTGCTGAACAACTTCTACATTCAAATATATTTTCCAATTAAAGTCGTGCTCAAGTGCTAACAAAAGGATCTTTGCACCTAAACAGCAATTTTCATAACTGTTTGGTTTTTTTCCTTCCTGATAAAATGGAATCAGCTTTCTGATTGATTTAGTTACCCTTGAGGTGTGATTGAAAAGCACCTGATGAGAACATACAGATTTAAGCACACCAAAAGTGATGTCAGCACACTTCTGCTGGCACCATGGGTAGAACCAAGGTTGTCTCTTCTGCATCATTGTCAGTTGGTAGAGAGCTGAAAGCCTTTGTGTGCAGTGATCTTTCCAGATTGCAGGGTCAGATTCCTCCCCCACTCTTTCCCAGCTACCCCCAGCACTTGCTTTCCTGTCTCACAAACAAACTGGTGATGTCTGCTAGGTTGAACCAATGAACTAACACTTTCTGCAACTTTGTTGTCAAATTCTGTCTCATTCAGGGTGAATCCTGTCCTCTCTACACCAGTCAGTGTGTTGCTTAATAGTATCACAGAAACTTCAAAAGCAGAAAAGTGCTTCTTGGCTTCCTGGGGGTTCTACCTCACACAGGCTCAAGGAATTGCAGCAGTGTCAGGTGTAGGGAAGCAACAGCTGAGTTTCCAGGGGGAGGAAGCTTTTCATCAGACTCCAGGATCAGAATGTTCCACCTGACAAAGACAAAATATGCTCCAGTTACACACTGGGAGCAGAGTGGCTGGAAAGCTGTCCAGCAGAAAAGTCCCTTGGGGTGCTGGGTGGCAGCTGGCTGAACCTGAGCCAGTGTGTGACATCCTAGCCTGTTTTAGGAATTGTGGGGCCAGTTGGACCAGGGCAGTGATCACAGACCATACATGGCGTTGGTGAGGCTGCAACTTAAACACAGTGTCCAGTTCTGGGCCCCTCAGTTCAGGAAGGACATTGAGGTGCTGGAGTGGGTACAGAGCAGGAAAATGAAGCTGGTGAAGGGTCTGGAGAGAATGTCCTATGAGGAGCAGCTGAGGGAACTAGGGTTGTTTAGCCTGGAGGAAAGGAGTCTCAGGGAGACCTTATCACTCTCCACAACTGCCTGAAAGGAGGCTGTAGCCAGGTGGGGATTGGTCTCTTCTTCCAGGCAACCAGTGACAGGATTAGAGGACACAGTCTCAAGCTATCCTAGGGGAAGCTTAGGTTGGGCTTTAGAAATAAATTTATCACTATCCCTGCAGGTGTGCAAGGAAAGACTGGATATGGCACTTGCTGTAAACATGGTGATGTTCAGTCCTAGGTTGGACTTGATGGTCTCAGGGGTATTTTCCAACTGAGTTGATTCTGAGATTCTGTAAAATCCTGCGATCAAGGAAGGGTGACTCAAACTGTGATAAGCACTGATCAAAGTCAAAGAGAATTCAAAGCAGTGACAGTGGAAAATCTGGTGGTCTGTCAAACTGTCCTTCTGAAGGAATAAGAGCAGAGAAGCTGGTCAAATTCTTTGTCATAGAGATGGGGTGAGTGGGCCAGAGGGAAATTTCCAAAGATACTTCTATTCTTGCTCCTATGTTAATCCAGAATTGTTTAGTGCTTTTACTCATATCCTTGAACAAGTAAATAATGTGGTGTTGTGAACTAATCATTTGTCTCTGGAAAAATATACAGTCAACACTGGAAAGAATATTGCCTGTTCTCAGCTCAGAGCCTCAAAAAAGCAGACCTTGCCTCTCTCAACTTTTCTCTTTAAGATGTGACCAGCACTGCACCTTGCTGTAACTCCATTACTAAAAAAGGCAAATATGATTTTTAATATAAACCAGGGATTGGATGCTGGAACCTGTTTTGTATTGTTGCTTTTTGCTGGAAGTAACCAAGTGGCTAGATTAGGCAGCTAACTGGAAAATCTTTTCCTCATCTTTTGGCACAAGTTTTAGGGGTGTAGAACTTCATAATTTAAGGTCAGTTTATCTGTTTTTCTTCACTTTCAGCAATTAGAGCGAATTCTGATTCTAGCTTGAGCTAAAATTGGACCTGAAAGATGGAATTGGAAGGGTTTCAAGGCATCTTAAGACCATATTTTGCTTAATTTTTTAGTTTTAGTCCTAAGGATCTGATTCAAGCAAACAAAAATGTATTCAGGCATTATTTTTAATGTGCAATCACTTTAAAACCATGAAAAATGGTCATTACTGCATGTTTTATTCAGAGTCTATGTTATTGCTAGAAAAAATACTGATTTATTCAAATTCCTGGGTGATGTTCTCTTATTTTTTGCTAGACAGAAATAAGGCAGGATGACAATTCTGTAGTTCCTCCATTCAGAGACTATATAATTCAGTAATCACACTAATCTTAGATTAGTATTATAAATATAAAGTTGGATTAATAGCACACATCATCACTTCAGAAATAAACCCTGTATTTGAATTCAAGGCAAGCATTTGAGATTTAAGAGTGAAAATATACATTAAATAAGGGATATTTTTTCTTAGTAACAAAATAATATTATCTTCTGTATTGTTTTTCGGTGGAAACTTGATTCACAGTGCAGTGATCAAATCAAATCTGTATATTTGAAGTTACATATATTTGAATGAACGTGTAGTTTGTGTTAGTGGAAGAATTTTTTTAGTGTTTCTAAACCATAGATGATTATCTGGATTCCCACTGGAGAGTTTCTGTAAAAGTACCTTTATTCCCTTCCCCAGACATATATTACTTTTTTCTCTGTCTATGCATTTCAATGAGTAAATAGATTCTCCTAGAAAGAGATTTCTCTTATGGCTATCATTACATTTGTACATTCAACTTCTATTATCAATTTTTATTTTATTTGTGCAGGTAGCAATTCTATATGCATTCCCAGCCTTTTTGGATGTAAAGGCAAGATGCTCAGAGTATTTTTCAGGGCTCTAAAGAGTAGAAATGCAACAAAAACACTGCCTCAAGCACATGTAGGAGTGTAAACAAATAGATGTACATGAATATATTAAAATATATCAGGCAAGATAGGGGTTTACAGAGCATTCACTGCTCCTAGTACTAGTCTGAGGAAATGAATTTTTGAGAGAAAAACAAGGTACATATATTGCATGTGCTGTAGCCTGGAAAAGGTTAACAAAGACAGTTGCTACAGCAGTTTTGCATCATCACAAGCAAGCTCATCTTACCTTGTGTTAAAGTGACTAAAAGGAAAAAGCAGGTAAGGAGCAACCTGCTCATAGAGTAATTTTGTTTCTTGCCCACTCACTCTAAAAATAAATAAATAAGAAATAGGGAAAAAAGAAAGGATGGCAATAGAAGGAGGTGGGGGAAGGGGAAGCACAACAAGATAAGAAACAAACACAGCATTCTCAAATCTCAGAGAGGAGAGAGATTTCCTTAACAGCAAGAAAAAAAGTCTTCTTTTGTGCTTTATCTTGCCAAGAGCTTCTGGCTCCTTCTGTTTTCTGGGACTGATAGTAGTATTCAAAGACTTTGGAACAGGTGTTGTTCTTAAAATACAAGCGCATTCAATGTTGAACTTGACATTAAATATCGTCTGAGCATCCCTAAAGCTTAATGCTGGCTGTCAATCATTTCAGGGACAGCTGAAGACAATTGTGTTATGGAGAAATATGTCTTCCCTGTTGATCTTTTGAAGAGAGAACAGCTTCCAGTGTGCCAGCATTCAATTAGCTTTTTCCTCAGTCCTTAATCCTAGACTCCTAGTCATCAGAAGTATTTTGGTTTTTTTCTCTTTTTTAAACTTATAGAAATATAGAAGGATTCATTCTGAGCTGAATAGACCTGAAATTCATTGTTACAGCTTTTTTTGGTGGCCTTTTCTTTTTGCCATCCATCTCACTCAATAGTTAGTTATGACATGTGACTAGGCATCTTATTCCAGAGGTATGAAAGAGAATTCTGAGCTGGTCCTTGTGTCATTTATTTGATGTTTAGAATGAGAAAACTTTCCTTGGACAAATAACTTGATTTTTTTTTTCCCTCTAAATGTCAGATAACTCCTGGACAAGTGATGAGTGTGTTTTTGCATAAGTTCTGCCTTTTCTTACATTTTTAGTTAGGAATTTCTCACAAACTATTTTAGGAATTTACACTGATATGAAAAACAATAGAGAAACTATATTATTTTAGAGGAAAATACTTTTGCAGAAAAAACAATCTTCTTTGTGGAAGATCAAAAGGACTCTTAGGAGAGTAAAAACCTTCAAAAGTCAATAATAATCACAGTGTATCATTGACAAGCTCTTTTCTCTACTTTTTTTGTGTGTTTTTTAATGGTTGAAATCAAAATACATGGTATTTTAATCCACTTTTTTCTTTTTTCTGTATGAATTATGTTTGTGAGATGATAAGATATTCACTGCATTTATTAAACTGGATTGTTTCTTTACTGTGTTAAAAGATCTTGAGGTTTGGAATTTGGACTTAACATTTTATTTTTTTCACTTCCAGAACAGTGGGAAGAAGAATGCACCTCATAAAACATGTAGTTACAGAATTATATGTTAGTGATTTAAATAATTAAAAGTTCAATGTAGAAAAGAATAGTTAATAAATATTAATGAAAGGTCTTGAGCTACGCATTTGCCAAGATTAAGGAAAATTAACAGGATCACTGATTTACAGAGGAATATATATAGCTGTAAGTTGTGTCTGCTTCAGTGCTGTAATAATTGGGTGACAGCATGGGAGGAAAAAGGTGAGAGAATAGTGTGGTTATGCACTATATTTTGGGGCCCTTTCAAGGTCTTACTGTAAATTAGTCTTTGTGATTTTTAAAGCATGGTTTTAATGGCCCTCTTTGAAGCAGAACTATGACTAAGTTATCTTCTTAGTCATGCTCAAGAATTCTTCTGCACTGGAAACAGAAACCAGGATGCATTAGAAATCCTGACTGTCTTTGCTACCTCTTTGTATGTTCACAGGAATATTTCTATTGGTTGTTGGTTTGTTTGGGATTTTTTTTAGTTGACATACGTGACATGTTTAGACTTCACCAGGAGAGTGACTCTGCTGGCATGCCTTGCAGAACAGGGGATGGTCCATGGACCTGTTGCCTGATCTTCCTGCCTGGAATTAGGCAGGTGGAATTAGGCTCTTCCATTGTACTGCGCTGAGCACTTTCCCTAAGGAAAGGGAGGCATGGGAGGCTTGGCCACCCACATCAGACATGTGAACTCACTGCAGCGCAGTGTGGGACCACAGACACGATTCATCCTTTACACACTTGCAGATTAAAGCATACTTCCAGATTTTATTCTGATAGGGTGGAGATTTGCATCCAACTATTTTCAATTCCCTGTAAAATCTTGCTATTTTCCTGTCTGAATCAACGGTTTTTGTTTCCTTCAAATTCATTAGCAATTACAGTTAATTATTAATGAACAAATTATTGTACCTGTAGAGAGTAGCCATAAGTGATGTATGAATTTTGAAAAAGCAGTCTCTTATCCTTTAAGAACCTTTAAAAAACCCAGATTATAAGCAACCTTAAACACAGAATTGATTATTTTTTTAAAAAGTTTACTTACAGAGTGTACTGCAGTGGTGATTGATTTTTAGAGGTAAGGGATAGTCCTGGGTGGTAAAGTGTACAAGTGATATTTGGCCAAGAAAGGAAAAAGGAGGGAGCAGCTGTGAGGAAGCAGAGATGGATTGACTGATGGGCTTGCTGAGTGAGCAGCAGGCATTGCTCTGGAATGAACCAAACGTTTCCGCACGCTGCTGATCGATCCCTGCAGCAGAGGCAGTGATCAACAACAGTCAGGATGGACAGGGGGAAATCGCTGCAGACATTTAAACACATCAGTCATGACTCTTACATAAATAAGACAAGCAGGTGTGGAACTGTGTTGATACTGCTGTGAGCAGGATCCAGATGGGGATTTGGGATTTTGGTTCCAATTACAACTCGGTGCTAACCATCAAATTAAGATTTTGGGAGCAGTAACTCTTGGAGAAATGCAGAGACTTTGCTGCCTACATCCAATTGGAGCTATCTGAATTGCAGTTCCCCCTCCTGCTTTTGTTCTGATCCAATAAGACAGTTATGTATCAAAAATGTGCTTCCTTTTGATGCCAACAGTACCTTCAGAAAAGCAATTATCTATCTGGACATTTCAACACTTAGTATTTCAAATAAGCTTATAAATAGAGAAACATATATGCTGGTGGTAACCTGCTTTAATTACAGTTGAAATCATTCTTCAGATAGGATAAGCACTTCATTTATTAATTTTCCTGCTGATATGTGTCTCCTGGGAATGATTGCTTGAACTGTCAGGGGAGCTACAGACCTTCAGTTTCTGTCTTTTGTAGTGAATTATTGTAATGTTGCTAATTTTTGCTGGGTTTTTTTGTGGGTATGCTTTTTAAGCATATACAATCACCACAACCTCACACTGTAACAATCTCATCTGGAATATATCAAATTACTGAAGCAATAACTTTATATAAATAGGTATGATCACTCAAAGAAAAAGGTGGAAATAAAAACAGCCACTTCATGCATCAATAAGTCAGATGTGAAGTGCAGGTAAATAGTTAACTGGCACTCTCACAAGTGATAAGCATGAGGAGTGTCTCTTCCAGGGAAGCAGCAGACTAAGTTCAGGGAAATAAAATTCATTTAATAAATAAATAATCTGGTATTATAGTAATTATTTTGCAGTTTCATTTTATTCTTAGTTTAAAAGCAAGTTTCCCTTTTATGAGTCCAGTGTAGGCAAGGTCCTCTCACTTCCTCTCACAAGGAAGACAAAGGCCAGAAAACCCAACAGTAGAAATACTGTGTGACCCACACCATGATGGATGGATCTTAATAAGCTGAGTTTTAGGAGCTGAGTGAAATAATTACAAGTAAAGCTAAGAGGTTACAATTAATTGGGAGAATATTATTAGGTTTTTCCCCAGCCTGATATGGTTGATATGTCAGTTTATTTGAACTGTCATTGAAAATAATGCCTCTAGGTGCTCTATTAAAGGTTGTGAGACATCTTCTGCCAACTTTACGTATTCTGTTTTATGGTATGACTTTCTAAGAAAAGCAAGAATGAAGAAGAAAGAAGTTTTTTTGCATTTACAGAATGAAGGAATTGGCTTCTAATCTTTTGGATGCTCAGAAGTCTATAAAATTGATAGCTTGTATTTAATTAAGATGTACATAACTATTTATTCAATGAACTATTTTTCTAAAGTGAAGTTAATGAGAAAGAATCCTTGTTTCTTAGTTTGATAGTAGCTGTTTTTCTAGCTAATAAATTTTGACATATTGCTGTGCTGAGAACAGTGATTTTATTTCATCTGTTTTACTGCTTAGAGTATTGTAGCAGTTTGCACAGCGCTTCAATGTTTTGGTGCTCATTTATCATGGCTAATTCATGGCTTCCAGGGAGGATCTGTGAATGGCACAATAAACTAAATGTAATAACAGAATAGTTTGCTCCTGGAAGCAGGTGCTTCCTGATAAGTTTTTCAGGCTTGGCTAACAAAGTTTGTGGCAGCAAAATAATGCAGTGAGTGTTCTAATAGTTTGGCTGTGCAAAAAAATTGAATCCTTCCTTTTTGACAGACCAGTATTTTCTTTGGCACATAACACAATGCCATCTTGGGCCACATGATGCAGAATATCTCGGGGGCTGTTGATGAAAATTTGGATATGTCTTTCAGCCAGGCTCAGTCCATCTGCAGGGCTTGCTGTTCTGCTGCAGGGAAGCACCAATACTTCTCTTGTTCTGGGAACCTCTTTTCCAGATACGTCCTTGAATCACAAATGAAGTGTCAGAGCTGGCATCTACATAAACAGTGTGGACCCCTGGCAGGAAAAGGTCCAAATTACAGCACTGTCTGATGGTCACAGGCCTGTCTGCTGGGATTGTGAGGCAAGAGTCAAGAGCTGTTCTCTGTATTTTCAAGAAAGTAAAATAATCCCCAGAAATAAATTAAATTTTTGACAAAAATTTAATTTCTTTCTGGTAGCATTGCTGCTCCATACTGAGGGATATGTCTGTACACTTGCTAAATCCTCAATAGCTCCTACATGAATTTTATACTTGCACTTAAAATCAAACTTGTGGTGTAATTACAGAAAACAACCCAAAATATATTTGGCAAAAGGCAAAAAAAATTCTTCTGTTTTTAATTATCTGAAATTTTGGATCAGTCCTGAAATTTTATCAAGTTTTAAGCTTTAGAAGTAATTTTCAGTAACCTTTCACATTTTATTACTCATGAAATGTCATGATGACCAAAATAATTTCAAGATCTCTTGTAACATCTAGGTATTTCTGTTGTTAAAATATGGTGCTAGAGAATATAATAGCTACAGCAGAAGAGAAATAGAGAAGTAAAAAAAGTGAAGGCTGTATCTCATTTTCAGAAGTGCAAATTACTATGAGAGTTGCAGATGCAAGACTTTCACCACTAAAAACCACCCTTGCACCTTATCTATCCTATTCTTGCCATGAAAGGGACACGTTTCACACCCTTAATCCTTCCAGCATGGTTCCTTTATATGAATGGATTGTTGCACATGAGAAGCATATTTCCATCCCTGTCTTTCCAAAATTATTCCTATAAAATGACATCCTGACAAGACCAGAGTAGCTGGAAATGTTAAACTTGGCTTAGACTGTACTGATGACAAACAGGAAGGAGCAAAGCATGGAACTAGATAGTCTAGGCCACAGAAGCTCATCTTGCATTAGAAACAGAAAATATCTTGCTTTTTCTAATCTTATAATGATCTCCATCACAGACTTTGAAGAAATGAAGAGGATTTTTCATGACAGGAGATTTGTAACAACCTACACTATGATGAAACAGCACGTCTATAAAGAGCAATTCTATCTTTACTTGCAATGCATATCTTTCAGAACATTAACGCTCAGTCAGCAAGACAAAAACTTTTCATATAAATGTGGTTTTAAATGTCCAGGAGGAAAAAAATGTTCCCCTAAAAATGTACTCTACTTTCCAAAAAGTTATTCTAATGACACAGATTTCACGTAGCTTTCAGACCTAAATCAGAAAGGAAATTGCATAAATGTTTAAAAGGGAAAAAAAGCCTCAAAATAAAAGAGGAACTCAAACTTACATCATTGAAAATGTGGCAATAATAAATTTATGTATTTTATCACATTGATATATTTTTATTTCAGAACTTCAGGATTGCAATATTGTGTTATACCACATTTTGGGAAGCATCAAAAACAGAATAGCTTTTACTGGTATTAACTGCATTTTCTGAGGGACAGCCGAATTTGTTTTCAATCTACTGAAAGTAAAAATAGAACTACTATGAATACTCTAAGGTGTCACAGTATGTTTTCCTGCTTTCTAAATCATCAAGACCAGAACCTCCCAGCACTTCAACCAAGTGCACTTAGCTGCTTCTTCGATGTCGTATCTTTTCCAATTCCTTCCATTCCAGCTGGATACCAGTGACCCAACCTGACTTTCTCCCAAGACAGCTCTCGACCCGGCTCAGATCAGTTGCAAAATTTCTTTTGCCAAGTGTGAGAGAGTTGTCCTTGAAGTGTGGGGACATTTAGTTGCTTCCTCGTTCACCAGGCTAACTGTAAAAGGACTCGGAGGTTTTATTTCCACAAATAATACACAGGTTCCAAACAGGTTTGTGAGAACAACAGCACAAGCCCAAATTTTTCTCCATAACTTAAATATAAAATCAGTGATGAGAAATTAAAACCTTTAGACCCTAGCCCTGTACTGATCACCTTTATTATGCAGTGAAAATGGTACCAATTCAAATGGATAGCTGGCAAATTACTTTGGATAATCCTTTTCTCTTTGTTTTTAATTAATAATTTTGTTTCCTAATTTCACAAAGTGCTGAAATTCTAACATTTAATATTTGTTAAAGTCTTAGAGATAAAAATCTCTTCAGCTCTTGCAAATATATGAAAGGGGTAAAAAATTAATCTTTGTGCCAAAGAATCCTTGTTTACCCTTGCAGCTGAGCTGCTATATGAATATTCTGTAATCCAGTACAGTCAAGCTGACACTGAAATTTTGTGAAATTAGGGCACAAGTCATTTTTCTCCTGGCTATTTTATAAAACTTATTGTGTTTCCTCTTCCCTGATAAATATTGCTGAAAATAGGCTGGAGGTTTAGTGTTGAGAGGAGAGGAGATGGGGAGAAGAATCTGAGGTGTATGGGAAACACAGCCACTTAAGTCCTGTTTATTACAAAAAGCAGCAGTACATTAAAACTTCCTTGAGAGATTCAGCAAGCATGGGCAATCCATTGCAGTTCAAATATCACCCTTTAGAACACTCTGAAATAGACACCTAACTGATTCTGTATTGAAGCTTTCCAATTTAAGGCTTTTTTGGCTTCAGTAACCTGAAATAAATGTGATGCATTAAGTCTGACTCTATTGCTGTGAGGGAGAAAATAAATCAGTTCAAATGCTCAGAAGATAGTCATATATGCTATTTGTCCTCCTTGCTATTTTAGACAGAAGGGGTTTTTTTAGCACTGAATACCTCTGAAAGGTATGGTGAATGTTGCACTATTTTTCTTTGCTGAACTGGTTCAAGTTATTTGCAGAATGGAGTACAGGAAGGTGATTTTTTTTTTCTTTTGTCTGCAGAGGGAATCTTACATTGCTAATCTTTAGTGCTTCTTGGATGCACTCTAATTAGAGGTCCAAAATAGAATGTATAACTCCCCTTCATAGCTGCATAAAACTTATAAGAATCTCGTAATAGCTCCTCTGAAATCTCTCATATCTGGAAATAGTGAAACCAATTATGTTTGAGAGTTGCCTTTTTCTGCTTTTATGGAAGGATCTTGCATAACACCCTGAGAAGCACACCTCTTAAGAGAACTGATGCAGAAAGTGAAAGAGTGGTCAAAAGCAGAGCCAACTAGTTTCTTGCCTTGCATTTTTTTCCATGCAGATGAATTTGAACTAATTTCATCAATAGAAATTACTGCCTAAGTGGAATAATTTATTTTCCTGAAACTATTTAGAAATAAATGACACTTAAATGAATTTTCTAACAACATTCATTTTTACACTGTTTCAGCTAAATCATATATTAGCACACAAAATGAAGCAGCTGAAGATAGTTCTGACACTTGAGAAAATACCCAAATTTTTAGCCATTAATTTAACCCATCTGGGCATCAAGAATATTTTTTTAGATATGCGTTATATTGGTAGCAGTCTTAATATGCACATCATGTGTTTTCTGATAATTAAACCATTATTTGAGTATTTATTCAGTTATTAAATATCTTTAACATTGCTGAATAGAGTTTTGGTTTTGCCCAAAAATGTACGTGAGCAAAATGAACTTAGCTGGTTTTGTTATTAGAATGAAAATCTGCTTGCTGTTTGTTTGGGTTTTTTAAAATACTGAAATAATCACTAATGTAATTGCCAATGAATCACACGTTGCACAATACTCCAAATCTTTCATGCAGTCTTTTGTGGTTTTCCTTATGAAAACAATTTCTTCCTAAAATAACAGCATTATCTGGCATGCAGTGTCTGAACATCATGTACTTACTACGTCCTCTGTTGTTAATGGTATGGTAAGGATGCATGCAATGGTAAGGATTATATCAGAGAAGTTTCCATATAAACTGAACCATTGATTTATAACATTTTATGCCATTAAGTACCTCAAAATAGTTTTATCCACTGTTAGGATGAGTTATGAAGTTATGCATTTATAACACAAAAATCAGCGGAACAGAAGTGCTTCTAAATATTCCTTCAGATTCGATGATTGTAAAATGCCAGAGCTTTATCATTAACAATGAAAAATAACTCTCCAGTTTGGTTGCCTTGGCCTGCATTCATATTTCCATGTGTAGAAATGGGGCAATAAGGAACAAGTTCCCCTGACAGATCTCAAAGTACAGATACAAAATAATTTTATACAAAATCATCCATATCTGATGAGTCAGCATGTTATATATAACTTGCAGTGCATTATCTTTTATAAGTGACTTTGTTCTTGGAAATATAATTTTCAAATAAGTCCAAGGAATGAAGTCAATTTTAAACTAAAATTTGAAACTTCTGGAGGACCAAATGTTTCAGTATCTTTATTAGGAACACACTTACTAAATAGATTGCCAGACATAAGAAGGGGACAGGCGGGTCCAGATGGTGTTTTCACCATCTGAAAAGTGTCCTTCTCTCCATTGATTAGAGTACAGAAGTATAGAATAAATGCCTGAAATTTGACAAGACAAAAGGGACCACCATTAGTCTTTTTTCACTGTGTTTAAATGGCCACAGTTAGGAAGTTCAATCATTGAGGAATACTGATTGTTTTAAATAAATTAATTTAAAATATATATTTTACATATATATATATATATATTACAGCAGGTTCTAATTGCTGCAGTGATTGAATTCAAAACCAGTTCGGAGATAAAATTTCTTTCTGACAAACCAAGTTAGTATTGATACCTGAACTTTAGTCTACTGGCCATAATTATCATCAATAGCAGGTTATATCTGCAGAGCAATGTATTGAAAGCTGTGTGCAAAATTAAAACTGGGAATGGCATTTCACAGGGTTGCTCTGATTTTACTCTAGGTCTGAACTTAATTCTGTTTTTAATGAAGTTAAATTGCAAATTAACACCCCTGTATAGCATTTGGCTTTCAATGCAGAGGTAAATAGAGTAGATGTAGAAGGAGATGAAAGTGAGAATTTGCCCACTCTAGGTTCAAAGGAAACAGGTGGGTCAGGAGCGACTGGGTTGTTGTTTGCCAGTTACCTCATGTTAGCTCATAATCCCGTAAGCCTTTGGGAGATTACTGTGAAACAGAGCAGTCCTGTAACAATGCTTCTCATAGTCATAATCAGGGAAAAACCTGTTTCCCAGTAAACAGAAGGAGCTCTGTGCACCCACCAAACCATAAGCCTTTTCAGGGTGAGCCCTCTCAGCCTGGAAATACTGACTGCTTGCGACTGTGCGCTCTCCTTCACTGCTCCTCAGGAACTCGCAACCCAGACTTCAAAAAGGAAAGAGGGCTGAAAACGTCACTCCACAGATGAGATCATTCACAGATAGAATATTTTCCATGGGAATGTTATCCTCATCTCTCCTGATACTGCTTGCAACTGTGCAAGGTGTTTCATCGCATAATGGAAAAACACACAGGCAGTAGGTTCATAGGAATACCTGATGTCTGTGCCTTGTAACATTATTATTACTTTAACTCAAACTAATGTGCATCTTTGCCTCTTGTTAAGGAGTTTGCATTAAAAATGAGGTGTGGTTTGAATAGCTCATAACAGTGGGGTTGGAACTTTAAGGTCCTTTTGAACCCTAATCATTCTATAATTCTAAGAATAGGTCTCCTATATGTCTTTTAATGTAGATAAAACCTGTATGTGTGACCCCTGTCTGGTATCTGCAGTGTGTTTCACATTTGCTGGATGCATTGCACCAATCAGAATGTCCTGCTAATTCCATGCAGTCTGTGGGTCAGGGAGAGTGGGCATGGAGACCTGGTTCATTCCTGGTCTGGAATGGCAGGAAGCATCTCTGGCGCTGTGCATGATGTCCTGTAGCAACATGCCAGATCCAGTGAGACCACAGTAATATGCACGGTAGCCTGCATTTCTGCAGTTTTCTGAAGGTGGTGATCCACATGTTGCATTAGGGTCTGTCCCTCAGTAAAGGTTTTGCCCACTATTTCTGGATTTCCCATGGTCATGCTTTCTATCTTGACTCTTCAGAAGAAAGTCCATGGCAGTGTACTGCACAAAAATATAGGAAATTAAATTCTTTCTAAGTAGGAAGATTGAGTGTGGTATGAGGGCAAATCTGAGGGGAAATTAAGATATCTGATAGTTCTAGAGTTGAGTAGAAAGGTAGCATTTTGGATGATTTAAATTATACCTTCTTTCTGGCTCTTGAGGCAGTTACAAGGCTGAGTAAATAACAAAATTCCCTAAATCAATTCTTTACCGTCCTTGAAATGAGACTTCATTTGCAAGGGAGCTCTGAAGAATATTTAATGCTTTTAAAACATCTTGAAGATGTACAATGATCTGCAAATATTAGCCTTAATTACTAAGAAATTACTCATTTCTGAAATCCATTAACACTGTTATTATTTTATCTTGTTTAGTGCTCTAAATGAATTTATTTTTTTTAAAAAAAAGATGTCAATTAAAGTTGAAAAAGAAAATTATTTTTACTCTGGTCCAACATAAACCTCCTTTGGGGTGAGTGGCCAATTCCACAAAAGCCCCACCCTGTTTGGCAGAGCAGAAGGGTTGTGTTAAGTTCCAGTTGCTGCTGTGAATTGTCACCCACAAATCAATATCAACGCTATAATATTGTTGGTTTAACTCCAGCCTAACCAAAACTTTGGGTTTCTGTTATGATGCCAGTTTTGTTTTGAAAAGATTTATGATACCTGTGTAGTTTCATGTTCTCCAGGTATCATTGCCAAATTAATTGAAACAGAAACATGTTGTAGAAAAGGGTTTATTTCCATGTTCTTTTCAAAGTTAATATATAATGTTGCTATTACTCCTTATCATTTTGTGTCTTAAATACTCTGTTTTTGTTTTCTTGTAATTTTTTTTTCAGTTGGAGTTATCCATTATTTCTTAATGAAATGTAATTTTTTTTAAAACATCACAATAAGAAACAAATTATAAAGGCTTCTCCTTTTTTTTTTTCCTTCTAAGCACTTCATTTTCATTTTAAAGTTATAGTACTTACATTTTCTTCCATTCTATGCGTGAATGCTCCACACCCACTTTCTAGGAGTCAGAGTGATGCATAGATGGGACAGATCAGAGAACTTAATAGCTGGAAGACCAGAGATTCTATTTGTTAGAGACTGCTGAATCTTAAGCCAA
Organism: Melozone crissalis; assembly: GCF_028551555.1. NCBI lineage: Eukaryota > Metazoa > Chordata > Aves > Passeriformes > Passerellidae > Melozone > Melozone crissalis. The sequence goes on from NW_026535794.1 coordinate 37,384,124, forward strand.
AAATGTATATATATTACTCTTTCAGGGACTTATTGTGGAGAAATGCTACTGTCATGGGCCTATTAGAAAGCCTGTTCCTGGAATTTCCATTTTCTTCCCTTCCTTGACTTCTGAAAGTCTCTTCTTTTGGTTTGTTTTTTTTGTTTGGTTTTTTTTTAACATCTATTTGATACTATTCAGTATATTTTCACATTCTTATAATGCCTTTTTTGCTCTCCCATAGAGACTGGATGTACATGGGCAATGGAGAGCGTGATCACAAATCTCTATGGCCCTCATCCTTCCCAGCTGCACAGCTGGCTGTCACTCCAGCTATTGCTCTACTCTTGTCTAGGAAGAATTTAATTGTTCACTGACTAATAAAGAAGTGAACTCAACCCTGCTGACTCCCAACTTATCATGGACAAGACTCAGTCTCTTCTCATTTTTTGTGCTTAGGAGTTTTTCCAGGCCCACTTTTTAACATTTTGTCTATAAATCACGGGAGTGGTGGCACTTTATCTTAACATATTCTTTCAAGATTTCACAAAAAATAGTTTTTGAAATGTATAAAAACAAGGTCTTATGTAATCTTAGCAAGAAAAATGTCTTCTGAATTGTAAAGTAAATAATTATTTCATGGGGATAAATTCCAGAAGTTCATGCTTATTTAAATCTTAACCTTTAAACCCTCAGAGGAAGGAAAAGTGTCTACAGGACACTATTGCTCAGCAACAGCTTACTGTTCAGACTGAAATATTTAAAAAACTCCTACGCCTATGTGCAGCCAAAAAATATATATATAATAAATGATGAATGGTGAACCTTAAATCAGATTTTTATTTGAAAGATGATAGGAGAAAATATGGGTTTTTTTAAAAAACAACATTATAAGACTTGTTTGCCATCCATTTTTAGTAATAGGTTTTCATATTATGCGCTACAGTTCGTGCTGTTTCTTGAACATTTTCATACAGACTTTCAGATCAGGATGTGCCATAAATATCAGAGTATAAATAATCTATCATTATACAGACATTTAATAAATAATGTATGGCTGTGACAAGAATGAGCAAGCATGACTTCTAAGGCAACCTTTTGAAACACTGATAAATATATGCAACAAAAATTTGTAACATTTATTCTCAAATTATAACAGCTACACACTGATGTAGTAAGGAGACAAAGTGAATGGTTAATACACAGAAAAAAAGTGTCTGTCTCCTGCAGACACTTTTAGTTGTGAATGCAGATTATAATTTTCTTTTAAGCTATTGCAGTGCTAGGTGAGAATATTACTACACTATTAGTAAATCAAGTAAGGAAAAAAGCTGATGTATACCCCACTTCTGAAAATCCTGATGTTAAGTAATGGTGCTCTGTGCAATAGTCTATGAAAACTTTTTGGGTGTATTATCATCAGACGATAAACATATCAAAATGCAAAAGTATAACAAAAAAATTCTGCTCAACTATTAATTAAAAATGCAACATCATTTTCTTCCCCACTGTTATTGATTTATCACAGAAAATAATTTTCTTCTTTGTGTGTGAATTTGAATCTGGAGTACTTCTTTGTAATTAACTACTTTGATTTCTGAAAAATATTTTATATATAGAATTTCTTGATGAAAACCATTCCTGCCCCTGTTATCTCTTCCAGTGATGAATGTTCCAATCACTTCTGAAATTTTGTGGATTGTAGGACTTTCTCCCTGAGAACCTTTTGATAATAGTTTATCTTCATGTTTGCACTATTGCTTTGGAAAAATACACAATTTAAAACTAGAGGCAGAGAAAAAATATGGGGGCAATTTGTTAAAAATGGAGTTGCAAGTTAAGGTTTCCTAAATATAACATATCATCATGCCTTAGGGTCTTCCAGCTCCATTAAATGACATGGAGAAATGTGATGTTAGTAGAGAACAAGAAATGTTTAAATATCTTGCATTATGGATGTTGTTAAGTAGGCATATATTACACTTTTATTTTATTAATTGCAGTTAACAGCAAATGATGTCATGTCTAGCTTCTGGTATAATACTGAGTAAAACTGTGATCATGACATACTTTAATGACATGCAGGGCTCCAAACAGCTCCAGCTGTTTATCACGACAGGATCATTCCTCTTCATTTTTCATGTGTGATTTAGAAGTGGTAGGTCAGATGGGCTTTTGATGAGTGAAGCAGCACTAGGCACCTTCTACTTTCCTGTAGAGTCAGATTATCCATTTAGATTAATTATAGTGTAGAAAATGCTACAAAGATATTCTGTTTATTAATAGTTTTCAAATGCTGAAAGGAATAACAAGAACCAGAAAAAAGTGAAATTACACTTCTTAGTGTTTCTAAAAGTTGCAGCAAAAAAATACCCAGATGTACATGTGGCTCCTGAATAGAACAGTATTTCTCTACCAGCCAGTGCTGTGCGTGCAAAATCAGGGTGGGGGGGAGCACTCATCTGGGATTGATTGCACTGAAAAGCACAGTGGAACCCTAAATTTTTTTTTAAAAAAAGTGGGGCTCTGGTTATTTTGTCAGTGGACAAATCCTTTGCCTGTATTCTGTGTCCCAGTGGCTGGTTTTAAATTCTGCTCAGCAATTTGGCTCCTTTGATAAGTGGCCTTGTTATCACACTGACTTCTCTCACAAAGTTGTTTTTCTTTTTGTTCCTTATGCTTTATCATCACACAAAGTATCTTCCAGTCCTCTCTGTAGGGAGATTAAGAATAGGTTTCTGTATATATCAGATCCCAAGGGGAAGAGGACATCTTTGGGACGATAAATCACATTCTTTTGCTTAAACTACTTGCCAAAATCCTGATTTAAGAAAGAACTGAAACAGAAACTTGAGAGGAAATGTATGTCCAAATCTAGAGACTTTGTTTTTCTCTTTACCCTTTATTTTGTTTTCTTTATTTTCTGCTTGAGTGAAAAGGAAGGACATTACATTACGTGATAGGTTTTTTCTTCTGATTGTGACTCAAGCTTATGGTTTACTAGATTGTGTCTACTCAGCTTTTTTACATTTGCTTTTTTGAAATGTGGAACAATATAATACAGGTAAGGCATCCCTTTATTTCATCAAGAAAATGATAGTTATTACTTTTGTGGCCATTAGGTCTCTGTTTTTTACCCCACAAAATAGATGGTCCTCCTAATATACCTGTCTGATCTTTCTTTTTTTTAACTTTTCCATATTATATAACTCAATAAACTTGGGTGCTTCTCAGTTAGTCAGGGCTTGTATTTCTTTGGCCACAATCACAATTTGATGATTAGATATTTATTGTGTATGTATGTGTAAGTACATATGTACATTTCATAACTTCATTTTGTATAAAGAAATTTATATGAAATACCAGAAATAAGCCTGTGTAAATAAAAGATTTTTTTAATTTGGGGAGCCTAATAGAGTCTAAAAACTAAACAAAAGGAAAAGAATTTTGGAGCATTTGTGAAAAAGCTTCCAGAACTGTAGTGATCTTAAATGCTTTCAAAATATTTTGAACATTTTTCCCCTTTCAGTCATGGTCTCTGTGATGAAACTAACCACAGAATTCAACCAGTAAGCGATGTTAGTGCAAATTTATGAAAATGTGGTTCAGGGAGCACTTGTTACTTAACTTACATACTTTTTTGTAATTTAGTTTCTGTTAGGCTTAGTTTCAGTTACAGAACGTCAGAACCAGTTTCCTGTTGCATCCTAGGGTTATCTTCTGCACTGCAGTGTGTCTCGGTAATGATGGAATAACATCCCCACAGCAATTACACGAAGTAGTGTTGCCACTGTATTTAATACTCTCTTATCTATTTTAATACAGTGTAACAGGTGGAAATTGAAGGCAACCTGCTGTCAACACAGCAGCCCAGCATGATGTTCTACCATTTCTGTGAGAGCTACAAAGATGGTAGACAGATTATGATAAATGCAAGTAATTATATAAAGTTTAAGAATCTCTGTCAAAGGGGAGATAAATCAATAACACAATGGTTGTTTTCTGCTTCAGATTTGTTAAATAGATATGAAACTAAAGAGTCCTAAATGACAAAAGACTCCTCAAACAGGAAAAGATATTATGATTCGTCCATGATGTATGATTTTTTTCATGGTTTATTTGTTTCATTTAGGTGTAAATACAAAGATTTCTTCAGAAATTGAACATGTGTACTTATTAATATATAACTTGCATTAAATTATATTATTGTAAATCTACTTAAAAACCCATATTTAATAGACAGTAATCTGTCACAAGTATTTTGATTTGGTATATAAACTTTAGGAGGTGAAAAGCCTGTGAAAACAGACTTTAAAAAATATAATCATGAATAGTGGTCATAAATTTGTATTTTTAAGTAGGTTCTAAATGTTGATAAGGATTAATATTATTTTCTTTTCTAGCCTTTCTAATTTTATTTTGATTTTCTTTTTCCCCTGAATATATGAAATTTTCTCTTTTTGGAACAAAATCTGCTTTAAATTACTTTAATCTGGTTTTTCAGGGTTTTTTTCTTTCATTTCCTTTCCATACAGTTTTGATTTTTGAGTTGTACAATAGCCACTGCAAGTCATTTGCCTCAGCAGTCAAGCTAGCTCTTTAAAGCTTCTTTACAGAGCTTTCCCTGTCAATATGTGGTGAAAGGAACTATCTCAGCACACTGCTGGTTGCAATTTCAGCTTCAGCTTGAAGCATGCATGGCATTTCTATAGAAAAGGACAAAACCTGCACTTCAGGTCAAGTCTGCATTTCATGTACAATCCCAGAAAGCTAACTCTGCTGGAGAATGGTTTTAAATTAATTCCAGCTTCACTAATAATAACAACAGGGCCAGAGTCTGCAATCATTCCCTTCAGCCATGGTCTAATGGTTATTTCACAAACAGCCATGTTGATTTACAATGTTTGTATTCTCTCGGGGGTGATTAAGATCTTCACAGTGCAGCCAGTGTAATGGATATTATTAGTGTTCTTGATGTGTTTTTGTGCAAAAATCAGCCAACATAGATTAATATAATTTCTGCCTAGTTTGTAGAGAGGTGGTGAGGAATACTCAGGAGAAACACATGGCAACTGAGACAAGAGTTTGTGGTTTCTCCAGGTGAAGACAGATTCAAAGAGGAAGGCAGAAACTCAGTACTGATCATATAATGTACCTTATGCCACTAAGAACTCCTTTAATTTCAGTTGGAGCCTTATTCAGGGCAGATATACCCCAAGACAGAAATTATGAAGATGAACCATTGTGGTAAATTATCTGTGTGGGGCTCGGTTTCTGCCCATTTCCCAGTAGAATCCTGGACAAAGAAAAGCAGCTGTTTCCCTGGTGCTGCGCTTCTTCAGCAGAGGCAGGCAGGTGGGTAGAGAGAAATTGTAAGGAGCAACTGAAGCCTTGAGAGCTGCTTTCTCTGTCATCACCAGCTGTAGCTGAGGGGAAAAAAAGAAAAGGGTCAACTCCTCTTTCTTTCCAATTCTCTATTTCCTTCCCTAAATCCCAAAGAAAAGAGGGGATGGAAACCAGGTTTTATATGCTGGAAGGAGCACTTACTAAATTCTCAGACCTATTTGGTGTAGAAGGAAAAATGCAGAATATGGCCCACTGATTTTTAAGTCTGAGGAAGTAATTAAAATAAATTTATTGTGGTTTTCACCCTGCTCTAATTACAACACAGAACACTTCAAATGTAGTTGTTGCCAGATCTTTTTGCATATTCAGAGTAAATTAAAATAATTATCCTGATTGTCTGACAAGATCTATGTAAAGTGATCATAAAATAGATGGAATACAGTATTAATTTTGTTACTGTAATGTGTTGCCTAAAACTGAAGTGTTGTGGTTCCAGGAGTGATGTATGGGTAAATATTAATCTATGAACTTGATATTACTTTTCCATATCACGCTTGTAAGTCACAGAAAAGTACATAAAATATTTCATTCTGTCTTTTCCAGTTTTGAGCAGAAAGGTTATGCATCTGTGACCTGTCATTATGATCACTAATAACTGAAGACTGTAGTTAAAAAATTGCTTCTGAGGAAAGTTGTCCTAGCATAGTGAGCTAAACTTGTAAGAGCTTTCTTTAAAAAAAGCTGAAAATGTGAAATGAAAGACATGTTGGTTACACATATATTTAAAAAGGATAAATAAGGGAATTACTCATTTTCCCTCCAAGGGTTTGGATGTATCATTGCAGAGAAGAATCTGGCTCTAGAATAATATAGTCATCTGAACTCTTCCTATTTAGACTCCACATGGTATTTAAAAATCTTAGCTATTTTTTTTGCTTGTTTTTGTAACTTGAAGACATGCTCAACATTAAAATAGTATTGCTGAAAATTATTCTGTAGGGCAAAACAAAGCTATTTGTGTCATTTTCAGCTGACTAAAATGCTATGTAAAAAGGGAAAAGATTTATTTTACATAATGTAGACATTCTGATGCAGAAACGAAGTTTTTTTCCATTGCCTTTATTACCTCCTTTAGCTTCTTCTCCATTTCATCCCAGATTTTTTTTCAGAGAAGTAGACAACCTGAATTTAAGGCATGGATTCTTCTATACCTGTCCTAAAATTACTGACTCCAAAAAAGTAGGAATAAGGACTGACATATCAATTATGCTGAACAGCAGACTGTCAGCAATGATGTAGATGCAAAAGATAAAGGAGGAACAATGGAAAAATACATTATGAATTACATGCTTTGGTGAATCTTTCATGTCAGTTTTATTTTGGTATAACTTAATTATTTTTCAGTGGAACTTGTTTACACAGCATTAGAATAATATTTATTTTTAAATTCTCTATGAGTACTGAGTAAAGTGCTTAAATCTGCAAACTGGCATGTAAGATGTTCATGCCAATGAGATTTTGTGTCTCTAAGTAAACATCTCTACACATATTCCTAGGTTTACAGCAAATGCAGCTATGGTTACAAGTATAATGAGTGCAAGTACTAGACAAAGCACAGATATTCACAGTTCCATTGAAGAAAATGGGAAATCTGTCTGCTGTTTCCAGCAGGACTTAGCCTGTTCAGATTTCATTTAATTTCTTGTTGGCAGTGGTATCAGTCTCTGCTTCTCTTTGAATGTTAAACCATGTGCTTCTGGCATAAGTAGGGGAAATGAGCAGCAACTGAAATGGTCATACACCTGCTGGCAAGGAGGGGAAAGAGCTACTGGAAACTGCCTTGGTAAAAGCACAAAACAGCATCACGAGGTGCCTAAAGTAATACCAGTGTGGTGCCTTGAGATTTTGAGATGGGGCACTGGATTTAAAGACTTTCTAAGGTGTTATTTTGAGATTTTTTTTTTTAAACTGCAAGGTTTACATTTTAGCTGAATTTTAGGAAATTTTAATATACAACTGAATTGTGTACAAAGGACTTTGGTAGATTTTATTTAGCAGAAATTGCTAATTTCACATATTTGTCATCTTCCTAAAGCATGCAAGATTATATATATATATATATATATATGTACACCTCTTCCATCTGTACACCTCTTCCTTCAACCAACAACATCATCAGCCATTTCCTGCGGAGCTGCTTCTGAGGCACAAAAACATTACTTAGTATAATATTAAAAATATGTTGTCCTAGTGCAAGGAACACTGAACAGATAGTTTTGAGTCACTACATCTCCTACCATGCTATTAGAACCGGTGGAGAGAAAGAATTAAAATTTATTAATATTTACTCTTGGGGATAGTCTTTCCTAGCAGATGAGATATGGAACAGTGAATAGACATGCTAAACATTATTTTTTATGAAACTTGCATCATGATGTCAGATAACATGTGTTTGTGGTGGTGTCTCTCACTAAGAGATCTTGTGTTCCAAACAGAGCAATGGGCAAGGCTGATCTGGGTTTTGTTTATAGAGGTCCTTTCAGAAGTTCTGTAGACTCAAGCATTGCCTTTCCAGTTCTGCAAGCTGTAAAAATCACTCCATTACAGCTCTATGTCTTTTTTGCTTTTTATTTTTTTTTTGGCATTGACTAGTTAGTTTAACATGATAAAATGCCATACAATCAAGAGACAAAAAAATAATCATACAAAGAATGAAGAGTCTTACAGGTGTAAGTTTTGCTACCAGTCTTTAAAAGGTGTATTTGTAAGATTTCATCCTTATTGTTCCATCTTTACATATTCTTTTTTTAAATATCTTTGAATTCTATTGAACCCTTTGAGAAATCCATAATTATAACCTTTCTTATTAACTAGTGTCTTGAAAGATTTAGTATATTGAAAAGGAGGAAAAATCCCTTGAAATATTTTCACATTATATAAAAATGTCTTGGGTTTGACTTGGAGAGTATGCTTTTCTTTGAAAAAAATTGTGAGTGGCTTTGACTGATTACATCATGCAGATGAAATAAAATATTACATGGATTAGAGATGATGGAAGGTTTTCCCCATTGTAAGGAGGAGAAATGTTTAGAAAACAACAGTTTCTGCCTCTCACCTACATGTAGTTTAGAGACACGTAGTAAAGTACTGTCCAGTGAAATATTTAGAAGTGGGGTCTTTGGTCCAATGAAATTTTTAAAAAAGTTTAAGTGTTGACAGACTGATCAATTTTAGCTGTTGATCAGGAAAATGTACATTTTACATAAAGGCTTGATACTCTGAACTGCAATGGATGACCGTGATTAAGCAAATGCAAATGTTCCTGGAGAGGTTTGAATAGAAAGACACAAAGCCCAACAGCAACAGATCTACAACACATTTTAAGTGTCAATCCTTTCCCTAATGTCTTTCTGTTTGTATAGCAGATCTATTTGGAAAAGAGGTGCTGACTTCCTGAAAGAAAAGTGAATATCTTGACTGTCCAAGATTACACTACTTCTGAAAACTCCTGTGGCTGGTGATTCAGCCTGTAACCATTTGCTTATCACAGACAGGGTTAGGCTGGGAACCAAGGGCAATACTCTACCAGCCCAGCTGACTGAATATGCAACTTGCTATAAGCATTTCGTGTTTATTACTCTGTGTATTTGAGGAAATAGATATGGGAGATAAATGTGAGCACAATCCTGATGTATGTGTTTAATATACATGGAGAATAGGATTGGATCATGCTAACTGAACGTTCCAGTCCTGTTCCAGTAGAAAAATGTTTCAACTCATGAGGGAAGAAATCTGCAGGAAATTGCTGCCTAATTAGATCTTTCATTAATTTGTTCATTCCAGGCAAACCTTTCACTGTGCTTCACTTATTAGCAATGGATTTTTCGACCACATGCAGTAGAATTTGGTCTGGGTTTAGGTGAAAGATGTGCAACAAAAATCTCAAGTCATGTCTTTGAGGGTCTTTCCTTGAAGGTATAAAATAAGATTTCTTCTGAATCCACACCTCTTTCATAAGCAAAATTCTCTAAGGCAAACATTCCATTTAATCTGCTGGTGTCTGTCAAACTCCCACATTTCTTCCTCTGTTAATAGCTGCTTCTTTATAGAGTGTGCAAAATTAAATAGACAAAGTTTAAGGTATCTTTTGTAACTGTTTTAGGTAAAATAACTTGGAAATTAAATAAATACATTAATAAACTGCACAGCTAAAGGACTTTTTTTTTTCTTCTTTCCACTTTGACTTTTGATGATAATGATCAGGTGAAAAAGAATAAGGTAAGGGACTGTGGTGTAACTGCTGAGTATTGACTTGTGACTATTCATGTATGTGCGAAGATAAGAGATAAGCCTCTGTGTCATGTTGTATAATATCAATTTAGGAGCCACAGGGAGTGAGAGAATCATTCCCTTTAAGAAAGAGGAATAAGGAGGTTTTATGCAAGTATAGGAATTGGTCTGTCTTTTTGTCAAGAGGGTGAAAATGAAAATATAAGTATGAAAGTCAATGCAACTACAAATATTTGAAGCAAAACTTTTGTTTAAAGTAGATGACAAAATCCCTTCTGTCTATACACATGAGATATTAATGTATCTTACAATGAGCCAAAGAGTAGCTTTGGAAAAATATTGAGTTTGGAATCATTAAGTTAAAATACTCACTGTGACCCTTGTTATGTGATTTATAATTTATACATTTGCTAAATTGCTTTCTGTTTCTAGATAGTTAACATTTTTCTAATTCTTCTCCTTCAAAAAAAATTGCATTTCATTTGGATACTTTGAATGAGAGTTCGGAATTTTCATTTTCCATCCTATATCACACTTGTCTTCAAACTATTTAATTTTAAGTATCTTAAGTACAATGAACTTTTCTGCTCATGTGTCCTTAGCAGCAAGTAAGGATTTGACATATGTGAAGAACATTACATAAGCACCTATGTAGCAATTCAATTCATAAAAATGAAATTATAATACATTTCAATGAAATATTTCTTTTATGTGCTTGTAAATAACTGCACTTACTAGGAGATAATTTGTGACTAGAGAGCCATTTCCAAAGTATAATTATTGTTAGAGTTTTTTCCCCAACTCTTAAATAAAATTACGTTGATATTCTGAAATAGAAGACTCAGGAAGTTATGACACAGCTATATCTTCAAATGAGTCTCCAGGACAGAAATATTAGCTGTATATTTCAGCAGTTCAGCACAATAAAATGGGAAAGAGCCGTTGTGGTAAATACAATCCAAACATACTCAGAAGGGACAGACATGCTCTGTGAAATTTGTAGTTGAAGCAATCAGAAGGAAAAAGAAACAATATTATAAAAAGCTGAAATCACCTATGTTTGTCATCACAAAAATATTCAGTCGTAATTACCAGAACGGAACAGTGGATGCTCTTCCTGTCTTGGTTTGCCAGTTTGGCTGCATTCATCAAAATTGTCTCTAAAAATATTTCAGGAACAGTATAAACAAACTTCAAAAAATAAATAGAAATCCTCTTCAATGTTATTATGTATTCAGCATTTCATGTAAGTGGTATAACAGTTGCTGTTAAGAATTCTGTATTACATGAAATGAGCAAACTACCACCCCTTCTTTGTACCTCATGTGCCATAGAGTGGAAAATTCTGCATGATGCTTCTGAGTTCTTAGCACCTGACAAGTTCCATGTCCAGTTTTTGGCATTAGATTTTAATGCTGCTGCTCTTGTTTCCAGACCATTTTCTGCCAAGGAAATGGAACACACGTCTGTAGGTACTTGTTTTCAGAGTCTTATCTACATCTGCTTTCACATAAATTATATCATGACTTCACTGAGTTGAAGGAAATAGGATTATTTTGTTTTTGATTTGTCCCTTTATGTGCACTTACTGTTTTCCTGATTATCTTGTAGTGTTTTGCAGGAAAATATAATGCTGAATAAAATCTTTCACTCCTTTAAATCTGAATTTTCTTGAAACATAAGGGTAAGAAGTAAAATGTCTAGGCATATTCATTTGAATTCATTAGAGTTTTTTCTAATTTACTTTTTCATTATACTTTTTTGACATTTTCCTTTTCAAGATCAAGTCCCCATGCCTTTAGGGGTTGCTCTGTGGTGCCACATAGGTGCCGCTAATTTTCTGAACTTGGCTTGGTTCTTGTGGCTACTATCAGAGTTCAGGACCAAGGAGATTGGTTTCAGGAAAGCTACATGCCCACTTCTTTCATAATCAAGCTCGCTGTAAATGTCTTAATTTAAAAGGATAGCATATAGTATTGTCTCATTTAAGCTTATGGCCCAATTCCCACTGGACACATTCAATACAGCATCATCTCAAATACACTTTGAGTTTACTTACCAGGCAAAGAACTGGAAAAAAAAATCAAGTGGTAATAAAAATACCACCTTAAACTTTCTTGTATTTTTCTTGTGATGTTTCATTTTTTATGTGAAATGCATGTTCTCCATATGCATATCACAACTGCCGTAGACTGGAGAATTTTACAGGATGCTTCTGACTTTTCAAGATCATTTACATTATTACAATTAATTTTCAGCGTGTTATTTATAGTGGGTCTTCCTTATTTTGAAACAATACGTGCTAAGAAAATTATGTGAGTCCGCAAATGCAGTGCTATCCCAGACCTGTCAGAGGAAAACAGCACCAGGCAGAGTCAATCTATTGCATCCAGACAGAGGGCAGGAGCTCAAGGATGGTGTGACCCATCAATGAGTCAGAATGTTACAGCAGGATGCTGAGGTACCTGCTCTGTTTTCCTCTCTTGCTGCTGTGGTCCACTTCAACTTCTGTTGGGTTACTCTTGATCAAGTTCATCAGGGGCGGGTAAGACCCTATAGATTCTTGGATTGGGTCTTTTTTCTGGTTGTTGAAGGCAGAATACTTTCTATTGAGCATCTTAGACTATTTCCTAGAATGTCTCTATTTTTGATGTGCTTGTGGGGAAAAAGAGATAGCAATGCCTTTTTTTATAAGTAATGCATTGGCCTTTCAAGTCAGCAGAAATGATATGAAATTACTACAATGGTGTAAGAACGTATTCAAAGTAAACATAAAGCAGAAACAGAGCTGAAGATATCAGACATATTCAGTTACAGAACCTTTTGCACATAATTAAGGAAGATAACCGATCACATTTTTTGTCTATTTCACTGGGAGTCGTTTACTGCTGAAGATGGAGCAATCACAATTTAAAAGCCATATGCAACCTTCTCATTCTGAAAGTGCTGTTGTTGTGGTCTTGATGTTAACTAAAGCAGTTTAAAGGATGTGAACTTTTCAACACCTGCTGAAAATTAACATCACATAGCTGCAATCTTCTACTTTATGCTCCCTTCAAACACCTTTTCTCCTTTAGGGTAGGACCCTGTAACCCGTTGGTACTGGCCCTGTTAATATTTGCTTGAGAGTCAAGAGAGGAAAACTTGCCTGGCCAGCAGCAGCCAAAATCTGGCATCTTGCTGTAGACTGCATGTTAAGTAAACAAGAAGAGAATCTCGTTCAAACATGAACAGATGATGATCTTCCATAAATGTTTTAGTTGAGAAATTAATTTTTGAAAGCTGTTTGCACTTAGGCTCAGTCATAAAACAGGAAATGCCTTCTCAGTGATTTTCTTTTGACATTGAAGTCTTTTTAATCCAGTTGATCTAAAAAATGACATTGTTAAACAACACAGGCCATTACAAACGTGTGAAAAGATCCAGCCCCCAGTCAGGGGGCTGAGGTAGAAGCTTTCTGTTCAGGTTTTATATGTATATTCTTTAGGTTGATGGTAAACTTATGCTTTGTGATATATAACTAGGAAAATAAGAATGGAACATATATGCAGATATGCCTGTAAATCCTAATAATAAGCTTTACATGGATTTTATTTGCTTTAATTTCCTTTTCATTTTTGAACAGTAATATATCTTACACTGGCATTTCATTTCATTTCATTTCATAGGATTCTTTATAGTCTTTCACTGAAATCATTATTGTTATTGTACTCTTACATTGAAAAAAGAATTGTCAGCAAGTGTGGAATTAATTTCCTCCCTATAAATCTAGACTCATGATGACTTTAAAGGAAGAGTAACTTATAATAAAAAGAAGTAAGATTTGAGACTTTTATTTCATTGCAATCTTTCAGTATAATATCATAAACTACTAGAACTGCTTTGAAATTTTCCAATATTAATTTCATGGATGTAAAGTATCATCTCTAAGAAAATGTGTGTGAATCATTAATCCACTGTTTTTTCATTCTCAGTTTATTTTTTTTTCCTAGATTTAAAAAATCCAACAAAACCAAACCCAAAACAAACAAACAAAAACACCTTAAAATAACCCTGTCTATATTTTAGTCAGACTGCAAGGTTTACTCTTCATTGGTATTTTAAGATGTAATTTATTTTACTAAAATTCCTGAGAGGTGTAATGTTCAGTCATTAGTGAATAGTGAGAGGTTTCAGAGGATGGTACATAATGTCCTGAGCTAACTGTTTGCAGAGTATGATTCCCCAGGCTCTCCCTCCTCTTTGGCTTGTAGGTGCAGAGAGTATCTGTCAGAGAAGACAGGTCTCAATTCAAGATGCTGGTGTATCTCACAAATAGCCATATATGTTAAAAGTATTTGAGGACAGAAAAGGAAATGTGTTTCAAGTGTGTTCCCAATAGCCAATTTACTCTCTAGACTGTTGGGAAAGCCAAGATATTGACAGTGAGCACAACCTGAAGTTTATTGCATGCTGTAGGTGACGGTGGGAAGCCACAGCACAAACCTGAACTTGTGCTACTAGTGAAACTTGTGATGCTAAACAAATTTAAGTCATATTTTCTTTGTTCTCCTGTCTTCTTTTTGCCATATCTAGCTGTTTGATATACCAAAGCCCTAGGTTCTTTATAGCCAATCTTTGAAATTAACTTCTTTTCAGAGAACTTGGTCCAGATAAATTACACTGCATAGCAAAAAAAGCCATATATAGCTAAAATTGATTCCATTGCCTTGTCTGTCAGGCCTCATATTGCCTGTAAGAAAATATTTTATGTAGGACCTGTTCTGCAAACAGTTTTACACAAGGGCACATTCAGAATTTCTGCCCCTATTTATAAACAACATGAATCATACAAGATGACTCATGAGAATAACTGCATGTAGAAGTGTGGGACTGTACTGGGTAAGGTTAGGCTGCTGGCTCTTGCTTAAGAAAAAAATCCTGACTTGTAGATGATTTGTGTGCTCCCTTGGCAATGTGAAGCTGTGTGCTATGCCAGTGTGGAGTCTCCTGGACAAGAGGAATCAGGTATCCAGGCCGGAAAGGCATTTTCCTGCCCAAACATATCAGGAAATTACTATGAACCAGCAAGCTTGACCATGCACATTAGCTGGTGCTTCTCTATAGACTGCATTGAAGGCTTGTTCCAGGACAAAGTCATGGGTGACCTCAAGTCAGAGGATGTTTGAAACACTTTTGCATTTATAGCGGAGTAGAGGAATCCTGAAATGTTTGTGCAGGTGTCTTCTGTAAGCAAAAGCAGGCACGAAAACAGAGCTTAACCTTTCAAAGGATTGAATTTAAATTGTTTTTCAGTTGCAACAGTTTACTCTTCTAAAGTTTGTAATCCAGATTTTCATAGACCATGGTTTACCTTCTAAAAGAGTAGTAGAGTGTAATAATAAAGGGGAGGTGACCTCTGTTTTTCCATGATTTTTTGGATTGTATTAAATATGCTGCTCCACTTATCTAAATATCCACCTTAAGTCAAAGCCATCTTCTCCCTTTATAACTAGGGGATAAAAATAGACAACTTCAGGGCATGATTCATTTGACCTCTCTGTGACACCTACATTAAAACAGATGAATGGTGACCAGGAAACACCCATCATCCCTCTAGATCTCTTTACTAGACCAGAAGTCTTGTTCAGATGTGAAGTATTTCTAGTCAGTGGGCACTTCACCAAGGTTTAAGGAATGGACTTCTTTTGAAAGTGCAGTGGATATATACAGTCTACCTTTTCTTTCCTGTATATGGCTGTTCTTTCTTTCCTGTATGTGTGTTGTCTAAGTATTTTTGGGGAAAAAATATCTTCAAAGACTCTGCTACACAAATATGTCAGAACATACTGTTCTGTGGGTGGCAAGGGCATGGAATCCTGAAGTCTCTCTTTATAATACTTATTTCATAATACAAGAATTGCAAAAAATTAATAACAAAACTAATAAATTCTTAAGTGTTTGCTGTTTCTGTCTTAGATCTTGCAATAGATTTTATGGTGTCAGACCTGTGAAGGAGATATAGGAGTCTACAATGGCAGCCATGTCACAGAAGGAGGTAATTTAAAAGAAAGATGGCTAAAATTTTCCTTTGTTCCGATTAATAGTACGTTTGAAACTATGGTGGTGTCCCTCTTCTTAAAAGGAAGGCAGCTTTTTCTCATGTGCTCTATAAGAAATTCAATCAGTCTATTAGCATTAGAAAAAAATTCTGGAGAAAGCAGAGTTAGGGGTGACTAAAACCCAAAATGTGTAATCTCCTGGGATATTGGTGACTGTGGTCAGCTCAGTCACTCTCTGACTCAGTGAATGTTATCTTTCATGTGGGGTAGAAAGGACTGAGAGACAGAAATTGAATACGTAATTCAATAATCCAGGTATTTTACAGATTCAACCATTTTGGATCAAATCCTGCATGCTGAATAAGTCTTTTTAATTTCTGATTACTGGTAAAAAAGAAGGAAGGCAACAAGGACAAAGATGCATGCAAATCTCCTTTTCTGCTAGGAAGAGGAGGCATCTCATGTTGAACAAAATCTGAATTTCCAGACTACAGCATTTCTGATGAAATTGGTTCTCTGTTCTCAGGGTACTCAGTTCCACGGGGCTGTGAGTTTAAAGTCTTAATTTTGTTCCAAGCTTGCTGAAGTTATAGTTGACACATACTGCTGTGACTCTTCTGTGTATGCCTCATGTTGCCACTCAAGTTTATGCTCCTACAGTGTAATAAACTTGAATCACTGTATCTAGAGACCACTTTCAAAGCACGCTTAATAAATGCAGCCCCTCCATAAACACTGCTTTTAAATTGGAACTGGCAGGGTAGAATGCATAATAAATGTCTGTTTAGTTGATGGAAATACCCTGATTTCATTCACTCATAGAATGAAATCCAGAACAAATAAGTGTCAGTTTTAGAATGGGGGAGTCCTGTTTGCCTGCTATAGCTCTTTATTCATAATGGGAAATCTGCTCATTTAGAAATATGCTCCCCTGTCAGACTCAGCTTCTTGATATTTCTGCTTATATAACTTGTTTTACTTCAGATTATTTTTGCGTTCCTACATATGTCTAGAGTGTGTCCAAGGAAGGCCAATAAAGCTAGGGAAGGGTTTGGAGCACTAGTGAAGGACCTGGACTGAGGGAGCTGAGGTTGTTTAGCCTGGAGAAGAGGAGGCTGTGGGGGGACCTTATCACTCTCTACAGCTGCCTGAAAAGAGGCTGTAGCCAGGTAGGGATGAGACTCTTCTCCCAGGTAAGAAGAACAACCAGAACAATCAGAAAGGGACTCAAGTTGCAACAAGGGAGGTTTAGATTGGTTATCATGAAAAATGGCTTCACCAGAAGGACTGACAAGCATTTGCATGGGCTGCACAGAGAAGGAGTGAAGTTACTATCCCTGGAGGTATTTTAAAGACATATAAAAGGGGCTTTCAGGAACTTGGTTCTGTGGTGGATTTGGCAGTAATGGGTTAATGGCCAAACTCAGTTTTAGAGCTCTTTTCCAACTGAAACAGTTCTATGATTCTATGCTTTTATTAGCTGACTTGGAAAATATTGTTAAATAATTGGTAAGTAGTTGTTGCAAGTGACATAATGACTGCTTAATTAATACTTATTTCTGTCTATGTGCTTGAAGAAATACAAGTACACATTTTCAGCTTAAGCCAGCTTCATTTATTCTAGATATTGTTTTTAATCTTGAGGCTGAGCACAGTGTCTCAGCTTAAAGTAACTTATGAACTTCAGTCAGCTTTTCCCAGGCTTGATGAATCTCTCCAAGGTGACAATCTTCTTGCAAATCAGAGGAGAAGGTTGGTACTGGCAAGGAAAGCTGCCACATGTCCTGGGTCTATACCACAGATCTGTTGAGCTATATTAGTAGATTATATAGTTGGCTGTCAAGAAGGTTACCTACCTTTTGCTCTCTGAAATTGTTATATTGCACATTATAACTGGCTGCATGAATAGGTCACAAGCATTTAATTTCCAAGCTCAAAAATAATACACAAAAACTAACTCACATTTTCAATCTTTCATCTCAGTTGCAGGCAGCACCTGTGCATCCTTTTTCAGTAATCTTCTGACTGGGAATGTGGGACTAGAAATGGCTTGTACTGAGCTAGAGAAATTAGTCAGAAAAACAAAAATGAGAAAAATTAGAGGCAAAAGGGGAGATACTAAAAATCAGAGAGGGAAACCAGAAGTATAAGTCTATCCCATGTGACAAAAAAAACAGAACTATCCCTGACCCCAGTATAATAATTCATATGGATCCAGTGGGTTTTATTGGGGAAGACTGAAACCCATTTTCATATAATTCAGTCCGGGCACTGATTCTCATGCACAAATCTACTATATTGTTTCTGAGTTAAGATTGGTTTTGAATTTCATGTTTATTCGGTTTTGCTTTACTTCTGGTGAATGATCAATTGCTAAAATTGCAAAATAATAATCAGACTTGTAGAATGAGTATTAAACAACAGTTTCCTCCAGCAGGCCCTGTATGCTGGAGCAGGATCAGTTCAGACAGCAGTTCCATGCAGAGGCAGATCACATAACAAAGTCCATCAGAAGTTCTCTTTTCTTTTAGAAGTAGCAATGAAGGTACAGTTTTACTCTCTGAAATCTTTTCATATTTCTGCTGTTAGTGATTTGCAGATAGATGCAATATTGCAGAGCTTTGACATTAATACATCTTGAATTAACTTCTGATCTGGTGTCAGGGAAAACACTGAATTTGTTATAGTTCTTATAGAGAAAAAGATGGGGATTTTTAAGGGATTGAATTAAGGGAGTAGATACTCAGTGTGAAAATGCAGGGGAGATCTCAGAAGACACAAAAACTCCATTCTAAACTTTACAAAATGGTCTGTGCATTAATGATTGGAAAAATCATATTATAAATTAAATTTCAAAATTTGCATAACACTTTAAATCTCTCTGGAATGTCTTTTCTATGAAAAATCTTTTGAACAGTCTATTAATATGCTTTTAGAGAGATGCCAATGATGCTTTTCTTTTATAGCTTATAAATATTCTAAGGGTATTAACTTATGAAGCAATTAGTCCTTTTGATACTATTGTAATTTCTCTCTTTAACAGATAAAGGTGAAAAACCTATTGATACATGTTTCAAGCTTGTCACATATTTTCAGATTGACAGCTCAATGCTGTTTGGCACCCTTGTTTTGCAGGGAGAAATAATTAAAAAAATGAAGCATCATCAAGCTAAAAATAGCACGAGAATAAATAATGTAACATCTGTCGTAAAGTGGAACAAAACAGTTTATAAAAGAGAGAATGTGGAAGTTTAGAAACAAATTCTATTTATTGACAGTAAAACATCAACCTAAAATGATTATTGCCTTAGTTGCTGTTTCACTGACTCTCTTTTATAACAATGTTGTAATTCAATAAAATTGGTTAATTGCTAGATTGTGATCCTAAAATCATTGTCTCTCCTTCAGTATGCAGAGAAAATATTTTGCACAAAATGCAAATGAATATTATTGAAATCAGAATCTAATTTGCCAGCTGCCAGGGTAAAAGTGCTGGATTCAAATGAAATATCTTTCAAAAGTACTAAAACTTAATCCAAGTTTCCAGATTTCCATCTCTTCTAGAATAATATAAATTTATTACTGTTAAATGAGTTGCCCTGGAGATGTACCAGAGTAACTGAGAGCGTGAAGAATGTGATTTTAAATATATGTATCTCTGAAGATGAAGATTTGAATGTGGAAAAACATATATAGATAAAAATGGCATTAAGACCTTCTCATTATGAATTGTTTTTTTTAGGGAATCAAGGAGAGGAAATTATGCTGCTTATCAGAAAAGGGTTTTTGTTTGGCTCTCCTCTCCCATCTTGCTTCTTACCTTTATATTAAGTAGTAAAGTACATTCCAAGTAGTACACAGAACCATGGAATCATAGGATCATAGTATGGCTTGGGTTGGATGGGACCTTAATGTTCATTAAGTTTTAACCCTTTTGCCATGGGTAGGGTCACCTTTCATTAGAACAGTCCCATCTAACCTGATCTTGAAGCACATCCAGGAACGAGGCATCTACAACTTCTCTTGGCAACCTGTTCCAGTATCTCACCACCCCCATAGTAAAGAACTTCCTTCTAATGGAAAGCTACATTCTTCCAGTTTGGAGCCAGTCCCACTTGTCCTGTCACTACATGCCCTTGTAAAAAGTCTCTCTCCATCTTTCTGTGAGCTCCCTACAGGTGCTGGAAGGCCACAATCGGGTCACTTTTGATCCTTCTTTTTCTATGCTGAGCAATCCCAATTCTTTCAGCCTTTATTTATAGGAGAGGTCTTCCATCCCTCTAATCATCTTTGCAGCCTTCCTCAAGAGGTTGATGTCCTTCCTGTGCTGGGGACCCCAGAGCT
Source organism: Melozone crissalis (assembly GCF_028551555.1). Classification (NCBI taxonomy): domain Eukaryota; kingdom Metazoa; phylum Chordata; class Aves; order Passeriformes; family Passerellidae; genus Melozone; species Melozone crissalis. Next base: position 37,404,124 of record NW_026535794.1, read on the forward strand.
GGACGCACTGTTCCAGGTGGGGTCTCACCAGAGCAGAGGAGGAGCATTGCCTGCCTAGCCCTGCTGGCCCAGGATACAATTGTGTTTCTGGGCTGTAAATGCACCCTCCTGGGTCATGTCCTCTCATCCAGCAGCACCCCAAGTCCTTCTGGACAGAGCTGCTCTCAATCTCTTCATGGCCCAGCCTGTGCTGGCACGGAGTGTCACCCTGACCCAGAGGCAGTGAGTGCCTTGCTCTTGGTCCTGTCAAAACTCATGTGATTCCCAGGGCCCACTTCCTGAGCCAGCCCAGCTCTCTCTGGATGGCATCCCACTCTTCAGGTATGCCAACTGCAAAGCTTGGTGTCATCAGCAGATTTGCTTTATTCTTTTTTGATAACATGATTTTGGTCTGCACACTCATGACTCCAAAGAGACATCAAGGGAAACCAACGAGATTGTACTTGAACAAGCTTTTATCAGGATCCATTCAGCTGAGTATTTTTAGACAAATTCAGAATCTGTTAAAAGGAGAATAACTATCGGAAGCAAAAGTATAGAATTTAACCTTGAGTTGCTAATATCACATTTACAAGAATAATCTTTCTTAATGTATATTGTGACAGAAAAACAAGATGATATGAGACGGCTTTTGCATACATTTGGAATCAAGTAAGAAGTAAAGAAAAAAAAATGAGGAAGAAATAATAATAATGGGAAATAAAGGGGAGTTCAGTGCTCTCACAGCTCCTGTAGGAATCTTATGAAGGATTGTAACTACAATTTACATATCCAGTCAATAGCAAGCTTGAGAGTTTCTATTCTAGCTACTACTTTTTAGTTATGGATACGGTGTCTTTGAATTATGATCAATGGTATTTAATTTTGAACAGATTAACAACCCAAAGGAAGAATTAGGTTCAAAACCTCTTAATTAAAAAAATTAAAACAAAACAAACAAACAAGAAAAACCACCCAAACCCCAAAACCAGCCAACCAAACAAAAAATGCAAAACCAAAACCAAAAAACAACTACAAAATACAGTGGGTTTTGGGTAAAGAGTCACTGACTAAAAAGCCCAGTGACTGAAATAGGAGAATCACACCTGATTTGGGCTCTTCTGCCCAGTAAAATTACAAAAGTAGATACACTGGACTTTTATATTGTACAAAACATGGTACAGCAGTGACCTAAAGCTAGCACCTTTGGATGAGGAAAGCCAGTGTATTATAACAATTCCAACCAAAAGTAAGCATACTCTCTATCAATGACTTTACTGAATCTGAATTGATCTAAATCTGCATCAAGAAAAAGATGTTGTTTAGAGATTTTCACTTTCATAATTTTCGTTATGCAATACCATTGCATCATCTTACAATTCCGTTAATACCATAATGCAAACATTTCTCTTTGTCTTGATTCCAAGAAGACAAGCTGCGTGCTGTATTATTCTCTGTCAGCTCTCTTTCCCCAGAAGGTAATCTTGGGAACTTGCAGGATGAATTAAAAAATATTAAGTTTGTGCAACTGGCCTGCAGAAGAAACAACCAGAAGCCATAGAAAGTATTCCGAGCCATTTGTTTGGCTCTCAGCGCCTGAGAAGTTTGACTTGGCCTACTCACCTTGAAATAGGGGCCTCAAGAGAGGAAGGAACCATGAGGGGCGCATGTAAGGAAAACTGCAATAGAGAAAGAAGAGGATTTTAAGTACCATGGCATAAAGAAAGGAATTAGGAAGATGCTCTTTTCATAGTGGACTTCTGTTACAAAGTCAGGGGTTAGGAGTTGCACATCCATATACCTGATGACCTACGGTCTTTTCCAATCTAAACAATTCCATGATTCTTTTATAAATCTCATTAAAGAAACCCAAATTTTTGTTTCACAGCTAATAATTAAGGAATGTCTATAACTCACTTGCTATAACTCTATTGTGAAAGGCTTCCTTAGAACTCTTTTTTCCCCTTGCAAATAGTCCTGAAATTTGAAATCAACTCCAGGAAACACAAGTACAAAGCAGAAATCTTGCATGCACTTCATTTGCCTTTCAAAACAGTTTTTGGGTGAAAGCATCACTGATGGTGCCAGTCAACCATCAGTAATTCTGTGTTCTGAGATGAGGTGCTGTATGCAATGGAACATCCATGGGGTGCATCTGTCTCACAGCTGAGAAACAGGTTTCTTGTGAATTATCATGTTCCTGAAAAGTTTTATAGATTGCATATGAATCTTGGTATGAATGTGGTCTCTGTTTACTTGTGACTTTGCAGAGAAAAAATCCTTTTGGAAATGAAACACCTCAGTTACAAAAATAGGATGTCATGATCAATACAAATCTTGCTTTCATGTCCATGCAACAGAAGTGTTCGGCTAGATATAGATTTTAATTTTTGTCTGAGATTCTTTTTAGAAACAACTCACACTGGGTTTGGAAGTGAAATAAAATAAATGGGCCATTTGTCTCTTCTAGTTTGGTTTGAGTTACAGAAAATGAAAACTTACTCTTTAGATTCAACAGCTGAATAGAACTGGGTCAATTACCATCAGCTCCCACTTTTTCAGCATAATTCAGAGCAGTACCTGAAGATGTCTGGCATGTCAGTAAGAAATGGAGAAACTAATAATCAGAAATTAAATATGCAAATAATTCCATGCAAATATATTGAAAAATGTGAATGTTACTGGATTTAATTGAAAATGTTGTAACATGGTATAAACTTGTAAAGTGAAATCCTAAACATTGCCTCTTTTTACAAAGGAAGATGTTAAATGCAAATTTTACAGTTTCCTTCACTTCTTGCCAAAGCTGAAATATATACAAAACATTGTTAGGTTCCTTTTCTACTGTGGGCATATAGCTGATAGAATAATCTGGTTTAGTTGTATCTCTTGAGGGCTGGGATAAGATCAAGGGACTCAAACTTTGAATGAGGTTATTCATTCTTCTCTGGGAAAGCCAAAATGGAAGAGAAAGCTGTTCAGGAAGGAGATTAGTTGTTAAATGCTGCAAAGGCAAAGGTCCACGTGACTAACCTTGTGTTATAACCTTTAAGTACCATAGATTGAGAATGTGTGATTCTCAGATTCTTGCTTAATTCAAGTTTGAGGCAAATGCTATTTCTGTCCCACTCTCATTATTTCCCGTCTCCTAAATCCAGTCAGAGACAGATACCATAATAATCAACATAAAGCCCCTTTCCTAGGGATTCAGACCACCCAAAGAAATAGTGATTTTCATAATTGCAGTGGCAGTGGAGGCCAGAAGAGGTGGGTAAAGAGATGAGAAACAAGTTTGACCACTGTTAAAAGCAGAGGGCCTGGATGACCTCTACAACTGAAAGGAACTGCTGAGAGTGCCTCTGGAGAATGAAATTTAGTGTCTTTGTCATGGAATTTGGTCTTCTAAATGCCATTTATACATTACCAATTTGTTAATTCGTTAAAATGTGGGGATCAAATGCCAAACTGAAAATCCTTTACAGAAATATCACCAGTGTACTATTTTCCAGAGCTCCAAACACATTTACCTTTCTTGCATGCTGCAAAACTGTTGGTTAATGCATTATAGAGGCTATATCCTGAGAAGAATAAAAGCTTCGGGAAATGTTTTTCTTTATTTCTTTTCTTAATTGATTTTTCCCTGTGTGCTGTTTTATATTTTCATTACCATGGTGCATGAAACAGTAAAAAAATAGCTTATCCTTATTGCCTTTGGTTTCTTCTTAATTTTTTTTATAAAGCCATTTTTTCATTATAAAAATTCACTTACTTGAAACTTTGATTAAATTTTTATTTCATTTTAGTCTTAGTTTAAAATACTTGGATGCGTTTGAATAATTTTTTGAAGTCATGCTCTTACAATGTAGAGATTATTTGTACAAGGTATTTTTAAAAGCAAATTTAAATGTTTAGTAAAAGCTAGTTAGTACTACTTCCAGAGAAATACATAATACACTTCCTGCTTCTGAAGAACCCTTTGAAATATAGTCAATTAGTTGGTGGGCTAGAAACATGGGGAAACACTGCTCTGGGACAGGCCCAAAACTTCATCCTATGACAGTATTCCAATTAACTTTGAAGATTTCTAATCAATCACATATTTTTAAACAGTAAAAAATAAACTTCAAGGTATTGTTGTAAAAAAATACCTCTTGTGATCGCTTCAATAATAAGAATACCTTAATTATATCTAAAACTCACTGCTTATGCACTTTTCTCTTTGAAATATCTTTAATGAAATGGAATGAGGAAGTGAAGCCAAGAGGTTAACAATCTGTCCTGTGTAGACATCTGTATCCCATGGTGTCTTCTGGAATTGGCAAGCCAATTATGTCACTAACATCTTTTCTGATTTCACCCCCATTTTTTAATCAATTGTTTTTCCCTATTTCTAATTTTTTCTCTCTCTGTTCCCTTCTTTAGTGTATCTTAATTTAAATTTTGGCTCATGATTAAAGCAGCTTGGAGGACTTTATAAATTTTGTGTGGATATGCTCATAAAGCACCCTAGAACAGAAGCATCTAACAAAGTGTAAGTAGTTACTACCACTGACAAAGGATAGGGAATGCAATGGGAAAAGGAAAACCATTCAGAAGTCACCTTGGAAAGCAGTGACATTATTCATTGAAGGGCTCTGGGCAGTTCTCTGGTGCAGTGGTTGGCATTGAGGTAGATGATTTTTCACCTGGTTATTCTCTATTGCTATTCACTTTTATTAGAGCCTTGTTCAACCCTCCCTCCCTCTCTTCACCACCAGTCGTTATCATTAAATGAGGCATTAGTGCCAATTGATGAATTAGCCAGCAGTGATGTGTATTCATGGCTTGTTAAGTTTGTGTACACTCATTTTGCAGGTTAACATTTGTTGATACATAGATCAGTATCAATTGCTTGCATGTGCACGGTGTTTCAGCTCTGTCTGATAAACTGATATCTTGTGAAATGAGATAAGGAGGCAGTGAGAATGGAGGTCATTCTTAAACCACTGTTGGGAGCTTACTCTGAGAGGCCACCACTATTCAGCCTTGCAGGTGCAAGACTGGGAGAAGTGTGATATAAGAGTGCCAGTATGTGGAGAATAAAGATAAAATATTCCTACAGAAGCTGAAAACTGCCTCAATAATGCAGGTAGAGGTTACAAAGCCATAGTATTGCCAAGTATGTGCACAAAACATTTGTTCTTCTTTCTGATGCAAGTCCACTGTGTCATATTTTCTACTCTTATGTGAGGTTATTTGACTTTAAAGGTCATGCTTCATACCTTTTGTTTGTTATTTTTTATCAAGAGTTGTAGATTTTGTGAAGTTTTGCCCAGAGTTTCCATTATTGCTATTGTAATGTAAGAAAGTTAATTTATGCTGCTTTGCACAGTGTGTATAATTACCCTGTATAGTTATATTTACAGATATGGAGTGGTCTGAAATGGAATAATTTTCCTACATCACAATTCAATCCACAAGTTCAGACTCTTATTTCATGCACTTTATTCAATTAGTGTTAAAAAAAAACATGCCAAAAACAGTAACTAAAAAATGTACATTTTTTCTGTTTCCTCAGAGTAATTTCAAATTAAGAAATTAGTTCTACAGTATCTCACCTACAGATGATTTTTGACCTTTATTTACAAGAAGAAAAGACATGGGCATAGTCAGGTGCATTTACTCAGCATTTAGAGCCTGGCTGAGTAAATATAGTACAGAAGTGCTCTGATTTCTATCCTGGCTTGATGTTGATGTCACCCATTTCCTCTGCTTTAAGATGATGCTAAATCTGAAGGATTTTGGTCACCACACCCTCCACATATGATAAATATAAGTCCTCATTCTGAATAAGGCCTTGAAGATATCACTTCCTACCATTCCAGTGGAGCTGAAACTCCTGACCCAAAGTCTGAGGTTGAGTAGCTTAGAGGAAAGGTTTTACACTGCTTTGATGGTTTGACCACCTATTTTACAAATATAATTTTTGCTGGTGTATATGCTGCTGTTGATTAAATTCCCCAACTGATTTTTAGTCTCTGGATTTTTTTTTAACTTTCAAAACAGTATTTAAAGCAGCAATGAATTTCCACATTTATAACATCAGATTGCATAGGAAATGTGGCAGTATAATCATGTTGGAATTTACAGCTTTCTTCTACTTTTGGTGTTTTCAGTAAGTGTAATTTATGGAACCTTATTTCTGTATTTTTAGTATTTTTCTCTGTTTGCTCAGTGCCGCTTTTACTTGATGAGATAAAGATATAAATATCTGACTTTCTACAAATTACTTCCAAACTCTCAGAATGAAAAAGATTATTCTCTCTAGCATGAAAACTTTGCAACCAGATACAAGCACCTGTTGTCATTTGTAAAGATACTTTTCGTCACTTTCTTCAGATTGGGCTCCAGAAAAACTAAGCAAAACTTCAAACTACCTCCCATAACAACACTGGAATTAGACTGCAGCATTCTTATACCTTTTTCCTGTGGAGCAAAAAGTTGTGTTGCTTTTGTCTAGCAAGTACAGCACCAGCAACTGGGATTTTTTTTTTTTACTTTAAAATATTTTTGACCAGTTAGAAGAATTTAATTAAAAACTTTAGCAGAATTTGTATGTTTTGACTGATAGAATTCTCAGAAACATTACCTGGCTCCCTAATGATACTGATTCACTGCAGTACAGTTAATAATAGGTAACATTTTCTTGGGATTTTGGAGGTTTGGGACTTGCATTAATTATTGAGCACTGGCCTATTGTACTCCTAAGAGTCTCTTTCTGAAGTAAGGTTAAGGGATTTTTATGTTTAGGCAGTGCTTTGGGGAAAAGAGGTGGGAAGGCGTATTGGTTTTGTTCCATGGCAGAAGAAAACTTTTACTTTAGAAATACCAAAGCCAGTTCTGTGATACTTAGTCTCTTTAGCTCCTGTAAAAAAGAACTAGAAATAGAAAAAGCAACAGACAAAAAAAGCCTAGATTTGAGTAACTATCTTCAGTCCTCTCATTATTTTGATGTATTTCTTCTCTTATCTGCACTGTTTAGGTCCTTAGGGGTTCAGTTCAGTGGATTTTTTTTTTTATAGCAATCTCTTCCTGTACCTGATTTCTTTCATTGAGACAATATTTAATCCAAACTTGTTTTTTCTCCTTCAAAGGTAATCAAAACCCTGGCAATTCCACTGTGTATTTATATATGTACTCCTTTATTGCAAAGTACCAGATGTTTTGTATCTTCAGATCATATTCATTTCTTGAGCCAAAATCTGGATTTTTCTCCAGAAGACCATCTTATGGCAGGGTTCATGTCAAGCCTTTCTGGTTCCCCAAGCAGCTCCTTCTGTAACTATTTGTATATCTTGCATAAATCAGGAGGTCCAAGCTCAGGTACTCCTGATGTAAACTATGCCAGTCCTTCAGGAGGTCCATAGAAACTTTATGATAAGAAATAATAGCCCATGTCTACTTCCCACATCGGCTTTTCCATTAAGGTTATTCCACATTTTTTATTCTACAACAAAACTCATCCTTCCACACCTTTTTAGCCTTTTTCCTCTGGATTTTTTATGAGATCATTCTTAGTTGAGAAATCCACTACAAGATGGTTATTTTTCCTTTGAATATGATAACATTCTCACCTGTAATCTCCCTCTTATCATTTTCCATCCTCAAAATATTGGTTTTTTACAGATCTTGCTCAAGATAATGTCAGTGATCCCCACATTGAAATTCTTAGGATATTTTTATTCAGAAAGGGTGAGTTTGGGATATACTGTGTAATTCTTTATTATGGCAGATAGTGCAGTATACAACTCTCCCCTCTGGAAATGACATTTCCTGGGCACTGGTCATTATTTTATGAACCATTTTTAATATGATTTGTGTCAATTTTTCAGAAGAGCTTCCTTGGAACAGGCTTTCTTTTCCACAGCATTATTTCAGATTAGTGTTCCTACTCTAAGAAAACTGTGTGCAGAAATCCTTGCTGTTTACAGAGAACTCATTTCACTGGAATAGGCACAAGGGAGTCTGCTTTTTCTCCCCATTAAAATTAACTCAAGATTATCCTTTAATTTCAGGGATTGAGAGATGAGCATATAAACTACAAAGGTTCGAAACAGTTACTCTCAAAGTTCTGACACCTTAATATTGAAGTACAATATTTATAAGGGAAAATCAATAAGTAAAACTCACCACTAGCTGTCATGAAATTGTCATGGGAGTCATAGGGGATTATAAAAGTGACAGTGAAAAGTCCAGAATTTGTGTATAAGGGCTAGTATACATGAAAATCAGCTTTGAGCCTCTTTGAGTAACAACTTCAGGTTAGTGTAGCACTTGTATAAATTGGAAAAAAATTTCTTATTCGGAGAATATAATAGCAATATGTGATATCTGAACAGATAGTGGCTTTTGCATTGCCATTTGGGTATCTTGCCTGTGAAAATGGAAGTCATATGCAAAACTGAGGATCCTGCATCACCCTCTGTGGAGCCCAAGTGCTGCATTAGGCAGATGGTGCTGAGGAAGGATGACCACTGTCCCTCCTGCCTTCAATTTAAAACCTAGATGTGGGTCTGGTTTTATTCTCAGGATACATAATTTTGTTCAGGTGAGGAACCTTGGTATAAAATGCCCCACTGTCACCAGAGGAGAATTAGTATGGTTATGATTCATGACTGTCTCCACAGTGGGCACAGCTTCGTCTGTTTCTTTCATGGCCAATTCCAGGGCTGCAAGTGGAATTTCTCCTCCTTCATTCTTTTGAATGGTGGCTGAAAGTTCCCTTTGCTCAGCATGTGGACAGTAAACACCTTCTGGCCATGCATGGTGGAAGCAAATAGAAGGACCATAAAGATTTTCCTCTCTCTTTCACTAATAACTCCTTATATTTCTGTTGAAAAAAATTGCTTTATGTTCTTACTGTCCTTACATTATTTTATATAGGATTTATAGAAACCACACTTTTTTTAACATGGTCACTTTAAAGGGGAAACAAATTTCCATGAAATCTCAAAACTAATTTCAAAACCCTGGCAATTTCTCTATGTGTTGATATATGTGGTCCTTTACTGCAAAAAGTTCCAGATACTTTGAGTCTTCCAGACCACATCCAATTCAAGTGATAAGATGAAACTTTCCCAATGACAGGTAAATAGTCCTTGAACTTCCCATCATCACATTATAAAGAAATTTAGTTTCTTGTTTCCAGTATAGATGATATCAAGATATTTTCCAAGTCCCCGAGATACCACTCCATAATTAACATAGTCTCATAAGAAGAAAGGAGCATTAGATTTCAAAGAGCCAGGAACGTGATCTTTCAAAGCCATTTCACACTGGTTTCAAAATGTTTACCTTACGCTCTTCCTCTCAGTTGTGCAAGAATAATGCCTGGTAAATCTTTTTTCCTGTATTCTTCCACTAGCTCTCTTAGTAGAATCTGTAACATATGGCTGCTCATGTATTGCACTATCAGTAGGAGGGTATTGAGTGCAAATATTCAAAGGGTTATCCACTGCAATAGCATTGTAAATAGGTTCATCAAACATGTGTATAGTAAAGGCAAGTGTAGGATACTAAACCCACAAAATGTTATGAAATGGTGAAAATTTAGTACTCCTGTAAACCAAGCACCAATTGTGAATAGGTGGCATAGTGCTTAATACAGCTGTAAACCAAACAACTTTCAACTCCTTATTTCATTTCTACTTCAGACAAGTAGAAATGAAATAATCAGGATCACATTAATAAATATTTGTTGATGATGTGGCCCTTGACTTTGTAAATATTTCTATTCAGGAAGAGTGTTTTCTGCAAATCTTCTCAGTTGAACACTTGAAAGCAAGTCATGGTCCCAGGCTCTTAAGTCATTGGGCTATATGATCTGAGTTTATGAAAACTCTATGTGTTGATGTGATTTATAGAAATTCCATTTCTAGATTCCAGGTGAATCTTAAATCAATGGAACAGCTGGGAAAACAAAACAAACAGCAAATTGAATATTGCTGGGCTAAACAAATGGTTCTTCTGCCTAGTGGATGAACTTAAAATTTCCATGTATTTTATTGGAGAAATTACAAAACATTATTCCCTTGGAAATGTGAACCTGTGCATCCTGCTGTGCAGTGGGCACTCACAGAATGCGCTGTACAGCAGCTGAACTCCCTCATGAGGAGTAGGGGATTCAGTTCTTTCAGAAAAACAAGCATCCAGTGAGTAACTTCTGGATGACTCTGAACATTGTCACAAAATGCTGGTGACTCATGAATTGCAGTGTCTCATGATTGGTAATGTCTTCGTTTTCATGGTTTTTTTCTCCAGTGCCACGTGCTGTTTTACTTGCAACACTTCAATGCCTATGAAACTGGCATGTAAATATTTGACAGCTGCAATATAGCTGTTTTTATTACATCTGCACTGTGTACTGGCAGTCACTGCACAATCAATAACACAAATAAAGTTCATCAAATGTAATAGTTTTTTACTGAAAAAGAAAATTTTGTTAATATCCAAAAAGAGTGGGAAAAGAAATATTTTGTTACAGCCTTGATTCAGCTGACATACATAAGTTTGTAATTCCAGGTAAATATTAAATAAAAAGCAAAGATTTATTTTGGACTAATTAATATTTCCTTTTGATGAAAATATGTAGCTATTTGCTTCTGCTAGTGGAGCTTAATTTTGAAGAATTTGAAAGTCATCTCTACTGAAAGTTTTTCTCCTTTATTATAGTCAACCCTTTAAAATTGCGCTGCTTGTTTATTTGAAAGGTGCTCAGTGATGATAAATGAGCAGCCACAGCAGTACTACTATTTCAACCAAGTCCTTCTCAGTCTTGTATTTTAGAGTTTAGGTAGATTCAAATGATACTGAGATTGGAAAAGCAATAGGCATATGCACAATGATTTCTAATGGAGGAACAAATTATTTTTTTCCTTGCTAATATGCCAGAAGCCCAATTCACCACGAGGTTCACTACTGCTTTTGTTTCTCACTTTGTTTCTCTCTGATACAGTCTGGCTTTTGGTCTGCTTTCTTACAGGAGTAGGTAATTTTACTGGCCATGCAGAAAGCTGCAGTCATTATTCCAGTATTGACCTGATGCACAAATGACAAAGAAAGCTGGGTTGGAGATTGTTAAACACCGAGTCTCTTAAGTGGTTTATGATGTTGTGATTATCAATAAGACTGGGAAATGATTGAGCAACCAGATGCCCAAATTTTGCTTAGATATCTCCATGCTGAACTGCATTGTAGATTACCTCTTGTAGCTATAAATATTGTATACAGTAAAGCATTTTTACTGTCAGACTAAATATTATTTTGTAAATATAAAGTGAAAAGTTTATTTCTTAGCTGCTGAATTCAGAACTTTTCCACTTAATATAAGTTATTCCTGTCAATTCAGGTCAAGTGGGACCTATGGAAGCTCACCCCTTTAGCTGAGCCCATAGGTCTGGGTACTTCAAATACTGATTCATAACTAAATTTGTAGCTGTTACACAATTTTATGAATCCTTGTAATGAAATGAGTAGGCCAATTAAATCAATTTCAAAGGTTACAGTGAGTTACAGTAGTAGGTATTTGTTCATAAGTCCATACTTGTACTTTATAATGCAATACTTTTTCCTCTCACTGTACTACTATAAATTCATTGGAATATGCATTCATTTTCAGGGAAGAGTGGGAGAAAATATCATTATAATCAGTTTGGGGTTTTTTTTATTTAGATCTAGGTAAATCTTCACCTCACATTAGTGACCCAGTCAACTGTACTGTGATTTTTCAAAAGGAATTTTAATGTCTGGAAGTGTATGCATTATAAAAATCATCTTGGTCTCAAATCAGATTCAGAGGACACTAGCTGGCAAATGATTTTGAGCTCTAATTAAATTCACTTGCATCTAAATGTGCTGACATAAAGCTAAATGTTTTCATGCACTGCTTTAATCATTCAATTAATCAGTAATCTTAACTGTTAATGTGGTCGTGTTCTCCGTCACGGTAATTTGCATGAACCCGGAATGAGATTTCCCTTGTTAACTTGCCTGTGTACAAACTGTGGAATCAAATTTAAGTGTAGTACATCCTTTCATCTAGAAGAATTATAGACTGCTCTACAATATGTAGAGTAACTATGTGAGTCGCTTGCTTATTTAATGCAGCTTCTTCGATTGCTAAAGATTTTTTCTATTGTAGGATTTTTTTCTTCCTCTTTCATTTTTAAATAATTTAACTTTTAAAATTAGAGCGCTTGTTGGCTTTTCTCAGATGCAAAAGAAGTCAGGTGTTCTCCTCATGAAAACTTCTGGACTTTGATTGAAAAGAACTGTGAAAAGAACTGTGAAAAGAACATAGAAGCACAATGATGAGATTTACATCAGACATAGCCACTGTATTAAAGCAAAAATCCTTTTGTCATTTTTTGCTGGATGTGACAGTAGGATTCATGAAGGGAGTGCAGAGTATAAATGTAACACAGTATCATTACAAACAGCCAGATAAATTGTGGGCATTAATTAGGAGGAAGAGTATAAAGCCTTTTCTTTAATTATCTCAATTGTAAAACTCTATCATGGGACGTTTGATGAATACGATTGGAATTATATATAAGTATAAGATAGCATGAGATCTAAATTTCTGTCGCTCCAGTTATGATTTTGGGGTATCACATCATTGAAACAGGACAACTTTGTCTAAGCCTGTGATTGAAGGTACAGTTGTCATGGTTCTAGCTCATCTTATTTGATTGTCTCTGGCTTTATGCTGTATTTCTGGCAGAGATTTCTGAAAACCACGAGTCTTCCATTGATCAATGTCCTATCCTCTCCAGTATGTTCTACTTCTGAAATGAAGGCAGGCATGCAAGCTCCTAATAGTCTTCCTTCAAACTTTCATGTGAAAAAGTAACTTGATCTTCATGGAAAATGAGCTTAAAGTAAAAGAATCACAATTGAAAGAAATCTGCTTTTAAATTGCCCTGGCAAGCCAGGGACCTCTCTCACATTCATCCATCTCTGCTGACTTGCTGCTAAAGGAAAACCTCGTGAATGTTGGATATTTTGTGTTTAGGCTTCTTCTCATCTTAGCAGAAGCACTTTTAAACCATCCTTGACACAGCTCTCGCAGGCTTGAACAAACAATCAAGAATTTTTATCCAAAGCCAATATACAAATATCTAATTTGAATTTTTAAAAATTTATTTTACAGAGACTTAAAACATTTAATTTCTGAGCTGAAACCTAGGGTCAAGTGGTTAAAAAAGCATCCAGTCTGCCCATTCTCTGGACTCTCTGGCAGTCTCACTCCCAGCTCAGAGACTTTCACTGCTGGCACCGAGGCCCCTTCCCTGTGGGTGACTCCAGTGACCCACTTGACTCCCTTGCCACCCCATACTCACACAGTCAGATCAGGTTTCCTTCCCAGATCCACCCCAGCTCTCCCAGAGCAGAGCTCAGATGACTTTTTCCTTAAAGCCATTTGTTCACGGTGCAGCAACACAGAAACAGCCTCAGCTGATGCTTCCAAGGAGGACCCTTAGCAAAGGAAACCCAAGGATTTTATACCCTCACAGTCTCTCTTCACACAAGTCTCTCTTTCTCCTGAGTCCTCTGCTCCTGCTGTGTCTCCAGAGTCCATCCACCCATCTTTGCACCCTTTGCTGACCAAAGGGTTGGCAGCTCATGGTCTCATCTCTGGCTCCCACTCGAAGCTCACTTTGCATCTCAGTGAGCAGATGGCAAACTGAGCTACCTGCACCAGATATATTCCTCAATACTCCAAATCTGTTCTTTCTTACACAGATTTTCAGCAGCTTTACTCTGTTGCTCCAAAGGCTCAGGGTTACATCTTTCTCAATAGATCAAGTATTTTGCTTGGATGCATTTTCTTATCTAAAAATTGAATTAAAAGGAAACATCCACCAGTAATCTAATATTGTCTCCTGATAAACCAACGTGATCAATGAAATAACTTAATATTCCAGCCAAAGTGCTGAAAGCATAATATGGAATTCAACAACTTCTATATTATTATGGAAGTGTTGCAATCTGCACAGAAACATATACCCAAATATACAGACCAACAGGTTTGTATCACTCATTGCAACTTTCCTACTGCAAGTTCAAAATTAATAAAATATGTTGTCTTCCAGTCCATAAGCTTCTAATAAATTATCCTGAAGAATATTTCATTTATCTTACTCTAGATTTAAAAATCCAGCTAGTTATCATTGAAGATCATGAAATTAAGTACTGGATTTGTTATTTGTGCCACAATGAACACTGAATGATAGAAATTTCACCCTCAATACTTCTTTTTTGAAATATTTTATAGCGTTTTACATACACAAGTAATAACTAGGGATATTAAAGTTTTGAAGCTATAAAAATAAATTACAGAACTAAGCAAACCTTTAACCAGAATATTTTAATGTATGGGTTTGTTGGGCTTTTTTTTTATTTTCCCTATGCAATAGGGAAATATTAATCACTTTATAAATGTTGCTGAAGAATTGGATTAGACATATAATTACTGGGCATAATATTTCTTGGTCATTTTTAGTATAAGATCTTTTTCAACAAATTATTTAGATACGTCCCTTAGTTTGTGATTATAGGTGCATCTCTCTTTTTTTTTTTTTTAATTCAAGCTCAAGAAGAGCAGCAAATATAGTTCTGATTGCATTTTCCTGATACTTTGCTGTTGTACTCCAAAAAGTTCAGTAAAATTAGGCTTACAAACTTGCTGATATTAAGAGAAAGATTGGCTGTTATTCTAGCTGGTACTGGATTGGCATTTATAAGTAAACTGGTTTATTTTATGAATGTTAAAGCAACAACAATTATTCCAGGGTTTTTTTTTGGTGTAACTGATAATAGAGTTTGACCACCTTATATTTTTCATAAAGCCATGGTATGCTTGGTAAGCTCTAGGGTATTCCTGTTCATAATGACATTCATTCACTACTGCACATCCTCTCCACCTTTTGTGTCCTTTTGGTGTTTCAGATTCTGCTTCATACAACTCTCAACAATTAGAATTAAAAAGAAAAACAAAACCCTACAGCAGTCTTTGCATCACATAATTGTATTGTAAGCAACAAGAATCAGAGCAGTAAATTAATTTTCCAGCTATAAATATATTTGGTATGAATGATCTGCTGGTCTTGCACTGTCACACTTTCATTATGCACTGCAAGCATATGATTTTAATTCTCTTGGCAGTGTGGGGATTTAGTTTTGTGTTGACAGGGGCAGCAGCATCTTATTGCATGAATGGTAATGATACTTTTTCCCCAGTTAGGCAAATAAAAATGACAGGCTGAGTCAAGCACTGCACTGAACCAGAATGCATTTTAAAAACACATTATTTGGTAAGTGGGAAAAGACTGTTTTAACATAACAATCATTTATTGAAAGGATTTAATTAAATCTGTACAAAATGTGGGTAACTGAAGGAAAATCTTGAGAGAAAATTGGTCATTTAATAAACCTCCATTTTCTTTAAAATACTGAAAGCAGTATAAGACATAGTGTTTTATCCCTTGGGTAATTAAAGAGTAACACAGTTGGGTTTTGGGATTTCAAAAATGTAGAACTCTTGTGACAGTTCAGATTGAAAAACAGACTTATTTTTCCTCTATTTTAGTGTGTGGATTCTGTTCCTCCCTTCCCAATCATAAATTATACATACCTGTATGGGGATTAGGTGTATCAACCTGAGTTTTCCATTAAAATAATTCATTTCTTTCTCTTTAAATTTATGAAAATTTATCAAGGGATTATGAGTTAGTTAATAGCATTTCCCCTTAATACATGCACATGAATTCACTTGCACATAAGTCTGAAAAATGAGAGGTGTCTGTCTTGGGACTAGACTGCTCCTAAGCTCCTGCTAGCAAGCTGTAAGGTAAACATTCCTTAACAAGCAAAGGGTGAAAAATAGTCTTTCCTCTCTCCATGTGAAATGTAGACAGATTCTGCCCGTAAAACTTTTTTTTTTTTTCACTTCAAGATAAGGACACACAGGCAAAACACCTGTATGAGAAGTTCATATGTTACCTGGAAAGGTTCTCCCTGATAACTGAAAAATGCGGTAAAGGGTCAGAGTTGCTGACATGGGCTGGAGATGAAGTTCTGAGGTTCAAAGCCTTCAAAACCATTTCAGAGAGGGATGGGAATGAGCTATTAGTCTGCCAATAGGTTCAACTGTTAGA
Source organism: Melozone crissalis (assembly GCF_028551555.1). Classification (NCBI taxonomy): domain Eukaryota; kingdom Metazoa; phylum Chordata; class Aves; order Passeriformes; family Passerellidae; genus Melozone; species Melozone crissalis. Next base: position 37,420,299 of record NW_026535794.1, read on the forward strand.
TTTACTGAAGATTTGAAATCAAATTAGGACACCACATTTGTTTGATTGATGTCCATGTCAATATTCTACTCTTGAATGTATCATACACAATAGCTGCAGCTTAAACACACTGAAAAAATATAAAGAGCATTAAGTATAACAGAATGGTGAATCTTTGATGTGCCTGTTTCATATGGGAGAAGTATGGTGGGACTCCAAAACACAGGTGACTGATTTTGAATGAAATCTTTTTTCCTCAGAAACAAAGAAAACAAAAAACAAATTAAAAAAACCAAAACAAACCAAACAAAAAACCCCAAAATCAACCTCACCTCCCATAAATAATTCCTTGTAGTTTAGAATGTCCTTAATTCCACGTAGCCTGGTGTGTCGTTCAACTGTGTTTTTAAGGATTCCCTTGCAAAATTCTATAGAATAAATTAGTTTGCTGACATAGGTCAGCATTATCTTATTGAGACCGTGGATATTTCTGGGTTTTATGGTGTAGCTGTGTCTGTTTAGACTGCAGAGTAGTCTAAATTGCAGCATAACATTTGAAATTTCTCCAAAATGTTGGTATTTGTCACCAGTCCTTGGCCAAGTGGTTGTTTCAGTGTTTTGGCTTCTATCTCAGAGGCAACTATCATAAAGTATTCCTTGAGAAGACAATGAGGCAACTTGTACCAAGCCATGAAGAACTATTGTATATGGTCTGTGGACTAGATCTTTGACTTAATTTCAGAATACTAGCCTTAAACCAGAAGTTATATCCTTGTTTGCCGGCAGTTGGGACTTTGCTTTACAGTGTCTGTCCAGTTGTGCCTTCTTATGATGCTAAAGAAAGTACTGTGTCAAAGGGTGCAGAATTTAGACTTTAATTCATCTTTTACTTTTGTGTTCTTCTGCAGATAGTAACTTTATCCTTGCAAATGCTCAGGTGGCTAAGGGATTCCCCATTGTTTACTGCTCTGATGGCTTCTGTGAGCTTGCTGGATTTGCGCGGACTGAAGTCATGCAGAAGAGCTGCAGCTGTAAATTCTTACTTGGTGCTGAAACAAATGAGCAGATGATTCTTCAAATTGAGAAATCATTGGAGGAAAAGATAGAATTTAAAGGAGAAATCATGTTCTATAAGAAGAATGGTAAGTCTTTCTTTCCTGTTCTGTTAGTCATAAAGAAAGAAACTTAGCATAAATGCATATAATATATAATGTTCATTTCTAAGTAATAATTTAGTTGTCTATCATCGAATCTATGAGAATAGATTTAAATAACGCCAGTAAGGTGCAATTGAGACCATGTGTATATTGGTGTTATTGATTTTATTTAAATGTGTTGCAAAGCTGCACAGATTAAATTCAGGGTTCTAAACTACATTGTGAGACATTTTTGCAGTCACTATGACAATCTTTTTTCTGCTGTTTCTTCTTCTTATACTGAAGTTTTTACCTCTTATTGTTGGAATTGGAGTGAAAATATTCATATTCACCACAAAATAAGCTATGTAAATTTTTCAATGCCATCAGTAAAATGCTCGAATGTCTGAATTAGCCATGTAATTTCTTCTCAACAGCTATTACACATGAATAAAATAACAACAACTTTCAAAAAGTGAAAAATTTATATTCAAGCATGTATTGTCGCATTAAAAAATTGTAGGCATTAACCAATCCCATAGACTATTGGAAATTTCAATTTACACCAGCAGTTTAGACTCTTATGGCAAGACATTTATGAGGAAAATTTTATAGTCAACTTGTATGAAGCACAGAAGACAACAGCCCACGATGCGCACTTCCCAGCTCCTTTGGTTTATATCAGTGCACTTATTCCATATATTTCTATTGCCACATTCATGTGATCTTCAAACAGGTGACACTAAGTTTGAGATAATGACAGGATTTCAACCATGATAACAGAAGCAGAGTGATCCATGGACTCAATGGATCCATGGACGTTGAGTATCACCTTCTCTTTTATTATATGGCTAGAATTTATAGGCATATGTCTAGACTGCATTTTCCTCATGGGTTTTCTCTTCTTCTGTTTTTATAAATGAAATATTTTCCTTTCAAATAATATTACTGCTATTATATGCTTTAAAAACTTATTTTCTAAAAGTGATTACTGCATGACAACAAAGTGATTTGGAGTGTTAGGAAAAGGCAACTTCAGTTTCACTAACAAAAAAAAAGGAAGTATGTTCCTTAGTTGGCTTGTGTTCCTGATTGCTGCTCTTCATAGCATAAAAGTTTGAAGTGAATTTGGAAGATTCTGCTAAATGCTTCCTAGTCTTGACTTTTTGAGGAGGCTTCAGAGTGTGTGAGTGTGTTTGGTTTTGTTTTTTAGCATATAGAAGAGACTCACACAGTTTCCTGAAATAGTTTCAGGAAGGTTATGCAGATAAAGTAGTTCCAAGTTGTAAAACATGTCTGAATATAGGGGAAAAATTATTTTAACCTGGAAGGATAAGAGCTTGCTTTTTTTCTAGTATTCCATAGTGATAACCAAGCATGATAAGAAGATATTTCAAGGTATTTAAATTAAAGAAGTAAAGCTAAGACATTCATTTAATTGTCTTTGTCCTGAATGATAAATTGTGATTCCTTTATATTTTGAAGGGGTGCTTTGAATCTGTAATAGCTATGATTAACACAGGCAGAGAGAGATTGCAGGTCAATTATCAGAGAAGTAGCTGAATCACAGATAAATAGATAAAGAGAAATTGTTGAGGCCAAAAGAATTCCCACTACACATCCTACATGCATCCCTCTGCATAATTTGACTGGAAGCTTCCCCAATACATTTTCTGAATAAGAATAAATTTCCCCAACTGCCCATTATATTTTTCATTTCCATGTGTTTCTGTACCACTGGGCAACAGAAATTAATAGGTATTAAAATAACATGAGAGTTTCTTAGTATAAAAGCTAAATTTATCTTAAAAAATAATCTTGGTTTTTCAACTGAGCTGCAAAGTGCAGGCTCCAAATTTGGCAAATCAGCCATTTTAGCTCTATGTTTTTGCTTTGGATTTGGGTTTGGGGCTTTTCTCAGAGGAAAAATTGAACTTCTGAAGCTTTTAAACTTATTCAACTTTTTGTCCAGAAAAAGGTTTTAAAAATATTTTAAGACATAAGAACTTTGGGAATAATATAGTTGATATGATTGTGTGGATACTTTCCAGTATATCCAATATGGAAAATAATTGATTTTTCGGGCAGATATAATGCCAGGAACATAGGTCACTGAGAGACAAGTAGCTAGCAATGCCTAGATATCAGAGGGTCACATTTCAATGTCCTGTTTGGGCTTTAGGGTGGCAGAGGAGAACCCCCATCTGCCTTTAGTCTGCTATTTGGCACAGCTTTGCTTTGTTGGCCTAACTACAAGACCAAATAAACACTCCCAAGCCTCAGGGGTAATTCTGAGCTCACAGAATTCTTCTTGAAATCTTAATATTTAGTACAACATTATGATAAAAAATTACTATGAGAGACATGGATGTATGAATACAATAATTTACTCTTGGTTGGTTTTTCTGGATTTGGTCTGAAATGTAGATCATATGTCTCCTATTTTTTGGGGCAGACATTCAAGGTTACAAAACTGAACATGCATCTACTCCTTAATTGTCACATTTTTCAATATTTTAAATTTGATTTAAACTTATTTCAGAGCTGATTCAGTGTTTACCATTAAATTAGACAGTTCATTCTAAACAAGCAGCTTTGATTCAAATTTATTAAGCTTGAATGTGGACCTTTCACAGTTATTTAAACATCATTAACGAATTCACAAAACACCTATGCTCAGTAATTGTTAGTTAAAGGAATGAGTGCTATAACTAAAACAACCCCAGCAATCCACATGCAATTTCATGGAAATTCCAGCGTGCTCTGAGCTGATACTGCAGCAAGAGTAGTGTGCTAGGGCTTGGGCAAGAATCTGAGTAAAGTGGGTTATTTGTCTGTGTTGGATGAACCACAGTCTTTCATTTTCTTTGTCATTTGGGTTTGAATTTCAAGGGAAAAATTATCTTAAGTAGTTGTGCTCTGACCAATCCTTCTGAGACCACAAGAAGTGGATAAGAAATTTTTCTCTGTGTGTTCTCGTTTGGGAATTTTAACGAATTCTTAGAATAAGATAAACTGGTTGTAACTCCTCATCCTGAACATTTTCTGCCATACTAGCAACAGAGCAATATTAGAACCATGGCAGCCAATACAGAAGCTTCAGAGAGAGATGTCTTTTGAAAATTTAACCCAAAATATACTTTTCATCATAGTTTCAGAATTTATTTTTGTTCCTCAGAAAGTTTCTTGCTTTTTCTTTGACAGAGCTATATTAGTTTCTTGAAGACTATCAGAAAAGAAGACTATTAAAAGACAAGGAATTTTATGATTGTTGCCTTCTTCAGAGAGTTTTGAAATTATATTGCTTAGGAGCTGATTTTTAAACTTTTTTTTTTTTCTGTTACTATATCTACATTTTCTTTAAAACATCTGGAACAAATTAAGTTGTCAATTATGAGAATAGAAATGCAAATTAACCTTTTGGAATTCAAGTGAGTTGTGAGAAAAATGTTCACTCCTGGATCTCTTGTTTAGAACAATCTAAAAGCAGTTGGACACTATGCTGTGGAATTATATTTAAATAAACCCTTCTTTTTCTCCCTGTCAGACCTCTTCTGAAATTTGTCAATAGCAAGTACAGGCTGTTAAATGAGGTCTTTACATTTCCTCAAACTGAAGTACAATTAAGCAGCTATGTGGATTTTTTTCCTTTTCTATTACAGCCTAAGATAATGCCACAACAAGCCCTATAATCAGTGACCTAGTCCAGTCTAAGCTCTCCATCTTCAGTTGCTGAGAAGGTCACAGCTTGGGTCCCCTATGACCCCATCAGATTTATTTCCTTTGTCTCAAAATTAGGTTTTTGGTGTTTGAAAAGAGGTCTGTGCTTACATACAACTTTTTAAAACATGCAATAATTCCACAAACTTCCCTCATTGAAAGGAAATTGGCCTCTTTCTGCGTACGTCTAAGTTGTGTGAAACACAATGTAATCAGCAGCGGCCTCTTGTGATTTATGGACAGGTGACCATCATATCAGTGCAGCCCAGAAAAAGGGCTGTTTGCAGCCTTTGTGCATAGTGAAAAATCCCCACTGTAAGAGGACAGGAGCAAAGGGATGTTGCTGGGACTGTCTTTACAAGGTTCTTCAGGACTTTGGTGAAAGCAGAGTTTGCTTTGTCTGTAACAGTTAACCAGGACTCAAGGGACGTTTTGTCAGCTTCTATGTGTACACTGATTTAAACACTTTCTGGGTTATATCTTAGGCATGTTCTTGGTCCCTAAAGGTTTGGTAAGTAAATTGTAAGGTCAGTAAGATACAATGTATTCAATTTCAGTATTTATTTCTTCATTTATTACAAGTCAGTAAGATTAAATGAAAGTATTTTATCTCTTCTCATCATTGCATGAGAAAATCTGTTTTGGTAAGGCTGTATCCATATCTAGAAGGTTGGGATTAAGGTATTTCAGATGGGCAGAGTATGAGTAGAGAAAGGGTGAAAGTCAGACCCTGTTACTGAGCTCCTGAATTCATCAGGCAAAAGGCTGTTTGAAGTTAGCAATGACAGCCACAGGTAAATGAAATAAGGCTCAGGCCATGAGACACCATCCATTGCCTCTACCACGTTTGTGGTTGAATAACTTGGCTGGAGAATAGCAAAGGCTATACAGCATCATTTATATTTAATGCATTCCTTGTGTTAAGAAAACAGAAAAGGTTTTTTTTTTTAAGAAAAAGAGCTCAATGTTATTTAAAATTTCAGAAGAACTATGAAGAAATTAAAGAGAAATTAATTTCTTTTGAAATGAAAGAAAATTGGATTTTCCTCAGGCTTCTCTACAGAAAGTACCTGTCTTCTTTAACAAACTCTTGAAATACACCATGTTTTTTGGGAGTTAAGCCCAGCATTAGGGAAAAAGGCATTTATTAGAATTTTCTGACTGTAAAAAAAATTCTGTACAGAGACTCAAATTTTGTTGTGACTACTTTCTACTAGTTTTTAGTGACAATTTCTACTTACTAATGTAGAGAAAGCCCCTTGACAAGTTGCTTGACAGAGCAGTTTGTAGCAATGTGGCCTCACTGCTGCTCCACTCTGCTTGAAAACCTCATCTAAAAATAAGAAAGCTAAAAAGCTTTTGTGGTTGTCTTGCTCACATTTGCTAAATTATAGTACAAAATACAGGAGGACGGAAATAAAAAAAGCAAGCAACACTGAAAAATTAATCTGAAGGTAATATCTAATTGCAATTACTTGGGCGATAAAAAATAATTTGTAACTTTATAAAAGAAAATATTTTATTTTTTCTTCTTTCTTTTTCTCCTTTCTTCTTTTCTTGTTTTTTTTTTTTCATTTTTTTATTTTTCTGTTTTCTTGTTATTTTTCATTTCCTCCTTTTATATAACTCATTAATCATTAGGAAATTTCACTGATTTTTGGGAAGTCTTGCTCTTTAAAATGCCGTATAGAATATAGAGAGAAGAAATGTCCTTTATTTCCTCTGCTTCACAGAATAGGGAAGTTTTGTCTCCTTTTCTCTCCAAACCCTTCATTTCCATGACCCATGGCTTCTGATGGAAGGTAATGTGTACCTCTGAAGTGTTTTGATGTTTTAGAGACAGCCCCAGCTTCTGCAGCAGAAGAGGAAGGCAGAGCAGGCTTGTGCTCCTCTGTAGGGCCCTGGCTGAAACTTCACAGAGGCCTGGGTGGAGTGGTCAGCAAAAGCCTTAAAGAAGACAAAACAACAGGATGAATTTCAGTTATAAGGCAAAAGAAAAAAAAGGCAGCAAAATCCCCTTTGTACAATTTGATCTAAACTATCTGAGGTCTTTTTCTAGAATTTAATGAGACATCAACAAGACTGCAGCTCACTGACGGTGCTGATGCATTGTTCCGATGCATTCACAGTGATATTGGCTAATAGCTTCTTTCAGCAGCAGCATGATGTATTAAAAGCATAATTCACTGAGAAAAGACTTGTTCTTCTTGAACCACATTGATATGTAAATAAATCTGTGTGAAATTTTCCTGTTCCTTGTTATAGTGCTACAACTTGATGCCCTCCACTGCTAACAGATGTAATTACTGTTTCCACACAGGCACCCTGGGCATCCAGCTGCACATGGCATGAATGGCTGTTGGTACTGCTGATGATTTTTTTTTTCTTAATTTTTAAAAGACATTTCATTGTGCTACTTTTTATGCATCCATTTCTAGTAAGAGATATTGGTATTAATTTTGGAGTCGGATGTTCATAAGACATCAGACTAATCACTTTTCTATTGAAATTTTTTCTCACAATTTTATTGCCACACTGAGTCTACTGCCTTTTATTTTTTTATGAGATTTAAATCAAGCAGTGGCTAAAAGCTGACTTGGGTGCCTGTGCTTCACCATGAGTTAGGCTGTTCTTTGGATAAAGAAAGTTCAAAGTGTCATTTCTGCCAATGACCATATGCCTCTCTTTGGCTGGCATTTCCTTATTTTGTCCCTGATCCCTAAACCCACATTCTGGATTATGATGCAGACTATTTGCCACCCCTGTGCTGACCACTGTAATGGGTTCTTGCTTTAGCTCCATAGGTTTTGGAAGGTGATAGGAGGCTCAGGTTAGCACTGCCTACTGAGCCCTCCCACTGATTTGGGTAGGGAATTGTAAAAGCAGTTTGATTTCATAGAGCAGTTAAATCACTAGAAGGTTAAAACCTGCTGCTTTCCAACTGGTGGGGTTACAATAATTTCATTGGCCAGGCTCAGAAACTGCTTACAGCATGTGCTCACATGGGCTGAAGTGGTGAATTGGGAAGATTAATCCTCTCTATCATGTTACATAATTGCTCAGTCTGTGTTTCAAAACCCTTCTGTACAAAACCCTCGGACCTGACAGGGTGGGATTATCAGTTCAGATCCGTGACTCAGCTCCATCTCAGGCCCCAGCTTTTGCCCCCTCCTTCCACAAAGGTGCCCAAGGACTGCATATGAAATACAGGTTCAAGTTCTTGAATCACAGCCTCAACAGAAAACCTCTAAACTTGCTGAAAACTTCTGAATAATATGAACAGATAAGACAAGGATTATAAAGCAAAATATTTTCTGACCTAACCATGTGGGAAAAGCAGTCTAAAATAACTTGATCAGTTTCTAAAATGTAGCCTTTAAGTGTAAGTGCATGAGTAACCAGTAGAATCCCCTTTTTCTCCATGTCATGCCTTTAGAAAACTTTATGAATAAGCACGAGGTTACAGCCAGCACCCCTTCCAATGCTGGGAGATCTCTCATTCTGCAGATTCCAGACTTCTGTTTCTAGGGGCTGCCACTGCTAAAGACACCAAAGTGAGAATCACAAAATATTTTGCAGACATTTTAGTTTATATAATTATCACTTGTTTTTTGAAACTGAAAATGTGATATTTTTTTTATAGGTGTAGTGGTCTGTTTGGAGATTGCTGGGTTTTTTGATTGCAGTAAATTTCACATTATTTTTGAAGTCTCTCTTTTCAGATAATAGAATAATGAGCTAAAAGCAAAATAATATAATTTGAAAACATGTTTATGTTAGGTGAATGTGTGCTTTAACTCCTTCAGATTTGAAAATATAAGGTGAAATCTCTGAATAATAAGCACATTTTTATTCATATATATATATATATGAATATATACGCAAATACATACATAATGTATATGAGAGATCATCCTGTTTTAAAAAAATTTCTTGCCCTCTTTTCAAGACTGCAACCCTCAGTAGGCTGAGAAATCATATTTACAACTGTGTTTATATCTACCTGTTGACCCTGAAAGTCCAAAAGGAATAAGGATCATAGGTTATAAACACAGTTTTAATAATAAATTTCAAAAATACAGTATTCAATGGAAAGTAAATTTGGCTTACTTGGAAATTGCTTGAGTGAAAGCAATTAAGTACAGACTAAACTGATCAGGAAGGATTGAGCCTGACTATTTCTGAAGCTGTCTGTATAGAGATATTGAAGAAACTCTATTTTGGTTTGGTTTCTGTTGCTTTTGTTTGGTTGGGTGATTTTTCATTTTAGTCATAGATGTTGTATATTTGTTTGTATGAGTATATTGTCTCAATTAGTATTTTCCCAGGAGTTAGTTGACAAATGCTGAATGCCCTGTACTAATATAAGTGTGACAAAGTAATTATCATTGGAGGGGGAGGGAAAGTTGCAAACTGATAATGTTTATGAGTCTGCCCTGAAGCTCTTTGCATTTAAGCAGAATGCATCTCACTGACTTAACTTAGTTTTTAGATAATCCTGTGTGTTTTGCTAATTGTCATAACTGCAACCCAGTAAATGTATTACATCAGGGAAGTACTTATCTCGCTAAATGTCATTTTCTTTTCTAATCTGGATGGAGATAGGAAAAGGAAATTAGGGCAGACAAAAAGAAAATGGTACACTTAAGGATAATGTATCTCACATGGCATTAAAAGGCATTGCTTCTCTGCTTTTGTTCAAGGAAACTCAGGGTAACAAGGATTTTGAAATGGTTTTATTAATTAGGGGAGATACTGGGGCTGTACAAGGAAAGACCAGAAACCTGAATAAACAAAGCAGAAATGTAGATGTGCTGGAGCTCATAAATCATTTGTATAAAACAGTCACTGCAGACTGTACTAGCTGTTGCATGGAGAGACTGTTCCATTAAGGATGGAAAGGACGTGCACTCAAACTAGGAGCTGCCATAACACTGACAGTCTGTGTCCAAAAAGTGACAAACAGAAACTTTGAGGCTGTGAATTAAGCTTCTCTCCGCTTAACATTGGCAGTTTGCAGGAGAAGTAAGAATAGGAGACTGCTGTGTTGAAAAGGGTCTTCTCTTAGGGCATCCTTTCCCTCTTTTCATCTCTCCATCATGGTAGAGATGGCTGAGAAAGTTGGACATACTGGGCAGTATAAGACATATGACATATGAGACACTGAATTACCTGGCAGCAGAAGGGACAGAGCACAGGCTGGAGCTGGGCACAGAACAGTCTGGGAAGATACGGAGGGATGGATTTGTGTATCTCTGATGAGATGTGATAGATTAGAATAATTGCACATGGTACTCCATAGGGTATATAGAGGACTGGGGAGCTATTTTTAACAAGTTTTAAATCAACTCTAGAGGATTATTAATTCCCTACTTATTCATACTGAAGTACAATTTTTGCTTTGTTATTACAGTACCTTACTATCATCTTTCATCTACCAAATTCTTGGGACACAACTGTATTCTGCTTTGAGATGTAAATAAATTTTGGAATGGATCCATTTTGGATGCATCAATGGATTACAAATCCATATTGGAATAGATTTACATTGATTGTTAAAAGTTGTAAGGAGACTTTCAAGTGTGATCTGGTGGTCACACAGAAGTAGGGGAAATAAGTTCTTGAGTCTTCTTTGCCGCTTGTATGAAAATCTAACTAAACAACCTGTTGCCATGTAAGTCAGTTTCATCATGGCCGATATGAGTTCTTAATTTTGCAATTTTTTCTGATCAAAGAATGTCACTAGGTGTTGCAGATAAGCTGGCACCTTCAGTAGCAGAATTCAAGAAAAATAAATTATAGATTTTGTTAACTTATAAATTTGATTTTTGCAGGGACAATGGAGAAGAATGAGGTGATAATTTGCTTAAAGCAGCAGAACTTTTCATTCGCTGTTTTAATTGATCATTGTCAAAGTTATGATGTTTACAAAAGAGAAGGAATGTATAACTACAGTTTTCTTGCAGCTCATTTCCTTTCCTGTTTGGTCCAGTTGCAATTTTTTTAAGCATTGTTTTCTTTGCACTTTGCTCTCCTCAACAAAATGTTGACATCTTGTCAAAACCACTTAACTTTCAAAATGAAGCGTTATCAGTGAGGCTGGGAATTTTTGGGTAAGCTGATGAAAGAGAGAGTTTGATTTCCTCAGACAAAGTCTTTGGCATCCCAGCCTGCCAGTCTTGAAGTGCACACTTTCTGTGGTGGAAAAGTGGTAACGATCAGGCTCAGATATCTCTGGTGTTATGATGCAGGTTTATTTTGCTAATAATTAGTAACCACCAATGAGACACTGAGGATTGTAATGCTGAGGATTGAGCATCAATCTTGTTGACAAGTTATTACAGCTATCTACATGATAATATGTTTATCTTTGTCTTCTACATGAGTTCCTGGAAATGGAGTGATGTGTTTTAATAGTTTTCTTTAAGGCTTGATTTGCATCTCCCTACAAGAACATTTAGTTTACTAAGTCACCTACTTAAACAAAAAGAAATATTCCAGATTTATGATGGCTTGTGAAGCCTAATTCTACCCTCTTATGCATATATATAATTATTCCTCGAAAAGCTATTGTTTTGTGACACAAGACTTTTATATCTAGTACGCAAACCATTTAAACGTTCTTTTGTTCTTCAGATACTTGGGCTTTTAGTCTAGGAACCATTGCATTTGGTTAATTTTATATGTCATATGTAGATTTAGAGCTTCTCAAAAGAGCTTGATCCCTCTTCCTTGTGCCACAGAGAAGTGAAGATAGAACATAGAAATTTGTGTGTTTCTTATTTCTGACCCCTAATGATGGAAGGGACAGCATAGAATGGCTCAGCATCCCTCTGGAGAGCAGTGTGGCAAGAAAAGTACTGAAGATTTGAGGGTCTGGAAGTGCATATAAGCACACCAGTCAAAAAGTAAAAGGAAGCTTTAAGCTTTTCTTGCTGGACAAAACTGCTCCCAGACTTTCAAGGGCAAAGGAAGTAGCACTCATTCCAAATATTTCTTAGATATTTGTATCTCTTTAAAAGTAAGAAGTAAAATTTTAACAAGATGGGTTAGAGTTTGTTTATTTTGTTAAAGAATTACATAAACTTTGTAAACCATCATGCCACATCATGTCTTTATTATGAAACCTCTGCAATACCCAAATATCCACCAAAGATATTTCTGTTCTGAGTATTTCATTGGGCTCTGTCTGGGGTGGGCATGACTACAGATTCCCTTTTATCATACGGTGAGTGCACACAGCTCATCAACACAGCTAATGGTCTCAGTCTGTCCCATGGTTCAAGCAAGTTTTATCTTCTAGTGAAAAGAGTGCTTGGTTTTGAAGGCTACTGGCATTTTAATGACAGAGTTTTGTATAAAATCTCCCTTTTAAATGCTGTGGTCTGTTGACCCTTGTTTTGATTTCAGTCTGAGGACAGACTTCTAGCTGTCAAAACAAGGAAAGGTAGAAAGGGTGGTTGAGAGAGTGACCATAAAGCACTCTCTTTTTTTGTATATATAAAAGGTGGACTATAGCCAAATTGCCCTGTGATAAGATTATGCTTCATTTGGTTTCTTTTCTCCTTCTCTGTGATGTGCTTATATAAGCCTCGAGGATATTCAAATATATTTTGACCCTTCATAATGCAAGAGAAAGATTAGACCCTTTCTCCAAGAGTGCTGGCTTGAAGCAATAAAAATAGTCTGTATATAAATAAACTTCCAAAGGAAATTTCTTTGATAGGCAACTCTTGACAATATAGAAAACCTTTGTATGCATCATCTGAAGCAGGGAAGGAATTTCTGTCTCACAGACGAGTGCATTCAAAAGAACTGTAACAAAATAGGGCACTACTTTTTTTGATGTGAAGAAAGTTCTGCTTTTGGTTTATAGAATTATGTGATGCTGGCTTTCAGTAAAAGCTATGTAACAGATTGCATTGCAGTTTATTTTTCCGAGGATGCTCCTCAATAGTGAAAGAGAGAGAGCTCTTCTGTTCTTGACAGAATGCAACCTTGTATTGACCTAGCCCTGACCTAAAACAGATCATCTCACCCAGTCTAAAAACAACTTCATATACATTTGCTCCTTTCAGAGAAAAGGCAAATAAAATTGAAACACAGAGAAAACTCCACCAAACCAACTAGTTAAGATTTAGAACTTCTAAATATTCAGTGTATAAATACAGCCAGAACTGAAAGCCCGCCACACAGAGCATTAGCCTGGAACTCTTCAGGAGAGAAGTAGCCTGTGAATGTATTGGATGTGTGTTTTCCTTAGTGACACCATATTTTATACATGTTTGCTTTGCTTAGTCAAAATATTTTCAGATATATCTACAGAAAAGGAGAAAGAGAAAAGAAAAAAAAAGAAAATATGGTTGAGAGAAACTAAATGACAGGATGTGGGACAATTTCAGTGACTAGTGAACACCGGTGACTGAAAAACCTCTAAAGAATTCAACTGTATTTTGATTATACCAAAGAGAAATTGCATTAAACCACTAGATATTAAATAGATTTATCTCTAATGATTAACTATATTGTAATAACTCCCTTAAACCTACAAATTACCATTTCATGCAATATTACTGTAACTGAGTTAGGTTTGTTTGAAATGCCTGATGTCTGCAACTTTCTTTCAGGCCTTAATGACTAATGTGTATGTATGTGTGTGCGTGTAGAAAAGACATGTAACAATTGAAAAGAGCAAGATATACTTCCACCTCTGGAGGAGATAGAAACATCTTCTTAAAATACCATTGGTGTTTTACCTCTTGGTGGTGCTTAGAAGGAGTTGAGAGAGACTTCTTGCCCACTGAAACTACTGCTAGAATGCAGCTGGGTAGAAAATAATTTTGCCAGTAGGAGTTTGGCCAGTTTAGAAGTTATGATGGTATTTTGTAAAGACTTAGGTTTCTATTTTTAAGCAGTAAATTTTCTTAATGCTTCTTCTCCTTGAATGGACCACTTCAGATTGGGACAGAAAACATTTCTGACAGTAATGCTACTGAGCACTTTTTCCCAGAATTTTTAATAGAGCCAAATCTGTAAAAAAAAAAAAAAAAAAGGAGAATGGAGAATCAAAGTAGGAGAAAGAACAATAGAAATGCCTTGCTTCTGATTCTGACATGTTTTACCTTCTTTTAAAAGTGAATCTTTCCTTGCTTTGTCTTCAAAATAAGAATATTTAAACCCAATACAAAGCAAGTCTGCTTCTTTCTGCAGGTTTTTCTGTCCTCCAGATTTCCTTTCTCTTGTTCCAATTTCTCCATGTCCCTTTTTTAAATACCTTAACTGGAAGTGCTGCCAGATTGCTGAACTAGTAATGTTAGTCTCAAAGATGCCTGTGTGACTCTTGGAAAGTTTGATCAGGGCACAGAGGGCCAGGTGAATTTCCTTTAAAGCAATTTTTTTTTACCTTTAACTGTTGTGGTCCTTCAAAAGAAAAGCTGCTCTTTCACCTATCATGCTCATCTACAGTGTTCAAAAGGCAGCCAGGGAACTTCCACTTGAAAATCTAAATTATAAAGCTTAACAGTGATCTTCCTGTGCCCAGTTCTTTTTCAAAACTGGAAACTTCGGAAGACAGCACAGCAGGAAGTGGCCAGTCTGCTTGCTGTGCCCAAGGAGCCCTCCAAAACTCAGCTGATCATTTGGCAGTAGTCACCTGGGGCGTCAGTGGTCCAGGGAACCAGTCTTGCGGTTTTTTTCTGAATTTAAGTAGACTTTTGTTTATAAATGAACACTAAAAATAGAACATTGTGAAGCAGCAGATTGTGGAAGCAAAAATATGTACAAAAATAAATTTTAAACTCTCTAGTAACACTTATATCTCTTACAAATAATATTTAAGGGCTGATGGTGGGTGGAAGTAGTTAGCGTTGATACCTAAAACCTGAAAGAGACAAAAGTCTGGTACTGGGCTGAGTTACCCCAGAATGGATGGGAGTGGGATTTAGGATGCTTGTATCTAGGCATTAAATATTTTCTTCTTCCAAGTGGTGTTGATAGAAAACTTAGGAATTATTTCATTGGAATTAAACAACGTATCTTTGTAAACAGTAAGAATTTATTATAAACTGCATGATTATGTAGCAGGTGTGGATAGAGAAAAGTTGACAAGAATTAAAAATATTGTCAAACTCAGTTTTGTCCAACTTCAGTCTTACAAAGGTGAACATTATGAAATTAAAGCTGATTAATTTTAGAGATGATGTGTGGTATTATATATCTCACTGTCTGTGCAACAAGTTTTGTTTCAATTCTAAGTCTGATATCTGATTAATTTAAATATCTTTGAATTAGTGAAATGATGCTCTGACTAGCAGGTCTTCTGTTAAGAGGTTTTAATGAGTATCAAGTCAGATGATTAAGGTAGAATGATTCTATAGCAGACATGAATGTTTCAGATGCCAAGTTAACAAAGTGAAAGCTATTCCAGGAAATAAGCAACATCAGTGGAGAGTTCAAAGGAAAGCATGGTTTCAGTGGAGTAAGCAGCTTCATTAAATGCTATTAATGATCCCTGTAGATAAATTTTGCATTTAAATTAATGTCTTGTGTCTGGAGAAAGCAGTATTACAGAGCTTCAACCAGTGATGCAAAGTGATTTACATGAGCTGAACATCTGTGATTCCCTGACTACTGACCTCCTAAATAAGCAGTTCACTTTTTTTCCCCCCTGTCTCTTCTAAAAGACAGCTGTTTGAATTAAATTCATTCTTTATCCTTGCAGGGTCTTCATTCTGGTGCTTACTGGATATTGTTCCTATAAAGAATGAAAAAGGAGATGTGGTACTCTTTCTGGCCTCTTTCAAAGACATAACAGACACAAAAGCGAAGATTGCAGCAGAAGACAAAAAGGAAGGTTTGTGAGAATTGCAAAACCATTGATAAGAATCAACATTTATATATTTTTAAGATTTGCACCAGCATGAGCATTCTCTCACACGTGCACTATCCAATATAGCGACCTCATTTTTTTTTTCCAAAAAAGAAATTAATATATGTCATGGAATGATAAATAATCTCTTTGGGTTTTTTATTATTTACATACTGCTGCAGGTTCTGTAAACATGGAATTTAGGAGACAGAGTATTTTGTCCTAAAAATTAAAATTGTTTTTATGTACCATGATTTAATGTATTTACTTTCTGGATTTACAGAAGTATATTTTGGTATTTTGGAGAAACTTTGGACCTTTTCAAAGGTTCCATCTATGAATCTGATTTCATCATGGCTGAGAGTAAATGAATGTGTTTTTTCATGTGTGTTTTCCAATAAGCAGAATTTAAAACAGCTTTAGAAATTATTTTGCCTATTGCTAAGCATATATTTTTTTTGTATCATCTCATTTTCATTACACTTTAGGTTATAAGACTTATTATATCATCAGAATTATCCAATAGTATAAGAAATAATTTCTCTCTTTTGTTTGCTTCTGAAAGGAAACACTGCAAAGTTTCTCTTCCATGAATCTGGAAAATTGTCTTATGGTAATGGCTCACAACTGCCATAAAATAATTTTGACTCTGTGTGTAGTTAAGGTTTGCTAAATTTTGGTAACACAAAACAAAGTCAGTGTAGAGGAATAAATGTTATGCAGTGAGCAGTGAGTTGTGCATCAAAGCCAGTGAATTTATTCCAGATTTGCATTTTGTAAAGGTATAGTGGACCAACTCTTTAGTTTTGTAATTTTTCAGTCTCTAAGGAACTGCTTAGAAAGATTTTCTCTGTAGACACCAAGAGTGGGTCTCAGAATTCTTTAAAACCCCATTGGTGCTGAATTTTACAACCTGGTACTACTCTGGGACCTATTGAAGTTTTTCACCACGTGATAGCCATTGATCTCTGCATAAGTCAACAACTGCATAGCTGTATCACTTAGAACACATTTACTCCTCGTGGATTTCTCAAGTAGGGGAACATTTATTATTAAACTTTTTTAGGTTTTAAATGTTCATTTATCAACAAAAAAGTGATATTTCAGTTACAGAGGTGTGTGATTCAGTATTCTTTTATGAAATTTTAGTACTTTAAACTGTAAAATATTATGCTTTCTTGTGCTGAATAATACTTATGCTTACGATGTTTGCCACTTTTGTATGCTTGGAAAAATAATTTCACCTTTTACGTTATTTTCAAGCTCTGAATATTAGCAGGTTTTCTGGGGGAGTTGTTTTTCATCTTTCACTTTTTGCAATGAATATATTTGAAAGTTTCAAAGCTGGAAGACTGAAAAATGGTTTTGAAGTAGTACACAAGTACATTTTACTGCTTTTCCTTACATTCAATTTCAACCAATTGCTATCTCTTGAAGTAAAAAAATAAAAATATGAAAAATATTTTATCTTGTTTCTCCTTAAGCCTCAGAAAACCTTACTCTTATAAAAGTTTTAGGAAAGTAACTTCTTAAAACCTGATACATGGAACTATGTAGGAGAGAGATTGTCAGAACATCTGTGCTCTAAAGGCTAATGATTTACTTACAAGTGTTACAAATTTTCAGTATAGACCGAGTGAGAAATCACATTAAGTATGCCAGGGGTGACTTGAAATAGGTATGTTGCTGATTACTTGCAAAATGACAGCTATTGTTTATCTGATAAACATTTTGTAGCTGCGTGCTTATTTTAGGATGGATTAAGATGGTCTTTGAAGTGGTTTCATATCAAATTATAAATCTAAGCAGATTTTAACTCCTGTTTCCTGTAGCATGTTTACAAATTTATACAACTCTACTGAGTGCTGACATGGGAATGCACTTGTGCAGGGCTACACCACACCAGCAAATGCCCATTCAATCGCCACAAGAATGAGCATGGACACTTGGCTTTCTTCATTGATGTATTCTTTGGAACATCATCCTGAAACTTGGTTTTTCTGTTGCTTCGTAATAATTTTAAAACCATGACAATAATTTTCTGTTATTAGCATCATGGAAGCAGAAAGTAGCACTTAGTGTGGGGCTTTGGTAATTATTGCATTTTATTAACTAGAGTGAGAAAACAAACAGGATTCAACCATTTATTCAAATTTTCTTTTTAATTTCAGCATTTTTATGTTGTGCTTATCCACCTGACTACATAAAAATAAATGTACAGGTATACCAGGTCTTTTTTAATGGCATTAAAATTCTTCCTCTGCAGAGTGAAGAATTTACTAATCCTCCAGTGGTGAATATCATCTCATTATTTTCAAAAAAGAATTCCCAGTGCAATCTGTGCAACTCATTCAGTACCTGAAATTTCAGAATGTTTAACTTCTATTAGTAATTGGTGCTTCTTTACTTAGACCACAATTACTATCAGGAATGCACAATGCACCTTGTATTAATAAAGGCTTGAGTTTGTTGGGGGTTTTTTTGGATGTATGAAAAAACCTTTTTAATTCTTACAGATTGATTTACTTTTTCAAAGATTACTGAATTTGTCCTTTCAAAAATCAAATAATTTTTGAACTTGTAGTTGAAACTGAACTATTGCTACAAGGTAATTGCCATGGTGCACAGTTTTCTATTGCCTTTTTAGCATATCTCTTGAGGTTAGACTGTGTACGTAAGGAGAACCTAGACAAAAACATTCTCAGTGTGAAACGATCCCGCCCATGCAAGGCCCCTTTAGCTATGTTTTTGTTTCAGTTGCTCTCTTCTGTCTTCTGCCCAGAACTGACTTTTATAATTTTATGGGTCATTAATAGTTATATTCTGTCTCACTTTAATGTCTAAACTCCTTAGAAAACTTATCTAACAAAATTCTTTCATGCTCCTTTTCTCTTAAATCTGCCCCTTTGACATCCCACCAACACTTTGTGGTAGCGCTCTTTCACTGGTTGTGCCTCCAAAAGCCTTCTCCAGACTCCTATTTCCTCAGGTCTTTCCTACTTTTGATATCACCTATTTCGTTTGTAAAATCTTGTTCTCCTTGTACTTTTACAATGACACCTTCCTGAACTTTATCTTCTGGTTTTATGGCCTCTTTCTTCTTGTGCATTGTGTATTTACTTTTGCAAATCTCGGGAGCCAATGCTGTCTGATTTTCTGCAGACATTTTCTTATCAATTTTATCTCATCTGTTCACACAACTTCAGTTGGTCCTTTGTGCCAATGTGCCTTGCAAAAGTCCACTTTTTTACCTTATTTTCTTTTACCCAGCCCAAATGTCAGATGTCGTCTGTGACCTTTTCTTTTGAATGTGTCATTCTAAATACAAATTTAACAGGGTTTTTTCCTGCTTTTCTTCTGTCTATAAAAGTTTCCAGTGAAAAGAACTCTATCAACCAATGGGAGAAGCAGACTTTTTTCTAAGACTTTCACATAAGAAAAATGGAAAAAGACATGCCTGAGAAGTTTGACAGTCTTTAAGAACTCCTGTGAAAGTCAGCAACTTTCACACTTCTTTGGTTTGGGTTTGGTTTTTAAGTCAATTTGACAATATCCTTAAAGGCTTCCATTTTTCAGTATCGCTAATTTGCCTTCAACAATACATGTTTGCCCTACCTGTAAGTTTACTGCAGAAATATGCTCTGCTTTCCAGCTGCTTAATAATAGCTGTAATCATTTTGCTGTTGAAAAGCAACTTGCCACCTTTTTTTCCTAAAATTGTGCTCTTTAAGCAAATTGATGGTCTTTTCAATAGACAGGAAAAGGTTTGTTTGCTTGTTTGTTTTTTTTTAAAATAAACTGTTTCTTAAGTGGATTTATAGGAATTTCATTTTAACATCCTAACTTACAATGAGCTATTTTTTGGTTCGAAGTTCCATTGTCCTTTTGGAGGAAAAGTGATTAAACTGAAAATTCTGTTCTCCAAATCTGGATTCCAGTGAGGCATAGCTGGGTCAGTGCTTCTTCATTTCTGCATATGGCACTAGAACATATACAGGAATTTAGTGAGAATACAGGAATCCAGGTAGGAAAATTAGAAATTAAAATATTCTGTGACTATTTTTAGACCTCTAATCTGTGTGCTAACGTGGAATAATTTAGATTACATAGATGCAGGGTTCCACTGCTATAGTCACTGCTAAAATTCTTCTGATTAATTTGACTCATTTCACAAAGATATTGGTAATCTATTTGCTTTTGGTTTTTTTTGTTTTGTTTTTTTATTATGAAAATTTTGAACTCTTTATTTGAAAGCAATTATTTTAGGACAGATTTTCTCAACTTTATTCCAGAATTATTATAAAAATATGTGTAATATATAGTAACCACAGAATCACACAATATTTGTGGTGGGAATCTCTGGAGATTATCTGGTCCAATGTCCCCCTCTCAAAGCAGGGTCAGATTGAATGGATTGCCCAGGAACACACGCAGATATGTGCTCAAAGTATGGAGCTCCACAATTAATGGAAACTCCACAATTTATCTGGGCCGTCTGTTCCAGTCTTTGACTCTTCATAAAGCAAAAAAAAATATTTTCTTAAACAGAATTTCATGTTTTAGGTTGGTCTGCCTGTTGATAAAGATGCCTTCACTCTCGAAATAATGTGAATTAAAAGTTGGACTACACCTTCTGCCACAACAGATTAAACTAAGCTGCATGTTATGGTTCAACTGTCTGGCTTTTTCTGGCTTCTTAGTAATCCTTAGGTCCATATGAATTTCTGAGGAGACAGATTTATTTTGATTATGCATCATTTGTTGGAGGGAGGAGTTGTTCTTTTCAGTGTGCCAGAAGTGAAATACCATGTGCCAAACATTTTACATTCCAGATTTTTTTATGTTGAAAATGTCTATTTGGAGCAGTACTGGTCTCTTGTAAGAAATTCTGCAGTGTGCACTTTGATTTATTCTGCTTAATTACTGTCTCAGCTACTTCATGATTGCTCAAGCTACTGCAGTGAATATTCAGGAGACAATTTTTCATTTTAAAGCTTCTTATGTCTGTCAGAAGGCAGTATGTTGGGATGGGGAACACAACCATACAGTCACCTAGACTTACAATAACCGAAGCAGCTAAAATTTTTTCAGGATACACAGGCACCTTGCAGTTCTATCAGAGGAGGAGGTGGGATAGAAACAGAGTTTTAGCCCAGTACTCCTGCTGCCCAAAGGAAGAACGCATTTATTCTGCAATGAATTACATTTATTCTGCAATGAATTACATTTATTCTGCAATGAGTTGCATCCCCCCTAGAATGGCTTTGCTCCTGGCTCACCATCAAAGTAAGAAGGGTCTGAAACTCTTCTGCCATCACTAAAGAGAAACTTCTTTCCTCCTTGTCTGCAGACTACAGTTTAAATAATTAGGGGACAAAAATAGAGGTGCCTTTCTCTCCCTGTTCCTTTTGGCATTTGTGAGCATGTACATGCTCTCCCTCTCACCTTTTCACCTTCTTATCCAAGCAAATAAGTTTTATTTGAGCCTTGAATCTTTGGAGACATATCAATCTTTGTAGCTCTTGCTTTAGCCTTGCACCAAGTGTTAAATGCAAGTGGCGGTTCCATTCCAGCAGCTCCCAGAGAGGCACAGGGCACGTTCTGGAGCTGAGGGAAAAGTGTCCTTGTCCTTTGTGATATATGTAGAATGAAAATGAGAAAAAAGACAAGCAAGGTCTGATTCTTGAGCAAATGCAGAGCAACAGACTATTCTGGGATATTCTGGAAGGTTGAGAGAATATATACATTAGCAACCAAAAAGTTCATACTCACCAGTTCCTAGATAAATTTATGCCATTTTCCTTAGAAAACAAGGTTATCAAGGTGGGGGAGAAGGGAGAAGTTGTTTGTTTGGGTTTCTGCTTTGTTTTGTTTTTCATTTTGCTGGCAGATTGTTGATAAGTATCTTCAGAGCTTTCTTTTGAAGTTTGAAAACTCAGCCATGTAAGACAGATAAGAGAAAGCATGGAAGAAACAGGGAATATCTTCAGTACATATGTTGCTGAAGCACTTTTCAGAGTTTTTCAGTGTGTGTGTGTGGTAGGTGATTTTTTAATGAGTCACACAGTTTACAACCTTCTTATATAATTTACAATCTTTCTTATTTCTGTGGAGAAAAAAAAATCTGAAAAGAGAGAAATATCTTTAAAGAATTTTACTGGCCTAGACACAGCCTGGTATCTTGCATTTTATTAAGGAACCATGAGGACTAGAATGTATATTTCATGTGTACCTCATGTTCAGAAACACATTTAGAAGGCCTTGGGTCATTTGCAAAATTTAACTGTAATTTTAGCTATAGGGCATCTAGTTCATGCTGCAGCTCCTCAGAGCAATTCTGAGTCCCTGTAAAGACACAGCAGGTAAGATCTCTTACAACTGAGTTTTGCATAGCTGTAGAACAGATGGATTTACAACACTCCTAAATTCTGCCCTTAAAATTGTAAAACAGGCTGGGCTTAGGACCCGTCACTATCAGAGACTGAGCATATAATTCCTTCAGGGATAATCAGAGAAACTTTCTGGGTCTTTATATGGCCACATAGAACATATACACAGATATCATAAGATTTTGAATTTACATATTTCTTAATTTTAAAAACTATTCTTTAAAAAATCTATTCCCCCGCCCCCTACTCTTTTAACTCAGGGCAAGTTCCATGGATTACTAAACATTTTTATGGGGGATTTATCTGGTTCTATATTTTACATAAATCTATTAAGAATACAAGTCTTCATTCTCAAAAGACATGCTTTCATTACAAGATAGAAATTTTTCAGGGACATGTTACTATTTTCGCTTGAGTAAGCAAGGTGTACTTTAACATCATCATCTGTGCAAATTTTTTTAAAAAAATTATTTTTGCAACTAATGACTTTGAAATTATTATAATATTTTTCTGAATATAAAAAAGGAGGAAAAAATATCAATAGATTAAATACATTATTAAATTTTATGGAACTAAAGGAAAAGAGAAAACCCTCAGGTTCCATGATATTGTGTCCTTAAATACTACACACTTGCAGAGGAAGGGATATTAACACTTGCTGAAGAGAATGAAAAGTTCCTTGGTGACTCAAATAGTTGGCCTTATTTCAGTTCTAGGGGTTCTTGAAAAATATTTCAAATATTCTCTTTATTATTCCAGTTACATTTTTGTTCATAACGATATATGAGCATATCATTGTCCCATGAGCTTTGTGGGAATTTTCTGGGGGAAATGCAAACTGTTCCTGGAAAAAACAGTCACTAAAAACAGCTGGAAGTGACTGGTGACCCAGCTGTAAATTCAATGCTACATTTTATTCTGTAAGAAAAATATACGACCACTCATTTCAGTTGAATCAATAGACATGTCTCAAATTCGATGACATAATAAAAATGACAATTTTACAATTTGTGAGACAATTCTAGAGTAGTAACAGTAGAAAGCTGGCAAATAAACTATTTTTGCAGTATTACGAAATAGCTATTTTTGAGCTGGAATATTTTACTTCATTACAAAAGTTCTGTAACTTTTGGCTGTAGTATTAATAAATGAGAAAATAGTTTAAAATAATTCACTTTCAGAGTTCTCTTCTGCTGAAACTCAGCCTATTGGAATCAGTGGAAGAAAGTTATGTCTTTTGGAATTTTTTTTCCTAATTCTTTTTATGATATTTATAAGATAGACCCAAATACAGGTACCTAAAAAGGAAAATTTGTTTGTTTATTTAGTTGTATACTACCATCAACCACCAAAATGGAAGAGGAGAAAGAACCTTTCTTTTGGCTTTGTGTATCTCTTTCCTCACACCTTTTTTTTCTTCATAGTGGAAGAATCGGCAGACCAAAATGTGGTTAAGGATTTTTATCTCATAAGCTGTTTTAGGTTCTTTCTAATTCATAAAAGCATTAATAGTTATATATAAAATTGCTTCTTTTCTCTTTCTGTTCAAAGTGAATTTTCTCTGAAGGCATAATACTAAAATAATGATAATCATACCGTTGATTCTGTGTAAAATTTGCCCTTTTAAAAAATGTTCTGTAATAATGTTTACAGGGTATAGCTGGTATGTGTGTTAAGTACATCTTCTTATTGAATCAACTAATCAGTTAACAGAATTATAAAAGCAGCTACAGGCTAGCCTACCATACAGCAAAGATTTTTGTGAATTGTTGGTTGTTGTTGACATTGAGAATGTGTCATACAGCCAACAGAGCTCCGGCAGCCTCTTGCCCATGATAGTGCTTTTATTCTGTCATTAACACCAAAGAAAGCTTTCATCAGTTTTCTGTTTATTGGCAACTGCTGGTGTGCTGTCCCCTGAATAATAACTGATTTTTTTTCTAGATTTTTTAAAAGACTAGAAAAAAATTAAACCAGCTTTCCATATAATCTGGTTTTAGAGGTTTTTTTTGTTTTCATTCAGAGTTGCTTTACCCCCGTTGTCCTCTTCAGAATTTCCTTGGTGATTTGCTTTTCTTGAGGACTGCCTATGAATTATGTTTTGTGTGAATCATACTGGATATGTTTTTAACCATTGTGTTTCCTGTAGACATTATTGTATATATTTTATTGCACATGAGTTATTCATGGTGGTCTATTCAAAGACCACACTTTCTGTTGTGGTATTTCTTACCTTATGATGCAAGTGATGAGGGTTTCCCAAGACATGTGTTAAAAGGACAAAAAAGAACTTTATTGCACTTCTTACAGGAAGCCTTTTATAAATAGAGTTGTAAGATGAATAAATGAGGGACGAATTCTTTAACAAATTCTTTCACTGAACTCAGGTTCAAAAGGGAAAAATTCAGTACTTGTAAGATATTCCAGGTAAAAATATCTCTCTGTGTGGCTGGGCTGTGTGGTTGTGACAGCATAAAGATATACACAGGAAAGGTAATGGGGGAGGTTTATTTCCCTGTCTGATTTCAGAGTAGAGCAGCAGGAGAGCAATATACCACTGTGTATTGAGCAGGGAAGGGTCCAACCAGCACTAAAAATCACAGCCTTAACCTGGTTACTATGCATTTTCACAGTGCTCCTTCCAGTGTGTGCATGGAGCAGCATCATGGATTTCTTCCAGTCTGTCTGTATCTGGATAGCTTTTGGTAATGGAGTCTATTTGTCCTGTTCTACTCTGTTGTTGGAGTTACTGTTCAAATCTACTGTTCAAATCACTCAAAATGATGCTATTTCTATGATAAATTTTCTTAAGTAGGAGTTGGCATTACTTGCTGTTTCATCTCACGATTGACTTCAATTTTGTAAACAATGAAATAAATGAAAAGTTCTTGTCTACTATGCCAACTTACCTAGTCCTTTGAGTAAAATGCTAGTAAAATAAAAATTTTATCTTTTTATTCCTCATACTCCTGGCTTAGCTCTCAAAATAGCTAAAATGAAGCAACCTCATTTTTTTATGGAATATATTTATAAAGGTGAACACCACACTGCTAAAGAAATCTAAAATTTAGAATTTTCACAGAGAACACCCGCTATAGAGTCCATTTAAATATGGAACTCATTGTTTTTCTTCAGGACTCTTTGTGCAAAGTATTTAAAGAGACCTATGTCTATACTACCTTTTCTACTTTTGTCCAGTCAGGGTTACACATCATGACTTGAGATGATTATATTTACACTCTGAAGAGGATAGTCAATGTGCCTGAATCAATCTTACCCTGAGTCCAACAACCCCACCTGCCAAGCAAACAGGGCAGTGGTGGCAGTCAAGTAGTTGGGGCTGGAATATAATTTTGAGCACGGAGCTAAAATTCTTGTGAAAATAGAAAAAAGCAGTGAAGAGTCATGGTCCTGTCCCTAGTGGTGAACTTATCTTTTGTTGACCACTGTACTGCAGAGATACTGCTTAGAGATGCAGGTCTGCAGCTTCACAGCCTTTAGGATAACCCTGTCACACTGGTTATTGGTAGAAATACCATCTCTGAATAAGGTTGCTCAGTTGTGCATGTGTTTCCATAACTAAACTCCCGGGCTACTTTACATCATCCCTCTCTATTTCATTCACATTTTGCCAGGATATTGTGTTCTGGGTTGAATTTGAGAGGTGCAGGTTGTTTTTATTAATATTCTATGTTTTAGGTAAACATGGGCAAATCTCTTGGATTTTCCGGTGTCATATGAATGAAATGCTAGATCTTAATTTTCTATTTTGTGTCCATGCACACTTGTATTGAAATTTTTCAGTACAAAATCATGGGTAATGACCCATGATCATACTGGGAGATGTTTCCATACAAGAGTATGTTTGGTATGTATCACACAAGAGGGAATGGTAGGTAGTGGTTTTAATTAATGCATGAATGAGAAAAATGAAAGCAGTTCTTTTGAAAGGATACAAATGAATGAGGAAAAACCACCAAGGCTGAGACTTTTTTTGTAAATAAGGTGTAAACTTTCTGACCAGAGCAGGTTAGCTCAGTTTGGTATATTTGGAAAAAACTGCATTTCATGGTCTCTCATGCCACAGGTTGTCTGCTGTGGAGTGAGCATAGTGCTTCTGGGCCATATCAGGGTTACTCTGTCTTCACTAAGAGAGTGGGGAGGCACTGGACCAGCTGAGAACTGGAACAGAGAAGAGGTGAATGTTCCATTCCTGGAAATGTCCAAGGCCAGGTTGATGGGGCTTTGAGCAACCAGGTCTAGTAGGAGCTGTCCCTGCCCATGGCAGGAAGTTGGAACTAGATGATCTTTAAGGTCTCTTCCAACCCAAACCATTCCATGATTCTATAAATTTGTCAGACTTTACCTGGAGAATGAGATCATTATAAATCATAAATTCTGGACTCTATCTAATGCTGTGCTGGGACTATTCTGATCTTAGGAAATAATTCTTCACCAAAAGTGTTATCAAGCTCAGAACAGGCTGCCTAGGGAAGTAGTTGAATCGCCACACCTGAAAGTATTTAAAAAATGCATCAGACTGGCACTTGGGGACATGGTTTAGTGGTGGAGGTCACAATTAGTGATTGCGAATTGATGATCCTAAGGGTCTTTCCAACCTAAATTATTCTAGGATTCAATGAACTGCTTAGAAGGAGAGCAGACATACATTTTGTGTCAATTTAGCCAGTAAAGCTGACTTTCCAGTTCCTCTGCATTGCTAGGGCAGCACATACCTATGAAAGCTTGTCAGAAGCTGTCAGGGTTTATATTTCTGATTTACACCTAAGAAGTGGATCTTTTGTTTTTTTCCAAAGGGACAAGAAGAGAGTTATGCCTCCTCTTTCTATTAACCTTAAATGGATGCTTGAAGTCTCATGTTCTTATAAAAATACAAGAAAAGACAAGAGTTACAAAGACGTTTGTGTCTGGATGTGCTTTCTTTTGCTGCAATCTTCCCTCACAAGATTGTAAGAAGTCTTAAACTGTTACAAAGCTAATGTTAAGCCTAGCAAAGAGGTGTTCTGTTATTTTCTTTTCTTGGAAAATATTCTGTAATTTTCATGTCTGATGGTTGTGGCACTATACCTATGTTCATTTCAAAGAAGAACAACCAGAAGGACAGCAGTAAGAGTTAAAAATGTATTACCACTTTTTTGATAAAGGGGAGATAAGACTAAATTGGAAGCATCCTTTTTAGGAGCTGTCTTGGTCGGGGGGGGTTACCATTACACAGGAAGGGGTGTGTAGAAGCACCAGAAAATAGATCCCCAAAATCTGGGAATTTTCTAGAATAAGATTTCTCACTGTTTTTGGGGAGATGAGAAATCCTTTTGATTTTAAGCACGGGGCAAAAATAAGCCAGTTTTATTAAAGTGACTTTCTGCTTATGCTTTATTTTATTCTTGGACCTTTTTTTCTAAGCTCAGCCATGGAAAAATATAAAAAATCTAGTCTGTCAGGTACCTAAATTTTCGAAGAACTAGAGAGAAACAGATGGAAGTTTATAAAAAAATGAGCTGTCTCTTCCAGAATAGTGAGCTGTGAACTGAGTATGGCAAGAAAAGAGGGAAGTTGCAGAAAATAATCAAACACGTGTAGATGCACACCTGAGCAGTGTAGTTTGCCAAGGCTCCGGATTGATTCCTTTCCTGAAGGCATTGGGAGACCAGAAAGTAGGAGAATTCACAAATGTCATTCACTTATTTATAAGCTACTGACATGTGCTCTGATGGCATCTTATCTTTACAATTAATTAATTTTTTTCACTTCCAATAACAACCATAAAAACTTTTGCCACTTCTGATTAGTAAGAAAACTACTACTTACTTCATAATTAATGTAATATTTCCTTATTGATGCATGCTTTTCTGTCTTTAGGAGTTGAGTGACCCCCAATATTAACAGAGAGGTAGCATTAATCCTGTGCAAATAGTGTAATCAGCATGTGATGGAAGTCACTTGCTGTGAAAATATGCAATTGGTATGATTTTAAGTGCCACATCAAGTCCCACAGCCTGAGCAGGTTAGTGAGTACGACATCCTTAGTAAATGAAACTCTGAACCTAGGTAGGAGAGATGGAATCTGTGTAAAGCCAAAAATTACCAGACTGCTGGCACATAAAATTTAAAACCTTGCAAGGGACCTGTCCTCATTTAAAGAGTGGATAGAGAGTGAAACTCTGTGTCAGTAAATACATGGGGAAAAAAGGAAATAGTAACTGAATATGTGTACATTGACTGTTTCCATAGTTTCATGGCTTTCTGGAAAGAGATGGAATTGTGGACAGCTTTCAGCTCAGTGCTCAGCATGTGAGAGAAAGGCACGTCTGAGGCTAGGAGTTACAGAGAAAAAGCCTGAAGGCAGTGTAACACCATTGTACCAGGCAATTGTGTATCCATAGCTTGAAAGCTGCATGTTGGTCTGTACATAGCTACTGAAAGGATATGTTTAAAGAATATATTTAAAATGTCATGGGTGATCTAGCTGAAGTAAAGACTTCCAAGATTGAGCAGAGGTAGGGAGATCTACATCCATGCTGAAAGGCCTCGTATTGCTGGGGATGTTGAAAGAACTCAAGGAAACTCCACCTGAAGGTACCTGGCTTGCCTTCTGAACAGAGCTCAGTGTAGCTCTCACAACAGACCACATCACCAAGGCTGTTTTATCTGCCGGCATGGACTGCCTCAGGCTCAATGGGCTTAGGACAAGGACAGGTATTAGATAGGGTACAGCATGAGGATGAAGCCTGTAGCTAAAGCATCTCAAAAATATTGCTGACCAGAAGCTCAAGAAGAGTGTTTTCCCTGCCTGCCTCCTAGCAGATCTGAAGCCTGTTTTATTGACTTCTTTTGGATGCAGTAGAGTGAACCGGGTGGCCTCGTACAACATGGCAGTTTAGGTTGAGAAAGGGAAAAAAGAGAAGCCTGCAAATGGTTTAAAGAGAATTTCAAAGTCATATGACAAAACCAGGCTACTAAAGCTGAACAGTTCTACAGTGGAGACCCAATTCAATTGCCTTAAATTCATTTTTCCTCAGAGAAAGACATAAGCATTTTGTTCTTACCCAGAATTTAAGAAGACTCAGAATTTAGTTTGAGTGTAAGTGGTTTGATGATTGGGAGATTATTTTTTAAAAAAAACAACATTAATTTATTTGGGTCATTTCTGAAATAATGTTTTTTTTGTTCTGTATTTCTTCATTGTAGCTGATACCAATGTGTGTTGGAGATGGAAAAGTTTGAGGCTTCTCCATCTGCCCCCTTCAACTTTTGAGTAGTGGTTTGGCTTCACAGTACAGAGATTTTCCCTTCTTGTTTTTTTACTTTTCTTTTTCCCCCCTTCTCTTTACTGACAAGTTAAAAAAAACCATCCTCAACTAGAGACTGCTTTTGCATGAATTGCACAAAAACGTTTTTACTGAGAAGCTTGGAAAATTTTCCCTCCTACACATTTTGTTATGTATGGTTTTGCACTGTTAAGCTAAAAATACATCATTCTCCTATAATACAAATCTTTCTTGCTTCTTTAGGCAGGTTTCAAGATGTAGCTATTTTGCTTGCTTCTAAATTCTGGCTCTGCTAATTAGTTTTGTGTTTTGCTAATTTTTTCCCCTTAATTTGTATGCATTCAATTGACTTTAATTAAACCTCCTTGACAGACGGCTTCTTCCTTTCGTCCCATAATTTCTTTTTTCTTAATCTTGACACATCACAAAAAGTCTGCTTTCATTTACTCTGGCATCAATTCACTGTAATTCCATCAGAGTGACTGGAATTACTTTGAATTTACTGCTTTATAAGCAAGAACAAAATTTGTTCCCATGATTGACAATTACAGACATTTGAATGGAGGTAAAAACCACAAACCTTTCCAAAATAATGTTCAGTCTTTGCTCTTAATGGGTTTCATGTCACCAAGGAATATGTCATGCGATTTTTCCAGAGGCCATGTTGTGGGAAAAGGAATCTAAACACGTGAATGTAAGAATTGGCTATTACTAACGAGCAAGCTTACAAATTAGCACATTCTGACATAATGGAAGCCTAGTACAAGTCAGACTCTCTGTTTTTTTTAAATTGCAAGGGATTTTTTCTTTCTGTGAAGTGAGAGAGAGAGGAGAATCACCTCAAGGATATTTTCAGTGGTTACATCTAGACATCCTTCCCTCTGGTCTGAAACAGTAGACAGCACATTTATCTTATCTGTGAAATCAAATGTTGCAATTACTTGCTTCTGAGTTGTGTGAAGGCATTAGACAATTAAAACTTTACAGTGGTTTTTATTTGCCCTTCAGGAGAGGGGGGGTTTGTTTCTTTGCTGCAAAAGATTGAGCAAAAGAAAAGAGGTACATAATATTTACATTTCTACCAATGTCTGAAATATCAGTAGTTCAGATCCCAAAGGTTAAAATGTTATTTCCTGATCTTTAATGCACTCTCACTTCTGTTCTGCAGAAAAATGGAAAGGAAGAGGACGAGCAGGATCACATTTTGAGTCAGCACGCAGACGGAGTAGAGCTGTCCTTTATCACATCTCTGGACATCTACAAAGACGAGAGAAGAACAAATTAAAAATTAATAATGTAGGTGAAACTCTTTTCTTCCCCTACACCCCCCCCCCCAAAAAAAAAAAAAAAAAAGAAAAAGAAGTAGCCTTTGCACTAACTTAAAAAAAAATGAAAGTGCTGTAAAAGGTCAAAGAGTACTCGAGATATATCCTGATCACAATTTTACAGCAACAAGGATTAGAATATTTCTCACTGAAGCGTATTTCTGCCTACTGTGGAATTTGCTACCATATGGCAAGATAGTGCATTTAATCATACTGTAAACAGACATTTAATGCCATGAAAGCCACATCATAAAATTTCTCAGAACTTCGATTCCACAGGTTCTCAGAATTTTAGGTTCCAATTTACCTTATGATCTCAATTATTACTATTTTCAAAAAAAAAACCAAAAAAACCCTCAAGCTCTTCCTCTATCTGAAACTCTTAATGCTGTTAAGCTCCAAAGGGTCACACTTCATTTAGGCAAGTTTTCATGTGAATATCTCCAACTTTATGGTGTGATACCTATCTTTTAATTTCCTAAATGAAGTAGTAATGTTTCTGTCTTCAAATTAATTCTGTATTCCCCCAGTAACTATAAATAATGAGTAAGTTCACAAAGCATGCTGTGAATGTTGCTAACACTAAATCAAACCATAGACAAACCAACAATATAGCAAAAAAAACAACTTCTAAAGAAATGCTTATGAGAAAAATAGCTCTCTTGCTTTGTGCAGTACAAATTAAAAGTTAAAAAAGTCTTGATATAGATTAAAGGCATGAAAATACACAACTGCTATATATGTCATAGGGCAAAGAGCCTCTTCCATTGAATTTAAATCTAAAATGTTAAAAAAAGATTAAATATTGAAAAAATATTTTTTTTAAAAAAGTTACAAGTGTTTCATATTGAAGAAGCATAATAATAAAAAAATAGCCCCACAAAATATGATCAGGTCTTCCAGGGATATTTTCATTTTATTGCAATATGATAATATTTTTTAAGAATATGACTCTTAAATAGTTTTTTGATGCCTTACCTGCACTGTCAAAATGCTAGTGCAGATGTTATTTTACCATGTTCAAACATTTATTCTGAGACTAATTTACTAGCTTTAGTACATGGGTTTTTGGAGCTATGAGTTGGAAATAATATGAGGAATTCTTTCTTTTCCATTATTAAAAAATGGGCTGACTCTAAGAACAGTGAGAATTCAGCTGCTTAAATTCATGAATAAGAACCAAGAATAGAAAAGGCAATGACATCAGTATTTCAAAGGAAGCGCAAAGAGAAAGGCTGTGACGGACAAGGCAGGTGCAGTTAAGTCTACAGTTATGCAGGTTTTGTCTTTTTAATTTCATAGTGAATAACTTCAAGATCAGAAGTAATCTTAGCTTGCTGAATGCACAATATTGTTTTGGGAGGCTCTTTGTTACTGGAACAGCATCAACCAGGAGCACAGTAACAGTGAGCAAGAATTTTGTCAGTAAATAATGCAAGACAGGTCAGGTCCCACATGCTGCTTTTTGGGGAGGGTAGGTGTTTTTTGTTAAAGCTATGAAAGGTGAAAACCAAGAATTTCTACAGTTTAACACTGAAATATTGATTGCATAAAACAGTGGTAAGGCACAGACTCAAGACAAAGCTAGTCTAATAAGGAAGGTAGTCAGTTCTGGAGCCACATTATGGTAGATTAATATTTTGATTTAGATCAGGAGCGCAATTTTAAAGAAAACCAAAATGTTATTCCTACTAATTGTGCCTTCATTCACATGAACTGCATTCCTGCAGATGAAATTAAGCCAGGAGAGGTGCTCCCACTACTGGAGCTGCTCAGTCCCTAGGACCAGGCTAGAGATATTCTGGAAGAACCTCCTTGCAGCTCTGTGCACAGGATGCTTTCTTCAATACCAGTTACTTCATTCCATATGTTCCTATTTACAGTACTATGTCTTTGTGTATACAAAGATCTCACCTACATATCCTGTAGAATAATATTGCTCTGCAGTGAGAATTAGTTCAACAGAGGAAGAAACAGTTTTTGCAGACGCAGTCCCCTCTTACTCCATTTAATCTGTAACTTATTAGTCTTCTTCCTGCCTCAACATTCACAAAAGTTATTCCATGAACATCTGTATAAATGAATGTGAGGTCTAGGTTAGAAAAAAAGTAATTTTTGTTCTTGCCTGCGTATGTTATTATGATATTTTTTGCAAAAACATCAACTACCTAAGGACTCCATTGCAAGAAATGCTTCTGTGTAATCAAATAACTGTTTTGTCTCATTCACCTTTTTTCTCTCTTTTTCAGAATGTTTTTGTAGATAAACCAGCATTTCCAGAATACAAGGTTTCAGATGCAAAAAAATCCAAATTCATATTGCTGCATTTTAGCACTTTTAAAGCTGGCTGGGACTGGCTTATTTTACTGGCAACGTTTTATGTTGCTGTGACTGTACCTTACAATGTTTCCTTTATTGGCCATGATGAGCTGTCTACAACTCGAAGCACAACTGTCAGTGACATTGCAGTGGAAATTCTCTTTATCATCGGTAAGATTTGTTTGGGGATTGTTGTTTGGGATCTCTGTTCTGACATTTAGGATTTTCACAGAATTAATAATATTTTAGTAAAGGAAATAATCATCCCTTTTGTGACTTTAAAGAAAATCAATTTTAGCTTTATGGCTTGATATTTTATCTGAACTTTAGATCACCCTTTTTTTTTAACTTTAGATTGATTTGGGTAGTTCTGCTGTTACTCTAAAGGGGCTTTTGATTTCAAGGAAGATTGAAACCCCTTGTTTCACCCTGGGGATGCCTCAAACCTTCCCAGTATAGGGATGTGCCCTAGAAATGCTACAGTTTTGTTCTCAGTCTGTGGGGTAATTTTTTTATTTCACACTTAGAGGAGTCATGGACCACAAACTGAATAGATTTTTTTAAATATCAATGTAAGATTTAAACTCATACTGCAATAACACACAAATACAATATCAATATGCTACATTGATAAGTGGGACAGAATTTGAGGGGTTTGAGTCTGTCATCTGATCCATTCTCTAAACTTTTTATTTCTGTGATGCCTTTAACTCTTATATCTCTTAACAATCAAAAAGGAGACAAGGTCATATCTAATAATGGCTTTGTACCAAAGAAATGTTTGGGGCTTTTTTGGTGGTATATTTTTTCAATTTATTTCTGAAGATTGAAAAGAATCCCTGAATAGAGTCAAACAGATTTTTCCCCAAGATTTTACTGTTATAATATTACTCAGTGCTGTCACACTGACAAACCAGAGCTCAGATCTGTTGCTACTTGCAGGTGGAGAAGATATCATTTTTAAGAAATAAGTCAAATTGGGGATGTCTTTCTTGAACATGGAAAGGGTTCAGATGGGTTCTGAGAAAATGTCTTGGTTTGAAAAGACAGGTGTCTGCTAATGAAGGCAGGGGCCTCTCTTGAAATGGGAAATGTAAACCCCATTCCTCCAAATTATAATTTTGTAACTAAGGGGCTCTCAGGTAAAGGCATGAGAGTAGGAATAACAGTTCTTTATTAGGAAAAATAAAAACTAAAATGCAGTAATACAAAACAACACTGACAGAATTAAAGTATGACCTGACACCCTGTTGGTCGGGGTGTTGGCGACAGTCCCATTAAATGGTGGCTGCAGTCCTCCTGGAATGATAGGCATGGTTTTGTTGAAGCAGTGATCCTAATGAAGGCTGTAGTTTTCCTCTGAAGGTCCATTGGTGGTGTAGATGGGCCTGGTCTTCCTCTTGGAATCCAGTGGAAAAGGCTGACTGTGGTGTTCCAAATCTCAGATTATATCCAGGTAGGAATGCTTGGCTCCTCCCTCTGGGTGGAGCTTCTCATAATGGGATGATGTAATTTCATCAGTCATGCAGTGACACTCAATGAGCCCATTAACAGAAGAAATCTCCCTGGAGGGAGGATTGGTTGTGCAAGAGATTAAAAAAATATCTGCCTCACTAGGTTCTGACAGATGGCAATAGAATACACATCCCTGGCCACATCTTGCATTTGCAACCTAAGACAGAAAGAGAACAAACAAACCAAGAAAATAGTTTTCAGGTTGAAGCTTCTTTCCATTTTAATCTTCCTTATTTTTGTGAAAAAATACAACTTAGCTCAAACATTAAAAGCAACATTACAATCTTCTCTAGAACTAAAGAAAATGGAAGCACCATAAACACTTATAAATAACTCAGAAGATTTTCTTTGAAAAAATTTGAAAAGCTTATTCCTTTTCTCTGTCAGCTTTATTGTAGACAGTAAGACTGGTAGGTGATATGACTGATGGAAGAATCAGATGCTATGATGAATAAATATTTGTTGCCTCCTTTAGTCATTGTTTTTTCATTAGACTTAAGGTCTAAATGTACATTTTGTGCTCACTATTAGATCTTGATGGACTTTCACATTAATGCAAACAGTTCATATTCAAAGATTCTCAAGCACTGCAGTAAGGAACTTGCATTCTGCAATGCAGATCATCAACCATCATCCTGTGTCTTGTGTAAAAAGCGTGAGGTTGTGATTCTAATAATTTTAATCTAGTCATAAATTAATGTTACATTAAGAGTACTAAATCAAATAAGCCCACTTAATGTAACTGGGTGACTTTATAAAAAGTATAGGCTCAAGGTTACGACATTCTGATAATGGTGTAAATAACTGATTTGTGTTATAAATGTGTTTATTTGAATATAAGCACCAGAGAGCATAATCTTTATCTAACTGATTTATCTGACATAGTATTCATTTGAAACATGAAAGATGGTGAACTGCTCAGTGTTACTTTTCTGGTTTTATATTTTGCTGGAAATATGGAGTCTTTATATCAGTAAGTCAAAAGCAAAGACACATCTATGATCAATAGAATGGCTGAGTAAGAAAAATAAAGCAAAGATTTTCTGTAAATTTTACTTCATATTTTCTAGTTAGATTTTTGGGTCTGTATCTGTAGTCCAGGTAGTCACACTATGGCTGTAACTAGACGCATTCAAAGAAATGTGCATGGAGCACTAGAAGAGACTTTGATTAATCATGTAACTGGTAACCACTGTACTGTAGGATACTGATATTCCTCCCCCAGAGTTTGAATAACAGCTCAATTTTCCCCAGAATAATTTTCTTTTTCTAGAGTTATTATCTGATTTAAATCTCCAGCTCTAAGGAAAGGTTTATGGAATATTTTCAAGACATTGTAATACAGCTTTTAAATCCCTGCAGTGAATTTAAAGAAAATAGTGTGTTTATGATCATCTCTCAAGGGTCCCTTGTCTGTTAAAATGTTGAATTAATGTGTCTCAGAACATGTATAACTGTATTGAAAGTAGTAAGATTGACAACATACTTAAATTTAAGCATAAGTTTCCAGGCATTTGTTGCACTGTGGCTCTGACAAGCACATCTTTGATGGATGATCTATGTTCTCTGAGAAATACCAGAGAAATGTTGAGAGAAATTCTTCTTATGATGCCGCTGCCTCAGAAATGCAGTGGGGAGATCTGTCTAATATAGGATCTTCAGCTGTATTACAGCTTTGTAGTCATGGATTGAGGTATCACAAAATAGTCATGGATTGAAGAAATAGTCTATCTACTTTGATTTTATTCATATTTCTGAGAAGATGGAGCAATATCCCTTTTATGAGGATGGTTTGCATAAGCACTCATTTGGACTTGACAAGGTCTTGGTTTTTAACTGTGTTACCCAAGACTGACTGTGTTCTTGAGCATATGGTGTGACTCCTGGGGATGGTTCTGTGCATGGCCAGGAACTGGACCTGATGATCCTGGCAGGTCCCTTCCAACTCAGCTTAATCTGTGATTCTGTGATGTGTGTCAACCTGTGCTTAAGCATGACAAAAATACATATGAAAATGTTCTTCTGACTTGGGGTGATACAAGTAAGAGCATGGATATGAATTAAATTATTCATGAGAAAAGCATCTAGCTAGAGGTGTAACTGCTTTAGCCTTTAAAGTTCTCTAAAAACACAGACAGAGATAAACAATAATAACAGCCCATTTTGGGACATTGTTAGGGAAGAGGATGAAGGGAGAAAATAATTAGGGCGTCTCATATGAAACTACATTTTTCACTTGATGTTTCCTGTGATAACTTGTGTGATGTTGTATTTGAGTGTACTTCCATTATCTGTTTCCCTTTGTTATGTGTGTAAACCTTCTCTAACATCCTCCTGTAAATAAATCTTTTCCTTCCTCTAACCAAAGATAAAATAGGATGTTTAGTTTTACAATTTTTATGTTGTCTTATGTATTCAAAAACCATAAAGAAGTGCAGAAAAAAAGCTTGTTAGCTTTAGTGTATTTTAAAAACTCATTAAAAATAGCCTAAGAAGTGTTTTATCTGGTGGGGGTTATTTCCTGCTTTATTGCACTCTTTGCTTCAAAGTTTATGCTCCTATATTTGCATAGACAGCAGCTGAGTCTTTCATTTCTAGATAGGTATGTCTGGGAGCCTGAATATCAATGCTTCTAAGAAGCATAATGGATATTGGTTACTTTTCAATAACATTTTTAAAGCTTTCTGTCTTCTGGGAAAAGAAAGGCAGGAGAACATCTCACCAAGTTCATTCATTTTAATTAGTAATAAGCTTCCAATTGTTTAATTTTACTCTTCCATAACTATCCAGTGCAGTGTTTTTAACTTCTGCAACAGTCTCATTCCAGTTTTCAGATATTGCCTTTCTTTATCTACTTTGTTTGTTTTTAAATTTATTGAACATCTTGATTGAAGAAAGCAGCAATATCTGAAAAATTATCAGTACTTTATTTGTCTACTCACAGGACTATTTGAATAGGAGACCTTCAAAAGGAGTTGAGATCAGTGCAATGGTTCAGTGAAAATATGCACAGGCTTTCTGGGTAATGGCAATGCATTATTTGCTGAATAAGAAAAAAAGGGTTTGAGTATTTTGTATCTAAGGTGGAATAGCTATAGAGAGAAGAATAACTATAGAGAGAATAACTATAGAGAGAAGAGCTCAATTTTCTGTTTGTGGATCATTTATTTTTTAGTGGAAGACAAACACTGGATACTAATTATGGCCATAAAATTATACTTTTTATGAACAGACTGGAAAGTTATTTTAAGTGATTCCCTGCAGTATACTACTTTGCCACCTGTGGGGGGAAAAAACCCTATACCCATCCCTTCCTCCACTCTCCACACACACACTGGCATCTCAAGACTTGATCTATGGTTTACATTTTCAAGAGAAAAAATTGATCTTGATTTGCACTAAGATTTTCTCTATTTGTTTGTATTTTTCTCTCTATCTCGCTAAATATTATTTAACAATTAATGTTTTTAAAGCAGTATGTTTAACAGCGCTAAAGCTCTGATTTGTGTGGCATGACACTGTAGACTTTGGAGACTTGTGTGGCCATTACTATCTATCACAAATGTAAATGACTCAAAATCTTTCAAAAACTGTTTTAAATCATATGAAGTCCTTTAATCTCACATTTTTAATATGTAGAGACTTAAAACTATTGTATAAACCTTGTAGAAATTAATATAATCATTCATGACTTACACAGTAATTCAAGTATACGTATTGTACTGAAAATAAGATGTTGAATGAAATTCATTGGAATAAGATGAGAAAGTATTAAATGCTATAAAATTTATTAGATTGCTTTAAAATAGAAGGTTTGTTTTCTTTTTTCTTTCATCTTCTTATTCATTATTATAATGACGATCATTTCCTATCTTTGCAAGTGCACAGAGGGACATTTCAGCAACAATTTCTGTGTCTGGGGGACACATCTAAGAAAACTTCTGCATTTTGAAAGGAAATAGCAGTGTCTTGAAATTTTGAAGGTGTAGTTTCAGGTTGTAATAGTCTAAAATTCGGGAAAGGACCAAGGGAGTGGTTTGAAATTATCTCTGGGAATTTATTCCTAAGCAACAAACGGTCTCATCTGTGAATGCATATGAACAGAGCATGTAAGCAGAGTCACATTGTTGATACACCTAATATATGAAAGAGAAGGTCATAAGAAAACGTTCATGCTCTATGGATTGCCTAGTAATGTGAAAAAACAGTGCAAAATATTTATGCTGAAAAACAGTAGTAAGTTTATTAAAGATTCTCCCTCAAAACATCAAAGTCAGGTAGGCAAGACCACTATAATGTTAAAAATCTTAACAATAACTTTCCTTAGATACTTGTAAGGACAAGAGATGCTTTTCTTCACACAAGATGCTGTTTCCAAGCACAAAAACCTCAACCTCAACCTAAAGGAGAAAAGTGCAAACCACAAGTGATTATTCCATGGAAGTATTTCTATATCTTCAGGTAGATGCAGATAAGTGTTATGGTAATGGAGGCACCCTTAAAATTTTACTTGTATTGCCTCTACTAACTCCTCTTCATTAGAGCTACAATCAGAAAAAAGTTTTATTTTTCATTTACTATCCTATAGTACAGTGATAATACGATATTGAATTTTTCAATTAGATTAAAGTCTTTAAATCTTTTCTAGGTAATCTAATCTAGGTAATTTCCATGGAAATGATTTGATGCTTAATAGTTTGCCATACTTTTTGTGAATTAGCATGTGGTCTTTTTTCCCTATTTTTGGTATGATTTATGGCTATTATCTATGTGAATTGCTGTCAAACTGCATGGAGTAAGTCTGAGAAAAATATTTCAGGTTTTCCCTTGGAACTGGTCAAAAATTGGAAATGAATGAAGCAGTTATGCAACTTCCTACTGAATATTTTACTTATTTGATCTTTGCTTTGTTTGCTGCAATATTTGTGTGAAGGAAAATCTGTTCATGAAATACCCAATACCCATGTCTTCTTTACATAGGTTGAATTTAATGAAAAGCTATATCATGTGATTGATGTTTCTCCACTCTTTGGAATTACTTCTTTCTGCCATATTTCTGCAGGTTCTATTTAGAAAATTGCCCATGAAGAAATTTTCACACTTCTGCAGTCACATCTACTCGCTTCTTTTCAAAGCAGAGCTAACAGTTCATTTTTCAGACATATTTCAAGTCTTTTGCTTTTCTTACAAGACTCCAAAGTCTTTCTTTGTAGAAAAGTCAATAAAACATATTTTAGCTATTCAATATGTTCAGGGATTGAGTCTGTTTTCAAAAGATACAGCATAGTATATAAGAAAAAAGTCTTTCCAGTTTAGTGTGTTATTATAATGGTCATGATATGTGATGATTTTCTGGTGTGTCAGCCACTATGGGACTGAGATTAGTTAATCACAGTTAGGCACCCTCATAGTCAAAGAAAGCAACTAAAAAGGACAAGCCCTAAAGGCTAAAAATCAAAGAAGCAGGTAACAGAAATGATCCCCCTCTCTTGGCATTGGGGTGCTGGCCATTCATGTGTACAGCAGCCAAAGTATGGAGTTTGATAGAACATATTATGTTAGTGCATTATATTACTGACCACCTCCTTCTGAAGGGAGTGACTTTTGTTATAAAAATACCCACTCAGAAGATGCCTTCAGATTTCTTTTTTTATATATACTAATGAGTAATTTGCCCAAGAAAAACAGTATTTCCACTTGGATGTAACTTCAATATCACATTACTTTCCACTGTAAGGACAAGTAGTAAGGAAGAGCAAATCAGACTGTCAGTTACAGATGAATTTTGGGAGTCAGTGCTGCTATGATCCATCACACCCCAAAATTAATTTTCTTCCATTAATATCACTGAAAATGTTGTTTACTTGGCAAACTTGAATGATTCAAGGCTTAGAACATACATCATAGCACTGCCTTAGGACAGGGACCGTGCCACTCCTCATGTACCGTGCAGTGATAAGCAACTTGGTGTCAAATGGTAAATAAACTCTTCTCACTGGAGAAGTTTGCCTGGTAAAGCAGCTCAGTGTATTCAATTGTGACTTTAACAGCAAAAGCTCTGAGTTATAGTTACTCCATGCTAGCAGAAATCTCTTATTCAGAAGTCCATCATGTTACATAATATCATGTGAATTGTGGTAAAGATTTTAAGAATTTGTAGTTTTTAACCATGTTCCCGCTGTTCATCTGAACTCTAGTCATCCAGCTAAAGCCAAAAGACCTCTAAAAAAGAGCTGCTTTCAATGGAGATGTAATGTGGCTCTTAAATGGGTTTTCCAGACTGACTGCCCACACAAAATAAATGGGGTTGTTTGCACAATAATCTCAAGTTCTAGTGACCAGAAGAAAATTATATACTTGATAGCCATATTTTATGTTTTTAAATGCACAGTTGCTTAAGGGCTAATTCTAATCCTTTTCCATAATTTTCTTGAATGATAATGTTCCTCAATAAGATTCTTTTTTCTTTTTCTTTTTTTTTTCTTTTTAAGCAGGGGAAGAGAACAAATTTTTCTACTTAACAAAACACCATCCTTGTAGTACAATGATGGGTCTTGATATTCCATTTTGGGTACCAAGTCCATTAGGATCTAGACATCGTATCTTGGGATACTTAATTTCTTTAAGTTCCAGCAGTATATAATTTGGTCCAGCTTCTTCTTTCTCACTTTCTCATCAACACAATGCACCTGAGACTTCAGTTATATGTAGCTTTGTATGATCTTTCAGTTCACAAAGATTCTGACAAGAACTAGAAATTTTTACCATCTAGTTGAGTCTTAAATAGAAGCTGTCATATTTAAGCCATGTATTAAAGAAACTGTATTCAGATAAAGCATGTTTTCCTGAAGGTCATCAGCT
Organism: Melozone crissalis; assembly: GCF_028551555.1. NCBI lineage: Eukaryota > Metazoa > Chordata > Aves > Passeriformes > Passerellidae > Melozone > Melozone crissalis. The sequence goes on from NW_026535794.1 coordinate 37,461,699, forward strand.
CTATTCAAAGACCTTAAAGAATCCATAACTCTATTTACTTATGGCTTGTAAACCACATATTTCTGTTTTTGGAGGTTTTTTTATCAACCTGCAGAAGTGACATCTCGTTAAGTGTTTGGTTTTTAAACTATTGCAACCTCCTGACTCTTATTTTGGGCACACTGGATTGTAATTATCATCTGATATGACACAACCTTGCTTTGCTGCTTCATTCCAAAATTAGATAAGTATATAAGACTTATTGAATACATCTGGACTTTCTGTGAGATTATTATTAGCTTCTCTTGTAATGACATGAAACTATTTATCATTATCCTTACTGATTACAAAGGAACTCAAGTTTGCTATTAGTGTTTCTTTCCTAAAACTATTTTTCCTTCATCATGGGCATCAGTGATTTCTTTCTCTTGCTCAAACAGGTCTAGGTTTTCATTACAAATTTTCTATAGTTTATATTGGTTGTTACTTAGTATCTGTTCACCATTTGATATAACTTTCTAAAAAGAAGAAAAAAATACTGTTTCTCCACCAGCTTCAATAGGCTTTTAATAAGACATAATTTTTATTATATTTTATATAATATGTATTTTATTATATTTTATATATTACATAAAATTTCTACATTTTAGTACTTAGTTTATTGGCACTTAACCTTTGCTGTGCCTTTTTTTTCTTGTAAGCTTTATTTGATTTCATAGTGGCTCAAGCTCTTACACAATGGTATAAGATGACCATTACTTTCTTTTCCTACATAAACCCAATTCCAGCTCCCTCACCTGATCATGTCAGCTATGAAAGAAAATCATCAAGCTGGTTGTAGTTATAAACATCTGGAAGGAAGATGCTGAACTGAAAAACCTAGCTTCCATTTGAATAAATTGTTCCTAGGCAATTTACTAGGAATGTTTATCTCAGCAGTAAAATAAAAAAAATAAGAGTTTGTATAGGGACAGATAAATTGTTCTTCAAACAATATGCCACTAACATTTCCTGGAAACTTTCCTAAAAGCTCTCTGGGCAGATTCTAATATCATTATCCTTGTATCATTAAATAAAATCTGCTAAAACAATCAGGTACATGAAAGAGCCTGGACTTTGGGGAAGGTATTGCTAGCTATGGACAACCAATGTAAAATCATTTAAGGAAAGTGAAAAAAAAATACAAGAAATTAGAGATGAGTCAGTCATACCATCTAAAAGAGGGAGATAATGTAGAAAACTGTCTTCCCTGAAAATCAATGGGCTTAACATACCTAAAATTGTCTAGTTTTCAATACAGGTTTGAATGGCTGCAGTCTAACAAAAACTCACTGCTTACATGTATGCCACTTGCCCTAAAGGCACAGGGGTTTTAATCTCATTTAGCTCCCAGTGAAAGACAGTTAAACTGAGGTATATTACATTGCATTTTCTGAAATTTAAGACTATGTCATAGGCAGTTATTGATTCATCTGCCTAATCCTGAAATGTTATTCTTCTATAACTTGATTATATGTTTAATCCCAGCGGGATTTATTTTTAAACAATCAAGCCTAAAGAGAGAAAAAAATTTTGTCACAGGGAAATTAGCTGCTTCAGGTAAAATAATCCTGTTTATGGATAAAGTGGCTCAGCGGCCTCCAGATAACTATTTTTTTAACAGGGATTAGAAATTGAGATTCCACAAAACACATATTTAAAATTTTACAAGGGGAAAACATCTTATGATTAATAGGTTAGCTTGATGACTATCAGTTTGTGGCTTTTGTTCCATTTATATCATTTAGGAAACTCATCTGCATTACACCCTAAGTAGAACCTCCATTTTTAACATAATTTTTTTTCCCTTTGCTGAACACCAACTTCAGTTGGTGTTTTCCAATATTCACTGCGTAAATGTGTCTGCGTGTGAATGTGTTGCACAGTAGAAATCCAGAAGGAGGCAACTTGGTCAAGGATGTAGCATGTCATGCAGAGCTTTAATCCAAGAGAGGTCACCAGTTTCAAAACCTTATGAGCTTGCTTAGATTTCCCAGCTCTTTTATGCCCAGTTATGAAATAAGGTGCCCTTTCTTAGGAATTGAGCATTGCTAGGGTGTGGATTTCACACTGGAAGCTTGTGAAAAATAAAATAGTCACCAATAGGTGAGTAAAAGCCATTAGAATGCTCAAATAAGGAAATAATTATTTAGAGCTTTCCAGTTATATCATGTTATTGGAATGTTATTGGAATTTATCATGTATTTGAAATGAAAATATCAAAGAACCATGTAGACATGAAAATTACAAACTTGGAAGACATTTGGGGGATAATGGTCCCTGTGTTCTGGTGTTTACTGGTGTGAATAATGTGTAAGAGCTTAATGGGAGTAAAATATGTAAATAAATCAGGAACTGCAACTGTATAGAGATTACAATTTTAAATTAATTTCATAGCTGAAAAAGCTGGGTTTTTTTTATAAAAATGCATTTTCTATAATCTTTCACTGTATTTTTGCATGAGTTTTAGAGATATCATGTTTATTATAAGATTTTTTTTAAGGGATGTGTGTCCACCAGTAGTGGAAATAACAAACTGAGAGAATCCATGCAGATGGAGCTAATTAGCCATGGGATCCAACCAGGAGAAAAATCACAGTCATGGTTTCACAAATTCACTGTTTATTATCTCTGCATGCATCTTAAGGACTTGGTGCCTGAAGGGTCTTCAGGTCTGTTTTGTGTTGGGCTGGTAGGGAAAGGTGATCAGTCTGCAGGGCAGAGAGAAAGGGGACTCAGAGGAACTGGACCCAAAAAGTAGAAAGTAATTGCATCAGCAGGGAACTGTGATCAGAGGGTGTGTGGAGCAGAAGCCCATTTTCCTACACAGTGTGCAAGGGTGATGTGATTCCTAGTTCCAAGCCTCTTCAAATTGGAGATCTTGGCTCCTCCCTGTTGGGTGTTTTCAGGTCAAGTTTACCTTTGTGTTCAACAGACAAAAAAAGCCCCTCACTGCTCGGAAGGCTGACACTCTTTGCTCAAGGTTCACACACAGCATGAGTGCAGAAATTAGTGGGGAAGGAGGAGATCACAGCGGGCTTAAGACACATTGGCGTTTGTTAACACAACATGTGTCTGTTTTAAACACAGTATAAGTCTTGTGGAAAAGGCCATGTGGTTAAACATTATTTAAGAACTTTTCTTAAAGTCAGTAGGATAGTCTAGACTCTACACTGAACTTTAATTTTCTTGAATCCTGACTTTTTTTCTGTCTAACTTGAACTGAAATTATATAACAAAATAAGAACTCACATTTTTCTAATAAAGATGTTTCACTTTTTTTTTCCTCTCTACATCAAGAAAAATATAGTATTTTAGATATGTGTGTGCTGTGCTTCAAGACAGGTGCAATGAGTTAAGCAGTTTGATATTTTCTGCTATTCCTCCTGCTTTAGTTTTAGGCAACTTTGTGATGATGTTTTTCATTTCAGAGACATTATTTTAATACTCTCTTTTGCTTTCCTGAGCACATGACATGTGTGGCTCAAAAGACCAGTTAAAATGATCCTTTCCTATCTCATATTAAAAAAATTGCAAGAAAATAAATTCAGATTTTTTTTCCCTTTAGTAATAATCTTTGTTATTAGTGTTTGGTGAGAGGTGCTAAACCAGAAGAGAGATTGCAGTCTTTGTCCCAGCTTGAAACAATCAAACACAGCTTTAAATATGAAGTTTGCATAGGCTGACGTTTTTGTTAGAACACACTTAAAGATAGTGTGAATATCTTTACCCTTGAATACCTTTGTGAATATCTTTAAGCATACTTAAAGATATTCAAATATATCTCTTGTAGAAAAAATTTAACCCACTAATTATCCAAATATATTGGGGTCACTTCATACATGATTTAAGAATCAGCTCAGAGATTAGATGTCCCTCCTGCCTTGTTTACAGGTGTAAATTTAAAATTGTTGCCCTTCATGTTGTAGGAAATGATTAAAACTCGCCTGATCTGAGAGCATTTGGAACAAACACAGCACTAGAAAAAACCATTAGTTTTGAAGCCCTTGAATTATCTGGAATCTCCAAAACTTTACATTATTGATGCCTGTGTTGATTTTCAGATTGTTCTTTCAATTGTCATCAGTTTGTAGAAGCTGCTGCACAGTAAGATTAACAAACAATTTCTAAAATGTTAAATAATGCATTAGTATTTTCTATTTTTACATTAGTAAATAAATTATTAATGATAAGAAAACATTTATTTAAAAAAAAGGAAAAAGAAATCTTCACTTTCTTAGCAGAAATATCAAAAAACATTTTGAATATATAATTCCTACAAATAATACAATCTCTCAGAAGAAATGGTCATTTCTAAACTTGTGTTAAAGATTTTGTTATGATCTTAGAAGTTTCTTGCCTCAGGAGTTCTTTTCTTGTGTTTTCCCTTACAGATATCTCGGTAAGTACTTTAGCATAGCAGTTAAGCTGTAAATAAGATTGCTCAGATGAAGAAGCTGTTTACACCCAAGTATAGCTCAGAAAATTGTTCAGAAATGCAAGATGGGTCACACTTACTTCCCACCCTCTGGACTTTTATCTAATAAACTGGATGCAGAAAGAAGCACTTAACATTTCCTATATATATATTTTTTTTTTTTTTTTTGGATATAGCTATAATCTGGGGCTGTTGCCCTAAATTGCCTTGATAGGACAGCAGAAAAGTGTGCAGTGCAGAAAAACCTCTAATCTCCTCAATCTTGAACAGTGAATTGCATATGCACATTGATAAGCCTTTGGTGTACTGGATGTACTTATATTTAAAGCAAGAATTTATCTCCTTTTCTGTTAAAGCTTTAGTGGTTTCCCAGACACTAATGGGCCATAAATAAGCAAATACTTTTTCTGACTTTGATAACTACACCTTGGAGTTTGTGACACAAATGAGAATGAGCAGTTTCAAAATACTAGTGGTGCAAATATCTTTATCTTTCTTATCTCTATGAAATAAATCTTCATGAAGGTATTCTGTATGTGACTGGTGTTGCCATGCTGACCTTGAAATGTGGCTAGTAACCAACTGTCTCTAAAAAGCACCTCTGGAGTTAAACTCACTGCCTTGCTCATTATGAACCATGTGAAGTTATGCTATATTCCCATTTTAGCTGTATTATTGAAAATTTCATAACATTTTTGTAGCTTCAGCAGGAATTTTGTAGCAGGAATGAGACTACTTCATGAGGTAATCTAAATCATTATATCTCTGATTTCACTTATATGTTCTCTTCAGCCTGAGGACCTGGTTGAAGGAAAGCATTCTTAAACCATGAACCAGTTATAACCTGCAAGACCTCAGTCCATGAACCAGATACCTGCCACTGTGTCCAGGTCACTTTGTGTTATGGTTTTGCACTAAATCCTAAAAAAAAAAAAAAATGCAGAATCAAATGATTCTGTGCCCAAAAACTGAGAAATTCCTCAGAGATTTCATTAATGTAGGATTTTCATTAACTGACTCTACTGGGTCAAAGGGAGGTAGAAGCCAAGTGTTGGAATTAGTATAGGTTTATTACTAGCAAAGTACAGATTATCCGGTACGGGAAATGATCATATCAGGGTGTCTAGCTTCCAGCTGCAGAAGACAGCATAAAAATTTTCTGCTAGTGAAACCTGGCAAATTATTATTCTTCAGACCCAGAGCATTAGAACTTGGGGTTTGATCAAAATTTATCCTAAATGAATCTTTTCTGATACCCCAAAGGAGTGATCCAGCATGATTTTCTCTGTGTGCTGAACCTCTCTCTTGTTCTCTTTTGGCCCCAGTGGGGAGGAAAAAGATTGTCTTAGTGTAGCCTACCTAAAGAACTTCTAGGGAGAAATGCAAATCAATCTCATTTTTTCCCCTAAAGCTATCTTGCTGTAAAACACCAGCCTTAATGGTTGGCTGCATTCTTTTCTGACTCTGTAAAAGTTACATGAGTAGTTCTCACTAATATTAGTAGAAGCAGGGTGCATAGCTTGAGGACAGATTATAGTCTTTGTCTTGTAGGACATGAAATAATTGAGACTTTGTTGTCAAGACCTGAGGTTTTTTCTGAGTGCTAATGTGTTTTGGCAAGACGCGTCAAAAGTACATCTCATACTGAAAGACGCATCCTGGAGTGTTAGATGGGAGCATACAAAATACACAAGCCACCAAGCAATTCATATCACTTTTGTGATCTCCACCATAGCCCAAAAGACCTTTTATTCAAGTGTGTTCAGCATTTTTCAGTTGCTAAAAAAATGGTTATCCTTGAGGATGACATTCATCATCTGTGATAAGTAGCTATCACTAAAAGAGCTTAAATCACATTTTAAAATAAAATAATTATTGATTTTTTATTTCAAAAAAAGTGAGTAAATTTTATGGACAAAAATAACATCCTTTTTTTTTTCATTTAGCAAAATAGCAATATTTGTACAGTTTAAAGATCAGTGTGTGTGGATCAAACCCCTTTTTAAATCAGGGAGTGATAAATGTTTTAGACATTTTGTTTACTCCTTGAAAAGAATAATGTATTCATTGGTTTAACTCTGTGTATGTACATCTCTTACTACTATGTTTTTTGCTTCTGTATTAGAATATTCATCTGGTATTTATGATGCAGAAGAAAACCAAACAGCATTATTCTGAATTCCTGGTGCTGTGCCCAGGAATTTAGAAATCACTGTCTCTGATTCTGTTCATTCTTTGTCAAGCAGATATTATTTTAAATTTCCGAACAACATATGTCAGCAAGTCTGGCCAAGTGATATTTGAAGCAAGATCTATTTGTATCCACTATGTGACTACGTGGTTTATCATTGACTTAATTGCTGCACTTCCTTTTGATCTTCTTTATGCTTTCAACGTCACTGTGGTAAGTACTAACTTGCCTTCTCAATTGTTCTCTTTTTTCAAGAGGGGTTTGTTGATGTGGGGTTTTTTCCCCAGATCTGGAGACTGAAACTGAATTAACTAAAATAACTAGGTGTCTTTTACAGCTTTGTGGTGTAATTTCACTCTGGATCCACCAATTTTTAATTCAATTATTTTTACTTTGTAAACAGTTGCCTCTATGTTAGCTTCATGTCTAATTACTTTACTCAAACACAGTTTGCTATGACTTTTGTTCTCTTATGGTGCATAAATTCAGTCCTTAATTTTTCAAGACTCATACACTTTTACTGTGGTAAAGTAAATCATTGTTATGGTCAGCATGTTTATTTAGTCAGGAGTCCTCTTTCTCTTCACTTGTGGGAATTTTCATGAAAAAATTACAGCATGACTACTAATTTTTTGTATGTTCTAACATGTACTGTTTACAATTGTCACTTACTTTGACTTTAGTTTCAACTCATCTTTTTTTTTTTAGGAATGTAATGACAAAAAGCTTAATCTGCTTTAAAAATGTTTGTTCTAAAATTAGGTGATGTCACAATCATGATGGATTATATTTGTGTTGGCTTACTTATGTTAAGACAAAGGTTTTTATTCTGCTAGCCCTATTGGATTTTGTAGAGTAGGGATCTACAAAGTGAAATTGCAATAAGCAAATAAGCAAACAATCCCTCCCCAGAAATGCACCTCTGAATCAAAAAGTTCAGTTTAAAAAAAAATATATCAGCAGGCGTTTCTTCATTTTGTGGATTTTTGTCATAAAAACCTAAGGTTATCAGCTGTCCACTTTCTAATTCCCATAATTTTGATCTTTCATAAACAGATGCACTCAATCTCAATTTCATTACAAGTGAGTTACAGACAAGTACAGAGACGATAGGACGATAGGATAAACACATACCAAAAAACACCCCAACAAACAGAAAAGAACTAGCCAGGAAGGGTCCCATACAAGGTGTCATGCTTGATTTTATAATTTATTTTCATTTCCTTCAATGAACTCTCTTTTCATGTCATTTATTACATAAAGAACCATCAATCAAATGCTAGTGAAGATGCTTTTTAGAACCTGATAGTTAGTTTCACATTGTCCACTGTTTCCTTATAAGAAGTGGGTAATCTATTTCAACACATTACTATCTCAGTTTATCCCTTACACTCCAACCAAATAGCCAGCATAATAATGTTGGCCTAATTTCTATTAATAATTTTCATTAAGTTAACCATGTTTACTTTTTCAGTCAAAGAAAAAATTAAAAAACCTGAAAACAAATTTTAGTCCCAGTGGAAGGACTGATAAGACTTCTGTACTTAATTCTGGAAAAGAAAGTATTATCCAATGATTATTTTTACAATTAAAATGTCATGTTATTAAAAATGCTGCCGTATTATGATTAATACACATCTCCTGTCGTACTTTTAAGCTTTTTCCCTTAATGAGACCTCTGTATGATTCCTTGATGGGAGCACATTGCCTTACTGTATCATATCTCCTGTCCTGACAAGACTTGGCAACTATTAATATAAACCTCAAGATAACAATGACTTATCAGCTGTCTCAAAACACGGGGAGGTGTTAATCACACTACACTGTTTCCAGACTTCATGATTTAATAAGCCATTTCCTCATGTCTGTTCTCAGATTTTCACTTCATCGACTTTCAGATGTTGCCTCAACAGAACGGTGAGAAGGGGCATCAGGGAGCATCTCACCCCTTTGCTGCTCAGGCCTCGGCACAAGGGCCAAACCTTTAGGGACGCTCTAAATTCTGCAAGCCATAGGTATAGTGCCATACATACCTGTGTGTGTATGTATGGCACAGATTTGTCACACCCCAGCTGGAGACTGATGGAGCCAGAGTGCATGTAAATGCTGTGGAGTCGTTTGCTGGTTTTGTATATATTTTGAAAGAAACAAAAGTTAAACTGTATGAGTTGGCTCTACTGCCTTTACACCTTACCTGGATTCTGCCCTAATGTTAAAATCAGGGACTCTTGGGAGATCTGAGACCACAGACACATTCCTGCCTATCTCCAGCGCCTGCCAAGCTCCTTCCATCCCTTGGTTCATCTGACATGAAGGTTCTCTTAATATAGGGAAATATGTTTTCAAATGTTGCCATGAAAACCAGGCCATTAAGCCCTAGCTATAATGATTGAATTGCTCCTTTTTGAGTAGCTATCAATGGTTTTAGGGCAATAGTATCATTATTTGAGCAAAGCAAATAACCAGGTGGACAAAGAATGATTAAAATCTCTCCCACCAGTCATTTCTTAAAATGTATATCCCATTTCTTCATTAATTCATTTTTTGTGTAGGAGATGATTCTTCCAAGCAGAGAACTTCATCGTTGGTTTGTAGCAACTATATTTGTTGTCAGTAGTTCTCAGGACTATGCTGATTGAGTTTGTGTCAGTCTCAAATAAAATACTGTCCCTGTCCTTTTGACAGAAAAAGGTTAACCCAGCTAGTCTAAAACGATTAACAAAATGGAAAATTTTGATGATTTTATATCTGTGGGCAAAGAAAAATCTTTCCAGGCACAAGTATGGGTGCTGACTCTTTATTTTGTCTTCCTAAATTTGTGACATAGAAAAAGAAGCTGCCTGATGGCATTTTAGATCTTTCAATGACATATTGGGCACAATACCAGAGGAGCATTTGGCATGACTAATGAGAAAATTCAGTGCAATAATACATGATTAATTACATCTGTGTTCAATTTTATGAAGAAATTATTTTGAAATGGGTCAGTCCTTAGGCCTTAAAATGAAACCTGCTTCCACATTAAAAAGAATATTATGATATATGATTCATGTCTTTGTAGCTTAACAAAAATGGTCAGAATTTAGGGAAGACTGATAACTGCAGGGCACACAGAATTATAACAGTCCTTTTGAAATTTCTTGCTTGTAGGAATCTTAAAAAAAGAATGAAATAATTTCACCAAAGCTATCATTATTTAATTGTGATGTTTTACAACATAGACTCCCATGGGAAGATGAAGGGTCCAATGTGTAGGGCATAGCACATATACAATCATTATATAAATAAACATTATACAATTGTTTGTATGTTACTGCTACACCTTGAAGAGTCAGTCATGGATTTATGTTTAAGTGCATTTATGTTATAAGTGCAACAGAACTATGTTTGATTCAAACAAGCTGATGAGAGAGAAGAAAAGGAGACTTTGTGAAATTAATTACCACTGGAACAGAGGCAGTTGGTAGAGTTTCATGGCAGTTAAAGAATAACTATAAATTAAAGCTGTATGACTGTAATAATATAAACCTGGCAATTACTTCAAGTATTTTGCAGCCTTCTGCCCTAGATTTGCAGATATTCTTGGGCTTAAGGCCACAGACATAACTAATTCCTTGGCACTGTAGATGGAGAATGCCATGGAAATGAAATGCAAGAAACGACCTTGTAAATATTTGTGTGTTCAAATGTCAGACCTTATTTTAACAATGTTTTTTGAAAAATGCCATATTTTTTGTTGATTTTTTTTCCTTTCTATGTACATGAAAAAAATATAAAGGTTCTTGAGAAAAAAAACCACATTAAATAAAGGGCTGCAAATATTGCCCTTTGAAGAGGCTCATGGGAGAATTACTTATGCCCTACCAAAACTGTAGTGGCCAAAAAAAATGCTTGTAGGTTCCTTATTTTCTTCTTTACAGATTTCTCATATACTTAATTCCTGAGAGTGGAATATAATCAATGAGTTGTTAAATCTTTGAAATAATCAAAAACACCTGATGTTACAAAATATGTCAGTCACCTCAGATCTAGCTGTTGGTGAATGCACACCTATAAAATTTAGATTTCAGATTGTTATCTATGGTAACAGAAAGGCTGAGCATCAGGATATTCTGGATTAGAAAAAGCAAAAGGATATTGATTGAGCTGTGTTTTTAGACTTGCTTTTGGGAGAGCTCTTTACTGTGCTCTGGGAGTGCTGTGGCAAGACACATAAAGTCTGATGCTTCTTTTCCAGCTGATGTGGGTATCCTGTATCAAGCAGGCCTTAATCCTCCTGTCTCATTAATGGAGGAAACAAAAAAAAAAGCTTACTGTTAGTAAAAATTATGGCTATTTAATCTTAGACAAATGCATTAAAACTGTTTGGATCCTAATCTGTATATTGTTTGCTAACTCTGCCCAACAGCTGAAGCACAAGCCAAGTACATTCACAGCAAAACTGTGGGCTGTGCACAATATGGTATGGATGTAAGTTGCAGGATGCTCTGGAAGGGTTGGGGTCATCTAGAGACTGTTTGCTTTATGCTGGAACTCCTCTAAAGCCAGAGCCATACACTTCATAAACTGATGTATACTCAGGGTGCTGAGCAGATTAGGTGCTGCTTTTGCCACATAACCTTGAAAGGCAATAATATTTTAGTTAAGAAATTTAAGAAGCAGTAGTAGAAGTTTTAACGGAAGCTTTTTTGGACTACTACTTAGTCCAGAGCAATAAAATATGCCAAGGTCCCTGAACACAGGGTTAAATCTCAAGAAAAAATCTGAGGCTTCTCTAACTCCTCTGCTGTATTGTTCTGCAAAATATCTGCTATTTGCTATTGCCTCTTCCATGCAAAATTATAGGCTGATTTCATCTCATACACAGTTAAATTAGGTCTGCTGTTAGCTGAAGCTGAAAATCATTGTTTGTTTGGAGATACTTTTTTTGTGGTTTCGGATTGCAATCAAATGATTTTTGGTTAGTTTGACAATTGTGTTTCTCTTCTAGAGCTGGGAAGAATCAATTTTTCACAAGGACAAATTTTTAAGATAAATCTGAAAGAAAACTACATGAAAAAAGGATAACATGAAAGATCTCCTAGTATTTCAAGTTTGCTTGGTTTATATCAGAAATAGTAATTGTGTATTTACACATCAAAATTTCATACTTCTTTTTTTAACATCTTCCTTGCTGTTCTCTGCTGTCTTAAGATTTATTCCAGTCAGATGCGCAGCTGCATGAAGAGTGGGCAACATTTCACAGAGCTTTAGAATTTCCTTTCTTGAAACAAGAGGTCTGTGTGATAGAAGTAAGATGCTGCCAAGCTGTTTGGGTGCTGACAAGTGGTTTTCTCTCCCCCTTCTCCCAGGTTTCCCTTGTCCACCTTCTGAAAACCGTGCGGCTGCTGCGGCTGCTGCGCCTCCTGCAGAAGCTGGATCGCTACTCCCAGCACAGCACAATCGTCCTCACGCTCCTCATGTCCATGTTTGCCTTGCTTGCTCACTGGATGGCCTGCATCTGGTATGTCATAGGGAAAAGGGAGATGGAGCAGAACAACCCCCTCACTTGGGACATAGGTAAGTTCTTCCTTCCCACATGGACTTATACGCCCACATGTATGTATCCATAAATATGTGTAAATATATAAAAATGCATGCATAACTCACTCAAAATTTTGCTCAATCTTATACCATTATTTAGTGCTGTTTGTAGAGAAAAGGAAGAGACTGGCAGTCTCTGAATTTCTGATCGATCTGAAGAAGAGGGTTAAAATAAAAATCAGTTGGAAAAAATAAAGATGATTTTAGATTTTAAAGAGTGATTCAAAATTGGGAAAATTCAGGATCTGTATAGGAAATGACTAGGCAGACTGCATAGACAACTACATTAGACAACTCATCCTGGTTTTGCAAATTAGGAAAATTCATCAGTCAAAACATTCCCTCAAGTGTGCAGATTATTTCTTCCTATGCATTGAAACAGATAGGCCCTGAAATGTCTTCAAGTAAAAAACTTCCTTGGAAATTACTGTTTAGAGGATCTGCAGGCTTAGATTTTTCAGAGCCATGTTTATCAATGTTTATCATGTTTATCAATGGGATGCTCAGTTTTTGTCCAATCTTTAGTTTCTATCCCAGCCTTCATTGTGATCTGCGTGTTCTGCATCAACTCTTCAGCTTTTAAGCTTTTCATTTTTTGCAATGAAACATCTTCCATAAACAAAGTTTATCTAAAGGCAAAACAGCTCCCCAAGAGAAAAAACATTTGGTGTGGGGAAAATAATGCAAACATCTGTGACCAAAAGCTCAGTGATATGCATTCAAACTGCAGATTGCCTATTTTTATCTCCTTTTTGGAGATTCTTTGGTTTTTCTTACCCCCATTATCATCTGTCTAAATATGACTTAATTATGATAAATATGAGGGAAAAAATAACAATCATATAAAAGTTCTTAACCTCAAAGAAGTGAAGATGCTGGGTCAGGAAGAGAAAAAGAAGAAAGCTCAGGAAATATGTGTTTCTAGTTTTTCAGTATGTTACTTAAAGACTTGTGGAGTCTTCTTATTCTTCTAAGTGGATTGTTGATTCGTCTTTTCATTTGTAAACCAGGTCTGTGACCTGTAGCTGAACCCCTTATAGAGAGTAAACTTCTGACAGAAAAGACTGCAGCTCTAGGGGAGAATATACAAAGAAAACCCACTGTGCAAAAATTGGTCAAATACTGCAAACAGAGAAACAAATCCAGATAATAATAATAATGATAATAATGTCTCTGTGGTGAGAAGCAGCTCTGAAGGCACTTTGTCAGCTTATGTAGGCCACAAACAATACCTGCTTTCAAAGCATTCATTCCAGTCCAAATGATGATGGTGGGCTGCATCCTTGCTCCCTGGGTAGGGCTGCTGGCCGTGCTCCCCGTGCTCCCTTTTCCCTGAGGCAAGGCCGCGTTCAGAAAACACTCCTCATGGGGCTCTTGGCATTTATTACTATGAAAACATTAACCTTCACCCATCAGCTTTGTGCTTTCTTGGGCAAGAGCAGTAATAACCAAATGTCCCAACAGCCTCACTAGAACCAATCCCAGTTCAACTGGAACAGAGACATTTCCCAGAAGTCCCATTTGTGTCTCGGTGCAGGGATTGTATCTGGGTTATCACAAACTGATCATCCTCCAGTGGGCTTCCCAGGCTGGAATTGCTCCTTAACAGCCCCTCACCACCAACTTACCTCAACCTGTGGCAATCAGGGACATTCCCTGGACAGCTGTAGGCAGTGCATTTCCGCTTTGAGTGGGCCAAAGCACTTAGTGGTGCATGCTCTCAGACTTTCACCTTCTACATGGAAAAAAGGCTTTTCTTGAGCTTACAGATAGGTAGGCATTCTTCTAGGGTTTTTCTTTCCTACAGGTATGAGTTTGCATTTTTGCCTGGATGACTGTTCCACCACCTTCGTGGTGGTGGATGGTCTCTAAAATATTTAGATGCTATAAATTTATAATAAAAATGATACTGCAATGACTCTTGTAATGCTCCTACAGATATTAGTTCTAGAGCTAAGTTAAATAATTTACAGCTTTGGGGACTTGTTTGGATTTTTTTGTTTGTTTGGTGGAGTTTTTTAAAAATGAAATGGTTTTAAAATGTTAAAGGCTTAAAATGTTAAAATATTAGATACTGGTTGAAAGAAAAGAGCTGAGAAAATTCCAGATATCTGTCATGAAGCAGTTGTTTTGCAAGGACCACTCCAGCACTGACAAAATTTCTGGTTAAGCTTATGTGTCACATATATGAGCAAAAAATTTATATTATGTTATTTTTTCAATCAATACAAATTCTACTGCTCTCCACATGCAAACTACTTGCTGATGCAACACAATGAAATTAGGTCTTGGTCCTCTGTGTACCTTTTGCTATTCTGATGATTATATGTAGCCAACCTTTCTTTTTGTCATTTAAGAAAACTTCAAATGACAAGTTCACTACACCTCATAGCATCCACACTGGGGATAATTTGAAGGGAGAATAGTAGTTGTAATTTAGAGTATGAGTGATTAAGCAAAGTAAAATGAGGTCTGGAAATCATAATAAATCATAAGCAAATAATGCACACAGGAGAAATCTTGCTTGGAGTATAATTAAGGTAGTATTACTGTAAGGCACTGAGGATATTCTGTTCTCCTAAAGGAAGACCTCAACTGAAAAAATTGTGCTGTTTTGAAGAGCATGTAAAAGAGGTTTCTTACTGCAGGCAAAGCAGTAGAATATGATCCTTACTCTTGTACTTCAAGGTTTTAATTTTTTAACTTTTAATTTCTATATTCCAGAACTGGAGACTCAAGCTGCCATCAATGCATCATATCCAGAGCTTATTTCAGCCTTTGAGAGGCTTTCTAATGGCAAACATTAAAAAATACCATACAAAAATTATAATTCCAAATTCATTTTTTTAATTAAAGGAAATATGTCTCTTCCTTGGAAATTCTATTTTTTATTCTTCACTGGAATGTCTCAGGTGATGTCCACTTGAAAACAGTATGGCACCATGAGTATGGATGCTGCAATGTATGGAATAGCTGAAATATAGGGATGGGTTTGTTCTAAGAAAGGAAAATCATGTCTGGAATGAAAAGAAGATTAATTTGCTTTTTATGTTTGCTGCTATTTTTTGGGGGGTAGAGGCAGTGGGAGAAAAAAGTTATTAGCTTTTACTTACTTCATTTAGTGTTTCCTCAGACAACCTGTAGCACAGATTTCAAGACTGAGGTTTGCTAACATTAAAGCAAACATTTTAAAGCTGCAGTACTGTTAACACAATACTTCGAACCTTGCTGTGCCATCAGATATGCACCATGGCCCAGATCTAGCAGCATTTGCTTCGTGTATCTGTTTCTCTAGCTAATTTAAACAACTGTGGTGCTTAGTTTGCATTTGAATTGGGGCAGTGGGAGTGATAACATTGTTCCTATGAAAATACCCAGAATAGAAAATGGCATTTGCTTTGTTCTTCCTGGACCTAATCGTAAGCCTTTATTTCACTTTTTGTCCTTATTCAGGCAACATTCCCATGGCAAACAATTTAAAAACATAGTTACATTCACAAATTTAGCCACGTGGTTGTACAGTGAGAAAGGTGAAATGTCTGGGTCTATTACTGATGAACTGTCCTGACAAGGGGGCATTGGGACATAGTGTTGAAAACTGGATCTCTTCTTAGCTCTCGTATTGCTATTTAGCTGATTACATTATTTGGAAGATATACACCATGGGCACTGCTTTTAGATGCTGGATCAATAAGTTCTCCCATCTTAGGAAAGAGTTGTTCCATGTGCAGCATTTTAAATGTAATGTCTGATAAAGCCACAACTCCTGGACATATAATTCCCATCCATTGGAGACTGTGGTACTGTTCTTGTCCTGCTTTTCCCTTTCGGCATTTTCAGGTCCCTCTCTGTTGCATTTCACCTTGTTCCCCTCATTTGTTTTCACTGGTGAAACAGATGTCTCAGGGGACATGGCATGATCCCCACCAACCTGTAAAAAAATAAATTTTCTGTTAGCTGATACTGAGCAGAGGCTAGACTGTGTTTAGGTTCCTGGCTGATACTAACAATCCAGTTCCACTGGTTCCCATTTCTATAGTTTAATTGGCATCAGATTTAGGCATGGGTTCTTTATTTGCTGATTGCTTTTTTGTATTAATATATGCTGAGCTATACACTATACACTTTAAAGATCTTATTAAACATGAGAAAATTATTTTTCTACCTGACTCTAGAGGAAACAGAAAATATTGAAAATATTTCCTGTTGCTGAAGGCATTCATTCTGTGAGAACCATGTGAGCTGTTGAAACCCAGCTATCTTGAGTGTAGCAAGGAGATTAGGAGAGGGCCAAGAGTCAGGATGCTGGCTGCCTTAGATAATCAAAACTGTCAAGTATAATTTGTGCTACTGTCTCAAAAAACATTCCTTCCTATCCAGCAGAAATTTAGCTGCAACTTTTTATTATTCCGACAGTAACACAACATTCTGGCTATGGATGGGATTGTTATCAATGCAAAATACAGTAAAAAAAATAACCTGTGTTTTTTATAATTAATAAATGTTTTCTTTGGAATAAGCTTTAAAATCAGTCCTGTAAAGGGCATTGTTCTTCAGCTGTTTAAATCTTTATTTCAGTTGAATACCTCAATTTTCATCCCAGGTTTTTACTCATTTTATATTCGTTTTTTAATGTACAGCACTTTTGAAAACAAGAACTCAATTGTGCTTGTACCACATACGCTGCAGTATAAAACTTCCCACACACACTTTGTTTATCACACGCTTGCAGTCAAGAGCCTTTAAAAGGACTTGGATGCTGACTCCCAGTGAACACTCACAATTAGCTATCAGTGGCAAGGTGCAGGAAAAGGTGCTCAGTACCTGAATAGTGCCAGTAGGAAAGGCTGAAAATAAGACTGTGCCTTCAGGGTTTTTCAGTCAGGTGTTATGTGTCCCACGTTGGTCTGAAGTGAACAGCCTTAATTCAAAATACTACCTTCCCCACTGAGTTCTTCAGTAAATTTAGATGGAGGGACAAGGTGACTGAAAGATCTCCATGTGGTGTAGATAGGAGAGAATCTCCAAGTATCTTAAACATCTAAAGATTGTGATGCTTCTGGCCCAATGCAGAAGTTGGCTGAAATGGATTTTCCAAAATGCAGGTGTCCTACATCCTAGATGCAAACTTTAGGTTAAAACCTTGAGTTCAGGTTTCTAAATTCTGCCCAAGTCCTTTGTGGTCCACAGGTAGCTTTGCTCTTGTCAGAATTTTGTAATTCCAGCATCAAGCTGGGATATCCATTAAGAGAGATATTTACCTGTAATTCTCTTGAGTTTCAACAGCCTGGGAAGTTTTAGTGCCAGGAAGCTTTTCCCTAGTTTATGCTAAGAAACCAGAGGCAGCTGGTTTTAGTTTTCACAAGGTTCTGAGCAATTTTACCAGGAATTCTGAAGGTACAGATTTAAGCTTATCCTTCACAATAGATACTTGTGGCATTGGTGTATTTATTCAGGTTAAAACTCAGGCTATCCTCTTTTCAGAAGAAAGATTATTTTGAGGTATGTATGCATCTGCGAGTTCTTCCACAAATATTGTATGTCAGTGAACTAACAAGTTCCTGGTGTTCTTAGACCCAGCATAGCCCTTAGGTAAATAGCAGTAGAAATCATATGGGAAAAATCAGTGCCATTTTTTCCATTATCAATCAATTCAATATGTAATTTTTCAAAGCAATAATTAACTTTTAACTCCTGCTGTTTTCATATTATAGTAAGTCTCAGAATGTACTGCAGAAGCAGGTAAATATGAAGGTATTTTTGCAAAGCAAAATTACTTAAATGGATAGATGTGACAGAAGACTTGGTGTGAAAGTTGAGAAAGAGGTGGTGTTTATTTTTCCTTTTTTATATATGAATTATCTTCACTATTAATGATCTTAGATCATTCCAGCTTTGTCCCTGTACAACATTTCCTTCTGCTAAAAGATTAAAAACTTGGGCTTGAATGTGACATGAGCACGTTTTACTAAATCTAAGCATTCTTTAAAAACATTTTAAAAATATGAAAAATAATGGTATTTTTTAAAATGTGTGATTACCAGTCTGCTTTTGAACCCTTTGAGACTCATGTTTGCAACACATTCTTAGCAACGTTAGTGGCCAGAAATTTAGTTCCAAAAAAAATAAATGAAAACTGAGATTTTGTGTGATCACAAATCTCCAGGTAATGGGGCTGTCAGGAAAATCAGCTAACAGAAGCCACATGATAAAAGTGTAGTAGCTAAGGAATGAAGAGAGTTTGGACTCAGATGATGGGAATGTTTGGGGCATGCAGGTACGTGTACCTACTTCTGCATTCCAGACCGACCTTCTGGAGCTTGAGCCTGGACCTACATCAAAACATCTTCCAGTAATTTCAACAAATGCTCAGCTTGTGAAGAGCTGGTTCTAATGATCTCCAAGTGGAGCCTTGGGGAAGGCTGCAGCTGGCCCCTGCTCCTGAGCTGTCTGGCAGATGGCGAGGCCCAGCACAGGTGCCCAGAATGCCCTGGTCTGCCTTAGTGGGAACATCAGTTCCGTTTGTTTTGTGGCGCTGTAGGAACTTAGTGAATTCTCCTCACTGCCAGAAAGAGTGCTTGTAAATTTCCAAGGATCTCAGCCAAGAGAACTGTGTTCTGCTCTAAAATATTGGTCTGGTTTCAGTGCTCCAAACACACATCCATCAGGTTAGAAGTGACACGTGTAGATTTATGAATCCTTGTGCAGAACAAGAAAGAACATCATGCTGACTACACTGCACAGCACTGCACAGATATTATAGTGTATAAAATATTATAGTGCAAGCTCGTTCCCCAGCAGTGATCAATTGTTCACTTCAGTCTGTCATCTCTCTACCTGAATGTTTGACTTTTAATTTCTTTTCCAATCTGCTTCAATTATGGATTTTCTTCATTTTTAGTCATTAGTGATAACAGAACCTATTCCTCTAGAACTATGGTCCTTTCTGGTTTTGAAGTTGCATCTTTAAGAAAAAGAGTTTTAAAATATATATTTATGTCATGCATGAGTGCTGGTATCTTCAATTTAGTAAAATCAATTTTAATGCTCTCTTGACCTGGGGTACCTGTATTGAAGGTTCATTGTTGTGTGAAATAGAAATATCTGTATAATACTCACTTGTTTAGTTTTTTGGTGGTTTTTTCTAGGAAGCAGGGCTGAAAATTCACTACTAATTAATATTTGAAGGAAATGGTTGATGGTTACCACTCTTGTGAAGTATTTGGAGTATCAATATCTGAGAGACTCAGCCAACTAGTTTGGGTGATTTCTTGCAGTGTTATAGAAAATAATTAGCCCCTGGAGTGTAATGCAGAAATAGTAATAAGAATAAAGTACACAACCAAAACAAGAAGATCACTTTGAAGCTATGAAACTTTTCAAAGTACTCATCGTACAAATGACTACAAACAGTACTTATTACATTGCACATACTTTGAAAAAGACAAGGATATACCAAAATTCTGAAGCAGTACATAGTGATGAAACACTCTAAAGCAGTTCAAACAGAAAATTTTAATCCCAGGAGAATATCTAACATTGGAATGCTTTTAAATAATTTTATTGCTGTTTTTAATCCTTAAAAGTTTTAGTCCTCTGTGAAAGTAATGCTTTTATTGTACACGCAATGCGTAAATTTTCCATTAATTCTTTGAGGTTCACAATATCTAGCCTAGAACAAATATAAATAAAATCATTAAAATCATGAAGAAATTAGAATTAATGTACTATGTCTTTCAACACAACCAAAAAAATCTTTATTTAAAATCTGCTGGGTATCTTATCTGATTGGTGAAAATAATTTTTTATGTAAAATACTATATATGAGGCCAGATTTGGAGCATCTTGTGGTGTGAAATATTGATGAAAGAAAAGTTTTTCTTTTTTCCCTGATTGGGCTAGACTTTTGAATAAGGCAGAAATGCGAGAAAGTTCATCTGGCTTTTGAAGAAATCCTATTTGCAGATAAACACGGCTATTCATTATTTTTGCACAATAAAAGCAGAGGCACATAGTATTTTCAGTCAGTTAGATTGAACACAGAGAAATTTAACTGCTGCAAGGGAGTTTCATGTGCAAAACTGTAATCACCAGAACATATGTGGGAAGTATGTGTGGAAACCTGTCTGCACATGATAAAGACCTACACTTACAAATTAAGGTTTTATAAATTTATATTTTAAAATATTCATAGAAATTAAGTTTGTGGAAATTTTTCATTTTCTATTTCTAAACTCAAACCAGTGTGTTTGAGGTGCAGGTGTGTGAAACTAAAATATCATTCATTGAGCTGAACTGAAGCATTCCCTTTGCATTTAGATTAACATCAATTTGTATTTTAGCTGCTCTGGGCCTTAGTAAGTCTTCCCTGCTGTTCTTTCCTATAGGCTTAGTTCCTTGATTAAACTGTATTTTCCTTTACACACCGTACTTTGCCTTCTGATTGAACCATTTTGAGCAATCACCAAATAGCTGGGGACTGAGCTAGCCTATTGGATTTGTAGCCCAGAAAATAGCAGGCATGAAAGTAGCTTATTAAATGGAGTGTGAATTTTTTGCATCATTATTAATACATTTCCAAGATTTTGTAACTAATAAAAAAAATTTTGGACAGTTTTAAAGTCAAAGGTAAAAATCTGGCATGCAGATGAAGCCCCCTGAGATTTGACAAAGTGTCCTGCTGCATTGAACTACAAATTACCTGGGTATCATTTATTAATTCTACAAAGCAGTTTTCATCGCAGTGGAAAAGCTGTATCTGGACCAATTTCTGCAACCATTGCAGAAATTCTCAGTGCCACATGTAGGGGAAAAATCTGCCTAGTGAACACCCCAGAAGAGAGGGTGGTCCCAACAGGTAAAATAACACCAAGATCTTTCCACATGGCTTCTGTAATGGGAACACCAGAGAGTATAATTATTGCAAGTTGAAAATATTGTGCATAGAAGCTCTGTTCAATCAATTTGAAGTTACATCAGAGTCTTTAACCCTTAACTGTACTTGGAACTGTAGATCTCTTGGCTGCAGAGAACCTCTGGGGTTTATTTAAACCAGTTAGATAGTTGAACCAGGACCATCACAGGCAGTAAATCAGGTCAAACACAGCTTGCTCCATCCAAGTCCTGAAAACCTTGACTGGGTACCTTGTACTAGGGTTACACTACCCTCCTCTGAGAGCTCTGTACAATTTGCTAAAGCATTAGTGTCTCACACATTGGTGTTATAGGAAGTTCTGTTAGAACTTGGAAATTCCTACTTCTGTTTTAAAGCTCATGGCTTGGCTGTTCAAACTGTAACTTTTCAATCTAGTTGAAACCCACAAAGCCTTTGCTATGTATTTTGAAATCTTTCCATCAGCTACTTCAATAGGTGATTGGACTGCCCTTCAGCCCCATCACATAAGTAGAGATCCTAGGGTGCTAGAAAACCATGTTGCATTCCAAAGACATCCCATTAAGAAGAAAATAGCTTTTCTTTTCTCTTCTTTTGTAGCACATGCCTTAAATTTTTAATGTAGAGATGTCCTTTGCATATATTCCTATTTTCTATTTATTTATCATTTTTTCTCTGCCCTTTACCAAAGCAGGTGCTTGATAAAAGAAGGGTTTGCTGCTGCCAGAATAGAAAATCATTTCTGTACAGAAATGAAGAAATTATTCAAGAGTCTTTCCAGTCTCCCTTCCATTTTCCTATACCCTGTAAAATATTTCTGTTCCTTTTGTCCTTTCAGGTGACAGTGCTTAAAGTTACCTAGTACTTACATTCAGTCAAAGAAGCCAATGTGAAGCTGTGAGAATATGTCAATGAATTTTGCAGCATGTAAAGTTTTTCACAAGACACATTCTGTAAAAGTAATTATACCTAATTATTTTAAATTGTTTTTCATTGTCAGCTCTAAGAGAGCTGGAGATAAAAATGCTAATGCTTAGGATTCCCTTATGTCACACACTTCAAAAAGACCTGCATGTGTGCAGACACAGATGTATTATTTCAGAACTGCAGCAGCTTTAAAAATGTAGCGTACTTTTCCATTAAGACACCACCTTTCTTCTTTACTTTTTACTCTTTCTTTACATCAAGCCCTTATTACACTGCAAATTCATGGGGGTTTTTTGTTATCTTTAACTATAATCCAGAGTAACAGATCCCCTGTTGTTGATCTCCTCCTCACAAAAGCCAGATATGTTTGGATCTAAACTTCCTTGATTCAAGTGGCACATAATTTAAAAAAAGAATTGAAAAATGTTGCTTATGTTCTAGAATCAAGGAATAAAAAAAACACAAGACAAAGCAAGAGCAAATAAAGTGCTAATACCATTTATCATAGGGCTGCCTGTCAGAGGCAGGTCCCTGTTCAAGACAGTGGCTCCTTAGATAAGAACACAAAGGGGAATGTTTAGACAATGCTGTAAAATCTATGGAGCAAGCAAGGAGAGGATTGCAGCGAGGGTTAGCACACTTAGCTGTTATCTAACCCGCGTGGATGTCAGCGATAAAGCAGACAAGGAGAAATGGATGTCAGGTAGGCTGCAGCTCTCTGTGCTGACCCAAACTAAACTCCATACTGTCATTATTATCTCCTGTGTGATCATGTGCAGGCCATTCAGATGGAAATTAGTATGGTTTTATTGCAATTCTGCAATTAACCTTTCCTTTGCACTTAGACCTACAGAAGGAAACAGTTTCTGTGCTGAGGCTTCTGCCCCTGTTTTGCCAAATTGGGAGACTGCATTTGAACAGGTAGTAGGTGCTGAGGGTTGGCTTGATTTCTGTGGGAAAGATGGCAGGAGAGGGGAAGGTACCACCTGCCAGGGACCACTTCTTGCATTACTCTGATTTAAAAAGCAGAGTCTGGAAGTAAACAGCTCTACTCTTGCAGACTGCTGACAGTTAGACAGAATGAAAATATAAGATATGTGCAGAAAATTACACTGATTTTCTAAAAAATATAGTCTTCTTGATATCTTGCTCTTGCAAATAAACAATACTTTTTTTAACAAAGATTTTAAGATGGTGATTTCCACTGTCACTGCTTCCATGAGAATTTATTTGCAGATTCTGAGTCAGAACTTTAATATATTAACTCTTAGGACTGAGAAATAGTCATAAGAACTGAAAGACTTTATTTTGTATTTCTCTGATGGTGAGACCTGAGCAGTGAGAACAGCAGGGTAGAGGTGAGATTAATTTACCAACTATGCCATACTGCACACACTTAGACAAAAAACTTTGGTAACAACTTTAAAACTTACATTCTCCAAGTCTGTGTCGTGTGGGAGATTTTGGCATATTTGAAAATAGGTATTTCATTTTAAAATTATCTCTATTGCTTGTGGAGGAGAGTTCTTATTCCTTTAAAAAGATACAAATAGCCTGCCTGTAGTAGCTCAAAACCTTTCTGGCATGATTTGGACTCCAAACACATAGAGCTGCAAAACAGGTTTCTAACTCTTTAGCTGACACCATTAAAAAAAAAATCCTCATTACCATCAATATTATTGCAGGAACACCTGGGGTGCTACTTATGGGTCAAGGCCCTCTTGTCTCCATTGCTGAATTAACACAGAATAAAAAGGCTGCTCTTGCCCAAGAGGATATTACAGCCTAAATATAAGATCAGAAAAGCTCTAACAGATGGATACAGACTGATGGAGCACAGGGAAGCAAAGAGGGCATAGATGGACGTGCTCTTTGCACTGAATGGATGACCAGCACAAATGTGTCTAATTCCAAACTTAGCTGCAAGGCATTTAATAGCCTGGAAAAAGACAGTAACAGCCAGATTGCCTAAGGAGCAGTAATGTTAAGTACTGGAACTCTTTCTGCAGTGACACTGTGTGCATTTCCTTTAAGAATATGATATTCACATAATTTACATACTTCTGAAAATGGCCTTACAATTTTATTTCTCAAATTACCTATTTAGGTAATTTACCTACATTTAGATTTGCATGATTTACCTGTGGTCTAAAAATTAAATTACCATAATACTATTTTACCAAAAAATGTGGTTAATTTACTTATGCTGCTATGTTTTTTAGTGTAAGAACCCTAGGAAAACATACTGGGGAGAACAAAGCAAGATAATTTTCAAAAAATGGAAAAGTGGGTTTTTTTCACTCCAAATATGTTAATAGCATTGGAGCTGTTTGTAAACTATTTATAGTAAAAAAATAAAAATTTTAATCAAAAATAGTTAGCTATATTAAGTGCTTTGCATGTATTGCCTTCTACTATTGCAGAAAGTTGATATTGAAAATTTCCCCATCTTGTCCTGTCTTTGGACCCGTGGTCCAAAGGTCTTTTCCAATCTAGTTGATTCTGTGATTCAGTGGTGTGGGGAAGAGAGAGTAAACAGCTGACTTGCAAAAGCAAGAGGGATTTAAACCTCCCACATTTTCAAACACAGTCATCTAACAAATTACTGTTGAGAAGAGCTGTACTAGCTTATCACAGATTACAGTTTCAAGAACATTCCTTTTCTAAATGACTCTTTGACAAATGAGGCTGAAGGAAGTTATGACCTAGTTCTGCAGGAATGCAGGTGCACTGACCATGCACACTGGAGCTTCTTTGCAACAGTAAGTCTAAATGTTAAGAGAACTGTCATAAAATATCAAGAGGAATGTGTTCCTTTCAGGTCTGCTGAGTCAGCTCTTAAAATCCTTATACATAGCTCTTATAGGTAATATAGACAGGTCACTCTACCTTGGAATAAATGTATCTCTGCTGTAAGGTGAATCTTTATTACATTAAACTGTGAGAATGGTACAGAGGTGTATTGGAGTCTTCCTCATAAATGTGAGGAGCAGCTCTGTCTGATTTCTTTAGCCACCCACAGAATACCAGCTGCATGTCCCAGAGATGCAATCTGCAGCCTTGTGAGGCAGCAAGGCAGCAATGCAGTGTAGGGCTGAGGGGGACAACTCACCCAGAGCCTTATGGAGGTGATAACCTCTGTGTTCCTGCAGAGCTTTTGCTGGCTGTTTGGAGACTGTCTTGAAGCTCTGCCCAGAGGGATATCTCCTCCCAGTACCCCTCCTTTCTTTCTTCTCTCACCAGAATAAACTCTACTTGTAGGCATGAAATAAATTCCCTGGAAAGATAATATTTTGCCACATGGTGGAGAAGAAATGTAAACAGCTAATTCACATAAGTTGTCTATCAAAGAAGCATCTAGGGCTCTGACTGGGAAACTTTGTCTGGGCTCTTCCTCAGGGATTTCTGACAGTAGGAGAAAAAATAAAAGTGCAGAACTTTATTTTGCAGACAAAAGAAGATAGGACATCATCTAGAAATTTTAAGATTTAGTGCCTCAAATATAGTTAGATTCTTTCTAGAAATGTGCAGGGCATGAAATGTGGGAAGCTGTTGGTAATTCATGTGGACTGTGTTTTGTAGAGTGTTTATGTAGCATTTTGCACTAGATGGAAGATATTCCAAACTCCAGATTGTTCTAACTCATTGTTAACTAAATATTTTAAAATATAGCTTTCCAACATTGTTTT
This sequence comes from Melozone crissalis, assembly GCF_028551555.1. Classification (NCBI taxonomy): domain Eukaryota; kingdom Metazoa; phylum Chordata; class Aves; order Passeriformes; family Passerellidae; genus Melozone; species Melozone crissalis. Next base: position 37,487,438 of record NW_026535794.1, read on the forward strand.
CTAATAAAATGCTATCATTGTAAATATTTAATATCAGGCCTTTTGTTGTACTATTTTTAAGCCACGAATATGCCCAGGATTGATCAACCAGAGCCTTTTTGCATTACAAATCTTATGGTGCCTTCACTGGGGTGGATTGCAAGCTTCCCATAGGAGGTACCTCTCCTTGCACTTATGGCTTCCCAAAACAGAAATTTAAATTGTTTAACAGACCACACCTTAATAATGACAAGAAATTACTTCCTACAAGGAAGTTTTGTGCATATGCTGAAGGTGGCATCAATTTTACCATGAGAAAAGAGAAATGCTACTTTTTTGTTCTAAGTAGTGATACTTGCAACTCAGAGTTGAATTTTATCAGATAATTAAAGCCTAATTTTCAGGTTTTCAGCACTTCTGTGGGCTCAGCTGTGTTTTTCTTGTTACAAGGAACATTGTAATTAGATCTTAGATATTTTTTTCCTTTTTTGATTCCTTGATTGTGCTCCTCTTCCTACTGAAACTGATTAGTTCATTGAGTATTTATTTCATCATGGAAGTTTCATTTTCAGGGAAAACAATGGGTCAATATCTTGTTATGACTTTGTCAAGTTAGATGAGTTGAAGCTCAGCAAAGTGTATTTTTTTTAATGCTACCTTCTAAGTGCACATTCAAGTAGAAATACACAAGCCAATTTATTTACAAAGAATATTCGTTATTCTTATAAAAGAATTCACCTTTCAACTCAAATTAACTTTTGGTACACCTGACAGAGGTTAAGCTTGTATGTAAAAATGCTCTAACACAGCAAGGATTTCACATTTATCTTGGAAAGCTCTATGGGTTATGAAAGTATTTAAGAAATCTGTCTCAATATATGTCCTTAGTAAATACCTTCCCTAAGGATCTTGGGGATGATACAGTGTCCTCCAGATTATTGCACCTGCAAAGAGTAAGGCAGGCATTCAAAAGGAACCAGATATGAAGGTATTCATGTCACCCACCTGCCTTTGACTGCAGAAGTTTGTGTATCTTGAATGTCCAAGCCTCATGAGCAATACAGGAACCTTTAATATTTATCATTGTTTTTCTCTTCTGACTGCATTACGTCCAAATTCAAACTTTCCCTGGATGATGTTACAGATGCTCAAAAACCAGTGATAAAATTCCCAAAATCTGGCAGAAGATTACAATTTCACTTGATATATGCTCAAACCCTGATTTTTTTAATTTCATCCATTAAAAAAAAAATTAAAAAGAAAAAGTAGATGCGAGAGTCTGAATTGTCAGCTTTATTAGGAGTGTGTTTGTGCCTTGGATTTTGGCTCATGACCATCTCTCTCTTCATGTGCTAATTTGGGAAGAGATATAATAAAAATCCTATCCAGTTTCTCTGCAATGGAAATCAAATGGCATATTTATTGAATCTATCCATTCCAAGTGTTCACCTGAATTCTAATATGACAAGGATCCTCAGAGTTGCTACTGGTGGATCTGTAGTTTTGCAGAGATGTTTCATCGTAGTTTGTTTTTGGGACTGATGTGGCTTTGAAATTCTCAGCTATTTTACATGTAATTTTAAAATATTCCATTTTTGTAGTTTTTATTGTTTGCAGCAAGCTCCCCAAAAATATGCTGTTAATATTTTCATAGGGATGTTTAAGTGACATATATATATAGAACTTACATGAAAGATGACTCGATTTTTGTTTATGGATTAGACTTTAAAGAGGTGACCATATGAGATCTGAAGCATGAAATCTTATAAAATATCCTCTCCCCTCTGAAGATTTTATCTGCTGAATAGAAAGAGGCATGGAGCACTAGATGCAAAAGGAGTTATTTTTCTCCTCTTCGATTACATATTAAAGGGTGTTTTGAGGTGTTTGCTTTTTTCTTCTTGTTGTCTGCGATGTGCACATGCATCAAGTAAATGTATATAGACTTCCATATATGTCTGTGGAAAATCTTGTGTAGTTTCCATCAAAGTAATATCCACATGTCTCACATTCTGGCACTTAAAAATCTGCTCAGCCAGAGGTTAAGTATAATCTGCTTGTATAAATTTAACATAGCCCTTCATTACCTGAGTTAGCTGATGCAATAAATTCACCAGAAATCTGCCAGGGATTATGACCTTAACATAGAAAAATGGGAGAAAATACTGAAATAGACATAAACTAGATTTAAAAGTATACAGATAATGGGTTTCAAAGGTAAGAGAAAGACAATGCTATGATGTGTGGAGGGCAGACACCCCTGCCTTGCATTGATCCAAAGCACTAATCCCCATCCTTGCTGCACACATGGCAGCTCCAAGTCAGCACAGCTGGTGTCTGGGCTCTGCTCCCGGGGTCACACAGGGCAGCCTTGAGAGCACCTCTTCCACAAGAACTTCATTCACAGGCAGTAGAAATAAAATTATGTTTCATATAGGCCCAGTTAAACCTGTTTCTTTTTTATGCCATGGCAAAAATTTCCTTCCACAACATTTGAATACTGCAGTAGGTGTTCCTTTACTTCTGTAACACTACCAGTCTCATCCATAGCCATGTTATGTCTTTCTAGTTTGAGGAAAAAATCATTAAATTCATCATAATAAAGACCACGCTCTGATAAGGACCATATTTTTCAAAGCTAAAATAAGAGGTATTTAGAATAAATTATTTTGAGACTTACTTTGACATTTTTAAGCAGTCTCGGTACTTGAGAAATATGTTATTGTCTTTATCATATTTGTTTTCTTTCTCATTTTAGGTGTCCATTCTTTCCAGGAAAGTGTGTAAGCAGAATAAAGATCAAGGGAACTAGATTAATGCTAATTGTTCCTGATAGTCCTGCAGCCATTATAATTATGTCTGTTATATTAATATCAAAAGCACTCTAGTTTAAATTTCATGCGTTGTTAATTAACTTTTACTTATCTTGAATACCAGCTAATTTTCTTAAAATATAATCCTCTTGGCCAGAGCTGTTCCTTTGTACCCTGTACTTGTTGACATATCATATAGACGTACTTCTGATTTCTTCTTACACAGACAAGGCTTATTTATTGTCTTCATTTTGAAAGGAGCATAAATTCATGTCCTGTGTTTTACTAGTGTGCAATTCTGCCCATTTAAGCACAGCTGGAGCTGTGTTTTCAAACTCTCAGAGCCTGCAACTCTGTCACATTTTCAGGACTGTGTCTTGTTTGGTGGGGTTTTTTGCGGGGGGAGGGAAGGGGAAAAGTTTCTAAGGGGGGTACTTTTTTTCCTAATTTGTGTGAAAGAAAATCCTGATTCCTGTTCCTTTATTGACCCAATCCAGTAAGAACTGGCACATCTCTGTCCATCCAGAAGCCGTGGTATGATGCTCTTTTCATCTCTGGGGTTCTTTAATCCTAAAACCATCTGCTGTGGTACTGGGAGCCTCCCCTAACATGACAGGAAAAGCTCCACTATAAATCAAACCTGTAAACAGATGATCAGGTTTTGTGACAATGAAAGAGTTACTGCAATATTCCACAGGGTGAAATAGTAGGAATGGTGTTGTTTGGTCTATTAATAGTCTGGGGAAAAACCACAAATGTTTTAGCAGGGAAAAACTGCACGTGTCAGAAAAATTTTGGCCAGACAGAGATAAAAAATTTTGAAGCTCTTGTGAAGAATCTGGGTAATCGCCATGAGAACAGAGGCAATGATTATTCAATAATTTAGTCATACACACAAGAAGTAAAATGATTTCATCTTATACACCTTTAGATTCTGAATGTGTTATATCAGTCAGCAACATCTAGAGAGTAATTGTGCAAAATTCTTTGGAAGAAATCTTAAAAATGAAGCTACTGTTTTAATGTCTAATGAGTGATAATTAGGGTTTGATATGGTAAAATGTATTCATTATGCTGTTCTAAAAGATCTCATCTGAAATACAATATTAGCTCTGGCCTCCCCTCTTCAAATGAACTTTAGCTATGATACATTCTGAGGAAACCATACAGACAGTTGAGGGAGGTGATTTGGACATCTAAAATCACAGAAACTGTAATCCCATGTGCTTTTACCTAAAAAGAAGGAAATTCACCTACTTGGTCTCTCTTCATAACTGTTCTGCCTTAAGGTTTATTTTGTGGAGGTTAATACAAAGAAATATAGAGATGGATACCACTGAGAATCTTGGTTCATTGAGATCAACAGAAACTTGGACCATTTTTCCCCATTTAAAATGGAAATATGAGATGTTTATTTGCAGATCAGAGGGTGCTGCTAAGTGATGAAAGGGTGATGTACTTTGCTGTGCTAAACTACAGCTCTAGATCTGAAATTTGGAGCTATCAGCAGTGATCAGGGACAACTGCAGTAGGAACCAGCACAGGCTACACTGTGATTTTCATTTAAAAATGCATTCCAGTGATGAAGGATCTAATTTTCTTGTACAGTTTTTATCTTCTCCTTAATAGCACTAAACTCTTCACTGCAACACACATTAGTAGTCATAGGATAGTGACTTCTGTATTAAAACTTAAAATCTTTTAATGTCAGAAGGCTGCATATGCTACAGTTCAGGACATTTTTCTATTATTTCTTTTCAGTTGAGTCAGAAAAATAAAACAGCCTCAGACACACTCCTTAAATATAATCCCCACTAAATGCAATCCACAATGTCCTTCAGTTAATTCCAGCATTTCTCACTACCTTTTGTCTTTGTCTACTATTAGCTTAGTATTGCTTATTGTCTCTCCTCACTAACATGAAAGGGCCAGGTATTGTCTCGCCCTGAATGAGGTTGAAATATTGTTTAGACATCAAAAAATGTGGTTGTGTGAGAGCAGATAGGCTTTTCTACCTTCATATTTCCCATAGGAATACTTGAAATCCCTAAATTTGATGTGGAATCATAGCTGAGAGAAGCTTGGCCTTTGTCTCATACTTTTCTCTTTCAGCATCATCACTGCTATTGCTTTCAGACATTCAGGGATGCTTTCAGAGGCACTTCTTATCCACACCTTTTTACTCTTCTTTACACTGTAGTGCAGAATAAACCACAGACCTGGGGCTTTTTTTAAACTGGAAAAGAAAATGTTGCTCTTGTTTTTAAAATAAGTACTATAGTTAATTCATGCATTAGAAAATGGAACTAATTTCTAAGTTTTTTAAGTACCAGACAGTATTTTGGTATGTTAAGTGTCTGGCATAAAAGGAAAAATCTAAGTAGTAGTATAGAATGAAGCTCCAAATTATAGGGAGTATTGTACATACCCAAGGCAGAGAAAGCACCAAGCCAGGAGAAGGACTGATTTTCTGGATGTCTAGTAAATGAAATAATGTGATTTACATCCAGTTAAAAAGTATGTCATCTATGGAGTTTTAAAAGCTTTTTTTAGGCTTCTGCTGATACTTGAGCACTTCCCAGATATAAGTAAATGAAACTCAATACAGATTCTTACAGCAATTTTCAAAGTAGCCTAATGGAGCTAGATATCCAATTCCTATTGACTTTTCCAATGGGACTTGATTACTTAAGTGCTCTTTTTCTCTTTGAAAGGCCTTCCTCTTAATTATGCTAATTGGTGCTTTAAAATGTTTTCAAAGTCAGAGAGCTGTGCCTAGACAATGCTAATTCTGAACCAGACACGATTCATAATGCTAGATTCTAGGAAGCTCCTTCTGACTACAAGGTATATTTATTTTTCTCTTCTTCCCTGAGGGCAGAAATTAATTACTCAAGCTTGCCAGAGAATCTGCTGAGAGCTGTTACCTACAGGAACTGAAGAGGAAAATGCATTAGTCAGTGATGCTACCTCATGACTATTTCCATTGGCTGATGAAAGTATTTACACCCAACTGTATCTTGCCTCTACCCTGAAACTGAAAAAAATATAAAATGCAGTGCTATCAACAAATATGAGAAATACAGTTGATCTGGAAGGTATTGCAGCATTTTATATGCTCTGGCTGGAACACCACTTTATACAATTTTTTCAGAAGTTCCTGATTAGGATAATCTCTGCCAGCCAAAATAGAAATGAGAAGCTGTAAACATGGTCTTATCTACAAGTTAGAGAAATGTATTTTTGCAGTTTTCCATTTCAGAAACACATTTTCTATTCCAAGTCTAAATCTCTAAATACATTTACTTCATAGCTTTTCTTTACATTGTGGGCATGATTTTAGCAATCATTAAGAAATGCTAATCATTGCTAACTACTGCTGTTTTAGCTCAGTGATAAGCCATATAGCCTACTAAGGGGGTGATTTGTCTGACCTTCAGTTATACCACAGAACTAGACACTGGATACTAGACTCATCTCAAATACTGGTATCTTGGCCAGAAGTGTTTGCTAGAAATCGTAATATTATTATATTGGTACTTTAGTATAAAATTTTTGTAGAAATATTATAGAGACGTCTACTGATTGACACAATATAGACACATATCTTTGTACCTCACTTTTATTAGTAGTATGAATCCTTTAGGAGCAGTAATGTTTCACTAGGCTTGGATGAAAACCTTGAAAATGAAGTGAGTTGTAAAGGAGAAACCAATTCACATATATCTCTCAGTTAAAAAAGGCAGTCATCCACCTTTCCTGGATAGCACTGGAAATGCATAAAAAGTGAGAAAAATGGAAATACACAGGCTGAGAACCAGTGTATTTTAGAAAACTCCGAGGCAGGAAATTTTCTCCTAAGAGACATATCAGTTACCGTTCTTTAAAATAACTTATTTGTTTCAGTTTTGCCACTGAAACAATCTTGAGCTGATCTTGGACTTTATGATTGTATTATTTTAGGCTAGGCTTAGATAGACTTTTTTAACTTTGTCCTCTCTCTGCCAGAGATTTTCTTTGGTTTTTATTCTATGCTCTTTAATGTTTGTGGTTACATTCCCTACTATAGAAATATAGGAGTTCAATCTGCCATACAAAGGACCATGCTACTCTTGGGGAGATGTAGTGCAATCTCAGAAAAACAGTAGTGCACAGAGTACAGGTATTGACTCATCTAGGCTTCTTTTTTCCTTTTTCCCATTTTGCTCTACTTTTATTTTAAATAATTGGGAGCCACAAATATAAAATAGCCCCACTTGATCAATACTATCTATCCAGGCAAAATCAAAGAGATTTTCACATGCTTTCCTGTCTGCTGGCAGGGTAAAACATCCTACTAAGTACTGCCATTGTATGACAATGCTGATTGCTTTCATTTATGCTTTTGATCAAATTCCCTGTCCTGCACAGACTGGATCAGCAGGGCCACGGCCAGACCTTGCTGTGCCATTACCCAGCCCTTCTGGCTGAGCTTTGTCTGGAGAACAGCACGCCAGAAAGCATGGAGATGAGCATGGGAGCAACTATGGTTCAGCAGGTCTTCTCTAGGTGCTAAATTCCTACAGATTTTCTTCCCAACTTAATTGGAAGAGCTGGGACAGATACTATAAATCTACCCCCTACTTTTGCAGACGTTCTGTGCAGACGTTCTATGCAAAGTTCATATTTGGATTCATCGAATGGATGAATCCATGGATTCTGGCTGAATTCATGGATGCTGACTGAAGTGGAGAGAGAATAATCTTCAGGAGGAGATTCAGTCTGTCAGGTCCCAGCTAACAAAGGGGGACCCCCAAAGAACTTTTCTAAAAATAAAACTCTGTCTGTCAGGATTATTTTCTTTTGGCAGCTCTTCCTGCATACCCAAGGAAGATTCCCAATCTCCCAAGCAAGCTGTTTAACAGGCAAAACTGGGCATACAAATAGGTTTTTGTCCTTCTTTTTTCCCCAGTCTTGTTTTTTGTGAAGCATTGTGTTTATGCAATTCATTCAGGTTGTGTTTTCCAGCTGGATATTTTTTCCTGCATTGTTGCTTTGGGGTTGTTTTGTTGTTTTTTTTTCAAATATCGGAGGCAGTAGCTAATTCTGCTTTCTCTGGCACACATAGATTTGTTTATCAAAATGAAAGGAAAGATTTAATGAACAATTTAGAAAATACTTACTGAAGCATGTTTTGAAAATTAATTCTGGTTTGTAAGTTATGTTTAGTTCTTTGAATCTTTTCTACTGTAAAAAGAAACATGTGAAAAGCTCTGAATATGTAATTACTATTATAATGATTTAGTCTTAGAATGTCAAAAAGCTTTCCAAGCATTAATTAATGGAAAGAATCAAATGATGATGCATTGTTGCTGCAGTGCTATTAGGTGAAGATGTTTTTTTTTTTTAGTGACTTAATGGATTTTATAAATTATATCATTAGACCTGTAATATGCAATTCAAAACCACTTGATTTCAATGCAGAAATACAATTCTTATCATAAAAAATTGCACATAAAAATAAATATCCCAGAGACACAATACTTAATGTGCTGCATAAATTCCCACAGTTTAATGGTCTTTTTATTCTTGGAGTTATGTGAAGAATATAATGTTTTTTTAAGTAGATTTGTGGGGGTTTCTAGAATTGTTTTATTAGTATAATGTAACGTTTTCATGATGGTGTCAGTATTATAAAAAAGTAACTCTTTTTATGCTTTGTTTTGCAGGTTGGCTTCATGAGCTAGGAAAACGAATTGAATCTCCTTATTACGAGAATAATACACTTGGAGGCCCATCAATCAGAAGTGCCTATATAGCTGCCCTGTATTTCACTCTCAGCAGCCTCACCAGTGTTGGCTTCGGAAATGTTTCAGCCAATACTGATGCTGAAAAGATCTTCTCCATTTGCACAATGCTGATTGGGGGTAGGTACAATTATCATTTAAAACCTTTCCAAGGAGTAGGAAAAAGTCAAATAAAAGCTGAAATTTTGCTAAGTTCCTTAAAAGAAATCACAAGCACAGTGGAAAGCTTAATAAATTTAACTTAAAATGGCAAAAGAAGGAAATAACTTTGTTTGGTTTACACTAGATAAACTCTCTCAGGCAGATATATTTCTAACATTTTGTTCACTTATGGTGAAGAAAGATGGTGTTGCCCACTGAAATGCAAGTTCCCATTATTAACAGAGGAAGTGGCCCAGCCATGTGTTGGGGATTTCAATCACTTGTGGCAGCACTTTTCCAGAGAGCCAGGTATGATGTGCACACCAGCTGCAGCTCCATTCCCACGGCAGCCCTGGGAATGGTGATGAGGGGAGGTGTGCAGCCCACAGGACAACGTGTCTGTGAGCTGGTGTGTATCCTCATCTGAAGGACCAGGCCAGAAGGAGAGACAGGACAGAGCCAGGAGACTGTTTGGTGAGCCTTAGCATTAAAAAAAATTAAAACTACCGTTCAATTGTCATTGATTCAGAATATTTGATTCAGAATTTAATCAGAATGCAATTTTTATCGTATTTGGAGCTCTTTCTAACATTTTTATTTATGCTGATTACCTGGTTGTACTGTTGGAGTAAGCCACATGCTCATTCATGGTCCCCTTCCTTCTGCTGAGGCACCTGGGTGCAACAAGCAGAGATTTGCAAGCCAAATCCCTTAGAGAAAGTACCAGAATTTCTGTCTATACATTCATCATCCTCCCACAAAAAATCTGATGTGCTATTTCATGATGTGTACATTATACAACTCAAAGGTGTCACACTGGCCATGAAGGGTAAAAGCAAGTCACTGCTGGAGTACTCTGTCCTCCCTTTATATTTCTGCTGGCTTAGCCGTTCTGGAAATACTAGTAGGTGTTTCTCTAGGGCTGGTCATTAAAGCCCTGGGTGTCAGCTTTGCACTATAAATTCTCCTGGCAATAAGAAACTGGAAATTTGACACTTGAAAGTCAGAGAACACAATGAATTACCTGTAACCTATATATTTGCAGCCTTAAGTGGTAAAATAATTTTTCAATGAATTATTTTCCTTTTGCTCAGTCCTGAAAATGAGAGGCAATAATATAATGACTCATCTGAGAATGAAATAATTTTGGTTTTCACAATGTCACAAAACCATGAGCAGTTTATGAATTTCTTTTGGTGATTGCATAAAATTATAGTTTTAAAATACATTGTGGTCTCTGTTCTTTGAGGCTTTCACTACATAAAATGTGTTGTAATGAAGGAAGGAATTTCCATTTCTATCAAGAAAACAAAAGATCTTCTGTATAAGGCAGAGATGAATATTTAATTCACTTTAATATGGCAGAGCTTCCATAAATATAATAGAGTAGAATATAAAAGTATCCTATACATTTATTTAACATAATTATAACAAAATTTCACATTTATTTCTTGTAATATGCTTGTATATTTAATAAATTGGGAAGAATTAGTTAAGTGAGTGGAGTAAGAGGGAACTGATGACTGAAAAGTGAAGTTGCTTAAAGACAAGCAGGTAGGCGAGTCAATTTATATCTGCAAGGGTCCAGTGAGGAAACTCAAGGAAACATGAAATAAGTAGAATGACACTGTGAAGATTGGTGAGCATGGCTTAGAAAACTCTGTTAGGAATAAAGTGCTAATCTGTATGCTTAAGGACATTATGCCTCATCAATTCTTAAAACTTATTTTAGTGTATCTTTTTGGCTGATATTTAATTTTAAAATTCCCTAGTGGAAAGTGATGTTCTAAGAAAAATTAGTGTCATTTTTCAGACTTTTTGACCAAGCCATTAGTTAATGAAATTTCAGATGTTATGGATAAGGTGAGTTAGTTTATCAGTAGTTTTTGTTGTATCTCTTTAATGTATGGCACTAAAAACTGAAAAAAAAAAAAAAATGTAAATTTAATTAAACCTTGAAAAAGTTGAAGACAGAAAAAAATGTAAACTTAACAAATAAATTGCATATAGAATACCTTTTTTATATTTACTGGCCTCTTCACATACATTTTTATTTTGAAATTTATAGAATTGAAATTTATAAAATTGAAATTTATAAATTTGAAATTTAAATTTTTAACAAGTCATATTCTGAAGATGAAAGATCTTGTTCAATACAGTAAGTCTTCCATAATTTGGAATGAAAATTTGCTTATTAAAATGTAACCAGAATTCCTGGGACACCCAGCATCTAAAATATGGATCAGATCTGCCCTCCAACAGGTGATCATACCATATTCTGTGTTATACTCTTCTGTCTTATACTCTCATGTTCTTTCGGCAAATAATGTGTATTTTTGTATTTAAGAGATTGGAGGCCCACTCTAGTAACTCCAGTCCTATATGGGATCAGAGGTGTTCCTCTGTTCCCTAAGCAAAATGTGATTTAAAGTACCTATTAAAATAAAGGCCACTGCTTGAAATATAGTTCCTAGAAGTTTTGAACTTGTCCTACTTGAGTTTAGAGAGAGGTGTAATAGGTTTCTTACAGAAAGTAGGGTAAGTGTATGATTATTTGATAAAGAATTCTAATGCCTGTCACAGCCAAGAATAGCTTGTTATTATAAGAAGCAGTTGCCTTCCAATGTATATAGGCAAAGACAGATTCTACCACAATAATGAAATTCTAGGTGATTTTTGTGCCTATAATAGCATCACTGAGATCTCTTCACTGTCCAGCTCCTAACCTGGGAGTCTCATGAGGGACTTACATTGCATGTGAGTCTTAGATTCGCATTCATACAGCGCCTAACACTTTATCCCACCCCCTTTTAAAATTGATTATTGCATCCTTAAAGAGGTTACACTATTTCTTTAACCTATTTATCTGTGTCTGGCTGAATTGTTTCAGACCTAGCTGTCATATTTCTAATACAGTATCCTGTATCTAATATTGTACCAGTCCCTCACATTCTGTTGCTCTAGTTTCTGACATTAATGACTTAGCAATTCACTGCACCATCATGAGCAACCCCTAGCTGAAATAGCTAACTATTTTTAGAAATAAATTTCCAGTTAGGCTTACTATTCTTACTACAACCATAATCCTTTTTTTCCTGCTATTTCTACACTGCAGTTCTTCATCTACTTTTCTGCACTCCCTTCACAATAAGGACATAGATACTGTTACTAGTTCCTTGGCATTTTTCTCAGCCTGTAAAAGTTTTCTAACACTTCAAACTACAGAATTTTCTATTTCTACCATTTAAAAGTGCATCCTTTCCTCCTCCTATTTTCCCTTGTCTCTTCTCACTTACATTGGACTTCTGTAAAGTGACATACAAGGTCAACTTGTATGTCTGATTTATAACTTTATAACAACAACTTGTTTGTCTCATTTATAAACCAATTCCTTTGTCACTCTGAGAAGTCAGTCTGCTTTCTTTCAAGCACCATAAAGACAGAGGTCTCTTTAGAGAAATAATCAAGTTTTTTAGTATTTTTTTAAATCAGCAATTTGTAGATGTGTATATTCTATACATCAGATCAATATCACATGACAGACAATTTTTGCAGTGATATTTCCAACTCAAATAAGCAAACACATTTCTGCACAGACAAACCCAGATGACCTATATTTGTAAATATTTCTTCAATTTAGCTTCTGGGCTTTTTATTCCCAAGACAATCACTAATTGCAGACAAACTCCAAGATGTTAGAACAATTTTAACCATATTTGACCCTGTCCAGCAACATAAGAAATCAGGTTGTCTCCTCAAATGATTCTTTTAGCCTGAATTTCTGCTTTACAATGGGGTTGTTTTCTGACTTTTTTAAATATCTCACCCAGAATATTATACATTTTAAAATGTTATTTACAGCCTTCTTCCTCTACATTGGTAATTGTTTTTATTTACATGAGTTCTCTGAAATCTATTACATTCTGTGTAGTTTCCAGCTGACCATTTGAGTCTAGTTTCCATACCCAGTATCTCATTATTTTCTGAGCATACCTGCCTACTTGTGCTCCTTCCTGTGCTTTTTGCAAAGGCCTGCAGTGACAGCACAAGTGGGAATGGTTCAAACTGAGAGTAGGTTTAGATTAGATATTGGGAGAAATTCTTTACTATGAGGGTGGAGAGGCTCAGGAAGATGCTGCTGAGGGAAGTTGTGGATGCCCCATCCCTGGCTGTGTCTAAGGCTGGGTTGGATGAAGCTTTGAGCAACTTGGTCTAGTAAAAGGCATCCCTGCCCATGGCAGGGTGATTGGAACTAGATGATCTTTAAAGTTCTTTCCAACCTAAACCATTTTATGATTCTGTGATTCTGTGCTCTGTTTTCCTTTTCTCTTAGACTATGAACTTAATTTGACTTAATTATTTTGTTCATTACCCCGACTAGATAGCATAAGTTGTTGTTCTACCCTGTCCTATGACAGTGACTTGTAGTGTCTCAAATACCAGAAATGAATAATCATATTAATACCACAGTATTAATATACCACTACTCAAGGAGTTTTATATTCAAAAGCTTTCTTATATCTCTTAATCAGGAAATTTTCACTCTGTGAAGATACTGTTTATGTTCTGTGTTAAGTTTTACTGATCAACAAATCACTCCACATTGCATGTAATTTCTATGCTTCCTAGCTCTGATGCATGCCTTGGTCTTTGGCAATGTGACTGCCATAATTCAGAGGATGTACTCCAGGTGGTCCCTTTATCACACAAGAACCAAGGATTTGAAGGACTTTATTCGGGTCCATCACCTGCCACAGCAGCTGAAGCAAAGGATGCTTGAATATTTCCAAACCACGTGGTCTGTCAATAATGGAATTGATTCCAACGAGGTAACCAAATGAGGGGGGATTTGTGTTTGATTGTTTTGACTATGAACTATGACTATGAGGCAAAAACGGGGGTAATTTTTCTTTTGGAATGCTGTGTCTTGTGTGAAGTTACATAGCAAAGAAAACCATGCCTAAAAATGAACCTGGATTATCCCAGGAAGAGGGTACACAATTGCAAAAGCAGGTTTAAAACACCAAATAATGTAGAAAAATTCAGTCTCACTGTGATTCTCAAATGCTGAAGAGGCATTCATCAGAAACCTTTTAGATGATGCCAGCAGAAATGCTATAATGAGCATTTATATCTTTCAGTAAACAAAATATCTACATGGGAATTTTAGGTCCTTTTTAAAGGAGAGTCTTTGATACCCTTTCCTTCTTCCTTCATCTTATTTATTCCAATACTCTAAACAAATTATTTAGGCTGAATTTTTATATTATTTATATCACTACCTTTTTAAATATTGCACAGTGTAACTTGAGAGTGAAATCAAAAGAAAGATTTCTGGTGGTGTCTGTGCTTGCTTGTTTTAAATTACTTATCCAGGTTATGTGTATATAGGCACTGTATGTACTGTAGGAGAAATAATGGCTTCTCTCTGCTGGAGTGTTATTTGAATGGAGAACTCCCTTTAGGTTTCTTGTTATCTGTGTTATAAAACTCAGTGGTCTCTAAAGATAATGTGGAAATAAGCAGAAAGATTTGGGGTTTGGAACATTCTTTTCCTGATAAAATCTTTTTGTGTTGTGCACAGCACAAAGAACGGGATTTTTAACAGCATCTTAGCAACAGAAGGAGCTTGGTAAGATTTACAAAGGTACAAAAATGACTTAGATGTCAAAGCTTTTCTAGATGTGGTTAATGATCTCCTTCAGCTTTTGTACTTTCTGTACCTTTAGTCACACTGAAAGTGAGTGACTGCTGTACTACAACCACAGCTCCTGGAGAGACCATCAGTCTTTCATTATTTCCCTTCTATGGATAAAGCACCTTGTCTGAGCCCACCTGGTCAAGCATTGGCTGATTGCACTGTTCAGATGCCACATCCCCTCAAACTACAAAAAAAACCCCTGTATTTGTGGACTTGCAGCTTGGAAGGAAAAATGAGGCCTCATGGTCTTTTTGCTTCCATAGGTTCTTTCACTGAACATGGAACTTGTCTGCATTCCTTTCCCACCCCTCCTTCAGTGTCCAGTTACATTATTAAAAAAATAAAAATAACAACAAGAAAAAAACCACATTTAAGGCTGGGGTTTTTTTAGTTATGCCTGTTGCAGTGGTTTCACTATAGAAGAGGTAATGTTGCATATTGATGAATTTTTATAAAATTCTCTGTTTTCATTGCATATGTCACTGTGTACAATGGTGTACCTGAGCAGCCTACTGTGTTCTATCACAGAGAAGAACTTCAACGAACTTAAATTGTGCATTAGAGGGGATTCATACAAACAATATTGTTGACCTTTTCTCCTGAGTTTGGTTTTTTTTTTTTGTGAGGCTTTTGGGGAGTTTTTTTAATAATAAAAAGACATTTATTTATTCATGTTTTTCAGGAATTTATAGTTAAAATTTCTTAAAATAGCACATCTCATCAAGGTGATAAGAAAAATCAGAGGGAAGTGTTTGCGACAGTATGACATGTGCCCCACCACTAAAACAGGCCACTTCTGCAAAAGTGTAAACAAATAATTTTACAAATTTTCTCTTTTTCATCATTTTTTTTTTCTCTTTTGGACAGCTTTTAAAAGACTTCCCAGACGAGCTGCGTTCAGACATCACCATGCACTTGAACAAGGAGATTTTGCAGCTTTCCCTTTTCGAGTGTGCCAGTCGTGGTTGCCTCAGGTCTCTGTCTCTGCACATCAAAACCTCCTTCTGTGCTCCTGGGGAATACCTCCTGCGGCAGGGAGATGCCCTGCAAGCGATCTACTTTGTGTGCTCAGGTTCCATGGAAGTCCTGAAGGACAGCACTGTGCTGGCAATCCTTGGTACGTTCACAATCATGGACTCTAAGAGGAGGAATTGTCCCCCAGTGCAGGAGAACCTTCACTACAGACTGTTGGCTTAGTGTGTGCTAATTGTCTGATGAGAAATACTTTTTTTTTGGTTTTAATCTGCAATACCTATTCTATGTAAACTCCTATTTTTTTTATTTTTATTTTTATTTTTAGTTTGAACTTCCTTATATTTTGACCTAAAGAGTTTTCCATTGCCAGATTGTTAGCTGTGCAATATTTCACTTCTGGTTTCCTTATACTTATTCTCTCTTATTTTCGTGTAAACACGTACTTGCAAGCTATTGACACAGCTTGCTGCTTTCTGCTATATTTGGTGGTGGTACTGATAGCTCAAAGAACATTGATCATCAGTGCCTAAATCTTTCATGAAAATTAGTGTCCAGGCAATGCTCCCACTAATGCTCCCAAGTCAAAGAAAGCAAGAAGAGCCTACTTTTTCACTCTTTGGCACTTGCTTATAAACACCCCTTGCAGAAAAGCCATGTGGTGAAAAACAAGCATTGTTGGCTCTGCTCCCCCAAGCTACTTCATGCTAACTGATGCTGTCTGCAGTCATCTGAGTATATTGGAAGTGAGAAAGGCCAGAAATTCTGCTCAAATAAATTTTTAGTTGTTGTTTGCAAGATGACTCTTTTTACTCATTGAGGTTTAAGCATCTCTACCTATAAATTTCTGTGATTTGCCTCCATCTAAGTCCTACTAAAGAAATTCTCTTTATCTTCAGGATGATTAGACCTGTCACAGTTAATGTTTATGAAGTTCATTGGCAAAATAAAGTGTAAAATTTTACTCTAAAAGAATAGAATTATTTTATTATGATTTTAATATCTGTTTAGACTTAACTGTCTTCTTTCTAATAACTTTTAATATTCTTATAAAACAGAGTTTAAAAGAACATTTCCTTTTTTGCTTTTCTTCCTGTTTTGTGCGATTACACTAGACCATTGATAATGGAAGCTTCTGGTCTTCTGTAATTGAATTTCCTTTATTTTACTAAAATGCATTTCATTGGTCTTTTTTAGAATATATAAATGTGATACAGGTCTTATTTGTTTCAGAACTCTTTAATTCTGTTAGATTGACAGACCACATCACTCCATCTCTTGTTTGTTTTTAGGAAGTTTAAGAATCTCTTGATTTCATTGGATCACATAGATCAGAGGTACAAAATATGAATTAAAATAAGACATAGGCTAAAAGCCAGCAAGAGTTCAAGAGGTAGTTTCATTGGAAATATGATTTTTCATTAATGATTCTATCTTCAGGCACTTCTGAAAGTGTTAATAAAAGCATCATTGTGTAATGGTGACAATCAAAACAACAAGAAAGTGATTAGAGGATTTCTGAAAGAAGTTAATGAAATCATAATGCAAAAAACATAAACATAACAGAAAATAATGTTTTGTTACAGTGAATGGGAGCTTCATAATTTAAACCTAATTAACACCAGCAGAAGGTGAATGCATCAAACACATAGGTCCCTATGGGACATTGTGTTGCTGATGTCAGGTAAATTCAAGACAGCAGTTTTTTTCCCTGACAATGCTGAGTTACTTGCAGTTCCCAGAATATTTTAGAATTCTGTCCTGATTCTAATTCTAGTGGATTAGTTTTTGTTTACTGAACCATTCTCACTAACAAGCAGTGCAGCAACAACTCAGTGAAATGCTCTCATTAAATACATCTTTGCTTCCTCTAGAGACTATTACTTTATCTCTAATAATGATGGATAGTTTCTATTTTATGGTAAAATATGTTTTAATATGAGTTATGTACTGTTTGAGCATATATCATTGATTTCTTAAAAATATTAGCCATAAGTTATTTGAAAAATATCCATAATGAGAACATTTATAACTTTGACATGTCCCTGATTTATTGAAAAACAGATGTGTCTGTGAGAAACATGTATATATAAGCTTGTTATCCAATTAAAGAAAAAAGAAAAGAGCTGCTAAGAATAGCTGAAATTATTCTGTTATATAACAAATTGTGACGTTCAAGGTAGAATCAGTTAATCACTTCATTAATTCTACATGAAACCATGAAACTTCAGGTTATTACCTACAGCCTTTGCTGCACGATTTTCATTTGAAAAATAAACATATATGAGCACTAGCAGACCAATTTTAGTATCTTTAATCCTGAAATTACTCTAAAATTTTAACTACAATCCAATAAAAATCTAACATTTTTTCAAAATGTTTATGAAGTATGGATACTAATACTGTTCATATATCTAAAAAGTTTCTAATTAAGATGTTTGAGGATCAGTTTTGGTATATTTGAAAAATTCTTTCCCTTGCCCAGCAATACAAAATGTCCAAACAACAAGCAATAAATTAACACTGACAGCCCTGAGACTCTTAAAAGTCTCAGTTAGTATAAATGAGAACTAGAATGAGATGGGGTCAGTCTGGGAAAGAGAAATTTGTTAGGTACTGATAGCATCTGTCTTTGCTCAACGCAACATGTATTACTACATAATAAAATACAGCAGAAAGCAAAGCAGTTATATACTTTTACATTTTACTGTAAATATCCACAATTCCTTAGATTTCTTCCATTCTACTAGAATAGAATGGAAGAATTGAATAGATATTCTATACAGAATTCTAGATAGAATAGAATATTCTATTCTAATTCTATTAGAATTAGAATTAGAATAGAATAGAATCTAAGGAATTGTTGATATTTACAGTAAAATGTAAAAGTGTATAACTGCTTTGCTTTCTGATGTATTTTATTATGTAGCAATACATGTTGCGTTGAGCAAAGACAGATGCTATTGTTACCTATCAAATTTCTCTTTCCCAGACTGACCTAATCTCATTCTAGTTCTAATTTATACTAACTGAGATTTTTAAGAGACACCAAAGTACATTAATATATGTATATTCCTAGCATAAGAGAAAATCCCTCTAGGTAGGAACCTTGAGTTTATGACATGCACTGTTGAGAAAGTTGTTTAAGCTCCACATAAATAAGGAAAAAAATTATTTTAAGGTACTAAAAATGATATATTTTGGTGTGAAACAATCCTATTTAAGAAGGTTCAGGGATGGTTGACAGATTAGTTTAACTTACTCTGCAAGCTGACCATTTCCTGTGTAATACTCAGTTGGAATCACGTGCTGGTGGATTTTCCAATGTGACAGTCTTAACTCATTATTTATTCATCAAAGAATAATGTAAGATTGAAGGGATCTTCAGACTTTTAGAAGCTACCCAACTTAAAGTTGCTTAAAGCAGGGCAAATTTATGTCAGTCGTATCGACTATGTCCAGGCAAGTTTTGAACATCTCCAAGGATGCTCACAATTCCACAGCCTCTTTAGCCTGGCTGTTCCACAATTTCTTGACTTTCATTTCCTGATTTGGAGTGAGAATTTAATTTGTTGCACCCTGTGCCCAGTATATCTTGTTTCCCCTCTGCACTCTGAAGAGAAGTTTAACTCTCTTTTCTCTAAAATTTTCTGCTGGGCTGTTGAAGACAGCAATAATATGCCTCATTTGCCTTTTCTTTGTAAGATGGAGCAATAGCCCATTTTTTCAAAATTTTCTCATAAATTATATTCTTTAGTCCCTTATTCCTGGTAGTCTCTTTTTGACTCACTCTGTCAATATTATGTCTTCTATTGGGAAGCCTAAAAAGGGACACAGTGCTGCAGGTGAGACATGACAATATAGAGGGAAAGAGTCGTTTCCTGGAACTTGCTGGCTCCACTCTTGCTAATGCTGCACAGGAGGTCCTTGAACTCCTTTGCTGCAAGGACACATTGTTGGCTCATGTTCAGCTTGTCCAAAAGGACCCCCAGGGCTTTCCTGCAGAGCTGCTGCCCAGCTGGTCAGTTCCCAGTCCATACTGCTCTAGGGAGGGTTTTCATCCCAGATATGGGACTTGGCATTTGGTTTTGTTGGACTTCATGATATTCCTAGAAGCCATTTCATCTTTCATTGAGGTCCCCCTAAATGCAACTTTGTCCTTCAGTATCATCAACCAATTCCCCCAGCCTGGTATCACCCATGACTTGCTGAGAATGCACTCCATCACACTGTCCCGGTCTTTAACGAAGACCATCTGCTTTAACTTTTGAGGAAAACCTCTGGTTCAATGACTACACTTTGGAATTTATACCTCAGATCAGATGTTTATGGAAGCTTTTAATTGTAAAATTTTTGTGCTCCTCAATAGATGGTCAGTTGAGGTTTCTAATAGAGTCAGTGTTCTAAGGCAGTCTTGCCCATAAATGAAAACAAAACCAGCACAAGAATTCTTTCTTAAGCATTTTTTTTTTGACAGAAATGTTAAAATGCTACCTTAACACCTGCACATTTTAAGACACACACAAAAACACCTGACAACATCTTTTTTGAAAAATAATTGCACCTGTTATTAGTTACTGGTGTAAATCTTCATTTTATACATATTTAATTTATTGCTCCCTTAAATCAGCCTGGATTTACCTGTCTGGAAATTAGTTTTTGTACCTCCAATTAATTGTGTATAAGTTTGCACCTGCAAAAAGAGGAAAAAAATTAGTCTATGATCCTTTAACATAATATTAATTAAAAAAGACGTTAATAACAATAGGATTTCAGGTTCAGGTATAGAAATTATATTAAACAGCTTTATGATTCAAAAGAGTAAAGAATTTATGCTTTGAAGATAATTATTTTTGCATTCTTTTTCAGGTAAAGGAGATTTAATTGGAGCAAACCTATCCATTAGGGATCAAGTGATTAAAACAAACGCAGATGTTAAAGCTCTAACATATTGTGACCTCCAATGTATTATACTCAAAGGTCTCTTTGAAGTGCTGGACCTGTACCCAGAGTATGCTCACAAGTTTGTTGAAGACATCCAGCATGATCTCACTTACAATCTAAGAGAAGGCCATGAAAGTGATGTAAGTATCTTTAAAGGTCTCTGCAGTTATTGTAATCTTTCAGGTGTTTCACATACCTCAGTAATTTCTTATAATTTTGTCACAGTAAAGACATAATACTCAAATTGTTTTGAAGGAACCACTGATTCCATTTGTTTGATAATTCAGATATTACCTACATTATTTCTTTATCAGTTGGTCAGATCATAAATATCCAACAACCTTATTGCTTCTCATTTTCCATAACATCATCCATGAGACAAAATTCTTTGTTTTTTTAGTATTTTTTGTTTATGTCTAAAAATAAGTCATAGTTATGTAAGCTATGTGTCCAAATAAAGGGTTTTAGCCATACCTTTTGTAGAAGCTCATGTGCCAGCCTAATGAACACTCATTTCATACATCATTGGTTATCACTTTTAGTAAAGAATGTCGTCACACACACTGAAAATGAAAAACATTTTTTTCCCATACACTGCAATTAAAATGTTCTTATCCGCTTAAACGATACTTTTCTTTTGAAAAAAAAAAGGCAAAACAAACAAAAACCCCAAGCAAAAACAAAACAAGAAGACATTCCAGATAAAGCACTCCTGAAAGGCTTCAATACAGACTCACCAAAGGACTTTCACAGAATATATGATTGCTTTCATTATTATAGAGACAATATGTACATTTGGATTTTAATAGTGAAAAGCTTTTATGACATCTCTCTTTTTCTGACTTTATCACATGAATGTTCAAAGACAATTATAGCTAAACTTCCCATTTGGTGTTTAACAGTTCAGGTGTTTGTTCTGTTTTGTTTTTCTCCTAACACAGAGAGAAGTAACATTAGAAAAACATTAATTTTCACTAGGATACTCTCAAAACATGGGACAAATAAAATGCCAAGGGAGAGTGCACCAAAGTATTTTTCAGTGCAAAGCCCAATGAGTTTGATATATGTGCTGATTTTTCTACATAACTTCCTATTAGGTGCACTTTGGTGCCAGTGTTTCCACAGCAACACTCTATTAAACCATTGCAGCAGAGAGGAGCCCACATATAAGTGTGTGTACTTCTGGAGAGGAAAATAACCAGGGTATCTCATTTGTTTGTCTCTTGAAATTCCTCCAAACTTCCTGCTGCTGAAAACAGCAGCTGGGACTACACAGCTGTTCTGAGAGCCTGGTGATCTGTTTGTTTAACACTTTTCCCTCAGGGAGGAATGTTTGATCTGAAAAGGAGTAAAACTCCATGCAAAGATAGGGTTTGAAGATTATTTCATTCCCCACTACAGTTTTGTCATGGAACATGATGGATCCCCTCAATGTGTTGCTTCATGCTTTTCTGTATGGTGACAAATCTGGGGGTCGCCCTCTCAGCTGCATTCAGGTTTTATAAATTCAGGGACAGCTCTGGCCAATTAAAGTCAGCTGGGTGATGTATGGACTCTCTGCTGAGAGCAAGCCTACAGCAGCCTTGAAGGTGAGTGTTTCTCAGGCTCTATGAGGGATTTAAAGTAATGTGGGACACATCTAAGTAACTTTTCTGCTTTAAAGTAGAAAATATTTAGGGCATTTTTGAATCTATTCCATATTTTAATTGTATGATGTTACCTTAAAATTAAAGGAAAAAATATCCTGACATGGAATAGCTTCCAGTGTCGCAGGCAGATAAACAGAATCCAAGACAGATTATGAGTGTCACTTTTACCTACATCCTCTGCTTAACTATTCCCTCAGCTACTACTTCTCTTGCAATAGAACACCTCATTTCTTTTCCAACCATTTTACTTACCAGTAAGGATAAACAGCATAAATAAGGCAGCCAAAAATTGTACCACCACAAAAACAGGGTTAAAAAATGAGGACAGATATCTATGTCAGTAGCAAGTGTTCCTGGTCAACCACTCACTTTGCTTCAGCAGGAGTATACCCTGTCTTCGCTTTAGCTGGAATATCCTTGCAAACAGAAAAAATTGGAGTTATCTGATGGTTACTCTCAGAGAAAAGTAAGTAAGAAGTTTTCAGATGTAGAGTTTTTGGGTGTGTTAATATACCTTCTTGCTTCTTGTTGTTGTTTTTTTTTTTTTTTTCTTTAAGTACAGCACTTAGGAATGGTGTTATGGGAGAGCTTGTCAGCTAGGCCACTGTATCTGAATTCCCTCTCCCTAAAATAAGGAGATTTTACTTTTGAGAGTATCTGTAATTTCTTTGTGGGATTTTTGGGTTTGGAGAACATTCCCATAGTTAAACAGCAGATCTATTCATTTGAATAAGTCTGTTTCTCACTCTCTTTTTCTTGGATGCTTTAAATGACTGTAAATCTGTAGCTGAATGTGAATTTAATACTTAAAATTAATCATCAGCAGTATTTAGGGTCAGGTGAACTGCAGGGTGAAATAACATGAATTTCCCCACTATGACTTATGAGCTGTCTTTCAGTCTTGACCTAAAATGTTATTGCATTTTCAGTCAAAGTCCATAAAATCTAGTGTAGGTTGAAGATTTATTAAAACTTAATGCCAGCATTAAAATCCTGAGGAAGGAATAAGAATTTATTCCTGGTTGTTCACTATCCTCTTTCCACCTTCATTGCTCTGATTAAAATTGAATTGGAGATTTGAACTGAATTAGAAGAACATGGACAAAAAAGGGGTCAGAACTCACCTGTAGTGTCCTTCTCTTGAAGGATACTTGGAACATATCTTCCTTACCTACACAAACACAAAAATGAAGTATTTAAAATTTATTTTCTTGGTTTATTCCTGTGTAAGAGGATATATAATGATGTGGTTCATCTGCACTAAACTCTGAGTGAGGTACGACTGTGGAAAAGGCTCAAGGACCTCCATAGTTATATCTCTTTCCAATAAAACGAGGAGATGTAACCAGCTCTCCCAGTAACAAGTAGAAACTGTAACTGTCTGGTTATAGACTGATTGAAAGAGCTGTTTAGCAATCTTGGGAGGAAAACTCAGATTTCAAGTATAGGAGCAGACAACTCTTTCAGGCTGTAACGAGTAAAAGGTAGAGAAACAGACACAAAATCAGAGAGATAGAGTTTGAGCAATTCCTCATGATAATTCTTAAGCCAAGAGTTACTAATTGTTTTATTATTTAAATCATTGTGTGTTCAGACACACTAGCAGTGCTATTTTGCCCTCTTTTTATACATTTTCATCACAGCAAGATATGAACTAGGAGAAGAGACTTTTTGCTGATTTTGCATATTCTGCCCCTTACTTTCTTTGCTCCCTTTTGATCAATAAACCAACAACTGTAGTTTTAAATGTATTCAAATATTAGGGGCAGTTAGAAAATACTAATTTTTCTGGTAGCTGGAGTTGACATTAAAATAATTCACCCATTACTACCAATTTATCTAGGTCTGTGGCTATGTTGTCATAGTAAGGAAATAGTTTGCGGAGTGACACAGATTTTGACGCATGCCTCACCCTATCTGTATCATTTTTCACTATGAATTACAGATTTCATATGTATTAGGTAGTGAGAGTGTCCCATATCTGATTTGATAAAACTGAGCACTCAGAAGAAGGTTCTTAAAAGGTTTGTGGATACATCTATATCCATACATTAATATGACAGAAACTAGAAATTATTTTGTTATCCACCACCCCTGGAAAATGTGCTATTTGATGCATTTAGAGAGTAGCAGCTGCTGTTCATAACTCTGAATTATCCTATGAGTATGCTATGAAGAGCTCAGAATAAGTTAATGTTTGGACAATATCTTTGTAGGCTTTGGGAGAGTTTATTGTTTCTAATTATTTCTTATATATGCACAAAAGAATTTACAGTGTAGACAAGATTTTTCAGATTAAAAAAAATAAAAAGCTGGTTAGAGTCACACTGATAAAAACCTATACCATCAAGTTATAATTTAGTCCCAAAGGAAGACAAGGCACATGCAGGCACAATCTTTGTCTCACTAAAGCTGTATCGATGTGAGTCATTTTCAAAAAGTTATATTCCTGGAGAGCTAAAAATCTCTGCTTGTAGATAGAACTTACAATTAATAAGAATCTGCTTTTCCTTTTGTAGGCTTAAAAGTAGTGTTCTGGCTCTTAGAAAAGCTGTTCCTTCTCCTCTCCCCAAAGAGGAAGCTGTTCTTTAAAATGAAAACACTCTGTCTGTGAAACACAAGGAAGGGTTGATTCAATCAGTGCATTGCAGTGTCCATGAAACATAAGGACAAGGTTTCATGATAATGTGGTAGATTCCTCCTTCAGTAGGGAACATGGAGTCTTAGTGCACCTTAGCCAGGCTCCTTGATAATAAAATAAATAAATAGACAAATGCATTTTAAAGAATCTGCCCCCATCTTCCCTCTGGAAAGCATTATCTTAAAAATAGGGATTAATTCTTGTCCTTTGAAGAGGCTGGTGTTTAGGATTTATTAAATTTTAATGACTGAGTTGTGAGGAATTTTTAATATAATAAAGCTCAGGTTGTTATTAGCAATATCTAAGAAATTCCAAGGGATGATACCTCATTTTGTATTGGAAAATCTGACAACTGACCAAATAATTGTTTGTAAAGGTGAAAGTAGCTCTAAGCTCTGGCAGACACAATAGAGGGCACAGCTTGGGAAGAAAAATGTCTACAAATTCTAATCTAAAATATACTGAGCTTTCTGGTTCATTCCAGCTAAGCCTTAAGTATTTTAAAAGCATAGGAGTAATTCCTCTCCATGTCATTTTAGCTGCTTATTTGAAGACTTTTATCTTTCTTTGTTCTAACTGTTGGCATTGCCCTTTTAGTCAGAAAATGAATAGCAAAAAATATTTTGAATGCCAGCACAAAATTGAGAATAAATCCTGCCTTGCCACTGTTTGGTTTTCAGCTAGTAGATTACATATTTGACAGGAATTCATTCTTGTCTTTTTAGTCATGCATTTTCTAGATCTAGATTTCTACTAAAGGTAATCTGAATTTATGAATGCTGTTTTCCAATATAGCAATAACATTTTCTATTATATATTTGATTATCTATTATGAATCAGCATTGAAATAGTGTGAAATTTCAGATTTTTTTAAATGCACTGATTATATCCATAGAAAATAGTATTTCACTTTAAAGAAGCAAACTACTTATCATATTTGCTGCTCTATAAACATTAGGAAAAAAAAGTTGTTTTTTTTTTAAAGTTGTTTCTAACTTTGGCAAATTTTATGAGATAAGAAAACCTGATAGAAACAGTCACATAACTACTTATTTATCGAAAAGCAGGGTGCCCCCAATGCAGGGAATGATTGGCAACTGACTCCATTTATTCAGAAGGCTGAACAATTGCTTAATTAGTCTATATTATATTACATTATACTACACTATGACTATACTGCAAAGAATAATAAAGAAAACTTGTGACTGTCTCCTGACAGTCAGGACACGGCTTTTTCCAATTGGCCAAGGGAAAAAAATAACCCTCAGCAGAATCCAACATACAAATAACTTCAGGTAAACAATCTTCCTAACACATTCCACATGTGCAAAACAACCGGAGCAGCAAGTAGAGATAAGAATTGTTTTTCTCTTCTTGTCTCTGTGCTTCTCCAGGAAAAATCCCTGAGAGAGAGAATTATGTCTCTCTGTTCAAAGAATGTGAATGCCACACTATTGATGAGTTTAACTTCCAAAGTAAAAAGAAAAAAAAAAAAAAAAAACCAACTTATTTCATGGGCATTACCTGAGTGTTTATAATAAAAGTCATGCATTGAAAAAATTAATTTCCAAGTCAGCTCTTACTGTGCTGCCATACTTAGTCACTATTCCTCTACTCCAGCCTAGATCCCAGTTCTTCCTGCACACATGTATCACAGTCACAAGTTGCAAAATATTTTTAATAATAAGTAATTTTCATAGAACATTTCCCAAATAGTTCCAACCAACTTTTTAATAGAGGAGATGTTTTTTGCACAACCCAGCAGCTATGTAAAATGAAGTGGTTTACCTTAAAAAAGTCAATCAGTCCTTTTTTAACAGTAGGGCTGGGTAAATTTGAGGAGAACTTCTAATTTTTAAATATGATTAGAGCATATTAAGCACCCATCTTTGTCAGTAGCTTGTCTGATGCAGGATCATATATTATTATTGCAGGTGTAACTAGCTGGTGTTTATTATCAGTAAGTACAAATCTTGCAGAATAAGAGACCAATCAATGCCAGGTTTTGTGTTTCTATACAATTATTTCAACAGATAGAATATAGAATTGAATAAATCATCTAAAGCAATGGAAATCTAGTATTTTATCTGAATGATTATGCAAAAAGCAAAACCCAACAAACAACTAAAATAAACTGTGAACCAACTGTTTGTGGTCTTTCTCTTTCCTCCACGTGCACATGGTTCCCTTTGCTCTGGTTGTTCTGGTAGAAGCCCTAAGTGACTGGTGGCTGAACAGCCACTGCTTCTGCCTGAAAGACAACACATATTAATTTGTCCTTTATACCTCTTGATATGAAGTGGAGTCTATAAACTTCTCAAGTTCTCAGTGATTATAGTGTAGGGATGAAGGTGCTCCTCATACTGTCAAAAACTAAATTTTAAAACTGGTAACATATAATTAACTTTGATTCCTGTTATATTCATTGGAGCAGGTCTCTTACCTGCCTCTGTGCATGGACTACTCTCCAATTAGAGCTGCTGTCAAATATAACTCAGGGCTCTCACATCTTACAAGCTACTCAGATTTTTCATTTATACTTCTGGGACAAACTGGAAATTTTTCCCTCTTCCCCCTCTCTCTCTCTCTCTCTCTCTCTCTTCCTCTTCACAAAAAAAAAAAAAAAAAATGTTATTCTATTGCTGAACAAGGCAGCACTCACACAATGAGCTCAGCTTCTTTATTCCTATGGAACAAGTCATGTGGCTGTACCTGGGTGTGAGCACTGGCAAAAAACAAAAAAAATCAAAGCAGTTCATTCACCTGTTTTACACTTCATTTTTATTATTAAATGGATGCAATGTATTTTGGGAATGAGCTCTGACCAATAGCTCTCTGTAAGATATTCCACAGGTCTCCTACTTGTATTCACGGCAGTATGTTTTGGTGGATCTTTGGCTATTAAGTTGGATGCTAGTTTCAAACAAGGAAATGTGCTGTAATAGCCTCCTCCCTGTGCAGGGTTACAGTCAGTCCTTCCTCCAGACCCTCAGCCTGACAATTAACTTCTTCATTTACTACGGGAGCAAGGCTGACCTGAAGCTATAGTGTAGGCCAGTCTGATGCCTTTGTTTCTAGTCTGGAAGCTCATAAAGCTTTTTTCCTAGCAGTTACAGGTGAGCCTGATGTGTGGTGCCTCTGAGCCATCTCTTCCCCCAGCACCTCTCAAGACAATCACCTCACTGTTGTGTTTCTAATATATTCTTCAATATGGTACGCTGCTGAGGAATAAGGCAACGAAGAAACATGTAGTTCAAAAAAGATAGACTGGTTGGTCTTTTTATTTTCTTTCCTAGTATCTTTACCCAAAGAGTCTTTTTTCACTAATAATCTCCTGTTTCATTTCTGTAGCCTTCAGTTATTCTAATATTTTTGAAAAAAATTACACAGACACCTACACTGCCTGGTTTTGTGTCTAGTAATTGATTCTGCTGATTTGTGGTCATTTTCCAGTTAGGAGATTCATCCCATCACGACTTATTTGAGCAATTATGAAATCTTTTCTATTAATTTTTTTAAATTTGTTTCTGGATTTTTAGACGTCTTTCCCATTTTGCACCTAAAACAAGTGGCCAATTCACTGTAAGGGTGAATCACAGAAGATATGGAAAAGGACAAAGAGGAGGGGAAGAAATTAACCTATTTACATTAGTCTGGGACTATGTTAGGAATTTGGGGATGTGACTCATCCCCAAATTCCAACTCTTTTGCTTTTGAATGGATTAAGAGACAGGAATTATGAGCTTTATATTATTTATTAAAAGCTTTACATTATTTATTAAAAGATTTTCACAAGTAGACCTTAGCACTTTCTTGACAAATACAAAAGAATTTCATGGTAACTAGAATTAACATGTTTAAATAAGTGATGAAATTTTACTTCTAATTTTAGCTTTTGATTCTTTTTGAGCACGCTCCAGTCCCATTCATTTCACTTCCTGGGATTATTACATTCTGCATCAGATTATGAAGCTTAACCTGAGGGTAACACATTGAAAAAAATCCAGGCTAGCAAAGCAGCTTATTGATGTTTCTAGATGGTTGTATGAAGAACACTGTGTCAAGCAGAATTTTAGACAGGAAAAGCTCCTGGCTTTCAGAGTATTGCCTTGAAATCTAACCATATTTCTATTTTAATTAGACAGATATGCTAGGGGATAACTTTTTTCCAATATGTCTCAGAGTGCCTTAGGGAACATGATAATATTACTTTTACAATATTAATATTATCTTTGTCTCTACACTGTGAAAAATGGAAAATAGAATTAATACTAATATAGCTAAACTTTAAATTATATCAATTTGGATAGTGGATTATTTTTAAATTTTTTTGTATTATTATTCCTTTTATTTTGTGTTGATAAAGCACTGATTCATTGGGGACCTTAAATTTAGAAGCTCTTTTACAATAACTTGTCCTTTTATTATTCTGGCTAATATAGTACTAATCAATGAAGAAAATGATAGTACCACAATATCTTCTATAAAAACATTAGTTCTGAGGGCACAGACTACCCTGATATCTAATATTCATGTCAAAGTAGCTTATGTGGTGACGTTTCTACATGACTTGCAGAGTCCTCATAACCTCAGGATACATGCTGAAATGTGTAAAACTAAATGTAGTGTAGTCTTTGAGAAAACTGTCTATAATCTGTGCAAGTTGTGTATCAAACTGGCATTTTACATTGATGCAAGTGTGTGTTCTCAGTTTTGAGCTGGTAATGTTTTTAGTGCAACTTTTCTTTAAACATAACAGAGGAGTAGAATAGCAGAGCTTGGAAAGGACCTCTGAAGGTAATCTAGACCCACCACTCTGCTCAAAGATATGAAAGCATATAAAAACAAAAATTATTTATGTACAAATTCAGCCAAAGTTTTACTTATATCAAAAATATCTGCATATTTTTCTTTTTAATCATCTTTACTTCTACCCAGTAAAACCAGAGTTACAAAACCTGCCTACATAAGTGCAAATACAGTTATGCTGAAAATATATCTGATATCCAAGACATATATTACATTATATTATTATGATCATGTTATTGTTTACTATATCACTGAAAACATTCAGTGAATTCAAACAATGGCAAATACTAACATGATTGTAATAATAAATATATACATACATTTTATATGCATATACTGTATACACAGTATAGCGCTGCAGAGATAGCAAGTGTTCAGAGGCAGAGTCCATTGCTAATCACACTATGTTCACTGTTCATTCCACCATTGTCCAAAACTGATACTGGATTTCTATTACTGAGTTTCTTTCTATGTCATGCTAATTCAAAGAATTCAAGCAATTTTCTTAAAAATTCTCCATGGATATGCTGCAATCCTCAGGGAGGCACCTGCTAGCACTCATTCACTCATTTGAGCTGTGAGTGCTAACAAAACACCTGGCCAGCTTTGGGAATATGTACAAATAGGCAATTGGCAGTAATAAATTAAACAGGAGATTATTCTGAAATATCCACTTCATTGTCCCACTCCATTCTTTTCAAGACACTGTCTGAAGTTAGATATACAAATTTATAGAAATACTAATATGAAGTTTCATTTAAAGATAAAGCTAACAATAAAACACAACTCCTTTACTGTATCTACAGCCTCAAATTGAGGAGTCTAGCAGAATATCAATCCAGGGCCAATCATGCAAATATTTGTGTTTAAAACTTTAGAGCTGCTTGAAGTTAAGCATATAAGTTTTATTGCTTTGGAAGGTGTTAGCCTTTATTGTAGTTCCTATTATGTAAGTCTTTACTTGACTGTAATCAAACTGTAGGAGTATTAACAAGCTTTCTCAACCATATCTTTTTTCTGCAGTAATCTGAAAGCTTTTCCAAAAATACAACCTGCCAGACAGTACAGTCAGTGCCAGGTCTATTGTCTGTTTTAACAATTCCTTCTTTTGTTTTCTTTTCATCTTATTGATAGACTGTTCTTTTTTCTTTTTTTTTTGTTTTTTTTTTTTTTAATTCTTACTGCTACAGAGCTACAGATTTACTGTGAAAGATGCATTTTTAGAGCAGCTGAGACCCTAATTTGTTCTTCTGCTTTGGGGTGCAGAAAAGGGATGTAAGCATATAGAAGTAAAAAATGCTAATTATACCATCCACATTTCCCATTTATTTATTCTCAATGGGGCAAAAGTGGCAGAAATATTAGCTTTGACTTTCTTTATAATCTTTTTTAACAAGCAATGCAATATATCCTGTATTGCTAATGAAATAATTAAAGTATAATTAAAAAAAAATGAATGCAGTGAGGTTAACGTTCAGGTTTTAAAGAAATATATGAAAAGTAAACTTGAACACCAAATATAAAAGCTCATGTGAGAATTTTGTAACCAAGAAACTATTCAATTGCAAAAAAAATGAAAACTATCCAAATTATCCAGAGCTAACCACAAGGAGTCAGTTACAGAACATTTGTACCAACTTCACAAGTTAATTACAAAGAAGCAAAACTCTCAGCCAGCAACTTAACGGGAAATTTCAGAGCTCATGGCAATTCACAATTACCGTCTCCCCAGGACAAAACACCTGTGACAGATCTGCTGTTCAACTTTTGCTGCCTATTCAATGTAGTCTGCATTATGAGAATGCTGGTAACACCTTCTTCCACAAAATACTCTTTCTTTATCTGTCCATTAAGAGAGATAAGAATAACCCTGTGAAAATACAGAAACAAGTCAATCAACAATAGAAAGTCTTAAAAAGAAAACAAAAAAATAAAAACACAAAGGGGATGGGGATGGCAAATTGCTCAGTATAAAACAATTATATCTAACAAGCTCTTTCTGAGTGATTAAGTCTTTTGCGATTTAGAGGACTTGTGATATTTCATTTAAAGTTTCCTAATTACAGAAAACTGAGGCCTGAGCACATGTGAGGCATTAAGTTTTGCAGCAGTACCATAATCTCCTGTTTTGTACTTGTATATTTTCCATTACCATATAGTAAATTTGCAAAGAATAGAACATCTGGTGTGCAGTCTTGGGGCTTTTGCCCACCCTGCCAGTGCTACTAAATGGGCTTTTCCCATTTCTGAATGCTGACTAAGAACATTAATACTCCAGTTTGATTTCAAATCCTTTCCTGAAAATGTATTTGATCCTTTTTACTCCTCAATTTAAAGAATTATTCATGTTTTAGTACCAAAGATCACAAGAAAATAAGTGAAATTATGCTTCTATTTTTATTCCTACTTTTTGTGAAGGCAACAAGACTCAGACCAGCAAACACTGGTAACATTCTATTGAGCCCCAGCATGCAAACTTAATGACTGGACATATCAGGAATTAGCCTCCAATTTAGCTGTGTCTCTATATTTTTCTCTATAGGGTTTTATCATTGGAATTAATCTTGAACCATTGTACAGCTAATTACCTGAGTTGGTCCCAGCTCCTGGCAGAGATTCTTTATAAATGACTACTGCCTCTTGACACTGAAAAAATTTTCAGACCACTGCTTTCAACAGCAAACCACTTATATTTTCAGATGGAGAAATGTTCTTTTTGTGCTTGTAATAAGCAATGTTAAGGATTACTGCAATTTTAAAATCTTTGTATTAAGATATTAAAATTTTGGAAGATTCTAGATTTGTGATTCCATACATGGAAGAATTTTATATGTGTCTTCTTTTGGTACATGATCTATTATTGTTTTGTCTTGTAAAATTAAATTTTGTAGCTGGTTTCACAGGACATAAAGAGAAACCAGGGCTGAAATCATACTTTACTTAGGCTCTTTGACTGTATTTCACATTAGTTATGCTAACATCAATCTTTCTGGGTTTTTCTCAATTCATAGTAAGTTAAATATCTGTGTTTTTTATTCCAGCAGCCCTTATCCTTTAAGAGCTGTACTTCTTTTAAAAGGCAGGCATATGAGGTACTTGGCCCACTCTTGGCATAAGGAGAAAATAGAGCATTTTATAGAAGACTGCACTAGTGTGTTGCCCTAAATAAAAGGTTTTCGTGTCCTAGAAAGTAGGGCAATGCCTCCTAATTATTTACTCTGATACTACATTTTTACAAAGATAAAGCTTGTGTGCAAAATGAGGATTTCTAATTTACTGCACTTTGACTGGCTTTGTCCAAGTTCTTTTTCATCTCTTCTCTTTGAGACTGGAGGGAGAGACAGAGAGGAGGTGCTGGAACAAGTTTAGAAGCAAAATCCTTGAGAATTCTCTCTGGGCACAGATTAGTTTCTTTTGCCAGCTTTCAGCTACTAAGCCATAAAGCCCAGGCCCCTGTTGTGTGTGCAGGACAGGCAATGAGTACGGCTGCTGTGTATCTATACAGAAGCAATTAAAAGGCTTTTTACTGTGGAGTTTATTCCATAGGAAAGATAGCTTATAGGTCCATAGTTTATTGTTCCATAGTTTCAGTCTGAAAATATAGATATTTTAGAATAAATAGTCCCCAGTGGATTAAAGGAGGTTGTTTGGGGGAGCAGGAGAAGTCTGATAAGCAGCTTCTCACATCATGGGCTCCATGTTCGTACTTACTCTTCTTTTCTGCTGCACGGCCTCCTGAGAACACTCCCTTCCCTCCTTGCAAAAAGCAACCTGCCTTCAAAAATTCCTTTACCCTTCTCTTGGGAAGGTCACAAGGCAACCAAGTGCTGCCACTGACCCCATTTGCTGTGCAGGCAGCTTCCCCCTGCTGCAATGGCCAAGGCAGGGTGACACAGAGCAGAGAGGGATCGATGGGTGGCTGGGGCTCCTGTGCTGAGGAGAAGCAGGGAGGTCCAGGAGCAAGGGCACAGTGCTAGCAACTGGTCATGCAGCTTAAAACCCACATAATGATTTCTTTGTCTGTGTTTTCAAGATGCACAGTCAGGATTAACAAGGATTCAGGAGGGGAAAACAGCAACATTGAAACAAAAAGTGAGAGAAATCTTCACCCACTTTACAAATTAGAAGTGACAAGTCACTTCTAAAGCCTTCAGCAGGAAAGTGCATACTTTCTGAGATGTTTTTTTGTGAAGCTGCTAATATTTTGGATTTGCCTGGAATTTTAATTAAGGCTGCTATTTAACATTCCTGCTGTGCCTAGAAGCCAAGCAAACTGATGTCCCAAAATTCTGGGCACAATTTTTAACTAATATTTTAAGCATATGTGCAAAGAAGGCCAGTAGTACTTCCTAATCCTGACTTTAATATTTTAGCACATTTCTAGTTTCCTCTCATCCTGAATCTTGAAGATATTGATTTTTCAGTTGGCATAGATTAAAATGCCACTTATGAGATTTCAGTATCTGACATCTCATTCTCTGCTAATATCACTAGTACTCTACCTAACTCAGTATGAACACAGCAGTTATTTTATTTACATAGCCTCATTATTGCAGTTGTTCTGTTTGGCAGTTTTTAGTATTATTATTTCTACATTTAATGATATACCTGCTACTGGCTTGGCTGTTGTGGAGTAGGATTTCTGTTTACAAAAACTTAAATATTCTGTATTGGTATAATATACCACTACTAGTACCCTCAATACAAAACAGTTTTTAGAATAACCTGAAAGACTCAGAACAAAATAAAAAAATATAAAACTGAGCACAATTATTATTTTCAAATCTGTGCCTAAATTTGAATATTTAGGTATTCTGAAGACATTTGTCAAACAAACTGAGACATTCAAATGACTTTCAGAAATGCCTAACTTCTACTTATGTTTGGAGAAAAATTAATTGATTGATGGGTTACAGCACTTTTTGCCTTGATATGTGGGTTTAGGAAAGGCAAAAAAAATCTCTCAAAATTTTACCTGGCAGACTGAAATATTTATAAATACAGTATATAGGCTGCCAGAGACTTGCCCACAGTCAAGGTATGACCGTTCGAATAAACAGCAGAATTTTCACAACAGATATTACTCAGCAGTTCCAGTGGATTTTGTTAGAAGTAGTTATTCTTGAAATTTGTGAAATTTTTTTATTTTTCCCTTTCTTTTGTTTTACTTTCTGTGTAATTCAAAGAAAGAAAATATTAGGGCCTTGAATAGGTTAGACAACTCTCCCTAAGGACTATCTTGCTCCTAGTTGCTTCAGTCCCACCACTGCTTTTGAACATTGCTCAAAGATGCTGGAGACACTTAATTCATCTTTACATACAGACTGGGCTGGCACAGGAGTTAAAGCTAAGCAGGGCCAAAGTAGAGCACTTGCTCCTGCATTTCCACCAAACCAGCACTGACATCTACCAGCCATGCTTTCATACATCTACATTTATTTGCAGGTTTGGAGTCTTGATTTACTTTTTATTAAGGTAAAATAATTTATTTTTCATTACCTCGCTTTTTTTTTTAAGATGAAACAACTTTTTTTTTAATCTCACAGCACCTGTTTGCAAGCATTATCCTTAGTTCAGTGTTATGTGACCATTTAATTTAATACAGCCATTTTATAATGAGTGTCTTTTCTTGTATTACATAAATGTTTTGGTTTAGATGTTTGTATCCCGTTGGAATCCAAACTGTACCAATGTACATACTTCCTACCTTTTTGGTTTGTTTTTTGCAGGTAATATCAAAATTATCCAACAAGCCTACACTATCCCAGGTATGTTGATCACATTTTAATTATGCCAAGCTTCACTTTGAACATGCACATAATTATAACCAGAACAAACTCCTTCCTTTCCTTCTTGAAAACAGACTTCATTTTTTTTCAGAATGAGAATTCAAATACCATCCTGCAGATAGTTCTGCCACTGCCCATTTTATGAGTAACAGCTTGTGATCATTTTTTCCCAGGTGCTAAATTTGAATATCCTCCTATAGCAACTACATTTTAGATACATGGCTACCCAAGACAAAGTTTTGAATATGGGTAACACTCCTTTCTGTAGAGTATAGGCAGTATCAGTGCCAGGTCCTGTACAGTTTAATCATCATGACAGCCTTTGAATGACTACTACTGTTGACAACAAGGCTTTTCTATTTTATAAAGACATGCCTTCTGTCACAACTTGGAATTCTTACCTCTTCATATATACCTCAAACAAAAAGATACCACTAAATCTGTTAACACATACCAAGAGAAAAGCATACATTCAACCAAAGTGTGTTGTAGCAGAATTAAACCTATGCTGCAGAACATTTAGACAGATGCTATTAGGGGCTTAGAATATTTGGATAAATTCCCCAAATCTGTATTTTCACCCAGCCAATCTCACTTGGCCTGAATGTGGGATTTCTGACTATGCAGGGTCATCTGAGTCTTTCTATCCAAATCTAACAGTGCCTTAATCAAGCTTGATTAAGAAGACTAGCCTGTAAAAAAAATTAAAAACAACAACTCCCTTTGAAACCATGAAGTTGCATTTGGTTTGTTAATTTGACCTAGAACCTGAGTCTGCCTTAGGCCATTCACCTACTACCAATATAGAAAGTTGTACCATGGGAATAAATGGAACAATTTCTGAGTTAAGGTCTGATCTTGCCTATGTTGGCATGTGTCAGCACTCATGATCAGCATACTTTGTTACTCCAAAAAAACCATTGATCACCTACATTGTGCTTTAATTAATACATAAATTATAGAGCACAGGTCTATGTTGGCTCTAAATTTCCATGATTCCAACATCAAGCATCTAAATTGCATTTTTTTTCAAAACCAGACATAGCTCCGCTTTCTGATGACTCAGCTCTGGAGCTGAAACCATCACACTATTGGTGCATTAACAGGAGTGGGAGTGAACTGAAAAGTCTGTCTACCATCCCAGCAATTACTTCAGTTACAAAAATTTAGGAGGACACAGAGACCATTGGGCTTGAGCTAACTGATGCAAATGCCATTTATACGTTATAAAAAGTTCCATGTGAAAAAGTGGTATTATTTGAATAACCAGCCTCAGATCTCTTCTGTGGACCACCAAGATTCTGGTAGCATAACATTCAAGAAATAATGTCTCAGCTAAAAAAATTTAATCTTCTCAAGTGTACATATGGCAAATGGCTTGTAAGAACTAGTTGTGTACTCTTTCTTGGTAAGAAAACATATTGCAGTGGGTTTGCTGACTGCATCACAAGTGACCTTTTTTAATTTGTTTTTTTCTTATATCTGCACATACAGCCATAGCTGAAGGTATGGATAAGTTCCAAAAGAGCTCTCTCTAATGAGAAATGAAAGCTGTGTTAGGTCTGGGTTTGTTCCAGAATGAACAGCAGAAAAAAAAATGTGTTTCTGCAATATCAGGCTCTGAATTTTACACATATTACAAATAGTACTACGTATTATTTGTTATTTTAGACAGAGCTCAAGGGAAATGGAAATATAAAAAAGAGACTCCCTTCAATTGTGGAAGACGAAGATGAGGAAGAGGAGGGAGAAGAAGAAAGCAGCACCCTTTCACCAATTGATACACGAAGCACAAATAGCTCTCAGCAGAAGAAGGCTGCAAGCAGCAAAAGCCACCTAGGGAGAAACTTGAAGCAGCTGGCCTCAGGAACTGTACCTTTCCATTCCCCCATCCGTGCTTGCAGTTCAAACCCCTCACGCGCCAAACATGAAACAGAGATCCATTACTACTCCAAAAGGAAGGATAAAAACCTTAAATTGTACCTGTCAGCACTGACTGCCAGCGGCCCACCTGATCTGAGCCCAAGGTAATAGTTATGAATGGTCATTCTCCTATCTATAATGTGACTCCTATTAAAAATACCATCATTTTGTCACTATAAGAGTTATTCTTTAATACTTAATGCTTATGTTCATCCCACATTATTGTAGGAACCATTGCATACTATGCAGAAGTTTATGGCTTTAGAAATTTATTGCAAACCAAAGTATTTTTACCCACAAAAAGGGCAGTAAAAAAAGTGAGCAACTGCAAAAATGGCTATTTAAATAGTCTGGCCTTATGGTATCATTTTCTCTATAATATTCATTTCCTCAATAGCACTATGAAACATTCTGAGTCCATCAGAGGTAGAAAAATTTAGAAAGCAAGTGAAAGAAATTATAGCATAGCCAGGAAAATACAAAAAATTACTGGAGTACAGAACTATAATGGAAAACAATTGCTGAGCAATTTTGAAAAATATTTAGATGGTTTTTTTATTGGAGACAGGAAATCTGATAATGGAAGTTATACAGACATTAAATACAGAGTTTAGCAAATCTGTTTCGCTGTCTTTTAACACGAAAGTATGACAGTTTATTGAGATATTACTAGTGTAAAATGTAAAATATTTCCATTTTTTAATTTGTACACTACTTACAAGTGATTTATGTAACCTGCTGCTAAATTGCTACAGTGCAATCCTAGTTTTAATGCCAGTTCTTTAGGGAAATGACAAGCATACATGCGAGAAGATGCAGTAATTCATCTTCCAGTTCAAGCTTTGTCTTCTATAAATTGAAGTGGTTTACGTGTTCAAACACTTCCTTTATTCATTAGAGGCAGAGTGGAAGTTTCAGGAACTTGCCATTGCAAATGTGAAATACCCACAGCTTGAACAATATTTGTTTAACTCTGTCAAAGCACGAGTCCCTAGACATGCAATTATAAAAATGACATGGAAGATTACACAGAATCCTTTCCCCCTCATCATATATTTTAGCAGTATGAACAGACACGTTTCAACTAGTACCCCGATACAAAACAATTAATTTTTTCATAAAATCATAAAAATCACAAAACCATTTAGGTTGGAAAATACCTCCAAGATCGGGTCCAACTTTTGACAAAACACCACTACGCCAACAAAACCATAGCACTATGTGATATTTTCTCATTTGTTTTTCTAGATCTCATAGGAATTTGTTTCAGTCAGCTATGACTAAAGGTCATTATCATTCACAAAATAAGTGGTAATTCAGGGAAAAACATTCACAAAATAAGTGGTAATTCAGGGAAAAACTACTTTTTATATTTTCTGCTGAAATGTAGTCTTGCTCATTATTGTTCTGAACTTATGCAGCCAGACGTTGGCATCTAAGGCTGCGAAAGGAAATATGAAAATGTATGTTTGAAAATATTATTTCCTGTTTACATTAATAATTTTATAATTGTAGGCTAATCCTGTTAATAGGCTGGAAAACTGGACCAAGATGCACGTTTTTCAGACTTTTTTTTCCCAGACAAAACATTTTCATGTTATGTCCTAGGAGTTTATATTATTAGAATATTTAAACTGACAAGTTAATACCACTTCAAAAAATAGTCTTAAGTGTTTCCTTGTAAGCATTAAGGAGAAAATGAGACCCTAATTAAAATTTATAGGAGCTTAATTAAAATTTTCATTTACATTTGGTAAATGTTGGCCAAGGAAGGCAAGGGAAAGTCAAGACACTGAAATATCTAGTCAGTGCTGTCTGAGGTGTATAACCACAGTTTCTTAAGAAACTTCTGCTGTGGATATTTCCTAGAGGAAACTAATTAGAATTCTTTACAGATGCTTCAGGTTCTGTCTTTGTACCCCACAGTGACAGCAATAATGCCCGGAGACTGGGTCAAATTTTTAAAGAGCTCTCTGAGCAAGGAGCAGAAGCTAGATTTGTAGTTTCTAGAATACAGCCCTGGTCTTCCCAATTGCTTTTTGGGTTCTGCCTGTGAAGTGAAAAAGCATCAAAAGGAAGAAAATGTAAGTGATAATAAAGGCAGCCCTAGGAGGAAGTTTTATGTAATTGAATCTCCTTAGACCCGCACAGAGGAGTGCACTCTAGCCCCAAGCAACTGGATAGAAGAGGTCACATGTTAATCTTTTCTCTCTTTTTTGGCTTCTAAGAGTGGAGTTTTCTTTCTTCAGGAGAGAATTCAGGGCTGTACAATAGCTGATTCAGAGAGGGGTGAAGCTTACCAATTACCTTTGTCCCCTCATGTTTTCAATTTACTAGGTTATGCAGTTCCTCAGCCAGATCATTGTATATGAATAAGCATACTGCACATTATATATTTTCCACAGAGAAGCCTGGCACTCCTAACTAGGTATTTGTGCTAATATAATTTCCTTTTAGACTGAATCTTAAAACACTATAAAGAACGTAGCATCTAAAAATTCCAAGTCACATCTGAGTAAGCTTTCTCCTGTGCGCTTTAAAAGTAGCTATAATGTTAGCATCTTATACAATTGGAAACCTCTACAAAAGTGATATTGATGTTTAAATTTTGCCTTTTGAAGCAGTGAGGCCAAATGACATTAAACAGGTTTTATAACAAATTTCAAACAAAGTAATCATTCTGGTTTTCAGCTGCAGATAGCAGTGTAGGCCAGGGCTGCTCAAGCACCACATTTGAGCCTCCTCTTCTACCAGAGGCTGATTAAGAGTAGAGTTAAGTCTAGTAAGATCCAACTGGCATCATGAACACTCAGACATGACATGGAGATCTAAACCCACAGGAAGAGCCAAAAGAGATGAGAACACATGGTATTCCTACAGAGGTCTGAGATACATGGGTCTTTCAAGCCCAATACATCACAGATATCTCTGTGTTGTTTGTTCTTTTTCTCCGGGCATTTCCAGTCAAGAAGCTTTCCTGAAAATATCTTTATTAGATGAAAAGTATAATGTCCATCATCACAAATTTATCCCAAAGGACTGAGAGGCTAAGAATTTTCTATCTTAGCCCTTCCAGATTAGTATTTAACTCCTCTGTCTGCTGTAAGACAGAATATGAAGCTTGTTCCTGGACAAAACAAGAAATTGATGCTTCATATCAGTCAACTGGCAGTTGTATAATTCTCTTTTATTGACTTTAATATAGTTCTCTTTATAGCACAATTTATTTTAGCTGAGAGCAGAAAATTATTAAGTCATAATTATATTTATTTTTTTTACTGTG
Organism: Melozone crissalis; assembly: GCF_028551555.1. Taxonomy (NCBI): domain Eukaryota; kingdom Metazoa; phylum Chordata; class Aves; order Passeriformes; family Passerellidae; genus Melozone; species Melozone crissalis. The sequence continues at coordinate 37,527,868 of NW_026535794.1, forward strand.
CATTGATTCCTCCAATACCTGTTATCTATTCTTTGAATGCAGAAATGGATTATTGTATAAAATACTGTTCCTTTTTTTTTTCCCTTTGGCTTTCTTGACACTACAAATTACAGATAACTGCTATGCATGGGTAGAAATAACTGGCAAAAAGGTCTTTTCTAATAGTCAGATCCAATAGCATTTTTAATGTAACTGGGACACTGGAGACTGGTCTGTGCATCTTCCTATATGAAATTTGTAAACAAGATTTCCCTGCCTGAACTAGTTCATTTTAAATAAATTTAGAATAACTATTTGCATGGAAATTATACTTTTGACTGAAGTTTACAGAGATGTTTTCTCTGTTACAGAAGAATTGCAACAGATTACTGTAAATATGAAAGGCAAAATATAGTCCATGTAGTTTTGAGTTGGACCTAGAATGTGCTGTTAAAGTCATGAAAATTTTGAAATCTCAGTTAATTACACTTGGCCTGGCATTCCTTCCATTATCAGTAATTTTCATTTCTAGTGACTCGCAAGAAGTTATGCCAATATAATAGGTTCTGCTTTTCTTTATACTTAATGTTGTGAAAAATTTACCATTGTTTAAAAATGTGCCCTTTAGGAGTAATTATTACAACATAATTATGGACATGATGTTTATGAAACTGCTCCATTACTCCAATTTTTCTCAACAGAATTGTCGATGGGATTGAGGATGGAAACCATAACGAAGAAAGCCAAACCTTTGACTTCAGCTCTGATCAGCTCAGGCAGGAATCCAGGTTATCTCCTACAACTGGAGGTGAGTATCGCCTGGGAAAATCACTTTTTAGAGAAAACAAATTTCATCACTGCTTTTTGTTCCCCTTTATTTCTTTCATCCTTGCTAGTGGCATAAATGGATTAAACATATATTTGTACTCTCAATACCATTTCAGTGCCATAATTGTAAAAAAACACAACAAGGTCCCAAAGGTCATTTGTTGTTTTTGTGGTAACAGACAGTCATGATAAAACAGTTTGGGGAAGGAACTGGTTTTTCATGCATTATGCTTTACCAGAAGAATTGTACAATCTGCTTCATGCTCCCAAACCTGTGGTCATGGAAGGTGCTAAACACAAGGACAAAACTGAATGTAAAAACATTGTAATACCAAACTGGGAAAAAAACAAGCCATAAATAAGAAGAAAACAAAAAAAACCAACAAAAGAAACAAAACAAAACAACCAAACAAAAAACCTACCCAGTTAATTAAGAGCTATATGTAAACCTGGCTCTCAATATTTTTAAAGATATTTAGAGAAGTGGAGGGGTATGGAACTATATAGATTTTTAAAAGAGTGAAAACCTTGAATTACAAGGGGTTTTAGGAAGTCTTAAATGACCTACAACTGAAAAGGTTGGTGAAGCAGCACCATAAAGCAATAGAATTTGTCAAGATGGGGGGGAAAAGAATTTTAAAAAGAGACAGAGGAACTGTTTCCAGCATCCCCTCTTTCAAAAGTAAACAGCTCCCACATAGCTAAATGCCTTTATCATGGGGGCAACTAGGATGTATATTGTTTCTCTGAAAGCCAAGCAGGAAAATAATAATTTAAGTATAGTCATATTTATGATTTTTAAAAATGTCAAGCTGTCATGTGGATGGCACCAAGGTTGTCGTTTTCATTCCTTTCAGGTCCAGAGTGAAGAGAGCAGTATGGACTTTATTAATTGCACTTCTCTCAAACATTATAAAATGAACATTAAATACATGGTTTAATTTTCATTCTAGCCAACTGCAAAACAGGTTTAAATTTAAAGGATTGGCGTAGTGCAAGAACAGTATGATCATTTCTAAGTGATTATACTCTTGTCATTTACATGAATTTGAATTCTTTTCAGAGGCTGAAATTGGTGCTGCTGTGCTCGTTATCAAAGCAGAAGAGACCAAACAGCAGATCAGCAGGCTTAATAATGAGGTAACCAGATTTTGTGGGGGTTGAAGGATATTAACAATGATTCAAGGAATCTGCAGAAAACTCAGGAATATGATAAATGTGTTTAGAGAACTGGATGGGGTTCCTACATGTAGGGCAGCTTGGGGCTTTTAACTCATTCTCAGATTAATTTTCTACATGAAACCTACCTAAAAGTTTGTGTCACTTGCCAGGGCTAAAACCAGAATGAGGTTAGTGTATCTGGTTTTCTTAGGATTTAGTCTCTTCTGGGTATGCCCCTATTTGTCTCATTCCTCTCATTATTTCCCCAAGTTCCTTCTCCCATATTTTCTTGTCTTGATGTGAGTTGTGCTTTTGCAGAATTTCTTTGAAACAAATGCAAATCCGTTCACGTTCAAATTTACATAAAATGATTCAAATCACTTTACCTGTGTTCTACTTAGGATGAAAGAGAATTCCATCCCTTCCTGCTCAAGCAATACAACTTGAGAAATGCAGGGCCAATACTGTTCAGTGACATTTTCTATTCCTCCCTCTTTAACTTCAAGCCTGTAATCAACTATCAACCCAACACTAAAGAGATGTTCTGTGTCTAAACTGTTTCATTTACACAGCCCTGGCACTACTTTAGCTAACAGGAGTAAAGCAACAGACTAACTTCACAGTGGTACTGCAAGACTAAAATCTGTTCCCAGCCTACAATGTCTTTCAATGCGAAAAGATTAGAGACAACTCCTTATACTTCCACGTGGGGAAACATTTAAATAAGTCCCACCACACAATTTCACTTCTTCCTTGAGCTCTTTGGTTACCAGAAATGTCCAGGTTTTGGGGTTTTTTTCCTTCTTTATTGTGTACATTTAATCTAGCTATTATTTCCCACTTACAAAGTATTGATCTTATAAACCTCCTTCATCCTGAGTCAGCTTAAGTTGATTAGATAACTTAAATGTCCTGAGCTAAGACTGCGTGTGTGGTTAATTAGTTACTACAGATGCATCATCTCATTTGTTTGTCAAACTGTAGAGTTCAGAAAAAAGTCTCATGACCCATTGACTATGGGTCATGAAAAACTATGTGTTTTTATAGGATTTGGTCAAAGAACTCAAAAAAAACCTTCAAGATGTTCATTGATCATGATAGAAAATTATATTTCCTATCCAATGCTTTTGAAATACACAAGTCATATTGATTCATCCCTTTTGAGGACAGTCATTTTTAAAATAGGAGGATGTATTATATGGCTATCTGCAAGCGGCAGTTGGAAAATATATCATGGTGACAGATGTTCCAAGGCAGGCATCTTGTGGATTAAACAAACATTTCAACTGGAACAGTTCTGAGCTTCTCATTGCTTTTCTGGTGAAAAGTGATAAATAAATAAATCTTGGAGCAGGGCAATATGTTAATCAAAAATAGAAAAAAAACCTCCACATGTTCAAGGTCATTTCTCTCCACATGCAATTTTAATTTTGCCCTAGTAATACTAGCTGAACAAAATGTTATGCAACTTGTTTGTTCACATTAACATAACACAGGCAGTAGGACTAGATTTAGATTTCATAGGTAATATTCTGGGCTCAAATCCCAGAGATGGATGGGTATCCTCCAAGTCCTCCCATGGATGAAAATTTACATTGGGAAAACCGCATGACTGAAAGGCTGCTTAATTGCGTATTCTACGTGTACTCAAACATACCCAGCTGGAGTTTCTGAAGTGATAGCACGGAGTTGGTGCTTACCCAAATGAGCTTCTGGATAGCCTTGTTGATCCACAGTAGCTGCTGCTTGAAGTTTTTTGTTGTTGTAAAAAGTATAGAATATTTTTATACCCAGTGCTTTCATCATTCCATCATTTGACCAGTAATGGGAACTTAGCACTGACGCTGCAGCAGACTAGTAGCACTAGTTAAAATACCGGCAGAGTCAGAAACAAAGCTCTCTGTTAAAGACATGCAGTCTCCTCCTGGTAAAGAAAATATGAGAAAAGAGGTCACAAGTAGCCAGCAGCAGTAAACACTGTCATTAATACATTTTCCAGTGGAGATCAGAAATCAATGAATGAATGCAAAAATAACTGCTTTCATGAAAGGCAATCGTATTACAACAGTTCACTAGTTAGCTTAGAAACATTTCAGCTGTTCATGGGGGGTAAAAGACATGTGTCTTTCCATTCAGACTTTCAATACAATCTCTTGTTAGCAAAGCAAAGCAAAATGTTACCCCAGAGCAAATTCTACAAAATTAGCTATATCTAGTTTAGAAATACAGCTGAGCTCTTGGCAGTATTTTAAGTATATGGCATTCACTACATAATCCAAAGGCCATTTCTTTTACCTAAGAGAGTAACAGTAGTCAGTGCCTTGATTTCACTTCTCAGATTTGCTAACTTTAATAGTAATGGATGCACAAACTTCCTCTAAGGAGAGTAATCTCCAGAGTCAGCACAGTAAATGTGAGACAGACTTGAACACACCTCTAGTTGCTGTTGTACAGCTCCATGGCTTGGCTGCTCAGCCAGTTAATCACCTCCTTCACTTCCTCACCTAACTTCACTGCTCATTGAGTGTTCAAGCTGATACAGGAATTTCCTCCCAGTTCAGTATTGCAAGGTAGAGTGGAATTAGAAGACTTTATCTCCTACCATGTTTGTCCCTTCTTCTTAGAATAAATAATCACTGAATAAGGCAGGCATGACATTCATTACAGTTCAGTAACTTCAGTATATGGCAGGTGAAAGCTAGGGGTTCAGGTTCTTGTTCTAGTAAAAACAGAGTTATTTAAGCAATAGTTCCAAGATTAGGTTACTGAATATTTACCAGCATTGTACATTTTCTGAGCTGAGGAAAGCTTGATTCAAAGACCTGCTCCAAACTAAGCAGAGCAAGAATTCAGGAAGAGTATTCTGCCTTACAACGCTGTGTCCTTCCTTTGCTGGGATCTCTACACATAACCTGGTCTTTCCAATGCATTTGTCTGCAAAGGCTGAACAAATGAATGTAGCTGAACATTTATCATATTTTCAGAAGCACCACTTATCTGATGCAATCATAGATAACTGCTAAGAAGCCCACAAAGTAAAAATAGGAAACCACTAAGCAGATTTTCTGTGGTATACAGATGGACAAGACATTTAGATTAAAGCACTTGCCTATCACTGTCCCATTGCCTGTATCCTTTAAGGCTTTTAACTCTCTATCATTTGAAAGCTACTGCAAGAAAAGGGCAGAGAAATACCTTGATTCAGTTTGAAAAACCAAACCTGAATTATTTACAACAGATCGGTTAAAATAAGAAAAATACCCAATATTTAGCCATATTTCCTCCCCTAAATACAAATACGCATTCTCCATTCAAAAACACAGGTACATGATTTTGAGTTCAGATAAAAAGGCCATCTCATACAGTGCATGAAGACAAACTCAAGTTGCTTTGTCGTGCAACCCAGCTTCAGTGCAGCCTCCCTCAGCTTCAGAAATCTGGGGGCTGATTCCATATCTTAATGTCTTACCATATTAGTAGATCCCACAATTACAGTACTAAAACAGTATAATGAACACAGTACTCATATTTCTCCCATTCAACTGAAAAACAAACAAACATGAGGAAATATGAATAGGGTCAGGTTTTGAGCTAGATAATTACTTTCTATTTAGCTCCACATTGGAGCACTTAGTGGAAATTCAGCTATTTTTAATTTTAGGTTTTAAATGCAAGTACTTAAAATAAGCATCTGGCACTTACGCAGAACAGAGAAAATATATTCATGGGAATATTTAACTTTCACCTAAAAAAAGGAACAATCCTAAACAAATATGTTTATTTTCCAAATCATAAATTTTATGCATATATTATTTTTAAATGCATTTCAGTTCCAGCTGTCAAAAATCAATTTCATTCTCCTCTCAGTACAGAAAAAAACATTTTTAATATTAAAAATATATGCAAATGATAACCAAGGCCACTAAAGACAATTTGGTGAAGCCAGTCAGGCGTCTAGTTTTACATAGGGGATATATTGTTAAAGTTCAATTTGCGACTTGAGAGTTCACATAATGAACTCGTTTGACTTAGAATAATTAAATACATGCTCTTCTTAACAAGTTCATAACTCTACCAGCACACAAGAGAAATTACTTTGCAGCAAGGCTATCCCAGTGATTTGGTTTGTAAAATATCCTTCAATCAAGAAAAATGTGGCAAAAAGTGAAATAATTATATTTATAGATGATGAAGACTATTAAAAGTAATCTACCCATTTTGGATTTTAGCCATGTAAATTTCACATTAAAGCAAAAACATAAAACCAAGCATCATTTGTATGAAGAAATAAAAGCTTTCTAAACACTACATGCAGACTAAATTCACTTTGCCTACTGAGATTTTTAAAAATACATCTCTTTTAGCACTGACATTCATGTTGCCAAAGAAGCTTGTTGTTTTATCTCTCTACTCTCATACTTTGATAGCTGTAGAGAAGCCTTTCCAGCTAACTTTTTTCTTCTTTTAATGTTAGTTTAATAGGCATTGGCTGATGAAACTAACAAAAATAGTTGATGCTCTGAAGCCTAGATTATATTTTTTTAACCAGAGCACACTGCACATACATGCTATAAGTCCCATATGCTGTGGTGTGCCCCTGGCACTTTTCCTTGGTGGAAAGGCACCTGAGACAAAGGAATTAAGCAAGAGGCAGCCATGCAGTATACAAATCAACTGGACACCAAAAGCTGACTTCAAATTTGAATAAAAAATATTGTTACCATGACAGATGATGACATTTGTCCAGTTAATATCTAACAGGCATTTCAAAATGTTTCTGTACTCATAAAATCTATTTTCCCAACATCTAAATGTGAATGCCTGTGGGTATGCAAGTTCGTAAGTTCACATCTTTTTCTTTTTTGCCTAGAACAGCATAAGAAAAAGTTGATTGGTGTTATCCTTCTAAAGTCAATTTATTCTGGAAACACGCTATTCCAGCAGATCTCAGCAAACCAAATTTTTTTTTAATTTCTTTGCCCATTACGTTTGCTAAAAGCTGGTACAATTTTCTTTTGAATTGTCTTTGGTTTAATCTTTGAAGTCACTGACAAAATACATACTGTCAAGCAGCTTTAGTAATTCCTTGTGAAGAAAACCCCCTTATAGAGTTCAATTAAAGAAGATATGCTGTTTATATATCCTGGGAGTATGATTAATGCCCACAAAGTGTCATTTAGCAGACCTCCATAGACAATTTTCTATAATACTCTGCATAGACAGAACATTATATTTATGCCTCTGACATTTTCTTTTCAGATGTAATGTTTAACATTTATCTTTCTTGAATTTCATATTACTGATATTTAAAAGTGAACATGAGTTCCACTTAGACATTCAAAATAAACATTAAATAAAAACAGATCTGGATAGGGTGCTGAAAAGAATATCTTAAAATGTCCATGGATGACAGCTAGCTATTGGTCATAAATCTTTCCAATCATGTAAGAATCCAGCTTATGGTGGTTATGTCCCCTTCATATTTCCTTGTAGTTCAAGAAGAATGTCAGATGGACAGTAACATCTTAGAAGTCTTCTGACAAGATATATATTACATCTAAAGTTTCTTCTTATATTTTAAAACAGCTCTTCAGTTAAAGAGAATTATAGTTTTGCTATGGTTTATTCTTTAGAACCATAATGTCACCTGTCCTCTTTTAACTATTCATTTAGATGCTTATAGAAATTGTATGCTTAATATTTTTCCCAATATCATATATGCTACCTCAGGTTTCCTTTCATCGGTATGTATTACCAGCTTCTCCTCTCCCAGCCACCTGGGATTTCCACAATCTTCCATTTTCTCTCAATCAATAGCTAGTCAGTCAGTTTGTCTCTGGTAATTTTTAATTCCTTGAAGCAGTAATTTCCAAACCTGATTTTCTTATTGTCACCATTTTGCTGGCACCACCCTGATTCTTTGCCAATCGGAAGGCAGAGTCCACATCCAACAATCACAGAATCATGAAATGCTTTGAGTTGGAAGGGTCCATAAAGATCATGCAGTTTGCACCCCTCTATCAGGGGCAGGGACACCTTCCACTGGACCAGGTTGTTCAGAGACCCATCCAGCCTGGCCCTGAACACTTTGAGGGATGGGGCACCCACAGCTTCCCTGTGCAATCTGTTCCAGTGCCTCACCACGCTCACTGCAAAGAATTTCTTCCTAATATTTAAACTAAATCTACTGCCTTTCAGTTTGAAGCCATTACCCCTTGTCCTTTCACTACATCCTCTTGTGAATGATCCCTCTCCATCTTTCTTGTAGCCTCCCTTTAGGTACTGGAAGGTTATTTCAAAGCCTTCTCTTTTCCAGGCTGAAAACTCCCAATTCTCTTAGCCTTTCCTTGTAGGACAGGTGCTCTATACCTCTAACCAAGTTTCCTCTCATACCGCTCTGCCTTCCCTCCCCTTCCCACCAGATTCACTCCCAATGAAGAGCCACAAATTATTATTAAAACTGCAGTTTGGGAATCCCTTTTCTAGACTGAATTTCATGGGACTTCTGTTAAGTTGAATATATTAAAATACTCTAGTCCTTTGTACTTCTCTTGTTTATCCTTGTGTGTTTAATAGCAATAATCTTGGTGTCCTAATTTACCCAGACAAACTGGTCACTGGAACTACCAAGGAGCTCGCTAGAGAGTCAGCAGACAAATGACCAAATTTCCTACTCTTACATGGTAAAGCCAATTGCACAAGATTCCAGATTCCTGGATTTATGTCACTGAAACTGAATCATCATATCATTGCACAAATCCTATAGATTTAATCTGAACTCAGATTAGCTGCACTGGATTTTTTTTTCTGCAACTAGCTTTGTTTCTAAAACAAACATCTGTCACCACAATACCAATGGCCACAGACCTGCTGATAGCTGATCGATGAAGAGTCTGTCCCTGCTCAATTCTTGTTTCATTCATTCACCAATGCAGTCAGTAAGAAACAGAATACCAGCAGTTAGTCAATCTGAGCTTCAGAGACAACTCATTCTAGCTGAAAATCAACCTGACTTAATGACAAACCAGAATAGAAGAAGCAATGAAAGACCAAGCAAGGGAATAGAGAAGCTGCCATATGCAGTGCAAGCCAGGCAGCTCCTACACTCTGCCAAAATACAGCTTCCATTTCTCAAGAAGCCAATATTCATCTTCACTTCTTTGGGTATTTAGAAAGAGTCAAAGCAGGAAGAAATCTGGGTCTGAAGTTTGAATTTCAAAAGGGAGTAAACACAGGGAGAGAAAAATATGAACAAATAAGAATCTAATCAACTTCTAATCAGCAAAGAAGTCTTATTTTTTCCATTATTTAAATTTAGGGTTCATTATTAAAGTCACCCTAGGACATTCAGAATTATCCAGGAACAGTGATGACAGCTAGGCATTCCAATTTAAATTTTTTCTTTAAAACATAGATATTGGAATATATAATGGGAGGAAAAATAAATCTGTTTAGCCATTTAAATGAGCGACAAACAATTCATCATTCCTACCTAACTACATGGAACAAAATACTCAAACTGCTGAACAGTTTAATACTGGTAGCAAAGAAAAATACTTTTTCTTCTGAAACTGTCAAAGTAATTTTAAAATACAAAATAGATCTGCTAAAAATTTTATTTTAACCTCTATTTGGAATATATTCTTTTCTGATAACATAGTCTACTAAAAAGGCACAAGCACATTGCTTTCAACCAGTATGAGAAGCATCTCTTGCTACTTAAAGCTAAATCTGTATAAAACCCAGTTTCTACACCCCGAAACATTGCAGTATCTTTTCCAAGCCCTAGGAAGTGTTAAGGCAGCATTTCGAGTATATTTGGGATCTCAGAGATAATTTTAAAGCTGTCTGCCTAGCACAGCAGGAACCATTTGTACCAGCAGCTGTTTTGCCTAGCAATAATCAGTGATCTCCTGAAAGGAGTGCAGGCTTACTGGCATGCCAGGAATTAGCCCTTTTTCCTCAGGAAGAAACCATACTGCTTTCAATTTCTCTTTCATAGACTTACTTAAAATTCCTTTGGCTTTTAATCCCTTTTCCTTTGCACTTTCTCAAACATTGTTAAATTTTTTAATAGTACTAATAACATTTTTCCCCCCTGTTACACCATTTTATTTGCATCTGCTCAGGGATCTCTTTAGGGTATAAAAATAATAGCATAAACAGGGTAATGTTGGTAGGAACACTAATAGTATGCTATGCATGTATAGAACTACAATAATATAGAGACATATGACAATTAATAGCAATATAAATACTGGAGGTTTAATCTTTTACCTTGTCACCGTAAAATCCTGAAAGCTATATGTTTTTTTTTTGTATGTGACATCCAGAATAGGTCCAAACAGATCTTACTGATAGTGGTGAATTAAGTTTGGCATTACTATTCTGATTATCATTCTACTAGAAATTATTAAAGCCTACTTTATAGGGGTTTATCCTATGTTGGTACAAGAGCAAGTTTGTGAGAAGAAAACACTCTATGAGCTAGCTGAAATATCAAAAATAGAGTGTCTGGGCACTAGAGCAAGTTGTAATGATCAGAAATTCAGGGCTGCCACAAGTGCTGATCCTGGGATTGATTTTTGCTGTATTTTCTTAGTGATTTGGCAAAAGAAACATGCTAAACGATGATGCAACTTCTAAAAAGCTCACGAGTGATGAGAAATGGAAAACAAAAATGAGAATCAAACCAAACAAGACATTTTAAAATTGCGGATATTTTCACACAGCATTCATAGTTTAGTTAAGGTACATACTCATAAGGTAGTGTCAACATTTTTATTTGCACACCTGCAGAAAGCCCTGAAAAAATGATGCAAGCTGGGAAATTATGCACAGAAAATCGTTGCTATATCCATGAGGTGTAGGGGCCAGTGATGAACCTAAAAAGAACTGATGACCAGTGAATCTAGATAGCCATGAGTTTGATTGTCTGTCTTCCCCCATCCTACCCAAAAAAGCTTCTGGACGTTTTACAATAACATCTCCAACAGAACATAGGAGTTCTTGTGAGGTTGATTTGTCCAGAAATCTCACTGTGTTTTCTCACAGTCTGACGGTACCAAGAGCCTTCACTGGCTGCTCTGACCCCACAGGAAACCTGCTCACAGAGCACTTTGGCAGCATATTTTATTTTCTCACATTAACTGAAGTCACCAGGCATTCAAAGATTAATCTCTGCTGACAAAAGAGGATCTCATGGTATTTTCTATCTACTGTGACTCAATCAGACAAGGCAGAAAGAAAGAGAAGTGCAGAGACAGAGATCCTGTCACCTGCCACTCAGAAGTCTCCTCCCTTTAAGGACTTTCTCTCTAGAGGCAGTGTGATCATTACAAAATTATTAAACAATATATTGGGTTTGACCTCTAAGCTCAGATAAAAATAAATAGATCTGTAGGAGCTGTATTTGAGCTTTCTACTTTCTTCTCCAAATTTCTTTATAATTATTATGTCTGTAATAACACAATCAAACTCAGCCTGAAATGTATTTCCAGCAGATTTCTTCAGAACTATCCTAACAGAACAATGAAAATTAGTCTGTGTAGGTCATCTAATCAGTGATGTCTCTACTTGATGTTAAAGAAAAGCTCCCTGAATTAGCTATTTTCTTGTTGACATGCAGCTTGAAGATTAATGTGCAGTCATGTCATTTTTCAACAGAATAGCATCAGTATGAGAAACTATTTTACTGATAATGATGGTGCTTTGACCTAAAATAGATTGATAGCCATCATGGACACAAATTTACTTTCTACCCTTTGAAATTATGAATGGGTTACTTTATGTTTGAGCTAGACTTTTCTTTGCCAACATACTTATAAAGGCATAAAAAATGTCCCCAATAATGTTCAAATGCCAGTCAGCTTTAAAACACAAATTCAGAACTTGCCAATCTGTAGCTGTTTTGTAGTTGGTCCCCACCCAAAAGAGCAGTGTTGAGGAAAGACTTCATGTATTTTATAGAACCAAATGGATGCTATCAGCAGTTTCAGCATTTAAGAGAAAAGATCTGATAAAAAATCTGATCCTTCTTTTTGCATGTGCACCAGAAAAATCTATGCAGTGGATTCACGTCTGTTATATGTAGTACCTTTCAAATATACTCTAAAGTGCAGGGAAACAAATTGTTCCACAATCTTATATTTTTTAAATAATTAGTGGTAGTAAGTGGATTTTAGAGTTTTCAGGATTTCCTCCCCCTCCTTTTTTTTTAATAGTAGTCCAAAAGATTTTCATTTAACTACTATTTGCATCCAACAACTTAGAGTATGGATTTCTTTTATTTTGCTATAAAGACAGCAATATACTTCACATGTATTTCTAAACAAGATTTCACAAGACCTCATTTTTATGTAATTCATCAGTATGAAATTGTTTAATAGGAAAGATTTGTGGTTCAAAATATTTAATGATAGATCAAGAAAATATTGATGTCATACAACATCTGGAAATCAGCTCAGTTGTGACCCTGTGACCGTTTTTTATATACAGAGAACAATTTGAAATCAAGTAAATTAAAGTATCTGGAAGGAATATTTCCCATATACACTAGCAAAATGCATTTCTTTAGTGTAGAAACACTGTGCCAAAAATGAAAGTTGCTATTGCTAGAAAGAAAAGAAGGATGTATGTACATATTTTAGGCATGGTGCATTAATAAATACTGTGATATTTTGCCCTTTCACAACAGATGACATCTTTAAGTCAGGAAGTCTCACAATTACGTAAGGATATGAAGAATGTGATGCACCTTCTGGAAAACCTGCTCACGTCCCAGAAGCCTCCAGGATTCTGTGCTGTGCACAGCCTATCTCGAAGTCCCACAATGGACAGTCTGCAGCCTCGAGTGGCTTGGACTACACATCAGCCTTGCTCTCACATGCAAGCTGGCAACTTCTCTTGCACCAAAGCACAACTTTGTCATGGAAACACACTATGTGACATTTGGAATACAGATCTGTCTTCTGTAGGCAGCAGTCCCCAAAGGACTGAACCCAACCTGCAAAATTCTATGGATGGTGAATTTTATTACACAACAGGCCTTCAAAATTCCCCTTCCCAGTATCAGGTAATTCAGAAAGACAATCTGCAATTTTTAAGATGCACCTCTCCCCATTCAGACACTACCCTGACTCCTCTTCAGTCTATTTCAGCAACCCTTTCTCCTTCAGTATGCTCTTCATCAGAGACATCACTGCACCTAGTGCTGCCCAGCAGATCAGAGGAAGGGAGCTTCAGCCAAGGAGCAATCAGCTCACTAAGCCTTGAGAACCTGCCAGGATCATGGGACCTGGAAGGAACAGCCGGAGTAACTTCTGCACAGAGCCCAGATTTCCCAGTAGACATTGTGACAAGCATGAGGGATGTTAAAGATAAAGACTGCCAAGCCATAGATGTATGAGAAACAGTGAAGTGGTACTCAAAGCATGTTCCACAGCTGCCAGTTTTAACTTTAGAGAGTACTGCATGACTGCTTTATTTGATCTCCGTTTTGGCGATCATGGAGACTTACAAACGTGAAAATTCAGACTTATAGAAAGTAAGCAAAGGTAATGGTTCATACTATAGGAAAAACAATAAATTTCTAGATTCTAGAAGCATGTTGAAAAAACATTTTGAATACAGATATAACTTGTCTGTTTGACAGACTTTTGTGATAGTCCAAAGACCCTGAGGGTCAGAGCAGCTGGAAGTCTAGCACAAAGAACTGTCGTGGGTGGCTTTTGTTCATCGAAGCAAAGGTTTTCCCTGAGTGTCTGACTGTTGTTCCCAAACAAAATCTATGGCACTGTTTGCTTCAGGTGATCGTGGGTCCTGCTGGTCTTTTTGTCAGTTCTGTGAAGGCAAAGGACATTCGCTGCATGTCATCTAGACAATCAACCAAATAGAGCTGCTAGAGAGTGCTTAGATGTTGCACGTTATTTGTCATGTAAATGAAACCTCTTAATTTATCTAAAAATACTATTTTTATATACTTGGTATGAAACATGTACCTAAAAATTATTTAAAATATTTATAAAGAGAATAAGAGTTTGGTTTCATTTTGGTAAAAGCTTGCAGTTTTAACAAGAAATGCACTACCATCGTGTATTAGATCAAATACTATTTATTGTTAAGATATCATGTAGTTTACAAATGACTTCCCTTTTATGTGCATGCAATTTGCAATGAATGTACTCATTCTGGTGGAATACAAATAAATTTAGGTATTATTTTATTTAAAAAAATAAAAGAGCTGAAATGTTGTATCCTATAATAAGGTATCACTACTTAAAAAATGAGTTGTTGTACTGATACCATTAATTATTCTTGGTTTATGTCTTAGTATTGCATTGTAATTCGCAAGACCAAGTCAACATTTAAAATACCTTCCTGTTTAGGGGCTTTATATCTGGTTAAGAACATAAAAAGGGATGAAAACTAATGAGCAAACTGAGGAATATTAAAGGAGAAAATTACAATTTTAGTAAGTCTGAATCAAAGAATTAAGATTAAAGTATTTATTATTAAAGTAGTTATTTATTAATTGATCTTTTTGTTTTATCTCTAAAAACTAGCTCTGATTTTTAGTCAGAATTTTTTCAAAGGAAATACTATAGATTTGGTGAATTATTTAATCTAGAATCTGACTTAATGTACCCCCAACATTTTTTTCCTGGTATTTAAACTACTAGAAACATATTGCTACAGTGCAACCGAGGCTACAGATTTGCATTGGAATTTTGATTTTTATATATAAAGATGTGCAGCGAACATCAAATTTACATATCCTTTAACAAGCTTTCTAAAAAAAAAAAACCACACTTACAAGCCAAAATATATGTCCTAAAATGGATAAGTAAACTAAGTTATATTTAATAATTCATGCAAACTGGTGGGTATCAAAATTTTTAAAATTTTTACAGAGCACAGATTTAGGTTTAACTTCCTTAAGAGGATGTTTTGGTGGGATTTTTAATAGAAACTTCAAAGACAAAATATATGTTAACATTTGACTGTGTGTGGGAATACAAACCCCAGCTGACACTCTGTGCCCAGCCTACATACTTCCACAGCCATTTTCCTACTGGTACAAATTAGGGATGAAATGTCATCTCCAATTTTGGGCTACCTGAATTTTGCCAATGTGTCTACACCTCAATGTGAGTGTTTGTATACAGGGTTTCTTACTTTCCCTTTATTCCAGTTTTTACTGAGTTTAAGGTTAAATAGAGAAGTACAGATTAAATAAAGAGTATCCTAGAAATTTTAAAAATAATAAAATACATGTACAAATACAAGTTCTATGATATTTCTGCAAACAGTCCTGGTTCACCTTCAGCCATCCACTGTCACCCACCACAATTCAGCACTGGGCAGGAGGCTGGGGGAGGCTGCCTGCTCCCCACTCCCAGGGCAGGAGCCCCACCTCACCTCGGCACCCTCCAGCCACAGTCCTCTCCTGTCCTCACCTCAAAGTGCAGCTCCTTGGGATGCACTGATACATGTTGCACAGCTGTCCACAAATCCTGATTTCTCAGCCTACCAAATTCCTGTTACTGACTGAGAATGCACAAACACACCATGCCTATTTCCCAATATCATTTAACAATTTCCATTGCCCACATAAATTGGGAGAAGCATTTGCTTTCTCATTTTATGACATATAAACCATTATGTACACGCATTAAGATTTTGGCATTGGGTTTTTTAATTTACAGTATAAACACTGGTGTCATGAGATTAAAACCAGATGTTTTGTCCTGGAGTTTTTGTGTTGGTTTTGTATCAAAGTTTAAAGAGGTCAGTAGAAACACAAAAATCCTCTTTGCATACACAGCCTTAGCTTTAACGTTGTACATTTTATTCTCAAATGAAATAAAAAAGGCATGTGCAGTAATTACGTAGAAATAGCACCAGGATATCAGTGCTAAGTTGTTCTGTTTCTGCAACTGTCAAGCACATCCCAAACGAAGCTGGCAAACACTGTTTGTACTGGCCATAGTTTCAAGGAACACACCAGAATTGCAGAGATTCTGTAAGATGGACATCACACCAGTGAGTGCATTGCCTTCCATGGAAAAGCTCAAGGAACTTCAGACAAGGCAAGAACATCACCTTCATTCCAAGTGTTGTGGTTTAACCCCAGCCAGCACCCAGCCCCCTGCCACCACTCACTTATTTCCTTCCTGTCAGAGTAAGCATCAAAATTGGAAAAGTAGAAGCCAGAAAATTCATGGGTTGAGCTAAAGACAGTTTTACAGGGAAAGCAAAAGCCATGCATGTGAACAAAGCAAATCAAGGAATGAATTCACTGCTTCCCGTGGGCAGAAGGTGTTCAGCCACCTCCAGGAGAGCAGGACTCAGTCGTGCGTAACTGTGACTTGGGGAGACAAATGCCATCACTCCAAATGTCCCTCCCTGCCCTCCTCTTCCTCCAGCTTCAGCATGCTCAGCATGGCACCATATGGTATGGAATATCATAAGTTGGGGTCAGCTGCCCTGGCTGTGTCCCCTCCAACTTCCTGAGCACCCCTCGCTGGTGGGTGGGGGAGGAATAGAAAACTCCTTGGCTCTCTGTAAGCCTTGCTCAGCAGTACCAAAAACCCTTTCATCACCCTTTTTCAGCACAAATTCAATCCACAGCCCCACACCAGCTGCTGTGAAGAGCTGGCATGAAGAGCTGTTTGAAGCAAATTAAAAATCCCAGCCAAGATCAGCACACCTAGACAAAATAAAGGAAAGAAAGAGGAAGGTCTTGAAGGGTTGTACTATTTTAAACTCCCTGACACCATCATAGTATGAAGGTCCCAGGAAAAGCATTCCTCAAGCAGCTTTTGCAGAAAGTGTCTGCAACCAGTGCAAAAAATTTCACTTTTGAAGGTGAAATGAAAATTCACAAGGACAAATGTGAAAGCTTATACTTTTGAAATAGAACAATATCCAAGCAAGATTACCATGGACATAATAATTCTAAACACAAAGTGGCCATTGAGGATGGGATCAAAGCAACAAGCACTGTAATATTTACATGCTACCTTCAAAAGACTTTCAGTATGAAAATCAATACAAGCATCCCATACCCTAACATCCAACCAACCATTTCAGACAATTGAATTTATTCCTTTTTACACTAAGCTTTACAAAAAAAAAAAAATATATTTTTGCTATGGATTGTTCTTCTCATCTAATTCTGCATCAGTTTACTTCCTAAGTTTTTACAGTTCCTTCCTTTCTTGCATTTACCATCACCATCCATTTCTTCTTTTGTAGAGTAACCGTATTTTTTCTTTCCTCTCTCTATTTATTTCCCCATTTTTTTCTCTCACTTATTCAATTTTATATTCTCTTTCTAACTTCATCAAATTCAACCACATCTTTTATTTTCTGGTAATTTTTCCATTAAAAATCATCCCAAGTCTGCCACTAACAAACTAAACGGTTACTGAACTCTGTCATGCAACAGGACACCGTATTCGGTCTCTGGACTTAGGCAGTAAACCACTGGACTTTAACCAAAATCTCCTGCACGTTATATTCTCACAATGCTGCAGTTGCTTTCACTGGGAATGGGAAAAAGAATGGAAAACATGAAAAAGATGCACTGGAAAACAAACAAATCAAAATACCCAAAGTAGGAAATTTGTCTTCTGCTTCAGGTACATCATTACAGATATGTATTTGTCTTGGGCCCACTATAAATACTAGATTCAATTTAAGAAGCATAGCTTATCACGAATTCTGCAAATACTTATCATTTTTTCACAAATCATAGCCAGCGCTTGTGATAACCTTGCTTTGACCATTGGCTGGTTATCTACCACTAACTTTATCTAATTAGTCCATCTGCTATCTGCACGTGAGATTTCAATACATTTCCCTTTGTGAGGCAATTTTATAACACGCTGTGTCAATAACCTAGGTGGTAGCTTGTAAAAATCCTGTGTTCCACAAATGAAGCTTTGGGTTGAAACAAACTGATCTCAATACTTTCTGCATCTTCTTTCCTTAGCTTAAAAGCACATGGTTCTTACATGCCTCTCAGTGGGACACACTTTAGATATTTTCTACTGCTGAGACTACCACAAAAAGTGTTTAGTCACGTTCCCATGTTCTAGAAAAACACTAATAACAATTTACCTCAGCCTTAAAAGAATGAGGTTATAGCTGGTAATTTAGCAGTGGAGTAAGAAATAAGGAAAAGGGCTGGTGCTTGATTTTCTGGATCACTCCCCTATCTCAGCAACAGGAATTTACCCAGCTGTCATCAATTCCAGCAACCTACATGGTACTGAGTCTTTGTTTCACTCAGAAAACCAAGTAGTTTATCTCAAGAAATCCAAGCTCATCTCATTCATTATCTGCAAATTGTCAAAATAGTTAGATACTAGTAAAAAATAATTCACAGCTGCACGTTCGCTAGATAATGCCACATGCAAAATCAGTTCCACCCCTTTCAAGATGAGCATAAAAATCACATCATCATTCCCAGACCAGCCACTGATCTCCTGTGTATTTTATAAAATTCTCTTCCCAGGTCTCTTCATTTCTCCTGTCAAACATTGTCCGTGGCAACAACAATGACAAGAAACAGCAATTTCTGGTTTCAAAACCACAAAGAAATGCCACAGATCTGATCCTTTCATTTAGAGAAAGTGGAATATGAAAAGAAAATTTTATCTATATACCTTGAAACTTGAATTTCCAAGTCTTTGGGACTCTCTCAAAGAAGCAAGTTATTAATGCTTAAGAAATGAAAGATTCATGTCTGTTCCAACTGACAACCACAAAAGTTGTGCAAGAGGAAAAGTCATACCTTCCTCTTTCAAACTGTTTTAAAATTTAAAATTTAGTATGGGTCCTTACATTTGTGCCTTGATGGTGTCTTTTAAGTCTATGCCTTTATTTCCAAGAGATTAACATTTAAATTTTTTTCTCTTCACAGATCTTCTAGAACCCATTGAAATTTTTGCTGTGGTAAATCCAAAGGTTTTATACATGACCAAGAAATAGAAAGGTAGAAAAAAAATAGTGAAGATCTTTATCTCCAATGACACTGAATTTTACAAATTATACATTACATTTGTAAATAGCTAATATGTATTTAACCATAGAATAAAATATCGACAGAATTAATATGACATGCTTCCACCAACAGGCTTCTGAGAAGTATTTCCTCAGTTTTCAAATTTTATTATCCTAGATGCTGTGTTATCAACTTCACATACTCAAAGTTCTCTGACAGGGTCCCTAAAAGTGCTACAACTTCAGACAAATATTTGAATTCATTCTCTTTTTCAAATGCTTTTGATCTATTACATTGATTTCTCTCAAAATGCAAAGTGGTGCAAGAATTACCACTGTCATAAATGACAGCTGTAGGAACAGCTGCATAAACTTGCAGTTTTGCCTTTTGCCAAACATTTTGTTTGTAACTCTTGTGATGCCTCAGGGTCCTTAGTGCAGAAGAACCCAAGGGTCTTAGAAAACAATGGTGGAAGTTTTAAGTAAATCAAAGTGAAATAGAAGACTTCTGAGGGAAATGTGCAAATATATTGAGGAATTTTTTAATTAAAATTTCATAGGCCTTCACATTTAACATCCACAAATCCTCAGGACTTTTAGGACAGTCAGTGCAAATTTCCAAATGTCTAAGCACACTTTATCTGCCCTTAAATTGCACATTTCATATGTTATATTTATGTATTCACCCTGTCCTGGCCTACATAGTAACTATTCTGATTCTTTATTTTTAGTGTCGTCTACCTCTGACTTCTTCATGGAATTAAATAGACTATGTTCTTCTTCTTCTCACCCTAATACAATACAAAATAACTCTAGTGACTAAAAATCCACATATTTGGAGGGGTTTGCCTTCATGAGGCACTTTAAAGAGTTTGCTTCCTATTCAAAAAAAGTAAAGCTTCCTTCAAGAAGGAGATTAAAAAAAACCCACGCAGTGTTAACCTCCCTGTGCACAAACAATCAAATCCCACGCGCCAGTTCCTTCTTGACTCTGCAGTCAGACACAGGACAAAAACTGCAGCACCCTGAGACAAATTGGAAGCACAAGCCTCAATAGGCAGCAATACTACAGACTAATTATACCTTTTTAAAGGCCAGCACTGTCAATCATTTACTTCCTGACTTTCCTTACATGATTTTTTTTAGCCTAACATATATATCTAGTGCTGCTGGATTTCATTTCCCCACCCCTACACAGCACTGATCCACAGAAATACAGCTGGTATTCTTGTTAGAAAAATGCCAACATTATTTCAGTAATCATGCAAATAGCTTTTAAGCAGAATTTTAAAGTCTGTAGTATGCAAACGAATGAACAGGTTTCTTGCATTGTACTTGTTTATAGGAAAGGAAAATTATAACCCTTTAATAGAAAATGTTTTTCATCTCACCCACAGTAGTCTGAAATTTTCCTAAAGTAAATAGAAAAGGTCTCTTTTATGCTTTTGCTTGCAATGAAATTGTGGGAAGCAAGGACATGGTCAGGATGGACAGGGACAACACCAGCTACACACACACTCTCAGAATGCTATACTACCTCATAACATCATTTTTAAATGTTACTGGGTCATGATTGTCAGGCAGCTTAAATGTGTTCAAAGACAAGCAATCACCTGCTTATTTTTTCCCATACAGCATTACCAGTGTGTGTTACAGATTGTGCCAGAGAATCTCTGATGATTGTATACATAGATCATAAAAATAGTTACTGGCACTTGTACCACAAATCACAGAGAAGGCAAAAATTCCTTATTCCCCATCTCTCCAACAACATGAAAAGCTTTTTATATAAAAAAAAAAGAAAATTGCTACTTGGTCTTTTGTAAAACATTATACGTGTATTAGGTTTGCATGGCCAGGTTTTGGTAGCAACGGCAGCAGGGGTGGCTCCTGTGAGAAGCTGCCAGAAGCTTCCTCCACGTCCAGCTGAGCCAATGCCAGCCAGCTCCAGAACAGACCTGCCACTGGCCAAGACTGGGCCAACCAGAAATGGTGGGAATACCTCTGTGATAGCAGATTTAAAACGCAGGAACAAAAAATTTCTTGTACAGATGTAATTGTGGCCGAAGAAAAGCAGGGTAAGGATAAGTGAGAGGAGCAACTCTGCAGACACCAAGGTCAGTGGAGTGCTCCAGGCACTGTAGCTGATGTTCCCCTGCAGCCTGTGGTGAAGACCAGGGTGAAGCAGCTGTAGCCCTGCAGCCCATGGAGGTCATCAGGGAAGCAGAGATCCACCTGCAGCTAAGGGGGAGACCCAACTGGAGCAGGCTCCTGGCAGGCACCTGCAGACCCAAGGACAGAGGTGCCCACATTGGAGCAGGTTTCCTGGTAGGACTTGTGACCCTGTGGGGGACCCACGTCGGACCCAGCTGTGACTGAGGAACTGCACCCCATGCCAAAAATGACCTGCATTACAGCAGTTCATGGAGAATTGCTTGTGAGGTGGACTCACTTTGGAGAAGTTCAAGGAGAGCTATTGCCCATAGGGAACACAGGCTGGAGCAAGGGAAAGATTCCTTACCCTGAGCAGCAGCAGGAACAATGTGTGGTAAACTGACCACAACCCTGCTTTTCCCTGCACTGCTGAGGGGGAGGAGGTAGAGCTGGGAAGATGCTTTAAGGTCTGTTTTTACTTCTCATTACACTGCTCTGATTTTCATAGTAAGAAATTCAAATGATATCCTGAAATTGAGTCTCTTTTGCCCCAATAGCATTTGCTGTGTGATCTCAGACCTTATCTCAATCCATGAGCCCTTCATTGTGTTTTCTCTCCCTTGTCCAGGTGCAGAAGGGAGGGACAGAGAAGCTTTGGAGGGTGTCAGCATAGAGCGTCACCCCACAAGACCTTTTGGGGTTGAAACCCTGGAACATAAGGGTTTTGAGAAAAGGATGGTAACTGGGAGAGGCAAAAAGGAGCTCTGCCTCAGCCAGACCCAATGCAATCCTTAATACTCTCCTTCAGGACTGAATTCTCAGCAGTAACAGGTATAGGGCATCCAAGGTGATAAGCTGCCTATTCCTGGTGCATACCAATATGTAAATGTTGTGCTCTTTCAAATGTTGGTGAGAACAGAGACTTCAATCAACCAGTTGTTATCAAAAGCTGGTGTCTATATAGCTACTTACTGGCAGAAAAATGAAACAGGCAAATCGTAAAAACTCTCAGGGACATTTGACAACATCCTTACCAGAGCCATAGCACAACACAGAGCCTTTTGAAGCACTGGTCGCCCTTTGCTTCAATGAGAAAATTGTATTTGAAAATAAATGGCATCATATGGTGCTTAGTTTAGCAATTATTCACATTACAGTAGAAACTGGAGCACCTAAAAGAGTTCAGGGGTCTGTTGTATTCACCACAGTATCTGGAGATAATACAAAGTTCAGAGAGCTTTCAACCTAACAAAAAAAAGAAAAAAAAAAAAAAAAAAAAAAAAAAAAAAAAAAAAAAAGGAGTTGCACAATGAGAAAAAGGAGCATGAAAAATTTATCTAAGGCCCCACAATGGCATGCAGGGAGGCAGGAGCAGAACAGCTGGCTGCCTCCATGGGTCCCTCTGCCCAGCCTGGAGGCAGCAGGCAGGGGTGGGCTCCCTGCCTGCCCTGCTGCCCAGCGGTGGAGGAGCAGTGTGAGCAGCACCAGGAAAAAGAGCCCTAGGAGAGCAGAATATGTTTCCAAGCATTAATGCTAAAGGATTCTCAGGACCATGCCCTGTGAAAATAGAGTACCTGCAAACAAGTCATATGGGAGGGTTGTCTGCAGTGAGAGCTGTATAGCAACAGCAGTTTCTGAACTTACTAAGTTTCTGAGAGCAGGTGCTTGAATTATGCCAGCCAGTTCGATAATTAATTAGCCTCTTTGTGTGTGCAAGATAGAATAAAAGAAAGTCTCTGAAGGCCTTGCATAAGGTTTATTTCACACCTGCAATCCCAGCTTAGCAAGAGCAGCACAGCAGCCCTTTTCCTTAACCTGCCATCTGACATAAAAATCACACCTGAAAAATACCAACCCATGAGGATAAAGTTTGCCTCAGTCAAGTATTTTCAGGGGCAAGAAGGCAGACAGTGTGTTCCAGCAATATGCAGCACATCTGCTGACTCTGCACGCACAGCTGTGCAAGCCACACTGCTGCTACAGTCAACCTTGCAACCACAGGCAGCCAAGTCCTTGAGAGGAATTTTACATCCTGTGCTTTCCCTTCTTCTACACCTTCTCCTCCAATCATTGTGCAAGCAGTAGGCAGAAGACCCCAGGCCCTATCTGAAACCAGAAATCAACAATAATTTGGAAAAAATGATAATAAAAATTAAACAAACTTGGAAAAAAAGGAAATAATTATATACAATGTTGCCTCTCAGCATAGTCTTTATATGACTTAATATCCACTGAGACACTCAACAAGGTAAGGAAAACGCTGACAGCTTTGGGAATGGGAACAGGTTCTCTCCACATCAGCAACAATTAGGTCCTTTACAGTTATTTACAGCCAAATGTCAAATTTCAAATTTGGACAAATTCCATATTGTTAAGACAGTTGGATAATTTATTGTTTGACTGATTTGGCAGGTGATGCTGAATAGGCCAATGTAGACACAAATTCTGGTGTGGATGAAGATGTTAAAACTGGAACCTGCCACAAAAAAAACCTGTTTTTTTTCTAGGAATAGGAAGTTTAGGTATTTTGTTGTATCTTTAATTTGAAGAAAAGCAAGGCCTCCTCAGCATTCATATCCTTAAACAATTATGTTCAACTAACTTCAGATTGTCATAGCACATTATTTCAGACTTTTATTTTCCATTTAATTTAAACTCTCTACATGTGGTCAGTTGGTCCAAGGTTACCTTCTGCAATGCCCCGGTTAGAAGTCCAAAATAGACCTAGGTACAGGACCTTCCTCTTGTTTTTTTTTGAGTGACCATTTGGTGATTAAATCTGCAAGCTGTTGTCTCTCCAATGTGTGTTTTGCCTACCACTGTTAGTGGCATTTGTTCTCCAAACTATATTTGAGAAGTGAAAGTTTCCAACAGTGAAACAGTTCCCAGTTCTCTTTCACTCTCACAAATAACAGCACTGAACTTTCCAGACACATCCAAGTCTAGCCTAGAGAGTTTATGACAAGACCCTAATGTTTCTAGGGTCCCTTGCCAGCTCTAAGCTGAGTTCTGCATGGTGGAAGAACATTTAATGGTTTTTTTCAGTCATAAATACCAGTGGCAGAAATTAATATTTTTTTTCTGAACTACAGCTTTATTGTATTTCCTCAGCCAGGGTATGACTCCCATACAGCCTGAGCTTTCCAGAGTGAACTCTTAATTCTTAATATTGATGTGAACCTGTTCTCACTTTCTGCTTTCCCACTATTGTTTGGTTTCAACTAGAATGTGGTGACTTAGAAATAACCTTTTTCCTCTCCACAGGGAGAGTTCCTGAGCCTGTTTTGTTTTGTTTCCTTAGCTTGTGTAAAGTCTATCATGTGAGCAACATTGGTATAAAATAAATGGCTTAATTGCAAGATAAAAAGAATTCATTGTCCTATTCAGATTCAGCTAAATATTAAAACTGCTGATCCACATAGAGTCTAAATCTATTATTTTTAAATCAGTGCCAAATGAATGCTGGTTTTAATATTCATTGTATGTGAGTTAAGTGGCTGTTACAGGCTTTATTTACGACAGAGGTGCAAGGTGGCCTGGAACAATGTACTTTGCAACTAATGACTATGAAAAGAACATGCATTTCAGTTTGCTATTGTTCTTATTAATAAATAAAGGAACCCTCAGAGCAGTGGAAAGCAGATAATGCAGCACATAATGATTCACTGCCAGCTGGAAAACATTTAATAAGAAAAAACTGCAAAACAACAATGAAAGAGCGACCAACTGCAAGGGACGGGAAAGAATCACCAACACACAGGAAGAGGATTACAAAAGCCTATAAATGTGAGGTTCATCAGAAATCTGGGGCATTATCCTGAAGCTGGGATGGATACAAGAGCTGTCTGAAATAAATGAGGAACCTCAGGACTTAAACTTTTAGCGCTGAAGTCTTTTCTTGTTAGTGACAATAACAAAAATCAGACAAAAATCTGATGCCTTCATTTTCAGCTAATGACCAAGGAAGGCAATAACAGAAACCCAGAACCTGCCTAAAGTTGTCTGGTTGTTTAAAGTACATCAAACTGCAACTACTCAGAAAGAATTTTTTCCACTAGACGCTGTTTACTTAATCGTGGGTCCTAGTTTTGTTTTTCCACACAGGTTCTTAATTTACACTCCAGTTTGTTAGCCTATGTTTTCATAAAAGCATTTTTGTGTGTTTTCTATTTTTTCTCTATATGTTTGGTTACTCCATTTTTTTTACCTTCAGGGCATAATTCCCTTTCATGCTGGTTGTTGCCATAAGAAATTTTTTTATAAATTACTGTATATTCTCTGGCTAATCAAAGATGGAACATCCTTATCCATCATATTAAAGCTAACAGAGCCTCTGCTTCACATAATGAGAGAAATTTATATCCTTCTTCTGCTTTCTACTTATTCTTCTTTAGGGTACAAGGCTGAACTAGCACTGGCATTGATGTGACTCAAAAACAATCATATGTAACTCTCAAAACCACCAGAATGAGATGCCCACTCAAACTAGTGGGCCAAAAGCTGTAGACTAATAACTTAAATACACATACGGCAATGTATTTTATGTGCTTATAAAGGAAGAAGGTCTGTCAAAGACACTTGCTACACTGGGAATTTTCAGGTGAAACAAATTTAACTGGAAAATTTAGAATCACTGAGCCTAAAATGATTTCTAAAAATATCTAAGTTGCCACTGATGTTTAACAAAACCAAGACAGGTTCCAGACAGTAAGCCTGATAGT
Organism: Melozone crissalis; assembly: GCF_028551555.1. NCBI lineage: Eukaryota > Metazoa > Chordata > Aves > Passeriformes > Passerellidae > Melozone > Melozone crissalis. The sequence goes on from NW_026535794.1 coordinate 37,553,721, forward strand.
CTTTGGGCTTTCCAAGTCTGCTTCCAGGGTAGCAGACTGCTATACACAACACCAGAAGTGTATACCTGTGTGATACCAAACTGTGGGTGCACTGGAAATTTAGATCATGGATACTAGGAAACCCTAATGTCTAACCTCAAGGACTTTGAGAACTCAGTTTTGAAGTTTCAGAAACTATGTCATATGCACACTAGTAAATAATTCCATTTCAAATAACTGCATAAAAAAGATTTTGAAAAGCTTTTTAAAATCTCCTGTTTGCTTCAGATATAGCTAAAACACCAGCTTGCTGATATTTCTCATTGACTGAAATTCCAGCTTTGGAGCACCAGATCTCGGGTATCTTGCTAAGGTGTACTTTATTGATGCTGCCTCACCAAATAAGTATCCTCCTTTGCTATGCTCATTCTATGTGAATATTCCAGAAAATTATTTTGAGCTGTTCTTTTTCCATTAGTAACTACTACAGAATGCTGAAAGGCCCCTACCCCTGCCTCGCTGATCTATTGTGAAGAGACCATTTTCTTTCTGCCAGTGCTTTCAGCAGGCTGGGGTGTGGAGGTCAGGGACTAGTGGTTCTCTCTGCAGGCAGAGCCAGTCTGCAAATCACAGATACCACTTCCCTATTGTCTTCTGCTCCAAGCAGGTGCATGCATTTCTAATCTATTACAGGATGAGAAGCAGCTCAGTCTCCAAGCTACAACTTTTTGAGGACACCTGAAAAATTATATTAACCCATTGTCTAGGGAGGGACATTTTCTACAGAACTTAGATTCAAAGAGAATACTTCGCTCAGATGGCTGCCAATTTAAGGCTTTATAATATGTAATCAATCTCTCTCTCCTCTACATATACAATCAGCAAGCTGCTAGAAAAAGCTTTTTCACATGATTCTCTAAAATTGTTTTTAGATAAATATCTAATACTTGATGAGTTATTAACAATTTCTTTTCTTTTGATAATTCCTCGCCTTTCACTTCTAAAGCGATGTGCTGTAGGGATGGGAACACAAATTTCCAACCTGCAGGTAGTTTTCTGTTTGTCTATTTATACAATACTTTTGTCATCAGGTGCAGTTCCCTGAGAAGCCTGAACTGTCACAGCAGAGTATATGATCAGCTAAGGAAAGAATCAGACCCCACCCTGACCATATCCACACAACAACAATAAAAAACTTCACCTCTCTCACCTCTGTCCCTGAACTCTCTAAGGAACTACTAAGCATCACATGGAGAAAGCAGTTACTTGAATAGCAAGTGAATGTCATTATAACTGAAAACTAAAATTGTCTGAGTCAGGCTCCACTTCAGGTAAAATCACTAACTAACAGTTTCCAGCAAGGGAAACAGGACTTCTAAGACTCCAGTGCTGAATCAAACATATAGCTGTGCTGTTAAGACAAGTTTCTTGCTGTTTCAACCTTTTCTTTCCATTCACTTTAAGACCAGCTGTAGAAAGCCTGAAAGCAGGACACTGAATATCTACTTAAAAGTCAACTATTTTCAAACTTCGAGTTCAGCAAAAATTTCAAAACTAATTTGTTCTTGTTCAAAGTGAGATAGTCCCCATCCCAGCATTTACATTTTTAGGGAACTAAAAGCATGTTTCTTTTTTTTCTTTTTTTTTTTTTTTGTCTTCTATGTACTTCTGCAGCCAATGATAACTAAAATACATTTAAATTACAAATAACTCAGGATTAGACTAAAATCAGTGTCTGAAAAGTCAAGACAACCTAGGAAAAAGAGAAGAAAAAATTCAAAGCAAAATCAAAACAGACGGCCCAGCTGGAGCTGAAATTTCATCCTACTTTCTTATTCTTCCTACCTGTCTTCCCTCAGCTTCATTTCACTCCACACTCCATTTCACAGGAAGGAAACAAACAGCCCCCAAATTAAGCTTCCTTAAGGAAGCCCATTAACAACTGGATCAGTTTCCACTAAGTTAACTCAGACTCAATGGGTCCTTTGCCCACAGAACAAGTCTTGTCATTCAGAGCTGAGTACTCCAATGCCCAGGATGTAAAGGACTTTATAATCTTTACAACTTTTATAACCTGAGTGATCTTTGGCTGCCATTTTAATTTGCTTCCTAGCCAAAATATTTTTAGCGAATTGTGATAATCCTTCAAAAGCAAAGTAACAGCAGTAGGTAAGAAGCAATGAACCTGCAGGGAGGGAGGCACTTCTGCTGCAAGGAGGAGAGGAACAAAGAAAACCCCATGAGAAGCAATAAGTAAAATATTGGGAGGAGCATGTGTGTGTGTGTGTGTGTGTGTGTGTGTGTGAGTTAAAAAATAATGGCAGTAGAGCTGGTACTTGCTGGGAATGGCAAGAAGCAGGCAAAAATCCCCAAACAGGAATGGACAGAATGGCAACAGCAAAATATTCTGCTGGGGAAATTATAAAGGGTTTTGACAGTTGAAAATTCTCTGGGATTTTTGACAGCTCACAGCAGTGCCTTGTGACAGCAAGGCACAAATGCATAGTGCATACTCTGTGACAATGCATACCACCAAATCTTCCTTTTTAGTAAAGAAGATACATAAACTGCCAAAGCAGCAACAGCACAGACAGGAAAAGCAACTTGCTGGGGAGAGATACCCAGCAGTCTGGCAAGGAAAGCAGAAGCAGGCAGGAGCTGTCTGGATTCACTGGACAGATCCCCTCCTAACAGCACACACCATCTCCCAAACTTTGCTAAACACTTCACATGCCAGCTTACACCCAACACACCTTGGTACCAGTGCACGTTCTGCATTTATTTAACAACAGGCTGGCCACCAACACCAACAGACAGGCCCCTGACAGCTTGCACAAGCCATTCAAATGCCCAAGAATTACAGGTTCCATATGAAAATTGTACCAGTCCTCATCCCAAAGTTCCTGGTGACACTCAAGGTGAAAACTGTGGCCTCGTTATCTTACTCAATTACAGTAAGAAATGGATGCCACATCTTTCTACTGCTCTCCAGGCAATTTGCACATTTCCTGAATGTCATTTTGAATGCTAGTAACACCCAATGCCTGGCGCACAGAAAGCAGCAGGTAAAATTAAAAAAGGCAAAAAAAGTCAAAATACACAAGTATGTGCCTAGGACAAAAATGTATGAGTGTCTCTGTCAATATATGGATAACAAGAAGAAATGTTAGAGACCTACAGAGTGATAAGAAACCCTAAAATAAAATAAGGGTATTTAACACGGTCATATATATCTAGATATTTGGATTTTTTTAATACCAAATAATTCATAATATGACAGCACCCTGTTTCACCAGGTATATGGCTCTAATATATGCAGATCAAAAGCATATGCAGAGACTTACATGAGTACATGCAGTGCAAAAACAGGTGACATCACGTTTGTGGTGTAACTTCAGTTCAAACTTTTTGGGGGTTTGTAAACAAAGACCAAGTTAATTAAAGTTATAAAGCCATCACTGACAATTCTTTTTCTGCCTGACATGAACACAGTGTTAAATTCACATAGCACTTCACAGCCTCTCTTTAACACTGCAGAAGAAAGCTTGCACACAAATCATAGCTCTAGGGTGAGCATTAACTCTTCCTAGCAAAATTTCCAGCCTCTGCTCCTCTCCTGGATGATGTTGTGAGCATTGTGCCCTCTCTTCACAGCCTCCAGACTGCCAAACCCTGAAGGCCATGATGCATTGCTGGAGTCATTTGCAATCTGAATGACACCCACATAGCTTTTATTTACACAACTGAACTTTCATTTTCACAAGAAAACCTTGCCTCTTTTGTACTAGAGGGATAATGCTGAGGTTCAAAGAAGTTGCACATTTCTGTCATGTCCCTTGAGAGGCACAAATTTCAACAAATGAACAAAAATAATAACCATCTTTTCTATGACTTTTCCTCTTTTTAGTACCCTCCCTCTTGCCACATCCTTACTACAGTTTTATTATATAGTTATATTTCTCTATTTCTTTCACACATTTTCATTTTTCTTCCTCCACATTTTTTATGCTCAAATGCTGTCTAATATTTATTTGAATAGTAGACGTTACCAAGAGGAATAAGTCATGTTCAAAGCCACTTTTAACTCGCTCGTGCATCACTAGTGAATGACTTGTAACAATGGTTTGTTATAATACTGTTTACAGAAGCATTTTTGAGTGATTTTCAAAAGGAACATGCCTATTTATCATCTCTCACTTTCACAGAAAACCCTGAATAAGAAAATTCTCATTTGAGTGTCTACCACATCTATTAAGCTCTCTGAAGAACAAAGCATATTGCCTCTGACAATTTTACTTATCTTTAATCTGCTCCTGAAAAATCTATTCCAATTATCAAGAGAAACGCCACATAAAATCACTACATGAACTATAAAGTCACAGTAGAAGGGATGCCAAGGCTTCTTCTTCACAGAAAGAGCAGTTGGGCTTTAGACTGGGCTGTCCAGGGAGGTGGTAGACTCACTGTGCTTCGAAATGTTTAGGGAAAGACTGGATGTAGTATATTGTGACACTTGGTGTCACATTACAATTTACAGGGTGGTGTTTGGTCATAGGTTGGACTTTATGATCTCAAAGGTCTTTTCCAATCTAGCTGATTCTGTAATAACAAGGAACATCCAGAAAAGATATCAGGCTAGCATGTGAATAAAAAAGCCCCCTAGAAACTGAGTTGTGATGTCCTTTTACCCTTTTGCTGCCTTATGAAATTATTCAGAGAAATTCATATACAGAGAAACCAGAACCAGGTAAACAGCCTGGGCCTGCATACATAAAGGGATTTTTTATAATGACATAGAAAAATGAGACATTGAAATCAGTTGTCTGAACCAGGATTTAGATACAGCAAACATGAAAATGCTTCCAAGAACCAGAGGCAGACTTGGTCGCAGGCCATGAAGCTGCTTGCATTGTTTGATACCTTTTGAAAAGACTGAGGTTTTCATTTGTTTGAAAAGTAAATGCATTTGGCCTTCATATTAAGGTGAACTCTGCTATAGTGGAGCTTACTGCAGCAGGCTGGAATGTAGAGTGGGATTGAGGGCGCACCCAACCAGCCTGCTGGGGCACCTTGAACACAGGACCTCTAAATGTCTGGAAATTGCCCAAAAATCTTCTTCTCCTCTAAATGTTTGGAAATTGCCCAAAAATCTTTTCTTTTCTGAGAAAAGTCATTATGACAACACTCATTCTTAAATGTGCCATGTGCAATGCTGCCTTCAAAATAAAGCTTAGGATGCTAGTCACAGAAGTCAATCAAAACATTTTTTGCCTTTTGAATTCTGTGCCAAACTTGCTACTGCTTTCCCTGACAACTCTCCCAATCTTTAATAAGGAGTTAAGATATTAAAAAGTTTTGAAGCCAATTTCCTTAAAAGCTTCATGGTCATTTTTCCTTCCATGGGAAATACAGACTTGTATCCGTTGTTTTTTTTATAACTTCTAACATTACCCTCTGTATATGCTTTGTTTCCCCTTTACATCTTTCTCGTAGAAACCCATCCACCCATGTTCACCCCACATGCCAAATTATTTCTGTCATCACATTACACAAATGACTGTTACAAGAGGTAGGAAAAAAACAGAAGACCATGATGACAACCATCTCCTCTCAGCACCCTTATCATCGCCATCGTACTCTATGCGTTCGTATTGCAGGGACATGATTTCAAAATTCCCCTGTCCCAAGACCCAGTGTGCAATCCCATGTACCACAGCACACATGCAGGGGATGTAGGTCATCTCTGCCATGAAGAAAATGACAAGCAGACAAAAGGAGAAGGTGAAAAGACAGGAAAGGTGAAAAGCACTGCCTAGGAGAGTAGTAGAGCCCTAGCCCCTGCTATTTCCACTCAACCAATTCTTTGTGTGCCAAGACAAGTCTTGGATCATTACACATTTTTAACCAATTTGTGCTGCATCTAAATATTTTTAAATAATTTTTAAAGGACCGTTTATTGATGAGTTGCAATAGCTGCAAGATATTCAAAAGAGGCATATTTCAGCAGAGGCAAAGACAACTGTAACTTAGAGAAGACTGACTTTTGCATGACAATTTTTTACTGGATGCAATTGTGGTTTGAAAATACCTGCCTTCATAACACATAACTACCTTTTTCTTAATAATCTTTATAGCACAAATGTATCTCTTTGAGCTTAGTGCAATCAGCTGAGTTAGAGTACTTGAGCATGTTATACTTTCTTACACAGCATCTAATGGATGACTGTCAGAGTAGTTAGATAAGATTCTTCTGTGAACTTGCAGACTACACATAGCAGATACTCAGATCTGAATTATTCATGGGTAACAAAAGCAGAATTACTTGCATTAACGTTTTACATGGTGCATTTAAGCCTAACCTAAGAAAGTTATCTTGAAAGGGATTAAATACTCTGAGTGGAATACCGTGTCTCTTTCTACGCTTGACATCATTTGCAGTAGAGCAACCGCTGACTGTCTTAAAACAGATGTGTTTGTTTATTTACCTACTATACTCAAGAATGTCTAGTGACTTACTTTAGAAAACATGTTTGAAAAAGTGTAGCTTGTCTCCTTTCAATGAATGTCGTCAGATTAAATGCAATGGAAAATTTGTTAACAGGATAGATTGAAAAAAATGCATTATTGAAATCCACAGTAGTCTTATGGTGTTCAGGTGTTATTTTTAACTACAGCAGTATTGTCAGGAGGTGCCATATGGCATTTGTATGTAATGCATCACCCCACTACGTTGTGACCTTCTGACAGGAGACAAAAAAATCTGCCAACTTTGGCACTCCCCACAGTGATGGCCTGTCTTCCTCATCTGTGACCAGCACCAGTGCTGTCCAAGAGGTCTCACAAGGGTTCTCAGCTCTCATCTCCCTTCGAGTAACTCTTCTTTTCCAGCAAGTGAGCAATAAAGCTAAGAATCTCCCCCATCTTCCCTTCCTTATTATATCATGAACTTCAATATTCACTTGTTGACCAGGACTTACTAAAAAAAAAATTGTCCCAGGACCAGTGGAATGTTTTACTTTTGTTGAAGAAACCGAAGCCTCCAGTCAGAGTTCCTGGTAAGGCAAAAGACTGATCTCCTGACACCCTTCAGTTAAAGCTGTTAAAGCTAAAAGTCAGCCTCACACAATAATATTTCTGCTTTTTGTGCACCCATTAAACCAGAAGTAAAAGGGCATGTTTTGTTCTGGCTTGGCCTCATGGTGCTGTCCTCATCACTCAGACTAGCAGTAAACTCTGACTGCAGGGAACACATCAAGTTCAGAATCATGCCTAAGGAAGACAAAACCAACACACAGGGGCTACTACCATATGAAAGACCACATTCCACAGATATTAGGAATATTTGAAGGCCAAATGTGGAGAAAAACTAAAAAGAATAAAGAACTTAACTAGAAGACAAGTCAAAAATACCTGCACAATGTCAGTCCCACACAATGAGCTGTTGAATCAGGCTTCTACTAAAGACTCCATATCATTATTTCGATCTATGCATCATAAGCCAAACTTTTAGTTTACAAGCAGATCATTTTGCAAAGAATGTAAGTCATGCCTTAATTTAAATTTATTATAGACTGTCAGCAATTATTTTATCTGAAACTGAATTTGATGCATTTTTAGGTACATGCATTTTATCTGTATAAAGCATACTTTTAACACCAGATCATATTTGTAACAGTAATATAAAAATACCTTTTTTGAAAAAAAAATACACTGAGAAATGTCTTCAAGAATTTAAGAGCATTTGTAGTACCTCATTCAGCTGGTTTGAGGAAAACCAGCTAAAAAGCATAACTCTAAATTACATGACTGCTCTTTCACTCACCTGTGGACAAATATCAGATTGCAGATTTGGATTTTTTTTAATTGACAAAGGCATTGTGTCATAAGAAAAGACATTGCATGAGCCTACTGCAGTTCCAAAAAAAAAGGCAAAACCCTGCTGAAACAACTAAACACCTGAACTCCACTTTGCTACTTAGTTCCACCATGTCAAGATACAAGACACACAAACCAGAAAACTAAAAGACCCTTTCTGCACTACTTGTTATTGTTCTAAGAGCTGTTAATACTCATTAATTAGGTAGATGGAGGCCTTTGAGGGCATGGGTGGTGCCTTTGTAGACTTTGCATATGCATTACACTTCCCTGCACAGCCCTTCCTTTTGCCTCCTTAATGTTTCTCCGTCCTGCTGACATTAGTATCAGCTTCCTTGTGTCTTCCTGCTTTCCTTCAGTCCTTCTGTCAGGCTGATGAGCACCAGCCTCCCTTTGGCACCCACAGCCCTTCATTGTCAAGCACAACAGCTGGTTGTTTTGTCAGAGTCACAAGCTTAGTTGGTTTTCCACAAGCAATTTGCTTTCACATTTTAAACGCTTGAGCCAAGCGTTAATAATTGTGAGTGATAACCTGACAAACTTTTTCCCGCTGAAGAGAGAACACGTTAGACTTGCCAAAACAGAGCAATGTTTCTTAATTTTCAATACCAAGTTGCTTTACTCCTCTGATGATGAAAACAGCTCCAGTTGCTAAGTTCTGGACCCACAAGAATGTGAAGAAAACCCACGAGAATGTGAAAGGCCCATGTATTATTCAAGTTTCTCTGAGACAGACTTGTGGTGAGCAGACCTTGGTCTCATTTAACATAAACCACAAGATAATGAACAGTTAGTAAACACCCAGCAGGTGATCTACAAGTATAGAGCCCTTAAAGTGGTAAAAAAGTTCAATAGAAAGTTACTCTCCTATCAGCCAGCCATTAGCATGTGGGTTTTATAAGAGGTAAGTATTTACAAATTTTAAAAATACTATTTACTATCAACGGTATTTTCCAACTACTATTTCTTTTTAAAACCCTACCATAAGTACTTTCTACAGATTTTATATGATACACAAATCAGAAGTTTCCTTTTGCGCTGAGAAGTGATGCATGGCTGTGCAAGAGGAGCTGAAGCAGCATGTTCTTGGCTCTATGGTTTTGATTTATTACATTAGGTTGTGAAAAAACAAAGGTTACCTCAAAATACTGTAGCACATATGTTCATTGAGTTATTTTTAGACTTGCATAGTTTTCACCTAAGAAAACAGGTTGGCTTATGCTGTGCTGTGTGTAAACAATACCCTGTGGGCCTGAATGTACCTGAAGATCTATAAGCAGTGTGATTTCATTAAAAAATTAAATGATACAACAGGGAAAGATTCATACTTACTGCTGTATTGCCAGCATCTGCCTACAACTCTTCAATATTCTGACAATCATCAAGATGGTATTAATGCTGTTACTTGTAATTAAACTTAAATTGATGTGTGCCATGTTTGGGGAAGATGATTTTTACTTTTTAGCATCAACTGTTTGTGCTTTTGAAATCAAAATATTCCAATTTAATTTTAATTTTTTTTCTTTATTACAGACTGCAAATATCTAGTAAACATTCATCTTCTACTAAAGAATTTTATTGTGGAAGGGAATGACAGATTAAATAGCTTTTCTAGTACCAAATCTACTCAAGGGTTGAAATAGTGAGGATATCATTACTGAAAAAGTTCCATTCAATCATTTGGTAATAGGATCCACCCCCATTTTCCTTCACTGATCCAATAAAAAATTTGTGTCAGTGCCAAAGTTTTCAAAGCCTTGTGTTTGAAATAAAATATATTTGTTAACTTAGGAAAATACCATAAAACAAGTTCTGTGCTTTTCCAGAACAAGACTGGGAAGCCATGTTTCTATGGCTTTCTCAGACTGGAAAGCTTTTTATCATAACTGAGTAAAAGTTTTATTGTTTAAAGCAGAGGCAATGCACACAATAGTTAAACAGATTCAAACAGATTCTAGAATGCTAATAGTTTCTAACAGATTCTAGAATGCTAATGACTATTAGCATTCTAGAAAAATAACTTCACATCTGATCAAGACAGGCTGTTGTGTATGTCTTCTCAATAAGTTCTCTTTATACTAGACTTGTTCTAGTCCAAACTTTTACAGTTTTCCCTACATTTGTTCTGTGAAAGGAATTAAACCCAGAAGAACTCACTCTCTGCTGCTTGCTCAATGACTCAAGCTCAAAACCACTACAGAATATACTGGGAGTAATAGAGACTGAGAGAACTTATGGAGAGCAAATATTGTGCCATGATGCATGCTCATGAGAGCTCACAAGCAACTTAAATCTTGGCCTTTTCCAATTTTCACAGCTTAATTTGTCAACTCAAATTGCATACCATTATTTTACAGCAAAGTTAAGGGGTTTTTTTAAAACATAATCATAAAAACATCTTTTTACCTACACATGCACTTTTCAAGATTTGCCTGCTGTCTTTATCCTTTACTTGTTTTTTTTCAGCACTGACTGCTATAGTTCTAGCTAAGTTAAATGAGAAACTAAGTTTAAATCCCTGGTTTTGTAAATTCAGTTGTCTAAGAACACAGCTGTTCACCTCTTTGAAGTGTCCCATTCAGAGACATGAACCTGATGTTCAGCCAACATCTAGCCATGTTCAGCCAGTTTATCCTTGGAAAAGACAAACCAGCTTTGCTGCAGGCTCCACAGGGAAGCGTAGGAGCTCTGGGCTCTGTGTTTCTTGCAGGGGATCTCAGCCTGCCCCCAGGCAGAGTGGGCAGTCACCCATGGAACACTGCAAAATGCTGCTAATGATTCCAGCTGCAATCTCAGCTCCACCAGCTGCTGCCAGGCTAAGCTACAAACTGGATGAGAGCAGTGGAGTGACTGTACCACTCTGTTTTGAGTTGTTCTAACATCAGCCTGGGAATATCTACTTATCATTTGCAGAACATTTTAATACTATGAAACTTATTGAGGATAACATCTAATTACATTGAAGTTTGAATATCTGATTTAAAGGCAATGTACCTCAAATATAAACAAAAATGTCTTGAATAGAACACTTGAACATTTTAAATGACTACTATTATCTTTCTTCATTTCAAAATTTCACTTTTCTGCCATTTAATTATATATATATATACATATATATATATATATATATGTATTTGATGTCTTTCTTGCTCACAGAATTTCTAACCAGTATTTTCAGAAGTCTTTCTCCACTCTGATTATGACTACATGATTACTATCATTTGTGAGATGGAATATTTTAAAGCATAGAAGTGTCATTGATGGTGGTATTCACTTGCTAGGAAAACAGCCAGCTTCCCATTATTTCTCCAGTGAAAACATTTGACTAATGAAACTGGTGATAGACCAATTTTAAAGTCTCCTCTGGGGCACATTTCATGGCAATACAGCGTGCTTCCTTTCAGCCCATTACTATCCTCTCTAGATTTCAGGATGAAATAAACTCGAAAGGAGTTCCAAGTCTGATTCTCATTTAAAAAGTTTTTGGATCTCCAAAGGACTAGCAGATGTGCTTGTCTGTTAACTTCTCTCATCCTCCTATCTCTCATAAAGAATTTTATCAGGTTATTAATTGCAATGAAATATCAATCATTAAATAAATATGAAAGCATTTTACAAGGCTTTAAAAATCTGTACATTCTGTTCCCCTCTGCCAAACAGTAACAGATGTTGAGCCAGCTTTCAAACAGATCAGTGACATGGAATCAATGTTTGTTTATACATATCAGTTCCTGAACACAAACGGTGTCAGATAGGTTTGGTCATGATCTTTTTGATAAAATATTCTAGGTCTTAGTTCCTTTTATTTTTGGTACAGATAAGGGAAAAATGTTAGAAAATATTAATTTGCCAAAACCAAAATTGTTGGAAAGACATTACAAACTACCAATATCAACCCCCTAACATAATTTAACGCACTACCTTAAAAAGTGTGACCATCTTTTAGGTCACACATGCAAGCGAAATATTTGAACTATAATATTTGAACTAGACTATTAGGGCTTAGACAACACAATAAAAATTAGCTGCAGTATATCAGCCACCTCAAATCAGTTATCCATGAACCTGTTCTTCCCCATGTATGCATCAGAGCAAAGAGAAAAAAAATGTGACTTTAGACAACCTTGCATTTGCCAAAAGAGTTGTTCTGTATTCATAATTTTTTGTTAACGATCAATACATATTTTGTTCAGGTATCACAGTCTTTAGATTTCACTTGAGTGCTATTTACCACTTAAAAACACCATTAGATCATTTAACTTCTTTTCATATCAGCCACACAAACTGTCTATCATAGGTCAAAAGGGTTGAGAGCTGCATGCTGTAGGGGTACTTCCATGCTCCATGAGCTGCTTCACTTCAATCAAATCCACTTCCTATCCTCATCCTTGCTAATACATAGTGTCTCTCCCTCAATTATCAGTCTGATTTTCTCCCAGATCACAGTGCAGTGAAAATCCTGAAAATGACTTTTCAAATCATATGTATTTAGCTAGAATTTATTTTTTTCTAATCTGGAAGTTTCCAGCAGTAATTTGTCAACTTAGGTTCCCACATGTTCCTTAGGTTTACCCAAAGACACAGTCAGTCTGCTCCTTTTTGAGAGAGTAACACCTAGTGGCAATACCTGAGAACTTCACAGCACTTCTGGTACTCTCGATGGGATGGCATGGGACAATTTGCCATATCTCAGCATTCTTGCTTTCTTTCACTGAGTCAGAAAAAAATTCTATGCAGATTGGTCAATGCTGCTGATTTTACTCTCAGCATAACTTGCATCAGGACTTAAAATGAAAACTAACTTACTAAAGCATAGGACAAAAATTATTCCCTCACAATCAAGAATTTGTCCAGGGTACTTGTGGCACACAGTTGGTCTCCTTCAACAGATCCTCTGCTGAAATATCAACAGTCTTTACTGCTGCTCAATGCTCCAAGCACTCTTCCCTCTGTGATTCCCAGCATAAATGAGTTCATCCTTACGGTACAGCTAGAGGAGAGCCCTGGTGGAAGGCATGCCTGTGGTCAGTCTCATGGAAGTTGCCTATGAGCCTGCTGGCTTGGCTCAGAGTTACTGCCCTTCCCTGCACTCCTGCCAGTGGAGCTTCATGTCCAAAATCAGTTGCTGGGGATGACAATGTATCAGCACTGGAAGCTGTCTCTTGTGACAACAAAAACTTAGATGAAGCTAGATGATGATTCAGGTGAAAAGGACGTATTGTGATCAAGGTATCTGTTAGACGCTACCCTATAACTTGGTAGCAGGAAAGTGGAATACTGAATATTATTATTATTATTATTATTATTAATAATAATAATAATAATAACAATAATTTTTATTATGTTGCTGTAAATAAGTTTTTCTGTTCTTTATGGAAAAACAAAGCACACTATAGCTGATCACTGTAAAAAAAATGCTGCTTTTACTTGTACTACCCTTAGGAAAGCTCTCACAGACTAACTACTAGAGGGCATGCTATAAAACAGACTGATTCATTTACACTCTGTTAATGGAAAATTGTGTTTCTTGCTAGTTGTCTGAGACCGAGTTAGGTGTTATAGGGTGTCCCTGAAATAATCAGTCCCTTCAGATCTCTGCCATGGAGGTCAAGAAGGTTGCTGAAAGGCAAGGTTGCCATTCCAAAGAATCACTATATATATATACATATATATATATATATACACACACACACATATATATATAGTGATATATATATATACATATAGTGATATATATATATATATACATATACATATATATACAGATTTTCTTTCTAGTCTCCTCTCAGAAACCATAATGCAAGCATTCCACAATTTTAACTCTTACGGAAAAGCATCTTTTGCACTACACAGTAATTTTAAATTGTTCCTACTTGCACCATTCTAAAAATAATTTCCTCCAAAGCAATTTTAAGTTATACGATTTTCTTGTATTGCTCTTTATGTTCATTATACAGCTTTTGAGATTTGCATTACAGATTGAAGAATTTCTCTCCTACAGAAGCCAAACTTGTACTGTGTTTATGGAACCCTCCATCTCAGATTTATATTGTACGTGAATGTATCTCAGGCAACTTAGCATGGAAATTTTATTTTGACCGGGTACAGGAACAGAGCTTTCAGAAGCTATCATAAACATGAGTCTCTCCCATGCTGTTAAGTCCTTTTTTCCCACATCTTTTCTCTCTATAGTACTCTGCCAATATGACTGCTCATCTGGATAAAACAGGATATTAAAATTGCAGCTAGGTTCAACGTACATCTTTAAAATTTTCTCATATCAAATTTTATTCTTCTTGTAGTCCTTTTCTGGGGTATTGCGCTAAAAAAAATTTCTTCCTCCTTCCTTAGATAACCCAGACCTGGATCTCTTCCCCCATTCTCCTTTGGGTTGTGTAAGAAATGCTCTGTAAGCAGGTGCATGGTTTTGCACTGCTGTAGACATATTTAGAGGTAATTTAAGAAACATAGTAGTCAGCAGTGATAAAAATTATTGCCATGCAAGGAAGTGTTTAAACATCCCTCTCAGAGATTCTGAAGTCAAACTGCCAGATACTATAAATTTCCATTCTTTTATTTATTGACTCTTCTAAAGAAAGAGATCTTAACTTCAGCTAGATTTGGTTTTGAGCCTTTCCGTCACTGACAACAGATAGCAAAGATGAGTTAGGCAAGTGTCACTCAATGAAATTTATTTCTCTCCAACATGATAATTTTGAAGAACATATTTTGTGAATCTCTGGTTTCAGAAAGCATCGTAACACCAGAGGGAAAGAATCCTTACAGTTCTATGACAATGCAGACAACAGGAAATACCTAATTGCTGTTTCACAATATCTGGAACAGTCCCACCTTCAGCAATGAAGGATAATCTTTCACCAGAGACAGTGCTGAGGAAAGTACCTGACAAAACTTAGGCAGTAACCAACAATTAAGCATGTCCCCACAGGTAACATGTTGTACACTCTTGCCTGAAATGTCTGGTGGGAAATTTTGGCTGAAAGGTATCTACATTTGAGGTTAACACAGGCAAGGAGATGGATGATGTATGTGACAGACCATTTGAAAATGGAAAAATCTAGTAGCAGAGATAAGGATTGCTCCTCACAAGCCTTATAGTCTGTGCCAACCATCCTCACCTCTATTTGCAAGAGGCCTATATTGTACAGTCCTTTCCTTGCACAGCCTTGCCCTGATGCCTCTTGTTTTATTTCATTCAACTGTATTCCATTAAAACAACCCCACTGCTGATCTTACAGCTTCCGTGTAGAAAATCACTACTGAAATTTATGGATGAGAAAGCAAATTACCTTTGGAAGGAGCAAAGCAAAATAAGAATTGCTGTAGCAGAAACTCTCAGAGTAACAGAGCTTTTCTGAAGAGCTCTGGAAATCAGAAATACGGTCATCCAAACAGATGCTGTCACCCATGCCAACACTATTCTCCATGCCAGGAAATGTGTACTCAAACAGAAGTAATTTTTTAGTGTATCCCATGGATGAGACGTAATATAGCTATAGCCTGAACTGGGAACTTATTTTACCCCTGAAAGACCTCATTGCCTCTAGAATGACACTAAATGATTACAGCCACACTTTGCTGTTGCAGACTTTTCAGCTTCATGCATTTCCATTGACAGTCTCAGTAGAATAACCTCTGGCAAGAAGGAGCCAAAGAAGAGAGATTCCATTCAACCAGAAACTTTTTACAGGAGAAAAAATTAAAAGGGTTAAAAATAAATTCATATTATAAAAGCAGTTTAAAAAAAAGTTATACAGAATACTTAAGTATGGGAAATTGCTCAACAGAAGCCTGTGAAGCCCATAAAGGAGAAAGCAAGAAGGGTGTCAAAAGCAACTGCCAGGTACATGCAAAAAAGACAGAAAAACCAATCTGCCAATTGAACATGCCTTCAGAGGAAAAAAAAACTTGTTTATATGATAAAGAACGCCTAACTTTTTTAAAACAGCTGTGTATAATTAAACTTGAATAATTTTTCACAGCAATTGTACACAAATTCCATATATACTGGCAACTGAGAAAGACGTACATTAGAAAACTTCTTTAGAATGTGCCTTCTGCTACAGTAACAGAATCACAACAAATCACAGAATTTTCTAAGCTGGAAGGGACCCATGAGGATCATTGAATCCAGCTCCTCTCCCTGCACAGGGCCATTACCAAGAATCACACCATGTGCCAGAGTGTTGTCCAAATGCTTCTTGAACTCTGACAGGCTGGTGCTGTGACCACTTCCCTGAGGAGCCCATTCCAGTGCTCTGGTTTTCACAGAAAGGGTAGAAGCTTAATTTTCTTGGATAGCTTTACTTCTCTAAAGTATGGCTGCATTTGGCCATATTTTCAAAAGTCATTTGAGAAAAAGTGAAAACAAGTCCACATAGAACAGGTGTATATGCACTCTTACAGCCAAAGGAGCCAAATAAATGGCAGATCAAATCAAATGTAGCAGGTTTACTGGACAGGGATGAGGTAAAGAAAATTATATGAATGAGCATTACCTGATTCAAAAAAAAAAAAAAAAACCCAAACCTAGCAACGATCAAGAGGGCAAGAAACAAAGATAGCAATGCAGGAGGGAGAAATAAATTGGTGCTGCATGCTAGGTCAGCACAGGCATCCAATCAAGCAGCAGGAACCATGCTGGGGTTCACTGATACAAAGCATAAAGTTACTCAGAAAAAAATCATAGTATCAGGAACAAAATCTACTTTGCAGCAGCAGAAAGATGGAAATATGGAAGTGAAAGGAATTAATCTGGAGGATTGGGAGGGCAGAAAGGGCAATAGCAGCTCACTCACAGGGACACTGTAGCAAAGGAGGACTTAGAATAAACACCAAGATTCACAGATTAAACGTCTGGAACAGACTGGGACAACAGCTTGTACCAGCAGGAGCAGGGATGCTGAGAGTAGTAGGCAGAATAACACAGGACAGCGAAAACAAAGTTGAATGATATAACTACAGATGGAAGAATAATTGTCTTTCCTCATCACCAAGAGCAAAGGAAAAATTTAAGAAGTATTATTGTAATTCTCAAATCCCAGAAGGAAGACACCTTTGGAAAAGTTACAGACTGAACTTATACTTGGTCCACAAAACACCGGGACAGCCTTAACAGCAACACAGCACATAATTTCACTAAATGGGATCCCAGGTGCTGAAAAGTGGTTTAAACATACAGACACACAATTCTTCAAAGATTCAAACAACCTGGGGAGTGTGTGTGGAAAGGAAACACATGAAATTGTGCTCAGAACCCATAACAACTCAGATTCATACCATAAAGTATCTACAAGTAAAATATTTTACCTTTACCTATTTACCTTCTCTCTTAATTTGCTAAGGAAGAGGAAGACACAGAGGCAAGGAACTCATTTTTGATGCAGATACATCTGACACCTTGAAAAACCCATCTTACGATTCAGACTTGGAGCCCTGACAGAATATAAACACTGTGACAGCATGGATTACATTAATGTGAAGGAGATAATGCTCTTCCTTCATAATGACCTTCCAGAAATGAAAGCTGAAAGAACTAGCAAAGTCAAACATGTTTTCAGGTAGTAAGAGAACAGGTGTCTCTCCCCAGTGGTCGCTGCTGCCTCAAAGGAAAGCAAGATTTTAGCTCGCGTGGCACTGCTAACACAAGATTGCCTGTGCCTGGCACCTGGACAGGTGAGTGCAGCTTCCTGCACGTTTGACAGCTGAGGAGACAGGTTATGCTGCTCTGAGGGCATTGATGGGCAGTCATGTAAGATCAGCATCAGCAAGGCTGCCCAAGCTCCCTTATTCAGGGGCTGGGATGAGAACTCAAGACTGTTCTTCACTTTTCATCATCTCCACTCTCAGAAGTATCAAAAGGTGCTGAGAGATTTCACATACTCCAAATTGCAAAGCAGCTTTAATTTTTCTGCATCAAGCAAGAATCTCATGCAGTGCCGCCTAGACTTAAGGTGCCAAGCCAAAGCTTGGGCATAGAATCTCTGGTGAAAAACACTGAGTACATCTTGCTTATTCCTGAGTTTAATTTCTTCCCGTCCCTTGCTATCTCTTTTCCTTATTCTGTTTTACCAGCATTTTTTCTCTGCCTCAACTGTTCTTCTTTGCTAGTTGCTGCTTTCCCTCAGTGCAGGTACAGCACACCCATGGTGTTTCCTCTGCAATTAAACTGTAAACTGTGGTACTGCACAGCCTGGCCAGCTTGGTGTTTACTAAACAAGAAAGCAAGCTGCTCAACAAAAAATTTTTTAATCATTCACATCTTTCTGTGCAGCAGAGAAATCCTGGCACATCCTCTCCTGTGGACCTGCTACCCACTGCAGGTTCAAGTGCTGCTGGCACTCGTTAAGAAAGAAGAATTTCATTGCTCTTTGGCAACAAATGAAAGTCATATTCCTGGTGAAAGTGATTCCCTGATCCAGCTGGTAGACTGCCCAATCCTCCAGTTTCACATCAGAAGCAGCTCAGAGGGTTAGCCAGGCTATTGGAATGATGAGGCACAGAGAATTGGGAAGTTTAACTCCATTTACTTCCCTCATCACATGACAGACAGATCCATCTGCTGGTCTTGTGCTGACCCAAGCACTGAATTCCTCAGTAGCTGTTACCACAAATAAATTTTATTATTTTTCACTGTTTTGGGTTATTTTGCCATATCCCAAGTTGCCCTGTGTGCTAAATGCCTGATGTTTAAAGTCAGAGTTTTTAAGGCAAGTCACTATTATTTTGGTGACACAGTTAAACGTGTGGGTGTTTACATGGCAAGCAGTAGCCCTAAGGGAAGGAGGAACAGCAGGTAAAGGGGAAACTAAGTCCTTCAGTGCTTATTACTTAACAGGTATTGGAGTTAAAATCATTAGGATCCTTTAAAACCTGCCTGTAGCGAACAGAGATAAATGTGGAGTCACACCCTCTATCTTGAGCATTCAGTTCAGTAAAACAGCAGAATCAAGAATTCTGGAGCTGCTGAAGCCAAACTGGATATTAGATAGTGAACACTCTTGATTGTACTATTTTGAATTATTGTTCTATTTATTTTGAATTACTGTGTTATTTAGCCTAACTGTACTATTTTGTAGGCTGCTGTGATTTCAAGTAATTTTTCTTACTTTGCAGCTGTGAAGAGTGAGTGAAAAATGTCAGTTTTAATCATCAGTGACCTCAGTTTTGTAAAAACAAGGATAAGAAATCAGTGCATTCCTAGGATTCCTGTTCTGGACTATCCCTATATTACATTGTGCTGGATGACACACAGCACAGTAATTCTTAGTAGTAGTTCTCCACCATGATTCTCTTCTAAACCTAAACTTGCCACCACATTCCAATGTTCAGAATCTCACACTTTTCCCAACTCTTCCATTTCATTTGCCTTTTCCCTTCTGATAGTTGTGTGACACTGTCAGCTTCTGTTCAGGTTCTGACCCATGCTACCTCCCAGATTTTTAGTGAACTCCTAACTGCACAGTTGTTCCTCAGGTTAAAAATCGAGGGAGCATCCTCAATTTTTTCAGCATAGTAACTGATAAAAGCATTTCAGACAGGATGGATCCCTTAAGCATCCTACTTTGCTTACTCATCCAGTTTGTCTTTTTGTCCCATGACTACTGGAATTCTTTTTTACTGGTTACAATTAAATGTATTAATCTAATTTGCTTGTGAAAATACAGTGCATATCAACAAGAAAGCTTTACTAAAGATATTCAACATCTGTTTCTTTTTTCTATGCAAAGACCAGTTACCTGGCCACTGGAAGAAGTTAGATTGGTTTGACATGACTGTCTTCAAAAAATACAAATTGACTGTTACAAGCCAGAAGTTTCCCACACATGTCACACAGGCTAATAAGATGCCTGTGAAAAAATGACATCAAGACCTTTAGCTTTTATCTGAAAGGCAATTAAAGACATTTCCTTGGTATTATAGAGGTAGCACCTTACTCATGTTGCATTTTAAATAGTTATTCAAATGGCCCCAAACAACATGAAAGAAAAATTCTGTAGGAGGACAGAGATTAATAGAACTAAGCTCAAGGATTTTTAGAATTTTAAATAGTACCTATAAACAACAGTGATCTTAACAAAAATGTCCAGATTTTAGGGGATGCAAGCCTTTCTTGAGCAGAAGAAAAAATATATGTGTTCTTCTCAAACAGAAAGAAGCAATTTGAAATCTAAATGCTACCACTTCACCACAGTGGGCCCTGGCTTTAATCCTGACAGGCATCACCTCTGCTACTCAAATTCACTAAACTTATCCAAATTTTAAATCAGCTATGGGTTCCATTGATATCAGTAGTCTCATGGAGATTTGTAACTTGGTTTCATAATGGGCTTGATTGTCTTCTGAATTACTTAGCATTGATTTTTATATTAACTGTATCAAAGTTTACTGAAGCCATTGTTAGCTGATAATATTAAAGAGTGAGAGTAGATATTTATGTTTTTTTCTGAGATAGTCAGTTCTTTCTTTGTTTTTCACAAAATCCAGACTAACATTGGGGAGGTTGAGGTAAATGCTATATGCCCTCCTAAAGCACACATATATCAATCAATAAAGCAATTAAAGACTTAATTCTTCAGATGTAACTGAAATATTTACAAGAAAATTTACAGGGCCTGTATTTCCATTTCTAGACCCAAAAAGGCTTTTTTTCCAATCATACCAGCAAAAAGTCCTGCTAAAAAATCTCCCTTGATTCGAAGATCAACAGTGACCTTGGTAGAGGTTAAAAAGTGGGAGGTGGGGATCTGAGCAAAAATTAAGCACTTTCTTGAGTGCAAAGCATTCCTGATGATTCCTCTGGAAGCACATCTGAGCACTGCAGAGGAGCCTGCTATCAGAGATGTGCATAAGGGCCTTTATCTCCAGATGCAACCATGGAGGAAAATCCAAACACTTTTCTGTGAGAGAACACTAAACCAGTCCAGGGGACAACTAAAAATCCAGACAGCTTTGATTGTAAGGCTCATGCTGTTAAGATAAGAAAATTGGCTCTCACTGCACCTTGCAGCTTACACACCAGTAGTGAAATGGCTTTCAAAGCTGTTTAATTCTAGTTCCTACTGCTCTCTCCATGGGCTTTACTGCTGCAACCAACACATATGGCATTTTGCCTGTTCTCCATGACATTTCTCTTTTTTTGGCTTTTAAATCACCACATGCTTTCTCATATATATTTTCCAGGTCTGGAAATTAGTTTGCTCAAATAAAAGATTCATCAGCATGGGTAGTGGGACAGAAGGGGATATATGTCTTTGCAACTAAATATAAGGGAAGATTACCTTTCTCTCCACATCTCATCTGTCAGTCAATACAGGAAGATAAGCATCCCAGGAAAACAACTCAGAGCACCTCCTTCTCTGCAGGGATTATGCAGGTGTGTAAATTAAAAGCCAAGGCTCAGTTAGATGCATCAAATCTCACAGCACAAACAACTCCCTATCTTCTTCAGAGACAAAAGAGCATTTAGAGCTGGATGAACAATAGGAAGACTTACAGCCATTTTAGGTGAAGGCTGTCATACCTGTGGTGTAGATCTGTGTAGGTGTACAGGTCTGTTATACCCAAGCTGCGCTCCTGAACACAGCACCTGACTCTGCCTTCCTTGCACTGAAAAGCAGAATTGTGTAAAAGCCATGTCATCTATTTAGACAGCTCTGTATTATTAAACTAGACTGTGCATTCCTCTGAAAGATCACATTATAAATCCAGCTGCTCAGGAACTGAGATTAATTCACCTAAATTCACTCGGCTGCTTTAGGAAACACTCATGGGATGTTATAGGGTTGAGGGGAAGCAATCTGCTTTCAGACTGTTAACATATAAGGGACATCTAACCCATCTTTTTAAGTTCCCCTCTATGACCATATTTTTTCCACTCCTCAGCTGTTGCCAGATGAAAAATCATTTGCACCTGCTGGGTTAACACAATGCTTATTCTTCAGAAACCACTGGCCTATGGAGGCACACAATATACAGTTCTTCTGTAGGAAGAACTGGAAATCAACCAGCCCAGTTATGCCAGCTTTTACCACTTCACCAGGAAGTCAGGTATGACTTTGGAGTCACCAACCACCAGGGACCACCAAAGAGACCCCCAGGACAGAAGAACACATGAACAGAGGGAATGGAACATATATTAATGCATTCAGAAAAACCTATGAATATGCATGTAAAATATCCAAACAGGACCTTTTTCTGTACTTAGCAGGCATGATATTTCAGAGGAGATATTCCCTCGTGCATCCAGCCAAATAAAGAACATTGGAAAAGGGAGTGTATTCAGGCTGGGGGAAAGTCAGACAGGAAACCTAAGCCCAGCTCGTCAAGCAATCAAACCCATGACCTTTAATGAAGATGAAAAATCACCCTGAAGCGGTCCAGGGGAATCTTCCTCAGCTGATCCTCTGGTTACATTAGTGCTGGGGAATAAAAAGGTTTTGTTTGTTTTTTTTTTTAATTTGTACAGAAACAACTTATTCAGTATTGAGTACCTGCAGAGAACTTAACTCAGAATATATTAAAACCCACTAAGAATCAATAGGGATGGTGGACAGCCAACAGGTTATAGTTCCACCTGCTGTAATGAGGAAAATAAGGGAAAAAGAACACAACAAAACCCATTGGGGCACTGAGTCCATGATGTCTAGGCTCCAAAATTCTGTACTTTGTGTGTGAATGACTGAAATAGCAAAATCAATAACAGTGAAATGTCCAATTTGTTTTAAAAAAGATCCTATAAATCAGAAAAGGTCACCTCCTGCAACAGTAAACAGGGAAATTCACCTGGAGATTTCAGGCAAATAGGTTTCTCTGAATTACCTAGACAAAAAGGGTACAGGTATCTGCTGGTATTGGTAGGTACATTTTCTGGATAGGCAGAGGCCTTTCCCTGTCATACAAATAAATCTAGGGAGGTGGTAAAAATTATGCTTAAATTATACCAACCTGGGGATTTTTGGGTATGTAAAGACTTGGAACCTTGAGCCCTTAAAGGACAAATGGAAAAGACCTTTCTAAGTCCTCCTGATAACCAACACTGCACTCAAAGTAGAAGGAACTGAACCCTGGGTTTGTCACACAGAGGTAAAACCATCAAGCACAGGTGAAGCACAGCAAAAACAAGACTGACACTGTAAAGAGGTGTTTTTTTTTCTTTTAGTTTTTGTGGGGTATTTGCATTGCTGTGCAATGTATTTGCATTCTGTTCAGAGACATAAATCCTATTTACTGTTTAAGGTGTAGAATATATTTTTCTTGCTATTTCTAGCTCATGTTCCTCTTATGGAAGGCACCATCAGGTAAAGAGATTTTCAGTAACACTGCAAGAATTCCAACAGATAGGCAGTGGCCTTGACTCACACTGCTTACAAAGCAGAGACCAAATGTGAGTGATATACTTGGAAGGAACAAAAGTAAAGAGAAATCTTCATTGAATGTTGCTATACTGCAGAATGCCAAAGCTTCAGCAAGTATACCTTTTCTAGGAGCTTGAATGTACTTATGAGTGACATAAAATTTCAGTTTCTGTAGGGGTCCAAAGCAATTTTTTCCACTTTCATTCTTCTCTCTCTGACTTTCCTCCATGTCAGGAGAATGGACAAATCCTCCTTTACTTCCATAACTATGCATGGAAAATATAAAATTTCTTTATCAGACTATATTGCAGCAGACAATAAAAGAAAAATGAAACACAAGAGTATTCTCAATCTGCTAGTAGTGTATGGCAAATCATTTTGAACTACAGGTGCAGCAAGCCTGGAGGCTGACAATAAATTTATGTAAACCTAGAAGCTTAGATTTCTATTTCAATAAAGGAGAATGCCAAAGGAAATCCCTTCCTGAGATGGGCTATTGAAAACAGGAATGTATGAGAATGAGCAAAGAGGGAAAGCCAGTGGAAAAGGATGCATCAAGAAAGGATAGAGCCAAATGTTTAAGACTCCACTCTTTCACTTATATCGGGTATGAATTTCCTGCTTTTAAATACCATTCACAAGCGTGTTGCTTTTCTGAAAAATAATAGCCCAGTTTGTGAAGTGTTTCTATCCTTTCCCATCTCCCCACTCCTCACTGGTAAAAGCTACCACCTTTCTTTCATTCAAGGTTTCTTTGCCTTCACCAAAACAGTAACTGTGACCTTAATCTGCAGTTTTTACACTGCTTACATAAAAAGGCAACCATGGTACAGCTCCACAAACTGTTCAGTTGTGTAAAAATTTTCCACAGATAGCCACAAGCCAGGTTGCCAAATGCAGAAGTTGATTGACATATTTAAGAAAATTTTGCAATTTTCATTCATCCTAACTGTTATTGTTCCATTTTAACAGCTGTGGTAGAAAAATGTGCATGAAAATGGCCATGAGGATACCAGAGAATTGCCTTTGCTGCTCTGCACTCTTGCGTGCATTGAATTACAACATTAAAGTTGAAGCTGTTGTCTTTCTTGCTCACATTTGGAAATGTATTCTCAGAAACCTTTCCATCTTAAAATGCCACCTGCAAGACTCTGAGCATAACTGCACATTACAAAGAGTTTTATATACTGTAGCTGTTACATACACCTGGGCTTTATCAGTGCTTTTTAAAAAATGAAACAAAACCAAAATCCTTTGAAGTATCAAACATTAAATTTCAATCTTAGCTATGGAAAAATTGCAGGATCTAAGTTTTCAGACAAATGTACTTGAAAACACACCTGTGCATAGGTGCAGCATGCAGGAACCAACAAGCCACCTTACCATGTAAGTCAATGAATCTATTTTTTCAAAGTATTTATACAAATGGGTGAAGACACAACAGGAAGCTTAAAGGAACATACTTGTAGTTAGCATGAAAGGCTGAAAGTAGCCTTAAAAATTCCAGCACAAACAGAAAAGGCTTCTCACACAAATAAAGAACAAATGTAAGCTGTGGCTCCAGGAATGTTTTGTTTTGAATGCTAACTTGGAGAGATGTCAACTTTGTATTGCTGCTCACTGTCCACTCCCCAAATAAAACAAGCAATTTTGTCAGTGGAATAATATATTGCCTCTCTTCCTTTCACAGCACGAAAATAATACTTTTAAATGGTTTCTAAATTTGAGACAGTTCAGTTTACATATGCCCCCCTTTACGCCTCCTGTTATTATTGTATATGGTCACAGGCTGGGTGGAAAAGACCACACTTAGGCCTTTTCTACAACCAAACCCAGAACCTCAGGTGTGAGCAGAAACAGCCTGAAAGAGCATTAAGGCTAAAAACCTTTTAGAAGCATCAGTAATTTTTCAGTATTTCCCACACGCCCCCCGCTTGCAGATTTATCGGAAAGGTACACCTACCCCCGAGAGCACAGATACACCAGACACACCTTTCTTGGAAGTGAGAGCAACTCCAAATGTGGGAACAGGGCTAAAACAAAAGGCTCTAGGTGATGCAGCCTGGGGGATTTGGTACACCAAACACACCTGCTGAGCAGAAATGTCATTGCTTCCCTCCCTATTTAGCAGGCACACTGCCAATTTGCCCCACATCTCTTTCCTTTCCACCCCTCAGTACCCACCTTCCCCTCCATTACAGCTTCCTGTGGCATCCACAGCAGCCATTACCTTGCAGTGTGTGCTTAAAGCAGCAACACAACCCCTCAGGTAGCCCCCAGGGGCCAATGCTAGTCATAAATACAAACAGGAGAAATACACATGAAGTACACCTTAATGAGCAATATCCACTTTAGCCTCTCAGACATTAATTGCTTCATTCTTCTCAAAGCTTTAGAAACAGAAGTTCACACAGGATGGAGAGTTGGCACAAGGTGTTTTCTCCACAGTAACCTCTTGTTTCTATTTTGTCCTTAGTGCAGTACAGCTGATGGATAATAGCTTGCTCCCAGGTCAAAGCTGAGATATTAAAATTACTATCAAGAGCCATTTACGGTGCTTCTGCATCTTTACCGTCCTTCCTTGCTTCATTTCATAAGAGAAAAACACACAAGTGTTCCAGGGGGACACTCTCTGGCAGGAAGTGGGGAGCAGTAAGACTGTTCTCTCTTTCCAGCTCACAAGATATTCTGGCAAAGGCAACTGTTGGAATTAAGCTGGAAAAAAAAAAAGTAAATGTGTCCATATAGTAGTGAGTAACTTCTAGGAGCTCACATAGGATGAGAGGCCAGTGCCTTTCTGTATGGCCTGATCTCCTGCTCACAGCAGGTCAGCAGCAAGCAATGGATTTGCAAATATATATTTGCATTGCCATCAAGCTAAACAGAAGAGTTTGAATAGATGCATACCATCCCTCCAAAGGTAATAAGCATGCACAGGGTAAGGTTTTGTGAGTTGGGTTGTTTGGTAGGGTGTTTTTCTATCCCTTATCTCGTCCATATTCCATCCTGCTCAAAATGGGGAGAGAGGAAAGTCCTCATTTGGGTTTGGAATCAGTATTTGAACAGAGGGTGCTGGACTGCTAGGGGACAATATCTGAGAAAAATTGTCATAAATTATCTGAGAGCACATCTGATGGTTAGTTATGGGAGCACTGTTAAGCCACCCCACTGCTCAGGGTTATAATCTTTCTCTTATGCCTGTGACTCTCCATAAACCCCACTTCCATAAGATGCACTTGATCTCACACTGGAGCCCTGACATCTCAAAGTTACAGGAGCAAGTTTATTCACAAAGAGACTCTAAGAGCAGAGCTAATCTCAACTCTACATTGCCAACCAAATTAGTTGATATCACTGGGGCGGTTTCATTTTTAAGAAAATCCACAGGGGAACAACCCATTTTGTCATGGAGGAATGTATGCAATGGCATAATAACAGCCACAAGAATCCCTTCTTCCTTCCTACACTAGAAACACTAGAATAGAATCAGGAGCTGGAAAAATTAATTTCAAATTTTGTGGAGGAAACAGACTCCTGATTTATCAAGATAAATAAAGAAGTCCTGAAAAGACAATGAAGCCTCTGTTCTTTCAGTTAGGAAAAAAAATTCCAGCATATAACCCCTCTTTTGAATTACATGCTTTCTTCTGAACAATTTGCATATTTTTCTATTGAATTTCAAAAGAGTTAAGAGCAAAATTAATGTGATTCACTGTGAATGCCAGGAAGACAATTATGGCCCATCAAACCTGCACAAAAGAAGGACAGAATTGATGTGCACAGTAATGCAAGACTTTTTTTCCCCCCTTTCTTTTAAGGCTTTCTTTAGATTCAGCTAAGCGCAAATCTAGAGGTTAAGTCTTTTTTATTCATGCTCTAGCCCAGCTGTCCAGCTGTCCTAGTGTTATCTTACAATGTGTTTACTAGCCTGACTTTCAGAGACCTTACATTAAAGAGCAGCAATCTCTTCTTTAGTCCATCCAGACTGAAACAACTATTTTCTTTACTTGACATTCCTTTAAAAAACAGTAGTCTAAATATCCTTGGATTTTTAGGACTGCATTGCTTTGAGTAGCATCATATAAGCTTGCTCAAGACACCATGCAACTGGTTCAGGAAAGGAGTCACAGAGGTTTGACAGTATGTTGTGGCTGTGAAGGTGTCCCAGTACTTTACTGAGGAGGGAACACCTGATAGTCTCACTTTAGACACCCACTCTGCCCACTCACAGGATCCTTTGCACCACTGTCTGTGTTGGCTTACAGCACATATGCACTAATAATATGCCCCCTGCATAGAAAGTATTTGTTCTCATGTGTAACAGTCACTAACCCACCCCAGAGGTAATAAAGACATTTTCCACACTTCTTTTTAACAGAGCCACCCAATCTAGTGCATACTCTATGGCAGGGAAGCTGTGCATTCTGAGATTCTAGAAGCATGGGCAAAGGAGAAACACCAGGTTTCTTGTTCCAGTAGCCAAAGTTTTAGGATGAAGTTACTGCTTCCATTACTGAAAAGTTCATACAGACAGCATTAATAGACAGATTCCTACTATCTCAATGTTTTTTTTTTAAGTTCAACATGTGAATCACTGGTTTTGACCTTACCTATGTCATTATTGATGATTTGACTTCCCTACCTGCTTGAATCCTTCGTTGAACACAAAGTATGTCTCAAATGTCTCATTGAGGAAAAAGTGATATTCTGTTTGAAAAAAGAAAACTTTTACACAAAACTGAGAGTTCAATGTCAGCCAGCCCTCTTTTTATTTAAAACATAGATCTCTTCTTAAATACTCAATCAAGTTTCCACTATCAGACAGGGAAACTCATCAATTCAGCATATGAAAATTCTGCTGCTGTAATCTCTACAGCTCTTGTTCCAACAGGATCCAGTTAGTTTTACTAGAATGTTTTTCTGACTGACCAATATCCCACATGACAGCTGACAGCCTTCATACAGAGGAAGCTCAATTATTCCATAGGAGAGGATCACAGTTGGGTTAATATTTGTCTCCCATTTACAAAGCACCTGACTTTTTACTTGTCCTAGTGCTAACAAAGGTATAAAGCAAGTAAAAAACTTGCAAAAAAGTCCCTCCTTAGTATCTGGACTGAAGTTCTCCACTGTTTTTCCTTGTTCTAGTGTTGAAAAGGGAGATGTGATACGATAACATGTAGATCATGTCCAGGTCTTTAAAGTGTAGCAAAGATGAAACTGAATTCTCTTCTGTCATTCAAGAGCATTAGTTAGATTTTTTCCCTGTAACAAACTAGTGCCATGTAAGTTGTAATTTTTGCAGGAGATGCATAAGCGACTTTCACTGCTGGAATATTTATCTATGTTGATTTTTAACCCAGTAGCAGAGAGTGGAACACCTTGCGTGTAAGCAGTGTATTCACTTTCAGTTCCAAAAAGAATTGAGATTTTTCATTGGTTATTTTTGTTAGCCTAAATGAAAAGTGAATCTAACATCACTTTTACTTACAGCATTTCTAAATGAGACAATTAAAAATGCTGAAGGAAATTTGGAAACAAAAATCAATTAAATGTGTCTTTCCATTAAATGTAATCTTTCCATTACTTACTATAGTTAAAAATCTAAATTAGGTCCCCAAAGTTCAAGTTTTATTTAGCCTAAGCTTTTGAAAATTAATTTACTGCTCTCAGAAGAAATTCTTTTCCTGATTTGGCTACAAGATATTCTGTGGTGCATCTCCTTCAACAACATGTTTTTAATTTGTTCCTTTCCATGCAGTTAATAATACTTAGAGACCTGTATTCACTATGTCCCTCATGGCCACAGGCATCTTATTTCTGTGGCTATTCATAGAGCCATAGAAAGTTAAAACTTCAGACAAAAGTACATGATTTCAGTGAAGATCTTCTGTAATGGGCTTGCTGAAGGCAAAAATTTCGGCGGTACTCTGTTACTTCCTAAGTTACAAACAAAGGAGATATTACATAAATCAGAGAATGTAGAAATCATTTTAATCACATTTCCCTGGCAAAATTCTAGGGTCAGACTGCAACCTGTAGTTTAAATAGCTAAGCAGTTTAAAGAGAGCATTCAATATGTAGTTATTAAAAGAAAAAGGGCATATGGTCCTAAGTCATAAAAGGATTTGGTGATTTTCACAGCCCTTCTAGGTTTTACCCCATTAAATAGGAAAGATTTCAGCCATCACAGCAAGATAAGATATTCATCATTGCAATAACAAGTAAATTCTTGTCATGTATTACATCAAAAAGTAATAGAGGATGGAAACTCTTCAAAATGGGAGAAAAACACATCTTCCTTTGCTCTCAATAGGTGTTTAGCTGTGTTAGACAGACAGTTAAGGACCACTGCTACACACTACAGTAGCCATTGTCCCAATTTTCCAAGCTGCTAAGGACCCGCTATTATCCTGATTTCTGATTGCTGCAGCATTAAATATCTGATTAAAGAAAAGCCTTTCCAAAGCACTAACAATTGCTTTGTTAAAATGCTGGATAGCTTCACAATCCTAGCAATGAAAAATTCTATCTTAATTCTTTATCCTCTGAAGTATTCAAAGAAATGCATTAAAAATAAAATAAAAAACTCTGAAGATTGAAAGGGTTTGAGGGGGGTGGTTTTTTTATATTTTGAGAGTATGAAAATAATATTTTATGCTTCTTAGGGAAAAAATACAGAAGAAACTTTTTAAAAACAAGGCTGAAATATTAATAATAAGGATACAATGTCTACCTTAGAAGCAGCTTCAAAATATAAATCCTGTTGAGCCATTTGCATTAGTATTATTCAAACGCTTTAGCAATAAAACTGCAAATACTTGAAAGACATTGTATTATTTCAGAAAACATAAATATTTTAACTTCCTCCCAAAAATATATAGAACTAGATTTTTTTAGTGGCAAAAGCCTCAAAGTACAGATCAGAACAGATTATTTACTCTGTGTTGAAGTCTGATATGTACATGGAAATATAAGACTTTCCCCAAAAAGAATTTGATATATCCATCATAACAATTCACAAAATAATAGACTAAAAGTTTATGTTCTTAAGAAATACAAAATTACTTTTCAGAATATAAAATTCTGACAGCAGGTTTTTATTTCAGGAAAGGAAAAAAGAAACAAAAAATGCACATACACACAGAATCTGTCATGTCATAAGTCAAAAATCAACAAACTTTTCTAAGAGTAGTTTAATAATTCACACAAACAGGAAGAAAAAAATAAAGTTGTGTGTTTCAGATGGAAGAGCCCATAAAATAAAAAGCAAGATCTTTGTCTAGTTCCATCTGTACCACTCCCACACAGCACAACTAGAGTTGAACAGACCACACAGAATATTGTGACATTCCAAAACTGCATACATTTAGGAAATTGTACGTCACTGTCTCAGGGCTTTGGAAGAACACTTAGCTAATACCTGCTTAAAAACTGAAGTACACAGACATGTGGCTCTAAAACCAAACCATTTGCCTGGATGCCATTTAATCCCCTTCTATCCATGTAAGATCAGAAACATTTGAGCCATATCCAGGCTCAAGAATGGCTCTAATAAGAAGGAAAAGCAAAGCAGCCTTACTCTGGAGATCAAAGGTCTGGTGTGTCAGCAGCAGACCCAGGCATGCTGTGTGATAGCACTGGAGACAGTTTTCCTGCCTGGGCCTATCCCATCCATCTCATTTTTCCCCACTCACTGCAAAGCCTACAAGAGTCACAGAAAGGGAGATCTGGTACTGACTGGCTGGTGGAACACCCACTGGCCACCATCAGTGTCTCTACTTTCTCCTCCAGAGGAACCTTTGCAATTCTCTGCTGGAACCCAGCTCCTACTCTAGGAACATCCCAACTCTTCTGAAGCAACCATCCCATAAAAGCAGCGTATGTGTGGCCCACTATGGGGAAAGCTGTGATCTCAATTCTATTCAGGATTCAGTACTTTTTACCTGTTCATTCAAAAAAACCCCCAAAACCATAAAACCAAACAAATACCAACAAACTTTATCTGGTTTTTGTCACTGTCCACATCAGGTTTTGAAGGCCACAGTAGGTGTAGTTTCTGAGGTACCAGGAAAGAGAATAGGGTGGTTGAAGCACACTTTTAAATAACCAAAATGAACCCTCAAACTAATAAACCATTTAAGACATTCTTTTACCTTGTTATCACTATATGCTATTTAATATGATCCAAACAGAAAATCTACTGAAATTCATAATTAGAAATTTTTCTAACTCACAGTTAGGAAAAATCCCATTTGATTTTGCCAGTCAAAATGACCATGTTTCCTGTCTGCCTGATTGTATGATAGAAAGTCATAAATTAAAGAGAAATGTGAAACACATTAGCCTGGATCAGAAAATTCATAGTGGTTTGATTGTACATACCTTACATCAATAGTTTTTAGGAGACTAATTTGACTCATCTATATGTATACATCCACATTTCGTTGTGAGCTGGCCAAAAAAAAAATGAATCCTCACTGACCCGAGCACCTGAGATTTCATCATCCAACACCTAAAGCAGATTTCCCATATGAAACTAGCAATGTACTGGAAGAGAAAAGCTGTTTAAGAGCAAAGGAGTGGATAGCTCCTCATGTCTCATACCACATCCTACAGCTCAGATTCCCAGGGAGTTTATCATGCTTTACATGAGACAGATAAATATTTTAGTGTAATCAATGTGTCTTATTCAGATGAAGATGGAGGTCTGAGATAGACATGCAATTGTCTGTGCTTTTCTAACTTCAGCATCAAAAGCTGACAAATACCTATTACATTCTCTTCAAGGGAAAGGAAAAAAAGAGTACCCAAAATTAAATTTCAAAAAATGTTAAGAAAAAAACAAAAGGGATGGCAATGAAATGAGTTTTCCATATTGTGATAAAACACTCTGCAGCTTTAATTTGATTTTTTTCACCTACGAACTGAACTGCTTTGATATGTATAAATTATAGGGCTTGTATGAGAACAAGTGGACAGTATCAGGCCTGGAAGCTTGAATTAATTTTGGTTTCCTCTTTATGGAAGTTTAAAAGTCAGGTTTGCAACAAAAACAAAAGGGAGAAACAATCCAGCACCCATGGAAACCAAAGAAGGCAAGGAATTTTATAGAAGTAAAATACCCTAGGTAAATCAAAATATATTTTCCAGTCACTAAGCATTTCAGTTTTTTTAGGAGCTTAGATTTAGTGTTCATGTCTATCTTTTATATTGGTTATTCAAGTAACTTTGCTCAAGAAAAGTTATTAGTTCAGCAAATAAAAAAGGAGATAACTTCAACATTATTTCATTTCAACCTCTTTATTTTTAATGTCATTTTCTGAGCTGCACATGTATTTATTTCCCTCATTTCTGCTCCATTGGCCTGAAAGGAAGAACAAAGGATAGGACAAACGAGAGCCAAAAACACACAGTAGAAAACATTTGTTAGCAGCAGGACACAAGGCTCCTACCCATCACTCTGTCTCATTTGTTCCCTATCCTGCCAATCCAGCATTTCCTCTACATTCCCCAGTCAGAAAGAGGTCAGTTTATGAGAGAGATGGATTGCTCATACAAATGATACACAAGGAAAATTACCATGGACAAGAAGTTATTCATTCCAAGAATCTCAATTCATCAAAGCTGTTGCCCAAGACCAGCACTTAAATCTCCTACCACATGGATACCAAAAAACTCCTTTTGTAATACAATTTACCATTTAGGATACCTGAGGGTTGGAAAAAGATAAAAACGCAAGCTTTTCCTTTTGTGACTTCAAATGCTCTGCTTGACATCTGACATGACATTGTGGGTGGGAGGACAATATAAGCACTATATAACACTATAGCAGTACTGATGCTTAACAATTTTTACAGTTTTTCACTTGACAATTCAAATACAACCAATGGTACTCAAATAATATAATTTAGTATTGCTATAAGCTATACCAAATTATGTCTTTGTGAAGGATTCTGCAGTGGTGTTTCCCTGCTATTTGGACAGTAGTAAAAAGTACCTGATGATTAAATTGACCTGTTTTCCCCTTCATACCTTTTTCTGTGTTACTTCTGATTGTGTCAGACAAGCTTTGTGCCTGCTTACTAAGTAATGATCCCTTAACCTGCACTCTCTGACTATCTGATAAACTTAACCTAAAGCTTGCTCCTCTTACACTTCTCTCGTTTGGCTCATCTTCATCAGCTTCTCAAAAGCTCCTTGACATTTGTCTCCTATTTCCAGACAGTTTTGGTTTTATTCTTGCTCTTAGAAAATTTTCTTTTCCTGTTCAGGTTCCATTTATCAGGTTTTACTACTTGGCTGACTCACATGACAATGAGATGCAAATTCCCTTCAAAACATGTTTCCACAATACCTGCACAAGTCACTCAACTGTGTAAAACGAACGAATCCTGGGAACCTGTGCATCCCTTATGACAACTGAACTGTAGCCTTTATCCTCATATAATGACCTCCCTCTGAAAACAGAAGACTGAAGAGTGTCAATTCCAGAAAAATTAATTGAATTGCTTATGTTTGGAAGCAGTCTGAAGCTGAAAGGGAACTGGGGAAAGACCAGAATGAAAGGAATCCTGAATCCCAGTGTCTGGCAAAACCACATTGTTCTCTTTTCTCCCTACAGCCTCCACACGTTATTCTGTGAAACAGATGGACACCTGTTCATTGCAATATTTTGTTCTCTTGTTGTTTGGTTAATGTGAAGCCCTAGATTTCCTTTACTTCATATATTTAAGAGATTCAG
Organism: Melozone crissalis; assembly: GCF_028551555.1. Classification (NCBI taxonomy): domain Eukaryota; kingdom Metazoa; phylum Chordata; class Aves; order Passeriformes; family Passerellidae; genus Melozone; species Melozone crissalis. The sequence continues at coordinate 37,587,696 of NW_026535794.1, forward strand.
TCCCAGGCCAGACTTACCATTCCATTTCTACCAGATTTCTAGTTTACATTACATATTTTATAACTACAGCATTCATAGAAAATAAATATTACATTATCCAACTTTAAAATTCCCATCTCTACTGTTCTCTCAAATTCTAGATATTTGTAGTTTATAGAAAAGGAACCAAGGAGACCAAGCCTTCCTTGCATTTGTGGAAAGTCAGTTTGAGTGGGCTCCACTGCCAGCACCCCAAGTCACCTAGACTCTTACCAGTCCTGAGCTCTTGACTTAAAGCTCTTCAGCTACATTTTCTCCCTTTCAAAAGGTATCTCAAAGGACTTGGGCACCAATAGGCTTGAAATTGAACTTTGCTCAGCCACTTTCAATTATTCCTCTAGCTTTTAGAAGCTGTTCTTTCTTCAGCTGCTGTCTTAATGCTCCTATTACTAATCTTTCCTGATTGTCTGAAAATGCTTGAGCAAGAGCAACTTTCCCCAATGGAAATGTAAATATTCCAAATGAACTTGCTACAAAGAACCAGCCTCGTGACGGTGGTCACAAGGGTTTTGAGGTGAAGAGAGGCGAGAATGTTGATTCCATGATCAGAAGGCTTGATTTATTATTTTATGATATATATACTACATTATAACTATACTAAAAGAGATAGAAGGAAAGTTCTCAGAAGGCTAGCTAAGCTAAGAATAGAAAAGAATGAATAACAAAGATCTGTGTCCCGGCAGAAAACGAGAGCAGCTCTGCCGTGAGTGGTCAGTAAATCCAAACCTCCACAGGAGACCAATCACGGAAACACCTGTTGCATTCCACAGCAGCAGATAACCATTGTTTACACTTTGTTGCTGAAACTTCTCAGCTTCAGCAGGAAAAAATCCTAAGAAGGGATTTTAATGAAAAGATGTCTGCGACACAGCCTTTTGATTCCTTCAATTGCTGATGAATATCCTGAACATAAAATTTAAGAACATATTGGGTTGCAATATGTTGAAAACCCTACTTTGCTACATTCATAGGCTAAAGCCCAGTTTCATTAATAATTTAAACAAAGGCTGCTGTTTGGATCAAGAACTTCCCACACGGTGTGTCAGTTCGTGCACAACAGACAGTGAAACTTCATCTTTGAAGGGAAGGATGTGAAAAGCAGGAAATGAAGATCTGGATCCAGGTGTTATCAGATTCCTTCACAGGTAAGTCTCATACTTCATTGGCAATTGCAGCTGTAAAACAGCTCCACTGCCATCTTTTAGAGCACAGATGTACTACTGCTGCTGACACCCACTCACTGCAAAATTGACTGCAGTGCAGAGCACTGATCTACAATTCTCTGTACTAGTTTATCACAATAGGCATAGTAAAAAATATAATGTTAAGACTAATTTGTGCAACTGCATTAATTAAAAGCAAATACAGCAAAAAGACATAAGCATTAACGTGGCTGAAAGAGAGAAAAGAAAAACTAGGAATTATATTTTGTAACCAAACCAATATGCAAAGATGTAGTCCACATAAGAAGAGAGAACTGTGAAAGAAAAATGCTTTGTGGCTTCTTTTAAATGCAAAAGTTTTGTTTTTTCATTGAAGCCAAATCCAATTGTTTCCGTAGTACAATGTTTCAGAAATAATCCAGTTCCTAGCAGGTGACAGTTGTCAGGTTAGGGACTGAAGAAGTTTGGCAAACCAGCAGAAATAGTCAGACCATACACTACTCCAAGAACTCAATTTGATCACTCCTAGTCATTTTGTCAATGCACCAAAATATTTTGAGACTTAGTCTTTTGTAGCAACATTTCAGGATGGGATACCTCCAAGTTATTTTAGAGACAGGACCTAGTGACTCTGCCCCTCTGTCTCTTTCTTTTATTAGGACCTTTGAAGAAAGAGAAGAGACACTTATTATCAAATTTAGCTTTTTTTAAGCCTTTCAATGTCTTCAAAAGCAAGAATACACCTGGTAAACTGGAGACATCACAATTCCCCTAACACATTTTTTCTTGTTTAGATGCTTGCTTCACAGCACTATTATCATTGCACACAAACTTCAAATTTAAAGTTCTTTTTAGTCACCAATATAAATGCTCTAAGATGTTCCTCCGCCAAAGCCATGGGCACTAGTGAAGAAAATAGAAGGGCATTGTGTCAAGTACATTCTCCATGGGGAACCTGAAATGCTAGAATTGTAAAATAATTGTGTAAAACTCACAAGGTTTCATCTGTTATACTGCACCTTTATAAAAGGATTAACAAGTACTAACAGAGAAAGCTTGAACATGACATTTCTTCATACTTTCCCCTGTTTGCAGGTAGCCAAAGGAATTTTATTTCTAATGGTGTTATTATACCAACTTTCTCAAAAAATATATTCACTTTTAAAAAAGTCACAAAACCTCTGCAGAGCACAGAAGACTGCTATATATATATATATCTGCCACTGTGCACATTGCTAACTCAAAGATTTCTTCTTCTATTCAGTGCATTGTGCTCCTGACACATACTTTCTATTAATAGACTTTACTCTGATAGTCTCCCTTTACAGTTATTTTGATATCTCCACTGAACATGCATTTCCCAGAACCTTGATTTGGCATTTCCTATTTTTTATTTTTTTTTTAAGATATTATGTGCCAAGTAGCTTTGCCTCACAGGACTCTGTCCATGTATCACATGATGTGTGAAAAGCTTTATAACACATGGTTTTAATCATTATTAAACCAGGGGAGATGAGAGAATATGCAAAACTGAGATAACAGTAAACTTGCTTAGGTGACTCTGACCACATAAAGGGATGTTAGCTTATGCTTGAGAGATTTTGTGCCACTGTGTAAGACTGAAACTGTATTACAAGCTTGTCCTGGTTGCAGAGAGGGGGCAGAGAATGTGGTTCTTATTCCATTGCTGTTTTGCTTTCAGTAAATTATCTCAACCAGCAGTCTCTACCTTGCTCTTACCCTGCTATTACCAGAAGGAGCAGGGTAAAGAGATGTGGCTTATTTGGAATTTAATTTCTGGCCTGTGTTAAACTACCACAAATCTGTTGATTTTCAGAGAGTAGAGCATTCTCTTTTCTCCAGTGGTGTATTTTTGGAAGCAATATGTAACAAGGAAGTTGTTAATATCTGATTCTGTATTATTCTACAGTAGGATTATATTTCAGTAAACCTTAGACCTTATTAAAGAGTAGTAGTTTTCTGCAATACAAAATTAGTATCATAAAAAGGATCCAATTGTGGTTGCAAGTGTTTTTGACACCTCAAAAAAAAAGAGAAAAGTTGATTAGTTTGAAAAGAAACCACAAACTTCACAAAAGCTTAAAGAATTATAATATCACCAACTTGATCAATCACAATGTCATGGTGATGTCAGTCCAAAAAATCATGTTCAACTGTGGTAAAACTTTATACAAGCATTATTACTTAGCACAGAACTGTTTAGATTTTAAATTAGGATACCTAGGAATAGACATCCTGTTTTAGCAAACAGTTTATCAATTAAAAATGACAAATGGCTGATCCAGAGTTTTTGCAAGAATAATTGTCAAGTCCAGTTCCGGAATAATTTGGTTGAATAGAAATGCAGTGCTGTAGAGATGACTTCTGATATCCTTTCATGCAACACATACAAAACTCACAGAATTAAGCTGAGAAATTCACTAACCTCTCTCTAGCTCAGCACATATTCCTGCCATGAAACACATGTTATTCCTGTGTTGAACTCCTAGTTCATTTTGAATCAAGTATTTGGCAAATTCAGGAAAAGAATGTGGGGTTTTAGTCCCCATTTATCTGAGTAAACTGGCATTTTGGTCTGGGTTCTGACTTAGACAACAAAAATCTGTGAACCAAGCTGATCTGCTCTTAATCTTGAGTGTCCTCCAACACTGGCTAAAAGGGAGGGTACAACACCACTACTGCCAATGCAGTATGAGTGTATTCACTGTGGTTTATTTAAAACTCACAGAATTAATTTTGTTTCATGAAAAAATTGAGCAATGTGACTTTTCAAGAGGGAGGAATTCCTCAACCGATTACATATGCACACAGCTGCTGAGTGCAATCCTGAGGATAACCATGACTCAGAGACTTTATTCTATTAGAGGGTAGCTGAGCAATTCAGCTGAGAACAATCTGAATTTTGCAAGAGTTTTTCCTTATGAGCTGTTACTTTTGAGGAAATAAGGTAAGCTCTAAGAATCAACCTCCTGCTACCCTTCTTCCAGATGTAACCCAGACAATACTTATGTGATTAAAAAGCTTAAAAGTTTACTGGCACATGTAGCATCTAGCACAAAAATAAGTTATCAATAATCATACAGTAGATGTTTCTAGTATTCTGATGCGGCAGTCCATCCAAAATGTCATAAAGGACTTTTACTTGTTTTAGTGCCAAATTTTAATTCTCTCCTCCTCAAAAAAGTATGAATTTGCTTCCATTGAAGCAAATTCCATTTTTTTGTGGAGTTACTAAAACCTGAACATTTGTTTAGAAAGACTTAAGTAGCCCCTTTTTGTTGTGCAGTGCCAGAACCTCATCAGCTAAACATTTGCTCAGGAAGGCTCCAGAGAGTGCAGTAGGACAAGACAGTCTCAAAAAGAATAGCAGGTGGCTTAGCTGGAGAAGGGGAACAAAAGGTGTCCCTGGGACCTCCTCAAATAAGTGGATGCTAAAAGACAATGTTAAAAGGACTTGTACAACAAGGGCTTTTAAGGGTTAGGTAGACAGGAGGGAAAGTGGCCTTGCTAAACCTTAGGATTTGTGATGCTCTGGAATGAAAGTTTAACTTACTGGGAATTAAATTTCCAGAGATGTCAGAAAATGCATCTTTCAGAAGCAGAGTCCCATGCAAGGAAAAGGAAAAAAGAAACTGTCTAAAACTATTCAAAATAAATTTTTAGACAAGCCATACAGCCTGCAAGCCTTAGATCAGAGTGTCTTGCTCAAACATTTACAATATTGATTCTTAACCATAAGAATATTTGACTCTTCTAAGTCAAGAAACTGAGCAGGATACAGAACATGTCTGCATGTCTCCAAAGCAACAGGCTGTCAGGCATAAAGTCCCTTGTTCCATGAAATCCTGTAAGCAGGTTTCTGAAGATTATATTCTGTTTTACCTAGATTTTAAGCTGTGAAGGTCATGCTCATGCAAGAGAGATCATTACAAATTTTCAGAAAGGTAAACAAAGCCTACAGGAAGGAGAGATTTCCCAAACATCACAGAATTGCTGCATGGCAAGAAACCAAACTTTTCTGCACTGCAGCCAAGTGCCCTACTTTGAGACCATACTGCTTGACAAGAACAGGATCTGCTTTGTCTAAACAGTTTCAGCCTTTCATTAGGTCCCTTACACCCCTCACAAGGCTCCCACAGCTTTACAGGTAAGATTAAAAGTTGTGAATGTAAATCAAAATTTTGCTGAGCATATTATTCATATTATTGCTATGTGGAGAACCATTATTTGTTTCAAAGGTTAAACACAAAGGAAATTTTCTGTGGATTCACAGTCTTAGGAGACCACTTCCCCTACAGTTCATTTCTTGGTACAGAATGACTGCTCCAGGGTTATGTGCAGTCCCTTCACAGCTGCTCTAAGGTTTTCCTTTCCTATAAAATGCTTCCAGAAAAGAACTTGCTTATTTACATGTGTATTCACAAAACAAATGCAAAATGGATCCTAAGAATTCTGTAAAGTGTCACAAGGACCACAGATGTACTTTTCCCTCCATTATGCTGTCTAAACTCATGCCTTTAGCTCTTGAGTATCCTTGCCCCAAACAGTCTCAAGTAAATATATGGAAAACATGCCAAACCCATTCTTGGTATTGTTCCACAGTCCATTGGAAGCTCACCCTTGCCTTTAGTGCAATGTAGTGCTTAACCACATTCATCTTGATAAAATTCCAATTAAATTCTAATGAATGCTGTCAGAAAGTGTGTTTGGTTGTGGTGATGTTTCTTTTGTTCTTTTTTTAATAAAAGCACTCTAAATATTCATTAGCACCCACACTGCTGCTCCATTCTTACAGAAAGAAGGAAAAAATTGCTCGGATATTTCCTGTAGGCAACTATCCACAAGGCAGAAATATAATTTAACATGAATTGAATTTGTACAGCTAACGATGCTGTTTTGAACAAGACATACTATGAAAAACAGCAAGCACATAGCAGTGGATTTAACTGGTATGCAGTTAAATCCAATTAAGTTATTGATGGCCAGTATCAATAAAATTACTGATGCTTATTCTGGGAGCTAGAGTCAGTGAAACCTTCCCCATGAGAAACAGCACCACTGATTTGCTTTGTCATACCAATGTCTTGTCTTCCTATTAGGAATCTCAACAGTTTAGTCCTACAGCTTATTAGGAGCTGTAAAAATCACAGATAAAACAAGGATTGGAAAGCTGAAATGATGACTCATCCACTCCTTTATTTTCCAAACTGAGGAAACAGCTGGGAGTGGAGGAGGTGGAATTAAAAAACAAAACCAAGGAAAAAAACAAACAAAACAAACAAACCTAACACAAAAACAAACAAATCAACATTAGCTCTCTGAAGCACACCAGAAAGCAAGACCTTTAATTGTAGGGAATCATCATTCTCAAAAGGAGGGACAGGGGAGGGAAATCCTACTGCACATTTGCAAAGATCAGCTGCCTTTGTTGCAGAAAGCCTTTGACTACAAACAGGCTCCCCAGGACCCTGATCTTAGGAGGAAGAGTCCTTTCAGGGCTCAACCCCTACTGAGACAGCTGAGGCTTATGTTGCAGTGCCTGAAAAGAGATTGAAATGCAGTTTGTCCTGAGATGTGCAGCAGGATTCAGATCACCAGCAACAGGATGCAGGAACAGTCCTGTACAGTTTGTGCCCACCATTTTCTTGATTTTCATGCATTGTCATTGCAGTGAAACTTTTTAGCTTGAAAATTTTTCTGAATAGAGTAAAAATCTTTCAAATGGCAAGTAGGGTGTTTTTACATAGTCCTCACACAGTCTGGGCTGGAAGACAGCCAAATTCTATTCAAAACTGTTGTCTGGAAATGCTAAAAAACAAAAGAAAAACCAAAAAAACTCCAAAACAACAACAACAAACACTCCCACACTCCCAAAGCCACACAGAAAAACAAAACATGAAGTAGGGCCAACTCAGCCCACCTGAGGGGTACAGGATGTCAGAACAGAGAGCCAGATTTTTTTCCATCTTCCTCTGCATAAAATCAATCTGCTAATTTGAGTGGACTCCCTACCAAGGCAGTTGACAGGTAATAAAGATGCTCTCATGTCCCTCCAAGCCTTGTAGCATAATATCATGGACACTGCTTGTTTTCTGGCTGGCCTGGATCTCAGCAGAGGTTCAGTGAATCACAGCACAATGCAAGAGAAGCAGCATTCTGTAGTAGAATTGTGTATCTCCAGTGGTGATTTCTTAACACCTATAGGGAGCAGTAGCCTAAGAACCTTAACCCCACACTACGGCCTTCAAATTACAAAGAGAAAAAGGCAGACAAAAATCAGCCTGGTTATAGATATCATAAGAACAATTACAAAAAATTAATGATTCTTTCAATACCTAACTACCATTTATTAAACACAGAATGTGTCACCTCAGGTAAGGTAGCAGCAACATCTAATATGGTAGAAAATAGCCACATTCCCAATGGAAAAAAAATTGGAAAAGTCTACTATACTGCTAATTTTTTAGCTATACATCCACATCCCAGTTCAATGAATTATTAAATTCAGCTAGAGCATTCTAAGCCACTGGAAAAGCATGGCTTAAGCTAGGGACATATGTAATTCCAATGCAGAAGGAATTAAGTCAGAGCATATGGAGTTTCAACAACAACCCTTTCATTTACAAGTTCCAGAGCCTTTACCCGCTTGAGGACATTGCTGAGTTAATATTGTGCAAAAGTGATGAATTTAAAGGTTACCTCTCTTTTTACAGACATGTGAAGCACACACATAATGTCACACAAAATCCTGAGCAAATGGATATTCAAAGCTATTCTAATGAAAGAAAATAAGAACAAATATCAGCCAACAGAAAATATCTATTTTGCCTTTTAGGTGCACTTGATGCTCTGCTTCATCCTCTGCACAAATTCTGAACAAGCCATCAAAAGACAAGGATTATTTTCTTTAATCACCAGCTCTTGCCTGTTGGCAGCAGTTCCAGTCCACAGGATTACAGAGAATTTCTTTTATGTAGACATGGATTTACTGAGGAATATAGATCTGGCCCTTTCCCTCACCCCTACTCATTGGTCTTGTTTGATGCTGTGCACAAACGCTTCCGTGCCATGGTCAAACCACAGCTGTCCCCTCACCCGCCTCATTTCATCAAAAATTTAAAGCTATCCACTTTTCCCAGAATGACTAATGCCCCCAGTGTGGGATAACAGGGGGTAACAGAGCCTTACCTTCTTGCACTTAGCAGTTAAATCCATCCTGGACACTACAAGTGATAACCATGTGATAACCAAGCGATTGCCATGGAGGTCTCACATTTATCCTTCCAACAAGTTTGACCTCTGCTATTTGTGCAAAACCTGAGCTGCAAGAACTCCTGCAGGTATTTAATCTGCATCGGTGTCATTTAGACATGAATCACTTCCTCAAAATCTCTCCCTCTTTATGCCGCTTTTTAAATTTTTTATTTTAAAAAAAGGCAGAATAAAATCACAAAAGGAAAAAAACCCATTCATTCATATTAAATGTTGAGGGTTTTTAGAGACTGTTTTTGGAAATGTAGTTGAATGCAGCTGAGATTTCAGGGATTTTTCTCAATTAAACACCTAATACTTAGTTGTCTAGAGGAAGACATATGTTCCAGTTTCTATGAAAGATTCTATTCAGATTAGTACCACATTTCTGAAGCAAAACGTCATTTAGGTTTACAGTTAAGTTCAGGAAAAAGGAGAACAGAGGCTTAAAGTTGGGCACTTTCTACAAGGAACAGTAGAAGATAATATAATAAATCAATCTCGTTACAGTAGTTGATAAAGGCAGATTTTTGCCTTTAAATGAGGGTTTGCTGTTTGGTTTGGGGGTGTTTTTTGTATTGTTTTAGAGATTGATTTTGGAAAAGTGACAGAAGCCCATTTTCTAGGGAGTTTCATATTAGGGCAGCCCTGTCTTCTGCTGCACCCCACCTGCCTCAGAGAACTGCTGCTCACAAATAGCAGCTCCCGTTTGTCCCCTGGTTGTGACTGCCAGCTGTCATTCAGTCACAGCAGCAGCTGGCACTGGGATGGGTTGTGTTCTCTCCTACTGCAGGACTAGGCCAGAAGGGGTGAGGAAAGACACAGTGACTGATGCTACAGCAGCTCTTGCTGCCATCTGAAGGCCGCAGCTCCTTTAGAGATGACAGACCCAGCCAACGAAGCACAGCCTTTCTCAAGGCAACAAAGGGCCCTGGGATCATTTTCTTCAACCACAACTTCTCCAGGCCGTAGTAAACTTTACAAGTGTTCAAGTGGTTTCACATTGCTCTGAAGACTGGTGTCTGCAATTTATTGTTATGACCCCTATCATATGCAAATACTTCTAGAAATGCTAATGATAACAGTAATCATAAATAACCAAAGATGCATTAAACCAACCACAATACCAAAATTTTCCACATCAGCTTTACTGGGGAAAAATTATTTTCTGTAAATTCCAGTTTTTAACCTTTATAGTTTGCCATCTTCTTAAAGCTATAACAAAGCAAGGATTTTCAAGCTAGGTTAAATCATGCTTTGTGATGTTCACTTTTTTTGCAAGCTGTCTATATTTTAAGCTGACTCTTGTGGCTCCACTTTCATAGCATGGCTCCACATCTCAGAAATATATAATTAAACTTCCCTGATCCCTATGAAAGCTTAAAACATCAATGCTTAGTTGAAGATGTTTATGGACATTATATAATGAATAAATTCACATATGTAACACAATCTCATTCACCTTTTCTCCACAATTTTTGAAAATTTCTGGCATATCTGATCCATTTAAGAGCCACACAAAAATTTATTTCTATTGTTTTCAGAAAATAATTCCTAGCTCCCTCAAAGCACTTTCAAAAAGAAGATATTTATGTAGTCATTTCCTACATTCACTGCTCATTAAAAAAAAAAAAAGTACCCTAGTCCAAATTCTTACACATTCAGGGAAAAGAGGCATACTATAATTTAGTTTTCCTTACTCCAAGGACCTTTCCAGACAGCACTTACTCCAATGACATTCTGAATTTTTTTCCCCAAGGGCCATTTCTACAGCTCTTGTTTTGACCATACATTTTGTTTTCTGTAGCTCCTCTGTGCTATTACATATATATATATATATATATTTATATATATATATATATTTATATATGTATATATATATATGTATGTCTCCTTACATGTCTCTTTCTGGCCAGGGTTTCAGTGCCCTATGTCTGACAATATATTTAGAATAAAGTAACTCAAACTGCTAAAAAAGGGTTTAACCTCTTCATGAACAGTTATGACACCACCTTTGGGATGGGTTTACTCAGTCCACAAAGATCTGAGGAAGCTGCTCCTACCTGAAGCAGCTACTGTAGAATTTAAAGATATTTGTTTAAGGCAGTCCCATTTAGGGTACTACCAACCTTTTCCACATGGCTTTTGGTGGATTATCATGATTTGGCAGTCTACAACTAGTAAGCACTCAAATCCCAATTTTAAGATGAGACTGAGAATCTGAAGCAAAGTTTAAACATTAAAAAAAATCCCCAAACCAACAAACCACAGAGTAGAAGGACTAACGGGTAACTTATAACAGAGATGTTTTCCCTTAAAGAATGAGTCAACAGTTTCAGTAAGCACACAGCTTTTCTTTCTCCAAAGTTATTTTTATTCATTCTCTGAAATGGAAAAATGTCTCTACTATGGCTTCAATATATCTGAAAGCTTTTGTACCTCCTTGCACAAATATAACTATATAAATTAGATCTCAAATTTGTCAGCAGCATACATTATTTTTTGTTGTTGTTTAGCAAAAATCACAACAAAACTGTAGTTTTATGGGGTTTTTTCAGAAAAGCATCAGTTAAGCTTTGGGCAGCAGAGGTGTTTGGTTTTGAGTCTTTCTAAACACAATAAAAAATGTCTTGAAAAATAATGTTATGTTTTCAGAAAGAAACAAAACACATGGTACAGCTGAAGGCTCTGAAAAACAGCTCATGTTTCCATGGTGTCTGCTGGAAGGTAGTGTGTGACCATCTCCTAAAGACTGATAAGCTCCAGAGACTGATGGTCCCATTGAATCTAGAATGAGTGGAGAAATCAGCCACAAGGCTCAGCCCCACCTGTACAAGGCCACCAGCACACACCAGCATCAGCAAGGAGCTGTGCAAAGCAGATAAAGCCACAGGGATATTTGTGTGCCTGCTGGAAACAAGATCTCTGGAATCTGTCAGCCTCTGGGCATCCAGCTTGGGTTAGCCCACAAAGGGTACTAGAGAGAAGGTGTGAGCGAGTTTAGAGTTACCTACTAATTACTGTCTAATGAACACAGGCATTCCTAATACTGCTGGTGTTCTGTGACTTGCATGCCCATACAAATGGGAAAATTAAAATCACATTGCATGCAGTAATAACACATTGATGTCTTTATAAGTAGAAACTTTTATCAAGTATTTGCCACTGGTGCTTTGATATACGTGTTTATAGGTGTACCTGGAGACTTCTATTTCAGTGAAGCCCATTTATGTATTTAGTCTCCTAAAATAGTCTCTTAATTAATTATTATTGCTAATACACTGCATCCCAAAACCTCACTGCTTTCAAGTCCATTTCACTGTCCATTTCAGAAGCACACAGGGCCAGATTTTGTCATTTTCTCCCTGCCCCCTTTAAACCAGCAATGACTTTATGCTTCCACAACAAAATACACATTAAAACTAAAGGAACAAGTCCTACTTGAAAACTCTAATATGAAAAATATCCACATTACTGGATGCTTCCACATCTTACTTTTCTATACATTGACATAATTCTGTTTCATATCTGCTGTCAGCACATATGTTGCTTCAATAAATTCACATCGCATACAAGCTCCATTTCACACATGAATGTAAGCAAAGACTGTCTCACTTAGCACCTCCAATCCAACTCAACAGCAAATACAACAGGCAAGCTGCTTTCCATAGCAGCATGCTGATTGGCATTAGCTGTGCTAACATTACTCTCTGATTGCCTCCCATATCAGTCTCAATCATCTTGTCTAGTGGCGGTGTCCAGGCAACCAGCCCAGTTACCGAGGTTATTTTGTCTATTTTGTTTAAGTGCTGATGAGATCTTCCCATTTCCTGGAAATTCTCCAGACTTGCAAGACTTTTATATAAAAGAAAATCGCAACCAATATTAATTTTTGCAGCAGTTCTTAGTAAAACTTCGCTGTGAACATTCAGAAAGGTTTTAATAATAGTAAATGAAAAGTTCTCACAGCCCTGTGAATATCTCAGTTTGATATACATTGACATGCATTTACTCTTACTCCTGAATAGTAGAAATATGAGCATTACAGATGCAACAGGCTGGTAAATATGGTTGTGGTAGTTTGTTGTGTTGCTCTCTGCAGCTCTTCATTCTATATTTTGCTCCTTGCAGTTGCAGCCCTCAAAGCAGGAACTAAAAAAACTCAAAAAACCAGAATCAGCACCTGGAGCCTAGCTGTCACAGTCCACAGCATATTGTCTTAGGCAGTTCCCATCCATTTACACTGAGTGCAACACTGGAGTCACAACTACACAAGTTTCTCCTCTTACACTGCAGAGGGCAAGGGAATTGCTGGAGGAACACAACTGCTACAGATGCTCACTTTGTGAGACATTTGCAAGAGGCCTAATAGAGAAATGGCGTTTGGAAACCACTAGCTGCTACATGTGGCCAAAGAGCTTTTTGATCCCCTTTTGCTCCCTGAAAGTTGTTCTATAAGTTGTTTCCTGTTTAGATTTGGATATTTTAATTTGGGTTTGCCTGATTGCAAATGTTTTCAGTGAAACACTTTTTTTTTCCTATTAAAAAATTTACAGTCTGTGTTTTGACTTTAGTGGAGCATTAAAGTATTGTTACAAAAGAGTTTTAGAATTTTACAAATTTCGTCTATATCCCATATTGGCCTGAAGAATTGAACAGGCAAGTTAAAATGCCAAACTCTTAAATAATTTCATTAATACTACAGGTGAATTGTGTGTTCAAGAACCCAAACACCACTTCTCTGCCTTGAAAAAGAGCATCACTAAGCAAATGCAAATTGCTTGCACATGCTTTAGTCACAGCTGCCTTTTTTTTCTTTTTTTACAAAATTTGTGGCAGGCTGCTGAAAACCCTGGCAAAAATTACATTAGTTTCTGTTTGTACAAGTTATTTCTCAGTGACAGATAACACTAGATGAAAGAAAGAGAAAAATTTAATATAAACTAGAGACAGACAATCCCAGTCTCACTAATATTTTGTGATTTCTAGCATCTTTATGCTCTTGGATAAGCAGTTAGTCTTCCAGCTAGATTTGCTGATCTTAAAGGTCGTTTCCAACTGTAGTGGGCTGACCCTGGCTGGATGCAAGACCCACCAAAGCCTCTCTATCACTCTCCTCCATGGCAGCATAGAAGAGAAAATAAAACAAAAGATTCTTGACTTAAGGACCAAGAAAGATCACCCACCACAGGCAAAACAAACTTGAATTTGGGATATTAACTGAATTTAGTACTGATAACATCAGAGCAGGATAATGAGAAGTGAAATAAACCCTTAAAAACACCTTCTCCCCCACCCCCTGCTCCTTCCCAGTTCTACCTCCTCCCCTCCAGCAGAGCAGGGAGATGGGGAATGGGGGTTATGGTCAATCCATTCCATGTTGGTTTTCCCACTGCTCAGGGAGAGGAGTCTTTCCCGTGCTTCAGCATGGGGTCCCTCCCACGGGAGACAGTTCTCCATGAGCTGCTCCAATGTGAGTTCATCTCATCAGCAACAGCTCCAAATAAACTGCTCCAACATGGATCCCTTTTCCATGGGGTGCAGACCTTTCTTTAGGCACAGGCTGCTTCAGCATGGGGTCACCAGTCCCTCCAGAAAACCTGCTCAAGTGTGGGCTCATCTCTCCACAGGTCTGCAGATCCCTGCCAGGACCCTGGTCCAGCACGGGCTCCCTTCCCATGGGCTCACAGCCTCCCTCAGGCACCCACCTGCTCTGGCAGGCGGGCTCCTCATGGGCTGCAGGTGGATCTCTGCACTCCCACTGATCTCCATGCATTGCAGGGACACAGCTGCACCACAGCCTGCAGAGGAACCTCAGCTCCAGCGCCTGGAGCACCTTCTGCACCTTCTCCTCCACTGACCTTAGTCTGCAGAGCTGTTCCATGCAGAAAGCTTCTGGCAGCTTTTCACAGAAGCCATCCCTGTAACCCTTCCAGCTACAAAGCTTGGCCATGCACATCCAACACACCAACCATTTCCACCTCTGAATTATCAGGTAGATTTTCTTTCTTGAGTAGGAATTTTAAAACATTGACCTTTAGTTTTAGGACTGTTTCAATACTTGTATTCTCAGTATTCCCCTCTTACTACAGAAAGATGAATAGTTCAGCAAGCTGGACTCTGACCTGTAGTTTAGAAGATCCCAGAAAGAAATCCCAAGTTATCACCCATTATTCAATGAGACCCCTTAAAAGTCACTAAGGGAATAAAGGTCTAGAGAGATGTAGGCAACAGACACATGCACTCTGACTCCAGGCTATAAAACAGGTTAAATACTTCAAGAAATGTTAAAAGTTCAGTAAATATCAGTTCAGAAATATCCAAAACATATCTAGTGAAAAAAGAAAAAAAAAAGGAGCACAGCTCACAATCCTATTTAAGCAGTGAATTAATCAACACTGCTTCCCATCCATACAATCACTATTTTAGAAGAGCAGTGCCTTTTGTTCTTTCCATTGAGTAAACTTTGGTTCATTTCCTCAGAGTTAATTTTCTAAGCGACTTAAGTATATGAAAGTACTAGGGAAGAATTAAGTAGTCACAGTGTCCTCTTCACATTATCATTCATGCAGGAAATATTTTTGAAACATAAGGGTCAGCCCCTAAGCATTGAATTTGGTACAAAGACAGTCAGGAGGCTGAGGAGCCATTGTGCATAAGTAACATCAGCAGAACCTGCAAGGAGGATGCAGAGATGATTCCTGGATGGGCAAGGTGCAGCAGATTGCTTTGCAGGAAGCCATGGCTGCTTGCCTTTCCTGTGCACCTACCTACAATGAAATGGGAATAAGTGCCTTCATTCTGTTCTCTTCTGCCTCATGGAGCATAAGGGAATAATGGTCAAATCAAATGTTTTATCACAGCGGTGTGACATCACCTTCCCTCTGAAGCATCAAAAAACCCATAGTAATAGCAAAAACCTTGAGAACAGAACTAAACAAAACAAAATTACATAAAAGGGCTCCTAATCTTTTCCTTCTGAGAGATAATAACAATATACAAAAGTTATAGCTACAATAGTTCATTTTAGGAAGCTTGTTGCAAGAACAGGTGCAGCATTTCAGACAGAGTATTTGGAATCAATTTCATTCTTTCCACCCCCTTCCTTTAGGGGAAGGAGGCACAAAAAATAACGCCTCTGTACTTTTCTTATGTAGAGAAGGCCAATATTCATACTTTTTTTTCATTTAGATAGAAAGAGGGGAAAATATTACATAAATTAATGACATTAACTAAAACATTTACCCTTGGTGAGAAATATCTGGTGTAACAGGAAAAAATTAAAATAATTAAGGAATATTTTGGGAATGTCAGCTGGATTTCTGCAACCTCATCTACAGCATGCTCTGCAATCACTTTATCCATGTGTTTACTGATTTCTCATCATTACCAGCTAAAAAAGTCTGAGCACCTTCTGTTCATTTTACATTTATTCATAACAGATTCACTGTTTTCCTGATATGAATGTTTTCAGCAGTTTATAAAAAGCCAGGGCAGCCATTCAGTTAAAGAATTATAGTCCCTTCTCTTAAACTGAATAACCAGTGCTCAAATCTCCTAAACATATGGGGACCAGACACTGAGCTCAGAGGCACTAAATAATGATTTTGGGCATCCTCTATCTCCCAGGATCACGCAGAAAATCATAAAATGTCCTCATTCTGTGCAGCTGAACTCCTCATCTAGGACACCACTGAGGACAGCAGCATTGTCTGGTCCTGCACCAATCAAGACATACTCAGCATTGGCACCACTTTATCATGCACTTGGTCTTAGCTAGACTTAAGGATTATAGCCCTGCTCTCATATTTTTGACAACTTTCTTAAATTATTTAACTTTGTATAGTTTACAACCAGTTTATAACCAGCATTGCTGGAGGCAGAACCAAGTTCTTGACCTGGACAGCACTGAAGTGGAGAGGATTCATAACTCAGCAGTTTTGAAGGCCCTCTGAAATCCAGATGGCAGCGTTTTGTAGTGCCACTTATAGTGCAAGGTTGCAGAGAATAGACAGCTGAGAGTTTCAGAAACATTGACAGTAAACAAACAAAACTGCTTAGGAGAAACAACAGAAATAAATTTTGATGAAGTCTGTTTTGACATTTGTTAAGGCAACTTCTTGGGTCCCAGTGGGAAAGCAAAAACAAGGAAATATGTATCCTTGAACCTGAAGTTCCAGGCCTATATCCCAGTTTCAAGGGCTGTTTACATAACTTTAAAACCCTTCCAACTCAGAATATTCTGTGATCCTGTGTGTGAATTTGATGCATTTCATAGCATATTTTATAAAAACATCAATTATTAGTCTTAGGAAAATAGCTCTACAATACAGTATTCATATAGCATATTGCAGTAATCCTTTCAAGTTTTTCTTTACAGCTATAAGAATTTGAAATGCCTTTATTTAAATGAAAAAAAAAAGTCAGATGTAAAACATCCATTTACCTCTAGAACTGCAGCGTAAACATAAGTAAATAAACCACATAGATACCACAAGAATTAACAAAAAGACCATCACATACCTCTTTTCACTCCATCTAACATGAAAGCATTGCAGCATTAGCTGGAATCCCACCACAAAAAGGCAAAATCATCAGACCAAGGGAAAGCAGAAGCCTAGTTCTGCCATACCACAAAGACGGGGAATACTCTACCTTTTCCCCCACTATGAACAAGACTAGGAGATAAAAGCAACATCAGCTGAATAAGATCCCAACCACCTAATTGAGGAGAAACAAAGGGTTGTGGGGAGAGAAAACCTTTTTCTTGTTTTCATCTTCTCACCTGAGTGTTATTTACATTTAATACTGTGACTCTTCCCATGTGAAAGACATTACCATATTTTCTTTCTGGCTGAGGGCAGGCTATTCAAACTAAAACCCCATCCCAGAGCAATTAAAGCACACATACCTGGCACAAAGAATAAAACAGATTGCAGGGGAATATGAAGGAACTGAGTCTTAGTGAGGACTCAGTAGGATTGCAGTAAAACAGCAGGAGTGTACCATAATTTCTATTAACTAGGCTAAAAACTACTGATTTCTCTTTGTTGTTAAGTTTTGTTCTAAAATTCCATATTTATGAAATTTTAGTAGCTAGCACATGAACCCACAATACCTTTGTATATTTGAAGTAGTAAAACTTCACTATTTACTTTAAAGATTTTTCACCTCTTAGGCATACATCAAGCCTAGCCATGTAGATCAATAAACCTATTTTTCTTCAGTCTTTAAAGCAATGATGTAAGTGTAGAAAATATAGCTTTGTTCCTCACTTAAAATTACAAAGGTATATAAGGATCACATTTGTCTTTAAGGATACAGAAATCATACTAACACAGACTTACTGATGATTTCAACTAATCTAGGGATTTAGTGAATGAGTAATTCAAGTACAAAAACATGTATTTGAATTAAATAATGTTGTTCTGAAGAACAGAGAAAGTAAATAAGGTGAATACAATAAAAAAAATAGATGGCTGGACACAGCATTAAATGTTGCACCTAGCCCATAAGTTTATTTACTATGGATTTCTAAAGAAAATTGGAAAAAGTTGATTAGAAAATAACAAATAAAAAAACATTGTAGAAGCCACATGTAAAACATGAGTATTAAAGAAATTAAAATAGAACTTTCTTCTTATTAGCCTCAACATTTACAATATTTACACCTGTGCATTAATACTAATCTTAGTCCACTGCATCTGTTGATGCTGCTTCATGTGCCTGGGTACTTAAAACCTAAAGGAAGTGACATTCTGAGATCTCAATAGCAAATGTTGCTTTAAAGCATTTCAATGGAGATGAAACAAACAACCAAAGAAATCCAGCAGCTTTCCCTGAGTTTCTGAGGTTTCTTTATGGTTTTGGCATTTTTTTCATTGGGGAAACAAACCACAAATTATTTTCAAACATAATAATTTTCTCCCTCATTTTCTTGAGCACAGATACCTGACTTATTCACTTTCTTTCTGTCTGTCAAAACACATACAAAATATACATTTAAGTATTTGACAAAGCAGACCCATTTTTCACAAAGGAAGATCAGTGAGGGTCTGTGACGGTGGTCACAAGGGTTGCAGGTGAAGAGAGAGGCGAGAATGTTGATCTCATGTTCAGAAGGCTTGATTTATTATTTTATTATATATATACTACATTATTACTATGCTAAAAGAAATAGAAGGAAAAGTTCTCAGAAGGCTAGCTAAGCTAAGAATAGAAAAGAATGAATAACAAAGGAGCTCTCTCCGACTCTGTCCTTGAGAGAGCTCGGTCCTTGATTGGCCATTAATTATACACACCCAACATGGGCCAATCACAGGTGCACCTGTTGCATCTCACAGCAGCAGATAACCATTGTTTACATTCTTTTTCTGGGGCCTCAGCTTCCCAGAAGGGAAAATCCTAAAGAAAGGATTTTTATGAAAAGATGTCTGCGACAAGGGTCTCACATGTCCTACAGTTCACCCTCAAGACAGAGAGGCTTTGGTCACTCCAGCAATCTCTACAAAAGCATGAGCTCAACCACTTAATTACTCCATTATAAGTAACTAGTTTAAGCCCAAAATTTCAACATATTTATTCATCTTCATCATGTATTGTCCAAAAGCCACAGGAAGTAGGGAAGAGAGGCTTTACAAAATTTTCTGAGGACCATATAAAGGACTCTGATGCAAGACAGGCTCAAGGAAGGAAGAAGAAAAGTCCTTAGTAAGTTGGTAAATTTGTGCTCCCAGGAGAGAAAGCAAAGTGAAAGTACAAGAGTAGTTTGAGAGGGAAGACTTGTAAAGACAAGTCTTCATCCTGAGACCATAGCTTTGGGATGGATGTCAGGAATCAAGAGTTTACAGAAAAGGGGAAGAACTAAAATTAAACATCAGTTTGGGAGTCTAAGATTACAGTTAAAGATGACAGCCTTGGCAACAAATACTTAACAGCAAAAATTAATGGAAGGCATCATTTTGCTAGTTCCAAGAGAATAGCAAAGTTCCAAGAGAATTTAACCCCGTCGTTATACTTAGGAAGGCATTTGAATTTTCAACAACCCTAGGAAAACGGTGGGCAGGTACATAACCCTTAATTAAATACTTTCACTTCATGTACAAGCCCACACATCGAACAAAGGATGGGACGTGGCTGGAGTGACTCGTACACTGGTCTGACCATGTATAACCATTAGCCCACAGACTAATGCACAGTGTCAGCCTGTCAGCAGCCTGTGTGTCACCGGCATCGCTTTCTGCAGCACTGCCGGCGGCAAGAGCTCCTGCTAGCACGGACACTTCTCTGCAAGGGCCACAATGTTTTGCTGGCAATGTTTTGCTTTGCTGGATGGCACTGGAGAGGATACGCTTTTGCAAGCAAAGCATGATTCCCATTCAACCCTAAGGGTAGATTCAAACTTAGTCCAAATACACTTACAGCTGTGTTTGCTCTTTCAGCTGAAATTTTAGAATTTTCACCAACTTTTAAGGAAAAAAAAAATTAAAATATCAGGCAACCTGACAACATCAGGACTAGGACTTGATTTTTTTCCCTACATTAATCAGGAAATTATTAATATCATTTATTAACACACAAGTAGAGAATTGTGGTGTTGGTTCAATTCCTCTGCCATTAAAAAGTGTTATAATTTTATTATTGCTTTATATTCACTTCTTTAAAAGCAGAATTTAAATTCAGGATCCCTTTAACAAATTTAGAGTATGAATCACTGGAAGATTATGGATGAAGTAATGTTAAGACATATTGCTTTGCTTGTAACATCTCCTGCCTATGAGTGACAGCATATCTTATTACTCTGTGAGGAATTTTAATGGCCTTTAGTTTTATAAAACACTGGTAACCTACAATTTCAAATACCAGACTTCTGAAGAGTAATTCAAGTAGTCCCAGAGAAAAAAAAACAAATTGAAAGCAGGTTAAATCTCCAGTACTTAAAAAACCCTTTTGTAAAAGAACTGTTAAACTCAGGTGGGTTTTCTTTCTCCATCTCTCTGTAACCTTATAGAAAGATATCTTTTGGCTTAGAGTCTGGGTGTTTGTTGGGAAAAGGAGTGTGAGATGAGGACTTAAGAGAAAAAAAATTGTATACTCTCAAGATTTGTTAAATACAGGAACAATTTCATTGATTTTCAGCTCAATTTGTTTAGGTTTCATTTTGCTTTCTACAGAGAAAGACTGATAGTTTTTAATATAGTTCAATTTCAAGAGCTGAAGATGTGACATTTCCCAGTTCTGGTCCCATGCTCTGCAACAGTTCCTGGGGCCAGGTGTTTGGAGTGAACCCATTACTGTTCAAATTGGAGTATATTTTACCATCAAGTAAGTTTAGCATTGAAAAAATATAAGAACCAAAAAAAACACACATTACCAATGTGTGTTCAAGCAACAGAGTGAATGATTCACTACTGAAAACACCATGTTTAGTATTACACAGCCAAATACTTAGTTCAAAATATGTTTGTTACCAGTCATATCACTAATAAAATAGAAATAGTAATTTTAAAGTACTTTTTCCATTATTTTACTCCAAGAGTATTTTAAATTATCAATGCTTACAAAGATAACAAAACCACAAAACCCCCACATATTTTTGTCTTTTGATTAATCAAACCCTGTATATTAACATTGAAGACATATGTATTTCCCTAATCGTAAGTGTATGTTTTTCCATGTTTATTAGGTTATTGTAAATTTTTATTGCAATACTACCATAAAACCAGCAGTTGCTTTTGAAGAATCTTTTCTGAAGTTTTCCTTTTTCCCATTCTAGTTGTCATTCACTGTGGCTGCTATATACATCAAATAAAAATCTTACCATTAAAGGAAAAATAACTTTTCATATAACTTATATTTCATAGATATTAAAGTATATATTTACAGATTTTTATATAATTTGTATTGTTGCTTGCATCGATGACAAAATGTGATGTTTCTGGAGGATCTCTGAGCTATGAACAAAGTCTGCTGCAGAGAGTAGCTAGGCTAACCCTAACAGACAAAAACATTCTGGACATCTGTGTGTTGGTATAATACTTACTGAACTTGACTGAAAATCTGCTACCTGTATAAGCCTATTATGTTGAAATCCTGTCAAAAATATACTACAAAAACCACCGTGATTACTTACATAGATGTATAGCAGGAGAGGAAGCAAGATAGTGTATTTATTTACACATCACAATTCTTCAGTGTTATTGAATCACATTTCTCCCAGGGAAGGTTACACAGACCAGAGTTAACATGGAACATTAAATATCCCCAAATTACTGTCCCCCCCCCCCCCTCAGAATTCAATGCGGAGGAAGGGATGACATTTACTGCGGGCTTCGACAGAGAGGGAATCCCAGTGTGACGGTGTTGGCTTTGGAGAACACGGCGTCAGGCGATTCCTGCCGCCGGGCAGCATCCCACATCCCCGCGGATCCTCTGGAAATCCTGGAGCGCCGCCTGCCGCTGGCACGGCCGAGCTCGAACTGCTGAACAGCATCAAGCAAGGACAAGGGTTTCCTCCCGCTCCTTTCGCTGCCTTCGAGAAATGAGTCAATAGATTTAAATCGCACCAGTCACTAAAAGCACATGCTGAGGCAGCATGGTGCTACAAGAGAAGATTTTGGAGGGTTTTTTTTTTTTTTTTCTAATAAAACTCACAAATAATTTTAAAGAAAAATACTCTCTTCCTCATGATAATATAATGGACATGGAAACAGAAGGCACAAATGCAGCCCATGGACTGAGGAAGGTAAATCAAGTGCTGAGCCCAGAAACATCATAGAAACACGGTTTGGCTTGGAAGAGACCCTAAAGAGCATCCAGTCCCAACCCCCCCGCCATGGGCAGGGACATCATCCATTATACCAGGTTGTTCAAAACCTCATCCAGCCTGGTCTCAAACACTCCCAGTGATGGGGAATCCATAGCTTTGCTGGGCAATCTGTTCCAGTGCCTCAACACCCTCACAGTAAAGAATTTCCTCCCAATAGCTGATCCAAAGCTACCTTCTTTCAGTTTAAAGCCAGTACCCCTTGTCCTTTTATTTATGCCCTTGTAAAAAGTCCCTCTCCAGCTCTTGTAGGCCCCCATTAAGTAGTAGGAGGACACTTTAAGGTATCCCTGGAGCCTTCTCTTCCTCACACCAAACATTCACTAAGCTCATGTGCTTAATTTAAAGAGATTCTAAATCTCCTCTTTGTCTTTGAATAGTAAGAAAAATATTTGAAAAACTCAGCTGCCGCAAAACTCACATCTTTCCTTCTGTGTAATGTGAAGGAAGCTTTAGGAAAGTTGATGCTTCAATAGATTGCCTGCAGTTAAGGAGAAAGGGTCATTGATGATATTAAGCACAAGATCCCTCTATCTATCTCACAAATACATATCTTAATTACCATAATATTTATGTTTAAAATTAAATAAATTATTAAATGCTGGGTAAAGCCATTTTGTATGATTCACCATTCCAGAATATCATTACTAGCCAGAAATCCTGGAATTAAAGATGTGAATGACATCTAGAAATCCAAACAAACGGCTTGCTTGTCAGAAATGCAGTGGTTGCAGCTCTCAGTTCTGACAGGAAAATGGATTTGAAGTAATACAACATATCCTCCCAGTTGTATGAAACACTACAAAATATTTAGGCAAGTATATTTTCTACATCATCCTAACAGTAGTCACACAATAAAGTGATAATTATCAATATTCCTACCGTTTCCAAGGAAATTAAAGATAATAAGAAAGTACTGTACTTCTATTGCATGACTAACAACTTAGGGAAGAATGGTGATTTATTATTATATTTATAGAGTCATTCAAAACAAAGAATCAGGAACACACTGTACTGGCACACTGCTGTCATACAATGCAATACACGATATTCCTCTCAATGTTTCAAAACATCTTTTAATACTGCAGAACAACTGCCACTCTACAGACAGCTACAATGTGTTTTTCTCTCAAACCCCTTGCTATATTTCAAGAAAGGTTCAATTCAGGAATTTCCCTTTAGGGAATTACAGCTGTCTTCCATGTAGGCTCTTTGGCAGAAATGGATGGAGATGACCAAAAAGAATTTTCATACTTTTGTTCTTCTTATCAAAAAAAAAAACCCAACCAAACAAAAAAACCCGCAAAAAAAGCCACCAAGCAAACTCCTTTTGATGAGCATCTCTCTTGAAAAGAAAAATGGGCCTTTTTATACCTTACTCATTTCTAATTTCCCAGTATTCTCCTATTTTTTTTCTTATTGTGTTTTTTTCTACTTGTTCAGTGGAACAAAATGAAAAAGGAGACACTCTTTTCCCCTACATTCTTTTTTTGATTGGTTGTTTTGGTTTTGCATTTAAGAAGGAAATAACCCACAAAAACTGTGTAACAGCATAAAATACATTAATTTCTTTTCCTTTCATTCCAAACAGAGTCAGTTTTCCCTACCAATTCTGTTAACTGTTAACTGGAGGGAGAATTGGACATGACACTTGACATCTTTCAAGCCCCAGGGCCAGAAAATCTTCAATTCATGCAAAACTCTTTCCAGGATAGCAATCTGCTTCCCTAATTCTCTAGTGAAGCAGCAGTGGAAAGGGAAGCACTCATTACCCATCTGAACCATGCCTAGTTTTACAAACAAATGTTTGTTATGCAGAAGTTTACTGAGTAATCTCTCAGTTCTTTTTGTTCTCAAATAATAAGACCAGCAATCATGACACTGGAACATTGTTAGCACATCTCTGACCACCTGCAAAAACTATTAGGCTGTGTGCTCCAGCAATGTCAATCTCACAAGCCCGAAGTAAATTGTCTGAACAGAAAAGCTGACAAACACAATAAATGGTGGGAAATGAAGCAAAAAATGAGTCAGTAACAAAGTACCAGCACTTTCTGTGACAACATACTCAGGCTACTGATATTGTTTCCAGCAATACAAAATAACAAAAACAACAACAAACCCAACGCAAACAAACAGAATTTTAAGAACAACAGCTATTATTCAGAAGAGAAATACTTGGCATGACATCTAAGCTTTTGGTCTCAATCTTATCTCTGCTACTGGCAGTAGGTTTCATATCAAAGCAACTTGAGAGGTGAACTGTGGGGTCTCTTAAGCAAGGATGTATTAATCATTGATGATGGTGGTTTAATAAGGGTTTGCAGTGGTTTAACAAGGCCTGACTTAGCCGACTTTGTGATTGAATTAGAAAAGAAAACCAGGTCTGTGACAGACAATTACATGCCGGCATGTACACAGAGAAAATTGCCTACTGTCTTCAGTAGATGGCTGCACAGCTACAAATGCTTTTAGCACTTCTCAAAAAAATGGTTATATGAGTCTTTGTTTCCCCACCTGTAGAATGAGAACAAGAGAAGACTTGAAAAAAAAACAAAACCAAAACAAACCAACAAAAACTCCTCCAATCCTACATTCCTATTCATCATGTTACTATTTTAACTGCAATTTAAGTCCAGCTCAAATGAAGTAATTAATCACCAGCTTGTTTTTTCTCTCAGAAATTCTTTGTAATGCTTTCCATTCTAAAGTTGGTGCAAATAAGGACTTCAAAAGGCATTCTTATTGAAACATCAGAAGTCTGGAATCCATTTACATTTGGCTTTCAGCTGGACTGTCCTTAGAATGAAACACTCTATGAGTGACCTTTTGTTATTGGTATAAATCCACTGGATAAGATAAAGAAATACAGATATAGCACTAGCATATATTCCCACTGCAACTGGACAACAGAGTATTTATTGAAGCAAAGCCATTTAATTTTAGGTTTCATCTTCCATCCTACACTTCCAAAGCATTTTATTAAAGAAATCATGTAGATTGTCCAGTTGTATAAAGAGAACCAAATTCTGTTCTCCAAGCAACATGCAACCTGGAATCAAACCTACTTGACTCAGTACATAAGAGCAAAGCAGGTCATGGGGAACTATGTTTGCAGTAAGCATACACCAGTGTATTACATGGTTGTTGCCCTCAGCAATGACCTCTGACTCAGTGCAAAATCACTGCACTCCTTTGAAACTGTCCCTGCTTCCATGTTTGAAATACAGTAGCTATTCCCAATACTGTTACTGGGGGAAATCTCTTGTCTGCCACTTTTAAATCCATGCTCATGGTACCTCAGAAAACGTGCTGCAGAATCAGAAACATCTCAGAAAAAGACAACCTGTCAAAAGAAGACTTAAAAATCATTTCTATGCAGGCAACAGGTAAGCAAGCAGTCCCCAGACCAGACTTGGGAAGGATGTGAAGGAGAAGCCACTCAGGCAGATGGTGCACTGTGACAGACTGTCAAACGCAAATAACTACTGTCCAAAGAAATGCATCCTAATGGCAAGCATCAACTAATTAGGCTGTGTAAGTCATTCCAAAAACATCATACCTGCTGCCATCTGTTGGCAACACAAAGACTTTCACCATCTTTCTAGGCACTTTCCCCCAGTACCTTTTCTGCTTAGGCATCCATTTGAAGTACTCTTTTTAGTATAAAAGATTATTAGCATTCTATTTAGCACACAAATAATTATATACAGCTGTTTAGAAACCAAATCAAGTAAACAAGCAAAACTGGTCATTCACTTCAAGGAATGAGTTCAAGGACCAGGAAATTTACTTGATCAGATAAATCACTGAAAAACAATCGCTCTTGATGTACAGAACAAAAACACTAAATCTTTTTAAGACAGATACAATAATGTTAGCTATTAATAAGATCTAGGAAAAAGCCTACATTTATCTGTACCTACATTTCGTTGGAAGACAGTGGGCTGGATCATCCAGCTCGTCAAACAAAAGTCATTGCACAGATGATTATTTTTTTCATTAGAGAACTGAAATAATAACAGTAATAATAACTGAATGATCTAGTCCAACATCTGCTTTACTTAGCACAAGTCACTGCCAAGTAAGGCAGTGTACATTTAAATTCTAAAGTGCCAGAAATACAGAATGAATGAAAAGTAATTTTGCACATTCAAACCTTCAACTTTCTCTTTTAGAGGAGTCTCTCGGTATTGAAAGTCAGTTTCCCTGTCATGGCTTTTGGGGACTAGCAAACACTGGTCTCTATCTCTGTATTTAAGAAGAGCTCCCTGCTCAGCTCCTGAAAACTAATACATCAGCTCCAAAATGCACTTTGTTCATTTGACACAAGCAATTAAAAATCCATCATTATTAAATACATTATTCTTTGGAATACTCATTACAGTGAAACAGATTAATGGAGAAATAATGCACAAGTATCTGAATGTGCCGTGTCTGTTATCCAGTGTCTATTTTTATGAAAATTTTATTAAGAAAATTTGACACAAAATGTCTAGAACTCACCAGTTTTTGACAAAATATTTACCTTTGCCACAATTTGTTGCTTATTAGTTTTGTCCACCATCTCAGTCAACATGTGATTTCTTAATATAACTGTTAACAGAATAAATTGCCTCAACCACTAAATTTACACATTTACTCTTAGAACACATGGCTTTTGAGTTGTTTTCACATCTCTTTCCAAAAACTTTACCTTGGATACAGCCCCGGGTTAGTGCAAGGTAGTGTGCTGTCCTAGTTACACCAGCTCCACACCTAGAATCACACTGAAACGAAAGCAAATCTTATATTTTCTGTCTTTTGGAATATATTGAGGGAGCCACAAAAATTACAGAACACAACTTGCAGCTTTAAAGTCTAAAAACATGTCATTGAATTCACATATTGGGAAGTCAGACAGACATGAAATAGAAAAACCTGCACCAAAGCTCTGTGTATACAAACTGTTTCACAAAAGGAAGCAAAAGAATTAGGGAACTCCTGAGAAGTCACTGTGTCATAGTGATTAAATCTTCCAGGGGCTTCCTAATCAGTATGGTGATGAAAAACAAGCACCTACAAGCAGAATTTACAAGTCTTTTCAGTAATTTATCTTTTCAAGCTTCAGAGGGGTAATTTCAAACCCAAACCTGAAAGAAAATCTTTAGTCTGTGGTTACAAATATACTCACAAAAAATGAAACCATGATTTAGCAGTCTTCTTTACTCAGAACTTATTTAGCAGACTGACCAAGAACAACATTAATTCAATTTCATTGACAAAGGAAAGGATTCTACTGAAAGAGGAGTGCGAGTACTTTATGGTAGAATAAAAAAAAAGTTCACAGAATTTCAAGCTGCTGAACGAACAAAACAGATCTCATATGTATACACATACATAAATACATACACACAGATACAGTAAGTTTATTTCCATTTTCCCCCGACATGAGCTTGAGTATTTCATCTACAATCTTCTATTGAGGAGGAAAAATATTTTGTTTTTTCTAAAGTAATTCTCTCCAGAGCTTTTGAAAGTTCACTGCCACAAAGGTAAAGGATCCTTCCTTCCCACATAATATGAGCAGAAAATAAGCTTTATAGGGTTTCACTGAAGGTGGTAAAATTCTAACATTGTAAATTTGATTGTAATCAGCTGGACATGTATCTTTCTTTCATGGTTCCACTTGGGACAGTCAGTCTGCTTCCTGCATGCTTCTGAGTGCATGCAGAGAGTTCCAGAAGGATGGGGAGGCAAGGCAGTGCAGAACATTCATTCACAGCAGGAAAGAAGTTGCCTTCATCAAGCAGCATTTCCATCACCTGCTCCTTGGAGATACCAGAAAGCAAATTCTCCCTACTTGATGTAAGACAGTTGCTGTTAATGCTACAAAAATAATGTACAAAAGGGTCTGGCTTGCAGATTTCATGTAACAAGCTAGTTACATGTAAATGACAGCGCCTAGAACAGAGGCAAAAGAGGAATCTTAAACACAACAGAAGAAGGAACTAAAACATTAAGCTGGCATTACATGTGCATTTCTAGTATTTAACAAAAGAAACCTTTACTTGCGTTGTAAAACTCAGTAACGCTTTTGGCTGGCAACATTCTCCAAATCTTACTAAGGTATTTAAAACACTAATAGGTGACAAAATAGCATCCTTCTTTAAATCCTGTATATTAAGATTACATTGGGCAAGGCTCTTTCATTTGAATTTGAAAGTCTAGAAGTAATATTTCTCACTGTTAATAGCAAACAATTTCCATCTGTTTTACATCCAAGTTCCATACTGTAGTAGAAGAGTGAACATTCCCACTCACAGTTGCATGTTTTCATATTATTTTCTTTCCATTATTTATTCTTATTGGACTTTACATCTATTCATTGAGATTTGCATAATAATCTTTAATCTTTTCTATTAAGGACTCTCCCTCTTTCCAAGAAACCACACTGGTCAAAAATGAAATGAAATGAGGGCTCTCTGAAAGCCCTCACAAACTTTTCTGATATGCAGCAACGTAAGGTTTATTACACAAACACCTCTCAATATCCATACTTTTTTCCTCATTATGAAAGCTGAATACTATTAAGTAAGAGTCATAAGGTTGCATAAAGAATAGGAGCCCTCTACCACAAACTGTACATTCATTTCTGGCACTTCTTAACCTATAGGTTTTTATAGAGCCTATTTAATGACAACACTTCAGATCCCACACCTATTGCTATTTACCTTTCTTACTATTGGACTGTAAAGCACTTTCTCACATGAACGGTCAAACATCTCAAATACTTTGCCACAACCAGATCTCTGTTGACAAGAATTATGGAACATGAGAAGAAAGGGAAAATGCCATGATATGATAATAATCTTTGACAGGCCTTTAATATCTGAAACATTTATTTTTAGCACTTTTAAAAGGGTTTTTCCATTTATAAGAGAAAAAAAATAAATTTAAATAAATGAAAAATGGGATATATTTGTAAATATTGGTACTACATTTACAAGCATGGATACCAGTTCCTACCAAATGCAATGATTCATATATGTGGTGAACCCACTACTCAGAAAGACTATACACATAAATATTTTTTGTTTATTTTTTTTATTCAGCACCAGAATTATGACTAATGTTAAATAAAAGCAGTGCCCAGAGACTAGAATTCTATGCCTGATTCATGTATCTTATTCAGTATATTCCACATACTTTCTTCACAATCACAAAGCTCTTTTATCTCATGTTTTGTACACACTTGCTTCCATATTTCTTCAAACCTTTCATCTGAAGTATTCATGCCCATATTGTGGAGAATTTGTTTAATCTACAAAAATAATATAAAATAATGCAATTAATGTAATTCTAGTCAGCATTTTGTTAAACTCTACAGTGTCTGGCTTTGACAAATTTAGCAATCTCTATTTGCCAAAGAATATTTTCCCACTCTTAAGTTAAAACTACAGACCACATCCTGTATCCTAAACAAAAGAAGTTTCTATTTAAGTAAATCTGAATCTTATTGCAATGAAAGCTGTACAAAATTGTCTGTAATTAATGCAGTAATGCTGATGCACTACTTCAACGCTGGGACAAAAATCAAATGCAGAAGACTAAGGGAAAAGTAAATGTTTTTCAAAAGCCCTAAGTAAAGTTCTGTTTATCCACTCTATTTTTGCTGTCTACAGTTACCAACACAAATCAGATTCTATTATTATCTGCATTTCACAGCAACAGTACTACACACAAGGTCATCAGCTGGTATAGATAAGTGGATGAAGTGACTAAAACGAAATGGTTCACATCAACTTTGAGCCTTGCTATAATTTTACACCAAAATAATTCAGCAGAAGGGATTTTTTCCACGTTTTCTCACTTGGATGCTTCCTGTTGCATGCCTCATTACACTGACCTGTTGACTCATTAGAGGAAGGTAACTTTAGAAGAACATTTATGCACTCTGTGCTTCTATTAGTATCAGCAAACATTTGGCCTTTTCACTTGTATCATATATGTCTGTGTACATGTGTTATATTTATGCTATGGAGACTTTATGCATGCTTTGATAAAGACCTTCAATGCAGTCAAATCAGCCTTATTATACTGTCTTTTATATTTTTGTATAAATATAGGCCTGATCCCCAGTACAACAAATCTTCAGCTTCATCTTAGCCAATAAATCTATGAGTGTTTCTGCAAGGTGAAATTGCAGGAGGAAAGAAGGGACTGAATTTTGTTTCTTTAAGCATAAGTGTTGTTTCAGTTGCATCAATCATACTACCCACGAGTAAAACAAACCAGATCTGATCCATTGTCTTCAACAAGCTAGTGAAATATGGGAATTAAACTAAAAGCAATAGTCCTTCACAGGACACCACTGCAGGGAGAATAAAGGACTACATGCTCTCATAATTTGGCTTCACCAAGTTAAGAGAGAGCTCTGTCCTGACTCATCAACTGCTGTAAATTCATCACTGACCAAACCACAGACTACTGTCTGCAGACAGGATAAAACTCACTCTCACCCAAGATCAACATGCTGCATACAAATTACACACTATTCCTCAACTACATAACTTGTATCCTCTTCAACAGACTGGATGAAGAAAACAGCAAGTCCAAGAACTATTTTGTTCTTTTGTTACAAGATGAGTCACCTCACAAAACTACTTCATAGTCAGAATTTGCATTCATTTCTACCACACTATACAAAAACAGTATTAAATTACTCTGAGCTTTCATCTAATAATACCATATAATCATAGAATAACTTCATTAACCATGAAATTTTTGGAAACAGTAATTATACATATCAAAACAATAATCATAAAATTGCTAAATATCCCATTTCCTGAACATAGGGGGTTTCAACAGACTCAAAGGTGGTTCTGCCCTGAATTCTATATAGCTGGTATAGTCTACAATAGAGTATGACATCTCAGGACAATAACCTCAAAGAACAGCTCTATCTAGTGCCTGACAGATGTAATTGGCAGATGTAATTGGCTTCTCAATGAAGCATGAATTGCATTTACTGTTAGCTGTTTGCTGCATGCACTCATTTCCTGCTTTCAGAGCTAGATTATAAAGTGGTAAAAGCTCATGTACATAACATTCTAACAAGGTGTTTGATGAGCATGACACCACACCTTCTACCCCCAATCAGCAACACTATTTTTCCTAAAATATTTCAATTTCTAGATCCACTTTCAAACATGACTGCTGAATATTTAATATAATGATATAATGAGTAGAGGTCATTAATGTAATGAAGAAGAGGTTGCCACAGCTTCTTTTCTCATTTTAGACTGGAATTTCACATTTCATCACAATTGTCCAATAAACTGTTCTCTCATAATATTTTTTTCCAATGAATTGTATACAAATGTAAAAACAAAGTGGTAAACAATACTGAAGAAGAAACTGCAAAGTTATTTTAGTATTTACGTGAGAGAAATTCTGGTCTGTGAGAGAACAGAGTGGTAGGAGGCTGCAGATGTACCAGAGAAATCATGGAGTCCCCAAGTAAGTCCCTAGAGTCTCATGTCCCATCTTTGTCTTCAGAATTATGAGACAGCACAGCATTGCTGTGTGAGTCCCAATGTCCTCCATCACTACACAGACCCTTTGTAGACCTGAGCCTACAACTGTGACTCAGCAGAGCACTTAAAAGGTACTTTCAAGTGGTTTGGTGAATTTGTCATTAGCAAAACCTGCCAAGTTTGTCTGAGGAGAGACACTACCGGTAAAATTTTCCATTAAACACCCCTATGTGATAGAAATTACTTGTATAAGCCTTTAAATATCTCCTTGTGGGGCTTTTTAAGACATTTCATGGAATACCTTAGATTGGAAGAGATCCTGGAGATCATTCATCCAATCACATAATCAAAGTGGGGCTAACTTTACTATTAAACCACATTGCTTGAGACCTTGCTCAGAAATTTCAATAGCTTGGATCACAATAAAATTACTATCTACCATCTTTATTAATAATTTAGAATGTGAAGAGCACATATTTTTCAGATAGCTGAATGAATGTAAAGCAAGATGGTAATGTTGTACTATGAATTTTACAACCAGATAACTTGATGACCTCCCACTCCCATATGGCTAGCAGAATCATTATCTTGGAAGAATATTCTGAAGAAATTCACTATACCTCTGCCTTTGGTCTCTTTTTTAAAAGATGTTTTTCATATACTCCCTTTTGACTGAAGACAGAAGGGTACAGAAGCGAAAAACTACTGCCCTGGTCACCATAATTAGTTGTGTCACTGAGGCGACAAACTTGAGGAGCAGGAATATCTGAACGAATACTTGGAACACCACACAATGGATAACCTGTGAAAATCAATCAACAGGTAGCATGGATAAATAGTGCCAGGGAGGAGAAAACATTTTGTATGAATTAAGAAGAAATGTGATGCTTGTTCAATAATAAGTCACATAATTTTCTTCCTCATATCTTTTTTCACAGTTTTAGACATTCTGGCTTCAGCTACATCATGAAGTGTGAAAACAAGGAATCTTGCAGTAATATACTAGTACTTACTTAATATTCCCAGCTGAAATTATTTTTAGGTGATTATGTTATCATCATATTGCAAAGGTTTCATATTGCTGTCTCCTTAGTGTAAGAGTTTCACACCTCCTTGATGTTTCTTGTGGACATCTCCTCCAAGCACTGACTCTTTCTTCTTGCAGTAGCCAACTGACTCCAGCACCCCTCAACCAACCAATCCACTCTTTTATAACACTCTTCTTATTGGCTACAGCTGTGGCCTGTTAACATCAGGCTTGCTCCTAATCTTTAACAATTAACCCAGCTGCAACTCCTTAGGGGGTAAGATTACTTTCTATACTACCTTTATTTTCTTATATTCTATCCCCCTACATCATCGTAAGGAGATATGGTTCTCCCAAATTTACCAGCATAATTTCTCAAAGACATCTAGATTAATTTCAATGTTGAATAGGCCATCCCTTCCAACTCCTAATCATAAAAAAAACTCAGCTTAAATAAATAATTTCACTACTTTACATTAGCAGAACCTGTAACAATACTTTTTAACTTTGCTCCTGATTTTGTCTTAAATAATGCTCACAAGTGAGCAGCACAGTCCACTGTACTTACAGGATGCTGGGATACCACCAACTACAGCATTATACTGAGAAGATGATGTTTGATAATTTGTATATACACGGTCTGTTGATCTTGTAAGTGGTTTTGGCATCTTTTCCGAGCTTTCTCGTTCTTTTAACTCAAGATCTTTCTTTTCTGGCAGTGGTTCATCCTCTTTCTTTGTGTCTTTGGGAAGATATGCATCTAATTTTTCCCCTACAAAAGGGAAAAAGTTATGGGACAGCCAGATATATTATCAACATATTACAGACTAAGAGGCAAAAAACTTTGTTTGAATAACTGTAAAGGAGTTAACATAATTCATCTACATTTCTGATAATGCTTCTAGGAGATATTTTACTTTCTGTTGATCTGTATTACTAAGGAAACTTCCCAGTGTCAATCTCAGCATGCAACATAGGACTGCAGGATTCTGAAACACATCTGTACCTGAGATGCTGGTAGTTAAATCAGTCTCTAAATCCTACTCTTCTAAAGGATCACCTAGTTTACAACAGCAATGTCCTTTCAACAGCTATCCTAAGAACAAGATCATCCCCATATTTTCCCAGTATTAAGGCATCTACCTTTTGTAATTATTTTTTCTTCAAACTCTTTAACACCCATTTTATCTTTCCAGTTCAGAAAGTTTGCAAAGTCCCGGTAATTAATCAGACCATCCTTATCCAAATCACAGCAGTCAAATAAGGTTTCCAGGAGCTCATCATCCAGATTCACATTCAGCTGAGAAAAGATCTTTCGTAGCTTGTCCTTGTGTATCATTCCATCACCATTCTATTACAAAGATGGTGTAATAGTTGTTAATAACAGTTGTTAATAACAGTTGTTATATTCTATGATTCTCTAACAGCCATCATAAAGTAACTTCACCAAAAGAAACACATGCACGTGTTTATACAGGTATGTACACATATTTATACATATATATAAATAGCACCAGACACACTATTTCAAGACAAATAATATTGCTGAGTAAAAAAAAAAACCCTAAGTATTGTAGAAATCTGAAAAATGTCAAAAAGTAATTTTCAACTTAAAGAATACAGTGATTTGAGAGTAAAAGTGTGACAAGCTATTGTGACAAGACTGCAATCTAATCATAAATGTTGAGGAAAAGCAAAGATATCTTAAAAAGTAAGACATCAATCATTCTGTATACATTACAATTAATGTTACATATGAAATGTCAATTACAATTTTTTTTCTAGAGAGAAAAAAAGAAAATACCTGAAATTCTGAGGCTTGCCAACTCAGCCAAAAAGTACAGCTTGGAAGAAAATATGAACGTAACTCCTTCTACTGTTTTCTCTTTATGAAGGAATGCCAGACTTTGAAGTCCAAAAATGGTTAAGATTACTCCTGCTTGTGTGTCCCTTGCCCCCTCTAACCTGGATATTCCAAATAACATTACAAAAAGCTCCAAATACTATTGTGTCTAATTCCATAGCATATCACAGTAGATGAGACATTCAATAACTATGAAGTTATCTTCACAGTTACAGTCTTCATCCATATTTACCTTGCTATGTTTGTGTTTCTTCTCGTCTGTATCTCTACAGCAAGAAGCGCTAATATCAGACATTCCTTTACATTTATACCTTTTGAGAGCACTAACCTTATCATAATGTCTTAATGCTTCTAGTAACACATCAAAATTCCTATAGTCAGCTTTCTTCAGACTTTCTCGAACTGCCATCAAGATAACTCTTTCTCTGTCCTTCCCACAGAGGAACTCACACGGAACCCGGACATGAAGAAGATCATGAACGTCTATAAAAATGAACAATTCCTCAATTAGTTGTGCATATACCATAATCAGACATTTACAAAAAAAAAAAAGCTTGCATTCATTAGGAAAAGGAGAATTTCACTTTCAAGATGCTAACTTTCAGCACTGCTGCACAAGTGATACAGCCATTTCATTGCAAGATCAAACAGTCCACATCATTATTTCTCCACTCACACACAGTTAATATCAAAAATTTTGGAACATGATAATGTAGATTCACAAATCTATCCACTGCTTTCAAAAGCTTCTAAAAGCAGTATTTTTTACTCAATGTCCAGATAATTGAGCAAAAAAGAATATATATTATTGATCTACCACTTCTGTCACCTTCCACATACTTATGAGATATAAGTATATACCTATATACTATCAAAAATTTATATATCACAGGTTTCTAGAAAGACAAAGAAATATTTTTATGTTACTGTTCCCATTTTTCATGTACTGTTCCCATTTTTCATGTATCCTAACTTTATCAGTATTTTTAAACACTTTAGCACACTGAGCTACAATCTTCATCCAAATTCCCAAGGTGCCAATGTCACTTTCTGGAATGCAAGAAGTTCATTCACAGTACAGTAACAAACATGAGTAGCTCACCTAATCCTCCTCTAACAGCAGTGTACAAGCATTATTTCCTATTTGTTAACTATGTACTCTTTTGTTCAGTTCCTTCTGCTCTTCCTTACAGCATGAACTTTATTACACTACATAGTAAAGCATGTAAAAGATTATTCACTGTTTGAACTGAATTTCTCTGGTCCAGATTAACTGTATGACTGATCCACTTCATTTTTTTGCTTCCCAATTATTGACTGTATTCTTTAATTATGAAACACAACGCTAAAACATCATCAATCCCATTGACTATTTGAGTTGAGTAGCTTTCAAAATTTTGTCATAATGAAAATAAAGACTTTTTTTGTACTCTGCTTTCTATCTCCTTGCAACCTTCAAAACTTATTCTTATTTATTACGTGTAATTTTTACTCTTTTTAGAGAAGTGCTTGAGAAATCATTGAAAGGGAATATGCATGATTGGTTTAAATAGCCATTTTTGTTTGTCATTTTGATGTCAATAAGGGGTTCCTGCCATTTCCCATTTTGTTACATTTGGATACAAAGGCTTTAAAAAAGAAAAAAAAAAACAGCATGACAATCCTAAACCTAAAGCTTCTTTATTTTTGACATTTACTTTTTTCCCCTCTAGCAACTTTGAAATGTAAACCAAATTTACATTTCAAAAATTTACTGTCAACAAATTTTTGTACCTTGCCTCTTAAAATTTTAGGAAAATTGTATATGCAACCAACAGTTATTACTTTAGCAGAGTTTCATCAGCAAGGTAAGATTTTATTCTGCTCCTGAACTTACCATATTCATCTAGACGGGCCGCCAATCCAAATGTATGGTCTGGGGGAACATTCATAGTATCTGCTATACTGTCAAAAACAACATTTTTTTGTTAATTGCAAAACAGTTTACTAATAGCCAAAATAAAATCTCAGCTACTGTTTAAAAAAAGTGATTAATAATAGGGATGATACTCATAGTTTACCTGAAATTTGTTTATCAGGACTTTGTTCAACATTACCATTCCAGAAAAGCAACCCTTTACAAGCTGATTAGAACACTCAGTGTTTGTAACATAAAACAGCCAAATGTAAACATTAACTTTTTGAGCACTTATGCTCATTAAAAAGAAAAACACTCTATGCCATTTTTCCGAAGAAAATGATAGAAACATGCAAGAAAAGTCCTTGTAGTCAAAGAATGGGAATATTTTGACAAAATATCCAACTGAAATATCTGAAATAAACTACTTTTGCATAAAGTGGAAAAATTGAATCACATCTCTGCTTTTCCAAGTGCAATTTTTTGTCTACCAAAACCAGCAACCAAGTCCATATCCATGTGGAAAACTTTTCTCAGTTCTATTTTCCAAAAATTGAAGAATTTCCTTTTGACATTAAAGAACTGTTTCCTTTTTTTTAATTTTAAAGATACAATGCTCATTTTATTTTTGATAATTAAATAATTAAAACACTTAGCTGAATCAAAAATCCCCATCAGAATTTAAAAGATTATCAGTGCTTTGTTCCAAAGCACAAAACAAACAGACAAAAACCCACACACAGAAATGGAAATACCACAATCTAAAAACTACTATGTATATTTTTCTTTTATCATTTTCATATCATACATAGGACATGGATAGCATAAAATTCATTAAATAAGATTAAGTTTAGCCTGTATCTGTCTCGTAATATTAGTGGCGGGTTTCAGCCAGGAAACCCATCCCTGACTGATCACACTGCTTCATGCTGCTCATGCTCCAAGTCTGTCTCACAGTAAGTTGGGACACAGTGACAGGGAGAGAAGAAACTGACTTGTATTTGTGCTCACTGCTCACATTCATTTATGAGAACACTTCCCCAGATCAACCTAAACCTGCGATCTTGAGTTTAAAATTGTATTTTGCCACCAAAGTCCACGTTAGTGAGCCTTCAGACATATTTTTTGCAGAAATCTAGAGCATCTGTAAAGACAGCCTTTGGATACATTCAGGAGCCCTAGATCTGCAGCACACCTGGATCCTAACCCCACTGTACCTTATGACTTCTGTGGTGCTTCTTAAGCGCTGTTCTGTAAAATTACAAACTGTTCCAGATTGCTTCATAATCAGTCATTCTAATGATTCAACAGAGATTGGTAAATGCTGCTAGGTAATAAAATTTAGTTCCATGTCCTTTTCCAAGGAGGTAATACAGTGAGATTACAGATGATGTAACAAAGAAAGCCAAAAATTGTGTGAGAGTAAGCAAAATGGCTGAATCCCAAAACATTAGGTGATATGTGTCAGTCCTTTCAAACCTTACTAATTGCAAAATACTGGGGGAAAAAATGTCTTAAAGAGTGCTTGACCACTCAAACAGTAAGATCTAACTTCACTACGTGGACACAGTACAGCCCTTACTAGAAACTTGTGTACTTATCAGCGTAATTAGGGCAGGTAGGAGGTCCTTTTCTGTTAAATGAGTGCTGCACTGGAAGCATTAAGCACACAGTTATAATTTTTATCCAAGACATAAAAAGATATTGGAGAAAAGGCAAAAGTGAGTGAATTTTGTGCTTGATCTATTTGTAACAGAAGGTATCTTTGCTTACTTACGGATCAAAAACTTTTCCAATCAGAGGCTGGTATTTTTCCTTGAAATCATCACTTCGTTTTGACACAAGGTTTGGTCCTCTCTTCCTACAAATTACAAAAATAACTCTTGCACATAATTTTTAAAATATTCAATACTTTTTCAATAATATTTTAAAATATTATTATATATTAAAAAAAACCAGCAACTCCTTTCAACTTAGTGATTAAACTATCTTGCTACTTAAAATCAAAGGGCTTTACATAATGCTTAAGACGTGCCAAGAGTTGTTATATGGTAAAAGTTATTTGGATAAACTGTTCTGAAAATCACATCTTGCATTTTCTATTCAGTTCAATACAGCTAAGGATTGTGAGATATACAATTTTCTTCAAATATGAAGACTCACTCTTCCTGATCATTTTTAAATTAATTCATTAGTTAACTCATTGCAACTTACGAATCCAGGTCAAAGGCCCAATTGAAGGTCTTGGCTGTATTTCGCCCATCTTCATAGTGAGGGGTTTCCATTCCATAAACAAAAGACTTGTCAAAGTGTGAGTTATACTTCCTATTGACTGACTCCCCTGCAGAAAAAGCAGGCATTTCAACCTGTGTAAAACACCTAAGGAAGAAAAATGTACCCAGTATCTTCATTCTTAAGACAAAATAATGAAGAAACAAAGGCAAATAACTAAAAAACCTGTTCAAATAAAGATAAATAATTTGCATTTTCCCTGTTTATTGAGTAGTTAGGAACAATCTCATTGTCAAAGTGAAAACACAAAATAAAAAGCAAAACTGCTTCAGTTGGATGTTCTTCTATGTCTGATTAAAGACAAGCCCAACAGAATAAATTAAACCATGTAGCCTAAGTGGTGAGGGTCAAGCAAACATTGCTTTATAATATCTACACTTGAGCAGAAATGTGCACTATTTGATTTATTGTTTTCAAAAAATGCAAAAAATGTTTTTGATGTGCTGCATTTTCAGATATACTCTTGCTATGTCTTTTTGTCACAGAAAAAACAGTCATTCTTTTTCTTCAAGGTCTCTTCAATCACCTTTTAAAAAGCATGATAATTAGAACTTTCAAAAATATTATTCACTGCATGTTTTCTAATAAGGGCTCCATATGGTTGTATGGCAGCATGGCATTTTTTACACTATTAGTGGGGCACATAGTTGACTTTTTTTCTGTCAGTCTGCTT
Organism: Melozone crissalis; assembly: GCF_028551555.1. NCBI lineage: Eukaryota > Metazoa > Chordata > Aves > Passeriformes > Passerellidae > Melozone > Melozone crissalis. The sequence goes on from NW_026535794.1 coordinate 37,627,266, forward strand.
CTGACTTGGCCTCTCCATGGTGGATAGATGTTACAAGAGAAACAGAAACAGATTATGAATAATTTCACTGAAACACCCAAGAAAAGCAGAGAAGAGAGGAAATGAAGTTACAGGTCTGGTCAATTTATACCAATACTCTTTATAGAATAATTTCTCAGTGAGACAACAAAGTACTATAATTTCACATCTATGTAATAGTCTTCACATAAAATTTACATTTTCAGCCAAAGTGAAAGTCATGGAAGTGGGAAAAATAGAAGCGGCTGCAAAAAAAATTAAATGTGCTGCATTTTAGAGCGCTACTTGTCACTCTGCTCCTGTGCAGACCTGTGAAATAAAGGGTAACCATCCCTGAGCAGACCACATCACACAGGTACAGGCCCCAGGGGCTGAAGCAATGCAAGCACAGCCTACAGCCCCATGGGGAGGATTCTGTAGGCTGAGGAACCTGCATTCCAGAGAGCCATCCAGCAGCCTGAAATTCTTCACAACCAGATCTTAATGCTAAGCTCCTCATCAGAAAGTCTGCCTGCTCTGAAATTCTGATCCTGAAAAAAGACAGGAACTAGAGGAAAAAGTACTGGAATGGGTTGGGCTCACAGTGCATGACTTCAAATCTGAGATTGCTTTCAGTGCCATAGACAATGCCAAACTCAGTAAGCAACCAGGGCATCTGTGCGTTTCTAGTATCCTGGAAATATTTTGCTTTTCAAACAGCACCCAAAAGAAATCAGGCTTCCAACCCCTTCATGGAGTCCTTATACTGTTTTAAATGCCCATCTTGAAGTGATTGACAGTTCTAGAAACTGAGATCATGCTCTCTCACTTGCTTTTTGTTCACATAATTTTTAAAAGTAATATATATTGTATTAATACAGTGATTAAAATTAATAGTTTATACCTCAAAAAATAGCATACAGTAGGCACTGAACATAGAGGAACATTTTCTGTGGTTTCTTATGAGCCTTTTACCTTACCCACATAATAATCCTCATGTGAGAGAACATATAAATCATGTCCTTCTCTCGCTTCTTTATCCACTTCCTCAAAGGTTTTTGGTGGATTGACAAGCTCTCCAGCTGTTAAATCTGGAAACAAATAGAGAATGTATGTATGGGGGCGCTAAGGAGGGTGGATATCTTGTTTCATTCATTCTTAACTGTAAACAATACCTTGTTAGAGCATTTGCTAATACTGTGGAAGGATGATACTTCTTACCACATTTCTAGCCAATCTATATTGAATGGATGGTGAATGATCTAATGAATGGATGAATAAACATCTAATTCATTATTCACATAATAACATGGGACTAGGGAGAAAATCACAGAAACCCAGATGAACAGAACTTTTGCAAGAAAGCTACATGGGCAACACAGATGTGATTGCCTCCAGTCTATGGAGGAAAGCTACATATGTCAAGGAAGTTTCTTCCATGAGACCTATTAGAGTTGCTGGGAAAAGGAAGGTAAGTTGACAGCTACCCTACAGTTCTCGCAGGAAATCTATAAAGACAGAAGGGAAGAGCGCAAAAAGCCCTGGTAGTTACCCTAAGTTCTCAGTTGCTTGTTTCTGCATCAAAACTGAAAAATTTTTAGGCCTTTTGGTAGCTGTTATATAACAACTCTTCTCTTAAAATGGAGTTGTTGGAATCATAGAGCATGTGATAGATACTAAATTGCAGACCATCTTGTATTTACAGGAAATATGTTTTAATAGCACATTTTCCTACCTTTGAAGACTTTAATTCCAAATGTAGTTTTTATTATATCCAAGCCCTCAGGTAACTTCAAAGATTGATCATGTGATTTACCCAAAGGTGTTTCACGATTACTGGAGTAAATTGCTTCTTTCATGTCCTGCATCTTTTCTTGAAATTCACTTTTAGAAACTGGACTTATCAAAGAAGCTACCTGAAGACATCACAAACAACACCAGAGGCAGGAAAACAAACAAACTTTGATCATTCATGCATCACTATGACTACTCACACAAACAAAAATTTGCTCATAAGGGTTCTAATGAGATCTTCTGTGGTTACACTGACATAATTTTGTTCATTGAGTTGCAAACCAAAACTGTATCTTGAGAGAAGACCACTAATAGCCAATGCTATGCTAAATTTCCAGCTAAATAAAATACTTATTGTGAGATATTTTTATTTTTATGCGAGCTTTTCCACTTTTTAATATATACATTTTCTGACTGTAGTCTTTCTTTTCTTAGCACATATTAGAAACTATAGTCAAATTACAACGTCACCAAAACTAAAGTAATTTGATTTTTCAGGCTATTAAAGTAATGGAGATTCTAGAGGAGATTTATTGTTAGACTGTCAATATTATATAAAGAAATATTGAAAAATTAGTAGCAAATACAATTGATCCAAACCCATGCTTAGCAGACTAGGCTTCCAACCCTTCCTAGAGATAATATTTAACTAATAATGCAAAGACTTCAACAGACAGTATTCCAGTACAGATCAATCCATTCAACAAAAAACTTCTAAAGAAAGACACCAAAACTTGGTTGTCTTTCATTTTGGATAGGCCTAATAAATGTCCTACTCAACATCCTGGAATACTAGGACTTCCTTCCTAAAATACACTTTACTAACACAACTGCTATTTTTAGAGTCAGGAACACTAACTGTGTGATAAAACTACTAATGATCTCATCAGTTGTTTGATTACAGATTACAAAATTATTTCTAAAGAATACACACAAAATAGGCTGACATATGCAAGCCATCACTTTTTGGCTAAAAAATCAGTTTCTAGCCAAAGGTAAGAAAACAAACAGAATGATTACGCCAAACTGTAAACACACTTGCAGATAACAGCTCTTTTGCTAAGAGCTCAATTGGTTTTATCTCTGTAAACCACAAAAAAAAAAAAGAAAAAAAAAAGGGAAAAGAAAAAAAAAAAAGCAAGCAGCAAAATTTGTGGGCAGAAGACTGTTCATTACCTTAAATCTTGAAATGAAATTAACAATTTAATAGTCACTATGAAAAGTTACATCACAGATAACAGTCACTGAACTTCAAATAATTTCCAGGTTCAATAATGCTAAGTAAGTCCTATGATTTGACCTCAGAACTCAGATAATTCACAGCAGCGGAGAAATGCTGCAGTATAAATCACTCACCTTTATCCCTGACTATGAAGACATCAGTTGCTTTTATTAAGAACACTCTTAAGAGGTTCATTCTTAAACAAGAGTAAAGGAGTCACATTCTTACACTGCATTGGGAGGTTGACTTTATGCCATGAGTCAAGTCTGTTGCAATGTCAGGATCATCTGCACTGCCGTAGAATATTATTTTAGCACCAGGAGCTGGATCTGTTGTTTTTCGAAACTTTCGTACAGCAGTGGGAGTAACAGGCTATACGTAAGGCAAAGCAAAAACAAGTTTACACAGACATTCACAAAATGTTCATGAAAAGAAAATGCACTGCAGACATTTATATTGTTCCAGATATAAGAACAAAATATGAGGATGCTTTAAGGCTGCAGTACATGCACATGCTCCTGCAGATGCTGATACTGTGAGCATAAGCTCAACACAACCCAGACTAAATTTTATCAAATCAGCATTGCTAAGTTTCAACACTTCCCATAATTTTTATTTCTTTTTTTAATTTGGGTAACAGCTACTTCACATGTTCTTGATGAAAACTAGATGTTACAATTAGAAACCTTTAACCTGACTCAACATTCCACCATCAATGAAGCAATTTTGGAAATTATTTAGAGTGTTGGGGTGTCTTTAATTATCATTTAAAGGGAGACCTGCTGTTTACAGGATCCATTTGTGTCTCAGTAGCCTCTGTCTCTTCTGGCCATGGGTAAGGGTCAGTGAGATACCCAATTCTGGCAGGCATCCTTGGAAAGAACCTCCATCAGAAGTAATAATAATTTCCAATAATTACTTTAATTGCATTACCAGAGGGAAAAGCCACCTAAAACAATTATATTTAGTCCCAACTAAGCAAGCATGGTGACTTTTGTAAAACATGTGGAATGGAAATTAACTGCCAGAAGTGTTTTCCAATCTTGCCAGCTAGTCTCTCTAATTCCATGTGATAAAAAACAACACTGAAATAAACGGTAGTTTCAAAAGTGAAGGTATGTAGAAAAAAAAACAAAACAGGAGACTCTACAAAACCAACTCACCTTGGGTGTCTCTTTGAGACAACTCGCAACCGTGTTGCCCGCTGGACTCAACTTTCCAGCCTAAACAATCAAAAAATAAATAACGTATAACGAAACTCGTAATAATACACACAACTAGTCAAACTGGGATCTGGCACTATGTACAGGACGTTGTCCAATTGTCCCCGTTTCGATGATGGTGGGTAGGAGCCACCCTCATTCTGGGAGAGAAGGAGCTCGCAGTGAGATGCGCCATCCCCTCCCACACGCTGCCCTCCTCCAGCCCCTTCCCTCGGCGAGACTCCGCCCCTGAAAGGCACAGGAGCGGGGTACAGAAGGGGGGCGCAGCTCCGGGGCATCGGTGAGACCCCTTTGGCGAAGGGACTCACGTTCGGCAGCTCTGGAGTCCCCTCTGGGAGCGTCTCTTTGGGGCATGGCGGTGGCTGCTCCGCCATGGCCACCGCTTACTCTGCTCGCTCGGTAACGGCGCCAGCGGCGGCGCCGGCAGCGCTCGTGCGAGATGCGCGGTGCGGCCGGCGCTCACAGTGCTCCGCCACCCCCTCGCACCCAGCGCCCTCCATCCTGCCCCTCACAGCGCTCCGCCGTCCCCTCGTACTGAGCGCCCTCCATCCTGCCCCTCACAGCGCTCCGCCATCTCCTCGCTCCCCTCTCCTGCCCTCACAGCGCTCCGCCATCCCCTCGCTCCCCTCTCCTGCCCTCACAGCGCTCCGCCATCCCCTCGTACCCACCGCCCTCCATCCTGCCCTTCACAGCGCTCCGCCATCCCCTCGCACCAGCGCCCACCTCTTCTCCCCTCACAACCCTCCCTCTACCGCCCTCAGCACCCGCCACCCCCCTTACATCTCACATCCTTCCCGAAAAGTCAGGAAATAAATCACATTGGGCTGTTTTGTAAATGTCATGATCTAGAAAAATAACTAAGGCCCGGCCGCAGAGGTCGCACATTCCTTACACGGACTGTTAAATCTTTGAAAATCTACCAGCTTTCAGACAGGCGGGTTGACTCCTGAGTTTGAAATGAGGTCTTACATGGTCAAAAGTTTGATCAAATTTTCAATCTTTATTACTGTAATAAAAAATACTGCCCCTTTCACAAGTGTTGTCACATGCTATTAAAATATTGGGGCTGTTCCTCTAGAGAAAACTGCAGCTCACCCACCCACAGCTTGGAGGTGGGTGAGAGAAGCCACCCAGCACTACCCCATGTATCAGCCACGTGAGTGCTCTCACTGTTTGTCTTAAATGAGTCAACACCTCGTATATCTAACCCACTGTACTTGCCTTTTAGAAACAGATGTGGATTTTTTTCAGAAAAGCAGCATGGGTAAAACTGAACAAGTTTCACCGCTGTTTAACAGACCCTCAGTTCTTACAAAGACTTATTCTCAGATGACATGTAGCAAACCATCCTATTCTTCCCAGCAAAATATCTCAATTTAATCACATCCTGCTCCATTCTCTATAGTCCTTCAGTGGCAAAACCAATGTTAGATAAATATACAGACCTTAACCGTAATTAATCAAACATTACCAGGGGTCACCATTTTATTCTCTGTTCTAACATTTGTTTGGTAAGGACTTTAGATGAATGATGCTAAGTTAAAACTAAATTTCTTTTCTACAAATGGAAGGTGAGAGGCTCAGGCAGTCCCTGCTGTCTAATGATGTGCTCCAGCTGTCCAAGTCACCCGCAGTACTTGTCGGTGAACTCCATGAACTTCCAGCACATACACACAAATGTATCTTGGTGTTCACCAGGCAAGAAGCATCATGTATTGCATCAACTATGATCTAGCTGTGGCAATGCTGGTGCCCTTTTTCAAAAGACATTATGTGTTTTTCTGCTGTAGATGTGGCTGCACCACATCCCTAATATGGAACATCCATGTCCACTTGGGAACTAAAGAAGATCTTGTAAAGTCTTAGTGTGTTCAGTTCTTTCCACATTTCAGTCATATTTGTTGTTGCTTGAAGTTTAGAGTTAATCCTGCAAAATAAAGCAATATTTTTGGTAGTTTAATAAATAAAATGATTGGTTATGTCTTGCCTTGTGATCCATTCATCTGTAAAGTTAAATTTCTATCTAGTAAAGTTGACAGAAGGGAGAACTATTTATAGAGAAGAAAAGCAAAGTACAGTAATGTAAAAATTAGATGGTAATAATAGGGCACAGGAAACTGGGAATTATTTTTTATCCCGGGATAAAATTCAGGAAATGGAATTTTTGTTCTAGTGTTTGTTGTATGTGATGGTTCTCTACCTGTGCTCAAGGTGGTATCATTTTTATACAGTCTGTGCATTGCTGATTTATTTTTACCTTGTTTTTTCCCCAGTAGGTGGCCACACTTGCTAATTGAAACCATCCCCTCAGCCCGATGGAGTGGGTTGTGTCAAAGGCATAAAAATAGGACTTGGACATGTAAGAAGAGTGCCTATGGCAGAAACAAGTAGAGCAGAAGTCCTTTTTTTTTTTTTGCCTCTCTGTGCTCCTTTACTTTTTTTGCAGAAACATGGGTCCCTATAAATCAATTTGAAACCTACTGACAATACATTCTTTCCTATAATTCCTCTAATTCTGGAACCAGTGTCATATCCATTCTTTCCTATACAGAAAGTTATTTTGGCCACAAAAAGTATTTGTGGAGTGGGAAAGACCTGTAATTTTAAAGGTAAGATGATGAATTAAGAAAAAACAATTGAACTCACTTTTAAGGAAAAAAGGATTAAAACTTTCTTTACTTCAGCATGAATTTGTCATCTCCTATGTCAAAGGTAGAATCTCTAGAGAAAACTATTTGGAAAAAGTTGAAAATTTTCCATTCCACAGCAGCACTTTTTTTCCTCAACAGTACTTGACATTTCACTAGTTTCTGACATCCAATTCCCACAACCTAATGCCTTTTTCTGTCTTGATTAGGCTAAAACAGGAATGGAAACTGTCCAAAACCCTGCATTTTACTTTCTTTATGAAGTGCAAGCGCCCCATGTTCTGCAACACAGCTCTCACTCTGACTATGGTGCTGGCACAGACTGGAGCCAAAGCACTTAAGTTTGTATATTCCTGAAGGTCTGTGAAGGCCAGAGAACTCCGTGTAAAACACTCAAAATGTTGTGAAATGTCTTAATTATGTCAGCCATGCTGATGCACTTTGCTGTTACTGCATGGTTGCTTTCATGGTTTTTTATTCAGTTCATTTATGGATAGGAAATTACTGTTTTCTATGCACTGCACACTTTCTATGTGCTATGGTACAACCAAGCCAATGTAGGTACAGAGAAAATGTACACAAGTAGAGATGGAGACAGAAAAAAAGAATGTTATAGCAAAAAAAAAAAAAAAAAGGGAAGTTCAAGCACAATAAAGAGATTCTGCACATTCTCTAAAGTCAACTTCCACTTGTTATTACCCATCTAGCATTAAATTTAAACACAAAAAGGCTGAGCAGAACATAATATTAAAACTCTACAGAGAAATGCTAAAATAGATGGAATGCCACCTGGTGAAACCATGACCCACTAATATAAATTTGTTAATATCAGCCAGCAGTTTCACTTTTGGTATATGATCTATGAACCACGATGAAATAAAATATGAAAACATGACCACTGGTAGGGGCTATCTGTGTGATTTCAGAGCTTTCCTTCCCCATCTTTTTGAACAGACTACAACAGAAGAAACTTGTCTTCACCACTAGAACCCACAGAGACTTGTCAAGCCTGAAATACAGAAAAACAGTAAATACAGGAACTTGGTAATTTGATTACTGCCACATTCTCTCGTGCCTCTATTTCACACATTCACAGTGAACCCTTGGTGTTTGCTGTCCCACTCTGTCAGCCTCAGCCAGCTGTGAACAATTTGGGCATTTCACAAAGCAAGAGAGATGTGCTGCAGCTCTGCCTTGCACTCAGAGAGTTAAGTTAGCCAGCAGGAACCTCCTGCATATAAAACAGGCTTCCTAACAGCAACTATACAATGTGAATAGAGTTCCTGCATCAAAAATTCCATTTAGCCTTGAACTTCAGATACATCTGCTAATCTGAAAGATTATTTCAATTTTATGAAGTATTTATTTATATCAGAAGCATAGATAATGATCCTTACATATGGAATAGTATGGTTCTTTATTAGATAAGAGGAAGTGAAACACGAAATGTCACATATGACGTGTTAAATCTCTAAATTGAATTCAGTTCAAGTAATTCTAAAGTGTGTAAATTCTAAAGATTTGATGTAATATTTTTCCACATAAATACTTGATGTAATATTTTTCCACTACTCATGTGTGTACTGTGTCTTACTCAGGTGGAGGTAATTTTCTTCATAGCAACCTGAATAGTGCTGTGTTGTGCATTTGTGATTAAACTACTGTTGATAACACAGAAATACTTCAGCTACTGCTGAACTGTGCTTGGATAGGGTGAGGACTTTCTCTTTTTCCCCACTTTGTCATCAGCCCCACCTAGGGAGAAATGCTGCTGATGGTCCAGAAAAATTGGAGTGGAATACAGCCAGGACAGCCGACCCCAACTGATCAAAGGGATATTCCATCTCACACAGCATTATGCTCAGCAATAGAAACTGGAGGTACACAAAGGAGATGTCTTCCAAGTTGGCTGCTGCTTGGAGACTGCCTGACACTGGCCTGTTTATGGGAGGTAGCCAGTGATTTCCTCTGTATTGCCTTTTCGCTTCCACTTTCCTTCATCTATTACATTGTCTTTATCTTAACCCACAAGTTCTCCTGCTTTTGTTCTTCCTGTTATGTTCTCTGTCTTGCTGCAGGGAGGTGAGTGAGTGAGTGAGTGAGTGAGCAGCTGCCAGGTTGACTGGATGCTGTCTGGTGCTCCAGTGCATGCCTGTCAGGTGTGTAGTAAAACACATTTGGTTATCAGGAATCTGCTGTTTGCTCAGTAAATCCTGCAATCTAGTTGAACATATTGAGACCAGTCAGAGGGTTATGGCGAATAAGCAGTGTATTAGGGCAGGATTACATGATTTAAAGGACAACTCTTACAATTAGAAAACTCATAGCTCAAAAAAGTTTGTATACTTTACTTACACAAACATGTTTCTCTGGAGCTAGTCTGGCATTCTACATCACTGATGAATGCAAAGACTATTTTCCTTTTTTTGAAGTTACATATTGGCCTACATATTCACAAAGCACTTATGTAAGTGATTAACTTCAACTTAATAAAGCAGAAAGGGGAAATTGTTTTTTTAATCTTCATCAGTTCTTTTTTCCATACACTTTTCCATTGGTACCAATTTGGTCTCAGAGTAACAATCTGTTTTCACTCCATTCACTTCATTACGTTCAAGTATTGATAAATCATACTAAGGAAGGGGAAAGTAGCATAGCACTGACCACAGGCTTTATATAACTTGATTTTTGCCTCATTTAAATGTATGTGGTTGAAACAAAAAATGTATTTTGAGAATGCAACTGCATCAACTTGATTATTTCCTGTGATGGAGTATCCAAACAATCTTCATTAAATTGTACCAATTACTAAATACCATTATTGATACACTTACTGTCTTACCAGTTTGTTTGTTTCTTTCTTTCAAATGCCAACTCTTAGACCTTGTTGAAGCTGCTATACTGAAGAAACACTTATCATGATTGTTCTGTTTCCGCTGCAACCCACTTACAGCCTGTGGCCAACTGGCCTTTATCCTGCTCTCTCGCAAGGCCATGCTTTGTGTTATGAAGCAATTGAGACTTGTTCTGAGCTTTATCAGTGGCTGTTCAAAAAAGGCAAATTCCCGATGGCAATTCAAGTTTTCCCATGTAGTTCCTCCTTTCAATTCATTTGACTAATACCTTTGAAACTGGTTCTTTTAAATGATTAAACCAAGACTTGTCTGTGTGTGCAATGCCCAGCTCTCCTCCCTGGCTCCTCAGAGGCCTCCTCAGGCTGCAATGCAGTCCCTAGAGGACTGGCAGAGAATCACGGAAGAGTTTAGGGTGGGAGGGACCTTAAAGATCATCCAGTCCCAACTCCCCTGCCTTGAGCAGGGATACCTCCTACTACAGCAGGTTGCTCGGAGCCCCACCCAGCCTGGCCGTGAACACTGTCAGGGATGGGGCATCCTGAATTTCTCTGAGCAACCCATCCCAGTGCCTCACCACCCCCACCGTAAATAGAAGCTGGAAGACGCGCGGGTCGCTCGCAGGGACTGTTCCCCCGGGCGCAGGAGAGAAGCGGGAGGTCGGGAACAAACACCCTGCAGCCGAGAGCGGCTCGGCCGCGGTGGGAGCGGCCGGCAGGGAGGGGAGGGAGCGGGAACAAAAGGAGGAGGGGAAAAGGTGGGAAAGAAAGGGAGCCACGTGACGGCCGGCGCGGGCGAACCGGAAGGGCACGGCGCGTGCGGGCGTGACGTGGCGGCGGCGGAAGTGCGTGTTGTGTGTGTGTGAGTGTGTTTTGGTCGGGGCAGAGGCGGCGGCGGAAGTCGGCGGCGGGGCTGGGTGAGGCACGGCTGCGCCCCCGCCCCTCGCCCCCACCGAGGAGCCGCCTCCCCTCTTACCCCTCCTCCGCCCACCCTGCCCCGGCGCGCCCGCCAGCCCCGACCGACCGACGGACGGACGGACGGACAGCGCTGCGCCGCCGCCCCGGCTCCCCCACCCCGGCCAGGTGAGGAGGCGGTGGCGGCGCGGGGGGGTCCGGCGGCGGCGGGACGCGCCTTGTCCGCGCTCCTGGCGGCGGCCGCTCCCCCGGCGCCGCGGGAGCGTCGTGCCGCGGCACGGGCGGCCGAGGTGGGCAGCCCGGCGTGCGGGGAGGAGACGCTGCTCTCTCCTTTCCCGGCTCAAAATGGCGCCCCCGGTTTTCCCACTTCCCCTTATTCCTGTGCCTGGAAGGGAGCCGCGGGGGAGGGGAGGTGGCGGCGGGGGTTGGAGGGGCTGGGCCCCGGAGAGCGGGGATCCTCCCCTGCGTGCGGGCGCTCCTGCAGAGCGGTATTGCTGCCCGGGGCCGGCCGGGAGGGCTGTGCCCCGCGAGCTGCTTGTGGGATATGGAAGGGGCGGCCGGGTGATGGGTCCCTCGCTTTCCCTTTCGCTTGCGTCTGGAAGAAGGACGGTGAACTAGGTGGGAAGTAAAACGCTCCCGACAATGCGTCGCCATCGGGGGGATCGCGACAGGCCTAGTGTGCTGGTATCTTCTGCATCGCACGGAATTGGAGCTAGACACAAAGCTGGGGTAGGGTAGAGGAACAAACCTAAGCTTTTTGTGTTTTAGAGGAGAGCTGACTTGCATAAGAACTATCAAAATCTTCCAAACAGGGCCATGAAAGGCTGTTCTCTCGGCATTTTTAATGACTTTTTTTTTCTACCTTACTCCTTTTTCAGAGCTTGCGGGTGGCAATGAGAGGCTAAACAGCTATTTAAGCAGCAGAAATTAATCAGTTTCTTTCATGTAACGTTCAGGCAAAGTAAAATTCATGGATTTTTAAATTTTTTTTCCAGTTTTATAGTGTCTCTTCAGAGTTACAGTCATGCTTACCTACGGATTGCATGTAGGTATTGTTCTTCCATAATGGGAAAATTGGAAAAGGTAGATGTTGGCTGAAGTGAGGTGGCTAGAGACAATGGTATTGTAGTCATCACTTACATTTCCTGTTTGATAAACCAGTTTATCTGAAAGCAATTGGTACCATTCATCATTCGGATGAGCTTATGAGGTGGCTATTACCTTTAATTGTAGGGCTATGATTTTTTTGCAGCAACTGTGTTGATTCACTTGTTTAACTTACAGTCTCATTGTGTTTCAATATGGCTTACATATGATGATCATTTTGCTGATTATCTCTGTCACTGTCTGGAACACTGCAGTAAGGTGCCACACTAATTCTGATGAACCTGGAAGGAAAATTGAGTTAGTAGGAGTGGCTAATATATAAGCCTTTGTAGTTACTGCCTTTTAAAACGTTCAAGAAAGTCCAGTATCAAGAAATTTCAAGTAGATAATAGTTCAGCCTTAGCACTGTATGCTTTGTGTCCGTTGATGCAGCATACAAAAGTTTATTAGTAAGAAACAGTGTTGTTTGCTGTGAGATATAAAAGTGGTGGAATGTTCCAGTTTTAAATTTATCGTGAATTTTTTTGTGTAGCCTTTCCATTTGATAATACACTTAATCACATTAATTGTAGGAACAGTGCTCACTGTCTTAATCTCTTCAGTAGGCTGGCTTTTGTCATCAGTGTTACTTTGATACTTCTGTATTAGCTGTATTGTAGTTGAAAATAGTCCAGTGCTTATGCTTACATGACTGAATTATGCCATTAAATTGAGAGTTTGTAGGTATTGGTATTTTGTACACAGACTCAAGCATAATACGACTTGTGTTTGATCTGTTAAAATACTTAGGACCCTTTCATAAATAAAACTCAGGACTATCCAACAGCATACAAATTTCTCTTCTGGAGTGAGGAGAATACCCAGCATCCAGTAAATTAGTTGGTGGGATTTCCAGGAGTACTTGGCTAATAATATACTCCAGGCTTTGTGTTCTGGCATTTCAGCATGGATCTGCTCTGACATGGGGGGAATATTCAGAAGAGTGCAAGTTCCTACTTAGCAGAGTGACATATGTATTTGTACTGCCCAAGACTGCAAAGTGGAGTTTTTATGTTGAACTCGACAAAAGTAAGAAAATCTCCCTCATTTCCATCCATGTGAAGCCATACATCTCAAAAAATTTTATAGTGTTTTCTTTAGCAGATTTTTACATTAGTAGGTCACTTCTGTAACTCCCATATGTATCAGTTTAAGAGCTTGTTTCAAGTCAAGCAGTTGAGTACTTGCCTTCGTGTAGCTGAATGAAAATGTCTTACCCAGGTTTTCTTTCTTTACGTATTCCAAACTTATTGATTAGATTGCATACAAAATTGGAAGGGGAGCAGAAAGGGAGCCCTATCTGTGGATTTTTTTCCCAGGAAATTTTCACCAGATCTGGGTTTGCAGTGTATGTGTAGGGTATTGAGTGTACTATTCCTCCTGGGTTCTCCAGGTTTGTATTTTACTGATGAATTAAGAAATAGTAGAATGAATGTGACCTGAGACTTGGAGTGTGCACAGGGGACTGTAGTATTGAAATCTACTTCTGAGTCTTGGTGAGGCACTGTGTGCTCAGCTCACAGATGTGAAAAGACCAGGCCAAAACCATTCTACAGGGGCTGTGTCAAACTGCAGTGCTGCTTCTCTTCACATCAAGCAGGTGCTTCTCTTGTTTTTTGTGTAAGTATGCTGCCATTGGTATCATCTGAAACCTCAAAAGATTATGATTTCCATATACACTGATAGAAGGTGTTAGTGACTTTTTTAATATGTCACAATCATCTAGATGTGCTCTATCATCAGGTTTTCAGTCTTGCATTTTCTTTTATCCTGAGCTGTTGAAAAGTGGGTGGTATGACTAGTAGGATTCATTATTAATTTATTAGGTGTATTGATGTGACTGTTGAATGAATGAGGTTTGCAGTATGTTTCTTAGATGGCCTTCCTGTCAGGTCCTGTGGTCTGCTATCAGCTTGAGAGCTGGTTGTCTTTGTACATGATATCTGACTGTCTAGAATGATTTCAGAGGAGGGATGCTGTAAGAATGTAAACTTTGAAGGTCTCTGATAACTACAGCTTCTGTAGCTTGGACATCTATAAAAATAAAACTAGATATTCTTCTTGACAACCTGTGTCAACTTTGTAGTTTTGAAGTAGTTTTGCCAGGGGTAGTAGTTACTGTTTCATGAGTGCTAAAAATCTGAAATAACTACCAGCCATAAATGCTCAGGTGAAATTGATAAATATTATGCAAGTTAAATGTTCTTTTTTTATACCTCATTTTGCTCTCAGTATGGGAAACAACAAGCAAAAACATCAGTCATAGGGAGTAACCTGTGCAGTGACTTGATTTCCTCACTGTGTGTCATCTAGAAGTCACTTGCTCCCAGGAGTACCAAGTCACACAGTCATTGGATGCTGTCCTTATGTTTTTATGAATGCTGCAGTCTGGAAGAATATGGGACATATTAAGATTAAAGGGTTTTAAATTATTTCATGGTTGTCCAAACACACTGGAATGCTACAGCAAACAGATGGGTTTTTTTCCGTTTTAAAACAAAAATAACTTAATTGTCTTCATTACTTTTCCAGAGGAAAAGATAAACAAATGGCTGACAGTATTCTGAACCACCTATATTTTGGTTATGCCTTGCTGCATTCTCTATTGTAGTACAATTAGGGAGAGATCCATTTTTATCCAAATCACTCCACAACTTCTGAAGCATATTTCCACAGCTTGGAGGGGGGAAGAGTCCTGCCTGAGAGCCAGCACACTAGTAGTGCAAAATCGTTTTATGGTTTAAGGATGAAAGGTCTGATATTTTTAAAATAACTGGATCCATTCCCATATTCTGAAATACTACCAAAATTAGTTTAATGAATAAGAGTTGTAGTATAGAATTAATGTGGTAGTTAATACAAACAATTGTAAGATTTGCAGGGGCTTTTTTGCTTCATTCTTTCACTGTGGAATACTTTCACATGTTTCCAAGAATATACAGCTAAAAGGTAATACTTGATAGATTATGCTGCACAACTGAAATTTTTAAAATATGTATTTTTTAGTGTAATGTAATAGTGAAATGGAACACCAACTCAGGACAGAATGCCAAGTCGTTATATTCTACCTCAAAGAAAGGCAGTTATTTTGAGAGAGATGAGAAAAGGAGGAGCATGAACAAATAAGTGTCTCTAAGATGCTGAAAATATTTTTTAAAACCTGTGTTCTGGATACAATTGGAAATAAAGTACCTGTTTTTCAGGTGTTACGTTTTTCCGTAAATAATGCTAAGATTTTTGTTCTTATTTATTCCATGAATATTAGCTTGCAAGGGAGTATCTTCCTGAAGGGTAGGGTTCTGCTAGACTGCTGAAACACTTTCCGGGAAAGAAGGTTCTTCAGGACTTGGGCTGAGGGAAGGGGAGAGTCAGGAAGGAGAAGGGAGGCTTGGCATCTGAGCTAGGCCTGTAGCAAAATGGAATGCTCAAGTGCCTGATCTGTGTTTGAAACAGGAAGGTGGTTAAAGAATACTGCTTGGTTTAAAATGTAGTTGCTTTATCACAAGGAATGAAGAACAGGAAGTGATTTGAAAGTATTATGTTTGCTTACTTTTTTGCAACATATGAATTTATGCCATTTTTTGCATTAGGAGCACATACTCCAACCTAACTCACATCCTAGATGTTAGAAAAGCTGTATCCCTGCAAAGTGTGCTTAATTCAAATAAATTATCAGCTGGAGCAGGACAAAATTATGAGCTAATTTTGAGAGGTCTTTTGTTTTGTATCTACTGTTAAGTGTGTAAAAGCATAAATATCAGGGTCAGAAGTGGTACCAGCAGAGTCTAAAGTATTTCCTTTCTATGTGAATAAGTACTGTGGGTGGGGTTAATTTAAGCAGCTGGAAAGAAGAGTAAGCAGACTAAGCAATACACTGTTCATACTTGTCTTTACCAAAATCTCTGTTGTTTATGCTGATCTAGGACATGTGTAACTATTGGAAATAGAAATTTATCATTGTACAGTAGTTGTCTGGTAGTTTGTGCAAAGTGGCCTGGAATTCCTACTGGTCAATTGGTTTTCATATGGAAGGGTTCACTTTTGCTTCCCAGTACAGTTGTTAATTAGAGAGGATATTAATGGTTTGCGTGTGAAGATCTGTACTTTTATGTAAGGAAATTGTATTTGATAGGCGGGCTAGAAGTGAATTGATGAGCTACACTTGCTAAGAGGCTGCTGTGGTGTCTGAGTTTTCCCAAATTGCTCAGTTTTTTAGCATCCTTGAGCAGTGCTGACTTTGGAATATTGGTTAGCAATAGTATAATTATGAAAAGTTATTCCTGCTTGTCATTTGTTATTTTACTGACAATTTGAAAGTCTAAACCTGTTGTGTTATACATCAGTCCTGATTTGTTAAGAAGTAACAGGAGACTGAGGTCTTGCAAAAAGCAGCATAATTGAATTTTAATGTGCTGATTTGAAGCTTTGACGGGAAGACTAGGTGTTGAAGAAGATAACTGGTTCATGTATCATAAATTCTGGCTATAGTTGACAACTTACAAATGATAGTACCTGTAGTCTGGACTGCTGAATTTGGTAAATACTAGGTGAAGTTAAACATAATACATTTCATTAGTGAATGAGACTTGTCTTACTTGGTATGTAAATCTAATGCACCCACTGTCTTTTCACAAAATAGGTTGTTACTGGCAGAAGAACCAGGATTCAGATCTCAGTGGAACTTGCTTTCAAAGGCTGTTGAAACAAAGGACTGCTTTCTAATTTGGACATGGCTAATCGAGGAGCGACAAGGCCCAACGGGCCAAATGCTGGAAATAAAATTTGCCAATTTAAACTAGTACTTTTAGGAGAGTCTGCAGTTGGCAAATCAAGTTTGGTGCTTCGTTTTGTAAAAGGACAGTTTCATGAATTTCAAGAAAGTACAATTGGAGGTGAGAAAATTACCCTGTTAATTGCTTCATGTTATGTGTTTATATCGTCCTTGCCCTTGAAAGCCTTTAATGTAATGGCACTTCTAGAGTGATCCTTGACAGCAAGGCTCAAACCTGTGTCAGTAATTGAGAACTGTAACTTTGAGTTAAACATAAACATCCTTTTCAAATGGAGGTAGTAAAGGTGTCTTGAACTGCATAGTTTTGAAACCTGGCCTAATTGTTACATTTTGTTTGTAAGTGGGTGTGTGGCTCTTTTAATTGTGCTGCATGCTTAATGCATAACATAATTGCTTAGTAAGAATTGAGCTTAGTTTCTATGAAAAAAACCGAGCATTGCATCTTGCATAAAGCTTGTGTTTGTCACTTAGGCATTCTGACTTTGATTTTGGAGAACTTGCTACATCTTTGGATATATTTCTGTGTTAGCAATCACAGAATTTATTGTGCTGTTTTTCCATTTTGTGACTTCAAGCAAAACAGGTGCTGGCTACCAGAATTTTTTAAAAAGATCTGTTTAGCTTTAAACAGCTTTTATCACACTCTTTCCCTTGACAGATTTCTTAAGTTATATTGTGTTTTGGAGTTACTTGTGCTTTGAGCTGTATTCCTCCTTGGATAGATTTAAATGTATCCTAAAACTGCCTAAGAGCATACAGACTCTACAAAGTTTGGATTTTGTGTATTGATAAATACTCTCCAGTAGCTGCTGTTGCAGCTTGCATGAGTCAGCCTGTTCCATTGTAATATTTATGTGAAGGCCTTTCAGTGGTCTGTATGTGTCTTCACACACCAACAGTTGTTGAAATGTAAAAACGCTGGAAAGCTTACAAAATAAATGCAAGCTGAATTTCATTGCATTCTTCTTTTGCCCTATTTCTAGCTGTTACATGTGTTTATTTTTTCTATCTGTCAGCATAAATAGACAGCCACATATTTTCTGCTTTAGCAGTCTTGCTAGTGCACACTTTTGGCTTAGTGCATTTTATCGTGGCTTGAGGGTAGGTGTTGGTATGAAAGTTTCTGTATGCTCTGATAAACAGCTGTGTGGTAATACAGAGAACTTTCTCAAAGATGTGTTGTGAATTAACTTTCCAATATCACCAAGGTCTTTAGTTTAGAAAAACAGTTAAAATTTAAGTAAAATTCATTGTTCCATTTCAATGATCTCAAAATTCATTTAACCTCTGTTTAATTTTTTCTTGTTTTAGTGTTTGGAATAGCCCAAACCCTGTTACACTGATCAAAATCTAAGCAAAGGTTAAACAAGAGCTAAGTTCAAGTTCAGATATATAAAGTTTAGCGTAATCTGTGTTAACTTGTGCTTCTTCTATATCAAATAGAAACAAGGAAATGCTATATAATACAGCTGAGAGCTATTACATGCAGCAATGTTGGGATTCAGAAAAGTTTTCTATAGAGAAAGCTGTCTAACTCTGTGGCTTGTAGTTGCCTAAGGCATAATTTTCTTTGTATACAGAAGGGCCTTTTAACAAAGAGAGGCTTATGTGCATTGTGAATCTGGATAAAAACATCTGAAAGGGGTTGCAGTGAAAGGCAGACATGTTGGATGGTGGTGGTGTGGTTTTGCCACTTCAGACTAGTGTAGCAAGGCCTGTTAGTTGCTTAAGACAAATGTATGGCTGTTAAAGAAGATAGATTTTCAGATAATTAACAGATGATTAATTGTCAATTTACTATGGCCTTGGCAAGGTCGAAGAAAGTTATCTTTTTTGCAGAAATTAACTTTTATTTTAAAGTGGTTGAAATGTTACTTTTGACAAAAACAAGAGGATTACAAAAAATAAACCTCTTGTTTAATTCTCTTTCCAAGTACATACCTTCATTTATGCAATGTAGGTGCATTTTTTTTTGTTAGGAGAATAAAGTCTGTGAGAACTTGAAAATCAGCTTGCTTAACATCTTGTCTCTGCCTTGGAGAAATATAATATTGAGCTGGTTCTGGGGAGAAAGCACTTAGTTTAGTGCAGGATGCATGGTGTTTTTCCACTCTGTTTTGGTTCTGGGCTGCTTAGGGAGCTGCCAAGTGGAGCCTGTTCTACCAGTGTTCAGATATGTAGCATTTAGAGAGATTTATGTTGATTTAACACTGGAACATCAAAGCTTTTACCTTCTCCAGCCTGCCTGCTCATCTGTGATGGATGCTAATACCCCTGAAGCAGGAGCACCTGACCACTTAAGGAGTCAGCTTCTGGTCACGGTTTAACCCCAGCCAGCAGCTAAGTACCATGCAGCTGCTGCTTACAGCTGAGACAGGGACACTTCTGTATGCTAGTTACAATGTCCTTTACAGAGCAAGAGTGGCTTCATTTTGGTTTCTGTAATGAGATGAGTTGAAGGTTGGAGCAGTTTTGGAATGATTCATACACTCTCAGAGTATGTAGGACAGGATGCAATCCCAGGTATGCAAGTGTTAGGGATCAGTGTCTCTTCATCCATTTGATTTAAATTGATCACAGTCCATCACTGTGCCTAGTGATCAGAGCTCCTGCTTCAGCTAAGTAGTGGGCCTTTCCTTAGTTTAATTTTTAATATGGATTTCTATGCTGTGTGGGCACTCACCTCCATACTTCTGATTGCACCTTAATCTGAATGGAAAAATTTTACTAGTAGTAACTCTTTGAAGACTTGGAATGAGTTAGTATTTTCTCTAACTGGAAGACCATTATTTATGGTAATGCATTCAGCTGTAGTAGCAATGGCTGCAAGTTTTCCTGAAACTGCAGGCTGTTGAAATTGTGCTGAAATTAATTCTTGAGATCACTTGCTAAGTCAAAAATACAGCTGCTTTGAGAACAGGAACTTTAAAGAAGTGCCTCTTTCTTCCAGACCTGTTAGCTAAGGCAAAGTTGTTAGGAGCTGAAAATCACAGTTTTAAATTGCAAATCAAGTAATACAAACATGTAGAATTAAAAATATCTGAACTTTAGGATTATAGCATGATGAGATGCTGTTATTGGTACTCTAGTATCCATCCTGCTTCAGCAGACCATATCTAGAAGCTTTAAGAGAAGGCTTATGGTTACTCAGACTCACTATAATGAAAAAGGGAATTCTTTCCAATTTTTGCTTTTTTATGTCTAACTTGAGGAAAGTCCAGTTGTTTAAATAACTCCTCTGTGTTGATCAGAGTCAGACTGTCAGCATTTTGTTTGAATAGATAGTAAATAATGATTGCATCAAACCTGTTGTATTTTAATAGTAGGCTACAAATGTTTTGCATCTCTGTCAGCATAGCTATATATGAATAGAGAGATACAAGCAAACTTCTGGTTTCAGCACCTCTGTCTTTTTTGTAGCTGCTTTTCTAACCCAGACTGTATGTCTGGATGATACAACGGTAAAATTTGAAATTTGGGATACAGCTGGGCAAGAGCGGTACCACAGTTTAGCACCCATGTACTACAGAGGAGCACAAGCAGCTATAGTGGTATACGACATCACAAACGAGGTAAGTGCTGGAGCAGGGATGCACGAGGGGGATTGGGGAGTTCCCAGTCTTGCACTGATCTTTACGTGTTTTTTTCCTCACTGACTTGTGTAAATCAGTTCATCATTTTGTAGAATCATAGAATGGTTTGGATGGGAAGAAGCCTTTAAAGGTCATCTAGTCTGACACTGCTGCCGTGGGCAGGGATGCCTTCTGCTGGACCAGATTGCTCATTTCATACTGCACTATGTAATGTCAATTTGTGTCTAAACTTTTCTGGCTAAAAGACTGTTTCTAGAGTTGGGGTTTTGTTTGTTGTTATTTTTTTTTTTTGTTTTGGGGATTTTGTTGTTGTTGTGTTTTGGTTTGTTTGTTTGTTTTGGGGTGGTTTTTTTGTTAAAAAGAGGGAAAAGAAGATGAGAAATCCTCTTGTAAAAATGTTTCTAACCCACCCTTAAATCAGTTCATGGAGTTTGCGCTTTTACTCTCATCACATTGCTGGTGGCACCTTTATTTCTGATAATGCAGCCATTATTTTAATATAGTATTTTTGCAAATTTTGATTAAGGATTGGAAAGGTAGCACAAGCTATTGAGACCAAAACCAAAGGTTATTAGATTTCTTTTTATTTGAACTTGGATGAGATAAGCTTCACTAGTTTCTGATAAAATTAGACTTAAAACCCAAGTCTCTCAAAAAAACCACAGAAATCATGTACCATAATGAACAGTCCTCAGTAAATAAAAAGTAATTTTGAGGCCTTCTCAATGTAGCTGTTCATACACTTGAATCTTCCAGAGAAACTGAATTTCCCGTTTTCTCTCTTAACCACTTCTTTCTTTACTCTGTCTACACAAAGATCTTCCTACCTATTTACTTCATCATTATCCCAGCTAAGCACAGTTGAGAGCTAAGGTAGGAATGTTTCATTTTAAAAGCTCAGTTGGCAATTTGGAGTGTGCCTTTGGACTAAGGTAGCAGCCTTACATTGGCATTTTGTGCTTGAAGTGTGGGTAACAGAGATGGGGATAATAGGTGAGTACAAAAGGATGATAAAACTCAGTTGCATCATTTATAATCATTAACAGGAATCCTTTGCCAGAGCGAAAAATTGGGTCAAAGAACTTCAGCGACAAGCAAGTCCTAACATTGTAATAGCTTTAGCAGGAAACAAAGCTGATCTAGCTAACAAGAGAGCTGTGGATTTCCAGGTATGTACATAATTTTGTTCATAGAAATTGCATTTTGTTTGAACAGATAGTAAATAAACCTACGGGGAGCTTATATGCATAGCCTAGCTAGTTATTATGGAGGTCATGCTGTTAAATATAAATGTCAAGTGAGACTAATTAAATTATACATGCTACCAAAAAACCTATTTCTGTATAAGTAATATGGAGGAATAGGCTTTTTGGAATAATTAATTTGACTTTGAGGAATAATTAATTTATTTGCTTATCTTTAAGGCTAATTGAGTATCTGTTCTTTGATGTGACCTCTTTCTTTCTCCTACCCAAAATTACCAGTAACTAGAGTTTCAGTGGATGAGATAGGAGTAACTTCTGTCTGGCTTGTCAGCCAGAGAATTTTGATTATCGTGTGATACAAAGCTGATTGATGTGCCTAACTTGCTTAGGCTGTACTGTTGAAGCAGTGTTGAAATTTTAATTGAGTTTTTCCTGGCATTTCTTTTGGTTTAGTGATTACAGCTGTGCTCTTACTGGTGTATTTTATCTTCTAGAAAGTTTAATCAAGCCATCAGAAAATAGCCTTTAAACTGAATTAAACTAACAGCAGGTAGTTTTGGTCCATTCACGATTGACTGAATATGAATTAAGATAGTATTTGTTAGTCAGTAATTGATGGTTTTTAATCTGTGTTTGGGGTCACTGTTTGAGATACAGCTGCGTATAGTAATGAATCCTTTTGTAATAGAGAGTTGAATTAAAAGGTTAGCAGTGGTTTAGGTGTTTTTCTGCTAGTTTTTAATTTTATACTTCTGTGACAGTTGACAGATGGCTTTGGTGTTTTTTGAAAAATTGTGGTATTTAGCAAAAATTTCATACATGACTGCAGTCAATAAGGCAATCACATTTAACTAACAAAGTAGACCTTCCTGTACTATTTCTTGAACAATTACAGTCTTAATGTTTTTCAAATGTTAGGGGGTTTGCTACTGTGTATTTGTGGGCTCCTTGTGGGCTTGACAGGCCTTTCTCATTGTGAATCAAATATTAATTTCTAAGTATTTGTTAATGTGTTGTTTCAGATAGAATTACATAGATCTTAGCAGGTGTCACTTAATTATAGAGTCGTCGATTATTCTTATGATCATCAAAGGTGTTCTGTAGTTCAGCTTTTTCATGGATTTCTTATTGAATGCAAAGGTAGTTACATAATCATAAGAAGCTGCAGATTCTCAGCTGAACTGACTAATAAGAAGTGGCAGAAATAATATGGTTCTTAAGAGCAGTGTATCAGATTAAAATTCATACTGAAAAGGGAGGTAACATGGCAAATTACTGATTACTGCTTATTTGCTGTAATTGTGAATTTATATCAGGATAATAAAACTGTTCTGATCCATCTGCCTCAGTGGTTGAAAGATTCAAGATAGTTCACAGACTCCCTTTTTCCAGGGTAGTAATGGACTTGCTGACATTTGATGGCACTTTTGAAGCTTATTTGTTCTTACTATCAGAGCTAATGTTCTGCATCTCTTTCATAAATAGTTTCATTTATGATTTGGTTTTTTCTGAGATTTTTCCACCTGGATATTTTTAAGATTAGTAGGGATCTTTAAGATTCCACTTATAATTGTTTAACTGATTGGTGAAATTGTAACTTCTTCATAACTGGTGTATAAATTTGTGAGATGAGTGTTTCCACAAACTGTCTTTCTTTCAAAATGCTGTAGAGATTGTTTTTCTGTAGCAATTAAAAGTACAGTCTGTAGTGATTGTATGAGTTTACTTCATAAGAAAAAAATAGAAATGTATTCTTATTTTAACTTTCAGGAAGCACAGGCTTATGCAGATGACAACAGCCTATTGTTCATGGAGACGTCTGCCAAAACATCTATGAACGTAAATGAAATATTCATGGCAATTGGTGAGTTTATGAACAAAATGAGAACTTTAAAGGGAATGGTTTTCATGCGATTCAGACCGTGGCAATCTTGCTAACCTCTTTGTCTTTCATGTGAATGAAAAATGTGAATTATTTTTGGTGTTGAAGTGTTCTTACTCCCTTTCATTTGTTTAATTTTATTTAAGCTTTTATCTGAAATCCAAAAGCTGTGCCAAAGATGGCAATGTGTGCTTAAATTCAGTGTCCAAGTTAGAAGTAAAGGACCCTGCATGTGAAAAGTAAATCTACTCATATATTTTTAATTTAACATAATCGTAGGGATTTCTGTAAAGATGCTAGCATGTAGTAGTAAGTATAAACCAAGAACTTTTGTGTTCCATTGATACCCAAAATTCTATTTAATTGTTAATAGACTTATGAAAGTGGAGGAAAAAGAACTCATTTTTAGGCTGGCCACTAATCTATTTAGTAGTTATCTTAATTATAGTAGATCCTTTGATAGTGAGTAGTAGTAATGTATAGCATCAAATAACCTCACTCAATCTGTTTTGTCTGTTGCACCTCTCTAACCTGCTTTTTGTGAAAAAACATCATTCATGTTAAAGTTAAATGTTTTTTTAAAAGGTCTTGATCTTCTGCTTTCCAAGCCAGGGGAGCAGGAGGTAGTTTTTGGCGTCTTTCAAACTTCCAGCAGATGCAAATTAAATTATCAGCATAGCAACACTTTATAATAAGTACTTGCTTCATATTAACTGTAAATAATTGAAAAGGGGGATAGACACAGACACTTAACTGTCAGACAGGAAAGTATATTTTTGTCATAAATGTTCAAGATAGGCCTGCATTTAATGATACAGAAATGCTCAACTGTACTATTCGGGTGAAATGTCAAGATTATGTTTAATAGTGCAGGTTGCTTCCTGTTCAAAAAAATCCCCAAAATCTGATTTTTTAAAAAATTTGATATATCAACGATAATTCTTGCCTCCATATTTTAATGAAGCCTATAAATTAAATTTGAGGGAAAAAATGCCCAGTTAGTAACTGCGTGTTTTGTCTGCAATGTTTTTTGAAAATTTTACATCAGTGGGGTGAAATTCAGTTTTGTTCGTGCATCAGAACAAGATCTGTGCAGCAGTAGACTCTGAATGGAAATTCTGATGAGGTTATCAGTATTGCATGTAATTTGGAATGGCCTGCAAAATATGGATGCAATTTTCAGGACCGTGTATAAATATGATCTTAAAGCTGAGAGAAAATTAATAATGAGAATGTTGAAAGAATTGTTGGATGCAAGCTGCAGCTGCTTCTAAATTGACTGCTTCAGCACTCATTCAGAACTCCCAGTTAAAAAAATCCCAATGCTAATTCAGTTCTAGATACAGTTCTAGAATCCAAAACATTGCTCTGAAGACATTTTTCTGTTGGTGCATTGACCCTTTGTACTGGCTCAGCAGCTTAGTACCATGTGGATCCTTGGGTTTTACCGCAGAACTGTAGAACAACCCAAGTTGGAGGAGATATCAGAGGATCCCTGTGGCCCACCCTTTTGCCCAGCACCCTGAGGTTATCTGGCACCACAACATGTTGATATCTGCTCTGTGGGGTTTTTTTTGGCTAGATTTCATTCATTTTAGAAAAAGTTCTTTTAAACACTGACAGAAGTAATTACTTTGGAGTGAAACCATTCAGCCAAACTATAGAACAAGGGTGGTTGTTGGGCCCTGGTAAGATAGGCCCATGGAAGTCCTTTTGTGTAGAACTTAGCAATTTTCTGATGGAGAGAAATCCAGGAGAAGCTACTGCTCAGAAGGGTGACAGCTTTCACCCTTATTTTTTGTGTTAAGACTGAGGAGGAACCTTGGAGCTACAAGGGCAACAAAGAAATTACCAGTCAATTGACTGATAAGAACTGGAGAGAAAAGATAGCTTGAAAAAAAACAGGAGTAGCTTGGTCTGTTGTTGAGGGTCATTTTATATGTTGTCTGCAAACACTTATTCTGGCTGCATATCTGGGAACTGTTTGACCCATTTCTGTCTGTGTTTTGTGCCTTTTCAATGTTTCTGTATCTTTTTGCACTAACATCCTGATCTTAAAGCCTGTTCTGTGTGGGTGGATTCCCACAAGAGCTGTCATTTACTGGCATAGCACACCTGTGCAGATACATTTTACTGCTCAGGTTACCAATGCCATTTCACTCCTGGAAATCATCAAGTAGCTAATCATTAAGAAGTGTCTTCACTTCTTTTATTACCAGTGCATCAAATCAAATCAGATTATACAATGAGTACACTGATATGCCTATAATGTGTTGTTCTGTTTACTCAGGTGATTTAATCTTAGTAAAATCTCAGGTTTAACTCTTACTTCCTGTTCACCTTACAGCAAAAAAATTGCCCAAGAATGAACCACAGAATGCAGGAGCCAGCTCTGCCAGAGGAAGAGGAGTAGACCTTACTGAACCCACACAACCACCCAAGAGTCAATGTTGTAGTAACTAAAAGATCAATTGCTTTAAACTGTTCTGAATATTCTTCTGCTTCCTAACTGTTAATAACCATGGAATTGGAGTGCTTAACCTGGTCCAGTACAGCTTCCAAACAGCGAAGAGACTTACAATAATAGTCAAGTTCATGATACAGAGTTTTCTTTTCACCTAAAATTTTAACATGCATGTATCCACCACTGGCTGTAATGTTTCAGCAGTAGAGGAGAGATGGAGGTGGAATAAACTTCCTTCAGTTGAAAGGTTTTAAAAATCAGTTGTTATTATTAGAGGTGTAGAAGAACTACTTTCTGTGGACCTAATTGGCCAGTTCCTGTAGCCTCAATACTGATCACTGTTATAATAAATAGAATTGGGTCTTTTCATAATTCTCAATTGTGCTTTAAAACCTCCTTAGAAACAGGGTCTAAAAATTACTTAAACTTATTTGCAGTATTGATGCAACCAGTTGTTTCTGCAGGTATCCATTGTTCAGTTATACATTCCATAGGTTAATAATTTTATTACAAATAATACTTGCATTAACAATTTTAAGAATCCTATGCTTGCCAGAAAGTGGAGTTTTAGTTGGTACACTGTATGTAAATTATATCAACCCAGTTAGTTATCTTAATGAATTAGTGATGAATCAAGTCTAACTTTATTTCTAATCTGTTCAGAGGGTACAGACCAGTAAATTCAACTCTACAACTTAGGATATGGGGTTTTTTGTCCTCTACAAACTGTAAGAGCTCTTCAAGTAAAACCACAACAAACTCGGTGTCTGTGACTTCTTTCTTGTTTCTGATCATTGCTGGCCATTACAGTTTGTTTTTCCCCTAAGGAAAAAAAATAGTGCACTAACGATTATGTACATCCAACTTGATTTTAAATTTGGATATTAATGTACTGTAAATAGGTACTCTGCATTGTAGTCTACATTTGTTTAATACTTTCTGTAATATTTAAGAGTTGCTTAAAGGTATACAGAATGTACAGTTACTTAAAGCTAACTTTTTTCCTCTCTAATCAAAGGGGGTTCTGAGTTCTTCCTTTATGGCTAGAACAGTAATAAATGATGCTCCTGTATCTGTAACATAAGTACTGCTGTCTGTCAGTAATGAACTTCGCAACTTTGTTTTCCAAAGTACATTTTATTTTGATCAGTCCAGTATATTGCACTAATTCTTTTAGTTATTTTCATTATATGAAATCTACAAAGTGTGTCAGAAGAGATGAATTAGTCTATTTAAATGTTGAACTGATAGAAACTTACTTGTGCAGATTTTAAATTTGCGGTAATCTGGGTTTAGCAAGAAAAATGACAGTTCACCAGTGTTTAGTTTTATATTGAGGTGCTCAGGTTTGAATAAAGTGGTTTAAAAAAATTTTGATTACTGGTTCTTATTCAGAGTTTCAGGAGGTTTTACTGCATTTGTACAGTTCCAGACAAGATGTCTGATTCACTGTATGGGTCAGCATTTAAGATGCTTACAATAAATTCATGGCACAGCTAAATATAAGCTTGTCCTATATATATTGTGGCACTCCAGTTATCCTGTGATAAATCTTTAAATGTTGAGGTAATTGGGTATCTTATCACATCCATTTAGAAGTATGATCAAAATAGTAATATTGTCTCTTGAACCTGCAGCTAATGCAGTCTTTGCCAGTTGTTCACAAGGTGACTTGTTGCATTGCAGTGTCTCTGAGCTGACTCTGTCTCCTCTGCAGCTTGTGATTTGCAATTGATTGGCTACATTTTTGTGTCTTTTTCAAACTGTGGTGGTGGTTTGGAACCCAGTGGTGATACAGTCTTTAGCAGTTCTTGACCAACGTCACCTGCAGTTTGTCACAAAATGAATTTGAGTCCATTTTTTTTCTGCCAGCTGTGTATTTGAGTCAGAATTAGATGGCATGGTTTTGTCTATTTTGAGGGCATTTTCATTGCTTTAGACCTTGATGCCAGCACATTCTCTTGCAGCTGTTTATAGCTGTGACTTGGACCTGTTGCACAGAAAGTGTTGGTTTCTTCCTGCTCTGAAATCTCACTGTGGATGAAAACTTGGATAAAATTTTCTGTCGTCAAACTGAGTTCTTCAGAGTCACCTTGTGTGTTAGAATTGGAGCAGTGTATCTCTATTCTTTGAATTTACTTCATTGTTACTAAAAAGAGACAGTTCTGGATTAGGTTGATTTTTGTGATCATTGGTTTCCTTATTAAGAATTCAATTTTTGCTATGCCTGTAATTCTTCCTGGAACATTTTCACTGATTTTGTTTCAGGTTGCCTTTTTTAGTCACTCTGAAAAATATTTTGGTTGGAATAAAATAGCTGTATTCTATCTTGCAGATGATTAATAGTGTTTGAGTCAGTTAAGTTGCCTCCAGTGAGGGATTCTAGATACTGACACACGGTGTCCTCTTTTGTTGAACAGCATTCATGCGTTCTCAAGTAATGAGTGGATGTTAAGAGTTGGTGCAAGTACTTTAGGTAATCCAGAACCCCTCAAAGCCCATTAGAAGTCAAAATAAGAAACTGGCAAGTAACATTGATAGGGACAGATGCAGTATGAAGTACAGATATAACACACGTTCTTTGTACTGGAGCTCTGTCATGTCCAAGAGCCCTTGTAGTTCTCTACAAATCTGGTTTATTAGTGCTGATGTTTCCACCATTCTGAAGTGTTTTCTCTCACATTAGAAGTGCTGTGCTCTTGAGAGACCTGGCTCCATTTTTATGTAAGACTGCACATACATCATCTGAAGTTTAAATAGTATTTATAGCATGCTGGGTGTTTTAAAGATACTGCTGTTACAGTATCAGCCTTTTGTTAAGGACTGGGAAGAAACCTGAGATCATAGTTAATAATCTGCTTCACATGCAACAATATGACCATCATCGAATCTGTTTCTGGTTTTACAGCAGAGTTGTCTGTGGATTTTCCCCTTCCATTCTTAGAAGACTGTTCTGGAATCTTCATCTCTTGACTGCGAATAAACTCTTACGAGGAGACTTAGGTGACATTTCATTCAGCTTAAAGTGCAGTCTAATATGAAAAATATGCACTCTAGTTTAAAAGCCAGTCAATGTGCAACTTCTCTATTTTTCTCAAATACTTTTTCTTCTATGAGAACATGTGCTTTCAAGTGTCTGAGCTCAACAAGAAGTTTCAGCTCAGACTGTTTCTGGCAGCCTACAAATTCTAGTACTTGAAAATACTTTGTACATGATGTAGGATTTACTGTTTACTTACAGGATGCCTTAAATCTCTTGGTTGAGGCACCCAACGGAGCAAGAATTCTTAGTCATTGTGGGAAGTTGAGGACTAATTTCTTGGCTTTAGTAGGAAGAGGTATTTTCCCTGTCCCTCAACATTTCTGAAATCTGAGAATTAAAAGTGTTAGTAATTGCAGCACTGCAGGAGGCTGGTCATGTCAGATTTGAATGCAGAGCATAAAGGAAGGAGCTCTGAACCCAAGTGCTGTGTTGTTTGAGATCCTCTGTGGCTGCCCTGGGAGACCATTTCTTGTATTAGAGGAGTTGTTCAGTTCCCTCCAATGTGTTGGCATTAGGGGAAAAGCAATGCCAGGCAGAAGGAACTTCCTTGCGATGTGGTGACTTTCTAGGCATGAAGCTGGCTGTAGTATGTTCATTTATATTGTATTTTTAATATCATCTGGCTAGACTGGGGCCCAGACCTCTGGAAAGGGTGTATGAGTAGGCATTGCTTGCACAGTAGTTGGGTTTCTTGGGCAGCATTGGCATCATCAAGTGTAGGAGACAGCTGTGTGTAGTCTGTGAAGGCAGATTTCTTCTGCCCTAAATCAGAAAGTGATTCAAAATACCAAACTGAAGGATGCACCTTTTTAATTAATTATAAATTCTAGATGCCTTAAGTTTTGCTCTGTATGTTTCCTTGTGCTTGTTTCCCCCTCCTTCCTCTGATTTCCATGGAGAGCTAGAAGAATGTGTAAAATATCCTTTAAACCCTTGGAGCCAGACCACCAACTGTAAGCCTGACCAAAGCCATAATATAACCCATGTGGAACAATCTGACTGCAAGAAAGAGTAAAATCCATTTCCCTTTTGGATGCAAGTCTCTCTTGTCTGCAAACCAGAGACAGGGCAAAAGAATCAACAAAACTTAGCTGACCTGTCAATGTGGGACTAAATGAAGAAGATAGCCCATGTTACCAGCTCCTGCTCCTTGTATCTGACCATCCTCTTTAGTTGCTTACCTGGAGCTGAAGAAACATGTCTGTACTTCTGTAAGAATGCACTCCTTGGGGAAAAATGAGAGTTCATGTTGTGTGAATGCTTTCCTTTGATGTGGTACATTTGGTGGAAAATTAATTGTATTAGATTAAATAAATGTGTATTTAGCAGTGATTCAGAAATGTGAACTTGAATCATAAAAGATTTAAAGTACCTCTGATGAACTCCAAACCTTAACTTGTTAATAGAGCTTGAATTTATGTTATCCTTAAGTGCAGCCCGCATGAAACCCTCTCTGTAAGGAATGGATGAGGCAGGTAACCAGACCCAGAAGCAATTTTGGTAAAGAATTCACCCAGCCTCAGTTCTTGCCTTAATCAATCTCTTTGAAATAAAATGTATTTCCAATAAGGTGGAAACAAATTCCTCTGAAAACACTGCAGCCTTTTTTGTGAGTTAATGCTGTATTCCAGTAAAGGTGTGACTGCATTTCCTGAAAGAACAGCTGAGCTAGTGCTGAACTACCTGTTTTGATACCTGTACCAGTCAAGGTCACATAGCTGCAGAAAGCTTATTTGAAGTCCAGCTGTAGCAGCAAGTGTTGAAGAATGGAGGTGATGAGATATACCACAGTTACCTAGGGCAGTGTCAGTGCATGATAAAGTTGGTTTACAGTGTTTCTCAGGCTGGCAGATGACTGCAAGTTGTTGTTAAGGAAAAGTATTTTTTCAATATCTGGAATTGTTTTTTTCAAATGTAGAATTTTTTTTTTTTTTTTTTTTGTCTTGACCACAATGAAGTCTCTCAAATGGTTCTCCCTTTTTCTACTGATATTTGACCCTCTTCATTAATTTTGGTCAAATTCCATATGGAGAAATATGAAGAAGTCTTACAAGTTGTGTGAATGCACACATCACAGAAGAAAGAGTGCCTCTGATGTCAGCTGCAGTGTCAGGCCACTCCTTACTAATGCCAGGGAGAGTAAGAGAGAAGTGGTGTGGTGCTGGGCATGTGCTTCAGGCAGAGGCTGGAAGAGAACGTAGCTGCAGACACAAATCCATTTGGAACTCTTCCCTCGCCTGCTTTTTTTATACACTGCTTTTTTTTTTTACCCACTCTGCTTGTGTACTTCTTTGTGGGAAAACAAGTATCTTGCTTGTAATCTCACAGCTGTTTTACCTATAGGAGAGGGCTTTACTGGTAACAAAAATCACCAGGTGGGAAGATAAAATGACTGGAGTTGCCAGTCTGCAAAAGCTTTTGTAGTGTCCCTTGTAGCAGAAGTGGGTGAAGAATCATTAAGAATGTATCATTGTTTCTGATTGTAATAAATTACTGATTCTGCACTAAAGAAAAGCAAGGTTCTACTTCATAAGGAAACAGGTCTGAATAGTTCTTTCATAAGAGTAAAATACAACAGATTCCTATTTCAGAAAGTAATAATTCAGATTATTCCTTCAAATCGTGTTTTCAATTTGCTGGTAGCAAAATGTGGTGACACTTAGTCCAATGAAACAGATTAATTTAACTAATATCTTGACCTTGTTTCATTGACACAAGGACTTGGACACATCAAAAATCAGAAGCCTATCCTAAAGTGATGACACTTTAAACCTCTTGATTAAAAAAAAAAAACAAAAAACATACTATTCTTAAAGAGGTCACTTGTGTATTATGGAATGTTTCCTAACTCTGTCTTTTACATTAGTAAATTGAATTAAATGCTTTAATTCAAATATTGTGCTTAGGCTACTTATCTAATAAGCTGAATACTATGGTCTGATAGCAGTATCAGTTCTGAGGGAATTTATCCTGTACCCTTCACATTGTCAAGCTAAAGGAATTGCTGCTTTTTATCTCCAGATACCAACTGCCAACAAATCTCTAGATTAATTTAGGCTTGCCTTTTTTTTTTTTTTCTTTTTACTTAATTGGATGATGGGAAAAAAAATCCTGGTATGGAATATACTTACCTGTAATAGCAACATGCACGAGCCCAGCAACACCACCTTTGACTGTCCTGGCTAATGGGCTGTGTGTGTTGTTTTCAGGATGTTTTCTTTGGTGCCATCCATCTCTTCTCTAGGAATTCTTTTTCCAGCTGAACCACCACTCCAGTGAACTTTGGAAACCTCATTCCTTCCCAGCTGTAAAAATCTGCATTTTCCAGAAGGACTTAGCATACACTTTCACAATAGACTGGTCTTGTTGGTCTCCTCATTGCTTGGTTCTTCTCTTTTTTCCTGTAATCTGCCTTGATTAGTCTGGCAAAAAATTCTAGAATTTGCTCTTTGTCATTTTTATTTTTGTGGGAGGAATCTATGTGAGAAAGCTGTTCAAGAAATAGAAGTGGAAGCTTTGCTACAATTGTTTCTGTAGCTGTCACACCGTGACAACCATCATGAATCTCCAGAAAGCATGTATCTGACCTACTTTTATGGTTGTCCAGCACAATAAACCTGTCTTCCATGTCTCTCTGCCATGTGGAATTTTTATCTTAGCAAATCAGTAATGCTTTTATTAAAGAATCATTTACTTTCTGAGAAGTACCGGGATTGTTGATATTGGCAAGATCACAAAATGGTGTGGGAGTGGGATTATCCACAAGGAATTCAAGTGAGTATGAGTCTCAGGGAATTTAGCGGTGTAGAATTTCAGGTACTGCAAGGACCTGACTCTAGTCAGCACCAGCTCCTCTGCCTGTCCTCCAGGCAGAGCTTGTGGCTTCCCCCTGCCCCTGTACCTCCAGTTCTTCCACTGCAGCTCCTTGCTCCAGTCTCCCCCATCAGCTCAGTCTCTCTCGCCTCACTGTGCACCCCCAGTGCTGTTCCAGGCCTGGCACCTGATGCTGCAGAGCCAAGGGCCAGAGCTGGAGAGCCTCTGAGCAAGGTGTTTCCTGACAGAGCCCTGCTGGCACAGAGGGACCTGTCTGAATTCACTACCTGCACATTGGCATGGCTCTACCTGGCATAGGCAAACTGATGCTGCTTTCTAAATATTGTAACTTGCTCTGGTTTGGGCAAATTGACAAGAATGAAAAGAAGCACTGCTGATGCCATTTCAGCCAAATTGCCAAGTGGTAGTTTAAAACCTGACCGTCTTGGAGCTTCTCTAGAAAAAAAACCTTTTAGCTTAATACATTCAAAACAACGTATTTTCCAAATCCTATTCTCAGGAACAGCTAAGCCATTTTACCTAGAATTTTTTCCCAAGTGATTTCTGCTTCAGGCTTGGAAAATTTCAGTATGAACTGCTGCTTGCATAACATCCTCTCCCCCTAAACCAGCACGTGACGTACATGCACAGACGCCAAAACACAAAATCCTGACACCATGTGAGCAGCTAAGCTTGCCAGCCTATACTTCATGTATCTACTAAGTACGAAAACACAGTCTTTATATTCAAGTTGATTATGTTTTTTTTTTTTTAGTATCTAGCATTTATGGATGAGAAAAATCAGACAAAAATGCATGTGCTGTTGTATTCTCTGAGATTTCTGTTTCAGTTAATCTTTGTTAATTGCTGATAATTCATCACCAGGGCAAGGGAAGGTAGTTTAGCAGCAGTAGTACCCCACAGCCACATTACAAGAGCAGCCTTTGGGAATTTCATTCTACTTCAACATCATTCCTTTGCTGGGACTCTCTCTTTGCATTCCATACAGCCACACCTGAATAAACTATTTTGCACCTGCTTTTTCCTGCAGGATTTCAGCTAGGAAGTACTTTTAGTACTTTTTTTTTTTTTTGGTCTTACTACTTCTCTCCATCACCGGTGTATTATAAGGATTTCTGCAATTTGTATTTCAATGCGTGCCTCTTTTCTGTCATGGCAGTTAGATAAAATGTTAAAGTCAAAGCCCTAACCTCGTCCAGCTGAAATTAATCCTAATACATCTTAATGAATCAAGTACCTCTGATCAGCTGAGGTAGATCAATTACAACATATCTTCTGCAAAGGCTGATATTAAGCAGAGCCACTTGAAAACCCCTTATGACAGTTTAGATAGCTTATCCTTTCAGAGGTGGCTTGCAGCTGGCTACAACTCTCAATCTGCTGTAGGACCAGTTTGTGGGAAAGTCTGTCTCTCTACAAGAGGTGAACATCAGACTCCTGTGAAGATGCTGCACCACTCCAGCAGGGAAAGGTAAGGAGGTGCATGGGTAAAGCTGCTTGTGCAGATCCCTTTTCCTTTATTCTGCATAATTTGAATTTGAGACAGATATGTCACAAGCCTTTTCAGTGCTTTCATTACAATGATGCATTCAAGCCTGAGAAGAATTAGGACTAATGTATACAAAACACCTGGTAAGCTATTTTTTGTCAGTCTTTTAAATAGTAACCCATTTTATGTGTCGTGTATATAAAAGCCCCTTGGATTAGAGACAGGAAATTGATAACTTTCAGCAAAATGTTAGTTTGATCTCAGCAAACTGAATTCTTAACACTCACATACGTTTTACATGGGTTTGTATCACCATAAGTGGCTGTAAGTGCTAAGAAATCACATTTTCAAAGCACCAAAACAGTCCCAGTTAATTACAATGTGTAAATAACCAGGAGAATATACATAATAATTCATGTAGCAGGATAGGCTGTAACTCTTTAGTTGCAATAACTTTGCTCATAATTATTAAAAGGGCAGCCCTGATGTTCATTTTTATGCTATGCATAAATTGCTTATGTTAATAGCAAAAAACCTTGTAAAAATATAAAAAAAGAAACATTTGCTTTGCTGATCTCTAATGAAGTAAAAAGATTCGTCTGGATGTCCTTCTCTCCTTGTATTTCTCCTGTTTCATCAGGAACAAATTTGTTCCTGTTTCATCAGGAACAAATACGGACTGGGAGGTTTTTTTGCTGTCACGTTAAAGGATAACAGTGAGATACTGACAGCACAATACAGCAAGCTAAGGCACTGCCAGCCTCACAGTGAAAGATAAAATTCAGCTTTCTAGCTCACTGCAGTTTCCCTGTGCCTATTTAGGGAGCCAAAACCCAACACAGTTTAATGTTCTGAGATGAAAATAGAAGCAGATAAAAAGAAATTAGATGTAGAAGAATGGGGAGTGAACCACAGCTTGAGATTATGCATGTTTTCAAGGGCAAAAAAATTGTATTTACTGTGTGTCATAACAAGGAGCCTCCTGGTCAGTGCTTAGTCTGCCATACACTGGCCTGTCTAAAAGGGACAGAATGATGCAGAGCATGAGGCTCATATGGGAGATGATACCATTGTCTCAGTAAATCTCATATTTCTGGAAAACCTTTCTAGCTATGACACTCAGAGCTGCTTGCTGTTAATAAGGTAAGGCAAGATTATTTTCTGTTTCTGCAGTTTGGCACTACAACCATCATTTTTTTAATTACCAAAGATGGAAGATGTTCCTGAGCTTGGAGGATGGAGGATCTGAGCTGTATCTGAGCAGACAAGTCCCATATGCAGTTATCTCTCTTTGACACATGTTGTTCCTATCTCCACCCAGAGAGAACTTCTTCCTCACTTCCCTTTGACACAGTCAGAACTTAGCTTGCACAATCTCCAGGCCTGAACTCCTTCCTCTCTTAGGTTTGGGGGTTTTATTATTTGCTATATACTTGTGGTCTTAGAAGATGGTGACTGTTACTGATGCTGAAACCAGTGCTGGAAAGATGCCTGCCTGTGGGTGATGGGACAAGGCAGGGAAGGACTGTGGGATGTAAAATGGAGGTCATGGTCTCCCTGAGTTTCTCAAAATATTATCAGCTAGTACGTATAAACAAATTCTTGCTGAATGAGCACCAGCTTCCTTGCCTGTCTTTTCCTGCTTCCCTAATGTACCTATTTACTTATTGCTCATGTCTCAGGTTGTGCTTCCCTCTCAGTCCTCTCCTTCCCATGAGCCTGTGACACTAGGGCATGGCTTCATTGCATGTCACCTTCAGCACAGTTCCTGCAGCAGCTGGAAAACTGTGAATGCATCACACCCACATGCAGCAACCACGGCAGAGACTCTCGGCATGGCCAGGACTGTCCCTGAGCTGCAGGGTTCCTGATGCCACCAGCATGAGTCAAGGAGCCACCCAGGGTGGGCAGCGAGGCATTGGCTCTGGTCTGGTGCAGTGTGGCTGTGCTGTGCAGCTCATGCCCTGCTCACAGCTGCAGCCAGCCTCTGCTGGGGGTGCTGCCTTAACATGTCCCAGGTCCACGTGGTCACCTTTGGCCAAAGCAGCAAAGACCAAATATCTTCTGTGAAAACCCGTACAAAGCCTTCCTTAAACTCATATAAGGCCTCTGAAAAAGTCTTCACCTGAAAAAACAAACTAATTTGCTAACCCAGGAGCCATGTCCTATACCTTCCATTATTTTTTTATCAGAGCTGATCCTCTCATTCTCTAAAACCATCTGCAGAGGGAATGGTGCAGAAGGAGCAAGACATCTTCTCCCAAGTGAGTCAACTTGGGTGTGCATGTATAGCCTACTTACTGCATCCCCAGAAGCAGTGATGCAGCTTCAAGAAAGTCTAGTTATGATAGGTGTGGGAAGAGATAAAGACAAACTTGTGAGTCAGAGGAGAATGCCAGGGGCAGAGCCTGCATTCGGGACTTGGAATCCTGTACTCCCACCTGTAAACCTGATAATAGGTAAGAAAGAAGGAAGCGATTGATAATTAAAATAATTATGGAATAAATTAAGATAATTAGTCTCCTTATTTATCTCCTAAAGTGTTGTCCAAAACTGGAATCCCGGGATTCCAGGCCCTCTGGTTTTGTGCCACCCTATAAAATAAGAGTCCCCATCATTAGGTCTTCTTGGGCAAGAGTTATAATTTGTGACACTGTCCGCTTGTGCAGAGCTGCAGCTCCTCAGCTGGGAGGAAGCATCAAAATGAGAAATGGGAGTAGTGAAACAACGACAAACCAGCTCTTTCTACACTCCAGATATTTTGCAGCTCTTCCTCATAGATGGGTCAGTCTCAGTGAGGCAGAAGTAGCAGTTTGCTATTCCCCAAGGGCCTGTGTGGGGCAGAGAGGCTGTGAAACAATGAGTGAGGATGGTGAGCCTGCCAGCCTTGGCACAGGAGGTGAGGGATGTGAGGGTTTGGGGACCCACAAAGAAAGCTGTGGCAGAAGGTAGAAGATGGGTGGTGATAACATAACTGTGCCTTCTGCAGTCCCAGTGACATCCTGCCTCCCTCACCCCACAGATCCCATCTGGGGTTGGTGCTGCACTCCTGGGGTTCCTCTGCATTTGTCAGCTGTACACACCACTGTTACAGTCGGCCCAAATGGAAGGTTTTAGCCTGTCTAGTTTCTGCTTCTTGGCTGAGGGGTTAGCAGTGGTGCCTGTGGTTGTGTCTCTAGTTCCAGGAAAATCCAGGATTTCCAGGTGGTCCCCCACACAGATATGTGGAAGGCTCATGACTGAGTTTGCACAAGTAGATGTGCTTAGGCCACTGAAACTTCATCTTACAGAAATAATATCCATGTCAGTGTTGTATCAAGGGTGCTGGCTGGCACCTGGGGAAAGGAGAAAGGAGGCCCTTTCTCTCCCATCCCTGCCAGCACTGCCTGGGCCAGTATCCCAGGGGTATTTCAGGCTTCCAGCACCAAATGACCTGCCCTACATGGCACAAGCAGTCAAAATGCACCCAGTGGAGTCCCAGAGGTTTGCAGGGATCTCTGCCACGAATTAAGGAATAGAAAGAACAGAAAAATACATTAAAGAAAGGAATAAACTAAAGAATTGTGAGGAGTCAAAGAGAAGGTAAGGGAAAAATAGGTGTTACATCCCATGTTTGTGAGAAGAGATCCAGAGCTATGACTGCCACAAAATAATACACTGTAAGCCTGTGCAGTGACTGCTGATGGCTAAATAACTTCAACAAACAACTGGACCTCACACACACAGCTCAAATGGTGCAAAGGCAGGAGTGACTCCAGCCTTTGGTTTTCTCACTTGGTTTGGATTAAATCAAAACTCTGCAGTCAAGAAGAGCATCCTCTGGGTAAGAAGCATATAAAAACTGCTAAATGGTCTATCACCAACGAGAAATTTGTGCGACTGGAGCAGCCATGGGTGTTGCAAATGACATTTTATCCATTTATTTTTCTGCATTTTTTCCTTTAGAAACTGGGTAATTGGGGTGTGAGGTTTCCTATCAAAGCAAAAACCTGATGGGAAGGTCTGTGCTGTTGGAGTCACATGTGAGCACCATGGGAAGCTGACGAGATGCTGGAGGCGGCCTAATGAGAAAAACTTTACTATTGTTAATACTTCCAGTGATTCATAAATTATTGATAGCACTCCTGAATGCCTGCTGGCCAGAAGGGAGGCCACTTCACCCACAAGGAATGCACTAATGAAAGGACACAATAGGATTTCATACTCAGTTCCCTGGAAGAGCAAGAGCTATGCTTTTCCTATTGGAATTGAAAGTAAAAACAGGTGGGAGCACTGGAAGAAAATCTCACTTGAACAAAAGGAGGGAGACAAGGCTGGGTTGGGCATGCTGGGTCAGACTGGGCTGTGAGACAGGGATGAGGGTTAGGGGTAGACTCCCAGAGCTCAGCTGTGGGCTGGGTGGTCCCTGTCAGAGCAGTAGCACTCAGCATTAGGCTGCTATTAACTGAGTCATTCTTTAATTTATGGGAGCAAGATAGGCCCCAAAAGCCCTAAATGACAACTTGGTAATAACCAGGAGTCCGGCACGCCCTGAACTGTATTTTGATTTCCTCTTTTGTGACTCAAGAATGCAGCTGCCTCCTTTGCCTCCTTGGAATAATAGTAACACAAAGGTTCTTGCATTTAAGCCTGTCAGGTGTTCACGGTGAATTCAGGCAGGAGCAACAAATGTGAAATGCATGTCTGACCTGCTGGGAGCATGGGCTCTGGGCAGGGATCTGCTCGGGGCTATCAGCAGCCTGAGAGAGACCTGAGACCCACATGAGCTGGCACCTGTGTCTCACCTGGCTCCTGGCTTCCCTAATTTGATGCAGACCAGTAGCATTCCTGAAGTCACCTGGCCACTCACCTGAGCTTGTGAGCTGAGCAGCACAGGCAGGATCATCTGCTCCCACCTGGGCTTCCTAACTCGGGTTTCAGAGTCAGCTCCACTTGTGCAAACCCACTGACACGCCCCAAAGGACAGAAACTGAAAAATGTGGTGAGGGTTTTTCAGACAATACTGTGAGTTTGAATCTAATTTAATATATTCATGTTTAATGATGAAAACCAAGCAACAGAGGGGTTACATGGTGCTCAGATTTATGCATGCATTATAATTGGAAAATTAATATGTGCTGCACTTCTGAATTCAGCCAACAGAAGAAACCAGCTTGGATATATACAACAATGACATGAGTCCACTCCTATCTCAAAGCATAAGGCGTTTGTTTTTTGTCTTTTTGCTCCTTAGTCTTGTTAAAATTTTAAATGTAATATTTTTCTTTTCACTACAGGAGTTTCAGACAAAGTAAAGCTTTTTTTCATTTTGTTTTTAACAACATATTTGCATAAAGTTAGAATGTGAGCAATGATCAGGCTTAATGTTAAAAAAAAGAAGAGGAAAACTTACTTATTCACAATTAGAGTGGTTTCTTCCTAAGCAGCTTCTAGCAGGCAGCAGTTCTGCAAGTGTGGTGAAATTAGTGTTTATAAATGTTACTATAGTAACTGTATCTGTAGCCACAAGCTGGTAGACTTGCATTTCTGGTTATCTGGCGAGCATCAAGGTATAATGGAAAAAAAGAGACGTGGCATTGTAAGCCAGCCATGCTCTTGAGGATTCGAGAAGGAACTGCAGTAAAATTATTTGCTTCCTGACAACTTTCATCTTTGATTTTACTTTAATGGAAGTAACAAGTTTTCAGGCTTTTAAGGTTCCTAAAGAATAAGGTTGTTCACCTAGGCTGTGATCCTGTGAGCATTCACCTGTGCGGCTTCAGACATAAATGCCCACCGAGTGGCCTCGATGCACATCGGTGGAGTTATTCATCTGTGTGAAAGCACTAAACGTATTTTCAGTACCAAAACTGTAATTCATTACATGCAAGTGTGCAAACTTAATGCTGGGTTAAATATCATTATCTACCTGGTTAAAGGAGAACCTGGTATTTGGGGGAAAAAAAACCAAAAAAGGAAAAACATACAGGGGCATGTAAAGGTACATCTACTCCCGGGAAAACTAGGAGTCGATGTTCAGGCGGGGATATTAAGTGGTCCATTGCAGCCAGCGTGTTGTTCCAGATGTGCTCTTTGCTCGTAACATTTGCTCTGCCGAGGAGGAGTCGTGGGAAAGCTGAAAGCGAAACTAAGCAAGAACAGTTTCATTTTCAAGTCCGAAAGAAGAAACCTAACCGGCATAAAGAAAATGCAAGCAAAGAGCTTCTTAGGGGCCGCTAATACACACCGGCTATTTGTTATTTTAAAACGTGATTCGGACACTTACAACAAAAATTTAAAAATAAAAGACGAAAATAATTCTCTCCTAAATTACAGAGAAACTGGATTTTCGTATCACGTTTAATTTCCTATTAATCTTGAGGCTGCTGCCGCCAAGGGCAGCGGCTCCTCCACCTTAACCAGTCCGTCTTAAACCGGCGGGGATGGCAGCAGCCATCTTACGGGTCGCTGTCACCGCTGCGGGAAGCCCGAAGCCCGCCCGGCTGCTCCCGCACGGCCCGGGTACCCCGGCTCGGATGGCAGCGCTGACCCCATCCCCATCAACACCCTGCCCATTTTAAAACCTCACCTCAAA
Organism: Melozone crissalis; assembly: GCF_028551555.1. Lineage (NCBI taxonomy): Eukaryota > Metazoa > Chordata > Aves > Passeriformes > Passerellidae > Melozone > Melozone crissalis. The sequence continues at coordinate 37,667,938 of NW_026535794.1, forward strand.
ATAAAAATATAAATAAGCAAATAGAGAAAACCAACAGATCTCCCTGCTTCATTAAATGCTTCATTTTATTCCATTCTGGTTTCCTGTAATTTCGTGAATATGCCAACTCGCTGTGTAACACCACGCTTGAAAATATCCCCAGGAGCTGCGAAGGGAAGAAGGACGCCGCAGGGTTTTGTCATCCACCTTTCCCCCCAAATATTACTTCGCACAAACCGAGAGTTATTTTTGCTTTCCCCATGCAAGCTGCCAAGGCCCTGTGCCTGCAAAGCCCTCTCTGTGCGCTGGGACTACCCTCCAAACTCACACTGCTTTTTTGATAGTTTAGCTTCACACATCAAAGAACCGTAAATCCCACGCAAACGCCCAGCCTCAATGCCAACCCTTCAAGCCGTGGTGCCGTAGTACGGAATTGCCATTTGTGGTTTCTCACGGCTCAACCACGGTTTTACATACGTGCAGCGGGGCAGAACCGCCTCGCAGCCGCTGCACTTGCTGCTGTGCACGGAGCGCGCTCGCTCTCTGGAGCAGGGCCATTTCCTTAATTTAACTTTCAATTAAAGGGTAATCCCTTTAAGGTATAAACTGACCCGCTCTCAACGCTTGTTTCTGGACACAACAAAAAACCAAGCCCCAGAACCGTGACACGAGAAACTGAGCAGAGAGTTTTTGAATTAGCCAGTATTTGAAATTGACCCATACTTTTACATTCAATTAGAAATGATCTGGGGAAGAAGACGGAACCCTTCAAGGGTGGCCGCAGAGGACACAGTGTGGGAAGGCAATGGTTAAGCCAAACAAAGTAGCGGCGCTCCGAGGGGCCACGGCGGCTGTGGCAGCACCGCGGGCTCGCCGGGCTTCGGGACCGTGCGACACCGCCAGCGATGCCGCCTCTTTTCAGGGCAACTTTCCGCGCAGCCTCCCGGAGGGCCGGGATGGCTCCGTAGCGGCTCCGCACGCCGCGGGTGCCGCCGCCCTTCCCGCGGGGGCGCCGCCCGCCCGCGCAGCCCCCGCGCAGCGAGCAGGGAGGGCGGGCGGGAGGCGGGCGCGCCCTTGCGGTGCGCAGCGGCGGGAGGCGGGTGCCGGCCCCCACCCCCGCCGGCGGGGCAGGAGCCGCCCGCGGAGCGGCGGGTCCCTCCTCCCGCCCCCCCGGGAGCAGCCGCCGCCGGCGGAGCGGCGAAGGGGAGGGTCCAGGGCCGGGCGCTCCGCGCCGCGCCGGCGGGCCGGACGGACGGGCGGCTGCCGCCGCGCCGCGGGCATGGCGGAGCCTGGCGGCGGCGGGGCCGGGGCGGCGGGCGGCGGCGGGCCGCAGCAGGGCTCCCCGGCTGCCGCGGGGGTGGCCGCCGGGGGGCCGGTCCGCAGCGCCGCCGAGAACCCCGGCGGGGCTGGCTCGGCGCGCACCGCGGGGAAGAAGGCGCAGCTGCGCGCCGCGCCGCGGGCCAAGAAGCTGGAGAAGCTGGGCGTCTACTCCGCCTGCAAGGTACCCGGCCGGGCGGCCGCGGGAGCCCCCCCGCCCACGGAGGGTGGGGATTGACGGGAGGGGAGGGGAGGGGAGGGAGGAGGTGGTGGGGAAGGGCCGTGCCCTGCCGGGGGCGGGGGCGGCCCGGCTGCCGCCCGGCGCTGCCCGAGGAAGTGGTGGCTACGGTGGTGCCGGTGGATCCTGCTCTTCTCGGAGCTTTTCGGCCGGTGGCCACAAGAATTAAACCCGTGCGCACCGAATACGGGACCGCGCGGGTAGCGCCGCCTTCCTCCCTCCCGCTCGCCGATCCCGCTGCCCGTCCCGCTCGCCCGTCCCTCTGCCCGCCGCTCCCGCCGCTCCGGCCGTCCCTCCGCGGGAGGCGGCGGCGGGCGGGGCGGCTCCCGGTGCCGGCGGTGAGCGCTGGGTGAGCGACGCTGCTGCAGCGCTCTCCGCGTAAACATCCCGGGCGGGGAGCGCCGCTTCTCTGCTCCGCCCGCAGGTCCCGGCCCCGGGCAGAGGCTGCTCCCGCCCGCCCTGGCCGCGGTCTCGCAGCGCGGAGCTGTTGTCACCGCTGAGGCCGCTGCTCCGGGCGGGAGCTGACACTGTCGCTGGCAGAGGGGCGAAGGGGCGCGGCCTCCGCGCTTGGGAAAGTTGTGTCCCCGGCGGTCACGTAGCGCCGGGCCGGTGTGTGGTGCCCGAGCGCACGGCGGGGTCCCCTGTCCGCCTGTGCCCTGCCCCAGCGGAGCTCTCTGCTCCGTGTCTGCCGGCGCTCCCGTTCAGGAGTGCTGCTCCTGGTTTCCCATCACAAGCACTTTCTGTCCACCTGCGATTTTCTTCTTGGTGGGAGAAGCAGGACTGGCCTGTTTATTATAGAGGGAGGGAGCTGGGTCAGAGCTGTCGCTCCCGCCTCTAGAGCTCAGGCCGCGGGCATTGTCGCCTGTGCTCAGAGCACGGGCCGCTGGCTGCGCTGCCGCTGTCAAGGCAATTTGTGGATGCACAGCGGGGCTGACATATTTAGATTGGCAGTGCTGATGTCAGATCCCCTAGTAACGCTTTCAGCTTTGAGAGTGGCTGTTTGTGAAAAAAGTGCATCTTATTTTCTCTGTTCTCCTACTTCGGCAGATGTTAAGTGAAAGGCCAAGCTGACAAACGAGACGAGGCATCATTGCACCACGGCTCTGTAGTCCTGGCTGGCCGTGCGAGGAGGTTTAGCTGTAGGCAGAGGGCATGGCGCAATGCTGCCATGGGAGGGCAAATTACGGCAGCCACACATTGCAATGCCTTAGCTGTTCCCACATGTGCAGGCACCCACACTTCAGCTTTGCAGCATGCACGGGACAGTGTGAGATTACACCGGTGCCAATAAGGTTAAAGAGCAGCTGCTGTACTTGAACTTTGCAGCACTAACTGTGGGCAGAATGATATGGCTTGAAGCTTTCCCAGTGATAATTCCCCTTTGCACCCCCATATTTTAATGTTACCAACACTTGCTAATAAATGAAGCTGGTTGTGAAGTGGGTAAATTTTTCGTGGGCTGTTAAAGAAGTGTGTGTGTGTATTTAAATTGTTTTTTTCTTCCTTGGTTGGTGCTTTTTTTTTTTTAGTTTTCCTCTGATGCACCTCCAGAAGATGTTTTTGAGGGTGAAAGCCTTCTCCTGTAGTGCTCTGTCCCGCAGAGGTTGCTGTGCTATAGAGAAGCCTTGTCTCCTCTGAAACTCTTTGCTTTTTTGGGGGCTCACCAGCCTCTCTCTTGCAGGTGCTTTGTGGTAAGCACCATTTGGAGGGGAGGAGGGCACACTCTGGCCTGCTGTCAGCTCCTCTTTCCCTCTTGCAGGACTCTGGTGATGGGGTACAGAGCAGGAACAGCTCCTCTTGTCAGTGCTCTGCTGGGTGTCCTTCGTCTGTGACAAATCTTGGATGTGTGTCTTGGTACTGATAAATGGAGCAGGACCCATGGTCAGGGGGTCTCCCTCCTGCCAGGATGTAGGCACAGTTCCAGCACTAAACACTGCACTGTATTCAGGTTAAAATTGCTGTTTGACTTCTCTACAGTGGCATCTACATACTCATAGCAAAAACAAGTAAGCAGACTGGAAGCTCCTTGCAAGCTTCTATGAGATAAGGTGGGAAGGATGGTGCAGGGTGGAAGAATGTTTTATTTTTTCTCCTGAGCACCTGGCAGGTGCTTCAGAAGGACACTTTTTGGCTTCTAACATCGCTGGAAACTGTAGCCTGGAGAAGCTGGTTTGCCAACTGTAGCAGTGCAGTGTGTAACTTTAAACTTTTTCTTACTTTGGGTTGCAACTTCTCTTTCATTGATTTTGCATTTGTGTGTGTGAGTGCAAAAGAGTGAGAGGAGGCAAACACACCATCTCCAAAGGGGACATCTGTTCTCATTCAACTAGTGACTGTACATGGATCTTATGTAAATCTATATGGAGCTGTGCAAGTTGGAGTGCTAAAATATGTAACAGCATCCTTAACGCCAGTCACCTTCTCCCCCAGGAGTTTCATTGCAAAATTCAGCACGCAGAATTCATTAGGAGCTCAGCCTCAGGCATGTTTGGAGTAACAGCCAGGGAGCACCTGTCTGCTGGGGATAAAGTCAGAACACAAGCAGGTGGAGAGGTCAGTGGCTGTGCAGAGGGTGTCTCACTGGTGACAGCAGAAATGCTGAGCAGAGAGTCAAGGGCACTGCTCTAGGGCAGGGTGCTTGGTCCTCAGGAAGGATCTCCTGGTCCCTCTCTACAACCCATCCCTTTTCATCATGGGAAACATGGATAAAGACTGCTGGTAAATACATATTTGGTGTGCCCGTATCCTGAGCAGAATGAGCCTGAAGTTTAGGGAGCTGAGACTAGACAAATGTGGAGTTTGGGTTTTTTCCTGATAAAAGAACTGGACCAGGAGAGTTGTAGCTGTTGAGCTGCTCCACTTGACTTGTTCCTCTGTGAGAAAAGTCTGGGTGGAAGGCACAGAACAGGCTCTTCTTAGTAAAAACCTTCTTAAAAGCCCAAGTCTGAAGGAGGAGGGTGGCATTCTGAACAAGATATATGAGAGGAGTTGGCACAGTTTTCATGACTTTTGGAGGTACACAGTAGTGCTGTGTGCTGTGGGGGGTTTTGTATTTGGTACTTGCTGTGTCTGTATGTGTATGAATGGCTGCATACATCGTTTTGGTTTTGTCCACTGTGAAATTGAGCATTAGGCATGTGAGCTTGCAGCATTTTATATAAAAGCAGCACTGTGTGACTTACACATATAAATATATTTAATGAAGATGTAGGAGGAAGCCTCCTCTGCAATTTTTTCCCCCTATTGGTTTACAATATGTGAAAATACAACTCTCTCTCCTGTCTCACTGGGAGCTTTTTTTGTAAATAAGGTGAAATATGAACTATTTTAGTACACTAAGTTTTCTGTAAACTCATTTAGTTTTCATTATACATGTCTTACAGTAATGCCTGGGTGTTTACAGATATAATTAGAACCCAGTAGTCTAAAGCACGTGCACAAAGAATAATGCCTCCTTGAAGAAAACCTTTTTGCTTTAGATAAGCACAGTAGAGGGAGTGAGAAGGGTTGTGGTGAGATGGCTTGGCCAAGGCCCTGCAGCAGGTGAGCAATGGGCAGATGTGGAAGTAAAATCCCAGCCCCAGGCTCCAGACCAGCTGCTTATCCTTTCTGGAAGCACTTCTTCCCACTTCTCATTCTAGAGCGGCCTCTAGTTTTCCCACACATAAAAAAAAAAAAAAAAAAAAGAGTTCATAAGGTAAACTTGTACCACCTTTTCCATAAGAAAATATTTTATTTCCTGATTTTTATAAGGCAGATTAAGAGGAGGCCAATTTGGCCATGTTACCGCTGGGCTCTTTATACGGAGAGTACAGCTCCTTGAAGCTCAACTTGAAATGTGTTATTTTCTGCAGAAGTGTTTAGGAGACAAAGAAGTCATCTAAAGCTTTCTTATCTTATCCACTTTCATTGTGGAGTGAATCTGTTTTATAATGTCTTACAGGGCCAATTAAAGCATCTTCCTTTAAATAGGAAATCTACCATTAACTTTACAAGGTAGGAAGTGGTTGCTTATTATTGATAAAAGATTTATATGGTAACCTACTTCTCTTCTGTAAGTGAAACTGGAAAGTACAGGGAATAAAATAATTGGATCAATCAATAAATTAAGAACATGCCCTTTAAGCTGCCCATTAAACTGCTTATTTTGTATTGTTAAAGTTAAATGGGTCAGCTAATTTCCTGATACGTATGAGTGGCTCTTTGAGTAGTGTCCAGCTGTCTGGTTCTGGGGTACTGGACATATGAGTAGGAAAAATACATGTTTTAAATTCATCAGTGTATTTATTATAGTTTATGTGATACTTTTTGATAAAGTTATCATTTTGAGCTTGCTGCCAGCAGGAAAAAGCTTATAAGGTATTTTGGTCTGCTTTTGTGTTGAGAGGAAGAAGATGTTTTCTAGAGTAATTATGCTTGCTGGAAATAGAGAAGATCTGTAATGTTTGTGCATAATCTGTTGAGCCTGTTTTGCATCTCAATTACCAAACAGGGTAACCTGTATGATTTTTAGCTGGAAAGAAAAATCCTGCACAACAGCTATTTGAAACTCAGATTTAGAACTGTTGGGGTCTTTTGCCTTATTATTAAGTTAGCTTGAAGTTTGCACCTTCACTATCCAAAAGGGGGAGGGATATTTTAGTCAATAGGTTATTGTAACTTTCTTATTTGTTCTTATTTGCAGAGCTGAAACTCACCTAAAAGGGGCTGAGATATGTACAATATTGTAACTTTCAGGTGCTTCCTTTTTTAATACAGTACTGACAATTTGTGTTAAAATGTGCTGTATTTTTTATGGTCTATTCCTATCAGTGCATTCTTATTCAGTATTCTAAGGGAAATGATCACTTTAGTTTTCCTAGAGATATAGTTTTCACTGCCCAGAGTTACTGGACAGTTTGATTTCTCCCATTGTAACACTCCACCAAACATGGAAGGAGTTAAAAAGAAAATTGAAATTGTGTCATGCAGTGCAAAATGTACATAATTTCTGCATTTTTTTTTTTGCTTGTTTTGTGGTTGGCTTCTTTTGTTTGTTTGTTTGCTGGGGGGGGGGGGGAGGCAACAGCATGTAGTTGTTGTGTTTTATTTTATTGCACTCCTCCAATTTAATTAAAAACCACCAATGAAGGTGTGGTGTTCATGATCCCTGCAAAGATGATGGTCATTATTTTTCAGGCCTCATTTAGGCACAAGATCTACAGGGGATTTATCAGAGCTCTGCAGATGTCCCAGAAAATAGGGCTTCAAGGAGTGGATGTGCTACTTCAAATACTTTTCCTTCCTTCCCTCAAAACTGTTTTGATCTTACATTAAGTTTTTGCAGAGGTGAAGTCATACTTTATTTTCTAATGAAAAGCAGATGAGTGACATTAAAAAAAAAGGAAGAAAGGAAAAAGCTGAAGATAGTCAAAGAAAGGATTGAACGAGCAAAATGCTGTGGAACATTTAAAACAACTCAGCAATTTAAGCCACTGAGGAATGCACATTGCATATTCACTGCAAAATACTTGCACTGTTAACGTCTACAATAAATGCTAAGTTTTAAAGAGGACCTTTTTAGGTTCTGTTTTGCATTGGTTAACAGAACATTAATGCTGATTCTGGTATTTTATTGAGATTAACCAAAAAAACCCCACCCTAGTGGTTGGTTGGTTAAGGTCTCAAGAATAATTTGAACAATACCAATTAACAGCTGTTGCAAAAAGATCTGGAGAGGAAATACCAGCAAGAGGAGAAAAAGATTTGTCATCGAGCATGCTGGTTTTGTTCTTCTGTGGGTGGGTTGATATTTATTTTTGTCAGTTTAACTGAGCTGTTATCACGATTCGTGCATCTGTTTGCATCTTTGCTGTTAATTATGGTGTGGCACTAAAGTTTGCATAGTTACTCACTGTTTATGGTTTTTTGGCTTGATAGTAAACATTGTTTGGTGAGCTTCTGTGACATACTGCTTCCACTCAGAGAAAAAAAAATCTCGAAAAGCTTGTGCCTATTTTTAGGAAGGAGTTCTGGATATGCTTCGTTGTGGCATGATTTAAGGCAATAAATAATAAGCATGGTGATATGTCAGTAATTTACAGTGCTGAACATTTGTCCAGACAGCTGCATGGGAAGGGTCAAATCTTACTTCCCTAAAACAATATTCAATCTTTTTTTTTGTTTGACAACTCCTTCAAAATTGCTTCTTGCGTTTTCTTTGTCAATAATCTCATTTTCAGACTTTTTTTTGTTGACAGTTTCTGTAGCCTTATGTTAAATGCAAAAACTTTCATGGGAACATTGCCTTTCTCACAAAACAAATGTGCACAGTTTATTTGGCATTGGTTTTGCATTGGAAGCTAGTTGAAAATTAGGGGTTTGTGTCATCTCCCAGGTGTCCAGAGTCCTTGCAGTCTGTGCTTCACAGGTATCCCCCAGTCTCTGATCCCTCAAGTCCATTTAGCTTGGAGGGCCTGTAGGGCTGGATGAAAACACAACTGGCTCAATGCCTGTGAAAGTGCAAGTGACGGCTTCTGCCATAAAATTACACTTCAGTTCTCTGCCAATCACATTACTCACAGAAAACACGATAGGAAAAGAACATAAACTTCACCATAAATGTTCTCAGATTGCATTTTATGAGACTTAGAAAAAAAATTTGTTTTCATCTTCCCCTCATTTCATCCTGAAGCCTCGCTGATCTCACTTTATAAATGCACGGGTTGGCAGGCGGTCTGCACCCACTCAGGGAGTTTGGAGAGCCAGGAGGTTCAGGCCATGCAGGCTGTCCCTTTTTCAAGGGAAATAATGCAGAGATGGTTTTGCTGGGCACTTGCAGGTGGATTTCTGAGTCACCCCGGTGCCTGCAGAAAATGCTGCTCACTGGCCTTGGTGCCAGCCAGACTGCCCTGGGACAGGCCGTGGCACCCAGGGCCAGGAGCCCAGCTGGGTAAATGCTTAAGCCTCAGAGATGGTAAAAACATCATGTGGTGCTCAGCATACTGCAGGCAGCAGTTTTCTTGGTTCTCAGGTTACTGAATATTGAAATGAGTTTAAAAGAACAATTTACCAGCCATTTACAAAGCTGTCAGTGCTAGGAGCTGTCAAGCTGTGATCCTTTCTGCTTCTCCTTCGTTCTTCTTCCTTCGGTAGGATGGGATTTGGAAACTTAAAAGGAAAATGAAATAGGTTCCTGAAATAGATCACACTAAATGCATGCAGAATCAGTTTTGAAAAATGATACATTAGTGCTGCATATATTACCATCACAATTTTTCCTACTAAGATTGTTTCAGCCATAAATATTATGCAGCAATTGGCATACTTTCCTCACTGAGGTCTCGGCAGTGCAATTTCGTGAGTATCTTTTTACAACCCGGTGCACAGATATCTCTGAAGAGTAGAAAAGCAGGCTTTCTTTCCAATTAGATCTTCAAATAGGAGTACTAATGATGTTAGAATAACCAAGATCTTTTGGATGTGCAGAAGAAAATCCCCCCTGTGAAGCTGCTCTTTAGATAACTGGAATTGGTACTTTGATCTTCTGAATGATTTGAGACACGATTACCAAAGTCACAACCTCTCCCTTCATGGTCTTCCCTTTTAGCTGCATTCTCTTGCTGGTTGTTTCACACTCAGTGAGTGTAAGTAAACTTCCTAGGGAAAGCAGCAGGTTGCAGTGGAAGTGTCACTGTCTTTGGCATCTGTTGCTTCAGGAGCCAAGCATTCCTTGCCTTAAACAGCCCTCTCCAATAGTGCATTTATTGCTTGGCTATTTCAGCATTGGTTAGCCCTGCCTTTGTTGACATGGGCTTGGTTTCAGCTGTGTGAGATTCCTTGGTGCCAGCGCAGCTGATGGGGCAGTGACAAACGTGCTGCCTGTTGGGTGACCCGTTTATGTTTAAATAATTAAATCTGTCTCGGTAGCAGTGATAAAAATGAGAGCAAGCTCCTGGTACTAAGCGATTTCAGCTTTTATTATAAGAAAAATAAAGGTTTAAAGCATGGGGGCCCGAGGGCCGAGCAGGAGCGGTCCCGTCGAGGATGCTGCAGCGCCGGCGCTGGGTCTTCTTTTCAGCAGCGATGTCCCCGATGTCCCAGGTAGAGCAACAGACGTTCACTGGGTCAGATGCCCCTTTTTATCCTGTTTTTTGTCCCTTTGGATTGGTTTCTGTTTGGATCCTTCATTTGCATGAAGATTTAAGGCGCTTGAGAGGCCCATTACAGTTCTGTCCAGGCTGGCTCGTTTCGCTTGGGGGTGGTGCACTTTCCTTCGGTATACGATGGTACATTGAGTACCCTATTTCTTAAAAGTACCCTTTTAACCCCTTTTACAGTATAATAACCAAACGAACAGAACATGCTAATGATCTATCAACGATTTTACAGCAGTTTCTAAACTATTTTTAACAGCAGGATCTGCAAATGTTGGTTTACTAGTAAATATTCGAATACATTTTTCAGTAGAGTGAGGGCTGTCTGTAAAGGAGCTAGGCAGGGTTGGTTATGTATGCTGTGTTAATTGCTCTGTTTGAGACAATATTCTGTTTCTGATAATTTCCAGAAAAGAAGGAAATAAGTAATGTGGGAGATAAAAATGCTAATGAAACAACAGCAAAACTCCCCGAGTCCCCTCTTCTCATCCTCCCCCTCCAAAAAAAAAAAAAAAAAAAAAAAGATTATTCCTTTTGAAATAACACAGTTCCAGCAAGTTCCTATGTTCTGTGGCGTTGATTGATATCCCTTTGCTTTGATTTCAGGCCGAGGAGTCCTGTAAATGCAATGGCTGGAAGAACCCGAACCCGCCTCCCACGCCGCCGCGAGCCGAGCTGCAGCAGGCAGCGGTGAGCCTGGCCGAGCCCTGCCGCAGCTGCAGCCACGCGCTGGGTGAGCTTCTGCTTCTTCTTCTTCTTCCTCCTCCTCCTCCTCCTCTTCCCGCGCTCCGGGCACCTGAGCCCCAACATTTCACGTCAAGGCCTAGAAATGGGAGTTACGATTAGGCGTAAATGTCAATAGCTTCGATTGGAATATGTTCGATATTTTAATAATATGGTTAATGTGGAAATAATCCTAAAATTAGTTTTAAAGAAATACAGCTAAGTTGCAACTCCTAACCTTCAAAAGTTGTTGAAGTGCAAAAGCACCATTAAGCTACCCGCCACAATTTTAATACTTTGTGTTACATATGCCTTAACCTTACACAGCTCTATCTGCCTTTGTTACAAGGTGAATGACTCTCTCCTGTAGGCTGTATTATGTTTCCTTACTTTAGAACAAAGTATAAAATATTCTTTAGCATCACTAAAACAGGTAATCCTACCTGCAAAAAAAACTGTGTCTTTTCTGAGTCACAGAAAATAAAACTAGGTTTGTACATCTTAGGATGGTCTGAGTTGTTGTGCAGACAGCTTGCATGTCTTGGAAGCAACTGCTCAAAATCCATTGTTAAATGCTGTTGCGGTTTTTGATTTTGTTTTTCAGACTTAGAATAAATAACAATTTGTTACCCACAGAGCCTGAAAAGCAGTGCTGAATCACTGTATTATTATTTTAAGAATTTATACTTATCCAAAATAAAAGCTGATGGCTGTTTCTGCATATATCAGAATCACAGTTTGATTTGGGAGGGACCTTTTAATGATCATGTAGTCCAGCCACCCTGGAGTCAGCAGGGATACTTTCTGTTAGATCACATTGCTCTGAGCCCCAGCCAGCTCTAATTTGGATGTTTCCAGGGATGGGGCATCCATCACCTCTCTGGGCAACTTGTTCTGGTATTCCACGATCCTCAAAGTAAAAAAACCCTTTTTCTGAAATCTAATTTGAACCAGTCTAAAGCCACCACCCCTTGTGCTGTCACTACATGTCCTTGGAAAAGACCCCCTTTGGTTTTCTTGGGGCCACCTCTGGGTCCTGGAAGGCTGCCTTAAGATCTCCCTGGAGCCTTCTCCAGTCTGAACAACCCCACACTCTCAGCCTGACTTCATAGGAGAGGTGCTCGAGCTCTCAGATCACCTTCATTGCCCTCCTCTCAACTTGCTCCATCATAGATCCTCGTCCTTCTTAACAAATACTGAATAAAAATTCAGCTAAAATAAAATTCAGAACTAATTTAAAAGAAGCACTTAATATTTAATTTTTGTTGCTGCCCAAAACTTAGGGCAATAAAAAAAAAAAGAGAAATTTAAAACCTTCACAATAGATATTTTATTATTTTACTTTAGAAAAAGATATTGTGCTTTGAATTGAATACTTTTTCTTTTTTTGCATGGGATTTATTTCTATTTCTTCCCTCCTCTTTTTATGGTCTCATTACATGTCATTTATTTCTAGGCTTTTCAGCAGGATTTTTTCCTGGAATTCCAAATCTCTGGGTTTGCTTTCAGGAGAAGATTAACAAATGCATAGTATCACAGAAAATTCAGTCACTTTAGCCAAGTTAGTTTCAATTTTTCATCACACAGCTTCTCTGTGCTGCTTCTGTTTGTGCAATTAGGGTGGCTTATGTTACCTGTCCCTTTCAATCCTGGCCTTTGAAGAAAGAGCTATTTCTTTCTTTTTTTTTTTAACTTGCAAGATGTGCCTGTCAGTTCTCTGTTGTCCAGCAGAACTTATGGATGCTTTGTATTTTGTAGAAAAACTCAGCTCTTCTAAAAGCTAGGCCTGGTTTTGGTCTATTAAATAGTATTAAATAATTCTTTAGGCAGGGAACCAGAGAAAACCAGAACTGTAAAACCAGCAAAAGTATTCTATGAGGAAACTGTATTTTTATTTACTGTTTTTTTAAGAAAAACTGACTGCAGCTAATGAGGAAGATGTTTAATTTAAAATAACTCAAATTAGTTGCTCTGTGCTTCCTCATACTACTGGAAAAATATGTCTTTCAGCTGTGTTTTCCTAGATAATTTTCCTATTCATCTCTTCTAAATTAGTGTGTTTCTGCTGAATACCTTTAAAACCAGATTTACCACAAGGTGTGTGGGTTTCACATTAGCTGTGCTGCTTTTCCTTTTCAGAAAGCCATTGAAGTAGCAATACAGATATGTACTGCTTAAAGCTGTACCTGATGTAAAAATGGAGGATTTTTTTTCCTTTTTTCTTTTCTGAATTTATTTATTTCATCTAGAGGTGAATTCAATCCTACGTACTATCTTTCTTGAGATGTCTCTTTTTGAGGATGTTGTTTTATCTTCAAGCCAGTGCAGCTTTTGGTGCATAAATCTATTTGATTGTGTGTATTATTGTCTACTTATCTACAACATAATAGATTCATCCTTTTGGTGCTCAGCCCCACAGTTTGGCTCAATGTGGTTGTTTTAATGAATATTTCTTTTATTTGGGTGATATATTTTCTGACACTGTGGCTGGATTAGATGCTGGGACAAGTCACTGTCCACCAGCCACAAGACCAGGTGTTGCATGGTCAGAGACTCTTTTCTATTTTATTATTTCTCCTGTGTTGCAGGGTGCATTTTTAAATTGGTAAATGCTGTCAGTCTTGAATCACTTTTAAAACTAGATGATTAATGTGCTAATACACCTTATAGGCATTCAGTCTCTTTTTTTTTTTCTCCCATCACTGTCTTTGGTTCCTGCTGTTGTTGGTTTCTCTGGGTCTGGATTGAAGGCACTTGAGACAGTAGTTCATGTTTGGACTCAGCTGTTTATTATTTCTTATCAGTAAAACAATCTCACCGCTGTGAGTTCGGCAGCTTTTCATTAAAAGGCACAAAATGGCCAACAATCTCTTGTTCCAAGGTCTTTTAAGACTAAACTGACACCTAGATTACTTTCCCTTTTAACCCAATAACTGATCCCACAGAGCCCACCATGCAGACTTTTCTGCCCAAATACAAAATGCCACCCAAACCCACGAAGAAGAAGGAAGAGGAAGCATGAAGAAGAAACCCAGGACAATACCCTGTGCCCTCCATCTTTCTTCCATCCGCTACATACTAAAAATCACAAAACCTAAATTTCTCACCAAGTGATACACCTACACTGCTCTCTATAATCTATTTCACACTTTTGTGCGTTCTAGTCTATCTTGAAGTCCAGGAAACTTTCTCCATGAATGAGGGTCAAAGTCAGTGCTCCCCTGGGGATCAGGGCACCCCAGAGCAGACAGAGAAATATTCCCACTGCCCTGGGTTTCCACGTGCTGTGCACCTTCACACAGCATATTTGGGTATTTCTTGGTTGTAGTGTTTTGAGATAGGCTGGACACATTCCTTGTTAATCTGTGTTTTCACTGTTCCTAATTTGTGCACTCCAGTGCTTCCTTCCTGAAGTTGCAGGTCTTCCTGTCACTGAGCCTGCTTCTTTCTGCTTGCTTTTCTGTGCATGCCCTAGCAACCGATACATGAGATATTTAATTTTTTTATCAGGCAGAGCAGCAACTGAGGAAGGGCATACCAGTTGGGCAGGGCATGTGATTGGGACTTGTAACTCTAGTCAAGAGTGATGCAGTATTTGATGTCGGTGTACCAAAGCTTTAATTTTAATAAACTACTTACTAACAGCCACAGAGTTTGGGAATGGGCAGTGAACATCTGAGTAAAGATAGTTTGTTGGCCTGGAGTATAAACATTGGTGTCCCTTTGGCAAACACATGCTGGTAATACACTTAACTTTTAGATTTACAGAATAGGTAATAATTCTCTAGTTTAATAAAATGTTTAAACACCACTAAGTAGTCAAGGTTCAGTATTGTTATGGAAACTGCATAGAAATGTCTTCTTATGCTGATGTTTTATTCATTTGTTGAAGGCAAGGTTTCTTTGGTATGTTATCAGTTTCTAATGCAAAGCTCCTCTAGAAGGATATTTATTACTTGCAAATGATCAAGACAGACTGCTGGGGTTATTAACCCTTCATACCTGTCTTAAAGACAGAAGTTAAATGATTTTTTTTTATTTTTTTATTCTGCCCAGAATATTTATCCTCAAAGGAAGCTGATGATGGCCATGTGCCTGAGACACTATATTATAAATTTTCATTTAAGTGGAAACAGTTGCTGTCATATTTTTAAGGTTCTGCATTGCAGTGTACTTTGTACTTGAAGCCAAATAAAAGTATTGAATTTAAACGTTTTGGTATCACACTAAACTTCTCAAAACAAACCATCTTTGCTGCATGGCAAATAAATGCGATCGTTTTCAAGTCAAGTGTTATTTTTCCTCACCAGCTCCCCAACTAAAGAGTCAGATTTCTATTGAAAAAATATGTTAATCTTAAGAAGTAAATATAGATAAAATTTATTAAAATATAAAAAGCTAATATACCTGAAACTAAAAGTATTTTTCTCTTTCTTTGTAAGGATATTTTCTCGTACTTTCAGAGGAAAGGATAAGCATACTATCTACATTGGCCTGGAGTCAGCTAAAATCATTGCTTTTTGTAATGCAAATATCTTCTTTCTGGGAGTTGACTTTTTGTTTTACACTGCCTTCCTTCTTCCCGGGGCCAATTCTTCAAACGAGCTCGAAATGAATGTCCCATTTTACAGGGAAAACCTCAAGCTTTTGAACATTACAGATGTGGAACTGTATTTACCTTTGGAGATGATAAAAGGGAGTTTGTCACTTGGAAATGAACAAATGAGCACGTACAGTCTGCAAAATCTCTGTTAATATAGTGTGCACAAAGCACAGTTTGATCTTACATGATATGAAAGCAAGGGACTTAGCCAATAATGCCCAGTTTAAAACAAAAAGGCATATTTTTGGAACTGGGTTTTTTTCATTCTTACTGAAATAAGGTGCTGGTTACATCTGGATTACATAATTTATGGAAATTCTGGATTTATTTTCTTAAGTCAAGAAACCTTGTCTCAAATGCATAGCTCTAGGACAAAAATGTATGTAGTTAGTTATATAGTGCAACATATTCATACAAGCAGGACTTGTGTAGTCAGCCTTAAGTGTTAACAGATGATGTGATTCCAAGCAGCTGCCATTCCTCTGCTGTGGAAGTTGCCTCCCCTGGTCAACCTTTACAAACTGCTGTGATGTGACACAGGTTTCAGGTACCTCTGATAAGATGTGTTCTGTTTAAGTGGGTTATTACAGGGTCAATGCCTTTACAGTTAAGGCTTAGGTGGAGATCTCTTGGGGTACAGTTGTGCTATGGGTCCTCTCAGTAGCCTTTTACAAGTTTGGGTTTTTATTTTGTTTAGCTGCTCATGTTTCTCACCTGGAGAATGTGTCTGAAGAAGAAATGAACAGGCTCCTGGGGATTGTATTGGATGTGGAATATCTGTTCACCTGTGTCCACAAAGAAGAAGATGCAGACACCAAGCAAGTTTATTTCTACCTGTTCAAAGTAAGCTGAACTTGTGGGGTATCTTCTCAGATTTTTCACTTTCTCACATATAAGCCAATTTCATTGCTATTCAGGCATGCATTGACTTTATCTGCTGAGACAGTTTTTCTCTAGGATGATTCCCTACTGAGTAACTGTGGGCTGGATGTTCTGGTTCTTGCAATGTACTGATTCTTACTCCAAAAAGCCATCCAGATGTTGAGGAATTGACCCTGAGTCCCATGTATAAACTGCAGCCTCCTTCCCTGACACACCAGGAAGAGTCAGTAGACATGAATGGTAACTTGGCTGCCTGCATTTCCTCAGAGGAGCCTCTTGTGTGCATTTCAGAGAAGGTGATTTCACAGGGAAGTTTAGTAATTACAAATTCAGGTGATTAAACAAGCAGATATATATATATGTATATATAGCCAGGAGAATTCCAACACTGCTCACAGTGTGTTGTGCCCTTGTGACTTCCATTGACTCTCTGTATGAAAATACACTAACTTTTAAAAATTTGTGTGTTTGTAACAGCTTTTGAGGAAGTGCATTTTGCAGATGGGAAAACCTGTAGTAGAAGGATCTTTGGAAAGTCCCCCATTTGAGAAACCTAGCATTGAACAGGTAAAGAGTCAAAATGTGGGTTTTGTTGGTGTGTGGTGGGTTTTTTTGTTGTTGTTTTTTTACGTATTTTAAAATCTTATTTTGGTAGGGGCTTGGAGGCTTTGCTTGTTTTGAGATTATTTTTGTGGTTTGTTTTTCTTTTTGTAAATGTAAGCACTGGTTTTGAAAACATGGCATTTTTTAAGCACTTTGCAGATGTTTCTGTGTTCTGCTCAGGACCAAATAGGGGGCTATAGGAGATTGCTCTTGGTTCTCCTTTTAGTGTTTGTACAATAGTTACATTATTTGTATTCTATTTCTCGTCATTGGTCTTAGGCTTTAATGAAAGTGACTTTTTTTTGTGGGTTTAGAGAATTAACTTGAAATGCTACTTTTGTGTGGGCAGTTCTAATCTTTCTTTGTTTCAAGTGATGAAAAATGCTGTTGAAGTTTTGAAATCCAATATTAAAATGAAGCTTGCCTTCTGTATATCAAGAAAAATGTTACAGTCCAATTCAGTGAGATCATAGCCTTCTCTTTCAAAGGGTACACAGGAAAAAAACAAAGCTGAAACCAAAGAATAATTGAGGCTTTTGTGACTCTCCGTAGATAAAGAACATATGACAAATTCAGTTTTTGGTTAAGCAAGCTCCTAAGAATGCACTCCTGGCAGAGAAGTGGGCCCATGAACTCCAGTGAGACTCCGGTGCAGAGGCTCACACACCTCGCTGAAACAGGAGCTCCATGTTTTCCCATCCCTGGATGAATGGGTGTTCTGTTGTTAAGCAGGATAATTTAAATGTGAAGACTGTTACTTGTAGCAATTATTTCTTTGCCGCTCTCACTTATCATGTAGGAAGATCAAACCACTTTATTGCAGAATTTCTGAGAAGTCTTCACTCTAATTTCTCCTTTAGTTTGACTATAAACAAAAAATGTGTATGTAATCCCCCATGGCTCCTAATCCTTAAAATACACTATTAAAAAGGTTTTGTACAATGCAATTTTTTGTCAATTTCTTCATAATGTTCAAGTTGCTTAAGAAAATAAAGCATAGAGATTAAAGGATAGTTCTTGTTACATCTTACTTTGAAATAATTTTCGCTATTAAAAAGACCAATATTTTCAATTCTGTTTTTGGCAGCTCAGCCACTCAATCAAACAAAATTATTTGCTAAGCCCCGATATTATAAGGGATTTATAAAATATATGTGTTGCAGCACTTTTAGTCACCCATTTTAATCGTGTTCAGTAGATTTTTCTTCAAACTGGACAGTGTCCAAAGTGCAATGAGGAGACATGATTGTGAGGTATTAAGACTTCTTGAAGAAATAATGTGGTTTGTAGACCTAAACTTAAGTAGAAGTCCATAAGCCCTAATCTATTATTGAAAAGCAGCTGGTGAGTTTTGAGGGTGATAGTTGATTTATGTTTGGATTAAAGCCTACCAGAGTTTTCTCTGTTTGCTGACTTTGAGAAGGAAGGAAAAAAGGAATTTCTTCTTTTCCTTCCCATCAGCTGCTGAGAGCAGGTTGAAAATACCTGGATGTACCTCCTGCTGTCTACACAGGTACCAGCCTGTGGCATCTGCATGAGTAGCTGAGCAAGGAGCTCATGGTCTCCAATATTTCTTTTCTTTCCCATGCAATGCAAGCTCATGATAAACATAAAGTGAGGAATGTTTGAGGATGCTTCTGTAAAATTTATGGCTAAATTATTAAACAGTTTTTTTTAAATTTTTTTTTACTTTTTAAGGGTGTGAATAATTTTGTGCAGTACAAATTTAGCCACTTACCCTCGAAGGAAAGGCAAACAATAGTGGAACTGGCTAAAATGTTTCTGAACCGCATTAACTACTGGCACCTGGAGACACCTTCTCAGCGAAGACTGAGATCACCCAATGATGATATTGCGGGGTATAAAGTGAATTATACCAGGTAATGCTGCTTCTGCTTGTTGGGAGACTTCCTTACAAACAGGGCATGTAAAAACTTCAGGAGTACATCAGTATCTTTATGCCATAGATGGACCTTGTGAATTCTTGCAGCCATGGATTTAACTTGACGACCTAAGGGTTTTAATGAGACTGTATCAGTTTCACATGCATCCTTGGGTCTTGAGAGATATGCTCTTATCTCTAGAGCCTCTTACTCTACTTGGAGAGTAGAGGCTGGAACACTTGGAGAGAGTGTCCCAAGTGTTCCCATACTCCAAGAATGGGGAGTAGAGGCTAGAACACTTGTATCTAACAATGCCTCTGCAAGGTTTGTATTTGTCAAGTGCTCTTGGTCTTAATATTTGAACCTCATGAAAGTTCCCTATTTATTATTCAACTTAAAAAAAAAGACAGAAGATAACATTTAGCATTGTAAAGCATCACTGTTTGAAACCAAATCACAGAGGAGTTGAAAAATCAAACTAATTTTGCAAGTGCTTGAACACTAAATGGGGAACAGATATTACTAGGTTCCTTAACATTACAGTTCTTGTTATGACCATTTAATGCATTGTTAGAATTTAAAGGAATAACTGAGTCGTTGGAGGATGAAGAGCTAGGATAAAAAAACCTGTCTCTATTTATTTTCTTTTTCTCACAGGACTAGTGCAGTGCCTTTTTCAGTGAGCAGTTCAGTGAGGGCAGTTCAGGGTCCTGCAGGTCAGGCAGCAGGTAGTTAACCTCTGTCAGCACGCTGTTCTCAGGAACGCCCCGGACATCTCTGCTGGCCCAGGGTGAGCACCACCTTCTGGCTGCTTTCCTGGCCTTTCCTCTCACACACCTCCTCTCCATGGGGGAGAGCAGCAGCAAACATGGTGTGAGTTGAGACTCTGGCTGGTGACAGAGCAGACTGCGCTGTGTCTGACTCAGATGTGCTGTCACCATAAAGGACACTTGTAATTCATGGTGCTCCTAAGACCACGTTTGGTGGGTGTTTGACCTCCACTTGTCTGTGATAAGTGGGGTCAGCCAGGGGTGGTAGGAATTAAATATTATTAGGAATTGATAGATAATTGGTTCTGGTTGGTGGTTTTTTGTTGTTAATTATTTTGTCACTTGTGTTTTCTCAAACTATCCTGCCCACAGTCCCTAAGGTCCCCCCACGACCCAAAGTGCTCTTCCCACCAAATCTCACTTGTCATTGTGAGTTCTCTCCTCTGTGTTGTCCAAGGCACTGCTCAGGGTGCTCCTGGGCACCGTGGGCACACCTGAATTTTTTGCAGTTCTAATTTCATTTGAGAACCTGAGGATTTGAATGAAACTTCATCAGAGTTTCACATGCATTCTTGTGTTTTGAGAGCTGTGCTTTATCAGCCAAGAACAGGGAGTAGAAGTCTGTGAACAGCTCTATCTCACAAGTCTTTTGCAACACATGTTTGCAAAGATTAAGGCACAAGAGTTTGGGAGAACATTTCGAGAACAGGCTGTACTTTGGGTCTGGATGAGGAAATGTGTGCAAGATCCAGCATAGTATGTTTGCATCCAATTCCTAATATTTTCCTTTCATTGCTGGAGCTTTCAGAGTGGTTGTGGTCTGATTCTGCTAAAGCTCCAGATTCCAATGACTGTTCACTTACACAGATATCAAAATCTTGTTTATAGAATTAACAGATATTGTGATGTACATAGGCAGTGTACTCCTGAGTTATCTCTTTGGTACCATAATCTCTTTTCCTAGAAGGGAAACATGACATGCTGTAATTTTCCTCAATGCAAAGTTTATTACGGATGGAGATACTGGTAATGAAAGAGTAACAAGGCAGGGTATGATGGGAAGAAGCCAACTGGTGGAAGACCAGGGCAGGAATCCAGTTGGATTGGGATGGAGCTAGTTAAAAGTGTCACCCATTTGGTCTCTATGTGGGTAAAGGTAAAAGTTTAGAGGATAAAACAGGCTGTGCTGAGGGTCTTTGGAGTCAGAGGCAGGAGATGTGTGAGGCTGAATGGATGAGCTGTGGAGAGAATCCCTGACATACCCATGAATTGTCTGTAATCTATGATTATTCTCTGGAACAAGACTACTTTGTGTAAACTCAACTGCGGAGAAAAATAATATATGGAAACTTAAAAGTACTTGGTTGTCATTTCTGTAAAAAACTGGGCAATATAAATGCTGCTTAACTCTGTCCAGCCTTGTAGTGGAACTGATTTATACACTCATATAGCTCTCAGCTGCATTATAAATTATGTGGGTAGTGGTTTTATTGCATTAAGTCCTATGTTAGGTGGTGATAAGTATCTGGCTTTTTTCCTCTTTACAGGTGGCTTTGTTACTGCAATGTCCCTCAGTTTTGTGACAGTCTACCTCGGTATGAAACCACCCAGGTGTTTGGTAGGACATTGCTTCGCTCTGTTTTTACTGTAATGAGACGACAACTGCTGGAGCAGGCCAGGCAGGAAAAGGACAAGCTTCCTCAAGAAAAACGAACACTAATCCTCACTCATTTTCCAAAGTAAGGGGTCACAGTGTGCCTGCATTCAAAGTTAACCAGCAACTTCATTGTGGAAAGGGAGAAATTACCTGCAGCTTTAAATAATTTATCTTTTTATTCAGTAGCAACTAGATACTGCAGCTTTCTTTACTGCCATAACTTAGATTAGTGTATTTTATATAGAAAATTGCTTGCTTTGTTTTGTCCTAGGGTTTACTTTATGAGAGTAAAAACATGAATATATATTGAATATATATGGATATATATATATGAATATTTATAAAAATATGAATAAAAGGATTATTGGTATTGCTGAGGGATTGTACTGTTTGCCTGTTAGCAGGTATTGTAGGTCAATTACTTTCTTTTTCTGTAGTCCTTGGAAAGAGTGGACCTCCAGAAACATGCTTACATCTGCTTTGGTGATGGAGCATTAAAAAGGGGCAGTGTTGTACAGAGTTTATAAGAATTTCAGTTTAATTTAACATTGTAATAGTGAACAAAGTAGTCACCCCACCCCCAGAAGAGATGGGGTGATTAGAGAGGAGTAAGTATAAAACTGCATCATTGAATCCTAAACTGGTAAATTTCACACTGGGTATCTTTTCCAGTACTGGAATGTTGATGACAATCTCTCACAATAAAACAGCAATAATTACCTGTAGCGGTATTGAAACTAGCTCAACTTCGATAGTTATTAATTTCAAACACTTTTACTGGTGATAAAGAGGGGTAGTGATGATGACAGGATCATTCATTGTAATGAATTCCTGTTAAAATAGTGTATCACTTTAAATATATCCTTATTTTACAAGGGTAGGTTTGTTCTCCAAGTCATACTTTAAAAGCCTGTCCCTCCTAACAACAAATGAACTGAACCTACAGAAGACTGGTGGCACTGATGCTATCTATGCAAGCTACTGTGTTGGGCCAGAAGATGGGTTAGAGCGCAGGGGAATGAAAAACAAAATGAACTTTCCTAAGCTGAGTAGAGCCAGGATTTGTTGCTCCTCCTATAATTAATAATTTATTTTACCACTTTGAAGAATGCACACTGCCTTTGGGGTAGAGCGGATACAGGCCCTGAAACAGATATAGAAAAGGATCTGACACCCCATTGATGCAAGGAGCAGACTTGTGGAGGAAGCAGGTGTGCATGTGCCCCTGATTCCACTGCCTTTTAAAGCCTTTTGCAGTAATTTAGAAAGCATTATTATTCACTGCAATTCCTTTTGATATTCTGCTGGGGGAAAAAAAGACCAATACTGTTTGCAGATGATCTGTGGGAATATGAATAACATTTTAAATCTTTCATGGGCTGCACTTATCTGAAGCATTTGTCTTTCCTCTGGCGCTGTTCTGAGTGAGCCCTGCAGAGGACCTGTGTCTCAGAGGATGGAGCCTGGCATTGGCACAGGGCTCTCCTCTGCCCTGGGTCTCCTTTTGGGCAAAAGGAGCACCCAGGGGTTGTGTCTGTGCATGCCTAGGAAGGAGTTGCTAAAGGGGCTGAAGGCAGAGCCTCTGGGCTGCCTGGAAATGGAGCTTTGGCTAAAGTTGAATTTGTCCTTCTGCTCTGTCACAGATGGTCAGGTCACTGTTACAAACTTTTTTAGCCATTATCAGCTGTACAGACAGCAGCAAACTCTGCACATTGCTTAGGTATGGCTGTCCTATATGTCCAGTACAAGAGTCTGACTGGATCCTGAAAATCCCCATCCTGTTCAAGGAAGTTTTGCTCAACAGTCCTGGACAGTTTCTATACATGAGATGACTCCAGAGAGTAGCAACGTGTACAACAGCAGTGTGCCATGTCAGCTTCTGGTCTGAAAACCCCTTTTGTGCAACGTAGGGTAAACAGCTGTCTTGCTGCTGGGAGGGAACTGTGTATTAGCCCTGAGAGGGTGAGGGTGCTGGAGAGTCTGATCTGTGGAATTCAATGATGCTAAGAGAGGTTTAACATGGTGCTGTTTCTGTAGCTGTACCAAAGTAAGGTTAAAAATACTGTGATGCAACCACAAACATGCAATTAAAATTTACAGTAGGACACTTAAAGGAATGAAAATATCTTCCTAAGAGCATTGTTAGTAACACTGGGATTCTGTCAAAGGCAGAAAGCAAATGCATCTGCAAAATACTTATTTATCAAAACAGACTTATTTGCCATCATTGTATAACATCAATCAACTCATAGCTTTCTCATTAGCGGAATTGTGTTCTGTAAAAGTAGTTTGTAACTGTCTTCCTGCACTTGCAAATTAGATTACTTGCATGTAATCAGAGGTAAGGTTTAGTAAGTGAAAGCATTCTACTGAATTACGCTACTTCATGTCTACTCTGGCTTGTGATTTTTGCATGTATGGGGTTTTTTTTAATAGCACTGGCCAACAGCATTTTCTTACTGACTTAGTAATGTTTTTTAATTTAAAAACATTGCAAGTGCTTATTTTGAAAAAGAACCTGTTTGGAATGATCCCATTAGTTGCTATTTTGCCTGGTTTTGTACCTAGGTTTCTGTCTATGCTGGAAGAAGAAGTGTACAGCCAGAATTCTCCTATTTGGGATCAGGATTTCATGGTGTCCAGTTCCAGAACTGGCCAGCTGGGAATCCAGACAGGTAATTTGCATTTAGTGATGGGTAACACAAAGGAAAAAACTGCATGATTTAGAACTAATCTGGGGCTTTTTTTAATGTATATATTAGAGAGAGATAAATGTTCATCTGTGACCTTTTAAAATAATAGTTTCATTCTCTTAATTGGTGAAACTCTCCCTTTCTTGAGTTTGATTTGTCCAACCAGTCTTAGAGCACTGTAAATAGGATAGATGGAGCTGAATGATGAGATTTAGCTTTTCAATAGAGCCCTACAAAAAACCTTTTCATGAAGCTAAGTGCCAGCAGGCTTGGCAGGTATGTGAAAGAAGTTTGTTTTCTTAGCTTCAGCTCAGCACTGTGAACTGATGAAGCCTGATGGTTGCAATCCCTGTTATCCAGCAGTCCCTCCTTAGGTAGAATTCAGTTTAGAAAAATACAGCGAGATAAAGCTTTAATGTTTCTACTTGGGAGCTGGTGGCATTGCTCTGTTGCACAGTGTTCACTGTTACTTTTTGGGTGGTAGGTGTCCATCTTTGGGACAGTCTTTCCATCAGCACCAGGATGGATTCCGTGACCTGATTTTTTCTGGGTTTGTTTTTTATGTCACTGCAGTTATCAGTCCGCCTCCTGTTGCAAGATCTGTTGCATACAGTGCAAGTCCTTCATCTCTGGAGCAATCCAACAGTGGGAATATGAGTCCAGCTTGTAAAGTTTCTTCTGCCCTTGACCCAAACTTAGGTAATGGAGAAGGAACCTTGCCTTTTGACTTCTGTTGATATTATCAGTAGTTGCAGTATATGGTAACCTTTGCCTTCACTCTACATCAGCAAACTTGAGGTGTTTTTGCTGAAAGATTTACACAGACATACCTTTTTCTCCACTATGGTAAAATTTCTGTTTCATTACTAACAGAAATCACAACTGTATTTGCAAAAAAACCCAATTGGTTTGTTTAAATTAAATTAAAATGGGGATAGGTCTGGTGGTGTCAGAGGTTTTTGAAAAATACTTTCTTTGGAGTACATCTGTTGTAAGTCATGAGGAGAGGTTTCATTTAAATGATGGTGGAGCAGAAGGAGCCATCACATTTGGGTTTTTCAATCTTTCAAGGTACTGAAAATGCATACATTTGAGCAGTGAAGAAAAACACAGACATACCAACTAGGTTAAATTTAAAATCTGAGGTTAGGTCAAAGAAAATGAGGTTAGGTCAAAGAAAAAAAAAACCCTTTTAAGGAAAAGAGTTGGTAGATGCATAAATTCTCCTAATAAATCCTTTTTCAAACATCTCAGGATTAATGAGCCTGTCAAGAGAGGTTGTTAGGTCAGAGAGATGATCCCAAGCTTATGTAAAGTGAGTCCTCAAAGAAGGAGAAAAACCAAAACCAAAGTGAATTTTGAGTCTCAGTGTTCACTACAGAGAAACGTAGGGCAGCTCCTAAACTGCAGTTTTCCTTAAGGTCATTTCTCTACTTGTCCCTCAGAAGTGGGAATGAGTAGGATAATGAGTGGGAAAATCCTGAGCTAGCAGCTGGATCTCTGTTGCTGTACCTCTGCTAGTCCTTGGTGGACTGTTCTTCTATGAATTTAACTAGTTTCTTTTGCTATATAATACATGTGGCTCTGCAGTCAGAAGGGAAGTTAATAATTAACTTGGTATATTTTGATTTGGAAATTTTATATGGATTTTTTAATATGTATGACACATCAGACTGTATGGGCTGCTTGGTTTACAGAAGAGGTGAAAGAATTTTGTGATGGATATTTAGTTCCAGTGAATTCTAAAAGGGGATTTTGTGTTATCAAGAAATAGGCACTGCAA
The DNA here is from genome assembly GCF_028551555.1 of Melozone crissalis. Lineage (NCBI taxonomy): Eukaryota > Metazoa > Chordata > Aves > Passeriformes > Passerellidae > Melozone > Melozone crissalis. The sequence goes on from NW_026535794.1 coordinate 37,693,204, forward strand.
TTTGTGTATTGAGCACTGACCTTCCAAGACAGCTGCACAGAGGTTCCCTGCAGAGGATTTTGAAGCAAAAAGAAAAAGCAAATGGTTTAACTGTGAATTCACAGAGGTGTAGTGGAAGGAGAGGTGTATTTTTCCTGCTTCATGCTAATACCCCAGTGCAAAGTGGAAATTGAGAAGTGATAAATATTTTCCAGATTTCATTTATTTCTCTTTGTCTATAGAGATAAAAAACCACCAAGAAACAAACAACAACAGCAACAACAACAAACCAACAAAAACACCCCAACCTCAAACTTGTCATATAAACTACAGGATATGACAGAAGTGCTAGACTTCATAGTGCTTGTTTGTGACATTTTGGTAAATTCTAATTTGTCCGAGTTTTGTTTCATAGGGGAAAAGAGAAAAAATAATGAACCCTATTCTCTGGAGGATTCGAAGAGACCAAGGGTTGTAGGAGATATCCCCATTGAGTTAATCAATGAAGTAATGTCAACAATTACAGATCCTGCAGCAATGCTTGGGCCAGAGGTGAGATATAGGCTTGGTGTTGCAAATGGTCTGTTTGTGAATGGTCTGTTCTTAGTAAATGTTCCACATGGGTAGAATGTGATAAGCTAAGAGTCCTGTCAATAAAAATAGACTTTGAAAGGGGATGATTTGGGGAACAAAAAAAACATCATTAGCATGAAAAATTCTTCTACAGTTTTTTTAATGCTTTGTGTACAGTTAGCAAAGAGATGTGTAAACTATTGAGAGTAAGAACATAGATCTCATGTTATCCTGCAAGGTGCTTTTGTTACAGAATAGTTAAAAAAGGCAAATTTGTTCAACCTTAACAAATTTTTACAAATCAAATCAGAATATGATAATGAGAAAATAAAAACTATATCTTAAAATACCTTTGCCCCACGCCTCCCTTCTTCCCAAACTCAGCTGCATTCATGATTCTCTGCCTTCTCCCCCAAGCAGTGCTGGGGGATTGGGGATGGAGGCCGTGGTCAGTTCCCATTGTGGTGTCTGCTGCTTCTTCCTCCATAGGGAAGGACTTCCCACACTCTCTCCCTGCTCCAGTATGGGGTCCCTCCCATGACAGACAGTTCTCCATGAACTTCTCCAGCTTGGGTCCTTCCCACAGGCCGCAGTTCTTCATGAACTGCTCCACCAGTTTAACCTCAATTTTTTTTAACCTTAATTATTTTTTTTTAATTTTTAAATAAAAATTTGTTAAGGTTAAAAAAAGGTGATTTGTTAAGGTTAAATAGGGTTCAAGTATTGCAGCAGAATGAAAGATCCAAAGTTAAAACCTCTCTCTGGTGCAGGAACTGATCTAAACAGTTATTTGCTCTGTCTTCCCCAGTTGCTCTTTTTTTTTTCGGCTGGAAGAGAAAAATAAACAGAATTGCAGAATTGTGCCATGCACAGAATTGCACTTTTTTTTCCTTGGCTGGCTTTTCCTCCTTCTGTTCTCTCTGCCAGGCTATGTTTTGCCAGCACCGCATTTGCCAAGATTTAGCTAGAAACTGCTGAAGATTTGGAACCACCTACATTTCTTATTCAAACTATGCACTGTGACTGATGGCTCTGCATATTACAAATGCTGTGCCAGCCTGGCTGTTGGGGCTGGCAGTGACTAGAAACCCAGCAGCCAAACTTTGCTCAAAAAAGTAAACAGTGTGTGCATACAGAGATGTTTTGGCATTGTAAAATGATCTTGAAAAAAATAAGCTAAATACATTTTCTGTATTAATTTAATCTGCATTTAGATATGTACATGCAATTGCTAGATATGTAACAGCAAATTCTGTAGGAATTGAAATATTTTTTTAAGCTCCTAAAGTGGTGGCAGAGATAGTGGAAAGCACTAATAAAATGAAAAAGACCTACTTTTCCTGTGCTGCCATTAAAATGTGTGATTTGCAGTATGTGTAGGCGAATCCACAAGTCATGCCCAAGCTGGCTAAGAGTAAAGCAAATATGAAGACTTAGTGGCATAGGCTTCAACTGGATGTATGCTATCCCTCAAGGGGTTTTGGAACTTTTTGAGTCATAACCATTGTTGTTGTTATCTAACCTGTATCAATATAAATTCAGACTGGCCTTTGAAGACTGTAGTGCAGACTTACATCTGGCTTATTTGATGGTGTCCCTTCTGCAAAGCTACATTACAGAGGCAGTCATTGGCAGTTCTGTTGGAAAAAGAGAGTGGGGTTTATTTGTTTGTTCATTAAGGCTGCTCTGTCAGAGGATGTGAAATCCCAAAACTGTGATTCTGTTCCTCGTTTGTGTGGCACAGACCAACTTCCTCTCGGCACACTCGGCCCGGGACGAGGCCGCCAGGCTGGAGGAGCGCAGGGGGGTGATTGAATTCCACGTGGTCGGCAACTCCCTGAACCAGAAGCCCAACAAGAAGATCATGATGTGGCTGGTTGGTTTGCAGAACGTGTTCTCCCATCAGCTGCCTCGGATGCCGAAGGAATATATCACCCGCTTGGTCTTTGATCCGTGGGTATCCTTGGACAGGGGGCTGCCCTGTGAGGCAGAGGGAGTCTGGTGCTGTTTGCAGCAGAGGAGGGATGGAGAGCAGCTCTGCCTCTGCTGTGCTTTTGCCATCTTTTCAAGCCCTCATAACTCCTGGTCAATCCAATTGGGTTGTACCCAAGTGCCTTCTTTGTGGCTGTATTAATAATAAGTGGCTTCTTGTGGAACGGTGGAGGGTTGACATTGGCTGGATGCCAGATTCCCACAAAACCTGCTCCACTGCTCCCCATCTCAGCTGGACAGGGGATAGAAATTACAAAGTTCTTGGATAGAAGGACAAGGAGTGATCACTCACTGATAACTCTCACAGGCAAAATAGACTCAATTTGATGAAATTACTTTAATTTTTTACAAATCAAATCAGAATAGGATAATGAGAAAATAAAAACTGCATCTTAAAGTACCTTTGCCCCACATCTCCCTTCTTCCCAAACTCAGTTGCATTCATGATTCTCTGCCTTCTCCCCCAAGCAGTGCTGGGGGATTGGGAATGGAGGCCGTGGTCAGTTCCCATTGTGGTGTCTGCTGCTTCTTCCTGCACAGGGAAGGACTTCCCACACTCTCTCCCTGCTCCAGTATGGGGTCCCTCCCATGACAGACAGTTCTCCATGAACTTCTCCAGCTTGGGTCCTTCCCACAGGCTGCAGTTCTCCATGAACTGCTCCAGTAGCAGGTGGATGCCTGAAGGAAAGCTGTGGTCCTGTGGGAAGCCCACCCTGGAGCAGCCTCCTGGAAGATTCTGTGAAGAGAGTTGCCCACACTACCTGCTAGAGCAGCTTTGCTGGCAGGGCTTGTGTCCCTATGGAAAGGGACCTGTGCCACTGCAGTTCCTGGACCCCACACTGGGGCAGGGAAGAGCTCCTCTGCCTGAGGAAGAAACTGTGGCATAGCATGTGGTGAACTGACCATAACCCCATTCCCCTGCACTGCTTGGGAGAGAAGGTAGAGAATCAGGGAGGAGGAGGGGAAAGGTAGTTTTAGGATTTGTTTTACTTTCTGTCATCCTGCTCTGATTTTGATTGGTAATAAATTCAGCTAATTTCCCCAAGTGAAGTCTGTTTGGCCTGTGGTGGTAATTGTTGAATTATTTCTCCCTGCTCTTACCTCAACTCATGAGTCTTTCATTATATTTTGTCCCCGCTGTCCAGCCGAGGAGAGGAGTGATAGAGCAGCTTTGGTGGGCACCTGGCATCCAGCCAGGGTGAAATCACCACAAAAGCTCAAGCTGCTGCATGGCTGCTGTCATTCCACAAGTAAAAAAAAAAAGAAAAATCACTAAAATATGTACCAGAAAAAAGAATATATAATATGTATAAAATCTTTTCCAATGGTGGCGTGTATAATATAACTACTCTGAGCTTTTTGGCAGGGGGTCACTTTTGGCACCAACTGTTTTCCCCAAAATACATCATCTGTATATTGACTGTATCATTTATAAGATTTATGTGATACTGTGTATTGAATAATCTAAAGGATGGTGCACTGTTTTCACACGTTGAGGAATGTACTAAAATTCCTTATCCTTGACATAAGAGTTGAGATTGCACCTCGCTGCATCTTTCCTGGCAGTCACTCTAAGTGCAACAGAAATGGATATTTATTCTGGTCTTGATTCCCGGAGGAGTGTGTGATTAGAAATAAGAAATGTCCTCTCTTACTTCATCAGCTGTATTTGAGACTGATAGGTTAACTATGGAGATTGCATGCAAGGAAACAGGAATCCCTTAGAAACTACTTGCTCTCCTGTAACTCCATTAACTTCTAATTTACTCAGGATAAAATCACCCTGAGAATTGTGCAATGGTGTAACTATCAGCAATAGATTCAATAAAAGCAATAAAACTTTTATTTATTGGACATTACCTGAGTATCTCAGAGTACTTGGCAAGGCCAGGAGCTTGCTCTGTGATGATCACCTTTATGGTACATTGAAAGCATGATATTAAAGTAAGAATTCTTCTATAGATACAGTGGCTAACTTAGGAGGCATACAGAATTGCATTATCATCATGGAAAGAAGTGAATCAAGTTTCTGAAAAAGGAAGGTTAATGGCACTTGATGTACTATGTACATGAATTAGAGTGATTGTTATTTTTGTCTGCTCAGGAAACATAAAACCCTTGCATTAATAAAAGATGGTCGTGTTATCGGTGGTATCTGCTTCCGGATGTTCCCCTCCCAAGGATTTACAGAGATTGTTTTCTGTGCTGTGACTTCCAATGAGCAAGTCAAGGTAAAAAGAATTCTGTTTTACTACTGTTCATTAAATATATTTGAGTCCCATTCACCCACTGCATGTGCTCCTAATACTTTTAGTCATGTTGAATACCCTGCTGAGTTGCCAGACAGAAATAGATTTTGAAAGATACAGCAATTCTGAAAACAATACACAAAACCCCAACTAAAATGTGCAGATTTAGCATCATCATCGTAATAGTAGGATTATCTGTATTTAATTAATTAAATAAAATTTTTCTCAGCAGAGCAATAGTGGCCTGCCATTCTTGGTATTTTCATGCCTCTGTCCCCAGTAGTTGTGTCTCAGTCTAGTGTAACATTTTGTGGTTGACTGAAATATGTATTGCTTGTGTGGGGCAGTACTTTGTGTTCAAGCACTTTGTGACATTACATAACTTCAATCCAAATGAGATATAATAAAAAATTTAGGTGTAGTTTTACATCTCAAAATAAGCTCTGGATCAATTCTCTACACTCTTTTTTGAGTTAATGCCACATTTTCTCAAAATTTTGAGAATTAGCATCTGTGTTGAAAGGATGCAGAGCAGTATGAATACATGAGATTCCTCCAGCTTTTCTAGCTGCTCAGTATTTGGTTCAGGGTTTTGCCTTTAGATGGTGCTCTAGCTTCATGATTTTAATTTCAAGAAACAAGAACTGAGATGTGGGTTAATTCAGGGTGTATAGCAGTTAACATGCAAAAATTGTACACCCTGGTGCAAAAGAGTAACACAGGGGGATTGAAAGTCTGTAACAACTGTTAATACTCAGGTTATATTTGATTTTATTCAAGTCTGGTGTTAGAGAGGAGCATTTCTCTGCATTAAGCAATGACCTGTCAGCATTCAGAGTGTTTTACCAAATGCAAATCCTTACAGAATATGCCTAAGTTGTGCTTAACTGCGCTACACAGGTGAGGCTGCCAAAGGTGTGTTGTGATTTTATAGGAATAATCTTTCAGAATAATAGAGCAGATAATTCTGACCCATCAGATTGTCCTCAGGGCTGCATAGCACACTATTTATTCTTTTATCCTCTGGGTGCTTTGAGTGCAGTTGAGTGTTTCTGAAAATTTGCCTTCCCATTTCTTGCTCTGAGTGAGCTGACCCTGTCAACAGGTAACTGAGAAAAAAAAAATGTTCACACATGGGTGACCTGCCAGGTCTTTGGAAAAATATATTCCTATTTTAATTCAGTTTGAGGCTGGAGTAAAAAAATATAGGAATTGTTTTCCCATACAAATTGAATTGGTTTTTAGGTAGTTTGGTCCCCCGTTACAAAATAATTTTAAGTATTACTGTATGTGGCTTAGTTTCCTATCTGGCACTTGCCATATTTGGGTCTATGAAATCATAAATTAAATCAGAAGTTTGTATTTTCTAAGTAATTTTTTCTGGCTTTTTTACATAAGTAAAAATTTTCCCAGTTTTGAAGAGCAGAGTACCCAAAAGGAATCTGTGTATGTTTCTCTAAGTGTCCTGTTAGTCTGCATTTTGAGAAAATGGAAACATTTGCAGGAACAAAACATTATTATGGGATTACCTATCTATTTTACATTTCTTCATATCACAGCAGAAGGAGATGACTATAGCTTCCTTGGCAATGTGAATAAATGCAACCTGTTGTTTACTTTGGGGCTGAATTTAAATGGAAATCATACCTGTGTGCAGTCAGAAGGCGTAGCTGTTTATTTGATTGTGGACTCTATAATTTTCTGCTCCTTATTATGGTAATTGTTCACTGTTCCTTTTTATGCTTATGATAAGCTTAGATAATAAATCCTTTGAGGCTTTTTTGCTACAGCTGCACAGAACACTGGAATAATTTCAGTATTGTTACTGCTTTGTAGTTTTGAAGTGATATGGCTCAGAAAGGATGCTCTATTGTTACAGTATGTGCAGTTTTGTTATGGGTGAAGTATGTGATTTTAATGGTTGAGATCTAATTTAAAAGAGGAACAAAAAAAAAAAAAAGAGGTGGGCACCTTGAATTACAACTTCCATGCTGGGTCACAAAGGTACCCCTACAAGGCTCAAAAGAGTTTGCTCTTGAGTGTGCAACACCCACTTAATTAAGAGAAAGTCTTTTAAACAGGATCTGAAGGAAAGTTTGCATTTTGAAAAACAGTGTGTAATAACCCAGGGTCCACAGGTTCTAATATGTGCAGTCCCCAGAGGCTTTGTCATGGCTTTTTCCTGCTATGTTTCACCCAGGGTTATGGGACTCACCTAATGAACCATCTGAAGGAATACCACATCAAACACAACATTCTCAACTTTCTCACGTATGCAGATGAATATGCTATCGGCTACTTCAAAAAACAAGTAAGTTCAATGCAAGAAATTACTTCGTGCAAGAAGTTTTATATCTAGCAGGTTGAACTAAATAATTAAGCATCACAAAATAATTGGATAAAATGTATTGTACAATTTTATATGTGTATTTTTTATCTATAAAATCTGCTCTGTGTTCATCTCATGTAATGTTTTTGGCTTCTAATACATTTGACTTTGCTAGAATCATCTGAACATAAGTATATGGTATAGTCTATAATTTGTCTAGTCTAAAAACTAGTAAAATGTCAGTTCATTCACTGATTCTATAAGAAGTATAAATAAGGACTAGGCATACCTGTGATAGATGAAAACTTACCTGACCTGCGCTTACAGCTCCTCCTGATCTGAAGCATGAGGGTCCAATTCAGGAAAGATGGCAATGTCTGTTCTGTAAAATAGATTTGATAAACAGGTGTCAACTGTCTGGTCAGCAAAATGGAGTCAGATTTTTTTCAGAGGTGTACAGCATAAGGCAGTGAAGATGACCTTAACAGTGGGAAATTGCAACCAGGTAGAAGGAAATTGGTTTTTTCCTTTCCTGTCCTGAGGGTGGTGAAATACTGAAAAATGTTGCTGAAGGAGGTGGTGGAATCTCTGTCCTTTTACAATATTCAGGACTCATCATGCCCTTGATCAGCCAGATATGATGAGACCTGTTCTGAGCTGAGATGGGGCTAGATGAGCTCCTCAAGTTCCTTCCAGCCAGTTCTATGGTTTTGTACATAAAACTGGCACAATCTACTCTTCACACATTTAAACTGAGTACAATCTCCCCAGCTGCCCTTCTTAGCAATTAACTGTTCTTTTATCAAGTGCCTCCCATGAGAAGGTTCATGCAACACTGAACCATGGTATGTAACTCACTGTTGTATTTTAACATTATGATGAATTTGGTTCTCAATCCTCTTTCATTTCAGTTAAAACAAAAATGTAAAAGGAAAATGGCATAATGACAATTTAAGTTATATTTTTTTCTTCTTTTTCAGGGTTTCTCCAAAGATATTAAAGTACCAAAAGCAAAATATGTTGGCTACATCAAGGATTATGAGGGTGCCACATTAATGGGATGTGAATTAAATCCAAGGATCCCCTACACGGAATTTTCTGTCATCATCAAAAAGCAAAAAGAGGTGAAGGTTGAAATGAAATGTTGAATGTTACTCTCTATTCAGATGTTTAGAAAGAGTTCAGTGGGCGCCAGGTTAGCTCTCTTCTTTGCTTTGGTGCTTAAATTTGAGTACATACTTTTATTAGTTAGAATAATCCCTTCATTCAAGTCTCAGTGCCAAAATTTTGTAGTTGAAGCATGAAATTCTAACTTGCTGACTAAACAAGAGCAAGACTGTTAAAGTACTGGTATTTTCAGGAGTAATTCACAGTTCAATTTTGTGGTAGTTAACTAAGCAAAACCTTGCAAGATTGATTTTTTGTAATGACTTTGTCAGTTCCTTCCCTCCCATATCAGTAGTGTTCATTAGAGTGACATTTAAATGGAGTGTTTATATTGCATGGCCTATTTTACTTGAAAGAAAGAGGATTCTTTTTTTTCTGCCATTTTAAAATTATATAAATCAAGGGTGGACCGTGTTAATTTCCAGTCTGTCCCTCTTTGGATTTTATGTGGGTTGTTTTTTATTTAGTCCTTAATAATATTCTATATAATAAAGCAGTTTATTAGCAAAATAATTATGACATTCCCGATTGTTTTTAAATACTTCCCTTGGTTTTTAAAGAAATACTATTTATAATCTGTTCTTTCAAGATTGTTCAAACCTGACTTTTTAATTTTGGTAAAAAAAAGTCTGATTTTAACTTTTTTCCTCTTCTTTGAGAGGAAATACTCTGTATGAGGGAGTGAAGGTCCTTAAAAATAAAAATATGTCCATTTTTATTATTTCCAAAGAAATTATTCTATCAGACTGGCAGTGTGCATAGCTGTGCATTTGTTTACTTCAAGTTACGAAGTTTTGAAAGTCACATATCCAGGACACACAAAGCTTAGATAAGTATCTGAGTGGGTATCAAGAGCACCAAAACAAATTGCTTAGAATTTGAGGTAATAAGATTGTAAAGAAAACCAGAGTGTACCCTGGAGTGGGAAAAGCCTTTCCCTAGCATTTGCAAGAGAGAGTAGAATTTTGGTTCTGAAGAGTCAATCATTCTGACATCCTCCAGAGAAAGTCTTTGATGAGTATCTTTGATTGATACATAAACAACTCTTACAGATATATATGTGGAGATTTTGAAATGAATGGGTTTCTAATTTCTAAAATATTGGAATATGAATATGTATGTACATAAAAATACATGCATTCACTATGTGCCTTGAAATTTTTGACCAGCTGTGCTGAAGCATTTCAGAAGTTGCAGTTGTTAAAATTTTACAGCCAGTTCTCAAACCTTTTTCCAGAAAATTTCCTTCTCTGCCTCTGCTCCTGTCTTCCTAAGGGCTGTGCAGCTTGTGATCAATAGAGCCAGCAATGACTCCTTTCTTTCTAGATTTGTGCCAAAATAGCTGAGAGACTCAGTAGCTTCATTTGCAGGATCAGTGTTTGCTCAGGTAGCTCAGCCCCATTTTCAGCTTCATGGAAAAGGACTGCAAAGTTAGGATGTGCGAATGTTTCTGTTCACCACAGTTTTGCATTAATCTTCTGGGTGACTTTAGACCAAATCAATTATTTTTTGTTTTCTCTGCTGCTTTATTACAGATCATTAAAAAGCTCATAGAAAGGAAGCAAGCTCAAATCCGAAAAGTTTATCCTGGCCTTTCTTGCTTCAAAGATGGAGTACGGCAGATTCCTATAGAGAGCATTCCTGGCATTAGTATGTATCAAACTCTTTTAATGTAGAACAGAAGCAGAATAGCCCAAGAAAGGTCCAAGACTAGAAATACTAATGTAGTCACATAGTTCTTTTTGATTAGAATGTAATTGTTTTGGTCTGCTGATTTGATTTTTGTGAAGATTATTGTATTTCCATTACAACTGCTGTCTTTGAGATTTCCCCAAGGCATCCCAGGCTGATCCTCTTTTATGTATGTGTGTATAATTTTACTTACATGTGATCCCTCTTTGATTTGTATCACAGTATAGGCAGCATTTTCCCTCTGGCACCATTTTAATGCACTGTACTCCTGAACAACAATGATTTCTGTGCTAGGCATGAACATACAGGACAAAACAGAATTAAAAATAATTAAGTATCATATTTTGGGGGACTTTCTTTTGGCTATGCTTTTCTGCAATTTATTCATTGTCCCTGGGGAATCAGATTGGATAACTTTGTCATGATTATTCTTTAGAGGAGTGGGTTGTAGTAAAATATGTATTGAATTATTGAAAAGAAATGTGTTTCATATAGAAATATTGTAGAATCTTTTCAGCAGTCTGGTGGAAGAATCATGTAGGAAATTGAATGGAGCTGCGGGCTAGATGGAATAACTTTTATTAAAACCAACCCATTTTACTGCAGTAGTGCTTAAATGGCTTTTCTTCTTTGAGTTGCAATAATTCAGTTAATGTTTTGACCTACTGTAGTTCCCATATAATATCTCATGTTGTTGGTGTACAGGAGAGACTGGCTGGAAACCAAGCGGAAAAGAAAGAGGGTAAGTGCTACACAAAGTAAAGTGTTGAAGCAGTTGGGATATTCCTTTGAGAAAAGTCTTTAAACAATGTCACTTAGTATTTCCTTCCATCCACTGGAAATCAAATAATCTACAAGTGGCTTTTTGGTGGTATTTTTTATTTTATTTTTTATTATGGGCAAGAGTGGTTTGGGTAGTGGGGTTCTTTTTTGAGGATTTTTGTTTGGGTTTGGTTGCTTGTTTTGAATTTTATTTCTTCCATAAAATGCTTGAAACTTTGGAGTTGCTTTTAGGTAAGATGCAGATTGTAGGAACAAAGATAAAGGACTCAAACTAATCTTTTTGTATTTATATTTTCCTTCAAGTAAGGAGTCCAAGGATCCAGATCAACTTTACAGCACGTTAAAAACCATCCTGCAGCAAGTCAAGGTGAGTGCTAGCTCTAGTTTACTTTCTGTAAAGATTTTTAAATTATTTCCAATATCTAGTTTCCATATTAGATACCTTACTTTTTTCTTTACCAAAGAGCCATCAAAGCGCTTGGCCCTTCATGGAACCCGTGAAGAGAACAGAAGCTCCTGGATATTATGAAGTTATAAGGTTTCCCATGGGTAATGCCATTAACATTTTTTAAGTAGAGTTTAAAAATCATTATAGCTGCAGACATAGCAGATAAATTTTATATCTGATTGTTTTATGGTAAAAGATATATGTTACTTGCAGCTGAATACCTTGCAGCTGTGAAGTGTCAAGAGTGTGATGCTGTTGTTTGAAATTGATGAGTGCTCTGTGACCTCTGTGAAACCTGTGGTGTACCTATCTGAAATCTTAGTGTGCCCTAGAGAACTCTTAACAAGCTCTTAAATGGCGCAGTCAGCTGGAAGCTTTCAGGACTCAGCTGGTGTAGGTGAATTGTAAGGATATATTCCTGTGTGTGGTAACTGGTCATTGCAGATCCCACTCATTTGTTAAAAAACCTGAAGGCAAGGCAAACTTTCAGGAACAGCTGAGCATTTGAGTTGCTTTGAAATACAGATTTAAAATTTCTAAATCATATAGAGAAAATATTTTCAAAGGTCACAGGGTTTTCTAAGTAAGTCTTAATACTTTGCTCCAATTTAAGTTTAGGAAAATGCTTCATGCAACTAATTTTAAGCTAACTTTTATCTTTCTCTTTTAGATCTGCCACAGTTTTCTGAGGTGTTACATTTATTTCTTTATTTATTTTTACTTCTAAGTAACACAGCTATTGTTTGTGTAGGATTGCTTGCAAAGGGAAGTACACAACTGCTAATGTTTTTCTTTTATGACTGCTTCTCTTATGACCCAGCTTTTGACTTCTGGGACACATAATTTCAGTGATAATTCAGTGATACTCTAAAAGAATGCTTGATTTGTACTGCACCAGATTTAAAACTGAATTCTGGCACTCCTTCCTCATTTGTGCAATACTCACCTCTATCATTTTGATTACAGTTTCTGAACTCTTTAATATCATTAGATAATGAAATACAGGTTCATGGCAGGCTATTAGGTATCCGTTTCTCAAAGAATAAAAGTATTTGTTCATGTTGCTTTGTGCATGGGCTCCAAGCCCATGTCCATCAATTTAGTTTAATTATTTTTTAATATTCAAATTACCATTCCCAAATAGCAGATGTTTATATACTTTGTAAACCAATTGCTGGCTTCCTGTACCCCCAACACAAATTTATTTTCTAGCAATGAAGAAAAAGAATGTGAATCCCCTTCTGTGTCAGAAGGCAGAGTTTTCTGTGTCTGCTTTTCTCAGCAGGTCTAGCTCAGAAATCTGTTTAATCTGAACAATGGCTACAAATAACTTACCTAAGTTGGCAAACCCAAAGTAGGAATGTTGCCTGTCCTTTCCTTGTTCAGATGCATTACACTAGAGTAGGGGCAGCAGTTTACTTTGAGGATTGAGCTGAGGTCTTTGGTTTAGTTTTGCTTTGTTTTTTTCAGCTAAGGAACCCAGCATGACTAAACTGTGTCTTGATTTGTGATAAATTCAGATTTCTTTCTGCTCTCCCTGTTAGCATGCTGAAACTGTAAAAAGTTGTTGAGACAAGATAGAACAGTTGCATTTATGTTTGTATACAGACTAAATGGTACAATTTTTGAGACGTATGGCAGTAATTTTTTTTTACTACCTCCTAAGGTCAGTTCTCATGTAGAAATGCTTTTTTACCCTGTTTTAAGTGCTCTTCAGGTGCTGTATCAAGCAATACTCTTTGGGGGTTGTTTCCCCCTTTCATCTGCCATTCAAAAGCTGTATGGCTGAGTGACAGATGGAACCAAACTTTCACTGTGCTTAGAGGAGAACAGCTTAACTCTCCAGCCAGGCAACGTTTGCTTTAGGGTGAGCTGAACAGCCTTCTCAGCTGGGTGCTATAATTAGTCCATGGATATCTACTTTAGGTATAGGCACCTGAATTTCAGACTTAATGAGAGCTGAATGAGCCTTTACTTTTGCAAAATATTGTGCAAAACTAGGGAGTAGCAAGTTCTGTACCATTAGAAAAAGTATTTGAGAGCATCTGTTAAACTTTCCTTAAATAATCCCATCTTGTCAATTTGAAAGTGTTTCTTCTCCTTTAATAAATTCAAATTCCCCCTAAAAAAACCCAACCCACCCCCCAAACCCCCTGAAACCATTACCAAAACAAAAATACAACCATATTTTAAAATCTGAAGTTAAAAAGTTTAATTCCTTTGCATTGGAGGTCCTTGGTCTCTGGTGTCCTTGCAATACTCATTGACATTAAGTCTTCTTCAATTCAGCTAATCCTGTTTCAGTTTCACAAAGGTGCTGCTGATGCCTGGCTCAAGCATTGCTAAAAACTAGTTAGAGCATCTGAGGTGAGAAAAGCCAAGGCATCCAGCACACCTCCCACTACTTCTATTCCTGTACTCACTCCTAGAACACTTGTAATGTAGACAGAATTTTTAAATGCTTGATGAGAATTACTGGGAAAGTGAAAAGTGACTATGTGGAGAACACAGATGATTTACATATTTTATGGATGACTGATTTTAGTATAAAGGAGAACACTTCTTAAAGGAGAACACTTCTTAAAGAATGTTCTGTAAGTAAATGTTTTGCATGATGCTCTGAAAGCAGGGGAGATCAGTTCTCACATGGTTCTTAAAAAGGATATGCAACTATAAACTCTGAAGAGGTAATAAAAATATATGTACAGAGTAGAACAAATTTTATCTTTTTTTTTTCCAAGGCTACAAATCCTGCTTGTAGTGTAGACAAACCAATGTATCTTCTCTGCTGTGTTTGCACAGCAGTAAGGATTTTAGTTTAACATACATGTTTTGTGATGTTTGAATTCTTTGCCCATATACCCCTAAGGCCTCCTCCAGCAGAGCTGAGAACAGGTTGTCTCAGGACAGTCAGAAGAGGATTAGGGACATCTAATAACCACAGAAAACTCAGAGCTCTAAGTATGAGAACAGAACAAAAAAAGCTTTAATGTTTTAAAGAATCAAAAATAAATGCTACATAAATTCATCCTTACAGTGAGGAATTGCTTAGTTCCAGCAGCTCACTTACTTTTGAAGCTAAAATACAGACCCTGCCTGAGATGAAGGCAATTTCCATTCCAAATCCTAGCTTTGCCAGTTCATGTTAAATGGCAAATCAGTCTGAAGGGACACTGCACACAAAACGTATTTGAATCCAACGCTGTTAATCTATTTTTCTTCTGTGCAGATCTCAAAACAATGAGTGAGCGCCTCAAGAACAGGTACTACGTGTCTAAGAAATTGTTCATGGCAGACTTGCAGCGAGTCTTTACAAACTGCAGAGAGTACAACCCCCCCGAGAGTGAATACTACAAATGTGCCAATATACTGGAGAAATTCTTCTACACAAAAATTAAAGAAGCTGGATTAATTGACAAGTGACACTGTCTTTTTTACAACCAAATAGTGTGCCTATGTTATGGACAGGGAAAGCCGTTCTATATCTGAGTTGTGGACTTTTAAGAAACTTCTGTTTAATACTTAGCACTTTTAAAAACCCTTTTAGTTTTGCAAACATGTATTATACTGAAGTTACAAAAATTATTTTATTAAAATGCTTTATAATGTATTTAATTACGGAATATTTCTTTTGTGTGCCGATTACCTTATGTTCCTAATAAGTTTATCAGCTACAGCCTCAGAAACCCCACAAACATGGGGGAAGTTGCACATGTTTGGGAAGATGAAGAAAATTCCCAGACAACAGATGTTATAGCTTACCTAATGTTATAGCTTACCTAATGCAGTACCTATTTGATAAAGTTTTATTATTTTTTCCAGTAAAAAAGAAAATTGTAAGGGAAAACAACAGGTGTGGGGGGGTTCTGAAACACTTGTTTCTTTGTAAAATCTTTTTATAAGATATTATTTTTTAAAAGAAACACTCAGCTGGTTGAGAAGCTGTGAGAGAAGAGCAGTCAGTTCTGAAAAAGGACTGCCTGTGATCTTTGATAGATGCAAGTTTTTCTATTCATTTTCAGTTTTGATAAATATTTTACCTGCAGATTGTAATCTCATAACCACTCTTAAAAGAAAAAGAAAAAAGAAAAAAAAAAATCTGGCTAGATGCGCAATGTCATAGTGACTTGGCTTATGCAGGACATAAGTACCCAAAATAACTTTAGAGACTACTTCGCATCTACTAGACAATTCTAATTGGCTCAGTAGAGTTAAGGTTTTGTGCACTTCATGATCCACCCTGCTTACTACTCCTCACTGCTAAATTCTTTAGGTTGTTCAGCAGAAATAAGACTATTGTACACAAAGGAAGACAACATAGGACAGCTTCGAGCTTAGATACTTGGCTCTGTGGTAAACTGGATTTTCTACCAAGCTTTATTGTAAATGCATATTAACTGTGATTATTTAGAATCAGGAACATATTAACATTATACAACTCTTAGTATACCTTCCAAAGGAACACACACTCATATATACATAAAATATATATACATTTTGCTGCTTACACTACATTTAAGAGGTACACTTAAATCCTTAATGGAGATCAGTACAGGCCAAAAAGCTGTCCCTTGACATTTTCTAATTAGAGTTTGTAAGTTATAACTGCTTTTGTGAAAAACAGATTAAACTTTCATTCTTGGTGTTTTATATTTACAGATGTTATACTGGTAAAATTCAAGTTATGAGAGAGAAAACCAATGCTGTGCTGTGTCAAAGAATCTATTCCTGCAAAATGCCTGTGCAATGTTAGATCACAGATCAATTCAGCAAGGAGATGTCAGGAACGATCTAGAAGTAGTAAATGTGGTACCCAAGGTATTCAAAATGTTAATGCTGGACTTGCCATCGTGTTTTGTATGAATTTAGTCTGACCTACATTGGGATCTATAACAAAGGTACAGTGAGTACTTTTTCTTTAATAGCCAGAACAGGATACTATAGACCTGTTTTGTAGATTGGGCCTACAGATGCACCTGTTAAGCTTGGTAACCTGTGAATTTTTGTTATTTTCAGAGTAGATTTTCTTATCGTCTTTCAATCAGATTGTCTCTTCTATATTGAAACGTGTTTTCTAATTTAAGAATTAATATTTTCATAGATACTGTGCAATAAAGTTATGGTAGGATATGTGGTTTTGCAAATGCTTTAACAGCTGATGAACTTTACATTTGTCAAATTAATATATTGTACTGGTACAGAATAGTTTTAAATTATATATGTACAAAACCCTACTTATTTTGGTCTCTTTTTTTCATTACTTGGTACTACATCACTTCAATTTTTAAAGCTTGCTCCAGTAAGAAAAAAACTACCCAGACCCACAACACCTGCCTTGGGTTGCTCTACAATGACCCTATCTTTTTTCTCTCCCTGCTAAAACAGCTGTTGCAGATTTGTCTCCTTAAAGAGCACCTGGGGTTCACAGAACACCCTCAAGGATCATTAAGTGCACCTCTAACACGAATGGCTGATACAGGGATAGGACCCACAACCTTGGCCTTAGGACGAGGCTCTAACACTATAGTTCAAGCACTCTGCTTAAGTTCCTCTAGTCCTAGAATTCCAGCCTGAGATGGTGAGGCCTTGTGGCTAGAATTTTAGGATACAAAGGTAAAGCAAAGTTTCCATTCAAACATCCAAAGGCTGTGTTGTGAATGACTATTTTCAAAGGCTTAGTAGCTGAAGCTAGTATTAGTATTACTGAGAGCCATGGAAGAAGTTACAAATAAAATAATAAGTAATAGCTTTATTACTGAAAGGGAGAGGTCTTGCACCTATTGAAGTGGGACAGGCAGACTTACAAAACAAAGGAAGAGCATGTAGTTTTTGTGTTTTCCCATTAGATGTTTAGAATGTAGCTTTCTTTTGGGTATTCACAAACCTATTAATACTTCAGTGTGTCTCAAGCAAAGTGAAAGTAGTGTGAGTGGTGGACAGTTGAGAATACTGTTGTTCTCATATGCAGCCTAGTGTGGCACCAAATAGCACAAGCTTAAATGTGGCACTCTTCCTCTGGGAAAGGCACTGGGCAAAGCAGGGACAAAATTATTATAAACTGTTATGAATGTCCCACAACAGTTGGGATCCAAGTAGAGCCTTCTTCACCAGGAGAAATTTGCTTTGTTTCTGTCTGGTTGACACTAACTTGCACTCACTCAATGCAGGACCAACTAAGCCTAAATTGCTGCTTTTGAGAGCTGCAGCTACAGAATCAAATGGCAGCTGCAGAACTGCTTCTAAACAGTGCTTATGCCACCACAGAAGATGGGGACAGAATACACAGGCCTGTAATGCCCACTGCTGACATTATTGTCCTTGGAGCAACTACAGAAACTGCCAAAAGAGCAGCAATTCACTCAGAGCTGTTTCAAAAGACTAAGATGTTTATTGTACAATTCTACACGAAACTACAGCCATCACATAAACAAGATCTGTACAGTTATTAAAAATACTTGCTGCTCAAAAGATTTGAAGTGCCTAAAGTTCACCCATACAATGACATTCACCATCTTATCCATCAGATTTCCCATATACTCCCAGATCTGTTCAAAAGGAGCTTGAATAGAATCACTTTAGTTATAAAAGTAATCAATCTGTATCATTAAAAATAAGTCACTAGAATAAATCCAGGCCCCCTTAATCTGATGTCTTTAATACTAGACACACAAATATTTACATATTTATAGAACATATTGTGCAACAAAATACTTCATCCAGGAAAGTATGAAGTGTTTCGAAATGAAATTATTTTCTTCATGGCAGAAGCATGGTTTTGCTGAGGACCTCAAAGACAACTAACCAATTTCTCACTGGATATTTTCATAGAATCTTACGAGAATGTCGCTTAATGTCTTTTTTCAGCTTGAAAATTGGAGAACACAGGAACTTTGTATCTGTAAATGGATCTCCTCTCCTGAGTTTCCTGTTTGAAAGAAAAAAAAAGGCAAAATGAGTTCTGTTCCCTACATCACTCAAAACAATAACTTTTAGCTAGTAAGGTCCATTTCACACGAAATAGGCTGTATTATTAACTTTAGAATTTGAGTTCTTTGAGCTCATTTTTTAAGGTCTTGTTTTCAAGATCTAAATAAGCTTTTCAAATCCTCTATTGGATAGAACATAATGAACTTTATGTCAAACTGAAAAGTCAAGACACCTACGCTACAATACTTGGTTCTTTATAGTTCACAGTAACACTACAGCTTCGCCGCTTGCGTTTTGGGGACTGAAGTCCTTCACCTTCAGGGACAATTTCTGCATCCCCAGTGCTGGGGAGCACTGCAGCTGTATTGGTAACATCACAGAGATGCCCACGAGATGGCTCAGGAGGCTGCTCTGTGAAGAAATTAGGAAAAGTTCAGTTCATTCAGATAAGCAAGCTTTAAAGAAAATCTAACCATTCTTAAAACATTACTCTTTTAGTTGCTATTAAAAAACACCAAACACTAAAATAAAAAACCCTAAATCTCCTAAACAATGTTATCTTTCAAGAAAACAAAACCAATTACAAAACACTTTCTGTACTTACTAATGGACTTATCACTTGATTTGTTTTCAGTCTCTTCTTCATGACAGAGCTTCTGCTCACGCTGTGCCAAACATCTTTTAGACCTTGGCCTTGGATGGATTGGTGACATAGGGCTCTCATCCATTGAACTTTGCCTTTTCTTTGATTTACTCTTGTAAGGCTCATAGAGGCTGTCATCTGAGTCCCCTGCAGTACTGCTTGACTCAAGGGTATTGGTTTCACCTGAGTCTTCTTCATCCTCCACTTCAGTATCACTGTTGTTCACCTTGTTTTGTCGAAAAGGTGTAAGATGGACACTCTCTTCCAAATGAAAGTCATAAGCATCACTGATGCCACCCACGAAATTCTGCTTTTCTTTAGAAGCCTCTTTACCCAGTTTTCCTGGTCTTTGTTGGGAAGTAAGTGGCCATTCCAGTTTTCCTTTCTGATGCTTTTCTTTCCTTCGTTGAGGGTTTTTTCTGCTTTTACACTCTGGTTGTTTAAGATCAGAATTACGTTTCAATTTGAACTGTGCAGTTTCAGAAGTTTTCTGCCTCAACACCAGCTCTGAATCAACCTTGCTTTCATTCAAGTGAGGAACAGCTGCCTTTATATTTTCTGTAGCACACTTCTCTAGACTTTCCTCAAGCCTAATTTCATCCTGTTCAGAAAGTTCTTTTACTGAATCAGGTGCTTCTAAACAGTCCAAGACATCAGTACAAATTACATCAGGGTTCCTCATCGTCGAAAAGTGACGTCTGGTGGATACACTTTTTGGTAACACGCTATCACATCCAAACTTTACACATGAAGAAACATTTTCTAGCTCTGGCTCCGTGCTGTTCAGATGAAAATCAGATGGCTGTCCTTGTAATTGAAGGGAAAATGTCATATTAAAGGCAAACAGAAAAACCTGAAAAAATTCTGAACCTGTCAAAAATTCAGACTATTCTCTGGGTTTTCTCCACAGATTTTTATAAACTAGGACTTGGCAATTGAGATAAGCTCTGCTTAATATAGGCTCCATGCAGAAAGCAGGTAATATAACACTGGTATTTTCCTCTAAACTGTTCCTTTTGGAAAGGTTATTTACAGATCATTTATTTTCCTGAGTATTTTGCTTTGTTAACAAGTTTTATTGATTTCATAAATGCTAATGACTGTATAAAGGCAATTTTACTTGGTTGAACTGTTTGATAGATAATGAAACTGGACTGCAGCTATAGAGAAGATAAAGCAGTTTCAAATTCCTCCCCATTTTGCTGGACATCTTCATTTAAACAGTTTAGCAGTGGACAACATTAGTATTTGCCCTTTATGACAAGAAGCAGAAAGATACTTATCAGTTCCTTTAAAAGCAGCAATTTTTTAAAACTTGTAATCACACATTGTTTTCCTAATTCAAAAATAGAGCAATGTCTGATACTTTGATTTAGTTACCTTCACTTGGAATTATTTTGGTAAAGGAAATGTCACTGTCAGATTCCACACAGATCTTTGACAAAGAATTTCTGTCACCACCAGCTTCCATCCCACTTGGAAGGACAGGACTGTCTTCAAGAACACACTTTAGAGGTCCTCTAGAGAAAACACCAAAGGTAGTATTTACTGAACAGCAATGAAGTTTAACACAAGGAACAGTTTTCATTACACTGGGTTGCTTCCCTTTTTCCAGTCAGAAAATTAAACTTCCTGTAACAGATTTTTCCAAAGATAGACAGGCATTAATCAACGATACTTACATTGAATGTGTTGGTTCTGTGACACTGCAACCATTTCCAGGACCTGAAGAAAGCACTCTTTGATTCTGTCAACAAAATAAATCTTACTGTGATTATATGGCTGAAACAAGTTTGCACCATCTACAAATTTTAGACAACAGCCAAGTTACCCCAAAAGCACCAGAGACCCTTGACTCTCTTTCTGTCTAGCTAATACCAAGTGCTGTGGGCGTTAGCCAGCCAGCTTCTCAGCCTCTCTGCACATCAGCACGTTAATCCCCAGCTCAATCCTACAGCCAGCAGACAGGGGAAGGAACTGTGCATAAAACCCCAGAAAATCAGGGTGCTCCAACCACTGCCTAGCACAGCCTCAGTCCCACTTATCACTTACTGAGACACCCCCACAGTGTGCACCCCGGGATGCTGGGAACTGTGGGACTGGTCCTTGCTCTGAACTAGGGCTCAGATCTATAAGTCTACGAGCAGCTGTGGTGGAAGAAGTGAAGGCCATCAGAAAGAGAAGTCCTGCTCCTCAAGACAAAAAGGCACTTACTACATCTGTGGAACACAAGTCCTTTGCTGGGCCAAGGAGAGCGACTGAGTCCAGTAAATTCTGAGAGACTTTGGAAATTATCTCATTCAAGGCTGACAGTCGGTTCTAATGGACAAAGAAAGGACAGTAACACTGTTACTATCATCCTCTGGTATTAACTACAAACTTATCAGCATTATAACTAAAATCTGAAGAAACCTCTGTCAGGTGCCTTCACATGTGATAAGCTCCCTACAAAATTTACAGAAGATAGACTTTAATTTTTGTTAATTAAGATTTTATCGTTACTCTTTCTTATTTTAAGTAAATGAGAAAGAGTAGTGAGAAAAAAAATTCATTACCATGTGTCAAGGTACCCAAACCAGCATACCAAGTTAGGTGAAAAAAACCCCCATTGAACATACTGAGTTAATGTTTTATGAAACATTTAAGATCATAAAGATATCTATCAAGGGATTGGTACAGATTCTCATGTTCAGCTTCACCAGCTCATATAGTTATTATTAAAAATACCTCCACACGTCCTTGTTCTTGCTGGAACCTATGATTTCTTTGCAAGTCAAACATTTGAGCCTTCAAAATGTGATACTCTTTTCTTAGCTGAAGAATGGTAGCTTCAGCTTCCCTCAGTTTGAGCTTGTGTTCTTGCAAGGACAGAGCCAGATCTCTGTTGTTTGCTTGAATGATCTTCATTTGGTTGGAGGTGTTGTCTGCAACGCAACAGTGAGTGTTTCAAATGGGATTGAAAAGAAAACAAGTAAATTATAAGTCCTAAGACATTTAAGCATCTTACTTGCTCTTTTGGCCTTTACGGTGGAGAACTGGGTAGTTTTGCCCAGCCTTAACCATTTCTGAGTTCTTTTCTCTTTCATACGTTGTTTTATATCGCTCAGACTGTCTTTGAAGGACTTCCTCGAGGATTCTGCCATCTTCTACCTTTAAAAGTAGAGAGTGCGAGGAACTCGCGAAGCTGGGGTTGCACCTCCGACGCTAAAGGACAAGGCACAGGGACAGACGAGTGAAGCTCGCGGCAGTTTTAAGCGGAGGAACACAAACAGCAAAGCCCCACAGCCAGGAAAAGACACGCAGCTCTGGCCATTCTCACCGAGGCCGCTGTCCCGACCGCGCGGTGGCTGAACTGCAAAACGCTCGGTGCCCGCGGCAGGGCCGGGCAAGGGCTTTAAACAACACCGGCGCCGGAGCCAAGAGCTCGCCGGGGTCTCCTCTAAGCGCAGGCACAGCGCCCCAGCACCCCGCACGGCCGGCCGTACCTCCTCGGAAGGGCGAGGGCAGAGCCGGACCCTTCCCCCCGACCGGCTGCGGCCGCCCGAGCCCCCGGCGGAGGCGGGACGGCCCGCACGGATCCGGGCGCAGCAGCGGCCTGGATCTTCCCTCGTCCCGCAGCTCGGTGCTCCCCCTCCGCGCACGTCCAGCTCCTCTCTCCCTGCGGCCCAGCTGTGCCCGGCTGTGCCCCCGCGGCCTGGCTGTGCCGCGCTCGGCCCGCGGGACGCGCAGGAGCGACCGCTCGGCCCCGCGGGGCGGCACCACCCGCGCCTGCCCCTACGCGTCGTTCAAACGCAGCCGCCGCCGCCTCCCATTGGTGCGCCCCGAGCATGGCGTCACGCCGCGAGCGCCGCGCGCACCCGCGGCTAGCCCGGCCCACTTCCGGCAGCGGGTCAGTAACCGCGGGGCGGGCAGCTGAGGGTTAAATGGCAGGGCCGGGAGAGTATACTTCTTAATTAAACTCCTTATTTAACTCCTTAATTTGTGGTGCTTTATTGCCTGTGGCCGCTTCTTGCAGCAGTGGCAGGATGAGCCTTTCAGACTTTGGAGCTGCACTGTGAGAGTTAGCCACGGCCAGGCCGTGAAGTGTAGGAAAAGCGCGAGAGGAAAGCCAATGTCTTTACAAACGATTTGAAGGGTGAGGGTGCGGGTGTTAAAGTCTCTGAAATGGGTGTTGGTGTCTCTAACTTTGGCAGCAGGTTTGTTGCAGAGCCCAGGCAGCTTGGCTTGTGAAACAGACAAGGGGCTGCACAGCCTGAGTTTCTGAACTTTGGAATAAAATAGTAGGTTCGAGGGGGAGATATGTGGCGGGCGGTTCGGGAAGGCTGTACCCTCCTAGAGTGCCTCAGCGATGGGCAAAGCAAGAGGGCAACACGCGGCCGGGAGTGCAGGGTAAAAGGAGACTGTGCCCCCTGAAAAACCTCAGGAGAGAAAACCCTGCGTCTGTGTGCCCAACTGGACTCTCTCTTTATTAGAATAAAGTTACAGGACTGCTCTGTCTCCTTTTTGGACATAAACCTCTCTAGCATTTGTGGATTTTCCTGACAAATGTGAGGGAGCTTACATCTTCTGTGTGCTTATACACATCTTTGCCGCAGCGTGCTGAACCTTTATTAACCACTGAGAGAAATGGGAGAAAAAAAAAATCAGCTAAATTATGTCTTATTAACAGAATAAATGGTATTCTCAGTTCTATTAAATCAGCGTTTCATAGCTGCTACACTTTTTTTTCATCTTACAGCTATTCCTGATTTTATTCATTACAGCTTGGATGTGTTGCGGCAATCTGATTTCCAACTTGAAAAATTCTCATGGATCATGACACAAACCATGATGTGTATGCTTTTGTCCTTTCCCACTCCTTGCAAAGTCATGTAATTTTTGTTTTTGCAGTTCAGCCTTGAAGGCCTCATCTATGTAGTTTTACAGTAGTATAAGTGAATATTTAACCTTCCTACTTCATTAATAGATACCGCTAAAGTTGGTGTTGCATTCCTGTCAGCAAAGAAGTTCTTCTGCAAGCCCAGCCCTAAATGCAGTGTGACAATTCCCTTTGGAGACATGAAATCATGTAAAAACCCATATTTTCTTTAGGATTCAGCATGAATAATTATGAGCAATTTACACACATTATAGATCCACTTACTTATTAGTAACACACAAAACCATGCCAACCCACAATCTTAGTTTCCCACTATGTGTTTTTTCTTTTTTCTCATCTGCCTGATGAACCTAAGTAACATCAACCCACCCATCTTTCCAGCCCCAAAAAACTCTCCCAAAACAAAACACAACTGCACAGGCCTGGGCGAAGAAGAAAATAAAGATTTTTAAAAACCCGACCAAGCAACCAAAAAAACCCAAAACCACCTCAGTTTCCCTTCCCCTCGCTCCCCCCCCTGCCAAGCCAGAAGAAAAATAGAGGCATACTGGACATTAAGAACTGCATAGTCTCTAGAAACACTGGTTTTCTTCTTTTGTATGATTAGCTCCATATCCCCATCCCTCAGGCCTCTCACTGTTTTAAAGGCCATAATTGGGCACACTCCTCACTCAGCTGCAGCAAACTGTTTCACCTGGTCACCTGGAGCCTTGCAAATCTCTCTGTCTCTAAACATAGATTGAACTATCTGGTTGAATTCAGCTTCTGGGGGCTTGGAGGCTTGTTTTTCATCTTTTTTTTTTTTTTTTTTTTTTTTTTTTTTTTTTTTCCCAGCTAGGCACAGCTATTCTAACCCAAAGCAATACCTTTTCCTACAAACTTTGTCTAGCTTAAAGGCAGCAGGTGTTTTGCATTTAGCCAAGTAGCAATTGATAGTTCCCAGCAGTGCTGGTAAGGTCTTTTATCCATTAGTCATTTATTACCTTGACACAAATACACTGTTTGTGATTAAATGAACCCTGTTTTGATTAGGAAATAATGCTTTCCTCGTTATTATCTAAGTGCCACTCTTTATTAATTTTTTTTTTGTTCTGAGTACACTTATATCATCTTTTTTTCATTCTATTGTTTCCATCAATTTTGTTACAGCTCTTTCAGAAACACTTTGGAATCTTTCTGCAGATTATCTTTTATTTCCTGTATTTGAATTTCGATATCCTGATAATCACATTTTCACTGGTACTGAGGTGTGCTCCTTTGTGCATTAGTCTCATCTCTATAGCCAGTTTTGTTTCTATTAGATTATTTGCAGGCTACACCCTGTGTATCATTTTACTTATTTATAGCAGAGGATTCCAAGTAGTGAATTTTTCTAGCTCTACTGAATCTTTGCTGTAAGCAATTGCACGTTTTCCTCTATAAAGATTGATGCTGTCATTGCTGCCAGAGTTGCTGTGGATTATTAGTTTATTTCTAGCGGGTGTACTCATGTGGCAAAACAGCTGCTGCTGCGACTGCAATTGCAGTATGGAAAGATTTGCTCTCATCTTAGATTTATTGTCTTGCATTACAAGGCAAGAGTTGCTTCAGATACTGACAGCAAATTACAGAAATCAGAGCTGTGATTCTGGGGACATTCTGGATACTTCTTATCAGAGTTGCCTGGGTGTGATGTTAATTACATAGTGATGTCCAATACATTCTGTTAGGCCTCAAAGTTAGAAAGTTGTTTTTCCCAACTTAGCAAACAATCAGATATCAAATATCCTGCGCAGATTTAAGTAAGTTACTTCTACTGCTACCAAAACCAATGTCTTCAAATAAATGGAATTTTAACTTTTTGAGTGGATGCTTATGAGAGGCATTGATAATCCAGTACTCGATGGAAAATATTTTTAAAACTCTTACTGGTTTCAATAACAGGATGAAGCGTATGAGTCTATAAGAGCAGATGTTTAGACTTGCTGTATTTAGTTTTTCACTCATTTTTGATGACCACTAGTAGGGCACAGAAGAGCAGCCATGATGTGGTGACTGATGGCAGGCTTTTGTTGATGCAGGCAGCTGGGTAACCTCAGGATAACCAGGTTAAATACCTCACCCATCATTTCAGCTGCTCCACGTCCAAGCCTACATCAGACAACCACAGTGGTGATGTTGGTACTGTCTGGTGTTAACCATCACTGTTGCTGAGTTAGGATGAATGTGACTTATATTTTACTACCTCTACCACAAAGAGGCGCATAGCTGGAAATCACAATGTATGGAATGCAGTGCATTCTGTGTGGACAAAAGGAAAAGTGTATACTGTTATGTGTAGTACCAAATTAATGAGTCCTGCAAGTGTCCTGTTAGAGGACATCCTTAGAATTGGCTCTTACACACCAGCAGTATTTCCTTCCCTTAGCAGAGAGAGGGACTGATTAGTGGCACACAGGACTGTCTTGCCTTCCATTACCTGTGGGATTTGGGAAGATCATTTATGTCTTGCTGAGTCAACTCTGTTCTCATGTGCTCTGACATGCACACTGATGCTGCCTCGCAGTGCTTGGCCTTTGGATGGCTCATTTGTGAGCTGCCTTCAAGCTGTTCAGCTCTGATCAGCTTGGAGGAGGATGTTTGTAGCTATTATCGTCTTGGAAGTATCATGACAGGAGTCTAAGGATATTTGACGTGTGAGAACTGCAAGATGCTGATGCACGCTCTTCTTCCTGAAAACAGAAAAGCAGCAAACGTTTTTTGAAGAAGCTGGCACAGATATATTTGAGTAAATAAGGTGTACTAGCTTGAGCAAGTTTAGCTGAAAATCCTGTAGAAATAATGACCTGGAAAGGTTTTGACAACCAGATAACTGATATTTGTCCTTCAGCAAGGTTAAAAAGAACTGTGAGCATTTTTTGGGTGTTATTTTTTTAATGTATGGCCCTATGTGCTATTTCTTTCACTTTTCAGAAAGATATATCAAATTAGAGCCATAAGTTGCTAAAGTTAAGACCATTTTTATTGTGGAATATGTTATTACATTCTCTATTCTAAGTTATCCATAACCACTTTCTAATTACAATGCTAATTTTTTTCTTTCTCAAAAATTACTTTGTTTTACTTACAAGCAAAACCACAAATAGAAGAGGAAAAGAAGCCTGAGTTAATTGAAGCATGAGGCAACATGGGTTTCATTAAGCTAAAATTAATTAGCTATAAATCAGCATTCCTGCATTAGTTGTATCAGTGTCTTTTTGATATAAATATGTATTCTAAATTGTTCTAAATGCATATATATACATAAATCTTTGTGTTCTAACTAATTCTAAAATGTTTTTAATTATTAATCAGTTTAATGTAAGTAAGGATGTGAAAGATTAATAAGTATCTTGATCTGTTTATGAGAAATATTCTAGAGACAAAAACAGTGATAATTATATGCATCAGATACAGCTGTCTTCCACTTTAGACATGCTGAATTATACATGTCTGAGTTGCCACCAAATCTTTCCTTTCAATGCCAGGGAAAATCCAGAATCCCAAAAGAATGTCTTAATCCATAGCAGTATGCAATAATGTAAGTGCCAGTCTGAAATCTTGAAACGAAATGGTCTAATGAGCAATGAGGAATAATGTGTCAAAAGTGTAAATTAAATGTTAAACATTTTCTCAACATTTCTGTTGAGTACCTACCTTAATTTATCATTGTACCACCTGTCAGTAGACCAGAACCCTGACTTTCTCCAGTACACAGCAGTTCCAATGCATGCAGTCAGAAGCAACCTCCTCCCTCTCAAATTTTCTATCCTTAAGTCTCCTACTAACCTCTGTCTCACACTATTGAAGTGAAGCTTAGCACTGCTTCAAGGTTACCAGGCAGTAAACTTTTTTCTTTTTAAGCTTTGAAGGTGTTTTTTTTTGGTTTGTTTGTTTTTTTTGGTTTTTTTTTTGTTTTTTTGTTTTTAGGTTTTTTTAGCCATTGAATATTTACTGACTATTTCTTTTCCTTCTACTGTTTGTACAAATATGTGGCTTTCCACCAGTTATTACCCGGTTTGTCCTGATGAATAAATAGCTCAGTAGTAGAATATGCCACTGGTAGAATTGTAGCATAAAGAGACAAAGGCAAAAACGACCTGTATAGTGGATCTTGATGATAATGATAATGATGATGATGATGGTGATGATGATGATGGTACTATCAGGCATAATGGAATGAAACTCATTCATGGATACAAGAATATATTTTAGTGTAGCCTTTCTTAATGCTAATATACCTGCCATAATCTGAGAGGTGAATATTAATCATATGATAATAAGTGCAGAAATCCTGGATCCTGCTGGAACAGGGTGCCACCAGTTTCCTCACTCTTGCATACCTTCTCTCTCTGGGTGCTGTAGTGTCAGTGGAGAACGTCTTGGTTTTCATGGGTAAACCTGGGGTTAAAGCTGACCTTTCTCGTTAAACACAAGTACCCTTATAAATATACATTACATGCAAGTATTTATTTGAGGCCTTGTGTGTACAATGCTTGCTAGCTCCTAAAGTCACTGGTAAAACATGATGAAAGACAGAGGACTGAAGAAATTAACAGCAGCATTTGGCATGCACATTGGCTGGGGCACACTGGTACTGGGTAGGGAAAAAATGTCTTGACAGCCAGCGTTTCCTCTAGATCAGAATATTCAGTTAAGGAGGATTTTTATGAAGTGTGGAAAAGCAATTTTCCTTCCTGCTGGGGTTGTATTGCTGCAGTCAGCTCTCAGAGGTTTGGGTCATGGATGAATGGCTTTCAAAGAGCTAATCATTGTTCATAGGTAGGAGACAAAGATATAGATTGACACTTTGTTCTCTCAGAAGAGGTCCTGCACAAACACTTTTTACTGACTATTGTCCACCACAGAGAACAAGACAGGGTAGACAGGGGAAGATAGGTTATAATAAGTTATATAACTGTAAAAGCCAAGGATAGACAAAGAAGCAAACACCATTACCCCCCAGCACTCCATTTAGTTCTGCTCTAAGTATGTTGCCCATATTAAAATAGCAGGATTGCTTTATTATTTAAATACTTTGTGGGAAATGCTGTGGGTAACACCAGACAGAAAACAAAGGCAAAAAAAGAGGGGTCAGTTCCGAAATAAAGCACTACCCTGCAACCGTCATTCAGTGCTTCTGTTGGTTACAGATCTACTCACACTGAGGCTACAGTTTCTTTTGACGAAAGGTTTGAATGAGAAACACTCATGAGGATCAACTGAAATCATAATTGTATGGACAAAATGACATTATAACATCTGACATTAAAATGTCTTCCAAGGTTTGAGGATGTTTTCTTTCTGTAGCTTAGCTTGCCACTAACTTCCTGATGTTTACTTCAACAGTTGAAGCAGATCTGTCACCAGCAAAAGCTGTAAGTGGCATGACAATGGTAAAGAGATATGGAAAGACAGCTGAACTGCTGCAGATGTGAACTTCAAACATGACAAGATTTTTGACTGACAGAAAAGTGGAACAGAGGCAGAATTCTCCAAGGTCTGTTATCTTTGCACTTCTCTCTCCTTGTGTTCCTCTGTATCTTGGTACCTTTTATCATTCTGTTATCGTGCTTTGCAACTGTACTGTAGTGTCCAGTGTTACAGCTTTTCGTTCCCACAATTTTATCTGGTTTTCTGTCTTTTCAGAATATTTTCTCTCAGTTTTATTGGAAAAATCAGAATAAAAAGATATGATATTGTTATTTTATATTTGTAGACAGATACAATAGGCATGGTAAGAGCTAGAGATTGTATTAAGAAAGAGGAAGCAAAAAACCAGTATGTTGAAAAAGGCTATGTTTTAAGGGATGTTCCATATTTCTTTTAGTTTATTTTGTGTAATTCAAATATTTAAAAATTTAAGAACATTTGAAAAACTAGATACTGTGACCAAACTTCTTTCAATCTGAACTATTCAAATCAATAGAACTAGAGCACAGCATTTGTCATGATTGTAAATAATAAGTGCTGGAATATTACTGGAAAAAAGTAATTAAACTACTATGTAACAAGTTTTAATGTAATCAGTATGTTCCCAGAAAGTTTTTCACTGTAGTTAAGCCAACAACTTCTAAAATAAAAGGCTGGAAGGAGACCTGATACAAAAATTTCAAATTACTTTAGTACAAAGCAGTTTTATAGAAATGTCATGAGATAAATTAGATTGAAGTAATTGTTTACCAAGAAATAAGCACAAATCTGAACAGAGTTGCTCAAATGACAGTTTTCTATGCAGATGCTGTAGAGAAAATGAAATTGCAGTCATGGAGCCCACTCAACATGCAGTCACATTCTTACACATCTCTTCTACCACTTTTTTGTTGGAGACTAGATGTAGACTGTTGCAGAAGATTATCAGAGTTCCTGTTATATACATTTAAATAAAGCTACTTATTTCTGGCTTTCCTAGTTTAATTCCTACAGGTACTATTGCACCTGCATCAGACACCCTGGCTGCTGCTCCAGTCAGCAAGGAATAACACACACACATATGGATACTCCTGATCAGCTTAGGCCAGCTAAGAAGTGATGGCTAACCCTAGGCCTCTCTTTTTTATGTTTTTTTTTAAAGAGGTCTAGAAACACAGAAGTTCTAGAAATAGGAGGAAAATACTGCTATGCATCAAATAGGATCTCAATGTACGCACCATATTTTATCTGATTGCCTGTAGACTGAAAAAACACATATTACCCAGCTGCAAACCCATTTTAATTCTGTTATTTTTATATAATTTGTCAGACTGTGCATTATTTGATAGCAAAGAGGTTTAGGTCTTAGTGAATGGTTTTATGTAGTCAACTGGAGTACTTACAAGTGAGCAAGGAATGAGGGAGTCTGCAGCTGCCATAATTCTTTTGCTAAAAATGTTTTCATGCGTCTGCCTTAGTACTGGTTTATTGTAGCTTATCTGTTGCCTCATGAAAACTCACTTGGGCTTTTTTTTAATCCTGAAATCTTACACCAAAGTACAATTTAAAATCAGAATCACCAGATATTTCAACTAAGTATTTATTTTCTTCAGTTCAGCCTTCAGCACAGATTTTACTAAGATCTTCACTTTCTTCTTTTAATTTGTATTGTATTCTACCTGCTTATTGCTCTCTACTCTTCCTGATTAAGCTGCTGTTTGCTGGACAGTCAGTTTACAGTTTGGGATAACTGTGATTTTTAACTCTGGAGTGGATGACTTCTTATGGGCCAGTGGAATTTGGTGTTGCTAGCTTTTGTTAGAGACAATAACACTAACACTAATTCTTCAGGATTCCAAGGATTGCATTTCTCTCTGATACTGAAGTCCATAAGTTGTAAAGGTCTGCAATTTCAAAGAAATGAAGTCCTAGAAAAAAACCCCAAGATTTTTATTTGCCCCTGATCTTTAGCATGAAGAATACATGTGATTCCCCCCCCACCATTATTTAGGTGTCAGACTAACAAGAAATCAAAGCAAAAATCTAGTTTTTAGAAGCATCTCAATGTGTTCTTCAAAAGGAGTCAGTTCAGATCCAGAGGTGATTTTCCTTGGTATTTTATTCACACCCCCAGCACTTTCTCAAAATAACACCAGGATCTAGGACACTAGCAGCTTCTATTGGTCTGCAAGGTTGTCTGTTCCCTCCTGTGACAAGATGCAGAGTGGAATACAGCTTTGATGGGAAATGCCTCAGGCTTTCATCTTATTATGAGCTCCCCCAAAAGATCCAAACAATTCTGGGCTAAAAAAAGCTAAACTTTATTTAAATAAATAGTTGCATGTCTACTTTTTTTAATATAAAGAACTCTTAAGGCAACTTGAGGTGACACACACAGAAAAAAGATTTATGGATTGTTCTCTTCTTGTCCACTAACAGTGCAGACAGACCTTAGGTTTGAGCTGCTGGGTGCTCAAATTTCTGTGTAGTCCTGTTTGCAATCTCTTTCCAGTCTTTCTAGAGCCAGACTGCTCATTCTTGTAAATGTCCTGTCTATTTCTTCTTGTGGTGCCCTCTGGTTTTCTCTTCCTTGGGCAAGCTGAGTTATCTCCTGTTACGTGGAGCAGGCTTCCTCCTCAACCAGTCTTTTCAAAGGAACACACAAATTAAATGAACACTGCATTATTGTATAGCTATGGACTATGGCAGAGAGAATGATAATCCAAAGATATTAATATATATTAAATTAATTTATAATAGTTTGTATGCCTCGTGTATGTGTACATCCATGGGCATTGGTTGATGATTCTTACCAATAGCTGTCGGCCCCTTGCATTGGTTTTTTTGTTAAGAATTAATCAAAGTAAAACTGAGTTTGCTCAGCCTTTCCATAGTCTTCCTCACCAAAAATAACTACTGCATGTAACAATGATGATAAAGGAAATCCTGCTGTTTATGGCAAAATTTACAATTGATTAACAGTGATATTTAAACCGTATCAACTGCATCATGGTAGTTTCAAAGTTCAGCAGAGCTACTTTCTCATGCCCCTGTGAGCTTGTAAAATTTAAGCCCAGGGTCTTTGGGTGGGTTCATATGGTCAATGCAGGCAGCATCCAAAGCAATTCCAGTTTCACTGTCAGGCTTTTCATAGTCTCTCCCTGGCCACCTGAAGTGCTTTAAAAACTTCCCTTTCAGAATGTGCCATTGTTCAAAATTAGTTTTGCAGAAATCATTTTATAATAATCTTCTTTACACCTGTGATTTTCATCCACTTTGTTTTGAGCTGTCCAGAGCATGTTCTCTTAGACCTTACATTAAGGACTGTGTGTGGCAAGTTCAGTCATACACATTCTTGATACTCCAGCAGGCTTTCTCTCATTATCTATCTGCACCTAGAAGGTGCAGAATGAATTTCAGGAAACTTAGTTTACTCTCCTGCCTCCCTCCTACCCTCCTACAATTATTCTCACAGGTGTTGTTGGTGGAGTTACTAATAGTAATACAATGGGTACTTTTGTAAGACAAAATTTCATCCAGGGGGACAAGTAAGTTCCTTGCATTGCTTCATTGTTTTCCCTTACCATCTACACTTCAAGATAATCTATTTAAAATGTATGATATAGTGAAGTTCAAAGCTATCCAGAAAAATCCCATGTTACCAAATTGGGTTAATATTTAGTACCCTTTTGTGTTTTCTTAGGTCCAGGTGTCGACTAGCAATCACAGCAATCGTCACTTGGTGGAGCCAGATTACTCTGCAAGTGGATGTGCTTCACAAATAGTTTGTAGAAAAGCTATCAAAGACAGAATTTATAAATAGTACTTTGGAGGAAGATAATAAAAAAATTGTGGGATTTCAATACATCCTTTTAGGATTAGAAGCTTTTCTGCTTTGCTTTTAATTACTCCAGCACAGAAGAAGTATCAAACTTGCTGGCCAAATCAAAGGCTATCTTCTTTTGCTGGAATAAAATGGAAATACAGTATATTGGAATAAAATGGAAATACAGTATATTGGTATATTTGATAATGTACATGCAAACCTGCAAGGATGAAGCCATAGCTGTCAGTCTTGGTACAATTTTTTTAAAATTCAGCATGTTAATGTTTATATATGTTTTTACATTATTTTCCCATTAATATTTTAAATTTATTCCATACTTGTATCTCTCTTCTAAATGTTCTTCATAAAATCTGGAAAGACACCTAATTTATTTCTTGTGTAGGGAACAGATTATACTTGGAGGAAAAAAGGAGGGGATACCACCCTGTAAACACCTTCTCTTTACTCTGCTAAGTAGGAAGAACTCTCAGTAACTTTTCCTCACAACTTGTTTCTTTTCTATCCATATGAATGGGACACTATTTAAAGAAGTGTCAACAGCAGAAGCACCTACTCATTAATGTTCTGCACTGTACTGTGCACACTGTAACAAAGAACTTAGGGAATTTATCTCTCTCTCTGCCATTGTGATAATCAGCAATCAGAGGTTACTACTGGCAGTGTGTGTATTTTTATGGGGTTTGGTGTGTTTTGTTTTTTTTTTCCCTATTATTCTCATTTTTTACTGTTTTTAGCATGCATTGAATTCCTCTGAGATGGATAAGGATGGGTCTTTTTAAGGAGTTGTTCTGACTACCATGTGAATAAAATCTTACACTTCCAATACATTCTTTAGACTTTTCAGATCTCATTTACTGGGAATAGACTCTGTCATTTGAGCTCAAGCTTCACATTTTATTGTGTATTATATTGAGCACATGTCTCTTTCCTGTTTGGTGACCCTCTGTGCCAAAAAAGAGCCAGTTCTTCCAATCAGCCATCTGTTGACAGATATATCTGGCAACCAGGGTAATGGAACAGGAGAGAAGCTACAGCACTGGGGAGAAGCTTAAGATTGGCCTGCTAGAGGGGTTTATGCTCTGAAATCCAAGTTAAAAGACAAAATTCTCAGTGACATAATGTCATCACAGTCCCACACATTGCATGCCTTCGCTCCCAGCTCCCGTGTGTGTTTTTAGAAGTACATCTGCTTCCCTGACCTGTCAAGTCAAATGACAGTTGAGATTTTCAAGCCTTTGAGATATTGGCAAACCTGGCACAGAGTGTTCTTATGACTTCTCCTATCCTAGTATAAAAAACAAGAAACTTCTTGAAAATCTCACGTTGCAGCTTCCTAGACTGTACATGCAAAATCATACTAGGGACATTATTCAGAACCACTTTGATTTCCTGAATAATTAGATTTCCTTAATTATTTTTGCATGCAAAAGAACATGTTCTTTCTCAGTGAATAAAAATATGAATCATGAAAACAAAGCACATTTCTAGAACATCTTAATTTATAACTGTGGGCAGCAACAAGATATATGTTAAGGACAATTAAAAATGACTATTTCTCCCTTGCAAGAGAGGAGGAAAAAAAGGTGTATTAAACCTTCTTGTAAAGAACAGATCACATTTTATGGAAAGACAGCAATGACATTACTGGTGAAAAAAAGGAAAGGTCAAGCAGAAGAAAAACTTTAAATACTGAAGTGACTTTCCCACTTACAGAAGGGCAGGATGTGCTCTGTTAATGTTGGAAGATGAATAGGGGCAGGATGGATGTGGGGTGTTGGTTTTGCACATCCAGAATATCTGGAAAGGGCCCTTGTGGTGTCCTCTTTCTGAGTCACTGTCCAGAACTTCTATCCAGGCAAAATAAAGGCAAGTGTTAAATTTTGGAGTGCTTTTCCAGATGATGAAATCTGTGGAGGTTTGGGGGGATTTTTTTTTTTTGTTTTTGTTTTTGTTTGTTTCTAACTGGATAGCTCTATTTCTCTTTTATACTTTTGGTTACACTTTGGCAATTTGCATTTGGTTTCTCTGCCTTTTCTTAGGGTAAGCAGTACTTATTGCAAGTTACACAGGATTTTTGACATTCTTGAGCAGGGAAGGAAATTTTTGAAATTTCTTTTTCTGATTTTCTGCTTTCCCTCTGTGATATGATTTGAACAGCTGTATCTAGCTCTGCCAACAAGGGAGAGAGGTTCTCAGCTGAAGGGTTTTAAAAGTTCATTAATTTAATTTATTCTGCCTCTCCAAAGGAGATTTGCATTGTCATTGGAATAGCAGCTCTTACTGGTTTTTTCCCTCTTCCTTCCTCCCCAGTTGAATTGGAGATTTACAAACAAAATCCCTGATTTTATGCATTTTCTAACTGGCATGTCTAGTTTCATTCCTTTTATATAAACTACTTGATTTTATGTGCTCTTATTTTCATTCAGTTTATTGCTCTTTTCTTTTTTTCTATTCTCCCTGTGGTTTTGTATCATCAGGAAATTTCACTTCTTCCTGAACACATCTTCATCCAGGTTAAAAGGGAGAGACAGTCAATCAGTCAGTAAATCCCTACTCCCTGAAAACACAGTCAGCACCAGCTGTAGCTCAATTAAACTCAACACTTGAATAGTTCACAAGAGAACCCACACTTGTACACACACATTAATCAAATAAATCCATTTTAACCTGTAGTCATATTCCAAACTTTCAGTTAATAGCTTGGACAGTAAAGTGTGGGCTGGAAATACGTGATGCAAGTGGCAGATAATTAAACCTTCTCAGCATAATGTTTAAACTTATGATGTCCTGACTTACAAAGGAAACAAGGTATGCTAAAGGAACCTTAAATATACAGAGTTTACATGCCTAAATGTTGATGAACACTTCCCCTAAGTAATACAAGCAACTCAGCTGTTCAGAACCGCTTGACATCTTTCTAGTTTGAAAACAGAGAAAAATATTTTAGGTTTTACTTTTTTTTTCCCTAGGATTGTGGATGCAACACTTTGTAGAAAGACTATTTCTATACATGTTCTTAAGTCAACTTAAAAAACATTGTAAATAAAGTTATGCTTATGTTATTGAGACAGAATGTCTGTCTGCATTTCTTAATTCTGCAGATATTAAGAATAATTCCCAAGGATCAATGATTTCACAATCCATATTTAGAACAACTTGCATGTAACAATATGTGCTTAAATCCTGCTGACTCAGTGTTAATGACCCATACTGCCTTGACCATGGGACTGTACTTTGGAGCCAGCAGACCCCTACTAAAGGGCACTCCAGCTAAAAAGCACCCCAGTCTGTGGAGAACACAGGCCACGTCAGACTCTATTCTAGCTTTCTAGTCTCATTAAGTAAATGTCTTCTGAGCAGATTTCAGACAAGGTCAGGCTGGCCATGCTGATTGCTATTTAGAATGTGTTCCAAAAGGAGCATTACTGACACTGGTTGGGAATATTTTACTGGAATTACTTTTGTCATTAAGTGACTGGTTGTCAAACTGAAGTATATTTAGCTTAGTTTGGGACAGCTATCTCGACCCCATGCTGGGGAGAGATAAAGATGGACAAGCAATTGTCCCAAACCACAGCAATCAAGTTCACAAACACTACTGGGATCACGTCCTGGCTGCAGTAAAATGTTTGAGTGTTTATATCCACCCCCAGGAAACCTGGTGCTCATGCTATGTTAGAAAAAGGCTTAAACTCACACCCCTTGTTTAGACCAGGTTGTAGATCACAGTGAATCTGATCTGGAAGTGTCAGGGAAAGTGTGCTTTCTCATGGTGAAAACCTTCAAGAAGCTTTAGTTTCATACTCATGTGGAGTGAAAAATGTTTGAAATGTGGAATTACATGAGAAAACACTTTTTTTTTTCCACAGCTGTATTTAAAATCCCCTTTTCTCTAAAGTGATGGGGAACATTTTTTGGTGATAGACTAGTAGACATAGCTGTGAAAATGTTTTGCTTGTCACAGGCCATCAGCAGACATCCTCCCTTGGGCTGACAGCAGTGATACAGACAGATCACTTCCCACACCCTCTGCAGTAATTGAGTTGGGTTGCTTGAAATGAAATCATGTGTTCTTTGGCTGGCTGTTTCACCTTGCACCCAAACATCCCCAGTTCCAAGTAGAAAAAGCCCTAACCTGGAAACCTGGGAAGTTATTAGAGACACCATGTGAAAATTGTACCACTGTTCTTTCTTTTACCTAGTGGCCTGTGTTCTGACACTGAGAGCACTGAAGTTAGCTCCAGACCGTGCTTAAATCAGTGGGATCCTTTGGATTGGCTTTGTTGTCTATGGATCAAGTCCCATCAGAACCCTGAAAATAAAACTTCAGCACTTTACAAAATATTATTAATTTAGTGATGAAAAGATTTGCTATATAATTGATAAATAATAGGAAATTTTCCAACCCTATCTTAAAATCTTTACCTCACTGACACTTCCTAGCTCCAAAATAGTTTTTATAGAGGATTATAGTAGTGCTCTATGTTCTGAAATCACTGGTGTATTCTTTCAGACATTTCTAGGTATCTGCTTGCATTTGAAAGGCACAGACAGTTCTGAACTCTGATTAAGGAATGATTTATGGTATGAAAAACTTGAACATCTTTTGGTAAAAGGAAAAAAGAAACCCTGGCTTCAAAAGCTGCTCCAGTTCTGAAACTTTAATATATTTTACCCATTTTAATTCAGTATAATTTTAAACAGAAGCACTGAAAACAGTGCCATAGGCTACATGGTGGCACAGCTTTAAGGTGGCAAGTGAAGTAACTTGTGGATATTTAGAAGTGCTCAACAAAGCAGAAATTACAACAAGGATCGGAAGACAGGAAAAACTCATATGCCTACAAATAACTGAATGTTTCCCTAGGGCATAAACATTAATGACTTTAATTAGATTATAATTGCTCGTGGAAGCATAGTCTTGCACAAGATAAAAATACCTGACATTGCATTTGCAGCTAGGCAACTGCATGAGAAGCACAGGGAGGTTTAATGTTAAACAGAAGTTATTTACTAAATATGAGGTGATGCACAGTATATGCTCTGTTCTCAGGATATACTCATGTTTTTCACATGGCAGCACTGCTTCATATATTTGGCACTGAGTTGTAGCTGTTGGAGTAGGAGATTGTAATAACTGAAAGGATAACAGATGGCAACAGTGTTTGTTTAACTGAGGGTCTTTTTATTTTCATCAGTACACTTACAAAAAGATGCCTCAGTGACAATGCTTGGAATACCCTATCCTTGTGTTGAGTGAAGATCTAGATATTCCCCCAATATTTATAGCTCCAAAAATTAAAATCCTGATTTAGGTCCATGAACTGCATTTCAGCTAAAATACACATTTCAGCTAAAATACAAATTCAGCTAAATGTCACATTTCAGGAGGTTTGTTACACCAAGTTATCAGGCATGTGTGCAACATGGCCACATGATGACTAAGTCCTTTTGCCCATTCTGGAAGTCTGCTGGTTGCCAACCTGTAAAAGTTACAATAGGGAAGTACAGTTGATTTTAAAAAGTGAATTTATTCTCAGTATGGGAGCTGATGAGCTTTAACCCTCAGGTACAGTCTTGCTGAAACATTGCCTCTCATGGAATCTTTGTTCTCTTGGCTATATGGCAGCGTAACCACACCAAGAAGAGTGCAGATAATCTCCTGCCCTCTTAACTTAGAATCAAGTGATTGAGTTTCCTGTCAAAATAAGTTTTAAACCACTGAGGTAAAGGAAAAATGAGTTCTACTCTCTTACACACTGTTTAAACATACTAGCCACTAAGCAATTACGTATAGAAGAAAAGGGCCACGACGAAAACACTTTCACTGAAAGGATGCAGCTGCTGCAGATTGGTTCAAAACCCTGTGCAAATCAGAGAATCCCTGCTGTCTTAGCACGGGGCAGAAATGTATCAGGTGTCCTACTGCTAGTTTCTCATATGGATGGATCATCTGTCCAGCAATGCCTGCTCTGTTAGAGGTAGAAGGATCCACCGTTACTGGCATCTGTTCACACTATTAACAAGATAAAAGGGTTTTTGTTGTTATTGGTTTTCACAGGAAGTGGTTACATGAGGACTTCACAATTATGAAATGTTGTGAGGGAATCAAAATGGTTAAAATATATTAATCTCTCGATTATGTGTTTGTATTGGTGTTAAAAACTTTCAAGAAAAGTTTGAAAATATAATACAAATATATAATACATAAAAAACCAAACACTGGATCTGACTTTAATCTGAAACATGGCCTGAGGCAGCAGGAGTTTTGTCACTGAGAGCATTTGATCATTGACTAGCATCAAGGTATTAGCTCTGCCACAGACTCCGTTCACGACTGAGATCAACTATTACATGGACTGTTTCAAAAGCATTTAGACGCTGTCTGGGGGAGAGAGCCTGTGCTCTGATCAGATCCAGCAGACCTGTGAACAAACCTGTGTGGACACTGCCTGCAGTATAAACTTGCAACAGTGTACACTTGTATATTTGACATGGTTGAACACATCCAACCCCACTAAAATGAAATTTAAAGGAATCAATGTAGATGAAAAAGCACCATGGAAGGTACTGATCCCATGATGTTGATTTTACAGCTGAATCATTATTTAAAAGATATTAGCTATGCTAAAATATTGTAGGGTGGTGGGAGGGGGGTGGGTTTTAAAAAATTCCTTATCTTTAAAACCAGCAGGATTACTTAACTGACAAGGTCTTTACTTTCATATCATTGCTTCCCAGGTTAGGTTAGTGTCATTGACCATTGGATCTCAGGAATAGCTGCAGGTGTTCTCAACTAGCACAAACACTGCTACAATTAATTTACTTCTGCAAGACTTTGACCTTGCTCCTATAGCAAATAAAGTGTTTCAAACAATTGTAAGACCATTAGTTACTCCTAATGAGAACACTATTGACTAAGATTACACAGATGCTTTACCTTTCTAACATAAAGATGTAGCTTGTTAGTCATGAAAAATAGGTCAGGTGAAAATAACTCTGTGATCCTTATTTCATTTTTATGCACTTTTTTCTCCTTTTTATTCTGGATGGATCAAACTTTTGACAGAGAGATCAGTTAGGAAATTGGGAGAGAAAAATAGTCTTTAGCTCAATACTCTTCACTGATTTACATTTAGGTAGTGGTATTTCCTTAAAGGATGGTAGGTCTTTTAATCTTCTCATACGCTCTGCACTATAGCTCTTTTCATTTCCTTCATCTCATTATTTTTATCCTACTTTCTTCTTTTATACGTTTTTGACTGTTTTAACCCTATATCTGCCATAATTCTGGACTTCACCTCCATGACCGTCAAATAAAACAAATCCAAGATGACAGTTACTGTCGTACCTGTAGTGATCCACTGACATATTATCTCACTTTCCCTAGCCCTCAGTTATCTTCAAAGCTGAAAGCTCCTAAAGTAGGATTTGTCTCCCTCCATTTGACTCTATGGAGTCCCAAGGAAATTTTGGCTCCTGCACTGTATGAGTGAATGCCAATTTAGTGGGGTAGGGTCCAAAATTTTAAAGCTTCTTCCCCTTTTCTCTGTAAGTGGTGACTCACAAGCTTGGTGTATCCTGACTTGTAGGTAATATGCTTGTGTTGACTGCACAGCCCATTCTTCCTCCCTCTCACCCTACTGGCTGGAGCTGTCCCTATCCCAACCCATGACACATGACCACTAGAATAATTTTGTTGTTTTAGCCACTGTATTCTTTCTGTATATTGTATGCAAGACAACAGCTTAAGTAACAGAAAAAATAGGTCATCAAGATTCACACAGTGCAGAACAGTCACTGTAAGTACTGTGTGTTTTGGATATGGTAGAGTTGATACTGGAGGAGTCACATATTTCTGGGAATACCTTAGATTCCTAGATCTTGATTCATTAATACATGTCAGTGTTATTTACTGTATTTTTTTAAAAAAAGGTACTTAAAAATGTGATACAGCCACACTTATTGTATACTAAAACAGACTTAAAGTCAGGGACATTATTGATAATTGATTAGCTTAAAGTAGAGCAGCATTAACTCATCCCTTATTTCAGGGACAATTTAAACAAATGTGTGACTTTAAATGCTCATAAGTTTACAATTACTGAACCATTTTTCATTAGCCATGAATAATTTTTCCTTCCTCTGTGAGGATTTATAAAACAACCTGGAATGACGTGTGGAGAATTAGCCATTTTTAAGATTTCCATGCTTGAAAATTTCAATCAGCACATATGGCGAAAGCGGAGCTTATTTTTCATGCTGGCTTAACTCAAGTGACTGAATTGATTTTACTCATGCTTTCCAAAATAATTCATCACTGGACTGAGAACAGGCGCAGACATTTTTGGCTTGACAGAATTTGCATGAGAAAGTTAGGAGCCACTGATGCAGGGGAGGGCTGAGCAGTGGATGGAATTCCTCTTTAATGACAGGGGTCACTACCAGTTGGATCCTGAAGAAGCTTGATCTGCACACTCAAGTGAGCAATAATGGAGGATTCCAGCAGAAAATTAATAGACTGACAAATACTTTTTGTGCTTGATGAACTGTAATTACATAGGAAGGCCAAACGCTAATGGTAAAACATAGCCTAACAAAAAAAGATTTATGCCATGGATATGGGGATCGTTATTTGACTGTCTGCTCAAAGCAGCAGTTATAATTGGGGGGAAAAAGCCTCTGTCAATCCCTTAAAAAAAAATAACCATTATGAAAAATGAACCACTGCTCTCTTTTCCTCTTCTTCCAACATCTATTAAACTACAAACAGAAAATTACAACTAGTAAAAGTAAAGCAAGTAAAACCTTGGGAATTTAGTTTCTGGACAGACTCTGACATATATATAAATAGCATTGATATGACGTTGATGAATCAAGATTTAGGATTTTGGTGCAATCCACCTTGAAATTGTGCACAGTTCAGTCATCAGTACCTCAAGTGGTAAAAGATATCTTGGCTTATCTGTGCTCAGTATCTGCTTCTGTTCTGTCCTTTATAGTTTCACAGAGATGTATTGCTTTTCCTGATGCATTGTTAGCCAAATGAGACTTCTGGCAAGATCTATGGAAATTACATCATCCAAAGAAAAAAAGTAGGGACTTGTTGGCAGATCCCAGAAACATCCAGAACAAAAGGGTCCATCACCAAGAGTGGCCCTGGCCCCAAAAGCAGTGTCCAGTGATATTAGCCAGTCTGGGGCAGCATGGGTGTGTTAACTGAATCCCTGGGCTAAGAGGTGTTGTTTCTCAGCAGGGCAATTTGCTTCAGCTGTAAAACCACCTTGATGCACTTACATTGTTTGGGGAAAGCTCTTGCCAAGGTAATGATTTTGGACAACCTGGTGTTCTTGTTTAGTAAAACAAACAAGAGATGGGGACAAGCTTCTGAGTCCAGATACACCACAGAGGAGAGGAAGGAAAAAAAAGGGAAAGAATGGCAAGTGCTGGCCTTGATATGAAGGGAAATAAGTCAATTCTGACCATAAGGAAAAACAGGCTTAGACTTTACAAAGGCTTCTAGCTAGATTTATAAGCAGTTTTTAGAACAAAATGCTTATGATAGTAGGGCAAAAAACCTACAGGTGCCTTGAAGTGGATCTCCTTAGATCTAAAAAAAAATTATTTATGAAGTTGTTAGTGAGTTTAAGCATCTAGACTTTAAGAATACAGTCCTGAAAACCTCCCTAAATTTTTGTAATATTTCTCTAAGAGTAAGTAAGGCAACCAATTGTAATTCAGACAATTTTGTTGCTTGTATTCCTCACAGCTTTTCCCTAGCTGATAACTATTCAGAGCCTTGCTTAGTTCTTTCCTTTCTTCCTGAAGAGCAGTTAATTCAGATTCATACCTTCTGCTTGTTTGTACAGGAAATAAAGCAAAACTCTTGCTGGTTTGCACTGCAAAAAAAAAATCTCCCTGAATTTCAATTAATGAACAGGTTCATTGAAAACTCTTCACTAGCTGGTGAAGCATAATTATCCCTGCAATAGTTAGGGCCAGCTCACCTTGCCCCTGAAAAGAGCAGTGTCTATCTCTTCTGAAGCCTTCTGAATTCAGCCCTCAGCTATATCATTGTTACAGGATAGATAAATTAGAGGAGAAATGAGCAATATAGGTGAAGTTTATTATCATTTTTGGGTTATGGATTGTTCTTCTGTTTCCTGTCTTTTTCTTTCCTAATCTACCATAACTGTGCCAAAGTATATGAAATGGTGTTTTTTTTCCTTGTCTGAGAACAGTAAAGCCTGCTGGAATTAATAAGTGAATGAAGGGTAAATGAACTCCGAAAGCGAATAATGAGAAAAATCTCAGGATAACAAACCTTTTTATATGCCCATCAAGAAGACCTGAAACTTTTAAATTAGTTGCCTTTAAATGCATACAATGTATCAAAGAAATTTTAATACCTACTTTATGCCTTAAAACATTATAGTGCCTCATTAATACACTTGATCAGCCAGGTTGTTAAATGTCCATCACCAAAGAGTGATAGAATGCAAGAAATTGCCTTCTGTACCAATAAAGTGTCCCCTAAATCTGGTTTAGAACTGGTGTTTTAAGGTTAGCAAGATAGAAATTGCCAAAGAAATTTTGCTTTTATTAAATGTTGTTAATTTTTATTCTTTCTGAGCCCTCAAAGTTGCTCAAGTGTGTAATATGACTCAGATTAGATGTCCAAAATAGTGCTTAAAAATTTCTTTCTGTCTTCTGAGGACATTCTTCTGTCTTAAGGACCATTCTTAAAACTCTAATTTGTTCATATTTTCCCTACAGATATAGAACATGCAAGTTGCAGTTGGCTTCCAAGTACCATGACCAATGTTTTGATGTTGTCTGTGCAAACAGGACCAAGAGAAGTTATGCTACCACATGGACAGCCATATCAACAAGAGTTTCCTCTGAGCTGATGAAAAAGCCTGTTTGGTTGGGCTTGCAGACTTTGTCTGAGCTGCCCAACAAATTATTTGTGCCAGCCAAAGGTAGAGTGCAATTGAATCAGTGCAAAGTGCTTTAGTCCCAGGCCTGCTGACCAAGGGTGTTTTGGCATCATATTAATAACTGGGCCTTAAATTTGAAATTCCAGCTGAATTGCATGCTGCAAAATATAGGCAGACCTTAATGTTGGTAGAATTCACCACCGCATAGGAAGAATGTGTTTTATGATGACTTGAAATAATTTCTGTGCTATGTAAATTGTGTTCTAATTAGAATTGATTGCTGACAATTTCCCTGTGGTTGAAAGTTCACCCTGGTGATTGTCAAACATCATTCAGTTCTGACTGGTCTCCTTTGCTAAGTTTACTTTGTATTTATTGAGTATGATATTAATGATATATTCATGTTTCAGTTCCAATGCCAACAGCTTGACAAGTCAAAATTTCTATGCAGTTTTCATTCTAAGATTTGTTAATAATTTTTTACTTCTGTATGCCTCTACTTATGTTGAGCTACTTGAATAGCCCTTCAATTTTAAGGATCTTACATTTACCACCATTAAAAGAATGTATGTTTCAGATGTTTGACTGAGAGCTAGGTAGTTGACTTTTTAATGTGAGCTTTTTTGATCAGTTTTTACTCACATTATTAGTCCATTGCACTGCAAAGTGATTCTGGGATCACTCTCCTCACTGCTGTTAAGAAACAGGACATAAATTAGGGGCATTGGGATGATGTACATGATTGATGCTTGAGGGATTGTGGGCATAGTCTAAGAGTGTTGCAAATTTTTTTTTCATATTCTTATAGATGGGTTCTACCTGTCTTGCTGTAGAGTTGAATATGTGTTGGGACATGTGTAAGGAGACCAGGAAAAGGAAAAGACTTGTCTAATCTGTAGTCTCTGATGCTTGGTTACTCTGCTTACAGAATCAGAAAACTATTTTATAAGTCTTTTCTGTTAAATTACT
This sequence comes from Melozone crissalis, assembly GCF_028551555.1. Classification (NCBI taxonomy): domain Eukaryota; kingdom Metazoa; phylum Chordata; class Aves; order Passeriformes; family Passerellidae; genus Melozone; species Melozone crissalis. The sequence continues at coordinate 37,738,051 of NW_026535794.1, forward strand.
TTTTTTTCTTGTTTCCCTTGGAGACTTGCATTGCTATCCATTTTAATAGACTTGATTAAATATTTAATATTGATTGCATTGAACTGGGAGGCTTATGATATTTCTGCTGTGTTCCCATTCTGTTTACTGTTAACAGACTGCTACTCCACTAGGAAAACCCCTGAAAGCAGCAGCCTAAACCCCAATAGTAACAGCCTCAAGACTCAGCTCTTTGGCTAGGAGGACCAAACTATCTCTAGTGTCTCCTTTATTTTGTGTCTTCTTCTTCCCTGATATAGCATAGAGAACAAAAGTGACTTTCAGAGGCCCTTTTCTTCTCCTAGTTACCTCCATGTTCTGCAAAAAACTATTTGGCCTGAGCTAAAGGTATGGTAGAGGAAACTGTTTGTTTGTTTGTTTGTTTGTTTGTTTGCCTGTTTTTCCTATTATGCCAGGGCTATATTCATGTTTATAGATGGTTGCTACATCAATCCATGGAATACAAAAACCAGCACAATAGGTCTGGAACAAAAAGAAGTAAATTAACCATACAGTGGAATTCTGGAGACTGCAGATTTAGCAGGGACAGTTTAATTCATCTAATTATGCCTTATGAAAAGCCTGCTGAAGGAGAACTTTTCTCCTCATACAGATACTGGGCAAGTATCATCAGCATAGTGGTTACTGTTGACCATGTATGAAGATGGGTATGTGGTATGTATTACTAGTAGCAAAAAAAATCAGTCTTTCTTGGATCTTCTCACTGTTTTTAAAATCCAGGATAGGGATCTAGGGACTAATTGGCCTATTACACACAAATCTCTTAGGAAGACTCTCTTGCTACTTGATGCACTCAGGACTTACATAACTATGTATCTAAATTATAGTGTGGTGAACTTGCTCTCATAAAAGGAGAGCAGTGTCCATTCCTCAATGTTTGCCTATTTTTAAAGTCAAATTTGAACTTCCAAAGTACCTTCTATGGAGGTTATGTTCCTAAGGACTGCGTACCTTAGCAGAACAAGGTGCTGATCCCCCATGTGACTAAATGTTGTGACAATTTGAGGACTAATTTAAGCCGCAGCCAGAGCGGGAGGTTAAATGGCTCTTTCCCAGTGCCTTATCCAGGCAGAGAGAGTGCAATCCAGCAGGAGTCTGGTAGCAGTGTAATGCACCATGTTCTTGGTCTGCTAACGCCTGCCATGCATCTGCCCCAGACGTTGCCTTGATGGAGTGTGAGCTGCTATTCAAATGGATGAGGGTAGAAAAGTATTGGAACTAATAAACTCTCCAGAAGAGATTCTTCACTGTTTTTTTTTTTCCCTGTTTAGACCAGTTGGTATAACCTCATTAGGGTATCCACATGGCCCTCTATCTAACCAAGAATGTTTTTAAAGTAAATGAATGAGTCAACTTGAAAAGAAGTATGGAATCACCATGTAAATTTGTGACAGGATGGGGGAGGGAAGTGGGAAGAAAGCAGCAGTCAAAACCTATTTTGATACTTCCAAAAGTCATCCTCTGGCATGACAATTTCTGTCTAGACCTAACAGGGCATCCTTCACGTTGGAGTGATCCAGCCGCTGCGGTCAGAGGATTGGGAGCAAAAAAAATAAGGATCTGTGTGTGCTAACTTGTGGTATGATGTCTCAGTCACATAGGGATTGTAGAGGGATACAAAAAAAACAAGAGCACCCACATTTCCAGCAAGATGGGGGTGCAAGTAGGGAAACTGTAACCCCAGAAGAGAATGGTAAGGGCTTATTGCCCTCAAGCCTTGTGAGAGAGTGGTGTATATGCAACTGTGAACCTGGGGGATGCTGTAACTCTTGGGATTAGTTACAGTGTGCTTAGAAATTTATAGGTATTAATTAACATTTCATTCTAATATTGTGGTTTCTGTGTTGTGATACTGATCCTGAATGTTTACCCACTGCCAGCTAATCACATCAATATTAAATCACTGCTTTCTTTGTTCATAGTTTGATTTAGATCATGTGAACTGAGCAGTTTTTTCTTGTAATGTACCCTAAGACATCATTTGTGCAGCAGCAAGGTTATTGCTCCTCAGTCACTGCCTTCAGGTGGCTATCTTCAGCTTTGAGTAGGGAGTGGGCTGTCTTAAAATGTCCAGGTTCTGAGGGAAAAGACAGGCCTTCTTGCTGTCTCCCCATGGTAGTTTTCTATTTATGCTGAATGGCATATCTTTAAGTGAACACAAGATATGTCTTACAAATAGTTACTTGGGCTCTTCATCCAATTATCTGTTTTGGATTTTAGTCTTCCAGACTAAAAAGGGAGAGACTTCATCTCCCTCAAGCAAAGACTAGCTTATACTAGCAAAGAAAGCAGCTTCTGAAAGTGACAGTCAAGTGGATTTAAAATCACAAACCAACCAAACAAAAAGACCCCTAGTACACTTCCCTGTGTAAAATGGTTTCCTCTAAAATATATGCACCAGAAAAATAATTAATTAACAATTATATGAAATATTATTTTATTTGGAGCCTTGTTGTTGCTTTTATAGGTTCTTGAAGGTAATTCAAATTGTATGGTTTTTAAAATTATTTTTTTAACCTCCTACAAAATCCTTTTCCAAAATGAACAAGTGTAGGAAGTTAGTATTGCAGGAGGAGTGTGCTGCAGGTTTGAGTACAGATGAAGAAAGCCACTGAATAGGTACAAAATGTGATGCGAGGAAGAATTATAAATAATTGTCCTGGTTGGTTTTGTGCATTTCCAGTGGCATGCTCTCCAGGCTAGTTCCTAGGTTTCCGGATGGTCTGTGGCAGAGCAATTAAAGATGTGGATCAGAACTGTAATAGCAGGTGGAGGACATCTAATTAAAATAAGACAGGCAGGCCGTGTGATACTTGTCTCTATTCCAGGCCTAATATTAGCATGAGATGAATCGTCTCATATAATTACATACTTCCTGATGTTCTTCCAAAGTAGTGCTTCACCCACACAACGTTGTAGTTGCAAGTACCACCTCTTTAAAAGAGGCAAATGCAAATAATCTTTGTAAAAATTATCTTTGGAGGAATTACTTCTTTGCTATGACAGCTTGGTTGTCAGCTGCTGAATTCATCCAGATCCATGTGCCTCGCATGGTAAGAGGTCTCACCAGCAGGGAGGAGGTGTAGGAATGAAACTCTGATTTCTAATGGTAGCAGCACCCCATGTGATGAAAAGGTGAAGATTGTAAATATTTACAAGGGAAAACCTGTATTGTGGTTTGTTCTTAGTTTCAAGCAACCCACTGATTAATCAACACATACTTAATGTTTACACCTCATTAGGTGTAGCAGTAGTCAGTGCTTTTGTTTCATGTAGACCCTGACATATCATTTGGTGGAAGTCTAATGTTACTCACTTCATGGCTCTTTTCTTTTCCTTTTTAAATTTCCAATGAAATTTCTAGTGAATAAATTAGTAAATTTATCATTTTCTCTATAATAGTGTCACATGGACAGTTTGATGAAATAGCTCATTACAGTCAATGAAGTGAAATATGAGTTCCATCAGCACATTTTCATCAAACGGAGTTACAGAAATTAGCTTGCTGTTATCAAGGACTGTGGAATACAAAAATAAAATTAAGCAAGCTATTAGAGGATAGATTTAGGGAGGGTCCCAATTGAGTTGGAACGCAACTGCCACTGTGGAAAACAGAAGACTGCTGTATGCTTAAATGAATTGTGAAGCATCAGTATTAATTGTAAATGATGTACTTTAGGGACAAAATTAAATTCAGAACCACCTGAGTGTACATGAATATCACACACTGCACAGCCACTCAACCAGGAATGAATGAAAAGCGAGTGCTTGCTGTTCTGCAATCACTGTCAAAGTTTGTAACTGAGCTAAACTGTCTTCACCAGTGTTACTTCTGTGACACCTTAACAGGCCGAATAGATGGAAATTCTCTACTGTTACATTTATCCTTTTACCAAATATTTTCCAAAGTCAGAACGGAGAAAGAATCTGACTCTGAAGAATTTGCTGTACTCAACCTGGGAGAATTAAGTACTGAAATAAACCCTTCCATAGTGGGGTGCAGCTCTCTCCTGCCAAACTGAGAAGCTGTTGACAGACAATGAGTTTATTCTTTAAGCACTGATTTTTAAGTCAGTCAATAATCTGTGATCAAGTGAGATGTACTTAGGGCTTTTCATTCATGGAATACTACTCCCAATATTTAACTTTAACCTTGGATCTTCAGCTGACATTTAACATTTTGTTTTAATAAATTATTATTAGACTTTATTTGCTGTGTGCAGAGAGAATTATTTCAGCTGTTTCTACTTATTCATGTTATTTTTGTATGTGGTCCCTTTCTAATTTTACTCCTTAACTAGACAGGGAATAAATTCTTAGTGTCTTGATAATGATGTTACACAGACTAAACACTCCGGGCAGCCAAATGCCAGTTTCATGTGACATTTTTTGCAGGTGTCATATGTGGTAAAGTTCTTATATATGAAAGAAGAGGAGGCAGCCTAAATCCTGCCAGGCAGGAACTTGAAGGGATTAGCACACTTGAGGAAGCTTGGAGGCTGCCTGACTTCTTGCTGAAATGAGAACTGGCTCACTGTCATACTTATTTTCTCTTGAAGGTTATTGTCCTAAGTAAATTCAGTTTCACAATTATGACTCAGTCTCTAATGAATTCTAATAGACTAAACTGCCCGCTCCATTTAGAAGCATGCATGTGTAACATTCTCTCCTCCACTGAGTCATAGGACTTGCCTAATTTTGGAGACTAAAATTAAGTTTAATTTTGGGATGGCATTTCCCAAAAGGGACATGAAGCTATAAATAATGGAAAGCCGTAACCAGTAAAAACTGTTTGCATTTTGATTGCCCTGTTATGTCTATTATGCAATAGTTTCAAACTGTAGAAACTCAGGCAGTCTTGTAGTTGGGGAATATTGCATGGACCGCCAAATTTAGTAAAATACTCAATTTATCTGTACATGTAGCATCACTTGCTTACAAAAGTAGGATGGTATTTTGTCATTTTCACAGGTCTGCTTGAGCTATCCACAGAAAGCATTCCCACAGCCATTTCTCACATGTTTCTTTCCACCCTACTGATGGACTAGAAAAGCGAGAGAGGATTTGGGAGATGTGATACCACTTTTGCTCTTCCCCTGCCACCCTGCTCCCACATTAAAGGAAATGTTACTATCCCTTTCAAAGGGGTCTGACTTCTTCCAGGAAGAAGTCAAGGTAGAGGAGGATTAAGATATGTAGTCATTAGGCTAAGGTGTAATACAGTAAGAAATCCCTATACTTCCACTTGAGACCTTTTTTTCCATCCAATTTAGTGACAAATTTTTAGAATCAACTGAAGTAAGGTAAGACTTAGAAGCTGAGAACAAGATATTAGAGGTCTGTTGCAGATATACAGGCCTAGAAAATAGAGATTTCTGATAGGCCATAGGACTGGGCAAAAAGTGAAGATAGGCTCAGGCAGAGGAGAAATCAGTGGAAAAGTGTGACTGGTACTTGGTAGGTGTGGATGACTGAGACTGAAACACTGTTATGGTCATTGCCTCTTGAGAACCCTGTAATGGGAGATGGCAGAGGAGACTTATACCCCAGCTGCTGCCCTCATGCCTGAATAAACATTTATATTTATATTTGTCACTTTGTCCTGCTGACATGTGGCATGAGACAAAGTTAATAACTTTCTGTGTAAGGGGATATGTATAGTGTATACTTGTATGTAGACAAAATGAAATTTAGTGTTGAAAAATTTTAAGAATATCTGCCACCATGGAATCCTAGAGTGGTTTGGGTTGGAGGTACCTTAAAGATCATTCAATTCCAACCTTCCTGCCATGGGCAGGGACACCTTCCACTAGAACACATTGCTCAAAGCCCCATCCAACCTGGCCTTAAACACTTCCAGGTACCATGCATCCACAACTTCTCTGGGCAACTTGTTCCAGTGCCTCACCACCCTCACAGTAAAGAATTTCTTCCTCATATCTAATCTAAACCTATCCACTTCCAGTTTGAAGCCATCATCCCTTGTCTTGTCACTGAATGTCCTTGTAAAAGGTCCCTCCCCAGCTCTCTTGTGAGCCCCCTTTAGGCACTGGATGGTGCTCTAAGGTCTCCCTGGAGTCATCTCTTCTGCAGGCTGAACAATCCAAATTCTCTCCATCTGTCCTCATAGGAGAGTTGCTCCAGCCTCTTGATCAGCCTTATGGTGCTCTTCTGGACAAATTCACATTTTTGTTCCTATTAAGGCTGCTGATGTCATGGATCTGCATTATAGTTCCCTGAAGGTTATTCTAATGAACAAATCTAGATTCAATTATTCAAAAGTGCTGGAATTCTGCCTGTACAATTTTCACTTCACTAATGGGCTGGGCAGATTCTGATTTTTCTCAAACAGTTCACAAATGAAGCTTAACATCATGTTGTTAAGTGCTTTTATTATATTTCCCATAACATGAAGCAAAACATAAATTTTAAATGCAGGAAAATGAAAAAGCCAAATGAATTCAAGTCTGAGGTTTTGTTCGAAGTATTCTGGTGTCATTATTGGCTTTTTTTCATTTCAGTTCACATCAGCTTAACACATTTGCATTCTGTCTGTTTATATGACTGACAGCTTAGGAGAATGCAGGGTAGGAGTTAACCTGATTGACTTCTATTTACCTTCAGAAAGCCAAGCTCTGGTAAGTGAGTCATATGTGATCATGCAGAATTTCTGGTTCTCAGCTTATTTGTATTTCACGTTGCTACCTCTATCAAAGCATAGTATGCACAAAGACGCTATTATCAGTATTATTTTTTGCTTCCACTTCATGGTGTCAACATACTTGCAGTTTGGCCCAAGTGGCATGTAATGTGTGTCACAGCCTTCTACACTCTGCTCCATCATCCTTTTTTCCAGCTCAAACCCTCCAACAGATCAGGAGAACTTTAAAGAAGGGTGCTCGAACTTTTCTTCAGTTTGCATAGCCTCAGCTTACAATTTCATTCTCACACGTTACAAGCCAAGTGTTCCACTCCTGTCCTCTGTGTCTGAGGATCCTTCACAGCCTGGAAATCACAGCTGAAATTGTAGCACACCTTCAAGCTTGAGCCTGCAAACGCTGCAGCCAGAGACTTGAATTCCATAAGATCTCTTTTGGATAAATCCATTTGCCCACTGTGGACCAGAGGCAAGCTTTAGGAGCAGGCTGATCTATCAGTGAGTAAGCCGCTAGTAAAACTGAAAATAAACCTTTTTAAGACCTGTGGTAAATTGTTTAAATTTCACTGGCTTAATCCCTCAAGTATTAAGCAAACAGTCATGAATTGGGACTTGAGGAGGAATCTGAGCAAGATGAGGGTTAGGGTAAATGTTCGTAAAATTAGAATGGTAAAATTAGAATAATAAAACAAATCCAAACTGTTAAGTGGGCTGATTAAACAGTAAGAGCTCATTTTCCCCTTCTGCTATTCTAGTAATGTTATGTTCATTTTAATGACTCCTATATCTTTCAGGGCTGTAAAAAGTTCTGTACATCTTTCTGACAGCAGTAAGAAGTGAAGGGCATGCAGCAGAGGCCTAAATGACCATATAACAAATTGAAGCAAATCTGGATCTGCTAGACTGGTGAGGCATGACTTAGGACTAGGATGAGAAGCTGGTGTCACTGCTGGAAAATGGCATCGAGGACAGATACCTCACTGCTCTTCCTTTTTGCTCCCTGCATCTGGAAAAGAGGGTGATCACAGCATTGTACAAAAGGGAAATTCAAATTGTGAGTTCATTTTGGATGTTGTGGGTTTCTCCCCTCGTAGGAGCTTTTCTGTCTCCATTGACTCATAGAAAGCCTATGATATTAATTGATTAAAATTGGTGCCTAGGACTGATTAATGCAGATGCTTTTTTTGAGTAGCATAGAACCATAATTTCACTGGAGAATTTAAAGATTTGGAGAGCTCAGGTGCTATTCGGTTTTACCTTTATCTGAATAAAATTTAAAGGTCATTACATCAACCAACCACATACCGTAATCTCTGTGGAAGGACCCATAGTGTGTTTGGATTGTGCAAGTTTAAAGCAAGCCATGGTATTTGGTATTTCCATCATGAGAAATCTGTAATACTGCCACAGGAATCTGGTTTACAACTTTCCTGGGTTTCCATGGGTTTGAGGCACTTTCCTTAAACAGGACTGTCCTGAAACACTTCCATGCATTACGCATCCACAACTTCTCTGGGCAACCTGTTCAATTGCCTCACCACCTTCACAGTAAAGAATTTCTTCCAAATATCAAATCTAAACCTACCCTCTTTCAGTTTGAAACCACTCCCTATTTTCCTGTCACTACAGGTCCTTGTAAAAAGTTACTCTCCATCTTTCTTGTGGACTTCCTTTAGGAAGGCTGCAATCAGGCTACCCTGGAGCATTCTCTTCTCCAGGCTGAACAATCCCGATTCTCTCAGAATTCCCTTGTAGAAGAGGCGCTCCAGTCTCTAAGCATATTTGGCGGTCCTCCTCTGGACTTGCTCCAACAGGTTCCTGTCCTTCCTGTGCTGGGGATACCAGAGTTGGATGCAGCACTGAAGCTGAGTGTCACCAGAGCAGAGCAGAGCAGAGGGGCAGAATCCCTCCTTGCCCTGCTGGCCACACTCCTTTTGATGCAGCCCAGGACAGGTTTTGCTTTCTGGGCTGTGAGTGCTGGGTCATGTCTGGCCTCTCACCCACCAGCACCCCCAAGTCCTTCTCTCCAGGGCTGCTTTTGATCTGTTCATCCCCCAGGCTGTGCTGATACCAGGAGTTGTTCTGGCCTGGGTGCAGCACTTGAATTTGGTCCTGTTGAACTGCATGAGGTTCCCATGGCTCCACTTCTTGATCTCATCCAGGTCCCTCTGGATGGCTTCCCAGCCTTCAGGTGTTCCAACTGCACCATTCAACTTGGTGTCATCTGGAAATTTGCTGAAAGTGCGCTTGATTTCTTCATCTTAATATCTTCTTTGCAAAGCTATTGAAGAAATTTCCTGTGGTGTCCTTAAATCTCAGCTGTTCATTAAATCATGTTATGTGTCTGTTCATCTTATAGAAAGGATAATATGATTCTGGTATGGAAATAGCTCAGTTTTTTCTCCGGTAACTTCAGGAACTAATTGAAATTTCCTTTCCTTTAAATCCTCCTTGAACACTTGAATTGCTCTATTTATACACATTTGTAACAATATGTTTAATAAATGTAACATGTTAATTAATTCAACAGCATGGTTATTCAGCCTGTTAATTTTGTAGTGCAATTGTTCAAAGAAAGACTTATAGTCAGGGAAATAGCCAATGACTAATCCAACATCCTGAATGGGATTTTTATTTACTTGAGAGTTAGGGCTGAATCACATCACCCCCCACAAAAATCCCCACCATTTCCCCCCTAACTTTATGTGGTATATGTTTGCTTACATGGAAATAAATAACAAGAAATCTTGGATTTTTTTTCAGAGAATTGTCCTTAACATAACTACAAAAATATATGGTAAAAAAATTAAAAATATATAAAATCATTCAGTAATGAGACTCTGTTGAATTGGAGATGGGTAAGAGTGAGCGAGAGGAGCCTAAAAGAATATTAAAGGAATGAAAGATACACACATCCTACCTGAAAAACTATAACAAGCAAAAGGGGTATATTCTTTTTTTATCCTGAAAGAAAAATAAGTATTTGAGAAGAGTGATGAAAAAATCTCTCGGAGAACCGATGGAAAACCTGCTAGATTTCATTAGCAGGCTTGGATCCTAAGATTGTAACTTCTTCAATATCTTTCAAATGAAACGTAAGAAATTGTAAATAATGTAATTGTAAATAAAAAATGTAAGAAATTTTTTGAACCAGGGTTGTTGAAGTCAACCAGTTTTGCTTTTTAGGAACAACTGATTACTCCAAGAAAGCTCCTTCTTTATACCTGAGATTGTTCTGTCTTGTGGGTCAGGTGCAGACATACGTGCCATTCCAGCAAGGGATGCCTTTGACTTTTCCCAATTGTGACTTCTGTTTTGGAAAAATAGAAGAGTTTTCCTAAAACCTGAAACCAAACCAATAAGATTTTCTGATCTCATGTTTCCTTAAGAAAGGTCCTTGAACTTCTAAAGAGCCATGTGGGATTTTGACCCAGAGGGGACACAACTAGATATTTATCCATAGTCTGCTTGGGGTCTTTCTTACAGGTTAGGAGCTAGCAAATACTAGGTTTCCACCAGAAACAAAGTTAAAACCACAGCAGATCATTTGATGTAAATTTGATCAGCACAAAAATATGCAGATCTTGAACTGGCCTGTTTAGGAATAAAATTATCTTATGGCCCCTTCTTGGAGTCTTCTGCTCTGCTCTGCATTTAGATGGTCTTACTTTTGAAACACATGCAGAAATAAATGAGAGATTCAGAAAAGAGAAAAAGAATTGGTTATGTGTGTCACTTGGGATTGATTCTTAAACTTCTTTGAGATGTAAATAATTGAGTACCAGCAGTATCAGGGAGGGTGGGGATGGTGGGTAGTATAATCTTTCAGTGGAGACAGGAGCATTGCTGTCCCATTTGCATATGATATTAAGTGTAACACAACAGAAGAGAATGGATATCCTGGGATAGACTGTTCTAATGGTCTGGTAATTAGGGCATCCCTGTGGTAAATATGAGTGTCTTGATTAAGATACCAGATATGATATGGGCAGCTGGAAAAAGAGAATTTCATTTCATCTCTCAAGAAATTATTATTCAGAAAACTGAATTACAGGATCTCACAGAAAGTACAAAGGCAAGAGAAAGGGGATAAAAATTGATTGATGTATTTTCTATTTATTTTTTTTTAAACTTGACTGGGAGCATTTGCTAGTTTATAAGCATTTCTATCAGTAATGTTAACTGAATAAACACTTTGGGGAAATTAATTAGTTACTAAAAACATCCAGTTACTCTGGTATACAAAACAGGTCAAGTTTGCTGACAGCCCTGTCAGTAAACTGATCCCATTCTATATAAAAATTTTCTTTCCGGAAAATCTTAAGCAGTTTTATTGCTGCAATCTCATCTGATTTCCCTGGTATCTACTAATTAATTAATTATTTTTTTAATGTCAAAGAAATATTTTTAAGCTTCTCATTATGTGGGTCTACTATTGAATATCAAGTGTTTTGGCTTTTAGCTAAGTGTCAGTAAGCAGATCAGAAAGTATCAGGAAAGGCTGGATTAATTAAACACAAGCTTTGATCTCTTTCTCTTTTCTCTGCTATGTTTTTAAGTAGTCCTTTGGGTTTTGGTTCATTACTAGGTTTTGTTTGTAGATAAGGTTAAGGGCTAATGTGCAAGGTATTTGTGCAAAAAATAGTTGTGCTCTCGCCAAGTGCATTAAGTGCTTTGGAGGATTTACAAAATGTTTTGTTACGGTGCCCATAGCTAGACACATTTGAACAGCTATGTGTAAAGTGCTCTACAGACAGTTAGTGAATGATAGTTTTTGCCTCAGCTCACAACAAAAAGTATAACTTTTGAGCTTCATCTTTATTTTTAAAGGTGTCTGAGATATGCTAGTATACATTGCTGTGCTATACTTGAAAAAATAACACATGAAGATAGTAGCATACAGTGATATTTTGTTTGCTTTTAAACAATATTTTCCCCCAGAAATAATCGTTTAGAATCTTGGAGTGCTGGAAAGCCCTTAGGTTGGAAAGGCTCTCTGGAGATCATCTGGTACAAGCTCTAGCTGAAAGCAGGCCATTGGACTGGATTAAACAGGGCCCTGTCCAGCCAAGCCTTTAATACCTCCAGCAAAGGCGATTCCACCACTTCTCTGAAAACCTCGTCCAACGTTTAACTGCTCTCACAGTAAATAACTTTATGTAATACCCCAGGTTCTGCATGTCGCTTTTTGCTCTGTGACTTTCCTTCCTTTGGGAGAGAGTGCTTACATCCTCTATGTGACTGCCTCTCTTAGGTACTAGAAGGATAATTTATACTGCTCCAGTCCCATTTCAGCTGTTGGCTTTTTAACATTTTGTTTTAACATCTGGCATAGTTTAGTTTAATCTTAATCAAGTAGATTATTAATTATTGCAATGCTCACTAAAACCAAAACTATTAAATGGAGAGAAGAGCCAGTATCCCCTTTGCCATTTATAGGAATAATTCGTTTCTTTTCCCAGGGAATAAAACCAAAAGAGATCAGAAGGGTGTTCTCCACTATATCATCTGCTTTCTGGAAAGAAAAGGAAAAGTTCATTGTAAGGTATCCTTACTTTAGCTCTGAAATTAAGCAAATTCTAGCTCATAGAAATTCTTGCAGACATAACAGTGTGACAGGTGACTCTGGCTTAGTGCTGCCCATGTCACTTTGCATTAGAAAATACAATGTGACAGACATGAGCGATATAAAATGTCAAGTAAGACACTTGTCAAAAATGAAATTTGGACCTTTTCTGTTTAAATGTAACAAAAGAAACTATGTCTTAAAACCAATTTAGGCAGCCTGGATTTTGTTTGGTTCTCCTTTTCCCCCCACTAAAGGTGACCTAAGAATATTAACTCCTAAATAGTTACAAAGGTTTTTGTAAATTTATACTGACAAGCTCTATCACTGATGATCAGGAGCAGTCTTCATCAAGAGGCAAGGGGACTTTTAGTCACATTTCTTGCTCTGTGTACACCTGAAATCACACTTTCCTGCTCTGGAGGTAACAATTCCTGCATTCCTAATGCTGCTCTATATATTGTCTCCAGCTCATTCCTATGTGAAAGCAACAGAACTGTGCAACCGCCTTAATTTCCCACTTTTCTCATCCCTACTGTTCCTATAAGCAGGAAAGCCTCCAACTTGGATAAGATGCATAACAGTGTTTCTGTGCCTTACAGTGTGATTCTCTGTATAAACCCTGGGACCAGTTTCATCCTTATCTCTGAGATAAGGATGCTCAGCAAGTGACAGCACTTGATCTTACACAGTGTTATAGTCATAGTTTACAAAATCAGATTGTGGTCCTGTCAGGTGCACTTTTAGCCCTGTGGGAGAAAAATTGTGTCCTGGACTTTAGGGTATATAAGAAGTAGATTGTATAAAAATAATGTAAAATCATAGTTATAAAATACAAGTAAAAGAAAATTCTTGAAGTGATCCACAAGTAAGATTTTTATTATCTGAAAAATATTTATTGGCTGAACAACTCTCAGAGGGTTTTATTGTTGACTTTGGGAAGCTGGACTATGGCAAAGGTGCATGTCTACAAGGAAGTTTCCCTTTAGATATTCTGGAAAAGAGCTTTCCATGGCTGCTCTTGCTGTGCAGTGCAGCTTCATTCTTCAGTGCATCCTGCATTTCTGCCCTAATTGGCTCTGAGAGATCTAGCACAGACACAGAAATTCCTCCATAAACTCTGGTTTTGATAGAATCGTGGACAGACTTGTTGACTTCCCAAAAAGCAGTAGAAATTGTTGCTATGTATTAGACCACGTGCACTTGCACTCCTCTTTACATGAAAACATTCTTTATCATTTTCATTTATGAATAATTTTAATACCACATAAAATGAATTTTTGAAATATATATTTTGTTTGTTAGCTGAGTGCAAGTAAAAACAGTGATTTAAAACAAAGCCACCTGCTTCTCCTGGTGTTTATGAACATGAATGCAATTAAATTAATTTCTGGGATGTTTTCTAGATAGTAATGCCTTTGTGCCATGATATAGCTACATAGATTTAGATGTCAAATTTAGTGTGAGGGAAGGTAGTCTGTGACAATAAGGCACTTAAACTATTATGTGGCACTTAAACTATTTTGGTTAATTCTGCAGCAGATGTAAAGTGATGACAAGGAATACATATAGATCTCAACCCCTCCTCTGGTTATTTCTCCTGCCTGCTAAGAACTCATCTCAAAAAAACAAAGGAAGCCAGATTTGCCAAAATCAGTGAAATAAGACATTTTATGAATTGTGCTGCCATCCCAAAGCTTATTACAAGTATGGCATAGGCTGGCTCATCCTGCCTAAAGATAAAATGGACAAGTACAAATTAGGGGGTGATGTAGCCAAGAGTGGTCTAGGTTAGGAGGCAGAACTCTTTCAGCTATGAAATACAAACTGTGTAATATGAAAGGACCTTTGACTTCTGGCTCAAAAAACCCAACCAAAAATCTTGGGGGAAGGAGAAGATTTTGAAAATACAAACGCTACCTCCTTCATTTGGGTTGGAGCTGTTGGACTGACATCAACATCCTGACCCATTTCATATACCAGATATTGAAGCTTGATTCTTCACTGCAGCTCCTTTCTTTCTTGTGTTCCTTATGTCTTGAATATTATAATTTTCAGCAAGCATTCACATAGCTCTTTTTGCTCTTCCTTACTTCCTCTGTGCAAGGATTCTTTTATAGGTCAAGCAACATAATGTATTGTGGTGCTTCAGCAATGCCAGCTGTGGCTCCATGTGTTCCATACCCTAAATAAAACACGTAAGGCAAGTCCTTAGGTCACACAGTTGAATATCTGTGATCAATCTTTGCCATGCTGGCTGTATCAGTCATATACAGTGTTACAGACCATGGTAACAGCCAGCATCTTTCAGCTAGGATTATGCAGCGAGAATAACAAAATATACAAATTCATAATTTTTGCGCTTCTTGCCACAAACACATAAATCTTCTAAGGACACTAATGTATTTCCATGACCTGATATATGGAGTAACTTGTAAAGTATGATATCTAGAGGAAAAAAACCATTATTTTTTTCTTAACACATGAATGGATGCTGTTGCTAGCAATTTTAAAGAGACAACAAATCTTCTCAGATCTGGAGCAAAAAGACCCAGTGTTCTGGCTGCAAAATCTTCATTCTCTGCAAATGCATTTTATTTGAAGAGATTGTGGGATAGTAAAGGGGATGGCACTCAAAAAGTTATTTAGAGAAAGGGGAGTAAAATGTAAGCAATTTACATTATGTCACAAAATAGGCTTTTACAAACAGGTTCAAGAAATTACATAGTGCTCATGCAATTGGTTTCATCAACTTCCAAAAACTGTTCACTAACCATGAGTGAAAAAGGGAAAGATACTCAGTTGAAGGAAAATGCCAACACATTTCTCAGTTGTTTCAGATGTTAAATAACTACATGTTTTTGCAGCATATGTTCTCATGACCTTTATAGCATGGATTGAAGGATATTTTCATAGGATGTCAGAATACTTCTCATAAAGGAAGAAATTACATATTTTCAGGCTGCCCACCTTCTGAATTGTGAAGCAGCATATAATTGGAGGGCTAACAGCACAGGCTGTACCCTGTATAGCAGAAGTACAAATCCTATTTCTCATGAGCCTCTACACTATGGAAAATAGGTCATCCTTAAGCATTAGGATTAGGGTTCTACAGACCTGTTTTTATCCTTGATTCTGCACCTGACTTAGTCCTTAATTTTTCAGCAAGTCATTTTTATTCCTCTGTGTTCAGAAGTCTAAAGCCATGGTGTTTGGTCACCCCTTAATGTAGTTCAAACCTGAGGCCATCTTCTGCTGTTTGGAGAGGATCTGGCACAGTGTGCCCCTGATTCTGTGTGGGTCACATAAGTGCTACTGCATTGTCATACAGTATTGTTTCTGGATCTGTCTTTTCTGAAAGGACAGGCATTGGCTTGAAGCACACATGGTAAGCTTCATGTATATAAAAAATGAAGGAAGTTCTGTGTATGTGAAAATAATTAAGCAATTACATGTGAAAGATGAGGAAGATACAGCAGAGTGAATAAAGAAGTCAGGAGCTTGAAGGCACAGGCATAGGAGTCATTCTTACCCAGTATCCAAGCACCAGGTGAGTTTCAGTAGCTGGTCACATGTATGCTGGAGAAGTAAATCCTTCTTTTGGCTGTTGGGATTCTCTCTAACAATACAACAGAGTAAAATTTGATCCCAAACTACCAAATCAATTAAAAAAAAAAAGAAAAGTAGCGATATTTAGATTAATAAAAGTTGATGTAATAAGGAGGTATAGAAATACCTTCCTTTTTCTTAGGCTTTAGAATTCAGAACTGGAGACTCTCAAGCTTTTGGTGTATGCAGTCAGCACATGGAAGCATTGCTTATATATTTATACATTGAATAATTTACACATTTATCTTCTGTGTCATGCCAGTAAAGGAAATGAAGAACACATATTCTGTGAAATCATACAAGAAGCAGTTTTGTCCTAGACCAGATGAAAACATTTTTTTCTAATATAAACCTAAAGAAAAATAATACTTTTGTGGAAGTAGAAGGGGAAAGAGGAGGTATTCAATCGTTTACTTCTGGCAATATCTTCTGCACATCCCATTCAAGGCAATATAAACTGTGCTTTTGTCTTCAGAATCGTGATGGCAATAAGCTGTGATTAATACACCTTTAATGTCACACACAGGAAGACAAATTCTTCAGTTTGAAATCTATCAGCCTACAGATGGGCTGACAGTCTGAAATGCAAATTTCCTCAAAATTCTCTGCTTTGCTTAACCTTATCTCTAACTTTTCTGATTAAAACCCTTTTTTTTTCTTTTAATTACATGAGGTTTTCACCTAATTTATAATTGTATAAAGGTGGATGTGGTTTTTCCAGATAGGTTCTGGAGCCCAACTGCTTTCCATTTTAGACAGAGTAGTTGGTTATCTCTGGGGTTCGAGACCAGAATAAGTATTTTTTCTATGTTACTTTGCAAAACTATATGGTTTCTGATTAGAATAATATGCATGTTCTCATAGTATTTTTCTTGATGCCTCTGAGTTTCCAATGAAAATAATTTTACCATACATGATTGTAGATAATTCTTAGATTTAGTCAGAGAGTACTCACCACTGTATGTGAGGCAGCACTTACAGAGTACCCAAAGAGGTGAAAATTTTTGTTAGGGGGAGAAGCAAGCAAACAGGCAAAATCCCCCCAAATAACCCCCAGCCTAATTTTAAACTGGATACTTCACTAGATTGCAATATATTTGGTCTCTTTGCTATTTTTGTGCAAGTCTGGGACACTGAGAGACAGTTTCTGGCAATATCAAGAATGGATCTGTGAATGAGAGGGATTAATGCCCAGCATGGAATGACAAGTTTCTAGAGTCTTCCCAAGATTAATTTCACACTTCATAATTTCTTGTGGAAGAGTTGTCCAGAAAAGGCTGAATCAATGTAGTGAGATAGGTTGCTTGGTTGAATAGGAACTTGTTCTTACTCTTGACCAAAATGAACCAACATCTGCTTTGATGTAGTCTTGCTAACTTTACAATGGTGCATGTAACTCCCCATGAAATTAGGTTGGGCTGAAGCTGGCCCTTAGAAAATATAGAAAGTTTGCACCTTCCCATATTTTAAAAAAATGGGCAGAAATCCATTTTCTTAGCTCCTGACGTTAACTGCTCAGTCATTATCGTTTTTTAAAATGAAATGTCAATTTTAAAAAATGGTACTATCTTCTGCATTGATACAGGAAAATGTACTTTCAATAGTAAAACTGCTTGAAAGACATCTCTGCTCCTTTTCTTACCAGCTGTGACTGTCTGCACTTTGCCTTGGTGTTTACAGCTATCACATCTGGCTAAAGATGTGACTTCTGTTAGAAGACCTATCCTGGAGAGAGGTCAGGTAATAGTTGGCAAACAGGTATGATGCAATGCCTCTGGTGTCTCTTGACAGTCATATTCAACTTCCTCCAACAGCAGATGGATCAACAGGCTGCTCCATGTGTGTCTGGATAATAGAGTAGGAGAGCAGTAAGTATCTAGTGGAGATGGCACGTTAAAGGCTATCAGCTTTTAGGACTGATGGAAGACCCTTTCAAGATGATTAGGGAAAGAAGATGTTGAACTTCTTCCTCAGTTTCTTTGTTCTATATTTTTTTTTCCTTAGTGAGTACTGAGAATAACTCTTCAAAGTCCAGTGCAGTCATGCTGTGATTCCCAGTCTGGTTCTGCACAATCTAGCTTACACCTGAGGCACTGCAACTGTATTAATGCAATGCTCTGCCCCCAGCTAATTAACTCTAAGCTAGCTCACTCTTCTCAAAATAGTGCTGTAAAGCATCTAAATATTTACTTGTGAGGAAGAAGGTGGTGTATTGGAGGGCCATGGCCCTGCTTTCCACTTTTCCCATTGGTACCATCCAATTACTTACATTTGCCCTGGCACCTGACAGGATTGCAGCTACTTAGCTGGCTTTGTTCACTTGGAAATTGTGAGGAGGAGGTTTTGGGTAAGCACTATACAAACAGTGAGCTTAGAGATAATTTGCAATGTAGATAGACATGTACCATATGGATAGACAAAACAGATGGTGGATGCGGGAGGAGGAGAGTTAGGAACAGAAGCACAGAACAGGGAACAGATTTCCTCCCAGTTGTCCTAGAGTCTAGTACAGAGTCAAAATTAGAGCCCAAATTCCTTGGCCTGAAGGCTGGTTTCTTATCAGTATTGCTTAAGTCAGGGAGCATTCTTTTCTTATTCCCTGAACTCATTTGCTCACTTTGAGTATTGCTATTACCTCCCAGAGAATTTAAACTGGAGTTTGTCTTTATGTCTGAAAAGTTTAGAGATTTTCTATTCACAGTGGTTCTCATCAGGAAAGGTCAGAATAAATGACATTTTTCATAGACAGTCTAGTTTAAAACCTGGCCATGGTTCATGCATAACAACAGCAACAATTTGCATTTATATAGCACCTTTTCCTCCCTCAGGACCTCACAGTGCTTTATAAACCATATGTGGGAATAACTTCACTGAAATAACAGTGGAAAATCCTCCTTGAAGTCCTGCAGCCTGGGGGATAGCTGAGGGGCAGCATACAGCCCAGCACTGCTGCACAACCCACAGAGGAAAGCATTGGGAAGGTGCTGTTTCTCACTACACAGTGCTGGTAAATGAAGGGAAAACACAGTTAAATTGCATAGGAGAAAATTTGACTTGAATGCACTTTGAGAGGGTATTATTCCCACAGAAAGAATTGTGATAACATTTCATGATCACTGGTCATCAGGGCTTTGTTTTTCTGCTGCTGCTGTAGGTTGATACCTCTGACAGTACAAGTCATTATTGTACTGGCTCAGGGTGAGCATATCCATATATTTCAATGCTCACACTGTCCTCAGTCAGAATATCTGTTTGGGTTATAAGCTTCCTAGCAAGCTATGTTTGGTAATATATATGGTCCCAATATCAGCTGAACCTCTCTCTGCTTCAGTCTGACAATATGAGCATGGAGGTTTTTTTGTTACACAGTGCCTTCTCCTCCAAAAAAACCCCTCCACAGCCAAACTTGTGTAGTCATATGCATTCTGCTTACTTAGAGAGCAATGATGAAGGTACTGAGAGGAAAGTATTATCTGCCAGAAGATTTACAATAAATGGGAAAAATTCTTTTAAGTGAGTTTGACTTAATCAGATAAAAAACGTGCATGGTTCTCATTACTAAATTAATCACTTCAGCTACTGAAAAATAAGTAACATACATCGCAGTGAGGGAGCAAAGAATACTATGACAGACAGGCTTTCTGTGATGGCAGCTTGTCCCAGTGCTCTTCAAGGTGAGCATGAGGTGAGTTGTTTTTTTTTTTTTTGGTTTGTTTTTTTTTTTTTTTTTTTTTTTGGTGTTACTTTCACTGAGTCATAGGAAAAAGGAGTTTAGAGATGAGTATAGCCTATCGAATATGCCATTAAGTTTGCCATTGTCCTAATCACTGGGCACACAATTCCTGTTAGGGAGCAGGCAGAGTTTAGTGCGTGGCTTGAATCAGAGGGAGGCTTGTACCCTACAGCTTTCAGTGAGCCCAGCAGTGGCACAGCTCTTCTTTCACATCTCAGTCATCTCTGAGGGCATTCCTCACGCTGTCCTCAAGGACTGCTGGGGCAGTGCCTGATGCTTCGGCAGGAGCTGGGGGTGCTCACCCTGCGCTCTGAGTGAGCCCCCGGCAGGGCTGACTCAGCGCTGCCGCCTTTGTCACGGCACTCACAGAGCTGAGGACACACGTTTCTTCAGGGAACCATCGAGTTATTAAAACCCATAGTGATGATATAAAAATAATATCCCCCTGAGGATATAATTTGTTTTACATGAGAGGAGGGCTGACAAATGCCCCTGAGAAAGACTGTTATTGTTACTGCTAGAGTGCAAAATGTTGTGATAACAGTCTGAGAGGAAACTGGCTGCTTAAATGACAGGTTACCAAACCTTCTCCCAGTCATAAAGTGCCTCCTTTTTTCCATAGTATTTTATATTTTACTACTATGACCAGGGGAACTCTTTGTAATAAGGTGTCTAGTTCTTGTGACTAATTTGCTCAAAGAAAAACAAATGCCTGTAACCTATTGTTATTCACCACTGTTTTACTTAAACCATATTTCACTTAAGAAACACCTGAAAAACATTTTTACCTCCAGCTCTGCCTTTAAATAAATATTTTTTAGTACTAGTGTGTACTAGTGTGTGTATAGGTCGCTAAGTTGTGTGGTTTTGTTTCAGTTACTTGGCTGGATGATTAAAAATGAGTAAAATGTAAAAAGAGAAGACTTCAGTATAGAAAGGGAGATAAGAGAGAAGATAGATGTCTATAAAATGGTAAGTGGCACACAGAAAAATAGAGAATAAAGTGATGGAAGTCTTTTCCATAGGGTGTTGCATAAAATGAAAATTCCTATGGGTGCCTAAAGTAAATGTGTAAGCTCATGGGAGTAAGAAAACGACAAAATGCGTATCCCCATACATGGTTGTGTTTCCTTCATTTCATGAGGTCCCTGATCTATAAAACATTGGGTGTGAGGGCACAGTCTGAGGTTGTCACTTCAAACTTTTACTGTTCTTGTCCTCTCCCCTTGACTTTGCTGCTGGTCAGCTGGAGAGAGGTTACTGGGCTAGTTGGATCTTTGGTGTGGCCAAGTGTCTTGTTCTTCATTTACTGAATTTCAAGTTGTCCAGACAAATCATTCCTGCCTGTCAAATTTGCAGGTGGATGTTGTATGAAGCATTGCATCACTTATGCTTTCTAGAAATGTTAAAAGTAAATGGAAAAAAAAATTGTTTGTATGCTTTACAGGGGGAGACTGAAAGATGGGGGACTCTTGATATCCTGGTTTAACTTTACTATGGTCCCTTGGGCTGCCTTTAATGCAGGTGAGCTGAATCTGATGTGAATTAAGGATGGCACAAGAGTCCTCCCACTCTGAGGGGGACTCTTGTGCCATCTTTGAGCAAAAGTTGCAGTCAGAATGGGGGGAGTGGGTATCCCCAGGCTGGATTCTGACCTGGAAAACACCTCTACTGCTATTTCTGGTTATGGAATAGAGGCAGAGCCACAAGACAAACCAGTGCTTCAGAATATGATTAGGAAGGAAGTTCCTTTCTTCTTCCTTGATACCTACCCAAGGGTTCTAAATGCTTTGACTAGCTCACGGGATGCCTTGGGGCAAAGCATTGTTTGTGATCCTTGTACTTGTGGGACAGACTTCTAGATTTCTCTGGGTGTAGAGGTGTTTTGAGTTGCTGTGTATAATGGAATTCTCCCTGTCAGCCTCTTGCTTTCTCCCTTTTCCCCCTTGCCTCTCTCTGCTTAACAGACTGAGCCAATGGGGACCCTGGAGCTCTCTGTGGCTGTTTTATTCATAGAATTAGCCCCTTTCTTAGCACAGCAGCTTCATAAAATATTTCTCAAGGACAACTTTTCTCCCTAAAGGTTTGCTCAGCAGCAATGACTGTCTCATCTAGGTAATCTATTCTGATTAATTTGACTTTAGCTTTTTTGCTGCTCCAGTGGAGTCCAAATTTGTCAAGGACTTACATATATACACACACACATACACACCAGGGAAGTTTCAGTTAAAAAAAACCAAACCAAAAGACCAAAAAAGCCAAAAAAAAAAAAAAAAAAAAAAAAAAAACAAGAAGAAGAAAAAGAAGACGAAAAAGCCAAAATACGGAACACAATGAACTGCCTCCTAATTTTATTAAGAGGCTCACTATTGGGAAAGGCATTGCTGTTACCAGCCTGACCGAAGCGGCACGCAGCAAGCATTTGGCAGTTGAAGCTGCGAGCATTGAGTAGTTTCTGGCATAACCGCGAAGCGTCCAGGGTCACTCTGTGTGTTCGTCCACGGTATATTCCTGTATTTATTTGATTTTATTTGATTTTCGGGCTCCGGTGCCCGTCCCGGCCGCGGTGCGAGGCCCTTAGGGCGCGGCCGGCAGGGGGCGCTGCCCGCAGGCCGTGCGGGGCCCTCAGGGCGCGGCCGCGGCTCCCGCAGCCGCCGTGCCGGGCCGGAGCTCGGCTCCAGCCCAGCCGGGACGTGCAGCCACCGTGCCGGGCCGGGGCTCAGCTCCAGCCCAGCCGGGCCGTGCAGCTGCCCAGCCGGGCCGGGGCTCAGCTCCAGCCCAGCCGGGCCGTGCAGCCGCCCAGCCGGGCCGGGGCTCTGCTCCAGCCCAGCTGGGCCGTGCAGCCGTCGAGGTGCTGCGCTGCAGCGGCTCGGGAGAGCCCCCGGTATCGACACAGGCTGGGGGTAAAGGGATGGAGAGCGGCACCGAGAGCGGCCCTGCCGGGAGGGGCCGGGAAGGTGTCGGTGCATGGAACGCTGCCCCTGAGGCAGCCGTGTGCGCTCACAGCCCAGACAGACAATTGCACCCCGGGCTGCAGCCAAAGCAGCGCCTCCAGCAGGGTCAGGCAGAGGATGCTGCTCCTCTGCCCCCCTCTGGTGAGACCCCACCTGCAGCATCCAGCGCTGGGGTCCCCGCACAGGAGGGACACGGACCGGCTGGGGCGTGTCCAGAGGAGAGCCGGGAAGCTCTCCTGGAGCGCCTCTCCTGTAGGCAAAGGCTGAGAGTTTAGCCTGGAGAAGAGGTGGCTCCGGAGAGACTTTATTTCAGGTACAGAAAAAGGCTTATAACACAGATGAGGGCAAACTTGTTAGGTGTTGTGATAGGACAAGGGGCAATGGTTTTAAACCTTTGAAAGAGAGTTTGCTTTAGATGAGATATGAGGAAGAAACTTTTTACAATGGGGCTAATAAAACAGTGGCACAGGTTTCCCAGAGAAGTGGGTGCCCCATCCCTGAAAACATAAAAGGTCAGTTTGGACAGGGTTCTGCATAGCCTGACCGAGTTGAAGATGTCCCTGCACCTCAGAGTGGGAGTCAGACTAGGTGATCTTTCAAAGTCCCTTCCAACCCACACTATTCTCTTATTCCATGATTCTATGATCTTGATGTTATCCTACACTCTTTTCCCTCTCTGTATTTGCTTGTTTAGCTAGAAACCTGTCTATTTCTTGTATTCTATTCCTCTATACTAGAGGAACCTAGTTTTTATAAACCCTCTTCCATAGATCTTTCTTACCTGTACTCCTTGCTCATAAAACACACTTGTCCTTAAGCAACATTTGGCCACTTTGCTGTCATAGTTTAGATTATTTAAGTGGGAATTGATAATGGAATTCATGAAGAAAGGAGTTAAATCTCTTCTTCTACCATAAACCAATACAAGCATCACTTTCTTGCAGAACTAAAAGAAAAACTGAGGTAAAATGCAAGAAGAGTGAAGACAGAGCACCCTTAAAGATGATAGGGTCTTGGATGATACCAGAAACTGAAGGATAATGTGACTGGAAGACACCATTACTGACGGGCCATGATGAATTTCTAGGTCCCCAAGAAAATAAGTCACTCTTCTATTCAGCTGTGGCTTCTCTGCCTCTGCTCCTATAGTGAATGCAAGTTTGAGTAAGGAAAGGAAACATGACAGGGGAAGTGAAGGTAAGCCTGGTTTTCATCATACCACATGGCGTAGTGAAGGTGAGCCTGGTTTTCATCGTACCCCAAGGGGTATTAATGTTGGAATGGCTGTGAGTTAACTAGAGCACTTACAGGTATCTTTGTGAGGCTCTTAAGCTGGCAGTGAAAAAAAATTCTCTGAGCTGTGGAGCTCATTGTACAGCTTCAGAGAAGATTGCTATAAATCAGGTTTTTTTCCTTTTCCCCCATGTTGTCTGTCCCTACAGACACCTGTGTGCCTGACCCCACAGGGTATGTGCCTCAGCTGGCCCTGTGATTCAGGTCCCAGCTGTGGCATGTTTTCACTTGACCATCTGCCTTTGCCACAAAGTCTGTTGTGCTGTTGCTCAGCAGGTGAATACTTAACCCTGGTCCTGTTTGTTAAGTGCTTGATGCCCTGAGCTGCCATTTAATCCAGGTGGGACTGAAAAGTCCTTTTACACAACCCCTGAGGGTGTCCAAGCTTAAAAATGTGAGCTGTGATGGGTGACTCTCAAGAGCTGTCTCAAAGCTGGGATTAGAACATCTCACTGAACTAGGGCTGATTCCCCAGAGCTCAGGAGGGCTGAGCCCTTGTGGGTTAGCAAAGAAAGGCAGACGAATTTCCCAGAGCCCTGATCTACAGAGCTTTCTTAATTTTCCATTTGGGTTGCTTTCCTCCTCCTTGTTCTAGGGTTGTCTGTAGCTTTGGAGGGTCTCCTCTCCAGGACTCCGTCTCATTCCCAAGGGATGCCAGAGATGAGTCTACCGTGCCTTTTACATCACTGGGTGCTTTTGGTATTGGCAATTCACTGCAAAGAAGAAGAAGATCATGAGAATTGATTCCAGCTAGGATGGCATAAGCAGACAGGGGCTGTTCAGAGAGGCAGACTCCAGATGCTTGTCTGTGTGGTGCATTACCTTTCCTTACTTGTTCAAGGGCACCATTGAAAGGTGAATGCATTTGGAAGCATTAGCATTCCTCCACACCTTCTGAATAATTTTACTATTTTATAGCAGTTAATTTTGTTTGAATTTCTTCCTGTTGTTTTCTTTCCCAATCTCCACCACTTAGGAGGTCAACAGAAAGCTCCAGCTTGCCTCATATTTATTCAGGTACTTATTCAGATCAGCATCTGTCTCTTCAGACTTCTCACATTTAACCCCTTACTTTGGGTAGACCTTTGCTTTTAGGTTTGGAGATAATTCATTAAATGTCCTCTGCAGTCTGATTATGACATTGAATTTGGAGGAAGATTTCTGCTTCACAGGGTTGAAAATTATTCAAGGGAATGTTGTGTACTTGTTTTCTTTTATGTTAGACATTTTGTACTTTCCACAGAAGTATAACTTTAAAAGCAATATGTTCTGTGTTATCATACCTAAGTAAAGTCATTAAAAATATCTATACCATAGCACTGATAGATTAAACCCAGGTTGTTCCCACAAGAATCAGATACTCAAATCAATACTTCTCTCCAAGCCAACTTTATTATTTTTAAGCAGCTTTTTATTGTTTTAAGAATGTGTATCTGACAGGAATTACCAGCCAGAGCTGTGTCTTAGGTAATAAACTAGTGTTCAAAGTTGCCCAACAGAAAGTTGCCCAACAATTTTGCATCCTGATTTTTTTTTGGGAGGGGAAGAGGGATGGGAAGGTTTGATTTTACTTCCTATTTGAGCATAGTCTTTTAGTAAGATTTTGCTGCTATTGGCCATGTACTTTTGCCTCCCAAGTGTTTGGGAGTCTTATTCTGAGGTGCACTTTGCTCTCAATAGCTGCTCTCTGTGTTTAGGCTGTGAGTAAAACCCATTCCCTGTCCTTCTTGGCTTCCCGTGGTGCTAAATGAAGGGGAAAGTGGTACAAGCCATGTGGTTGAGGTGCCAGCTCTTGTGGGACCCTTGTGACCTGTGGGGTTCAGGCACTGTGGCACCAGGTCTGGTAGCTTCAGGATGAGCAGGAGGCAGCAGCCAGTCCCCACTGCAAGCACAGGATCTGAAAGAAAACACGCAATAGGAATTCTCTGTAACATCTTCCCCTTGGTCCCCTGTGTCTGAACAGAGGTGATAAATCCACTTTATGCACAGTGTATAGATTTTTACTCTTCTGTTGTGAGCTCAGATGTGCAGAGAGGACATATATGGTAGACATAGAATTGCAGATGCAGGTAATATTTTTAAGCCAGAACAATTTTCTCACTGAAGAACAAGTCTGCATTTATCAAAGATTTCAATGAAGGGGTTTCTGGTTTGTCTTCCACAAGAAAGGATTATGTGAATATTGAACTTTAACATTTGTTCTATGATTTTTTTTAAAAACAATGTCTCTGTTGGGAGTTTGCTAAATTTTTTAAACACAGCAATCTATAAATATTGGAGTTACTTCAAACACTTCTGTTACTCCCAAAAATGTTACTCTCTTTTTTCTAACAATTTTAAAAGGACTTAGGAACAAAAACTTCCCATACCTAAATGTCTCTAATTTTAAGAATTGACCTACAGTGACTCTTTGAATACAAAATAAACTTATAAGTTGAGGAGTCAGCTTTTATTCCTTCTAGAGTTTCTGTAGAGTGATTGTCTACAGCTGAGACTAAATTAAAATATTACTTGTAAAATTATGAATTTTAAAATTTAATTAGGAATTTGACATTGATACTTACTTGGAAATTTGTTTCCATTTGATTTACACCTACCTCTTTTTATGAGAACAAATGCAACAGCAGACTGTAGAGGGATCCCAGTTTGTGATTAAAGAAAATTTTTATTTGTTTTAAGGCACAGGTAGAGTCTAGTGGTGAACAATATTTATTAGTACTGTCATTTGCAATTAGGCCCAATGTGTAAGTGTGTGATCTAGGAAACTAGATAAGTGCTAGATTAGGAGTGCTGGAGAATTAGGGTCTAGATTTTCAGAACAGTCTGTTGAATGAACAACTTTGTTTATTGTGTTTGTAAACCCAGCCTTTGTTTAAGAAGAGTAAATATTTTTACAGATGTAAACACACGGCCCATTGTGTGGTGATAGAATTCAGATGAACACCTTCCTGGACTATGCTTAAGTGGCTGTATTATTTTTCATGATAATTTTCTTCCAAGGATGACACTTGTAAACCATGCTGCTTTGGCCAGGGAAGCAGCAACTTCCTTTCAGTTTCCATCTTTATTTATAATGGGGTGCATACTTTGATTTAGGAATTGTTGCGACTAAATGATAGGGAGGCAAAAGTTGATGACATGTCACCATGTCTGGAATTGTCCAGAGAAAAAATACACTGTGCCATGGTGTCCTCATCCTTATTATGTCTAGTGGAGGCCCAGGGAAGCAGAGCTGGCTCAGGACAGGAGTTGGAGGGGACGCAGCCAAGGCCTCTGCACAGAAGGAGCACAGAGGAGATGCTCTGCAGATGCTTTCCTACATTTCCAGAGGGAGCATGCACTGCAGAAGGCAAAACTAATGGAATGGTCTCTTAATAATTCTCTACTTAAAAGTAGAGAGTATCTGGGAGTATCTTTGCACATGATTTGTGAAATTTCCCAGCCTGAATGGTCTTCTGTGTGGGTTTGGAGTTGTTTCTTCATGAAGCTGCCTGCATCTGTAGAATTGGTTGAGAAAAAAATTCATGACACAGGAACAAAACATCAATATACATGTCTTGTTGTTTTGGTGAAATATGTTTTAATACTAGAAATAATTTGAAAGCAATACTTTTATTGAATATGAAAAAAAGGATGGAAAGAAAAAATTATATGGCCCCATGTTTTTGGTGTCAGGGATTTCTTGGTTGTTTTCCACCCCCAAGGCCCTCCCTGCCCAAGTGTTTCTTAAACCCTAATAACCTTGTTGCCTTTTGAAAAGAGAATTTTCTACCACTCAAAGAAAGACCAAGAGAATGTTCTGAGAATGTGACATTTGACATGAAGACAAGACCACATTCTTCTGAGAATAATACAATCTCAGGACTATATTCCTGATGTGTGACTGGATGTTTTCACCAAGAAAGAATTGCTCATTTAACTTTGAGAAAAAGAGTTAAAGCAACATTTTCTTGGGTGGGGATGGGGACAAATATTAATTGCTTTTATGGAAACATGCAGCCAAAAAGGAGTATAATTGATGGATAATTAGTAGATGTGAGATGGATATATGATCTTTCGTCCTGAAGACAAGTTCTTGCCCATTATCACTTGATCTTAGGAACTGTCTGGAGAGAAGCATTTGGGGCTCTGAGATTGCTGAAAGCTTCCATTGTGTCGTTCTTGTGTTTGATGCTTTGCAGAGCACCTTCTTCCACTTTGTGTCTTAAGCTCGCCATGCAGGACACAGAGAGGAAAATTTCTTTTTTTTTGCTACACCTGTCCTCCACTTATGAGAGGGAAAAACTCCTTCATTCCCCTTGTCAGGGCAAGATTTATCCTGTAGAATGCAAGCTTTATGGTTCTTTTTTCTTTGCCTGCTTTATTTAATTGAATGCTAGGAGTGATTTCTCTAAGAATGTAGAGAGCAACCAGCCTGGAATACCAAAATATGGCACCTTCTTAATTAACCAAGCAATCATCAACTTGATCGAATCTCTTTGAAGTTTTCCAGCCAGTACGTGCACGCCATATGCAAAGAGATCAGTAATGTTGGAATGGCAGTGCTGGCAGTAAGGTCAGCTCCTTGATCAATAATAACTCAGCCTGAACAGACATTTAATCTGAAAGAAAGAGGTCATCTCCAATCAGGTCCTTTAAAAGATCAACCAACAAAATCTAATCACTGATTACGGAATATTTAGTCATGCAGTGACCTTGGTTACTATTGTTTAATCATACATTATTAGTAATTCCTTTTAACTCCAGCTTGTGAATTAGATTTTGTCCTAATTATTATTGCAACTGTTAAAGAAGGAAGACATTACATTTTATATGACACTGACTTCATAGGCCAGAGCCAGCAAAATCAAATCCAAAATGTTTCTGTGAGGCTGAGTCTTTCTGTCTCCATATCATTCCTAACAAATATTTCTTCAGTGTTTTCTTAAGGACCTCTTGTGTTGGACAATCCCCAGCTTCTCAACATAGAAGAATGTTATAACATATCTTTATCTCATACACAGGGGGAAAGTAAGGAATGTGTAATTTCATAGGTACGCTGAAGCAGAGCATCTCACTATCTAATGTCATCCGTGTTAGCAATGAACCAAATGCTAGACGTCACTTAAAATCAAAGAATTTGTGTGTTTACATAGGGTTGATATCACTGATAACTTTGTTAATTTTTAAGAGCATGTTGTCAGGGGACCAGTTCATGGTGGGTAGCAGTAAAAGAGCCAGCAGCCTAAATAAAAGTGAGGGACAATAGTCTTCAGATCCAGATTCACCTTGCTGTTATAAGGTGACTTATTTCCCTCAGTTCTGACTGACCAGGGGTGAACAGGAGATAGGAAATCGCTTTGAATTTTCCAAACATTATATCCAGAAGGTATATATTGAGAATGCCCAGAGTTAATGAAGGTGCAAGTCATTCAGATTGTATCTACATTTGAAAAAGAACCAAACAATAAAACTAACAAGAAAAATAAACTAAACTCACACCGGATTTGGGATTACAATAATCTGCTGGTGCACAAGGAGACAGTATTTTAAGGCCAGCATTAAATCCAGGATGATGAAAATAGGATTTTGATGTTATTGTTGAATCCTCAGCTCTAGCTTCCAGAATGTGTTAGGTGATAACCTGCAATAAAACTACTTTTTTATACTTTTAATTTTTTTAAAATTTAGACTAGAACTGTGCTTTGTAGCACAACTTTTTTGTATCCCATGTGTCTCAAACTGCATAAAAGCATGATATGAAGATAAAGGAATCATAGCTTTGGTTCATCTTGAAGCCTATGAGAAGGTGAAAACACAGATCCCCACAGGTCAGTCCTCCTGTTGGGCATCTTTTGGCCAACCCAGCTGCACTCAACAAGTGGCCTGTTCTTGTCAAACACCAAAAAGATACAAAGATGCTTTTACTGTCTGACAATTTTTGGAAGGAGTTACCTCAGCAGAACCAAATCAGTGCATTCCATGGCTGAGCAATGACAATTGAGAATAAGCACCAAAATGTGATGGCATCTCAGCAGGGGGAGTTCCAGAGCTCCTGACTATGCTTGTTCTTTCAGAAGAGCCCCTTGGTGAGCTGTAGCTGCCATGGTGCTCTCTCCAAACCCCTGGCTGTGAAACACACATGTGACAGACAGCTGTGTGCCAGGTGTGTCCAGAGGCTCTTGTGCCAGGAGCAGTGTCAGTGCTGGTCTGCAGCAGGACACTCTGTCTACTTTTCACATTCTTATGAGAGAACCTGCATGTCTGCCAGTTTCACCCACACTTGCTTGTTTCTTACACACTCTACTAACCCTTGCTTGTGGGATTCTGAGCTCAAAAATGTGTCTGCAGTTTTTTTTTCAAGTGTATCAACTGTTTTCACCTGAGGTGCCACCTAACTCACTGTACTTTGCCTCTGTCTCCTTTGACCATAACTCAGTTACACAGACCTCTGTTATGTTACTCTTTGGCCATAATTTCAGTAACAATCGAGCTCTACTGACATCAGCTTCCTCTTAAGGGCAGAACTGACCCATTTCATATCTTAAAATTCAGCAGTGATCCATGACAGGCTGCACCAGTCATAAATTAGAATTTTGTGTCTTTTGAAGGAAAAAAATGAGAGAAATATTAACTAGATGTTGTTCAGTTAAAGTTGGCAGTTGGTAACTATTTTTGTTCGTTTGTTTTGAAGTCTTGACATCAGACTGCTTATGTATTACGGTGTTTTTTATGAGGGGAAATTTTAGTATTTTGCATCTGTTGCTCTCAGAATTTTGGTTTTGAATTGTTATTCTCACACAAATTTAAGACGGGGCTCTGATGCCTCCCATATCAGAGTCACACAGTTCATGATGGAGCTAAGGAAAGTGATTTCAGGTTCTTCTTGGTAATCTTGAGAGATATCACTCTACTACTTTATGCCTCAGCCATCCAACTGGGAAAGCTATGTATAAATCAAGATTGCAAGCAAAGTTAAATGATGCCTCAGTGGATATATTCAGTGCAAAAACTTATTTTCTGTATTTTATCTTTCCTTCAGACGGCTGTCCTAGTAGACCATCACACTGGGATTTCATTTTACATGAAAAGAGAAAATAACTTTTACTGAAGGACTCATTGTGGCTTAGCCTTGCAAATCTGCAAATATTAGACCTCAAATGTACTGAAATCTGGAAGATTGATCTTGCAGAAGCCAATGTTATAACCTCAAACAAATTGATATTCTGTTTGCTGTGTCCTCTGGCCAGGGACTAAAATGAGTCACATGTTTGTTTTAGTGCATCTTTTAAATGTTTTATCATAGCTATTGAACCATGCATATGATGTTTTGATAAGCAAGGATTTTAGAAATACTTTAAATACTGATTTCATAGCTGATAACTATTTTTAGTGATTTTAGTCAGAATTGGTTAAATTTATCCAGGTTTTCAGCCATGTGTCTAAAGTCAAAAGGAGGAAAGGGAGGAGTTTAGCTGCAGCAAACTCTGCAAAGTTGATTTTGTTTTATTGTTGGAAAAAATACCATAAACCTCATACAGTGTCTGATTCCACAAAAAGATTTCTATGGGAGAGGATTTTTTTTTCCTGTCATTTCATATTGTATATTTTCTTTTTGTTGGGGTAATGTGTTTATTTCCTTATTACAAGTGGAACTGAGTCCTCTGTTCTCAGTACAGTTAAGGGTTGTGGGTGCTCAAAAGGATGGATGCTTTTGAGGTGCAGGACCTATCAGCCTCTGGATACCTTTTCTCCTCTGATTCAGCACAGCTAAGTGTTAAAAATGTCTCCTGGGAAAGGGAAAATATAGCCTTTCTGCTTAGCTGGTGCTGTTGGAGTGTCTGTTTTCCTTTTATATTTATTGTATATTGTGACACCACAACATAGATATATAAACAGAGTGGATGTTACTGGGAACTGTGTATGTGTGTTTGCATGTCCTTGTGTGTGCATTGAATAGGAATTTTCCCCAGAAATACATTAATTTTCATTGCATTGAAATATTGGCAGGGAAAAAAGCCAGCAGAGGCTTTAACCCTCTAGGGTGCTGTCTGTCTACATATGCAATCTCCCTCTGAAGTGCCCTGGGCTAAGCAGAGCACATCATAGCAGGGGAGGCTAGAAAAGGCAGCAGATCTTGTTCCTGTGCACAAACCTGGCATTTTATATCCCAGATGGTAGTTTTATGGGCCATTATGATGCTTCAGACTGACTCAATAGGTGAAATGACAGAATGAAAATAGTCCTATTGCCAAAAAAGAAAAAGGAAAAAAGAAAAAGAAAGAAGAAAGGTTGATTTGGGAGCTCAAGAACTGGCCCTCAATTGGACTAAGTCACAGACCAGCTGCTGTGATTTATGTGATGGTACAGTGTGATTAACTTTCCCCTGGATCATTAGAGAGTCTCTGTGGGTGGTGATGTGCCAGTTACTGTTCTCAGCTGGAAGGAGGATCAGCAATAAACAGCCAGATGGGGGGGAAAGAGGAGAAGGAAATTCTTAATCAGAGCTGAATTTTAAAGATTAAATCTGCACAGATTTTAGGTCAAGTATAAAAGTGCTTACTTTCTTAACCTCAGGAGCTTCAGTTGTCTTTCTCTGTAACAGCAGGACATGGGACATCTGTCACCCAGCTTTAAATCCTTGTCTGCAGTTTGCAGAGCAAGCTATAGGAGTGCCAAGTACAGTTATACCCAGCCCACTCCCAGACCCACCATGAGCATGTTTGCAGCAGAGAGTTGGGTGTGTGTGTGTCACAACTGTTCTGTGGGGTTCTGGAGAAAGTACCCAGGATGTGTGGGTAGGTAGGCACCTCACTGCTTGGCCTTTTCAGTGATGAAAGTTTAAAATTAAATCAGATGAATTTCACTGTGACAGGACTGCAACTTGTATTTGACACTAACTCATGGCATCTGCTACTGGTTTACTGCTAAACTGAGCTTAAAAAGAAAACCTTCCACAGTCACAATGGATGTCCTTGAGCTTTACCCTTTTTTATATTTAATATCTCCAAATGCAAAGACTTCAAAATTTCCGTGGGAAACTTGTGCTGGTGCTCAGTCATCCTCCCAGAGGAGAAGTGTTTCCTGATGTTCAGATTATGTTTCAGGATTTCAGTTTGTGCTGAAACACAGCCTATTTCGGTTTGTGACTGTTGCTTTTTGTCTTGTCACTGGTTACTCCTGAGAAGAGCCTGGTCCATCTTTATACAGTTTAGGTGCAAAAGGTGTACTCTTTGCACTCTCCTTTCAGATACTTATACACTTTGATCCTCCTGAGCCTTCTCTTCTCCAGGCTGAAAGCCCCATCTTTCTCAGCCTTTCCATATAGGAGAGTTGCCACAGTCCCTTCATACCATTGTGGCCCTTTGATGGGGTCTATCCAATATGTCCATGTCTCTCTTGTAGTGGGAAGCTCAGAACTGAACACTATTCCAAGTGTGTCCTCACCAGTGCTGAACAGAGGGAGGGGATACTTGCCCTCCCCTTGCCCAGGCAGCCCCCACTTACCTTCTCTCTGGTGAGGGCACATTGCAATCCAAGTTGTGCTTTATAGTTAATGTTGGTTTTGAAGTTTGCAGCCACGTAGCAATAATCTGTGCTCCAGAGGCCTGGGGTGTGCTGAGCTGGCTGAAAGCACATTCTGCAGCTTTTAAACACTTTTCATTGCTTCAATCTGCTCTCCTACCCCTCAGTTTACCCTCTGCTATTGCATCTTTTGCAAAGCCTGCCTGTGTATTGTTCTACCACCGACAGAAAGGCTGTGGCGTGGTGTGGCAGGTTTTTACATTCAGACAATCAGGATGAGTTTAGGGAGAATCAATGCAGGGGCAGCAAACTGTGAAATCACTATTAAAAAGGACTAATTCTGTAAAAGAATACAGCAAATCATGCTAGAACATTTCCTCTTGTGAAGGCTCTGCCTTCAGTTTTGCAAGTGGAGTGATCTTTCAAATCACATTGTAACATTTTACACTGAGTATGTAAACCTTCAACCTGTATGCAGTAGCAGATGATAAATAATGCTGAGCCCTTTTTCCTAAAATCTTGTAATTACTTAACAGTACATTTCATATTTTAATGTTTCTAAGTGCAGAGATAATGATTGAAAAATCATTGTTATAACCATATATAGCATAATAGCTCATATATGTCTTTATGATATCTATGCCATCCAATTAAACTTATAAACCTCTTTGCTAATTGATCTCCATCAGAGATAAATCTCTCTCAAGCAGACATCATTGTAATAAATCACGGTTAAAACACCAGACCACAAAAAAAATGTTTCTTGTGCTTGTCTCAGTGCAGAATTTCAGTTTTACGTGGTTTGTTCTATAGCATCATTCGTAAGGATGTCTGCAAGTCCAGTTTTCCCTCCCAAGGGACCAGAACTGAAAATACTTGCATCTGGATCAGTGACAGGTCTGAGATTTGCTGCCCTGTGAACCATCGGAGACAGACACTGCAGCTTGCTGTCATTCAAAATCGTGACTCACTATTTCCCAACAAGATAAGGTTTTAGTTTCAAAGTCCCTATATTCAGGAAATGTGAGTCTTAGTATACCTGAATTATTGCCTATGGAATATAGAAAGCTTTAAAACTCGCTATTTGTCATATCCCTCCATCTGACACTTTTATGGTTATCTTTTACTTTATCTTTAATTTAAACATTGAGAATTTAAGGAGCATAAAGACCCTAGCCTTTCTGTAAGGCACACAGCTCTTCTGAATGCCTTCTTGTCCTTAGGTTGTGTTTCTCTCTCTGCCACAGATAATCACATAAAATTTCCATTTCTGGTTATTTTTATCTTTTTTTATATGTCACATCTTTGTTTTCTTCTGAATTTGATATGCTTCTCAAGTTGTGAGATTGATAAAACTTTAATATTTAGGGTTTGAAGCAACTCAAAAGTCACAAAGTCAAGTGTAGGAAAAGGAAGAACAGCATGAATATTCTTTGTAATTTAAAGGGAATAACCCATTCATTATAAGGTTGGTTAAATTAGGAGAGAAATAAAGCTCAGGGTGAGTGAGACTGGGGACACTGAGTAGTCACTGCTACTCCAATCAGTATTAACTTACTCAAGTCTTTTACTCAAGTCTTCTCAGACAGGAGAAAAAAATGAACCAAATCCTTTTTCACTGTGGATGGGGGAAAAAAAAGCGCATTTTCTTGCTCTTCCTTTGTAAACATTGCTGTGTATTTCCTTTGCCTTTTACATAGTTTGTCCAATTTAGAACATTCAGTTTTGGATCTCTTGGACTGTTCCATCAGTTAATATACTGATTTTTTAATCTGGACTTCAAATTTTCAAAAAGAAAACAAAATCATGAACAAAGTAAGTCTGGTGATATACACTAAAGTGTGTTGCTTGATTGTGTCTCTTTTTCAGTTGGACAGTCTTCTGGAAAATTGGTAATTTGCACAGCCCTCACAGTGGCAGACAAATCCTCACTACCGAAACAGACCTTGCTGAAGAGTTCTGCATCACTCTGAACTGAAAATTGCCCCTGTTGTCTGAGCAACACTATCATTCAAATTTCTGACCTAAGTCAAGTAAAGTCTTACTTGAATAGTGGATCTTGTCGGTATTTGCCTTATGCAGTGCAAATGGGTACATGGCATGAGAGAGAATTAAGATTATGTTTATAGATTACTATAAGCCTTTTAGACAACATATGCTTAGGACCTGATCCTGAACTATCAATAAATTTGCAGAGGGTCCTTACTGGAAAAGAAATGCAGATGATGAGTTTTGAGTGGAGCCTCTTAATCCATTGCTGGTTTACAGCTGAGCTATACAGAGTGCCGCTGTTGGTTCCCATGAGCCTTAACAATTTGCTTGGATCTGCTTTTTAGCAGACCTTGTAACACTATCCAGACAGTTTTCAACCCCAACTCTCATCTTCTGTGTTTTAAAAATCATTGTTCTATCCTTATAGTGACAGAGGTCTAGCAGGGAATGGGGACATTGTATCACTTTGCACAGTAATGGAGGGAAGGAAGAGGAATTGTCTATAATTTGTTTCTCCATCCAGGCAAGTCAAGCTAAGTTATGATGAGAGCGGTGCAGCAGTCATGATCACCTACTGTTTTATAGCTGATGTGATTGTTTTTATGAAGCCTATAACATTTTTAACAGTGCTGTTTTGCTGATCGTTGTTCTTGTCTCAGCAGAACAATATTACTACAGTCAAGTTAATTCAGCTTGCAGGCAGGGTGTGCTGCTGACAGAGTGTGAGAAGAAATCTCACAGAAAACTCTTTTCCCTTATTCAGATATGGTCAGGGGACAAGAGAGTGCAGGGACACTGTTCAGTTGGTCAAACCTTTCAATGAATTATTCAAAGATTTTTTTTCTTATCCTTTTGGCAAGGTGACGAACAGTTCTGCCACATTTCAGACAGATAGCAACCTGCCATTTAACTTGACTCCTCAGCTTTTGTTATTCACACAGTGTTTGGGTGAAGGGCACAAGCGTGGATAAAAATAAAGAATGGAAGTAAAGGTTTGGGTTTTTTTCCCCCATTGATCATTCTGAATCCTTCAGAGTGCTGCTTTGCAGAAGGTCGCAGAGGAGTCAGCATAGTGCTGGCTACAGCAGCCCCCCAGCAGAAGGTAAGGTCAGGTGGGTGGCAAAGAGGGGGCAGACAGTACACTCCCCATTCTTCCAGCTCCTTAGCACAGGGTTTTTCTGCTTGCATCCTCCTGGCCCTCATTTGACTGCTCTCTTGATTACTCCTATTTCCCATCTGAATTGCAGCGGAACATGACCCGTAAACAAATGAGTAACATTTTCCTAGCATGTGGTGAGGTCAGGTGCTGTGCTTGCCCCTCTGCTGTGTTGGTGGCCCTGCTGAAAAAACTTTCCTATCTTCTGCAACTCCCTAGACAGCCCAGTGCTCTTTATCACTGTGATAAGAGGAAAGATAAACTCAGCCTACTTCTCTGGTCCTTGGATATTGCTCATCTCATGTCATCTGTCTCCCTGTTTATTCCTTCCTGTTGGGAGGAAAGAGGTAAAAGTAGATTTGGCAAGAAGAGAATAGTTTTTGCTCAAGGTGACCTTGCAGTTTAGAGTGCTAAAAATGTTGGTGTGGGAACACTCCATTTATTTTGCCTAGTGTTGTTCATCCTCTGCTGTTTTGAGAAGTAGAATTCCTGTGTAGTAATAACACACTCTCACAGACATGCTTGAGGTCATAAAAGCCCAGCCTTGAGCTAAACTGCGTGTGTGAAGCCCTTTGATGTATTGGAGAGGGCATTGGGCCCTGGCCCCCACTGTCCACTAAGGTGAGGTGAGCCTAACAAAGCCTGTGTCCCTGTGTGGCTCTGTCTGCTGACATGAGCTGAGCCTAGCAAAGCCTGTGTCCCTGTGTGGCTCTGTCTGCTGACATGAGCTGAGCCTAACAAAGCCTGTGTCCCTGTGTGGCTCTGCCTGCTGACATGAGCTGAGCCTAACAAAGCCTGTGTCCTCGTGTGGCTCTGCCACCTGGCATTGCTAGTGAGGTAATGACATAAATGTACTCTTTGCATTTCAGCTGTGTTTTGGTGGTCACCTTGGTTACCTGTACCTGTTGATTTACACACCTCTCATTTACTTTGGTGATACCTTAGGCATTTTGGTTCAAAGTCAGTGAAGTTAGACTGGTTAAAAAAGTTTCTTATTTTTCTTATTACTTTTTCTGCAGTGTGACCTCCACCATTTTTGCTTACCACCATCTGCCTGCTGCTGACTTAAATAGAAGTCCAGTGTATGCTTTGACAGTTGTCCTGGTGTTTTGGTCCCAGGAGACATTTTAAAATTCTTTTTTTTTTTAAAATCAGTGTTACTTAGTCTAATAAAGGATATTAATTCTAGAAAAGGGGAAAAAATAGACAAGCCTTATGAAGCTTGACGTAGATGGAATTTGATGTTCTGGAGGAAGGTGAAGAAGAAGCTACTGTGTTTTTCTCTTGCCCTTCATCTTCTGTTAATTATTACTGGGAAAACTTGCCACTTTCTGAAATTCATCTGGGTTTAGTTTTTTGCTGCTTCTGCTCTCTTTTCTGTAACAGTTGTTTGGAAATGGGCATTTAAACAAACTGAGAACTCAGACCTGCAAATAAAAGCACTGCGTTTTCAGTAGATATAGAAAGCTATTTAGCAAAACAGCCAGGGTCTACAAGTGATAATGCCTGTGGATTTACTGGGCTTTGCAAGTAATTCTTGAAGGCAAAAGTGTTGATGTAAGTATTTCTTAATCTAGGCTAACCAGAAGGCAGAAGAAATCTAAGAGTCACCAATCTAAAAAATCACCCAAAGTTTGGTGATTTTTGAATTGAAATGGTATTTCCAGTAGCTGCACATGCAGAGAGTAGAAAGTTTTAATGGGGATAGACAGAATCTTGTAATTTTTTTCCCTATGTGAGGATTATGCTGTTGACCAGGACAGCAAATTGTCTGGTCCTTTAGTGGAAATTGAGGTGTGAAAATGTTTGCACTGATTTGTTTTTTAAACATTTGCATGTACAGAAATGCCTGTGAGCATTTCTGGGCACATGCTTTAAAGGAATTTTAAAACCAGCAATGAGTAACTGGCAACATAAAATACCAGACTGAACTCTTGCTTACACTCACTTTTAGTGAGATCTAAATAGTTAATGGACACTGTGGAAAGAATGAGGAGGAAACTTGTGGGTTTAGCTGGTACTTTCTTCCTTTTACCAAAATAAGCTCCGACATCTAGGCCTGAGTCTGAACTAGCAACTGCTGCATGACTGCACTACCAGTTTCCAAGTCATTTATTTTAAAATGCTCTAGGATACTTGGAGAATGAAAGGTGTCACAGAAAAGCAGATTTTCCTTCATTCTGTTTGACACTTTGTGTTTGAGCTTACTATGCTATAATGGTACATAGAGATGTTAAAGTTTACTGAAGGTCTTGCATGTGTTTACGCAAAAAAATACCCTGTGTTATAGCTGGGAAAACTGAAATTAAATGAAATATGAATCTCCAAGCAACAGGTCCTTTCTACTAATTTTTAAGACTCAAAATTTCCTGGTTATCATCCCATTAACTCCCATTAAAGCATAACAACCTGTTTAAGGTTGAAGAGTGTATGTGCATTTATGTGGTGTGTTCCCCTATAAGCTTACTTCTTAAGGATTTAATGAACAGAGGCCATATTGGAGGGTAAAATTGCTGCATTCCATTATATGAGAACTTTACTTACTTTTTCCATATACACAATTGTATTCTGGAATATACTTTAGATATGCCTACATAAAATACTTGTAGATATGTGTTGCACGTGTATGGTCCTAGCTGTTGGACGCACAAGAAGAATCCCTTGGACAGAGTGCATTAATGGCATTAGAGATTTCACCCTCACACTTTTATTTTGCCAGGTCATGAGGAGCCTGAAGCTATGGATTTAACATTCAGGTTCATGGTTCTAGGAAACTGTTCAGCGTTCTCACCTTTGGTTGGTTTTGCTGGCAATCCATATCAGGAACATCTGGCCCCCTAATTGGCTTTGATGTGGGTTTTCTTTCAACATACGGCTTTGGAAAGGCCATTGTTCTCTTTATTAAAAGAACCTGGTTGAAACAAAGACTCATGTCTGTCACAGACTTAGAATGAAGAGAGAGAGAAAGAAAAGTTGTATCCAGCCTGTGAGCCAGATGAGTAAGTGCTTTAGCATGTCAAGGTTCTCAGAGTCCTGAGGAAGTCAGAGGTGAGCAGGGATTCTGGATTCTAGCCCAGTGGAGCGATGGGCGCCTCTGTGACCACAGGCAGCTAGTTAAATCTCCCCGTCCCTTGCCTGCTCCAACAGGAAAACTGGATGAAAGACAAGACCTGGTTAGATACCAGATGCTGTTTCTGAATGGAATTTTCCAAGTAGATGTAAATGCAAAGAACTGTGCTTTTACAAAAGGCCTCAGGCACTTTTATCAGAATTTCAAAAGTGATATGTGAGGCTGACAGCTATATCTCTTGATTCATTAGTGGGCTGCCATTTGAAAATCTTCTGTGATCTTGGAAGTGTGATGCTAGACAGGGTTTTTTGTAGTGCTGTGTTTCTCCTGTGAGTGTTTCCAGAGTTCAGTATAGGGGAAAGGGCAGAATTTATTTGCGAGTCTCATAAAACAGATTTTGTATCTATTTCCTTCTTCATTTCTAAAGCGGAAGACATGCTTGACATCTGTAGAGGAAGAGATCTAGGTGATGTAAATATTGCTTTGTCTAAGGTTCTGTTTCTCATGACTGTGTGACAGAAAAGGGAAGCAGAAATGGGAAGATTCAGTGACATAATTAAGGTGCTAGAGCACAACTGCTCTCCCAAATTGGGGGGGGGGGGGGGAAGGTTTCCTTTTATGTGGCAATGTGACACATTGCTAGCAATTCCACCATTGAGGAGCAACATTTGTGCACCACCTGAGTACCTCAAATGTGCATGGCTACAGAAATAAACTCTTTGTGGCTCTGTGTCCAAAGCACATGGACCTGATATGGGTGGCCTAATTGTTTTCATAGTGTCTAGGATTTCATTGTTTACAGGATTTTTATAATATGTGGAAATCTATATTAAAGACAACTAACATGGTAATTACTGATTAGAAGGAGGTTGGAAATGGAAAATATTATATAAAACATGTACCAAGGGATGGGAAAGGAGGGCTGCTTTTGTACAGAATGGGGTTCAATAGTCTCATGTGGAGTCATGATTTCACTGTTTGTATGAATTTTATTTGACACTCTTGTGGACCTAATTTCCTCCTCCTCTTTTAGAAGGAGTCCTGACGTGATAAAACTTGCCACAGCACAAAGTGAACTGTGGCAAAACCAAGGCTGTGCAATAGAGAATGATCATTCCTAAAGGAAAGGATAAAAAAAAATCTCTTTCCATGCTGAAGCTGACATCCCTCAAGAATTTGTGTAGATGAGGAGAGTTCTCCACTCTGGAAATATGAAGGGAAATTCTGTGATTTTGTAGCAAATAGTTTAGAGAAAACACCATGAGTCCTCTCCTGACAAAAAGCTTTCCTTTATTTCTCAAAGTGGATCAGGATTCCTGATGCAGATCTTTCACAACATGGTTGAAACGGTGTGGGGTTTGGTAGTTTGTGGGTTTTAAAATTTTTTTCTGTTTTCTCTCCCAATTTATCCTGGCTTGCAGGGTGTTTTGTTTTGGTTTTTTTTGGGCAATATTCACTTTAAGTAAGTGCAATTTAGAAATAGAAATTCACAATGTTTTCCATCCTTCCTATCTTTCTTTACTTGCCTCCCAGGACTTTGCTTAGGTCTCTCAGCTGGCTGTCTTTTCACATTGTTTGACTATGGGAAGAGCAATACCTGAAGTATGAGATGTAGTCATTACAAGCACACTGCCTTTGTAGTATAAATGATATAAAATGCTGTCTTATTTAAACAACAGTGACAAGATATTCTGAGTGAGTCTCCCTGTGTAAAACAATCTGCATTCCTACTGAAACACAGCTTCTTTAACTTTCTTCATCACTGCAGCTTTTGTTAGGTTGTTTCCTGATGCTTCAAGTTTCACAGTCTTCCACCTTGCTGCAAGCAAGCATTACAATTTCTTCTACAGCCACTTTTAAATTCTGGGCAGCAGATCTGCCATCTGCAGTCCATCTGCTGGGTCTAATACCTAAGAAAAAGACTTCAACCATGAACAGCTAACCCCCAGAAATTGTCAGTAATGAAGAGTCCATCATAATCACTTAACATGTCAAACACCTGCGTGAGCAAGACAATGAGGGAATTGGCTTTTGCAGCAGAATGGATATGGGATTAGATGGAGCGTTACTTGGGTTTGGATGGGAATATTTGTTTACAATGAAAAGGGCAGTCATTGTGGCACATCTCCTTGAAGCAAATAATCAACCCTGCTAGTCATAGAGAAGCACACATCCCCATTTGGCAGTGGTTTTCCTCAAGAACTGAGGGTGATACTTAAAACCTGGAGGTTTTTTTATGGGCTTGTCCAGGACCATGCCATAAATATATGCAGAATCACACAAAAGTCCTACTTTGATTAATGTCCCCAGTTATTTACGGCCTGAACTGGAGGGATGGTGCAGCACAGCTGCTGTTGCACCATCTATCCCTGATAGCCATGACACACTTAAAGCATTGTGGGATTTTTTAAGTAACCTGCTATGTCTGCTGTGCATATTTTCCTTTTCTTAAGCTGCTTTAGAGGGCATGTGGTCACAACACTTCATTGCTCTGCCACTGAGGGCTCCATTATTTTCAGGATGCTGCAAAGAGAGGGAATGAGCTGAGATCACAGAGTGCAGTGTCTTTGCTATAAATCCCAAGGACCAGTGTTAAGAGTTGCTGTACCTCCTATTTCTGTCACAGAACTGGAATCCTGTGTTAATAAAACTAGAAACATGTTTATTTATGACCCTCTCATGTGCCATAGAGTATTTCCACAGAGTACTACTTCTAGCCAGCCACAGCAAACTGTGTCCAGAGCCTGTGGTAGTTCCTGCAACAGCTCCAGGTAAAATGTCACTACAGATACATTGCTGGAAGCTTTTAGGAAAAATACCTTGAGGATGGTACAGAAAGAAGAAGAAATTAATTGGCATTAAAAAAATGCATGAAGATAACCAGGCAAAATTGTACAGAAGAACTGCTTATTTTGTGGAAGGAAAGTAAGATAGACAGAAAATGGGAATGAGAGTTAGGATGTTAGCAGATTGGAGCTTGTGCCCTGGGGATGAGGTTTGTGAGCCTGATGCAGAAAGTGATGGGAAGTCATAGAAGGATGATAACAAGAAGAATGACCTACAGTGAACTTCTGGCTTAGGAAGTGAGACAAATAAGCTTCTTGAAGAAATAGAAGGTGCTATGCCCTTGGGAAAAGATCAATATGTTTAGCAGTTGAAGCAGTAATATTCAGAGTTGACATCAAGAAAAGAAACAGTTTGCCTCCCCTTCCCCTGTTATGTTTTACTTGTTGCAGATTTTGTTTGTTCAGGGTTTTTATATTTAAATTTAAAAACATACATACACATCATATTTATTGTATTAAAATATCTGTATAATATAGCATTTATTATACACACACAAACCTAAATTTTCCCATAGACTGGAAGATATCTGGATTTGCTGAGAAAAAATTATATTCTGGTCACTTTCAAAGTGGAGAGTGGTAGTGTAATTGGATATAATGCCAAAGGCAATTAGGAAGTGCTAAAGCCATCAAGCCATCCATGTCTCTAATTCTGAACAGACCTGATGGAAATGTAGTCCTTGTACCAGGGTGGCAGAAGCCATTGTTCCATGCAGGAGTTCAGCAGGAGTATGGTTCCTTAAGAAACATGCTGTGGATTCATCAACACTTTGCTAAAACCAAGATGTTTTGGATGGATTTTATTTTTAATTATTAACAGGTAATAATAATAATAATTTCCAAACAGGTGTGGAAATTTAAGGAAACTCTCAGTGGAAAGAGATCCATTAATCTGGGAAAACTGGAAATTTAAAAAATGCTTTCATTTTTCTTTGTCTCTGCAACGTTATTGTTGGCAACAAGTTGATTTCAATTGGATGTCACTTTTGAAAAGAGTTGCCAGCTGTGTAGCATTTCA
Source organism: Melozone crissalis (assembly GCF_028551555.1). Taxonomy (NCBI): domain Eukaryota; kingdom Metazoa; phylum Chordata; class Aves; order Passeriformes; family Passerellidae; genus Melozone; species Melozone crissalis. Next base: position 37,781,489 of record NW_026535794.1, read on the forward strand.
GCAGCAATGGAGATAAGACATCAGTCAAGATTATATATCTATATAAGCCTATATTAATATGATTCTAACACATTTGTTGTCAGTCTCTTTTCACCTGAAGACCTTTAGGTGTTTTTTTGAAGCAGTTGTCAGCCCTTACAAAGAGAATTCAGTCCTAGTGAAAGTTGTTTTCCTTTTCTTGGTTTGTCTTTCACTGTAAGAGTGGACAGAGGTCCTCAGATTCTGGGGTTTATACACCGAGAGTGACTGATCTAACATAAAATGAATCAGATTTGTGTAGTGTGTCCCAAGAAATTATTTTATCATCCTTTTCTAATGATTTCAGATCAGTCTTCAGCCTTGTGATATGTAACAGTAGTAAAATTTCTGAAATTTTACATGAAACTGGTAAATTGAATGACCTAAGTTGCTGAGGTTTGCACTGCATATATTTTGGGGAGCCAAAGGTGATGAAAGTAGAATAAAAAAAGTTCTACTCTTAATTGCTACCTTTAACTCAGGATATTTGTGTGTACTTAGCAAAGGAGTTGATTTACCTAATGGTATTAGGATGGGTTAGTCAACATAGTTGTTATCCTATATCCAGTAATATCACTGTAGTTATGGGCCTGTCACTGCTTTAGTTGTTAGCCTCCAATCTAAAGGTTTTAAACGTGCATAAAAGATGTAGTTTAGACTGGAAATTTATAGACAAAAGGGGTTGTCCTCCTTTTAAGGGCCTGATCAGGTTTCTGGGCCTCTCTGCTCACTTGTGATCTTGATTTTTTAGGTTTTTTTTCAGATTGTTAGTCTGTGCTAGTTCTGAGTATATACATTGTGGTCTTGTCACCTGTTGACCACAGCAAGTTGGCTGCCAATACAAATTTTCTGGTCTCTCAAAAATAAAAAAATGTGGTCTTCTTTTTATTTTTGTTGAGCACCTGTGAATAATGCCAACATCACATAGAGGAGGATTTATTTTTCTCTCTGTTTTGTATACTTTTACGTCCAGAGGACCTCCAAATCAAGGCAAAGTTGCCAAATTGTGTATGGGATTGAATAAAAACAATATATCCTTCACTACTACCTAAGCAAGTAAAAAGGTTTATTAAATAAGGTACACAGATGCCTGTCCAGGGCACTTCGCTGGCAAGTCTTTACCAAGCTGAGCTGAATTAAAACCAATAATGCAGCAATTTGGAGAGGAAGTGTTCATATAAAAGCCAGGAGCATTCATTCTCCTTAAGCTTGTTTTTAAGATAGAGATTAAAAACAGAGCCTTTAGAAATCACAAAATTGTGTCTTTAGCTTCAATAAGCCATTAATCAGAAATTATTGTGTTGGTATATTTTTTTGTTGTTGTTGTAAGTGCCTCTATTTTATACATGACTTTTGGTTCAGGGTGGAGTTTTTTACTCTTTTGGCTTTTGTCATATTTTTAAAAGCTAATTCAAGAGTAATCCCTCCCTCCCTTTTCTGCTTTCAAATATTCTCTAAAGAAGGTGTTACCCTGTAACATGACTACAGCATGAACTTGCAGCCCAGATTCATTAAGCCTCTGAAAGAATGTGCCAGAGTATAGGGATAAAGGTCTGAGTCTTTGCAGCTGGAACGTATGGATTGATTTTTTTTCTTTTGCTTTCTTTTTTTTTCTTTTTTCCTTTGGGAATAAGTGGAGGAAAGTAAGTATGGGAAAATTTAAAGAGTAAAGTCTATATAAATGGTTGGCACTGAAGAATAATGAAGCGCACTTAAACTGGATCTCTTTATGGCTGGATCTTGGAACTTCTTGGGCAAGGTAATTCACAGTATATATGTTATCAGATTTTGATCAAGTTTTCTCTAAAGAACAACACTACTCATGGAAATTTTTCAAGTGTAAAAGATGCACACAAAAGTAATCCCTATTTTGTAAAATAGGTAGATGGTCAAACAGAGTCTTCTGGGTTACCTTTCTTTTCCTGAAGGCACCAGTCGGATGCTATAGAATTTTTTTTTTTTTGTCCCCTACTTATCTCTGGCCTTATTCCTGACGTAAAATCCATAACATTCCCAGGGGTTGAACTACCCTCAGGTACAGAAAAAGAGAAGATGCAACTTTCTAAACTACCCATAAAAAGGAACAGAAAAAGTCAACAGCTCCTGCATTACTCTTGACACAAAGGAAGGTCAAGATGGTAAAGCCTTGTCATTCAGAGCTCCACCCTGAAGAGTGGGAAGGAAATACAGCACTGTCATTCACAAAATTAGTTACCACCTTTTTTGCCAGCAAAGCAGTTACTAATGCTAATATTTAATCCACCAACTGGGTTATGCAAGTTAATGCCCCAGAGAAGGAGTCAGAGTTGCTGTTTTAGGCTTTTTGCTGCAAGCACTATGTTAGTCACAACTGATTTTGAAGATTTCAATGGCAGCTTGTGAAATGTAAAGACTTTTTATAGGAAAGAGAAGACCTTATATAAACATGGCACTGAATTCACTAAATCAGCTTTCCTGGCTACAACATAGCAGAAAATAGGACATCAGCCTTTCTTCCTGTAACAGGATAATTGAGCCCCATCTCCAAGAAGGCTCTGAGATGTATGAAGGAAAGATGATAATCAGTGTTTCATCTAGGATAGAAATATTTGGATTTTCTACCTTCCCAAGCTTTGTGTATCTGAGTATGTGTATGGTATGAGCTCTGACTCAATTTGTTTACCTTCCAGCACTGCTCCCATAACATCTGGTACATTTAATACAGAGATCCCTTCATGCCAATGGACTGTACAGTAGGATATAAATATTAACCAGACTAGTAAAATGTATTTTCCACTCCTGTTCTCAGTAATGCAGTTGAATTAAAAAAGACAGTCTTAAGTGACATATCCTTACTAACTTACTGCTGTTCTACTTTGTATTCATAAGTCTTCTGCAATTGCACCTGCTCTGATGCAGTATTGTGTCAAGAAAGCAGTATTAACCAACTGCTTCTTCTCTCTGCATATTAAGTAGAGTTAAAAGAGCAATACCATGGTAATGAGATAAGGAATTCCTATTCTGGGAACTGGCGATGTATTTATAAGGTGGTGGGCAGAAATAACTGTTTCTGAAAATACAGTACGTATCTATTTTAACTCCAGTGTTCTGTTTGTGCTACAAGATTTGGTAGATATAAAACTCTGGAGCTTCAGTGGAGTAAAATAAAATATGTCAGTTTTAGCCCAGTGACAGCACAGAGACATGAATTAGAATATGCATTATTGTTGAGTCAATAATAAAAATCCCTTCCACTTCGTGGAGGATTATTGCAGGTATTAAGGAAACTCAAGGCTTGGTGAATTCTGCCATCAGCCCCATTTATCTTTGTTAGCCACTTTTACTAGCTATGCAAGGGCCTTTCCTCAGCTTTGTCATGGTGTCAGCTGTGAGATACATCACTTGGATTGAGTTGCAACAAAGCTGTCAGACCTGAGGAGACACTAGACTCTCTGTTGTGCTTCAAGCACAGAGCTGTCTTCAGCTGTGATTCCAAAGCCTGGAGGTTTTACATGCTTCATATGCTGTCCTGTTATACCTGATATGGAGGGCAAACAAGCAGGAAGAGGACTGGAAAACCATGGTGGCCCTGCCAGTGTTTTGTTGTCTTCTGCCTTTTGGCCTTAATTCCCAAAATGCAATAGACTGTCAGAAATAAAAAACCAAATCGATTTCCTCTGATGGGCCTCTTATTTATTTAAAATTGTGTTTCCAAGGAAGATCCTTTCATTGCTTGTTTGAATGTATCTTGTGTCAAGAATCAATTTTTTGTCACGTGTAGGACAGACCAGTTCATAATGTACAATTATTTATAGCTATTTTATTTTTTCTTCAATGAGATAACACAGGCAAGACAAAAAACCTTTGGGGAAAGCAGCTTTTTAAAACCTCTAAGATTCTGGAATATCTTTCCTATTTGTTTGAACCAGTTTACTACATCCAAATTTCCAAAACAGTGGCCTTGTCTGTTGTTTAAAAGAAACTTCGTATCCACTGAACTCTCTGACCTCCAAAAGGCAGACAAGTTTTGACCAGTAGAATCTCAGTTTCTTTTTTTTTAATTTCCAGACACCATGAAGAATGTCTCACACTGTTTCAGCCTCTGGTTTTCTCTTTTAGACTATCAGACTTAACCTGTGAGGTTAAAAAGGCTATAAGAATGGAAAAAAAGTATTTCAAATAAGTAATTTCTATTTCCTTATGCAGAATCAGTTTCTTGATGACTGCTTTTTAACACTGATTCTAATTTTTAGGCGAATAATCTCTAAAAAGTAAATGAGTTTCAATTACATACTTTTAAGTAAAGCACAAAATATATTGAGTAAACTCTCAGTACGTGCTTCTGAATAATTTTCCCCAGGCTTCTTTCTGTACTTGCAACCTTACTTTATTTTTATTACAGATTATAAATATTTCTACTTCACCTGAAATGGAAAATAGCTACACTTCTTCTGATGCTATAAAATAAGTCACAATCAATCTCATTAATTGTTTGAATCAAGCCCTTGAACTACCCAGATATTACTTCTATATTTCATTGCATTTTTGTCTTGGTAGAATTAGAATCATCAATGTCACTTTAAAATTATAAGATTTAAATATAATTCCAACAGTGTTTCTGCATAAAAACTTACTTTTTTCTTTTTGGTGAGGACCAATCAGACACCTGGACTTTTTGAAAATATTTTATACTTATCTAGACATATTAATCCAGAATTATCTTGAAGGACCTTTAGAAGTAAATTGTTGCCTTATGTACAATTCCATACATAAATCAGGGAATGGGATTATAAACTTCATCATTCACTTTGGGAAGTAATTGGGAAACTTCAGTGATTTCCATAGTATTGCACATGATCAGATTTTGTGTAATAATTAAAAAAAATGCTCTTCCATGGAATTGTGAGAATTTTAATGAATTCAAGTAGATGAGAATTTTTTTCTGTACTGGAATTTCCTTAGCCTCATGCCCTAATAGCAGTTCATCTCTGACCTGGTAGTGAATCCACACCAAAGCTCTTCATCCCAGCATGCCAAGCTCTTGGAAGTTCTGAAGGACTTTGTTGCAGACTCACCTTAAATAGCAGCTCAGGGGAAGGATTCTGACTGTAGTGGCCTGGATTTCACATCTAACCAATGACCCAAGCTAACCTCAGTTAGCTTGTGAAATCTTGCAAGATCACAGCCCGAGATAAAGGATTAAGGTAACAGGAGAGGCAAGTTGAAAAAGGTAGTTTGTTCTCTTAGGGTCAGCCTCAGTATAAAAGGTTAACTCTCCTGGTCTGTCTGTAGTATTGATAACCTTGATAGAATTGCTGATGGAGTAAAACTTCTGTGTGAATAGATCTTTTGTGCTGCACCTGGGCTGTATTTAAGACTAATTCCAGCCTGCCAGAAGTTATTCTGAAGATTTTATATGAACTGTACTGGCTGCCTGCCACCCACTGTGGTTATTAAGCTGAGCTGTGCCATTTGTTTCTTTATCTCAGGTTGCATGTGCTCGAGCTCTCCCTGAGCTATTGTCAGTTTGCCTGCATTAATAAATTGCAGCCTCAAGACCACTAATACACAACACCATGATATAAGTTTTTGTCTTGTTGAATACTTCATAATTCACCAGTGCTTGTGTCTAGCTAGTGAATTTCAAGGACAATACATCATGTTGTGCTTTCAAAGGCTGAATCCTTCCTTTGGGGTTATAAGCAAATACTACTCTTATGTCACACAGACACTGAAATATCTCTTGGGTTCAGGCCTCGTTCATCTCCCTTAATGTTATCTCTGAGCAGCCCTGTGCATAAAAAAACGAAGTGGAGTAATTGCACTTGATGCCAACTGCTTGAGAAAGGGCATCCAGGCTTCAGATGGAAAGGTCTTCATGCAGAAAATCAGCAGGCTCAGACAGGGGACACGCATCTCCCCTCCAGGCAGAAAGGCTGCAGGGTTTCCTTCTGTCCAGCACTGTTGGGATCCAGGTCTGCTGTCATTCAGTTGCTGCTGCTAAATGCTGAGTGGTTAGAAGCCAGCAGGTGGTTTCTAACATTTTGAAAAAAATTTATTTCTGTTGGCTATTTTAGTTTCCAAAGTTAATTCTCTTTTGGATTATCTTTTCAAAGGGTTCTTTTCTGGTCACTAGATCGGAAGGCATTTGCTGACTCACATGACTATTCTAATTTTCTCTCCTAAACATCATGTGATGGTACCTTGTCATGTTCAAAGGCAAAGAATTGCTGTCAGAAAAAGCTGTAACTGCAAGAAACTGTAACCTCAAAGACAAATGCCTGCTGACAGGGATAACTTAGTAGTACCATGATCAGGACAAGAGACGCCCTCAGATGAAATAAAAGCCACAGAAATGAGGCTTTTTTTCTTGCTGTCAGTACAATGCCAACAGCACCAACCTTTCCAGAGCATTGCTCTGCAAAAACGTGAAAGGAGAAATCAAATGTCTGTCTTGAAATTCTAAAATAGTTTTTAAAAGTACTTGGGAGGAAGCTAAGACTGAGCAGCTCTAGTTGGAGCTTTGCTGCAGTCTAGATGACCTGACAAAAAGATACATTGTTGGATGAATGGGTACTAGTGAGCATTTCTGAAGGGCCTGGGAATTGTAGTCTCATGACTAGAGACACAGCTGATTTTTAACATTTTCATGAGGCAAATTTATCTACTTCAAGGTAACACATAGTCTGTGCTAATTAAGCAATATCAGATCTCCAGATCTGCAGACAATTGACTGCAGCAATTCTGCTGCTCTTGCTGTTTGGAGGGAAGATAATAATTTATCCATTAACTACTACCTGGGAATGACATTGAAACTTTAGAAAACACTTTGATTTTTTTTTTATCTTATTTTTTTCCCTGCCACTAAATAAAAATGCACTTTCCAACACTAATAAAAAAAGGCTGGTAGAGATACGTCTGTGGCAGACATCCCAGAAATCAACAACCGAATAAAAGATTAAAGGTCCTTATTTGGTTTAGAGACATCCCAGATGATGGAGGAAAAAAGCTTGGGACCTAGTTTTGACAGATGCTAAGAGCATTTCAGCTTTCAGTGAGGGCCAAAGGAGTCAGAGAAACTAAGCCCCAACGGTCTTGATATCTGGGAATTTTGGCTATTGGCCTGTGCTTGGAGGATTATTATAGGCTTTGCCATCCCATTCCACCACCTTTTCCTATCCCATTCTTAAGCTTCAATTTTCTAACCTGGCTCATTCAGAAAGGCAGTCCTAGCAGCAAGAAGAAATGGAAATTTTGTTAGCTCTGAACAGTGTCACCAGGAATTTTATTGAGGGGAGTGTGTTAACCCTTGAATGAACAAGCACTTGTCATCTGTTTTGCAGCCAAGGTCACCCATCCTGAGTGACTCTTCTGAGTCATGATGCCCTCTTTAAAAACGTGGGTTGCTAGAAGGATAGTAATAAATTGAACATAAATAGAAAGAACAAATAATGCCTTGAGAATAAAATGACACCTCCCCCTCTTGTGTTCTGCAAATACCTTACATCGTCTATAAGCTACTCAAATAGAATGTAAAAGCAGAAATACCTAAGTAGTACAAAGAAATTTTAATGGCTTTCTGTGGAAATTTAGTTTCATATTTCTTCATTTTCTATCTTATAAAATACCATTGCAGGAATAGAGAGGATGGTTTACATTTATAGAAGGTGCCAAAGACAAAGAAGAAATATGGTGTTCAGTACAGTAGGGGAAAAGAAGAGAAAGCAAGAAAAATAGACTCTATTGCTCCAACTGTAAGACACTATGTATTTCAATTCAAGCCTCTGTCGTCTCATGTGCTGAATTCTCCCTGATGGGCTGTTCTGTAATCTTCTCCTCCCTAACAGCCATTTTTCTTATCGATATATCATTTCAGAATGAAGGCAGCAGAGATTTTAGCTAAAGTCGTAGTTGCATGAAAACGTAAATCTGCCCTTGCAGATCTCAGCACTACATGACAAACACTGTGGTCCTGTGGCACAGAACCCCTCTTCTGGTTCAAGTGCATTTAAAAATCATTGGCAGGTGAAGCTGGAGGCTTTGTGCCACTCCTGTCTCCCATCAGACTGGCACCATCTGCTCCCATCCTAATCCAGTGCGGAGATCGTATAAGCTGTATAAACTGTACATTGTGTGAGCTGGATTATTTGGCAGAATTTGGCAATTATTAGGAATGCATTTAGGCAGCCCTGCTAAAACAAGACTAAACATGTAGTGCTTTGTTAGCACAAAGATCTGACACTGATTGGCATGTAGAAAAGAGGAAAACCATGGGACTTGTATACATTCACAGAGGCCTCTGCTTCCTGCACTGGCTTATCAAAGCTTTCCTACTCCCTGTGCAAGACTGCTAGCCATGTAAGGTGTTTGTCTTTTGGTGAATGATTTTTCTTTTGCAGTACAAACTTTCAATGTCACACTTGAGAGACATGAGCTCAACTGTAGCTTCTTCTGTGATGTAATTGATTTAAAAGACAAGAAAACCATGGTCATTGGTTAGGCCTGATACATAGATATGTTTATATGATATATTGTGAAACATAAAAGCTAAAGGACTTTAATCTGACATGAAAGATGTACAGGTTATAATTCAGGAATTTATTCAAGTAGATAAAATTAGACTTTAGTTCCTTTTTTTTCTTTTTTTTTTTCGGCTGATATAAGCTATTAATAAATGCCATTGCGTGCTGGGGACTTCTCGTAACAGTGCTGCAAATTTCTGTCCTTTGCTTACTAATGTGTGGGCATCCATTTTTGGTCCAATATTAATTTAATCAGTGTTATGTTTGTCAGTAACACGTATTTAACATTGCTAGTAGAGACGTATCAGTGTAATTGCAAGAAAGCAGACTCATGAAGGAGCCATAACTCATGGCTTCCAAATAAGAGTTATGACAGGAAACCAGAAGCAAAGTCTGAACACGTTGGTTTGTACATGGAGGTAGTATACTGCCTTATTCACACTTGTGAGGAGTAGTGCCTAAACTTGATAGCAGGTTATTAAAATTAATAACCCTCTATAAGTTGGCTTTTTTCACTTGACCATTGGTTCCTTGGGAAAACAAGGAATGAAGCTGACTCTCAGCTACATATTCTGATCTCTTGCATTATAACATCTACCCAGTCTGAGGCCACATGTAACAATTGTAGAGTCAGTTCATGAGCTCACTGCCAGTTACCCAGGAATTCAGAGGACTTTTCAAAGCACATGTGAAAAGTCCTCCTGGAGGTCATTTAACCTGTTAGCTGTGTTTTAATTCCCTGATTGTATGCAAATCTGTGCCTGTTGCTTCACTGTGTGATGCAATCTATGGCACGAGAATTCTTCAGTGGCAGAAGCATGTTAAATCACTTCCTTTCAAATTTGTGAGATGTAAAAAAGCAGCCTGAGCTTCTCACTTTTGATTTTATAGGGGCCAAAGGCTTGTTTTATGGAGCCAAGTGGCAGCTTTTCCTTTGCTGAATAATTTATCTTCTGCAATCTGAATTGTATTTTCCAGTTACATTTAGAAAAGAACATCATGTTTCATGACGTTTCAAGAACATCATGTTTCATGTTTCAAAAACAACTTGTTTCATAATTTGATGTAGCATTTTTAGTTTAATCTGACTTTACCACATAAAGCTTTTATTTCATACCTTTTTGCCCTTCACTCCAAAAGTCATTAAATGAGGATTATTTTATCTTTACCTGGTTCTCTAATAAGCATTTAAAACACTAGTGAAAAAAAAAGGCAACCAGTAGCCCAATCAAATAAACCTCCTTTCAGCTTGAAAGCTGTTAATTTTGTCATGATTTCCGCATAAAACTCGTAACTGATAAATAAATGATTCAAGATACTTTTCCAGAAAGCTTAGATTCTGGATAGATTACAAAAAATGACAAATTAATACAAAGTGAAAGTTTATTTTAGTTTTGTACGTATTTCACAGAGCTTCTAGAGTTAAATAATTAAAAAGGGCTAATTAGTATGCAGTGTAATTCAGATGAGGTCCTTGTTTTCCATTTTTATTACACTTTAATACTCTGCAAAGCTTCCTTCTTGATGGTCTGTGTGCTTTTCTCCCACTTGACTAGTCAAGAAATTTGAATAGGCTAGATGAAAGATATGTTTTTTGTAGTTTGTTTCACAAATATTTTTAAATCTTCAAAGATTACTTTTGTAGTCTGTCTGAAAACTAGACACCACTTTTAAAACAGTGCTTTAGCTCTTCTTTTTAGCACTTTGTGCTGGGATTGCAATGTATCAATTGTTTTTTTTCCTGACCTCCTACAACATGATGGGGAGAACATTATCTGTGCCTATGCATATATGGTGTCAAAAAGTGAACTAATGTTTTCAAATTTTTCTTAGTTGCAGGTGAAGAAAAGGGAACTTCAAATCTTATGTTAATGCTTGTAAAGCTCAGTAGGAAATTAATATTTTCCTAAGGGAACTGTAGTGGTTTCATAATATTTTGTATTAGGGAAAAAATACGTATTTTGCACTGAATTTTGACCTCCGGACATGTCCGGGTGCACTGAAATCTTGAATGACTCACCAAGCCAAAAGTGGGTGTGAGTTTGCCAAGCAGATGAGGGTGGTGAGATGCAGGAACAGATTGCCCAGAAAAGTTGTGGATGCTCCATCCCTGATACTGTTCAAGGCCAGGTTGGATGGGGCTTTGAAAGGTGTCCCTGCCCACAGCAGGGCTTGGAACTGCATGATCTTTACAGTCTCTTCCAGTCTCTATACTATGATTCTGTGAATGCTACTTTAAAGATTATTCTAACTGGTTCCCTCTAACACTCAAGTGTCATTAAATATGACAAATGCAAATTTTTTCCATTCACTTTTCTTTGCATTTTGGAAGTAAAATACAGAAAATGAGTTATGGAAATAAGATAACCTGTGGAAAATCATAGCATGGTGTGGTGAGTGGGAGGTATCCAGCAGATCTTCACTGACATGCTGGTTTTGGGGAACAAGAAATACTAGTTTTAATATCAAGGATGCTAAATAGAATTTGGTGAAGGGAGTAGTCATGTTATGCCCCCATCTAAGAGCATAATGTGGACTGTCACTGCTCCAAGTTATGTGCAACAAGACCCCAGTTCAGGACTAGATGCAGGAAGTTCTTTATCTCTAGCAGTTGCTTGTTGCCTACAGTTTGCTGTGTTCTGTCCTGAATTGTGTTTTCAATCTGTAATCTTGTATGTGAAAGATACAAGATGTGGAGAAAGTGCTGGTGAAGACTAAAGGAGCAAGTCCCATTAGATGTACATGATCTCTGTGCAACTTTTCTGCATCCAGGTAACACCCTGAATTTGAAAAAAAATTAATTATATTTTGACACAGAGAAATATGCAAAGATACTAAACAAAGATAGCAGTTTCCTTTTATATACTCTATTCATCTGTGTGAACTTGTTTCATTATTTTGTAGTCAGACATGGAGAAATTAAAGATTACCTGCATTGAAAGTTGTATCCTGATCTCTGCTGTAAACATTTACAGTGCAGTAATCCAATTATTTATTCAAAAAGTAAAGTAACGGATGATAAACTAGATTTCTGTTATGATAATGCAATGGAATTTTCCATTCAAAAATGTTGAATGATTAAAAAGGCACCCAAAACTGGGTATGATAATGAGCTGTTAAAATATTATCCTGAAATCTGCTTTTCATCCCAGTAATTTACAAAATCATTAATTGCAAGCTGCATAAAGTATTTCCAGTCATAAGTTTTAAGAAGGAACTATGGCTGTTCAGCACACAAGATGTCAATGCTTTTAAAATCATTATTTTTTTTCCATATTTCTGGTATGTGATAAAAGTCAGAATAAGGTTTCTGCATCCCGTCAGAAAAGAAGGTGCAGATTTTTGGAGGGAATGTGGTTCTTTGGCTACATCATGCTCATGTAGAGTAACCTGGAGTCTCTAAAATTATGAGCATGGATGGAATTTTATGAACCCATAAAACCTGAAACCTGAGGCTCAGCTTCAGACTGCTTGATGTGCTTCTGACATTCCTGCTTAATTATTTTGGAAGAACACATCAATGTTTCTGTTCCTTACCAACCAAAATGCCTCAAACCTTTGAACAAATTATTCCCCTATGCATTGAAGATCTGCCAATACTGCTTTTTCTGTCCTACAGAAAATACATTTTAGAAGACAAATATGACATTGTTATGAACAGATTGGAAGGTAGCCTGCTGTCTTTATACAACCTGTTCTCAGTCTGCAGAATCACTGGCATGTCTGTAGGCTGGCAGTGCACTGGCATTCACTTTGAACCATTTATTAGGATCAGAATTGAACCTCTCTGTTCACCTCCCACAAAAGGACTTTGACAGAGAAGGCAAAATGGTGAAGATTCTGTTCCTACTTTTAGCTCTTTAACTCCTTAGTCAGTCCATTTCCATTGGCACAGCAGTTACTATGCAGAACTTTCTTGTGCAGATAAGCCTTGTGCAGATAAATCCCGTCTTTGGAATATGTGCATTTTCACTGCTGCTCATTAAAGTGGCAGGTGTGCTGGTATCTGATGTCACCTCAGACAAATATTCTGTGTCATTGCTATGCTGCCTGTCCTGTGGCAGAGATGGATGCTTCTCTACTCATAATAAATTGCAAGTCAGGGAAGAAAAAGTGATGTGCTTAGGCTCAGGTTGGCTGGTGTGCATCTAAGTTAACCAAGAGATTACTTTGTTTAAATAGCTATAAATGTTGCTCCTGACTCAAGCAGGGTTCCCCTCTTTCTTCAAAGGTAAACCAGGTTTCCCATACCTTTTTCTTGCTGCTTCTAACAGCATACAACACAAGTCATGTTGTTTTGTCTGACTGCTGCAAAATTCCCAGGACTGTGAAATCCAAAGCATCAATTCAAGAGCCACATGCATTTTTAATTTCTGTGCAATATCACTTTTAATAGTTGGAATAGTTAAATTGAAAGTAAGCTTTAGCAAGGTTTCTTATTAGAGATTATGGCATGAACATTTTCTATATCAACTTGAAATCATGAGAATCCTACCAATGCAAAAAAAAAAAAAAAAAAAAAAGAGGACGAACTGGGTTTTTCTTTATTGAAGTTTAAAATTTGTCTCAGCAGAGAATTAAGTCTGGATGAGTTCACTTGTATAGGAAACTTTTTATAATCTCTATTTTACACATCAAACCTAGGTATTCTGAATCACCTTCTCTGGAGACTGCTTACCTCTTTCCCCTGATACAGAAAAGTTAGATTTCTACTATGCCTGAGGTGTCTATCCTCTTTTGGATATTTGGTTCAGTGAAGGCACACAATAATAAAAATTAGGCTTCTATTGGAAAATTTCATAAGCTTTTGATAAAGGAGAGTTTTTAACAGCATATTACTGATAATGTTTAAATCAAGTCAAAAGTGGATAAGCAAAACTTCATGGAAGTGTAACAATATTTTTGATATTTCATAGTTACAAGAGAAATGGCTGATGCTGATGTTTTACTTTTTTATTTTATATAATCAGTGAAAATGGGTTTAAGAATATTTAGGTAGGGAAATCACTCTGGATTTAATAATTACCATATCAGTGTAATGGTATTTTTTTGCTTTCTGTTGAATCTAGTTCACAGATATAGGGGTGGCAAAAATAATAGTATCATTATTGCCTGTTAACATAGCTCATTAACATGTTATAGTAGTCATTACCTTTGCAAGGAGATATTGATTCCTATAGAAACAAAGGCTTCAAGTTAAAAATAAGTAAATGGAGAAATGTCTCCAGGAGCAATCTTTGCGCTCCATATGCATTTAATTCTTATAATTGTACTTTCATGCTGTTCACTAGACTGCTTGCTCATAGTACAAGTCCTAATGGCATAATGAAAATGCATTGTATTCCACTCTCATTTGATATTTCTTGCTTTTATAATTGTAATGCCATTATACAAGGAAAAAAATTTCCTGTGATCAGAATCTTCTTGCAGTAAGATGGAGAAGTGAATTTTGTTTATCCATGGCATACTTGTAAATCCTGAGTATAATTCTTCCAGATTTGAGGCCTGAAGAATATGCCTCAAAATTATTAGGCCTGAATTATTTAGGTGTAAATAAGGTTACATAATTTTGTTCTGTGACTACACTGAGTTAGTATACAAATCAAGTGTGTTGTGGCTATGCTTTCTTTTCAGTATTCAGGTGAATGTGCCCTGTTGATTGTCAACAACGTGGGCATTTTCAGACTCTTCTCAGGGCTTTCATCAGTTGTGAATACAAAAGAAATTTCTGCAGACTTGGAGTCTGGCTGTTACTCTCCTTCAAGAGCAAGATGTGTCTGACTTCTCTCTTCTGGTTCTATTAACATTCATCAGTGATGATGAATTCCTAAGCTCTGCAGTGTTATGGAAATTTTCTCTGAGCTATTTGAGCTCTCATTTTCTTACCATGTGGTTTTGATTTGGGGGCATTTAAGCCAGTAAAATTTACTTTTTAATTTCTGCATCATTTTTATTTTCTGGAAATCCTTAAGTCAATGTTCTTTATGAGTGTTTGCAGATTTTCCAAGTAAAGTAAGCTGCTACTCAGGTGCCTTTCGAGGTGTTTGACAACTTCAGATATTATTTCTCCTTATTGCCTTCAATGCATGCTTTAGAAATTATAGATTGCTAGAAATTCCTCTGAAAGCTTAAATTTCACTTGTGTGTGGAGGTAAAACTAATCTCATTGTTGGTTCAAAATATGGTCTAAAATGCAGCAGTAATTTACTCAAGCTAATATGGCCTGTTTGGGATGGTCCAAAAGGTTTGATTTGCTCACAGCATCCTGAATGGTTTTTGTGATTTATGACACGATCTTTGTTGTTCTGTCAATGACTTGCTATCCTCAGTGTTTACAAATCTCTCTTTTTTTTTTCAGTTTGATTCCTTTCCAAAAAATGATTTATAAAAATATTAAATAGCTAGGCACAACTCTGCTCTGTGGCAATGCCCTTGGAAATACAGCCACAGCCTGGTGCTTTCCAGTGAGATCAACAAGACCAGTTTTAATTCCTTTATGTATGCAATGCTTTTGTGTCCTTGTTTATTAATTAGGATATTGTGCAGTGTGCAGTTAGTTGTGCCTTACAGGAATCTAATTGTATTGTATAACACTATTAACCTTTATCAATCAGAAATATAATCTCATAAAAATATTGAACTCTATTGAGATCTATTATCTATAAGAGCATTTAGATTAGTACTTCAATGTATTGCTGTCCTTTAATTGAGTCCCCTATCATATATTCCATTATTTTCATTGGGATCAACACAGGATAACAAAGTCTGTAATTACTTCAGGTATTGCCCCATTTACCCTTTCTGTGTCTTGGCAGAAGATTATTTTCTTAGCTTGCTCCTCTGAAAATTACTATTAAGAATTGGAAATGAGTCTTTGGTCTCATTGGAAATCCACAACAATTCAGTCTTCTCCTATAGCAGTTCTCCTGTAGCTATTAGTTGAGAGTTATCTGGATGTGCTGAGTTAGAACTGCCTTTGAATTAAATGAATTTAAAATCACTTCTATTGTAATATTTTGTCTCAGTACTAACAGAATGGGTTCATTACAACCACATAATTTACTTTCTACAAGCAAAGTATGTAGTAGAAATGTTTATGGAAAATCTCTGTGTCTATGTTATTAACACTTGCCCCTTGCTTATTGAACAATATCCCAATATAATTAAGATACTGATCGTTATTAGTGTAATAAAGAGTCTCTTCCTTTGGTATTAATTGTAGTGGTCAGAGACTCTTCTTATGACTTTCAGCTTTCCTCATTAGTGGTTTGCTTTCCACTAATTTATATTCATTGCTATTATCATCCCATTTTCTAAATGACATTTTCCAAGAGATTTGTTTGTTTTCCTGTGCTTCATCTGGGTTATTAATTAATTTCTCCTCTTGTCTTGATCATAGCTTTGGAAATTTTGTGGCCTCTAGGGAAATGTTCCAAATCACAATTTACTTCTTTTTTATAAGTATTATTTATATTAAATTATTTTTCACAGAAGATCCACCTTACGTTTTTTCCATTTCTTTTTTAAAAGCATTCTTTGAAAGGCCCAAACACACGCCCTTGATATGGACTCCACAGTTTTTGCATACAATGAGTATAAGGATGTCATGTACTCAAGCAACTGCTTTTTACTCCTGGAACCAATACCTGTTTCTATCTAGATGATGTAAACTTCACATATTTTTTATTTGGAGGCAATGTTTTTGACCTAGGAAAGTGTCATCTGTACTTTGTGTATTCTGTGGTGCCTGTAATGGTGGCAGTATGACACTTCCCTTCTGATGTGTCCCTGTGTGGCAATTTAACAGTCTTTACAGTCACAACAGATAGGGAAGGAGCCTAAAACAGTATTCTTAGATGAGCAATATATCACCCAGTCATTGGAGATTCTGTGTGAACTGATGTCTCCAAAAGTGCCAGTTGAACTTTTTCAATGGAGGATGAGTGGGGCTTGAGAGGGACCTAGAGAGGTTAGAAATCTGTCCCACTCTCTTTTAGTGCATACAGATTTAATGTTTTAGCTCTTCCCTGTGTCTTTAAAATATTGTGTAAGAGAATCGTGTTTCACTCTAGACTTTGGACACTGTGACCAGAATATGGATATCCTTCTATGGAATAGTCTTGGAGTAACAAGAATGCTTTGGAAAAGCTTCTGCTTTAGTATAGGCCATGCTTTTGCAATATTTTCTCTCCTTACTCCCTTCAGTCATGTCCCAGGGAATTTTCTAAATAGTTACTGCAACCATAAAAATATAGTGTGGGTTTTTTTTTAATTAGGTAGGCACAAAAGCAGAATTAAGGTTTTAAAGTCACATTAAATCTTTCTGCTTCTACCATTTATCATTGTCCAACTAGAAAGGTTTCTTATGTGCTTAAATAAATTTTTCCCCTCTTCTGTGAGTCTTAGTACAATCCCCCCTAGTTCAGACATTTCAAAAGCAGTGGTTGCCACCATAACTACATCTTATGGGAAATGTTCTTGTAAGCTAAACCCTCATATTAGATTAGTGACTTTTTATTGCATTAGATATGGAAATATTCAATGAATGACCAGTCACTGCAAGAGGCTTTTCAGCAGCAATGCTCCAAGCAGTGAAAAGGAGAATGATGTGGTTGGATTAACAATGGCCATACCAAAAGAAATATTGACCCACTTTCACTAAAAATCCATCAGTTACTACAGGAAGATGAATTTAACAATACCAGGAATATTTACAGCTGAAAACATTTTGTATCAAGCCATGCAGCCTATGTGTTATTGTTTGAGAAATTGTAGCTTTGCATTTCTGTTTGCCAGCAACTGGCTGCTGTACTACAAAAGCACAATTATTCATTTCAATGGAAGTCACTTCTGATAACATCCTACCTCTGAATTCCCTCCCTTCCTCATTGTGTTCTGGCTGAGGCATCTCTTTTTCTCTGATTTATTACAGGAAAGAAAAATGTTTTTAATCTCTTTATGATTTTACTTTTTATAGTAGTTATATATATATATTTTTTAAAATATCTTTTTTAGTTTGTTCTACAGCCTGCATGATTTTGTTCAAATCTAGATTGGGTAAGACCAGTTTAGGTTTTGCTGATTTTATTAATTGTCCCTTAGATATTGCATGGTTTCAGACCAGAAACAGGTTCCACCTGCTGTCCCCTCTCAAAGCATGTTGGCAACAAGCCTGAGGATCTCTGTGAATGTGCCCATTTCAGAATCACTTATAAATTAAAGGCGATATAGAAACTCTGATTTAGTAAGTGAACTAAAGAAAATGCTTTCCAGAATGTTACTTTGGCTCTTAAGAAACACCAGTTTTGCATTACATTTTTTTTTTAAATAGGCAGCTCAAATATTTTAAAGTAAGACAGCAAAAGATGAAACAACAAAAAAAGCATTCTAAAGTTGTCTATTTTAATCCCTTCTGTTTTTCAGTGATTATGTATTTTCTGTACTCAGAGCTTATGTGTCTCTCCCCGCTTATCCCATAGGTTTTAAAAGAACACATAGGGAAGAGTAACATAATGCAAATTTGGTTCTTTTCTGTAGGAGAATTATTGAAAGAACAGGTTCTTTGCATGGCCTTGTAAAGGTACAAAACAAGTACCTGCTAACAATGATTTTGAAGAGTAGATATGAATATGATTTAAAAATGTTGATTCCAACAATATTGTAATGCAAATCCAGATCATAAATCTTAGCTGATTCCTGTTGATTTAAACTACTGGCCTTCCTTTCTGATTTTTAAATCTTACTGTGGGAAGTTTTCTTTCTTGTCAGTGGGGAGCTTGGCAACACAGATTGGAACGTTTGCAGTCTAGTTACATGATGTGTCAGCCTGGCTGATATATCAACTCCAGATACAGTTGGATCAAACTGTAGATTTATTTGGCAAGTTTAAGACAGAATTTCTACTCACCTACTGCCCCATCCCTTCTCTTTAAGATTTTTCTGTCAAATATCATTTATGCTTTAAAAACCTTTATGGGGACAGATGAATTCTGTCCAGTAGAAAAGGCTAATAAGAAAGTTTCCACATGCATTGACCAAAGCCCATCATGTCAATGCATTGTCCATGCAAAAGTGGTTGGATTTATTTTCCTTTGAAGGATGATTAAGGTATAATTTGACAGTCTCAGGCTCTGACCTATAAATACACATTTTCAAAGGATTCTTAAAGAATTCTTCTTTGAAAAGATAGTGTTCCTTTTTGGAAATGTATTTCTCCAAGTGAACCCAAATCTGAATTTCTATTCAATTTGATTGTGTTTGAAAAAAACCCATTTAACTGCTTATTTAAAACAATTTACTTACACCTACACTAATCAAATACATGACAAAGACCTTAATCCTCAGAAGAATCATTGATTGTTTCAGGGAAAAAGTAAAAGGAAAACAAAGGAAAAAGCAAATGGAGAGAAAATTATCAGGAGGAACTGGGAGGGGGGAGCAGATGGGAAAAAAAGGAAAAGCAACCAATTTGGCACCTGTGAGAGCCTACATCTGGAACTGGTAAAGAATAAATTGTTTTAAAAGCTTGTGATATCACATAAAAGCAGGCAAACTCATTCTAAGGGAATGATGGAAGCTTTTAACTGGAAAAAACGGAGAAGGAGTAAGAAAAGAGACCTTCTTCCTGACTTGTAGTTTTCCAGTAGACTGATGTGACTACTGCAGATGCCTCAAATACAAATTATTCATGTACACACACACACACACACACACACACACACACATAAAATGCATGTGCTTTTTGTAATTTTTTGGTTAATGAAGGATTTTTCTATATTTATGGAAAGAAAAAAAAAAAAGAAAATATTACCAAGCCAATTAGGTAATTTGTAAGATTTACACATCCAGCATGCCAAGCAAATCTCTGGAGAAAACACTTCTTACTTTTTGATTAAATCCAGAATACCAAAGCTAAAACCCACTGTTCCAGGGCCTGTGTAAAAATTCCCATTATCTCAGGAAGAGCAATTATTCTCTGATGTAAGTTACAGCACTGTCTTGGAATGGCAAAAAGGCTAAACTAGAATCAAAATGGTATTCTAAACTAATTCAGCTGAGAAGAGGAATTAGCAAATAATTACCATGTTCAATTATTATATTTGAATAGTACTTTTTATTACAGTCTCAAGCAAATACATTTGTTTATCCCAGTAACACATCTTTGTGCTAGGAGTTTTCATATTATGCTTCACAAATTTGGAACCATTAAGAAGCAAACAAACTACTGGAGATTTCATGCATATAACTAGAAATATGAATATTCATGCCTGCAAGTGTGATATTTCACCCTGAATTCTGTTGACAGTAGATGATGCCATAGAAGAGTTTGATGCTCTTTCTGAATTTTATGTCTTTAATTCAAGGTCCATATAGCATATTTGGTACTTTAGTTTAGTATCCATAATCTAGCAACACACATTTTGGCTTTTCTGTTTTGATAACAGCATTTTTCTCTTTTTAATCAAACCTGTTTTAAGAGACAGGTTTAGCTCAAGGGAAAAAAAAAATCCAGGCTTAAAGCTGAATTCCAGTAGCAGCATCTTGCTTTGTCTGGACTGTTAAAGAGGATCAGTAGGACACTTGCTTTAATGAGAATGAGGTGAAGTGCATGTCTAATGTATATATGGCTTCAGCCTGATCAGGGAAGAGAGATTATTCATCTGAATTCAGACTGCATCCTTTGACTTGGGACAAAAGTATAATTTAAAATTATTAATTTAAATTTTTAATTTTTTTCCTTCCTTTGGCTAAAAATAAAATAACATAAAACAAAATTTGTAATTCCCTGATGCTTCAGGGAAGATTTTTTCCACAATAAATAAGATCCTGGCTCTGATCTCACAGCTGAAGAGCTTTACACTAAGTCCTAAAAAAGACTAACTTTTCCCCAGTAAAGGTCTATGTAAATTTAGCTGCTCTCAGCCCAAAAATCTCAGATATCTGGAGACAGATTCCTATACTTTAGATGTGTTTGATATAAAGAAACATCTTCTCTCAGGGAGTCTTTCAAAAGAAAAACATTTCTGCTGTCTGATGATCAGTTGACATTAGGGAAGAGAGGATGTAGCGAAACATAAGACTTTGAGGAGCCAATTTAAGAGAATCTCTTTATGACCTATATTTTGTATTTGTTTCCATTAGACTTCTAACATAGCAAGCTATTATTTCTTTAATTAAATTTATACATACAAGTTTTCACATTACTGAATAGAAATGCTTAAGTGACTGTACTTCTGTAGTGGGAAGAATGAGATGACAATACATTATATGACTAGAAAAACTTAATTCAATTCTCCTAAAGGTAAAACAGATACTTCCTGTGTCTGATTTAGCTGATGTTAAACCTAGCAAGATGCTGGCATTAAGGAAAGAATTAGGGAAATAGGGAATGGTAGGGAATAGTAGGGAAATAAGGTTTTGACTTAGTCAGTATTACAACACCCCGGGTTATCAGATATTCTTGAACCTTCATTCCTAGATTGACCTCTCAAGCTGTTTGAAAGGCAGATTTTACATGCCATGGACTCAAGAACACCAAGAACACACACAGGAAGTCTTCTATCTAGATAAGGGAAGGGAGAGCTGGGTTGATCTGTTTTTTCACTTTAATTTGTGCATACATCAAATGTTATATCTGTGATAATATCTAATACCATTTGAAATATCCTCATTATTTTGCAGTTACAGTTATTTGTTTTTTTAGAAAAAATGTTATCCAACAGTTTTATGTAAGTGATAAGGCTTGGCTCGGTCTCCCTTTATTATTTATAGATAAACAAATAAAAAAAGGACATAAGCAGCCATAGAATTTTTTTAAGCTTTATCAATAAATTATAGCCTTGCTATGAAAAGCATGCTGTGTAAATGCATTTTCTGCTAGCTATACATTAAAATCTTACAAGGGCATGAGGAATTGAAAGTGTCTTTCTAATGCATCATCCATCTTAGAAATTATTTGAAGTCATGGATTAAATGTCACCTTTGAAAGCTTTTGGTGATTCATTTTGGATTTTAGAAGAAATAACATCTCTACTGCAAAATAAAATTATTCTATTTTCATATTCTGCATTAGTTCTTTCTGGAAAAATGTTTTTAGAAAAATAACCTGGGGATGCTTCCTCCCCCCGCCTTTGAAAGTTTCTAGCATTCCATGTTGCATTGGTAGAGGAGTTGCCAAGACAAAGTAGAATGCTTAATGGGAATAGTGTGCACCATGCACTGGAAAGATGACACTGGCTAAATGTGCTGATAGGGTTACTCAGTTGCCAGTACACAGAAATTGGACAGAGTTTAGCATAGAACTTCAAAAAGAGTTGAAGTATTGTAGCAAATCCTTACAGTTCTTGCAATAGAAGTGAAGGGAAATATCAAAAAGTATTTATCAATTTGACACAATCATTTAAGAATGGGGTAGAGAGAAGTGCGTCCCTTCCCCTGCCTCAGGCAAAGTGAAAAGTATTGATGGAGAGATGATTGACAGTTAAAGCAATAGAAAGATCCTTTGGCCTTTTCATGGATTTAAATCAGGTTTGGAAACACATTAAATCGAATTAGCTTCAGACATTTAATTGCAATGCCTGAGCTAAGAGCTGAGTAACTTTAAGCACCTCTGTAATGGAAGAAGATTGATAGACATGTCCAAAGGCAATTCAGCCTCCTCAGTATCTGGACTGTTCCTCTGGTACTAACCCATTTTCTCCTCTGTGATAGTTTCCAGACTGAAATTTTTCAAGTGGCTAAAATGAGACAAATTGAATCCAGGTTTCAGAAGCCAAAATAATTTTGTACTGATGAGGAGAAGCAGGGACAAAATTATTGATGGATCTAGCTTTACAGGCACTGAACACAGTGGAGCTCTGTTTGCCTTAGTTTCCCCGTATTTTGAAGTGTTCAAGGGATTGTCTCTCAACTGATTTCTTCATAAAAAAGCAAAGGGGACTGATCTATTTATCAAGTGCCTGCAAAACTATTCTGGCAGATGAGCTTATAGGTAAAGATGCAGTTTCACTATTTTAATAATCAGAATAAGTATCAATAAGGCAATATGCAGTGATCCCTTGTATTTTTGAATATGAAAGTGCTGGATCTTACATGTTCTTTAAATATACCTCTGAGAAAGTGCTGGGGAGACTCTAAGATTTAATAAGTACGGAGTTATGAGAGTTAAATTTATGGTGTTCGAAAATGTAGATGAAAAAATGGAAACCTTTGTTACGAAGAGAAGATAGAACTTCAAGATCTTCATGCAACTCTGAGAAAATGAAGGACTAAATTTTAATGAGTTAAGGCCTGTGTACATTTTCAGAAAAGGACTGCCAAACAAGAAAGGAAGTCTGTTTTAAGTGAGTAAGGAGCTTTAGGTAATCAGAATTGCAGATTTTCTATTATGAGCTAAGAGAAAGCCTTGATGTTCTACTAACCTTTGCCTAAAGATTCAGTAAAAGCCTCTTTCAGGAGTACAGTACTGAAAATAGGAAAAACAACAGACTGTTGGTGTCATGAACAGGGTAGGGGAAAAGCCCTAAAGATGCTCTAATGTCATTATGCATGTTTCAGAAAAAAGTTTATTTTGAACACTGCGGTCAAGTCTGGTTATTTCCCCAGTGTATAAAGTGTTATGGATAGAGAATTCATCTAAATATAGGAGATAAAAGTAATTGAGACATAGGGCAATAAAAATAGACTATAAATGTTTGTATTATAATGAAGCAAGAGAATGAAAATGAAAGGCTGTGAAACTGGAAAAATAAGATAATTTGTGTGTTCCATTTACAGGAATTCCATTATACAAGGAAATCCCATTATACAAGATCAAAAGGAATTCAGATGGATTGAAAGTAATGCATATAGATATGAGAGGATATTTCTAGCTGCTGTGCTTTCAGTTGCTGTCCACTTCATCACATGCTTTCACACTGCTGCTATTCCCTGCTGGCAGAAGTCCTATTCAGACCTTGTAGGACATGTTTTTTCAATAGCAGAGAACAAAATCTTGGTTCAATTTATAACATGAGTGTTAGCTGATGTCTATGGCTTAGACTGTGTCATGAGAGTTAGTGCTTTCCTGCCATGTTTCCATGGTACAGAGGACCGCCCCACAATTCTTACCTTTCTTCATAGCTAAAAGAGCAGCTAAACACTGCTGACGTTCCTGAGATGCCAGACCTTTTCTTTTACCTGGGAATGCCATTCCTGTGCTGTAGGAAGAAATCCTCTTGTACATACTGATTTCCAGAGTAGCCACACAACTAAATTCATGATTACTATATCAAATGGGAGAAATAATAAAGTTAATAACCAAATGAAAATAGAGATATGCTAGCCAGAATACCTGACTCCAATTTTTTTATACTTTGGTGAAACTTAACTTTCATTTGGTGATATTGAACAGAACAAACTTGTTAAGCAGAATGGAAACAGGCTGAAAGTATGTGGCAGTTACCTGGCCCAAAATATCGGTGCTGGTTTGTTGCCTTTAAAATAGTCAAAAGTGTATTCTGGGAAAGGGCATATGGTCTGACAAAGAAGTTTGCCACTAGAATCATGGGAAACATAAGGACATGATAAAACAGAACATCATTTAAAAGCACTTACATTCTCTTAAAATGCACTGTAGGATGTTAAAAAGGCTGCTATAAACATTCCTGCAATTGAGGCCATGGCGTGGGCTCTTCAACAGATGCATACTTATGGCTGATAGGATATGGCTTTCTTAGTCACACTGGTGGAAAAAAACTCTCAAGTTTGTGACCAGTAGATGAAAAAGGTTTTGTACGTGGTCAGAATAAGTGTTTATACATGCTGGCTTGTTGTCTTGATGGATAGTTATTGTACCAAACATAGTACTGCGATGGAAGATAAATACCTGAAATCAAAATATTATTCATGGCCAGTTAAAGAATCAGCAATTAAACGTCCTTAAAACAATAATGTTATAACTTTGTATTTACATAACTACCTTGAAAGACAGACATTTTTCCCTGAGGGAAAATGAAATTTCAAAAATTGATTTAAGTTATTCTGAAGATATAGTTAACCCAGAGATAAATATTCTGAACAGTTGCTGGAATAGCCTATGTGAGTAAAAATGCACTAAAGATTCATTGCCTTTGCTTTTGCCAGGATGGATGAGGGAGAAAGAAATAATTTGGTTCTGTGTGAAAAAGACAAGAATTTTATTGAGTTGCTTTTTAAAAAGCTTTTATGGCTAAAAGACATAGTTTCAAATACAAAAGCAATCTCACAATTTAAGTGAGATAAGTATTAGTTATAGCTATTTTAGGATGAACGAATGCAGTCCTGAGATTTTGGAATGAGACAGAACTGCTGTTTGCATGCTGCTTTTTAAAAAGGCAGGAACATGAAAGGAAGCTTCAGTGTCTGTCTCACTGGGGAATGCTTAGGACCATGCTGTGTTTGAACACTCTGTCTTTCCCATTTTTGTCTGAGAGCCAAGTGAATGTTTTAGTCTGAATCAGATGACTGCAGGAGGTACAGAAATGTGTGGCTGCTGATGAGTGATGTTCTTTCTGAGGTGAGGTGGAAGGTCAGTTGTACATGTTTTTCTCTGCCAGTCTGCACCTGGTAGTACCAGACTACTAAATCAACAAGGCCTCCCATGTAAGCCTACTAGTTCAAACAGTTTTGTCCAAACTGACCTCTCAGTGGTTCATGTGGTATGTTGATGCTGGAAGTCCTCTCAAAGCAAACTGTGAGGGGAAAATGAAGATTTGAGTCTTGATTCTTTATCCATTATTTTTTTCATTAGTTTGATTTTTAACTCTCTTGAGTTTGTTCTTCCACTCTCAGAAAAATAATTATATTAAACTAAAAAATCAGGATTGGAATATGTCATGGGAAGTAACTGAACCATGATATAGGAGTGGATGATCTGATTGAAACACAAACTTTTATGCACAATCTGTCTCTTCTATCATCTGATCAGGGTGCCTGACATTTAAAGTGAAGTGTGCAACAAAACTACTTCAGCTACCAAGTATATGAAGTATCATGTCTCACCTTTTAAATGAGCACTGGCACTTTAGATAGCTATTACCCTGTTTCATCTGTGTAGAATGTGCACTCATGCCACATTTAAGGCTAAGGATCTCTGCAGGAGCAAATACTTTACTGTGGGATTATATCTGGTTCTTTGTAGAGACTATTAGCCTGGGAAAGGTGGCTAAGAAAGGGTGGGATGAACAGCTTGATCCCCTGTTTTCGCAACTGCATTAATTATCATAACAACTTTGGTTCATTGCAGTTCCTCATTTGTGCTTATATTGACTTTTAAGATAATTAAATATATTATTTTACAAACTCCAGAAGACTTTAAGACAGAATAACGAATGGATCATTGACTAAACTGCAGTCAATAGGCTATTATTATTTTCCTTAATACAGCGATACTGAAAGGCTCTACTTCATTTCAAAGATTACAGTTACTAAGCAGTAACTGCGAAAATAGAGAAGAAGCCACTCAGAGTGTTGGATAATAAGGAGATGACATGAAAAATTATGGTTGTGAAAGTAATTCTCAAATTCAGTTTAACTTGGAAGGTGGCTGTCTTTCTCATTCAAAAGTAACAGTGATTCTGCTGCCATTTAGTTAGGATGGGTGAACTCCTCTTGCCTAATTTTGGATGCTCTCAAATCCTGTAAATTCAGAAGTTTACTTTTGAGGCCAGTCAGGCCATCACTGTATCAACGTTTCAGTTAACATCCCCTGTGACTAAGAGTAAGAGGTGAGGACACTGTGTCTGACATGGACACTCCTGACGTTATTAAAATGGAACTCTGAGGAGCTGCTCTTCTCCAAAATGTCTTTCCAAATAACTCGACTGAGTCATCATTTGACATATGATGTGGACTTTTCAGTACATTTGATCTGGTTCTGAAATTCTTGGCAGATGAAAGGAAAAACTATTATGGCCCACTGGAATGATGCAAAAAAAACTTATTTAGTGTAGCTATTGTAGCATAGATGAAATCTGATCTCATCTTGGAAAGACTCCTTTTGGACAAACTGAGTAGTCATGGAGAAAGGATACATGAAACAGAGGAAATTATTAAAGAGCTTTCACATACAGACAAACTTGTTAAAAGAAGGTGATTATTGATTTTGTGATTAGGGGGGAGCATTCAGACTAAATGACTCCTGTGAGTGTAGTCAGATAGATTAATGTCTTTATGCCATCAGTTGCCATTAAATGAGTTCACAATTAATGGAAGGCCACTTTTTGAGACCAGTGCTGAAGAGGATTGTGTGGGAACATAAGAGACAGGAACATTATTGTTGTTTGATAAAGTAAAAATATTTACAAAGTATGTAGTTGCGGTGTGTGAGAATATTTTGTTGCTTTACACAATATTCCGACTTTTTAATGCTCTTTTCTGGGTAGCTAATAGAGTAGAAGGGAGATGGGTACAAAGACAGGTATAACTTCTAATAAAATATAAAGTTGATAAATAATGTGAGCAGGTGAGAAAAAATGGGAATGATCTAGAAATGGACATATAATTTACCTGCAGCAGGTAAATAGGGCAGGAAGCCCTGCCATGGAGTTGGACTTCTCCCCAGGCTGGTCCTGGGGGTACCTCAGAGAGCTGTTCCAGCCAGGGAAGAGCCAGATCCAGTGGAAACAGCCAACAGTGGAAGTGCTGTGGGCACACTCAAGAAGATGTATGATGTGCTCACTGAGCTGGAGGCAGTAGGCTTCACATTAGTGGATACATTGCTTCCAGCTTGTGATGGATGGCTTCACACTATGCATAATTTTCCTGGTACAGGAAAAAAAAGACTACTCAGGAAGGATAATCTACAAGATGGTGTTAAGGAAAAGAACCAAGGGATGTGTTAAATTAAGCCATATCAGTGGGAAAACCTATCAAAACTCAGTAAGCTATTTGGCAGCACTTTTCTCCCACCATGAGGTAAATGACAAGATAGTGGCAAAAGATGAGATTTATTTTAATGAAGTGTTCTCTGAGACAATCTCAGTGCTGTAGATTATGGAATGTAAGGAAAAAGGGCCAAGTTCCTCACCATTTAACCAGGACTCACTTTAGGGTAATGTTGAGCAGATATTCCTGGTGTAGAATTTGACCAAACTCCTAAAACATTAGATATCAAATGATGGCACATAAGTTTTGTGCAGTATTTACATAATTTTAGTGCAAATAATTATAAAATGTGAACTCTTCTGAAGGCATCTGTAAAACTTGTGTTTCAACAAGCCTGTCAAATTTCCACTTGGCAGCATTTTCAGGGTAGGAATAAATACAATCGATAATGACTTTGAAGAGATTGGAATATGAGACTTCAGAGGATAATATTTTCTTCAAACATTAAGATTTTAAGACTGGTTATTATAGAGGGGCTAAAGAATTAGTCTTCCACTTGGTATTGAGTGGGACTCAGGCACTTCATTTCCTCTAAGTGGTTTGCAACTCATAGCATAAAAGAATCAACTTCAGGGGTTTGTGTGCCCTTTAACAGAAATGCAAATGGGTGCAGACAGCATCCACAGAAAAGTTTCTTTTTTTAATATGTGGACTTGGTTTATACTGTTTAAAAAATAAATGCCTCCAGATGACCTACCTGATTTTATCCTACCTGATTTTATATATGTTAGTAAACTCATTATTGCACCAAGAGAGAATATTTTTTAATACATGCATTTTGCTGAATCGTAGAGCTTCCTGAGTCACGTTTTTGCTTCTCTTGCATTTCAGCAAAGTTTATCTTTGGCTTATTGGGAGTAAAAATAGCCACATTCCTTTTCCTTGCAATGCTAAATTATTTCTTCTTTACTTTCTTGTCTTATTATTGTGTTTACATGAACTAAATATTCAGTCTGAGACCCATTTTATACTAGCACTGAATCTTCAGGGTTAAGGTGTATCATTTGGTATTCAACCATAGGTGGAAAAAGTGTCTGAACAAATATATCTGTCTGTATGTGCACTTCTTGAATACTGTACTTCAGGCACAATTTAAACTATTTCCCTTTAATTATATTATGACATATGCACACATTTACATGCATATATTCCTACAGTTGCATACATAAACCTTTAGCATCTCACTAGTGAATCTTCATAGCTTCAGCACTAGAATTGTTTTGGCCAGCAGAACAGAATAGGAAATTATGAGGGTAATGGTCTGTAACTGTAAGCAGCTACCCTTTGAAAAGACAGAGTGAATCTACTGTTGTAAAGAACTTTTTTAGTATCTTCCTGGAAAATAATCTTTTGAGTAATCTTTTGAAGTCAGAATTGAGTTAATGATGGAGGTTTGCTCCCGTATAAGATGCAGAAATCAGCTCTGACTAGATCTATGCCCCACAACATGTTTTACTTGTAATCTAGATGTGCATGCAAATCACATTGGTTTTCAAAACCCAAAAAGTTTAGAAGAAGAAAGAAGAGGGAGAAGGAGGAGGAGGAGGAGTTTTGCAGTTCCATGCACTTTTTTTTGGCCAAAGCTGAGTGTGTTTTTGGTGCTGCTCAGGCACATAACCACAGAAAGTAAAGCATGTCTCATTCAGAGGACAGTTGCATTCGAAGAGTGTTTCTCTGGTTTCTGTCAGCAATAGCTGAGGAAGGCTGGAAGAGTCCAACTCATTAACTAATACCATAATAAATAGGGAGCCTAGACAGAGCTTCATAAACTAATAATTGCTATTAATGAGGTTCCTACAATCCATTCCAATCAATGAGTAGTTTCTAATCCAGAACATGTGCTGCCTTGCAGAAAATTCTGGTATAACAAGGAAACAAGGTACAAATTCAAAAAGTTTTTTTTTTTTCTCCCCAAATCAAATTATTCTTGAAGTGAACTAAAGAACTTAGAAACTTAATATAACTTTTGAGTAATGCAGCATTGTTTTCGTTCTCCTTCTTTCTTTTCATCTGTTGCTATTCACCCACTGAAATTTAATTTTCCTTTTTATTTTCTTCCTTCTCTTCAGCCCATGGGTCATCTATTTATTGTTACTGTGTTCTACTCTCTTGTTAATGGACTACCCATGTGAAGAAAAGCTGTAATGTCATGTTGCTTGTGTCTATCAACCATGTCTCAGCTGTGCTGGGAATCAAAAGGGCTGCCCAATCACTTTGAGGCAGGCTTCATCTTTCATTGCAGCGGACAAGACTGAAGAAACTTGATTGCAGTACTTAAACATTAAGATATCTATGGGACAAAGCCCTACTGACTCCTCAATTCTTTCTTTATATACTAGAGAAAGGATTAAAAATAAATATATGGCTAGTATTTAAAGTCAAGCAAGTTTCTGATGGAATTAAGTCACAATATTTTTACATATTGTGTAAAATATACATCCATATACAGGAAAAAAAATCCAGTAGTGAATTCTTCATGTACTCTCTCCAGTTCAACTTTGAATCTTTTTCTAGGGGATAGGTAAGAAAGATTTCATCTTAGTATGTGGGTTCTAAGCAAAATATAAAATCATGGAGCATAAAAGTAGTTACAGCAAATGGCTAAATCATGGCATCTGATGCTAAACTCTATAGTAGCTATTAAAGTCTATGAATTCTGAATTGATCACTAGCTTTTCATTAGCTTTTTCTGTATCTTAACATACATATTCCAATGATCTATATAGTCTTTTTCTCTTGTCTTGGAATTCAGATTTAGTCAATGGCTGTATTCACAGTATAAATAATACGTTCTTGCATCACCTTGTATGAATCCCCACACTCTTGCCAATAATCTCCTGATGGGGTGTGCAACAGCACAAAGTTTAAGGGACGATTTTATGGCAGCATGTTCACTCTCTTCTAATACTGCTGTTGTCCTCTGAGAAACCTCTTTGGGGAAACTCAGTTGTTTTATATTGGTGAAGCAAGAGATATCCAAGGTACTCATTCTGTTTCCTTGAGGGATTTTACAACAGTGAAATGAAGCAAAATTTGTGAAGATCTTGACGGTCAAGAAGAGTACCAGTCAAGAGTACTTCAACTTGTTGAGATTTGGCAGGTAAATTATTCTTTTTCAGGCAGTTTTATAAAGGCTCATGTATACCACACTTCTGCATGCTATAGTTTTCAGATGCTGATTTATTAGGACTTCCTGGATATGACACAGGGGCTCTTTCTCAAGAGCTGATTCTGGAACACAGCCTGCAAAGAATTAGCCAGCTCATTTGCCAGGAAAGAAAAGCGGGCAATGATCAAACAGATTGGACAGAAAATTGCAAACTTTTCCCCAACTGTTCATCCAATTTTTGTCAGAATATTTTAAACTGTAGTGTATGAAAACCACGGGGAAAACCATAGAATGATATAAATAACATGCATGACTAATAAAACAAATCCTCAGAAATCCCTGTGCAGACATTCAGGCATTGGAAGAAGGAAGCTAAAAATATAGACTCATACCTTCACAGTCAAAGCAACATAGTGTACGTTCCTGCTTAGGAATAATAGAAAAGCAAGCTGTAAAGAGGCCAGGGGAGGGATCCCACACTGGGAATGAGGATATTTATGCACAGGCTAAATGTGGTAAAGGAAGTAGTTGGGGAACAAGGTATGAACTCTCATGATCTATTTGAAGGGTCTCAATAAGGTCTCTTCAACAGGATGTACCTATGGTTTGGATGCCTCCGAATTTTTGGAATGACTGTTGCTATGTATTTTCTAAGGCATCCCAGAAGATTCTGCAGCACTGCTTCCTTGCTTTTGTATTTAATATGGTAATGTCGCAAGGAGACTGTGAACTGTTTCTTTTAGCAAGTCCTGTAGCATGCTTATCACAGTAATGGAAATTACTCCTGAGATGCAGTCACTGGTGGAGTATAAATGGCTGTGTGAGAATGAGTTAATTTGCTGCCTTTGTTAGATGTTTATCCATGTGTGGGAGGTCTTGGTTATTAATGCACTTTCTCCTGATCTGCAGATACTGTCATCATTCCTATATGTGAATTATATCTCTGCTTTCATAGGTTTGGAACCTGAAACTAACACTAGTAAACAGATTAAAGTCACTGATTTAATGTCAGAAGAGACTCAAGCAATTTTATATGGAGCCACCTGTGATTTGCTTCATGGCATTGCTGCTTGTGCTGTCACTGGGAGCCACTGTAAGCAGCCTGGCTCCATGTTCTTTACTCCCTTTAGGTATCTGTGCACGTTGATGAGATCTCCCTGAGATCTGCTACAGCTTTTTTATTTCATCTACACACTAATATCACTGTATACTGTTCAATTGTATGTTTGCTCTCACAAGCCATACTATAGAGTGTGTGTTTCCATACCGTGACCAAAAAAAGTAGTTTAGCAGAGTGTGAAGTGAGATGATATTACAATATTGTTGGCATAAATATATACATTCCTGAAAGCTGTTTAAAAAATTATCTTCACTAGGCAGAAGTTTATAATGTTTTGTTATTTCAAAGCCTTTTAATTTTATCTATGGTATCTTCACTAATATACTTGAAGATGTCAATACCTTATTTTAAGAGACAACAAAAAGGTATTTTTCCATAGATTCTGAGCTTTTAAAAGACAACAGTCCATTGTTTTCTGTATTCTAAGTAGTTAATATACAAAGCTTCCTCTTGTACATATAAGCATAATCTAGAATTTAGGAAGATATCCAGATACCACTGGGGGCTATAACAAAATGAACTGCCCCAAAGAGCACAGGTGAGAATTATTGAAATCAGGATGGAAATATATGTTTAAAAAACAAAAAATCATCCTGAGTTAAATAAAAACAGAGTTACAATCAATGCCTAGTGAATCAGGCCAATACCTCTTTGCTTTCATAGAGAATGTAGGATCCTCCTTTACCTTAATTTTGTAAAGATTTTAATATTTACACCAAATGAAGAAAGAACTTGTTTGACTTTAACAACTGATGTTTTCTACAGTTTTTGATCTAAAAGAAAGAATTTTGTTATCTATGTGTGCTTTTCTTCAGACTGAGCTAGATAAGAACATTATTTGTCTGGGATATGCCACAGCTATTCAGCCCATCTCTTCTAAGACATAACTACTAGGTCTTTTAGCACTAAATGGAGTTCATAAGTATCTCATATATTGTTATGAAAGATCTCTTTATACACTGCAGCACCATTCTGAAGGAAAAAAAAATTTAAAAGATACAGAAATTATTTTTTTAGTTCCTGCTACCTGAAAGACAAATTATTTCTAAATCAGACCTTTCCAAGGGCAGCTGCCATGTTCTAAGATTATGCTTGATGACTGTGTATATGACTAGAGAGAGAAAGGAGGAGAGGGTGATGGAACTAATAATCTATTGGGTTATTGTTTTATCTTTAAATAAAATATGTTGTCACTACAAATCATTAATAAAATATGTTGTCACTACTGTACGGAATACTAGTGTGTGAATTTTCCTTTTGATACTTTTCAAATACTACAGTGATAAACTAATTGCATTTGCTTGTCTTGAAGCTATGATAATTTCATAATTTGTTATTCATTGAATTTGGAAATTGTGCTCAACCCTCTATGGGAAAAAATGTGGATTAAAAAATACATGAGTTATTTATTCAATTGCTGAGTAAACTCTGTTTGAGGGAAAGGTCTTTTGATGAGGCAATTCCATTAAGAGAGATGAAGTGATGGCCTCCACCTTTATAATTTAACGAGACTGTTTTTTGCATTAATTGACAACGCATTCTCTAGAGATAACCTCTCTTCCTCCCTCTTCCTTCCACATCATCAATATTGCATTCAACATACTTCTCAAACTTTTCAACACCCACCTCTCTACACTGCGATTTTGCCTTCTGCAACATTTAAAGAAGTTTGTTGAGGCAGTTTCTTTGTTGAAAAGCTTGTTCTTACAGTTGTAGTTATGAGAAGAGTTTCCAGGCAGGTCAGACGTCTGTAAGTTGCATCCCTTCAAGTCTGATAAGGTTGTCCAGTAGTGGTTACATGACATCTGTTTGCAGTGGATGCAGGTGTCAACTGGACATTACTTTCCTTGAACTTGGAAGGATTTTACTGTCTTCAGCTTTCTTCTGGGTAATATAGTCATCTTTTGGGGGAAGAGCTCTGTCCTGACTGTGGTAAACTGTATTAGTGGATTTTTCATCTTCAGTAAGGGAGTAGAGTGAGTGAAGATAAGGTGAAGTATCTCAAAAGGTAAATTTCCCTTTGAGATACTTCACCACTTGTGTAGGGCATCAAGTGCTATCAGCAAGGCAAATGGACAGCAGAACTTGGTTGGTGTATATTGTAATTATATATGTGAATGCAAGATATGTATATTTAGCTTCTTGGGATATCATCCTATATGCATACACGTATCTTTCAACTGACTGAATTTGAATTTTAAAATTAGCACCTATTAATGTAACCTGCTGTGTCGGTATTTCATGTTCTCTTAAAAGCTCTGTTGTACTGCTAAATTGTTAAAAACTCAGCAAATAGCAAAAAAAAATTCCTCTCCAATAGACAGGTAGTTATTTTTTAGCAGAATTATCCATGCAATCAGCTTTTCAACCTATCCAGGAGATTTCTTTATGCTAACATCTTTCCATTAGTGCCAGGTGAATA
Organism: Melozone crissalis; assembly: GCF_028551555.1. Classification (NCBI taxonomy): domain Eukaryota; kingdom Metazoa; phylum Chordata; class Aves; order Passeriformes; family Passerellidae; genus Melozone; species Melozone crissalis. The sequence continues at coordinate 37,815,562 of NW_026535794.1, forward strand.
CTGTCAATACCAAAGGCAAATTGTCTCAAACAATAGGCACAGTTATGCCTTATTAGCAATTACAACAGGAAAAGTGACATATGTCTTATTTTATTGTTATAATATCATTAAAAAGTACCTATACTTTCTGACTGAGAACACTTATGTCATGAGGGCAATAAAACAGGATTTTTATTCTTCCATTGCCAGGAAATACATGAGAGACTTGAAAAATGAAAACATTTAGTTGAATAGAACCATCTACATTTTCAAACATTCTATTGCACGAATAATTGCTGAGGTTGGGATGAAATTGTGAAGTCATGTGAAAATGTAGGAATCTAGTGGTACAGCAGTGCACTATTGCTTAATTTTTAAAGTGATATGGTTCTGCATTACATGTTTTCTTCATTGCATCTGTGATGCAATTCACCCCAAAGACATTTGTATATATCTTTAATGTATTTTTTATGTATGGCATGGTTACAGCAGAGGTTAAAAAATATAATTGAGGAAAGTTTGCAATTATGAATTTTGAACTGAGGTCAGTACAGTTTTGAAGTCTAGCAGCAGATAAAAGAAGATAATGCCATTTAAGTCAGTGCAAAGTTTCACTGGACTTTTCTTAGACACCAAGTGCAGTAAGAAGATCACTTTTCTCAATGCAGGATGACTTAAACCAGGTTGTCTCAAGTATTTTACTTCATATTAACTTCAATGAATTAGGAAAATTTCTATTCCTTGCAATGAATAGTTCCTAGCTGTGAGTGTAAGGTGGCTCTTCCCAACTAATTGGTGGACTGTTACGCCTTGAGAAGTACTATATTAACTATTAGATTAGTCTTTCAATGTAAATGCTAGCAATACAGTTAATTAGTTGTGAAACTTCCTATTCAAAGTACTTGCAGATGTTAAAATGCCAGTCTTCCTCTGACATAAGATAAACAAATGAATGATCCTCTGCAATTTTCATGTGTATCCTTTGTTTTCCTATCTAAATGACCTAAGATTGTACTGCTCTTTCCTCTGTTTGTTTAGAATAGAGAATATCTGACTTGTTGTACTTCCATATTTCAAGGAAAATGCGGAGTCTAAAACAGAGCCATAGGTGATATTTCTGTTTTATTTTTATCATGATTTGTGTATGTGTTCACATCTTGGCCTGACTCTTGGGAAATGGATGTCTAAGAAATTGTGGGAATTGATAACATTTGCTCATAAAACCGAATTATAAGACTGTGTGGCTTTGGCCATAAAAGAGCTCCTTCCAAAATCCTCTGCCAGTGAATATTAGCCTTGATCTCTAAAAGTCACTGATTTTTATGTCTTGAGCTACTTACAAACTGAGACTGCCAATTAAATTATGACTTAATAAAATTAATCTCATTTGAAACACACATTTTCAATAAAAATAGAAGGCTTTAATAACAGTGCAATAATGACGACACAAAACAAATGCTTTTACTTACATCTGTGCACAGATACTCAGCTCAGTGCAACTGAGTGAAACTTAATGGAGTTACAGCAGAGGGGATCTTATTTTCCGTGAGGTAAACTTTTTGGAGTCATATAGTGCATGCACTGTTAAGTCATCCATAAATTCTCCTTTGCTGGTGTGATTATGCAACAGTTCAGGTATGCACTGTGTTTTAGCCATTTCTTGAGTCTGGTATGTAAGATTTTTTATCTTCATAATTTAAAAAGTTTTAAATGATAGACTGCCGTGCAACTAACAGACAAGGTGAGATGCTGCAAGAACAACTTCGAAAAGAATTTCTTTGTAAGACGAAAATCCTATAATTCATTTTTGTTACTTCAGGGAATCAACAATCAAACAATATTTCTTTCCCTGTTTGCTTAAACTCATAAAAATGCAGTCAATTCATGGTAAGAAAAAGAAATTATGGACGTTCCAGCTTTGGGGAAGAAATGGATTTTGAGTTCCTTTTACAATTCAAGCTGGTGCTGTTTAAGTGATTCAAATTGCAGGTAAATTTTATATTTGAAAGAGTGCCATAATTAAGGTATTATAAAGAAATTCTGTCTTTGCACATGCAGAGCCTATTTGTTCGGTCTTTATCAGGCATGTGGTATAATCAGTATAATATAATAAAATTGCATAATAAATCATGTAATCTGGCTCCTGATGAGACTTCTCAGGAACCACAATAACACAGGATCATACATATACATACACATTGTGTGTGTGTGTGTGTGTGTGTATGTATACGTATACATATACAAACACAGTGTTTCATTGCCAGGGAGCCTATAGCTGTACTCCAGAATATAAAAAATATCTTCTGAATAATTCTTCCTGTAGGCTTAGGCTAAGAAGATTGTAGATACCCTCTTTCATGTGGTTCCTCACACTCCACACATTAGAGTGGATGATACATGCTAGCATATTTGCTCACAGTATTGGAAGAAGAGCAAAGAAATGTTTGTTAGGTCACATTTTAGGTGTCATATCTTTGCACAGCCAAGACATTGCTTATGCTCTGAAGCCCACTATCTGTCCAAAGTGGAAAGGAAAGTTGGTGTTATTCTAGATGAAGTCCTTTCCATTTCCTGCTTTGCTCACTTCAGCTTCCCAAGTGTTCAGCCCACAATGAAGTTATGAAATCCTTGCAGCAGTTATGGAGCACTTTTGGAATACCATCAGTGCAAGTCCGGCTGACACACTAGCATTTCTTGCAAAGAGCTGTATTGCAAATAAACCGACTAGGAATGTGTTAGGATCAGTGAGAGGCATGTCTTTCCTCTCTGGACCACGGGCTTAGTGATGAGTGAAGCAGCAGCAAGTATAATGCAACTCTGATCCCAGCAATAGCGTCCTTTATCATAGTCCTAGACTGATGAACTGATGAACTTTTCCAACAATCATTGCTTGCCTTTAAAGATTTTTGACTAGATGCTTTGGTAGTATGAGAAGTAAGAATGACAGAAGGTCATTCGGTAATTGATATGACTTAGGTGGATCTCAGCTCTTCAATTAACATTGTTATTGTACAAATCAAATGAAGATGATCTGTTCAGCCACACAAACAACCACCATGGAGGCAATGCCTGAGATTTATACAGTGTTGAAATGAGAAGAAAGTGAGTCAGAACACTGGGGTCTTTTGAACACATTATTAGTCAATTCACTGGTCAGATTGTATTCAATCTAGATGAAAGGAATCAATGGTACATTTAATTAAAAGGGTTATTGCTTTTGTAAGAGGACTTGCAGAATGAATTACAATTCTCAAAAGGTGTGTTTCAAAGTGTTCTTCATAGGGCACAACATGTGTCTTTTATGCCAAAGTCATACAAATGAAGGCATTTCCTTCAAATGTGTGTAATTGCAAATCTGTGAACCTAAGGCTTGATTTTCAGAAGTGCTGTATGCTGACTTATTTTTAATTTTACAGGTCCTCACTGCCTGTGTAAAGCAGGCCATTTATATGACTGCCTAAATGTAGATTTTGGCGCTTGACCTTAGGCTACCATGCTTGATAATTTTGGCTAAGATAAAATAGACTTTCTAAGCTGAAAGTATGGCAGTAAATTTGGCTCTAGCTAGAAAAAAATTGACTGTATTACAGCAACAAAGTGTATATCTGTTGCACCCATTCCACAAATTCTAAGTGCCATGAAAAAAATCCCAGCAGAAATGGGAGACTGAATTCTGAAACTAAACTCTAGGCATAAGCAAACCCTACATTTGTATATTTCTTTTACCAGATTGCCCATTCTACTGAAAAATGTTTAGATGGACTATCAAATAGAGATTTGTTCGTATATTTATGTATGAGTATCTCAAAAGCATAATAATCAGTGATGGGCATGCAGTCGAATTCATTGCTTTAGAAACTATCTTCATGCCAATTTTATCACTCTTTTTACCTGGTAGGTTACTCAATGTCAAAAATTCAAACAAACAATTCAAGACTAGAGCTACAGCTGTTGTAAATCCATGTGCCACATGGACTTCTAAGAAGGGAATATGCTGATATAATCCAGCTGAGCCTTTGGCCTCTAGACATGAGTTTACTTTACATTCAGCACTGGCAGTGAGATCTACAGGTGGTATAAGTCAAAGCAGATCAAATGCAAATTAGTAGAGCAGAACTGATTTGTGGCAGTTGAGGAGCAAGACGTAGATTATGATGACAGAGATGTTTCTCATTTCCTTTCTTAAACACTTTCTTATTTTAAACAGGCAAACAAATCCACATACTCATGTAGAGCAGTATAGATTGGCAGTTTCTGCTTTCATGATGGTTTCTTTAGCACTACTGCATGGCACTGACTTTACAGTTGTAGGTGAGACATTTAGCTCTGCTGAAAAAATTTTTTGTAGTGCGGAGCGGAGTGTAGGAGCACTGCAAACTTGTCTGATCCTGAAGGAAGAGGGGTGTTGGAATGTCTTCCCATAATGTAGATGCAAGAAGCTTCCAGACATTGTTGATGTTTTTTGTTGCTGAGGAATTATTGTTTCAAAGTACTGGATTTCTGACTGATGTAAATTAGGGTCAATCTGTTGAAAATCAAAGTGTTCTGTTGATTCAAGTTCACTGAAAAGTTGATTTCAAATGTGCTTGTTCTAGTGTTTCATGTAAGACTCATGTAAAGGTGAAGTATATAGTCTTAAAAGGAATAAGATAATTTACAGGGAGGTAAGAAAAAGGGACTTAAAATTATGGATTAGACTTTTTTCTTTTATAATAAAATAGAATGGAATTGGGTGCTTTAATACCTGACTATTTTGTTAGTCTAGATGAAAGTCCAGGATTTATAGCTCTGTATAGGGGGTTTAGCTCTGAGGCTAATGAACAAGGTAAACTGTGAGAAGCTACATACCTTTCTGGGAAGGGTAATAATTTGGGAAATGAAATGGGATTTAGTTGTGCATAATTTACACGTAGAATTACCTTTGATTTGTCTGAAACTACAATACTAATGGGTGTGTTTGCATGTCACGGTGCTTGGCAAACAATGAGCAGCTGCCCTTTGAGGTGTTCAGGAGAACAGCATGTTGGATTGGAGGCCCAGTTCCCAAGATGTAGAGCCCTGAACTTGCCTTGAGAAATATTTTCAGATTTCTTTAAAGATAATGTGACAGTGGAAAGTGTGTGAAAAAGCATCTGTTTGCAAACTACTGAAACAACAAAATTCAAAAGTATACTGAAAAATGTGGGATCTTTGCCACTGACTCATCTGTTTATTGCAAATAAGTGCATGAGGGAGTATTCAAGGAATTTCCACTGCCGTATCCTTTAGCCCTACAAGCAAAGTAGTACCTGCTGCCAGTGTACAGCCCACGGTGATCCTGAGCACTGGAAGGCTTGGTAAAGCACAGGAGGCCTCACAAAAAGGAGAGCCTTAGCTCTTCCTGATCATTGGCCTCACATTAGTTTTAAAAAAACATTGAAGTTTGAGTCTGGCCTGATACAGAGCTTTTTAGTGTGAGACCAAGGAGCAAAGGGAGATGTGGTTCTGCAGTACTTGGTGCCTTTATGTGCAAAATCCCAAGTGCTGGGACTTGGTTTGCTTGAAGGGCTTTATTGCTTTATACTTCAATGCAAACACTTGGTTTTATGGCTACAAATATTCTCATATTTGCTCTTTGTTTAGGCTGATGGCTGCTGCATTTACAGTCAAAGTGATTAAGTGACCGCCTGTTAATCCCAAATCCATGTGAACATTTATTTATTTATTAAATGCATATGAAGAATTTCAGGAAAGGTTTGAGAGACTTTAAAAATCTGGCTTTGGGGTAAGTGTTAAAGAGGTTTGATTCTTTTTTAAATATAAAACTTTTTTAATATACTTGTGCAATTTAGATGACTTTACTGTTCAAAATCCATTTGCTTCTCTGCGTGGTAGAATCCATTGCACAGAGAGAAGGTTGGTCACCCCTTTTGCCACCAGGACAGTAAAAGTCACAATCACTCAGCTGTGAAGTTTCACCTAAAGTTTCTTTATCAGGATTAATTTTTTGATTTAGGGAAGAAATTGGCTTCTCTACATGCTTGAGGGGGAAGGCAGCAAAACAGCATCTCTTCTCTGTTTTGTAGTCGTCCTTTCTCACTCTTTAGGGGAACATCTTTACATATTTGTCTTTTCACTGCCTCTCAGATAGGAAGGCCTTAATTCAACCTCTTCTGTTCATTATGGCTCAGTAGTTGTTCTTAAATCTGTCAGCTGGAATTAAAGTCTTAGTTCCAATACCTGCCCACCTAGTTTTCTTACATGGGTTTTGTCTTTTTTTTTCCCTTCTGCATTAAAGTATGTTGATAATTTCAAGAGAGAAGATATGTGCTATTGGTTCAACTATCTATTTATGCTTTGTACAAGTACCAAATTTGTCTAATACAGCTATTTTTTTCTCTTTATATACTATTTTAGTGTGGGTAGCTATTCATTCAACTCTTTTGAATTAACTGTATATTGCAAGTCCTAACTATGATTGCTACCTTTTCCCCCAAAAATGCATCTTTTCCATCTCTTTTGATCTAAACCAATGTGACTTGCATTACAATCAGTTTTCAGTAGAACCACAGATGAGGGTAAGTTAGTTTGCCCTTTGTAAAATGATCCTCTTCTCTGTAATTGTCAGTGTCAAGTAGGATAAATGTTCTATTTTTGTTGATCTCTAAAAGGCCTCCAATTATTTGGTACCAACAACAAAAAATAAATGTGCTGGGGACAGGAATAGCAAGAGCTTCTTTCCTGAGTAACAGTCTGAGAAGAAATTATAATTGGGCCTACCATCATTCTAGGTTGTAGAAAACCAGAAGAAAGTCTATTCTTTGTCATTTGTGTCACTTAATACAAATCTCAACAAAACACAAAGTCAAACCCAATAACCTGCAGCAACAAAAGAGAAATATATTGTCTATTGCATACTGATATACCTTAAAACAAACAAAAGCCCAACAGTGCCTTATCACAGATCCACAAGAATTTGTAGCCTATTGGATTTCTACCAAGCAAAAAGCATTTCAACTAAAGGTGCTCTGAGTTCATCTGACTCTTGGTTATCTTGCTGACAGTGTAACAATATAGATTAAATATTCAATAGTTTCTTCTCATTCCGCCTCATCTGTTCTTTTTGGCCACTTGAGAAAACAAAAATTCTGTGATTGAGAAATAATTTGTAAGTCTTTAACATGATCTGCGAAGTTTAGGCTATCAACTTATGACATTTTTAATTGTCACTGATCTGAGAAATAAACCATTAGCCCCAAATTCTCAAGTTTGTTGAGATTTGTGAGATGAAAAGATGAAAAGCGTTGAGCTTCTCTGAGTTCATATAACCCATTTCTTGTCTTTAGCATGAGTAGCTTCTCTGGTTTTATGGGAGCTGATGATGACTTACAGTGGGAAGAGAAGGTATCCTTGGTTAAGAAGTTTGAAATAATTCTAAGGAATTGGGAAGCTGTGTATTAATTCTGGGTCTCAGGCCTAGCTGTCCTTGTGTCTTAGTATATACAAAGTAACTTTGCATTGCTTGTGCCAAACCACAGTACTTTTCATGAGCTGGGGGAAAAGATAGGAGCAAGTAGGTGTAATGATTCAATTGATGCAAAGCAATTTAAGATAGAATAACTTGATTCAGCACATACATAACAAGGTTTGTGTTTTAATACAGAAATGCTGATTGTTGGGAAGAAGGGGAAGGGATTTCCTCATCATTTTAGAATAACACACCATGGAGGTGAATTTTCTAGGCTGTATTAGTGCACAGAAGCTCTGCTCTTCCACTTTTACACCAGACAGATTGAGTTGTGCAGAGCAGAGAATGATGAGGCCTAGGAATGAGGACAAAAGTCCTTCCATCTCCCTTCTCTGAAACCAGAGCAACAACAACTTTCTCCCTTTTCTTAAATTCTTAGAGCATTTGGACACTTGGGATTTTCACTCACTTTGTCAGACCTATCTCATAAAAGCTTTTCCCCGGAAGTATAGCTAACACAATTATGTCCCTTAAATTTTGCTTTAGTCATGGAACACTAATTAGGAAAACTCTTCCAGGGTCAGCCTTTTGTTCCATGTAAGTCAACAGGCTGGGACAGGGACACAGAGACAGTAGGAGCTTTCACATGATCCGCAACTAATTTGGGTGTATATAAGTGTTCTCATTACAGATGAGTTCATTGTATTTTCATGAGGGAGTAGCTTTCCCTCAAGAAATCTTTCTTATGAGTTCCAAATTTTTTCGTGTTCTCCCGTCCAGCGCACTCCAGAGGCAGCAGCAGCAGCTCATGTATCAAGGGCCAACTTCTCAAATGTTGGATGTTCTTCCACTACAAACCTGGCAGCAGTGGCATGGAGAGGTCTCTTCCTCTCAAGAAGGAGGGGTTTGAATCTTGAGAAAGCAGAAAGGAAGTGGTCCACTACCTGTAGAAGAAATTCTTTTCTTGAAAAAAGGTCATGTGGCTATAGGGCTTGCTTTGATTTCAGAAACATCAAAGGCAGCCTGTAATACTTTTCCAGTGGTTCTTTGATATGTGTCAAGTACTGGATCCAGAGCTGAAGCTTTAATAGAGCTCCAAACAAATGGAGATGAAGTTAAATTTTACAATAAAACAGCCTCCATGTCTGGGGTAAGAAAAGGAGGGGCCTTAGTCCATGGGCTGAAGGCTTTCTTTGGAAAAATAAATCTTGGCATAACATCTTCCTTTTCATAACATGCCATGTTTGTAGGTACCACAGTAGGAGTTATAACCATGCTTTCAGAATAATGTATCAGTGTGGTTATAGTCAGGTCGGGGTTGGTCTCTTTCTCTAAGCAGCAACCGACAAAATGAGAGGACACAGTCTTAAGGTGTGCCAAGGGAAGTGTAGATTGGATATCAGGAAAAAGTTTTTTGCTGAAAGAGTGACAAAGTACTGGAATTGTCTGCCGGGGAAGGTGGTGGAGTCACCATCCCTGGGTGGGTTTAAAAGACTGGATATGGCACTCAGTGCCATGGTTTAGTTGAGGTGTTAGGGCATGGGTTGGACTCTATGATCTTGAAGGTCTCTTCCAACACAGTGATTTTGGGATTCTAATGCTTGTAAGAAATGTATTTAATTCTGGTCCTGCCCTTCTCCCACTATTGTCAAGCAAAATTCAAACCAAAATGAACTATCAAGTTAATGAAAATCTTGAGTACTTTTGCTGTAATTTTCTGGTTTCAGAAGCAAAATAAACCGATAGTTTATCACAATCTGATTTCAAGGATGACATATTCCAGCTTTCTCCAAGTTACTCTGAGACATCTGAACAGACCCAGTTGAACAGGTGATGCTCAGATGGTCCCACAGGAGCACATGTGGGGCTCCAAGGGCTGAGGTGGGCTCTTCTGGCTCAGCAGTGAGGTCAGAGCCTTCTCTCTGGGGCTGCAGTCCTTGTGGGCAATCTGGAAGTTTTGTTCTGAAAACCTGCAAATTTGAGAGTAATTCCGGTGGTGTTACTTATTCACCTTCTCCAGTTAGGAAAAAAAAGGCAAATGAGATTAAAATCCAATTGTTCAGACAGTTTACAACTGAATGAATTCATTGAGGGGTCAGTAATGTGGTACTACATGTGATTTTCTAGTCACAATTCTCATGTTAATTGCTTAGTCAAACTGTCTAAAAATTCTCACTGCCTGACCTGTTCATCATATGAGTCTCAAACTGATTCTCACCTGCTTATGTGTTCCCAGAGTGCTCATTTATTGCTTCTCTGATTGCACACATTGTTTTGCTGAGACTTAATTTCTACTGGGTCTCTTAAAATAGACTCACAGAGAATGTGCAACTCAATTTGTAGTGTAAAAACCTTAAATAGAAACCCTGAAAGTCTTGGGGCTTTGTCCAAGTTTGGCATCATGCAACACATATTTTTACTGTACAGGAACTAATATAATGATTTTATCTTTATAATTATACAGTAGTGATTAATGAAGGCTGCTATAGTAGGATGAAAGGTGGTTTTTGCTAAAGAGTCTTTGAATCTAAATCTATATGTCTGATTAAAAAAAAAAACCAACAAAAATAACAAAATACAAAAAAGCCCTAAATTGTTTTGAGACTGTCTGCTGATGAGCTACTTCTGTTTTTGTTGAGCCATACCAAATGAGCATTTCTGGAATTTCTAGGACACCACCTAAATTACATCTTTCTTCTTCTAAAAGTGCTACTGTAAAGTTGGAAAAAAAAAATGAAATTAATGAAACTGGGGTAAAAGGTGTCATGATATTGTAACTAGCGCCAAAGTGTAAAACCATTTAGGTATTTTCTGTAGAGGTTTTGATGTACTCCGTGTGTATGTGGTTTCTTGTGGGTGGTTATTTTGTTTGTTTGGGATTTGTATTTTCCCCTTTTTCTTAAATCTAGAAGATTTAGACCCCACAATTTTATTCTATCATGGGTGTTCCTATTTATGGAAAATCTTTGGGAACATGTTGGCCACAATGACCTGTAGTGCATCTCTCTTTTAAGAGCTTTAATTTATGTTCTTTTGCTACAATTATCATGTTGTAAACTCTCCATACAAGACACCATGTTTGATTGCATTCACCTTACATGAGCAGGATGATAGGAAATTTTGCATCACACTAGTCATTCAAGGTACACTGCTTGCCAGTTTCTCAAGTTTCAGCCTCCTTGTACTTTCATAATTTAAAAACAGGCACTAAAAGTATTTCATCCCTGTTTTTAATTGTTAAGGCTGCTGACCCATCAAATCCAACTGGTTGAGAAAGTCTGATCATGTTCCTTAAAATATTGTGACATGCCCTCTGGGTTTTGGATGGTTGTACATCGTGTTGAATCAACCACTGTACCTTTTAGAGTGCAGTGACTTCCAGTGAGAGACATTTCCTTTGCAGTTGCTTTTACTAAGTGGCAAGTGCCTGCTTTAAATGGTGGATGTTTGTATCACCCAATTTTTAGTCTCATACAGCATGAAAAATTACTGTATTTTGCTTTCTTTTTTTTTCTTTAATAGAAAAGAGTTATTTTGCAATTGCTTTCCATTGTTGGAGGACCTCAGCGTTTTCTGAAATACTGATGGTGCTATTTGTATTGCTCTTCAGCAATACCACGTCAAGCTGCTCAGCCTCAGTGACCTGTCCGTGCTCTGTGGGATTTGGCAGAGAAGTGAGTGCTTCTGGCTGAGGAGAGGAGATGGCTTTCAGCTTCCTGAGGCACCTCCTTGGTAGATCTGCTTCTTTAGTTGTGGTATAAGTGCAAAATTAAATGGCATTCCCTGCCCCAAACAGCTTCAGTAATGAATTGTGGCATCACATGGGTTTGTAAACTGCTGTAAGCTGAATTTGCAGCTGGGGCAAATGGAGGCCTGGATAAACTTGTAATTTTCTGTGGTTACTCATGAAAGAAATTACAGAGTCGGGAGGCAAAACCAAGTCTTTTACAGGACTGTATACATACTCTGTAAAAGAAGGCCAGTGGCCCATGCACTATCCTAAAGAATTAAAAGTGACTAATTTAAGAAATACCTCTAGTAAACACAGCATTATTTTTTCCAAAATTTTCTGCTTTAATCTAATTAAGGAATTAATGTGTCTCTAGAATAATATTGGACACATTTTGTAAAACATATGATAGCCATTGGTTCTATATAGTTTAACAAGTGCAAAATTTACTTTTTTAGGATACAGTTACTTGTGATATATCCTCAGACATCCTGAACATAAAAAGAAGAAGATCTAGAGACCCTATGAGGGAAGAAACCACCTGTAGGTCAGACATAGAGACTTTGTCTGTATGCACTTATAACTCCTTGTGATGCTTGACCACAGAATTCATTTCTTGAATTTTAAGCCATGAATTATATATATGCTTGTGAATTTCAGAGAAAGCAGCATTATAGAGAGCAGTGTTCAGAATAACAGTCCCAAATTAGGATCAAAATCACGCTGTGCTGGGTGTTATAAAAACACCGTAGCTGGTGCAGAGATTTTGCAGTCTACATGACAAAGACCACATTTGCTCATAATATACAGTGGGAGGGAAAGGAAAAAGAAATAAATGAGGAAATTGAGCACCATTGTGTATTTGATGGTGAGGATCATTAACTGAAAACAAATAGCTTGTTTGAACAGTGTGAGTGCTGTGCTTATGAACTTTATAGAGAATGACTCCCAGAGTATTGAGGAGCAGTGAGGAGATGCACTGGGTGAAATATAGCCTGCCCACAGTAATCTTGAGTTTTCATCACAGTCCATAAGTAGCCTGCTTAAAGCTCAAGATGCTCAGCAAGATGACTTCTATGAATCTCAGTGATGTTTGTCTCAAGTTCTGGCGCAGAGGAACATCAGGACCAGTTGATTTATAGCAGTAGATCCTATGGGAGTAAAAACAGAAGGATCAGTACGCGTGTCTTGTTATCAAAGCTGTAATGAGTAGTACCATGCAAGGATGGCAAAATACATGTATGTGTGCACTTAGCATGTGACTTTGGCGTCTGTTTCATATTTCAGCATTTCTGTTATAGTATTTCATTTTAAAAAATTTCATTTCATCTTTATGTGATCTGTGAACTCAGAAGCCTGGCAGAAAGTTTTAATTTGTTTTTAAAGGGTTTAAAAAAATGAGAAGCTGGATTATATATGAGAGTATTAGCTGCCATTTTTGTTGATTATTATAAGGTCTGTAAAATCTTTTTAATGGATGTGAAAAGACAGGTGGTCTTGCTAATACTGCACAACTGTAACTATATCACAGCAAGCAGTTGACCATAAGGAAAAAAAGCCCAGTATTCTTAGTGCCAAAGTAGGTGGAATAATTTGTGCTTTACAGCATCCAGACACGTGCAATCACTTGGGACTTGTCTAACTTCATGAATTTTCTCACATCTATCTGATGAATCAGGAATCCAAATGCAAAAATGTGTCATTCATATCCACCACGTGTTTCTCTGAATGATTCATGCTTCTCTTGTGGGGGTATGCTTGCAAAATCATTGTGTAGTTGATGAAGTAGAGAGACGAATTCTTTTTCTAAGGTTGCCTCAGTAGGGAGACTAATCTAATATGGCAGGGTTATTATTATACTAATAATAGTAATAATGCTATTTCTACTCAGATTGTAACAGCCAGCCATTCTCACTTGTGGAGCATGACACATCTGCTTCCAGCCCAAGTACAACACAGGCATGCAGATAAAGGACATATGAAAACTGAGTGGCATTGGGTGACACAAAGGGATCTTTGGGTGAGGACTTTCAAAGTGCAGTCTTTTCAAATTGTTGGTAGCTGTTGTGACATAATGCACTTCAAGGAGAGACTGTTCAGATGTTTTCAGAAGACAAATGTTTCACACAGCACAGGAAAAAGCAAAAGTATGCTTCTTTTCATATTTAACACTAGGTCTTTACCTGTTGTAATGACATTACTCATACCTGTTGTGTGCTTATAATCCTCATGAATCCTCCACATGATCTTGATGTTTAAGAGATTCGGACCTTCAGTGAGGGCCTATGCATTTTCACAAGAGTACATCTCTGAAATGCTCATATAAAGGCTTAAAACACTATTATTTCTTGGTGTACAACCTGCCTATTCTCCTGTCAAAATGTCATCTACTGCTCCTTAGTGTTCTTTTGACACAAAAATTTCATAAACTGGTAGGATTAGTAAATCAATATTTCTTATATTCTATATAATCCATTACTGATTCTATATGACAGTGTTCTTAGGGGAATTACTTATGTTAGGGAAGGGATAATAATACTAATATTTCAGATAGGCCATATTAGTGATACTAGCCACTAGACAGTGTCTGTTTGCCAACATAATTTTCAGCAGTTCCTTATTGCATATTCTTTAGTTGCACTGTAATCAGCAGGGACTGGTTTGTATTAAACACCTGGTACCTCTAGGGGTGTCAGCTGCATTTAGTTTAATGTAGTGAACTATGAGTGAATTTATAGTAATAACTATAAAATTAAAAGTTCCCTAGAGGACATCTGATCAGTCAGGCGGTGCACAGTGAAATTTGGTGAATGTTTTCCAAAGAAGCTAAGAAAGAGGAGTTTGTTGTTTGTTGTTTTTTTTTTTTCATTTGTCTTTTATCTCAGAATCCTACATTTTCTATGGTGTGAGGTTGAGTACCCAGTTTGAGGCTGATCAAGGAGCACCGATGGGAGAGTGGGTGGGGATTAGGGAAGATAAAGGTTGTCTGCAAGCATGGTTGCCCTTCCATGACCCAACCATGAACAGGGACACACCCTGTGCAGTTTTCTGGCACTAGGATTCAGAGATCAAACAGATAAACATGATTCTTGAAAGCCCAGATATCTCAAACAGCAACATATATCACTGTCCTCTTTTGAACACGTAGGCCACAGGTCTGGCTTATGTTTGGTGAGAAGATAATGTTTCCCTGAGCTCTTAATTCTGAGCTACATAATTTCACATGTAGACCTTGTTTTCCCATTTCCCCATCTCAATGATAATTCCAGCAGCTGGTCTGTCTCTATTGTTTTTCCTGCATGAATATTCATGTCTATTCATTTAAATATTTTCAGTGCTTTTATAGAAACAGAAATCTTAATATAGTTCTGAAAGAATTTAGCAATGCCCAATGGAAACTTGCTCTGCTGCAGAAGCAAGGCTTCTGATTTCTCATTTAGATGCTTTAGGGAAGTAGCTCAGGAATGATGGAAAACTGCTGCAGTTCAGCTGGTAAAATGGAAGTCTGCACACGAGCCTGCTGAGAAAAGCTTCATTGCAAGTTGTCTAAAACTCACAGTGTTTTAAATGACTGGGAAAAAACAATCTAACATGTGGACTTCATGGAATCTGGCCTTCTTGTGCATCAGGTGATATAAAAAACACAAAACATCAGCTCTAGAGATCATGAACTGTTTAAAATCTCTCTGGTACATAGAGATCGAGGAAGCAAAATGAACAAAAATCCTCCTAAGACAACCTTCTCAAGTGTGAACTTTTCATCAAGTTTAGAAAGGTGATGCACAAAGTTCAAGAGCTAGTTTCCTTGTTTCTTCTTTTTAATCTATATCTGTATCTCTCTACCTACCTACCTACAAGTACAACCTTGCACTTCTACCCTGTAAATTCTGAATGACCGCATAGTCTACCTCGGTAGGGTATTAAAAAATTATTGCCTGCCAGAAACTGCCATCCCTTAGGGTGTGCTGTATGTGATGCAGAAACCCTGATGAGCCAGACAGTGGCATAGCTTTTGGATTTAAATTGTAGTCCCATCTGGAAATGACTTCCTGCATTAAGTTAATCAGACAAAACTGAGCGGAGCTGAACTCTGGCATTACTTAGAGGTTGGGGTTCTTTCTGGCCAGAAACAGATGGGGGCTATCTACTTAGAAGATGGACAACGTGTCCCGATCATATTGTTTTCCTTGATTTTTACAGATTTTTTTTTTTGTGGGAGCTTAGGATTTTAGCTTGACTATCTCTGAAAAACAAATGAGGGCTCCAGATGAGTTGTGTACTATTTAAGCTTAGAAAATGTGTACTCTTTGCTTGGTTGCATAGGCTTTGATTCTGCTGTGAGCCCTCAAAGCCAAATGCATGGCATCTTGTCTATAATTTCTTTTTATTAACCCAGACATAAATTCACATCTCCCCCTCCAAAGAAAGAAGCAAAATTGCAAAAAGTGACCTTTCTCAATTTTAAAGTAGGTGGTTAAGGGTATACCCTGAATTTCAGTAGTATCACACTGAAAAACCATGCCTCTGCATTAATTTTTGAACTGTGAAGTAGTACAAGGATTAAACCAGTAGTACAAGAATGAATCAGAAATGCTCTAAGATGTCCACCAGAAAGTAATCAGAGGCTTCACAAGTTCCTGAGTGTCATTGCGTACAGTTATTTTATTTGTTGGTTGTTTTTTGGTTTGGTTTGTTTTCCCCAAGATTTTTCTGTGACAGTATAGTCCCTTTCAGGAGATAAGGTTGCATTCTAAGGCCAAACCATTAGTCATCCTTACTGGATGTATTAAGCTTAGCCTTTACTCCTTACCTGAACTGCATTATGCTTTCCACAGTGCATGTCATCTTGTCACTGAGACAGTACTTGAGCTTTTCAAAGTGGCTTGAATTGAAGTAATTTTTACTAACACTGCACATAATGAATATAAGATTCTTAATGGAGCAGTGATACTTCAGATCAGATGAAATTCCACCCAGACACTCAGATAAAACCTGCCAATCAATTGTACCTCAAACAGGGAAAGATAAGTAAGCAAGATCTCTTATGGATCCTGTTGAACAAAAAAATGCCACAAGTTTCATGGAGATTTCATCATCCAAATTTAAAAAAGTGGAATTTCTATCACACATAGCAAGCAGTGAGAGACTCCTTATCCTTGACTTGGTCACTAATGGATTTCTCAGATAGGATCACATTTTGAATACTAGCAGAAAGGTTGTTTCCTTAAGAATACCAAAACAAATACAGTATGGATTCAGTCTGACCATTGCTGATAGTTGCTGCCATATGGGGAACTCTTTCAGCAACATAATATGATTGCATGACAGTAATGTAGAGGAGGTCCAGTTGTCCTGATGCTGTCTTGGCAAATGTCTCCCTGCCTGTAGCCAAGTTCTTACTGACATCTCTGCCTTGTAAATTGCTTCATGTTTCTTTCTGTCAAATCTGATTTCCTTCCCATCCTACTTCTCAGGCAATATATGGTTGGAATTTCTTCAGCAATAAGCACATGATTTGAGAGGCTAATAACTGATTCTGAGACCTTCTCCAAGGATCATCCTGGTAATTTTGTTGGAATCATCTTGCACTCTATGAATATCCAGGTGCTGCCTGTCTGTTGGTTATGCTGTGTGTATGTGAGTTAGAGTGGCAGTAAGAGCAAACTTTAGAAGCTCCTTGCTGAAGGTAGTGCTGTCACCTGCTGTCTTCCAGCTGGGTCTGTCAGTTTGTTTCATGAGATTTTTGTTCTACTTAAGTCTAGCTGACATCTAGACAGGTTGAGACCAGTCCTGGGCTGAATGGTTGCATCTTCTCTGCCTCCAAACAGTTTTGTGTTTTATTCTTGTTCTTTGTAAATCTGGTTCATTTCTCAAATAGATTTGAGACCAAGCAGCCAGTCAAGCTTAAGGTCAACTTCTCTCATGCAGCAGTGACAAGCAATGAGTATGCTAGAGGCAGAAACATCTTTGTGTCTCAGAGCCATGCTAAGCAGAGCATAAACGGTCTTGTTTGAATGTACAAGGTAGAGGAAAAACTTCACACTTGGTCTGTGCTAAGTCAGACACAGGTAGGTCCTATATTTGTGTTTAGATGAGAAATCCAGCTAGTAAAGTGTCAGACTTGCATGGATATTTTTTTCAAAATCAATTCATATGCACCTGCCCATACACACTCTGTGCAGCTCCAGGGACTGCTCACAGAGGGTCCTCAAATGAGGACTATGCTGTGGCAAAGTAAGAAATGCCTCAGTTTGGAGAATGGCATGATGTAGAATGGCTGTGTCAGAAGCAAGGACAGAGGCTGGTGAAGGAGTTCTCATCTCAGTCAATGGTGCAGCCATTTGTAACCCTTCCAAAACACGCTGCCTCCTCTGCCCCACACCTTTCAAATTGCGCACCAGACAGGTGGGTCCCTCCCACACCCTGAAATCTCTGTTCACCCCTTATGCCCCAACACATTGTCCCTAGTACAGAAGATGGTAAAGATACCATGGGAATATGTCAGGATCAAGAATTAAAGATTTTCTTGTGATTTTTATATATCTGTATATTTTAATATGTATATTTGTATATAGGAATAGGGATGGGAGTTTTAAGGTTGCTGTTAACTAGCTGGGCTTTGTGGATCTGGCAAATGCTGGGTATGCAGGCTTTCAGGTAGGTGAGACTTACTCCCCTTTGCATACTTTTTATAGAATTTCCTTCTTTTGTAGTACATTCTAGTTTAGCATATCAATAAATTATAATTGGATAGAATAATTCTCAATTATGTTGAATAACAGTTTTGTGCACAAACTTCAGACTTGTGTACAAAAAAACCCCCTCCCTTTTGGAAGGAAAAAAAAAATACCCCCAGAGACACAAATTAGGAAAAAATATTTTAACTTTTTTTTGTTTAAATGCATAATCCTTAGAAATGGAAAGAGCTAAATCCTAAAACTAGGAAATGAGACTGAGTAGAACATTCATTTTAATCATCCAGATGAAGGAGGAGGAGAAGGACAATTTCTCTATTAAAAATAATTTTAATTTTCTGAAGTATTTAATGTTATTTATTCTTTGACAGAATCTTAGTGCTAAAATGCAAATGAGTGCAAAGAACATTAAAGCCTTTCCTACGCCACAACTGAATTTTGGTTGAAGCTGAATCCCTTGAGGATCAGAGATTTTTATTCTCGTTATAGCTTCTATTTTTGTTTTTATTTAGGGGCTGACTTTCTAGGCTACTTCTTGCCAAATCTCTGCCAGGGCTGCATTGTATATGTTGCAGGGAATAATAGTCTTACGTTTTGTAATGTAAAAATAATGGTTAAAAAGACCTTAATGATTTCTTAATAACTTAGGAGATTCAGCTCAAAAATTTTTCCTCCCCCACTCCCCTGCCCTGATCATTTTATCTACTCCGTTAGGTGATCTTAACAGGAAGATAAGTATGTTGATCTCTGCAGGATCCACTCGACGGAAATTTGAGGAATGAGTGTTGGCAACTGTTTCTACTCTCTTCCCTTGAAAAGGAAAGCTCATCCCTGGTTTTACAGCTGTTATTAGGTTTTAATGCAGGTATTATAAATAGATTTTTCTTATTTATGTATTTTTTGAGAAGAAATCCAGATTTCTGGAATGATTTTTTTGTCCTAGCTGATGTGATCTCAGCATTATTAAGGAAATAGATCTGCTGTCAAAGCCTTTGGGAGGGTGAATAAGGGGGAGTCGTTGGCAGCATATCCCAGCATGTTGTCTCTGGCATGGCTTGCATCTGGGTTCAGGTTATTCAAGGAGTGTGGATAAGGGTTCTTACATGACCACTGCAGGGTTTAAGGAGGCACCACAAACTTACACTTTTTTTCAGCCAAGTAAGATTCATTCCCAAGGTTCTCAGAAAGGATTGATGCACTTGCAGTAGAGCCCTCTGTGAAAATTCTGAACTAAGTTGAATAATGTTTCAAAATGTTTCCCATTCAAGGAAGCACACAATCTGGTAATTCTATAACTGGAAAAATTAGAAGAATGTATTAAAAATTCTCTGTAGGGTTAACTGAACACTGGACCTCAGCCTCCATTTAGATGAGCCCTTCCTTAATATAGTAGTCTGCTGGGATCATTAGTGGCCATCAGTGCAATGTCTCTTTCTGAATTATATAATGTCCTCAGCAAAATCCTGGGATACAGAGTATGTTTTCTAACATGGAAGTTAGAAGCTCAGTTGGAGCTGAGCTGTAAGGAAGACTCAGTTGTTTTCTAGCTGTTGAAGAATAGGTTCATGCTTTCCAAGCAGAACAGTGATTAATGAGAATTTTATTATAAGCGTTAATGGAGTAAACTTTTCTTTGTACAACTCTTTGAAGGCTATTTCTGACATAGGAACCATACAAATACAGAGATAGTCTTTTTCATGGTTTCTTTAAAGTCTTCTGTGCAGCATTTCAAGTACTATCCCTAAAATGTATCCCAGAAGCCTGAAAATTTTCATGTTTAAAATTCCATTCAGACCCTTAACTGGGAATATTTTCCATTGTGACAACTTAGAGTCTGTCCTTAAGTCTCCCAGGGTTAGTTTTAAACTAATTGTTCTTGCTTGCAATATGTGTGCACAGAGCAAGATGGAGGAGGAAGGATCATTACTTTTTCATTAGTAAAGCGAGATGGTGATGGGTACAATATTTAGTAAGGATGTTCTAATCTGCAGCTTCAAATGTGCAATTATCATCTTCTGATTTTTCACAACACCCCTTTATCATTTTTTGCTCTCTTTCGTGTAGGTTGAATTTTAGGAAGCAAGCAAATGATTGTAACATGGAAAGTAAAAGTTAAGATTAAGCTGTGTAAGGTGTGAAGCAGACCGTATGTGTTAGCACAAGCATATGAGACAGGGAGTCTACTTACAGTCAGAGTGAACAGGAAAAGAAAGCAGAAAGATAATATAATTCCATCTCACATAGTACTGTCCAAATAAAAATAATTTTCTAAGTGAGATAACTAAAGCAAAGACATTCAGGAATTTGGGCCCAAGTTCTGCAGCAGGGAAGAGCTAAGCCAAAACTTTCACCAAGTTTACCTCATTGAGAGCTTGGCTAAATCTTAGCCCTGTTCTGCTTCACGTCCACTCAAAAATTTAGACATTGGTCTTGAAGAAATAAAAATATTAGATGGAACCTGAATAATGCCTTGTCTTGTCTTGTCATGAGTTGAGTTTAAATCAGATTTAAGATTCTCAGCCTCTCTCAGGAGATCCTTCTTATCTCTAGAATGTCCTTTACCTGTAAATCTAACTAAGCTCAAAGGAGCCTGGCTCTAAGAGTATTCATGAAAGAGTTTATTGCAAGTATTTCAACAAGAACATTGCCTTATTGATCTCTGTATGCATAATGCACATTGACTGAAAAATGGCTGTTGATATTTGCTCTTCAGCTGTAGTATTTCTGTTATTGGTATCAACATTAATTTTCTGTATTAAAATTCTGAGCTGCAGATTTTACTACATATGATTCTCAGACAGCAAATCTTAACAATTGTTTGCAAGAGATGAGTTTGTGACTGAGTTATAATCTTGTGTTATGAAAGATGTGAATTTAAACCTTTTACCTGACTCACATATTTTTTATTTGCTATGGTTCAAGGACTTTGACCTTTGTGGTAACACTTGAGTAAAGAGGTGAATGAAAATAACCCCACAGCTTTTTTGGGATTTTTTTGGGTGGAGAGGGCTAGTATGTGTGTCCGTGAGGACCCCAGATACCTTAGAAATACCAGCCATGCACCTTTCTACAGAAGGAGGTTAACCAACATGTCCAAACATCTGACCAGGTGATAAATCAGATGCATTTTGAATATCAATTAATAAGCAACCCAAAAAATAAAGCATTTTGTACTACTTTGCATCTATTGTTGTTGAAGACTAGTAAGGTTCAAATTGAATACAACAGTTTACTGTGTTCTGCAAGTAATCAAGGAGGAGACAGCAGAAAAGGGGTAAAAGAGAAGCTGAATTCAGTGAACAATTAAATTCCTATGCTTTATTTGTCCCAAATGGCATAATATCATAAATCCATTGGATTACCTCTTGGCAATTCACACAGAAAGGAAGGGGGTGCTGTCTCACAGAGAATTGATGCAATTTGTGGAGTTGTCATTCCCAGCATGTACATTACAGCAGGAATACCTCTGTCATGACCTCAATGTTCCTCTCTGTTCCAGATCTCTATGTCTTCTCACCACTGCCTAATTAGGTGATATGATAAAACACAAATGTCCATTAGGGACCAGGCTGAAATTACCAGAGTTACTTTATTTGCAACCTACTTTGAATTCAGGTCTCAAGAATTGGGAAATGGGCAATTGTATTAATCCAAATTTTAATAAACCCTTGATAATTTATTATTAAATTGGGCATCCTTCGCACCTCTGTCCCCAGCCACTCCCCACAACCCCTTACCCTTCACTGTAAAATATTCTGGGACTTCTTTTGCATCCCAGGGAGGTCTAATGAAAATTAATTGGTAGCACCGCAAGCTTTCCCTTTAAGGCTATTGCAATTTGGATATTTTTGCAGACAGAAGCAGCCCATAGTTTATTCATTATTTAGCACTTTCAGGTACTTGAAACTGACATCAGGCATTCACCCTACAGGTGCCCCATCAGCTTGGTTACCCTTATAAAAGGGTAACCAAGAAAGTCTAATTTGATTTACCAAACTGGATGCTGCTGTGCATAACATCACAGACTTCCCACTATTATCCCTGGCTGAGATGGAATTCAGCAGCTAACAAAAGTAGTTAAGCATCTACCATTAAGAGTGAAGAGAAATCCCTCCACAATTTTAAATAGCTTTGCATTTCTAAAATGCTTAGGGATCACTTAAAATCCACAGATGCTTTTGAAAGAGGCACGGTTCACTTCACAGTCAGTCATAATGTTGCCTGGTCTGAGCACAGAAGAGATATGCAGCTGACGTAGCTTTGGAAGGTCACAGTTGCTGTATTTACTGGAGCTTATTATTAGCTGGAAACTCTATTTTTGCTATCAAGTGCTCTTGTCAAATCCAGGCTTGCTGTCAGAGGGCAGTAAAGAAGTGATATTCCCCGAGAAGCTGTCCTTCTTATGACCGTTCAATAGTATCCCTAAATGAAGATTTAATGTATTTTGAATGGAAAACAGAATCTGTGTTCCATCCATTCTGAGTCAGGAAAAAACAAAAGCATAAGCAGCACTCAGCCTTTTCTCCATGGATACATTTCTGCAGAGCAGCAGGACGTTGGCAGCAGAGCTCTCTTCATAAAGCAAGCCATTTTCAGGAAGGTTGGTGGGGTTATTTTTTTTCTTTCTGTTTCTGGAAGAAGAAATAACCCAAACAGTGTGTTCTGGGAGGTACTTACTTTAGTGATTCCTGAAATTCTCTCCCTTACTTTCCAACTTTAATTTTATTATCTAAGTATAATTTTCTTTCCTTCCCATGTGTTGTGCATCTGCTCTACAGGCTCCAGCCAGGAGAATAACCATATGGAAACATGAAAATCTCCACTGCATTGATGCCAGAAGACAAGTTTATGTTCATTCCAAATGGCATAAAAGCCTGCTTGTATATTTTCCCTTTACATCCATTCCAGTCACTTAAATCTGTGTTGTTGTCTAAAACACACAAGAAAGAAAAGGCTTGTCAGATTATGAACTGAAAAATACTCCTCATAGTGCTGGAATTTGGATGATCAATGAGTTTTACTTTAAACCACTTATACCACTGAGCGTTTTCTGCTTCTTTCTTTGTCAGGTAGCAATTACTGCACAAGGACGAGCTCTCCTTCTGACTGTTCCCAGTACTTTTCTTCATTTTTGCTCATGACAGATTCCTTCCCCAAGCCTGCATAGAGGCAATATTCTCTGTAGGAGTGAAAATAATTCTGTTAAAATTTCTCCAGTGTCTGGTACTCTCATTAGTTAAATACCTCACCTGCTGCAGTACCTTTATCATTTAGTGCTGGTTAGAACTGGTATGAAAATACTGTGTAGGCATTGCTAAAAAAGACAGTCAACATCAACACAGCTTGATCCAAGCTGATGCTGAGTTACTGACTTGTCCTGGGAAGGGGTAGTTACCTCATGTTGGACAAGCAATTATTGTGCACAATTGCTTGTCATAAAATGAAAGGTTAAAGAAAATTGTGCCATCGTGGACAGAATGGCATTTAGAAAAAGTAATAATAATCAAAAGTCCTGGCTGTAATTGAGCAAAAGTAGCCAAGTACTGATTGCTTTCTGAAGAACTCAGACTGTGTGATATATCCTTGTTTTTATAAATAGCAATTTGAAAACACATGCAAACTTCTGGCAGACATGGTCCTCACCTATATGTCTGACCTGAAAGAAATTTGGTGTATGGAATTCATTTTTTCTCAGTAAAATCCATTTTACTTGGAATGAACTCATTGCTAGAGGGGAAAAAAGCAATACCTACCGTTGTTTTCTCTGACACAGGGCCAGGAACACTACTTGGTCTAGCGTGGCTGAAAATCTCATGGCCATAGTGCAGTTCCACAACATGGTGCTGGTTCCTGTGCCAGCTAGGACTACTGAACCTTGGTGCTGGTGTTGCTCTCTGAATGATGATGGCTTTCAGAGATATCTGCAAATAGAACTTTACCCTAGAAATTTATTTGGATCAGGCTGGAATTGTCAACTATTAGCTCCCTAGGACTGAGCTTCCTTGTAGTATTTTTCCAAAGCTTGATCTGTCCTGTTTACCAGGCATGGAGAACTTTGACTTTTTACAGAGAAAGAGTCAGTGTTCCAAAGTCACTTTGAGGAGTTGGTTTCTTTCCCATTGCTTTACATATTTCTATGTCATGTTCCCATTATTTTTTGTTCTTCTGGAGTCCTGTTTCCAGATCCTTCTGACTTGCATATTTCCCAGTGCCATTTCTTATTTGTCAGATGTGAGACACAGATATCATGGTCTGGTAACACTGAGTGTCCTCAAAATCTGTGCAAATAAACACTTGTTCTGGAAGTCAGTGCTCTTCTGCAGCTGAGAATGCTCAGGAGGCAGCAAAAGGAACAAATGGCTACCCACAGTGTCAGCTCCTCATTGTGTTGCCCTCTGCAAGAGACAGCAGCCAGTGCAACTTCTTACAGGCTCTGTGGCTGAGCTCTGTGGCTGTGGTGGCCTACATGTCCAGAGTGACAGTAGAGATACAGCCTAATCTTTGTCCATGTAATATCAGGCAAGTAAGCCATCTGTAAAATGCTCAATTTATCCAACCTTAGAAATATATATAACCATAATCTATTTCTATGGAAAACCTGCCATTTTAACTTTTGTTCATCTATGACACAGCTCAGTCCAGAACTGGGAACATATTGCTTGTGAATCACAAATAATCCATTCAGGACAAGATGCGGTCTCAGCAGCAGGAAATTCGTGCTGCTCAATGCCTCTAAAAGGATGGGTGTCCTCCTACTTTTGTGTGTTCCCTTCTTTCCTTGTCCTGTGCTGCATGTCAGCTGAGGCTGGGGAGTGAGTTGTTGAAGAATGGTTATTAATGAAGAATGAGGGAGACATTCTAGATCTGATGTGCACAGCTCTCCATAATCCTTACATTTATTGTGTTCTCCATTAGCTTTCACAGTGACACTTGGTATTTCCTTAATTGTTAAAGATGTTTTAAATTGATCTTAAAATTGAACTGATTTTCTCTGCTGTCACATCTGCCACTTCATGTCAGACTTCAAACATTCCTGTTCTGGCTCAACCTCAGTATCCTTACAGTACTTGATATGTTTTTTCTGGGAAACATATGCCAGATTCCAGAATAATTTCCTGCTTTTTCTAAATGCCAAGGTTAATACTGGATGTTGCTGGGTTTAGTACTGGCTTCACTATTGTAGCCATTCCTTAGAGGCTCCGTTTTCTTTTTCCCTAACTTTTGGTTGTTTACACTAGTGAAAATACATCTCATTCTTTATGGTGGTGTTGAATTAGCAGTGTAAATGTCACCTTTGATTCTTTTAGGTATTATCTGTCTATTTTCCTGTTCACTAAGGAATGATTCCTTAGCTCTCCCCTCCCTTTGATCTTGAATGCTGCTTTTCTCATTACCATTATCAGAAATTTCATTATAAAACATCACTTGCTATGTCTGTGAGTGGCAGAACCTGGCCTTAAAGTAATACATTTTGTCTTTTATCTTTTTATTTCTTTTTTGTACAGCTTTACTTAGAATTGGCTTTAGAAAGATTATATTCAAAGGAATTCACATTGAATTATAGTTTGATCAATATTCCAAATGCCAGATATTAGACTCTAAGCAGACTGTATTTGTGGACTGCATTCATCAAAGAGGCTGTGTATGCCTGTATTGGGGAAGACAGGGAGAGAACAATCAGTTATATTATTCTGTTAGTTAAAGTTGACAAAAATAATCTTTAATATTCTTCCTTTATGTACATTTCCTCCTGGTTATCTTGACTAGAGAAAACAGTTTGTAGCACAGAAGAATTTTCATAAGCTGATTTTCAATAGTTGGAAAAGATTAGCGATAAGTTGACACAAGCTGTAGGCAAAAATGCTAATAATGAAACTATATATTGCTGAATATCACCCTGTTTTGAATTAAATAAGGTATGTGTTCCAGCAGATATCTAGGCTGGAGATTCTGCTGCCTACAGTACTGTTTCCACTCTGCAGAGTGGAGCCATTATGGGGGGAATAGCATGGCATATACTGATATCAAGTGAAATTCCTCTAGAACTGGTGAGAACTCAGCTTTTGTAAGGACTGATTCAGATATGTAAGGCAGTTGAAATCTGTGTGTATATGTGACTTTTTGCATAATTGCTTAAGGAGTACAAGTAATAACAACTTCATTCATTATAATTTCTACAGCTTTACAAAGAATATTTAAATCAAGCCACCAGTTGTGCTGGAAATGCAATTATATCTAAATAACAGCTGCTGTTTTACATTAACCTCTGCTTCCAGTCAACATGTAAAACTGCAGTATGAAAAAAGTGTAAATTCAGTGGAAGTATCCCAAAGTCAACAGCAAACAAAAAAAATTCCACTTTGTTAAAAGATTGTGGTTTTTTTTGGAAAATGAAAAGAAACAATTCAGAAGAACTTTTAAAGCTCTCTTTATCTTGAATTATTTGCATTTGTTTGCTTGCAAAACATTTGCTATACTGTTTTCCCATATGCACATGCCTGTTGAATAAAACTTTAAAAATTCCTTTTAATGGACTTTCTTTAACTTTTATTTATCTTAATTTCAAATGTGTGCTTCACAATAGGTGCTTGACAGATGTTTTGCTGGGCTAAAGCTGAACCTTGATATATGCCTCATCTTCTTTGAATGTTCCTCCTGTTTTAGTTTTCATTTTTCTCAGAGAAACAAAATGAAATAACTTGGCATGGCAATTCAGCTTGACGCTCTGAGGCATTGCATGAGTCATTGGAGGAGACTGGAAGATATTCTCATTCTTGCCAGCAATTCAGCCTTTTTACAAGGTTCTTGTTTGGAAGTAATGGACAACCTTTCCATTGCAGTCTCTTCCTCCTGCTTTAATTCACCAGTAGTGCCAGCATGATGGGCTTCGCCATTGTAAATACAGCAACAAGTGTAATTATTTTTAATATTTTAAGGGGTTTTTTTTAACCTGTTCTGTTTTCTATTCATGATGAGTCAATTATTTTCATGGATGAAAATAAAAGTGCTGTTTCATGGTGGGAACACAGTGAATCAAACTAATTAATGTAACTAATGGCTTGGAAGTTATTAATGGTATTTCTTACTGAGTTCCCTCTGGACAGGACAACTGAGAAAAAAATGCATGAACAAAACTTTTTCAGTTATTTTCTAATTCTATATTCCGTTCCTATTTCTATTTTCTAATTTGAATTCCTAGATTCCATTTCTTCTCAGCTCCTTCCATTGCTATTATGTTCACTACTAATCTCTCTATAGTTAGTGCTGGTATGTAGTTTGAAAGATGTAATAGCAATTTGAGTTTATGATTTCTCCATCAGCTTGAAATAGAATTGAAACTGTTGTGAGTTAACCTCAAATTTAAGCCTTCCAAAATGTCAAGCCAGATCCCACTAATCTTCAGAAAATCATCTGTTCATTTTAAACAGAACCCTAATTGTCTTTCTCCCACTTCTATGCCTTTAGCCACTGCAGTGAAACAAGAATGTATATGGGGATCCAAAACAAACCAAAACCAACACAAATACCAAATAAAATACAAATACCTAATAAAAAACTCAAATTGACTTATTAGCCTTATGGAGAATCTGTGAGGTCATAAAAACAGTGTCACGGTCTTTGGACTACCAAAGAGTGAGGCATAATATGACAATTCCTGTGAAATACATTAATGTTTTTCCTTTACCAAGGCTCTTTTTTCAAAGGATATTGAGACTGAAGCTTTCAGTTAGGTGATGCCCAGAGGGAAGGTTTGTTTCTTTGGAATTTTAGATTAGTTACCAAAAATAAATGCTCCTCTTCTACCATCTACTATGTCAAGATAAGTATATATCAGAGATATGGTGTCCAATATGTTTCCTGTGTCTGTTCTTCCATTGAGGCTGTCATCAGTTTTGTCACTTCTAATTGATACTTATTGTATACTTTTAATTCAGTCCTTTTATGTGGTGTGTGAGAAACCTGATGGTTATTTTTACCTAGTTCTGGAGACATGGTTTCTTGAGCAACTTTTTGTGCAACAATCAACACAGCAGCACAGTCACCCATGGACAGCCTGCAGTCTCTGTGTGGGTGTGCTGGTTTTGGCCTGGGTAGAGTTAATTTTCTTCATAATAGCTGCTACATTTTGGACAGAGCTGTATTCAGAGTTGTGCTGCTGAGCACTTCTTGCACAGGGCCAAGGCCTTTTCTGCTTCTCACACTTTACCCCAGTGAGTGCACTGGGGGCTGCAGGAGAAAGAGATGAGACACAGCCAGGACAGCTGACCCCTAATGATCAAAGGGATAGTCCATACCATATGGCATCAGACTCAGCATATAATGAGTAGGGAAGGAGGAAGAAGGGGAAGGTGTTCAGAATGATGGTATTTGCCTTCTCAAGGTACTGTTATCTGCAAAGGAACTGTTACTGCTACAGGAAGCTGTGCTCTCCCTGGGATGGCTGAACATGTGCCTCCTCCGTGGGAACTGATGAATGAATTCTTTGTTTTGCTTTGCTTGTATGTGCTGCCCGTGCTTTCCCTAATTATCTCTTTATCTCAACTCACAAGTTTTCCCACTTTTAGTTCTCCAGTCCTCTCCCTCAACTGACTGTGATGGGAGTGAGCAAATGGCTGTTTGGAACTTGGTTGCCAGCTTGGGTTAAACCACATAGGGAGCCTGGGTCTGAGAGTCTAAAGAGGCACATTCCTCAGAGGACACTTAAACTGTCCCTGAGCCCACATGTGGAAGTTCACTGGTTTCATGAGCCATCAGCCTGGTGTCAAAAACAGCTATATGCTGGTACCAAGCCATGTGGGCAGACATACCTAATGCAATTTATTTTAAATCACAACCCTGAGATTGTTCTGTGGATCGATGTCTCAAAATATTAGAGGCTGACATGAATCCAAATAGCTGGATATAGAGGTCTGTGGTATGGATGTTATTGCTGCCAACCATTATAAACAGTCTGTTTTATTGCTTTCTTGGGGTAACAAAGCCCACATTCACGCAATAAATGAGGGGTGTTGGCCATTTCTAATAAATGTTAAATAGATTTTAACCATTTGCAGTTTTACTAGACCAAATTGATACAATGTTCCTGCCAATTTGTTACCACTTCTTTAGTTGTGAAATACAGATGAGCAAGTATAACCTTCATGTGACAGAGTGAGAAACAGATTCTACTTCAACAATTTTGCTGGAGTTTTATTACCAAGCCTTATAACTTGCTTGGTAAGCTGCATGCTTGATTGAAAAGGAAATGGTGTGTTCAGTCGATGTCAGGCCAGTGTCAACATGATGCTCATGTTAGTGCAGATTTCAATGCAGGAAATCAAACATTGGTTTGGGGAGTCAGACATTACTGCTTAGAGGTACTGCCAAGCATGGGAACTTACACAGCTTGTCATTAGTTGAGTGGCAGTAAATATCTACACCAGTGAACTGAAAAACAGTCAAGACCTGCTGGATGTACTAATATATCATCTTTGTTTTTGTAATTTAATTGAAAACTAGGAAATAGAGTTAATGTAACCTAGGGTGAAATACTCCTTAACATTCAGAAAGAAATGCTGTGCTAGGAAAGCCCAGCTAAACTTAGTGAGGTAAGCTGCTTCCTTTCTCTATTGAAACTAGTGTAAAAAAAGATGGAACTTCTGATAATGAACAACTTGAGTCACTTATTTTTCCTCTTTACGATTAAGCTACAGGAAAACCAGCTGATGTTAATGGTGTGCAGTAGTGAGAACACAGAAAGAGACAAGGTCTGACTAAAGCTCAGCCTAAGCACTATTCTTCCTTCAGTGGTGACAAATGGTTAATGACCAGGGAAAGGTGCAACAGGTTAAACACATGAACAAGTTTCTGCTCTACAGCTTCTCAGGTTCTGCTGATCTGAGGCTCAAGGACAGGGATAATATCAATCCAGTTGTGGTTCCTCACCTTCAGAAGTCTGTTTTTTTCTGATTCCAAAAGCTCTTTCAATTTGTTTGTTAGGACTTACTTTTCTTCCTCAGTAAATTTTGAGAGTTTTCCTCCAATGTGTAAGTAGATGCTATGTCATGGAAGATGCTTTCATGGTCTTATAGTATTTCTTTTTTATCTGTTTCCCTCAAGGCCTAATTTTGCTCAGTCTACCATTCCTGTATTGTGGATTATTGATGAAATATGCCAGTATTATATAGGCTATTGGCAGTTATGTTGGTTCCTGCTGCTCGGTTTTCTTTGCCATGTTTCCCTGTTTGTTAAACAGTGTAAAAACACGGCTAAAAATGTTCAATTGAAAAACTTGATATTTCACTCCTCCTTCATGAGGTTTCTTGTAGGGGAAAACCCAACAATAGTTCCTGTTGAATAGAATTTATTTCTCAGACGGTATTCTTCAAACAAGACTTTGTTGTGCACCGGTAGATCCAGTTATTAAGTCCAGAAGAAGTCATTATTGAGATCCAGTCGTAACTGTTGTGTAGTGCAGGGCATATAGTTTCTGTGAGTTTTTCCTTCAGCAAGATCTCTGACATGTCTGCCAGAAAAGCACCTAACTTTAATTAGGTGCTAAGAATAAAGCTATCAAAATTATCAAAGTATGTACCACGGCCATTCATTTGGCAAGTTATTGCCTAAGTTCATGTAACGTGTCCTAGCAAATGCTCTCTCAATGAAGTCAGTGACAAAATTCTAGACAAATTAAATAGCCAGTACTGAGCGCATTGTTGTAAGTCCAGTTTAGAAGAAATAAAAAGAGGCTTGTCCATTCAAGATGGCAAAGTATAGTCAGGAATGATTATTATTCTCACTTCAAACTTTGTCAGTAGTGTACTACCATTGTAGTTGAGAGTCATATGACACTGTGCTGTCTGCTGAAGTTTTCATCATGCTGCAAATTTTCCCATGTTGCTGTCTTTCAAAATTTCTTTTCAAAATCCTATTTAGAAAAAAACCCCAATATGTATGAAATTGGATGTTAAAAATGGTAAATTATAGTATAGAAATATTTAGAATACCTCAACAGACCTGTATATCATTAATGTCTGTGTATTAACAACTAAAGAAATACCTTAAGAGAAAATTTGAGGATTGAAATTGTTGTGGCTGAGGAACTGATGCTTGAACTGTGTTTATGGTCCTGAATTTGCCTCAGACTTGCTTCATTCTGTTCCCTGAACAGACATTAGCAGCCAAACAGAGCACATATACTAGGTTTGTTTCTGAGAGACTTCCAGTTTTTCTACTCTGACACCAGTTTGCAAATAGGGAAAGCCAATAAACTATTGAAAACCACACTGCAGAACCAAAGTAATGATGATCAGCAATTTCTTCATTCCTCTTACTGGACTTTTCCATAACAGATACCACAGCTTCTGGGTTTACTTGTTCTCCTACAAACTCCTCATAGCAGGAGCTGGTTAGTTGCCACAGAGAATGACTTTGGATCTTAGGTTCTTCACTTGAAGAGTAATAGTGCCATTTGAATTTCCTGGATCGTTTCATATGGATGTTTGAAAATCCAATCTAAACCTGTATGTATTTTCAGTTGTTCTCATCAGGAAAGCCTGAAATGAAAAACTGGTGGACAGTTTTCCTATGATTCAGGAGGCTGATAATTCTATTCCTCTTTTTTCTTGACTGTATTAAGCAACGTGACTTGGCAGAAACACAAGGAAGCCTTTTCAGACAGCCTCCCAGCAAAGACTGCCGTGTGAACCACGACATTACCATTGCACAATGACAACTTCTCACCAACACTCCACCTGAGACTTGCCCCCTCACTGTAGATACAAAACACTCATGGGTGTGACATAATTTGCAATTGGGGATGGGCAAAGGGTTTCTCTAAATAGTAAATCTTTAGTTTTTCTAGAACTCTTCAATCATTTATGTTTAATATAGCAGCAGTATCAGTTGACAAAGGGAAAATGTCATGGTGATATGTCCGGTAGATAGGGGATGAGAAATTCCATTTAAATTCTCTATTCATCCTAGCATGAATGTGGATCTTAATTTTCCAGCTTGCAGGCTAGCAAGCACACAGAGAAAGCTCTGAGAATTTGTTGTGAACTCTGTCTTATTTCTGTGAAGGCACATTCCCAGGGGCAAAGAAGAGAACTGAGGTATGTCTGGACCCAAGAAGGATGCCCTAGCTGTGAGGTTAGAGTGTTGCTTGCTTGCTCCTGTGCTATTTTTAGAAACTGTCTTTTGGAAGAAGTAGAATGGCTCCTGAAGAGTAAGGCAGATGGGTACATTTTAGGATGCTCAGAGTCACATCAAAATACTCTGTAAATATTAAACATGCCTTAGAAAATCCAGCCTTTTTGATATTTACTGGAAGAGAGAGACAGTCCCAGACTGTTGGTGTGATCTGAGCCTGGAGTGCATTTGCACTTGGCTTCTTTAACTAACACCTGAACTTCCTTGGAAAAGGAGCTCTGCATGAATGTTGTCTCAATCAAGAGTACTTGCTGTCTTGTATTTTACGAGACTGTTATTAATGTTGGGTGGGTTTTTTTGTAGCCTGGAGTGAAAGGTGTTTCTAATTTTAAAGTACTGTCCTATATTTCCTTGATTTTTAGCATGTTTCAAGCTGAATCAAAACTCCACAGAATGTTCTGTCAATGTAGATCACTTTTGTTTTCAGTGCAACAATCATTTGAAACCTCAGAATTTTAAGAAAAACTGATCATACAAAAATCTCTTTGTAGCTTAAGAGGACAGTATAAGGATCCTGCCTGAAGTTTAATTCATAGATGTAACTTTGTGTTTCAGACTTTGACTATTAAATAACTATTCTTTAAGAATCCATTTTTACTTTTGTAGCTCAATAAGAAAATTCTATGCAAAGAAAAAGTATTCTGGACAAATTAATTACTGGCTATGTAGACATGCTGTGCTTCCCACATGTTTTATTGGAAAGGCTTAGCTCACACTGTATGTACCACCTAACCACTGGCCTTTGGAAGACCCCAGCATTTATGGATGTAGACCTTCCTGGAGCAATGTGGAAAGCAACTAACCACAGCAGAAATTACACAGGTTACTATATTCTGTTGTGCTGAGAAGTTTGTGTAAGAGAGGGATTTGGAACCAAATAGTGATGAAAAACAAGTAGTGATTATGTCTCTGAGCTCCTCTTGGATGTCTCTTTGAGAAAGAACATCTCAGAATATCAAGATTGCCTTGAAGAAGCATAGCTAGGACTAACTTGTGCTCATCCTCTCATATCTAACAGTTATTTTCTGGTGTGAGTATACAGCATTAAGGAATAAAAAAGATTTTGATTCCTGGGCATATTTTATATGTGTGTGTTTTCTGGCTAGTTTAACTATCTCCCCACATGGCTTGTGACTGTGCAATGACTTTGAGGGAAATGTTCCATCTGCAGATGATGGAATGACAAAATAAGTTGGGCTGAAGGGGACTTCTAGAGCACTCTTCCGCACCAGTCTTGCCTTGGAGGAATGAGGAATTCCTTTTTCAGCAAAGAAATTTCTTCCACACCTGCATGACTTTCCACATGTTGAAAAGAATTGTTCTCATATTTGAGAAGGCTGTCATAACCACACACCAAAAATAGTTCTGTGCATTCTGAGTAGTGAAATGATTTTGCCTGGATCAGTGAACATAGCAATAATAGCCATAAAAGCTTACTGCAGTTTTTGCAGAAGAGGTTTCTTAAATAGCCAGAGTAGTCTGTCAGATGCAACAAAGCATGAAAATGAACGGGGTTCTAAAAATAATTCTAACATATAATTTTATGAATGCAATCCTTGAAACTCTTTTTTGTCACTATGAAGATACAGAAAATGACAAAGCACAATTGTTTACTGCTAGAGAAGTAACAGAAGCACACTAAACCATCATCCAAAATAATTCCCATAGATCACTTGTTTGGGATAACAAGTTATTCTCTTCTTTGCTATAAATGAAGTAATTTGGTGCAGCAAAAGTTTCATGTACTGCTGGTATTATCTCCTTTTGCAACCACATTAAAAAAGGCAAAATGGAGAAAGGGCAAATTATTTTCTGTAACTCTGGTTGCCTCAATTAAAAAAAAAAAAACAAAACCAAAAGTGTTGCTGATGCATACAGCTTAAGTGAAACAATCAGTTGTCATCAAGGGTGGTTTTCAAGAACACTTGGAAAGTGGAAAGCCTACTATAGGCAAGGGGTTTAAACTTGGAGATGTATTTTCACGTATGAGTGGAAATGAGAGTGCAGCTATAGAGATATTGCTTTATTAACTAATAGTTTAAAATGAGAACAAATCTATATTTCCATCAATTTTCCATTTCATAAACTGTGTAATATAGCAGAGAATCCTACAGGTACTTATTATTTATCTTCTTTTGCTGAGAGTTCTAGATGTTTCATTCTCTAAAGTTTGACTTAATGAAAATTTTGAACTTAGTGTCCACAAGATGATGATTTCCATAGTCTTCAGCTGCATGAATCCTAAAATAATCTCAATTTTATTAGTTTCACTGAAGATTTAGTACATTAGATAAGATGTGTTTTTAAAGCTCTTTAAAAAATATAAAGCTCTTTTATATATATTCTTCAGTGAGACATTTCCTTCATCATACTATGTTATATGCTTTAAACTACATTCCTAAAATTAAAATCACTTTGTGTAATGTATGTTGAGCTTTATTATTCAATGATTTTCCAATGGACGTTAAGTGATAATAAATTATGATTACTGTTTAAAAATTAGAATGTAATCTTAATTAAAAACTACCATAGTAAAATAAAACCATAAATAAATAAATACACATTTTGCTTGAAGATTTCACAGTGCATTAAGTGAAACAGTCACTGTGATTCCATGAAACACACAGTTTAAGATAAGAATATGATTTATGATGACAGTAAGGTGTGTCAGAAATATGTCTGTCATTTCTTTGCATGAAAAGTAGGATCCACTGAGAAATTAATACATTTTTGTGTGCGCAAACTTGAAGTGTTTTAAAAAAAGTCTATTTTCTCAGTTACTCAGTCTTAGTGAGGTGAATTTCTTAATACTTGTGGAAGGAAAATTTAAATGTTTGTCTTCTAGTGTAAAGAGTCTTGGACCAGTGGAAAAACTTTTAAATGATAGTTATCTTTATGCTAAAATCTAAAGTTAATGTTAGTTGCACTTTTAGAATTAGTAATGAACAATTGGTTTAAAAGTAACAGCAAAACAAAAACTAGGTTATACTTCTGCATTTTGAAGCTGGTCATATAAAGGCATTTTAAACACTGCATTGAAATTTATGATGGTTATTACTGTGAGGAATTAAAAATGGAAGAAAAGTATATGGTATACCAAAGGCTTCTTCCTCATCAGTGCTGGAAATGCATCTGTCTTAGTATCGCTCTTATTTTAAGTGACTTCATTGTCACATCTTCTCAAGAAGCATGACTGCTCTATCTCAGCCATTTCTGGTAGAACTGTCCATGGTTATACAGGCCCTTCCGTTGGAAATGCAGAGTACTTTGTTTGCCTAATAAAAGCCTTATATAAAGTCCAATTTTGACATTTTCTCTCCCTAATCCTTCTGTGATGCTAAGCTCCCCTGGCAGCATGAGGACTGACTGAGCTACACTCGGGGGGAGCACTGCAGGTGTCTTGAGCAATTTATCTCAATGTACATTCAGATTATGGCCCAGCATAACCTGGTGGTGATTAGTTTGGTCATTTTCTGACCTTGCAGATCTCAGGAAGATAGTATTGCATAGGCAAAACTGCTACTTTGACATAGTATGTTTAATAATCATAAGCTGTGAGATATTTTAGGAATTGTCCTCTCCAAATAACACTGACAGTTCTGGCTGGCAAGAAGTATAGAAATAAATTAAGTGATACAAATGCTTTCTCATCAAAGAAGGCAGAAAATAGTTCTCATTTTTTTCCAATTTTACTTTGCTGTTTGGGTAAGGATGCCTTATTCCTTATGGAGTCTCCAATTATTTGAAGAGCTCTAAATCTCATCCAGATGGAGTTCCATGCGATGCTGAGTAAACAAAGTTGGCTATGGCAGCTGTGCTTTACAGTGCTGTGTAACTACAGGCCAGGTTCAATGACACATAGGGCTGCCTTCTGCAGCACATACACTGAGGGTGCTAGACCTAAGAGTATGTGTAGACATCCTACACAGAAATGCCTGCCTGCTCTGTTCTCTAGTCTTTTGATAGTGCCTTACTGATAGCCTGTTTGAAAAATGTGAATTAAAGGGGTTAACATGCCTCTGTCACTACAAAATGTAAACTAACATTCAGTGCTGCATACAGACAGGTTTCAGTCTGCTTATGCTCATAGCAAACAAGATTAAGCATTTTTATTTAGAGATATAAAAATTGTGGGGTGGGGGATTCCACTCAGACTTGCAAAGCATTAAGAAAAAAAATCTTAACAGCCATTATTATTCTCTTTCATGTTAGAGTGTTTCTGTAGAGACCAGTTTTCTTTTTACTTTGCTTTTAGTAAATCTTGTCTGACAGTCTTTTAGAGGATACTGAGAATGATAGCTTCTGGAGAAAGACTGAAGAAAGAAGGTACTAGGGAGGTGAGCTATTGTGGTTGCTTTTGCTGATAACAAAGCAACATGAACACCGAAGGAGAGAGGGGGAAAAATAACAGCAAAGACTGAAAATGTAGTTTCTTCTTCTGCCTCATGCTTCAAATCTTACAGACACAGCACCTGGCCTCCTCACCCATTGTAAAGTCTGTGAAATATCAACATGCCAAGGACTGTGCTTTTAGCTGCCTTTCTAACATGAGAGGCACTCAGCAGTATCACAGAAACAAATAGGAAAAGCAAATGTGGTAGACTAAATAGAAGGACAGGAGGGTCAAAAGGACAGAGAGAGAGAAGAAAATAATATGAAAGGAAAGAAAAGCCTTGTGGCATGGTAAAGACTTATGTTTAGCTGGTTCATATGACTTATGTACCTAAACAAACCAGAAGTCTTTTTTCAATCTGTAGTCAGGCCATCTCTCATCAAGGAGGTGATAAAAAAAGGATACTGATCCTGGATGCTTCTTCTAGCCTACCCACCCTCCCAAAACCTCTGATTAGAAAAATGATCTACAATTAGTGGAGTAGTTATTTTCATCAATTTATTTGCCAGTGTGAACTAAGCTCCAGGATAAAAAATTTAGTTAACTCATTTCCATATCTATACATCTCATGTTCACTGGGTATAAGCATAAGGTTTTGATTTGAGTGCCCTTTATTGGGTTTTACTAAATGTTTTCTCTACCATGGTCTTTTAATGATATTTCTAACCAATGTAATCTAACAAGTGAAGTTGGATTTTCATTATTTGGACAAACATGCACCCCTTGTTTTAGGGAACATAATTACATTAATAGAGCACTTTCATGTTGGGATTCTAAATAAAATTAAAAACCACTAAGTAAACCACAAGCATTTTAGCATCTTCTGAGAGCATGCTAGTGCTGTTTTTCCCCCTCCCTCCCTCTCTCTTTTTTGTATATGAAAAAATAGTATTCATTTGGAGATGATGCAGCTTTCTGAAGATCATTCAAGATGTTGGTGGCAGAGCCTGGAGCTCTTGGCTCATGTCCTTGTAATCCAGGCAATGAATTAATCTCCTTAAGGGTACTGTAACTAAAAGACAAATGCTTGTAGGCAATGTGAGTAAGAATTTCAATAAAAAAATCCTTTATTTTAAAAAATTTTCTCCCAGGCTCAGAAGCATAACTATAAAATCTTTCACGATTTCACTTTAAAAGCCTAACTTATTTTAAAATTGCATAATCTTGTTTCATGGTTGCAATTTTAAGTAAGCAAATCTAAAATAGTCATGAGACAACATAACCAGTGACTTGGTATTTCTGTTGAGCACTGTGCTGTTGTACTAGATGCCGTTAACATTTTGCAAATGTGATTGAATACGAAATGAAGAGTTTCTGTGTAGTGGGTACTTGTATTTTTATAAAGACTTGCCAAACCAACATTTTCCTTATTTTTCCCTTAACAACTGACTAAGAGGTGGTTGGGGATCCATGGTAGTGATAATGGCAATACTGCTTTCAATTATATCTCTTCACAGAAGTTAGAACTATGGATTAGATTTTTGTAAATACAGAGGTGGAGTTTGTTCCTTAATAATATGCAATGCACTGTCTAAAATACCAGCAAATAAGAGAGAAAAATCCTTTCATATTAATATTATCTTATTAAAATTGTTTTTGTATGGTTATACACTGAAGAGCAAGAAACTACTAAAATTAATGGCAGGTATTTCAGTTTAAAAAAAACACCAAACACCAGAAAACCATTAAGAATAAGTTGACCTCATAGAAAATGAAGTTAATCAGTCATCATTCAAGAGATTTTCTTTCTTTCTGCTCCCTGTCCATTAATATAACATAGATAAAGATGGGATATATTGCTAGTTAAGAAAACAACTCTGTGGGTGCTAAACAGTATCACGCCTTTGTTTTGTAATGGTAGTGATGTGCTGCCTTCTAGCCCCTAGCTGATTATTATCAGTTAGATTCACAGGTGGATTTTGCTGAAAATGTGTTTATTGCTGTGCTGCAGTCACTGCTGCCTCTCTTGTATCTTGCACATCTTGGAGAACATCACTGAAGGTGCTGCAAATGCTGCTCAGCACAATGTCCTTCCTGTGTCAGTGAGACTTCCCTGGTGAGAGAGGATGATGAGCTGTCTGAAAGGCAGCTGAGTAGTGTGATGGATGGGGAGACATAAGACACTGATAAAGAATCATTTTGTGAAAACAGCTGAGGTTTTTTTCCCTGTTTTTCTTCCTTGAGTGGAGAGTGTGAAGAATGCAGAAAAATGTGCTGATTCACATTTATTTTAACTGGATCAGGAGGTAATGTCTACACTTGTATCAACGGAAGGGCATCACAAAAACAAGTAGTACAATTAAAAAAAGAAATCAACATTTTCTTAGATGCTTAGTGTATGAGTCATTAGGAGTCCAGCACTCCACTGAAGGCATTTTTTTTACCCATGTTCTTGCCCAGTAGTGCTGAAGGGATCTCTGAGACACTCTGTTATTTAATACTGACGTCCTGATAAGGAAAAAAGTTCTAGTGAGTCTGATCTGATCTTCAATATATGGGAAGATCTTGGGACAAGCTGGAAGGAATTGCTGTATACCAAGAATAACTTTTAGTTTTTAACTTTTTTGCAAAGAAGTCATGTCTCTTTCATGGATAATTTTATGTTACCACAATTTCTGTGTTTCACAGAAACTTCTGTAGGTATGTATAGAACAGAATCCTATTGTATTCATTTCACAAACTCAGATACTCAGACCAGGCAAAGGTCTTTGTACATTCCCAAGTGCAACTTAAAAACCATACTAGATTTCCTAGTTCAGTACTCTCCCCCTGTTCACCTGTGGTCACTGAAGGTGTTGTGAAAAGCAGACACTTCTATACACGTCTCTCAGTATTTAAATGTCTTTGAAGGTATTTCCAGAACTATATAAATTTTTTTTGGCATGTTCCTCTGTCAACCATGCTTGCTGACACTGACAACGAGGATGTATCTCATGGAAATCTTCCTGGCGTTAGTAATATAAATAAAAATCCTCTCCCTCTCTTCATAGTTCCATACATAGAAAACTCCTCAAGAATTTGTGAGCACTCCCTATGATATATAAAATGAATCAAAGATATTTCAGTGAAGAATCAGATCCACTGTGTCCTTCACCTGCCTTGCCAACTGGTCTGAATGTGCTCCTGAAAACATGGCTCAGTTAAAAACAGACTCATGTCAGAATTTTGAAATTATGCCATTTCCACATGTTCATTTCCCATCTGAATAGCAACAATCAGGTTTAACACAGCAGAATTTCAAAGACTTCTGAGGAAATCTCATTTTTATATGGAAGCCAGTGTCACCCCCTCCCAAACAGTGGTCTAATAATAAGGATGACTATTCATTTGCCTCTGTGAGAGATATGGAAGGTAACTGCAAATAATGTGAAGCATTGTGTGGACATTATCTTTTCAATTCTGGGAGTTTTTTAGTATGTTTGTATGTAGTAGATACATACAATACTTATAGGAGCTGTATATACTCTACTGTTAGCTCACTAGTATAACCTTGACTTCCACTCATGGCTTTCTTTTCCAAGCTGACATTGCTGTTTCCAGCACTGTATGTATATTCATGAGCAAAGGACATGTATGAAAAACTCAAAGGACTTGCCTAAGAGATTCTATTTTATGAAACATAGGTTGCAGAAAATCCTCCGTTCTCTATGAAACTGAAATAATTATTATGGTAAAAAACAGGCAAAACTATGATCAAATATTTAAGAGTTTTGGGTTGGTTTTTTTTGCAGACTTGCAATGTTAATGGAAACTTATAGCTGGATCTGCCATCACTTAATCTTTTTTTTTTTTTCCCAGTGTTTTCATTCTTGGCTCATTCCTAGATTTTACTAGAGTTTGAAACCAAACCAAGTCTCAGTCTGTAGATTTTAGTGTAACTTATTATAAATGGAAGGCAAAACAATCAAAATCTTTGCAAAAATCCTCACTATACTGCTTTAACCAGAGCTTTAGTGGACACTTCTATACAATATTGCTTCTTACTAAGACTTACAAAATGAATACTGCCACTTTTTATCAATACTACTCCAACAAAATGGGTTCTATGGATATGTCTGTCCCAACCACTAGGTTATCTGTTCATTATGTCTAATGTATTTATGGAAGATGAGGAGTTTAAGACATAAGGGTGAAGCTAAGGTTAAACTTTCAGCCATTATTGCTCTTCCTGTCTTTCACAATTACTTCATTTTAAAACCATATATGTTACTTAACCCTCCACTTCATATTCTGCTTCCCTGTAATGGCTTAACTGGTGATACGAGCTCAGCAGAAAGGATTTTTTCTTCTTGTCTCTGGTAATCCAGGTGTAATTTTGTGAACTTGGAATGTTGCTTTATAAAAACTGTTAGATTTAGAGTCTAAACCTTGTGTCAGAGTTTTTTTCCATCTTACTTAGAAAATAGATTTAGAAATTAAGAAAGTTCCTCCAATTACTTTAGAATCATTTGGTCTTCTCCAAATTCCTTCTGTCTCCATGAAGTATACATCAATTTTAGTTTGTTTGTTGTCTGTATAGAAAGTACCTGTTCACTATTGATGACCTACCACTTGTATTTCATGCCCAAAGGGAATATATTTACCTTTATCTTAGATAGGGTGTCAACCCATTATCTAAAGCAAGAATACTCCTTCAATCACAAAGCTGAAAAAGATTAATGGAAAATGTAGCTGTGATCATTAGAATTTGAATATTTCATTTTTATCAGGTGCACATTATTATAACACTAAATCTCAACTTTAGCTGCTCATCAGACAGGATTTTGTGCAATAGTGGGAAGGGACTCAAAACCCTGATCTCTATGCAGCAACATTATAAGAGCTTCTGAGTTTTACCTTTTGTCTTTCATTGCTCACAAGCTTCCTCCCTCCATTCCTACTGACGAAAGTGTTCTTAAATGCACTTTTGAAATAACATGAGTAAGGAAAAAGTAATTGTTAATTCCTTACCTATTCTACAGTTTAAATAAATGTCAGTGCAAATATAGAATACTATTCTGCACTGGAGCAGTTAAAAAGGAGAAGGTTTGAGTGCTTTGTTCTCTTTATACCAGCAATTCTATCTATATTACAGGAAGAGCAATGTCATTTCAAAATTCAATATGAAGACCTATTTCATTTTGGATAATAAAAAACCAAATTTGCAGAATAACATTTTCTAACAGATAATTTACAGAGTAAGTTTTATTTTGTATTACAGTATGTTTCTCATAAAAATTCCAAAATTGCTATCTAGGATGTATTGTACATCCCTTTCTGTAGAATGGCATCTCAGAACATTTATTTTTAATGTGCAGTAACTTGTGAGAGTTCAGGGTTATTGCTATGGTAGTATAGTTTATCAAAAGGAATATTAAAAGTAGAGGAAAGGAGTGCAATCACTCTGCAGTAGGAACAGAAAATCATATGCTTCAGTTTAGAAAAACATGTTAAACATTGACATTCTGGCAGTAATGGGGTTTAACAGCCATCGTGGTGAGTCAGTGCTCAGCAAATTGAAACAATGAGAAATACAGCTGAAAACTTATGACCTAC
This sequence comes from Melozone crissalis, assembly GCF_028551555.1. Classification (NCBI taxonomy): domain Eukaryota; kingdom Metazoa; phylum Chordata; class Aves; order Passeriformes; family Passerellidae; genus Melozone; species Melozone crissalis. Next base: position 37,857,531 of record NW_026535794.1, read on the forward strand.
ATTTCTAGTGACTGGTGATTCAGAGCCTGGAGCCCTTGTACATTCAAGGCAAGGCACAGTGGAAGGGACTAGGTCTCAAAAACAAGAACTCTGGAATATTTCCAAGACTGAGTTACTCAAAATCAAGCCTCACTTTTTTAAAAGTGCATCACACTCTCACATCTTATTAAAAAGTAGGGAGTAAATAATATAATTAGAATGCATATACTGCTACTTTTACTGAACTCTTTGACCTCATACAGTTAATTCATTTGTGTGGCTAAGTCCTACAATGTTGATGAAAGAAAATCTAAAAGAAAAGCTTTTGATCAACTTCTATTGATTTATATGAATTTACATCATCTGGGGACTTGGCTCTGAATGCACATGAAACCTGGAGCATTCACTGTAGTCTGTTAACCGTCTGTAATTTCTGCATGTATATCATATATATTCTTATATATACAAACCCTACAATCATAGAATGGCATGGGTTGGAAGGATCCCTAAAGATAATCTAGCCCCAACCCCTGTGCCACAGACAGGAACACCTCCTCTGGGACCAGGTTGCTCAATGTCCCATCCAACCTGGCCTTGAACACTGCTGGCTTCCTTGCCCTCTCTGACTTCCTTGCAGGCCTCCTTCAGGTACTGGGAGGCTGCTATGAGGTCCCCACACAACCTTTTCTTCTCCAGGTTGAAGAGCCCCAACTTTCTCAGCCAGCCAACATCATCTGTATTTACTTTATAATCATCATTATTTATCTACTTTATAATCAACATTTACTTTATAATCATCTTGTTAACAGGCTTGCAAAACAGTCAGACTGATGTAAAGGAGTATTTCATAGCAGGGGTTGAGCTCCAGCCCATGCAATGAGCCAGCAGTGAGCCATTTGAGGCAGGCCATCCCTACCCCTGGAGATGCTTCTGCCAGAGGACGTCAAATCTGGTTTTGTTCTGATGCACACAAAAATGTGTGTCCATGCACATAAAGTGTAATGATGTACATGGACATTGAGCATAAGTTGAATGCACTGAAAAATGAGGTAAACTTAAATATCAGGAAGCAGATATAAGAGCAAACAGAATACATTTTAAACCAATTAGACTCCCAGGGCTGAAGGGGTGGTTGCAGTTGTCCCAAGACAAGGTATAATAGTTCTCATCACATTCATGTACATTTTGCATCTGAGTCTGGAGAACCCATTTTATGTTTAGGCTTCTCTCTACACCCCCTGTATGATAATGGGCAGATAATCTATGGATTATGTCTATAACAATCTTAACTGTCCTTGTAATCGTTGCAGACAATAACTGTGCCATTTTGAGTAGGAATAGCTGTGTGATCCTAATCTGGATACTTCTAGGAAGACCGGTATGTTTCATTATTTCTCTTTCTTCTACAACATTCAGACAGTTTTCTCCTCACTTCTGAACTGTGGTATGTTTCCTTGTAAAGCACAAACCACACTTAGCTCCTAGAGTGGTATTGACACCAAAATTCTCAGTGCTGGCAGGACTGACTGCAGAGATCTTCCCTTTAATTTGTTTTTCATCTCTCCTTTCTCATGTGAGTTTCATGGTCATTCATGTAAGGGTTTCTACTGTGTTGAAACCTTTTTCTTTTGTGTTCACAGATTCTCTGTCTGATGGCTCAGCTTTGTTTTCTCACATCTCTTGGGAGAGATCCTTTTTGTAGGAAGGCCTGATTTAGGCCTCCTGGCCATGTGCTGATTTAGACATCAGATCCCTTTCCCAGTATGCATACAATGTTCTTTGATGAAATGAGCCTTATGATTGCAAAGCCTAAATATTTGGAAAAGATTAAATTTAAGGATATTTATGGACATTAGTGAAATGAGCAGTTTCATTTCTAAATCATCCATGTATAGTAAGGAGAACCTTGAGTTTGTGCAATAACCATATGATTATGATCAGTGCATAATGATTGCTTTTTTATTATTTGTGATTTTAAGTTTGATTTAACTGCTTTTTCTCAAGTGGCTTCTACCAAGGAAATCCCACACATACAAAAAAGAAGTAATGTGTTTGATGCATTTTTCTACCTTGTCATGTTGAAATTAACTTTCTCTCTAAGTTTCAGACTTTTAATCACTGAACAATTCTGTGTTCCCTGAAGGGCTGTTATTTTTTGTTTGTTTGTTTTTAATTTAGGTTGCTTACATTACTGCTTTTCACTCCGGAAACTTTATTTTAATATCTTTTCATTTTGTTTTTCAGTATTTTTCTGTTCATTAAAAATACCTAAGCATCCATTTGCTCGGTAGCAGGTAATTAAAAGATCAGGCATGTGATCTTTTGCAGTTAGGTGCAGTTGGGCAATCTGAGAAAATGTAAAATTTGTATTTATGTCTTACATTGTTCTGACTTTTAAATCAATAGCACCTTGTCTTCCTCCTTAGATTAATACCAAGTTATGTTAACTCATGAGACTTACAAATTCTGTATCTTCTAAATATTTTTAATACCAAAACCATGTTTAATACCAACTAATGATTACATATTTATTACTGTTTATCTCAGTTATATAACTGAGCTACAAGTGAAATACTGAGTATTTAAATCTCTGGGCTATTTAGTGTTTCATGCTTAAACATTTAGTTTAAAAGTTGAAGTGGAACAAGAATAAAGAAAGAAATAAATGAAAAAAATAAAAATATAAAAGTAATACGATGTTTCATCTGCTCCTTGAAGTAAATTTATAATAATCGGTGATGGCAGTTGTTGAAGAATTTATTTAATGTTTCAGTGAATTTCTGGAAGCTATTAGCTCACCCTCAAAGTAAATAAAATTCCCTTTTCATCTTCTCCATATTTTAGTTATCTGAAAAGAACCATACAGTGCCTGTATTATATTTTAAGTCATCTTCAAGTTATTTTCCATCAGTTCTTCAGGCCATCGTCAAAAACAATTATCTGCTTTTTTTGTTAAGATATCCAATCTCTGTGGGAGCAAGGTATCCTTGAGCACATTGCCCCATCAGAAGGCTGATTATGATCATGAATAATGGTGCTGAGTCATTTTGTTTCCTTTCTTCTGGGGTGGAGGTGAAAGAGCCCAATATAGGTTTCCAGCTGCCCTAAATACTGCTGTATTATTCCAGTGTAAGTGAGAGTCTATCTCTAGCTAAATCCAAAAGTGAGTGCACGGGAGAGAAGTGCTCTAGTAGAAAGGGATTGCAAGAGATAGATTTTTCTGCTTTGTCAATTGTTCACAATTTCACCTTGAGCAAGAATTTCAAACGGTGCTCTGCTGCATGTGACTTATCTAAGCAGTTGTTGAGGTTCTCAGTAGGTATAAATCTTCCTTATCTCCCTGTTAAAAAAGACCAACCAAACAAGAAAATCCCAGCATCGTATAGAGTCTTAATTTCTTTCTTTTTCTTTTTTTTTTTCTTTTTTTTTTCCCAAGCATAATTGAGAAGAGATTGTCTTTTGGCCAAATTCTATACCAAGGCAAAACTGAACCACAAAGGGAAATGAGTTGGAACCATTGCTTGTTTCTGGCGCTTAAAGCAATGAGTTTCTACTCAGAACAGATAAGAGACTCTCTGGAGAAAAACAACCATTCTTCCTGGCAATTCCCAGCTTTAGCCTGTTAGTCCTTTTATTTGTTTACATGTTGTTAAACAGAAGTGTTCTTCGATCATTAGAGAGCCCAGAATGCTCAAGTAGTCCTTCACTATTGGGAGCTAGAATAACTAAAACCTGTGCACAAGACAAGCTTCTTCAAGAATTTTCTACAACCTTTCCCATTATTGCCATGAGAATTTCTCTATCAAGATGATGTTACAGGGACAAAATCTCCAGCATGTAGGGCTTCCTCCAAGCTAGAATTTGATGCTGCAGCCAGAGAAGAGAGGATCTTGATTCAATTGGTGGAATTTCACTGCCAATTAATTGGCATCCAACTGGCATGGCTCTTAACCTGCAAAAAGGCTGTTGAATATGGAATTAATTTAACATCTCTTGATTTTGCACTAGCTCTACTTATTAAGAAATTAAAACACTTTTTCTCTTTTTAAATTTCTGAGAATAAAATTAAATATCATACTGCCTTCCATTATGGGCAGAAAAAAAAATCATTTATTGAGTGCTCCATAATAGCACTTAGGCCATAAGACGCACTTTCCTGACAAATCGTGATGTCATGCTTGGGTGGCAAAAGTGACAGAACAATTGAAAGAAAGAAATTAATCATTGTCAGACTTCTCCAAAGTAATTTCTTTTTGGGTAAAATAGGTGTACACTACTTTTGCATCCTTTTCTTCCAGAATATGAATGGAAGTCACCCAGGAATGGAAGAGTTTTTCGCTATTATTCTAGAAAATTAAAGTAAAATCATGCATTTGTCACTAGTCTTATACAAACACTCTAATTGCATCCAAATGCAACTCCTCTTTGAAGAAAAACATTGTAAATCGAAGTGACAATGACTTGTAGACACCTGAAAATGAGAATAAAGTTTGGAAATGATGAAGGCATGAGCAATGTGTATAAGTTAGCCAGCTTATACAAATAGAAATTACCTCCTTTACCTCTTGAATCCAAACAGGCACTTGGGAATTTAACTTTACATTACTTCCCATACTGGCAACAAAAGCATTTCAGCAGGAAGCAAATTCAGGAGTACCCCCAAAACTGTAAAAAACTATTTGCTGGCTCTCCACCTAGATTCTTTTCCTTCAGCCACAGTAACAGAGAAACCGGCTGATTCTTAGCATCTCTTGGAGCACAGCTGTAATTATTCAAGGACATGCATTCAAAAATGGAGAAAAGTGAAATCAGCAGACTCTGACATTTTGACCTGTTTATCTAGATTGTTCTATTCTCTGCACTGAAGCCTACAATCTTTAACAGTGCATCTTGGTAAAACACCTAATATTTATTCTTTAAATGTATTTATTGCCTCTACTGCATTATGATTGCCAGGCCAATTTAAAAAGAAATCATTATTCAATGGAATTACAGATTCTTCAATTACCTCCAGAGTTTTTATCTGATTGGCCTTCTTGAAGAATACAGTATGCTAGACAGATTGCATTGGGAGTTTTAAAAACCCATTTATTCCTTAGCACCTTCATAGCATTTTAAAAGTAATAAAAAAAGTTTCGCTTACTTGCATTCCATCCCCTCTAAGCATGCTTCACAAGTTTTCTTAAATTTGTTCTGGCTGCTCTTACATTGATTTCTACTTTGCCCTCTAACCCCTTTCCAGCATTCAAGAGAGGCAGCTGGTTGCCTGTTGATTATGACAGTGACTTCCACTTCTCATTTCTTGTCTTTGACCAAATGTTTCAAACTTCTTTTTGATTGCTGTAGGATGGCTTTTATGGCACCCAGCTGTAGTCAGTGCTTTAACTATGGAAATCTGGTTCCATTTATTGTGATTAGAGTTATAAGAGTTTACAATAGTTTCAAAAGTTTGGTAAGAATGATATTGTTGGGGGCAAATACTTTGAAGCTGGATGCAAGAAGGCTGCAAGAAGCAGAGAGAATTGGATAAATAATTTTATCAATTCCTTCCATGACCTAAATTTTCAATTGGCATCTGTGGGAAGATGTGATTGTTGTCTTCTAATCTGGTGTTCTGTGACTGTGTTTAATTTTCTGTCCACTTTTTAAGTTAAGGAATGTCTTTTTTCCTCTGTTGAGAAAGATAAGGAAGCAACCAGATATATTGTCAGGGAACTATTTTTTTCCTGGAATATATCATTGGTATGGTTGTTTGCTACATCAAAATTACATCAGTGAAGTTACACCAGAGAGGAAAGACACTTTAAATAGAACCAAAAAAAAAAGTGGATATATTAACTCAGAATTTGAGTATTATATGTTATGTGAGATAGTAGTCTTTTTGACCTTAAAGATGAAAATAAATTTAAAAAAACATAACAAAGAAACATGTTGACATTTGACATCAGAGAAAGATGATATCATCAAAGATGAAATGGTTAATTTGGGTTTCTAATGTAGGAAGTGAACCACAGACAAAAAACCAGTGTATTTTCATATTTTCCCACAATGCTACTCATGAAAAAGGTTGATTTACATTAAAGTTTAAGTCATATCCTTCCTAACTAGATGTTTGTTTAACCCCATTCATAGAATGTGACTTGAAATTAAAAGCAGAATTCTTTCCACAGAAAAATAAAAAGTGGGTCATGCTGTAGACTACAATTACCTGGTTACGAGTTTGCACAATCTTTCCCTCCCTCCCTGGATAGTGGCTACTATTCTACAAGCACTCCAGTTAAGTATAAGTTTGTCAGCATTGATTGAGTGTGTCTGTATTTTGCCATTAGCCTGTTCAGATGCCTCCTCTCTCAAGAAATGGCTCAGAGAGCAGTTTCTGTCCCTCGTGCTCATTAGGTGAGGGCCAGGAAGTCTTTATGCCTGGGTTGATTGCTCTCTGCAATTGGTTTGTCCTTCCAGCCTTCAGATGGCTACTCCTCTGCCTCTGCTCAAATTATTTTCAGACCTAGATAGTCACCAGTTTATCATCTTACTCCTTTACCTGCTGTCCCCACCACAGACATGGTCCCTATTATGAGGGCAACATATCCATAATGATTTTTCCATTTCTAATGGGCTTTATTTAGTCAAATCCTACCCAAGTCTAGATTGCACCCAGACTATCCATTTCATAATCCCCTCTTTTTTGGAAGGTGTCTTCAGTTTCCTGTGTTTTTAAAGCCTGTGGCCTGATAGGATCCCATCTGGCTACGACCTGTAGCTCCTCCCACAGTAAAATCCTCTGTGTGGTGATGCACAGCAAGATTGGATTTTCAGTTTCAGAGAAATAGATTAATGTTTCTATTAGTTACTCCAGTAGTTTTGTGAACTGTTTCATCATCTGCTTTGGAAAGACAGCTTTTCTGCAAATACTGCCACTGTCCCATGGAAGATATTAGGGGCTGATAGCATGGAAGTGTGCTCATTTACTTTTGCTGAACATCTATCCCATGGATAAAATTCTGACATGTATTAAGTACAGTTTCTTTTTTCAGACCAGTGGATTTTCTTTATAAAAGTCCTTTTTGTGCACTTGGTAGGAAATCTCAACATGGCCATACTCTGAATTCATTAATTTCTGTGTAAATTTGGAGTCAGTTCTGAAAATGCAGGATGTAAAGTTGTCCTGCATTAACCTCAGTGTCACACTGATGAGGATACTGCCTGCTATCTGTCTTGGTGCTACATCTGGTCTGTCACCAGTCATGTGCATTTTCAGTTGACGGGATTGCCCTTTCCCCAACTGCTTCCCTGACAGGTGGATTCTGTAGTTACTTTAAAATACTCCAAATCCCAGTGGATAGAATAATTAGTCTGGTCATTGCAACAAACTTTCCATTGACTGCTGGACCAGTCTGTATTTAAACTGCCATCCATCTCCTAGGCCTTTCTTGCTGCCAGCATGTCAGCTGACATTATCCCTCCTGCTCAATGGAATGAAACTGGACAATACTGGCCTCCTGCCAGCTCAGCATTTCATCACCAACTCACCTCCTAGAATCTAATTTTTTGTGGGTAACCATTTTATTCTGCCTCAGCCACTTTCATTTAAAACTCCTCAATCTTCAAAGCAATAACCTTTTTAATCTATTTGCTATAATGTTTTCTTAAGAATCTATGATTTTTTCATTCCTCTCTCCCGTCCTAGTTGTGAATTGCCATATTAGCCTATTTATAGAATTAGACTGCAAATGCTCTGTGGAAGGTCCTTTTCTTGACCCCCTTCCTGTTCTATAGATAAAAAAAAAAATAGAAAAAAAGGACTTAACCTTTGATGAACTTGCTGCTAAAGTAGATTAGCCATTTTCAGTTGGCAAGATTGATGCTGCTATCAGTATTATTAAGTAACTAGGTATGAATTCCTCCTTGTGTAAACCCAAAGTAATAAGTGCCATTAGAACTCCAGGCAATCCATCTCACTCTTGCATTCCCAGTATTCTTTCCTAAGTGAAAAATAAATAATAAAACTGTGTCACTGTTGACTTTGTTTATATTAAAAGGTTTTGTTGCTTGGTTTAGGTTGGAGAACCGAGAATTGCAAACTGCTCTGAGTTGTGGCTGTTTTTCACAATTTTGGAAACAGAATGTTGTGTTATGGGTTATTGCTTTTTTCAGTGTTTCTCCTTGTTTGGGAGTGTTGGTAATGTTTCCAATGAAAAGGGATCCTGAAAACAGACAAAAGACAAAATAAGCTGACTTTCAAGGAATAATTCATGGGAATGGGTCAAAGTATTGGGGAAGGAGAATTCTTTTTTGATGTTGATTGGTTCATCTTTTGTTGCTTCTTAGAGGAACACATTATGGGTACCAACAGCTCAGTCTTCAGTTCTCTGTGCCCCCAAATTGTCTGTCACACCAGCAACAGTGATCCCCATTCTAAACTTGGACACCCCATTCACTTCCTGTGAAATTAATACAAAGATCTGTACTGACACTGATTTTTCAGTAATATTAAGAAATTTTAAGGGTGTTATTTTGAGTCTCTACATCTCCTGCTTGGACGAGAAAAGTGACCTTGAGTGACCTTGGCAAAATCAGAAAGGTGGAAAACACATGAAGTGAGGTGGTTATGGTATTACAAGTATGGAGAAGTATTTTTTATTTCTTGTTGATTGGTAATTTAATTTTTTTTTGTTAAGTTTTTTAGTTTTGATTAATTGACAGACATGAGATGCAGTTGAGTTTTCCAAGGCAAATAATGTAATTTGCTGCTCTACTTCTTTGAAATAAAGTGTTTCTTTTCCTTCTAGGAGGAGACATTAAGTAAGAGTTCTAAGAGTTCTAAGAGTTCTAAGTTTTACTCCTTTAAGAAAACACTTTTTCCTGAGATAGTCAAAGTCAAGAGCACTTGCTCCCCTGTCACTGTCCAGACAAGAAATCTTTTCTATTAGGAGAAAAAATAATTGAGTCATGTGATGAAATAATGTCAGCCATAATGCAGTTGCATTAAGATGCAGGAAGTGAAAAGTTTCCCTCACTGTACCTCCAGTGTTCCCACATTTCAGGGAGGATTTATTGTGTCTTTCTTTGCTGTGTGCTTCAAGGCTGCTGGCTGTATGCCTCAGAGAAGGGAGCCAGAGTTGACAAAAAGTCTAAATGTTTCAGAAGGGCTGGAGAGTGTCCAAGGGCATCCATGACCCTTTGACTGAGCACTAAACTATACAAGGAAGTGAAAGAATAGATATGGCATCATTTTGGCAACCAGTGCAGAACTGCCTGTGCCTGTCAGCATTTTCAGGGCCACCATGACTTCTGGTCTAAACAGAGCTTAGAATTTGGTGAAACAATTTTCTTCATTCCTTCCTCATTTGGAGATTTTCAGGGATTTTTAGTTTTGTCTTCTGATATACCTTTACTAGATCAGAAAGATAAGCCTTCCTCTACCTGAATTTTGAAAGTGCAATTGTGAACATCAAGTCAGTTGTCATGCCATAGAATTGTGGGCATAAATAAGAGAATCTAGTCAAGTAATGATTTAATTAACAAGTAGGTGGGAGCCCAGCCTTTCTACCTTTCCATGTCTGTATCTGCCATACTAGAGTGTCAACTGAGTTGGCCTGTTTATCAAATGAACTACTATTTTGATCATACTTTTATTCCTTTGTTATATATAAAGAAAGAAAAACATTAGTTTATTACATTTAGATCAACTGCACTATTCTGCTCTTTACTGTCAAATGTCATAATTCTCCCTATCAAGGTTATGTTTGATTAGACCTGCTGATGTGGCAGTTTTTAATGTTTTGCTTGTATTTGATGTTCAGAGTACATGAACATCAAATGAAACTTTAGTAGTACAAGGCCTGAAGAAGAATTTAAAAGATGTGCAGGAGTGTCACACAACCCTTGATGTGTTTTAAAATCTGTTGCCTGTGAGAATGAACTAAATTATTATGCATTTGCTGGTGGCTGGGGCAAGGGATTCTGCATATGATGAAACTGAAGAGATTTGTGTCGAAGTCCTTGCTTAATTACTCCATCAGTGGTCTCCATCAGTTACATAAAAGTAGCTTGATTTTGTGAAAGCCCAGAAGATATTTTTATCTTCAATAGGAGGCTGATCCTTTTTCTACTCAACAAACCGTATTTTGAAGCCCTGTGTATGAACCATGAAAGTCACAGTGCCTCTTTGTCAACGCTTCTGATTTCATACCATTTAGAACATGCAATGAAAGTGTTTCTGGAGGCAGAAAGTCTGCAGAAAGCAGTTTCTGGAGGCATCAAGAGTTTTTTCTGGGATGGCATTTCACACTCTACATAAGCATTTCTGGAAGAGTGGGGAATGTGCTATGTGGAAATGAAGAAAACCAACTTAATATTATTTGTTAATAAACTAATATTCTGTAGCAATGTTTCTCCTAGCTTAAAATTTTTCCAGGTTACTCCTGTGAGGAAGTCATCTTTTCTAACCTTCTTTTCCCCTTCCTACTCAAATCTGAAAATATTCTACAAAATGTCCAGTAGGCTCCAGGTTAACCTCAGCAGTTCTGCTTCAGATTGCAGCCAATTCATCACCAACAACAGCAGACTGACACAAAGCTTCTGTTAGCCTGTATATCAGAGTCTCAGGGACAGACCCATACCTCTGTAAAGACTGAATGAGAAGTCATGTATCTGAAAGCAAAGTCTGAATTAATTAAAATCTATATGAGTTTTACAAGTTAGAGCATTAGGTGGACCTCAAAGAACAGTATTAAATTTTTTACTGAGTTCTGTCAGCTTCTATCTGAGAGTAGGGAAAGGTAAAAATATTGTGGTCTTAGAAAATCTTGACATAAGCTGGAAATCAGACTTTTGGCATGAGTGAGCAGTCATGAAAATCTATGTGGGAAGAATGTTGCTAGCGGTAAGGAGGCATTGAGGGAGAGAATAGGATGGCAGGGAATCAACAAAGAAAACCATCAAATGGGCTGCACGTGGAAAAAACCCAAAATATTGTGAAGCTTTTATAACCAAAACACTGTTTTAAATCCCAAATATCAGAATGAAATATCCAGGGATACAGATTTCTCTAGCATTACTTTAGTCATGATGTAAGTCAGTGGTGCACAATTATTCAAATCTTTCTGCACCTCTCTGAGTCCTGTTGATGTGGCCCTGTAAGGGCCACAAAGGCCTGTTCTACTCCTTGCATCACTGCTAAAATCTGACTGGAATGGTAGATTTCAGTGATGAGATATGGTGAGCAGAAAGCATAAGAATACAGTACACTAGCATTTTCTAAGCTTTATTTTGAACAGTTGCACTTTTCTAAGCTAGTTTGTGAAGAATGACAGTGGTGACCCTGAACTGCTCTGGAGAAAAGAATGAATCTTAATCTCACTTTTGATTCTAATGGCAATGGGTCAGGTTTCTAAGAGAATTTGTATTACAGTGAATATATTACAGAAGAAAAGCATAATTGGAAGACAGGGAAATTAGTGAACAGACAAGTTGTATTTTATGTAAAGATGAATTTTAATTTGAAGACATGCTAGGATCTATAATTTTCAAAATCATGTGCTTTTTTAGGACTTACTGCTAAACTTCTGCACTGGTTTGATATTTTTGGAAGGAAGGCAATATAATTTTCTTATTTATTTCTGATTTTCTTTAGATTTTCTTTACTCCTTTGCTTTTTTTCCTCCAAGGTATGCTTTGCTATTCTCTTCAGACATGAGTACAATAAACTTTCCTCAACTGAAAATGCAACTATTCTCTTTTGCCTTTACTGCTTCATTCCTACTTTTTCTTAATACTTTTGCTGCTGATCTCTCAGTAGTGCCTTTTAACTATGTGAAGCATTTGAGAAACCATATCAAAAGCTGAGGTTTGTTGTGGTTGGTTTGTTTATTTGTTTCCCCAGCAGTATAGTTAATGAATTTTAGTAGACAGATCTGCTTTCTAAGAGTTCAGTTTTCACCACAAGCTTGCTTCTGCAAGATCTCAGAACAGATTTAATAGAAATATAACCACAAGGAACAGAGTTGCTTTGATTCTGTTCCTGTAACCAGCAGAGAGGTTTTTTTTTTAAAATTCTGGGACAAGCACAGGTTGGCTGTGAACATGTTAGAAGCTCATGGTGCTTTAAATTCTGCCTTTTCCTCTTCCAGTAACTCATTTCTACATCAATAAAAATATTTGTTTGGTTTTTTCCCCAAACAAATTTTCTCTATCGTTAATATCTCATGCATGTATTTTAAGGTCCAGGTGGAGAAGAATTACTACTCCTTATGGCACTTTCTCTGTGCTGCTTCCATGAAACAAGTCCAACAATTTCTGCTTACATTTTTGCTGCTTGGCAGGAAGTGTCCTCTTGGGGATTTGCTACAGACCTGGTCTAAAGACAGCAAATGTTCTAGAACTCCTGACAGTATATGTATTTTGGGGACTTGGGGCCAATGAAAAAGGAGAAAGGTCATGCTGTAATCAGTTTAATGGTCTTGTAAGGACCCATAAATTCATTGATAGTAGGTCCTTTTGCTTTCCTTCAGGATTAGAATACTGCAGCTGGAGGGAGGGCTTTGAAGCTTTGGGGAACAGAGATTATTTGTCATAGAATTGTAGAATATCCTAAGTTGGAAGGGACTCACAAGGATAATTGAGTCCAACTCCTGGCCCTGGAAAGCACCCATCCCCAAGAGTCACACTATGTACCTGAGAGTCCTGTCCAAACGCTACTTGAGCTCTCTCAGCCTGGTGCTGTGACCACTTCCCTGGGGAGCCTGTTCCAATGCCCGACTACTCTCTAGTTAAAGAACCTTTTTCTAATGTTCAGCCTAAACCTCCCCTGACTCAGCTTGATGCTGCTTCCTCGGGCCCTGTCAGTGGTCACCACAGAGAAGGAACAGTGCTGCCCCTCTGCTTCACCTCACCCGTAAAAAGCTGTGAGGTCTCCCCTCAGTCTTCTCCAGGCTAAACAAACCAAGTGGCCTCAGACTCTCCTCATATGATTCACCATCGTTGTAGTCCTCCTTTGGGTGCTCTCTAATAGCTTTATTTCTCATATTCTGGTACCCAAAACTGCACACAGGACTCAAGGGGAGGCTGCACCAGCACAGAGTAGAGTGGGACAATCACCTTCCTTGACTGGCTGTTCTTGCTGTTCCTGATGCACCTCAATACTTTGTTTTTGTTGCTAACTTTTAAAAACTTCATTAAAATGAAGATCTTATGCAACATTATACCTTATACTGGTAGTGCTGTTCTTTGTTTCACATTCATCAAAGTAACAAAAATGTTATTCTGAAGTAGTATCAGCAATTTGCTAATAATTCCAGATTTTACACTCTTCTACCCTATTAGTTGTTTACATGTAGAAACATGAGGCAATCAAAACAAGTGATACCCTCCTGCTAATAAGAATGTTTCCATCTATGTGTTTAGATATGGGCAGGTAGAGAGCCTGAGACTGCTACTCACATTCTTTCCATGAGTCCTGTTTTCTGTTTCTTCAGATTCGGATCCTTAAGTCCTTTAGTTGTCTCCTTAGACCCTAGCTGTACTACTCCTCTGTTGCTTGTGCCCTTAGAACGCACACACAAACCCTGTCTTTATTTATCCCCTCTTCTCAAAAACTTTCTTTAATAAGTAGCTAAGACAGTAATTTTTCATTGGAGTTCTAATCAGGATGATATGTCCTATTAAAAGAAAATATTACCAATATGTTCTGTGCTGATAAACTTTGCAGTTTTTTTCATAGAAGCAGAGAAAACTCATGTTGGAAAGGACCTTGAAAGGCCTTTTGTTCAAACCTTTGCAGAAACAAAACTCACAGTTATAATTTCTCATGTCACCTAGAAATGTAAAGAAATTTCTGCATGCATTTTAATTCATCAGTAGTTAATATTTTGTCAGACTAGCCCCTTTGATGTTCTCTATATTGCCTGATAATGAAAGTAGTTACAAGATGCAGATCCATGGATCAATTCCTCTGCAAATGTAACAAAAGAGATCCAAAGACATTTAAAAGACATGCTGTCTGTCTAAATATTAATAATATAGGGAAAGGTAAAATTGGATGTATAGCAGAATATTTGGTTTAAAATTTGTCAGTCTGGGAATGAGAGACCATATTCTTGCATGGAAGATGTCTGCTGATTCAGAATCGGAACATAATATCTTAATATTTGTTTGGTTTTCAGTTTGTTGATGATCGTCCATTGTTCTGTTAATGTTACTATCACCAGTTTTGCTGCCTAGTGCTTCTGTAATGATTTTTGCAAACACATTGGGAATGATATTTATAAATAAAATTTTACTCTTTCAAAGAAGTCTTTTGCCTTTAATTTCCATCACTTTTCTCCTGTACTCATTTTTGCTAATCTCATCCTGTGAAGTGTGTTATAGAAGTTTTTCTAACAAGATTCAAAAGAGAGTATTGTCTCAGATATATAAATGTGTATATAATTACTTACAGAATGAACTGCAAACTTACCTTTTGAAAGCTGTGGAACAGTGAAATTAAGTGTTAGTTAATTTCCTAGCATTATTACTGTATGATCATGATATTAAAGGCTATATTGTAGTAGAGATAATTCTTTCTTTAATTTCATGATAACATCCTTTTTTTTTTGTTTTCTTTTAAGTGGTCCCCACTTATCAAAGTGTAAATGACCTTTAAACAAAGACAGATTCACCATTCCATCTTACCCTTACTGCTAAAAATTTGGCCCATGCTCTTTGTATGACATTTAATGCAGACTGTCCTCCAAAGAAAAATACATTAATTTCTGTATGAATTGAAGACTTAGCTCTTACTGAGTAGAATTTTATAGCATGCTACAAAAAGGTTTCTGACGTTGTATTAGATGAAGATACCAAAGCATGAACAGCTCAAGATTTAAATATTTCATTTTGGGAGGTGTCCTAATGTTAAATTAATGAGATTTAGTTGATGCTTTGCTTTATTTCCACAGTACTAAATATTATTTAACTTTTTATATCTCACCATTCCCTGACTGCTACAGCATTTTTGTGGGGCACATTGACAACTTGAAGGCTTACATGATGATGCATAAAGAAACTGCCATCACTGCTGCAGCTGTGGCTACTGCAATACAAAACATTTACCTGGCAATGCTTTGATAACATGTGAGAGAAAGCAGGTGTAGAGTCCAGGTATCAAAAGTGGTGCTCATGCACTCTTTCTGCAGTACTCCCTCATTCATCATTTTCCTGCAAACTCTAGAAGAAGTAAAGGGTCCTGTGCTCAAATATCATGTTCACTGCAGAGTTCTACTAATTCCTGAGACCAGAGGAGGACTAGGTTCTTGTCAGTAAAGGTTGCTTCTGTTTAAGAAGGCTTCAGGGTGATTTAATTGCAGCCTTCCAGCACCTGAAAGGAGCCTACAAGAAAGATGGAGAGGGACAATTTACAAGGACATGCAGTGACAGGACAAGGTGGGATGGCTTCAATCTGAAAGAGAGTATGTTTAGATTAGATATTAGGAAGAATTTCTGTACTGTGAGGGTGCTGAGTCACCAGAACAGGTTGCCCAGCACATTTGTGGATGCTCCAAGCACAGCAGTGTTTTAGGGCAGTTTGGATGTGGCTCTGTGACCTGGTCTGATGAAAGGTGTCCCAGCCCATGGCAGGGGGCTTGGAACTAGATGATATTTAAGGCTTCCAACCTAAGTCATTCTATGATTCTGTGAAGTAACTGGGTTGTATGTGAAGATGTTTTGTATCTCATGTGTCATCTAGAGAATTAACTTCTCTGCAGCAGTAGAAAACTAAGGGCATGCCTTCCAAACAGAGAGAAAATGGGTATTGTGTTGAATTCATGATAGACAAGAGTTCAGTTTTCACTTTGCTTTTTTTTCCTCTTCAAGCACTGATTTATTCAAGAAATCTAAAGACACATTAGCTTTATTCCCCAGTACTGCCCTCTATGTAGCTGGGTAACAAAGGTCATACAATGGAAGGGCATCAGCCTGAACATAAGTACTGCTGCACCAGAGTTCTTAGTTTTAAGAGAACTGTTTCTTATGATGCACACTGGCTGGTTTA
This sequence comes from Melozone crissalis, assembly GCF_028551555.1. Lineage (NCBI taxonomy): Eukaryota > Metazoa > Chordata > Aves > Passeriformes > Passerellidae > Melozone > Melozone crissalis. The sequence goes on from NW_026535794.1 coordinate 37,873,540, forward strand.
CTACTGGATCAATGTCCCTTTCCTACAACCTTGGTTTGAGAGGTGTTCATTAGTGTGATTTTGTTTTGAGCAGCCCTAGGTCTATGTCTAGCATGCACATTATAGTTATCCTGATAAACTCACAGTGATGGCATTAAATCAACATGCTAAGTTTGCTTCCGGGAAAGTGTAAATGTCACTTTTAATGAAGTAGAGAAGGGGTTAATTAGGAAATTAGGTAAGAAAGATATTAATAATTTTGTTTTGAAGCTAAGATCTGTTAAACAGGCAGGAAAATAACAGCAAAGGGAAGGACATCTATCAGGAGAGATGTAACTGTAAAGGAGATTCAGTGTCTTTTGCAGCAATTAGGAAATCATATGTTTCAGGTCCTGTTAAACATCAAACTGCAGGTGTTTGTTAATAAAATGCTAACCTCCACAACAAATGATTTCACACTCATTTCTTATCTCTCATTTTGGGATCAGCTGAAGTGACACATTCTAGCAGTTTCCAGGGAGACAGCATTTTGCTCACAGACTAGACTCACGTTGTACTGCTAACTCCACAGATACTTTGATTATGGGAGAGAACTTTTTTCTTAAAAGTTTTTTAGCCTTTACCATCAGTAATGAAGTTTTCCGAAAACACCCTCGAGTGCTTTATGATGCTGTTTTCTCATGCAGTTAATTAATAATGTTTTCATTTTCAGTGTTGTGTGATCGTTTCTCATACATCCACATTAGCTAGTGCTCTATTCCCATATTCAAACTAGTGGGGCTTGCTGTAGAATATAAATTACAGTAGTTTAGCTTAAATTCTTTCAAAAATTGTCTTAAGTAGGTGTTTCTATTTATGTGCATATTTTTGAGCCATTCAATCTGTGTTCAAAAGTGTTTTAGTTCCCAAAATATTTCTAACCATTACAATGCTTTCAACAGGAAATGCATCACTTTCAAAAAGCAGCAGTTTCAAAGCTTTTCTCAACTCTGCATTGTGAAAGAGGTCATCATTAATCAGCATCTTGTTTTTTCACCAAAAATCATGCAATTCTTAGAACTCCTGGTTGTTATTCAATTGCTGTGGGGAAAGTAAATGTCCTTTGAAGTTATAAATTAAGAAAAGCCAAAGACCATCCAGCACATAAATTTCTACTGACTACAATGGGGTTTCACACATCTACCTAGTAAATTAATCTACCTAGTAAATTACTGTGGACAAATAATGTGCCATGAAGAATTACTTAGATTTTATTAACCTATACTGAACTATACTCCTCACACTGAAATATTTCACTGCATTATTTTATTGCCTATATACTGTCACAAAATAAACTACTGACTATGGAATGATGTACCAGTTTTGGACAGATTGATGGATTTAGATTACAGGTCTTCTTGGGATATTGCAACACTAAAGCAATTCTGATGTTCATAAAAGACAGCAGCAAATCTTAGCAGGGTTAGGACATGGAATAGAGGCTGACAGCTGCACAGGCAATAGAGAAGGTTTCAGTTTGCTGTTAAAGAAGACTTTCAGAGCCCTTATGTTTAGGAGGTTTGTTTCTGCAAACACTCAGGGGAAACTTCCTAAATTTCATATCAAAGTAAAACTTAAGTCCAGCTAGGTGTCGAGCCTAAATATAAATAAAACACCATAAGCCATGGTATAGATCTGTTAAAAAAAGTGGGCCAGGGTCAGCAAAAGTCTCTGTGCAGCTCAGCATCCTAACTCTGGCACTGACCAAAAGTATAAAAGGTTAGAAAAAAGAACAGCACATATGCCATGCATCTCCCTGTCCCTGGAAGCTTAGGGAAATTCTGAATGAGGCATTATTTCTGTGGAGTGAAATAAATGCCTGTGAAATTGTCCTTTCTGGGCAGACATATCCCTGTAGATCTGGCAGTTCCTGTGCAGCCATTTGAAGGTACCTAGGCACAGAGTTTTTCAGGGTAGAGCCTTTAGACTGGGCTGCTAAACCAGCTTGTAAATATTTGTATGCCTGAGTAAAGTATATGCGCATTACTGTTTCTGTAATTTGGAGCACACAGAGGCAAAGTAACAAGATTCCTTTTTTTTTTTTCAAGTTACTTTATCTCAAATCATGTTTTTTGGGAAGGTCATTAGCAGTCTTTCTCTGCATGTGAACGCCTGTTTAACAAGCATGGCAATGGTTACTTATAAGCCTTAGACAAGTTTCAGTGACTTAATGAGATGTGTTTTCACTTTATTGCAGTCTGAAGAGCTGCTCAAAATGCTTAAAACTTCAATTTCATTTTTGTGTTAAATTTAATATATATATTAAAAATCAAAGCACTTAAATGGAAATTCTTTTGATTTATGCATTAGTATTGGATGAAATGTTTTAAACTTCATGTTAAAATAATAGTTCTCTCTTTATATTTTTCCCAGAAAATAAAAGAAGTAATTTATGAACCTGCTTTAGTAAAAATGTAATATTTGTAGAAGAAATAAAATATTTTATTAGAATTGGGTTCACCACAAAGTGGATTTTGTAAGCTTCCCATCACCTTTTTTCCTAAAAAAATTAATTTTACTGCTAACCTGTCTTTTCATGTCAGCATATGGAAGGCTTAAATAAAGTAGCAAATAATGACTTTTTTATATGTATTTTAAACAAAGATACCAAGGGAACCTGCAGTGCAAGGGGTACATTTTAAGCTTAAAAAATGTAATGTAATGTAAACTGAACCTTTCTGGTCCAAAATGAACCATTATAACTAGAAAAGGAGCAGTCATCTCATTATCAGCTAAACTCACAGACCAGTCTGGAAAAGTTACATCTTTGCTTCAAGGCAGATCAAGAAATAATCCTCTGTCATTTTGGAAAGCTGGTGCAGGAGTCCTGTGGATACTTCATCCTTGGGTTAGCTGTGAGCAAATAGACTGTAGGTGGGGAAACCTTGTTGTTGTGGAGATGGAGACAAGACAGAGTTAGCAGGACTAGGCATATATTCCTAGAACTGCTGCTCCTGATGATTAAATGTGGCTAATCAGATGCTGACTGCTGAATTTCTGAATTCCCAGCTGTACTGCAGGAACAATGATCATTGAACATCAGTCATTGCCAGGTAATTTCAGCAGCACATGCTATTTTATACAATGCCTACAGAGCTTGAAAAGAAACCAAGATACCTTTGCAACGTGACATTTAAAACTATGAACAGTATATTTTTTTTTTGGCAGTGGATTGTGGAATTTATATTCTGGGTTTTCTCAAATATCATTGTTAGTGTTTCTTAAAATGAACCATATCTCATTAGTGGCATGATTTTCATGGTAATGTAACAGAAATGCAGTCAGCACAAACACAGATGAACAGTAAATTAACACTGCCATAAAGCATTCTATGATATTTTTTCCCCTCTATTATTAATTGTGAAAGGTTCTGAGTTTGCAATGTTTCCAAATGCCATACCCCATTTAACCCTAATAGCCATTATTCAGCATGACACTTACAAATGTACTTTACAAAAATGTTCTGTAAACAACAGTAGGGACTTGCCCAAGGATCCTGAAATACAAACATTGAATTGCCCATCCATCCTAAAATAGTAATGTCATCCACATCCAGCAATACAGGGTACTGTAGGCAGTGGTTATATTCCATTTCTAAAGGCTGGGGGAAAAAAATCAAGCAGAGATCCTAATAGAAATGAAAGGAAAATTTGCTAGGACCTGAAAGAGTTAATACATTTACAAATGAGCCTTATAATAGTACATATTTTATTACTGTATATAGATTACATCCAGTACCTGAAGGGAGCCTACAAGGAAGCTGAAGGGGGACTCTGTCAGGAAATGCAGATGAAGGGGGAATGGCTTCTAAGTGAAAGAATAGGTTTAGATTAGATGTTAGGAAGAATTTCTGTACTGTGAGGTTGGTGAGACACAGGAACAAGTTGCCCAGAGGAATTGTGGATGCTTTATCTCTGGCAGTGTTCAAGACCAGGATGGATGGGGCTCTGAGCAATCTGGTGTAGTGGAAGGTGTTCCTGCCCACAGCAAGGAAGTTGGAACTAGATGATCTTTAAGGTCCATTCCAACCCAAAACATTCAATGATTCTGTGATGCTTCAGGCATAAAAATGTTACCTTAAAGAATGAAGCATTGCTAAATTTGATCTATAGTGAACAAAGTCTGTTGGCTTTTCTTGTACAAGGGAATAATTTTGACAGAAATTGAAAAACTCTAGGGTCAATTTGCAGATGAAAATGTAGTGTGCAGTATCTTTTCAGTGATCCTGACATCGTAAGTAAAGAAGAATGAGGAAATTAACACCATAAAGTGCTGCTTCATTGAAACCAGAGCAGTGCTGCAGGTGGCTCAGTCCAGCTGGCTGGTAGAAATATAGCTGGTTCCCAAAGTGTTTGTTAATCTTATCTCTCTCAGTTCTGCTTTCCTTCATGAGACTTGGCAGACACTTCCCACTGCTCCTCTTGAACTTGCTCCTTCTCATCACAATCCTATAGGCACATCAAGGGGCTGGATCCTGCTGGAGCAGGCAGGGGAGAAGGGGACTTCCAAAAGGAGCATATTTAATCCCTGAAACAGTGTTTTCCAGCAGAATACTACTCTACTGGAAAATTCTCAGCTGGCCCCAACTACTAAGGATGGTGAATCTAACTACATTAAGCAGTGATACCTTTGAGTCTCAGTTTTAAATATGGAGTTCTCTTTATCAAATTGAAAGAATAAGGCTTCATTGCCAAAACCATGGAAGCTATTTACTTTTATTATCATATGTGATGGAATAGTAGTTAGAAGGAAGTAGTCTAGGTTTTTGCAGGATCTGAAAGATAGGAGAAAGTTTTTTATTAATATTATTTTTCTATAAAATGAAAACTGTTGCCTTTCTGAAAATATCTGGACTACTGGTCTTTGAAGTGAAAAGGAGGTGGAATGTCACACCTTTTGGTGTTAGTTTCAGGATGTGGAGTCAGATTAACATTTTTATGTACTTTACTTCACTGAGGATTAAACCTGCGCTTAAATGCTTTTGCTGAACTGGGCCATGAAAGAGATTGCTTAAAAGAAGACAAGTTACCTGGGGAGTTCGAAGAAGAAAATCAAGTCACTCTCAGAACTTAGAAATGTCATATAAATCCTCATCTCAACATCAGTGGGAAAATCCAAAACTGCATGTTGCAAAGCTTTGCAGAAAATAAGAAAATGAGGTTTCACTTTGAAAAATTCAAGCTGGTACTTATGCATAAGATAATCAGAAATACAGATTATCAGAGCAGAAGGATTTAAAAAGACCTATCAACTTGAAATACATTCATTTATTTAAAAAAGCATTACCTGTAGTATCAGATAAAACTCCTACTCTGTGGTTGCTCTGGAAATTCTGAAGGCTTTACAGTCATGATTTTCATTCTGCTGTTACATATGAAAGACTCACAGAAACATGAAAAGCAATGAAACTGAAGATACACAGAGGGCATGAAAATGTAGAAGTAAACAAACTAAAAAGAAGCAGAAACAGTTTTTAATTTTTTCTTGGTTTTGGAGTTGTAACAAGCCTTGGAGTTATGCCAAACAATAAAAAGCACATTACTTTCAGGCAACAGACTGACTTTTAAGTAGTGTTGCTTAAAGGCAAAAGGCATTGATCCTGAATTAAATGAAAATTAATTTACTATCCTTTTCCTTTACTCCTTCATAAAGGTTGTTCGATGGCCTTAGTTTTTTTTAATCAGAATCCAAAAAGTATTTCAGACAAATATTGTTGGCAGTAGAAAAATACTGTTCCCATATGAGAATTAGGTCACTTAATTTTGGCACCTCAATTATTTTTCATCTTTAGCAGGATTGTAGAAAAAGACTACTTCAAAATCTTGTTGCAGGATGTCAAGCTATTTGTAAATTCATCTAGAGCAAGGAAGTCACAAGTGCTAAAACATGATGCTAATTCTACATTTATGCCCCATGGCCAGATGGCAAACTTCATGTGATCCTACCACTTTATAGACACAGATCTTGACTAGTTCTCAGGCTAGTGCACCTACACTGAAATCAATTTAACTTTTGCTGCAGAGAAATAGGGAAATAAAGAGAAGTGGAAAATTAAATTAGAAATAGATTTTCCTCCCTAAACATCAAAATATTTTGATAACAGAATATATTGGTGCACATAGAACTAGGTGACCTAGGTGACTCAAGATTGGATCTTCAGTTTGATGGGACTTATATTTCATTTGGTCTTGTATGCAGAAAGAGGAGAAAACAGAATTGCTATCGTTATCTATGTTTTTTAACAAGAGATCTAGATTTAGTTTGAGTTGAGTTTGGGAGAACTCACATGTTGACAAAACTTCTGTTTTTCTGCAGTGCTACACATCACTATGATATCACTATAATCATATATATACTGTCTTGAAGCTATGTGTTATATCCTCTTAATTTTTCCCAAGCTAGTTTTAGCAAATGACATGAAAAAATAGAGGAGGTAGGAGAACATTATGCATCTGAAGAAGTATTTAAATACTGATAAAATATTTCTTAACATGGCTGCTAGTTAAATTAAATAATGAAAATGTATTTATACTCTTCTCAGCTTCTAGTTTCAGACATCTAGTTTCAGATTCTTCTCAGCTTCTAGTTTCAGAACTTCCTTGCTTTTATTTTCTTTGTGTTGTTTTCTTTGCTCATTTTTGTTAACACCAAACCTAGTAAGATTTGAGCAAGATATGAGACTCAACTGGAAGCTTTAACAGGGAACCTGTTGAAAAAAGTTGGGTAGCACTATATTGAAAAGTATTAGGGCAGGATCAGTCAGTTCTTCTTTTCCAGTTTGTCTCCTGGTCTCACATTGCCCTTGAGTTGTGCACTGCAGTGGCTGTTGGAATAATTGATTTTTTTCAGTTCACTGACTGAAAAAATTCCATTCACACTGACCTTAAATGATTTCTTTAGGAGGGGCATTGCTCATCATTTGAAAAATCTGAAGGCTTAGAATATTTCATTGGAGATAAATTGAGAAAAGAAAAAAAACAAACAAACAAACAAAAAAACCACAACCCACCAAAACAAAACTAAAGGTAAATGCTGAGACAATCATCAGTCTGAACTCAAAATTCTTCTATTTTAATAATGGCAGAAAAATTGTTTTGACCTTTAACAATTGTTTTTCCCCACTGAAATATGCCATGTCTTCAAATGAATTCTCAAATAGTTTTGATGATACTTTATTGTCCTAGAGATATGTTGGCCACAGGATTTTTTTACAGTATTACTCCAAGGCTGTACAAAATTTTACAGATTTTGTTTCAAGATAGGGCAAATTAGGGACAGTATCCATATTTTCTTTAAGTGGTGTGTTTTCAAGGTTTTTCAGACCATACTTTCATGTTTCTGCCTTGTCAGCCCTAGGCAAGCTGGGTTCAAGTTTGGAGCATGGATCCAGACCATATTCCTTCCTCGGAGGAAAGGTACCACACCTGACCTTTCAGGGTCCCTGAAAAACAGAGTACACTTTCATAGGAGATGACTGAAATCTAGAAATAATTACCAGGGGCCAGTCCTTATTTAAATTAAGGAAAAGTTCTTATGTTTCCATTCCTTCCTTCCTTCAGATTCAGCTGGCAAAATTGTCGTGCTTCCTGTGTGCCTGTAAATAGTGACTTCTCAAAGGAACTGATTCACTTCAAAAGCAAGCCATGCCGTGAATAACCTTCCCACATGCTACAGTAATGCTACATATTTATATCACAAAGAGAGGAACTCATGAGAGCAGGAACATTGGGATGAAACATCACAAACACCACAAATCCAAGCCTGAAAGGAATGTTATCTTGACCATGAATTCTGGTTGAATTTGTGGTGTGTTGAAGACTTTTTTTTTAATAATCATAGAAAAGTTGAAAGGTTTGGAATAGAAGGGACTGTTAAAGTTCATCTATTTCTACTCACCCTGCTATGGTCAGGGGCACTTCCATTAAACTGAGTTGTTCAAAGTTCCATCCAAACTGACCTTAAACATTTCCAATTATGAAGTATCCACAACTTCACTGGGAAACCTGGTTTAGTGTCTCACCACCTTATATATTCTCCCTGAATCTGTTTTCAACTTAAAACTGTTGCCCCTTGTCATATCACTAGAAGCCTTGGTAAAAGATATCATTGTAAAATTTTTATTAGCCTCCTTTAGGTACTGGAAGGCTTCTATAATGGTCTCTCTGAAGGCTTTTCTTCTCCAGACTGGACAACCCCAGCTCTCTGCCTATCAACTCTTTGCCTATTTTCATGGGAGAGGTACTGCAGCTTTCTGATCATCTTCATGGCCCTCCTCCAAACCTGCTCTAAGAGCTCAGTATCTTCCTTTCCTATACATCTTACTATAGTGGGAGTGACACATGACTAACAAATACACTATTTGCTGTAAAAGCCTGAAGAAGAGGCTGGGCCATTATTTGTTTCACTGAGTTTACACCTTCTCTACTAAGCAAGCTGCCAAGAAGTCTTCTTCTGCTTAATGGAGAAAAAGAAAAGCAGTTTAAGGATGGGTTTTTGTGGCCATACCTGAGACATCTAGTTTGGATGAGTTCATTTTCTCTCAATAAACTTTGCAGTGAGTAGATTACATGTAGGCGTTGGTGTTGAGGCAGGGGAACCAAGTGCAGAACAGAAGGTCACACAGCCCCACTAGTCTGTGTCCAGAGCCTGGGTTTCCTCTCTTCTAGGTCAGTGAAGCCTTTAATACCACATTTTCCGCAAAGCTGTTTCTTTAACCAGCTGTACTTTATGGTTAGTGCTTTGCAGGTTTCCTGGGCTGCTTATTTCTTTCCCCTCTGCTGTCTACTTGAATGCTGGATTTCAGCTGGACTGTGTATTGTATAAGAAAGCAGTTCTCTCTTTGTCCTGTTAATGAAGAAAATTTTGGGAACATGTAAAAGTTGCCAACTTGCAAATTTACTAAGAAAAATATTAGGTGAAACGGAGTTGTTTAAGATGTGTACAGATCATCCAGTTTTTCATTTTTCAGAATGACTGGGGTGGACTATTCTGGTATGACAGTTAGGACTCATCCCTTCTGGGAATATAATTTACAGTAAGGTCATTACTTTGACTTTGAACATTTTTACTCAACAGATATTAAGGGGTAAAATTACCCTTACAATAAACAGGATCCTTGAATAATACGCGCATTCACACTGACTCAAGGCTTACTTTTGGTTCAATATTTAATTCAGCAGCACATTGCTTTACACAGTAACACTATCAATTATAAAAATGATCTATTTAAAAGAACTGGGGAAGGTATCAAAGTTGTGTGGTCTTCTTATGATGAAGACAGCAGACAAGTCAGTATGCACCCTGGAGAAAGAGCATATCTCTTGTTTTGCTTGCTTTTTTGTTCAAAAAACTCTTGACACCTGCCTTCCTTCCATTTTTTTTGATTTCTATGAGGCAGCTGCCACCATAATATTTAAGTGAAGTAAAAAGAATTAAAGGCAAAAAAAAATTACTATTAAGGCAACAGAACAGTGTTTTAGAACATTCAGGTTCAAGTACCAGCTTCCTTTGCTCCTGCCTTCCCTTGTAATCTTGAGCAAGTTCTTTCTTTGTATTGTTTTCCCTCATATACATATTGTGTTTAACAATACTTCCTTCTCCCACTTATCATGGTTTTGGACTAGAAGTAAACTTTTGGAGATGGGACCAGTCTTTCACTGAAAGTCTAAAGTCTAGTCTCGAATGTACACATCCTCTTGAAGTGGTGCATAATTTAGCTGCAGCTGTGATATTCTTGATTACCACTGTACCAGGATTCCTGTAGACTAGTCAGTAGAAAATGTATTATAACACAGTTTTTAATAAGTGAAAAGATTCTGCTAAAATGCTTTTTTTTAATGACCACTCATCACTAAAGATAGCAGCTTGATGAGTAAAGTGCACAGTCTGATTAAGTATGGATAATGTTTCTGTATTTTCAAACTCCTATGTTCATGTATACATGAATAAATATATATTCATGAAAGTAAAAGATCTTTCCTCAACAGGTACTTGAGAGTCAAAAATCTGTCTGAGATGAAGAAAGAAAAAACCATTAGAATTACAATGGCCAGGACAGATGGCAACTAAGATTTAATGCAAAAGTTGATTGATTATTTTTTTTTCTTTAACCTAAATTAGTATGTGTCTCTAGTTAGCCTGCTAGTGGCAGAGTAAATAAAAACTCTTCTGAGATCTGAACAAACAAAATTTGTCTGAAATCTGATGTCATATATTGCTTGTGGAGTGAGAGCAGTTGTGATACTGCACTTATTTTGTGTCTTCTTTCACAGTAATATCAAAGTCATTGGCTCTTCCAGAACTCGTACTCTAATATACCACACAAGAAACACTCTGGCAAGAGCAAAACTAAAGGCCAGCTCTTAACAAATCACCCATTTGACAGAAGAACAAATGGACAGATTGAACATAATGCATGCCCACTAAGGAAGGTGACCTTGTGTGTTCTGCAGAGAACTGCTCTCTGTTAGAGAGCAGCACGCTGTGGGAATACACAATGTTTGTATGACAGTGTGCTTGGCTACTTGACTCGTACTGGATTTGCACTGGAAAGCTTCCCTGTTCTGCACATGCACCTGTTAAAGTTTGGACTGTAAAAGTGCACATCTGTCGCCTGTGGAGATTGTCCCCATCATGGGTTGGTACTGCAGGGTGCCAGACTCCAAATTGCACACAGCAGAGCTGATGCACAGGAGTGAACTCGGCATGAAGTAGAAACCACTGCCTCCTGGAGATGCTGAGCATCACTGACAGATGGCATTTTGCTTACTTTAGTGGTAGAGTCTCTTGATTCTTGCTCACTTGATACTTTTATGCTTAACTTCTAACCTGTAAAGTGAAATATCATTTGATGAGCTGCCTTTGAAAGACTCCAGACACCAGTCTACTTCAATAGTTGCTGGAGCAGCCAGGATAGCAACCATCTTTCAAGTCAGTAATATCAGCTCCAAAAGAAATGAACATTTGCCTTGCTACTGGTAGCATGATTCTCCAGAGGAATGAGAGGATTATATATATGATCCTGACGTCTCAGCCTCCCTTCCAGCATTGGAGATGAGTGAAGACAATAAGGTTTTATCTATTCTAAGGCCTTGAGAGAGTAGTGCAAGAGTTAGGAAGGGGAAGTAGAGCTAGTGTCCTAACTCCTTCAGGACTCTGTGACTATAGTGGCTAATAGCTGTTCAGAAAATTAATTAAAGCAAATGACATTAAAATTCTCCTCCAAGATAAACCAGAATAGTAACCCTCAGAGATGCTTAGCTGAGACATTTTAAAGGCTAAATACCTTAAAGAACCTTGTCTGAATACAGAAGTTTTATGTATTGCATCAGAAGAGATACTTGAAGATAATATCAACTCTGAACCTAACCCAAAAGCAATCCACTGTGTCCTTTCCAGTTTCAGAAGAATGAATGAACTCCACTCCAATGATTTATTTGCTCATATCTGTAAGCTTGTCCTCTGCAAATGCTGGACAAATTTCTCTAATATCTGTCAATCTGCACCACAAGCCCAGACTCCCTAATGTGATAACTTGAATATGAAGAGGACCTTATGTAAATTGTATTGAAATTAAATCAAGGAAGACAAACTGCAGACATCTGCTCCTTGCTTTAGTACTGTTTAGGTGTTTTCCCTTGGTCTGCATAAAAATGCTTACTTTGCTTGAATAAATGCCAACCCAACATTTTAGCTAAATAACCATGTGATTGGCTAAATAACCATGTGAGCAATGGCAGTGAGAAGGTAAGTGGGAAGGTGAAGGCATCACAGGATATGGATTAGCTGGCTACAGTTCCTCATTCAAAAATTGCTGATTAGTGATCTCCTTTAAAATCTGATTAGAAAGGAACATTGTTTTCATTCATTTAAGTAGGGGCCGGTCACCTTTTATGCCTCTAAATATATGAGACAGCGTTTATAGGAGTATGACTCTCATGGGTGAAAAAAAATATTAATGAATGGCTTTGGAAAAATAACATTTAGATCGTCCTTTAAGCAATGAACACATTCTCCTTTGCTTCCCTTAGTCCTGATTCTCCTTGAATCATAATTCCTGTGTGGTGAAACTTTATTAGTCGTGACAGACTTTACACCCGAGATTTGTCTGGGATGTTATAAAGTATCCACCTTCTCATACCCAAACACATAACCTCAGTGCTACAAGGTAGCCATGATAGGCAACAATCCACAATCCCCGCTGCAATTTTGCAGTAAGAGGGAAGACCTGATGGCTCTCTAAGGCTGCAGCAGGCGGTGTCTGTACTCCATTGCTTTCATCCAGGCACAGGTTCTTATTGTCCCAAAGCTTCTGCAATTGAGGAACCACCTCACTGGTGCTCTCAATTCTTCCAAAATTTGGATTGGTAGTCTTGCTTCATAGTGCCTCACACTCGTGATAGCTAAAGGGCACATGTGCAGAATGCTGTCACAGTGGAGCTCCCGATGGGACTGAGGTTTGAGCTGGCTTCCAAACTTGTTTAGCTTCCCTCTGTGACTGATTGGTAAGCATGCTGCAGTGCTGCTTTTTGAATTGGGCTTCATATGGAGCATCCCTGGAAGTGCTTGCTCCGTCTCATTCCTCTTTTAATCGTTCAGCTACTAATTATAGCTCAGACTTCATGGTGATGATGGGAAGGATTTAACTTTTCTCATCTTTCTGAAGTGATTTGAACCTGGGATTAACTACTGTGGGCAGACTGAAGATGTTCTCATTCCCCCTGTTAAAGCTTCTGTTTTATGTGGAATAAATAAATGTGCACCATGCCAGATAATAAACATGATACAGGAGTGCTTGAGGCATCTCAGTTCTGTTCCTGCTACTCTATTTATATTCAATAAACCCCATAGAGGAATGGGATTTGAGGCATACTTCTGCTTTAATGTTGCCTCTTAGCTTGCTGCTATCTTCGCAGTGTTTTCCTGCTCTTTTATTCCTTAGGCTGTGGCTGCAAGGAATGGAAAATATGGTTTTAGAACCAGGATTTAAATGTAGGATTTAAAATGTCACAGCCATGTGGTACGGCATGGAACTGGTTCAAAGTAACCCTGACTTTTCCAGTGTGCTCAAGGGATTTTCAAGGCAGGCAATAATGCACTGGATTTTATGCCAGCTCAGATATTATCTGACTCAGTTCTGATGTTACTCACAGCCAGATACTTTCTCCTCTACTGAGAGTGACATAAACAATCTTTGCCTACCTTCCTAATCCTGGTCAGTAATGTGGCTGAACGATCTCAGGAAGTCCAAGTCTGACCCTGGTTAGCACAGAACTGTGGTCTTATGTTCCTCACAGGCAGTTTAGTAGTCCTAGACATAAGCCTAAATGTAATCCATCTCTGCCTTTTGTAGTCCTAGTATTTGGCAACAACTTAGGTTTCTATTATTGGGATGAAATCTTTAGGTAGAAGACAATATTACATTGATTTGATAAAACATATTTGTTAATGTATATAGAAGTTTGTCTCCCAGATCAGTAGAAATCAAAAAGCAGAATGCTTTTTCTCTTGTGGTTCCTGGCCATACTCCTGTGTTTTCCAGTCTGCATTTCTCTCACAAAGCCCTCCTGGGTTTCTTTCTGGTCAGGGTCACACCATGACTAGCTGCCTTTGACTTTCTGTTGTGTTCTCTGTCTGTGATTTCTGTGTGTTGGTTTATGCATACACATGCCTGCATGCATCTCCAATGGAAAAAAACAGCTATATCCATTTGTTTTCATTCTCTACTGGACCTCTCCCTACAGATATTGCTCAGCTCTTGATTTGACCTGCATTTGTGATGGTGGCTCTTGTTTTTTCCTCTCAGACAGAATAAGGAATTTATTCACTTTATACATATCAAGAGGCCATCATTAGTTTTTCCATGAGTCTTCCATCCACAGTCCATCATCACATATGAAGATGGACATTCTTATTTATTACAAGGTGAACCAAATGCCTTGGGCTTGACTCTTTAGGAAGCACGAAAACTTTCAAGTATTTATTTTAATCCAGATATGATGCTGTGAGATCATTTTTAGGGCAATTAAGTAATTTGATTTCATAGGAAAGACCTTGGAGTTGTATGCAAGTTCTGTTTCCTACTACGAATGTGTTAGTGAAGAGCTGGCAATGGGAGAAGGCAGACACACATGTTGCTGAAACCTGGGTTTTCACAGGCAGTGAAGACATACAATCTCACATTGGAAATAAATTTTACTGAATCCAGACATTTGCTCTAAGATCTGAATAGCTGCATTTGTGTATTGCTGGGCATGTTTGAATATTTCCTTCTCTTTGCAGCCAGATGTGTCTACATGCACCCTGACAGATGTGCCCTTAGTCTGGGCATGTCAGTGGGTGTTTGTGTAAAGTGAAGTTTTGTTGTGTCTCCCCTTTCCTTTCCTCCTGTATGACTCAGGAACTTTGAGTACAAAGTTATGGCACTGAGTCTTGAAGAGCTAAAACTGACTCAGTGATGACTCAAGGTTAGGTGACACACTGTTCTATTGGGTAATGAGTGCACACAGTGTAATCTCTGGGAAGAACTGCGCTGAGTTTAGCATGTCCTTCAGATGCTCTGGAAAAAGGCATGTGACAGTGCAAATCAGAGCTAGCAGAGCTATTCCAGTAGGAACTCTCCTAAAAACAAGCAAAAAAACGTAGGATGGTACAGCAGTTATTAGCATTAGGTTGCTATCACTCACCCTTTAACCTCTGTCAGGTCTAATTTTTATTGGCTATGTATATATGTATTGAGATACCAATATGCAAACTGCTGGTAGTTCCTCAGATGAAAAAGCAAGTGGGTCTAATGGCCAAATTGCTTTGTATTTAATGAGTATTGCTACACCTGGAATGAACACACAGTGCTACAAGTTGAAGAACTGACCCAGTAAGACAGCTGCAATTTAGTTTGTCCCAATCTGCCCTCAGTATGGCACTGGGGAAACTCCCCTGCAGCAATTTCTACATGTACCTTGCACTCAAAATTTCCCCAGGCATGCTGGTAGTTTCCAGGGTCAGGGAAATGCCCTGGAGAAGCAGTTATTTCCCTTGTTATGTCCTCAAGCTGCCACAAGATGACAATGTTTCAGAACTTTGATGGCTAATAATAACAACCAGACAGTTGTATCCTTTCAGCTGACTGCCTAGGCTTGGGTGGTGTCCATAAATGACTGTGAATTTGGAGTGCTAAATGGGATGTGACGTTATAATCGAGAGAGCAGGGATATAAAAAAGACTGTCAGCCCACTGAGGTGCTGTTCTGCTGGGTCAGCCAGCAAATGAAGGCATTCTAAATCTAGCATTTGCTTTGTGTCTGTCATCGAGGCAGCCTGCTGCATGCACACTCAGTCTGTTTCTTGCCAGAGGTCCAAACACAAGGTGTGTTGAATTTTATCATTCATATCTGGTTTGGAGTTGCTGAATGAAATATCATTGCCTGACATACAAAACCAAACTTAACTGTAGATCGTACAGCTGCAACATCAGTTTCACAACTCTTATTTTTATTTAAATGATAGTACTTTCATTGCTAATATCCCTTGACTATTAAATGACAGTTCTTGTGCTCCCTTTCAAAGAGCAGAAATTGAAAGGTTGACAGCTTAGACATGGAAGATGAACATAAAGTAGCACTCTTTCTTCTACTTTTGACTTGGCTTTGCTTTTCAATAGCTTGATTTATCTAATAGAGGTTGTTTTTCTCCCGTTACATTGGTGGACTGAAAAGAAAGGAGCAAACCAGGTTTGCATTGATTAAGAATTATGTTACTTGTTTTGACATAATCTGCTACACAAATGTGTTTAACAAGCGTGCATATTTAAGAGATCACTCATAATCAGAAAATAATCACTACTTAAAAAGAATCCATGAACTCCTCAGTTACGAGTCTTTATAGATCTACATGGGGAGATATCTTCTGAGCTACTATTTAATTTTAGTTTCTCTTTCTAATAACAGTTTACCAAAAATCTGGTATTCTATCAATAATTTTTCAAAGGTTTGCAAGACCTGGAGTACCATTTCATCTATATGTGCCCTCGTGTCTTCTTCCATGAAGTGGGAGCAACAGTATTCTCCTCTTTTTTTTTTTCTCATAGAGTTCTGTGATGACAGTGTGACAGCTCAGCCAGGTTTGCTGGGTGATGCCAAGTTCAAACAATTAAGTCAAATGATTTAGGAAAACAAAAGCTTTCTTTACTTTCTTTTTTTAGTGGGAAATTTTGTCAAAAATATAAGGCAGAAAAAATCCCTAAAATTGCTTAGGAATTAAAAAAACCATATTCAATTGAAATACTGTTAAGAAATCCTCCATGTTTTCATTAATTTCACTGAGAAGGAGAGAAGGCATTAGTCTCTTATAACTTTAGATATCTCAGAGTTTTTCATCTAGTCTGACCTATTTACCTGGCATGGTCTGTAGTCAACCTGTAGGCAAGTCTTCAAGATAATTAATCCCATATATTTTAGACATTGTTTTTGAACCAACGCCCTGTGCTTGAACCAACACCCTGTACAGCTGATATTAATTTTTCATTAACTAAAGAAACAGCTCAAAAGCTTGCTTAGATCAGGCTTGGTTTTAGACATCCTAAACATCTGTCTGCCTGCATGACTAGATCACCCACTTTAGGCTTTAAAAACCTGAAACAGGTATTTTTTAGAACTCAACTATATGATATGAATAAGATTTGACTTTAGGATAGATAGGAATGGATTCAAAGAACAACTGGGGAAAGAGCCATTGTGCAAAGGAGCCTATATGTTGCTGCAGATTTTTTTGCTTAGCTTGTGAAAATTTTTCAGAGTTGAAATATATGAATTTTTTTAAATTTTAAGCCAGGGAGTTATTTAAAAAAAAATAAGATACATTTAAGGAATTAATGTTTATCTATCAAAAAACTTTATGTAGTTTTTAACATTAAAAATAGTTGCAGTGGTTAATAGTCAGCTTAATAAAACAGTAACAATAATGTCAAATTAAAACATTAACACATTTTAGTGTTGATGAAGAAAACAACTCCCCATTCCTGGGAAATATATTTTAATTTCTAAATATATTTAGAAATATTTTTATAATTTCTAGGGAGGGAAGAAAACTAATCTTAAGGCTTTCTGTTAGAAAAATCTTTGGGGTTTTGGATGAACCAATATCTTGGGAGGGGAAAGAAATTTTCACTATAAATTTTCCCACCGTCTTCTTTCCAGACATATTTGGGAAGCTGAGGTGTTTCATGAGCATTTAGGTGTTGAGTGGATCAATTTTGCCCCCAGAGGGAATGTGCTGGAAGAGAAACTGACTGATAAATCATTGACACCTGTAGAAAATGTTAATGGAACAGAGACTTTCCTCATATCTTGTTCTTAAACTCTTCTCTGGGTGTGTGCTTCTGACTATTTGCAAGCACCAACTCAATCTTGACCCAATATACAGTTGTACTGGGAAGCAAAAGGCTAATACTTTGGCTTCTCTCCATGTCCTGAGGAGCCTGTGGAAAGACCAAAGATTCCTCATTCCATAGTGCTTTCCAGGATTTGTCCAAGAATGTCTTAATCCAAAACTATTTACTAGTTGCTATCCTTTCCCAAACTCCAAATTAGGAAAGTAATCCCTTATGTGAAACTGAGAGACAGCATCACATTCCTGCCATCAGGAATTGTCTTGGAATTAGATGTATTCACCTAAGACAGCTCTAAATTAAGAGGTCAGAGCCTGCAGGCAAATAAAATCTGAGCCATAAATCTTGGGAAGCCAGAGTCTACAAGTGTCAAAGGCAGAAGTAACTCTTATCAACCCAAATCCCTTCCCTTGACATGACAAACAGTGAGGACCATAATTCTTTAGAGTGTCCATTATGGTCTATGTCAGGAGGGCTTTTTTCTCATGCTGAGGTGCATCAACAGTGCGATGTCTGACTTCTGCATCTGCTGGGTTTATTTCAAATATGTTTTTGGGAGGCATCTGTATTAAAAGGTTCTGGAGACTGTATCCTCCTTCAGCTTCCCTGCTGTGTGCTGTGCTGTGGAAGAGTGGCCATGCAGCTGTGTGTCCCACCTGACCAAATAGCAGCTCTTCCCACTTCTGTGTGGAGGAATACAGCAAGGGAAATATCAAAGAAAAAAAATAAAAAGCTTCACAAAATGAACAAAAATGAAGAATCAAATATATAATAATATATATAATCAATAATCAATATTAATTTCTGAATTACTTGTTTAAAAATATTCA
The DNA here is from genome assembly GCF_028551555.1 of Melozone crissalis. Taxonomy (NCBI): domain Eukaryota; kingdom Metazoa; phylum Chordata; class Aves; order Passeriformes; family Passerellidae; genus Melozone; species Melozone crissalis. Next base: position 37,891,770 of record NW_026535794.1, read on the forward strand.
GGTCTGAGACTAAGTTGATGTATAAATTATACTCCAGCCTTTTTTATAAACTTTAAATTCTTAAATAATTTGATTCGCTTAGATGTTCTAATATCACTTAATCCCTACTAGTGGGGAATGGAATTTACACAGTAACTTGACTTGCCTGTCGAGCTATTTAAAGTAACTAAGGTTATCAGTCTTAATTTACACCTTTGGATAGACTCCCATTAATTGATTCTCTTGTGGGACTCTTCTACTAAAGCTTCGACACACACATTAAGCCTGTTTTAACATACATGAACCACTTAATTTATTGAAGTTTCTACATGCTAAAAGTAGGTTTAGAGAGTCTAGAAAATGTAGTCCTCACTAGCCCTTTGTGTGATGCATTTTGGGATCTCTGCCATTAGAGAATAGAAATTTCTAGGACTACTCCAATAACACTGAAATTGGATTTTAAAATGGAACGAAGGGGTTTTTTTATGCTTATTTGTTTTAGGAGGCTGCAATTAACTTGACAGAAGCATCACACTAGATTTGTTTCAGAAAACAGAATCAGTCCCAAATAGGTCTTATGATGGTAACGTCATTGATGCACATGGTCTGTGTGTTTGCTTCTTGCAGCTTATGTCCCAGAACTCACAACTAGGAAAAACTATTTCACAGGACAAGGAAGTGCCAGTATGCAGTCAAATACTACCTTTAAAATGCCTTCAATTATGATGTGACTAATTTTCATATGTAAGAGAAGGTAATTCTGCTCTGAGAAACTATTATCCATGGTGTTGTGACTTTCACCAAAAGCAGCAGATGGGCTGTCACCTCAGCAAATTGATTTTGTGGAGATATGACATCTTCCATTAGTGGAGAATTACTCTCTCTGGTCTTTGTTCCTTCTGCCTACTCTGTCAATGCAGTTAATGGGATCTGGTGTCTAAACACAGATGTCACATTTTAAAGAGCAGATATTCTCCACAAATCCAAAGTCAAGTAAATATTAAGGATGGAAAATAAAATGAGATGCTCTGGAATGTTAGGTTTCCACACTAGTGCCCAAAATTTGAAGACTGGTTTTATTTCACAAACCATTTATCTTCTTACACAGGGGCTGTCTCCATGTTCCTGGCATGAGGGACAAGGGGATGTCCTTGATATATCTTTCTATAAATAGCTAGGAACAATATAGAGCATCTCGACCTTTGTCTTGGGGGGATGAAAACCTGATAATATCGTAGGAAGGCTCATCTTCCAAATGATACAAAAGACTGTGAGGCAGCAGGCAACGCAAGAGCAAAGGAAAGAGATGTCAATATCAACTGCAGACTTTGGAGGACAAGGTGAGGAACTGCTTAAAGATGTGCAATATCACAATCGGAGAGTCCTATTTAAAGGTGGAAGCCGAGAAATACAACTTAGATCATGAAGAAAGTGTCCCCAGGCAGAGGAATGACTTTCTGAGTTTCCAGAGAGCTCTGCCCTTGGCCCAAACAAGTTTTTGAAGAGTGGAGAAAGAGTTCAAGCCTTTTTAGAACTATGTCTAAATCTGGATATTTCTTTTGCGAAGCATAACTGAATTTGTTTGATTTTCCTGTTCAAAGCCTTTCAGGGTATTCATTTTACTTATTGTCATACATTGCATTGAATTTATCAATAAGCCTCATGTCCTTGCATGGCTAATATTCTGGAAGGTGACATGTTTCGATTATTAAGATACTGGGATTTCTGAGAGTAGTGTCCACATCTGTGCCAAGAGCTTTCGGGTCTTGAGCTGAGGTGTTCCCTTTTACTCTGGCACAACTCCTCTGCCAAAACATATCCCATGGACAGAAAGGTGGGATACAATTGTTCTTCCTGGAGATTTAGAACATGTGGACTCCTTGTGCTGGGGCCAAAGAGACTGCCCAGGAAGGGAGCAGAAACAGAACTATTTGTTGTAGTTTCTGTGTGTATGTGTGAGTTTCTAGTGATAGAAAAGGTGTGCTACAGTTCCACTCCATTCCTTTCAGTGCTCTTCTTATCAACTATATTTTTTCGTAAATTGTAAGATAGATTTTATACAATTCTCAATATTCTAACTTGAAGACTGGAGAAGGAGAATGTTGGACATGAGGAGTTATTTTTTCAGAAAAATAGAGTAATAACATTGTAATAATTTTTGGCTAACTGAAGAAGGAGGAAAAAAATGCAATCTAATATATAACTGTCATTTGTTATGAGTCACATCTTTCATTTTAGATCCAGATTATCTCCATCCCACATAAATGTGGCATTCCTTAACTTTCTAGTGATACAAATTATTGACTTAAAAATGTGTAGCACTTGAAGGAGACTATTTTACTAGAGGAATGAGTCATTGCAGATTTCATCATCCAGACTTCACTATTACTTGTCCTTATGTCTCAGTGTAAGTTTTTCCTTAAATCAGGTCTTAGGAAGGATTAAATTTGCTATACCTTGAAGCTGTTTACCTTGGGCTTTTATAAAATGTAGTCTTTGAGATTGTTGCCTTTTGCAGTAAAACTCAGACATAAAATATTTCAGCTGTGAAATTATATGCAGCTATTTGAGGAACTGTAAGTGGGGAAAGTGACACTTTTACCAAAGGAAAGGAAGATGATAAAATAGAAACAAGTCTAAAATAGGAGCAAAGAAATACGGGACTAGCACTATATCAGTGGTGGTATAGGGTATCTTAGGACTCTCTTATACCATGGTTTTCTCAAAGTTTCAGTATTTCTAGGGCACCATCATCTCCTGGGTAGCAACTGGGGGAGATTTACATTGGCAGCTGTGTACTAATATTCGACGAGATTAAAAATTCAAATGTGATCTTGACACAGAAAAAGTAAAAGTAGAAGGCTTCCAAAATTACTGTGTAGGTTGCTTAATATCTTGAAATTACTTGAAGGTCTGGGCTAAGAACAGCAGAGTGAACATGTTTGGTCATTCTTGAGAGCTCAGCTGAAAAATAAACAGCAAATAACACAGAAAAGAGGCTATCTTCTGGTTGCTGATGTTACCTTCTATCTTTTTCTGGACTACCACTTTAACTCAAGAAAATGGAGACATAACATACTATAGTGTTCAACATAGAAAAACTGGTGGGAAACAACATTAGCAAGGTACAAAAGTATTTTCCTTTAAACATTTGTTTTCTAAACCCTGTGACACTTCAGAGCTGATGGTTAGAGATGAGTGCAGAAGAACATAAGCAAAGAATCCCATAATCCAGTGAGGATTAACAGGTCAGAATGAAATTAATCTTGAGTAATGGACTCAGTTCACTTTTTTTTCATGAAAAAACACATTAAAACTGAATTAAAAAGCTTCCTTCTTTCTCATTTACAGCGAATAAACCAGGAAAAACTTTGCTGAAGCCAGTAACATTAGAAAGAAAGAGATCAAAATATTTTTTAATCTCTTTCTGCTCTCTGCAACCTTCCCTTGTGAATTTATTTGGGATAGTGAAGTCTCAACTGTCAAATAATTAGTTTCTTAGCTGTAAATCTTGATTAAAATATAAAATCTCTCTAGCTTGGTTTGTCATCCCTTATTTTTGCATAAAAACTAACACTTCCAGGGAGACACTGCCTGCAAATTTGCCCTCCCACAAACACTAGCAAGCATTTTTTATACCCATCCTTTCCTTGTGACTTACAAGTATTGATTGAATAATTTCAGTCCTACACTTATTTGATTTTGAAAAGATGTTAGTAAATTTTTCATCTGCACTCTGCCCTTTCATTCTGCTCCATTATGTAGCCTTTCTGTCATCAGTTTCTCAGTAGGACTGGTTTACATTTTGCTTCTTGCTGTGGCTTTTTTTTTTTCATTACATTGAGCTAGATTTCCAGTTAATTCATAGTCGTAGCTCATAAATGAACATTCAGATGGTTCTTGAGAACACATTTCCCCAATTAGAAATGTTACTTTCTATCCAGGTTCATTAAATAACTCTGGGTCAAAGGCAAAAAAGTTTCTTTAAATTTTCTCCCCAAGATCATTTATGTATTAAGACCTCTTTCACAATTGATTTTCCCGGGTGCCCTTACTTCAGTAGGTCTGAGTTCTCTTTGTCATGATTTGTCTGACACAAAACTAGAAGTGGAAGTTGGATGAGTAGAAAAAGAGGGGTTTGGATTTCTCAGGGTCTAATGTAAGGTCCAGTGCAATCTGTGGGAAGCCTCCCAGCAGTTCCCTATTAAGTTCTGCCCTGACTTTGTGGCACATTCTGGTACAGATAGATGTAAAATTCACTTTTACATTTTTCCATGTTTTATGAGTTCATGCAGGAAGAATTAATCCAGGAAAAAAAAAAAGATTTTCAAAAATATCTTCAAATGAAATGTAAACCTATCTAAGGTTCAGATAATTCAGTTAACTGCACTCTCCAGTTGCAGAAGAAAAGTAGAAGTGTTAAAAGTACAGTTTTTCTGTACTTCTCTGCTAGTTCAAAGAGTGGACAGTGTGGGAACTTCTCAGAGCCAGTCCTTTCAAGATTTCTGAAAGTGAGAGATTTAGGAGCCCAAGCACTTCCCAGGCTTTGGAAAGTCTCCTGCTATAAATCCTGGTGCTGTGGTCACTGGCAGACATAGAGTCACTGAGTTCTTGTCATTTCCAAAACAATATAGCTTCACCTTATGAATTAAAAGTCTGATGCACGTAAGTAACCTATCAAAATGTTTATTTAGATAACAGTCCAGTTAGGTCCTGAGAAGCAATCAGTGTTAAAATGGTGGATTTTATTGCATTCAAGAAAACACTTACATGTTGCAGAAATGACGTCTCCATTTTTCAAATAGCTAGAAATTGCTGAGCCTAATGGGCACTGGAGTGATGGCATAATCACATTTTTCTCTGGTGTATAGCCCCTATAATTTATTATTTCAACTGCTGTACATTGGAATCCGCTTACTCTGAGAGCCCTGCCTCACCACAGGTCAGCCTGATAGCATCAGCTGGGAATGGGTAATAAGCAAACTGCTCTGACAGCAGGTTTGGCAGAGATAACTTTAAAGGTAGAAATGTGCTTAAAAATACATAAAGGTGTGACAAAAATGGGAATTGAAGCAGTCCTCACTAGAGTTTTATAGACCTTCCTGGATTTTTGATTTACAGATGTTTTACCTATCAGCATTCCCTGATGGGTTTCATTAAAATTCCAAAATATGTCAGACACTCTAAGCTGCTCAGAGCTAAGGTATTGATGATATGGTGTGTAGTCATGTAGCCATGGATACAGAGTAATCTTCCTTTCCCTCTTTTTTTTTTTTTTTTTTTTTTTAATGGAGAAGCACTGTTTACAATCCTCAACAGAGTTGCTGAGGAAACTTAGCAGTTCTGGCCGTCAGACTCAAACATCATTTTAATGGACATGTTGAGACCATTGTCTTTACTTGTAGGGGTAAGTACAAACCACTTGTTTGAGACTATGGAGATAAGCCAAGCCTGTATGGCAAGTGTCTCACAAATGACCTACTTCTACCCCCTGGACAGTCTGCAGGAAGCCAGTTCAGTGGAATACTGCATGGAGAGCTGATGATGCCCACACTGCCATACAGCAGCCATGACTGTGCCCAAACTGTCTCAGTTCCTCTTCCCTACACTGTGCTGCTAAAGGGGAGTTGCATTCAGCCCAGGGAGTCAGAGTCAGGAGAGACAACCTGCAGAATCTCCTTATGCAAAACTGAATCCCAGGAAAATAATGCTGAACTGAGGTGCCTTCAGTTCATCGCAGTCAGATGTGGTCTTGTTGCGTTTCAGGGCTGCATTTCAGTCCAAACAGGAGCCTGGGACTTTGGGCTAGAGGCTGAGGCATACAGATGGCACAGTACAGCTGCTGCTGGTGAGCTGGTTCTCTGCAGCCTCATTCAAACTCTGAGAGACGTGTCTGGGTAAAGCTGAGCAGTTCTTGAAGAGGCAGGTGGGGCCACCTCCTGTGGGACACAGCTTGAGGAGGCTCAGCGAATACCTTCCTGATTTAGTGTTCATGAGTAAAAATACTGAGCTCTTTGTATTTATTTGTTTCTATGGTCCTCCTCCACTCAAAACCTCCTCCTTTCCTTGGAAGAGTGTGTTGGGGTTTTCTTAATATCTCCAAATTACTGGTGGTGGGGAAGAACTGCTTGCCAAGAGAGATCATGGAGAGTTTACTGTTTTTAGTGCAGCTGAAATAAGAACCAGATTGAGAGCTATGAGCAAAATTGTGTTGCTGTCTGTACAGCATTCAGGGAATTTTCTAAAAGGACATTTAGATATCTGGATTCTGCTCCTGTCATCTTACAAGGACATTTTTTGCTGCTAGTGTTTGTGCCAGTTTGTACCCATTTACTTCAGTTCCCCCAAACCTTTCTGTATCTATTTAATCTTTTCTCCTGTCTGTCCCACTCAATTCCGTGAACCAGCCCAAATTAACCCAGTAATGTGGAGCATTTTTTTTCTTCTCCACATTTCCCCAATCAGAGCATAAATATATACATTTTTACCCTTAATTAATGAAATAATCCAGACACAGCTGTAGCAGAGTCATGTAGATTGTAGATAAGGAACTGTTTTCTCTCTACTTTGTGATTAGCTGCCAGAGTTCGTTACTTGGATTTTACGTTCCCCCTCTATCATATTACACTGCAAATTCATGGCTAGTGAGATGTCCACAATTTCTCCAAAGTACATACTGCTTTTACGGCTTCCCTGGTTTTAACCTGATCATTGGATGCCTGTGTTTCTCATTAATTTTCCTGAGTTATTCTGGCTTGTAATTTTTTAAGATTAACTTGATTTTTGGTGGGACCCTCAGTCTGCATATTTCTGTTCTCTCTTCAATCTAGTCATGTATTTTTTTTTTTCTTCTCAACTAGAGCCTCATCTGCTTTATCAGAAACATACAGCCTCTGAGTATTAGGGTTTTCAGGCTCAGCTATTTTTACAATACCTACTGCCACATTCCTTTGTCTTCTTTCATTCTCCATCTGCCTCTTATCTGGTCTCTCACCTAGTTTTCTTTCAGCTGACAAATAAATGTAGCCAGTGTATTTTTTTTTGCCTCCCATTGTACATTTTGCTCTAACTACACTTTTTTCTCTGAAACAAAAGGTAACCTGTCATCTATATGTTATAAATATGTAAACTCCAAAATTCCTTTTGGAATAAACAGGAACAGCCTGTTTCATATTTTTTCATCAGCATCTGGTTTTAAAAGCATTCTGAAAGAAAAAAAAAGGCTGTCAAAACAAGTAAAAAAAATTTAACAAATAAACTTTGCTTTGATGGAGTTTGCATTCTGGCTTGGTAGAGTGTAAGTTAGATATCACCATGCTAAATACTTTCCTTTAAAAACTGTATTTGATTCTATTCAAGTTTATTTTTAAAATAGTTCCATCCTTTAACCACTGATATAAAGTTTGGTCATAAAGACTTGTGACAAGAAGATGTATTGCAAAAGAAATCCCACAGGCAAGTTGTTATGTATAGAAAGTAATAGACCTATTAGCCTTAGCTTACAGAAAAAGGAAAAAAAACACCTTTTAATAAAATGATCCAAAATGTTCTGTCTTATTTAAAAGAAAATTCTCTTCAAACTTTGAGGTTTAGTACCAGAATCTCTGTCCTAGACAGCAGTTACTATGAAATAGGAGTTTGTAACCTGTGAGAACAGGCTTTATATCTTTGTTCATCTACTACTCTATGTATGTAACATTCATTACAATGACTCCTTTTTTTTTCATGAGAATTGAACATGTAGTGAAAACTTTTGAAGAATGATTATCCAGTATTTCATGTCTCATACTTGATTATTTAATTTCCTCAATCAAAATTTGTTTGAAAATTTAAGTAATAACTCTCAGTTACCTGTATAATGTGGAGGTGAGCAGGTCATAATTTGAACAACTCACCTGAGAATTTCAGCAAGAATGCAATTTTTTAGAAATTTCATTGCTCATTCTGAGAAGAAAGGAAATTGAAATGGTTTCAAACCTTGGATTGTGAAAAAAAATGACAATGGAACAAATTCTACAGCAAAGCAAAATTATTGTTACATTAGAATTATATTTATTTAATATAGATAAGTAAACAACACCAAATTTAAAAAAATACCATCCTGGCTGAAGCTGTTGGATGCATACATGTGGGTAATTGCTGAATACTGTGTTGAATATGGGGCAGGCATTGGTAGCAGTTTTCTACTAAAAAACAGTATCACTCTGGAAACAAGATAGGGGAAAAAAAGAAAAAGAAAAAAGTCAAAGCAAAGCAAACAAAGTAAAATTGAATAGACTACAAGTGGTTTTACCAGGTTTTTAATTAATGAGAACACAGGAGATTGCTAAAATGAGTACATTACCTAATTGTGAATTAATATTATATGCTGAAACATCTCACAAGGGAAGAATTGGATATGCTAATATTGTATGAAAGAGATTGCCACTGGCAAATATTTCACTTTAGAGAATTCCACATTAGGCATAAACTCAGAAAAAAAAAACAACAACCCTCTTAATATATGTCATGAAATATTAATTGCCTAGAAGTTGCTAAGGCAAGATAAAAGCTTGATTATACACCTTTGCATCCTTTTGATGGTCTTTATTGACCATTGATCCAGAATTGTTTTTAGAAACGCAATGCATTATTGTATGAGTAATAGAACAGGCATTTTGTGGTATGAAGTTATAATTCCTAAGCAATAATATCTGAAACTGTAATTGGCCTAGATCTAGTGGGACATTACTTAGAACATCCTAAGGGGAAGATATTTGGCTTTAGAATTTGCTTTCTTCTCCTTGGTTCAAAAATACTGCCTGCCGTCTAGTACCATTTTGGCAAGCTGCTCTGAAAAATGCACCAGTTATTTTTCTTAATGTGAAGAGTGGATGGAAATGCAGGCAGTACTGGATCTGAAGTTTGTTGTGTCATACTACAGCACAACTTTCTTTTGGTAAAATACTCTGCAGTATCCCAGGAGTAAGTGGATACATTTTTACAGATGAACAAAAAAAGAGGAAGGAGTTTCTTAACTTTTACATTTAGGATTCAGATAAACTGTTACCCAAAGGAAATAGCACACAAGTCTTTGTGTTTTGGCCTATGAATATTCAAGGTACCTAAACCTGAAGGAAAGAGCCAACTTTTATATTGTTCCATTAAGAGCAATGAATCTACCTTTATTTATTTTAACATTCACTGGCTTCAGTAAACTCTAGGGAATGAGATTCAATTTTCATACTTATGAGGAGAACTTAAAATAATTACTGTTTTCTTGAAGTTAAAAAAAAAAACCCAAATGCAAAACAATGCTCCCCCCAATTGTATTGACTGCAACAGAGAGACATAAATTTTCAGTGTAACACAAAGTTTGACTGTATAGCTTGGAGTGGCTGATTTGCATCAGACACAAATGGCACAGTTTAAATGTTGCTAGTAAGTGAACAAATTTATGTTTGGTTCAATTTTTTAGCTCCCTTGGAGCCATTGTGGTGATTGTTATAATTTCTACTGAGTGACTTGCTCATGCTTTTCTCTGGTTAACCAGTTGCAAAATGAAAGGTTGATTTCATACCTTTGCTTCCCTTTGAATATGAACTCAAATTAGTAAATTATTTGTCAATGCTTTTTCCTTAACATCTGATGGAATCTGTTTTAATCTTAATGTTCAAGATGTATGAAATGGCAGAGAAAGGCCTTCAGCTGTTGCAAACAAGCAAAGATCCACTTATTTCTGTGAAGAATTTGTAGAGTTTTCAGTGGAAAGCAGCTTAGCTACACCTCATCTATTCCATCTAGAATATAAGGCAACTGGTCTGCTTCCCAGTTGCCTTATACTCAAAACCAAGAGTGCTCCTGAAGAGTTGCTCATTCTGAAAATATCAAGTGTGTGAGTGAGAGGTTTATCTTGTAGTTTGAGTGGAAATATCTGAATAATGATTTCAGCCTTGTATTTGGTCACTGCACATTTTTATTGCTGGCTCAGTACTGTTTAGCATATTTTCTTCCATAATAGTATTTCTTCTGAGATGCTGCTGCTCCCATTCTCCTGGCTTCTGTCATTCTCTTGAAGATGGTATATGACAGTTTTACTGCATGTTACTGCTTTGTTCCAGCCATTCCATCTTCCAGGCTTGAGTAGTAGCAATCACTATAATCTTCAGAGTGGCTTATTAAATAATAAGTAAACCTGTTTGACAGTGCCTTCAGAGATTGGATTCTGAGCAGTTTACTAAGCATTTTGCTAGGCATTATAAATAACGACTTCTTTATCTTTCAACTCTCTGATTAAATGCTTTTAAAATAAATTTCTCAAGAAGTCCAGTTATATATAGAAGTCAATGTTCTGCATTTCTGGTTGCATGCTCAGTGAAGCCTGATGATGCAATGTAAATATGGTCAGTGCAGGAAGCCTGGCACTATTAAATGGTTTCCTAGAACTGAGTATGGAATAACATTGGGTGAAAAACAAAGCAAGGATGTATAAATGACTGTGACTTCTTTGTTTGTACTCAAGATAGAGTACAGTCCTAATGTGCCTGATTGTGAAAGAAATTCATGTAAAGTAAGCCTGAATATAAGAGTCACTGTCAGATGCAGCCAGGGCATTACCTGGAAAAGTACAGGGTAATTTCAGTTCTCTAACATAACTGTCTCTGCGAGCTGGGACTTTGTTTTTCTTAGTGCTGCACCCTGGCAGGAAAATGTGAACCCAATCCATAGCATCTAAAATCACCTCCAGGGGCTACTGTGTCAGCCTGTCTGAAGAACTTCAGATATATCTTTTTTTTTTTTTTGGAATGTTCATAGTCATTAACATAATTGGGACAAATGAAAGAGGGGAAAATGCTGAAATTACTAGATTAATTCTGCATAAGAATTTTAAGATCTGATGTGGAACAGAACAGAGCATATATAAGGGGTTTCAATAGTAGAAAGAAAAGTGGAGGTTGCTGCAGTTCAGAGGAGATTTATGCCTTGGACATGGCTTGGGAGATACTAAAAGGTAAGAAGGGCAGAGGGAAAGTAGTCTTGATTCTCATCTCATGCCGTTCAGCGATTCTTTGTCTAAGGTTTTTAGGTGCACTGTTCTTAGTAAACCTGGTCTGACTTGCCAGTGATCACAATCTGCTGGGGTCACACTGACCTACAGCTGCCCTGAAGCCACAAAAGATGAGTAAGTTGCAATGTTTTTTTCCCTTATCCTGGGCCTGTGCCACCAAAGGTTTTGTGTGACCTAAAAACCTGGTCCTCACTGAACCTGAATTAAATGTCCCTGTGTCACTCTGACATACAGTAATATACTGACAAACAGTAATTATTATATATGTGATAAGCTGTGTCATAGAATAAACCAGAAATTAATATCTGCCACCACTTTGTGCAACAATGAATTTGTTTAACCTCATGATTTTTAATTTAAATCATGGTGTTGGAGATTTTCCTGGATGAAGTGATACTAAGTATCTTCCAGGACCTGGACTCTCAGACACTATCCAGTAGAAATCCAAATTGATTCTAGCCATCCCTTATGGCAGGATATCATCATATAAATCCACCGGCAAGCTGGAAGCCAAATTTGAAGTTTGCTTTCTGCTAGCTTAGTGGCTTTACAGGGATCATAGAAATGAATTCCAGCATAAAGGATCCGTGTCTTCTTTCAGGTCCTTCCTATACTTGTTCTTCCTATAGCCTGATCCAAGTGCAGCCACTCTGGCATGTTATATTGTCCTGAGCTACAAGCATAACTAAACACAGAAAGGGGATTAACCCATGTTGTACCTGTTTTGAGGGGCGAAGATTGTAGCTGTGTTGGGGGGAATGGGAGAACCCAAATTAAAAACACGCTACAGAATATCAGGAGTCTCTGCATTGGTACAATTATCTACCTTAAATGGGAAAATCTGTGCAAAGATGGGATTTGCATTGAATCACATCACAGGTGGCAGTATTTTTCTGAGTAGATGCTGCTGGCACAAATACCCGAGGATTTGGCAAACAGGAAGATGAAAAAAAAATTAGTATTTATATGGCGTCTGTAAGGATGTCAACTACAGAGAGATTATTATGGTTGTAGATTGTCACGGGTAGTGAATTGAGACCATGCGTTCCCTTAGAGTTCCCCTACAGCAATGTCCCTCACCTTTTATTCCTGTGTAGATACATAATGTCACTGGCATAACTAGTGTTCCTGCAGGTGCAGGCCAGGCTGGCAGCAAAAATGTGTCTCTGTTTTCTGCCTGCACAGCAGCCACTCAGATGGGTGTGCAGCTTATCACATTTATTACCCTGGTACGGGTTGTAAGCACAGAAATATGCCAAAGTAAATTGTTCAGGTGTTGCCTGTGCCTGTAAAATGATGGTCAATCTTTGAAAATAAACTCATGGAAAGCAGGCTATGTACAGAAAGCCATCTCTTTGATGGATGTTAGCTGCAGGGGGAGGATAAAACAGGCCCTTACCTGTAACTGCACAGGGTAATCATTGCTGTAAGTGAAACTTACTTCTGTAATCTCACAAAGACCTGAACACTGTGAAGGCAAAATCAAAATGCTAGCAGACAAGTTGTCCTCCAGTTTATTAGGGCTTCTTCCCAGGAGGGCTACATTCAATTATGTTTTCCGGTGGTTTGCCAAAAGAGCTTCACAGTGAAGCCAGCTGAGTTTGCATTCAGATTTTCGACTTTAAGTTACAAATGTCTTGCTTTTCAAAGCTTTCCAGCTGACCTGAAGTGTCATGCCAACAGTACTACAGCTAATTGAATATATATCTAATTTTTCATTGTTGCAGCTTTACGGACCATTTCCTCATTAAAAAGGTGAGTGTTTGCACAGGAGCAGACAGGAGAATTAAGCAGCAGGAAAATCGCTATAACATGACATTGTCTTTTGTTTTTGAGCTTGGCAGCTGGATACTTCTGTTAACTCATATTTATCTTGCACTAAAGTAATCATTGGGAAATGCCTACTTTGCTTTAGCAGAAGTACCCTGCAGTTCAGTGTAAGAGGCTAAATTTGCCTCAAGGCTGTGCTCTATTCTGTGTTTATAGTGTTGTTTGTATATATATCCCTATAAAATCTGAAGAGACCATTTACAATGATTATCAGCAAAGCACAATTCTGCAAGGATTGAGGAGGATAAAAATCTCAGATAATTCGCAGATAATCAGTGCATATGCTTTTGATTCTGGAGCTTGGTGCTATTTGGGTTCTCAACCATTTTCCATTGTGGTTTCTTTCCGCTAAAGAAAATGATTACTTACACACATTTAAAGGAAAACTTGAGTGCTTTTCTTGTGCATTGCAGAAACCAGTGCAGACACCAAATATTAGCATTATGCTCCATGTTACTTTGCAATTTATAATCCCTTGAACTATTCTGCTCAAACAAACAGGAAAAGTGTAGGAAAAGTGTACATAAGGTGAGATACACATTGGAGCTGGGCAGAGGTAGTGCATGGGCCTGAACATTAAACAAGCTTATTGAGGTAGAGCAATATTGCTGTTCAATAAATTTTATTGGAGTAGAAAATAAGCTAAGTCTCAGCAGTTTTTCAAAACGACCCTGAACACAAGCTAATTCCCACGCAACACATGCAATATTGACTCCCATCTCTCATTTCCCAGATTTCATAGATTTCATATTCTCCAAGTGGTGTTTTAAGCATTTTCTTTCTGAAAAGCAAAAATGCTCTAACAAAATGGGTGAAAAAATTAAGTATTACTACTGTAATATTAAATGATATCTATTAGGAACCTAACTTCCTGTTGCCTTGGCTTATGAAAATGACTCCAAAGAGTCAGTGTCCCCTATATTGAGTGGTCTTATTGCATTTATCAAGAGAAATGCTTTGATCCATTAAGAACTTTTCTGACTGTGCCCCTCTGACTCAGTATTGATCTGGTATGCAGATATTTGAAGACACTGAATGAACAGAAGCATGATCAAAGAGGATCAAAGAGGAAGGAACAGCCTAAGACTGCCGTCAGTAGGAAATCAGGTCTTTGAAGAGGCTTAGAGGGCTAAAAGGTGTTCCTGGTGTGCTCAAAAGAGCAGGTGTGCCCAGTGTCTTTGAGAGGAGAGGGAGAGACAGTGAAGCACTAGTTTTGATTCTGCCGCTGCCTCGCATTTTTGGTCAGTGAAGCAATTGAGCAAAATAGACTGACAGAATTCCCCGCCTCAATACCCAAAACCAGCTAGATACCTCTGGTTTTGACAAAAAACCCTCTTGCCCAGAGGTTCTGGGCTCCTCCAGATCTACAGCTTTTGCTCTTGCTGGACTCCAAGCAGCTGTGACAGATGAACTGGGTAGGGCTGCCCAAAGGGTCTGTCTTCTGCCTCTTGGAAATCACTGTCAACATTACAGTTTTAGGTAAGCAAAATGTCGAGTCTTTGTGACTAAACTCATAATTTGAAAAATATGCCAATTATTTAATTGGTTCTTTAATTTCTTGTGGGTGCAGACACGCTATTTGCAGTGATCCTTTGGTCAAGCCTGCTGTCCAAGGGGCAGATTTGCAGACTGAAATACTCACATTTGATGAGGTATATTGAGTGGAGGCCTGTATAAGCTGATCAGGATATATCACAGAGTATGTATTGAAGCTATCTGCTAGCTACAGAAGAAAATATTTTTATAATTATTGCAGTACTATTTCCAAAGGAGATAAAAGGGTCATATCAGATTCCAAGTCTCTTCTGGGCAGGCTCAGATGACTTTTTGGCACCTAATTGAGACTTCGCCCTGTTTGAAGCAGTAAACATGTGGTGGGACTTTCTGGAAATAAGATGGACTTTGGAAATAGTTGTGTTATTACTTAAGTATTTGCAAGCAGGCTCTGTGTCCACAGCTGGGAGGTGTTCCTGTCAGCTCATACAGATGACTTGCAGATTCTACTTTTCTTCACCCATTTCACTCCCTGCAACACACAAAACTCCCCAAAGCAGAGGTTGTACTCTGGAGCTTTTAACATTCACCTTCTTTATATGTCTTTTATAAAGCAAAGAGCTGTGTTGCTGGAAATGTTGAGGTGTTTTGGTCTCTTATCCAATGTTCAGGAGGTATTGTAGCAACAGAAAGAAATTCTCCCTCTCAAAAGAGACCTCTTAGGTTGTCTAGTGAGACTTTTTGGGTCCTTAAGTGGGCTTTGATTTTGAAAAAAAACAATAACCTGCCTGTGGGTTTCCATTATGGAGCTAGCAGTGGAAATATTTACCAGAGTATTTCTACAGTAATGTAAACATCAGATAAGACTGAAGTGTTGGTGCAGGTAAGGCTGTGTTAGGAATGAGAAGCTTGGAGAGTTTTAACAGCTGAACTGATGCTCTTGGCCATTTTCATTTCTCTAAGCTGTTCTGCTGAGGGCTGTCAAGCCCTACTGATCACTCATGTTGAGGATACTCAGCAAACCAGCACTGGTAATCTGGAGGGAGAATATTCTAGTGGCAGGTTTAAAGTGGGTACTGCCTTGGATTTATGTGTCCAGGTGAGCATGGGGACAAAGGAAGTTCACTAGGCACCAGCAGTGGGGCATGCAGGGAAAGAAATCTTCAAAGGTGGAGGGTGGCATTTTGTTGGAGATTGTTTTTAAGAAGCATTTCTTATTAATACTTTACTGTTAATAGTAAGTTCTGGCAATAGATCATCAATAGTTGTTTTATCAATTGCCTTTGATAGCAGCATGGAAAAAAAAGGCAATGGGGATTTTTTCCCATGTGCAGATACACAATTGCTGAGGTCTTTGGGTGAGATAAGACCCTCTAAAGCATTGGGCTTTATTTCAGTGTCCAGATACAACATTAACAAGGTGTATTAGTACCAGGGAACTTGTCACCTAATGTCACCTAGGTACAGTGGCTTTCCCATAAACATCAGAAGAAAAAGCCTTCACACAGAGCTATAACTTTTCTGGGAGTTACACCAATGGTGTCCTAACTCAGGTATGCTCAGTCACTGCACAACAGCTACCTGTAGGCAAACTTTCCACTGAATAAATGTTACCTATCAGAAAGTATCAATCCCTTGCTCGTATGAATACGGTGTCATCTAACATTACACTTTTTCCAGACCCTCCTGAACATATTCTTCTGTCAGAGATCACAGGAAGCAGATCTGTGTGTCCTGCTTCTAACAGAAGAAACACACCATTGCCCCTGTGAGGAGCACTCTAGAAGTTTTGGGGTTATATACACCAGATTTCTCTGAGCTCAGATGCATACAGTACATGTTGGAATGTGTTTTCTTTCCATTCAATGCTTCCCAGAGGGATATAAAACACCCAAAGACACTTGTGAAAAAACAGTGGCTTTCAGAATTTGTCCAGCAAACCAGAACAGTGGTCACAATGCCAGTTCCCAATGGAATGGAGTTAAAATGCACAAAAACATTCTTCTGCACCTATTCCTGTGTGACAGAGTAGTGATGTCACTGACAGTTACCTTATCAATATGTTACCTGCCTTTTATATGTTGGAGTATTCTGCATCTTATGTCTATGTGTCCTGGTTTGGAGAGGTGTGGATTTCATTCAGCAGACAGACACACTGAAGTTACACAAGCTGCCAGTGGCCTCTCTTTTCTCTTTGAACCACTTGAGTATTCAGAAAGCTGGAGCAAGTAGACTTCCTGACATATGTTCACCTACATTTATAGTGCAGGAGGTCTGCTAATTGACTTGCTTCATTTCAGTGTATTTCTGAATTTATGGACTGAGATATGAATATTCTGTTCTTTCTGTAATGCTACTAAGGCTGGAAATGGGCACATTTTCCCTTATT
Source organism: Melozone crissalis (assembly GCF_028551555.1). Classification (NCBI taxonomy): domain Eukaryota; kingdom Metazoa; phylum Chordata; class Aves; order Passeriformes; family Passerellidae; genus Melozone; species Melozone crissalis. The sequence goes on from NW_026535794.1 coordinate 37,908,509, forward strand.
CTTATTTTTCACAGAGAAGAAGAAACACACTCAAATACTTTAGCTATGGAAAGAACATATGTTCTTGTCTGTATCTGGTCTCTCCTAGTTGTCCCTCTACCAGGGAGGATGAAGCAATTCATTTCACATCCACACCCCCAATTTTTTTCTATCCATTAAAGGGATAAGTCTTCATCATTCTGCAGTAGAGTCAATTACAATCTGTCTATTCATGTGAGTGCAACCCTTTGAAAATATGAAGTACTCTAAGTGCCAAATGATTTCACACTCCTTTTTGTGAACACAGTCTTTTCTGCTGATCTATAAAAATCGTGTTTCTGTTGGTCATAGTGAATGAAAACCAACATTTTGCAGCAGCAGCAGTATGTGAAAAAAGATGCATGTGCTACCACAAAAATCTTTATGCTTAAAAATAATTTAGCAAGTTTATGATAAAGGGTAAATATGTGGGTTTGTGCAGTTTTTTATGTTTTAGAATGAACCTTCCCCTGAAATAATTGAAATTCTATGCTGGATTTAATTTGTGAACACAGCACTTGTAAAATTTATTATATTTTGTGTATCAAATTTGTTGAAAAAAGATTAATTTGTTCACCTTATCTTTGATTTGTGACCCTGATCATCATATGGCTTTACAGAATCATACTCTGATAGTCTTATTTATGGACAGACTTAACCTCCATGAGGACAGCAGGGACAACAAGTCCAGTCTGATTATCTGTCCTGTCCAATTTAACCTCAGTCTATTATCCTGGCCTCCCTCAGCTTTTTATTTCCCCTGGATCCTCACCTCTATTCTAATTGTTTGCAATGCTATAAGGCTGCTGTGTCATTTTTAACCAGGAGACTTAAAGTATAATCTGAAATAGTTATCACCTCCCCTTGTTTCCTATCTGTGGGGAATTCAGTTGAAACTGGATCTAGAAATAAACCAAGTATGCTTTTATTTTTACTGAACTACAAGGCTCTTTGAAAATATAAGCACAGATCTTTAGTTACCAATAAATAAGTTTAGCATGGCAGGTCTGCTTAATGTGTGCCAGAACACAGCTAAGGAATAGAAAGGCTTTGAGTTTTAAATCAATAATGTTTTTTTTCCTAGCCAGTAATCACAAGACAAGATGAAGCATTAAGTATCTCTTTCAGGAACAGGTAGGATCCATTCTGCACATTATCCATCTTTTACCTCACATAAAAAAACCTGATAGTTGCACGAGACAGACACAGAATGATTATGGGCACTCCAGCCTACAAAAATTAAGTAAAAATAACATCTCTAGTAATTTTGAACTTATTTGAACAATCAGGATAAAAATGAGGCATATAGAGAGGCAAACTCGTGTGTATGGTAGTGGACAAAGAGGGGTGGAATCAAATTTGTGTGTGTGGACATGGAGGGGTGGTATCAGATTATTGATGAATACACACCAATCCTGGTGAGTTGTGAGGGTGTTTTTGGAGAGGACTGCTTTATAGAAGTAGACTTCCATCCTCAACTCTAAATTTTTCATCTTTGAAAAAGTTTTACTTTGCCTTAACAAGTGTTAACAGGCTGGCAGCTAGAAAGGTCCACTATAATTTTAGAACTCTAAGGGCTTTTTTTGCATGATTCTCCCTGGATTACTGGAGCTTCAAAATGAAACAAACTTGGAAACTGGAATCAGGTAAATACAAGGCAAATTCTAGGTAAAAGCTTCTTCAGTAACATTAAAAACTCCATTTGTCAATTTGAATTTTTTGTTATTAAAGACTGACAGAGTGTTTTATATGAAGCTGACATGGTATCTTGGTTTGCTGAGGCTGAACACATGTAATTTGAGGACAGTCTTGTAAGAACTTATTTATTTATTACAGGGAAAGCCACTTGAAAATCTCAATGGCCATTTGTAGGCCTAGATATCCACCTTTTCATATCAAAGGTGCTCACGCTGGAACCTGCAAAGTCTGAATTGTATGAGGTAGTGTGGCACAGATAAGGCTGGACATGTGAATCTGTATGTGAACATCAAGGAGCTCAGTGGGTTAATTTGTGCATTTAGAAACAGGATGAGTGAAACTACTCTGAGGTTTGTGCTGCTTCTGAGACCCATGTAGGGCATAGTGAGCTGTTTGAGGCATCTCTGCACACTCACCAGATGTAGTGCAAATGATATTAACAACACACAAAACTGCAGCTTAAAAGATAGATTAATTTAAAAATTATCTGCAAAACTAAAAGGGGTCTTTGTATCTCAATTTTTCCACCTGTACACAACCAGTAATATTATGTATTTACTATTATGTACATAGTTGTGGGTGCACATATGTATGAAATGACTATTGACGACCCTCATGGAGCCTCATGAATTTAAAGATGGGTTCAGAAATGTCATTCTTTATTGTGACATTTTGTATCACTTTTATTAAGTGTAATGGCAATGATGAAATGAGAAAAATAATAGATGAATGTGTTGGTAAAGAGGTTTTTATTTTTATTTTCTAAACACTGCAGCAAGCCATAATTTATTCCCAACATATGCTAAACCCATCCAAATGAGCATAAATAAGTTTGGAACAGCAAAATATAAGGACAAAGTCAGGCAAAGATCCAGATGAAAAATGAAACAAAGCCTCTTTGCGCAGGAAAACCAAATCATGTATGGTGAATCTACACTACAAAGAATTTAGTATCCCAGACAACTGTGACAAAGTGACATTCGTATTCCACTGACCACAATAGGGAGGAAATAGAATGAGAGGAGAAAATTCAGCATGTGCTACACTTGCTCTTAATTGTTATTCCAACAAGTCAGGAGAATAAAAAAACATCTAAAGCAAGGGCTCAGTTCTTCCAGGGGAATGTGTGCTTGAGTCTGCCCCCTCCATCCACTTTCTTGGTAAACATCTTAGGAGAAAATCCCAAGCTGACATCCAGGCATTGAGCTCAGATAGGTGTTTTCAGAACTCTGATTTCCATTTCTATTATTAAATGTTTAATCCTCTATCTCTCTATAGGTTATTACACAAAGTGTACTACATGGCTTTCAAGTCCTTGGATGCAGCCTGAGAGTGGAAAATTTCTAACCACTGCTAGCCTGCCTCTTGAAAAATGGAGCTTATAACTCTGAAAGCAGTAATATCTGGATCAGAAATCTTTTCCCAGCCAATGGCGCCATGAAATAAAGAGAACTGCTTTCAGACAGTGCAGAAAATCAGAAAGGCACACTACATGCTCATTTCTGAACCACTACCAGTCTCACCTTTCTGTCCCTGCTGCAATTCATGAACCAAGCTGGAGTCTGGTGCAAAGACCAGTCAGACCCTGGCCCCAGATGTGCTGTGGCCATCAATCAATGGACCAACACCAATCAATACTCCTGTCATTCAATCATGAGATTGTTTACTATTCCAGTGATTTCTGGAACAGGCAAAACCAGTCTGGGTTGACTGGTTATCATTTATCATTGACTGGTTATCAGTTATCATTTTCCCCCAAAGTGATAGTATACTTGAATTATAACTTGGTATCTAAACAAGAAAGAGTCAGTTATCCTGGGATGTATGTAAATAAATTATAATTTGGACAAATTTACAATTACAGTGGAATTGAAGTCTGGAATGCAGACTAGACCTGTCCCAACTCATCTGTTAGATATTAAAGATTCAGGAAAAAAAGTAGACCATATTGAATCTGTAGAAAATAGTGGTTTGACTCAAATCAGTATGTAACTTTTTTGACCTGTTCCTTTTTTCACCAAAGTACGAGGAAGTTTTGCCATTGATTTCAGCAGCAGCCAGATCATGCCTTTTGAGATGAAATTTGTCATTACATGCACACTCTGCCACTAAGGTTAAGTGCACTTTCATCCTTTGATTGTTAAAAATCCATATTTTATTTGATGATTGTCTTTTAACAAAATCATTCTTGCTGTGATGCATTTATATTTCTAATGTCATTAAGAACCTCAAAGAGTAGCTAAATTGGCTGTGTTTTTACCAAACTCACTTCCATTTCAATCTGAAACCTGACTGCATTTTGCAATCCAGCAGACAGCATAAGCTGACATGAAAAAGATATGCTTTTTAACAGAACAAATTTTAATTCTACATAGAATAAAGAAAGAAGGGGGGAAAAGGAAAAGAAAAACTCAAAATGAATGTATATGAATCTTTCTGAAAAGACAGAAACTTTTCCTTTCTCTCTCTCTATCAGCATTTTAAAGGAAGACAATAGCAATACTATTCTGTTTTAGCAATTTCTTTCAGATAGTATTTTGATTTTTTAAAAAGGAGAGAAGCAAATGTTTTTAAACAAAGTCAGTATAGTCGCAAACATGGCTTTTACTAGAATGCATAAAATGTTTGTACCTATAGAGTTGTGCTTGCAAAGTGCAATTGGTGAATAACAGAAGCTGGGAGTGCTTTGTAAAAGCTAAGCATAGGAAGAATTTGTTTATGTACACAGATGTTGCTCATTGTATCAGTCTTTTTTTCTTTATTTATTATCTGGATATATCTATGATATGATCTCAACCTGAAATAGCAAATGTAAACACAACAACAAAGCCAGTGTCTAGAGAGTACTGGAAAGGAATATTTTTCTAGTGACCTTCCCTTGTGTGCCCTTTTTCTTCAAACAGAAGTTCTAGAAATTATGTAACTGCCTCATGCGTTAAAAATATTCATCTCACTGACTTGTGTATATTTTGTAACTCCCTTTTACAACTGCAATTTTTAATAACCTGTTTCCCCCTCCATTTTAATAACATCCATAAGTAACCCCAAAACATAACCCGCCACCAGCAATTTATTCACTCACTTTTCTCTTATTCACTTTGTGTAAATATTCACAAACTCACAAGGAAATAACTTGTAAACTGCTTGTAAAAGTCTAGCAATCCTCATCTGGTAATGATTCATGAAAGTCCAAACTGCCTCTGTGTTTGAGGGCAAAACAAATCAAAACCCAGGATGGTCCCTGTCTTTTCTATCATAGCATGGGGCAGCTGGAAAGGGAAAGTGCAATTAAGATATTTAAGGTATTTTCAAGATATTATTTCAGTATCAAGATATTATTTCAGATATATATTTTTAAGATATTATTTCAGAATCAAGATAACTCTGAGATTACTACATGTGATGAATGGTATAGCCTTCTGTGTGGGCATACCAGGGCATTTTGTGACTATCCCTGCCCCTACCCAATACTCCTCTGTGCCTTCCTGAGGACTCTGATGGACCATCTATGTCAAGTGATGCTGGGCTAATGCCAGCATCCTGCCCAATGCCTCTTGGTGTCCTCCACCTGGAGGCACAACCCTCACAGTCTGAAAGGACAGCATGGTATCAGTGCTTCCAAATAGGTCTTGGACGATGTCATCTGCTCTGGCTCATTCTCCATGTAAGTAAGTCAACCCAAACTGGTTTTGTCTGGAACAGATTAGAGACTTCTCTTGTCATCCCTTCTTTGCTGGCAATGCTGGGAGGATAACCCTTGGCAGAGGTCAAAAACAAACAGCAAAGGAGCAGTTGTGTTTTCAGCTGGCAAATGGTTTGGAAAATGAATGTCTGCCTGTGGCTTTACAGATACCCTGGGAGCCTTTAGATCAAGAGTGGGAGGACATTGGAGAGTGATTGTAGACAAATAGTGCAAAATTAGGCCCAGTGCAGAAGAGGTATGTGAAGAATTCTAACTTTTTGTAAAGCATTATGTGTCCTTGAAATAGAATATCCTATAGAGGCCATTAAACAAGATGTGAGCCATAAATCTCTTTGTACTCATTCAACAAAATAATAGTGCATTCCTAAAGGAAGGGACAGGAGATTCTGAGTACTCTGAAATGTCTTAAATTGTGGTATTCTTTTCACATGTCTTGCATTTGGCATTGACAGGGAAATAATTTGATTGCTGTCAAGTACCCTCCATGCAGCATCTCTCATTCCAATGGAGGAAAAATATTTGTTTTGCTGCACAGAGTGCAGAAAGGTCTGAGTTGTTCCCACATGTTTCCCCCGTAGACAATTACTCTGTACTAGGTAGTACCACTACATGGCAAAATGTGTCTCAGAACTACTCTCACTGTGTTACAAGAAACTGAGCAAAATTTGCATCACATGCAACAGGATTGAATTGTGAATGAAATCTGCTGTGTGCACATTGTAACAACAAAAACTTTCCTCTCTGTATTGGTTTCACTGTAAAATGAATGTGAAAAAGATTATAAATTTGCTCCATTTTCAGATAAATATATATGTAGCAATTTATAAATCTGTTTTGAAATGAAGGTGAGTTGAACTTTCATTCCACCAAGACATACTGGGTGGTTTCAGCTGTGTTTGTCTTTTATTTTTCCTGTTACAAGTTGGTAAATTCAAAATAATAGAGTTAGAAAAACACATTTTTCAAATGTGCTGGCAAATATGCAAACAAGCCTATACAGGCCTTTTGCAGACGTTGTCACCTTCTCTGTATCAAAATACACAAAGAAAATTAAACAGCTTTCAGATTTATTTTAGGCTGAATAATTAGTGTTGGGGTGCTTGTCTGTGCTTTCAGAACCTTTGTAAGCACATCACCAGCTCAGTTTGACTTGTTGTTACTGAAATTTTTCAACAATCTATCAAACCTTGGTATGTGTTTCAGAAATAACAAATAATTCCACCTTTGAAAAGAAAAAATCCATATTTCCTTCAGTATGTGAGCTATGATACTTTTAAAAACTGGACAAATATTTACCTGCTTTATCATTTAAACTTTGCCATTTGTTTAAAGGATGGAACTGTCTGTTGTTGCTTTTGCACAACCTTGGACCTTTCTGAAATTATTTAACTAATTATTAAAATCCCTCAGAAGCTTTGATCAACACCTAGCTGAATGTTTTTCCAGCACCAAATCAGGTGGCATTAGCAGCTGTGCAGGATTTCCCTACAGTTTTGCACATATTTTAATCAGATAACTCACCATTTCCTTCTGCCTGAAGGGATTAATAAAGGAAGAAAGCAACAGAAGAGCCAGACCCAAACACAGGTAATTTCTGGGGAAGTTGCATATTAAATCTTCATTTTGTGAAGTAATCTCTTGGTCACAGACTGCTTTACAGATGCTAATAAAGCTTTTTCAGGTTGCTGCCACCATATCTTGAACACATTATAGATTACAGGAACCAATAAAAACACATTTGTGCCAATACATCCCAAAATTGCATTTTGTACCTTAAAGGCAGGGGGAGATGTACAGAAAAACAATGAAGTTTTTTCATTGCTTCTAAACATTTTCCATGAAGCCACAAATAAGACTGACTAGTCTGAATCAAAGAACTAGATATGTTCCTTGGTTCTCCCTAAATCTTTCTGCAGTTGTAATATAGGTAATAAAAACTATATTCTGCAATTTATTGCACATCCATGTTTACTACATTAAAGACTCTTCTGCTTCAGGGGTGTTTTTAGATTAATATTCTGACCTAGAATCTGGAAACAATTAATGTTGTGCATTGTTCAGCTTTTGATAGACTGCTCCACTTCAGTGATACAGTCTCAAGTGAGACTGCATCTTGAGGAGCTAAGGTAAGAAAAAACGGTGCACAGAAACAAAATATAGTGTGGTAGTTTGAAAACCTTGAAGGTGACTTTTTCCAACCCACTGAATATCAGGTTCATGCCCTGAAATGAAGTTCAGTGAGATTCATTACAGTGCCTTTTGTCACTAGAGTATTAAAACCCCAAATGCATCATTAACTCACAAGTGGGCTTTGCCATTTGGCAATAGGGGTTTGACACGACTCCAGTGACAAAACCATCTGCAGGAACACCACGGACTTCTGCTACATGAAGAAGTAATTACTTTTATATTAGAGATAAAAGAACTCATTTTGGTGCATTTAGTAGCTGTTGTACATTTTATAATGAAAAAAGGTCCTTCCTATATAAAGGACCTTGTCTGGATTTCCTTAGGGAATAGAGGGCACACTGTGCTTGTCCTTAGAAGGCTTAAAATGCAGGTGCACTGAACTGCACCCACTCTTGCTAACATAAGCACAGCTAATGAATGTGTAAGATATCAAAGAGTATAGGTGTTGACTAACATTCACCTTAACTTTCAGTCATACATCAGGAAGAGATGAAAACCACTAGTATGAAGAGGCAATTGCTCTTGCAGGACATACCTTGGCCATAGTGATCCTTCTGTAAGTTACCAAACCCCCAAAATACTGCTAGAATAACTTCAGATGTCTCCAGGCTATTAATTTTGTGAACAAGACACAAGAGGATTTTGGAAGGTGTGGATAATTGGTGAGTTCTTTCTTTCTCTCCCACCTAAATCCCCTTTTCCAGCCTTCCCAATTTACCTGACCTCATTACTTGATGACTGACAGCATGGATGTTTGAGATGACTTTTGAAGTGAACCACAATGAGTCGCAAGAGCCAAAGGCTACTTTGTCTCATCAAGGTATTGTCTTTGTCAGTACAAAGTTACCGGAAAACTTTTGACAGCCTCAAAGAGGGGCTGAGGACTCATCCACATTTCAGCTTAAATAACCTTTCTACCCACACTTCATTTATCTCAGACATTGCCTCAGCAGTGAAGAGAGGCCAGGGCAGATGCCTTCAGGACTGTACCAAACACTGAAGGCTCAGGCTCAGATGCTGCAATGGGTGCTGCTCCTCCCTCTTACTTTTTCAGGAAAATCTGTTACCTTCTCCACCCACCATTAAGGTCCAACTCCTGTTAAGAGTCCATAGCTCCTCCTTTCAGAATCTCTTGCTACTATTGTGTTGAAGCAAAGAAAATAAACCTGTAGCATCAAGACAGTCTGGGAAGCAAGAGGGCAGATGCTGGGAAGGATGGGAGCTTGATTACGTTTGGGTCAGGGAGGAAAGCCCAGCTGACATGTTAGTAATTTTGGTACTGAAAGACCTTAGGAACTTTTCTAAAGATTTTGCTACAGAGTGTGTAAATGGATGTGTGTGTGATGGTCTGTACCATTGTTTCATTAATCCAATGTGATAAAGTTATGGTTCATAATATGTAGGCAAATATACTCAAATGTGTCCCACTAAAAATGAATCAGAAAAAAAAAAAAAAAGCAGTTCACTAGATTTCATAAAGTTTAGTGATTACTTGCATAAATAGAGGGGTTTGGGTGAAATCTTCTTTGGTGTAAGCAAAAGGGTTGATGGGACAGAGCTTCAGTTTTTAACTGCCCTTTTACGTTCCCTGGGCTGTATTCTCCTTGCTTTAGCACGGTGCCAAATTGCAGTGAATGAAGCGTGACTATTTTGGTGATATATCTTTACTGAAAATTCAAGTTAATCAGAGTGTTCCCTTATCACCATCCAATTACCAGAAAGCTTTCTGACAGCCTCAGTAGGAATTCCACAGGCTCAGTTAAACTTGGACTACCCTTGTGCTCAGGGCCAGGATCTCTCCAGCAGTTATGGCAGTGGCCGCAAGAACACCTTCTGCAGATGTCTGGGATGCATTGTGTGATAAAAAGGAAAACTTACAACTTTACTGCCACTCATTTATCACCTTTATGGTCATGGATACAATAACAACTGCAGCATCAGTAGTAATTGGGACACATTTATTACACTGTTTGGGGACACTAGTTACAGACCAGGACTGAATTGCTCTAGGCACTTTGTTACAAAGAACAAAGCAATGATCATGATTCAAGGACTTTACAATTCAAGTGGAAAACTAAGAGCAAAAGATGAAAATAGAAGATGGGAGTAGAAAAAGAGAGCAGCGAGACAGTATTGATCAGAGAACTCAGCACAGCAGCAGCCTAAATTGTTGTCAAACTGAATAATTTAAATCAGAATACTGATATGGAGGAACGATTCTCTTGTTCACTGCAATGTCTTTGAGCTGTAAGCCTACCAAATTTAATAGCATTCTTCTTCAAAGACACCAATACAACAATACAATCAATTCTGCTTTGTAACAGGATGTGAACTTGAATGTTGTGAATGACAGCAGGACTTAATAAACTAGACTAGGGTATTCTGTACTGCAGAAATGCCCATCCAGCAAACAGAGAGAAGTGAAATTAGCAGAGATATTGAAGGTCACCTGCTTGTCTTCGTTTTAGGAAATCATTCTCCCTGTAAAGGGGGAGGATGTGTTCTGCCTGTGAACCTGTTGTTTCACACAGAAATTTGCACCAAATGCATAGGAACCAGCTGATGAATGTAGTTATTCTACAGCTCTGCATGCTCAAGCCTGGGGGAAAGGGACCAAAACAAATAAACAAACAAAAACAGAGAAAAAACCCCAAAACATAAACCTGGGGAAGTATTATCTAGACCAAACCTGCAACACTGAGGTTGGCCACAATACATGGGCCCCCTGATCCTTCCCAGACCTCTTGTTGGTATCTTCTGGTTGCTTGCTTCTTCATTTGCACAGAGCTTGAAGCAACTGCACAGAGAGCAGCATTTCACGAGGGCAACTAGGCAGCTTTTGTATTGAGGGCACTCTGATATCAGTCTTTAGGGAGCTGAGAACTCCAACATGTCCAGAATGTGGATGCAGTGCTTGAATTGTGAATTCAGAGACGTGCACCTGGAACAAAATGTTGCATTTATTTGGGCAGTTTTGCTTTCATACTTGGCTTGCAGAAATGTTCTGCTATATCAGCAGACACAAGGAATTTATTTTCCTTTTGCAAAAATGATACATATTTGGTGATAAGTACCCTAATCATCAGCTATTACATTGTCCCTATGGAATCCTACTCTAATCTAGACATGCATTTTCTAAAGGTCACTGGTGATTTCTTTTAAAGTCCTCTCAAAGACAATGCTTTTGTTCTTGTTGTTGTTGTTGTTTTCAAGAAAAAATTTAGCTTACGGAATTAGTTTCTACCTTCATATGCTCAGCTTTTTTTTCTTAAACAGTAAGACAACATTTTTAAGAAAGAAAAAATGATGTAATAACTTTATTGAGTCAAAGACAGCATGAAATAGCTTCTGGAGGAAAGCAGCCTGCTTTTTATTATCAATTATTCATCTATTTTGCTATTCATTCACAGTCTCCTTTTTTTCCTCCTAGTTTTTCTGTATTTTCATCCTATAATAAGGTCTTTCAATTTTCTTTTAATATAAGAAGTGGAAGTAAAAGGCCCTGGTTCTGTATACTATTTTGTCTTTTTTCTCCACCAACTCTTTTCCGTTTCTTAATTTGGACAAAAGAAAATTAAGAAACTGTAACACCTAGCCACCCACTGACTTCAGGGTACTTGAATAAAATCTTTGTAAACTCAGGGGAGGTGGTAATTTGAGTCAGAAAGGCAGAAATCACCAGGAATTTTGTTGGACCTTTTAGTCTCTGACATATATCTAAGCAATCTAAATTGATGATGAATAGATTACTAGTAATGTGCCCATTTCCTACATGTCATTAAAATCCTGTTCATAATGAAGAGACAGCCTTAAGCCAATATTTTTAAGATTGAAACCTTCCTCACTGTCTGCTTTACCTATGTTTAACTATCTGGTCAGATGGGTTCATTGAACACTGGGCAATAACAAAATGGATATATTTTGAAAAACCTCACACTGTTACACTGTGCTCAGAACTATAATTTAAATGGACACCGAGGTAAGAATTTAGACCAAGCATTAGTGGTTTTATAGAAGGCAGTAAGAACAAATCTTGGCTTAATTTTTTCTGCTGTTCTGGGAAGCATAAACAGAAGACCCTTGGGTGCACAAAAATATGATGGAAATATTTACTCAGAACTAATATGACATCTAAAATAGTCTTTTCCTATTTATAAAATAGACTTGCAGTCAGTCTGTATAAGACTGCCTTAGGTATACTCAGGTGCAGCTCAAGGACACAGACTCCATTCTCATTTGCACCCTGCTGCATTTCAAGAAATGGAAATTACTGTGTAAGTTGCTGTTAGTGATCCCTAACATTTGAGTAGTAAATAATAATAAAATACTGCAATGCCTTAAATGTGGAGCATACACTCGACAGATACATAAGAAAGCTTGTTTTTAACCTAGTGTCACAAGAATAAGCACTGTGACAAGGCTTAATAATGACCACACATACAGGTGAATGTCAGGCCTTCCCAAGGGAAGGATATACAAGAACACAATGCAGCCAGAACTTGGAAAAAACCACTTCAACAAGCATAGTTTAGGAAAGAAAATGGTATTTTTAAAAAGACGAAGATTGAATTAATTTCTCCTCACAAGAATGGGAACTGTCTGCAGCAGCCACTGCTTGCAAGAGCATGAACAGTGTGAATCTGGGCACAGACACTTTGCATAACCAAATGTGACACAAAGAACTTCAGCTCTTTCTCCCAGCTTAGCCTGGGTCTCAGGGGACAGAGCTGCCTCACAAAGGACACTGCCCAGCACCAGGTGCTGAGATGTTGTGCACACATTCTGTGCTAGTCAGTATAAATCGAGTTGACCCAAAGTCCTGTGTAAGAGGATGTGTGTCCCATTTTCCAGCTCACACTAGTAAGGACAGAGGTCTGTGGGGAGACACTGGTAAACAGCAGCAACAGAATTTAGAGGAAACAGAGCTGTATTTGGATGATCAAGAGGAGCTCCTTCCTCAAAAGCAGCAGTGCACACAATTAAGGGGTTTTCTTAGTAGGGATTATCCAGGGTTAGAATCTGAGCACTACTTCTAATTCCCAAATTAACCTTGCTATGAAGACAGAACCTGCAAGAATTTTATGTCCCAGAATTTTATGTGAACTGTCTTTAGCTATTTTGTAACTCAGGGATTTTGAGTCTACCTTATGAAGCAAGATAGAACTGGGAGAAATATTGCAATTTTCATCCTCAAAAATGTTTCCATATTTTTAGCCACAAATTTTTAATTGAATTAGAGCCTGCAGATATTATTGTGATCCTCTGCCTTTGTAGTCTTTGTGTAACGAGCAGGGATATTTCACTTTCTTGCATCCTATTAAAATCAGAGTCTAGGAACTTGCAAAGGCAACACTCATTCTTCAGTCAGTGAAAACAAATGCAATAAACAGTATTCAAAGTAGCAATATGTTGTGGTTTGTGCTGTTTACATTTTGGAAGTAGAGTGCCAAGCTCAAGATGCCACGTCCATGGTAACACACCTCACAAACTGCACTGATGGAAAACCTGATGTGCCTCATGATAAAAAGTATTTTAAAAGGTACAGGAAACTATTGGGTTTTTTCTGTGAATATTTTTCCCTCATTCTGTATCCTTGGCACATGTAAGCCTGTGCTGAAATTAGGACAATACTCAAGAGCAGATTTCATAGGCTCAGATTCTTGTCTGAACATGAAAAATGACAGAATAATTAAAAAATAATTTAACTGAAGATGCTGCAGAGGTGGGTGTCTGGAATTACTGCAGAATATGACCAGATCTGGTCTTGCTGTAACCACTTTCTGGGCATATGAATGAATCAGAAGGATCTGATCCTTCCTCACCAACAAAGGAGCAGACAAAATGTAGATACCCTGGTATAACTTGTCAGTGAAAGGACAATGAATTATCAAGTTTCAATGGACCTTCAATTTCAAAAAGCTATTTTAAAATGTAGAGGTGAACTCACCCCTAAAAACTTCACTCTAGATTTTGACATGAAGCTGTTTGTGCAGACTTGACTCTTTACATCAGGATACATTTTGCCTTCAGATATGGATTTGCCAAGATATGCTGATGCAGTGGGTGTAACTGGTCTTGTACAGGTTACAGGCAATTTACTGTTGCCTGCAAAAGTTTCAAGCAAGTTTTGATTGTTCTCTGCAACTTTTTCAAGCAAGCTGACATAAGAAGGGATGGTACCATGAAGATCCTACTTCAGCTATGCCACGTGGGATCATCATACCAGGCTATACCTGAGCGTGTGGAGTATTGTAGTCAATTCCATGGGCTATTAAACAAGACAGATGGGGGGAAATAATAACAATTTTGCTAGGTTTATATAAACATGTGACAGACTGAAAGATTCTACACTGCACCTTAGAAAGCTAATGTGACATGGCACTGTGCATGTTCTTTTTATTGTGCATTTTCCTACATATAAAAAGAAAAAAAAAAAGAAGTGGAGCATGTCTTTGAGAGGGGGCAATAGATGTAAAACATGAGAATAGGAGGCGATTCTTGAAAAAAAGACAGAAGGAAAGAGACAAAAATTTTCTACACTGATTCTTGATATTGGCTGTAAGTGCCTGTTTTAGCTGCAGATATTAGCAATTTGCAAGATGGACTAACCCAGGATCTGCTTTCGTGCTGCGAGACAAAAGAGTTGCTTCTTTTTTTGAAGGTCTATGAGCATAAAGCATGGCAACAACAAAATCTGAAGAGTACTTTACTGGGTAGTGAAAAGCACAGCTCAGGAAACTCAGCCAAATGAAAGAGACAGCCAGCAGTTTAGGGGTTTAATGTATGTGAGGATAAATTTACTTTTCTGAGTGTTGCCTTATTTGTTCTTTTCTTGACTTGGAGAAGCTATTTTTCATCACTTTTTCATTTTTTAATACAAAAACTATTTTTGTTGCTAGAAAATTATACAGAAAGACATGGCAAACTGCCTTGAAATCATCATACCCACACGGAACTGGCAAAGGGCCCAAATCCTCCACTTCACTTTGCAACTGGAAATTTTCTCACAGCTCCTATTCTAGCTCTCTTCTAAGACAAGGCCTTGACTCCCTGAGGTCTCTGAGACTGCTCACTGAAAAACGAGACAATGGGAAAACAGGATATCTTACAGAACCACATTTTTGAAAGGAAGAAAAAATATTTGTGAGGATTCTTTCTCTTTTTGTCTTTGCTTTGTTTGCTTTATAATTGCAGTAAAACAGGTAAGACAATGCACAGCATGTGGGCACACTAATCCAAGGACAGTACTGCTGCTGCTTTGGCAGACAAGACAGCCTCAATATGGGTGAAAGATTTTTTGGCTCCGCTCAAACAGGGAGGCAACAACCCTGACATAACCTTGATTTTTAGCAAGGTATTTAACATGTTCTCCCACAATATCCTTTTTGACAAAATAGTAAGATATGAGCTGGAGAGATGGACCTGTCCAGTAAGGTGAATGCTGCTAAACTTCAAAACTTCAATGATATAATTACTGTGCCAAAAGTGAATTGACAGCTGGATACAAGCAGAGTTCCTGAAGGATGATGTTTTGTCCAGTACTATGTAGCATCTTTTATAAAAGACCTAGATGATGGGGTGTAACTTATCCTCACCAAGCTGGTAGATGGAAACTAAAATGAAAGGCAGATACTTTTGAAGAGGCAAACATTATTCAAACAAAAATCAGTAGCTGGAATATTGAGTTAAAAAGAACTGCATTGTGTATGGCAAAGATAAATATGGTACGGATTCATTCCAAGCAGATGAACAGGCTGGGGGTCTGGGTGCTTGGGGCAGCTCTGCTGGAATGGCCCTGGGGGTCCTGGAGGGCATCAATCTGAGCAAAACATGTTCTGGACTGCATTAGCAAGAGAACAGACAGTGGATTAAAGGATGTGTTTATTTCAACCTCCTCAACACTTGTTAGGCTTCACCAAGGCTGTGGTTTCCTGTTCTGCTCCCTCCAGTTCCAGAAAGATGTTGAAAATAGGGGTGTGTCCAATGGAAATCTACTGAGATAATTAGAAGATTGTAGAACTTGAAATACAAAGAAATCTTAAACGAACTTTAATTATTTTGGGAATCTATGATTAAAATATTCTACTTGCTTTCTTTTGACTTGGAAGACAGATTATTTAAAAGAAAGGTGTATGGATCAGTGACACATTACCATCCCACAAATACTGTCTTTAAATGGCACACTTACATTTCCCCACTGATTTCAGCATTTCCTTTTGTAGACTTTTCTGCCCCTTCTGAATAATCTCATCCTTGTGAAGGAAAAAACCCATTGTTGTGTTGGACACTAGAGATTTTTGCTATAAAAATGATTTTGACACAGCAGTTGTGCCCAGACTTCACATTGGGATCAAGAAAGCAAGTGCAGATTCCAAGGTAAGAAACACATTTTTGATTAATCAAGATGGTAGGAGGCCTCTTTAAACACACAATTATTCTCTAAGTAAAGATGCATTGAAAAATAAAAAAAATGGAGATAAACTAAACACAGGTCTTAATGTGTGTGCAGCTGCAGTGTTTCTATATCAATTCAAAAGAAATTATTTGAGGCACACTTTGGGTGAACAAAAAAGAGTCAGATTCCTTTCAGAGACTTCCAAAATACAGTCAAAAGAAGTTTGAAAGGCAAGTTAAAATACAAAGGAGAAAGAAGTAGTGTGTCTTATTTTAAAGTTTAATCCAAGGTCCTTGTGGTGTTGACTGTCAAACAGTCTGTCTGTGTCCCTTTCTTGCAAGGACTTGTGCTGGCAATGGGATCACTCACATTCACAAAAAGCAAGTAGTACTTGAAACATATGCAAAGTCACTAACCATTAATTTCATTTGCTCTTCCTTTTTATTTTAAGACCCTGTGTCTGGGATGTTGTTGACCATGGCACCTTAGTCTAGCAGAAGAGGAAAAGCTTTCCCTGCTTACTAAAATGTCAGATACTCTCATTACATTTTCTCAATGTTTCATTCCAAACATAACTTTGACACAGGCATAGAAATTCCTTCATTTACAAAATTCAGCAGGTTCTTCTTAATTTAGCAACTTAAATTGTTATTCTTGAAATGTAAGATCTGTATTACTTGGTATTTTTCAGCTAATTTAAGAATGTTGTGCAAAAGAGTATTAGTTAGAACTGACACTGTTTCTATTCACTTAATTCTCCAGGCTTCATCACTTCTTCAGACATGTCTACTGTGCAGGAGGGGTAGAGGTTTCTGTCTCATATTGGCATTTGACTTTCAGAGGTGTCAAGAAAAATGCCCAAGAGGAAATGTGTTTGACATTGCCAGTAATAGTGTCCTGATGATAATTCCTTCTTCTAAGTCTCCAAGTTTCATTTGGAGAAAAAAAGGAAACCATTTATGCATTTGCAATGATATTTTTTTCTATACATCTCTATAATTTCAAACCTTCATACTTTTATTTAGCCAGATGTTTCCAAAAGCATCACACCCTATGACTTCAGATGAATTAATGTAAAACCATATATTATTTATTTGTTACCTTTTTTTCTTTCTTTTTCCTTTTTGAAATTTCATTGCTGCTGTAAAGCATTAAAAATGTGTGTAAGTGCACAGCCAAATTGTCTTTTTCATATCTTGCCTTTGGCAGAGCTGAGTGCAACAAAATCTTAGCGACACATATAATGTTTTGTCTGATGCTCTGTCACATTAAGAGACTTTCAGACCAAGCTCACCTAGAGATCAGATGAGTAAATTTTTTTTCATGACCCTTGGGCATGATTTGTCTGGGTGTGCTTGGATGAATTCACATTATACATGCCAAATAGTGAGTCAAATAATTACCTGCTCTGCTTTACCATACTGAAGTTGAGAGTGGGGTAAACAGATGAGCATTATGCCATTTTTGCATTGGAAATGGTACAGCTTAAATGTCTTTAAGTGACTTTATGGTGCAGGTAGGTTGAACATATGCAACCAAATGCAGTTAGCAACAAAATTATTTTTGTCTGACTACAGGGAGTTTCACCTGAACATATTCATCATGCTCCAGTGGTGGTGAATCATTTCTTGATTCTGTTGAGAAAAGGCTACAAGCAAAGTGTTTCTGCTGAATATCTAATTATCATGAGAAAATTTAATAATTCCTCACGATTTTCTCCCCTTCGCTTCAAGCATCAGAAAAGCACTGAGTCACCACTTGACCAAGTAATTTGTTAATTTTTTCCCAAGCAGTTGTCTACCCTATACTCATAAATTAAGCAGTAATAAAAGTGGTCTCCAGCCTGATTAATTTACCAGTTTGGCTGCCTAAGCAGACTGTCAACAGAAACTTCTACAGGGTACATGATTCATATCCAGTTAAGAATAATATTTGCTTTTTATATATTTTCTTTGACATAGTCAAATTTAAAGAAGTTCAACAACCTATCTGTTTTGACTCATCACAGTTTCATTTCCCTCCCCATATAGACCCTGGTTATCACTAAGGAAATGACTTAGTTACAAAATGGTAATATGACTTGGCCCAAAAAACTGGGGGCAGAATGCAGAGCTGTGGGAGCAATTTGGGAAGGTTGAATCAGGCCCATGCTCAGTCCACAAAAGTGATCTATTGCTCTGTGACTATTTTCATTCCAGCTGTAGCCAGCAAACTCTGCTGTACTGAGGTACGTTCCTAAATGGTGGCTGTATTATGCCTTGGATAGAAGTCAGACACTTTTCTGAAGGGGTTCCAGTAAGGCTTTAGATGCTGATCATGCCAGGAAATATTCTCTAAAAAAAGCTAAATTTAAATCCCATCGCTTAAAATCAGCTTTGCAGCAGGGACACTGAAGAGAGGACCTCAGAGACACTCTTCAGAGACTTTCTGGAATTTTAATCCCCTTGGTAATCAGTCCTGCTCCACAACAGTGCTGGGGAACAATTATCAATCACATGCTGAGGAAGTTTTACTGATGCAGGAGTTTAAATAAAGCAAGCTGTTGAAGCCTTTTCTCACTGTTACCACTGCCAACTCAGCAACAATGGTAATAGCAAGGGTGGGAAATTTTTTTCTTGGAAGACTTTTCTTAGAAGAGGGCTCATATACAGCTGTCACTTCTTTTGATCTCTGTAGAAACATAATCACAGTAGCATAGATAAAATCTTGAATTTAAGCATTTATTTCCATTTTCCTTCATGAAATTCTTTCTCTGTTTCAGTCATCTGTTCAGTCTGAGGGAATTGGATAAGTATTTAAGGAAAATAAAAACTTTTAGAAGTTTAATGGATAAACTTTATAAAAATTATGAGTCCTGACTTTACAATGTTCTCTCAGTATATGTTTAGAAAACAAAATAGTTTCAAAGGAAGGCTCAACACAACTGCTTAAGATGTTTTGGGAAATATGACAGTTGGAATATGTTCTTGAGGAAAGTTAATATTCATAACTAAATATTTACATAATCTCATATGATTGTGTGTTTTAATGGAGTTTAACATTAGCCATTGTTTTTAGAATGCTTAGCTACGTGAGAATTTAAAGAAAACTTGAGAATTTAAATTATTGATATGAAAGAAAGCACAGCGACATCCTCATAACTTTATGGTTACATCCTGTTCTTCTCTAAAGGCAGCATTTACTCCTTAGATCTGTGAGTGTTGGAGAAAAAAGAGCAAAAACTCCATGAGTAACTCAATATCAGACAAAAAATTCTGTGTGATTAAATGTGGAGTCATGCAGTAGGGAGGAATACAGTGTCCACAAATTATTTTTGAAGAAGTGCTAAGCACTTACTAGGGCCTTTTCAAGCCCTTTAAGGCACTTTTGAAAGGCACATGAGTCACATCACAGCTAAAAAGGCAGAAATTAGAAAAACCTAGAGAACCTGTCAAAGTTTCTTTCACTGAAATTTTTAAGCTCTCAGAATTATTTGAGATAAACATTGCAGGGATTTTGAGCAGCAAAGTTAAATAACAGAACTTAGATGACCAAAAATATCAGCTTTTACTATTTGGCTTGTATATTGTCTTTGATATTATTTCCTTACCTCTTTCCATTAGACTTCTCTCATTGCCTTCAATTCCACCTTCTCATTGGTCTCATCAGCTTGTTATGTCTGGGTTTTCTGTAACATGCTAAAACTATGGCAGATGCATACTTGAACTGATGGTTTCCAGACAAATGAGCCAACAGGTGAGGGAAATGCTAACTATGCCAAGCATGCTCTTCCAGAAACTGCAGCACCATCTGAAACATTGCAAAGACCTGATAGGTTTGGTTTTCATTGATTGATTTTTGAGTTTTGTTTGTTTGCTTGTTTTGGTTTTGGTTGTCTTTTTTTTTTTTAGGTTTAAATCCTAGGTTTGGGTCTGCCATCTGATTTCTGAAGTCCTCTTTTTCATGAGCAGGTAGATGTGTCCGTAGTGTTTCTCTGAACATTCTAATAAAAAAGGCTCTCACCAAGTCATTAAGTTCTGGCTCCAAAGAACTGCCTATCACCCTATCCATTATGGGATACCCATGAGATTGCCATCTGCCTTACTCAGATGCAGAGACAAGTGGCATCAACAGAATCACTTCAATCTCTATTCCTCAATTTCCCCTCCTCTGCTCTTAGATCCAGGGGAAAAATCAAGGGATTTGATCCAAATATGCAGCTCTTGTTCATCCCTGCCTTCTTGTGAAGACTGACTGGGGATCTTAGGAGAAAATCTGCTGTGTTCCCTGTACATTTGGTAGGATGGGGGAGAAGGGCTGGCAGGCAGTTACCAGGATAAGTTCAGAGAAGGCTGCTGCCACTGGGAGGCTGCCTGAAGGGTTCTATAACCTGCTGCTCCCCACCTGTTCTGGGCATGTCAAGATTTATGCATGCTGTCATTGTTCTGGTGACCACAATGGGCAGGGAGCCCCACTGAAGAAATTCAAAATATTCAGAGGGATGGGCAACTCCTAGGCTCTACTTGCTTCCCCCATTTAGCATAAAAGAACAAACAGAACATAAGAACTTTACAGAAAAATATATAATAATTTATGTGCAAAATACTATTTAAAAAAGATGAGATGTGCTAATGACATCATTCTTACAGAGATGGCTTTCAGTCTACGCAATATTTGAAACAAGGCATAGGCTTTCTAGGGTAATTTTGTTAGCAACATTTTCTGCCCCCTAATTTTAGGATACTTGTAGCAGTAATGGTGGGTTTTCAAGAGTCATTTTGCTCAGGCTGAATGTCTGACTGCTAATTACATTCAATATGTATTCTTGTTCTACTGCATCAAGTTGAATGCATGCACAGAAGCTGTTTAAATGACTTTCCTCTGAATGGCTATTTCTGGCTAATATTATCTCTATGCCTTTATTTCAGGTTGCAGTGAATTCCTTTTCATGAATGCGCAACATCCCCAGTATGACTTCTGCCAACACTCACAGCCACTGTACAGACCCATACAAAAATTGCAATCTAGTGTTTAAGTTGTCCTTTGCTGGAGTCACAGCACACACTGCTTCTTTGAAAGGCCAAATAAATTTCCCCACTAATCCCTTTTTGAAGAATAGAAGGGAGGGAATATGACAGGTTTGAATTGTTTTTCCTTCTGGAAAATGGCCAATCTGTAAGTTGGATGGAGTCTCCTACTTTGCAGTTTGTTCGAAGTCTCACATTCTTAAAAGCAATCCATATTGGATTCACCATCTGAGCAGAAAAAAGCCCTCAGAATTAGTAAAGTCCTTTAATCAAGGTATTAAAATATCATATTAGATATTTTAACATCCACCATAATCATGAACACCATCAGACTTAGTATATGCCACACTTATTGGTTATTGGACTGTTGAGTATTTAAAAGTGGTCAAACAGAGCACATCAGGGATGCATGGTGTTGACTGATATGGCCTGCATGTCCTGTTTTTGTGTAAAGTATAAAAATACTTTTGCTGAACCAAAAAAAAAAAAAAGAAAAGAAAAGAAAAGAGATGTGCTGGGATAGAATTTAAATTTTTACACTTCCATACTAGCCTTTGTCAATTTTTCAGACTGTGTGTAGCCTGAATGACATAGGAAGAATCATTGCAGGGCCAGACATGATGATGCCTGTGGCTGTTATTTTTATGCAAAGATCAAAACAGATGTTGGTACACCTATATCTATCCATTTCTGGTTTCTTTTTAGCTTTGCTGAATTTAATTTTTTTTTATGTTGAATTTAATTTATGTTGAATTGAATTTGTTTTTATGCAATTACTTGTCACCTACTTGCTTGCATATTCCTAATATTTCTATCAGGAATTCTGACAGGAGATATGTCTTTTTTTAATCTCAGTTGTTATTCTGTTCTTAAATTCAAAGAGTAGGAGAAAGCACCATAATCTGGGAACTGTGAGTCTGGGCTGATGTTCTAAATTCTCAGACTATAATCTGTGTAATGAGCAAGCAATGGAACAGGCTACCCAATGGAGGTTTTGAGGATGCTCCATCCATGGAAGCATTCAAGGACAGGTTGGATGGCACCCTGAGCAACCTGATTTAGTGAGTTACATCCCTGCCCATGGCAGAGTGTTTGGAACTAGAGCATCTTTAAGGCATCTTGCAACCCTAACCATTCTACGATTCAATAATTCCATAAATTATTTCCCATATTTGTTAATGATAAGAATGTATGTTTATATCTTCAGGGACAAGTATGTATTTTTCTGATTACTTTTTATGTGACTCCTTGAGAACTGTGCAAATGCTCTGGAGAGGTGCTCAAGTCATTATTCATCTATGGCTTTGGTAGAAATTGGAAACCACATTTGATATACATATATATATATATATATGTATGTATGTATAATATAGAGCAACCCAAAATTCTTTACATAACCCAGCCCATGCAGTTTTCCAAACAGCACCTACAGATGACATTTGAAATACTGGCATCTCACTCTACTGAAAATCTTTTTCTTTGTGTTCTCTCCCACATTCTTCAGACTCTGTTTCTAGGCTGAGTATGGTAAAGTCCATGTTCTACATTTACTTGTAAAGTACATATATATGCTGAGCTATTAAAAGAAATAGTGACCAGAATCCAAGTCTGGGTTAATTTTAAAATCACCAGAAATATGGACAGCATCATTAAAATGCTGGCAGGAAAACTATCTCCTTCATTCCACATAACCATGGTTAAAATTCCTGAGTCCTCACGGTTCTGAACTCTCCCTCAGTTTCTGACAGCCACAGAACATGCTGGCAAGGTTTGTAAAAAGTGTGGCCTTGTCCCCTCTGCTGGCACATTATTATTTTCACGTAGTAAGATGGTAATATGATCCTTTTGCAAAATTGCTGGGGGTGGGGGCAATGTGGATTTCAAAATTAAACATATGCTTGGATAGACCAACCAAATGTCTCTTGGCTCTTCTCTATGAGAAAATATAAGTAATTTCATGACATAAAGATTTAGCATATGTTATTTAATTTTACTCTCTTTTAAAATGCTTTAGTACACAAGGGAGCAAAACTTTTCCTGCGTATGCTTTTGGAACACTAAACCTTTCTGTAGGTCTGCAGTTTTTGTAGTTTGGGATGACATTGTTATGAAATCACAGAAACAGGAGTTTATTTTCATGCTGCTCTCAAACTATTTCCCCAGCCATCTTTTAAAGATGCCCAAACGTCTTTGTTTATTATCCTCTAAATTATACAGCTGTAAAGATGCTATATCATTCTCAGTGTATTCCATGCTGTCATATTCCATGCTATAAGGTTTATAGATGTACTGCTCTCTTCTTGCATTTTACTTATTGTAAAGTTTTCATGATTCTGTTACAATTTCCCATCATGTTTAATATCTGTTTCTGTTGAAAAAGCTATTAATGGGAATCATTTGGGATCAGCTGTGGCATAGACAATAACCATTCACAAATAGTTTATTTTACATTTGGCACGTGGACCAGATCCTTAATGCAGCTCTTAAAGCCCTTGTAAAACTGGAAGGTCTCCTTTGATTTCATTAATCCAGCTGCTTGTTGAGGGCTGATTTCATTTGGTTTTCATTTCTACCTGTACAATTAAAATGCTCCACAATCACCTAAGGGTGTTGATGTGAATGACTCTATAGAAATTTTACAATCTGAGCAAATGTCTCGTCGGTTAGTTTGCAGGACAATGACAGGCTTCACATTTGAATGTAACTCCAACTCCCATCACACCTTGTAAAACTAGTACCTTTTCATTATCACTGAAATGATTTCTTTTTATACAGTCTTCCAGTGTCTCTCTTAAAGACTGTCTTCCATAGAGCATTGAACACTTCTTTTTCTCTGAATCATTCCTCTTTTTTTTAACAGACAACATTCTAACAGCAGAACTGGGTAGAAACTTTTTTTTTTGCTTTTGTTTAGTCAGAAATATCAGAAATATTTGGTTCAATAAGCCAAATACATGAAACTGTATCTGAGAAAAGTTTCCTGTGACTGGAAAGGAATTTCTGTTTGGAAAAAAAGGTAACAACTGTGGTCCCAGAAGCACCAATTATCTTGGTGTATAATGCATTTGTATGGAAAATCAGGCTCAAATCTCTGTTCTGCCTAAATCAGACCAGTGCCTTCAACCAGCCACTCCACATTCCATCTTCGTGCTTGCCAAACAAGTTACTGATTATTCTGCAAAGAAAGACATCAATCCTTCTTTCATTTGTCATGAGAGAAGGAAAAAAAAAGGAGTAAGGCAAGGAGAGGTCACCTCATCATCTTGATGCGAAACTGGAGTTTTTCAAAATCTTGTGCTTGTCTGACCAAGATTAAAATCTGCCAGTGTGTTGTTTAGTGTTTGATGCTGCAGATTTTAGACTTTGGGCACATAAATGGATTGTATTGAGTTATGCTATGTTAATGAAGTACCATTCAGGAATGGAGCTGCCACAGAACATTTCAGTGCAAACATTAAAAAAAAAAAATTAATGTTTCTTATCAATCATATTTGTTTGCCTGTAGCAACACCTTCCCAATTTTTGTGTGTCTGTGTGTCTTCAGTTTGTTTGCCCACTTTACATCATTTGTAGAGGACTCTCTGTCACTGTGAATTTAGGATCACTTCATTAAAATTACAATTGCTGAAAAATCAGATGAGGATAAAAAGCCCCTCTAACAGGGCTTGAAGCACTTCTTGATCCTCTTGGATTTGGATAAGTCTCAACTCCTGAAAAGCATAAAATCCAGCTCTTTCACTCTGCAGTTTGCTTTACATTGTTCCTACATCTCAATATAATTTTCAATAGGAAGACTCAGATCTTCAAACTGGGCTTGGAGCTGCAGATGTCACATTGAATTCAGTGGCAGTTTTGACACACTACTGCTTTTTGCTCCATCAGAACAGACATTTGTCAGCGTCTCCAAAAGTGTGGAGGGTAGATATGTGGTGTGAGTTTTTTTGTAAACTGTTACGTGAAGTTGGAATGTACATGTTTTTCCAAAAATGATATTCCATCAGGTCTTGACTAACCTAACATCCTCTTTAGCTGAGTATAAATTCAATATCTTTATATAATGTTATAATATTATATGTAATAACTCATCCAAGAGATTGGCACTTAACTTTATGCTTTTTCTTGAAGAAGAGAGTATTAATTTTTCTAAATTATGCAGTAAGATTTATTTTACAAATTATTATTAATGTAAACATACTGCATTGTAACTTCCTAACAATTACTATGGCCTTAATAAGTAGTTAAGGGGTTCAGCCAAAAGTATCCCTTGAAGTTTTACTTGTTCCCTTTTCCACATGGCAACCACTAGTCCTTCAGACATTCTTTGCCTACACGTAGTAATATGATAATGAACGCAGTAACAGCTTTGTTCACAATCTATCTTTGATTTCTTGCCCTTGACATTCCTCCTCCTCCTGCTAGTCTGTTTCTGTTCCAGAGCTAAATGATTTATCATCTTGTCAGTGGATTTCTTCTACACCTTGTATTTATTTGTCCCACCCTATGCCTCCCAGTAATTTTTATCTGTTTTTTGCATTGTTTGTCAATGTCTTGACAGTTTTCAGAATATGACATACAGTACAGTGTGTGGCCAGGAGGAGAACTTTCCACAGTAAAGCAGGATTTTAAGCCATGGCTTTAAAATTTATCATAGAAATCCACAGATAAATGGAATAACTTGTTTTTCACAAACACATTGGTAAGACATGAAATATATGTCAGATCTTCCTATGTTGTCTGGACAGGTCTGAACTCAACTCCAAATGCTCCATAGAGTTTCCTCTAGAGATATTTTGTTGTTAATTAAAACCTGGCTATGGTGGGGTCAAGGCTTTAAATGATGTGACAAGCTGAACCAAAAATAGAATGAAGAGAGTGATGTGTGACAGGCAGTTCTTGTAGCAGAAGGATTAGAATTAATTAGAGAAGTTAAATTTAAGTTCAAAGCTACAGATGGTTTATGTTATTATAAAAAAAAATTAATTAACATTTTAAAAGCTCTCCCCATGTTAGCAATCAAGTCACAAGTTAAAACACTCTTGGACTTGTGCAATAAGCTCCAGTTCTTCCAGTTACCTGGTGCTGAGCCAATTTCCCAACTGTGCCTATAATAGTGCATTAACAGCCATCCAGTCTGTTCCCCAAGCACAATATTGGATCTGTCGCTGCAACAAATTGCAGATCAGTGACCTCAGTGGTAAATGTTTAGTATTGTGTTTGGCCTGGGTGTTGTATTTTTGATCCAAAACAAAGGCAGAGATTCAACACAAACACCAATGTTCTTTATAACCTTACACCTCGTGTTTTAAAATTAAAGTGACATAGAGGAAATGGCATTTTAAACAGTGAAAAGATGAGCTGTTTCACTCTCCTTCATTGCTTGTCTTTTTGGTGGTAGGTTCATGGAAAAATATTGCAGGAAAAAAGAAAAAGAAAAACAACAAGTAACAGCTTGCCTCTATTTGGCATCAAATGTAGGGAAGCAGTGTCCTTCCTGAGGCAAAGAAGTTTCACAGCAATGGGCTGGGACCAGTGAGCTGGGTCAGCTGTGTGTGCAACATAAGAAGGAGAAATTGGTGCAGTGGGCTGGGAGAGGTCTGCAGAGCTGTGCTGAGGGGGCTGAAAAGTTCTCAGCACCCAGCGCAAATGATTTGTTCAAGTGTTGTCATGTGTTGGGGAGTTGCTTTAGTATACTGGATGCAAGGACTGCATGTGTGTCTGTTATGGGAGCAGATTAAGTGTGTTCCTGGAACACCTCCTCTGGTTTAGTGACATCCCAGTGCACCCCAGCTGGGCTACTCCAGAGCTGCTCTGCAATGTGAACAATAAGAGAGTAAAAAGAGGTGAACACAAGTCTGACTTCAAAACTAAAGGACTTGGGGAGGTAGACAACACAGACTTGTGTCTAGGAAGTGAAATAATATCTCAGCAAAGTGCATTTTGGTGTCAAGAGGCATGAATAACTAATATGCAAAAGCATCTTGATATTCATGGATATAAAATTTATATAATTTTATAACATTGTCATCATTACATTGCCATGCACTCACCATCATTTCTACCTTCAATAAATAATAGTGTGACCTATGGAGGCTGTCTGCTAGGTGAGGATGACTTCTCAATGACGTTTAAATCAAAATACATTTAGGCATCCTGGAATTTAACTTTGAACAAATGTGGGTGCTACTTTTTCCATTATAATGTAGATTTGATGCCGTCACTAGCTGACCATCTAGCTGTAAGTGTGCTCTACTCTTGGGATAGATGCAAAGACACTGCACAAGGAATTATTTATTATTACTGTAAGTCCATGTAACAAATTGGACTCCAGCAATCAAAGGAGGTTCATCTCTTCGCTGTGTGACCTAGGCATATTATTTAAGCTGATAGGTATTCCAGATCTTTAAAAAGACAGTAATACTTAGCAGTTAATGTGGACTGAGGCCTGAACAAATAGAACAGCTGAGTATAAATTTTGTAAATAACACAGGCCAGGTGTTAAGCTGTTCCAGGCTGTATGAAATGAGACAGGGTGGTCCTTCAGAGACCTCCAAAGAGGACTTTGGTAGCAAAATCCTAGGCCTGACTCCTAGCACCACGTTATTAAATGTTAAGTTCAGCTTTATTTTTGTGTAAAAAATACTACCTTTTAAATTTTTTTTATTACTCCATTCTGTAAAATCATAGAATCATAGAAATATTTAGTTTGGAAGAAACCTCTAAGATCATTGAGTCCAACTGCTAACACTGCACTGCCAAGTCCACCACTAAACTGTGTCCTCAAGTCCACATCCACACCTCTTAAATACCTCCAGGGATGGTGACTCAACCAATTTCCTGGGCAGCCTCTTCCAATGCTTGATCAGCCCTTTCAGTGAAGAAATTTTTCCTAACACCCAATCTAAACATGCCTTGGCACCATTTGGCAGCATTTCTGCTCATTACTTGTTGCCTGTGAGAGGAGACCAATTCCCCACATTACTACAATCTCTTTTCAAGTAGTTGTACAGAGCCATAAGGTCTCCCCTGAGCATCCTTTTTTCCAGCTGAACACCCCCAGCTTCTTCAGCCACTTTTCAAAGGACTTGTGCTCCAGAGCCTTCACCAGCCTCATTCTCTTTTCTGGACACCCTCCAGCAGCTCGATGTCCTATTTGCAGCAAGGGCCCCAGAACTGAACACAGGGTTTGAGGTGCAGCCTTACCAGTGCAGAGCACAGGGGGATGATCACTGATCACTACAAGCCTCTGTACTCATATAAGCAGATGTTGTTTGTAGGTGGAAATAAAACAAAACTGAGCTTCAATGTATCATCTCTTGCCACATCATTCCTCAGAAAGATGAATAAAAACAGGCAAATGCACAACATGGTAAGTTTGGATAAACATCCATGCAGAGGTAGGTACCCCTCTGACTGAAGCCTGAGGAGGAAAAAAGAACTTCAAATTGCTTCAGAGGCAACAGCCCAAGATGAGGAGAGAGCTTTGCTTTCTCGTGGACAGGCCCTGGCTGACATCTGTTGGTGCACTAGCTTGCATTAAGTGTATTTCCATGGTTACTTCTCTCAGGTGTCAGGAAAGAAACTTTTGCAGTACTGCCACTTACCTGTTACAGTGATAATCTAACATTAAACTTTTTTTCTTCTGCTTACACCACTCAAAGATGATCAACAAATTCCCCATCAGCAAACCCCCCATAAGTTTCTATCTTTCCCTTCCATTTGTTGTCAAATGAACTTTCTCAACAAAGATGAAAGTCACTAAGTTTAAATGCATTATAAAAATTTTTGGTTTAGTATTTTGCTTCAACTTCAGTCTAGAAAATGCCGACTCAAAAGTTAGTGCCTAAGTGCAGATTTATTAATTTTTATCTGGAGCTACTTGAATAATAACATTACAGCAAACAGAATTTGTCTCACAACTTTGAATCTAGTATTTTAACACTTAAAAAACTAAGGTTATGCATGTCAGGCACACTTGGAAAATTTTACTTGTTGAGATGAACACAATAAAATCAACAGAAATCTATCTCAGTATTTTTATCTGTAACTTCTCTATTGGTTTCTTTTACTTTTTTTCCCTCTTTCTATATGTTTAGAAATGTGTCATTAATGGGTATAAAATCTTTATTCAGTTGAGAATAATCCATGCTTCTGTGCGCTGATTATAGGTATCCCAAAAGTGGAATTACAAAGCAATACTCAGAAATGCAACACATTAATTGTCTTCTATTCTATTATTCTGAGTTATGGTCATAAAAAGTATACTCTAAAGACCTATGCATTACTGATGGGCTTCTCTTAACATCCTTTGTGATTTCTTTATTATTTTTCTACTCTTTTTCTTTTTGATAGTGTCATGTCTTAGGCATTCAGGAAAACCTCTTCTCAGGGTTGTCCTGCTGCCTTCCAGACCATCATTCCAACATCTATATTGATGGAGAAAATGTTTTGGTACAGAAATTCTTTCCACATTCCCTTCTTTGCTTTTCATGTAATTTTATGTCAATTTTCGATTCATACACAGTTATCTTACAATAATATCAGTCTCATGGAAATCAACAGGACTCACAATAATTCTAGTGACTCAAATATTTATCTTTTGTATTTCAAAGCAAAAATTTATCCAATAATTTCAGTATGTGATTACTGCTGCCTCTAGAATCGCAGGGTCCTTTCTTTGCAAAAAATGAGACCTTTCAATCTTTTATTTGATTATTGTGTGTTTAGATTAAAGCCACATTTGGGACCATTACATTATACAGTATTATTTCCTGAAGATCTCTAAAAAGGATATTTTCTTTTGAACAGACTTTGTTTCTCAATTGTGTATCTCCTCCTTCTTATGACTCATTTATGAGGAGAATTGGAGAAACATTTCTGCAGTCTTCTCAGAAATGTCTGTTTTCTACCATCCCACTCGTACCCCATGACAGAGATAAATATCTTGGGGTTTGATACTCTCTGATGAATACTTGGTTTTTAGGGTTTTTTGTATTTTTATTTCTGTTGTGTCTTACAGACAGAGAATACAGGAATGCCATTATGAAGCACAGGGTACAAATACAAAGAAAATGAGTCCTTTAATATAAAGGACATTTCAAGTATGACAAGTCTGCAAAATAAGATGCCATTGTGGTTAACAATGATGCTATAATACATATTTGTGCAGTAGATGCAGTGCACCCACTGCAAGTTGTGAGTCACAGGTAAACTTGATCTTGTTCCAGGTGTGATTCAACCCTACAGAGAAAAGCCACAATTATACGATACTGAACCAAGTTATTTTGCTCTGGGCTTCCTCAGAGGAACTGCACCATTTTCACTTCAGTACTGGCTTATAACAGCCTTGCTGTAATGTTAACAAAGCAAGTTTTAGAAGCAGATGGTCTTACACGTAAAGATAAACCAAATTACATGGACCCTTCAGTCCGGTATTCTCTCCAGATTTTTCCCATTGTATGGAGAGTTTCCCCTCCAAGTTTCCATGTTTTTTAAATGCAAGCCTCCAGCTCACATCAAGGACTGAATTAATCTAAAGTATCTAGACTTTAAACTCTTTGGGAAATGACACCTTGGTAAAAGTGAGAAACCTAAGTACCTCTTGGTGTTTTAATCTAAATCTCTGGGGCTTATTCTCATCTTGTTTAATCAATTTAAAACTCACAAAGGTGCTTGGGTTTTGGTTTGGTTTGGTTTGGTTTGGTTTGGTTTAGGATTTTTTGGGGCAGATTTTTACATCCATGGTCAGTATTGATCTAAACGGAATATATTCCACTTATTGCTTTGACTGCAAGTATACAAGTGTCAGTGTTCAAAGTGCTGCAGGAGGACTTCGAAATTTAGATCCCTACAAGAGCAAAAGGGAAAATTTCATGTTTCCTATGATTCTATAATTTATCTGGTGTGATATCCTCTTGGTCAGATAGTTCTGCCCTGTGAAAAATGGTTCAAGTTGATTTCATGGCTCAGTAAAACCTAGGGGAAAAGTCATACATTTAAGGTAACATCTTCAACTGCAAATTACAATGAAAATGGAATATGAAGCTTTATTTGCTCGTTAGGTGGATTGGTCTCTGTTAATTACCTTGTACACATGCAGAGGAAAGGACCTGACGTGTATGTAGAGCACACTCTGAGTTTCTCTTTTGGATTTCCCACCAGATTTGATTATCAAAAATGTAAGCTAGAGATGGGGTAGATTCAGTTTCTGTATTAGATGTTCTGCTTGAAGATTTTGGATTTGATCACTCTCTAAGCAAAGCTACTTTGTCGATATTAACCTAGGAAAATATTTCAATATTTCAGTCTGCAATGAGAGGTTTAACTGCCTCCTCAAAAATTTTTACAATATCTGTGATCATCTAATGGAAAAAAATGTTTTCTCATTCTCATGTGTCCCAGACATCCTGCACTTTATTAGTTCAGAGTTCAGACTGCTAGAAGAAAGCCATGCTCCACATGTAAATCCTATAGTAGTACAATAATTTACAATCATCCTTGAACCAGCATGTCTACAGACACGCTTTATACTAAATAACAGCATGTGAATTACAGAGTGCAAGCAGTGGCCAGTTTAAGTTCAGCACCTTGTTTGGGAGACTCCACCAATCTCAGTTTCTACGAGTTATTAACCTAAAAGCAGTAATCTGTAGAATGCACTTAGAAATAATTTTTAATTTCTGTTCTTCAAAAAATCCCTCCCCACCTACCAGCAGCCAACTTTTTAAAGGCTGTAAGATGTTAATGGCTAGCTGTCTAATAGGGATTTTCTACTATTGTAGAAATTAGGTATTTCTGCCTTGTGTTTGGCATTTTTCCAAGAGAAAGTCTGCAACAGGTATAGTTCTTTTGCCAGTCCCACTTAGATCTGTTTGTGTTGGCTGCCCCATCCCCTGGAGTGGATTGTGTGTTGGAGGTATTCCATGCCCATGATGGGAATTTCCTTTAGGTACTCCATGAAGTGTTTCAACTCAGAATATTACTGCATCAAACTACAAACAAGCTGCAGAACAGGTGGAAGTCAATTGGTACTCTGTAGGAATACTTTCTGGAGTAATTTTTAAATTATAAATGCTATGGTTCAAATCAGGTTGAAAGATGTTTGTGAAAAAAATTTGCTTTTTTGAACAGGCTGAAATTGTTCAAATTGCTGACAATATTCTTTTTCCTATTAAGTGGGGGGAAAAAAAACAAAACAGAAAGGAAACAAGGAGAATCTTTACTCAAGAAAGCAGTCAAGAAACCATAACAAGGAAAATGTATTTGCAGAAAAGGAACTGAAATATATGTATTTTTAACAATGCTCTTTAGTTATCCTGATAGGCTACTGAGCCTGTCTTTCAAGATTAAATATCTATCTACATAACACACAGAATAGGACATAAAAATACCAGTTCTTTTGAATACTTTAACCAGTATCGTAAAATTGCTGTGAATTTTACATTAATCTCATTCTGCTGCTTTAATATCCTTCTTATAAATAAGATATTTGAACTTCTATAGGAATTGATATTACTTTTCAATTCTCCATACAATATGCTCCTCTGCATATAAAACACATATAAATTAGTTTAAATGTTCATAATACCTTCTCATGAGTTTCATTAACTTGCATAATTATGCAGATGAGACACCACAGTAGATGATGGAACTAAGGTTGACAGTGCACATCAATAATTTAAGACAGAATGCATCAGAAGGAGCCTCTAACCCCAAAACCCAAATGTCAGAAATGAGGAAATTCAGAGTTAAAATTTCCTTTTAAGGATATATTAACCTGTGAAACTATAACAATATTTTAAGACGGACACCTAAATAGATATAATTGTACACAAAATTACTTTTCCCATGATCATTTTAAACTAATAGCCCTTATCCTGAAGAATTACGAACACTCTTGAATTTCTTTGTTA
Organism: Melozone crissalis; assembly: GCF_028551555.1. Lineage (NCBI taxonomy): Eukaryota > Metazoa > Chordata > Aves > Passeriformes > Passerellidae > Melozone > Melozone crissalis. Next base: position 37,941,428 of record NW_026535794.1, read on the forward strand.
TAAATAGCCATACTGGCATCATTGGGAGTACTCATAGTGCTTAATAATTAAGCAGCTGCATGATCCTTGGAAGAATCTCGAGAGCAAGTAATTTACTTTTAGATACATCTTCCTCATTACATAACTACAGAGATTTTTGCCAAAATGGTGTCTCCAACGTCTGAGGTTTACATTGACCTTCTCTTTATCCTGCCATTAGGACAGTTTGTCATGGGTTGTGCACGATGCCAGAGCCTTTTGTGGCAGTAGGAGCAGAAGCAGATTTGTGGCCCATCAAAAGGCGCAGAAATAGAAGAAAGAAAAAAGACAATGTAAGGTTGCCCTTTGGAGCAGACACACAAATCTATGTTTTGGTGATATTTAAATCAGAGTTTGAATTATAATCTGGAAGTGAGCTCTTTTTCTAGACAGACTTTTGTAAGATTATTTTTTAAATAAATTAATATATATAATTGGAACATTTAATTCTTTCTGGGGTAATTACTGATCAACACATATGGATAGCTGTGATGTTTGATAAAACTGCAGCTGAGCTTATAAATTTGTTTTAGTAACTGCAACATCAGTTGATAACAATCTTGAAGAACATTAAAAAACCCCTAGAAAATCTTGTGATATCAGCAGAGCTGCCTTTTATTTCCCATCCCTGTTATTCATGTTATCTTGACAAGGAATAGAGTTTGCCTAATTTCCCAATTTATTTTACATTTGCTGTCCTAAAAATGTTCCTCTGCTATCACCAACATTTCTGTATATTTGGTAAATTCTAAAGAACAAGGTAATGTGCTAGCACAGCAACAACAGGCAGGATCTCCTTTCCAGGGTCCAATAACAAAGGTTGCAATGAAAGAAAAGACATCTGCAAGAATAAATATATTTTATAAGACAGACTTGCAATGAGGATAGTAGGTACAAAATCAAAGTGCATCTATTCTCTGCACAGATTTACTACTGAGGATTTGCTAGCATAGCCAAAGACAGCACTGCAATTGTCAGTAATTGGCCTTCCTGCGTATTCCCAGTAAAAAGACTACAATCTGGAGAGAAGGAAACTGCATAAAAGAAAAGGTACCTCCTCATGTATGAAGGTTGCTTTGCCAGGAACTGCAGGGTGCTGAAAGTGTAATGTGTGAAACTTGAATTAAATTTGACTGTTCTGGTGATAAAGATGAGACTTCCTCTTAGGTTAGAAACAGTTTGTGAGCATACAGTTCACTTGAAATGAAGATGGAAACTCAGTATTTTCAGATGTATCTTATGTGGGGAAGCAAGAGCAGAGAAGCAGCTTTTGGGGAAATACTATTTTTTATTCATGCTCTGGGCATGTATATGAGATTGTAGATTTATAGACTTATTTTTCCTTTAGATGGTATCTATCCTGCTGTGCAGTTCATTGCCCACAGAGAAGTGTCTCAAGGAAGAGCTTGAGCACACGTTACTGGTGATGGATGAAAAAGCTGATTTTCAGAATCAAATAGCAGTTGAATTAGGCACTCCTTCTCCTTAAAGTATCTGTATTGTGTATTATATAATGATCTGTGACAGACGTGACCCAGATACACCTTTTTACTGGTCAATTGTGGCCTGCAAGTAATGAATTATGTGAACCCGGGAAACAATTTATAGCTGGCAATAAGAGCAAAAATTTAGCTGAATGGCAGCAATTTATATGTTCTTAGGAAGACTGCATAACATCATTAGTAGCTGCTGACATGACCAGTAGAGAAAAGAAGTTGCAGCTCTTGAGTAATGCTGTCCAGCATGTGTCAGCATGAGGGGATGTGCTGATACAGGACTGCATTGCAGGACTGTCTCTTTGTAAGGCTGGAAGGTTGTCAGAAAGAAGTGGGGTGCCAGCTTTCACTCAGGGGAAGCTCTTTTCTAATGACAAAGTCTTAAAAGTTGCATACTCTGGTGGTTTTGGTTTTTTTTTTTTTTTTTTTTTTTTTGTTTGTTTTTTTGGGTTTTTTTGGGTTTTTTTTAATAAATTAGGTTAATGGAAAAAGCCACCGTTAGGTCAAGCACAGAGCATGAGGCACAAGATGTGTCCCAGTTGCATTTACAGTGCAGCCTGGTGGCTGAGGCTGTTCATCCCAGAGCACTGTCAGGCACCAGTGTGTGACAGTCCTCACACAGCAACCAGAAGATGACTCTGATAGATGGCACTTAGTTGTTGAGGTGCAGAGAAGGTGAAAAAGAGCCAGGGCAGAGAAGAAAAAAAACCAAAAAACTTTATTTGGAGCCCGTGGGGGTTATATGTACATGTAGTGGCATCAAAGTCAGGAAAGTTACTCATAGAGAAAAAGGTGTTGTTTAAATAATTGATTAAAGTAAGAACATTCCCTATTAAAAAAAAAAAGAAAACAACCAAACTCTAATTTTTCCTCAAAGTTTACAGGGATGACCCCAGGATGAATTATAGATTAAACATAAGATTTTTTTTTTCTCTCTCTCATATCCAAGTAATGAAGAAAACCAATAAATATGGGTCAGTAACAATAGTACATTTTCAGTAAATATTATGCACTAGTACTGAGCACAAAATTACCTGAGGAAGAAGAAAAGAGGAAAATGAAAGTTGATTCTTTTTCATCCATTCTCTCTTTCCATCTCATCATCTCGATCTCATTATCCATTCCTTCAACAGTAACAACAAATAACAACAGTAACAATAAATAAATAAATAAAAGTGACAGCCATTCCTGCACAATAGATCAGAAACCCATTTATTATTTAGTATTTCAGTCAGTTCACTTCTTTCAACATAAATAGACTGCTGAAAGGGAAGGTTTTCTAGTCAAAATGGTTTGTTAGAAACTTCTCCATAATCCCCACAAAACCTGCAAAGTGTCTTTGCCTGACCTCTGAAGGGTGGGAATCTACTCTAATACTTCTGGAAGATTAAGGATACACAGAATATATATATATGTGTGTGTGTGTGTGTGTGTGTGTGTGTATATGTATGTATATGTATGTGTATATATATATGTGTGTGTGTGTGTGTGTTTGTATATATATATATGTATGTATATGTATGTATATGTATGTATATATATATATAAAAATTTTAACAAGGAATGAATTTTTTCATTATCATATGAAGGATACTGAGGAACTGACCACACATTTGGAAAACCATGGCTCAGTGGGATCCACCATCAAAATCAAGGACACAGGAAGTTTCTAACCAACGGCTGATCCCTTATGCTCTGTATATATATGTTTCCCTTCTCACAGAGGCATTGTCTGTGCCCCAGCCCAACAAAGGCAGAATGCCTTCAGGCTACCAGAGTTGTGCACTAATCCTCAATTCACTGTTTACTCCTCGCCTGCCATCGGATAGACTGATACAGTCATTTAAGTGGCTAACCCTAATATCTCCAAAGAATACCTGTCTGAAACAGTCACATCAGCCCTCAGGCACAAGGGCAGAGAGCACTTGGTCTGAATGGAGACATCAGCTGAAGAATTTCCACAGTGAGGGTATCTGGGAATTCGGCAAAGAGCTATGTAGCGGCACAACAGTGACCTTAACTTCCAATTTTCCACCACAGCCTACTTTCTGCAGCTCTTTGAAGTGTGTTACAGAGAAAAAATGTAGAAAGCCCACTGAACTTATCATCTTGGTCAGCCTTGAGTTGGTGTTGCCTTCTCTAGAGGTGTAGTAGCCATTCCCAGTGATCCAGTGATTCCTCATGTGCCTGTGAGTATATTCTCAGAAAAATGATATTTTTATCTTTATAGGGACTGATAAGATGCTGATCAACTCATGTTTGGTTACCTTTGTGTTCCTTCTTTTCTTTCTTAAAGGCAGGTGAAAGTTTAGCCTGTTTCCAGGCCATTAGTGTTCTTTCCAAGTCACACTATAGGGGCCTGAGTAAATATATGTATTGTAGTAAAAGATCTCTGTATTGTATAAGTGACCCTGCCCTGATTCTAGTTATTGTAAATAGGCTGCAGCTGTGATGTAATTGGGCAGCAGCTGTAGCCCGTGGAGGTAGCTGGGATAAAAGGGGGTGGGGCATTTAGGGACAGCTAGAGAGGAGCCCTGACTGAGAAGCAGCAACAGCACCAACACTGCTGTGAGAAAACCACCCAGAAGGTATGAACCTCTAGAAATATGGTATACAACAATATGATTACAACATCACACAACATCATACAACAATATGATTACAGCATCATGATTTTTCCACAGTCGCTTTAAATGTTGCCTTGTTGTTGTCACTGCAACTCTTAGAGCAACCTCTGCTGACTTCTTTTCTCCCTATAAATTAGATTATTCTCTAAATAATTCTCTTCTTTAAATATTCCCAAACCTGTTTCTGGATGCCTTTCCACAGCATGTTGGTAGCTGAGAGATTTGAGAGCAAACTTTTTTCTACAGATGAAGGCAAGAAAGGTCGCGTGCTTCAATCATTTCTCTACCACCTTAGTCAATGAAAAAGAAAAATTAATTTTAAAAGAGGAATTTGTATTTTGACCTCCATCTTCTTTCTTTCCCCTCTGTTCCATATCCCACTTTCTCCCAGCAACTAGATTCAGAGGTCAAACAAAAAAATATAGTAGATATTTTTAAAAAAGGGGGGGAAATTTTTAAAAAAAGAGATGTCTGTCACTCTCAAAGTTTTACTGGGCTTCACATTCAGTGAAGGGATACACATAATTTGTCTTGGCAACCAACAATATCTTATGCACTGTTGTGTTTTTCATAGAGTCATTCTCCATGAAGGTGTTCAGTTCAAGAACGCCTCTGTCTGTAGTCAAGTGGTCTGAACTGCTCCCTCAGCATCTAAGGTCTTTTTTCACCTGATGTGGACTGACACAACCATTGATATGGTTACATTAAATATCTGCAAACTGCAGCCCTCTGAGACACATTCAGCTGAGGAGTATTTGGGGCACAAGTGAATCCCAGTCACAGCTAGGGAAGGACTTCTAAGTAATTAGGGGAAAAGGACACGCAGCTGTGAAATTATGAATCAGAATCTCCTAATTTCTGCCTCTTTCATGTCCAGTTTGTGGTCTTCTTGTTAGTCTGGGGGACTTTTATAAAGCATTTGGTTAGTAGCTTAAAATATGTAGTCATTTTTTGAGTTTATGTTGGCCAATCTCAGGCAAGCTGGTTTTCAGCTTCTCCTTTATACAAGACAGTGCAGAGCTTCTGGAGGACAGAACTTGTCACCTACCTTCATTTTCTAACTGTGACTCAGTAACAAGATGCCATCACTTTAAAGTGTTGCTGAATAATGATCATTTGTCATGATGATGCATAAATTTGTATTAATTTTTTGGAAGATGTCATTTAATGGCAGGTCCACTTTGGGAAGCAATTGTAAACTATGAGGAAATTTTCCCATGCAGTTGGGAATTGTGTGACCCTTCCTCCTCTGAACCTTCCTCTTCCAAGGAGCTGATAGAGCCTCTTGTTCTACTTAAGTAAGGCTTTTCTGTCCTCACTCCAAAGCACTCAAAAATAGGTAGCATACATACTTAGGAATTAATTTTGTGGGCGCTATTTAATGAGGACTTAAAGTGAAAAAAAAAATTAGCTGGCACTTGAGATCTCATTTAAGTCTTTCTGTTGTCTGAGTTACCTCAGAAACACAGCAATCTGTAAGAAAAAGCACATTCCTTGCACAGATAATGTGAAATTAATTTTTTTGAATATGCAAAAGAAAATATCATTTTACTAAGTGGTCTTTGGTTGTATCATTGTCAGGTTGAGCCAGAGATGTGCAGAAATGTGCCCACAATGCCTTTAATTGCAACAGCTGCTGTTGCCCCATTCTGTTTAACATCTGTTTCAGAGAAATAATTCCATTGATGCCTCTGATGTATCTGCCAGCTGTTTCTAATAAACCAGGAAAAGTTACAACCCTTTTAAGTGACAATCATTCAAGATGCTCCATAATTGCATAACTGCATAGAAGAGTGAGGCTTTTTCTGAATGCAGTCAATTAAATATTTTGATTATTTACGTAGAAGTCTTTATTTCTGGGTGACAGATCAAGTGAGGGAAAAACTCAACAAAACAGAAAGAGCCATTGCACACCAAAGGTTATCATGCCATCTGAAAGAAATCATGAGGGAAACTTAAAGGAATTTCTACGCTATAAAACCAACTAGAAATTTCAAAGACTGATAAAGTTTGTAGCTCAACTGGGCATTCATCTAGCAATTTATATTAAACTCCTGAAGGCATTTTTTCTCTTCTTCAGCAGTAGAAGATGGGTTAAATGTATTCTAAAGTATAAAAACCACAGAAGAATAAAAAAAGGGAGGTATTCTCACTGCTTTTTTTTGGAAAAAAATCTTCATAGAAACTTGCACCTTGAAAAATATTTAGTGAAATATTCCCTCATAACCAATAATATCTGTGGTAGTCATCTATTATAGCCAATGCTTTGTTAGAAAAATTGAATGACTCCAATTGCTATAGAGAAAAAGTATACTTTTTTCAGGCAAAGAAACTCATGTATTATAGTTCCTTTGTCTGGCTCAGTGAGATATCTTGTTTTTCATTCCCTTGTGAGTACATCAGGGAAGAGTATAGATTCTGAGTGTAGTTTTGAAATGTTATTTTTTTTGTTTTCTGTCATCTGTAAATTTCCTAGGTACCAGGGTTTGGCCCAATCAGCCCGTGTTTCAGTGGTTTTGCCTTATACTTTGGGCAGATTGAATCCCAAAACCTTGAGAAGGTATTTAGGCTGCTCTGTGAGCCCCAGTCAGTGGCCTTGTAGATCATAGTGTAGTTCATGTTTCCATAAAATCAAGGACATCTTAGAGAACACCATAAGCTGCACATTTTCTGCACATAGAATATCTCACTTCAGGGAGCAGGTTCCTACATGTGCATGCCAAAAGACAGTTGAGGGGGGTAACTAGGAATGCACAAGCATCTAAGAATTTGAAATTTCCTTTACCTTAAAGCCGAGATGTAATCATACAGCCCTGCTCTCAGCAGCTGTACTGTGATGTGCCTGCAGCTGGATTGCCCTGTTCCACTAACAGGTTAAGTGAATCACTCTGGGTACCTGGGTGTTTGTGCTGTGAATGTTTCTGGTGTGCAGAGGGGAGGCTTCTCTCTCTGTACAATGTTTTGCCTTTGTGGTACTAATTTTTCAAGATCACTATGGTATGGATGCCATGCTGTGGGGTCAAAAGGTCTGGAAAATCAGCTCATGATGGAAAAAAAGGTTTTTGCTTTGGCAGTCAAGCTATGCTCTCTGGAATACAAACAGTATGTTGAAGACAGTAGAGAAAAAGAGGGTTATTGTCAGCAGGTACATTCTTTTTTGCACAGTGATTGAGATATCATTTGATCTAAATGCGTGCAAAGAAAAATATCCAATGTGACATTTTCAAATGTATGCTTTTGGGAAGATGTTTCCAACTTGTTTCTTCAGTTGTATGCTTTTGGGAAGATGTTTCAACTTGGCCAAGCTACTTGTTTGAAGCCTGCATGTCAAACTTTACATAAAAGCCAGTGTTGTCCTGTGTGTGATATTGACCTTTGTTTCAACCTTTTCATGATTGGTGTTGTTCTCATTTCCCAACAAACCAAAAGTGGAACCAAGTAGGAAACACAACATGATGTTGGCTGTATGCACCATCTGTGTGAAGCAAAGAAAGGGGTTTTTTTAGAGATATGAGTACATGAAGTACAAGAGAATGAAGATGATGTAAAAGCAACCAAGCAAGAGAACAATTTTTCTTACACATGAAGGGCTGCAACCCAACTCCATTTTATCTTAGTAGTACTGCTGAGAACTGATAGAGGAAGCAACACTTTCACAGTTATAGAAGAATCTTAGGAGAGGATAAAAAAGAAACGGCTCAAAAATAGCTATTTACACACTGTGGGACAGGACATCCTGAAACATTGATAGAACAACAAACTGAAAATGGATTGAGTCTTAAAAATGGTAAGGAAATAATGTAATGTTAATAAAAAAACACTGTACTTGAATGCTGTATTCTGCTGTCATTTATGTCTAGAGAGAAAATAAGCATATTACAGATCTTAGGCAAAAGGGTTATATTCAGCATTTTTTGCAATACTGAGAATTACAAGACAAACTATGCTTAATGTTGATGATACAAAACTAAATGAGGCATATTAATTTGGGCTATCAGGAAAGCAAAACACATTTCCTTCCCAAGCAGAGATAATATGCAGGCCATAGACTAAAATTTTTCAGGTCTGAGAATAAGAAGTCTGACAACAGCTTAGTCAGAAAGTCTGTCTGTACCTTTTCTGTGACAGCACATCCTCACCTAGGACCTGTCAGCTTAGAGAGTAGTGCTCAAGAAAACTAAAACACTGTTATTTTGTGTACAAAACCAAGCCTATCCAACAACAAAAATAAAAAAGTTATAAATTCCTTGTTAAACTAACAAGAGAGATTTGGGCAGTGAATTTGGGAGTACAGGATAATATAAAATATCTACCACACTCCCTCAGAGACTTACAGTCTGTATTCCATTGAAACTTCAATCTGAAAGGAATTATTTCACCATATCAATTATGAAACAAGAAAAGAAAAAGAGGCATAGTACATGCAAAAGAATATTGTACCAAACCAGCACTAACATCACAACCCTTGAAAGCACCTCCATAAAACTCCTGATTTTCTGTTTTTTTCACTTGAATTTCATTTGATCCTATCTCCTTTCCAGAGTGTTTGTACGCCTTTCTTTTCGGATTCACAAGATTCCTTTTCCCTTCCCGAAAGGACATTTCATTTCCATTTGGGAAGGGAAAAGGAATCTTGAGATTTCAATGGGGACCAGTAGAGGAATCTTTGGTGCATGTCCCTGCCCTTGATGGCGTGCCATGCCTTTTGATGGCTTTCAGTTACCTACAGAGACAAAAAAATCCTAAATAAAGGACTGTACATACATCTCTCTGTCACTCAGTTACCACTAAATAACTGCCACAACTGGAACTAAACTTACACATGCTTGAGGTTTTCTGCTGCTTGTGTGATTTTTCTGGTCTGATCCTAAGAGATCAGTGACAGAGTTAGCCTCTTCTATATTTAGTGGATATCTTTAGATCACTAAGGAATGTTTAAAAGTGACTTGCTGTTGAAAACATGTTGACTGGTTTAGAAGAGAAGAAAGTCTCAGCAAATCAGAGGAAAGCAAGGCATTGAGAGAGCATACAATTCAGTAGGCAGAAAAGACTCTTACATTTCTCATTTTGGAATTATGCCCACTAGTAAAATTCTTCAACAAAAACTAGAAATTTTGGAAAGACTGTTGAGATAGCAGCTTGCAATGTGATAGAAACAACATGATCTTGGAAAGGAACCTGATAACAAGAGGTCATATAAAACTATCAGGTTCAAGAAAGTGGTTAGAAGTACTAAAATGCACCAAATCTGTATTCCTATGAAGAATCCAGCAAATGACAAAATGAAACCAAGTGACAAAATCTGAAGTCACAGCCAACAAAAGACCAAAATGCTCTTGCTAGTCCATAAAAGGACTATAAGATGACTCTGAGAGATGCATGCTGTGGCAAAGGGGTGAGAGAAGAAGGGTGCTTTTGATCTGCTCCTGCAGGAACATGACTTATTTGGTTGAATCATGCCTAGGGGAAAAAATCTTTCTGTTAAGACCTGAGAGAACACAAGGGGCAATGTGAACATTTAAGTTTTAAGTGTTCAAGCCTGACTAAGAACAGCAACAAATAAACATACCAGCACTTGGATCCCACTTGCTTGTAGGTCAGTCATTTCTCAACAGCAGTGCCAGGCTCTGTGAGGTTTTATCTGATACAAGAAAATGGCCACTCCTGATGGCATGTGGGAGACAGACCTGCTCCAGCTTACTCTGTCAGGCCCCACAGCATATTTCTGATATATAGAAGTTGCAGAATAAGTAAAAAAGTAAAACAGTTTCTACCCATAAAGTGAGACTAAATGGAAGAATCAAGATGTTTAAGTTAGAATTCCAAAGCTACTAGAGTTGACTTATTCCATAATAACCAACATTATGCAATTATATGGAGCTCTTGCAATTTCTGTAGTTCCAGGCATGTATTTCATCTCCCCTCAGCAGCTGGAAACATCACACCTGCTTGTGAGAATTGAGTGTAAGTGTCCCTGCACACTCATCATGGACTGAGACATTTTCCTGATACTTTTAATGTTTGTTGGACACAGTGTTAATGTGTTTTTGAGATATATTTACTGATGGAGAGTATTAGAACATAAAGCCACGGAAGAGGGAGGAAGGAAGGAGGGAGGGAAGGAAGGAAAATAAATATTAAATGATGAAAACTCTTTTGTTACGTTCCTCTAACAAATGTTTTTTTCCTGTTTCAGCAAGCTGTTATTTTCAGCAGCTTCTTAGATTTCAGAAGTCCAAATATAGAACATACTTCCACACAGCATTTTTATCTAAGTTTGAATTCAGCTCATTGTGTGTGTATGTCACTTTATGAGGCCCAATTCCTTCAGCAAGCAGACTTCCAAGCTAAGCTTCCCTGTGCATGTGTGCATGTCCCTAGTACACTTTCCATGTGTCTTTCTTCTTGGGGAATCCTGTGCTCCACAGATCACCCCTTTACCTGGTAGTTTGTAAATAAGAGGAGTACAAAGTAGCATATGTGGATGTACCTTTCCCCATGATTCTAGGACTGGCGTGTTTTCCCATGCCCACTATTAATATTATCCAATAAGAACCTCCCTTTCAAGAGTAGTGCTACTGCAAGCTGCCAACCTGGGAAAATCAGTTATGGCTCATTATTTCTTTCTTTCAGATTCTCCTTAAACAAAAACAAAATTTTATTTCATAAGGATGAAAAATGATACATTTTACCTGTATTCCATGTTTATGTCCAAACTGATGGTCAAGACCATCATGAAGTCTTGAAATATACTTCCAGAGTCCCCATCACTTCATGGGTCTCACTGTAAAATTAGCAGGAATATATACATTATACATATACAGCACACTGTCATCAGTCTTTCCTTAACTGCAGGCAATAACAGAAACATTAAGGTTCAGAAGGAGAGTATCTGTTCATGTAATCAAAGGTTTTCCCAAGTTAGCAGGGACCCATAATTGAAATGCATTCTCCTGAACTGTTTAGCAAGATGGTGAAGAAGAAAGAATAATATTGATTTCCTGCAAGTCATAACCTAACCAACCACCAGCAAGATCTGAAGGCTAGAAGCCTCTGTTGGGTGCACATTCCAATTCCAAATCACTGTGTGCCTCATTGCTAGTGCAAGGATGTTGAAAGCAAAATACAGATCACCTCAGTCAAATTTGTCTCTGCACTCACTTTATCATATTGGCAATTTTCTCCCTTACTATCGCCTTTCTATTGTAACACATTACTAAAAGGAAATTATGTTTTCACTTGTGAAATTAAAAGTGAAATGAATAATATAAAATAACTCTCATGTTGTGGTGGTGAACACAAAAATACTAGATAATATTTAGGAAAAAGGAAAAGTAACAGTGGTGAAAGACTTCATTAGTTTCTTTAAAGTCATAAGTAAAGTTCCTTCTTTTTTTTCCAAAAACTTAGTCAAATGCTCCTAAGAAAAATATACTTCCCTAGAACAGACAAAGCATTCAAACTTTTGTCAGTATGATTCTTGTACATCTAAAATTTTAAATCAGAATAAAATAATAGTCCTTGTCCCTTAAACAAGGAGAGGCACGCTCACCCTTAGTTATGTTTTTGTACAGGGGCTTGTCCATTGTGTGTTCAGTTCACACCCACACTGGAGCTGAAAATATGAATCCAGGATAACAATTCTAAATATTTGATTGCAGGGAAGAAGCTGGTAGTTAGAGATTGGAATAACCAGCTGTTCACCTAAATCATACTTCAAATGCAAAAAGGATTACAACACCCAGCCTCTTCAAATGTTTACCCTTGCATGTGTTTTTTATAAAAGCAAATGCCAGCTAAGGGTCATTCTTCTTCATAAGTCCTGCTGAGTTTGAACTCCCACTCTCATGAGATCCCTTGATCTCCCAGGAGTTATATACAAGTACCCCAACTGAAAATTCTTGCCCAGTGATGAGTTATGCAAAGATTTACATTATATGGTAATAATAGTGCTCATTGTTCAGCATTGCATATCACCAATGTACCATTCCACATGTCCATTAAAGACAGTTTTATTGCTGTTATGTGCAGCTGATATGGCAAAAGTACTAGCTAAAATAGAGAAAGCTTATAGGATGTAATTTTGGTGCAATCAGTGCTGTAGCAAGTCCTTGTCTGAACAGTTTTCAGTGGATGCACCTGCAATGAGTGCATATCAAATGCTTTTACTGTACTTTAGAGGTTTTTTCTGCCTGCAAATTTCCTTTAGGAGTGCAGTCAGTGTTTGGTGGCCAAAATGATTACCTGGCTGCAGACTGGTCTTGCTCATCAGCATTCTGTGCCATTGCCACAAGCTGAAGGAGAAAAAGACAAGGAGGAGGGGGGAAAAAACCCCTCAAAAACTAGATACACAAATGGGAGAAGTGATTAAAGAAGATCACTGAGGTGGAAAATAAGCTCACTGCCAAGCTGTTTAGAAACAAAATTCCACATACTCTAAAAGTAGTGCATTCCAGCAGAGTATTTGTCCTCCTGGTTCTTTGTGGGTTTCCCTTAGGACTGAACTACAATGCAGAAATTAAAAATTTGGTGGGGCCAAAAAAGGAGGATATGGTAAAATTTAGTGGAGGGGCCATATATAGTCTTGGTACTGATGTGAAAGAAGATAGTAAGGTGTCCATACAGCTGAGGGAAGGAGCAGGGTGAACAGGTACACTGGAAACAAACCTACCATGCCACCAATCAATGAACCAAACTTGGCTTTGTTCCTCTTGTTCTGTTTAAAATCATAAGGACCATTAAAATTTGATGCTTCCATTTACTTTTTCCAACATTTATTATTTCTCAGCCTCAAATTTGAGTTTTGGCCTTTGACCTGTTGGCAGCAATGTTAGCAGTCAGAAGCCTATCTGTATTTGAAAAGAGGGTTAAAATTCCATTCTTTACATTTATGTTATTATTAAAACTTAGGGTTCATGTACTAATATTCATTAAAAAATAAAAAGATTACTCATTAGGCATTCAATTTAAGTCACCTGAGTTACATATTTACATTTTTTAAAAGAGTCCTAAATTCTAGGCATTTTGACTTCCTGTCATCAAATACCCACAGTACTTGAAACTGCTCCTGATGGAACACTGAGAAAGGAAAGCATTGAATTTCTTTTTGCATGAAAGCCTTTAACCAGGCTGTTTGAACTGTGATCAATTGTACATGAATGGGGCATCAACAGAAGTAGGGGAAATGGGTCACAGCTGTTTTTTCTCTGCTGCAAATGCCCTGTCCACTGTGACAGAGAAGTCAATAGTTTGATTGGAGGATGAGAAGAAAGTAGTTCTGGTTGCTTTAAGGTATACCATCCCTCCAGTACTGAATGCCAGTTCTGTGCTTTGAGGATGTATTTACATCAGTGTTCACTCAGATTAGCAATCAATTTCTGAAGCAGATCTCCCACGGGCCCCCAGTTACCATATTTTGGTTGACATTGCAGAGCATGCAAATTGTATTCTCAGAATAAAGGAAGACAAAGATACTCCAGGAGCCCACCTAATGTCACCCAGGGGGCCAAAATGGTCAGGGGAGCACTTCATTCCACCTCATCTCACTCCACTGCTTTGTAAGCAAAGGCATCCAGTCCAATCCTTTTCACTGTCTAGATCTTCTGCTGCTCTTGTTCATCCCATACATGTAGATATGACCTGAAATCCCCATTTCAAGCTAGGCTGACCAATTTCTTGAAAGGATGCTGACTCCCTAATTCTGGGCCCTCATGTGTCTGAAGCTGACAAGCCAAATTACTGAACTGAGTATAGTCTGAAATCAGCCCTAGGGACAGAAAAAGTCACAAACTAAAGCGCACTACACAGTGCCTTTAAAATATGGACCCAATCCAGGCTTAAAACTTTATCACACAAAATTATAAAATGGAAAACAAATAAACTCGTTTTTATGGATGGAGACTTTACCTCCTTAAATTTCAGATTTTTCAAGAGCTGCTTCCAAAATGTTTTCAGAAGGCTGCCCTGAATGTAGCTTTCAGAGGCATCCTCAGGGTTCCAAAGATATCGCATTTATGTTTTGCAGCAACCCAAATCAGTTTGCAACCTATGGCAACAGGCCAAATCACATATAATCCCATTCTCTTCAGCAGTTGTTTTCTCAGAACAGATGCTGCTTTAAGCCCACATTAGATTCCATTGAGTGAAACCATCTGCGTACCCTTTTCTAGGGTTTCTTCTTTTTCTTGAACATAAATATATCTTCTCAAAAAAATGACCTTTACATCAATACAATAACAGCATGTGTCAGCAAAAAATTATGATCGCTCCTCTGGCATGGAGGAAGGGTGAATAAGTTTTGATACCTCTTTGCTGCTATAAGCACATAACTTTAGTGGAATCATATTTTTGTCACTCAATTTTAAAGATTTCTGGGTGCAATATCTCACTTTTGTAGCATAAAACCTTAATGTTACCTATCTGACAAGATGACCTTCCTCTAGTTCCTTCATAGTCTACAATACACAAAATCTGACAGAGAAACAGACTGAGAAACAGTTTTACAGTTGGTCACTCAGGATCACATCTCAGTGCCATTTTCAGACACTCTCAGCTTTGTCATTACTTCTTTTTGATCAGAGAGAATATGACCAGCTATTTATATGCCTTCTCAGAAAACTGGGAACACCAAGGCCTGTCACAAGCCAGACTCTAAATGTGTTGATTAGTTCTAGTAAATTCTGTCATTGTTTGTTTCAGTATTTATTTAATTTTAGAAAGGGAGATATATGTTTCTAACCTCACATAACAGCCCTGAGGAATGTGAGCTTTTGTATTTGATACAATTTGATTTGATGCCCTTCACTTATATTGTAAATAGTTCCTACTTAAATACACTGAATAAATACTTATAATTTCACGGATGGTTTTGAGGGGATTGTTTGATTGAGGGGGTGGTTTTGGGTCGTTTGCTTTTCTTCTTCTTCTTCTTCTTCTTCTTCTTGATACAGCTGGTGATATGCACCAGTATAATATTTATCTCTTTGATGCTTAATGGTTCTGGCACTAATTTCTTGGTCATCTACCATGATGCTGGACAGATAATTCTATCTTATCATCTCAGATGACAGAAAGCACATTAGCATCATACAGTCCCACACAGTGAAGCTTAAACTACCCTGCCAGCTCCAAGCATGAAAGCACAGTGGAACTGTTTATACATCTCATGAATTACAAACATTTATGAGCATAAGAAGGACCTAGATTCTAGCTGATTTAACATCTGTATGTGAGGACCCTTTGACCAACTATGATAATCCTTTCCGAAAGAGAAAGATGGCTACAATTAGTATAAAAATGAAGTGCTTTCCAAGGAATAGTTTTAAAGGCATTTATCAGCATAAAATATGGATAGTAAAAAGATATTTATCTGACAGTGTACTGAGACATCTTCAATTTACTCTGAAAACTATTTAATCAAGAAACATAGCAAAGCCTTGGTTTCATATATCATTCATGAAATGGAAAATATCACACTATCCTCAGAGTGCAATTATCTGTTATGATTTGAAAATGGTCATTCCTAAATCCTCTTCAGCGTCACTTTTTGCAGTACCCACCAGATTTTGGGAAAAGAAAATGCAGATTTTAAAATGGCTCAGGGGAGCTGATTGGCACACATCCAAAGATGGTTTGGCTGGAGGTTGCACCTAAAAATTAACCATTCATTTCAAAAATAAAATCAACTTTTTACAAAATAAATATATTTTGAAGTATCCTCCTACTTACAAGGGCCTCCATAAATAATATAGAATTCCTAGATTTAAAAAATAATAATTTCCAAAAATTTTCATTTGTTCAGCAAATAAAAATCAAACTCTCCAATGGCCACCCAGAAATTTCTTATGATAGAGCCTTATAAATGATTACATTTTTACATATTTCCTTTTTTAGTCTATTCTCTTATGGGTATAAATATATATAAACACACACTCACACTACATACATGAGAATTGTTTGAAATGAAAATTTTTAATATCACAAATGGGAAGCTGCAATCTGGAAAATAATTAATCAGTCAGAGAAGATGCTATGGCCCAAGTCCTCAAAATACCCCAAGCTCTTGAGTGCTTAATTCCTCTGCCTTCTTTCTGGCTTCAAGTTTGAATAATTGCATTGACCTTGGGGATGTGTCTTTGACATTGGTCCAAGAAGTTTCGTGTTTTAATGGGCTATGATGTCATGTGCAACAAAAAGCTTATGCTCGAAGAAAAGGCCATCAACAGTAAAACACTGAAATCTTATGTAACTGAATATAGATTTTGCTTGCACTCAGCAATGCATATTAATGTGGCAGTGAATCACTGCAGCCTACTACTGTAAGCAATACTGTATTAACGGGAGGCAATTGGAATAAATCTTGACAGTATATGAAAAATGTTTCCATTTTGCTTTGCTTTAAATTGCTAATCAACTGCTTTCTCTTGATTGCTGTTTCCCAGTTATTTCAAGAAATAACTGTATGTTCAAATGAAAATAAACAGAATCAATGTGCTTTTAAAGCTGTTTAGGATTGTACATGAATGACACATTAGCTACACTTCACAATAGATGCATTGTAGGCCCTTTTCTTTCTAACTGAAATGTACTTTTCAAAGAACAGATTACCTGCTGGGAACTGAGCAGGCTGCATATGTAAGCTAACCTATGTGCAGGTGGCTTTCAATTAAAGGCATTTCATCTAATTAAAGGCAGAGTGGTGACCTGGCTGACATTACATTTTCTGAGTATTAAAAATGCAACATTTTTGGTTTTGCACATTCTGTCAGGGCTCCTCTAGCTGAGGCAAGAAGAGATGATGACTCCACTCATTATCCCTTTGGTTGCTTTATCATTATGTCTGTTCTTCACAGACATAATGATATCCTACCTTAAAATGGGATTTTAACTGTCTAAAGAAACTCAGTTATATACCTTGCCCCTTGCCTTTTGATGGACCAGAAAATGAGGCATTATTCATAATGGTTGCTGAGAGAACTCAGTTCTCTGTTCTCCTGGTAAGTCTCAAACAAAAGCCATTAATATCATGCCAAGAAACAACAAGCCATGGTATTTTGAGATATTTAATGTATGCTACAACATGGTTTTAACCCTAAACTTAAGAACTTTGCGAGATAATTTTTTAGTTTTGTCAGCTGATGCTTTACAAACTTACTGTGTAGGAAGAGCTCGATGTTTTATGGGTAAAGTGTGTCTAAATTGTAGCAAGGGAGAAACTGAGCAGAGGGAAATTTTTTAATAGAATGGCTGACATAAAGCATATATTTAGGAGGGACATTTATTCAGTATCATTAAAATTTAATTTCTTGAAAAAATGTTGTGGAAAAAAAGTAAGAGGTTTTTTTTCAGACTCTCAGTTTCTCTCCTGATCTACTCTTGCAAAAACATCAGAGATAATAAATCCTTTACGCTGGGAGAGGAAGGTCATGGCTAACAACTTGTGCTTGCACACCTTGTAAAGTCCAGATCCTTCACTACCAGAAACTCTTCAGGAAACTTGAGTACAAGAGTACCTAGGCTTTTAAATGACTATGTTGTATGCACTGTGCATGAAAACTACCCACCCTTGTAATTTTCACATAATGGAAGAAGTTGTACTGTTTTGAGTTCTTAAAAATTATTAGAAAACAAAGACAATTTCCCTTATTTGTGAGGAGCTGCCTCTCAACTTGTTACAGCAAGTTTATGTGCTAAAGTTATAGGTAAAAATACTCTCCAAAATTAAACTAATTTCTTCCTAATGACTTTTTATTTAACACATCTGCAAACTCTATAAATATTCCATTCTCACACACTGCATAGACATCTGAAATAGAAAGCTCTTATTATTTACTCTTTGTTCACAACAGTTGATGTTTTACAAAGAGGCAGCTGTAGATTAAGTTAATTCCTCTGGTGGTGTTCAGACGATTCAGTTGCTCATGAATGTAACTTTTTATTCCTAAGAAAGTATCCTTAAATGCTGCATTTTAAAATTACAGAATGGATTAATGTACATCAAGTATTATAGCTGAAGAATTTACTACATATGATGTTTAGCCTCATTTAATTTCTTGCTGTTTATGATTGGTCATGATTCAAAGTAACAGAAGTTATAGAAAGGTTTCTGCAAGGTTATTAATGAAAAGAAAAAATTCACCTTGCCTATAAGATACTATTGTTTAGAGATTGTAAATCTTACTAAATGCTTTCTTATTCAAGTTAAACCTTCCCTAAATTGCTGTAATTAAAACAAAAGCATCAAATACAGCATGTGTACAAATCAAGAGTCTTCTTCTTTTGACCTCAATTTCTGGAATTATCAGTGATGTTTTGTGTTTTACTGTGGGATTTTCAGGAACTGCCACAATGGTGGAATAATTTTTAGAAGTCCAGAAACTTCTCCAAAGCCTGCTCTAGGTCAAGCCATCTTCTGGCCTCTCTCTGGAACAGGAAATAATGCAATGGATGCATTAACGGTGAGGATGATGAGGCAGGGAAGGAAGGAGAGAGCGCACAGATCAGCCATACAGCTGCAGCATCAAAGTTGCCCAAGATTCTTCTCATTTCAGATCTTGAGGTTTTGGAATCCCACTAACATTATTGAAAGAACTGAAGCCCTGAGAACAGAAAAGTCAGCTGAATAGCAATGAATATTGCTGTTCATTGTTCTTCATATAAATAAAAGTTCATGAAAGAAGCAAATCTAGACAATGATCCAAATTCTTAAATGCTGTACTTACAACCCAAAATATACTAAGTTTTTCCATTTTCCAAGAGGATATTATCTGCTTGTTTTAGGAAGCAATTGAAGCTGGACAGCAACCATTAAAACAAGCAATCTCTTTGTAATCAAAATTAATAATTCATCTAATAAGTCATCTAATTTTGTGCCAAGCTGTATCCCAGATATTGCTGGTCCAAACTGACTTTACTTTTTGACATATGTGCAGAAATTGGCTACGAGCAAAGCCCTGACTTCTAATGTACAGAAGAGTTCCTTGACTTTTAATGTATTTTACATAGATTTGAAACATTGATGACTATGGTGTTTAATAGTTCTTTATGTTTCAGGTATTTTGGGTTTTTTTTCATATTTCCTTTCTAATCCCCAAACAACTCATATTATCCCATGCAAGTTTCTGACTTGCTCAGCCCCATGGGAAACTTTTTGACTGGGGTATAGTAAGACAAAAACCCCTGAAATTCAGGTGTGGTCTGTCTCATTCCACTGTTGACAAGCAGTTTTACCCCAAATAAGAACTCATTGATTTACTTACTATGAACATTTTTCAGTTTTAATTCCTACCATAAGTTTGCAATTGTGCCTGAGCACTACCTTTACTATTCAAAATACCAAGGAGAAGAAGACTATCACTCAGAAGAGAAACATTTTTTATATGAGCTCTTTACTAAATTTTGCAAACAAAGCTTAGAGGCTTTCACGTGGTAATAATTTGTGCTTGCACAGGTTAAAGAATTTGGTTTCACTCCAATGTAAGGTGATGGCTCAGAAGATTTAGCTTTTTGGTTTCACTTTTTGCTTATGCAATATGTGCACTTAGGCATATATCTGAAAAGCACAAAAACTTTCCATGTGAAAACAGATCTTGAACTATAAGTTCAAATGGATCTGTTTATCACAGCTGTAATAACCAGCGCCAGTGACAATATTGAGCCAAAATTCGACTAATTTGGAAAGGTTCTGCTAGAAGGGTTGTACACACTGTGGGATCCCAGTCACAATACGTAGTGGAGAAAACTCTTCTTTCAATGTTTATTTCCATCATGTTTATCTGGACATTTTTCTTCTGATACAGCAGATATCTGAATATTGTGAATGTTATTTAGTCTCAATAATTTTTCATATTTCCTATGTAAACCTAGACATATCTGCCAAAACTGTAAAATACTTTCTGTTCATATATTTAAGTTTCTTTTACTAAAAACATGATCAGTAAAGATAGAAATTTCCATTGTTTCAATACAGCACAATTCCTCTATAATCACAGTGTAGCCAAAAGGTAATAGCTGTACATGGATATTAAAGTAATTCTACTAACAGAGTGCTGTTTTAAAATAGAAGAACAATGAGTTCATCTTTTTCTGAAATTCCATTTTACAGAATGATCAGTGTAAAGTAAGAGGAAACAAGGGACAGAAATATAATAAAAATATTGAGCCTTTAAAAAATAAGTAGGGGGAAGTTAAGAAAGAGATGTTATACAGACAATAGAAGTAGTTCTTGCTGTAAAAAACTTCAAAAGAAAAAAGAAAATTAGTTTCACTCAAATTAAAATACAAATGTGAAATCATAAGTTAAGAGAAATGACATTTTTAGGGAATGCACTGAAGACACCCCCTCCCTCCCTACAATGATCCATATCCAGCCTATGTTATCAGAAGGCATTGTCATCTGAAGGATTTCTGCAGAGCTGAGAGAAATGGATGGTCTTCTCATGTGATTATATTCTCTTTCATGATTCTCAGGGGTGCAAGGGGCTGAACTGGTACTGAGAATTTACTATCTCCATTACAAGAGATGTCACAAGGCACATTAGGAAAACAGATTATGTGCTTATACAGTGCAGTTTTCTTTTGTAGCTATTGCTGAAAAAACCAGGCTAAATGTTTAAGTTCTTTTTAACAGTATGTGAAAGTGCAACATGGGAGGATCCAGTGCAGTCACATTATCATACCTTGAGCTATAATCTTTTGTTCATTAACCCAGAGGGCTTTGTATACACACATAAGTAATGCTACAGCTTAATATTTTCACTGGGCAGGAATTTAAGCCACATGGTTTTTAACATTTAGGAATCTGTTCAGTTCATGCACAGTTACTGTGCCTCAGCATGGAGGGTCTAAATTGTTGATCAATACTAATTGTGGCTATGAGCCCCAGTTTTGATCTACATTAGCCCCTTTTCTCATTTGCAAGTAATGAGAATTTGCCAAGTGCATGTCACCCTTCCACTCACAGCAGCAATCACAGAGATATCAAAGGCAGTTTTCAATTAACTTGTTCAGGTACTGGTGAACATTTCATTGCAGAATTCTGAGTTGTGGAACAAAAATGAGGTTTTTACCCAAAGCAAAAATAATACCTAACAATGTTTTTATTTTTATTTGTCTCTATTGTTCCTATTTTTCACCTCAGATAATCAAGGCTAATATTGAAATCAGTAAATATATCAAGTGCATTATAGTCACTGTCTCTTATTGGGAAAATAAATTTAGTTAGCATTTCCATTTGCAGCATAAGGATTTAAGTCTGGAGACAGGAGGTTAATGACGTTTTCATGCACTATAGCGTTTTGTTAAAATCTGGTATGGTAGAAGGAAATAGAACTTTATGATGCTTACTGCATAAAAACTTAATATTCTCCCTCACCCTCAGCACAATCTGTGCCAGTCAAATATACAGTCCTGTAGTAAGCCAGCTTGATATTAAGAACTCTCTTAGCTCTGCTGCTTCAAGCAACATTTTCTTGATGATAGGAAGGAAAACCAATAAGGAAATGCTTACTTTTTTTTTTCCTTTCTGAAAAGTTCTACCTCAAATTTGCTAGGTTAAAATGAGATAAGCACCATGTCTTCTTATAAAACAATGTCATTAACATGCATCTGAGCAGAAAAAATGAGAATATGTGTTATGGAAAGTTTTAACTTTTGAAGATTGTGCTGTATTTAAATTTAGTGAGATGCTAAAGCTGTGAAATTCCAGTTTACCCCTCAGGTCAGGAGCTGTGTTTGCACAGTGGCAACCAAATCTCTGTTGAATTGGCTCTCCTGTTTTTCTGAGAAAAGCAATATAAACAGAAGATCCAATGCTTGTTGCTTTCTTCTTTAATTTGTCAGCACCTTCTGTCTAGAGTGTCTGTGGTGCCAGACAGAATGCTGCATAAAGAGTGCAGCAGACAAATTGCATTACATATTGTGGCATGTACACTGACATGGAAGTGCCTTGAAAAATCTAAATTATGTCTTCTGTCTAAATCTCAGCCACCACACTGGGGATAGGTTGAAATGGATGATTTTCATGGCTCAGGTGTGACAATCCCAAATATAGTGCCCTCTTCCCCTCACCCCCCCCAAGGCTCTCCCAAACCAGATAATGCTCTCTTGTTCCCCCTATTTCCCCTCCCTATTCTGGGGATGGAGTTGAGAACTGGAGGTGTAAAAGGGTGAAAATTACAGCTCGAGATTAAAACAATTTTCTTGAAACAGCAATGAGATAAGAAAATTAACACTAACAACAACAACATTGATTCTAAAAGGTATACAAAAGGAGAGAATTATTCACATGTAAAAATGCTTATTGCAGAGCCTGACTGACCCAACCACAGCCACCTTTTCACTGACTGGAGAAAGCAACGCCTTTCTTCCCAGAAGGGAAGAAAAGAGTCCTTTTCCCCACCCCCTGGCAATGATATAAGATGGCATTTTTCTGTCCTTTTTGTGCCAGTGACAAAAACCTCCTATCTTATGGGTTACAAAGCTGCTGCTTTCTTTAAATTAACTTTATCTATATATTTATGCCAATATATTCACAACCTCTGGAATGCTATAAGGGAGATGACACACTTCTACCATGAATGCCATTTTAAAAGCCAATGAGTTTTTATGGGTTTTCAGGAAGAACTGATTATGTCAGAGCACAGATAACAATAATGTGATAACACAGCATTTTTGGTGTTTTCCAGATGAACACTAAAAATGTATTTGGAACAAAATTATAATGCAAATATGGGGGAAAAGCTATTAAGGAATTATTCTCAAGAATTTGGACATTGGTATAAAATTGAAATTTGGAGAAAATTCATTAATGTATGGATGACTGTCAGCAGGAGATAGCTGAGAAAGGGAATTTTGCATTTTTGATTTTACATATAATCTGCTACAACATAAGCAGGTCAGTAAAAATCAAACTGAAGTTTCCTCTTACTTTAAGAACGAAGTGCACTTTTGTTTAACAACCCCATATAATCATTCCGAAGTTTTGGAATATCTTGATATTGACTTTACCAGAGCTATCTTTCTAGGCTAGCATTAACCTTTTTCCTTACCTAATAAAAAGAAGAAAATATTTCACAATCACAATTTACTAGTAGAAAGACAAGATTCTGTTACTTATGTTTGTCTTTTTATTGTCAGCTTGGAGCATGTGGGGAGGTGTTAAAGTGACACCTCTTTGTCAATTTTTCTCTGTAATTCTATTTTATGACATCTTTATGACATCTAGACTACTGTAAAGGAAAATATGGTCAGCAAAACTTATTAATTTGTCAATGTTTATGATCATTACCATGTTTTAAATGCAATTTACCAGGAAAAACCAAAGTTTTATATAATACATTGGGAATAAAATTCATCTTCTTAATTGCATGATTCTTAATCTTTTTGAATAGACAATGAAATTCACAGTTGCATGACTAAGTGCAAGATTTGACAACTTTTTCAATTTATTACAGTAAATTACAATTTCACTGAAGCACTCATTCTAGGTTAATTAAAATGCAAGTTGCCAGTAAATGAATTATGCAAATAAGATAGTGCACAAGTCATGCAGTAATTACCAATTCTACATTTATAACCTTATTGATTTTCAATAACTTGCCCTAAATCTTAAATGTGTAATGTGTAATTAAAGAAAAGATTAAGCACGAAGTGTTATGTGAGGGTTTTTGAAAATAAACTAATATTAAATCATTACTTTTCATTCTTTTTGCAGTAAACCCTTCAGAGATGCAAATTTTGATATGGTATATTTTGATCATAGCTTGGCCAATCTCAGTTTTTAGCAGAGTTAGGCAGATTGCCTAAAAATCAGAGAATCCCTCATTTGTTACCCAGTTTTAGAAGAAGTCAGAATGTCAGTTCTTCATATGCATCACTTATCTTTATAACTGTGCAAGGAATAAGTCTTAGTAAATTGACAGGCCCTGGAAGGAATAAAAGATCATCTGGTTTGCTTCTTGCCTTGTCTTTCTCTTCAGAAGCTGTGACCTAGGGAGATTCTTGTGAGACATTTCAGCCTAAAAGCAATGTCTCACTTCCATCTCTTGCAATTTCATAGGACTGTTGTAAATTTCACTGGAGTTTCCACATGATGCAAATAATCACATCTATGAAAGGGGCATCTCTGCTGCAATCCCAAACTACAGTGTGGAGGTCTCACTCCCAATGCCAGGTAGAGGACCTCACACAGGACTAACTGTCTCACCACCCAGAAACTCAGTGGTATCACAGTTGGAAAGTATGAACATGATTAAATGGGCAAAAAATTTGAATATTATTAACTAAAATTAGCTCTGTATTGTCAGATTGCTTCTGAACCATTTTAGTCTCACTGTCTCAGACTCTAAATGCTGCTTTCCCCCAGGAGCCCCCCAAATTTTTGCCAGTAATAAGATCAAAAATGTGGATTGATATGGAGGTGTCATTGCTGAAACATTTATAACTAGGAGCGACAGCAAAAGTTATAAATCTGCACACGAAAGTAAGAAACAACTGTCTCTTTGGTTAATTAGAATTTAATTACTGTATCACTTCATTAATGACTTTTAAAAGGTTTTCATTTTCTTTTTATTGTAACTTCAGGGCATCAGAGAGGTATTACCTTTTTGTGGTTTGTGTTCCTCAGCCTTCCCAAAGAAACTACTGCAGAGCACAGTGGTACAAAAGGTCAAAAGTCTGCTGGACTTCACACACTTAACACATGTAGAGGTAATTGCCAGATAGCAGTGTGATTTCAGCTGCTGCTGGCTATGAGCTAAGGTTCAGGCAATTATCTGTGCCTGAAAGGCACAGCCTAGTCCTGGAAATATTTTACATACAAGAGGAAACAGCCCCAGATGGTCCAGTCCAGCCAAGCAGGTTTGCCCCTGACCCACACCCAGCAGTGCTTTCTCTCTGGCCCCAGCAGCGCCCCAGAGCCCGTGGGGGCAGCAGGAATCAGGGCTGGCTTCTCCTGGGTGTGTTTTAAAATGGGCAAAGCTGTCAAAGGAGTCATTTGTCAATTGTCTTTATGCTCCCTGGAGAAATAAGGCAGCATTACACTTTGCTGCTCTGTAGTGCTGTAATAAGCAAGAGAGGAAGAGAATTACTTGACTTTATCCTCATGTATAGGTATAGATAAAACATCCAAAAGTAATATACAGATGGGATTCAAATATTGATTATTTCATTTCTTGCTGATAATAGCTTTTAGTCTGAACTGTGCATTTGTAAATCTGCCTTAAAATAAACATCTACTGCATCCAATTTTAGAAATACTTTGATGAAAGCAACATCAGCTATGTTCAGTCACTTTTAATGTTCTCTTGAAGTGTCCACAGAAGATATCAAAATACTGCAAAACTCATGCTTAGCTTGCAACACAAACACAGAATAATATGGGTGGTTTGTGGATAAGAGAAAATCCCAAGGGGAATATCCCTGATGAAGGCAATTGCGACTGACTCTCCTCACAATTATAGAGATCCCTTTGGCTAATGAGAGCCAAACCTTTGGATATCCAGAAATTCTAAAATCTTGTCTCCCTTCATCCAAGCAGCCAGGTTAAGAGAGATCTATAGACTGTCTGAGGAAATCATTCCTTGCTCAATCCTTTCCAGACCTTCATGTTCTCTTTTAAAATGGTTTGTGAATGCCAGTCTCGTGTATTGTGTTATGTTACCATGATGTCAGACAGAAAACATCAGGGTCATGTGAAGGTTTCAGCAATAAACAGAGTCTTTCCAGAGTCAAGATATGAAAGTTGTTCAGTTTTAGAATAAAAAGAATATAAATTGCTTAGAAGGGACTACCAAAGGTGATGTAAGACAAGGTGGCAAAAGAAATGTCAATTGCAGCCCCAAGTGGCACAAAGGAACTGAAGAAGTCTGTGAATACTCACTGTGAAGTACTGTGCTATGCAGAAGCTCTAGGACACGCTGAGCATGTGTACTGCTCTGGCAGATCTGGTGGCACAACTGTCTGACTTCAGTGCACAAAGTTAATACTTAGGACAACCTAAATAATCACCGTGATGACGACTCTGTCTCAAAGAATATATACAAGTGTTTGAGCGCTCCAAACTGAGAAGATAGCTAAACCGCATTGCTTGTTCACATTAAGTGAGCAAAAGTAACTTCAGACAAAATCCAGGGCCAGTGTTTTAAAAAGGAAAACATTTAGACAACATTTAAGAAAGCAAAATAAAACCTGATTCTCTAACTAAACCACTAACTAAAAGTAAAGAGATAACAAAAAATTGTAACATCCACTTCTTCCATATCTGAATTTTGACCTGGTACTTCAGTGACTATTCAAAAAAAATTGCATAAGTAAGTTTAAAAATTAATGCCATTTTTGCCTTCTTCCATTGCCTTAAAACAAGCAAACATGCCCCCCCTCCCCCACCCCAAACAAATGAACAACCAAATCCCCAACCCTCACACCCCACAGGTTATTAAAAATCCCCTAAGGGACCAGGAATTCATTGACTTTAAAATTTACTTGGTGCAGGGAGTGATCTGGGCTGATCCAGTGTAAGAACATTTGAACTGCACACTGGGTAAAAGCTTGCTAACAATGAGGTGTAATAGACAGTGGAATGATCTCCCCAGGGAAATAGCAATGTTTGATGCCTGAAACCAGACTAGATAAAGCAACAGGAAACACACTGTTGTGCCCCACACCATATTATAATGTGGCCAAGAAGTGACTCACTTGCTATTTCTTTTCTCTCTAAAAATCTATATTTCTGTGATATTGTTGTGGTAACAAGCAGCTCTACAGCTCTTTTGATAATATCCATTAGGTAATGGAACAGCAATGACTCTGTAGAAAATTGATTCAAAATTTTGTCCTGTTTGATATTGGAATGGAAGGCTTTTGGCAGAAGGGAGGAGATTTTTATCCAAAATCATTTCATGAGCTGAGGGAGATCTCAGTGAACCACAGCCCATCATGATGTGCTAAAAGCTCACGAGGAGGGGGCTTCAATGCACACCAAGGTTCAAAAGAACACTCTGCGGAAATAAGAGCCATGCACAATCATTAGAGGTATAAGGAGTTATTGTCACTGACTATTTTTGTCTGAGTACAGCAAAGTTCTCTACTGATTCTCAAGTATTTCTGTTCCTGGCACTACTGCTCATCTTCTTTCAGCTGAGAATGGAATATTTTTATCTTCTTTTCACTGTTCTATAGAACTGAAACAATAGCATCAGCAAAACTGGATGTAATACAAAAGAAACAAAGAAATTTCTTGCTTTGGAAACTCAATGAAAAAGCTTCGTAAAAAACATGAAAGGAAAGAAATTTACAACAGAGAATGGCTGGAAATGTCAATTTACTTTAAACTGAACAGTAAAAGTTATTTCTTGCAGGAACAAGAAAATTGCACTGGGACTAAAATAGTACCACTTGGTTTAAACCTGTTGTTAATAGCTAGAAGGGTAGCTACAAAGAAATGCTTGTGACAAAGGTACATTTGTTCTGTTGAATGTTGCAGTTGTCTGTATGACAACTTGCTTTTCATATTAGACCAAATAAATAGAAACCTATTTTCTAAGCAAATGGGAATTGGAAATGGGAAAAAGGGAGGCATTATCTGATCTTGAGCTTTAGGAAAAATTAATGATTCCTTTGTTGCAAATTTTTTTATCATGAGAATCTTTATCAAATGCAACACTATGTTTGCAGCAATGTCCTGAGGCAATAGCAGAAGAAATTCACTCAGTGCCGCAGCAAATGATCAGATTGTACAGGGGCAATTAATTCAAAGCACAAACAATAACATTTAAACAAATAGTAATAAATGATCCAAACCAAACAAACTCTTTAATTAAAAAGCTTCCTTCAGAGAGATGAAGGACCTAGGGAGGGAGAGAGATCAAATCTTTGTCAGGAAGGCTAGTGTGAAGAAAAGCAGTTCAGGAGAAAAAAATGCTTTCTGAGGAAATTTTTATTTTACAAAATATGTTTAATGAGATCTTCAAACCTAAGGATCAAATAAAAGAAAATTGATGGGAAAGACTGTTTTGGTAGATAGCTGCAAAGGATCATTCATCTCCAATTCCTTTTATTCAAAGGAGTAATGCAGAATTGGTTAACAGTGAAATAAAATCAGTCTTCTCCCCACTAGAGATGTCCTTATGAGAAAAGAAAATTTGTAACAAAATAACAAGCCATGGACTTTTCAGGACAGGTGACTCAGCCAGGATGATTTGACAATTCTGGCTGAAGATCCTGTTGCAGTCAAGTAGAAACCCCTCCTGCATGTACTAATATTCAATTTAAATAAGATCTGGAAGGAAAGTGCTTATTACTTCAGATCAAATACAACTGAACATGGTATTCAACAGCCAAAAAAAAAAAAAAGACTATACATAATAAAACACCCCACCCAATAAACCAAGCTACTGCACCCAAGCACTGATCATCCAGGAAAAATAGAATCTGGAAGGGTATTTTGTTTGAATTACCCTCAAGTGCCTTTCTGAAAAATTTTTGAACTTCTGTGTGTCTTTTCTTCATCCTCTCAGAGTTTTAATAATAAACAATTGTCCAGGTGTTGGGGCCTGACCTACTGTAAAGCTGAGCCCATTTTAGCTAGATTAGCAAGTAATGGAATATTCAAAAGACTGACAGATAGTGGGGAAGATCCCAATATTAGTGATGGTTACTGGAATTCATAAACCCTTAAAAGTTCAAAAAAAAGAAAAAATGCAAAGCTTGTGGGAAAGGTAATAAGTTTCATAAAAGCAGATAATCTGTTGGGAAAAAAAGAGAAAAACATCCCACAACCAGATTCGTAGGCTTACCTGTACTTTATTGAGTCTGAAGCAGCAGACATTGCATATAGTCTTTCTTTATTGCCTTTTCCAAGAAAATGGAGAGCATTCCCACAGTTTGCCTTTCCTGATATAGCTGCAGATCTGTCTTTCAATAAGGCTTTGTTGGCAAAAAGACATTTCTTGTTTTCCCTAAGAGGCCAAATTCAGTAAAATGCACATTAATTATATTGATTCCTGTTAATTTTTCCTCCCACTTTTTGGATCAAAACTGTGAATCTTACAAAGAACTAACAAACCAAAGCTTTATTGAAATTCCAAGGTATATATTCCAAAAGGCCATGCACAAGTAACTTCCTTGTGTTTCTGACAAGCTGTAAGGGATGAAAATGGCAATCTTCAGCCCACTAGATCTTGGAAAAATTGGATGAAATTTCACAGGATGAAGGAATTTGCTCACTTTTTTCTCTGCTGAATTTCAAAAATTTCATGTAAGTGATAGAGTTGTTTGAATTTACTTGATTTCATTTTTTGTCAGTTTCATGAGTCTTTCATGATGAAACTATTAGATAAAATGAACCTGAGTTTCACTACAGCTGTTGAGGCACATCACTGAAATACACACTTCAAATTCAAAGGGAACTCTTGGCTGCTTCATCCTTTTTCAAAATGGTGGCATTTATTCAAGACTCACTTCTGGCCTTTTTTTTTTCTAAAAAGAAAGCACTCCATCACATAAACATGTAAATTCACTTTCTCATCTCAAGGCCAATCCTGAAATCCTTTTCAATATTCGTCCTGGCAGGAATTTTTATTTTCAGAGGAAATAAAAGTAGAGTAAGGATTTCAGCAATGACCACTATAGTCTATGTTCATTTCACTCATTTTCTTTAGTTTTAGGGGTATAATTTTTGTTTCATTCCTGGCCCATCTCTCTTCAATCCAAACTTTGCTCACTAGTTTAATGTTCCAATCTTCCAAAGAATACCATTTTTAGAACAGTTTAAGGAAAACACTGTTAGAGTGTTCGATAGCCTGGGGCATATAGCACTTTGCAGAAGAGAAAAACAAAGTGTGTTTTTGCTGACAGAACTAGAGAAGATGAATTTTCAGCAGTTTGTGCCCACAGGCACAGTGTACAATTGTCTTAAGTCCAGTCTTTGGAGCGACAAGAAATCACTTATTTTTTCCTGTGCTAATATTGTGCTTAGATCTCTCCACAACACTGGATCCAAACTTGAGCAGTTGTACATCCTACGAATAGAACAATAGTAGCCATAATTATGTGGTATTGAGTAATCTGAGACCAAGTTCCCTCCCTGCCTCACATTATGCAAATCTTAATTTGGATTGTAGATTTGTCCTAGTTTCCTGGTTCATAGCAAGTGAACAGATTTCAAGGTTTTGGAAGTCGACAGTCTTGTTTAGAACCACTGGTCAGTACTTCTGCAGAAGGGACAGACTAGCAAGTTGCTTTTTAGCAACAATAAAACCTCACACATCTCCAAGACCGATAGTCTTGCTACTGTGTTTCATAATAATGTCTATTAACTTGAGAATAAAGCACTCCACCTTTTTTTCTTAGGTGTATGTTGTGTTGATCCCAGGCAAAATATTGTCAGTTCCATTTTCCTCACAAGGAAATGGTTAATGAGCTCCCTCTCCCCAGTCTAATATTTCTGGTAAATTCTAATTAGAGAGTAAAAGATTTACTTTAAGCATCATCTATAAGAAAATTCATTCTGTCTCTTAACAGTATGTCTTTTGGTACTGCAAGTTTTCCTTACTGACAAAATGAAAAGTATGTTAGTGAAACATATAATTGTATTCAAACCACATTTTTGAAAAAGAAAATAAAATTACTTAATAATCAAAAATCTAGTACAAAAAAGGTTTTTAAATCCAGACTTTATTGTGCTAGCTATTTTTGATCTTGCCTGAGAACACAGCACATCTGTCAGCAAACAGAATACAGTGCTGAGATATAGTCCAACAAGTGAACACACCATTTTGTTACATTTTACTCTACTCTGACTACTCTCCAGATTTATGTCCCAGCTACCAGGGCTGCAAATGAGAACAGAGAACCAGTTTAGGGAGTTATAGATAAGTGCAGACATAGCTGCTAGTGACCTCTACATTAACTTTTGTTCTTAATATATTATTAAACGCTGTTCTACAAAAAGGTATTGTTTTTGTATGAGGTCAGGGATTTTGGTACTTTCTAATTACAGTGGATTGAGCTTGATAAGCAATCCATTTAATTTAAAGAATCTCATTCAAGAAACAATCTGAAAGTAATAACCTTCATTAAGTCTGGAAGTTCTGTCCTAATTTTCCTTAATGTTTGCAGCTGTTGATACTCACCTTTGAGTCATCTGTGCATAATAAGGGTTGTACAATCAATTCATTGATCTAGCACTCTGAATTTAGGATTTACATCATAGCTGAGCTCTTGGTGCACAGTATCTAATCACAATTATGATCAGTGAGATGAGATTAAATTTGAGTGACTTTAACACGGAGAAATCTGCTCCCACAGCACATGTGTCTCTTCAGATTAGGACATGTGACATGCAATAAACCTGTTCAGCTGTCACAAAATCTCCATATTTCTGTACTTTTCATTTCACATTGTGCTGATTTGGTGACACTGCCCAGTAGAATAAGGACTGAACAGAACTTATGGGCTCACTTTTTGAATAAGGTATCTCAGGCTGAAAGATTCAGTGGAAAGTGCTCATTGTTGAGTAGAAGAGCCAGAGGTGCACTGACATTGTCCTGTTGTTTTTTAAATCTCACCTTCTCCAAACCGTAATTGTAAGACCCAAGTCTTGTCTTTACTAAGATTACCTTTATCTGAATTTAAGTGAATATACATAAATATATAAAAACACATACAGAAGACCAAAGGAAGAAGAATGTAGTAGAATTTATTATTGAATAACCCTACAAGCAAGGTTTATTAATTTTTATTAATCATAGTCTGTCAACTGGTGTGTCTGAAGTCTTCTAATTACCTTGCTGAATTAGCAGTCAAGTGGCATTATTTGTTCTTTGAATTTATGGGGTCCACTTTTATTTAAATGATTAATGATGCATATTAATCAAGAAATGAATTTCTGCAGAAAACTACCAGCTTGGGAAATAAAGCCAGAAATTAATTAGCTCGTTTGAGGTGTGATTGAACTTTTCTCCCCCTGAAAACATGCACTTTACAGTTTCAGATAAATTTAAAAAGCCTTAATATCTTTGGTTTTTGTTTGTAGTGTGAAAACCTTCAAAATAAATTCAGGCTCAAAGTCTTATAGCAACTTGTCCCACTGGTTATATGTGTATTATATATTATATATATATGCATTAAGTAGATCAGAACATAAGTATGTACTGATTGATTTTCCTTTACAGGAAAGGCTGTATGAACTGTGCCATATGCAAGAGCAACAGTGTTCCCCTCTGCTGGAAGGAGACCCTCCCCATCCATATGGGCAAAAGGTTCACTCCCTTGAAAGGCAATGTGGATCCCAAGTTTTTGCCCTCTCCCTTTCACAGTCCTTTGCTCAGTGTGAAACTTGCCATTGATGCAGACAGCAAGAGATGCCAAGATTGTTTGTAGGTATCAAAATACACTGATAATATACAAATTTCTAGTTTCTGTGTTACAAGCATTTAAATCCACACACACACATATTTCATCTCCAGAGTTAGCTGCTTGTCCCTGTTTTTAGCTAGCATTGACTGCCTGTAAATTAATTACCCATAGTAGTAGACTGAAACAGCAAAATAACTTTGCTTGACTATGTCAAGACTTTGCTTGACTCTGTCAAGATTCAGTCTCAGTGGTGACTGCTCCATCCCTAGAACAGATGGAGGAACTGAATAGGCCATCATTACCACAGGAGACCAGGGGCTAGACTCCATCAAGAGCTGCTGACAGGTAATCCTCCTATTCCTCTGGTAGCAGCAGCCTGAGTAAAATTTTTTTGGTTTTGGTATTTTCCATTTCTTTTTACTTTTTTTCCTTAACAGCCTCTGTTCAAGATTGTGTTTTTATAGCAAAGTTCAAGGTTGTCTGTACCTGGCTGGAGCTGAAAGTTGGTTGATATCAATTTAGCTGATGTCACAAGATCAGATCCTGAAATCAGCTGAACAAGGAGATTGGCTTTCATGGCCTCAGTGGTGGGTTCAGCAAACCCAAAGTGCAGCTGAGTGTGGTGAGGAACATGTAGGGCTACCAGAGGGGATTTTACATCAACAGCAGACAGAAAATAAGGGAAAAAGTGTGCCTGCAGCTGAATGGGTTTGGGGCTCTTATCTTGTAGAACAGGGGAAAGGCTGAGCTACCAAACATCTTCTTTGCCTGAAACTTTCCCACTAAGGCTGGCCCTCAGGAATCCCAGGCCCCTGCCACCAGGGCAAATCTAGAGCTAGGAACACTGACCTTCCACGGAGGAGGTCTTGGACTAGACAATACCCAGCCCAGGGAGTTGACTCTCCCTGTCAACCTGCACTGTGGTTCTGTGGTTCTGAAAAAGGTGAGAAAACTTCGGTCTGCAATGTATGGAGAAGAGCTGAAATAAAATAATGTTTAACTTACAAATGTCTAATTGTTGAAAGCTTGTCAGTATGTATAGATTTATTTTGCTAGATCTTGTCTGTCTCTGTCTAACACCATTTTAGTGTACTTCTTTCAGCTTGCCTTACAGTTATCACAAGATGTGAAGACATTTGCCTTAAAAGATCTTCAGCAATTTTAAGGGTAATATGGTCAACACAACATGACTTAAACAAAAAGGAATTTCACAGTGGAGAGAATCAATTTAATAATTTCTGTTTATCTCCCACTGTATTGAAGTCCTCAAACATTGGAGATGTCCATTTCCATAAAGCTGAAGCTGTTTTCCTTCGTAATGAAAGTTAAGAATACCAACTTCTGACCCACATAACGAGGAACTGAACGACCCTGTTTTTAGTGACAAAATAAAGAATCCAAAAATAAAATAAGAGATAGAAATAAGTGCTGCTGTGGAGTTAAACTCTTACGCTAGACTCAAAAGGCAAGCTGTCGTGAGGTGGGTTCAGCCTGGTGACACAGCTATCTTACAGGATTTACTTTCAGGATTACTTTGCTGATTCAGCATATGGCTCTTCTCCCTCTGGTAAAATAAGAAATAAATTCTCTATCAAACTTTTGAAACCTTGGCTTTTTGAGCAATAGAAGCCTTTAAATAAGAAGTATATTTTAACTGTTTAGTGTACTTAATGAATTAAAAACATTTAGGTTCTCCTGTCCTAGTTAAATTCCATCTTGGATAATTAATATCTGCCTCTAATGCTCTCTGGTAAATTCTACTTATAAATTTATTTTTCACTTTCCAATCTTCATAATGATGTAATGACAGTAAAACATAATTATCATGGTTGTTTGTTTTTAACACAGGAGAATTCAGCTTCAGGGGTGGAAATTATAGCCATTCTGGGCAGTAAATGCATCAACTTGGAATCACTCTGGGCTTGAACTATTTGTGAGTTTCAATTGGTTTTCCACAAGGGGTTGCACAGGTCTCCATGCACAAATGGCAGACACACCTTTTCAGACAGTTTGTCTATCCTTAAACTTTTGAAGTTTCCATTTTACATTTACCTGAACAGACACAGAGACAAGTGTGCACACACATCCAAATGCTGTTTCTCCCTTAAAGGTTGCCTGAAACCTCAGTATTTTCCCTTCTGATTTTTGTAAGTTTATATTTTAAAAACTGAATTTTTCTGATGACTCACTGAAAAAAGCAAATACAAAAGATCTATTTTATTTCCCTTTCACAGTTTGTAGAGGGAAATAACAATTTACTATCTAAGAAATGGTCAAGATGTAGTTTTATGGCTTGTTCAGTGAAGATAGTCTATACATATTTCAAAGCAGAAAATGGAAATGAAGTCAACAATTTACTTTTAATAAATCAAATGTAATAATTTTCAATGCATTTTCCTCTCAAAACCAATTTCCTTCAAAGAAGGAGATTTTCTGTGTCATATTTATGTTAAATATTCTGATTATTTCACTGAAAACCTATAGGCCTTATCAGTTCACTTGCAAAACTTCACTTGTGAAGTTGTCATTTGAAACTTTATTTCTAGCTAGAAGCAAATACAAAAGTTGCCTGAAGAATGCTGACTCAAAACAGTGGCCTAGTTTACAGAGGGATGTGGCTACTTTTCATATCATAAGTCACTAAAACTGAAGAATGTCAGCACACCTCAGATTGTCTTGTTATTTGTAAAATTTAGCTCCTCACTGATCATTTTCATCTGGGCATGCAGATGTTGATGACTGCCAAGCAGGTGACCAGCTATGGTACAACTGGGCAATTTCCTACTAAACCTCAGGAGATTCTTTAGTGATGCATTTAGTGAAAATACAGGGGTAATTCTCTTCACAATTCCTCTACAGCAACAGAGCTTGTTTGGAAAGAAGCATTTCCTCCCTCTCATTTGTAGCAGAGTCAGGATCAACTCCATTGCAATCAGTGACTCTGATGCTCAGTACAGCTGGTTTACTATTTTCTGTTGTTGGTAAATTATCCAATTTAGATCCAATTCTCTGATAATTTTAAATAACCTTCACTTTGACTAGTTCCCAAGGTTGAATTTCAATTATCCATGTCCTTTAACCATAGATTTTGGGTTTTGGAGTTCACTTCATTCATCATCTTATTTTTATTGTTACAACAAATTTATGTTAAAGTTAGGCAGATGTTGCTGTCATTATTTTTTCCTTCAAAATGATTGAACAATTGATTGAAACAATTTTTTTTCCAAAATATAATTCAATTACTATGAAATTAAACTTTTCCACAAGAATCTTGCTAATAAATATATGTATAGAAATTTTATAAAAATATGCAGAATTCAATGACATTTTAATACTTTAAATTTTCATTTTAAAAACGAAATTTAATTTTGATTTAGTCTGAATTTAATGTTTATGAACATAAACATTTCCTTCTGTGTTGCGTCAAGCCCTCTTTCCCTTCTATGGTGAGCTTTTCCTTGACTACATGCAAAAATGTGGTTTTCCTTCTGGTTTAAGAGTGTATTTATGGTGGTTAGAGGGTATGGCTGAATCTGTAACACTAAATTACATAAGAAACACGTGGACATGAATGATCTTTAGCTGACTTAAAATGAAGCTTTCCAACATTTTTCCAAATACTTCTGTTTCTGATCTTTGTGTCTGAGAAAGCATTCAATAATGCGGAAAATAAATGTTTTTTCACTCATTTATTTTGGCAAAAAATGTAAATCTCAACTTTTTGTTTAACTTTGGATGCATTTCCATGTAAACCACACAGAATCAATGAGTAATTCTACACAAAAGGAATAATAAAGCTACACAAAATGAATGTGCATTTCTCCTTGTTTGCCAGGCTAACCATTTTTTCCTTGATGCTTTAAAATCCTTAAATAACATATCATAGTCCTTGTCTAGTGCATTTGAGTGCAAGAAGAGATTTTTTTGGACAGTGCAGTTCTACAACAAAACAAATCAGTAAAATTTTTCTGTGTGCACATTAGGTCTTAATTCTTCAACTACAAGTAGATCAGCGAGTCAACTACCATGAATGTGCATGATCAGAAAAGAAAGCTCAGAAAATTTCAAGTAATTGGAAAGTTGAGCTTGACAGACATATAGATGCTGATTGCAAACTAGACTAGATACACTAGTCTAACTAAATATGTGTATTGTGTATTGAACATAAAAAAGAGAGATTTTATACTTGCTATTACAATAATGAATATACTGAAGTGCTTGCTAAGTGATAAAAATAATTTTATTGGGAAACTAGGATTCATCTTTTGAAGAAGCAAAAAAACTACTGTGATTTGCAATTTTGACAGGCCTCAGAGTGAATTTACCTTTGAATTTTTGTATGGTTAATTCACATGTGGCAAAGGAACCTGAGATTTCCCATCTAATTTGGGAAAAGGAAAGACCTACCACATCTGTCTTAAAACCATTACAAAATGCTAAAAACATTTATTCTATTATTAAAAAAAATGGTCAAATGACAAGTTGGATTATAAACTGCTCATGATTTCCCTGCTTGCAGATAAATTTAGTGCTAAATGAGGGAAGGGGAGTGTGTTTTTTACACGTAAAATACAGTTGCCTAAGTTAAAAACTTTGCTCTTTATGTAACCTTTATAATCACTGAGGACAATTTAAATGCTCTGAATTTTATTTTGGACAATGCTGACTGTACTTTTATGTGTGTCTGCCTTGGTATATATACAATACGTTTATGCCATAACTATACACACTCAAAATATATTATTGTACATATAGGGTGTCTATTCACACATGTACAAGTATGTATCAATATGCATATAATGTATGAATATGCACACATATGGGCTTGGATTATTCCTACTTGTATGCAGTGTGGAGATTTAATAGCTTGGTCACCTGAATCCTGGCTGACCTGTCAAGTCCTTGCTTATTTTCTGTTCTCACTGAGACAAGCTGTAATCACAATGGACATTTTTAGGACAACATCTAGGAATAAATGGTCTCTGGTTTATATCTAGTGGTGCTTTGAGTCCAGAAAATAAGCTTTTGAAGCTTTACTTTTCCTTGTACCTTGCACCAGCAGGGGTGAATGTGAAATATGGAATGTTCTTGTGGTGAAATCACAGAGAAATACAAATCAAGATCAAGGAAACCACCAGTTCATCTGCTCAGATGACAGCCAGTATTGGGGTCATTCCTAACTGTCTAACTAGTTCTCAAAAGCATTTCAACAACCAAACTCCTCAATCCATAACAGTACCTCACTACCCTGTTGCTGTGATGGTTTCTAGTGTCAGGATTTGTGCTTTATGTTATGCTTTAAATCCAGTATTTCTTGTTCTGTTCACAAAGGTTGTTGAAAACAGATGCTGCCTTCTCCTTTCTAGTAGGTCTTTATATGCTTTAAAAAAATCGTTATTCTATTCTTCATTATTGACATTTTTCAAATAAATTAAGAGCACTTTCTCTAGGTATCATCTTTTTTATATCAGAACATTCTTATTGGTCTCTGGGGGTCTTGTCCTAATCAATGAACATCATTTTGGGGAATGAATTGTCCAAAACTGCATGCCTCTCTAACTGAAGCCTTTCCAAAGCAAAATTCAAACCTAGTATTTGGGGCTTTTTGTAAAGAAACTTCTTTTTTATAAGATCAATATCTTCTTTATTCACCTTGTGCTCTATTCTAAATCTAGATGATTTTCAGAAATTTTCTCTAACTGGTTGTTCCCATGTCCTTTATTGTGCAACTGATTTTAATGTCACATTTTCTGATTGATTTTCAGACTATTTCTTGAGTATATCAAGAATTGTCCTTCGGCATTCTAATCTTGTCCTCCAACAGGCCTATTGTCCTGATGTGGTGTTGTTTTGAAATTTAAAAATTTAACAAGGTCTTTTTCTGCTACATCATGCACTTCATTAGTGAAAGTATTGAATAGAAGCAGATGCACTTTGATTCTGCAGTGCTGTATCTGAAAACTTTCTTTTATTTTCATAGAGAATTGATGGATTACTCCTCATATGATTGTCTAACCTGTGTTGCACAAATTTCAGAGGCTTTGCTGTCCTGGCTGTAAAGCTGTTGTCCTGCCTTTTCAGGGCTGTATCAAAGCCCTTCTGGTGGCAAGAAGCCCCAGGAAATTTCCTACTTGTTTCCCATCATCAAGATCTAATGAAGAAGAAAAGTTGATTATTGATGGGATTATTAATGAAAAGCCTATCCTAGTTCTTATTTATCTATTTTTTATTTTCCAGTTTATAGGTCTTTGCTTCAGGTCTTTGCTGGGGAAAGAATTGAAATGTGACTAACCTGAAATTCTCATGCTACTCTGCTTTCCATGCTAAAGGAAAATATTTCCTTTCTTTGTTTGCAAATGCATATGGATTTTGCGTTTTGTTTGTTTGATTAGGTTTGTTTGTTTGTTTGAAGTTCATTCTTCTTCCAGCAGTTCTCATATTCCAGTGATTCTACAATGGTAAAAGGGGCTGGCTGTGGGGCATCCAGGACCAGCACCAAGTCCTTTTTCCCAGTGGGAGAGGGCTGCACTCAGAGATTTGACAACCCCCTAACTAGCCCAATAAGCTTTAAATTTGTCTTCCCTATTCTATTGAAGATCTTGCTCAGTTTCCTCTACTGCCAGCTGCACTAGTTATAAACTGACCTTTTTAGGGAAGATTGTCTCAAAAAAGACTCTGACATTTTGTTGTTTTCAATTTTATCACCTGCAATTAGCTTCTTTGTTTCACAGAGGGAGTAGGCCCTTGCTTCAGACTGCTTACCTTACACTGTTAATGCGCTCCGAAAACAGTCCTTGTTATTCCTGGCCTGGCTTGCTAAATGCTTCTGTTTTTTTAATTTGGCCTTTTTGATTTTGTCTCTACCAGCTTGAAATATTCCTTTACAATCCTCTCAACAATGTGATTTGATTTCTACTCCCATCTTGTGCAGAAGTCAGTGAAGAATTTGCAGCTGAAACAAGATGAGCACCTGTTGTGTTTCTCAATCTTTTCCTATACTGCGACATGCTATGTTTATGTGATTAACAGATCTTTTTAAGTACCAGCCTTCCTTGACAATTTTTTTCCTTTTAGAGTTACTTTTCAGATCAACAGCACAGCAATTACTTAATAAATAATTACAATGATTATTGCTTACTCAGAAGGACCAGTACCTCCACATAGTCTTCACGGCATTTTTTACTCATCAGTTTTGACAGTTCTAATTGCTAAGGGTAGGTATTTTGAGAATGTGCAAAAATTGTAAGTAGGAGAGAAGTTCCAGAGAGACAGGCGGGCTGTCTCATACATACTGTCATGCTCCTAGCCAGTTACTTTCAGCATCAGCCTTAATGAAACTAAATGGATTTCATATACAAATGCTACCCATCAGCACAAGAAGGATAGATTCCAGCTTACTCTGAAAATATACGTAAGCCCACAAAAACTTTGAGGTAAGAATCTTTCCCCTTCACTCCAACCAAGAACGACAATTTACTTACTAATTAATAACTTTCTTGTCTTATTTTTAGAGTTAGGTAGCCCAGATATATGGAAAATTTTCCTTTTTTTTTTTTTTTTACATTTACTTATTTCATTTTAAGGTCATTCTCCAAAAACAGCCTGTTCCAAATCCGTTTGGAACAAAAGGGGAATGTATAAAAACTGTTCACAAAGCAACTGCATTTTGTTTTCTTAAATCCAGTGGAGAGGTCACATCTGCTATTTTTTTTTCTTTCCCTCTTGAAAAAAAAGCCAAAGATTTGTTTATCATAAATGTAAGCACTTCCTGGAGTCTGAAGTTTTCTGATCACCTGATAGTCTCCAAGAGAAATAATAAAATAAAGGTGTCTATTTTTGTTTGTGCATTTAAAAAAGAAGAAGAAATAAAGGACTGAGAAACATGACATATACTATGAGTGAAACATAGAAGTGACTAAAGAAATGTGGGAAAGTAAATTTCCTATCACTTAGAAATGTTAGCTCCTCTTAATTAAGGAAGACACAATGAAATGTCCTTAGTATTATCACTAGAAAATTTATGTGCAAAGGAGGTACAGTCACCATTTCTTCATTAGGATATATATATTCATTCTTTGCATGTAATGAGGACCAAATTTCTTAGGCTTACCTAAGAAAAACTAAATGCATTTTTTAAATTCTTTCATTAGAAGCATGTTTAGCTCAAATAGGAACAGATATGAGCACATTTGAAAAATATCTTTTCAAATTGATTATACTTCATGAAATCCTAGCTCAGTTATGGACAGGGAACATATCTGTGCATCTGAAATTCTTATTTATTTAATTGCTACCATCTTACAGGAATTTCAACAAAACACACAAATCCAGCTCAGAGCACACACTGAGGTTGCAACCTGTCGAGTTAGTTATGCTCACCTGAACTAAAAAGCCAAAGATCAACTCTCAACACATTTGTAAATTAAATGAAGACAGAGTAAATTGTATTTTTCTGATCTTAACAGAAATCTAAGTGACCTTTTGGCTCACTACACAGGGTAATTTAAATATCCTGACTTGATTCTCTATTGCAGCTTCCATATGTTCTCTCATACTCTGAGCCACTTCCACGGCATGCCTTCCTTTTCAGGTGAAATAGTGAAATCTCAGTAAACAGGAACTGATCATGTGAAGTAAACTGCACTTTTGGGATTGAATTAAGATTGCCTTGGACTAGGATTTTCTATATGTTGGGCTGCTTCTACCTCTCTTGTTCATTTATTCAGTCGTCTTCTTTATGACTTTTGTTTACCAGTGTGGAAGGAAAGCGCAAACTCTCATGCTGGTTATGCATGACTCATGAGGGTGTTCTACTTACTGGGGGATGGCTCCTTTCTGTTCTCCCATTCTGAAAAGCAGAGTGAGAAACCCTTAGAGTTGACAGCCTTTGTGTAAGAGAAAAGATCCATCTGTGTCCACTAAAATAATATTCCTAGAGTCATCAATCTGATCAGCATGTCATAACACTGAACTTTAATGCCCAGCCATGGTGTTTGGAAGATAAGGAGGATCCACTCATCAGTTATGTCTGTTGTACAGATCTTCATCCATGGCTTACATTAAAATTTAGTTGGTTTAGGGCCGAGCCTACTTTTCAAAAGGTCAAAACTTTCTCCTAATGACTGTGAGCACAAATATTAACTGAAACATTCACTCATGTGACTTGTCTGCATAGAAATATGGCAGAGGGTACCAGCATCCATTTATTTCTGTGTGGAAATCAGTGCTACAGAGGAATTTAGGTCATGTGTGCCCATATAATCCCATAAATTTTTAGGTAGCAGCCATTTCATTTTGCAGTATATTTTAATCAGGTTTTCTGGATAAACTGCACAAGAATTATGTATAGCAATTTTACCATGCAGTAATACTGAAGATTTATAGTTTATGAGCTTACTTTTATCTTGTTTCTCACAACTCACAGTTACTTGTGTAAAAGCACATAGCTGCAATAGTTTTCTGTTCAGGGCCTTAAAATAAAATTTGAGAATAATGCTCTTGTTTATGTGTTTATAAGTTTTTCTTAGAAGATACAGAAATGCTTGCGATTTCTATTGAAAGCAGAAAATAACCATCATGAGAAATTTCAGAAAATATGTCCTTTCTGGTCAAAAAGTGATTCAGCTCTAGATGATTATTTTTATTTAACAGTTACTTTGGGACCATTTACATAATAATGCCTTTCATTGAACTGGGAAAAACTCAACTTGTTTTCTTACTGAAAACCTAAAAGTAAGCAGGCAACAAATAAAATTATGAAACAATATTCCTGTTCATTAATTTCTTTTTTATATACATTGTCATAAATTAATACTTGCTGGGAATGCATTTGGAAGTATAAATTTTGAAGGTGCGATTGGGGGCAGAAATATGATAGGGAAGAGACATCTGAAAAATTAATAAAGAATGATCCATTCCAATTGGGATAGCTGCACTGAAATCCAAGCACCATGTACATGTACAAAATAATAGAACATCTTCTGTTAAGGAGGAATAGGCACAGCTTTGTTAACACACAAAAGATAAGGTCTTCTAGGTTTTTTTGGTGTTGATTGAACACAGTTAATGACTGTGGAATATGAATTCAGACCATATTTCCCGTAATATTCAGGATGTCGCTGAAACAACTAATAACAAAAATATGAGGTCACCTCTACTGTGAGGTACCTCTTATAATGTCAGAATAGTACTACCATTGGAATTCCAAGAAAAGGTCAAATTTTGGTTGATGAGGTCTATCCATTTCTAATCTTGGAGCTACACAAGCTCTGTTAAATTTCAGTAAGACAGCAAAGTACTCCTTGTAATCAGACTCACAGTGGGAGGAGGAGGAAGTAACAATCACCTTGTTACACAGCTCTTGCTCATTTAGTTTAACTCCTTAAGATAATTTCGCTATGAAGGTCATACATGTTATACTTGACTGTTGGAGTCACATGCCTCATATGAAGGCCCCAGATGTTCACATAAGAACATGCTTCATGTCTTGAAACATTTCAGCTGTCTGACAAGTACAGTACAATTATGCTCATTGATTCCTACAGAGTCTACAGGAAAAGATTCCCAGAAACAAGACACGCTATTACTGCCTGTGCTCTATTGGATATGACCATCTCTTTAATAATGAGAGATACACCCCACCTGTAGCTGCAGACTTGATTGTCACAAAATGAGGAACTAGATCAGCAAATTTCTTAGTTTTCCCTCCAAGATAAGAAAGCTAACCAAATGACCTTCCTCCCTCAACCAACTATTTGCCTCCTTATTTGAAAACATATAAAAGGCATTTATGTGTGTCTATGTACCATGACAGTAAAATGCAAAATTAGCATTAAATGTAAAAGTATTTAATAATGAATTTGTAATTAAATCAGATTTTGTATGTCAGCAATCTAATGATTTGCTAAAGGACAGCTCTTTGAATTGATGCTTAATGCTCATCTAAGGACAAAATAAGATTTGTAATATAATTAAATGAACAGAAATGCATAATCATAATATTATTAATATGTTAACCTTGTAAAAATATTTTAGTATTGCAGGCACCTAACAAGATAGCTATGGCAAGTTAATTAGATTTCAAGTAAGTTTCTAACCATGCTAATTCATATTTTATAAGAATATTAATTAAAAACCAACATGCTATAGCTTCACTGAACTATCTTGCTATATTTTATACCAGCTCTGACTTATAATTAAACAAAGCAACTATAAAGGACTAGAAAAGTGCCAGAAACCATTTCTTGCTAATATAGTAAAAATTATTCTGCAAATGGTTTATCTTTTATTACATTTCGTGAAGATGTCTCTTTAGAAGTCAGTGTAACATACGAATTTTCTACGCAAACTTAAATATGGAGTTGACAATGCAAATATATGTATTAGGGCAATTTTATTGCTCTCTTCTCATTCAGAGGACAGAATTAAATTATCAAAAGCAAGAGTTATAGAAAATAATGAAATAATGAACTGATGGATATTTTTCCCTTAGGTCCATGGCAAAGTCACCGAATAAAACATTCTTGTAATCTATCAATGAATCTATCTTTTTAATCAATGATTAAATCACTCCTGATGCTGGGCTTAGTTCAGCAGCTGTAAATGTTGTGCATGTATTTCCATTCATGACTGTAGCACAGAAAAGCCTTATTAGTGGCTAGATGCTATAATTACTGCTATTTTATCACATTCTTAGATGGTAAAGACTCAAGAAAGTCAGGAATTCATCATTAAAATTAGGAGCACAAATTTTCTTTAGGAAAACCAAAGTAGCTCAGCTACATCCTTCAAGATGTCCATTTTGATCCATGAAACTAAAAGTCCTTTGATCTAGGTCAAGTAGGATCCTCATTCTGGAG
The DNA here is from genome assembly GCF_028551555.1 of Melozone crissalis. NCBI lineage: Eukaryota > Metazoa > Chordata > Aves > Passeriformes > Passerellidae > Melozone > Melozone crissalis. The sequence continues at coordinate 37,985,780 of NW_026535794.1, forward strand.
AACAGCATGAACCTGGAGAAGAGCAGAGGGCTGAGTGTCTTTCTTATCAAAATAATCAAAGGCTCCATGTAATTCGTCTTGTTACTCTGAACTCCAAAGAACCTGGTCTACACAGATCCTCATTTATTTTCCAGGTCAGCATTCGGGATGTGTAAATCTAAGACACCAATGCTTCTCTTGCTGTCCTGGGTTCTGTCAGGACCATCCCACTTCCTGAGAAGATGCCAAATCTTTTTACAATTGCTTTTATTTTACAATTGCTTTTACCTGAGACTTCCTCAACAGAGTTTCCTTCTTGACAAGACTTTCTGCAAATTCCAATGTGAGATACTGCAGCCCGTTTTTCAAATGTTGGCATTGCTTTGACTTACCTTGCAAACCACAGTCCTTGCTAATTTGTGAACTCTGATTTAGCATGCCTTGCTTGGTTCTTTGTAGCATTTTTGTTCCCTGTTATGACCTCAATGTCAGGATGCTATTTATCTCCTATAAGCTTCAGACTGAAAGAGTAAGTTATTGATCTGCTCCATTTTTCCCTTCAGGGTCCCATTTTGCTCCTCTTCAGAAATCAGTCTGAGGCACAGAAACTGATTTGTTTCATTTTGTGTTTGAGATGTGGCCCAGATTTTGCTCAGTTTAGCAGTAGAAGTTCCTATAATCTCATGTCTCCCCTTAGTTTAGTTTCCATGAACAGGCAGAAGGACAGAAACAAAATAAGTCAACCTCATTATTTTTAAATTTTTTAGCTTGCACATCAGTGGGGTATTTTGTTAAGAACCAAAGGCAGCTAATGACATTATCCTTTCTCGATAAATTTCTCATAAATGCAATATTTTTCATTGCTTCTGTGCTTGCTATGTGTCAGGCTTTACAGTCCCTCCCCTTGTTCTTCTTGCTCCAGATGAAAAGCAACCCTTAAATGAAGCTATTTCCTCAGCAATGCTGTGCTCATCACTGGGTGGGTAAAGAGGCCTGTTCCACACATCCCTAAAGCTCATTAGATATTCTAGATACCTGGTAGTGTTACACACTCTCACACAGACAGCAATGCAGGGAAGAGCCAGGGTGCAGGAAAGGGAGGATTCCCCTTTGTTGATACAGAAAAATCTCGTTTCTCTTTACCCCACTGCATTATGTGCAGGACTTTGATTCACTCCGTTAATTGTTTATCTTGCTTTATAAAAATATCTATAATCAAAGCTTTAAATATTTACTTCTTCCATTTGCTGATTAGAAAGTAATACAGTTGTAATGTAATAATACAGTTATAATGTGAGATACTAATGAAAAAAAAACGCCTGAGTGTCTTTGAGTCCTTTTATCCAAGCTATATATTTTTATGCACAGTACAGGAAAGCTTGTGCAACATGGGCAATTAGTTATTCAGCTTGAAATGTCCCAGTGTTTACTCAATCATCCCTTTGCAAAATTTTTCAGTGTAAGGTGGTAAGTAACACATGCAATTATTTTATTAATTTGTATTTATTTCTCTACGCAGAAAAGGTATCTCAAAATTTTGCTCAGAAAAATGATAGTGAATCATGCCTTGGCCATTCATTTTATTTCTTGCAGACAAACCATCCGGAAGATTAAAAGCTCAGCAAGATACTACATGTAGGAAAAAGAAAATCAAAGGAGGACATTTTACCAACAACTAGAAACATTTTTTAAGGTGCCTCAGACCTCTTAGGGCTATTAAAAGGTCATCAGGTTTGTAAGGAGGGACAACTGAAGAGCCAAAAAACTTATGCTGAGAGTAACTTCCTCACAGAACTATGGTTTTGTACATGACAGAAGTCCAGATCAAACACCTCTAAGAAAAGCTAAAGTACCAGTTATAAAAGCCCCCTTTTATACTGGTTCATGTCTAAGGTATTATTGCCTTTCTTGACAGGCAAAAATGAGCTCTCTGGTGTCATTCTACATCAATACCTTTTCCATTCTCCCATGTGGTCTGTTTGAGAGATACAAGACAATAAGCTGCATCCTCCTGAGCCCTTACATCTTCTTCAGACACCATGTGGTTTTTGAAATCTGCTGATAGAGTGTGTCACAGTGAGTAGCAAAGTTCAGAGCTGTAAGAAACAAATGCTACCTCTTGAAAATGCCTAGATGGGAAAAAATATTCTGCTTTTTTACTATCATCTAATAGCAAATGATTGTTCACAGCAGAAGCTAGGCTGTGAGCTTTTGTTATTAATCATAGGGATTTTCTCAAATAAAAGCCCCTGGGAAATTCATCATCTTCATCAGCCTTTGTTCCCTCTAGTCCACCATTATTGTGCTGGGATTGTGTCCACTCTAACAAAGCTTCAGCCAAAACATTGCCACCCAGCTCCATCTATAAAGGGAGCAGTAGTATGAGGCACTTATTCTCTTGTTTTCTCACTTCTGCAATCCTTAAAGCCCAGATGGCATTCACCCTTGTATACTACTGCTCTTTAAAAAAATACATTTCCTCTTACAGTAGTACATAGAAACACTGAGTTGCAGATAAATGTCCAGCAAGAACAAATAATTGTTTAAAGGAGCAGTCAGTATCACTCACCTCCAGATTACTTTTGCTGATAGAAATGAACTGGCCTGAGGTCACAAAGTTCTACTCATAAAATGTGAAGTTTCTTCTAAAATTGAGAAGGCTTGTTTATTTCTTTGAAACTTGCTTTTAAATCATGAAGATTGTTGGTTACTGGGGTATGAATTCTTGAACAAACATATTTTATGTTGTGCCTTAGTACAGGGACTTTCCTCCCAAGGCAGAAAAGCAAGTGCATGGAAGGTTACTGGTAAAATATGCAGTGAAATACAGTGTTCTGAAAACCAAAGTGCAAGAGGGTTTACAAGTATTAAATATGTCAAACTTTAAAGGTCTTGCTGCCCTTCTAGTACTGTAGTGGTTTAAATTTTTTTGAGCAGTTCCAAATGCTGATGTCCCAATGTTCATGTATTCTGAGAGCTGCATTTGGTTTTGCTTAGGCTGGAACTATTTATCAGATCATTGTTTTGGCCTCAAAGATAGTATTGTGATAACTTACAGACAGCATTTCTGTAGATGAAATTGAGGAGAAATAGAAGTGAAAGGGAAACCTTCACATGGAGGCCAACCTTACCCTTTGGCATCTTGAACCATCAAACAAATAGAGAAAAAGGCTGGCTTTTAGCAGTTCTCCTTTTGGGGGGTTGGGTTTTTTTGTACCAGTTTGGGAAAAAAAATTCCTGCAGTTTTATGTCTGAAACACCAAAAAAAAATTCATGTCAACAAAAAAACTGAGAATAGCTTGACCTAATTTATAACTTTTAAATATTGGTTTCACTGCAGTTTCTTTATTAGTATGGAAGCCAAGTTCTCTTATCATTTTTACCCTGATGCTTCTGCTTTCATAAATCATATATCAAGTTGATAAAGAGAAATTCAGCACAGCCCTAGGAAAATTCAACAGGTTGTCAGCTATTTCTTATTCAATAATTTATGAGAACAAGATGTCTCCATTACATAAATAATTCCTTTGAATTTCATTCAATTATGCTGTTATTTTGATGTTTACTATTGAGAGAAGATGTGGCTTTTGAAGGGCAAAGTGGATGTTCTGAGTTAAAATATTTCTTGAACTCGAGAGATTAGTGATATGGTATTAATAACAATCTGTAACACAGAACATACACATGAAGAAAAATATATTCCTTGTAGAAGAAGCAATATATGTTGTGAACCCAAAAGCCAAACAGAATAAGTCAGAAATTTTTCAAATAAATACCCTCTCCCTGGAAAAATAGGATTTATTGGAACCCAAATTTGCCATTAATATTATGTGTTGCAATTTGTGGCAGTGGGGCAAGCCTGACTTTAATATATGAATTAAAATTCCAATTAATAAAAATAATGTTTTCCTCACTAGCTACATATGTAATCAGAGGCCACTGGGACCTCTGAAGATGATGAAACCTTTGCCTTTTTTTAACATTCTGCTTATTTTCTCTTGAAAGGGACAGCTGATACTTGGTGCAGTCCATCCCTCTAAAAACTTTGTGAACCTACTGAAATATTTTTTGTTATTTTGTATTGGTGACAAAACATGCAGTCATCAAAGACTGCACGATATATGCAACAGTAAATCTCATAGCAGCTCATTGAAACAGGTCAAAATTTGTTACAGCATTTAACATGTTTTGGCAGATACATTGTTTGAACTGACAACCTAAATGCAGTTAAGGACATGTGTGGCTTTATGCAGCCTGCAGTGGGAATTTCACTGGCAATCCCAAAGCTTTCAGAGAAGGACATACGGTGGCTCAGTATATGTACAAAAGGGGTGAGGTGGGGAAAGTTAAAAAATCCTTTGCAAGACAATGTTTATTTTGTCTGCAATCTGACATACAATCACTGAATCCCTTCACCTTGTATTGTCTTAATGGTGATTAATCTGTGCACAGCATTGTTTTGATGCTTTAAGTTTTAGCTTTCATATTTTCAAGATTTTGTACTGCATTAGTATATAACTGATTATATATAGCATATAAATAATTATATAGTGTATAGCTAATACATACTGATTCCCATTTTCTACTACTTTTGCTAAGGCTTGTGTTTTAAAGCACAGGTCTTCATATGTTCCCTTTAATTCTATGTTCTGTCTCTTAGTGGATAAGGCAGCAATGACTTTGGCATTTTGGTACTCTAGGCATATGACTGTCACATCATGGGGTTGCTACAGTGAGTTTTCCTGAATAACTCTAATCTCTAAATTATTATATCATCTAGTATGCAATAGAAAATGCAAGAAACTACAGGCAAAATTTGCCTGGGATGCATATACATTATTGATAGCAAATGTGTTGTATGTACCTCGATAGCAAGATGTTTTTAAAATGTTTAATTCAGTCTGAGGTTTGATTCTGATTTGCTTCTAAATCCAAAATATGTGCAAGCTCTGTTAATGTCATATGTTAGCTACTGGATGAATAAGTGTATTTCAAAAGTTATCATCAATAGAGAAAATTAGTTGATAGCTTGCATTAGTATGCTGTCAAATTTATTTCTTGATTCCTCTTGCAGCTTTGTATATGCAGCCTTGCTTTGCTCTTCTGTCATCATGATTTTGTGTGTGTTTCTCCTTGTATGATCTTTTCAAAGTATTCCTTGGCACGTAGCAGATCATACCTAATTCTTTTCTGTTGCAACTTTTAAGTTCATCAGGTTTCCAGATAACTACAGGTGCATCTGCATTCCAGAACTGAGATCTCATGATCTCATTGACAGGGCATAGTTGTTCAACTGTCACACAACTCTGTTTCATATCACAGCTAACAGGAGAAGCACACAAAAATATGCATATGATGACCAAAGATACACATCATAAAAGCACATTTTATGTCCCTTTAACAGTAAAATTTTGCCTAATAAGTGCAGTCTGTGAAATCGAAGGATTATTAATCATATTGTTAAACTCGTATCTAGAGCACTTTTGGTAGACAGCACTCTATCCCCCGTTAACCATATTTATGGAACCATAGAATGTTAAAGGTTGGGAGGATCCTCAAAGGTCATCTAGTCCCAACAGCCCTCTGCCTGTTAGGTAGGGGTACCTCCCACTACACCTCCCTTAGATGCTCAAAGGCCTATCTAACCTGGCCTCGAACACCACCAGGGCTGGGGCATCCACAGCCTGCCTGGATAATCTGTCCCAGTGCCTCACCACTCTTACAGTAAAGAATCTTTTCCTAATATCCAGCCTAAATTTGCCATCTTTCAATTTGTACCCATTCCTCCTTGTCCTATCACTACAGCTCCTGATGAAGAATCCCTCTCCAGCTTCCTGGCAGGCCTCCTTCAGACACTGGAAAGTTGCTGTGAGGTCTCCACTCAACCTCCTCTCTTCTTCAGGATGAACAGGTCCATTTTTCTCAGCCTCTCTTTGTGAAGGAAGATGCTTCAGTCCTCTTATCAATTTTGTGGCCCTCCTCTGGAATTGCTCTAACAGTTCCATGTTGACTGATTCCACACCAGAGCTCTGCATTTGGTCACATGAATGTCATTTATGATTTATTTCGATTAGACACTGGATTGGAATTACAGATGAGGTGACAACAGCCACACTCAAGTTCTCCTGACATCATTCAAGGGTTCCCCCATATAGTGAGGACAGTTTTAGGAGTCCAGTGCTGCTTGCCCGGGACGAATAGGGCAGGCTAACTACAAACAGGCCATCAGCTGTGCTTTATTTGTGCCTCAGATCAAAGAACACTCAGTTAGTTTACAGCTGATGAAGTTGTGCAGCCAATGGTGAGATCTTATGTTTGCTCAGGCTGCCAGACACCATGCATGCTGATGTGAGAGGTAACTGCCAAATCTGAATTGTTGCCTTTACTGATGTAGATAGTAATGAGCTATAATTACCATTTGCCTTTCCATATGTCGCTAAAGAATTTGTGTAATTAACTCCATATTTAAGTATGATTCATCTATGCAAAATTAAATGTGTCTACTGGATCCAGGAGCCTTAGGATTCCTTAGGATTTCAATTGCTTTGCTAATTTGCTCAAGGTAGGGGGTTATGTTAATTTTGCAATGCTTTGGATGACCTATTTCTTTATGATTTATTTATTCATAGTTTTCTGTTTATCGTCTGAGACTGTACTTAGAAGATGCATAAAAAAACCACAATTAGAAAAAATGAGACAAACAATTGTTACATTTGCTCCAGTTTTGGTACAAATAGATTTTAAGTCCTAAAGTTTGATATCAGTAATTTGGATAGCTGTTCCGCATTATATATTCTTTTAAAATACAAAAAAAATCCCCAAAAAATACAACAAAAAAACCCCCAAAAACCAAAGCCAAAAAAACCCAAGCAAACAAAAAAACCAAAACCAAACCAAAACAAAAACCCCAAACAAAAGAAAAATCCTCCAAAATTTTGTAATATTTCCTTGTAAAAAAATATTTAAATTGTCCCAGACTGAAATTTCAGGTTTTGACTTAATGAAAAATTTTAAGATCTTAGAAATTCTTACTGAATAGACAACTACTAATTGGACTAAAGTCTCCATTCAGTCATTGAACTGTCCTTCTCAACCCCAATGAGGGTGAAAGAACCATGAGTTGTTCAAAATGAGAAAAAACTCTTTCCTAAAACTGCCTAGCAATCCCTGATAAAGCATGTTAGCTTTGTGTCTTTAACCATGTGGTTACCATATGTGCCATCTTTCCCAGATCATATTTCCATTTTTCCTGATTCAGTTGTTCTGAGTTGACGGAGGTGCAGCTGTTGAGTTTTACCTTGATTTGGTTCCCCTCCCACTCATACATCATACCCTGGATTCAAATATCAATGTAGCTTCTCCAAAAAGCATACATAAAACTTGTTGTTTAACAGTGACATTTTTGATTTGTCTCTGTGATCATATCCCCCAGGAAGAATGAGAGTATAGCCATATATTTCCTATGTTACATGAAATCTATTGAGAACAAAAAAAATACCAGAAAGACATCACCTGTTACAGCTTAAAATAATAAATTTCTTTAGTGAGACTAGTGCACTCTTTGAACTTCATAACTGCATGCACAGTTGCAGAAAATAGATTGCATTAATTTGGAGAACTTTATAATATTGCAGCAGTGTTTTGTGGACTGGATATGCTATAGGACCAATGAAGACCACAGGACCACAGGTGAAGACCACAGGACCACAGGTGAAGCAAAGCCACTTCCAAAATCCACACATGCTGCTTTACTGAAATATAACAAATCCTTGAAAAAAACTAAGTGTGAAGGTTAAATTAATGGTTCCACCATAACCTTTTTTTTTTTTAATCAGAAATGATGGGCAGTCGTATGACTTATGAGTACTAATGAACAACTAATTTTTTACTGGTAAAGTAACAGATCAAAGGTAAATACATGAACAATTCTAGCTGTTGTGCAAATGATTGTTCACAGCTTTCATAAAGTAAGAATAACAACTTCACCATAACAAAGATGTGGCATCCTAAAATTTCCAAATACCCTAGGAATTAAGATAAATAAGCAAAGAAGAACAACACTCCACAAATCCAGTGTGAATTACAGAAAAAAATGTGCAGTTTTTTTCAAGCATTCCCAAAGGTAGAGTAAATCAAGTCATATTGAAAAGGCAGCCTCAGTAAATGCGTGAGGCATTATGTGAGCAGATTAGTAGGAATTCTGACAAATGTGGAAATACTGTCAATGTTACACTGACAAGCACTGTAACTAAATGGTGATCAGATTGAATTACTGTATTGTGCAGCAAATTAAATTGAGGAACTTGAAGGAGACCTAACCATGTGTATATAAAGTACATTTAACAGAAGCAACTCTTACTGAGCTGTTACCTAGGCACTTAGTAAGGTCTTACTGTAAACAAGAGGGCAGCAGATGACTGGGCTTATTTAAATTAAAAGTCAGAAAGAGTGAAACTAAAATGGTTGAAGTAAGGGCTAAAAATGTGCCTCTATTAGTTGAAGCTGCTTGTAGAAACTTTTTATGGAAGATCTTTTTTCCTTATTGCATCTCATTCTGTGAGATGAGCCACTTTTAAGGGTTAATACTATTAGTCCCACACAGTATTGCAAATATTTGTGATTAATATGATAACATTGCCTAAAGGTGTTTGGTTAGATGCTGAGGAAAGTGTTGCCAGGTACATCTGCCCTGAAATGCAGCACCTCGGTCATCAGAAAACAGTGAATGTGTTATCCTAGCTGGGAAGGGTGACCATCTCTCTCTGCCCACTGAAGATTTTGCCACTTCAGACACTCCCTGTCAAGTGACACAAGTAATGGCATTTATACTCTTACTGTCTGCGATTTGCAAGTGGGTCCATAACTTGTTTCTGCTAAGAGAGTCAACTTAAAATGTGTGAGATGTGTGAGTCACATCTTGCAACATCTCTGCTGTTTGTAACCTGTATTTTCTATCCTTGATAGGCACTGCATCATTTTCTGAAGCTGAGTAGCACTTGAGACATCAAATTGCATTGAGTTTCTTCATATTTTGCTTTTCCTTTTCTTCCAGAAGCTCCTGATTCTGATGTCAATGTCCAGCAGTGCAGCATTTCTTTTGACTGAAGCTAAGTACCAGGGCTATGTGCCAGCTGGGCACATGTCTTAACAGGATGTTTCATTAGAATCTGCTTGAAAAACCTTGATTAGTTGCCATTTTCTGAAGCTGCAATGGTAAAAACCTGTGCTTCATTGCAAACTGCTTGAATCCACTAAAAAAAATTCACTATTATGTAAAGATTGCCACTTTGGGAAAAGCTAATATGCTGTACATAAGCATACATTAGGTTTTGGGTGTTTTTTTTAACTAACAGCTTGTAAAAAACTAGAATCGTTGTCCAGAAATATTTTTCACAGGCAAAATAAATTAATCTTTTCCAAATTTACTACCTAAATGTGCTCTTTCTCTCAACTTGGCCTACAGTTTTGCATATGAAATAAAAGTTTTCCTAATGTTCCTCTAAGGACAACCTAAAATATCTCTGGACCTTCTCTTACATTTCTTTTACCCCCATCTAAGTTTAATGTGCTCTTTTCCACTATTTTCCATTAAAGCCTGTTTTTCTACCCAGAGATCTTACCCAGTTCCAAGAAAGACCCCTTGCAGTGATATTAAGGTTTCAGAATGCACTGTCCCTGACATCTCTGACTAGTCACTTCAGGTGTTTTCTGTCATGTCTGACATTCAACCTTATATCTATAAATCATTATCCAGATTTCATCTGAACACAAACAAGTTTTTTACTGTACTGATATTGATGTTCTATCTTTCAACTTTTATACCCTGCCCAGACACTGGAATGCATATCTGAAGTCTGCATCTCTTCCAAAAATCTCTTTTCAAATGTTACTTTTTTGTCTGGGGTATAGAGAACAAAAAAAGAAAAAAAATCAGATACATTATGTGTTTGATCAGGTTTTATTTAGGGTAAATTAGTTTCCCTTTTTGTTTCCCATTGGCTTTCATATAATGGTAGGGCCTCAGTTTGTGAACTTTTCTACCTTGTAGGACCTGCAGCAAAGGTATGAGCACGTGAGTTCTTTTATGCTGAGACATCAGTCATCACTCCCTGCAACACTGCCTGCTTTGCTATGGGTTATTCCTAAGGTAACAATGCCACAGCCAATGTCTTTGTCTTGACTCCACCACTCTCTTTTTTCAGCTAAGAAAGGTAATTTTGCATTGTTTTCCAAACAATGGGTTTGTTCTTGAAGCTCTTTAGATGGGATTTTCTGGATGCCATCTCTGAACTGCCCAGGTCCTTCTACCTCTGCCCTCTTGAGGTGTTTTGTATTAACAATTGTGAGCAGCATATCAGAACACTTGAGGTGTTTTGTATTAACAACTGTGAGCAGCATATCAGAACACTATCAACCTACTTTAAAGAGTCTGTGCTGACACACATATCAACAATTTTTAACTGTTTTATCCAAGTCTATCTTTTAATCTTCAAAGAATCTTTACCCAAGTTTTGGTTTCAGACCCTGCTTAGAAGTCTTGTCCCAGACAGCACTTGAAACCCTTAGATACTTCTTCCTTTTTCCAATAACTCTTCTATACATTTACATCTTCCTGAAGCCTGTTTTAAAAACATGCCATTCATTTTTTGCTTTTGTGTGGTCTTTGGTGCTTTTCCAAGGACTGAAATAGCTGCATTGCTTCTTTTGCCTAAGCTTAACTGGAAAGAATGAAAAACCTCTATTACTTCAGAAACTGCTGCTATTAGAAATAATTTTCAGATTAATATTCTTTTTGATGGAAAACTCTCTTCATCATCACAACTAATGCTGTCTTTACCTCTGTTTTCTGGAGAATTTAATGCACTTAACTTTTAACTGTTAGAGTTGAGCTAAAAAGTATTATTCACCTGCTTTCATTTCTACTTCACTCCAGCTTATCTAGGTGTGAGCTCTGTGCAAGGTGAGCAGTCTGGCTCATGCTACAGCCTCATGCTGGCTCAGAACTTTGGCTGAATTGCTTGAGGTGAGAGAAGGCAGGGAAGGTGTCACCACCCTACTTGTCACTCAGCTATTCTTATCCATATGCACCTCTCTCTTTTCAGCTTTTAATTCTTCAGTTCTGATATCATCTCATTACAGTCAAAGCCTGTTTTGCCACTCACACCAGCAGATGCTGAGTAGATCCGAGGGTACAAACCTTGGAAGGCAATTCCCTGTAGGATTGAACACGCATTCAATCTGCACCGAGGGCAGGTTGTGTTTGCAGGCATGAGTGGAAGAGCACAGTCAAGGACAGTGCTTGACAGGCCAGCGAGCACTTGGGAAAAACATGCTTTATCCATGGTTCACTCCATGCCTATTTCTATTCAGACTCAGCTATCTGACAGGAAAAGCTGGATACTTTCTCAGATACTGGGTGTGGTAAACTACAGCTTTGCAGAGGGAAATACTGTGTGTACATATATTGAAGACTGGTACAGGGGAATTAGCCAGTAAATTGTTATTTATTGCTAAATAAGTCTCACTTCTATGAGGCTAATAAAAATCAAGTGATGAAGTTCTGGAGATAACTAGATTCAGTTTTGTGGCAGTAACAACACATGTCTAGATAAAATTATGTCTTCCTACTTTAGACCTTCCAGGTGGCTTTCATAATTTTCCATTAATCTTGTTTTTCAGAAACATGCAATGTGATCTAAGCTTCAGAGCACCTAAGTGAGAAATTGTTGGTCTGATTTTCATGACCACTGAGTACATCAGGGTCTTAATTTTGAAAATTATCTCACATTGAGAAATAAAATAAAGATATAAAGAGCATCTAGCTTTAGATACATGTCTAACTTGCATGTTACCTTATCAGTCATATGTTTTTATGGTATCAGAGTCACTTGTTTCAGAGACAATAGCTGTCAATTTCAATACTTTAAAATCACCTAATTGGATTGCATATCACTATATGTTTCTCTCTTTTTCTGAAATAAAACCAAAAAATACAGAATGCCCTCTTAAAGAATCACTTAAATGCCTATGTTCATTGCATTGCATTAAATCTAATGCCATACATATTTGATAAAGGGTTGCAGGCAGGGCATTTCCTGCAAAAGTCGTTAATGTTTGCAAATTCTTGGCTATTACAACATATTAGCTGTTAAGATATACTGAGAGGGCTCATTTGTCTCTATATCCATGAGTGAAATATTTTATGTACATTTTTTTCTGCAGACTTTTTCCACCTTGCAGCATATTTGCTGATTACTATCAGGTAGAAGAGGTAACTTAGAAGTGTGATCTCTTTTATGGGTCTGTATTGTGAAGGGACACCGAGAGGAGGGAACTCCAATATAAGAGATAAATCTGAATGTGTTTATTCCATGGCTTCCCACCTCTTCTGTCAGAGAGAAAGACTGAAAATCTGTTTCTGCATATGTTTCCCATTGAATTCAAGGCATAGTAATGCATAAACCATAGCAAAATTTTTCAAGTCACTATTGCTTATCACAAATTAATGAGAACAACTGTGTGTACTCTCCACATTTTAGTTGATGTATAAACAGAGTAGTGGGGTTAATTGTGAAAACTGTTTACTTTCCAGGGAGGAATAAAACCCACTCAGATGCTGACTTTTTTCAAGCTGTGATTTTCTTTTCCTCCATAGAACATATGCCTTGTTACAATCTGGCAAACATACCCATGAAAAAATCAAACCCAGAATATTTTTTTTTCCAACTTGCAGTAGAAACTATGAATTCATGTAAATTACATATAGTTTCTCCTATCTATAAAAGTATCAAAATTGCACATTAAATATTGGCCCCAAGACTGTTCTGGCATATGTACCTACAGATAGTTACAAGCAAGGAAAAGAAGCATGCTCAGTTTGAGTGAACTTTACAGTCCAATAAAACAGAAATCTGGTTTAATAATATTTCAGTTATGTGAGGTGTAGTGTGCAGGGCCAATAGCCTAAAACTTATGTTTCTCTACTGAGAGCATTGTTATTAAATATAATATCTGGCAAGAACTGTCCCTGTTGTATGCCCAGTGTTTCTCACGACTGTTTTCTCTGCAATAATGGCCTCTCATATTGATTTATGTACATTTACTTGGTTCCCCAAGGGTATTCATACCTTAGGACATGAAATAAATCTGCTATTTGGCTAACTACAAGCCAAAACCTTAACAAGGGTTTAAATGAGTCAGTTTCTTTTCTTTTTTTTTTTTTTATTGGATGTGTCTTGGCCTAAGTGGTAAATAGACGAACTATTAAAATACATATTTTATAGTACATTACTTACATAAATTTTGAGCAAATCCTGGAAATATTTCTCCAGCACTGTTTAATTTCTGCCTATTCAGTACCTAAATGATGCTGCAGAGCAGAGTTGGATCACACACCTGGGAATGATTCGGTTTGCTAGGACCTTTCTAGGCTACAGTGCCAAGCAGGGGAGAAGACAAAGCTCTTCTCAGAAAACAACTCTGGAAAATCCAATGAAAAAGAAGAGGCAAAGCTGCGTCCTGACCTGCTGAGGTGTTTTGCCAGTCTGACTGAGAGGCAGCCCAGCAACAATCTGACCAACTGCGCTACCTCCAGCCTCCCACCTCTCACTGAAAATGAATGGATCAACAGATCATTCTCCCTGGATAGTGGAGGTACACGATATTCCATGCATCCCTAAGTCTGTGGAGTCACAGTAAGTACATTTATAAACTGTTTGCAAAAAATAAGATTACTGGATTCAGTGGAAATCATAAAATCATGGAATCGCAGAATGATTGGGTCACAAGTGACCTTAAAGATCATCTAGTCCCAAGCCCTGCCATGGGCAGTGACACATTTTGCAAGATCAGGTTGCTCAAAGTCCCATCTAACTTGGCCTTGAACACTTCCAGGGATGGGCTTCCACAGCTTCTCTGGGTGAGCTTCCTCAGTGCCTCGCCAACCTCACAGTAAAGGATTTCTTCCTACTGTCTAATCTAACCCTCCCCACTTCCAATCTAATGCCATTACCATTTGCCCTTTCACTATCTTCCTGTGTAAATGGACCATGACCAATGGTCATGTAAAAGTTTTTATCTATCAAGAATTTCCCAAAATACAGTCATAAATGAGTAACGTTTGTACCAGAACTAAGAGAATAATGTTAAGGAAAGAAAATTACAAATACAGAAATATTTGAACAAAATATTCTCTATAAACCTAAGAAGACATCAATTCTTTATGTGGCTGCAAAATATTTCTTGTCCTCCTGCTCCCCTTATGTATCTAGGGGCATCCTACCAAGAAGAAAGGACTATGACACTGCTTGTTATGTGAGTGGTATTTCAACAGTTCTTACTTTGCAATGTAATTTTGGGTCCCAGGTCACTAACTACATCAGTATACAGAGAACAGACTGTCTTCTTGCTTTTCCTGCCTTCCACATCCTCTGCTGAAAGTCATGCCTTGCTCTGAGTTTTACATTCCTGACAAAACCCTTCATCCCATGCTCAGCAACTTAGCACCTCAAGCAATGATAGACTTTTCTGACATAGCTTTTTTTGCAGTAGCCTCAAAATTTTTATAACCTAAGAGCTGTTTGGTCTTCTTGTCAGCCCCATTTCTCAGTCAGTAACTACAGATATCAGCTTTAGATTCCCCATGTTACCCAGGAGAGAGAAGGGACATGCCTGATTTCTTCAGCAATATTTAATGAAACTGAAACTGAAGCTTCTTCAGTTGCTGTTGCTTTTACAGCACTGACATTTTCTGGCTTAGTGGTCCAGTGGATAAGGTAATGAATTGGGAGTCACAATGAAAACCTATGCCTCTGAATCCTATTGTTTCAAATTATCTTAATTTTTTTGCAGAGCAGTGGACACATGGTGAGGAATTCATTAGCTGTAATTAAATCATCTAGAACTTGGTGTCTCACTCTGAATAAGAATCCACAGGTTTCTTTAGCAAGCAATGGAGGCACATAAGCACCCACAGGGCAATTCATTTCCTAGTGACATATGTCTGCAATGGGACCTATAAACAATTCTGTTCATTATTAGCCAAGGGAACTCATCACAGGAGCCCAGATTTGGACATGTGATTTTTAGAAATCTAAATTTCCTCAAGAGGACTTTGATTCACTTTGATGGTAATTCAGGAAATATTTGGAATTTGTAAAAATCTCAGCACTTTCTATTTCTAGTTCTTCAATTCCCTCCTTTGAAAAAAAAAATGAAATGTTGTTAAGATTCCACATTATCACTGTAACTATATTCCCAGCTCTAGGAAAAAAAAAAATCATCATGGTGCTGCTTGGTATGAAAAGTTTATATTTGTAAACCTCAGCATTTTTATTCGGCAAATTACTCATATTGAAAAGACAACTGGTGGAAACATAAACTAAACCAAGTAAACTCGAAGATGTTGCACTGAAAGAGCTCTGAATATATGGAATAAATAATTTAAGAGAAGACTGAGGCTGAGAAGTGAAAATGAGTTCAAGAGAGCCTCATTTATCCTTCAGCACAAAAGGGATCAAGTCACAGAGTGAAAAGACAGGAAAGTGGGATTAAGATGTACCAAAAAAAGCAGACATGCTGAGCCAGATATCTTTTTCCTGTTTGTAAATTCCATGTTTTCAACAGAAAATGAGGTGACTGCACAGATGGTCTGTGTTATTCCCACATCCTTTGAAATTCAGTTTCCAAAAATGTCACCTTGTTCTGTATCCTCTCATGTAGTATAAAGTGCATACACTGTTTTCCGACAAGTTCACATGCATTTTGCTGTCAAGAATGGTCTATTTCATTAGCCATGTTCATGGAAAAAATAGTGTAACAAGGGGGATATAAACATTAATAGGGGCAGATTCTGCTTTTAAGATCTGTGTGAGAGAAGGTTGCTGGTGTCTAAGTCAGAGTGTCCAGATTAGTATGCAATTTGGCCCCAAAAACACAAATCATTTGGTGTTGAGGCTGCTGTATTTTTGGTCAGTGCTGTTCTGGAGTTCTATATTGGTCTAGGAAAAAAAAAAATAAAATCCCTCTACCTGCATTACCAAAGCTGTCTGAATGCCCTAGCTTGGATGCTAAATAAACAAAGTAACCTGCTAGCATGGGAAAGCATTAAAAGCATTACATACAGAATGGAACATACAGTTTGGGTTGAGTTAGAGGGAATCCATCTATTGCATACCACAACAGGTTTGAAAACGGATTTAACATGGAGCATGTCTATCCTGCTGGTCCAGATCAAAACATGCATGAAAATGTGGTCTTTGCTCCAAGGTTCATGCTTGACTACATCTAGTGGTTTCCGATTTGCTCCATCTTACCAGACACTGCTTCACTATGGAAAGTGCTTTTGGATATTATCTGATTTTCATAACATCAGTAAATGCAAAGAAATGAAAGCATGTAGGAAGTCCAAGTTATCCTACAAAAAGTCCCATGTTTGGGTTAAGTTGTGCTCCTGATCTTAGAGTGATTACAGGCAACAGAAGCAGTCTTAGAGCTCAGAGAAGTCTGTACCAAATTTGTCCTACATTTGCTTCTCTGGAACGACCAGCAACCAGATTTCCCCTTCACTCACTGTCCATTCTCGTGGCATAAGTGAGAAGGAAGCACATTCCTTTCTGATAGCACAGACCTGAGTATTTATGCAGTTTATGACTATTAGGAAAATACCTTAAATAACAAGAACTTAAATAAAAATTTTTATATTGAGATTTTCCATCAGATAAGATTCCTTGCAACTGCTTCTCTTTCTCCCAGTATCAACATTTCCTTTAGCTTTTCCTTCTAGATCATGAACTGAGATACACATTTGTTTTCACCACCCCACAAGATATCCATAGGCAAACCACTACCTCACCCGTCTACACAATTTAGAAAATATTTTGCAGCAATTATGCACCTGGAGACACTAAGTCCTGTGTTCTGTCTGTATTTGGGCCCATTGTCTCCCAGTAACCATGCCACATATCCTTGCAGCCTACAGTACTCCCTTTTCCAATGCCACCTTTTCCTTAAGAGGGGAAATCTTGGCAATAGGAGCAAGATTGCCTGCTGTGTTTACAGCAGCAAAGAGTTGTAGTGAGGTGTGGTTCCCAGTTCCAGACAGTTATGGGCAAGGGATCAAACCTCCAGTAATGCCCTGTGGAGAAGGAGGACATGGCTCTACTTTTGTTACTCTCAGACTTAACGTGTGTGGTACACATTCAGAGATAAAAGAGCCTGAAGAAATCCATCTTCTGACTTCCTCCCTCCTTCTCTGCCCTTTTGGAAGGAGGGGGCACAAAACCATATGTTTTTTGTGTTGAAACAAGTTCATGTTCAAAAGCGGTGAGTGAGAGATCACTCCTTAGCAAAGCTTCCATAATATGAAATAAGAGTCAGGCCCTCATTATATTAGTCTTTTCCCACAAAACTCCTAAAAATAATAAAAAGTGTTTGAGAGTAAATGTACTAGTCTGCAAACTCTAGCCTATTAAAGTTTAGTAAAGACAACAAATAATGCTAAAAAAGTCTCACAAAACCCCCCACTACTGAATTCCATAAAATAGGATTTCACCTTTGTTGTAATTCAGCCTGACTTCATACAATCTCTGGACACTTAAGGACACAATTTTTGGTTTTTAACAGTCCTGAGGGGTACATCAGAACTCAGCTCTATGAAAAATTACGGGCAGCACATGCTTCTGAGTGCAATTCTTGAAGATTTCCAAGTAGAATGTTTTCAAGTTAAGAGCAATTCACACACCTTATGATGATACTATACTCAAACTATGTTTTTACATTTATTTTGGAAAGGAAAATCTCTATCCAAATCTCCATACAATAAAGAAAATCAAATGCGACTGATGAAAATCAAATCCAGTTAAATTGTCTAATTAAAGAGGCGTTGCATACTCTCCTGTTCCACTCACAAAATACAGAATATTTTAGTCTAAGAGGAACATCTGGCTATGTCATGCTGCTATGAGGTGACCAAAAACATTGCTTTTGTTCTTTCCTTTACACTGTCACTTTCTGTTCTTAGTAAATTGTCCCTGCCATGGTGACTGCCCAGTGTTTGCTGGTGCACCACACGGTGCTCCACAGGATGCTGGTCTGTCAGAAAGCGAGGCACACAGTGGCATCATGAATATTTGTACTTAAAACTGTAGTTTTCTTGTCCCCAGACAACAGTACTGCTAGGAAGGTGTTCTAGCTACTCCTCCAGCTTTCTGTTCCTTACATTTGAGTGCAGATGGGAACACAAGGGGTTAAGTGACACTGCTCATACCATGTCTGTCTCGGTGGCAGGGCAGGAGGTTGTGCAGCAGGGATCTCACAGGAAAGTGAATGCTTCTCCTAATGAGGTGGAGCTGATGGCTCTAATGCAGTGGAACAGCTGCAGCAGGCTCTTTCCCAGATCGGAGTCACACTGAGATCAGTTTCAGCTCATAGCAGCTCTGCTTCCTTCACACATTACAATTAGGATTGATTTGCAAAACATGTAATATGTTACCTTTTTATAACAAGAGCTGTAAAGCTGTGAGGAATTGAGGAAGGGGGTTTGGTGCTGTTCCAGTGAGGACCAGCTTCTCTCTGCCTGCTCAGTCTTCTCCTTGGCTGACAAGGTTAGTTTCCCCTTTTGCTCTTCTGAAGGTACTGGGGGATCTGGGAGCTGGGAGGAATTAGGAATCCTAGTTCCAAGTTTTATAATAGTGCAAGCACAACCTGTCTGTTTTGAATGCACATGATGTGTAAAACACAGTCACAAGAGACGCGTGGCTTTTTTGCTTTGTAATAAACAATTCTACCAAGTTTCCATTAATGGCCCTATATCATAGTTAGATGTCACAGCACATATATGCACATGATTTGCTGCCTGTAATACTCAAACTGCTTCCCTCCAAGCTCAAAGTTCAACACAAAATTCCTGATTCCCCAGATTTATCATCTGGCCCTGTCACAGCTGCGCATCCCCCTGCCTGGACATGTAGATATCTCCCTCTTCTGAGCTCCCAGGGGTCAGGACATGTCCACAAGGCTCATATTGCACCTGGGTGTATAGGGAGATTCTGAGCTAGTCTGGATAGCTGAGCAAAAGAGAGCTTAGCAGTATTCCCACACAGATGTTGAATTTCCGGAGGGACAGCAAGCTGGTTTCAGTCAGCCTGCAGGATCTGCAGAATTGCTCAGGACACTATCTGTCCACAGAGACATAGAGAAGAGCTCTTAGAAAATAGTCAGCCCTTAGTACTGTTAATTAGTCTTTGGTTTGTGCAATTACATCTGTAGTAGTGGGTTTTGTTATTTTAAGATAGGGAGCTTTTTGATTGAAAAAAAAAAATAAAAAACACCCCCAACCAAACAAAACCCCCCAGAAAACAACAACAACAACAGCAAAAACAAAAACAAAAACAAAAACAAACAAAAAAAACCACCAAGGAAAAGAACCAGCCTTGGTAAGCAGGGTAAGTAGCACAAGCAAAATGCAAGATACATACATTATAAGAAAAAAAATTGTTATTCAGTCCTTAACTATCTGATCATGAAAAGTGTCCAGGGTACAGAACAAGCAGAGCAGAAAGCTTCAAGGAAAGAAATGATAATTTGCTTTCCGGTGTGTAAGCATCAGATTAGACCAGGACACGGGAACTTTCCTTGCCAAATCATTTCTCAGTTTGGACAGTTTAATTCTGGCAGCTCTTAACATTTTCTGGTTAGACACCACAATTTGAACACTTTGTTATTATAATTTCTATATGTAATTTTGCATGAAATGCATTGTCTGCATAAGGATACGTGCTTTGTGATTTAGCAAAGAGGCTAATTTGCCCTTTAAGTTATAAGACAAAATAATGACATTACTGGTATATTAAAATCCACAGGCAGCATACATCCAACTTATTATGACACAGTTCTGTCAATTGCTAGGCTCAGTGGTGTTTCTAGATGTAATGGCAGAGTTCAAAAAATATTGTTAGGAATTTTTGAGGGAGATAATAAATAAATTATAACTAATAATAATGTTTTCAGCAAATTACCGTCACTTAAAGGAATAAAAGCTGTTGAGCCAAATTGAACCATATGCTTTTTGAAAAAGCAATTTCACAAGTGGAAACTCTATTAATATCTCTGTATGTTATTAGGACAGCAGGATTTGTTCTGCAGCTAGACGTATTTGCTGTATTAGATTAGATTCAGTTATGTACAGAAATATGCACATCTCTCCGACACGCAGTATAAACTCTGTAGAAACTAAAACAATATCTTCAGCTGTTTTTAGTTATATCGAGTATTTCTTACTATATGGGCTTTTTTCTTTACCATTTTCATGTTGATAAAAAACAATGGTGAAAGAGGGGAGAAAAGTATATTGGTATTATCTCCTTCTCTTCTTCACATAGAATGAGAAATATGCAATAACTACAGATGTATTTAAAACTCCAAATGCAATCAGAGACCTAATTCTGTGAGATTGTCACCATCTTTTAACTTTCCTTATACGTTGGCAGCTAAGCTGTAAATTGTCCCATAGCTAAAACCTTGTTCAATTTTAAGTGGCTTGTAAAGGTGATGGTAGCTGTAAAGAGTTTTCCTGAGAGAAGAAGCAAATGAAGGTATTGTACCCCAGGTGCCAGCCTGGCTCTACAGGAGGGCTCAGAAAATGTGTATTTTGTATTGCTGTGTAATGCACCTGGAGGCTGCAATTTGGGATAGCTGTGGCAACCAGATTTTGGGATATTTCCTCTATTCCTTCACACCAACTGACAAGGACACAACAGTCAAGATAGGAACCAGGACTCAGTCCTTCATCTGAGAATACCAATTTTGGTTTTTCCTACTTTATCTCTCCCTCCTATGCGTATGTTGATGTCATATGACAACAAAGTCGTTTTATCAGAATTTTGCTAGCATTTCAGATTGTAAGCCAGAAGAGATGCTTGAGTCTCATCAGCTGCACAGACAGCTCTGAAAATGCTCTCTGGAAGAACAGACCAAGACAGACTGAGTAAACCAGAAGACATGATCATTCCCAAAAAATATATAGCTTCCTCTTGTGTTTATGCTCTATACAAGTCTTTCATGATGCTTTGTTGTGTCTATAAAAAAACCAAACCCATCAACCAAAAAAAAAAAACAAATAAAGGGGGGAAAACCACATTTTATTATAGGCAACTGAACAAAGTTACTGCATGCTTTCAAAAGAGAAAAAATAATTCCTGTAACTTATAGGATGAATAGAAAGATTGTAAAGCCATTTCTATTTTTCTCTGCTGATCTCACCAAACTTCTGAAGGACAGACATGGTGATGTCAGTCCATGTTATTTCAGAAAGCTTTAGTAAATTAGTTGGATGGAATTTATGCTTTCAGAGGAAGACAGCCAAGTCTGAGCCTGGGTTATCTGTTGCTAAGTACAAAATGGTCATGTTTTGCCTAATAACCCAGGTTTTGTTGAAAACATCCTGGATACACACAGAAAAGTCTCTCTCCATGGATGTTGTGTGATTCAGTGGAGCCTGATGCCTCGCTGAGCCCTGGAGCCTGCAGAGTACAGGAAGCCTCAAGCAGGGCAGGAGGAGCACGGCTGGGCAGCTCTGAGGAATGGGCTGGGCTCAGGCAGACAACTCCCTGCTGGAGCACTACACTCTGTTGGTGAAGCTATCACTGCAGTGAGGCCAGGAGTTTTGGTGGCTGTCAGCTTTCACTATAGCAAGATCATATATCGCTGCTAAAATGTAAACCTCTTTTCCAGATTAGCCCAATATTAAAAGAAAACACCCTCTAAAGAAATTGCAAAAGAAACATAAAGCACCTTGGAGTGCAGAAAAACACGACATCAATGTTGCTTTTAATACAATATCAGAGCTCTATTTTCTCTCCTTCTTGTCTGTGCTTAAATTTAGTAACATTGCAAGAGAACATCATAATTTTGCTGATGCAGAAGTCCTTGCCATCCCTTCTTTTTGTCCTGGCTAAGCTACTGCAGTGATTCGTTCCTCACTAATGCCTCTGCATGCACAATTAGCAGCTGATGCAGAATTCCCTTGCCTGGTCTCTGCTGGCATTGAATAGGTACAGCTCATAACTCCAGACCTGGCTCTGTTGTACTGCTGGCTGTTAATCTGAGCTCATGTTAGTTTCAAGGTGTTCTTGCTACATTAGGAAGACTTTTCATCTAATTCTGACAATTGTTGGACTCTGTTTTTCCATAAACTCTACTTTGCCTCTGTTGCAGACTCCTGGTTTCCACTCTGAAGATGAAGGATAACTGAAGGCTGGTAACTTGCCCTTCAGACAAAGTTTTCTGCCATGGCTCATGCCTGGGTGCTCACAAACCCTTGGTGTCTTCAGTCTCTGAGGGAAATTTTATTATGTGAAGGAAATTCAAGACAGCTGCCTATATCTTTGATACTGATCTGCTGTTGCTAATTTAACAGACTGTCAAGAAAACACCGTCAAAAGAAGTCGTCTGCTTTAATTCTTCAAGGGAATGGTCCATTTTCCATCTTTGTCATTGCAGATTACAGCTTTTGAGAACGTTTAGTGATATGTAAGTGTAACAGGGCAGTCAATATGATTAAGTTCCTGTTAAAAGGGCCTTATTTTTACATCCTTTGCAAATTACCTGCTTCCATCTTCTGTTATAAACAGAGGTATAAATATTACCAGAAATCAAAGTTCATAGCGTCTCACGAGAATTCATGACTTCTCAGACTTCCTGCCAGTCTCCCAGGTGAAATTGTACAGGTAGAGATTCAAACATACTGGAGAAATTAAGAGGGAAAAGTAGGGTGGGGCGGACAGAAAGCAAAAAACTAATTTTAAAGCATTTGGAGATTCTACCCCTCATTAACATTCCAATGGATTTGGATTTTTTCCCCAAGGGCAGAAAAAGGCCACACATTAAAACTTTTTAGTCATCTAATCTAATCTAAGGGACTTTTAGCAACAGACAAATCTCTCCTAATTGTCTCTAAAAAGTAAAGTAACATGAGAACCAAACTCTGTTGGAGACATTCCAGGAATTTTCATTTCTTCATTTCTGCCTTCTCCCTTATGATGATGGTAGTTTCTTTTTATCTGCTCTTAATTTGTACTGATTACTTCCCTTACAAATTAGAGCTGTACTTTAACTGGCTGCATGTCAGTTTCTTTAGAGTTACGGCTCTCAAAATGTTTCAAAACCAAATCCTCCCAGGCTTGGTTTTGAGGTTTTGCTTGTTGCCTTGCAAGAGAGCACAAGCAGCACAAGAAGGCTCTTCCTCAGAAGTGCAGGGAGCCCTGCAAAGCCCCTCTGCTCTCCTTAGGAATCCTGGTGACCACAGCTTCTGAACCCTGTGCAAACTGGCAAGGAAAGCTCTGCCTTTTGTAAGCATTCATGAATCCTCATTCATTAAATGCTTTGTGTGTGCACATGTGTATAATGAAGTCATGATATGATCCGTGCCCACTGAATCCATTTGTTCCAACTCCCTGCTCTCCTTTGACTGCTTAGGCAGGCCCTGCTGGTTGAAACTCACATTTCTGTTTGGTTTATTGGCAGTTTTTACCTTTCTGCTCACATAGTTATAATAATTTTGGATTTAGTATGTACAGACTAGTGAACTCCAGGGCATATTTGCCAAAACATCACTGTTGTTATTTTCCAACATAAATTCAGATGGGATTGAAATCCTTTAGCCCTTTAATGAGTTTCCAACATTATCTGGGCCTGCAATAATTCTCTAGGGTTAAAGAATTGAAATAATTATTGCCCTCAGTCCATTTGATTTTTTTAAAAAAATTCAGATATAATTACTTCCTCAACTGTCTGCACACAACTATTCCTGTAGAGATGTAGATTTCCTGACCTTGGTCCAGACATTATCTCTTACTATGAATAAATTTACTCAGAAAGCTGCTCACTAAGGGAGCACCATCACCCCAATTTGTCTTGACTGGCATATGCCTATTGAAAACTTCCAGAAATTTAGCCTGAAATTAATGATAAGCTACAGACATTTAAGGAATTACATCAGTGCTAGTGGAACCCAAGCAACAGAGTATAAATGCTAGTATCTGTATTTGAAGGAAGCTACCTTTTTATTTTAAGACATCTCAGTGACGAGTATATCAGGCCATACATAAAAAAAGCAGAAATATCCAAACATCTATTGTTTGAACCAAGTCTTCTTCTTAAAGCATCAATATATCTCTTTGGTGGAAATGTGTCAGGAAGAGTACAGCAAGTGCATTAAGTTCCTGAGCTGGTAGGGATAGGCATTTCAGCGAATTACAGAATATGCTGATTTGGATGGGACAAACATGGATCATCAGTAGCCCAACTCCTGGCCCTGCACAGGACAAGAGTTGCACCGTGTACCTGAGAGTATAGTCCAAATGCTTTTTGAGCTCTGTCAGTCTTGGTGCTGTGTCCACTGCCCTGGGGAGCCTGCTCCAGGGCCTGACCACCCTCTGGGTGAAGAACCTTTTTCAAACTCCCAACCTAAACCTTCTCTGACACAATTTCAGGCCATTGCCTCTTGTTCTGTCACTGGTCACCACAGGAAAGAGACGAGTGCCTGCTTCTCCACTTCCCCACATGAAGAAACCTGTAGACAGCAATGAGGGCTTCCCTTGCCCTTCTCTAGGCTGAACCAAGTGAGACCAAGTGACCTCAGCTCCTCCTCATACGACATCTCCATCTTCATTGCCCTCCTTTGGATGCTCTCTAGTAGTTTAAATTCTTTCTTATATTGTGGTGCCCAAAACTGCCCCAGCACTCTAGATGAGGCTGCCCTAGCTCAGATGAGAGCGGGACAATCCCCTCCCTTACTTGGCTGGCAATGCTGTGCCCGATGCCCTCCAGGACATGGGTGGCCCTCCTGGCTGCCAGGGCACTTCTGGCTCATGTTCAGCTTGCCATCAGCTAGGACCCCCAGGTCCAGTTCCGTGTCACTGCTTTCCAGCATCTCGTTCCCCAGCCTGTACAAGTACCCAAGGCTGTCCCATCACAGGTGCAGAATTCAGCACTTCCTCTTGTTGATCTTCTTATGATTGCTGATTGCCCAGCCTTCTGATTTTTAAGGTCTCTCTGCAGGGCTTCTCTGTCTTTGAGGGAGTCTACAGTTTTGGATCATCTGCAAACTTGCTTAGTATCCCTTTCAGTCCTGCATTCAAGTCATTTGTGAAGATGTTAAAGAGCACAGAGTACCAGATGGAGCCCTGATGTGGGATTCCACTGGTGACAGGACAGCAGTCTGATGTCACCCCATTCCCTGTAACTCTTTGTGCCCAGCCCATGACCCAGTTGCTCACTGATCGTGTAACCTGGTTATTGAGCTGTGTTGTCTTGTCCAGAAGGATACAGTGAGAGACAGTGCTGAAAACTTTACTGAAATCCAAAAAGACTACATCAACTGATTTCCTTTGATTCACTAGGTGGGTTACCCTGTCATAAAAGGAAATCAGGTTTGATAAGCAAGACTTCCCTCTTGTGACTCTGTGCTGGCTGTGACCAACGACTGCATTGCCTTTCAGGTGTTTTTCAATACCTCTCAGAATAGTCTTCTCCATAATTTTACCAGGCACTGAAGTGATATTGACAGGTCTGTAGTTTCTGGGGTCCTCCTTCTTGCCTGTTTTGAAAGCTGGGACAATATTTGCCAGCTTCCAGTCAGCTAGAACTTCTCCAGATTCCCAAGATGACTCCATAGTCTCCAAGAGAGGTTTCGTGATGACATCAGTTTTTTCTTGGATGGTTCTTGGATGAATCCCATCAGGCCCCATAGATTTATAGGGATACAGCTGGAGCAGCAGCTCCTACAGTTTCATAGTCAACTGGAAGTTGATAATTCTTGCAGTCATGGTCCTCCAGCTCAGGGCACTGAGAGCCCCTTGGTCCATTATCCATATTGAAGATGGAGATAAAGAATACATTGAACTCTTCTGCCTGGTCTCTGCCCCTGTGTGTGAGGGGACCATCCTCACACAACAATGGGCCAATGTTATTTTTACACTGCCTTCTGCCATTAACATATTTGAAAATATTCTTTTTACTGTTTCCCACAGTTCTGGCCAGATTCAAACGTAGCAGAGCTTCGGACCTATGAATCTTCTCCCTGCAGAGGCAACATCATGTCTGTATTCTTCTCCCATCTCCTGATCTTGCTTCCACTGGGCCTACACCTGCCTTTTTTGCCTTCTTTCCAAGAGAAGATCCCTGTTCAGCCAAGCTGACCTCCTGCCCTGCCTGCTTGACTTCTGACATTTTGGGAATTCCCTGCTCCTGTGCCTTTAGGAAGTGGTGTTTAAAAGGAGACTAGCACTGATGAACCCCACCACCTGCAAAAACCTTTTCCCAGGGAACCTTACTTACTCATTCCCTGAACTCATCTCTCCTCATGTCCAGATTTGAGGTTTTACTGGCACTTTTCCTTCTGTCAACAGAGATTTTAAACTCAGTTTTTTCCATGGTTGCTGTGGCCAAAAGGGCTGCTGTTCTCCATTTCACTTACAAGATTCACTGTATTGATTCCAGTTAGAATTTTTTGTTGATTTCAGTTAGAAGACCTGGAGCCTTTGAGGTTCAGTCTAGACTATATTCAATATTACATGCTTTTGCTTGTAAACATCTTGAATTTATGCAGGCAAACTAAGAACAGGAAAGAGTCTGACACTGGAAAAGTTTTACAGCTCATTACTGGAAGAAGTGCAAGGGCCTCTCCTATTCAACTATGGTTTAATTCTCTCTACCTTTAGAAAAAGGAGCAATTACAAAAAGTTTTCTCATATCCTTATCTGTTTAAAACTAATTTATTTTAATCATGCTGGCTGGGTTCAACCTTTTTACTGCTTAATCTACATTTCATGGGTTTAATAACACTTATAACTGTCTAGTTGGTGTCTGAATCATCTCCAATTTCTTTTTATATTTATTTCCACTGGATCAATATTACTTCACCAAAGGTCACTGCTACATATAAATAAAGAAAAACAACATTGTTACTTTACTTGATTGTATTTAAATGATCATATACACCAAATTTCTGTGTAATCATGGAAAAGTCCTGTGTTACTTTTTTGACTTGTTCAAACATAAAATTTCTCTTTAAGCTCCTGAAATGTATAATGAATTTAAGTTAAATTGAAGTTAAATTGATTATTCACTATT
Organism: Melozone crissalis; assembly: GCF_028551555.1. Taxonomy (NCBI): domain Eukaryota; kingdom Metazoa; phylum Chordata; class Aves; order Passeriformes; family Passerellidae; genus Melozone; species Melozone crissalis. Next base: position 38,012,888 of record NW_026535794.1, read on the forward strand.
TCAAACAATTTTCTGAGCTTCTCATTGTATTGTTTTTTTTTTTTTTTAAATACAACCCTTCATGTTTCATATGCAAACAGAATTCTTTCTCTGGCAAATTGACCTTCCTTATTCTAGGCATAGGACTTAATGTCTAATTCTTCAGCTCATCATGAGAATTTGAGTTTACAGTCATCTTCAAAATTCCATCTTTTAAAGGTCTACTTTATCTTAAATATGAAGGGTATTTCCCAGGGCTTTGAAAAGTGTAGGAATGTATTAACCATGTTGTTACAAGATTGCAGGCAAGACAAGGATGTTTCTACCAGATACTGAGCAAATCTTATTGCATAAATTATAAACTTCCTGCAGTACTATATAAAAAATAAATTCTAATATATTATATATAGATATGAATAGAAAAATACTCTACTACCATATGTAAGTACCTATGCGTATGTTCATGCATAAACACACTCACCAAAATGAAAATTAAAAAAAACTAAACAAGATGACATCAGGCAAGAGAATTCAGAAAATTTGTAGCTTTTAGTCCTAAACCTATTCTTCATTCTTTAATAGAGCCAATAGGAAAGATATTTCAGACATCAAATTATCAGTGAATCACTAGGTCTAGCAGGAGATGTTGGTGGGCAAGACATTTCCTTATTTGAAAGTCAGATAGTGTATGAAAAAAAAAGGAGGCAAAGTTAGTCCCCAAATGTGAGGGACAGGCCTGTCACCTCTCTATTAAGAGATTTTCATGCTTCTGGCCAAAACTGTGAAACATTTGAAATGTGTCTCTTACTGGAATTTGGAAAGGGATAAAGAATAAAACATAATTTATTCTAAGAGAAGAAATTATCTTCTTCCCAAAACCAGCTTTTGGAGTTCATAAAGTTCCTCTAAGTGAAATCATTGTCAGCTGGAAAGAAAGGAATTCAGGGATGTAATTTGAAAGAAGATTTTCCCATTTGTTCAAGGAAAGACTCCCGAATTAGGGCTGTTACCCTGCTTCAGACTTGAGAAGTGGATTACTTATTTTAGGAGAAATGATGGGTTCAAAACTGATTCCAATCGACTCCTATTTAAAAATGTAATACCCTTGGGTACAATTTTGGAGAGTTATGCATGGATAAAACCTATGCCTCCTCAGTTCATATTTACATATTTATACAAAGAGTACATTGTATAATAAAATCTGTATTATACATCTGTATCATTCTCAGCACAAGTTTGGGATTTGTTTTATTCCTAATGTTCAACCTCCCATTTTCAGAGTCCAGTTTTGAATACCTTTACCAGATTAGTCCTACATCCACTCCAAAACAGAGACTTTCCCACTGATTACAGTGACCTCAATGCAGATATGTGAAATGTGTTCTTAATTAATTTACCCCCCTCAGTGTTATGGTTTTAGCTGGTTTATTCTTCCTGTGACCAAATACTGTCACTTGGTGGAACTGCAATATTTAGTGGTGGTAAATCATCATCTATTTGTCCCGCTGGGTGGGACCAATTGCCAATCACAGAAAAGAAGGCAGCTGCTATTAACCACAGGGCAGATTGTTACAAGATACTGAAAGTAAAGTACTGGAAACAAAGTATTTTGTTCAAGCCCATGCCCAGATTTCAGGAAAAAACAATCAGATCTGTAAGTGTTCTTTGTAAAAAAGAAATACAGGAACAAAGACACTTAGGCTTGTGCAGTTTCTATGAACAAAAAGTTTAAGGTTGTTTCAAAGCACTTATTTGATTTTTCTTTTCTTTGCAGCAATTTACCTTTGGTGATTTACAAATATTTGAAAAGAAAACTTTTGTTAAGTGAATTAACATTTCTGTTACTTCTGAAGATTTACAGAACAAATGGTCGAAGTGGAGCACGGTTATGAGCTAGTCTGAGCACTTGGGTAAGATAATGCACTCCCAGTGTGCAGGTTTGAGGATTCATTATTTTTACTGTTAGAAATGTGCTTTTTATTTTTGCTCTACCTCCCTGGTTCCTGCTACCAGCCATTAAATCTTGCCACATTCTCTGCTAGTCAGGTGGAAGGCGTCTCTGTTATCGGATTTCCACTTCCTAGACTTCAAGGCACTAAAATGTTTGGAGGAAGTCATCCCTTTGCCATTCCTTTGATATGTTAAGTAGATGAAGGACCTGAAGAGCGTGTCTAAGATACATGTTTCCTCCTCTATAATCCTTCAGCTTTTTTCCTTCATCTAATATACCAGCACTTTTTTCACTCTAGATGTCAGACTGGGGAACTGGGGTGGTGATATAATTTCCTCTTAATGTGATATTGCTTAGAGCGTTCAGTTCAATGACTACAATTCATCATTAGGCTTTTCTGATAAGCTGGTGAACTATCACATCCCCCTCCCCCCCTTCAAATGCTTTTCTTTGAAGTTTATAATTCTTTCCCATAGCTAAAAATTATGTTTCTTGTTTCTCTGCTTGACTTTGTATTTTGCTGTCACATAACACTTGGATTCAGACAATCAGACTATTATTTATCATTATTTACTACATCCATAAATGTCTCTGTAGTTTATACACTTCATTTATACCTATGTTACTTCTTCTTCAAGATTGCTGGTTCTGAAATTAAATCTAAATCTAAGATACCCCAAAAGAAATACACTCATCTCATTGAGATTCCTCTCCCATAATTAGCTGTATTTTAGAAACTGAGAGCAAGCTTTGAATCCATCTATACGCTGATTATAGGCCCCCTCTACTTCTTAAATGAAAACATTATCTGGTATTATGCCCCTGCAAAACTCCAACTATATTGTATAATTCATATTACATTTATCAGGCAAACTTATAACTTCAGTTGAGATGCTCAAATATTCAGCATTCATTTCTTAAACCTTGCCATCAAAACTGAAGAAAATCATATTTATATTTGCATTTCTTCAGATAAAAATCAAGAGGGGTGGAAAAAATCCCAATAATGAGCAATAAAATATCTTTTCAGGCCAGGAAGTACATTACCTCTTGGGTTTTTTTAAGATGGTTTTGTCAGATGATTATTTTTGTTCTTGCCATTGGTTGAAGACTACAAATTCTCTCCATCATCTTCTTTCTAATGAGTCCATTTATGTCTAGTTTAACTAATTGAAAATACTCCTTTCCAGAGAGAAATTTTCCTTTTCCATATACCATAAAAATTGGTTTATGATAGGCCTAAATTATGACAATTTTTTGCTATATACTATGCAATCCATAGACATTAAAAATTTAAGATGAGGTTTAATTTTTCTTCTTCAAAAAATATAATTGCATATCTATTCAACCTCATTACTATGAGACTCACAGTTTTATTTTAGATGTACCGGAAAATAACTACTTTATTCTCATGGGGGAAAAATAATAGAAAAACATTTGATAAAAAAATCTCAAATAGTTTAAGATTTGCAGATGACTTAAGATTTTCAGGTCAATACAATGTCTGCTAGAGACCTGCAAACCTAAATGTGGGTTGTGGGGTTTTCCTTTTTTCCATTGCAATGTGAGTATGTGCGACAACCCCAAATTTCTATAATTTTCTCCAACTGAAAATTCTGAGTTGATGAACATCCTTGGATTTTATTTGCTGAGTGCAGTCAACTGAAAACTTGGAATAAGAGAAAGCTTCATGTACTTCCTGAATTAGAAGTGCAAATGGAGGAAGTGCATGAAGTCGAGATAAGTGGGTATGTTTGTGTTTGTGTTTACCCACGTGATCAGGTGTTGTAGCCTTGTGATCCCAATAACAGCATCACCACGGCTTGTGGCAGGCCAAAGGCTTTACATTAATGCTGCAAAGCCTCAGAAGTAGGACTTGCAGGCTTGATTTGCCTCAGCCTGACTGGATCTTTTCTTCAGCTTGTTTAGCTAACAGCAATTTTCTTGCTCCTAGGCAACTGATACCTATTTTCTTAGCTTTAGTTTAGCTTTTTATGATTGTGTGCTGCAATGAGTGTCAACTGTTCTGGTGCATTTTTGCAACTAATCAGTGGTAACCAGCAGCAGTTATTCAGTGCACAAAGAAGTAGCTGTGGCCTTAGAATAATGATTTGTTGTAGAGGAGTGCGAGCATAGGATGAGAGCAGAGTCCTTGCAAGCGTGGGAACAGTACAAATTCAGAGGCCCTGGCATGATAAATAATTAATCAGCTCTCAATTATTAATCATGAAAAGACTGAAACCTTGGAATATTGTTAATTTTAAATGGTTTTTAAGCATAGCAAGGAGAATAAAGAACAAGTGTCTAACTCACACCAGTAAATTAATCAGTAACACAATCTGAGGACCAATGGAGAGAAGAGGACAGTGTGCCAGTGTATAAAAACATCAGAGCTGGAGTGGTGAGGAAGCAATCCTCACTATCTATATCATGTTCTTCCCAGACAACATGGAACATTGACAACTCCCCAGAAATCGTCTCCCCTTTATCCTCCTCCTCCTCCTCCTGAGGGCAGACCACACTGCCTGCATTCATCTCAGAGCCCAGGAGAACAGTGGTGGGGTGAATAAAACATGAGTAAAAGGGGTAGGGGTTACATGCTCAAAGGAATTAGGAATTGTGTGTACCTAACAATTTTAACTGTGCTGTTAACTATTGCTATACTACAAAAATTAGGTAGTTTTGACTGTAAATGTTACTACTGTTGTGACTGGATTATTTGCATTTTGTCAAAAATCAAAGACAAAATCAAGTGTGTTTTTAAGAGATTATTTTTTACTACCCAAGACTTAAAAAAAAAAAAAAAAGAGAAGTATGCTTCATTGGAAGACATTCAGTGAATTCTCAGCCTTAGCCTTATTTGTAAATCATATCAAAAGGTTGAACTTTACACATCAATGCCTTAAATTACTGATTCATCTACCCTTAAGAAAATCAAATCTCAAATATCTTCTTCATATTTCCTTATTATATGTACTTTCCATTTACTTGGAATTTACACCATGATACATCCTGCTGCTCCTTCATGTACCTCTGACCAATGCTGAGGTTGGTTTTGCTCCATCTTGGGGTTTTCATTGTCCTTTCTCTAATGGGTGTGTAGTGGGGTGACCCTGGCTAGATGCCAGGTACTCCCAAATGCCCATTTCCCTCTGCAGCTGGGCAGGGAAGGGAAGGTACAGTGAAAAGTTCATGGGTTGAGATAAGGACCATGAGAGATCACTCACCAAGTACTATCACCAAATTAAACTTGGGGATGTTGATTTAATTTATTTCTAACAAAATCAGAGGAGGATAATGGGAAGTAAAAGAAATATTAAAAAATCCTTGCCATCACCCCTCCTTTCTTTCCAGCTCTACCTCCTCCTCTCCAGTAGGGCAGGAAGACAGGGAAGCAGGGTTATGGTCAGTTCACCATGCACTGTTCCTGCTGCTGCTGCTCAGGGAGAGGAGTCTCTCCCCTTTTCTGGCATGGTGTCCCTCCCATGGGAGACAGCTATCCACCAACTTCTCCAAAGTGAGTCTATTCCATGAGCAACAGTTCTCCCCAAACTGCTCCAACATGGATCACTCTTCCTTGGGGTGCAGCTCTTCAGGCACAGGCTGCCTCAGCATGGATCCCCCATGGGGTCACAAATCCTACCAGGAAACCTGCTCCAGTGTGGGCTCTCCTGTCCCTGGGCTTCAGGTCCCTGCCAGGAACCTGCTCCAGCATGGGCCTCCCACAGGGTCACAGTCTCCTTTCAGGCACCCACTGCTCCAGTGTGGGTCTCTTCCATGGGCTGCAGGTGGATCCTGCACTCCCATCTTGGCCCCTGGCAGGTCCATCCTGGAGCTGGCTGGACATTGGGTTTGCTTCTGGCAGCTTCTCACAGAAGCCATCCGTGTAATCCCCCTGCTACCAAAACCTGGCCACATAAACTCAATAGAGTGTCATTAAAACCTTTATGTCATGAATTGTTGACTCTGATGTCCTCCAAACACAAAAACAATTTAAAGAATGTTTCTGGGTTTAGTTTAGCAGCAATACTCTTTTCTGACAAACTAGATGGCTTAACCTGTGTGGCAAAAAACCCAGACATCTGATGTTTCCAGTAATGTATTTGCTTTTCAGTCTTTGTATGACCTTGGGCAAATCATTTAATCAGAAATAAGCCAATTCTGGCATTTCTATTCTCTCTTACATTAGGAAGGCAAACTGAAACGAGCATGAGTTAAAGGCAGGTGAGCCCAAAAGAATCACCTAAATAATTATTGATTTTGCTTCTTGGTACAGATCTCCATAAACATTGTCTTCCCTGTGATTAATTCCTCTGTTTGTCAGCGATACTGTCACATTTGCAGCACCAGAGAGGCCATTCACTTAGATCTATAAGAATTATTGCAAGGACTCATTCATCACTTAGATTTGCAAGTTCTGCAGCTAGCCTTTTTTCAGCTCCCTTAACCCTCTCCCTGTTCCACTTCAGATTTTATGGAGTTTGTGCTGAGCCTGCAAATTCCCTCTGAGCCCAAGGAGTCCTGATGAAGGCGTTTCCCTGCTCAGGCATCCATTCTGCTCTATCACCACCACTGCTCTGGAGAGACAGTGATTGTGTGCTGCTCCTTCAGTCCTGGTGGCAGGCTGGCCCAGGAGAGCCACAAAGCTGCAGTTTATGTAAGGCTGTTAGCAGATTCTCTAGCTGACATTAGGAAAGAAAATCAGAGAAGTGCTCTAGTTGTGTCTGTGAAATCATATGGATGATATCTCAGACTGAACCAGAAAGAAAAGAGTGTGGGGGTGGACATGTGGTTGTCTTGGAGTCCAGGCAGAATGACTGCCAAGCCAGCAAATTAACATCTCTGTGCATTAATCTGACACTATCTGTCCAAAATGCCATCAAATAACTCAGTATGAATTGACAAAAAACCCATATCTCCTCGTCACTTAGAGGCACACAAATCAGAATTACTGTTTGTGGAAACTCACAACAAGGGAAAAAAGAGAATGAGATGGAAAACACATAAATCAGAAATAAAACCTTCTCATAAAAAGAAAAGAAATTACCAACCCTTCCCCTCCTCATCCTCCCTTATTTGGAATTTTTTCACCATGGATTCAAAAGTGCTATGATTTTTCCAAAGTCTGCCTGTGTCTATCAGATATAGGGAAAAGGCACCACTCCACAATAAACATCACTGATTTCTGTTACAGGGTATCTGATATAAGATATATTTCCATACTATTAGTACAAAAATTATTACAAGAACAGGAGTAATAAATGCATTATGACCATTAAAGTTGTCTATGAATAGTCAGAGCAGAAAGAAAAGGTTGTACATGCTGAGGAAATAATTTCTTGAGAGTTACACTCTAAACTCAAGTAATTTATTTTTCTAAGAGCTTTGAAGTGCTATACTAATGTTAAGCTGTACTAATTTGACTGCTACCCCTCCTTTGATTTAATTATTTCACAGCCATAAGCACAAAACCTCTAATAATTAAAAATAATTTCTTAATCTGAATTTTGTGCTCTAAGAAGGACCTTGTAACTCCACAACTTCTTATTTCATTGTCCAAAATTAAAAAAAAGAAATATATCAAACTTCATTTTATTATCCTACTCCTTTTTTTCTGTCTGTTAGCCACTACAGTGTACAACACTCTCAAAAGTTTACAGTGTGAGAAATCTTTATTGTAGGACTCAGTTCAATGTGCAGTAGATGAAGGAGGGGCATATTTGAGGGGAACGTGTTGTTTAAAATTGACCAAAAAAAGTAATATGCATTAAAAGAAGAACAAAAAATCCAAATCAAAATCTTGAACAAGAATGTTTCCTATTCCCTAGACTGTATGAGCATCTTGGGATATGACTGACAGTCTGCATTATAAACTATTCACAGCAGAAAAATAAACTGTACTAAAAAGTTAATAATTAATTTGGATTTGGCCTTGAGAGATACTGAGACCCTTTCATAGTTGCAATTGGTTTCCTGGCCCCATAATCTCTCTGAAGGAGACCTCTCTCAGTGCAACAAATTTTTAAGGTATGCCATACACTAGATTAGATCACTGAATATTAATTAAAATTGTTAATTAAATTTTAAACATCTTATGAGTCTTGAAATATCCAGAGAAGTGTTCTGTAAGTTGCTACCCAGGCAATAAATGCTGCTAACAAGGTCAGGCAACAGGGAAAGTTATTGCCCATCTCAGCCTAAAGTGAGTCTAAACATGGTCATCATGCTAAGCCTAGCTGTCTCAGGGAGTTTGCTGGGTCACTGGGCAAAATATAGATTGCTTAGAATTTTGTGCTGTTTCATTAACTGAAAAGTAAAATCTTAATTTTGAAGTTGTAAAAATAATGAAAGATTGATTCTCAGCTGGCACCATATGTAACAGAAATTTTCTCATGGGAAAATAATTTTCAATAGAAACAAGAAAAATTATTTTCCTTGAGAAGTATCCACATTAGCAAATAATTTTTTTTTTAAATTTAGATTTCCCCATAGTTTTATTTCTTTATGAACCTGAATTTGTTTGGTATGGGTCTCAGAAATAAGACTGAGAAAAAAATTAAAGAGAAAAAAAGGAGGGATGATGATGATAGAAAAAGGAAACATTTATAAATCACTGTCATGACACTCCTATCACTCTGTGTCTTACACAGGAAAAATTATTGAAAGAGTTTACTTTACATTACCAGGTTACTTTTAACCCAGCCTTTTTACTTTTGAGTGAAAACAATAATTAGTGTCTCCAAGCCACCCCAGGAAGGTGATAATCATAGTCATCTCCAGACTCTTAATACTGCTTTAAATTAGTGTTACAGATAGAGTCATGCCAATCACGTTTGAATAACTGAAAAGCTTCAAAATCCAAGCCTTTCTATAATGGCAATGTACTCTTCTTAATCAAAATAAAAGAAAAAAAATCTTATTCAGGCCACTGAACCAGAAATAAAACAAATAAAGCACAAAGACTATTTAAAAATCAAGTGTAGTTTGGCATACCACGATGTAAGCTAAAACATGCTGTACTGAAAGAACATTGTTTTCCACACCAGTGACATTTTTCTTGTTTCTTAGATGATATGCACTGAAAAGCACATTCAAATTCTGAAGCTGTATTTGTTTTGGAATACACAGACTAATAAGGCAACAGTGCATTTAGAGGCCTAGCAAGAGCAATGTTGTGTCAGTGGGTAACTAAAGGAACTCTTGGCCTGATTCCTCTCTATAACTCTCAAAATCAGTCCAGAAAGCCAATTTTTATTGGTACAACTTCAATGGAAGTAAATAAGATAGATGTAAGTATAACAGGTTAGTGAAAGGCATACTGTGATTTAAATCCCCGCAGAAGTCAGGGTATAGAAGCCTGAATGCATTCAAAATTTGCTACAAGTGATCTCTGATTATGCTCAAGGGAAGGGAAAACCAGAATGACAGAGGACACATTTCACCCCCAATGAAAATACGAAGAGGTGTCATTGCATTCCAGGGCCTACATTCCTTGGCAGTGGTCTAGAAGATTAGTGGCATGAGAGAATCACTACTGAACTACACATTTAGGACAGAGTGAATCAAGATGTTTAGAGGAATCTGTTCAAATCAAGATCAAATTTAAAGGCAAGAATATATTTTTTTTCATTGACCAGGTAGGGGTCAGGTCAGGGATAGGGTTCAGTCAAAAATCACGAAAACAAAGCTTGGGCCAATACAAACTCCTTTGGGTGAGATTTTTGACGCCATTTAAAACTCCCATTCCAGAACTGATGTCCATCTTTCTGGATTTGAATCTGAATTAGAAAGAAAAGCAATTTCTAAATCAAATTTTTTTATTATAGAAAGGAATGACTCAACAAATGCGTATCAGTGCACTTAGTCAGACTATATTATATCCTCTGAGGATATGGTTCAGGGAGAAATCAGCCCTTCAACATGCAAAGATCAAGCTTGAAGTCACAAACAGGATGTTCACAAAAAGCAACATTTAATTAATTACTTCAGAGTATTTCATATGTCTATATACTTTTTCACTGGCCACAGTCCAAAATGGAAAACTGATGCAGAGATGATTGTTATGAAGTAAAGAATATGAAACCTGCTTTGGCAGTAGGCTAGTGGAAAGACAGTAATTCATTCTTGGAGCAGCTTGCAAAAGTTTGTCTCTATTCTGGACGCATTTTGTTTATGTTACAAGATAGTTACAGTTGAGGGAACCTTTACGAATTTGTCTTGAAAGTGGATGGGTTTTTTGAAGTGCCTGCAGGAGACAGCTCAGTATGATAAATCTGGTTCAATATTGTTGATCTCTAAAGGTACTGCGGCTGCTATTCTCACATGAGACATTTAAGAGGTGCTTTAGAAATGTGAAATTATCAAAATGCTCATTTCCTGGTTAGTTTTGCGCCACTGCACAGCTGTGCTCAATTAGGCAGACATTTGAAAAACAGCAGGGAAAAAATAAAAACTACCTAAAAAACAAACACCAAAAAACCCCCAATGCATTTTTCTAGCCATTGCATTCTTAATTTACACAAGCAAAAGCCTAGAATAAGTCATATTAGAAAACAGAATACATCAACCTCCCTCTGCAGTTAAATGTATTTTTGGGAGAAAATTTGATTTTTTTTTCAAATTCCTCACGTCATTATTTTCTAAACCTAAAGAATGATAATGAAAGTGAATAATAAAATTTCTTGTCCTCTAGTAACATTAAAAGAACACACTCAAATTCCAGGTACATTATGCTGGACAGAGAGTCTAAGATTCATGATCCCCACCTTAAGTTTTTTCACAATTTGTAACAGATTTGTAATAGATGATGAGAGGGATAGAAACAATGAGATAGTTTTTCCATTAGACAACTTGTTCTGAAAGATTTTAGAATATCAATCTGAAGTTTTATTTACTCTGGTCCCAGCACTTAGATTTCTCTTCAACTCCTATTGATTTCTTCTGGCTTTTGTGTATCTAGATTTATCTATTCTGAAAAAAATGAAATAGAAGAAAAAAAACACAGTCAGAAAAAATAAAAGGAGAGAAGAAAAAAGTTCTTGGTGAAAACAAAAAAAAAAATCTCAAAACATTTCTAGAGCTTAAGACTGCTTAAAAACTTCCACTTTCTGCAGGTATTACCACTCTGGAATTTCAAGGGTTGGTCTCATTTTCCATGAGAGAGAAAAATATGAATGTATCTATTCCTATAATCTCATTTATTTTATGGCATTGCAAGCAAATTTCTAGAACAAATGTTCCAGTTAAAAGTGTTTTACTATATAATAAGACAAATAATTTTGGGTTATGACTTTTTGGCAAAAGTATCTGCAAAGTGAAAGGCTACTTTTTGTACTCTCTAGTTTTAAGCTAGAATTACTTGTTGCTTGCTCAAAGGCAGCAAAACCAAGAAGATATTGCCTTGCTTTGGAGAAAAGAGCAAAACTAAATGGGATTGTTCTGCTACTTCATGTAGTGGTCTTCACATTCCTGTGCTGGCACTTTTGTCATGCTGCTTTTAAGAAGTGAACAGGAAAGCAACTGTATCATGAGATATAGAGATACAAACCCTTGGTTGCCTGAAGTCATATAATAATCACACTACATCTCTGTAATGTCAAATATCTGTCAGACTTTATAAAACATTGCAGTCAGTTTGTCCAAATTTCACTACCAGTATTTGCTGATGATTCATTCCCAAAGTTAACAGAGAGAGGAGAAGCAGCAGTTCCTGCAGAGGAGATTTCTACTCTCCCTGTCTAATAGGAGGGGAGAGCACATTTTCAGTAGACTGCTGTTTTCTCCCAAACTAAAATCTGTCACATACACATAGCAGTTTCAGTGAGATGGATCCAATGTAGGAAAAAGGAAATGCAGACACAGCTCTACCCATTTTGCCTAATTTGGCGATGATATTTGTTAGTTTCGTATCATACACAAGAATCATCAAGCAGAAAGAAAAAAAAATGTTGTTCTGATCAGTTATGCTGTATACTGACAACACTGAGGATAAAACAACTTTACACAGGAGCAATTTTTGTCATCAGATGGTCAGATACTTGATAAAAGAAGGAGGAAGCTTGTATATTGATCTATTTCAACATAGCAGTCACGAAACACTGCTAGTTCTCATTCTGAATCAGAAGACATACCTGAGAGTTTTCAAATCCCATTAGATTTATATGTAGTTTGCTGCAACTCTATTTGAAGAAATAATGGAAAAAAATCAAATTATTAAAAGTGGTAGAAGATGGAAAACAGAATAACACAAAATGTATCTCATCAAGGTATTGGAGACCACTACAACCTTGTACTAACTGATCTTGTGTAAATATCTCCTAAAATGACTCAAATAATTATTTCAGGAAAATAAGATCTATCTATGTGTTAGCAGATGTTCATATTTCACATTGTACTCATTGCTAGTCATTCCTTTCCCCTGCCTCTGCCGCCAGTTTCCATTTTTCATATCCTTTCAAAAAATGTGGTGTGGGGCTTCATAAATTATATCTTTTTTACCTAAGGTAAGTCTGTCTGGAGTGAGTGGGTCTGTCTGTTGAAGTGGCACTAGAGCCATGTCTTCAACCAAACTCACTAATGTAGCAGTGAGGTTCTCCAGCCATGCTCAGAGCAGGACCAAAGCCTCGTGAGAAGGGATGCATGGGCTGCAGTCAGGATGGAAGCAGGTTCTCAGACTTCCACCATGAAAACAGCTACTCTGGGAACTCCCTCAAATACCTGTAGCCACGCAGCACAGGAAAAGAATGGCAAGAATGAGAAGTCCTTGTACAGCTGCAGATCTGTGAGCTCATTTGGAAGGAGCAGATGTGGTGGGGTAACCTGTGCCACAGGAGTGCTGTGTTGAATAAGGAGCTCCTCAGAAAGGAGGAAAAGATGCATTTTGGGCAATGCAGCTGGTTGAATTCAAAGAGATTTGTCTAAGAACTTAGATGCAAGACACAAGCGTTAGAGGACAGACTGACACAGGTGACATCAATAGTGACTTTTTAAAAGGCAACAAAGCTGCTGAAAGGATTAGACATAGGAACACTTTTTTTTGCCATAAGAGTGATAAAATACTGCAACAATTTCCCTGAGAGGATGTGGAATCTTCTTCCCTAGAAATACTCAGAATGAAACTGATCAAGGCCCTCAACAGCCTGCTCAAGGTTGGCATGTCTTTCAGAGGGGGCTGGACCAGATGATACCCAGCAGTAGCCTCCTAACTAAATTATTAATTTATTTCATGAATTAATGCAGATATATGCAGGGGGTCAATAGGAAATGAAATAGTTAAATATTTGTCATAGCTGCAGAGCAAATTGTTCCTTTGGTGTCTTTCTTATTTGTTACTCGGGATCATGATGTGTTGCTTCTGACGCATTCACCTCTCCCAGCGAGAAATCTGCAATTTGCTTAATCTTATTCCAAGTGCTTGATTACAAGCCTTAATCACTCAGCAGGCCTGACCATAATTAGTATCTGAGGATCTTTCCTTTGAGAATTGTGAGAAATGGCAGATTCAGCAATCTAAAAAATAACTTCAAAACAAAATATGGTTTAATCTTAACAATAGGAAGAAGGTAGAGCAAAAGATAGTTCTATGAAACTATACATATGTATAGAGGACATTCAATTAATGAGATGTGAACATCCACATTGTTTATGTCTGAGATAATGTATCCAGAAACTCTTTATTATTAGGACACTATTTCAAACAAAAGGAGAAATCTAGGATTAAGGATATTTATTTTAATCCAAAACTGCTTGTAACTCTTCATTAATTATGTTGAAAGAAATGTAGCCAAGGGCAACTATTTTACCTACAGACACTGACACTGTAAATGTCTATATTACATTAAATAATTCCCAAGTTTCAATTCTTGTTTATCTCTCAGTCTGGGTTCCAGTGTACATCTACAAACTTGCACTTTAGCTTTTTTTTCCCTGAAGTCTTCTTCTTTTATTTTAATCCAAGTTTTCTGTTTTCTGCTCCATTTCCTGATCCTGGCTAATCCAAGTGAGTCAACTGGCAGGAATGTCACAAGTTCAGGTATAGGCTGGTGGAGCTGCAATATTCTGAAGTGTTTCTATGAAATGAATATAAGGATTGTAATATACACTGTTTACAGAGCCAATTTCCTGACAAACATGCTCTGTAGATGCATGAAGTAAACACCACAACAATCCTGTTAAGCCACAGCATTCATAAAATATTTACATGCAGCTTTGAATTTGTCACAATACTTTAAATATTTAAAGCATTATCACTGGTAACTTGGAACCATTGCAGTACTTTTCACCCAGACTTCTCATTTCAAACTTTCTGCAGACACTGCCATATGTTTTCAGCAATTTTTGACAAGTTTCTGCAGAATTTTTGCATCAAGTAAGAGCATATTTTCTTCCATTAAACAGAAGTTAAAAGCAAGGCTTCTGAAAACAAGGCCTGCAAGAATCAATCTTCCATGAGATGCTGTAAAAGAGTGCTGTTTATTCAGCTCATTTTACATGAAACATCTAGTGGTGTTGCAATACAATTTTAAACAAATTTTATGCATGCTCCTCACAGAAAGAGAATGAAGGGAGGATGCCAAAAACATTCAGGCGAGCTTGAGAAAGAGCAAATGGAGATATCTGTTTATGACTTTGAAACATGATCATTTTCTGGAACATTGGACAAGGCAGTAAATAGAAATCAGGTAGCAGGGTGATTGAGAAAAAATACTACATTCTAATCCTGTTTCACTCTTAATTCTGATTTTATGAGATCAAGCTTTGATATTCTGTTCATTTACCAAAGTTTCCAACATTTATCATTTTGTGGGGGCTGAGGGAGAGGGCAGTTAATCCATTTAATTCATTGCTAAATACAAGGAACAAGATCTTAGATGCAGAGGGGTGTGATTCTCTTGTTTTCACCAAGAATTCAGAGACAAGTAAGTGAAGAGGGCAAAGAAATTGTGTGGAAATCCCTCTAAAATGTTGTATTTCTCTCAGTGTATGACATCAAAATCCCCCACAAAATTAGCCATGATCACTTCAAAAACTTATTCCAGCTTTCTCTGCAGTTTTTCTCAGCAAATGTTTTGTTTCTAATAGGAGGTCTGTATAACACAATGATACACACATATCCTGTTGGGTGAAGTCTCAAGTCACAACTGTAGAGAACAGCTGTGTTCTCTGTGATTTGTACTCAAAGATCTTTAGAGAAAACAAAACCTGGAAACATAGTAAGTCCCTTTCTCTTTGTGCTTCATCTCTACTGTATCTCTGCAAACACAGAAGTCACTATCATTTTCTTATCTCTTTTCCATTTTTAAACCCCTGGAAAATCTAACCAAAATTCATGTCTGGGGATCTGGCAACCTACCCAGAAACCTGTTCATTACTTTAAAGTCTTTGGTCAGACCCAGCAGTTTATATTGCCTCTTTTTAACACAAATACTTGTAGTGATGACAGTTCCCAGTCAGAGCCAAGACCTATAAATCACTGAAGGATTTTGTTTAAATACGACCATTCATTTTTCTTGGCCTGTTAGTTGTTGCTTATATTCAGCAAGAGTCAGAACACAGAGGGTAACACCAAAAAAAATAATTAATCTTAATGCACATTCATCTATTGATTTAAATCCTCTTATTTTCCCTAAGACAAAGAGGTTGTGCAACAGAAAAATTAATTTGGAAAGACTTCACTCCTTATATTAGTGTTTTATTTTGGGGAAAAGAAAGCACAACAAGGCACAGTATTTTCAGTGGGGACCTTACTATAAATTGAGTCTGAAGAGGAATGCATAACCTTTATTCCCTTTGCTCTCTGGTCTTCATTTACAAGTGATAAATCTTAATTAATGCCCTTACACAATGCATCTTGTATACTTCAGAGAAATGGAGTTTCATTGGAAGGAAAGAAATCTTTAAAAGCAAGTCATGTCATTTGTTACAAAATCTCTGAGAAAGGATGGCAGCGTATGGCTACAGTCTGCTTTTCCACTGGGTGTAATTATTACTGCTCCAATGCCAAGTGCAGAACTGCACACAACAACTCTTTCTTCAAATAAAGAGACATCTACAGGGGCTCTATCTGTGCACTAGCTTTTTTAACCAACAGAAAAAAGGAAGAAAGAAAACTTCACTCTGCTATTGCAAGACACCATTCTATTCACTCAGACTTTCAATGGAGTACACAGGCACTTACTTTTCCCACCAGCTAAGAAGAGAAGGGCACTTTCAGGAAGAATGGAAACCCTCTGTTTATGATACTTTTGAAGCTTTCCACTTTTGGCTAACAGTAAGCAGATGCAGTAAAATAAGGAGTCCTAAATGGAATCTTAGGTGCAGTATTGTTTTGCTCATCAATTCAAATTCCAATGACTTTGAGTTGTACAATTCATGCAGCATTCAAAGACAAACACTCAGGGAAAAACACCCAGCTCTTAAAAATGTGTGGAAACTTATTTAGAAAGTAGCCTAAAACTATTGCAGAGCCAAATTCCATCACAGTCAATATCAGCTGTTCTGTTAAACTTTGGTTGCTTTTACATCAGGCTCTTTAGTCAGTTTTGAACTGTAGTATTTCCTCTCTTTGTCTCTCATTCTCGTGAAACAACACAACACAACAAAGGCTAAAAAGATGGTTTCAAGCGTGCTGTATCCATCCATTCAATATTTCACTTTCTTATAATAAAACGAAGACAAAACTATCTAGAACCTGAGTCAAATCAGATGTCTTACTAGTAAAAAACTCACGCAAAACAAGTGTTTCAACATGCAAACAAATCTGTCTTCAGAAGAAGAAAAAGCAATTATATGTGAAAACCACCCACAAAATAGTCTGGTTAGGTTCTCATAACAATTTACAAAAAGGAATTGGTGAAATGGTGCTCAGTCTTGATGCAGTAGGGTAACTGCAGCAATCAGCAGCAGTGCATCAGCTGTTTCTTGCAGGGAAAAAAGTCCTTGTGGACTTGCATGTAGCATGCTGCAGAATTGACAAGGCTACAAGGTTGCTTGTTTAGTTTTCCAGTCTAACACAGGTCATTGCTGGAGGCACGGTATAATACCAGACCAGCTGTTTTAGAGCAGTGGTTTGTAATGACAAAGATTTCACTCTTGCTGAAGAGTCAGATTTTTAGAGTAGAAAGTCTACCTTGTATAAGCACCTCATAAAAAATCATGGCCCTCTTTTCCTGACATGGCAAATGACAGGTGAATCTTCTCCTTTATGTCTTGTCTCTTGTTCATATTCCCTGTGACTTTGATATAAGACTGTTGCTTTGTTGTGGCTCTGTTTTTAACATACGCTTCGGTTTACAATGCAGATGGCACATTGATTTAGTGCCAAGATTTTTTATATGTGTATTTCTATTTATGTCTATATACACACTGCGACTGACATCGTAAATGGATTAGAAAAATGTGGGATATATTATATCTTTCAAAATGCAAAGTAGAATTTTCCACCTTGAAGTGGGGAATCTAAATCATAAATTCATTCTGGTACAGAGATTAATTCTAATTAGGATCCAGAGTAGAGTAAAAAAAAGTATTAATAAATGACTCCATTATAGTGACTTGTTTTAGCTTGGAAAATACTGTTTGGTTTGCACCAGAGTTTCATTATATAATGCAAGATAGGAAAGAAAACAGTCACAGGCAAAGCAACTAAATAATTGTCACAATCAAAGGATGATTCAAAAATCTTGACCTTCCAAGAAGGATGATTTCACGAGAGATTCAGAATTTATATTCTTACAAAATGCCTGTGAATATGACTGGCTGTGAAACGTCTATTCACCTTCAAGCAATGAAGCAGGAATTGTACTTAAACATCTGACTGTCTCATCATGCAGACAGTGAGAAAATCTAAATCACCCCTGTATGATTTTTCAAAATTCCTCATTAGTTTTTAACCAAAAAATAAAAGTGTGTTTGATACAGTTAATTCTTGAATTATAATGTCTCAGCTGTCCTTGAGTGACATGCAAATAAGAGTACTTTTATCCACAGACTTAGCATACATCCACAAGCTACCACTCTGCAAGCAAAAATGCACAGGATGATGGAAACGAGCTGCAACTGCACTAAACACTTATTTAGGTACTTTTTTCAAAAGGAATTTATCAATCCTGGTAATGTTTGAAAAAAAAAATATTGTTACAAACACCTGCTATAGCAGCTAATTCAGTCCTCAGGTAAAGTAATTAAGCACTCAACCCTCAAATTTCCTCCTGCTAAAGGACTCTTGGGCTTCTCAGCAAAGTCTCAAATAGCTTTAGTTAACACAAAGCTGTCCTTTTTCTGGCTACAGTACGAAAATTAAGATAATAACCAAATATTTTATTCAGAATATTTTATTCCACTGCTAATTTTTGTAACATTTTTAATGCTATATGTGGTATAGTGCAACTCCTATCTTGCCACATCTTCAGCAAAACAGAAACTGCCTGTCCTTTTTAAACATCTGTTCTCTGAGTTTGGAAGCTTATTCAACGTGAAGTCATTATTTCTGTCTTACAGATTTGATCCCTCTTGTTTTGACAAAAAATCCAATGAGAATTAGCAAAAGATAGAGTGGATTCAGAGATTTTCCATGGGCTGAATCAGTCAGCAATTAAATAAATGTCTTGCAAATCCTATGTCTGCCCAGGAGATGCACAAACCATCAATTCTCCTTTGCCTACATGTGGATCAAGGCTGCTGCACACAAGACCTTGAAGCATCAGAACCTTGTCCTGAACACAGCAGAAACTAAAAACAAAATCAAAAGTTAGGAGTACCGTAAATCCATGAGTCATTCACACACAAGTGTTTTATTTTTGAGCTCCTCTGTAAAAAAAAACTCTGCCAAGTTTCTCTTCTTGAGGATGTGTATGTAACACTTGCTATTCTTTATTACCAGTGTTACTTAAAAAGATCTGTCTGAAAATAGAGTGGGATTGGAAAAGACAACTAAGAAGAAAACAAAGAAAAGAAGGAAAGGGCAGCATCATATTAGCAGTAGGAGAAGAGATTTAGTGAGCACAAAAATCTCATGACCTGCATCTCCTGTAATGCCTCTTGATTTCATTTCTATGAGTGATCTATAATATGCCAGAAATGCTTTAATTTAGTGTTTCAGCAAATTCTGAGCATTTAATGAAATTTCTTGTCAGAGAATGGAGCCATGAGTCTAGTCTTTGAACAAACAAGTCAATATCATGATTATTTGCTTGTTTTCACTATTTGGTTTTATGTTTTCCTAGAAATCTCACAGGAAATGAAATCTCTCCTATAACAAATCAAGTTTTTTGGTAAAGAAAGTGAGAAACTCTTGTTATGTGCAGCTACCCACTCCTTAAACCTGTAAAAAAGCAAAACCTCAGATTTTTGCAATTTGTCTCTATGGTGGCCTGATTGCATCTTTTCAGGATCCCTCTTCTCTTGGGACCTACATTAAGGCTCTCCTCATCAGCAAATCTTAGGATGTTCACCTGCAGTATAAGGTGCTAAACCTCATATCCCAAATCATGCCCAGAAAGGGCCTTGACCTAAGTGTGATACTACCTGAGCTAATAATGTTATACAATTCGCTCTTAGGGCATGGCTGCATGTAGTTTCCCTTTTCCATTCAAACCAGAGATGTTTTAGAAGAAAAAGTTTTAAGTTTAAAGAGTAAAAAATTCTCCAGGATAAAGGAATTTAATTTGAACATACCTGACAGACTCTCATTCCAGCCAAAACATCAAAAGAATTTATTTTAAATAGCTTGTAATCCGTCCTTTTTATGGTATGAGGTAGCTTTATAAACAGCTTTCTAGGTTCTCAGTGGATTATTAATTTTGATGGTTGATTTTAGCACTAATCCATTTCAGTCTCCTAAATACAGAGTGTTTGGTTCTGAAAAGAGAAGGTTTGATGAGCAGACTTCAAATGCTTTAAAAGCTCTTGCGAGAAGCTGGTAATAATCTGTTCTTCATGGATAAACAAGAAGTAATGGACTTAAATTGCACCGAGCAAAGTCCAAGCTAGCAATTATCAAAGACTTTCTAAATGGAAAGGGGAAGTGAATCCCTGAAACATTGACTGGGAGAAGTGTGGTGACTCTGTCACTGTAGGCCACTAAGACTGGGTATAGAAAGCATCAAAAGAAAAGCAGGTATAGATGATGCTGCCTTGGAGTACAAGGATGGGCATTGTCTCTTCTATGAAATTTTTTAACATCCAACCAAAATTCAGCACTTATATAAAGAAAGGTTATTTCACAAAAGGTTTTTCCTAGATTAGTATTAGAAACACCTTTTACATGTGAAAGGTGAATGTTGAAATTTTCAGCATTACACGGTGCCCTTTGTAGAAATAAAATTTAGCTTCTTATGCAGCACTTTACCTCACTGTTGCTTTAGAAAACGTGATTAAATCACATGTACAATTCTTGGCAGCTCAATTTCACTCTTATTAATTTATTTCCTTTAGTTTCATTTTTTCATTTTCTTCTGAAATTTGGACTTAATTTGCACAGTATGTCTTCTGCATTTATGTCCCTGTATATGAGGAACGTCCATTTCAGCTCGTGAGGTCAATAAGGTTTATGTATTTAAAGTCAAACAAAAATTCTCTTGAATTTCAGCCTTTGCTTAATACAGTATCATAAAGGCTTTTAAAAAAAAATTGAAATACTTGAATTGAAATAGAATGCCTTGTAACGTACTGTAAGGTGTCAGAAATATGGAAAAATGTTTCCTGGGTGAATCTTAATCCTAATTCAGTTAAAAAGAGCCAGAAACTCAATAACATAAAATAAAATTAGCAACAATTATCAAGATCCCTGAGATTTCAGGCCATGAAGTTTAAGAGGAGGAACAACCTCCCTGCCTGGAGGTATCTGCACTCCAAATATAATTTAGAGCCTGTACAAACCTAAACCTTAATACATAGCATATCACTGTGCAGTCCTGAGCCTTTCAGAATTTTTTGACTGGCTGAAAAGGATAAATATGAGATTTCCCTCAGCCCTGTTGCAGCTTAACTATGTTCAGTTGGGTTAAAGATACTCAAAACAAAGCATTTAGTGAGGATGGGTGGTAACTACTGGAACACATTGAAAATGTCAGCATACAGAAGGTCTCTATTCCAGGTACCACGTCAGTCACATTTTGCTCTCAGTTCTATATTCTGAGATTATTTTGATGCTGAGAATCTTATACTTTTAGAATCATAACTTTGTGAATTCCTTGTACGGGCAGATTTAATTTGATTTCTTCTCGAAGAAATTACCAGAATTCCTTAAAATAAAACAGAAGAAAATTTCTTTATGTCCTTTTAAATTACAAAGGAACCTCCATAAAAAGAAGCAGCATTTCCCATTATCACTTGTAATCAGAACACAGTATGATCAATTGAAAAAAAGATGGCTAAAAACATCAACCCTGTTGCTAATCCCACTATTGTGGCTGCAGCTTGGCAGAGCTTGCATTTCAAAGTTTAAAGCCTTTGTAGCCTGAATGCCACCAATATCTTCATTTTGTGTGTAATAATCAAAATATTAATTAGCAATTATACTTAGTTTTATTTAATTACAGAATTGTGGGAATAGATTTAAGCCTGTCACATTTAGCCATAAACCAAATTAAGAACTCACAAGTTGCACGGAAACTTATCAAAAATACTCTGGGCCATTGAACAAATTGACGTGAAGTACAGATTAATCAATTGCTTTAGGCTCTGCTTTAAAACTATGGGGTAGAGTTGCATTTTTGCGCCCATTTTTATATTTTTTCATTAAATTCCAGTGAATGGCAAATGAATCCTGCTGCATTTGATTGCGGAAAGTTCTTTTGTTATTTGTGCTAGTAGAATGAATTTGAATTATTGTTACAAGACTCCTTTACATCATATGTCTGTATTTTACCAAAACTCAGGATTTTTAACTTATAATTTAAAGGTTCTGTTCCTCTATTGGTTTACTATATACAGTTGCTTTTCAACGCTTTTCAGTATGGAGGATTACCCCCACACTTTCAAAGCCGTAAGGTAATTCCTCTTCCCCTTCACCTAAGAAATATTCTTCAGCTTCAACTAAATCCTTAGACAATCTGGAACTTGGAAGGGATCATGCTGTTGCATCCACCTGCAGCAAAATACAAAGCTCTTTTCACAACGCACACAGGAAGAAAAATTAATCAGCACTCTCTTTTCCTGGCTGCATTGTCTCTGCAGCACTAACTGAAATAAACAGCAGTTGACTTATTGCTTTCCCTTGTGACTTGAAAGCACACAGGAAAAGAGTCTTTCATTTGAAAGTGACATTTAAACAGCCACTTCTTGAAGCAGACCCATATTTAAGGAGGCAGTGTTTTCAGCTGATGAAGTTGAACTTGTCAAGACATTTTCAATTACCTTCCTGGGCATAAAGATATAGCTGGTGCTGAAGTGACGCCTTTATTGGTTTTAGTTAGCACCAAATAGACCGAATCAGGAAAAAGCTCAGAGAGAACAATTCTGTTTTTGTGGGTTGGTCCACACACACTCTATTTGTTATGCCATAACCTCAGGTCATAGTTCAGGAAACTCACTATGGACAAGAGGAATGCCAGAGCCCTGCTGGATTGCCATTGAAGCAGACAGAACTCACGGCACACTTAAAACTAAGAACATACGAGCTACTGCTTCATCTAGAGACAGCGAGTGGGCAAGAAGGGCTGGAGTTCACAGCACAGCAGCTCATGTGATCTGATCAGGTTAATTTGGAAGGCTGTGAAACAATGTTCCCTATCCTCTTTCCTTTGCTCATTTATTCACACATGGTTAGGAAAGCCATAGTGTGTCTTTAATCAAAGAACTCATTATTAACTGATTTTATGTACTTATACAGAATCTTCTCAACTAGAATTTTCCTTTTATCCCCAAGAAAGATATAGAATCAATCACATTGAGTAATGAACCAGTATATGAAAATATTTTGCCAATTTTCTTCAAGCCACTGAAGTAAAATAGTAGTTGCTCATATTTTTGTTTTGTAGCACTTCCAGATTTGCTACATGCCTATTCCTTTTCAAGAGATAGAAAACCATCTATTTCAGAATTATTCACTTAAATTACAAAGAATAATGAGCAGAATAGCAAAAGCCTGTCAGATTTTTTTGTGCTTAACTGAATGTCTTGAAGAATATAGTTCAATTCCCTCATGATTAATCTCACGGTCATTAGGATATCTTCCACATCCAGGCTGATGTCCTCTGTGTAATACAGAGTCTTTGTGTCTTCTCAATTTTGTTGAAAATTAGGTTTTCCCATAACAAGTTACCATTTTGAGGCTCTAACACAACCCAAATAATAGGGTTTTTCAGTGAAAAAAAATTTCAAATTTTGTTATTAAAATATTGCCTTCAAATACCCCTAACACCTTTTACCTTAACTTCTACCATAAGATCTATAAAGTGATATCTTTATATCTTTACTGACTACAGAATATAATCCCAGTTTATGACTCTATAAAGTGCAAGGAATAAAAATTAAAAGCATTTGTTTACAGAAATAATAAGTCTTAACCCACATAGAATAACATTTTCTTATTTTTTTAAATTATCTAAAGCTGCATATACTGCAGCATCAGTTATCTACTTATTACAGTTTTGAAATGACACATGAATTCACTGCATTTTCATTTTTGTAAATATCTCCTAAAAAGAGTATTAGAACATGGTGTGACTGATTTATCTTCACAATAGTGGGTGCAGCAAAGTTATTTGCAGTTATAGGGTGTATCTGATAGACTGGAAAATATTTAACCAGTCTATAAACTGCAGAATGCATTTAAGATTATGACATCTTTATGTTTCAATATAGTATAGGTGTTCTTATATTGCTGCATAACAATCATAATTCTATTATGCTGATGTATCTGTTCAAGACCTGTAATGGACAATTCTGCTAAGTAGGAGTTCCCTGTGGAATTATGAGCCAGAAAAAGCACTAGGTAAATCTTTCAAAGGAGAAAGGAGTGAAATTCTATATATCTATGAATATCTTGCACACTTTTTGCAAAACTCTTTGGAAAAATTTAGTGCTATAAATTTTTTCAACATTGAAGATAAGGGGCATAAAAGTAGTTACAGGTGAAATTACTATTTCCTGTAATTGAATCTGGAGACTTCAGTATATTTCTCCAAAATCCCACTATAATATTTATCCGGCAGTTTAAAATGGAGTGCCTCAATTTGCATGAGAACCCTCGGGAAAATATAGGTTAGGGATATATGTTACATAACAAGGTTTCTGAAAAGACAAGGCTTGACTCATGAATTTGCATAGTTCATATTAAGGAAATAGATGCCAAAGAGACATTTTCAGCATGAAAATTTATGTTGGATATATTCCATGAGAGTAGATATCCTGTCCCGTTTATGCACATTGGACATAAACAATTATTTACCATTGCTTTAGGTATCAAAGAGAAACACTAAACACACAAATCAGCCACTCAGGATTTTTCAGCATTAACAAGATTCTCATTTATATGCAGATAAAAGGCACCTGCAGTTGTATTTTATTCCATTGGAATAAAAAAAATGACCTTCACTGACCAATCAGGCTAGTGAAAGAAAATTTTTTCCCAAAGGGCGCAGCACTACCCAAATTTCCCTCCAGAGGCAGTCAGGCTGGATTCAGGCAACAAAAATGTATTCAGCCTTCTTCAGACCTTCTCTGTTAATTGCAGCACATTGTATATGCTGCATCTGTGCTTGTGTACAATAGGATGCAAATGAAAAGAAATTACAAGACTATTTTTAAAAGGTAAACAAAACATACAGAGCTCACCAAATTGAATATAGCACTAAGCCCACCTGACAACACAAAGTCTGGGAAAATACTGGTGGTGATGGCTAAACAGGAACCCTGCTGGATGAAAGACAAGGGTGCTTTTTGAAGGAAATTTTACTGACTTTTCTATATTAATTATAGGGAATTGTTTTCCAGTCTATTTGACTTGGAACTAATTGTGTAGACACTCTTTGCCATGGACAGCATACCACAATAATTAGGTACAATCAATGGTACCTTATGCCTATAGTAGTTCACAGAGTCACCAATACATTTTCTATCCACTCACCTGTTTAAAATAAAAACTGGTGTCATTTTCTTGCATTTGGATCTGTGAGTTGTAGATTTTTGATTTTTATTGTCAAAATATCAAGCCCTGTGTTGGGCTCATCAGATTTTTGTGGACAGTAAAGTACTACATTTAGACCATAAAGCCAGCTCATATTGTCTGTTTTTCAAAAACACCTGAAAGAAAACATTTATGTAGAGCTTGGGGTTTGTATTTATTGTGATGGTTGCTAAAAGCTGCTTGATATCAGAGTAGTCCTGGTGAGATAGATTGCTCAGGAGATGCAATCAGAGATACCTGATTAATGTACCTATCCAAAGTACTTATAAAAGTCCTGATCTCAAAGTACTAAATACTACATGCTCTTGTTTAACTTCAGAAGATCTCTGAAAAGTAGAAATGAACTCTTCATCTATATTTTTGTAAAATTCAGATGCAGGTAAGCTAAACGTGGGTGATCCAAGAAGTGGCCAACCAAGCAGAGACTGGAACACAAGTCTCTACAAATTCACCTCTTTCCTGGACTCTTCTTCTCATTTCTCTAACTGTTAAGTTTAGCTATGCAATGTCATTCTATGCTGCATATTTCTCCATGTGCTCTAAGAGCTGTCACAGAGAGAAAAAAACTCAGGAGATTCTGGAGATGAAGGGCAACAAGAAACATAATCAACAGAGCTGCTAGGAGCAAGAGAGAAGGCAGAAGAAACTCAGTTCATAGAGCGCAGTTCCTTCTATTTCCTTAGCTGATTTCATACTGTGCATTATGGTCAATAGGGATAAACACAAGCATTCTAAACAGATGTCAAAGAACACAGGGATATTTGTGAAAAATGGTAGCAGCAAAGAGCCTCTTTTCCACTGAAATGTATTGAAAATGCACAGTGTGTCAGACTATTTTCTCTTAGTCTAAATTGCTCAATATCTTTCTTTCTTTTGTCTCATTTCACAAAAGAAATCAAACAAAGAAGTTGGCTTGGCTTTTCCTATTGCTCCAGTTTCTGTTCTTCTGTAAAGAATCACTGCCTTTCTACTTCCAAAGCCTCCCTGATGGATAGTTCAAGAAAAGGTCCGGAAGCAGACTAAACAGAGTTGCTTTGATTGATGACACAGAAGCCAGAAAGCTCCAAAACAACTTGCTGCTAGCAAAAAATACAGAAAGCTTTTACTGGCTTCATTAATACAGATTAGCTTTTTTATTTTTAAACCCAGAAAAAGCCTGCAAACCCAAATGCAGCCCCTCAGGGAAGGGTGTTCTGAAAAAGACAGTCCTCTGGGCATTCTGTTTCCTCCCACATCCAGGTCAGATGCGCTGGGAGCCATTGTAAATTAAAGTCTCACACAGGCAACATTGTGGATCTTAGAATTATCACAACAGTGTTAAAGACACCTGCTCCAAGAATGATCCTCTGCCCCAGAACCAGACAGTGACAAGACTTCAGACCTCCCCCAGCTGGAGCTGTCCAGAGTGACCTCCATATCATTTACCCACATCTTTTCTGAGTCTCATGCAGCATCTAACACCCCTTATGAATCATCATTACCTTTTAATTTTGTTTTTTCCTAGTTCAAAGTGCCTGCAATAATGCCATTAATCATTACACCTATTCATCTTCAAATTAGTTTCCCGTTATTGCAGGGAATTGATATAAATTAATCTAACTGAAAAGGCTTGAGTCAAACACCATGGCTTCAATGGTTTCATGGCAATTTCTGCTTACTGTGCATTGTGTCTCTTTCAGCTGCTGCCAGTGCACACCTCCAGCCTGAGCACCAGGAGAGAAATGCTCCTCTGAGAGGTCCTGTCAAAGGGGCCTCATCTGTCCAGCTCTTCCAAAAATCTCTCTGCACTGCAGTACAAGAAGCTCTGGGGAACCATGACACTGCAGTAGGAACTCGGTAGCTCACATCCCAGATGTGTGGGGCACTTGTAGGTAAGAGGTGTCTTGCCCGGGTAAAAGAAAAGGAAGGCTCCTTTAATTGAGCACTGAGAAAACAGGAATATCACACACCACCATTTCTAGGGCTATTACCCACTTCATCCTTCCCCAGGAAGCCAGTACATACAGAAAAGTCATCAGCAGGGATTCTTAATTCCCTGTGTGCAATAAATGTGTCCTTCACCACTTCTTTTTACTAGAGAAGAGCTGCTGAACTAGTCAGTCTGTCACTTCATTAGAATGCCACTAAGAGAGCAGACGTAATTTTATAAGAAAAGGTCTAGTACAACTAATTAATTATTTTTGTTGAGTTTAGTTTGTGAGAACATCTGGGCACAGTTCTATACTGAGCTGTGGCTATACATTTTTTGGGTCCTTAATTGTGTCATGCTTTCTTTTCCTGGGTATTTTGTTCCTGGCATTGTGGACAGCATAATTTACTTCATATTCATTTAGTAATAAAACACCAGCAAAAACTACATAGTACCTATGAAAAAGCTGCATGTGCAGCCAGAGATTACTCTTCCTTTCGCTATATTACTTATCAATTTGAAACATCTAATCTGAAACCCAGATGCCATTGAGCATAACCAAAACCAATGAGATAATTTTCCTGTCTCCCCTTAAGGGTATAATTTCTTTTGGTAAAATCTTACTCTAATTTTTTTTTTTTTTAATTTAAAACACTTTCATTTTCCTTATTTACATTATTAAAGGCTTTTGACAGTAACAGAGCTTTTAAATTTTTAGACCTATGACATCCTTATTCTGCTTCTAATTAAGCCTCAATTATGAGGCGTGACTCCCTGACCATGTTTAAGTCCCTTCTCAAATGCATAACTTTGGATTTACAGTCACCTTTAGTAATAGCTAATTAGTTTAAGATCAATATTATAGTTGAAGGAAACACAATGAAAATAATTGAATTCAGTAACTCCCACACAACCAGGGTAGCTATTTTGGGCTGAAGTGGGCTATTTGGAATACTCACTGTGGCTGCACTATACTAGTCAGAGATATCCTTTGACATTCATTTGTTCCAAATACTTCCCTGTGCCTATTCTGGGGTTTTCTAACAGACATATTCTCCCTCCTGACTTATGAGATGGAACAAAAATTGGGCAGGCACTTACCAGTACAAATATAGTCTACAGTCTGGCCATGGACAATCAGGGTGCAGGCTCTGCTACAAAGCCTCTACTGTACCATAAAAGTCATATAATGTGTGCCAAAGCAGCTAATGCTGACAGAGCCTTTCCACGGTCCTAACTGCTTCTGGAGGAATATCTCAGGGGAATGCATTGCCATCTAAGTAGGCCACTGTAAAAGCAGATGATGTGCCCCAAAGAAAGTCAGGTTACTGTCTGTAGCTGCTTAGCTGAACCCAGACCCATAACTTAGTTATCTCTGGAGTTATTCATTCCCCCTTTTTACATTCCGCAGTCCTTATACCTCAGACACTGAGCAGTGAAATACTGGATATATTTTGGGTTTTTTTGTAATAGAATCTAGAGTTATAAGGCTGGGTGTACACAATTACTGTAGCCACTTCTGAGCTCACAACTCCGAAGCAGCAAGAGGAATGATGATCCCATTGCACTGTGCACACCATGCACTGCACAAGCACTTATGCACAGATTAGAGTACAAGTAAGCACAATGGCCAGAAGGTAGGAAAAGTAAAAGCAGCCTGACCAGAGCCTTGACCCAGCTAGGAAAAGAGCTTGGGTGTACACCTCCTAAACCATTAAACAACAGCTGTCACTCTCATTTAAGCTCAGTATTAAGAATTTACCGGTCCTCAAGAGTTTGAGTTTGTTTTTTCTCCCTGAGCTGCTAATTTTCACTGGTTCCTCCCAGCTCCACAAAAAGAAACCTATAACATCATACCTGATAGGAAAAAATAATTTTTGCAAAATTGTCTCTCTGAAGATGTGACACAAGGAATAAACCACCAAGATTAAGTTCTGTGAGCAGTGGGGGAATGGGCAAGAGAAATGTCTGCAGAGTAATGATGCAAGCAGCCTCACACCATTACTTTCAGTGCCTTTGATTCTGATGTATCCATTGTATCAGGCTCACTAAAAAGCAGTGAGATTGTTTTGTTTCCTTTCTCTTTCTTAATGACTAAGAATATATACTTAATTTCAATATGTGTACACTTCCTGAGCCAAGTATGTGGTGTTCAGCTTGTCAGCAACTGTGACATGCTCTTGCACACCAAATTACACTATCATTGCAAAAGGCTGCCTTTTCTGGTCTTGTCATACATGCATAACTCAAAATAGCTTGTAAGAAACATTATGCTCATTTGTGGTACTTGCCAGGAAAGGACAGAAAATTTTAGTAGGGATTATAAATTAACACCACTGTGGTTATCAGAAACCTTGATATGCTACTAGAATCTTAAACATATGGTTTAGCTCTCACTGAAGCCAAATGGAAAACTAAGAATCAAACTGCCTCAGAGAGAAGTTTTATGTTTTCTTGGCCGTTGGTTGGAAATTAGGATAGCTATTACAGTAGTTATGCAGCTGGAAGTATTTAAAGAAAACAGCAGGAAACACAAAAGATTATTCAGAAGAGGCAATGCTGGATTAACCCTTCCAGTTCATTAAAGCTCACTGTACTGTTCTTGTTCTGACTCAGAAGAAGGCCATAAGAAAAGTCTTTGACTTGAGAGAGGGGAAAAAAAAATCACAACCTGTGTTTTTCATTAGAATATTATTTGTACAACTGCCATGTCACAGAGAATTAGACAGCAAGGATGAACACTAAAAATAGCCACATGAAAATCCATATGTCTTCCTTTTACCCTCTGCCTATTTGGAAAATTATCTGCTGCCTTAAGGTGTGTTACTCCCATAAATATTTGCCAAGCATGGTACAACCTACTTCAGGCACAAAGTAGGGAAACAGTAATAACATGCAAATTACTTCAACACAGGGGCTATGAACTGTGGAAGTCCCACTTGAGCACTGAAAATAGAGGTTTAATTGTAACATAAGTGTTTCTGCTCTGCAGAGAGAGAAATTTCACCCAAAGAGAGCCACAGGTCCGCACCAATAAATGCACATCAAAATGAGTCAAGCAAAAGTAAACATTTATATTAGACTGTGCTTCACTTTTTCAGTACAATGAAGAAATACTGCATGACAAACTCTGGTAACTGGTTTCTAGAACAACTCTAAAGAACACTTAATTTTTGCAAGACCTGGCAAATGGGTTTAATTTGAACAAACTTGCTACTGGACTTTACAATGTTCTCTGCTTTATCACATGTAACTTTTAAAAAGTATATTTAGATATAATGCAGAATATTTACACAAGCCGCCTTTTGTACTGCTTTTCTGAGTCACACCAGGAGTATGTATAAGACTTTGCCATGATCTTCCTTTTATAATTTATTGTCTTTACAAGTCTAAGCAAAAAAGGGACCTTCATGAACAAACTCTGTCCTCCTGCGCAGAGATTTATTCCAGTCATTTTAGAGTAAATGAGACTGAATGGATGCTGAGATTTTTGCCCCACCCTTGAGTTTATCACAAGGAAAATAGTTTAAATGGCATTATGCAATTTTTTTTTCCAACATCTGGACAAAAAGGTCCAAAGTATCTTTTTTCCTAATTGTCATTAACATTGCACAAGACAGCAATATTTACTTATTTTTATAGTTTTGAGTTTCCTACTGGAACAATTTCCTCTGACACAATTTCATCATTTCCTCATTGAATTTTTATGGCTGCAGTGAACAGTGCCAAAGGCTTTACCCAATGTAACCTCATAAGCATCTTTCCACTCACAATTTCGCAGCACTGAGATTACAAGTAGATTTTTCAAAGCACTTCAATTACTTAAAACTTTACATACATTCTCTAAAAAAAAAAGAGGTGGGCATGTAGAGAGTTCCAGGAAAGCCAGTACTATGCTTAAATCTCACAATAGTGAGGCAGCTTTTCATCAGCCAGCTCCAGCTCTAACAGCAAATTTAGCCACAGCAATATGGAATGCAGTTTGGTAAAGTTTTGAGCTGTGATTAAATTGTTATTAGTACATGGGCTGCCCCTTAACTGCTGCTATAAATTACATGTCTCACACCTTGGAATGGGGGGGTCCCCTCTTCTGACAATGACCTGCACTGTGCTCTCCACAATCCTAAGTCACAACTTGCCAAGACATAAATACTAAATATTTTTGCTGAGAGTAATTCCACTAATGAACAGGGCAGTGGAAAGGGTGGCTCATTTATAGAATATTCAGTCCATCAGGACACTATGTAATATTTTATTAGGAAAAAAAATCTATGATTGAAAAACAGCAAGTAGCTTAGACATACAACAGCATTACTATTCTGGAAGAGGCTTGAAGGTAAAACATTTTGTCTTGCTGTCTGTCCCTGGTGGGCAAGGACATGTACAGAGTCAGTCACTGTGACACAACAGATCTGGTGAAGTCACAGTAACTCAGACTGTCAGAGCTCTCCATCCCCAGTGCTCCTCTGCAACTTTCCTATCCCCTGCACATACTCTTACGTGTGTGCCCAACAACTCCTTTTTATCCTTAGAGGGATGAGAAAGACAAGTCAAATATAATATGGCTTAATACAAAAGCCCATATCTTCTTAACCAAAGCCTGCCCAAAAAAAAGGGGGAAAAAAAGCAGTAACCTGTGTTAAACATAGTAGAGCTTAAAAGCCCCGGTTCATGAACAAAGTGCTGGAGTCCCTACAAACAAAAGAGGATCACCTGTGCCCTAAGGTATTTTTGGAAGAGACTGAGGAAGGGAAAAAGAATCACAGATATTTGAAGTGTGGCAAGCCATGCTTCATGTTCACAGCAGTGAAAGGTACATCTCAGCTCTCTGGTAGCCTGCCTCAGGACTCAGTACAGACAGCATGCATGAAAGAGGAACTGATAATTAATAGGTCTGAACTCAGCACAGAAGTTAGCATAATTTCCTAGGTAGAAAATCCTATCAGGTAAAGACAGAATTCATCCTCTTCCTCAAGCAGACACAGCTTAGCACCTGCTTCGTTAATGCCCTAGAATATTTATGAACACCATGTTCATACACTTTGTCAGACAGGTAATTTGACATTCCTTGGGCTTCTCACAGTATCTCACCTCTCTCCAGCAATGTTACACTGGAACACTGGTGTTTTGGATGAGGCATTGATTATGCAGAATACTTTCTATTTCACTATTAATTCACTTCCTCACTCCAGACTGCCTTCCTCTTGTTGCCAACCTCTGTGCTTCTCTATTTCAAACGATATTCTTTGCCTGAGGCCATCCAAACTATCAACCTATTTATTTTTTTTTAAAAAATCACTTCTGTTTCTAACAGTCCCTAGTATCTGCCCTCTCTTCATCTCAAATGCCTGTCTGTTCCATGCACACTTTTCCTGTCACAGTGTCTCTCCCTCCCCTGGATCTTTCATTAGTGTGATTCCAACCATGTACAGCCAGAGACATTGTTTCCAGCACAATTGTCGCCTTCCTTGAGATGGGCACACAAAGCAGCAACAGTGGCCACTGTGAGGAAACCTGGAGTCAAATGAGGGTGCAACAATGCAGATAAATAAAAACAGAGAATAAAATCCCCAGTCATGAGTTAAGCTACTGCTGGGCAGACAGTAACTCCAGCCAGAAACCAAATGTCTGTTTCTTTTTTATTTTCTTTACAGTTTGGCACTGCTTACATAGCTTGTCATGTCAACAGAGTGTTTGATTTGAATTTTATCAAGCACCGCAGGTTGACAAAATTAAATCTAATTAGCAAACCCCTCTGCTCCTGAACATCCAATCCAGAAAGATTTTACCTTCTAATCTTGCACTAAGTATAGGAAATAAATCTATTTCAGCCATTACAGCTTTCATAATACTCTAAAATATTTACAGAAATTGGATTAGAAATTGGATTGTCACAGCTTTAAGAACATTTTCAAAATGCACCCACCCAAAAAAAAAAAAAAAACCCAAAAAAACCTCCCAAAAAACCAAGGACATATATGGCTTCACAGAACATCAAGCCTCTATCAGTGCACCCAACAGAGCTGGATCATGCTGCGAGGGACTGGGAGCAGCTCTGCAGATCCTGGCTCTGATGTTTGCTTGCCTACAGTGAGCTTAAGTACCACTGCTTGATATTGACAAAAACCCAAGTCACAACAGTCATGGAGCCAACAGCTGGAAGCAAAGGAATTTACAAGGAGAGATTTGTATTAAATATTTATATAAACATATTTGTGTGATATTATAAACATTCATATGTATTTATTTAAAATGAATCAGGGACTTGAATTCATCTCTTCTTCATGGACAGCAGCAGCAAATGTAAGATAGAAAATCAGATATCCACCATTTGTATTTTTTCACAATAAATAATCTTGTTGAAGTGATGTGATTTTCATCAGCCATAATTAGATCTAAGGTAAGTAACTCAACTTTGCTCCTTCTGATAAAAGAAGAAGCCACAATTAAAGCAGCTTCTTAGCATAATATATTCAATACAGTTACTTGTATAATCAGTTGACTTAATGGGTTTTTAAAATTAAATATTAAAATTAGTTTAGTGCTTCCGGTATATGAGAACAAAAACTACCAAACAATTTAGATCAAGATCTCATATTTTTATGTGGACAAGAAACTGTTATAAATTTAATAAAAATCAAAATTAAAAACCTCGAAACACATTTCACTGAGCAAATAAATTCCTGAATTGCCTGTATTAAAGAACTGAAATAGACATATTTAAAATCACAAATAAGAGGTTTACAAATTTTATTTCTATAGCACTGACCATGAACTCATGCCTACAGAGAACACAAAAGAAGTCAGTCCTTGCTCTAAATATAGTGCAGAAAGTAAAGTCTTTACCTCTGCAACTAACTGCACATGGTACAAGTCTCTTTTCAGAGCTGAAACAGAACTAGGATACTGAGCATCAACCAAATCTTTAATTCAGCCAGGAAATTCATAATAGCCTTTTACTGACACTTGTTTGGTTGTGTAAAAAGCTCAACAAGATTTTCAATAGATGGTCAAAAGGAAATTGAGATTGCTTTGTGGAACCTACATCCACAAGAAATTAACACTTTTTCCTAATATTTTTAAATAAATTAATGATCTGCACAATCCTTTTGCCCAATCATGTTATAGTTTTTGTCCTAAGACTGTAATACTAAATTTAATGCAGGCATATTATTACTTTTATGTGCAAAAAAGTTTCAACCTTCATTTATTATAATACATCGTTTCTGGCAATAAGTTATTGCTCTCTTCCTGTATGATGATAAAATTATAAAGCAAAAAAAAAAAAAAATTAAAAGCCAAGTAACCTGAACTGATATTTACTCTTGCTCTTACCCAGAGAAACTTTTTTAATATTTTTGTTATTAGGCACTTAAAAAGATTTTAGGAGGGGGCAGAATTTGCATAGAGAATATAAAATTTCCATAATTCTGAGAGTCATTTTGTTGTTCTTAATTTACCTTTCACAGCACATTCCATAATAACCTCTGGATATTCAAGGCTGTGTGAGCTGCAGACCAAAAACCACTTTTGAATGTAGAGCAGTAGGAATTAAAATAATTTAATGTCATCACTGTGGCCAGATTAAAAGGAAGAAATCTACATAAATATGCCTTCAAATCCACAAGTATCAGGGGAAATAAAGGAAATATTAATTTTCAATTAATAAAATGTTCATTTCTACTCACAAATGATCTACCAAGACCACCTGCCCTTTTGCCTCAGGAGCTAAATTCAGTTCAGCAATAACTGCATCAGGAAAGACTTTCTAATTAATCAGTTACATTTCTGGTCAAAAAAAGAAAAAAAAAAAAAAAAAAAGATACTGGGATCTGCTCTAGCTTCTCTAATGTTAAAGGGTCAAGCCTGACCGCTGCACTTGCCTTGAAACCGAGACTCCAGTAATCAAGGCCAGGGCTGCAATTCCTAATGCAGCTTGAAGAATATTCCCATGGGATGCAAATTCCCACATGTGGGTGCTGCCTGGGTCCTGCATTCAAATAGGATCTGGTCTCATGACACTCTCATACCAGATCTTTGGAACAAGAGATTCAGGGGGCACCTTGCAGGGAATTCCAACCTCATGACTCACTCATAATCTTCACTTTCAGATTCTTTCAGGAATCCTGGTTTCCCTAATAGGCTCTGAAATGCTGCAAGGGCCTTTAGGCATGTGGAAATCATTGACTATCTCATTATACATTTTACCTGCAAAATTTTTTTTACTTTTTTTTTTTTTTTACAGTTTCTTCCTGGCACAGCACTTTTAGTAGATCTTTTCCCCTTCTTCATAACCTAGCAAAATAAGTCTTGGTACTATGACACCAGAATAGGGAAAACAAGGCCAGGGACTGAAATTCATTACCATACATTATAATATTCTTCCTTCCCTTGAGGTCTCAATTAAAAGGAGAAAATGATCTTAAAGAAAAAAAAAGACTGAAAAAGTATTAGAAGAAATATTTAAAGCTGAACTTTATTTTTAATCTCGCTGCTCTATTCCCAGGTTTGTCACAGATTTTAAAGAGATCCTGCCAGCTAATATTGCTGAAGAATGTTTTATAAACATTTATATTTTTCTAATTCCCTCCCTATTCTTACCTCTTCCAACACAGCTGGAACAGTATATGTCCTTCTTCATAAATAATTTCTTGTTTTACAAAATATACTTAAAATGTATCTGGGAAACCAAAATTACTACAGAAAGAAATACAATGGAACAAATAGAAAAAATAATTGCAAACCCTGTTATGGTCCATTATACACAGTGGTGTCAGCCTCACAGGCTTTGTTCACTGGCCAACCACACTGACATTAAGAGGGAGAATTGACAGAAATCATAAAGATTGCTTGCCTGGATCTTTCTGCGAAATGCTGAAGCCCTGACTACATTCTAGAGCAAGTTCTACAAAGGGGAAATTTTAACATGAGCCAGTGAGTTTGAAAGTTGTCCTGAGGAATTTTTTACATTTTTCTTCCTCACCTATTCTACACTCCATTTTTCTCTTGCCCTGCCTTTTTTTGTGTCTTTTTTTTTTTAGTTAGTCATCAACAACTTCCCCTTACTAATAATTTCTTCAGGTCTATAGCTTGAACATCACCATCAATTCAGGTTTTTTCCTTGTGTTTTCACATCCAAAGGGATATCTCACTGCCAAACATCCCCAAAAGAATGGGCCTTTTTTCTCTCTTTCCATGTTTAAGCTCTGCTATCACAGCTGAAACATCTGCTTCTCTTCAACATTTCTCTGTCCCTACTTGTTCAAAATTATGCCCAAACATCACTGCTCTGATAGGCCTTGAAAATGACCCTCTGCTCTTCTGGTTGAAGAACAGGGAATATTTGTAATTTGAAGAATCTTACCAGCTATACCAATTCTGCATGGCCCAGGAGATTCAGAGTCTAAATGCATGACTTGCATAATTTTGACTGAATGTCAAGAGGTAATTTTGGATTATACAAACTGTGATTGCGTTATGTCATTCTCCCTTTGTATTTTTCCACGTGTCGCTTTTCTATTCCACCAAAACTTGTGCACCAGTTTCTTCCATAATCTCCTCATAACCTTCCATAACCTGACATTCCCAGGCTTCCCCTTGGCTAAGGAGGATGTGTACGTATGTACTTATGAAAATTTTTCCCTTCCATGTTTAAAGATGCCTTCTCCAATGTTTGCACAAATATGGATTACTTTTAAGCAGAAATTAACAGCCTGAGCCATAACAAATAAAAAATTATTCTTTTGCTCCTTTTACTGTGTGTATACTAGAGCTATCTCTAGCTGATCTTTCCACCCTAAATTCACCATGAACAAAGCAGTGCCTTTTTTTTTTTCATGATCAGCTTATTACAGATTTCTGGTTCTGTAGCTTGGGATTACATTTGAAGTCTGTTAGCTTTTAAAAATACCCATTTATTTATGCCAAGCTTTAATTATGACATTGGGAGGCAATAAACCTAGGGAAAGTTATTTTTAAAATCACAGATAATGGTTAGAACTAAGAAAATAAAGCAAAAAATAATCTTTCAAAGGTGTGAAACTAGTTCTACCGAATCTGGTCTGGGAGAAAGAGCCACCACAAAGCATGTGGCCAGGAGTCAGCCAGAAGCCCAGTCCTAACCTGCTCAGTCTGGGGTGGTAATGTTGTTTCTTGTTACTACAGATACTGAGTTCTGATTGTGTGAACAGCCTCCCTCATATTTAAAATTGCCTGAAAATTAATAGAGAGGTCATTTTGGACTCAAGGCTGTGTTATTTCTCATCCATTCGAGGGGAATTTTTACTGCCTCATATCTGCAGGAAAATAGTGGGTTTATTTGGTTTTACTTTTAATTTAAAGTTATCAAAGATTTTTTTCCCTTCTGAAAAGCAGTTTTTTTTCTCAGTAATTACTCCTCAGAGCTGTTAGATATCTGTAGCAATCATAGTTTGCTTTTGGTAAAAATTTGACCATTCACAACATACACCATTACTACAAATACATGAAAATTCTGGATATTTCAATATGTTATTTATAATTCTAATTCTTAATAGATTATAGTAAACAAAATTAATATGATTCTGTTAAAAAAGACTGTATCAATCACATATCTAAAGGAAGTTTTCTACTTGAAATCTACTGTGAATAGACTGTAATTCTAAAGAATGCCGGTGATTCCTGCAGACCACTTGTTGTTCACTCTGCTGGTTCCATTCCAAATAACCTTTCAATACTGCTGATTTTAAAACAGATTAATATTTTAAAAGAAAAACAATAGTAACAATAAT
Organism: Melozone crissalis; assembly: GCF_028551555.1. NCBI lineage: Eukaryota > Metazoa > Chordata > Aves > Passeriformes > Passerellidae > Melozone > Melozone crissalis. The sequence goes on from NW_026535794.1 coordinate 38,050,624, forward strand.
ATTTCCCAATTTCTAAGTTTTCAGGTTCCACAAATTCTTTTTCTTGCCTCACATATTGACAGGAACAAAGATGTACAAAAGGCAGCATAAAGTGAGAAAACTTTAATCAAAAAAGATCTTTCAAGCACGAAAAAGCAAAATTAAAAGCAAGAACTTATTAGTTGTGCCTCTAGTAAATTATGCAATTGCACAAATAAGATCTATCCAGCTTATCAGCCAAGTTGAAGACGTTATTTCTATGCCCCTGTTTAATAACACCATCAGGACTCATTGCAGATCTTGTCCCTGTGTTTCAGTTTTCCAACATTGAAAAAGTCTGCTGCTTCTACTTGCAAGAACATCTGTTTAATTATCCAGCCATTATGGCAACATCACTTTTAATTTGTTTTTTTTTTTTGTGCTGTAAGTTTAGGTCTAAATACTTGCTGACATTAGTCTTAGTCCTTTTCTCACTTCTATTTTTAACATCCCCATTGAATGGAGTTGATAAAGCCCATCAACAGTCGGTGTTGATTTTTCTGTACAACTATTTAATATTTTTGAGTTTATCATCTGGGCTTCCCTGTTAATTTACCTTCAGTTTTCAAATTCTAGCAGCTACTATCAGTTTGCTTTATTATATGATTCCTTCTTGAGAAAGCTTTTCATGGGTTTGTACTGAAATCGTCTACTGGCTTTTCCCATTCATCCAGTTTTGCAATGATTTGTGAGATGAGACATAACAAAGATTGCTTCAGGGACACTACCTTTTCATCCTTCTGCTGGTGAGCATCTGTGAGAATAAAGCCCATGTGAGAACAGCTCACAAACCACAAGCTGTCACATGTCCCTTGTGATCTGTATCTGCTGCAGAGTTCATTGCAGCTTTCTCTGTTTCTTCCTTAAACTGTGCCAGAAAACGCAAAATTTTTTGTCCATGTTTTTGTTTATGTACATAAGGTGATTTCTTCTGCCCTTGATCCTCAGCACAAGCTCTCCAGCATCACAGTTTTCTGCCTTTTCAGATTGGACATAAATGGCTCAGCTCCTTTATTTTCCACATTTCCACACTAAGTCTTTCCTCCCACTCTTGTCACAACATGTAGGAACAATAAGTTCTTGATATCAGAAGCCCATCATTTTGCTGCATTTTAGTTAGCACTCTGCAAAGTGCAGAAGCTGCTTGCAACACTTAAATACAGACAAGGAGGAAAAAATTAATACTTGAGATACTTCTGTGCTGAGACTCCGCAGAACTGAAGTTCCACATAAGAAAGGTAAAACTAACAGGTCTGCCTGTCTTCTAATAGATTTTCTCAAAGACCCTGCTTTTATCAGCTCAGCTCAATATGCAAAGATCAGAGCAGGGACTCGGACTCACTTCCTGTTACATATATACATGTGTGTGTATTTATATATATGTATGAATATAGAATTCAGATTCATGGTTTTAAATGTGACCTGCTATCAGTGCGCATGTAAAATAAACACACTAATATCAATGGACATTGATAGCAATGGCCATAAAAAATTCCACAGAGAAAATACATGGATTAGACTGTTGGTTATGTTTTGCTCTAAACTGCTCCCCAAGGTCCTTCCCATAATACACTCAAAGAAATGGATCATTTTTCATTATCCTTCACTTATTTGACACATTTCACTGCAGCTTTTCATAATTCAATCTTCAGGGATTCTCAAACATTTGATAAGATGCACAATTTTTCACCAGCGCTTCTTTAATTTTTTTTTTCTCTTGAATAGAGCCAATATGAGCAGTGCTTGTCATTTTTATTAATGGAACTCAGTGAAATGCAAAAGAACAGGATAACTTCCACCATGTTATCAACTTCAGAAATCTATAAACCTGACAAAAGATACTAAATGGAAAAAAAAAGTGATTTTGGAGAAGAAATAATTTCACAATGGTTCGGGTGTGTGTCTGGAGATACAATCAAACTAGTCAATGTATGGCACAATATCATACAGTATAATTTGCAAGTTTAGAGTTCTTAAAACCTTTAATTTTAGGCAAAAGATGTTCAGAGCTGTAGGATGCCATTAGACAAATTTTATTTTCTTGCTTTGCAGTCATTGGCATTTCTTTTGCATAAGTTTCCTTAAAATTCTGTGAACTTATCTGCCTTTTTAATATAATTTTAGCAGCTTCAGAGAAAGGCAGAGGCTAGTTTCATTTGCAGTTTTGATGAAGGAGAAACGGGAGAAAAAGGAACTGTATCATCATTATACTTGCTCCAAAGAGCCAGAAAATTCCCCTCTGGATATCTGAGACTTGGAAAGTGCAGTTCTTCCCAGTGGGGAAGCAGGGAACTTGGCAAGTTCCTTCACTAAGCTGTCCTCAGTATCTGGCTCCTATCTGTGCTCACTGCTCAACTCCTCACCTTTTCTAAAATTGTCCTCATAGGAAAAAAATACTCAAAAAGAAAAAATTAAGCGCTCAATAAATATCTGGTATTATTAAAAAATCCACCAATGAACCGCTATGGAGGATTAATATTAATATTTTTATGCTTAGTTTCTTATGAAACAGCAGGAAATGTGAAAACAATGAAATATTAACATAATAAAAAAAGGGTTAAGTCTCCCATATTTGTGCCCAAGCTTATATTTTTTTAAAATGAACTAAAACATACCCTTTTTTTATATTCACAAGTTCACCAGTAAATAGGTAAATAGATGGCAAATTATACATTGTGATCCAAAAATACAACAGTGGCAGAAAGTCCTACTGAGATGTTAAGGAATAGCCAAAGAGCACAGTCTGGGGAAATGCAGCCTTGCCATTACTTTAGACACAACTCTTGAAGCCATTTGTTTGTAGACAAGTGTTCCTGATTATAGGAACAGCTTGGTGACATCCAGAACAAAGTCCTCAGGCTGGACTTAGCATAACAAATGACTCCAGGCAAAGTGTATATCTAGAAAAATAACAAAGGCATGTTTTGGAGATGGGACTAGCTTGGTTTCTGAAGTATTCTTGCTACTACTTCCAGTCCTCAGATTTTTTTTTTTTTCCTAATTAAGGCACCATAATATGCTTTGGAATAACACACGTGTGTCTCTATTGAATTGTAGCCAGGCTAGGGATGTTAATGCACATATAAGATGTGCAAGGCTTTCCTGTTACATAAAACGTGCATAACACACACTAGAAACTATTTGAAATATATAAGTAAATCCATTTCTCCTCTCCTTGTTTTATTTCTCCAGTTTTCTGGGATAGATCACCTGTTAGAGCTTTTTGGTTTTGGGGTGAATCCCAAGGAAAGGATTACTGTAATATATTCACTATTGAGGAAGAAATTGGCAGAAAAGGCAGACATTTATATAGTCCTTGGCCCATTCTTGAGGTATGCAGAGTCACTCAGAACATCTGACAGAGGTGTCCTTCAGGTCTTTCTTGCCTGTTTTAAAATGCTGATTAAAACACAGGCTGGTCCTGACTGATGCAGACCAGAACACACTAAGCATACACCTCTGTAACACTCAGAGTCAGGCACTCAGTCTAACTGCCCCAGTGCGCAGCATAGCTACACTCAGACATGAGAAACAGCACTCAGAGTCACGTTCAGACCCTCACAGACCCTCCAGGAAACAAGAGACTGTCATGCTCTTTTTTCAATAATCAGGGTTCTTTTTAAAACTCATAGAAATACACTTTCTTGTTCACATACTGAAGGCTTTCAACCTGAGCTGTGGTTTAAAAAGCTTTTTTCCCCCCTCATTTTGAGTTGAGTACTTCCATGCGACTGACTTAAGCAGGATTTTCCTGTCCTTCCTCTTTAATGAAAGTATGTAAGCTGTTATACCTCATTGTTCATACAGATTTCTCTTTTTTATTCATTTTTATCCCCACTATGGGAATGCCACCTGCTCTTCTTCCAGCAGCTGTCTCTTTTTCCAAACCTGCTCACCAGGATACAGCGCATCAGGGTGCAGTATTCATGCCATAAGTATGGTTTGAATTACATATCAAAACTCTCATGAGAGAATCACTTGTCAGGAAAACCCTTGTCAGGATGGTCTCACAACTAAACTCTCTTGCTGACTGTCAAGAGGACCACAAACGTCCACAATTCTAAAAAATCTTGTGATACAAAGATAGACCCAGTTCTGTTGACTAATGGCAGTACTCACTCACCTCGGGACTTATACGACTTACCACAAACCAAATGGGGTAAAAAATCACAAAATGGGGTAAAAAAATCACAAAATCTTCTTTATGTAACTATGGGAAAGATCAGCACGTGTATCTAAATCTATTCCAGTTGTGCCTGTCCCATCATAAGCTAGCCAAATGCTTGAACAAAAACGTTGATTTCAGAAACTATATCAAGCTCATTGACACCTAGTTACTTCATCTAGTGGCATTGGCTTGTGCTGTGGTCCCTACTTGAATTTATAGGAGATTTTGCCATGTAAAATCCAAAAACCAATACAGAAGTGCATCTAATTTCCCAGAGCCCAACAGGACTCAAAAGATGATCCTGCAGGGCTGTCACAGAGCCTCTCTCTCTGTTTGTACCCACCTGGTGCACCAGAGAGGGGCAGCTTCTTGACTGTGCAGGTGACCCTGCACTGGAACAGATTTCCCGGAGAGGTGGTGGTATCTCCCTCATTGGAGATATTCAAGACCTATCTGATGTACTGCTGTTCTGTGAGCTCTAGGATGACCCTACTTGAGCAGGGAGGTTGAAGCAGGTGCCCCACTGGGGGTCCCTTCCCACCTGACCCATCCTGGGGTTTGGTGTCTGGCAGAGCTGATGGTGTCCATACAGCAGCAGCTGCTTGTATCCATAGGCTGTGTGGGTATGGCCATTTAGCACTTTTGTAGTTCTGAAGTCACTCCCGGTAGAACTTTGGTATTATTGCTTGTAAGACTTTAGCCATGTAATTTGTCCTGCATGTGCACTCAGACCTGCTAACACTGCATTTCCTCATGAAGCAAACTGGGCTCAACAGAAAAAATGAAAACAAAACAAAACAAAACAAAAAAAAAATACTTTTCAAGGTTTCCAAAGAGCTATTCTCATGTGAATAGAAATGGAGTGTGTGCAGGAGCCTCCTATCTACTTTTACTGCAGTGGGGAGGTGAGCAGGACCCCAGCCATCCCCCACAGCCAGCTGCGTGGGTTTGGGGCCAGCATCCAAACCACACAGCTGGTGGACTTAAAGGAAGCTGTAATGAGGAAAGCAAGAGTCAGCCCCAGCAGAGGATATCTTTCTCAACTTTCTTGGGAGCCAGTTGTAAGTGAAGGTTTTCTCACACTCAGATCCTTCCTGAGCTGCGGTGCAGCAGCGTCTCAGCTGGGGTGCAACGTGTCCACCTAAACCCAGTCCCTGGCCTACGGACCAGCCCCCCAGCCTAACCACAGGCATGCCTTGTCACTGCAAAATGGGCTCTCAGCTGAGCCTGGCAGCCATCCCCAGGCCTGCAGGACTGTGCTTGGCTTCCCGCTCCCCTCCCTTTCTGGGACAGCCTGCCCTGCTGCTCCCTGTAGTCCTCAGCACAGAGGTACAAAAGAGTGCAGGAGAAGAGACAGGAAATTGCAGGAGCTTTATATCTATTATCACATATTTAAAACAAGAAATTAACAGTATCTGAATATTTTGGTGCTGGCCAAAAAATGAGTGAGACATTAGTCGGCTAATAAATGCTGCATGCTGTTATTTACGAGGCCGGAGAGAACACATTTTTTACACATAGCCCTTGGGTGATAAAATCACCAGTCAATATGCATGTATAATTCTTGTGAGCATCATTGTAACCCCATATGTTCTCAGGCCTTAAAGGCACCATGTGAACAAGCCCTGGAAGGGCCTGGTTGGTCATAGCCAATTATGACCGAGAAGGTCGTAAATTGACACACAAACCTAGGTCTATTAAAAAGTTATTAGATCATCTACCATTCAGCTGTTCTGAAATTGGACTTGGGCAAACATGTGTGGTCTGATGCCCAAACAGTCATCATTCAGCTGTCCTTTTCCCACAGAGTGATCCTGACCTGCTCCAGAGGCTCTCCAGAGACAGAGATCTCTTGTACAACACACAGCATGCATACAGAGGCTGTATGCAGCCTCTCTCCAAGCCATTTGCAATTGCTCACCCCTCACAACCTTCATCTAAATCTGCATTTTCCTTCTGCTTAATACAGGAAACATTTTCAGGTGACATTTGATGCAAGCTGCCATAATCAAATGTTAACTCCAGTATGGACAGAGATAGCAATAATCTGGTACAATACACCTGCATTTATAATTTCTCACTAAGGTATTTTGCATCAGTTTACCCTTCCAGCACTAGACAGAAGAGTAGAGGCAGACCTCCAGGCTAATGAGGTGGAAAGCTATCACCTAAATATGAAGTCAAGAGACCAGAGACCTTCCTTGCACCCCTGGCACAAGATTAAGTGGAACAGAGATAGGCAGTACTGGTAACATGGGTAGAGTTGCAAATTTGGAAGGATGGCCCCAGTTGCGCTCATACTGCCAGCACTGCAATCACAACTTGGTGTCCAAACACTGGACTTGTGCTGTTCTGTATTGGATCGCCTCATTAAATGCTGATCTGAACTCTGCCATCCTTTCTTCTGCAAGTCCTTTTGTGAAGGCTTTGCTCAGTTCTCAATCATACTGACAGGGTGCCTTCCATTCTCTATAAATTTTTGTACGTAGTGGGTGACTTCCTCTGCTTTTTATATTTTAATTGCTTTGTCAAAAAGAGTAATTCAGGGCCTTTTAGAAAATTCCCAGGGTGGTTTCACCACAGTTCCACACATGACCTCTTCTCCTCTCAGAGAATTGCAAGAGTGACTTTTATCCTTACAGCACCAAAACACTTGTATGCTTCACCTCCTCTTTTCTTGTCTCTGGATGATTGCATGGCATTGCTTGTGTTCTATTTCATCCAAGAAGGAAAAGGAAAGGTCAATGTCTCAATCTGTATATCTTAACCTTTTACAAGCATTGAAATTCAAAGAAAAATATGTTTTTAAAGTAATATATTTTTGCAAAGGTGAAAGAGAGTCAGCTAGTGTGCTGATCCTTTTACTTCAGTTTAAGGGATTCAAATTCAAATTACTCATTCTGCCACCTTGTCTAGATTAATGAAGCTGAATATTGAAAACTTCAAGAGAGATTATTAACTTTGTACCAAGAGTAGATGAAGTGCGTGGTCCCACACTAGACCTTGCCTTCTGCACTAATAGCAGTAATTTATCTCTGGTCTTTCATTATTTAAAAATAGTTTGCCATCCAAATGCGTGGCAATGAATTTGAGTGAAAGGCTTGACTCTGTAAGACAGCATGTACAACTAGCACTGCTTCAAGAGAATAAAGTGCGACTTCATGACAGATAATACTTAAGGATTTTGTTCTAGTCATTTGTATTACAAGGCAGCAGTTGACTCTCTGTATGATCCTTGGTTTTCGTCCTTCTGTGTAGGATCCATGTTTTTAGTTGTGCAAGTGATTTTAGCTTGATCTAAATAGCTATTAAATATAATAGCTATTTATATTTACTATGTAATAGTTATATAATAGGCTATTAGGAAAGTTTGCTAAAAATCTAATTGTGCCTACACTTCTAGACCCTATCAAAGTGCTTTTCAAGTTTCTGTCTACTCTTTTTTTCCAAGTCCAAGTAGCAGACCATAGCTAATACCTAACATTTCTTGAAAGTAGCTTTTAGGTTTATCCTTTGCTTCTTGTGCCATTCAACAAAAACTTACCCTTATAAAGCTCACTTGCAATGCAACATATATTTGTGTATCCCCAATTGTCTGCTCTGTTTAAGCTGGATATTGAGTTCTGGACCTTTAAAACTAGACCTGAGAGCAAAGAGTGGGGAAAAGAGGTGTAATTTTTTTGCAGCTCTATTCAAAAACATAGAGATAAGGACTTGAGCTCTCTCTCTTGGGGCATGTTGTCTGCAGCATGGACAGGGAGCTGGAGAGAGCTCTCCTTGGCTTTTAGTTCGTTTTTTAGCAAGCTGAGGCAGAGAAGTTCTGCAGACTGTGGCTTTTCTTTTCTTGGAAATGGTCGGTCCTGCACTGGACTGAAAACCCAGAAAACCACCAGGAGCTCACACCTGTGGCCCACCAGGAGCTGGAGTGCAGCATTTTCCAGTGCCAGAGGGATTGATAAGAGACTGAGCGAGCTGATTTACACCCCACAGAAAGGACTCTCTCTGAATTTGTCTTCTCTTCAGTGTGAGAAGACTGAGAGGTTCTGAAGATAGTTTAATATTATTTATTTTTTCATGTTTGTGAGTACTTTCCTTGTTAAATAAACAGATTTTTCCCACTTTCCTTGAAGGACATTTGTGTCTCCCTAACCAGTGGGGAGAGGGGCTGCTTGAATTTGCTTTCTAGAGAGACCCCATTGAGAGGTTTCCTCCCAAATCTGTCCCAAACCAGGACAGTTGCTAAGACTGCTAACTTTGCCTTCACAGAGGGCTGGGGAGGAAGGAGGTAAAATATTGACTTCTGCCTGCAAAATCATCTTGTCTTCCCAGATTAGACCATAAAATTAGACTTCCCATACTGGTTTTCATTAACTAGACTTAAAGTTCTGGTAGCATGCTTTCTCTCTCAAAAACAGATGCAAAATGGCTTATCAAGGACCCTTTGGGTTTCCTTATCACAAAGGGATAAGAAACCCCAAAGGGACCTTGATCAGCCATTTTGCATCTGTTCCAAAACTAGAAGACGCCCAGCAAAGTAAATTTTTCCAAGGACTGAAGCCACAGAGATAGTTCGTGTATCCATATAAGTTAGTGGCTGCTCAATAGTAGAAGAGGAAAGAGTTCAGTCTCTAACAAATATCCCACACCTACACCAAATAACAGTATAGAAACTATCTCAGTGAATTTGCATGATGCAGAATCACAGAGCATCTTCCCTTCCCTTGCCTAAATAAATAACCTTAGCACTTGCATTTTGGTTAAACATTTTCACAGGTCTCTTCTCTTGCACATTCAGAGTAATTATAGAAGATTTATGCAAGCCTGACCCTAGAGCAGTGGGACTAGACTTTTACTTACTTAGCTTTGGAGGGTCTTTGCTCCTGCCCTTCTACCTTTCAATCAGGAGTGAAGCAGTGCGCATGAGCTGGTTTCAGAGGCCTGGAGTACTTAATGTGAGCCTCTATTTACTCAAAAGCGACTTTGCAAAATTGCCAGGGAATTTTCCAGTTCAATCTAGCTGCACCTTTGAAAGGTATAGCACTAAGTGTCTAAAAAAATATTTATTTTCATGAATGGTAGTGTTTTCAATGAGGGGAAATTACCCCATCTTATGAAAAAAAAACAGACTTCATTTCTGTCATTCTTTCCCTCCCTTAGCATCTCTAATTGAGCCATCTCCCAGCAGCACCACAACAATTTCTAAAATCCCCTCAGGCTTTTCCCTAGATTTAGAATTTTAAAATTTAAAAATCCCTTTTGATCCTAAATTCCAGTCTGGGACAAGTAAACAACCATTGGTGAGTAAAACTACTCTGCTGCTAGGAGCCAGTCTGCCAGTCCATAGCTTCCCTGCTGCTTCCTACAGGTTCCTGCCAGTCTCTGATCATCATTGTGATAGATTAAAGCATTCTCTCAGTTGGTGAGAGCACGGTGCTATTAACGCCAAGGTCACGCATTCGATCCCCATTTGGGCCATTCGCTTAAAGAATTGGACTTTATGGTCCTTGTGGGTCTCTTCCAACTCAGAATATTCTGTGATCCTGTGTTATTCCCTGCAGCTTTCCCACCTGTGATCTAATTTCAAGTTGTCTGGACAGAGTAATATCAAACAGAAAATTGAGGGACCCTTGATGCTCATTAGGAAAACATGAATATTTCATTTATTCTCCTCAGCATACCCTTTTCACTTGACTGAAAGTACATTAGAAACTCATATGAAAGCTCACACTATTTCTGTTCCAAGTGCTGTTCAACTCAGCCACATCTTAATGATTGTCATTCCCTTTCTTTTACCACACTGAAGAAATTCATGCCTTCAAAACCAGTTCATTTAGTTGCCCCAATATGTTTTTGTATTTTGCTTTCTTTTTTTTTCCTCCATCCTGCCTTTGATTGACTGACTTGTGTTCTTGACAGCCAAAGAACATTTGAGTTCTACTAGGGAAGACCCCTCCTCAAGCTTAAGCCTTGACCTTTAAGGCATTTTTGTGAAAGCAAATGCCATGAAAGCAACTTGTTGTTGATCTGAGTCTGAGAAATAAACACTCTGTGTTCCATATATGCATATTCTGAGCTTTACTTCAAATGTCACATAATTTTAACTTTGTATATAACCGGGATGTTTCTCCCTGCAGCTTATACTTTTGCATTATGCATTTATGTAAAATGCATTTAGCCAGGAGTAATCCTTTGAAATTCTCATCTTTATTCCATGGCGGAAAATTATGGACTGGCTTCTACTTATACAAATCAAGAAACAGCTGCCTGAGTTACTATATAATTTAATTCCTTAATTTGAATCTAAACTTTACTCCACTTTCTTCCTTTGTTTAAAGTTTGATTGATAAGTTTAAAATCATCCTGTAACTATTGTCCTTGATTAATACTTTTATTGACCGTATTTTCATTTTGTCTTTTCATAATTTTTCATTATTTTTTTTTCTGATTACACTGTGTGTGTTAATTTTAATTCTGGTTACTTTTTAGAAGATGCTATAGAATGAATTTTTTTTCAGTCTCATTCTCTTCAATTCCTTAATCACTCAACAGTTGCATTTGTAGCAACAGTTTCTTATTTATGATGACATCTTTTCCTCTGCAGGAAATATTTTCCTGAATTATATACTTACTCCATCTTTTTAAATCTTGCAGCACACTCCTAGTCCATTTGCATACTTGTAATCTACCTTCCAAATTCATAGAATATTTAGTAAATAATATCATATTTAAATTTTCAGTCATTGCAGGCATGGCAACACAAAATGAAAGTGTAATATCTGTATACTCCAGTAAAATATATATTGTGGTATCTGATACTTCACAATGGGATTTTCTGACTTTTCTGTGCAACCAAGTTTCAGCAACTTCACATCTTTAGTGAAAGCATGTTAAAAAAGTAGCCATGAAGCTATCTCCCCACCATTTCCCATGAGAGCTTTTGCAAAAGCAGCCCCAGGTATTCAAGTCAAACCTGAGGGGAACAAGGACTATTGACAGGACCAATGAAAACATTACTTTCAGTACATGGCTTGGAAAGAATAACTAAAAGTTCAGAAAACCCAGAAATAATTATATTATTCTAGTTTTCTACATACAATTCCTATCTTTTTCTTTCTACCAATACATTTGTATCCACTTCTTTTACACCCTATCCAGCTATCCCCTGTGTTCATGTACACTGCCTCACTAATACCTGCACCTGCAGTGTAGACAGCTTGTTGATCTAATTTTGCCACAGGCAATTATTGATTTTCATTTTAGAACTGGTCAAAACCTACCAATCCCACCACCAAAATTACTTTTGAAGAAATGCTTTCCAAACAGAAAGCAGCTAAAAACGCTTTCAGCTGATGCTCTCACATCTCCCATGATTTCAGGGATTTCAAAGCCAAAGTGACAGGCACAACACCTTGCCTGTCCTTGCTATCACAGACATTAAGAAATATTACCCAGCTAATATAATATTTTTGAAGGTTTTCAGTATCAAGAAGTACTCATGCTTATTTTCATTTCAGTATAACTGATATAAGGAAGAAAGATTAGTCCTTTTAAGGTGTACACAAAGTAGATAATATGACATTGGCTGTAGCAGACTTGGATCTGTTCTGCATAAGCTGTAATGAGCAATGGTTACAGTGAAGTCAGCACTACTGCCACTGAGGACAAATCCAAGTGAGAAAATAAATCCACCTAACAAATTAATTGTGGTAGCAACACCCCACAAAATTATATCTTCAAAATTATAACCTTTTTTCTACCTTCTGCTCCTTCCATTGTAGGTGAGCACATCCTGCTCAGCTGCCAGTCTCCCCTAGGACTCAGATACCGACACCCTCCTGGCCTTCCATGGTCACTGACAGTCAGTTTAAGCAGTGAGAAGGCAGCAGCAGTTTTGTTTTATGTTTTATCTACTTTGCAAATATTATGGGGAACTTACTGAGAGTAAAAGCTTACATATATGGAAAGGGGATGTGGTATAACTCATTGAAACAAACCATCTAGAATACATAAGGCTCAGGAGAACGGGGCAGAAAAAAATAGCAAAGAATATTCAAAGTTATTTTAAAAATTCATGGTCCTTCACCCGAAGGTCAGAACCATGAAAAAATGCTCTCTAGGGCTACAGAGAGTCCCTTTTATTTCTTCCACAGAAAATAGACACAACAATACCTAACAACAGCTATTATGGCTTCAAAAGGTATAGTCCCCTGAGGATCATCTCTTGCTTTCAAAAAAATTAAACTATTTGATTTTCATTCCTGGCATTGTACAGCTCCTCAGTGTAATCTGCTCAGGAGTTGGGGCAGGTGACCTGTTTTATCTGAGTCACCAGCCTAAATCAATTTCAATCCCACTGATATGATTTACTCCAAACTTCTCTTTTCACAGTACAGCTCAACAGCAGGTCTGAATGAAATTCTTTTTTATCAAACTGTCCAGGCAATTCAAAGTAAGGAAGCATGTTTGTATCTACTAGTCTTAAAAAAATCCTTCAGGTTCTAAGGTCTGTGGTCATGTAGTCTTACGGACTTATTGGAACAGAAGATTTTCTGTAAAGTCATAAAATAAAGCACTTGGTATATAAAGTACAGAGAACCTTAAACAAATTGCATCCCTCTTTATCTTCCATCTTCATATAAACTACAATACAATGCTCATTTCCATTTACTAAATGGATATGGCTATAATTTTTTTTAAATGGTACATGGTTTGTTTTTATTTTATCAGTGTAAGAAGTAGGAGTAATTTAATTGACATTAAAACAGCAGTGACTTGCTATCCAGCAAAACAAATTGTGCAGTCGATTCCTTGCATACTGCTTATTAGTTTCCTTGGTAACTTGTAATCATTTGCCTTTCTAAAACAGATGAGATGTCAACAAATATGCACTGTAGTAGTGGTTTGATACATCAAAACCAAAAGTGCTGTAATGACAGCATAATAAATCTTAACATGAAAACTTAATGGCCACATTAGTGACATAATAACCATAGTCTTGGGTTCATGCTGCTCCCCACTGCATACTTTTGTTTCATGGCATGGTTGTGACATGTAGTAGTACATGAAGCACCTTCCAGTACATTCTCCAAAATCAACTCCAGACAAAATATTTAAAATCAATCATTTCATATACTAAAATCCCACAACTAAATGATGTCAGCTCTTCCTAGGGTGATGCTATTAATCAGACAAATCCTATTCCAATTAATTTTAGTCATAGACGTTATGTCAACACAGACAAAATCTTTATATGCTGCCATAGAGGAATTCTCAAAGAATGGAAAAAGCTCTTTAATACCTCTACACATTTCTGACATGGTTTCTTTTCAAGGCAGCAATATTACAGAAGTGCAAAACAAACAAAAAACCACCAGGGTTTTTAAGTGGAGAATAGAGATGACAAAGTGAGTGCCTTTATAGTTTGGGAAGAGATAACGGTAAGTGATCTCTAGAATTTCAAAACAGAGTTCCACCAGCTGCTTGAATATGTGCAGAAATTTATGTTCAGCAGAGGAAAAACTATAAAAAAGGCAAAGAGGATAAAAAATAGCTGTGAAGAAATGGAAGCAAAGATAGATATCTACTAGAAGCTAGTAAAGCCTTTGGTACTATTTCCCACAAAATTCTCCCAAAGAATCTGGCTGCTCAGGCCTTGGAGAGACATACCTTCTGCTGGGTGAAAAACTGGCTGGCTGGCTGATCTCAGAGAGTGGTTGTGAAGGGAGTTGCATCCACTTGGCATCTGGTGACAGGTGTCCCTCAGAGATCAGTACTGGGACTCATTCTGATTATTTTACCAGTGAAATGTCTGAATGAGGGGATCTAGTGCACTGTCAGTCAGTTTGCAGGCAACACCAAGTTGGGCAGGAGTGTTGATCTGCCAGAGGGTAGGAAGGCTGTGCAGAGAGATCTGGACAGGCTGCATCCATGGGACAATTGCATGAGGTTCAGTAAAGTGAAGTTCTGGGTCCTGCACTTGGTCACAACAGCGCCAGCATCACTGCAGGCTGGAGAAAGAATGACCGGAGAGCTGCTTGGCAGAAAAAGACTTGGGTGGGAGGATAGACAATCATCTGAGCATGGGCCAGCATGTGCCCAGGTGGCCAAGGAAAGCCAACAGCATCCTGCCCTGTATCAGAAATAGTGCGACCAGCAGGAGCAGGGCAGTGATCATCCCCTTGTACTTGGTGCTGAGTAGGCTGCACCTTCAATCCTATGTTCAGTTCTGGGGCACTCACTACAAGGCAGACCCTGAGGTGCTGGAGCAGGTCTAGAGAAGGATAATGGGCTGCTGGAGGGTCTGGAACACAAGTCTCATGAGGAGTGACTGAGGAAATGGGTTATTTAGCTGGAAGAAAAGGAGGATAATGAAGGAGACCTTATTACTCTCTACAACTACCTGAAAAAGGTTGTAGTCAGGATTGGACCCAATCTCTTCTCCCAGGCAACCAGTGACAGGACAAGGGGAAACAGAATCAACTTGCTCCAGAGCAGGTTTAAGTTGGATATTAGCAAAAATTTCTTCCCTGAAAGGATTGTCAGGCATTGGTACAGGTTGCCTAATAAAGTGGTAGAGTCACCATTCCTGGAAGCATTCAAAAAATTGTATAGAACTGGCACACCGGGACATGTTTAATGCTGGGCTTGGCAGTGGAGATTTCAAATGCTGGAGATTTTTAAAACTCAGCTAGACAAGGCCCCAAACAACCTGTTCTAATATTGAAGATAGCCTTGCTTTGAGTTGGACTTGATGACCTGCCATAATCCAAACTAAATTATTCTATGATTTATGGTTGATTATTGGCAACTGCAGCACAGATAGGCCTTTGGCATCTTTAGAATTAAGTGGCAGTTGAAGAGGGATTTTAGTTTGCAGTGATTATGGATGTATGAGGGGAAAAGTGTAACTATGTGATGCCTGTTGGGACCTGTGTTTCAGTTTCCAAAATCTTTAGGGATTATTGCAGTCATGCTGCCTTGTACGTTTGTGAAAGCCAATGCTGTAGCCTAAGACAGCTGTAGCTAAGATGATGAGGACAAAAGCAGGTTCTAATCTCTTTAAGTGGCTAACTACTACACATTTATCTCCAAATTACCCTTATACCTTACATATTGCACATCAGTATTTGAAAGAAAAAAAAATCCATGACTGATCTACAGACCAGATACATGACTACATATCCAAATATCTTTCTCTTCCCCAAGATTTCACCAAGTAAGGCAGTGTTTTTAATCATGATGTTTTAGTGATAGACTAACTAGTTTGCAGGAACAAGTGGAGCTAGGCAAACTTCTAATAACACAGCTAAACCAGGGAATGTAAAATGAACAGAAGAAAATAAATAACAAGAAAAGGAAGCTAAGGAAATATATTAATTCCAGGGAGACCACCACCACCAATGTCTGATGTGGTTAAGATAGGCCAATATTGGGCAGAAGCACATGCTTTCAAATAAATGGGGAAATAACAAGAATAGATTTCCTCAGCTACTGGACACGCACTTTCACTAGTTTATTTAATCCATATTAAATCATTTGCCACCTTGCTTATCTGTGTTTTAAATCTCCATGTTGCCAAGAGTTTAGTGATTTGTGAGCCAAGTGGGATAAGAGTTCCCCAATACTTTCTCTGCTCCTGTGCAAACACACAGATGAATTATGCATCTACACGTGCCAGTCCCTCTAGGCTCATTTTGAACACCCTTGTGAAGAAAATCTGTGATCTCTGACACTCTGGTCATCCCCTCTGCTCTCTAGCAGTACTTGTAGAGTAGAACATATAGCACTGTCAAAGTTTCTGGAGATTTAAGCAGCTAGGCCATGACAATGGGATCCAAGATAAGGAGATAAATATTTAGGAAGAGATTTGAAGGGAATTTTGTCAACCCTTAAACAAACATTTTTGACCCCAAAATTCCTTCTCTGTAGCTCAGCAAATGCTTGAATGACACAAGTGTGTGCATTCCCTCCTTCAAGGTATCCTGGCCATAACAGCTGTATTGACAATGTTGATGCATTGTCTTATGCTAATCTATGCCTAATGCTTTTCCAGATTTCAGAATGCTGATTAAAAGAAACAGAATTTCAATAAGGTATAAAACATCAAAGTCAAAGCAGGAAGAAGCTATATCCATATGCTGTCTAACTCAGCCCCTCTTAACACTTACAAATTTTACAACCTACTGTCTCTCTTGGGAATCAATAAGTGTATCCTAAATGACATCTTGCTAGCAGCAGAGAAGCTGCGTTTTAGACGGCTTTTCTTTCGACAGGCTCTTAATAAAACACTATCTATCCCCCAAAGAAATTTTTCCTCCTACTGGCTTGAATGTTTTCCAGGACAATACCACCAATGAAATTTATCCTAAGCAGTGCTGTCACCATCATGGATACTTCAGCTCTGTGATTTTGGGAGAGGAGAAAGAAAGACACGCACAAACCAGGAAAATCTGGCTTAGAGAGATGGTAAGGAGTTTTAGGGGCAGTCAGAAAACTGGGATAAATTCTTCAGTGGACAGGGAGTTATATGATTATGAATGTAAATATTTTCTTTCATGTTATTTGTATGGGAAATATTATTTGGGCAATCCTACCAAACTGAAGTATTTTATTATTTTAGTGAGCTCAGCATGTTAGTCAGTGTATTACTTAAGCCCAGTAACTGGTGGTTACTCACCAGTTTCATGACCATCCCATCACTAAATGGGATCTTAGACCAGATGCCATTCTCCATAGCACTTACTCAGGGCCCATTTCTAATAGCAGAATGACCTTGAGAAATTCACCAGCATGAAGAACAGTCAACATACAAAGCTGGATCTGCATGGTGCCTTCACTAGACTAGGATTTCTCTACCACAACCTGTCACAAAGGGTAGCAGACTGGAACAAGGTGAAGGTAATAACACACTGACACAGAAACTGAGCTCTTTTACAGTTACAATAGGATGTTTATGCTACCAAAAGAAGTATTGGGACACATGAGTTTGTGCTTTGGTCACACCAAGATATTTAGGCCAAATGAGGAAGATTCCATCACTCCTCACCCAAGAAAAAAGTGGTATATCCTGATTCTATAAAATAGTATTAAGCTATTATAATTTCTTTCAGAATGACACAAAACTGCCAACAGCTGCATAGCTTATAAAATAAGAGTTTTTTCCATGAGGAAATTATTTAATCTATAGCAGTTGGATGTTAAAGCAGAGAAAAGTGAAAATAGCAGATCTCAGAAAATTTCACAGTCACTCTCTCAGGTGAGACAGTAGAATATGACACTTTATAACAGGGGCCATCTCTTGATTATGATTTGAAAATAACACTTTTATTCCAAACTATGCATCAGATCTCAGCCACCAAAAATTGCTATAGGCCTAGAAAAATAATGTGGCCATGCTTATTTATAACAACTAAGAGTCAGCTCTGAGCTTTCAAATCCAACAGCTTCAGCCTTTAGAAAAGACTGCAAAAGTCCCCTACAAAAAGTGAAAACTTACTACTTTTAGCCAACAGCTCTGTGCAACGGAAGGAAACACCTGGCTTCTAATAAAGTTTTAGACAACTATGGTTTCTCAAATCAGGAATTTTTCAAGATGCTAGCAGATAGGATGAGCTCTCTTACCTGGGAGGGACAGAGCGGTGTTGGAAGTAAGGAAGGGATATCACTCTTCTCAGAAAACTTTTATAAGCCAAATATAATTTATACTTAAGATTTACTCCTACTGTCCTCAAAAACCTTCTGTATTTGTTTCAGTCTCCTGCTTCTTTATTTTAACCTGATGATCCCATGCTGCAAATAATGGTGTTTCACTGAAATGCTGGGTAGGAGGAGAAGGACTCAGCCACCTTTGCTCTATCATTCTTTGTGCTTGTATGTAAAGCTCAGTGTCTCCGTTTCTTTTCCTGCTCTTTGATTCCCTTTTACTCTGTAATTTCTAGAGTCAAAAAAATCTTTTCTAGTCTTTACAAAGTATGCAGTAACATTGCCAAGGCCCTGGGTGAATCCATCTCCTTCACTTCCCAAGGGTGAGCTGGCTGGGCTGCTTTGACACAGCTTGGTCAAGCAAAATGGGAACAAACTTCTGGAGAACAGCTCAGGTGAGAGAAGGAGCTGAGAGAGACACTTGGCCTTGGCTGGGACACCTTGGCTTGGGACCTGCACTTATCCTTTGTGGGATGCCCAAGGTACACTGTAGGTGTGTCTGGCACTGCACCTTCTTTGTCCTGCCTGGTACCTGCCTCACCACTGCAGACTGGCCTGGGTAGACCAGGACTCTCACCTGACTTAGTCCCTGTTATCAGACTCCTGCACACCTTGCCCTGCTACCAGCCCCTTGTTGGGGGGCCCTTGCCTTGCTGCCCCCCTTGGCTCCCAGCACACTCTGCCCTGGGGGAGCAGCCCACTCTTCTTGCCCTTGCTAAAACAGAGTGGGTCCCTGGAGAGTTTTTGGACACCGTAATTTTTGCTTAAAATTAAAAAAAAAAAAAAAAAAACCAAAATAAAACAAAACATGCACACATCCAAAATGCCCCAAAATAAACCCTAATTCAAAACTTTTACATTACTGTGCTCGGTGTAATAAAAACTTCACTGCAAAAAATTCTTCATTTTTAAGACTGAAACTAAACTTACTAACAAGGATATTTATGTCTTTTTCACACTCATCTTGCACATGAATGACTCAGTTCCATCACTGTGCTCTACCATACCCTGGACTTCATGCTGGTTGTTCCCCACCCTGAACTAGAGAGTAACTTGCTTACACAGGATTAATTTATGACATACAGTATTTGCTTAACTTTTTTCATCAATTTCAGACTCACATAGCACAGATGTCTACCTCTCATTTTTTATCCAATATTTCCTTTGTGATCTGTGGGGAAAATAAGCACTTCCAATGCACAAGTAATCTCATGTCATAGTAGACTTTTCATGGAGAGCGGCTCAAAATCCAGAGAAAGGTAGTGATAGAGGTATACACATTTACACTGCTGTGTATAGTAATTAAAGGAATCAACTCACCTACCAGAGATTGGGGAACTGCTTTAGTGCCTAACAGCTTTACCAAGGTCCTAGCACAAACCTAGGTCTCCAGAGAGTGTCAGATGAACTTGAATCACATATCTCAGATGCCCAATCTCTTCCTTTCTTTCTCATGAAAAATTGTGAAAGCTTCCCAAGTTATGCTGGGATATAATGAAAATAACTTTAAGGCTTGCCTTCTGCTATAAAATGAAATTCTTATTTTATTAGCACAGAGAACCTTGAGACACCAATACAGCAGAAATAAACAAAAAATGGCCAGGCTGTAAAGTGGCCAATTTGTAAAATTGCCAAGTTATTAACCATGCTCTGCATAGCTCTGAACTATAGAATTCCATTAACAGATGGTGTAATCTATGAAGACTTTGAATCTAACTGTTCTCATACTTAAAATGTTCAAATTAAAAGATAAAATAGTGAACTAAATAACTGTAAATCTACAAATGTTGCAGTTTTTTTTTAATGAGAAACTCAGTCTAAATTGTATTTAATATTAATTAAGAAGTCAGAAATTAAAATTGGTTTTGCCTCAGTTGTAAGAAAAACAGAAGGCTTCCTTTTTTTAGCCAAAACAGATTATGTTTTTGTGCTGCAGTCACATAAAGCTTTTAGTTCTGTAAAATATTTTGAACATGCTTCATTTGGAAGAATATTCTAAATCAACTAACAAAATATTGAACATATTGCTGAACATTGACTCACAGGTTTTGGGTTTTTGGCAGGGAGAGGTTTTTTGGTTGTTGTGGTTTTGTTTGTGTGGCTTTTTTTTTTGGTTTTTTTTTTTTTTTGCTCATTACAAAATATGGGATGGAGCAGAAAGTAAAAATGTATCTGCAGTGTGCCACAGCATAACATTTATATTCAGCTCCTCTTTGAAAGGTGCAAATCTGTGACTTCTCGGCAGAGGAAGGTTTGAAGAAGTAAAGACGTGCAGGTGTCAAGTGGCAATTTATTTACCTAATTATTAGCTAAAGCCTGAGTTGAATGCTAAGTGTTAAGAATCAGATATCACAGACTAGTGCAGTAACTTCAATAAGATCTGTATTTTATTGTTGAGCTTTGGAACTCCACAGCTTGACTAAATGGCTTCTTACCCACCTAGCACAGTCATACAACATGCAGGCACTCCTTCACTGAGGAACACAACTCACAGGATTCAGCAACTTCAGCAGAGTGTCTGAAATAAGTGAAGAGGCCTTTTATATTTTGTCTTCACCCCCTTTTTCTGTTGCAGGGACATGGTCACAGGTATCTGTCTCCCTATGGCATGCCCTGCCATAAAGTCCCAAGTCACTTGTTGCCCAAAATAAAAGATAAGCAAGTCTTAAACAGTTACCAAACTCTGCATATTTTCATGAATTCAGTGAACTAGAGACATACTTTTTGCTTTCAGCACTGTTCAATATTTTCACTCGTCTGTCTGGTTTTTATACAGGCCTGAACTATGCTTAGCAGCTGATTGTGACAGATGTGTTTTGACATGAGATTGTCTAGGAAAACTATTCTGAATCCTATTTCAGCAAGGATATGACAGACTCTTCCAGCTGACATGCAGTGTCCAAAAAGCTACCACCAAACATAGGTACTTACAAACAGATTTGGAACAATTTTCTTACTATATTTATGTGAATACATAGATTAAATTGACCCTGGGCAAGATTCAGAAGTCTTTTTCGTATGGCACATCAACCCTCATATTTCATATATTTCTCTCCCCAACTTATCAAGTCGTGAGTAAAGTCATAAACATATTTTGGAATGCACACTAAAGTATGCTCTGACAGAAAAGGGAGCAGTCTTGCTGACTAGGGCCTTGTGCCCAGCTAGCTGCTGCCACAGCAAAGGTGGCACAGAACCTCATTCATAACCGAGACAAAGCCCACCTGAGTCTTTGCCTGCTTGACATCTTTTCTGTGTTTTAACATTTACAAGTATCTTTAAACTTCCAGAGAATTTTCAATGGTGATTTTATAGACATCAATTCAAGTATTTATGCTTGAAGACCTTCTTACCTTAAATAGGTTTCTTCTTTTCCTGATGGCTACCACCATTTCCATCCCATCGTAGAAGGAGCAATTGGATCTCTTTCGTGCTCAGCCTTCCACCCTTATTCTAACCGTGTAAATTTTATTATATTATTTTCTCATCCCTCATGTATTTTCCAAAAAGATTTAATTATACTTTATTATGAATTAATTAAGTTGTCAAAATACAAAGTTTTTATTCTGTAGTGGTATATTAGAGAATATACCTCAATTAAGATTTTTGATTTTATTTTTAACAGCTATATCAAATTTGTAACCCATTGCCACAAATGGCAATACCTGCACATTGTGCTCTTCAGTTGTTTAGAGCTACTGCATTCTTAGAGCTAGTTGTTATTAGATTCTAAATGCATGATTGTGCCTTTCTTTCCTATTCAGTTACAGCTCCTTTCTATTATATCAGTTCCCAAGGTCATTCTATTCTTTCTGGAAAATGTTCCTTTTTCAATTGATGATAGCTCCTAATATGTGCTATCAAAGAATTTCAAGAGCACATTTTTTTTTCTGTGTGTAAAATCACCAGTGAAGCCAGATGCAACTTAAAACTACCTTCTACTTTCTCTCCCCAGCCTAACAATTCTCCTTACACTGTAACCCATACAGACTTCATTTAGTTTCTTTCAAAATTATTTGAATTGCCATATTGCAAATTTAATAATTTTTATGGCTCACAGTCTCAAATACCTAAGCAAACCTGGAATAATTAATCTAAAATTACCTAATGAAGAAATTATTAAAATGTTGATAATTTTGTCTCACCTAATTTACCTCTGAGATAACTCAGGTATCTTCTTAGCCCACTGCCTTTTTCCACATGGCTGATAACTCTGACCTTTAAAAGGCCCTCAGGCAGTTATCAGGTGTTTTAAATAGTAAGGTATAATTGCCCCAGTCACCTCCCTCCACTCTTTTTTAAGAGGAGATATTATATTGACTATTTATGAGTCAAAACTACTATTACAAACTACCAGACCATGAAATTTTACTCTTGGACTTATAAAAACGTCATCTAAATTTATAATGTTTTTGAAGAGTGAATGGATCAGGGCCAGTTTTTGTAAAAGTGTCAGTACTTGATGGTACTAGTGATAGTAAATTAGTACCCAGTAATTTAACTGTGCCTTGCATTCCTAAAAGAAGAACTTATGCTGGTTAATTGCAAGCACTAGGAAGAATATTTCATTACCCTGCTAAATAACTTGATTTCATGTTTGAAATTTTTCACTGCAGTGTTGGAGATTGTCTATAGCTGGAAGAACATCATTCAAAAATGCAAACAAACTTCTCCAGTTCTCAATAGCTGCAGAATATTTGGCATGGTTAAACTTGCTCTCACACTTTGGTTCAGAAAGAACCACCCTCCATTTAATTTCCAGAACAATTACCTTCTCTGGCACTTGCTGTTGGACTAAGTTGTTCTCCTGAAGGTTCTTTGACACATCATGTAATGTGTGTGCTCTTTAGTGCTTTCACTTGGTCCTGGTAGGTTTTGAGGTTTTTTTATCCAAATTTAAAGAGTTTAATGAGTCAGTGCCTTGGTAGATGATTTGCATACTGCTGTGGATTATGTACCTATTGCATGGGATAGTGATCCATTGCAGCCTGTCTCAAAGAGCAGAAATGAAGAGTTTCTGAAGTATTTAGTGCCACCATGAAATTCCTGACAGTCAGGTGGAACACAGGTATCAATAAAATGTGAAAGGTTAATTTACTTTTTTTTCCCTGCTGCTTTTCACAGCTGTATAAGGAGGTGATAAAAGCTCTAGGGTTTATTCCAAGAATTCACTTGACATGAAAAATACCCCTGTGGAGAACAGAGAACCTTACACGGTTAGGGAGAAGGCTTAATTATAGCACAGTCAACAGAATTGGCTTCAGTTCTCACCATTTAAAGCAGCCAATACTGCAATGAGGGGCTTCATGCAGGACTCCAGCCACATGGTTTGATTATGCCACTGAAGGGGATAAAGGGGTACTGTACTATAACCCATATTACACAGACCATAAATGGGTGTTTTGGTTTTTCTTTTCCTCTTAAATGCTCCTTGCAGTGTCCCACGGTGCTGAGGGAGTCACAAAATGTGATTTAGCAGAAGGATTGGAGGGAAGTAAATCTGTGTGTATGCAGAGAGACAATGTGCAGCCATTTGTTGACTACATGGTGGCTTTAGTGTGGGTCATTGGATAAAGAGCTACAGCTGTTTCCATCTCCTTTCTAAAATTATAAAAACAGTAGAAGAAGAAAGAAACAGGCATTTTCTTTTTGATTGATGAGTAGATTTTAGCAAACTGATACTACTTGAGCAACTGCAGGAAGAAAAATAAAAAGTGACCCAAGTGGAGGCTCATTACATTTTCATTTTTAATTCCTGGGTTCTCCTTCTGGGTACCAAAACTGACATGAATAGTTTTATTCCAATGCAAAAATCAGATTCAGGCAGCAGTTTGCCTGGCAATAATATCATGGTAAGTCTGCATTGAAAATATATCTGAAGGAAAGATTACATTTTTGGGTGGGAGGGGGAGGGATCATCCCCCACACTGAAGCACTGGTTAAAAACTCTCAAATCAAAACTTTTTTCAAATTTACATCTTCTGTGTTATAAATACATCAGAATGACCACATTAAGAACCTCTGCCTCTCCCCATCAAGCCACCAGGAAATTTTGAGAGGGTTCAAACAGGCTACTACAAAGGCACAGCTTTGCCTGTGTTCTCTCATCTCCCACTCTGTTGTGCCCCAAACAAATCTCTGCACTTGACAGATTGTGTTTTGAACTGACAGTTTTCACCCGATACATGTCTCAATGAGAACAGTTCCCATGGTAAATGCCAGCCACATGCCACAAGCAGAGAAAGGGCTGACATTGTTAACAAACGCTGCAGGCATTTGTAGTGAGAAAATGGTTTGTAGGTTTTATCCCTTTTTATATTGCTTTTGCACTCAAAAATACATAGATGTTTTTACTGAACGTAAGAAATAACATTTAAATTTGATTAAACCTTTGAAGGATCCCAAGGGATGAATATTTCAGGAAAGTATTAAAGGATAAAGAGATGTCTGTGTCATAAAACTCTAGATTAGGTAAAGAGCACTGTAGTATAGGTGTTCTCTCTTCACAATATTTTACCATTACTGTGGCTTTGCTGCTTTAAATTCTTTATTCAATTTATTGACTCTGATCAAATGGCCCAACAGGGGCCTTGATGATTACATACTTCTTAAATGTATATTTAATTATATGGATTCTGTTCATTCATATGAGAGACAAGACAACCAATAAAGAAACATTGAAGAAAAATCAAATTGTAATAAAAACAAATAAAAAGTATGGACATCCTTTCTGGAGACCCAGGTGTTGACAAAATGCAGTGATATCTTGGCTGGTATGAACACACCTGAAGACATGGAGTCCTAAGGAAAATTATTGTGTACTTCAATGGTGTGTCCAATATGAATATTATTAACTATGCTTGTTTCTAATCATGGGTGTCAAACCCTTGATTTCTGCTGTGAACAGGAAAAATGTCAGGGTATTGACAGTATGCCTAGCATAAAGACCAGTGCTACAATTTCACCATGGCATCTAATCCAAAGAATGTCTTCTGAGTTCTTTCTCATCAAACTTATTTTAAAGTTAAGATCTCACAATCTTCAAGGTTCCTACATTTTTATCCAGGAACTCTTCACTGTATCAGCTTGTTCATACCTCAGAAGTCCAATTTGAGAACATAGCACAAGGAAAAAGGGTCAAATTAGTCCACAAATTTCTTTACATTGATTCTTTCAATACTTCTTATTTTACCACCCAAGCATCATCCCAGCATGAAGCTGACCACATGAACCAGGCAGCCACTAATAATGTTTCACACTCAGCCAAGTTTCTCTATCAAAGTATCAATACAGAATCAGAGTTGAATGACACCTAATTGCAGTACACAGCATGACTGCAAAAGGCTTCATCCACTAAAAGCAAAAAATTGCCTCTATTGAAATCAAAGATTTTTGCAACTGCTATCAGGAGTCCCAAAGTTAAGAGAATTATGTTTTTCATACCATTGTTAATTTTGGTCTGGAGCACAGACTCTTTCAGCTGCTGACATTTCAGGTCAGGCTATGTAATAATCATCTTCCAGATAGTCACATTTACTCCAAAATGGTCCTGAATTTTAATAAACTTGTAGAAGTGAGAGGCCATAAAACTCTGGTCCTTGGCTAAACCCTTCACTGTGAGATTGAGATTTAAACTAGTTTAAAATAGGATTGATCAGTGTTACTGTTTCTTTTAGTCATGTATAGAATTCCAGCGCAGAAGCTTCTGTATGATTCATTGGCACTGAAGGAATGGCACTTAGAGATAAACAATGAGAACAGGAGAAGACATGATGTCAAAAAAATACTTAACATTTTACATAGTATAGGCTCACGTTTTCACATGCATCTTGATAAACAGGAAGCCCATCCTTATTTTCTTGAGAGCTTTGGGAGCTTACAGTCTTGAAGCTTGAACTGTGCTGAAGCCAGTTTTAGAAATGAAAATTCAGACACATGTTAGTAAAAAGACCAGACTTATTCTTTTGAGTTAACCCCAAAACCAGGACACTTATACAGTAGTCCAGGTTCTGATTTCACATGTTTTCAGAAAGATTTGTGCAGCCACATATTTCTGTGTCTGTGTTGAGTGTCTGTGCTTCATATCTACCCAAAATAATGTTATAGTTGTGAAAACCTTTTCAGATCTTGCTCCTCAGTGTTGGTCTAATGTTCATAAAATGACATAATGTTAATAAATTTATTTTTGCAAAAAAAAAAAATCGAGTTAGAAATTCCCCCGGTTACTTTGAAGATACTCTAAAAACTATGTGCTTATGGGAAGTAAAATGAAGAAACAGGGCCTTCTAAGCATGATTTCACATTTCAGGGAATATGGGGTCAAAATGCTACCGTATTGTTGGCAATTAAATAAAAGTGACTAAAGGCAGGTCCATTCAGTTATGGTATTCCTGATGTAAATGGAAGATAATGAAGTGAGACATTAAATGTACCAACAGCATCCTTGCATTGATTCGACATCTAGAAAGCCTTTTAGACTTTTAAAATGTAGAGCCAATTGTAATATTTCAGTACTAAAATGACAGATGTAATTCTTCTAGTTATATTAACTTTATTTAGCTATTCTTAATTTTATATAATTTTATATAATTTATCTTAAAATAAAGATGTATACTTTTCAAATACAATATTTCTTGACATGGTCAGTCCTTATTTTTTTCATTTTAGATCATCATATTTATACCATTTGCTTACTGACTTTTCACATCAGCTTTTACAGCAGTTTTCAAGAAGGTAACTAAATTTATGGTTCAGAGCAATGATGACCCCTCAGAACAAAGGTTTGAAGCCATAGGTAGTTGGAAAAATGCAGATAGCATAAAAATATAAATATATATAGATATATACCTCCCACAAAAATACCATCTCTTTGGGTCAGAACAGAATAGTTATTCTTTAACACTTTGAATAGAACTTAAGAAAACATCCCTGAACCTGATTGTTTTTCTGAGTTCATTACCCAGCCACTTCCCCGCAGGCTAGTTTCACATTCTTATTCCAGTGAGTGACTCTGTCCTCGATGAAATTATCTGCTTCCTTGTGCTTTGGGCTTCCTCTTGGCCTTGGAGTGGTAATATGAAATATGATGGCATTTTTTTCTTAAATAGTGCTCTCCACACTGGATGTATTGACAAGTAGGTGTAAAGTGTCTTCTGTTTGCTACCTCCTCTGTCATCTGCTGTGGACATACCCTTGACCAGAAGTTCTCTTTCCCCCATTAGATAGCTGTGCCAGTATTTTTCTTGACATATATATATATATAACATAGAAGGGTTGTACTGGTGTCCTGGGTGCATTGGCTGGTTACTGACCGAGAGGGGTGTGGAGCAGCAAGGCACAGAAAATCCACTATACATTCTAACATTTAGGCTTTATCCTTTATTAGGTAGTGAGTAAGAGACAAAAAGAACTGAGTTTGTTGTTTACAGCTGAACTTTAAAAGAGACTTGTGTGAACAAAAACTTGTTCCATAGAGCACTGTGACAAAAGAGGTCCAAGAAAACTGAAGGTGTCATCGCAAATTAGCTGATGTAAGTAGTTAGAATGACACTCTTATTTCTAGCAAAATTTTTATGAACTCTGCTCTTAGTACTGTGCCTCCATACATGCCACAGGCCACGTTTTGGCAAGGATCAGGCTGTTGATTTTGATGGCATCACAACAACATGGCAGGATGTACAGCAGGTGTCCATGCACCAGAAGGCCGTGCATAAGAGCCTTCAGGATATTTGTCTATCTCCCATTTTCCCATCTGCCTGCTTCCTCATGGGGAAAAAATAGCCTGCCCAGACCTTCTACCTTCCCAAAATGTGAGTACTTCTCTGCTCCTTTAGCAAGATCTTACTTACACAGGCTCTTACAAAAGGCTCTGGAAACAAGTGGTGGTTCATGGAGCACAGCTTGAAAGCTGCTGCCCTTTTCAAGGAGGAATCTGAACGCAGCTGGCAATGGCACTACAGCTTCTGCAAACAGATGGAAGGTTGAAAGCAGGCTTAAAAGACCAAGTACACTGAATCTTACTATCTCATATACCCAAATAGAATGAAAAATTTTCTAAATTGAATGAGAGGAGCAGGTTTTGAAGGCTGGCTTATTTACTGCCTCTTTACTGGGAGCTGTAGAGTAGAGAGCCCTTTTAAATATCAGCCCCTAGTTATTTAGATGTCTAAACTTGGCTTCAGGAACTTACTCATACTGTTTTTTTGAAAGTTAGGCCAAAGCAACCCAGCTGGTAATTAGCCCTGGAATCACCATCATGTATTTTTCATGGCTACATAGGTGTGAATTGAATATAAACAAAAGCTCATTTCATTTCAAGGCACAAACGTTTGCAAATAAACTGGATGAAATACAAATACATAATACAGAACTTACTTTAATACTTCTAGATAAATAAATGCATCTCTTTGGAATTCTTCGGACACAGATATCCATGGAACCTCTTCTTTCTCTCTCTTTATATATTTTTTATAAAATCTAAATGCGGAGAGGTTTAAAAAAATGGCAAATACAAATGTATATGGAAGGCTCACTGATGAACTGCAAGTCAAAAGTGCTGTATATTCCCATCCTCTATATCTCCCACATGTCTGCACTAACCACAGGCAGCATTATATAGCAACCACATGGTCAATATTTTGCATTACTGCCTTTTAATGAAATCTTTCAAATAATTTCCCCATCTAAACCTAAATTATGCTTTTAAATTTTATTCTGCCTAAATGTATGGTAGGCATTTCACTTAGCTACACTTCAGAGTGGTTGCATGTGACTCAGCAGCACACTCCATAATATTAATAGATACTTTTCAGCTCCCTATGGGAAAAAAGCAGGCAGCAAGGATTATTTTTTTCTCTGTTGTTTGTTACTTACCACTTAATGACCCACATGTGAAATTAATGGTTATATAATTATTTTATATAGTAGATTTTCTGTTTATAATTTATTTTTCTTACTCTAACATATATACAATATATCTATATATACCCCTGATAAATCTTACTTTAAAGGGACACAGTCAACCCCTTTAAGCCTCACAGTAAATACATAAGGCTTTAAGCTGTCCATACATCACGGTCAGCTACAGAATTCAAGGGTCCCTTGAGATCCTAAAAGTTGTATTTGTTCCAAACCCATGATGTGCAGTTATCTCGTAATATGTATCTCATGTGTCACTGTTTACATTTTATAGGTATATTAAGACATTTTATATCACATCAGTAGGAAATAAAACAAGGGAATAAGTCTGTTGCTAAGACTAAAACTATTGCAAAAAATATTACCTGTATCTACAGACACTCCCACTGGTGTGATATAAAATGAATATGTGCCATTCTTGGGATGAAATTCAGGCTACAGTGCAGTCAGAAGGAACTTTAAACTGACTTAAATTACACCAGGATTTCTCTCCTGTTTTTCATTTGTCAGTTATGACTCTCCGTAACTGATTTGTGTCTTCCCTCTGCTCAACACTGAAGTGTCAGGCCTGTTTCATGATAAGATCATATTTTTGGTTTTCCACTGTCATGTCCTAAACATTGATCTATCATGTATGTATTACACTTTTTGAATAAACACAGAGTGTACACATACATTCTCAGTTAAATAAACATTTGACCCATTCTGTGTACAGTATCTGAATTCTTTTTCCTCCACTAGATCCTCTTTATCACTTTCTTTGCCCTAACATAGATAATTTTCATTCTTATGTGAGTGAGGAAAACTTTTCTCATCAGGAACAGCTCCACATTATTGTAATAATTTTTGACTACTTACCAAAGTGACATAATTTTGTTCATTTTATCTTTTGCAACTCAGTTAGAAACCTAGTGGCATAGATAGAGACACAATACTACTGTTTTACAAGACATCTATTGTATCTACTTTTGTTCAGATAAATACCCAGTAACTGCTGATTTGGCAGGAGGATTGGTAAGGGTACTACTATTCACAGTGTTTCTTTTTTTCCGTCTTCTTTAATCTACAGAATAAAGTATTTTATATACATTGGAACCAGTTAATGCCCTTTAGACAAATTTGTAAGTTGTTTCATAAAGCAGGAAAGACATTGCAGGGAAATATGTGCCAAAATGCACAGTCAAAAGGCTTTGTAAGTTTTATATGTCACTACAAGTCAATGCTGGAGATCAGTTCTAAAACGATCAATGCTCAAGAGAAATATTCTTATGTGGAGAAAATACCACCCATTCCCCCTTTCAGAATTTGTTCAGTTCTCTATCAAAAGTTCTGGCTCTTCATATATACTTTAAACTATAAATAAACACTGCATAGTTCAATGTCCTTGATTTTCATTTTTTTTTTGTTTGTTTTGATTTGAAAAATTATTGCAGTACAATTAATTCCTGTTTGGAGTTCAGTAAGGAGCAAACAGCACGGGAGTGTGGGTGGTCCGTATAGGCCCAGGAGCTGGTCGTAGGAGCGCTGGAGGAAGTGCTGAAGTCTGGAAAAGGGTGGCTGCTGGGGCTGTGCGGAGACTGAAGGGGGAATTCACAGCCACAGCAGCAGCTGCTGCTGCAGCTGCCAGTGGATTTGGTAAGATTCGTGGGGCCATCGGCTTTGAAGGTTCCTTTGAAAATACTAATTTTACCTGTGGGGAAGAAGAGAAGACAAACAAACAGACACACATAATTTTTTCACATTAGCTACATGAGAGGGAGCTTGGTTTAAGATTATATGTGCAGAATCAAGGAAGAGAGACCTCGAGGTGGCTACTGACTCTATGAGCTACAGACTTGTAACAGGTGATACAACCTCCTCAATGGACAAGGTACAAGGATTTGGTTGGGGACAAGGAGTTTCAGTGTTCACACCTAATTGCTGACACTCAC
This sequence comes from Melozone crissalis, assembly GCF_028551555.1. Classification (NCBI taxonomy): domain Eukaryota; kingdom Metazoa; phylum Chordata; class Aves; order Passeriformes; family Passerellidae; genus Melozone; species Melozone crissalis. The sequence goes on from NW_026535794.1 coordinate 38,081,359, forward strand.
AATTTAATATGAGACTAGAAATCAAAGCAAATCTAAAACAAGACTAGGGAATCTGCACCAAAGTAAAGCTGCATGTACCCTGTAACAATTAAACAAGGAAAAATCAGATATCCTGCAACAATTAAACAAGGAAAAATCAGATATCAATTAATAGATCTACATCTGGACAGCTTAATGTAGAGACATTAAGAGCAGAATGGAAACATATCTTATTCCCCGATCTTACACGATACTTTTGTTTTAATCATTAGGATGAGAGTTCTACTTAAAATTAAGATCTCCATAGAGCTCCTCTTCGTTTATTCCTGCATATAATAACAATCAAATAAACCAATCATATATTTCATGAGTTATGAATATCTCATGTTTCACATGTTTAAATGGGTGCTGTCCCATATAATTCTGCTGCGTATTCAACTGTTTTCCACTAAGGTCAGGTTCATTTTTACAAGGATTGTGAAAACCTGGCAGAAATTTTAAAGTAGCATTCTGCCAAACTATAATATTTCTGTGCCTATCACTGAGGTTTCTTCTTAAAAAACATTTAAAATCATAACATTATTTTCATGGGGATTACCAAATACAAATCAAAACCCCCCTCATTTAGTTTCCCCCCAAACCATGAAGTTTCTCCAAGACTGAAAATACTCACAAGAGTTTCAGTAATATTTAAGAAAATTTACATTTGGGATAAATACAAATGACCATCAGAGTAATCTCTATAGATTTCTGCAGTTTTCAGTGGAATTTCAAGTTTATAATGAGATGCCAGGAGCCTGAATACCTTTGCAGTCCTGCTTTTATAACTCTGAGATAAGATTAGAACATCTTTTACTGACAAACAAAAGTTACCATTGTCTCTGATGGACTTTTGGTGGGTCTGTGCCTAACAAGACCTGAGGCCTCTTGCAAAGGGCATAAACTTGAATACATGGTATTGAACATACAGAATATATGTACCATGCTGTGGTAAATCTCAGCGTAAGTATGGACACTTTTTACTTACAAGGAAACACAACTTCTCGTTCTTGACTTAAAAGGGATTTTCAAGTAATTAACTTGAATATTATCACTTTGACATTTTCAATGCAACAGAACCCTAGTGAGTGAACCATCAAAAATTAAGGGCAGGAGTACTCTAGCATGAACCACAATTGAGTTTCATTATTACACTACCACCATATTCCAAAAGGTCTGTTGGTTCTTTACTGGCCGGATGGATAGAGGTTTTTTATTTTTCCCAATACCTATCAGCAAAACTGCTGTCTTCCAGACCCTTTAAAGCTCTGGGAGAAATATTCAGATCAAACCAAATTCTTTAATTCTCTAAACAAAGGATATAATAGATGTTAGATATAAAATTCCTTATGGTGCCTATTAAAAGCAAGGATCTGATGTTTTCCTTGATCAGAGTTATGCTTACTGATCCAAGCTGTCCACTTTCTTTGCTGAACATATGACTTTTTCTTTCCTTCTCACATTTTTTAATAAATACCTTTTACAGCCTTATTTAGAACAGAAAAAAATCCCCAATCCAAAAACTAACAAACAAACAAACAAAACCACAAAACAAAATGAAAAAAGATCCACCCAACCCCCCCCCCCCCCCCCCCCCGCCAAAACCACCACCACCACCAACAAAATAGCCAACCCCATAACAACCCTGAGGAAAATAAAAAAAAAGAGGAAATAGGCAACCCTGAGTACTTTCTACTCTTTGGTCCAGAGTTCCCGGTGAAGGGGATGTTTATTGTAAAGTCTGGACTATTAAATGCTTGATAACCTTTTTTTCTCCAGTGAAGTATTTTATACATGCTGGACAGTTGTGGCTTGAAGAAATATCAAGCAAGTCCCAACACTACAAGACTTCTTAAATTCTGAAATATCACTGTGGGAATTTATAAATTTTCTCTCTCTGAAGCATGTAAATCTAGAACAGACTGAGAAGTACAAATGATATTGAAAACATGGTAAAAGCAGTTTTTTGGTCTAACAAAGCCATGAAAATATAGCATGTTCTTTTTTAAATTTCTGTAGACAAATTTGGCAATGTCCATACATTTTGTGTAATGAAGAACAAAGATCTCACATGACTGTTCCTATTAAAAGACTAAGGCTTTCTTGCCATTCTTGGAGGAATCAGGTACTTCTGATTAAATTCCTAGATTACTTCTAGTTAAATAGCTTTTCAGTTAACTTGTCAACGTGATTCTGATTTCAAGGTAGCTGCAAAACAAGTAACACTTAACATATGCAGTACCTGGCACGTTCATTTCTAACTTCTAATTTACTCACAGGTCAGCATTAGGAGTAAGTAACTGTTATTTGGAATGGTAACAATGAAACAATCAAATTGTTTCATTTCCAATTAAGTAAACTAAGAGACAAATAACTTGAAATATTAGTGGGGAGCATCCTGGTTTCACCTAGGGAGAAGGAATCAAGGAAAAGTAAAGAAAGAGCATTAAATTAAAGGTGAAATTAGTTGGCTTGTTGCTGTGCTATTCTGCACTTCAAGTAACAACAGTTCCTGCAGTTTTTATATTCAAAGCCAAAAAGAATAAATGGAAAACTGGTCTCTCCTTTCTTACAGAATCCGCAATTCTACTACATATATCTGTTCATTTCTTGCTAGTTTTTTCTCTCCTTCTTAAATCCCCTTTGCCTTTTTGATGCCCTCGAGCCTGACCTGTATATTGTGAGCAATTGGGATTGAGGGAGAGGGAAAAGAACACCCTGCTGCTATTTGTCTTGAACCTTGGCTGGAGTTCTCAGAAATCACCACTATATAAATTGGTAGAGAGCTGTGCACAAACACAACAACAATGTAATAGTTGTTTTCATCTCCTGAAAAATAATTTCCTAAAGGAATAACATTCCTGTCAGGAAGGCTTTCCTGATTCCAAATCCTACTTACCCCATTACATATTTTCTATTCCTTTCAGTATAGTTTGTATTGAAGACCTTGATCCTTCTTGTGGATTACTGAGAAACCCTATGGGGCTATTTCCCTATTAGTGGATCTACCAGAATGGTGCACTTCTTTATTCTACAAGTGAATCCTGCATGAATATGCCACTCATGAGGGCTGCCCCAACAAGGACACAGTTTCTGCTGCCATGAGCTTTAACTCAATGTAAAAAGAAATGGGTTTTCACAGGGAAAAAAAAAAAGCTCCATATTGTGCCTGCATCAGAGAAGATGGTCAAGGCATAAGGGGGTAATGTCTATGAGGACAATGAATCAACATCCTCCCTCTGCCAGAAGCATTTATAAAACCCTACAAAGCAGCAGATATAACATTCACAGAATTCACAGAATCCCTGGGTTGGAAGAGACCTTCAAGATCATTGAGTCCAACCCATGCCCCAACTCCTCAACTGAACCATGGCATCAAGTGACACATCCAGTCTTTTTTTAAACACATCCAGGGATGGTGACTGCACTACCTCCCTGGGGAGGCCATTCCAGTACTTTATGACTCTTTCTGTGAAAAACTTTCTCCTAATATCCAACCTATATTTTCCTTTAGACAGCTTGAGATTGTGTCCTTGTTCTGCCGCTTGCTGCCTGGTGAAAGAGATCAACCTCACCTGACTACAGCCACCTTTCAGGAATTTGTAAAGAGTGATAATGCCACCCCTGAGTCTCCTTTTCTCCAGGCTAAACACCCTCAGCTCCCTCAGTCATTCCTCACAGGGTTTGTGTTCCAAGCCCCTTACCAGCCTCATTTCCCTCCTTTGGATGTGCTCAAGCTCTCAAGGTCCTTCCCAAACTGAGCACCCAGAACTGGACACAGCACTCAAGGTGTGGCCTCACCAGTGCCGAGTACAGGGGAGAACGACCCCCCTGCTCCTGCTGGCCATGCTATTCCTGACACAGGCCAGGATGCCATTGGCTTTCTTGGCCACCAGGGCACAGTGCTGGACACTGTCCAGCCACACCATCCCCAGCCTATAGTGCTGCAGGGGTTTATTATGGCCAAACTGCAGGACTCATTCATGCAGTTTAACTGATGGAGAAGAAAAAAGACAGATGTTCACTATGCCACCCACAATATAAGCTGCTTCTTAACTAATGGCAGCATCTTAGAGGTATTTTTATTAAAAAAGAAATAAATCTGCTTTTGGAGCTAGTAAAAATTGTATTTCAGATAGTTTATCTTGGCAGTTAGAAATGTGACCAGAACTATTCTGAAACAGTCGAATGAAAGAAGAGGCAGGTTTTTTTAATTGCTTCACTTGTTATCTCAACAATTCTCTAAATAAGGATAGAATGAATGGTTTATATTTTATAGAGATTTTATTTAGTTATTTCATCACTATTGTCCTTGGTGAAAACTGGAAATATCCAGTTTGACATCTGGAGGTCTTTTCTGTCTCTTGCTCTCTAGTGACCTTTGCAACAAGCTTATTTTCTGAGTTTATTCAGAGTAGCTACAAAAGTAAGGGTCCACAGGCTGTAGTAAACACACCTGAAAGTATATTAAAAAATCCCTTGTGGGCTTCCAGTGGCTCCTTGATGTACTTGATACTCCAATGGCTTACACTATCATTCTACTTCTAAGCATTTTCCCACTTATGTTCTCTAAAAATCCTACTCATCATGATTAAAATAAAAGTCAAATAAAAAAGGGTGATTGGCTTACCCCTAGTGGATGTGTTCCCTTTTGGAGTTTGTTGTAAGGGCTGTATTTAGGTTTGGGTGGCTTCCCAGCAGCTCTGTCTTTGTGCCTTCTACTGCTTATGTGCTGTTAAAATATATTAGGGAGGGAAGGGGAGGAAAGAAAACAAAGGGTCATAGTTCATAGTTACACAAAAGATCACTTCAGATTCTGCTTTACACAAGATTAATGCTCCAATAAGAAAGGCTTTTGATCTACAGCAGCACCACTTTGGTTAATTCAATAATGAAAAGGAATAGGCTCTTTTGAAGTTTGAAGGATCCTTTGTGCACCAAATATTGGGGCTGTAATTTTCATCGGTTCTAAATTCAGCTCTGCTGCCACTACAGTTAAATATTTTCCCACCTTTTCTAACTTCAACAGGACTTGAGTCAGGTTAAAGCCTTTGAAAAACTCTTCCTTAACTCTATAAATCACACATCAAATCGAATCCACTGATGATAGAAAGTTTTTGCGGAATATTAGGTAGTAAAGCATCCCCTATTTGGGGAAGAATATAAGGTCAGAAAATTGTTCAAATCCCTAAGCTGTCTGGAGATACTTCTGAGATGGTTACATATCAAACTAAGAGAGAGTGAAAAAAAATGCACAAAATCCATTATCTTCTTCATAAGTTCTGTGAGATTTTTAAAGTATCTTTCTACACAGATTTTCTTGCAGTATTAGAAGTAAGGGACATTTTTCAGAATTCTTTTTTTACTTTGATTTTCCTTTTCAAGAGAATTATCACAATAAAAATACATAGAACTGGACTTTTTGCCCTCAGACCAGAAGAATGGGTATTGCTATTGTCCATTATTGAATTAATCTTCATTCTTGTAAAGTTTCTTTACAAGTATTTAATTACAATAGGCATATGGAATTAACCTAAGTGTTTTTCAGAAAGCTTTGATCATCTAAAGAATGACTGAACATAACTTAGAGTAATTGCAATTTAGAGGTCATGCTTCTCAGTTAGAGTGAAACATTGATAAAATATTAGAAATTCTCTCCATCCCACATTTCTAAGCGGGTTTCTTAGTATTCTGTGAAAGTACTGCTTGCATCCACCTTCACATCTTTGTCAAGGCAAATATCATGCAGTACATGAAATGGCAGAATTTATTCGCTCAGGACAATTCTAGCAGTCTAAAGATGGTTGTAACGTGTTACACTTTCTATAACTCTTTACCAAAGGTGCATAATTGAGAGCTGTTGAGAAGACATATTCCATGCAAGAGAAAATCATAATGAAAACAAAACATACAGCATGGCAGCCAAGTACAATGGACAAAACTGTGATTTCCATTTGGACACAAATTATTCTATTGACATCTGCTGTGTTGGTACTTTACCACCATGAAAACAAAGAACAGCCAAAGATTCCCACTCCACAAGCTGGCTGAGTACCTGTTTCAGTTGTGTCTCGGAGTTTACGTGTACATCACATATTTCACAGTGAAATGTTTTGTTCTGAAGGCCTGTGTTTCCTTTATTCACAGGTCCTTTGCCTTTTACGCCTGCCCGGGGAAAGGCTTTTATGGTTCCACTTCCATTCCGAGCTTCCAGCATAGTTTTGTGCTTAGTCCCTGGAGACAACAGAAATGGGAAACAGAAACAACTTTGGCAATTGGGTTGCATTCATTGTTTTATTTTCCTTTTAAAATAAAATCATATGAGTCTCAGCTTGGTGCCATGTGCTCTCCTTGGAATAGGGCTGTCTTGGTCTGTATCAGAGTCATACTAATGTAACAGTATTTCACACCTGGTATTTATTTACTAAATTACATACCTATAGGTAATGCACTGGAACAAAACAGCCAGACCAGAAAGGAGCAGCACAATCAGGTACCCTGATGTGAAGTTAAATGTGTGTGACTTTTCTCATTAACTCCTGCTGCTAATAAGACCTGAATTGTAGTTGCAAAAGAAAAGTAATTTAGCTATTAAAGATGTAATTGGCTTTGATTTGTAGTCCTCCTGAATAGATTGATAAACAGTATGTCTAGGTAGCTTACAATTAAATCTGTAATTAACTTATTACTCTCCAAACCAGAAAGGAGCAGAGGTTCCTGGAAGCAACCTATGGATCATTAATGTCTTGGACAGAAACCAAAACATGTGAGAAGCATGTATGAGAGAAAAATACAAGTCCCTTTTTTTTTTTTAAATTGTAAATAAAGGTTGCATAGAGAACACTAGTGTTCTGTTGCTGCACCTTTATTCAGACTGAACAGTTTTTTACACTGTTGACTCCCACACAGGTAGCCTGTGATGATGATGGACTAACTACTGCATACAGAACCACCACTCCAGTGCTAATTGCTGTATGCATCCACAGACTTGCAAAAAAAAAAAAAAAAGCATGTGTGTGAGCACACACACAATTTATCAGCACAGGCAGCAGAAACTTGGAAGGTTGTGTTTAAATATTCAGAGTAGTGTTTTGGCTCTCAGCCTGATCAGAATATTTAGCATTTATATGGAGTTAAATACTTTAAAAGGATACAGCTTGAAGTTGAACTTTCACCAGTTGAAGATCTGGCATATAGTAAACAGCATTCAAAACTGATGGAATTTTGTTTCTCATGAATGCCAAGAAGTCATAATTTCCATTCTAATTTGAGTTATATATATATGCCAAAGTTATTTCTTTTTAAAGTGCATCATAAAACCTTTGATCATTTTGCTCTAGGTATTTTATCACTGTCTCTAAATTTCAAACCTAAGGTTCTCTTTCTGTCTCTGAACTCTACTTATCCTTGATAAGAGGCAGCTCCTGACATCCAAGATCAGGAACTTTCTGTAAGATGGTTGTAGGTGGTCACTGCCACCATATCAAATCCCTAGATCTTTTAACCCCACCCACCACTGAGCCAATCAGTAGCTTGCTTAAATTAGTGACGGTGAATAGTGGCTGTTCACTACCAGAACTTACTGATGCTACTAGCTCTAATGACAAGAAAAAGTTAAAAAACTAAGAAAGATGGAGGAAGGCAATTACGCATTCAACCATCATGCAGCAGCTGCTATCAGTTGATGAAAACAAAGGGAAAATATACATAATTTTAAGCAGTTGTTTATTAACAGACAATATGGAGCTAAGAACTCTTACTCCCATCATTGAACTCTGCCTGACTGATGCTCCCTCTTTCAGCCTTAATTTGTTAAATTTCAAACAAAGCTGATGGCATTCATCCTCAGTTTGCTAGTTGGCACAAGCAAAACTATGCAAACTCTGAACACCAAAGGTAATGAAGTAGAGCTGTCATTTAGCTCAATAAGGTTTTGAAGCTGCAAAGGCTAAAGTGTAAGAAAATCTGCAACTTGCAATAAATTCCTTTCTTTCTCTTTTTTGAAAGCCACTTTGCCTGTCATTTTTATACTTTAATAGTTAATGAATTCCATGTAATTGCCAGTTTTCTGCCACCTCTTTGTCCCCTGCTGCAAGAGATCTAATCTATTCAGGGCAAGATAATTGCAGCGCTCTTGAGACAGAAGGGAAAAAAAAAAGGGAAGCAAGCAAGCACTGCTCCATCTCACCACTGTTGTGCGCCTCCAGCTGCGAGGCAGAGTTGACAGCGACTTTGCATAGTGAACAGTAGAGCAGTCTTTTTGCTTTCTCTTCCTCAGTCTCCACGGAAGGGCAAGTGCTGCTGCTCGTGGCTGTTGTGGGGATTTTCTCCACTTTAGAGGTGATCTCAGTTGTCATAACACTGCTCTTCCGGATTTCCACGGTTGTTGTCGTTGATATTGCTGGTGTCCCTGTGTTTGTGTCTGTGGGCAAAGAGAGGAGATGGAAAGAAATGAAAACAAATAGAAAAAAAATCATCTGACCTTTGGTGTTGGCTTGCTGACGTCCCAATGCTGTGATGACACAGAGAGGCAGATTGTTCTGGTGGTGGTTTGACTAATGGTAATGAACTGAACCTGACCCTTTCCTTTGTATTTCGTGTGGTTACAAAATACAGTACTCCCATGTATTAGAAAACCATGTGTTGTCTCCTGCAGTCTGCCCACACAGAACTCATAAACTGAACAAAAAGGTCATTAAGAATGTACTGTACAACAGAAGAAAAATGCAATAAAAGAGGTCATGAAAATGACCAGCACAACAGGCAGTTTAAATTTATACACACAACTTCACAGGCATAAACAGCCATAGTAACACATAATACTTATGCTGATTGGGTAGCCAAGCTAAAGTTTTAACATCTTCTACTAATACAACTAAAATTAATAAATCAGCCTTTATATCTGGTAAGAAAAAAAAAAGAAATTGATACTTCACTTGATTTTCCCCAACACCACACCAAAAGAATGAAGGTAATTATGAATACACAGTACACATTGTTATTCATTATTACATAATAATGATACATACTAATAACAGTAACTAAATGTATATATAACATTGCCTATCTGAGACCTAAACAAACACTAATAAGATTTTCATTCTGCCTATCAGTTGGAAAGATGACAAGCAAGATATATACCTCAATCTGGAAACTTACTTCTTGCAGCAAGGAACATGTGCTTTTCCCATACTTATCAAATGAAGAAGAAAGAAAATACACAATGATATTTTAGTTTGAATCATTGATACATGATGTTGGATATGACAGTATCATGTGGCTGTTAAGTACTTAGCAGGGTGGAGGACAGCAAAATGCAGCAGTGAAGGCAGTGAAGAAGATGGTGGGTAGGGGACATGAGAAGGAGACAAAGGACAGGACCTGTTCTGCCTTCACAGATCTGTATTTTATCATATTCAGCCTACTGAGTAGTAGCTTAAAAAAAAAAAAAATCTTGGTTAGTTTACTGCAATAGGCCTGGATTTGGGTACTTTCCAGCATGGCTCACATTGGTTTCATGCATTACTTGGTGTTAGTGATGCTCTACCTGTACTATGCTTTATTTACTGTCCCCCACCAGAACAGAAACAAATAGCAATTCTTTGCCTTTGAGAGCTAAGTACATGCTCTGATGCAGGAGGGACACAACTAACTGGTTGCACCACAGTGGTGCAGACTAGTACTGTTACAAACTTTGTTAATGGAGATCATTCCTAATAGCTTAGCAGGCAATATCAAATTGGAAGCAAGGCAAACACACTGAGAAACCTGATTCAAAACAATTTTAATACATTAAAGAAACAGTTTAGAAAATTAGATGCTTTTCAGTAAAGACAATTGCAGGAATCCACACTCAGTAGGTTTTATCTGATCTATTAAAACAGAATGATGAACAACAACCCCAGTACTGCATTTGGGGAAATTTTATTGTATATTTCATTTTGATTGTTTTCTTTGTTTATTGGCTCGGTTTTCAGAAAAATCTTTCAGTAGCAGACATGATGAACACAGATCTCTTCTATCATTGTGCTATAAAACAGGTCTCCACCACACTGAAATTGCAAAGCAAAAGGTTTAGGAGGTATTTTTTTCCTCCTCTGATCAGCTCTGAAGGCCCTGTGTCCAGCCTGGGGACATCAATGTCAAAAAAAAAACCCCAAGAATTACTGGCTTTGCTGTTAATTCAGAAACAATACAAATGCAAAGCAACAAGAGAGGGTTTGTGATGGAAGGAGCCAAAATAAATTACAAATTTAGAAAACATGAACTGTGAATATGGAAGAAAAAGAGCGAGCACTGACAGTGTTTTTCATATCTGTAGAAGGTAGCTAAATATAAGAGAATATACTCTTCTCCCTCATCCCTCCTAGTAGAACAAGGACTATTGGATTACATCAAGAGAGACTTAGATTAGATGTGAGGAAATTCTTTCTAATATTAAATTTTATGATGCCTGGGAATAACCTACCTATTCAAATCCAGAAATATTTCCTACTGGGGGACTTGAATCTGGCTGAACAAATATCTACACAAATATCTACACAAATATGATTCCCTTTCAGTCAGTGGGAATACAACCCTTTAGGCTCTATTAAGTTTTATACATTGTATATTTTGTCATGTTTCTACATACTCTCACAGAGGGTTTTTAAAAATTATCATTCATAAATCCAAGAAAGCAGATTTTCATGTGAATATTCTAGGTATTGACAGGCATTAAAGCATGTAGCAAAAAACAAAGTCCCACTCAAGGTCAAATCACAGTTTGGTTTTCTCTTCCCTGAAAGAGTGCCTGGAAGTTTTCATATCCTGAAGGTACTGGGGATGTCAAATATCAGTGCAGAAGGAATCAGGTTACCTTGCTGAAGAGTCTCTTCTTAGTTATGATTTTTTTAATAAGGTTTCAAATGAAAAAAATTGAAATATTAGGCATTTTGTTGGGAAACTGATGAAAAAATAAAGCCTTTGAAGATCTGTCCACAAAATTGTAGAGCTAACTAGTCACCCCTTTCCCATTCCAGAGAATCCATTGAATGTTTGCTTTCCTTCAGTCAAAAATTGCTGCAGTGAATTATTTTCCCCAAAAGCCCAATTCAAATCCAAACCCAGTCACTTTATAAGCATTAACACTGCTTTTAAAACATCGGTTTCTGCATCCTGTTACTCCTGTACAGTAGTAGGCTTAGCCAATGTACTCTCTTGGTGACATGGAAGGCAGGGGACAGATGGCCCAGGCAGGGGAAAGGGGGACATTAACATTCTCTCAGGATTGATAGCAAAGTTGGTGCTCATTCTAATCTTGCAGGAAATTAGAAATATACATCAATCACCACTGCCAGCTTTGCAGTGTCAGGGTCAGTATTTAGCCCTAAGCAAAATATAGATGATAATTTCTTTACTTTCCTTAGGAAAACCCGAGGCAATGAATGAAATCAAACAATAAAAGCTGAAATAACAGCAGATTTTATGCTGCTTCAAGTATCTGACTTTCTGTATCTGTGCTGATATAATATTTCACTATGTAATTATTTAAAAGCTTAAAGAAAATACAAACAATTATGTTAACTGTTTTGAATATTTTGAGGGTATTTTGAAGTGCACAAATGAAAACAGCATAGTATATAAAAAATTAAAAATGGTAAAGGTCATCAGGAAAAAAAATCAAAGTTCAGTGCATTTATTCTGCATTTTAAGAAGTGCCCTATGTGAATACACTTGATATTCTACTAATGCAAATACATTAATGACATTAAAACATAAATAGAAAGCCATTGAAGTTCACCATGTAAAAGTCACGAAATATTTAAAGATGCAAAGCTGCTCATTCTCATATAAACTTTAGAATTTTCAGCAGAGGTAAGGAATAAAACATTCTAAAAGCTGTCAAGTAAGCTTACAAAGAGGCAATTCAATTCCTTTTCTCACAAGAACTTCTAATCTAACCAGTGTGGGTCCCTTTGAATATTTTAGTGTTGCTGCCTGTCTGGAGTTCAGTGCCTTAAATACAGGGCAGAGCATTAAAGGTATAAGGGATTAAAAACCAAACAAACAAGGAAAAGCAACACCAAAAAGAAGTAGGAAGGCATTTGAGTTCATGCCTTGTAGACTGAATCAGCATTTCTTAACACTGTATTATGACAGTGCTTTAAGAGCAATTTCAATTATAAATGTTCTAAAATTGAGCTGGAAATTCAGCCACAGTCAAATAGAAGATTTGTTTCTGGTGACGCAGGCTTGCAGCACTGTGCTATTTTCATACCAGTGGCCTACAGCAAATATTCATTATTGCAACTGTCACTGCTTGGCTTTGGTATAGAAGTTGATTGCTGATATTGTACGGAACTGGACTCCAGCAGCAAAAAAAAAAAAAAAAAAGGAACACTTCAGGATTCAAAAGAATCCATTTGTGATTCTGGTCTTAATATAGCAACAGAATAAAAACTAAAAATATAAAAATATTACATTACAATCTAATCTTAGTCACGGGCAAAATCAAAGGTCTGTTTTAACAAGAGACAAAGACAGATGAAAAAATAGTCTGTGAGAACTGACTTCTTTGAGTACTACAGATACCATGGTTCAAATGGAAAACTGTATTGTGATTAAGGTTCTCCTAAGTAAGCAGGATTAATTTTATATCCCAGCTACAAGAGTCATGAATTTTCTTTAGTCTGAAGAAATAGAAAATTACAACTCATGTTTTTCTTCTGAGCATGTGAAAGTTTCACTCATCAGTTCCTGCCACTAAGCCTAAGAATTTCTTATCCTGAAGCTATAAATAGACCCACAGAGAGAGAAACGTACTCTGACTTCAAACAAATCACAAATATTTATGAGCATGTTTTTTCTTCCGCAATCTCAAGTGGCACACATTTAAAAATATCTGATTTAGCACATACCCATGCATTCTGGTCTCATTTAAATCAAACTTCGCCTTTGACATAAAAGGATTGAGCATTTGGCCCATAACACTGTTCAGGGAGAAAAAAATAAACAACAAAACTAGCCAAAAAACCCCAACAACTGCACCTGTGCAGAAGGTAGAAAGTACGTTCTTTCTCATAACTAACAGAACTTGATATGAAATATTTCACTGTATGAAACCACTTAGTATTGCAGGAACATCATCAGCTGGCTGTACAGCTTATAACAAACCCGTGCCAATGCTCCCACACAGACCCTTGATACTGGCACATTCAGGGCTGGGACTGGGACTCAGTATGTTATTTTCCTGACTACAAAGAAAAGTGTGTCCTCAGTTTCCTTGGGCTGCGTTGAAAACTCCATTTTCCACTACTTCTGTGGTAATTACATTTGAAGATAAGACTTAATGTCTTTAGAATCTATAAATATAATAGTGGAGTACCCCAAAACCAAAGTATCACCTCCAAAAAAATTACGGCTGACAGATATTTTTGCGCTTAGCTGATTTTCTGTTCTCATATGCTGAAACATAAGCATGTGTGCTAGCACATCACCGGCTCCAGCACCTAAATAAAATATTGTGAAAAATTTTGACTTCAATGTGTCAACCTCTTATCCTTTATATGTGCAGAATACAAACTTGCATATTTTGTGGTCGGTGCATATCTGGCCCTCTACAATATATTGTACAAAAAAAATCGTTTGGTATCATATTATCAATAATCCAGTCATTAGACTTAGTTTTACATTCAAAACCTGGATTCAATCTATTTATTATAGGTACATCCTGCTCAGAATAGATATATTTACTTGGAGAGATAGAAGTATATTTTTAGAACTCAGAAGGACCCATATAAATTTTCTCAAAGAAAAAATAATTACATCATGATTTAGAGACATAAATAGCAAACATCACAGGGTTTTTTGGCATAAAAGACCTAAATATATGATTGACAACTGTTCAATTCATCACTTTATGGTCACCTTCAATGGCACAATATGAAATACTAGAAACCATGGTGTTCACCTGATCTTCTACAGGATGGATACTAATTATTATGCCATAATGGAAGGGTCAAGAGCTCTGAAGTAATAAAAAAAGCTGAATATGAAAAACCAGGAACAGTATCTGAAAATTTTTGATGAGCTGTCTTTTTTGAACTTTTTTTTTAAGTCTGTTTTTTAAACAGCTCTTTACCTGTTTTGTCTCCCTTTCCTTGTCACTATCCTGGCTTGTCAATACTTTCTTGGTCAAGTTCCTTGTTAGCTTTCTTTGTCTAGGTGTCTATCAAAATTACTTTTAATATCCAGAAAGTCTGAACATGTCTAAGGTATTGCCCAAGCTTTTGCCCAAATGTACCAAACAAGCATTACTGAGAAACTGAAGGACTACAAAATTTCCCAGAATGAGCATGAAAGACAAATACCAGGAATTTTCTGGGATTGTAAGTGGAGAAGCAATGACCTCAGTATTTTGAGCAGCCCCTGCATTTTAACACTTAAATAAATCATATTATGCACAGTGCTCATCACTCAGAAACAAGATGAAGAAACAACTGGCTGCACAACAAATGACTTCATTTTACTGCTGCCTCTACTCCATGCTTCCCATCAAGATGCCTTGGAAGTGATTTGATGGCAGGGAGACAGAAAACAGGATGTTTGGTGACAAAAGGTGCCCACACAGAGAGTGATGATGAAAAGGAAGTAGCAAACTTCATATATTTGATCTGTGGATATTTTCCTCCAGTTAAACTCAATTCTGTCAAGTCCTCAGATGACCTTCTTCATTAATTAGGAGTACAAAATATTCTAATGAAATTATACCTAATTTTTACTAGCAGTTCTCTTGGTTTAAAGCACAGTTCATTAATCTTCAACCACAGAGGGACAACTACATTCCTGTTGAGGTTAATTGAGCTGGCAGCAACAGCAACAGCTAGGGGTAAAAAGCCTGTGGAAAGCGAAGGAGTTTAGAGAAATGTCACACCATGTCTGAGTTTTGGATTCTTAGGCAAATGTAGCTGAGAAAAATATGACTGGAAGGTAAGGAAATGATGAGGAGAAGCCATTTATTTTTCAGGTCATTTAAGGGACACTTGGTGATTGAGTTTGGACACTGAGCTGTCCTTATGATTGTATAGATTTTTCCTCAGCCAGGCAGAAGAAGACCAACTTTCACTGGCTATGAGTGAAAGGGTCCCCATGCAAGGAGCTGCTGGCTGAAATGACTCTCACAGTTTAATTAATGGGTACTCTGTAGTGAAAATTTGATTTGAAATCATAACAGTGTTTGCCTAAGAGGTGGAGCTCACACTCAAATGCAAAGAGGATTTTTGCATGCTTGAGGCTATGCTGAAAAACTACCACCAGTTTTACATCTGCATGCACCTCTGTATTCATTTTCCAACTTTAAGTAAAAGTAAACATAATAAAAAATATACTCACAGCTAATCTTAGTACATGAGTAGAAATTGAGCATCAGTTGAGTTTATTACCAATAAAAACCAAAGAACTGAAAAAACTGAAAAAGCTAAAAGCCCAACAAGGAAAAAGGTTTTGCAAGACATCCTACAGTAAAATAAATTTGCCTTGAATGACTCTTTCTAGAGGCCAACACATGCACACAGTCCCCATCTCTATTATCATCCTCTCTGCTCCTCCAAAGCAGGCCAGCTGCACATGAACTGCCTCTGTTCCTCCTTGGCTTGTACTGAATGCCAGACTGCCCAGGGATATCTGGGTGCTTCAGCTTCATCCAGAAGTCATCCAGAGACAGCTACAGCAGTGGGAAGGGATGATTGCATTCCTGTGTCCAGGAACATCCTTGGCACCGTGTGAATCACTAGCACAGACAGAAGCCCAAAATAATGTTTAAAAATAGGGCCTGCATCAGTGCCAAGGTCCAGGTGGCATGAGTTATATCCAGTCAGTACTGGAGACAATATTTCCCCAAGGAGAATTCAGGGAGCAACTTTTCTCTGTGTCACTAACTGCAGTGGCTTCAAAGTATTACCTTCCTACCAAAAAGTTCATTAGAGCTTTAAGTCACACCATGTACCCAGGAGAAGATATTGCTCTTACCAAGGTCAGTAAGTAACCATGATTTAGTTTCTGACTGCTGCTCCTGTTGGCCCACACACCTACCATGCAGACATGGGGAAGGAAGCAGCAGGCAAGCTGTTCTCTTTAACTTTGCACTGTTAACTCTAGTGATGGAAGTGAGATTTGAAAGGGCCCCTCCTAAACTCCCCTTCTCTTTGACAGAGACAGAGAAGGCACAGTCTAGGCTATACACTGCTGCAAACTGAGAAGTATTTTTCACAAAATAAGTAGGTTGGCAAAGCCTATTTAAAACTTGATATCAAAACCAATTTACAGTGGAATCTCTCCCCAGCAATCTGCCACCAAAAACAAAGAAACATGGAGAAGTATTAATCACCAGCAGAAGAGGAGAAAATACATTGCTTTCATTAATCAAATGGAACAAGGAAAGAATAAGTGAACTGCACTGCAGATTGGAAAGGATTGCTCTCCATTTTAAGCAGGTAGTTGATTTTTTTTTTTTTTTTGCATTTTAAGCAAGTTGAATGTCCTCTTCAAAACCTCCATCTAAATGTTAAGTTTCAAAACAGATTTAGTCATAGAATCTCTAGAAGTAAATTAAAATAACTGGAATATAACCCAGAATTTCTAAAAGGTCTGACTTCTGACTGCTCTTTTAAGTGTAATACCTCATGGCATTCCCCTGTCTTGAATTCAGGAATAATTAAAGCTATTCCCTTCACAGCAGCTAACTTCCTTTACTGGAAAGCAATGAACTACTAAATCTGATTTTGGCAATAACTGAAGTTGTGTCTAACACAAGAACTGTCCTTTGTGGTACCAGCATCACAATTATATAACTTTTCTCAGTGGAGACAAGGCAGGGAGAGCAGGGAGGAGACATCCTTTCAGACATCTCTCCTGTAGTGCATTGGAAGTAGAGCCTGCAGGGGATGTGTTCCAGGGACTGATCAGCAATGACTTTTGTTACAAAACACCTGCTCTTCCTTAAGTAGCTGAGATACCAAATGCCCACATTTAGAAGAACAGATTTCACAAGGAATTGAGGAGACAACAGTACAGGAGATGTTAGTATTATTGCCATTCCTTAATCTTTGGAGTAAATAATTGTTTTGATTTTCTTGGTATCCCATTTAGATTTTTATTAGTCTTCTTCAGTTCAATGTTTTTACAAGGAATTATCTCCCTGACTGATCACATATGGTTAATAACATATTTTGTAAATTTAAAAGAGCACTCTTGCTATAAAAGTAGCATCCAGTTGAGTGCCAGGGAAAAGAAAACCTTTTGCAATTTTCAGAGTCTCTGGGAAAAACTCTTTTACTATTCACAGCTGCAGTTACTATGACCATCTATTTAACTTGTTCTTAAATCTCCACCAGGGTCCATATTCTAAAATAAATTATTTTACTACTGCCTGCATGCCCTCTGTTCCTTCCTCTCTCCCACCCACCACAGGTTACTTCAGGGCTAGGACTGAAACAGAGAGTTTATGAAATGCCCTGTGTCATCATTACAGTCAAAAACATTGAATGATGTTTGCAGAGGGTTTCACAGACAATACAGACCACAATTTCTAAATAACTCAGTGTCATCACAGTTCTTGGTATAATTTACACGTTTTTGGTTGCTTTTTCTTACTTCTTAATAAAAGAATTATTTTGTGCAACACAAGTCATCTATGTTGGCTCTCATGTGTCAGTCTTTGCCTCCAGGCAGACTGCTACCAACTGAACTATTAGTCTAATTACATTAGCTGGCAGAAGAAACATACTGAGTAAACCACAGTAAAGCTGGATGAATGGTCCTGGGGTAAGGCAAAGACCAACAGAAACCTGTCTACTTTGACAATTTAATGAGTTCCCTTTCATCAAATGTTGTCTTTGTCAGAAGGGACTGAATCAACCCCTTTTTATCTCTTCCAGTGGCGCTCCCTGACACCATCCACACATATCCAGTAGAGAGGTTATTAGTGCTTTGTTGTTAGGGGTGTTTATCTAGTCAATATGATAATTTTATCAGGCAAGTTCTCCACAGAAGAAAAATGCAAGAAGTGATGTTTTTCTAGCCCAAAGCTGTTCTCATGAATAATATAAATACTTCTGCACACAAGAGAACAGTAAAAATCAAAAAGTATTTCTTTGTGGCACCATTCATAGATATCACTCCTTTTTTCAAAGCTCATAGAATCAAATATTTTATTTGATTTAACCAATTACACACAAAACAATGATGGGTTTGTATTTTAGGACACAAAGCTAGCATAGGCTTTAAAAGAAATCACTTCTCTTAGTTTGCAGTGACAGTAAAAGAGAGTAGCTGCATATTAATCTATATAAGTATCAAAATGGCAGCACAAGACTGTCTATAGCAAGTATTTGAAGTTTCTACATGAAGTATCTAATTCTTGCTCTGCTTTGGTCTTTTCCTATATATCCTCTTGTAAGGCTGACATTAAATGCCTAGGTTATCTGGAAAACTAGAAGTGACATAAATTAATACTTATAATGATGTAGTTAATTTTCCAGAAAGCTTGGTCCAACACTTGCAAAGACAGAAGTTCTGTCGTGTTGAGTGAAGGTAACTACATGGTAAAGCTGTGGTTCTTAGGCAATTAGTCATAGGAAAATGACAGCTCCTGTCTTTTCAGAACAAATATCATGGAGGGATATTTGAAGAAAACAATCTTAAGCAACAGGAGCAGGACTGATAATAACTGCAATCTCTGCTAGTTCTGTTCAATTTTTTTCCCCAAGCACGAAAGGGTATTAATGACCATAATTACAGCTTTGATTAATTTCTTTGGTAAACCCAAATTGTCATTCTCTTCATGTGCCACATTTTTCTTTGTATGCAGTTCTTTCCCTAACAACACAACACTGTAGCAACAAAAAAGGTTTCAGCTTCCCTTCTAAAGATGGCTGTAAATACTACAGCACTTACAAAATCATACCCCAGCTTCCTCTGTTAATTTTTTTCCTTTCTTGTACATGATAGTTATTCAAACATCACTAGATCTGACATCATTCAGATCCAGCATTATCTGTTAGAAAAGAGAAAAAGAGAAAATAGAAGTTCACCTTATCAGGGTAATATACTATTGTTCTGGTTCCTTATTTTTCATTGTCATATCTCTCTCCCATGTACACTATAATAGAGAGAAATGTATGAATGAGTCCATGAAAGCACTAATACAAGCCCAAATATTTGAAAATTGCTCTCATTTGTAGCTATTTTATGAATAACTGTATGTATTTTTCATATTCATGTTTACACAGTGTCTAGGTGAATAGGTGCAATCTGCCTGCCTCAACAGCCTTTAGACATATAAATATTTGTTAATGGGCATGTAAATTTGAAGGATTACATAACTGCAGCAATCATCACTCCACAGCCTCACCTTCACTCAGTTTAGCATTGTGGCTTTTCTTTAAAACCCATTTTTACTTCCTAAAAGATAGTATTTTTAGCATTTCTTTTATCACATCAGGTCTTATGTCAAGAAATCTAGTTCAAAGCCCTACTGAAGAGAAGAATACACAGAGAATGGGGGAAAAAATTACCAACTGGATAATATAATTAATAACAATAACTTAGAATAATTCTGTGTAAGGTCTGAGGGATTACCAGAGAGATGGTGGTTTTTTTATGATGTAGAATGCATTTTATCACTTCTTGCTTACTCCTAGTTAGTACATAGAAAATCATGAAAAAAATGCAATAAGTGTTTCAAATTTTTCAGATGAAACCAGCTGCACTTAAAAAAGTCATTTGGATGAAAAATATGGAATTAAGGGTTTAGTTTTTTTCATTAGCTTTCAAAAACCTTGGTTAAAAATTGCAGTATGGCTGCATTAGTAGAATAACAGCAGCTGAAACAACAAACTTCTGAACATCCTTCAGCTTCTGCAATATCCAAAATAAAGACATTTAAGCATCTCTTTAGCATTGATACACTATATTAGGTGTATTCTCAAGCTCTTAAGGTTGCTACTATTCAATACAGACAAAATTACAAATAGATTTTCTTAGGATGACTTTGCATCACACAGCATTTTTAAAACCTTAGCAGAGGTTATGAAAGGTAACAGCACTGCTTTTCTGAAGCAAAAATTCAGATATGACAGTCTCTGAAATTTCAATACAGAATATAAAATGGAGGTTTCAACCATTGGGAAAATTCCAGTGTTTTAATTTATGAAAGAATTTGGCCAACACTTGCACAAGTTTCCTTACATAATGCTTGCGCATTAGTCATTTGGCAAGCAGGTAGGGAGCTTACTTACTTCTCCTTCAGAAAATCTGCATCATTTGTGATCTTGTAAGCCAATTGTTTCTGCTGGCAATTGACCTACAGCCTTAGGAGATACAGGTCTACAGAATTAGAAATATATACATATATGTATATATGTATATACATATAATTTTTTTTTTTTTGTGAGTGGGAGACAAAGACTTTGAGTTGATCAGAAAAGAGAATACTGGTTCCTCCCTCTCAAAGCCTCTGAGCTGTAGACCAAGTGAATCTACAGACCAACACATCCCTTAATCCATGACCATGAGATAAATGCATACATTTGTACAGCTGCAAGATTTTTGTGAAATGGAAAATGAGAAGGTGGGAAAATGCTCAAAGCAACAGCTCCAGGCTTCCATTACCATTCAACCACTAGAAAAAACCTTGTGGCCTCACTCTTCAAAAGGCTATACATTGTCTCCTCTCCCTCACAAAGTATAATTATACCAGTGCAACCCAAATATATTTATTTACAATATACAGAATTAAAACAACAATTTGGAAAATTGAAGGATTTGAGGCATTAGGTTTCAAAATAAACCTTCCATCAGTTTTCCTGGAAAGCTACTTTAGTGTATTTCCCAAGTCTGTTTTCTGTACAGCACGCAGATATCTGATACCTTGCATGTCCAGGTAATAGTGAAACCAAGATTTTTAAAGGCTGTGCATTGTTTACAAACATATAGAACAGAAAACATGTCTATCCCATGGCAGGAAAAAACTCTGGACAACCACTTTAATATTCACTACTCCTAAAGTGAATTGTACTGACAGAAGAGATGAAGATCAAGGGTAGACAAGATAACTCATTCAGTGTGGAAAGTGTGTTTTGTATCATCAATAAAATTCTGCAGGAACAGAAAGTCAATCATAAACATCACAACTCAGAGGTGACAAGCTGTGCTCCAAAACTACGCTTTTATAAACTTGTTCTTATGGCTTTCAGACATTTCTCATAAGAAATTCAAGTCAAGATTCCGTAGGTAAACAATGTGGCTATCTCAACACAATTCTCATCAAAAAACCCCAAATCCCTTCACTCCTTCTATTCTTAGTTTCCACGTGCTTGTAAAGTAAGGTGGAAATTATATTTCAACATTTCAAATGCTACAGCATGCAGTAGAAGATGCAGCTTCAAGATGTTATGAGAATCCTTAGAAACACAGTACAAAGAATATAAGATTTCCCAATTTTACATGCTAGGCTAAGATGTCAGTGAGGAAGAGTAGAGCTGCCACTAGCTATGAGAGCAAAGCATTCAGTCCTTTTTAATATAAGCAGACCTCAAAAGTAACAAAATATTTTAAAATATAGCCTAAAAAGGTGAAGGTCTAAGGGCCAGTTATAAGTTGCTAACCACCTATAGCACTTGCACAGGCAGCTTGACACTAAGTAAGAGTAGAAAAGTCAAAATGGAACATTAAAGAAAATAACCAGCAGGACTACCTTTCTTTCTAGCTGAAATTTTAATATTTATTGTCTTAAAGGAAATAAATTCTAGGAGTTGGGGTTTTTTGACCCCAAACACTTTTTTTTTTTGTGTGTGTGTGCACTTTCATGCCCTGTCTGACTACTTTTCTACTTATGGAAAACCCAAGAAATGTCCTCATATAACAAGCGAGCAAGCAACCAGTTAAAGTTCACTTACTGTCCATTTCAACAAGTAATCTTCTCCATTGTCTTAATTAGACTGTAACCTCTTAAACTTCATTTACAACAGAACTCAGTGATGCCAGAAAAGATGATCTGGACTAAAATGCCTCCTAGTCTGTGCTCTTTCATGATCTAAAGACACAGCCCACAACAGTCGACATTCCAGCCAATATTAGGTAAGATTGTCACTGTACATGGAATTTGTTCTAACATGCTCTCCTAGATGGAATCTCAGAGAACTCATTCAGCTTGGGAAAATTGTGAGTACTGATTTCAGCCTTTCAACTTCTGCTTAAATAGTTTAAATAATTTAATAATTGTTTAATTAAATAGTGTGCATCACAGTTAACATTTCTAGCTTCACTGCAGGATTTTGAATGGAACTTTTCTCTCTGAGGAAAGAGTCACACCTGTAAATCATTCAGTGCACATACTTGAGAGCTACCAAGCAGGTTTTTCTACCATGTTAATCACAACTTTTCAACTGATCAATGATCTCTCTGCAGACTTAAGTTTTTCACTAATTCCACAAAAATAAATATTATTGGACTGGAAAGCATCCATGTTGTGTAACATCTTTCTTTTTGTGACTTCAGGCTGTAACAGCTGTTTCAAATGTCAGCAGATAGGGCAGAATTAAAAAGGATACACAATGTGGACAGGGGAATTGCAGATCTAACCTATCTGTGCCTAATGCCAAGAAATTTGCAGATGGATAGCTGTTTATCAATTTTTCATCTAAATTTATTAATACTTTTAATCAGTCTAAATATGCAGATGCCACAATGCCAAATAAGATGAGTCTGATAAACCAATCCTCTGCTCTACAGGGATATTGAAAAAATGTCACATAACAATTGACATCCCAGGAAGGGCAAGTTTTAGCAAAATGTTTGGGTAATTGGTGTTTTTAAAAAATATCTTTCAAATTCATTTTCTATGCTATGAAGAGGACACCCATATTTCTCTCAAAGACAGTTTACAAACAAAAAAGACACAGGCTTCTCATTTAATTGCATAGGTGAAAGTCTTTTGTGAGCTGATTACACCATACCTCTGGCTGCCAAGTTATCCTCTGAATGCATTTCATGACCTAAGCCACTCCTTTATTCTAATTGCTAAAACTAGACAAGCATTTTTTATGATCTCACTTTTGCTCATGTAGCCTGATACATTGCTGCAGTGATTCTGCTAAGTTTGCCACTGGTTACACTGGTCTAAGACATGACATAATCAATTTCTCTCCAAAATATCACCAAGAGCGCTTGCACTCCCCAGTCACTTCAGGCTGTGCTTGCAGTACAGAGTTCTGGTTACTCTGATAATTTCTTCAAATGCAGTTTAAGGCCACAAAAGAGAACTTTTCTGTAAGTAGCACCAAAAAATGGAAGAAGATAAGCTGTTCTTACAACAGCTGATCTATGAAAAAGTCTCAAAAAGGGAATATTGCCATAGATCCCTTCCACAGAAATAGTGTATTTTTATCTTTTTCATATAGTTTTGTATGTCAGATTATAATTACTGGACCTAACCACCTGAATTTAAGAGAGTATAACAATACCCTTAAGCCTAAATTGTGACCAGCCCCTTCTTAAATATAATTTCTCATAGCTGTTAGCATAATCCATGTAGTTCTTTATATGTGGAGTTTTTCTCCAAAACAAATACTTTAACAATGTTATTTTCCAAAAAAAGAAAATAAATAGTGCCAGCATCCAGACAATAGAAAAAAAAAAAAAATCTGCACGCATGATGGACAGGAACAAATGGTAAATATTTTTTTGCTGTTTCAAGCTTTCAAGAGGTAATATTTGCAAAAGATATAATAAATCTCATGAGTTTGTAAATGATGAAAAATATTTCAGTAATGCTCTTATGAATTGGAAACATATTTAGCTCAAAAGTTTATCTACTGAGCCTTCAAAAAAATTTCATTACTCTTGTCTAGATATACACTGCTTCTTCCCCCTTTGAACTTTAGGGCCTTTAATGCTTTTTTCCTTTCAGATTCTCTTCTTTTTCTCCAGTCCAATGGCTCACAGTAATTCACAGGCTGCTGCTTTATGACCAAAGTCTTGTACTGCACTGGCTTGTATCATCAGTATCAGCAGCTGCTGTTAAACCACCTGTCAAATTTGCAAAATTCTCACTCAATTTACCCTGAATTCCAGACTTGCACTTTTTTTGTCCATGGATCTGTTCATGTTGTTTACACAAGGGTTCTATTGGGACCTATGGCCAACCAGCTTGAGCTTCATGCACAGATGATGCTGTAAAACCAACTGCCTCTCCACTAGGAAAAAGGGAACAGAGGAAAATTCTAGGTTGATGTTTCATGTACTGGGTTGCATAAACCACTTATTCATGTATGAAGTAGTCAACTTTGTATTTGGAATATCAAATTGGAAAGCCAACAGTTCAACTTATTGTGCAGATATCTTACAAATTCATTCATTACTGTGAAATATCTGTCTTGGAAATAATTTTATCACTTTTCACACATGGAACACAAATGGGCTTGCATGAGCACTATGCTAGCTTATATGAAAAATCTTTCAATATTGTAGATCAGATAACAATAATAAAATCTTACAAATTGTGCTTAGAGAATTTCAAAAATGATGGGCTTTAATTCAACATCTACTCCAGACCAAAATGTCTGACAGTGAAAGACATATTCTGGAAACAATTTTCATCAGTTATGGCAGCTATACATGAAGTCTCTTACATATTTGGAACAGATCTCTACAATAATAGAATTATAGGAACACAAAGAATACTTTGGGTCAGAGATTTTTCACCTACATGATAAGAAAAGAAGAGTTGTGTAATCATTCTTAAATCACATAAACAAGTATCCTCTTCTTGAGTACCACTGCTTTAAGAGGTGACTGAGAGCTGAAAATCCTTCATCATTTTCCCAGTCTGTTCTCCCTCTCCCTTTAAACATGACTGGATTGAAATCCAGATCTGCCAGACCAAATCAATTCTATGAAATTCAAGGTGAAAAGCCTCAGGTTTGGTTTGCAATTACTACTATGAGTTCTGAACATAAATCTTTCAGAATAGTTCACAGAAAAATTGATTAGCTACAAATTCACTTTAGAAAATCCCTGTGTCAGAGCTCTATTGGTCCTTAGCATCAAGCCATTTGTTTTAAGAGTGCCCACTCCAGCTGCACAATCTAGGATGCTGCATTATGTTTATACACAGCTAAGCACAGACGTGCATGCCCACACACCTTAATGTTTTAATGTTGCAGAAAAAAATGTACTGCCTCCTCAGTGCAGTTTGTTCTGCAAGAAAGACAGTTTTGAACAACTGAGAGTGGTTTTCACCTCCACTTTCAGCATTTTGAACATGCACTGTGTTGATGCTAAAACCTCTGTAAAAATAAACTCCACGATAGCAAATTGTATACAGCATCTCCATTTGTGAATCTGTCTGTCAAGGTCACACCTCACTGCCTAGTCAGTGAAATATTAAATTGTTTACCTGCATGAAGAAAATACCATTTGTTGTTATTCTGAATAACTGTATTTTTGTTTTGTTTTATATTAATGGATTCGCTTGCCAGTTTTCCTCTCTAACTTGCTGTTTTACTTTGAGCACTCTTATCCACATGCATGACAGCAAGAATTAACTCTTCTATATTTGAATACCTGTAACCTGCTAACCAAATTTGGGAAAAAGGTTCAAACTGCCATTATAGCAGGAGTAGTAATACCCTCAACATTTATTTCCTGACTTTTTTAGAATGAAGTAATGACCATGATATTGCAACTGTAAACAAAACTAACATGGGTATAGTTCAGTTTGCAACATCAGCCTCTTTCTGTACCAGCTGTTGAACAAAGTGGTTTCATTGGTTTTTTTCTTCCCAGTGCTCCAGCAGTGCACTTTTGTGGACTTTAAGTTTCTTGACAAAATTGCATCAAATCTACTTTCTGTACGGTTTCCTTTTTTTTGGTTGTTGGGAGTTGGTGGCCAATAGGGGGGTTACTCATTATCAAAGCACAAAATCTGGGTTCTGTGATTGCATAAAGTCTCAATAAACACATCTAAAGCTAAGTAAAGACGGTCTTTTTATTCAAAGACTTTCCTTGCATGCATGCATGATACCATCAGAAGTATTAAAATACTGACACTTCACATGTATCATGGAAAAAGAAATCATTTTTCCAACAGGCTTAGAACTTCATTCACACAATTTAGTTCTGCATTACCAAGCTTGTTTACATGCCTTTGAAGGATTTATGCTGCCCCCTGAGAATATTTAGAAAATGTGGAAGTAGGTGTGTTTTGAGGAGTATAGAAGTAAAAACCTGGAAGGCTATTTAAAGGAAGCAGGCTTTATGGAGAGATTATAAGAGGCAAGGGATATGAAGGTTATCTAGCACATGTGAAGAGACAGCTGTGTCAGGAACATAAGTTATATAAAAAGCCAACACCAAAATGGCATGGAACAAGACAAAGGAATTTCCCAGAAAACAATTTTCACAGAAGTCTAGAGCTGTAAGAATTCAACAGGGAAGAAAATAAAGACTGAAGAGCAATTTTCTATTTTTGATGGAAAACTTTTGATCACAGATTTAAAAAATGCATATATTTGTATGGTAGGAGATATGTAATTTGTATGACAGTGCATCACATGTTTGTCTTCACTGTTCAGGGAAGGAATATCACAGAGTGGCAGAGTTAAAAATGCTGCTTACTATTGTGCCCACAGAAAAATGCAAAATATAGGAACTCCACTTTGAGAAAACATTAACATTGCCCTTTAGAGAAAAAAATAAAAACACTCTTCCAAATCCTTTATGCATGTTTATATGTTTCAAATACAAAATTTATCTTAAATCACGCTTTCACTTCTGTTTTGATTGTTACACAGACACAGTAGTGACTATATTGCTGGATGATTCTATATCAACACGTATTTCATGTATTGCTAGAATGATTTGTCTGATCAAGAAGATATCAATGTCATTAACAACCTTCACCTCTGAATACACAAAAATTTTTCTTTAAAGATCTTTCATGCATCATATAAAGAAGTTGGAGGTATTTGACATTGGGTACATCAGGTACAGTATAATAATTTGATTTCCCAAAGATAAGGTACATGTTTCCTTGAAAATTTAAACAGAAATATTCCACCATTTTGGAACACCTATTTTTTACTAAAGTAAGTTCTCAGCTGATAATTTAAATGACTTACAAAGAAAAAATTACAGGTGCTTCAAGCAATAATTGAGCAAAACATTTTCTGCAAAATAACAAATGCTGTAAGGGGACTTTGAAATTAATCTCTCAAAGTTAAAAAAAAAAAAGAAAAATGGTTTAATGGTCTGTAAATACATTTCTCAGGTGTCTGAAGCTTGAATAAAAACCAGTCATTAATGGACCATTAAAAAACAGAAGTTCTTTGATGGCAGCAACACTTAAAATTTTTTCCTTGAGATTGTACTTGTTCCTTATTGAATACATCAATTATTCTATCTAGGCAACAAATTTGGCTTAATCACCAGCTCTTCTCTCATGCATTGATTTTACTTTGTTTAGAAAAGTGAAAAACTTACTCCTAAATTTCCCGAAAAATAACCTAGTGGACTTATTGACACAGATTTAATGCAGAAAAATAGAGAATTTTGCTCCCTGATGAGTAAAAAAAAATTAATAAATAAACATTTTGGAGTGAGATCCAAAATATTTAAATAGCATCTTAATTGCACAAAACTGCAAAGATGAAATTATGCACATAATTACAATTCCTAGTTATTTTAAGAAGTGAAAGCTGCTGACAAATTCTGTTAATTTACTCATTCAGATGGAATTTGGCAACCTAGAGAAATGCCTATTCCTTTATTTAAGATAGTCCATTTTGAAATTAGGTGAAAATCAAATCTACTTTACTACAAAGTGTACAGGGAATTTACCAAAGCAAGGATTATCAAAGTACTGCAATAGTATTTAGTGAATGCAAAGGACATGCTTTGAGTATGACTCTTAGTATCACTCTGATACGGATATTCAGGAGGTCTTTTAATTTAGCAAATAAATAATCTTTATCTTGGAAAAGGAATGATTAAGAGCTATCCTAAAGTGACTAGAACGCCCCCAAAATACTCCTGTCAAATTTACTAATACAGGACTGTATATTGCACATGATCTTTCATAATTTTTTCTTGCCTCATTGGATGATTTTTGTCACACTTATAGGTAGATTTCACTTTAAAAAGAAAGATGAAAGCAAGAAAAAATGCACAGGAAGCTTTCAAACAAGTCTTGCTATTAATGTAAAGCAGGGCTTGGTTTAGGAATTTGTTCCTGCCCCTTGGAAGCATATATTCCAGTATCTTTTTAAGAGTGTTGTCCAACTGAAATCTTTACCCCTTATCATGCTTGGAGTTCCAGATGCCCTCTCCACTTCGACTTTAATGGATAACAGATGTCAGGTTGTTCTATGTAGACTGCAAGTCTTAAGGCAATGACCACGCTTCTCCTACAAATCCTGTGAGGGGATTTCATGGATCACTGGAGAGCACTATAAATAATGACTTGCACATGTTGGATCACTTCTTATTGAATATATTCTAAAGTCCTGTGAAAAGTAGTATTTTCAGTCCAATACATTTATGTAAATCATATTTTGAGGTTCATTATGGTCTTACAAACATCTGGACAAGACAGCATAAACTAATCAACATTAAAGAGATTTAGAGCATACTACTAATAAAGAACATGCCTAATATATGCCTGGAGTGCATGCTTTTACTGCAGACAATGGGATTTGATGAGGATAGCATCTTTTCTTTTATACCAGAAGGATTTACCAGTTACTTACATCTCCTGGCAAAATGATTTTAACTTCAGAAGCAACTAGCAACATTTCATTTCTATCTGTGTTCCTGCTTGCATGAAGTGACCAAGCTAACTCTGATATTAAAATGCCACTCTCATCTAGACTCGACATTGTGTGTGATGTTACTTTGCCCACGTTGTCCACACTTGGGTATTTCAGTCACTCACAGCAATGCAAAGACATTAATTAAGCCCGTGCGCTTTTGACAGAGAGAGTGGTCAGATATTACACTGAACTACAAGAGCTGTCAGTGGGTCTTAAAAACAAAATTGGCTCAGTTTAAAATAAAAAATGCATTTAACTCCTAGATATATGTTACAATCTGGCTTGCTGGGCCCAGGCTTTTGATGGTGGATATAGGAATCAAAATGTTAATCTGGCCTACAATGTAGCCATAATCTCAGCCTGGAAGTGTTTGATGGAACATTGTACTTTCCAGCAATCAATCGTGACCAAGGAAGCTCAAACTCAGAAGGTAAAACATGTAAGTTAAAATATATAAGTTTTACATGCTAATGTAAGTGATGGAAATATAAACCAAAATAAACTGATGTAAAAGCAAAGCTTTCCATGAATCAAATTTCTTATTAAAAATACACTTCTGAAAAATCTGTCAGTTTTCAACTGAAGCCTGTGGAGTGGAGTATTTGTTTTTATTACCTGTCCATAATATACTTGTTCCTAGAATACAAATAATATTGCAGAACTGTTCCTGTCATTTTAAAACAAAGCACCATCTCTTCTGTGCAAAGAATCTACAATATCTTTCCTAGACTAAAATGAGACCATCTCAACAAGCATATCAAATTGCAAACTATATTTTAAACTTTCTGAGGCAACCTGTGCTGCGTGAAAGATTTACATAGTTCTAATTCTGGTTATCTCATATTCCCAGTGGGAGATGTATCGCAGCTGGAGGATCAGACTGGAATTTAGGTTCCGTGAATTTCTTTTCATGAGATCATTAAATTTTTGGAGTCTGAGATGAGAAATAATAATACAAACAGATAATAAGAAGGTTAAAAAGATACATTTTTAATGGAAAAAATATTATTCAATTTTTTTTTTTTCCTGTAAGGAAGGATCATGCAGAGCATATTACATATATATACAGCTAAATTAAAATAAAACCAATTTTGAAATAAAATAAGAAAATATTCTCTGTACACCTGTATATAGATAATTAAATCCTGTATCAGCACTTTCAAGAGTCTGAAATAATAGGAGAAGCAAACTGAACAAATGTTTTACCTAATTTCTGTTATAAGATGATTTTATGGAAGACTTGGCATTAATTCCCATGAACTTTTCTCTGTGCAGTCACCTATCATTTTGTCAAAATCAAATCTATTATATTATTTCTTTCCCACAATCAAAAAAACCTGCTTTAAGTTGAGCTAGCCTTCAGACACCTCTGGGGAAGATATATTTTTATGAATTCTAATTTGGTGGATGCACACTGCTCAGCTGCACAGGCAAACAGCCCTGTTGCCTACAAAATTAGAACACCTGAGATTTATGCTGCTCCTTCATTTTACACATGGGTAAAGATTTACTTTATGTATGTGAAATTTGCTCTTAATCCAAACTGGGCAAATGGAAGGTAATGTCAATATTCATGTAGTTCAAAGAGGGAGGGAGCAAAGTCAGCAGCATATAAACCTTTTCTTGATGACTTCCTGCAGAATTTCCTTTTTTCTGGTGTCTGTCTGTCTGGACTACTATGGAGTTAGCTTGCTATGGCAAATGAGTGTGTTGGCAGTTTAAACAATTTGGCCATTACCATAAAAATTAATCCCTTTTTTGGATGTTTTCCATAAGAAACATACAAATGCTTACAGCAGGTAGCAGGTCTGCTGCACAGCAGTAATTTCTCAGTGCATTTTTTTAAATGGAGAAGAGACAGCACTACCCAACAGATCATGTTTGACAGGAGAGAGGCCTAATGAACATCTCTCAAATACTTATTAAATTTTCATTTTCTTTTTGTCTTTGATACCCATAATCTGATATTTATAATTCTTCAAAGTCAGCCCCTATTTTCTTATCAAGCTCATCCTACAAAAAATGATATTTTAAACATTTTTTGACTGCTAAATCATTGGGGTTTTGGAGACACTTATACAATTGCTTCACTGCTGGCAACTTGTTATTGATATGCACTGTGGTTAAAAATTTCTGTTTAGCTGAAACAGATTTACTCCCCCCCAATCTCAGTATTGTTTGATTGTTTTGAAAGCACTGAAAAAGTACAGCAAAGTCACTTTCTGATGGATATTTGTGTCTTCCTTGAGTCTAGTTATTTCATAGATTTTTAGTTTTTGATTAAAACGTGCATAAAATTATGTGCTTAGCAAAACTTTACAGTGAGCAACATCACAGATAGCTAATGATTTCTCTTTAATGTAGGTATTTACTTGAAATGTCAGAAGACATTCAGAAAAATGCATATAAAAATAAGAGGAAACAGTAAATTACCTTTGCCCAGCAGATATTAAAAGACTCAAGCATACAAATATGCAAGAGCAAAAAGTTGATGAAAAAGTCATGTAATGAGAACAGAAATAAAAATGGAATTGTAATACTTTGATTGCAGTGAATGACTGAGTTTCCAAATACTTTTCCTGGAATTCAGGAACTAAGAGCTGGGCTGTTCTATACATTCAAATTAGATAAATTTTGAAATTAAAAGTCCCATGGTTCATATGACCCTCACAATAAATATAATAACTCTGAAATAAACAGGAAATG
This sequence comes from Melozone crissalis, assembly GCF_028551555.1. Lineage (NCBI taxonomy): Eukaryota > Metazoa > Chordata > Aves > Passeriformes > Passerellidae > Melozone > Melozone crissalis. The sequence continues at coordinate 38,112,930 of NW_026535794.1, forward strand.
GGTTCTGAGAAAGCTTTAAGCTAATTGCAGCAAAGTTTGCAGAGGAAGGATAGTCCTCTACTTTAAGCATTTTGTTGGTTTTCCACACAAGATGAAGACCATTACATGAACAGAGCCCCTCTAATAAATTTCAGAACCAGACATTTTTCCTGAAGTTTTGATCATCTCATCCCTTTCTCTGTCTGCTTATCTCTCTCACCCAGACCTGTATATACCATTTAAACTTCAGATCTCCAAAGAGAAATGGTTTGCCAAAATAATCCCCAAAGAACCACAGCCAGAGATATCTAATTCCATTCTTTCAAATGTGAAATAATGCAATTTCTCCACAAAAATACCCAGCCTAAAAAGCAGGAAAGCCAAGCAATAATGCATTCAAAAAAAACATCCTTGCATCACTTCTGTGGTATAAACAGGAATTTCATACCACTTTAAAGGAACCTGTGGTCCACCTAGGTCAGTGTTCTGTCTTCAGCAGTAGCTGACACTTTCAGTTTGAATGCAAAACCAAATAAAAAGGCCAAATCAAAACTACACAAAAAAATCTATACCATCAACATTTTGGAATGGCGATCATGATATTGTGCCGGGAAGCTGGTTTATGTTCAAAACTGTCCAAAAGGAAAGAGAGCTTTTGCCTCAAAACTAGCTAAATTGTTAGATAATAATTTTTAACACATCAGATGTGTACTTTTAAAAACTCTTTCAAATATGTCTCAGGTCTAGATCCACCATGTTTAACTCAGTTCCCTGAGGTACAACCACTTCTAAAAGGAAAAATATTTCCCTGCATAAATATTTAAAGACATTGCTCAAATAAAATAAAAAAAACTCCAGCATACCAAACTCAAGACTGTAGCTTTAAACTAGTCAGAGACAGACAGAATTTTTTTTACTCTTTAACACAGTATTTTCATTTGGAACAGAGAGAGAAAATAGAGCAAGTAATCCTATGTGACACCATCAGCCAGGCAACAAAATTCTGTTAAGGAGAACAGCCTCCAGAAGCAGCATGGTTTTTAAACCAGTCTAATCCCAGTGAGAAATGAGGCATTGGCAGAATGTTATAATGCCAGGATGCACAGGGAGCAATAGAGAACTTGCAAGGAGCAAGAAAAGGTGAGTATTGCCCGCTAACAAATAAGAATGACGCTGTATGGAATGGAAAATCTCTTTGTATGTCAAAATACTATCTTAAAACTCCCCAACAATGAGAGAAATCTTCCCTACACTACTGCTTACTCCCTTACATCTTATTTCAGCTGTGGCTGTTATGTTCCATTGCACCCTAATGTAAGGGCATTTAACATCAACTCAGTAAAATTTTATTGGATTACAATGATTGAACAAAAATGGAATTACTGGGTGTCCACCTCTTCTGATTCCAGAACAGATTTGTTCCTTGAGATCCTGGCTCCATTTGCATTTCCTGATTTTACACCATGGATGGTTCTGAGGAAATGGAGAGAATTGGAGCATAAAATGACACATCAATGGGGTCTGACCACTGACACAATAATTCAGCTGCAGTTTGGGCAGGAAAGCAAGCGCATGACAAAAATCATAGCTTTTTCTCACAGACTTGAATTTGATTGCTTAGACTATTTAGGTAAATGAGGTTCTGGTATTGCACATGCCAAGCTGGGCTTCCATTTCCATCCCAAAATACTCAACCTGAGAGTCAGTTCAGAGGTACAGGCTCAGAGTAAGCCTCACACACCCCAACACCTCAGCTAAAACTGGTATGAGACCTCCATCTCACAGTCCCTTTGAGGGTAGCAGCATAGGTCCCTAGACTCTATCCATGTTTCCTGAAGGAAATTAGCTACATCAACTCAACACCATCTCCCACACACATCTGTTAAATATACAGCTGTACTGCATGAATTAGCAATGCAGACTGTATTTTCTATAAGCTTCTCACAATGGTGACTCTGTCTGACTGAGTGACCAATCTTAACCCACTGAAAAATGATGATCATCTCAACCAGTCTTTAGCTTAAATAGAAAGCATAAATAATAAGATAGTCACATACACACACATATATAAAAAAAGTTGCACAATTTCTGAGAATTTTTATCAACAAATTTTTTTAACCATTTAAAGCAAAAATGAAAATAATGCAGATTTGTAGTTGAAATAGTCTGCATTAAGTAACTTAAGAATGAAATCAAGCCATATTTATCACTATTTAAAATATTCTGATGGTACTAGATGATCAGGCATTACATCTTAACACTGATCATTTGGTATCCAGCCCTTTCACCACAACCCTATCATAAGATTTGAAGTGCCTTTATTTTCACCCTCTACAGCACCTTAGAAACCTGAAGAATAACTTTCCCTAAACAGCTTTCTTAATTTGGTCTTAGTTTTGCCAGGCTTTCTGCATGTGTGACTCCTCTGAACATGAGTCATTCTAGTTTGGATTTTTTTGAACCTTTTAAATCTCTCTTTTTAAGGCCTCTGATTATACATGTGCTCAAAATTGCATACAGCTGTCCAAACACAAGTTTAAAAGCCCCTTGGAGCATTAAAATAATTTTTCCTGCACTGCACTCTATCCTCCTCTTTAACACTAACAGTGTTCTGTTTGCTTTTTTATCTTCACTTATGTGCAATACTGAGGTTGATTCCTTGATTGTTTACTGTCACATGCAGATATTACTCATCTGTGTTTGGCAGGATGTGCCTGTTAGTGCACGTCCTCCCTGCTCTAAATCTACTGCTCCACTCTTTCACAATGACCTGCTTGAAGATACAGATTGAATCTTCCCACTAAAGTTTCATAATCTTAATAAATGATTCTTTGAAATTAATTCTGCTGTATTAAGGCCTGACATAATTGGTCCGGAAATTTTTTTTTTTTAAAAGAAGTCTTTATTTGATTTATAGGATTGGCCATAACTACTGTTTTGTTTTATTTGCATGTTACATCATGGTGCAAATCAAAAAGTTATTATTTTGGTGTACAACTAAGCTAACAACCATCTTCCCAGAGCAGGTTTCCTCATGCTGCTAAAAATTATTTTGGGCTCTGTAAGTGACCTAACATTTGGGCAAACATAGATGCAATGAGCTCAATCAATCAATACAATGAAGGCTCAGAGAAAAAGTTGGTGGTTTTTGCTGTTTGGTTTGTTGTTTTTTCCAAAGAATGACTATTACGTAATTTTGCACTTAAAAAGGCAGAAGAGGAACACAGAAATGACTGGAGATTAGTCTTCAAAGCTGGTATGGGATTAATTTTGGTGATGACAACATTTGAAAAATAAATAGGCCTATTTCATCTGGGGAATGAAAATTCTGGTACTTTAAAAGGCTATTGTGCAAGACACTAGCAATGCTTATTAGAATAAATGCATTCCGTGATACAAAGCCTCATTCTAATTATTTGTTTGTCTTTATCATAATTGTTAAAGAACCATGAATGACAAATACTGCCTAATCTAAGGCTGAAAGATGCACCTTTTTTTTCATGGAAGCACAGAGTAAATTACAAGAGCCAGGAAGTGAAAAAGGAAATATAATAGAAATATAATATTAACTAATTCATTCGTCTTGCATTGATACAATTTTTTCTTCATAACTGTAAATAAGGATAATTTCATTTTTCTTTTGATTTTCTTGGAAATATAAATATGAAACCAGGAGTTCCATAACACCATACAACAAATGAAATAAATATATTTATATAAGATATTAGATATAACTCTAATTTTGCATCTTGATACAGGTTTCTAGAGGCTTATAGATTATAGAAAACCGTACTGGCTTTTAATGTATGTCTAATAAGTAATTTTTTCATAGTTTTTCTACCTAGCTTTCTAAAATTTCATTTTTAAGTGTACAAAGTTAATATTGTGTTGCAGTCTGAAGAGATCTATCTCTGGCTGGCAAGTTGAGGACAAGAATAGGGCATGACAGCAGTAAGAGCTGCAGCAGGCAATGCAAAAGGGGGATAGGGTGCAGCAAAGGTGCTTGAGAGCAGAATGGAAAAAAACTCTGATAGAAATGTTTGCTGTAGCCCTTCTTTGACACCTCTGACCAAAATCACCTTTGAAAGCAGGAGAGATAAGCAGTGTTCACAGACCCTTTTTAAAAGTATGATAACTAAGGCAAATTGGTCCACAGCTAGCCATCAACATTAGTACCCTTCTCCAAAAAGGATTTTCAATAATGTAGACATAGCTAATAATGGTGCCATGATGCATATGAAACCAGAAGCAACATCAGGTGTTCAGATAAAAGGGAAAAGAGAAAGCAGAAGAACAGGAAGGTCTGAGCACCCTTTGAGCTCTCTCTGTACCCCTGAACTACTGCTGCTCAGACTGAAACCAGATCCTGAATAAATGCATCCCTTTTGTTGCTGGATCACTTCCTTCAGATGCTGATAAATCAGGGGAATCCATATTACTCCTTTTTAATGATTTGTCTCTTTCAAGAATAATTACTAAGACCCGTTGATGTGCTCTTCAGGGTTTACACCATGTGTGGTAGATAGTCAAATTAAGACTATCAACTCAAATTACTTGAAAGAGAATGGAAAAGGACATCAGATTTTTACTCTTTTAGGACCTTTGCTCTCCAGTGACTTGTCAGTTTGAGATGACATGCTGTCAGTAATTTCTAAATCTGCAGCGTTCACTAAAAAACATCCAGCAAGGACTGGTGTCCCCCAAGTACCAGTGAAATAATATTCACTTTTAAATGAGGTGTCTTAGGAGATAGTAGTGACCATAGTATCAACAAATATGGCATAAAATATAGCCAAGAATTCTGACTTTTAGAGACAGTTATTAACAAAAGAGACAAAATCTAAAATTCAATTTTACTATGTCCACTTCTGTTCAAAAATTCCTAATTTTTGTGCAGATTTAAATCCAGAATGAAGTGATTTATTTTTCTGTAGTTTGAAGGAGAAAAGCAGATATTCTGGGTCCTCTGAATGATTATTTAGACAAAGAGAAAAATAATTTTTTTTCTTTTTATTTTTTTTTAAGGAATGTCATTCTCACCTTGGGCAGAGAGCATCAAGTGAGATGCTTAAGAGATGTGAAACCACAAATTTCAAATGGAAGTTTAATATCTTTTACCATGCTTCCAATAATAGCCCTTTGGCAAAAATCTTACTCCTAGTACAGCTGCTTTGGATTTGTTTGGTTTGTGGTTTTGTGGGTTTTTTCCTCTCCAGATGGTGAGTCATTACAACTTTCCTGGATAACCTCTTTACAAAATGTATAATTTCATCCTCTCTATTGATCTTTAATGCATAATCATCTAAATGGTTTAGAGATCTACCAAGAACTGCTGTTAGCTCTTCGTGCCTTTTTCACCATAGAAGTTTAAACATCAAGAGATTTAATTAATGTTAGAAGAATTTTCCTCACATGGCCTAAAATCTACACGGCTTATTTCCCCCTCAGACTCCTTAGTGCTGGTAGAATGGTTCTGGAAATAACTTATCCTTAGCAATATTTACATAGTCTGCCAGGAAACTTTCAGCATTGAAGTCATAGAGAGAGAAGAATAATCAATTAGCACTTGCTAGGAATACTCTTTCTCCTTTGTCTAGGAGATCGAAGCTGAATCATTACTTGATCATATTCACCAAATGCAAGTGTACAGAGAGAATGCATTCAATTTTTCAAGTAATTTTTGGCCATTTTAGGAAGATATCATTATGAATGTCATAACTAGCCATTACTGATGACATTTTAAATTGTGCTGTTCTTTGAATAAGCACTAATAGTTTAAAATGTTAAAGCAAATATACACAGTTAGATGAAATAAATTTCAAATTGAATGAAAATGACATCTTGTTAATGCATCTTGAGGAGAAAAACAAACTGAAAAAAGCTACACATCAATAATAGATATTTTTCTTTCATTTAGAGGACTCCAAGAATATTAGAGCAAAAAGCATAGTCTTAAATGTCAATATTTCAATTTCTGAATTTCTTCAGATAGTTGAGAGGTGAAATGGATAAATCTCTATTCCTATATTTACTTCATTTTATTTCTTTCTTTACACTTACTGTTTATATAAATTCTACACCTGGATAGTATTAATGGCAGCCTTCTTGCACCTGAGCACACAAACATAGGATGATTTCTGAATTTAAGTGAAGAGATATTTAGAAGTTGGTATTTTCTAGCTGAGGAAATAATGGCCAAAACATTTCTCGGCAAAAGGAACAAAAAGAGACAGAAATGGGGCAGAAACCAGCATTAATTACACACATATGTCAACAAAAAATAGCTTGTTGTTTTTCTTTGGCCACACAACTTAAGCTTGTTGAACCTCTTAGACAAACTGATGATTTGCAGTAATGACCTATGGAAGTCTCCATACTTGATGGGAGCTGGCAGGCAGGATGGTGTGAGGTACTGCAATCTTGCTCTGCTCTTTGAATGAAATGTAAATATGACATCTCAGTAACTACTATATGGAAAACAGTTTTATGTCAATACAATCGAAATTAGCTGCTGCATCAAAATATTAATTTTTTAAGAAAGTTTCATGATTTTCCATTTATTATTTGATTTCTCTTGATATTTTCTAAAATAGCTTTGCTTGCTGTATTGGATTATAGAAGAATATTTAAATGGAGCACCCTTGGTTCTTGAATGCCTTTGGTGAAACATGGAACACCTTATGGTCTTGAGAACTTGTACAGGGAAACACAAACATGTTGGTTAAGAATACACTGACAATAGTCAGAAACAACAGTAAACTGATTCAATAAATATCAAGGCTGTAAGCAGTAACTTGGACAGCACTGATGAATACATTTGTAACAGCAAAAGTCCTAGATCTTGGACCAGAGTGGACTAACTTATTTTATAACAACAGGAAGACAGAAGTCAGTAGAGGTTTCTCGGTTTGTTGCTGCTTGTAAGGAAGCAATCCTCATGAATGAAATTCACTTTCATTTCCCTGAGAGCATTTTGTTCAGAATAATTCCCCTTTCACTGAAGTAAATCGGTAATTTCAGAACCCAAACCAAACAAAAAAGATTCTCCACCCTAAGAAAATTAAAATCAATATCAACAATAAAAAGAAAATAAGTGCATATAAGAATGACTAAGAAATGAAGGGAATATCTTTAATACAGAAGTGTTAGAACAATAATAGTTCCCATGGAACCACTCCAAAAGAAAAAAACAGACAGGATAAAAGGAGATTGGATTCAGGAGTTCTAATTTATATATCTCACAGTAAAAAATCACTTTCTATTGTTGAAAAAACTGTTAAAGTAACCTTCTTTTTTTCCCTCTGTAATAAAAAAAAAAAAAAAAAAGGCAGCAGTGAAGAGTGACAGCTTCTATAAACATTTCCATAACATGGGAGTTAACTAACTAAGGCACAAACAAGTTTTCATGAAGTCAACTAAGTTCATAGGAGTTCACAAGGAATTGGTGCCTTTATTTGTATATGTCCACACTCAAAGAGACAAACTAGATACAGAGACTTAAAACCAAACTGTACATTCTACCTACGTGGTTTTCTCTCATTCTTCTGTGATATTTTTTTCTTGTAAAAAGATGTATAGTAAAAATCATAAACCACTTACTGGCCTTAAGCAGTTGAAGTTCTTAGCAAATACAAAATTATAGCTTTCTACTTTTAATATTTTAAGCCTCAAAATGGTAAACAGGAACATTATGAATATGATTAAGAAAGTTCCTGCAGCTATTCAAAGATTACTCTTCTATAGAATCTGCAAGAAGAACTGTTGCTTTTGGCTTAGCTGTGAGCTCCCTGTACTTCTTATGTCAAGGTAAAGATAATAGATGAAAAGGTTGCATATGTATAAGAGGAGCTTGGGAAGAAAACAGATGCTTTAAATTGGTCTCTCTGAAGCACTGAGAGTGCAGATGGGAAATACATTAAAACATTGACATTATATTACTTTTACTATCTCTAGTCTGAAAGAAACAGAGGTCAGGTAAGGACTAACTTTTTTGGTGATAAACTTAAGGCAAACATTAGCCCACCCAGGGTTAATAAAACATGCTTAGAAACAATTTTACAGTAGAATATTCTACATAATAAGCTGAAAATAGCCTGTAACAGCTGTGAAGCATGAGAGGGATAGCAGCCTCTGAACCTGGTGGTTTGGCTGGCACTCCAAAAGCAGCATGCTTTTACTACCAAAGCTAGCAGAAGGTAGAGGGTGTAGACATCTGAAATGAATTAGGTATTTCAGGAATAAGAAAGAGGCAGAAACTGCAAAGACAGAAGCTCAAATTTGGTTCTCATTCGTCTCTAAGACCAAACTAATGTGGTTATTAAAGCTACAGTAATAGAATAGGGTTTATTTAATCTTACAGATAAGAGTGTTTCAATATCATCCATGTTCATTTAAGTTAAAAAATAAGAGACAAAAAGCCCAAACAAAAGCAAGCAACCAAAAGAATCCCAAAAATCCAAAACAACAAATGCCACAAACTGATACCTTGAACATTTGAACCATTGACATATGACCAATTGATACCTTGAACAATTGACACCATGAACACCTTGTTCATCACCAAATCCCTACATCTCAATATTCTCCCTTTGGAGCTGGAAAGAGAGAGCAGATTTATGTGAACTTTTTTGGGGAATTACATTACAGTGAGATTAAATGCTCTCTAGAATACATGGTTTTATTCAATCGACCATGCAAATTGTTCCCATAAAAGAAACTCAAGTATTCTCATCTTGGGTAAGATGAACTCAAACCCAAGTATGAGATTTACTTGACTTATTTGTGTGTCCCTAATATTTTTTTCTTCTATTTGTTTTGGAAAATTAGGGAATGGAATTGTTACATGGATTGAATGGAATATTAAAAACATAAATTGCAAAGGACCTTAGATACCAAGACATCAACCATTGTTACTTGGCCATTGTTTGCCCTTCCTTCCTCCTCCCACCTCGAAGTATAAAATCCCATTTATATAGTTATTCTTCAGGAAGCTTATAAATAGAAATATATCTCTCTCTCAAACTATAAGTTCCATTTGGACGAAATAGCATTACCAACCCTTACAATTTAAAGGACTAGTGAAATTACTTTCAGTGAAAATTCAAGGAGTATTTGTAGACATACTTGGCAAAAAGCATCTTAACAGAAATAACTTGCTTCTTGGAAAAATTCAGTAAATGCAATATACTTTGAAAACATCCAAAAAATCTGATGATACTTTCTTGTATTGCTAGTGAAGCCCATGAATTTCCTGTAAACAATAGTTTTACTCCTCAATAATGTCACATAATAAAGAGTTGAGAAAAAGTAGAAACTTACCTAGAAAATTCTAAACTACTTTTTCATAACTTTTTTCCTTGGTATTCCTCAGAGCAGTAAAAAAAACAACAGACACACCTACACTGTGATATGTCAAGATTTTAACCTACACTGTTAAAATCTTGACATATCTATTCTCCCTCTTCTACATTCTCTTCTATAAAAACCTTTGAAAATTATTATAAAGCAACATTTCCAGCAGCTATAACTACATACCTTGAAAGCTGAATTCTCATTCTTGGATTAATTTCACTTAATTTAAAAATTAAAAAAAATGAAAATTTTAAAAATTAACATATTTAAAATTTTTAAAATTTTAAAACTAAAACATTTAAAATTTTAAAATCTAGAAATCTAAGTAAAACACAATAAGATACATAAAAACCAGACTTCACTGAAATCAGTTATGATTTCTACAGGAATAGGATATTTTTAATGAACTTTTCAGCTTGCTTAAAATAGATAGTATGAAATTAAAATATTATTTTTATTAATAATTCTCTTCAGGCACAGCTATTTCCATACTGACACAACTTCATAAAAAATGTAAATCATGTTAATAGCTTCCTCACCTTATATTTTCAAAGTAAACAATATTTTTTGTGTCCCTGATTATGGAAGATCTATCTTCTGATGAAGAATTGAAAGATGTAAGCAGCTTGTTGTAACACCATTATATTTTCAAGCTTTCCTCAGCTTTTGAATAGATATTTCATATTTGAAAGGTATTGGTATATGGACAAAGGTAATCTTGAAAAGTAAGTAACTTGAAAATCATACTGGGACTGTAATTGTAGATAAATTAAAAGAGTTGCACAGTCATAAACAGTAATTAATTTATTTCCAAGAAGACTCTTTGACTGTTACATGTAGATCTACATGCACAGTATAAGCTAAAAATCAGGTGAAATATAATAGCATATTATCAGCTTTAATTACAAGATGTCTGATGAATCCTTAATTGTTTAATTCTGTGAAATACAAGAAAGGGAAAAGCTGATTCTGTTATGTCAGTGTGAGGAACTTAAATACTAAAAACTGAGGTGTCTCTGAAATAGAGAAAAAAGATTAACAAAAGCTTTAAAAATGGTTAAGTTCAGACTTAGTTCCTTAAATTCCACACTTCCAACATCTAAGTCCTGTCACTAGACAGAGTTATATTATCAAATTTCATCATGCCTTTGCTCAATACTTGCTCATTTGAAAAACAGCTTACAGATTTTTTTCTATTTAGGCATATCCCTACAGAGAATCAAAATAATATACCCATTTAAAGCTAATTAATGACACTCATTCTAAATCGACATTTGCCAATTTTTGCTTTTATTATAGAAGATGAATCATTAGCCATCAAAGTACTATGACAATGATAACAACAACAAAAAAGACATATGGTAATTGCTTTCAAAACTCCAAAAGTGTGACTGTCATCACCTATAGAAAGCAAATAAGAAAAACACATTTGCTTTTCAAGTTAAACTAGTAGAAAATAAGATTTTAGCATTGTTATACCTTACTGGAAACAGTCTTTGTAGTCATCATGTACTTACTAAAATTCTGAATGAGTTTTTTGGTACTGAGAAAAAAAGTTCTAAATAATATCTACACAGAAAGTCACAATTTTCCTGAAAAAGAATTTTCCTGTAAGGGTGTTGTTTTGATTTTAGTTGCTAATTAATGCTAACCAGCAATGACCCCTCTCCCCCACCCCAACCAAATCCCAAAAAAACCCAAACCAAAATCTATATATTGGTAAAATTGTGAAGACCAGCTTCATGCACATAATACTTAAGGCCAAAGTCTTTCTTCCACTTCCTAATCCAAAACAGCACACATCAAATTTGAGATCAAGGAAAAAATCCAAACACAAATCCAGATGCATATTTTTACAATGACAGTTAAAAGCAAAGAATCCTTAATTAAAATCAAATAAACAACAAAAAACACCCCTGGCATTTTCACAACCTGTATAAAAACAGACAGCCAAACTTTAAATTCATTCATCTTATTTCTGATGTAGAGGGATAATTCTTGTAGTTATTCCTTAAGTTGCCTGAATTGTCATAGATAGCTGAACAGCAGAGAGGTGTTCTGATGTGTGAACAGAATATGAGAACAAAGAAGAAACAGCACAACTGATGAGTGAAAAGACTGTAAACTCATTTTCTTGAATATGACTTTTAATTTTGTTAGATGCATGAGCAAAGTACTTGAAAAGTGGTATCAATGCTCAGCAACTTTCAGATGACTACCAAGTGGCCTAATTTTGTATTAACATTAGAAAAAGAAATTGATTTACAGTGGAAGACTGTTTGCTATAGCAGTTAATACTAAATTTGTATGCCTCTATAATTTACTTCACTTATGTCTGTCTCTTATATTAATATTCATTATAAAAGTCCTCTTCTAATATTGCTTGATTTGACAGGAATGCATTAGCTATGACAAATACTTTATAATGTGTTCAGACAATATTAATACAAGCAGAACTTCTGATAATTGCTGTTAGTTGAATACAAAGATTTTCTTTTTCATTTGAATTTACTCTCTTCTCTCTTCTTCCAAGCTTTTTGCTAATGCAAGGTTTAATAACTATACATCAGTCAGAATCATTCCTAAACTCAACTTGGAGTGCTAGACCATATGAAAAACTGAACCAATTCAGTCCTTCCAGGAATTTTAAAGTACAAAAATGCTATTATGTTTTGGTTTGAGGAGGGATGTCATCTTTATTTTATGTTAGAGTAAATAAATTTTTCCTCCTTAGGAGATGACCTGTTCATGAAATTTCCTTATCCATATGTAATCTAAGACAACAATCAGAATGTTTGCTGGCATAAAGTAGAATCAATCTGGCTGTCAGGTCTTTTACTAGTTTACACAATTGTTATAAGGTTTGACTGGAGAAATAGGGCCTGAAGTCTCAGCAACTACATAAGTAATGTACTACCAGAAATGTCATTCAAATAGAGCAACATAAATAGATCATCATATTAGTCTATAAGGTCAAACTGCAAATATACCCATTCAAAAAACCCCCCAAAAAACCCAAACCCCCACCAATATGTACAGCATTCTAATGTAACACAGTATAATCCACAATTCAGCATTTATAAGAAATTATAATCATAACTCAACTTCATAGACACATTCATTAATTAACTCAGAACAAATCACTAAAAATCATGTTGTAGTAGAATGATGCTACCAATGTTTTTGCTATAATTGCTAATTCTATTTTGTTCTCAGGCAGAATTGCCCAAAAATTGACACCAAAAACATCAGAATCAACCCTCAATTTCTTGTTTTCTAAGACATTATATGATATATTTTAATAGCCTGAGGTGCTAGAGTTGTCCAGATAAATATTTGCCATGATCATTTATAAAAATAGGCATAGTTTAAGACTTTGCTTTCTAAAAACCCAAGCCCCAACTCATCTATGCAACAAATATTCAGGAAAAATCTCTTCATTTCTGATATCAATGGATATATTGATATCTGATATCAATATTTCTGATATCAAACAGGTAATTAATTGAAGCAATAAATCTGTTGGACTACCAGTGTTTGAAATACAGAATTTATACCTGTTGTAGAACTAATATGTTCATGGTACACAGTAAAGCACGTTGACAACCTCATGAGAAGTTACACGTAAAGACTGAATAGAGGAAAACAGGATTGTTTTGTAGCACCATTTTAAAGCAGAAAATTCACTTCAATAGACTGTGCTACATTAGTTGTTTTCTTTGTATAAAAGTTGCCATTGTTGGGATTTGTGAGGGCTGGTAAACTCTCCTTCTCAGAAAGGCCATAGTCCCTTCCTCTATGGAGGCAGAAATGTGCATGGTTTGGCAGAAGATGTGGCACGGAATAAGTGCCCAAAATCCATTTTTGACTTGAATCTGTTGGGAGGTATACAAAAAAGAGAAATAGAAATACCAGACAGGCAGTTACTGTACTTTAGCTAAATCCTGAAGCTCTTCATAGTTTTCCTTTGGTGGGTTCTGGAGCAACGAACAACATAGCTACCAAATAGGTAATGTTGTGACTTCCTAACTCATAACTGAACTTCAGGAATTCATCCCTCAATTCCACTAGGTTTTCTTCCCACTTTTGCATATGTGAAAGTGTCCCAGCTTTCTGGATTTTTCCCCACTTTGATAATCTTAGTGCCAATGAGTATGATAGTAACATAATTCATTTGAATTTAAACTGAATAACTCATTCTATTAGCCCAGAAATTCTTTATTTGTTCAACTCATAAACAATATATCAATCAGTGATGAATGGTAAATATACATTTGTACAATGGGCACTGGGGAAATTCTCTTTAAACCTCTCTCTGACTTTTTGCAAAATTCTATCAATGGTAATCAAAACTTTTTGATCCACTTAAAACACACATTCCATTCAGAAACTCTTGATTAAATAAAATTTGGTAGCAAATCTTTAGGGATTTTTCTTCAGGATACATGCTCTTTGCATTTACAAAACTTTGCAAGTAGTCTATTAATAATTCTGCTATGATGAGTTTCAGCACTTCTTTTTTAAAGCTGGAAACTATGAGTTTGATATCATAAGTATGTCTGATCTAGAAGACAGGCAAACTTGCCATAAACAAAAGTGGGAGAACAACAAAAAAGTTGTACAGGACTGAATTGCTAATGAAGTCCTGTGTTACTTTATTAGAATTCTTCATTTCCAAAGAGACCCAAAAGAGGAATCACCCTGTTGTTTCACTAGTCTGTAGCTAAGATAGGGTAAAGATGTGTTCAAATAATAAATTTTATCTGACTTATAGAATCACAGAATGGACAGGTTGGAAAGGACCCTAAAGATCCTCTAGTTCCAACCCCACTAGCATGGGTTATTACTTCTCATTCTAAATAAAAAATAAACACAATAGATTGGCAAAGAACAACTGTTTTACAAAAGCACAATTGTTCATATCTGAAAGAAGATTTTGGGGTATCAGTTTCATTATTCTGACACTAGTCAAGTCTTCAGTACAACAGAGATGCATCTTCCTTCCCCATCCACACTGCACAAATTCAAACCCAATTCAACTTATGGAAGCCTCCTGGGTAATCACACTGAAGTAAAATTAAACCTAAGAAATTCTTACACTCTCTGTGAAACAAATACTTAAATCTCCTAATGTTTCTTCCCATCAGTTTATGAACTTTATTGCCCATATTTCAAATACTACATTTAAGTACTTCAGATATTCAGGTCAGAAAAAAAATCCATTAAAATAAAACAAATAATAATGAATTCTTCAGACAAGGAGATAAAGCAGTCAGTAATATATTCGGTTAACTACAAATACTAAAAATAAATGTCTTGGCTCAGTTCACACAATCAGAGATATATTTAAAAAAACCCAACATAAAGAAAAATTTTAAAAAACCCCAAAACCAAAACCAAACCAAACAAAACAAAACCCAACCAAACAAACAAACCAAACACCCAAAAACACCAAAGAAAACAAAACTAAAAAACCACCCACATCACATGTACCACAAAACTTCTTTCCTCTGGTAAGATATCAAATCTTGTCTCTTGTTTCAGATGCTACCTAAGCACATAGTAGTGACCTTCAGAATGTTAAGCATGTTCTTGAAAGTTGTACTGAAGGACTGGGTAGGTAAAAGGTGGGCTCAGGCACTGGAAAGCACTCCCTGCCAGCCATAAAGCACATGTGCACACAATAGCTGCAGCTCAGAGCATGGTGACACACTGCTAAAGGAAGATAAATGAACTCCCAAACCTGTAAGGCTAGAAATGCCAGCAATATATCTCAAGAGTTTCATAATGACAGGTATCTTGACTGGTTCCTGTCCACAGCTTATGAGGAAGAGAAAAGCACTAAGTTCTAAGTAGCACAGCTGCATATAAGTGCAGGAAAAGAGAAACTCTTATTTCCAACTTTCTGGCTTGGCTGTTGGGTTTATTTGAATTTGTTTGTTGAGATTGGCAGTTGCTTGGTTGGTTGCCTTTTTTTTTTTTCCTTTTATAAACAGCAGTCAGTAACAAACTCAATTAAAGCAATAGAGCAGAGGCTGAAGATAATGCAAAATATAATGACCCGCTCTGCATGAATCAGATTAGTACCCACAACACTTGAATTTTTTCCCCCTGAGTATTCTCATTTCAAAGGCTTACTTTGAAGTGTCCTGGAAAGCGAAGGTGTGCATTTTTAAAAATCTCTTTAAAGTACTCTAAAGACTGTTACCTGAAGGAAACAATAAGAGATTTCCAGTTACAGATGGTTCTTCGGGACGATTACTGATTGACAAAAACAAAGCTGATGACAACAATGGTGTTAGTGCCAATTAGTAGAAGTAGGCTAATTCAAAATTCCATTAATTTTCTTCCTTTGTTTAAAGTGAGCTAGGAATTGTGAAAAGCTTAAACCAAAATGACAGTGGATGACAGTCATGAAGCAAGCTTCAGAGTTGTGAAAGAAGACAACCAGGGACCTTGATTTGGAGCTAGACATAAAATTGGATAATTAAAAGGCAGTACAGTAACAACTTGGCATTTGTGAACAGCCATCACAGTGGACAGCTTGAAGAATCCCCTGGCACAGGAAAAACAGGATGAGAATCTCAAATTTTGTGCAGTGAAACAAATGTTAAAACTGAAAAATTATCAACAAAAAAGAGTGATGACTAAAGGTTTAAATCTAAAGTAGCAGGCTGGGTAAGCTTCCTTTAAATTTACCCAAACCCACTACTAGTTAGGTAACTAAATATAACTAATTATGTAGTATGAATATTCAGTTGGATGGCTGTTTTGCTTTTAAATGCTTCATATAGCCTTAAATAGGACCCCTGACTTTAAAGAAGGCATTCAGATATCTGCAAAAAAATTGAAACATTGATGGAGCCCTTGTGCAAGTAGAGGATGGCCCCCCAAATCTGGTAACAGTTTCGTCAGTATGAACTTTAATTCTACTTCATTAGTTTCCATACTGTTCTTCTGTTCATCGTGGGTATATCTCACCTTCTTCATGCAGTAATGGGGTTACAACTCTCACTGGTGATACCTGAAGCAGGAGCTGCAGGACCAGTACACAACACACACCTAAGGCAGAAAAACTATTAGGAGCAAAAAGAAGCAGGAATGATAGCCATTTTATTTCCCCTCTTCACCTTCACAAATAAGTATCTGACCACCCAGGTATCGTGCCTGAATTTATCTACACTTAAACAAAAACATCTAGCTGACTTGTGATAGATCCATGTTGTGGATGGATCTCATATATTAGCGTGTATGAATTTTCATGAGGAAAGTGCCCGTCATAAGCTTCCAGTAACAAAGCCAATTGTTATCGTTAGAAGTTCCCAAATCTCAGCAGTTTGAAATAAAAGAGCTGATTGGCATTATGAGATCCTGCCAGCCATGCTATTGATTTGTACAGAAGCTTTGCCCAGGCAGCATGCTCCCCAGGCTGTGAGCACAGAGACAGAACACCACAAGTGTCCCCACAACCAATCTATTAAATCGTGCTGCTCAAGTTCACTCACACCAGCCATACTCTGTGAGGGAGATAATGCACTAAGCCCTCTCCAAGCCATTGCCCTTGCCCTGTGTCTGGTGTTATAACAAGAACTAGGAGCCACAAAGCACGTGTAGGAAAAGCATAACAAAGGTGTTCGGCAAGATCTGTCACGTTTTTCAAGCTCCCTATGTATTGTCATCAATAGCTGCTGATATTTTCTGATATGTGAAAGCTGGAAAAAAGTGAGGCATCCTTCCCTGCTGGGAAATACTGGTTTCATTAAGGGCAACTGCTTCAAGCAAATTCAACTGGATAGCCATAGTGGGTAATCTGTTGATGCAACTTGCAGAAATATCTGCTGAGACAATGCTAGAAACTTGCAGCTGCTAAATCAGCAGAGCAGAAAATGAACCAGAAATAGTAAAAAGTAAAGTATAGCAAAGGAAGGGATTAAAAGTGCATGGCAGCAGTCTCAGGAATCCTCTGATAAGGTGAATGAACTAAAAAGTTCTTTTGAGTGCTCTAATTTAAGGAAATGATTATTTGCAAGGAGAAATTAGATAATTTGAAAAGTATGATAAAAAAAATCTGATTTCTTAAATTTGCTTTCCCTCTAATACTTAGCTGGAAACATGGGTTACTCAAAGTAATCTAACTGCCTTTACTTTGATCAGTGCAGATCTACTGGATTAAATAAGTAAATCCTTCTGAATCTTCTAAAATGCTTATTAGAGGTCTTAAAACTAATCAAAGTGGAACAAAGATGTAGAACAAGAAAGCAGAAGCAGTACTAAATTCTGATTGAAAGAAGTAGCAAGAATGCCTGAAAGTATACAATTTGGGAATTAAAACATGAATTTTCATTCTCAATTAAAAATCTAGTAATGACAGAAAAATAAAATACTAAAGTAGGTGTACTAATAGAAAGAAATTAATCTTCTAGAGAAATAAAACATCTTCAATTATCTGGAGTCAATTTTGTAACATAATTAAGGACCCTGAGACAGGATACAGTCAACTTTGTTCCATAAAGCTTTTTTTTTCAAACAAAACTACACTAGCAACTATGATTTTCCATGGTTTTACTTGATCAAGCACTATTCATTTTGCCAGTCCTGTACAAAACACAGAAATATAAAATTGTATGACCTTAGCAGGACTTAACTTCAAGAATAATTTCTTGAGCTTTGAAAATGTATATTTGACTGAAGTTAAACAAATTGGTCTCATATTTCAATTTAAGTACTATAATTTTTGCCACTTGGAGGACTTCATTACAGAAGGTCTCAAATGAGTAATACACAAGATTTGCAGCCTCAAAGCAGCAAACCATTTTTTTCTGGGTGTAGTGAGGGAAAAAAAAAATCATTTGAAGCCTGAAATACTTCTGTCCACAGCCTACTATGGCATAAACCAGGATATTTTCCAAAGGACTTTCATTATTGATTCCTGAGTTAAACCTGGTACCTTCATTCAAATGAATACCAGAATTCCACATGAAATTTTGATTATCTTAGAATCCTTTTGAGGATTATGCAACTTTTATCTTGATTGTGGAATAAGGATAACTATTTCCCACTTGCAATCTCTGGATACAGTCACATCTCCCAGGTAGTAGGGGCTGTTTTAATATAAAATTGGTTTTTTCGTGCTAGTTTTTACAGACTGTAATCAAAATATTTCTTACTTTCTCTTTGACAAATAGTCAAGTTGAATGCATCTGTCTCATTAGGTCTTTCACTATTAAACCATTCTTAAGTCATTGTATTAGATCTTCCTCTATTTGATGCCATTCTTTGGAAAAAAACCCCTCATCTATTTCATTTACAGTAATAAGACAAATCAAAATCTTTACAACCCTCCATCATGCTCAAAACAAGTATTTATTCCACAAGGCTGTCTGTAAACATCAATGCAGCAGTGGTTCCTGTCTAGCAGATATTTAGCCATGTGCTCTCCAGTCAACCTCATCTTTACATTAAGTACCCCCAGCTTTTCAATAAATTCCATATGGTTCTTTATGGTATTAAATGCATTTGATGCACTGAATCTACAGCTCATGTTTATTACTTGCCCAAAATTCAAGTTTTTGTGCCATTTGTAAAGACTTTTTAATTGCTTGCAGGTAACAGATGATGTAAAATTATATTATAGTTAAGACTTCATTCCAAAAGGATTTCACTGGAATATTTCTACACTAATTTGTATCTCAAGATTGCATTCCAAGGCCTATAATTAGCAGGCTTAAATCTACTTAATATGTTCCATATTTGGTCTGTAGCATTCCAGTATCTTAGAAAAATTTTAAGTTCTGCACTTGCTAGAGCCATGCAAACACAAAAGAACCCTAACCTTTTATCAATCAAATATGTAATGTCATAAAAAAAATAGGTAGACAAGTATAACTTTCTCTCAATTCATATTCATTGTCATTATATAATTGATCTCATTTACTTCAGCACTCCAGTTCCCTGCCAGCTGCTGCTTTATTTTTCACGAGATTAGTGTCAGGCTGATGGACCTGTAAGTACTTCATTCATCCTTTTTGTTTACCTTTTTGTGAATATTGACACAACATTAGCTTTCTTCTGGATTTTCTACAGTGTCTACGATCAAGAGAAAAACATAACAGCTTGTCCAGAATGCTCTTTATCTGCTTCTTTTAATACAGTTTGCAAGTTTTCCTGATCCGTTGTCTAATTTTGGACTTCTGGTTAAACATACTAAATCTTACTATTAGTATGACAAGAATTTAAACATCAACATTATCATAAAGTTTACGTGAATAAACTGGTTTTGTCTTCTCTCAAATTAAATCTAAGACACAGTTCCTTGGTCCTGCTACTCTTAAAAGTGCCTTTTTGTTTTCTTTATGAGTCTATATTTATTTTTGTATCCATTATTTTCCCTATAATACTAATTTGTAGTTCTTAATTTCAATTTATATACATTTTTGTAGCTCCTTTAATTGTAATTCAATTACAGACATGCCATAAAACAAGAGCTTTAATACTGAGACTATTATTAGATATAGGACAGTGGAGTACAGAATGCACAAAGATGAAATGAGAAACACAGAATAATTCTTCAAAATGTTTGAAACCCTATATGAATCTTGAGAATAAGAGACTCTGAACACACCTGTTCTGAAGTTGTAGGTGTGGCCTGCCTGAACTTTAAACTATGAGCAAACCACTTTGTGTATGGAAAAGTACATTAAGTCTAAGAAGCAGAGAGTTCAGGTGCATGAAGACAAACTTGTTTCCATTCCTCCTCAAACAGATATTACAGCCACAGCTATGTTTTTTCTCAAAATAACTTGATATTTGCTGGTGCTGCAGATACCTTACTAAAGTTTAGCCTAATTTTTGGCTTATTTGGATGAGTTGCAAGTGCAGTGGTAGCAAACCTTAAAACAACTAGAAGTTAGGCAAATGTTTGTACTTTGCCATATATCCACTAATTCAAAGCAAAATATTATTTCTTTTCTTCAGGGATAAGGGGGGGGGAATGGCAGGAAGACGGAAAGTCTTTGGTCCTGTTAGATATTTACTTTGTTTGACTGGTACCAAACATCAAATGAATATTTATGATGTCTAACTCCATTAATAAAGTAGAGTAGAAGGCATATTTCAGCAAAAGAATGACACAAGTAGGGAGGAATTTCACCTGTAAGCATTCTCTAGCTGAAGAAAGAAATCACTGATCTGCACAGACTTCAAACACATTATTGAAAGTTGTCCAATACCAAATAGAAGACAGAATAAACAGAATTGTTGCTCAATTAAATTGTTCTTCCCATTCTTACAATAGATTTTAATACTACTCACTTTTGGCCTTTTTCTGAAAACACCTACTATATGTACATGGAATAATCTGTTTCTAAAAATAATGATTTCTGCTGTGCTGAGTTCTTGTCACACGAATGGCAAATGAAATGCCAATGTCTGGGTAAAGCAGATTCCCCTACATTTATCAGTAGAACTCTTGCAGCTATGGCTGTCTTTAGATCCCTCTGAATGGTGCTATGAGGGGATCATATAGCGATGGCTCCAACATTTAGCACAGTATATATATTCATATCCTTAACCACACTCTCCACTCTTTCTTGATTTAAGCATGGAAAGAACATGAGAAGAACCACAAAAGGAAATTATCTAAGCAAGCTCTAAAGCATCTTTGGAGATTTTGTTGTTCTTGCCTTAAAAACATCCCCCCCAAAACAAATCCAGTCCTCAACAGATAACCGACTACCTCCTAATTTTGCTGTGTCCAGCCAGTGTGATATCGTCTTGAAACCAGATGGATCACTTGAATGAAGACACACCTTTTGCTGCCCTCAAAAAAGACTCTTCTCATTTGAAAAATTCCATACCTGCAAAAAAACTCAGCACCTATCTGAGAGCATTGCATCAAGAAACTTCTACTCAATTCAAATTAGTCCATAAACAAATACTCAATAGTAATAGGCTTCTGAAACTGATGCTTTGCAATAAAAACTTGAAAGGAAATCTAGGACTATAATGAGTTTTTAGAAATCCTGAAGGCCAGAACTGAGGCGTCTTCAGACTCATCCTCTTAGATAGGGTCAATGCCCAGCCAAACATAACAACAAAACACACCATGCAGAATGTGCCATCCAGCAGATATGTGCTGCGGTGCTTGATTTGCAGCAGTACTGATGATGAATAACTTATAAACAGATAACTAACAAACAGAAGATAACTCCCAAGATTTCCAGTTGTTGCTACTTTGGGCATGCAGCAGTCAAGCTGATTTTTCCCTTAGACAGAACAAAGGACTCTACTTGAAATTTCAACAGAAAAGGCTTTTCAGACCTCTGAACAATACCATTGTCAGCACTGGACTTTGACATGGATTCAGTAGGCTGGTACAGATGTTGTGACTGACAGCAGTTTCCAACTGCAGGATTATTCAAGAATAAAACTGCTGTGAAGGCAATTGCAATCAAAAGCAGCTGGGTCCACAGAAAACACATGGTGTTCATATGACGAAGCTCTCTGTATACGTAGATGCAAGCAAAGGAGGATTTTATTTCACATTCGTGATCAATTGAGGCACACATAAATTAGTGTAATTTTTGTATCGTCATTTAGCTACACTCTGAAAGAAAGAAAAAGCTCTAGTTCTACACAGAGATCAAAAGAGAAGCTATTGTCTTCCAAATTGCCATCAAGCTCTAATACAAAATTGGTACAACAGTCTGTGGAATGCTGATAACATTTAGTGCTGCAGTTAGCTACAGATTGTCTGAAGTATGGAAAAGTCAAAGCATGGATGATTTAAAGTGAAAGATGGCATTGCATGCTTAAATTTTGTTGGTTTGGGTTGAATTTTCCAGGCATGTGATAAAGACAATTGATAGTTGTGAAATAGTAATTTCTAATTTCCAAGTAAATTACAAGAGAATTAAAAAATATAAACATCTCTTTCAGACTACAGCTTCTTTTACAGATTTTTTATTTAAATAAAAAAGAAACTGTTCAACTTTAGAAATTGGGTGGTTGGGAAATGATCCATGAAGACCTATAGCCTGCTTTGAAATTCGTCTGCATTCTGCTAATCACCAAACAATTGCTTCTCCTTTATTATTTCACATTTGCAACTTTTGAATATTTCAGGCAAAATATCATAAACAAGTAAATATGAAGTAAAAATCCCTATAAATTCAAACTTCAAGGTCATTGCTCTATTTTGATGTGTAATAAAATGTTGAGTTGCAAAGAAAAGTAATTTACATCCCATATCTCACAAGCATGAACCCAGAGTTAGTAGCCTGTTAATTTTGCTGTGCCCTAAGCAACGCTGAAATGATCTGAAGAAATCACTTGCCAAAACAATAGCACACTTTATGATAAAATAAAGCATATGGAAACAAAACAGCTAAGTGAAGCAAACAGACTGCACTGAATCATATTCCTAGATTAAACATCCTTAATATAATAATTACATATACAAGGGTACCCACAGCCTAAGCTGTAAAAGCAAATTGCACACTGGGATAATACAGCAAATTGTTTCTGCATACACTAGCAGATTTGGAATAGTATTAAATACTATTTTGAATTTTAAATACAGTTGACATAAGTATTGTTGCTAGAAGTAGAATTTCTTTTAGTTAGAAAAGATCACAAGCAAATCTGCTGCCTATAAAAATGCTAATAAATAGGCAATGTTAATATTATAAATACAGCAGTAGATTTTCCTAAGCTTTCATAAAGATAGAAAAAGTTAGGGTACTTTGGCATTAGGAACAAAGGATTAAAGAAGTAACTTAAAGAGAAAAAACAGTAAATATAATAATAAAATAGGGTAGGTACACCAAGCAATACCAAAAAATAATTCAGTAACTCTTAATATATGGAAATCATCATAAACATGAAACCCTAGCCATTTTCAAAATGTATGTTTATTATAAACAGCTAAATGTAAGGGAGATAAAATTAAATTGAAAATAAAAGGAAAGCAGAGAGATGAGGAAAATTATTTGAATTTTTAAATGGGACTTCCTTCCTATTACAGGTTCTGGAGCTGGACCAGGAACTGCACAGATGCATCTGTGTACAGAACTAATGTAACACATTAAGAGATTAAAGAAAACAAGCAAGGTGTGCTAATGCATGGTACTGGAGGAAACAACACGTAAGTACTGGTCAGAAATGGGCAAATATTTGTAATCAAACATGCAGAAGCATATTAATACAAATAGTAGCACTAGTCAGTTATAACTTATCCATCCATAAATATTCACACAAGCAAGTTTTCATTTGAGCACTGTGTTGGAAAACTTTTCCGTACAACTTAGGACAGAAATTCTGGATCTTAAATAAAGCATTACCTACTAATAACAAAGAGCCCCTTGACTCCTTATTGAGACCTAAAAGAGACACAATGGTCTCACAAGGACATTCTCATTCACGTTACAAACAAACCAACCAAAATCAGGAATCTCTGACCTCGGAGACCAGGATAAAGGAGTACTGGAATGAGGACTTTTCCTTGGTCAAAGGAGGCTTGGGTCAGAGAACACCTAAACAAATGTGACATCCACAAGCCCATGGTCCGTGGCAGGATGCATCCATGAGTGCTGAGAGAGCTAGAGAACACCACAGCTAGGCTGCTCACAATCTTTGAAAGGTCACAGAGAAAAGGAGAGGTGCCTGAAGGCTGGAAGAAAGCAAATGTCACCCTGGTCTTCCAAAAGGGCAAGAAGGGGGACCCAGGGAACTACCAGCCATTCAGCCTGACCTCAATCCCTGGAAAGGTGCTGGAGTGCCTCATTCTGGAGGTCACCTCTATCCACATGGATGACAAGAAGCTGATTAGGAGTAGTCAGTATGGATTCACTAAGGTAAATCATGCTTTATCAACTGACTGCCTTCTAAGGTGAAACAGCTACCTGGGTAAATGAGGGGAGAGCAGAAATTACTGTCTGCCTTGACTTTAACAAGGCTTCCAACACTTGTCTGTACAACATCCTCATAGAAGAACTCAGGAGGAGTGGACTGGACGAGTGGACAGCAGGGTGGATTGAGAACTGGCTAGACCAGAGAGTCGTAATCAGTGGGACAGGGTCTGATTAGAGGTCTGTAACTACTGGTGTTCCCCAAGGTTCAGTACTGGGCCCAGTATTGTTTAACTTGTTCATCAGTGACAGATGAAGGGACAGATGCCTCCCCAGCAAGATCACTGATAACACAAAGCTGGTAGATGTGGCTGATACCACACTGGGCTCTGCAGCCCTTCAAAAGACTTCAATGGCTGGGAGAGATGGGCAGAGAAGAACATTCTGAAATTCAACAAAGGCAAATGCAGATCCTGTATCTAGGGAACAATAACCCCCTCCACCTGCACAGGCTGAAAAGCAGCACTGCAAAGATGGACCTGGGGGACTTGGCGTACAAAAAGCTGTCTATGAGTGACAGCGTGTCCTGGGGGCCAAGGAGGCCAATGACGTCCTGGGGCACATTATGGAGAGCATTGGCAGCAGAGCAAGGGAGGCGATCCTGCCCCTCTACTGAGCCCTGGTGAAGCCACATATGAAGTGATATGTTCAGTTCTGGGCTCCTCAGCAGTAAAGAGACATGAAGCTCCTGGAGAGGGTCCAGAGGAGGGCAGCAAAGATGATTTCAGGGACTGGAATCTCTCTCTTATGAGGAACAGCTGAGAGAGTTGGGCCTGTTCAGTCTTGAGAAGAGATGACTGAGAGGGGACCTCATCAATGTCTACATGTATCTGGAGGGAGGGTGCCAAGAGGATGGAACCAGGCTCTTCTTTGTGATGCCAAGCAGTAGGAAAAAAGAAATGGGCAGAACATGATGCACAGGAAATTTCGTCTGAATGAAAGGAAGAACTATTTTACTGTGCAGGTGACCAACATTGCCCAATATTTTTAGAAGTCTTCATTTGTGACCCAGACAATGGGGCAGAGTGCGCCTTCAGCAAGTTTGTCAACAATTAAAAAGTGGGAGGAGGGCCTGATTCAGCAGATGGATGGGTTGCCATTCAGAGGGACCTGCATGGAGAAATTGCACAACAGACATCCCTTGAAATTCAATGAAGGAAAGCACGGAATGGGAAACCATTACGTTACACATAAGTCTGGGCTGGAGGCTAAGCATCTGGAAACAGCTTTGTGAAGAAGGATTTGGAACCCTGGAGGGCACCACTTGAAAAATAAACCATCAGTGTATATATTCCCTGAGGAAGTCAGGGAATATAAAATACAGAGACTCTTTTAATTGCCCACTGACAGAAAAAGGCACAACAGACAGGAACTGAAATACAGGACATTGGACTGAAACATAAGAAAAAAATCTTTGCTCTTTAAGAGTGGTCAAATCATAGAACGGGTTGCCCAGAAAAAGGTTGTGAAGATACCCAAAACTCAACCGAAAAATATACTGTATCCTGCTCAGACTGACTCTGCTCTGACCTGTAGGGATGGCCTTGTCAATCTTCAGACAGACATAATGATATCCCTTCAGTGAACCTCAAAAAATCTGTCATCCTCTGGTATTTTGGATGCCAAATTCTTACATATTTTTCTAAACCTTTCTATTTCATGCCATTTACCTCTCTTTTTCCTGCAATGTTTACCCTAAATTATGACATCATTTCTGATTGCTTTCTCCCTCCTTTCACTTTGAAGTCCAAGACCTTGCCTGAATGACTGTTCTCTCCCACTACAACTGCTCTCAATTTCACAATTATCCCAGCTGTACTGAAATTGCTATTTCAGGAATGAATTTCATCTGCTGACCAGAAATATCGTACCACATCTTAGACAAAAATTAAAAAAAAAAAAAAAACACAACAAACATTAAATCTTATGTCTTCACCAATTCTGTTACCCATATATGGTTGGTATTTGAAAAAAACACAACCCTTTTCCTTCTAATCCATCCCTCAGTGTTTTCATTTTTTGTGATGCCTTTATCACTTGAACACGTTTATGTTACCACTCCTTTAAACACCTGCCTGTTACATTTACAGTGTCTGCTCCTTAGGTTTTTTTCCTCGTCCTATGTGAAACTGTAAGCTATTTAGGACAGGCACCAGTATTTTGTTCTCTGACAGCACAGGGGTCTCTTAGCTGTTAAGACTGTACTAGTGATAGATGATCTTGTCTGTGCCTTGGCCCAGATACACACTTTTTCTGCTTATCACATTTCTGTCTGTTTTTAAGAGCTGTTCATTGCATTTAAGTACGTGGGATCCAAGGCACAGCGAATAACACCCAAAAGCAGCATTTAAGACTTTGCCATACTGGTGGCTCCTAATGCGATCTTTTTCCCCTTTGAAAGGTCTATTCCTTCTTTTCCACTGATACCAAATAATAGAACTCATACTGAATTCTCTGCTGAATAAATACAAATAATATAACTCATACTGAATTCTCTGTTGAATAACTAACTAACTAAATAAATAAATAAATGCAGGCCAAAATCTTCACGACTTAATTTGTGATAATGTGGTCATGGAGTGTTCTGCTTAACTTCACATAGCTTTGGAAAAGATTAATATTTAGTCATATGCAACAACTAGAGGGACATAATTTAAATGGATATAATACTGCTGATACAATCTATTTTCCAAAAATCCAAGTGCAGGACAATAACTTTACTGGACATGTATTTTAATTAGAATGATAGAATGCACTCTATCTAAATATATTTTGACAAGTGCTCTAAAGTATAAATCCTTACAGCTGAAGATACGAAGCAGCTTTTTGAAGAAAACCTTTTCAGAAATGAAGAGCAATTTGCAAAGCTATCAAAGATGTTTAACAATTTCCTATCAGGGAATATGTATGCATGTGTGTAAATATATAGCAAAAACATGCATTTTTATTGTCACACCTGAACTGGAGAATCAAGAAATAGTGAAATCTGGTTTGTATAATGCCATAAAGTAGGCTTCTCCTTGTAATGCTCACATTTTCTGTTTTTTCTGTCCTGACTAACTGTGTAACATAAAAATTGGTAAATACTGATGAAAGAAGTATGTTAAATAGTAGATAGCATAAAAGTTTCTCACATCTCAAGAATGGCATTGCCATTATATGATGTCTTCATGATGTTTAATTTCTCAAAAACTTCTCAAGTTCAAGCCTTCTAATAATTCCAAAAGTTAGTCAGCAGGAAAAAAAAAAAATTAACAACATTCACAGAATGAGCAGAAAACCCTCATATTTAATGTTTTCTCTTTAACACATAATTTAAACACCAGCAATCCTGTGTGAGAGGTTTTAAGGAGTTAGATTATATTGTGAGCTGCACAGTGTCAATAACACATGCTGGCATCACATCTAACAAAATAGTCCCAGAATAAGAAACATCACAAATTACAGCTTTAGCCCTTGAATCAGTTTGTATACTATGTGATTTTTTTCACAATCCTTTATTGCATAGCAGCACAGATTTCCTGATGACATTTTGTTTACTGTAGCTGCTAAGGGCACACAGAACCAGTGATCTGAAGCCCTGACCAATATGCTGTGACTGACATGCAATTCAGCATTTAACCCGTGCTGTAGATGATATATAAGAAGTGATATGTACTCAACCCTATCCTCAGTCTATTTGGGATAAACTATTAATCTTCAGCAGACAGTTTTAAAATATTGTAGAAAAATCTTTTGTTCCAAATGATCACAAGTACATGGACTTAGTAACTTTCATCTAGTTACAAAAGATTAATTTATGAATTATATTCATTAGTACAACTATTCCCTGAGAGTTGCATACTACTATCAGGATGTTTGACTTTTACAGTGATAATTTCCAAATGTAGACACTAACTATTGCACTAAAACAGTGCAATATATTCTGCTGGTCAGAATCATTTTGCCCTTAAAAGTTCTATCAAGCTAATACAGGACATAAGAACAACCAGAAAGGAAATAAAATCCAATTTAAGAAATTTTTGACTTTTCATAGTAGACAGAAATTTTCATCCTTTTGGCTACCCAATTTTTTTTCCCCTCACCATGTATACATTCTTGACAAAAGATAATTTATGCCAAGGATTTTATTCTGTTGCCAGTCATATCAATGCTGACCTGTAAGAACTGCATCTGGATAGAACTGCCTACCTTACTTTGAATGCAACTGGTTGAATAGGGCTTTTGGCAGCTGTTGAATATGGCTCTCAATAATTTAAGAAATTGTAAGATTGCCAGTTAACAAAAATATGTAACTTTTAGAACCCCATTAGGGTCAGTGTTTCTAACACAGAATAAATATATGTATTCATATACATAAACATATGTTTACAAACATTCTATGAAATGAATCCAGGAATTTGCAACCACTGAAGAAACTCCAACATAGGCCACTGCTTGTGAGTGCAGTGGGATTTCTGATATTTTCTTACTTATGCTGATATGAAAACTGATCTAGACTACTGACCTTGGATACAGGACAGTTCATATATCTTGTCAGGGATCTAATGCAAAGCTTGACAGAAAAACTCAGATTGGTTTTAAGGTACATTGGAAAATCCTTCAAAATTACACAGCATAAGATGAAAGCTTTTGAATAATACAATTTAAAGCTTTAAAAGGTCTTCCTTTTCTTCACTTATTTTCTTCAACCACTAGATAGTATTTGGTAAACAATAAATCACTCTTTCACACAACATCCTCCTTCCTGTTCTGAATATCTCAACAAGTAACATCACAAGGCACTTTTAAAGCTATTTGTATATTTACAAACACATATTTCCCCAACTAACTTTTGACATTTTTCCTATTTTCTTATACCTAATTTCTTTCATCGCACAAAATCATCTCAGAATATTTTCCTTTCTTTTCTTTGTGGAACAAAGACAAAAACAATGTAGCAAATATTTCTTAAAGCCATCATAATTATGTTATAAATCTGCATAGGGAAAAGAAAACACTGTCTGTAATAGTAAGTTATAACTAAAATATATTTATAGAGAGAGACATAGAGCTATCTGTCTATAACAAACATAGTGAAGATGTGCCTTCAAGCAAGTACTGCATGTGCTTGCAAGGTACTTTCCTGTTGTATTAGAGTTGGTTACTGTACATCCATTTACAATGCTGAACTTACTGGATCAGAAGTGGTTCCAAATGAGCCATTTTCAGCATCAGTAGGTATGAGGTATGTTGTTATATATATCAGGAATCTGATGTTTCACAACTTTGGGGTTTTTCTCCCGTGGTTATTTTTGTCTTGGTTGGGGAGGGGGATTGATTATGGCTAAATATACAAACTTTATGCCTTTATACACAAGAGCAGTCACACCTTCTGAGACACTAGACTACCTCTCAGTGACCTTATAATCTTCCTTTGAAATTTCCAACAATAGCTGCCTATTTAAAATGCCATAACAACCAAATCCTGCTGACTAAAAAATATGTAGATTTCATTTGAAAAGGAGTAACTTTTACCCACACAATAAATTAAACAATATTATTTCAGTATGAAGACTCTTTTAAGCAGAATAATTGGTATCAATAGCACTTACCTGATTGTGAGGAATAGAGGTTATACAGGTCTTTTCCATTTCAAAACCATGCAATAGCCATTTAAAAAAAATAATGCAATGTTCGAAATTTATGAAAATTAGGTTTTTACTGCAAATGATTTTTAAGAGGCTTCTAGACACAAATAGTGCAATTTTTCACATTGTGGTTAAAAGAAATGTGCCATATATAATTACTGATAAAGAGATAGTGCATACAGACCAGGAGGTTTCGATCAGTTGATATGTTAATCAAGTAATGAGTACTGCATTCCGTCATAGAAAGAATGTCAAGCCTCTTTCCACTAAGAGAAATCAGCTACATGACTATCAGACTATCACCAGCCTACTGAAAGGACTTAAAGAAATCAATATCACACAGAAAGATGGATCGAGCATGAATCAATGTGGCAAGCACATAACCAAACAGACATGGAATTAAACAAGAAGAAGAAAAAAAAATATAAGCCAAATCAAAACTAAACCAAACGAAACCAACAAAGATTGTCGCTTAACCTGTTTTGTCAGAGCTGGTATTGATGGTATTGGTAGTGATGGAAGTGAAGGTAGTCTTTGCGCTGTCCTTGGTAGTAACAGATTTCTGCTTATTTTTCATGGCTTCCAGTGCTTTGAGCTTCTTGGCATGTTTAGTGCCTTTGTAGTGGGCCGCAGCCTGGCTCTACAAAGGAGAACAAAATGAACCATGCAATCAGGCTCATTTCTAAACTGGCATTCTCTGTATTAGTACAAATACAGACTACCTTTCAATAATGGGTACCACTTACATTATCCAAGTAGTGACCAAACAGAAAATTATAATTAGAATGATGCTTGGAAAACGACGGAAAAAGTACTAGAGCCACACAAATTCAATTAATACAGTATATTACTGTATAACAGTAGATTAATTTCACACCAAAATTAGGTTGTTTTAGTCTACCTTGCTACCATTCGTTTTTCTATTAAGATTTATACTGCTTTCACATTAAAAAAAAATCTCAGGCAACGGGGAGAATGACATTCTCCTCCTGATAGCTTTGTACTTTTCAAGTTTCTATTTCAAACTAGAATTTTTATAAAAGCTTCCTTCAAAGAACAGTTTACTACTGACAGTGGTATTAGCAACTTCTCAGCAGACTGACAGTAAAAAAACAAACCAAAAATACCCCAGCCCAAAACTAAAGCCCAAACAAAAGAAAGCAAAATATAAAACACACCCTTCAAAGCCCATAAGCAGAGACTTAACTGGATGTGAGGCAGACATGGAATTATCTGGCTCTTTAAAAATAAAAAAAAAAAAAATTTAAAATAGAGAATTACTTTTGTTCACCTGCTACAAAAGCTAGTGTTTGAAATTCAAAGCCAGGAGCATCCTTTCAAAGCAGAAAGCTCCCACAAATCCTGTCACAGTTCCAAATACATTTTGGCTACTTCATATTGCTAAGCTAAAATAGATTTGTATATGCACTACTATTAAAATTCATGCATTACATTACAAATAACTTTATTATTTTATGAGTTACTACCAAATTTATTAATTTAATATATGTGCAAGAATATTTTAAGATTAGTATTTTAATTATTAAACTTTATACAAAAAACACTAGAAAATTTGGATGAATATTCAGAATTTTTTTCTTCACTAATTATTTAAAGTCTTATAAGAAAGACAGTATTTCAATTGATAAGTTGACAAAATGAAAAATTGCTTATATCTTTTCTTTTGAAATTCAAACTTTATGGAAAGTATCTCCATTATTACTTGAAAGAGAAGTTAAGACTTCACAAAGGTAGTCAAAATTTAGCTATTACAGAACCGAAAAAAATTAAAAGCAACAATTCTAGGTCAGCTCAAGGACCCATAAGGTCAGTATTTTCGTTTTAGAAAATGTGAAACAATAGAAGATACTTAGAACATAAAACAAAGGTAGATGCTTTCTATTGTGGAATCAAAATAATAAAAAAAAATATATATATGGAATTTAGTGACTATAAACCTAAAGCATCAAATGGGATAAAAAGACACAGTCATTCCCATCACTAAGCTGCTCATGCAGGTAGAAGAATCCTGTATTATCTGGCATTTATTAGTCATTAGACCGTTATTGAATGCTATTTGTTGTCCTAAATTTTGGGGAGAAGAGTTCCAGTGATTAACTATAACTCTAAGGATACATAGAGGGAATTATCACTTTCAGCTTACATGAAAAGTCTTGATTCCTTCCAGATGCCTGAGATTTGAAAAGTGTAAGGTGATTAGGAGCCCTTGTCTAAAACCAATTCACAATATATGTGTAAATGTATACATGTGTAGATGTACACACACACACACTCTCTTGGATATTGAGATGCATCATTCAGTTTGGTTGAAAGCCAGTTTCTCTATACCTAAAATAATGTAAATCTTGTATTAGGTACCCTTATTGAAAGAACACTGGACAGTGAAGTATTTAATTAGAAACAACTTGAACAGAAACAGCACAATCATGCACCTTTTACAATTCTCAACACATAACATTGAGACATACTGTAAGCTAAATACAAACAGTCAGAGGATGTGAATTATAATCAAACCAAAAGACCAGTGTTAAGTTACAATGATGCATTAAAAATTACATAGTACTTTACACCCCTGTGTCGCTATCATGTCAACTATTTTTAGAGTTTCTAGTCAAATGAAATTATCAGTGAGCTTCAGATTCTGACTGCGCTTTTCCCCTTAACTAACAGTGTCACTAGTCAAACATCTGAAACATATTCACAACGTGGTCCTTAATACTTAACTATGAATGCTGATATTAGTTTGATATAAATCCCAGCTTTCTTAACAGAATTGTTGGCAGACTTTTATTATTCTGTTTATTATTTATTATTATTAAGTTTAATTATTCTTCATCCACAGCTCTCTCCAAATTCTCTCAGCTTTAGTTCCACAAACCTCATCTCAAGTTCTATGTTGGATGCTGAAGGAATATATAATGAGGACCTATGCAGAAATTGGTGACCTTTTCACTGCTCTGAAATATATGAATGAAATTGCTCTAAAGTGGAAACACATTGCTAGAATTTACAGGTATGATAGCTGCTACTCAGAGCTTTCCATAACTCACTTCCCACAGAGTGCTGCCAGTCTACCCAGCCTCTATTTAAATAAGGTCTTCAAGTCTTTTTATGTCAAAGTTTAAATCTCTTTCCTCTGCGGGGACATGAAGCCCTCTAAGCTTGTTTCAATATAACTGTAGCTGGCATGTTAATGGGAGTTCTATGTGAGAGCAAACAGATTGCTCCTAAGCCTTTAACCAGCTCCAAATTAGATTGTGCTGAACTTTTACAACTGAACTGAAACCCTAATTAAAAAGACCAAAAAAAAAAAAAAGAAAAAAGAGTTCTGTCATTATCTTTCCATGCAGGAGTAAGATGAAGGAGATGCAAAAATGTCAATAAACATATCTTTCAGGAAAGCAACATAAAATATGGTACCTCACTGAACCATTTCTTGCAGCCATAAGAGGACCAAATCATCGTTACTGCTTAAATGGCTTTTACTTGTAGCATATAAAATTCGTTGCTGAAAGAGTATTTACTTGTAGGATGAATACATAAGCGAGATAGATCATAAAATATAATTACTCCCAACTTTCATGCTGAATTAAGCAATAATAAGAGACAGCAGAAGAGTGAAAAACAAGTTAAGTACTAGTATTTCCTGCTAGCCATGATGCTTAACTGACTGAAGAGACTGTATCATTTCAGAAAGGTGAGAAGAATTTCCTTCTGGAACACTTTTACAAAAGAATACATTAGAGGAATACTTTAGGAATGAGATTACTTTCTTTCTTCACTACAGTTTCCATGTTTGATGCACAGAATTAGCCCTAGCACTGCACAGATAAGTGACTGTCAGCTAACACCAGTCGTGAAGCATGAGAAATACATAAAATATTGCTGGTGTAATGTTATAGAGAACTTTGGGAAACAAAATCCATTCTTGAAAAAGATGCCCAAAATGAAGGTAAAAAAATATTTCTTTATTATTTATTATAATGATATATAACTATGCAAGATATAAATAATATTAATCTAATAATATTATATAACTAATATAATTATATAAATAAATAATTTAATTATAATAGTTTTTATTACTACTTTGTACCTTAGTTGAAAACTCAAGGATCCTTAAATAAAATTTGAGGACCCTGATCCTAAAAATTACATGTAGACCAACCTTGGTCTGTGGGAACTACTTCAATGAAGTGGCAAAATGTCTGCTAGCAAATCACTTTTCAATGTCATTTGTAACAACTTCCTACTTATTTGGGCAGTACAAGTCAATTTAAGCATCTCCTAGTCTTTTCATCTGGTTCCATGTACCAGTGTTAAATAATTAGGGACCTTTCTAAGCCACATATTCTATAACCTTGACAAATTGCTCAAATATAAAAAAGGATTTGTCTATAAAATCTGTCTGTATATTTATGTTATAACCACACAAAAAGATAAACATACTACAAAACAATAAAAATACTGTATGCAGATGTGAACAGTTAGAAAACAGACCCAGAGTGTAAAACTCGGCTGTATTTTCCTTGCTTAAGTGCAGCATTGTACCACAATCAACCATCACAACATCATATTATCAAGCAAATTGAAATGTGTAAAATACATTGAGAAAGATGAAATTAGATCTAGATTGTCCGTTTTAAACAATCCAGACAGTATTCTTTTGCAATTACAGTCAACATATCTACATGGCAGTCTTCAGTATAAGTTTGTCTGCCTGACTAATGTATTTCACTGGATTATATGCCTTCTCACTTATGTTCTTTAGGCAGTGGTCCAACAAAAACATTATGCTTAGTTTTTGCATCAAGGAAAAAAACAGGTCTTGTCCTATTCTCAGAGAATTTTTAACTCTGCAGCACTGCATCTTCTTTTTCATATCCCTCCTGATCCACGTCATGCTACCATTCTTCTTACAGATTGTTTTCCTGCCTTAATCACTCCCTCTAGGCGACACCTTCATAATCAAGGCCAGTTCAAATAAAATAAACCTTTTGCAGAAGGTGTAGTGGATGTGTTCCACTGATTCTTTCTTGCAAAATTAAATCCAACTATCTTGCATTGTGTCTTTCTCTTTTCACAATGCGTTTTGAAAGATGTCTTTTGTTGGTAAGGCTCCATGCTTTTACCTGCCTAACTAGTAGCAAGGCTACAGCATGCCTGCACCTTAAGAAAGCACAAAATTGAGAGGGTTGAGAGTGCTGGAAAGTCTATTCTGTCTGCCTGGGACTTCAGAAGTTCATGCCATCTTTTTTTTCTTTTTTTCCCCTACCAGCTAATGGATGTTACCCCCACCTCTGTTATTATTCACAATACAATAGTAGTAATTTTGGCTAATACAGAAACTGATGTCAGGATTCTCCAGACCAAAAAGCTCTAAAACAACAACAAAAAATTAGATTCCCAGTTCAAACTAATACTGTCAGTGAGCTGGGCACACATGCATAGTGATAATACATAACTGCATAAGCCAAGAAGGCTTCTGTTCTTGATGAAGTCAGGGAAATTGCTTATGAGAGGTCTATCACACACTACCATAACTTCCAAGTACAAATATTTTCCTATAGTTGGGCTGTCAATAAGTATTTGAAAAATAATTTTACTGGTGTCCTAAGCCTACAAGAAAGTGATAAAATTCAAATGACCTTCTTATTTTTGGAACAAGTGTGTCATTTTCTAGTGACTCCAAAGCCTGACCAGCCAGTGATGACAGCATTGCCCAGGGAAGGTTGCAGGGAAGGATGCAGCTGAGACATCTGTATCTACCAGTTACATGCCATTTACATAACCAGAGCTGATCTCCATGGAACTTCTCCTGTAAGTAAACTGGAGAAGTTTACAGGGAGAAAGTCTAACAGCCCTGAGATGCCCAACACTTGGTTCAGCCTAAAGCAGGGCTCTAACAGTGAGAAACAGCTAAAAATTTTGTAGAGGATTGTGCAGTCTTTTTCATAGAAATATAGTTACTCTATTTAGTAGGTAACTTTTTAAATGAGGATATATTAAATTTAAAAAAAAATACTTTCTTGCAAGGCCCCCTATTTGTTTGGTCAGTGAGTGGACATGAGAAATCCAGAATTACACCCAAGTCCTGTGCTTACCCACTAGAAAACAGAGAAAACTCCACAGACTTTAGCAGTTTCACAGACACTGTACATGAAACATTTAATTACCTTTGCAAGCCTTAGCACAATAGGAGATTAAGTAAAAACATGTAATGTAATTTTGAAAGATGATGTCAACATGATGACATGGTTCATATTGAACAAGTATCCCAATTTCTGCCTGATACATACAAATTCAATCTGCAGTCAATAATGGTGAAGATAAACATTGCCTATCATTATTTCTACCTTCTGCTAAGCTTACTTATATCTTCTGAGTTGTATCATTTAAATTTTTTGAGCAGTCTATGACAACACAACTCTGTAATCCAATCACTTTATTCACTCAGGTGTAATTATGGTACTAAACACCAAGGATATTGTGTAACATGATTTCTTTCAGATATGTTCTGAGAGACGGCTTTTGCCCCCTAAATTGTGATCAATCAATTCACCCTTTCTGTAGAACCAAATATATAATAACAGGTCAAGAACCACAAAGGTCTTTTCTGAAGAAAACAACCCAGAAGAATTCTCTGTCATTATGGCAGAACAAAATGCCCCAATATATTATTCCCCAGATATTTATCTTTCTATGGAAAGAAATCTCCCTCTTTCTGCTCCCTCTTCTCCTTCCTAAAGTATTTATTCAGTATACTCATGAATGCACCCTGAGACTCACTGATCAGAGTGAATAAGTGCTTCCTGAGCTCACTAGCATCCTTGCATAATTAATCTGCTCTACCCCACTCCCTATTATTAAGCTTATTCCAGAGTAATTTCTATAATGGTGAGAGATTGCACCAGGCAAGAGCCTGCATCACATTGTGAGAAACTGGCATCGACACCATTCTTATGGTAGAACCATCCATTGTTTAGTAAAATCAATTTCATTTTCATTATGAAAAGGAATATAATATTTTCTTATGGAAAGCAAAACTTGTTTTATCTTGGTCAGATGAAGAAGGTAAAAATTTCATATCTAACTTCACTTGTTCCATAGGACAGTATTTTTATGACCATGCATCTGCTTGTACTATAAACTACCATTGAGTGTGACATTACCTGAAATAATTTAGGCAAGATACAAAAATCTGCCTGAATATAACACTGCATTCTGAGGCAACACACACTGTGCCAAAATATATATACTGAAGGGAATATAACTCAAGTTATCAATCAGTTCTCATACCTGGCATTTTTCCTTTAAGGACACCAGTACTTCATGCAGCACAACAAAATTTTGTTCCATGTTGAAATACAATAAATGGGTCATTCATTTTGCCATCAATTTTATCCTTTTTATTGTTAAGAAAAAGCAGTTTTAAGCTTATTTTGACAAGGTTAACAAGTTTTAGAATCTGGAATTTTATACATTCTGTTTTCCAAAGTAATATGGTTGTTTAGGGGGATGCTCTTTAAATGGGGAGATGAAACGTGGTCTTTTGAAAACTGCTGTCATCAATAAAATTAACTTTAACATTTAATCTCATCTTTACTGTATTCATTAGCATTATCATTTATTTTCCCCATGGCAAATCTTAGTGTAGCTAGAGTTTCAAGAGAATATTAAACTCATTTGGTATTTTTTTTTCATTTAGATTAACCAAGTGATTAATCTCAGATTAATATTCGAATGATATACCAAAAAAAGTTAATCTGTACACATTGCTATGAGCTATGCATATCATAAAATTAGGCATATATTAATTCAGCTTAG
Source organism: Melozone crissalis (assembly GCF_028551555.1). Lineage (NCBI taxonomy): Eukaryota > Metazoa > Chordata > Aves > Passeriformes > Passerellidae > Melozone > Melozone crissalis. The sequence goes on from NW_026535794.1 coordinate 38,150,644, forward strand.
TAAATACAATATGCTTTCATATTTGAATCTGGAACTGATATATTCCAAATGGAGAACTTGAGCAAATGATACATGCTACTGATATTTTGTAGAAATGTACCCCAGATTCCTTGCACTAGCAGTGTGCACCGCCACATATTTTTTAAATATTGTATTAATTATGTAAATTTTGTAATTATGTAAAGTTCAATATTTACATTATACACAAATCATGATTATTTAAAAAACAAGGGATTCCGTTGAACTTAACATCAATTTTCTGAATAGTTTTGAAAAGTTCAGTTTTTTCTGGTGCCATCAAAAGAATAACAGTGTTGGATATAGAGCCAGCACCTGCTTGAATAAGTTTGTTCACAATACCTAATTGGAGTCAAGGATCTACACATGCACTTACCTGCCCAGACACTCATTAAATTTAGAAACTTTTCACTGTTTGAACAAAACCCACTTGATTCCCTCAGCATGCATCTTGTGAACTTATAACTAAAGTTGAGTAGGTGGGTTCGGAGTACCTTGTCTGAGTGTTTTCACCTGCTTTCTGTTGCCAAGGAAACTATTTCTGTCTGTTTACCTTCGCGATAAAAACCTCATTGAATTCTGAGCTTCTGATATTTTTTTGACTGAAGCAAAGCATCATGGAAAAGTAATGGTCAGACACAAAGATACTACAAGAGATTTCATGCAAAACAGTAAAAGCTCAAAAAGTGCTTCCTTATGATTTGAACCTTATATTTGAAACTACAAGTTAATATGATTTCTATATACAAAACCATAAAAGAGAGTCTGCAGAGTCATTGTAACTGCTCCTAAACACAGTCTTAATACTTTTATTGCAATCACTGCTTTTAATACAATAATTACTAAAAGCTTTTCAAGTTTCAGTTTTGTGTTCGGAAAAATGTTGATTCAACTTCCCAATTATTTCATAAAAACATACAGTTTCACAGATTTTTCATTTTGGATTCCCAATATATATTTCAATAATTGTTTTAATGTAAATATTTCCAATGTCCTTTAAATCAGCTCCAACCCATAAGCAGAAATTCAAAACACACAACAAGAAATATAAATGCTCAAATTTCCTGATTATAACTCTGTTTTATGTGAGCTTGACTGTAGGTTCCCAGGTTAAATCTCCAGCCTTCTTTTAGAAGACTGTAAATATATATAAAATATAATTTGAACTTTTCCACTGTGAAAAGTTTGCACAGATGCACAAGGAGGGAAGAGTTTATAGATTCTTTCATTCTCTTAGTAGCTTGAAAGGCACCCAAGCCTTCCATGTACAGAAGAAACATCCATAGAGAGGCAGTGCGTTTCCTTGTAATAAAAGAACTCTTACTCACTAGTTGTTTGCTTATTTAGACACATTTTGTATGCCTAAAAGAGTTCTATGCCAGTAATTTGCTTAAAAAGTGCCACTATAGGTGTGTCCATAAGACTTCTCTCTCTAGACAGAAATACACATTACATTAAAAAAAAAAAAGAGAAAATAAGTAAAACGAATAAATGCTACCTACTAGAAACAAAAGTAAAATGTTTTATGTAATGAATCAATATAAATAGAACATAAATAGCTTAGTGGTGATAAAAACTAGTGCCATACAAAGAAAGAAAATTTGTATTAAAACTAGTTTTTTCTAAACAATTAGCCAAGGAGAAAATATTTTGAGAAAATAATCCAAAGGGAACAAAGGTTTATAGGGCACAGGAAATTGAAGATCAGTCAGCCCACTAATACAGTTCTATTTATTCCTTTATATATTTTTAATTTGTTTTGCCTTGTTTTCAGTTATCCTTGAGTGATTCTGTGAACATATTAAGGGTCTCAGTGAACTTCACAAAATACTGTATGTACCTGTAAGATTTGCCACTGCTCTTCTACCAACCAGCACAGAGGCTTAGCACTTTGTATCATTATTTTAACACATACCTAGAGCTCACAGACCTGCTTGTAAGTCATTAAATCTGCCAATAGAGTTAGCCATTAAATCAATTAATATGGTTGGTTCTTAAAGTAATACATATATATGGATAGATCAAGTGGTTCCAAAAGTAGTGAAGGCTGAAAACTGAGGTTTATTTAATGAGACATGTAGGCTGTTTTACTACCACCAATACAGAAAAGGCCATGATACCTTCCAGTACAAAGCTTTACTCCATCAAGTTGTTAGGTTCCCTGCAGGAAGCCACAGTTAGGGATATTAAACACTATATAAAACTTAAAGAGATGTTCTGACATCACTTACTGTTTACCCTGCAGTTACATTTTGTCTCCTTCCTACAAAACTTTCCACTTAGTTGATGTTACACTGAAATCCGAAAATCTGTTGGGTTTTTTTTTATCCCCACTGAACAAAACCAAATTGAAGATAAAAGAAACTGGCTGCAATCCTATAAACTTTACTGGATAAGAACAGTGCTTCTGAAGTCAACTGGACATTTTAGATGTTGAAATGTTATAGGAGAAGTGTCTCAGAGATGCTCTATACTTCTACATTGCCTTTACTGTTTCTCGTCTCCTCAAGTCAAGCACAGGTTATCAGGTTAAAAACTGGAACAGTTATATGAAATCATAAGGTGTATAAAGTAAAAAAAGGTTAAATAGACAGGTATAAAAGCTCTTTCTGGTTTTAAAACCTAAGACATTTGTTTGGGCAGAGATTACTTAAAGAGTAAAATTTCCAAAAGGTACAGAAATTTAATGCTGAGGTTCCAAAGTTTTTGGAGCAGGCAAATCTCTTCATATCTGTTCACAAAACTGATTAACAAATTTATTTATTTGTTCTCTCTTGTATTTATGTTGCTCTTCCTTTTGCTATGGCAGAGCTAAGGAAAAGACAGTATGTCTTCCCCAGTCTCTAAAAAATTACTTTCAGAAAACTGGTTTCTTTAGTAAAAACTTGTGGAGATTTCTGAACCTTCTTTGAATAAAATGCAAATAGGAATCTTTAACTTCACCTCCAATGAATAACTAAAACTGTGAATAGCTCTCAGTTTGCATCCATGACATCTCACTGCTAGGATAATCAGCATGCCTCAGTGTGCTTTGCAGCATCCCAAATTTATACAATGGAGCATGTTGTAATGAAAACTTCTATATAAAAAAGCCAAGAACTCCCAACAAGGAAATCTCCTCATGGGTTTCTAAGCTGGTCGCGTACATTTGGAGTGTATGGACAGTTTGATTTGGGCTCAGTGAGCTTCAGGATGATTTCTGGATTTCACCACTGAGTACAGGTGAAGCAGCAATATGGGGCAGCCAGGTTCTTATGTCGATAGCTTTATAATTTTTAAAACTGATCACTAAAAAAATTCTTTATTACATTATGCTTAACATTACTATTAAATTGCATAAGCCAGTAAGTTCTTTTTTCTCTCGGGAATGTATTCATGACTTACTTTTTGCAAATAAGTGCACAAATATGATTAGCTTTTGCAAATTGCTCCTTATTCTGTTACTGGTAAGTAATTTTTATAATTCTGCAGTGTAAAAAGATGCTATTTTCCACTTCACATTCAGATGTAATGAGCTAATTCAATGTGTTAAAAACAACAAAAGATCTTCAAGAATGAGCTATTTGCTTCAATATTCCAACCTCCTTTGAAATCTATGTTGAAATCATCAGTGATAGGAAGTTAGAAAATTACTGTAGAAGCCCTGTTGCAAAAGAAGGGCTCAGTTCATTTATTCAAATCCCAGCTGTGTTCTGTTACCTTCCTAACAGACATGTTATCCATCATATTGATCCCAAAGTTATTTTTTGACCAGAGCTAATACGCTTCATTACTTTTCCTGTAACAAAACAATATTTGGGCACAATTTCTGCAACTGTTTCAACATTCACACTTATGAAATCATTATACACCAAAATCTAGAAACAATGAACCATGATATTTTCCTTGCCCTTTGGAAATGGCAAGGACCTCCTTCCTATGAAAGAGAGACTAATAAAACCAAAACAAAAAGCAAACATGTTGAGTTTAGATTGTGTGGGTGAAATCCTGGCACCACTTAAGTCAACAGAACTGTTGACATTTATTTCACTCTGGACTGGCAACTGAAAGAAAGTGCAATGCTCCATCTGGAAACAGTGTGAAGAATTTAAAGATGGACGAACAGCTTTTGACTAAGCCAACAAAACCAAATGTACATCACAGAAACACATCAGCTGAGAAAAAAAAGTTCTGTTTTCACTGCAAAAATGTGTCATAATCAACTTGGAATATGTTAAATGCTTAGCCTCACTATAGGATTTGTTTTAGTAACTGCATCATCTTGGTTGGCACTTTATACTAATATTCAGATGCTATTGGTATCTTGTGCATAAATATATGCTACAAAATAGTGAAAATAAAAATTAAGAACATAAGAACAAAAAAAAAAAAAAAGCCCAAATAGAAATGACTTGATTTTTCTGCTCTTTTTTACTAGGTTTTGCTTAACACTGCTAGAGACAAGCATGGGAATATTTTCCAATTTCTTTTATATTTTAGCAAATCTGTTTGAGAAAGGTAATTGTATGTGTATTATTAGATGGAAAGCTTTTCCAGTGTGGAGTACACTTGAAACATAGATATATATCCCCAGCAAACATGCAGCTATAAGAGACTCAGAGTTTTGTCAGAGAGACATAATCCATTGCCCTTTTCCTAGAGAGTTGCAAATAATTTGTGCAGCACTTTATGGACAGATATAAAGACACAATGCATATCAGAAGCACCACATAATGATATCCAGGGAGTATGACATCAGAAGAAGGCAGATAATCATTAGAACTCTCAGTCTCAACTGAATTTTGAGACTATTTTTTCATTTTAAATACTTTCTCACTTTTGATCCAAGAGCTGGATTACATCTGCGTCTATCTCATAATAAAAATACAAACAAAATGTAATAAAAATAAATAGACAAAATAAATAACTCAATTTATGTCCCAAAGACTGTGCTTTGCAGTATAAATAATTTCAAGAATGACTGGTATTTCAACACGAATGAACCTTAGATAGACCAAGAAAACAAAGCCCTTTCCTTGAAAAGACCTTAAGGGTGTGAGTTCAGACCATGGATTTGGAAGGGTATTAGCAGACAGCAAACATTGTGACTGCAAAAGAAAGGACTTGCAGATGTAGGTTCCTATGATATACCAAATTATGACGAATACTTGCCAGTAAGTTATCTGCCTGAGGCAAATTAACTGGCCTGAGACAAGTCAACATTCCCAGGGCATCTTCTGGCTTTCAGAATTAATGGCAGGAAACATGTCATCCCTGTGCCCGTGCATGTCAGTCTCCTCAGAGCCTTGAGAGGCCTCCACTCCCAGCTCTGGATGAGGGGCCTCTGTGTGCCACCTACTCCACCAGCCACATCACAGAACTGAAATGGCTTGGACCCCTTTTGTAAGGGATCTGAAGATCTCCTGTTTCCACCAGCTATGACATTGGCAGAGAAAACTTCCACTACACCAGTTTATGCAAAATCCCATCCAACCTGGCCTTGAACACTTCCAGGGATGGGCCATCCACAAGTTCTCTGTTCAAGTGCCTCATCACCCTCACAGTAAAGAATTTATTTCTAATATCTGATCTAGAGCTGTCTCAGTATCAAGCCATCCTTCCTAGTCCTGTCACTACATGCCCTTGCATATAATCCCTTTCCAGCTCTCTTGTAAGCCCCTGGAAGACTGCAGAAAGGTCCTTCCAGAACCTCCTCTCCTCCAGACTGAACAGTCCTAACTCTCCCAGCCTGTCTTCATAGGAGAGGCGCTGCAGCCCTCTGATCACTTTCATGGCCCTCCTTTGGATTCACTCATTCCAGCAAGTCCATGTCCTTGTCCTGCTGGGGCTCCCAGAGCTGGACACAGCACTCCAGGAGGGACAGAGGGGCAGAACCTCCACCTGCTGCTCACCCTGCTTTTGATGCAGCCCAGGATTCAGTTGTCTGCCTAGGCTACAAGTGCACATCAATGGGTCATGCTGAGCTCCTCATCCACCGGTATCCAAATTTTTCTGTATTCCTAGCAGGCTACTTGTCCTTCCCTCCACTCTGTATGCTTCCTTTTAGTGTTTTGCATTTCAAATATAAACTAGATATTGGTTCCAGCTGAGAGGTTTAAGATGCATTAGCACCTTCAGGCTTACAGAAGGGAAATCTAGCAGGCTGCTTTAGGCAGAAAACTGGCCAGGAATAAAATTGGAAGCTTTCAGGCTAAGCCAAAGTGTTGAGTAGCCCAAATATGGTAGAAGGACAAGCAGTTACCTGCTAATGATGGATTAACTCTATAGCCAAAGTGTTTATTCAGTCATGTGCAAAAATCTTTCAGTAAGTCAAACAGGTCTATGACTTTTACAAGTTCAGGAATATGGGTATAAGCCTTGATATTTTACAGGACAGACCCTTTACCTCCTTTATCTGATCAGACAGATCATCATTGACCAAATCATTGGTCCTCCATATTACCACAGGAGGCAGCAAGAGAATTTAAACATTATTTTTGCAGAAAATGTGCAGATGGGGCACTTGGGGACATGGTTTAGTTGGACTTGATGGTCTTTGAGGTCTTTTCCAGCCTTAATGATTCTAGGATTCTATGATAATATATCGGAATGTGTGGCTATTTACAGTGCAAGAATTTCAGAAAAATGACTTGATGTTAATGATAAAATCATCATCCTGTTTATTTATCCTTTGGTGCTGATAAAAGAGAATTATGCTTCTCCCCAGCCAAAGGTCCTCAAGGGCCAGCCCATCACTCACCGGTTACCAGCCATCATCACTTATCAGGTTGAAAATGTATCAAAACAGCTTACAGAGAAACACCAGGAGCCCCTGCCTTGTCCTAAATGTAATTCATCTTCTATTAATAACATACTGAAATGAAATGAGTTGCTCTTACCCACTCAGCCAAGGAAAATCCTGCTTCATAGCCATAGTTCAAACCCCTCAGTTTTCTGTGACTATACATACTCAATTAAAAATGCATATTTAGAATTGGTGGGACCTTTTTTACAGAAAAAAGGAATCATGCCTGCAAAATACCAGATTCTTATGACTGCAACGATCAGTTTCAACACTTGAGTTAGAATTCATAGTCCAATTTCTCTGTTTTTATACCCCCTCACTGAGACTTGATCTCTTACTATTCATATCAGGAGAAGCAGCCGTAACAAATTGCCAACATGAAGACATCATTAGGGGTGGGGGAAAGGAAGGCAAATATATTTGCCTTTACTTTCTTAAGCAGGGAATACAGAAATCAACATCTTTTGGACACAAGTAGACTTTCTGAGAAAGATGATGTACAATCGTTGCTAATTTTGAAAATCCAGATTTAAATCAGTTGCCCATTTAAGCTATTCTAGAACTGCTTCTCTCATTGTTCCTTATTGCAACTACCAGAAAAAGGCTCATAGAATTCAACCACTTTAACTTCTGTATAGGTTTTATTAGTGAGTAAAAAAAAAAAACTAATTAAGGCTGACTTTGGAAAAGTTCTGAATCCTAAGTAACCCCAGCTGAAGAGTGTCAGGATGACAAACCTCCTCCCAGTTAAAAAAAAAGAAAAAGACTTGCGGTGGTGAGGATCATGTATTTCAAGATTCGGTCTTCAAACCTTTCTGCTCTCTGGACTTGGATGTACTTTCCTTGGGATAACTTTTTCTTGGGTTTCAACAAATAGCTTTAGGATCATTCGGCATTAATAGCTTCTGGATGGCTCTAATTGTTCTCCTACTTTGAGAACAATTGAGTTTACTTTAAAATTACCTGAAATTTTCCATTTCTCAAATCACCCATTTCTGTCACTATACCCCAAATGTTAATCATTACCTATGATAGACTCATAGTCTCCCTTTTTTCCACATATTGATCTCCTACTCTGCCTCATTGCACCCATTACTCAATATTGTTTGTTTGTTTCTTCTCCTATATAGATCCTTCTCACTCCTGCATACCTTAGAACAGCACACCTCAGTGTCTGGACCAGAACCTTTGCTTTCTCACTGCAGTCCATACTCTTCATGATCCTTATTGCAGAATGCCACTGCATCTGCTGCTTTCTTCTTTTAAATGTATGTTCTCTCCTTGTTTCTTGCCCTTTTTTTTTTTTTTTTTTTTTTTTTGGTGACAGCACCGCCCCAAACAATATTAATTTAGCACAGGAGAAACTAACAAGCCTACAAATATCCCAGGCTTCTCCCTTTGTCCTATGCCTCGCTGGTTTACCATGCCTGTAAGGCCTGTCACCAATCAGGACATGGAGCTCAGACTCTAGAAGAACAGCCAAAATACTTCTGGACAATTTTTACATATACATGATGTGCATTTTCTTAGCTCTCCTGTGAAGGACGTTTCATTCTTACAGCCTTTTCACACACTGAAGAGATGCAGATTAGGCATGTTAAATCATTTTGGAATAAAAAATTCCTTGCCTCTGAGAATTACACAAAAGAAAATACTGTTAAATGCATAAAAAAAAAAAAATCTTCATTCTCCCAGTGTCCTAAATATTAATTATTTCCATATACTGCATGTTTTCTGACATCTTCAAATATTCTTACTCATTTATTGCTGCTTCTCAGAATGTGTTTACATTAGAAATCTATTTTATTACAACCGTTTATCCTTACATAGGGCTCTGGTATGAAAAACATGCTAGAGAATAAATTGAAGAATGACAGGTGACTTGTGATGGGCTATTTGTCTAGAATTGCATTACTGAAAACCCATTAAAAATCTCTATTCAATAACAAAAAAAAATTTCTGTCCTTTCTTTATAACAAGTGATGAGAGTCTTTGAAAAGGTAACACAGATTGATGAATCTGTAAAATAAAAATATGCCATATGCTCAGATTAATTACTAAACCACAAAAACAAACAGATTGTAATTTTGGAAGAACAACTTCTATGAAACTGATGAAATTCTGTATTTGGCAAACAAAGTATTCAAGCAGACAGAATTTAAGGACCGAGGCTCAGTGATTATTTGATTTGCAATTTAGTGTTTTTATCATCAATTTAAAAAGAAACAAAACATCTGAGCAAATACCCCATAGTTTTAAAGCTACTGCATATACCAGTGGCTTATTGAATGATGAGATTTAGACATGTTTTGTATTGGTGTTAGACTGAGGTGAGAGATAATAATGCTGAAGTGTCTGCAGCTAATGAAAACATAACACCTTCTATTGGGTGGCACGGCTCACAGCAAAAAAAGCAATATATCACTGTCCTGAAAATGACCAGCAGGAATAGGAAAATGAGCTATTGCTAATTAAGCTTTTTATGTAAAAACACGATGGCTAACCAAATCCTTATGACCCCACCCTGTCACATTCTTTCTTCTTCATTTACACTTCAGCCTGTAATCCCTGAAGTATCAGCTTTATAGTTGTCTTATATGTTGTTTTTTTGACATGTGATAGGATTTACTTGTGACAATGATTATTTAGAGAAGATATCTAAAATAAAAAGTGACCATAGATGAAAAAAAGAATGGTACAATTAAACTACATCTGGTCATTCTGATAGCTAATTAAAAGTCATATTTAATTACTAGCAAAACATAAGGCACTTCCTCAAGCTGAAATTTCATCTTTCTTGTGACATCTGAAAACCACCTTTATTACAAGGAAAAAAAAATTATTCAGTAATGACCCCAATATAAGAAGAATTCATTAAATAAAGGAATTATACCTTTGGATTTTAATTATGTAATTGCTATTAAATTGCTATACAACCTTCAGATAATTTGAATACTGATATTACTCTAATAAGATATCTGATTAAAAGCCAACAAAATTGCTTTTTCAAAAATTCTGGGCTAGCATATAAGAATTCTAAATTTCTACTAATGGAGTAGCACATAAAAATTCTATTTTTAATTTACATTGTTAAAATTATTGCAATATTTGTACAATAAAGTGAAAAAGAACATAAGATATTTGAAATAGAAAAGCATTCTTCTATTGTGTAGGGAAAGATCAACTGAACTTATTATTTTTGTCAAAGAAATGAAAAAAAATCAAAGCAAGCACTGACAATTTCAATACTCTAAATGTAAATTAAAATGCTTCAGACAAAAGGCTTGAAGGCAAGTGATTCTCCCACCAAGGGATGATTTTCACTTGTCTCCAGGTGTAACATTATGTGCACTGATGGGCTGATCAACAGAACAGAACTTCTCCCCAGCTGTAATCAGGAGTGATTGATGGTTGGGACAAAAAAGTTGATTATCATGACAAGTCCGCTGATGCAGAGAAAATAGGCTATGCTGGGGAAAGGATAAAACCTGTTCAGAGACTACCTTATAAAATCTCCTTTCTAACGGATAAAAAGAAACATTTAAACCCATCTAAAAATTGCTAACATAAATGAATTCAGTACATTTGCTATGCATTTGTATCTAAAGTTATCCCACCACAACACAATGAGACCTATCTAAATACAAAACAGAACTAAATCTATTTTTAAAATCATACTTTGAGGTCACCTCATCAAAAAATTATATATATATGAAAGTACCTGTATGGTCTACCAGTAGACCATTACCTCAGTTTAAATACATGATTTGAATTCATAATTTAGATTTTAAAGTCTGTGGGGGAGTGAGGTGTAAGTGCCATATTGAATTCTTTGCTGAAAAGAAGTCAGCCCCTTTTAACCATTTAAAACCTTTAAAGACTTCAGTTTCAATTGAGCTAAAAAAAAAAAATGCACAGGTGTGGGCAATATGCCCTCAAAAGTATAGTTCAAATGTGTGGTTTTTTCTTCCAATATAAAGCTTTTAAAAGGAGGTATTGGGTTGAAATTCCATTCCTTCAGAGGATAAGGTTTCCAGCTGCTAGCTGTGATGTAAGTAAGTACAGAACAGCAAAATCTCCAGAGACTGCAAAAGACATGAGAGGAGTGATAAAAGAACTTGAGAGCTGAAAAAGCCAGGCTTGGAGGTTCTGAAGTGGAATTTGTTTACATCGGGGCAGTTGTGTTTAATAGCAACTCTTTCAAAAGGAAACATTATATTTGCTCCAAGAAGAGGCTGCACAGACACAGTGGAGAAGAATATATTACAGGTACCTATGGGAGTGCAAATTTACAGACCAAAAAGAGAAAATAAAAAAGGTGTCCAGGGTCTGTGTAACATTACTTGGAAAGATTTTATGGGTGTTGAAAGAGAGTATTATCAACCAAAGCCAAGTATAAGCACTACTAAAACACTACTTTACTCTTAATGCATTTTTAGAAGAAATTTTTGGGGGTGGGCGGATGGGGTGGGAAATTGATGAAAAATGCAATTTACTGCACATTTTCTTCACTTTTTCTGTATCCCAGACTGGGATATACTCTTGTCTGTTTGTCTTTGGGGGTTTTTTATCTCCGTATTTGTGCCTGAGAAAGTGAACCAAGAGTCGCTGCTTGCTAACTGGAAGAGAAAATGTTTTGCCACTTTTACAGTGAAATATGTTATCTGCACCTACTATTAATATCCCAGAATCTCAGACTCCCTGCTATATGAATTCTTATTTTTAAAAATAAATGTGAAAGTAAGAACTTAAAACAGACTAAAAAAAAAAAGATAGATGAAGATCTCACAACAAAGAGTTTAAAATTTTTCTTTCCTTTGAAGTGAGGACTTGCTTATGGAAAGTGGTTTCAGTAAAAACTCCCCAGCACAATTATTCTTAAATTTCAATTTCTTGTTAGAGTTGACTGACTTTTCATGTTAACAGAAGAAGTTGACAGAAAAAAACTGCCTCAAACACATCTAAGTGTAGGGCAAAAAGTGAAGAGATTTCTCTCTTTGCAGCTTAAACAGGCAGATTTTTCCATGAATGTCACAATACAGAACCAGAAGAGAGACTTCCTTCCCCCTCTTTTATACTATCTTTTCCCCTGTCTATACTAATTCCCTCATGTATAAAATGGTATTTTTCAATGTACAGTTTTCAATGTACAATACTAAACACTGCCTTCTTTCCCAATTCCAGCCCAAAACTTTAAAGCAGCTCTGGTTAGCCTCTACCTGCCCAACCATAGCATTTTAATTTCATTCATATATTCCTCCATCCTCCTCTAGGCAAAAAGTCTTTCTGACTCTGTTGTAACTCAAAGAATGTAGTTACAGGACCAAATCCATTAAAACAACTGGAAACACATTTGTAATTTGCCTGGAAGACATCTCAGTGAGTAACAGATAATCCACTGAAAGCAGATTTTGGAAGATCTAGGACCTAGGAGACCATTTAGGCTTGCATGCTGCCTCCCAGTACAATGTTTTCTGATACTTTCTTACATATTAATTTAATCATTGCTGAGAAAAAGGAAATTTCTGACAATAACACACACAGATGTGGAAGGAGGTTGCTTTTATTTCAGACTTTCTGTCTTATTAACTGCTATCACCTCTGCCTTTCCTTCAGCTCTTAGCAGTTCTGAGATCCACGCCCACCTAAAGTTAAAAGTTGGCCCCAAAAGGGCAAATACTGCAACTGTTCTCTTCAGTGCCATAAGCAAAAACCTTTTCAACTAATTTGTCTTCATATTCCACAGTCAGAATACCAGCCATTAATCTTTTGCAATTTATAAACAGCGCTATCAGAGAGAGCAATTGCCTATTCACATATCATTTCTGGCAAACTCTAGTAATTTAAAAGAGATGTCAAACTTTCTACACAATTGACTTGTTTTATCAAAATAAGTGAGAGCTTTGAAAATGAAATAACCTAATAGAATGAACAGAGGTAGGAAGCAAGAGCTGCCAAATGAAAATAAAAAAAGTTTGAGTTTTACATGAACTAAATCCTACACAGCAACACCTGATGATCAGCTGAATGTTTTAATCTCTTTCTATAGTGACTCTGATATTCAGCTGACATAGACATTTCTCCTCAACCCTTCTTTTTCAGGGACCAGGTAGCTGAAAGCATTAGACTTTACTTTCTCCTGGATATATAGAATAGTTTAGATTAGAAAATAACTTTGAGATTGTCAAGTCCAACTGTTACAACAGCATTGCCAAGTCCCTAAGTACAACTTCTACCCATTTTTACCTTAAAGGATGGTGACCCAACTGCTTCCCTTGGGAGCCTGTTTCAGAGTTTCATTAATCCACTCCCCCTTCTACTACTGCTGCTGAAAGTGGCTAGAGAGTGAATTTTGAAAGTGCAATTCTTGTAACATGAATGCAGTGGACACCAAGGCACTCCATGTGTCCCCACCAGCAACCGCCTAGGAAAACAGCTGACATTAAGAATGTTCTTTCTTAAAGTTCAGTCACTTAAAACCTTCTTCTATACTACTGCCTTCTTGACCTGAGGCAATGTCCCTATGGGCCTGACAGCCCCAGGCTGCTCCATGTTCTAGGACAGTACAGATTTTCTAGACAAAATAGGTTACTTTCATTAAAGGAGAGGAGATAAGGACAAGGGTTATCAAGAGTTTGTGTAGTGAGTTTGTCTAGCAAACTACACAGCTTGCAGACCATACACAGACCACTCACAGCCGTTACTGAGGGTCATGCAGAATATTTAGATTGCTGCCAGTGCTTAAGAGACAAAGAAATAGTCACTACTTTATATCAGTCAGGGGACTCAGTTCAACACCAAAAGTACTCCAAAAGTATCCTGGAGTTCAAACATCAAAAGTACTTCAAAGCGAAACAAGGTTTCTCTGTCAGACATGAATAATTTCTGCTTCTATGTTGTACAGATATATAAAATTACTGTATAGAAACTGAAAATTATGGGAAAGGTACTTTATACAACAAAAGGAAATTATTTATACTTTCTACTTAAGCATTTTAGAAGGATTTAAGAAACTGGAGGTTATGTGAAAATTTATTGCTACTCTTAAATTCAGATTATTCTGGCTTTCATAATCTAGAAATTAAGTTACTTATTCCATACAAGAAAAAGGTTATATATAAGCAAATAAGGATGATTTTGTTTCAAAATGAGTACTAAAAAAAGGAAAATAAAAATAATTAAAAGTTTGAATGCTCTAGTATGGGAAAGACCAGAGTTGCACAGGATCTGACTGCAGTTCATATTACCATCTTTAAAACCGTAGTCTAGGAAAGAGGATGCAATTCTTCTAAAATATGCAGGCTAAGCCAATAAAAACAGACTCCACTGAACATCATACTAGGCAGAGGATATACCAGATTGCTTGCAAAATTGTTCATGTAAGCAATTGAAATGCAGAAAATTCACTGCTATTTGACTAGAATATTAGAATGCCAAAAAACCAAGTAATTAAATACTTTGTTAGCAATTCTTTATGGTTTCTATATAGTATTGATGCAAATGCCAGATATCCCATAGAAATCTCCAGACTAATAATTTTCTGTGATTACTTGCTACTTTTTACAGTGACTACCACAGACCAATACCTCTGGAAAAATATCCACTTTGAGTGTATCTCCATTCTGACTCCTATTCTGATCTCAAATAAATATCATGTGCAAATCTGTAACTGGAATCAGTATTTGTTCCTCCTTACTTTAACTTCATAATACAGGAAAGATGGTGCATTATTAGAAAGAAATAGCATATATAGAGAGACAGTTACAGAAATATATAAATTTCATACATATATATATGTATATGAATAAGTTTCATCTGGATGGAGTTTTGTGTTTGTTCAGGTACAACTGCTGCAATCAATATACCTTCATACAGTAATACTGATTTTAAGGGGATCCTGAGCATCTGTAAATATTAACACAAAAGAATCTTCCTTAAAGAACCAGGCTGATGAATTCATATAACACAGGCACATTAGTTTTGGAAAGAAAAAAAAAAAAATGCCCCAAGATTATCAATCAATCAATCAATGTGCTTGATGTCTAATAATGGCTGCCAAAAGTGACTGTTTAAAAAAGCTGAGCACTACAATTCATGCAGAAATTATTTGGTTTATACCAAACCAGGATTGTAATCTCTAGCTTAATTGTAAATCTGAATCTAACCCATAACTGTTGTACATTTGCATGTACAACCAAACATGCAAAGAATAAGACCCTGTGGTTATAGCCACAAACAGAACAGTGATTGAAGCAAATAGCACTGATTGCTTCAAATACCATTTAAGCAAATTCACCAACAACAGATTTCAGATCAGAAGTGTGAAATGCTAAATAACTTCTAGTATTTAACTGTACCAGGCTTTCCTGGTTCTTAATGGACCAATACTTTAAAGTTCCCCTCTCTTTGTAAAACAGAGACCACAGGCCAAGTGTGACTGTCATTGGGTATGGATGAAGAAATCCCTATTATATCTCCCAAACTACAGAGATAGATTTGTAAATTAGTCAAGCAAGATGTCATATAATCTCAGGAGTGGGATTACATTCACCATCTCTTGTCCAGCCTCAGAAGCAGGTGCCTAATTTATGAATACTCTCTGCCAACAGGCACCCCTCAACTGTCTGTACATGTCCTTGCAGAACTTCACTACCATTACAGTTTAAATTGTTTCACAAAGCAATCCAACAAAAAATCTCTTGAATAAAATTAATCTGAAGAATTAGTCAAATTTATTTATCTATCAAAACCAAGGAACACAAAGATCAATTAGTCACTAAACTCTTTTAACTCCCTTTGCCAATTATATTTCCCTGGCCTTTTTTGCTGTACATCTATGCAGTTCTTTCCACTCTCCCTAGCTGAGTGAATTTTTTTCATGTCTTGTCATATTAGTGGATGTGTTCTAAATTCTCCAACTAATTATGCTTTCATTGGAGTGTGATGACCACTGTTATAAATAATTCTTCACCTGAGGCATTGCCAATTTCGACTCATAGAATTGTAAAATAATTTGAGTTGAAAGTGACCTTTTAAAGGTCAACTAGTTTAGCACCTCTGCAAGAAGCAGGGATATCTTGAACTAGATCAGGCTGCACAGAGGTCAGTTCAACCTGACCTTGGATATTTCCAGGGATAGGGCATTCACTTCTTTGGGAAACCCATTCCAGTGTTATGGAATAACCCCCATTTTAATAAACTTATTTCTTATGTCTGATCCAATTGACCCTCCTTCAGTTTTAACGCATTACCTCTTGTCCAAAAGTTTGTTCCCATCTTTCCTCTAATTTCTGAAAGGCCACAGCATTTCCTTCTCCAGGCTGAACAACTCCAGCTCTCTCAGCTTTTCCTCACAGGAGAGGTGTTCAGGCCCACTAAACATCTTGGTGTCCCTTCTCTAGACATGCTCCAACAGGTCATTGTCTTTCCTGTGCTGAGGATCCCAGAGCTGATGCAGTGGTCAAGGTGGGGTCTCACAAGAGTGGAGCAGAGGACAATTCCCTCCTCTGACCTGTGCCCACACCGCTTTGGATGCAGACCAAGACCTGTTTGCTTTCTGGGCTGCAGGTGCATATTGTTGTGTGATAACCTCCCATGTGTAGCCTCCCATCTACAGGTCCCCACCAGTCCTTCTTGTAGGGCTGCTCTTGAATATTTGCTCTGGAGTACTTACTTACTGATAAATCTCATATTTGGGGGGAAAAATTATCATAGGATTAGTTGGGTGAGTTTTTCTTTTATTTTTTTTTCTGCATTAGCCATCATATTTGGATTATGATTCATAACCCCATTAAACCTGACATTTACTCATTTTAGTACTTGTGCATTTACTTTTTCCAGTCTAAGCACAATAGTTAATGCTTTTATTTACTGCACTTGTCAGAATTCCAGACTTTTTTTCCAACTGGAGATAATTTTGGACTGAGATCTGGGATTTACCACCATCCATCAAGAGCCTGCCACCCTTCATCTAGATGTCATCCACAAAACTGGCATGTGTACACTGTCCTGTCAGGCACGTTGCTAACGAAAAATTAGAGTAGCAGTAAGCATGGAAGAGACTCTTTCAGATCCTGACTTGTTGTGACCTTTTGTTTTGACAGGAAACCATCAGGAGCTACTCTCACTGCAGCTCTTCATTCTGTTGTGCAACCAACATTTAATAATTTCACCTGGACTGTATTCCCCTACTTACTTTACAGGACTGTCACACAGGAGTGTATAAACCCTTGTTACAGCCAAAATATGTCACATCTATTTATTCCCTATTATCCATTTGGCCAATTACCCTGTCAAAGGAAAAAATTAGATTCATTTGACATGATTTGTTCTTGACAAATTCATGTTGACTGTTTATTATCACCTTATTATACCCTAGGCCCTTACAAGTTGATACATTAATCTTTTGTTCTAGATATCAAACATAGCCTAAATAGGACATTAGTCCTCTGGTCCTGCTTCTTTCCCAACAAAAGTTAGAACCATAATAAAATACTGCAGAGTTATATTGCATCCTTAGCCTCAAAAAAATCCTTCACTGATTTTTTTAATGGAAGTTGTTTTATCTTTTAATGTTTTATCTTTTGAATCCAGATAAATTCATACAGTGGAACACTATGTTAATTTGGTGATACCTTTGTTTCATAGAGATGGAGAAAAATAAGGTAAAAAACAACAAATAAGCACTAATGAGCATCCCTGATTTGCAGGGAAATATTACTACTGTTGCTATTAAATCAAACAATAATTTCTGGCTCATATAATTGGAAATATTTCTAAAGTGTATCACAATGGAATTCAAGTCCTGTGAACAGATCAGAATGCTGCCCAACCTTTCCATAAAGGCAAACTGGGTCATCACTCAGCCATCTTGTTAAATAAGAGGGAAGAAAAAGGTAATCCCTTTGCAAAAAATTGACCTTGTTGTCAGATACTGATAACTATATAACTTCATCAAATAATCTCATGGGCAAAAGAAGATCACATAGTCAAGGCAGAAAAATTCAGTAAGTGTTTTTTTTTTTCTTTTTCCAGGCCATAAGCAGAAAATTACTCCTACAGCTACATATAGGCATCTGAAATATCGTACTGAAGTTGTCTGGACCACATTTTACAGATACTTTTAGATCTTAAAGATGTAATGTTTGCTACAAGCAAGCATTTACTGGTGCAATAGCTCTCAGCAGCTGCCAAGATGCAAGTGGCAACATCGGGCCCTTGCAGCTAAGCATATATTTACATGTTTCACCCTAGTTTGAATGCACAATATGAGTGTAAATGATATATCTAGATTTCTCTGGAAAAAAAAATGGACTCCACAAAACCTACCTTTGCTGTTCTAATGTTTTTGCTCAGCATGGAGAGGCTTTGGTTATTTGCACATTTCTCCCTTTCCTTGTATGAGATTTATTTAAAAAAAAACCCATATGAACACACAGCTGTCATGAAGATTTATAGATAACTCCTTCACAAAGAAGGTAAATTATTTTAGACTATTGTACCGCCTTTTCTCATCTTTTTTAAATGTGATTTTTATACCATGTAACCAGGAAAAAAAGCTCTGCTGCTCTATCTAAAGGGAGAAAATTGTGTATTCTATGCAAAAAAGTCCCACAGACCAGTGTTATTGTAAACATTCTCATAATATTGTTGTGTAGCAGGAAAATGGAATTTCTATTCATTAGTCTCTGATAAAACCTATCTCCCGCATCTAAAAATAGAGACATATTGGTAGAATAGACACAAAGCCTAGATTCCTAGACAGAAAAGTTATTTATTGCTGTTATGGATTTAAACTGTGTTCAACAAAATATGATGAAAATGAAAGGTAGGAATATTGAGTAAATGAAAACTTTTTCATGATAATAGGAGAAAGAATTACAATGTGTGTGCTTGCCATTCATAGTAGAGTTATCAAAAATTGATAGCTAACAGCTCTTTTTCTTCAAAGCATTTTTTCCATTGAATCGAAATATTAAATCTTTAGTTTACCACATTTTTTGCTTCAAACACAGGTGGAAATTTCAAAATTACCTTAGCAATGGAGGAAATAGCTCTACCTATTCCCCTCATTTTGCAGAAAAACATTCCTAAACTGCAGTGGAACTCTGAATACAAATTATTTCTTGAACACCTCAGCAGAGCACTTTGTGATTTTCAGCAGTAATAACTATAAGCACTGGAATGAGGAGACACCATCATAAAAATATCCACAAATTGCCTCTGTGTGGTAGTGAGAAGAGGGAGAGATATCATTCCAGGTTAATCAATGGGCGGATTTTGGATCGTAATCTCTCAATCAATCAACACTCTGGTAGCTTTAAAACTTAGGCAAATACTAAAAGTGGAAAATGAAACATACTCATCAAGAAGGTCACCCCATTCTGTAGAGATAATATTGATCTATTAGACAGAGGGGGGCATTAAAAAAACCTTCTGAACAGTGTTGGCCATTTGAGTTCAATAGCCAACACTGAAGGTGTGAAGGGACAGATAGATATCAGCTAGTCTTCCAAGAGTTTTCTGTGAACAGCTTAAATTAACACATGCCTTCTGAAATCAGTTTTTTGGACACTGTAGATGGCTCTGAAAATGGCCTCTGCTTCCTCCCTCTCTGTTCTTCAGAAACCTTTCTAAAAGCAGCAGAAAAGGAGCAGTATGGGAGCAGAGTAATCCTCTGAGTAAAAAGTATCAGTGTCCACTGATGCTTTTGCTTCTCTCTGTGTAGAAGGACTTTTACTTCAAACATTTTATTCTGGAAAATGCCTAGATCTTCTCAGCTGAAAAATTTTTCACTCCACATATCAATCCAATTCGTGTAACTGCTAATGGACTGAGTTACTTTATCAATATGTTCGTCTTATCTTTTGTCTAGACCTTTTTGAAGACAAACAAATGGTATATCCTCTTTGAAAGGAGGTGTTTCACTCTGATGTGTAACACAAGTATTTGATCTCTCTTTCAGCTATATACTGTGTCTGGTTCAGTGTGACATGCTTTTACCTGAGACAAAGCTGAAAAAGCTGAGAATTTTGAGTGATAAATTGGGCTGCTTGGTTGGTAAGATCCACTGTGGCTCAGAAGTCACCATCATCCCCTCCTCATTAATGACTCAGTATCCACAGTTCTAATTTTGGCATCTGGTTTCTAAATGGAAGAGCCTAATTTGACTCTTCTATTTATATTTGTGATGGACATGACAGTTCCAGAGAGTGTATTGCCCTTCCTTGCATCACTCTTTGAGAATTATATCAGTGTTATAAGAGAAGGTGTCCATTCAGTAAATGAGCCAAATAACCTGGAGTCATCAGTAAAATTAAATATGTGATGCTGTCTGGTCCAGAAATTGTGACTGAGTTATTTTTGAAATTATTTCTGAGGGATAAAAAGCTGAGAGGAATGAAAAGAAATCCAATATTTTCACTCCCAGATGGGAAATCCCTAAAATTAGGCTTCAAGGTTCAATTTAAGTTTTTGACAAGCTCATGGTTTTGATAAATAATCAATAAACTAAAAATAGTACAAACTGTATATAAATAGCTGCCTTGTAAGAGGCAGGAGTACAAGAAGTATTTCACTTCTTCCTATGACTAGAATTAGAAAAGAACCTTGTGGACACTTTTGGGTTTGACCTCACTCTAAGTCAAAACATTTTTATACTGGCAGAAGTAACTTCCATATTTAAATGACGTAGTGAACTAAAGACAGGGGAAGATCAGTTCCCACTATCAATGCCCATGTGAAGAAACTTCCTGAAGAGCCTAGAATAGCAGAAAAAAATCACTTTACTATGTCAGGTTTGGTCTGCATACACAGTGATTCTGAGAAGGAAATAGAAGAGCTAAAACCTAAGAGGCTTTTCTGTGACACAAGAGGTATTAGTTGGCAAGGAGCACCACAGCACAGCTCCCTTGGATAATTGTGGGAGACAGGTTTGCTTCCTTGGTGTATTAGAGAGCATCTCCAGTTCAGCTTGTTCTGCTTTGTTGCTGGAGAAGTGACAGGATGCAGGGTAGGAGCCAACTGAAGGGACACATAACCAGGACTGGTAGAAGAATTAGGATCCAGCAAATATACCAGCGTTATTAGCAGTAATGGATCAGTCAATTTTTCCTGTTTACTCTCAGTGCAGCACAACTGAAGTTGATGAGCTTACAGGGATATATTGTCAGGGAAAATCTGGCTGGGTGTATAAACACTACCAAGCCATTGTGTTTATTTGAAACAGCCTACAGCCTTTTCATCTGCTGAGCGACAAACTGAAATCATAACGTTTCATTTAGGCTCAATTTCTGAAAATTATGGCACATCCTAGTAGATAAGTACATATTTCTCATCTGATACAAAATGATCAACTTACATCAGAATTGAATCTCAGCTGGCAAATGTTGCATGATATGATTTGCTTTCTTCGATGAGGAAGAGGAACTCCAAATGTATGATTTATTACAGCTTTTTGAATTGGGTCCATCTGTGAAGAGAGAAGAAGAAAAATAAAAAGCTTTTGCTGTTCCACTGTGTGCTATGTTATCTAAAATCTCAAAACAGATTCTGCATCATTCCATACTATGACCTAACAGAAAACTACTACTTTTCTTTAAACATGAGTATTTATTTTTCATGTAGTTATAGAAAGAGGTTATGCAGAAGGAAAAGAAAATGTCATTGACTTTCTTGGAGTACGTATATTTAGCTCAATTTTATATTTCCCTTTACTGAAGAAAGGTATGAGCTGTAAATGCTGAACAGGTTTTCCTACCCAAACATCAATTTGTGATTTTTACATCAGAGAAAAGCTAGCTCAATAAGCAAAAGAAGAACATTTTAAATAAAATTACTAAGAAAAAAATTAATGAAAATTGAAATAATATTATGTACATATAATTTCAGAATAGCACACAATACCTCAGTATTATGAAATAATAATAATATCCTGTGAACCAATAAATAAATCTCTTCCTTGAAACAATATCTACACAATTTACAAAAGATAAAAATCCTCCAAATGTTATTTTCAGTCATTTGGAGGAAACTATTTTGCATAGACTCGGCTTTAAGGATGAATTTAGACCTTTATGAAAAGGATTATTCTGAGCTAACTTCCACCAGAACACTGATCTGATAGTGTCTGCAAGCCAGGTTCCTTATTAAAAAAAATGTATGCTATTTTGCAGAGAACTTCACAAAAACTACTTGAGGTATACTTTTTTACTTGGAGGATTGAAATCACCATCCCCAAATTCATTGAACAAAATGCTTCTTATTTCTTTTTCACAAAAAACATTTGACAGACACTTTAAAAATCTGGAAATAGCTTTGCAGCAACTTGGTTAAGCCACTGATATTTTTTACATTTAAATTGTTAAAAAAAATCACATATTTTGAATAATTCTGATAATCAGTATTCACGGTGTATGTAATGAAAAAGATTCCATCTTTCTCCCTGCCCATGTCTCCATGATTCACTGTTTTCTAGTCTGTTGGCAAAGGGTTATTTGATAAATAAAGAATCAGAGCTTGTCCTTAGAGTAATCAATTATTCATGAAAGCTGTAATGGTAGACAGTCATGGCCTGTATTGCAGTGAATCCAGAGCAGATCACTACAGAATTTTTGCATCACCTGACAGCTGTTCAGTGTCAAATATGAAATTGGTCTTTAAATTAATTCCTGTTGAAAAGAAAATAAGATTGATAAAAAAAAAATAAATAAACATACAGACACACACAAACCCTCCAACCAAACCAAACAAGACAGCAGAGCTTTATAGAGCTGCAGACTGGTCTGGAAAAAATTCTCTGTTTGAGCATCTTCAATTTGATATGAAACACTGCATACATTTGCATACTGACCAGTATAAAAGAACACCAATCCCACCTAGAAACGAAGGATGCCACTTAACATTAACCCCAAAATAACACTGATGACTGAGGGCATAGTATATCAAGCTCTGAAAGACAACAGCAAGTTGTGTAAGACTTTCTGCAGTAATCAAGGCATGCTCTAGCAGCACTCTTTTACTGAGTAACACAATCTAGAAAAAGCCCACAATCCAAAAACACTATTATGAACACCAAAAATGACACCACTACATAGGAAAGTAAATAAATTGTAACAGCTCTTCTTTTTTTTGACTGCTCCACAGAGAGGTGAATTCTTACACTAGCAGAATCAATAGACCTGTATCTTGCTGTTTTTAACACTAAAGCATGACATGGTCTTAACTGATGCTAATTCTGTGCTGTTCAAGCTTGGAAAAATTCTGTTCCTCTTGCCACTACAGGTCTAAAGTAATTAGGGAAACCTGAAGTTCAGATACATGGATAAGTCAGCTCAGGGTAACAAGAAATTGTGCATTCTTTGATCCAGTGAAACTGTTTGGTTTCACATTAGCCACAGCTGTGCGATTCTTTAGAGAGCTTCTTTGTTCACTTCCTCAAGTTATGGCACTTGTCAGATAATGTGAGATAATGGCCTTCAGTGTTACCCTGTTAATCTTTCCCACTATCTCACAAGCGCCCATTATCTCACAACAGCTTGAGAAAGCAAACAAAGTTCTTTATGGGTTAAATAAAAGGTACTACCATGGTTCAGAAGATAAAAAAAGTAACTTTTTTTTTTTTTTAACTGGACTTACCCATCTTCAGAGTAAGTATTCTAGCACCAAATGAGGTTGGATTTCTGAGGCAACTGATGCTTTCATATTGAGAATGAGACAAAATATTTTTTAGAATTAAAACCGTCATGAATGTGCAAAACAGTTGCTTTATGTTATACTTAATTTTAATTTGGTCTCATGGAAAAAATGTGTGGTTTCTTTCCTAATAAGACCACAGATTTTTCTCTTGTTTATCTGCTGATGCTGAAACCCATCAGCACCCTTCCCTTTGAGTTTTTAAAGATGTAGAATTCTAGGTATACAACTACATGGCATTACTGGGAATATGATGCTTTGCATTTGTGGTTCTAAATGAAGAAGAACTCTGGATAGTTTCCAAATTAATTAAGAAAAACTGCTTCAAAATAATAATCCGTTCTCTGCCAGTTCATAGACTCATATAATTGTTTGGGTTAGAAAGCACCTCATAGATCATCTATTTCCAACCCCCTACCATGGGCAGGGACACATTCCACTAGTCCATGTTGCTCAAAGCCCCATCCAGCCTCGCCTTGAACACTTCCAAGGATGGGAGAATTGTTCTTTGATACTGCAAAGCACAGTTTTAAGTTAGACTTAAAAACTTAGCACCAGATTCTAATAAATTAGGGACAGAATGCTTGAGGGATATTTAATATTATTCGTTTTCCCTGAAGATTTAATTTGGGAAACATTATCAATCCATAAATTCCAAATAAACATCCAAAAGCATCAGATAAGCCTCTACAAGTTTTACGCAGGAAATCGGAGAGCCAACAGGATACTTAGGTGCAGCATGATAAGGACTCAGATCTCACAGATACTGGAAGACAGAGAGGAGACCTGCTGAGAGTCAGAGGAATAGAGCTTGCTGATTGCAGAAAATTGAGAGCAAGAATTGCAGGGAAATATAGAGAGGGTAATAGTATCATATAGCTGAGATAACCAGTAAGTGATGAGATACTTTAAAGCATCTCCATGCACTTTGAGACTTACTGAACATTACTAATTACACATATAAATTTCATTTCAACTTATGTAAGTGATATGCACTTTCAAAATAAAGGTTATCATGATAAACTTTGATAAAATCTGCTTTTAACTCATTACTAGTTCTCTTTTACAATTCTGGATTATATTTCTTAGACTAAAATAATTTAATTTACTCTCATTTAAAGTGAAGGACAGAGAAGTTTGCACTTCACATGAAAGATTATCATTCAGATGTCAAAGCTGTGCAGAAGACCAAGGCTGGCAACATGTCCCTTTACTTCCTCTTGACAATATATTTGCACTGTACATTACAACACAAAGAGAGTTTGCTCTGAGAACTGCACTGTTTGACTTGTCTGTCCCCTTTTGGCTTTCTACTCTCCAGCACCAGACATTTTCTATGTATCTCACTTTTCCATGTGGTCAGTCTAGGGATAGCACAGTGCTCAAGGTTTAATGCAAACAACAGGATGACTATTGGATTGAGAAATTAAGATAAATATATAAGTTAATTTGATTAATTTTTAGTTTCAATATATGCACATCAATAACATCCTCTGTGTTTTAATTAATCAAGACAGAATTTGTGGCAAGATGATATGATTCACATTCTTTGATCAAATAATGTACTCCCCAAAATCTTCAGGAACTTACCATACTTTAGAAAAATCCAGGTTTAAACCAAGGGCATGATAGAAATTGTCCCCTTACTGCATATTCTTAGCTTTGACCCTATCACTATAATTTAGTTTTGCTTGTTTTAAATTCAGTCATGCCAGACCTATGATATTATCTGTATTCCTTGTTCTTGTGCTCACTATAGAGCATGAAATGCTCTTTATTTTGTGGACTGAAGGTGAAAGGAGTGGCTGTTGCATGAACTTTTCTGGAGGAAGCACCTACCACAAAATCACCAAGAAGTTGACCCAGGAGATCCCTTGTTATCCTATCTGGGACACTTTTCCACAATCACCACAGCTGATATCCTTGAAGGCTGGCTGTAGCCAAGTCTTCATCTCATTAAATTTTCAGTAAAATCTGTGTAATGCAGAACCTGAGATGGTATATTTTACATACAGAGAAATCTGATCCCTTTGAAATTAAATCTTACATATTTTCCACAAATAATTGCTAAGTGTTTTCACATGCACACATGAGATTTTGTGTGTGTGTGTGAAGAATTGTTTTATGCTGAAGCTGAAATTGAAACACAGATTTCAACAAATTTCAGTGTCTTCCTGAATTTCAATAATTTTTAATATATATAATTTTTATTAGTTTCTTTTCTGTGACTTCTTATCCCAGAGGCATAAGAATATGCCTAAGTTAAAAACCATAGCAAAGCAAGAACCAAAGGAAAGCATGTAAGCTTGATCCACAAAGGCTCAAATCTTAAAGGGGATATAAAACAAAGGGACTTATTTTTTAATTTTGCATTAAAACCAAAAGCCATGATATGAGCATTTCAGATGCTTAAGGTTTGCAATAAATTGAAATTCACTAAAGCCTATAAATGAAACCATCCAGGTCAAAGGATAAGATGATGTGGATGCCTAGAGCTTGTTCAGAGCATATGTTAGGCCTAAAGCAATCAAAAAAGTAAGAAAGTATTTTTACCTCAAGACCAAAGAAATTAGCTGGAAAAGATTGACTCAGACCAGATATGGTCTTACACTAAATGAGCAGAAAAACATGTCAGGTCATTGAAGCTCACAGGAAAAAATTGCTCTAGAACATTTGAGAAGTAATCAAAAAATAAAAATTATCCACCAAATTACTGATTTCCATTACTTGAACAGCTAAGTGAATTTAGTGACACAGGTACCACCACCTCCCAGAACCTCTTAAAATCCAGATCCTAACATATTTGATATTAATATTGTGCTTATTTGGCCTCATTTTGTACTTACTAATTCATGTGTTTGTAGAAGTCCAGACCGATGGCAAGAAACATAGTCATAAATATGTAATTATATACATCTAATTGTAATAATTATGTACAATTACTCATAATATAATTCCTTTAATGTTATTTTGATTGTAACATTGCACTGTGTTAGGGCTGTAACATTGATAAGAAATAAGGATAACTCAGTACGGGTTCCTTTCATTCACTCTCTTATGTTCCAACAAACAGCGAAACTAATAAGAGAATAAGAAACATTTTAAATCCTATATCAATCTTTGCCATTACCAAGCAAAAATCCCAAAATATCACATCCTCCACGTCATACTTATTGCTCAACCTGACCCATTTTTAAAACTGCATGATAAATGCAGATTTAACACCAACCAGTTCAAACATAAAACTGCCTACTTGATTATTACTGTGCCATACTTAGAGAAACACAGAAAGGTTAAGCCATAAGAATGCTCCTCAATGGTGCAAAGTCACTGTCTCATAGCTCAGGATTCCTAGAGCCAGAAATTTTCTCACAGCATAATTTGACTATTTCAAATTGAAAACTGAGCAGCTCCTCTGTGATCTCAGTGGCATCAAGAATTCACAGACATTTCCTCTGCAATCATGCTGGCCACTTGTAGAGATGCAGCAATATTATATTAGATACACTACATTGTATTATTATTACTTATGCAGAAAGTTAGACATTTTGGAGAACTCTTGGACTTTCAGACTTATATTGGCTGTAGAGACTGCTCACATTATGAGCACTGGGCAGTTGAGTAGAAGCTACTCCTTCTCCAGGTAATACCTGGCATCTGCTGCATTTGCATTTTCAAGCAGCACAAAGCATGTGCAATGGGTATAAAACTTCCTGGAAAAATATGAAGTACTGTGTGTCACACATTGCTGTTCATTTTTGTGTTTGCACAGCAATCCCAACACTCATAAAAGTATTTATTAACCATGCACATTAAAAAAGAAAATCTCTCTGCAGAACATGATGCTTTCCAGAAGTGTCAGACCTATAACTTACAATCTACCTGACACCTTCTTAATATCCAGATGACCATGTCAGAAACAGAACACCTCAGCAACAGCTCACCAATTTGATCCTAAGTATATGTGACATTCTACATTTCCATAAGAAATAAGTCCCATTGTTATGGTTGGCACTCCACGGCTGTTTTTTTCAAAACCACATTAATCTGTGAAAAAGAATCTTATAAACTAACCAAAGAACTCAATTCAAAAGGAATGGTGGGAAAAGCTTAGTAAGCATAATTAAACACACACACAAAAAAATTATGTTCAACAGTAGTTTGCTCTCATGTACAACTAAAACAATATCAAACAGAATACACATTCTAGATGCGCTATCTTGCATGGCTTAGCCTTTTGCAGCTAATTTATTCAATGTTGCCCTAGTAATTATGGTGAATAATTATGCAGAGTTGAACTCAGCACTACCCATTTTTTCTTAGTGTCTACCATTACTGTTTTTATCAATGAAAGAGGGTAGAACTAACTTGATGCTTTCCATGTACGTAAACTGAAATATTGCTCATCCTTGTTAAATATAATTCATGTAAAATATCTGCACCAATGACAATGATGCGCAATATTTACAAAATAATTACTTATCTTTTAAAAAGTGGTATCTATTAAAAACAAAATTGCTGTCAGTTCTCAAAAAATGCAACAGATCACTAAAATAGTACTTAAGAATGAATTCCCAAAGTAAAATTTTTATTTTTTTGTTGAAATCCTGTGTTTCTTTCTTTTTTTTTCTTTTTTCCTAGCTGAGCTATTTAATTGCAGCAGTTGTCTAGTCACCTTTCTGATGTGACTCTAGTATTTCTTCCCTTATTTTTTTTGTAGATTTTTCCACTTGCAAATAAGATGCTGAAGCAGCAGCAGTATTCCTGGCAAGCTGCTTGAATACAGAGAAACCAGTCAGAGCAAAAGGATTTGCATTCACAGTGGTATTGCACACAAATACTGTAACCACAGAGAGATTATGCAAATCCTTATACTCTGATTGTCTAATAATGGTTGTCAGTCAAAAGACAAAAATTTGCATATGCTAAGGCTAGTGAGAAATAATCACACAGTGATTATGCTAATCAAACACACTAAACAACATGTGAAGGATTGTCAAACTGGAACAAATCTGTGTATGTATGCTAAATACAGAAACACACAGTACTAAGAGAACATTAAGGTTGCAGATCAAGCCCTTAAAAACATGAAATGCCTATAAGCCTTAATTTGACACCCTTGTGAATTTATATTTCTGAAATATGCTCACATCTTTTCCCCAGAAGGTTTTGGCTTTGTTTGCTTAGAAGATGGACAACATTCACCTAATGAGCAACTGTTCAATGTTGTGTTTTGTCCAAGAGGTTCAATGAATAACCCTAAACCTCATTGACTCTATAAAGCTGAAACCTCACTCCCAAATGGGAATTATCAGCCTATTCATTGGCTCTCCTACAGTCTTCACTGGCCTAGGATGTGAGTAGTTCACAAGTATAATTAACTTACTTTGAAAAATTCTTTTTTAGATAGACGGTATTTTCTCAGAAATAAAGAACAAAAATTGTAGACCAGTTCCAGCTACTCAACCTAATGAACCTGAGAGTACTTACTATTATATTGCCTTTCCTATGTTCCCCACAAAGTTCCTGTTTGCAGATTCATCTGTGAGCTACTAAACACAGCTTTACCACTGCAAGTTGGACTTACAATCCACAGAGCTCTCTGGGAAATGTTTGTGTTAAGCTACTTGCCTAACATCTCAGGGAACAACTCTCTGGAGTTGTTCAGAGAATTGTTTCAACTGATTTTCTAAAATGGGATAGCCCTTATTTTAGTCCTACCTCATTCCAAATATGCTTTCTGGTTTATGCAACAAACAGAGCAAAAATACTATGGATAATAAGCTCCTCAATTGTGAAACCATGATTGATTACCAGTGCTTATCCAAAGGAAAATTCTATCAGACCTATAAGATTCTCCTAAAGAAGAGAAGATGAAAGGCAGCCAAATGTGGTGTGTTTATCATACTGCTCAATTATCTAGTTGACAACACTCAATACAACAATTGCAGCATAAGAACAGACCAACACGAAACAGATCACCTTGAAAGTGAGAGAATTACTCATTCCATTTCTAGCAGGCATTAACAAAGTGGTGTGCAAAGAAAGGGTGGATTGCTTCTTTTATCTGCTCACTTAAGTGAGCACTGGCAGATGGTAAAAATATGATTAAACCCAAAACAATTGCTTAAAACAAAGACACATAAATGCTACACTCTCCCTAAAGATATCTCTAAAGATACCAATAAAGATAAAAACCCAAGGTTCATAAACACCATTTGTTTTCTGAGACTCACCAAGAACAAAACAAAAATAAGTTCATGAGAAAAAGAATCAATTTTAAAAAGTTAAGGGCATTTTAATGTTTGTGCTCAAGAGTTAGGAACAAAAGGTTGGCAGGGCTAATGAGGGTTGCACAACAAATTCCCAATAGCATCATTCATTTATGAATGCACCTCAGAAAACTGTACCAAGTATTATAACTGGTATTAATAATAGCGAGTCTTTCTAATCACAACAACAAGAAAAGCAGGATATCTGCCTGAGAACTGGCAGAGAGGCACTTGATTCACTCTTACAAGTGAATTGCTTACAAGTATCAGGGTGCAAAGTGGTCTCTGAACACTACATGTTTTTCAGAGAAGTGACTGGATATGTATGTGTTTAAGGACTGAGAAAATAATCCTGCAATGCTAAGTTCCTGTTCATGCTGCTACACTTTTTTAGCCTATTTAAACTATTCTTCTTATTTACCATTTTTATTCTGTTATATAACTGGAATGTTTAAAGAGGTATATAATCAACTTTAAAAAATCATTATATGCTTCAGACTTCATTAAAATACTCTATAAAATCTATAATTTTAGAGCATTTCAACACACGTCACAAAATCTTACTTTATTAAGATTTAACAACGGGATAAGTTACAATTCTTAAGCCATACTTGTAAAATCAGAAAATAAAAAACTAAAAGGGACCCCAACACATAATTTAATCCATACATCACATAATAAAATGAAAAAATATTAAGAGGACAGAATAATTTTATCCCAGGTTCTGGTGGGTAATACTTCAGTGAGCAAGTATTTTTAGGAAGCATGGGCTAAAATATAGCAGTTGAATGTTGTACAGAATGATACTTTCCAGATTCTCATTTTATAATTGTTTCAGTGTAAAACACTTCAACATTTCAATTGAAAAGTTTTATAAAGCTGCTCTGCTTGTTTAACCACCATAATTCTCACAACCCCTTACAATGGAGTAATTAGAAAACTACTGCATTTTTCTCTTGGCTTTTAATAGATGTCTGTCTATCTTCAGAACCTGGTACAAATACTTCACTTCAAGTGGAAGCTGAGATATTTGCTAGCATAATTATTTGACTACCAGTGTTCCTCTGGTGTGTTTTCTTTTTTTTTCCCCATTCCCTTCTCTTGAAAGGAAGTTCTACTCTCCTTTTTGTAATAATTCCAGGATATAAAACCATGTGACCAACTCTCATCATTGTGTCTCACATCTGGAGATTCAAGATGATCTTATTTAAATTAATTGCATCACCAGCACTCAATAGAGAAGAATAATGTTCCTCACACTTCTCACATATGAATGGCTGTAGTTTGCACATGCAGCTGAAAACACCCTTATAACATGTAATGGTGAAATATGAGGGTAAATTATGTCCATGGCTATATTCCTAACCCTAATAGAGATCACTTAAGAGCATTATAACTCCTTGCATGCAAATAATACTTCACCTTTGCTCAGATCATGGATTATGGACCACAGGAGAAGTCATTAACCTGCTTACTCCCTCCATAACATGATTACCTCTAAAACCTCCCTGAGTTTTTAACCAGGATAAGACTGAGTGTTCAGGATATTCACTTCCAATAAGAGAGAGAGGAATATGAAATTGGAAAATGGGAAAAAAAAAGTTGCAATTTCTTGATATAGTTTAAGAGCTTACATAATAATGTAAACAAGCATAGCTCTTAGTAACTATGCATGCATAAACAACATTAGGATTTGGTACTAAGCTGAGAAAGATCCCAAGATAAGGGGAAATAAGTGGTCAAAGGTGATTTGCATTTTAATAAAGTACTTCTAACTGAAAAATTAACATCTACCCGATTTCCTCTTCAGGCTCTCTAGGAAGAAGAAAGCAGGAAAATATATTAAAAAAATAATTTAGAAATAAATGGAGGTAATTTCCAACTCCAATAAGTGGAGATTATAACCCAACTCCCAACCAGTTGAAATGTCTCATTTTCTTCATGGTAAAAAAACAGGACTACCTTCCATTTTGATAAAAAGAACACACTTATACCTTCACTGGGTATCCACATTGTGACTGTACTTTTCCAGTAATTCTCCACAGATTACCACTGAGATTCATTCCAACTCCCCTGTCAGTCTTAGTGACTAAGTCATTAGTGCAATCCTGAGTGCACTGAACAGCTGTGGAGAAAATAGTTATGGCTCATTCACTACTTGAAGTGCTTTAATCCCTTCCTACTCATCTCTGAAATGTGATGCATTAAATAATTCTCAGCATGTTTTTATATAATTTGGAAAAAGATGAAACATTAACAGTGTACTTTTCCATGCAATTTCATCTTTGAAGTTTTATCTGAGTAATATATCAAAATTAAAATTTAGAAAAAGGTGTTGCCAGGGAAGTACCAGTCTGACCCCAAGTTCTGAGCTTTTTGTAGATCAAAACAGAACTAAATGAAACCAAGGAAGGAAAGAAATCTGTTTTTACATGTCTGCATATAGAAATACCTGTCTATGAGTTCAAGATACTTTAAAACAGGATTAAAGTTGTAATCTCCCCTCCTTGCAAGATTCTACTACCATAAAATAAGTATTAATATAACTACAAATACCAAAATGTCGAGTTAATAAGAACTTTTGGCTTCTGTCACAACTTTGGTAACTTTGATTTTGGGAAAGGATGCTATCACAAGGTGAACAAATTCACTTTACTGTCATGGCAGGGTGTATTGGTTTGGACTAGTTCACACATTTTCTTGAAATATCTGATTGTTTAAAGTTGCTTCATATTGATTTTGATATTGATTTTTGATCTTTATCAAAAGATCAAAAACTCGAACTGGATGCCTGAATCAGCTTTGACTGCACTGGTGGCATACAGATCCTGGCACACAGAAGGTAATCAGAGGTTCATTGACCAGGTGAGGACTCTGGGCTGTAGTCCAGCGAGTAAGAAGGGATGTTCTGTCTCCCTCCAGGCTGCAATCCCAGATGAACTAATACATGCAAATGGGAGCCAGAATTTAGGCAAACATGAATGGATGAAGCAGCTAGACAGTGAACTACTGCAGGTAAGCAGCCCTGAATAGTTCTTCCATCTCCTCAGCTGACCCCTGCCAGCAGGACAGCCTCACTTCACATTAAGTGAAACTGTGGTGTCCATTGAATCTTTGGAACTAGGGAGGCTGAAAAGGATTTGGTGTATATTATGAACTTACACATAATAGGAAGTCTCATCTGAGTATTTCCCTTTACAAAGATCATTTACAGACAGGTAATTAACATGAAAACCGAGCTGTACTAGAACTTTTGGCAAATCCACTTGCCCTTATGCACAGCCTTATGACTTTGCAGGAGACAGCACAGGCATAATTGATTCAAGATCATCCCTGTCTGGAGCACCTCACAAAAGTACCTGTGGATGTGAAAACAGGCAATTTTATTGCCTGGGAACTGTGCAGTTGTTGTCTGCAAGTCAAGTACTTAAAGACATCTGTGCTGCTAGCAGGTCTTTTCAGAGAAGAAACTCCAGGATGCACAAGCGGTCCAGCTTTGATTATTTTGAAGGTTTCACTTTTGCATTGTTTAAGGCCTATGGATATTTTAAGTGCATTGTCTCCACTTTTATAGTAAAAGTTCTGTCCTGGAGATATCTAAAACACAGAATAGGTATGAAGGACCGGATAAAATAGCAGCAACTTTCTGAACTCTGAAAACAAATGAAGAAATAAAAAGTGCAGTGCAAATTCGCACAGGGTTTGCTCTTGTCATCTTAGATGTCTTCAGGGCTCTCAGCCCTGTCCCTGGTCCTGTTTACTACTCAGTTAATTATCTGTGATTATAAAAACAACATCACAAATGAAAACATCATTCCTCCTGCTGCTGTAAAGTTTTTATACTGATGTAATATTACAGATGAACCCATGACTTATTCCTGCTTACCTTGACACTCTGATGGAACAAGTGCAAACCAAGGCTTGACCTTGGATCTCAGCTTTGACAATTATGATTAGATCTTAATACACACTGCACACATTCCAGGACCAGGATTAATCATTAATGATCAGGATCTTTGTGACACACTTAAGAGGCCAGGAAATATTATCCTCATCTTACACGTAGGAACTGAGAGCAAGTAATATTTCAAGGTCACTGTGAAGGTCTGCTACTGAATGCAGAGTTGAAGCCATCATCTCTTCCACCAACTCCTTCTTGCTAGCTCAGAGCAGCATTCTTGATCAACCCTTACCACACCTTGTGTCTTTTGGCTCTTGTTTAAAAAGACAGTCTGATTTTTACCCCAGCAGCTCTCAGGAACAACAGTATGCACAAACAGTTCTGCCATGGGGTAGGATAACTAAAAAAGTACTTCCGAAGCAGCTGCAAACCACAGTGCTCCAACCTTCCATCTTTTCCTGTCTCTTCTTAAAAGTGCTGCCGTCTTTTTGGGCACTAATGAGAAAACCCTTCTTTTTGTTATTTCCTTGTAATTTGCATAGCAGATTGCCTCTGCAGTGGCTGTGCCTACAGCTTGAAAGAAGCAAAAAGCAGGAGACTCAAAAACAGAATTAAAACAAAATGTTGGTTGTTATATTGAAATGGACTAGTGTCTGTTTTTCCTTCCACACACACAAAATATATGCTATTATAAAAGGCATAAATGCAATCACCCATTTGAATAAAAAAATGATGGGAAAGGTTTTTTTCTTCTTTCCCTCTTTACAAAATCTTCAGTTCACACTCCACATGAGGAGACACACAGCACATTTTCAGCATGCAGCAGTGTCATCTGACCCTGAAAAATCCAGTATGTTGTTAAGAATCATCATGTTTATAAACACCATTTCTGAACTATCATAATTCAAGAACCTGGTTTTAGTTTTCCTTTCAGATTTATGATTACTGAAATGGCATTACCAGTGCAAATTTTCTCTCTCTCAGTTCATGCCTTTCTCTCATCAAATCTCACCTTTTGCTGATCAAATCCAAAGATAAACAAGTCGAAAACACCCACGTGGCAAAAACTTTTATGATACCAGGCTGGTCAGGTTTCCCAACTGTTAATATTAGACCTGGACTCAAGTAGAATGTGCTATTTCCTGGCTGCTGTCTGCAAAACCAGCCACTCATCAAATCTGCTTCTGTCTGAGATTAGTATCTGAATTTGCACTTTTGTTTGGCCTGATGACTTTAATGCGAAAATCAGAATGACGCCTTCTGGCCTCCACAGAAACCAGAGAGAAAATACATGTGCTTTCCTTAATACGCTTTGATCAGAATGAACACCTCACTAATGGTGGTCAATTACTATGCAAATATCCAGTAATTGCACTAGTCAAAAGCAAAACATGCTACAAAAAGCACTTTAAAAAATCCTCAACAATCCACAAACAAAACCTAAGAATCCCCAAGTAAAACCAGAAATGAGCAGTACAAGGCAAAAGTTAATTATTAAGAAACGAAGAAAACCTGTTTCAGTCTAAGTTTTCAAAACCTATGTTGTTTACACTGATGTAACTACAAAAGAAGAAAGCTGCAACTTTAAACTGGCACATTGTAAGTCCTGTGTTTCTATAATTATGCTTTTGCTGTCTAAGATTAATCAGGGCAGTTAATGATGCAAAAAATTACATTTATAATCCAGTCTGAATATAGCTGTACTGCAAGCTATGATCTAAGTGCCATTAAGGTAAATGGAATTAATGGGCTGTCCCTGGCAATTTTTATATCTATCAGTTACTAATTAACATTCTTCTGCAAAGAATAATTTATGGGGGAAAAATACATACAGAAACAGTAATGTTAAAACTTGCAACACAGAGTGGTCACAGGGTAGCTGTGCAGCTGTAATAGACAATGTGTTGTGCTCGTTTCAACAGAGAATAAGAAAGTGCCAACTGGCACTGCAAACAGTAAAATCTTTTATGTTAAGTAATTTATTTTATATTACAGCAAATTATTACTGCCAAGGATGAACTTTTGTGAGAAATCTCAACTTCAGCTAATAATGGAAGGACTGAGCAGAAGCAACAATAAAAGCTTGGTAGTTAAATTAGCTAGTAAGAAAAATGAGCACTGTGTGTTATCTTTGTAGATAACATAGCACATTTGCTGCTCCCAGCTTGATTACTGATTTTATGCATTTAGTACTTGCATTAGTTTTAAAAGTGTTCCTGTAAAACCTTTACTGCAATCTTATTGTAGCTCCCTTGTATTCCTCACTTTATGACACAAAAAGCACTGCATAACTTTTTAGGGTCCCTTTTGAAATCCTCCTTATCTTCTTGCCTATGAACCTATGCACCATCATTTCACATACCAGGAACTAATAGCAGAGAATAAATCTTACAGTGAACAACAAAGGCTCCAGAGGTTATCATATGCCTCCTCTTTTTTTTAAAATAAAACAATTTTTAAAAAACCCTAAAACATACACAGAAAAACAGCCAAACCCCTTCAAACATTCATCTCCCCACCTGCAAAAACGGCCCTAGGAACAGTAAGACACAGAAGTGGGTGGTAGAATCAAAATCAAAATCTAATGGTGATTGTTGCATCTGAAAAGTATTCCCCACACTAAAGGCAGTGGTAGTTAGTGGTTTTAAAGGAATATCACAATTTTTAGGTTTACTTACAGGACAAAAACAAACACGTTAATCATTCTGAATTTATACTTACAAAAATCCAGCTTAGAGTTAATCCTTCAAATCCCTGGTAACAGTATTATTCCAAGTAAACATCATCAAATTAGGTTGATTTCAATCTTCCCAGACCCTGACCAAAAATGGTATATAACTACGACAAGATCTATTACAACCAAAAATGGCAAAAATAATGTTACTAGTATTTATATAAGTGAGATTCATTATGTAATAATGGCATTCCTTCAGTTTAATACTTATTTCCTATGTCAATCACAATGAATCTTGAGTTTAGAAAAACAATTCACCAGTATGACAATTCACACTAGGAACAATTTACTGCCTTCAAATTGAAGTTGTAAAGCAACACTTAGGATATTTGCATTTTATTATAACTTAGGAAAATGCCAGTGATAAAAAACATCCTAACTTCAGAACTTACATGAACAGCTACTTTGAACATACTATAGATAATTATCAGATAAGAATTTAATTAATTCACAAACTGGGCAATTTTTCACATGGGGGAAAAAAACCTGAATTCTTGAGAACAATAATTACATTGCTATCAAAAATGTGTTGTACACTGCTAAGAATTCCATTCTCCTGCTATAGGAATAAGTGCTAAGCATTCTCGCATGTTCTCTCTTGTGTATATCCTCTCCTCCCTTTGTCACTCTGCTAGGACCCCTCCAAAATACAGAATTGCCTGTTTGGACTGCAGAATTTTAGTTAGAAGGGCAAGAGAAGCTTGCTAGAATAAAATACTGATTCACAAAAGCTGATAATCTTGCAGAGAAAAGAAGGAAAAGTCCATAAACCCAGTATAGAAAAATACAATACACCTAGTGAATTTGCTGCTTCAACAGCATAAGGAGAAATACATAATTTCATTTTTTTCTGAGGGAATTGAATGAGATAATAGATAAATCCCATCAGGATTGGTCTGACTGCATTGCAGTAAATGATAAAGTAGGTGTCCAATATTTTCATTATACAGGCTGGCACATTTGCAATATAACTAAAAATACAACACATAATATGTATGCAAATCAATGCTTTTAAAAAATTATTTTAATGCATTTGATTTCAAAGCATATTCAGATTAAGAAAAACTAAAACCACAAAACAAGCCACCACCACACAATTTAAAGCTTTTCTCTGGTGCTCTCTATGCCAGTGCATTAGGCATGTTATTGCAGGGGCTAGTGGTGCTTCTACACTAAAGGTTTTAGGCAGGCTTCCCCACTGTAACCTCTTTGTTTAGGAATTTATTAACATATTGGATGATATGCTGTTGCTCTGAACTTCATAGAAAGGAAATGGAGCTCTTTTCTAGGGGAGTACTTATTGACCTAAAATCAAAGCAAATGGAAATGTCATGTAAAAGTATCTACAAACACCATGCCAAAGACAAATATTTTTGTAATGCAAAAGGCAGATAAGTAAGACAATTACATGATAATATGGTTCAATCTCTTTAGTTATTTGCTTTTAATAGTGAATATTATGTTATTAATAGAGCTAGAGTGACTGTTCTGACAGTGGAATTCAGTCTTTTAGTCATCTATAATGAAATGTGCTAATTCACCAGAAGTTGCTGCATAGCAGGTCATTGTGCATGCCTTTGATGTGCAAATTCATGCTTAAATGCTTTGAAGACTTAGGGTCTAAAGTTCATACTGTATCCTCAGCAATTTAACATCCTATCCATTGGTGCTTTACCTGAATGCTGTCTTTGAGACAACTCTTACAACAGCTGGACAAAGTGGGACTCATTCTGCAATACATGCAGTGTGAAAAGCAAATTTTTAGCTAGTGCATAAGCTAGAAAGAGTCTTCATTCTTACACACATTATGTGCTTGTTGCCACATTATTGCCACTGTTTCAACCAATGTGAAACAATCAGAGTGTTGCACTTCCAAAGGCTTCGCAGTCCTACAAATGTTGTTATGAACACCTAATTTTTAAACCTAATAATCTAAAGTAATTAAGTAGGGCATTATCAATTTGCATTGTGGTAGTTGACTGATGTTTTACAGCTAATCTGCATTTGTCAAAATAAATGAAAAAAATTAATTGTCTTATGGTACAAAAACATAGATGCAATTGCAGGAGTGAAAAAATTCTGATTTTATAATTCAGGCATGAATCTGCTCAATTAAGCAATTTTATTATGTTAGGATGGTAGCTCAGGGTATTGGAAGCTAAGCACTGGAATGGATGGGCAAAATAACTCCTTATGGTCAATAAGCCCAAAAAAAGTCCTGTAAAGAAAAAAATTCCTCAGAATATAAAAGAGGTTTCATCTCAGACCTACTGCTTACTACTTACTTACTACTTAATTACTGCATCTACTACTTACTCTTGTACTGAGATCTGCCTTAGTCATTAACAAACTAGGGAAGCTGTCACTCTATGCATCTTCTCATCTAAGTGTGACTCTTCAAAAAGCAGTCTAAAAAGGTTATAACACAATATATGTTCCCTGGGGACAGCTACAGTTACTCAGAAAAGCACCTCTGAGGTGACAAGCACCTTGGTTTTCACTTTCCTCCAGGTGGATGCCAGTGACTCAAATAAACAAGCTGCTGCCATTGCTGTTACAGGGCACCTATGGGCGCTGACCAGCTCCTGAAAGTCTTCTCAGGTGCCCATGACAGAAGCTGCCAAGAGGCCTCAAACAGTTCCTCAACAGCAAAGGGACCTCCTTTGCAAAAAGGTTCACACAAGCAAAGAGAATCATTCAGACTTCCCAAAATCTGCAGATTTGACCTTCAGGTTTACCTTGGTGCTTCTTAGAGAATTCAGTTACCTGCTTGGAAGCAACATCTAACCCCAGGTATAACCTGGCAGGCAGCTAAACACCACACAGCTGTTTGCTCACTTTCCCCTAGTGAGACGGGGAAAAGAATCAAAAAAGAGATAAAACAGAGGGGCAGAGATAAGTACAGTTTAATAGGACAGAAAAAGAAGGCAAATAAAGGTAAAAGAACACACAAAACTAAGGATGCACAATTCATCTGCTCACCACCAGCTGACCAATGCCCAAGCCTGCCCCCAGGAGGTGAGCTGTCATGCCCCAGACAACTCCCCCCAGTTTTCTTGTTTAGATGCTATATGGTTACGATGCCATGTGGTTTGGAATATCCTTTTGGCCAGCTGGGTGAGCTTTCCCAGCTGGGTCCCTTTACTAACTTCTCATGCATCCCCAGCCTCCTTGTTGACACAATGATGTGAGAAACTGAAAAATCTCTGACTTAGTGTCAGCACTACTCTGCAACAACCAAAACGTTGGTGTGTCATAAAATTTTTCTCATTCTAAATCCAAAATACAGCACTGTACTATGAGGAAGAAAATTAGTTCTATCACAGCTGAAACCAGGTCACTCAGCCAGGAGAGAAAAGTTTTCCTCCTACACTTTCCCTCCTAAACTTTCCACAACAACATGTCAAAACATTTGTTCTCTGTTCCATTACCTTTTCTCTCTAAGCAGGATTTTTAATGTCTTAAATATTTTTTTTTGCTCTTAGATGCTAGCTTGTAACAAGACAAGCTTGTTAACTGAGATGGCAACAGGAACATCAATATTTTCTGGTGACAAGCTCATCATTTTTTCTGTCAGGGGACTTAATATACTTTCTAGAGATAAAGTGTATATCCTTCATTGTATTCTTCAATACCTATTCCTCCCTTGAAGCCTCATTTGATTTCATTATTGAGCAGCCAGAATAATACCAAGCAGGTAATCTTAAATATAATATTCATACAAAATAACATTGATTCTCCACAGCCTTATATAAAATTTCCTGTTCCAAAGCACCTGTGATTGATTTCTGGTTGTGCCTTTTTTTTCTTCCTGCTCTTTTTTTCTTTCCTTAAGCGTTTTTCATAAACTGGGAAAAGTTCATAACCATGTTTAAGTGACAACAGATCAAACAATTTTCCAATGCTACAATATCACTGAAGGGTTACTTGGAAAGAAGTGGCGCCAACATACTGAATCCTGTGTTGAAATCTATTTTAGTCTCATTTTCTGCTGACAGTTGCTCTTTTTTGCCATCCAGTGTTTACACTGTTGAATGACACAAGTCCACTTTTTCTACTGTGGGAGTCAAAACATTCCTATAAACATTGAGGTAAGACTTTCTATTCTTCAGCAGCAGGTAGCACTTTAGCTCATAGATTTACAGGAAAAACATGACTGAAGAGATCCCAAGGAGTGTGAGTACAAACACACAATTCCAATTTGAGAGATGCAGAATTCTCCCTATTCCTTCTGACTCATCATCTGCAATATCTCTCTTCCTCCTGTTTGTCAACTATGCTACCAAAATCAGCCAGAATTCAGGGGGTTTTGCACATCCTGATCTTGTTCCTGCTAGACACAGAGTTTTAATTACATAGAGGGTAGGACAGTGGCACTTTCACATCATTGGTACTGATGAATTGAAGGAAGACCTTGTAGACAAGGAGCCCATTTTGAAGATGAGGAACTGAACGGTGCCAAATGATGACATATTAATGAAGTTAGTAAGAAGGAAAATGGGCATTCTACTGTGAGATTCAGAAGGAGGAAGGCATATTACTAGAGCTTCTTAACTAACACATAAAAACATAGAAAACCAGTAGCTCAGAGATACAATATTTCATATGCACAGATATAACAAATGTGCAGATTGCCAGAAAACTCTCAAGATTTTATTTTAATGTTCTTGGGGGAAGAGGAAAAATTGCCATAGGATCAGAACTGCCTGTTCCTTCATTCTTTTGTCTACTGTTCTCTATACAGTTTCTTGCAATGCACTCCTTTTCCAAACAGGCTTTTATCACAATCACCTTGTCTAGTTTACTCCTAATGAAAAATTTAAGAGATATGCATTAGTCCATCCTTTCTTACTTAGGTGACCTGATTAGAGGGAGGAAACTCAGTGATTACATAATTCCCATGCTGTTCTGTCATCCAGCAATGACTGCATTTATTTCAATACAGACCAAGGAGCTCTTTTTAATTCAAAAAGCAAAGCGGATATAAAGCAAATCAAGCTACACTAATATTAGACCAAAATTCATTTCATATGAGTTCCTGGCTCATATGAGTTAAGGAGAAGATGCCATCAAAATTTTTTGGTCTAGCTTTTTTGGATAGCCTTATGTCCCAACTCATGTTCTGAAAGAATAGTAGATGTATTTAGCCCTTTCAGGTAACAAAGCAGATGATATGATACTTGCTTCAAGGACTAGCATGCTAAATCAAATGCATAATGGTAACTCAAAAGCAAAATACAGTTTGCTGAAAGTCTCACTTTAGAATGATACACTTAAAATGCCTATATCATAATTTCTATACTAATTCTTTCTCAATGAATGAATTTTCTTGTAATGTATTCTATCGTAATAGTTTAATTTGGGCCCCAGCTAGAATATTGCTAACGTAAACTTAAACTCCAGTAATATTCTGGATTGAGAAGTGTGAACTTGTTCCTACAGAATTTATTTGCTGTCAATTCACTATTTATTCAGCAAAAAAAAAAAATTGATTAGCTATTTCATTGTTTTACTTTAATTGTCTTTACTTGGCACAGCCATTTACAGCATTTAA
Organism: Melozone crissalis; assembly: GCF_028551555.1. Taxonomy (NCBI): domain Eukaryota; kingdom Metazoa; phylum Chordata; class Aves; order Passeriformes; family Passerellidae; genus Melozone; species Melozone crissalis. Next base: position 38,192,599 of record NW_026535794.1, read on the forward strand.
TAAATCTTTGTTCCAGAAAAGATGTATGTCTTCTACTTGAGGCTGCAGCAATCCTAGAAGTTATAATGGACACAGATACAAACCTGTAACATTTTAACCACAACATGGTAAAAATATGTACAGTTAAATATAATACTATACTCCCATTTGTCCTCTGCCCACAGGTACTCAAAAATACACTATTTGTTAAAAGACTCTGGGAACCATTTAAAACTAAAAATACATTAAACAGAACATAATTAGTTGCAGCCAACACTACTACTTAAAAATTACTAGGAAGGACATAGTTGATGTATCTAATCCTTTAGGCAATTTCTGGAGTATGTAAGAATATTTGGTATCTCTGAGCAATGAAGACAATTGACTTAAATCACATTAAAATAATGGGTACTACATTTGAGAAACTGGAAATGACCCATTTTGGGATGTCCACTTCACATCATAGTCTTACGTTTGAAAGGAAATGGCAGCTACCTCATCCCACTGCAGAAAAGTGCCTGCAGTAAGCAGATACCACACAGTCTAGAGGAATTTAGGTCAATCTCCTGCTCAAACACTTATCTCCTGTAGGACATGAAGTAAATGCCAATGTCTTTCCACCTCAATTAAGCCATCAAAGAGAAAATGAGGTACACAGGGTGCTGAAGTGTACAGTCATTGAAGACTGAGAAATTCAGAAACTAGAACAACTAGCAACAAGTTTTGCAAACCAGCATGGAGGTTTATCCCCATCTCTTTGCAGAAAAATATACTACAAGAATGGATTGTCCTGGAGTCCTTAGCTATTTCTGCCATTGTATTTAGGAATAAAAAGACAAGTAAATTTCTTGACTACAAGTGTGCAGAAAGAGAGAGCACAGCTCTTTGTTTGTATGTATATATGCCAAACTCGCAGTGTGATAAATTTAAATTTTCTTTGTAGATGGATATGTAAAGGAGGAGGGTATTTGCCTCACCCACTGCAGTGGCCTCTATTCCTTACCCCTGTGCATTAGTCTTTAAACAGCCCATTGCTGAGTGCTAAGAGGACTGAGAGGGTTGGCATGTTCCAGACACGGCAGCCCTTTGAAATGAATAGTAACAGGGTCAGAAGGGAATATTCTGTCAGAGGTGAGGACATCACAACTCAGTTTTACTATGAAGGAAAATAACAGGAATGCACACCCATAGCAATGCATAAAAGACAAACCTCCAGAATTTTAATAGTAATGTTATTAAGCTGCAGGAAAATAGGTTAATCAAAGGAATTAAATTTCATGCAATGTCAAAAGAAGACATCATTTTATGTCAGATGTTTTGGCAAGCAGCATGCAGAATAAACTGCAAGATCTAATTGTGAGCTTCTCCCTCTCAATATGAATTTTCCAAACTGAACATCTCACTGTCTAATTGAAGCATTCAACCAGCATACATTCTGCTCAAACAACAGTGTGGATGTTGAAATACTGTATATAGGCAGCATTAATTTCTTTTGCTTTCCAGGCACCAAACCCTTGGAAATAACTATTCCTTAATTTAATGCTGAAATGTAACTTCAATTACTAAGAAGCAGTCCTTTCTTGATGAAAAACAATTTGTAAATATCCAGCAGGGAATGACATCACAGCTTAATACAAACCACAAATTTTCATCTCTACTTTATTACTTCTCCTGTTCTATCACAATACAGAGACACCAACAGGTTTTAAATCAAGACACTCATACATCCATGTTTGGACAGAATCTAGTCAGCATTCCTAGATCTCAGTCCTAAGACTTGTAACTTCACTTGAGAGTCATCCTTTGGACAGGAGGCAGCTCAACCCATATGTTTGATATCTTTTCTACTCCTACCCTCCATTCTCCTGCATTTGCTTATAAAATTTTAGCCAGAGATGAACCAAGCACTGGAAATCATATTTTAGGTCTCTGAGGAAAAATAGCAAAAATGCAGTAATTACAAACTTGGGGAAAGCATGTCTTAAACAAAGATCCATTTTAGAACATCACAATGTATTTTTCACAAACCTTCCTTAATTCTAATCTTAATTCTAATCTATCAAAGAAACTCTTTTTCTTTGATACTTGTGTTTCAGTCAGAGTTGAATGTTAAAGATGGCAGGAGTTGGGGGGCAGGGAACGAGAAGGTGAAGGAGAGGAAAAGGAGAGGGGGGTACTTGAAGCTTGTTCTAACATAAAATATTACTTTTCCCTATCAACCTTGCATTGCTTGAGCCACAGTATTCAGCAGCATTTCAGGCTGGACAAAACCCTTCTGGCTTTGTTTCTTCGTCACCTCCCTTTCATCATTCCTTATCTCCTCTAAACACAATAGTCTTAGTCTCTGCTTTGCTGTAATGCCTTTAGAATTCACAAGAGGGTTTAGCTTAAGAAAACATTTCTGGATGTCATCTGTTCCACATCCTTTGTTCTCAAGGCAGTGCTAACCAGCAGCATTGTCCAGGCCCTCACACCAGGTTTTGGCCAGTGAAGTTTTGAGTGTCTTCTGGGATGGAGAGTCCACAGAGGAAAACCAGTATGGTGCTTGACCACACTTACTGTGAAAAAAATTTTTCCTAAATTATAACCAGAATTTCCCACGTCAACTGGCTACTTCAAGTTTAGCATTTTAAGACAGCACAGTTGGTATAGAATTTATTGAGGGTAAGTGTCTCCTGCAAATGATTAATGCCATCCCTGGTGAGCATCTCAGATGGGATAAGTTGGTTTCTGCGGCTACCCATCTTTCTGCATTACTCTGGAAAGAGCTCAATGGTTGATACACATTGAACACTTTTCTTTTAGACATCAATTTTGGTCAGATACACCTCATCCACTCTAACTTAAATTTCTGAAAGGTCACAGAATGATTTGTTTATATCCTCCCATGCTAGGGGTTTACAAGCATACTTTGACATGTGCTTGAACTGTAAAGTATATAGAGATGAAAGAACAAAACCAGATTTTTTTTTTGTCTTTGTACCAGAATGGTCTCAAGTTAAATATTTCAAACATTACTAAAATAGTTAAATATACTAATTTGCAGCACTGATCTTTTAAGTGGCATTATCATTTTGGGGAAAAAATTTACTTAATAACAGTAAATTTTTCATTGAAAGTAATGAAAATATCAGTAATTTATTTCAACATTATTTTTTCACTCTGAACCAAAACTAGATCTCTTTTTTTTTCCCAAGTAAATGCCAGGAAAGCCTATGGCAGTCTAATTGCTTGTTCTTTCTACCATTAATTTTATTGACCTCTACCACCTTCCTTTTTAAATCATTCCATGAATATGCATTTGACTTCTAACACACAATTGGATTAAGACATTTGTCTTCATAGATCAAATATTCTAATTTGCTTCTTTGTTTAATTTGGTTCCTTAATACTGATTAGAAGGCCAAATCTTAATATATTCAAAATATTTCATTTAACCATTTGTCTGAGGAGGAGTCAGCAGGAGTGATTGCAATAGAAGTGAGATATAAAGACTAAGTCAAGAAAATCTCAGTAGTTAGAGTCATATACTTCAGGGAAAACATTGTAATAGAGGCAAAAACTGTTGGGAAGGAGAACTATTCAATATCTAGAAAGACCAGTAGATTTCTTTAGTAAATCAATTCCCCATAAACTTCTTAAAAACCTAAAAATGCTTACTTTATGAATTATTTTCATGTGTTTACCCAGAGATGGATCTGTGAGGCTGTATAGCAGATTAAACAACAAAAATGGGATTTAACTCTAATTTTATTTTTTCTTTAATCTGGATAGGGCAATGAAAAAAATACCTTTAGGCATTAAAGCACTAATTTCACCTTAAGCATAGCTGTGATAGATGTTCACATGAAAACAAAAATTAAGTGATGGTATCAAGCAGTCATCACTGTCAAACCCTGACTATCCAATACTAATAAACATTTTGTAGCATTTAGGGAGAAAACATAAGGGAGTAGTAGCTCATATCTACATAGGATAGAAGCATAAAAACTTTTATATGGTACATATCTGTTAACCTTTTTCACTTTTCAGACTCTTCAGGCACATTTTGTTTTCCATGCCTTCTGTGAATATTTGCCTTGTTTTCAAAACACAGCCAGAGCATGAAAACAGAGCCTTAAGGGCATGAATGCACTATCACTCCCTGTTAGAGAAACGGAAAGTATATCAGAGCACTAAAAGGGAGAAATTACTTTCCTAAAGTAAGAAAAAGCTTAACCCTTAGGCCCTAGGAATTGTCATTAGTTAATGGGGATGAACAATCTGCAGAACCAGTCAAGAGGCATTTTGCTGAAGTTACTGATCTCTGCCAGCCTGCTTAGGTTGTTCACACCAAAGAGCACAGACATTTTCTGAGCTTGGGAATCAACTTAAAATTTAAAAAATGACCAATAGTCACAGACCTTCTCAGTAATCTGTAAACCAGGGACTGATAGTAATTACATTGTAAGATAAAAGATGCACGGTAAAGCCAAATTTCAGCTACTCTGGGTTGGCATCTGTTGTGCAAAATTAATGACTGATAAATGAGATTAAATAAAACAAAGCCTAAGGATGTGTTTTAAAAGACTATAGTGTCAACTTGAACCTTTAGGTTGGAACTCATTAGACTAACTTGAACAGATTTTCTTTTGTTCTACATGTTTCAGTATTGCTGGCTTGGGGAAGAAATACATCAAAGAGGCTACTTCGGGCTCAGAAAACATGAGGAGAAGAAAGAAAAACAATGTATGGCTATCTTATCATCTAGAGTTGGAGCTGGCTACAAACAACATTCAAATTAATTCCCAAGCTCACAATAAGTCTCCACAAGCTCCTGTTATCATAGAGAATTTCTTCAAGTTCAAAAACCACCTGACTACTGCTATCCGTAAGTTCGGCAACTTTTATCCAATAAAACAGCCAATCCCTTTAAGAACCATCCCCATCAGCCAGATTGTTCTTCCTCAACAAAACTTTGTCTAAGACTTGGTGTTTGTCTCTCACTCTGTGCTTTGAATGACCAGGAACAAATAATGGAAACCAAGATATTTCTTTATACTATTACATGACAAGCGCCTAGCAAGACAATAAGTCCTTGAAAGACTGATATAATGCGCACTTATCACCAGCTGTAGCCACCTAAAAAAAAATTAAATAAATCTGCTGATTATATAATCATCTTAAAACCCTGTGTAGGTTAAAGACTTAAATGTTGTCAATGACAGCTAAAGATCAAAGCTGATGTTCGTTAATCCTCCTCTTATTTAAAAGAAGCTATAGGCTAAATAATACATTATTGAGTATTAGGCAGCTTTTTGCTCTGCTGATTAATCTTGTGTCTTACTGAAGAACTTGACAAATGTTTTAGATATTTAAATACTGAACTCGAAGTTGGTCTTCACAGCCTTCCTTCTGCTGTGATTTGGTGTGCAGAAATTATTTTTTAAGAAACATAAAATATTTATTGGGAATGTTTTACTGGAAGTCAAACTAGTATTAAGGAGAGATATTAAACAAATCACCAAATGAGTAAGTAAGGATGAGAATCCTAACGTATTTTACACATTGCACGTTCTGTGTTTTTGACTACTGAGTTGGTTGTGTTCTGTCTTTTTCTCATTGAACTAAAACAAACAAAGTTTTAATTTTACCAAAATTCACAATTCCTTGGTTGTTTATAGTAAAAGTTAATAATTTGCTTCTATTAATACAAATGCCATTAACCACAGAGGTTTTTTTTGTACATTCACCTGATCTGTTCAAGGCACACTAAATTTAGATCTCACAGAGAGAACCCTTTACCCTCAAGGTCTGCATCAATTTATGCGCCATATCACAGCAGCTTCTTAAAAAAAAACAAAATGGAAGTTCTTTTTAAAAGTGGTTTAAAAGCTTTTAAAAAAAGTTGCAGTGGTTTCTGAAGAAATAGCTAAATGAGATAATTCTAAACACAATAAAACATTTCCCAATCAACTGAATGGGGAACATTGGGGTTCTATCAAATGAAAGAAAACACAAACTAATCTTCAGATCCATAGTTTTTTGCAATTCAGTGTAATCTGAAACAGACATTTCTTCAGGTTCTAGAAACTCAGTCAGTTTGAAGAGAATAGAAGATATCTTTATGACATTAAATAGGAGACTTGAACACACAGTACTTGCTGAAGTAGAATTTACCTTTATTAATTATTTTGTTTAATGGGAAATGAAGGGAGTTTAGACCCAAAATATATGCTGTCCTCTCTACGCACAGAAATTTATGAAAAATCCCTCTTTATCTGGGGATCCTTACTGAAGAACAGAGAGTGAACAGCTGTGCTGCTCTGATATTTTAGAGTATCTAAGGGTTTGTTCTTAAATAAGGATTTTCTCTGATTTCAGATACATAGACTCTTTCTAATTATATGATTGTTTATAGTTCAGTTTGAGATATATTCTCAGTAAGTACCAAGGTAATTTCTCTCTTTCCGTTCAAATTTAGAAGAAAAAAAATAATGAGGTTTCAAATAGCATCCCTAAAAACAAAAATAGAGATTTAGAGATAACAAACTTGCCTCAAAAACTTTCAGGAGATAATAAATTCCTAGGAAAAGCTTGAAGCTAAAAAGGAAAAGACCTGTTCCTGCCAGAAACAAGGACAGAACGACTCTAAGTGGAAATTGGGTATTTTAACTCACTTTCTTAGTGAGTTCTTCTTCTCACACCATTACTTTTATGGCAGGGTGTGTACTCTAAGCAAGTGCATCTTTCAAATACCTGTGCTGAGATATTTCTCTTTTCTTGAAAATCTTCTGCTAGTCTTCACACCTCTCTTCCTTGCCAAACACCACAGAGCCAGTATTTTCCAATCCTTTGGAAATGGCAGTCTCCTCACTGCCTCTCCTATCCCAGGCATTACTCTCTCATGTTACTTCCTAAGGCCAACAATAGCTTTTGCTGCCTCCCAGAGATGATAGTGTCGTTTGGGAGGGCACTGCTATAATTAACTCAGGCATCATCCCTGTGATTTATCTTGGTCATCTGAGTCCTAGCAATACCAATAATGTAATAGGTTAGATCCATTAGCAAATCAGTCCATTACAAATACAATAATATGAGTAAGGTGATGTACATTGTTTTTCTTCATCCACTTCTAGCTCCCTTAAAAATAGTACTTAGACTTCTTCTGTTTATAGCAAGTCAAAGTTCATATGTTCTCATCTCTTCCTACTACTTAGGTTACCCAAGGAAATTTTCCTGTGTATCTCTCTGCTTGGATATATTAGGCTCTGTCTGGGAAAGAGAATGAGAAAACTCAAATTACTTAAAATAAACAAACTCTCCTGCTGATTCCATCCAGTTAAGTATGTCACCTCATGGGGGGCTAGCACATGCCAAGACAACACATTTGGCTCAAGAACTTCCTAAAATATACCTCATTGAAGGCACAGTCTGGCAAGCATTGCTACTTGTGTTCTCAGCTCTTCTGGTCTTCTGTAACTCGTCAGAGCAGGCACATATAATGCTTGCCTTAGTCCTGGCATTTAAATTTTTAACAAAGCATGGGCATGGTGGGCTACAGATAAGCTTAATGAAGACTGGACCTGAATAAAAAAAAGTAAAGGCTTCAGATTTACACCTTTTTCTATTTTCTTGACAAATGTTCCAGAAGTAAATAAATACTGTTGCCCTAAAATTTTCTATCAGTATTCCTTTCACAGGCCTATTATGTTCAATTTCAGGAAGTCTTTCCATGGTCTCAATTCATTAGAATTGGTCTCTCTTGCATTCAAACATCCTGTTTCACAGTAGCAAATTAGTGAAAGGAACTCCTCCTAGACAGCTTTGCAGCAGGTCTTACACCATCTCTAACTGTAATTAAGAATGTCTCTTTCCTATAGAAATGTATTGTTTTATCTGCCATTTTCCTTCTACTTGTAGACTCTTTAGTCTTCTTTTGTGAGTCATTATGACAGCTTTTACATTTAGTTCTAAACATAATTGTTTTTATTGTGTGAGGAAACTACATAATCAATTTAATTTTTTTCTTATAGTTTCTTCTAAAAATGCACAAATGTAATGTGCTGTCTAAAACTTTTTTACTTGTAAAAACACAAAACATTTAATTCTGGAAAAAAATTATGTTTGATAGAAAAACTCTGCTTTGTATTCTCTAAAATAGTAAGAATTTGATACTCATTTGCTTTATATAAACCAATCCATTTAAAAGAGAAACACAGATTGCCTGGGAAATAACAAGGTTTTGTATATTCTTTCATTAATTTGATTACTGATTTAATCTATATGAATATTAACATAGGATTACTTTAAGCATTCACTAGAGCCAAAAGGAAAGATGCCAGGAAAAACAGTAGTTGCATGAGAATCTGGAATTCTGTATCCAATTTTACTGTACAAGTCCAACATATGACCCTTGGGGATTTTTTTCCCTTATCAAAAAATATTAGAATAAAATAAATTAGACAGGACACGGACATTAGAAAAATATTTCAATGGAGAGTGCAACATGCAAAGACTTCAGATAAATGAGTTCTTCAGCATGTGCCATTTACCAGCCAACTACTCTGAGTAAAAAGAGTAGAAAAGAGTCCCAAATTTTCCATTATCATAAAGGATAAAAGTGTGCATGAGTTTTAAGGCACATTCTTGAATAATAGAATCATTGTTACTGCATGCTATGAATAAACAATTAATGAAGTAACTGTGCTTAAGAATGCATTTACTCTTGTGAAATTACCTGTCATGTAAACTCATGCTTTTTTGAAGATATCTTTGAAATTCCTAAGAAAAATTGCAGGTTGTTAAAAAAAAAAAATCTGCAAATAGTTATTCATCTACGTTAGAAACACAAGTGTACCTCGGGTTAGAAAAAATTCATGCCTTACTTTAAATCTTTCCAAATGTCTGTCTCATCAACAGAAATAACAGTGATTTTAGAATTTTATCACTTTCTTCATCCTCAGACTACAGTAATAAAATCATTGCTTTAAGTAATTCCTTTTCACTTTAATTGCAGCTTTTTAAAAACAGGTTAATAACCATCCATATTTAAGCTGTAGATTTTATGAGTTATACTTATTATGCGAACCATTAAATTTTTATAGTCTTTGCAGAATAAAATAATCATTGATCTTTTTCATCTGAGTGCTATTAAGGCAAAGGGTGTAAACATCAACCAATTAAAACACTATTTAAAATGTTTTAAAAAATGTGTTATAAAATTTAGTTTTAAGTAATTTCACTCATCAAGACTTGACAAATCTGAAGAGTACTTCATTTAATTTCCTTTATGAAAATGTTTTGTATTCAAAGCAAAATCTTGAGGGACCCTCAGTCCCCATAAAAGGCTGTGCAGTTGCCTTTGCCTTGGGTACTATGACTTCCCAACAGTGGGCTGGCTCACAGTGCAGTGCCCTCCAGCAAATCCAGTGTAAGGCAGGACAAGATGACTCAAAGTCTATTCTTTTGCTCTTCCTAATTACCAGCTAAGCAAACAAGAATGTGAGGTATTTAGATCCTGTTTTTGCCTTAGGAACAAGAAACCACTTAAGTACATTTTAAAAAATACACTGAAAACAAAGTGTATAGTATGTAATTTTTAGGTATGTGTAGTTCTTTTCCCAGACATCACTTCCAGCCTGCAACACTGCTTACAAAAATGCCATCAAGTTTATACTCCACGGCCTACTGTGTGGCCATTTATATGATAGCAGAGTTATGAGCTTGTACAAACAGGGTGTTTGTGGCTCAGACCTGTTTAATTATGGACATGAGAATTGGTAGAGAACAGTTAGAATAGTTAGAAGTTCACCCATTCTCATGTGACAAGGAGGAGCAGCACAAACATCTCTTCCTCAGAGACAAGGTGCTGAGTCACTGGAGAGCGATACACTGTGTGAAAAATCCTGGAAAAACTGTGAGCTATCAAACAGAGGATGAAAGTGCACGTATAAGCTCAGCTTCCACAAAGAGCAGCATCTTACCTGCACCCAAAAAGTATATAAAATCTGCAGGTGGCCAATTGACCACCAGCACTGAGGTATCCATAAGGACCTTGAATGAGGCCGTGGAACTGAAGAGAGAGAGAGATGGTAGGTGCAGAAGGCCAGACACAGGCAATGCTGTTTTACAGATGTTTACACAAAAATCTTCCAGATAAATCAAAGCAGATTAACCAAAGACACACATTATACCCCAAAAGTTGGACAGCAACCATGAAATGGGTATTTTATTTGCTTTGACATTACAGTTATAGAAATGAATTCAAGGATAGGTATAATAATGTTCAGCAAAGTGAAATGACAAAACACAGGCTATCTTAAGATAACCTTAAGATTTGCTTCCCAGGAGAACACACACCCTAGAAACCTGAATTTCTTCAGAAAGCAATCATGGAAGGTCAGAGCACCCTTGATTCAAATTTAACTTAAATAAAAATAAAACTATTTAATTGATATTTTTATGGCATCTACCCATTTGTACTCAATCAACTCCTTGAAGGTCTCAAGGCTAGCGTATTCTATGCAATGGGAGGTGACAGCTGCTCATCATAAGCATAGGAGAATGCAGATTCCCTAATTGGAACATAATCCTAAAATTGCTCAAATAAGTTGTGGCAAATCAGAGACAGAATGGGTTGTGTTAAAAGGAATCTGTAAAGATTGTCAGGTCTAATTCCCTGCCCTTAGTAAGGACATCCTTCACCAATCAGGTTAAGTCCCACTGAACCTGACCTTGAACACTTTCAGTGATGGGGCAAATTAATATCTTTCATAATACCTTAATTTAATATAATAGAACTTAATGTCTTTTAAGATCTTCATTAACAGCATCGACAGAGGGATTGAGTGCACCCTCAGCAAGCTGGCAGATTACACTAAGCTGAGTGGTTCTGTTGACACACCTGAAGGACAGGATGCCATCCAGATGGACCTAGACAGGCTGGAGAAGTGGGCCTGTGGGAATCTCATGAGGTTTAATGAGAAAAAAGAACAAAGGGCTATAGCTGGGTCAGGGCAAACCCTGATATCAGCACAGGCTGAGGATGAACAGGTTGAGAGCAGCAGTGTTGACAAGGGCCTGTGGGTGATGGTTGACAAGAAGCTGGACACGGCCCAGCAGTGGTAGCTCAAAGCCCAGAAAGCCAGTCCTTCCTGGGCTGCATCCAGAGCAGCGTGGGCAGCAGGGCCAGGGAGGGGATTCTACCCCTCTGCTCTGCTCTGGCAAGGCCCCACCTGGAGCACTGAATCCAGCTCTGGGGTCCCAGCACAGGAGGGATCTCTCTGAGTGAGTCCAGAGGAGGGACACCAAGCTGATCAGAGAGATGGAGCATCTCTCCTGAGAGGAAAGGCTGAGAGAACCAGGATTATTCAACCTGGAAAAGAGAAGACTTCAGGGTGACCTGATTGTGGCCTTCTAGTACTTGAAGGCAGCTTACAGGAAAGATCAGACAAGACTATTTACAAGAGCATGTAGTGATAGGACAGGGAGAAATGGGCTCAAAGGGAAAGAGAGTAGGTTTAGATTTGATATTAAGGAAAAATTATATACTGTAAGGGCGGTGAGGCAATGGAACAGGTTGCCCCATGGGAATTACAAGGTCAAGTTTGATGAGGCTCTGAGCAATGTGGTCTAGTTGAAGGTGTCCCTACCCACAGCAGGAAGGTTAGAACTAGATGATCTTCAAGGTTTCCTTCCAGCCCAATTAATTCTATTATCATATGGTTCTATGAACTTCTCTAGACAAATTGTCCCAATGCATCACCACCCCCATAAACAATTTCTTCCATTGTAAAGCTACCCTCGTTCTTTTTAAAAACATTTCCCCTTGTCCTATCACTACAGGCTCCAGTAAAAACTCTCTCCCCATGTTTCTTTTAAGTGCCTTTTACTACTGCTGGGCCAAAATGAGCTCACCCCAGAGCTTTTTCTTCTTCAAGCTGAATAACCCCAACTCTCTCAAGTCTTTCCTCGTAGGAGAGGTGTTCCACTGCCCTGACAATTTTCCTGACCCTCCTCATAACCTGCTTTAATGCGTTGCTGTCTTTCATTGTCAGCAAGATGCTGTACTCCAGGTGGGGTTTTATGAGAGTAGAATAGAGGAGAATAGTAACCTCGCTTGGCCACACTGCTTTTCCTGTAGCCCCAGCTAAAATTGTCTTTCTGGGCCGCAAGCACACATTGCCAGGTCATGATCATTTTTTCATGCATCAATACCCCAAAGTCCTTCTCCACTCAATCCTTGGAGTCCCCAGTCTGTCCTGCTACCAGGGATGGCTCTGACTCTGGTGCATGAACTTACTCCTGGCCTTGGACTTCATGAGCTTCACATGGGCCCAGTGAAAGCAATTCAAAACACAGACCAGAAGCTCTGCTACAACATGAGATAATTCTAAGAGAAAGGTAAGAAAAATTTTGTTGTTGTCTGGGTTTAAACTTGCAGAGGGCCCAAGTACAAGTTGCAAATTTTTTGAGGGAAAAAAACATTTAAAGGAGGTTGCAAAGGGACTAAAGTTAGATGTGCCTTAACAGTGCATCAAGTCCAAAGAATGTAACAGCAATGACTCTGGAGACAAGTCCTAGGGATTGGAGACAGTACAAACAGAAATAACATCCATGCAGTCACAGGTGACAACTTCTCAGGAACACTCATTTGTACCAAGTCAAAATATAAACTCTCCTCCCTGTGCATGACATGGAGCACAGATCATATATAAAAACAGGCAGAGTATGCCTAGAGATCTCAATCCAGCCTAATCTGACTTAAAACCGGAAAAAGACAAAAAGCTTATTTTCATGATGTCTCCTGAGCTGTAAATCTTTCCTTTGCATCAGGAAATCAGTGTTTTACTGGTATTTCAAACAGAACCCAGGGTGTAGCTTAAGGATTTAAGTGTATGGGAAATAAATCTGGCCACTTCATATGACTGAATATTTAATACTGATGTTGATTCATTCTTGTTTTGCAAACACCAAATAAAGCATCTGAATTGCCAGGATTTTCTTTTGTTTGCTCTTTGCCTAATTCCTGTACTTCTCCTGCAGATTTAATTAAGCATTCTGGGCAGCAATGAAAATGCTATTATAATAAAGAAATCCTGAACTCGGCCATTATTTTTCTATTGTTCCCCATTTGCAAAAACATTCAGCTAAACAACAATAGAGATATAGATTGTAAAGAAGAGTATAGCTATTTTACAGTTCAACTGCAGTGCTATGTAAGGAAATGAAAAAGCCAAACCCTCTGTTTCTAGGTACCTGTAAATGAGCAGTTACTCAAAGATTGACCCCAGAAACAATAATCCCCTCTGTCTGACAAATGAAAAATTTGGTGCACTACAGTTCTCCACCCGATAAAGGACCTTCTCATGGAAATAACTCTAAAAATCAGCACAAACTATATTTTTACTGCCAAGTTCTTCTATATAGGCAATATTCCATTTTGATTCACATCAGACTTAGGCCATTGTGTTGTTGCCTGATTATCCTCTCCTGGAAACAAAGCATTCTGACAGCGTGTCATCACTACTGAACTTGAAAGGATTTTATATGAGGAAAAATAGTCTCGTTATGCTACTCTGCTCAATTAAGTCAGAAAGCATAAAACAAAACCATTGTGTAGTGGCTTACAAAAGATTTGACTTTATTTTGTAAATTTCAGGCCGATAGTGTTTTAAAAAACCAACATGTATTTCAGAGTCCTCCTCCAATCTTCACTATCAAAACATTACTTCTTATTCATAACATCTAGAAAATTGGCACATCATTTCTGCAGCACATATCTCTCTTCTAGATACAATAACTACCCAGGACAAGAGCTTAAGGAAAAGATTTTTTAAATCTCTTCTGACAGCTTTCTGACAGGTTTTCTCTGCATTTCCTGGTATAACCCTTCCCAGAAATGCTTCTCAGCAAGCAGGTTTTCTGCACTGTCCATTTCTATCAGCTGTCTGGCCACAATAGGAGAAGACTATACCTAGGTTCACCTCTATAAATAGAGAGTGCAGCCTTTGTGCTGCCCTAGAAGCTGCTGGGTTGTTGCACAGGGCGGTGTTCAGGAAGCAAGGAGCACCACGTTTGCACTCTAATCCAAGTTACCACTGGAGACCCATGCTATGGGCAAGGGACACTGTTAACTCCTCCTCCTCCTTTCCCATAACCAGGGGAAGGTGAAATAGGAAACTATTAATAATAAACCAGGTATTATTAGTATTATTATTATTGGCATAGAACAAGCAAACAGGAAAATCAGGGAACTAAACAAGGGTTACTACAGATGGATCATGAGAAACATGTCTGTAGGGTAACAGTTCATTTTCCATCCATGTTTAGTACAACTCTGACATTGCCACTGCTCTTTGAAGTCATACTTTTCTAGTCAAAACTGTAGTGATGTTTCTTTCCAAAGCATTCTTATTTGGAAAATTTTCTATTAGCAGCAAGGCTTTCATTTGGATTTAGGGATGAAGCTTTTCAAGCAACATCACTCTTTCTGTTTCCAAGCATTTTTTCAGATCTTCTACACTGTCTACCTCTTCCTTTACAGATTATGCTCATACTACAAAGTGTGATAAAATATTTTTTTAGAATTTTTTCAGAAAGATGGTCAGCATATCCTTCAAAGAATAAACAAACAAGGAGCGCAATGCACTGTCCAATTTTCTACCTTGTAATGGCAAATGTCCTGCATTTCTAAACTTTAAATTCTGTCTCCTGTTCAAGAGACTGAAGTATATAATTCTGAGAGCTTTGGAAATAGGCAAAACTCAACTTCTGATGAATCTGTGATTTGGAGACTACCAAAAAGTTTGCAAAAGATTTTTTTTCTGTCATAGGGTCCATCAGCTTAGAGGTGACGCTGATATCTTGCAAAACTAAGCATGTCCTCTTAGAACAGAGACCCATCAATATTTTTGTACAAGTTAATTAACTTCTAGACTTTGTTGCTTTGTGAAATTTCTCTGCAACAAACTCGTGAACAGAATAGGTACATTCACATGCAAAGACCCATACATGCTTAATCCAACTGTTAAAGCTTTGCATCTCCAAGAACTAATTCTTAGATGTATGCAGACTTGCAGCTTCCCCCTCTGCAGATGAAAATGCAGAAACATAACAAATGTTTGCTAAATTGTCTCAAACTATTTTCAGAGGAATTTAATTATTTTTCCATTTATCTGAAAATTTTCAAATCATATTTTAAAAGCTAGATAAACTTTATTTATAACCATAGTTACTTCCATTAAATAAAATTTAGCCATTTAAATCCCATCCAGTTGATTAACCTTTTCAGATCAGATAAACTTGCAGTGAACCTGGGATTCTTCAGGGTCTGTTCCAGTGGGCTGTTTTCAATTTAAACAGCTGTGTTGTCACAATTTCCTTTTACATGTGACTTGAGGGTGCCCATTTGCTTCGCAATTAAGAGGATAGCACCTACAAATGTTCAGCTAACCAGATTGTTAATTGCTATGTTTGCTTTGCACTCTCTCCTATAAATAGAAAATGTTTCTCCTGAAAGGGAATGGTTCAAAGGTTCAAACATTATCTTCCTAACTTTTCTCACGTTACTCAGATTTTTCTTTTTTCTCTACTCTCTGTCCAGGGATATTACTGATCAAGGTTTGGTACTCCATGCTATCTCTTCTAGTCTCTGCTTCAATGAAAGCTTTTGACTTTGTAGAAATCAGTGCTGAATGTTTTCTTCAGAGGCAGCCAGCAAAAACTGAGCTTGTTTTAGAGCAAAGTCATCAGTAAGAAATAAAACTTTCACATGGAATAAACTGAAGTAGAGTGAAAAATGTTATGAAATACACCTTACTAGGATTATTTGCAATACTTTAGGTTAGTATTTGGTGTTATTAGTTCTTATGTACATGTCTGTCTTTCTCCACTGGTAAGTTACTTTTGCTTCCACCTCTCCTAATCTTTCTATCCAGTTCATTTGAATACTCAAATTCCCTGAAGATTGTCTTTAGATAAAATTAGAAGCATAACTGCTTAATAAATGGGATCATTCCTCTGCAAACATACAATACAATGTCAGCACTTCTATCATGTGATTTCTGAGTGGAATTTAATGTATGAGCTGTGAATAGCTTATGACCTGTCCCATAATGTGGGATTCATCTAAATGTAGATGCAGCTGAGCCAGTCCCTCATTACAGTCTGAATAGATGAATGAGAACTTTCAGGGTTCACTTCACTCCATGCCAAAGTATACATATAGCTTGCATTGCAAGCTACCTTTGTGCATTTTTATCCATGCATAACTTGGAGAAATTGCTGATTTTTCTCCATTATATTTTGTGAAGAAGCTTAGGCTTATTACCTCAGATGCCTATGTCCATCACAACCACGTTAATTAGGATTGCGAGAGACTACTTATTTTCTCTGAAATATGTCTGAACTTTTATTCAAGTTTCCCCTTGGTCATGTTGTTTTCAAGTGAAGGGTATTGAAAAATGGCCAATGAGTGGCCAAAATTCTGGACTTCCCTCTAGCCTTTTGAGAAGTAGTCCAGACATGCTGTCAAACTCATTTGATCCTGTGGAATTTGTTCCTGTGAGGGTCAAGAGGTCTTTAGAAATCCATTTCCTATGACTCAATTTATGACCCTGATGTCTCAGTCAAGCGAAAAGCTAATTTATTGATAACACAAGAGAGAACATCCAGTTCAGGTGTTGTTATGGACCACTTGCTCGACCCGGGTTTAGCCACAGAGCATAAGTGATTCTCCACTGACACTGCATAGGACTGTCAGTGAAGTCTATGAAGATAAAGCATCATCAACAGCTGCAGTCAATCATGAAGAGCCATATTTACAAAGATGATTTTTTGATTAAACACTTTTTTTCTGCCTCACATTCACATACTGAAGCCCCTGCCAGAAGTTGTGTTTAAAGTCTAACATGATGTGTGGGTTAACTTCTTTTTGGGCTGATAACAGTCAGCAGCTGATGTGTCCCCAAAAGTTTTGTTGGCTTGGAGAGAATTTCTGGAACAGTACAAAACTACTCAGCTAGTCTATACATTTGGAGGTTGCTGCTAACCATCCCTGGCATATGAGCTAAACATAGCAGCGTTCAATAATGTGCTGCTCACCAAGAAAATGGGAACACAGAGGATGACGCTGCATGTCAGCGCACATGATGAGAAGGCAAAGGTCACTTAGCAAGGCATAAACTATGAGCAGCAAGGCAGGTGACAGCAGCTCTGATGACAGCATCCTCACACTCAGGACTGACATATCTGTCAAAGGTGGACTTGGCAGATGGCCACACATCACGGGAAGCAGCATTTTGCATGGGAACAGATTTCAGAGTGCTGTTAAAAAGGGCTTCAAGTCTCACTCCTGAAAACTAGGCTCACTTTACCAGTGCTCCTACCAAATTATATGCTACTAAGATAATGTTCAGGAATAACATGGTTTTGATACTAGTCTATTTTTACATTCTTACTTCCAAATTAATATGACTTACCCACCCCTCCCTCAAAATAATTATAGTAGCAAAGCAGTTTGTGTATGAAGAAAGAAACTGGAAATTTATAGAGTAGCACAGGATTAACAATTATTAACATTCATCACTAAAATTCCACTTCAGTTATATAATTAAAGAATTAGCAAAACAATCTGAAGACTCTGAACCATGGAAAATCCTGAGGAAGAAAAACACAAGGCATTCTAATTGATATATTTTTAAAATTCAGCTGGCCTATTGCATTAATGCAAACAGTGATCACAAGGCACAACTGGTTAAAAGATCTCAACTCTAATGCACACTAAACAAGTCTCAAGTTGTATCCATTTCATTATGGGTTATCAGTACCTTGGTTAAACCCATCACATTTTAAGACCTTATAGACTTTTTAAATTTAAAGTTTACTTGTAATAGTAGTTCATTGACATATTGTTTCTGTGCTTTTTAAGACTTGTAGCTTGTGGTTTCTCTGTTAATGCTGTGAATTTCTTGAATTCAAGACTGTATAAACAGTTTTGACAATTAACTTACTTTAGTTACTTTAAAGCAAAATGAACATCTATGAAAGATAAAAAATAAAAATTTAAATACAGAAATTCACTACTGATTGCTATAATTTTTTTTCAAGAATGCACATGTTCCTTTACTACTCCTAATAATTTTAATTAAGATTTCTGCATGTCAATTAGAATTGGTTCAGAATGGAAGATTCCACCCCCTCTCTGTCTCTCAAAGCAGGTAAGAACACATTTTCTTGAGAGGGTTTTTAGTGTATCTAGAGTATATGTAAATAAGGAAAAGAGCATCAAAAAGGAATTGAAAAGGGGCATAATTATATAAAGTCAAAACTAACATAAAACCAATGTAGACCCTTTTTTAAAGCATTAATTATCTCAATCTGAAACAGGAAAATTGGAACATTGATGACATATGTCAGTAAAATAATTAAAATACTAAAGAAGGAATGGGATTTCTATAATTATACATAGCATGACTAAGTAAAAGAAAAAAGGGAGAAATCTACCCTAGTTTAAATCTAAGACATGAGAAATAACACATCTTAACCTGAAAAAAATACCCTGGATTGTTTCCCACTGATTAACTTATACAGCAGTTAACATTGTTCTCATTCTTACTTTATTTGCCCTGACAGAGTTTTTCTTCTTTAGGCTCTGTGAATTTTTCATATTTCTCAGGAAGTGTGTTGGAGATGGGATGTAGAATCCCAATGCTCTGAAACTTTCCCTCTCTGAGAGTTGCAGTGAACTGTAAGTTAGTGAAGCTCTGCACGTCCTAAATTACTGTGGAAAATTCACAAGCCCTGGGACTGAATACGGCCTGAAACTTTATTGCATGTCACTCGGGATCATATAACTTTTTTCCTTCTACATTTCTTCGACTAACACCCAGGTAGGCTTCAATTTATGGCCCATCAGCGCATCTGAAAGAGCTATTTGGCCCTCAGCAAGGGAGAGGATATTCCAGGTGTAATGGAGTACATAAAATCCTGCTTTGTGCCCACTTGAGTCTTCCACGGAAGCTGTGGCTCAGTGTAACTGTTGGGAGAGTACTTACTGCATTGAAGTTGGGGAAGAGATTCACTGCTGCAGCAGTGTCCAGAGGAAACGGGAGGAACGGCTTAATATCCAGCGATGGCTGCAGGGGTGGTGCAGGAGGACGCACAAGGGCTGGAAGAGCAGGGCTCTGGCATGTACCACCTGCAGGCACAGAGAGACAGAAAGCATTCAGCAGGTGATGTGATTAGTGAGGGGAGATAAAAGCCAGCACGCGCACACACACGCACAAAGCAACAGTAAAAAGACAATATTTCATCAAGCAAATATATTTTGACTCGTCCAAAAATTACTGCATTAGCAAAAAAAAGCCCAGCTGACTCAGTGATTGAGTTGGTTGTAATTCTTTGCCAGAAATTGCTTCATGTTTCAGTCTACTGTGATTAGAATTACCTTACAAACCATTTATTTCCATGGAAAATCTGGAACAACAGTTCAGCATATGTCTAACTTCCCTTGAGACCTTCAGCTAGTTTCATTCTCTTATCATTTCAGCGTTTCATCCCTACCCTGTTGCTCTACCCTACAAAGACAGATTACTCAAAAAGATAAAGAATAACTTGCTGTTCAGCTCAGCAAAAGTCATGTAATTTGCAGACTTCTGTTTCTTTAATTAAATGCTTACTCGTGGAGACAACGGTGTCTGCTTCAACCTAAACCTCATAAACACAACAAACCTTGCTGCCCCAACAGTTGATCAATACAAATCTAAAAATAACAGTTTCAGGAGCCACTGAAATTCTGTTTACGGGAAGGTACTGATGAACACTTTCTGCTCTTTGCAAGGGGTGGAGCTGATTCAGACTCGGTGCAGCAGAAAGCTCCTCCCACCTAACCACCAGCTCTGTGGGAACATAATGCAAACGAAGAAATCCCCTTGCATACTAACAAGGCACTACCTGTTTGCAGTGGACCCTATTTTGCTTATTTGTTTGCCCCTGGCCACAGCCAGCAATAAGCTGGAAGGATCCAAGTTCATTCTCTGCTTTCAGTGTCTCCTATATTGGTTGCACTCCAAAACATCAATTCCCTGTTAATTAAAGACTATTTGGATCCTAGGAAACTGTTAAAATATGCCAGTGTTCTTCTAATCCTAGAGGCAGGCAACAGACTGTAAAAAACCTGTTGGTAAGAGTCCAAGAAACATTGAAAAAAATGAAAGGGGAGTTTTACCCTACTCACTCAACAGGGCCACAGGCATACAGATCAACAGAGGGAGAGATCAAAAATCTGTTTCTTTTTTTCCTCTCATACACATAGACATTTTATTAGATGAATTGCATACATCCTTTAAGAGTGCAAATATAAAGTAGTCAGAAAGATATATGACATCTCTCCATATTTGGCCAGCAAATCTGCTAACAAGGTTTGTCATGTTACACATCTAATTGAGGGCTAAAACCGTAGGACTTAATTAACCAGTTAATCATCCAGGTTGTGTTTCTAGATATAAAATCAGCTGGAGCCAAATTTTGAAGACTGTATTTTTTGCCAACTTTCAACTTCTCTGTGAAGCATTTCATAAGAATCACTATTAAATTAAAATTAGTGGATTACAGGTCACTGTAATCTCACAATAGCTTTTAATCCCAGGAATAACTGCTTAAAGAATAAGAATAACTTATTAAAGAATAATTTTTGGGATAGTTTCTACATTGTACCTCAATGTAAATGTATAAGAAATCAAAAGTTTTTGAATGCTGCAGCTGAGGATATAGGCAACAGAAAAGTAGAGCACAAGCAGCATAGAATTATCAAGTATTTGATTGCCATTGCTTTGGCAATTGTTACATTCCCATGACATGGTTACAAAAACACTGTAAAAATAAATCTAACAGGTCAGAATGATGATAGGGTAGTGTTTGAACATGCCAATCATACTACCTTGGAATAGGAAAGACCCATAAAGGCACTTTTTAAAATGCTAGAAATACTTAGCTTTAATTTTATAAAGCTTTCACACACCACGAAAGGAAAAAGTCACTCTTACTAAAGAAAAAAATAGAGATTGCACCTGAGATTGTGCAGAATGACACAGAAACTTCAAGGTGAACATTTGCCTGGTAATAGCAAAGAATTTGAGGCTAATCAAATATTCTATAACTCACAAATGCAAACTGGATTGAGAAATGTCACCTGTGCTTGAGGACACAGCTCATGGGCTGTATTATCCCAGTGTTACAGAGAAGAGCTTCACAGGTTTGGATTACCTAGAGCAACAGCATTGCTATCCCAAACTCATCTGAGGTACCAAGCCACGGAGGATGAAATATTTCTATTCTGTGATCCTTTCCTGTGGCATGACTCGGCACTTGCGCACCTGCTGCTGCCAGCCAGTGCGATGCAAAGCCATCTGGGGACGGGAACAAGCTTTAAATGGAAAAATCCAGCCAGCTCTGCAGGACCTTGGCTGGGGCTCAGAGCCTCTGGAACAGAGTTTAAAATCTACCACAGTCCTGGCTACAGTGGCACAGAAAATTAGTATGGTCAGGAGCACAGCTGCTCTCTGTTTTTTCAATAGTGTCAGACATGTCCCTAAATGATGGAGCATGTGAGAGGCATCATGAAATCTGAGCCTTTGCTTAAGAACTTCTCTAATGTTTATGGCTGCAAAAATTAGCTTCTCTTTCCATTTAACATGCACAGAGTTGTAGTCTAGAATCTGCAACAGAAAAACTGAAGCAATGGCAACCATTTTTGTGACTCAGCTTAGCTTGGACAACCTTTGAGAATGCCAGCTTTAACTATTTCCCACCTAATCCATTAGCAGAGGGATGGAGAGGGGTAGAAGACCACTGGGAAGAGTTCTTGAAGAGTGTACAAATTCCAAGTGTTATGGAATGTTGGATTATAGTGAAGAACCATAAAATTTGCTTATGACAGTTTTGGTATTTTGTAGGATGAGTTTCTCCACAAAGACATCCATAGCATTCCCTGAGCAGATGCAGCACTGCCGATCAACACACAGTGAGGGTGAAGGTTCAATGTCAGCCTTTTTACAAGCCTTCTACCAGCAAGGTTTGGATAACATTGACCAATAAAACTAGAATAAAATCCCACAACACTGATAGGTTTTGTCCACAGCCTGCACTTAATGCTCCCTATTATTATGGTTACCTGAAGTTCACATAGATAACCTTGTCTTTATGAGGAGCATGCTACACCTTAAAATGGCAGGATAATACAGTATTTTTTAATTCCAGTCTTACAAGTTAGTGATGTTAGAGTCTCATGTCTTTCTAAAGAGGATAAGAAGCAGATTCTAAATGGGAGATGAATGTTCATACATTTGAAAAATTCACATCAATATTGTTACCTTAATTTTCTTTGTAGCGAGACCAAGAATAATACTACTTAGAAGTTTAATCCGCTCAGCATTTTGTCCAAGTTTGAAGCAATCAATTGTTTCTTTAATTTTCAGGCAATTTAAATCACAGGCAAGATAATCTCTTGGACAGAGGCACTGGCTATATATCCAAAATAAGTGTGGGCATACAAGTTTGGGGAAAAGCATGCAACCAAGCTTTGCTCCTTCCTATATCACATTGAGCCTGTTTTGACCTAGGAGAACTCCTCCAAAGTCAATCAAAGAACACTTTTTTTGCACAGGGATGCAGTTCTGTGTCTCCAGCTGAGACCAGACATTTTGCCCTACCACTGGGTAATCTGGTTTGAAGTACAACACCATGTTCTGGGCACAGACAGCCCACATGCTACAAAGGCACGTGAGCAACATGAGGTTCATGCTCTTGGTGACACAGCCCAGTCAGGTGGGTTCTCCTTCTGAAATCACTGGGGATGTGAACTTAATCACCACAAGACCTCTCTTGCCTGAACCAAGGGAATATGACAGAAGCAGGTGAAGAAATGATTCCTGCTTGTTGCACCTCAAATTGTCCATTCCATGAGGAACTGACTCTTTTTAAAATTATTTTTGAGTATGAACGAGAACAAATACTGGTGTCTTTCCTTTCCCCTGCTTCCCCTCTACCCCATTTTGACTTTAGAGACCATGTTTCAATGTGGAACTGAAAATAGATTTTAAAATGAGAACCATTCTAAAAATAAGAAACCATTTGTCATTAAAAATGCTCAAGTTTTAATCTTATCTTCACAACTTTTTTTGGTGACAATTCTTTACAAAAAGTTAACACATTCTGGGGGAAATTTTGCTTTCAATGAAATAGCACTTAATAAAAATAAAGTTTCCCATATAAATTTTTGTACCCAGTTCACCTGAAATTTTTCTTGGATCAATGTTAGGTAAAGAGTATAAACAACTGTAAGTACTCACCCTCAAATCTGGATTAAGAGCATCACAAAGACTGAATAGACACATAGGAAACCAAACAAAATAGCCCTAGAGTAAACAGACATCATAAAGCAGGGTGGTTTTTAATACAGGATAATAAAAAGCAAATTTCCTTAATGTTTTTCAAGGAGGCCAAGATCCCTATTTATCAGGTTCCCTAACAAGCAGCTCAACAAATTGGCAACTACCTCTTATTATTTGTGACTTGGCTATAGAGAAAGTTATGTTACATCTTTCTCTGCACAGACTTTCCTCACACACACCCTCATTCCCAATTCCTCAAATTTAAACTTAACTGCAGATATAGTTTCCAGAAAAAGAATCCCAAGATGCATTATCAAATAGTCTCCCCTAAGGAAGAATCTAGCTCAGCTTTTGCAGACACAAAAATGTAGATAATTTTTTGCAATGCATTTGAAACTTGGAGGTATGTAAACTGGGCAGAAACTCTAAACTATTACCCCATTAATCTAAATCTTTTGCAGTTCTTCCATCACTAACTATTACCACCATAAACACTGAGTGAAAAAGCAAATCTCTGCAGAATTTTATTTTCATTCCTTCACTACTTTGCAAGTTTTCCTTCTGTCCATGTGCACAGCTATTTTGAATACAGCAAAGACACTCAACCCTTTCCTTTCCTTCCTAGAGTCTGAGTTGGTTTTCAGGATCATAAATTGGTTTCTCTAAGATATAGATATTTCCATGTTTTGCAATCCATCTCACACCTCTCTTAATATTGCCATAATATCTTATCTGAGGTCAAAAAAATATACACATTGTGCCTTGGCAAAAGCTCAGAGAACCTTTCAGCTGGTATGACTCAGTGGAGAAGCTGGGAAAGTATCACACACTACCAACTGAAAAGTTGACTTTTAGGAGGCTTTAAAAGAACTTCAAAAGCTATAATTAATAATGTTTATATAGGAACATAATATCTAACAGTACACATGCACTAAGCATTAAAATATGTCCTAGAGAGCCTGAGCAAAACCAGGAATTTTCATAGGAAACTTTCAAGAACAATAACTCAGATTATTTTAAAGTATAAAAGGGAAAGGATATGTGGGGAGCTCATGGTCAAGCTTATATATGTTAATAAGCTTACATTTGGATAATTCAATATTAGCTAGAACTTTTGATTTGTTATGAATCAGGTTTGCCAGTGGGCCAAAGGAAAGGTATATTTGGAGGGATTTTTTTGAAAAGACAATAAAGACACAAGTGTTTAAGAACAGCAGGCTATCCATGGTGAATAATGTTCTTTCATGATATAAAATAACAGATATCACATTTATATTTTCACAGAATCTGATAAAACAGGAAATTTTAAGATATCCAAAACCAAAAGAATAAACTTCTCTGGGATCTAACAGAGAAAATATGACATGAATTGTAGATGTGGCTTTTAGGAATTAGTTTAATGTAATTTGTCATTGTCCATAGTCACTAGGGTAATCCTTTTTATCACTGTATGGTAATCTTCATTTTTCCAACAGATACTTTTCTCAAAAACTGCTGAATCGTCCCTTTAAAGGTAAATTCAGCTCCAGAACGAGTAGTACCAGTGATCTAATCAGGCACGGAAAAATGAGACTCAATCAACAAACTACTTAGCTGTAGTTGTAATAAGGTGTCTAAAATATCAACTCAGCATACAGAAAGTTAGCTAACATGCAACCTCTATCTTTTACATGTGTAAAGAGATAAACTTCTGATTTTGAATACTTGTTTTTTGTAGGCTACATATTATTACCTATGAAGTGAAAGGAGATTAGATGTAAACAAATGATGTTAATGACAAATTTAGTGCTCAGAAAATCTATTTTCTGACCGCTTATAGTCTTAGAACTCAGCTTCTTGAAAGGGTTTTTTTATCATTTTGAGTGGTTTGTTTCTTTTTTAAAATTTATTTCTTTTAGAAGGGGAAATAATTTTAAAGTGCTTTCAACTTCTCTATTGTTCACATACTCTTTTTGGAGAGTGCTTTCATTATTTAATAACCTCAAAACAATCTTTAAAAATACAATAGCCACATTTAAACACAATACTTTTACATATAATCAGTCCTAGGTTCAGAAAAGAAAAAAACTCAACCGTATTAAATATTTGAAGCCCACTTGAAAAGAAGAGCCTTCAAAATGGGGCTCCAACCACACATCTTCAATCCTGCTGGTTCTCCCAAGACAGCTTGAGGATCAAGTACACAGTGTGGCCACACAAGCTTTTCTTTCACAGGTTTTGCTGTTAGCAATGTAGCAGTGGCTAGTCACTTTGAAGAGGATGAATGCAACACTGTCTCAGCTGTGGAGATCTGTGAGTAATTGATTTTTCAGTTCACCAGCCAAACCAAAAAAATAATTACAATTAAAGGGGGAAAATCCCACCACTGTGTCAGCTAAAACTCTTCTTGCACCTAAAATGACACCCTATATCTCCTACTTAGATACTTAACTGTTTTTATTATTTAAATATTGGCAAAATTCAAACATCCAGATCCAAACAACTCAGAATGACTCATTACAAAAATATTTTCTTCCCTTCCTTTTTTTTTTCCCGATTGGCACAAATCAGTACCCACTGTTTATTTATAGACAGCATTTTTCAGCACATACACTGTTCACCTGGAAAGTTTGAATCAACTCTGGTCATTCGCTGCTATTCAAAGTATTATTTTTTCTAGAGAAAATATTTATTCTCTGGTTCCCGTAAAGTGAGTTAGTTTAGAAAAAGAATTCTTTTTATTATTATTATTATTAGTTTTAGAAGCCTGCAGCTATGCAACATGCAGTGTTTTTTAAAGTCTTTTCTTTCACACATACTAGATTTCTAAACACATAAGACCATATATCCCAATAATTTTGATTGGAAAATGTACTTCTCTAGGTGTACAGAGGAGTAAATTTCTCTTTTCATTAGGTAGAAACCTGTGAAACTACTATTATGATGCTGGACTGGGAAAATGCAGAGACAAATTTGCATGTGTAGTCTGAAACCCATTATCTCCTGTCATTATTTCCTTCACTTTGCTAAACAAAGGTTTCTGCTCCCATTTTGCTACCTTTTTCCCTCCTGCTCCTTTATCATCTGCATTACAGGAAGGTGGGCCCACCTTAGAGACAATGAAGCCCAGTTCTGACTGAATGGGACTGAGGTGCTCAGCATTGTGCAGATCTTACCCACCTCAGGGCTCAAGGCTAATTAATGTCAGAGTCCCCATTAACCCCACAAAGTATCACCTCTTTTGCCTCATATCTAAAATATGCCATAGACCCCAGGTAACACTCTGCTGAATAAAATACTGGTGTGTTTTGCTTTGGATTTTTACAAAACAACTACTGAAAAACCATGATCTGAACTTCAGTACGAAACACTGTCAAGCAAGGGATTTGTCTAACCCACTATAGGCCACATCTTATACAGATTTCAAATTGCACAAGGGCAGAGACTTAGCTTTTTATTTTAGCAACATGACCTACCTAATTGAGCTCTTCAGAGTCCTTTGGGCTTTTATTGCAGCTGGTCAGACAAATTTGGATTCTTTTTCCCTATTGGAAACTGTTGGATCACTGAAAGTTAAATGATCCAAAATGAATGTTCCACTTTCTGTAAAGTTCTGTCTGTTTCTAGTATAAGGAAACAACTAGAAATTGTCCAGTTTGGTCAGCATGCTTATTACCAACTGCCCATACCAAGTACCAAGCACGCCAACTACCAGAGAACCATAAAGCCCAAGACAGAAAGTCATGGCTTTGGAGAAGACAAACTAGAACACTCATGAACCTCAGCTCTCCTCCCTCTTTAGAATGGAGGAGCTTTTAATTTCTATTTGCCTTACAAAAAAAATCAAATATTAAATACCCAGTAGCCTTACTTTTTTACTCTGTGTAATTCCAGTGTTAATTCTCTGGACACTTCCACCTGGCGAGAGATTATCCCAATTTTTCAGCTAGGAAGAAACCTATGACAGACAGCAAAAGTCTTCTTCTCAAAGCTTACACAGGAATCTGTGGCAGACAAAGGAGCTGACCTCTGGATCCCCAGATTTAGTCCTCTGAGCACTGTAATATCCTCTCCTGGCTGTAGGCTAACTGCAAACTGAATGTGCTTTCACTTAGACTGTAATGATCTCACAGACAATGTCAAAACTTGCTCTTCCTTTGGTGCCATAAATGCTAGAGGGAAGAGATGTTCACCAATGACTCTACAGCTGCACTAATGATTCTATTTGCTTTTGGCACACTACATGTCCCCAGCTCTATTTTACAGTTTCTTCCCATACTGCTCATGTTTTATACTACTTTTTACTTTCTTTGGTAAGAAAGCGAATTCAAGGAAGCAAAATGCTTGCCATGCACAGAGTGAGCTGGGGGACAGAGACATTTCTACCAACATGTGGTAATGCCAGGACAAAAAAGATGGCTGAGAAGGGACCTCACCAATGTAAATAATTGTTGGAAGGGAGGGTGTCAATAGGATGGAGCTGGGCGCCTCTCGGTGGCGCCAAGTAACAGGACAAGAGGCAATGGGCAGAAACTGATGTGCAAGAAGTTCCAGGTGAACGTGAGGAAGAACTTTACTGTGTGAGTGACTGAACACTGGATCAGATTTTTCAGAGGAGTGTCCTTCACCAGAGATACTCAAGAACCATCTGGATGCAGTCTTGTGCCATGTGCTCTAGGATGACCCTGCTTCAGTAGGGAGATCGGACCAGATGACCCACTGTGTTCCTTTCTAACCTGACTCACTTTGTGATTCTGTGTAAAAAACAGGTTTCCTTTTCCTTTTCCTGATGATCTTGGCTAGTTATTCCCACATAAAGCTGCTGCCCTAGTGTCATTTCCAGCTTGCAGCAGAAAGATTTACTTTCAGACTCAAGCTAAGGTGGGAAGCATGGGTGTTTTCAGAGAAGCGCTACAACCTGATGAAGTTACAAGAAGGTCACAGTGTTACAAATGTGCATTTCCCCAAAACTACATGCACAGTGTTTCTCAACACCTTTCAGCCTACAGACATATTTTGTGACACTGTTGAACTGACTGCACCGTTATTTACTGACACATCGTGGATGTTTCCTAACCAGTGGGTCAGTATATGGTTTATAGCCTCTATTGGAGAGATACTTGATCTTATCAGATCATGCCCAGCAAAAATGTGTTTACAAACTAACTGGATCCAAACACTGAAGTGCTGAAGGCAATTAAGATGTGTCCCAAAGTGTGCTCCCCTGAGGTCACAGTCTCCTGGTAAATCCTAACCACAAAGGCTCAAAAAAACCCCAGCATAAATAAATAAGCTAAGAAAAAATACAAGCATCAGCCAAGTATTATAAAAATCACATTAATTTTAAAGCTTTACGCTTTTTGACATTTTAAAAAGTCTTTGACCTGGCATATTCTACAGTTGGATTTTTCTGATGGTTTTATAAAGGTCATGTTTATGGTATAATGAGCACAAATTTCCAAGGCTTATTAATCAGAAGAACACTATTGCAAACAGATTTTCAAAGAATTTTTCATTTTTATGAATATATTGAATATGATGAATATATTAAAGCTTTAAAAGTGCCATTTTTCAAAAGCATGCTTGGGGAAGAAATAACTATTAACTTCTGGTGTCTTTACTTGAAATGAAACAAGAGTATGACTGAGAAGAATATGGTAACTAATGTCACGATATGGACACACTCCACTAGTAAACTATGAAAATAGTTCTGTGTAGCAATGCATCTTCTCTTCAGCACTAATAATTTCATTTAGTATTAATAATTCACTGGAAAGTGGTTTTACCCATTTGTAACTGCACAGTGCAAAGTAAGTAGAACTTAATGATAAGTTAGTGCATGTTTCCAGGATACCACTTCACTCTTCGGCTAGCTGTCAAACCTCCGTTGCTTTACCAAATAACAGGCAGATCAATTCAGAAAGTGATGAAGTTAGGAGAAGGATGGCAGAATCCAAGCCGAAAGAGCAAAGTCAAAGCTAGCTCCACAGAGGGAGTGGAAGGAAAGGAGGGAGAGAGGTGTATTGAGAAAACAAGTGGCAGAAAGTCTGTGGTTTTGCAGTTGCACATGGCTTTTGGTCTTACAGGTAGCACACAACAATGGACATGAAAATACCTCTGTCAACCTATGCCAGTGTAGCATAGCCTGGACCATGATTCCCTCCTGAACAAACCTCACAGAGTTGCATACACAGACCTGCCTATGTGTATGTATGTGACAAATGCACACACTTATTGAAATAAAATAATATTTTTCATTTTTCTTTCCCATGCATAATGACATAAATGCTTGCACAATACATCAGAAACTACCACAGTCTCAAAAATTTTGATTCACAAAAATCACTCCAAGATATACATGTCTAAAATTATTAGGTTTATGATCTTTCATAGGTAGGTAAAAGAATAAGTGGAAAAATTAGAATGGAACAAAAAGCACAGGATTTACTAATGGATAATGACCAGTGCCACAGTACATAGAAGTATGTTTTACAGGAGAGGCTCCTGGACATAAATAACTTTTCAGTCCATGGTGATTTGAAAGATACTTGTCAAGATAAATTATAGATCATAGCATCATTTTTCCTGTATGCATGTATTTCTAAATTAAAAACACTTCAAGTTATTTGGCTCAGGAACTTCTTCCAACAATGAAATAACTCCCATTCTGAATGAAATACTTGAAGTTCTTAAAGAAAATTTGACCAAAAGAACAAACACAAATATCTTTCTTTTTCAGGATGTAAAGCCAGAAAAAAGCTTATTAGATCACCTTAGGCCCAATTGCCTCTAAACCCCAACCCATTACTTTTCATAAACTTCTACTATATTTGATTGAAATGAAACAAGTTCAGTCCTCAGGAGATACAGCTGTTTGTGCAAAAAGCAAGAGCCTGAGGCTCTGTGGCTGAGAGTTTCTGGAAAAAGAAGTTGATGCAAAACTGAAGCTTTCCTAGCAGGCAACCTATGCTTTGTATTGAGAAGCAAAGAAAAAGCAGACAGTGCTTGGCAGTTTGCTCTCCCCCCAGAGACAGGGGAAGGGAGGGATAAAATATTTAGTTAACTATTAATTTTGAACCTTCCTAGGACAGAATTTTATTCCATCTCAAATCACACATGCACTACGTCAGTCATGACTACATCTTGGATTTTCATCAGCAGGTAATTAAAAAAAATATTGTTGTAGTGGGGAGAGAAAAACACCTATATCTTCTGCTAAGTACCCGAGTACTTGATGATTAGATTAGAGTCACTCCCCTCAGCATTAAGCAACAGAGATCAGCTTACATCTCACTGGAGCTGTGCCATCAGATGTTGCTCTCTTGCCCCACTTCAGAAAAGTTCAGGTTCAAGTCGAACACTCACACAACACAAAAGCGTGACCGCTAACAACAGAGCAGCCTTCCAGCATGAAGAGGTGAGGAATTCACCAGGAATTTGCAGATCACTCCTGACTTGCTAGGAACCTTTTTGCAGTCCTGATAAACTGGCCAGCCATTCTTCATCTGTCTGAAAAAAGCTAGGGATGCAAACTATCAGCAGTTCTGCACTGCAGGACAGAGCTTTGAGTTCAGCAAGGGAGCCACGAAAGGAGAGCTGGTGCTGATAGAGCACAAAACCCTGAAGAAAATGATAAGGGCAAGGAGTTCACATCAAGTTTGGGAGAGGGAAAAGTGGAGGGGAAAGAAGGGGAAGTAAGACAGTATAAGGCAAAACAAGACTGGAAATAAAAGAATGGGATGTTGGAAATCAACGGGGGAAATGTGAACCTTGGCCAGAATCAATTAAACTGTTGTCTTCTGGAAATGCTATATCTCCAGCCACAGATTTAATTTTAATAAAGTTTAAATAGGACATGTTATAGCACTCTTAAATAGTAGTAATTGTGTAACTCTATGGTATCTACAAATTGTATCTTTGCCAAACATTATTTAGTGCAATCACATGCTGCTCTTGTGCAATTCAAGTGATTTTACTATTTTTTTCCCCTTTCTTAAACAGAGACAAACATGCGTCATATGATATGCTGGAACACAGAACTAGGTGTTAATTCACAGTATATGCTGGTGAGTAAATGTTTTTATTTTTATCCAGAAACTGTGCAATTGTACTTCTATATGCATAGCTGCAATGAAAGAAAAAAAGAAAGAAAAGATAAAACACAAATTCCCAAAGACTGACTCCACTGCCCAAGCAGGGTACCTTCATTCTCACTAGCAGATCCCAGCCATGACCCTTCTGCAAAAGGGAATACATAACAAAACAGACTATATTGAATTCACTTTTATAAACCTTTTTATTCCCTGTCATAAAGGACCAGTTGGAAACCATGTTTTAATAATCTTTGAATCAGGCTGCGGGTTTGCACATGCCATGGCAATTACAAAGTTACTGATTATTAATCTATTCCTCTGTGCTAATTTAGCTGATGCTTTGCTTCAAGATGCGATTGCTTATGGATAAAAAAACAGCAAAAAAATCAGCTTTTTCTTTGTTGCAAAGCTCTGTCAGAATTTATCTTCTCTTCAGATCTACATGGAAGCTACACTTTCACACATAACGTAAAACCAAATTCTTTTAGAAGTTTCAAAAATTTAAAGAAATCAAGGTCTGTATTTTAATCAATGTCCCATATTGAAGCCTGCTCTGTAAGTCCTCAGCACCTCAGGGAAATGTCCCAATAGTTGGGCTGTTGACTGACTGGGGAGACTTGCACAATGATACCATTTTGGAGCAGTTTAGATCTGTGCAAATGTGTATTCACTTCACGGAGGAATTTAGCTTGTGTTTCCAGCAGCCCACAAAAATCCCTTGACCTCAGGGCTAGTGTTTTTCTGGGGAAGTGAATACATTCTTTTACAGTGGAGAAGTTCTAACAAAATGGCTATTTATAAAAAAAAGGACTATGAAAACTTCAATTCTGGCAAGCTTACACCTGGTGGAGCTGATTTAGGCAAATGCTCTGAGAGCTGGAATATGTGGCAGTTATTAGGCTGACTGTCCTCCTTCTCCACACACTTGTGAAAATGCTGACAGTTTTGTTTTTCAAATCTCTACATAAAATATGCCTATAATTTAAAAAAAAAGTTTTTCAAGCCAGTAAAATTATCTCCTGTCGTTCTCTATAGGTGGGGGAAAAGCATTACTGCTTTTGCAGACAAGACACAAAGGACAAAAGAAATTTTTGTCCTATTTTCCAGAAACACAGGCATGTCAAGCCCAATTTATCTAATCCATGACATGTTGGATGCTCCAGGCTGCATCTACGGAAATAGATAAAGGCTTGTCCTCCACAGATTTAATGAATGGGAATCCCTGCCCCTGGCTAATATAAATTGTTCTTGTTGGTGGATAATTCTATTGATTACAGTCCAGTTACATTTACACAAGTACACACAAGAATTTTCTGTAAAGCAGCACTAAGTGTGGGACAAAAAATGCAAACCTAGTTATACGTACACATTTCTTCAAGCTGTCTGGAGTTATGACTTTTCAGTTTTTTCCATATCCTACCCTGGTGTTCCTTAAAAGCATTTTATTATCACGTGACATAAAATTATTCCGTAAAAAAGCCACATGTGATTATTCACTCTATTCAGAGCTTTTACCTCACGCAAAAAGCAAAGAAATTTTTATAGGTTCTGATACATATTTTACTACAGTATTTTACATACAGGTTTTATATGTTCTGATACATCTTTTACTATAGGGTTTCCTGAGTCGACCACACAGCTTGTAACTGTAAACAGAAGGCTCAGACCTGTATCCTGTGTATCTTGGTTACCACTTAATATGGGCAAAAATCTAAAAGGAATAAAAACCCAAACAAACCAAACAAACAAAAACTGCATGGGGAAAACCACCCCCCGCAGGGATATGAAAGGTGGCAAGGAGCAGTCTGCATACCAATGTGCAGATTTCACTGCTGGCTAGGGATACCAAGGCATGGTTGAAGAGACAAAATTTCCTTTTTTACATAGGCCAGAAACAGCCTGAAACACTCTCTAAAGAAAAAGAAATGTGAGAAAGTCTCAGGTAGTAGTGTCTTTCCTGGACTGCTCTTCAGTCAGCCTGGCTATGTTGTGGTCCTCTATCAAACCATCTTAAAATTTTATAGCCCCTGTTCCAGCAACCAAACACAGAAAATGCTATAAAACATTTAAATAACATTTTAGAGAGAGCCATGCTTGCTCACACAATCTCAGTAGTCAAAATAGTTACTTCTAGCCCTATGTAACTATTAAAATTTCACATTGTGCGCATCAAAAATCAAATTTGGCATTCACTGATTTTGCCCTCATAGTTATTAATGGTCTATAATTCAGCATTTCTTGAAATAACTCTAAATATAAATTGAAACAGGCCTAGTATAAAAGCAACCCACTTCAAACATTTCAGTTTGTTGTAGTCAAAAGTCATTTGTCATCTACCTTCTTCCTTATGTGTTCAAAAAGATCAAGCCTTGGACATAAGACACTAAAAATTATTCCACAGGGAAAAAAAAGTCTCAACTGGCATGTTTTATTTTATTTTAAGGTTTTCTCTATTGGAGAGGCAAAAATAAAATAAAATAAGATCAATAACTTTGATTCTGTTGCATTACACAATTATTTGAGTGACACTTAAGGAAACGTGGGGGTTTTAAAGGCATTTCTAGCAAGCCTTGTAACCATGATAAAATTGAATAGTACCAAGAGGAGAAAAATTCCGGTGTGCACTTTTCTGATAATTCACATAGATCAGAAGGATCAAGATCTTGCATCTTCACAATTTTAAGTCTAGCTATTATAATTCCAGATGTTATTGAGTATGTGTATAGCATATATGCATGTGTGTGTGTGTGTATATATATATATATAAATGTATTTGTGTGTGGATTTATGTGTATATATATATATATGTGTGTATTTATATATATATATATATATATATATATATTTGCTCTGATCCATGTTAAGTCATTGTACTGTTTTGCTTCAATTATATGGAATGAAGACCTAATAAAATTCAACTTTTTTGCATCACAGCATTTGACACATTTCTAATATTTTTACTACTTTTTCAGATTAAGTCAGAAAAGTAACACCTAAATTTAGCCAACAGGCTTTTATCTAATTGAATTTTGTGTCAAGTCTTTCAAGCAATTTCTTAATATGATTTTATGGCTTGAGATGAGCAAGTCACCCCCTCTACAAAAATTAAAACCTTTGAGTTTTAATGAAGTTGGGTTATTAACCTGATCAGAAAAATCTTACAAAAGCTAAGAAACAAGGAGGGCAATGCAAGAGCAAAGAGCCTTAACAGAACCATGTGTTGACAAGCTAGATCCCTCCTCCCATCCTCCAATTCTGCTGCTAAGGAGTGAAGGGAGCCTCACATACTGTAATCATCTTTGCTTTCCATAAGAGGTAATCTCACAATACATTTTCCAAAATGAAATTATATTAAACCAGTGAAGTGAGCCAGCCAATTGTCAGATTACTATTGAAATGCAAGGATTTGCTAAGCCAAAGACAAATTTCAATCCTACAAACACTTTTGCACATATTTAACTATTCCAATCCCTCAAATTAGTGAAAAAGCATGAGAAATGTTAATTATTTTTTAATTCAGAAGTTCATGCAGGAGTGGGGTCCATCACATATTTGTGTGATTCCATCTGACTAAACATTCAAAATGTTCCATAACAATGAGTTTTAAACAAAGAGATCTGCTATTCTACTGTAAAAGAATTAAAAATTTGCCAAGGGTTCTGAATTTGAAGGATTAATCAAAACCCCAAATACACAACCCACATCACTATATACAAGAGAATCTGCTTGTATAATCCAAAATTTGTCACTGTTTCCTTTAAAAACAAGACAAACCCACAAAGGACCAAGATACAAAAGAGAAATACATGATGAAACTATAAACAGCAGATGAAAATGAAGATACTCTAAGTATATTGCCAAAGATGCAAGAAGACGCCTGTCCCTTCTTTCTGACATTATTTAAAAAAAATTCAGAATGATTCAGTGACAAGAAAACACTTCCTGTGACAAGAAGATGCTCCCTGTATCTAGAAATGGCACTGAAAAACTCCGTAACCTTACTAAAAAAAGACAGTGTGTTGAGAAGACAGTTCCTCTGTGATTCCAGTGGCTTAAGGAGAGTTACACTGGGTATTAGTTTGAGCTGAGATACTAAAGGACGATTATTGCAGCACACTGAATCTGCTTAATTAAAGGTATCAATTCAAGTAATGAGGCTATTTTGCATGCAAGCCTCCAAGAAACCTGAAACCAAACACAGCTTGCTTGTATAAGAGTTGCATTCCAGAGCTTAAGCTCAAGCCAGTTTTACAGATCTGGAGTTGCAGCTAAACATAAATCACCTGATTCACAGCAAAATGTTTTGGGCGTGTTAACCTGAAACGCTGAGAAAATTTCAGCAGTGTTGGCCAAACCATGACAAAATTCAAGATCTGCACAATCTTCTTCAGCCTTAAAATGCTGATGCTGGCGCAGTTCTTTTGTCCACATATCTGCACTAGGCTGGGACCTTACAGCTTCTGCTCCTCTAAGTTGAACACATGGTGTCTGTAGCTTCACAAATCTGCTGCCTTTGTTTCTGCTTTACAGAAAGACTTGATTTATAATCTAAGAAAAGACTCCCCAAACCTGTATTTCTGGCTATTCTGTTTCACTTGGACTTGGGCAGTATACACGGTAATTTTGTCTTAATACAGATAAAATTTAAATGGGGAGTGATAGGATTTCTTTATTACACTCCTCAGACAGCTAAATTATACTTAAAGTACATTGGCAAAACCTAGAGCACAGACAGCTGTTTCATATTGCACAGACAGCTATTCCGTTGCTACCACATGGCAAAAAAATTTACATTTTATTTCTCATTAAACTGACCATTTAAGTTCACAGAAAGCATCAAATGACCCAGGTGTTCAGCCACATGAGTATGTACAGTTACAAAAGTTGTGAAAGTAAAATAAATCTCTGTGTCCAAGGTCAAGCACCAACTGTATTAACAGACCTCTTATGAAGTTTTAGATGTTGCCTGTTAGCCTTGGGATTGCAGCAGGGACACAAAACAAAACAATGCAGAGTTCATCTTTAGGTTGCTACACTGGGCACTTTGCAACATATTTTTGTAGAGCATTGCCAAGACCATGCCTGGTCATGCTACTAAATTGGTAAAGTCAGACTACCAAGACTGGTGGGACCCCAAGAACAGCAAAACAAGACTGAAAAAATTCAGTGTAATTCAGTGTCTGACAGCCTGAAGTAAATAGATCACTTGCAGAGAATTTGGTTCCGACAAAATATCCATTTCTTGCATTTATAAGGCCCTTCAGTGTTTCCCTACAACTTCCTCTGCAGATGCAAGCAAGTTGGTTTTACCCAAATAAAAAAACAAAATTAAAAAACACAAACCAACTTGAAAGCGCCTTCTGTTAAGTTTACCACCTCACACGATTTCAGGATTCTTTCTGCTCAGAAAGCAAGGAAAAATTGGCATGAGCTATTTCTTAGAGCTATCACACACTGAAAAACCCACATAAAGCAGTAAATGCCTATATACACCCAAGGGGACTAGAAACTCTTGAAATTTTTGTCATGTAAATCTATTTTTGAGAACATTTCCTTAATTTCATGGTCTTGATCTAACAGCATGGGCAATGGCTTCTTATGGGACATGATTTAGTACAAGATTTTATCTCTTTTCTTCTAAAATTCACTATAAATTTCAAATTTGCTATATATTATGGTAGTATAATGCTATTCGGCCTTTTCACATTCAAAGGTCAAACCAACTTTCTAATTACAAATTATGGTTTCCTTGTCACTAGAAACTATTACCCATATACAATTTTAATACACATCCATTCAGTAGCTCCAGACACACAACTGCAAATGTCAAAAATCCTGCAGACTCGAAATGAACTTCTCCCACATGCAGCTTTTTCTGGCTGAGCTACAAACCCACAGAAATGATAGCTTGATATGATTTGTGGCCAGAAACTTCAACAGAGCTGTACGAGATGATGCTCTAAGAAAAATGTTAAGCCTCCTCTGCTAGTGAGGGGGTGGGGGTGAGGGAGGTGGTGAAGATAAGAAATCCCAGATACTTCTTATTGCTGCTCTTCTGCTCAACTAATGGAGTCTCTTGACTGAAGGCGAATCACCCCAAACTACTAAACTATTCAATTAATTATCTTGATTTTTTAATGATAATGCAAATAATGTGCCTTAATGAGGCAAAAATGGAGTTCAACAAGGCATTGGAGTGGTGGCCCCGGGAAAGTAAAGAAAATTAAAATAAAAATAGAACTTTTGTGAATTAGGACTTACTCTACAAACTTGTACATAAACAGGAAAGCTTGCAAGCCACTATCCTCCACATATAAATGAATTCCTTACAAATGTAAGCCAAAGAGAGAATTGTTTTAGCCTAGCCTAGGCTAGCCTGTTCTAGCCTAAACAGTCCAGTTGACTCAAGAATGTCACATTATCCTTACTGGCATAGATGACTTGGAAACAGAAATTAATAAGGACTATAATGACTATACATGTTTGCAGTAGAAAGCTGCATGCTAAGCTTATAGAAAAGAGGTTTGTAGTTTTAAAACACTTCCTGAAAAGAAAAAAAAAAAAGAAAAAAAAAGAGTAACTTTCATTGCGTGTTGATTCCGGAGGCTTTCTATGGAAACCATCAAAGCTGAGGTGGACAAGGGAATGATGGAGTCTAGCCCCACACATATTCAGAGCTCCCCTAGCATGGTGAGACCTGCAGCACAGCATTCCCTCCTGCAGATGCATCTGCCCAGAGGTGGGACTCCCCACACAAGGCCAATGCAATTGAAATTATCCAACCACCCAAGCTCATATTTCCATCACATTCATTGCCCTTCCTGTTAAGATACAGGGAGCACCTATTTAAAGAGGATCTGCAACCCAAATAGCTAAATCCTTCACCATCACTGGATCATGCTGCCTCTACCCCAGGCCCACAGCCCGACTGGCTGCCAGAGTTTGACTCTGCTGGTGATCAGTTTTAAGTTTTAAAAAACATTTAACTCGCATTTGAAATGACTGGAGACATTAAACACAACTGTCACAAATTATTTGGCAGTTACCTTAATTAGAATAGGTCTAATTTAATATTCCAGCACAGCTGAAACTCTTACTTTTCTGGGGGCCATGGAAGTTTCCCAGGATGTTAGGTCCAGGAAATGAAATTGAGTTCAAGCAAATCTGTTAGCACAGTCCAACACTTTCCACAGTTCATTACAAATAATAATTACTTTCTGAAACATTCTCCTTCTCCATGAACAGATCTGACTCAGAAAAACAGTATCAGTGAAGAAAGCTCAATTTTTTTCTGAAAGACCCTTGAACTCACAAGGGCTTTTTTTGATACCTGCTAGCAGTTGCCATGCTTACATTATACCAACAGTTTTCAAAAGCTGCCCAACTTCTTTCAGACAAACCATCAATATTACTTAACTAATTTACTACTACAATCAGCGCCCTACATTATTTACTAGAATAGAATGTGGCTACAGAGACAGAAAAACTTGCAAAACTGGAAATCTGCCCATCAAAGGCACCTCACAAAGATTTTAAAAAATATTAACTTATTCATTATGGTAAATATTCTCTGACAGCATTTCCCATCTATTGCTGTGAGCATTTAGAAAGGGCTAACAATTTATAATTACCATTATTTCTTCTTATCTTTGTGATTTGGAAGATATTAGCTCAGCTGGAGTCTCTCAAACAGATATTTGATATAAAATATTCATCATTCATTTGACTATATACTGAGGTCAGATAGCAATATTTCTGTTTGCAGAAGAATCTAAAGTGAGCTTTGTATTGCTGAAAATGTGCTGGCATAGCTTTCAACATAAAAATCCTCCTATAATAAATAACAATAAAGCATCACGCAATTTTTATCTTTGTAAATGTTCCCATGAAGAAATGTTCCCACTAGAAATGCACAAAAAACTTATACAAATTACATAAACATTGTTAGAAAAAACTGAGGGATATTTTAAGGCTATTAATTATTAATGTTTTTCAATGTTAAGTATCATCAAAGACTGCCTACCTGAGAAAATTCTGTTCTGCTTTTCATCCCTACACTGAATCTTCTGGATAAATTTAGCTTTCTTTTTTAAAAAATAGGGCAGGGGATAATAAAAAGTAAAAATAAATTAATGTTCCACACATCTGCATTTTCTTCATGAAATGTGTGGAACTTTCTGGGTGTCACAGTGACACGTAGCATCATCATTCATGGTTTTCAGAATGCTAATTTCAGATTATTTAAATGTTTTTTCTTCCCTGTGTGTTGATAATAGCATGTGATGTCAATTCTGCTTCAAGCTAGTGGCAAAACAGAGCAATTGTGTTAGGCCATCTTGGAGTGTTTGTGGAGGGTGGTGCTGCCAGTACCATTTTGCTGCAGCACCAGGAGGCCACCCCACTTTACCTGCTGCCCGCCTTTCTCTGCCAGCAGAGTCTACACACATTTCACACACTCTAAGTTGTTCCACAATCACATTTTGATTGTATTCACAGTGCTAGAGAGATTTGCAGCATTGCTTTGATTGTTTTTTAATGTGTTTTCAGCCTTTCCATGTTTGTTTATTACATTTGGTAAGTTCATTCACATGAAGGAGCACATCTGTGGGGGTATTTGTGTAGTAATGTCCCTCTTTAGGGCCATTGACTCTTTCAACCTTGAAAACCTGCATGTTTTCATGCAGGTAACCTATTGCATGCATTGTTAGAGTGTGTGGAGCTAAATGTTAATATGGATGGGGTGCTAAATAGCATTGAGTAAGTAGGTTTGTCAGCTAAACCTATGCAGGAATATATATGTTATGCTCTACAAAAATACTGCAAAGGATTGGGAGACATAAAAAATGAAAAAGGGAAAAGCATTAGGAATTTATAAATGTATTGAAATTTTTTACCTCAACCCAACTGAAAAAAAAAAAAAAAAAAAGAGTGGTTATTTTGAAACCTTCTTTAATGAAGAAATAGTGGGGAGAGAAAAATTATACCGTGTAGACCAATGCAATTTCCAAGTATTCGGAGCTACTAAGATTTAAGCCCAAGAATCTAAATGTGTTATTAGGAGGCTGTTGCAACTGCCCTAGCACTGCATTTGGAGAGGAGGACCAAACAACCAGTTTTACAAGGCAGGCAGACTGTGGTCAGGATTGGCGAGACAAATGTTTGTAAACGATTGCATCACGTCTTGAGTGCTGAAATCTTGTAAGGATACCAGAAATACAGTTCAGTGGCTTTATAGTACCCATGTTCATGTGGCTACCATGCCCTCAGTCAGAAGGAGACAAAAAGCAAAAGGCTTTAAATATATCCTTACATATGCATACACAACTTTTTATGGCCTGTTTGACTTCTTATATAAAGGACACATTCTGTTCCTTTACAAACACTGGAATTGCAAAGTTAAAGAGGAGATTATGTAAAGTTTGACATATGTCTGCAAAGTTATTACTTTTTTCTATGCTACCTAAAAGCAGACAAGCCATGCAACTTCGACTGTCGAAAAATTTGCTGCTTACAGCAGCACAATTTACCAGCAATAATAGAAAAACAGAGAAACAGTGTGCTTGCTACATAATAGTCACATATCTGGCAAACTGAATGCACCTGTTACATTGCTGGTTTTGACACGAGGTGAGTGGATTTGCTATCACAGGTAAATACCAGCAAACAAAACCTAATTTGCTAAACATTGCACTATAGAGACAGTAGACCCTCAGGTCACTACTGAAAAATGACTTGGCTTAGCAAAAAGAACACTGATATTCCTTGCAGTGCCAAGACTGCCTTCCTCTCCACCTGCTCCTTCCTTTTGCATTCACAGTTGCAGATCTGGTCAAGGTGCTGTGTTTTTTGACTTGGTTTTCTGTGTTGTTTTTTTCTTTTTTCTTTTCATTCAGTATTGATCCTTAGTGCAATGATGGGTAACAATATTGGAAAACGCAATCATTATCTCCCTCTATCTTCATAACTTACTACACTCCATAGTAAACAAACTGAGTAAACAAGGTCAACAAGAACAAAAGAAGCTGAGAAAATTTTCATTGCTTTCATTTGAATGAATTGTCCATCTGCTTTTTCAATTACAGCATAAAAGTAAATAAATGAGAGAACCGCTATGAAGTAACACTCAAAGGGAAAATTAAGCCTAGCTTTTTTCTTTTGTTCTTAAGAAAGAAGTTTTAATATTCAGAGGAGGTTTTCTAACATAAACCTGCTTTTTAGGTTCTATCTTGTCTTCTGATTGAGAGAACTGGGGAAGAGACTGCTAGTTTGCATTGTAATAAAGAGAACACATAAACAGCACACAGTATAAAAATTACCAGTATGAGCCAAAGCCCTTTGAGACCCTAAGCATATGCTAAAATTTCAAACAGCCATGCCCAGAGTTAGCAGACACAGTCAATCTCTTTTTGTATCTGCTGTAACTGCTTCAGAGATGAAGATACTATACATTATCAAACCCCAGGGGCTTTTCAAGCTTTACTTGAAAAGCAAGTGTTACATTAGGGTTTTAAATTCTGAAACCTGCAGGGACTACAAAACAGAGTAAATTAGTTGGCTTGGTAAAAGATCCAGGACCTCATCTCATAGTGATGAAAGAATTTCTCAGGATTTCCAAACAACTGGTTCAGCCAGCTAGCAGAGGTATAAAAAAATATAAATTGATTGATCTAACCCCACCTTTTTAAAATAGATGGGGGGAGGGAAATAAGGAAAAAAGGAGGAAAAAAAGGCAGAGGGAGAAAAAGTACTTTTGTTTAAACACCAGATAAGGACTCAAGATGTCTATTTTTTCAAACATGCAGAAATTTAAAATGGATATTATTTTAAGCATCAAAAGAGATAGAACTGTATTATGACACAATAATAATCACT
The DNA here is from genome assembly GCF_028551555.1 of Melozone crissalis. NCBI lineage: Eukaryota > Metazoa > Chordata > Aves > Passeriformes > Passerellidae > Melozone > Melozone crissalis. Next base: position 38,234,894 of record NW_026535794.1, read on the forward strand.
GTATTATTAACAAGAGGCAAGTGTGTATAGCAATTGAACTTTCATAAGAGCCTCCCTTACAATTCCAATCTGAAATTAGAGTTGCATTCTCATATTTTACATTTGATCCAGACCCTTGCCAATTACTTTAAGCTGTCGTTCCATGCTTAAGATTGCAGTAACTTTTTATGGTGAATATATACACAGAAAAAAATTGTCTAACAGGAACATGAGCATGAGACTGATGAGCTGAAGGAAGTGGTCAACAAAATGAGCAAGAAGGTCTGAGCATTTGAGTCAGTAATGCAGCTTCATGTATTAGATTTTTCACCCCTAAGTAGATTTCTCAAAGAAGTGTTGCTAAAATAACTGAGCACACAGGCTGACCTACAGAATATGGTTTTGCCATATAATGACTGAGCCCTACAATAGAGGAAAGCTTATCTCCACTTTCATCCCCAGCAATTTAATTCAAGTGCAATCTCGGCCACTTCAAGCTTTGGTATTTCTCACTTTTGCTGCATTTTCTCTGAATGTTACCAATCATCTATGCAATTTCAGCTGCAAAACTAATCTTTGCAGTATATTACATGTAATATCTCCTTTTTAAAAACGGAAGCCCTTATGACCTCTATTGCATCTCAAGAACTTTTCATGATCTAATGGCAAATTGAAATATTTCCTTTTCCCAGTCCAAATATATTTCTCCTTTTTCAAATACCACCACCTTCTTTAGTGCAATGAGACGCAAAATCTTTAAAAGGTTTCCTGTAACCTGATTAACATTTTTGTAATTGCAAGAATTTCTAGAATTGCCACTAGCTTGTGAAACAAAATCCAAATAACATGGAAGGATATTTGCACACAGGCACAGAGACATATCAGCCATATGACTCTAATATAAATACAGTCAAAGGCTCTCATTATTTGAAAATACTTTGTAAAAATTTACGTGTTGTCTTTCAGGAAAAAAAAATAAAATAGATGCATGATATCACAATGAAAATTTTTAAAATCTGGTTTCTTCTTAATTTAACTTCTTAACAGAAGAAAGACATTTGTTGGGAAGGAATGCAGGATTAGACTCTACAATCATTCCAGTTAAAATATGCACAGACACACATTCACATGAGCACGTGAGCGCACACACACTTTGTTAAAGGATCTTCTGCTGAAGCAACTGTGATCTAATCTTCTCTAATGGAGCAGGAAGCCACTGATTCCAATTTTGGGTTTGGAGCAATTCTGTCACCCACAAGAAAAGTCATACTTGGAATGACTTTTTTTTTTTGTCTGTGAAATGGCAAAATGGCCTTTTGTTCAAGGCAAAATACTGAATGTATTTTGAAGCATTTCAAATTAACAGTTTCTGTAACAGAAACTAAAAGGGTGCAATCTAGCACAGAGCAGTTTCTCTAAGTTCAAACAGGATTTTTTAAATTGCTATTACGTATACATGCATTAATGATTATTCAGTGCTTCAAGATATGAACTTCACTGCCCAGGAGGCTGTAATGTTCCAAATATAAACATCAGACTCCAGCAGCTTTCAAGATCCTATACATTGGCTTGCTCAGCTGAATTCTTCTGTCACACACAGCATCCATTATATATTAACTACACTTTCTTATTGCAGATGGCTGGTGATAAAACACAGTTAGTAATCCAGTATCTGTGCTTCTCAAAACTTTTTAAAAGAACAGCCTTATCAACACCGATTCATCCTGACTTAAATGAAAACAGAAATGGTACTAAAGGCCTCCACCGTGTCTAACCTAGAAGGAAATATAACCTCCTAAAAACAAACCAGTAACAACCAAATATTTTCATTGAGACAAAAAAAACCCCCTGTTTCAGCAGTTGGTCAGTTGGCTTGTACAGTGTGTTTTTTCTTTAAAGAGGTGATGAGATTCGGGGTGTGGGGGGAGGAGGTATTCTTTTTATTCCATGACTCATCCAGCATGAATCTCTTAAAGAAAGTGTTCCAGAAATAAAAAATGATATTCAGAATAGTAGCATGCATGCAGATGAACTACTACATTCTGCAACACTGACTGAAAAAAGACCCTAAAGATTTAAACAGCCACCACACAAACAGAAATGTTATGGCATTTTTGGGTAAAATTAGTTGTTTGTTTCCCTTTATGTTATATACAGTAATTTCCATGCCAATATATTAATTTCGTGTATAATTGAGAAGAGAAGTTACTTAAAACAATAATAGGTTCAGAGGAGGCAGGGAGGGAAGGGAAAAAAAAAGAAAAAAGAAAGGTACAATTTTCTCCTTTTCCCCTCTCTCTTTTCTTTGTAAATTTTAATTTTAGTGTTTCTTTGGGTTGTGCTTCTTCAATAAGGCCAAAGTATGGGGGCAGTGATTTTTTTGGTGCTGGGGGTGAAGGATTTGCTTTGCTCTCGGTTCCAGCCAGGCTCCCCGAGCCCTGAGGACCCGTGCTCACTGTCCCAGAACCGCAATATCACTGCGGCGTTCCCTCCGTGGAGCAGTGCAGGACACACATACACACAGAGCAGCAGCTCTGCCCCTTCTCCTGGCTGAGAGCATTCCCCACCTGCCCCAAGCACACCGGCCACCCCAGCCCCAGGGGCGGCCGTGGGGCCACCGCGCTCCAGGACAAGGCAGCTCCCGCGGCCGCCCACGCTGCCAGGCCAGGAAGGCGCGCTCATGGCGAGGTGGCCAAGCCAAGGGGACAGTGGCCAATGGAGCCTTTCAAGGTAGAGGTGCAGCTCTGGCCATTAGCCACAGCAGAGCCCTCACGCTGAGCAGGACTAGGGGAGGCTCTCCCTCATCAGCGCGCAACATCAGTGCTGTGGCACTGAGAGCCACCCACCATTCCTCCTCTCGGAATGGCTGAGAATGGTCACAGCTGACTTTCATCTTATGCTAAATTATTAACTTGGCTATAATTGCAGGCAAAAGTTGCTTTGAGGTACATACGTATGTTCTTAAGCACAAAACCACTCCGTATGATAACACTTAACAGAAATGTATTATTTTCATTGGCTTTTGGCTTACTCTATAAACACACTACATCATTTCGTAGGATTTTTATTACTATTATTATTACAATCCCATATTCCTATTTAGCTTGAAATGATGAATGCAAAATCAATACAATAAGTAACAAATGTATCCACGGTGACCAAACAACAAACTCAAAAACACAGCACGGTGAGTGAAAATTAGCAGTTCTTAAAACAACTACATCACAATTCAATTGCACTGTAAAAGAATGGCTCATGAATTTAGAAGGGTTACAATGAGCTTAATTATTTGAAAGATCAGCTCAAAAAGTAAAATACACATAGTAGGATGTAAGATAAAGGAAGAATATCTTATTGGAGGCTACAGCTTTAAAGAGAGAGAGAAACATGATGGCAAATTCCCAAATTCAGCAACTTCTCTCTCTGATAGTTAAAAAACTCCATCATTAACACTTACTCTATAACAATTATACTATCAGAAGGTTAGGTCTTACTTTCCATGGTAATTTTCAGTATTTCTTTCAACCTTAATGCTGCACACATGCATTCCCACTATGCCACCTCACATCAGCAGCAATTCAACAAGAAGGCCCAGAAAAGCAAACAAGATGCATAGAAACATACAGAAAAATGCTTACCTTTTCTTCCCTTTCTATGCTTATGTGGCCCAATAGTTGCATGTTTTGATTTAAAAAATAACCAAACAAAACAAAAACCCCCCCAAAAATCCTACAGAATTCTTTATTAATATTTAAAGGAAAGTACTTTTAATTTTTCCCTTAGAAAAATAAAATTCCAATATTGTCTATGTGATGGCTGTAGCCATTTGAAATCAAAGTAGGTGCACGATGTACGCAGTGAGGCTTTCATCTGGCTCAGTGCAATACTGCTATGTGCAGTAACAGGGACAGGTGAGATTACAGATGTTCTTGCTTCTCACTGACAGTGCAAGAAAATACCCAGAATAACCACAGGTAAATATCCCCCAGCTCATGCTTTCTTATGCAAAAGACAGGAACAGGAATGTTCATTTAAAACTTAATATTGAAGGAAACTTCAGACTGAACACAGCAGACAGAGAACCTGCCTAGCAGAAACTTTCAGCTCTGCTCTCAGTAGTGAAATTCACTACAAAGCACACCACAGGTTTTTTCCATTTAAGAACTTGTGTTGCACCAGAAAACAAATAAGCATATGATACAGCAATTTTTATTTTTTCAAAGGAACTCCAAAAAAAGTTTGGTCACCATTACATGCTCCTGAAAATTACAGACAGAAAAAAAAATTAAAAATCAAATACCATGCAGCTAACATATACCTAATACCCTAACTCTATAACTTCAGAAAACTGCAACTTCTAATCCCACACAAGAAAAACTGACTGTTAAAAAAAGCCAACCAACCAAAAAAACCAAAAAACAATCCATCTTGCACTTGCAGTTCTGTTGAAGGTAGAAAAATACTGGAAAGAGATGAATAGCAAGTTAACCTGGCTTCTTTAATGGTGAAGAGACTTAATCCAAATTACTCAAACCTAAAAACATATTGCTTGCCTATTCCTCCTCAGCCTTTTGAAAATGTAGTAAAGAGAAAATATTGAAAATTTATCTTTGAAAGGGATACTGAATACTTCTCATAACTCAACCTATTTGTATATATCTTTCTACTAGGTTAGTTTACATCTAAATCTATCGGCTTTCATAATTGATGTATTTCACTGTTAAAGACAAATCACATATACGTACATAGTCTTTAGTTTTATGAAAACAAGAAGACAGTGTTTAGAATGGCAAAAGGCATAGTACTTTTTTGACAGAGCTGAGAATATTACAAAAGTTCTTCCCTTAAAGCTTGAAGTGAACTCCTGATTCAATATTTAATGAAACTGAGAAAGCTGCTGAATGTCCCAGAAATCCTTCAACTCCCTGCTCTCTGTTCATTCTAAGTACTATGCTGCTATAAATTAACAGTGAGACTAGATGAGATTTCAAGAAGCCAAGAATAGCATTTTTCCATCACACCACCAAATTCTTTATTTTGTTTTTCTTTGCTCTTTAACAGCACTAACTTGCAGCATTATATTGCAATCATACATCCCAGCCCAGTACTGCAGCACTACATTGCTCAGACATAGCTCTACACTCCAGCATGTTTTTAGGGTATGCAGCCAGCTCAGCTGTAAGCTGAAGGAAGATTTCTGTCAAGCAACAAAACTAAACTCTGCACAAATATTTAACAGCTCCAAGACCCCTAAAGGCTTAAAATAATATGCATTTTGTGGCATGCTAGGAGCCAACTCCACACCGGTGATGTGCACAATGCAGAGTACTCGGCAATCGCAGCACTGCAAATAAAACACTGTTTCCCCTTTATACCTTGGAATTCTTCAAACTAAAAGCTGAATGAAATACTGAGGTTTTCTGTGCCACCCCAGCACTGACAGTGCACTAGCAGCTCGCCCATTACATTAAGTTCGTCTAAAACTTCCCATGCCTCACAAACATTTTTCATCCCCTCTCAGCAGATGAAACACAAGTTCATTTAAAACAAACCTAGCATGAGTTCATCTTATCTAGCTTGTTTTTCAAACCGCTAGAACTACGCAGTAGCCCACTCAAACAGAAAATTTCCCAGACAATGGAATCCTTTCAAACTGCACAGCCGGCAGGATTCCCCAGTTGTCAGTTTTAGGTGCGTGCCAGCACGAAATGTTCTTGAATCCGAAATCTGTAATAATCACTTCTATTGATAATGTGAGCAGAAGCAGAATTACATCACGGTTAACACTTACCAAAATACATTATGTTTCTCATTAATCATGCAGTCAGGATCCCACGGCTGTGTATTCAGCATTAGCTCCTGCACAGGGCTGACATGTAAAACAGAGCTTTTTCATTCTACATTATGTGGAAATTTCCCAGCACGAGAAGCGTGAGAGAGCAGTGTGCCTCCTCAGGATGAGCGCTTTGCAGGCAGTCTTATCCCTGATACAATCCCTGTCTGATTTAGCGTTTACTCCGGCTGCATGCTGCACTGCCCATTCTTACTGTAATCTGACTCCTCCTTCTGATGTCCTTGCTGTGCCTGTGACATCAGGACTAAGAGTACTACAAACAGATCTTTTCGTTTTGAGCTCGCAACGACATGCTCTTATACCCTGGTTAACTTAACTTTGGTTTGGACAAAAAAAAAAAATAAGCCCTTCTAAAATTATACAGGCTGCTTTTTTTTTCTTGGCAGTAAACGCGTCTAGTGACATAACGTGCTCAATTACATAATAGATGGGAAAGACAAAGCATATATTGTTAGTGTATTTTTCTTTGAAGGGCAGGCTCCAGGAGAAGCTTTGAGTGCCTCAATATACCAACTTCAATAGAAGATAAAGATGCCTGGCACTTTGCAAGACCATGTACCCCTTAAGACTTTTTTTTTTTTTAATCAATAGTTCCACTTCAATAAACAATTTCAACCCAAATGTTGGATTAAAAACAAGTCTGTTTCTATTTTTTAAAAAGCAGCTGGCAAATAGGTAGTTCAATTTCAATACAACTGAACTGATTTTTTAAACACCAATTTCTTCACCTGAATAACAAAGCATGAAGACAGGAGACATATGACAAAAGGATCTGCGTTGGAGTTTATAACCTTTCACCCTCCAGGTTTCTAGTTGCTTTCTGGCCCAGGTTGATAAGTCATTAGCAGCTGGTAAGTATTCTATTATTCTGTGGCAAATGGAGTGGTCCAAAGTTGGTAAATAGGTCCCCACACAATCCCTCATGCTGCACAAACCAGTAGCAGCTTCAGAGGAAGAAGGACCAAAGAAACACCAGAATACTGTCAACCATGTACGTGGCAGTGCCTCGGGATGGATCCGACAACATGCTAGTGCAGCAGTGTGGTGCAGACAATGTGGTCTGTATTTATGCACACATGTCTCTTCTCTGAATCAATAGAGGACATTGGTTTCCTGCTGTCAGCCTGGCATGTATCAGTGATAATACACTTATACTAAATAAAGGTAAAAAGTAATGGACAGTATGTTGAAGTGTTTATTTCATTATAATAGGAGCTAATGGGATGAATGTTTTCATTCTACAGGAAAGAAGATGACAGGTATAATTCATTTAAAGCTCCACTTCTTATTTGTAAAACCACCACACAGTAAGTACTATTTCATGAGGTCCAATCACTTCAGGCAAAATTATCACAGCAGCACAGCAGCCAAGGAACGCTCCAGTTGCAGCAGCAGAGGTAAGAGCCCTGGTGTACAGTGCCGCATGCATCTCTCAGCAAGAGTCCTCTGCAGCATTGCCCTCGTGAGGTTTCGTGCCACCTGTATGATTGCTGCTGAGATTAAACACCTACCGGGAACTGGGGCACCAATTTCAGTCCTGTCCCTCACTGGCAGTCCCACTGCTATTCATTTCTGATGCCTAGCCTTTCTCAGTGCCCTTTCTTATTTCAGCTGCCCCTAGCAAGAGGCAAGCCCTGAAACAAGAGATCCATGGTACACATAAACTCCCAAATAAGCGCTGCTTCACAACTGAAAAGCACACAGTGCAGGAGTGCACTTTGAGGCCACAGTGCAGAAGGGAGGAAGACCAAATCTTCTTGTGTGGGTCAAACTGACCAACAATGTAAGTTAAGCAGATTTTAAATCACAGTGAAGAAATGCCATCTAAAAATCCCTGGAGGAAAAAAAAAGCTGTTTAGAAATCACAGCCTATGTTTCAACTACATAGTGTGGACAGCACGTAACAGAGGGTTTCCCAGCATATTCCTTTCATTTATTTCATCATTACAATGCTCTTTCACTTCTAAAACAATGGGAAGGGCACCTCGCTAAAAGGGAAAATACCATCCTCAAAGACTGGTTTAAAATATCTCAGCTGAAACACTCTAATGTTCCCTGAGCAGTAGGTATAAGCTACTATCAGGAGCCTTCTGCAGCACAAGCATTCCCTCCTCTCCCTTCACGGAGGGTAAAAGCTCAGAGAATCAATTCTCTGTGAAATCCTTCAGCTCCTTTTCCAGCTCTGAAGTGCTTTTGCAGAGGCACTGCGTGACGTCCTTTGAGACAGTCTGCACCCAGGCACAGCATTTGCCTGTTAAGCTGCATTTACCCTATCATAGAAAAAAAGGATTGGGGTTATTCTGCCAGGAGTCAAACTCTGCAAGATGTAGGCTACCTCAATGCTCCACCAAGCCAACATGCCTCCTGATTCATGCCATGGGAACAGAATGCTCACGTCTGTGCAGATGTGCTATTAGTGCTCAGGCAAGGATCTTGCTGCCTTTCAACACCCTTTCTTGAAATGCTGTTCTGCTCCAATACCTGTACCAGTTTGGTGGTGTCTGATGGCAGGTCAGATTCTTAGGCAATGTAAACACCAAAGTGCCTCGTGTTCTGACTGACATGCTCTCCACTACTTGGCTCTGAATGTTACCTCTAGTTTTGTTTTGCCCTGTAGGATGTAAAACAAGAAGGACAACCTCCCTCCTCCCTATTGCATCTTGTTTGTGTTCTGAAAGTAAGTATGCAATTAAAGTAAACAAAGAAACTGAAATAAGAACTTCAATTTCTTTTCATTTCAACTACAGAAATGCAAGGTAGGAGGGAAAAATCACTGGAAAACTTTCCCAGCCCAAATTCACATACTCTATGACAAACTCTGCTTTCACTCACACACATACAACATTAATAAGCTGCAAAAAGAAGTAGAGTTTCAAGCAAGGAAGAAAAAATAAATTTTATTCCCTGAGTGGGATATTGTCACTGTCAGTGAAAGCAAGGTTTAGTTTAGTAATTGCCATCCCAAATGGCTGGTGTTTTAATGCAAGCACTGAGGATTCTGCTGAGAACAACTGTAGGGAAGTACAGTCAGGAGCAGCAAACACTTATGTGTGCCTGGAGATTTGAGTAGACCCAGCCTGTGCATGCAGGATCATGCAGAATGAATGAGCAAATTAGTCCATGATGTCAGCCCACGGTGCAAACTCTCCAACCATCAACAAGCCGGCACAGGTTAACCAGCATTTTACTTTGCTACAGATACCGGTGAACTGCAGAATTATCATATTTTCATGCATGGTTCACATAGCATAAACATAACAAGAATAAAATTACTTTTCCTAAACCAGCTAGCCCTCATTCTTATTACTAATAAAAGAAGCAAGTTCTACTCCTTGAAATCCTCTTTTCCAACAACCTGTTTCTTTTTTCATAACAGCATCTCTACCTTGAGTTCTTCTGCCCTTTCTCCTCTTGGTAAAAGCTTTGCAACAAAGGGCAGATTTTCAAAATACAGAACAACCCAAAAGACGTCATCTCCTTGGAATAAACAAAACGCACGAAGCAGACATGGCCCAGAAGTACAGCACAGGCCCTATACTTGTCCAGACCTGGGAAAGCTACAGGTTATTCCCCACACCTGACTTGACCTAGAAACAGAGGGCTAACTTCCAACTTCATAAAATAGCTCCTCTGTTCTGTGCTTTCTACTGATTTTTATCTATCCAGTGATTTAAGCAATGCTTCCATAATAAGTATTAAAGCCACTCACAGGCAAGACTGTTGCAGAGACTAATTAATATTTAACATTAATGCACCCAGTTAACTCCCTAGGATTCCTGGAAAACCCTCTTCCAGTCTTGAACTCTCCCAGGAGGCAACTAATATTAGATTTATACCCAAACTATTACCAGTTGGCTTTGATGAAGGCCAGTTACTGAGGCTGACCACAGATCATCTCTTGCAAATGCAGAAGCAGATCGAGGAACTCTTTGCTGGCAGAAGTATAATAGTAGTCAACAAATACACTAGTGACACAACATTTTAAGTCTATGCATCATGTGCAGTAGGCTAAAAGATGTCATACAACTCAGAGGTTTCCAGATTTTCCTAAAATAATTTTTGTCTACTGTACAGAGAAAGCTATTAGGAACAAAAATTTATTGTGGAAACATTCATTTCTGAAAATAAAATGAGAGAAACAGTCCAAATCACACTTGGCCTATTAATTCATCAAATGCATCCCAAAACTAAAAGATTGTTGCAAGCAAAGTGGGTCTAGAATTTCCAGATAATTTGGAAATTTATGTATTGAAGTTCTTTCATTCCTATTAGTGACCACAGTGCAGAAAGAAAGAACAGCAAACAAGCCACAGCTTTGTAAGCCTCCAAAAGTAATTGAAAATGTTTCCAAGCACACATATTTTTGTGCCTCAAATCAAATATACTAAGTACATCAGCTAGAAGTTTGGTTTGTTTTTATTTTGAAGCCATCTGGAGCAGTTTAAGACATACTACACAATAATGCAGATTTTGTAATTCATTACTAATCTCCTGAGGTTACACTAAAGGATAAGAAGGGAAGGAGCAAGTTACATTTGTATATTTTAAACAACCATATAGGCTCATCTTTGGTTTTGAACATTCTTCACGGGCTAAAACTACCAAATGTGTTTTTTACCCTTGACTCAGAAGTGTCACTTCTGGAAATGTGCAATATTTGTCACCATGAATACCATTTAACTGCAGCAGTACCCGAAGGAACTCTGTAGCACAACATGTGAATACAACTGGAGGAACTTAATTAATCTTCCTGTCACTTCCATGATGCTTTTCATTAGTTTAGCTGCTATCTGATCAACTGCTCCTTTCTCTATTGGAAATGGCTAACCAGAACCTCCTACAAAAGCATTTTCAAGAGGTAAACAGGCTCACTTTTGATTCTGAGAGCCTCTACAAAGCTTTGCCAAGCAGACTTTATCAGTTCAGTAACAGTACTTACAGCACTGCTCTTTTAAGCAACTGGGATTTTCCACATACACAGCTTAAGAAATATAAATAGAAAAATATGCTTTTTTCTAAGCTTGAAGCTACTACTTCTGGTATTTTGTAGTTTAAACACAGATAACATGTAGCAATTGAAAGGTCATATTCTTCTGAATTTCCTTCCCACAGGCATGGTTAGTTATTAAACAAAAAAGCAGAATGTAGCCAACATAAAACCAAACCCACATTTTGGGCACTTTTGCTGCTAATTGTTTCACTAAATGCCCACTCCTGTCATCTTCTGCTCCTAAGCATGGGACAAGATTTAAGTTAATTAATGTGAATGAATACACAACTGGTGCAGAAGATTCTTTGTATATTGATAACAATTTTAAACAGAAATATGGTCTTAAAAGCAAACAAGACCAAGAAACTTGTCTGAATGCATGTCAAATATATTTTCAAACACACCCACACACAAAATGTAATTTTTTTCCCCTCAAAAATGAAAACTAGAATTGATGACAACACAATGTCCAACCTGCATAATCCTTCCTTTCTCCCTCTTCCCCTTTTATTTCTGTACAGCTTTCGGAACAATTTCTCTAACATATGGGGTTTGAGCATATGACAAGCAGAAAATTCATCACTACCTCTTGTGAGGTGAATGATTAATTAATGTTTCACTATTTCTGTCCACCTTTCCCACACTCTCTACAATTTTGCAATATACCTTGTAAACTTATCACCAAATCCAGACATTGTATTCTCACAATTTAAAAAACTTAAATTTAGAAATCCAGATGTTGTACTAAAAAGTTTTGGATTTCATACTCAGGATTTTTTTATTTTCGCACTCTGATTTACAAGATGCATCTGTTGATCTATGAATGGATGCATTTTGCATTTCTGATTATAGGATCAAATGGCCAAAACTATGCACTTCTATTATTTCTATAATATTTTTCATCAATCAACTTATAAGCCTGAAATAAAAAAATTAGTATATAGTAAACTCATTACTCATTCTGCTGGCTTTTACTGTGTTTGATTAACCTAAAATAACAATTTATTACATTACTAATTAGAGATCACATAATTTAGTTTAAAATTATAAAAAGCAATCATTGCACAGGTATCAGCCTATGTTTTAAGGTGGGAATGTTTGTTTGAGGGTCTTTTTGGGTGGGGTTTTTTGTTGCTTTTTTGGTTTTGAGTTGTTAAGTGCTCTTATATTCCCTTCAACAAGGTGCATCAAAGAACTGGAGATTTTCTCAACACTTCATTTAGGACTCTTGTGTGCAAATTGTCCAGGACTGTTGAATTTAAATAGCCTTTAGTTCAAGCAGCTGCTGCTTTACATCTTCCTTTCTTTCCTCCAGGCCTTTTGGAAAGTGCCTTAGCACACTCATAACATGGAGACTGCATCAAGCATTTTTCAAAATATAGGATAAAAATATTTTTTTACCACTTATGGTGCTTTCAAATCACTCGTAACAATCTTACTATCTCCATCTAGTGGCTTATATGATTAGGACTTTTGCTATTAATACACTAAAATCTTTTTATTTACCTTTGCCTTGCCAACCGCAGAATTTTCATTTCCTGCTTCCAGCTTTCCCTATAAATTTTCCATACTTCTTACTTCTAATTTATATTAATTAGTGTTTGATTCATCTTTTATAATATTGTTCCAAGTTGTGTTTTAAACTCTAGTTGCTCTGCTAATTTTGTGGCTGAACCAGAAAAGACTTCTAGTTAAAGTTTGCCATTTTCTGAACATGAAACAACATTTTTAGTCATCTAGTGACCTCTAGTAATCTAAGGCAGCATCAATTTTCCTCCCAAGGCCTTTTTTTTAGCTCTTTTCTTCCCAAACATTTCTGCTTCTAATTTTCCTATAAGAAATATCTTGAAACATAAAATCTGCAACCGATTTTATTTGTATTCTGTTTGCTCCTATAGAACATTAAAAATAAATCCCTTTCCATACCCTTAAGTACCTAAAGGGAAGTATTTCAAGATACATGCACAAAAAACCCATTCCTTCATTTTTTATACTGTTCAAAGAAGAAAAAGGAAAAAAAAAGTAGCAATGCAGTATGATTTTAAGTTTCCCCCTGATCATGAAGGCACTGAGCTGTGGTTTAAGTACTTAACTGCAAGAGGAAAATGGCAGCATGAGCAGTCCCAGTGTGAATGGGTGCAAAGCAGTTTGTTTTCTATACTGGATTGATCAGTGGGAGGGAGGCTGGAGCACAGACCTACAGCCAGGAAGGGACAGAAACACTGCCAGCTGCACAAATTACAACTTCCCTCCTGCTTTGGAGAGCTGAGATACTTTACAGCAGTACCCAAAGCGATTGCAAGGTGCCAGTGCCACATTTGCAGCTAAGAAGAGGCAGGAGCTTCAGGCATGTCCTGCTTTAATGACCTTAAGAGAGAGCGCCTCAACTAAAGTAACCAGTGCTACAGACACCTCCTGAGGCAACTCATCCCATGATAAATTGTAATCTGACAGGAAGAAATTTCATCTCCAGTGGCACAGAAACAGTTAAACTAACCTCACAGAAAATACTATTGCTGCATCCAAATTCCTCTCATATTCAAGGAAAAACTGTTTTAGCTAAAATTATCAAAGGAAATGCAAGTGAGAAAGTGCCATGCAAGAAGAGAAGACACAATGGCAACAGGCAAGACACTAATTTGAGGCTATAAAAGGGTGCAAGTTATAGCACAGTATTCAACTTTTTATGAGATTGTTTTTAAATCTGTATCAGATTTATTCACAGCAGCACAGAATTTGATAGGCCTGTCCAGGTGTAAGCATTTTGTAATTCCACACATGCAAGCTCCACAGCAGAGTGCAAGAAACAAATTGTCATGAAGTGAAAATATCAGCAATACCTCACTCTAGGTGGGATTTGACTCAGAGACTGACACTTTAGTTTTATGTGTTTATTTGTGTGTGTACCTGCAATCTGGATGTCTAATTTCCCACCACAGTCAAAGCAGGTCAAACTGATGCAGTCAACAAAGTAAGAAGAGCTACTCATTACATCTGGAAGTTGACAACATCTTTGGGTGGCCAAGCAGCTCTCCAAGCTCCATTACTGCATTGACTGGAGTTTCACCAACCCAAAGGGAGCTTAGACACCTACCTCACTCCTAGAGGCACACACATGTACACATACACACTCTGCCAGCTGAATCCCAGCCAAGGCTTCCAAATCCCTTAAACAATCTGGGATCCCTGCAGATCACCCACACCTACTGAATTTCAGCTCCATCTGGGATCACCACAGCAACTACCAACTGTGCTCACCAACACTAAGCAGCACTTAAAACAGAACATGAGGAACACCTGCAAGAGAAACAAGCATATAATTTATTCAAGAAGATTTGAATCATCTCCTAAGGAATTAACTATAAATTAGCTTCCCCAGTGAGTGGGGAAATTTCCTGGGCTCTTACGTGACCCTAGAGTGCCTCAATATTACACTCTGCAAAACAAAAATCCAAGATCAAAAATGTCTGTCTCAAAAATGTCAGGCACAGAAAAAAGTACAACTCTTGAATGGCCAAGCTCTCATCCTACAATAACCATGGCCTGCTAAAATCCCTGTATTTTAACTTTAACTATTTTATCTTAAAGTATTCATGCTTACCTTTAAGAAAAAAATGGGAGCATGTCACAAAGTTGCTGTTAGGTGATGTAGGCATTTAGTGTTAATAGTGAACAGGAAAAAAATGTTTAAAATCATCCAGAAACGATTTATTTCTTCTAATTTCAAATGCTTCAATACTCTTTTCCTGGGGGAAATGGAAGGGTGTAACTGCTTCTTAACATTCTGCCAATAATGTTCAAATACAATCCTACCTGGTTTATAATAAACAATAGTAAATGGCGTGTTTTCATCTCTGTTCCCACCTTTTGATCTTGTTGACAGAGACTTCTGCCACTCTAATTTAGAATGTCATGTACAGCAAAAAATTCCTGTCTGTATCTGTTCCTTTCTCATTGCATCTCTTTTCTGTACAGATTCCTTTTGATCTGCCATACCTCTGAATTAAATTATCAGATTTGAAAGCACCCTGCCATAACAGCAGCCTATAGGTAAGCTCTATTTCCCACAGCTGAACAAAAACATTGTACCCCAAAGGCAAATACCTTCTTTGACGTGCACTTTTCAGGGTCTGGCTCAATACAAACACTTTGCAATTTATTTATGCCAATTCTTGTACTTAGAAAATTAATAATTTTGAAATTCAACAGCCTAAATAGAGTGTTGTGGCTATTTTTAGATAATTCAGTGGTTTTTAGTTTGCTGCTCAGTAACACTTAAAATAAGCCTAGTTACTCCGGGTATCTAAATATGTATAGAGAGACAGAAAATTCTGGCCTAAGCCTTCAACGAATTTTTTCTTCTCTCCACTATACAGATGAACAGAATACAACAGATGAAGATGTATCTCATAGCTTCACTTCATATGTCTGCAGAGCACTACAGTTGAAAGAATTTCAGCTGGGTTTGAAAGCCCCAGCCACATCTCTTTAGTCTCTGTAGATATGAGACAAGTGCTCCAAGTGTACTGACTGTCTGTGGATCCATCTTGTGCAGGAAGACCATGTTATGTCAATACTATAATAGCCTGAAGTGTTAGTGGGTGAAGAGCTGGCTGTAGGGGGTCTGTGTCTCTGCCCAGCCTGAGGAAGGGTGTGCAGATAGCAGAGCAGAAGATGCGGGAATGGTGAACTGGACTTCTATGCTCACTTCTGCAGATCCTCCATTTTCTCCATATATAAAAAGGTGATTGTCATTTCATGAACATTTATGTCCTGGCTGCTCAGACAGAGTTGATTGCAATGTAGAAGTGACTTCTAGTTCATCTGAGGGTTGCATTGATTTGGCAGTTTAGTTTTGTGCAATGGAAAACTTCATCACTGACAGAAAAGCTTTCATGGAAAATAGTGTAAGAAAGAGAAGGCCACAGTAAAACCACTTCATGCAGAAGTCTGCAGTGCCTATTTAATCCCACTAAAGTTATTTTATCATGTTCTCTAAGTTTCTGATACTTATGTACTGATACACTTTCCATCACTTATCTACCACTTCCTTCCTTAATCACTGTCCACCAGAGCATTTAATTAAGTAATTATTTTTACCAAGAGTAACTGTCTATACATTAAAATCCACTGGGCCATGCTCTATTTTCATTTTCATCCTTTAAAACCAATGAATTTAGGAACAAATTCAGGAAGTACCAAGTACGAGGCAGTGCACTGTTGCATAAAGCACATATGCATGCTAATATACACACGTATTTGTATCCAGCCTCGTGCACACACAAATGCATGCAGTGTAACACAACAATGCTAGGTGCTTTCTCAAGTGTATAATTAACTTGCTACACAGGTCAAAAGCCACACTAGGATTCCAGTTCCCTCATTTTTTTCTCACTCATTCTTCCTCAACAAGGCGATTTATTTTTCATCATTGGATATAAAGCCAGTCGAAGGGTAGAACTAGAAGTGATAAAATTTGCAAGCTATTGTGTTACTTTTTTACTTCCTATCAGTATGCCAGAGACGTTTGATTAGAAGGAGGAAGTTAAATTATAATGCTGAATATTTCAGCATTATATTTTATTATAATTCTGGATATTTTATTTTTTTATTTTATTATTATTATAAATAATAGTATTTATAATTTCATGCTCATTGCTGCTCAGCATAAAAAATGTCATGACATTGCTCTGTCTTCTAGGTCTCATAACTGTTCTGGCCAGGTTAGAAACCTATTTTAATAGGATATCCCAAACAAAGCATAAGGTAAGAATGAAAGCGAACCATGGTTTTAGTCAGGGTCCTCTGAGATGGTCTTCTGCTGGAAAAAACTCCTGTGAAACCACCTGACAGATGGGAAGAATAGATAGAGCTAGCCAGCAATTCTGCAGGCTGTATAAGTCTTGTCCCCTTATGCACGGATTACTATCCACAGTTCCACAGCATGTGCTTTACCTCTCATCATCACCCAGTCCCAGCAGGAACTGGGAATACATTCTCCTGGACACCTGCTGAGTAGTTTAATAAGCTTGTAATTTTATAAACTTCTGTCTGATGCTATGACTGTCTTAAATTAGGACTCCACCAGAGTAAACAATAAAAGACAATCTTCAGGTTAAGTGTCTCACATCAATGTGTCACCAAAGATAGGCAAAACCAAAGGAAAACGCCTTGGTCTGAATCAAGACGATTAAAACTGTCCTCAGTGTCCATGAAAGCTACTTCTTAGGTTACTGTTTGGGATTTTTTCCCCAGAGACAAAAAATGCAAGCTCACTATTAAAATACAATTTTTAACTGAGAATATGCATCACAAAATTGATGGGCAGTCTCCTGCTAATTGAATTTTTTTTTTTATAAGCAATAAAATGGGAGTGTGAGTTATTCTGAGAGGTATTCTTAGGTGCCTCATTAAAGGGAATCACAATATATTGATATTTTAAAGAGAATTATTAAATATTGTCTTTTCACTGGAGTTAGATTTTAATATAAAATCCAGAAAATTAGAGATTCAGATAATTTTGAAGTAATAACAATCACAAAGAAACTACAGTTTCTAGCTTCAATGTATTTTATCATTAGTACTTTCAGGGTTTCTTCAGAAGAAAGTTACAAAAAAAAAAAAGTGCAACAGTCAAACAGCAACCTTAAAGAAACAGATATTTCTTTACATGTTATGTGACTACTTAATCTGATTTTCAAGTTCAGAAACAGATGAACTGGTGGTTTGGTCCTGCTGTTGCTCATACTTCATATTTCATATTTTTCTGCTATAGTCTTTTGCCCTTTTGTAAAGAGTCATTTTAAACTTTCCATTGAATATTTTCTAAGGGAAGGTCAGATCTGAGAGGCTACGAATGGATTAGCCTTTGATCTTCCTTCCTTGACTAATGTGTATTCAAGCCTGCCAGGAGATTTTCTAAAACGACAAATGCAAGTCTGACTGAACAAGAAACACCTTTTACTTGGAAGGGGGACATCGCAGGAGTTGCAATAGTTTTTACCTGGAAATTGCAAAGTATGTGATTTACAGAACTTTAAGAAAGGCAGATGTTTAATACTACTACTACACATATGTACATATTTTTGAATGCATCAGGAAAGCAAAATTATGAGATAGTAAAGGGATATTACATGAGTCATCAGAGCTTGTACATTATGAGGGGGATAATTAGTCATTTCTGATGACTGGATACCATAAATAGTATTTCACTGTCACTCTAGGGTCACACCATGACATTCCTATAGAACAAATAAATCCTTTAAAGAGGGACAGTTTAACTGTAAAGCTCCTCCAGTGGGAAGCATCACTATACAAATAACTCTCTCCCTTTTTATTCCAAGCTAGAGACCCTTTCAACTAAGCAAGGTGAATGACCCTCACTCACTGCCAGTAAAATATTGTCACCTTTTGAGATGTTGCCCCCACCAGTGTCAAGATACACTTCACAGAATTAATCTTTCTGTAACCTGACTGATGAAGTCCTAATTTACCAGACTTGAGGCTCTCATAATATAAAAGGATGAAAGGACATTAGCATTTAGGATACAATATTAATATATTTGCAAGAGCTGTTGCAGTTTCTACTAGATGATTTTATAAGATAGGAAACAGTATACCCCTGTTTTACAGATGAAATGTGGATTTAAAATATAATAAGAGGGATTACTTAGTGAAAGAAAAAAGGCTGAATCCCTGGTGTTCTTGGCTCTACAGCAGCATTCAACTCACAACATCTCCCATCACATGAAAAATGCAACTGTGAGGAAGTGTATATAAAACCTGTACTAATCCCTCCTAATGCTGAAAGAATATACACAAAATAGTTTATTATTTGTAAGAGAACACTGACTCACATTTTCCTTACACTATGTTCACGAGACAAAAATGGGTCATTTTCTCCTTGTATAGATTTTGTAAAACTATCAAAGTTACATTGGGGTGAACTTGACCCAAATTGTGTCAAGAACAGGGTTGTGCTGCTAATAAAGATAAAGGTCTGTTCACTGTGACACTATTGAGTAGTTTAAAAAAAAAAAATCTTGTAAACAATTGTTGTCAGCTTTCAAATGCAATTTTATAAAACTCTTGTGGCCTTCAGACATGCCACACTTTTATCCTTATCACCACATTAAATCATGCTGCCAATAATGTCTTCAGGAGGAATTTGAATTCTTCAGGCTTGAATTTAATTATGTTATGTAAACTAGGAAATATCTTCAGTGCACTTTGAGGGAATAGCTTATCTTGGAAATTGTTAAATTCTGTTTTGTTTAAAATATTTACATTTGATAACTTTATTCTGCTGCATATAGCATTTATTGATCTTTCTCAGGAATCCATTTTCAATATAATGAATTCTATTTATTTTCCATAAACTCTCGACTGTGCTAGGCCATATTCTTACACAGGTTTTAAGTAAAAAATAAATTAACATAGTTTTGAGAGCATAAATATTTTGTTTTATAACAATTATAAGACAGGGAAATACAACCTTACACTTTTTTTTTTTCTTTCCTCTGGACACAGTACTTTAGTCCACATCTTGGAACACAGTAGCAATACCTTAGTTAAAAATTTTCAGAGTAAAAGTATTGTTATGTTGCCTGCTACCTGCACATGGAAGGTTTTTTCTTTCTATATTATGACTCACTTTCTTTCTATATTATGACTCATTACTTAATTTCTGTATTATTACTCATTTGACTCATTCAGTAAATGTTTTGTTCTTGTGGGGTTTTTTTGTTTATTTTGTAAGGAATTTGAAAGTATTTTCAGAAGCTCTCTTTTTAACTCATCTCCTGATTTCTTGTTCTTCTTCTCAATCTTCCATCCCCAATCATGCTCTCTTCTCTATCACACTTACACCCATGGCAGTGTTAACTGCATTTCAGATACTATCAAAGTATATTTTTTCCCTCTCATATTTACTTCACAGAACATAGCTATAGATGTGAACGCATTTCACAGCCAGTCAAGCCAAGGTTCCCTTCCACCTGCACTCGAGTGAAGTCTTGAAATGCATCAAAGTCCAATTCTAATTAGGAGGGGAGGATAGCAAGCAAGTATTGCATAGAATTTAATAATCTAATAAAAATATATGTACATTCAACAAAGGAAGATAGATTTTCAGACACTAAATCCTAAAGTTTAGGAAACCAGATTAGTTTTAAAAAAAAAAGAAAAATTAAGAAAAGATAAAAAGGAGGACTGGAAAAAGAAAAAAAGAAAAAAAGAAAAATCTCACTTGATGCTAGCAGTGGGTAAAGCACTGTTTCCAGCATACAATATCTGTGGCCAGCTCTGCTGTAAACATCCAGTGTGCCTACGCAAAAGCATTGCCAAGTCAAGTCTTTTCTAGTGCCACCCCTTATGAGGGCCTGGCTTTAAACTGTATTGTTGCAAGTAACAGCATTCTGCTAATGTTATGCTATTTTTCCAAAGATAACAAATCTTCCCTACCAACACCCCAGCAAATCCCCCAGTCAGATTCACTGGTAGGGTGGATCTCAGCTAAGGAACAGAAGTGAAGCTTTGCTGCATTCACAGTGAGGGTAATTTTTTCAGCTGGATGTTCCCATGGAGTAAATAGTGTTCAGCTGCACACCACATCTGCTCTGGCACAAACATGTCCAAGAAGGGACATGGGTTTAGCCAAAAAGGGCACGTTTTGCACAATTTTTGGATTCTACTGCATTTCCAATGGGTAAAGTATATGCCAGACAGTTTTGGAAGCTCCCTAGGAAGAGGAGCATACAGATGAGCAAACATACCAGTATGTCTAATAAACAGATCTCATTGCAAATATTGACATTCAAGTATACTTTATGCTTTGGGGGATTGTGCTATTTCATGAAGTGTTTGATAATTTAAAAGAAAATCCCCACTTCCACAGGTCTCAAACATTTTAAAGGAAAAGTCTTCAGTTTCCACAGCATTAAAACCAAAAAGTCATGCAAAAAAAAGGTCAAATAAATAAAAAATAAACTTGCCCTTCATTTTTTTTAAAGTTTTGTGCTTATATTAAATCCTGGATTATGTTTTTAGCTTCAGTTAGGTCCTCTTAGAGAAGATATGCTATAGCTATTATTTGAAAAAGAATCATTTCAGAGTTTGCTATCAGTATATGCTGTAAAGAAATACACCACAGGCTTGCTTTTTTGGCAACTGCCTAAAAGTGCTTCCAACAATAAGTAGAGGTGTATAATTTTAAGTGTATGTGCATATGAAGACATGAAAGATTCCAGTTCCCACTTTCTTCAAGAACTTGATCACTTAATATTTGTCAACAGCCCCAAGAAATGCCCAGGTGGCTTATATCAGCTGAGGCACATTCTTTGCACCTAGATAGTTGCCATGGAAATAACCATAGAATTCTTTGGCAAACTCTACCTCGGTCCTTACTTGTACTCTGTGCAGAGTGGGAGCTGATGGCACCCACAAAGTGGCCTGTCACATCTAAGCAACACAGTTCTGTTGAATAACTAACACATTTGGAAAACAGTCATGGCACTGAATTACAGATTCTCAGTCACAACCAGACTCTCTGTGTGTGATTGTGGTTTAAACAACTTCAATAAAATAAGCTTTTTAAGTCTGGGTAAGAAACAAAATCCTCTGAAGGACATCTGCCGCCTTTGTTGGGTCATCTCACACCAGGTACGACAATTCCTGATGGGTTGACAAAAGGGACTACATCAGCTGCAATGAGGATATAAAAACTAGCTTCTGACAAAATCTTTTGAATTAAGAAGTGGACCAATGCACAAAAATTATCCTTCAAGCCAAACTTACACAAACAAGCCCTTCATTTAAGCTTGCTCAAATGCACAGATTAACCCAACTGCTAGTGGAATTTTTTTTTTTTGTCTACCCCCTCTAATTATCTTTATGGACAAATATTTTTGCCATCCTCTGTAAAGAGCAAAACCACATATGGTGATTATTCACCTTTGCTGTGACTGTATCTATAAGGTCTCCAAAAAGCATCAATTTGGTACCACATTTTTACAGTGCTCTCAAAAAGTGAAGAGAGAAACATGGAACTTGCTGCCCTTTCAAACCTCCATGGCTGAAGTCGTGCCATTGCATGACCTCTGCCTCTAATTCACAAGTGCTCACCAAGAGCATAGTATACAAAAACTAATTTAAGGTATGCAACAAAACACAAAGAATGGAGCATAATCTATATCCACATGGTTCCCAAAAGTAATTGTTCAAAATAGTCAGGAAGGCTCACATAGATGTCTTTTATCAGAATTCTCTAAAAACACAAATTTTATTAACTGGAGACTGCTAAAGGATTGAGTAGATTCAAAAATTGCTGTAAGTACCAACAAGTCCCTTGGTCAAAAGATATGGAATGATTTACAGTTATAAGCTGTGATATATAGATCCAAACATAGAGGACTTGAAATCAAACAGTGAAATCAAAAATTACATGGCATGTCTGTTTAGTCATGACCACAGAGAGGGATTAACATCCATCGCAGGCTTTTGCTCTTGAGCAGAACATAGGGAGCCAGCAGAGTAATCCAGAGATGCGCCTTGCAAAAGGATCACACATAGAGAAAAAAAGAAAAAAATTACAAGCCCAAAAGACTTTCAAATATTGTTTTGGAAAAGGCAGAAAAGATGATTTAGTAAATACAAGCACAGATGAGAGTGCCTCCAGGGACCAGATTTATAATAATTACTACCTCTACTGACAGCTTCGTGCCTTTTAAACTTAGAAGAAAAGGATGTGGGAGAAGGTCACACACAAGAACACATTTGTCATCCAAGATGCTGTCCTCCATTTTTATGATAAAATAATTTCTCTTACAATACATTGCAAAGCAATGGACTTCAGTTCCCAAATTATGCTCTGTTAACATGAATCACACAGGAAAAGCACACTCTAATTTATTTTCCCCCTTTTCAGGCTCCCAATTTTTTCTTCAACTATTTCATTTAAGTGAATTTTTTTTTTTGTGCTCATGTGAAATAACTCAAAATCCTCAAATCTCCACAAATAAAATGCCTGGGACAAGCAAGTGAAACGCTGTACCAAAAAATTGAAACAGCCTCTCTCTATCATGCTTGCTTTCTGTCACAACCTGTTTGGCAGGATTCAGTCAGGACTGCGATACTAATGTGCTGCTGTTGGAATGATCTCTTTTTTCTGGCCTTTAGTTTTCTGTCTGAGGAAAGCTCTCTCCCAGGGAAAGTGTCTCACAAAAAATGTTCAGTTTACCATGCATACATTATACTCAGGTAGACAAATGCCACACTTGCTCTACGAGGTCAAATTAAAATTTCCTGGGTTTACTTCCCATTCTCAAGGCTGATGCTACATCACATTTCACTGTGTTGGATGCAGTCCCTGAAAGAATATCTATTTTAAATTAGCAGAAACTAAATGATTAATGCAGTATTGATTGCAAAGAAGTTAGTGAGTAGAGAGTTGCCAAGCCTTTGGTTTCCATACCTCATCAACAGTCAGGTCTCAGAGATTCATTTGATGCCTCATACACATCAACTACCTCATTCATACTTAAAAAAGATTTAAAGTATGTTCTCCAAACAGAGCAAGGTACTGAGAATAAAATATGTGCCCACCAAAAGAAAGAGTTTTTTCCTCTGCTGGAATTTCTCATGTAAGTATATAATCACTTGCATTCTGTCCACCTGACTGCACACTGAGAGTTCTTTAGCTTTAATTGTAATGCTGTTATTTCTATTCATAAAGCTGTGTAAGAATTCAATACAAATACAGTTTGCATGTACGTATAACCCATCTGTAACTCATTTAGAATTTAAAAATCACCTTTGTATTCCCATATGATGTCACTGAGCCAGATTATGCAAACCATTTTAGGGCAGCCTTAGGAATGCATTTTAACCATGTGATAATGATTAAAGAATATAATCCAAAGTGGCTCCTGCACTACAAGATACAGTCACTTCTGACAACTTCTCTGTTGCTGCTTATAAACAACCACCATTGCTTTCAAATGTTCTCTTTCTTTAGAGAGAAAGAGTAAAAATATATAATTTATTTTTAAATAGAGAAGGATTAGATCAAACACAAATACTTTTTAAATTTCACTTCCAGTCTGGGTCCACCGTGAAAGCCCCAATCAGCTTCAAAGCCACAACCTAGGAAGAATCATCTTTTACCCTGACAACAGTTAGATATAGGACATGGATTTGAAGGAATTTTTCAGGGCCATTTTCTATATCTGAGAAGCTAAAGCTGTCCCCAAAATAATTTGATTGACATGCATAGACTGAAAACATAGATGGTAGGCAAGTCTTAGAGAATACATTTTTGCCCCTAGCTGATGTTATAGACCTCACTATGGATTTATCAGGATTACCAGACTAATTTAGCTGGCAATCTATATCTTTTGTACAGGTGCTTATCAGCCTGGCAGAAGAGTATTATCACTTAGTACAGTTTGAGTATTAACAGCTAGCTGTTCTGTAGAGCATATTTTTCTAGAACCAGGTTGATTTTGAGTTTTATATCCTATTAAGTAAAAACAAAAAAAATATCGCTCAGCATAAATTTGCCAATTACAAAGTTGCCACTGAGTTCCCTTAAATCAGCTTTCCAGAGCATGGTTATTATTAATAACACTGTTTCTCTACTTTCTACTTTTTATCTGATACACTCGTCCTAATTAACATAAAGTTTGAAGCAACAGTCAAGCAGAGCTAAACTGAAGTTAAGAGTGGGTTTCTTAGTGCCTAATTACGATGAGTTTAGGAATTTCACAGAATATTCTGAATTAGAAGAGACCCACAAGGATCATCAAAGTCCAGCTCCTAGGCCTCCAGAAGACATCCCCAAGAGTCACACCATGTACCTGAGATTGTTGTCCAAATGCTTCTTGAGCTCTGTCAGGCTTAATGCTGTGACCTCTTCCCTGGGGAGCCTGTTCCAGTGCCCAGCCACTCTCTGGATGAAGAACATTTTCCTGCTATCCAACCTAAACGTCCCCTGACACAACTTCAGGCCATTCCCTTGGGTCCTGTCACTGGTCACCAGAGAGGAGAGATCAGTGCTCTGCAGAGAACTGAGAGTTCTTTGTGGTGACAGCAACAATCCATGCTGAAGATGGTGCACTGACATTTATCCCTGCTGTCTGATATTATGCCATAGCATATAGAGCTTGTCATGAGTTTCTTTGGAGAATGGAAAGAGAATGATTTCAATTATGAGAAATTCCCAAAGTGCAGTGTTTGTGTAGCCATATGACTGCTACTGTTAAAACCTGTTGGTGACACCCAGCTGAGTTTCTACAGGAAGCAGCCCAAATATCTGCTTCCTCAACCAGGTTTCCATAACTTCAACTCCATTGTTTTCCACTGCCAGTGGCACTATATGTTAGGGACATACACATCCTCATCTATTCATAGATATGAGCAAGAGAAATCTGTATCCAACCTGCAGGTAGAACATTTTGGTCCAACCACTTTTCTTAGTTGATAAAATGATGACACTAATCTTCCACTGGTTCTGCATTAGTCTAATTTCTAGTCTAAAGTCTAATTTCAAAAAACACACTGCCTGCCCATTAGACACATTTTAATGCTTTAATGTGACTGTTTGCACTTCACCAGATGCCTTAAAGCCATAGGTCCACATTCAGTCAGTATATTATCTCAGAATCAAGCTTATCAGGTACACTAATGTGAGGAACAAACCACCATTTAAAATGCCTCCTATTGTGCAGTAGTGTTGTTCTGGAACAGTACTGCAACAGCTACCAGAGAATAACAAGGCTATTTATATGTTTAGTGCTTGATAACTCATAAAACTAAGTTACATCTAAGTAATTTGGGGGGCATTAACGCTTTTCAGTGTCTGCAGAATAAAAGTATGCTAATGAGCTAAACAATTTTTTGAATGTAGAAATGAATGTTATCTTTCAAACCAGAACCAAATTCCCTAACTAAATCTCTGAATATAATTTCCTGAGCTTGTCTGAAGTACTCCTTTATGTATGATTATTATTTTAGTAGCTCTGCTAAAAAAGTAAATCTCTTACATTCATTAAAAACTAATAGTTGCCTTTTAAGCACATTAGTGCAAATATATTTACCCCTATCACAAGGAATCAGGCTACACTTTGCTGACATTCATTACCAGAAAACAGTCTAATTTGTCTTTTTTTCAAATGAAGCTTTGTTTACTCTGTCATATTTTTAAAACTAACTCCAAAAGCAACAGTAAAATGTAAATTAAACTCCATGTGTTATTACTTTTGAATCCCCAACAGAACTTTTAACTGAGCTTTGCATTTTTTAAAGAAAAAAAGAGTGATTATCCTCAAATGCACACAGGTTATGGCCCACAATTTCTTTAGATGCATTAGCATGTATTATTTTCTTCAGTATTTGGAAAAACTCCTTTCTTAATTTCTGCCTTTTCAAGGTACCTGGCATTTAGCAACAGGCCCAAAACAGCAAAATACCTCAAAGCTTCAAGAACATCAAGAATAAGTTTAATACAACTCTATGAAGTGGAGAAATAAAGGACCTAAGGTTTACCATCTATCCTGTACTACAGAATATATTTCAAATATGAACAGAGAAAATGTATAGCATCAATTAATTGCTAAAGGAGTCTCTCTGTGTGAAAGGGCCAGCTTGAAGAAGAATGTTAATTTGGGTGTTTTGATCCTTAGACACAAGGTGAGTTGTTGCCCTGAGTCCTTGAGCTGTACTTGAAACTGCTGCACTCCAGGCATCCAAAAGGAGATTTCTCAAGATATTATAACTTATAAAAACTGAAGGTCGATGGTTTTATCACATATATATTGACTATTTCTTTTGAAACTAAATTCTGGCATGTTACTCAGAACTCTGAACAGATCTACTGTTAGCTTTCACCATTAAGAGACACAAGGCAAGGTGAAAAATGGCATTAGAAACTGGCCCATTACATTATGAAAATCAGTGTTTCTTATAAATGGATACAAGCATGCAACTAATAAATATTATGGAGTTTCAAGGCTCAATTAATGACAAGTTTGATGCCTGAGTTATTCATACCCTGCACGATTTCTATGGAAAGCTATGGATGTGGTACAGACTGTAAAATTAAGAGAACAGCTGTACAATCGATCCTCTTATTGATTTTAGAAGACTGATAGCAGTCTTGAAAAGCTGAGAAGAGGGATGCCAGGGAAATGGACTAACCAGGCTCAGGAATAATCTGAGAGAAGTCAGTGAAAGGGAAAGGTTGTGCATCCTCTGATAAGCAACACAAGACAGGTAAAAAGTGCCAAAAGGGAAAGGCAGGGGAACTCTCATCCTTGTAAATTGATGGGAAATGCTTAGTATGCCTGCTGCTCCGAGCAGCGTGGGAGACAGGGAGAGCACTTCCCTTACACAGGTGCCTTCAGGCCCCCACTGTGAGGTCTAGCACCCACAAAGGGTCTCTGCCAGCAATATTGCTGCCCTGGGTCTAAGGCCAAGATTTGCCTTAACAATCCTAACCAACGCACAGGAATTATTTCACCTCTGGAAAAAGTGTTAAGGCTACCCTGATTATTTTACTTCTTTGTGTCACAGATTTTTCAAAATTTGGCAATCAAAGCTGTAAATTTCTGCTTTGCTTGAATCCAAAGTGTCTGTTTTTTTTAACCCATAAAACTTGATTAGTGTGAAAAATGAAGACTGCTCAGCTGAAAATACAAGTCACATTAACCGGATCCACGTGTTTCCCAAGAGGCAGAGTGCTGTGGACTGACAAACCACAAGAGCCTGAAAGTGAGTCTGAAAGGCTCAGGAATGGCAATATGCTTTCCACCAAGCTGCAAGAATTAGCTTGAGGATAAGTTTATCAAGCCCATAGGAAAGTCTTCCCTACCAGTTGTAGCTTCATCCCTTTGATAACTTTAAAATGAAATGAATTAGACATGCTATATAAAAAAACTTGCAATGAGGAGACCATTTCAGCGCAATTACTTTTTACTCAGTAGGGAAGAGATACAGGATTTTCTGCAGTTTCTTCATATTTTTTTTTTCCTTCATAATTTTTTTCTTTTCCCAGCTAACCTCTCCTTATATCCCCTGTTGTTCTTCCCTAAAATGTATGTTAGGGAGAACATACATTGCTGGACATGCTGTGCTGTGACTTTACCCCCAACTTTGATGAGTACAGAAAAACCCTACAATGACTCAAGGCATAATCAGAAGGACCTGACTTACCCAAAGATGCCACCAAAGCTGCTGTATCACTCCCCTCCTCAGCTAGACAGGGAGAGAAAATACAGTGAAAGACTTGTGGATCAAGGCAAGGACAGGGAAAGAGAACACATCTGATACTCTCATGGGTCAAAAGGACTTGAGTCAGGGAAATTAGTTTAATTTATTACCAATCAAACCAGAATAGGATAATGAGAAATAAAACCAAATCGTAAAACACCTTCTCAGGTTTACCTTTACTCCACACTTTCTCCAACTCCTCCACCCGCAGTCGCACACAGAGAGAGAGGGAATGGGAGCTGTGGTGAGTTCAGCACACCTTATCTCTGCTGCTCCTTCCTCAGGGGGAGGACTCACACTCTGCACCTCAAGATGTAGGTGAATCCCTGCTCCTGTGCCTGGGAGCACCTCCTTCCCTTTCTTCTTCACTGACCTTGATTGTCTGCAGAGCTGTTTCTCTCACATATTCTCACTCCTCTCTCTGGCTACTGTTACTCCTGACCAATTTTCCCCCAGTGGAAATTGGGTCTACTGAACACAGGGTAAGCTTCCAGCAGCTTCTCAGAGAAGCAACACCTCTACCCTCATCCTCTCCACACAAGCCAAATACAGCTTCTAATTTTCAGGTTTACAGCAAACAACTTCATAGAGAATTGCTACTTCCAGACAGCAGCATTGAGAACGCAAAGTACAAGATGACTTTTAATATGTAAAATAATTTCCCTTTTTTTTTTTAAATCTACATCTTCACAAAGGATCAAAGGACATTTTTGTTATCCTCAGGTCTGATAACTTGGATTGTATGAAGAAATTTTTTTATGGTATGCATTGAATTAACTAACTTGACAACCACCTTGTCTTAGCTTCATTTAGGTTAGTGTTAGGAATGCAGAGTTTTAAATTTGCTTTTCTCTAATGGTAACTGGATAAAGTATTTCCATGGGACATTCAAAGCATCCCTAGGGCTTAAACTACCATGAAGTAGAATGAAGAGAGAAAAAAAAAACAGAAAAAACAATCAGCAAGCAGATATAATAACAAGTCCTACATCTATTGCTCACCCTGCAATCCAGTTAGTAGAAAAAATTGTTTTATTATTTAGGCCATTAAATAACCATCAGTGTGTGATATCTGGGTCCCTGATATTAGAATCCATGATTTATTTATATTTTTTTCTTTTATTTCGTTCTTTCTTGTCTCCTGTCTTTGGATATCTATGGAGTATTTCTTAACATTAAAAATAGAAACAGAAGTCTGTCTGTATTTGGTGTGTTATAACTGAATGGTAACTTGCTCTTTTTTATCAAACTATCAGCTATTAGGAGCAGCAATTCTCATCTGCACAGAAGAATCAGTTAAACATCAAGGAATTTTAAGGTGCTGTGGAAGTAATTTTAAAGAGAAGAGAAAAGCCCTTCAGTACTCTCAAATTTTTATTGTGACCCTGAGCCTATTTTAACAGAGAGAAAGAGGAAGGTATCTGCCAGTCTAAATGGGAATAGGACAGGACCCCAGGGAAGATTCTAAATTCTGTGTGTTTTTCCTATTGAATCAATGTGAAGTCTTTCACTTCTGTAGTAAGTTATATACATATTTTCAGATGGTGTTACATATCATGTGCACATATACTGAAGAAACCAAACAAAAAAGTCATTAATGAGTGGATAGACTTATATCTCAAATGTAGATAAATAAAATCTCCACTCCTAACAGAACTTGGAACAATGACACCTGCATTTTGTAACCATATTATAGCTGCACTGTAAAACTTGGTTTTAAAAGTCATGGAAGTTTAGTGGACTTGAATTATGCTAAATCAAGGATCTGGGACAAAGTAACTTCATTATCCTATTTTCAATTTCCAGATAAAATAACATTTGAAAAAGAGCTAGTATAATCATTGGATAATTATTTAGATTGGATATTCCAGGAAACCCTCCCAGTAATCCAAGGTCAGCATTCTCATAAGACTGAAGTCTTCCAGCACAATCCTGAAATAAGGATTTCTTTGGCTGATATAACAGGACTTGAAACAAATGGGTAACTTTACAGAGAAAATAGTACTTAAAATTTCAATCATCTTTTCCCCCATTCTCAAGCTTTACTGCTTCTATTTATTCACACTCTCCTCTTTGGAAAATATTTAGTCCAACAATTTCAACAATATTGTACTCAGAAATTATTTCTCCCTAATTTACCATGCCATTATTTTCTCCTAAGCCTTCTTTTTTACCCCCACATCTGTGATCGCCTTGCCATTGCTAGAAATTGCATTTTACTACATTTATTTGATAAAGAGCAATTCAATTAAGTGAGGTAGGAGTACTCTGAAATTGCTCTCTTTATCTTTTACATGTGTTAAATATTATCAATAAAGAAGGGTTCTGCTGTGTTTCATGAGGGACTTATGCCATAAATTCACATAAAATAAATATAGAAAGGAAAACATTTGTAAAATTTGAAAGGCTTGTCCCTTTCTTTTGTTCTGCTTTGGAAGCATTCACCATATTTCCATAGCACAATAATCTATCTGTTTTGCTATGATTAAGACTTTATTTTCCATACTTCATGACTTTTAAATGACAGAAACCATTTCAAAATATCAAAAAAACCCCAAACGTAACCACCCCCAAAATCCCAGTTTATTTTTTTAATGAATACTGGAAATTGCTCTAAAAACATCAAAATAAATCACTACCATTAAGTTAAAAAACATTCTGACATTTTCAAAACATAACATTTAGCATTTCCATTATGAAACAACTAGAAAGGCTTTCCAAGCATTTTTAAACACAATTCTTTTAAATTAAATATACAGGCTCTTCATTACCTGTTTGATTGATTCAAATTAATACTAAGAAATTCTTCTGAGGAAGCAACAAGCTTTACTTGTAGGTTCTGAAGTCCATATCTTGTGTAACTAAGGACCATGACCTTTCTTCTGAATGGTCTCAGGGAAATACGGAGAGCATTGTAAAAAATGTTACTTATTGTGAGTGAAAGTGTTCTTAAACTTTATGCTTGTAAAAAGTATCAGCAGCCATGAAATTTCAATAAGATCCAGACCATATTTTAGGGAACCCTTAATGGGAGTATTTCACATTTCCTACTCTAGTGTAGTGATGTTGTCAACTATTATCCAACTAATGCAGAATTCATATGCAGAATCAGGAGCCACCACCAGACATTCCCCTTCCTGTCAGGAGAACTCAGTGTAGGATCCAGAGACAAACTGTCTGGAGACTTTTTTATCTTTCTACATTCTTGCAGGGTTCCTTAAGAAATCTAATACTAGTATAAGTCCCACAAAACTGAACTTACAGAATCTGCAAGACTTTTGCAATCTGTGTCTCAAATCACCTTCTGGAGCCTCCCATTAAATAACACATGGAATAATCTATATTACACATTCAAGGCAATTTTATTCACAATACAGAATCATGTGTTTTAATTTACAAATAGATGTCAATCCTTTTCTTATTAGTCCTTTATATTGCCTAAACAACCAAGGAGGGCATAAACATGTTAGATGCCCACTGTATAAATGTCAGTGGTAAGAAATTAAAGTTGAAGCACAGACAGCCATTTGTTTAGAAGACTCAATTACCACTTTCATAAAGAACATGATTCAGTACCCTTTCTGACACTGTTTCCTGTTGGTGAAGCTCAAAATTTATAGGAATGAGCTTTCAATTTTCACTAAAGGGACCCAAACTCATAGACCTCCTGTCACTTTAAAATCATGCAGCCAAAGACCATGTTTAAGCAACAGACACTTTCAAATAAATAATGCAAAGCACTTGAAGCTACAAATGTAGTTGGCAGAGATGGAGTACTGTTTATATATCCTGTCTGGCCTGACTCAGTGAGCATATTACGCTTTGAATGCAATACAGAGAAATAAAGAACAAAAGGAATTAAAACCTTACCTAAGGAAAGCTATTCTTATAGAGATACACATAATATTTTTCAGTATTTATTGCTTTGGTAGTTACATCCCATATCTATTAAACAATGAAGGCAAAAAAAGTTAACATTGAAGTAGTTAAGCTTATGATGATTAATTAGGCTGGTGTCACTCTCTCTGTCTCTCTCTCTCAAGACTGCTCTCTTAACCAAATCAAAGGGGGCTGTCCCAGTCTACCTTGCATTGGTGCAAGTCCTCACCTCAAGTCCTGTGCGCAGCTTTGGGCAGCTCAATATAAGAAAGACACAAGGCTATTAGAGAGTGTCCAAAAGGAGGACTACAAAGTTGGTGAAGGGTCTGGGGAGGAAGCCATATGATGACTGAATAAGGTCACTTGCCTTGTTCAGCCTGGAGAAGAGGAAATTGAGGGGAGCCCTCACAAGTGGAAGCAGAGCAGCAGGTACAGGTCTCTTCTCTGTGGTGGCCAGTGACACGGCCATGCCATGACAGGGAGTGCCATGATGCTATGTCAGGGGAGGCTCAGATTGGATATTTGAAAATGGTTCTTCACTCAGAGGGTGTTTTTGAGAAAACACAGCAGACCCTCTTTGCTTAGTACCTCACGTGCCATCCTGACAGATAGTTTTTTGACTCGGCTCTTTTCTTGACTGAAAATATAACAGGTAAGCTCTTTTAAAAAGTCACTTGTGTCTTTAACATTATATGCTCATTTTCACAACATGAAGCGCAAGCACAAACACCCAAGGATGAAATAACACAAGTAATATCATACAGCCTTGAGATAAATGTCATTGTAGATAATATTTTAGCATTTTTTTTCGCATTACTCACATTTCAATACTTTAAAATTGATGATTAAAAAATCATTATCTAACCACAAGGGCTCTTCGCCTGTGATCAATTCAAGATCATGCCACAATTACGTGTGTTCTACTAGATCTAATAGAGTTTGCTTTATTTTAACATATGCAGCTGAAATGTAGAAGGAAAACTAAAACCAGAAGTAAGCATGGACTGGTAACCAGTGAACAACAATGGTGTGAGGCTGGAACTCTAAGTAGCATGTGAATTATTCAAGATCAAAAAGGTGGCATAACATCTTGCTAATTGTCCAAGAGGCATAAGTTCCAATTTTCTCTAGGCAATAGAGAAATTTGATTGAGTCAACAAAAGTTATACATGCAGGATAACACATTTAAATTTAGATTTATTTCTCCATAATTGAAAAGTGAATTGGAATAACAATTCATTTGCCTATAGCCAAGTTTTCTCCCATTTCTAACCCTTGTGAAAGTCCAAACTGTCTCCCTGAATGTCACAGGTCAGAGGTTCCCATGACATTTAATAAGTTAGGGAAGAATATGCCTGTGTAGGAGTGGAAACAGAGGAAGAGTAGGTGCGTTTCCAGAACTGTAGCTTTCATATTGTGACCATGGTGTGCATGTAAAACCAGATGATCAGAACAGCCACTTGTAGGACTGGAATCACAGCACAAGGCATGACTTTGATGAAGGTGATTAGAGTTTTGTTAACATTGAGCAAGAAAAACTGTGAGTTAACACTAACACTCTATGCCACAGTTTTCCTAAGGCAGAAAAATCTGCCTTTTCATTTTGCTGACTCATATCACAGTCAAACAGAATAATTACTTCTCTGAAAGCACAGCTGGGATAGAAAAAGGACCTAAAGTCTAATCTAATCAAATCTATTTCCTGCAAAGCTTTGGCAGCATTCTGGCCTAAGTAGCTATCTATTCCCAGTAAACTTTTATCTCCATAATGCTGTGACAGATCAGTCAGAGGCATGTCACCCTAAAAGGAAATCTCAACAGAAATGCTGAGGTTTCTTGCCCAGAAAGTCTTTATTTTCACTATCTTACTGAGGGGAAGCACTGAAAGTACTAAAATTCACTTAGATATGTGCCGAGATGAACACTTGCTGTATGTTTCAACTGCATAACTCCTACTAACAATAAGGGGAGATATTCCAGTGAGAACTAATGCAAAAATACAACAAAATCATAATAAAATAGACTAGTGTCAACATGAGTTATTTTTTGATGACAGGTGCCCACAATTCACACTTCTACCTGCAAGAGCAGCAAGGGAACCTTCTCCTCTCTTCTGGGAATTGGGCTGCCTCCCACTTAAGCCAGGATGAAACTACATCCTGGGGGTTACTACTCTGCTCCTGAAAACTGATTGACATTCATCCTGCAATAACCTCAATGTCTCATTTAGTTTCAGCATAAGATTAAATGTTTTCCTTAGTTAAGGAAAACAAATATTCAAAATAAATGTGTTGTGTTCATCTTTGGAGATTTTCAAGGTCTAAAAGCTCTGAGCAACCCAGTCAGATCTCACAGCTTTCTTTCTTTTCAACCTTTCTCTGCTTCAGACAGAGGTTGGACTAGAGATTTCCTGAGGTCCTTTCCAACCCAAATTATCCTTAAAAAATGGATAGGTCTAATGGATTAAAACTGAATATGGCAGATGTTCTTGGGAATTAAATCAAACATTTTTTAGACGAAATAGAATCACAAAGGCAGCTACAACTGCTCTCTCTACTCTTTATTCCCCTCATGTCTTCCTTTAAATTATTGCAATTTCCTGTGGTAGAATATTTGTCCTACTACATGCATACAAGTTGAATCTCAGTCAGAAACTCCTCTGTACAGCAGATGAATATTCATCATGAATGTGTTTATGAAGCAACTCTTCACAAACATTTTTGTGCCAAGGTGAGTTTCAAAAGCCCCCCACCTACTAAAGTTATGAAATACCTCAGATTCAAGACTTGTTTGCATTGCAGTGCTTATTAAGGCAGGACCTGCCAGCACAGAGGAGCTATTGCAAAATAGCTGGTACTGCTTTCAGCACACAGAAGCTCAGTTGTGCCAACACTGACTCACCTGCAGGATGCATGAGTGCAGCTTAATCTTTGCTCACTTCTAAAGCACCAGGACTGGGTGGGCATCCTGAGTATCTCCCTGACAAGGCCCTTGCTCCCATCTAAGGATCAGCACCAACGAGCACCAACAGCAAAAATTCAAAAAGAAAGGGGAGTTTTTGTATAGTGAAATGTTAGCCCAGAAAGACAGAAAACTAAATAATTAATGACACATTGTGCATTTACTCTACAGTGAGGTAATGCAATAGCAGCAAGATGGGGGACAACACATTTAGAGACAGCATTATATACCATTCTGTCCTATGTAAGCCATTTATAGAGGCACATTATTCACAGCTATTCCTCTCTATGCATTTTTAATTGTTTTGTTTACATGATAAAATGTGACTTGCAGCTTGAACAAAGATAAAAAAGTAATTCTTTATATAAGCCATAATTAAAATGAGCAGAATTTGTGGCAATGACAGCTACCAGTGAAAGGTAATGGTTCAGCAAAAATCAATCAGGTGAAAAATTAGCTAGCTATTAAGAGGAAATAACCTAATGCCACTGCTAAATTCAAAGGAGAAGGTTTGAATAGAAGCTTTCTTTACTACCACACAAAGGAATAATAAGCAGGAATTTTTCCTATACCATTCTTCAAAGTTACCATCTATTGTTTTGATACCTGCTCCCTCACTACCATGCCCAGTGCAAGTCTCCAAAAAATTTTTACTTGACAAAGTCTGTCAAACTGTCAGAGCCTTGTGATTCTAGCTATACAAATAATAAAGCTAAAACTAGAACAAAAAGGACAACTGTAGACTTCACATTTTTCTATTTCCCCTACAATTTACAATACCAGACCTGTAAAAGGAAAGTGGGTATTGGAGACCTCACAAATTACTTTTATATAGGCTCTTGTGAAAGCATAGAGAAAAACATGTTTTTCACACTGAGAATTCTTAGTATTTCAAGGCAAGTCTCCAATGCCAGAACTAAATTATGGGTTGAACTTTAATTTTATTTTTTTATATTATCCATGGGAGAAGAAAATTTTTCTACATTCACAAAAGTGGTCTGGAAATTTTAATGCAAAGTTATTTTCTGATGAGAAGAAAAGCCATTTCTGCAAAGCCACTAGTTTCAGAAAGACAAGTCTTATTTCATGGTGGGACAAACTTTAACCCCAACTCCTTCTTACTCTGAATTAGAAGTTAACAAGGAGGAAGGATGTCTCACTTGTTTTCTTGGTCATCTACTCATGAAAAAAAATGCTTATAAACAGGTTGGAGAAAGATTGGAAAAATTATGTAAAACCTGTCAAATTTCATAAACTTTAAAATACATAAATAAAAATTCTATCAACCTCATAAGATAAAGTCCACTTATTTCTATTTTTTTCTCCTGGTAATCAGTTTATGTTGGAGAATCATATTTGTATTTTTTGATAAATTTGCAAAAGAAAAAAGCAAACAACTCCACATCTTTAGCAGACCTGGTTTTATTCTCTGAGTGGTATTAATTATATTATCAGACCTTTCACCAAGATTTAAGAACAAGAATCACCAGTAGCCATGAGTTACTTCCACAGAGTCCATCCAAAGGAACAGAAAATGACTGTATAGGCCCCTTTCAGTCACATAACTTCTAAAAGTTAATTATTGTCACTTCTCCATCTCTACAGCTGTCAACTCAGAAGCAACAAAAAGTTCAGTTCCATCTTTCTTATTATTCAGCCCTTAGAGGGGGTGGCTGGAAAAGCTGATGAGATGACAGAACTGGAAAACCAGCAGATTACAGACCATACCTGGACTTTTGCATAAAAAGAATTTACTCAGTGCCAAGCACAATAGGATGCTAAAGAAGCCTTGAAACAGGCTCAAAAATATGAAACAAAACAACAAAGCAACCCACCTCTCACCAGCAGAAAGAGAACCACTTAAAGGGAATTTCCTCCTCTAGAGCACTCCCTATCAAAAAGGAACATCTGCACTCAGAACAGTAAGACAGTTCATAGCTTCAGATGAAGTTTATATTTTTGTCTCTTTAAACCCACACCACCATTGGTTTGGCACATAATTACAGGTCAAACAAATTTCTGTTTCTGTCTGGGGTTGATCAGATGTTTTTTGCCCCTTATTATAAAACTGGAATTGGCAAGCAATGCTGGCAATCACTGCTTTCACATTTAATTATTGCAACTCATCTAGGAATGCAGCCACAGAGCCTGAAAATGTTCCAACTGGTACAAAAGCCTCTCTGCTTAGCAACAGGGACACAATGAAGGGGATCATCTGAGTGCTGCTCTTTCTGCGCCTGCTCTCTACACAATTAAGGATCCAGTCTGCTCATTTGTGCAAAGGCACTCTGGAGACTGTAACTGCCACAAGAGCTGCACCCATGTGATCCTTTCCTACGAGACATAAAAGCTACTAAAGAATTCCCTACTACCTATAGCCAGTGTTACTTGAATTAACCCTAATTATGTACTTCATTTAAGGTACCCATCTATAAATCAGCAGATACAAACAAAATTCTCCAGAACTGTGAACTGTTGCTACTATTGAAAAAAAGTATAACATTTTATTATGAAGTATTTGCTGCTATGTAGGCACAGACCTGCACCTATGTATGGCGATAGACACATTATCAGCTACCACAAAACATTACAGCCAAGTAAAATAAGTAAAAACCAAAACTTACCACTTGTATTTTGTATGTCCCAATGGATTATGCTGATGTTCACAGGCAAGAAATTGCTTGCAGATATTTAGTGTGATAGGTTCACTTCATTTGCACATAGTTATCTCATAATTTTCTTTTGTGAATTGTGCAATATTGTAACAGGGCATCAGATTTCTTAGTATCAGTCAGTATCTGATTACAGCATGGTGATAAAGTGCTGTAAACAGTTGTGAAATCCTTACATTGCTTTGATCCACACCTTATTCCCTCCCCCAAAAAGCTCCCTTGCAAGCCAATTAAGAGCAAATTGCTGATCAAAGCAAGCCTCTCCATACATTTAACTCAGGTGTGTAATTCCTGGCTCCTCTTTCAGTATCCTGGCAATCTACTTTTAAATTCCAAGGGAAATAAAATATATCACCATTAGGTCCCAAAAGCTTTTTGTCTCTGCGAAAGTAGAAAGCATTGTTTACAATCCATGAAAGTGAATACACATCTTCCTCTGATTTGACACCTTGCAACAACGACTATGGAAGTCCTCCTCAGCTCTATTCAGTAGAAAATACAATCACAAGGCAATAATTTACAAGACCTTAAAATAGATCAGTGAAAACTCTTATTCTCCTAACAGTAAATTCCTAACTGAAAAAGTTACCATGGAGCAAAGGATAAGAAAGGAGTCTATAGAGCATTCAAATACCACCTCAAAAGAGTGATTGCAGAGAAAGGAGACATTACAGCACAATCCAGTTCTTTCCAATTTGCAGTGATTTCCTCAGTCCATTGCTCAGAAAACTCCCCTCTGTTGCTATTTCAAATGTCTTAAAGGCTTTTCTCTTCTTTTTCTCAATATATTTTCATATTTTTAGTTTTCAGTTCAGGGTCAGGTCTAGCTGTCACTTTTACAACATACAATAACCCCTAACAAAAAGGGGAGACAAACTAATAATGGTGACTGCAACATTTCTATAATAACCAGGAGCAAAGCACTTCAATTATGAATAAAAATAATAGGTTTATCCATAATTTCTGCTATCTGTAACATCCCCAGCCATTGCCAGTCCCTATATAACCTGTCAGAATTTTGATAATCCAGACAGAATGACTGTGAAACCCACAGGTTTATTCATACCATAGTGTGTAAAAGGCACCCGCATCAACTCACATATATCTGTGAAACAAAAAAGTCTAGGGTGGTGGGGGGAAAAAAGCATCTCACAGGCTGCAGATTAGCATAAAAATCTCCTTTGTAAATTAGTTTTGATCTGGAGTTGAACAGTGCCTATGAAAATATTGACCAGTTAATATTTGCCCCCAAAATAATTACAGCTAGCATTCAGTTCTCTGAAATGCTTAATAAAGGACACTTCCCATGTATTTTTAAAGAAATGTTTCTGGGTCTTAAATAAAATTTCAGGACTGACAAATTCTTGTTTAAACTTCAGGTCAAGGAAACTGCTCAGCTTTAACTTAACATCTCTTTGAATGATGTCAAGAACATCACAACGTGCCAAACCAACTAGAGCTGCATGAAGCTGATAAGAAAAAGATAGAACATTCATGCAAAAATCAAGCTAGAAATCAATAGGGGAGTCTGGATTTGAACTGAAAGACATTTTTATAGCTCAGCTGTTAATATCAGTGGGAACCTGAAAGCTTACTGCCATGTGCTTTCTCAGGATAAGCTCTGAGACTCGCTTGTTGCATGTCTTCACATCTTCTGGCTTGTACTCAAGAGTGGAGATTATAACTAATTGTTTGCTTGGACATGGGACCAAATTTTCCTCCTGCCTACAGTTACTCTTCTCTAGCTGAAGGCACCAACCAGAACATCCAAAGCCTTGGCAGCAGCAAAAAGAAAATTCCTCAGGCATGAAAGACTGGCAGAGCTCTTTCTCCCATCACCATGCCACAATGGCACCAGCAGATGATGACTCACTCACATATTTCTTCTGCATGTCGGGGGCCAAGCAGCAAGGAACCAGACCCAGACAAGGTTTAGGGCACTCCTGAGCACACTCTGAGGTCGAGGTAGAAGATATAACTACATTTAACCTCTTTCTCCCCTGCAGCCCTGTCAATATTCCTAGTATATAGAGGGCAAAGGTAAGGGTAAGAACAAGATTCATTACACATTCTGATTTCCATTTTGGTATCTATTAATCAAGTCTACTATTTCACCAGCTTGTAACAAGACCACCTGGAAATTAGCTGCAGATTGCAAAAAATTTGAAAAAATCACTTCAGAGTTTTAATGAAGTACTCGAGTACTCAAATAAGCCTGTCTAATGCTTCAGGCAGTTTAAATATTTGGCCCAAAGACACGCACATCTGCAAAGAACTTCATATCATCACTGTGTTTGGTTTTGTAACAAACCAGCAATGGTTAGCTCACAGTAAAAAATAAGTAGTATCTCTTTTTGCATCAACATCAGTGACTAATTTTTTTTCAAGTGACTAATTTTTTTTCCACAGCACTACAGTTAGAATGATTATACAGGTTCAAAGCAATTATTAACACAATTACCATTTCCAACAAAGTGACAATGACTTGGTGTGTTCATGTATGCATTTTCTTTGAAACAAGTTAATGAACTCTTAGGAAGTCAAGGCAAGTGCTGAATCAAATTCATTCAAGGCAGCTCCCTTATAAGTTATTACATGTGAAAGAACTGAATCTTCCTTGGGCAGTCATTTTTAAAATTCACTGTTCTTATTCTTGTTCTTATTATTATTCTTATTCTTCTTATTATTATTAAATAGAACATTCCTTTACCTTATATATTTTTCAGATAAACAAGATTCAAGAGTGTATCTATCCTATATGTGGAAGAGGTGTTGTGGAAGACCCACCATAATGGCTTCATCATAATTAATTACAACAGCCTCACAATCCACAGAACTGTGTCCATCTACACATCTGTGCAGAAGCATCTCTATGCAATGATAATAAATTCACTGTCTCCATTTCTGCATTTTGCATGTTGAGGTTGTCAGTGTGCAGTTTGTTTTAATTCACTTGCTATTACAGCTGGCCTTATCTACAGATTAAACCTAGTTCTGATGTATAAAGATGAATTTTCTGCCCCAAGGAGATCAGCTTGCACAGTCAGAAACAATATTCCACAGCAAACCAGAAGACCCTACATGTGGTATCCCAACAGAAAGCTCCAAATCCACAGATGGCTTCTTTCTAAACAGTGGGTTGCAAAATGCACACGAAGTAAACAACACCTATATATGATCTAAAGCAGGTTATCTCATTACATGGCTAAAGTTGCTGCAGTAATCAGTCTTGTCAGTCCCCTATGGAAGAAGGGTGTTTCCTTTTATTGAAAATCAACATATGAAAATAGACTCAATAGATCTGTACATCAGACCTGGAGTGAACATATCATTCTATTGGGCAATCATTATTTATTTCAATACCTAATTTCTCATGGCCTAAAAAAAGTGCCAATTTAGTTGAGGATGCTCTGTATGAATTCTATTCCAGTCATTATCAAATAGCATTTTTTAAACATCAGTGCAAATCGTGAAGTGAAAAGTCAATGACACAAGTTAAATCCCAGCTATGTCATTATATTGAGACAGAATGCCTTTCTTGCACTTCAGATTTATCTGCATCCTAAATTGAGGCTAAAGATAACTAGAATGCAAAATCATTTCCCAA
This sequence comes from Melozone crissalis, assembly GCF_028551555.1. Lineage (NCBI taxonomy): Eukaryota > Metazoa > Chordata > Aves > Passeriformes > Passerellidae > Melozone > Melozone crissalis. The sequence goes on from NW_026535794.1 coordinate 38,276,097, forward strand.
AACTATCAAACAATATTAAATAGCTATTAGCATTAAATTGACCTAAAAAATGATCACGTTAGGATCATGCAAAAAAAAGGATAGGAAATGCGATAAAAGGGATAAGTTTGCAAATATAATTATTTCTTTTCCAGTACTTTTTAAAGACACCACACAAGACTAGGTAAAAACACAGAAACAAGACTGGTAAAAACACAGAAATAATGGGTTCCTCATACTAGACACCATAGTGCTAACATTCAGTACTGCTTGAGAAATTGCCTGGGTGCTTACAGCAAGCAGTAGCCACTGCTTGGAGGCAGATGACATGGCCCATCAAAGGATGAGAGAATACTGTATTTTTTATATGGGTAATGAACTGGCTGAGGAGTGAGATTATAGGTTGCTGCTGAGCTATATATGCCCTGATGATACAGGAGATTTGAGTTACCTGCCTAATGTCAGCTGGGAAACATGCTTTAGATTCAAAAGTGTATACCAGGTCTCTATACACACATGAGTATTTTCTCATCATTTTATTTATAGAGTTGGGAATTTTATATTAAGGGTAATCTTAAATCTCTGCCATTGCTCAGATGTAGCTCACAGAGCCATATCTGAAACTCCATCTGTTTTTCATAATGTATGCTACCTGCTTGTTCTTAGCACTTCTTTCAGCCTGATAAGGTAAACACATCAGCAAGCTGATTAATGGCTTTTCTCCTTTTCATTTTCCAGTTCCCATGTATTTGAACAATACAGAAATGGTTGAGTTACAAAACACTACAGAAACACATGCTATTCAACATAATCCCTCTATCTTATTTCTGTAAGCTTTTGCAATTAAAAAAAAAAAGTCTAAAACTTTTTTCTGCTTATTATTGCAAATACTTTGCCAATAATCCTATTACAGCATTACACTGTCCCTGTTAGTTGTTACACACATCACTGAGATAAACATGGGAAGTTATTGTAGCCCAAGTGCCACTTTTCTAGGCTGTCTGTTAACTGCTGGCAAGTGGTAATGCCTGTGCTCATGGACTGCTGAGGTTGGGCCCACACCTGCAGCATCTCTTTGGGTAAAGCACTTGGATTCCCTTCTCATTGAACTAGACACTTGGAGGGAATGCTGATCTGTGTCTGTGTTAGAGTAAATGAGGGGTCGGAAGGCAGCTGCTGCTGCTGCTCCCTACAGGAGAACCAAAGAATTGGAAACACTTCTGGATTCTCTCCATTGGACTCATCCTGTAACAAAGCTGCTTAGAAGGTCTGATTTCCCAAGAAAGGATTCTCATAACTGTGCTACTACACCTTCTGCTTTCTCAGCATGCCAGAAAAAATGTTATCTCAAATTATTTTTCTTTCTCAAGTAAGTACAAGTCCACGCTTTTAACTTTTTCTTTTTCTCAAAGACCAGGATTTTAGTTTTGGAACACTGAAACAGGTTCTTACTTCAAATTCAGTAACAGACTGATCTCCATTGTTTAGGTGTGCATGTGTATGTGTGTTAGAATTAATAATTTGGAGCATTATACTCTCTTGAATTTATTGCCAAGGCAGATAAAGCTTATTATCCCTACTTAAAAATATGGAAAATGAGACAGGGGAATAATATGATTCATTTAAAATATGATTGCAAACCCAAAAATAGAACCCATGTCCTTCTACCATATTATATAGGAATTAGCCTAGCAGGGGATTTGAAAACTGATTTAAATAACTAGGAATTTGTTAGGTATTCTGCACTAAATATGATCTTCACAGTACCTAAGTGTTCATTTAGTCTTTATCTTTTAAAGTGCTAATTCTTTTTCCTAATTACTCTCTCTTATATTCTGACTTGTTAATGACATACAGATGTTATCTAGCTAAACTAAGAAGTGCTGGCAATTTAATGGGAAAAAAAACCCCAACAACAGCACCTGGTTTGGTTTTTTTGTTGCTGTTTTTTTTTTCCTTGCATTAAAACTAAATTGTTCAAAGCAAGAGAAGAATAAAAGGTAATTATCATCCAGGTAATCTTTACTGAACTGGAAGCATAGAATCTTTTTGATTATGCACCAGGCATAGGCAATCTCAATTAACAGTGTGCACATTGATGCCATCTTTACAGATACATATATATATATATATATATAGACAGACACATAAATACATGCAAATGCATACATTGATTTTTTTTACTTATTCTTAAAGCCTGTGACATCCTTCCACAGGATTCTTTTCCTCTCTGTGATAAAATAGCTTTAATCTGGTAATCTGTGTAATTTACCAAGTAAAAAAGTTAAATTTATTTTCAAAACATTTTCTTGGAAAAATGCTGGAAATCAGTTCTGTCATCACTTTCTCACACAAATTCTGCACTGCTCTTGTCACAGATTAAACAGCTGATTGTAAACTACTAGTTATTTAATGCTAAAATGACCTTCAGGTCAGCTATGTTGATCTGCCATTACATCACTTAGCGAAAATATTCACTGTTTGCTCTTGTTTGAATTCCACTCACACCTGTAAAATACTTTATTTATAAATGTGCTGGCTGAATCATTGATAGTCAGTGTTTGCTTGACTTGGTAACTTTTTTTTCTCATTCCACTGTGCTTATCAGCTTAGCTAAACTCTGGCAAACATTGTGCTATGGCTTCTACTATCAGAGAACAGGAATGTGCTTTTCAGATTTTATGAAGGTATTTCCTCCCCTCCCCTCCTCCCTCTAAAGACATTTCTGTCATTCAAGGATTTCTGTCTTCAAGCTTCAAAGAAAGTGTGTTCCCTCTAAGCTACTGATAAAAATATCCACATTTACTTTTAGAGGATCTACATCAAATAGATCTTTAGCATAAAAGCTCCTCAGTAACGGAGGGATTTTATTTAACTAACTATAAATCAGTATTACAGATAAATAAAATAATTACCATGCAAAGTTAAGTCCTCTTAGATTAACCCTGATGACACAAAAAAGTTTGTACAATTTCAAAGAAAAAATAAGTCAGCTGGGCATGAAACATTGTGAGGTGTTTGTGGGGTTTTTTTAAAGAAATGTTTTAAAAACCAGTAATGAACAGCAGGGATGTCATTATTCAAAAGAGTTGAATATACCATTATTCAATATTTATGAAATTAAGGCCAGGGTTGTGGGCTCTTTTTTCTTTTTAGTGCAGAAAACTGGTTGAGATCAGCCATTATGTTAATGCATAAAAATACGCAAAGCAAAGCTTTTGTGTCTTTCTGGAAGAGTATATTCAGGAGGAAAAAGAAAACAAAGAAAAAGCAATGAAGAGTGCAAAAAATGAAATCTTTTAAACAATTCCACTCTGACTGAATTGCAGAATGCAATACTGAACACAGAATGCAATACTGAACACAATACTAATCACAGAGAAAGTGTTTTCCAAAAATAAAAGCTCAATTAAATGAACTAGTCTTTGAATAAACAACATTTTAAGATAACCTTTTCTTTGTTCAGATAAAAAGCTAGAACCTTATTGTTTGTTTGCTTGTTTGTCTGCTTCATTATGAAGTAAATACTGTATGTGTGGAAAAAAACTAAATGGACCTTTAAGAAAAGTTGATGAAATTGAACAGCTAAATAACATTTGAAGCTGAAGTCTCTTATTTTAGTAATCTGGATATAAACAAGACAAAATTTCTTCAGCTCCTTTCCAGCTTCATTAGGAAATCTTTTGCTCACACTGTAGTAAGGAGGGATTTTCTTGACTGCTTTGGGAGGTTTTTTCCACCAGGCTGCTACCAAGATTTCCCAGGAAAATACATACATTAGGAAGGACTCGGTGTGTGTCGCTCTGGCTATTGCTACAGGTGAGGCCTTATTCCAGTGCCGTGGTTTTGTTTCCTCTTACTCCTCATATCCACACTCTCCAGACTGAAAAGCAAAGGCTCTCAGTCCTCTTCCCACTGCAGCAAAATGAGTTTACTACTAAGGAAATTACAGATCTTCAAATTACACAACTCTCAAAATGAAGACTAGTTTAGTCCAACCAGGAGACTCCCATTAGGCAGGACTTGTAGCAAGGACTTCAGAGTAACAAGAACTAAAATACCAAGTATGCAAAAATGAGCTTAATGGCACAAGCAAACAGGAATAATAGATCATGTTTCCACTTTTCAGCACAGAATCTCCATATCCCTTTCTAAAAACTATTTTGAAAAGTGCAAGCATTACTACATTTAGTTAACATACTACAGCATACAACATCTTGTGCTCCATAATTTTTTATAAATATATGTCCCTAAACATACAGATATTTTATGTGTCTGTATATGCATAAAATCAATAGAAAAGAGACCCTATCTGAAATTCAATATTCAAAGAGTAAACCAAACCTGACTGAATAAATTTGCTAACAGTACTGGGAAATAGCTGGCTTGACAGAACTGTGAACTTGCTTAAGGGCAAAGCTTAGGAGTTACTTGTACTTCCCAGAAAGACTTTAGCATTACAACTGGATAAAGTCCTTTCCAAACCCAGTACGAATTCTTGCCCTTCACCTTTGGGTAAAGGGGGAACAGGCTTATTCTCCAACGTAAATCTGAGAGTTATATGGTTATTTTTCCAGCCAAGAAGCAACACTGGTTATCACTAACACATTTTCCTTACCATGGCTATGATCCCTATCTAAAATGAAGTATCACTTGCAAGCTTAACAGCAGGATACAACTAAGTGTTCGTAAGGCTGTGGACACTACATCACTGTTTATGTCATTTTTGTGTTAGAGTATTTTAATGCCCAAACACCTGTAAGCTTAATTAAATGCTAATCCAATTTCTTGTGATTCCTGACCACTGCTCAGAATTATTTATATGCAGGTATGTGTGGATGTGTATTTAAGCATTCTTGTATGCTCACAAAAGACTCTTACTGTACTGCCAAGCAGATGTCGACTACTCATGTTAGTAAAAATTATTTCTCTTTTTTTTCACTGTATTATGGTACAAAGTGGTGAAGATTTGTTCATAAGTTAAAAAAAAAAACCAAAACCAAAAACAAAAAAAAAAAACCAAAACAAAACAAAAAAAAACAAAAAACAAAAAACCAAAAAATCCCTCAAAACCTAAGTAAAAATTCCTGGTTATTGCACTTCAACTATACCAAGCTGATGATTTGAAAAAGGAGAAGCAGTACAGCTGCAGATTAGAATACAGGTAGAAATCTTAAAATATCTTCAAAATACTTCAATTAAATGTAAGCAAGGCAGGAACTGCTACAATCTTTATTGCACTGAAAATGCTGTAGGTGGGAGTGATACATATTTGTTAAAATATTGACTCTAGTCTATGTACCAATGAACAAAAAAGTGAGTAAAAAACTCTATGTTTTAGTTGCACAGTCTGAGGGACTGCGTCCTAAAACTTTCACAACTATGAACTATGAATTATTTGAGGTTCTATAGTTAAAAACTATGTTCTTGTTTATTCCAAGATATGGATTCCTCATAATTTTTCATAATGAACAGAGAGATCATGTGAAACCAGTGATACACTCAGGTCCATTCATCCTTGGAGAGATACTGTATTAGTGACCACATAGCTGCTGAAAAATTTATCATGAAAAATGCCAGCCCAGGTGGTAATTTCAGAGAAAAATAAAGTAGTATATCACTATGAAAGCTAAGTCCTTTTTGTTGATTATGAAGATCAAAATCCTAGTCAGGACTAAGGATCACTACCTTCTTGGTGTATTCCTTGCTAGTAAATTTAGTATATAGAAAAAATAATATCACAAAATAATCTTCTATTTCAAGTTGCAATAGTTTACTTAATCCAATGCCATTTTCCCTGGTGGAAAGGGGATTTCTTCTTTTCAAAACCATAGCAGAAATCGGTGGTGTCTTCCACAACTTCCGTATATTATCTTAATACATTTTATATGAGGATATTAAAACAGAAATCCCAAACCTTCCATTTAGACATTTGCTTTTTGCAACAAAAATTGTGTTCTTGTTGTAATTTTGCTTTGAAAGATTGCAATGTTATCCTGAAATAACCAGGAAACTGTTCAAAGGTGGAAAAGTTCGTACTAAAATTTTAAACTCAATGCATATGTAGCTCTAACTGTTAAATAAGAGATTAACTTCTGACAAAATTCTTCTTAAAGAACATATCTTCTGCTCTTGCTTTATACTTGTTAATATTACCCAGAGCATATAAGCATCTTTAATCCACTAAGGTTATTCATGCCACATATGTGCTGATCTGAACAATAAAACACAGCTACACACTTATTCTCTGGCTAACTTGGGAAAATTTCTAGGTATTGGGTTTCTTCAACTGGAACAGTCTCTAGCTGAAATAGAATTTAGCTGCCTGTGATGAAAAATAAGCGTGTTCAGAGATTTAAGCTATTCCTGACAGACTCTTTAGACAAAGATACTGCTTCTTGTGTAATGGGCAATAATAAGCATAATTGTTCTGATGTGTCATGAACTCAGACATAAAAGCCTCAAATACAGTGTCTCTAACACCAGGACTACCATTTTATTCTGATTTCTTTTTACTATTATTATTATTATTTTAAAAATTATTCTCTCAGCTCAAAATGCCACTGCCTAATGGATAGAGTCCTTATTAAGCCAATGTAAATTTGTATGGTGCTGGGATCACATTGTTATAAAATTAAATGGACAAAACTACAGGTGCAACATCAATTTTATGTCTATCTCTAACTGCATTTTAATGCATATATATGCATGGAAAAAAAAAAAAAAAGATTAATGACCCCAGCCACAGAACATCCTGATCATATCAAGATTTTCAACAGGAAAATTACAATTAGGAGAATTTCTCCTCTTTTCTGAGATGTGAACTGTTTGCTAATTCTTCTAGTCCAGATGAAAGTTATTATTCAAGAACACAGCTCACTGGAATTCAAGTGTACTGGGTGATAATCCTGGTTTACCTACACACTTAACACACTTGCGCCTGAAGTTATCATCTCTACCATGCTTGTACAATATGGCATTTCTTATCTGCCTCACAGCAGCGTTACAGGGATTAATTAGCCCATGTTTAAAATTATTCCAGCGCTTAAAATCTCTACTGAGGGCAAGTGGCAACTGCAACCTCCAATTATCCCTACAAACATGCACTGATTTCTCTCTTCACCTGAAAATTGCTGAGCTTCAGTAGGCTGACAGGTTTTTTTTTTTTTTCCAGAGAGTATATACCAATAAACCTATAGAAGCCTTTCAAATCTAATGTATTATAATGTATTGAAATAAGGTTAAAAAGCTCTCCTCTAACATTACTGCCCATCATAGCAAGTAAATACATTTCAGTCTTCTTTATAATATATTTGACACTGTGCATAATGATGATAAAACCCTCAAAAAACCCAGTAACCACACCGACCTGAAACACTAAAGAAAACAAAGAATACTCGAGGCTCTATTTTTGAGATCATAATTGAGACTGAGAATTTAGCATATTTGACTTTTGGAAGGTGCAACATGCATACATGTTTTTTCACCCAGACACATTTCAATGTGGTTTAGGACGGTCTAAATACAAAAGCAGATGAATATTTCCCATTCTGGGTATATCCAAATATCTCTCTCCATCAAAAACTAAAAATCTTAACAATTTTCTGATGATTTCACAATCTTGTCATGAATTCATGTAATTATGGCACTAGTAAAAGCCACATCAGATCCTGACAGCAAGCAGTTTCCCAACTGAAACATGAGCATTATCATTTCAGTTTTTCTGCTTGAAAGCTATAAAAGCACTCCTCAAGAGAAAACAACATTACTCCAAAGTGAAGATAATCCCTCAGAAAAATGAAAGAGAATCATAGCAAGCCAGTTGCCTAGAATACTTTTTTGCATAAACTATCAGAATCTATACTGCCTGTACACATCAAAGTTTTGTTAAGATGCACTATGTGTACACTGTGTTAGTGGTCACATATGCCGAGGAATATTTTTATGCAGATGCATGCAAGATCTGTTCTCCCAGATGGAATACACATTTTCTGGTCTCTTATGCCTCTGGGTAAAGGTGATGCTCTACTGCTGGCACTGCACAACCCTTCTCTTTCCTATCTCATGAGGCACAAAAATAGATTAAAATATCCATACATGCTAAAAAGATACTTACGTGTAAGCCCTCAGAAACAGCACAAATTTACTTCACAGAAGAGAAATTTGGCAGGCATTAATTGGTCTTCTTACAAATGCAATTTTCTCATTCCCTGTGCCATTACAGGGCTTCTGATTTGGGGGAGAAAACAAGGGTAACAGTGAAAATCTTATTAAGCAATATTTTTACTGGCTGGGGCACACAGCTCTCTAGGCTGCAGGTGTTCTTACATGTATGTTCAACAAGTCCTTATTTAATTAGCATAGCAGTAGTAATAGCTTGACTTTACAAGCCTACATACATACACATCAATAGTCCACCCAAATAATGACACAAGATTAATCACTTTTATCTAAGCATTTATGGAAAGAAGAGTCTTGGACTGCTTTTTGGTTTTTTTGTGCACCAATAAATTTTAAATGTATTTGCAGTTCTCAACTAATCTTCCCTTAGAAGTAGGTGCCTATGAAATAATCGTATTCTTCCCCATTGCCACAATTACCTTTAGACCTTTCTATTTTTGCGCAAATATTTTTCAGGATTTTCTCTTGGGAAATAGATTATTCTAATGATCTGCCTTCTGCATTTCTCTAAGCAGTTTTCATGCCACTTCAATCTTAAATCATCTTTAAAAAAATTGATGGAGTCTACTTACAGCAATTCTGCCATGATCTTATGTTTAAATCAGTGTGAATAATGAAGGAAAAAGTAATATCAATTTTAAGATTCAATACTTTCAAAGCATTTGCTTGCTCCTTTGTGTGTATTTAAAATTTTAGAAGATTCATCCACAAGAAGAGCTTTTCCAATGCTTTATTAGCCATCGGTTTATTCCTCTTGTCAATAAGCTATAAAAGAGGTTAATCTAGGAGTCTTATCCTATTTTATTGTCCTGAAAGAAGAAGAAGAAAAAAAACAAAAACTATGCATTTCAAAGATTTAAAAACCTAGAGCTTAAGAAAAACATTTTTAAGAGAAAACAGTGCCCACCTGCAGCTTCTATTTATATTTGAATAATAAAAATAGCGCCACAGCCATATCAAGTCTCTACACTTGAGAGCTCACAGTTTTAGAGTGAATATACTGCAACACCAATAACAGAGACAACAGAGCTACTAAGGGATGCACTACAGAGAAAGGAGATTTTAGTTCACAAACGGCTTATCTGCCTCCTGAAGGTAAACAAGCTTTATAAAAGGAAGGGAAGCAGGAACAATTCCTATTGTATTAAAAGGTACATAAAGGTGTTGGCATACACATTCTATAATACCAAAAGGAAAAAATGACATTCAGAACTAAAAAGAGAGCTTAAACAGCACACTGGTGATCTGGCCAGAAAAAAAGCCCTGAACACATTCCCATTAGTGCAGTAATCTATGTAATTTTGCAGCATGTGCTGCGGTTGCAGCTGAAGCACTGTGTTTGTCAGCTTTGTGTCTGGAAGCTTTTCTGGTTCCCTTCTGTGCAGCTATAGGTGCTGACCCTACTGCTGGAAGAAGAAGATAAGGAAAATGTTTTAATCCAAACATTAATTATTAAAATTCTTATCGTAAACAAATATTTTATGAAACTAAGTTATTCCAAACAGATTTTCTATGCCCTTACTCCCCTGTTACGCCACTCAAAGCAGTCTGCGATTTTGCATTGTTTCTAATGCAAGGCAATTTTTAAGGCAAAAAACCATGCATTATGCATGGGTATTACAGTGGGACACTGCATAGTTACACTTCATGAGCTATGGAGATGGCAGAGTAAGTCCATATAAAATTGCAGAACAGAAAGCAAACATACTTTTCCTAGAAATACATTTGTGAAGGTACTGTTGGACTAACTGTCATTTAATTTCTGTGCATCTTCTTCTGCCTTTCCCCAAGGGAAATTGAGACAGTAGTAATGAAAAAAAAAAATGAGATGGTGGTAGGCAAAAATATGTAAAATGCACATTATAAACATCAGTGGTGGCCATCCAATGTCAGAACAGCAGATCTCAACCCCAAGCATCTTTTCAAGGAGCAAAAAAAACCCACAATGATTATGTTTCGCTACTAAGAACAGAGCTCTAAGGTGTCCCACTGCCAATGATACAAAGTTATTTATAAACTGCAGAGGTTTTCAACCAGTTATTTAATCTTCAAGGAATACTGTTAATATCATATCCCCCAAATAAGAATTTGCTTTATCCCATAGCTTTGCTTTACATTTGTTCCTTCAAAAACCTCATTTTCAGGTAAAATCTATTGAAAAGACATTTCCAAAAAACTTAATGACGGGGAACTATTGTCCCAGGCTTTGCTGAAAATGAAGAGAGTGAGGCAATAGATTCATTATGGTCATTCCTGTATCCAAGAAATGGACGCTCCTCACTTCAGCCATATGGGGAGTAATTGCACTGAAGTTCAGGCATTTTCACAGACTTAAGAGCTTGCAGAAAGCGGGGGAAACAAATAACAAACAGAAAAAACACCACCAAAAAACCCCACAACCAAACCCCAAGAAACAGATCTTGTCTTTGCCATACTAAGATGACAGAAGTACAACCTCCCAGCAGTGTTTGCTCCCCCTCTCTCAGATGACAGTGGAGCTGTACTTTATCCCTCATTAGCATGCAGGGACTCCACACCCCCTCTGTGCTCCAGTTGTTCATGCTCCATTAATCCATAATATCCATTAAAATGTAGGGGCAATATTTAACCCATCATTGGATCATTCTCCATTGAAATCTCTTCCCACACCCTTATTTTCTTATGGCTGCATTCCAGAGATTTCTTGCTTTCTTCTCTGCTCCTCTCTCTTTCGCTTTTCCAGCTGGCCATGTCCCAGCTCTAATCCCATGCAACTCAGCATTTAGCATTTAATTTCTGCTTTTTTGTGTCTTCCCCCTAAGGTGAGCATGCTACAGTATTTCATCTGCCCTCCTTTACATAATCAAGGATGAAGAGTTCAGCTCTCATCTCATTTTCATCAAAGGACACTACTAATAATGAATCTAACTGGATCTCACTCCTGTCTATTTAACTAGTGTGTATATTAAATGTTAGCTTACAAGACCCATAGTGGAAGGTTGTAGACTAACTTATGTTAAATTAAAACCTGTTTTAACAGTACAGAGTTAATACATGGTGGAGGATTATCAACTAAAATGCACTACTTCCATGTGCTTAAACTTGAAATTTATTTAAAATACCCAAAGCAACTACAGGAATATACACTGTCAATATATGAATAGTAGTGATGATCAAAATGTTGGGAATTCGCTAAAGAAAAAAAAAAAAAAAAGTTTGCCAAGATCTTTGAAGTTAAATTAGCAGTAAATTTTTTTTTGCAAGAAAACAGAGGAATTACAGAGCCATGAGACAGGTTAGAAAGCAAAACTTCCTTTTCATTTATGATGCAATGCTTGTCAAACCAGCTTTGTTCCCATCTCCCATGAAAAACCTATTTCACAGTCTAGTATTTAAGACCATTCTAGCCATTATCAACATCAGGACTTTGCAGTTTTGCTGGCTAAAAAGAGAAGTAAATGCATCTAGTCCAGGCTGCCTGCATATATGGTATCCTGAAAGGGAAAAAAAAAACTTAAAAAAATTTGATTCCAAAACTTCCATACAAAGGGTATAATATCTATTCAGGCATGCATCTATCAAAGTGTCAGAGTAGCAACTCTCTTCTCCATTTTTCCATGCACTACTATCATAACATCTTGTGTGTATTTAAATTTGAAGCTCGCATGTCTGTTTTTCCACAAACTCTCTGCCAAAAAAAAGATTCAGTCCAGCAACATGACCCTTTCCTCCTATTCTTATCTGAACTTAAGAATGGCCATTCAAACCAACATCCTTCATATGAAATTTCCAAGCCAGCAAGAGATTTAACACAAAGGAAAACACAACACATTATGAACATTTTTATGGCTACTAAAAAGGGAAGATCACCAGTGTATCAAGCTGCTATGCTGCAAGAAGATAGCAAGTAATATGAATTGAAACTACATTGTAATATAAAGTTCCTGTGGCTCCATCCTACTTTAACTGTTTCTGCCTTACAAGGAAATTGGGATCCATCTGTTGGATAGATACTTAAGGAAAACGACTGCTAGCAGGAATCAGAGACTATTTGTGTGGTGGCATTTAAGGTCCTACAGCTTTAGCTGGGTGTGTTGACACAAAATGACATTTTAAAGGAGTAATATTAGCCTAGAAGGAGTTACATAAAACGAAATATTCTTCATCTTATTATCACTGTTTCAGTGTGCAGTAAAAAAACATTAGATATTTTTAGTACCTTTTGTGCCATGCATAACAATGAAAGAAGCAGATTTATACAAACTCATAAGGACAAGATTAAGGCAACAGAAATAGACTAGGCCATTTAATATAAAGACTTACCACTGTTTGTGAGTAAGCCTATTTCTACCAGGACTAGGGTCGGTGCAAAAAATAGTAATGCGCACACGTAGCTTCAGACAGCCTTCAACAGCCTGTTCTAAAATAAGTTCTGACAATTTAAAACATATCAACCACAAAATAGCTTTTGAATATCATGGTTTCTTAACTGCAGTGTTCTACAAATGCTTTCACATGCCATGAAATCCTAAATTTCTTTAACATATACAAAATAGGTAGGCACACCTTTCAGCTCATGAGAGCCAATTCAGACAGCCTTCTAAATTTTGTTAGAAATTGTAAAGTAATTTATTCTTGAATTAAGTAGAATTAGCTACAAGAAGCTGAAAGCAGTCTCAGACACCTACCCTAAAACACATTTCTAGCTTTGGGTTATGCAGTGGTGTTTTGTAAAACAATGATGCCTGCCTGTAAAAAAGCCAGCCTCTGTCATTCCCTCACTTTCAAAACATGAACATTCTCCTATCTGCACTTTTTTTTTCTGTGAGGCTCTGCACTTACAGGGATTTGAATACATTTTCAAGCTGTATAGGCAGGGACCTGCTGCACTCAACACAAGGTTCACTTCAATAAGTATTTTGTGCTGTGTACAGCCAGATATTCTCCACCTTATATACGCATCATTAAACAGAAACCTAATTAATCAATATTGTTAAAATAAACATGGTGCCATTTCAAAACAGAGAGAAAAACACTTCTTTAATGAAGCATTATAAATGCTCAACAGCACTACAGGTTTTCTTATTTTATTATCCATCACAAGTAGTGTTAAAACCAAAGGAAAACAAGGATCCGTGCAACTCTGTACTTCATAAATTAATTAATAATATTAAGTATTAGTCTGAAGACAAATGAGCACTCCTTATTTTAGAAGATTTTAGGGTTTTTTTTTCTGTGCAACACATAATTGAAAAAACAAATCCAGATTTTGAAGTGTTATATGATCTGAGATAAACTTGTACAAAACCTTCCAATATCAAATTGCTATTAGGTTCCTGTAGCAAATCAAAGCAGCAATAAAATTACTACTTCTCATTAAAAAGTGATTAAAATAAAAGCAGATCAGGGATCTGGAGTAGCAGATACCTCATGCATTTTAAGGAAACTGATCCAGAGGTTTTGTCTTAGTCAAGGACATCAAGATAAATTAATCTCTCTATCAGCTTCAATAGAAATTGAACCATATGATTAAAACCATTTATATTTTTAGATTTTGAACTGACCCTTGCTCTTGTTCGTCTGTTTCCACACAGCCAGGGTACTCCAGTCTCACCAGCCCTATCTGACTCACCTTTAGAACCATCTTTATGCAGCATATCTGCTGTCCTTGCCATTCCGATGACTGTCTTTATTTATTTAGCAGAACACCCCTCTGAGCTTCTTCCTTACACAGACGAAAACTTTCTTGGGTGCAGCCACGTCTCCAAGGTTTCTTTCCAAACTGAGCCCAGAGACAGCTCTGAAGTTTCCTCTGCAGATGCCCACTCTCCCCTTTCATAACTAAATCATAAGATTAAACCCTGGCTAAATCCATAAAACTGACAGAGATGAGTACTCAGCAACCACAGTAGTTAACAATATCCAGGTCCCATTTAACACATCAACACCCTTACATACCCCTGCCCCCACCCCATCTCTTTGTATTTTAAAGTAAAATATTTTAAAACATTTTCCTCTTTCATCTGCTTGCCAGCTTTTGGTGCCTCTTGAAAATGTAATATTGCAACTATCGAGGGAAAAGTTTAATTCCATCCACAACTAAAGCAGTTTCGATCTTATACTACTGAAGAAACACAAAACTTGCCAGGTCTTGCATCTTAACAGATTACATTTTGCTTTTAAATCCACTTTTTTGATGAATTGAATGGACCCCTCTGCATAAGCAGAAATGTAACTCCACAGATACTACAGCCATATCTGATTTCAGAGACAGATTATTGCTTTTGCCAATTTATCATAAAGTCACTGATGGCAGTGTCGTATTTAGGGTCACATTGAGGCTTATATAATTTTTTTTTCAAACCTTGAAGATTGAATTTCGGTTTAATATTTAACACAGTACATTCCAAACACAGATCGATCTTCTATAATATTTGCTTATTAGGGTGCTTCCTTTCACGTTTAGAAAATGCATTAAAATAAAATATGCCTTTAAAAGGCATTTCATTAAAATGTCTGTGTTCAACTCAGTCTCAATAGCTAATAGCTACAGACTACAAGTTCCAGACAGCCAGACAAACATTTTCAGGCAGAGGGCTCTTGCAAATTTTAAGCACAGAGAAGGGTTTCATTTTCTAAAGAGAAACTACCCAATTATTTCCATCATTTGATGCTGCCTTCTTAGCTCCAAACCTCTTACGCCAGTAATTTTTGACCTCAGATGGTTTTTTATCCTCTGCTTATCCAGATCTCAGCAGTATTTCTCCAAATGAACCAGCACAGAAATATTAAAAAGATGCTGAGGTGAACGCTGCTAAGGAGCAGAGCTGCAAGAAGGTTCCCTGCAGTCACTCCTTCTACTCACTTATGTCCCACTGCCAGTTTTTTATTTCCTAATTAGAATTTTTTCCATTCCTTACAAACTATGTTTATTTCCACATTTAATGTTTTCATCAGGAAATGTTGGAAAAGTGAGGCAAATGATGGACTGGAAGATGGGGATGCAGGAAGAGACTGGCTGGGGAAGCACAGGTAGCTACAGTGGACTGTATGGAAACTTCCAGACAATGAGCTTTCTGGTAGCAAAGGGAGATTTTGAAAATACACATCACAGATCCATACAATAGCAACTCCTGAATACAATGGAGCTGATGCATCACAGCCAGAAAAGCAGGGGAAGGAAGAAAGATATATCTGAGGGACAGTGATATTATAACAATAATAAAACTACAAAGAACAGCTTACATACGCACACAAATTTTACATTATCCAAGCATAAAAAGCAAAATCCATGCCAGCCTTGTTTTCCTTAGTGTCCTTCACCTAGCACTTTCACTGACTCACTTAGCAAACCTCAGCTGACCCCCAGTTTCAAAATGAGAGGCACCCCCACCAAAATCACAGCAAAATAACAACATTAATCTTCCACCTTCCCATTTTCTGAACTACTGTCACACAAGTACCTTACTGCTGATCCCATATCCCCATTTCTAGTCACAATTAAGGCAAAGCCGACAATTATTTTTAATAGAACTTATAGTTGAGAATAAAAAATGCTCAAGAATGAAATACATGTTTTGTGCTAAAGAACTCGTAACCACACCAGGCCAACAATCCTTCCAACTGGAGATCTGATTGCCTGTTATGGTTGTTTACAGAAAATGCATGCTTAGAAAGCTCCAAGTTAGCTTGCAGAAGAGCCATTTCTACTGTTAATTGATATTACATTCCCTCCTGCATTCTGAATGTCACACCCAGCTCTGTAATGAGATCCAGAACAAATATAACATAGAACAAGAAATGGCTGAACATGCTCTTTTAGACAGAATTATTCCAGGTGCAAAAGCTAGTCTTGGAACAAAACGTTCTTGTGCAGCTTTCCAAAACCACAGAAGGCATTTGCAAAGCCATCCCCATCAGTTGCCTCTCTCAACCATGGTACCACACCTCTGCTGACCCCAGCCCAGCTCCAGCGGCAGCTGGAGGGGAGGGGAACTGGCAGCTCCTGCCTCCAGCTGGCAGGGAGTCAAGAGAGCTGCTGAAACCATTTCGATGCAATGTCAGTGTAAAAGCACAGCAGTGTAGCTTTTCCCTCAACTAGTAAATATCGGGGAAAATATATTTACAGGCCAAGAGAGAAGCAAAAAAAAGGCAAAACAAGCAGAAAAAATCTAGCTCTAATATTTGCACTGTATGTAACATGTATACCTCAATATTGTAAAAGTTGAAGAACTTATTACACAACAGACCAAAACAAATAAATATATTTCTTTCAATATTGAGTGAACATATCTTTTATTGCACTTCCCTGGTCAAAGAAACCTGCAGACAATAAAGTAAGTAAATCTTAATCTTACTCCCCTGTGATTACCAACAACCTTCTGACATGTTTTATAAGACAGTGTTCAAACTCTTTGTCTTTCTACAAATTTAGTTACATAAAACTCCCAATAATGCAGTTTGGCATATGTCAGCATTATTTTTTCCTGCCTTTTGACCCCCAGTACATGCAACTTAATATATCGTAATTCTGGTCCCTTTATTGTTCCATGAAAAGCAACACTGGCTACACTTCAAAAATTAAGTAAATGTTTTTTGGATGCCAATATCATTAAACTACTGTAATGGTTCAAGTCAACAACTTTCCCTAAAGTGCTAATTAAATGTCATTGCTCCTTCCTCAGACAACAAAAATAATAAAAGCTGCATGTAGAGTGTTCCTAAAGTTAGTTCTCTGTTTATAACGAATTCATAAGAGTTCTTCTGCAATAAACTGTAATACCAATGCCAAAAGCAAATTGCAGGACATGAGCATGTTAAGCATCACCCTGATCACCAAAGAAAAAACCCTGTCTGAAAGTGAGATGTGATTCATAACCCAAAAGCAAGTCCTGAGGGAGCTCAAGATGTCCTACTAATGGTATAAAGTGTTTGCAGCCCGTTATGTAGAACCTCTGCTAATAGTAGAGCTTTGATCTGCAAGATGCTAATTCGGTGAAAATACCTTTTCCACTGCCCTGACAGCAGCGGAATGCCTGACAACTGCATCAGCAAATGTGCTAAAGATTACATATGATACATAGGGAGGCAGAGACAGTGGTACTGGCTGACTTTTATCAGCATTAATTTGGGATAACAACCTTCTCTGCATCTAAGAGCTAACAGCTGAATGAGTACTGTGGCATTTGGTCAGAAACTTCAGCAAGGCTTCAGTATCCTTCACCAGAAGCAATTTCAAGGAAATTAAATATAGAGGACACTTACATGAGCTAAAGGCATGAGCTGAAAAATGAAATTGCACCAAAAGGCTAATTACCAGTGTCCAGCAGTCTTATAAAAAAGGTGTCTTGAAACAGCTCTCACTGGGAAACCTCACCAGGGAAACATGAAAAAAGATACATTCACAATGTCAGCAGCTCCAAAACAGGAGAAACTACAACTTCTCCTGTAGAATGGGTAGAGGGAAAATAAGATCAAAATTCCAAATGGTTTTGCCAAGCTGAAGACATGTCCTGAAATTAACAAGCCATTTGGCAAAAGTGTGTTTGAGGACAGCAGTTAATCTGGAGAAGACAAATGCATAAGCACCAAATGGCAAAAAATTAGTAGTTACTGCAGTTTCATAGTGAGCAGTATATGAATGTAAATCGGTAATGCAACACTGTTCCAAAAAAGGCAAACCTGATTTTTGGATTTATTAATGGACATGGAATTCATGACAACTGGAATGAAATGTGCCAGCTTTGTTGGTTACTGATGGACTTCTTTATCTAAAAAAGGAATCTACAATAGACCTCCTGAGAAAAGTTCAAGGAATTAAGATTTTTAGCATTTGCAAACACTCAAATGATTTTGGAAAGACACGACCATTTATCTCCTCATCATAAAGTCTTAAGAGAAATGTCATGAGGTTTTTCTTCATGTCAGAGCCATTTCCACATATCAGTCTACAGAAGCAGGACAAGAATCATCATTTACTGACAAAGGTAAAGGTCTGACAAAAAGACCTAGGGTTAATATCAGGAATATCTTTCTAATGATTATGGCAATTAAAAACTGAAGCATGGCAAAGTACTGCTTTGGAATCTATTCAGCCAGAGGTACCTAATAACAGCATAGTGAGCTCCTGAAGCAGATGGTCTCATTATCCTTTCTTCAGTCTGAACACAAGGGATTAAGCTAGGTCTAGGTGAACCTCATGTCCATTCTAAATCTGCAGCCTCAGTCCTGGTGGCCAGCCTGGAGGGCAGATTTCTGACACTGTCTGAGGTTACCTTAATTCCTTAATTTCATTGCACCAAACACAAACATATGAGATAGTAAAACACACATAATACTAGAAAGTAGCTTCCAGTAAGACCATACAGGTTCCACATCTGGCTATCATAGCTAATACAGCTGTTCACAGATGGGCTTATTGTGAATAATAACTCTAACTCTTAGCAAACTTTTGTATTCTGACAAGTCTTATTTATTTTTATGACTGGAAACAAACAGGGATGGAAAAGTGCAAATGAGAGAAGTTAGTGATATGGCTAGGATGCAGGTTCTATTGATATAAGTATGTCTGAGCTCTTTCCTTCTCTCCAACACATAAGAGACAACTCTTCAGTGATATGTGGGTTGGATATTTCCAATGAGCTACTATGTTGATTTATTTGTTTACTTATTTACTTGGGGGAAAGTTAATATAATTACATAATAAACAACGTTATACTGGAGATAGCAAGGTAACCCTCATGCTCTTCAAAGCACAGGACAAAAACTAATTTCACAATGTCAAAAAGCTCTAGCTTTTGTTTGCCTCTCTTTAAGTAAAACCTAAGCAAGAAACTAATTAGCCTCTGTGCAGTCATTTATACTATCATTCCAAACTGCATTTAGATATGCCAGCAATATAGTGATATACTCTGAAAACTGGGGTGTCAGCTTTCCATTCTTTCTGGGAGATTTTTTTCCACTTTCTTTCCTTTTACATACAAATATATCAGTTTTAAAACATGTCAAGATGTTCTCATTTGGTTCATGCAAAGTGACACTAACAAGACAGTTATCTGAAGGGATAATTTGCTCCTTAGCTGATTAAAAAAATGCATCACAGATAAAATAAAAAACCCCACATTTTGCTGCCTGCCAAGACCTATCACTTAAATGAATACAGTCCTTTTGACACAGAATAGTTAATTTTCATAAATTATTACTGACTGAAGGCAGAGTTATCCCACTGACAGAATGTACTCTCGTGAGAAGACACAAGGGATCCATTTATTGCTATCTTTGTGTATATATTGCTAGCTTTCTGCTACCTTTGCAGCTGCTGCTGCTGCCTTCACAGTTTATATAGCAGTTTTACAATGAAAAGCATGGATTAACATAGTACAAAGTTAAAAGGGAAGTGGCCTGTTTTTTATTTTTATTTAATACTCAAGAATCTTGACTAGTTAGTCATAATGCCATTACAGAAATGAATTAATGTTATATAGTTTTTACATAGGAATTATTGGTTATAGATAGAGATCTCAGATTTTTCTTTCTCCATTGAAAAATCTTTCAGTAGACATTACGGTAATGCAGCACCTAAAACTGATTTTAATAAGTCCATCTGTGGGATCTCAGTCTCTCAGAACTGGGGCGCAGGGTGAACCAGACCGCCCCTGGGGGGCTTGGGAGTCCTGGAATGTTGCCAGAAATGTCTGGTGGCTGGACTTTGATCCCACATGGGAGATGACATCAGTATGAGGACGGGAGGATTTCACTGGGGTGAATGGTGAAGGGACAAGTTAATTGGAGTGTGAGATACAGGGTTTAAGATCCCTGTACAGGGGGGTCTAGAGAGGCAAGATGGAGGGATTGGGGCGTGCCCTTCTCCTTCTTCTTCTTCCTCTAGGCCTCCATCTTCTGTGGTGGAGTTGGCACTCCGGGATTGGACCTTACTAGGGGAACACTGGTTAATAAGGGTAGAGGGTATTGGAGAAAAATGATAAATATTGTATACGTAACTCCGGGTATAAAGATAGGTGACCGCCCCAGGGGCTTTCAGTGTGTGCCCATGGCTGACTGCTGAGCAGACCTCTGTCGGGCCAAGAGAAAATCTTTTAGATAAGCAATTAATAAACACCAAGACCAAGAACAAATCTGAAGCTTCCTCTCGTCCTTTCGAACCCGGGGGCCCAAGGCCATCTTTGGGCTTTTTCCCAGACCATCTAAACAGCACCAAAATCCAACATCCATCTTTATATTAAAAAAAAAACTAATCTATTTTTCCAAATTTTGTTTTATATAAGTAAATTTGCAACAATCCCAAAAAGTACTAAAAAATACCAAACTCAATAAACCATTCCTTTTCATGCTCAGTCTTTAATCCTGATCTTCATGGAAATCATCAGGTAAGACAGGATTTGACAATCTCAACATACTTGACCTACAAAGAGGATGACTGAGAACAATTACAAAAAGGAACACAGTCTCCTCCTTCTGAGCTCCTTTATCTAGTCTGTTTTCATACTTTTCAGAGCCATAATAAAGGATTAATTCCCCAAATATATTGTGTTATTTTTTCACTCTATTGACAAAGACCTATATGGCAGTGGTAAGATTTGAAACATTTAAGATGTACAAGTCAGTGAAAAATCAACTGCAGCAGGAACAGCAAGGGACATCACACAACATGTGATATATTAATCACTTTAAAATAATTGAAAAAAAAATTGTACAAGACCAGAAATTAGGAAAATATTGACAGAATTTATTGCCAAGAATTTATACTTTAAAGCCATTCAAGCAGTCATATTTTTCAAATACGTTAATAGCAATATTTGTATATATTTGTTATGTGGATTCGCTATTAACAAACCTTCATTATTTAGATGTGCACGTTTTTGTAGATCCACAGCAATTCCAGAGCTATATATTGTCTGATATATGAAGATTAAGGGCTAGGCATGAGGAATAAAACAGGAATAATAGACAGCAAGTAGACTCTTGTTACAATAGTTGCATTTGTGGTTTTCTTCATTTGACATTCATCACCCATGTCAGGAAATTGTATACACAATTTTAATATTAAAAATTAGCCTCATTAAAAGCACATTCTGAAAGCCTTATTGAAGGTAATCTGGAAGTGACTGATGACCTCTTCATCTCCTACAATATTAAAGAAATGCCACCAGAACACACTATGTGTCATCAGCAGATTAGACTGTAAGTAGATAAGGATGACTTCCTAATCCATATAGTTAGATTCATGTCACTGATTTGGAAATAAAAGATGTCTTTCCTGCAAAAAATCCCATTACTTACTGCTTAATGACATAACAAAAAGACTGGGCTGTGGGAAAAGATATTGAATTACTTTTAAATCCTCTGATACTTCTTAATGCCGATGCATTTCTTTCACATTTAAAAAAAAAAAGTATTTTGTGGTTTCATTCTTAATTCTCACTTTTGTAATGTTTCTTGCTTGTGCTGCTACTTAGGTAGAGAAAAGGCATCAGCAAATGTATTCTCCTGACATGTCAGGAGTCATGGCTATGACACAGTAGGACTTTTCTGGAAGGTTTCTTATTGTTGTTACTCTTGGTTAAACTACCCCAGGACCAAAATCACCCCACAGAGCACCGGAATTATGAGCTCCTGCCTACTGTGGGTACCAAAGGACCTCGTAGTTACTATACTGCTGGCTGAGAAGGTTCAACTTCCTATTTTGTGTTTTATTAGCAAAGGGTTGAAGAAATAATTGGGAATTTTGAGAAAAGGACCTTATTCTAAGGAAAGCCACCAAAGTTTAGTCATATGAACACCCTGAAAATACAGAGAAACTACAGAAAAATTATATTGGTGTTTCCAGGAGAATAAGCCACATGATTCTTTAAAATAAGCCTGTTTGAACTGTTTTGCAGTGAAAAAAGTTCTGATGTGTCTACTTTAATACTGTCCCCGTTTGGTTGAAGTTTTTTTCAATATTGCTATAAATGGACCGGTGAAAGTACACCCACTTTACAGTGAAAGTAAACCCATTTTACCATTACCTGCTTCAGTTCTTTCAAATAACACTATGGGGGGAAAGCCAAACAAAAAGTACCATTTTTTTTCCACATAGAAACTCTGTGGGCTTTCTTTAACTTTCTGTGCTTACCCTCTCTGCTCTGGTTCTATGCAAAGCAATTACAGTAATTCAACAACAAACTGCATTTCTGTAAAATGAGACAATCTCACATCCCCATTTCTTAACACCTCTCTCAGTACTAAGCCCTACTGCCTCCCTTGCTCTGGTGTTCACATTCATCACATCTCTTGCCCAGATGGAATGGAAAATTTATAAACCCTGAAACTACAAAAGATCAGTTCATTTTCTACCAAATCTGTTCCCTGATTCAGTTCACCACGGGACTGCACAAAACCTGATGTTAGTACACAATGCAGAGCTGATGTAGATAAGCAAAAGGAAGGCCAAAACATTTCCGTCCATGGCACAGTTCTTTCTTATACCATTTGCCACACTCTGTGTAATGGTCTTGTTCTGGTGGGACCCAGATCAGCGAGTGCTGTAATCTAAATGAAGTTTCCAAAATAAGTAGACACCTTAATAATGTCATAAAATCAATTTTTTTTTTTCAGGGTATAATATGATAAGTGCTTTAGGAAGCCACATAGTTAAATCATGCACTGTAATTTAGTATTATCAACATTTTCTAGCCACAAAACATAATTCTGCTCTCTAATTAATGATTCCAAAAACCTAGCTAATTGCTGTTGAGGGAAAAATTAAATTTTGAATGAGTCTGTGGACAGAAGTCCAGACTGACTTCTGCCTCTGTCCTTCCGCATCATTTCTGTGAAGGGCATAGATTACAGCAAGGTGCAAAACTCCACTCTGTGGGTGAAAGGATGAGATGATGGCCCCAGCTACTGAGAGGCAGGACTGCTCAGTGACAACTTAAATCCCTCCTGCTTTGGCATCTCTATAGCGGTCTTTGTGAAAACCTAAGGAAACAGATTTGTTTTGGTTTGTTTTTATTATTAAAAATTAATAAAAATAACTGCATTGCAGTGCCAAAGAAATGAATAAGCAGATAATTTGTAAAGGAAAGGAAAGGCTCTGTTAGTATGCTAACAACAAACCATATAGCTGTCATTTATACCTCAGTCCTTTTAATGATCCATGTGCTTAAAAGTTTCTATTGTCTTACTACTTAATGTTTTGAAGAAGGCTTATTTCCATGAAGTTAGATATCTAACACCTTAATTTCACACTTTAATTTGTTTTCTTTCTTTAAAATAGAAAACCATAATACTTTCCTTAATGCAATACTTACTTCATTGTCACAAAGCTCATAGAAAGCTTTCCAAACCTTTAAGCAACATTCACTTTATTTTGTTTAATCATCTAGATACCAAACAGTCAGCCATTTCTTATCACTTAATAGGGTCAGCTTGTAAATAGCAGTTGGTTCTCTAAAGAGTTCAAACTCTATTAAAATAAAATAGTTTGGTGTTATTCATTAAAATATGTCCTGCAGATGGCTGCACAATTTGTTTCCATTTTGTTCTTCTAGTACTTAACTTTTAATTTGTTTACCTTTTCCCCCTCTTGAAATTTAAAAAACACATCAACACATACTCAACACTAGTTTAAGCAACCCCATTTTCACATCATTTAGTTTAATGTTTTCTATTATTAGAAACAATTCAGTTAAAACACATTTCTAAATGCTAATTTAGCTTCATCTGTGAAGAAAACAGATGGGTTTTTTTTACAAAACTCAGACACAGAGGTTATAATCTGCCTCATAGCCTGCCTGTTATATTCACTGATATATCCAGCAACAAAACCAAAGAACCTTTCCATCATAATTTCAAGAAAATTTCCTGTCACTTACATAGTCTATTAAATAATCTCAGGCCTAATTGCATTTACATCTAATTACATTTAGATGTAATCCCAAACAAACCACTGCATTCTCCTCTATTTCAAATATCTCTTTGAGATCTGCTTGCCACACCACATCCCTTAGTACAGTGCCTAAGCAAATTTTTAAAAAATACATATTACCTTTAAATTAGCATAATTAATTAATACATTTTCTGTAGCTCTTCCAAATGTTTAAAAAGGTCTCAAAAATATACTGGGCTCAAATCTCAATTTTATGTGCCATGAAAACTGTCACAATTCTCAAGGCACCAAAAAGCTTTCAAGTGCACTTGTTATCTCGTGTCAGGTGCAGCACCTGAGAAACAAAACCAAAACATCTTACACCTTGGCAATGGAGACACTTAGACCTAGCAAATGCATAGGGTACATAATGTCCCTTCAGCAAAAATAGTGGGGGAATTTTGAAAATGCATTGCTCCCTATTCTCTTGTGCAGTCAGGCTCAACCTCATTTAACTTGAAATGGAAATGAATGGATTGTTATGAGACATGCATAGATGTTTAGTTTTAGTAAGAAAATGTGTGTGCCTTTGTATTTTCTTTAAAAAGCTACTCTATTTAACAACATTAGCAAACACAAAAAACTATTAAACCCATATTTCAAATTATAAATGTCTGGAATTTTTGCATCTTTGAATGCTATAATTGTACTTGCAAACTAGAAACAACAGGAAAAAACCCACAAAACTATCATGAGCATAGGGAATGCATATCTTTCATTATCTTCAAATAAATTTGAGACTAGCAAAAAATGTCTGGGGCTACAAGAAAACACTAAAAGTTGGTAGATAAAAATCTGATAAATATTCTCAGTCTTCGGCAATATGATCACAATTTCTCAAGTATCTATCAACTGTAAAGAAAAATACGAAAGCAGATTTTTGGGGGGGATAGGACATAAGACTGGACAGAATATTTCTGTTCAGGTAACTCGACTAAATAACATGTATTTACTGTGAGAGCATGGTATTTAAGACATATAGTCCCTAGAGTACTCCCCTTTCCTGTTCTTCTGTAATGAAATGTTTCTTCAATCTGTTTTGGTTTGTTTTTTTTTTTCTTTCAGCTTTTCTTCTCTTTCTGCTCAGAAGATGAAAGCTCGATTTGGCACCACATGAGGAGCTGAGGAAGGATTTAATTTTTTAAACACTGCATGCATTAGAATAGAGATTTGATGTGAGCTTTCTTTTGAATCAGCATGGGTAATCCTTTTCCTTGCTCTACACTAAGTTTTTCTAGAAAATAGAGAAAAAAATCTTCAAATTTCTGGTGGAAGAAAAAGGTTCATTAGCTCAATCAGGAACATCTCCTGGAATATCTAGTTTGGGGTCAAGATCACAAAGGCCTCTCCTGTATCTGCTGAGTGAAAAATTACCATTCCCTGTACATCATCTACTTTTTCAAATCTCATCTCTTTTTTCAAATGGAACTGATGTTATGATAAAATACTTATGTAGCCAGGATATAAACAAAAGAGAAAACATTGCCAGTACTGATTTTCTATACATCCACTAAGTAAAGAAGACCGAAAGCACTACTGAGATGAAGTAACACTATTTACTTTATTAAAAGAAGTGAGATTTTAGAGATATAAAGACTTAGTAGCCTTAAGCAAAGTTATTTCATGATTTTCCACAATATATTAGCATGCAGAATTCGTAACCAACAGATGCAGGCTAATGAATTAAGCTGAATCAGGGTTTTGGAAATATTATTTTTGATTTGAGCTTTCTTCAGCTCTACAGCTTAGTTTCTCTACCTGATCCTAGTAAAAGAAAAAAAAGAAAAAAAAACCCAAAACAAAAAAAAAAAAAAAAAAAACGAACAAAAAAAACCAAAAAAACCCCCAAAAAACCTCTTTGGTTGAACTGCTTGAAATGCCTACATCAAAAGAACTCTACAGAAGCCAAACACTCCATTTACTTCACTTTAAATTTCATTGAAGAGCTCTTCTGAGTTTGAATATTCCTGATAGAGAGAAGTGGTTGGAAAGCTGTTTGAAAATGGAATTCCTTTATGTTTAAGAGCACAGTCTAAGCAGCAAAACTTTAAACTGTACAAACAGAAAAGAAACAGTCTAAAGCCATTATTTACCTCAAATACAATGAAACATTCAGAAACTCCCCATGTCAATACTTAAACTAACTTATTTTGCTTTTAATTAAGATACAGTTTATTTTTCTTAATCTTCTATTGCTTCATTAAAATTTGCAGTTCATCATGTTTTTTTGGAAACAAACTATCAACAATGACTGAAATTATTAGCTTATGACTTGCCAGAACATACTTTTCAAGAAAAATCTCAGATTTGACACTAGAGAATGATAGGATCTAAGACATACCTGTGACCTCAATTCAATGTGGTTTGACAAGATAATAATTCATCTTTAATGTCTTTGATACACTTCAATGCTTTCATTTTATTGCATTTGCTTTATTTTCTTTCATGGTAATACAGGTTTTCTTCAAGCACATTCAGAAAAGTATAATACTCAAGCTAAATTCAGTTGCCAGTGGAACACACACATGCAAAGCCACAAACTCTAAGTATAGCAAGACCATATTGCATTTACATACACGAAGGACGAGCTAATAATAATAATAAATAAAAATAAGAACAATCAGGAAGGGATTTCCATTTCATATATCAAGATTATAAATGCTACATAATTAACTGAAAATTCAAAAATGGTTAACTAAGACGCTGCAAAATAGGCAGGAAATTAACTATAGACTCTTGCTAGTGTTTATGATCTCACTGCTAAAAGCAAGGACATTCTGACCTGTCCCATGTTCTCAAAAATGATTCTTTAAAATATTCAACAAATCAATATCAATTTAATTACAGAAACGTAAAACTCTTTCAGGCTTATGCAATTTACTTTTAAAATATCTCCTGTGATAAATATAGCTCATTGCATGCTTTTCTTCCAACCTACTTCAAATATTTGAAATAAAAACTACCTGGCAAAGTAAACCTAAATTCTTAAAATATGTGTTGAGAGAAGATGTTGTAATTCAACCATCTCCCTAAGCCACAGTTCAGTTGAATTTTCCTTAAAAATGTTAAATGAAAATAGTAGACGCAACTTCAGGATGTCCCACATCTTCATTTAATTTAAATAAAAAGAGGGAATGTTTGTTTTAAAAAGAGGAAATGTTTATGTTTCTTCATCCACTAAAGCATTTGTGATACAAGATCTCATTTCATCATGTTGTCTGAATCATAGCACTATCTCTCCCTACTGGGCCTCTGGCATGGAATAACAATGTCAGCATGAACTCTTTACTGAATTTAGCTTTCTGGTCGTGTTATCACAAATTGGTTCGAGTACACAGCCTGCAAAAATGGAGAATGAAAAATCAAACAACCCTCAAGGGAGAGGAAAGCTTTAATAGCTTCTTGCCTGTCAACTGGTTATTATAAGATGATGACAAACAGCACTACATTGATAACTTTCCTAGACATTGGAACCATGCTTTAGAACAGATTAACTCCAGATCACATTTACAAAGTCAGAGGTCTCAAAAGATAAAAATCATACTAGTAAATCCATTTAGATTAGAAGATAATTGCTTTTATGAAAAATGAAACTTAATGATAGTCAAAGACTTCAAAAACAAGTGGAAGGCTCTGCCAGCTCTGGAGAGTGGTCTGGTTGTGCACTTCCTTACTCCAGTGTTAAAATTAAGGCAGTAATTATTTTTTTTCCAAAGTATCACTTTTTTTTTTTTTTTTTAAGTTATATCCAAAGCAGGCAACTGCTTTTCTGACTTTTAATTTTTATGCTACATGGAAGTAATAAAAATGAACACTATAGTAAGTATAGCAGAAATTCTACATACATGCAAAGTCAACACAAGGAAAAATGTATTATATTGTAGAAGTTTTTTTCTTTGCTTTTAAAACTAAAATCCTTTTTCTCTTTTTCTACAGCATCTATGGAATATGGGCTCCCTCCAGTGGCAAAATTAACATTCAAAAATCTTCACCCTTGTTTATGTGCTTAATTGTATAGCCAAATAAACAAAATATCAGCCTCACACATTGTAGGTTGAGAGTTCGATGCCTTTTTAGCATAGGGGGTTTATTAGCACCTCTTTTTCCCCTTTTCAATACTATTGATAGAGACAGCATTATTAATCATTATATTCAAGGTCATACAAAATCTACACATTCCAAACAAAATTTTCAGCATTTTAGTTTCAAAAGAAACCATTACCTCCAAAAAAACGTAGCTGTTTAGTCAGGCTAGCCTTTTTGGGAATTTGGAAAATTTATGAACCTCATATTTCACCATTTGCGTTTTCAAAAAAAAAAAAAAAATCTACATAGTGTCCTCTTATATAGGGTATGATTAGCATCTCATAAAGTTGTATTAAAAATTGATAAAATTAATTCTTTAGTGAAGAGGGAGACATATCTTCCAGTTTTAGCCCAGATTTGCTCTGTTCCTGCCCATCCCAGAATGCACAACACACTTCCATTCTTGAGACAGTATCAATTCAAGATACTGTGTTTAATTTACATGAGTGTTCTTGGCTCTAACTACAGAGACAGTAAAGCTGCTACCTTTGGCTACACTTACCCCTGATGTGCTTGCTATGAAATACTTCTATTTACGTGCTTTACTGCATCATGGCTACATTTTGCTTTCCATTTTATTTTATGATGTTTACTGTTCTCTCTACACTACACAATGTCACATCCCTAGCAAAGACAGTGACTGAAATAAGCAAACTTGGAAATGTCTGACTGCTCAGAACCACAGAGGAGTTGAGCCACTAGGGAGTAAACCACTCCTATGTATCCTCAATTTGAACAATTTTTTGTTCAATCTTTTACTTGAGGATAACCTCCGCTCAGAACTACTAGACTTTGATCCTCATAACTGCAGGCTAGACAAGACTAATTTCAATGGTCCCTTCTAACCCAAAATATTCTGATTGTAAATATAAAAGACTGGAACAGGTCCTCATTAAAACCCCTCATAAGACTCCCATATAAATGAAGTCATTAAGTCATGAAAATTAATGCTAACCTGTCACAACCAGGTTGTTTCTTCAGGGAGTCCTCTCCTGCAAGAGACCCTCAATGCTAAAGTGGTACTTTTTGCACAAGGAAATGAGAAGCTTGAGGACACAACTTCTTTAATCTTACAGTCTGTTCTTTGGCTACTATGAAGCAAAATTCTGGGAAAAAAAATAAAAATTCAGGGCATATTGGCATGACGCAATATCTGTATAAGAGAATAAAGTAGATACAGGGAAGTAAAGCAACATACAGGTAGAGTTAATCTGTCTAAAATCTCAAGAATCATAAATTCAAGAATTCCAGCATTTGTTGCAGAATAATGTCACCTCAGTTGTGACTTGTTTTGTTGGATTTTTTCAAACAATTAAGTTATTTGCTGAGGGAGAAGGGAACAAAATGTCAATACACATCGAATGAATGTATCAGGAAACCAGCAGGAAGCCCTTTTATGTTGCTCTCTTTCTCTAAGGCTCCTTCTTGGCTTCTGCTCAGCAGGGTATGTCCAGTAAGTCCCTCATCAGCCTTTGAAGCCAGTGCTCAAATATCACTGATAGGAGACAGCTATGAGAGCTGGGATTTGTTGGACCATTCTCCCAAACTTTGCCACATAGCAACAGCAGCAATACAACGGCTGAATAATCCCTTCCCCCACAAAGTCAGACTTCAAAATGGTTTTAACAGTTACCAACTAAATGATGCACAATCAAGCAGAAAAATTAAGGTCCTCAGAAACTTTGTGAGGTGTATAAGTTGTTTTCCACCTTTCTTTAGAACAATAAGTAGGTGGAAGATTCTGCAAGACTTGGGAGAAAAAGAAATTTTACCAGGAACTAACTGGAGCGACACAGCTGTGTTTCTCCTGCAAATCACAGACAAGGAACAGAAGATTAAAATGTAGCAACATTCTTCCAGATAGAAAGCACAAGGCAGAAACTTAGAGAATAAAAGCACAGGATGATACTCAAGCCCTCCAACCACAAATGGTCAAGTATGGATTACTGAAAGAATGAAAGCTTGACACCTGGCTAAAACTGGTTTTAGGACTGCACAGAGAGAATAAAAAAATTGTATATGATGTATGTAAAATATCCCAAATGCTGTGAAAATAACAAGAAGGTATAAGATAGGCACAAACTGTACAAAGAATAAAAAGAAAGGAAGAACAGAAAGGAAGGAATGGCTTCAAACACGTCCTCCAGTAAAGAAGCACCATACTTTATTTGTGAATGTCTTTCCTTACTGTCAGCAGAGGACAATCTCTACTTTTGCATTGCCATTTAGCACATTTTTTCACGGCAGGAAAATGCTTATCATTAAAGCACCTTTTTTGTATAGCATTGGACTAATCAAATAAGAACTTAAAAAAGCAGTGAATATACACATATCTGTATTTTGCTCCTATCTTCCCACCTTGATTGGTTTCCCAATACCAAATCACATTAAACTTCAGTACAGCAAGAGATTTAATAAGAGCACAAATGCATTCACTCACTTGAGAAATACTTTAAGGTAGCATGAGACTTTTTGTTTTTTCCTTCAGTTTCCTTTGCTCGGGGTGAGATACCACTCGTCACTTACAAATCTCAGTCTGCTGCTGGGACTCCATTACCATGCCCTTGAAAGAAGGACTGGTATAAAAAGGCCTTGTATTTAGGAAATAACTTCCTGTAAGTCCACTTTCAATTTCTTTGTAACATGGCCTGAACGCTTCATGCTTTATGGACTCAGGACACGGAGAGCTGCAATGGGATTATGTTTCCTGTAGCTCCCTATTACTCTCCTATAGCTTGATTGGAAGGCTCAGCCAGGAAAAAAGCAATGGTGACATACAGCGAGCTTCTGTGACCAGAAAATAAAACCACTGGCTCATAGCAAAGACAGGGAAAGAACAGTCTATGAGATATATCTAACTGTGCAATTCACTGCTACAGGAAATCAGTGAGTCGAGTAATGTAAAATTGCAAAAGGCTACAACGCTTTATGGCCTTTAACATTATTTGTTGCATGTGCTGAAGTAACAAATACACAATCTGCTTCAGAAAAAAAACATATTGTTTCATCTTCATACATTTTCCATTATTTCAGTTTTTTCTTCTTTCAGGCTCTTTGATTTTGCGATTTAGGGGCATTTTTGGGGGGTTTTTCTGGGGGAAGGTTGCTTTTTTTTTTTTGTAATAAATGCCAAACTGAATGAACTTTCTGCCAAAACTCAGTTTTACCTCCATGAACTATCTTCATTAATTTGTATTGAATTCTTGAATTGCTTTAGTTACTCCCTAAAATACAGCCAACAAGAACTCGAACACCATTTGTTATCCAGCACAGTGATGGCTTAAGCACTCCTCTAAGAAGCAGAAGACTACATTTTTTCCCTCAAAAGCAGTGCAGTACACAAATAATAAACCAACAGGTTAGAATAAGATTTGATGTAGAGTCATATTAACTGTCTGTAATGAAGATTACTAAGGATGAAACGTTTTTTTCAAGTTTTTTTCATTTGTGAGTTATAATCCAAAATTACCAACTACTTCCTCTATCACAGAATCACTACAGGAAAATTTGAAAGTAGAAATACAATTTTTGTACTTCTTTCTTCACACGAGAACAACTGAAATATTGTATTTATACAGTGCTGCTGGAACACAGGAGACTAGCATTCTCTGTAGTGATTACAGTTATCAGTGAGAGAAATCTGATTTGAATCAAATGAGCATTTAATTATCATAGGCATAGCAGATTGGCTTTAGAATTGGAATTACAGGTGCTTTATTGCAGTAGTGCCCTGTATCAAAAAGGCATTAAAGATATTATGCTCTCAGGTCTCTCAGGGGTAGAAACAGAGAAACTCTTAGATGGTGAATTCTTGGCACATATAGAGGAGAGAGGTAACTACATGCTCTGGCTGTGGACACTTAGGGGACAGTGTAGAGAAACCCTGTACATAAATTTATTCTGCATTTTCTACCTAGCCAGAAGCTATGTTGCCCCTTCAGCACCTGATTTAGTACATCTCGCTTATTATCTTGAGCTTTACTTCTATGCAAACTATGGCTTTATGACTTCTGTCTGACCCTAAAAATATGTAAAACCACTTTCCATCTATCTGCATTCAAAAACATCACATAGGCATCCTACTTGGCTCCCAAAGCTCTGAGATCTCAGTGCTTCATACAAGAAGGTTGCTTTTAGTCTCACTGAAACTAAGAGCCCAATAATCTGATGAAATTTCTCTTTCTTTTGACATATGTAACTGAAAAATCGATATTAATATTAATGTAGCAGTCTGTAAATAAAGACTAAGATGGTATGAAGGGAGAGCATTCAAAGAGAGAATATAGGTCACTGACCTCACTGCATTTTAATCATCTAATGGTTATTATCTCTTGACTACTTAAGACATAAAACTTTACAGCTCTCAAATGTCTTACAAATATAGCACTTGTTAAATGGCATTTATTTTTCTGTGATAAAATTAAACGGAATAAAATATGTACAATTTTGAGTAGACAAGAAATATTACAAAACAGATTCTTTAGGTTTAAGAAATTAAGTGAAAATTCCTACCATTCTTACTTTGAAATGCTATAATCTATAGCTATATAAAACTATACAAAAAGAATCAGTTACTAACTAATAGTTACTGTAGTTTACATTTTAATAATGTATGATCTGTCAACTGAGACATGTACCACATCACATATTTCATCCTTGAATGCAAATCAATAGGTGTTCATAGTTTTCATTTTACAAAAATGCAAAGGGCATTGGTATTCCATGAAAGCCACCTATTAATCCAAGCTAAAACCTCAAATATTTGCCTTTCTGCAAAGAGATTAGAACTCTTTCTTCATGGGGATTAGTAATTCCGGTTTTTTCTTTGATCACAATGTAAATTCATTGTAGACTTATACCTCATAATGATCCGTCTGTTAAGTTTTTCTCTTCAGTAGCTGTTAAAATTAGGAGAGGATTTGTTGGTGGGTTATTTTTATTCACAACCACATTAATGCAAGTCCTAAACTAATCAATTTGCATTATGTAGCCTTTCATGCAGTTTGCACAGATTTACAGCTTGGTTGCTTTATCTAGTCTCATGCCTGTGAGACAGCTGTTAGGCATTTAGCTAATCTAATTCTAATCCCCAGGGGATTCTGGTGTGTCCACTGGAAGTTAGATGCATGGACCACAGTTCACCATCTGAAGTATCTTATGTCATTCCTATTTATTTTTTTCTTTATGATTTTGGATTCAAATTTTTTCTGAAGAGGTTCATTAGAACTGTCTGAATAATCACAGTGTAACAGCTACTGGCTAAGGTTTGCTTCTCATTTTAATTTTCTCATGGGTATATTCAATGTCTCTTTCATCTTTCACACCTATCATGCTGATTTCAAGGAGCAGTAAGTAAAGATTTTTTTAATTATATTCAACCCAAGTAAAGCACTTTCTGCACAGTTGTTTTGTTTCTCCTGCCACTTTATTTCTTTCTCTTATCTTTTTTATGATACTTGGAGAAATAACGGGAAAAGTAAAGATTATACCTTTTCTAGTGATTGTGTTCCTGTCAACAGATTTTATCTGCAAAAGACCATTCAGCTTTCTCATTAAAATTCACAGCCTCTAGCTGACTAAACTTAATTGGCAAGAAGTCAAGAAACATAATTGTTTAAATTATGAACATTTCTAAAAACAGTGCATTATGATGAAAGTCATCTATTTATATTGTGCCATTTCATTATGATTGTACTTTCAATGGATATTTTATCTTGTTAAAAAAGTGGTAAAGTGAAAGCTTGACAAAAATGAAACAGATTAATCTGCTGAAGTCAAACAATCCTCAAAGCAAATTTATTTTTACATAGGAAGTGAATTTAGGTTTTTAAAAGTTAAATGCATTTTTTTCCTAATGCTATTTATATACTTGAATGCATGGCTGCTTGACAGCTAATAAACAAGCTTATATTTATACAAGAAGCCAAGATAAAGTACTAGCTCTATAATAATCGATAAAAATTCTGCCTCTGATCTTCAGCAAAAAGCTTGCTTTAATAATGAAATCACAAACTAAAAATGATAAAGATTATAGGCTGGCAGAGGACTGTGCTCCCACCTAAATTAATGGAAAAACTGTCCAGACCATCTCTGGCCCCATCTAGCTGGGTCATAGCCTGGCCTTAATCAAATCTCACTCTTATGAAATAGCTGGCTTGAGCTGACCTCACACATTTTCCTTTGTAATCCAGCGTGCCCGGTAAAGGTTGATGTCAGTCTCTCGCTGGTTAGTGAGGCTCTTAGGATGTGTGTACTTGTTCTACACCCTCACTCAGACTTGTTCACCTTTGGGCATGAATTCAGCAGTGAGTGATAGAGAGAGGGCGATTTCACTCCCCTTTGTGCCTTTGGGCAAGGGCACAGAGCCGTGTCTGTGCTGCTGGGCTGCAACATGTCTATGCTTATTTGACCCTTGGAGAAAGGTTTAAGAGGATGAGGAAACAGCAGCAATGAACCAGACAGTGGGAGCACCAAATGTATCTGGCTCTTTTCCACAGGGACACATATTTGTTTTTATTTTCAGCTCTAGTTTGTATGGAAACCAGACTCTCTGACGTGGAGAGCTGCAGCAACCCAGAATAAAGCTTTCCTTACACATTCTAATCCATGTTTTTTTCTTCTACCAGTTTAGACGAAGTCTTCTACCCATTGTCAAATATAGGTCAGAAAAATAATTGACCTTCAGTTAGTTGAACAATAACCTGGATGCACTCAGTGTTAGCAAGATGAATTCAGGAGTGGTGCTCTGCATGTCCCATGTAGATGGGCTTCAATAATCAACATCTGCTTGGGATTTCAATATTGCTGCTAAATATTCCTATATCTGCCTCCACTATCAGTGAGAATTCCTTACACCTGTGAAGATGCTCACTGTTTCTGAAACACTGAATGTACCCATCCCTGGACCATTCTGTGTTTCCTGGCAAGACACAGGGCCGGCCAAACAACATATGCTACTTCTGTCCTGCTAGTGTTTGCTATCCAGATGGCATTCAAAGAATGCAAGCAAGGGATGATCTCTGTTCATCCATCTGTCCTGAAATTCTCACAGATTAAAATGAGTACACTTTCCATCTCTAAGCATTAGGATTCAGTGAAGTACAAGGTAACTCTTCCAAAATAACATTAAAGTGAGGCATACCCTCCATAAACTAGAATATTCACAGAAAAGTAAATAAATCTTCCCATCCTATACTTGATTTATTTCCATGCATTACAGCTGCTTTGCAGCATTACTTACCATTCTGACATCAGCTGGATATTATTGGTACTAGATGGTTATTTACGAGTTTACTCTGTTGTACTTATTGAAAACAAGTAAAACCATCAAAGATATTTTCAAAGTAGGCCGTTTTGACTAATATTTCAACCACTAAAATATCTTATCTTAGTTTTACTTCCCTTTTTATGCTGCTGAAATACTTCAATTAGGAGAAAGCCAGCAATATTCACCCAAAACATAGAATTTTATTTTCAAAAAGGGACACTCGGATGTCCTTCAACAGGGCTTTAATCTCTGGCCTTTATATCTACTAAATAATACAAAAAACACATCTGTTTTCCAAGGACAGTATCTTCTACAAAAACCTTAGCTGATTCATATTTGGATTTATAATGAAAATTATTTATTTTAATAAACTTAATTCAATCAATCAAATTTGTAAAAAACAGCTAACTAAGAGCAGAGATATCCACACAAGAGCAGATTAACTGCTTTGATTTTGTAAGTGTGGGTTCCCAATGCCCTCTTGAGTTGACACCTGATCCTAACTGATCTTTGCCTTTGCAGATCTTGGATTTCAAATTGTTTTAAAGAAAAGATGGAGCTGTTCAGCTTCCTTTTTCAAAACTTATATTAATTTTCCTTTCCCATCTTCCTTGGATCTGAAACAGATTTATGGGAAGAGAAACTAAGAAATAAATGTCATCTTTAAGAATCGGCTCAGTAATATCTTTGCTCTTAATTTTTAGTGATTCTATTTCAAGTCTCCATCAAAAAAGTGTTTTTCTGTTAAGTTTTTGAAGCTTTTCTCATTCTCTAAGGAAATTTCATGAATTTTCAATTGTCAAAAAAATTAAATATCTGAATCTTCAGCTTATTATGCATAAGATACAAACTGGTGCTTTTCATTTCCTTTAGTTCTGTAAAGTTGAGGGTTTTCCCCTCTTTTGTTTGGAAAGATGTGGCATACTGTCCCCCAGGAACATGAACAGATGAAGAACAAGTTTTATATCAGATTGTCAGTCTGACCATTAGAACATCAGGAAAATAATTTTAGGAAGAACAATTGAAAGAATTGGGGTTTTCTTTTTTTTCTGAGCTTACATAATTACTTTCTACTATATAATGCAGCTGTGAAAACCTACCACCATAGCAAGGAAAAGATTTAATCTTTCTGAATTTTCAGAGGGTCAGTTCTGGGTTTGAAAAAATCCTTGAGAAATTGGAATTTTAGTAAATTATATTCTAAGAATTACTTTACTCACATGTAGGCATATAAAATATATGTAATTTCTATGCTATCTTAAAAGTCAAATATTCTTCTTTACCATTTTTATGCTTTTACTTCCAACTATAATTGCAGAGCTAATTTACTGGTACTAATCTTTATTCTTTGACTGAACTAACACAAAGATGAAGAAAAGACCTAAGGAACTACATTTACTCCAATGAGGTTCTCTTTTCATTCTTTTTTCAGCTCATCTTGTAGTCATTAGAGTCCTTTATACGGATAAAAAGGAGCATTATGGAAAAATAACTACATTTTTTACTAGAAATTATATAAACTTCTGGTGTCTAAAATGTTTACAGATAAAACCCATTTTATTTTATCTATGGAAAAAAATAGAAATTAAGATTACTGCTATTCATAAATATTTGAAGAGCTACAATTAACATACATACATTTTTTATTAATTTTTTTACATACAATTTTGTTAAAATTACCATTGTAGCAGTCTGTCAGACAATCTGTTACCACTGCACATTCTCTGCTATTTAGCTGTTGCTCAGTTATTCATAGGAAATCAGTTTAATGCTTTAATTTGGGTATCTGTTGGACAAGCAAAAAATTATCTCTAAACCAAATCCCACAACTCTTTGCACCTGGTAGCAACTGGGAACAGTCAAGCAATGGACACTGAATAGTTCATACCTCCAGTGACAGCTTTACCTGCTCTACAAATTCCTCTTTCCTGTAATATCAACAATTAGCATTGATCATTCTAAAAATCATGAAATTCATTCAAACCTCCATGTGCACAAGGAGTGTGAGTGCAGAGAACATTTAACTGGAGTGTGCTGGAGTACACATAAGAGTTTCCAGCAAATGGAATACAATTTTCCTGACAGTCCAGCAACTGTAACAGGCAGCAGATTTTCAAACACTTTAGCATGTCACACAATGGTTTTGTAGGAGGATATTCAAAGCAAAAACTTTAAAAATTAATTTTAATGGCTGCTCCAAAATACAGATAAATGTTTTGTGTAATTAAAAAAATGAGATAAATTTAGTATAAACAGAAGAGAACCTCCTTTTGTACTTTCCAAAGTAGCTGGGCATCCTTTGTAGCCCTAAGGTGGATCTTCGAGCACCCAAATAACTTTCAAAATCTGGCAAAGTACCAAAGTCTGCCAGTCTTTCAGAAAATTAAGACTTGTGCAGTTAGGAAAATGCTTTTTCACAGGTTACAAGACATGAAACAGTCATAATATGAGAATTTAAATGCCCTGGGTACATGTGTCCTCTGTTCCCAATTCAGCACAACCTTTTCTAAAGGATATTACAGGAAAAAGATAACTTTTCCCCTCAGAGTACTATAAGAACACCTTTGCATTCTCCCAACAAGAGAACTTGTTAAGCACCAACAAAAAACTCCTTTCTCATGATGTAAGAAGGAATTAATTTATTTTGAGCCTTAAATGAGGTAGCTATACCTTTGCAACTCTCCACAGGGAAGTAGCTGCCATATAAGTGCACAGTAGGTTTACTACTGCTCAGGATGTTTCAAAGTCATTGCTAGAAGTGATAATGATATATGGTGATGTGTCTGGGCTGGCAGCTGAAGAAGAGAGACAAATACTTGTCTGTGCAATTTCTGTGCATGCACAACCCCTGGCACTACATTATACATCAAATGCTTTGGCCTGAGCCAAATTAAGAATGATATACAGCATGCATTTATGGTACCTGACAGTTCAGTAAATCTGCATTTTGGTCCTTTAAGAAAACTGAGAGCAGTTTCTAAGATCCTGCCCCAGAATTTAGGAAAAATGTTTATTCACTAGCAGCTAACACTGACCCTTACAAAGGGTCACAAGTAATTTTAGAGTATTCTTGGTGTTTTCAGGGAAAACTGTACCAGAAACTCTAACCAACAAGGGCAGCAAACCTTTCAACACTTGTACAAATAATTAGCTGTTTAGAAAAGTCTCATTGCTTTATCCCAGCAGAGCTTTTCCAAATATTTCTGCCTAATCCTGAACATAACATGGGAGTGAGGATGCAATACTTAAGTTAAAGAGAAGGAAAGAAAGTATGGATTAACAATCATATGTCAATACTCAAATATCTGCAGATGTAATCTAAATGGCCCCTATATTTTTTAAAATTTAAATTCAAATAGATTTTGCCTTGATAGGGAAGGTGAGGGAAGGAGATCCAAAACCAATTTAAATCAGATGAAGATAGACATTAGATGAGATTTGAAAAATGTATTTTAAGCTCATGTATATACCCCTCCATATATTTGAATTAGAAATAAAAATACTCCAGTGATGCAACTAGCTTACATGATTGTCTATATCTTATGCAAAATACACAGCTCTACTTGAGAGTAAGAAATAAGCTGGAAAATGTCAAGAAGGCAGCTTCTGTCAGATAATTGTAGGTCTGCTGCTTAATCAGCAGAATAAAAAATTCAGGGCATATCACATGCCTTGAAATTTGAAATGCTATTTAGGTTTTTCATGTTATCACAGAAGTAAACAGAATGCTTTTATTTCATTGGCAATTATATACCTGCCATTAACAACTACAGAGGTATTAACCTTGTATTTTAAATGGAAAATAAAAAATATGAAAGCACAAGGCATTATTTTCCTAAGAAAAGACAATGTTCTTGTACATAAAATGGCCTTTTTTCTGCGAAGAATATTTCTAATGAGGTAAGTACCAGGAATGATAAGAGACCAATAAGATCCTATCTTATAACCTTAATAAAGAAATTTCATTTTGGGAATCTATTTTTTCAATCAAAATCTCCTCTAAATTAAATTTTGTTGTTGTTGTTGTTTCCACAAACATTCGTAGTTTCATATAATTGACTGGAAATTTTATGTGATTTTTTTTTTTTAATATGGGAAATTCAGAAATGCAAGAGCACAGGACTATCACAGATCTACCAATAAAATCTTAATAATGAATTACAAGAATATTTTTATATAAGAGGAAGTGACAAAGTGATTGATTAGACATTCATTTATAGAAAGATACAGGGAAATATCCACACTTCATGTTATGTTCCAGAGAAACTGAAGACTTAACAGCATCACTCTCTTTACAGTAATCTTGAACAGTGCTGTTCTAGTCAGGACACGAGACTACAGATTTTAAAGGAAAAATAATAAAAAACCCTACAAATCTCACTGTTTCTTGGGAGGATTCCATAAACTTCCATAATTTTAATTATGACTACTCCTTAGTATTTTTAAGTTTTATATTTTGTTATCTTTTTTTCTTTTAATTGAACAATAGGATAATCTCTAACGGCTGAAAGATGTGATTTTAATACAAAGGGTCACATGATCAGATCAAGTCAAAAAGTGAAACAAGAATCTGTCATTGATATTTAAACAAAACAAAACAAAAATCAGCACTGTTCCAGGTCTGGAAGTTTTCATTGCAAGTACTTAAAGGGGTTCCTAAATATTAAATATTTTATTCAGAAGATAATGACTTCTTTTGTATTCGGGGCGACCTTACTGACATTTTGGCACATTGATAACCAATCATAGTATTGTGAAAAGAAGAATATTTGGGATGCCATTTTCTATCAACAACACCTGCTAATGTCACGTTCTCAATGAATACAATACATTAGAGCTTTGCACAGTTATATAGTTTTTAAAATGCATTCAACAATTTCCTGATGAAGAAGGTGTATTTCATAGGATATTTTACAACCTCTCTGAGTGTGCCACACCTGCATAAATCAAAACTTTTCACACTCTGATGTTTGGATGGGCAATTGCTTCTTAAGGGATAAAAACAAGCCTTTCAAGAACACTGTTAGGAGTGTAAGCCTATACCACATTCTGCCTTACTGAACTCATCAACTGTTCTCTCAGCCCAAGTAAAAAATCTCCTAATGGTTTAAGTCTTTGACATGGTCTCCCACAACATCCTTCTCTGTAAAATGAAAAGAAACGGATTCAATGAGTGGACTGTTGGATGGACAAGGAGCTGGTTGCATAATCCTGAGGGTAGTGGTCAATGGCTCAGAGTCCCAATGGACACCAGCAACAAGAGGTGTCCCTCATGGGTCCTTATTTGGAACAGTGTTATTTAATATCTTCAATAATGACATAGATAAAGGGATCAGGTGCGGCCTCAACAAATTTCCAGATGACACCAATATAATTGGCGTCATTGGAACATCTGGAGGGTGGAATAACATCCAGAGGGACTTGGACAAGCTTGAGAAATAGCAAGGTGCTGCACCTATGCAGTCTTTTAAGTACTGCAAGTGGAGGAGTCCTGATTTGAGACTTTAATCTAGAGCTCTTAAAACTCTGCCATTCACTGTTTAGGAGGACTGGTTCAAGCTAGAGTTCTTAAAACTAAACATATAATGCAAAATTAATTACAATCAACTTTAATATAAAAAGCAGCATCAAAAATATTATTTACAACTACCAAGTCTGTTTTAAATTAGCTGAAATTACGATTGTACCTATTATTGGTAGTATTAAACTTCCATGCCTTAAATCCTTTTCTGTGTAGTCCATCATCAGTACAAAGATCAGCAATAATTAACTAACGATCTTAGAGTTCATTGTTATCTGTAATCTATATTACCTGTAAAGAGCAATTAGAGCAAGTACTTAAAAAAGGAAGTCACTTGCCAATCCTGGATATTTGACTGAATCCCACAACTTCTAAAGGCAAGCTCAGATTGCCAGCTCCATCTCACAGCCAGTTCCTGATGTAAATAACAGGTCAGGTGCAGAGAGCACAGTGTTCTGCTTGGAACTGAGCAACAGGAACATAGATACTTGTGCCCAAAATATCACCTAACCTGCTAAGCCCTAGTATCACTATGCAGGTTCAGAAAGAGACACAAAAACATATTTTAATGCAGTATTCATAAGGAAAACATGCTTCTCAAAACTGACAAATTAGGGTAGGGATTTTTTTCTTGTTTTATAAGGCTTCAAAAGGAAATAAAGTATCATGGCAAAAACAGAAGTCAGGCATAAAGAGATAACCATGTATTTCAGGAATTGAGGGTTGATTTTGTCAGATAAATTT
Organism: Melozone crissalis; assembly: GCF_028551555.1. NCBI lineage: Eukaryota > Metazoa > Chordata > Aves > Passeriformes > Passerellidae > Melozone > Melozone crissalis. The sequence continues at coordinate 38,317,785 of NW_026535794.1, forward strand.
GTCAGGGGTTCATTTCCATGAAAAAGGTTATCTTTCAATAAGTTAATTACTAATCATTGCAAGGACTGCATTATTATTCCTTACACAGATGATAATGTGAAATTCCTTTGTGAATTCCTAGACTTAAGACAGCCCCTTATATATACAGTGTACTTTCAAAAAGAAGGAACAAAGAAAACATTCATCAGGATCATAAACCAATATCCAATTTATTTTCTAAAGCAAAATGTAGTAATATCTATTTAAATATAACTCTTAATGCCTACATATTAAGGTATTCATTTTTTATTGAATTTATATGAGCACCACTAGTGTCTTTTTTCATACTTCTACAGGCACAGACCCTAAAGCTTTGTATTAAAAAAGAAAATTTTTCCATATGAAAAATGGTCAGTGTAGTATTGCCAGATTCTCTGTAACTAACACAAAAAAAGAAACCTATCAATCCCAGAGATGATGATTTAATAAATTCTAAATGCTAGAAGCATCTGGACAATTATGGAGCGAAGTTTTGTCTTAGCTTACATGCTTCCTGCTTAAGCAAAGTATTTTTTGAAGAGGCAAACAAGAGGAGGTCTGATGATAGCTGGGAATGTCTTTAGAACATTGCCATAGTGGTCACATGTTTTAAAAGTATAAAGGTACCACAGACAGGATAGTCAAGGAAACTGACCTCAGAAGCCTGGCATTCTCTCTTAAGTATTACAGGTATCATCTGTAAGTATCCTATTCACATTTGAAACAGCTTTCAAGGATTCAGTTTATCCTGTGAGGACCTATTTAAGTACAGGGATGGAACCTAAGGCTGTGAAGTATTCATTTGGTCAGAGAGAAAGGAGCTGCCAAGAGATGAGGTGCTGCAGGAAATCCTAAGGAATGAAGAGCTGTGAGTAAGGAGCAGGCCTGAGGGGGTTGGTTCATGGATCAGTCTGCTCTAATATTTCATCTACTTTAATCTGTAGCAGCCACTTCCTTATTAAGCACGTTTATTAAATAGGGCTTTCTCATTTCAGCATCACAGAATTTCAGAACTACAGAAGAATCCAAGCCAAGAACTTGGAGCTTCTGATCTCAACAGGATTGTGAACTTCAGCCACTTCTGTTCCTTCTTACGCTTATCCATGGAGGAATACAGTCTGCAACAACATATTTCCACTCCGTTTCCTCCAAGAATGTAATAAAATGTAGGACTTAAGCACAAAGATTTTCACACATGTCAGAAAATGCATTTCATCCCTGTGTGATTCTAAATCTATCCCAAACAGACACTAGCAGAAGACATCAGCCTTTACAAAGAGTGGCCAAGTCAAGGGATGCCAGAAGAGAAATCTTCCACGATCGCTAAATTGCCATGTGTTAAAAGGAAACTATTTCACAACAACAAGCCTAAAATAATCTACAACTGTAGTTGGAAATCCACCTGGCTCCTTATAGAATTACTTAATTTCTTTCCATGTTTCCATAGAGGCCCATGCAAGGCTTGTGAGGAGTCTCCCCAAGCTAGTGATTGTTGAGTCTCCCACAACCAGCTCTCTCCCAAGTTCACATCTTCACAGGTAGCTAGCTCCTAATTTACTTGAAAACATTTTAATTCTACAGGGCCACAGATCATTACCAGAATCCTATTACAAACAGAATATAAAGCATCTTCATACATAAAATGGTGATATTTATATTTATGCAATGCACATAACTAAGAAACAGACCGTTACTGTGATTGTAGCATGTCTTAAAATAAACTGAGTTGCATGGATTATAACCAGGACCAGGCAGTCCACAAGTGGCGTCAGAATCCCAGGGAGCAGTAGACCATGGGGCACTTGAATTAAAAAATAAGGAAATATCAAAAATCAAGCAGGTAGAATTTCTAGAAAGAAAAACTAATACTGTCATATTACTTCACACATTACATCCACTTTTCTGAAAATACCTGCATGATTTGTACAAATCCATGAGGAGAAAACACATCATTTACTGTCCAGAAACAGCTTCCTGATAAAATTTTGAAGTGCTAGGAATTCAATCTTTTTTTTTTCCTTTTATGAGCAGTGATAAATCTTATAAGGGATGGGGAAAAAAGTTCACTTCTGTCTACAATATAGTAATCAAAATGCATGAAAACCTTTGTATCTGTTTGCACTACAACCCCTCCACGTCCAGTACTATGTTAAATACTGTTTTAAATATATGTATATAAATTGATAGATAGGAACTAATGGATCTGCAGTTTGGAAGTACATACTCCTTGGTAATACACAAGCAGTGCCAAGACAACCACAACAGAAATCTTGTAGAAATAATAGAAGGTTTATGACTGCATAAAGACTATTAGCGGCAGGCAGAAGCAAGCAACTAACATATTTGTTCAGCCATCCAATGGCTTTATTGGTCACAATGAATTGAGGTGAAATCAGGGACCACTATGAGAATGTCCTGTCCTAAGTTTAGCATGCATCTAAATTTTCCTATGCTCAAGCTCTCCCTGAAATACTGATCCTAGAATAGTTTGAAAATACACATTTGTTCAGAGTATCCAAAAATCAGATACCCTTGAAAAACTGATGCTGTAAGCTTGCTCCTGCATGACAATCAGTTTTGGACATGACCACAGCACACACCACCAGGACCTCGGGGTGCAGGGCAACTCTGTTGTGCATACTGTACCTGTACTTGCCACATGCACGTGGATGACAATGCCAACAGTTTCGGCTCAGTTTGTAATCTCAGACAGCTTTGTGGGAGCCAGTCAGAGAGCACAAAACCTGGCAACATCTGCAGAGTATTCAGAGGACTCCTTGATGCACTTCTTGTGATGTTACTGTCCCCATTCTCCACTGATATGCATTTGGGTTTGCATAAACAAATATTTTGTGTCTTTTCTGTATGGGTCACAAATTTGGCCCCTTAATTTCTCTATTGACAGGTTTAACAGAGCACCCTTATGACCACAGAAAATATTCAGAAGTTGGCAAACAGATATTTCTGCTTTCCTTCCATTGCCACTTGCAAACATCAGGCAGTGAGACCATCTGGTACAAATTCTGTTAAAAATGATCAATGGCTTTGATTAGCAGTTACAGCAGAGGTTCTGTGTGAGTTAAAAGAATAACTGTAGTTCTCTTCAAGACCACTGATTCTGAGGATGCTTGAGAAACAATATATCCTAGTAATGTATCCAATTCAAGATGTAGGCAGAATGGCTGAGATATATTTTTTGTGCCATGATCTGAAATACATTTGGGATGATACTGTAATCAAGGCTCAGAAAATAACTTAATCAAATGCCTTTGTTAGAAAATAAAACTAACAAAAGATGAGATTGATTAAATTTTAGAAACTCTGTTGAAAATTAAGGCTATTCAAAGTAATTTGGACACAGAACTCTTGAGATTGTAAATGTCAGCTTAAGAAAAGTTTCTGTTGCTAGGAGACTATAAAAACAAGATGTCTATCTAGTAAAAGTATCTCTGATTATATCAAGAATAAAATGTCTTGATTGAATTAAAAATGAATGCTAATTAATATACCTAACAGCAAATAAAACTAGGTTAATTCAAGAGTTGTAACAGTGCCAGAAACTTGTCCTGATGGCAGGCTAGCTGCAGTCTTAGTTTTCTTCAGAGCACATTCCTCAGCTGCCACTCATTCCCACCCCCAGTAAGCCTACCACTTGTTCATGTACATATGTACATATAAAGGTCATCCTTCTCTTCTGCCAGACAAGATAGCTCTCATGTAATTGTTTTCAGGAAACTAATTTATACTTCAAAGTAATACTTGGAAGAAATTTCAGACCATGCAAAGAAATTCTTCTCCTTTGTTACAGCTGCAAGATATTTTTGAACTTTATCTATCTCAGAACTGTGAGTAGGTAACAGCTTTCCCTTCAATCTATCAGCCTTATCCTCTGTAGCGCCAAGGACCTTGGGCAGTGAAATTGATAGAAACCAAGTAATTCTTTCCTAGCACAGGTCACATTTAAAGCCAAGAAGTAAAGTGTAAGAGGATTCAGTTCCTTGACACTGACCCGGAATCCTAAATCTAACTACTACAAACCTATTTTGCTGTATAGGAAGAGAGATGTTTAGTAAGGTAGACAAAAAACCCTTTTTTAACTTTAAGAATGTTTTTTAAGATGTTATATTTTAGTGCATAGTTTGAGTAAGAACATATACACCACCATTTACTAAAGCCCAGCAATAACTGAGTTGAGCCATAGGAACGCTAGTAATTTTTATACCTCCCACATCTTATAGACTTCTTCAGATGAGTTACCTAGCTTTTAAAAGGTCAACCCACAATAACAACACAACAAATTTGTGCTATCTTATAAAGCAGGTGAAACAGTTAATTTTTTGTGTGTTGAAAAGTCAGTGAAGAGAGAGTACTGAAACCAGGTAAATGTTTATTAAATACATGAATTAACACAGATGCTTATTAACTGCCTGACTGTTCCTAGACACTTGCCAACCCTATGAACAGAAGCATTCTCAAGTGATTCCAGCACATTAATCCTTTTTTCAATTACTGTTATTGATTTAAAGGGTACTTCTATACAGGTTAAAGATTTATACAGCTGTATCATGCAAGAGGTGCTGAACCAAGTCAGTCTAATGACAGGGACACTGAAGTGTCTTTTGTGGTAATGGATATCATTCCCATTCTATGCTTCGGAAAAAACCATAAAATAAAACTCTATACAGTGACATAAAAGATGGACTTTGATAAAAAGGGTATCAGTTCTGGTACGAACAGATATATAGAGCATGCCAAATGGACCATAAAATGTACCCATTCAGGTCCAGCCCATGGAAACTCCACAAGAAAATGGGCATATCATATTGTATTACTCTCAGTCAGCACAAGTAAAAGTACCATAGATTATACTTGTCTCCTGCATTCTCTCTTCACAGAAAGAAAACTGATCAATGAACTGCTTATCAAGCCTGAACAATATAAATCTGCTGAATTCAACAGAGCTGTTGTGAAAGACTCTTGAATAGGACAAATGACTGAGATAAAGATTCTCTGGCTGGTCACCAAGGACCTCCCATATCAGAAGCAATAATGACTTATCACAGATAAACACCTTGCTAAAATGTTTCAAGTAAGCCTGTGAGAGAACTGTCTGTTGATATGGGAATGCAACTAGAGCTGCAATGCAGCTCAACATAATAGTGCTTTGAATTAAAGTTCTCAACAGGCCCTGTGAAACCTACTATCAAGACCTGTCAGATCTAACTGTAATGATTTTCTACAAAGTGAAGTTCTCTACAGAACTTTATTCTCAGTAACTGAGAACAGTTACTCTTAAAGAGCAATTGTATGTATCTAAAACCTATGAGACACCTATGTTATTTACATGATATAGATATACATAATACACACACACACACAACTGTCGTTATTTTCATCTCATGTAGAGGACTCAAGTTCAAGAGAGACACATTTCAGTTTTGATTTTGGTGCTGATTACCATTCCCTTTTGTTTGAAACACATATTATTCCTTGGCATTCCCATTTGTATTTGCGCTGTTTCTGTCATGTGGTAAAGTAAATAAGAGAGGAGCCTGATTGCAAATGTTAAGACTATAAACTATGTCTCTCAGTTATTTATGCTTCCCACAGCACATGGCAGTGCATGAGGAGAATGTGCAGCAGCAGCTGCTCTAATATGCAGCACCAGAGGAATGAAAAGAAGACAGGAACAACTGGCTGGTGAAAAAACACTGGAGGAAGCATCAAGAAATAAAGAGAGAGAAACAGAAAAAGATAAGCAGAATATATGTAGAAAGAGTAGTCTCCAGATGGAGTTGAAAACAAATCCTGGAAAGCAGAGGCCTGCTCATGAAAGCAATAACATTCTCTACCTTACACTACTGCTATCTTACAGGAGGAGCTCTGAAACAGAAACCTCAGTGCAGATCAGGAGCTGATTATGCCATTATTGGGGACAGATGAAATTACATAAAAAAGAAGCTGTATGAAGAACTTTCTTATTTTCAAACATCAAGTTAGCATCCCAATAATATGCTGGAGTAATTTCACTTTTTGCAATATTCTCTTCTAATGTCAAAGGGGCAGAATGCCCCAAAGTAAATGAATATATATGGAGCTCCTTCTCTGCAATACAATACTGTAGTCAAGAAGCACCACAGATGTAACGCCTTTAATCATAGATGTTTCCACTAAGTGTCTCTCACGTGGTCTGTAAATTTTATTTCATGATGAAATTTTTCTTTATACAGCAAGTTCCTTTCATATATTTGGTATTTCCATTACCTTCAAAGGCAATGAATCATATCACAATCATCAAAACTCTAGTTTTCAGTCTTTCTTAACTTGGAAAATTTTATGGTTTTGAACAATAGAAATATAGTGTAATCTTAACTAGCATTCATTTTCAGCACACTACCTATCTTTCCAGAAACCCACACAGACTCCTCATTAACAAAGCAATTTATCACCTTCTCTTCCTTACAAAACAGTTCCCTAATTGAGTTGTGCAAATCATGAAAGGCAGCTCTTGCAAGAGTATCCAACAGATGGATAGGGAGTTCGAAATAGAAGTAAGTTTGAAATCTGAGTATTGGCCTGTTCATGTTGTAGTTGAAAATTATAGTTGAATATTAGGAATTCTTTCCCAAGCCACTTGTCAATTTCTTGATTATTCTTTCCCTTAAAAGATGTGGTACCATTTGATGAGTAGCTCTTAGTTCATTGTGCAACTGAGGACTGTGTTGTAGGGAGAAGAAAAATCCTATATACATATTTCAAAAATCAAGAGTAGGATTCAACAGCAGTGTAGAATCAGAAATTAATGTAAAGTGATGTTAAGCAAATTTAATCTCTTTTAATCATGTGAAGAGAGACAGTGAAGCAGCAATATTTCATTATTTGTTATGTAAAACAAAGGTTTTATCCAGTGATATGTAGCCTGGAGCCACACTGACAAAATAACAAATAGCTCTAAAATTGTAGATGCCATCTTTTTGGCACCCAGACACCACATAAAAGCTTAGTCGTCTTCTATGTGTAATATCTAGGTTGTTAATTCCCTTCTGAAAATATAAAGGATTTGCTTGCATTTAAATAAGCTAGCTCTATTCAACATTCCTTACGTGTTCTTTTAATCATGAAAAATCCTATTAAACTCAATGGGTGTTTGAGTGAAGAATGCTGATCAGAGTCCTTAGAGACAGTTAAAATGGTGTCTACAAAAAAAATAATTACAAGTTATACTCTGCTGAAAGGCCACGCCAAAGATTGTTTTTCTATTAATATAAAATGCCTGCTAAAAAAATTTATGCAGCAAGGACCTTTAAAAGGAAAAAAAAAAAGAAAGGCGTACATTATTACTTGCAGAAGAAAAACACCTATCATATTTATTAGTTTATAAATGGCATTCTCAATGTACATCATTGCATTTTCTAAGAGAAATACTTTCCAAAATATTTGAAAATAAGGTGAAGTGGATCAGAATTATGCTGAACACCTTTTGAGTATAAGCACCTCTATGTATGTCACTGCCCACTATTGCAGGATATGACTTCAAAACATCAAGCCTGGATCACTGTAGAAATTTTACCCTTCTTCCTCTGATTTCCTCACTGTAGGTGATGTATTACATGAAGCTCACACTGTGATAAACTGACTCTATTCAAGCATTAAATGTCAATACTGACTTCAGTGATGTGAGACTTTTATCTCATGCTTACCATGGGAAAAAACTTCTAACGAAGACAGATCTATGCACACAAGGCAAGGAAGTGGAATATGGAAGTCAATGCTTCTGAGAGCCTTAATGCCTGTTTCATAAGGAGGGCAACAGATTAATCACATTGAACTTTTTAAAATGTTCATGTGTTGGTTGTATATATATTTGCTCACATATGCTATTCAGAGGTGTTCTGATTGTTATGCCAGGGAACAAGGTCTTGGAGCTCTCTGGTGGAATTTGATCAACTGTGACTACTCCTCTACCACCACAATTAGACTTCCAGATGAGGCAAGAAGCTCTCCTTTTGAAATCACCAAGGTATTGTAAGCAAAAACCAAAATACCAGCATGATCAGCTATGGGAAAAGACATTTTCTGGACAAAACTATACAGCCTCCATTGAGTAAGGGCCATTTTTAGGCTATGATCTACACTAGTCTCGTGTGTCTTATAAAAGCTACAGAAATAGAACACAATTAAACCATCAAGCAGTGGCTGTAGTTATCTGAGGGCTGAACAACCGCGTCTGGTAATATGTAGTAATGGGTACACAAATAAAAATAAAACAGAGGATAAACATTTTCTTGATTAATTATATCACATACTGATAATGCTTCAAGCTATGGTTCTTGAGAATCAAAAGAGCAGAGTTGTTGACAAGTGTGGCTGGAGTTAATGCGATTCTATAAATATGAAATAGTGCTGAGTTACATCTATCAACAGCTATCTCTGCTTGAATATTTTAGAATGTCAAAGAGTATACTAGTAACTGTTGGGGGGGGCAGAAAGCAATAAAACTTGGCATTTAAGAAACTCACACACTATCTGTGTATATTTCACTAAGAATTGCTTTATAAACCTTGAACTACTGGTCTACCAGGCAGAGAACTGTTGTTGTGCCTACCCTTTAAAAAAAAAAAAAAAAATAATTCCCACAGAACTGTTCCACCTGAGTTACTAGCATTTTTCCTAAGTAATTTTTGTATTCCTTATATCCCAGAAGAGAAGTTTAAGTATGTGTTTGGGGACAAAGGAAAAGACTAGAAATGTGCATAATAGATAAGACAACAAAAAATTTAAAGTACAATACATTTGCTGATGATAAGCAGCAATGATTAGAAAGTCCAGAGATGTAGCATAGAGTAATCCTTTAATCACTGTTACCATTTATCATCCTGCTAATCTTATATATGAAATCATATATGTCCTGCATGAGTTACCATCCATCAATCCACCAAATACAAACTGCAAAATGGCTATCTCTAAGGCTAATTTAGATTTACTATTTATTCTGCAGTACTTATAACAAATATTAGGAGCCCAGAGTTTTCTGAAAAATCATAACAGTAAGGATGGTATAGTCTTATTTTTTAAAAAATGCTATTCTATGTATATATCCATAACAATATTTACACATTAACTGTCACAACACAAAAAACTATCAAAATGCTGAGAGTCAAATCTGATGCAAATACCTAGTGTATATGAAAGAAAGTACAAATCAATTTGCTAAACTTGGGGGTTTCTCAACAAACCTGCTCAATTTTCTTTAAAATATATGTTCAGAATGAAAGACACAGTAAATCATTTAATGGCAATTTAAGCATTGAAGGTTAGTGCAATATAGTGGTCCAGATTGATGCATTTTATTCCATACAGATTTACAAGGATATCATTAAATATTATTACATCTCATGACAGGAAGTATGATTGTGTTGAAAATTCAATCAGGTTTCTTTGTCAGTATAATAACAAGAATTTTAACATGCTGCTGCCAAAAATCAGCGAAGCATAGTATTGCATTCAAGAAACAGCTAGATTTTAATTCTCTGTCTGGCTGAGAACAACTGCAAATATCTCAAATGTCACACGTTACTTTATTTTTCCCTGCACCCCATACAGAATAAATCAAGAAAAATGACATTAAAAATGTATTAATGAAGAAAACCCACCCTTTTCCAAATTCCTGTGCTTTTCCTTTTATAGTCTCACACATTAACTTACCCAACAGCATTGCACTCACTGCTAATGAAAAGAAAGCAGGCAGTACAAATCTTCTTAAGCCTCCCGTGGCAAGAAAACTATTACAGAACGAACAGAAGAAAGTCTCTGGAGCCTTTCCCTTGTCTGCTTGTTTTACAAAAGGCAGTAAGGATCACACTGAGAAGTGTCAAAGCTGAATAAACCACTAGCAATTAGGTTTAAACCCTTTGGGTAGTTAGTCCTTCACAGATGATGATTCGACTTTGTCCAAAATACAGTATTTGAGAAACAATGCAGAATCTACCAGAGGCTGTAGCCAAGCTTAAAATGTAGACAAAGAAACAGTTTGCTTCTAAAGGTTTGCAAGGAAGGGCTTGTCACAGGACATTAATTCAAGCAAGCTGCTGTTACATCAAATCACTGCATCTATATACAGTTAATCCCAAGCTTTTCCTGTTGTGTTCGAGGTGTTTGGCTGCAGCAGACTGAAACCCCTGGGTTTGGTGTCACTGAAGAACAGGAGAGCTCTCTTCTCTTCCCTTTTACATTAAAATGCATATTTAGCATCTAGAAACCACGTGGTAAATGGTGGGATCTTTTTCTCAAGCTTTATTATGATCTGCAATTGACATCTAATATAGCACATTTGACTAAAACTACTCTCCCTGCCTTTGCTGTAGGTAAATTTACCTATAAAGAAGTTTTAAATTACAAAATACAGAGGATTTTCTTCTAAAACCATCACAGACAGTAGGGGGAGAACTTGACAATAAGTAGGCAATACTGGGTTTTAATGACTACTTTAGGAAATAATCAAGAAGAATGATGGTAAATCTATATTTCTTTCATTATTTTTTCCATAATCTTGTATTCACTGTTGATAGCTGATGAAAACACCTGATATATAGAATTAGCATGTCTTTGACAATTTATTGCATAGAAATATTGAGCGTCTTATGTTCTTTAGAACTAGGCAATGACAACTTTTTATAAGTTTAAACACTTATTGGCAGTGCTTCAGAACTTCTTTTATAACAGCACTGGGCTTATTGAAATTAAGGCTTTGTTTACTCAAAACTAAAGTATGAATAACTATGAAAATGAATACAATACAGGCTATGTATTATTAACAGGTCTTAATTTGTTAATAATGAGTTTTACTCTAGTCATGGACTTTCATTTTTTCTCCTCAAAGGTACATATATTTTGATTGTAGTCTAACATGATGCAATTTGATCCAAAGATGATATTGACAAGAACAGTCCATATTTTCCTTACAACTTATCATAAAAGACACTAAAAATGCTTCTCAGTGTTACATTAGACACTTCCTGTGACTATCTCCTGCTGTGCATGACTCTCAGCTATTCATGTAATACTTTCTTTTGATACTAATTATATTTGTCTGTGCAAATAATCACGGCACTATTCATCATTTCCTGTTCATTCTTTGACATGTCTATGGAACATGACCGTGCCTTTACCTGCCACCTTACCACAAAACCACATCTTACCATGGTTTTATGAATATTTAGAGAAAGAGCACAAGCAGAAACTGGGTCACGCATGTATATTTTTTTAATTTAGAAAAATATCTTTAGGGTATTATTACATCTGTCTCTCTGTAGGGTTTTTTACAATAGGTCTCATCTTGCAAAGTTTTCATGTCATTCTTGAACCTTTGATTTTTTAGTCAATTATGCCACATAAGAGAAAACACAGAAATAGAGAGGAACGTGCTTCTCCAGTACACAAGATCAACAAAATTAGATAGTTGCTAGCCAACATGAAAAAGAGGATTACCAGTCTGGCCCACACAAATACTATGGCATGAAACAGCATTAATACTAACCCAAATATTGGTCAAAATGTCAATTAGTGCAAGAATATTTGATGATGACAACTGATGAACTACACATGGGAAAACCTTCCATCATAAATCCCAGCCAACTGAGCACCAGTCAAATAGTAATTAAGTTTCAGTCATTATTTAATGTCTTCATAGCAGAGCGTGAGTGGCAGAGCTTATTGCAAAGGAAGTTGAACTATGCTGCACTACAGCAGAACGTGCTAGGGAGCAGATTCCAGCACCTTTGCACTGTTAAAATAGCAATTTACTCTAAGCTATACCAGCCACTATAGCTGTTCAAAGCAGGTCACTTGTGACCATATCTCCTTGGTGCTAGAATAGCACAATTCCCTTTCTGATACTTTCTACACAACTCCTTGTCATGGGCAGTCTACAGAACACATATTCCCTGGTGACATCTGATAGTAAAAACATTGAGGGGAATACAGAAAATATATAAAATATAAGTCAATCATCCTATTTTACTACGTTAAATACACTTTAACATAAACATTTTACCACAAATGTTTTAAGTGAAAAAAATCAACCTAAAATGCAGATAAAGAAAATAAAGAATATAACGAATATATTTGTAAAACTACAAATTCTGTCATCAGTTCATGCCACTGAACTTGTCTTAATTTGGATGCAGTTTGAGTTTGGAAATGAAGAACATTTTAGACATTATTCTTCCTTAGTGTAAATAATAACAATGTGGTACATCCAAGTAGGGGTGGGGAGTCCTTCTTACACTATTCCACCTGATGGAACAGGGCTTGAAAGAAAAAAAAGGGGATGTTTTTACTAGGACTTAAAAAAACAAATATCAATAATTTGTCTCTTAACCCAGTTCCAAAGATAGCCTGATGAAACAATAAACTAATTCACACATCTTTTTTTGTGTAATCTTCCTGTAGCTAATTCATTCTGGCTGCTAGCTTCCCAAAAGTAGCACAGTGACACTCCAGTAATGATTCATTCTCGTAAACCTAAAGCTCCATGTGCTTAGTGGCTGAATTACTTTCCCCAGCTCCTTGAAGTAGGAAGATTTAGATCCTTCTGTGAACTTTACACTACACTCCAACTGTTCTGCTGCTTGGGAAAGAAATCCGGGGGCAAGAAAAAAGAAAGGACAGGAACAAAAAATAGAAAATAGCGTAAGTGCTTTCCATTATTATGATGCTAATTATTGCAAGCAGAGCTTGCATGGTTGGCATCAAGGCCTTTTCTACTCCTCATACCACCCCACCAGTGACTGGGCAGGAAGTGCACAAGAAACTGGGAGGGGACACAGCTGGGACACCTGCCCCCAGCTGACCCAAGGGACATTCCATACCTACAGCTTCATGCTCAGTATATATAAGCAGGGGAAGAAGGAGAATGGGAGGGATGTTCAGAGTAATTTTGTCTTTCAAGTAGCCACTATATGTGATGGAGCTCTGCTCTCCTGGAGATGGCTTAACATCAGCCTGCCCATGGGAAGTGGTGAAGGAATTCCTTGTTTTGCTTTGCTTATGTGTGCAGCTTTTGCTTTACTTATAAAACCATCTTTATCTCAAGCCATGAGTTCTCCCACTGATATTCTTCTGATCATCTCCCCTATCCCTCTGCAGAGTGATGAAGAAGCTGTGAAGTGCTTAGTTGCCTCCTGGGGTTAAACCACCATACTTAGCAAGGTGTTTGTAGTACAGTAAAGGTAAAGGCTTATGGGTAATTTTCCATTGTGTGTAATTTTGGCTTGCACATCTATGAATGTTCTTTTAGTATAAACACACATAACTTACTTGATTTAAATTCATATATGGGAAATTCATTATTCTTGTAGCAGGCAATATCACATGCTTAGACTTACTTTTTAGATCTCAGAACTTTCAGATCAGTTATATAGTTAACGCATAGACTCTCTGTACCACTAAGGAGGAACACAACTATCCTTTATCATTACATTTAAAACCAGAATCAGATTTCAGGAATCTAATCATGGAAGAAGCCTTGTCCCGCACAAAAGTCCAAAAGGATATTTAGCCCAGCAGCTGCATTTTAAAAAGCGCAAACTGTGCTTGGAATACTGCATTTCATCTCACACAGTGAGATTCACTGTCTCTAGTCTACATACCAGTAGATCTCCATTATTAACCCATCATTTATATATTCAGGGATAGGCTGAATTTTCTAGTACAAACTATATCCCAAAACCCAAAAGTTAAACACAATCATCAAATGGAAAGCCATAGATGGCCAGATGTTCAACCGATTAAAATAGGTGGGAAGTATTAAATCAGCAAAGCTGCTATTTTTTTTGAACATATTTATCCAAAGCAACAAAAATATCCCTTCACTGCCAGCACCAATAAATAGGAAGTTAATGCGACTTAAAATGCAAGCCTCTCCTGTTTTAAAAAAGCCAATAATTTTCCAGCAGTTAGAGCTGGAAGACTGTCTTTCCAAGATGGATCTTATAGGGGATGAATTAAATAAATGCTTTTGTCTGCATTGAACAGTCAGAATTTTATATTCAGTACGTATTTTTAAAAATTGAGAAAGAGTTATAATAATAAGAGAGGAAGGTCTGACTCAAAATCAATGTTAGTTCTCTAATGAAGATTTAAAGGAAAAAAATTACATTCTATTGCTCTTTTAAACCACCTTTCATGGGAAAAACACAATACGAATAAAAACAATATTGAGTCAATTCCTATGTAAGTAGAATTACATATTTGCTATGCATTCCTTGGAATGCACTTACTAATCAATGCTTTTTCATCTATAGGACTTTTGAGAAAACCAGTCTGCTTTCTAGCAATAAACTAGATAATGAATCAAGTCCTCACAGTTTTAGCAACTTGAAACTATTGTAGAGCAGCTGTCAGGACTCACCATTTCTTTGATCTTACTCACACCCACACAAAAGATCAGTGAACAAAATAAGCAATATAAAATTAAAATCTGTATATTGCTCAGCTCAAGTTGCTATTTGGACTTTTTTGTCCCAGTTACAATTTTAGGAAAAATAAATTCAAGGGCTAAGAAACAGAGAGACAAAGGAAAGTGGTTTCTTCACCATGAGAACATCTCAACACAAAATGTAGTTTCTAGGCCTTTCACTTCACTTATTATACTCTAAATGAACAGCAAAACTAAAACTAGTTCTTCTGGTAAAGTGGTCATGTAGATGGAGCTGGTAAAGATGGCATAGCTTTTACTAAACCCCAAAATCTCTTATGAGTATTTTGGCCTAACATTTACACTGATATTCTTGATGCTCTCTCATTCTTGGAAGATGATTTTTTTTTTTTTGAAGTTTCAGAAAAGACACATCAATCACTTCCAATCACAAGGGTTGTTAGTTTGCTGAAATAATTTGACTATTTCTTTCCTCAAACTGTATCTACTTCCTTGCATTCTGATTGACTATACATGTCTGATTTGCACAAGTTAATTTTTAAATAACTGCATAATGCGCTATTCCCTTTACTGTGATTGCCTAAAACCTATCATTAGCCAATCAAAGAGCAAGGATCTGCACAATCACTCTGGGATATTTTTCAGTAACTGCACTGTGAATATGTAATTTTCTTCCACTATGCAAATTTCACAAACATATCCCTAAAGCTCTGATTGGACCTATGGTTCAGAATTTTAAAGTTCTTATCCATGGTTCTGTACAAACTTTGTTATTCCTCAAAATTCTAGATGATTTAGAATATGAAAAAAAATAGAAAAACAACTAGGGAAAAAACTAAAACAAAACATAAAAAGAGGACTTCCATGCTCAAATATTAGAAGACTCCATTAGAAGAACTCTAGGTTCAGGCTCTCAGTTACAAAGGATAACCACTAGATAACCATCATGGTGCCTGCACAATAATCACTAACACACATGAAAGAACAGAACACAACCTTATCTAAAGCTTAACAACAAAATCAAAGGAAAATTAAAACAGTCTATAGAGAAACATATTTTTGAAACATCTGAGGTCTCTGTCAGGTCCAATGTGTATGTAGTTTGCCAAAGACTTAAACAGAAAGATTGTTATAAGTTTTTCCTTCATTTTCTTTACCCTACAAATCAGCTACCTAGCTGGGCCAAAGCAACTGTCCAACTATGTTAACTTACTGAATTTTCAGCAGAATATATGAGACTATGTGGTACCAATTTACTTTTTATTTCTGTCTAGTAGAGAGAGTATCTCTACTGCCATTCTATCAGCTGTTACCAGTTTTTGTCATGACCATGGAGACCGACAAGAAGTTAAAAGTAAGATTATTTTGGTATTGGGAAGTTGTATAAATTTGACAAAAATCTCAAACTCTCTTTGGTGCAAATATTTTACTGAAGCATACATAACATTACATATTAATATAGCATATTTAATTTGACATTATCCTAAATTTACATTAAAACTATTAGACAGGTGGTTTGACAAAAAGATGCAAGAAATAGATAGGGAACCCTGATTATTAATGCCAGTGTTGATGCCTGCAAGGGAACAAGCTTATAAAAAAGATGGATTAATAATTCCAGACTTCCTGAGGACTTTACAACTGATTCCTGGTATATACAGTGCCCAACAACATTAACACTTGGAAATATGTGAACATGAGCATTTTCATATCAAGCCATAAACATTTTGAGCACTGTTTACAAGAAACACCATGACTACCTAGAGTACTGTAGCAACTGTTTCCAAATGCATGGTAGCAACGCCATTTCATGGGAAGAGCATCCAAACTGGAAGAGTGCTATAAATCACACTACTTTTAAGATAAAAATAATGAAAAGCGTATTACTGGTTTTATGAGATATTTTGCTCTCAGAACTAAGAACAAGCACAATCTATTACACCTCAGAGCCACAAACACTGACAAATGTGCAAGAACTTTGGTGTTTATTATCACAACACCCAGATACGCCTGTCCTAGCAGCAAAAAATACCTCTGCTTCCTTTCATGTCCTAATAGGACAAAGCTGTGGCCTATTAAGAGCAGGCCTATTCCTAGTCTTCAGTAATTAGTACAGCTTCAACTCCTCAGGGGTGAGATTACCTTCTGCACTATCTGTATTTTCTTACATTCTATCCCTCCACAAGAGTGAGCACTTAGTCTAGAGGAAATACCAAGAAGAAGCCTCATAAAATGAGGAGAAAAGGTCTGAAATTAAATTCAAACTTTTCTGATTATTTATGCATAGTTAAAAATTGCAGCTCAACCTAAATACATGTCATCTTAGGAAAAAAGGAAGAAGGACAAGCAGATTATTATAACAGATCAGTACATAGATAGGTTGATATAGGTGTCTTAATTTGAAAGCTTTAGCAGGTCTCAAGGGAGTTCATTGATAATATTAAATAACCATCACATATGTTACCAGCCACTGAAAATGAAGACAGAAGGTTTTGACCTACAAGTAAAGAATCAAATACTAGAAAATTTCAAAGCTATTTGTGTTAATTTCTTCTCCAGCTGAAACATTATGGCTAAAGCAGAAATGGAATACTCATTAATTTTCTGTGGAATGTATTTTGGACTCTAATTTCAGTCTAATCTGGAGTCCAACATTTACATTCTGATTTTTTTCTATGAAATATAATTTGTGGTTTTCATCCAGGCCTCACGTGACTCTGCTTGCCTTAGGAACTGCCCAGAATAATTCTGTTCATTATGGAAGAGTCAAGTGTCTTACAGTAAGTTAAACTGGCAGTTATGTCATTTAAATACTTACATTTTTAACTCACTGAAATAGTCAAGTATTTATTGAGGTTTAATATGGAAAAAAATGTTTTTACAATATTTTTTACAGGAAATCAATTTAACAGCTTTGCTTCCACCAGCTGTGGTTATAATTTGTCATATCTTAAGTTTCTCAAAAAAAGAACCACTCATCACGATGGCTATATATGCTTAAAACACCACTTTTGCTGAGTGTCTACAAGATATGACACAGCCTTTACACACTTTTGCCTATGTCTTCAGCTTCATCATGTTTTCTAGTGCAGATGTGATTTAGTAAGACTGTCTGACATTGCACAGAAATAGAAGAAAACTTTTCTAATCTCTCAAACAAGTCTTTGCTAGATAACTTGCACATCGTGTTAAATAAGGAATAGACTCACAGTAATAATTTTGAGCTTTGTTAGTTAGAAAAAGAAGAACTTGTGCATTTGCTTAGTCTCCATTTGGCATACAGATCCAGAGGCTGACTAACATTAGTTAAAAGTTAAATAATTAAAATAGTTTCAGATATTAAAGAGTCTTGCTGGTAGTCAAAAACCCTTAGATAAGATAAAACATGTTTGTCAGGATTATACTTATTAACACTTTGAAGGAGAATGGAGAAAACCTCACAGTCTTGCAATCTTTTGCAGCAATATCTTAACTACCTGCCATGGTAACCACACAAAAGGAGACAAAATTGTATTCAGTTTTGGGCTTCTCAGTATGAGAGAGACTTTGAGATGCTGAAGTGTTTCCAAAGGGCAATGGAGCTGGTGAAGGGTGTGGAGCACAAGTTTTTTAAAGAGTGGCTGAGGGACATTTAGTTTTGAGGAAAGCAGGCTCAGTGGGACCTCATTACTCTGTACAAATGCCTGAAATGCCAAAGTAACAAACAGTAGGACAAGAGGGAATGCCCTCCAGTTGTGGCAGGTTTAGATTGGATATTATGAAAAATTTCTTCACTGAACAGGTTGTCAAGCATTGGAACAGGCTGCCCAGGGAAGTGGTTAAGTCATCATCCCTGGAAATTCAGAAAACACTATGTGGCACTTAGGGACATGGCTCAAACCATGACTGGGTTAATGGCTGGACTTGATCTTAGAGGTCTTTCAGAACTCCAAGGATTCCGGTTACATGAAGATAAGGCAGTACTAGGCATGTGAATTGATCTCCAATGCTTATACTGCACATATAGCAAAAACCATTTAGACAGCTCAATTACTTTTACGTGAGCTTTACTGATACTCATGAAAAATTACATTCTATGTGATGTTTGCAAAACAAAGCAAAGCTTTTTCTAATGCGTCCCCTAACTACACAGCACACAGGGGCTTCACTGGTGATACCTTCATTTACATCTCTAAGAGCATGAAAGACTTTCTTTTAATTACTGCAGGTAGGCAAGTTCCCAATATACAAGGCAGAAAATATGATAGCACATAATACAAGAACACAAGTAACATTCCAACCAAATGCAAAAAATTCCACCAAATGGCATGAGGAAAATTCTTCTTTTCCCATAGTAAATAGCTGAAAGAAATTTATTTTTAGACAGAGGGATATGGTAGAGGAGGTAACCTCATGTTCTGGCAATGACAATACATGCAATAACATCAGAGGTCTTTTCTATTATATTACCTGTAGTCATGTGTATTGTTTGATAACCTCATCTGGACCACAAGGTTAATGGCAGCCTATCGAATTCATCCCATTGCATCCTCCAGCCAGATTCAGTCTGAACTTGAGTTCACAGCATGTAAAATTCATTTTTACGTTTTTAATGTAAAAGGAAAAGTGTGCATATTCTGGAGTAAAGTTACTCTTAAAACTTGATCAACAAACATAAACTACAAATTTTGCCAGCAACACTAGCAGCATTCTAGTACTTGATAAAATAATGTAAACATTAGGCCATCTTGTATTTTTATCTCCTCCACCAGATGTGCTAATTTATAAAAGGTGCAATTTTATTTTTTCTCTCTTTTTATGTTGCTATGATTATGCAAATCCCATTTAGAAAAATTGCAAATTCTGTAACTGTGTCAAAACAACATTATTAGATTTTAAAACCATGCCATCCCAAAGAAAATTTAAGAAACAACCATCTTTATGATTTTTTTTCCCTCAAACATGAATCTAATAGTCTCTGCCAAGCTGGCAAAAACATGACATGAAGTTAGCATTGCAAATTTATTGTAAATTAAAGTGCTTTCTTTCTTTTAGCTTCACTACATTGCCTTCACTATTATTGCTTAAATAATAATGAATGTCTCTCCCTTTTCTGGCTTAGCCCTCGTCACTTCTCAAAATGAAATCTGTCAAACTCCTCAAACAGAAATGTGGTTTTGCTGCCACTGATACCAGGAAAAGCATTTGCTGGTTTAGTTAGAACATCACAAAAGACCTTTCAGGTATCTGATGAAATTATCTTCAGATTTTTATCTTTTCATTTCCATTTCAAATTCAAAATGATTCGTAGAGGTTAAGTACTGAAGCATTAACAAGATGCACTGTAATCTATCACTCTGCACTATGCTGCAATTTTCTCTGCCAATATGCCATCTTAAAATTACTCCCTTTATTTTTTTTATTTTTTTTTGTGGCCATTATTCTCCTCTCTCCTGGATCAGTGGTACAAATATTCTAGAACCTCCTGTGTAAAAATCACTCCCATTGCAATATGATGAGTTTACTAGAATATGATTTTTCTGGCCTTGCAAGTTTATCTGAAAACAAAAATAAAATCAAGGTGCCTCTCTCCTCTGATGTCATAAAGATTTCTGCCAGGTCCAGTCAGGAGTTCAATAGGCTGCAGAAAGCTCCAATCCTTGCAGGACTGAATCTGTAATGTGGCAGAAAGAAAAAGTACAAGAGAATGGCTATGGTGTAGATTCTTCCCTCTAAGAAGCTGTTTCAGTTCCTTCCCTTTCATTGCAATTATTACTTATATTGCTGTACCATCCAGTGTCTTTAATCAAGGCTGTGGGTCTCTTGGGATTGAGTCTGTAAATAAATAAAGTCAGTCTCTGTCCTGAATAAAGACAAATTATCTAAGGCAAAGCATCAACAAGTGAGGGGCGGAGAGAAGAATGACAGCACAGGAGTGGGAAGAACCAAACTAACTGTGACTGTATAGAATAGGAATAGAGATACATGTTCATTTTGATGGCTTACAACTGTTTGAATGTTCAAATGTTATTCATTGAAAAAAAAACTTCGTATAAACAAGCCTGTCTATCTCCAATAGGCTGTTAAATTTAGACATCTTCCTGGTAGCCATCTTATTTCAGAACTCCAGGTGGTATTAAGGAAAAAGGTGGAGGAAGATTAGAGTAAATGTTGTAACTCTGAGATTATGTTTAGAGATGAAGCACCTTTTGCAATTAGATGCAGATGTAAGTCTAAAATGGATGGAGGCATCCAAGGTGAGTAGAACTTATGCAAATGAGTAGGCAAGTAACAGACAAGAACAGATACACAGTAAGCATATCTAATTGTTAAAAAACCTCCAAAATGAAGATGAAGAGTGCGAACAGAAATAAGACTAGGAAATCAGGATCTTGATTAAAATAGAGGAAGACATGCAGCAGCTGAAGGAAGGGGCATTCATTTTTGTAACTGGAAATGAAAGGGTTACAATATTAAATTAAAAGGTATGCATTTAGTGACAGCATAAAGACCAGAATTTAGAATCTTTAGAGTCAGAAACCAGATAGTCAAATAGTCTCAAAGTATACATAATAAGCATGCAAGTAAGTACAGTGAATATTTAGGAAAGAGAAAAAAAAAATCCACGCAGCATGTAGATTCTCACTGTGCAGCTGTGTTGGAGATGATTTAGGCTCAAATCAATGTACAGGAGTACAGAAGGACAAAATTTCAATATATCTTTATTGAGTTTATGTAGTAATTTCCTACTTAACTTGTGCTTAAAATGTGCCAGTGTTTTCTTTATTTAAACAAGCCTAGAATGCAACGTATTTGGAGCAGGACTCTTAATTTGTCCCAGGATACTTATTATGGAAGTGTTTGTCTCCCAGGCCTTTCCAAACCCCCTTCCTCCTGATCCTACCTGATGGATCAAGCATTACTGCAATATTTCAGGAGAAGAGAAAAGCCTTGGAGCTGAGGACATATAGGCCACCAAATTTAAAAAATTTATCTTCTATATCCCCTTTTTGATGTGCAATGTCTTTGTAATAAAATGTTTTCACACTGTGCCATGCTAGACCACTGTGGACACTTCCATTTGCAAACAGTAAAACTCCATGCATTTGCTGATTATTCTGATTTTTCCTTTCAACAGGAACTTTGTAAATTTTAGCCCAATTACTATCTCCATCTAACTGCAGCCCTATATTTCTTTTTAATATTATATTGGATCTGTCTATTTGTGTGCGGTGCATGTTTATATTTAACAAATATTTATTACTCAAGCATAGGAAGCAAGCTGAGATTTATCAAATTCTACTATGAAAAATAACCTACTTACTTAAAGAAATAAAAGATAAACCCCTGAGCCTCCGTTCCAGAACAGTCTGTCATGCCAAATAACAAGAAACCAACTAACAAACAGTTTTGTTGGGTAGACTGAATGTAGTATATTAACTACTCTATCTAGGCCAGTACATAAAGTGTGGAAGACTTGATGATCAAAAATTATGACATAGATAAAAATTATTAAAACACAAATATTTTCATATTATTACAACTTTCAATTAAAAATGTAAAACCTTCAGTGCCAAACAAGCTTTCAAAGGAAATGTAAATATTATAATGTATTTTAGGAAGATTCACTTTTTTCTTCTTTAGTGCCTTATGAACAGGTGTCCAGGGTAGATATGGACAATATAAAATCAAAATTTAGAAAGGAATAGCGGCCCGTTTATTAGAGTTCATGCAGTTGTAAACAATTGTTAAACATTTTACAATGTAGGATTCCAAATTCCTGTAAGTGACAGCTCTGAGTTTAGGCAAGGATAACGGCAAGAACCTCTAAGTATATCAAAAGCACAATAAATAGAACTATAAATTGCTCCATGTGGTTTGTTGCACAAGTCAGACTTAACCACCCCTAATTTTTACCACTGTGGTTACAATTAAATTCTCAAGTGTCATTTATGTTACATTGAGTTACTTATGGCTCTAACCTGTGACTATTTTAAAAACATTTATTGGTGTATAAATGTCAGGTGCGTCCTTTACAGTTTGAATTATCAATCTTTGCACAAACTATTTAAAAGAGGAGGCTAAATTTTGAAAAATACTTTCTTGAGTTTGAGGGGGCTGTTGGCACAGTTGTACTTACTTGCAGCTGTAAGGATGACTCAATTATTTGCAAAAGAGCAGTTATACATAGATTCACAATTACTGGGATATAAATAATATCATCCTAATGGGCTGTTTTTGCACTTCTTCCTCATTCATTGAAGGTGGTGGACAGCAGAACAGAGGAGTTCATGGAACATTGAATTTTGCAGCTGTAATATTTTAGTTTAGCTAATGCTTAAATTATGATAAATTTTTATTGGAAGAAAAATTTTAAAAACTTTATGGCCCATTTGAAAAGACTAATTAATTCTTTACAACAGCAAAACAAATTGTTTTCTTCTTTCCACAGTATAAATTTTTTGTTACTCCCCACAAAGTGTAATAATGAAAGAGATAAAGAAATATGTCTAGTATAATAATAAAGAGAAAAGCCAAGTAAACTACACCAGGAGCCCAAAAGAAAACATGCAGTTTAAACAGGAAAAACTGTGAAGTTCTTCTGAGAAAATTCATCGTTCATTATTCTTTTTTTTTGCAGTAGCATGCAGTCCATCTGACAAAATAAAAATTGCCCTCTTTTTCCAAAATGACAGATATTCTACCTAATTTCTGAGTATGAGCTTGTTAAGGATTTAAATTATCAACATCTTTGTACACATTATTTTTTTTTAAGGAATGACACCATGAATTTCTTTTTTATGATTGCACAAGAGGACCTCCTTTGCCTTTCATTACTCAAATGGACTGTATGATTTGAGGTTGTGCAAGCTTCAACATCAATATAATCTTTAAACATATTTCAAAGAAGACTGTAAATCAACCCTATTTTTGAAGGAAATTATTTCACACCATTTGAAAGACATAAACTGATACATATATTAACTATTGATTTTTGTACATCATTAAATCTGTCATTTTAGTTACAATAAATATAATTTTTCATTCATCATAAAACGATACTTAAAAGAACTGCAATATTTTCAGTGAAAATACTTAGGTTTGCATTTATAATACAATTGTCAATATGACCATCATAATACTGTACTGCCATAAATTCTGAAGCTGTCAACATCCACAAGTGAAACATTAGGCCCTGTCACTAAGTGGCTTTTAGCACCTTTTTTTGACACAATCTAATCTGCAGATTTTCCATATATCTGTGAGGTTTATTTTTTCTCATGGCATATTCTCCCAACTATGCTGATTGTACCTCCTGATGCAGCTTGTTAACCAGAAATGTGTTTGTATTATTAATTTTCCTCTCAAAAGAATTGCATGCAAAACAATTTTCAATTCTGAGATATTAAAGCAGAAATGATTACAAGAAAGCCTTACTTTTTGTATATGAGTAGCTGGAATATTTCAAAGTTTAATAAACTATCTCAACCTTACCAGATAATCATATCATGTCCAAAGCCTTCTCTGAACAAGAAATTGTCAAGGATTTCTCATCTCTAGTTTTCTTCTTGTTTTATTTTCTTTCTACAGCCCTCCTTATTTTCTAAACCTAGGCCATAAATTTTAGTAAGATTTTAATACCACTTTTCAAATTAAGAATCACAGCAAAAAAAATGGCATGTGATATTCTCCATTAAGCAGCCAAAAAGCACACTAGCTTAAAGAAATATTAAACATTTATCAGAGTTTTAGCATGCCATGATAATAAATTCAAAATTTAAAACCCTTTCTAAAAATAAATAAGGCATTTAATTCACTCTATCAATTCTTTTTCTCCTTCTATCAGCTAGTTGAGGGGGTGGGTTTTTTCAGTTACACACATTAAAAAGCAAATGGCATGTGTTCCACTTCTCAATCAGTACAGTTACAGTAATTGCACAGCAATTTGATAAGAAAAGGTCATTTATGTGGTTTGAGTTATAATGAAAATATTGTCATTTAAATAATATTTTCAATCATAAAAGAAAGAAAATAAATTAACTCTAACTTATGGTGGAAATGTAGTACTCCTGAATATCAAGAATACGACTTTATAATATCCTGAATATGCCTTTAGAAAATAATTTTGGGAAGCAGAACACCCACTTCTTCTAGGAGACCACCTCATCTTAAATATCATTCTCCAGCCATGAGCAGTGGTCCAGCCCTTTTTTGCAGCTGATATCAAAAGATTTGCCACTGCATACACCTCAAAAACCAAGCTAAAGTTATGACCAAGACTTTTGCAGCATGCTAACACAGCTGCTTGGATCACTTCTCACTATGGATAAAATTACAGTCTACATGCTGTGAGAACTCATTTTCTGTCACTTCCTAACGGGCTCCAAGGAGTGCACCTTCAAATACATATTCAATGATTTCTCCTGAAAGTCTTCCTAAAGCATTTTGTATTTTCACCTGATGTATGCTTATATGTGGGCTAGAACTTACAAGAAAGCTTAACAGTGACCTAAGCAGCTACAGAGGAAATAATTTTTCCCATATCTGTGATCACATAACAAACAGTAAATCAGTTTGATTTACTGTTTAAAACTGATTTAACAAACAGTAAATCAGTTTGATTAATGTGAGCCATCCTGAATTATTGGGTCATTCATCCAACTCCACCCACTGATCCATACCTTTTGGAAATTAATGTTTCTAATAGAAAAGCATTCCAAAGGTGTCTCACTCTCAACTTAATGCAAAAATACACTGACTTCCCGAGCAAGGCCCTGCCCTTTGCTTAAACATAGATCAGTCATGGCTTTCAGACCAAATACCTTAATACATTTCATTACTCTTCTGTCAGTAAACATATTTGAAAAATGTCATTGTCAATTCTTTCCAAGATTTGGACAGAATACTGAGTTCAGTTAAAGAGCAGGAAGACTTAGGACAGGACCAGCTGAATTTTTTGTCTCTATTCTCCCACAGACTGCACCAGACCCCAGAACATTGGGGTGTCCATTCATCTTCACGAAACAACCTGCTGACCTTTTCCTTGTTACCCTGCCTGGCTTCTTGAAAGCAAGACTCCACATTATGCTTATCAGTCTCTCATGCTTCCTCCACGGCAACTCCAAACATATAATTTTGATATGTCATTATAATGCAAAGAATTCCTTATTTAAAGCATTATAATTTTTTTAAATGTCAATATTATCCTACAGATTTTTTTTGTGCTTTGTCTTTTTTTAAAACTATATCGGTATTTTTAAGAAGTTGTCACAGTAACTTGTGCACATAGGTGGTTTGGGTTTTTTAACTTGGAAATAAAATCATGATAGTCTTTATTACATGTTACAGGAAAAATTTTCATGTTTTTCATTACTAAATATGCACAAAAAATATGGGATGTGTACAGGTGTGTAAAGGTTAGGACACATGCATATACCCCAAATATGGTATGATAAATACATCATACCACATAGACATTAAACAAAGTGTTGACATTCACACCACATGTACACTCACACCACCAGTACATCATAAGATTACAGCAAATATACAGATTTACATATAGTAGTTACTATGACAACATCTAAAATGAATTTAGGCATGTGAGCTAAGAAAACACTGGGACTCCTATAGAAAGAACTACTCTATTGACATTTCATGTTTAAATAGGGCATCTACAATCATTTCCACACCAGTAATTGTGAAAGTTTCTCTGAAGCACTATGAAAAAAATAGGAAATTAAACTTATAGAATATAGCAATTGTTCTAAAGCATTAATATTTTTTTAAACATTTGAATGCTTGTTTAGTTTTGCTTTAGAATTTTATAAAAAATCATGGAACTATATTAAAAACCCAGCTGAAATAAATTAATATCTAAGGATAATTCAGTACAAGCCCGGACTGAGGTGACACAATGGTGGAAACATGAGTCCCAAAGTACCAGTATGAATGCTAATTAATTGTATGAAGTAAAAATCTCATGTTTCTTCCTGTTTCTTGTATGTCAGTGGCATATGTCTAGATTCTATATTCTAGCTTGTTTCATTTGTTCATGAGAATGCCTGCTTCAGCATTCTCATGTTCATGTTCATTCATGTTTCATTTGTTTCCTGAGAATGCCTGCTTCAGCACTAACCACATGCATATGCACATTTTAAATTGCAGCTTGGGATGTTCTCCTCATGCCTAACTCAAAAAAACCCCAAAAAAGATTAAAAAATCAAAAACAACCAAAAAAAGCCACAAACCTCACAAGTCAAAAAAAGTTTTTGTATTCAGGTCCATACTTGAGCACATCCCTTATAGAGCAAGAATTCCAATATCATTTAAGTAACATCAAAGCCTTTTAGTTCAGTCATATCCTAGTCCTGAGAATGTTTTCTTTTACAACCTCGGCACTGCGTGTGTCATATCCGTTACACCAAATTCTGCATAAATGAAAACTCTTTTTTATTCCACTGATTCCAAGAGAGGTGGATTGATAAGCAACAGCCCAGATCTGACCTTTTGCCTTTAGGAGTTAGAAGATTAATTAAGGCTTTAAGACTATCAGACTTTCTTGTCCAAGTGAGAGCAACAGCCAAGCACAGGAGGGAAGAGACCAAGTTAAAAATGTGTTCACTGAACACAATACAAACAAGCTAGTCATCTACAGAATAATAACTTGGGTTTTAACATATGACATCTATTTCCAGTGAGTCAGAGTTTTTTGTTTATCTTTCTTTTTAAGAGGAAAATATTTGTCCCTTTATAAAAGGTAAAAGGGGACAGAAATGTTAAATAGAGTATTTCTGTTTCAAAATGGCACAAAGAAAGGTTTAGTCACCACTGTAGTCATGATGCTTTGTTTTCCACAGGTTTTGACAGTGAATCACATCCTAATTGTTCCCAGGAGCACACTAAACATTTTTCAAGTTTTGATTTATTCTCACTGGTAACTACCATAATTTATGATAGATTCCATTTTGTCTAGCCATGCTATAAAACAAGCTCATGTAAGCAAAAAACATCCAACAAGACAGAACATCACAGTGGGAAAACGATTTTGAAAAGACAGTTACTTTATAATGGCTAAACTTTGTGAAGGATGAAAGAATATTACAAAAAGAAAGAGAAAAATACAGGTATTGCAGTTACTATTCAAGAACTCATTTTTGTCTTATTGTCACACGGTCTAGTGACACAAGATAGTGGAAATGTTCTTCAACTTGAAAGCCCAAATTTTTTCAAATGAGGCATCCGTAAAATACCTTCACAGCAGAAGGAACATACACACTGAATTTTTCAATCAACACAAACTAGGACAAGAGATCTTTAATGCAGTAGTTACCAAATGAAAAAGAAAAGTAAAGGATTCTCTTTCAATCAGGTAGGTCCATAGGGAGATAGGAAATCCAGAAAATAAGACAAAGTTTCAGATGAAAGAATAGCCATTATTAAGCTCCATATGGATTGTCTTCATTCTGCCAAGGCATAAGTGCACTAAGCCTCTACCTCAACACTGTGTGTCAGATCTTCATGAGATTTATTTGACTTGCACACAGGGAGCACACCTCCATCAATGACTGAAATGGAAGCTTTCTGACAGCAATTCAGCCCCCACAGCTCACCCATCTTCTGTAATCCATAGAACTTGGCAGTGTACTTGGCACACTACACTACACCACAGGTAGCCACCAATATCCATCTCCCTCTATTCCATGTGCTAACACAATGCTAATAATCAGAATCATGGCATTGCTTATGTTGGAAAAGAACTCTAAATCATTGAGTCCAACAAGGTTAACCTGGGGTTAACACAGAGTTGAGATAAACACCTGTTCCACACCTGTGAGCACAGCGCTTTTCCTGGCTAGTGGCCAAAGGACAGAAGAGTTATCTACTTACATACAAGATTCTTTCTGATACCCTCCAGGAAAGGTCACCTGTCAGTTCACTTTTGTTTCTGACTTACCAGACTATTAAATAGCCAAATGAACAAGGTCTTGAAAGAAGCTTCAAAAATGTAAGAAAATTGGCAGAGGAACATAATATGTCCACCAGGTCCATGGGCTGCAGAGAAAAGATGAGTAAAAAACCCAAGTGCACCACTTGATCTGTCTATGCAGGAAGAATCTCCCCATGCAAAGCTGCAGTTAGTACAATGTCTGACACTAAGGAGCTAAAAGCAGCTGGAAACTCCTCCAGTGCCAAAGGAGCAGTAAGAGAAGATGCAGTCCCTTACACAAAAAAATCCCAGACACCTTTCCCCAGTGTAGGAAAAGAAAATCTAATGGATGAAAGAAATTTTTCCACACTTTCTTTCATGAGTATCAGTTACACTTCTCAGCTACCCAGAAAGCAAGAAATCAAGAAAAGTTATGACCAAGCTTTGGCATTTCTTTGTGTCCTGAATCATTAGGAAATTATTATCTCAAAACACAGACAAAAAAGAGAAAGGATACTCAGAAAAGGGAAATCATCTGGGATACAAGTCTATGATTTAATGTTTGAAACATTTTGGAACTGATTTAGCTTCTTTCTGCCATGATTTCTCTTGTAAAATTCAGATTTCAGAAGACAGAGGGAGATCTACTCTGTCTTCAGTAGCCTGAGAAATCTTTTTTTCATTGTTTTTTTGTGGATCAGCGAAGGCCCACAGTTCAAGTCCCACAAGGAAAGTAGCTAGTCCCTACGAGGCCAATTTTTTTCAGCTGTGAGGTAAATAAATACTCTTCAATTTTCAAGAGGATAAAGATGAGATCAGAATCTCCAGCTGGCATACAGGTTTGGATCTCAACTCCAGTTCATATAAGGAAATCACAAATTTTTTGCCTCTTTCCTCAATTTCACTGGAATAAAATAAAATATTTTCTGATAACATTCACTTGACTAATTGGTGTGAAAAAAGCATTCAGGAAAGAATCGCTGGGTCTTAAAACACGATTTCCTGGCAGTCTGCAGAAAAGAGACAAAAAAACTATCTTAACCTCCCTAAGATAAAAACATTAGGAGAACAGCAAATTTGTTGCATGGGTTTCTATTTGTAAAATCACATAAAAACTGGGTGAGACTTTCCTAGCTTTTGTAAATAAGGCACGGCTCTCATTTGAACATATATGGATATAAGTATTTAGATACGCACATACACATCAAATATAGATATGTGCTTCATATATATACAGAGGATCTCAGTTACTAAAAAGAGAAATAATAGTTTAAAATGTTTGTCTGAGAGAGGAAAATGCTTTTAATATTCAGTCCTTCATCCTGACACAAGCTTTGCCAGAGCACCTGGCAGACTACAACAAGCGGTGCATGATCAGGCAGTGATAAGGAAGCCTGGTGTTAGAGACCCTGCTGCAAGAAACTATTGGCCTGTATGGAATATATAGTTCTTAACTGCTGCCTCTTTCTTCTTTTTTTTTTCCCCCCCTCTGTTGTTAGAAAGTACCTTGTCAGCAAAGACGCTGATTCTGATTATAAATAAAAACACTAGAACCTAAAGAACTATTTTTCAAAAGTGCACTTAGATGAGAAGTTGAACTTTGTATTTCTGTCTGTTTTACAGTAGTTAGACTTTATTACTTTCACTGTATCAGTTGATCACTGACAGAGTTGCCAGGGAAAGATGCAGACTCACACCTCTGTGTGTCTTTCAAATTCATTAACCTGCATTTAAATCATCATAATTATTTTTATTGTGACCATATTGGTGATTTTGTTTTCAATTTCCTTTTAGAATTTTAATTGCACTGTTCAGCTATGCTTTATTATACTGAAAACAAAAGAGTACCTCTGGCAAAAGGACTTGCAAGATCACAAGGTTTCCAGCATTGCCAACTTTCTCCTGTTCTCAACCAAGAAGTTATAAAAAGTGAGGTGTTAGTAGGAATTTTACAAAGAGTATGTTCAAAAGCCCTACACAGAAAAGTTGTTTAGAACACATCAGTATTTCTACTTTAGGAACAAATAAGTCTTTGTTTGGGGAAGGAGGAGGGTGGCAGTGGAAGAACAAACAAGTAAGATTCATTGTATTCCTTTTATTTATTAAGCCTATTTGGAGCAAACATTTCAGAAATGTTAATTATAATTTTACAACAATGAATTTGAACCCAGACCAAGAAATATCAAGGCTGGATAGCCCTGAGTGATTTCTCCTATCAAAGCCTTTTTGGTTTTCTTTTCTATCTTATAACAGAAATCTGTGGCACAAAAAATAGGAGGAAGTCAAGCACAACACTAATAACAAGAGAAAAGAAAATCAAAACAGTGAAAGATGAGGGAGAAGGCTCATTCAATAACCCTCTAAATGGATATGGTGCTCCAGGAAGAAAAAAATACCAGAACAAGAGAAGAAGGACTGGCTATTTAGAATCAAGTGGACTGCTATGTGTTTATTCAGCAATATAATAAGACTATCTTAGTCCAAGGATTTATCTAAATAAGGAAAAAACCACACCCTTAATTGTGTTTGTTGGTATATAAAGACTTGACCAGAATACATGGGGTTTTTAAGTTTTCTGACAAAAATAAGAAAGCTTCAGTTCACATCAATCTAAAACAAAAGTCCTTCCAACTTCTATTTCAGTGAGAAAAAAGCGCTTCAGATCAGATTACTTATTTGACCTGAAATGTAACATTTCATACTAGACACCTGTACTTAGAGCAAAGAAAATAGAGGAATAAATTCACATTACTGCAAGAAGAATGAGACACCATCTCCTCTCCCTCTATCAAAAGATATAAGGCAGGTTGCTCTCAATTTCTCAACTTTCAGCTTTAACCGAGAGCTGTTCTGCCTTGATTGGAAGTGTGATCTATGGAACAAGAGAAGAAAAACAGAACATCATTGTATATCACTTTTTATTCTTCCTCAATGTGAAGCCATGATGGAATCACACACTCTTATTTTAGTTAGCTTTTTCTCATGCTGCAACAAAAAAACTTACTGATTTTTAAGTGGCTCAGAGGATTTCTGTCAGATTCTTTGAAAACAGCTTGCATACTGTTTTATCAGTATTTTTCATTGTCTCCTAGCCTGGGAGAGAAGGACAATAGGAGCTTTTATTCTAATTCCTTTTTAAGTAGAATGATTAACAAAAACTTGCTTGGAAAGAGAATTGCAAGTAATTATGTATGTGGATGTCTGTGACTCAACTTTGAATCATTTTTCAATCAAGTCACTGGTAAATTGCATGATGAAGATAGCGCAAACTGTAGTGCAAAAGCAATACATAGATTATATTTCCAAAGACATTACATTCAATACCCCAGAAGAACTGAAATAAAATCAATGCACTATGGCAACCATATTTCCAAAGAGCTGACAAAATGAAAATTTATTTATTCACACTGCTGGCATGATTCATCTTTCCAAATATATGAACCTTCAAGTGTTTTATAAAACAAACCAATGGACTCTCACGATCACAAAAAGCTCTGAATTCCATCATCAAGCAAAGTACTTCAGAGCAGTCATCTTCCTCATGGCTCTAGACTTAGAGGAACATATTATCATTATATTATATGCATCTTTCATATAGTCTTCTATAAAATCCACAGTGAAACAAATAGGACTTTGTGCAATTTCACAATATGGTTAAATTTTGTATACTGAGAAAACATTTATTTAGCTGATCCAACTACACCCAAAGCTTATATCCAACATGTTTTCTGCATTGTAAATTATCGAGATCCCAATGGTACTGTATTGCAAACAGTGCAATCAAAATATTTCAGGTTATCCTAATACTTCTACAATCTGCTTGCTATTTTCTTCTGCTGAAAGCCACTTAAGTTCAATCATTGCAAATGCTATAAAAACCTTGCTGATTTATTTCTCTGCTGGGAAATTCAATAAAGTGACGAACAACTTGACATCTAGCAAATCACTCAGCCAAGAAACTAAAATCCTGACAACCACTCATTTCAATCCTGAAGGTCTAACTTGTAGAGATACCAACTGTGGAACACTGTGATTCTGGACTTACTATCTAAATAACTAAAAAGGCATGAAAACCAGCATGAATTGCACAGGACTGTATTAGCTTGGGGCATTGACCATCTCTCCAGAAAGATTGTTCCAGTGTTTGACCACTCTGTTAGTAAAGGAATTCTTCCTCATGTCCATTCTGAACCTCCCCTAGCACAGCTTTGTACCATTCCCATGTTTCCCCTCCCTGAATCCCAAGGAGGGAGAATCATCACCTTCCCCTCCACAGGAATCTGTAGAGACCAATGAGGTCACGCCTCAGCCTCTCAAAACAAGAAAATCCCAAAGTACTCAGCTGCTCCTCACAGGACGCTCCTTCCAGGTCTTTCACCAGCTTTGTTGCCCTCTTCTAGATGTATTCAAGTACCTTCACAACTTTCTTAAATTGTGGGACCTGGAAGTGCACTCAGTGTCCATGGTGAGGCCACACCAACGCTGGATGCAGGGCATGGTCACCTCTGACTGGCTGCTGGTGCTGTGTCTGAGGCACCCCAGGATGGGATTTGCCTGCTGGGCTGACAGGGCTCACTGACAACCAACACCTCCAGATCCTTTCCTGCAGGGCTGCTCTCCAGCCATTCATCTCACAATTTCTCACCCCATGTCATTCTGTTCCAGATGTGTAATTCAGCATTTGGACATAATAATTTCATCCTATTAATTACTGTCCAGTGATCCACTCTAACCATACTCCTCTGCAAGACATTGTGTCTCACAAGAGAATAAATAGAACCTCATGATCTGGTGTCATCAGCAAATTGCTAAAGGTGCTTTCACCTCCTGCAACCAGATTGTTGAAAAATGTATTAAACAGAACTGAACCTAGAATTCAACCCTGGAAAATGCATACATTTCTATGTGCATGAGAATATGAATTCATATGGTCATTTATATGAATATGTACTATGATATCAAATATTATGAAATTTCCAATATATTAATATAATGCAGATATAAATTATTTTATATTCTAATGCTTATATCCTGGTCAGCCATTTTCACTCATAAAGCTACTATCATTATACAGAAGCTAAGAGTACATGTTTTTATTCTTTCCAATGTCTGTCAAATTCAGCCTAAAAATTGAGCAAAAGAAGTGTTTTCCTGGTTAGAATTCAGTTAAAAACTGCAAAATCTGGACTGTTCAAAATCTGACTTGTCTCCCAATACCAAATTCTGCACTGCATGACATAAACTATTCCTGAAAGAAAAAGTTCTGTGCAGAAAAAGGCTGCGCAGACTCTGCAGTAAGGTGGAGATATCCAGTTCAAGACCTTGTGTGGTTTCACTGGCTGAAATCCAATAACACATTTTTCTACTTTTGGATCTTAATTTTTAATCACCTAAAATAATTATATTAACAATTAATTATTTTATAACTATAGTTAATAACCTTAATTTTTAACACCACATCTGAAATTTATGCTTGATACTTCAACCAGAAGTTAAATTTACGGTTTTAATTTGCTCTGAATCTGTTTCAACTTAGTAACAATCTGTTAGCAAGAAAAGCAGTATTTGAACACTCCTTACAAAAGACTTACAATGTAATATGCTCATTGTGTGGTAGACAGAAGAAAAAGCATATGTATGCATTTACACAGACACCAAACAAAAGCACTGCTTCACTGGGACATGGGATATATCAAACTCAAATGCATTCTAGCATTGTTCCAGGGAAAGAATAAGAATTTAAGGTCCAGGACTGGGAAGGTCGTAAACACATTTTCAGAGAGATGAGAACAGCCTTTTTGCTCTCATAGGCTTCTGGACAATGTTGGGATTACTTTTCTAATTTAGGACTGAAAACTAGTCACCAGCTTGAGCATTAACTTCTGTCACAATCATCCAAAACAAGGAATATCGAATAATGCAAAATATTAAGTATTTTCTCTGTAAGACATACTTTTCAGTCCTATAGCAAAAATCCCTTCAAAGTCCCCTATCACGGTTAACTGGGCTGAAAATTGAGGAGAAAAAAAACTTGCTTTAAGTCGGTGCACAGAAGGCAATTTTTTTGGATGAAATTATGAGCTAATATAAAATGGTTTCAGGTTATGTTAAATACTTCATCTGATTCAAAATCAAAACATTCCAACTTTTTTTGTTTGTTTGTTTGTTTCATTCAGGTAACTAAATGTAGATAGTGGGGGAAAGCTTTCTTTTCCTGATTATATATTCCCCCCTTACAGCTTTCATGGCCCTATTTAAAATCACAAGACAGAGCAGTAGTTCCCTGTTTTTCAGCCAGAGGTATATGATAAACTCCACACAAATTCGTAAACATATCTAGTGAACCTGAAATAATATCTTTGGACAACTAAATAATTTGTTTAAGGAACAGTATAGTCAGCCCTAGTCTTGATTGGTGCATCAATGTTTCCTCCAGCAGCCTTGATTTTACCTCTGAAAATGGTAAAACCCAGATCCCAGTCTGGTTTCTGATCATTAGAGGCATATTTTCTACCTTTTTTCCACCCCTTTCTCTTTCTGCTATCAGATTAAATGCTAACTTTTTCTTCTTTCATCAAGTAATGGTTTTTTTCCTTCATCCACTGCTTCAAACCAGAAACGTGCACCTTTGGCACCCTAGAACACTCAACTTTCAAATTACTGTTTGAAGTCTGCTTTAACACCTAAAACAGGAAGTTACTTGATCAACTCATATCTGAGCCACAATCTGATCCTTGAATGTATCTTACAAGGAGCATTATTTTCAAGTGTTGTTCCCTTTATTCCTAAAGAAGAGCTTCCTGCTAAGAAGGTCCTAGGGGAGTTAATTTCTCTAGATTTCATAAAACAACATATGTGAAGTACACTGATAGATGGACAACGTAGGTTTCCCTTAAGTAGAGGTGTAGAAAGGCAGATCAATAATGAAAGTGAAACATTTTTCACCACCTATCAGGAGGGACACCTCTGGGGAGAAGACTAATGCATCATTTAAAAAAAAAAAAAGGCAATTCATGGTTTCTGGCTTGTACTGCCAGAAATAATACATAATGTGTTATTATATATTACATTGTAACAGGAAAAATATTTCTTTCCTGGTCACTTTGTGGCCAAAAATAACACAAGAGACTTTTCTGAGGATGTACAAGTCTAATGCCTAAAGAGATTTAAAATCAAAATATATTTTACTTGGGAGAAGATATTTGGACAACACAGTCATATCTTTAGAGACCTTTAAAAAGAATCAGAGATGCTGATAAAGCTGTGCATAAAAAGGGAAATGTGTGAGAGAGCTCAGCCTGAGACACATATTACAACCGCAGGGTAAAGGTAGATTACAGCAAGACTGAGAACTGTAGTCAAAGAAAATCAGGAATACGAAGGTTCTCTGCAATGGCAAAATCATATAGACACAAGTCAATTTTGCTCACAATTAAAGCAGTTTCATTATTATAAAGAGCTAATCAAGCAGCCTCAAGTTCACACTCTTCGGTACTACAACAATAAGAAAAAAAATATTAAAATATATGTTTCCAGAGAAGCTTTTTTCACATCTTGCAAATCCAAACCTAGGGAGCCCAACTTGTTTATACAGAACAGGCACTCACACAAGCTCCACATCAAGCCTGGAGGAAGCAGTTCTGTTCTTTCAACCCTACTGGATGAAGTTTCATGCCTTCATTTACAGGAAGCCCCAGTCAGCTAAAACTCAACTACCAGGGCCAGCTGGGGTCAGACATGCAATTCTTCTGTCACTCGTTACTTCTGACAAAGAATTTTTGGGTTTTTTTCAAATGCTCTCAAGTAAAAGATTTTATGCTGCTACCACAAAAGTAAAAATTTTAAAAAGTCGAGGCAAAATAGGCAAGGTAGATCCTTCCTACCTAACCTCCTACTTCTCCCCTAATATTGCCTTTATAAATGGCAATATAGAATATAATTTTTTTCATTATTATTTTCATACAGGTTTCCCTAACTTTAAGCATCTAAAATATATGTACTCAGATGTTACCATGGGTGCCTTCCATTTCCAAGAATGGTCTACACACTTTTTAATCACCAGCTTAATATTATTAATTGCATACCTTATTAAAAGAACAGTTTCCAGCAGTTGAGCCCCTTCTTAGTAGGCATAGGTTTAATGTCTTGCCTTGAGGTAGACTTTTAGATACTTTTTCACAATCATCCATTTTTCTCACACTAAAGGAATCCTAGGAAATGTTACCAAAATCCAAAAATCACTATAGAAAAATAAGCAGTTTCAGATGTGCAGACTACAGATTGAAAATTATAATATTCCCATTCATCTTCCAATACTTTCTTCTCAGAGTCCCAGAATATTTGGGTTGGAAGAGACCTTTAGAAATCTTCTAGTCCCATCTCCCTGCAATAATCAGGTACCACCAAAATTGTCTGGGAATTTGTCATTTCAGAGAGAATTAGAACAGTTTCTTGCCTGCTGTCCAATGTATTTTTAGGGGGTATCTACGACACTTCATTACAACAATTATCTAAATCCAGAATCAATACTGCTGCTACTGACACTAATACTTTAGGAGACTGGTTACACACCAGAGAATGGCTACTCTGCATTTTGAAGGGGTTTTTTTTTTCTATTCAAATATAAGCATATAAACTAATAAAATATACCAGCCAAAGCCCCACTCATAAGCCAGTGCAATTGGCTATGTTGTGTGCCATGGGTCTCTGCAAGGTTTAGCTGAGCAGAGTGCATGACCCTGAATGATTGGCTGAAAGACAGCCCACTTGGCTTTCTCAAGCAGTGACTCTGCAGACCTTGAGAAGCCTAAACTTTTCCTTATCTTTTGAGATTTTAATTAACAATGAGCCTCTCTAAGGTAACTTCACCACTTCTGCATAAATTTCTTGAGAGCAAAGACTAATGTAGTCCACGGTATGTTCCTTGGTGGCTGTGGCAGTAATAACCAACCATCCACTGGGGATATCCTCTACAAGCCAGAGCTCCTGGGCTTGGTTTGAAAGCCTCCCACTGAGAGATGAAAAAAGATAGAAATAAGTAGCTCTGGCAGCATGTTCTTTACCATAAGGAAAGCAACAACACTAATATTTAGAACATGATATTGAAGTGTACATGTAATTAAAACTCTCATTCCATTTCCCTGCTTGCCTCTTGCAAATGGGACAAGATGGCTACAAAGTAGACTGCCAGCCATTTTTGCCAACTGCTTCTGTAAACTTCAGCTCATTATACTTTCAATCAAGGAAGATAGCAGGAAAGATAACTGTGATCCAAATGAATTTTCATACCCTTAAACCCCAGAGGAAAACAGAGACAGTTTTTAGAACAGTTGCCCCTTGGGAAGAAAAACAATGAGGGAGGACACCTTAGTGACTAAATATTATTGAGCTAGCATCTGTTACTAAAATAATTATCAGCCTTGGTAGGGAAAGCAGGGAAATCAGTGAGAGGGTCAGTGAGTTACCATTGGCAAAAGGAAGTCTTGCAGTATATAAGGCTGGGCAATCTTGATGAAATCAGAAACATCAGTTAGACACCCCAAGGAAGAACTGGAGACAAAAATGCTCAGAACAACTCAATATTCCAGTGAACAAAGTAATTTTTATAATATTGCTGTGGACCGCAACAAGGAGTCCTTTTCTAACCAAGTCTACTTTTTTCTAATGAACCCCACAGGACTTCTCTGCTCTCATTTTCTTCTTTTCACAGAAGCCCTGCAGGGAACAACACTGAAGTCTATTTAAAACAAACTTTGATACTGCAAACTTTATATTACTGCAATATTCACTGCTAGCACAGACTATTTAGTGAAAAAATAACAAATCCTCCTCCAAGATCAATTTGTTGAACTGAATTTGCTCAACACAGTTTTATGATATTCTTCAGTCACAATAAAGCTGTTTGGTATTTCTGAAAATATCTAGGAAGTCCACTAATTATCACTAATTTTATCACTGATTCTAAATAGATTGTCATTCCAAAAGCCTTTCAAGCTTCCATAAGACCAATAAAATAATTTTTGACTTTTGCATAGCTTGAAAAAAAAAGAGATAGTCTTATATTCTTTGTCCTGAAAATTTACTAAAATTTTAATGAAAAATAAATATAATTTGGTAAAATTGGCATCTATCTGTTTAAAATCCAATGGGGAAAAATTGCTAAAGAACAGAACTACTCTATTCCCTGAGTGCAAAAGTGCTGGCTATTTGTTACAAACCTAAGTCTGGTTAGATTTACATTTAAGCAGCAAACAATAGCAATAAATAGGGTAACACAAATCATCAGCTATTATTAAATTATTAAAACAAAAAGCAAGAGTTACTAACATGCAATGCAGTACTGGGAAAAATCAAAGTGATTTAATTAATGAGAAAGATGGGTCAAGGATTTGAATGAGGATTTGGCCTGCGGTAAAAGAAATTTAGGGTTTAGCACAAGCAATTATCTCAAGTTCAGAAGCTTTATTATCCAATTACTGGATAGTGCATTTTTCCACCTCTCCAAATATGGAGCAGATGTTCCGGCACCAGAAACTGCGTGAATTAGTAATGAAACACAACTCATGACATATTTTACCCAAGGGCACAGAAATCTTTTGATTAAGCAAGTATTTTCATAGCAGCTGTGCATCAGGCAGACTAAAAGAGTCTTCATCGAGTCACACAAAAGTATCTTAATTTGCCATGGTTTGGAGGAAGTCAATGACCGAGAAGTAAAACTAAACTTCAAGGAATCTGTTATGGACAAACAAAACTGCAAAAAACAACAAACCTTCCAGTTTAGATAAAGTCTAAAATCTGTTGATAAAAATATTTGTAAGAGAATATTTAAGAAAAAATATTATTGTATCACTCTGGTTATGATCAGTAATTTATCTGAGGTGAAACAGAGTATGGACCATTTTTAGTTTGGACCATACAGTTTTTTAGCTATGTCTTTTTGAAATGGATAAGAAAAATTTTCAAAACCAGCTCCCCTAAAAGAATGTGTTCCAAAATCAGTATTTACAAATATTGACCAAGGAATGGTGTTACAAATTGACCAATTTATTGCAAGCTCTAGTTAAATGTGTAATCTCAAATTCTTTCAGGCTACGAAGAGCCAGTAACCTGGATATACTATTAATTTCAATTTGCCCAATGAAACTAGAGATTGCTGATCCCAAATTACACACTGGGCATGAATACAAGTACTTCTTTGAAGATGCATGAACTTTCAATGATAATTAAAAAGATGAAACATATTTTGGTGCTTCTGACCTTTCCTGCTTACTGAGACTATTTCTGATTTACACATACTTTTCAAAATCTATAATTAAAAAGGTTTCAGAACAAGAACAAGCTCATGGGAAGTTACCACATTCATATAAAGACCAGATTGGAGGAAAAGAAGAAGCCACGAAGACAAAGGAGCTATAAATGCAAGGAAATCACAAGCATTGGCTGCCCCACTATCCAAAGTCATACCTACAGTGTTTCATCAAGAGCAATGATGCCCATGATCAAAAATGTTCCATCCCCATTCAGCATCCTTATAACCTTAACATACATCAAAGCACTAAACCCACTGTGAAAGCAAAGATCATATTCAGAGGCAGTGCCTAACGTGACTCTTAAGAAGCATTTTGTGCATTGCATTACTCTTTTTATGTTTTTCCTTTCCAATTTACTCTGATAGCAGCTGTTAAAGTAATGGCAAATGCGTTGGCATATGGAAAGATTCTTGGCAAGGAAAAATGTACAAGATTGTTTTATATTTATCTTACTTCCAGCATTTAGAAAATGATTTTAAAATTTATCTTTCTTTTATGTTTAGGGACATTAATGACATCCTGTCCGTGATTTACAAATAAACCTAATGGCACTCAATAACATCTGTAAATAATCTTTAATAAAGGTCTGGAACTCAAGTGAATAACCATGAGATAATAAAATACACAATATCATTTATAGGTCACACAAGATGACAGTTTAGTTTAGGTCATCTAAGCAATGACATGGCATAGCTAATACAACTCTCTGTGCCCTTAGCCATAGTTTTAGAATCTGTAACACTATTGAAGTTGATTTTAGTGTCTTCTTCTAAGACTTCACAAAAACAAGCTGCCTTTCCTTCTCCTTTTAAGAACATATAAAGTTCAAGCAAGCATTGTAGGTTTAGAAATTGGTTTTAAATTAAAAATCAGACTTCACCATAAATATGTATTTCATTTTTTCAAAAGCCTTCATAGACTCTCTCTCTCTCTCTCTGGGGGTGTTGGTCAACAGTTGGCTGAACATGAGCCAGCAGTGTGCCCAGGTGACCAAGAAAGTCAGTGGCATCCTGGCTTTTATCAGAAATAGCATGGCCAGCAGGACCATGGCAGTGATCGTTCCCCTGCACTCAGCACTGTTGAACTCAAATCCTGTGTTCAGTTTTTGGCCCCTCACTCCAAGAAAGACTTGGAGGTACTGGAAGAATTGCCAAAGAAGAGCAGATAGGCTGGCAAAGGCTCTGGAGCACAGATCATATGGGGAGCAGCTGCAGGAGCTGGGACTATTTAGCCTGAAGAAAAAGGAGTCTGAGGAGGACCTGATTGCTCTCTACAGCTGCCTGAGGGAAGGCTGGAGTGAGGTGGGAGTCGGTCTTTTCTCCTAAGTAAAAAGCAATAAACAATAGAAAAAAACCTCATGTTGCACCAGGGAAGGTTTAGATTGGATATTAGGAAAAATTTATGCACAAGAGGTGCTGCCAAGCATTGGAGCAGGCTGCCCAGAGAAGTGATGGAGTCCCAGTCCCTGAAGGCATGTAAAAGGTACGTAGATGTGGTACTTAGGGACGTGCTTTAGTGGTGGGCTGACAAGTGGACTCCAGGATCTTTTAGGTCTTTTAACCTAAATAATTCTATAATTCTATAACATTGTATATTTTTGCTGTGCACAGGAAAATGAGAAAAATCACAGGGCTTAAGCATGCCCAAATCATTTTGCTTGAATTGCACATATCCCATAGCCAGAAGACTTACTAGCAGACAGTGAAATGATAAATAATTAACATGCTTGCTATCAAAAACATCTCTCTACAACTAAGATTCATGATGACTTGATTGAATACACGAGCATATAGTGCGTTGTATTACATGAGCAAGGCAAAATATCCTTCAAAACTAGTTTTGGTAGGCTGAAAAGCTGCTCAGTGGATGTCCAAATTGCCTGAGCCTTTACAGTGCCTTCCACAGAAGACGATAATCATAATTTTGGTACAATCATATGTTTTCTAGGGAATTTGAAAGTGGGAACAGTATGTTACATGTTTCACAGGAGAAATATTTTCCCTGAAGAGTCAACACTGTGCTACATTCTGCAGTCCTCTCTGGAAGCATGCTGTATCTTAGAACCAAGGGGAAAAACAATCAGGCGGATAGAACTTCAGCAAATCTTCTGAAAGCTCTCATTCATTATTTTTTCAAGGAATGAACTAAGGGTTGAACTGAAGGATTTAACTTCAAAGTGATGTGTCACATATTTCTGCACAGATAAAGAACTATTACTACACCACCAACACCATGAAGAATCCCAAGATATACTAGGCATGAAAGAAATCATTTTCAAGACCTATTAGTGATTTGGGTACCTCACTTTCTAGGAAATCTCCATACATCAGCTAGAAAGAAAATAGGTCTTAGAGAAGTTGTGGAACACAACTTCACAGCCACATGATTTTTCTTTAATGAAAAATTTACACATAATAATATTTGCTAAATATTTGTTAAATAATTCAGATGGATACAAAAGTAATAATTAGTATCTGAAGTGCAAGATTCTTTACACTTTATCACAAACATGGCATTCTCATGTTTTCGCAATGGCTTCATAAGCTTATCTGGCAATAACCACAAAACAGGGCAATAGAAATAATGCCCATACCTGATAGCTAGTGCTCAGATATATCTCCAAAATATTCAGGGCAGTACTTGGGGATATCAGAAACATTAGAAAACATTAGAGAAATCCTGATGTTGGGTTGTCAAGACTGATGGAAGAGTTCTACAACTACTGGACTACTTACTGTCCATTGTGAGACAGGCACTCCTTTCAACAAAAACCACTAGAATTAGCTGGTTAAAATGGTTTTGACATTTAGTGACTGAAAGATTCAAGTGAGCAACCTCACCACCAGGCTACAGAATTTTTCTCAGTTCAAGGAAAATATTAACCTAAGATTAAAAAATCCACAGAGTTTCAAATTATTTTTAAGGTTCTCTTTTGAACTAAAGACAAGGTTTTACAATCTTTCACGTAAGCAGAAATGAAATTAAATTAAATTAAATATTCCAATACAGGAATATTTCCAATAATATTGGCTTGGCCAATATTTTTTATGGGAAACTCTTCAGATAGGTGAATGAAGTTTAAAGCTTGACTTTGTAAATATTTTCTAAAAACTAGTATGGAATGCACTGTGAATGTTACAAATTAATTTTGAAATAATGTAGGTGTGCATGGTGGGTTAATTTTGCATGGATATCAGGCACTCACCAAAGCTTCTCCATCATTCCCCTACTGAGCTGGATAGGGGAGAGAAAATATAACAAATGGTTCTGTCAGATATGGGGAAGCTTCTAGCAAATCCTCCTGGAAGCCACCCCTATAGCCTCCTACTACCAAAACCTTGTCACGCAAACCTGACAGAACGTGGCCCTTAAGAACATGGTTCAGTGGTGGACTTCACAGTATTGGATGTCTGATCAGACTCCATTATATCACAGGACTTTTCCAACTTACATGATTCCAGGAAAAGCAAAACTTGCTTTTAAAAGACAATATAGTGCCCCATGGCAATACTGCATTAATGTGGTGGCTCACCGGAGAAAGCCCAAGTCTTTCTTCTTCTCATAAAAAGATAAAAGACCTTCTATATGTTAAGGTTTCTTGGCTATGACAGAAGGATAATATATCAAAATGAGTATCCTTTAAATTCAACTGTAGTGTCCTTATGTGCTGTTGAAAAGTTAATATTATATGACAGTCATGAACTTCAACAGAGAATGTGGTTGACATTTCCTTTCAGAAGCATACTCTGAAAAATTACAGTAACTGAGTTTGAAGGACCAGCCACTGAGGCTGAAATGCCTTGGAGGGAGAGAAGAAAAGCACTCATTGCTGGAGGAAAATATCTTCTGATTTTTAAGGCTTTAGACTGCCCAAGATCAAGGACATGATCAAATACCTAATTACTACCCACACACAAAGAAAATTTTAAAAAATTAAATCTTTTAAAATAGTATCTCTCTGTTTGGTTTAGCCTTTATTAGAAGCTGTGACTGTTCTCTTCACAAAAAAAATGTACTAGGAATTACCTCAGACTATTTTCTATTCATTCCCTTCACTGGAATATTTCATGAGCATTTTCATTTCTATGTCAAGAGTATCCTTGCATGCATGAGGAAGTGCTTGTTCTACAAATTTAAATTGCTGTGGTCTGTAGCTGCAGGGCTGGTTACTATATTCTTCCTCTAATCTCTCAGAGATGTTTTTTCTAACCTTAGAAAATTCATGCTCTTCACCAATCCTCAAAACTACAGTGTCAGCCTTTGGGAGATAAATAATCAAATTCCTTTACTGGAAGACTTCAGCTTCCAGTAAGTAGACTGCAGTGTCCTTTCAGGACGGACTGAAATGGAAATTTGTTTGAGGTTTTCCATAAAGCATCCATGACCAGCAGTGCCACAGAACAAACTTCTGCTACTTCTGTGCTATTTAAAAATTATACTGATAAAATAATAGTAAATCTATAGAAATTTGTATGTTTTTATTAATGAAACTTTTAGATGAACCTACTCTAGCTAATAATTGTAACAGGCTCAAATGCTATTCTTTAAGTCTGTCGTTATTCTTTCTTCCAGCCATCCCTTTTGTCACACTCTTTAACCCAGTACAATGCTCATTTTGCCATTCGACAACTTCTGCAGAATGTTAACTAGAACAGAATAGGAAAGCTCCTTTGTTAATCTTGGATACAAGTTCACTGTCTTTCTC
Organism: Melozone crissalis; assembly: GCF_028551555.1. NCBI lineage: Eukaryota > Metazoa > Chordata > Aves > Passeriformes > Passerellidae > Melozone > Melozone crissalis. Next base: position 38,362,166 of record NW_026535794.1, read on the forward strand.
TGGCCTATACTGCTTAGGAACACTGTGAACTTTGTAAGAACTTCTCTCCATATTAGCCCATGAAATCTTTCTCTTAGTTTCTGCTTTATTGGATAGGACAATCTGAATCAACACATTTGCAGCTAGCACCTAACCAAAAGATATAATTTAGCATTTTACTAAGGTAGAAAAATTAAATATATAAGAAATTTAGGCCTGCTATATAACTCCCTATCCCTATTTATTAATTTCCTAATTATTCTTTCCTTGTGAATATTTAATATACCTCCTCCATTTTATGCTACTAGTGTCCTTACATACAAGAGTAAGTTAAGCATGCATTCATTCTACCTTGAGCAGCCATCTACTTACATAATTGCAAACAACTTTTTTTTTTTGGGAGTCCTACAGGTGCAACTTCTTTAGCATAACATTATTTTCCAAATATTTGTACAACAGTCAATATTCAGGCAAGGCCACTATAACACAATGTTCTCAATAAGTTCTATTTTAGTCTCATAACAACTTTATATGTCAAAAATATACAGCTTCTTCTAGGACTTAGATAGCTGTGCAAAGGCCTTTTTAAAACCACCTATTTATGTTTCTTCAGCAGCAAAACTCAGAGCGGTACATGCTGAAAGGGGATCAAATAACTACTACTGTAAACCAACTAAAACTATCTTACAGTGTAAACTACAGCAGTTACTGTTACTTCTACATAAAGGACATGAAACATGATTTTGAATAACAAAAGCTGAATATAGGATTGAATCATCTATTCCACAAGTAAATTAGGAATCTAAGTCCTTATGAACTTAGAAAAAAGTTCTTCAAGCATATCATGTTTAATGATCAGATTACCTCAGAGACTGGCCCGATACCTGGATACCTGGACATTTTAAAAGTATTTTTAAACATTAGACCAGTGGAAGAGATGAGCTATTCATAGAACAAGTTTTTTATTAAGAGAATATCAGCTTCTTTTTTTTTTTTCCTATTCAAAAGAGGTTATTGTTTCTGAGTGTTCCTTATCTATTGCAGGATAGCGATGTTGCTACAGTTATGCTGGGGTCACCCTGAGAAAGCAGTGGCTTGAGGACCAATGCAGGACTCTGCTTGCAAATGGAATTGTATCTTCTGAAAGTCAAAAAGCCGGCCTCTGTCCCAAGACAAAGGATGATCCACTATTGCAGATGCTGCTCTGACATCCTAGAGCTGAGTGTTAACTTTCTTCTGCAGTACAGAATACCTGTTAACTTTCAGCAAGATGCTCGATGGCCAAATAAGACCTCAGTATTTAGAAAACCAAAATGAGAATATGAGAGAATTAGATAATTGTGTGCTTTTGGAAAGTGAATTGCATAATTATCATTACTATAATCATTCTAATTGTTATTATCTGGGTCTCTAGGCATCTTAAAAGCTGTGAAACAGCCTTTCTCTGCTTCTACTTAATAAAACCCTAATTCATAGAGGTTTTGCAAGGACATCTGTATTATATAGGATTAGAGTATTTATTCTTCTTCCTATCCCAGGTATCCAAAGTACAACTAAGGAAGACAATGAGGAAAGCTTTTCCTTCCTAAAAACAGTGCTAGAAGTTCAACTGCATCTGCCAACACAAATATTAAGACCTTTCAAAGGAAGCAAGCAGCGAGACTGAATGAAAGAAAATGGCTCCTTACACAACATGGAATTAAGCAGTCAAAATTCTTGGCCTAGAAGTGTTGTGGATGCTTAAGGATTTCATAGGTTCAAAGGGGAATGGAACACACCAAGAGGGAAGAAAAAAAATCCTCTGAAAGGTGCTATGCACCCAGAAAACAACTCTGGTTCTGACAGTCCCTGAGCTGAAAAGTGTCAGAGGATGGAAGGTATGTGCACTTGCTGTGTTTTCCAATGCATTTGTTTTCATTCAGTCAAACAATACTTCAGTCCCATGTACAGTACTAACTCCTATATATTTGCACAGAATCCTTAACAAAATAACATGAATTAAGAATCTTTTCTGCTTGGGCCAATTCAACTTCCATTTTAAAGTTCAAATTCAACTTGCCAAATAAAAACATTTATGGGCTCTTTTTGTTATTTGGACAAACCCAAGTGCTGCCACATCCATTTCTTGGCATGGTTGCAATAAGCACACTAAAATTAGGATACAAGATAAAATTAAGCACTTTGGCAATTGAAATTGGATTATCTCAGCACTGAATTCATTGCCAGCAATGGACACAGCAGGAAAAACCAGTGTGAAATACTTGCAATTGAGTTCACAAAAGTACAAGCAGCTGTCCACACGCAGAGCATCTTCTGTCATGTCTCTAACTACAAGGAGTGGAGTACCTTTATTGTGGCAGCACAAAAAACAGTAAAGCAACAGACAAAAAGAGGAATATTAGGGAAGAAATAAAAAGGAATATTAGGAAAATGGTGGAGAATGATATCTACCCATATCATTACAAAACCCTTTGTACCACCATTTGTCAAAGCCATGAAAGACAAAACTAAAAAAACCTCTAATGACATCAAGGAAAGGGTACTAAAGCATAATTTAGAGTATTCATTTTGGCTTTAGTTTCAATTTAATAATTCAGACACACATAAATTAGCATAAAATTCATAGATTTTCAGCTTGCAAACATCAGATAGAATTACTTTAGTCCTTTTGGAGGGGCTTCCCCATGAAACTGCTACTCATATTTTGCTACTTCTCAATGAATGCTCCTTGTATATCTAAACTCTAGGCACATGAACCAAAACTGTTCTATGAGTGCTGTGACTAGTGGAAACAGTCACGTTGGTAAAATAGCAAAATATAACTGGGAAATATTTTACTGTATTGAAAAATTCATACATATAATAGAGGAGCACAATGGGAACCTAAAGACATGGGCCTCGAGTTCTCTAATCTCAAAAGTATGAACAAAAAAGTATTAACAAAATGACAAAAAATAATACAGAAGCACACAATGACAACATACAAATATATTTTATATCTGGTTTAGTGGGAGTATTCTTCAGAGTTAAGATTCAGAGGTATGAGATGTAAATGTGTAGGAGAACCCAGAGTTTCTGAGGTCCTAATTCATATGGGTACTTTTCAACAGCCCACTAAAACTCAAGGGGAAAATTTGTTTCAGAAGTATCGTTTTTAATCATTGCTAAGTCACCATTGTCTCTAAGTTATTTAAAAAAAAAATTCTTGTAGTCTGTCTTTCAGACAAAAATTCTCTTTAAAGAGCACTATCAAAAACAAGTTTAATCCATCTCCAGTGGATTACATATCCTCTTCCTACACTTTGCAAAATTCTCATAGAAGAAGACTTCATTTCAGCCAGATTATCCTTGTTATGCCTGAAGTGGAGCTGAAATCAATCTTCCATTTATTTCCTATGGGAAGACAAGAAGGGCAAAGAGAACTGGGAAATGAGACCTGGAGGCAAACATAGTGGTTTCAGGTCAGGGAATAAGAAAGTATCACATCCTAATCTTAAATTACTGGACAAAGAAAATCAAATTGGATCCATGCAATTAATGCATTAAAGGATATTCTCCCAGACCATTTCTATCCTTTTGCTTCCACAATATATAAAAAACTTCTCAAGAAACCACAAGCTCTAACTGCTTCCAAAGAATAGTGGTAAGGTGAAAGAGAGTCACAGCTAATGATGATGGTACAAGCAGTTATTTCCACATTTCTCATCTGTAGGCTCCATTAACGTCAGACAGCTTTTGAATTTTTGTCTAGTCCCTTTTTATTTTGTATACCTTTTAAGAGAAATCAGCAATTTAATGCTATTAGTGATGTACCCTCCTAAGCATGTCACCTAGCATGATGCCAATTTAGAGGCTCAATTGCTTGGAGGGCAAGCTGAAAAGAAAATAAGTGTTCAGAAGCTGTGGGAAACATAGCATGTTACCCTGACCATGCAGCTTTTCAGTTTGATGCTGATTTGAGGCTCAGGGGAACTCTTGGAGGCTGTGTTAAACACTGTGCTCTATTAAGCAGTCACCAGAAAGAGGCACAGTCTGGACTCACCTCCTGAAAAGTTTCAGAACACTTCTGTCCTTTTCAACAGCTCAGTCACATAGCACATAAGCTTTGAAATAAAAATTGAACCATAAAGCTATGCAATAGTGTAACAGGGCAAGATGACCCTGGCAAGTGCCTGGGGAAAGCATACTTTTATAGGATTTGATATGCATGGAGTAAATTAGGAGACATTTAAGCTCCCATTACATTCAGACCTTTTCCCCTAGATTTCAAAATCTATGCCAGAACTTAAACAAAATTTTACTTTCATTTAAGTTATTAGCATATTGCAGGTGAAAATAAGGCCTACAATATTAATCATACAAATTTGGGAGCATTTCAGAGTGCCTGCCCTGGCCAACCAAACAGCAGGGCAGGGACTTCAAATTTCTCAGAGAATCTGTGTATGGTTTTTGCTGCATTTCAGCAAAAACATATTGGATTTGTTGTTTGTATGTATTCCAGAAAAATAAATGGGTGCTTTCAAAGATTTGTCTCAAATATTACTACCCTCCTTTTCATGGGATATAAATCTACTATGCAACAGATAACTGCTGCCAGTCAATAATGCAAAAAAAAAAAATCATTCAAGGATATTGAAGGCTAAAATTTGCATAATAGCTACTTAGACTACAGATCCAGCTGGATCAAGGTGCCTTTGAATGAAAAATATATACACATACAAAAAATATGGTGGTGGACACTTCAAGGAACTGACAGTCTAAATGACTGACCTAAAAGACAGGTAAACATGTGACAAATAGCAGGAAAAATCATGAGATATGTTAAAGGTTCAAGATAACATGAGAGGCCCAACAGTTTTGTCTCTGTACAAAAGAAATACAAGATTTGCTTATGCTGTCAGGAAGAGATGTTTTGCTCTTGCTCACCAATCAAGTATTGGATTCAATTTCTGTGAGTCAAAGGCAAAGCATTTGCGCATGGTCTTAGACAGCATATTCCAAGGTTAATTTACAGAAGGAACCAGGCACATTTGAGCCCAGGGAGACAGAACACAACATTAACCTTACTGAATTGCTCTAAACCTCTTCATGCAGCTGTTAATGAACAAGTCTCCAAGACACAAATGCGAAAACAAAGTCTAAAGCAGAATTCAGTGATACCTGGATTTGCCTTCCAGCACTAGGATTTGGTACCTATTAAACAGTTTAATGCATTTATTTATTTATTGTGACCAGACTGTGCCCAGAGATATTTGAAAATTACTTTCATTTTATTTTCAGGCCAAACACTATTTTTTAAAAACTCAATTTATTCATGCTTCTGTGCTTGAAGACCTTGAGAGCCAATTCTTTCTGTGATATGTGTTTCTGTGCTATCAAGATATGTCATTATTAAATGCCCAAACAGTTTGACATACGCTGTCAGTGGCTCTTCGGGACTTTTTATGTGTTACCAACTGACTCACCAATATTTTTGCTATACATAGTCTAAACTTGAGTACTGAAAATGTTGATGTTATTCTGATCATTTTGATAGTCCACAAAGGAAAAGCTTTCTTTGCAGAAATACTTTTGAGCTTTCCATTCCAAGCCTCTGAAGATACTGATAACTTCCATTACAGTCATCTTTAAATCTAAGTGCTGCCAGTATGCTGACTGTTTTTCATTAAGCATTGGTATCTGAGCTACAGTATAAATACCAGGATAACTAATTATCTTCATGTGATAAGGAAGTCTAGCTCTGAACAGGAAACAAAAGCAATTCTGTGCAAACTGCTAGTCTGGGGATCTCTGTGATACTGATCTCCCAAAACTATACCACAGCTAGTATCAGCATAAACAGAACCAATGTGTGCTCCTGCTTTAAGATTATATATTCTTCAATGCTGTTACATGGCCTGAGCACCCTATGCCCTTCTGACACTTCCAGTGCAGTTTGTTTTCTCACAGCCTCTCATCCTCTGAAACTCTAGAAAGGGAGAAGAGCTATAAAACAGGCTTGAGAGTTGACAGGAACTGCTCAGGCAGAGCAATCTGCTGAGAATGATCACTGCCATCTCGAGAGCAAACTGCCTGGCCTGCTCTGGACTAGCTCCTGCCTATTTTGGCTTCTCTTGCTACTGTGACAATAAAGGGTAAGGGAGACAAGGAATCCATCACACCAGGCCCAAGGATCCTGTAACCTGGAAAAAGAGGACTGTTGAGGGCTTTCTCCTGCACACTCATGCCCTGCACAGAAATGCCATTTTCACCACAGACATTGCCGCATTTCCTGGGTAGAATATGACTTGGGCACAATCAGAAGCAGTACAATTAACCACAGTATGGAAAGGAGACAACACTTTTTGAGAGAAGTCAGAGGCTGAGCAAGGAAGAAAAAAGATTATACCTGGACAGTGGAAGGGAAATGCAAAAGTTCTGGGACCGGAGGAGCCTGTAGCAAGCATCTGAATTCTAAGGCAATTGTGACACTGTCATTTCTCAAGTTTCCTCCAGTGTGATCATCTGTTCTTTTATTTCTACTTACTTGTGCTGTTCAGCCTTCTGATTTCTAAAACTTACTGTCATAGAAATGACAGAGTGCCTTAATTCTTTTATGAAAAAAGTTTTGACTGGTACACAAATATAAAATGACACTGTTTGACCTTGGAGTTAGACACATTGCTCCTTTAACAAATATTATCCTTCCCCACTCCCACATTAAGAGACATTTGGTTAAAGTAGAGTGACATTAGTGGGTTTCAGCAGCCATTTTTCTTTTTCCTGGAATATCAGGGGGCCAAATTATCCACTGGCACGATTTCAACAAAGTCTAGCAGATGATTCCAACAGGAATTAAGCCATGGGCACGACATAGCAAATTCTTTCCATCACTGAGCCACAAAACGGGGTGGGTTGTTAACACTGCTTCCCCAAAGTTCTATCCAAATAATTCAGGATTAATGCAAACCAAAAGCTATCTTAAAATAATCAGTTCTACAGCATTTAATCAGGTGATAAATGAGCAGTTCATTTTCTTGGACTGATAAGATGCTCTGTGATTTCCTGTGTGTTCCTGTATGTATCACTTGTTAGCAAACATTGTGTGTTCTCCTTTAGCAACAAGGAATAATTACTGAACACTATTTTAAGTTAAAAAAATTAGAATTATCCCTTCAGAAAATACATATGAAATACAACAAATGACATGAAGAGAGAAGCTGTGTTTGAAAACATCATTTTAAACATGCTAAAATTACTCTTGAGGTCTTCAAGTGAAAAAAATTACAAACCCAAGCAACAAAATAAATTTTAAAATACCCAAATCACAAAATCCCAACTCTCAAACAAACAAACAAAAAAGCCTCATAAACAACCACCAGAAATTCAAAGCATGTTTAATAGCATGGTCAACTATAATTGCTCTATATTGGAGTCACAATGTAGTTTACTCATAATTTATGAAGAAAAAGTATGCAAGTCACCTGTTCTCTGAAATGTGAGCAGCCCCGAGAGAAAGCTCACAGCTCTGCCAAAAATATAAACAGACTTTGAAAGCTGCTTGTTAAGAAAAGGGTGAAAGGACATTTGCAAATAAATCTTCATAGACAGACTTCTTCAGACAGCCACGTACAACTGCTGTAACATATTTATAGAAAGTTGATTCATGGTCACAGAGACACTAAGCATACTAACCATTGGCAAAGCAGTGCCCTGACACTTAAACCAAATGAACTCTGACAAAGACGGAAGTACTCAGGCTTACACTCCTGCAGAACACTACCAGTTTGATTAGTGTGCCAGAATTAAAATAAACTTAAAAGGGAATATGAAAGAATTTCTTTCTCCCTGCTTCCCCATATCTCTCCCTACTCTCAACTATTTCTGCCAGAGACACCACTAAAGCCTTTCTTTTGTCTTTGAGAAATAGGAGACAAAAGAAAAAACATTAAAACACTCCTAGAAGAAAGGCAATGCAGTAGTCAGGAGAATAGGGCAAGATTTAGAAGACTGAGGTTTGCAACTCAGCAGTCTACCATGGACATCTTGTGAGTTCCTCACAATACCTCAGATGACCATTTTCAAAAGGATATTTAAGTGCCTATCTCCCTGTGAAATTGATGGGATTCAGACAGTAGGATCCCTTTGAGGAGCTATGTTGAGGATACCCCTGGTGCAGGTAGCTGGGCTCACAAACTGCAGATTGGGCTGCAGACTGAAATGCAGACTGAACTCCCAGTAGGAGCCCGAGACAGGAGGTCATGAACTGCCAACCCTTTGGAATACTAAAGGGAGTGAAGATACATTTAACCAGGGGGATGGACACTGTGAGATACAGCAGGAGCTGGAAATTATCATCTTTCGGGGAGCAAAGTAGGTGAAGACCAGTGACACCAGTGAGGTGGATGGACATGGAGAGAGCAGGAGCCAAAGACTTGGAGGAAGAGCGAGACTGGAGCATAGAGAAACAATGAGGGTATAAAATCCTTGGGTTTCATTTGATTTGAAAAAGTGATTCTTTTTTTCCCCTCTTCATAAATTTGAAAAAGAAGCCAGAAATAATGAGCATTACCAGAATAAATTAAAAAATACCATAGAAACTCTTATGGTATTCCTCCTTTCAAAAACCTAAGTAATTCCTAAGGCTACACTGGGGTTTTTTTTCACACACTGAATAATCCTAGTCTTGACTCATGACAAACTAAATTGATAAACTAAATTTTTTTAAACTCTTTCTGAAAGAGAGAAAAATAAGTTTTCTGAAAACCATTTTGCTTATTACCATTCCAGGTTCCTGTGGAGCTTGAATTTTCTTCTCCAAGTGAAAGAGTAATGTATGGCTTCTCCAGTTCACCAGCCTTCTTAGATGTTAAAAGCCTGAATATCTAGACATGTCCACAGTTCCATTTCTCTTTACCTGGAGCAGTGAGTTCCTCTTCCAATAGGCTCAAAGTAGTAGACAACCCCTTGGCACAAATGTAGAAAAGTGAGGCAAACAAGTACCACTCCAAAATAACTCTAAAGATTACACCAGTAGTTGAAGGCACTTTCCATTGCCAGTATGCTTACATGCAACAGAGTGAAGCTGCAAAAGCTAGTGCTGCACTGGGAACTGCACCATTTTAACTCTGAGGAATAATTGTCCCAATCAAACAGTGGAATACGATAAAAAAACTGTTCATTGAGCCCCTTCAGATTCCCTTACTTCTCAGCAAGGGAATTTTCTCTGAAAAAATTTACTTTTCTTCTCACAGACACTCTTACTACTGAGCAATTAAACTCTCAAAAGCCTTTTTTTTTTCTACTGGTTTGTTCCTAAAATTGTTCAAAAATTCTTTCTCGGGAGGAGAGTGAACAAAAGAAGTTTCAACATGAAATTTATGTATCTATTATTCTAATATATTAAAAGCAATACTCAAATAATCTCAATATTATGTTACAACAATACAGCATGCTGCATTTTAATGCAACGAAAGCAAAAAAAAGGCTGAATAAATGCTGAAAAAAAATCTGTCTAATTGGTTTCTATTCAACTTTGAATTTAACCAATAATTTTGATATCAGTCTTGCACTTACATTCAATTATGACTAGCAATGCTTTGACATATTCAGTGCAAAACATGTAAGGAATATATTTTGTGTTATCCTCTCTTTTCATCTTATATCATCTTCTCTTGTATTTCAATACAAAATAGCAAATGTGTTTAGTCCCTTGAGGAATTGGAGAGGCTGAACAAACATTCCACATCCTGTTGGCTGTTTCTATCCAAGCTTTGCTAATGATAACAAACCTTTTGAAGTTACTACAGCTCTGGGAGAGACAGACGGTCTTTATGGAAATGCCAGCATTTCAGAAAGAAAAAAAAGAAATAAAGGAAATATTTTTTTCCTTGATTGGAGCCAAATTACAAAACAAATTCCTGATTTAAATCTGCTGGTTATTCTCCAGTACCTTCTCCAGCACCTCAAACACCAACACCAAGTTTTTATTACAGACAACCCTGGGCACTTCTGCAGTGCTAGTAAATCTCAGGTTGAAATTTCAAGATTCTGGGATGTACTGGATGAGACAGTATTCTTTCTATGCCAGTAGAAAGGAACACTCACTTAAAATCCTCTTGGAAAAATGCAAAATTAAATTTTATAAAACTCTCTGCACATTTTTGATATGTAGATACAATAAATAATAACTTATCGGCAGCAGTCATCTATTCCATTCTGCCAATTTAAGATTTGTGCTTTAATATATTTTGCAGTTTTATCTAATCCTTATTTTATCTAAATATTTTCCATCAATTTCCTCTAGTACTATCACAGAACTAAATATATTTCAGTCCCTCTAAGCTTTATCTGAAGTCCACATTATCTCCACATCTCAAACATTCATGTCTGAAAATTTAATCTTAAAGGCTCTTCTGAACTTTTTTCAAACTTTAGCTGCTCAGATAAAACCACTGATAGGATTTTATTTCCTCCCTTCACTTTTTGCATTATTCTGCTTGGACAGGATACAAAACTCAAAGCCAGTATTCCATTCCATAAGTACAGCAGCAGGCTCTGCAGAGACACAGACTACTCAAAGCACAACCCCTACATGCTCCACAGACACTGACTGAGTCACGACAATCTCTCAACACTTTTTGGAAACAGTTTCTCTTCTACAAGAATGCTGATTGATCAGGAGGCACCTATATCAAAGGCTGCACTGCTGTAATTCATATTCACGGTGTCGCACACTGTTTTGTTGTGCAGGATGAAAGTACTGTGAAAAAAGTGAACACAAACTGAAGTAGAAAAGTCTGAATAGAAAAATTAACCCTGAGTTAAGCCACCAGAAGACATAAAAACAAGGCAAAGATTCTAGGCCAAAACCGGTAATATTTTTCTGCCATTTAATAAACTATGATGTTAGAAATACACTAGCTTAAGGAGGGGGTTATATACAGTGTCATTCACATAAGAACACAAATGTTTATTCTTAAAGTCAAGACAAGTTCAGCTTGGTTGCAGTGAGCTATATGCAGAAAGGTTTTTCCCTCTTTTCTACAGTACTAGGAGCACAAGAGCATCAATGTACACAGGAAAATAACAGGAGACCCCTCACCTTTGTTCAGTTCCCCTACTGCTCTCCCTCACCCTTATCCCCAAAGCCCAATGGCATTGCATGGGGAGTCCCCTTGCAAGTGAACAATCCGCTCTCTGCACAGACTGTGGAAGGCACCATGGGCTGGGACACAGCTCTGCACACCCTCTTACTCTGCTCCACAGCCAGCAATCACACACACAGTAATAATCCTGAGCTCTTCCATCTCACAACTTCAGCACCTTTCGTGCAGCTGTGCCTTCCCTATGCAGTGCAAATACTTTCCAGCCTCTGCAGAGAAACAGGGTTAAATGGTTTGAGGACAAAATTGCTTCCTTATATTCTGCACTGAGTCCTGCCAGGCTGAGTTGTGAGGAAGTAAGAGAGATTTCAAACTCCTGCTGTCAGAAACATTCTCTTTTGATGGATAAATAAGATTCCAGAGTCAATCTGGCACCCCTTGCCAGCATGGAGTTTATTTTTTAGGACAGTTGTAACAAATGTAATGTAATAAGGTACTAAATCAATCATCCATATTTTTGGCTCCTGTTGTTCACATGCTAAGCTGTTATAAGATAGCCAGTTATATAACTATAATTTTAACCCTTAAACTCCAAATGAGAGCAACAAAATAGACACATGAATAATCAGGCCTAAAGTACAGTGTCTTCTGCTATACTGCCAGTCTAATTCTACAAATTACATTTATTTTTCATGTTTCTTGCCAAGTGGAAAACACTACCCATGGGAAAGAACTTAAACATTAACTTTCTTTCAATATTCTTTTTTTTTTTAAACCCCTCAACTATTCTGCATTGGATCTTAACATTTTTGATCCCCTTCCTGCCTGTTTCTCTTACTTCTAAATCAAAAAGCTGAAGTGTCATGCTTTAAAGAAAATGCAGGGATGTAATACAGAGAAGGACATTGAGAAACAAAAATGAAAGAGTTTAACAACTCCAAAATATTATACCCCCCTTTTTTTACGATTATTGAAGTTTACTAATAGAGGCTGGCATCCTATGAATAGTGTGGGTAATAGAAGCTAGGAACTGAGACCAATAGCGGCATCCAAACCTGGAGATCAGTAGAGACCAGTATTGAACCCAACTGTGCCTGGAGCCTCCTCAGCTGTACCCATCTCCCCATGGAAGAGCAGCAGCTCCCAGCAACTTCCTGTGGTTTCTTCACCATTAATGTCTGGGAAGGAATACTGAAGCCTCCAGGACTTTTGACCACTTCTACAGACCCACAGAAATGCAGTACCAGGTGCTATAAACATGGAAATGTTCTTTGTTCAACCTGTTCTGATTGCTACTGGTACCTTCCACTTGCTCCTCAACTAAAATCGGCAGTAAATCACCCCCCACCTTATCAACTGCAAGCAGAAATTGCAACAAAAATTACAGAGGTCAGCAGAAGGGTATCTGGTGCCCAGTGAAGCCCATTATGTCTTCCTCATTACATCTTTAATTTCTTTTGTTGTCATAACAGCTGGAAACCCTTGGCATCAACAACCTCCTTAATACATTTACACCACAAATTGACCACAGTGAAATGTAATTTGTTTCTCAGAAGCCAACGCAATGAATTGAGCCCATAAACAATAAATTTCATTTCTACTGTAAGCTCACAGACACAATAAAATATCCTATGATACATGTTCATATCAGTTAAAGGTAAGAACTGGATGTGATTTGATCTTGGTGTTGTCATCGAGTTTGGAATTTAAAAATGCCTGAACTATATTGCTAAGCATGTTAATTTAAAACACTTTCTAGTCAAATGGGAAAAAAAGAGAGAGTTTAGCTCCTTTTTAAATGTAAGTACTGCTTATCCTGCTGTTCTGAAGGAGGCAAAGGCCCTGTGGAAAAACAACAAAATGCAGGCTTGTGAAATTAAGAGTTAGTGTCATACAATTCATTTCAATGAGGCACAAGTTAGAAGCTGTCAACAGCTGGGTTTGATGAACTTCTAAGGTTGACCTAGGAGCTCATACTTACTACAAATCTACATTTTTACTGCATGTCAAACGGCTGCATTAACTTGCTTCCTGCACATCATGCATACACGTGCATTTGGGTTCTTTTATGAAATCTGTATACTTTTTTATGCCTAAAATTGTTGTAAAAGTGAGCTATTACTATTGTCACAGCACTGGTTGTAAGTGCTTTATTTTCTCTGCTTTATTACTGGCAGCCTCCCCTTCTAAAAAAACCCCAAAATTCATGCAAATTGAGGCATATATTAGTGATGATTTTGAAGACATTTTAAAAGAGATCAGTTGCCATGGTTTTGTATTGATTAACCCTGTGTTTACTGATTGACTAAAAGTTTTTATACTATTAGTAAGCTGAAATTAGTGTCTACGGACTGGCATGCATTGACTTAAAAAGGAACACTAGAATCAAATGAAAAATTGGACTTTGTAGAATTAATTTCTGATTAAACTGATCATTATTTCTGGTATTAAATTTAAATGGAGAGCCGTTACACTCTGACACGTTACTATAAGCAATGAAAGCAGCTTCAACTAAAAATCTTATGTATAAGAGTTAAATAGGAAAAAACTATATAAATTCATTATTCATTCAAGTCAATATGAGAAACAAACACTGAGACACCTACTTTTAGGGTATTAGGCTATCCATTTAAGATCACCTTATCACAAGATTAAAGGAGATGAACAGTTTCTGTTTACAGACAAAAACAGAGGGATTTTTTTCCACTCTAAATGGTTTTTATATATCAAATATTTTATTACAACTGTTCTTTCTAGATGTATTCTACTTGGCAAAAAGTTAATGCAAAGATCATGAAACAGAGTCAAATAAATCAGAGAGAACAAATTATAGTAAAAAATACACCAGCAAGTATATACATGAAAAACAGTCAAGTAATATTTTGGTTTCATCCTCTAAGGAAAAAAGAAAAAAGTTGCAATAAAAAACAAACTCTTCTCCTGTATCCAGGTTAGCTTGAGATTTGGGGGTTGTTATGTTTGTTCTCTGGTGTCTTTCAAGAAAGACTAAACTGCGGTGGACATACCCAAATCAATTCAAGTATCCAGTTAGAGCAAAATGCAATGTCTTTGTGCTCTTTATCACTTCAGCTGTTGGACTTACCACTGGGTGATGGCCGGAGCTCTGAACACAGAGCACATTGCACTTCACTGGCAGTCCCATGGCTTTACATCTGCCAGCCCATAGAGCAGTTTCAACTTTCTGTTGCCATGAAATCCCAGGGCTCTGCAGGACCCCCTACACTAATGAGGAACCTGGGAACACTTAAGAAAAATTCTCCTAAATATGTTCCTTGGTTTGTGGGTTTGTTTTCTTTTTTAGAGAAAAAAAATGGTGTTGTCCCAAAGCTAATACCCAACAGTGATCTCAGATAAGCATCCCAGCACTTCAAACACCAGAGAAGAACAGGAGAAGGGGCACAGCAGTACCACTGCAACGGGTGCAGAGTAAACTCAGGTGGCAGAGGAAAAAGCAGACCACAGATACAACTAACAAAGTATTGAACTAGAGATCTAATGGAACCGAATAGACTAGAACTGGATCAAACAATAAATTAAATTCATGGCACATACAGGAAAAGACAAATTCAAGAGGGACCTACAGCATTCCATAATCATGCTGAATCCAGATGGTAATAACATAAATCGTAATACAGGACTACAGGTAAACTCAGACTGCTTTGTGAGCACTGACAACTTGACTTCTTTCCACTTTCTACCAGAAGGGAAATGCAAAGTTATTTCACCTGAATGCAAAGGGCCTTTTATGCCTAGCATAAACCTGTAATGATTCCTTGAATTTAAGAAACTTAACAGAGGGAGAATGATAAAACCTATACCTGTTTTATAGCATGTTTGTGGGAAAACATTATCTCAACCATTTTACAAGAATACAAAAGAAGGGAAAGTTCCATATATCTGTCAGTTGTACTAAGAAATCCCTAAGCTTAATTAAATGCTTAACTCAGATAAGCTCTAATACTACATGTCAACTGTAAATGTGCAGAAAGCACCCTTAAAGACTCCTCTAAATATAGAATCTACTTGTTTAACATAGAAATGGAGCTTTACTGCACATAAATATATTTTGGAATATTAAAAAAGAAATTAAGAGTGTCATATAGGACAGGAAAGAGCAAATAAGTTGAAGGATTATTGCACGCTAATTTAATTTTCCAGTAATATAGAGTCCATTATATAGTCACTATCAATGGTATAAGGTCAAAATTATATTACACTAAGAAAGCATCTTCTGAATTCAGACTAAGGAACTGAAGGATTTAAAAGTTTAAAGAACTTAAAGATTTAAGTAAGAAACTTACCTACTTAAAGCCTCTTAGTCAGACACTCAAGAGTGGTCAGAATCTGGTGTTAATATTGAAGGTTAAGAAATCAAATAAAACTAATTTTCAAAGATGCAAAGAATTTATACATCTACCCTAAAGAACAAAGGGATTGGAATATGTAAAATAACACAGTCTAGACATGAGTGTAGGAATTCAAATCTGAATAACTAAAGTGAAATTTTGCTTAATGGAGACATGATTGCATCCCTAGGGTATTGTTTGTCTTGTTTTCACTTTCATCAAAACTTTTATCACTCCATTGTGCTGGTTTAGGCTGGGATAGGGTTAATTTTCTTCATTCTGAGCAGTAGGAGGCTGTGTTTCAGATTTGTGCTGAGAATAGGGTTGATAAGGTAGAGATGTTTTTGTTATTGTTGAGCAGGGCTCATGCAGAGCCAAGGCCTTTTCTGCTTTTTGTACTGCCATGCTGGGTAGGAGACTGGGAGTGAGCTTATAAGGGGAAACACCAGGACAGGTGATCCCAACCGATCACAGGGACACTTCCAACCATACAGCCTCATGCTCAGTCTGTAAAGTGGGGGGATGTTTGGAGTGATGGCATTTGTCTCCCCAGGCCACTATTACACGTGATGGAACCCTGCTCTCCTGGAGATGGCTGAACATCTCTTTTCCCATGGGAATCAATTAATTCCTTACTTTGCATAATGTACAGATTTTGTTTTCTCTACTAAAATGTCTTTATCTCAACTCCCAAGTTTCCCAGCTTTTACCTTTCCAATTCTCTCTCTCACTGGGGGAGAGAGTGAGCTGCTGCATGGTATTTGGATGCTGGTTAGGGTTAAACCATGACCCTCATTTAGCTAGAGGAAATTAGTGATTTCATTACATAGAATAACTGATTGGATGCGATAACTGAATCTAGAAATTATTCTATCACAAACTCACAACTTTAGCCAGGTTGCAATGAGGGTATACAAAGTAGACCACGATCATTAGTGTGACATAAAACTGTTTTATAGTAATATGAAATGTTTCCAGTTTAAACAGCTGGAAGTATAAGCTCCTTGATATCTAGGCAACATCATTCAGGGACTTTGCAACTAGGGAAAAATTGTTTCTAAAACAGGAACTGAAGTACTAATTTTTATAGCAGCTATCCCACAGTCAGCAGGACAGTCAGCATTTGATACTAATTTTAAAAACACAAATTGCATTCTGGATTGTAGAAGGATCTTGATGGGAGGCAAAGACATGACCTTCCGCATAACATCCTTTTTGAAAACATAACTGCTTCCACAGACATAGTGTGAAGTGCTGCTTGTCACGATCTTGGTTTCAACACCATGCCATAAATTCTCCATGTCCCATTAGGGACACTCACTCCATTTTCTTTTAACCAGAATGAAGCACTTATGACATTAAATCCTTTCACGTTTAAAATTAAAATAAACACGAAATATCCTTCCCCTTTTATTTTTTCTTCCTCTCTGGCAGCTACTCCTTAGCCACATGGCTCTGCATATGAACCATTGTCAATAGGCTGCTTTGAAGATGCATTCTGGATGGCATACTCAACAAAGCAATCCATGATAAGTATTAGAGACACATTGAAGAGCTCACCCTCCTTCCTTTCCCTTCCCATAATTACTGACATGCTGGAACTGACAGCTTCCTATACCCTTTTAATCTACTTTCTTAAAATGTGTTAAGCAGAGATACAAAACTTTCTAACTTTCTTCTTTTTTTTTTTTCTGTTGTAAATTGTGGAACTGCAGCCACTCCTTTCCTTTTAACAGAGTCCTTTGTATGCCCAAATCTCACAAAGGCATTAAATTTAGAAGACCAGCTGAAAATGTCTTGTCTGATTTACTGAAATTGTCACTGAAACTCATCAGAATTCTAGAGAACACTGTATTTTAATTTAAAAAGCCCTGCAGCAGCACTAACAAAACATCTCTAGGGTACGTATCCCTCCTCAATTGAGCTATATGGCAGGTTATACAGAAATCTAGCTCTAGTCATGGTCAGCTGTTCCACCATATTCCCAATGTAATAACAGTCCATAGAAATCAAAAGAAAAACGGACATGTGGAATCTATTTGGAGGGAACAAAATGAGAAAAAAAAAAAAACAAAAAAACCCCACAAAATAAGAGAAGACTCACCCCTCCAACCCTCACCAATCAATACCTAGAACTAAGAAAAAAGAAACACAAAGTTCAAATCTACAAGAAGGTGACTGAACCTATGTGGGGGAAAACTGCAAGCAGCCTCAAACCCTCCTGGTGTGGGGGGTTGCAGCTGTGAGACACAAAGTGTGCTGCTTTTAAATGCAGCCATCTTGCCCTGATCACTCCATATGGGATTATAAAATTTCAGTTTCAAAACAATGCATGAAATTCATCTGATTGGCATATTTTGGATCCCTTTTAAAGAGACTCTGAATTCCTAGTTCTTGGGGTAAGAAAAACAGCTTTAGAAGAATACATTTCCTTCTTGCAGGTAATACAAATTAGCTATTTTACCAAAAGAAATAATACCAAAATAATATCCCATTACAATGATAGGCAGTAACATAATTTTTCAGACAATTACCTTAAATACTTCCTGCTTTGCTCAAATTATTATAAACACACGGAGAAAATTAACTGTCTGGAACAGAGCAAGAGTGGCACTATGCACAACAAACACAGACATTGTTTCACCTCTTGAGAGATAATAATGTGATTATTGGGCTTTTGTGGCAGTTTATTCTGTCTGCAAAGGACTGAGAGTCTGAGGGTAGGGATCAGACAATTTTATTACATTAAGCTAATAGGAGTAATAACACAATTTCCAGTGTTTTTACACAGATCTCTGTTTCATACTACACAGTACAGCAGAACAGGTAGTATTACAGCTCTAATAGGATTCATAAAATTGTATTAATAAATGATGTCCAAAACAGTAGGGTTAAATCCTGTAACCATTCAGTATCTGCAACACATTCCTAATGGAATCATGAATTTTCTTTTAGACAGTAAGAGTGCTAATCTATCTTAAAATTTTGAAAAGCCATTTCTGCTCCCAGTGATAAACTGGTTATTGAAACAGTTGGGTTGGTGTGTAAATAACACTCTGATGTTAGATATCCTCCCTGGTCTTGAAAACATGGAAGCCCTTTAAGCTTCAGCACTTTAACATATTCTCTGGAGAGCTAATATAGGAAATCACCAGGGAAAAAATATCTGGGTACTGGCTTCAATTGCACCCCAGTAGAACTTTTTAAAGCCCCACAGTATGGAAACTAATTGTGCTTGGCACTGCTCTGGCAGCCCCTTGGGGGTTGGGGACATAATACTACGATTAATTTGCCTAGAAACTAATTCTACAGGTGCTGCCATAATTGAAACTTACAGTGTCTGAATTTTAGATTTTGATTTTAAGACTGCTTTGATTCAGAAAGAATAAGGAACAGTGGAAATCACTATTTTATTCTGCCAGTCAATGAGTTAATGAAAAAAAAATAAAGTGGGGTGGATGGGGTGCATTAATGTATTCATTTCACTTTCACTCCCATAAAGGTATACTACCCCACATTTGACATGGTAAGATAAACTATTTATATTTATGTTCCTAAATATTTTTAGTGTCCAGCAATACAAAAAAGGCAATAACCAACTGGTATAATAATCTGGTTTTAATTTTTGCAAAGTTTGTCTTAGCATAAAATTACTGCGAAGTCTCTGTATCCTTTCACTTTTTCATATTGCTCAAGAAATAAGTCACTTCCCTTGGTTTTGGATTTTAATAACATAGGATACTTAGTAGATTTATCATCAGTTATGTCTGTAAAGCTATGTTGCTTCTCTCAGCCTTCTCCACATCTGCGCACAAGCAGCAGTGCCCTCACATGGACATGAAACACCTAACAGTAGTGATTCATGGCTAAAGAAATTTCCTCTCAGAAATTTCAGTTAGGCTAATGCCTCCAAAGAAAATTTAAAATTTAATCTAGGCTAGAACATAACAAAGTTACAATTTAATAAAAACTTGCAAAGTTAAAGTAGAAGACAAAGGCTGGTTTCGCCTCCCTAAACTGCATATGTTGCACCTAACATGAACCACCAGGATATCAACAGAACAGGGTCACCTTTTATAGACATTAAAGTGTTTCATTCCAGTTTGGCAATTATGCAATAACAGTTGTTTAGGAGTTCAGAATTTGAAAGTACTAATTTTCTACAAAAAACTCAAGTTAGTTACAAAAACTTTAAAGATATCAAAGCACTTAACAAAGGGAGAGCACTAACAAAATTGTACACTGAAAATCAAACAAAATACTTTATGAACCAACTATTACAGTTCTTGAGATAAATAATGAACCTTCAGTAGAAGTGCAAATGATAAAACAGTTTTCTGTAATTTATAATTTTTCCTGTGATCTGCATTATCATAAAAACATTAAGAACTGGGCAGCCCTGCAGGTACAAAAAAGGTGATCTGCTGTTCAATAGCAAGTCAATTATTTGGATCATATTTTCAATGCAGTACATTTAAAGCACTTCTCATTATACTCAGAACTGGAAATATTTTAAAGAATTGTTTGGAAACTGAAAGTTTCTGACATGATATAGGAAATACACCTAATTACTCAGCTGGTTAAAGAGAACATCTGGGACTTTGCTGACTAAATTTAAGCCATTTGAGGGGCCTTTAAAAGGACAAACATCTGCAAAGGTACAGGATATTTTGATCACAGCATAGGCTGCTCTTGGGGAGTAGCACATGCAAATTCAGGTACAGTTATTCAATGTGCTAATTTCCATTTTGTGTTTTGGCATAGGGGCATAGAGCAACACGTATACACAGATGTTTTCCATTTATACCTGTATGTGTGGGCACGTGTGTGCATACATGCATATAATGTGTGAAATATGTAACATTTGGCAAAATTTTTCAGAACAAGGAGCACAATACTTGCAGTTTGAATCAGAAAGTCAATTGTCTTCAATTCCAGACTCAGTCAAAAACAGGGCAAGTAAATCTCACCTTTAAACTCGTTTATTTATAGAGACTGATTTTATGTTTCCTTCCAACATATATTTTGCAAGCTAATCAGATATAGGGAAACTTAACTATGACTTTCTAATAAAAAGTTCATATCAAAAAGTGTAACAATTTGAAGCACTACTATTCTAAGGAAAAGAACTTTAATTCTAGTAAAAATTTACTGTCTCAGTGTGGGAAAATTACAACTAATGCTCGGCATTATTATTTTATTTTATGCATTGATTCTCTTTTCTACATTAAAATGCAAAACATCTACAGCAGGTGTTAATTATAAAAATAAGTAAAATGTTGTAAAGAAGTTAAAATTAATATTTTCATTTCATTCTATATTCAGGAGCCAAAACCAGATTCACTAATTGCAATTAAAAGATTTCTCTCTCCTTTGCATGGAAATGAACCATTCTTGGAAGGAGACTCAGGGAAGGGGGCAAAAGTTCAGATATGAAAAGTATACTTAGAGTAGCCAAGTTAAGTAGAAATATATCTAACTAATTGGAAAAATATTAAGACAATTCTCTGCCATACACACACTTGAAAGGCAAAACACAGTTTTCCTTTTTATCTATCAAAAATATAAGAAGTTCATATGAAATTATGGAACGCACTGTAGGTTTAACTAATTTCCACATGCATAAAACCTAAACATACAGTATCTACCTGAGTTTCATTCTTGTGATCTGAGGTTCTTCAAACCACTTTAAGGAGGTCCCAATGAATTGCAATGGGAAACTTATTAGACTTGGAAGATTACAAATTATGGGGAAACAGCTAGAAAATTATGAAAGAGTAAAGAATGTTTTACAGCCCAAGGAGGCATTTATTCTGCTCTTTAAGTATCTTCCACTTAGAGCATTTACTCAGAGCTGGAACTTAAAAAAAATCAGATTTTTGGCACAGGACAAGAGATGGAAACCTGTGGCACATATTGGAGCTCATCTGGTTCTCCATAAGACATTAATTCCTAAGGAAAACATTTCCCACAAGCAGACAGGAAACCACATCAGACATCAAATGTCTTATAAGTGACATGGGGGTTCATTTTGTGGGAACAGAGCACTGAAGATATTACTCACTCTAGCATCTGCATCTAATTAAATTTGGATTTGAAGTTAAAGAGAAGAGCAACATTTATGTCAAATGCCGGTCAGTCTGAACTTATTAAGCGTGAAACTTAGTTGAGAAAGAGAAAATGGACTTGGATTTTAGGTCATGAAAAAATTATATCCAGTAGACTCATCAGGAGACTGCAAACAATTTGTAAGAGTCTTCAGATTTAGCAGGCTCCCCTAATGCCCCCACGATATTACTTAAAACTGTATTTCTCAGAAGAATATATTCTCACTAGATTAACATTTCTATCCCCCCCTGGAAGCAATCAAGGTAAATGTTATGCTATGGCATAAAAAATAACTCTGAAAACACCTTCAAGTATACAGAGCAAGTGATACTCCAGTAAAACCTTTCAAGTATTCCATGGAAAGACAGTATCAAGTGACTTCTCATAAACCATGACCTAGCCTTCACATGCTCCTCATATTGAAGATGCTCTGAAAAACAAACCAGGCAAGGCAGTTCAGCATGGAGTTCCTCTTAGCTTTCAAAATCAGAGATCAATTCTTTAGCCTCATCCCATATCTGTAGTATATCTTATAAGAATCACTGCAATAGATGAAGAAAAATTCTGGAAATGTTGCAGGTAACTAGTTTAAATTCCCCAAATAAGGCGGTTTGAATGTTGGGGTTTTTTTGGTTGTTTGGGTGGGGGGGGTTTTTTGTGTGTTTATTTTTTAAACTATGTGCTGTCTCTGGGAATTTTGACATTCACACTGCTGTTAGCTATACACAAAAAAAGTAGTTCTTAAATGCCTACTTTTGAGAAGGCAGTTTCCAAATGTACTAAATTGGGAAAACAGCTTAGCAAAAACATAAGTATAGGCATGATTTCAGAAAAGCCTTTTCTTAAAACAGCAACAATAAAAGAATATTAACAAGAGAGCATAGGAATTTAGCAGGAATAACAAACTCTAAAATATGAATGGACCTTGTTACAAGATTAAAGTATGTTCAAGACAGAAATCATCTGTATCTATGCATCCATTTCTACAACCCCTAGAGCAGAGATCTCTCTTGGTGACCGAAATAAAGCTCTTAAACTGCAATATTTATTCTTACATCATCGTTGAAACTTGGAGAGGCAAATACTAATGCCATATTCCAAAAAAGCACTCTTTGAATGAAACCACACAGGACAGATCCTTGTGGAACAGTGCAAAAATGGGCACAACTCCCATGAACCCACCACTCAGTGCTGCCTTTGGAGATCCCTGGTGGCAGGAGAAAATGGCAATCTCTGACAAGGAAGGTTTTTAGATTCCTCTGTAATCAGGAGTAATGCTGGCCAGGAAGTATTAGCATGTGGGTCAGCAAAGGTTGTCTTTGGAGGGGCTTAACATTTCTGCTACCTAAGCCAAAGCCAGCCAAGACAGCATTTTCAAGCTGTTATCTTTTACTCCAGAAATGCATCTCCTCTTCTACTATTAGCCTTTCAAATAATGTTTCAGCTAGAAAGACTTATTCTCTCTGGTTTTGTCATGGATTATTTGGCTTTAGATGATGTGAAAACAGACAGCTTTCTCCTCAAAGCAACATAATGCTAAGCTTTAGACTATCAAGCTTCTTTTGATCCTTTCAAACAATAGGACTAGAAAGTAGAACTGTTAAGCACTCCACCTGCCAAAAAAAGCTAGACTTGTATTTCATTTTAATGTAGTCTGGCTGGTGCCTTAATTTAATGTATCTGTAAATCGCCAAGAAATTCAGGTCAGGCTAGAAGAAGCACTACAATTTAGCATCTAATATAAGCAGTGCTGTGAAGTCACATTCAGAAAAACAATCATCCCTTGCTTCAGTGCTGATGTTCACTAGCAATAGCTGGGAATATTGTGGTAAGAAAAGTGGCAACATCTGATGGTATATTCAACAAGGTATCCTGCCACAATACTTGTTTGGTTTTCAAAGAGATACAAGATCTCCTGTGGTGAAAACAGACAACTTGAAGAATTTGCATTCTTTTGCCTTTTGGGTAGCAGTAAAACTATAATAAAAAGTACTAATTTCAGAAGCTTTATTACCAAAAATATTGAGAAAGGAAGCAGGGGGTTTCCTCAGCTGAAGCAATACAATGCCTATCAGAATAATGGCTGTAACCTAAAAATCTGGGCTATAAAACAGCATTATCTTCTTCCCCACACTCTGTCTGTAGTGCTGCCATTTAAACCAGCTACTTAATCAGAATGCAGTCAGAGGATTAATTTTGGAACTCAGAAATATCACAGATATGTCCCGGTTTTTTTGCATTTGTAAAGCCATATCCCTAGGACTGACTGGTATAATTAATTTTACCCAGTCAGCACACTGAAGGTAGTGGAACAAAAACCTATATTCTGGTCTCAAAACAGAATCTCCATTTCAACCATCATATGCTCTAAAGAGAGTTTTTCTCCAAACATGATTTTTTTCTTAGATCAGTCTACAAGACACACAGTCCTGCTCAAACACATTAGATGTAAAGCCTCTTGGTGAAGTGGTCTTCTCACATTTCTTGCCTTTCTAGAAGAAGACTTTACAAACCATGGACTATTTAGAAATTCCTAATGCCAAAAGAAAAACACTAGAACATCAAGGAATATGTTATCAATAGCCTGACAAAGTGGTGAGACACAAAGGAAGAAGGATCAGTATAACCCTATTGGCAGGAATGCAAAACCTCCTTACAGACAAGAAATGATGGATTTCACTTTATTTCCTATTACTAAGTGCTTTAATTACAATCAATTTAGCTTGTAACATCAAGAACTAATTTAACTAGCACAATCATCACTAAATTATGAAGGCATTTAATTGAAAATGTTATACTATTCCTCACCAAAGTATAAATGGGAAATAGATTGATTAAACTACCTAATAATATTAGATGAAAAAAAAAAGAATTAAAAACATCTTTGTCACTTGCTCGTAATCTTAACTAAGCACTTGTACATCTACTAGAACATGGAAATCCTGTTTCAGTCCAAGAGCAATGACTCTCGTGGAAGAAAAGTTGCTACTGAAAAGATTCAAACTTCCAGGTTTCTCCTTTTCTTATATAATGTCATTATGAAGTCCCCTGTTTTTTCTCTTGGGGACTCCTACCTCTAATTGAGAGTTAAAATTGAAATCACTGTACCACAAATGTCTAGAAAAGCAACCACTTCAAACAAAAATGACAAAAGTCATTCTAGAATGCAAAAATGGGCAAATATATTCTATTGTTCCAAACACATATAACACCTTTATTTTCAGACAACTGTTTTTAAAGTAGTCACTGATTTTTCCTGCACATCCCAAGTTTTAACATTAACTGAAGGTACTTCCTGCAGCACTGAAGAGAAATGCACATCAGATAAAATATTTCTCTATGGGTGTGCAAATGCAGAAATAATCTCTAATCATTGAAACCTACCTACCTCTAAAGTTTGTTTAATCTTTTAATTAATTAGAAAGTATTCATATTACCTAGACACACATCATACATCCAAGAGTAATCAAGAAGAAAGAACACTCTATGTCTGAAATTGCTAAAATGCAAGATTATTTTTAAATCTCTCAATAAATATAGGCTGAGTACAACTTTTACAGTAAATAATTTCCTTTATTTGCCAGAAAAACGCACATATATAATTAAAGTAAAAATAGAGAGCTTTTATAGTAACACTCAAACTTCTGGTAAGCTCTTGACAAAAAATTCCACTAAAATAAGCTGTGTTGATTTTAAATTGCTGACATAGAATGTACACTATGTACTTTCTCTTAAAATTTGAATACTTCACTGGATATTTGCAAAGGACTTTCTTTAAATTTATGACTGACATTTTCTGATAATCAAATACTACCTAAAAGAAGAAAAAGGGAAATGTTACTGTAAAATAAATAGAAAGGAAATAAATCAAGAAGAGTTCTGTTCAAACAGCTGTTACCAAAGTCTTTGGAAATACACACACTGAAAAATTATATTATTAGCAGCTGCAGATGGTTTTAAAATCCATCCATCCATTACAGCTAAATGGGCTATGCAAAACTGACAGAAACAACAAACAGCAAAAAGTCACAGCAGGGACAGAAGCCCCCATGCAGCAGCAGCAGCAGCAGCAGCTCCTCAGAGACCAATCCCTGAATGGCTGAGGGAAGAGAGTGGAATCACAGGTCCTTGGCATGAGCCTGAGTATTTGACCATGATTCTTTGGCATGTACACTTCAGCCTCAGAGGAGTTCAGCTACATTTCAGAGGAGTAAAATAATTTATGAATATGGCTGGTATTGAAAACTTGTAGCTTCCAGTTCATAACCCTGTCTTTACATCCCCTAAATTGAACATTATAAGAAATGATGTAGCTACAAATTTCCATTTTTGTTCTATGCAGAATTACTTGTAATTTTATGTTATTATACTTTTCACAATGTACATAGCACAAAATAATGTTTGTGTCAAATTCTGATGTCCTAAAAAGAGTAAAATGTTTAAATTTTACCACATTAAAAAAAAAAATTCCTTAACTGTGGTTTGAAGTGGTACATGTGTTAGTTTTGTTGGTTGTGATTTGGGTTTCTTTGTTTGGGTTGCTGTTGGTTGTGGTGGTTTTGCCATTGTTTTAAGAATAAGAAAATCCTCAAACTAAAACTCATAGAAAAATTAGCTTAAAGCAGACATGCAGGTATTCTAACAAACCATTCCTGTGTCAAGGTTTGGGGAAAGAAACATAGATAACTATTCCATTTGCAGTCCTAGAAACATATCAATGTAACCATAATTGCCTTCAGAATTTTATGACAGAAGATCTGTTAAGAAGACAAAGTTTAATATATATTACAAGCCAAACAGTCAGAAATTATTACCAGATGAAACTTATTAAAGGATAAAAGTCCCCGAACAAAACCAAGTTTCACACCACTGCTTTTCAAAAGTCTTAATTGAATATATAATTGATTCTCATTAGGGAGCTGTGGCTAAAGGAAGAGAAGCACCACAGTTTTTGATGAAAATACTTAGACTGCTGAAAATGAAAAAGTGAATTACCTGTCAGATTTGGAGTGTAAATGTCAGAGAGGCAAGGCACAACAACTGAAACCTGAGTCATGTATCCTTCACTCGAGTTCTGGTTGCCAGAAACTCATTGTGAGATTTTGAGTGAGTCAGGACACATGAATGTCTCATATTCCACACCTGCATTTGGGCTGGCTGAGAACTTTTATTTAGTAACTAATTTCCCCATTGGTATTACAAGTAGGTGAAAATGTCTGCTGGATTACTGGATAATTTGCCAGATGAGAGGCTGATATAAACTATTCCTTACAGCAGAGCACTGAGTACCTGCAGTCCCTACTGCCACAGTGATCTCCCATAAATCAGAATAAAGAGTTCATAAGTAAACAACTTAAGATGTACTAAAGGTTTTAAGTGGTTTCACTGTAATCATTGGTGTATTAGAAATGTCAAGGCAGCCATAAATTCATGATAATTAACCATGAAAACTAGGCTAATTTAAATGCAGTTATTAAATGTTGGGAAATTAATTAAACTTAAATGCTAAATATTAAAACCTAGGTCTCTAATCTAGAAACAGAAATTTGGGCTTCAGTCTTTAAGCTTTGCAATAAGAGATACAGAAATCAGGTTTTGTGAAGGTTTCAATTCCTGAAGAGCATGGCTCTATCTCACTTCCTTGAATTTACATTGAAGAAAAAAAAATTAATAAAGGAATGGCTGTAACATCCAGACTCCTAAGATATTAAGACTAAATTTAGTAAGCTGCAAAGAAGAATTATCTGGGCTCTAGTTCCACCTCATTTCTAAATGGGCCACTCATCAGCATAAACCTCTATGACTTGGAAGTTAAATGCTAGTTTAAACAAGTTTCTTTCACAGAAAATTTCTATTTACTGCTATGATCAATTCTATTAAGAAATGTTATTGCTAAGAAGCAGACAATCCATCAGCAATATGCAGCATTCTACAGCAAACAAGAACTTGATGTGACTGAAAACTCACATTGTGTTTGTGTTTGAAAACAAACCATTGAACACTTTATGAAACAGCAGATTTCCAGATTTAGAAAACCCTTACTTCAAAGTTACCCAAATTTTAAATCACGGGGGTTTTTTTCAGGTTTTATCTTTATTCTGCCTTGAACATTTTTTTTGTTTGGTTTGTTTGTTTGTTTTCAGCTTTAGCAAACCTACAGTGAGAGGACAGGTCATTGTGCAGGTTGATATGTCAGCTTCATGCTTAAATAACCTAAAAAGCACAGTGATCTTAAGCAACATTTTCCTGGTTACAAATACCACTGTTTATTCTCTTAATTCAGTAGGAAAACAGAGTTAGAGAACCCACAATGTATAAATTTACTGAGGCAGAGACATACTTAGAACTGTTGGACAGAGATTTGGTCCTTTAAGAAGGGGACAATAAGCACATAATAAAAAGCAAGTTTCAGACTCAAAGGATGGCAAAAGTTGCCATCCTCTTCCTAGCACCAGAGTGTTTTTAAAATAAATTTGCTCAAGCATTTACTAAGTAGCTGGATATCACTTAATTAGACCATATTATTACCTTGTTTTTAAGTTATGCATGCCATAAATTAAGAAGTCCAACCTCAAACTGGTACAAATCAGCAGTTCTTTCAAATGCTCTTTTGTACTCCTGTGAGAGGCCAAGGTACTGCTGCAAGTTCATTGCTTCCTTTCACCGTACCCCTTGATCTGAGCTCTTTAATCTAAACTGAGAGGTAAGCAGCATCTCACAAGATCTGACCCTAAATGTTTTTCTAATCCCCATCTATCCAGAAGTTTATTCATGATATGAATGCTGATTTGAGTTAGACTTTTCCAGCACTAGGAAAGAGGGTCTAACCAAATTTGGCAATAATTTTAATAAGCATTACAGTTTAATTAGCCTGTTTATTTTCACTTATAGCTCCACATGAGACCAAAACACACAATTAAGAAAGATATATAAAAATCTTCTACCAAATCATTCATTGTCACTCTCTAATGAGAATATTTTTAAAGGTAACTTGTCAAAAGTTAAGTAGACTTACCAGAAAATAATGACCACTCCTCCAAATCTTTTTACTAATAATACTGGAAGTATATCTAATATTATAAGCAGGAAAGAAGAAATGCATCTAGCTGTTATTGGCAAAAAGCTATTCAGTAGTCTTTGATAAAATAGCATGTTTATTATAATATCAAAATACCAAAACAAAGCTGGTTTAGCAAAGAACAGTCAGAAAATACAATGCACAGAAAGGGCAAGGGTTGGTACTCTGGAGAAAGGCTTACAGAATGAAGACAGAGACGAGAAATAATTAAGAGAATGATGCTGGAGAGGAAAATAGGATGGAAAGAAAACAAAAGAAGAAGAAAAAACGTTGTTGAAAGGATTTATGTTTAAGGGTAATACGACACCTTTTTCTGGACATATCTTATCATTGTTTTCAAATTTGGGCTAATTTACATAGGCTGGAAATGCAGAATTAAAGGCCTCCTCAGCACATTTTCTTTCAATCTCCCTCCATAAGTACTTTGCCTGCCTAGGTGCTCTGAATAAAACTGAAACGAATTCTTTGATGTGCAGGAGAGAAAATGCCAAAAGGTCAAGAGGCAGCTTCATTGTAACTACTTCAAAGAACACTATGTTTCTGTGTTTTCTTTTACAGCATAATATTAATTTAATACTACATTTCTCTTCCAGAAATGGGCCGTTCAGCATAGTAACTGCAAAGTATCCACTGAGTAATGGGAAAATGTGCTACTCTGAATTCCTGCGCATTTACTAAACAATGTGAAACCATGATCATTTACATTCAAGATTCTGGACTACAAATTCTGTAAGAGACATGAAAAAAAAGTGCTGAGAGTGTTTAACAAAAATCCAGGATATATTTCAAATCCTCACACCTCATTCAGCAGATAAATTCAACTATGTTCCATTATAAGCCTGAAAATCTGATACACTGGCCTTCTCCGTAAAGCTAGAATAAATAAATCCTTTATTGTGGATCTTTCCTGCCCTCCCTTTGCCCCCAAATAATTGCTTTCTTTAATGCTCTCTTCACCAAAAATAAATAGAGACACAGCTTAAGCTGAAATAGAAGCCGAACGTGGCTTGAATCTTTTTTTCTCCCCCCCAGCTCATCCAGAGTTCCTGTGGTAGACCCCATTAGCAGTGCATGAAAGCAGATAGCTCAAAGCCCACACAGTTATTCCTGGATTTAAATACAGATTGGAAATGAATGTCCTGTGGATAAATGTCTGTGAAAAACACAGAGGAGAATAAGTGCTTGGGAGATTAAGAGATTTACTGTAACCTCTGTGAAAGCTGAACATTTAAAGGGCAGGAATTCTTCATTTTTCAATCAGCAAATTTAAAGGGGCAGAGATTTATAAATTATCTCAGCAACTAATTAAAACCTTGTGTCTGTGTGCGCATGTGCATGCATATATATACTTTTATAAATCAGGAGATGTATATTACTAACAGATTATGGGACTATTCTGGTCAGCAACATTAATATAACTGTTAACTTTCTTAATTTGTTTAAATGGCACTTTGGCTAGTTCATAATATCATTTCAGTTGGTAAAAAACTTTAAGATCCTTGAGTCCAACAATTCTCTGTAATTGATCAAGATCTCTGCCTGAATGGAAGGCAAAAAATTTCTTCTTATTACTAGAACAATACATCTTCAGTAAAAAAAAAAAAAAAAAAAAAAAAAAAAAACCAAAAACAGCACAACTTGATTTTACAATTCTCTTTATGCTTGCTGGATCATTTTTATTACCTATTACTCATGGGAAGCCTAAATGTAGACATGCTGGGGAATGGTTATGACAAACCTGACAGACATTACTGCTATTTTCTTGCCCTATTCTTCCCTTTAAAGCAGAAAAATTGAAAGAACACAGAAGTTCCAGTGCCCAAACAACAAAGATTTCCTGCACAGCAAAGTTTAAATATAATAAGTCACATGCCTGAAAGTCCTGCTCTCCAAATAAGGCGAGGCCATGCACGGACAACAGTATATACTGAACGATTAATCCTGGTCATGCTTTGCTGTTTCTGAAATTATGAACATTTAGGAACTATAATACACAAACAAACCCCTGAAGTGGAAATGTGACTGCTGGATATTGCTCACTCTCCTATTTTGCTGTAGTGCTATGCATCAGAAAGGGTATCCAGATCTAGGAGACTCTCGACATTCCCTATGACCAGAGTCACCAGCTTGCCTACCCTTCATCTGTCCCTGTCCTACATTGCTCCCTTTCAAACTGTAGCCAAGGGCAATATTCTCATAAATATCTTTGATACAGCAAATCCCCAAGGATTCTAGCAGTGAGATTCATGTAAAAAATAAACACAATCGCATTCTTATTCATCTGATCTCACCTCCCAAAGGCATTTAAAAAATCACAGATCAAGGCCCCAAGTATTTACTCAGAAAAAACCCTTCCAGAATTTGCCAGCAGCAGCTTCAAACACCGGTGCACTGCCAGGTAAATTAAATACCCACCAGGGCTTTTTCCACTAATTGCAAAAGGCCAAGGATGTTAGAAGCTACAATACCTTTGGGAATTCAGGTCTTGTATGTTATCAACCACAGAACAATAAAAACTTGTTACTTTGATCTCCACAAAGAAGAAAAAGAATAAAAAATTGCTGTAAACTTCTGAGCAATTCTATAAACATCATGAAACTACAGCTGCCAACATTTTCAGAATTCATACAAGGAGTTTGTAATGAAGCTGAAAGGGAGCTTCTGAGGGAATTACTTCTTTGCAATTTAATTTGATAGAAAGTTATGTCTGAATGCCAAGGTTTATCAACAAACAAAAGCAAAGAGGAAAAATGGCTGCATATTATCAAGAGAATTTCGGAAAAAAAAAAAACCTCAAAGCAATAAACCTTAATTTTAATTTTTGATGCTACAGTTATTTTGTGCTATTCATAGTATTATTCTAGGGTCTTCACATTCCTTCTGCCTTAAATACTGATAAGGGTAACAGAATCCCATCCCAAGGACTGCCAACACAGCAAATATAATATTACCATATGGTATTAAAAAATTCCATACACATCAGGATCTAATTAAACTAGTGATAAAAGAAGAACAACTGATGACACTGCAACACAAAAAATATGCTATGGGTCTTTTTATGCTCTAAGAGATTTTTTCTTCTAGTAAAGTATAAAGAGTGAGATATGTTTCTATAAGGAAAATTCCAAGGCTCACCCAAGGATTTCTGTGCAAGGAGACCTGAATTCCCTAGAGGAAATATGTGATTCATTGCTCAATACTTAAGTGCTAAAAATATATATAAAATAAATTGGGATAAATCTTGCTTGTGCTGAGTCAGGTGTGAAGGTTGGTTTTGCATTGTATTGTCTGGCTACTAGATATATGGGGTAGAAAATACAATGCAGAAGTGTCTTTTCTTAAAACATAGTTCCAGTCACTAAGAATATTTTTTAACTTGTGTAGCATGGAAGCATTATTTTCAAAGTCTGGATTTAAAAAAACAAAGCAGAAAATTAAACTATTGTTGAATCCAGAAAGTTCAGAAATGCCACAGTTGAACTTTGAAGTCTTTAACCTGCTCAAAATCAAGCAGTCCTCAGATAAGCATTTCACTGAAGATTTCCTCAGATAAAGACAATGAATTCTTTTCCCAGGGCTCCTTGAAGAAGAAAGAAGAAGAAAGGAGAGGGTAGCTGATCTGGGGAGGTATTGGATTTGTGCATATGCTTTTTGCTTTGTCAGCTTGCAATGAAAGAACATTCCAACTTCTGCTGGGTAATTTGCACCAACCTGCCGGTGTCTGGCAGAAGGAGCCCACCATCTGAGTAGGAAATGTATGCATCAGGCATTCAAATTAATGTGACATATGAATTCTATGGAAATTTATGCTAATTTCCCTAATGGCTTCAAGATGGTCAGGAAACAAAATATATTCTGTGTTTTGTCAGGTTTTCAGTTACTTCAGCATGCAAGACAAACAGTTCCCTCCCCTGTTCCGTAGGTATACCCACAGTTGTTCATTTACTCATTGCAAAAATTTCCTCTGTTAGTTAATCCTATCCTATAAAAATGAATTTTCATTACTAATTTTCTCATCAAATCAGGAAAAAAGCACTGACCAACCCCATTCAAATCCTACTATCCCCTCATTAGCCATTCTCCTCGTATCGCCGCATTGATTCCATTTCATTCTACATAAATGTAAGTTTGTTCAGGGGCTTATGCCACTGTTCACAGGTGTTGTGAAGGGCATTTCACTACCAAAGAGAGCAGTTCTCCACAGGAGCCAAGGCCTTCTAAAGTTTTCTGTGAGATTAAACAGTATGAGCCTAACCCCACACATTGTTACAGCAAAATGGTCTGGTAGGAAGCTGCTGTTGGCCGGATTAATGCCCTCGGTATGGGTAATACGCTGTCCTTCCCATAGGGCTTCTTTGGGCCACAGTGGGTGCTTTTCACCCTTGCACAATACCAAGAGAAAAGGAGACTTAGGCTCATTTTTACACAAAATAAACAAACTGAGCACATTTCAAAATCCTGCTGTGCTTTGTGTATGTATTGCTGTCTGCACTGATTTCCAGAATGCTGCGAAATGCTTTATTATCAAAGGAATACAAAGGATGAAGCAGATATCATTTGTTTTCATCCTCTCCTTTTCCTTCTGAAGCAACTGTTCTATTAACTCACCAGCTCTGCCATTTTGTGTTTGCACATGCTGCTTCAGCCAGCACATTTGAACATAACATCTATAGCAGGTGAACTGCGGAGCATGGAGAGTTCTGTCAGAACACATTAACCAGAAATCCTCTGGATATCCACTAACAGTAAGTCAGGGTGACAAGTCTCTTTCTCGGTAACTTTGGGGATCAGAAAAGGTTGAATACTCAAGCTTTCTGTGATGACACTTCATAAAATATCCACAGTTAGTGAGCAAAAGAAGAAAGCAATATTATGAAGGCCATTCTCCAAAGAAATTAGGAAAGAGTGACTACAGTAAGGAATACAAGTTTTTACTATAATATAACAGGGGTATCCTAATAGCCCTGCACAGTAACTATACTACTCCATTTTCCATGAGAAAAAAAAAAGTCATGCATATAGATCTGATGTTTCATTAACCCTACAACAACTAACATAATTCTCGAGATCTGTCAGAAGTAATAATACCTAATCTTGATAATTGCTGATTTATATCAGCTGTATCATAATATGAATACTAATGTGTGAGGATCTTTCTTGACTTTACTGAATAGAAGCATATAAACATTTAAGAAAGGAAAAACCTTACATCACACTGTGAAAGAGCAAGTTTTCCGGACTATAAAATTTGCATGTGAAAAAAAATAATAAAAACTGAGTTAGAAGAAATGTAAATCATCTTTCTGGCATGAGCCCCTGAACAAACTTACATCATCATTTGAAAAATTTTATTCCTACTGAGGTTTATCTGAAATCATCATGAATATCATTTCCAATTTGACAAAATAAACACATACTATTTGGAAAATTCCTTTAAATAATAAAGTATTGCAACACTTCAGAAAAAAAAAAAAAAATAATTCATGCAAAACAACCAAACAAAAAAAACCACCAGTGACTACACTTTTCAAAGATTAAAAACCAACAGCTGACTACCATACAGGACTCTGGGCTAATCAGCAGATGGTGCACAAATGCATTCCCTATAAAGCACAGCACTGGAATTTTCTGCCAAAGTAGCCAAGAGCTAAAAAATTCCCATGTAGACTAAGAGTAAAGTGAGCTTTGTGGATGTACATGTGTGTGCATGAATATATAATCACTGTACTCAGAATATGCACACATATTCAAAATTAGTCAGACCCTCTAGTACTCTCATTAATCTTCTCAATGGGTTTTATAGGATGAGCTGCATGCAATATCAAAGGAAAAACAAAAAAAGCAGATTAATTCCCTTACAGCAAATTTTGCAGGTATATAACAGATTAAACTAACCTAGACTACAAAATTTAGCCTGTACCAAGAGAAAAAAAAATTATAAATTTACATACATACAGCCCCACAGAGAGAAAATTAAGAGTAAATCTGTTGAAATAAACTCTTCTGGCTCACAAAGAAATTAAAGCATTGGTAAAACTAAAATGTTTCTTTCTTGAATAGTGCTGAAACTTCTATGCCAGTTATAAGCTAATTTAGTTGTTCTTTCTTTAGCTGTAATATTATTTGTTTCCACAATCTTTTAATTTGGAGTGCTCCTAAGAACAGAGAGGGTTGCCACTGTTTTTGAAAGAATTTATTTCACAGTAAAAAGTCTTTAAATGACAACACTGCAATTCTGAAAAATATTTATTTCTTAAAGCCTGACAGTTCCAGGATCTTTTCTTTGGCTTTCTCAAGCATATTTCATCTGGTTTTGACAAGGGTCGCTGGCATGAAAAGAGTCAGTGATAAAATAAAATACAATACAGTGAATTACTGTAGTAGTGCTTTTTTTCTTTAAAATTTCAGGATTTTAAGACATTAGGAATACTCTTTTACTGATGTGTGAATACAAAACCATGTCTCCCTTAACATGGGAAAATTAGTTTTCAATTAAGAATAATTTAATTTCATTATGAGCTGTGATTGGTCAGAAAATAAAACACCACATAAAGCCAATAAACAAATTTGATATCAATTACTGGATAATTTTTCTAAGGAGCTTTTGATCACTCCATTGTTTACATGACAGAGTCTACTGTTGAAATCTTCAATAGTTTAGGTTAAAAGTTAATTTATTTTAAGAAAAAGAAAGTTTGAAAGGTTATTGATATTGCTATGAAGATCACATCTGTCTTAAAACATCATTGACCAAGACGGTATCTGATGCTCTTTCCCGCATCCTGCAGCATCTATTCTTCCCTCTGACACCACTAATGACAGAAATAAAGGCCTAAAAACAAAATACACGTATGCTAGCAGCTTTGTTCCTAGATTTTCTTTTTTAGAGGACAAGAATTTTACTTTATATCTCTACTAGACACACTGTAACATGGATCAACAGCAGTTCTGAGTATATGCTACAGGCAATTTGATGAAAAAATAAAGGTAGTAAAAAAGGCTTCAACAGCTCATTTTACATCTCAGAGCCTTTCATAGAATACAGAATTTACTGTATTTGTTTTGCTTCTGCCAAATACCATCAGCACCCTGATGTTCTGAGGGGAATTTTTTGGTTATTTTTTCTTTTTTAAACACACAGCTATGAAGAAAAACCTAAGCCTTTGGCTACATATAACTTGGTCCTGCCTGATGTAAATTAAGCAAGTAGGCCTCTGAATCTTTAAAACTGAAGTTTTCCCAGTATTTTCTACAGAACCTTAAAAAAATTCAGGCGGAAAGGTGTCTCTGGAATTTACTTAACATCTTACCCAAAGCAGAAATAATTTCAAGGTTAGATCCAGTTGAATTCTAAAAGTCTCCAGAGAATAATTTCCACATCCTCTTTGGACAACTTATTCCTGTTCTTACCCACTTTTACACTGAAGTTCTGAATGCTTGTATCCATATATAAAATCAGAACCTTGCTTGCTGCAATTTGTGATTCTCCCCTCTTGCCCTTTCAAATACATCCATCTTCTACCTAAAAATCCCTCAAGGAAGTTGAAGACTGCAATAGGATCCCCCATGAGCCCTTCTTTTCTTCACAGGAAATAAAACCAGCCTTGTCAACCTCCCTTTGTGAGTCACATGCTCAGGTAACCTGACCAGCCTGGTGATGCTTTTCCATTCCCACTCCCTTACAATGATGTCTCTCTTGAAGCACTGGGGGCCCAAAAATGGGCATGGTACCATCCCACTGTGTAGTTCACGAATCCTGTTCAACCTTCTGTCCACAAGGACACCCAAGTCTTTTTTTTTCACAAATCTGCTATAGCAAACATAGGGGAAAATAGATCTGAGTCAGAACTATGGTCATGTAATCATTGGTTTTCATCAGTTTGATGACCAAATTAAAAAAAAAAAAAAAAAAAAAAAAATAATTTTTTTTTACTTTTTTTTTAATCATGCCATAATAATAACTTTAAAATAAGGTGCAAATCAAAACAATATCCTACAAATAAACCTAGGACATAATTCCTGAATAGAATGAGGAGCTTGCCTCCTTCTCTTGAAATCAACAGGTTTTGGAGTTAATTTCACTGGCACTGGTCTTAAATCTCTGACCTTGAGATATATTTCCCCTACTGAGAAATATGTCTGAGGATAAGAAGTTAACTAAAGATTTCAGAGGCATGACTATCAGGATGACAGTGAATGTTGATTCAGAGGGGAAAAAAAAGCCATGAATAAGTAAAAGTCAGCAGTAGTGAAATTTGTCTCACACAGGATAATTGTTTTTTTTTCTTCTACTCAGATGTAGCTCAAAAATTCTGTGATATCCTAAATAATTTTAAAAATGAATGCTACTTGAGCATAAAAAAATTATTATTTTATAGTTTCATTGAAGAATACAGATCTAAATTTGAAGTGAGAAAACAACTGAATATGGGAAAAGCTCTTAGGAAATTAATACCAGGAAGCATTGATAAACTTTGTGCGTTGTCATGACACGTACAAGATCTGTTGCCTACCAGATGCCAGTGCAGGGCAAAAAACACCCCACCATATTTAAAGAAGACAAGTTACTGAGAAGGTCTGGATGGAAGCCATGGTCATCACAATCTATATTGGACCTAGTGATATAAGCAGAACTAAATGGAGAGCCTGCAAAACAGGTTTCACCAGTTTGTTATCTGTATGTACAAGATCAAATGCCAGCGTTCTCAGAAATGAGAATGGTGCCACACTCAGGGAGAAGCAAAGAATGGCAGACCAACACCTCATACATATTCAGAAACAACCCAGATGGACATACACTGCTCTCAGAGTAACTGAGTTTTATCTAGCTAATTTAGCATTGGCTATCAATATTCCTGCTAGAGGTAAAACGTGAAGATATCACTTGCCTAAAACAGCATTATCTTTTAAGTGGAGAGAAAAACTGCTTCAGAAAAATAGGTTGCATGGCAGGTCCTAGCCTCAAAAAAAACCCCAAAAACAGGGGGAAAAAAGTAATTAGAAAGAGGCTACATTGATGCAATAGAGAAGATCAAAAAGAAGGATGTCCCATTTTTTTTCAAGTGCATTTTAAACACAAATTTGAGGATATAATGGGTAGTTATTTTTCAATATGGTAGAAAGAGCTGCACACCCAGGAGCAACATAAAGGCCTGAAAACATCAGGTTATAAATGTCTAAAAAGGACAGGTAAACTGTGACAGAGCAATATTTGGAATATGCAGAGAAGTGAGTAAGGAAGATTAAATGTAGCAAGCAGGCAAACAGTCGATGAAGATTTTCACACCTCTAACCTGCACATAGCAGCAGCGTTTGTGAGCTGTTGAGGACACCTGTAAGGACTCCATCCTCCACGTCTTCACACACCTTCAAAAACCCTCTCCAGGTGTGCTAAAAGGCAGCAAAGAAGGACCCACTTCTATACTTGTTTCAGCTGCCACTGTTGAACTTCTCTTGGGTAAACTTCCAAGTCGTTTGAATGAAGGCAATTTACTAAGCATCTTGCCTAAAGATGCTAAAAAGGAGGGCACTCTATACAGCAGGGGTTATTAAAAGAGAATCTGAGCAGTCTTACACTCAGGTAGAAAACTGAATTCTTTGTAACTTTTTGAATCTGCAGTTAGAGGCTCCTTTACACCTTGGGCAGATGTTCTTTGTGGTTGAAATTCTCCACACACCTTAAACATTTGATTGATAATAAGCTGCTACAGAATGTTTTATTCGTTTGTCACTTAAGACAGCCAAAAAGAAAAGAATTTCCTTGCTGAGACCAGAACTATACTTCAACAAAAAACATAAGTACATCCTGAAGTGCACTTGATGAACAATAAGGAACTTCAAAAATACATTAAGTATATTTAGACATAAATTTCCACTTATCCCCCAACTCCATGAAAAATTATCCATGATTAAAAATCACAGTAATACAAGCTTCCATACTTTATTTTAAAATTTTGTTGTCCTATTCAGTGGACCAATTGCCAGATATGCCACATGAAAAATTATTAACTCCTGTGGATTTTCCCCTCAAATCCCAAAAAATGTTTTGGGAATTGCTGAAATATATTTTTTCTGTGTGACTTCATGCTGTTACTGAAGTTATTCCAGGTGCACTCAATAAACATTCTCCACAGCCTTCCTACAACTTGTTACAGTGACAACTGTACCTGTGACTGATCTGTATTAAAATTTAGCAAAGTCCATTTTCATTTATTTATAGTAGCAGATAGCTAACTACAGCAAGTCCACATGGATATTTGCACACATGTTAAGAGTTTGTCCACATTTACCATCCATTCACTCTTTTCATACACTCACAAAGGCAAGCAGATCCTAAGATACTTATTAGAGGAAATATCAACACCGTGCATGAGACTAGTGTGAGCTGGCTCTTAAGATTCTTTCATTCACCTTTTGATAAAAATTTTTGGTGAACTATGATGTCCTATATGGTGGTGTTACACTTCTGAATAAAATAAAAAAGCTTCTGCAAACACTAATGGTGGTTTAAAAGCATTGCTTGCAAAAGTGTTATTTAAAGCAGAAAATGAAAACAGACAAGTGCTTTGAAATAAGGAGGAAGATTTACATTTGGAAGCAAAGGAAGTGACAACACACTGCCCTTAGCCAGTCCTACTTGTCTAGAAATCTCCAGCTTTGACATTTGAGAGATATTACTAATGCCCAGAGGGAACCTGTTGTGATGCTTTACAAGATACTGGCATGTATGATCCACAAACTAGAAGCTTAAAATCAGAGGAAAATACATATTGGATTTTCTGTTAACTGGCCATGAAGCTCTGCATCAGAAGAAGATGTTAAAAAAAAAAATATTGCTAGATATGCGACTTCCAGGGACATCTCAAGCTGAACTGACAATTCTTACTTGCCAGAAAATTAATGAAAAACCACCTATTCTGAAGAAAAACATACTTTGCCTGAAGACTTCCTCTTTTCTCCCATGTCCCATCCAATCCTATTCCTCTGAAAGGAGGGCTAACAGAATGAAAAGAGAAGATGACACCACTTCTCTGAAAGCCCTGACTGGTGGTTTACCACCTAAAAGTAAGAATGTGTCTACCCCAAAGCTATCAGCTTTCATGATCACAAAACACGACAGCAGAGGTGCAAAATGCAACGGCAGCATGGACAGAAAATAAACATCAACACAAAAGTGCAAGGACAGAAACTCTGCAAGCAGTTTGGATAAATCATCTGGATTTTCTATGGGCAGATTAATAAAAAGTAAGGATGTAGATGCAAAAGAAAACTTGTAAAAGATTAAACATTTTCTCTGACCAGTGTGCAAAAAATGTATAGTGTAGATTTAAGAAAACTGCCATCTCAAATGTTGTTTTAGGAAACTACATTCAACTACTGAATGAAGTTGAAAAAAGAATTAAGTGTGGGAAATATGCATTCCTTTTTAGTGCATATTTCATAATACTCATTACCATAACAATAAAATAGTTATTCATTCTAAAGTAATGTTAAGTATTGAATTAAGGGATTTGCTTTCTGAAATTAGCAAGGGGGAAAATTCTGATACTTTTGGCTCTCTTTTTCCATGTAGTCAGTGTCCTTGTTGGCTTTACAACAAAAATTTGCTTTAATGAAATTTTTAGTGAAAAAAGAGTTGTATTTAGATTTAGTTTAAAAGAGAGTAAATAAAACATACTAAATTGCATAGACTTTGATCTGGGTTATGAATTTAGAGAGCTAGATAAATAAACCACCACCAAATGCTTCACAGCCTTCTATGTTTCAAAAGAATAATGGTTCAGAAATCAGTTTTTTCAGGAATCAGTTCAGAAAGCACAAAGATTTCTATTAATTTTGTGACTTTGCTCACCTCGTTCATTATTTTCCTACTTGTTCTCTAATGTATTGTAAAAAGTATTGCAGAGGAAAGCAGTTTTAGCTTTTGTCCTAACCATGCCTCATTCACTCCTGATGATTCAGCAATTTACACAAAAGAATGCACAGAAGAAATTCTGGTTTACATAAAATTTTAGAAACATCAGCTTTCTCACTGGTGCTGCTATACGTTTGCACCCACAGTTGTTTTTCCATTCTGTCAATGAGTTTTGTGAGCTTTGCTCCTGCTGGTTAGAATAAAAGACTTCCCACACGAGGTCACCTCTTCCCACAGTGTCCAGGCAGGTTTTATGAGAAGTGGTGCAATGTGAGCAGACCAGACTGGAACTGCGTCTTACCCTCCCCTTTTAATCTCAAAACATACTCAAAATCTTCACTGACTTTCTTGTCACCTTTCCACCCCATGCATGAGAGTAGAAAAGCAAAGAAAAAAATCACCAGTAAAAAGAATATTTTCTAGGGTATAATGAGTAAAGTGTGAGAAGTCTTTTTAAGAGACATTAAAGGCAATTATTAGGAGGAAGGTACACAAAAAACTGTGTTGCTCCAAAGCATGTTTCAGTAACAGAAGTGCTGATGTCTCACTATATCCTGTTAAGTCATCACAAATCACTGTACCAAGTAATGACACAAGAAATTGGGTTCACGTCCCTTTTGTGGCTGCAGTGTGCTGTTCTGTAGTTGTCCTGCCCCAGGAAGGAACCACAGGGGTATGGTACAGTAAAGCTGCCAAACAGACTCATAAGCAACTAACAAAACTTTTCAGAGTATATCTGGTTGTTCAAATACAGTCCAGATGCCAACAGAGCAGCAAAGAAACATTGCTTTTAACCCCACAATGCACATTATTTACTGATTATAGATTTGCAGATATTAACAGACTTTGTGCATAAGCAACTTATCTGATTAAATTAGGCAGAGATATTCAAGTAAAGTAAATGTTCTGTAATTCAAGTCCAACAGACAAAAGCTCCTTCACACAGATGGAAGTTGATGACTGTAGCATGACAACTCTAATTACACAGTCAAATGCTAATACAGCTGAACCCTACCTCTGTTCAGCAGTCCATTGCAAATTATTTTGGAACAAGACATGGTCTTTTGTTTCACATGAATCAATCCTCCCTTTCTATTATCCCCTCGTGATACAAAACACACAAACCTATCCTGCTTCCTGGGAATAATTTGGAGATGAAACAAAATGGGAAATCACAGCTCCAATATTTTTCCCAACCTTTCCATGTATGTTAGTTCCAAGAGAGCATCCAGCAGGGCAAAGGCAAATACAACAGAGTTTGTGAAACACTGTATTTAGACATTAAGTTTCCTTGTGCATAGTCCAGATACTTCATTCATATGTAGAGACATACTGAGTAACTATAATGACAAAACCATAGAAGACAATGCATAAAGCAGAATATTTGCATACTTTTAATTTACTGCAGAATCTAGTCTCTAGAATTATCATGTCACTAATGTGGACATCAACCACAACAGCTGTCTTTTGTGACAACTGGACTTCCACACAAGAAACACCATTCTCTTAAATAAAGTATCCTTCTGACATACATTGAGAAAACAATGTGCATGGGTAACAGTTAGATAGATCAATGACCTTCAAAAAGCACCATTTGCATGTACATGATAAATTGCAATGCTCAAGTCATAATTTGTTTAGTCATGGTCATATGTCACTTGGGCTTGCTGGGGTCTCATCAACAAAGCAATCATTTGTCAGAAAAATGTGGTCCATATTTCAGAAATACAAGTTATGACAAAACC
Source organism: Melozone crissalis (assembly GCF_028551555.1). Lineage (NCBI taxonomy): Eukaryota > Metazoa > Chordata > Aves > Passeriformes > Passerellidae > Melozone > Melozone crissalis. The sequence goes on from NW_026535794.1 coordinate 38,404,441, forward strand.
TATAATGGTAAAAGGACTCTCATGTTCTGATTTATACTCATCTCAAAAAAGGCATCTCAAAGAGTTTCCCTATTCAAAGTGAAGGGAGGATGGTTACTCAAATATTCAGTTCTTGTTCAGTTCTAACTTCTAGCAAGAAATATTTTATACTGGTCTCTCTAATTTACAACACTCAGTTGAAGATAACTGAACATGGTGACGTGAAAAATCCCTTCCTTATACTCTACCCTACCTTATTTTCTCATTGGAGCACTGCTTTTGACGATATTTAAAGATCTGCCAGATTTGAAAATCCTTAATTTTCACATAAACTCACAAAATAATTGCACTTTGAAACAAAGAGCTAGATATTCAAACAGCTACTTTCTGACTACAAATTGATGCAGCTACACACAACATTGAATACTCCTAAGGGGGAAGTAAGAAATATGCTGCTACACTGCTAGTTTGAGCCTCTCCAGAATATAAATGTTGAACCATGATTGAAGCTCTTTGATACTAATTTCAGCATTGCTTAATTGCTAATTCTTTCATTATCATGGATTAAAGTGGAAAAATGAATTGCAGAAAAAAAATCTTTCTACCATTAGCAAAATTGTTGTGCTAATAATAACAATAACAATTCCTCCTTAACCAAATATAGCAATAAATTAGACTGTGTTTGTTTGGTTTAATAGAGAATGCATTTGTGGATAACCACATTGCACCTTTAATCAATTAGGAAATCAATCTTTCTTTATAGATTTCCACAGCTCCTACTAATGGTAGTAGCATTTTTTTCTAAGCCTGAATTCCGAACATTGTCAAATGCTGCAGTCCCACCGGCCACTTAAAGACAAACTTAATTGTATTGCTGAATATTATGGGGGCGTTATTTGTTTTATTGTTGTGTTTTACAGAAAAGTGCAACACCTCATACACAGAAAAGCACTCTCATCCAACATACTTAGGCAAAATATCAATGTTATTCCCCACTCTTAGTGTGGGAACAAAGCAGAGACTATTAAAATAATAATATGAAGTTCTATCTAAGGATTGTTGTTTTGCATATCCTTCTGCAGGTGGGGCAGGAAGCAACTCAAGGTATAAAATAGTAAGCAACATGTGTGATATGGAGAAAAAGTCTGAAAGTCCTAAGTACAACGTATTAAGACAATTATTTCTCTGATATGGTACACAGAAGCAGATACAAGAATGCAGCACAGCCATATACATGGTACAGCAAAGTTGGGTACTACCTGTTATAAAATTGAAAAAATTGCAATGTGGTAATTTGTTTTTTCTTATCAGGGACCATCATTTGCCTCCATTATCTAATCTGCCTTAGTACAAAAAGCCACATGTGTTTTTCTTTGGGGATCACAATTCACTGTGATGATTGAAGAGCATGTCACCTACTATGAAATGCTTTCCTCAAAGCTGTCAATGAAATTGATCAAAGTCAAAATATGAGTTTTGTTCTAGCTCTGTTTCAATTCAGCCATGATCTTGAAACAAACTTATGTCAGTTGTGGGTTGAAGCCAGAATAAGCAAGATAAAGTTAAAGGAGTTTGGGAATGTAATTCTGTGTAATGTACTTGTTTCAATTTATTTCACAACCACCTTACATTCATTGAAAGCAAGCACGCCCCTAACAAGGATAACCTTTCTAGTAGACTGTGAAATATGGAGTATCACTGATTATGCTGAAAACCATAAAAATGTAAATGAAATTAGAAAGATTCTGAATCAACATCATTATGTAAACAAAATATAAACTGAAAACTCTTGCAATAACACAGATGGTGTATGTTAAGATATTTGCCAGATGCTAGGGATGACCTCCAGCACTCTGAAGTCACCAAAAACCTTTGCTTTAACTTCAAAGTATTTGTTGTCTGAATAAAACAAAGTCTATATTCATATATATCAACATAGTGCACATTGCTGCAATTCTCAGATCAAAACATGGCAAAGATCTATATATTATAAGGCTTACCATTATCACTTTTGAGATTTCCATTGCTGAGCTGTTTCAACCTCTTCTGGTGGGATTTGCCGTTGTAGTGGATTTGTGCCTGAGCAGCAGAGTTCAGCTGAATGTTACAGACATTACACAAAGTGAAATTGGTGTGTTTCTTTTCTCTCTCCTTCTTTTCTTCAGTGCCATCAGGTGCTAATTCTTTCTCACCTTCCCTGTCTGGGAGAGATGTGAAATCTGAATTGTATGACTGGTTATCAACTGGTAAATCGGGAGTCCAGGGCTTCTTCATATTTTCTGAGAAGAAAAAAACACAGGAGAGAAAATTGATGAGAATGCAAAATAATATAGAAAAGATAGCAATATCTGCAAACCACTAAAATGCAGAAAATAATTTTCTGCATTTTATATTTTGACATTATATTTCCACTCATATATTTTGCTTTCTGCTCAACTTCTGCAGTTCTTTGATGTAACTTGACTAACTTCCCAGCCAAATGATGCCAAAGCTGAGCTACCATTAGATATGGATGTGGCACCTCCTGTGATAACTGATCTAAGAAAGAGTAAAAACACTGCAGGAGCTGAGAAAAAAATGTCAGATAAACCAACGCTTCAGTCAATGGAAGAAAAGGGGGAGAAGGTATAATTAACAGAAGAACCTCCCTCCCATTATATATTAGTTCAATAAGCTTAAATGGACAGACCTCACCCTTGAGTTTTTTTAAATATTTAGCAGCCCCAGTCATCCTCTCCCCACATCTTGTGATTGCTTTCAAGCCCATGTCTAATAACTTCGCCACTTTCTCAGAGTATTTCAAAGACAAATAAACATGTTATTAGTTTCTTATCTTAACCAGCCAGGATTATAATTGAAGGATAGTTAGCTTAGATTCAGCTAATACCAGACAGCAACAACAAAAGCAGAAATGAGAAGATAATCCCATCTGCAGAACTTCAAGTGAAACCAGTGTAACTGTGAGCTTCCTTGATTAAAAGTGAGCAGAAATGGCACAGGTAAAGACATGCTCTGAGCACTGCAAACCTAATCTCCTATTCAAGGAATGCAAAATGTTATACTAACTTAGCATTTTGATGAGACCTTTATATACCATATAAATCTTTAAAGTGCTTGTTCACCCAGACTTAGTGAATAAATGAAGGTCTAGACAAAGAATCTAATCTATACTTTGAGTGACAAAATTACTGCAGCCTTAAATGTGATGATGCTATTTGGTCTCCAATTGACAAATCAATCAACCTAGAGACAAAAAAAAGATTATTGCAGCTACACAAGAAAATGGGTCTTTAATGCCAGATCCAGAAGAGTTTCAGTGTCTAAAACAAGCCTCCAGATTTGGGTCTGATTACAACAAAATGCTGCAAATCATTCTTCAGATAGCTTAAAATGACTTAAATTTCATCAGCTCAACTTTTTTGACAGATCTCGCAAAGATTTAAAGACAATTATTGCCTTCAAATCAAATCACAAAGACAAATTTATCTAAAGAAGAAAGTCTAAAATCTATCGATATTCAAATCAGTTTCAATCTCAGTTTTCATATCTGCTTGATATCTAATTAGCATTGCGTTCTATGCTAACCAGACCCCATGTCATTTAAGAAACGACAGATTCAAGTCTGAGAGGACCTCTGCGCTTGCTGTACATTTAAACCTAACTCAACTAGATCTGTCAGTATTATTTCAGCTTCTGTGTAGTCAGCTCTTATCTAGGATCGTAGCTGTTGTAGGCAAGAGATGAGAAAGCAAGCTAAACAATTCACTCCAAAGCAAAAGACACTGTGAGACTGTAGAAGCTTAGAAGAAAACATGATGTTTTTCAATAGCAGACCTATAGCAAATTTCTCCTAATGCAGGGAGGAGGTTTGTCCTGAGGAAGAAGCATAAATCTATCAACCTCTCAGCCTTTCTGGAGTTTGTTCACTCCAAAGATTCATCCATTTAAAATATTTTTAAATTAGTAAATTCAGTCTTTAATCAAAGCAGTACAAGGATTAAAATGCTATCACAATAGAATAAGTTTTACTGATTTGGTCTAGATGCCAGTAACAGTTCAGTAATCTCATTTTATATACATGTTGTAAATGAATATATATAAAATCTATTGCATTGAAAGCATTCCCCACTAGAGAGCAGTGTGAATTTAAAATTACAAGAACAATATATCTCTAGACCTATAGTGCTAGCTATATAGGCATAAGATTACTATTAAAAAAAAAAGAGATTTTTCAACCAAGGTGTACACCTTTGTAAGCAAATATAATCTAGTAAATTAAACATTGTATGCTATGTGTATGCATGTCTCATTCCTTTTGAAACATTTACACACATAAGCTGGCAGCCTAATAAAATGTATTAGCATGTCATTACATCCTTCTAATATTCCAGTCAAAACAGTCTAATCCATTAAAGTCTTATTTTTGGCATATAGAATCTGTCTTGCATTACAATTTCATTCCAGAAAACAAAATTAAAAACTGCACACTCAATAATGGCACAATAAAATAATAAGGGAAATTCCACCTTGGAAATAAGTGATTTGTGCATCTACCATGTCCTTTCCTTAGAAAAGCACGTAACGTCATTAGAGCTGCAATACATTTTTGTGTACGTCCCTGTCACTCTCAAATCTGGAGGAAGGGGGTAATTTATAACTGGAGTTTAGGTAACAACTAAGAAAACAGAAGTTTCAGAAATATATATTACACTATAGAACATCACCTTTTTTTTACAGATACACAGCGATTTCTGAATATATAATGACACTGCTAAAGGAATAAAGTGACATGCTGCAAACCTTTACACCCGTAAAGCCAATATTACATGGCAGTACTGAAAACAATCCATTTAAGAAAAAACTGAAAGTGTGAAGAAATTTTTTTAAAAAAACAGAAACAGTTTCTGATTAAAACATTCTGAGTCATTCTCATTCAATATTTCTTAAGGAACAAGTAAATAAAGATTGCAAGTGATGAAGAAGAGGGAGATATATGACTATAATATGCTGATATACTTTTAAAATACAATTTACCACTCCAAATAGTATTTTTAAATAAACAGGGGAAAAAAATCATTTTCTTAAAATCTTGTAAAGATCCACCAGTGTTTCAACCAACACACATGCAGTCTAGCTCATGAAAGCAACAAGCCTTCAGCTCATGCATGCATCATTATATACTTCCATTTTCTGGAGTAAAAACGTCTAGGCAGCAATTTTGTTTGGCAAGGAAAAGAATGCTTATTTCATGCTATTGGAAAATTACACTGAATATGGTTAAAACCATTTAACTTTAAAAGAAATTTTTAATTTTTATCAATGTCTAATTGGCTTGATATTATGTGGACAAGCTTTTCATGAGAACCCACCTTCACTGCCATTATATTATAGAGTTCATGTCAACTGTACTGGTTACACATCTTTTAAAGTCATCAGTTTTGCAGAGAACTATTTTTTCCCCAGAAGAGAAAGCCAGCTTCTCAATTTTAGGGGCCCTAATGAAGCCTGCAGAGCACTAGAAATGAGTGAACTAGGCAACCAAGATCCCAAAATTTCATGCCAATTTAAAAAGCACTCTGGATAAATGCTTACATTTATTTACCCTGGGGCTTTGAACTCAATTTTGGCTCAATGATGCTTACCAGTAAAATGAACTTTGCACGACATTATAGCTTTGTGAAGTAGAAAACTGTCCCATATGGAAAACCAGCACAACTACAATTTGTGGTGTTTGCTGCCTTAGACAACATAGCTACTTCCTGGGGATTTCTCTTCTAAAATGTGCTTGAAAGTAGGAGATTAGAAATCTCATCCTTCCCTGAAACAATCCTTACCTTTTTAGCTGCAAGCCAATGGCCTACTTTCTAGTCAAGAAAATTGAAAGGAAATATTACTCATTTGTATTACAATTGTTCTCTTTCCAGACCATCTTATCAGCATAGAACTGTATCTATCACTGTGACTTTGGCTCTGTGTACATAATACTTAAATATGTTGGGTACATTCAAGAGGCCAACAGAGTATAGGAAATCCCAGAGACCACTGTGTACCCAAGTCTGTTGCATTTAATGCAGACCTCCTGCCATTGATCAATGATCTAGTTCAGCCTGGAGAAGAGAAGGCTTCAGGGTGACCTTAGAGAAACCTTCCAGTTCCTGAAGGGGCTTACAAGAAGGCTGAAGAGGGGCTTTTCACAAGGGCCTGTAGTGATAGAACAAGGGGGAATGGCCTCAAGTTTATCTCCTTGTCTATTTCCCAACAGGTTGCTAAAACAAATACATTCCTGTAATAGCTGAAGGATAGAAAAGATGGACAGGGCATTAAGGACAAAGTCCACTAATTACAACATTCAGGGATTTCTAATATTTCTTTTCAAAACTGTGAAAGACATTCAAGTAGCAATCATCAAAGATGCAGATGTTTGCATCTCAGTTACTCACTCCCAGACTCTATTCCTAGACATTTTAAATTTCACCAAGAAGCCCTATGCAGAGCCATCTCACTATGAAGCAGACTAAAGCATAAACTCAGGTGTTTTGTGGTCAGAAAAATATATTCCTCTTCATTTGCAGATGTCTATGCTGTAGATCTCAAATTAGATGGGATAAACTTTGTTCTGCCCATGCTAATGTCTCTCCAAACATTAAAAAGACTGAACTTTTGCAGGTAATAATAATAGTACTCATTTTCTGAGATATCAATAGATAACAACAAATATTGAGAGATACCATCTGTTTTCAAGAAACTGCTAATGCAATGTTTAAAAAAGAAAAGAAAAAAAAAGAGGAAAAAAAGAGAGCGAGACCAATCACTTATCAATATCTTCACCTTGTCAGTTTTCATATATTTGGGGGATGTTACTGGCGTACTACACCCTCTGGTAATAACTGGAATTTTCTCATCTTTTCCAGTTTCATAAATATGTTGTTCTATCTTTAAGGTGATAGGACATCACCAGCTGACATAAGTCACTGCTGCCCAGTGACTTTTGCATCAAGCTTTTAAGAATCTTCTTCACACTGTGAGTGAAACTATGTGCCAGGACCCTTCCCAAAACTGGCATCTCTGTGCTGAAGTTTTCCTATTTATGTTATGCTCACTGAAGCTCCTTGCTGCATTTGGTACTTGTGATGCCTTTACCAAAAAGCCCATGAGTGCTAACTTGCCTTTGCAACCTTTAATTGAGCTCACTGAATAAAATGCTAGCTCTAGAAATGTATTCCTGGGAGAAGCCTAAAATCATCATACTGCCATCTATTTTAAACATGGACGGTGGGGGCAGGGTAGCCTGGGGGAAGGATCAGGAATACAAAAATAAAATATCCTTGGCTTCTTCCACCCCCCATTATCACTGGATGATCCCAACACTGCAGCTTTCCGGTCGTGGCTGCACCTGCTCCTGGTTTAGAGCCCAGAGTGATTGAGGTCATGAACGGCCCACTCTGCACATCACGGATGCGGCACAACAAACGCACAACAAAGGGGGCTGAGCAGCAAAGCGGTGACAGGACACTCACGGTGAAAGCTCTGCATCTGTGCAACACAGATCCCTCCCAAATGACCTCAGTAACCTTCAGGATACACTGCAGGACTCATCTGTTTTGTATGGATGGATGGACGGATGGATGGATGATCGCCATTCAGTGGAAGAGCTGCTGTGGAATAGGAAGCTACTGGGTTCTGAAGTGCTTTTTAGAAACCAATCAATTTTTCAGGGTCTCCCTCTTTCTGAGCCTTTCTGATTAAATTTAAATACCAAATAGCACGTAATACAATAAAATTTGATGTGAAAATCTGGAAAATATATGCATTAAGTAATTTTACACTGTAGGAAGGCTTTTCTACTATGAGTTTTAGTAGCAAGAATAATCACTTGTTTCTACAAATTGAGGAAGATTTTGTCAGGTCATACACCCAAAAGCTAAATTAATAGTCAGTGATAAAACTGTGGATAAAACTCAGTATCTCTTCTTGCTGTGTGCCTAATACAGCTCAGATAAAATCACATTTAAAGTCTATATTTACCAAATTTTCTCTTTAAAAATTCCACACAAAATAGAGTAAAAGAGGTATCTTAGCAGGAGGGACAAGAAAAGTCAGGGAGGGAAACATCCTTTTTTCTTGTTTATTGTTTCTCTGCATCCTACCAGCTCCAACCAGTCTGATCACTGCTGCTAGCTGCTACACCACTTCAATCATCCATGGGAATAATAAGAAGCTCATAATCATCATCATCTCAGGTGTTTTTGTGAAGTCTAAGAGGAAAATAATCTCTAAAGCAAAAACTGCATCAAGCAAAAGAAATAAAGGCATGTTTTCCACATGTGCTTATTGCTGAGGGGGAATGATGTAAAATGAGATTGACATTATTTGGGGTTGGAGGGCTTTATAATTTTATGTCTCTGTCCTAAGACTCCTCCCAAGAAATGCTTCTCTGCAAACTGAACCCTATAAGAATGGATACTTATCCATTTGAAACAGGCTCATTGTATACTTGTATACCTTACGCAATAGCACAGAATATAAAAGCCTGGGCTTTTGTTTTGCTCTGCCGGGAGAGCACTCAAATCTTTCAGGAAAGGCTGCATTTCAATACTGCAGCAAATGAACAAGCCCCAGCCTAGCTCCCATCACAGCAACATGCACCAAGAGATCCTAAAGGAACTTATAGATGGACTAAGCAGAAAAAGTTCATTGTTTCTTGGTTCAGCAGTTCCCTCGTGCCAGAAGCAGCTAACAGACATCTCATAGTCTGAAAATATACTGCAGTCAGTTTTTTAATTGAGTTCTATAAAAAGAGCTAAGCACTAATCAACACCATATGTTATTCAATTAGCTAGTAATACATATCTATTTCTCAAGCCTGTGATAACATAATGGAGCACTTTGGGTGGTTTGGAACTATTTAAAGGCTAAGTAATTAATTTGCAAACATCAGCTTCTAAAATCTGAGTAGCACTACAGTGATGACTTACAAGCCATGAAAACTCCCTCATTTGCTTTCTATTCAATCTGTTTTCAGAAACAGTCCTTGTGAAAACAAAGATTTCTGCATAAAATAGGGCCAGAAAAAGACGCAGGTTCAGCTGAGGGTGTGTTACCCAGGTCCAGAGGGATGTTCCTCCCATGCAGGTGAAGTGAGCAGCTCCTGTTTCATCACTTCCCTCTCCACCAGCAGTATATCTCAGTACAGACCTTGTACCTGAGGCAGTAATTAGCATGACAAATGGTAGGGCTAGCAAAGCTGTGCAGGCTCTGCCTACCAAGAAAATTTGTTGCTGTCAAGCAACCTGAAGTGCATTATTTTATTCCATATTCTTGATTTTCGCGTACGAAATTGTGGTCACAGCCTCGAAACTCAAAACTCCTGTCAATGGTAGTCAGAGTTGTCGGAGCTCAAACAAAAGGGACAGAAACATCCAATTGCAATTCCAGCTGCCTCTGCTGAACAAAACCTTGGGTTTAGCAATATTTCTGAGAAGGTGAGCAGTCAGAACAGGTTTTAAAGGGAAGGGAAAAAATAGAATAGGGAATTATAATAATAGGATCTTTTAGGTTTATACAGGTCTTTAAGATCTTCAAGTCCAGCTGTTAACCCAGCACTGCCAAGTCCACCACTAAACCATGTTACCAAAAGCCAAATCCACATGACTGCTAAATATCCCCCAGGAATGGCAACTCTATCAGTTTCCTAGGCAGCATGTATAACTACTTGATAATCCTTTTGTTGAAGAAATTTTCCCAAATATCCAGTCTAAACCTCTGCTAACACAACTTGAGGACATCTCCTATCACTTGTTACCAGGGAGAAGAGACCAATCCCCACATGTCCATACCCTTCTGTCAGGTATCTGCAGAGAATGATAGGGTCCTGAGCCTCCTATTCTCTAGACTAAAAACAATCTCAGGTCCCTCAGCTGCTCCTCATCAGATTTGTGCTCCAGACCCTTCACCAGCTTTACTGCCATTCTCTGGAGACATTCCAGCAACTCAATGTCCCTCTTGTAGGGAGGGGCCCAAAACTGAATGCAGGGTTTGAGATGTGGCCTCACCAGTGCCGAGTACCGGGGGACAATCCCTGCCCCGGTCCTGCTAGCCACACTACTGCTGATTTCATAGATAAAAATCACTTTTTACAGACTCTCTGGACCAATTCCTATATGTGAAATCAGCCTACAACCCTGTCATTCATATATCCTATAAGTGCCATTTTCTCAAATATCTTTAGTTTTCCCAGTACCTAAATATCCAATCAAAACTTTATCTCAGCAGAAAGCAAGAGCATGAACAGCTGTTTGGCCATAACGAGCAACTCATTTTTGCAGATGAGAAAGTTCCATTTTTAACACTCCAATACAATCACTACCACTGTATCCAAGTAGGCAATTTTTAAAATTAAGTTTCAGTTAGTGTTTGTGACAAGTTTGCTGATAGGTTATATCTTTGGATACACAGGCACCTTTTTTTCCCCTTTTGTGATTAAGTATTTCAGAAATAAGTATTTTGGCAATATGCTGATGAAAATACATCCACAAAATGAAACAGTAAGAAAATTAAAAGGCAAGCCACATGAATAAGCTCTGTGGGAATTCTGTTTAAAAAAATAAACAACGACCACTTTCCACAAAGAAACCCAAACATTGAAGAATAAAAAGTCATAGTTTTTAGAAAGACAGTTCAATCCCCAAAATCTTTGTTATGCACAAAAAAGGCAGCCACTAGACATGAAATGAAATAAAATAAAATGGCAATAAATGTAGTAACAATGAGGAAGAGGAAATTAAAGGCTACGAGCAAGAGATAACTGAAAAAAAGATATTTTTTTGTTTTCAGTTCAAAAGAAATTCCAGAAATATGTGGGGTTTTCCTTTTTTTTAAATCTAAGAAATTTTAGAAATTATTCTTTGTTGTATTTGAAAGATAATTTCCAAATATTTGCAGAGCTCTGTGGTTTGAATTTTCAAACCTTCTAAGTTCCTAGTAAATAGCAATATTTGCCACATATAAAAATATCCAAAAGACAATCTCCCCCTTGATTTTGTTATAATTTTGTTTTAGGGAATTGCTTTGTGGATATTTTTAAACAAAAGACCTTGAAAACACAGGAACCATAGAAGACCAAAACAATTTTAGAGCAATTTTAGTGCTTCAATCACTACTCCCTGTGGAAAATATTTCTAAATCAAACATAAAGTCCTACTTTTGCTTTTCTCTAAATGCTTTTCTAAAAACACTGTTAAAAAAAAATAAAAACCTTGAGGAAAAAGTCTTATGGTTGAATCTTATCATTTATACTTTCACAGCAGGAAGCTTTTTTTTTTTTTCAGATTATCTGCTCATTATAAAACATTCAGATAGCTCTGGCAACATTTACAAGTATAGGGTTTTTTTTTTATTATGTTATTGCTTCATTACACCCACTGGGACATTTAGTGTTGAATTTAATGGAGACCAGATCATTTTCCAAGCAATGCAAACACATCAAGGTGAAAGTCTGTTGTGTTTGGAAATGTTAGCAGATGTTTCTGCAAGTGCATGTGAAAGTTATTGTTGTTTATCTTACCCTCAAACCTCTGGATTGCATTTTCTTTAAATACTGCATTCACCCCTGCATTCATGGTAATATGAGCACAATTTTTGCTAGTTTACAGCATGTGGGTTTTTGGGTTACAGCTGTTACAATTTTAGCTGAGAAGTATAAACATATTGTGTGGAACTTAAAAAGCATATTCTCTATCATGGGTTGACAGACAACGCCTTTGCTATTGTCTCCATGGCTGATAGAATGTTTCTGCTTGTCAACTATACATTTATCTGAATCTCTTCATCAGTACTAGGGATCTAAAAATAATGTCTAGCAAATCAGACTATCCTGGACATGCATTGGTAAAAAAATCAGAAAGACAAATCTTGGGACCTGGACCTATTGATGTTTCCTTGGGATGACACAGTGTCCCAGAGCAGCAGCTAAAATCTTTTGTTACAGTCACACAAGGCCAATGTAGAGCTTCGCTTTTGCCACTGGGGACTTATTTTAACACAAGGACTATCTGTCTGTGTCACATTTCTAATAACCTTTTCATCACAGTACCCAGATGTAATCCATTTATAGAAACGCTTATGCATCAAAAATAAAAATGTGCAAAAGGAATCTAATTACTGAATACAGAAAGTGGGATGATTTATTTTTTATTTGGGATAAATTCAGGTGATTCACTATTAGTGAATGTAAATATATTTTCGAGGCGTGACTGCTATAATCCCACAGGGTGAGTGTGTGTGCCAGTGCACATTCAGGAAAATGCATCATAAAATATCAGGACCTAAGAGGACGTCCTGGGCAATGAGATATATATGGCACTAGCTTTCCCCTTGCATTACTTTCCCACGAGTGTAATTCACTCCTCTGCTGAATTGTGTGAAAATGAAGGCAGGGCATATTAGGGAGAATTTGCTTATATTTTTTATAAGGCAAATAGCTTTTAAGCTAAGTGTAAGAGGAGGGTTTGAAATTATTTCTGTGAGTGTTTATTCATGCAAGATCTCTGAAATACATTACTTATGTGGAATTTGGACATACATAGTTCCACAATAAAGGTATGAAAATGCAGGAAAACATGGACACACTAGAGAATGCAAGCCCATATCTCCCCTCCAAAGCAGGAACTGCTGCTCCACTTCAGGTCTAAAAGTCAGGCCCTGTTTCAAATTACTGATTGCACAGCATAGTCCAGGAGTATCTTCCAAAACTTAAAGCCTATCAGAGAGGCCCAGGAGTTCACTGAACACATTAATCAATGACAGTGCCTTACTAATCTTAAAATACAAAAAAAAGCTTCTAAAATAGTCAAGTTTTTCCCAATTTTGCAGAAATCTGTGTATTTTTATACATCTCTTCCATGCAAAGTTGTGATGGAACACCACCTTCAAGATTCCACCACCGTGTTATTTTTTTGTTGGGCTTTATATGGCATGCACTGCTAATAATTACAAATCAATGGTTCTTTCTGAAACATCCTCCCCCATGATTGGATATATTTCTGAAAAATAACCATGGAAAGCATGAGAATAACACCACACACACAGAGAATGTAAAATAGCTGATGAGTTCCAGCTTTCTCTGGGAGGCCTTCACAGCAGCACTTGTCTGCAGCAAGTGCTCACAGCACAGACCCTGAGCCGCTGCTTTTCAGCAGCCTGAGCACTTTGCTCAGCCACTGTGGTCTGCAAAAACGACTCCTGCTGAGTGAGGGAAATCTTTCTAGCTCTGCTGGCCATCTGCAACATCTCTCAACCTGCTGGGTAGGCTGAAAATGCTGAAAAGCCCTGAGAAGTCAAGCAGGGCAGAATTCAAAGCCCTGGAAGACCTATGAAGTTTCTCCCTTCAGGCATGCTGATTCTGATGAAGCAGCTTATAAACTCTGTTTTGCATAGAACCAGTTTATAAAAATCTCTGGGATTTGCTCAACTACTTATTTTTTAAGAACGATGACTCAACTTTTCATTAAAATGTTTTTTAGCAGTAAAAGTCATAAAAGAATATTGATAAAATATATATGTAATTTTCAGATTAACTCATTATGAAAAATAATTTTGTGGCTAAAGTTTAGAATACTTCATAAAATATTAAACTGCCTGATATGTCCAGGTTTTGTGCTCAGAATTACCTTCTCCAATTCACCTCATAATCTAAAACACTGCAGGTTATCAGACATGTACATAACTTTGATGGAAATGAACTTTTTAGAGAAGTTAGAGAAAAGTTAAATACAATGGTAGTAGTGACCTTTAGCTATATATAAAACAGAGTTGTACAACATGGTGCTCATTCCACTAAAAACTCAGACACCTAACTGGATCAGTTTTCCTCAAATGGCAAGACATATATATAGATATATATATACTACACAGACGCAAGTCAGGTTGACAGCCACTGAACTCAGTGGCATAATGGCATAACAATGGCATAAAAACAGTGCAAGAAAAGCAGAATCAGATCCTTGTTTTCCTTTTAACTAAAGGAAATTCATAGTAATTTCAGCATCCCAACAGTCACCATAATTTCTCCTGTTCTTGCTGTGCATTACAGAAACTGTCAGTTTTTAAATTTATGGTATCTTTTACAGCTTGGGTTAAAGAACACTTAAAGCACTTTCAGTGTTTTATATACCTGTACTCTAGAAGAATAGAAATGAGATTCCTTTATTAATTTAGATCCAGACTACCAGACTATTCACACTAGCAGTCTCAGTGAATTTTAATGGGATTACCTGCATGAGTAAGAATTTCTAAGACAAAAATCAGAAAAGGGAAACCTTTCATGATTAAAAAATACAAAGATTACAATAGCTAAAACTTCATTGTCGAGTACCTGACTCACAAAGCTACAATTCATTAAACTAATAGTCAATGTATATGTGATCAATCAGAGAAGCTCTATAAGGTAATAACATCCAAACAATGTCAAATTGCTACATTAGTCATAAACCTACCTATTGCTTCTTCCCTGACAAGTTTCTTTAACAGAAGAAAAACTATTGAATTATGGGCAACCAAATTTAAAAAAAAATTAATCTCCCAATACACATTCATTTAATTTGGCTTCATTTTAATGGCAATCCATCTGAAATCCTTGTCACATTTTCGTTTTGTTTGTCACAGAGACATATGAAGAGAGAACACTGCATGTAAGCAAAGCCATCAAAACCACAGCCTAAAACCAAATAACTGAACAAGTGACCTTCCCCTAAGCCACTGCACACAAGAGACTACTCCATCCTGTCCCTCATTTCCCTAGTTTAGACAAAATCCTCATTATTTCACTTAGCACTATTTAAATCGAGCCAAATAATGCCATTTGTAATCAACTTTAACTGTCAGGAAGAAAATGGGAATGGCTTACCTTGCAGCATAGCAGTGTTACCCATTTCAGCATGCCCTGATCCTACAGCAAATACATCTGGAACCAACACACACTCACTGTCATCAACTGCTTTTCACAAATCATTCACTTATTGATCACTACACTTATCACTCTTCATTGACTGGACTTCATTCCACATTATCGATTTTTTGCTGCTTCAGCAAATTCTGAAACTTTCATCACAAGGAGAATTCATACACAAACCAAAGCAGTGATCGTCTATCCGGGATACTTCTTATATCAAGCATTTCTGCAGGGGTCTTAATTTATTGAAGAATTAATCAAACAAAGTGATAATTGGTTTTCAAAGCTCCTTGCACAAACTTAAATGTTAATGAGAAAGATGAGCAACAGCCTCTGAGCCCTACAGCCCAAGAAGCACGAAGTCATTACATTTCAAATTTTGTTCTGTACTAAAGTGTTGGCCTCATGATTGCCAGATGTAGGTGTGCAAATGTCATGTGCCAGGCACATGATTGGCATGTGAATGACACATGCCAGGCACATGCCTGATACATGTTTGCCATGTGATTGCCACATGCTGGGCACCTGAATGCCATGTGATGGCCACCTGGTGCATGCTTGATTACAGGCAAGTATCAGAGCCAGCGCCACAATCACCTACAAACAGGTGTTGTGGTAGGAAACAAAGCAGCTACCACTCCTCCTGCTGTCACCACTTTAACCATCAAGAGAGATACCAGAAGGTCTCCTCTGAGCGCAAGCTGACAAGTGTCCCAGTGGAGAAATATTAAATGAAAGACGGTAGCCAACACCCAAGATATGAGTAAGTTTCACAGTGGCACAATATTTTCTCACAGCTGTGAAGATAGCACAGGATTTTCTTCTCCTGAGAGAGCATTTTTTTAACAGTGGGATTAGCTGACAAATGATGCCCCAAGAGCCTTTTATTCTGCCTGCAGGAGCCTTCTGCTCACCACAGAGAAAAAAAACAGCAAGCTTGACAAAATGTGCAATCAAACATGGTAAATTCTGGCAAAAAGCAACATAGCAAAACCAAACTATTCCAACCCTGAGCTTTCCTCTCATGCTGACTTTGCAGATTTCATCCTTCAGACATGAACTTTTAGGCTCCACTAATTTGCACAAGTAATGGAAGAAGCAGACAACCTGAAGAAAGCCATTTGCTAACGTTACCTACCTCCATAAATAGTCACATTTCTGAGCATGTATGGAAGAGCTTTCTGTTTTCACAATATAGAAGCAAGAACCTACTCTACCGGTAGTTCATCAGTGAAGAAAGAAAAACTTTTAAAAAGGGGGGTGATCTAGAGATAATAGAGTGAGATAGATAAGTATATAAATATTTGTAATGAAACTAAAGGAAATCCACTTTGATGTTGTAGATGTTAGCTTGGTAAGGGCTCTGTTGTCTATTTTAATAACAGTAACTGAGTACATTGTTGGACATTGAGAACTTTAAACCACATTGCAGGATTATGCCAAGGAACAAACAGAAAGGACAGCATCATAAGACTGGCCTTCAGGAAAGTCATGAAGTCAAAACTCATATTCTCCTGACAGTTTTGTGGTCTGTCTCCTTTCAGATCCTCATTTTCATTCCGATTTCTTTTCTCTAAGCAGCTCTCCATCAATATTGACCACAACATGCAGTCCACATTTTTAACTAAAGTAATGCCCTTAGCTATCCAACACACCAAACGTCATTAGTATCTCTCATTTGTTTTCACACTCATTTTCACATTTGTTCCTGACTCTACTTTGACATAATTTCCACTAGGATGATTTGTTTGCCCCAACTCAGTGCTGCCAATCACTCACATAAATTTCCCACTCACTTTATTTAGTACTGCAAAGACAGCTTTGTTCCTGGAGAACTTACTTCATGCTTCCTCTCAGTTCCTCTTTTGGAGGTGACTATTTACATTAAGCCACAGAGCAGCCCTGTCCCATCATTCTTCCAATTACTCCAACAGCCCCAACTGCTTCCATACTGTGAAATACAATACCCCCTCTTCAAGCACATTCATTACACAGAACTTTTCACCACAGAATCCCTTCATCACAAAGAAGGTTCCTTCTTTAAAGATGAACAGTCTTATTAAGACGTATTCATAACCTTAAATTTTGTATCAGCACCAGAGGCACAAAAGAAGCAGCAGCAAAAGAATATTCAGCTAAAATTGCATTACCATGAAGCGCAAAGATCTTTCATTGCCATTGCAAAAGGTATTATTTTCCTAAAATACACTGAACAATACATGCATCATATAAAAAAAGAAAATGGGTTGGAAAGACTGCCTACAGAGACACAAAAGAAACCAAATCTTTCTGAAATTACAAATATTGCAGAAATATTTTTAATTGAACTAAATATTAGACTATAAGAGCAAGATGAAGAAAACATCTACATTTTAGCATTGCAAATAGCAGTGAAGTTGGAAAATTCAAAGCATGCACTATTATATTTGCATTATTACCTGCAGAAGCTTGAAAAAAATACTTAATAGAGAAACACTCAGTGCTGACAGCAGCAACCTTGTTGAAAGCCTTTTACTGTGTCTGTAAATCTTGTACAATTCCTGTCTGCATCAGGACAAAAAAAAATTCACTCAGTCATGCAGATGCCAAGTGAAACTTGAATTCATGCTTTTGGGTCTCCAAACTTAGCACAGAGTCTAACATTAACAGATAATTTCTCTGCTTTCTTTCCAACCCTCCTCTTCTCTGCTTCTTTTCCTTTTGTACACAACTTTATTTTTCCAAGGTTATTGGAGTTTAAAAGAAAACTGAAAAATAAAAACTTTTGTTGTTTGAATATCCGAGTGATGTTTATTAGCATATTATCATATTATGTCTATTCTGAAGAGAAGTTCAGCAGCATTTTTCATAGTCTCTTGTTCCCTTTTGTTTGCTATTTAAAGAGAAAATACATTAGAAGACTATTTGATTTCCTACCACTTGAGAATTCAACAGGAAAAAATACCAAATAGCCCAGAGAAATGGTAGATAATTTCATGATCACTGTAATCTAATGCTTTCTATATAAGAAGAGCAAAAAATCATAGGAATGCCCTAATCACAAAAGGCAAGTGCTTAGATAAAGGCTAATGTTTGAATTTTGGATATAATATTTTAGAAATTGAAAGTGTGACAAAAAAGGAAACTCCTGTGAAAAGGTGATCTGCTCATCAATTTCAGTAGTCTTTCCCAAGAAACTGCTGAATAATTGCTATCACTAGTGTTATTCTGTATAGTGTCTGTATGTGCTGAAGAGAAATTTTTTAGGTCATTAATAAAACTTTGTCATTTTGGTTGCATTTTTTTTGTACTGTCTTTTCTATAGGGACAAGTTATTTAAAATTATGCCCAAACTGAGCCTAAAAACAAAAGACATGCAATTAGTATACTCTATTGATTGTTTTAGTCTAACTTATATGAGTATTTCTGCAATTTCTAAAATCAGCAATCACCATATAATAATTAAAGTACTATTTCATCATAAAAACATCATTAGATAAGGGTAACATGCAAGTATTTTAAGTATTTTCAGTATTCACATGGACTTTTTTTAAAAATCATGACACTGTTGGCCATTTTGTGGCGTTTAAGACCAGTCATTATAAATGTGAAATTATCAGAGTAAGACATTTATCCAAATGTATTCACACAATATAATGCATCTTCTAAATCTGCTAAAGACACTTGAAATCCATGTATTGCTATTCTATGTGCTAAGCACAGTCTTCTGCATCGCTGGAAATATACTTTTATTCTTTAAATGATTCAATTAATTAGCCAATATTTGTTTAATGCTTTGAACTTGTAATGTTTTCCAAAGCAGCTGAATGCTATTACCAAAACAGTGTAGGACAGATTTTGCAGACTGCAGATAGATGCATCTTTTTACACATTTAAGAATTACCCAACAAATGAACATTTAGTTGCATTTGAGTAGTAGATTGAGTACGGGTACTTGGCAAGAAATGCTTTTCTATGAGAACTATGGTTCAAAATTTAAAAACTAGTTTATTTATTCCTTCTAGACTCTTTCCCTGGATTTTTTTTTTTTTTTCGCTGATTAAATTCAGGAAAATACTGTTTTGTGTTTGGGATGGACTGAGTTTTTACGACGTTCCTTACCCAGCTGAGGGACAACAGTATTCATGCCAGCAAGCACAGAGAACGTAGAAAACCTGAGTGGTCTGCACAGTAACAAAAGTTAAAATCAGGATTTGTTAGATCAGGCAGCCCTATTAAAAGGACAACCTTAATATTTGAAAACTAAAAGCAGGGTGCAGTGAGACTAAACAAAACTCCTGCTGGAGCAAATGGGTGTCCAGCTGCACAATGGGAACCACAATTTGCAGCTCCCATGCGTCAGTCCCTCCCTGCCAAGCACCACTGCAGCCCCAGGCAGGAGCTGGGTGAGGATGAATCATTCCCTGACCTCTCCATCTTTTCCATGGTGCACTGAACTCCGCTCCCAATGCTGTCAGTGCCATCTATCAGACACCAACACACGCTCCCACACATATTGCTAGTATATCCTAGCAATAACAACACCATCAGGAACTTCCCGAGTTTGAATAAATTTATGCCTTCAATAGAAATAAAGTTACTTTTATAAATAATGCTTATTGTTTGTACTCTAGTAAAGAAGTTGAATTAAGCTCATCCTTATTGCATTTGCACGCAGTATTTCCAGTGTGTGTCGTCTGAACTCCGCATAAATCAATACCAACACTGAACTTAGCATGATCTTGTACAAAAATAGCATCTCTGCTCACTTCTAGAGGGACTGTTTCAAATACTATTGCTTGACAGAAGAGGATGACATGCAGGTTTCCTAGCACAGGCAAAAAGCCCAAATCTCCTGGGAAAGGGTGAGAAGAGAGGGACATGGATTTACAGCAGCAAGTGGATAGTATGACATGCCAGCTTCCTAACTCTTGGTTTTTTATAACAAAAATAGAGCTCACAGGCAAGGACTGAGGAACAAAGGCACTTTTTCAACAGCTCACAAACTCCAAAAGTTTATTTAATTCTTCACCTAGAATTCAGCAACCCAATTTTACTGGATATGTGAAAATCTCAAACCAGATAACAGGGGAAAAGCCCAGAACTGGTGAACATCAACCCTCTTCAGAAAATGAAACTCAGGACTTCATGGTCCATCATGCATTTATCTTTAATTTCTACAGGTTCACATCCTCTGACTTGTTATTTGATTTGCATATTCTTTCAATTAATAACATAAAAGAGAAGATAAGGAAAGCCTAATAAATTCAGTCCAGTTCACAAACCTTGTTAAACTTGTGCTTGCCTTAATTCATGTTGAAATGCAATTCGCTTGTTCTAATATTTCATTATCAAAGTCCTTAATGAACTTGTTCTGAAGCCAGCAATTTGATTTAAAACATATTAAATCCACACTACTGGCTGCCAAAAAGAAACAAAATAAATGTAAGTCATATTGTTCAGATGTTAAAGACATCCAACATACCATAGTAAACATCAATTCTTCTATGTCAAAACAGCAATCAGAACACTCATTTTATGCATCTTCATGACCACAAAGAGTATTCTAGCAGGAAGTTTCAAAGAGAGATATTTCATCCTCTGCCTTGGCATTGTAGATTTTAGGGATCATGACAAGCAAGAGTCCCTTTTCTTCCCTTTTAGAAGGCATTTCCAGTAATTATTTACCAACCAATCAAAAAACTCAAGAACTGTTCCTTTCTCAAATCATAAATTCAAATGAAATTTTATTAAATCTATGACAAAAGCAAGCTATTACTAAACTTTGGGAATATTTAACTGTATATCACACTATAATCCTGCAGCTATAGATGGGACAAGTTCTCATGCAACCAAGAGTTTGTTTGGTTGTTGCATTCAAGCTCTTGACTATTTTACTGAAAATAATATGGTTACTTGAGACATAAGTTTGGATTGCATTGTTCCTCTTTCTGGCAATTATACACAGTTCTTCCTCTTTTTGAGAGAACACGAGGTGATATTAAAGTGAGAATAGTTCTCCACAGAGTACAATATTCCCCATGCTCCCATAAAACACATTCATATAAGGAGTATAAAATTTGTACTACAATATTTCCTGAAGTGTGGTACACCCCACAACTTTTTGGGAAAACTGGTGATTTCATATAACATTTAATCAAAGATCCACTTTACTGTAAAACATCAATTTCTCTTCAATTTTCCACTTAGCAATTCAAAAACTCTTTTGAATGTCAATGGTGGCAATTTTCATGCTGGCTACAACTTGGTCAGAATTAAAAAAAAAAAATCATTAGCATGTTAATAACTTAGTGCCTCTAAGGAATACTTAGTTGGTCCTACATCAGAAAAAAAAATCTTTTTCAGCCCTATTCATAATTGCAATACAATTATAATTTGCCACAATTTCCTAGGTTTACTTCATTTTAATTTGTGGAGGAGGACTTCTCAATGGGCAGCATGCAGTACTGTATTGTTCTGGGAGAGCATCTCACTGAGAAATGTTCACACCCATT
The DNA here is from genome assembly GCF_028551555.1 of Melozone crissalis. NCBI lineage: Eukaryota > Metazoa > Chordata > Aves > Passeriformes > Passerellidae > Melozone > Melozone crissalis. The sequence continues at coordinate 38,425,861 of NW_026535794.1, forward strand.
AAGGTGTAGAAAAGAAAGCTGAGAAGATACACATGCAAATAAGAAAGTGGAAATTTTCTAAAGAGAACTGTAAGAAAAAAATTACATGGCCGAAATTGAGTTCCCTGTACTAAAATACAGGTAGATGTTGGTAAGCTCTCTAGAGTTTATTAATATATCTTAAACAAATCAGATTATTAACCAAATTTCATCATGCAGTATCTCAGTCTTTTTTCTGACCTTAGCAAAGTTTAAGACATGAAGAGAAAGAACACTTACATTCATATTTTTGCACAAAACAATTTTTGTTCATAGATGCATTCTCATGTGTGCCAGGTGCAACAAGAAAATGAAAGGCATGTTCATAATCAAGGTTTTGTTATTCCTTGAGTTTGCTATTTTTTGGTATTATGAAATGTAACACCAAGATTACATCTAATTGAAAAAAGTGGATATTTAGGATTAATAATGGTGGTTTCAATGTCTAATGTCTTATTTGAAGGAACTACATCCAAATGCAGAATCATGCAGAAAATTTCTAACAAGGCAGATTTTAATGTATCGCATCTTTTTTTTTTTCTTTTTGATTCTTATGAAGGATTTTTTAGTAATTTGAAGGTCTTCTGGATCCATACATGTTTTCTGGAACAGAAACAAGGTGCTCCAAGGACACTTTGAGCATAAACAACGTTCAACCTGTCACCATGTTTAGGTAGAAGTATACTGCATCTGTATCAGCAGAAAATTAATAAATTCAGCTAGTATTTGGAGTAAAAAATACTCAGAAGCTTGCTGAAGTTGCCCACATTTTTCATGACTTCATCCAATGGAATTTTCCTGTATTCAGGCAATTTGTGCAGTTTACATAACAAAATGCACCAGTCACAGAGTTTTGACTCTCCTTAGAACCTCATCTTTACCTTGCCAGAAACTGAACTGCTTCTTGCAAACTTGCTCAGCAAGAAAAATTTATATACTAAGCACAAATATATACTCTTCTTTTTAAAAAAAAACTAAGAAAACCAGTCCTGAAAAAGAGAAATAGCCAGGAAAAATGCAAAGCATTAGGGACCCAGACACTGAATTAATCTCCCCATTTAAACAAACATTATGCTCATTTGCTTCAATAACTGACCTAGTTCATGTGGGAAAAATTAACAACTGGAGAGAAAGGAACCTGAATTTCACATGTTCTTTTTACAGTGGGACATTCAAATGAGGGCTTTGAGAACACAAGAGCTTTCCTCAAAACACTTCGTTCAGACTCAAGTCTACAATAGGACTGGCATTTTTGAAACAGGTGCTTGTCTGAAGCAAGGAATCTTCTCCAGCTAAGACAGCCCAGGCACAGCAAAACTGTACAAGTGTGCACTGCAGGGGCATTTAGAGCAGTTTACACACTGGTACTAGTCTCTTTACATAAGATTCATTTCCCTTGCTATGAGCCCTCAATACTTGTAAAGGATTGTGGATCTAAACCAAGCCGTCCCTTGGCCCTGGAGGATCTTCAGCACATCCCTGCACCAACAACAAAAGCAGGTTTGAAAGGAAATAAATAAACCTGTGGGGAGTTCTCCATAGTGATTTGCACTGCCTTCACATAGGAGGCACAAAGAAGTTTTAATCAGCTTCAGTCCATATAGAGAGAATATTTATATGATGATAATATAATTAGTAATATTCACAGCACTACAGCAATCCTATGTACGTGGCTTAATCTGAGAACTCCTTCTTAGCAAGAGCACAACAAAATGCTCCTTCACTTGCTGAAAAACTACAGAAATAGTTTTTGAGCTGAGCTTTTCCACTTGCTCGTATTGCATTAGCTCTCCTTATCACAACTTCTTTGTATAAATATAACAAGGAAACAAATGTCTGCAGTTTCATTTCAGTTCTTCACTATAAGTAAGTGGAGGTCCACTACATGTGGACCTTCACTATAAGGTTCATAAATAACAGTGGAGAAAAAATATTTGAGTCAGGATGAATTTGGCCCTTATGTAACACTCTTAGGGTACAAAAGCAAGATTATTTGCTGTCTGCTGACGACAAAGCTCTGGAATGTTAAAAAAAAATCCAACCAAACAAAATGACAACAGAAACAAACAAAAAAATCAGCCAACAAACAAAAAACCCCGAACAATCCAGCAGTCTGAATTCCCAGTTTTCTTTGAGAAATCAAAGAGGGCAGCTAAATTGTAAGAAAACTAGGAGAGGGCAAATGCAAAGCTTGCCTAAAACAACTAGGACTGGGCAAACTATGGGAAACTATGGAGTTACAGGCAATCTAACTTAATTTCAATTCATGGAAAAATACCAAATAATTAAGCTTTTTACCTAAAATGTATCAAGAAGATGAATTAGACCCAACATGGAAGTGTCAAAAACAGTCATGCAAAAACACCCCAAGTCCTCTTTTGGCAATGTAAAGGGCTTTACAGAGAAAAGAAAACTGTACAGTAATTCTGAAAGCCATTTGACACAATTTTCCATTACTTTTCCCATGCAAATTTTGTAAAAAATACTCTAAGTGAAACTTCTATGGGAATAATGCTTAATTTATGAGAAATCTGACCAAGCTGTAACTGTCAATTATTTCTCCAAATGAGAAATATGTATTAGCAGGCTGTATTGGGATGTGTCCTCTATCCAATATTTTTCATTAGTTTCATTAACAATTGGATGGTAGAATGCAGCATAAACTGACAGATTAATTAAGAATGAAGGGACAGAAAGCACATCAGAGGAAAAGATTAAATTCAAAATTAAATTGACACCGTGAAGAAAGGTCCTGTTAAGAAGATCTCATAAGACAGGAATATTAATCATCACCCATACAAACACAAGATGAGGAAAAATGAGTTAGGTTGAAGTTTTAGGGCAAAAACTAGAAATCTTGGAATAGTTCACAAACTGAACATGTAATTAGCGCACTAAATGAAAGAATTATAGTATTTCAGACAATACCAAAGAAGAAAGGTTAAACCACAGTCAAGAAGAAAACTTTTTCTGTTCTTAGTTGCTAAGAAAGAGTATTTTGCCCTTCTCTGAGGACAGACTCTATATTTGTAGGAATTTCTCATAGTGTAAGCACTTTTTCTTCTATTTCTGTTCCATTTCAGGGTCAGTTCAGTCTCCTTGCTTCAAACATGCATCAGAGATCACTAGAACTGAACTGTATTATGGGTTATATCTTGAATACATCTAGTTTTATAAATGTTTCCTACCCTACTATTAAGGCTATGTGTTCATGCTCGAGATTTCCAAAATAGGTTTTCTCTTTGGCAGTCAGTCACTCAAAAAGTATACAACATCAATCAAAAAAATCCTTCATATTTTCTCGTTAAGTTTTTGTGAAAAATGAGCCTAGCCTTGCACTGAAAACAGAAAGAATTTGGAAAACAAGAACTTGTTCACAGAATGCATGGAAGTTAAATTTCTCCCAGCAATTATATTTAATTTAGGACAGTTACACTGAAATATAGTCTTGAAGCAAGATAAATTTGACAAGGAAGGTCAAATAAAAAAAAAAATAAAAGAAAAACCATAAATAACTCCAACAAAAACAAACCACCAAAACCCTCCATCCACCTAAAATGTTTTTAATTACTAAAAAAAGGTATTTCCTTTTGTATAACGTTTCTGGGTTTTTTAGGGCTTGCCTCAGCAAGGAAATCTCACCTTTCTTCTGCATTTAAATAGGACATGCTTTTACCACATCTGGGTACAAAAATCAGATCAGGCATTCAACAGCGATACAGGTTTGGGAAAGTATAAAGTCTCAGCATGACAGCTCCAGCATCACGATGGGGAGAAGAACAGAAGAAAAGAACAAGCAGCAAAAACAAAAACCAACCAAAACAAACAAACAAAAAAAAAAAAGACACAAGACATGAGAGTGACAGGTAATGTGGCTCCCGCCCACCAGGCCTGAAGACTTCCCATTTCTCCAGTGTGGGTTACAATACTCTGTGCAAGGAACACCATGTTTGAACAACAAAAAAGAACACAATAGTAAGAACTTGGTATTATGTTTAAATCTAAACTGACAGCTGAGTGACTGGTTTATTTTTTAATTTTTTTTTTTTAGTACTTACTTGGAGATTTTTCTAGGTCATATGTTGCTGACTATCTCTATACTTTCCCAAAACTTTTAATGTTGTAAACATAATTAACACCAAAGATAAAACATTTGGAAAGTAAAGGTGGTTTGCTTTGGGTTACCCAAAACTAAATTTTCAATGGTATTTCTTTCCAACCCATAAAAAACCCTGAGATTTCACAATATTGCTTCATATTCTGAATCTGAGGAGAGCTGTGCAAGAAATAAAATACATTTTCACAGAAAGCAATTAGCAAGATCTGAAGCTACACTGGTCTGAAGTTCCACCAGAACAGTGAGTGCAGAGGAAATCTGACAGAGAAACACACTGCAGCATATGAATTAATCAGCTACTCATCAAGGCACTGAATCCAACACAACTGAGAGTCAACTTAGATGGCATGTAAAGCCAGTTCTCAGAGGTATTTGATGATGAGTTTTTCTAGACAGCAACAGCTCCAATCAGTTGTGCGATGTACAAACATCCCTGGGAAAATGATCAAATGAGTGAGTGAAAATTTATTTGCAAAAACAAACAAACAACCCAAAATCCTAATTACTGAAAAAACTGTTACAGTTGGCAGGTATACATATCCTATCAACCTGTGCAAGGAAGCAGCACTACAGAAGTGCATAAAATTAAAATACAAACCAGCGTGCATTTTGCTTTATCTAGATATTCATAATATACTTGCTACAGTACACAGTTATAATTACAATTTTTCTTGCTGACAGAATCCTTAAGACAAGAACTATATTCATACATTTCTGTAGGCTAATTTCAATGCCTACAAAAAGGCTGAGACGTCATCATGCTTGAGCACACCAGCTGAAGTTTTAAGACTCTTCCAAAGAAGCTCCAGTGAGTCCAAAACAGAAGCAAGAATAAAACCTCTCAGGCACTACAGAGTTCCTACTTAGCCTTTGCAGTTTGTTTTTCAAGGAATTTTTAACAACATCATGTGCTTTTTTTTTCCCCTTTCACTCCCCAACATTTGCCAGTATTTTTAAAGATGGGACCTTGAAACTATTCCTGGAGCTCTTGGCACTGCAGGCGGATACACATCCTTTTGAACGGAAGAAACAAACACCCATTTTATTATAGCTTTTGCTTTCTGTATGGATGAGTTCTAAGTTTGGAAGAGTGGGCTTCTGATGAAGAGGTAGTTCAAATATGAATTGCATTTGATCATTTCAAAAATAACTGATAGGAAATCTTTCTCTAAGGCATTGATCCTAATTTTGCGCTTCAACTCTTTCTAACTCATATAGAGAGTGATCCAATGGTCCTTAATGGAAATGTACAAATCTGCCACTGATCTTGTAATTTAAAAGGGACCCATCACGTGGTTCCTTCAGCATCATTCACATAAATGCAACAAAAACACAGTGTTCTTGAAGCGACTTACAGGTTTAAAGCTCAACCTCTGACAGCTAGGCAGTTCCTTCAATTTTTTTCTTTTTTCAGTTAGAACAATTTCAGTATTTTTATCCATGTTGTTATTATTCATTGAGCTATATTTAAAGGAACCTGAAGATGCTGCTATCTGTCGATACAGACCATTACATTATATTACAATAGATCCATTAAATACACCATAAGAAAGTTTCCAAAACTATCCCTCAAAATCTCCACATATCAAAGATACAGTATCATAATGTACCAAAATTTAACTGTAAGAAAAGTGGCCACAAATGAACAAAGGAAATTGAGAAGAGGAGGCTTAGGGGAGTTTCATTAATCTGTATTAATACTGACTGAGGTGGGGTTGAGGGACCCTTACGAGCTCAGGTACCCTGTGAGCTGCAGAACAGATTTCAGGTATATAGCAGTATGTTCCATATAGAGAATTTAAAATTTATATAACTGAAACCCATACTGCATTTTGAAATTATTTTATTCTGCTCCTATGCTGGTTTTATGAAGGACTTACCACAGAGAAAATACGCTATTAAAGACAACTACAGAATAAAATATTTTGGAAATGGAGTAAAATGTACTTTGAATCCTGCTTTTAGTCACTGGTTCATTTTACTAAATCACATTACTGTGCAGAAGACACAAGGAATACATAAAGCATTTCTACTAAAGCTGGATACAGTAATTACAGGTATCCCAGCCATTTACAAGAATCCATTTGCAATTACATTTTCACCAGCAAATTCAGTAGATTTAAGGCAGACAGATGTTCTACAATGAAAACGATAAACATCCATGAATAGGATTCCTGTCAAAATATTTCTCTGAGCAGCTAGATCAGTTTAAATTAAAATGCCTAAAAATATTCTCTTCTGATTAAATGAACAAAGTAAGAAGCATTCATTGAAAATATTTCATTTAGTTGTTTTACATTTGTACTTTATACTTGTCTTCTCAGAGCACAGCTAATATTGAGCAGTTTTTTGTTGACTAGAACATTGGTTTGCAGCTAAATAAAATTACTACACGAAATCTATAATTTATTTTCTGCTACAAACCTTCAGTACATTTGTTCCCTTTTTTATCAAAATATATGATGCTTCACAGGTACTTAGGCTCTCAGCTTGCAAGCATTATAATTAGAATATGCTAAGTATTGCAATTTTCTCATTAGAAGAATGTTAATGACCACTGCCACTCTCCATTTCTATGCAAGCTGCAATTGTAGAATACCTGAGGTTGAAAGGGACCCATCACAATCATGAAATCTCATTCCTTGATCCCCACAGGACTACGTAAAACTAAGCCATATAAGCACCATATGCTTGAGCTCTGACAGGTTTGAAGGCATGACCACTTCCCTGGGGACTCCATTCCAGTGATCTCTGGGTGAAGGGCTTTTACCTAATGTGCACTTGAACCTGTCTAAGCACTGCTTCATTCCATTTCCTCTTATCCTAAAAAAAAACTTAGCAACCATACATCATTTATGTATCTTCAATTGAAAGAATGAGTAAAGAAACAAAGGATAAATTACTTAAGATATTCTGTGAGGTCTAAAAGTCTAAGCATTATACATAAAGATACAAGAAAAAAATATTCTCTTTTGAAATTGGATCATTTGGAAGTTTCTGGGATTTTTAATTTAAAAAGGAAAAAAGTAAATCCCATCAGCATGGTGGGATGCAAATGTCCCAAGGTGTTCAAGATATTTGTGCACAAATGTCCCAAGGCACGCAAGAGATTTGCCCAATACCTTGTCCACGATACACTGTTCTAATATTATGTTAGTGCAAAAATAAACCAACTAAATTCTAGCAAGGTGCAATTAATATATCCAAGAACCAGGCTTGGTCTTTGAAGGATTAATCTATGTAATTATTTCTGCACATTTCTTCAGAGACTGGGCAGGTGTGGGGAGAAGTACAGCAAGATGGCCACAACATCAGATTGCAAGAACAGAACGTGTTAGGCATTTACTCTTCCTCTGGTCAGCAACACAGGATTTCTATCTTAAAACATACAAATATCAGGAGATATTCTGTATGCAAACATGCTCAAAATACACACATATTGGCAAGTTAGGAGAGTAATTTGAAAGATTTTCTTGTGTTGAGAACAAGGTATTTTTGTGATAAACTACTATAGTTCAGAATGCAATCAATGAAAACATCTAAATATAAGTCTAGTAAATAAAAGTGAATCATATCAAACCTTTTAAGAACATTGGGGAAAAAATCATTAAAGTTTATTTTAAATAAAGTCTCAAAAACCTGCTGCCTAGAGATTTGAATTGAGTGAATTCCCAGTAGATTGTTTTGCTGAAAAAATCTGCACATTCAGAAGAATATCTGAAACTAAGCTTATAATGGTAAAGAGAATGATGCATTGCAAAATAAAAGTAATTTCCTTTTCCATTTATTGTCAATGAAAAATACATAGCTGCATTTGAAAGTGCATCCTTGCTAAATCAATTACATCCCTCTTCACTTGCACGCCACTTGAGTGATGCAAGCAATAAAGCACATCTCCAAGTACAATACTGACTTGGAGAACAAACTGAAGAGCCAAATGTATTATCCCACAACTGTAACCATTCCAGACCAACTGAATAGCACTTACTCTCTTTATCCTAAAAGGTGTCATGGGAGTGCGGGCAAGATAAAAAAGATCTGGTTTATTTTAGCATCTTCACCGTTATTTGTCTAACCAACAAAACCACTTACCCAATTTTGTTGAATTTTCAAGGCAATTTTGAAATTCCCTTCATGCCTGACCAGAAAGCTGTATCCAATTCTCCTCTCCACGTGCCACTGCCAAGTGTGGTCATGCAGCAGCCACAAATTACCATTCTGAGGGAAAAGCAACACCACCAGAACGGAAGAACAGGAACAGATAAATATTACTCTCACACACAACACAACCTCACGCTTCATTTACCTTATTCTAAGAATAAAGCCACATAAATTGATGCCGTTTTCAATTTGACCCTTCCTCTTCCTAATTCTATTTCAAATAATCATTAATTCACAGATTCAGAATGACTGTGGCATCCTTCAGTGGTCAACAACCACAAAGCTGGCAGGGAGCAGAATCAGCACAGCTGCTTCAAAGGCACCTCCATGGATCAGTCTCCTTTAAAATATGTCTCTCTGTATCTCCATCACCATTTGCCAACAAAGGAGGCCAATTCTTGCAAAACAATACTCACTCCCTTCATGATCAGACACCATTTAAGTAACTAAAAGAACAACAAAAATTAGAAACAAAACCATAGGCACTCAACACTATTACTTCACAGCTCTGCATTTGAACTCATAGTGCAGGGATCATGCAGAGGACAAGATGTGAAGAAAAGGAGCTTATATACATAAAATTTATGGTTTAACCTGTAGAAGTGTTTCTGTGCCACAAATTTCCTTCTGTTTTCTAAGGCATGTAAAGTTCATTATAAACAAAGGAATTTTCTAAGGTAGCTAGTATTACCCTCATTTCAGAAAGGACAGTACAAATATCTTTTTTAAAGAACTTATTCATTTTGACTTCACTGTATGGATATCTGCTTCCCCAGTACTCAGTTGAAAGTTTTACTCAGTAGAAGATTCAGGTCTACAACATGAGCTGGAGGACAACTCAGCACATAAATATAGAGAACCTTCAAGAACACCATTAATCTGGTTTGTCAATTTTTCCTATGTAATGTACAGAAATCTATCAAAAATTTAAATGCCTGACAAAAGGCTTTACACCCACTTAAGCCTCTCACTCCCCATATCAGCTGCTACTTGGTAATAGCTCAGAAACACATTAAAAGGTTCAATTATACAAACAGGAATGTTATTTCTGAAACTTTCAGCAAAGGCATTTTGGGCTTTCATTTCCCTCTATCAAAACTGGCCAATATCATTCTTGTATAAATACGTTAAATGGAAAATATGAAAATTTAAACCCAAAATTTACTGAATATCCAATATTTGTCTGACACAGTTGCAAAAATCTCAATCATATTCCTGCTACTCACTTCCACAGGAACTTCAGGGAAAACGAATCTTCAGAGCCATAGTAAGTACAAATGACATAAGGTACAAAGAGGAGAGATAAAAAAAAATTCATGCAACCTTTAATAGCATGGAAAAAATTAATTTTACATTTGTCAAGAAAAAATGTGGAAGAACTAAACTATTTTCTTTTCCACTCTTGTACAATAAGCAGAATCTTAATTATGTATCTCTGGATTAATCAATGTCACCTGGAATTTACAGAACCTGTGATAAAAATTGCCAAACAAGAATTTGATGAAAGATAAAATCAAGAAATTGGGGAAAATATGGGCTTACAAATACTGCATTAATGTTGACCTATTTAGAGATAACTTGAATAATACAAATTCAAGGCTTCCCTGAAGAAAGATGCTATGAGTAGATCAGGTAGCTATCTTTCCTGATTCTATCCACTGTACATCAGAACTTGTTCATATCTGTGAAAATAAAAACATACACTGCAACCCCAAATGAGCCAGAAAACAGGAAATTCCAGCAGAAGGCAGTAGGCGGCACTGGTTTTCCAGAAACTTCCTTCTCTACACTGTGGGACAGGCCACGCACTCAGGTCCAACATCAACGTGCCAGATGGTTGGCCTCAGGAAGCCCTGTGGGCCCTCGTTCCTCACACAGGGATTCATGGACACCCCTTCCTATGCCAGATCTCCTCTGAGCAAGGTGACAGCCCCAGCAGCCTCCTCAGCTTCTGTCTTTGTAAGCTGTAGATCTGTGCCATTATATCCTAAAGAAATCTTTTCTGACATGTGCCTTTCCAAATACCAGCTCCTCATGATTAAGAGGCAAAATCATAAATTATGCACATTAGACATACCAAAATATATGCGACTCTCAATAGATCTAACTAAACAAGAGCTGTCAGGTAAGAGTTTTGATGAAGTTAATGCAGATGGAAATGTGATTACTAGAAGATCACTTTTCTATATTCTAAGTTAACAGCAAATAATCATAAAAAAAATCTGAAGATAAATTTCTGGAAATTAGAAGTCCTACTTTATGCTAAACCTGAAATCTAAAGACAATTTTCATACATGATTTGCAAATGAGATTCTCCTTTTATTTGAATTAGTTATTTCATCATAATCTTACTAATTTTACAAAGGTACAATGAGGACAAAAAAATTATATTTACCTCTGAACTGAGCACCTTCTTGCAAAGCTGGCATAAAACCATATTCAGACCCATCTTTTTCTATAAGTCCAAACATAATGGACTTGGAATATGGAATAAGAGCTCATTATTGCTGTGATTATAGGCTTAAAAATTATATTTACTTCTGATTTCAGTACCAAAAAAACTTCAAAATAATTATTTGCTACAATCAGCTCTTCTGTTCATAGTCAATAAGATGAATATCCAAATCAGTTCCATTACATTTTTGGCATATTTAAAATTTCATTACCTGAGAATACCTATTTATTTTTCAATGAACTTGTGTCATACATAACGAATTTGACACACATGGAAACCTGCCTTATGAAAACAGGAGGTGAAAAGGGTATTTAACTTTTAGCTGCTTTGTGCTACTGCATTAGATGGACATGTTTGCAGAGCTACTCTGTGGGATTTGCTACAGCTTGAGAAAGGGGATTATCCAACTGCTCTTTCCAATTTATGTGAAAAACACTCAGTTGCACACCAATGTCCATCAGCATGATAAACCCTTGTCTCTAGCACATAGGAGGCCAATTCCTGATTGAAACTGACACAGAGAACTACTTTAATCAACTAATAATCACACAACATTACCTCCAGGAAAATCCCTCTAGCTCCAGTATTTAGATTAAGTGTCAAGGCTCAATCTGAACGTCTTATGAAGAAGGCAGCTTCTCTTAACACAAATCTCTGTTAAGTTGATAAAGTTAATGTATCTGGCAGCTCCTCAGCAGATGGCAGGTTTAGGTGCAGAATGCTGATGACACTGGAGCTCTGTGCTACCAACAGAAATCATTAAGGTGGAAGAACTTTCAAATAAGTCTCTTCTGTAAATTATTAAAAGAAAATTACTCTGAGGATAAAATGTCGTAGTTCGACAATTAATTTACTTGGAGGATGCTTGGTGAAGCACCTTTTGTTTGTTTTTGACATATGTGAAATACATTATTCACCTATGCATTAGATTATTTTTCATCAGTCTATGCACACAGATTAGCTCCAAATACACACTGTGAAACAAGAAGCAAGATTGGATACTAGGGAAAAATTTTTTTTATTGGAAGAGTGACAAAGTACTGGAATTGTCTCCCCAGGGACGTAGAGTCACCATCCCTGGATGTGTTTAAAAAAGACTGGATGTGGCACTCAGTGCCATGGTTTAGTTGAGGTGTTGGACTCGATCTTGAAAGTATCTTCCAACCTAGTGATTCTGTGATATGGTTTTTGCTAGATCTCAGCCAGGCTGAATACCACAACAATAAGCAAAATATATGATTACTTTAGTAAACTTTCACTTCAAGTACATAAATACAAGCTTACAGCATCTATAGATATTAAAAAACAACAAGGAAAAAGAACAGCAAGATTTGCCTTGTTTAAACAGGAAAAAATAATTAATTCTTTGCTTGCTGATCTGCAAGGAAGCCTGTGGAGATGCCACCCTGAAGGGGAAGAGAAGCCTAAATACTGCAGGGTGTGCGGCTAAACTATACAGTTGACACCAGGCTCATGGGTATCCACTGTAATAATTCCTCTGTCGACATCTTCTGACTGCCTGACAATCCTGCCCTTTGCCACTGGCTAAAGTACTTGCTAATAATGGCACTAAAGAATTTTTTTTCTTGTTGCACCTGACCTTAAAGTAGTATTCCTATTACAGAGCCACACTCTGTCATTTGCCACTTAGAAAGATGCTTATTTATGAAATACAGCAAGCAAAGCTTCCAAGAGTGATAATAAACCACCTTTCTTAAACTTGGTACATTTTTTTGCTTTATTTTTCACAAGTTAGTAAAAGCATATATGCTTACACATAAACACAAGAAGCTGCTGTTCCTGCAGTCACTCGCTTTGTTCTGATTAAATTAAATTTCCAATGAGTTCACATTGCTCTGAGAATAAGTTTTGGGTATGCCAATACCTATCTGTCCCAATCTGTTGTTTTGTCTCAAGCAAGCTACAGACTTAAACTCTTATTCCAAAAATTTTATCATGACTCTGGCTGAAAAGATTTCCAATAGAGCTTTTCTCAGGAAAAGATTCATACCTCCTGCCAACACAGATAATCTGGCGTAACTGTTCATTTAGATTCAACTAAATTAAATCTAGAGCATTTGCATGTTGTGTTAATTGATCTCACCTAGGAAAATAATGTCAATGTGCCAGCAGAAATCCCATTACTGGAACATGTTGCAACAACCTAACACTGTGGAGCTGCAGAGATATTTTATAATGTCAAGTCAAAACATGCTCTGGCAGTAAAACCCAAAAAATTCAGCATGGCCTGCATTAAAGTCTGATGACTGACCTTCCCTTGGCCAGAGCTTCTGCACAATTTCAGTCCCTGACGCTGTCCTCCTTTGAGCTAAAATCATGTTTGAGGAAAGAGATATTTCTGGATTTTCCCACTGTATTTATTTCACTGACATTAAACTACTGCTGAGGAAATTATACCATAATTACAAACTTAGTAAAATCCAAAGCAGTATCTAAGAAAGGCAGTGATTCAACCAGAGAAGCAATATTCTGTCTTTAACAAGCCACAAGGGCTTACTGAAGGTAACAGAAAACAGTACAGCTCACATGAGAAAAGGGACAAGTTATGAGCATTGTGGGAATCATTATTCCAAATTTACTCACTCCATGTACGTAAATTTCAGTAATAATGTCACATTAATGTAGTTATTCAAATTTAACACACTCACGTTCATTAAAGAAAAAAAAAAGTCACCACAATGATAAACCAGTCTTTGAGTTACACCCCGAGTAAGTAAATGTCAAGCAGCAGGAGAAATTTAAGTTACACAATATCACAGATGTGCTCTATAAGCAATTTTTTATTTTGCTTTGTACCATGAAAAAAGCCTCTTGGGAAGGAACCAGTCGGTCCTTTTTATAGCAGAGATGATTTCTATATGCATAGCTCAAGGCACTCAGTAGGAACCTATAAATAACTAAAACACAAACCAGGACCCACTGTCAATTTTTATCTTAAAATATAACTAAATACCTTTACTTTTTAAAAACTTGCAATGCTGTTCCTGTAGATAAACTGCTTCAATAAATCATGCAGGATCCAAATACTTGGCAAAGTACAGAACACTTCCATGTCCTTTTATTATCGCTGGAAGGTGACTAGGAGATTGTGTCTTGTGAACAATCTGCTGGGTTGCCTTCTTAACAAACAGTCCTTGCAGCAGAGCTTGGCAAAGAGAATGGTTTCAACAATGCCGTGAGTTCTGTTACTCACACCTGGACATTAGCAACATTGTCAAATTTATTTTTGGAGCATCCCCCTTAAAAAACCTCCTTGAGATCTTTAGGGTTTCATTGCTAAATGCCTCTATGACTTCGCTGGAGGAAACAAAGCCTTTCTTTTTCCCAGTAACAATGTAAGTGCTATTGAAGAGATTTCTTTATATATAGTGACAGAACATGCCAGAAAAAGGGGAAGAAAAATGGCGCTATTAAACTCCTTCACCAAGTGTTACTTAAAAGCAGGGATTATAAAAATGGAATATATGGGGCCACTTGTGTTCTTAAAAAATACTCTTTATAATGTATTTTCTTTGCAGCATTACAACATTTATAGTTTTTACTTTAAAATATATATATACAGAAAATTAAACCACAAAACCTTTAAAAAATGTCATAAAGCTCAAAACAGATTTCTGCATATTTTCATATGAGTAGCAAGAATTTTATCACTGTTATAAGTGCAGAATTTGGGAAACCACTTTCCTATACCAGCATACTACTTTAAACTGAACTACAGTGAATAAAACCTTTATGTATCTTTAGATATGTATACACAGAAATACTTCAGTAAGCATTATTTTAAAATAAAATATTTTTTAAAATAACTTTCTTCTACCTGCTAATCTGCTGGTAGACCCCAAGTGCAAGAGATAACCCAAGTCCACTGAGGATGTCTACAAGAACAAAAGTCAATTGGAAGGATGGAAGAGTTTCAAAATGGAACAAGTATATAGCATGAATGCCTAGAATATCCTCAGACTCCAACAGTTTGACGAGTGTAAAGAATGGAACACTGAGGTTTCCTTTGGAGACTCTTTGCTTCATTTTTTGGGGGGAGGAGGTGGGCTTTGTTTTTATTTTAAAATAGTGCTTAGAAGATCTTTTCTTTTAAAATTTCCAACCTTAACTTACATCCATGTCAACTTTTATTTGGAGCTTCCTGCAGCAAATTCGGTTTATGCACTAAACTCTTGTTCTTTTCTAGGATTAGACAGAGAACATTTCTTCCCTATTAATTTTCTCCATACCACTTATGATTTTATAGAGTTCTAAAATAAGCTCCCTTTTTCAGGATAAAGAGTTCCAGCAAATTTAGACCCTCCTTGGACAGAAGTCATTGCTTACCCTTGATCATACTTGCTTCTCTTTATAGAGCCCACTCCAACTCTACTTCATGTTTTTTGAGAGATGGAGATTAGATTCAAATACTGAACACACAAGCACACCCTGGAATTGTTCAGTGCCACCATGATGCTCTGCTTTCTACTTCTCCTTAAAAATTCCTAACCTTGTATCGGATTTTTCAGAAAACAGTGCTGGGCAGTCAGATCCTAAATGACAAGATACTTCGTAAGCTCTTGGGAATGAACCTTGTGGAGGAAAATTCAACAGCTTGTCACTTTCTTATGGAGTAGCACAGGTCAAATACTGCCTCTTCTCAACCACGTGAAAAATCTCGATTTAATTTGATAAATTTAAATTGTGATCTTCAAGACATACATTATTTCTTTTCATTGGCAGACTTTCATGGAATAATGCAGTTAGTACACCTAAAGAATAGGTTTTGTACAAAGACACAAAGATAATACAAGAATATCCCAATGATATTTTCTTGGAAAGTGCAATAGTTAATGATTCCATGAGAAAACAAAAACATTTTTCTGCAAAAATTCAAGGGAGCTGGGGGGCATTTGCAGACAGACACTCAAAAAATGCATACAGTTAAAATATACTGGGACAATGCATTGCAACATAAAGTATTTCTGACTCACATCCCAATGACACTAAATAAATATGCAATATCCTGGCAGCATGAATGTAAGAAGACTGAAAGGGTGCTGTCAGAATGCACTACTTCCATGCACTACTTGTATCAGTGATATATAAATAATATATTATTGAAATACTAAAAATATTTCACTGCAGCTTACTGTATCTGTGTATTCTCAACAGTTAAATTAGTACTATACAGAGGGATGTTTTCAGGAGAAGGATGAAGAATTGAAAAATGGAATAAGGATGAAAGCAGAGCAAGGTTTTAACTGGAAGAGCACTTCAAAACAATGGGTAGGCAACCAAGGGACTCCAAGATGGTCCCTTGGTTGCGTACCAGGCATCACAAGATTCCAGAAGTGCTATTTTCCAATAATCAATACAGACTCAGCTCTATGATATGGACAGTCAAACCAAATTTATTTCCTAAAATAAATTTTATTACTAGACTTATCTAGCTATACTCATCACTACTATCCTTCTCCAAATGTCCAGCATCATTCTCAATTCTAGTTTTTATTCATGGAAATAAAATATTTATACTTAGTAAATAAACACTATGAGAAAATACTGTCTCATTTTTCATCTGATTTAATATTTAACATTTTTCCTCAATGTAGCCCTGAAAAAGATAACAAAAAGGTACTGAGTAGGGGAAAAGGGAAAGTAGGTTATATTGTAATACCAAAAAAGAGGGAAAAACATAGCCATATCATTCTGTTAGTTGCCCAAACAAAAGGTAGGTCTCAAGATTAAAAGGCCTGAATAGCAACCATTTGATTAATTTCAAAAACATTTCTCTGCTATTTATTATTTTTGATAGAATATTAAAAATTATTAAAAATCTAAAGACAGGAATTTTGAATTTTAGGTATAAACTTCTTAAGTATTTATCATATTTATAAATTTCAGAAGTACTTCAATAATTTCAGACAATATTTTAGATAAGAGAGAGAGAGAGAAAGAGAGAATTCTGGAATTGCTCTCAAAAGGTATCACTGCTTATATACATAGGCCAAGGCTTTGAGGAGGGTCCATCTTTAAGAACTACTACTCTACAAGGAAAAAAAAATCAGAACAGCTGAAAAATGAAAGCCAAAACTAAATAAAAGCTGTTTCTCTTCTGAAAACCTGGGAAAGCTCAAAAATCCTGTATGGACATTTGCAAGACTGGATTTACAAAACACAGGAAGGTACGGAATTTTACAATAAGATAGCAATAATAGTAATAATAATAAAAATTGACCAACAATTTTCAAGACAAGCAACCACAAGAGTACCTATATGGCTAAGCATATTTTACTGGGATATAAACTTGAATCTTAGTCTCCTTACTCTCCAGAATGAGCCAAGAGTCAGAAGGAGTGCAAACCTATAGAATTATAGTTCTCCCCATTTATCCCTTTTTATTGTGAGAGTATTTCTCTTCACAGAGTAATTATTAAAAAAAAAAGACACACCTATTGCTTCAAGTAAATGTCTGTTGGCTGAATTTCTAACTACAAACTGATATTTCAGAAAGCTTGCCTTTTTTCCCCCTTAGTTCTGTTCCATAACATTGAACATGAAGTAATGGACATTTCCCCAAACACGTTACCAAAAAAAAAAAGAAAAAATAATTTGCTTTGCCTTATTTTATTAAAAATATGTAGCCTGCAATTCTTATCTTCACACTAACTGCAGCTATGACATAGTCCTTAGTTGCTCTTCATTTTCCCAGAATCATCTCTTATTGTAGTCAGATGCTTTTTTTCTCCATGCTACTGTGATGCATAAGGATATTCCATCTAGCACTGAGGGGAAAAAGAAATCACTGTTTTTCTCCACCACTCTTACTTAACATTCTCCAGTTTCTTTTCGTATTACATCCTGCACTTTTTTTTCCTCTAGAGCTCTATTTAATGAACTTGTATTTACTTACCTTCACTTCTTTCTACATAAGTTAATTTTTTGGGTTAAAGATCAAGGCACTTCAGGCTTTATTATTAACTGCAAAATTTTGACAGGAAAATAAAATATATGCCTACCCTAAAATAGCCATTTAAATAGCCTACATAATCAGCTTGCCCAAAGTATAACTTAATTAGCAATGGCTTGTCACTTTCACCATGGTTGCTCACTAAATTTGGGATTTGCTGAGAACACAGAGTTCAAAAGCATCAGGTTTGTCATCAGGCACATCAAATTCACTTCTTCTTTTAACTTTTATAAAACTTACAACTAATAATCTGACATTTAAGTTATTTGTCTAAAAGCCTCAAATCAGAATAGAAGGCAAAATTTATGAAATGCTGTTCATGAACAACACAGGTTAGACATGATGCAGAGATCTAATTATGTGAATCTATCTATGCCTATAAAAATAATTCACTTTTGTCAAAGTCTCTTAAAACAGCTAAATTGAAAATTTTAAGTACAGAAAAGAACATCATGGAGATGAAAAGGGAAATAGTGATAGCAGGTCTAGGCACTCATATATAAGCACAGAAACAATTGGAAGTGCTGTCATAAAACATAACTACAGAAGGGAAAAAAAAAAAAAAAAACAAGCGAAAAAGAAACCCAAACACACCCTGAACATTTGCAAATGCCAGGAAAAGATTTTCCTACTCGAATGTCAGGAAAGTCAAAGCCCATTTAATAAAGTCAATCAAAATGAAATTTGGGGATAACTAAAGGCAGTTATTTAATGAAATTACCAAGAAATATCAGGACGAATCCCAAAGGCATCTTGATGAAATGTATTTAAAAATGACTGAAATCTCAGCTGCCCAGAGATGGTGTTGGAGCAGGAAACAGCTGAAGTATCAAAAGAGATTAAATCTTTACCACAATAACCTCTCTTAAAACCATAGTTTGAGAGCACTCACAGCCTTCACTTTTCAGGGTGACCTTGAACAGACAATAACACATTATTATATTTGGGCAAAACTCTTCCATTTCCAAGGAACAGCTGGAGAAGGTATTTTGGTACACATCATCTGTCACTTTTCATCTTGAGTCTCCAGTTTTCATCTGACTTCTAAAGTTACCCTCCTGCACCAATGTGCCCCAGGGGAGCACACCCCGCAATGGGCTGCAGGCAGGTACGAGAGGATGCATGGGAGCTGGGTGGCCATGGAAGTGGGGGCAGCTCACTGCAAACCTCCAACAGCATCCCCAGCCTCTCCACAGGCTGGTATGGCTCTCCAGAGCCATGCACACACACTGCAGTGCCCAGGAAGAGAGAAGAGCCATTCAGTTATCCCCCATGGACATAATTGGACAGGTCTGTTCTTGTATTTCCAAGTTCTTATCATGACTGGAAGAGGGAGCCACACAGTCTGACCCTCGGTGTCACTCAGCTGAGAGAGCCCAGCTCAGCTGCAGCACTGTCAAGACCATCCATGTAGGCTGCCCTGGACACCTCTGAATCCCTTTAGCAGGATCAAGCTGCACGGCCAGAGAATCACATTCCACAGGGAAAAAGCACTGTGGCAGGCCTATGCATTTTTTCTCCATTTAGAACTAAGTGAACAGCAGTAAATCTGCCATGTAATCATGATTATATTTTCACATAAGCACAGGCAAGAAAAGAGAGCAAATACCTGAGGTAACAGAATTTTTCAATGCAGTTACCTGGAAATGTTGTAATTTTTTCTGCTGAATTTATCAGTGATAGAAATTCATATAGATATCACTAATTACTCTGACACCACCTAAAACCAATCTGGGCAACTAGAACCTTGAAGAATTCATCTTCCTGTGGTAGGTTGAGAGATCTGCCATGCAGTTTAAGAATGCTGTTTGATTCCACTATTCTAAAACACCAAAAACTAAATCTGGGTAGATTTCGTACGGGTCAAAAAGTTTTTTTTAAAAATTAGCCTAAGAAGTAATTTTATTCCCCTCATCTTTTAGCACCAGTCTTCAAGTAAGAGCAGCAGAGAAATGCAGAATGGCAGAGGCATGCAAGAGGCATCAAAAGTCACATTCCTAATTCCACTGCTATTTGTTTCTACTATTTTGCAGCATTTATAAAATAAACCAGGTCATTTATAACATTTTCAGTAACATCTCCTTTTTGAAATTCAACTCAACTCCAGTATTCCAACTCAACGTTTTCCTAGCAGTCAAGCCACAGAATAATAAATCCAACTGCATACAGCTCAATGACCATAGCCTCATGCAGTGTGCCACTCAGAGGCACTTGAGGAATTCTATTCTTCAGCCAGAGAAGGCCAAGGGTCACCACTTTGTGCAATACAACCACGGCCCATGGTACAGCCTGTGATAAATGATGCCATCCTTCTGTACACCTAGGGGCAGGTGTTGGCCACTAAATGCTTCCATACAGCTGGTCCCCTTCACAGCCTAGGTGCAGAGAGCTCACCAAAGCTATTGGAAGGAAATGTTTGAAAGAAGGCCATAAAAAAAAAAAAAGTCTTTGTTTTTGTGATAGCTCCTTGACTTTTGGCAGAAAATCATGGGTAAAATTCATAATTAGATTTGTCACTTAGATCTATTTCCAGAATTTGGTTTCTCAAGTTACCGGATGCCAGTCAAGATCTCAGTAATTTTTTCCACTTCTTAGAGAATCTTAACACCTTTGGTGCAAGTCAACAGCAATGCTACAGCACGATTCCTACATGTTGAAATCTAATGCACTTTGCTCTAATTATGAGGTCATTAATAGCATGCCCAAAGGCATGTAATTGATTAGAAAAAAAATACTTTTCAATAATTAATGTACTTAGGAAACATGCCTTAGATGACAACCCAGTAACATGACATTTTTAAAAAAAGTTTATATAGTCTATGAATTATAGCATCTCTCAGAAAAAACCACAGGTGTTAAATAGTTAGAACTCAAGAAGGCAAAATATCTAAACCAATAAATCCCAAGTATTTTGTGTAAGAAAACATTACTCTATGTATATTTTATCCACCATCAGGAGCAACCACTTTCAGATCTTCCTTGCTTTTGCTAAAGACGAAGCCAAATTATTTCAGTCCTGTGATTGCACAACACCAGCAAATCAACACTTCCAAGTCAGTGATAACATGCAGAATCACTACAGAGGAGCAAACCAGAGTGAATTTTTTCTTGTCCTTATTCTGAGGGAAGATTAGGTATTCTAGGATTCTCAGACCTCAAGTCCTCCCAGATTTTCTCTACATGCCTGCCCTGTCCCCATTAAATGGAGAACAGCTCCAAGTCTTCACTTTATGCTGAGGGTCAAAACCTGAGTGCAACAATCTGAGGGCAATTTAGCTTCCTTATTCCCCAAATGTGACTCTCTTGAAAAGCACTTCAATCCCAGGCTTGCCAATTAAGAGAAATCTTTCATTGTCATAATGATACAGGTGTCTGAACTGCACCGTGCTTCCACTTTCCTCTGTGCTACAATAAAATGCCATCTCTTTCCTGAACCTCCAAGGAGTTTTCTGAGGTCAGTCTGCTTGCTACTGGGCCATGTTCAGTGTGAACACAGCTGAATTTATTCATACATATTTTTATAGCAAATGTTAATAATCTAATTACTGTGAATCACAATTCAGCGCTAGATTCAAATTCTAAAATCTCTCTTATATGACCTTCCCTCAGAACAAGCCACTCCAAGTTAACACAGAAAGCCAAAACATTCAGACTGGCAACATTTGCAACCTCATTTGCACTCACTTGTCGCTGTAAACAAAATATATTTGAATGCCACAGTGAAGTTCATTCGAAATTAGCAAATGCATATTAAAACCTCTTCTCCTTAATATAAAATTTCCTATTAATGAAACTCAGCTTTAAAAGTCTAACACCTAAGTCACAGAAACATTATTCCACTTGTAAATTTTAAGCATCACCAATAAAAACACTGCTTATCAAAGGAAGCGTTTATAGTTGCTGCCATTCTTCTCATCCGTTTTACATCAAATTGCCTCAGCAAGATAAAAGCATCCTCATCACTTCTCTCAATGGAAAATGCAGCAACCAAGTCTGCATATGAGGTATGCAAGAACAAAAAAGGTCTCTTTATAAAAAAGCTCATATACATTAGAACTAAGAAGCCTGGAAAACTCAGGCCTTGCTTCAGATTCAAGGACTCAGCTGCAGCAGGCAGTCATGCTGCAGGTGAGGAAGGAGGTGGTGGGACCTACAGCCTGCACCCCGAGTAGACACAGCATTGCCTACATAACACTTCCACAAACCTTGTGTTAATTCATCTCAGAAGAGCCACTCTCAGTCTGATTCCAGTTTAAATATCAGATAGTTGATTTGGAGAGAAATTACCACTGGCAGCAGCTTCAGCCACAAACTCCTGCAGCTTTAGACAGAGGTGGGTAATAAACTCCCAGATTTTCCAGCAGCTCTTTCAAGATGCACTTTACAAATCAATAATAGCCCCTATCTATTAGCTAATAATAGCCAATAATACCTACCTACCTATTAGTTTGAGAGGGCCTATCTGAGCACAGAGCATCCTGCTGCTTCTATCCTAACAGGTAATCACTGAAACATGATGTATCAAAAGGAGAGGGACAGATTTTTCCACATTCATCTTTCTTCACTGATGAACCATCTCAGCCTTTTGTCTTTAACTCTGTTCCTTCTTTCAAGAAAAAGCATAATTAACCCCCCCATTTATCTACAGTCAGCCTGTGTGCTGAGGAAGGGCTGCAAGGGACTGCAGCAGTTCCAGCAGCTCTCAGCTGTGATTAGGCAGTGTCTATTCCCAGTACAAGGTCCCTGTGCAGCCTCTCCAATACCAACCAGAGACCACTATTCCTAGAAATTGGGTATTCCTAGATCCGAAAACACTAGGACATGAGCTTATTTGGCATCCCCAAAATTGAGCTCTTCACTACCCTCAGAGGACTAAGATCTACAACACCAGCTAACTAACCCAAAGGACTGTGTTTTCTTCCTTTTGTAGTCCATCTGTTTAAACAAGGCCCACTATGGGTTTTTTTAATACTGTTTTTCTCCTCTTCTTTCCTCCTTTTTTGCCTGAAAGCCCTATACAAATGAAAATTACTAACCATAACCCACCAGACCAAGGATTTCACAGAATCTCAGAATGGCTGAGGTTGGAAGGGATGTCTGGATGTCATCTAGTTGAAATTCCCTCTCAAGCAGGGCAACACAGTTGTCCAGGACCCTGTTGAGATGACTTTTGAATATATCCAAAGATGGAGAATCCACAATCTACCTGGGCAACCTCTTTTGATGCTCCATCACCTTTGCAGTGAAGAAGTGCCTCCTGATATCCAGGTATTTATATCCACTGGCAAGATACACCTGAGCTTTCTCTTCTCCAGGCTGAACAGTCCCAGCTCTCCTAGCCTGTCCTCATAGGAGAGATGCTTGTTAGCCAGGAAAATGTCCCACATTTGAGAAGGCTGCCCAAAATAAGTGACTTTGTATTATCATGTTAAATACATACTGTGGCTACAATGTTTGGCTATCTGTGAAACTTGGATAACAGGAGAAGTTCTGCAATTCTAGTGGAACCAGAGCTGCCTTGGAGCAATCAAACCACAGAAATGTAAAAATAAAATAAGAGCAAAACGGTGTAAATTTGGAACAACATTTTGCAGTGAGGGAGGTTGTTGGGGATAAATGTTATTCTTTACTCATCAGTACAGTCATTTTCAGGATTTGCCAGATTGCATGCTGCTCTCCAGCATGTTTCCATTGGACATTGAGGTGGGAGCAGCACTTTCAACAGCCCAGTAAGGGACAGATGAGGAGGGAGGATGTTGCAGTGGAGCCGGGAGCTCCTAATTCCAGCCCTTAGGAACCTCACTGGTCACGTCCAGCTCACTCAAAGATCACAGCTAAGCACAAAGACACAGACTCACATCACTGCCAACAAACAAACCTTCATTTTACACTGAGTTCAACCACAGAATCACAGAACATTCTGAGTTGGGAGGCATCACAAGGACCACTGAGTCCAGCAGCCAAGTAAACAGCCTGGGCAGGGATCAAACCCACAACACTGCTGTTATTAGCACTATGTTCTAACCAACTGAGCTCATCTCAGAATCAACACAACCACTGCTGCATTTTAAAGCTATGTAAAAATTGATCCACAAAGATTTGTAAGTATCAATTGATTTTTTTTTCCATTTACTGAATGAGAGGAGGAGGAATTTCACATGGCCTCTACTGTATGCATTCAATTATTTGAACATTAATAAAAACAACCACAGGGGTTCCATACCACTCAGGAAAGTGTTTTTGCATTCATACATTCTTTTTCACATAAAAAGGTAATATCTTTGATGGAATATTGTTAAATATTGCATGCAAGAGCCCTTAATGTTTAAAATCAGTAACTTATTTGGATTTCATTTTTATTTAAAGGCTTCTGATAATTTTAACAGTTGAAATAATGCAAACAAACCATCAACTTGGAGTCATTTGCCTTCCTGTGTTCCCATATACCCTCTAAGCAAGATAATCCTCAAGGGAAGAGTCATATGCAAATTTATTTTGCAGCTTGGGATTGTGCTAAATAATTACTAACAAAAATGTATTATTTAGCTCCAGGCTATCTCGATGCATTAGAATTAAATGGCAACTATTTGCTCTTTCACTCGTGGCAAGAACTACTGGGCTGATGTCAGCATCATTTTGAATGCCATTATTGCAGTCTCTGGCTCTTTAGAAGGAGCAGGCAGATTTATTTACAACCTAGTGAGTGTCTCACATTTCTTTGAGCATGACACCATAGAAAATATCCTTCTTTCTCTAGATTACCAGGAGTATATTAGTGTGATTAAAAGTTATCCTTTTATTAAGAAGGTTGCTATGACATTCCCATCTCTACAGGAAAATTCATTATCACATAGCATTTGAGCACCAGTAGGCAACTGCACATATTTGCTGTAAGGGAAATGCCAGAAAGCAGAATACACTTTTGAGTACTTGCCAAAGAGCCATGTGACACATGCCCAGATCTGGTGTTAAGGGTTGTGGGTGTTTTAATTCCCCTTTTTTTTTTTTTTTTTTCCTCCAGAAATGCCAATGAGAGCGAGTAACAGGACACTGCACAAGTCTGAATCCCAGCTGTTCTGCTCTTTGGAAAGATCCCAAAAGCATCAGCACTGTACGCTCCCACTGGCAGGCAGAATAGGCTGAAGAAATGAGGGCTGAACCACAGGATTGTTTGTTTTCCATGGTCAGTGACACTGCAGAGAAAAGGTCCAGGACTTGCCACGCTTGCAGGCACTACTGAATCACACAAGAGAATATCCTCTCTGTGTCTTTCCTTCCATGGGGAAATGCTTGCAGCCTCAGCCATTTGGGCAGAATCTTTCCATAATATCCTACTCTATCTGTCAGCATAAGTGTCACAATGTGGCCATAAATTACTAGTTTCTAAGGCTTAATTGAGCACATATAAAGACACACACTCCCCTGCTTCTGTCTTAACCAATGCCATCCTCTTTTTTGTGTCCTTTTTAATGGCCATATTTATGATGGAAATATTGTAACAATGCATTCAAAACACATTGCAAACTAAATATTCATGAAGTCAAACAAATACTGCTGCAGAAATATCCTCTTATGGATTCATAGCAAAGGGGGATTTGTTTCAGTGCTTGGCAATGTACTTTTTCTGCAAGCAAAACACTGCTCAGCCTGCCCCAGCTCAGCCTTGATTTAGCAGCAGTCACTCTCTCCTTGTTTCCGAGGTTTAACTTGACACAGACTGAGCCCAAAAGCCCTTTGGCCTAGCACTGTCAAAACACCAAAGCATCCAAACTTTGCTCTAACATAAGAATGCAATACTTTATGGACAATTGAGGCAAAAAGTAATCAAAGTTCATGAACCCGAACACCATCTTTGGCAAAGGCTTCCTCAGTCAGAGAGCAGAGCAAGATCAGTTTCCTTCTGAAATTTTATTAATAGCTTTGCCATGCCTTTCTCTGTCCTATTCAACATAGGAGGGTCACCTGACCTTAAATAAAGAACAAAATACAAATACTCTCAAATGCTTTGAATCTGAGTTACAGATTAAACTTAAGCTCGCTGTTTTATCTAGACACATACTACCAAAAAGTGGGGAGAAACTTGGGGCTGTTCAATACTATCAAATATTGAAATGTGTCCTTGTATTCTGCATGTTCATTTCCCACAGAAGGCCTGCAAGCAGTATAATATTTAAACCTGAACTACCTCAGGCAGAGGCAAGTGAAGGCTACCACTACTTCAGAACTGAAGTTCCTACCTTTTAAAATTATGGTTTTCCATCTTCCATGGGCCAGAACTCATGCTTGCATTTAGAAGGTGACACACATCAAAAGCAATAATCACAATATTTATCATTCAGCTCCCAGGTTTTTTATTATTCTGACAAATACATGGTCAGCATGTGTTGGTTTTTAGTCAAATCCAGATTTAAAGCATACATTTTGCTACAGCTGATACTAAATCTACTTGTAGCAGATGGGGATTCATCCAATTCCCTACTCATTAGATAAACAAAGGGAACACATTTACATTTAGATATCATTACCATCCCAATTATGACTTCAGACTCCAACTACAAATACTTTTATTTGGACCAATATTCAGTCAGTTGCCATTTCAAATATTGCCAGGCAACAGACAAGCGAAGAGATGGAGCCATCTAAGAGCTGAAGGCACAACGTTTTTAAAGTGGAACTTAAATATTGATTAAACAATAATTAAAATGCTACTTTATGCTTTTAAAGGTGAACCAAACACCAATTAATGTAATAAAGTCCATTGAATTCTCCATTTCCACAAGTTCTCAGACAACAGGACAGTTTGGTCTCTTAAGTCCTCAGCACATGCTTCATATGACTTTGGTTCCAGTAATGTACGCAACATTGTAAATGGGAGGCACATAGAAAGCATACCTTACTCCTTGGTTTATTTACCTAAATGGATTTGAACACAGAGCAGAGATATCCCTGCAGATTTGTAACACAGAGAAAGCATTATTAATTAATAAACCTTCAGACAAGCAAATAACTCTAATTTCTAATAGGTTTACAAGAACCACTTCCTCTTTTAATACAGTGTGGGCTCAGCAATGCAGCCTGAACATGATAAATGAGCAAATATAAATGAAGCAAAGTAAGTACAATAAAAGAAGTGCGTGGCAAAGCACCGTCCTCTCCTCATCAGCAAAAAGACAAATATAAAGATAAAACGACATGAAAGGAAGCAAGCTTTGACAACTTCACTAGGAGGGAGAATTTTACAATCAAAGAAAAAGGAAAGACAAAATGGCTAAAAAAGAAGACAAGAGAAACAGTCCCCCTGCTCTGAGGAGCAGTGCCTATCAACAGTGCAAAGTAAAAGCCCCACACTGCTGGTGACAATATGCCAGCACGCTCTCAGAGACACTTATCCTGAAACAACACTAAATAATAAAAATAGTGTTTTTCTCCACTGTCAGGACATGTCACCAAAAAAAAAAAAAAAAAAAAAAATTCCTACAAAAGGGACATCCCAAGGGAAATTCCAAGATTGAAAACAGAAATAATCAGCCGAGGAGTCAGGACATTGCTTTCTCACTTTCACTCTTGACTAGGTAAAGCAGCAGGCACCAGGGACACCAGTTCAAGTGCAGCCCTTACAGCAAGAACTGCAGCATCTGCTCCTGAGCTTTTTTCCCCTCCCTGGTATGCCTGGAGAGGCTGCAGCTGCCTCATACTTCACCCTGCATCAACCTGGTGGTATTAAGCAGATCCTCCTACCTCCTCACCCTCAAAGATGGTTGTAACTTTAAGTCAAAAACCGTAAACATATGTCACATTTGATTTTCTTAAGTGATTAGTATATTACTAATCAAATTGAGAAGCTGATTAGCACATTGAATATCTGATTAGCTCCTTCCACGATGCAAAGAATTAGATATTAATCAAAGCTCATGAAGATAAGCACTACCATCCATACACTCAAGCCAAGCACCTGCAGTTCAGAAGGGGGCAAATAATGATTATTAAAACCAATGAATTGTGCCTCTTTGATTAGTTCTAGACACTTTTTTTCCTCATCCAATCAAGGTAATTATACAATAAATCTTTGAAAATATATGCTGTATTTAACAAAGCAGGCCTGATACATTTTTTGCTCAATAAAGACTCTACCCTCAGTGCTCCTCCCCCTAGCTAATATCCTCTTTTGCAAGATGACCCACCACTACAAAATTCCATTCCAACAGCTGCTGACTGCTTCACTAATATTGGCACAAATAAGTAACTCATGATGTTGTACAAAAACTGAGTTTGTTCCACAGATGACAAAAGGCAGTTCAAAAGGTGGCTTAAAACATGAGGAAAGGAAGAGGAAAGGGAAAAACTCTGTTGGTGTCAAGAAAATTTCCTGGCAGAACCCAGCAAAAAGACAGCTTGCAGCTGATTAGCTGTGCCTTCATGGGACTTGCTTCAAGCTAGTTTCCAAGTTAGATTCATCAATAACAAACTTTAAATATATTCTACCCAGACTGATCCCAATGCAGAGCTAGGTAGGCAATGCATAATTGTTTTGAGTTTGGATTTTGTTTTGTTGGGTTTTTTTAAAATTAAACTTGAGTAATCAGTATCTATCTTAAATATTTTTAACCCTGCAGGATTTTTATTCTATCAATGTTATGGTAA
This sequence comes from Melozone crissalis, assembly GCF_028551555.1. Classification (NCBI taxonomy): domain Eukaryota; kingdom Metazoa; phylum Chordata; class Aves; order Passeriformes; family Passerellidae; genus Melozone; species Melozone crissalis. Next base: position 38,454,226 of record NW_026535794.1, read on the forward strand.
CTATAAATAAAGAATTTGGCTTTTTGTTTCTTAAATATTTCCAAGTAATCATGCTTTAATATTTTCCTGCTTGTCATAGTTTTTTTTCAAAGAAAACTGTAGTTAACTTTAACCATGTTATAAATTCTGAGGTATAAATTCTGTCTCGGATGGCAATTAAAAATCTTAATTAATTCCACTCTGCCTACAGCCAGCAAATATATTTCAGCTAGATTTATCATCCTCTGCATCAGCTATTGGATAGAACACATTACACATTGCTCAATTGCTGTATCTTGCCTGCACAAGAGAACCAAAGGATTTCATTTAAGTCCCACTTAATGAGCTGAATTATCAAAGAAAACAAATGTTAGTCCTCAAACTTGCCTTCAGTTACTATCAGTACCAAAATCTGGGCCTTTACAACATTTTTTTCTCCATTTTTTCCTCTCTTCTTTCTTTTCTCCTTATGCTAGGAAAACCTGCACCCATTGAAATGTGATCCCTCATCTATTTTCCTGTGCTGTCAGAAGTGCTTTTGTTTCTGAATGGCTCAAAACATTGTTGTCAGAATCTTTATAAAATATTTCTTGAGTAGACTGTATTAAATTGGGTGGTACAATCCTTTCCACCTGGAATAAAAACAGCAAAAAACAAGGAGGAATACTAGGAGGTCTTCATCTATTACCATAACAAAAATCACCATATTTGTATTCAGCTGTGACAATAACATGAATAATTGAACACAAACCTATTGACTTGCAAGTGATATAATATACAGGTTTGGGAATTGTGTTTCATGCACAATTTTATACATGAGGAAGATGAACAATTTTAGTGAAAATCACTGTTAAATTATTAGAACAGCAAACATCTACATATTCCTTGGGTGTTTCTTTAGGGACCAAATTATTACATTTTGCTTTTGAAAGCAAAAGGGGAAAAAAAAAAAAAAGAGAAGACAAAAAAAAAAAAGATGCAGTACCATCCAAATGATGTCTATAAGTTTTTATCACATATGTGGTATCAAAATATACTGTGAACTACACACAGCCTGAGCAGTGACTAAAGGAAAATAAATCACAATTTTGAGTATCAAAATACAAAAGTCTTTACTACGAAGGCAGAATAAATGTCTCACTCAATAAATGTACAAATATAATTAATGCATTTTTCATAGAAAATGTACTGTTGTTACACAGAGATACAAATCCAGAATTCTTCAAACTCTGTTATGTATTTAACAAAGCTGAAGCAGCTTCTTCATCATTTGCCTTCTGAAACTTGCCTGGAATAGTTTCATTCCCAAAGAAAAAGGCTGTGGGAGTGCTGCACGTAACATATCTGAAGCAAACTGGAACAGTTGGTGAGATGCTGCAACTCAAACTGACTGAACACATTAAAACAGTTCATGGGAAGCAGCAAATGCAAGATTTCTCTACTACCTTGTGCTATTACACAGCAGCCAAATAGAATTTCAGTATGTGCATTCATAAAACACAAGGACACCCACACTTAGTGCTGCAGAGCAGAAAACATGATGCACTCGCTAAGAGAGTCCACAGCAGGTCAGGCACTTACTGATACTTCCCCAAACACCTAATGCACCTGGTCTGGCTTTGATGCAGTGCCTTTCAAATGTTCTGCTAAAAACAGTGAACTTCAGCAGCCTTAAAACAGCTGCCCCTGCTGTGTAAAGTAGCTCAAATGTGGTCCTCGTTCAAAGCTGTGTCTCTTTTGCTGCAGAACAGCTTCAGTGTATTATACAGCCTGCGCTGTGTTGAGATAAAGGATGCTCAAGGAGCACTGGATCACTGGTATCCCATTGGGTCTCTCAAGAAAACAAATTTCACACCTCAGGAGGCTACTCTTTAGAGAAGATTTTAAATACATACACTTCAAAGTTATTTCGCTGCTGTAAAAGTACCTTAACTCTCTGACCAAACTGAAAGACCAGACAGATTCATAAGAGTAAAGCCTTGGTATCCAACTGTGTCATAAAAAGCAGATTTTTGCTGTACTCTCCCCTGTTTTTCTGGAGTTCAAACAATTACTTCTACACATTTCAGTTTTCCTTGGTTTAATTTATTTTAAGCTACTGTAAGAACATTTCAGTAGGAGACCAGGAGAGGCATGCCAATTAGCATGCCTCCAGACAGCAATTTGAACCATGTGGAGCTTCTGCCTGGCAGCTTTGAACACCCCCTTTCTTAAGTAAAGGAAAATTTTCCCCCTACTCCCTCCTTGCAAATGGTTAGGACAACATACCTGTGGAGAGAAAATGCATCCCTCTGCTGCTCCATTTTTCTCCTTTAATAAGTATATTTGTTAAATTTACAGCAGCTACAGGCAGACTGGACTGTAAGTTCCTGCTGGAACTTACAAGATGCATCCCTACAAGCCCCAGAGCACATTTCTGATGGGCCACACAATCTCAAACCATTTTTCTAAATATTTAATGGAGTGGTGCAGGTGACACAAAGGGAAAAATAGAAGAAAAATAATGAAGAAAACACCAAACTATCATTACCATTGACTAAATAATGACTAAACCATCATTAACTCTCAGCAAAAGCTGCCTTCTGAAATTCTCTTCACCTGGAGAAACGCAGGCAGGCGTCACCTCCATAATCATTCTCTTGTGACACTCCTTGAGACCTGTATTTTGCCTGGCTACCCAGTCCTCAAGGCTGTACTCTCTTTTTGTTTATTTATTTCCAAGAAACAGCCCCATTCACAGCAGCAAAACCAGAGTAACACAGGACAACATAGACTTGGAATATCCCTCAACATGGTACAGGTTGCTGCAGTTGTTTCAATATCATACAGTTTTACCACCAGGGATAACAATGGAAATGTCAGCACCTTGAACTGTCCATCATTTCTGCAGAAATAGCCAGTGCTTATTCTAACACTCACAAACTGTCTCCAAAATTTTATATATGCCAGAAACCCCTACTGTTTTCTTCCAAAAGGTCTTACGTTCACTCCTGTTAGTATTTAGGTCCTCAGGTCTTGTCGAAAGAAAAGTTTTCAACACCTCAAAACCTAATGGGGAACATAAAATAGGATTCAATACCAAGACAGGTAATGTCATTAATGCCAGCCTTTAATCTCATTTTGCTTATTTAATTAAAAGAGGGGAAAAAAGGAAAAAAAAGAAAAAAAAAAAAGAAGAAACACAAAAAATAAGCTGCTACTAAAGAGTTTGAATGAACAATATGCTGCACAACCAAACTTTGCCACATATCTTAGATCTAGATTGCTCACCTTCATCAAATTTCAGCTACACCAAGAGAACTGAAATATCAAATTATCAAAACAAACATTTGCTTGATTTCAATAGAGTTTAACAAGGAAATTAATACCTGGATAGAAGAGACAGATCTAACTGAGCTCCTGGCTGAATGAAAGGCTGCAGACTGATGCTATCTTCTGTCTGCTCTTACTGTTGTGACTGCCAGGGCTGCATAGGCAGCAACTGCCCTGAAGAGTCTCACCAAGGATCTCACCTATCCCCCCCTAACTCCTTCCCCAGAATGAAGATAAGCCTGGCAAATGAGGATCTCAAATACAAAAGGATCTCTGAGTTTCTGCAGTCATGAAATCAAATGTTAAAGAAGCCCTTGTTTAGACAAAAAAAAAAAAAATAGAAAACAGCTTTTTCACTCTTAATTATCTATGGAAACAAAGGGTTTTCAAGGAAAAATATTTCTTCTAAAGCATACTACTTGCACGTGCAAGGCATAAAATCACACTCATTCAGATGCTAGCACTTTACTTGCATGCATCTACAAAGTATCTTTTTCTTTAGGCACAGATACATGTGTTCAGATATACCAGAATTCCACAATGCAAACTCTATTTAATATTAAGCAATAACATTTGCACATCAAGATGCTGCAGAAAGTCCAGATAATTTGCAAACTCATACATTTACTTTGTATCAAGATATCATAAAAACCCCTAAATGAAAGTGACACAATATATCAGAAAAAAAATGCATAATAGGCTGGATGTCCAGTATCTGAAAGAGATGTTCTAAATAGCTCTGGCTTGATTTTCATCCCACCTCAACAAACAACATGTTTCATGCTGAGACAGAAAGAAAAGGGAATGTTTGTAAATGCTGGTTTATTCCCTACCAGAAGGGCTAAGTATTAATGATGCATAAATGTTTCCAGAAAAAAAAAATCTTAAAAGCTTGGAGGCCATATGTTATCCTCACAGCTACACTAAAGAATAGAAATATGGCTTTATTTTTGTGTTTACCAGAGCAACAGCCAACTCCACACCTAATTAAGATTTCATCAGTATTTCCACATTCTCTAAATATGTCCAAGGATCCACCTTCGAAGCCTGCCAACAGAAGTTATAGTAGTACTTCTTTTAGCCCACATATCCCTGTTTACCACCAGCATAATTCTAAATATATGTACCTTCTATTTTATGGTACTGAAAAAAACCTTCAAATTATGACTTAAGTGCCAGTCAGCTCAAAAAAGTGTCTGTTGGTTCATGACAGAGAAAGCTCAAATAGTCTCTTCATGTGATTATCTCTGACTGTCACCCAGTGAAATAATAATTAACCCTGAAGTCCAGTGGGCTAAGAGAAAAGACAAGAGGAAAGAGGAAAGGTTTAAGCGACTTCAGTGGGAGACCAGGCACCACCTACCCCTTGTTCCACTTATTTCAAGTTTGAATATGGCCATTTATAAATGAGCTTCAACAACACTAAGAGAAAAGGAAAGCATCAAATTGGGCATGAAAGAAAATTAATTGTATCTATCGGCCTGAGAATATATAATGAAGAATCCACAGTCCTTTCTGTTGCAGTCAACTGATTTAAACTAAAATCAAACCAAGCAAACTCTTCCCCCCAAAAAAACAAAACAAAAAAAAAAAAAACACTTGCTAAAATAAAGCTACAATAAACATCAGTCTGCCTATTCAGGGAACCTGGAACTGCTGTGTATTATGAAACTTTTGACTACACACAAGTTCTGCAATATTTAATGTTTACTGAAAATCTATTTTTCATCATGTTTTCTGAAGATTGCCAAAATCTGCAGCTCTTGGTTAAATAACAGATTCCCAGGCTATCTGGGTATGATTGCAAGGGCAGCTTTGTTCACAGAGACTGAAGTTTCAATTGAAGAGTGAAGGTCTCACCTTGTTTTACCCAGGAAAATGGTTTGGGTTTATTGTTTATCTGCTTCACCACATGTTGCTTAAATTTGCTTAGATAGTTCCAAGCTAATGAATAAAATAAGGTTTACTGAGATATAAACTTAAAAAAAGTTAAGAAGGAAAGATATTATTTTCTTCTTTCCCCAGTAACTGTTGTGCCCAATGGCATGGACAGATGCATTCAATCTGACAAGATACACCAAAGCCACTGGGTGGAGTCAGCTCTCACACCAGATAGCAGGGAATGTCCATGTGCCCACTGGCAGCAACACACACAGGGATCTCATCCAGAAGGAAAAGTCCACAGGCCACAGCAGCATGGATAACTCTGTGGCAGCCCCAGCGAGCTGCAACTTCCCAGTGATTCCAGCTAACATCTGCTGGAAGCCCACACTGCAGCCTCACTGTCCTGCAGCAGCCTGCCAGTGAACTCAGAGGAGGGACAGAATGAGAACAACCCACAGAAGAGAAAGAACAGATTCTGTACTCTTTCTATATAAAAATAAGATTGGAAAAAATGCTCACTGTTCCAAGGGAAAATGAATAAATATGATATTAGTAGTAGTAATAATAAATTATAAGTTTTGACAAATCAAAAAACACCAGGCAAACCTCTTTTTCCCTTTTAAATACCATGGGATGTGGTGATATCAGAGTAGTGCTATGCCAAGAGAAAATTATCAGCATGAGATGTTCATGTCACACACTAGCAGGGGGTCGTGTGCCACAGAGAGCCAACACTGAGTGTGTGTATATACATAAATATGTGGTCCACAATCCCCTACACCACAAATCTGGCACATATGCAGTTTTCTCTCACCCACAGTATTGCCACAGGAACATCAGTAAGCTTAATTAATCATCCAACTTGCATATCATTTGAAAAAAAATTACTTCAACACTTGCAAGTGTTCTAGTAAAAAAAAAAAATCTCATTTAATAGCTCAAATAAAGCCTGGCTATTAATTCCAGGTCACATTATAACTGGGTGTAATTAATCTAAACTGTGACAACAGATTTGAGTGCTTACCCAAAATGCTTTCATTTTTGTGCTTTCTACAAATGTTAACAAAATGGAAAAGGAAAATAGAGTACAAAGGACAAGACACTGGAATTTCAGGCTGCACAAGTTGCTGTTCTAATTGACTTGGAAAACATTTCAAGAAAGACGAGCAGGTTCTGTATTACTACCAGGTTCCTCTCCTTAGCTTTCATCCAACGCCCTTTACACAAAGGTGCTTTTCCTTTGGACTTCAGTTATCTTTAGGTCTGGTTACCTTTCTCTGTTCAGACAAGGGACTTTAGAGACCATTTGACTTTTCTGACTTGAGTGCCAAGAGGTCATATTTGATAAATCTTCTACCATCCATGAGAAAATAATTTCTCTAATCATTTATTAATATCCTATCACTACACAGCTATTTTCAATTATTAGTTTTATTATAATAGGGGAGTGAGACAATACTAATTTACAAATATTATGAACAAAACCCTTGCTACCAAAGACGTAATGAAAGCAACAACTTGTGTAGCCCAAAAAATGCCTTAGCCTTCAACCCAAAGCTTCACAGGCCTTGATGTTGTCTCAATGGACAATGTTATCTTCACTTTGCCAATAGTTTGCCAAGGAACACATAAGCAAAATTTTAGCTGTGGATCTTTGAGTGCAGAATCAACAATTCCAAAACAAATCCATGGCCAGCTGCCCAGTTATCATGAAATGCTTTTATGCAGGGTGTGGAATATGAATAAATTTAAGCCAAGTTATGTTGAACTGAGAGGCCCTTTCCAGTGCATTCACTGACTCAAAGAGTTCATCTTGCTTGACCTTCCTGAGGGATGGGAATAAATAACAAACACAAACGGATGAACAATTTTAAAGAGTTGTACACTATATTGCCTATGGACACTGTTTCTCTAGCATAGTCATTTTCTAGTTCATTTACTCTAAATGTTAACACTAGTAATAGACAATCTAAGCCATTTACCTTTTATTTCAATGAAAGAGTAAATATAGGACCATAAGATTTAAATCCCTCCCTCACAAGAACTTGTATAACAAAAGTTATTTAAACTGGAATATCTCTTACACCAGCAAATAAGTGGATAAACAAGCATTTTTTGTGAAAAGGTTTTCTTAACACAAATCAAATATGAAACAACAAGCCCAACAGTTTCTCCAAAGAATTATGCAAAACCAAAATAATACGTTACTGTAAATCAGAGGAAAAAATATGCTGAACATAGACCACAAAATAACCCTACATTAAATGTTAGAGTCATAGAAAATAGAGTATTTGATCTTGCATTCTGTCAGTTTCAAAATACAATAATTCTGGCCAAATAAAATCTCAGAAGTCCTTTAAAGTTGATCAGCTAAGTATATACACAAATTCATCAGGGAACTTTTTTTCTACTTCTTACCAAGGAAAAAAGAAAATTTGCCATTTTGTCCATAAATTTCACAGACTTTTGTTTGTGACTCAATTTGCAGATCAAATCATACCATTAATAAGGTTTATACTATGTAATAATGGCACAGGACATACACAGATAGAATGTGCATTTGGAGGCCAAAACATTTAAGTTCTTTATTTGAAAACTGCACGAACTTAAAGGTATCAAAAAAAATATGTCTCTATACAGAATAGCTTACTGTTTAGAAAAGATACAACAGTTTTATGGCACTCAGAGCTTTTAACTTTCACTCATTAAAAAGAGCTATAATTGCTATGTCCCCTTGCTACTATTCTATGGGTGAATTGTATTAGTAAGAAAGCAAGGCTATAAATTGAATAATTTATAACTAAAATATCTCAAATGTTTGTGGCATTTCCAAAAGAACATCATCTTTAGTTTGATTAAGTGCTTGCCTGTCTTTCTCTTCTTTTGCGGTAGTATTTACCTACTGTATCTTTAATGTTCGTTTTGTATTACAAGGAAGTACATTCCAACAATAACCAGCAAAAAAGGCACCTTTTTTTTCAAAACAGCTTACAGCTTAAATGCCCAGCATTCACAAATAGATGCTAATAAGCAGTACAGAAATTTCAACAACTATTAGTAAATTTAAACACATATTTTAGTACAGTCTTTCTCTTTTAAAATTAATTTATTCATATTTTAATCTCCTCAGGTGTCTTCTTGAGGCTCCAGGTAAAAAATCATATGCAGGGAAGAGTGAATAAGTCCCTCTGAAGTCCATTAAAACAGAGCTTTAATTCACTTACTTGCCATTGGAACCACTGGAGATACCCTGGAGTACTGCATTTGAAAAAATATGTCTACAACAATAATACAAGATGTGTAAAAACTGTCTGAACTTCATTTAAATATTGGTATGAAAAGCTTGGATTTTTTTCTGTATCTTGTTTTGGTTTGTTTTTTTTTTTTTTTAAGAGAGAGAAAAAATGAGAACTACTACATTCAGAAGTCAGACCAAGAAGAAATTAGTTAAAACAGTCCAGTACAGAAATTCAAGTGTAATTCACTTTTGGAAAAAATAAAAAAAGGCTCAAAAGATTAATAATGGGAGGTTAAGTGCAGCATTTTTCATTGAAAATTGTATGTCAGCCACATAATGCAAACATATTGGTATGTAAAGTCCACTGCAATAGAGTATTAAAAAATCAGACAGTAAAATTGCTATTTTAATGGCATTTTGTTCTGATTACCAAATACCAGCATCCTAATCCTAAATCCCTGAGAGTAATTAGTTTCCTAGTCTCCTCTCTCCTATACTTAAATTTACTCCTTTGAACCATATCTTAGATATGAATGGGCCTTTTCCCTGCTTGGGTTTTGGAAAGCCAACAGGCCCTGACTCTATTCTGGAGACCTGAGCAAAAACCCTGCTGCAGAATCAGGCATTTTTGAAGGGAAAAGGTGGAAGACAAATTAAGTGGATTCTAACAGTTTTGAAGTTTTGGGATTTTTCCCCATGTTGTTCCTGTTTTCCTACAACAGAAATAAGTAATAAAGGAATATAATTTTCCTTTGCTTGTCCCTGTTTCCCTCTTCCACAGAGGGAGCCTAGCTGGCTACTCTGACCTACAGGCTGAAGTTTAGCTGCATCAAGAGGAGATGAAATTAATCCCTCCCTAACACATCTGTCTTTACAACCTTCAAAAATCTTTACAACCTCCAACTACTGACCAGGTGAGACAAGGACAAGAAATAAGAGTGTGTTAGAATAGCTGAAGTAGCATTTGCAGAGACAGTATCTTTTTTCTTGTATCAGCAGATTAAGAGATATTGGAGGAAATAAAAGCTTTTTGACACTCAAAGCCTTTATTGGACTTGAAAAGCTACAGAAAACATTAATCTAAGTACCAAATTGAAAACACTGGTTTTATGTAATTGACTTGGTTCCAGAACAATTAGACAAGTTTTCTAAAAGAGGAGCTAGATACCTTTAGAGCAGAAAAAGCTTTTGGCAAGGCTAGAAGCAGTAAGTCATGTTTCCCAAGCATGAGGAATAAATACTTAGCACCTGGAGAACAGCTGAGAGTTAGGGGGTAACGCTCAAAACAATATTCTGCCATAACACCAATGTCTTCACTGCACTTAGTATCTAATGAAATTTTTCTTTTAGCACTGATGTTAATTTTTAAAGGATTTTTTGCACTTTTCTTGAAAGACAAGACTACTAGAGGCTTTTTTTTCCTCAAGGAAAATGCTCCTTTACTGAGTTATTTTGTCCATCACTCATTGCCTGCGTAAGTTCAGCCTGGTATATATAGATTTTGCCCACTCCAACAGCACTCAATATGCTGAATAAAGCACACTGAATGTTGAAATTTTGACATGTAGAATTTTCAAATGTATCCATACAACACTGCAAATGGAGAGACATCTTACAGCTCTTAGTTCAAAATAAAGTTTTCACCTCAGGATGAGTTTACAGATGTTAAGGAGCAGGAGGAACAGCTAGGAAAACAACAGCTTTTGCAGATGTTAGGGAACAGTTGGGAAACTTCTTGGAAGAAATGATCTGTCTTATTTGAAGACCAAGTAGCCTATGATATATTAGGTGTGCAAAAGAGCATATAGCCATATCATAGAGTCAAAGAAAGGTTTGGGTTGGAAGGGAATATAAATATCATCCAGAGCCCCATAGCTTGGGAAAGAAAATAAATAAACAAACCAAAACCAACCACTCATACTGGTTTGTTTCTTGAAACCACAGTACATGTCCTGGTCATGTTCGTCTTCCAAATAAAGAGCCTTTGTTTGTTGAGAGCTATGCTTAGACTGGTGAGGTACTTTGTCTCCTCAGATCACATAAAAGATAAATTTGAGAGCCTTAGCTTTCCAATGGCTTGAATATGTGGACTAAAATAAATCAGTGAAATGCACCCAGCCCCTAAGCCCTCAAAGCTAAATCCAAAATGTACCACCACCTTCTGTGGAAATTACGCTACATTCAGCCAGAACAAGTTTGATAGCATGTCACATAAAATCAAGTGGCTAAGTGGCAAATTCAATCTATTTGTGTATATCAAGGATGTCAAATACCCCTCACAGAAAACAAAAACATTTAGAGTTAGTAATTTTTCTCCCTCTATGTAGGAATCACTACTTCATTAACACTTCGCTCAAAGAAATTATTAACATAGCCAGCAATTTAGAAAGAGTAGTAAAACAGCCAAAAGAATTATTATACATTACTTTAATACTATAATTAAGATCTCTTCCATTTTCAATTAGTGCCATACAGTCCTTTGATTCAATTACTATAGAAAATTTTACAAATATGAGAGATAATTTTCTTTTTAAAATATTATCTTAGAATAAATACAACTTCAATAATAGATATGAGTGTTTTGGCAGTTATTCGTAATTAATTTCCTGAAGATCACAGAACCACAGAATGGATAAGGTTGGAAAGGACCACAGAGGGTCATCTGGTCCAACCTCCCTCCTCAAGCAGGGTCAGCCTACAGCACATTGCACAGGAATGTGTCCAGATGATTCCTGACTATCTCCATTGAGGAAGACTCCAAAAACTCTCTGAAAAATCTGTTTCAGTGCTCCATCACTCTCATAATAAAGAAGTTCTTCCACATGTCCAGGTGGAACCCTTCTGTTTCTCATTTTCTGCCTGTTCCCTCTTCTCCTGTTCTTGGCACCACTAAGATCCTGGCTCCATCCTCTTGGAGCTCTCCCTTCAGACACATACATTGACGGGGCCCCTCTCAGCCCTCTCCAGGTTAAACAGGCACAGCTCAGACTTCCCCAAGAGAGGTGCTCCTAAACAACCCCTACACATCACAGCCCCTTGCCTCAGGAGCTCCAGGTCTCTCTTGTACTGAGTAGCCCAAAAGTGAACACAGCATCCAGATGTGGCCTCACAAAGACTCACTAGCTGAGCAGAGGGGCAGGATCACCTCCCTTGACCTACTGGCCATGCTCTTCGTAATGCACCCCAGGATTCCCTTGGGCTTCTTGGCACCTAGGGCACACTGCTGGCCCATCAACAGCTTGTTGTCCTCCAGGACCCCCAGATCCCTCTCAGCAGACCTGCTCTCCAACAGGTCAGCCCTCAGCTTTTACTGGTGGCTGATCTGGTAGATTATTCTTCCCCAGATGCAGAACTCTTCACTCGCCTTTGTTGAATTTCAAAAGGTTTCTCTCTGCCCATCTGAGAAACTCTTGGGATTACATGTGCACCTAACCTCTTAGCCTCATCAGAGAAAATGTCTTGCCAAAGTCACAGATTCTCCAATACGCTTAAATACTAAGTCATGTTCAACATCACTCATAGGTATCACCTCTGAAATCAAATTCAACAACACTAGAGATGAGTTGCAAGGCATAAAACAATATAAACTCACAGATAAAAATCTAAAGTCTTCACAGATTTCAGAACAAGGTAGCACATTCCCCTCTCCATAAATCTTAATTCAGAAATTCAATGTTTTGGCATTTCTGACTAAATAAACTATTCTCATATTTCTCAAATCAAAAAATGTGGAGGTATAAGTATCATGGAAGATATAAACAGGCAGGCTGTGGACCCAGAATCTTTCCATGGAATTACATGCCTAACGATCTCTTCTTGTGACTGACAGTTCTGATAGATTCAGCTGAAGGTTGATTTTAATGAAATCCCATTTTCCAGGGTGAGACCATTATTTCAGAATTATTTTTGTCCTCATCTTAACATTCAGCACAAAAAGGTCTCTCCTTTTCTCCTCCATCCTCAATATAATTTTAAATTGAAACACCGAACTCTTTTTACACAAATTGGTCTACTGACTTTCAGTCAGCTTTGCAAAAGATATTTTCTTCAGCTTATGTAAAGCCAGCGTGATAAATCATTTTGAATAAAATAGGCCTTGGACAATTTCTAAAATAGACTGCTCTGTTCCAATGAATAGGATATATTGGTCACAGGATCTGCCATCTAGAAGCATTCGACTTGGTGTGTCAGATTCGAACAGACCCTCAAATCCCAGTTTCCCTCTTTAAAGTAAAGATAAGCTTTAGATGATGACCAATTAGAAAACCAACTCGAAAAGCATTTCAAACCCACATGAAGTGTTAACACTCATGAAGTGTTCCCTCAGAAGGGCATTGCACTTCAGACAGCAACTTCAGAACCAACATTACTGAGTCCACACAGGGAATCCCAGCATCAGCTAGCTGAGTCTGAAGCTCTTTATATGACATGGCTGTGACACTTCTGTAGAGATTTAGGAGAGAACCAAAGAATGAGCTGTGCATCCTGGGTCAGCAAACTGGACACATACCCTCGCTGAAATCCCAGGCTACAGAGACCATCAGGGGCTAGTGGTGTGAGAGCACCCACTACCAGGTGCTCAGGCTTTTTTGTTGCCTCAGCCTGCTGAAAAATTATTTCATTCCAGTGAGCTAAGGCTGTTTCAGCAAATAATATATTAAAATGCAGCAAAAGAAGAAGAAGAGCATGAAGCATGCTGAGGTTTAAGATAAATGAGCAGTCTGCTTACCTGTCAGAAGTCATCCTAAAGGAGTCCATGAGGAAATACAGCTGTCTCATTATTAAAGGGTGAAAGATGACACTGATGTCAATAAAACACAAGGACTATGACACACAACTGGGATTTAAGAAATGATTCTTTACCAAGTCCTCTTTATTTATCTGCTATTCATCAAACAGCCCTGCCTTGAAGTTAACCATTTCCTCCAACCCCTTACAAAATGCAGTGTTGCAGGTTCACATCTCCTGTGCACTGTCTTTTGCAGATTAAAACTTTAAAACGAGATTGGGAAAATCTGCACTACAGCTGCATACTGGGCATCAACAGCAGGGATTTGGTAGAAGAGGGTTGCAGAGGCGCCCTGAGATGGTTCCAGGTGCCTCTGAAACCAGCATAAACAGCCCATCACCCCCAAAAACCTCGGGCAGGTTTAAAAGAGGTTTAGGAGTGCCTGTGCCAGCCACAAGAGCAGGACACAGAGCCCTGGAAATGTCACTGGGAACAGGCTCTGGGCAGGAGGGACTGCAGCCATGGCTGACCCACACCGAGGCAGCAACACCCCCAAGGGACTGCAGCTGTGGGGAACCCATGCCAGGGCAGCTGCACCCCCAAAGGCACTTCTTTGGCCTGTGGGCCCTTCTCTAGAGCAGGACAGGAAGAGAACAGTGGGAAAAACAGAAAAAAGAAGAGGAGCAAAAATATGCAATTATGGGACGTGACCTCCCCTCTTGCACTTCACCTCCCAAAGGCAGTGGGGAACACTGAACCTAATCTGAAGTGAAAATAAGGGAAACCAAGACTATGGAGGGGTTAGAATAGGTGTTTGGGTTAGGCTGATCCTGGGGAAGGGGAAGGAAAGCACTTGATACTTTTAACTCCCCTGCAACACCCAAATGCATGATCAGAGGTTTTTCCTAACTGATAAAAAATTAAATTCAACAAAGGCTCCCAAGTCTCGACTATTTTGCTTATAACAAACCACAATACCCAAGTGACAGATTATTTCTCTAGATTTCACACCAAGTATAAAAACAATAGGCCTCAGCCCATTTGTCTCAATACTTGTACAAACCATCACTGGCACAATTATGGCAGCAGTGTATTCAAAAGCCTGGGTAAGAAGCAGCAGATTGCAGTAACATCCCATTAGGTTATCTTTCAACATATGTCTGAGCTAAATAGAGTTGAAAGTTCATCACAACACATTTCTCCAGACTGACCAGAATTAGGTCCATATCGTTACCCTACTTAGGAAGCACTGACATTGTAATTACTTCAGGCACCCATCTGGCACAAATCACAACATGATTTCATTTCAGATGGTCTCAGCTTTGTTTTTCTCACAGCTAGACTGTGACACAAATGTGTGAATCTCATCATTTACAACACGAAAGCATACAATAGTGATTTCTGCCTCATGACTCTGAAAAGCCCTGGCAATTGCTAATGTCAGGAGATTTACTTTAAAATTCAAATCATGTTTTAATTGACAGTGAATTGGACCTGTAATTCTTTGGTTTCTCTTCAATGACCACACTCTAGCTCATAGGTGTTTCATATTTACAGATAACAATTGGCACAGTGCTTGGTAGATGTCAAATTCTGATTGAATTTAATCCAAAAGGCTGAAGGCCTTAGTTCTCCAAATTAGGTCAAACAATCTAAAATAGTGCAGTGCATTTTTCAAGTTTTTCCACACAGAGATTATTATAGTTTTTAAATTTATTATTTTGAAGGAATCAGGGAAAAGAAAAAAGAAATTAAAGCAAGCAATTCTTGAATTACAGACACTGTAAGGAAAACACCTGATCTTGAATTCAAAATGTTACCTAGTTTTTACTCAAAGGTGTTAGGTTTCTGATAACTCAGGATAGTAAACCTATACGCTATTTTTTTTCTAAAAACCAGACAGTCGCCACATGTTCATTTAAATTTTAGAAGGATAATTTCACTTAAAAAGTCACATAAATGCATACATATCTGAGAGGCATTCAAAAAAATGCTGCAAAATTAGTATAAGTGATCTGTGCTGACATTCAGTGACACAGGTTAAACATCAGATATCTTTAAAAGGCTTTTCCTTTTCTTACAAACTTCTTTAAAATCAGCATACTACCATATGCCAGTTTTCCAATGCACATCACACTGCTGACCATCATTAAGCAATCAATTAGTTTCTGTTCCTCACTGTTATGCAATTGCATTGTGTTTCTTGAGCTAGGAAATGGTTATAGCTAGGAAATGGTTATAGTAAGGATCAAGAGGTGTATTTTCCAAATTTTCACAGACCAGTTTTAGCAGTCATCAACAGTTTGAGGCTTGATAAGCTAGAAAGGGTCTGTTGGCAAAAGTAACATTCTAGATCTTTCATTATCTGTGGCAACACAAAAACGCATAGCCAAGAAACATTCCTTTTGGAAACTTCTTCATTCGAAATATTCCAGCAATAGGAGAGCTCTTTCTTTACTTTGTGCTGAACAGTCTTTTTCATCAGATGTGATACTGAAATGCAGCTAACTCGTTTTGCTCTGATACCTCAAATCATGTGAGATTTCCAGATTTGCTTGAACACTGACACCTTCCATTAGCCTACTCCCTGAACTTCTGAGGCCAAAACCAGAAATGAGGTCTTGGTCCTCCCCAGGGCATTCACAGCCTGGCTAAATAGCCTGTGTTAGCCTGGAGCATGAGAGCAGTGAAGTCACTTAGACCAGGATCTTTGCAAACACAGCTCCATTTCCTCCTAATGAAGAGAACTTGTTACTTGTGAGACTGAATGGGAACTGGAGGTGACAGGGCTGAATACTTGTAAGCGGCAGCTGTTTCTGTCATACACATCAGCTGTGTTCTGCTTTAATCTGTGCAGTTATATCCAAGAACCTCTTTAATGGACTGGGGGGCAAAGCTAAAGAGGTTTTATTGATGCTACAAACAATGAAAAAGGGTGTTTCTAAAAGGTAGTCCAGATGGCAGGTGAATCTGGGTCAGAGCTGCATCATATGCTCCCAGCTGGAATCTAGAGTATGAAGGCAAGAAAAAGTATTCCTTGCTGTAAGTAAGAAAATTAACGCTCTGCCTTTACATAAACAAGTTATCAGGAACTGGTATCATTAGGAGGAAGCTGCATTGCAGAGAAATGGCCTTAGCATGCTTTTCAAAATAGAAATGTTGCTTAATTGAATGTAAACAGTAAAATATAAAATTGCAATAGAGCTGTAGTAGAACATGTTTGAAGTTCTGACTGGCTGTATGTTAGTTCAACAGGTTATAAATCACAAAGGTCAAGTTTCTCCTAGACAGTAAAATGCTGCAGAAAAGTTGTGATAGTTCAGTGATCTCTAATTGTCCTCCTGTCCTCATCACACTCCACAGTGCTTAGTTTCCTAGGAATGTTCATCACCATTATAGTCTCCTGAAGATTTATTTCTGTGTTTTCCCAAATGCCCTTCCTTGCCTTTTTCGAGATATTTCCCTTAGCTAATGCACTCTCTTGACCTGGTACTTACTCTAGAGATCAAAACCACATCTTCTTTACCCTTTCTCACTCCTTAGAGATGTTTTAGATTCTCAGCAGTCATTTAAGACTTCCCTCCATAATGGCCATGCTACCCTGAACACTTTCAAGACACTCTAAACAAAACTGTTTTTTCAGTTTAACCCTCCATAACAGCATCCAGAAATGGTCCATGTATTTTTCCTCCCTTCTGTATCAGATGAGATTCCTTTGCCACCTTTTGAGCACTTGGATGATCATAAGGCATTTTCATACAGAGCCCTGGTGCAATACTTGGCATGTTCTGGATTGAAGGAGTGGCTAATAGAGGATATAATATCCACACACAGTCACCACATTGCTCTGAGGCATGCTTCCAAAAGGCTTAAATTGCAAGGGAGTGAAAGAAGGTGATATGGCAATGGGAAAAGGAAAATATGGCATAAACATTGCCTAAGGCTGTTGGCCTGTTTGCAGCTACAGGACAGTGACTTTTCACTGATGTTGTATGCCTGAATCAGTCCAATGTGCCTGCCAAGCCTGCATTTTTGTCCCAACCATTCCCATTCCCTCTCTGGCACATTTCTGACCATGGTATAAACCATTTCATCTTGCTAGACCAGCAGAAAAACAGGAAAACCTTACTTCCTGAGAGAGCTTCTTCATCTCCACTTTCAGCTCTTCTCCAATCAGCCTTTGTGAGAGATTTCTAATGCCAGGGTGGTCACAGTGCTGGCCAAGCTTACTCTGATGCCCCTTTTCAACTGTGTTCCCACCTGCCTCAAATTTTTGTAAATTATCCCAGCTGTGCTGGGCTGGCCCTGGCTTGATGCCAGATCCCCACCAAAGCTGCTCTTCACTCCCTCCTCAGCTGGACAGGGGAGAAAAAAAATACATCAGAAGGCTCATGAATAGAGACAAGGATAGGGAAAGATCATCTACCAATTACTGTCATAATCAAAACAGATTCAGCTCAGGGAAATTAATTTATTACCAATCAGATCAGAGTAGGAAAATGAGAAATAAAACCAAATTTTAAAATACCTTCCACCCAGCCCAGCCTTCTTCCCAGACTCAATTTCACTCCCCATTTTCTCTGCCATAGGAGGATATGAAATGGGAGCTGTGGTGAATTCATCACAATCTCTGCCAATCTTTCCTCCACAAGGAAGGACTGACTCCTCACACTCTTGCCCTGCTCCAGGGTGGGGTCCATCTTACAGGAGACCTTCATGAACTTCTCCAACACCAATCCTTGCCACAGGCTGCAGTTCTTCACAAACTTCCTTCCACAGGGTCCCAAATCCTGCCAGCAAACCTGGTCCAGTGGTTTCAGAGCAAAAACTTCCTGAAGTGGCAGAGTTATTCTGGATACAAACATTCTTCTCAAAGTAGGAACTTTCCAGAAGGCAGTTATTTTACTCCCTGGCTGGACTGTTTTGAAATAAAAAGGCAAGTCCAATAATTACATGCATTCATTTAATTCAATTAAAGACAGAGATGCAAAATACACTAAAAATAGGGTATATTGAAGCTCATGCTGAATTTCCCTATGAGAAAATATCCACAGGGTCAAAAAGGAAATTCAATGCATGTTCACCTGTTGTACCTCCATCCTTTTTGAAATCACACAATGTAGCAGTTTAATTTTTAAAAAAATTTTATTGCACAAGATCTACACAAAGCCCACAAACACTATCAAACAAACCATACATTTAAGAGAAAAAAAACTGCATTTGTTCTCTTAGACATATTATGCTTGACTTCCATACCCAAGTGTGGACAAGTGTCAGATAGAAGTGTATTTTTGTTTTCCCTAGATTTTATTAAGTCCCTTTTTAAATGTCTCCTATTAATCCGAGGTGTGAGTGCTAGGCATAATTTGGTCCTTCAAACTTCTAGCAATTTTTTAGTCATAATCTATGTGAAGATATGTAATTACAAAGCACTGTAATAGTCCTGGTAGAACTGAACATCACTGCTGCCATCCCTTCCAATCAGGAAAACTCATTATCAGCTTAGAACCTTGCCAAACTTTGACTGGGGCTTTTTGGTTGATTGGTTGATTTTTGGTGGGTTTTTTTGGACTTTTTTTTTTGCTCAGTATCTGTCCCAGGTGGAATTTTTTGGGGACAGCTAAAGAGTTTTTGGGAAAATTAGACTGGGAAGACACATATTCTGCCCATGAATCTGGAAAAGATTACTGGATGTGAATGGCTTAGAAGACAGGGAGTAGGACAAGAAAATACAGGGGGGTACTGAAAGTACTTAACAAGCCTGGGATGACCTGGAGAAGGAAATTGTGACAGGAAAAGCACAAATAAGAGATATACATAAAAGATTGGAATGAATCACTTCCACATGTTGCCTGCTGTATGGTAGTGCCGTGGAGTGCAAGAGGCAATAAAGGATTTCACAGCCAGTCCCTGTGATGTGCTCCTGTCTGGCTCTCAAGTAATGTAAGCAGTCACACACTGTCAGCCAGGGATCTGCCATTTTAACCTTCACCACTGGTCTTTAGGTAGACCTGTTCCCAGTTTTACTCTGCTGTAGCTGCCTGTGTCTCTAAAGACTCTGCTAGCAAACCCCACCGTGTACACTCTTTACACCAGCGCCTGTTTTGGGCAATTTCCAGAAGTATCACAGTGTAGCTAACACTGCTGTTTCCACAAAGTTTTGGAACCACTGGCACTCAGGATTTTATCTAAAGCACTCTGATTTTGCTTTGGTTTCCCACAAGTGCTACCCTTCCCTTTCATCCTTTGATTTAGACACAAGCACTGCCTAGTGTGCCCCAAAGGGTCTCTACAATCCAACCTCACAGTATTCTACTTTTCCTTTCCTTGCAGCAACATTACCAGCAACAATATCAACATCTAAGAGCTCCCCTAGTGCCTGGTTCAATTTCCTCTGAAACATCTCAAACGCCAGGATAATTCCAAAGACATTCTTATTTAGTGATATCTTCTGGCAGATACACAAAGTTCTAGGTGCAGCCCAACTATCTCTGTGCAAGAATCATTTCTGGACTTAGAAGAGAAAAAATAAAAAGGAAAAAAGAAAACAAAACAAAAGAAAAAACTCCACCCCAACACACTTCCCTTTCAGCCTGGAGTATTCAGTAGATATATATTTTTTTATGAGTATTGATAGTCACTCTCTGTTCACTACTTGCTCTGTGTTAATTGGTCTATTGAAAGATGCAGGTTTTCTACAGTTTTCTGTCCTCTTACAAATAAACTAAAACAAGTTGCTAATACAATTATCCTGATAATCTAATTATTCCAACTGTATGTGGAAAAGCTGCCTTCACTGGCTTCCTCCACGTTTTACAAATTTGATAAATATACAAACATGCAATAGTTTCACTGTATGAATTAGTTTTTCACAAATCACCGTATTCCTGCTTGGAGACCTGTCAGTTTCCACAGGCAGAGCAGAGATACCCAAAGATTTTAGCTCAGAATTCTCATTTTCTTTCTGGCTTTGATTAAGGGAAAACTAAAATGGTCTCTCTCTGCTGTTTCATTCTGTGATTAGGACATTTATCAAACACTTTTTTCAACTGGAATGAACTGGAATGATGATTATTGCTGACCACTGTACATTATAGTCCTCTTCACTTTTTTGATCCATTTCAATATTTCTTCTTTTCCACATCTCATTTTTAAACATACTGCACTCACCTTGTGCAAGCTCAGTTGTAGAATGATCTTTATCTGGAAATAAAAGCTTGTGTGTGAGGTTTTGCTGTCCTAATTCTGTTTTGTTAATCACAGTCTTTGCTATCACCCTCCTTATCACTGCTTATCACATTTCTTATTTCATCACTTAACAATATTCCACACTTGCTAAAGTAAATTGTTTACTCAATAAGCTATTGATAAGCAATTTTGCAAAGTACCAACAATGTTCAAGCCCTGTGCATTCAGATTTGGTCACATGCTACCTTTCCCCAGAGTACATATATCTTTCTGCACACTCAAAAACCTATTAACTTACCTCAGTAAATTCCTTGGATACCTGTTCCCATTTCTCAAATGCAAATAACCACTGTGCAGACATTGCCCATAGGTCTCTGTATGTTTAAATCATTAAATTCAGCTCTTCACTCATTGCCAGAAAACCACTTATAACTGGTCAAGTCAGGCAATGTTGCATCCCCTCTCATATGGAGCTTTGCACACTCTTTTCCACAACAGGCACTCTCTTCTTACACATCAATGTTTAATTTATATATGGATATAACATATATAAAAATATATATGATACAGAATTCCAGTTTTTAGTAGGAATTGTGTTGGTTTTAGTAATAATCTCTGCAAAAAAAAACTCGAGCAATTAATTTTCAGCTGACAAAATCTTTACTGTCTTTTACCTAAACCAGCAAAGCATAATTCCAAGCTAATTAAAAGTCAGCCACACGCTGGCATGAACAATGATTGTTATCACTTTTTCCTGAATGCTGAATTATTTGCAACTTGTCCCCATTTGTAGAACTCCACCTCAGCTTTGTATTTGCCCATACAAATTGCAATTCCCTATTACCAGAAGATTCTCCTCTCGCCCATGGACCATTTGATGCTATCGGGGGTTGGTAGGACCAGCTCAGTCAAAGTGTTCAGCTTCAGTGAGGGACAGATGTGGTGGTTTACTCCTACAGCAAATAATTTGGCTGTCAAGGCATACAAAATTAATTCCAAGTGCAGGGGAAAAAATATACTCTCTGAAGTTGAAAACCTTGCCAAAGGGAAAAGTAGCATTAACAAGGAACTTGTACTGCTCATTTGCTGCATGCAACTTTTCAGTCTGCTTCTCAGAGTTCTGTAACAGCATGTCCAGAGAGAACTGAAAAGGCAGCTGGATGAAGCTGTCAGAAACAATGACCCAATAAAAAAGGCTCTTACCATTTTCCAGTGATGAGCACTAATGCAGTCTTTCCCTGCCCCCACAAAATCTGTGGGAATGTCCTAAATCAGATTCGCCCTTTTTGTCAGCAATTTTCAGAGTTTTCTAACTCATATGTACCCAAAACAACAAAGACCTCTTCCCACAGCAACATCAAGGAAAACAGCAGCTCCCAAAGAGGACAGTCATCACCAGCACTTCTCTGTGCATCAAGTGATTGGAGTTTGGGTTTGAAGCGTATAGTTAGGAGTGTGGTTTCCTCAGAATCTTCTGTTCTATCTCTAAAGTTATACCCAGAAAGTTTACAATGTTTGATCTTCCTGAAGTTATTGGCATAAAACCAAGAGAAAGCATAAATGAAAATTACAGTACTGTTATATAAGCAAGTGTGGAATTTGGATCTCATTGGGCTCACAATTTGGACTCTTATTATAATTGTAAAGAAAAATACTGAATAATTTCACATACAGGAAAACTACCACAAATTTCTTTAAGAAAAGAAAATTAACATATATATATATATATAAAAGAAAAAAATATATAGAAGAATTAGAATACTCCGTAGTGTGCCAGATGGACATTTGAATACACAGGTGGCAAGAACACCAAATCCTAAAAAGGAAAAGGATGGGCTTAAGCAGGAGAGGAAGAAACCACATTTTAATTCCTGTCTCTGAGACTGAAGCTCAGATTTAACTGAGGTTATAGGAGCTGAATAGAGGGGGAAGAATTTTTGGAACAGTATAGACATGGAAATTAGTTTATCATGAAAAGAAGAGTGAGAGAAAGAAATAAAATATGGCAGTGTACTTAGAATCTTTTTCCTCCCAAGATTAAGTACGGGCAGACAGGCTAGAATGGGATAACGCCAAAATTATAAATAAGAATATAAAAAGTAAAGGAGAGCCACAACTAGGAAATATTATTCAAGAAAAAAAATTTTATTAAAATGAAACATGACTGATTACAGCCTATTGTTTGAAAAAAATTGCTTTATTCCATAGGCACAGCTTGCACTTAAGCTGGGTATGCTCATCATTTTGTGTATATGTCCAACCTTCTATTTTGAATATTTTTACCATTAATTTGACAGGTAAGATTGTGCAGAGGATGGCTTAAAAGGCAAAGAGAAAGGATTTTTCCACTTTGATGGGAATCAAAATAGGTGCAGAAATTATGCAGCTAACACATGTGTACAAAACAATGAAAAAAAAACCAAACCATGGGCAGATTTTGCTAAATGCAACTATTAAATATTTCTTATTCAGTTAACAATAAGGTTTTAATTGACATTAAAATTATTATTATTATTTATTGGCATTAAAATTATTTCAGAATGGTTTTATTCAGGAATGAAAATTATTATCCACATGTCAAATAACTATTATCTTAGATCTTATTTGGAAAAGTATCTTCTCAGCCTCTAGGGAAACAGAATAATCAGTCAAGTTGATATCAAATTAATTTCCAGAAATATTAAGAAGTAGGTCACAAATAAGCCTTTTATTTTTATTTTTAAGAGGGGAAAAAAATAATAAACATCTCACTTGTTAATAAATCCACTTGTTAATGGCCCAAAACTAGGCAGCTTTATGCTTCAAAGTTATTCACACTTCACAAATAAACTTTTACCTCACCAAGGAGTAAGGAGAGAAACAACAGTTCTACTTTTTTATAGACCTTTATATCAAGATATTTACTGCCATCCTATCGCTGTCAAATCTGATTATCAACCAGGGATCAGCAAGCAAGGGATTAAAGGCTCATCTGAGAAGATGGAAAACATGAAATTGATGAAAATTGTTCAGACTGTGTCAGTTTCACAAGAACAACCATCCAGATGGAGGGACTACTGGAATACTGGAATTACAAATATGAGTACTCTCAGCCTCTCTCTGCCTTTGAAATGCAAATGAAAACTGCTGGAATTGTTGAACAAATAGATATATAGATATAGATAGATATAGATACATCGATCTAGGGTAGGACTCCCCACGTTAACCAGCTTTGTGGAGCACAGAATCAGCATTATATTAAATGGAAATCCTTGCTGATCCTTGGGCTTTCTCTGCTCTTATTTGAGAATGTTTTCCTCCATAGGCACTATATGCATTCAATTTCTGTTCTGTAAGGAAAGGAAGCACTTATTGCTGTGCAGGCTGGCACACAGGTACTTAAGTTGCTACATGAGCACTAAGGTCATTTGAGTGTTTGTGTAACTGAAGCTGCTTTTGAGAAGCCACAGCTCAAAAAAAAAAGAAGTGACTAGACACAAAAGACAAGAAATAAAGGTTTATGTACATAATCTCTAATGGATGGATGGCTGAAGGGTTAAAGGGAAAGCTTTTATTATTCAACAAGAAAAAGGAGTGTGTCCAACTAAAAAAAGAAAAAAAAATCCCAGTCCACTCTTCCAGATGCCATAATATCATTTGCATTTCCCAATTACTTTCTACTGATTTCACAGTCAAGCACCCAACTATGGGTTGAACATGAGATGATGCAAGGCGAAAATGGACATCCTTCAGCTGCCAGATGCTCTCTGAGGCCATGGTATTTCTGAGCAGGTATAAATTTATTACAGAACAGAAAGTTGTCTCAACCCCTACAAGCAAACAAAGTGATGTGTTTGAACTCTCCCCTTCCATGAAAAATGCCTCAGAGAGGAAGGAGACAGACCCACACAGAGGCACTCCATGCAGTGCCTAATTCTAATTTGGGGGCTACGTGGGCCCAAATCCATGCCTGTTCCTTCATGCACAAGAGCAGGTGCAAGTACAGTCAGGGCAATGTCTCTTATAGCAAGCAAGAGTCTCTCCCAGAAATGTGCTGGGTGTAGGAGTAGTGGATCATCAGGACAGAGCAAGTCTAATTTCATTCTCTGTGAACTGCAAATGCAATTTCTTTTGCTGCATCCTGGGAAAAGTACAGCAGCAAAACTATCCTCCCACGGTGGATTTACTAAAGTGATTTTTTAAAAATGAATGGAAAGAGAGAAAAAGAAACCTCATGAAGAATAAAACTCCATTACTTGTATATATTTTCAATTACACTGTCTAAAATGGAAGTTCAACTCTGACATCATAAAAGAATCTATTTTCTTTCAGCTATCAGTAAAGATATAAAAAAAAAAAGTTCCGGGAGGGTGGGTGGTGTATCGCTACACAGAAAGCCAAAATAATCACTTTCCCTGTCTTCCCCATCCTCCCACATTTTCCTTTATGGGTTATTCTGCTTTTACTGCCTACATTCTTCACCTGAAGTCAAATCCTCTGTTTATGGCATCACAGTGGTTGCTGTGGAGGCTATTACGACTTACAAAGCCAAAAGTGATGAGTTCAAGTTTGGACTGAGCATTAGTATCTCATGAAATGTTTCTGAAGGAGTAGGAGATATTAAAGAGAAGAAAAAAATAAATACAGAACATAGATTGAAAACAAAGTTATTAACTTCTTAAATGACTGTTTGCCATCACTCAATTATCACAACAGTTTTCAAAACTATTACTCCAATGGCTGCAGAGACAAAGTGCTGAACTACACATATGGAAGCAAGCACACAACAGGAGCAGGCAGAGCTAACACAGATGGCAGCAGAGCTCCCAGCCACGCTGCTCAGTAGTGCCTGCTGTGATTGCTGCATGTCTCTGTGGCAAAAACACACAAACAGCAAAGTGTGGCAAACACAGACACGCACAGTGCAGCGCTGCTCCGGCAGTGAGAGCTCCTCATGGCACCCTTCACTCTGCACGTTCTTCTGTGCCAGGTTCAGGGTCTGTAAGCTATGACCAGAGAACACACATTCCTGAAAAAGCTATTAGTACATAGCAATTCCTTCTACTGTATGGATTGGCTTCACACACCCTTTCTCAAACATAGACACGTTTTTAAAAACAGCTGTTGAAGTACAAACGCTAATTCTCAAGAAACACATAAAATATCAGAAACAGGAGAAATCCATCTTGGGATTTGCATCACAGGGTCAGCCACTGCCAAATTTTCACAATTTTGGTAGCAGATAGAGTTCTTATTTTTTCCCTATATTAGGAAAATCATAAATTACTTTTATTTACCAAACTAGTTTCTCAATCATCTTTTGCCCCTATCTTTGAAACCTGAAGTATTACCAGGACCGTAGGCTTCAAGGAAAACCACTGATCAAAGATTTCTGAATCATATCTGTACTGATAGAAGTTCTTACCCACCTACTTGTTAAAAACAAAACCTGCAAAGAGCAGTGGAACAAAGATAAAATCTGATGTCAGATTTAAAGAAAACAAAACAAAAAAACAAACACCTGAGGACAAGAGAAGGAAGAGAAAAATTCAAAAATAAGACTTTAATGGCCACAGAGCTCAATGAAAGGTCTTATTAAAATATTATTAAGCAATGAAAGTGAGTCTCTAAACAATCTTTTAACATGAGTGCCTTGAGACTGCTGGTGGGCCAATGTATCTTATTACATGACTGGAGAAGCATTAACAAATTAATTATAACAAATAGCTGAATTAATTAGGATACGTGGGACAATAGCAGTTAATACTGAAAGTCATCATGTGCTTCTTAAAGAAAAACAGTACTCTTTTATATCAGGAAAATATATTACCAGCAAGGTTGTACTACTGCATCCAGGCTATGTTACATGGAGATTTCTTACATAAGAATATTGACAGAAAGTTGCGAAATTTACTTGTACGCAAGAAGATACCAGGACATAAAGACGCAGTGGAGCTGCTGGTTCTTTGTGAAATTCCTTAAGCCAAACACAGGGGACACCCAGAGAAACCCACCCCTCTATGGGCAGGGTGTGTAGTGGAACATCAGAACAAGCAGTCTCATTACTGCCCCAAAGCTGGGACCTTATGGAGGATCAAAAACCCCAAAAAAACCAAACCCAGACAAAACAAGAAGACACACACCCCACACCCCCAAAAAAACCCAAAACAAACCACAAAAAAAAAAAAAAAAAAAGTAAAGCATTGTCTTTCAGACTCTTTCCATAATGACCTGAGACTCCTGTGCTGTAATGACACTGGAACATTTCAGTTGCTCAGGTTGCCAAGACCCTTCTCATCACAAACTCTTACCTGCACTTCTGGTTCATGCAGAGTTGAAGGGCCAGACAGCTGGCATACTCCTCTATACTTCTCAAAAAGTTAACTAAGTTTCTAGGTGAACTCAGATAATGGGTTGCAAGCCTAGGAATAGTTCGACTTATTTTTATTCAGAACATTATGGATTTAGCAAATTATTATTTTTCCAGTTATCTTTTCTGGAACATCCCAAAATAAGACAGCTTTCATTATATTTTGTAAGTGGTACTTCAGATCATCAGTGGAATCACTTTAGCATCACTTACTCTTGGACTTATTTCTAGGAAGATGCCAGTTATCTAGAGCTCCCACTTTTCCAAAATTATCAGGCACTCTTTGGGGTTTTGATGTGAAAAAGTAACCAGCTGCCAGGCTTTGTGCACTCCTTCCTTGGATGTTTTCAAGACTGGATTGAAGAAAGCCTTGACCAACCTGATCTTATCTCACAGCTGCACAGAGCAGGAGACTGGACTAGAGATGTTCCTTAGGATCCTTCTAACCTGAATCATTGTGTGTATTCCTCAGGTTTCCACTAGATATGCTGAATACAATCAGAACTTATTCGATCTAAATATTTTAACTAGATCAAAAAAAAAAAAGAAAACGAAACAAAACAAACAAACAAACCAGCACCATCAAAGAGCCATATACAATTGTCAAAATACATCAGTAAATAATTTTGTCACTTTCCTCTTTTTATGCTAAGAAAATCATAAAACTGAGTTTGAGTTTGCAGAATACAAAAGCCTTGGGCTAAAAATGTCCATCTGCCATCAAACTGGCATAATGTTGGTGCAGGAATACGAGGGGAAAAAAGCTAGTCAAGGATGCTGCTTCAGCTTAACCCTCCCTGCAATGGAACAACTGCTCAATGCTGCTAAGAACTCTGAAAAGCTCTCAGGTGTCACTTAATCATCTCTTCTGTGAGATCATTTGTGTGCTCTCTCCCTGTGCCAAAACAGAAGAATTCAGAAAGCCTGAAAAATCAGCTAGCTAATCTGGTGCATACAGCAAGCAGCTACAGCCCACAAGATCAAACCCTTCCAAGATCAGAATCCCAGTCCAGCCACTGCAGTTTCTGTAAGGTGATCCTTCTGCCACCTTTACACTTGCAATACAGTCCTCTCCCAAAAATTAATGTCATTGAGCTGGGACTAGCTCTTCAGCCTGGACATTAAGAAAACAAAGACCACCCACACAAACAAAAACCCCAACAATATATGTTTCTGTTCTAAGCAGACTATCACCACTTCTCAGTGAAAAATAACAAGAAATCCTCCACAACGGCACAATGAATATAAACAGTGGTAAATTCTCTTTTGCTTCATTGGAACTTGCCTTTGTAGGCCAAATGCTCAAAGCAATTTAGGCTGCACCCAGCAGTACCATTAACACAAACAACTGACCATCCCTCAGGCAAGTTCAGTGTTAACTGAAATCAATAGCTGGACTGCCATAGAGAATTCCAACGTCATCAGGACTGGAAAAGACCGTGTTTCCCTAAAACACATATAGTGATCTAAAAAAAACACTTTCTTCCAGATTTTAAATGGATTTACAGGCTTGAATATATCTTGGAATTCCAAGTAGCTAGAAAGCCAAAAATTCACACCTCTAAGTTAAATAAAAATTGAATATTGTGTTCCCATTCCATCTAATTCAGGTTTGAACACTGCAAGGAACACATTACTGATGTCAGGACTTGATTATGAAGATGCCTTATATTTTAAAATGATGCAGAAGTCTTGAAACATTCTGCCCATTCCAGAACACAGCATCTCATCTGTTTTGCAGTCCCGCTGATACAAATGTAATGCAGGGGTCCCTTGATCTCTCTGTGTACAGCTTCTCATTACAGAACCTCCTCTCACTTACCACCTAAAAATTTTACTCCCACCCACTTCTTGTCTAGCAGCAACCATGACCTCCCACATGAAACCAGTGACAATCAGCCAAAGAGATGAAACTGATGAGGACATCTGGTTACACTACATGAATTTACTCAACCCAACTTCTGGAGAAGGAGTATCTCTTCTCAACCTCCCATTCCTCCCCCTCACTACAAATGCCAGCAGTTTAGACAGCTCTGTAGTTTCATAGCTTCAGAGCAATAAGTATTGAACAAAATACTGGAATGGTTCGTACAGCAAAGCACAATGCAGTCATTAACAATAACAACTCTTTTTTCTTGCTTTTTTCCACAGGCTCTTGGGTTCATTATCACAAACTAATAGTTCTACTTTAATCTGCCTTCAGGAGAAGGTTCTACCCACTAGTTCTTACTCCTTGTTTCTACTTTTTGATGCTTTCCACAGCAATGTGGCATCAACAACTCAACAAAAATTGGTCATAGAGAAAATATTCTTAGGTATCACAGTGCATAAGACAGGAACACAAAGCCATCTGAAAAGGAACACATTTTAAACAGTATTTGGGGCTTTTTTATTAAGAAGATGCTTCATTATTTACCTTCCAAAAGAAACAAAGATTTTTTTTTCATGTAAGTAAAGAAAATAATCTCAATTCTACTACTACATAGTTAAGGCAAATGCTATTAAATAACTCAAGGAACTGCCAGTGTAATGCCTTTTTATTAAAAGGGCATTTATTTTCAAAACACTGCCTAAATAGCAACCAAAGTGCTATCTTCAAGCTCACTCACAAGGCAAGAGGTACAAATTTGCATTTGCTGGCTCAGCCTCCCTGCCCTGTAGCCCCTTCCTTTGCACCATGCCACTTCTCTAAATTATTCAAAGAATGCCATTATAGTTTTATTTAACTTGCTATTTAATGATTCAACATATTAATCAGCACTAATTTAAAATCCATCAACAAAATAGAATGTATCAAACTGAACCTACAATAACAACATTCCTTGTTCAGTTGTTATAGGAAATATTACATCCTCTACACAAAGTCATATGCATGAGGACAGAAAATGAAAATGCTGCCTTACAGTTTCATAAGAAAGACAAGTTAAATCCTTAGAGTAAAGACATTCCAGGTCTGGGGATAGCTTATGCTTCTACTGCTCAGAACAGCACTGGGAATAGCCCAAGTTCATATGGGAAAGCAGTCAGGAGTTGCCACAGTTCCAATCAATTATTAAGGCAACATGACAAAACAAATTCAGTGCATAAACAGACATTCCAACTGTAGTTAATGGACAAGATGATTCATTGTTTTAACACGGCAAGGCTAAATGGAAAGACAAAGGCAGAGATGTTAAACTGAATATAAGTCTGGAAACTTCCAGAATCAAGTATAAAATGCCCTGGAGTTAGGGATACTCAAAATATAAAATATTCTCGAATGTACTGAAATGAGATATTTTCTATAGTTCTGCCAGAGTAATCATTTCACCTAGCTTCAGAATTTTCAAGAGCAAAAGCCAAATGATCAGGAAAGTGATTCTTTCTTTTTTCCATTCAGATCACACCTTGTACTTCCCAGCAAGGTGACTTGAGACCCTGTCTGACAAAAAACTACCCAAATATTCTGTAAAAAAATAGAAGTCAGGAAAATATATCTGGTTATGAAATAGAAGGGAAGTCTTTGGTTTCTTGACTACATTTCTGTGCCAAAATTAGATTTAAATAAATATCAGAAAACTGTATTTGGAGTCTGCTTCTAAGATCTATATGGTGGGTTTTTCATTCTATCATAAATTAAAATTTAGAATAATCTGTGGATTTTTAGCTCTGATTACTTATCTCTAATTGAGGAAGTTATAATGCTAGGTTTTATCAGTATCATAAATATCCTCTTCTGTGAACTAGGCATCCACTAGGGTATCACCTTTCTTACAGGGAATAGTTTGAAAAACAAAACAAAAGAAATAAAGAAACAAGTTTTTACAAACAAAAAAACAGAAACAACCACAGAAAGAGGCAAAAGCTAGCTAGCACTTACATCAAAGGAAAAAGGGAAAAGCTAATCAAGTTAAAATATGTTTGGTAAACCAACCCCTCTTGGAGTTGGCCAAAAACCCTTCCTTACTCATCCATTTGTTTGGAAAGTCTTGCCTTCAGAGCAAGGTCTGCATTACACAGCAAACACACTGCCTTACTAATGAAACCCCAAAAGTGGCTGAGGCATCAAAGTGTCAGTAGATGTAAACAGAAATAACATCAATGTTCACACATTCTGAACATATAGGCTAGGAAAATGTTTCAATATTTAAAACCCACCTGCAGATTATTCCAGCTGATCACAGAAAAGATGTTTACTTGCTTTAAGAAAACTTCTATTCCTTTATATTAAGTATATATATATATATATATATATATATATATATATATATATATACAAAAAGTCTACATTAATTTCAGACATTTACTTTCATAAATGCTACAATAAGGCACATGTAAAAAGTGAGGTGAGAGAACTATGCCTCAAGCAAAAGAGAAGATTTGGTTATGACTACCTCAACACGACCAACAACATTATTTCCCAGGAGACAGACAGAGAAGGAAGAGACAAGGAAAAGCTTACAGAAAATACTGAAGCACGTTTTTGAATATTTCAAGAAGAAATGTAAAAAGATGAGAACATCTGAAAGTGGAAAGCTCAAGCATAATTTAATTTCCTTATTACATTCCTTGCTAACTGTAGAATTAGGCCAGTCCAGGAGCAACCTGGATGTTTGCACTGTGCATACAACTAAGCTCATTCAAGAGGAGAGCTATGAACAGCTTTGCAGAGTTTTTTCCCTCTCTCTTCTTTATCCTAGCAGTTCACCACAGTTGGAAGAGACCACGTCTCTGCAGCAATGATACACTGACTTCCCCCCTTCCCACACTACAACCTTTCCATTGCACCAAACAGATATGGCAACAACAGTTTTTGTCTTATTCTGTGACAACTCTAGATAGATGAAGACTAAAATTAGTCAGCAGATTCAGGTGAAAGAGTGGTCTGTGTTGCTGGAGCTGATAATCATTTATCCAGCCTACCTGGGTATAATTCAACATATTTGCATAAAAACAACTGATTTCATTGTGCTGGCTGAGGCACAGAGGACTTGCACTTGCCAGTCTAAATATGGCACATGTTGTGAGCTCTTTCTAAAGAAAATCAAATAAATTGAAAGTAATTGTTTTCTGTCTAAAACTGCACCTGTGTTGACAACACACTCCTATACATACATCCAACTATTTTTCCCTGGTAAGTGTTTTTATACTAACTTTCACATAGTTTTAAAAGAGATATAAAACATTGATTTCTCTCCAGAAGTTCTTTCTGGTGATACAAAGTAATTTAAAATTTATTTCTGTTTCATAGCTTTTAGTCACAATCTTTCCATAGCTACTTCTCAAGGGAGGAGGTTTCCTCATACAAATATTTCAAAGTTTTCTCAAGCAGTACACTAAAATATTTCTTTATGTACATATTTTTCATTATGCAACTTCTTAATCTCTTCTGCCTAAAGAGAATCTGTAATAGAATTCTGGCTGCAGCTGTCAGTTTTCAAGTTCTTTGGAAATTTTACAGGTAAGTCGCCAATGATAACCCAACATTAAATAATTTTAAAATGGACTTTTTACAAGACTCTTAATATTCATCATCTCAACAGGATCTTGAACTTTTTGCTGGAATCTTGACAAGACTTCATTTACTGTATAGATCACATGGGGTGGGAATGCTAGCTCTGCTTTATATTGCTTTACATGGTATGAAACCAAAAATCCTGTAAAACAAGAACTTTACACATGAGATCACAAGGACATTTTCATATTTGTATTTTTAAATATCAGAAAAGTATAAAAAAGTCTCCATAAGTCCTCCTGTAAAAGGTGAGAAGAATGTCAAAGCTGGAAAATATTTGTAACTTGACTCAGTTAAATGGCAGGTTTGCTCAGCTGCAACTCAATATGCACCCTGCCAATTTAGATCCTTAAGTGATGCCCAAATAAACATATCTTAATCCAAACACACGCAGAAATATTGTGCATGGTCTTCAGATGGTGTCAATCATAACAGTGCTGTTGAGATCCATAGAGCTATGACACCTTTTACCAAGGCAGGACGGTGGCCCATTGAAATGGTTTTGTAGCAAAAACAGAGATTAGGAAGAAATACTACTTCCCAAGAAACATTATTTCCCAAATTTTAAAGTATTTCACATAGCTCTGTTGTGAACAGTTCCCACCTCACTTTGATAACTGAATGCAGGCAGGTATAAATGAATCCAACGTATCAGTCTCTTTGTTAGTTAAAAATCATTGGCAGTTGATATACCACAATTTTACTTTTAGCTGTATTTCACTTATAACCCCTCTAATGCTTTAGCTGAAACATTTTAAGTAAGTTCCAGTTCCTGTATGATGAATTTATCAACACTGCTTACAAAAGCTGAAATTTACTTAAAAGTTCATTCTTGGAAAAGAGAGTCTTTCTGTAACTTTGAAAATTTTGTAAGCATACTAAAGGAATATCACATCTTTGGTTTTCGCCCCAGTTCTTTCCCTATAGCACACAATCAGTATTAAGGACATGCAGATTACTCTAATTTCATTTCTACCTTGCATTTGGAGCTGTCAAAGGTTAGTAAATGACCTGGTGACTAAGTCTAGTTCACTTTGCAAAGGCAATACAATAGAGTGCTTATTTTTAAATGGCAGTTGAAAGGCTGCAAAGTGCATGGGCTTCAGTGTAATTCAGTGTTCTATGTTGTTGCAGTAACTACTTAAACGTGAATTCAGTATTATATGATACTTTAGAAAACATTTATAAGAAGCAATCCTGATAGACTGGATCATATCACACCTTTTTTTTAAGGTATATTAGAACCAAGTAATTTTATAACTCCATAATTTAACTAATTTAATTTAGAGCTATTATGATAATACATTAATCATAGCAGCATATGCAGGATTATAAACTTTGCCACAATTGCACCGCTGAATCAGCCAAATGTTTTCAGTTTGGCCCGACACCTCACACTACACAGTCTGTGGATTCAATTCTGGCTCTTCTTAGGTCAGTGGCAAAATTCCCACTGAATTCACTGCATCCAGAATTTTATTTTGGTCTGTGTGCCTAGCTACTGTGTAATACCTACATATAACAGGTACCCAACTTAAAAGAATCCCATCAACATCAACATGTGAGTCCCTACTACCAGCATTACACTCAGAATTAATAGGACAAATATTTACAATTACTTTTAAACAACCACTTTTCTTCTCTAAATGGACAACACCTTTTTTCCCTACAGAATTTATTTTAGATGGGTTTTGACATCCACTGACAAAAATCTTTGTTCCAACTTTTGGTCTGTTTCCTCTTTTGGCTTGTGAAAGGGGCACAAAGAAGCAAAATGGAAAAGGAGATGTTGCTGCAGAAGCACTCCAGCTCAGAAACATCCAGGTGACAGTCACCTGGAAGAAACACTGAGTTTGTTTTCATTTCAGACCTGCATTTGAGTGCATTAATTTCTTAGCAAGCATTTTCTTAAAATGCCAACACCTGAGGTACCAGGCTCCCAATCATCCCAACTTTTTTCTTTTAATCAAGATAACTGAAAGAGCTACAGCAACCTCTGGACTTGTAAAGAGTACAAATCACTCCTTCAGCCAAATTAGCTTCTCAGGAAAAGACACAAAGTTACTTTGGGCACTAACATAAACAACAACAAACAAACGCAAATTGACGCAGAACTCAAACACAAGCTGTTACTTTACCCTTGAAGGATTAGGTCAGAGACCCCTGCAAACCCATTTATCCAAATTGTGGATATAAAACCCAATGGGGAACACACAGCTAGAACAAATTCTAGTGAGATTTCCAGACTCTGCAACCAGATCCACAAACAGTTGGGTTTGTTCCTCACAGCAGAGATCGGTGACAGCCAAGCAGCACAGTAAGGAAACCGTACATGACAGCTTTGGCTCTGGGCAAACTGCATTCAGTGTTTAGCACACAAGGGTCATGAGCCTCAACAACTGCTTTCAGTAGTTCGTGAAACACCACTCCGCTCTATGTCTTCAAAGTCAGGGTCTGATTTTGGGAGAGCTGTCTGTGAAGGCTGTTTAGCCTTCAAAGAGAGCATCTGTCTCCCCGAACAAGTAAGGGAGGAGGAGACAACAGCACACAGGGCAATATTTTCAACAGTGCTTTCCGGGCATTAAGATCGTGAAAGCCAAAAGAGATTTCGGGGACTCTTCTCGGGTTCACTGGCGTTTGCCAGATGAGAAACGCTTTCTGCAAGAATTATCAAAGAAGCCGCTGTCAAAGCAAGATGCCAAAACGCGCGCGAACACCGTTCCTCTCCTTTCGCCTCGGCAAATAAAAGACATAAGGCGCAGCTCGGCGGAATTCGGGAGCGGGGAGCGCCTCTCCCTCCGCACCCGCTGGAGCGGAAAGGAGCAAAGCATCCCCCAGCCCCGGCCGGGCTCTGCAAGTCCCAGGCAAGTTGGCCTCGCGGCTGCCCCGCGCGGACCTGGCGCTCCCGTCCCGCCGAGCCCCGCCGCGGCCGCCCCCTTACCGTGCCGGGGCTGGGGCTTGGCGCCCGGCGCCTTCTCCTTCCTGCCGCCCGCCGCGCTCCGCATCCGCCAGCTCGCCGCCCCCCTGCCCAGCGCGCCGGCCATGCCGCGGCGGCTCCGCGATCCCGCCGGGAGAGCGCGGGGGCAGCGGCGGAGCGCGGGACGCGCTGCCCGGCGGCGGCGGCGGCGGGCGGGAGCGGCGCGGTCCCCACGGACCCGCCTCCGCCCGGGCCGGTGTCAATCAGCGCGGGCGGGCAGCGCCCAGCCCGGGCAGCGCCGCCCCGCGCCCCCCGCCCCGCTCTCCGGGCACCGGAGCTGCCCCGGGCACCGCGCCCGCCCCCCGTGCCCGGCCGCGTCCGTGCGCCGCCAGCCCCCCGCTCCTACCGTAGGGAGCGAGAGCATCGGAGGCGGCGGCGATGGGCTCCTGGGATGAGAAGAATTCCGCGCTTGGGAAATGACAGCCCTCGGCGCAAACCTCCTCCTGCCCGCCGGCAAGTCCTCCTACAGCACCTTCCCTGAAAAACATGTGTACGTTACCTCCTGCCATCAAAATCATTGGTTGTGCACACTCCTGACTCCATACCGATGAGTAACTCAACCTGAGATTCCCACTTCCCACAAGACCATGTGTGGTGAGACAACAGCCTGCCTCCCTCCCTCACCTCCGCGGAGCACCCTCTTCTTCCTCGCTAGAGTCCCGGGCACTCCTCCGGCCATGGAGTCCCCCCTCTGGCTTTGGCGAGGGGCCGCCAAAATTTCTGCAGAAAGATTATTGCAGTGCGAGAAACAAAATGCGCATAACTTTTGTTTGCAATTTTAGTAATAAATCTGCTTCCATATCAAATTATAGTAGAGACTGCAGCAGCCCTGAAAAGTTATTCTATGGTTGATTTTTCTCTTTTCATGCATCTATGTATATATGTGTGTGTGTGTGTATTTGGTCAGCGTTTCCACAAAATGTATCCTTCTTTCTATATGGACACAGAAATACAGAGAAAATGTATTGGCACTGATTGAAAGAGGAGGAGGGAGAGAGAAGAAAAATAAACCCTTCTTCATGTGCCACTATTTTCCACCTCTGTTTCCTTGATTTCAAAAAACTTGTGGAGAAAGATAATTAGGATTTGTTATCATAACTTTAAAACTTAATTATTTGGAAACCTATTCAGATCCAAGTTGTAATATTTTAATTAATATTTCATTTTGAAAGACTTTGAAACTCACTCAAACAGCCAAGGTGTAAAGGAGCCATAGCTGGCCCATAGCAGCACTGTTTTGTCCTCCAGTTAAAAATCACCCTCCTTCTTCCTAAGGCCCTCCTTCCACCAACAGCCCCTGTTAGGCTCTCATCCATCCCAAGCCCCAGGTATCCCCCACGGCCACCACTCTGCCTCACCTGTGAATTGTGGCTCGCACGAGTGAGTCAGGAGTGCCAGAATTCTGCCAGAGCTGTTGGTGCTCCAACACGCTGCACCAGGGGTGATTTTCATTAGTGCTGGGAATGATTCATGTGAGCAAGGATCGCTGACCTTGACCTCACATGCACAGATACACCCTGTGGTGATGAATGTAATAGAATAAACAGTTAGATACGACTGCTTGCTCCCTCTTGCAGTGTTGTTCTTGCCCAACTCTATTGCTCTAGAATACAAATAGTGACTCATTTGCTTACCCTCATAACACCACATTTAGAAACCTGCTATTCATCTCCACTTGAAGGGTCTTGAATAAATATACTCCCAAAACGGCTGATTTAAATCACATATATTTTTATCACTTGACACTGTTTCTGTTGGTATTGATAAAGACTACACAAGTGGGTGTGTGGTGTATCATGTCACTGCTGAGGAAGTTTTTTATAGTGAATGGTCTTTTGTTAAATCTACTTTTATAAGAGTATTTGCACAGGGGAGAAGGAAGGAAGAAAGAAAAACAAAAGGAAATACATCTGGGGATCTATCTCTTTTTGCTAAGAATAAGAAAACCCTACAGCAATTTTTTGGAATGCAAATGAAAAATAGAGTATAAAAAAGTGTTTTGTAGAGAGCAATATTTTTAAATGATGTAAAAATATATTCCATATAAAACAAAGTATCAGTGAGGAGGAAAAGTCTGCAGTAGTTGCATGCAGATTTAATATTCCAGAACAGCCCTAATAAAAATGGAAAAAGAAAAACAAGACTTGTACCAGTCTTACATACCTAATATGTCACTGTGAAAAGACGTAACTTTGCAGAAATTTCCGCAGCTGAAAAAACATATTTGCAGCCCCTCCCTGAAATATTGATTTTTCTATTATCAACATCAAATATTTTTCTTTTTTAAAGAGGGAGACAGGAGTATTTTAAATATTATCGTTCAGTTTACTACCAGTGACTTGACAGATCATCATGCTTCATCATTTGCTGACAAAAGGTGGAATTGGTACTATGAGAAGCCTCTGTTGAGAAGGTGCAGATATAATAAAATTAAAATACTGAAGAGCTACCTCTGTGTTTCATACTGTCATTTCATTGCCATGGCATCATAGGTTTTAAGCTAATTTTTGTTTAGTCTTGTTTATGTTTCCTGCTCATTTAGCATTGGAGATGTACAACTGTTTCCATGTATTAACTTGGGGCTGTTTTTCCACTGGCAAATGAGTATTTGGGCGTCACATCTCTCTGTTTAGCATGTTCTTTGCACATAAGCACAAAACAGACTGGTGGTTTGAGTATGTGTTCTAAATTTTGCTTTTGCTGAACAGACTTATTCAGACCTTCACAAATAGGAGCACTGCCATACTTGCTTTTTTGCTTAGGCATCTGTTGTTTTACCTAAGAACATTATGGAAACATTTCCAGTAGTACCGGTTCTCAGCACTGAAATTATTGTACTTCCTTCCTTTGGAAAGAGAAACATACAGTTCATTCTGAGGATAAGACCTCAGATTGGGAAGGCTCAGACCAAGGTACCAATTCCCCTCTAACCCAGAAGACTTGGACTCTTCTGTCCCTTCCCACCTTCCAGTCCAATACTTGGTGTCAACACCCTCATAATTTACCATTACCATGAATTTTCTCTGTTATTTTTGTTCTGATGGCATCTGCTTCTCCTAATCTGGTCAAATAGAGAAGAGCTAGTCAAAGAGAAAAGCAGTTCACAATATTACACTGATTCCTTGCAGACCACCACTTGACATTCCACATGGGAACCTGTACCCCTCCAGAAGATGCCTCGAGGTTATGAAGCATCACAAGAGATTTTGTACAAACCACACAAAAGCTGAATAACAAGCAGCACATATTTTTAAATTTTTTTACTGCACTAACCTACCTGTCTGCAGCTGCCCTGCTCTGCTCTGTGCAGGTGCAGAGCTGCAGCAAAGCAGCTGAACTGGCACTCATCCCCCAGCGTGCTCTTGCACAGCAACCTCAGCTGTTCTCATGCACTGTTCTGTGCCATCCAGTGCAGGCTCCTCTTGTGCTTCCTGGTGCTGGAGGAATTGGAAAAACTGCAGGGTGTCTTTGGTTGCAGCCACAAGGCACAGAGCAGGAGTTAGGCTGTGGTGGCCCTTGCCTTGACAATAGAGGTGATCTCCCCTACCACAACTTTATAATCTGTATAATCTGAATCTTATTTCTTCCAAATGCCATGGGCAGCTCTGCACACACTAGTCCACCAAGGATCCTGTGCCTGCGCACAGGGCAGCCCAAAACCATAAGAGTGCTGCCGGCCAGAGCTGTTTGAAGCAGACTTCAAGGCTAATCTTAAGTCATATTTTTGGCTTCTTGTGCTCATAATTATTCCACAAACCTGAGGGTAGGTTTAAAGGGTTGTATAGAGTCACAGAAAATGAACATGCAATGATGACAGATCTTAGTACCAGAAGTCAGACAAAAGACTGCCACTAAAATCACGTTCAACGAAGCAGAAATAGCGATTTATCCTCATATGTACAAAACAGAATTTTTAGGTTACATACTCAAAAATTAAACTACACTTGAAGTCCCAGAATCCTTCTTTTAAGTGTAATATTGTTTCTCCTACTCCTACAAACTAGGGAGAAAATAGATAACTGTGAAACAATGTCACACTGCAAAGCAACATTTCTGTTCTCTATGCCCTTGCCTGTGCTTTTTTTTACACTTTTCTGTTCCTTCAGCTATTGCTCCTAGCACCAGGAAAGTTGTTTCCCAGCGAGTGGAAGTGAAGGGATACATTTCCAATGGGTAATACAGAAGACACGATTCATAAACTGCACTACACGTTTCATGCTGCATAGACTTTGATCCAGTTGACTGCAAAAAGCAATCAAGGATCTGCCCAAAGAATCGGGGGTGCTGGATAGATGCACCAGACAGATGAATATGGAAATTTAGAAAGCCCACAGGATACAACTTTGACCTTTGAGCATTAAAGCTCTATTCCAGAAGCTCAAATATTATATGATCCTATTACATATTGAACATCCTGCCAAAGTCAATTTTTTCCAAACTTTTACACAAATCTGATCAGAAGGACTTACTTGAATCCTAGTGCTGTCTCTGAAAGTCCTGTAGTTGCAGGACAGACTTGTCTGCATGGTTTTTTCTTTTCATTCAATATGAAGAAAAAACTACAAGTTTTGTAATCTCAAGTTCATTTATCTCAATATGGATGCATGAGATATTTCCCTATTTCACTGTGTAACTTACAGCAGGCTGGGCAAACTGCATGTACAAATGCATCACCAATACAATGAGCAAACATCTAGAGATAAAAGTATGTATTTCCAGGCACCACAACTTAGTAGTCACAAATAAACAGGGAGGTTTCTGAATGAAATAAAAGTTACAAAGGTGTACAAATTATAAAGAAAAACTGAATATTTCCATCTTTTTCAGGTCAGTCATGTTTCAGTGACTGAAATATAAAACTTATGTAAATGAAATTTCTGCTTTCAAATCAGTGGAATTATTACAGGGCTGCTTCTTGACCTCTCATGTTAGGCAATGAAACAGTAATGCTACTAAAGAGGTGGAGCAAAAGACAATATTTAGGATGTACAAGAGGCAGGATCCCAAGAGGACACACTGCTCTCAGGTATTCACCAGGACTTCTCCTCTGGATACCCTGAGGAATAGGATTTTAAATAAATACAGAGCAAAGTTATGCACAGGGACCTTTGAGAGAAGAATTAGAAGCTCAGTCATAAAAGGCTAAATTGAACTTTTAATTACCACAGAATTTTAGAAAGAAATAGCTGTGGTAAGAAAGTTTTAAGAGTTCTTCCTTTCTACTTCTTTCAAAAACAAAACTGAATTCAGTTTAATATCACTGAATAACACAATAGAATCTGAACTAAGAATTTAGTCCTTACACTTGTGAGTAGAAAGTAGAAACAGACATCTTGTATCCTAACTGGAATAAAATCTTTGTCCTGCAGTGGGAACTCACCCTGAAGATTAAAAAAAAAAAAAAAAAAAAAAAAAAAAAAAAAAAAAAGGGCAAGCTCTTTTTCAAGTTCTTTATCACCTGTCTCCTTCTAAAGGTTCAGTGAGTCAGAGAGAGCTTTAGTTTCTATTTGCAGCTCTGTAGGAAACTGCAGAAAACCTATTGCCAGGGGCTGCAAGAGGAACACGCTGAATGAAGCATTACCTCTCCTGGTTGTGCATCTCCCTGCCAACAGCCACAATATCTGCAGCTTCCCTCTGGCATATGGCAGGTGACAGGAGCTTGCCAGAAACCTCATCCAGGTTCTACGTTGCTAGCATCTGCAAATAGTTTGGTTTTTGTTTCTATGACCATGATTCAGGGTTTCACTCTCTTTTCCATGGGAGTTATGCTTGAACTTGGTGTCTGGGATTGAGCTTAACTGCAGTAGCCAAAAGTGCATCAAACACAGGCTATGCTACATACTGAGTAACATGTTAATGGAACCCAACCATACAGTTTTGTAGCTGTAATTACCCATAAAATTCACCACAGCTGAATTATATGGTTTTTCCTTGGCTTTTAGTCAGAAAATGTTGCTTTGGGTAAAGAGAACAGAGCAAAACTGGTTTGCAACTCTTAAAGATGTGTCTCAAAATTACATAATCTGGTCTGTATTTCCCTCTCTACTTCAATAACCACCTAATTCTTGAAAGAATTGCTACATTAATATTTAAATTGTAAATAGCTATCTAAAAACTACTTCAACAAAACATTTTGTGCACTGCTTC
This sequence comes from Melozone crissalis, assembly GCF_028551555.1. NCBI lineage: Eukaryota > Metazoa > Chordata > Aves > Passeriformes > Passerellidae > Melozone > Melozone crissalis. The sequence goes on from NW_026535794.1 coordinate 38,495,523, forward strand.
TCTGTAACATCAAAGAAGAACAGGGAATGAAAACAAGGAAATTCCTTTGGAATTAGGTGTATGGGAGATTCTTGGTTCTTTTTCCTTTGGTTTGTTCCCTGCTAGTCAGCGTACAGCTTTTTAGGTCTATAGTTGCCTTCATCATTACTCAGGTTTCTTTGCTGCTTTCATTTTCCCAAATGGAACCATTTCTGTTCAGAAGCCATTCTCTAATCCTTTTTATTTTGGACTCATACAGTATCCAGTGACCTTTTAGAGTTGAGGGGATGGGCACAACTCTGTCACATTCAGTAGCAGAATTCCAGGACATTGTCACTAATGGCCTGACCATCCAACAGAACATGCTGACAAGTTCCCAGGTTATTGCAATATTACTTCATGACACCTCTGTCTCACTACTTCCTTCTTATTTGATGTGCTATGTAGAAAGAGCTATCACACTACAATACAATATTTAACCTCCTTGAAACCTATTTGCTCTGAATAATAGAATTTTTTTCCAACTTTGCTCTTTTGGCCTGCAGAAGAAAAGATTCAGATGTTTAAGAATGACTTCTATCTCCTAGGACTCTGACCAATGTGTCCCCTTCTCCATGAAAGCTTTTTCTTCGTACACATACCAGAAAAACAATCTCATCTCAGAGTCAGAAGCAGATACTGCTAATGCTCACAATTATGATGCAGCCTGGTTGACTGGCATGTCTCAGGGCTGGCAGAGACCAGAACTGTGTGAAATCAGGGATGAGGGTTGTTGTCAGCACTCCCTCTGGGCTTTACCACCAGGCACAGTCCTGATGGATGCATTCTGGCCTTAGCTATTTGATCTTTCAGTCTTGGTCAAAATCAACATTTCCAAAGTACTGCATGAATACAGAAAAGGAAAACAGGAAATGTGTAGGAAATGGGGACAAGAGACAAGAAGCAGCTTTTAATTTACCCAGTGCAAAGCTGAGCCGTGTAACACACTGCTCCCAGGAGCCAGTGCCCTGCTCATGACCAAAGGAAAGCAACATGCCTCTCCAGGGTTGCTTCAGGCTGTCACAACCAGACTCTGCCTTTCCTACAGACTAAAGATAAAAAACCAATTTAATGTTTGACACCTTTTGAGCTCCCAATGCATTTTTTTCAAGTTCAGCTTTAATAGCCAGAGGACTAAGGGATATGGAAATATGTGACGAGTCAGATACACACCATGGAACTACTTGACTTTTAAAAACCAAAAAAACAACAATTACAGTTGGTAATAATCATCCATGTCTTCCTATATTTTTTTCTGTTTAACTACAGTAAAACTAAGAAAGGCAATGCACATAACTGTATCAAATCTGCCTCTGCTATTTTTATCTCATAATTTTCAACAGGAATACATTGTATCTTCCAGGATTTCATAATCCTATATCTCTCAGAGGCATTCCCTATATAGATACAGAGTTATATTTGTCATGTGTAACTTGTTTCTTAAATAGTTGGTAGATCATCTCTACTTTAGTTGTTCCTCTGTTTATGCTAATAAACCAAGAAACAATTCCTATTGGGAACCAGGAAGTTAAAACTTGTTAAGACAGTTCTTCTTAACATGGTTTTTTAAATCTCTTGGGATACCTCTGGTATGTGCTCGGTATAATGGCAGAAAAGATCATTCTAGCTCACTCCAGACCTCAAAATACAGGAATAAAAATGTAGTTTTGCCAAACCAATCATGCAAAGCATATAAACCAGGCTACACATTTTTTTCAGAAATCAAACTCAAGAAACATTTCAGCGCTGCTGCACACACACACCCACACAGAAGTAAATAAATATTGATAATTTTCCTTTTTCACCTATTGAATAACTCTGGACAGAACTACTCTAAGAGACCTGAGACAAAAAGTCTGAATATATTAAAACCTGCAGCAGTTCAATAGAACAATGCAACATCCTCTTAGACTTGGGTGCATCCTATACTACAATAATTTCTTTCACTCATACTTAAACAGCAATATTAAGTACTCATCCACAAGGAAGGAGATATTTTCTAGAACATATAATATTTCTATCTATATTTACATAGTTTGCCATGGAGAAAAAAAAAAGAAGGTACGTGAAATGCTGTACTTGATAAAGTCAAATGATTTCAAAGGATTTGAGAATATTTAAAAAAATATTTTGAACAATATAATACTGAGGTTCACTCAACATTAGATGAATATATATAAAGAGCTTGGTAGGAATATGATAAACCCAAGGCACATCAAATATTGGCTAATGTTCCCATCCCCTGGATTGGGTTTATGTCTTCTACATCCTAATATCAAATACAGAAAATCTCAGTTTTGACCAAAGCCCAGCTTACCTTATTAAATTTCTGTTCCTGACTCTGTCAACAGGAAACTTGCCTCAGTAAAGACAAAGGAGACTTAATGCATAGGAGATAAATCTTAATGCATAAGACATATAAAATACAAAGAACAATTACCTAAAATTAGGGAATACAATGTCTAATTTATAAATGTTTCACTACCAAAGGAGTCTGTAATGTCATGCTATGTGTCTATGAGCAGACCTACCGTCGAGGTGGACCAAAGTGAACTCTATTAAGGACCAGAACTGGCAGTTCACAAAGCTAATTAGAGACTCCTAAATGTAAAATAGATAAATAGTGCAGGGAGCAGAAGGAAAAATTGCCACAGGTCTTCCTAATTAAGTGATGCTGACTTTTTTTTCCTACAGCACAAATATATCATCTATTTATCATGTAAGAATTTAGATATCCTATAATAATTATGATTTATAATCAATTGAAATTCAGAATGAAAACATGACCCATCATTGGAAAGTCTTTAGGGTCAATGAATAATATTTATTCCTGAAATGGATGTTGCTTTAAACAGCAGCAAAGGATTTTGGACCCGATTTTGCCACTTTCTACATAAGTATTTTATCCATTTTCCTTTTCCAGTCTTTTTTTTTTTTTTTTATTTGAAATTAAATTTAAATTAGTGGCCCAAGCTACATTTGAGAGGCAGACACCTCTTTATTATTCTTTAGACATACTCCCAAGAGATCCTGCTAAACTGTTTTTTTTTTTAAATCAGACATACTAACTGGATTCTGACTGAACTTAGATACAAACCAGATGCCAAGTTGGGTGCCTGTACTATAAGGCCCTGATTCTGCCCAACTTCCAAAAAACTCAGAAAGAACTCCAGGATTTTCAGGTCAATCCTTTAAGAGCTTGTTTTTGCAGGCAAGGGATTTGTGAGAAAAGTCCCGTAACTTTTCATGCTCCAAGTTTCAAGTACCAGAAAAGTGTAATAGACCATTCTGTGGTTTTGAGATCATGCTGAATAAGGATGGAGTGCCAGAAGTTTTTAAATAATTTCCTTCACTATTAGACATAACAGTGACAGTGGAAGTTTGAACAAAAACTTGCTTCCTTGATTAAATATTATCCCCTAGCCTTTCTGAACTACAGCCTATGAGCAAAACCCTGGAGTCCATGCTTAAGCATGCATATAGTCCCATTATCTCCAGTGAGCATAATGAGAAAACCAAATGGGAGTTTGGGCTTAAGTTATTATTTTAACATTGTCCAGAAGGACTGAACTACTAAATATTTTTTTCAGAGAGATAGATTGAAGACATTGTTCTCAATCACAGGGTTTTTTCAGCAGAGGCAAATTCTGTCTGATTAATGGCAAATTGGGGATTTTCACAGATAGGGGAATTGTTCAAATGGCATGGGTTTATAGGAAGCTGTTGTAGGTCTGAGAAAGTTGAAATGAAAAAAATCCTTTTGTGTTGATGTATAAACAACATCACACATAAGTTTTTATTACTAAAAATTGCTTCTTATCTAGGAACATTTAAAAAAACTAAGAACATTGATAAAAATTCTTGTAGCCTTAACATTTCATAGATTCAATACCTGATAGCCAGGAAATATTATTTAAAGTGTGCTTTGTTTTTTTACTCTAGGGAAAAAAATCAGTTATCCATTTGCAGAGTCTTGTGGCATCTCATGATTAATCCTTTACACCATGCCAGAAACACATGTATAGCAAAACCTTTTCATCTAATTAATTAGAAATTTCATATATACCTGCCAAGGTTAATGAAATGTATACCAGTGAGATAATAGGGGAGAAAAAATTATGGTTTTAGGTCTTGATAGGCAATATTTTACTGGCTTGTAACTTGCGAAATTGTTGTACAGAATTTTATTCAGAAGTCAAGCATTTGACCACATGGTAGCAATACAGCTCACAAAAATACAAGATTAGGTGCATCTTTTTAAGCTCTTTGGTTTTTCACTTATAGAAAATACCAAGCAAGACCAAACTGAAAATTTGCATTTTTATTATTAGTCATTAAGACATAACAAAACATTCAGTTGCTGTCTGTTTTCAGATTTAGCTTCTGGTTTAAGAGATTTTTTGTTTTCCCCTTAAGAAAATCAGATTGATATTTGCACTGCACATAATATAATTAACTGCTAAGTAGTTCTCTCTATTTTACAGAGCTAGGCAGAGAAAAAACCTCTCTTTTGTATCATATAATGCCAGAAAGCTCTCCTAGTGAAACATTTTTTTTGTGTGCCTAAGTGGCAAACCTACAGGTATATGTTGTAGCTACACATATAATGAATCATTATTTCAACTGAGAGACAAATTTCTTTGAACTGCTGATACTGAAAAAGCAGCTGTTTCGTAGTAGGGGAAAAAGTATCTTAGAAATTATTTTAAACAAAGTGGTTATCATATTTAGAAAGGATTCTTTTCCCCTCATCACCTCAATTGAGCTTGGGAATCTTAGACTGTTTGTGCCAACTTTGCCTCAGTGACTCATTCTAATTAAGTATTTGGATTTGTTGTTTGTGTTGTTCTTTATGTTCCATGCTGCTATGCCATTCTGATAGCACAGATTGTATTTTTCTTAATAAAATGGGATGTATAGAGTCCTTCAATGGTATAGAATTACTCATTGTCCCTCTGGTCTTGTACAAAAAACCTAAAAAGAACAGTTTAAAAAGTGGGGATGGATCAAGAAAGCCATTCAATTGGGTTAATTGACATTATTCTGGACTCAAAAGTGTTCACTTGGCTCTGAGTCCTGCGATTAATGAAGTATTTGTTTGCACAATCCATCTGTGTGTAAGTGCTTGAGAAAAAAAAAAAAAAAAAACAGACAGAAAGTATAAACACAGCTTTTAATAGATCCATTAACAAATAGATAAGTTGACATTTATCTTTGGTATGTCAACTACAGATGAATATCATTAGTACATTTACACGTGCCCCCATAAATTTCCCTTGAGCACATAAGGCTTTTTTTAATGCACTTGTTGTCTTTGACCCAACTTGTCAGTAAAAGTAAAATCTCCAGCTGTAGAAATAGGAAATCCTAAAATTTCCTACAGCTGAAAAGAAAAAAATTTCCCTTATCCTCTCATGTTCTGTTGATAGGACACCCTAATGTCAATTGCAAAAAGTGTTATCCTTGGATATCTCCATGGAAGAAACAAATTTTTTTCTTGAATGAAAAAGTGCTTCATCTTTTCAGTTGTGTGGTGCAAATACACTCAGGCTGTGCATTCTGCCAGGCTGTGAACAATGAAAACCCAGAAAAAGTGGTGTCCTTGCAATATATACATTCATGGGGTACATGCAAAGGCACCTGGAAGAGCACATTTTCTCCATAGTCACCAAACCTCACAACCTCAGATTTCTGCCAGGCCTTTCAGCTCCCCTTGCATGCCATGTGCACTTGGGATTCTTCTAGTAGGCTCCTTGGAGAGCTGGTGAAAAACCTAGTTAAAATTAGTGGTTAAAATGAGGGGTTTATAAATTCCTCGCATTTTCAGAAACCCTTTTATTCCACTGAGGCACAGATATTGATTGCACAGGAGAACTGAGGCTGCTTTCACATGGTGCTTCTCACACAAATCTTTGGTTGCAAAATCTGGCTTTGGCCTTTGTGCAAAATTCACCTATGGCAAAGAGGCACCTTTTGCCTTTAGGTGGTTTGTCCAAACATACATTTCAATATTAACTATTCTTCCTAAGTGTTATGCCCAGAGCTGGGGATTTTACCATTCTCTTGGTTCATGATGTGTGTCAACCAAATCTTCAAAATTCCTGCACAGTAATATTATTCCTTGCAATACCTCTATCTTTTTCCATATCCTAGCCTTTATCTTACCTTGTACAGCTTAATACACTCTTTGCTCTTTGATTTCAACTAGAGCTCTGTCTGCCTTTTGCCTAGTAATTGGGGTTTCCTTTTGCATTAAAATTCTCTTTACTTTCCACAGTCTAAGCATAGGAGTCACTTCCATGACTTCACAAATACCAGGACTAATACTGAATCACCAAGGAGGGCATTTTGTCCAAGATTGCAGGGAATGCAGATTCTTTATCAGGCATCCAAGAAACACTCACCTGTGAATTGTGAGATTTCCATCCAAAATCTGCAGCGGGTACCATGTCAAAAACGCTTGTGTGTCTGAGCAGCAAGTACATTCATCTGAACAGCATTCTCAGCTCTTTTGGAATATTCATAAAATGGGTAACCAGCCTTGGCTTAAAGAAGGCTATACATTAATATTTCAGTTTACAAGGATGTTTCAATGAGCCTCAACTCACCCAACATCACTCTCTGCCAACTCCTTCAAGCCAAAGCATGTTTTTCAACAAAGACAAACCTCTTCTAGAATACGCTGGCAGAGAGAGAATCTTTTTTATGACTAGATTTAGAGGAATACCCCTGATTTAAAGTGTTTATAGGTTTACATGAAGCCTATATAATAAGAATGCGTTTTTAATTACACTGCACAGTGGAGATAGTACTGTGGTTAGGTGGTGGTTAGTTAGTATTTAGTTAGGTGGTATTCTGCAAAGATAATTTTGCTGTAGGATATGGAGACATGTATTGGACACGGCTTTGTTCAACAGGAAACAAGATTTTATATAGGTTTGGTAGCTTCCTAATTTTTACATATATTCAGAGTGGGTAGATGAGCTAGAGCTGAGCTGAGCTGGTGTCACATCCACTAGCCAGGGGCAATAAGGAATTTGAGACCCAGCCTAGCAACTTTTGAGGCTGGATCAAGGCTCAGAGTGGTGCAGCAGTGCTGTGCAAACAGCTTTTGTGCCAGCGTGCTGGTGAAATGCTGCACTGTACATCTTTATCTGCTCAAACCCACATTGATTCAAGGAGATCAGCATCAGGCTCCAGGGCTCAGGGTGAACGTGTCCTTACAGAAAAGAGAGATAATTTCATCAGTTCTCCCACTGCTTGTAAAATAAAAGTGAAAGAGGTCATACAAATGCAGCACAAAACATAGCACAAGAGAAAAATGGGTTCAGTGGAGAGAGAAGAATGAAAATTACACTTGCTAATGGAGAACAATCTGCAAAGCACTGACTGTTTAATCAAAATAAATAAACTAATCAAACTAAATAAATATAAAAAGCAATTTAAAAAAAGGTTTTCTTTGAAAATCCAATCACACAATCCAGTCTATCTTTTCCCAGTGGGTCTTCATTTGCAAATTAGATGTTTACTGTTAGCTGGGTTGGCTTTTTTCCCCATGATTATCATATTGGACTACATATTCTCCTCTTCACACATAATGTCAAAGTACACCGCTTGAGTACTTGATAATGTATGCTATGTATCTTCAAAAACCATGGCAATGACAATTATTGCCCTTAAAGTAAAGCAGAAATACTAAAGTGCTACTTAAATAGGCCAGATTTGTTTCTATTCTTTTTTTCCCCGGGACCAATGGAAATTACATCACAGCCAAAATGAGCTGAGATTGATTGAATCTGTAACACAGCATCACATCTATGCAAACCTCCATGTGCACACTGAAAGCTGATTGTTCCACTTCTGTGCCATGGTATGGATCTGACCCTGATGTAGTCATAAGAAAAAAAACCAAACAAAAACCACTGGAATACATGACCTAATTTAAAGCAGATATCTCATTGATTTCAGCCTCGTGGCCCAGGGGCAAAAGGTTCAGCGGTGCTGCCAGTGAAGTCAGTGGCAAAAGTCCTACTGGGTTGGTTATTGGTTATTGTGTCAAGCTTGCATCAGGACATTGAGAGAAATATTGGCCCCATCAGTGTCACTGAATTTTTGCCATTTACCAAGGAGGAGGACCAAGATTGCATTTGTTACCTCTGTAAAACTAGAGCCAAATAATTACTGTCCCTCTTCCTTCCTGGATGGATTTCACTGGAACTGATTGCTAGTGACATTTTTCAGAATTCTTTTCTTACTCTTAAAAGTTTTCTTATCTACAAGAGTCACAAGTAACTTTTACCTTTTTTTGAGTCTGCATTTTTTTTTTCTCTAAATCTTTTCTGGTCTCTTTTATAAGACGACTTCTTTTCCCAGCCTCTCTGACTCCAACCAGTGAGATTTTGGAGTCACACAGGTAGCACAGAAAGATTTATAGTTCAGAGGATTTAAGAAACTGAATGACACTGGGAAAAACTCTGTATTTCATTATTCAGAGGATAAAATCAAATTAGGAAAATATTTTTAAATGTCAAAAAATTTAATAATGCTTTTGATTACTTTAGGAGGTTGTCATTAGCTACTCTTATAAGCAATATTTTTAATTTTCAGCTCCTCTCTAGGTTTTTCCTGTCCATAAATTTGGGTAGTCTATTATTTACTTAATATCTTGTTCATTTCAACACCAGTGATAAAATTAGACCAGATCTTTTTTTAAGGATCCCTCAATAGGTTTTAGAGAAAAATAAAGACAAGGTTGTAACATTGAGGCCAATCTCTGCTTTCCAAAACTTACCATAACTTTCTATCAAAATCCATGGTATCATGAAAGGACTTTGTGTATACTAACACAAGTAAGCATATTCATTGATAAGAGAAGAAACCAAAATATTATATAGTCAGGAGATAATTATCAAAGTTTAATACCTAATAATTTATTATTAATTCCAAAGCATGTTTATGATCTCCTTTGTAAAGTATCTGAAGGGAAAAATAGATTTTTTTTTATAAAATAAATTACTTAAGAATTTAACATTTGTGAGACTTCTTTAATGCTGTTAAAAAGACAGGTATGCTGTACATTTCCTTTCATTCATTAAAATTATCCATTGATCAATGAGTTGGGTTTGTCTGCTTATGGCCTTTTAACACATTACTCCATTTAATACAGCATTATTTTAAAGAGCAAAATGCCAGTAAGTGCCATTTCCTTCTATCTTTCCTTTTTCATGTTGACATCCTTTTGAAGAATGGAAATTAAAAATCTGAAGTTTTACAAGGATTTTAAACCCTTTTCTTAAATGTTGGAATTTACATAGAAATTTCTGGTTCTCTGAAGGCCAAAAACAAAGTCAGAAAGATGCCATGATACCCTCTCAATTCTGGCCATGATGAGATTTTAGTTTCCTGGCATAAATAGATTTTTTTAAATTTTAATTCCAATCTAAAAAATTTCAAACAATGTGAAAAGAGTATTTAAGCTGTAAGGATGAGTTTTACCCTCATATCATCACCTCACACCTCAGATATCTATTTAAAGTGATAAAGTGCAGGATAGAATAGAATCTAGGAAGGAGAGAGAAATTAGATATTCAGTGAAGGAATGAGAACAAAGGAAAGTTTTGAACAATTTATAATCTATCAATATTCAAAACCTTCTTGTTTCACATCTAAGGAAAGAGAGGGCAGAAGAAGCCACCTCCAAAACCAATTTTCTAGATGGATAAAAGGTGACTGAATAAGACTGCTCAGCCTGGCAGCCCAGGCTATCTGTTCTCTCTTCATCTATCAAAACTTAGATAAGCAACATCTGTGCAGCATATTTCTACAAGCATAAAGGAAACATCTCTACTTTAACTATCTAAGGTTATCTATATTTCCCTGGAATACCAAGGAGAAAGACTAAAAGCTTTGCTTACTCAGGGATTACCTGGAATTGCAATTTATTATTCAATTGAACAGTCATTTTAAGTCCTACAGTTGGTGTTTTTATATAGAATTGTGAATGTATTAGAGGTTTAGGTTTCTTATTCATGTAAAAGAGGATTAAAATGTTTGCAGATGAACAATGTCTTTAAAAAATTGTTGAGATAGGAAAATGATCAAATACCAGGCAAGATTTTATACCTAGTGAACACTTTATATAAGCATTTTAATACCTCTGCAAAGCAATAAAGCTGGAAATAGAGTGAAGTAATTCTTAAATTGAGAAGAGTAAAAAAAAATTCAATTTTTGTCTAGATTCCAGCCCAACATATAATGTCAATGAAACCTACATAGTTTGAACACTATACCCAGTCCTGAGTGAAAATAAACAGTTAAATTCATCCCTAATGTTAATGTTGAAATCACTGGAATTGTGCCTGCTTACATTAGGTTGGAATTTCTTTTAGCTACTATGCCTTAAAGTATTTATTATCAGCTTCATAAAATACACCATTTAAGAACATATGGCTTGGCAAAACATCACCCTTTGCTTTAATGTTTCTGGAGTTTGAGTTTATAAAGGCTGTTTAAGTGCTGAACGAAGAAAATAGCTGAAGAGTGAAATCACCAGAACTGTTTGAAATATGAAAGCATTCTTACAAGAAACCCGCTTTTAAAGGCAGTCAGAGCACTATTAAAAAGGGTGGTAATAGCAGCAGCAGCAGCAAGTCAAGCATATACATACCAGTTAATGTCTGCCTGGGTAGTTCTTCAGAGTCTTCCACTCATCAAATTAGTGAATATTTTGCTTTGGTGACTATCTTTCAGTCTTTGGGACAAAGCTGACCCTGCACAGGCACATCTTCATTTTCTTCTTCATCCTTGGAGATGAAAAAGTGCACTTTCATGTAAGTCGTTAGGTGCTGGGAAGACATTTGTAAACAATCTTATTTTAAAAGGACAAGTCATGAACCTCAATGCCAACTTTTGTTAGAGCAGTTATTTGATAAGCTTAAAGTGAGATTCAGAGGGACAGAAGAAAGGACACAGTCACTGCTAGGATATAATTTAGTGCTTAAAAAAGAACTTAGAAGCAGATCACAGCTATAATTCAGGCTAATGTTTCATTTCATTTTATAGGGAGTCATTAGAAAATGCTTTGAAGCATAAGAATGTCTGCCTACTGGGCTTCAACTGATCTAGGAGGGAAGATCTCAAACAATTTAATAGGAAGTTATGTAAAGATCCAGACTTCAAGATAAAAATAGACAGTGTACCATGCAGAAAATTATCATCATTTCTGATACCCTTGGGTTTTGCCCTGAAAGTGCTTACTTACTAAAAAAAAAAAAAATCTTAATGTCTCCAAGCCCCACTTACTTTCTGATTAGAGTATTATAGCTTACATGAGTAAGCATTTGCAGGATAAGTGCTTTTGTCAACAGTCTGAGAGAGGCCAGCAAGTGAATGAGCACTGGAATGGAATGATCCATTTAGCTGTCCAGGAAGCTTGGATATATCCAAGTCCTGCCCTGCAGGCAGTAAATTACCTTGCTGTGAGTAAGCAGGGCTGGTAATCAGCAAAGCCTCTTAGACCAGAACTACATTTGCTTGTGCAACTACCATAACTCTAAATAAATAAATAGCTAGCTGTAGGTGTCTGACAGCACTTTAGGGATCTGAAGGTCTCAGGTAGCTAAGCATAAGTAAAGTGATGGATTCTACTGGTTTGGACATAGGAGGTGCAAAGAAGCCTCCACATAAAGGCTAAGGTGTGCTGCATCAAGAGGCACCTCAAGAGAGGAAAAGCCTCTGCACCTCCCAGTAAATCCACATGTGTCTCCAAGAATCTGATAAATGTCTTTATCATGTTCAAAGTAATTTGCATGAAAAGTAAAAGAAGAAGAAAATATCCTTCTGCATCTATCAGCTATTTGAAAATCCAGAATTTAATACAATGTGTACATACATGCCCTGAGAAAGAACAGGGGAACAGAAAAACCAAAAGACTGTAACATTCTAGTGATGCTAAATTTGTTACAACGTCAGCATGGCTGTAATTCTGAGATACCAGAGATTTTTGGTTTCAACACAAAATTTGTAACCTGTGAAATGCCAACCAATTTGGCAGAACAGAAGCACAGAACAGCTGAGGTTAGAAAGGGGCTTGGGGAGGTCATGTTGCTCAAACCCCCTGCTCATGGAGGGTCCTAGAGCAGGGCAACCCAGAACCCTCTTCAGACAACTTTTGGAGCTCTCCAAGGATAGAGACTCCAAAAACTCCCTGGGCAACATGTGCTGGTACTCCATCATCCTCACAGTGTTTTCTACTGTTCAAAGGGAATCTCCTGTGTTTCAGTTTGTGACCATTGACTCTTGGGCACATCTGAAAAGGTCCTCATTCTGTTGTCTTTGTGCCTTTCCTTCAGGTATTTACACACTTTTATAAGATGCCCCTAAGCCTTATCCTCTCCAGGATGAACAGTCACAGTTGCCTTAGCCTTCAGTGATACAAGAGAAGCTCCAATTCCTTCATCATCTTAGTGACATTTTGATGGATTTTTCTCCTGCAGTTCCATCTCTCTGTATCCCCAATATGTTGTATTGGGGAACCCAGAGCAGGATCCAGCACTGCAGATGAAGCTTCACAAGTGCTGAAAAGAGAGCATCTTTATTTTACTTAAAGATACCTTAAAATATATACCTGGTAGAAAAGGGCTATTTTTCACAATTTACAGATATATTTGTGGGAAATTTTTCAGTACTAAATATAAACTAACAGGAAAGGGGAGAGTCTGTCCTGATAAAATTGCTGGTATGAAGTAATAACTTCAAAAAAAAAAAAGAAAAACCACCACCCGGAAAAAAAAAAAAAAACAAACAAAAGAAAAACAGGTCAGACAAGAAAAATAATATTAAAAAAGAAATTTTCATAGGACTGATCTCTTCTAGCTGAAAAGTATATTTTCTATAGGTAACAGCTCTTACAGAGCTGAACTATCCAACAAGAAGACCACTGCACATCAGCAAAGAGTGTCAACACTTATCTGCAGAGAAAACAAGAGACACAGCACAAGCTAAATAATGTTGTAAAAAAAACCTCATCTTAATTCATGCAGGAGAAAATTATCATTGTATTGTCAAACTGAAGTATTTCTTTCCTCAACATGGGCATTCCAGTTTCACCATTTATTATTTTGCCAGATCATGGCAAAATCCTCAAGTAGTAAGCCTTAGATGGAACCTCTTATACAATGTTAACATATTTAAAAAGTTCTGCTCAAATTAATTTCCTGTTGAAACCAGGGAAGAATGATAACCACATTAAGAGAGGGTTACTGAATTCATTATCATAATTATTCTGAAAACTGTGCAAGAAAATTCTCAATGCACAGTGCACTCAGTACCCAAGTTTAGAAAATGAGGAATTTCAGAAGCCAGATGCAAAAACAGTGCCTCTTTGAAGATGGGGTTTTTTCCGTATGTTTGATACAGAAGTGATTTGTGAATTCAAGCACTTGCTCTGAGACACCAAGACTCATTTCTCCTTCAGAACAGAGCTTTCCAGACTTTTTCTACTTTCCAATTCACACTCTACTCATATCTCATATACCTGAAGATGCCATTGCTTTCAGTGCTATTCTATCAGTTTAGGGTGTTTAATTCAGATGGTAGGCACCTTTGTGATTCTCAGGATTTATTCTTGATGGAGCAGCAGGAGTCAAGTGGCAAGTCCTATACATGATCCCTCAGGAGTTTACCTTAGTCCTCTCCTACAATGCAAAGCAAAGAGACATTGATTTTACTGCTGAAAAAGGAACATTATTTGCTATTTGCATCTGTGGAAAATACATGACAAGTTTCAAAAACCCAACCAGCCTTTGTTGAGATCAATTGGTACTGAGGAAGATTTTCACAAGTTCAATCAATATTCATCCTGTAGCTTAGTAAGCATCACATGATGGGAGAAATTTGTGCCACAATTGGCTCCTACTCACAATGTAGGATACATAAAAAATTCGCTTTGGCAGGACCAAGAGTTTGAAGAGAAATCCAGATGCCACATCTAAAAAGAGCTGTCGTGCTCTGCAGATCTAAGGAGGTGTGTGATGGCTCTACTGAGCCCTAAAAACCACGCCCACATCCCCAAATCTGGAAAGATGCTGGGAAAGAGTTCAGGCCCTCCTGGTGACACCAGTGCTGTATTCACCCCACACAGCATCTGCTTAAACTGCACACAGAGGGAAAGATAAAACTTCCACAGTGTCAAAGGCATTACTAAAGTCCAGCCTCTGGAACATTCACAGCCTCTTCCTTACCCACTAAGAGGGTCACCTTGCCACAGAAGGACAGGAGGTTAGTTAAACAGGAGCTGTCTTTCATAAACTCATGCTGGCTGGGCCTGATCTCCTGGTTGTTTTGCACATAGCTCGTAGTGACACTCAAGATGATTTGCCTCATGACGTTCCCTGGCACCAAGGTCAGGCTGGCAGGCATGTAGTATCTGCAGATCATCCATCTGACTAAAATGAGATTGTGGATATGGAGGAGGAAAGAAAGAACCATGCCTTTGGGGGGTTTTTTTGAGATAAAAAACATAGATAAGATCAACTAAAAACATCTTTTTCTCATTCTGTACTAGAAGCAAGACCACAAAAGCAATGCCTTTCATCAAAATTTCTTAACTCATTATTATTCTCCTGACATAGCTATAAGTAAATAGCCACACTTGTTCAAAAAGTATGAGTGCTTATTGACTCTGTCAAGCAGAGTATCTTAATGGGCAGCTAGCAGAGTGTCTTTCTCAATAAAATGTGAACCAAGAGTCTGGGAGGCATTTTTGAACAAAATCATGTCTTTGACATGGAAAATGTTCAGTGAGCTCAGAGAAGTCAATGAATTCAAACTAGACCTGGATTTTTCCCAGTGCTTTCTGTCATTTGCAGTGAGAATTAACATATTTGCAAGGTTGGCTCCAATTCCCCAGCTGACATCAATTATGCCAATAGATTCACAAGTATTAATTCTCTACAATAAATGGAAAAAGGAAAATATATTTGCCAATACATAAAGGTGCTAACTAAATGGCTTCCAGGATGTATCATTCCCCAATGTTGTATAACCAGCCTACTTTGTTAATCTATGTCACCAGTGCCAGCTTGCTGCTCAACTAACACAGATGTAAAAGAAATGAATCTTCACAAAAACAGGAGATGCTACAGCTTGAGCAAAGAAAACTGATCTGTTTTCAAGTGACTTTCACCAGGCCTTGGGGGCTGCTAAGTTTGGCAAAAATGAACATGTCAGGTTTCATTGAAAATCACTGCCTGGCTAAAATGGGATTTTGAAAGATGAGCCACCTGCTTTATTATTAACATCACAAGATTTTCTTGTTTGCTTGTCTGTTTTATAGACAAAAATCTGTGTTCTGCAGATAATTTTAAAATGTGAACAAAGATTTAAAAACAACTGGAGTTATTTTTTAAGGCTCTTCCCCCTCCCTGTCATCATAAGCCTCATAAATATAAGACTTTTGCAGCAAAGATTTCCCCTTCCTTCTGTTTTGGCCCCAGGGAATATCTACAGAAAAATAAAACTAAATCTACACTATGAGGGAATCAAAACCGTAAAATGTGAGCAGCATTGCTGGAGAGATCGCTGAAAGACCAGGCACAAATCTCACTGGGGGCAAGATGACAGGTACATTAACTTATCTGCAGACTGTTTTAAAGCCCAGAAAGGGCACAGCACAGCATAGAGGCAGATGCCCATGAGCTGAAAGGTCACTGCTTTGACATTGGTGACACCTGGTAACCTGCACTCCAGTGCAGTCAGTGGCAGGATGCTGTTAACCACAGGGAGGCCTGCGCTGCTCTGTTACAGCACACAGCACTTCTTGTCGCTTTTAAAGCTGCTGTCCCACACCCACCTGACACTGAGAAATCAAACTTGGTATAGCAAGACCTTCCCCCACCACTCAAAGCAGCTGCCTCTCAGCTGGACCAAAACCAGTTTATGACTGTAGAGCAGCACTGATGGCTTCAGACTGAGGAAAAAAAAGGAGTGATCTTGTGTTCAGCTGGGATGCAGTGGGGCATTTCACAGGCAGGCATCACAGAGATAATGCTGACTGGATGGAGAGTGTCAGGAAGTTCACAGGCAATGTTTCCACCTCCACATTCTCTTTCCTAAAACCTGTGGAAAACATATTTAAAATCTGTATGAATATAAATATTAGCTGTAGCACATTTGTAGCATGAAGCAGAATTAATATTGAGAAAAAGCAAAATGGTTGACCTCGCTTTTCCTGTTCAAGTTTAGAACAATTAGTTCTTGTGACTGACTACCATTCACAGCAGTTTTCTCCACTCATTCATGAAATTAAAAAAATACATTATTTCTTTTACAGCTATTTAAAATGTGTAAAACACAGCAAAGAATGTTTCCAGCTACTGCTTTCTTAGAAGAATAATGGGCTATGAAAGAGCTATGTTCTGCCTACTTTTCCAAATTCCTACTTGTTTTTCAATTTCTAAACTCTCAAAAAATATTAATTACTTTATAAAGTATTTATTTGTAATTCATGTTTCTGTACCTAATATATATGTATAATCCCTTAATTCAAGTCAGTATTGAAGAAAATAATCTGACAGTAAAAGAGAAGGCTACAACTCCAGTCATATGGGAAAAAGCAATGCAGTATGAGATTTTCCATATTAGTCTGCTTTACCAGCAGAGAAATAAGGTGTGCTCCCAGAGTGACATTCATTCACCCCTCTGCCCTTCAGAATACCAATATTAGATAACAACATCTTCATTCTGTGTGTCCAGAACAGTTATCTCAGCCCTGCAGTACACACAATACAGGGAACAAGACACAGTACTGTCATCACTCTGAACATGATGATTTTATAAAAAGCACTGGGGTTCAGTTGTGAGGGATGCCCCATCCAAATTGGTCAAATTGCACTCAGCTAAACTGTTAGAGTTCAGCAGAAGATAAATAATCTCATCATCTTTAGACCACACTCCAGCAATACATTACAGTATTTTGGGTTTTCACTTCAGCCAGTATTGGCTGCCAGCAATCACACTAATAAATTTAAGACTAGCAGCCTTTTGACTGATACTGACTTCAGCCCAGTAGAAATTGCATGCATCTAGAATTGCTTTTAAATGTGATGTGTGGTTTGAGGGGTTGAGAAGCTGCTTATTATTGTTTGGAAATTGCTAATTTGTCAGAATTGTTTTATGAAGTCACATATTCCTGTGAAGCTTATTCAGAGCTGAGGTAGATTTCAAGCATATCCTATATGCCATTTATGGTCCCTGATCAGCTCCTTTGCAGCATGTCAGAGTACCTGGAATTTGGCAAAACTCAGGGTCTCCAGCTGGCTGCTTTCCATCTGGCGTATCTTACATATAAAGTTCCTGCCTCTTTCAGGGGGAAAAAAAATTAATGAACCTGAACCTCATAAAAATTCTCTGTAGAGTGACTTGTGTTTCTGCCTACTGATATCACAAGATACTGTACAATTAAAACCATTCAGCCTTTCAGTTACTGTTAAGGCTATGTCAGTTTAGTAAGTAAAATAAGCTGGGTGATGACTCAGCATGAGTAAGAGACAAAAGAGACTGTAGCTGGGATGGATGAAGGTCCTTTTCTCTTTACCAAGCACCTAGGCAACACATCTCACTTCAAACACTTAGGAAATTTATGTCAATCTCCTTTAATCATTTCTGTCTTAACTGGATTATTCCTTTGCCTGAAAAACCTGCACCTATTCTGAACTTGTTCCCCATTTTCCCCACCTTGAGACCTGGTTTGTGGTCTCTCATATTTCCCTGTTGCTTCTTTGTTCCAGCTACTTCCTCAGACTGCTCTGTAATGAATTACTATTTTCTGCTGCATGATTGCCCTGCCCCACTTCTTTTTCCCCATGCACAACAGTAAAAAGGTTGTTTTGTCCACAAATATCTCAATCCACACACCAGCAAGTCCTCCAACTTAGCAACTGGCATCTTAAACATTGTATGGTCTAGTGGCTTAATCCACAGACCACTAATACGGTCTGGCAACTGCAGTTTGGAACCTTTTGGTGCTGACAATTAACCAAGCTCATCAGCAATCTCAAAAAATATGGAAAACCTTCCTTTAACTGTCTTTAGCTGACTGATTCCCAAGGTGGACACTGCTGTTGGAACTGCATGTTTTTCCACAGCTCTGACAGTGCCAGCACATTGCAGGGACTGACTTTGCTCATAAAAAAGTTATGTCCGTCTATAAAGGGACAATATATGAGGAACAAGTATGTTTTTATCTTCTCCATTTAAAAGCTTCCTGAAATACAGAAAAATAACCAACTAGATACCCAAAACAAGACACACAGGGCTTGTATTTTCTTTTATCCTATATTATTTTCTTGGCACACACCAAATCTTGTCAATAACACTTGGACTTCTAAGAGTTCCTCAGGTTCATTCCATTGCTATTCAATTTTTTTTTCTTTATTTCCTATGTGGCACTTAGGTCATACTTTGTCCTGATTTCAGACATCAGGGCATAAAACAAGATTTCCTATTGGAAATATAATTTTTATGTTGTTCCACTGACACCAATAAACAGTTCACACAGACCTTATAGGTCATTGATACTGCTCTTCTTATTTATTTGGGGTCCACCATGACTAGTAAAAAGGCAGGACAAAACCCAACAAACAAGATGCATTTTGCAGAGGTAATATTTTTCTATCACTGCATAGTTACAGTCACAGCTGTGCCACACACAACTTACTGAGCTGAAGGCTGGGGCAGAAGTTTACAATTATCAGTTACATGATGATATTCATCATCGTGTAACTGATAATTGTAAATGTAACTTAATGGCTGTAGGAAGAATATTTTGAGTAATCACAAACTATGACAAGGAAAAAAAGTTGTAATAATTGTCATTAACTAAACACTGGCTTTATATGAAAGAAGACTATCCATATTTCTGGATATGATGTATCATCCTCAATTCAAGCCCTTTCATTGTCCATTTGTCTGGCATTTCAGCTGATGACACATCCCATTGAATTCTGTCTTTCTTCCTTACCTTTCTTTAATAGCTTTCATGACAAAATCTGTCTTAGCTGTTTGGAACATGCTGAAGTCTAGTCTGATGATTAAAACACGACACAGCATGTTTGGATCTCAGAAAGCCTTTGGTGAAAGTCTGATGTAACAAGCCCCTCTCATCTGAGAGGTGTTCAGCTGCACTATAGAGGACATTGTATACAGAACCAATTAAAATACAGACAAGCTGACACTGTTCATAAGTAAATCTGTGATGAAAAAATAACCAGTAGTGGCTGGGAGGAGAATTATTTGATTTGACTCATCCCTTATAAATGTCTTCATGTTTCTATGCCTTGTCCCTCTTTCCCTTTGCTTCTTTATATAGATCCTTTTAAACCAGATCTCACAGAAAGCTTATTTCCTCTTGTCACCTAAAAAGTAATTAACAATAAGCTATCTTTCTTCTTAATACCAATCCAGTTTGTTCAGCTTCTCATGGAAAATCAGAAGAAATGAAGCACTAGGAATGAGGTAATCAAAGTAGACACTGAGACAGAGAAGAAGGACCAATAAATACAGGTCTCACCAGGAATATAATTATGGAAAAATCTAGATTTATTTTACCGAAATCAACACAGAGTACTAGCATATACATGATAAAAATTAGACAAAAGGAATATAATTAAAAATAGGAGAATTTCTAGTAAATATTAGGAGCACTAAAAAGGAAAGGAATTAAGTGTTCTAGCATGAATTATTTGAAACAGGTTTATTTTGCTTTTACTACTCAGGAAAAATCTTTCTTCCTATTACATTCAAAGACTTCTAAACAAATCTGTCTCATCTTTTACTATTTAAATTAACTTTATGGTATTAATTAAAGTGATGGGGAGTGCTATCCAGCAACCTACAGGCAAAAAACACTGTATACACAGTAATTACAGCATCTGGTTACTTCAAAAAAATATCAAGACAAAGCAAGCAATCTGCTCCCAAGATGTTAATTAGCCTCCACATAAGAAAAATGACTCATGATGGATTTAAAGGCATGAAATGTGTCAAAGAGGGGAATGGATAGACACATCATCCAGCTGTGGAAAATATGAAACTAACTCAGAACTCTTCACCCTTGTTTGAAGTAGAGCAATGCAGTAAGCTGCGTCATGTGCACAAACTTAGGATCTCAAAATACATAGGGAAAATGTTATTTAAATTTTTAAAAAACAAAAATATGTTGAGGGGGAAAAATCCCACAATGCATATGAAGAAAGACCTCAGTTGCTGTGCTCAAAATGTGCCATTGTATTAATGCAGAAGAGTTACAGTTTTGGCAGTCGGATTCTTGTCTAATTCAGATATCACAGTAAAGCTAAGGCTGATGTAGTACCAAAGATCAGCACACAACAACTGAAGCCATTTTGTGAGAGCACAGGATCTACAACACTGAAAAGTACTCCAGTTAGACAATCTAAAAATGATAATGAAGGCTGATGCGATGAGATTGCCTCACACAAGCGAATTGTTTTGTGCAAGTCCCATCCCCTGAATAAACATGTTCAAGGAGACCTACAAATTGAGAATTTCAATCAACCAGTGTTACAGCAACAGAGAGATTGTAAAAAGCACACACTGGTAGAATACAAGGATAAATGAAGGCAGGGAGATTATTTTGATCAGAAAAAAGAAAAAAAAAAAAGCTTATCTGAATTATCACATACTTCAGTACTCTTTCTTGTCATAAAAAAGCTTTCAGACATTTGGCCATTTCTTGTGCAATGATCTACACTTTTCTACCTTGACATATCCTGAATGCTCTGCTTAGTCTGACATGCATCCTATTACTGCTTTGACTGCCTCCACATGAACTTCAGAATAAGTATCAGGAAGGTTTGATTATTCATTCTAACCTGTCCACTTGCATTAATGCTCCTGGTAATGATAAATTATATGAGGGATTCTTCAGCAGTACTTAGAGGATCTAAGAAGGGCACAAGGGGCTTAATTCTTAACTGTTCTGTAATAATATGACTGCATTAAATGCTAGTGATGTTGCACAAAACTCTATCACTATGAATACAATGTGTGAAATGAAGATTAATAATTAAACTTGCAATTTTATGCATTCCAGGTGGGGGAAAGCCCTATGGTCTCTCTGAAGTAACTCAAAAAGTAACTGTTGTCAGGCAGATTTTTGAAAAAAAATAGCTTAATTAGGTACTGGGCCTCTTTTCCTAATTTCAAGGCCAACTAAATGTAGTATGTATTAAGAACCTGAAGTTTCTCTTGTTTTTGGAGTTTTTCTCTGAGGAGAAAAGAATTCTAAATAATAGACTACATTTTGGCAAAGTTTTTGGGGAAAATATTTTGATTCAGCAGCCCCGAATCAAATAATTTATGAAAGATTTGTTAACAAAGATTAATTTTTTGTTTCAAACCTCTATTCAGAACTGTTTCTGCTTGGCAGTTGCTGGCGTTGGTGTTTTTCCAGCTGCCAAAATTCAGTAAAACTGAAACCTTTTGCTTAGTTTTTATTTCTTGCATTTAATAAATGGCTTCAGTAGTAATCAAACTTGCACTGACCCTGGAAGAAGGCATCAGTTGCAAACAAAGAAAAAACATTAAAAGCCATTTTTTTATGACATTATTGGCCTACTAGGGAAGAAGTAGTGTCTGATTAAAAAATAAGTGCTCCAGCAGGATTATGCTTAATGGCGTCCAAGCATGTTGTCCTACAATGATCTTTTGATACATTCTGCATAATTATTTCATACAATGTTTTACTTACTCTTCAGGAGCACCTGAGACATATTCAAAAACCAGGGCAGAAGTAATTCCAGCTGCTCTAGCAACCACTGCCTTCCCCAAGGGTTCGCGAGCCCCCTCTCCCCAAAGCGCATGTCCCGACTGCATCTGTGCGGTACCGCTGCAGGAATCTGGGCACCCTCCACAAAAGTGCTCATCCGCCCACACAGCTCAGAGACTGTGCACACAGGAACAGGATCTGGAGTCTGTCTGACACTCCTGGTGTAGGGGATGGCTGCAGTTCCATGATGGGCACCCTCAGCTGTCTGGCAGAGGAAGGCTGAGTGTGTCTCCTGAGCATCTCCAAGGGAGACGTGGCATCCACCTGCTTGAAAGGTCATCCCTGCAGTACAGGAGTCAAGGTAAAATCTGCAGATGGAATCAAAGAGGGTAGGCATTTCCGTCCACCTTCTTATCTTTTGCCAGCTAAATCATGGTCCTTGCTGTCAGGGTTTTGGAGGAATTAGTATCTTATCTACACTAGATGCACGTTCATTAGAAGCAACATAGTTTAATCTAAGTTAGACCATGGAAATCAATGGAGTTCAGGCAGATTTAGAACACTCAGTTTGCAAACAGAATCTAGTCCTTAACTTGCTTACTATACTATTTTTATACTGTGACCTATTTTGTAGTTATCTTTGGAGAGGAATGTTTAAGTAAAGAACATGGTAAAAAAATGTGTCTCATTTACATGCTTTACATACTATTTCATTCCTTTAACAGACATATGCCTTTGTTTATTTGAACAACTATTGTAAAAATAGATAGAAAAACTGCCTAAAAATGCTAAAATTTTAACAAAAATTTTAACAAAAATCTTATTCAGTTAAAGCTGAAGCTTTCAAAAGGAGTTTAGAGATTCTGTTGAAATAAAAGTTCAACCTTGCTTTATCTACATGACTGCAGTGTAATTTAATCCCTACTTACTATTTCATTTGTAAGGTGAAAGACTTATTCATACATGACATTACAAAGAATAGCTCACGCGTGTGTCAAAATGTGTTGACTGAGCCATTTTAAAAAAGAAAAACCTGAATAAAAAGAGTACCTGAGAAAGATCTAGGGTTTTTAATGTAAATAAATAAAAAAAATTAAAATAATTGAAAAGAAACCACAATTATACTGTTATATATATTTTACAACACACCCCTCCCCCCACTTATTTAAAGACTGTGAAGAAAGTGAACATTAAATGCAAAAACACTTCAATATTTGACCTAATCTGCATAAGCAAGAGGTAGATCAAGTAGGATTTTAGTTTAGTTGTTCTGAAAATGCAGATTGCCTTCACACTTTGTGATATGTCACAGGGGGAAAAAAATAGCCTGCACTTCTCAATCCTATTTTAAACAAGGTCTATGAATAATATCTGGACTCGTCCATCCATGTCAGACCTAAGACTTGTGATTTCTTCCAAAATAGCCCAGTCCACACCAGCAGGGTCTCCAGGCCTGCATTTCACATAACTGCTGCACTCCAGCTGCAAGGGCCTCCACTTGAGTCCTTCCTTACACATGCCTATTAACAGCATTGCTTCTCAGCAGATAGTTCTGATCATTTCCAAAGGCAAATACAAATAAAGACATTTTGGGGGTTTACTTCAACATTTAGACCATTTCTTCCTGCCCACAGTCTATTCTAATATCTATGATTTTTGTTAGCAGCCCTTGATGCCTCATGTGCACACCTCTGGCATGCTCTTTATTGTGCCTGCCTGCCAAACTCTTCTCCAGAAAAATGGCATTAACACATAAAAAACTTAATGATACTCATATGCTCATTTTGCACATCACTGCATTCATTTTCTTACCAAGATTAAAATATTTATCAAAATTCGTTGGAGCCAGCTGTATTTGACTGGGTTATGTTTAGAAGCAAGAAGTTTGATCCAGCTGTCATTCTTCATAGTCCATCTGCTAGTTCTTCTATAGGATTTTTAAATACATATGCTTTTCACATTTTAAACAGTGTTTTCAGTTCATTCTTCAATCACCCAGAACATATAATGGTCAAGCAATGTTTACAGTTTTCTTGCTGGATCTAAACAACATCTTACATTTTTTTGCTTTATAAAATGCTCTAAATCTTTTATATAATTTTCACAAGTTTGTAGGAGAGCTCCACTTCTAAATCTTTTACACAGAAACATTAAAAGATCTTTTAATCTGCCTTCTTCCCTTCTCATACTAAACTAGAAATTCTCTTTGTTCTTTGCTAAATGGCTTCTGCATTTCAATAAGGTAGGTACAATCAGAGTTTATATATTATTGGAAAACAGATCTAAAGCTTACAGAATATTGCTAAAGTTTCAGCATCTGATTATTATTTGAAAGGTGGTAAAGAATGCAGCCTGAAAAATGTAAGGGAAAAAAGAAGCAATGCCTCCATTGCAATTCTAGGAGGGTTCCTTTACAAAATAAACAATGAAAATGTATTTCTGTGGAAAGCAAGATTATCTTGATATTATGAATTGGCTTACTTAATGTTTATTCTGGACCTTGCTGAATATGCAAATGAAACTCAGAGTCAAGGACTGTGCTTTCAGACTGCCCCTTGGTTGTTGTTTTATGAAGGTGGTGGCTGGAGAGAGGATTAATTTCTTGGGGTTTTCTAACTCACTAAGCATGATCAGCTGAACAGATAAAATCCACAATCCAAATATACTTATCTGCTTATAACTTTTCTCCTTCTGGTGGTTATTGCAAAAGAATAGTGGAAAATTCATGATATCTCAGTTCTCAAAATATTTGTGCTGTGTGCCTAGGTGGGATCCTTTTTTCCTACATCTCTGGTGATGAAGAAAAATAGAAGAGCCTCAATTCAGACTGAGTCTGATTCCTTTTGTAATGACTACTCTCTAATATTGTTTAATTGCCTGTGAAGATGCAAACAGGCCTAAAATCCATAATAATTAGCTTAAAATAACTGGCTGAGGTTCAGGCAAATCATCCAATATCAGCATTTCTTGTTACTTTGCAGAGTAAAAAGGGGAAAATTAAGAGGGATAATCAGTGAATGCAGTAGAAGGAAGGGGGGGAGGTTTATTTGCTAAGAATATGTGTTCTAACACATCTTTTAGCTTTTCTTGTATGCTGCAGAGAGCAAACATAAGACCATATAAGCCATAGTCAGCATCTACACATTGAAATTCATATTTGCAGGGTAGCTATGAGCCAAAATTTGCAAGGAGAGAAAGAAACTACTGAGAAAGACCAAGAAAGACATGTAGAAAAAACTAGCTCCTGCCACTCTATCAGTTAGAAAGAGAAAATACCTGTAGCCTGCAAAATTTGCCACATTTTGATTTTAGGTCAATGAACCACTGACACTTTGGACTGTGTTAACTGGGATTCTTCAAGTGATAGCAGTACATTTAACATCATCAGGTGCTAATTCATTTCAGAAGACAAGCTAGCTGAAGTGGGAGCATGCTTCTGTTTATCAATTCCTCTGAACACACACTTCTCAAGGTTTGAAATTGCTGCTGTTTTCGCATTGCACCTAGAAATGAATATCAAACAAATGTGTTTGCATGGAAATAGGTCACAGTGGAAGCACATACTAGCTAGAAACCAGCACACTACTTACATATATATGGGGGTATTAATGAGTCTGTAATTAAAAACTTATCTGCACTAGGAAATAAAATAGCAATATGGGGGGAAAAAAACCCCAAAACAAAGCAACAACAAAATACTCATCAAACTTCAGATAAAGCCTAGACAGTATTGCCTCTATTTATGGCTAACAGGAAAAAGTTGGATATTTTTATGTTTTTATATCCTCTCCAACAAATGAGCTTATGCATATCCAGATGAGAATAAGAATACCCTGGAACCTGTGGTTTATGCAGAAAAATCACAGAGAAAAGAAATACAGTGTTAAGAGATAAAATAAATCACAAGTATATTAATTTCTCTCTTTCATGTCATTGCTGTGGACAATAATCTTACTTGTATGGTGCTGCTGTCTTTTTCACCATCCTTATTCCAGTCTTGAACATTCCAATGAACATTCTGCTTGGCTGCAAAGAAAAGAAAACAGACTGAAAGGGTAACATGAGCAGCAAGAATTTTGATGGACACTTCTGAAATGTGAGTGCATGCACGTGAGATGGGTGCATTGTACAGTATATCTTCACACATCTTTTATTTACACATTCACTTAATGTTGCTGAAAATATTTTTTCTAAAATTTTGGTCTTGTGAACACTGATATTAGAAAATATTTTTAACCGTCTTATAACTCTGGAAAAGATATCCCATTAATGCCTGGCAGCCAGGTCTAAAAAACTTGCTGGAGGCTGGGATTATGATTCATTATTGAACTTCTCTCAACTTTTTCTTTAATGAATTCATAGAAAAATTATTTTTACCTCAAGCTCTTGAAATTACTGTAACCAAGTACATATACATACATAAAAATATACTGTAATATTTTGGTGTAAATAAAACAATTTAAAAATTAGCCATAGTCACATACACATCTGCCTTCCTCACAAAGTTGTATAGATGAAAGAACGATTGGAGAAACCACAACAATATATTTTAAAATAACAATATCCTTAACTGCTTTCAGAAGTTTTTCTTTGGAAAGGCAGGAGAATAACAATTACTATGTTTAGGTGAAGTATTGAACTTTTATTCCATTGTTTTAAATTAATTATTTTGCCTGTAAAATTAGAATCAATGCTGCTTCTACTGAGATTAATAGTAAAACACCCACCATATGAGCAGGGCTAGATCTTACTCATCCCATAAATTTCTACTGTTTATATATCAATTCATATATGAATTTTCAAAAGAATACAATTATATCCAGTAGTGAAGTGCTGATCATTTTGCTCCCTATCTTTCAGAGAAAAGACTGCACTGACTAAACATCAGTGGGCTACACAAGAAACTTGCAACAAGCTCTTAGTTCTGACCAGTTTTCTCTGAAAATAAACTTTTCAAAATCTACGTATGAAACGCACACAAAATTTCCATTTTCTGACCATTCCAAATCACAATTCAATATGCATTAGCTGGGCTTCTGTCAACATAATTGGCTACAGCAGTCAGATTTTCAGAAGGGCTTAGCTTCTGCTTTGCCACCAAAACAAATAAGATTATCAGAACAAGCACTGCATACAAGATGCTGACATCTTTGAGAAATCTGTGTGCAAGTGTCATGGTTGGAGCTGCTTAATGCTGGCCTCTTCTGAACATTTGACCTTCATCTAAGACCCAGAGTGGTGCCAAATCCTCTTTTGAAAGCCCATTTCCCCAGACTGTCTTTTCTCCCTGTAAAAATCCACTCTACTGCATCTGCAGGATTAGCAGAATAAAATAGGATACGGAAGGGATACCATATGTAGTCCAACCATTTTGCTTTTCAACCATTATTCCTGCTGCTTACTGCTTGATTCCAGGGGAATATTTATTTTAATTATTAAAGAGTAGAAAAAAACAGAAAAGACCTTCTGAACTAATGCGTCTGCTCCTGTAAACTTCTCAAGAAGGCTTAGCCTAAGGAAGGAGCTTCTAGACATCAATGCAAATTCTCATTTTGATGGATTTTGTATTGATTGCCAATGTCAATGTTAAAGCATGTGTTATTTGGGCCTAAAGAGAGCACTTTCTAAAAATAGGCATCCAGTAGCCTAGTGGGCTTGAATTCATTGTTGACAGACTATCCAGTTTAATTGCAATTTCTTTTGTTCTACTATATATATTACATATTTATGTATTTTGCCTTACTTTTTATTATATCCAGTAACTTCAATCTTCTGTTCCTTTTAGAATAATATAAATCCAGTTATATTAAAAAATATAGGACATTTTTAGATCAAATTAAGTATTCCATGGAGAAGTTCCATTTTTTACTGATTGTGATCAACGTAAACACAAAACTAAGGAGTTTTCTCAAAAGATCAAAGAAAAATTGCAATTTTATAAGCATCCTCTGTGGCCTTTTAAAAAGGGAGATCTGAGTATTTTTCAGAACCATGTTCCCTTTTCATTTATTACCATGTCCCAGTGGGAGAAAAAAGGTGGAAAAGAAATAACAGAAGCATAGAAGTACAGACAGAATAAGTTTATATTTTAATGCCAGACTATTCACAAAAGCCAGAGAACAGCAGTGTATGAATTTAACATAGCTGTGGCCTCACTGCATCATCAGTATTTCCAGATCAGTTGGATGATGTGACAAAATGAAACTTCTGAGGAAATACTTTCTGTAAATTCACAAATGTGAATCAAACCTTGCTGTTGGGATGATCAGCAGTTCTGTGACTTCAGTCAAATCAGAATGACCACATTCTATATGTCAGGACCAAAGGCAAGAGGGCACACAAGATTGTCTGAAGATGATCTCAAAGTCCATCTGGAACATACAAAAATGTTTTTTCAATAAATAAAATATGTTTGCACACAAAATTTATACCAGAGAAGAAAGGGTAAGAAAAAGATAAAATCAACCAGAATATCTGGTTGCAAATCAGTGCACTAATTCTTGTTAGGGGCTTTCACCCATAGGGAAACTCTCCTTGTCTAAAGCTGATTATAACTTGGGATGGGTGCATTGTACAGTATCAAATAAGAGCAACATTTTATACAAGGAAAAAACCACAGCCTTAGAATTTATTATGAGCTTCATTAATTTTACTGTGGTTCAACTTAACTAGATTCTATGAATTACAAATATACATCATGGTTTTCCAGACAGGATCCTGTAGAGGAGTGAAACAAAACAGAGAACAAGAAGGGAAAGAAAATAAGGTAAGTAAGGGGAATACACTGTCCAGAGAAAAGGTTTTGCCTGAGCACAGGAAGAACACAAAAGAAATTCCTCTCTGACTAGATCACATTTGTTTGAAAACACAACCTCAAGAAGCAGCATTCGAAACTTTGACCAGAAATTATCATTTACTTTGTGATGAGCAACAAACAGATTTCTTAAGCACTTTGCTGCTCTATTTTCTTGGTGTGTTTTGCTTTGTCATTTTATTTGTTTAGAAACAGTTAAACACAAATGAAAATTAAATGCAGTTTTTTATTTTTTTGTTGAAGCAAAACATCCCACTCAGTCTGAAATCAACGTACAGTTTAGGGCTTTGTTTAAATTTTGTGGAAAAGAAAAATAAAGATACATTTTCTTTTGATGTTGTTCCTTAACATTCTTCATTTGTTTCCTTGGGCAAGTTCAAATTAAAAAGAAAAAAATTAGAATTAGAATCATTTACAGAGCTCTATTCCTGCTACAAATTCTTGGGTCATTACTGGTCTGTCAGTGAGGCGATGTTGGTAGGAAAATCACTTTTTCCCAAGTGCTCTTTTAAGAAAGTATTTCTAAACCTTCATTTGTGCTCTTTTCTTTTTCAAACATTGCTTTAAAGGTTTTGCTACTGTTGCTTATGACAGCAGTACACAATAAGTTAGGACAGCAGTGTAAAATCTGCCAGATATCACAATTTATTACATTATATCATAGGGGAAGAGACAGAGCTTCATATCTCAGGGAAAATAGTGACAAAACAACCAAGCAGAACCAATTAAAGTACAGAATAACTGCAAGTAACTTGCACTCTGCCAGGTGAACTCATGCTGCTCCTGAGATCAGGGATGCTCTTGCAGGCTTTCCCACCAACTGCAGTGCAATAAGTACTCATCTTTATCTCCTACTAGGAATTCCCCAGCTGAATATCCACAGTCAGCCCTCACACAGAGATTAAGAGACTAATCATATCTTGTTTAGCCATATAAATCCCAGTTCAGCCCTTACAACTGTCCTAATTCTGTTATCAAAGGAGTAATTTAATATTGCTGACCCAGTTCAATAAGGTGGTAAGAGATGATAAAGGGAAGTATTCATCACAATAAGGTTAACACACCTTTGTTTCAGTGAAACAAAACTGACCCCTGTGATCACTTGAAGGAACTTAGGCTATTCTTCCATTCTGAATTTTTGAATTTCTGATTTTTTTCCACCTTTGGCAAAAAAGCAGCAGAGGCTCACCTCTATCTGTGCAAGGTTCCTGTTTTCCCCAGCATTCACTGATGTGGTGAATAGTATCTAGAAGATATCTGCTCTGTGGATACCCCGCTGCTCTGTGGGGAGAAAAAAAAATACAACAAACAACTGTTACAACTCTCCACACAGATGAACCCTTCCGGTAGTTTAACAGTAATATACATATAAAATATCTTTAAACCTCCAGACACATGTTGCAGAAAATAAAAAGGTAAAATATTCAAAATATAGGGAGGCAAAGGCAAAATAAAGAAAGGGTAGCTTCAGCCTATCCAAATATTCCTTTACCACAGTGTTTATTAGATGGCTATTCTAGCTATTTTTCAGACATTCTCACTTCTTTTCCATACTCTTTTCTTTGTTGTGACTGTTCTTATTGTTTGAGAGTTGAGAAGCATTTCAAATGAAGGAGTCACATTTTCAATAATACATCAAACATAATCTGAGCACATTCAGAAATGATGGGGCCCATAGCAAATTACATGTTGCAAAGCCTCATCAGCTGAGGCGATTACTTCATTTCTTCAAGTCATTTTAAAAGAGCTAAGAAACTGATGCTATTTACATCATGTATATAAATAACATGTATCTCATATTTATATAAAATGTGTGAGATTGGTGAACATTATTGCAAGTGTTCATTTGAATTTTAACTTGAATTCATACGACCAGTGATTGCACAATGGAGACAATGATTGTACCCAACCCCTTTTGAATTTTCTCTCCACAGGATTTCAATGAGTCTTTGCTTTTTTTTGCATGAGTTTTCTCAGAGGCAAGGGCTTGTGATGACAAGTGCAGTCTTTACAGAGACAATTTTATAAAAATCATTTAAGGAGTGCCCCTAAAGATCAGCCATCTGAAGACAAACTCATTGTATTATGAAGGGGAAAGGAAAAAGGGAAAAAGAGAAAAAAGGAAAAAAGGAGAAAAAGGGAAAACGGAGTCATTTTCAGTTTTTTGTTTGGAGTTTGCTTTGATTTCAGTTAAAATGTTTGTATAGGTACGACAAAACTTAAAAACTGGTTTGATAGATTTCAAAGGTGCTTATCAAAGACAAAGAGCACTTCTCAGTAAACTGTTTCCATCCTGAGATATATCACAGACATATAAGGGCACATTTTTCTTTGTATACATGCTATTACAACTGGTAAAGATAAGTATTTTTGCAAAAAACTGCAGTTAATAGTACAACAGTAGGTTATATAGCACAGTTCATTTGGTACACCACAGTGCTGCACATTTCAAATGGGTAACACTTCCAAAATCCCACAGAGAAGAAAGCAATGAGCCACCCACACAAGGCACTGAAGCACCTCAGAGAAAAGAAGTTTACTTTGCTAATGAAATCTTTATAATCTATTAATCTCACCTAGCTGGTATTATTTTACATACTGGAACAATTTATCACAGGATGCCCTTATTCCCAAAATTCCTCACCAGAGCTCTCAAGGCCAGTAAAGTAACACATCAGAGGGCAAATGTGATTGTGGATTTCACCTGTGAGGACTCTGGAAGTGGAAAAAAAGAATTTTAAAGAGCTGTGCTCATTCATTCAGAGAGTGGAAATAACAGCTTATTGATGACTGAAGAGTGGCTATAATTCCAAATATTGCTTTAACTTTCCCACCAGAAATATCATACAGGAGGCTTCTTGCAAATCCCAGCTGGATCTAAAAAGTAGCATGAATGAGCTACTTTTTTCAATTATGTTTACCTCCTAGATTGGAAGATGCTTTCCAACTTATATAATTACATGCTTTATACTAAAAAAGCCAGTTAAGATTAGTTGGGACTGTCGGGACTAAAATCCACAAGGGCTGAAGGACAGAATTATTATTAAGACTGAGGTGACTTCCCAAAAGACTATTCCCACAAGTTGACAATGTCATAAACATTTCAAAAGCTATCACAAAATTAATCAATGAAATCTCACTCACTTGACATTAAGAAGGATTCCTAGTCACATTAAACACTTTGGAGTCTGGACTTCAGGTCTCCAGAAAGTGAAAATCCCACTGATATTTCTGGGTTTGTAATTTGCATTTAATTGTGACTGATTTTTTCAGAATTTAAGAGTGCTGCTAATCTATGATGGACAACCAAAAGGCAAATAAATCCGTTTCTGAAAAAAACTGGCCTTAAAGAACTTTTCTGCAGGAAAAACCCAACATGTCATAAAAATACAGTGAGGCACAGACATTTCTAGTACAGTAACTGAACCCCAAGGCAACCTTTCAGCTAATATGCAAACGGCAGAAGAAGCTGTGTATAGTGGCTTTTTACAGTTTGGATGCCTAATATAACAAAGGAAGTTTTATATTTTAATTCATGTTTTCCCCTAGATAACACTAGCTGAAAGAGCAGTGAACCTCTGGCACTGTACATCTGAAGACAAGGGTGCAATGTGGTATGGCCCTGGAGCCAACGGGTATTTGGCCCTGGATTTTAAAGGAGGTTTGTGTGGAGAACAGAAAAAAATGGAGAAAAAAACCCTAGCTACATTAACTTTGCATAGAAGCTGTTCCTGTAGTACATGAAGAGAGGAGAAACTGTAACTATGTCAAGGAAAGAGAGGGAATAAAACTGTGACACATTCAGAGTCAGGCCAAACCAGAGGTAATTCCAAGGAAGGAAAGTGATTCTGAGGGCTCTCTGCAAACGAAAATTGGCAATTGGCACCTAGCCACTTTTGCAGAGTCAGAGCTGAGGTAGCCACTAGAGCCAGTGCTTTGCCACTCCTGAGTAATAAGCTTTGTTTGGGGGATGTCAGCTCAATTTATTATACATAGATTAAATTTGATTTTCTACTGCATTGACAAATTATACACAGACAGGCTTATGAAAACCTCCTCTGCTGTTAATATACATTTGTTCATCTTTCTTATACCTGCAGTTCAAAAAAGGTTGAGAGCCATCAGAGTTGTTGGATTATTACTGATTATTACACTTGTAAGATAGCAGAAACCAATACTGTAAAAATATATAAGTACTCGATTTTCATTGTATTTAAAAAAAAATCTAAACACTTAAGATACATAATCTATAAAACAACACAGAAAAACCCCATATTTGGAATTTATATGCAGGTCCTATTAAAAAATTACAAATGTTTTCAATATCCCAACATTAGGCAAGATTTATGTGTTCAGCTAAAAAGAAAGCAGTCAGTAGGTTGTTTATTTAGCCTCTAATACACTATAAATAACATCTAAATAAATTAAATTAACTTAATAGCCACCAGGAGCAAAAGAGTGACTTTGATAAGTGCCATTTCTTAGGAAAGAAACACATCAGACAGATTCCCTACAAGACACTGAATCCACCTAAGAATGCTGACTCTGTCTTAGGTACAAAATGCTATGTCCAACTTGTCAGTATGCTTGGAGCTCTCCTCCTCTACCCAGACAAATATTCAGCATTAAGAAACTTTAAAAATATTCCATTTGCACAAGATGTCTTGTTACACTTTTGTCTGTTTTGCAGTGTGGTGTTGCTTCTTTGTGCACACCTACATATTTGTCACCCTCAATAAATATTGACTCATTTGAACTGGCTTTGAAAGACTGAGATCAGAAAGACCTGTCAGGTCCTAACAACTCCATGAAAAGTAGAAAAACCCTGGAAATGCCCACACGAGAAGACAACTGGTCATGAATCCTTACATTAAGGGAAAGCTTACATTTCCTTAGACAACAAAATCAAAGAGAAAAATCATAGAATCACAGGGAAACGGATTTTATTCCTTTCTACAGTTATGGAAACACTGTTAATTAAATGCCTGCCTCAGTAAAATCTCTTCTAGATCTGTAGCTTGGGCATCATGTGGCTCCATATCACCCTAGACAATCTATCCTACTTCCCACCCCTTTTCTTTAGCATGAGATGAGTCAGTATTTCAGAGGGAGCAGGGGAGTTAATCTACCACAATGCTCTAGCCAGGTTAAAATTCACTTTTTATCTTAGCGGTGCAAAACAATCCTATCAACCTAAAGAACACACACAGTGGTTTTCTTGTCAGGGGTCTCTACCTGAAAGGGCCTCCCTTTTACTCTTGAGACTCATGTGCTGGTTCTGTATCTCTACTTCCCTGTGTTCCTTAGTGTTACAGAACTGCAAAAAGCGACATTTCAAAGGTGGGTGGATAGTCTGGACAAAATCTTAGGAAAGTCTCGAATGTAAAAATATTTTAAGAAAACAGAAATTTTCACCGAAAGGGGGGAAAAAGCAAATTTTGGAGTGCCTTCTGGCAGTAAAGCAGCTGCAAATTATCTCATTTATAATTCCACTTAATCTGTGGAAGGAAACAGATACAACTTCTAAGGACAAGGTGCTGTGTTTAATCTGAGGTTAAATGAATGCAATGAATGCAGGAGCAGGGACTTGTGCCTTTTCCCTTTTATCCCTTTCTTTTTCAACATAGGTTTCCGAAGAAGCTCACCAGCATGGGACAGGAAAGTCCTCAAGAGTGAAATGAGGGTATGTCTCTCAATATCAACTCAGGGAAAAAGTGCATTTTTTTAAAAAAATCCAAGGGGTGTCTTTATGGATGACTGCTACCATGAAACAAAGGACAGAGAAAGGACATAATTTATTTTGCAGAAAACAGAAATTATGAAATGGTGTTGTGCCAGAGAAAGCTTGACAAAAAGTATTCTTTGTTTGAGAGAAGATAATTCTAAGCACACTTTCATGGCAGCTGAAATGGGGATTTTAATTTTTTTTAAGATGGAAAAATTTACAAATGCAAGTACCGAGTGTTTTCCACTGAATATCAGTGTAGCTGAATATTTTCACTGTAGATGAAGTCAAGGATGTCTGAAGAGGTTTAAAGTATGCACTTACACTACAAGAAAGCAGAAAGTCTTTAAGTTCAAAGCTGGCAGCTTAAGGAGACTAGAAGACAAGCATCTGGCTGCTTCTGTTTCCCCTTTCAAGAGGCAGCAATTCAATGACACTTGTTTCCTGCCTTGCTGTCCTCTTAATTTGACAGCAAGACTGAAACAATAATCATGTTTGGGAGATCTGAGGTAACATTCAGCGAAAGAACAAGAAGTAAAAGAAAGATGAGAAGCACAGCATTAAATTGTTCTTTATGTGTATTTATCTGTAAGATCTTTCTTCATGTCACATATGATTGCTTTAAGTATTGGTTTCTAATCCTCTTTCCAATATTAGCAATTCTTGAAATACAAGCTTTGGTTTCAGTAAAATTCATGTTCCAAGGTAAAAACTGCTGGTTTATTCCCAGAAGAGACACAAATTATCCATAATGCCTACTCTTAAGGTATTTGCTTTTTACCATCGTCTTACTCTTTTCCCATGTTATTGGAAGAACTAAAATTCTGTTCTGAGATAAAATTTTAAATACGTATTGAACACAATTTGAACAGCACCTGAAGTACAGGAACACAGACAACACACATTTTTCTCTAGACTGGTTAAAAAACCCATGAAAAGTAAGAAATTTGTGAGTTGTATTTACACAGAATCTTTTCATCTTCACCTATCAGCACCAAGAGGGGATTTTTGACATAAATGGACAGCAACTAAAGGAGGGTAAAAACTGCTAATGTCCTACTAAAGACAGCCCCTTTTGAGCAGAACATAGATGGTCAGCTAGGTAGTTTCTGTTTTCTTTTGTTTCATTTAATATTAGCTGAATAAATATTTCTGCATGTAAATTTACCTCACCTGCAAAAAAAATTTATATTCCTTAATGAATGTTCACTTATGGGAAAACAACTCTTAAACATTTCCAGTCCAAGCCCACTTGACCATCTAAAAATTAGATTTTCTTTCAGCAAACCACAAAGACAAGTCAGGCTGAACATTTATATCTCCATTAATGTGTTAATAACACCATCACTGAATTTATAAGATAGATTTTTATTAACATACCACTTTTTCTCCTTGGAAGACTGCTTTGCTAGGGTTCTAAATCAAGCACCTGGTTTGTAGTGAGCATGCTCCATTTCCCAGCATAAATATTGTAGTTACATTCTGGATGTACAGAAGTCTTGATAGTGGGATGTCTCAAAAAAAACAAAAGGTTTTCAAAGATACCAGTGCTAGATAATGGAGCTCATAAAGTATAAAGTATAAAGTATATATAGGACATAATATAATAATATATAAAGAATATAAAGCATATATATAATGTCTATAAAGAATATAAAGTATATTATAGGACATAATATAATAATATATAAAGAATATAAAGCATATATATAATGTCTATTCCCTTTAAAGTACAGGAAGCTATTTTTGAATACTAAGCATTTTCAGCAATACCATGCAATTAAAATATAATTTTCAATTAGCTACCTTCCATAGTAAAGGCATTTTAATGGACTGCAATGAACACATATCATAAAAATATAGGAAGGCTATCTTGGGTGACAAAAGTGATTCTCAGCCCAATTCCTAGCATTCACATTAGGAGGCTCTAAAACACATTTTCCTGGCTCAACATTAAGAGCACATGGAATCGCTGTATCAAGAAGAATCAGCTCAACTGCCAGTGCAATTGCCACAGGGAATTGTCTCCATCAATGCAACACAACAGATTTGCCTGGGCATATCACACTAACTAGCTATTTCACTACATTTAGCAGAAGAGACTGCCAAATTACTGTCTAATTCAGTGAAGATACACATCTAGCAGTCTATTAGAGCCTTTGCTTTGACCTACAGTCTGATTTAAAGTGACAATTCAAATCTGCTCTTGTATAACCATAAAATAATGGGATATTAATAATACAGGTTATGCATTTCATGTCAAGCTTAATTTTAAGCTTATTATCAAGATGAAATGAAATATTTAAAAACTAAAGTGAAATGATAAATGAGGAGGCTGAAGAAAGGTAACTAAATCATACAAGTTTTATACTGTTCTTTTCCTGTGTACATTGTCAAACTTTGTTATGGGTAAATGCTGTGGAACAGCCACTTTTTGCCCCTCAATATTAAAAAAAATTGTATCCAAGTTGTGAGAGATCACTTGTACATTTTTTATCCTGTATATTTCAAAGGCAGTGCTAAGCACTGTGTCCTTCCAAGCCTTGAGAGCAGAGGCTGAAATGAAGGCAAGAGTATTAAAAAGATTAGTCAAAAATAGAAATGGCACAAATTCTAAGTGCTCCAAAGATCCCATACTGGAATATGAAACCTTCATAAAGATATTTATATAAGTAAGAAATGGAAGAAGGGAAAATGAATGAGCTTCCTGAAAACAACGAAGGGACAAAAACTTGAGAATTTGGGGGCTGGAAGCCAAGCTATGATTGAGGCTATCCTTAGCAACATACATGCAAGTATGAATGCAAGCAACTTGCAAACACCATTTAAATCCAGGTCTTGAGAACCTGGAGAAAGAAGTATTCTCCAGAAACTGGAGCCAGAAGTATTCCTTGTGCTAAGAAAAACCTCATTTTTGCGTTTTCCCCAAGTCTATTTGGCAATGAGGATTTTTCTCCTGGGCTATCAATAGTCAAACAGACCCAAATCTTTATTTTTACACAGGCTGAACCGGCAGTGTAGAAGATTGGACCCAAGAGCATTTACGGGAAGAACCAAGTCAATCCTTAGGATGAGACAGGATAGAACTGGTACTATCAGTAGTTATCAGCCTTCCAGATTCTGCCCTGCTTGAGCCTGACATTGACATTTATGTCTTAAAGATATAAATTTACCTTCTATAACATGTTAACAGAAAACTCCAGTGATGAGACACTTATTCTGCTGAGGGCAGTTCATTCTTTTTCCTCTGAAAAAGGTCCAGACAACTGCATCATTCCTCCTTGATCCTGTTAGGAAGTAAAACTTAATGGGAAATTAAGCTTGAGAAATGAGAATCTTCCCCCTACTAAGAAATACAAATCTTTGTACTCAACAGCAGTCAGATTGTGAGCCTTGAACTGAGTCAGCTTTCAGACAGCAGCAGTTTTGTTCCACATTATGTACCATGAGGGAATATTTTTTAATAAGAGAGCATATACTGGTGATATCCATGACTACTGGCTATGATTTTTATTAAAGCAGAGTAAATGTTTAATACAAAATGAATCTTTAAAATCTATGCAAATGAGATTGCAAAACCCTTGTTGAACAAGGCTAGGTCTTTTTTTCTTATTGCAGGCATACATTGTGACTACTGCAAATGTCAGAGCATGAAAGATCTCCTTACAATGCCCAAATTTGAATACATAAAAACTTTCACCACTTTCACTGAATGAGAGCCAATTTAATAAACCACTGAAATTTACTCTCAGAAAGCTGTTTCAAACCTGCCCTGCACAAAGCATTCAGTCAAAGCTGCAGGAATAAACTTGATGTGTTTGCAAATCTCCACTTAGTGAGTATAACACAATTTGTTCAATATATTATAAACACTTCAACACCCTTACATTTCCCAGGCCTGATTTTCCATTCTCTAAATTGGCAAACTCTCAGGTCAAGGAGTTTTCATGACCCATTTTGCAACACTAAATTATTTGAAATCAAGTAGAGTTTTCAAGATGTATGGTTATGATTAAAAGTGGCAGTTCCTACAAACTACGTGAA
Organism: Melozone crissalis; assembly: GCF_028551555.1. NCBI lineage: Eukaryota > Metazoa > Chordata > Aves > Passeriformes > Passerellidae > Melozone > Melozone crissalis. Next base: position 38,533,908 of record NW_026535794.1, read on the forward strand.
AAGCATATCACATTTAGATAGTCCTGTAACCCTCTGCTATCTTATTCTTATCTCTTCATAACATTTTTAAAATTTTTATTGAAAATTTACTACAGCTAAGTGCAATTTTTAGGTTAAGGTGAAATGTTAAAACAAGAGTGTAAATTCCAATGCAAAAGGATGGGTTGAATATCCAGTGCTTTTGTTTAAAATGTATGTGGCAAATAATGCATCATAAAAGATTTAGAGTTTTTTGGGTTTTTTTTTTTAAACAGGGGTCTTTCTAGGGCTGTATAGCACAGTTATTTGTTATAGAAATCTGGACAGTCTCTTGTTAGCCTATCAAGATTTTAACAGAATAAAATTGAAGGAAGGAAATATAGAAAAAGATCAGTCTAAGCCTCCCCATAATGTGAAGCTCCTACTCCCCAGTAGTAATATAAATAGCTCTCATACAAAACCTCTGGATAGAAATCACTCATTTAACTTAAAGCCACTTAAGTTCTCTCAACCAACCACTATGCAATAATATCCCTTTTTAAGTACCACCTTCTGCGAAGTAAACTTTTAAAGGTGCTATCATATATCATATACATAAACAAGCCAAGCTCTGGAGATGTAATCATATAAGTAATTCAAAATTAAGAAACAAATTAGAAAAGGAGGTGGATAGGATACAGGTCTTCTGCTTCCTGTGCTTCCATTTGTGGTGCTCAGTAGAGGTGTGTCCTCATCACTTCATGCTGCTCCAGGGATGCGCACACAAGTAGACTCTACCTAAAAGAAGTAACCTCAAAACTTCCACTCAAAACATAATGAAACCCTTTCTAACTGCAAGGAATTCAACAATGCCCTGCTGATTTCAGTCTTTGATCAAACTTTCTGGAGTCAGGGTGGTCTGATATGCCAAGTGCTCAAGGGCAGAGGGAGGGTTTCCTGAGCCCTACTCAGATTACAGAGGTCTGGAGTAGCATTGGATTTTAGGGAGTGTTTACAAACCAAACTGGGATTTTTCCCAGGAACACTTTGCACCGTGCTCTCTGTGCCACCATCACCTTCCCCACCCCCCAAACACCTGGAAACCACCTTTTACTTCTTCTCACACCCCACTTCTTTGACCTCCCTTTCTAATCAGCAGTGCCTTCCTTCAACAGAGATTTTCCATTGTCTCTAAGGAACTGCGCTTCTTTCCAAATTTCACCTCCAAGTGTTCTTTTTTTCAGTCCTTACATTCAACTCTGATACTTGTTTGCATTGCTATTGGAAAAAAGTGCAGAACATTGTGAATATTTCTTTCATCTTCTACTTGGTCATTTTCATAGATGTACACAATTTACAGTTCAGGCACAGGAGATTCATAGCTGCCAGTCACCTTGAAGTTTGGCTAACAAGGAACCTTCAGGAGGATTTAGTCCTCAGAATTACATCATTGAGGTTTACCTACACTGATAGAGGTATATAGGTGTATTTTCCCCCAACAATACAAATATAAAGATTGAACACTGAAATGGAGGAGTTTCTGTGCCATTTCCCAGTCTGGCAGAGCCCATTCTTAGAGATACATCATGTAATAGGAACATGCATGTAAGAGCAATATGCATTTTTAATGTAAGTACCGCACAGACTGTACAGAAATACAATCTTGAAATCTCCTTGAAGACCACTGTATACCACTCTACATAATCTACAGGATGATATTACCACTTATTTCTATTGAGGGACTGGCAGTGAAACTTTTTGTTCTGTCATCTCCTTCACAGCTACACAAAAGATAAAGAGATTTCCCCTAATGATGTACACGTTATTTTTGTTGAAACAACATTATGCAACGAAAAAAATTGAAATCTAAATAGGCTAAAGAAAGGGAGCAGTCAAAAACCATTACATATGCTCTCTAGAGCAAGTGGCATTGGCAGTCTGCAGCTATGTGACATTTCTGGCTGCTCAGCAAAAAAAAAATATTATGTTTATTTTATTTTCAAACAGATTCCTTAAAAGCAGTTCTCTAATACCTTTTTCTACTGAAAACTGAGACATTGTGGAGCTGCCAAAGCTATTGAAATTAAGGCATCATTAAAACCAGAGAATCAGAAAAAACAAAATGGAAGTATTTTCTTCCAGACTTCTCTAAAGGTTTTATTACTTTTATTACTCTTTTAAACATACTAAGTTTTTGAAAAAATGCTTTTGTCAATAGATTTTCAGTTATTTTACTTAGGGACACAGACCTACAAACAGCCTTCGGGAGGGAAGATACAACCCCAAAACCTTTCTTAAAATCATGAAAACACCGTTGCCCTTGCCACAACAACATTATCCCTGGGATAACGGTATCCCAGTCTGCATTAGGAGGAGTGTTGGCAGCAGACTCAGGGAGCTGATCCTTCCTTTCTACTCAACATTGGTGAGACAACTGCAGCTCTGGGTCCTCTTTTGGGTCCCCAATACAAGTGAAAGCTGCTGGAGAAAGTCCAAAGAAGGGCTTGAAGGGATTGAAGCATGTCTACCATGAGGAGAGGCTGAGAAGACATAACTGTCCAGCCTGCAGAAGGCTAAGCTCAGAAGCATCTTATCAAAGTGTATAAATATCTGCAGGGAAAGTATAAAGACAACAGAGCCAGGTGCACAGTGATAGGACTAGTGATGAACACAAACAAAAGCACAAGAGGTTCCCTTTGAACATTAGATAACAAATTTTCACTGTGAGGGTGACCAAGCACTGGCATAAGTTGCCCAAGGAATACTATCCTCATAGATATTAAAAGGCCATCCAGCCATGGGCTAGAATCAGTTCTAGGTGAACTGGCTTGAGCAGGGAGATTGGGTAAGATGACCTGCAGAGGCCCCTTCCAACCTCAACCTTTATCTGAGTCTGCAATCATGAGGCTTATGCGTCATAAAAGGGAGTTAACCTCACAAGATCATTTTAAAAAAATCCATGGTTCGAAAGACATCTTTAGAAGGGGGACTGTGGGATTGCACTAAATGAAGCTCAGCAACAAGTTCCTAAAAGGCAGATAAGGCAAATCTCCAAAAGGAAAGCCCTCCCAAACGACTGGAGCGCTGGAGTAAAAACAGTGTTGGCGTCAAGTCTCTAAAGTTCTAAATTCTGTCCCTGTCCTCTCACAAATGCTTTCTGGAAGCAGGTTAAAGTAATTCAACTTTCCAAGTTTCAACCTTACCTCCTGGGAGTTTTATGCAGAAAAATTAAAGTGACATGTTTAGACATGGGCATGGGGAGAAAGAAATCCAAGGGTTTATAAGAACAAAAATAAATAAACTGATCAAAGGAACTGCATTCAGTCAGTTAATACAAAATCCCAGATCAGGAAGCCTTTAGCGATGCTGCCTGTCCTGCAAATTGATCTTCCCCATGCAGCACTTTGATCTGACTGTACAATGCTGAGCTCATAGCAGATGAACTCAAGGAACAAACAGCACATCCAGCTCACAAGAGGTGACCTGCACCAGCTTGGCAGAATGTTGGTGACTTGCTCCTGCTGATGAAGCTCCACACAGCATAGCTTCTTCCTGAGACTTATTCTGTTGTCTTTCATGTAGAGGTGCACAAAATAAGGACTGGATTGTGACTTATGGCAGAATGTGGATGAAGATGAAAGATTCAATCCAGAAAACCTGAGCCAGAGGTCAGTATACCTCACAACTCTAGGTATTCAAGTGATGTGATTCTGCTATGGACTTCAGAGGATCACCATAAAGTCTGAATGCATACAAGCCTGTATTTCAGCTTCCCAAACCCCATTCCCTGAAGCATGCCAGTGAGAAGCACAGCCACACAGATGTTTTAAGAATATGACTTTACATTTCAGTGCTGATTAGAGTTTTGTTTTCTTGCTTATCATTTTTGGGTTTGCTACATAGAACTGGATCGTTTTCTTGTGTTGGGGAACACTACAAGTTAGTGTCCAGGTGGGTCTGTAACATGGGGTTTCTGTGCACTATCATTATCCTTTAAGGTCAGCTGCCATGAGGATCTTAGGGAGGCTGTCTCGGTGTCACTTCAAAAAAACCAGCATTTAAGCCCACCTCAGGCACACAAGATAGCTATTGGTCTGTCCCAGGGCCCATTTCTTGGTCAACCAGAACAGCAGAGCTGGGAGACTCCTCAAGTCACCCTGTCACAACAATTGAATCATCTTTGACGCTACAAGGCTTTTATAATAAGTGCATGACTATGGCTAGAGAGCTAAATATCCAGTTTGCCTTTGGGAGAAATCACTTTGTGTCCCTGTGAGCAAGCTAACAGGAAGACAGGAAAAACTTCAAGACTAACATTTAGAAAATAGCTGAAGCTCTGGAAGGCTATGACAAGAAAATAGATAATCAGTGTGGGGAAAAGTGGCTAAGCCAGCATTTCAATGTGCCAGTCAAACATCAGGGAAGAGCCCATCGGCCCAAACAAATGGAAACCAATGAAAAACACTCTCTAATTGCTAAAAAAGATTGTACACCAGGGAGGCAAAGGAAATCCATTGGGAAGGCACTGCACCAGGCTTATTGAATACCAAGATAGACAATAAAGCAAATAAAACATAACAGAATGCTTAAGGAACTGATAAAGTCTCTTAAGTGAAAAAGGTACTAAATAAACCAAAAGAAACCAGACTTCTGGTGGGACAAGAACAGCTCATCCCACTGTTACAAAAAGACACAAAATGCAATTAGCAGCTGAGATGGAACAGCAAAATAAGAGAATAATATAGCTGAAGCTCTGGGGAAGCCCAGACTGAGTTCTTCAGTCTGAACAGAAGAACAAAAAAAGAGCCACCATAAAAGAAAAAAAGAATTCCCAGTATATTACTAAAAAGTCATACAGCACAAGATGAAATCTTACTAACAGTAAGTTGCTGGGAAATACCGGAGGGCTGAAGCAAATGTTTCTGAAAAATGAAATCAAAGAAGGTTTTCTCAAAGTATGTCATTCAGAATGACCCAGAAAAACATCATACAGTTAATGCACTTTCTAATATAAATTCACTTGCTCTTTTATGACTGAGTTTTTTATTCAATGGACTGATCACTACTAGACTACTCAGGTCAGAGCCATGTGAGCTTCCCCAAAGCTCTACCCCAGCTTTCACCAACATCCAGGCCATCAGCTTCAGTGCTGACATTTACCGCTCTCATTGGTTTCTGTTTAAGACATGAAGTAATTGAAACTATGAAAAACCCCTATGAATTGTCAGTAAGATTATGCTATTGTTGACAAAAATCTTCCACTTGGACTCCAAGAGAAAATGAAAAAGCGCAAGAGACCTGGGACAGCAAGCCCAGACCAAGACAGCTTCCTCCCAGTCACAAAATTATAAGGCAATGAGGGATATAAAAACTCTGAATGGGGAAAAAAAAAAAAACATTTCAGATCTCTCTAATTTGTGGACCTAGGCATCTTCTTAGCAGTAAAGGGGTCATGTGTGTATAGTACCAACCTCACAGAGCTAGGATCTCTAGATGCAGTACAGATACAAAAAGACAGAAGAGGTAAGCCACTTATACATTAATCAGGTTGTAAATGCTGCCTGAATTCCAAAAGTAACCATTTCTGCCTGCCTCCTAATTGGAGACAGTTCACAAAAAAAAGAAAAAAAAGTCTCTGCCAGGATATTCTAAATGCCTCTTTCAGAGGAAAAAAGGCTAAGCCTTGGAGAAGTACATGAAAATGGAGCACACAAACTAAACAGAAGTAATTAACTTCTGAACAGTGCCTTGATTTTCAGCACGTCTCTATAGGTCGTCATTGGTGGAAATAGTGCCTCGTCATGCTGTGAAATAGATATTTACTTACCCAGCAGATGGTACACAGACATTAAGTTAGTTCTCTCTGCAGACGCTAAGATGACAAAATGTGTCAAAGGACATGGGACAAATACACAAAAGAGAGGGGAAAATCTAGAGGGCTGCTGAATCTCTCACTTGAGCAAATGGTTTTAAGCTGCCAAGACCAGAACTGAATATGGTACAGCTTAGTCATTCCCTAAAAAATACTCTCTTGAAAGTGCTCAATTCACCAATTCCCAAACCAAGTTTTTCCTGAAAGGTCTAGTGAAGCCAGTAACCAAGAGCAGCAGACATTATCTTGGCAAGGAGTCATTTCTTCGCCTTAAGCCTTCTAAGAAAGGAGTTTTGTTTTGTAATAAGGAATATTCCCCAAGAACATGGAGTGCTTGTAAGTCTAGTTCCTCTCTTAAAGACCATTCCTGCTGTGCTGCTGAAATTGGTGGCAGCCCTGTAACTGCCACTTCCTCAGCACCCACTGCTTCTGCAAATGCATGCAACATCTTGTGTTTTAGGAGCTTTTTGAGAAAGCTGTGCAGGCTGAAGTCTCAACAGCAAAAAAAAAAAATATTCCACATAATACAATGCAGGAAGCCATTGAAAAAACAGAAGCTTTTAACATAGTAGGTTGCTAGCATCACACCTTTAACCTGTTTGGATACTACAGCATAAACTTGGGCTAGGTTTTTGGTCTGCACACTCTTTACCATGCATAAAGATCATAAAACTCCTGTCTACAAACAAGTAGGAGGCATTTCTAGGGAACATCAGTTCTATACAAGGTATTTCTTCAGCTACCTCAAAGCTGCTGATAGATCCCAGCAGGAGCAACATTAGACCTTCATTAGGTCTCACTAACTGAAAGAAGCCAGACTGGGCCCTTTCCCCTCCATTTCCTTTCCCCGTTTGGTCCACACCAGGTATTGAGACAAGCAGATCTGTTTCATTCTTGTTCTAATTGCAAGAAAGAGCTACAAAATATACTAACCACAGCCTTTTCCATCTGTATGCTAAGGCTGTCATTTCCATTTCCCAGAATGTCCTCCAGTGTCGTACAGAGCAAGCTACCTAAAAACCCACACTCCTTGTGTCACACAAAACAGCACTGTTGGTGATCCTGCATCCACAAAAAACAAAAAACCCTCACATTCCAGCAGCCACCTAACTGCACAGTCTCAGAGAGTTAAAATGTGCTTACACATTCAGAATCATGACTCTCCAGGGATCTGAATATTCATCTGCTGTGGTCCAAGCATTAGACATAAGACATTACTTCTCTGCTTTGGTCCCTGTAGGATCTCATTGTTTAAGACAACTCACAGCATGTCAATTGCATAAAGACCACCTGCAGTCCAGCACTAAGCACAGCAGTTGGGGAAACTTCCATTAAACTCAGAATGACTTTAATGCTCTCTTTTTACTAGAGTCTTTACCCAGGAATCGAAAGGTCTAAATCAAAAGTTCTCTTTGTAGCCCAGCTGTAATACCACCAAGTGCTTACTTTTGGTGGGGAGATAATTTCACCTCACTTTAAACATCTACCTAATCATTTCAGTTAAAAGTGCTAAAAGGAACATCTAAAATATGTCAGAAACTGTGAGATAAAAGTGCCTGCTCCATTCCTTGAGCATAAAGGGTGGTCTAGACAGCTAACCAAGATACCATGTCGGTTTTTATGTTTTAGAGCTCTGGCATGAGGGCCCCTCAGCTTCATCGTGCACCTCTGGCTCTGGTTGTGACAGAACTTTGTAGACTTTCTCCTGCTTAATGTTTTCTAGCAGATCAGGTTTTTGCAGCACCTATGATTTTCTATGTGCTGTAGCTAGTCTGGCAAGGTCAGGCGGCAGCAGATCATTTATTGGAGAGAGAATGCCAGCCTAAATTGGAGAGGACGTTGTGAATTCTGTCAATGCCCACCCTTAATTTTTCCCCTACTGCTATTGCAACCTTTTAAAGGTGAAGGAGGAGACTACAATACTACCAAATTCACTCCCTCAGTACCTTTTGAGATCTTCAGATGAAGTGCCTAATATAAGTGCAGAGAAGCAGTGTCATTATGGCTCTTTCAAGTATAAATTGCAACCATTTCTGAAAGAGTTTCACATTTTTTTATATATCTTTATATCACTCTGTCCTCTTTGTATATTCATCCAAGACCATTTTTCATGCTGGAATGATTGGGGTTTGGAGCGGGAGGGGGCAGATCTTTTGTGTTGTTCCTTAGCTGGCTTTTCTTGTAATTGTTTGGGAATTAGACAGACTGAAACTTTGGAATTTCTGCTGAGTAAAAGGCAAATGTAACTTTGCTATCTGTGTTTTGGGGAGCTAGGTCAATAGAAACCAGCACGGTCAGCAACAGCCTTTCCATGAAGAGTGCTGAGAGAGTGCTGATTTCTCAAGGCAAAAAATTAAGCCTGACCAAGATAAACAAAAATAGTCTTGTAAAATCATTTCACAAATTGATTGTTTTATAATGTTATCAAACTATCTGCTATTATCAATATCTTCTTGTGTATAAGTACATACCCTTCCATATTTGAGCTTTTAAGTGCCCAAGAGACTCCAAGACTAGATCATCTTTTTTTTTCAAATAGGAATTTAAAATAGATTTATAAGCACTTTTACATTCCCAAGTGAAAGAAGCACTGTGTTTTAGCAAGAAATTAAGTCCTGGCATGCTAATTATAATGTGGAGTTAGGTTGTCTGTGTCAGGTTGGATCATTCCAGGCTACAGATTTTCACTATTTACATTGACCTCTTGATACACAGCAGTTCTAGCACAGGCAAGAGTTGTAATGTAATCCTGAGGTTGACCCTAAGAAGCCATTCCCTGATAGAAATTAATGTTAAGTCTGATGCAGTAGAGATCAAATTTCCAGTTCTAAATAACCTTGTTACATCCAATTCATCAAAGAAGGTAACTCTACTTTGGTGAAAAAAAACAAGTGCAAGAAAAAAAAAAAAAAGAAAAGCAAGACTAATATCCCAAATGGAACCTTAACAACACATAGTTTTTGCTTCTGGTTTGGCCTTTAGATTTGACTGATGCCAACCCAACTTCTGGTTTGGCCTCTGATTTGACTGATTTCCAACCCAATCTGCCACCAGTCAGGCACCACATTCGAGGTACAGTTCCACAGATAGACAGGTTCTTCCAAAAGTATCTAAAGGTATTTGAATGCCCAGGTCCCACAATATTCCAGTTTTTATCCTCTTCCTATGCAAAGACAACCCAACAACAACCTACTCTTAGGTGTAGATGGTACATCTGCCACTGCTTGTCTGTCTGTCTACAAATTTGATGGCAAGAGAAAGGAGAGATTGGGGATGCATTTCATCTTACATATAGCAACATGCAAATGAACAAAAAGTGCATCAACATTTCATCTTTATATGAGCTCAAATCCACAGACATCTTCATCAGAGCTCATGACATGAAACAGATTTTTTTTTTTGCTTTTCATTTCTCCATGCTGTATCTATCTGTACTGTCCAATTAGTGTATATGAGGGGAGAAAAATTACCAAAATTCAGAAAATTACACTATGTAAAACTTAGGAGAAAGCATCCCTTTCAAAGAGGAATGCTTAACGTTTCCTAGTATCTGAAATGTTATTTCAGCAAAGAACCATTCTGAGCCACACACCAGTGATAAAAATTTACCAGTTAGGATCTCTTCCAGCATGAAATCAGACAGGATATTGGTGTCTTGCAAAGCCAGGAGCCTTCATTAAGTTAAAATTCATACTCAATTGTCCTAAGAGCAGTCATTAGGGTTGAAGACTTCAAGTTACTTTCATGCATACTATATATGCTTGACATAAAGCATATGTAGTTAAGCATACTATATATGCTTAACATAAAACAAACAAAAAAATCCAGTTCTTTCAGCTCTCAAGAGCTCATATTCCCTCCTGTGTTGCAAGAGAGTGGTACCCTCTGCCACAAATGTCAACAGTAACTTTTCCTAAGGATTTTAGCTCTCCTCAGCATCACTAAAACAAACTGAAACTGATTTAAAGACAATGGAGACAGAACAGCTGTAACATTTCAGCTCCAGGAACTTTCCTTTGAATGTCCTGCATTCTTCATTTTATGTGGATTCTCAAGTGACAAATCAAGGAGGAGGGAAAGGGGCCAGGATAATGGAGTGGGAAAGCATATACCAGAAAGGCCTTCCAGAAACAGCCTGTTGTTTATGAGCGGCCTCGGATACTGAAATTACTTACATATGAGTTTTCTGGAAAGCACCATCTCCTGGCAGAAAGTACCTTTTCAGAGCAGGGGTTCCAGAAGCACAGCCCATGGGTCAGTGTGCAGACCACAAAGCATTGCCATGCTGGAACATTTTGGCACAGCTGCTTCTGATGGACACAGAGCTCTAGCAACTAAGGAGTCTGCGCCCACTGTGCTAGTAGCAAGATTTACATCTAGGGACTCCAGAAGGTAATGCCCAAGGAAGAGTCATCCCACAAGACTCTGGACTGCACCCCAGCCATACAACCAGGTCCTGTGTGCTGCCCCAGTTACACCTATTGCTTCACTTGGCAGGCAGAAGATGTTGGATTGAACTTTTCCAGGAGTATTTATGTCTTCTGGGAAAAAATGAAGTTTCCGGCCCTGCAAGGGCAGAAAAAGAAAAGCAATCCTTTCCTGCAGACAGGAAAGTGGATTAAGGAATTTTACTTCTCCTCTAAACTATCTTTTATGATTTGCTCTTGACTGATAAAGTTTTAGGTGTTGGTCATGTATCTTTTCTAGCAAAAAAAAGAACAATTTCTTTATGGGGAAGTTGTACTCAGCTATAAAGTACAGGCACAATGGCCTTCAAGTGTGTTAGCATTAACTTCTTGCTCTCTTTGTGCCAATGCTTGCTATCAACAAGTAACCATGCAAACAGCCTTTCACTCACTAGTTTTCCCCACATATTTTATGAACCTTGTTTGGGATACCTTCCCTGCCTTGTTAGTACTGAATGATTTAGCCAGAAGCAACATAAAAAATCATCCACCAGGAAGAATTGTGTTGACTCACAAGGTATCTCTGAGACATGACTCTCTGAGAAAATCAGAAACTTTTGCATCCTTAACAAGCAGTATATACTGTGTAAAAATAGCTTATCTCAAATTTATCTATCAAGCTGAATTTCATAAAATTGGCCCTTGAACAGAGGTACATCAACTGTCACCCCACTTAATCAATGCAAACTCTTCAGGCATCCAAATATTGCTTTGTATTTTCCTATCTTCCTAATGCCTACATCGTAAGTTGCCTAATCCATATCTCTTAATAACAATATAAATTATTCTTTCAGCTGTGTGTCACTGAGGTTATCCCAGGAGCAGAAACCTTTTGAACCTATGATGGAGCTCCTGGAGCCTGCCAAATACAGCAGTTCAGGCTGATCACATGCAAAGCCTCACTGAGAGTGGTCCAAAACTCACCTTGAAGTCACGTCACCCCTATTTTCTAGATTTTTATATTACTTTAAATCACAAAGGAAAAAGAAACCTGGAATGCAATGTTTATGGCATTTTGCATCACAAAAATGAGTAGAAGTGAAGAAAACGTGAAGAAAACCTGTACATTTAACATAATCTAGTACCTGGCTACACAAGTAGGACATAAAAGCCATTTTTTAGTATCATGGGGTTTAATAATAAATAAGATATCTGGAAAACAATTCAGATTCTAGGCCACCAGAATTTTACTGACATACGAAACAAAAGGACAGGAGAATATAATTTTTATACTTAAAGCTTTACAACTCTCACAAGAGTTCTGCTTCCTGAACTCTGTCTCCTGCTTTGTTCCAACATTTATTCCAGTGTATAACTGAGCACACAGAGTCTGAACTCTCTGCTGTCATACTGTATTACCCTATTACATTTGTTCTGTATTAGATGTGACACCTTGTCTTTGCAAGTTAAAGATATCCCTACACAGTGCTCCTCATAATTATACTGCTGTTTGATATCACTACAGAAGAAAATGAAAGCTACATCCTGTAGAATTATTTGTGACATATTTCCTTAGTTATGCAGATATATACACTACGCAGAAAAGCAATTTGTGTTGATACAGCCTGGAAACAAATATTTTCTCAAGACTAAAGGACATGAATATGCTTATGAGACATCTATGGGCTATCCAGCAAAATAATATTTTTCAACAGAAGGGTTTTCTGCTGAGATGGACCCATATCAAGAAATAATTTAGAACCACATACATTTCTTGTACATGGCCATATAAAAGTTAAACCAGAAATAGCATCATTTCCCTTTGTCCTATGTCCTTTATAGTAATAAAGCCATACAAAATGCAACTTGGGCAGTATTATTTGCTGCAGTTGAACACTACAGATAGGCATTAAAATTTTGAAAATATTAATTAACTATATGATCTACCTTCTTGATAAAGAATTAGTCCCTTTTTTTAATTTTAGAATTCTTTGTTTATAAGGAAAACAAGCAAAACACTGGCAAAAATATTTTCACTTCTGTTCCTTCCTTATGTACAAAATTACATTAGGTAAGAAAAATATACTTTTCTTGTAAAAAAAAGTCTGCAAGTAAAAGGTAAGAAAGAAAAAATCTTATTAAAAATAATGTTAAAAAATAATTATATTTCAACTGCTTCTGAAATATGTTCTGGGCTCATATTAGCTCCCAGTTTATGAGACTGGGACTGTATCTTATTTATCTACAACAGAACCTTCAAACATTAAAATAATGCTACAATTCTATACTGAATACAAATTCATCACCATGTTGCTCTAATGCAACACAGCTGAAGTCAACATAATGTCTTCAATGGTTGCAATAGGAGAAGGACTGATCAGAGAGACAAATGTCAATGTACAAGGCAGAATTGCCTGCTCCAAGTGATCTCCTTGGAAAGAGCAAAGCTGTTTGTGAGGAAGCTCCCTGCCCCGTGCAGGCAGGTGGCAAAGCATTGCCAAGGGCTGGAGAGATGCCTGTCCTGCAATGAGATTTTACATTCTCTAAAATCAATAGCAATTCAGCTGCAAGAGTACAATCCAGTTATGTTCTATCATCTTCCCTTATTACCATCATTCTTGAGAGCACCTAAAGTTTTTCTCTATCTTCTGCTTGACATCTGGCTAAAAGAATAAGCAAGAGAGCTACAGAAGGCAGAAAAATTAGTCCCTCCAGCATTGTTCAGCCTCTGAAATAGGACACACAAAAACCAGCTCTATTTCTTGTCTTGTTGGAACCAAGATAAACGAGGAAGCCCTTTTAAATGAATGAGAGTAATACTTGGGGCAACTTTTCATATTCTGGAATGAATATGGGAGTCTTACATCATTGCCCAACAGCTGGATCACCATTTTTATATAATTTTTGAGTAGTTGCAACATAAATTGGAAGGGGTCCCCCAAACAACAGTACTCATCTCTGCATTGCTGACTACATTTAACATTAAACATGAGATAAAGACAAATAGCATACCTTTCCCTCTGGGGATCTGAACAGCAAAAGTAAAAAAATTGCACAGATGGGAAAAAATTGACTTTTCACTGCCCTCTGGTTATACATTGTACTGCTCTGCATTGTATGGGTAGTAATACACAGCAGAATAGAAATTTGACTAACTGGAAAAAAAGAATAGAAAAACCAGGAAAGGAATTATAAAAGCATATACAGTATGTTTTGTCTGTTTTATGAATTAAATTGCCTGAAGACCCAAAGGGTGAAATAACTGCTGTAAGCGAATTCAGAAGGCCAAGAATGTCTTGTAGGGAGGATGCTGAATGAGAGCTGTGGTTTTGAGGTGTGCTTTCAAGAGTGGGCCAGTACACAGAGTAGAGCTGTGACTTTGCCACACATTGTGATCCTGCCTGCTACCAGCCTAAAGCCATTATCAGCCACATGCTGGGCAGTGTGAGATATGGGAGATAAATTAGTAATATCTACTCCATGCACTAGAGACTAAACAAGCATAATAGAAATGTGATAGTGATTTTTATTTGGCAGTTAATGGGGATTTTATTTATTTAGCAAAAGTAAATTCTGCTGGAGCTGATGCCTGGAGCTGATTCTTCCACCACAGGATATGAACAACTTTCTCAGTTTTAGTGTTTATTCTCATGTGTTAGAAATATGAAAATATAACCCCATAAAACCAAAGTTTATGTACGTAAATATCCCAAGTGATTTGATTTTCCTGAGCAATTGTCTATTTGTCCCTTTGGTTTTTGGTTTATCCTAGCCTTTTCAGAACCCATTCCTCTCACATCTCCACTCAGTGTGATAAGGACAAAGGAACTCCCTCATTGCTTACAGACACTCAAAGAGTAATCTTTTCTTGGACTTCATTTCCTCTTCAGCCCTGTGGTCACTCACTCCTCAGATCTGCAGATATTTGTCTTAAAAATTTCAGACCCTTTAAATACAGCCACCAATAATTCTATCATATTGTTCTGAGCTCCAAATGTGGTTATGAACCACAGTTAAAAATCCAGAGGCTTTGTTAAATAAGAATAAAATTAGGTATGAAAACTCAAGAAGAGTGAGTAGTCCATTTGCACCTTGGGCCATGCAATATCTCCTCTCTTCACCAAATTCTCACAGATTCACATTTTGACAAATTTGAAGGCCTTAATTTGACCAAAACAAAGCCTAATGAAAACTCCAAATCCACAAAAAACTAAAAACAAAACAAAACAAAACAAATAAATAAAAACCAAAAAACAAACAAAACAAAAAACACGGAAAAAACCCAAACAAACAAACAAAAAAAACCAGAAAAAATTCTCTTGTGCAATAAAACCAAAGAATGTTAGTGGACTGTGTTTATTTTTACACTTCTGTTGATTTAAAATAATTGAACCTTAAAACTTTATAGAATTTTTTATATTTCTAATATATATACAATATATATATATATTATATATATATATATATATTAGAATAAAATATATATATATATATTATATTTCTAATGTATATTGATTTGAAACAAACATTTACAATGAAAAGCATCATTACAAAATATTCAGCTTCCTCCCTAAGGAGAGGACACATTTTGCATATCCTCCTTCTACTCACAAAAAGAAAGATTGGTATTTTCATTCTTCAGTGCCCTGACTCGTAGTATAACTAACTTTGTGATCAGTTTTTGACTGCAGATTTTTCTCTGGACTGAACTGTGCCACATCAATCAGGTTGACTTTTTCAGTCATAGAGAGCTAGTGATACTAGCTGATATTGCCAGCAGTTACAGGAAAAGAAGAATTGAACAAAACAAAATCTGACACAATATTGTCCCATTCTGACAATATTTGGTTTGTATTTAATTTTTATATATTCTTAATTGCTAAAACAATTTCAGCAAATGGTTAGTAACATGAAACTGGCTTAAGCAGGAGGAAAGTTTCCTCTTTGTAAAGTCAGATATGTCTTTTATGAAGTCTGGTCCATTGTGAAATCAATGGCAAAATTCTCATTAACTTGGTGGCATTGGGATCAATTATTTTGTACTTTGTCTATTCCTTAATTATCTGTAATTAACTCCCACTAAAACTCACACAAGCACTACTTTATTGACCAGGTTCTCCAACTAATGTAAATAGCCAACTATGTTTCAACTTGGAAATTTTAAAATCAGATAGACACACAATTTTAAACGTTTCCAGCAAATACCTCAAAACCAAAGATTAATGTTTGCTTTGCTGGAAGCTCATTATCTTCTCTCCAGGGCACTTCCATTAGTAAAACCTGAGCACTTGAATATTCACATGATGAATCTGAGGGATCAGTGTGCTTGAGTAGTGGGATTCTGCTGGCCAGCCCATGAAGAGATTACATAGATATCCATCTAAAGCTGCTAAAGCTGTGCTGATTTGCTGCAGCAGCAGGCAGTAACAGCCACACAAGATAGATGAAGAGATTATATCTGGTCTTTACAATATGGGCAATGAAGATCTATAATAGAAGAGGCCTGCAAGAAAGTCTTTGAAACAGCCAAAGCTCAGGAAAGAGAATTAGGTAAAAAGCCAAAAAAAACCACCTCAAATAATGTGAAATCCTAGAAAAAAAAAATGAGAAATTCTGTTTTCACTGTGCATGTACTCCTGCTCATCTAGCACTAATTGTTTAATGGTTGGGTGTCAGATTGAATTCACACATCTCTGCAAAGCCACTGGACTGAAAGACCCAGAATATGATTCATTGTAAGCCCAGGTGAGCAGAGTCCCACCAGCCAGGGCCTGTCCCCACCCTGAGATGTTGAGCAGGACAGATCCCAGCACAGCATCCAGGTACAGCTGAGGGTCCATTCATGTGGCAATAAGGCAGGTCCAAGTTCAATCCAAGCTGCAGTGCACAGGTTGAGCTCTGCAAAAAGGGAGTCTCCAGTCAGGCAGGGCATGCCTGCAGCTCTGCTAGAGACCAGTTCTCCCCACTGTATCCCAGGGCAGGGGGCTAAACACATTAACACTGGAAGTTCCAGGTAAGGCTGGTCACTAAGGTCTGTTAGTGCCCTCAGAGCTCCAGCACAAACCCAGCCTTCCACAGATTTAAAAATACCTGAATTTTAGCCAGTAATCCATTTCAACACACACAAATGATTAAGGAGATAAGGCACTTATCTCTTACTAATTGCACCTTTAGGCAAATCTAGTCCCAGCCTTAAAAATAATCTCAGCATTTCAAAGTTGTCCAATACTTAGCTGTTTAGCATGATCAAGGGTTTTGAAAGAACTGTTCCATGTTTCTCCTTCCATTTCTGACTACTCACCCATAGCTCTGCATTTAATCAACTTGACACTTTTTCTATCTATTCCAAGTTTGAGGCAGTGTGGGAAAATTGGCTCAGATGTTTGTCAAGTTGTTCTATAATAATTAAACAGAACAAGACTTTATTGATCATATGACTTTCCTGAGCGATGAGTCCCAATTGAATTACACGTGAGAAAATAATCAGTGTTTCTTGTAGTTATATTTTTCTGGTTTTCTAAACTGACATGAATTTGCTAAATCTTTCAGTATAGACTGGAATTTGTTCTCATTTTTAACCTCCAAAGGATTTCTTTTTTTCCTTTTAGGTGAGGACACAAATTTTCCTAACCCAAAAGATATCTGCATAAGTTTTCCAACATGTTTCATCTGACAACCAAAACATTACTGCATGCATTGTAGTCAGCCAAGTTCTGGTGTTATTTTCCCTTCCATAAATTCCTAGAAAGTCCAGTGGTTTTTCATGTATAAACAGGAGAACTATTTGCTGCAAGTGGCATATTCAAAACCAGTGATAAAATGGGAAATTTCATTTTGGGCAAAGATACCTGTATTAATTTATTTCATTATTTCCCTCCCAGGGTCAGCAATAGACTGTTTACTTACCAAATCTAGAGGTCATGACACCATTGTATTTCAAGAAGACATTCTCATTCAGTTAATTACAGTTTAACTATCTAATCCTTTCTTGTTCTGAATAATGTCCTCCATGTAGGCATGGTTTACAACAAGAAGTTTGTTTGTTTTATTATTATAATCACTCCTAAGTCTATCAGGGAAAGAAAGTGAAATTCTCAAGAACATCGAAGAAACAGTTCTGTCAAGTCTTTTTAAATATACTGCTCCAACCCAAAGTGTATTTTAATCATCCTTGGTCAACCAAATCCCAGTTTAAATATGACAGTAATTAACTAAGACAATTCAGTGGAGAACAACTCCAAATTACTGAACTTACTGGCATTTACAGGAATTTCTGGTCTTTTGATTCAGTGAATTCCATGAACAGAATTTACCTAAAGATAAAAGAAATTTCCACACAGTCTTTCATCTATAAAAGCTATTGAACTTTCAGAGAGTAAAACAAAAAGAGCTAGGGAAAAGGTTAACATGAAGTTACCATGCTAGGCTTGCTCATGACTCAGATCCTCATCAGAGTGTAATCCTGACACCATGACAACACTGAAGTACAATTTTCAGTGCTATCTAAAGAAATATTAACAATATCTAGAGTGAAATAAAAACAAGAGTTGGTTTGTCAGCTGTTGTTTTCAGAACTTGGGCTGGTGAACAGTGGAAAGATAAGGACTGGTAAAGAAAAGTGACTTCAGCAAAAGACGTTATAAGGAATTGCAGCCTCAATAATAATTTCTCCTAATCCTTTCAAATCTTCCTTTTGGATATTTCTTACAAGTGTTTAGCCTTTTTTTTTTTTCTTCTGAATAATTTAGATATGTTGAGTAGAAAAGTCACAAGGAAACAGGACAACCATTCTCCTCAGACACCTGACACGTCTCCTTTGGGCTGCTCCTTTTCTATTCACAATTTGTGGAATAAAGACCAGAAGATATGTCTAGTTCATTCAGAGGAATAAACACCTTAGGCTGAATCCCAGTAAGTGTGCCAACCAAGCCCTAAAAACCCAGTCACAAATATGTTGAGGTTTTCCTCAAACAATGGAGTCTACTTCCAGAATGCCGATATATCCAGGAAAGCAAGAGTGTGCCGTAACTGCATGTCTTGCAGCAGAGCAAGAAGAGCAACAGGAGCTGAAAACTGCAGAGACAGTTGTTCTTTAGGGTGAAAGGCTGAGCCAGGAGGACACAGATATCCTGGACTCAGTTCACAGCCTTGCTGCCAGCTTCCTGCCAGGGGTGCGGCAAATCAGCAGAATGCTGCAGCCCAGTTCCCCACCTACACAACAGGGTCAGATCTTCCTTTCTCCCACACACATTCTGTCTCCCTCAGTAGCAGCTGAAGGCTCAGCAGCAGCACTGCTCCTGCCATAGAACCCCTCTGCACCAGCCTCCCTGAAGGGAGACAAGGGACCTACACATGTGGATGGAGAGACCATCGCCTGAAAACCACGAGAAATGCATGTGCCATGAGATAGCACATGCAAAGTCTCCCAGGAACTGGTAAATTTAAGACAAAAAGCTGATGAAGGTGACCATCAACCAGCAATGGGATTACTCTCACCCTGCCAAAGGAGGAAATGACCTGCTGCATGCAGAGGGGAAGTACAGGTGTGATACACAGCTCCTGCTTACAGGCACCTCAAATGAGATTCCAAACACCTTGCTAGGAAGCACAGTTGTGCCCAGGATGACCATCCACTTCTGAGTAAGTGTACTGCAGCATCGGTGTCTCACTGCTGCTCCAGCTGTGGGCAGATGTGTGACCTGCACTAAAGAGTATGTGAATTAATAGAGGAAATAGCTTTCTGCCATTAACATCTCAAGTCTACTAATAAAACACAAGTTTATAAGAGATGTTCTAACAAGTCTGGCTGTGCTGTGTTCCCACTCCAGTCCTGATTCCCCTTCAGGAAAATTCACAACACTTCCTCAGGTGTATTTAAAGTATGTAATGCAGTATGGTCACAACTCTTTCAGGACCTCAAAGAAGCTAGTTTTACCTTGTAGACTCTGTATTATTATTATTATTATTAATATTCTCAACAGCAAGAAAGGGTTGTAGTTCAGAAATAGTCTAATAGTCTCAGCTTCAATTTACTATCTTGATTTATACTGAGTGTAATCTACTGCACTTGTAAACAAAGGTTAGTTCTGAGCTTTTATACAAGTGAAATACTATAAGCCAGCATCATGATGCAGACAAATAGAACAAAACTGGGTTGAACAAGCATTTCCAGATTGATGAATTGTGCAATTTGCAACCTTATTGCTCCTTTAACAAATGAGCTTGAGTCATTACAGTACTTTGTTTCTGGAAAAAAAAAAATATTCTTTGTAACAGGTATTAAATGAAGTCAAGAGATTTGAGGGAGTTTAAATTTACTGCGCTGATGCCAGAGGTTGAAACCAATTAATTTGAGAATAAAAATCTAGCAAGGGAGAAGACATTCATTTTGATGAACCTACTTTTATAATGCAGGTCTCCCAGACAGCAGCTTGTCCTTGGACTGTTGTGAGGTGTCCAGGTAAGATCAGCAAGGGAAGTGACAATAGCAAAAGGAGCACCTGGAGTTTTGGAGGTAGATCTGAAACCTTGTTCATCTATAGAATTGCATGCAGATCTGTACAACTCACATGCCTGAAATCATAAAACAACAAAGATTCATAGCTGACACTTCATGCTTTGGGTATATTCGTGAGCTAAAAATACTTTTTAAATCAACAGTAACAATGTGCATTTGTTTGAGATAACATAACCTTTTTTAATTTTTTAAGACAGTAAGAATCTGATGGTTTAGATACGATTTCCTGAAGTACTTCTAAGGTTTTCCTAGTCCAGGAGAGAATTCTTCAATACAAGTAAAAACTGCATACATCAAACAAAAAGCTGAATCTTCAAAAAATAATTTTGGTTCTGACGTACGATTCTAGATTTTTGGGGGGAATCATTCCTACTCTTCCCCTCACCTCCAGCAACTAATGCCATTCACAAAGTACAGCACTACAGTCAACTCTGAAACCTGATTTCAGTTTTCATGTCTTTGCCGATATTTTCATATTTAGGACAAAGGATTATGCTAATGCTAAACCATGGCAGAGAAATTAAATACAGGAAGGAATTTTAACAAATAGCAACACACTAGATTCTCTGCATTACTAACACAATGGACAGCTAATACCTGTACTTAAAAATGCCTCCACTGTCACTTGCCTACAGCAGCAGGAGGAATTTCCTGGTTTCTTTACACTCACAACCATATATGCTATCAAGCTGCCTTCTCACGCATAATGCTCATATGGGTTTGATTATAATTATAGATCACAATGTCCAAATTCTAAGTAACATTTTCGGGCAGTGGATTTCAAAGCCAGACAGCATTTTTACTCTCCTTTTATATGTGGGAGAAGAGATTCAGAATAGAAAATTGACTTATACCAGGATTCTTCACCCACCAGCACAATGCCCAAAATAGTACACAGTCCATAAAGGAAAGTTCTACCATAACTGCTTAGCTGCTATCAACAATTGTTAAAAATCATAGAGGAAACACTTGCATATTGGAAAGAGTGGAACACTTGCTCCTTTCTGACAGCAGGAGAAGTATTTTTGTGTCTTTGCCCACCAAGTTGATATAAGACATTGCCTAGCTAAGGGCAACAGCATTTTTTAACCAGAGACAGATTATCTGACAGGGGTCTCCATTCTGCTCCCTCTAAAAGTAAATTGGAAAAGAAAATGGGAACTTTTAGCAGTAAAGAGACAGATAAAGCCAGGAAAAAACAGGCAGATGAAACAAAAAAGAAAACAGTATGATCAGCAACAACAAAGGGTAATATGAATCATAAGGCAACTGAGAAACCAATTCAGCTGTGAGACTGTGCAATGAGGCACATTTCCCTGACAAGTGGAGTCAAATAGAAAACCTCCAATTCCAGACTCTCCCCCAGAGAATTTCTCTTAGCCCCAGGGCCAGTCACTCTCCAAGATCATGATTTGGCATGAGTCTCTAACATGGAATAATACCAGAGCAGATCACTATAAAGCCTGATTCATCCATTATCTTTCATAAAACTGCCTGGATTTTCAAAACATTCACTTTTTTTCTTTTTGTTTTTTTTTTTTTTTTTAATGTAGAAGTATAGAAAGTGCCAATGATGAGGCCACCAAACATGTCTAGACTCAGGTATTGAGTCCAAAGAGATCATCCAGAAATCAGTTCCTGGCTGAATGAGACAGCAGCTCAAATTTAGGGGCAGTGAGGGTCACCCACATCTGGTCCACAGCACCTGTAGGTTACACAAAACCACGCACATCTGGCCTGAGGAAAACAAATTAAAAGCAAGGCTAGACTGAAGAACGGAAGAAAAAAATAAATCTCACATTACATTCCTGAGGGGAGAAACAGAGCGAATTATACAACTGGGAGTGAGCATCTCGTGTGTATAGTACTAAAGCAGAGGGCAACTAGGAATGGTGTTTCTCTAAATGCTGTTGGCACAGCTTATCCTCCCAGAGAGTCAGGTATACCAGAGCAGTAGCTAAAGGAGTAGTGGGCTGAACACACCAGCCCTGATTTGAAATCTGATTACATCAATGGAAGCACTGCATCTGGCATCAAGAGTTTTTGGATCACACCCAATATCAACAGCAGCTTTGAACTGGAACAAACTTTCATCATTACACAGATCTTCCTTGGGCTCCATCTTTTCCAGTTTTATTTAACACAGAATGACAGCCCCCTTTGCAAATTAAACAGCTGGGGAACAAATTAGCCAAATCTCCTTACAGAGTAGAAAATTAGGAATGGAAGTCAGATTTTTGCAGTATCAGTGAGAAAGCTCTGGAAGTTTTCAAATTAAATTAAAATTCACCCAGTGAGGCAGGCTCACTGGTTTTCTCAGTGTGTTCACACCTCCCAGCACATTGATCTCTAGGCACAGCAGGAGTACAGAGCACAGACCAGTGATGCCCCTTGAATCAGCAAGGGTTTGTTCCAGTTGATGCCACATAAATACAATAATCTTTTCCAAAGGCAGAAACTAATTTAAGAGACCACAGAAAAATCAGTTTATTAAAAAGATAAAAGGAAAAGATGGAGAGAACACATGAGGCAAGTAAGAGTGAAAGGAACATTTAGTTTCACAGAGGAGTTGTACATAAAATTAGCATGCTCACATGTGAAATGCAAATATGTGAGAAATACTAACTATATTTGTTATCTCAGATTTTTTTTCTAGATAGCATCCTCCTTTCTAACCTTTTTAACATCTTAATTTATTAACAGAGTCTTAAAAAACCCAGCATAACTTTAATTGAAATAAAGAAGCTGAATCCCCACTGGAAATCCCAAAACACAAGGCATGGCAAAAGGAGCTGCAAGACAAATGTATGGGAGACAGCTGACTTTGGCAACAGTCTGGAAGGGTTCCCCTTAGCTCCTCCTCCAAAAGTTTACTTACAAACATATTCTCATACAGAAATCAGTTCTCTGCACCTTAAGAAAAGTACATATAAAATATGTCATTGTCGTTCCTTTAGACTTTCATTTTTCTTGGCCAACTGCAGGAAAAAGATATAAGACAGCAGAGTGAAAAAAAGAAGAAGACGGAGACATTTGGGAGTGAAGGTAAAGCAAGAATGTGAGGCAAGGAAATGTTAGGGATGGGGTGGTAATGAGAAGTCTGGAAGGATAAAGCAAGGAATGACTGAGTGAGAAAACTGGAAAGACAAATGTGATAATACAGACACAGTAAGTAAAGACAATACCAGGAGAGAAAAAGACAGTTCATGAAAAAAAATGGTACCTTATCCCTTCAAAATTGTCATAACCTATACACAGAGCAGGACTGAACTAAAGATTCACTATCAATGTTCATTCTATCATTGCCTAATTTGTTTTTTGGCAGGCGCTCAACTTTACAACCTTCATGTCCTTTTAATGTTGTTTTTGAGTGCTTGTAACACCTTATCTGAGAGGCTGAGACTTACCCATCACAATTGCAGTTTTCAGATTTAAATGCTTCTTGAGCAACCAGAGCATAAAAGTGTGTCAAAACAATCCTTTTTCACGCCCAGCACACTTGGAGCTAAAATGGTCTTCTTTGAAATCCTTTGAAAAAGACTCACTTCTGAGAGTAGAACAAGCATGAAGAATTGCACATCAAGAAGTAATTTGGGGGGATGTTATAAACCATGTACAGAGACAAATTAAAATGAAAGAGACATCCTGTCTGTGCTGTCTAAATTGTGTGGTACCCCCATAAACATGAGGTGTTTGCCAGTAATCCTCAGGGAAGATACCTCCAACAACATATTTCACTTAAAAGGTTTAAAGAGAACTTTCACAATGCAATCCATGGTTTGGAATTTTTAGAATTTAGGAATTGCACAACATCCTTGCTTATGGGTGGCATCCAAACATGAGACATCTTACTTAGCGTCAAAGTGCTTGGCATGGTTGGAAGCATTCCTGGTGTATCCCTGCAGATGCCTTTGAAGGATGTTGTAGCTGAAAAACTACTGCAAAAAATTTGGGTGCTAAGCAACTTTAAGCATTGCCTCCAGTAAAAGCATTTAAAACTTGCAAAAGATGCAAAGACCTTAAGTAGGCCATTTCACTATCTATTTACTTCAGCTTAAAGGTTTAGCAAAGTAGACAAGAGTTTCCAAATTCATCTTATAAAACAGTCTTATACTATGGCCTTTGAGATATTTTCTTGGAATTACATGTGATCTATTTTGCCTGATTTTCAGCCTCCTAAACATATATTATTCATAACACTAGATCTTTGATGCTAAGATGCTTCATGTTTGGATGCCATCCATAAAAAGGGATGTTGTGTAATTCCCAAGAACTCCAAACCATGAATCCCAGATCCCAAATGACAGAGCAGATAACAAATGCTCAGAACAGGTGAGAGCGCTGAGCAATGTGTGATGAGCAGCCTTGGCACAAGCAGCCTCTGATAACCTTTGAGATGCTTTTTGAGAGCCCCCTCCTTTGACCAAGGGCCATGGGTATTTACCTAGTTATATAGACATTGCTCTAATAAAACTGATAGAGCAAGAAATGCTGCAGTTCACTAGTTCAGACTATAATAACCTACTATCTGTAGCCCATCCATTTTATTACTCTAAATCCTACCTTCATTTATGTTAATTTTCAATAAATAAGTGCAATCCAGTACTTTCATTGCCGCAATCCAGTGCTTTCATTGCCACAGTCCTCATTCATTACCCTGGAAGAAAGTTGCACTAACTAAATATTTAGCTTTATTTACAGGTTTGTTTGAATACAGATCTTCTTGGTTTAGCCAATATATACTAAGTCACTCAGTGCCACCATGAGTAGGCAATCAGGGAATAAACAGCATCTGTTACTTCTGTGAGGTAAAGGTTTTCCTTTGCTGCTTTTAATAAACTTCTGCAGTGTAGGCATCTCAGACTACTGCTACAGCTTTCTGCACATCTGCTCTCCATGAGATACAAGACAAGAATCCACAATTAGAACTTTTTAAAGCGCTTTTATGTCATGTTTTTAATTTCATTTCTGCAAGCTCGGGTAGTTTTAAAATTGTTTCATTTGAGCATTTCTTAAGTTTTGAGCAGCCAAAAGGGGAGATGCAAAATAAGCCCCTTTAATTTTCGTGCTATTAAAAAGCAGCTTGTCAGGATTGGCTGGAGCAATTGACATTAAAAGAAGCATCTGTATCTTAATGAGCTATTACCAATATTGCCCTAGCACCACACCCAAATAGATGGAATTCTCTGTGTTTTTATCACTTTCAGTAATCTCCAAATTCTACATTCTCTTGGGAAAGATTCATGGCTCAGTCTGATACATTGCTGCCTCTGCAAAATTGCAATTCAGCCAAACAGCAGCATCAGTAAATGTAATGTCCCATTCAATTCATTGTTCCAGATATGACTTTGAAAGCCTAGCAGGGCTACTTATAAAACAATGATATTAAAAAAGCCATTTTTATCTTTCTCCATATATTTGTATTTACTAGGGAAAGGAAAATAACTGTGAAAACCACTAGAGCCATTTTGAAGAGTAATAAATTAGATCCTAAAACACAGGAAATGAAAATACTGTGATCCTCCTAGTATCAATGACTCTGAGTACAGACTAATATTGGCTGCATATTTAAACAATCCAGCTGATAATTGAGGCTACCACACACGCAGGGTAGTGCAAGTAAGGCAGTCGTATCAAAATGAAAACAGAGAACCTTGTTTCTTCATTTCCTGGTTCTTTTTCTGTATATCTATTTCTAAGCTTGAAGTCTCCTTGGTATGCATTTTAGTTTTAACATCTATGCAATGAACATAGATAGATAAAGCATATAAATACATATATCCATATTTAATATTTATATATTCCTGAAGGAAAGCATATACAGCGTACTAATAATGCTGTTTCTTTCCCAGAAAGAGCTGTGAGTTCCAGGAGTCTGGTCATATCTCAAGGATGACATATTTCAGTCTCTTAGGTGAAAAGAGGCAAGGAGATAGCCAGCTGGCTTGTGTGAACTTAAATTTTGTGTGCCAGCTGGACCAGCAGTAGCATTGCTGTTAGCTTTGGAGGCTGCTGCCTGCCTACTAACTGCAGGAAGAGCAGAAGAGTTAAGAAGCAAAACCTACATGCAAACAATTTTCCATCCCATATGGAGTTGTCATTATCCCTGTGAGCGTAATTAGGTTTGCCAGATTTGCAGTGCTGTAATGCAGAGATACCCTGAGTCAGGCTGCTCAGCTGCCTGCCACTCACACGGCATTTCCAAGTCAGGCCTCGTTACCCTCCTGGCACTGAACAATGAGGAGAAGGTGGCACCTCAGTGCTGCTGTTCCTAGGGGGAGGCTGAAAAACTCTTGAAAGAATAAAGGAATGAGATGCTCAACAAAAGTGGAATATGCAGCTGCTCCTAACCCTTCTGATTCCTAAACCCCAGATATCTGGTTATAGTCTTTCAGTTAAGGTACAGCCAGTGTGTCTGCCACAAGATAAGTCTTTCTGCAAATAATCTTAAAACCCCATTTTCACTGACTCTCAGGTGCTGAACTTAACAGAACATACAGAATATATTTAATTTCTTTTCTCTTTCACTGACTTAGCATAACAATTACCACATTTCTGCAACATTGCCAAATACACCTGAATATGACACTTAGTTTGAAACCCCTGAGGCAGAGGCCACGGCTGAACTCAAATTGTAAGTTGTCAGAGACTGTTAAATTGATTATGTGTATGTAAGTTTTATAGACAAAGGAACTAAAGGGCAGAAACTGACTCACACTTATCCTGCAGATCTGTGGCAGGAATGAGAACAGAGCACATATGCCTTGACCTCAATCTTGCATGTGAGCCAAGTGCACTGTCTCTTGATTTAACCTGTAAATTTAGTGAAGAGACAGCTGTGAGAGTTATGGTATCTCCTGTTAACCAAGACCACTAACACATTGGATATTTGGAGCAGCTCTTTTCACAGTTATGAAGGAAATACTAAGTACAATCTCCAGGGAAGAAGTCAGCTTGTTCAAATGAAGTAATCTTAATTCTGAATCTTTGTTCCGGATGTAAACAGACACCTCCAAAAATGCCACCTGTACTATCTTCTGTTACTCCAGTTGAGCCCAGAAAGACAAAGAGTAAAAGATGAAAACACATTGACTGAGGCAGATTTAAAATAATTTCATGTCAAGCCAATAATAATAGAGAACTACCCCACTCAGTGTTTCACTCATACCTGATTCATGAAGATGGGACCACCTATCTAAATCATATCAAGATACTTACTGTTGTGAACATAATAAATTATACTGATGACACAATAGGCCAAAGTTAAAAACATAGAGAACATGAGATAAATTCAATATTATTGAGAAAATAATTCACAAAATAAGCATAGGTATTGCAGACTCTGCAGCCTACAGCCCTCACTTGTGACAGTCAAGGACATGACCAAAGGTCACTGCATCTCCTCCTACCTATCCACTGGGGCTTGCTCCCCTTTCAGCTGGGAAAGGCAAGGCAACTTCAGGTCTCATCAGATGGACAAAGCCTTGGCACATAACAAAACTCCTACCAAAGACTACCAAGGGCTGGGGATCAGAGTTAATCCCAGAGTTCAGTAGCTGGAAATGCCTGGTAACACAGATTTCAAGGATAGTGAACCATAAATATAGACATAAAAAAGACAAATGTTATGCTATTGCACCACACACGGTAGAAGAAGGGAAAGCACCGTGTATTACTCTGTAAGACCCTGTTTAGAATTACGCTTACAAATTTCAGTTACATGTTTTATGATGCATTAGGACTACTACAAGTCAGAGAAGGGCTAAAATGATGAGAGCAATGAATGTTATTTTACATAAAAAGCACAAAATTCAGAAAAAAAGAGGCAATCCAGAAAAAAAAGAGAAAAATGCCATCAATTCTTGGAGAGCTGTACATGAATTCACTGGATTAAGAACACTGGAGGGAGAAAATAGCTGTTGAAATGCAGTCCAGACTGAAGAGTCAATGCATATAACCAGACTATAAATAAGTACAGAGTGGACCCTCCATAAGACAAATGCATATCCAGAATGTTCTACTCATGCAGGTAAGAGGAGAAGATATCGGAAGCACTTTTGGTGGAGCTGGTGCATTTATAAATAGGTTGATATGCCAATATGCTTAGCACAGCAGCTTAGATTTGATGATCTATGAAATCTTTTTCACTTCTTTTGCTAAGTGATTATTGTAGTAATTGAATTATGAAAATTCATGTATCAGTACAACAAAACCCATCATGGGCTGCTGCTGAACAAAGCAGATCATTTCAGAATGTTTATATAGTTTTGCTGGGGGAAAGAGTTGCATTGTGTGTTCAAAAACCTTAGTTTTTTTAACTATATAAAGTTGGCCCCTAAAAAATACTGGTTTTACTCAAACTTTACCAGGCTGATAAGCTTTATCCCTTGGTCTCTAAGCCCATCTAATACTTGTCCCATAAAAAGCTGGATGATACCAGAATCTATCATTTTATTCTTTGAGGTCATTTATAAAAACATCAACCATCTGCCCTTAGAGTGGCATAACACAAGACATGAATGCAAATTGGAGGTGAGACATTTGTCACCGGAGCAGAAACAATTTCATTCCAGATAACATGTGTGATATACAACCATTCCTCATATTTTAGTTTTCCTTGTTTGCCTTTATTTATGGGCCATAAAACTGTAATTCAGCAGTGAAGAATGAAACACTTTATAGAACTTCTATAGAGTATTTACACTTCTTGCATCAGATGTCACTTTTTCATGGTAATGGGACATACTGGGAATCCCAGAGCAATGAAGATTTATGGACCTCTGGACTGCACTGGTAGAAATACAGAGCACCGGGAGCAGACTCTCACAATGAGCTGAAACTAGTAAACTTACATGTTAATTAGAAATCTCTGGCGGATTTATGGGTAACAGCATAAGTTAATGGGAACTTCATTCTCTGTCATCCATCATTCTTGTACAGACAGTAATAATGTAGGAAAATAAAAAAGTATTTAAAATAAAGACAGTGTCTGACAAAGGAATTTTGAAATGTTGCAATCCTTTTAATTTACAGGCTTTTGCCAGAAGTTTGGCCTCCAAGAATTCATTACAAAGACAGTTGGTAACACTTCTTATATGCCAAGGATATTTCTATGACAAAGAGAAATTTTAATTATAAATAAATAAATAAATAATAAAGGAAACCATAATGAGCCAGGGAATTGATAAGTAAGAAACTTGTTGCTTGCAGAATATTGTCAGGTCAAACTTTGGCCAGTTTCTTGTGGGAATTTGGGTATAACCTTACCCTTACATATGAGCAGCTCCATTTAGGACAGCAAGGCCATTTGAGATGAGCAAGATTATGCCCAGGCCTGTATCTCTAGGGGGACACAGCCATGGCTACACCAGAAAAAAAACTCATGATTTTACAAAGGATCCAGAGTATTAAGTCTGTTACCTGCACTGACCTTAGCTCTGACAGATGGAAGCAATGGCAAAAAAGTACCTCCAAACCCAGTAGCCAAATCACCACAAAAACACAGATGACTGCTCACAACAGGCAGTTCTAGCCAATGCTAGGTGAAACCACCAGAATTTAAAAACACATTTAGGAATAAGAATTTGGGAATCATCTCCCAAATTTTTCAGAGATTGACTGAATCATACCTAGATTCTCGAGAGAGTCGCCCAAGAAATTAATTTCTATGCTCCGCTTCAAAAATTGTGGGTACTCCTTTTTATCCCTCTGTTTTAGTACAAAAGGACAATCCTTGTGCAAAATGTCATGTCATGTCAATGCTGTGAGAGAACCCATTTGCCCAGACGAAAACTGTAAGTTTTAGTTGTACTAAGAGTCACGGAACATGAGAATATTCAGTGGATGTACCATGAAGTAACTGCATCTGTGCATATCTAACTGAAATTGCTTCATGAGGAAAAATCCAAGCTGTTTGACTTCCAAGCCAGGTGCCACACAGTGTCATTTTGCTGTATCTACCCACTATCAAAACAGAGTAACAGGAGTGAATTAAAAAAAAAACAAAAACATCAGCGACATTAGCTCACTATCCTGTTAGCAACATTTACCCCAGAATCAAGCTCCATGAGATTTGGGTTTTTCCAGGGCTGCAGATTAAGATAGGGAGCATATGTCAAGAGCAGCTGAAACAAAGCCAAAGTGTGTTTTACCCAGAGCCATGTCGGGGCAGCAGAAGTAGCAATAAAGTGTTATTTGGCTGGCCCAGCTTGCCTTGCTTCTGTTGAAAGACTAATAATGATGGCAAAACAAAAACTTCATCCTTTATTAAAGCATGAGTGTATTTGTTTCCTTTTACTGTGAGAGACAAAAAGCAAGCTTTGACAAAACAAAGGTAAAATGAACAGCAATAAAACAATTTAGAGATCTAAATATTTCAAGGGTATATGGATCATGTATGATAACACCATTCCAGATAAACTTTATTACCTGAGCCTTGATTTACACTGAGTATTACTTAATTTGGCTTTCTAGGTGAGCTCTTAGGACCAGAATTATGTCCACATAAACAAGCATCAAGAAATTGTGTCCAGATTACCAAAAAGTGCCTAGAGAAACGAGACACAGCTGAACAACTGTAAATTATTTTCTCTCAAGAAAAACCCTCGGGTGGGATCATCATGGAATATGGTTGTACAACTCAGAAAATTACACAATTGAAAGGAAGCAAAATTATCAGTTAAGCAGTGATTAAATAAGATTGTTGTGGTACTTCTAAAAAATCCAACTAGCTTCTGAAAAATAACAACTACCTAATTTAGACCTTTTTCCCCAAAGAAACCTTTAGTCACAAATGGGACCTCTCACTATGAGGTTAATATCAGCCCCAAGGTTTTTAGTTCTTCGAATTGAAATACATTTTAGGGAGCATCTTAGGTAAATAAGCTTTTAGAGATAGGAAATTAAATCTCACTAACCTGTGGAACATATTTACATTTATTATAGAAAGCCTAATAAATTTTAAATGGCAAATATCTCTGGTGTATCTGAGTGGTACCTGGTGATACATCAGTGCTAAGACATCAGATAAACAAATTAGTATCTGAATTTATGGGAGAGACAGCCATTCAGTAATAAGTTTATTACACTCCAATCTAGACTTACTATTTATTCAAACTCTTGGTTTGAATACAACCTCTCTATAGGGTTATGTTTTAAGCAAATTTACTTCATACAGGGTTTACATCTGCTACAAGGTATAATTACTTTTGAATTTTCTTTTTTATAATCACTTTTGCATACTTACAATAATATGTAAAAATTTTGATTCAGCTTCCTGATGGAGTCTCATAATTTCAGTGGTCATTGCTGTGCTGGGAAGGTATGAGTTCTTTGTCAACCTTCATGCCATATTGTGGAATCTATTATTTCTGGGCTTTCTTACCTGTCTGCTTGCTGCTTCCTTGCACAGGAAAACAAGATATTAATCTTCAGCTCATGAATAAGTAGTCTATTAGTGCTGAGACAGAGTGATTTGTCAATATTTTTGAAGCAGTAACTTCTCAGAGCACCTTTAGAGTTCCTCTTGCAATGCTAAACAGGAGGTATTCCTGACAGGTCCTTCAGATTCATCAAATTTAATATGAATTGATACTGTCTCAAATAAATGCTTATTCCTTCTGCTCTTAAGCCTCTCAAGCTCTCCAAAGTTAACTGACTCCTAAAGTCTTCTTTGAATCTGAATATGGCATCATAAACTTATGAATAGACCTTAGAGAGGTACTTTGAGTTTCTTACAGAAATTTGCGAGGATTTGTCAGACCAATTCACTCCAGAAAATTTTGTTCAAATTACTTTTTATATTAGTAACTAGTTGTGACATGATAGAACCCTACTGTGCCATACCTAACTCCTCTCACTGTTCATGTAAGGAGTAAAGAGAAACATTATGTGACAGTTCCTATTAAGATATGTCTGCAACACAGGTCCAATACAGGAAATCCATCCTGATTGGAACTGTGCTTAATCACTTTCTTCAATTCACTGCAGTCAAGGGAACATAAATATGTGCTTTAAGTGCTTTACCAAATGCAGTGAATTGTTAGCTAAAGCTTACCAATGACTTAAGTCATTGCCAAGCAAAGTTTACTGTGGCTTAAGTATATTGCCTTGACCGGACAGTGCTCGTATGAAATAGTTAACAACACCTGATAAATTACTTAGAAAATATGCAGTAATTTTCCTTATTATTCCCTTATCTTGGTCAGTGTGTGTGCAATTTTCAGAGCACAAATAAAAAGTCTGTCCAACAACTGCAAAATTATAAAAGGAAGAAAAAAGCAGCAAGGGCAGAAAAGCACTTCATTGCATTGGCAGCTCTTTTGGTGCCTTGGTTTCTCTGGATCTTCACTTGTCCATTGCAATTAGAAGACAATTATGGGATGATCAGGAGTAAAGTGAGGTCAGAGACTTGACAAAAATGTTTTGTTGGAGCATGCAAGTACAAAAATGTAACTATCAGCTATTACAGGCTTGAAACACAAGGCTTTGCCAGCAGCCAGCCAAGGCTACAAAACAAATTCCTATAGGGGCAAAGGGCTGTTAAAAATGGCATCAATTCTCACTCCAAATGCAAATCACTCTTTTTCTGTCTTGCTTCCCATAAGCAGATAACAATCTTACCAAAACAAAGCACTCGCACTAAGTCTCTAGTGCTTCACATGGGGAAGGGATGAGACAAACACGACAGATGCTAGTCACCTCACGTACCGTAAACTTGCTAGGTGCTCGTATACTTCACAATGAAAGCAGAATGAGAACCTACATAAAATAGAATGGCATACAAGAGCAGGGGAGGAGGAGACTGACAAGGGTATCATTACTGGGAGAGCAGGATACAAAAAAAGCTACTGAAGACATGCTGCTGCAGCTGAATTATGTAGAGCTCTGAAAGAGAGCAAGCTCGAATTTAACTCTCTGATTTATGCCCTGTTTCTGTTTCCTCACTTATGACGTAATCATTAATCAGCAGTGAGAAAAAACTGGTTTTTGATTAAATTAATCATGAATACAGCCCAGAAATAGTTCTCTGCAAGTATTCTTTTGAGCAAACACTTCACTCCCACAGCTTTTCAGAAAAAGCTCCATAGCTGATAAAATAAGCACAAACATGATCTAAGCAAAACTCTATTTAGCAATTGTCAAAACACTAGTGAGTAGATTTCCTCATTATTCACTCATCTCTGCTGGTATCTTCCCAGTCAGGGTGCAGATGAGAACCCTATGCTGCAAAGCAACAAAGGCAGGAGGGAGAGAAAAATTTCTAGCTGGGCTGGAAACATCTCTCCTCACCTTGGCGCTAGGTACGTCTGAAATTCAGGGCCAGAATTGTTTCTGGCAGCTCTCAAGCAGCAGAGAGGGGGATTGCAAGCCAAAGAATGGCTTTTTGAAACAAGAACAGAGCTCCTGCAAAAGCCATTTCCTTGCCTACAATCACTCTTTCATCTCGGGCCATCTGTCTGATGGAAGCTGCCTGACCTATCAATACTAAATAACATTACATGGGCAGCTCTGTTCAGTGAGACTTAACGGTTTCAGCTTGTCTCTAGATTAAAATCACTCTTCTGGAAGGACTTGTGAACAAAACTAGGAACAGGAATCACGTGCCCAGAGAATATAAATGCCTTACCCTTTGAGCTGGAACTGTAGCTCCTCAATGCTAGAGGCTCTACCACTGGACTAACATTAATGCTCATTACAGTAATTACACATTCAGATAAAACACCTGGTTTACAAACACAATGACAACACGTTATATGTGTTTAAAAGCAAGAACAAAGCCCACTGACTGAAAGATCTGAGGATTTGCCTAGAGGCTTGTATATAACAGCCACTTTGAACAATTCTAAATTTAACCAATATGCCATAAAAATAAAATGCACAGCACTTCATACATTTGTCACTAGCACTAATTTAAACCACACTGTGGAATAAGCTATTTAAATGGGCTTGTTGACCTACTTTTTAATCCCAGCTTTTGGAGAAGAAAAGAAGTTAAGTAATAACTTAGAAGGTTATTATTTCCTATAAATCATATTTTTGCATGACTCTTACCACACAGTATTTCATTTTATGAGGATTTTTTTTTTCACTGAATGCAGGTATAGATTAAGCTGCAGAATGTTAGGAGACAGAAGAGTATTTTCATCCATTATCAGCTTGAAGTGATCCTCATTTGTCTGGTATTTTGGATTTTTTTTTTTTTTTTGCTAAAATCAGTTTTTTTCTCTGTCCTCTCATTCACTTCCATTTGAAAAGAATGAGATCATCTTGAACAAGGAAAGAATCTTGTTACCATACAAAACCATTTACAAAGAGGAATAAAGGGACTTTGTTTGATTTAGTTCATTTTTATAAAAATTCTTTCCTCAAGATCATTCCAAAAAATTATTCATTCTCTTCAATGCTTGCCCTAAGAATGTATTTTTAGGTTCTCCACTGTTCTGCTATACCTTCTACGTGTAAGCTCAATTCCAAGACATTTTTTTCTTAGGAGAGCAATTGTTCTGTATATCTTTCAATAGTGTCCAAGTTATAGAGTAAACTAAAATAGGTCAGAAAAAGTAAACTCTACAGTGCATTTCTTGCCAATAGCTTATATTTGGAAGCTGATGAGACAAGGTAACAGAAGAACTAATGGATAAAGCAAGAATTTGCAATTTTTCAGATATGGGACTAGAAACTAGATGCAAAACTGGGTCTCTATGATTTTGCTTTTATACTAGACATGCAAAAGGTCCAAAATAAAAAAAAATATAATGGATTTCTAATAAGGGAAAGCTGTACATTTGACATGTCTCCCTGGCATTTGTAGGCAGCTCTCAGCAGGAAAGCGAACAAGAAAGTTCCTTTTCAAGTCCCCATCCACAAGCTGGATGCACATGAAAAACATACAAAATCTATCATGTTTATAACCTGGTTTGATGTACAAGAGACCAAAAACATACCTGGAAGCTAGGAAAAAAAAATGGCTTTGAAGTACTTATTCTGTTAGGCATTTAGCTATGGCAAGCTGGACTTTGTCATATCCTAACTCACCATGCTTCAGGATGTTCATCCACTGCTCTGTCTAGGTGACATAAACCACAAAAGAAGCTAAAGATCTACCAGAGCAGAATAATCCTTTTCCTTTGAGGGATAGGCAGAAAGAGAAGGAACTTAAAAGTAAGGGAGTGGGGGGGGGAAGGTGAAAGCAATTTGAGGGTTCTGGTGTCATGCACACCAATGTAGCTGTTAACACCTGGACAGCAGAGGCCACTGGACCTGCGCACATTCACAGAAATGAAGTATCACCTGAGTAACAAATATGTCAATCTAAATTTTTCTAGAAACCTATGTTCAGCAAAGAAGGAACATGTCCTGTTTTCCCTGGGACATACGAATTTCTTAGTGATGTGCATGCTTGCAGTTGATGGGAATAGAGAATTGTGAAGCCAAGCTTAATTCACTCAGAGGTATAAAGGTGGTATTTTTAGCTTTAATCACAGTGAGGTAACAGTAAAGCAATCAAACAAAGCAAAAGGTACAGGAATGATAGGGTTAAATCAATAAACATTAATAAGACTAGGAAAGCCACACCACCACAAAACCATTTATGTAGGAGCTGGCAGGGAAAGATGGAATGAGGGAAATCATACCTTTTTCTTTTTTATAGTCTCTAAATGGAGGAAAAGAAAAGTGCCTGTAATTGCACAGCAGCAGAAATGCTGCAGAAAACAAAATGTATAAATAGGCCTGAAGAATGTAAACTATATTTATGCATGCAAAGTCAAAAAGTCATCTCCTGAAAAGGTCACAGCAGAGACACAAATATGAGACACACCTAAGGGACACAAATAGGTAACTGGATACAACAGTACAAATGTAGACTTCCAGTCCCATTTAAGAGGAGGTAGATAGGAATATATAGAGAATTAGGTACTGTCAATCACAAACCAGGTTTTGGTTTACTAACAAAACTCCCTCAATATTTAGTTGCAGTTAAAGTATAATGTTTAAAGAGAAGCCTACTGACCCATCATCCTAGGTTTTCATGGTCTGCAAAACTTTAGTTAGTTGAAGACTCAGGCACAGCTCCCATTTTTAGGGAGGGAGGAAAAAGAAGAAAATTATTCTAAGCCAGATTCATTTCAGCTAACCATAGCCTCACTTATCACCTTACTAGGAGATTATTATCTGACTGAATGATGGGGTTGTGTTTAGATTTTTGCACACTTGTGCAAAATCATAAGCAAAAACCTGATAGGAAACACAAACCAGATCTTCTACTTACATTGTAAGAAATATACTGTGATACAAGGTACATATCTAAAGTTAAGGGGACAATTTAAAGGTGTACAAACTGCATGCAAAAGCAATCAAGATTACTTCCCAAGAACCCAGTAATAGTCAGAGCCCAGAAAAACTTGTAAATTCTCTTTGAAGAACAATGGTACTGAGGATTAAAAGGAATATTTAGAAAATAGTTGGACTTCTATTGTAAGTATAAGTCAATCTTATATACTTATATAAGTACGTATATATATACTATACTTATATATATGTGTAGTATATATATACCATACTTATTTTGTATTTATTAGTATCTAACATAAAGTATCTTTCAGAAAGCTTTCAGATCATCAGCTTCCTTTAAAATCCTGCATGTCAACATTTTAGCCACTGTCTCTGTGGCTATTGGTGCACTGTATATGCACCAATAAACCAGAGCACTAACCATTTTCTTTGCAGCAGGCAGCGTGTCTCACTTTATTGCAGAGCGCTGGGGAGCAGAGCAGATCCAGTGGCTCTCCTGGCTTTGTTTTAGCATATTTCCATGTGTCTCTGGCTACAGAGAAGAGGGCTTCTTCAATCAAATCAGACACCCAAGGACAGCGGAGAGAAATGCAAAGGAGAAGTGGAAGATCTATGGTGCAGAGTGTGAGGCTGTGTCTCCTTCCCTCTCTGCTCCAAGAATGCCATCCATGTGCCACCTGCTCCACATCCCCTACAAGGCTACAGACCTGCCCTTTCTCTCAACTCACTGATTAGGTGTTGCTATCTCCACGGAACATTGCAGACATCAGGTCCAAAATGGGCAGCATTTTCCAGCAGATTCATTGTTTAGTGAACATAAGATATAAAGCTGAAACCCAAAAGGCTCCTCAGGGTCTTTGAGCTCCTGCCAGATTTCTCCCTTTGGAGTCAGCCTTCAGGGCATGAAATATGTGTCACTTCCCTCAGCCAAGGCTCATGCAACATAAAGGCTTAGCTTTCTTCAAAATGTTTGTTTTAACACACCTCAGTTGGAGGATTACCACATTTTTGCCAGCTGAACTGTCCAGCACCACATACACTTACCATCTTACATTTCTTTAAAATAATATGGGTTGGAATAATGAAGTTATTATTGGTATTCCAAGATATTTCCAGGACAAATTATAGTTTTAACAGAAAGGTTTATAACCATAAAGAGGTATCATGGTGCATCATATAAATTTTTAAAATACATATGCATGGTATTTTTGATAATCATTTTTCACAGCATTCCTTTGTTGAGATTTTTTTAAAGTCTGAAAGCCATCCTCAAAGCTAGTGGAGGGTAGAAAGAAAGGTAGTGCCTTTAAGGCTACATTTTCTCACTCTAGCCAGGAAAAAATCTGAACCTACAACTAGGAAGACAGATTTGACACCTGACATTGTTCAAATCCCCCACATATCCCAAATCAAAACCTTACAGAGAAAGGTTACATAAAAATAATCCAGAGAGTGCAAGGAAAGTGAAGGCAAAGGAAATCACACAGGTTGTGACTTGATCCAAAGGACAAAGTGAGCCAAAGGGCCAGAGACCTGATTGGTATTTCTTTTGTCAGGAAAGGGAGTTAATGAAGAGGACATTATTTTATCTTTGACCTGTGTCAAGCAGTAAAAGTCATTTAAGTTTTCCTGCTAAAATTAAGTGGCACACAACAAAGAGGAAAGGGTCAGGTCAGGAGAGTTAATATTTGGCCACGTGGGCAGCGAGCCCAGACAGGGACAGTCAGGTCTGAGAACAGCTCATAGCGGTTCCTCAAAGATGGTGAAAATCCAAGGATGCAAAGCAAGTAGGGACTGACTAGAGGATTTTCTGTAGGAGCTCGCACAATTACCAAAGGGCAGATTTTGGACAGAACTATTAGCTAGTTCCCAAGTAAATCAATAAAAATAATGATAGAACTTTACCATCTCCCCTTACTCTGGTGTTTTCCCCTCAGGCCAGATTATACATGCTCTCTCCTAAAGCTGAGAAAGCACAGAGAATTTTTTTTTTTTTCATGAAGGCAAAACATTGTGTGATAACTACAGCACATTTCACTAACACTGAGAGTACAGGTGCGAAGTAGGAAGACACACAGCACAGAGCATGTTTAAATCTAATCTAGCAAACATTTCCAAACAAGATTTAAATACTGCACTGTTGCACCTCTAAACAGTAAGCCTTTGGTGCAGAATGGACTTTTAACACACTCACTACACAGCCCATACCCACCCACTTTGCATGTTCCTGTTGCTGCGTTTCCTTTTGGCAACCACACCTAACCTACTTCCAAAAGAGAACTAAGGCTGTACATCCAGTCAAGAGCAGCACAGTGTTGATCAGAGAAAGCTATCACAACAGGAAAAAATATAGTTTATAATAGGAAAACAGAGAGAAACAGTAGAGTGCAATTCTAGAACAGTAGCTTTTAAGGTTGTATACTTTTTTGATATATTTTACCTCTTGTGGATGAAATCAATGGGCCTACACTGTTTTTCAAAATCTAAAGTAGACAAGTCCCTTTTTTATGGCTTAAAAACATAATTTAGCCTTTGCTGAGCAGACTTCTTTCTACACACAAAGGATGTCAGTCAATTACATCGAAACAATTTCATTCAGGTCACTAAACATCAGTAGGTAGCATGATTTAGTGCCAGCAGTGTATTACACAAAAGCACAGCAATTTTGAGGTTTGGAATTGAAATGGAAATTGCAATGTGGATGAATATTGATGGTAAGAACATACAGCAGCAGGGAGCATCCTGCACTTACCTCATGACCAACCCATTCCTGACAAGGAATCCTTCTCCCACACCATATAACAGCAGCATTGTATTTTCTTAATTCAAGTTAATTTCTAGCATTTGCATGCAAACTCCTGTGCAAATGCTCTGGTCCCATATATCAAAAAAGTTAAAAAATAAAAAAAAAGAGGTAATTACAATTAGTTTCATAGTTCTAGATTCATAAAAGCTAGATTATTTCCTTGCATAATTGAATGTTTTTATTTAAAACTAACATTTTGCAATAGTAGATATTCCTGTAGATAGGAATAGTAGATATAGTCTTTTCTCTGAGAAAGAACTAGGATTGGTGATGACTTATGTTTATTGATCCAAAATTTCCAACTTCTTTGCTAACTCAGTGAAAGATATTGTGGTTTGGCCACTATTCAAAGAGGCCAAACTTCTAACATATGTCAGAAAAAGCATTTTGACATTTTCTTACAAAAATTAACAAAATGCACACCAGCTTCTTGTAACTAGAAGCAATTTTAATTTCCCTGTTTTTAATGGGCATGTAGTAATAGGATATGCGGTGATGGCTGTAAAATGAGAGTGGGATTTGATTGGATTTGATTTTAGGAAGAAATTCTTTATTGTGAGGCTGATGAGGAACAGGTTGCCCAGAGAAATTGTGGATGTCCCATCTCTGGAAATGTTAAGGCCAGGCTAGATGGGGGTCTGAGCAACCTGGTCCAGTGGAAGGGATCCTTTGCCTCAGCAGGGTGGTTGAAACTAGATTATTTTTAAGACCCTTTCCAATCTAAACCATATGAATTACTTATTTAAAAAAAAAATCAAACTGAAGTCATATCCTCTGCAATACACAGTATTTTTCTGTACACACTATGGGGCTCCTAATACCAATACCGAAAAATGAGTTCTAATTTAAAAAATAAATAAACAGAAAAAAAACAGCTGTCTCAACCAACACTACTCATCAAATTCAAAACTGGCATCATCTGTTGACCAGGAGGCAGCAGATAATTCTTCCAACTACTGCATTTCTCTGTTCAAAGCAACAATTTATTCTTTACTATTAAAAAAATTCATCTTGAAGAATGAGGGCTATTTCTTAGCTGTGATTATTACCTCTTGGCTCATATACTCTGACAACCAGAGGTATTACACTATGAAATTCTTTTTCCACATGATGGATTTCATCAATTGTTCTCTAGCAGTGTCTAAACTATCATGTTACACCAACCAAAGATCATCTTTACTCTGAAAGATTTGTAATTATGAAAAGATTTGGCATCATTTAAAAAGTGCTTCACTGCAGTTCATTGCCTTCACACTGCTGGTTTTTTCCTCTACGCACTGTTAACACAGGATCACATGTTCATAATCAAAGGCAAAAAAATCAAAGAACCAAACACTTTCTGATATTGTTCTAATACAATTTCAAATGGGAAAAAAAATGGCCCACATTTTGGGGAACATGGAGTGAAACCAAAAGGAACAATTGCAGCCTGTTCCCAAGAGCAGTGACTTTCCCATGTTGAAACCAGCACAAATTCTTTATGTCTTAAATGGATGGGAATTACAAAAATATTTCTTTCCTACTCTGTCCTTCATTAGGAATGATAAACAAACAAAATATGCTATAAAATCTAAAAAAAAAAAAAAACTGTTAGAAAGATGATTCTGCAGGTATAGAAAGACACTTAGATGGATACACCTTGGTTTACTAACAAAAGTCTCTGATGGCAAATAGTTCATCAAGATAGAAACTACCTCATATCAATCACTGAAGACCTTTAGGCAGTAGCATCCAAAACAACTGTCACAAATTGTGACAATGGACGTTCCAGTAGACGCTTTTATCATCACCAGCTTGAGCCTTGCACACCTAATGCATCTTTTACCAACTCAAATATATTTTACTAGTTTATAATATATAGTAAATCAAAGAGAATTATGCATTCCCTGACATGGTAAGTAACCATGTGTTCCTTATATCTGGGAAACAGTGTGCAGGATAATCTTAGAAAGTCTAAAGGTATATAGTCTGAAGGCCTGCCTCTGCTTTAACTTTTTCATGAAGTTTGAATTAGACAATGTTACGGGCTTTGAGAATGAAGTACAGCAGGCACAACCCATCTCTTAATGCAGCAACAGATTCACTCAGGAAAAAAAAATTAAAATAACCAACAAAAAAAACACATTTATGTGGGCACTTAGCAGCTGTTTAATATAGACACAAAATTTACAAATCATAACACTTAAATAATGACTCAATTTACAAATTATAACACTTAAATAATGACTCATCAGCGGAGACAAATAAGCAAAACCAGTTCAAATTTTAACCCTGCATAATGCAAGAGTTCAGTGATTTTTGGTTTTTATTGCAATAACATTATTTCTAGGGTCAAATATAATAACTTCAAAAAACCTTTCAATCTGCATAGACATTTATCAACATTATTCATTTCTAAAACTGATTTTCAATTCAGTAATACAATTTACTGAACATCCACATACTAGTAACATATTCGATTATAAAACCTGAGCTCCTAAACATTCTCAAAACAAGCTACAGACTTTCATCCATGGTTTCAAAAGCAGGAAGTTTCATAGTATTATGATTTTGAAATGTTGGAGCTGACTACAAGAACATGCCTGACTAGCAGCACATTGTTCATATTTTCTACAGCCACACACTGTTGAGAGCTGATTAGATATTAGACTTGATTTCTAATCTTTTTTTGTATTTTCTTTTATAATCTACAGAAAACTGAGTCTACACCACACATTCATAAAAATCTCACAGCAAAATAGGAACTGGACAAGGAAAAGAAAGAAGATAAAAATGGTATACTCCACTTTCCAACCTCATCATGCCAGAAAATAGGATGCTGCAAAGATCACTTATTTTCTTACCTAGGGGTTCTCTTCACCATGAAATCTGCCATAGGGTAAAGGAGAGAAACAGTCCTAGGAAAACTGAAGAAACAAGGCCAAAAGTTGTCATCCAGTAACACACAATAGGTACTTGAAGATTTTCTCCCAATGGATCAATAAATAAGTTCTTAGTAACACACATCTTCCCTAGAAGCTCTGAACAAAATTAAAATCTATCTACTTGCCTGTCCCAGAAGACAAAGCTCCCTTTTCTTCTGCCACTTAAACAATTTCTGCTGTGTTGGCTTGATTTTACCCTTCTGTTTGGTATGGTGTTTCTGTTACTGTTTCAAGTAGATGTGCCTCTTCCAAAAGGGAAATTATCAGGGTAACAAGGCTGTCAGTGCCTCCCAGTATGCCAGGGGCACTTTACAGACTGACAAAGGAGCTAAAAAAAAGGAACAGAAATAGTCTTCAAGTCCTGACACGTCTGAGATACAACACATCACAAGTCAGATGCAAATGAAGACTGCACACTTGAATTAGCCTTTATTTTCTTTCAGGGGAAGAGATAGTAAAAATAAATAAATTTCTTTCTACAGGCACCCTGAGGCACTTGGACAAGCTGTTACTAACCATTCCTTTCTCTGCTTTCCCACCTCCCAACCTGCTATATAATCTCTGATTCTAAGCATATATTTTAAAATGTTTTGTCATTTTAGCTACTCCACAGGATGGATTAGGATCCTTAAGACCTTTTCATTTACTGAACAATCAAACAAAATAAAAGGTTAATAGTTCAAGAATAGCTACAAGTAAAATGGACCCAAGTCACTCCTGGTCTAACCTCATTACTTCATAGACTCAGCTTTTACTGCCTGTTTTATACATAGCATCTCTGAAGTAAATAAAGCATAAGGGCTTTCAGGAGATGTTATACATTAAAATGAAATATAACAGAATAATTCCTTTTTTTAAGCACATTCCTCTGTCTCAACTTCATGATTTAAATAGGACACAGTAAAGAGTAAATAATATATTCTACAAGAGAACTAGTCTGGCTTGCTTCCTTGAGCATAGGTGACATGAGGTTAATTGGTTTTAATGCTGGGGTGAAATTTCTCTATTAACTTTTGTTCTTGTTATTGCTATTATATACCTGCATTTACTGTAATACAATTTACTGAATTAAGAAAACTATTGACAAAATCTGAATTAGCTAGATTTTCCTGTGTGGGAAGAGGAAGGTCAAAGACATACCAAGTGATGCTGCAAGCCTTCAGGGCAGCCAGGAAAAGAAGCTGCATTCCATTATGACAAAACAAAACACAAGTAGAGGAAAAAAACAAAACAAACAAAAATAAAAACCAAAACAACACTTTGGCAAGCCATGCAGCTCTGTGAAAGGATAAGAGAGAGCTGGAGTCAGACCTTGCTTGCCAGCAGGCAAAGTTCAAGTGCTCACTGATGTAAGGTCCCATTGAAATAGATTGCATTTGAGATGGAATCTTCAGTGATTGAGTTGAACTTTATGTTCCAGATGTCTTCATGTAAAGGTGCACTTTTGTAACACCTAGGAGCTGAGGCATACATGTTTTATAACCCCTGTGCTCCTGTAAATTCCCTTACAGGAAAGGATTTAGCACCATGGAGATTTTTTCCGTATTTTCACATTCACTGTAGAATTGCTCTTAGACATATTTATTGAATAAGCATGCACACCTGTTACATTTAAATGCAAGAAAGCTGGGTTTATTTCCAAGAACCAACTGTGCTGACAAAAGGTTAGTTACACAAATCAGTTTGACAAATACCAAAACTTATGAAGTCTGATGTCCTTTGCACAACACCCTGTACAATGTGTTTCATTCTTACAAGGTCCTGCATATGAGATGAGCACTTTTGTGACATTTGGTCAGTCAGTACATCTCAGAAGGGAAATGTGGGCAAGAAATGGTCAGACCATTATTTACAAGGGTGTATCACAAGAAGCTTCTCCCAAACACATTGTCTCTGAGAGGCACAGGTTGTGGTTCCTGCCCTATTCTTACAAAACACTGCTGTGTATTAACACTTATGAGGCATTTATTTATTAACAGCTGAGGCCTTTGGGCATCCACACTTCAGCAGCTTTCATTCAGGCAGAAACTTATTAACTTCAGCATGCAGCATCCTAGCATCTCTCTGCTACTCCTTACAGGAGCAGTACTATCACACTCTCTCATCATGCAGGTAGTTTGATGAGGATATCATCACAGGGAGGATGTAGACACAGAACCATAAATTATTTTCTCTTCTAGATAGAGAAGGTCAGGAGGTATTACAAATGTGAGATATAAAAATGAAGGATATCTACCCAAAACCCCTTTGTTGTAGTTTTCATTACAGAGCATGTGAGCCATAATGAAAAGACAGCTATATTTCTTTGGTCTACTGACATAAACAGTGAAGAAGGATAGAAATTTTATATAGCAGGGCAATTTTCAGGACATTAAACTCTGTTAATGAAAATAAATTAAAAGTAGGAAATTTTGGGTTAAATATTGGAAAACACTGGCAGTTGGTAATATCTGTTTTACAGAGGAACTTCGTCATTTGGGACATGTAAACTAGCACACCAAAGCCATCAAGAATTTATGGAAACACAGATATGAATTAGATTTAATATTTTTAGAATCATCTCAATTCTTAGACCACATGAAAATGAAAACAGGGCCCATTTAGCAGCACCAATGTTTCTAATATTTGCCATTCTTTTTGCAACCAGCTCAGTTTGGGAAGTTGCAGTCCTCTGAATACAGACAGCACTATTAATTCTATATTATACCTTGAGATGGATATCCATCCCTTTTCTCCTTCACACACGTTGAGAAACCATTAAGAGAGCAAAGCAGAAAGGCACAGCCCGTCAAACTGCACAGCACTAGAAAGGTTATCACACTACTGTTGCCAGTTTCTGTCTTTTCCAGCCTGTATGACAGATGAAAAATTTCATTTTTGTGACAAAAGTGGTAATGAGGATAGAAAATGGCACCATATGAATCCAGCTTTCTGACAGGGCTCATAATGAGAACCAGAATTGTGCAAAGTTAATCTAATCCCATCACAGCATTAGAACTCAACTCACAGGGGACTTGCTTATACCTATAATTTCCTTTATGCTCTTTAGGAGCACAAAGCTTATGTGGAAAAAAGATGCAAGAGCAGAATTTGGAACTAAAAAGGGCTGCACTATCATAAAATAATGTGGAGACTATTAGAAGATCAGCTTCAAGACTCAGCATTCTAAGTAAATGCATACTAGTACAAACACTGTTTCATGAACTCAAGTGACAAAACA
Source organism: Melozone crissalis (assembly GCF_028551555.1). Taxonomy (NCBI): domain Eukaryota; kingdom Metazoa; phylum Chordata; class Aves; order Passeriformes; family Passerellidae; genus Melozone; species Melozone crissalis. Next base: position 38,578,904 of record NW_026535794.1, read on the forward strand.
CAATTGAAAGGTAGATTTCCTCTGATCTAGCAGATGGACTGTAAAATTGCTTCCCCATTGGAGGACAGATGTACTAATATCCATTTAGTAACTTTGCTCCTGTTAGACAGCAATGCTGTTCAGTATTCCTTAAACAGTAATATACTATTTTTTAATCATCATTTTAATCATAATTTTAAAAGTTATGTGGACTTTCCAGTTTACCTTTGAGTTTTTAGAAACTCTTTCCAGAATTATCACTATCTTTCTTTTTTTTCAAACAGCTGTTATAAATGAGATCTCAAAATTTTAAGTACATAAAACCCAGTTCTGTTAGCAATGTTTAGTTTCTAGGAGTTGAAGATGATAGTTTCTAAACAGTGTATAGAGAAAAGACTGTAAACAAAAATAATGCAAAATTAACTGGCAGACACATCACTAGACCTAGAAATGTTCTTATTTTGGGGAATAGTCTCAGTTATCACTGGAGGAATTTCATTTCATATGCATCCCTCAGTATGGGAACCTTTTGCTTCAGATATGTAAAAATAACTAGGAAAAAATACTCTCCCTCTCACTACTTTCCCTCAGTCTCATTATTCAACTGATATTGAAAACACACATGGAATTACAAATTAATCCCTTCTCAGTTAAAGAGCAGAAAACTAGGTTTACCTTGCATCCTAACAAGCTGCATCAGGCAAAGGTAGATATTAGTAAGTCTACACAACAAAAGAGGTAGCAAGAAAGTTTGATTCCTGCAGTCAAAAGTAGCTTATTATACTGAAAGTTGCACAGATTGATCCAGTTCCCCAGAAAGAAACCACACAGAGCTTGTCTGGAAGCGTAAGTGGGCCACTTCCAATCAGCACATTCTTCACATGTGGAAAGAGCTGCTACTGCAATGGATTGTAAAATCTTAAGTGCAATTATTGAAATATATAATTTTATAGACAATAAAAAAAATCAAAGTTCTGTATGATCTTTACAGGACTGAGAACTGAGAGGATATATGCTGGAACAAATCTAAACAAATAAACATTTACATATGTGCAAGACAAGATCTTTCATGACTAAGTTATGACAAGAGCAAGCATAACTCATTCTTTCATGACCAAGCACAGTTCATGTTTCCATATTTTACTTTTGTAAAATTTAGCACTATACAGATAAAATGCTGTTGAAGAAAGCATTTAACTTAATGCAGAAGATTTAGTCTAAGGGATATACTATTAAGAAAATAAAATCATATCAAACTATTTTAATTTTTTTAATATCTTATTTGCCTATTGTGACAATCGCTGAAGTAAGCATCATACGTATTTTAGAAATCTAGTATGGCTTTCCTCTTGTAACAGCACCATGTCCCTAGTGCAAGTTAATACTTTTTTCTTCAAAGAATAACATTTTTCCAAATACAAAATGCAAAAGAAAAGCCCCAAATACCATACTCAGTTATTTTCTTCTGCTTCAGAAGACACTATTTCTGTGACTCCTCCCTGAACCACAGTCACTCATACATTTTTAAGGCTACAAGTTATCAGAAAAGCTAACTCACTGGCACAAAACATCTTTACCTATAAGAAGGATTCAAATTCTGTTAGAAATAAAAACACTGATTTTAAAGTTGTGGTGGATAAACCCTTCAAAAAGAGTAGGATGCACAAAGAGTGACATCAAATGGCTTATTTACAAACCTACTGTAAGGGTAACAAAGAGTTCTCTTGACTGTATTGTCAAAGGTTTGAGAATCTAATTAATTTTTGCAGCAGTAGAAGGTTCAAAAAACTATAAAAGTAGCAGGAAAGGAAAAAATAACTTAGGCAACAACGATATTATTGACATCTCTCTGAAGACCTAGGAGCCAGTTGCAGTCACATGGCTGGGAAGACACAGGTGCAGAAGAAACATCCTGAGAAACCAAGTGGAGAAGATGCCTGACCTAGCATCCCATCATACTACTTCAACTAACAGAGAAACAAGCTATACAGTACCCTTTGCAACTGTTTAAAAGGTTTTTTTCCTCCTTACATATGTTGCTTTCACTTGTACAACCAAGGAGCTGGACTTTTACTTCCTAGGATAAAGCAGCGGCAGGGAGGTGATTTGTTTGAAGTTAATTCTATCATTCTTTTATTGGAAGATTTTAACAGGCATGAGGAGTGCTAATTTTTTCCACATGAACTGATTTGAACTGCATGAAAAGTCTTTAGATACCTTTAACAAGTTTATTGGACTCATTAGTCCTACAAAGGGACTGCAGGAAATGCATTTCATATGGAAGTGGATGTGGAGCTGTTAAAGCCTGGAAGGAACAGCCTCCAGGACATAAAAAAGTCTGTAACCAGTAATAGTATTGGCCTTGGAGCAAGAGGCAAGCACTGAAAAGATAACATGTATCACTCTTCAGTGCTTCCAGAGGTTTACAACAAGCACATGGCACAGTACCAGCATAATAAATGAAATCTTCAAATATCTACCATAAACATACAGGTAAATTTTATTTTTTGTGACTTTTACCTTCCAAGATATTATGCAACTGGTCATTGTAGCAAGATCTCATCCTCTAGGATTCATACAGCAGTTCTTTACATGACAGATTATTGCATGCTGAGCAAAGTGAAAATTATATTAAAAGGCTAAGAGCTATAGTTTACAGATACACACAACACTGGAGATCTCCATTTGGTGTTACTCAGAATATCCCGATTCTTTTATTACTATTTAGTGAATTCAAGAGGAAAACACAACAGTTGGAGGTGAAAAGGGCTGTAGGTAAGCTCCACATCTGTGTCATGCACATCCTCAGGCTTGGTATTTCACTGTGGAGTGCAGGGTGGAACACACACAGCTTCCCTGACACAACCACACTGGGACAGCTGCCAACCAAGCCAGGTGGGGAACAGTGCTCCAGCCCTAAGTTCCAGGGGGAGTTCTACACCTCACACTGTCCATTCTCTTTTAGGACTGGGAAATGTTTCTAAGCACAAAAAAATACACATTGGTAAATACATAAAAAACTTGTTCTGCTAAATAACTTTGTATAAAGTGTCATCCATGAATATGAACACAAAGATAAAAATTAAATTTCTAAAACTGTAAGTATAAAGTGTATAAGACATCCTTTAGTAAGAGTAATGTATTAATAAAAGTATAAATTTAAGTATCAAACCATCATGGGAACCTATACACTCACCAGGACACTCAGTAACTCAAGTACTTACATTTTTGAGAAGTTTAGGTTATGTGCATATGGTTTAGAAATTGGAAATGGAATAATTAGAATGGATTCCACCTTTTCTTGGAAGTAAATATTCAATATATGTGAGAAGGATCTGAAAGATTCACTTTGCCAGTCATTGAAGACAATGGGAGCAACACCATGTAATGTACCAGCCTATAAACCCAGTGTAACTCATCTGGCCTCAGTGCTTTTTACTGCAACTCTTCCCAGGATCCTCCACTACAAATCCAGCCTAAAAGCACTCACTAATTTTTTCCTTTTTTTTTTTTTTTTGTGGCAAAATACGATGAGACTTTGAACAGCACTAAAACCCAAATGCTGCTATATCCTTAAAAACCTTAACCTTGCTCTCATATGTTGGTAGGTTAATTGAAAACAAATTTCTTCTCCCGCTTGTCATAAACCAAATTGCTCACCTCATTATCTTTACTTCTGCTACGTAGTATCATATTTGACTTCAAAAGAGGCATTGAGTCCATGGGCTGTTTCTGACCATCTGCTACTATACTGCATTAAAAGCAAGTGTTCACTAGTTTTGGCTTCCTGCCCAAAATCTCTCTTTAAAAAATAATCACAGAATACATAGAAGCACTTTGTTGGGTATATTTTGCAAAGTTAATGTGAATGTGCATTTGTGTTCCTGAACAAACCCTTATACAAACAATTTATGCTTGCTGAATACAAAATTAATTTGTGGAGGAATAGGAAGGTTTAGGATTAGGGAGAGGAAGGAAGAGGAAGACTTGGGATAGGGAGCATAAGAAAAACAACTGCCTGGACAGGATCACCTTCCTTCTCTCTCTGGTTTCTGCTGCCCTTCTATGCTATAAGGAGGATTGGGCCACTGATTTGCCTCAATTTTCTCTTCAGGTTTGTGCTGTTCCCCGTTCTGAGCCTCCTGGCATGGGACAACATGACTGAAGTACTTTTGGAGGCCTCCCCAGCCACTCCACCAGCGCCTGCTCCATTAAGCAGTGGATGTCACACCCACAAGAAAGGCCAACATTTTCATAGCAAGAGTCAGAAGCAAATAAAGTCTGATTAAGCTTCTCCTCCCTCAAGGTTACTATCCCAAGCTACTGACTATATATGAGATAAGTACTGTCAACCCCTGGAGGACACATTAAATTCCAGTTAAATACAGATTAGATGAGTACTGCAAAAATCATAGTTATAAAGGCTACAGCCCTTTTAACTATCTGGCATCCACTGCAAGGCCAGGGCAACAGCAGGTGCTCCTGTTAAAAAATGTACAGCAGCAAGCAAGGTTTAGATGAAGGTCACACTTCTCACAATATCCTTTTGGAGAGAAAAATTTCACATTGGATGACTAAGAACCAATTAAAAAACTCAAAACCAAACAAACAAAACCATAGGATACTGAAAACAGTTGAATAAGAAGAATGCTTTATAGAGAGGGACAAGAGAAATTATATGAAATAGTCTTTATATTCAACTTCTATAATTTTCTGCAAGTATAATCAGGCATAACCCACAGTTGCCACAATCTTGATGGATCCTTCAGAGTGTACTGCTGAGGGACTAGATGGAGAGTCACTTACCCTGTAAAGGCAGCAAGAAAATATTGGACAAGTTTCCTAAACACACTTAATACTGGTAAGATAAGTAAACTGAACACAGGAGTGATGAAGTGTCTGCACTACTATCTGTCTGTAAAAGCCAAACATGCTCTTGGTGAGAATTGGTGATTGAATTGCTCAGACTGGCAGCAGTCTTAGAGAAAAACATGCAACAAAAAAAAAGTATGCACTTACGTTAGCTGAAGGTGCCCTTAAGTTCCAGGGCACAAATTGCCACTAGAGTCTCCAAACTCTATGGATGCACACATGTTAGGAAAGTGTTCTGAAAAATATGAAGACAACATGCACAGAAAAACTTACAGGAAAGAAATATCACCATCAACACAAATACAGTTAATTTCTTTTCATAAGGCCACTGTGCATTTTTAGTAAAAAAATTGAAAAATGTCCAGAAAACCCAAATATTGTCTATACAGCCATTTTAAGATAATTTTACTTGATATTTGTACTTGGATTTTTAGATTCATTCTGCTCTTTCATTTTTCTTCTTGGGGAAAATGAGGGAGAAAGACATGTTAGAGCACCAGGTTTTTTTTCTCCTTTCCCCTCACTCCATACCCACTGTGCTCATCATTCAACAATACACAAAAGCAGATGGTCTGTTTCTGTCAACTAATACATTACTACTAAGCCCATTCATCAACCACACGATGCTCAAGACAACAACTCTCTGTTATTAACTAACCAGCTTCTGTCAAATGATTTTACTAGAGTTGCTAAATTCACTCTAATTTTCTTCCACACGAAAGACTGCATCAGCAACTAAACAAGGAACATGTCTACTGGCCAAACTGCTCCTGAGGAGAGAGGACCATCCACCTGTAGAGCAACAGTGCCACTCACACACCACAAGGAAACAGTTCAGTTAAATAAAAGCTCCAAAAACACAAATCCTCATATGTAGTAATTAACCTGCAGCTGGTAACATATTTAGAGCAGTAAAATTACTGACTTCCATAGAAAGACTCTGATTAGGGCACAAGAATCCCCCAAAGAGTTTGAACATACTAACTAGATCCTCCACCACTGCTGTGGTTTCTGCAAAGATTTCCTTTCTATCTCACCCATAATCCTATAAAGTCATAGACAGGTTAGACTTGTAACACGAACATAGAGACAGTTTGTCTGGTGTAATTTATAATTCCACATAGAATTATATAAAATTATATAGAATTTTAAACTTGCCTGAGCTCCTCAGACACCTCAACTTGAAATGGGAAAAGATTGAAAGTAACTTCATTAGTGTGCCAGTTTGCAGGTATGACATTTTATTTGAAATCACAGCAAGGAGCTGCAGCAAAAGAGATATGGAAGCTGTGGAGACCAATGCTGGTCTTTGGAGCACATCTGTACATTTAAGATACAACATTAAAAAAGCCAAGAGAATGCATCAAACCAGGAAATAAGCAGCAATAATTCATCACAAAATGGCATATCATATTCCTCTTCTTTCTACTATTTCCCCCCAGTTCCCCACAAAGAATTACCCTCACAAAAAAAAAGTGATTAACAGCATTTCACACCATTAAACAAAGTTTGATTCAGCTCACATGCCTCTACTTCTTCATATTGAGGATAAGAAAAACCAAATCCTTTTGCTAACTGAAAAAGCTCCAGGGACATTTATGGAACCAGCATCTTGAATTGCATCCAGAAAAGTCTCAGGCTCCACAGGTATCAAAGTAATTTTTCATCAACTTGAGGCTGATTTAAAAGGTTTAGTCCAGAGCACAGCATGTGAATTACATTAATCAAATCTGGACATGAGAGGCAGGCGTTTGAGTTTGGGCTTGTGCACAGAAGGAATTCTTGCCTCCTCCTTATTTCAGAGGAAGAAAGGCAAGTTGCAGTGGCCACTGGAGGGCCAACCAGGACCTCGGGATAGCTAGGTAGGACCATGCCTTCTCATACCATCCTTGCTAAAATAAACCTGGGCAAAGCATTCATCTCAACATGCTCATAAAGAAGTGAATATAAAATAAATACTTTGGTCATATTTTTGGGAAACAAAATCATACTGGACTGAAATCTGACTTTCAACTGGAAACGTTAGGCATTTTGGAAGATTACTAAATGAGACTAGCCACCAGCCCTCCCAATGCTTTTTTTTGTTTCTCATAAAACATTCAAAGCTCAGGTACACAACCCATGTTTTCCATAGAAAAGAAGCAAACCCAGTGTTGTTCTAAAACACCTTTCATATCCCCCATTATGTTGCACAAAGGCTGAACCAACACTGCCAAGACTATGTATTAAATGAACTTAATTACTGTTGTAATTAATGCAGCAGTTCTGGGTCCCTAGGAACATCCCTCACTTGAGCACACAACCTACATGTGATTGCATGGCTTCACAACTTCCGCTGCATTCAGGCTGGGGTGCTTCCTCAGAAAAGAGAATTCTCAGATGCAAGACCATAAAGACTATGGCTTCAAGGAGAAACCAAATATTCCCTTCTCCTTGGCACCCACTGCAGTGCTAAAGTCAGCACAGCCAACTGATTAGATAGGTTAGTGGAAGTGTTTCCCTCGAATTAAAATGTCATCCTTCTACACTTTTCAAACACTATTTTCCAAGGAATCATTTTAAAGAAAGACTGGCAGTTTTTCCTTATTGAGGTCCTTGAAGATTGCAGAAAGCAATATTTTGTGGTCCATAGGGAGCTTAAACACCAATCTGCTTTCTGTATATACAGTCTCACAGATGGAAGTGCCAAATAGATGAAAGTAGATTTCTGATAAGGCCCTGTTCCTCAGTCCCTCTTGGACATTCTGAACTGCCCAGCTGTACACCTCATGGAAAGATGCAGAATACAGATTTAGCTTTAAAGGCTGACTTTGCTGGAAGCCGAAGTCACAGATCTTCCGTTGATCTTATGTTGTTTGATTTATTCTTAATAATCCTGAGTGGCCTCTGAAGAGTTATTTCAAAGACATTTATTTTAAACTTTCACACACTAAACAAATACGGAACACTGAGCATTAAATGTCAGCTTTACTGTTTTCAATAGCATGTACTGCAAAGAAACATAAGACCAGAATGCAGCATCCATATAGTGCATTGTGTGAAGGGCATTTGAAGCACTTGACATCACTCAGCAGCTGACAGCAGGAGACTTGCATCACATGTGAAGAGCCTTTAAGTGTTCAAAACTAAAATGCTTCCACTGGACCACTATTGTTTAAGAGAGTTTAAAACAAGGACAAAAAGCTGTGGTAATATTTCATGTGCCATGCAATTGGATTAATGCAGAGTACTCACTGTATTTGCCATTGTGGGTAATCCAACATGTACTTCTTGGACCAAACGATTTCTGCTGGGCTCACTGCTGCTAAAATAATTTACAACTATAGAAATAAAAGTTGTAAATGTGGTTTTGACAGAGTAATACAGCATTAAGCTTTCTGTGACAGGAATTGGAGATGTTGAATATGTCTTAACTTATTGAAAGTGATTCTGATCACTGGATCTGTAATGTTGCTCACTTATTAAATGACAGTCATGAAGTTCTTATTTCTCCATGAGTTTTATTGATTATGAAGCATAGCTTCATTTGGTTCAGGGTTTCTTGGGCAAGGTTTTTTTTACTTTATATACTTACCTTGAACCTAAACAGGAATTAACTCTATGAATTTTCTGGAAGCAAAACCAAAACTTGTATTTGTCTGCACTTTTGCCTACTTCATTTAGGGAGAATGGAATATTTTCTCCTTCCATCAAGAGACCAAAATATTTTAGTGCTTTTTATTATTTTAGATGTCTTGAGACACATTACATCAGATATAATACAACCATCACACACCCCAGTCCACTCTGCTACTAGAAATCAATCATTTATTAAATTTTATAGACTACAGCAGTTTTTTCAGTATATTGGCAAAATATCAATAACAGGGATTTCAAGTATATCAGAAGCACAACTACTCTGGTACATGATTAACTTGTCCTAATGATCTGTACTGCTCTGTACCCACTATTCTGACTATCAGAGCTCAAATTTTCTCTGTCACATTAGCACAGAGTACTGCTGCCAGGAATAAAAAAATAATTCTGGGAGGGAAGAGGACAAAAGTGGATAACCCTCTTGCCAGACAGCAGAACATGCATGAACAAACATAGTGGCCATAATCCTTAATTCCTAGGCTCAGTCCACGAACATTCCTCTGCAGATCTTGGCAAAGGGCATCACAAAACTGACCTCTCCTCAGGCACTATAGAGAAGACTTGTAATAGAGACATTCTATCCCACTCACCTACATCTGCCAAGTGCATTTTTTCGCACACTCAAAAATAAAATTGTCAAACCAAGTTCAGACCAGAACGCTTCATTCTGAAAATACTCCTTATTATTAATACTTGTAGCAAAAAAAAAAAAAAAAAAAAAAAAAAAAAAAAAAAAAAAGTGGTCCTCCTTCTCCAATCACTTTTGCATGTGAACAGTCTTAAAAGTCCAAAAATAAGGAAGAGATAGTATGCAGGGATTTTTATTGCATACTTGCTTTTACAGCTAACTAACAGCACAGGGATAAATCTTGGCTGAGTGCTTGACCTCACAGGTATTCTCTATCCAATGCAATATTAAATAATCTTCTCCCAATCAAAGTCACTTTGAAAGGTTTATGGTACAACATGCCTTTCTAGGGTTTTTTGTTTGATTTTGTAGTTTTACTTCTTTTAAGTTAGGTTGTATTACACATCCTTCTTTTCCTGTCTTCATTTGCAGTTAAAGATCCTTACTCTGAGGAATAGAATTTTTCTGGAAACAAGATTCTTATTGCATTTTTCCCTCCAGGCAGTAAAAGAATATTTTACAGCAAGTTAGTCGAGTCTACAGCTGCACTAATTTTTTATAAAAATGTGACTTTTTCCTCTTCCAAAGCAGAAATCCATTTTTAAAATTATGTGTGGTTCTGTGCTTTGGATCAGCTGTGATTCTGCCCATAATCATGTGTGATCATGCCTGCACTCAAACTCAATATATTTTGTATATTGCTGTAAAAAAAATTGCTATTTTAGATTACTAGGATTTCCATCTCATAATTCATCTAAATGAAGATCTACTTATGGATCCCACTACAACTTAGCAGACAAGATACAGTCTGGACTATTTGTTCAGATGGAGTCCCTTCCCATCACTTGGTCCTAAGATATTTCTCCTGTACTCTTACCCCTACTAACTCAACTACAGAGTAAACAGCATTTAAAATCTTATTTTTTAAATAGTCCTACTGTGCAAGCACTGTAATTCTCTATTAAATGTGTGCAGTTATACACAGATGCCAGTGAAGATTATACCCAGGTGAGGAACAGCCTCTACAAAAGGTTGAACTGTATGGACATCTGTCCAAGTGATTGATGATTTGGGTTTGTTTTTTCAAATAAGATAGCATTAGCAACAGAAGAAATATCCAATGCTGTTAAGATTCGATACATAAAAAGTATATAAGCCTTCCTTAATGAACATGTTGAAGACTAATAAATTATGTTAATGACTCCAGCTCTTTACACACACTCAAAGCAGACACTGTCTAGGAGTTACACATGCTTTGTATACCACTTAACCTTCACACATAAATCTTAGAACAGGCACCATAATATGGACCAGGGACAGGTCGTGTCATTTCATCTCTGCTTTTTGAACTTGTAGATGACCTAGAACTATAGAGTTGTTTGTGTAAGGCTCCTCTGCAAGGTTTGAGTGTAGAGAATTGATTACAGATCTATACTGCTCCAAAACAGAAGTTTGTTGGTAGCTGACAGCTTCTCCACCTCTTTTGCCTTCCCTGGTGACCTCTGCCAGTGCTCCCCAAATTACCACAGGGTATCCTCAATATTACCACGTGTCTGTGTAAGCAAGGAATACGCCCATTTACCTTCCTACCCCGTGAAGTTTCTTTTTGAAGACAAAGTATTCCTTCATGCTGCTGAATCCCAGTGGTGGCCAACACCAAGGAAAACACAGACTTCTCAAACAATTCCAAATTCCAGTTTGAGGCAAACTTCACAAGCACCAGCATCACAGCTGATCCCCTCAAGACCTATCAGAAGGAAGTGGGTTAGTCTTCCTCATCACAACACTTCATTTTCTATAGATAGTCTACAAAGGCAGAACAAATCTCAGCCTGAGGCACACATCTTCCACATGGGTCTGCCATGCTCATGCTAATGCAAGAGACTTGCGCTGCAGAATATAATTTCTTCTTTCAGCTTCTAAAGGCCTACACCACCATCTTGCCCTTAATAATCAGTCCATTACTCCTGCAATATAATTCCTTAGGAAAACAGGCACTTATTCCTTCTTAGTGGCTAGTGTGATAGGTAATGTTCTTCTCTTAATTATGTCACACAAAACACATTCTCTTTATCTTGGTGGTTTATGCTTTAAAAACTGTATTTCTGCAACCAGAGTCCCAGTGCTTAAGAACAGTGCACGACCTCATCTCCCAGTGAGCACAGGAAAAAATCCTTAATAGATCTAGGTATTTTGGAAAGACTCAAGAGAATGCAGAGAAATGAACAATGCCACACAGCTCTCAATTAGCCACTAAATTTTGGTGCTTCCCTTCAGAATTATTTGTGACTAAGCCAAGCGGCTACATTTACAGCTCCGTGCTGCACATTTCACACAGTCCTTTAAAAATTTTGTTTTCTAAAGAAAGAAGAGCGTACTATAGAAAGAAATCACTAGCCAAAAACATAGATTCAAGGGACTGTGTAATAAGCAATAACAAGGTTCTGTGTAAGTCATTCTGAAAACATTTATGGAAGCACAACATTTATAACTGTCAAGTTACTGAATAGAAACTTCTCAGACTGTAGCAAAAGAGACTGGTTTCTCAACACTATGTTCCATAATCTTCAACCCCTACCCTCCCTATGCTCCCTTCCCCATCTTTGGTAATCAGCTTCTAGCTCATTTTCCAGCCTTAAGAGCTATCATCACAAATGAAAAAGAAAAGGACATTTAGATGACTTAAATCCCCAGTTTTATTTTTGGCTTTCTTGACCTTCTGGCAAGTTGTTTTACCATGAAAATTTCATTAAAGTCTCTATTAAATTCAGAGTAGAAGATGTCAGGGAGGATAGAATCTATTTTAAGTGCATTAATAACTGTAGAGAAGGCAATACATTATTGCTGCATCAAAACAGCAAAGGCAATAATATCTTTCTGCATTATGGAGCAGCTTTTCTCCCTTACTTAAGGGAGAGTGCTCTCTTAGATTATTAGTCATTTCTTCATATGTAAAATTAATCTACAATGATTCCACTGAGCCAAGGAGTACAATGCTATGGAAACAAGGTCTTGGCATAAAACCCTCAAAGCCATATCCATATAGAGAAATGGGTACTTATCACATGGTCCGATCAACTGTAAAACGAAACCAGCTGAAATCTATGGTTTTATTCCTGCTTCTGCCTCTGCAGAGACTACTTCTCTCTTCAGAATTAATAAAGGGAGCCTTTCTGACCCACCAGTCACCGTTGTATATATTTCTTCCATATGTCTTATCTCAAGACTTCCCACAGCCATGCAGCAATTTCCAATTGCTTTTCACCTTAAACAGGTGAAACCACAGATTCTCTGTGAGGCTCCTTAAAACCTTACTTTTCCTTTCCAAACCAAAACATTTTCTGAGGTATTTTTCCATCTTTCGCTCTTGGGGAAGGTTTGTCGGGATGAAGTACAGACAGGAACATTAAATTCCAGGACCAGAGTAGCAAAGCCAGTGTCTGTACAGTGGCATGTTACGTAGTAAAAGAAAACACCATATAGGGCACTATAACCACTACCAAATTAAGGTTGCACAAGGCATGATCTGTGTGCAAACAGAAGTTATGCCTGTTTTAGTGATGCTGCTCTGCACCTGAGGAGAAGTCTCTCAGTGCAGTTGCATCCTCATGGTTAAACTGTGCTCCCTTTTCAGCAGGACAGCTCTGTCCACAGAGTGTAGTTTATTAATCCAGACACAGCCCTAAAGGCCAGAATGTCAGCAGAGCACATATTCTGATATACAGGGCATATGTCAGTAAAAGTGACATTTGCAAGGTCAGGGCTGCAGAACACATGGACACTCCATTTCAAACTAAGTAGAATTTGTAAGTGTAAAACAATAATGAGAATGACATACAAAATAGCTCCCAATCTTTTAGTTGTTCTAATGGAATCCGGCAAAAAGTGCTGAGATAAGCTGTTCAATATTTTATTTAAAAGGCTGCACTTCAACATTTTAAACAGTAATATACTAGTATAAAGTGTATTAAAAAAAAATCTAAGAAAATCTGAAGACTAAAAAGAGGCAGACTGAGTTCAGGGATTTCAGTAAAGAGAAGAAAATGAGGCACTACAAATCCCTACAAAAAGAAAGCCCCACAAATAAATTAAACCCAAAGCCTACCAAAAAAAAAAAAAAAAAAGCTATAAGGCTAGATAAAAAGGTTATTCTTAGGTAGTTGGTAGAACTGGCACTCAGATAATGCAATGATGATCAAACGTTATATAAATGGGACAATTGCTATGTACATGCGACAAAGATTTCATTTTGATCATGAGTTCATACATCAAGTGGCAAGTTTAAAAAGTCACTGTGTACAGCGCACGCACTGTTTATATAAAGTGACACTGTTATAGGAGCAGCAAAGCAGACATAATGTTCCATTAATGGGCAGAGAAGGTTATCCATGCATTTGTACCCAGAAGTCAAGGTCACAAATTTTCCAGAAATACAAAGGATATCTGTTCTTTACAGGGGAGGATGGAGATGGGGCAAGGATGTAAAATTGCCTTCTGTTTTGGGGTTTTTTTACATCTATTATCAACAATGGCTATTTTCACATGTGGAAACTGCGGTTTATTACACTAAAACTAAAGTACATGCACTAAACCATGGTCCACTGGTCAAACTTGCTATCTGTAGACCCTGGGCTCAACACTACCACTTTGTTCCTTGAATTACTGATCATGGACACAAGGCTAAGCAGGCAATGTGTAGACTGAGCAGGACATATGGTATGGCAGGTCTGCTTAGTCATGTCTAGTACTAAGCAGAAACAGTTACTGGACCAATGATTTTAAGTTGTCCAGATTTTATTTTAAAATTTTGAAGAGAGGTCGATAATGAAGACTTAATAAATTACTTCAGTCTAGAGAAAAACCTTATTATTTCAGACACAAATGCTCAACAGGAAACAGGAGGTAAGGGGAGAAGAAATCTTCCCCAAGCTTTTGTGGGAATGGAAACAAAGGAAAGTTTAAATTACTAACAAAACTAGAGATAAAGGTTGATGAACAAATGAGTTAATGGAAAAAAAATTAATCTTCTGAAGTAATAGCCCTCCAACCCAGAGTGAGAAGAACAAATAAGAGGAAAACTTAAGGAGCAATTTTACTATGGAGGAGATTGTGTCTTTGGACCAGTCACTAACTAAAAATCAACACCCAAAATATTCAGAATGTGTTTGGGAAAAGAAAGCAAAATAGAGGCATCCAAAGTAATCTAGCATGAAGTTTCCAAACAAAGACGACTTTGTGTGTGTGATATCAGCTTCTTCAGTTATCTCTACCCAGCCAAAAGCTGTTGACCATATAAAGGCCAATTCCTGAAAACACAAATGACTAGCTCTTCTGCACAAAAATCACCAACACAAAAAGCCAAACCACATACATCTGTAACAACATAACCTCAGGTAATACTAATGGGAGGATTTATTTGAAAGCATGTTAAGAAAACAAAAATATTTTTAAAATCAGTCTTCAAACTTTTGTGACAATAAAGCAATGCAGCGGTACTAAAATGTTTTTGGTTTTAGAAAACTCACACAACTCATGACAAGCTCTTACTTCATTCCTTTCTGTCTTTATCTGTAAGCTCAACCACACAGGCAAAGCAGACTTAGAGTAGAACAATTTGCCTAATCCCATTTTTAAGAGGTTTGATTGTTTGTTTTCCCAGAAACCAAGAAATCCCTCTGGGGAATTTCCACAGAGTAAAATTTCCCAAAATCATGTTTTGGCCAGAAGTCCCATAACTGCATAAGTAGAAACAACTTTGTCACAGAACATGTGATAGAGTTACATGTGTTTGGACCATCAGGACTCAAATGATAAAAAATTAAATTGAAACTGGGCTATACCACTGTGGAAACCATGGACACAGCACATCCAGAAGCCAGGATGTTTTTTGCTTTAATACATGTGTGTAATATCGAGAAGCATTCAGAATTTGAGGCATAGATGTTTCAAAAACAGATTCAGTGCATGTTTGAGATGTGAAAGTATGAAATCAACAGTCTTTCCTGGCATTCTGTAGATAGCAAAGCTCTTAGCCTGGAGGCAAAAGAATACAAAATTATTTTGTAATTTCCCTGAAAAGCTTGGAAAAGTTTCACGGCAACAAAGTCCTGTAGCGTGTCTAAAGAGCTAGAGCCCTTTAAAATTGGTTAGAAAATACTAGAGCAGTTATTTTATGTGGATAATCTTTGTTCCATAGCCAGGCCTGTATCCAGGTTTGGAGTATGCCCTCAGGCATGCTCTACCCCAGTACCTAATGACACCAGGAGAGCCTCCAAGAATCCCATGGTATCATGAGCAGCATCAAAGCCAACAGAAATAAGCAAGCCATGGGCTGTTACACTAGTTAGGACAAGACAGAGAACAAAGAATTTTAATGATGTCTATTTCAATGACCAGTATAGTGCTATACAGCATATATGACAATTAATGTTCTGGTATTTCAAAGGATCAAATCATACAACCATGCAAATGAAGCACCAAATTTTGTGTCATGCAAGAATATTACCTATTAAGGGATAACTACTTCTGTTTAGGAATGTATACTGAAGCAGCTAAATTCTCCTCCTGAGACTGTTTTAAGACAACGCAGTAAGATGCAAAAAAATCCTGCTGCAGACTAGAGTGATTTAAACAAAGATAAATGCCTTTTCTCAGATTTGCAGAAATTACTTTTCAGTGGCTAATTAATTTGATTTGGGGTTTTATTTCTCTGGTTTGTCCATACACTTCCATTAGCTATATGGTCACAAGACTGACATACAACTGCTGAATTTTAGTAGATGTGTGTAACCATTCCTTCAGAAGAGCACTTTTCATAAAAGAAAAATTTTATTTTCTCTGTTAGATTCTCATTCTGCCATTAAGTTCATCAAAAATTCTGTCCTTTGCATATTTTAATTAAAAATACTATATCAGTAAACTATCAAACCTAATTTCCCTACCTATTAAGTTTTTTAAAGCAATATATTTCCTTTAAAACTTCCTTCTTAAGTCAGTTCAGCCCATATATTTGGGTCAAAATTGAGAGCTTTTTTGAGATTTAAAAAATCCCAACTCTCATAGAATAAGATCTTGATGTTTTAGGCCAAAGCACTTAATTGTACTCCAAGTTTAATTATCTATAAGACTTATCACTAGATTTTTTTTCCTAAATCTATTGCCATTCTTTTCACCTGTGCCTCATATTTAAGATACAAACTCTCAGAAGCAGGTTTTTAATTTAGGTTGTGGGGAAAAGTGAGACTTTCTATATAAGAACCTGAGAATTCCTATTCATTGCCTGTATTGAGTATCTGACTCTGAAGGCAACACTTAAAGAAGATAAAACTCTACCTGATAAGGTTGCTGGTGGAATAGATCAGATAAATCACTTGACCTGAAATACTGCCCTGGACACTATCACTAGTGCAGAAAGAAAATTGTTCATGACTAAACTGTTGATAGTTTTGTAGAAACTCAGGGGAGACCCCGCATAAAGAGTGCTACTGGATGGACTGAGGGAGTAAACCGCAATCAAGTTAAATTTCCTCTTTTGGTATTACTCAAACACATATGAGGGTAGTGGGAATTTTCGCAGTAAAAGAAAGGGAAAATTTGTCTTTGATGTCTAAATTTTTTTGCCTTATCCTGCAAGTAATAACATTATGTGACCCGCTTATTAATCTGATAATATAAACTTAGAGAAAACATTATAAATTTACAAAAGCTTTGAGTCCACTGAAACGCTTCACAGAAGCGTTTACAGAATAGGACAACGGTATGAAATTATTCTGAGAAAATAAAAATCAATAAAAAAAATTTCCCTTAGACGGAGAAGAAATTAGTGTTACCCATAGCACATTAAGCAGCACCAGGTCTGTGCTCCTTGCTTATAGTTACTTTTTGAAATGAGCATAAAATCCTCCTTGCTCAAGCCAGCAGTCCTTTCAAAACTGTGACAAAATTTTCCTATATCCAGCTTATGAGACACGGTCCTTGATTGCAGGAGGGCAGGGGAAGAGCAGTGTCCATCACCAGGTGCCACACTACAGTGACCATGACCACAAATGGTGAATCTCAGCAGCACTCAGGCACTTGCACTGGGCAGGGATGGAACAGAGCAGAAAAGCAGAAGGCAATATGGAGTTGTGTCTCTCAGGTGATTTGGATGAAGTTGCTGAACAGATACCAAGAGAGATTTTTGTTCCAAATTCATCACCTGGAGCATCTGGTCTTAAAGACTTCACAGACTGGAAATCAAATAAATGGAGAAATGGCAATTGGCAGGGACATAATGGCCAGGGCACCCTTGAAGGAAAGAAACCAGAACCTGAGACTCCACTTAGTCTAAGCACTTCACACAAACTCTGCAGCATGGTACACACAACCGATGTTGCTTTCCCAGGGTGTTGGCTTCCTGATTTTTCTACCCAATTAATCATCCCCTGGTCACAAACCAGGATAGTTACACAAACTTCTATCATCTGGCTTTTTTTTTTTTTTTTAACCAATAGTTTGTTTTCATAAAAGAGGCAGAAATGCAACTTCAGATTTCACAAACTGGATTTTCTCTCTCTTGCTTGTAAGTTATCAAGAGAAATTCCATCTAGAAGGACTACTTCTGGGAAATTTTGCCCATTCTTGGATAAAAGTTTGATCTTAAGAAACAGAGCTAAGAATTCTCAACAAATTAAATCCTATTAAGTTTTAGTGGGTCTAAAAACATCGACTTCATTTCCTTTTTGAAATTTAATATTTTTAGTTCATTTTAAGTTAGCAGCTATTAGTAAAAGGCACTTTGAATTAAACAGTGGGAATTTGAATATGCTTCCCAGAAAAACCTTTTACAGGGTCATCATCCAACATTAGAGGATAAGTGTGCAACTACACACACTTGCCTAACAGTGTTTATAAGATTGATTGAGTGCTATTTTTGTCAAGAAAATTGATTAAGCCTATTCAACAGACAGCATTTCCCTCAAGAAGGACTAATTCAATAAAATGTACATAATCAGAAATCTGGGGGGACAAAATTATAAACAGGATTAAGTAGAGCTTGCCATGAATTTGAGTTCCAGAGGCAGAGATAAGTTCCTTAGAAAGGCAATAAGCAACACTTTCACACCAGTTCTCTCATCTGAGAGCACCCATTTCCTTGCAGCAAGAACTACTCTGCAAATAATAGTAGCCTGTCTGAGCAAAAGCATCTCATCCCTCAATCTCAGACTGGCCATTTTTCATGGTCTGGATGATGCAGTTTTGCAGCTCCTCTTTGAAGGAAATGTCAATCCTGCTTTTGCTGCAAAAATCATTCAGTAACAAAACAGAATATCATGCTTCTAAAAAAATACAACAAAAGCAGAGTTAAGCCTGTTGCTATCTGCTGTTTGCCTTTGGGTTAGTTTTAGGGCAGCTTTCCTTTTAGATAGCTTCAGGTTACAAAGTCCTACAACAGCTATTAAATGTGGAGAAATGGATACAACCTTTGACTTGGTGAGTCCCTAAGCCACAGATTGCTGAAAGCAATTGATGGAGTGGGAAAAGCTTCACTTTATGCCTGCCTACTCTCATATTCTTTTTCTAACCCTCAAGAATTGGAAGCCCTCCAATCCACAAGAAGTTTGGCCTGCTAAAGTGAGATATATACACTTTTGATGCCTTCATCCACTCGCATATTTCTTAATTCAAGTATTTTATGCTATCAATCATGGCAATGTAATAAAAGCATGATTTTTCAAGGTAACATATAAGGAAAGTTAGTGGTAAAGCTCTACACTAATGAAGCATTTCTGTAGCATATTTTCAAAGTAAAACCTTTTAAATCTCAGTTTCTTGTATTTTATCAGCCAGAAACTGAATACCTTTTTCCCTGAATACAGCAAAGGGTTTCCTTCATGGTATATAGGTTGCTCAGCTGGGAAAAAATACATATGTGGAAATTTACTGTCACAATAGCTTTTTTTTAGGAGTTAAACCCCTCCCCCCCCAAAAAAACACCAAAAAAAAAAAAAACCCAAAGCATTAACTTCATACTTTTCTCTAGGTTTCATCACTAGAGAGTATTTATTGTTATTTATTGTCCTTGAGAGTACTGATGATCATTTACATAAAACGAGTCCACACCCTCAGGTAAGACAGGCAAGTCACTTTAGAAAAGCACTATTTCAGAGATGCATTACCAAAGAAACAAGAAAATTAAAGAGTCTTCAAAGAACCCATTACTTTTAAAAACAAAATCCTCCCTTCCCTTCCCTAAATATATGGCTACCTTTGGACTACAAATCTTCAGATGGGTTGGGTTTTTTCTTTGGGGTTTTTTTTTTTTTTGGTGCAAAAAGTATACCTGTATGTCTTGAAAATGTTGAAGACTTCCCTTGTTCCTGCATGTTTCAACTGTTAGTCATATATTCCTAGCAGAAGCATAGGACTTCCAGCAGGGATAATCCCAATTGTAGCCAAGGGAATATCTGAGAAGTTTTACTCTATTAATAAGCCAGCTCCCAAGAAATGGCTTTATGTAAGGCACAGACTCTGTCTGAAGAGCAACTGCAGAAAGGATTTTTGCTTACTCTAGAAGATAAACTTGGAGAAAAAACTTACCACTCAAGGAATTAAGCAAATATTTGTCAGCATGCAGGTTAGAAATAGTTCTTTGTAGTTCCATCTGTATTAGAATGTTCAATGGCTTGTATGACAAAATTAGCTACATGTCTTGAGCACAAAAAGAATCAAATCCAGATTTCCAGACTAAAAGACACTGAGCCTGTTCTTCAGTTTAACTGCCGTCAGTCTCAAGGAAAACTACCTATTATGTGTTTCTGTACCCTCTAACACCAGAAATAGATAAAGACTTCATGAAAAAATACATATCTATAAAGAATATGTGTGCCTTCTTCCTGGAATAAGATGCTTAGCAATGCATAGACAGGATTAAAACTGGCTGTATTTTTCTATCTCTGACTTCTACTTTTTGGCTTTAACAAGAAACCCAAATTAAAACCAATAAGAAGTAATATTAGCTAAATTATGAAGCTCCGATTATCTGGGGCAAGCAACAAAAATCCATCTCTCACTAGAACCTTTGCAGGTTTGAGAATTACATATTTCCAAAAGAAAACTAGCTCTTGCTAAGAGTTACACAGAATAAATTATATCCCATTGGGAAGGGAACTCAACAGTGAATTGGAGGGAGTGAAAAGAAGGAGCCCTTGTTTCGAGAGAGTCCATTCAGCAGGCTTGAGCTGCAACACTTCTGCCCTGGCTCAGGGAACACTGGCTGTTATGGGTTTGTTACGTAACACCTTTCCAGGTGAGTCAAGTCCAAGTCAGACTCCTTCTCATGAACCTGTATCAACAGGAAGAACAGCTTAAGAGGCACCTTGCATCTCTGAGTTTCAGCTGAATCCCTTCTCCAACGGAGGAGAAGCAGCTGCCATCAGTCTAGCAGGAGCAGAGCATGCAACCTTGTTGAAGGACCATTAAGCTTGGGCAACTGTGTTGCCCAAAAATTTGGGAAAAATCCATTTTTCCCAGATCTACAAAGTAGGTATGAGGAAAAGATCTGTTATCCTTTAACATCTCACCCCTTCCAACACGCTTGCAAGTCCCTTCTGTTTATGCCTCAAATCTGCAAGAGTTAAGGACATTAAAAGATGAAAATATTTGACAGATGGTCCCAGAATGCTCACTGGCAGTCTAGGAGGGACGATGACTCTCTCCTCTCTTCAGGGAGCAGAAGAGAGCTACAGCTAAACTCAAGATACAAGGTCTTCAGAAGAGCATCTTCCTGAACAGCAAGCTACAAATTACATTACAGACAGCTTTTCTGCCTTTCTTTAATCAGCAAGTAAGTCGGTGTCAGTGAAACCCCTCATGACCTCAAATATTAGATAATCTGAAACTCCTTATGACCTCAAATATTAGAAGTTATACAATAAAAATCAAAAAACTAAGTCACCTAAAAATCCTTTTTTAGTCTGTGCTATGTGCTTGGCTATATACATTAATTTTGTTCATTAGCAAATTAATAAAAGTAAGAAAAGGAATTGTTAAGCTCATCTAAAGCAAAGCAGCAAGCTTGTAGATAATTTTGATGCAGCTGCTGAAGAAAAATTCAGCTTTTCAAATATCTTTTATTCATTTTACAAACCAATAACCAATAATGTCAAACTGAGTGAGCCACACCTCTGCCACTCTCACTGCCAGTAAATCACCACAAATTTAATTGAAGTCTTTGTTTTAAACTGAGTATAGCAGGTACACAACTCACAAATAATCCACTTATCCCTCTTCAGGGAATAAATAATTAAAATATACATTTTTTTAATCAGAGCAATTACCAAAATATTATTTTTAAATTTTAGTCAAGAAAGCATGCAAATTCCCATAGTTACTTCAATTGAAGATTATTACATAATACAAAACAAAATATTTTGCATAAAAAACTATGAAAACACAATTTAAAAGGAAAGGCTTTCAGTGCTCTCCAAATAAAACAAGGAATGCAAATGTTACTGGATTTTCTCCTGAACATTTTTCAAGAATGTACTGTTTCTCATGATAGAAAAAAAAATATATACTTTTCCAGCGAGGACTCTATGATATCAACTTTATTCCTCCCCACCCCCCAGCAATGTCTAGTGAAACACCCATGGAAACAAATCTTTGCATCAGATTTATTCCAGTCATGTTTGACACCTCCTTAGAATTCAACAGGTAGAAATATCATACTGCACATTTACCTATAGGTTTCAAAATAAATTAATTAACAGTTGTGCACCAGACTGTAAACTTCATGTTTTGCCAGTTTCAGCAAACAGTAAGGATGCCAATCTCTGGGTAACATGTTTCCTTACAAAGTTTAAGTATTTCCAGTTTCAAGTAGATAATCTTAAACCTAGATTACTGGAAAGTTACTGAAAAAAACCTCAAAATATGGCAAACTCAGCTCAAAGTCTTGCACCAGCATTTAGGACATGAAAAAGAAACAATTAAAAAAATGCAAGTATTACATTTATAGTTACATTTCACAAGTGCACTTCCTTTCCTCAGCTGTATGCATTCCAAAGCATGACTAACGACACAGTGCACACTTGGTGAGACTCCTGGTGATGCTAAACTGGGATGTGCTGTTGAGTTCCTGGAGGAACAACATGCCTTGAAGAGGAATATAATGAGATTTGGACAATCATTTACAGTAGGAAATTAAACAAGTGCAAAAGCTGGATTCTGCACATGGGACAGCAGCACAGGGCACAAGTATGTGACCATGTTCACAGGGGTTTTCACGTGAAAGGAAACACGAGAATGTTGACTCCATGCTCAGAAGGTTTGACTTATTATTTTATGATATATATATTACATTATAACTATACTAAAAATAAATAGAAAGAAAAAGCTTTCTTCAGGAGCTAGCTAAGCTAAGAATAGAAAAGAATGATAACAAAAAGCAGCTCTCTCAGACTCTGTCTGAGATAGCTCGGTCCTTGATTGCCATTAATTATAAACATTCAAGATGGCCCAATCAAAAAATCTACCTGTTGCATTCCACAGCAGCAGATAACCATTGTTTACCTTCTTTTTCTGGGGCCTCAGCTTCCCAGAAGGGAAAATCCTAAAGAAAGGATTTTTAGTGAAAAAGATGTCTGTGACACAAGTATAAACTGGGAGATGAGTGGTGGAGAGAAGCCCTGCCAGAAAGGGTCTGGGAATGCTGGAAGGCAAACTCCATCCTGGAGTTCATCAGACACAGCACCAGCAGCCAGTCAGAGGTGACCATCCCCTGCATCCAGTGTTGGTGTGGCCTCACCATGGACACTGAGTGCAGCCCTGGGACCCACAAATAAAGAAGGATGGAAAGGTCCTTGGATGCGTCCAGAGGAGGCAACAAAGCTGTTGGCAGGGCTGGAAGGGATGTCCTGGGAGGAGCAGCTGAGGACTTTGAGATTGTCTGGTTTGGAGAGTTGGAGGCCAAGGGCCAACCTCATTGCTCTCTGCAGCTTCCTGAGGAGGGGAAGGGGAGAGAGCAGCTGATAGGACACATGGGAACGGCTCAAATCTGCACCAGGAAAAGCTCAGACTGAACATGAGGAAGCAGTCATTTACTGAGAGGGTGGTCAAACCCTGGAACAGGTTTTCTAGAGAAGTGGTTGATGCCCCATGCCCATCAGTGTTTAAGAGGCATTGGGAAAATTGCTGTAATATTAACTATCATAAATATAATTATTAACTATTATTATAAATAATAACTGCTTTAGCTTCTAGTCAGCCCTGAAATGGTCAGGCAGTTTGACTAGGTGACCACTGTAGGTCTTGTCCAACTGGATCTACTCTATTAGATCAATTAAAATGTCATTTAATAATGTTTTAAAAACACCAGCCACAGACTTAGACACAAGAAAACACCCAAGTTTTTCCCATGCAGACCTAACTTTGACCCCTGGGTCTGTTCATTGTATAACATTATTAATTTGTATGAACAGATACTGTGTAAGATGAAAGGGATCATGGGCCTATTGTAGAATGGAGGAAGTAAGGTGAAGCATTTTTTTTTAAAGCTATGACATAGTCCTCATTCAGGATTAAATCATTCTGTCTAATTAGTGATTCAGAAAGGAACATGTAACTAAAGGAGAGATCCTCATATTTACAAGGCTCACTCAGCTACTCAGGAAGAGACTGTACCTAATTATAGTCAGCCCTTTGACATATTCAGGATGAGAAAGGGGATCATGAAGCACAGTGAAATGTTAGTCATTCACACACACCTCTCTTTTTCGAACTCATCTAATCATTTTTTCCTATTTTTCCGGCATGCTTTGACCCCCCACACACATTTACCCATTTTTCTTGCCGCCTTGCTACTCTGATTTTTGCTATTTAAGTGTCTTTTTAAAAAATCATGTTAAGCAATAAAATCTGGCAGCAAATCAGCAGCCAAGAAAGTCTGAGGGACCAGTGCTGTAGTCAGTGGTGACAGAGGCAAAAGCAAACTGTTCCTTGCTCTTTCCCAGCTACTGCAGAGCCACAACAGATGCACCTTAAGGCTTCACCAGAGTAACTGAAGTGACAGAGAGAAGCTGCTGAGTAGCTCTCAGTGGGAGAGGGTGCTCTGCTGCCTGGCAGTGGCACAAGATCAACAGGTAGAAGCTCAGCAGTGGTGGTAGCTTGATGCAGAGAACACCCAGTGGAGTTCAGCTAAAGGATACTCGCCACCACAAAGCAAAAGCAACTCAGAGAGAATGATCTTAAAAGCAGCAAAGTCAAAGGTTTACAAATAAGATTTCTAAGCATCTTTCAGTTACTGAAATCAAACTGTTAGATTAGATAGCTTATACAAAAAGCAATGCGTGAAAATGAAAAAGTTTGACATGGCCTGCTAGAACAAAACACCCTCAACAAAACAGAGATTACTTTCACTTCTCTTTAAGATCTTTTTTTGTTAAAATCAAGAGTTTCCAGCCTTTCACTGACAGAACACTAGAGTACTGAAAACTGAACCGTCTTTTACTGAGTGGAATAACATGGACTAATTTG
Organism: Melozone crissalis; assembly: GCF_028551555.1. Classification (NCBI taxonomy): domain Eukaryota; kingdom Metazoa; phylum Chordata; class Aves; order Passeriformes; family Passerellidae; genus Melozone; species Melozone crissalis. The sequence continues at coordinate 38,603,532 of NW_026535794.1, forward strand.
GAAGAATTAAGATAACAAAAACCTCATGTATATTCCAATGACCCTATGCTAAAAATCAAGCATTTGGCAAATTGGCTAAGTGATAATAGGGGCCAAAATATTTCTTTTGGATAGTGTGCAGAAGGAAAGGGTTGGACAATATTAATCTCATTTTTTATTCACAGGCAGCTGGGGGCACTGAGCCAGATCCTCTGTTCACATAAGTTTCAGCAGTGTTGTGGCCAACTACTGTTCTGTGCCATAAAAGTTTCAAGTCTCTGATAAATGGCAGTAAATTAATTATAAGCAGGCCACTATTTTTCATGACCTAATATCCATATTTGCAATAAAGCACAAAGGACTTAAGCACTTATTCACTGCAAATGAATAGTCGTGCAAAGGAGTGCCTCAGTGTCTCAAAGGTGGGCCAAAAAGAGATATATTACAACCCACTTGGTCAAGGAAATAAATCGTTAGTTATGCACTCTCTTTCTGTCAATGTTTCCTATTCTGCTGTTCCAAAAGTAAGCAGATCTCTTTAAGAGCACACCTCCAGCCTTTCACATCTGGCTCTCACACCCTGCACAGGGGTTGCTTGTTAAAGAACCTACCCAACACCAAACGGAGACAGCACTGGTTTGACTCCTAAAGCTGATTCAGTAGTCAAACATCAAACCTGACCAGCCTTTAAAATTTCCTCTCCTTATAAGGCTGCTAGCATGATCCAAACAATTCCCATTCCTTCTGATCTACACCAGCCCTCTCATCAGCCTTTCGTACTGGCCTACCAGATGCAATGGGAGTAACGCATCAAGAGCAATACCTGGATCTTGGGTAAAGCTCAGGCTGTCATGCTCATTCTAGCTTTGGAACAAAGGTGTTTTCCTGGCTCAGATGAAAGCAACACCCTTGAATTTCTAGGTTAGGGAATTCACAGAAATAAGTCTTAGGTCTAAAACTAGACCAACTTGTAGATTCCTCCATGGCCATTTTAAATTTAATTCTGTAAAAGAACTTCATAAGCTTGCAAGGGTCCCTGAAGGAATCATCCATATTATGTACCTATAAAAAGCATATCTACCAGTATGTATTTATAGGTCCAAAGCATATTTTTATTGACAAAGTTAATTTATCTTAGCTTGCATCTTCACTAACTAAGATTCCTGTGCAGAGAACTTAGAAAATATTTAGCTGTGAAATTGCCTGCTTGAAATATACAGTTCTGTAACCTTCAGGAATCCATTAAAAATGTAAGACCCTAGAATTCACAAGGGTCAGGAAAATATTGTCTACTACCATTAAGTCAGTAAAGATTCTTCAGAGTTAAAAAACTTGAGCTAGATTTCTTGAAATGATCCTGTTGATCTGATGAGATAGGACACCCCATAAAAAAAAAGAGTAATATTTGTCTACCTTTTATGCAATGCCTTCCTCAAGCACTTTCAAGCAGAAGGAGTTCACCTGCAGACTTTCAGTCCAAACCTCATGATAAACCTGTTTTGCACAAATCAAGATATTTGATGCTAATCAAACTAAGCAAATGCTTATGTTCTGTCAGGCCGACAATCACAGCTACAGCACTTTATACTGTTAAATACCAGTTGAGAAAATGTCTGCTAAAAATAAATACAGGTTTCAGGGGAAGGTAAGAGGCACACTTTAGTTCTAAGAGAATTACTTTTATTTTTTCCTCACAATAGATGGAACACACTTGATTTTAAGATCCCATTTTTACGCTTACGGCACAAAATCCTAGCAGAGCATTTCACATGGATGTGACAGATTTAAAGCCTGCAATCACACTAGATACTGCTCTCCTTATTGACATCAAGGAAAACACTTTTTCTTCCCAACACCTTGGGATCCCCATTTGTAAAACAGAATGATTACATTTGCCTCCATTATAAATTACTGAGACCGGTTGACAGAAAAGTAGTATGTAAGAATACAGCAACATTTTAAGGAAGAAATTTAAGCAGGTTCTTTTTAAAGTGCAAGCCGTATGCATCAGATTTGTTTTAAACACTGATTTTAAAATAACTACTCTTCCTTTCTTGGATTTAAATCTTGTCAAACCGCAGTAAAATGAGACTTGGTCACCGCTCAGCAGTGATATTCCAGAATATACAAGAAACAAAACACAAATGGAGATTTGGCTTTCTTTTCAAAAATGAGTTGCCAAAATTCCCCTGTAAAATTTAACACCACTCACATTAAAAGTTCATTTCCTCTTTTGCCTTTGAGACCCCAGTAGCTATGACCCCTCTAATATTAGATGATGAGGATTGCTATCTCCAGAGACAGATTTATTTCCTACTGAACACATCATCATTTTCAAACATGAATAACTGTAGCTTGAACACAAAGCCATATAGGACCAAAGAAGGAGCTTATTATAAAACCTGTGTTGAGGAAGGTCCCTTCACAGCAGCAAAGCTTACACAAGGTAATAACTAGCTTCATAACCAAATCTCTAAAGCAATGTTCTCATACTGAAAGGCTCTGCATCTCATTACTAGGTCTGGGGTTCATCCATCCATATTCATGAATTGTATCCAAAAAAAAAAAAAAAAAAAAAAGAAAGAATCCTACAGAAATAAGCCTTTTTAAAGGCTACTATAGGTGCTAGGTTTTTCTGACAATAATAACAGCATTTACACAGAATTTACACAGAGTTGTGTATTATGTTTGTCCTATCCATGGCATGAAACACCTGCAGACTCCAGCAGCACATCTGGCAGGCTCTCACAAGAGCCTCCCTTCAGTATCCAAGTAGCAACATAGCAGTAAGTCTTTCCAGACACCCACACATCCACATGCAAAAATGACCATTTAATAAATGCCATAGAACTTAATAGAAACCCTTTTATTTATGCAGAAATAAATCTAAAAGACAAATAGGACCACAGGCTGCTGCATAACTTCATCCTCCTCCGATCCTGAAGGAAAGCAACCATTATCCTGACTCACCAATCTTGATAAGAAAGAGTAGGGTACAGTTGAGAGTCACTGCTCTCAGAGCCCTGACCTAGACATGAAAAGACACAGTCCTCTTCTCCAAGGAAAATTACCATTTAAAACAAGCTGACAGCAGCCACAGAAAAATCAAAGCAAAAACGTTTGAATTTGAAAAGTTTTCAAATAGCCTGTGAACAGGACTTATATGAGTTGCAGCCAGCCAGCCCAGAGCTTCAGTCATACACATGCAGTGTTTTGTATCGCTGTTCTGAAGTAAGGCTGCTGAGCCAAAGTAAATCTCCCCAATGATAACGCTGGAACTTTGTAGTTTAATCTTCAGGTCCACACTCTCTGGGAGAATTCAAGCTGCACACTAACAAAATCACGTGCAAAATAGTTTAGAAATATCTTACTGTTTGATCCATAATGAAGTCTGCTGCTAATGTGACCTCTAATAAATCAGGCTGCACACAAGTTCCAGCTGGCCCTCAGAGAGAGCCATATCTGGTTGCTACACCACCACAAATCCAATGACTCCAGACATACTTAAAACAGAGTGCAGAATTTGTTCCAGAAAGTTTAGGAATCTGTATCAAGACTGTGACATTTCCAAGATGATTGTTTTCCATTTACCACCAAGAGACTAGCAATGAGCACTCAGAAGATAACAAACTGAGTGCTGTGGGCAAACTCACTCAGAAATTGTTTCACAATACACAACTTGTTCTTAAAATATGAACCTTGTTAAGAAAATTAACATAAAGAACTTCTGAAGTGTTTTCCAGATGTTTGCATTAATAAACAGAAAATCCCTTATGGTCTATTAAGGAAAAAAAATTATATGATATGAATAATATCCTTTGTTTAAAATGAAAGAGGAAAAAACATTCAAGAACTAAGTTTAAAATAGGTACAAAAAAAAGGCCAATTTAATCACTTTGAGAAGCCAGACACTGATGATCTGTATGCACATGAATTTACATATTAATAAAAGCTCACCAGAAAAGTAAACTCAGGGGGAAAAAAAATCCCAGCAGAATGGACAGATATAGACACCAAATACATTCAGCATTTTGAAGACCTTTAAAAGAAAAACAAAAGGGAGACCTATGAAAAACTGAGACTGGTGTTAAGATTTTGCACATAAAATTTCATCTTCACACATTGAAGATTTTCTCCCAAGTAGATCTGTTTGTTGCCTTCTTTTTTTAAGGTTAAAATGCCTGAGTAATCTCAAAACAAAGGAAATATTACATTGTCCTAATCAGAAACTTTCTTGAGATAAAATATTAATAATTGACACTCACTGACATAGGGCCAGACACATGATAACTGCATGCAGCGCCCAGGGTCTGCCAAATCCCCAAGCCCTGTGTGAGTTGTTTCTCCTCTTCCTCCTCTCACAAGTCAACCTTTTGCAAAATGAGGAGAACACGAGCTATCCCTACATTTCTCTATCCTGTGCCTGAAAATGATGGATCTTACCGGAGGGCTGCCTCCTTTCTTCACCTAGCTAGCATTTTACTCTGCAAGGATTCCCATTAAAACCTCAGGAGGCTTTTCAGCAATTAACACAGTGGGAATGGTAATAATCAGCCTGCAATGGGGTCCTGCAACAGCCTATTTGCCCACAGGAACACAATGCAATTGCAATCATTAGTAGAAAGCTTTGGAAAAGCTTGAAAGCTTTCCAAGTCGCTCATAATGCTGTGATTGTGTGCAGCTCCTGGCTAGGAATCCCTACAAAGCTGCATAGCACCTGAGCTGGCCTGTTAAAGCATCGTGAGGAGCAAACATGAAACACATTAACCTCCAATGCACTAGCTGCAAACAATTGCCAAGAGGCTCTCATTGCCTTTAAGAGACCTCATGCAAACCCAAGTTTCCCCGTGTCTGTTTTCATCTATATCAGCACTAAAGAAGTTAGCCTCTGACATGTATTTTATCCTCAGTCTTTGTTTGCAAACATCAGATTTTGAACAAGACCTCATCATGTGTTGGGATTTATTTTTCTTTTTTCCTTAGAACCTTCTTAAATCAAGCCCTGAGGAAATACTTGGAAGTGGGGGCAGCGGGAGGGGGGTTTAGCACAGATGTACTTATACTGAAAATATTTATCTGAAAGTCTTCAATAGTGGAATAACAAGAAAATAGTTGCGTTGTACCTACCAGTTCAAAGTCTTGGGAAATAGGAAAGGTATTTTTCAGCTGATTTGAAAGGGAATATAAATCATAATTGTTGCAAAGGAAGGAGAAAAAGATTGTATTTCCCAAAGTCAGACTTATTGATTAGACTTCTAAGTACATTATAGAGCTAAAAGCTGTATCCAACAGCTTCCACACATTTGCTGACTCTGCAGGTCATTTCAGACAGCACTGCTTATGTCTTTACTATAGAAAGGCCCATTTTCAAGGTCACTGAAACTACTTTTGCTGAACTTTAATACTGCATCTGCACGTGCTAAATCCTGGATATTACACTATTGACTTAAAGAAAAATTACTTTTTCAGCTTGACTACATCACGTTCACTGAAATTTATGTGCTCTGCTTCAGTGTCCTTATTGGAGCTACTCAGCAAGGTGAAAGTTCTGGATGAGTTTTGAAAGCACCTACTTGTACAATCAAGCACAACCTCCCTCATGTGTAATCCAGCTGCTTTTCCACGCCAAGTAAGGAATTATCAGAGCAAAGCTGTTTCACAAGGTCGCTCCCCAGCTTGACTCCCCACTGTCCCCAAGGACACATAGAGGGCCAGGATTTTGCCAGGCAGTGCTACACTTAAAACACAAACAAAATTTTTATTGTTACCTGAGGAACTCAAGTGGCTGGCTCCACCACATTCTGCCTTTGAAGAGAACTGGAACAAATCCACAGGGAACTGCTCCCTACATTTCCCCATGACTGCAGCATTCACAGGAATAAAGAACAGTCCAACCAGAATCTTTCCACAACACAAACCTCCCTGCCACTAAATACAATTTAAATCTGAGCACCTGAGGATGTCTGTAGGCTATGATTGCTCTGAAAGGCCTCAGCTGAGGCCACCACCTGCACATGCCCTGCCCACTACCCAGGGCTCCATTTAGGCTCAAACACAGCAGCCAGGTCTGGCCTGAGTGATGTAGGTATGTCTGTCTCCTGCCTGGAAAATAATCCCCCCATCCAGAGCTGTTGATAACCTCAGTCAGGGTAACCAGCTCCACCTGGCATGAGTGTAACCCCCTGACTAATTTAGAAAGGGGAGGGGTAAAAAAAGGCTTGTATTCTAACCATTAAAACTCAATTTCTAATCAGCTGAAGTGTCACAATCAGTGTCACTGCTTTATGTGAATGCTTGAAGACTGATTGAATAATTTTTTTTTCTTTTTGGTAGCCACCTTAAGTGAATTTTTGAGACCTTTTCCTTTAATAATTCTGCCTAGACCTTCATAAAAGGGGCTATTATGGACTATGGCTATTATCAGAAATAGAAACATATGTTCCTCCCTGGTGGAGGTCAGGAAAGATTAAAAAGTTGGCTATGAGGAGAACTTTCAACAAAATTACGCACAGGCTTTTCCTCCATTACCTGCTCCATTCCTGTGAGCTGGTACAATCTCCTGTGGGCAGGTACAATCAGGGTTTCTCTTTTCAGCTCCACAGTGTAAATGATGGGGCAGATATAGGCTGTGTGTTGACTTGGAAACACTAAATTTGGACCAGGCACATGACCTGCACAACACTCAATGGCCCTCAACTATTTCCGTGTTCCTAAGTTCAAGATTGCATTTGCACCTATCCCATACAGACATTTCCCAGGGCCTAAGATATTTTATATCACTGGCTGATGTATCATACACTGTCAAAAGGCAGCAATTTGGCTATTTTGCCTGAAGTCAAGTTGGTTACAAAGATTGTTCTTCTTCAGAAAATTCTTGACACACCAATTAGCTCATGTCCTAAACACTTTGATTTTTATCTCATGTACATGCCAACTAATCATCTTTGCTCGAGTAGTAAGGAGTACTGAGCAATGTATCTGATAAAGCTTGTTAAACAGATGGGCCTTCCCTTGAGAGATAAAATCAATCTCTCCTGGTAAATACCAAGCACTGTTGCAAAATTTTATGTACTGGAGGTGCTGCTTCATGTATACCAGGTTGAGAGCCTTAAAATCCTTAATTCAGCACAGCACAAACATGTCTAACTTTGGGTGCAGGAAGTGAAAATTTGCATTATCTTTGGGATATTTTGGAAACAGTGTGTAAGGGAGGTGTGGTGAACAAAAGCCATTTACACAGCTCCTAGTTGCTTTGAACTGCATTAGGTTGAGAAATCAAAAAAATATTATGTAGAAAAGCATAACCATCAGGTTTAAATAGAACAACATCAAAACTCCAGTGTGAACTCTAAAAGATTTAAAATACTGCATTGCCTTCCCGGAATTTATTTTTTGTCTACCAAATGACTGCCTACAAAATGAATTACTCACACAAATAGGAATAAAACAGTGTAAACATAACCATCTATCCAAAGAGCATTCAAACACATTAAAAACTTCAGCATGAAGTATCGACCAGTTTAATTTTCCAAAGTCTTCATTTTGGAGGGAAAAAATCCCCCATCACCTAATCAGACAGCAAGCTCACTGCTATTGAAGGATGAAATGCTGGAGTTAAGCTCTCACAGCATTTGCTTATAAAAGTCTGGGGATGAGGAAGAGAGGAGAGGAAATGACAGGGAAAAGTCTCCTCTGGGCTACATAGCAGAGGCATCTGCCATAGTAATAGAAGTTCATACTTGTAACAACAATTGCTGCCCAAGACTGGCACAGAGAAGCAAGTAGTTAATCAAGCTGCCCTTACCAGTTTGGTATTTCACAGCTGCAGAAGATGCAAGCAGAGTAAACAAGCACTAAAGAGCCAAATTCTTCTGGAACCACATATCAGGGTCCTTCCAGAATAACTCAGGATGATCTTCAGCCAGGTGCAATGTAGCAGGAAGGGAAATGTGGCCCCTGTCACCAGGAACAGACATAGAAATAGTCTTATCTGAGCTGCAGTCTGGCCCATGTTATGGAGGAAGGGTTCATGGACAGCTCTAAGGGCATCCACTCTGAGTCTTTTCAGGCATAGTATATTTTATAGTAGGCCACAGACACAAATAAGTCAAACAGGGAGATTAGAAAGCAAGTTATCTGTTTGGCACAGATTTTCATTGGTGTGAGGCCCCGAGGAGCAGCAAGGATTTGCCACAATAGGCTGCTGACAGCTTTTCTTCTGCAGTATATTGTCCTGGCTCAATAGCACAAGGTCAGACCGAATGCCGTTTTTCCGCCTTTCTGCTTCTCCCGGGGAGCAATTGCTTAGAAAAATATCCCTTTACTTGACAGGTTTGTAACACAAACAAAAAAATCCATCCTCGTTGGGGTTATTGAACTGACTTCTTAGGAATCAAACAGTGTAAGACTAATAGTGTCATAGAGCCACCAACCACACCAATGTAAACTTAAACACACGTGAGTGATAACTGAGTGGGGATAGCCTGGTACAATAAACAAATAAAACCTCTTTTTTTTTTCATCTTATACAGACACTTCATTTTACAATTAGCAATTAATTCCCTCTCCATGCAGAAAATAAGCCAAGATAACTAACTGTACGAATTTTATTCACACACCCCTGTATGCAAAACTTCAAGTCATCCTGCAGAACAACAACTACAGCAAATGTGATGGAAAGGGAGACAGTTGCTTGGAGATTTTAAAATGGTTGACAAATTACAGCTACCTTTGTACATTCTCAAGAAGAGTACTTTAAGGCTGACACTTTTGTGTATACAATAAAAGGGGATAATTGGGGGAGGTACTGACACACCAAGGCTAAGAAAGAACATCACTACGTCAAAATAGTCCCTATATGTCACAGGGCTTGCAAGGGTTGCAGGATGAAGGGAGAGGCGAGAATATTGACCTCATGTTCAGAAGGCTTGATTTATTATTTTATGATATATTTACATTATTACTATGCTAAAAAGAATAGAGAGAAAGTTCTCAGAAGGCTAGCTAAGCTAAGACTAGAAAAAGAAATAATAACAAAGGATCTCTCTCTGATTCCGTGCCCGAGAGAGCTCGGTCCTTGATTGGCCATTAATTATACACATCCAACATGGGCCAATCACAGGTGCACCTGTTGCATCTCACAGCAGCAGATAACCATTGTTTACATTCTTTTTCTGGGGCCTCAGCTTCCCAGAAGGGAAAATCCTAAAGAAAGGATTTTTATGAAAAGATGTCGGTGACACCTATAGACATAGCAATCCCTTTTTAGGATACATCTAGAAACAAAAGAGATAAAGAAGTTTCACAGAGGCCTTCCCCAATGTTCTGGTCTCTTGTGCTCAAGAGGAACGTCCAACCCACAAGGCTGTCTGCTCCATACAGGGGGTCTTCTGAGCAAGCAGCCATGCCCTCAGCATGGCTGTCAGTATGCCTGGGCACCACAGCTTCACAAAACTTCACCAATCAACTTTGTTCAAATACAGTGAATTTCCTGAGACCTCCAGAAAAAAACCTGGGCTATAATCCCACACGGACATAAATTACCCTTTTAAATTATATGTGCTTTATTTATACACCACCAAGAAAAACATCAACTTGGCCATTATTATAAGTATCCTACATATATTTAAGCATTATTATTAGCAGACCGACAGAGAAGGCTAGATAGTGTATCTGGAGCAGCAGCCCACCCTTCCTGAAGGTCCAGCTCACCATGCACTGGCTTGGCCCCCCAAAAAAAGCCTTTGCAGTCCACCATGATTTTTGTGGTGTTGGCGAGCAAGGCTGTTCTCACTGAAGCTGCAGAGCTTAAACGGTGCAGCTGATCTCCTGAAGGACACCTACCCAAGGCAACCTTGCAGTTCATGCTGCCCCACCAGTGCCCATGTGCAATCTGGGCAGGGTCAGCTCCATTGTCTTCCCAGCCTTGTCCTGAAACCACAGGGAGGTCTGAGAGGATAAGGGATGCTTACCCACATCTCAGCCACAATTGGCCCTGAATCCTTTCAGGCTCGGTCTAGCAGATTGAGCAAAACCTGCAGGGGATGTGCAATGGCAGCAGCGCTCCTTGAGAGACAGGAGAGCAGCAGAGGCAAGAGCCACAGTGCAGGAGGAGGGGTTTGGGACACACCATACCATAGGGGCTGCCCACAAAAGAGCCACTTGGGAGCCCATGGTGGTGGTCATCTGCACAATCTACAGTCCCAGAGGTGTTTTTCCTGAGGAGGCTCGTCTTCAGTTTTAAATTAGATTTGTAACAGAATAGAAATTGTTAAAGGGACTTCTGCCACATCTTGTCTCCTTAAGGAGGACCCACACGGTCTATTATATCCTACTGTATTTTTCAGGATGCAAAATGAAGTTAATTAAGGAAAGATGAATGTTAGCCTCTTTACATACATTTAAAATTTTGTCTGTGACAGAGCTTCTGCTACTGATACCCAATGTCAATAACAGCATTAGGACATGAATATAAAAACATCCTCTTTGCAAATGCATGTCAGCTTTGCTTCTCTTCTTGTTTTCTTATATTAATGACAAACATGCTGCAGATGCTGTTTCAGAGATAAACATGCAAACACTATTGTTATTTCCCCATGAAAGCAAGGGTACAGACAATTTATGACTATTCATGAATTTTTATTAGATAAAGAAGGCTGTCTGTATGAAATTGGCTGATCTAGATTTTTGTTTTTTAATGTCACCATAATGCTACTATTCCTAAATATTTCACAAGCTGTTTACAGAAAGCAAAGTTCAAGTCCATAGTATAATCTAGCACTTAGCTTGGTCAGATTTAGAGGAAACTAATCCATCAATCTAGTTATAGTAAAATGAAAACAAAACCTGAGTGCAAAATGGTCAATATAAACCTACATGAAAGATTTTAATAGATGCACTCATATTTACTTGATTCAAATTATTCAAACAAATATTTTCAGTTTACTTACATTAAATGTATTTAGAGGTTTACACTGGGTGTTTATTGATCTCTGGTCTTCACAAAAAACAGAACATGCAGGAAAATAAGGGCACTATGCAGTGGGAGTATATGGCTGTATTTAATCTCTTCCTGGTATGAGAAGAAAAAAGGAATCTAGGAAGCCGGCCAAAATACACGTCCATCACAAATACTCTGCTAACATGCTTTCAATTATGCATTCTCAAAGGGATCAGAAGGTCCTAATTACAAGAATGAAAAATAAACCTGAGCAAAACACCAATGAGGGTGGCAGCTCAGCCTCTGTTTCTGAGAGATGCTGACCCTCATGCTCAGGGGAACAGCAAATGCTCAGCACAGCTTGCTGCTGGGCCTTCAGTGAACAGGGTTTCTTTTCCTGGTATTTTTCTGGGCTCAAGAAAATTTAACAGGTTTTGGATACATATTACTGGTTTGCACAAGGATACCCACAGAAATTCCCTGCCTCAGACTCCTGATAGTGCTGTATTTGGAAATGTGAGATCATCTCATACCCATCCCACTTTTGGGAGGCATTATGGCCAAGCAAGGCTTCATGGAGAATCACTGCTTCAAATAATAGTCTTCAGAGGTCCCAGGCAATAAAAATAAGGAAAAGGGGCCTTAAAATAAGGAATTTTTTTGCACCACCTGGTCCAAACCAAGCACAGATAAGATGCCGCAAACTAAGGCCCATTTTCTACAGCACCATCGTTCCCAGGCTGCAGTGGCACAGACAGCATGAACACCAGGGTCAGAGAATTCACCACTGAAATCACCCAGAGTGAACTGTAAGAGCCAGGTTGCTACTACAAAACTCAGTCACAAAATTAATCGGTTTGAAACTTATTCACCACTTCACCACAACCATCTCTGATTGAAAAAACGGGCTTCAGCAGGGTCACAAGGTCTGAAAGAAATGCACACTGGCATCTTATATTTTCACTGCCACTTAAGAGTAGATATTGGCATCCCCAAATGAATCTATCCTAAGTCAATGATCATCAGCTGCAGTAATCCAGTTCCCCAGTTCTGCTTTATACTTATTTGTAAGCAACCCATGTCCCTGTTAGAATTTCTAGTTCATTCCACTCTCTTCCCCCCTCCTCCCATTTTTTATTTTAGATCTGCAGATGTTTTCACAGACCGGGAAAATTTTATTCTATTCTTCCTCTAGATGACCTTCCACAATTCTAGCTTATCAGATGGTGTGCACACTTACATACCAAAAGGAAGCATGCAAATGTAGATCTTGTTTTAAATACTAATTAAATGCATTACAATAACTCGGAAAGTTTTAAGGTCTATCTTGAATAACTTCAAAGCAACTTTAAGCTGTACCTGACTACTTCTAAAAGCTACCAGCATAATGCATTCAGGTTATCATCTTCACTTCCTAACCACTGATTCACACTGGGATTGCAAGTGGTAGGAAAGGACAATGGGAACATTAACTCCTCATTTCACAAAGCTTTCCATAAATCAAAATCTATTCTTGTCCATATAATAGAAACAATTTTAATTAAATTAAATGGAATGGAGGAGTCTGTAAGTTAATAAGAGACTCCAGCCTAATGAAGAAGAATTCAGCCTGAAAGGTTAAATTGGAATTTCTTCAGTCAAGATGGAAATCCACAAAGTTAGACCATGACTTTACAGTGTCAGCTGATGTTGGTCATTGACAAATACAATAATAGCAAGAAACAAGAATCAGAATAAAAACTATAATTAAAGAGAAGATTTACCATTACCATTTAAACCTTGTCATGTTTTTGATTAGGGCACTGATCTTTGGGTAGAGATGTTGATCAAGGAATCTCATCAACAAAAAATTCTAAGGAGATTGGTGGTGGCAATGGAGCGGCATCAGGAGCAGTCCCTTGCAAGCACTAAGTTGCCTCTGAAGCAGGATTTTTTTATTCCTGTGCCAAGAAAGCCTTCCATCATGCCTCAGCTAAGCCAAAAAACCTCTCAAGACACCAAGCTTTGGTTGCAGTTCCCTATGACAATCAATATTTCTTGGATTTTGTCAGCCTGTCACAAAGGAAAGCTCAGTCTCACTCACCATAGCAGCAGCAGGGCAGAAAATCACCAGTTTCCCCATGCCCCTGACTCCTGCAGAAAGAACAGAGGAGCAGGAGGAAAGGAACAGGTCTCCAGGCAGGAGGAGAGCAAAAACCACTGCAGAAAACAGGGGAAATTATGAAATCCAGCTCTGACATGCCCAAAGCACAGCCGGTAAGATTTTGTGGTAAGCAGTAAGTAACAATAAATATATTTTCCTCACTGTCCTCTTGTATCAGGTTATGCTGTCTGGGGATAACAGTAAAACCTCATGCTTACTTGCTTTTTGTCTCCACTTTTCCATTGTCCAGTTGTTTAAGGCCAGAAATAATCCAATTTCACAACCACTAAGCCAGTTTCATCGCCACTGCATGAAACAATAGGATTTGGTTCTAATTAATTAATTATTATAATAAATTATAAAATAGTTTGAATTATTGATTATCCAGATACAAATACTCCAGATGCAAAAAGTATCTGACAGCAGTGAAGGTTTGCTTGCACAGAAAGGAGTTATAAGTGAATCCAGAATTATTATTTCCAGTCCACAGACCTTCATTTTGGAATAAAACTGAGAGGCCCATGCCTGAAGTTGCCTAGAAATCCAGTCAGAAATCTGAATGCAATAATTTTCTTTCTCTGAATTAGTTCCATAATTGGTTGTATAGTTAGTTCTATACAAGGTTGTAGAGTTAAACTGTAACTCAAGGAAGGCAGGAAAAGTGGCAAAATTTCTCCTTAAGGAATTACCATGGACTTCTTTTTTGGTTGTGTTTTTGTACTTAGGATAGCATTAATCTAACTACCCGTAACTCTCATAATAAGCATTTCACCAGCTGATCCCATCCCCCAACACTTTCTCTGTCCCCTTTCCGGAAGGCTGGGCTCCACTTTTCTCTTATCTGACAAGCAGCTTTGCACACTTCATTAGATTCAGTGTCAATGGAGCCTGGTTCAAATTGCACACGCTTGAATCAGTCACCTTCAAACACTTACATGATGGCTCATTGCACCTAAAAATCAGTACAAAGTCTGCAGCAGAAAACTTTCATGACTCTTCAGTTTACAGTTTTCCAGAAGTCCATTCCTCAGTAGTGCTGGAATTTGCTCCAGGACCATTTCATTTACTGTCCAGCAGGATGCTGCTTCTGAGGACCAACACTAAAGGTCTGAGCTCCAAAGCTGGCAGTAGAGAGAAAAGGTCATTCTCACCCCTGACAGGAATCATGACAGGGATTTTGCTGTGTGCATTCTCTCCTCAGATGAGGCACACAATCAGAAGTTGAAGCAGAATCTTTCCTTTTCTGAGACAATACCTGGCAAAACAGACTGAGGAAGTGCATTGCTATCCTGGAGTATAGTGGTAGAGAAACCCCTAGGGGAGAAATTGTGTGTCCAAATTCAAGTTCAAAGGGGAGCAAGAACAAGCAGAGGGGAAAGTAGCCATAAATAAATTTGGGATGAAAGTTAGAAGGTGGATCTTTAGCTAGCATAGTGCCTAGCTTCCAAGAGAGCATAGGAGGCAAAAAAAAAAAAACGACTTGTCTCTTTCTGATTATGTGGCAGAACTGTTAATGGAACAGGAATTTCTTTCAAAAATTTTAAAATTTTTCCAATCTTCCACTGATTTGATGAAAATCAGGACTTTTTTAATCCTCTGAATAATTCTAAGTCCCTCATCCTAGGCTATGTGGTTGTACTTTGAAACAAGAGATTGTTATATAAAACACACCACTCATTAATTTAGGGATGGGAAAAGAACAGCAAGGAGAAAAGAGCACTCCACCTTTCCAAGGATCTTTGTAAGTTTTGGCCACTGCAATCTGTAAAAAGTTCCAGTGAAATAAACTTCCTATCTTATGTAAGTAGATTCCTCCCATCTAAGTCTCACAATACTGTCCTGGAGATTAATTCAATTTAGCTGTGGGTACCCACCTGATCTTTTGCAAATGACAGTATGGCTCTTCATATTAATCTAATGATACCTGGTATAAAAAAACATCCACATCAGGAACCCCTGATGCATAAGAAAGAGAAATTTGAGCATGGTAGATTAGAATAGGCTCAAACCAATCACAACATTGACCACAGATGCAGAGAAATGTTCCTGACATTTATTACAATCAAATAGCCTTTAATTTTAACACAAGTCCTTGGTCATATTGAATCTAAATGCCCATGGCTAGAAGTGGCAAGCCAGGGACAGTCACCACTTTTCTTCAGCTGCTTATATTGGATTCATTAGCAATTTATCATCAATGTAAAGATAAAATTCAATTCCATCTGTGAGCTTCAACACACACCTAAGATTTGTACCTGATGAATTGCTGTTAAGCAAGAACTGGAGGTGCCATAATAGAGGTTAAAGGCCTCTGAAAGCTGCAACAATTTTATCACATTGTGCAATTTGGATAATAATTATAATCATCAAAGGTAGAGCTTAAGTAAATCCTCAGAGAAAACAGTCATATAAACTTGGAACCATGCTAAATTTTCAAATCTCAAATGTCACATTATAGGAGACTTTTAGGGAATTTTAATCACTTCAGACATGATTAATTTAGAATTTTTGGGCTTCAATTTGGTATTACACAATTCATAATTCTTCTTAAATGTGAACTGCTTAACTGGAAGCATTGGGCTGTGCTGATACACCTGAAGAATGTTAAGCACTGCAGAGGGCAGGGAAACCAGCAAGGCAAGCACACAAGAAAGGCAACCCGTGATGCAAGTAGCAGGGGAGCAGCCTGGCCCATTATGGGCAGAACTGTGGGTCAAGGTCTCAGGGATTTCCCTGCTCTGCTTACACACAGAGGGGTTCAGTAGCACAAAGGCAATCCATTCACCCTCCTCCTCTGCTCAATAAACATTATGCAAACGACTTGTGACAAATAGCTTTCCTAGCAGGCTGTCCATGTAAGATTGCAGAGGGTGGTGTGGCACCACACTGTCTAGAATAAGGTAGAGATAGTCCCTCTCACTAAATAATAGCAGACTTTGACTTATTATCTCATCCCACTTATTATTACATGTTTTGATACCTAGATTAGGCATCTGGAAATCATTTGAGAAAAGTAACAGTAGGGGATAGGAATAAATTAATCAGATATCACTGTGAAGTCACCTTCTTAGAAAATCCCCCCACATAAGTACTTATTTTTCACCATTGTTTTATAATTTTAAATACAATGAACAAGTTTTGCACACAAACGTAGAGAAACAACACCACATGCAATGTAACAGGGGAAGGGAAACACAAAATATTAACACAAGCTCCTTATCCACAGTTAAATTTGGGTGCAATAAAATGGAAATGTCATGTGTGATCATGGTTTCTCTATGTGTGTACATACACTGATTTCTGAACTTTGCAAAGCATTAGTTTTTCCTTTGAACTTAACTGAGAACTAAAGCTGGAGTTGTATAAAGGTCACCAAAGTGTAAAGATACTTACTGCTCTGGAGCTTGACCCTATGTAAAAATAAGGAGTGAAAAGCCAAATTCAGCCAAATTATTTGCAAAAAGTATTTAATGTACTATTTTTCTCTTTGGAAATTACTATTACATTATCAGCCTCTGAATAAATACTTTATGCAGAGTTTTGTGAAATTAATGTAAAAGCAACAGCACAATGTACTTTACACATACTACAAACAGGAAACATAAAAATGTGACAGCAAAGGGACCACAAGGTTACCAGAGTGACAGAACCAGAAAGCAGATGCTGTGCCCTCCACAACTCCTGTCTCTCTTCCTCCCTCTTCCACTACCCCCACTGAACTCTTATTCACATATTAGTCTTCCAAATCTCCTCACATGGAGGTCAGATATTAAGCAAGACATAAGTAAGGGCTTTGTTTTTAAACACCAATTCCAAGAGAAAATCTCAAGGCAATCCTTCACATCCTACTACCAGCGTGTTTCAAGTGGAAAGGAAATAGTGCTTTAAAAGGAGAGAATGGTCTGGCACAGAAGTTGGGAAGAAATTTGAGTTCACTATCACAGGTGTGGATACAATTTATAGAAAAGTTCAAGGCTGTGCGAGACCTTAGAAGTAAGGAGAAGGGAAAAAAGAAAGAAAAGAAAATCTTTAATACAACGCAGTTATCTTCTAACCTCTGAACGACAGAGGACAAAAATAATTTTAGCCGCTGCAATCTTGAGTGCAATGGATGTGAGCAGAAAGGAGGAGAATACTGACAATGAGAGGGTAGATGAGAGTTTATTTGTGTTAGACTGAATCAAAACCTGAAGTCTTTTTTTTCCATTCCCAGAGAGCCATGTTGAGTCAAAAGTGTTCTTCAGTCCAGCACTAAGTTTTCTAAATTATATCTCAGTTCCGTTACTAATGATTGGCTACTTTTTTCAGCACCTTTTCAGTGAGACGTAAGCAAAAAGATGGAAGGATAGTAATAATTTTAAATATAAATGAGGTTAAAAAGCTAATGTAAGACTTGCAAATGACTAAAAGCTGAAAAACTAAAAATAAAAATAATTTTTAAAAAATGAACAGAAAAACACAAGCCCATCTGAGAATTATTTCAAATTGGAACAAGTGATTATACAAGCATCCAGGGAGTGAGTACATGCCTCTACTTTCAAAAACAAAAACAAAGCAGTAATGGAGCTATAGAAGGTGTGAGAGACAGAGAAAAACTGTCAAGTAATAATGGATTTTCAGACCATGTTATGTAAACAAAAAATGTTCTACTTTAATTTTTCTTTTTCAAAGAGAAATGTGGCTTTCTTTTTTTAAGTAGAAACACCATACTTCCTTGATTCATAGTGTTCTACTGTCCTCCAATGGATACTTTTGAAAGTACTTGCTCTGTAAAAGTGTATTAGAATTACAGCTGTGCCTCACTTAATGGTTTTGGTGTGGTATTTATTTCAAAATATAAGAAGAGGAGACAATGTAAGATCTTACAGACTCCTCATCTTTCTTTCTATATCTAAAGAGACATCGGCACTGCCGGATTATCTCATCTTCAAAAAAGGAAATGTCACCTTCTGCCAAGATTTAGCAGTGCCACCTGACAAACCACTGAGTCCAAGACTGACCTCAGCCATTCATTCATCTCATAAAAACACAAAAGGATCAAGGCAGTAGAATAATGAGCGTGTAGGCAGCCCTCAGAAGTTATGTATAGAACCAAGCAAAATATAACAGTCTCTGGAGATGTATGGCACAGCTGACAGTGAATCTCTGGAGCCACAGCTTCTCCCTCTTCTTTCCAGCTGGTTTTGAATAAATTTTGAATAAAACATCACTGAAGAAACATTCAATACTTTTCATAGCTAAGTGAGAAAAAAACTGGAGTCAGCACTCATTTACATTGATTTAGTTGATGACATACTGCTGCCATTTGGAGAAGTAGCAAAAATGGGGGGTGATTGAATTTCTTTCAGTTTTTCAAAAATCTAGATTATAAAACTAGCTCTTCCAATTTATAATCTGGAAGAATGGTGCACTAAACAGTTTCTCTGGGTACACGGTTTTCCTTCAGTCATTTAAGGCTTCTTTAGATGGCAAAGTTAATGCATAGTAAGTTCGTGCAACAAATTTTTCTCCCTGGGTCAGCTGTCAGCCCCCACAAGTCATGGCTTTCCTTTGCTCCTGATCCTTATCATGGTCAGTGTCTCCTACCAGTGGCAGCTGTGTTGGCCCTGCCTGCCCCATTCCCCAATCCAGTCCTTGCAACAGCCAACTTCTCCTGCTACATTCACTTTTTTTCCAAATACTTTCAAGCATCATCTTTCTTAGGATAAACTTAAAAGCCATGGATACAGGGAATGAAATAAATGTGCATTTGTCGCTACTTACACGGAAACAAAGGATTCTTTTGTGCAGCATGGATTATCCTACTTCTAACGAAAACAGAGATACACCTAATGAAGAGGAATACAGAGCCATAGAATACTTTGGGTTGAAAGGGACCTTCAGAGATTGTCTTGCCCAAACCCCCTGCCATGGGCAGAAATACCTTCCATAAACTGCATTGGCCAAAGCCCCATCCAATTGGAGCACTTCCAGGCATTCACAGCTTCTCTGAGTAACATTTTTCAGTGTCCCTCTCAATCTCTTTGGCCTATCTGTTGTGGCTCTTTAAGTATTGAAAGGCCACAACAAAATCTCCCTGGAGCCTTCTCCTCTCCAGGCTGAAGAGCCCAAACTCAGTCTGCATAGGAGAGGTGCTCCAGCTCTTTGATAATTTTTGTGGCCCACATCCTTCTTATGTTGGGGGCCCCAGAGCTGATGCAGTGCTCCAGGTGGGGCCTGATGAGAGCAGAGCAGAGGGGGAGAATCATCTCACCTCCTTCACATTGCTGATCACGCTGCTTTTGAGGCAGCCTGTGACACAGCTGGCATCCTGGGCTGCAAACACACACTGCCACCTCATTTCCAATGTCTGTTTGTGAATGCACAAATATTCCCAAGTCCTCCTCACAGCTGCTCCCAGTCCATTCACCCCTCTCTACTCTGCTGATATTGGAGATTGCCCCTGCCCATATGGAGGACCTGGCTTTGTTGAACTTCATGATGTTCACATTGACTCACTTCTCAAGCCTGTCAAGGTCCATCTGGAAGGCATCACTTCCCTTAAATTTACCAAAATGCATAAAAAAGCAATTAGCACGGAGCATACATTACACTATTAATTCACATATTATTTTTGTGCTAGTCTACCTGTCAGACACAGCTTTCAGAATCCAAATTCAGCCAAAGTAAGTCACAGGTCATCATCCCACCTGTTCCTGTCTCCAGGGATTTGTGATCCTCCAAACTGAAGATAACTCTTAGTTTCCTTCAAACAACATCATTATATTCATCCTTATAAAAGTCCTAAACAGAGGAAAAAAACGAGAAAAAGCTAAAAAACTTCAACTGTTGCATGCTACTGGCACCAAGCATGTGACTGATGATCTGTGCCAAACTTAGAGGAGTTAAGGGCTTTAACTTGTACCCCAAGGTTCTGTGTTCTTTCACACTTCTCAGCTTCTTCCTACAACATATAATCTTTTGGATTTCTCTCTCTCACCCAATCTTTTGAGAAATTTTCTTGAAATATAACAAAAATATCCTTAACACCAAAAACCTTAGTGTAGGCTGGAGCTCAGTAGTATGATCAGTGCCCAACAGTCTAGCAGACTTCTAATGGCTAAACATGAAAACACAGCTGTCATGGTGGAAAATCAAGGCTCAACTAAATATACAGAAATTTTAAAAAGCAGAAACCATTGAATGTGGAAGACCATAGTAACACACTTAACTCAGCACCTTGAGCAGTCATGGCTGTTTCATCACCATTTGATGGATTTCAAACACTAAGTTATTCAAAATTCTGTCCGTCCCATTGACTGATCCTTTCAGTCACCATCTTTTGTGCCTTCTCCATAAATATCATGTTGCTATTATACATAAAAAGGAAGACTTACTACGGTTCTTTACTGTAAATTTAGTAACTGCAGATCTTTCACTACTTCTTAGTATGCTTTGAAGTTCTCTTTCACACAAAGCTATACAGCATCCTTTAATTCTTTCAAGTACAAAGCTTAGTAGTGTACTTCAAAGACCTCTTATACTCAGAGATGTCTGACACATTCTCAAATTCCCTGAAACAAAGATCTATACTCCTGTGTCTAGCTCCTTCAAATGAGAGAGTCCCACACTTTCACATTCCATTAAAAAGTGGGGGAGGGGTAGTACGCTATAACATCTGTTACTCTGACAGAAAATTTTATCATTTCAGGATTGTTTAAACAGTTCTTCTTTGCATTTCGAATTCCCTCCTGTCTCTCACATAATTTTTTTTCCTAAATCCATCTCTGAATTTGTCTGGTTTGGATTTTTTGTTTGTTATGGGGTGGGGATTTTATTTATTTGATGATTTTTTTATGATCTGCTAGTAAACACAAAGATAAAGACACTGTTACAAATTTAGATGGAGTTGGAGGTATTGCCTAAAGAACCTAACTCCCAAAACTGTTGCATTTTCAACATGTCTGGTATTAGGACTTTCATAAGCCCACAGTCACATAAAAACTTTTACAGAAAAGAGCAAAATCCTGTTTTGTGGGCACAGAGCCCTATTAAAGTGAGATTAATTTCCTAGTGGCAAAGTGTCTGCCCCAGTTAACTCACTTGCTTTACAGGTCTCTTCTTAGAGGTAGCAATCAGCAGTCCCCAAACTTCCAATATTGTATCTTTGAAATCCTATTTTAAAAACCTTCCTCCACAGAGGATAGAAGGAAACCCCCACTACTGCCCCCAGTTCTATTTTCAGGTGGTGTAGGGAAGGGGGTTATGCTCAGAGAATATTTTCTCCTTTTCCCTTTCTGCAAAGCTGCAGGAACATAAGAGTTGGTCAGCACAGCCCAAACAAGAGCATCACTCAGGGCTCAGGGCTTGCTGCTCCCCTTGCTGCTCAACCCTGAAATCCTAGAGGCTTGAAACCTCTGGGAAAGGGCCATACCTGATCTCAGCAACTGATCCCATCCAAGTCAAATAACAGAAAATCATTCAAGCTTCATCAGTTTCTCTTAAAATTTGCCAAATAACTTTAGAGATAGCCTTGGCAAGAAGCCCTGGGCCCTGTGCAACGTTAACAGGAGGCACCAGAAGTGACTGTCAGACCCAGAGAAGGACAGAGTACCAGACCTCAGGAGACTTTCAGACTGACAAAAATGTTAATCTAGAGCAATTCCTGCTGAATAGCATGTAGATCGCAATTAAGGAGCAGAAAGGAAGGAGAGAAATGGCAGCAGCAGAGAAAGAGAAAACAAAAACCAATAAATATACTGTGACCTATGACAGCACACTAAGCACTCCAGTGTCAAAAGACAATCTTGCCTCTATATCAGAGGTTGGGATGTAGGCAGCTTTACTAAAAGAATATTTTTAAAAGTCTGCCTAGTGATCCTGTCTTTAAATGAATAGGTTTAGTTTTTTATATTTAGAAGAAGCAACAATTTTAGATCAATGGTCCCCAGCCAGGGATAAATGTCTATGCACAATTTCATCAGAGAAAAAAAAACAACAAAAAATAATCCAAAAATTTCAACACACCATAGCATCAGCTAAGTTCTACCTCTGTATGTGTTTATCTAAAGAGCTCAAACACATATATAAAAAAATATTAATTTTTTTGCTACACCTGGAGAAGAGAAACATGTGTAAAGTCTTTGTTCCAGATTTTCTGGAATTTTCTATGGCTGCATTAAACACCATAGACTTAGTCTGAAATGTGTTTTCTATGCACCAAGCAGGTAAAGTTCTTTGCAATTCCAGAAAATTGCCAACTTGAAAATACCTGTCAAAGATGTTCAGCACTATTCTAATCTTACTCCCACTCAGTGGCAAAATGGTGTCACTGAAGTTGAAAAGAGCAAAATTAAGATAAATGCCACACTTTTTTGAATCAACTCTCTGATGTAAAGCCTTGTCAGTGACAAGAAAGTTGTGCCTTTCAACATTTAAAAAAACACAGCAAACCTCTAGAGACCTCTCCTGCTCAAAGTACATTTTGCTGTATAGCTGCAGATTGTGCAACACAATAGAATCATTCCCAGATGAGCTATCACTATCTTTTTCTTTCCTGTTGCCACTAGACCTGCAAGTACATTAAGAAAGACTTGGCATAAACTGATTACTTTAAAATTTATTCCATGACTCTGCACCAGCAATAGCTGATTGCTCCAGGCCTTGAAAGAATGCCAGATTTACAGGCGGTCTGTAGTAACTGCCTATTTTACCTACATCAGTTTAGACAGATATATAGAATAAGTAGTTTAAATATGCTCAATGCAATAAATATGACTCATCTTTGTGGAAGACTTAGTATCACTGAGCAGAGCTCTTTGTGCAGTTCAAAAGATTATGTATCAAGTCTGGGATGTACAAGGAGTGCATTAAGACTACAAAAGAAATGTCCCTTGAGAAGCTTTGCAATTGACTGGTGTAGAGATACAAAATGCTTTGGAAGGAAAGTTATCTTCTCTTTCTGTTATCAGAAAGGATGCAAATCTGTACTTAAAGATTGGCACTTTGTACTAAAGTCATGTAATGGGATGCAAACAAGGAGCTGCATTATGCTTGGGTGGTGTGAAGAGAGACAGCCAAAGGACTCCACATCCACTGGACTAGCCATAAACACATATCCTGTATCTTAGCTAGCTAGCATTATGAAAAGATCATAGAAAAATTTAAGTATTTCTTATCCATGAAACTGCGTAATGATAAGCTTGCTTTCTTCAGAAGGCAATTTTTCTTATATCAGCTCACAGTGTAGCTGTAAAACAACAACAACAACAACAAAAAAACGAACCAAAAAAAAACCCACCAAAAAAACCAACAATGCTAAAAAGTTCTTGACCTTGCAGGGTAAATACATACAAATTCTTGACGGGCAAACCTCAGTGTTTTAATTAAAATTAGTTGTGCCTATAAGCAGAAACATTGATTAAGAATAAAATTCTTATCAGGAGCAAAATCACAAAAGCACAATGTAATATTTCCCTATACATGTGTTCAGTGGATAAATTTTACCTCAATAAAGGTAAATACAAAAATTCCACTGTATAACTTACTCTAAAGCATATTCAGGAGGGGATTAGAAGTGCAGCAGTGAGCTGGATCACAACAAACTGCTGAAGATTTAGAACAAGCATACAGTTTACAACCTGAGTCCCCGTGTGACACAAGTTATAAAATTATCCCTGTGATAAACCACCAGTACTACAGAGCTACACAATATTAGAGAGGGGATTTATGGACCACTTGTTATAAAAGTTGTAGACACAGAAACACTAAAAATTATTTTCTATTGGAAATCTGAAGGAGCAGCATATAACAAAAGTATTCCATGTATTAAAGAAGAGCATTTGCAGTCATTTTGAGCCAGTGAGGTGAAGCTCACATGCAATCATCTGGTTCCCTGGAACAGCTCTGCCAAACAGTGAGCAATCAAACATCACAACATATTGTTGCTCTGTGAGTCTGTTCATCTGTCATATTTACTAAGCATTGAGTTTGTCACACCTGTTTCCTCCACAGAAAAAAACAGCTGCTTATAGCATCAGCTAAAGCCTCCTGTCCCAAGAGTCAGGCTATCCCCAGAATTCTGCTTTTCAGTGTAGGGGGTAATTTGTTGAGGGCAGGAACTGGGATCTGAGGCACATCTTACAACCGTAGACCTGTCTGCAGCCCCTTACTCCACTGTGAACATGCCTGGCTTGCTTCCTGTTTCGTATAATCAGCATACAAAGTGTTTTCTCGGTAGGCACAGCAAACCTCAAACCACATATATTATTCAGGATTGTGACTCTGCAAAATGATGAGCGTTTCAATCCCCATGCTGTAAAGTATGTGTGTAATTTCAGGAATGAAAAATAACCGCTGACTGTTAAGAGTGTGGAGAGACACCTGGAATGGCTTCTCTACCTTCTGTGCCTGTGAAGTGCTTGGGGTATGATAAGGAGTTGGTGTGAGCAACAATTGATGCACACAAGAGTTTCTCCTGACTCTAATTATATCCAGCACATTCTTGCAAGACTAAACCCTCAGAGGCAGCAAGTGGAAAAGACAGGAGTGTGGGAGATTTTGACAGAACATCTAAGGACTACAAAGCTGGATTTCTGGAAACTGGAATCACACAAAAGACTAAAGCTCACTGAACAAGGGCTGGCAGAAAATATTTGAAGAGCAGAGTCATAATGGCTATAGTACAGCATTGTTACCTCCTAATTTTGGAATGTCCCTCAGCCTACACAATGTTTTTCTTGAAAACTCTTTTTCCAGAAAAGACATGAGACTAGGTTTTGAAAAAAAAAATAGCTGAAAAAAACTCACAAAGCAGGTTCTTGATAATGGCTGGAAGGAGATAGATAGGGAGACTGACAACTTTCCCATTTTGTGAGCTCTCGATTGGATCTGTGGGACTTTTCCCATTTCTCTGCTAGACTGAAGCAAAGTGCTTCAGTGGCTTCCACCTTGCAAATCGTCCTGGTGTCAGTTCCAGCTGAGCTCTGTGCCAGACTGCTCAGAGGATTACAGCCTCAAAAAGCACTTCAAAGGGGCAGCTGGAACTCAACCACATGCTAGAAAAGTGCAAATACCTTCCCTGAGCTCAAAGAAAGGCTGCATGCATTTGAAGTGGAAAAGTACAAGTTTAACACAAAGCCACTAGCAATTAGTAAAGAAAGTGAGTCTTGTTAATGTTTAAAAATTCCTCTGCATTACTTTTCAGAATGTCTTCTAAGTATGTATAAACACTTGAAGGAGACAGAGAACACTACCTTGAAAGGTAGCTTTCCTAAGGCATTTCATTAAAACAGGATTTACTTCTGGGAGCAAAGCAAGATCTTGTTCCCAGACAAAGAGAAAAATTGCAGACTGGGAAGTTATTTTAAAGCCTTTTTTCCCCACAATGATCCACATCTATTGTATTAGCACTCCACATACTACATCCACTTTAATGCACATTTCAGCCTGCAGGGAAGTTGAATACTGCAGCTAGTGAATATTATCATTCCTACTTGTCACCAGTGATCATAAATATTCTAATTATGTATTATCTCATCTAGCCTAGGAGATATTGGAGTAGCTCATCAAATTCATTTCTGGTGCTTTACAGATACAGAAGCTATATCCTCCTCATTCTTCTACTGTACACTTTATGCATGTCAGGGAATGGACATTTAAAACACTTCTAAATTTCTAGATTTTCCCCCTCTGTCCTCAGGCACATGAATTTGTGGATTAGGGCATCAGAGAAAAAAAATAAAGTGTATTTGGCAAGGTCTTAAATGTTTCTGCCCATAGAATCTAGAAACCACTTCTGAAGAGAGTCAGATAAGTTACTTAGGATCCATATTTAGACACTTAAATTTTAAAATGTTTTGGTCATTCCCTCTCTCACCTTCTAAATGGAATAGAATGGAAACTCCTGCTGTTTCCTGGAGTTACGAGAATAAATTTTCTCGTAGTTCTCTTCAAAGTCCCCCAGTATTATCTTTCTCCCTATCAAATGTAGACATGAATTATAGGGAAAAGAGGAGAATTTAACCACAGAGACAAAAATTATTTTCACCAAAAGATGCCATCAAGTTCACAGCCATTTCAGTATTGCAGCTGTTTCTACTCAGAGCACTGCCACGCCACAGAAGCAGAAAGTACTGCCTTCAGAGTCTCCAGTTCCTGGTACTTCTTTTTTCTGTGCAGGGTGTAGGTATTTTTAATTTTCTTTGCCTTTGAAATAGCTGGAATAGCAATATTTTGCAAATGTTTTGCTTTGCTGGGGGATGTCCTAAGCTGGGGATGGAGAACAGGGTTTTCACCAAACAAATATGTCACTAGACAAAATGAGAAAGGGGGCAAGTCTTGATGACGCTTACTTATATTTTTTTCATTCCTAGTTCCTACAGTTCCATTCACAGTTCCTACAGCCAACATTCTGAAGAATAACAGAAAGGCTGAATAGGAAATTGGGGGGGGAATCAGTTTTGCCCTTGAAGAGTGATTGTATAAATTTACAATCATTCAGGTTTTCAAGACTGCAAATATGTTAACACTTAATTTTTAGAATATGACAAAGTGGGGTAAAACAGAAAATGAAAAAAAATAAAAAGGCAACTTCAAGAGAAAAAAAAAGAGATATGATCCTCTTTATTTTCTGCTGTATTTCCAAGATCAGTGGGAAACTAGAAAGTAGGATCGTGGTCACACAGCACCTGCAGGAAGGAATTTTCCCTGAAATCCTCTCAAAGTGACTGAAACAGCTGGAGTTCAAGATCTGCAGCAGGCACAGTGCAGAGGCAGGAATGCCAGGCTCTCTGGCCACACTACAGCCCTTCTGCAGCACCACTTGGCTCCCAGAGAATGGAGGCCTGAGGGAAAACTCCAGATTTCGCACAGTAGGAACTGAAAGCCTTGAATTCATGCTCCCCTCTGAGGAGCACAAAAAGGCTTTATAACTTAAGCTAAAAAAAAAAAAAAAAAAAAAAAAAAAAAAAAAAGAAAGGCTTTGCAAATCCTTCCAGAAGCAGAAGGGTGGCTTTTAACAGTCATGAGCTCAGTGGCTGTTGCACACAGCTGCAGCTCTATGCAGCACTCAGAAAGGAGGCATAAGTTAAGTGTAAAGAAGTTATTGACCGTGTAGAGGGGATTTCAGTAGAGATTTAACTTCTTCAGATGGATTGTGTCTGGCAACTGCAGTATTAACACCTTTATTCCTCCTAAAAATGCAATACCAGCTATACTGACCCCAAGAGACCACTGCCTTTCTCTATAAACCCCCTCTGCAGGTCATTAGCACACTACTATTTATCACAAAGCTGGTTCATTAATTACTTGTTCAAGAGGGTCAGCACAACTCTGCTCACTGAAAGATCCCTCAAGAATTATCACAGCTGAAGACTTCAGAATGGAACTGAAGACCTTCTTTAACCTCAACATCATTATGGGCTGCTTAAATGATTGAACCAAGGAGAGAAGGGGTTTATGAAGTTCTTATATTTATATGGGAGACCTATATTGGGAAAGCTTTCTTTCTTTTATTTAGATTAAACTTCAAAGAAACAGAAGCAAAAGGCACTTTCCTAGCCAAAATCTCCTCTCTCCTGTTCACCATGCAATTCCACCAATGCAAATTCCTACCAAGTGAAGTGGAGCCCTCTATTTACTCAGCTGCACACTTTGATCTCTTCCAGTTTCTGGAAGGGAAACCTCAAACCTCAGATAAGCTCCCTAACACCCCAAATCTATGGAATTAGGACTACCTTGCATGTCTTGGACAGTATGTATTACTTTGTGTATTGCTGCAACTTAATACAAAGAGTATGTATTTTAATTCAAAGAAGGTGTACATTTTCCATAGTTTTTTATTATTTCCCTGGAATGCAGCAACAAAGTTAATGGCACACCATTTTTTTTAAAGTGTACAGCAGTGTACAGTTGCTGGTACTGCACACTTTTATGTTCTACCCTCATCAAATCAGAAATGGATAATTTATCACCTGTAACTGCTAATTTAGAGCCAGTTCTGTGCTGTGTTACTGCATTTACCACCCCTTTAACCCAATTTACTTACTCAATGTATTTGCTAATATTGCAGCAGGCCAGAAAAAAGAAGGCAAGAGTACAAACATAGATTTTGCAGGATTCACATTTAAAGCCTAGATCCAATCCAAATTTGAATCATAATTAACTTATTATTAACGAATTTTACTTACTCATATGGCCAGAAAGATCTATTAGATCACAAAGGAATCTTGGCTTTCTAGAAGTGTTTCCTACTGCCACTCTTCCAGCTGAATCTGCAGCAGTTACCCTTGCAGCCATGAAGTGTATCACATTTCTGAATTGCTTCAGACAGTAATGTCATGAGCCCTTTTTTCCTGTGCCTCAAATCTCAGGAAATAAGGTGAGACATCCCTGTCAAACAAGTTGAGAAATTTAACAAGCTTCAGAGGCAAATGTAAAAACAAAACTGTTTGTGTAATTAAGGCTGGTTGCAAACAATGTTATTTAACCTTTCCAACAAAGATTTACAATAACACAAAGTCTTTCAGGGCTATCTAAAAAGCTAAAACTTAGATTTTTTTTTCATAGATCTGACCCAGGAAGAATACACATTAATCATCTACTTTGGAAGACTGACATTTGTAGTTTTAGCGTATCATGCAGCAAAAAAGTGCCGAGTAACTTAAAATGAGTTGGTAAGCAGCAGCAATGGCTACTTTACGTTTTCCTCCTGCAAGACACACCAGGCTGGTGTTTCCCTCAGGAGCTGGCTGCAGGAAGCAATAGAGGCTGGAGAACCCCAAAGTCCTTCAGGCTTCTGCTATTTCAGCACACAGTGCTGCAACCGAGACCACCAATGGGAGCAATAAAAAGGAAAATGCAGAAGTTCACAGCACCACAGACCCTGAGGTGGTTCCTCCTTTCCCCAGAAGTTTTTGTGTGCCTACAACACAGGACAGGTGCTACAGCTGTGCCAGTTTCACTCCTGACCCCATCAACAGCACAGGTAGACTGTGAGAAAAAATTATTGTACTTCCTGGGAAGGAGAGGAGGAGTAATACTCTGACAATAATTTATCAGTAAAGCCTGACAACAAAAGGAATTAATCTGAAAAAAAAAGCCATGAGTTGTGTTTTATTACTGTGAAAGGAGTGAAATCCTGTTTTTAACCAGAAATAATCAGCACAAGACCGTAGTTTTGGAAGATAAGGTCCTTGGACTGCTTTTCCATTTCCCATCCCTGCCTCTGACTCAGCACCTCACTGTGGCCAGCTGTGTCCCCCCAAGAGCTGCCAGGTGAGCACCTCCCACAGGCACCTCCTCACACACCTCAGGCAGAGTCTCACAGAGCACCTGAAACTGGTGCTTTAAAATGAGGGTCAACATGCTTAATGAGCCAACAGGTTGTGAAAACCTGACCTTAAGAAATTAATGGCATGGGAGGCCTCTAGCCTCTCTTCCACTCCCTCTTGCTGGTGTACATCTAATTTTCCTCATTCTCCTAGTTCATCAGAGCTGATGTTTTTAGTTTACATGCACTATCCAGCCTACATAAAAGAGCATGACCATGGAGAGCAAAACCAGAGACACCCTACCCAGCCAGTGCATATGAAGATGGTCCAACAGGTCACACTGAACATGCACAGCCCAAAGCCCCACTCCCAGGTCCATCCACTAAGACAAAGAACTCTCCTGATCTGCACTGATCCACCTGCCAGAGGACTGATGCTGGCACAGGCTACCTAGCACAGACAGATTTTCCTGAACCTATCTAGGGAATTTTCACATAAACTTCTCTACTGAAAGTGTACTCAAGAAAAAAAAAGTCTCTTTGTAGGTCAGAAAGAGACAAAAATAGCTACAGGTCAATGGCCCTTTATGTTGGTACAGCCAGATTGTGGAGCTGAATCTACATTATTTAAATTTACAGTTTGGTATGGTACAGTAAGGTAGGAAGGACTTTTATCTCATTTTTTTCCTCTCCTCTTAGTTATCCTATGTTGTAGCAGGAGGAGGAGTTGTGGAAACATATCTATAAACCACAGAAAAGCCATAGCCAAGGTTTGCATCAGTTCAAGTAGGTTTGAGATCCTCGTGGTACGAGTTGGAAAGAGTATTAGGACTACTACAGAACAAATTATGCTCTTATGCATTACTGCCACAGGGTTGCAGCAACCTTATCCACACACCCAGGGGCAGACATGAGGCCAAGATAATCCCAGGAATTGCTTTTCCAGAGCGGCTTTGCCGGGCTCGCCAGGCTCATGGTAATTCCTAACGTGATACCCGAGCTCCTCCATGCGGCAAGCAGCAGCATCAATCCTGCCCGTGCGTAACAAAGAATGCCTTTATTCTTCACTGCGTTCTTCCTCTCATTATTCCTCTTACATAAAATTAAACACTACCAAAGATACAATATTACACTACGGGACAAGAGGATAATGAAAGGAGAACAAAGGCAGCATTACCCTGGTAATTTCTATTAGTCACGAACGGGTACTTTTGTAACACAATGTAGTTAATTTGCATGTTCACCAAAAATCCTGTTCGAAGTTCAGATATAGATCAGCTGTTTTAAACACTCAGCTTTGGACAAAATCATACATGGATGCAAATAGCCTCTTGATTAAAGTAGTTCCCTTCCTAGCAAAATGGATCTTATTATGTTGAAAATATACAACTTCTGCTTTGTCAGGCTAGAAATAACAAGACATAGTGCAGACTTATTCCTTGAAAAATTGATAAAGAGGTTTTTATATTTAACTGAAGCCAAGGGAGAATCTATCTGCCTTTTTTAAGGAGTATCTGGAAATTAAAGATAGCATTTGTTTAAAAGAAAAATGATTCTTGTACATCAGTACAAGAAAGATACAAAGGAAGTTTATTTTTCCCAACCATTTAACATTTCACGTTGTTTTGCACTCTGCAGAATATTGTTCCGTCAGGTTTCATTCTGTGCTGAAGGCCAGTGTTCTCTCCTATTCCTGTGCCTACACAGCAATGCCATTTGCTAACACATGACTTAATTAGCTCACACACTTGTTTTTCCATTGACACTCTAACAAGCACTGGTGAAACTGCTCACTTCTCAGTTCACTTGGGTTTTGTATACACAGTCACTACTCACGTCATAAATTAAGTTCTTTATTTCGTACACTCAGTAAATATTTTGGTTGATTATGGGAAAAGCTGAGACCGTGTTTTGAAGAAGTTGTTTTTTCTTAATGGAAAGTTTAGCTTCTGAATGGTTTTATTTGCTTGTTAATTAATTGTTGGGAGTGTTTCCTCTGCACTATCATGAGAAAATCAGCAAGCAGAGGATGCACATCTGAACTGTTTTAGTGTCAACCAAGCCACATGAAAGGAAGTAAAGGTGGCAGAAAAATTGTGACCTTCCCTGAAATACCTGCATGGAACCTAGAAGCAAAAGAACCATATTTCAGGGGGCAGCTACATAGAGTTATCTGCCTCCAGCCTCTTTCCCAGCATTGCCTGGACAGCCCATTTCCAAAGTTTGTCCTTTGGCCCATTGGTTCCGCATTTGGCACACAGACTTTGTAAAAGTCTAAGAGTGGGTAGCAGGCAGCAGGGAAGAGAACTAAACTCACCTCCTCCCCCTAAACAGCAACACCTTAGAAAATATTGTCCAAAAAAAAAATAAAACCTTTCACTCTTTGTTTATTCAAAAAGAATGCAATCTCCCAAAAGCTTTAAGCTCATTGAACTCCATGCCTTTTTCAGATAATTGTTCAATTATCCACAAATTTTCTCAAATCTGAAACTGCATAAACTATAAACAAGTTGATCAGTTCCTTTGATTCTCAGGAAGATGAATAAAAGCTCACAGAGATTTCTATTCTTAGTAACTTTAATCTTATCTGCAACTCACAAGCAGTCACACATTCCTCTAAAACCACAATAAGGGTAAATAATGGTTTCAAATTGGTTCTGCTGCCGTTGCTTTATCATCTCTCACAGACAGAGGGAGCAAACTGCTAATCAGAAAGGACTCCTTTGGAGAAGAAACTCCTCTAAGGGGAATAGTCCGGGTGGGGAAAGAATGGCAGCAGACCTGCTCCTATCATGATTGATCTGTACAGGCTATTTTCTTTCCCCTAAGACCCACATGGAAATCCAGAGGCAGAGTGTGTTTCAAGCACCATCAGGGAACTGCTTTTGTTTGATGCATGGGAATGGTCTTGTTTCATTTTCAATAAAAATACAAGGCAGGAAATGGGAGAAGCAGGGAGAGTTAAAATAACAACAAAAACAAAACAGAAAAAAGGAACATTCATGTATTATTTAAGCATCATTTAAGTTAGTTCCCACAGCCATTTGGCTAATTAATAAAAATTCTATGGCATTTGCTGTTTAAAAATATCCAATAATTAACTTTTAAGCACATTTAATACAAATTTTGAGTACACTTATTTGCATTATGCATTAGAAATCCTATATTTATGTTGCTGAAGTTTCCATTTTACCCAGAAGCAGAGCAATGAGAACTTCCACATGCTATTCCATTCCCAAGTCATGCTCTGGAAGGATTCTTAAGCTCACCAAATCCTTCTCCAGCAGGAACAACAATGCCTGTGGTGGGCACCAGCTCACAAAGCACAAAGCTGAACCCTCAAGCCTATTCATATAGACCACAAACCACCTAATAAAAAGTAAAAAGCATTTCTCCTCACTCCAAAACCCCACCAGAATGTGAGCTGATGCTGTTTTGTTTTCAGTGTGGTCATGGCATATTTCCCATATGAATCATTCTGCGCAGCCTCCCCTCCTACCACGCACACGCAGAGGAGCGCACTGCATTCCTCACACTGGAATGTGTGGAGAACTGGGCCAACCTTGTTCTACCAGAGCCCTCAGTACCTCCTCCCCTACACTCTATGCTATCCTCTATCATCCCCAGGCTCCCTTGTGAAGCTCCATTTTTAAAAGCTAGCATGCTGCAGTAGTAGTCACAGCTTGTGGAACTAGGTAACAGGAGATCAAGGAGGCATCTGGGATCCAGCTTGATGAAGGGGAGAGGGTGGGCTCACACAAGGCCAAATTTGTAAAAGAAAAAAGGTGGGGGAAAAGGCTTCACTTTCAGGAAATCTGAAAACAATTCAATCAAGACATAGGAGCAAGACAAGAGGAAATACTGCTTCAGAAAGGGAAAGTTAAGGAGGTTAGAGAACAGTATTTACAATGACCATAGAGATCACAGACATTACATTCCACAGAATTCCCAGGAACAAATTCTATCCATCATCTGCAAAGATTGATCAATACATTATCCCTCCTCTGTAGCTATGACATCCCAGTTGAAGTCCCCTCCTCTCATAGTGCTTCCCAATGTTTTAGGTTCATTAACACTACTGAGTATCCATTTCCTTACTGTACTGAGTGCAGAGCACCCACTGTAGGCTGACCACCTATCCCCAGGAGCAGTCAGCCACAGCCTGACAGCTGACATCACCCTTTAAACAGGAATATAGAAGTTCACAGTTATTTTTTCTGTTGGCAGAGGAGGGAGGAGGAGAGAAAGTAATTAAGTGCATGAATGCCTAAGAGATAATTTCTTTTCCAATTTATCTGAAGAACGCAGAAGGTTTTAATCTTGATTTGAGGAATTCAGATTCATCCATGCTTCCAGATTAGCCCAACTACCACGTGTTTCTCACCACAATTACATGATCATCCACCAATATTTGGTTACTCCAGCTCCCCTTCCCCCGAGCCTCAACTCTTTCATTTATTTAATCCTCCAACACCATTACCTTGCCCCAGGTCCATCTATGAAAGTCAAGGGATTTACACCCCT
Organism: Melozone crissalis; assembly: GCF_028551555.1. Classification (NCBI taxonomy): domain Eukaryota; kingdom Metazoa; phylum Chordata; class Aves; order Passeriformes; family Passerellidae; genus Melozone; species Melozone crissalis. Next base: position 38,637,366 of record NW_026535794.1, read on the forward strand.
TGAAATACAGCAATAGATCATGCACTGAATTTAGCTTGTAAAACTATTCACTGTAACAATAGAGTGGAAATTAATGGCCACATCCTCAGCTGCAACCATCAGCTTGGCTCTATTAAAATCCACCCTGCGGCCTGACCCCTGAGCGCTGACCTAACTCTGCTGGCTGACACAGTTTCCCTGGGCTTTGTGGAGAGCAGGAAATCGCCGGGGTGTGGGAAAGCCCCAGCCATGCCTCCTCCTACCCGCTCCGGGCTCCTGCCGAGCCTTCGCCTGGGCTGCAGCCTGGCTGCTGCCCACCCCCAGGGCCTGGACCTGCCGCGCTCCTCCCAGGGATGCAGCCAGCCTGGAACACTTGGCTTTGGAAGCTCTCTCCTCTTACGGTGGTACAAGCAGTCACAATTTGGGAGAGAAGCTGGAAAAAATGTTTGAAAAGAGGAGCTTCATTCTGAAAGGAAAGAAAGAAAAGAAAGAGAGAGAGAAAGGAAAAGAGAAAGAAAAAGAGAGAAAGAAAGAGAGAGAGAGAAAGAAAAAGAGAGAAGGAGGGAAGGAAGGAAGGAAGGAAGGAAGGAAGGAAGGAGAGAAAGAAAGAGAGAGAAAATGAATAAAGAAAGTGAGAGAGAGAAAGAAAGAGAGAGAGGAGAGAATGAGAGAAAGAGAGAGAAAATAAATAAAGAAAGAAAGCGAGAGAGAGAAAGAAAGAAAGAAAGAAAGAGAGAAAGAGAGAGAAAGAAAGAAAGAAAGAGAGAAAGAAAGAAAGAAAGAGAGAAAGAAAGAAAGAAAGAAAGAAAGAAAGAAAGAAAGAAAGAAATTGATTCTATTTACTTTTTTAATAAGTTTTCAACCAGACTTTATGGTGAGTAGAGTAAGCTTGCAATAAGGCTCCCAGAAAAATCTACCATAATTAAAAACTAATGTCTCAGCCCTGAAGAAGACAAATTGGAAAGTTTTTCCTCTTGAAGAAGTCAGTTCTTGCTGCCATGTGTGTTTTTGTGGAAATACCAAAATCCAAGGACCTGCCTCTATGTACACTATACAATCCTGTAAAAATCTGTTTAAAGATAAAAAGTCTTTAATCTCCATTACTTTTTATGTATTTTAAATGAGGAAGTTATGCTATTTAAAATAACAATGGGATGATTAGTGTATTACTGATCTCTTGGAATAAAACTCACTTGTTCCATGATCTCACTACACAAGCTTTGAATTTTCCCTTTCTATCAGAAAGAATAGTACTCACTGTGCCATAATTTCCCTATATCTATTACTTTTCTCGATGTTCTACCTGTGACTTAATTTGGACCTTAATGATGAGATACTAGGAAAAAAAAAAAAAAACAATCTGAACATTCCAATCTTCCTAATAACAAAAGCACCAAAATCCTTGAATCAAAGTGTTACTTTATATGCCACCAATTTCCCAGTAGCCCTATTTCTCAATCAGAATTTGAATAATCTTTACAATTTGTATTCCCCAAAACTCAAATTTAATGAGTTAGTAGGTATAGAAAGAGAAATAACAGCTGCAGCTTATCCCGCTGTGCTATTCAGTAATGACAATGTTATACCACATTAGCAATTGTGACATTAATAAAAAGAAGCCCATAGGATTAGCCAGAGACAGCTGACTTTAGTCAAATGTAGGTCATGCTTTGTTTGCTCAGAGCTGGGTAATAAATTTCCAGGTAAGTGCTCTCATGTGTCATACATATATGCCAGGAGTATAATTTCGGCTATACTAAATGATCCACATTCTTAAATTTCTGTAAGCCCTTCTTGAATTATTGTTAAGCATTTAATTCCACAGCAGCATCTTACAGGCTACTTAGAGTTATTAACTCATATGACATTATGGCATGTTTTCTTTCTAGTGGCAGTTAATAGCATCTTGATCTGGTTTCCCTTTCACCTTAAGGTAACTGCAACTCTGAATTGCCAGTATTTAACAAAAGATACTTAGCAAGGAATCAAACTGACTACATTCTGCACCTCTAGCTAAAGGGGAAAACAGTATTTGGAATCAATCCAAGCAGCAGCAAGATATCTTCTACCACAGAAGGGAGGCTTTAAAAAATATTTAAAGGAAATAAAAGCATAGCCTTCAATTAATAGTACAAAAGATCCTATCTCAATCTCTGCTACTTTGGCAAGCCCTCAAAATTTGGATTGAAAGCAGACTTTTAAACATATTCATATTTAATCTCAGCACAAGATGTGCATATTGTACACCAAAACCTTAAAGGCCAAATCCTGTGCTCAGTAATACCCTGGCAGACTTCAGTGCAAAAGGGTGAGAGCACTACAGCAGAAGCTGACCTTGAGGCTGTAATCTCACTTTCACTGTTTTTTTCCTTTTTTAATGTTATGGTAATAATGAGAGGCACCAAACAAGACCAGGAGATTTTTGTACACGGATCATCCTGAGATGCAGAACAGAGAAGGGAACTCTAGTTAAGAAGAGCTCAAATCATACCTTGTTACAGATGGAAGACTGATCCACAGGAAGGCTAAAATGACAGATTCCACCCAAGTGTCTTGTCTAGGGGTTGCTATGGCTTCAGTCAGCCACTTGTCCCTAATTTTAGGGGCACCAAGCTCTCTCTCACAGTCTGGGTGTCACAGGGACTGGCTCAGTCGTGACTGTCTCAGGTGAACTGGTACAAGTTCCACTTAAGGGGATCCATGGCTGTGCCTTAGCTCACGTATCAAGGTAGTGCCTTGTCACTTTATTTATATTTAATTAGTCCAATCGTTTCTGAGCAACAGTAGTTAATGCTTTGACTCTCTTCTATTTTTACCCATGTCTTTGCTAAAAATGTATTTACACATCAGCCAGTCTTTGGGGGCTTCTGAAGCATGTCAAGGGGAAAAGCTGACATAGCTATAATTCAGTTGATTTTTATTTGATTGTTTTAATGGCATATATTCTTGAAATAGAAAAGAAAGTCCAGGTAAATAATTTCTTCCTTAGTAATTTAGAAATCTTGAAATCAAAAAGATTTTGTGTTTGTGTGTAGGGAACCAAAACGAGAAGACTTTGCAGTCTTTCAGCACAATCCATCAAGTACCAGTTTCTTCAAAGCAATGATATTTTACTGATCTCTTTCTTGAAGGCTGCAGTTGCATCTTTATTATCCTTCATTGTTATCGGTGAGGCAAAATGCCATAGCTATGTTTGAGGCAAAAGAAATTCCTTCTGTGAGAGGCAACAATTTCCAGCAGATCCTGAACACTTTTGTGCTTGACTTCAATGAAGTAAAGGTGCTCAGCATTCTGTAACAAGTCTGTGTATTATCATGTAGTAGGAATATAGGGTGTTGGGAAGGGGAAGGGGAAGGGGAAGGGGAAGGGAAGGGAAGGGAAGGGTCCACAACACACACAAGGAAAAAAAAAAAAAAAACAGGAGGAAAAACAACACTCTGAAAAACAAATAATAGGATAATAGGGGTAAATTTCTGTGAGGGTCAGAACCATGCAAATCCACAAAGTATTGCATATGTATGTCATCCCAGAGCAGCACTGGCCAGGCTGCCTTTTGTTGCTGATTTCTACCTGCTTTGCAGAAGGACAGAGAAGCCAGCTGAACAGCACTCAGCCCTTCATACTTATTAGGCAGATGAAGCTCCCTCACATGCATAAAAATGCACAAACCACGCACAGAAACATCCCCTCACAGAAAATGGTTTTAGCAAAATAAAATCATGTAAAGAAAATATTTTGTCTGAAATTGTCTATATTTTTTCTCAAAATACAAATGAAGCATTTTCAGTGAGATAAGAAAAAAATAAACAGATCACGTTTAAATAAGTGGGGGGAGGTTGGGTTTCATTTTTCTTTTTTCTTTTTGTTTTCTTTTGGTGGGAAAAATCAATCCCTTCACTGATGGGCTGGCTGTCTCCCTGTCTGCACAGGCTGATGCTCCTTTGTTCCCAGCTCTGTTCCCCAGCCTTCCAGCTGAGCTGGTGCCTCAGAGGATGCCTCCTGGCTCCCTCCCACAGAGCACAGCCCAGAAAGGCAGCTCACTGCCCACCCTCCTCACCCGTGTTGTGGATTACTTCTCAGACTCCTCTTCCCACAGGATGCAATGCTAGCAGAAGCAGGACTTCCCAAAAACTCATATTCCCTCTTCTTCCCTGCCTTAAAAATATCAAAGAGAGTATTTTGCTTTTAATTCAGGGGTTGTTTGTTTTTCCATCTTAGAGCCAATCAACAACACAGCACAAGAGCACGATCAGGGTGACAGGCAAGAAATGAGTCTTCCTCCACAAATGATTTGCAGTGGCAACCTTTGGGATAAAAGCTTGAGGCTTATAAGTGCAGCAAGGCCAAAGGAAGGAAGTTATTTCACACAAGCAGAGCATGTGGCTCATTAGAGCTGTGGAGTAATAGGGATGTTCAGCATAGGTGATAGAATGTTCAGCAAGGAGGAAGCTGCATGTAGGGTCCTGTCCCTGCCCCAGCCCACAGCAGCTCCAAGTTGTCTTTCTCCCTAGCACAGCCTCAGTAGCACTGGGCTCCATGCAGTCTCCTCAGGGCTGTGCACTCATTTCTGTCCCTAATCTCTTACCCATCTTTCCCAGGCTGTCCCACACACACTGGCATGGGAGGCCATCCGTGGGGCTGGGGCACACTGCTGCAGCTGGGGCCCCTCTCAGGGCACCCAGGGCCACCCCAGCATTACCATCAACCACAGGCACTCACCCCCCACAAACCTCCCCCCTTGTAAGTACACCTTTCCTTTTCAAGCCCAAAATTCTGTTTGTGCTAGCACAGTTGTATGGCTGAAAGCCCTCTCAGGCACCTCGATGGAAATGATGCTCAGCAGAGCCAAATTCTCTGTAAGAACTACATTAAACAGCCCAGGAAAGGCACAGTGAGGCACTAAAAAAAATTTAAATAATCCAGCCTCCCTCTGCTGCTGTGTTGACAGGTACAAACAGGCTACAGACAGGAGGTGCAGTGCTGCAGCCTGTCCTCTGTAGCTGTGGACAGAGGGTAACCCTTGCTTTGTGTCTCAAACCAATGTACAAATACCATCAGGATTTTCCTAAGGCAAGTATTCATAGCTGCACAGATGAACAGTAGGATTTTGCTTTTAAAAGAAAAGACAAAAGCAGGGAGGAATTCCTCCTAGTGTTTCAGCCTGGGCATTCAGGTGGCTTGGGCATCCCTCCTGGATTTGTGATACACACATTGGCACTTATGTTTGAAGTCCTACAAATACCAAGAATAAAAAGACTAGACAAAGGACAACACCAGGCAAAATAATTTCCAACTTCTAAACCAAATACCATCTGTAAAATATCTTTCTGTATGAGTGAGAAGAAATAAAATAGCAATTTATTCAACAATTATGAGGATGAGATGTGTATCAACTACACATTTGATCCATGCCAAGTCTCAAAAACCATAAGCTCTTCTCTCCTTTCCTTGAAATAATGAGAAATTGCTGAAGATACTACAAGTAAACTATTTGCAATCTGATTTCCAGATAGTTAATTCACACTGTTACTTCTAAAACCACTTCCGCATCGCTGGAAGGACAAATATCTGAGGAGAAAATGGAAAACAGAGGATTAAAAAAATCCCCAGGTAATTACAGGGAACTGTGATTTAGGCTTCATCATCAGGACTTACCCATTTACAAGCTGCAGGGCCATTCCTGAAAAAAAAAAAATAAAAAAAAAATCTGTCACTGGAAAAACAAGCATTGTTACATGCAACCTATGGTACATGCCAGACTCCCTAACATCAAATTTCATTTACCTAAGGTAATGTTGGTGTAATACCCTTAATTATGAGTCAAATTACCCCTACATGAAAAAACATAAGGGTGAGAGAGACAAGGAACTTGTCAGGGACATTCAGGCTGCTGGTGGCCTAAGAGCTCTGACACCCAGACAGTCCTGGCTGAAAGCAGCAGATAAACTCTTCTTGCAGTTAGCTGCTCATGATGTTGGTACATTAAATCTATCTATGGAAAAATAAAATGATTAAGCAAAAAAATGTTAACATTAATCTCCAGTAATGACAAGTGATGTCACTCCACCAAAGAAGACCCAAGAGGTCATTCAAGCAATAAATTTAAAGAGATGTATCTTCTCAAAAGAGTTAAGAAAAATAGCAAATGGGGATTGGTGACTGAATTCTGTACTCATCTCCAAATAAAAAAGTTTCAGTGGATTTCGGTAAAACACCAGGGAAACACCTGAGAGTCAAAGTCAGTCCTAAAAGCACAAGATTCAAAGAAAAGCCCACAAATTGCATGTATTTGTTGATAGTACCAAATTAAAGGCTGCAAATAAACCAAAACTAAAGCTAATTGGAAATCAGATGTTGTACCCATTACCATTAAGTGGTATCGAATATGACCAATATGCTTACATTACTATTAAAAGCCTGTGGTAGGCATTAAAACAATTATGCAAAAAAACTGCTCTAAGAAATCCTTAGACAAGAACCATGAGAAAAGGTAAGAAAAGGTAACACTAAATTTCAGGGAAAAAATCCAAACAAATGCTCTCAAAAACTAGAGAGTCTGAAGAAAAAGTAACTATTATCTTTACTGCCTGTCCAAATCCTGCTTGTGGATAACACATATATAACACCTATACACACACGAGTCTTGGGAGGTTGATGAAGGAAAGGAGAAACTACTATCCTGGAAAGCAGAGAAAAGGAGGGATGTCCTGTTCCAAGACAGGACAAGGGCAAGGGCTGTAACAAGTCCCTTTATTATGAGACAGAAATTACAAAGAAAGAAAATATTCTTCTTCAGCTTTACAAGATGCACAGTCTCCACCTTGACTGCTGCTCTCCTGAGTCTGCTACACTTTCCATACATGTGCTTTATGGCATTCAGGTGTGGAAACACGGGAGGAAGAAAACCTCTGCTTTGAGGAATGCACACCAGTGGCTTGCTAATGACAGATGAGGCCCAGTACTGCATTTGATTGGCATCATTCCCAGCCACCAATGTCTGAAGATACCCAAATCAATTTTCGCTGTGGAATCCTGCTGAGGACAAGCAGAGTACCAAGGCTCAGCAGAACTGGTCTCAGGGACAAAACCAGTAGGAATTTTAAAAGGATGGGAAAACAGATGTGTATAAGCCAGGCAAATCTGTGACACACTGATTTGTAGGGATTTGTTAGCACGCCGAACAAAGGCTGGTAATTTCTTGGCTGGCTGGAAAAGTGGAGTAGGAAGCTTTAAGCCATAAAAGCGTAAATGGTCACTGCAAACACGCATACACAAAAAAAAGACTGTCCTTTTTCCCTAGTTTTGTAGTAATTTGTGTAACCTCTCTAAAATTCCTGGGGACCTAAATATAATTATATGCCTTGGGAATGAATTTCGACAACAGTTATCAGATAATACCTCGTGTGGCTTCCAGTTTAGCACACACCTTAAAAGTCAGATGTTGGAGAGGAAAGTCATATTTCTTGGGGTATTGCAGCAATAATTTACAATTTCCAACAAAAATTATAAAGTATAATTCAGGGAGACTCCTTGATCATTAAAATCTTATGTACAGTGATGTTAGTTGGTTAAGCTGGGTACGAAATCAATGGGAAATGACAAGAGGGAAGAAGACTCATCTTGCTCATCTCAGGCACACGCAGATATTTTGCATACCTTCAGTACAAACCAGCAGAACTGCTGCTGTAAGATGGCTCCAAATATGAGCTGCTGTGCTGTTATCCTGCAATACCAGCTCCTCCAGCACAATGTCTGGAATCGTTTCTGCACAAAGTGTCACCACAGCTGCTGCTGTATATTTGGCTTGAAGTTCCACCTCTAGGGAAACCCATGCCAAACTATTTATAATAATGGGCTGCAATTTATGTGAAATGACTTTGTACCCTTCCTACATGAGAAAGATTCAGCATACCAGTCTATTCATTAATGCCTCATTAGTTTAAAGGTTCCTTTATAAAGCAATAATACGGGTACTTTGCTTCTCTATGGTGTCGTTCTGCAAAGAATGTCAAAATGTTTTCCAAACGTAACCAAATATTTAACAGCCTCCAAAATCAGTGTGGAAGATGGGAAAAGATTATTATGTCTGTACCTAGTATACTTTCATATTACTGATAAAAGGAGGCATTTAATAGACAAAAGCCTCTGAGTTCCTACCAGGGCTCTCCATCCTGGCTTTCACCTTGCACTGCTCCTGCAAAGAAGAGAGAGAAAGGCATGTCACAGGCAGAGCCGTACACAAAATTCAAGAAGAAAAGCTCACTCTGTCTGGGGAATCAATCTCATCAGTGTAAAAACTGTGTGGAATGCTCTGCCCTGTGTGTGCGTTTTGCAGCCAGGGTTTCTTATTTGTGTACTCAATGGATGGCTTGAAAAACATTACAAGAAAGTTACAATAAAATCTCAAAAAAATACACAAGTTCAAGTCTACAAAGCACTTAAGCAAGAGATTAGCTTCCAGCATAGGAGGAATCAAAAACAATGCAACGTAACCTGTTTTGCCAAGTCAGAGGGTAAAGCAAGAATTTGCTCTCTTATTTAATGTCTGATGGGGGACAGTAAAGGCTGCCACACAGACACACAAAGTTCACTTTTCACTGTATCATCTACCTGAAAGTGACCAAATTTAGACTCTCTCTCTCTCAGCTATGAACTCTGTTCTTTGATAGAGGTCATCCCCAGCTCCACATTTTTAAATGCTGACGCAGTTTGAGAGTTGCCAATTTTCCTGAAATCTTAGAACAAATTGCTCTCAGTGCTGCCCATCTCTTTCCGTTTCTCCTCCAGAGAATACTGGAGGCTGGTACTAGGAACTTCTGGATGGAAACAAGCAGGGAGTATAGCAAATCTCCACTCTTCAGCCCAAAGGTAGCCCCAGAACTTACACTGCTTATTTTTATTCATGCTAAAATAAAGTGGACCACTCAGTAACCTAGTTTCTGTGAGCCAGACAGGCCTGCTGAGTAAATTCACAGCTATCTAATTCAAATCACATATTTTCTCAAAGCCTGTCAGTGACCTCCTACTGAAGCTACAGAATATCTTGGTTCATCTTTGTCTCAAACTGACAATGATAGCTCAAGCTGAGCAGATGGTCATTTTTCTAGTCAGGAGATTTCCTATGACATTCCTTCAGCCACATATCTAAGATACTTCTTCATTCACAAGATCTTGATTTCTCTCTCTCTGAAGGTGGTATTTTCATCCTTGGCACCTTCTGGAATTAGATAAGCAATCTTCTCTGTTTATTTGCTGTAGTGTACCTAATTTGCTGGCAGACAAAACCCAAAGTAGCCAAAACCAAAAAAGCAATCCTACTTCTGCCATAGCTAGCTCTTTCCTGTGTAATTTTTCTCTGTCTCACACACACCCAAAACTCACCCCACTTAGGGTGGATGATTGAAATGATTAATCCAGTGCTTAAGCTGAAGGTATGAGGAGACCTGGGCCATCTGTAAAGATCACCAGGAATCTGCTGCAAGCCTACATTTTGACAATATGCATGTTCCTGACAGCTTAGATAATTGAACACTGCATACAGGCATCTTCCCTAGGGGGTGTGCTGCAGAAAGGAAAAATACAGCCCCAGACTGCAAACCCTGCCAAGTACAAAGCACTCCACTCATCCATTAGTCCACCTTGTCCAATTCTCCACTGCCTCCTCACAGGCAGAGGAGAGAGAAAAATCCTTGGAGGAATATTAAAATCCACAGCTTAACTCTGAATCATCATCCCAGAACTTCTTTCCCTAAATAGGTAGCTATGGATGGGTTTTGTTAATTGTGTTGTTCCCAGCCAACAAATATGTGACACGTTCCGCATGACCACCACTGACCACAGGACACTCCGTCACTCAGCAGCTTCACGAAGGCAATGAGGAATTTGATCTTCTGTGTAACAAAGTCTCCAGACAATCTCAGCCTCCCCACAACAGAACATAGTTGAAAGGTTTGTGCTCACAATACCAAAAACACAGTTAGTTTTTCCACTTAGCAAACTGTACTGTAAGTAGTATATCACATTTTTGCAAAATTGTTCATAAGACATTCTCAGTTCCCAACTCACTAAAGTTTATAAAACACATGCTAAGCCCCATTTATTTTGCTGGAAGCAATCCCATGTTTTCAGCTAGCGATATTGCCAAATGCAGGTATTCAGAAGTCTTGAGTAAAGCACTACGTTCCAAAGTAATAGGTCAGTATTTTCTTAAAGATATTATTTTCCCTTGGACTCATTTTCCAACTGTATTCCAGAGCCACAAGGACTACAAAACTAGGTTTAAACTTAAAGTTGAAGATTTGAATCTCAGCTAACAGAGCTGAAGCCTTAAGATCAACACAAAACAGATGAGAGATGGCAATGCTGAGTTAGATAGGCACATGCTTAAGTGATTTGTTTTGTTTCCTTCTTGAAGGGAAGGGCTTTGGAGGAGAGGAGGTCAGAACTTTAACCTCCAACCCTTTCACCTTTGAATCCTTACTCAAAAGCTTCCAAGAAGGAAAAAGGACTTTGCAGCATGTCTGGGCATTTAACAAATCCAGGCTCTGGTTAATCAAATAGAGAAGCCCTAGGGCTGTACTAATTCCTAGACCCAATGAGGCCCCTCAGAACAGAAGGAAACTGTGAGCATAATAGGCAGTAGAGCTGCTTGAGTTCATTTACATGACATATCCCTGGCTCCTAAGCTATTCTAAGGCTCCTGAGTGAATACCCAAAAGGAGGTTTTCCCCACCCAAAACACTGATCTGCTCCACTCAGGGCACCGCTGACCAGGGTGACCCCTAGATTTGTTGCACTGCAAAACACACTAAATATTAAGGGGTGAGTGAGGCTTCAGGAAATTACATATAAATATGGATTGTATTTATTAAGTGTGCTGATAGATATGCCAGATCTGACACTGCCTGTACAAAATCAGAGATTCAGTACAGCAACATACAAAGAAAAAAAAAGCTAAACTGCTAATTACAGAAGAATAGACACTTCAGAAACGTTTTCTTGCAGTCAGATTTTCTTCCTGCTCTCTCAATGGAATGATTTGCTATTACTTCATACCAAACTCAGTTGAAATTAGCTAGCCATGATGCTTTACATCAATATCTCTTCAGTAGCTAGGTAGTTCCATGCAAGACAACCAGAATTTAGAAAGCAATTTAAGGATCAAATGATTCAGTGAAACGTTTCTGCAACCTGCAATTTAAAGGGCTAAAAGTCTTTCTGCAGCCATCAACGCTTTCAGAGTCATGAGTTTATTTTTACTCTGTTATTTCATTTGGTGAGGGGACTGTATATATATTTAAGGAGATGGCTGATCCTAAAACAAGAGCTCAGTCTTTAAACACTGTTCAGCATAAATAGTATTCTGGTTTGCAGAATAAAAAATGAGGGGGGAAGCTTTACTTAGTTTTGACTATTGACAATTTCACATATATAAAAAAGAAATTTCTCCAATTACTGCTAGGCAATCTGCACTGGAGAATGTAGCAATATTTCAAAAAAAATTACACAAAAAAGGTTTACAGACTTTGGAAGAGAGATGAAGTTTCAAATCTGAAATTTTCTGTAATTTTATTTATTTAAAAGGATCCCTTCTTGATTCATAACAAAGAGAAATAATTACTAACTTATTTACTTCTCTTCAGAAATGCAAGCAGCCAGGAACTCAGAAACTGAACTGAGAAAAATGAGGCACTGATAAGATTCATTCTTGTTGGATGGGTCAGTAAAATATTACACTATGTACATGCATTATCTTCTTGTCTTTTAGCAAATAGTTTGCTAGTCAGTTTTGACTCTCACTAATCCCTCTCAATCTCAGATTTGCTGTATATTTCCAGTTAACAATTTTCAGCCCATTGTTTGATACCAAGATCTAGGATTTGATAACCATTTCATATAAATACCTGGAAAAAGAACTGTAAAACTACAATAGTTAGAAGTATCTTGCTATTATATTTTAGGCAACATTTTGGCCACACTTGATGAAGTTTTTTTCATATTCTGCAATATAATGAACTCCTGAACAAACGCAAACGGGAACCATACTTTAGTTTGCTTCAAAGAAAAAAAATTAGATTTACTGGGGGAAAAGGCCTACTTGTAAAAACAGCTTAATCAGACATTCAGTCATTTAGCTAACAGAAGGAAAGGCTGAGCAGCTGAGAGTTTAGTAACAATAAGTGATGACATCATTAAGTTGTTCAACTCCCACCTTACAGCTACTGAAATTTATTGCAGGCTGTGGCTGCTTGATCAATACAAGTATGCAAAGCAGCCTTTGGGTTTTAAACCTGTTCCAAGGTGTTTGAAACTTGCATGAAAATCAATGTGATAGCTATGATTAATGGCTGTCTTGCATTTGCCTGTCTTGCAACTCAGGTAAAGGAAATTTCATTGTTTGCAAGGTGTCCCCTCTAAGTGAAGGGATACCCTAACAGCACTAAACATATGTGGTGTTCTATCATCACCTATTTAAAGAAACCCCAAAAACAACAACAACAAAAACCCCCTCTAACCTACAATTACATAATATGGGAGAGGAAGAAAAAGTTTACAAAGTCAAGTCTTAATCTCAATCTCAGTTCTCTTAGAGATTTCAGACTTCAGATTCAAAACTTTCCTGAGATCGTATTTCCATGCTGACTTAGAAGATAAGTAAGAGCTAAGGCACCCAAGTCATTAATTTCTCCATCATCATTTGATTGTTCCTAATTTCCTACCTCTAAATTGAAGCTTTCTGGATGTTCTGATTATCAGAGCAAAAGTCACTTAACTAAATTTATTGCAATAAAAACAGATAAATAATCATTTAGATGACAGATTAATTCTCAAAATGGACAAGGATGTAGCACACTGTGGGGCACGTAGCCACACAGGGAACTGTCTTATTTATCCTTTTAGTTAGACCCCTTCTAAAACCATTCATGAAAACTAAATAAATAAATAAAGGGGGGCAGGGAGAACCACAAAACACACACATACAAACCCAAAAACAACAACCAAAAAAAAAAAAAAAAAACAAACCAAAAAAGAACAACAACCCCAAAACAGCCAACCAACCAACCAACCAACCAAATTCTGGAAAGCAATCAATATCTCTTAAGAATATTGTGATTGCACTTGTTAATTGGAATATCTTCTAGTACATTAAATATCGGGGAGGAGGGGTTAATAGTTTCTACATTGTTGACATGAAAATAAAGATATCTTAACTTTAAAAAATGTGACAAGTGTTTGGGAACCCAAAGAAATGAAAAAGCACAGATTCAGCGTAAAGGTGAAAATGAATAAGGATGTATTTGTATTGCTGGCTTTAAACCCAGCAATTGTAGCAAGAACTATCAGAAATAGGAATTTAATTTATTGAAATAACAGAAATAAGAATTTAATTTCTTGAATAATTCTATTATCTGTTTTCCTTCTTTTGAAACGAAAAAGAATGAACCAACTCAGAAAGATTTTTCTAATCCCTAAGTAAATAGCAATTGTGTTATTCTGCCTCTTCAGACAGTAACAGAGTATCCACTGCTCCCAGGGTTGAGATTTCCCTTCAGCCAGCAGCTGAACTGGTTCTGAGCCATCTCCCTGCAGTGCAGGTTACTTTGTCACACCCATCAATTAACACATTTCTCTGCTTGGGCTGCCGAGTGTTTCTGTAGTACCATGATAGTGCACATACAGGCTTCTGTATGCAAATTGCAAACTTATACTGCATCCTGAATGGCTTATTATGGAGAAAGGGGGAAAAGATTACTGGGGGGAAAGTAAATCATTCTGGGTTGCTTTCATAACATGCAGCATCAAAGCTACTTTCACAAAATGGCACCTATTCCTACAGACTCTAAGTACCCTGAAATTCAAAGATTTGAAATGCAGATGACAAAATTCCAACACTTAAACACTATTTATTTCACCTTTATTCTGTGATACAAAGCAATATTTGACAGAGTTGTTCCTTCTTTTAAATATGTCGAGACCCAGCACTCCCCTCGGGCCTGCTCTTGGTGTGTTGCCAAGCCATAAGGGCCACGTGAGCCACTCTAAACACAGAGTTTGAGGGTGGCTACAGGCCCTCACTCTGCGATGAGAGATAAAAACACTACCCTAGTGGCTGGTAACACACATCTGGGGCAAGGGATGGAGTGAGGCTGTACACAAATAAATAAAACTCACAAGTAGCTTGAGGTTTTCTCTTGGCTTAAAACACACCTGTTTTAAACACACACATGAAGACCAACACTGTCGCAACTGTGACCCCTGACAGCACCTCGACAACCTCAGCCCCTTGCTGGCATGGCAGTGTCCAGTAGAAAAGGCCTTGGCTCTGTGTAAGCCCTGATAAGCAGTATCAAAACCATCCCTATATTTTCAACAATGCTTTCAGCACAAATCCAAGGCATAGCCCCATTCTGTGAAGCAAAGTAAGTCTAACCCAGCCACTTGCCTTGCTGTTGTTCTCAGACATGAATTACCTTAATTTTATGCAGATCAGTTTGTGATCACTCACTGCTAAGGGGTCCTGTTTTTGTGACCCAGGGAAGAGACTAATCTGCCAGCCTTCACCCCATCTTCAATCAGAAAAGGGAAGAGTGAAACCAAACTCGGGTACCCACCAAAGGGGGAACAAGAACTGGCTGTGAATGCCCTTGGAGGTTTTGGTTTTATTTCCCTTTTTCCTTAAAGGGAAAGCTGATACAGCTCTTGGGGTTTTTGCCCTCATGTATGAAGCTTGTGCAAAAAGGAGAGCTGCTTTAGAGTCAGTCTCCTAACCAGTGGGAAAGGAGGGGAAGGACTGAGCTGCTGTACTGAGTTTGAAGGGTAAAGTTTTGGTACTAGGCCATTACTGGCTACAGGGATGGATTCTGTGAGAAGCTGCTCATCACATCCAGCAGAGCCAATGCCAGATAGCTCCAGAAGGAGCAAGCTTCTGTTCAAGTTTGAGCCAATCAGAGATGGCAGTAGCACCCCTGTGATAAAAGATTTAAGAAGGAAATAAATTTATTTCATAAAGTTAATTGTGTCCAGAGAAGAGCAGAGTGAGAATATGTGAGTGGAACAGCTACACAGACACGAAGGTCAGTGGAGAAGGAGGGTAGGAGGTGTTCCAGGCACCAGAGCTGAGATTCCCCTGCAGCCCTTGGTGCAGATCATGGTGAGGCAGCTATGCCCCTGCAGCCTATGGAGGTCCATGGGAATGCAGGGATCCCCCTGCAGCCCATGGGGGAGACCACACCAGAGCAGGTGGATGCTTCAGAGGAGGCTGTGACCCTGTGGGAAGCCTGTGCCAGAGCAAGCTCCTGGCAGGGACCCGCAGACACATGGAGAGAGGAGCCCACACTGGAGCAGATTTCCTGGTAGGACTTGTCAGGGACCCATGCTGGAGCAGCCTGTGCCTGAAGGACTGCAGCTGGTGAAGAGTGCCTCATGTTTGCAGCCTTTTGGGGAGAACTGCTGCCTGTGGGATGAACTCACACTCTAGAAGTTCATGGAGAGCTGTCTCCTGTGGGAGAGACCCCATGGTGCAGCAGGGGAAAGACTCCTCTTCCTTCAGGAATAACGTGTGATGAACTGACCATAACCCTCATTACACATCTCCTTGAGATGCTGGGAGGGAAGAAGTAGAGCATGTGTAAATAGAGAGTGAAGAGAAGTTGTTTTTAAGGTTTGTTTTACTTCTCTCATTATCCTGCTCTAGTTTTGATGGTAATAAATTCAATTAATATCCCCAAATTCAATCTGATCTGCCCATGATGGTAATCAGTGAATTATGTCTCCCTGTCCTTATATCAGCTCATTAATCTTTCATTATATTTTCTCTGCCCTGCCCACTTGATGAGGGGAGTGATAGAGAGAGTTTGTGGGCATCTGGCATCCAGACAAGGTCAATCCACCAGAGCTGTGGTACATATCTGGAAGACAAAGAGGTGTATTTTTTTAAGAAGGAGAAGTTAGGGTCTACTTCCTGTTATCCGCATCTCACTGAGGCATAAAGAAAAAGGTAGAAGCCACATAAATGAAAAGATTTTGAGTATGCGTCTGAGCCTGAGCTCTGGTGCTTTGGTAAAATCACTTCTATTTTGGATGGGACTGTGTTTCCTAAGCATACTGCTGTTGGACTTTTCCATATGCTTTGCTGATTTTGTAACCTCCTACTGGAGGCTTCAGCCAGCTATCTTGAGTAATATAATTTAAAAGAGACAATATCTATTCTCATAAAACATTGCTAGAATGAAATTACACATTATTGAGCTCCTTTATCAGAAAACATATTTTAAAATAAAGTACAGGGTTTTTTTAGATTGTGTTACAAAAAAAATGAGTTACTTTAAATATGCTGATCAATTTGTATGGAGACTATCAGTGTCTTCTTGTGCTTCTGAGAAGGCCTCCCCTGAATACAGGAATGGGGTGTAAAAATGAGTGAATACTTTATCTTTGAAATGCTATACAGAATAATAATCTAGAGAAACACTTATACATTATAATTATGTGCTATTTAGAGTCCTTATCTATGTAGAAAGACACAGTGAGGAGCTATAGATAGGAATGTTATTTTCAGTGTAAGATCTTCATTTCATTTCATTCATCTTCTCACTGATGTGATTTTGATCACCTCTCAGAATCCTGATTTGTTGGAGGTTTTTATATCATATATCCTCACCAAAGTTGGATTTCTTTTTTAACTAACATGATATTTACTATTCAAACAGTCTGTAAACTTCCCAGATCAAATTAATCAACTGAGAAGCTTACGAAATTTTAAATATGATCCCTATGGCAATAAAAGGGTTTCACTGTTGATTTTTACTTACAAGTAATAAAATAGATACTAATTCATTCTACAAATTGATCATGACAGCCAAACTCTACAACATGGCATTTTGGTGCTGTCCTATGACTCATCTGAATGAAAAACTTATCATATATTATATACTTTCTGAGATGTTAATGTCTTTGTTATATAAGATTGCATAGGATTGTGAAGACCAGGGCACAAAACAGCTTGGATTAAATGTCTGGGAAATAAAATCCCTTTGGATGACTGTCAGGACTAGTCTGCCTCCATTATCCCAAGACACAAGCTGGCACATTATCATTTTTATACATAGTTAAATACCCAGACTCTGATTTCATTAATCATTCCGTTTATCAATTCATGCAAATTTACCAGGGAGAGGGCATTCCCTGTCTTCACAAGAAATGCTATTTCCTAAAATACTATAGATGTATTACATAATATAAATGTCTGACATTTTAGCAATAATAATAGCACTTGAATCAAAGGTGTTTTGCCCTCAGTTCCCCTTTAGCCTGCATACATTTTCAGTTCTGCAACTCCTACTCCTCTAACAGAAGCTTTCTTAGACCAAAATAAAGCAAAAATTAAAAAAAAATTTAATTTTTTTTTGAGTACTTCACCCCACTTCAACCACAGGTAGCTCCAGAAGTGCAGATCTTTATCCCCATCACACACCAAAGTCATATTTCCTTATAAGCCAAGGAGGAAATAAAAAAAAAAAACCAGTAAACTGGATCAGCTTCCAAAAGATGATGCCAGGGGATTAGAACCTCCTGCCTTGCAAAATGGATTTTTCACAACAGAGGAGACTCTGCCTGTCTCAAGCCAAGACCATGATCACACCACAACCCCTCTGTAAAGTGACTAAGCACCGGTGGTTTACTCAGCAATACTCACTCTGCCTTCAGCATAAAACAGCTCTGAAATTTTCCAGTTGAGTCATTTGCAGGCTCGTATTTATAACACAAACTGTGATTCATTCCCAATTTGTCTCGTCTTGGATTTCATGCCAGGACCAACTGGAAGAGATATGCCCTTCCACTCTTCCAGGATGTATTGCAAGGAGCTGGAAAGAATTTTGGTGTTCTGTGTAAGCACCATCCTAATACACAGTGCCGATACTCTGCCACTGTGGTGGCATTGTAAAATTTTCTATTATTAGCAGATGAAATAACTCTTACATTATTTCAGGCAAAATTTTAAACACGGGCTTATTTTCATTTGCTTCCTTTATGAAAAAAAAAATGAAAAGTATAAGCAAGTTGTTTCTACAAAATTAGGTCATTGCAGGTATAGGTCCTTTATAAGTAGAATCAGGTATTTCAATATTTAAATTTAAAGGGAAAAATAGTTACAGATAACTGGTATAATCTGTCAGGGTATTTTCTGCGATCTCATTCCTTATAGGCAAATTAACATCCAGACTTGGGAAGAAACAGTGAACTGTTAACTATATACCAGTTTTGGTGTAAATTTATAATTTTAAAACCATTTCCTGTAAAGGAAAGTTGTGTAAAACTCAAATCTATACTTTGACTAAGGTAATTTTTTGTGATTTTCAGGAAACTAGATCCTGAAATCATGCTAAAATGCCAATCATAACAAAATTAATTTCCTTTTAAGGACAGATTTAGATGATACACACTGTTATCCCAGTCTGTATCTGCCATTATTAAGCAGAACATGACACTTTAGTCCAAATTGGATGAAGAAATAAATATCACTGATAATCTTTACATGCAGGCATGGAGTTATGATTTAAGATGGGTCCGGATACTGAGACATACCATACTATTTTCTAATTCCCACTGAGAATCTCCCACTCTTCTTTCCTTGGCATTTAGTCTCCTTGTTCAAGAGGAATTACTGATACATAAAATTTACTAACATATAGTAAATAAATTCTACTTAAATAATGTCACTATTTAGGAAAGCAAGGCAAACAGGATGTGGTCCTAGGTGTGAGTACAATATTGATCCTGGATTGTGCCTATCTTAACAGAGTAAGGCTTTTGTATGCAGTCACTAAAAGAGCAGTGAGGTATGAAAATGTGTCATTTTGCTATTACTGGATGTACACATTAATAGCATTCTCCCTTGACCCTCTTTCTTTCCAGTTTACTGGATGTCCTCTCCCACTAAGCTTAGATTTTTTCACCTAGTTATCTCCACTGCCTTTTGAGCATTTCCTTCTGTATCACCTAGCTCAGCTAATTGTTTCATGATTTTCCTTCTAATCCAATTCTTTCTCATCTGCTATTCTTTTCTAAATCCTGGCACAATATAATCTTTTTTTCAGATTAATTTCCCTGCTGTTATGCGAGGCTATCCCCATCCTCCAGCATCACAGAACAGGTCCTGTTCATGCAGCTTGGCAGTAGAACACAATAGAGCTCCAGGAATTCATTCATGTTAACAGTTAAATTAAATAAGGGTGTTTAAAAAATAATTAATTAATTTTGAAAAAGGAAAAAAAGTCAGTTTGCAGATAAAACTTTCCTCACCAAATGCCATTAAGAGCATTGTGTTCTAGCACCAGATATTTTTTCTCACACAAACGTGACTGTCAGTCCCTCGGTTGATATGTAAAGTAATTATATCAAACCTGCCAGGGTAAATCATTTTTATTCATAGAGAGTAATACTCAAGCAAGTTTTCTGCTTAAATATGATTCAGAAATATTTTGTAAAACATCTTGTAGCAACCTACACCAAACAAATCAGTGATGGAACCCTAATTTTGAGCTAAGAATCATGCAGTCCCACTGAAGTCTCTTTTGGCCTGGACTGAGAGATGCTGGATTTGCTGTAGATAAAGATATACTCCTTGAAAATAAACAAGCTCTTGAAGTAGTTGAATCTTACTAGTTTTAAAATGTCTGAGCTTTGTATATCCCCAGGGTCTCTCTGTTTGCATCTCCTTAAACAATACAAGACATTATTAAGAACATGAACAATGTGGCATGCTATCATATTAGGATATAATTAAAAACAAGACAACAAATCCTCAAAGCTGTGCTGAACATAACACACATATTGCAGTCTTCCACATTTGTTCTGAATTAAAATCCTGCTTCTTTCCTGAAAGTTCTCATCTGTGCTCCTCACACAGCAGCTAGTGCCTATTTGAAAAAACATTCACTTTTGGCAGAACAACTGTACCATCAGCTTGGGATTGGGGGAATGGGAGGAACCAACCCACATGCCTCCCCAGGCATCCTTTCTCTCTGGCTGTTGGGGAGGGCTTAGGGAGCCATGGGAGCAGGAAATTCCCTCCTCACAGAGCATCCCATCAAGTGGCCAGGCTGACAGCTCACCAAACACCCAGCCCCGCCAGCCTGTCCCCTGGAGGCAGCACATCTACCCCCTCATTTCACAAGCACCAGCTTCCACCCTGCAGGAGTCCCATGGGGGCCTCTCCCACAGCAAAAGGACTGAATCTGCAGCTGTGACCGTAGCCAGGACTTCTTCAGGACTATTAGGACTTGTATAAAACCAAATTAAGGCATCCACACATTCTTCCATGGAGAACTCCATTCTCAGTGCCAGATTTGTCTCACTAATCTATTAGCCTAACCCCAAATATTGTGTTAAAAGCCAAGAGCATGGTGGCAGGTGACCTCATTTTACTGAGCTATCAGCTGACTCAGATCCAGGAGTGATGCCAGGCAAGCACAGCCTACTCTAGGAGCCAGTGCTTTGTGACACCTCCTCTTTCTCCTCTTTCCCTGCTGCTGCAGCTGGTTGGCACCACAGAGAAAAGCAAGCAGAGAGCTCTCAACCTGACTAAAGCCTCTGCAAGTGGCCAGTGTGCTCTGATTTTAACTCATAATTCCCCTCTTCCACACCTTGAAGACTATCTCCAGGCTATCTCCTTAAGCACTGCCCATAGTGCCAACCTAAATCTCTTCAACTCCACAACCTCTCTGGACTTGTCAGACTGTGAGGCAATCACCAGGACTTTGTGGCCAGGAAGAATGGAGGCCCTCGAGGACAAGAAGGAGCTCTAAGAATTCAGAGAAGAACCCGGTGGCTGCATTTCTTCAGCCAGGGTCAAAAGAGTTCAGAGGCTTTGGGGAGGATCAATGAAACCATTAGTTGCAGATATTCCAGAAATATGTCTGGAAAAGTCCTGCCAGGCCTGCCCAGGACCACTTCTAAAGCCAGCTGTGGACTCATACCAGACCTGAAGAACTGGAAACCTGCTGAGCAAGGATGGCAGCCATAAACAATGTAGGTACTTTGGTGTCTAGATTTGCTTTTGTGGTTTTGTCTGAAGAGGTGACTGAGCTGGTGTCATCCCAGCTAAAGTGGCTCAGCACACAAGCCTTTAACCAGTGGGAAGGCCAATCTAGCAAGATACAATGACCTACTGCTCCCTCCGGCAGGATTAAGAGCTGTTTAAAATGAAATACAGTTGGGGGAGAGATGTGGGTAATAGTGGGAACCACCAACAGAGGGATTTCTAATACCTTTGCTTGTGTTCATGGACTTTTCTGTTTTATTGCCCAGGCAGTGAAACTCTAGCTCTTAATTGCCCCAAATACAGCTAGAAGATCAGACTTCAGTCAGGAGCTTTGAGCAACTCCATAAGGAATATCAACAATGACAAAGCCTACCCTCCCCACACACCATCATCTCTATCAGTGAGAAGAGTTTTGGTAGGGAGGAGTGCTTGGTTTGATTTTGGAGGTGGATTTTGTTCTTTTTCAGACATGAAAGCATTAGACTTCTCAGGAATAAAATACATGGTAAACTGACAAATTTGTTCTGTCTCCTGACACGCTGTCCTTAGCACGACCTGCAGCTCAGAAGATTTCAGATCTGTCAACCTGTGCCATAGCCCTACCCTACAAGGCAGAGATGCCATGGCCACAGCAGTATTTTCTCACCTAAGGGTCCAGTAGAAACATGCCAAGTTGCCCATTCAAGCAGAGAGCACGGCCTGGTTTCAGATACAATTTTTCATATGTGGGTAGAGCCAGGTTGTGACAGAATAGTAAAAACTGACAAGATAAGCTCTTGAAAAAGCTTTTTCCAAAGTCTAGAGTGCTGCTATGGAGACCATCCTTGAAAGCAGGCTCAGTGCCCCTTTTGCAGAACTTTCAAGTTTTACCACAGGGAAGAAAAGTGATCCTTAAATTTTGTCCTGTTCCCTGATCTATTGCTCTATATCTTATTCCTGCCTCACCAGGGCAACAACAACTTACTATATGTATTGGTTCAGCTAATTATTCCATTAATGATTCAGCTAATATAGTTTAATACAGGAAGTGTAATGTCACATCATTAAACAATTATTTATGTATTCTAGACCTTTACCATAATCCATCTTGAGATGTGTTAATTTATTTCTCCTCTGGTGTTTATAAGGTATGACATCCTGCAAGCAACTAATTCTGGATCTCTGTTCTCTTTGAGATTTAATCAGCATTTGAAATTTACTTCTGGTATTATGCCAGGATAACTAGAAAGCAAGAACAAGCAAGCTTTCCAGCATTTGGCAGTTCCTCTGAAACAAGCAGAATTTTAGAAGTTGATATGAAACCCATGAAAACCTTTCAAAAGCTAGCAGTTCTTTCTCACGTTTAAAAAAAAAAAAAAAAAAGAAAAACCTAAATTAAAAAATAAACCTTTTGCTTATACAAGCTTGATTGAAATAGTGTGTAAAAGTTCATTTAAAAACCTGCACAATTATGTTTTAGTTTGTTTCAAATAAAAGGAAAGCTAAGTAAATCTAATTGCTCTCAGTAGCACAATGTAACTGTGGGTCAGTGTGACCTGGATAGCTTAAAATACAGATCCAGGGAAAACACAACCAGAGATTCCCTTAGCTGTGAAAAAGAGCTTTTCATCTTACATCTCCAGGTAACCAAGGCCATGTAAGTGCTGTGGGTGATGTGGTAGAGAGACTGACTTCATTATTCATGTTTTCTTATCTCTTTTATTAGTCACCTTAATTAACACCAAGTTGAATAGTACCTTAGACTGAAATCTATGTATGACTCAATTCAATTATTTATGAGACAATTGCTAATTAAATAACGTAGTTCATTTAGCAATAGACACATGTAAGGAGAGGTTGCTACCATTTCACAATGAAGGGTTCTTTTAAATTTAGGGGAATACCAAATGAAAGTGAAAAACAAGAAGAAGCATCAAGGAAGAGACATGCCTTAGAGAGACACAAATTTTCCAAGTGAAGCCAAGCAATAGTGAGTGCAGAGTTTTTGCTATTCTCTGGTTGAGCTTCTGCTAACAGAACTGGCCTTCATGCTCCAGCCTTAAAACATTAGATCCTTTACCTGGCAGTAGAGAAGAATTAATATGAGTATCAAAGTTCACAGAGCCATTCTGCTCGTTTGAACCTCCACACAAGAATTGTTAATTAACAGGCCTCCTAGCTACATCTTCCCATATTTGCACCTGCAGCTCCAGGTTTGATCTAGCTACGTGACCTACCCTGTTATATGTCTTGGTCCACTTTGTCCCTCTTGGGAATAAAGCTAAATAGGGCAAAGGTAGCGAGGAACCCTCAAGAGGCCAGCCACCATTGTTATCACACAAAAGAGGACCAAAGGGCTCAAGTGTGGAAGGTGTGAGGAGAGGCTGAAAGGGTGCAAACATTTTTGAACCTTTAGGCATTAGAGAGCCCATGAGAGGAAGAGGGAGAATAGATGGTGAGTGCTGGGTTAGGAATACTGGCAGTGGCAGGGACACAGCTCTGTGGAGGGAAGGAGCAGGAGGAGAAAATCATGGTGGTGGATCATGTGCAGGATCCAAAGTTGTCCTAGTGGAGGGAAAGGAAGGATACTGAACCATCAAAGAGAAAAGCAAAACAGGTCCAGAAACAGGCACAGGAAGGGAAAAGACAGTCAAAAGCTGTGATTGAGGTGGGGGCTGTGGAATGAGTAAGAAGTTGGATGAATAAAAATAGTTTTGAAAAATAGTAAAGGTGGAGCTGTAGGAGAGCCTCTGCACCTGGGAGAGCATCACCCCACCTGCAAGGGAGCAGAGATGTAAGTCAGAGCTTCCCAGTGAGCTCTTTTGCTGTGTAGAGTAAGCTTTCCTATGAAATAGAAGGCATTTGATCTCCACATGAAAGCTTCACCTAAGTCTGATAGTTACAATTCTGGATAATTATGTCTCAGACATCTGGCCAAGAAAAAATAAGTGGATTTGGCATAAGCAGAAAAACAAAAGAGGGCCTGTAAGTGTGCTCTACTTGCTTACCCGTTCCAGGTAATATACTAAGGAACAGGACTTCAGTGGATCTCTTAAAGATCCACTTTAAGGGAGTAAGCATTAAAATATCAGAGGTACAATCAGGGCATTACACAACTGCAGCATAAAAATTGTAGACATGGATAAAAATCACACCAAGTGCTACTTTACTGTGCAGCTGTAACTGGTCAGATGCATTAGGGCATGACAGTAGATGACAGTAATCAAGGCTCACTGAAAGCAATTACAGTTACAGGATAAGAAAATATGCAAAAGCACATTTAAACCTGAGCCAAATTCAGCATGAAGCAGAAGCTGTTTCCAGTTATCCTATGCAAAGAACAGAATAAATAAGTTAGCACTCAGGAGCACAGAAACTTTTGATTTTGTTTCCAAAAAAAACCTCAGCAGAACCCAACCGTTTTCCAAAACAGGAATTTAATGCTAATTACCAGTGTGAAAGTGAGACTACAAAGTAGGTACTTTATTCCTATAAGCCATCTAATATGCCACCAGACTCTTTTTTTTTAAACTGGATTTACCTGGCTCAGTGTGAAACAACTCATACATTTCATTACTTGCTGTGCTTTATTTGCTTATCAACACAGCCGTGAACCAGACTGCAATGTCAGCCCACTTGTTTCTAGCAGCTGCCCAAACCTCTGCAGCCAACCCTTCTGCATCCTATCACTTGCTAAAACACCAAATGCACAGGCACACCAGTCAGGGGGAGCTGACAGAACTACAGGTGTTTGGGTTCTAGCCCAATGCAAACACCCAACACATGAGACTCAGCTGTGTTTGCAAATCCTCTTTTCCCACCCACTTCTGGATCAGATGTGTCTGTCCCGAATAGTCTTCCGTAGATAATATATCAAACATAACCCTTTTTTCTTTAAGAGGCAGACAACTGCTTTACTGCCTCCAAGGCATTACTTTGAAATGGGAACTGGAGCTGATCTATTCCTTCAGAGTTGCAAAAGTCTTTCCTGACCTTAAAATTCATCAGGGATTTATTTGGTTGGGCATTTTAAGGCATAATATTAGATCACAATAGCTATCTTGATCTAAAAAACACCCTCTAAAAACTTGGACAAAATCAAAAACCAAATTTTACTTCTTACTGAAATTGCTTGTTTGAAGTTTTGCTTCCCCTCCATAGTTTCAGAAGGTTATTATCCTCACTTTGTTTTAATTAGAGCTTCAAACCAGCACTATTTATGCTGAGCAAGCCAGGTCTGGTCCAGCTGGGCCAGATTTAGCACACAGGTTGTTCCCATTGCACTGGGATAGGCAGTATTGCCGTGCCTGCTGGGCTGGAAGCAGGGATCAGGGATCAGCCGAGGTCTGAGAAAGAGAAGGCAAGGGCAGCTCCTTGCTATTCAAGCTATTCACTGCTCAGCCTCATCTGCAGCAGCAGGTGCAGCTTTGGGCTAGAGCCTCACTGTCTGTGCTCCTCAGAGGATGGTTGCTGCAGCTGTAAACCCAGAAGTGCAGAGCAGGGAGAATTAGCAGCAGTGGAGCAGCAACCCCACAGAATATCATATTTATGATAGTATGGGTCTGTGTGCTCTTCTGCCAAGGATGAGACAAAAATCAGACATCCTGCAAGG
Source organism: Melozone crissalis (assembly GCF_028551555.1). Taxonomy (NCBI): domain Eukaryota; kingdom Metazoa; phylum Chordata; class Aves; order Passeriformes; family Passerellidae; genus Melozone; species Melozone crissalis. The sequence goes on from NW_026535794.1 coordinate 38,662,979, forward strand.
GAGGTATTGCAAATCCCTCTGAAGGCCTTGCAGCACTTCCCCTTTCTTCTCTGGCTTGCAAACTTAGAGGGGCTTCACGCCTTCACATCCTGTATTTCTGCATCAGCCTATGAGCATCCCCTGAAATCACCATCCTGCCTGCAGCAACAAAGTTCTGAGACCATCTGGGACTACTTACAGCCCCTGTTACTCTAAACTTTAGGCTAAACAGTTTAAAACTGCTTCTCTAGCCTCCAAAAATACTGAATACACCAAACAGCTCCAGAAACCATCCCTAGAAGCAGCAGCCTGTCTGCTCTCCAGCAGTGTAAATCTTCACCTTAATCCTGCCCTACAAGTGTTCATGCCTATGGAAATTGCGTGTTGTGTAGATTACACAAATTTGCCTGAGGGGTGGCCTGTCTGAAGTACAGCAAGACTGTCTAAGTGTTAGTGGTAAATCTTCTGTAGCACACTTTGTTCTACCCTTTTTTTTTTAAGTGACTTGAATCCTTTGACAATTTAAAAAGGATACACAAAGCATAACCTTATGATGATCTTCACTCAGACTGCCACAATTTAATGATGTATTAAATAATAACAATATGCTGACGCAGTCTCAGTTTTCCTGGGTTCATTTTCACCATGTTCTGCAGTCTTCCCACTGCAGGTTGTGAACTCTTTGGCTCTCACAGGCTAATCATGAACAGGTTGAGTTGGCATTTGGATAGGAAATCCACAGGGAGGCCATAGTAGTCATTTAGATTATTCAATTACAGAAAGAACACTTTTCTCATTGTATTTGTAAGAATTCTTCCACGTACCTTGAGAGACAGCCCTGCTTCTCAGACAAAGATTATCAAGAAGTTGTAGGCCTTCATGTTTTCAATTTTGTGGCTCCACTTTTTTTTTTTCCTTGTGGAAGTATATAGCTATCTGTAATGAACAGAAACCTAAAGACAAAGGGCTTGCAAGGTCAGCTTCATAGTTATGCTAGCTTTCCATAAAAACAAAGGTATTTCTGGACTGAAAGTTCCCCCCAAAAAATGACAGTTTCAAGCCATTTTTCAGTATTCTTTTCAATCCTGGCACCTGATTCAAATCCAGCTGCTGAAGACTACCCCTTAAAAATATAAGCTCCAGGAGTTGTCAATAAAATCCTGGGTTCTTTTCCATCATCACGTGTGTTTTGAGATAGGATAATATTGTTATGTCCAGCCAAACCACTGCCATTTACTTCCCAAAGCAGACCCCAGCATAGGCTGCCTTTCAGCCATCAGCACTGCCAACCATTTCTGAGAGCTCAGAATCAAAAGCACTAGAAGGAGGAAAAATGCAGGTACCATAAGGTTCCCCTGTTCAAGGTTTCTGTTCACCTGATGGAAACCTGCAGAGACAGAAGGTAGGTGAAAAGTATTGGGCTGCTTCTACTCTCTTCCCCAGGGTTACCTGGCTACCGGGATGGGCCTCTGAACAAATCATAACTTCTTATAGCAGGCCAGAAGGTAGAAATAAACTCTAATGGAAATGTATATTGGTCTTAGTCTTTCTTTCAAAGCCAAAATTCCTACACCAGTAACCAAGGTAAAGGAATAAAGTAGATGCCACAATGGAGGTCAAGAATCTACTAAGTAGATTGCCTCTTTTAGTGTTGCTTTATTCTAAAACAGCAGAGCAAAATCAGACCCAGCAGAATACAGAATGAGAACCCATTAATTTCAAATGTTGTTAATAGGGAATATTCAAGAAAAAAAAAGTGATACAAAAATACAAAGGATTTATTTGTCTGGTTTTGGTACAGTGCAGAATAAAAATAAAATTCTTACTAATGCATCACTGAAATGAACAATCATTGTCAATTAATACTTGCATTCAATATTTTGTGAAATTATTTTACAGTACTCTCAATCTTCAACATTACTACTAGTGTGATTTTGTTTAATGTATACAGCATCTCATTCAAATGCTGCCACTTCTGTTAAGTGCTTTTTATGAGTTATTGATGCTCCATTGTTTTGCATGTACTTCATTCTTCACCATCAGTGACAAGATTTTAAATCTTTATAGAGAAGAAACCAGGCTCAAGCAAGAATGACCTGTCAAGAATGCTTATAGCTTTGTGGTTAGCTCTCTCCTGAGTGTGATTTAATCGATGTGGTGCTGCCTGATAACATACAAGATTCAGCAACATAATAAAGTCTAGATGTTAACCATTTGAGACCATCAAAAAGAGAGGTATAGACAACTGGGGATTTGCAACAGTACAAAAACCAAGTCATCTGGGACATCCAAGTTTCTTTTTTAACAAGTGGTTTGAAGTGGGTTTTACTTAGATGGGGCAACTGCATGTTAGCATTTTAGTGCTGCTTGAGTTTTTATATTATTGCTATGTAGACTATGGACAGCAAAGATGTCCAAGTGCAGTTCTGTCACTCAGCCTTATATTTATGTGAAGATCAGTTTAAGTCACTTTTTGCGCAGTCTTTGACCTGAGTGCTGAGCAAACAGAGCACTTCTGCAATATACATTTATCTGGTATGAAGTGCACTAGTGCCACCAAACCACATATAACCTAGAAGACAGCACTTGGACACCATTCCAGTACATATTTCAGGATAGAAATATGTATATTATATATCTGTATATGTGTATCAGATATATTAATAGCCCTCCTAAGTCTCCTGTTAGAAGGAGACTCAGGAGGGCTATTAATGTGCAGTCATGACAGGAGGAGAGGTGGGCTACTCTAGTGATGATGGATAGGGGACTGAGGTCTAGGTAAAAAACCTTCTGCAGTGCTTATGGACTAATCTTGCAGACTTTTATTCTGCTCCAGTGGATAAGCACTCATGCCAGGGTCTATGCCTGAAAGCTACATGCCTCCTCTCCTGTCAGCCTACTCCACCTGGCAACAGGTCCACACTTTCCCTAACGCACTGCTGCCGACCTTGCTAAGTCAGCTGGAACACTTTAGACGTTTAAATCCATTCTAAATCAGTCCGCTAGCTCTCCTTTATCCACCACATTAGATTTAAACTGTCTGCTCTCACCTTTAGTGCCCTGCATAACTGCACGCTTTCTGTGTATAGAGGTTTGCTCTCTCCACTTAACAGTGACATCAGTCTTGATGTCCCACTTACCTACCTCTCCAGCAAGCTTTTCTGTCTCATGCTGCCTGGTTTAAAAGATGCAATGCTGATTCTGGTTCACTGAGTTTGAACTTTTCGTTCAAATCCCTCCTTTTGGGTTCATTTTAGTGGTGCCTACAATTAGTGGCTCACTGATCATAATTATTTTAAATAAACCATTTAGTTAAGCAATTGAGGTGTTTACAAGCACCAACAGCTTAACAGCTTGATCTTACTGCTGTAATGCGTGAGGTAGTTTCTCACTACATCTCCTCCTGCTGTTCATTACTCCTTTTTTAATCTAAAGTCAGATAGTAAAATTCTTCAGGGAAGTGATTATATCATTCTTTTGTTCAGTGCAATGTCTGTCATGTTTTAGGGCACAATAAAATGTAGCACAGAAAGTGCACAAACTGGTACCTGAAATACAACATAGACTCAAACCCGTTGATACAATTAAGAAAAAGTAAGTCTTAAAAGCCAAATGCCACGGTGTGTTTTCAGTGACCAATAAAACCAGTAGAAATCCTTAATAGAATAATTATCTTAGGTGAAAGGCTTCATTTACAAGGCTCCTTAAAGAAGCAGTGCCACGCTTCAGAAAATGGGGAAAACATTAAAGCAAATGGTTCTACAGAGGTGCTTAAAACTCAGTAGACTGAATGGATGAGAATGGCCTATTTCAGTCTATGTAAGCAGGCAAGAATGTCTGTCTAGAAACAGTTTTCCAGGACATAGCTGTCACATGCTTCAGATGAATGTTGTGCTTGCTTCTAGTACAGCTGAAGTCTATGACTTAATCTTATCTGTTTAACATCCAAGATTCCAGTTTTAGATTTTGGCAGCAGGCATATGCTCCCCCTGTGGCAACAGCATAATAACATTATAGAGTTAAAAAAACCAGATCCTTTAAGGCTCAATTACCTCATGAAACTATTTTAAAATTCAGGGTGAACAAAACTGCAGTATTTCAGTTTACAAGCATCATTTTAGTTTACAGCTGTTTTAAAGGACCCATTCTAATGTTTTATGTCTTTCACCACCTGCAGAACTGAATGAAAATACTTATTCTATTTTGCAGAGGGCTACCAGAACCAAAAGAGCAGTGCTAAGTGAGAAAGAATAAAGTATTCTAAATCAAAGATAAGATCCAGGATAGCTGACTTTATTACCTCTCTGCAACACTGAAGATAGGTTAAAAACCTTGCAAGGCCAGAATAAAAACAACCTGCAGGCAAGCAAGAATCTTTAAACTGGCTTATTCCCTGAATTAGTATTTATATTAATACCTATGATCCTGATACAACCAAATCAGGTGTTTAATAATTTTAATTACCATTTTTGAATACTGTATATTTATAACAGGATGGGTCTCTTTAACCTGTGGAATTAATTCATCTGCATTCTAAATTCTTTGGGTAGGAACTCTCAGTGATTATTAATACCAGCTGGAGGCTTGATTGTAATATAAAATAAAGAAAAAATGGGATATATTCTAAAGAACAAGCCAAACCTTGAAAGAGCACTAACTGGGGCCAGGAAAGACATCCCTCTCTTCAAAATAGCAAATATTAAAGAGAAAAGCTATGAATCACAAAACCAAAAAAGAAGTAAGTGAAGCAGGTAAAAGAGCAAGGTAAGGGCTGCAAAGAGGGAATAGTGGAGAGTGAAGGGAGGAGAGATGATGGAGTTGAAAGGAATCACTCTTTGGTTTGAGGTTAACCAAAGGAATTATGTTACCACTGGAGGAAAGAGAGTTAAAGGTTTAAATAAATGTCCTGGTCTAGGACTCCAAGTAGAAACCCCAGGCAGTTCCAGCTTTTCTGCAGAAGAGCTGAAGGATTCAATGAGCAATGCCCAAATGAGCTTTGCCCAGATGCAGAAGAGCATTAGAATTTTAAAGAGCAGGTCTCCCTCCTTACCTTTCTCTTTGTGAGCAGTTCAGGGATGTTAAAAGGTACAGCATGCTAGCTTTGTTCTGACAGCACAGCAGGTACAGGTGTTGCCCTTCACACCAGAAAGTTCATGCTGCTATACTAATGTTTATTAACTGCAGCTCATACCAGAGGGACCAATGCTATTACAAAGTGGGCAGGCAAGTGTCCATGTCCTTTTGTCCTCTGCAAAGATGGCCCCAAGGTAGCACGTGTGGTTTCACACCAGTGTACCTATTTACTAGGAACCAATATGAGGCCATATATACACTTCACTCAGAACAGCTGTCTGGCTGCAAGGCTTTCAGCAGAGCTGGGAAAATGATGGGCAGGGGGGAGGGAAATTCTCTATGAATTATGGAGTTGGTCAAATGCCAGAAAAACTGGTCTGTCAAATAAATGATTTGAGGAAAACCAGCCACATTCACTGGACAGTGAAGAGTTTCTTCACGTTAGAGCATATCCATCTACATTTTCAAGCTGTTTCTGAACCAGACATAATTTCCATTCCTTCCTGTCTCTTCATGGCAGGCACTGATAATCTTTTCATAAATAGTTTTAGACCAAGAATTATTATGTGAAGAAATGTATGAATAACTTTGAATTACAAGTAAGTTAAAGAGTTTCATAGTCTGTCCATGAACTATGTACTAGTGAGGAAAAGCAGCTATCTTCACTGAATAAATAATTTGTTCAAAATTACTTGCTTAGTCCAGACTTACAGACTTACCAGTTTGGCCTAGATTCAAGCCAGTCATTAAGTGAAAAATTGTTTCCTGAAACTCATCCAACAAGAAAGGTCAATCTCCACAAACCTTACATGTATTTAGTCATTCCAGGTAAAACAGGATTTTTTGTGACTAGCTCATCAGCACCACAGGTCTGAGCAGTGATGTCTGCCTGCATCTGCAGACAGTCCGGATCATTAGCTTTGGGAAACGTGAAGTGCACCATGAATGTCAATAGTGTGTGAGCAAAGTGCTCTGGGATCCTGTCAACAGCCCCCTGGGATGAGCTGGATGTGACAAGCACAGCAGCAGGTCCCAGACAGTCACTCCAGAGAGTGTAAGGACTGGAAAGCTTATCTACAACCTCCCCTCCTTCCAGGTGCTTTTCTCCAGGGAAAAGCCTGCTGCTACAGCAGAGAGCTGTGCAAGTAGCCTCTTGCAACTCCTGCTCTACAAAAGTGAAGAGGGTCCCTCTTGCCCCTGCCATGTCAGTTTGGGCAAGGTCATGGTATGGCTGTCCATAGTAAGGATGCTGTTTTGTTCCTCAAGTTCACTTTGGCAGCTTAGGTAATTCCTGCCTCTTGTTCCTTTAGCAATGTCTCAGTTGAGTATGCAAAGGTCTGTCTGCCTGTATGATGCATCAGATCATGGACTCACCAGGACCAAATATAACCTGGTAAATAAAAGTTATTTTTAACCAAGATGGGAGGAATGGGGGAAACCAGCTTTCAGTTACCAATAGTCCGCTGCCTGGCTTCTAGAGTAAGCAAGAATTCAGTGCCTACAAACTTCCTCAGTGCCCAATGAAACATACTTGGCAAAGCTATCCTCAAAAGCACAAAGACAGGGACAGAGCCCTTCAGTCCCTCATTATCCACCTCCTCAACTCACTTTGGAACCTTGTATCTATGCTGGAGATACAGTTCTTTGGCTGGGTTTTGCAAAAGTATGTTTGACTGGGTTTTCTTTTTATTTATTTATTGTTCTCCATTTAGTGATGTGTCTTCTCCACAATTTAAGAAGGTTACCCAAAGTATGTTTTTATTTACATATGATCTGTAAAATATTTGAGACAGCTATGCTGAAATAATTTGAAATAAAGTGATAAGAAAATCAAGATGTGGTTGACAGCTGGGGAAAAGGAACAATGTTGGAGGCACATTTTAGCAAAAACAGTATTAATGTATTATACCTTTATTGTACCCTGTAAACACTTAAACATTTGATTAAGCCTACTTCTATTTAAATCAAGGAAGCTACACCCACACAGAAAGCAAAAGGATAAATAGGAACGTGGTGAATTAGATCTAAACTGATGTGTAGTAACACATAACACTTTAATAGATAAACCCAAACAGGAGCTATGAGTGGAAAAATAATATTAACATCAGAATAAACATTGCACTAATTAACTCCAGTTTTAGATTATCCTTAGATATATCTCATAAAGAGACAGCAGGATTTCCCAAGTCTCAGAAACATAAAATGGCCTCTGCAGCATTTAAAAAGGAGATTACATTCTTCAGCTTTTTTGGTTTGTTTTTTTTTTTTTTTAAAGGTTGTAGCAAAGAGACCTGCTAATAACTATGTAAATTATTTGACTCAGTATGGACTTCTTTGTTTAATATGTACCATGCTGTTATGCATATGATAATATTTAATATTAAGGTATTGAAACAATAGGAGCAATAGGGGAAAATCTTATTCTTAATGAATTTGAATACTGCCCTTCATTACACTTTTTAAAAAGAAAAACAATTAAGGACACATTTCCCTAGACCAGGTTGCTCAAAGCCCCATCCAACCTGGCCTTGAACATTTCCAGGGATGGAGCCCAACAACTGGGCAGCCTGCTCCAGTGCCTCACCACCCTCACACTATAGAATTTCTTCCTAATATCCAATCTAAATCGACCTTATATGCCTTTTCCCTAAATGAGCTACCATCCAGATGTCATCAAAAGACATTTGGATGAAGAGCTTGTTGCCCTGATCTCCTGCAGGAAGCCTACAGCCCAATTTCTCATCCCCTGCCCATACACCAACCACAAATGTGGCCCTGGAGGCTGAGGGGTAGGACAGTAGAAGAAAGCAACCATGTATAAACCAGTTATAGGGTAAAAAACCCAAGAAACAGCAGAGAATAGGAAGATTTGCCACTCTCAATTCCACTATAACTTCACTATGCACCAATATTCTTGCTAGTGCCAGAGAGCACAATCAATTAATAGCATATTTTAACGACTCCTGCACTGTTTCTACAAAACATCACTTGTAGGATGCAGGTAGCTTTTCTCCAAGACTCATCTCCCCTACACATGTGAGTCATTTCTGCACAAGCCAGTTTCATTCCAGGTGTAATAGTAGCATAGGACTATCCTCTGCCAGGTCTCTTTCCACAGTCTGTAACTATGTTACCAGCTATTGACTTATGTCATCTCTGACCTATGTCATAAATTTATAGGCAGGAAATAAAAACCCCTCAACTGAAAGCAATCCTTTGTGTGACTCTACCTTTTTCATGTAAGAAATATGTGCATTTTTTAAATAATCGGAATAAAGATATCACAGTTCCTCAGGTATGTAGTTTTCGACAGCATGGAAGAAGCATTATTGCAAAGCTTCTGGGTCTTTCTGGAACAACTAGTAGACATCTGAAGGTAGGGACAGTGAAAACCTCTGAACCAGCCAGCTGAAAACCTACAGTGATTCCCAAGAACTCAAAAGATACTCTGAACTCCTGGCTGGAATGAGTTCCAAATTTTCATAGATTTTTTTTTTGTTTTTGTATGAACCACTGTGTTGGAATTGCAACCTCCTCAAATCAAAGTCATAGACATCAACTGAACTCCAGCAAAGGTAAATTTTTCCAAACCCCCTGAGATAGGATTATGTCAATGAAACCTTGACCTCTTTCCAGCACTTCTCTCTGTCATGTAAAACAGCCTTCAATGAGGATTCACACATCATTTCATCATTGCCTGTGGGACAAAGGATGGTTATGCTACTGCATGTCCTCACCTTGTGCATTTTTCATCAATTCGTGGTTCTGGTTTGAAAAGCTTCAATGTGTCAAATCTGGATTAAGTGAGTGCCCTGTAAAATTCAGGTGGCAAAAATATTTATTTTCTGATTTGCAACTCAAACAGATATCACTAGACTAAGGTAACTATAAGGCTGAGACAGCCTTTATCTCCAAGACAGAGATAAAGATGGGCTGGGTACAGGTTTATAGTGGTAACTGAAATGGAAATCAAGAGGATTACACATGCAAATATAGCTCTGATGTGCTGAATTACATTTGGTCCTATTTTCTGTCCCAGTCCTCATGACTGATTCCTACTGTGGGTCAGCATCTGCAACGAGAGTCTCCTGAAAGAGGTTTGGCAACAGCCACTGTCTCATTTGTGCCACTTTTAAAATAAAAGCTTCTGACAAAACCATTGCCTGTTCTTCAGTTTCTATTAGCATTTTAAAATTTACTTCCTCAATACAGATTTCTTGCCTATTGCAGGTTAAAAATGACATGGCACTTGGTCAGTGTAAGAAACTCCCTCAAATCTAGATATTTCAGTCCAGAAAACTCCAATGGAGTGGGCTCATACACACTCATTCCTGTAGGAAATGCCATGTGCCTGAAGAACACTTTTCTCTGAAAGTAGAGAGAGATGGGAAGGGACAAAAGCAGGAAGTGGGTGCACACTGGTTTCTCACTGACCTCTTAGGATGTATTTCAATTTTCTGCTTTTTTCCATATGTTTCTCTGTCCCTCCAGCCCTAGAGAGCATGGGAAAGTAAGAGCCAAGGCACAGCTTTTGGGTGAGAGGATTCTGGTATGGATTAGGAGACCTAGACAAACTGCTGAGCACTGTGCCTTTCACAGGTCAGCTGAATGTGCTTATCACCTAAGAGAAGCCAACAGGAGAACAAATCTATGTATTATGTCCTAAAATAACCCAGAGTGGTGCTTTCCAGGGGGGTTTAGGACAAAGCAATCAGTCCTATTATTATTTTACTGCCATGAGGGAGCTCTCTTCAAATGCATGGTGATAGAGCAATAATCTACAATGTACATCCTTATCATCACTTGTGAGTCATATCAAACTCCTCCATTATCATATGCCATAAAAAGATTAAGCCACATGCACATTTTAAAAGGTAATTATTACATTTAAAGAAATGAAACCACATTATGAATTGTATCAGTACATTATTTAGCACAAGAGGCGGCACCATTTTTTTTTTTTCTATTAAAGCAGTTTTTCATAATTCCTATTTTCTTAGAAAATAAAAGCCTGAAGTCAAGCACAGCTGCTGAAAAGCATTAAAGAAGGTTGTGTCTGCACTGCAGAACCAAAGCAGTGGGAGAGTTGTCAGCTAGCCACAGAAAAGGGCAGATGAGATAGGGAAAGCAGTAACAAGGGCAACATGAAATAGTAGGAGATAGCAAAGATTTACAAATGAGTTACTTGTTGCCATTCATTACATCTATATCTACATCAGGGAAAAATGAAGTTTAGAAGAATCACGGTTTTGAAAATGCCAGAACATTATGATAATATCAAAGCTGATCACCAAAATCTCCAGTTTGATTTGCACACACATTACTTACAGGATCTGGTTACATCTAAATAAATGTGCATTTGGAAACAGTCATTCATGTGGCTGGGTTCTTCCTCAAAGGCACATGTACAGTCTGTTATTAATCTTTGGAATCAACTTTGTTCCTTACAAACACAAATTCATGTAGTACTTTTTTGCATTTCCAAGTTCTTATATAATAAAATGCATCCTTTCAATCAAGGCAATGCAAGCTGACATGCTTCTCCTTTGTGAAGCAGATGTTTTAATTGTTAGATAAGCTCCTAATGGTTTGCTTTCTTTTAAAGGAAAGCAAAAGTATATGAATGACCTCTCCCTCCCCACGGCTTTCAGAGCAGCTACTTTTCTTGAAGATTAGGAGTCTCTTGGACTCCAGCCCCAGCTTCTCTTGTATCTACAAACTACAGTCTGAATTAGTTTTCTCCTTTAACAAAAACTCCTGCTGCGTTGAGAATCTCTTAATTACTTTTCAAGCTTCTCCTGTTATTGTGAAGCTCTGAAAATCTGATTACTGTGCTAATAAAGTGTGTGAATGCAATTTTTTTTCTATTTCATTTGAAGACTTCAAATGCAAAGATACACAAAGTCACACAGCAAGATTGCATTAATATAAATATATGGCTAGTGTCAAATGAGAACCTTATGTGAGTAAAATGTAATTGTGGGAACTATTCAGTCCACATATGATAACAAGAAGTACTAAGGAACAAAATTTGACAATTTAGGTGCTCAGAATTCTTTATCAAGATAGCTTATAAGACAGAACTTTTGTTCCCTCTGAGAGCTAAGAAGAAACTGCATTTAGAATCATAGAATCATTAAGGTTGGAATAGACCTGCAAGATCATCAAGTCCAACCTTTGACTGAACCCCACCCTGCCACCTAAACCTTATCACCAAGAGCCACATCCAGTCATTCCCTGAACACTTTCAGGAATGGTGACTCCACCAATTCCCTGAACAGATCATTCCAATGCTTAACCACCCTTTCAGTGAAAAAATTCTTCCTGTTATCCAAATGGAACCTCCCCTGGCACAGCTTAAGGTCATTTCCTCTTGTTCCGTTCCTGCCTGCCTGGAAGAAGAGATCAATCTCCATCTCACTACACCTTCCTTTCAGGCAGTTGGAGAGAGTGATAAGGTCACCCTGAGCCTCTTTTTCTCCAGGCTAAACATCTCCAGCTTCCTCAGCTGTTCCCCACAGGAGACTTGTGCTCCAGACCCTTCACCAGTCTGACTGCCCTCCTCCAGACACCCTCCAGCCCCTCGGGGTCTTTCTTGGAGTGAAAAGCCCAGAACTGATCACAGGATTCGAGGTGTGCCCTCACCAGTGCTGAGCACAGGGGGACAATACCTGTCCTGCTCCTGCTGGCCTCACAATTGCTGATACAGGCCAGGATGCCATGGGCCTGCTTGTTCACCAGGCACACATTGGCCCATGTTCAGCTGCTGCACACCAGCAGCCCCAGGCCCTTTTCCACCAGGCAGTTTTCCAGCCACTCTGCCCCAGGCCTGTAGCACTACTGTTAGCACTGTAGTGACCTAAGTGCAGGACTCAGCACACGGCCTTGTTGAATCTCTCACAAAAGGCCTCAGATCTGTCCAGATCCCTCTGCAAAGCCTTCTTACCCTCCAGCAGATCAACACTCCTGCCCAGTTTACTGTCTTACTAAAGGTGCACTCAATCCCATCATTCAAATCATTGATAAAGATATTAAACAGTGCTGGCTTTAATCAATTTCCTACAACCTTTAGCAAAAAAAAACCACCCAAATAACCCAAACCAGAAACAGGGTGGAAAATCTCAAGTCCAAGAACCCCAAAGCAGTGTGAACTTTTACAGGTGGTCATGGTGCTTCAAAGGCCACCAGACAAAAGATTCTGAACACACAGAGTGGTTTCAGTGGAAATTCCTATCTTTTTATTAGCAATAAAGATTTAAAAATCTGCACAGTCAAAATTATATAGTACAAGGCTAAAAAGGAAAACAGAGCTTTACAACGGGGAATTGCAAATCTGTTACGGTTTAGCAGAAGGTCATCTCTTCTGTATTAGATGTCTTTATCCTGGGCTAACTGTATCCCATACAAATGGCAAAGAAATTCACAAATCTCCAAACCACAGCTGAGCTAACCTGATTTGAACACAGTGGGCCAGGATAGAAGCGGTTTCTCTTTTTTAAGATACTGATGTATCTGGAGGAGAATTAAAGAAATCTCCTGTGGGAACAGCCCCAGATGATGAGACCCTTCATCACCTCATTGGTTTTGCTTGTGAAGAAGTTTCTTCTCCATTACTATCTTTTTAAACTCTGTCTCCTCAAGTTGATTTGGGATGTACATTCCTTCAACAATTCTTTCCTTCTTGGTAATTTATCCTTTGAGATGAGTAGCTGGATATACAAGACTTAAGCTAGCCTATATTGGAAATCATAGGGGAGACAATAGAGGGCATCACCTTAAAAATACATGCACTTAATCATCATAAAAAACATAACAGTGAAAGGGCAGTGTGCCAGACTTGGAATTGGTGATGCTGACATAAAACTAGAGAAATTCCACTGAATTCTATGAGGTTTTTATTTTACTTTTAGAGAAAGTAAAGTGAAGGGGAGGTGTTTCAATAAGAACAATGGTGCTGGACCTCCATGGTATCTGTCAGAGCAGGCTGCTCTACACTGCCTACAGAAATTTAGCAGGAACGTAAGCTATTGCCCTGCTGAAAGCAGCTGATCAGCTGCATCCTGCCTCAGGCTGAGCTCCTGCAGGCAGTCTTTTAGAAACCAGACATCTGCCTTCAAAAATGGCACTCAGTGTTATTAAAAAAAAAGGAACGGAGGCAAGGCATATCACTCTCTTCAAGCACAAAGCATCTGCATATTTATGGTGCTCGAACTCTCACCAGTCCCATGAGTTTTATGCCAGCATTCAGCCACTGATCCTCTGCTCCTGAGAGATACCTAGGTACGTGGGCTACTACATGCAAATTATTACTGCTTGGAAAAGCTGTGGCCTCCTGAGCCTCCCCATGGATAGTTGGGGAGATTTTCACTGGCATTATACTGCCTTTGGCTTCGCCTCCTTCCATTTCTGCACTGTCTATAGAACCCTTCTTCCCTACCTGTGAGCCCTAGGTATAAGGAACCATTGTCACACATGTTAAAACACATCAGTGTTTTGTTAACATTTTATCTGTCTGCTAAAGCTATTGTGCCAGAAGAGGAGGGAGGGGGGAAAGGAACAGAACAAAGGCTGGTTGCTTGCTGGCTGTTTGTCCTCAAGAGACTGATGTCCTGACATCACCCACCAGCATGGGCAGAGCTGAGCACTCCTCTTTTGGTGCTTTTGCTGCGGTTCAGAGTGACAGTTCACTGCTGATTATGCTGCTGTTAGAAATGGGAGGCAGAACACTTTTGTATTTTTTTCTCCTGTAAACTCAGAGTAAATTAGACTTGGTGTTCTGCCAAGAAAAAAATACAGACTACTATTGTAAGAATTGTTATGGGCCAGATCTTCAAATCTTTACTACTGGCAAAGTGTGTTTGTCCAAATGTTGAGTTAGTAAAGATATCTGATTTGACCCAGTATCTTTTACATCTCTGCCTTTAATTTTCTTGTCCCAGAACACACAAGTGAATACAGTCTTTAGAATAGAAAAAAATTATCTGCTTAAATAAGCAGTTCAGGACTTCCAGCTGTAACTACACCTGATCTGGCTAATTGAAGATCTTTGTTTTAAAACAAAATGCAATTAATGTTTATATTATACAAATGTGAGATCAAATATGATCCCAACTCTATTTGCATGGGTGGAATAAAATAAATCCAATGCACCCAGGAGGAGAGGGAAGGTCTAAATAATATAATATCTAGGAGCCACAATAATAACTGCCTTACACAAAGCTGGAAATTACTTCTGTTTTCCTTGCTGATTTTTCTAATGCTTGTTTTTTTTTTTTTCCTCCAAAGCCTCTCAGAGTCTGAATAAAAGAATAAAATTTTAGCAAATGTCACAAGTAAAGTGGATCTGTCCACAATTCATACATGTTGACTTTTCCTAAACTGCTAATTTCTAGTCAAAGTCTTCTCTTTTGCACTTCACAAAGGGGGCAGAGCAGACAGCTTAATCTAATCCCAAAAGTGCAAATGTCAGACTAATTTATTTTTTGATGAGTCCCACAAAAGATTTTAAGTAATTCCAAAATAGCTTATACATGCATGTTATATGTCCAGACATTAAAATCCAACAAGAAAAATCCAGTAAACAAAAGTTTCATTATAATTGATTTGCCTATCTCTGTCTCACAAAATTTTCCAAGCATTGTCTGGATGCAATGATGCCTGCTGTTGTGAATACAAATTACATGGTTTAGTATCTCTTCTTTGCTGTGAAAAAATTATTAAAATAGAATTTTAAATGGAATCATTTTATAAAAGGTTACAAGTTATTTGAGAAAATGCATTTTCACTGTAAATTTATTTTTAAATGACAGGATACGGGATGGCAAGGCATTCTAGAAGGACCTGAGAGTAGTGGAGGAATTCCAGTGTTTTCATGTGAAAAACGGGGTGCTTTAGTAATAATCTTTTTTGATAATGAGATTTGTTTTAATTAATAGTCTGTTTAACATGTGCATTCCATTATCAGGAATTATTGTGCTTCAGAGGCCTCTCAGTGGAAGTAAAGACACAGTGGAAGATGGTATAAAGACGTTTGATGTAGAGGAAGCCACACTGGCTCCACAGCTGTGAGGAACAGATTCATACTATCATGGTTCTGTGAAAGGTGACTCCTGCCAAGGAGTGCTTTAGCTTGGAGACTCAGTCTCTATACCAATGGGATCACCCATGCCAGGCAAACACTACCTCCATAAGAAATGGACAAATGCATTTTTCACCAGGTTAGAAAATCACATGGAATCACATTGCACAGTAACACAGATTACTAAATGTATAATGGTACAGGTAGAGTTGTAGAGTAGAGTAAAAAGTTGTTTAATTTTTGTTTGTATATAAGGGATAGAAAATTAGAAATATTACCTTCTTTTTCATATCCTTTCAATTCTTATTGCTTCTACAACTCACCTCACAAAATAGTCAGACTAGACTCTAGTGTGCATCTATTTCTGCTGTCATAATACATTCTCAAGAGGTTTGAGGTAAGATAGGGATAAAAAAAGCTAAGGCTTAACCTGCATGAAGGAATAAATATTGGTAACTGATGCCCACTGAGAGCAAAGCTGAGTGCTTCACTCTGGCAGAGGAGATGCAAAAATCAATCTGCTATTTTGTTTACTGAGAGTACCGTACCTATGATAACACGTACCTCAAAGACTTGCACTGGTGTAATTGATTATTATATTTGCTAGCCTTCCAGATGTTGAGATGCATGTTATTTTCCTAGGCCCAGACTCCTCCCTTAACAATGTTTAGGAATGTGTCCTTGTAGCTGCTTTGTACTACTGTTAATTAGAGAGGTATGAACTGTCCCTGAAGCGATCACACTTATTCTCTTCAGTAAGTGGATGTAGAAGAGTGCTCAGCCTACTGAAGGTAATGTCAATCCCATCTGAGTTTACTGAGTTTATGTGTTAAAGCACTTTGTGGCTGCAGAGTATTCATATAGAAAGATTGAGACTCTTCTGGGTGATCGCCATCTGGGATTGCTGATTTGAGGCAAGGGTGTGAAAGCATGCGGTCTGTGTGAATTGCCTGTAGCCTCCCAGTTGCTGCTGCTCTGCGTCATTCTTTGAAGTATTCCCTAAGGATGGCACACGACCCAGCTGAATCAAGCATGGTTAAGTCCTGCTATAATGTCACATTTCCAAAGCCGGTCTATTTCAGCTTGAATGAAGTTATGCTCTTTGTTTGCATATTTAATTTTTAAACCTAAAAATATTTCTTTTATAGAACAGAGAGAATCCTCCCTTCAAAGTGTGTTGGAGGAGTACAGATAAATCAATAGCAGTAAGATACTTGGGGCTAGCTTTTTCAAACAATTCTCCTGGTCTATGCTTACTCTGTGAATCTCACTGAAATTTAATTAAAGAATATTCCAAGACATTGATTCTGGAAATAGGGTTGGCATTTTGTGTTCAGTCAGATTGGTTTTGTTCTGCATGTAAAATGACACCAAGAAAACTTTTTTTAAGGCTGAAAGTTAAGGCAAACTCTTTTTCACTACTTAAGTCTCTTAAGTCTCCATACTAGGACAGACTTATCAAAGCACTCCTTTTTATCACCAAAACAGCACCTTGGACCACAGCATTTGTGCTAAACCGTAAAATGACAGCCTGGTCAGGGCAGAACACACAGGTATTGTTCAGAGAGAAGTAAAAGAAAGGCCCCAAAGAGACAAATGTCCTTGTTAATGCCATTGCTCTAATACTACTGACCTGACCAGTTTGCTGATCAGCACACTGAAGGAAATAGAGTCTCCTAGGAGCTGAGGCCCTTGTTTCTCAGGCAAAAAGTATTAAAAAGCTAAGGCAGCTACTTTAGTTTTTGTTGTCATTATAGTGCAAGAGTTCTATTATCATTACAAAGGTTCCATATTGCTGGAGCTTCATACCTCCTTGATGTTTCTTGTAGGCAGCTCCTCTAGGCACCAACTCATCCTCACAGCAGCCAACCGACTCCAGTCTCCCTCAACAATCCAAATCCATTGGTTCCCCCCCAAACCAATCCACTCTTTTATAACACTCTTGTTATTGGCTACAGCTGTGGCCTGTTAACATCAGGCCTGCTCCTAATCTTTAATAATTAACCCAGCTGCAACTCTTTAGGGGGTAAGATTACTTTCTATACTACATTTATTTACGTATATTCTATCCCCCTACAAGTTTTGGCCCTTCAGATGCACATAGTTCAGATTTAATGTACAGTTTATGTCTGGCCCATTACCCACATAACTCCACAATATCATAGTTAGTTAAAGAACATTCTCTTTTGACAGCAGTATTCCTATTTTAATCACAATCTCCCCTTTACAGTACTTCTAATATCTTTGGGAGTTGCTGCTAATCTGGAAATATTTTCCATTTCTGAAATGTCATTAATGAGACAGCTACTACTGTGCATTTGAATTCCGTCTAGAGTTCTCCAGGTATGCTAAAAGTATGAAACAAGGCCACCATAAGGTGTTCAAACTAAAAAGGAAGATCATAAAGTAATAAATGCTATATTGTAGTAGGTTAGGGGGCATTACCAGATTAATGTATGTCCCAGTATAGAGAAGGCTGCAATTTCAGTGATTGCCTCATATTTTTAGCAATTCTGACTTCTAGTGTAGATGGCATCTTTGCAGATTTCATGCAGGGAGCATAAATAGCTGCTTTTACTTACAACTGCACAGACCTGATCCCTCATGATGTTATAACAACACCTACAGTTATGCAGAAAGTAATACTAGATAGGTATCTGACTGGCTTTGTCCTTGAAGGTGGCTCAGATATTCAATATCTGGAAGAGAGCAGCTCTCTGATTAACAGCCTCCCAATTTGTCATCAACAAACAGTCTGTGGGTTACAGTTTGTGAAGTGAGGGACTAAGGCACAAGTTCACACATCTGAAGGGAAAAAAAATCCACAACAGATTGGATTGGGGGAGAGAAGATTATCCAGGGACAAAGTCAAGAAAAAGAATGTGTGTAAAGAGACAACAGGAAAAAATAGAGCTGTTGAAAAAGGAAAGGGAAGAAGGAAGACAGAAAATAGCAAGCTGTTCAGGTATGAAAGGTTTATTTAAAAAAAAAAAAGAGAAAAAGTAGAAAAAAAAAAGAAAAATGGCAAAAAGAAAATACAAAGGCAGAGAAAGGACAATGGGAGGCTTACTCAAACAGAATTAAATGTGAGATGCTCAACACAGTTTTTTCTCCCTAGTTCACCTCTTCTCCACTTGCTGTAGGGGCCTTCTTCTTACTTTGTTTTTGTGTATTTTTAAAGCTTAAAATACTCAGGTCCATCTTCATTATCTCAAGCTAGTTAATGAAAGTGAACTTCATTCCAGATGCCAAAAACCTGTTTCCTACTAAATAAATTAATGAATAAGGCCATAAGCTGACAGACAAGTCAAATTTATAACACATTATCATCTGTTCCCTGAAGGGATAGGAGGGATAAAACAGGTTATTCATGGGAAGACACATTTTGCCTTGGATCACAACCTTTTAGGGCAACATCCTGTGGAAAGCTGGCATTATACAGAGTTGTCCTAACAGTCACAGTGGCTGCCAAAGGTGAGCTGTGAAAGTAATCCCTGGCCTCAGACAATGAAGGATGAAGCATCACAAGAAAGCATAGGGGAGTGAGAGGGGCTGCGGTTTTTCACTTTCACATAAGGCATCTGTGTGAAGAATCCTCTGAAGAAGACAGAAGGCTACCTGGTAGTTTGTGTACATGGAAAATCTGAAAAAGCCTGTAAGCAAAAGAAGAGGAAGGTTTTGCTGAGGCGCATACCCTGCCAGGGTGCTTTTGGTTCCATCACTCTTTGCAAGACTATGTGGCTTTAGAACATAAACTGTGACACAAGTGTGGTTTGGAGAAAAAAGTTTCATAACCTACTGTATTTATATGAAAAACTGTTATTAAAAAGAAACCAGAAATAGGTTTCATCTGAAAAACTGAGGTATCCACTATGGTCAAAGATGACGAGTGTTCATGCAGAAGGGAAACACCTGGCAAATACAATGTGTTGTTGACTGATTTATTTTGAATGTTTTAAAGTAAACATTTTCAGTGATATTTTTCTTTGCAATAAAGTTAGTTGGTTGATTTCTTCTATGTCCCTGAGATACAAGGCTACATGAGGATCTAAACTGAGATTCCTTGGGATAGCACACTGAGGCATACAGCATTAAATCTTTGCTACAAGTAGTGAGTTAAGTGGGTCCCAATCTTGATCCCACCTAAAAGAATGATAGGTAGAGGTCTACAGCAGTAAATAGTGACAAACTAAACAGAAGGTGTGGAAATGTTGGCTGCTCTTCTCGCAGGAATCCTTACAGAGGTTACCAGACTTCTCCCTGAGGTTGCTGCTCACAGTGGGGAGCTGAACAGGTCTCACAAATCAGCTCTAAACCACCACAGCCTATTGGCCTGTTAAGGTAAACCAACATTGATTTTGGTTTATGCTGAACTGCAAGGTTCAGAAGCCAATTTGCAAGCCATTCAGTCTCCCCTGCTGCAAGGGAGATGCCTATGGAAGCCAGCAGAGATGGGGGCACATTTTTCTTGCTTCAGCCACTGCACTTTCACCTGCAACTAGCTATGCACCAATACTTTTATGGGAAGTTCACTGTGAAGAAGACCACAAAACAAACAACCTAAAAGAATCTTCCAGCTTAGTCTGAAACTCTGATAATAATCACTTCTCGTTTGCTTAGAATCTCTGACTTCTCATATCATTGGTAAAACTACATTGTTGTTGCTTCCAAGAATGCAGCTGCAACCTGAGATGTCAAAAGTATATTTTTTCTGTTCCCAGAGTAAAAAATGGTATTCAAATCACCTTTACAGCTATGCTGTGGAACATTAAAGCTCTCGTAGCATTCACTGATTCTTCCAAGAGTTTTATCAATATTTGGCATCTCGACTTGAAGGATTCATAAATCTATACAAATATCAGGGGGAGGGGGGCAGGCATTTTTATCATCCATGTGACTATTATGCACATTTTGTGAGAGGAACTGAGAAAAGTTACTCATTTGTGTAGTTACACAAGTTTGCTTAGCTCTCCTTACTTTATATTTTATGTTTTAACAGAAAAGACTGTTCTTACTCCATGATGCTTATAACAAAATCTGATGCCACATAAAACTGCACAAGTTTGGAGTTTCATTGTAAGTTTAAAACTCAGGTAATTTTTACAAAAAGCCTTACTATGACATTCATTAACTTTTTAATTAATCTAGATACTGTTTCAAGCAAACATGCCTATAGATATGTTTTGGTGATCAAACTATGTGAAGTAAAAGAAACCACATCACCCAAGCTTTGATGCTTCTAAGTCAGTTTTGGTTTGCATTTTGAGTTCCAGACCAAAGGCACAGTTGAGGGAAAAACTGTTATGAATCAAGAAATAAACCAGAATAAAGAAAATGCGCATGTGATGTACTCCCTAAAAAAAAAAAAAAAAAACCAAAAAAAAAAAAAAACCACACAAATTTTTGCTCAGTTTTCTATTTTCCCTATAAAATTAAGGAGTACTTTAAGCCTTCCTTCAGAAATGAGTAAAGCTGAAGTCTCCTGTGAGAGAGCTTGCCCTTAGAGTTTGAAACAGAGACAGATTTTAAGGAGCACATTCCCTATGGTATATTCAGGACTGTTTTATTAAAATACATACATGACAAATAATGTATGGCAACACTAAAAAGGGTTTTATAGAGGCAATTAGGATTTTATCCAAAGTCCATTATGTTTCCATTATAATGCCAATGGAAACATTTCCATTTATTTCCAAGGAGTTTGCAGTAGGTCCACATGAAAAAAGAAGTACACTGGTCTCTAAGTCTATCCCAGCGCACCCAGGTGAGAGGAAACCTGTGTCTGATTCACATGCCTCCCTTACCTTCTGGGCTGCTACCAATGGATTTTTAATTACCAAAAATGGGCAGACCATTATATTTAAATTACCATCCAATTTCTGGCCCATTGTTTCAGATCTGTGGGCTCTGTGAGCAGATGCTGAGGCAGCTGTGCAGCTCCCAGCTTCCATGGCATTTCACCTCAAGAGAGATGTGGCACAGCAAGCCATTTAGCTGGCATCCCTGCCACCGGGAACTTTGGTCCGGTAACACAGCGCAATCCAAGCTGCCGGCATGCAGGCAGGAGGGAAAAGCTACTGCTGAATCTCTTCCAAAACCAAATTATATCTCCCATTGTCTCAAAGGAATAATAAACCCTGGCTGGCTGATTGTGGAATATAATAATAATCTAGCTGAATTAGTGGGCATTCCTGGGAGTGACTGATCTCTGCTTTTTCCCGAGAGTGTTTTTTTTTAAAAAGATAATAGTTCTCTGGAAAACGGGATTTATGTATACATAACTATATGGAAACTAAATTTAGGAAATTTAGAAATGTTATACTCAGAACCATACTCCTTATGTGTCCATAAAAAATAAAATGCTCTTAGCAAAAATACATGGCTGTTGAAAGTGGTTTTACTGGCATAGTGTCAGGGCCCTGAGGGCACCTGCCAGCCCAGTTCTCCTTGTCCAGCCTCCTCTGGTGATTCCACACCCTGCCCAGGGTGAGGAATCTCTCTCCATGTGAGATCCCCAAGACTGTCAGCTTCATCTCAAGGGAGGTTCCCCATGTCCAGGGCAGAGCATAGTGCACTGTACTGGAAAGAAGTTCAAACAAAAATGTCCTCATTGAAACTGACCATTCACCCATCTGTTTGTCCCACTTTGTCTGAACTGGATGCCTGAAAACCTCACTAAGTGCATCAGCACACAGTTGCAGGGCGTGTTTGAATGGTAACACACAATTAGTTATTTTAATGTATTTTTTCCAGTTAGTGGTGGATTGTGGTGTTTTCTTGGTTTAAATTAGTCATACCTTTGATCTCAAGAGTAGGAACCCAGCCTTGATGTCATCAAGCAATTTAACACCTATTTGTGACCCCGACAACCATGACTCAGAAGCTAAAGATCCTGTAATCTTGCCTGCAGATGTTGTCCTAGCAGAGCAAGCATTCCCTCTTGCACCAAAGCACGGGCAAAAGCATCTCTTCAAAATGTGAAGCGGTTAGAGCTTTGACTGAGGGTATCAGAGACACAGGCACCAGCCACCTGTTTTCCTGGAGGGACTCTTAATCTCACATTGCTACCTTGAAAACATGCAGTGGTGTTGCAAGGGGACAGGGGACTTCCTAATCTCTCTTGCTAATGCTGTTCCATTTTGAACAGGATCATTAAATATTAAAAGAGTGAAAGATCAAAAGATAGAGAATGACTTTTAGCCTGTTTGCTAGGCATCTCACGTTTTCAGTTCCAACCCAGTGAAGATATAGGTACATGTTAGAAAGAATAGACACAATGAGAGAGGACAAATAAGCCAAGTACCAAAATGCTGTAGTGTTTAGGATACAATTCTGAGAGTTATAAACTGTGGGGGTTTTGTCTTTTCAGGCAGCAGACAGAATTAAATTTCTACTTCCCACATTATCAGTGATGCCTCTGTCAGCAGATTGGACAGCCTAGAAACAGGAGATCATGAACTCATTGGTGACACTGGCACCATGATCCAACCAACTCAGCTAATGTGCCTGTAGTTAAAGCCCCAATGAGAGGTGTGTACCCACAGTTGTGGAAGACTCTGCGCTACTGTCATCTCTCCCTGCCACTTCCTGATGACTAGGTTAAGTGGATAACTACTCAGCCAAATATTTGTGGACCTCCACTGTCTAAATATCTAGCTCTGCTCATCTATCTCCCTTGAAATGTGTGGCCTCCCCTGAGAACTGTGTACTTCACTAGCTTTTACAGCACCAATAGCTAGAAATTGCAACAGATATCAAATTGCCTTTGTGGGCCTAGTCCTCAGCTTTGCTAAGGGTTCCAGTTCCAAAAGTTTGTCAAACACAGGAAACAGAGACAAAGAGAAACTGTGTGCTGGATTCTTTAATTGTTTTCTACTTTTCCAAATTAACTGTAAAATGAAAGAAGCATGCACTTTGCAGAGGTAGAAATGCCTATGTAAGATGCAAAGCTGGTCTAAACAAGGGTTCACTTGGATTAAAATAAATACAGCAATGGAGGCTCTCAAATGAGTTATGGGGCTAAGCAAAATTCCTTCAAATACCCATTATGAAAAAGTAAAGATGTTCGAGAGTCCACTTTTGTGCAGCTCAGGGCTCTGAACTGTGGTTAGGATTCAGGAAAAAGTCTGCTTCCTTGGGAAGTAGATATGTGTTCCTGTCTTGTGCTTTCCAGCTTCCTCAAATAAATGTTTGCTTCACCTGTGTCCTCCCCACTGTCTCTCCATGACTTTGCAGCCATAGGAACAGTTCTAAGGTGATTAAGAGAGTGTGTCCCTACCCTGAAGTTGCTGCACCCACTGCTTGCATCCTTGGGTGCAGTTGAGGAAAATGAGCACTTGCTGTTTGGATTCCTGCTCCCTGAAGTTCTACAGATGTAGATTACAGAAGAGCAGAGGGAAGTTTGCCAGGTTCTGCCTAGACCTGTACGCAAGAGATTCCATTTATTCCCTGCCATAGCTACCACCAAGGATGAGACAAAAGATGTTTGAATTTTTTTCTCCCTTTGTTTGTCCTTGGACCTAGCCACTGGCAGCTGCTGTATTGGCACCAGTTGTGTATAAGATTCCATAAAGCAGAAGGATGAATTTAGGTTTATAAAATTGCAAACATTCCCCTTCATCCCTTTCAATTACAGCCCAAACCAGGCTCTTTGGCTGGGATTGTCAGGAAACAAGTGCAAAATGTGACTAGTCTGACTTATTGCTGCAGGGAACTTCCACTTCCCTGGGGGAATCCCCGATAGAGAACATGGGTATTTTCCATCCTGCATGAGGCAGACAGTCTGCTTTAGACTGATTGTGGCCCACTGGGTTCCTGAAATGCATTTGGTCACTCCTACTGAAGGGACTGAACGAGCCTGCTTATGAGGTTTGGTTTGCTGTGGAGGATGCAGAGCCTACTCCCCAGGCATGCATTAATCATGCATTAAACATAGAGAACATTAGCCCACATTCTTCTGGAACCTTAACTTTATTAAAAGGGAACATGAGTGCCCACGGCTTCTTTTTCACTGTAAAGATGTAACTTTCCCAACAGAACCACAGAGATCCTTAGAATTGTACCCATCTTTAATCAGAAAACCAAACTCTGATCCTGTGAATTAAGATGTTATGAAACCAACAGAAAATAATAGGAATGCGGAGGTGCTGAAGAGTGTGGAAGTAACACCTAAAACACCCCAATTTTCTTTTCTAACCTATCTTCACTTTTCAACATTCTCTCCCACATATGGTGATGAATTAAGACAGACAATGCAGGGAATTCTTCCAGTTATAGGTCAATGCATTACAATAGCTCTGGAGATAAAGATTTTTCCCTTCAGTACATGCAATATGAGATTTTTTAAAGCAGCAGCTTAGTCTAGGATTCAGTCGTCAACAATTTCTGTTGTTTCCGTGAAACTATCATGGAATTATCCTGTGCAATTATTTTGCAGTTAGGCTCTAAGTGAGGCTCTAAACCAGCACACAGAAACAAACCTCTGTTCCAGACACTATGCAGTTAATTTATTCCCTGTCTTAAACAAAAAAAGAAGCTTTCATTAAGGACACGGAAGCAAGTTATTACCTTCCTCCTACCCATTCCTAATACATTTTATCTTTATTCTTTACAATCCTGGATAGGAAAGCAGCAGAGAGCCACCAGGATTTCTGATGCCACACGGTTATTGTCCCAGTTGTTTGTTCTGGTTCCAGCCGAGTGATAGTGGGAGCAGTTCTGCTTCTGAGCAAAGGGGAGGAGGAGCTGCAAATTCTTCGTTTTTTAGGCTAGAATTAAAGAGACCTTAAAAGCTGTTTGCCACACAACTTACAACTCCTTTTGTATTTAATGGCCTGAAAATATTAGAGTGAATAAATGCTAATGATTTGGGGGTTTGCAGCATTGTAGAGCAAATAAAGAAGTCAGGCTAGCAGTAACTTGCCTCTGTGTTCACACAATCATTTTACTTCAGAATGCCATGAAAATGTCTTAAACAGACTTCTGTCAAGGCATTGTTTGAATAATAGGCTTACTTACTGTTCAGGATTCAATCAATGTTTTTCTTGATATAGGATGTCATTTTTTACATGATGAGGACATACACAATTAATTGAAAACTCAAATTTCTGCTGCAGATATCTGCTTTGCTATGCCACTTTATTCCACATGCTGATAGAAGAGAAACAAAAAGAAGAATCCTGATCCCTGAATCACTCAGATACTGCATTTTCAAACACAGCTGGCACTTCAGAGATCAGGGTACCTGTGAATTTCAGTTTACATTTGCCAGCGTACAGAGTGGGATTCATCCACGTGGCAACAAAAGCAAAGCAAGATTGTAGAAAAAAAAATTACATGCAGTGTGAAAATAAACTATCTACAAATAGGAGAAAGAGAACTACCAAAGAGGGAAAAAATAGACAACAGGCTAGATCCTCTGGATGGTCCTTACAGCTTTGTGCCGTCATAGTAGCATAAGGAAAACCAGCTATGGGAGAAGAATCCTGGAACAGCAAAAAGCTACTGCAGAAACTCCTCACTCTGTGCCCCCAGCACAGCTCAGGATGGAGGACCAGACCAGGGCCTGCTGCTGAGAGCTGCCTGCTGTCCACTATCCAAACAGCCCCACGGGGCCCAGCTCCCAGCAGGGGAGAGCGGGGGGGAACAACACAGGCTTTGACAGCTCCCGTGGAGCTGGAAAGTGGAATCAGGTAAAAAATGAATAAAGGCACCTTTGTCCCCATTCCTCCAAACTTCTGCTGATAATAGTTCAGATGGATGAAACAAACTAGCTCATTAGGACTTGGCTGGAAAAGATTGATGTAACAATCAGGCACATAATAGACGAATGAATATTATCATCTCACTTTTTAATATAAAATAATAAAGTTTTGAAAGAGAGAGATGCTATCACAAGATAGTTATGTTTTCACTTATACCACAGTTGAGATTTCTCATCTTTTCTCTACCTCAGAAAACCAAATCACTTTTACCAGTTACAATTTGACAATGGTGCTCATTCAATGACTTTAACAGTGATACATAAATGACATGTCCTTTTCAATGCGAAGGAACAGTAGTGCATAAACAGAAATGCAGAAAAAAATCAAAGTTGCATTTTCCTATTTCTTTTTTGACATGGAACAATATTTCCCTGGTTTTTTTTAACTAAACAGAAATGGATAAAACTCACTATAATTGAGTATAGCTAAAAATGTAAAAAAATTGAAAAATCTAAATAGATCTATTACTTCTTTAAATTAAACACTTCTAAATGGAAACTTTGCTCATAGATTTTTTTTGCTCTCCAACTTCATAGATTTTGACTGACATATCTGCCCTTATAACAGACACTCAAATCAAGAGCCCTTAACAAAAGTGTCCTTAACCATAATAGTTTTAAAGTGTGACTGCTTGTGCCAGGTGAGATGAACTCCAGCATGTCTCTGCAAGGAAGCTCCAAGTCCCTGTGAGAGTAAAGAACTCATGTTGCTTGCTTTGGATGTGTCTGGTGGTGTAAATAGTGTCACCTTTTAGAAACCACACTAAACTAAGCATGGAGGGGGGAAGTGTAACTGTGTGCCTTAGCACTCCAGCATGGGTGAAATCTAACAGTGAAACATTGCCACTCACTTCAAAGGGCCAGCACTCAACCTATATAATCCAAATTTAGAAAAGTCTTCCAAAGGATTTTTGAGCAATATTATGCCACCTTTAACATCTGAGGGACAAACACGTCATTTTGAAAGGTCAAAAGGATAAAAATGGGAGCAGCTGACTACCCTGCCCTACTCTCTTTACACTGCACAGGTAGGGCTCATTCAAAACCTCTGCTTTTAAAACAGGGCACACCTCAGTGTGTATGTTCTATTCATGAGGCAGTACAAACCTTCTGCCTAGTTCAGTTGTCCTTAATTTAAGCCCTACCATTTAGGGCTCTGGGCCAGAGGTTACACACCAAAAGAAAAAATCAGGGCCTGACTTGTGATGACTCAAACCTCTCACTTGGTGCTGAAACATTTCAGCGCTCCCTTGATTATTTTGGCACTGGGAAATTATGACCCAGATTCAGGGACACTGTATGGCCCCATCCTGCCCCTGCCTCAATTAGGCTATTCACTCAGCTTCTTTCTCTGTACTTCCTGCAAATCCTAGCAGGAAAGATCTGTAATGAAGCACCATGAACTGCCACCAAAGAGACATTCTGAGATGGGCTGAGGAGTTAACACAGATCAATGTGTGCCTCCTTTTAAGGCACCCTTATGCTGTCAGAGCAACACTAAGGAAATATGGTTAGAAGAATCATTTAGAATTTAATTTTATCACTTCCTGGATGGTTTTCAGGAGGTCTGTTTTCAAATGACTGAAAGGAAAAAGCATGGTTTAAGTGATTTTAGAAAAGAGAACCATGACGTTAAGAGTGTGCAGTGCACCTTTCAGCACAATGAGTAGCATTACTTGCAGGAGGTTTGCATTTTTTTGAAGGACTTTCACACCTCATATTCTATTAATTACTACATTATTAGTACTTCTGAGAAGTCAATGTATGCTTAGCAGATAGAAACCCACCTAGCTGCAATAGGGAGCTTTTCTCCAACACAAGCAAGAAAATATCTTGTAAATGCACAGAGAATAGGAAGAATTAGCTGACTGTGGTGTTTTTAGGTTAGGGTGAAAATATCACTGGGATTATTTAGCAAAGAAATAGGAAGAGGAAACAAACCAAGTAATTTAAAAACAATTTCTCAACAAAGAATATGATCAATTTTACATACAGGTAAACTGCAAAAAACACTCATGGTATCTGGATATAATACAAGAGCAGGTATCAATGATGTTTCTAATCCATATATATCTCAGTAGTGCTTCAAGTTCTCTACTTGTGTGTGTTTGGTGGCATAAGCTCCACCTACACCTCAACCATAAGTAAGGAAAAATACAATACTTCACAGCTCAAGCAGGGAGAAACTTTTCCTCCTACATGTGGAATGGTAAGAACATGTTTTATTTTTTTAACTCCCTTTAGTTGTTAAAAGAGGGAAAACGTTTTGGCTTGGCATTACCCCTTTAGCCCTTAGCTGGTATATTTCTCTGTTAGAGGAAGAAAGGTTTGAGGTGATAGTTTACATAACATAGCTAAGCATATTATGTAAAGATTAAAGCAGCAGGGTCGGCACAGGGACAGACGTGTCTCATCGCCCAGCGCACCGGGGTTACCTGACAGCCAGTTCTGCTGGAGGTTTGGTTTGTTCCACGTTAATATTCCCACTAAACAACTAACATTTAAACGCGGCTCTGCCTTGGCCTCTCCCATTCCTGACTGCGATGCTTTCCACAGAGGCAATGCCTGCCTGCGTGGGAGGTGAGGTTCATTTACCTGGCCACAATCAGGCGACTGCGCCTATCTCCAGCCGGGATGCTGCACGTCACCGGGGCGGCCAGCGGCCGGGGGCGGTTTGTGCCACCCCGCCGTGCTGATGCCGCGCAGCGGTCGAAACTACCACGGTGACACAAAGTGCGGCCACCGAGTGCCAGGGCCTGGGCCCGGCTGCAGGCCGGCCGAGGCACCGCGTACCCTCGCACGGCCCCTCCCCAGGTACCGCGTCCCGGCCCGCCCGGGGCACCGGCCGCGTCCCCCCCGGCTGCTCCCGCCGAGACAAAGGGCTGGGGAGCTGCGGGCCGCCGGACCGGGGAGGGGGCGGAGGAGGGGGCGACTGCCGAGGGGAACAAAGGAGCCGAAAAAGACGAGAAGAGCCAAGAAAGTTGATACCGGCCTCCGCCGCCCCCTGCCCTATCCCGGCCCGCCCCTTCCACCTCCCGGACTTTCGCGTGGGGGCCCACGGCAGCCCGGCGGCGGCGGGGAGAAAGGCCGGGCACCCTCACCTCCATCCCCCCCGAGTCCCCGGCCGAAGGTCCCGGCGCGCCCCATCCCCTCCCGCCTCCTCCTTCCTCCTCTGCCCCGCTGACCCCGCCCAGCCCCCGGTGCTTCCCTTTAACGCGCGCTCCCGCCGCCGCCTCTTGCCCCTCCCCCGTGCCCGGCGGCGCGCGGCCTCCGCCAGCCCCCGCGGACGCGCGCGCCCCCATCCCGTCACTTCCCCCCCCCGCTCCCTTGCCGAAGCCGCGCGCGCGCCCCCGCCCTCCCGCCCCTCCCTCGGCGCCCGCGAGCGCCCGGGATAATTGGCTGGCGGGAGCGCGCGCGCGGCGCCGGGCGGACGGGTGGGGGCGCGCGCGCGCGGAGGCGGCGGCGGGGGTGCGCGCGCGCGCGCGGCAGCGGCTTCACTTCTCTCCGGGCAGCGGGGGCAGGAGAAGCGGCGGCGGTGGGAGAAGCGGCGGCGGCTGTCGCTGCTGCTCGGGAGAGACGGGAAAGGGGAGAGGAAGCCGAGAGCGAGGAGCGCGGGGCAGCGGGCTCATGACTCAGTGAGCGGCTGCAGCCCCTTTCCAGCCCCGCGCCCGGCCGGAGTCGGGGCGACCGCGACGGATTGTCCCGCAGCTTGTGCCCGGCGCCAGCGAGAGAGAGACTTGCGCTCGCCTGCAGGTAGCGGCGGCTTTCCCCCCGTCTCTGCCGGGGTACACCTACCTCTGCCCCGGCTGAGCTCCCCGTCTGCCTCCCCTCCCCCCGCCGGGCTCCTACCCCCCCGTCGCTCGCCATCCCTCCCCCACGGCAGCACCCTCTCTCTCCCCCACGTTTATCTGCCACCCTCGGTCTCTATCTTTTTCCTTCATCTTCCCTGCCCCCTCCGCATCCCCCCGGTGCTGCCTGGTACCCCCTTGCCCCCCTTGTCATCCTCGGCCGTGCCCTTTCACAGCAACCGTCCCGGCCGCCCCCCCGCCGCCCCCGGCCACCTCGGCATCTCTGGCGGCGCTCCCCGCTCCCCCAGGCTCCATCCAGCCTCCATTGCTCCTCAGCACCCCCACACCCTTTCAGCAACTCTTCCGTGTCCATTTGTCCTGCTCGCCCTGCTGCGGGCGGGAGCAGCGAGCACCCCTGCTCCCCACCCCCGCTCCGCATGGTCCCCGCGGCACTCTCTGCGCCCCTGGGGCACCCCCTGCCCCCACCGCCACCGAGCCTCCTGGGATGCGCTATCTATCCCACAGCCCCGCCGCCGCCCTGGGCACCCCGGGCTGGAACCCCTCGGGAAAGGCACTGAGCCCCCACCCCCGCGCCCCAAGGAGCCCCGCAGCCCAACCCTCTCCCTTTCCCGCATGTGCCCCCGACGTCTTCCTCTCTCAGTCTCCTCCTCCTCCTCTTGTCGGTCTTCTCCTACTTCTCACCCCGGCCCGGCCGCCGCCCGCCGGGCCGTGGGAGTGCGGGGGGTGTGTGGTTTGGGGATGCTCGTGGCCCCCACCCGCTCCGTGCGGCGGGGGCTTCCCGACCGGAGAGTGCCCACGCGGGGCCGTGGGAGCCCGGGGCTGCCGTCCTGTCCCGTCCTGTCCCGTCCCATCCTTCCGGGTGCCCCTCTCCGTGGCGGACCCTCCTCTTGCACAGACCGGGCTCTTTCTGCCTGCCGTCCCGCGATGCTGAGGTCTTTTTGCCCTTTATGGTTCCTAATGAAGATGAAGTAAGGCGGCTGCTGCCATTGCTGCTCGTGGTGGACCCTGCAGAAATACTCAATTTATCTTGGCTTATAGGAAATTACGAGCGCTTTAGAAAGACATCATCACTAGCTCTGCCGCCCTTGGGACCCATCTGCACATTGCCAGAATCTTGCTATCCCCGACTGGTGGATTTTTAAATTTTTTTTTTCTTTTTTTTGGTGCTGTGTGATATCTGATAATGACTGGTGGTTTGGGGTATTTTTGTCTTATTTGGGTTTTTTTTGTTGGTTTGTTTGTTTTTGTTGTTGGTTTGTTTGTTTTTATTGTTGTTGTTTTGGTTTTGCTTTTAGTTTGAGAAGGAAAGGGAAGGTGCTGGTGGATGTATTTGACAAAAGCAAAATATTTTGGACACCCTTCACTTCAAACCGATAGTTGTAGTTACACTTGTAATCTCTCTCGGTGCTGATTCATCTCACGTTAAGACAGAGACTTTTAAGCCCCCCTTCATTCCTTCCTCTGCCCCCTGTGCTCATTTTTCTCTGCACAACAGCAGGGAGGTTAGCAACCCCCGTCTGAATGTAGAATAGCCTGGCAGCCGGGAACCTGGACATGGTGTGTCTTCCCTCTCGCCCTGCCTGACACTTGCAAACACACAGCTCAAGGAGTATCTTGTATTTCTGTGTTAGTGGCAGCAAAATGTTTTCTTCGCAGTGTCATCCTCTCAGTTGACTTTTTCCCCCCATTCTCTTACTTGTTCGTATGTTTGTGTGTCTTCTAAGCTTGACCCCATTAGAAGTGTCTAATTTCAGGCCCCTTAAAACACGCTTTTACTTTTATTGAGCATCCCTTGAACAGAACTTCCTAAAATTGCAGGTATTGTGAGGAGAGGGAATAGAAAGAGTTGCGTGGATGTTAGATAGAGGAACAGGGACAGAAGGAGAAAAGAAAAAAACACCCAAAAGCCAGCAACACCCCCCTCCCCCAGAAACTAGCCAGACAGCAAATGACAGATTTAAACATTTTCCTCTTGTAAATGCTGGCATTACATGTTACAGTAATTATATGCTCTGGGCTACTGTTACAGTGTTTGTCTGCTGGATAGTAACCTGAACTTATGAAGTGAATACAGTTGTTTTTTGGATAATAGTAATATTTATAGCCAAGATTATTCATAGCAGATGTCCTATGCATATAAGCATTATTAAATATGCTTTTAACTTTCTGGCCTGCAGTGTTAAAGCCTATGTACATTGTGAAGAGAGAATTTTTCTCTTTAAAATTAGATGTATTAAGCAAAGGTCAGAAGTAAAATCTAGGGCAAATAAAGGCCAACATTAAGTGTTATAAAAAGAGATGAGGTTGTATTTTAGCTTTATATGGAAGCAAGGAAAATGGGTACTTACTACCAAAATTGCATTATAGTTGCATATTTTGACTTTTCAGAATGTGATACTTTTGTTGTTTGTTACCTCTAAGTGTTCTGCTGCTTTACCTTGAAATCTCCAACCTGGATTTAAATATCTGAACATCAGCCTGTGTAAATTTATGGATTATGTTAAATGTATTGTTGTAGCTGTACCAGAGGAGAAATTTTTCTCTAGGAGTGGACATTTTTTGTATTTTAATTTTAAGACAGAAACTCTGCATTATTTCAGTTATCTTAATGAGCAGGTTGGGTGTTGTGTATTTATATATATTTAGATTCAAAAATACTATTTTCTGTTATAAAATCAAAAATGCACCTTAAGCTGATGAAGGGAAACTTTAGTCACATATCTATCACTTGGTATTGATTGCTGTTTGTTTTAATGCCTAAACATTTTGAAGGGGAGCCATACTTCCAGAATTTTTTTTCAGTATAGCTTCACAAGATAGACAAAAGAGATGTAATTCCTCCTGAAGCTAGTTGGATGTGTCAATAATGCCTAAAGAGATTATTTCTTCTACTCCATAGTGTGTATTATGTGATAGTATTAGATCTTGGCAAGGGTTTTCAGTATAGGAGTACATTTATTTCTATTCTGTAATAAGAACACTTAGGCCTTTTTAAAAAGCATCCTTTTCAATATAGCCCTTGTTGGCATTGATATTAATTTACTTTTCCTTCGCTGTCTCTTTCCATAAATATGTACAGGGAGATGAACTTTGTTTAATCCATAGAACAAGAATGGTTGAATCTGAGCCTGAAATCTCATTATTCTCCCTTGAGCGAGTTTTAAAACATATAATAGTCAAGGTGAATAGTTTTTTGGTCTTAATTGTGATGATGTCTGTACATAGGTAAGAGGAAAAGACAGTCGAAGTTCATAGCAATTTGAAACTCTTTGTGTATGAAAGAGCAAATTCTTCATTCAGACAGATTTGATCAGAAAACCACCCAGATATATGGGGATTGTGTGGGTGTAAGCAAGTAACATTTGGGCCTGTGTGCTTTTTATTAAAAATCTCTAGAGAAGGATATATAACACAGGTATATAAAGTACAGATTTGGAGTTAAAGGAAATACCTGGGTTTCACTTGGTTTTAATTTGGTTTTGGTTTTGTTGGTTTGGGGTTTTGTTTGGTTTTGGGTTTTTGTTTTTTTAAAATCAGTCAGTGCCACTGACTGATATGCAAATTCAGTAAGGGTTTTTCATGGACATCTGTCCTTCATTAGAACAGTTTGAGAGTTTGAGAAGTCATGACAGCTGTAACAGTGGGCTTGTAATTCCTCATCTGTCGGCATATTGTTATACTATTTAAAATGAAGGAAGACATTAAAATAGCTAACTAGTATCAGAAGTGTGTGAATAAAGCATTAACTTGACTTCTGAAATTTGCTGAGATTTCTTGCTGCTCATGTTCTCTGACAAGTTTGTTGCCTCATGTTGCCTGAATGAAATGTCAGGGAAAAACTTGGTTATATCCTCTACCAACGTGCTCACCACTTTAGTAAATACAAACAGTCCTGTGTTAGAGCATTTCAGTTCTGTGTTTCCATCAAGCATGCCAAGATGTGGATTTTGTAATGTGGAAACCCACATTGTACACTTGGAATGAGCCCACAGATTTATTTCATATGGGATAACAGGGAGTCCTAAGATAGTAATAACTCTCAGTTTTTAACTAGCTGTGGTAGATTTGAACTGGTGGCCTAGTTGATGGGACAGCTAACTGATGGTATTGCTGAGTGGTTGGAAAGCATAATTCACAGTGAATGGTTTTACACTTGCAGGATTATGTTTCCCACTTAACTTCAGTAACTTCTGGTTTTCATACATATATATGTGTGTGTGTGTGAAGAGTTTGGCGGGGGGATTGGTTTGTGTGTTTATTTTGTATTTTTTGTTTGTGGGTTGGTTGGAGTTTTTTGGGGGTGGCAGTGGCATAGGGTTTAAAATTGCTGGCTCCTGAAATATTGTTAAGATGCTTGTGGCAAAACTCTTCAGTACGAGGATTACTGAACTACTGTGACACAAGCGTTTTATTAGGACAAAGACATATATCCCATGTGTTCTTTCCTTAAGCATGTAAGAAATGCAATTAGGCAGTTTCTTCTCAAAAAACTAACTTCAGTCATTTGTCTTTGTTCAGTGCAGCATCTGCCATGTCTACAGAGGGGCAGAGAGTGGATGATAGTCCAAGCACCAGTGGAGGCAGCTCTGATGGAGATCAGCGTGAAGGTGTTCAGCAAGAACAAGAAAGGGAGCAAGTTCAACCCAAGAAAAAAGAGGGAAAAATATCAAGCAAAACAGCTGCTAAATTGTCAACTAGTGCTAAAAGGTACAGTGTTTTTCCTGGTTGTTTCTTCTTTCTCTTCTTTCAGCTGGCCATCAGATCCATGTAGTGACTCAGTATATTAATTTTCTGATTGTTTTATTATAACATTATGTATCAGTGTAATAACCTTTTGAGACTGGTCACAATAATGAGACCTGTATACTTTTCCTTTTCTTTCTCAGTTTGCCTCTTTCACATGGTTTTAATAGTTGCTTGCATGATAAAAGCTGACATTTTTTTATTGCTAATAAAACTCAGACAGTTTTGTAGCCTTATAAAATATATCTCTGTATATGTATGTATGACTGATGTTGAAACTTGTCAGTGTAACTTACAGTTAATTAGCCATAAACATTTCAGACAGTTCAGTAACTCAGCATGTTAGGCCTACCATAGTACCTATTGCCATGAAGTACTGCCTTTTCTTTTCCCAGATGGTCAGGTCAGAAATACTTGAGTGAACAACAAATGTATGTTGGCTTCATTACTTTAAACTGTGATCTGTTTTAATACCCATTTATTTTCCCTCCCTTTTCTGATTGAGATGAAAGGTTGGTTTGTAGAATAGCTATTTAAATTATTCT
The DNA here is from genome assembly GCF_028551555.1 of Melozone crissalis. Classification (NCBI taxonomy): domain Eukaryota; kingdom Metazoa; phylum Chordata; class Aves; order Passeriformes; family Passerellidae; genus Melozone; species Melozone crissalis. The sequence continues at coordinate 38,697,968 of NW_026535794.1, forward strand.
ATGCTATCATGTCCATCTCCAGATAATGATTGCCTTGCTGGGACCAGACAGAAGGAATTTACAGCTTAGTGTTGCTTTGCTAGTACACATAGAGTTGTAAGTCTGGGCAAGTGGGATTATAGTGATTGAAGTTAAAAAGCACTCATAAAATAATCTGACAAGAGACCAATTCTGCAGACTGTCCTGATGCAGAATTCCCAGATCTCATTTCTTTGCTAGTCCAAGGTAGTGTAAACCACAAGGGAAAACACTGGAGTTGTACCACTGTGGTGCTGTGGTAAAGGAGAAGCACCAAGCCCCTGTTGCCATAATTTATAACATATGCATGCAGTCAGAGTCTGTAAATAATACTATATAAACATGTGCATACATCTAGTCAGGATTTGAGTCTTTGTTTTGCCTTAATCTGTCCCTTACCAATTCAATCCATTTCTAAAGTATCTTTAGATACTTTACTAAAGATACTAAAGTATCTTTTGTCTTTCCAGTAAGGTACTGTCATGTCATGCTTTTCTTCTGCTATAGATTCCTTTCTTACAGCTAGTTTTTCTTCATTTTTAATTCCCTGGAGAAATACTTTCTGGACACACATTCCTGCTGTGACACTATTGGGAGATTACCTGGTCATATCACTTGCAGAATGACCAGCAAAACTTGCCTGTGTTTCCTTTTATGACAAGAAGGAAAAAAGCCCCACTCAGCTTTCACTACAAATCATGATGTTATTAATGTAGTTAATCCTCACAGACGTTATGGTTTCTGGTCTTCTTCTCTTTCGTCTGCTTCCTGCTATTATTTTTTTTTAAATATTAGAAATATTGGATTAGTCATGACTTTTAGGGTCATAAAAACAGTTTCCAGCATCTTTAGAAAGCAGTCTGTGTATTGTGAACTTTGTACAGTGCCTGGTGTAATGATGCTAGGATTCTGACAAGGGCCTGTGGACACTATCCTATTAAAAAATTAATAATGATATGTCAGAAATTGGTCTATTAATCTTAGCTTTGTATCTTCAAAGCTTAGAGCTTTTATCAACAAGCATTTTACAGCGATAGAATTACTTAAACCTTTTAAAGTTTAATCATATCTGCTTATGGTTCTGCTGAAACTAATTATGCCATCAGTTGCTGACTTCAGTACATTTGCCAGTTAGACTCTAAAGCTAGTTTCACATGTGTAGTAATATTGATTATACATTTTAGAAATATACATTTGATTATATGTTTTAAAAGCTGACATGACTTACAATAGTTGTGTAGATGTGTGTACAGTATTTTTGAAGAGAAATGTAATTTAGGAGTGCTGGTTGTTGCAGCCCTTTCTGTAAGGATTACAGAAACAGTTGTTGTAGTAATGGGAGTTTTCAGTTGTGTAACTTTTCCCCCTTTTTTTGTTTTTGAATATTCAGTAGTTTGTCATTGTGTTAGAATTGGAATTGCACCTTCTCTAATCTGGACAGGTTTTCATATCACAGGTTTTGTTTCTGTGCTTTTTAATTAAAATCAGTTACGTCTCAAGAAAGCTAAATCAGAAATTAGAGGCTAAAAGGAGGGGAGTAGCATAAAGGAAGGAAAAATGACTTAAAGACCTCAATATGTAATAAGTATTCCAAAAACAGTCTGTATGAAAGATCTTCATAGTAATATTGTTATTTTAGTTCATTATAAATGAGAAATAGTGCAGGTTTAATAAGGCCTTATTCTGGTACCTTTATTATGATGAAAGGAGTCAACTACTAAACAATCAGTAAAAACACTCAAACAATAGTGTGTAGCACAGTTGTGGCTTTTGTCAAGATTCCTTAATGTCTTTAAAAGCTTTGAACACCAGCAAGTTCACTGGAGCTAAAGTCACAGACTACAGGCTTGATTCTAACCTGAGTTTGGAAATCAGATTTTCTCACTTGGAAAGCTTTTTTGTGCGCATGGAATTCTAGCCACAGTTTTTTTGGATTGCATTATGATACCTACTGTATATGGAGGAAGGTTTGTGCATCTCTATTTGGAAGACTCCTCTTTTGCTTTTCATTTGTGTTTTATGGAGTCAGTAAAAGAATTTTCAGTAGCATGAGGTTTTATAATAATCAAGATTTAGCTGTGTGCTGACTTTTGCTTGTGTAATTATAAACTGCTCCCTGTCTTATGTATGAATATACTGTTCATGCAGCTTAACTGCTTTCCAAAGTGATCTCATTACAGAGGCTGTGTGACACCACTCATATTTCTATTTGAGTAAGATTCTTGGTATTGAGATATGGAGTTTCTTCTGTTAGCATTGCTGTGGATGGCATCAAGAAGGCAGAATGCCATCACATGCTGTCCTTCTCTGTTAATACTTCAGGACTAGCTGCTGTACAGGTGTAATAGCTTACAGCATATGTCGTGCAGCGTACTGGTCCTTCAATTTTCCTCACCCAGAGGGCATCACCTTAAATAGCAACCTTTCTTACCCAACATGTCAAGATTGAGAAACTCGCTGCATATCACAATTACAGTTCAGACATGGAATTGAATTGCTGTCCTTGAAAACAGCAGGCATCTTGTTACCTCTTAAGTAGCAAATCTTAGCATGACCTTTGGATTGAGAGAAGTGTAACCATTCTTGGCTGACATAGTAGCTCAACAAATAAATGTATTGTTTTGCTTGGCTCCTGAAGTTGCTGGTTGAAAATCTGTAAACCTTTATGGCCAGTCCTGACATTTTCAAATAAATATCTGTGCCTGCAACGAATTGTGAACTGTACAACTTTAGTTGTAATATTTTAATTATTCAGAGAAGTTGCAGCCTTAAGGAGGAGCAAATAAGTGAAAAATTAAATTGGTTCAAAATTCAACAAAACTGGTATTTCCCGCCCCCCCCATCTTTTTTTTTTTTCCTGAGAGGTTTATCACAGAATCTGGAAATGATATTTAATATGTTGAATGTGATGGCAAAATATGGAGTGCTTTTTCTTACAAGAAATATCCTTGTCATTTATCCATCTTTTAATAAGTAGGTGAGAATATATCTTTTCTTCCAGTTTGAACCTAACCATCTTTAGATCAATTTCCTGCTCAGTCACAATTTATTTAGTATTTAAATGCATACCAATGGCTGCATTTTTAAGTATGTTCTAAGTAGTATATTCTTTGATATAAGCTATTGATTCATCTGGCTTTTATGGGTAGAGAGACTTGTAGTTTAGAAAAGCAGATGTGGTAAAAAGAGTTTATTGTCATGTGGTGCTTTATTTTATTTCATTTCCTATTAATAATGTTGGGAAATTCTCTAACACGTTCACATCATTCTTAGCTTTAGGGAATTGTTTCATGAAGGAAACAACTCAGTCCCTTTTGGCTTGGTACAGTAGTAAATATGTGTCTGTGAGAATTAATAATATTTGAAATCCACAATGTACTTTCATGCTTCTGAATGTACGAGTAGATTAACCTTTGCACCATTACTGGAAGGCAACTGTGTTTGTTCTTTTTTGTTAGTTAAAGCGAGGGATTTTTTTTATATATATGTGTGTGTATATACATGAGAGAGAAGAGTCAGATGACTTCTTTAAGACCAAACAAAGTATCAGATCTGACATTGCAAATTAAATGTCTTATGTGTGCAGCCCAGGGCTTTGATTACCAGCAAGGGCCTCACCTCCTGCCATCATCCCCATTGTCCAATATGTAATACACCATAGTGTCACTAGTTTAAATATAGACTGGATATATGTAATTATTTCAATATAGAGGGTTTTTCCTCTCTGACATTTTTAAACATAGCTGTTATTGAGGCAGAATATCCAAAGAAACAGATGCCAGAAAGGACCCTGAAAAGCAATGTTTTGTTGCCAGAGGCCGCATTTTCTCGCGGTGAATCCTCTGTGGTCAGCGAAGGAAATGAGGCACGTCCTCTCCCGTGGCAGATTCTGAGGGCAGCTCATGGGGATAGAGGCGAGTGCCAGAGCACGTGCAGACAAAGGGCAGCTCGCACACTGGAGGTCTCTATCAGTGCAAGGCTCTCTGGGATGCTGTCCGATGATTTAATTGTAATGTTGAATGCTGTGACATGTGAACAAGCTACGTGTCAGCTGTTCTACAGAAACTGTTTATGAATGAGCTCTCAGCGTGAATGCAAGGTAAATTAAGGTTGCAAAAAAAGAAATGTAAGGTGTATAAATTAATTTTAGTTTGGGACACCACAGAGGAGGAGAATAAACATGGACAGCTTGCTGAGGAGCAATTGATGGACAGTATTGTACTAATATGTTTATCTTGTTTGTATAAAAATGATCATGAATTACACGTCTTTGTCTTAGATGTTTGCAAGAGCAATGATGTCTTTTGAACATTAATAGACAGTACCATCTGATCAATTTTTACATCTTGAGGCAGAAAGGTGGTTTGTCTGTGTCTGCTCAATCACAGAATAGCTTGATAAAAGGCCATTTTAGTGCTCTTGGCATTAGAAGTTTTGGCTTGAACTAGAACAGATCGAGAAAATGAGAGACTTTTGTTTTCAGAATGTAAGGAACGTGGTTTAGGATTTAGCAGGAAGAATGTAAAGATTTTGATCTAGGACTGAAGTTGTCAATCCATTCTTGATGTGCCTCATACTCACTCTAATGCCATGAAATATTAACTATTTTTACTACTATATGTAAAACAAAGGAATGATGTCTGACTCCAAAAACGAGTGCAATGCCATCATTCTGTAACTTCAGAAAAGGTTGAGAAAGCAAAACAACTCATAAACCACAAAACTGAAGTTTCCATGCAGCCTAGGTTTTCTGTAGTTTGAATTTGTGGTAGTATAAATTTCAAAATCATGGCAGAATTTTGTAATATACAGAAGAAATATTTTAAGCATTCCCACAGTTATAAGATCTCTCTTCTAAAAGCTGTGATTTGTTAGGATTGTTTAAAATGGGCTAACTTGTAAAACATTTTTGTTGTGCTTAAAGTTCACTAATTAAAAAATGGGATGACTTTCAGTGTTACTACAATGATTTTGTGTTTGATTAAGCAGATTGTGCCTGTGATTTTATAAAAAAGTTATGATATTTATTGGAGGAATTCTATATGCTGGGGGTGCAAACATCTCAATGAGTGGAAAAAGCAAATAAAGATCAAATTGCTTCCCCTCTACAGAAATAACCTTGTGTGTTTGTGTGTATGTAGGGTATATACACCCAGCTGTTCAAGGACATGGCTTGGGAATGTCCAGAAATACTTAACAACAAAGTTGCCCTCCCTGGAGTTAAAACTCTGGCAGGATGCCTGTCATGTCTTTATGGGGTGACCTGGAGGATATGGCAGAATCCACTCCAAAGTTTTCAGATGGCAGCAAGTTGGGTGTGAGCATTTGGTACGTGCAGGGGCATTTTATATTCTATATGCCAATATACCTGAATGCTTATTTTGAGAAGCCATTTACTTTGCCTGAGTTTATATGCATAGAAGTTAAAGAAAATTTAAGCATCTGGAAGAGTATTTTTATCTTTTCAATGCTGTCATCAGGTCTTAATAAATGATTATTACCTCTGCCTACAAATCTTACCCACGTATGTCCTAATTATTTCAGAATGTGAATGATAAAGGCTTGAGTTCCTGGTTCAGGCCAGTTCTTCTACTGCTGTTGGTCCATTTATTCATTAGAGCCATAAAATCAATTCATAGTGGCATAAGGGGAATTTTGATAGTGGCTGTGAGACTCCTAAACATGCAAGATTGTGTTTAGATTGTAGCAATATATAAAGAATTAAACTGCTCTTTTTTTACTTTATACATGCCAATATACCTGAATGCTTATTTTGATAAACCATTTTCTTTACCTATATTTATATGCAAAATGGATAACAGTCATTTTTAATAAGATATGTGTAGGTCAGGCCTGAACCTTTGGCTTGTGGCTTGACCACCTATCTCAGGAATTTGAGTGGTATTATAGTGTTATTATTTCTTTTTTAGTGTAGGGAATAATAGAAATAGCAATCTGCTCTGTGCATGAAATCTTGTGAGGGAGAAGGCAAGAAGAAACTACTGAAGGTGCATTGAATTGTTTTTATTTTCCTTCCTCCTTCTACATATTTATGTTTTTGCACTGAAGTAGCCTGTGGAAAAAGCCTTGGCTATAGTTTATAGGGAAGGTGGTATTCACAGTCCTGCTTATGGCATCATAATCTGGCAAGTCTTTGGGAACTGTAAACTCCTACGAGTTCCTTTGGGAGCTCTGTATCGTATTCTGCATACTTAAATTTCTTCAGAGGTCAAGATGCTGGCTCTGATGCAGATGCTGGTGTAAGGGAAAAGAGCCCCCACTGCCAGCTGTGGCAGAGATCAGCTATTCAAGGACTTGGCTGGGAAGCGTCAGCCTGGGAATATCCAGAAATCCTTAACAACGAAGCTGCTCTCCCTGGAGGAAGAGCTCTGGCAGGATGCCTGTAATGTCTTTATTGGTGACCTGGAGGACATGGCAGAGTGCACTGAGAAGTTTTCAGATGACAAGCAGTTTGTACACACCGGGGCAAGGCTGCGGCTCAGAGGGATCAGGCCAGGCTGCACGAGAGGGTTGACAGAGAACTCATGAAATTCAGCAAGGACAAATGAACACCATGGATGTGAGGAGGACTTACCCCTTGCTCAGATGCACACTGGGGATCATCTCTGCTCAGAAGGATGTGGGGGCCTTGGCAGACAGCAGGCTCAGTGTGAGGCAGCGACAAAGGCTGGGCTGCCTCCTGGGAGGTATTAACAGAAGCATAGTCCACAGACAAATGAAAGAGATTTATCTGCCTTTACTGAGCTCTCATTAGACTGTATCTGGGATAGCATTTACCCAATTTTACCCCCTCAGTAAAAGGAAGGCAGGTATCAGAGCAAGTTCAGCTGCAGGTCCCCAGGCTGACCAGGGAGCTGGAGCACTTCCCTTTGGGGGAAGCTGATATCAGCCCCCCAGTATATGTAGGAGATTGTGAAGTCCTGGGTGGGCTTATTCTGGGCAATTTTCCTTTGAGCTGGGGTTTTTTTCCCTGCCAGTACAATATACATTATTAAGAAGCTAAATACTCTGGAGGGCAAGAACTGCAAGACATATAGTCGGAGGGGAAATAGAGAAAGAGAGTATATGAGATATTTAGTAATTGTGTAAGTGAGCCAAGGAGCTGAGATTCCTGACCTATGGAAAAAGTGTGATTTTCTAGGTGGCTGCTCATGGCATTTGTTCCATATTGGATGTTCATTTTTCAGAAAATATTTGGTTTTTATTCTACATGTTCTTGCACAGTTTCATGAAACAATATAGATCGACTTTCAGTCAGAAATTCTAAGAATTTTATTTTGTTACTATTGATTGATGTAAAAATGTTCATAAAGTTGAAAAAAACAGATTGAAAAAAAAAGTCCTGATAGTATCTTTTTTTTTCTTTTAAGAATTCAGAAAGAACTTGCAGAAATTACATTAGACCCTCCTCCGAACTGTAGGTAAGTTGACCTGGATTTTATTAATTTGGAATGTGAAAATTAAATGTGTGGATCTGTGGAAATTGCATAGGGGACTGAAGTAAATTTTATTTATTCCTTTGTGCTGACAATTTAGTAATTTTGGAATAACAGCTGAGAGATAATATGTTGCCTACATATAAAGAATTGATATGACATACTTTCTGGTAACCAAAGTAGTGGCATAAATGGATGAACTCTGTGATGCATTAATAGATACAGGACAAATACCAAATCATGCTTCATTTCAGATATTAAATCAATAATATTTTTTTGATTCTGTGAAATGTAATCTTGGTGGCAGTCGCTGGGTATATTTGCTTCCTTTCTTTGCAACTTGTTAATACACTGTGAATATAATGGGAGAAAAGAGAGTGTTATAGGGACAAACTGTTAGTAATTTTCTGACTGTGTTTGCTGCAATCAATTGTGATATTCAATGGACATATCCTGAGTTAGAGTATAGCATCATATAGACTTTCTGGTAATGACTGTGTGCTTGTTTGGTTTGGGTATTTCATTTTGTTGTGGTTTGATTTAGTTTGGTTTGAGGAGTGGGGGGGCAGCTTGTGTTTTTTTTTTTGTCAAGTATATTTCCTTCTGGTATGTTTAAAGTTGGCTTTGAAATGAATGATGAGGTTGACCTTGAAACCCTCACTGTCTGGTGGCTGGGGCTGTGTACAGTTGTTTTCAGATGGCTGTCTCGGGCTTCTTATCTGTCAGCTTGTGACATATGGTCAGTGTTGGAGCTGGGCCAGGGCTGCACATTGCTGTTTAAAGGAATCCCTGCTACTGCACCTCTCGTGGTGAGGGATTGGGCTCCGTGCAGAAGAATAGCTTCCACCCAGGCCTGCCAACCCATCTCAACTGATGTGGTTAGTAGGTCTCATTCTGTTACTGAACTAAAAAGAAAGATTGATAGAAATGGCTGATTGCATGCAGCGTTTATAATGAATCCCAGTATGTTTCGGTATCGAATTAACTAAGCAACTGGTAGTAAAAATGACAGTCAGCTTTATTGTTTTGGTCTCTTGACAAAAGTGTATGTAAGAAAATACTCTAACAAGATTTGATGTGGTTGTGCTGGATCTCAAGATATAAGTCAAGTGGCTGTGTACCAAAGCGCTGCTTAGTGAAGTAGCCTTGCAATAATGGCATTCAAAGAGTATTTCAGTCAATTAGGATGAACAGTTTTTTGCTGGATAAAACATTTTAATAGCTAAGCTGTTCTGTCATGCTTACGACTATGTGTGAGTCTTCAATCACATCAAAGCTGTTTCATGTGGCAGATTTTACTTCGGTGTTGATGACTGATGCCTATTAGCGGATTGATTTGCTGAGATGAATATGAAACTTCAGTCTGTTGTAGAAGAATGGTTAAGTCTTTGAACTGAGAGTAAAAGGCTTACAGGTTTTTACAGCAGTGTCATTTTTTCTGGTTTTCTGAAGCCTTCTCTTTATAACAAAGCACTTGTTTCAGTATACAAGATACTATTATATTTGATTTTTTTTGCTAGCAAGTGTAAAGTAAGCATTGGCTGTCTGAGTGGAAAGCCCTTTAGTGACTTGCAATTTACAAAAAAACCCAAGTAATCAGGAAGTTTCATGGGTTTGTTGAATTATTTACACTAATGATAAAACAGCAATAAAGTGCACTCCATGATGCTGTTTTGCAAAATCACATCTAACTTTATGTGTCTGCTGCTTTAACACAGTTCTTAAGATGCAGAATTACTTCATGTTGTGGTAGATTGATAGATAACCATTAGTAAGTTTAATATTAGCAAATATGTTTTTATAGTCAATGCAGAATCACTTCATTTAGTTTATGCTTTGTTGACATAGTCTAAACAGTGTTTTCATTTGAACTTCATCTATTTTCTGTTATAGTTAAATGTTACAAAATAAATATTTCAGCCAGGCATGATTCTTTAGAATAATGAGGAAAGCTGAGCTATTGTACAGTATATCTTAAAGTAATGATAGATCCTTTCTTAGTTTTAGTGAAATTTAGGTCATTGTTAAAAGACATGTTAGCTTTTTCTATTAAAAAGCCTAACCATATTTCATAAAGGTAAGTTCATTCCAGATGTTAGTGGCTTGAAATGGTTGTGATTCCATCTTACTTTCACTGTATGTACTCCTTCATATGTAAAATAAATAGTGACTGGGCAATAGGAATGTGATAATTCTGAAAACTAAATATCATAGGAGGTGTGAAGAAAGCATTATTCAAGAATACAGCTATCTTAAATAGCTACTTAGGAAGTTCTGGTAAAAAAGCTGTTGAGCTGAATTGGAACTTAGGTGGAGTATTGCAAAATAATTTGCAAGACTTTTCATTAACTACAGCAGGCCAAAGCTTCAGGTTTCTTCCATTCATGAAAAAAGCCCCAAATGGAACAGTATCTGTAGCACAGTAGCATCCCTCAATTGCATGGCAGGCTACACAGTCTCTACAAGCTCCAAGGCAGCTGCAGGCTTCCACTGCTGCAGCAGCTGTGATCTTAACATTTCCTCTGCCTCATCCTTGTGAAGAGAATAGACTGTATAATCTTTGTGTTAGTTTGGAAGACAAAAAAGTCTTGCTCACAAATGTGCCTTGGAATCCACAGATTATCACTGCTGGGACTTGCAGCATCTTTCCAAAACTGTGGAAAGCTGTGGGTTTCAGAGTTCCTACAAAATCTGTCACTTCGGCTTTAAATGATTTAATACTATAAGAAATTAGAGTCGCCTGCCTCCCTACTTCCTTTTCTGTAGTTTGGGTACTGGGCAATGGAGTGAGTCCTCTTGGCTCCTTCCTCAGGACTGGGAATGTGTAATGTTCTACACGTAAAAAAGCCAAGCTGGGGAGGGGGGTGGAGGGTGTGGGAGGTGAGCAGTGTGATCATTGCTATTTTTGGAGGAAGGCATGTCATAAAAAGCCTGTTATACTTCACATTTAACAGAAAGAACTGGATGGTTTTCAGTATGTGTTGTCCCATCCCTTCCCCTATTTTACTTTTGTAATGAGCTGAATTTACTGGCAAGGACAGTCCTGAATTCAAAGCAGTACCATTTATGTTTTAAATCTGCAGCATTGTGAAATTTCAGTTTGTCAGGAGATGGTATATCTAAATTGTAGACATTTGCCACTCCTGTCTTTTTTTTCCTCTCATTGAAATATCAAAGCTTGATTGCTAGAAATGGCACACATATTATGCTCCTGAGTATTGCAGAATATAGCTTTTCTCACAGGTGATAAGATCCTCATATTTAAGTGTCATTTTCCTATATTGCCTTACTGAAAGAGGGGAACAGTTGGAAATACTTGTAGCTAAAATAATGCCTTTTCAAACTTCCCCATATTTTCGGCGGCATTGTGCATGAAAGAAATGATTTTATAGACTACAACTTCTTGTATAGTATTTCCCTTCTCACTGGCAAGAGGACAATGTCTCTGTGACAACTTTTACCAATTGCTTACATGGGAAAATAATATTTGGAAAGTGTTTCATGTATTTTTAGCTTCTTTCAGTGTGAACTTAGCAGCTGGAAACAGGGAGAGCCAGCGTGAAGTGAATAGCAGCTCTCTGTGGACACCACTTGGAGCAACTGCTCAAAATTTTCCTATTAAGTCACTGATCTTACCTATCTTCCCCTTCATGTTTTCTTTTGTTGTTCTCTGGTGTGCTTTTCATCATTCTTCTCTTTTCTGTGTATTTACTGCAATTCCTCTTTTGTTCTTTACGTTTCATTTCTTTTACCCTCTAGCAATATAGGTGATGCTTGGGACTGTTAAGGAGTGTGCAGCTTAGTGGGCAGAATGACTCTCATTCCAGAACAATCAGTTTAAAATCCTGTGTATAGTCTTATCTCTTCCATTTGTTTGTAATCATTACATTAATTCCTTGCTTTTTATACTGTCTGCAAAATTGATAAGCAGCCAGCATATGTGATTCTAGTATTTTGCTTTTGAAAATGAATCACACTGATGATACTTAAAGCAGTTCTCTTTGGGATGATGTTGAGAAGAGCCAAGTGGAATGGCAACATTTTCAGTTTGACTTAAGGAGAGAGGTCAGTGTGCCTCATGGATATCTCTTGTATTATTAGTGGCTGTATGCAGTCCAACGTTTCTGTTTAATACTGCTTTGACTCTGTTTTTGCTGAAATGTTGAGGCTGGCATCTTCAAAACTCCATGGGATTATGTGAATTCCAACAATTTGAGTTACTGTTCTTGTGGCCATGTGTATACTCCTACCTAGTGCTACTTTAAAGCTAAAGGGATGGCACAAGTGTCAGGAGCAGAAAACAAAAGGGAGCACAATAGGAAGGACTGGGTGGGAGAAGATGGTCAGCCTTGCTCTAAAATGCAGAGGGGGAGAAGTGGAGGGACCTGGAGCAGCAGGTACAGCAAGTATCTACCCTGCAGTTGTGCTCAGTGATTTTGATTGTTTGACTTGGGGAGGCATCAGTGTGTTGCCACAGGCACACGGCTGTGACTCATGTGATGCTAATGTGTGAGCAGGATGAAAAAGTGGAGTAAGAAACGCTTTCTCTGAACGTTTTTCTTTGCAAACATTTCCAGCCTGAATTCAGGCTCCCTTCCCATTGTGTTACTCATGGAGTTTACTGTCTGCCTGTATAGACTTATTTTGATCTGCTGCTAGTCACCTTTGTGAGAACATGTGACACAGAACTTTGTATATACCTTAGTCTGGTCTCTTTAGAATTTACAGCAAACAGCAAAACTTAGTCAAAAAAGATAGACATGGAAGTGGGTTATACTAGAGTGCAGGATCCTGTTGGTTTTTAATCCATGATGTATCAACAACTGAGGCTAAGGATGGGTGAAAAATTTCAGTGCTCACTGCAACAGCTTTATGTTTTACTTTTGAGTCCCTTTCTGCTTCAAAAGCAGCAAGAAACATGTCCCAAAGATTTGCAAGTTAACAATCACACTGGCATTATACTTTATAATAGCAATCATACTGTATTTTGTCACTTGAATTAGATTGCTGGGTTTTTTAACTGGTGGGGTTTTTTAACTGGTGAGGTTTTTATATTGTATTACCTCGGTACCTTGAAGTAGCTTGGGTGAAAAGTGTGAGGTTACCTTTTTAATATGTAAACTTTTCATTGATTTAGTTATATTCTTTTAGATAGTGCAGAACCATAGTTCATGCTTTAAGCTCTGAAGTATGTAACTATATTAAAACATTTCTTTAGAAATATCTGTTTATTTTCACTGTGAAAGTGACTTTTCAGTGTCATATTGTTTACAAAGCATCTGTTTTTTAAAAATAACACAGATGTTTCTTTTCATGGGTCTTCCATGTGTCAAGATGCAGTGTACTTGGAAGGCCATCAAAAATATAGCTGTTTTTTTTAGTGATCTGATATCTTTGAAAATCTATTATGAAAAAATATTAGACAGCATTGAACTTGTTGTTGTTGTTGAATAAACTAAGTTTTCAATATATGCTTGATTGCATTGTTGCTTGTGGTGGTGGAGTGATTTTTAGGATTGGTTACATGTAATGCTCAAAAGTTTCAGGATGTGTTGTGGCCATTGGTGGCTTGAAATGTTAGCAACTTTCATGAAGGCAGGAGAGGAAATAAAAGAAAGAAAGGCAGTAAAGGGAACCTGCCGCTGGCTGCCTGCCAGGTCTGGCAACTTCACTCAGCGATGACGATGTAAGGAACTGTCTGACAACACCCATTAATACCTCCCAGCTTAACAATACCTCCACATGATTTCTGCCAGTTCTCCCAGTTTTTGAATGATGACAACTTCTCTCCCAGGAGGAGAAGAAAAGAGAAACTAGTGTTAGAGAAGAATGAGAGTACTTCAGCAAGCACCGTGTGAGTGCAGATCTGGAAGGTCAGGGAGATGCCAGAGCACATCCTATGGCACAGCTGAAGCAGGAAAATGAGACTGGGGCATAAGGAGGGGTCAGGAAGATCACTTGTTCCTTGAAGCAGGAAAGGGCAGAAAAATGCTCAAAAAGCAGCCTGTGGTGGATATGGGAGGGTTCCTTGATATTTGCAATGTGCTTCGTGTAGAAGATAACTAAAGCTCTGGTTGAAATTGTAACTTGGGGAAGGTGGTGTGAATAACTGTAACAAGGGTAAAACGAAACACTTTGATGCTTTTAGTGCGGGGAATTCTGAACAGAGAAATTCTTTTCCAGCAGTTTCATATTGAGTTACAGCTGGTCTTTTTAAGTCAGTCTCCTACAGTGTACAAGAGTAGTCCCCAATGCTTTCAGCTCCAGAATTTTTCAGAACATCTTTCATAGACATTTCTTTTGCCTTCTCCTAAATAGCTAAGCAAAGGTGTTGGTTTAGGGTGGGAGATTTTTTTGTTTTTTCCTATGAGCCAGAATTTGATTTTATTATAAAACTGGTGTTTTATATGCATGTTTTTGTAATCTGCCCCATAAAGCCCTCATCAAATGCACACACAGAAAAAAACCTTCCCCCCAACCTCTAAAATAAGTGCATTAAATAAACAATCATTGCTTGCCAGCAAGGGAAGCAAAACCACCTTGACTGAGACTTTACATCATTGCTAGAAGACTTTGCAAAGGCATACCTGAATGTGTAGATTTTATATATAGTTAGCTATTTGTGTGGGGTTTTTCTTTTTTTATTTTTCCCTTAATGTAAACTTATTTCTAGTATGAAAACTATGTAAGGGTCAATTTCTTTACAGAAATTTGATAGAGGACAGTTATTTGAAAGTCTGACTGTATTAGGTACTACTGCACTGAACAAGCAGGCACTGCCATTTCATGATAATCATGTAAAAAACATGCTTTTATTAGCAGCTCATTACCCTTTAGTAATTTACTCATTATTGAATAAATGAGGGAAATGGAAGATATTTTGTCTGTTGGTTGGGACTGACAGCATAATGAAGTATTTGTTTCCTTCAGTAAATGGCACAATCTCATAACTGCCTAACACTGCTGTCTTCAGTAAACCACATTTGAGCAGAATTTGAATTCTTTCCCGGTAATACTTAAATCCTATCCCCTTGAAAATCTATTAAAAAAAAAAATCAGTCTTTTTCAGTTCCAATACCACAATTGTACAGCTTTTAAACAGCTATTAACTTGTAGTGCACTTTATTTTCAGGGGGTATTGTTTGTTTGTTTGTTTGTTTTGGCTTTTTGTTGTTGCTGGTTTTGTTTTGGAGTTTTTTGCATAATCGTGACAGTCTAAGGCAGTGCTGTAATTTTTCTTTTGCTCTTGGTATATATGGAAAGTGTGGAGATTAACAATTGATAGATTGAATTTAATGAAATTGTTTTCCAAAATCTTCTGGCAGAAAAGCTGCAGTTTAGGACTGAGAAGTCATGAACTAGTAACAGAGCATGTTTTGCAATACTTTGGAAACAAACTATGAAATTGATCTGGATGCTGTTTTCTTGGTGAGCAATAAAACTTATTTATGCTGTACTTACACATTTGCAGCTTTGTTACAAGCTTTTTGGGGTATCTAATTGGCTGCAGCTTTGAGTCATATAAACATGCCAAATGTTACTAATTACAATTAAGATATCTACTTGAAATAATCTTTGTTTTCATTTTCTCTGACAATTTTTTTTTCACTTATTTACATGCCTTTAATTTTTCATTTTAACAGTTCTTGCAACACTTTAATTTATTTTTGTTTCAAGGCTGTGGAATTGGATTAAACAGGGTTTTTAAATACTTCCATGTTGCTTGGAAAGAAGCCAGTTACTGTGTATTGGCTTAATAGAAACCATGCTTAGCAGTGCCTCACATATGGCAGCTCGTGTTTGTGTGGTAAGGCATTATGTATTTTAAATATTACCTTTTATGTGATAGTCAAGTTTATGCCAGAATCTGAAGTTTCCTCTGATTAATGTTAACATTCTGGGGTTTTTTAGGGAGAAATGTGTAGTCAAATACATAATTTACTGTCTGCTTGGCACAAAAGCCAATTTATGTGGCCTTTGTTAACTGGAGATGCATACTGTGCCTGGAGAAGGCTATAGGTGAGTGATAATATGCTTTCATGACACTTGTAGCCTTTTAATGTTGTAAATATTGTGGTGGCCAAGATGGTGATTCTGTAAGTAAGACTGAAATACAAGGGCTTGTGTTCAGTTTAGTAGATTGAGTTACATTTGAAGAATAAGCTGTACATGGTTACAGCAATTACTCTTAGAGTAACGACACAGCTGACAACTTAAATCTTAAATTTCTAAAGGTTTTTTCTGGTTTGGGTGTTATTGTTGTATTGGATTTTTAAATTATTTATGTCTTACTGTAACTTTTATAGAATTTGGAGGTTAGCATAGCCTCTAAGAATTTTAAAGCTTTTAAAGGTATTTATTCTGGATTATCTTGCTGTAGGCAGTCTCTTTGTATAAAATTCAGTAGTGACTTCATAGTAAAATTTCTTTATCAGAAAACAATGTTATTATGCAGGGGAGAAACAGTGAATAATTCCATTCTTTCAAAATGATTGCCTCATTTTTAGTACACATTGATTTTTGGGGTAGGAGGGCTTTTTATTTATGCTAGATTAGCTGATGTTTGATTTAACTTTCATTTAGGAGGTACTGACAGTAAGCACCACTGAATGCTCACATCATAAATCTAATAGAGATTTTTATCCTTTTTATAATAATTTTAAAATTGTCAAAGGAAATTTTATTCTTTCTGTGACAGCAGTGCAGTATCTTCTGCATATATCAAAATTCTATGGGTAATGTACAAGACCTATGGTAACAAACTGGATTTTACTCTTCAAGTTGTTTTAATTCTAAAGTGGCTTTATTTTTAAGTGTGTTATGACACTAGTTTATGATTAGTCTGCTTACACATAAGAAAGCAGTATTTAGAATTTTATGCTTCTGAGCTAAATAGATACATATTTTTTAAAGATAATTAAAGTATGCTTGGGATAACTGTATAGTGTCAACTGTATGGTCATTTTACCACAGATGGAATCCAGAGAATTTTAAAATTCTGTACAGTCTCATTATTTGCTATCTTAGGTAGCCTATATGGGATAAATATATGTATTGCCTACAAAATTAGGCATGTTAGAACCCTTCCAGAGAAGATAGATGGAATGTAATGCATTTAATTTTCAGAGAAGTTTAAGACTGAAAAATTAGATGTCTGCCTAGTATGCAGTTTCAGATTTGTTGATATAAATAATTGATTGCTAAGCTCATAGCTGTGGTGTTTGGGGTTGCAAACCAGGGATTTAAAAAAACCTTCCAAATTTGGGGCTTGCAGCCAGGGTGGATTTGTAGGAATATTGGTTTCAGAGTCACTGCAGTAAACGCAGTGCCAGGTTTTGCTGCAGCATGAAGTAACCATGGATGGGATTCATTAAGCGTGCTAGGTTAAACTGTTGGCTGGAGTTTACTGGGCTTGAGTGTTCCACAGGAATTTTGAGTGACTCTAGTGTGAAAATGGACCTTCCCATTATTTCAGATTTTGTTGGATAGCTTGAAAGGCAGGGCATTCATGACTGAACCTTTCTTGGAAGGGTGTCTGGCTTTTGATTACAGGAGAAAAGTTAGCTTTGCTCCATGTTACACTGGAGCATGTTCCTTTTTCTGCAGCAGGGATCATGGGACACACTTGGGTTTGGTCATTCAAAATGCTTCATGGGAGTGCACTTCTTGGCACTGCACCTCTCAGAGAACTCATACTGCTGGCTGGGTCAGAAACAGAGCCGTGGCTTCTTGTATCTCCTGCATACAATCTGCCACATTGCCTGCCAAAAACAATTCCTGGAGTCACTTTGTGCCTCAGGTACAAAGAGCAGGTTCTTTGTCTCCCTTTCCTGAGGTACTTGTATGAGATCTGCTGTAGTTTGGCTCAGAGAAAATATTTGCCTCTAGTGGGGGTGAAAACCCAAGACTCAAGGTGCCCTTCCTCATAATTGGCTGTTTGTTTATTTGTGTTCTGTTACACATAAAATAAGACCTGTCAGTCTATAAAACTATTTCTAAAAGAGGGCTGCTTCACTGCCATGTCTCATTCACAGCAATGTCCTGTTGGTAGCAGCAAGAACAGTAAAACACTTTGACACACAGTGTGCACATTACAAAAATGAAGTGTCATATCAAAAATGGCTGTAAACATTTTCACAGTCGCTTGTCATTACATGTTTGAAGGTGGGAAATTTTAGAGAAGACAACTCAATCTTCTTCCTTCCCAGCATGTCCAGGCTGCCTAGAAGGCAAGATGTATTTACTTAGTATGGGATTTCAATGGGCTGTTGTGGACGTGACTTCTACAATTCTAGCTGTCTGAGTACATTCCTCAATAATCTATCAACACAGTGATTAAGTATCAGTGCAAGAGATTTATTTTGAATTTTGATCCAGCATTAATGAAGTTAATTTTGGGGGTTTTTTGTTGTTACTTTTTTGTTGTTGTTTGTAAACTGCAGACTTGGAAGAATAAGATCAGGTGAAAACCAGTATCATTGCTGTGTAATACTGTCTAGCTGATAGGCATCACATAATCAACTCAAAAATCTCATTTGTGTCTGGAATTACCGTGGTGTAAATCAGATTTAAATTCATGATTCAAGTGTAATGGCCTTCTGCATCACAAAACTTCCTAAGTCATATTTAATTAATAATGTATATTAACCATGACTCCTTTGGCATACATGTGGGGCTGGCATTTTCAGGTAGCTACAAATGTGGCCTCAAAAGCCCACAATGTGGTGGCTGTAGGACGATGCATTCTGAAGATGTTCTACAACAACCTGCTTGCTCCTTACTGAATGCAACTAGCTGAGGGATGACAGCTATCTCAGTTTCAGTAGAATCTTTATGATTTATATGGTAATGATAATTTTATTCTGCTGCCAGTACAGAGCACTTTGCAGACTGATATCAAGGTTAATTGTCACTTTGAGAAGAAGTGAAGCACAGTCTGCCAACCTGATGCTGTGCTCAGCTGAGAAAGATAATTGTTATTCAAGTAGTATTTAAATGAGCCCAAATGCTGATAAATACACAACCAAAATACTTTATTTTTTTTCCCTCTCATGTTTATTCACTGTGCTAAAGAACGAGGTCATCGCTATGTAGAAGTACCACTAATGGACGTGGTAGTAAAGACATGCCGAGTATTTACAGGACTTACAAGGAGTGGGTTCCTCCTCCCCCTACGTGTGGGCTGAAGGGAAATGCTTTTAACTTGAGTTCCTCTTTTGTGGAACTCAAGTTCTTCTGTGTGGCTGGTTGCTTGTAGCAGTTGTACTGTTACCATATATATATAGCTTGTGCACTGTGACCTGACCTGACTGGAGCACCTGAGGGGTTTACAATCTGTACCAGGACTTGTGGCTTCCGAGGGTTTTTCTGTGCTCCACGTATCTCATGGTGGTTTTAAAGGTAACTTTGATTTTTTCCCTCTGGGCTTGGGGAATTGCAAGCAGCTCAGCGCCCAAAGAAACAGTGCAGAAATATGCAAATATTGCTATATAGGTTGGATTATTTTGGTCTTCCTGGTAGCTTCACGGCTTTTTAAGGGAGATGATCAGCTGTATGCAACAATGCAGTTCTATATCCCAGAAAGCAATGGGGCTGTCCCAAAAACTGGGACTGACTTTATTCAATTTACATAACCCCTTTCATCCTAGGGTCTTCAAGATTTTACTGTGAATTTCAAAAGATTTCTGTTGAGTAGAATGCATGCACTTGATTCCACCTGCTACCCCTTGAGAGGATTTGTTTTTTCATCCTGTGCTGTTTGAAAGTTATTGGCTGCAGGAGTTTCTTAGCCTTGAGAACTTTTAGTTAATTGTGATACAGCTGCATATATCTTTATACTTGCATTGCTGTTCTTTTCTGCACTGTCAAACTGACTTTTTCCTAATTCACATGAAAACTTGCAATCTATGTTCAGCAATTTTTTTGTTGTTAATATTCCAGTGAAGTAGGTGGGTTCTGTTTGTTTAAAGTTTTTTAGTTATTTAGGATGTTAATTTGATGCAATTTCTGGACTAAATTAATAACTGATGTAACTCTACTAGACAGACTATATTATAAATATGCCAAGAATTTGCACCTTGAAAAAAAGCACAGTAAAATTATAGAGTTGTTACTTTCAAGACTTTAAGAAGTAAAAGTAAACTTGCCTTAGTGATTTCTGTAAAGGGAATGATTTTTTTATGACAATTCATAAATTCATGGCTAAGATGTTTGCATATTATTACTTTGTAGGAGGACAGTTTATTACTTAACTGGCAAGAGACCGCTTGTTTGTTAATTCTGTTATTTCATATGCATTATAGTCCTGTGGCTAAGAAACATAAGTGCTTAAATGGCTTGTTTTCAGTCCTAAACACTTCCATACGTTCCTGTAGCATTTTTAGGGTCTGTATGACTTAGTAGCTTTCCACATGACTAATGCAGATTTTAACAAGCAAAATGGAAAAGGGCCAACTCATAATTGTTAGTGCAGTGGCATAATCACCCATACATGGTTTGTTTATTATAGCTCAGCAACAGAAGGATGTTTCAAAGAGAAAACACGCGGGCATGATTAGTAAGCAGCACAGTGATGTGAGACTGTCCAACTACAGAAGCTGTCTAGCTGGGTTATTAATTTACTTCAGGATATGCTTTCATTTTTCTTATCATAAGGGGCACTGATAATGTCAGACTTTAGTAGCCATTTACACTGAGTTATTAAGAAAAAAATACATGAAAGGGTTTTTTCCTGGGATGAATGGATGTGTTGAAGAAGTGTGGTGAATGCTGCATGTTGTACAAGCTACCAAACTGATTAGAGCTTGCTTTATGCAAATATGAAAAGAGGAAAAAATATCTGGCAGAAAGACAATTGTTTTTGAACAATAAAATGTTTAATCAGATGATTATAAAAGATACAGGTAAGTAACTTCAGCATTTATACTGTAGCAGTTACAAAGGCTACAAGATAGGCATTCTTTCTGGCTGTGTATCGATTGACACAAAATGGAATTGGAAACAGCAGTGCAGTGTGATAAGTAATGGAGTGAAGACTCAATTGCATAAGATTTGCTGTTACTGCTCTTCAATCTTACTTTGCTGAATTTGTTGGAAGCAAGTTTTAAAACAAAAAATAAAACCAAAAAAGAAACGAAAAATGCTTGTCCATTAAATAGAAAAAGATACATTTGCTCCTTATATATGGGGAGACAGTGTTTTAATATCTGTTTTTCAAGAGTAAATACCATTCAGTCCTAAAATTTCCACTGAGCTTGCAGATTAATTTTGCCCACCATTTCACTCACCCTTTGGCAAAACAGTTGGCTTGCAAGCCTTACACTCTCCCAGCTTCTGCTGTGTCTTCTTTCATACCCCTGACGCAGTGACTTGAATCATCAACTTTTTCTAAATATGCAGGCTGCAAAAGTTGATGCATTGGTTGAATTAGTTTTAGACTGATTTTAATTAAAATGTGTCCAGATTTTAATTCTCTAGTTTCTGTCTTAGGGTTATATTAAGTCTATTGATGTTTAAACTGAATCAATGGCAACCTTGTTTCTAAATGTTCTTTCAACTTTTTGACCATTTCAGCTAAAAATAGTCTTAAATTATGTGTTTTTCTTGACCAGTGAAAGTTTTTACATAGGCAAGCCTTCAGCTAGGTGTCTGTTTTGTTTCTTTATTCCTTAGTTCTTCCTGAAGAAAAAAAACCCAGAAAGTCCAAAAACAAAGTAGTGTGTTGGGGAAATATCAAATAATTGTAGCTAACTTTTTCACCTCTTCAAATTTTATTGGTTTCAGTGATTTTCTTGGACAGGAATTCTACTTTAACCCAAAAGGTGGTTTTGGAGGCAAGATAAACATATGTTGTACAACATCATTTATGATGGCATATTCTGTGCAGCTTCTATAAAATGAAATTCTGTAGAGAAGAGAAGAGAAAATTCAGGGAGATCTTAGGCAAATGGAGTATAAATAGCAAGAAGGTGTAAAGAAGGTGAAGCCAGACTTTTTTCAGATGTGCCCAGTGACAGGGCAAGAAGCAACAAGCACAAAGTGAAACACATGAGCTCTGTCTGAACATTGGAAAACACTTTTTTTTTTACTGAGAGGTTGACCAAGCATTGCCACAGCTCACACAGGGAGGTTGTGGGGTCTCCATCCCCAGAGATACTAAAAAAAAGTCTGGACACAGTCCTTGGCAACTGGCTGGAGGTGGCCCTACTTAAGGTGGGAGTTTGGGCCATAGGACCTTGTCAACCTCTGCTGTTTCTGGAATTCTGTGATAATTAAATTGTAACTTGTTTGTTGTTTTTGGGGTTGGGTTGCTTGTTTCCTTTTTCTTGTTGAAAAGCATAAATAGTCCAGCATTTTTTTGAGCTGGTCATTAATATAACCTAAGTTTCCCTTTCTATCCTTTTTGTGGGCTGAAGCAATGAAGGTGAGATGCAGTTTAGAAACAGACAGTGTGTGATGGTTGCTTCACATTCTGTGTATATATATAACGGATAAACGTGTTCATTGCGAACTTTGCTTTTGTTATAGCTTAATAAACCAGGTGCAGTGTTTCTTTTTGGATTAGAATATGGCTTGTGTTTGCAGATAACTGATTGAAACTAAAGGTTGAACTTAAGAGAAGCCATGGAAGGGATGTGCACAACTTTTGCCCTTTTTGAAATGAGTTAATTTTTGGCCTGACATTTAAATTCACTAATTAAATCTTTGATTAAAAATTTTACAGAACCACTCCATTTGAGCAGCATGCAACTACTTTTGTCACCTGGATTGTACTGTTTTATATTTAGACTTCTTATAAATGAAATTGGCTGACTGTTATCTTTTAATAACAGCAAAGTTTAATACTGTTAAGTGCTTCCACTTGCTTGTTTTACTGAAGTGTATATACAGTCTGGAAGAACTCTTCTTTATGCAGAACAATTTAGTTGGGTTATTTTACACATTTAAAAGTTACTGGAGTCCTTTTAATTTATTCCGTGTCCTTTTGAATGAAAACCAAGAGCCAGCCAGCACCCTAAGACTTTCTAAATAAATGCAACTGAGATACCTCCTAAATTTATAACCCTTTTCACATACTCAGACACATCCAACCCCAAATACAGGAAGAGATCGATCAGCTCAGAGCCATCCTGCAGAGGTGCCAAGCCTCTTTTATTAGCAGTGGTGTGGCTCCTGCTCTGCATGAAGGAGGATCCCTGTCTGCACTAGCACTCTCTCCCTGGAATGCCAGGATGGTAGTAAATAGTTTAAATAACCCCCACACTTATTACTCAAAAATATTCTTTTCTATCAGAGCAGTAAACATTTTGGTTCTTTCATTTTCTTCTAAAAGCAGTAACTAAATAGATCAACCAAAAAAAGGAGTAAATTATACGCTTAAACTTTAATTGCCTTACAGTGGCACTCAGTCCTCAAAAAAAGGCCTTGCTGACGACACACTGAGCACTGTGTGGGTTGCATAGAGAATGAGCGTTGAATACACAAATAAAAAGTCTGGACCTGTATTGGCTCGCTGCACTCATGTCACATGCACTAAGTTTCAAATTTACTAAGTTTCAGAAGATGACTCTTGAGAGGCAGAAGTAGCTTTCCTGAGATGGAAAATAGAAGCATCTTTCACCAAAGAAGAATTTATCTGAGGGATGTGTAGCAAGAAGGTTGGGAGACATTAATTCAGCATATAGACCGCATTAAAAAAAAAAAAAAAAAAAAAAAAAAGATGATTTTTTACTTGAAAAATAATCAGGAAGTCTGTCAAATAAGAGCATATGGGTCAATATCATATACATGTAATTTGGTGTTGAAATTTCAAGTTGATGAAGTTTAGGAATAAAATTTAAAAAATTATGAGCACATTAAACAATGTTTCTTCTGTTTCAAACCTTTTTGTTTTAAAAAAACCCCAAACCAAAACCTAACCTCAAATCTCAGAGAGACTCTTTGAAGATTTTTGCCTTAAGCCTAAGTATATTGATCAAACTGGAATACAGTTGTTGCATCATTTTGGTGGGTTTTGTTTTTCTTGCTTCAATTTGTTCAAATATATATATATATGTAAAAAAAACCCTAGTTGTTCCTTGCAGTCCATTAACTTTATAAAGCATTTTAATTTCATTTGTGGATAATTTGGTCTATTCCATACTGTGAGCTTTGCTTCTCTTAAATAGAAGCCTTAAGAGTTAATGCTTCTGACTTTGAGTGGTTTGCTCCAGTAATTTTATTATTACAGTTGGAATTTTATAATTTAATTACAGTTTATTAATTAAAGAGCAGGCAGAGAAACTTTAACATTGTTTTAGGTAAGAGTAACAGTAGGAGAGGGATGTCCTGCTGCTGATGATCCAAGTAGTGTTTAAAAGAGATGCTTTCCTTCCTAAACAGCTGCATGATTCCTCATGTAAGAAATAAATATTGCTGAAAACCCTTTTGAAAATAGCTTCTAAATTGTTATCCAATTTTAAGTAACCAATCCA
Organism: Melozone crissalis; assembly: GCF_028551555.1. Classification (NCBI taxonomy): domain Eukaryota; kingdom Metazoa; phylum Chordata; class Aves; order Passeriformes; family Passerellidae; genus Melozone; species Melozone crissalis. The sequence goes on from NW_026535794.1 coordinate 38,721,915, forward strand.
GAGGATAAATTTAACAAGAGCACCTCTGCAGCCAGTTTGTTCTTGTATAAATATTCATGTGGTAAATAGTCATATGTATAAGCAAAAACTTTATTTACACCTTGTGGTTAGTGAACCTGTTCATCATTAAAAATGCCAGTAGTAGAGCATGTGACATGGCAGTGGCTTTTTCATACCACAGAAACTAAAAGAGACTATGTTAACCATGTAATCTTGTTGACAATAAGTGTTGAAAATTAGGGAGAAAACTGAGTTTATTCATGGGGACTTTACTGGGTTAAAAGTGGCAAGAATTTGGGAAAAGTACTCCCTGTAATCGTTATTACCTAAAATAGCAATAGCATTAAGACAAACAAAAATATTTTGAGTACTTGAAGCTGAGAGCATCTTTTTTCTGTGATAGCTTCTGTTCTTTATTCCTAAGTACTAGGAAAGCTAACTATTTCACGTTTTTGGTAACAAGTTATCCGTCCCTTGTGGTGCTTCGTGGTTTGTTCTAGGCACTTTAGTTACCTCTCTGTTTATTTGTTCATGTTCTTCCCTTTCTTGTTACAAGGGGAAGATGGGCCCTCTGGATGTGTCACTCGGGTTTACATGGATAAAATTATCAACTCCTGAATGCATTTTTGGACTGTTGTTATTAATACTACTAACTTATTGGAGCCATCTGGCAGGGCTTTGCACTTCATCCACCAGTATTCTCCTGAATAAATTCTGAGCGTGCCTTGGGAGAAGGGAGACTGAAGGAGACTCCTGTCCAGCAGTTGTATACTTTGAAGGATGAGGGAGTATGGGCAGGCTGTTCTGAGCCAGCTGGCCTTAGTGCCAGCAGACAGTGCTGGCATGCTTAATTTACTGGTATAGGTGCTGTCTTTGTCTTATAAACCATCCCAAACAGAAACTGCATGAATCTAGGCATCTTTCCATGCTGGGCATATATATGAGGGGTTATATATCATTTTTCTATTAGATTGCTTCCAGGTTTCCCCATTGCTGCTGGGTGCTGTTGAAAGAGTGACTTTCATAGCTGTGCTTGGGCTGTATTTACTCAGAGCAAGGGCCACCAAGTTATGCTGGGAAATACCTCAGTGGGCCATGGTTTTGCATAATTGTCTAGACAGGATGTTTTGGGAATGTAACCCACTCTTCTGAATGCAGTGTTGTGTTAGTATTTTGGAATTTCTGCACAGCAGTGGTATAGCTATTCACATCTCTGAAAACATGAACTTAATAACACTGATGTTAAAAGGTGATAGACATGTCATTAAAATCATGTGTAAATTGAAAGGGGTTTCATGTGCTGAAATGGACAAAGGCAACTGCATGCCTTTCTTGTACGAAAGCATCAGAAGTTTGGTATAAGAGTCCAGCTGGTTGCCAAAATATACTGCCTGTACCCTGTTTATTTTTCTGCGGTTTTTGGCATTGATGATGGTCACTGTTTCTGGCCTTCCAACGTGGAAACACTATTCTAAGGCTGTTGCTTTAGGTATACCTCTGCAAGCTTGTCAGATTATGTCAAAAGGTGATATGGGGGAGGGGAAGAAAAAAAAGGAAAATGAATTATTGGAGGATTTTGTTGACCAGAAATACAAGACTTCACTTTGTACTGGCATAAAGTGATGCTTTTTCAAATTTAACTTCCCAGGCATAGAACACATAACAGCTTCCAACCCAGTCCCAAACCAGAATGGTTGTTAACCTGGTCAAAGGTTACCAAAATGTGCACTCTAATACTTTAAATGGCTGCTTGGTGACTTTTTATATGGGATCATAATTGATGGTGTCAGTTTTAATAAATAATTCAGTAGTTCTCTCTCTTTGATTGTATAGCAGGATTTGTGGATAATAGAAGTCTGAGGACTAAGTGTGACTGATGAGAGTGGATGGCACATTACTATCAGTCTTGTCACTTTTTTACCACAGGTTCAAACTGAATTTGAGCTATTGACTATCACTCAGCATATTTATCCTCTCGCTGTGTGTGGACCAAAAACTCACTCAGAAGGCAACTATTAAACTTTGTGTCCCTGAAATAACCAGTGCTAGTTACATAGCCCCAGTGTCAGTGTTCCTGATTTTATTTCTTTAATTATTTACTCCATGGAGAGTGTGTGAATCTCTTGTTAATTTCTTAATTTCGTTGAGCCTAATTTTCTTGTAGTTGAGCTTTGAAAGAAATTTACATTGTATTTACCATTGCAAAATCAAACTATTTAATCATTTCATGTGGTGAGAAGGGGCTTATTTGACTCTGATAATTATGATGAATGCTCTGTAGTTAAAAGCCATGGTCAATAAATTAAGGTATTCTAATAACATTTGTTCTTTGTGTCTGTGCTTGACATAAGGACAAGTGTCTTTGGCTGATTCTGCCTAACTGCCTGTTTTGATTTTTTTTTTCTTTATTGCCTCAGTTATAGGCATGTCTCCTTTTTTTTTTTTTTAGTTGTCTCTTTTTTGCCTTAGTTGTAGTTCATGATTCATCATCTTGGAGTCATTTCCACTCTTCAGTCATCTTCAGTCCTAAGTGGAATTCTGATTGATTGTACTTGATTCCTAGCATGCCTTTCTGTATCATGATGTCCAATAATCAAGATGTTGCTGGATGTTTCTTTATTATTTAAATGTGTCTAGGGAGAGAAATAGACCATTTCTATCCACTGTATTTCTTATTTGTTTTGCCTCGCAAATTTCTGGTTTTCTTTGTCACTTTTGTTTCAAGGTTCACCAAACCCTTGAATATGGTTGGAACGTGGTAAATATTATCTCTGCCATACCAACCTTTCCCCTAACCTCAACCAGTTCTGTCAGTGATATTATAATGTAGTTGTAAATCAAATAAACTTCCTTTTCTTTGAGAGAGAATATATTATTACTGATTCAGGAACTGATTCAATCACAGTCTATAGAAGAGTCCTAACACTCTTTTAGTGTTATTTTCACATAAATTTAAAGAGAAACACTGCATGCACACATGGCAAGCTTGGCTTCTTCCATATCCCAAAAGGTTGCATATGGATTGATTATTCCCCCTTGATTCCCTTGCCCCATGACTTCTGTACCAGTATCAACTCTCTTCAATCCAGAAATTATCCCTCTCAAAATAAATTTGAGCTTTTCCGTACACCAGTTTCTTCATTATGCTCTCATCAATACACTCCAGAGCATACAGATTGAGCCCAAAGCTTCAGCCTAACTCATAAAACTTGCTTCCTGATTTCTCCCAACCCTTTCTCCACTCTCAGCACTCTTAGGAACAGTGGGTGCCTGTTTCCCTCAAAGCCTCTCTGGGATACCACAGAGATAGCAAGTCAGGTCTGCTGTTTTGGTGCTCACAAGTCTGGACATGATATGGTCTTCCCTGGTATAATTAAACTACGTGTGTGTTTGATATTAAATCACTGTCCACTTTCCTTCCCATTGTATGACATTTTTTTCTCCTGAGCATCTCCCAACAATCAATAATAGGGAATGATATAATGAATGTCAATTGATCTGTGCTGTCCCTCATGTTGATGTATGCCTCTATTTATGTGTGTTTATTTTTGGGATGGTTTCATTTTCTTTGGGTTTTTTTCCCCTTTGTTAGGTTTGTGGGGTTTTTTTTCTTTGTTTTGTGGTTGGTGTCGTGGTTGGGGCTTTTTTTGTTTGTTGGTTTGGGTTTTTTTGGCCAAACTGTTCAGAGGAGAGTATTCTTTATGCCTGGCATCTATAAGCTGCCTACTGCAACATTCATGTTGCACATCCTACATTAACCAAGGAATCTTCAGTTGCCAAATTGGTCTTAAACAATTGCATAAGGCCATAGCATACCTTATGCCTAATTCCAGAAATTATTCATGTTCATAGCTATAAAGTTGTGCCTGTGTGTGTCCCAGTAGAGGCCAGAAGGTCGGTGCACAGCCAGTACACCCCTTTTGTAGTCTGAATGAATTGATGGCTTGACTATCTCCCTTCACCATGGGGGATGCAGAGCACTGGGGAATATTGCAAGACCCCTGTTAAATCCAAAACAAGCTTGATTCGAAGGTCTGTGGAGTTGAACTTCACCTTTTGATAGGGTGGGAAGGTATTTTGGTAGGCTATTGAAGGTCCATTAAAATAATTCAGGGTACTAGTACAGATTAATAGATAATATTGTTAAGCTGAGTGCTACATGAAACTTTTTCAATTGAAATGAACTGCCAAGCCTGTGGTGTTGGCATCAGTGGATGAGGAACTGTGCCATGTTTAATGCCCCCCCCCCTCCACACCAGACTATGCTCATTCAGCTTGGTCTACAATCCCAATTTACAATTTATATCCTCTCCAGACTGAGTATCAATAAAACATGAACATATTGAGTAGATATAGTCATTGTACATTTAAAATAAATTCATTTCTGGTATGTCTGTCTGGAGGCCAGAAGCCTTTTATCAGGTATAGACCTCAATACTATATTATTTTACTTGATATATTGTTTCATTCACAAAACACCATTTGTAATATTGGCAGACATCCTAACATAATATTGGGTTTCTAGAAATAACTAAATAGCAAATAAGATTATGTTTTTGTATGACAGTCATATGTACTCTGTACCATTCTCTGGAAGGATAATGGAGTACTACTATGTATTTAAACTGGCTTAGCTTCTGAACTCTATTTTAAGCCTTCATAGCAGTAAGCTTGTATGCTGTAATATATACTCATTTCTGTAATGCTAAGCTCACATTTATCAAAGCGGCAGCTTCCAATAAATGTCCTAGTTTGTGAAAGCACCTCCTATAGCTACTACTTCTTCTTTCCTTTATGATGAGCAGATATCTAGTTTTTATATTATTTTTATGTTATTTTTTAATCTGGTTTTTCAATGGCAAAAAATTATACAATCGCTGTGTTGTTTCCGAAGTCTTCAGAGAGGAAGCTCAGTGGCTGATTTCAACCAGTTTGACAGGAAAGTAGGAGTCTAAAAAATGCTAAATTCCTACAATAAGCCTACACACCATATGGCCCAAAGCCCACTTGTAATCCTTGTAGCTATTCCTTTCGAGTGCCAGTGGCCAGGGGGCAACATGTTCCCTTTCATCACATATTCAACGGATCGTCTGGAAAACAGGAGAGCCAATTTCTTCCAACAGTTTCTCTAGTGAATAAGCTCACAAGCAGCACAAAGGGTCAAAACGCACTTCTTGACTTCCTTTGGATAAGCAGAAGTCCCTGTTTAGGAATATGTTTAATATTAAGAAGGAGCTGAGTTTTGGAAGTACCTCCAATATTAAGGGATCTGCTGTTTTGGAAAGAGCTCGAGCAGACAATTTTCATGGTACTTTCTCTCCTGCTCTGTGCCTCAGGCTGCCAAATACCAGGTGCTGTGGGAGGACAGTGAGCTGACTGGCATTCTTTAAGTGATATGGAGTTTGTCTTTGAACTTCAGCCATCTGATAGAGCTGTTGTTTTGCAGGCAGTAATTTTAAGAAAAGGTATGAGGGGCTGTAGTCCCAGGGCTGGTTCCTGGTAAAGTCCTTGGCTGTCAGTGAAGTGCCTGACAAGATTCAGGCAAGATTCAAGATTTCTTTGGTCAAAGGATGGGAGGATATTAATCCGTGCAGAACTGTGATTACTCCCTAAGTTCTTCAGCTATCTTTTTGACAAGAGGACAGTGCAGTGTCTTCCTGGATCAACAGGTAAATGACATACCTGTTAGTATGCTGTAGCCAAGGAGATAAAAGTGCCCTCTGTCACAATTCTCATACTTTCCTAAAAGCTTGTCTGGGCTTAAGAGCATACTTCCCCTGTGTCTGAGCATATGTGCAAACCTACAGTTGTTGATAGTTTAGCTGTCAGGTAAATTGAATTAATATACCTTCCAAGTCATACAGCAATATGGTGTTATCATAGACCACATTTAAAGGTAGAACAAGACTCAAAACAAAACTGTGTTATATTGTAGGGGTTGGTACATTCTGGAGAAGGAAGATGAGAGAGCAAGATGTTTATTATTATTAAGGAAATTGGAATTTCAGTTTATGCTTGCTATTCAAGTCTCTCTATTGTGAGTGGGACAGTTTTATTGGCGTTAAACTTAGGAGTTTTGTCAATTCCAGATTTCTGTACCTACTTTTAGTCTGTGTAGAGGTGTGAATTTTAATTGTCTTGCTCAGATGATGTGCTTTTAGGTAAATGTTCTTGTGACATGCAGTTTGCCTGTGTATGTGTATCAATCCTTTCTGCTACTCCTTCCTTCTCAGTACTGTCCCCTACCCTCAGTGGCCAGATTTCAGCCAATGCTGACAGAAGGAAAGAAGGTTCAGAGACACTGAACTCATATGAAGTTCCTGAAAATCAGATGACTAATAAAGAAGATTCTTTTGCCCTGTGGGAATATTAATATGCAAATACAACCCATATTAGACATTAGAGAATCCCCAGGGGAACTCAGCCCTGAAGCACAAACCCATAATAAGCTGATGCTTACTGGCACTGTCTGTTTCCTATTGTTACCAGTTGATCTCCAGTTTGGGGCTTTCGGGGGTTGTGAGGGCAGGAGAGAAAGAGAAAAATAGGATTCTCTATAAAACTAAAAAACTGGTTCACTTCTGTTTCTTTTTAAATTGTAGCAAGTTTTGAAAATTTTGTTACTATTCTTCAAAGAAGTAACTTTGGCTAAATCTGCCTTTTCTTTTAAAAGACAGTGTGCAAAGGGTTAGATGTCCTTGGCTGAACATAAGTTGCAATCTTTCAATAACCTTATGCTTTAACCTTTCTCTGACAGTTGTAACTGGAAATATCTGTTTCATCTCAGTTCTTGAACTAGAGTTAATCCATCAATTAAGCAGCAATTTGGTTTATTTCTCTTTAATTCTTAAATGGGAGAAAAATGCTTTAATTAAAGTCCTGTTAAATATTGGGAAACAAACGTGGGACACAAAAACTTTGTAAAAGAAAAAGTAGTGGAAAAAGAAATATTATGCTGTTCAATTCTATTTTTGTGATTTGCAGTTATGAGAAGCGCCTCATATTCATGAACATATGGGTATATTCCAGCATGGTCTGTAGAGACTGTGTCACCCTGGATCAAAACTGAGCTCTTCTTCCTAGACAAGCTATGGATGTAAATTTCAGGGAACTTGGATCCACTAAATACACATGATACTGCACGTGCATTACATAACAGTTTAAAGAATTTCTACTTCTAGAGAGTTAAAAAGATACTATGTAGAATTTTTACCAAACTACATATTCAGGTCTTCAGGTTTGTGGTGTAGTAGTTTGTGTCCATCCATCCCCTGCCCCCCCCCCCCAAAAAAACCCCTAAAATCAAAAAACAACTGGAAAAACCCACCCACCATAACAAATAACAATTTAGGCAATCTGTTTCTTGGCTAGAAGATGTAGCTCTGGCTTACATTTATGGTTCTCAGGTGTAGGCTACTGATTATTTCATTCTGGAATTAACATTAGCTTGATAGGGGATGCCAATAAAAGAGATAGCAGCATGCAGTGGATAACTGATGTTACAGTGCTGCTCCAAGTCAGGAACAGTCAAATGGATTTTGTAACATGTATTTATCTGGGACTCTAGCACTGGGCTCCTAGGAAACAATCTGTAGGTAGAATTTGGATCACCCTCCAACTTTTGTTGGGTCCTAAGCCACTGTGGAAATTGCTTTTCCACCAGTCCTAGTAGAGGACTTTGTCTCAGCCCATCTTTTATGCTGACTGTAGTTACTGATCCCTTAGAGTTTTGTGTTTCGCTGGCCACATTTCTTTTGCTCTTATTTTCCCCCAGGTGCCCTGCACGTGTGCTGCGAGTTGTTCTGCAGCAGCACGGGGCGTCCTTCTGTCCTCTGCAGTGTCTGACGTGCTCTGCTCGGGGACTTTGCTGGGTCAGGTGTTACACCTTCATCTGTTGAGGGGCTGATTAGCATTAGAGCTAATGATAGATACTTCTGCTGATAGCGCTGAAATCCAGAGCCTTAATGCCGCTCAATGTAAATAGATACGGCTTTGCGTTTCAATGCAATGTAAACAGAAGAGAAGCAGCTCCCTTTGAAACGCAAATGATTTCAGCATTAGGGTGTATTAGTGTAATTGACAGCATTGAAGTAATGTCTGCTGACTTCTGAGTAGGTCAAGTAGCATGTAGTGTTTGGAAGACCTGTGTTTTTTGTGAATAAATATAGCTCAAACTGAGACAACAGCTTCTGTAAAATGAATTTATTCTAATACAAAAAAACTGACTTACACAGACATGTGTTTGCATTGTCCAGAAAGATGGAAAGGGTTCTTGAGCTGCACTTCAGCGCTCTAAAATTTTCAGATTTTTGGTTATTCCCCAAGCCCATAAAATAAATAAAGGTATCTTATATTAAATAGCTGTATTTTACCAGGAATTAGCATACAAATGCTTGAGACTGAAAGTTTATAATGCCTTTTATCCTTTTTATGCTTATCTGTTTTAAATAGCTTCAGTGCTCTGTGAAGACAAAGGCACTGGTGTACATGCCACTGATAATAGACAGTGTGACCGTATCATGTATGCCTCCTTAATAATGTCTGACATTATCAGATTGATTAACTCAGCAGGGGGCTTTAATCAGATTTAACTACTGTTGGCAGCTGTACACTGGCAGAATAGTAATACATCAGGGAGTAATATTGAACTTCTTTTATAAGCTGTATTAATCTTGAAACTAAAAAATGTACCATAAAAATTATCATTATTTCTAGTACTAATGCAAAGAGAAGTGAAGCTTACACATTGCTCACACGATTTCAGATCTATTTTGGATTATGCTTTACCAAATTTTCTGTTTTCACCAGTTCCAAATACTGATGGTCTTCAGATTCTCCTTTGCTAGTTAATGGGAGTGTATCTTAATATAGATATTTATTTCAGGATTCAAAAGACCAATAAATCATGACTTAGGCAGAAAAAATAATCAAAATATTTCGTGACTACAGTTGTAAGCATTTCTGTATGTGACAAAATAATGATAGTTGGGTTTTCTGCTTTGTCCTTTTCAAGTCAAATGCCATATTGTGACACATTGCTTTAGTTTTATTTCATGCAGAATACTCTCAGTATTAATAAATAAAATGCAGCCTTCAAAGATGTTAATCTAACATTCATTTATAGATCAATAGGTCAGAAGGGACAACTGTGATCATCGAGTGTGACCTTCTGCCTGTCGCATGACATTAAGATTTTCCAAGTTCATTCTCATTTGAACTAAGGCATGCCTACTTGAAAAGACTGACTTTTGATTGAAACAAATTAATGAAGGGGACAACATAGTCCTTGACTATTTATCTCAGTTGTACTTTGGGAAAATTGAAGTCTGGGTTGGTTTTGGGGGGATTTTAAGTGCAGTTAAATGCTGATTCTGCTGTTGCTACACTGTGTTTTCCATTAACTTTCCTTGCTTTATATTCCTCCATAACTTCCTATTTGAAAGCAAAGTAATTCCAGCTCCTGAACCATTCTTGTTCTACAGTAAGCTTTTTAGATTTTTACTACTGTTGTGTGAGATGTCCATGTTCATCTGGTGTTTTGTGGCACATTGTTGAGTCTTCCTTCCCAAATCAAATTTTGTTTTTATTCTGAATGTCCTGTCTGCACCTTTGTGTCTTGCACGTAAGAGTTTGCGTTTCTTGATATTCCAAAGCTGCTGTTTGCTTGTATTGATCTTATCAAGAAATTTGGGTTGTTTGACCTAGACAGTTCAGGGTTTTTCCATTTCTCCCATCTCCGTTGACGCTGTAATTGTTATCAATGATGATTTAGTTTACTTCACGTTGTGAATATAAATGTGAAGCCACAGAGCGCCAAGACTTGATTATACAGGTTACTGCTAGACTGTTTCAACTCCTTCTTTTCCAACTGAGCCTAAAGCCCTGCCATTTTATTTTCTGTCTATCTTATGTTGCAAGCAGATTGGAAGAGTATGACCTTCTCTCTCCTCCTCTTCCAGATTATGAGTCTTAGATGACTGACATTCCATAGCTGGTACAGTAGGCTGAACTGCCCTTAAACAATCATTTCCTTATCTGAAGAATTTTTTTCAAATTTTGTGGAAAATTCTTTATAAATAGTCTTTCACATTGCCTAATTTTAGTTGGAAGATTAAGTTAGTATCTTTAAATTTCTAGCATCTTTAGTGTACTGTCGGATATTTTTTGTTTTCATCTCAGAATCTGGTAAGAGGTGCTACACAAGGGAGCTTTGCAGAAGAGGGAATGATGCAGTTGACTGCAGCTTGGAAAAAATCCTTATTTATTTTATAATGGTCTGACATGTCTTCACATTCATAGAGTTTCATGTCCATCCCTTCAAGGTGAGGTTGGATGGGGCTTTGAGCAACCTGGTCCAGTGGGAGCTGCCTCTCCCCACAGCAGGGAGGTTGGAACTAGATATCTTTGAGGTCCCTTCCAATCCAAGCCATTTTGTGATCATTGCTACAACAGAATAAAATCATTGGCAGGAAGTTTGGTGAAGAAATTATTAAAAATGATCATAAATAATAAAATCGCAATGAAATATGTGCATTATTTTATAGAAATCTAATTTGGTTTTTTTCCCCAGAATACCAAACTTTTGCTACAAATGGTAGTGGTGATTACAGAGCTGATATTATAACTGCTGCAATGTTCCTGCTGCTTTGTTGAGTTTATAATGGAAGCATCTCAGGCAGTAACAACTGTGTGCACTTCATGATGTGTATGACAGAGTTTCATTTATATAGTGTAAGCAAGCAAAGACATGTTATTTTGGATGTATTTGTAATTATACAGTAAAGTGCTGTTGGAGACCCATAAAATAGATGAGCACTGATCACTACAGCAGAGGTGGAAGAGAGTCAATAATAACATACATTCAAACAAATCAAAGTAGCATTTGAGCAGTTCAGAAATACTGTCATTTTAATAAGATGCAGTAAGAACCATCAAAAGTGTTGATAGTTCTCCAGTATTTCTGCATACTTGAGAGGGAGGGAGGTGAGAAAGATAGTAAGTTGATGAATGTGTCAGGTATGAAGAGGAAATGCTTCTGAGAGCAAGCAAATGTTTAAGCAGAATGTTACTAACATTGCAGTAGACATTGGCATCTGGCAGTCATGTAATTTATGACAGTGTGTATTTAAGCAGCAATTTCCCAGAAAGGCAGCAGATTATAAAAACATACATAAATTTTTTTTATTCTCCTTTTGCTTTTGTTATTGAGATTTTTTTCATTTCACAACCATCCTTTGTAAGTCTAGTACCTCTGGGGCTGCCTTGCAAATCATGAAGGTGTTTTGAAACTGCTTTTGAATGACTTAGTTTCACAGATTACTTTCCTTCCATGTGACAGAAGGAGTTCTGTGTCACCGTTACGATAGATAAAATTGTTACCAGTCTGATGTTCTGGGAGCCCTATGGGGTATATTTGTATGTATTTATTTGAAAATGTGTTACTTACAATTCTCATTTTTTATTTCATGTCTTAAGGCCTAATTAAATTGGTTTGTGGATCAAACTGAGTCTCCAGATTTACAAAAACTGAAACAACACAAAAAAATGCCCCACAAAAATAACAGTAGTGATTCAAACAAACCTTTTACAGGCATATATGGCTCACATAGTCTTATGCAATGCTATACCTAAATATGCATTTCTGTATTTTTTTCCTTTCCTTCTATATTATTTCCAGGATAGACTTGAATAGCCCTGGCTGTTTACAGTCCCCTCAGCTAGTATCTGTGTTGTATTTTTGTCACTCACTTTAGCACAGGAAGGTAGATTGAAGGGATTCAGATAGTCCAATGTGTTTTTATGTGGATTCAGTTGTTATTGGTAAGGCAGAGGAAAGAATATATTCTCTGGAAGGACTTTACTTCAAAAAGTGATGTATGGGATGCAAAGATGGGTTAATCAAGTTCTCTACTTGCTGGCAGATGTTTTGCTCCATGTGCCCATGAGCATCACCTGCTCTGGAGAAAAAATATAAGCTGTTTTACCAGCAAGGATAAATTAGAAAAGAAACCAAGTCAGTGTTAGAACACTGAATTCTGTTGTTGGAAGAAATAACTTAATGTATGCTAATAACTAGCCCACTTCTTAAAATTACTGAAAGATAATGCATTATCTGCATAAAAAAAAATTTAGTGAACTGCGAAGTTAAAGATTTTCCTTCCTTACCACTTAGATTTTTGCAAAAGGGTTTTTACCTTCTGTATCAGTCTTTGAATACCAAGTATCTTATGAATTTGAAGCTCCACTTGCCTCTAGCAGCTGGAAGGAACAGGCTGTCCAAAGTATTTTGGAGCTTGTGAGGCTGAATGCTAGGATTAGATCGCTTGCTTCTTTTGCAGCCTGCCTGCTGTTGCTTTAAAAAGGGATTTTGAAAGTCTTTCACACAGTTCCCCAGGGTTATCTGGGTTATCCTGAGTTTTCTTTTTCCAATGAGTCATTGCTACTACTCATGATAAGCTTTTCTGTTTGGCTTTTTTTTCCACTGGTAGAGTGAGATTCACATACTTATTGCTACTTTGGTTTGGACATATGGCTGAAGAAAAGAGTCACAAGTTTAAAAAAAAAAAAAAAGGTAATTTTCATTCTGCTCTTGTGTGCAGCCAGATAGAATTTTCTTTAGGCTTGGGAATACAGCCTTACTGGTTTACAATTGGTTATTAAGTTCATAATTGGAAAATTGCATTTTTACCCTAGAAAGAGAGGAAGCTACCTTTGCTGCAAAACATAATTATTTTTCATAAAAACTATTATTGAGTTAGATGACAAAGTGGTTATAAACCATTTTCCACTTGTCACTGCTATTCAGAACAGTGGGTTTTTACAGCCCTGTTGCCATGGACCATCAAATTTTGTTCTAGGCAATTGAGTTTGGACTCAAAGATTGGACAAATAAATCCTGGAACTGTAATACCAAATAAAAGATCATACACTTTCTAGTGGGATGGAGGGCTCAATTTATTTAGGGTCTTAGAAACAGCAGAACTTTATATCTGATGACAAAGCTTTTAATTGTCAGAGAAAACAACATTAATCTCTTCTATAAGATCCAAGGGAAAAAAATAACTGAATATGAAAGGACAAAGGATGAGAGCAAACAGCTGTCATCAATAGATGTGTTATAGTGAACTCAGCAGGCTGGAGATGTGTGGAATGGATCATCACTCCTCTAAAGAAAGTGGCATTTTCACTCCAATATTGAAGCAAATACAATTAGAGATACACTGACAATCTGCTTCTTGTGGGAGTAGATCTTGCATCAAAAGAGAAGGTTTTTCTTTTGCTGTGAACTATAACTGTAAAATAGCTAGAATGTAACAATTTGGGTCAGATCATTGTATCAGAATTATTATTTTAAATATTCTTTTAAAAATACTGTATAATCCACATTAAAGTTGTGAAACAAAGATGCACTTGTTACTGTGTCAAGCATTGTTCTTCAACTTGGGGCACTGAGCAAAAGTGAAAATAAGTTTCTGCTTTCAGAGTGGGAGGATATTACTTTTAGTTTAATAGTGTGGCAGTCTTGAAGCTAAAATGCTAATTTTTATTTGGAATAAAGAAGCTGTTAATTGTTTTGTAGAATACTATTGAAAATCCATTAATGTACGGGAGAGCAAAATCGATTGTGCATCTGTTCACATTTTTACTGATCCTTGGGAAAAATGTCACTGCAGATTAGAAGAGTTCTGTCTTGGGATCTAAAAAAATCTGTATTCTTCAAGCTTTCTTAAAAAAAGGACAGAGAAATATCTTACAATGTCAGTGAAGGTGTGCTACCTATATTCATTAACTTTGCAAGAAGGAGATTGGAGTTATGTTGTGTTATCATAAAAGGTGCTAAATTGTTCTCCTTCTGGAAAAATGTATCAAGAATTTGGTGCCATTTTAACTCAACTAAATAATTAATTCCTCCCTTCAATGGCCAGGACACTTACTGGGTAGCTGACTCTCAAAGAGGCTCAAGAGCTAAGATCTGCTCTTAACGCTGTACGGAGCTTTTTGTCAGAAAGATTGCAACTGTGGCACTAAATAAACAGCTGATGGGAGAGGGGTGGGGGTGAGGAGATGGTTGTAAATGCTTAGGGAGAGAGTGAGGGCTTCTCTTTGTGTATTTTCCTTAAACAACTGGACTTTCTGAGAATTCTTACAAAACAAAAAACTGTGTCCAGCCAGCAAGCTGTCAGTCACCATTACGATGGAGTTAGGCAAGGACTCAGGGAGAGATAGGCACGGGTGAATGATTGTCTAATTGTCAGTTGTTCCAAATTTACCCCAGCAAAGTGTTTTAAGAGAATGAAAACTATAGCAGGGCTAAAAAGTGCATTAGGACTTTAAACTACTAAGCAGGACTTAGAACTTAGCAGGACTACCACTGCAGTCGCATGTCTAATATATGCATCACTTCTGTTATTTTTGTGTATCCCTATTTAATTCCAATCTCAGCTGGCTTGCTTGCAGCTCTGTGAACTTCCAGGTCAGAGATCTAGAATTCTTGAGTGGGGTCCTATTTTCATCAACCATTTATGTTAAATGAGCATGTTCAGACATGGACAATTTTAAGCAGCCTACTGAATGTAAGATAGTTATATGTCATTTCATATTGCAGCTACTTTACTTTCAAAACTACGGTGCTCAGTTTTTACATGCTGTCATTTTAAATTCTGAAGAAAATAAACAACGATTCAAGTAATCATCTGAAAATGTTAATAATTTGTGTTTTTTAAATGCTGGAAGACACACTAATAAAACCAAAAAGTAACCTCTACAGATGTTTAAACAGTGTTTCAAATAGAGCAGCTACATAATATATTTAAGCCAAATTCAAGTACTTCTTTCAGTTAAACATTTTAAATGCTAGGATTGTATTGTTTGAGGTTTTGAATGTTAAGAGTTCCTTATCAATCACATCATTGCTCTTTGCGGTATTTTGCTCACACCATTGGCAGTATTCAAGGTTGCCAAGATGCTTTCTAGCAAGAATTCATGTTTCTTTGATAGCATTTTATTTACAAATCTAGTAAATAAACATGTCAACAATGGAAAAAAAACCATTTTCAGTAATTTAAAGTTTCCCTCTATTTGATTATTTTCCCACAATATTGTCCTGCCTTGACTTTCTAGGCTGCAGTTGGGAACCCTAAGGATTGTTATTCTGCTCAGCACCGAGGGTTGCCAGGCCTCCCTGGATCAGCAGGCAACTTTCACTAACAAATTCATGTGAGAGCAGGATGCATTTTGCCTCTCTGTTCAGCTAAAACTGCAGGACAGTGTCAGGATACACTTTTGTGATGGATGCTGTTATTAAGCTTTGGAGGAGGGTGGAGTTGCCTTAGTTTAGTTTAAAAATTTTGATCCCATTTCAGACAGATTATCGGTAGACAAAAGGATGTCAGTTATCTTGTAGAAATCAACTTTTCAAGTTACGTCCTTGGGGAGAGGTAACAAAAGCAAGTATTGATTGTTCAGTTAGGCCAGTCAGGGGATTCTTCTACAAAAATAGATCTTGAAAGAAACAGGAGGCAGAAAAAGCATGGACAAAAGAGAGGAAGAGATCGGAATGTTTTCTTTGCAGATGACTGCTTGTAATTGCACAGCAAATCTTCACAAAAACTGACAGCAAGAAGAGAAGGAAAGTGAAAAAACAGTGTGTTATATAGAATGGGATCCTGTTTTCTGAACCTTAAAATTACTCAGTTAGTAAATAGTGTGAAACCAGCAGGGAAGTGGTGAACTGAGTGTTTCACTCTTATGTGTAGAGCTGTACATATCCTGTCCTGCTTAAAATACAGGCAGAGGGCTCCATGTAGTGCCCAAACTATCATTTTTTAAACTTTTTTATGTGTTTATCTCGAGAGATGAGCCATAAATGCAGCGTCCACAAGGATGAAGCTCTGGGAAAATGTGCTAAGAGCTGCTGAAGCATCTGTGAAACATCACCCAAGGTTGTCTTTCCTTGGAGGATTATCAGATGGAGCTCATGTCAACAGGAGACATGCCAGAGAGGATGAATCGATGCCAAAGGCCAGAGCACACAGTCCCAGCTGCAAGCACTGAAGTTCTGTCAGGAGGATGAAGTACATTTTCTCAGAGTATCCTTAGCATTCTAACATTTTTCTCTGCTCATGACCACAATATCAGAGGAATGTCAGGCCATGCCAGGGTCCCTAAGGTAGCATTCAACCTCCAGTAAAAGCCCATGCAGCTCCATCTCTAGGCAGGTTTGTGCAGGCTGTGGTTGAGCCAGCGGAGTACCAGCGGTTTATATTACTCTCACATTGCTCACTTCAAGTAGCTTCACCATCTCTTATATTTCTTCCAGATAAAGACATCATGCCTTGCCCACCAGTCCATAGAAGACTTTATCCAATTTGTATCATACCAGGATGTCTTGGGAGTATAATAATTAACATAGGCATTATAGCAGAAGGCAACAAACTGCAGCATCACTAAACAAATCTGCCTGCTGTGTGATGCAGTAGTGCCTTCATGTGGAACCAGTTCCTCTTTATGACATCAGCTTCTTTTTTTACATATGCTAATCACACTAAAATCAGTTGTTTCAAAAGTGAAGTGTTAAATTGAATCTTTGTGCAAGTCACACTGCTGATGATTCAACTGGATTTCAAGATAACAGTAATAGCATCTTAGTTAATGTGTTAAATGTACAATTTTTTAAAGCTATGTTCTTGCAATCAATAATTGGACTTATACTATTGAGCATACCATTATTTTTCTCGCTTCTTGTTAAGCTTAGCCTCAGGTTTAAGCACCCTTGTAAGGTAGAATTCATTTTATGACTGTCTTGAATTAAGTGTATCACAAAAATCAAGCACGGTAATGGGGAACAAATGTAGACGTTAAAA
Source organism: Melozone crissalis (assembly GCF_028551555.1). Classification (NCBI taxonomy): domain Eukaryota; kingdom Metazoa; phylum Chordata; class Aves; order Passeriformes; family Passerellidae; genus Melozone; species Melozone crissalis. The sequence goes on from NW_026535794.1 coordinate 38,738,777, forward strand.
TTGCAGGGCTGGTTTTGCAAAGGATTTTTCAAACTCCGTATGGCTAGTATCTGAATAGTTATCTTGTGTCAAAGACCACATTTATGCACTTAGCTTCAAAATGTGATGCAGCAATTTCATGTATTGTGTAGCAATTTTTATGCCCGAACTCAACCTATATGTATGTATATTCTCTAAATGAATGGACTGAAAACTGACTGCCTGAGCAAATAGGGGTTGCAGAATTAGTGCTTTTGAGAGAAGTGATCTAACCAAAGGACTAAAACCCCTGCTGCCACATTTAGGTAATTGGATTCTGTCATACTTTCTGAGACAATATTAAAAACATAATTACATATTTATAGTAGCACTTAGATTTCATTCAGTGAGAACTGATGCAGACAAGTGGGAATGTCATTTTGAATTACCCAGTATCACTGCATGTTACTGCAATGTAACAAAAATGGAAAAATGTACATAGGATGTACTGGAGTACTGCACATGGGAAAGACAAGGAGTGTGGAGTGTGTCCAGGGGGTTGAAACACCTCTCCCATGTGGAACATTGGGAGACTTGGGGTTGTTTAGCCTGGAGAAGAGAAAGTGAAGATTTTATTGTGGGCTTTCAGGATGTACAGGGAGCTTAAAGGGGCAATAGTTTTAAACTAAAAGAGCATAGATTCAGACTATGTATAAGGAAGGAATTGTTATGATGGGGTTGGTGAAACACTGGAGCAAGTTGCCCATAGAAGGGACAGATGCCACATTCCTGAATGGCTGGAAAGGGTTGAAGAGCAACCTGGTCTAGTGGAAGGTGTTTCTGTTCCTGGCAGGGGAGTTGGAATTGGATGATCTTTAAGGTCCATTCTGACCCAAACCCCTCTATGATTCTATGATATAATAGTTAGGGAAAGGAATTTTCATAACACTGGTATAAAGTAGTTCTCCTTTCTTACCTGAAAGAAGATTCCATGCACAGGAGCATTCTGAGTGCAGTGGCTTTTGTTGGCCCTTCTCACCAAGCCTGCAGCTTTCACAGCACCAGACCAAAACATGGAAGAAGTGGATGTAGACAAAGGGCAGCGCACAGAGCAGTAACACAGACCAGGAAGGTCTTCAGACATGGACCTAGGCTGGTGGTGTAGTTTTCTGTGCTCTCTCATTCCCACGTGAAACCATCCAGGTCTGTGGAAGGGCTATTTGCATAGTCATTTCTCTCCTAAATTTGTTGCAATTTTTTGGTTTATTACATCTTTCAAGATTATTAAGTGGGTCTTTCTAACTTCGCCTGTTTTTCACAAGCGAAATTGGAGTTGGATTGGATTATAAATAAAAAGAGATTGCTCACCTGATAAATCCTGTGTTTCCTTAGCTTCAATGTGATACTTTTGCTACTCCAGGCTGCTGGCTTTTTGCTTAACTAATCCATGAAGATTTTACTGTTTCTTATATCAATCACATATATCAGGTAACACACCAAATTTTAACTCTGTCTGGAATCACTCGTCAAGTAGTAAACAAAAATAACAAAAAAATATGACTTCACATGAAATGTGAATTGCATAATTTCACTATAGAGGCAATTCCTGTATAGCTGTATCTGCTGTAGTGATATATATGCAATATATACATCATTCTGCAGTGGTGTACTGCATAAATGTAGGTTTGAATCTGTTCTTCAATCCCAAAAGTAATTAATTCATTAAAAATAACTGGGCCTTCTTCTTTAAACCTCCAGTTACACGTCACAAATTCTCACCAAAGTTTCTTGGTTCCATCATTTTCCAGATATTTATTTTACTTTCTATTAACTTTTTTTTTCTTTATTTTTTAATTAAGCAAAACTGTGGCCCTGACACAAAAGATATGGCTTGTTTTGGCTGACTGCAAATTCTGCCCACCTTTTTAGAGGAAAAAGGCTTAATATTGACTATAAAGCTGCTCTCCTACCCAGTGGTCCCTGTGGTAAAAATATATCTATAGTGCTTTTGACCTCTGATTTTAGTTGCTTGGTACAAAAAGAAGGCCAGGACAGGGGCTTGACACCTCTTGTAGGTCAGAGTAGATTCCAGACATGTTTTTTTGAATGGAGAGATGTAGAATAAAAAAGGAACTGTTCCTTTGTGCAGCTACTGTGCTACACTGAGCAGGTGTACTAGAGAGCCTGGACATTGCCATCACTTCTGGGTGGTATTAAAATCACTCTTTGGAGCAGGGAGCCAAGAATGGTATGCTTGCTTTCAGAGGTCCATTCTTAGGGCTGATAATTGTGTGCATGTGTGTATTTGTGCACATGTATCCACTGTATCTCAGCAGCTCTTTTCCTGGTGTATTTATTGCACGTAGATAATAAAGGCATTAGCTGTACTTGCTATGCTAGTTAACTCTAGCTGTTAGCTGTAGTTTGTTGCAAAACTGGCTTTGCTAATTCTATATTAGTCTGTTCTGTTGCAAGTTTCAGGCTTTTTCTTTTGGCTTTGTGCAGCCAAATTGTAGTTGGCAGCTTTATTACATCAAACAACCGAACTTCTTATCATTTGTCAGGTATTTGTTCAGTTACTGTCTCTGCACAATCATCTCTGAAGATGTTATTTTAGCAGTAGGTGCCCTTTGTCAAATAAAAATACAATGATGTGAAGTGGTGTAATTTAAAGATGATGTATTTTTGCCAGACCTGCCATCAGTCATTCAGTTGCTTGCTCTTGTTTTTCATGAAGATATTAGGGTAGCAAAAGCAGGGAAGCTCTCTGTTTATGTGTCTCACAGTGCTAGTGAAACAGACTTTTAAACATCTGATACTTTCCAAATCTCTAATGTGTAAATTCATCTGATTTAAGGGTATGGATTTACAGGGCAAATTGTTTAAAAAATAAAAGTAGAAATACTTTATGTTCTCTTCCTTATATCTTTGCTTACATGGATTTAACTTCAGAATAGAGCTTCTGAATGCTATCTATAATTTAAAGTGTGTTTTACAAAATTCACATTTAAAATACTGTCATTTTAATTTACTGTTCTATTTATCATAAGGAAGCAAATCTATCCTACTATCCTACTTGCCTGGTAGCATGACAGTCATTCTGAATCTGAACATCCACTGAATTCTCACAATAAATTGGAGTTATACTATGCTATAATTCCTCTGCTTTTCTCAGGGAATTCTGAACAGGTATTGCTTTTTTTTTTTAAAAAAAGGTGTATGCAAGCAATAAGAAAAATAGAACATTTATTAAGATTTTGACTTTAGTTCCTCTGAAATATGCACACCTTTATGTTACATTTTCATCAATCTGCTTGGGGACATTTAAGATGCTGTTTTAGACAGTTTGATGGACTGCTGCAAGCTGATGGTGGGTGTTTCCTGGCTGGTTCTGTTGCAGCTGCCTGCCCCGCTGGCAGCTCCTGGGCTCTGGCAGTGCTGCAGGGCTTGGTCCCTTCCCCAGCACAGGACCAGGGATGGGGAGGACGTGCCCTGCTGCTGAGCAGCAGTCTGCTTCCAGCTGGTTCCTTAGAACCAGCTCTGCTCCATGAGAATTAATTAAAAGAGCTCTGAGGGAAGAGATGAGTGACTTATTATGGACTGCATTCGATTTTCTTTTCTATCTTATGGGTGGAGGTAGGGATCTGGCTGTGAGAAACCCTTTTACTAGGACTTAATCTTTAACTTTTGCTTTTAGTCACAACTGACATTGAAAGGCAAGAGGTTGAAGGGGGAAAAGCCTTGAAAAGGACGCTGCATCCCTCAGGCCCGTGGAATTGTGCACATCTCGTCTGACCCGCATCTGGGGAGATGACGGCAGCTTCCTGCTGCCTCTGGACTCTGACTAATGAGTCCTGGCAGCCTGTAGTGCAACAGCTTCAGGTGTTACCATGCCCAGATGCTTCTCTGCAGGTCTCTCTGCTGGCACTTACTGCCTGGGACAGAGCTCCCCTTGGAGAAAAATTATTTGTTACTATGATGCTCTGCTGCAAAATGCACAAGTCAGTATATGCCCTGTTTTCCTCTGGAGTTGATAGGTGATCAGACAGCTGTGGATGAGTTTGTCTCAGGCTCTTCCTAATAAATATATCTAATCTCATTTGTTAAAGATAGACAGATATATCTTCACCAGGAATTCACCTCTGATACTCTGTTAGTGGTGGGTGCTTACTTCACAACATGTATTTACACGAAATGACACATCTAATTTTCTGGCCTTTAGCCCTTTTGTATCATTAGGCCCAAGTCCAAACCTCATATCTGCAGAAAAATGAATATAAGTTAGGAAATGTACGTGCCTTTGCTAGAATACAGACTTTTTCCAAGAGCAGAAATGGAAGGAGAATATCTGTATCCCTCAGAGATGGCAAAGCCATTCTGGTTCACAACACACATGGCAGAAAGTTACTAATGAGAATAGGAGAGAAACAAGTGGATAAATTGCATGGTTATAGCAATTCCATTTGCTCTGAAAATGTTGCTGTCATGCTGTGGCCATGATGTTCAGGCATACATGTTCTCACCTTCAGTGATCCTGGCTGGCTGCATCGTTGCACTGTTCTTTTATCTATAATAAATTAGCAAAGAGATTTTGTAAACTATGAACACAATGCTAAAATGGTTTAAGCATCTACTACTGCTTTATGGACAACTTCCTTCCTCATTTTGCCCTAATGGGAAAGTGCATAATTTCTCTGCTCTGTTCAGTTCTTGATCCCTTGCTACACTTGGTGCCCACAGCCAGGCAGACCCTGCTGTCATAAAATACTATTACTTTGGGGTCTTTTTAAACTTAATTTTTTAAATACATAAGATATTCTTGCTATTTCTTCCCTCATGCACATTCTCTTCTGCATATGTAATTGCAGCTTTGTAGGAGAGAGGAGCTGCCGTGCGGAGTTGGCAGGAGTGTACCTGAGCATTTCGAAGCCTAATCTGAAGAAAAGCATTTTAAAGTTAGAGCATTGTATTTAACTTCCTAGTGGTTTCCCTCCAACACAGAAGGGACAAAAGGATAAACTGAAGTGATTAATGTTTCATCTGTAGCCTATTTTGTTTTTCTGTCAGATAATTGGCAGGAAGGTTCCTGTTGATCACCTTTGCAGCAATGGCACATTAAGGTCTACCGAATTAACCAATTAAGCAATTTATATTTATGTAAAGAATGCAACGGGATATATAAAATATAATCAACTGATGTTGTATACTGCTTGTCTCCTTGTTTTCTTAATAATTAGGCAACATTCATGCTTTCAGTGCAGAGTGAATAAATAAATGAATAAGGTAAATACTGAAGCCATTATGCAATTACTCATGCTTTGGCTGTATTCTCAGCTTTTTTGCAAAACTATTCACCCACTGGCTGCTGTCTACACCAAAATATTAACCCTATATAGTCTTCATTTTGTGTCAGTCTCCAAGTTTAAAACTTTCCTTCATGATTTTCATATTCCTCAGGTGGAGAAACATAGTGTATTTTGAGAGGTTTTCAAGATTTCAGTTTGTCTTGGATATAGCTCACATGAAAAAAAAAATCATGAAAGTGCTACTCATTTTTAACAGATCCACATCAGAAATCAGGACCCAAGAAAAGTGAATTTATTTGTTTATATTAATATATGGGGTTTTAGGGACATTTGAAGTGGATATCATAATCAGAACTGTGGTCAGATTTGAGGAAGCCTGTTGCCCTCTGTCTTCTGGAATTAAATTCATTCAAAGAGACAGGCTTGTGAAATTAGCAGCTGACTCATTTAAGGAGGGTTTGACAGAATACCTCTTTAAGCTGGGGAAGTCCTTCCTGACAGTTGCTGCAGATGCCAAAACTTCACATGGAATTGAGGAGAGACTGGAAAAGTGCCCAAAAGATAAATTGTAGCTACATCCACGATGGATGTAAAAGCCATACTTTCGTTAGCTGCAGAAGATCCTTCAGTTACAGAATGGAAAATGGACTTTATATAGTGACTCTGCTGCGATCTCTTCTGTGCATGTCCCTTTAGGCCACTGTCAGAAACAGTACTGTGACCCAGGCTGGCTCAGGTATACTTGTAGGCAGAAATGAGAGTGCATTCAACATTGTTCTGCTCACATTAACACCAGAGTGGAAGTTCTGCGGGCGAATTGGTAAAATAGAGTACTGCTGACCCTCATAGTATTCTACAACTTGACACCTATGTTTGATTTTTGAGTGTCATTGGTAGATTTCTTTTTCCTGAAATATTAAGTTTGGTGAATGAAATCAAACCTATCTCTCTGGGATTTTTTCTGATTAATATTTTGGGGACAAACTTTTATGAATTTGTCCTATGAAGTTTCTGATTGGGCAAACCTTTTTTGTGTTGCCTTGCACAGCAGCAAGCAATCGCCTTCAGCATGAAACAAGCTGTTAACTTTGGCCATGTAGTTAAAATAGAAGTTGTAGAAAGTATTTACTTCATTGAGGCCTAAGCCTTCACTTTTGTTGGCTTGAGTGGTAGAGCAAAATCCTGACAGTGCTCACAAAGTTTCCAATTTAAATCCCAGTGTACAACAAATGCTAAAATTGACCAGGAGGTATTTTGTGCATATGAATGCAGAGGCATGTCTAGACTGTCTTGTACAGCGCTTCATGTTTGAAGTTTCCTTCTCTCCATCCTATTTCTGCAGACTGGCAAGCTCCTTTCTTAACTGCCTGCAAACAGGCAGGGCAGCCGAGCAGGTTTGCATCATCCCAGTGGAATGACCCAGTGCTGTGCAGGGCTTTTCATGACTGCCTGTATGGATGGGGCTTCTGAGGTTACCAATACTTCCAGAAGTTTGTAGAAAGAGGGATATCTTTTTTGGGTTTGCTTTTCAATCTTTTTGGAGACACAAGCTCAGTTCAGCTGCCAAAAAAAAAAAATCTCTAAATTAGTGAAGGAGAAAAAAATGGCAAAAGAGAAAGTAAAACACAGAAAAGTGTCTCATACCTTAAGCTTACTTGGACCATTGAACTTCCTTTCTATTATAATTTATTGCCATAAAAACTGGAAAGTTTTAGTGTAACATCTTGGATTAGCTACACAGAGCATAGTCCACAAAATCTCAAAGAGCCTCGTGGCAATGCTAATGTCAGGTTGATAGCAGTAATAAAATTTAACATCAAGCACACTCACGAGGGTTAGTTTAAAATCTGCTGTCATGGAATATCAGAGTACAATGAGGTACTTGATAGCCTGCATGAGCTGCTGGTAGGGTATGCAAACATTTTCCCTTAACCACAACAGATAACCATTGAGGAAGTTCAATTCCACCGCTTCAGTACCAGCAACCACTATTGTTCAGTGTGTTCTAGGAAGACTAACTTTATTTTGGTGATAAATCATCCTGAGTTACTCCACAGTTCACAAAGCATATCCCATGATTTTATATGAATTCATTGTCTGGCTTTACTTTTGTGCTATCTTGCCTGGTTTCCAGCATCTATTTTAGCTTGTTCTGTTTTTAACTAAGCACAGGATTTGGCTAGGTTTACAGAATCTGTTGCAAAAATGAAAAGTAGATGATTTTGCAATTTTTGGAAGTAAAATTCTTCTTTTGCTGTGTTGCCTTTTTTTTTTTTTTTTTTTTTGCCTTCCTTTTCATCCCTACCCCCCCCACCTTCTTAAAATAAAAGCTTTACTGAAATTAGAGCAGTAAAGAATAATCGGAAGAGACAACATTTTTTTGAGAGTTTGGAATTTTGATCCTTAGTCCCGTTTTCTGCTTCCCAGTTATATTACGTTACATAAAAACCAGAACAACACCTTCTGCAAATAAAGTAGGGTTTTATCTCCTCTGCTCTGTAAGGCAGCTTTTCTTTTTCTTGTTAGGTATCTTTCCACTTTGCATTTACTCCAGGTGAAATATTGTATTTAGCAAACACAAAGAATATGTGCTTCCAAAACCAGAAAAAGCCACGTTTTCTTTTCCCGCATTTATTCAGTATTCTGTCTGTGGCTCCCTTAATTACTCAATTTTCTCTTTTGCTGGCATTTATAAATAGCAGATATTTATTCCAAGGTATGTGTCACCTTGCTTGCAAAGAAGAACCTTTTCCAAGGAAGTTCCAAATATTTCCTATTTTTGTCTCTTTTTTCTCATCAGTTTACTCCCTGTGGAGTTCTTTATTGTGCGTGGTAACATATTTCCTACTTGTGTTGCCAAAATCTCTTTTTCGAAGTGGATCTTGCTCTCAACAGATGTTTTCCTGAGGATTTATATAGTCCCTGCTGATGTAGGAACATTTATAAAGGAGGAAAGTGGTTGCTTGTCTGATAGCCTTGAGGGCTGTAGGTGCTCCACTAGAGAGCTCTGCTGGCAGGAGGCTCATCAGGTGGGCAAAGGGAGGAGTTGAAAAACCAAAGAATATGCACAGGGCTGTGGTGGGTTTTGTTGCTGTCATGGTCTCTCTACTTTGTAAGAGAATTAATGCCAATCATTAGTCTTAAGCAAAGAAATAGTTTTATTTAAAACATTAATGTAATGGCAAGGTAGCTAGCCAAATGATTATGTTATGTTGCAGATCAGTAAAAGACGGAATCAAAAAGGTCAGTTTGAGTCTAAAAGACAAAATTATTTGGTGGCACTTCAAATTAGTGACACATGGAAACTGTAGTGAATAATGCACAGAAAATACTTAAACAATCTTTGCAACTTAATACTTAAACAATTCTTTGCAACTTCTTTACAATTAATATGTTCACAATGCAAAGGGAATCTTGCATTAAATACAGATGAGTTTTCTGCAGCTCATTGGTATGAGAAAAGCTTTATATGTCCTGTTATTGTTTCCCATTTTTCATATATGAGAAGAGAGATTAAGTACCATTTTAAAAAGCACACATACGTGAAAAAGGCTATAATTACATATAATTTCATAAGAAAATATTTTTACAAATCCTGCATTTCATATTTTTTGTTCATGCTAATTAGTTCAATGGAGTAATATTAAATACTAATTTTTCCATGTCTGCCAAGATACCTGAAGGGTTATTTTAAAAGATATTATTAGTGGGACTGGATACAATGTGTGTGGTTCCTTAATGCTAATTAATTCAGTCAGGAGACAGTCCTAATTAGCAGATGTGAAACCAGAATTTTAGACAAAAGCATTCTGTTTGGTTGTGAAGTTTGTCTGCTTTCTATTGCATGTACACTTGGGAGATAATTTCAATCAAACTGTTTTGTGTACCTATCAAAAAGCATTGTGTTGGTATGCCTTGAACCATAAGTGAAAGTTTATAATGAAAAATTGCACATACACTTCATAAATATCCTCAAGATTAAAGCTAATTTTGTTAGGCCTGCTGGTATGATCACAGTTCATTTACTTTGATTACACTTATATATTTTTGCTTTGTACCCAACTATTTCACCATTATGTCAGCTAGGTAATATTGATCTCTCACTGCAACAGTACCTAAAAGCTTTTGTGCAAATTAAATGAGTTTTTTTATACAGCTGCCAATTTCTTTTAGACTATTTTTAAGTGTCTGGGAGAGTATAGGAAGTAACTTTTATTTCACTGAAAATATTAATTTTGTTTTCCTAAAGTTTAGCAGTTCAACAAAAGACAAGCCTGGAGAATATTGCATTAAATATTAATAGGTTTTTCTATCAGAGAACCGGTGGGTTTGTTTTGTTTTTAACAAATACCACATCCTTTTAGACTCCTAAATCATTTTATGGGGGCTGTTATTTTGTCCACTGCTGAAGTGTAATCTCACCGTGTCTGTTCTCACTGGCTTTATGTTGGCTCTGTTATGTTTCATGATTTCAATAATGATTTCTTTTGTACATCTGATTTAACTGTGAAGAAAAATGTAGGTATGCAAACCAAAAATAACTGTCTGAAAACAGGCCTATTAAATGACAATAGTGTTAGTTATCTATTTACTGAAAAATATATACAGTAATTTTCAAGGCTTTATAAAAGGCAAAAGGAAGCTCAGTCATACTCGCTGCAGTTGTTATGCCCCCAGACTGTAATGCTGTGAAATCTGTGATTCACGCTGCAGATAGCTTCCAGTTTCTGCAGCCTAAGACAAAGCAGGAAATTATCCATGTTGTTTATTGTAGCAGCGCTAAATCAGCTGGATGGATCCAAGTCTTAGTCTGAAACAAGGCCATACATGAGTTGTCTCTTAGAGCATCGCTACTGTCACGTACTCGCTGTATTTGCCCAAATACGCTGTTAACTCTCCTGCCCTGACAGAAACAACAAAAGCATGGGAACAGAAATGATTAATCCACATAGTATTCTTTGGCCGTGGGATTCAAGTTTCTTGGTTAAAATTTTTGCCCTCATTTTTTAATGCTTTAATTGAAAACAATCCCAGATTTCTGAGTCAGGCAAAGTGTGCCCTGATGAAGAAGACAGAATCTTGCAGTGATAATTTCAGAGCTGCCGGCTCTGGAGCCCATTCTGGCTTCTGTTCCACTATGATACTTGTTTGCCAGCAGGCAGCATCAAATCCTGTAAAGTACCTCCTGGCTGCTTCCCTACTGCAGTTTAAGTAGTTTTGGAATGCCAGCAGGTTTTTCTCAGGGAGTGCTGTTTTTCCAATTCTGAATACCTTTTTGAGGTACATTTGTAAGTAAAAGTATTCTTTTTTATGAATTCTTTATAATGTTAGGAAAGATGTAGCCTGAGGAGCAATTATCAGCTATGTTTTAAAACTAACAAGGCATTTTTAATCTGACTTGATTTGCAGGTTTGTTCCAGATTTCCTCCCTTGTAAACGTGTTTATTTGCTGTTGCATGTTTTGTGCCGTGTTTGCTGGACCAAACACATGTTTTTTTCTGGTAGAAGGAGATTCCTTTGAAGACAATTTTAGGTCCACTGAGAGCTTTAGAAGGAAGTACACTTGGCATAATACTTGACAAATGAAACCCAATAGCATCTAATGTTCAGAGTTCAGGATAATTATATAGGAAACTGGTCTGTAAGAGTAGTTTTAATGTTTGTGACTCTGAAGATCATCTGCTCCAACTCTTCTGCTCTAAGCAGGATCAGCTAGAGCACCTTAGTTGAATATCTCCAAAGGTGGAGATTCTACAATGCCTCTGTGCAAGCGGTTGCAGTGTTAGACCACCCTCATGGTAATAGAAAAGTGTTTTCTTGCGTTCAGAGGTGGGGCTGACCTGCTTGTGGTTTCCTGGATTCTCCCTCTTGGCCTTTTTGACACTTGGAGATTCGAGTTCACCTTGCTTTCTTCCAGTCATCAGGAACCTCTTACAGTTGCAGTGACTTTTTAAAGACAATTTTGAGAGTTGGCTTGCAAGGACATCAGCCAGCTCCCTCAGCACTCTCTGTTGCATCCTGTTTGGTCCCATGTGCCTGTGTGTGTCCACCATAGGTGTTCCTTAATCCCATCATTGTCCACTGAGAAAGTCTTTATTGCTCCACACTTTCCCCCTGGTTGCAGGAGCTTCAGATGCCTGAAGGCAGATATTAGGTGCCTTTCTGAGGCAAAAGAAGACATTAAGTACCTCAGCCCTTCCCATATCCTTTGTGACCAAGGACTGTGTCCATTCAGCAGCAGGTGCACATTTTCCTTTGTCTTCCCTTTGCTGCTCATGTAGAATTCCTTCCCACCTTCCACATACCTGCACCAAACTCAATTCTGGGTTGCTTTGGCTTTTCTGACTGCATTCCTGCAAGCCCCATATTTCTCCTGGGTCATCTCAGCCCTGCTTCCATTTCTTGAATACTTCCTTTTTGTGCTTCATTTTGGCAGGAGTTGTGTGTTTATCCATGCAGGCCTCCTGCTGTCTTTGCTTGTGTGAATTGAAATAGTTCAGGCTGGAGGTAACAAATGAAAAGATCATTGAAACTATTTCCTTATGCAAAAGTGTGAGTCTGAGTGGGAATTGTAATGAAAAAAGTAAGTCAAGATTGAAAGAAGCAGGGATTTTGAGATACTGCTGCAGGCAGTATTGTAGAATATGTTATGAAAAATCTTTTAAAATATTTCAAAATAATAGACTGCAGATACAGTAATATAGTCTATTGTGAGCATAACCCTCTAGAATGTTGTAGTGTTATATGCAAGATTTAAAAGTGGTTAAAAAACTTGCTCTCAGCTACAATGTGAGTTTCAAATTCTTAAGTGAAAATACCTTGTCTTTCCTTCAATTGAAAAGGCTTTATAATAAAAACAACTAGTGTTGATGTAGGTGAATAGGTAAGATTTAATGAACTCATACTTATGTAAGCACAGGCTGTCACCTAATCAATTACAGCATACCTGCCTATGATGCAAAATAAAATGGAAATATTCAAATGATCAATGGTGATTGCCAGCAGCCATTGGAATGCCAGATCTGAAAAAAAAAAAGAGTAGGACAGTTGACAGTTTAGCCAGGAAATGGGCATGAACAGCCTTTTTTTTTTTCTTTTTTTTCTTTTTTTTTAACTTAGGGTGAGATCTGTTCTACTACATTTGCATGGCAATCCTCAATGGATGCCATAGAGTTAACATTCTTTACCCCAGTGTCAGGTAAATGTGAGCATGGACCAGCACCCTAGACAATGGCAATTTGGAATTTTACAAGTGGATAATGGAGGGAAGTAATATTGACCAGTTGAAGATAAGAGCTGATGAGTAATGGCCAAGTGGAAATAGGGCACGAAGCAAAGACAAATGGTTGGTATTTAAGTAAGATGGAGGAGCTGGTGTTAATGGGGAGAGCTTATAAAGGGGGTTATATGCTAAGTTAAAGAGCTTAGGAGACTGATCCTTGCAGGTGCGCTCTAAGGAGTTTTGAATGTGGTAAACTTTATTTGCTAAAGAAATTATAAGGAAAAAGGTCAGAGAAACAGAACGTGCAATGAAGAGTTTGATATGATCCTAAACTGGAATAGGCTTCATGAACGGTGGGAAAATGTAAGTCATGGGCCAGTGACAAACAATGCATTCAGATATGATTCAAATACGAAGAACTAGGATACCCAAATGCAAATACATTGCTTTAACTATCAGTTTGCATAATGATAAGGTGGGGATAGTACTTGGAGAGCAGAAGGAAGGAGGCAGGGTTGATTGCTAGACATGAGCTGGCAGGTGTTTAAAGAGATGGCGTTATATTTTGATCTGGTCTAGAGAATCCAGCATATCTAAAATAATGGCAGGTGTCTGAGTGGTCTTTGAGAAGTAGTAGTTGCGTCTGTTTGGTGGCAACTTTATCTGGCAAAAGCTGCAAAGAATGAAAGGAATTAATTAGAAAAAGAGTTGTAGCTTGTGTCCTCCCTATCTGAAGGGGGGCTTCTGTTCTTGAGTCCAGATGGAAGAGCTACATGCTTGAGCGATTGATTAGAGAGGTAGGAAAACAGAAGATGTGACAGTTCGTGTCATGTGTCACCTACAGTATTGGACAGTGATCTCATTTTGCATCAGATCAAAATACCAAGATGGAAAAGGATATGAAAATATTAATATTTCAAGAGCAAATCAATAATTTCTGACACTGGTGGAGGCTAGAGGTGATGAAAGACAGAACACAAATCTATACTCTCAAAGGGGCAGGAAAATTCCTTACAAGTAAGGCTCATCATTTGTCAGTTTATCATTGTGGAAGAGAGTATTCTGAGACAAGTGGATGTGTAAAGGTAAGTTTCTTTCCATACTACCTAATAAGAAATGCATGACATTTATTTTTTAAGAGAAACAAAAATTAGAAGAGGGAGAGGGAGATTGGGGTGGGCAAATGAAGGCGAGTGTGAAAAGGTAGATGTACAATTCATACCATCTGTCAGTCTTCCCCAGCCTTGTTATCTCAACAACCTTGCTTTTCATCATAAATTTGTCTGATAGAGGAACTGGTGAGGCACCAGGACGATGTAAGTGTGCAATTGTCCATGTGTATAAAATAAATGGGAAGGCTGAAGAAGGAGGAGATTGTATTTGGGAGTATATTTTACATAAAAAGAGCAGGACCGTGAAGTATTTCATTAGTAATTGTCAGGAAAATCAGCAGCTAAAAGAAATATGCAATTTTTATTTTAAAACGTTTTCTTTAGCTTCCTCCTCTTCCCTTCCCCAGCTACAATAAAAAGTGATGCATAGGGAGAATATCACATATATCAGTGAAGTGTATATTACAGTGATGCTCGTGGTTTGCAGCCAGAGTTGAACATACTTCTCTTACTGAAAGGTTAAGAGACCACAGCAGTAATCTTGACATATTCTCTCTGCCTTGTTTAGTCTTACTTTTTGCTCAAGATAAATAAGAAATGCAAGTTACACCAAGGACATGATTCACAGAGCTACTGTGTAAGGGCAGAGGCAGCACTGCTGAAACCCAGAGGCTGGCAGAACTCAGGGTGCTGGAGGAGGGTATCTCCATTTTTATCCACAGCTGTCTGATGACCTAAGGTAGAATAACTTCTTCTTTGGCTTGCCTAGGAAAGAGGAGCAGGCAGTGTGGTTTTGCTCCCAGATTCTCTGCTGGCCTTGTGCTAAGCTGGCTGTGTGGCTGAAGTGAGTTGAGCTCCTTGCAGGGAGGCACAAGCTGTAAGTGAGCCGTGGTTTCCAGCAAGGCAGCGGAGCAGCTGGGCTCCCTCACCTCCCTCCACTGCAGCCAGAGAAACCTCTTGAGCAGCTGCCACTGGGACAAGGCAGCAGTCACTCAGATAGGTCAGCCCAGACCCACTGCTTTGGCTATGACATAAGGTGTCTTTCATGCAAGTAATTCTACTTTAGGCAATGAATTTATATTGCCACCAGCTGTAGGGTTGGTTTTAAATTATAGAAATATTCCAGTGTGTTTGAAATTTGATGTTTCTTCCTAAATATTTGGGAAGAGCAATTAATTTTTAATAATAAACTTTGCATTTTTTGGGCTTACTGTAGATAAACTACTCAGAGGTTGTGACACAGGGTAGTGAGCTGAACTGTGTCAGCAAACAAAATTGGCAGTGTTCGGAGTTGTGAGATTCTCAGCTGATGGTGTCACTGGCTCAAGCTCTCAGAAGACATATCATTGTTTAGGAGTTTGCGGTTCTAACAAAATAAGAGATAGTTACTGGTTTTGTACTGATTCAGACCCTTGTAATCTCTTGTAATCAACAAAAAAGCTTAAAACTGAAATGTCCCCCTGCTTTTTTGCTTCACCTCTATTGCCTCTTTAAGGATTTGTTGCATCTAGCATAAGAGCTGGGCTGCTGATATTCTAGTATTTTTTGCAGAAAGTGGCTGATTTTACATTCAAAAACAAGGGAAAATCCATCAATATGGTCTTCTTCAGATAGATACACTCTTAGGAAAGAAAGGATGAAAATGATAGCACGTTTATTTGTCTTCATTGTGACAAAACATAAATTGCCAGCATGCACAGCCCTTAAAATTAAGGACAATTTATATCAATTAATGAGTGGATAAGGATCTGGAAATTTTAAAAAATAATTAAAATTATCTAAATCATCTGAGGTTTCTTTTGAGCATACAGTGGTTTGGGTGTGAGGGGGAGAGGGGGATGCTGCTAGGTGACAAAGCTCGGTAAATTATAGAATTTCCAAAAGCAGGAGATTTAATGAGGAAAATCTTCAGGTTAATCCCTGCTACCCAGCATTACCACATCATAAAAAACCTCTCCAGAATGTAACAGGTTTCTAGTATTTTCTCAAAATTACTCCATTTTCTTTGAAACACCAAGACTGTGCTTTGGACATTTTCTGTTAGGTGCAGGTTAAGCATCTGATGTTGTCAAATAACTCTAAAGTAAGTGTTTGAAGTTTTATGTAAAATCTACTTTGGTGAATTAAAATGAAAATCTCTTACTCTGTTCAGAATCCAAGGTAAGAGAGCATCATCTGCAGGATTTTCAGGTCCTTCTTTGTTTTTATTATTTCCTGGCAATAACTTAGACTGATGGTAGAGAAAAGCTATAGAAAACATAATGGAAGGGAAGGACAGTGAGTGAATGAGTTTGCTGCTTAAACTGAATCCTCTCCAGCTTTTATGATCAGGCCCATGGCCATCTCCATTGTTGCATGGATCCCTTGGGTTTATTGCCCTATGGAATCAGTGTGTGCAGGTTAAATTCAAGGTACATGGTGAGTTATTCTGCTGCTGTCTTCTTCACAAAACAGTGAAGGATGTCCAGCATCATCCTGGACAAGGTTGTCCCTTCACATTCTGTAAGTGTAATTAACATACAGCCAAATATTTATTTTCTTCAGAATTTTAATACTCTTAGCTAAGTAAAATAAAGAAATATTTTACAAAGTACTCTATGGATAATTAAGTGGGAAAATATATTTTCATTTTCAGAGTATTAGATTTATCTAGTGATATTCCAAAGCAGGGCATCTCACAGAGGTCAGCTTCCTTGGTTGTCTGAATTTGAAAGGACTTTGTGCCACCAGCTGTGTCACCATTAGTATAATACAGAATTCAAACCAACCAAATCAAAGAACAGCACAAGGAAAGCTGTGTAGGATTTTTTCATCTTCATTTTAGACCAAAAAAAAAGATAAACAGTTGCATCCATCATCGCGGTTTCTGTTGGGGCTCTCTGAAGTTCACAGAAAGGGTTGATTTTTTTTTTTTGTCACTCAGTCCTTTTCAGCAGTTACACCAATACACCTTGTGACGCCTGTGCTGCTCATGGCCATTGTTTCTTTTTTTTTTCACCATTTTTTTTGCTAAAACATCCGCAGCAGCAGCAGCTTGTAGGATCTCATCTTGTGCTGATGTTTTTCTTTGTGTTTTCAGTGGTGTATGTATTTGCAACTCTTCAATGACTGTAACATCCATTTTTAATTTAGAATTGTTTGGTTTGGGTTTTAAGAATAAAATTGCAAGAAGAGGTGATAACCTGTGCTTCATTACTGCCACTCCATGATTCAACAGCATTGGGTTTGCACCAGAGCTGGCCTTTTCCAGTGAGCACTTTGTTCTTTTGACAATTCTTGCCATTTACTTTTTTAGGGAGACTAGTGAATTGCAGCGACGATTTGGAACCCATATTTCATGGCTATTGGCCTAAAACCCATGCACACTAAAACTCTAGCTATTTCTTTTCCTTAGTCTTCACTTGTGGATTTAGACAGATAAACAAAAAAGGAACACAAACTGATATGTCCCTCTATGTGCTCTTAATCATTGGCAAGATCAAGGCCTTTAAAGATCATGAAAATGGGAGTAAACTGATTTGAATTATCTCAGTTCTTCTAGGAGCACCTGATTGGAGAGGAAAAAAAGGAGATTTTTTTAGAAATACATTTGTTTGTTTGTTTTCAAAATTAGTTGGTTTTCTTAAAGACTGTATATATAAACATTTAGATTATATTTTTACAAGACCATATGGTTCCTTATTAAAATATACCAACTTACATTAGTTTCAGCTTCTTAATAAGTGAATGTAATACTACTGGTATAGGAATACAATCTCAGCGGATTAAAATAGTCATGCTTTCTGCTAAATAGATGGTGGAAATGCTGTGTGAATGATAAATACTTTACCTGAGACCATCAGGATTCTTGCCAGGAATGCAAGACTGTTATCATGAGCTTTCTTCCAATTATTTGGAATAAAAATTAATCTAGGATTAAACTGTCTCTCTTAGCAGCACCTAACTGTGATATCAGGAGAAGTGGTGTGGCCATTCACACTATTAGATTCTGTAGAATTGCTGCTGTGACAGTAAGCCTCTTTGTATGGTTCTTACTCTTTAGCAGCTGTTAAACCAGGCATATTCAGAGTTTCAAAGGTCGTCATTTTAATTTGTGAGTTTTTTTCAGAGCTCAGTTACTGATAACTTACTTGTGATTTAATGAGCAAATCCATCTTCCTTTTGGTTGATAGAATATGCATGTAAGGAACCTTTGTGGTCTGCCCAGTCCCCAGTGAATGTGCTGAGACAGGTTTTTCTGACAATGATTCAGGCTCAGGTTCTGTTTCCACAATGTGCCACAAAAACCTATTTTTTTTTTTCCCTTAATCTTGTTAGCCTTGATATGCTGAGTTTTAAAATGTTATGTGTATTTTTATATTCTACTAAGCTGTGAGTATAGCTTACACTCAAGCCATTGTGGGGAAGGGGACACTGTTGGAGCAGTTATACCTGAGCCTTAAGTCTTTACCAAGAAGGTAAAAAAGGATCTCTGGGACTGTAGGGGTGAAGTAGGGATTAGTGGTAGAATGAGGAATTATCTGGATGTCATAAAAACCTGTTATATTTGTCCTGGTGACCACAAAGGTGCCATAAATTTAGTGCAGTGTATTTACTTTGGTTACTGGTTTTGCGTGTTGACATATAATTAAGACTGCTAATGTCATTGTACCAGAAATAAACATTTTCTCTTATTTTTGGCAGAAGTTGCATGAAAGGGGTTTCAAATAGCTGTAAACAAATCTGAGCCTGACTGCTTGCTGTTGACAAGAACTATTCCTAGTCTACTGGGCAGCTTTATGCTAAGGTCCAGTCAAGGCTCCCATTTTACAAATTTTAAATGCTTTCCCAAGTATGAATAAATTAGTCCTCACAGTATCTGGAAAATAAACAAATACTACCTCATTTAAACTGTGAGAAAAGCAATTTAGGCAGATGAAATTATTTGTCACGTAAAGAAAAGCTGCATCAGAGCCAGAAATGGAAGCCTGATTTCCTTATGGCGTGGCATGTTCTGCTTTATTAAACTTCTCTCCTATGGTTGGCATATGTCCTCACATGCTACTGTCTATTTCCACTTTGGATATTACAACCACTGACATAAGTTACTGGAGTACACTGTTGCTCTGAAGGTCACCCTTCCATCCACACGCTGTGGCACTTGAGGTGAAGCAGTGAAACCACAAAGTACAGGAGTGAATTATCGACTATTAGATGAGCCACAGAAGTAGGACACAACACAGGCTTTGCCAGTGTCTTATTTGCTTTTCAGAACAGTTGTTTTCATAAACAGTTTGTGACACTTATGTACACAGAATAAAAGAGTTCTTTTCAAAGAATGTGTGTATTAAAAATTCATTTATTCAGAATTCATATTTGCCTACTTTAATGTATTTGTACAGCAAGGAACCCTTTGTACCTTTTTAATTGTTATTTTTTCTAGATGTTTAAGTCAATTACCACTGAGCAGTTACACTCTGGTAGCTTTTTTTAAGTTTAGAAAGGAAGAATTATGGAACTCAAAGTAAAGCAAGCAGCTTGATCCCTCAAAATTAAACTCCCTTTTCTTATGATGACAGAAGAATGTTCTGATGTCAAGGCTGCTCACTTAAAAATAGCTGTTTAAAAATAAACCCTTAAATTATTTTTCTTCTTAAAGCTTTTTTTGGTTATTGTTTCTGAATAGATGAGCGTTTATTTTTGGATGCTGATTCTTAACATTTAAAACCTCCTCCCTACTGCTCCGTAAACCCAGGAGCTGTAAAAGTAGAGCTCTTTGCTGGCAGGGTGTTCAATTCTGGTAGGCACTGCCTCATCTCCTGTCATCAGAATTCAGAAAGAAAGGTGCTTTCAATGGGACTGGGTGTCAGATATTATAACATGGCTACAGTATTTTAAGCCAAATATATAAAAAATAAAATTGACATATTAAAATAAGAACTGTTTCTCTTACTTTATTCTTTGACCCATGGTTTTCCAAATGGCTATGTCTGTTGCTTAATTTCCTTTGAAACAACAAAAATGGTCAGACTCATTTAACTGAGATTTATAATCATATAACCTTGACCATGGAAGTTGTAGAGTCAGGACTATCTACCAATAGTTCATTATCAGTGCACAGATTTCTATTTTTTCTTTTCTGATTTCAGAATAGGGTCGAGTCCAAGTGGCATACTTCTAAATACTGAATAAATAATACTGTCATGCTGTGTGTAAACACAGTGTTATCTTTTGTTTCCAGACATAAATCCAATTCTTGCCATCACAAATTGCACCACCTGCAACTTGACTCCTTACTCATTTTGGATTGGAACTGCT
This sequence comes from Melozone crissalis, assembly GCF_028551555.1. Taxonomy (NCBI): domain Eukaryota; kingdom Metazoa; phylum Chordata; class Aves; order Passeriformes; family Passerellidae; genus Melozone; species Melozone crissalis. Next base: position 38,758,672 of record NW_026535794.1, read on the forward strand.
CCACTTAGAATTGGTCTCTGACTGATTTTGTTACAGAAATTACAGCTCTTGTACAGCATGATGCTGATGGGCTTCCCCAACTCTAAATTTTCCTGAGTGGTTTCCAAACCTACAAGGGCCACCAAGAGTAGTTAGAGATGCCAGTGATTCTAAATTATTCCCTAGTTCTCACATGCATCATACTACCAGTGTGCCTGTACAAATTTTATTCCCAAAACAGTTATTATTTGTTAGTTATGAAGAAACAATAAGATGTTAAGTTAATTTTAAATTATCTGTTTTACAAATATATTGATTAGTGGGAAAAAAACATAAAACATTTGGAACACAAACCCTAAAAAGGCACATTTCCTAAATACTAATCTGCAACCACCTACAATATTTACACATAGTGAATCTGTTTCTCTGATGAAATCTGCATCTACTCAGTTATAACTTGTTCTTGCTTTTTATCATCAGTTTCCCTGTGGGTGTTTTTAAAACTAAACTACGTATTTCTTGAACAGATTATATTTTCACCTTCTGAAATGCTTCTGAATGCAATAATGGCTGAGTTATCTGCTTATCTTAACTTCTGATTTATACAACTACACTGAATTTCTAAAGCAGATTCTATCTCATATTTACATATTTATGTCTCAGTGCATATTTTACAAATACCACTGTACTGCAACAAATGCATGGATTAAGCACTTGGGCCTGCCCATTATGGGTTCCAGTTTGCATGTCTATAACCAGCTAATCCAGGGCTGTTTCTTCTGGACTACCCCTAGTGCAGAATGGGGCTCACTCCCACATGGTTCAGCATGGTCTAAAGGGGGGCTAAAATTTACAGGTGCAAACTGCCTGCTGCTCTTCCCCAACCTTATCACGTAATGGCTGCAGCTTGTGAATGTTGAAGAGGATGTGGTTGAGGTTCAAATTATTAATTAAACTCTTAAGAGTATAAATGGAAATTACCTAGTCATTGTCACCAACGCTTTTTAAGTTTACTTCTGTAATTATAATTCATTACCTGTGCTGATCAAGCAGTACGTTCTGCAACGTCTCACTCTTAATTATTGGTACCCGAGCATTGAATCAGTAATATAGTCTGGGATTTCTTATGCTCTTATGACAGATTTTCACTCTTGGGTCCTAGTTGGGCTTTCATATGAGAAAGTTAATATATCAATAATCCATTCTGGTACCTTTGCAAAAGAAACTTTGGTGTAGCCTCACTATTATTAGACAAAAGTGTTCATATTGGAGAAAATATACTATGCCCAGAGTACTTGGAATATCTTTTGTATTCAAGAATTTGAATAATATTTTAATTAATTTTGCACAAATATTTGTTAGTCTTTTTTATCAAATGCATTTGTTCATCTCTCCTTAATTATTGAGGAAAAATTGGATTCAGTGCTACCTTTTTTTTAATATTCAAGACTAAATGCAAGCTTAGCACATTAGAGCAGAGAATGGTATTGCAGATTTTCATAAACTATTTCATTGAACTATTCAATGAAATTTTCTAAATATAGCAGACAGTATTGCTACTGTAGTTTTAGACAATGAAATTTAAGTATCTGTTGAAAATAGCTAGCACAGAGTATTTTTAGAAGGATAACAGAAAACCTCCCTCTGGCATGTTTCTTTGCTAAATGCAATTAACCATGCTGTGTCTAACTTTAAAAGGCTGGTGTGAATTTGTAGAAAGAAGCTATTGGTAAGGTTTCTTTAATTAGATGTAGTTGTTGCACCCCTAAACACCGTGCATATATTTTAGTAATTAATTTCTTTAAAATAGAGGAGTAATCCATTGCAACAACATAGTTAATGAGTATACATTTCAGTTATTTAAAGAGATTTGGTAGTATATTCTAGAATCGTTTCAGGCATAATATCCTCATCTAGGGATAATCCTAAATTTAGCAGCTCTAAGTAGATTTAGTACGTTGTATATAGGCAACAAAACAATAAACATGGGTTACTGTAATAATTAGGATAAACCAGGAAATGGGTCTCTATAGAACTTATGTTATTTTTCATTGTACCAACTATGGTATGTTCTGCTTTACAAAAAACACCTGAAACATTTTATTTGTAAAAAATTGAGGTAATGAATTTATTTGTAAAAAATTGAGGTAATTTCCAAACTGCTGGAAAAAAAAATTTAAACCTATACTGCTTTGCTATGCAATTAATTCTGATATTTTAAATTTGCATATTTGCAAGTCAAAGCCATGCCATTCAAGTTATCAACAAGTATGTCTGCTGCATATCCCAGTGACTGGGGTCTCCTAGTGTGTGTTTAAACTGGGGTAGGACTGATGGCTTTTATTGCTCTTTTGTTGGTTTTAATCAAATGATACTCAGTGTTTCATCTTAATCACAAAGTGTCAACCGGCATTTTATGTCTGGGTAATAAAAAACACTGTTGAAATTGAAATTTCACACCAATTTTTAATTGTAACACATCCTCAGGGCTTCAACAAACATGGTATCTGTGGGTTAATAGAAACGATTTTCTAGGAATGCTGTGCAGAAACTTGCCTCTATAAATAGCCTTTGTGAGTTACAGTACATACATTACCAGCTCTGGAAAGTGTTAAGAAGCTACGAACTTAATTCTCTTGTTTGTTTTTTGTTCAAGTATTTGTAAAATAGGCTATGGGCACATCGATCTTACAGTCTTGCTTGTGACGGTGCATTGTGTGGAATAATTGACTTTCTGTCCCGTTTATAAAGTACTCAGTCATTATTCCAGTGAATAATGTAATACCGATGTTTAAAGGGCTTTCACAGGAGGAAAAAGTGGTGTGGCTCGGTTTACTGCATTGCCTGTCAGCATTTTATTTGTCTACAGAAGCATATGCCACACCATTTCAGTTTTACTAAGGAAGCACTTTGTGTTCTTCAGCTATGAGGAGAGCTATAATAGGAAGTAGGTCAGTGTTTGAATGTGAGTCTCTCTCGTTGGTCCTGGATCTTTGCTCATATTTTCAGTCTGGGAACAGTTTTTCTCCTAAAGATGGGGCTTTGTTTAAAAGAAGAGAGAAACCAAACATGTCCTTCACCATGTCTGGTAAGTTTTTGGGGAGTAAAAGTGAAAAATTTAAGGGTTTTCACTTAAGGTCTGGTCAGCTGAGGAATGTAAATCAACTGTGAATCTTAGCATCTTTGCTAAATTGCACCTATTCAACAGACCAAAAGCTCTATTAAGCTGACTCTAAGGTGTGTATGTAATATGAAAAGATAAATCCTCCAGATTGTTCCATCCTCTAAAAATTCTAAGTAAATGGAGAACAGTGAAATTACCAAAAAAGATGGTATGTAAATTCTGTCTTGCAAAATACCTGTGTCAAATTGGTGCAGCCCATTATCATGCTTTTCTTTAAATTGCAAGCACTCTTGGCCAGAAAATGAGATGATCATCCAATAATTTGAGTCTCAAAGGGTGGTTCTGAAAAGACTTTCATAATAACTTAGAAGCTGTTAGGATGAAGTATGAAATGCTGTTTATTTTTGTTCCCTAACTTGCTGCATTCATACTTGACTACTCTAATTGCAAAACCTTGTGGAAACTAGATTTCAGACAGGGCCTGTTGCCCAACTCTGGAGAAAAACAGGCAAACTACAGTTTCCATGGTTTCAGACACTGCTGCTCATCCTCTCAAGGCTGTTCTGCTCTTGGTAGGAGAAATTGAGAATGTGTGAAAGGCTAAAAGTAAGATTATTTGTTTCAGGATTGCTTTTTCATTTTATTTTGTGCTTACTGTAACAGCTAGAGTTTTTCTAGATTGTTAAAGTTGAAGATGTATTTTATCCAGCGAAGGAAGACTTCTCAATGATTTTATGAGCTGTCTTTCTTGAAAAAAGGAGTCTTAAGATTTTTTTTTTCCCTCTGGAAAAAGAATAGATATTTCAGTGTTCACATTAGGAGTGCTTCTCTTGGTTTCAGGGATAGGACATCAATAAACAGTTGTTCTTTATTCATCTGTAAGTACAGTTATTCAAAAATGGAATGGCTTGGAATCATTAGCCATAGGCTTCTGGTTTTGAAAGAACAGTGGTTGGTTTTAGTGGGCTATCTCAATTCTTTGAAGGAAATTGTATTTCCTGGAGAAGAGGAGAGGACAAAGTAATCTCTTTTTTTGCCCATCTTTCTTTGCCTTACTCCAGCAGAAAAACAGTTAAGTTGTTTTCAGAATGTTAGTCACCTTGGGATGAATGGATGAATGTATCTCTCTGAGGAATAACATTGCTTGCAAACTAACTTCTCTCTCTCCTTTTTTTTCTTTTTTTTTTCTTTTTTTCCCCTTTAATTATTTTTATGGCTGCCTATTAGAAGTCTGGGAGAGAGAGGATTACTGATTTTCAAAACTTCTGTCTTGAAAGTTAGTCTTGCGAGACCCACTTGTCCTTTCCTTCAGCTCCCATGTGTAACATGAGATCAAGGGTGGTCAAACAGGACCAGTTGGCACCTTGGTCCCCCCAATGGTTGGAGAAGCAGTGAGCTCCAGATGTTGGTAGCCCTGGTCCTTCTCAGACACTGTTGCAGATGGGGTTGAGCTGCAGGGCTCTGCAGGCAGCTGGAGGTGGTAGGTCAGCTTGAGAGCACCCAGTCTGATCCTCGTCATCTGGGGGGAGCTTTGGTGGCTCAGCTAGCTGCGTCATATTTGTTTGGCCGATGGAATTTAAAACCCATGTGGTGCTTTATGTTGTATCCTTGGTATTTTTGAGAAGATAATAGTAAAACTAATCAGAATAGTTGGTTAGTTTTACTTTTTCCCTCTTTTTCCTCCCCTAAATCCTTCTGTGGCTAGACTGGGACGAGAGACAGTGCTCAGAAGAGACATTCCTAAACACTAGACAGGAAGACAAAATGAAAGCAGCAAGTTCTAGTAAAATATCTTACTCTCAAACCATTGGCTCTGATTAATTAATAGTGAAACTAATGTAATATTTGGTGCATCACTTAATTCCATGGTCTGGTGTGTTATTTGCCTTCTATAAGAATAGAAGGTCTCTAGTTTTTCAAGGCAGGACAGGACACCAGTGCTCCTCAAGAAACGGATTCCTTCTCTGCCGACTTTTAAGTGCTAATACACTAAATGTAGAAGTAACAAAGCTGAGAAATACATACTGGACTTTTTCCCAATTAGTTTCCATGTAATTTTACTAACTCAAATCTGATAACTTTGCGGGGGGGGGGAGCCCCCAAACCAACATGTTTTTTCCAAATTGCTCTCTCCTTTCTATTAAATATTAGATAGGGCTTTGTTTTAAGAAAACTGCACTACTGGCACATAAATTATGTAAAAATTAACTCTTGAGTACAAGAAAAATCAGGAGTGGCCTGCAAGTTTGAAAAAATTTCCTTTGCTCTTGCTGAACCTTAGTATTATTGGAACACTCTGATCCCGCTCCCTATTATTTATGTAAAATCAAATTAATTCCTTTAAGTATCTTATTGTACTATTTCCTTCTCCCCTTGTCACCAAATATCGTCTCCCCAGAAGCTCTATTTAACTCCCATTTCCCAGCACCATCCCATGAGCTGTTAGAAGGAGTGAACAGCTGCTTTCCCCACTGCCAAGTGCCACTACTTGGATAGTTAGCAAAAGAAGCTGATTTATGGAGTGATCGGTTTCCTCTGTCCCAGAGGCTGGATGAGTCACTCTGGAAGGAGCCTTGTGCTCATTGTCTCTGCATCTGAGCTCATACTTCCCCTGCCTTCATGTTTCCCACTGCTAGTACAATGAGCTGTTCTCCAGGGATCTCCTTTGCAGGGGGCAACCATACCCTTTCCAGCACAGCTTTAAAGCCTAAAACAAGTATTTTCTGCTCTGCTGTTGAATCCTCTGTTCCAATGGCTTCTCTGCTTTCAGCAGCACTCACCTCTGCAAGGTCCCCCAGCCACCATTCATTCTCCATCCGCTGCTGACCCTTTGAAGGATCTTTGTGGTTTACAGATGCAAATAAAGTCTTCTGGGGCGTATCAGCTCTGTCCCAAGACGAAAAGGAAAATAAATGCACTTTGGAGACTTTTGAGGATGTTTGGACTGCGAGTGACTGGAAAGAAACCAAATAGAGAGAATACTGTGATACGGGGAGGGAGACCCAAACTAACAAGGATGAGGTGGCAAGTCTGGTTATTTTATTTAATTTCAGGAAGCAGTTGCAACTCTGAATTGATAACTGAGCAGTTTTCAGTGTTTGCTTTTGACTTACTTATTGTTGTTTTGTGAATGAGTCTCTGTAGAAAGTGGCGGGGGAGCAAGCATGCCGGCATTGGAAAGTGTGTCAGTGCTCTGACTCATCTTGGAAAACGCTTCCATTCCCTTTGCTTAAAAGCAATAGTCATCATCTTTGTTCTTCTCTCAGCAGTCTCAATTTGTCCTGACACAGGGATATTCACAGGTTAGGGACTTTCCTCTCCTGCAGTTCAGTGTGGCAGTTGCTCCCGTGAAAAACAACATGAAGCTGAACAGTAAAAGTGACAGTGATGCAGTGTGATGACATTTTTCTCTTGCTCTTTCTCTACCACAGCAACTTTCACTTGTTTTTTTAAGACACTAATGTCCTTCCTCTGAACATTCTGGTTCTCAAACAAACGGTATTTTGTCTGTGTTAGAAGTATGTGTCACTGATCTGCTTATTTACCGTGTGGAGTGAATAAAATACGCAGATACTTTTGTTCCCAGCATCGGGATGTTATTCATTAACCTTCCCTGAATTCACCAAAAGATGCTGCTCAGTGCTTTCATCCGTAGCAGTGCAGTTCTTTGGTGGGTGAATGTCACAGAAAGCAGCAGTCCTACTCTGGTATTTAACTGCTGGGAGACTGCTGCCTCATTTTCTGCACCATCACATAAAAAGCAGTAAATGAGAATGGAAGGCTGGAAATTTGTATTATGGAATAACAAGGAGGTAATCAGGTCATCGCACTGATCTACAGCCATGGAATGAGACTAATACTTACACAGGGACAGCTGGTGAAAGTGAACTCCCTGGATTATCACCAGATGTTGGACTGAGCAGAAGTTTAGTCATAATTTGATTTGAGAGCCCTCAGTTTGGGAAGGTATGAGAAACACACTCCCTCTGGGAACAGCCAAGCTACCAGCCTTGTCCTAGAACTGAACTTTGAGTGAATATTCATGATGCCTTGGGGACCTGCCCTCGAGTTTGAGCTTGAAGTGCTTGGGAAGTGTTATCTGTAGTGTCTTCATGTCTTTGGCCATTATATATCAGCACATGTTTTTAGGTATGTTAGATGAATTTTTAGGTATGTTAGATAAACGCCATATGTTCTGAAAACATCTATTGCTTCCCCTTCAGAAGAAGTTTTGTTATTTTCTATAGGGCTTTCCAAAAATAAACACTTAAAAACAGTAGAAATTTGGTATTTTACCAACTCTTTGTTAATAAGAAGCAGTGGTTTCATATTTAGTACTGTTTGAAATATGTTGAAAGCGGATTTAGTGGCCAACAAGAAACACAAGCAATTTATTACTGCTTTTTTTCTGCTAATTAGCTGATACATTGTGATCTGATTTGTTATGAGATTATAATTTTCCAGTATTTTGACTGTCTCATTAGTTTAATGCTTAAGTAATAACTTGCTTCAGATAATGTATTTAGTGTTTTGTCAGTGCAAATATATGAAGAAAATAATTTTTCTTTGTGTTTGTTTGATGCTGGGATGATATATTGAAAATAACCACTGTAAGCAGCAATGTATAAACAGTCTGGTAGATTGAACATGGCTGGATGCCAGATCCTCTCTACACTTTGCTCCTCAACTGGACAAGGAAAAGAAAATATAATGAAGAACAGGGAAAGATCGCTCACCAATTACCATCACCAGCAAAACAGACTCAACCTGGGGAAATTAATTGAATTTATTACCAATCAGATCAGGGTAGGGCAATGAGAAACTAAACCACATATTAAAAATACCTTCCACTCACCCCTCTGTTCTTCCTGAGCACAGCTTCACTCCCGATTTTCTCTGCCTCCTTCCCAGAAGGGAACAGGGAATGGGGGCTGCATTCATTTCACCACACGTTGTTTTGGCACTCCTGCCTCAATGGCAGGACTCCTCACAGCGTTCCCCTGCTTCAGCATGGAGCCCTTCCCAAGGGACACTGCCACCACTGGGATGGGCTCAGCCTTGGCCAGCAGCAGATCTGTCCTGGGGCTGGCTGGCATTGGCGCTGTCACATGTGAGGAAGCTTCCAGCAGCTTCTCACAGAACCCTCCCTGTAGTCTCCCACTACCAAAACCATACCACTCAAAACCAAGTCAAATCAAGTCCTTTCAGTCCTATGAAAATGTGAATATATATTTTGAAGCCCTTTCTAAGTTCTTCACAATTCTGTAGTTACTAAATTAGGTGGATTTTACTCCATTCTTGTCCAGCAAGGCTCTGGATACCCATTCTGTTCTCTGAGAATGACATACTTTAACGATTGTGAGTTTTTGTTGCACCTCTAATAAGCAAATAAGTTGAAAGTCACTTAGATCAGTGTTTTAATTTTTTTTTTTTCATACAGAGAGTGTTTGGGGTTGGACAGGGCTAGATGCATCTATAATACAGATGAGGAAATTGCCTAGAGCACGTGGGCTGCATTGTACTCCCCTCAGCCTCCCCATCAAATCTGTCCTTGTTTGGAGGACAACTCTTGATGTTTAATTCTGAAGCGAAGCATTAATTTGTGAACAGATAGCCTTTGTCATCCTGCACAAACCCATGCTTTCTTAATAGAATTCCTTACTGCAAAATATTAAATTATTGCTATCGATTAGTTATAAATTGAACAAATGAGACTATTGCTGTTATCAAACAGATACTTACAGTGTTATTGCAAGAATATTGAACGATTGTCAGTTTTTTCTGTCCGCGAAGCAATCCGCTTATAATGTAAATGGCTAATAGCCTGGGAACTTCCCTTTTGATTAGCTAATAATAATTAGCTGAAATAATACTCACTTCTCTCTCAAGAAAAAAAAAAAAAAAAAAAAAAACCAGAAAAAAAAAACCCAAACAAAATAAAAAGAACCCACCCAAACTCATGTTTTGCTGTGGTAAAGAGGAACATTATGGACATATCATTATAGCAAATTTTGTCTGGAGGAAACCAAAGCTGAGCTTGTAGTAACCCTCTAGTCCTTAGAAATAAGCCAACCCCACCTGATGTAGTAATAAGGTTGCAATCCTACAAAAACTCAGGCACCTGCTTAACTTTGCTTACTCTGCTTAGTCATCCTCATTTTTCACAATGTGTACGAGTTTTCAAAACTGGAGCCTAATACCAACTTGTAACACAAAGAGTCTGGCTTACACCAGTTGCAACAGTGTTTATCACTCTTTATTTTTGGAACCTCTTTTCTGACTTTTTGTACCCATTTTAACATTGCTGTAGATAAAGTGTGAATGAATGGCAGAAAGACGTAATTAAACAGAGTAGCAGGAGGTCAAGGTATTACTGAATAGGTGGTGTAAAATGGGAAAGATGATTTTGGAAGAATTTGACTTTTGTTGTTCCTCATTTTGATCTCTGATCCCTCAAATTAAAAATAAAAATCAGTCTTTATTAATTGTGTAAGGTTAAATTTAACACTCATTATTTTCGTTAGAACATCATTTAAATTGTGTTTCCAGAATTTTTTACTCTTTGGTTAATAATTTAGTTAGGACTTTCTATATGCAGGAAAAAGACATTCACAAGCAGGGTAGAGGGAAAGAAAGAGGATCAAGGAGAATTTATTTTTAAAGGAAATATTTCTTTCCCATTAGTCTGAAGTAATGTTTTCAGATACGTTTGGGTGAAACTATCATGCAAGGATAAGTTGGTTATTTTTTAATCTAGTGTTATTAATGACTTTTTTGCACTCCAAAGTCTTTAAAAAATTGTTTAGTCATCATTCTTTTTGTTCAGTGAGGCATAAAATTTAGTATGGTTGTACTGCTTTGAAGACATTTTGGAGTATAACTGTAATAACCAGAAGATCCTTTCAATATTAATAGGTAGCTGAAAGCAGCACTTTGACCTGCTTTTTAAATTAAATAAACTGAAATGGTGGGTTATATTCATTCAGCCAGTCTAAGTCTAGCCAAATACAACTTTACATCTAGTATATCCTCTTTTCTGTGATAAGACTGAATGAAAGACAACAATCTGCTCACATTCCTTATAATCTTATCCTTGTAAGTATTTGCTTTATCTTCTGTTTAATGCAGCTAGGCCTGATTATTTTTCCTGTGTAGAGGAGTTTGTAGCTATTGTGTGTTTAGCAATTTGAAGGGAATCTTACATTTCTTCCAGGTGCTACCTTATTATTCTACAAAGTTGTTCTAGAGTATGCAGTTGGGTCTTCTCTTCCATGGCCTGGGTGCAACCAAAACATAACTGGGAATTGTACCTATCAGAATGTGGAGAATTTAAAATACATTGCAAATACAGTACTTGCCTTGGGTTTCTTCCTACATCAATCTTGATTTAGAAACCATGTTCAAAAAGGTGAGGAAATAAGATTCAGATCTGAGATGAACAAGGTTTAATAAAAGACTTTGTATTCACTTAAAATGAGTAAATGCACATATGACTTTCAGTCATTTGAAATTGCTCCACTTTAAAAACTTTTAATGTTAATGCCATGGGAGTGCTCTGCAAGGTCACAGATGGTGAGGCCAGTCAGCCTACAGCCAAACTCGTGAAGCCTGACCTCAGAGGTGTTTCTGCTTCCATGGGAAGAGAGGATTTAAAATAAGTTGTTGTCCTCCCTCTTTCCCCTGCACTCCTCCCTTTATTCTTGCCTTCCTCCCTCTTCAGACAATTCCCTGCACTGCTTTGGCAAATGCAGCATCAGAAATTAGTCTGAAAACAACTAAAATCTTGACCTGTTATTCTTGTGTAAGGCATGTTGTAAATTCCTGGAGAAACATGGAAATTAGGTCAGAATTAGAAGCCAACCCAAGTTCTTACTCTTTTTTTCCCCCCTCTTTTTAATTTAACTGGAATTCAATGTCTTACTCTTGTCTATAAGCAAAGTGAACAAAAATTATGGATGTGATTATAGCCTGTCCTTGACATCATTTCTAGATGAAGTAATGTAGTGCAGGTCTCCATTGATACAGAAATAAAGGAGAGAGGTGTAGCACCAATCAATGTTTGTTTAACGGTGCATCCATCTTTATTAGATTAAAACTTTGGCTGTTGAAAGCTAATGTTGTTACTATGAGATACACAGAATTCTGTAAAGCTTGACACAGCTCTGTCAACATTTTTATATAAAAATAATGATACAAGATCAATCTGGCTTTCTAACTGAATTAGAAATTGGCAAACAAAAGGATGTCAATACACCTGTAAACCAGGCACATTTTCTGTTGGGCTCCTGTAGGAGTCAGTTCTTCACTCTGTACTGCATAACATTTTAATCAGTAAGCTGATAGGAATAAAATTACTTGGACTGTGCATGATTCACACACGTGATTGGGGGAGTAATAATGACCAGCAAGGGTTATTCCTACAGAAAAGCACAGATAACTGATAAACTGGATGTGAGCAAATGTTACATCCTTGTACAGGGAACAAGCAAAGGACATCTTCTGAGCTTGAACTCCCAATTCAATCATCTAGAAAGGCTAACATCCTTGTTTTAAGTTAATATATGGAAAGGCTAACATCCTCCTTCTGAGTGACTATGTGATCAGTTTGTACTTTTGATTCATAGCTGAGGTCGTTTTGATTGGCTTTTTTTATAGGTTTGAGTACTTGTCAGGAGTGAGTTAAGTTGATGGTGAAACATAGTTGCAGGATTGTTAAATCTGTGTGAAACAGTGATTTCTACAGTTAAAGACTAATGTACACCTTTGGGTAGGCTGCCTGCTATTTATCTCTGGTCAAGGAAGCAATTAGGTTTGTGTGATATGAGTGCTAGTGTGGGATTTGGAAGACAAAACTTCACTTCCACATTCTTTTGTAATATGGCCTGTTACTTAGTCTTGGTGTGTTTTAATTGCCTATGTGTAAAATAGGAATAGTATGTTTTCCTATCTTGCAGGGTGGTTGTAAAGATAAATTTCCGGAAATTTTTCATACGCAGTGATGCTAGAACAGTGGAGGCTGTAGAGATTTTCTTCCAATAATATTTCATGTGAAAAAACATTTTCAAATACTTCTCTGTCTGGTTTTTAAAGCCAGACAACAATAAGATCCTCACAGACTGATGGTTGTGGCTTCTATTTTTTAATTTGTCATCTTTAAGAAGTGAGTTGGCAAGCAAGCAAAATAGCAACTGAAATATTCTACAAGAAAAATTTTACAAGAATATAGCAGATTTTAATGATCACTAATACATGCAAATATGTGAAAAAAATCCACTACCACTGAAATATGCACTCAATATAATCAAATTTCAATAATTTAGTAGATTGGTATAAAGCATAATATACTAAAAAAGGGTTTGGGAATCTTGAAGAAATTGGGGCTGAAAAATCAAATGCAATGGTAGGAATTTAAAATTATGAGAAAGCTTTTTTCCCCTCATTTCCTCAGTTCTCGTCTCCTGCATCTGTTTGGCTGTGATCATGGGTGTAGCACACATCTTAAAAGGAGCATTTGTGTTACGGTACTGAATGACAAAAATGGCTTGCATATGTCAGAGCCTCATTAGTACCAGCAGCTCCTCGCTGTAAAAAGCTGGGCTCCCATGTGCTTAATAACCATGTCTGAGCCTGTGGAGACTTTGTCAGGAGAGCAGCAGTGCAGTTGTACTCTGTGTTGTGTGCCCCCTGAACTATCATCTTACACCAAACTTGTTACCTGGACTGACTTTCTGTTGTGCTCTTAGCACACAGAAAATCTGTAAATGTCTAAGTTTATTGTGAAACTATTGTGAAGTCATTGTAGCATTTTCACTAAAGGCTCTTTGGCTTGGCTATTTAACCCTTTTGTAGCCCAGTGAGGAAACTGTAAAACATTTTAACTGGGTTTCTGGCAGTTTGTTGGATTGATGCAATGTGGAATTGATGCAATGAGGAAAAACTCTGAAGCACTGAAACCGCTTTTATTTCTGATTGCATTTTAAAAGTTACAGGAAAAGATAAGAAATTAAACTACAATTAAGAGCTGCTAATTATCTGATGTTTGCTGAAGTAATATGTTTTAAATATGTGCCTCAAGAAGGAATGTGTGTTAGCTGATGCACAGTACTCCCATTACTAACACAGTGGTAAGCACTGTAGATTTGTCTTTCTCAGTGCATGAGGCTTGACTCACAGAGGCCTTAAGCTACTCCAGGAAAGACAAGAAACCCAGTGCTCTTTCCCCTCAAGATTTATCAAAGGATGAGTCATCTGTTAAAAAACAGAGTAATCATCAGGCGATTCTGCTTTTCTGATGACTATTACTATTAGAACAAAGACTTTGAGCCATTTTTTTTCAATTTAAAAAAATAAAAAAGAGAAAAAAGAAGACATTACTTTGATCTCATTCATGGGACTCGGGCTGATTTATGGTTCAGATTCTGCCATTGTCATAGTTTAAGTCCTAAGGTGGAAAATACTGTGCTACCACCAGGCATAGCTCCAATGGGAAACCTCTTTGTTGGGAAGCAGTTAAGACTGTATGGAAGCATCTTCCTTGCTGATGAGGTGCTGTAACCCATTCAAGATACTGATGTAAGCTCCAAGGCAAGCAAGCACTTTCCTTTCTCTCCTTACAGCTTTCTCTCTTTAAACCTGTAACCTTGCAATTATGCATATACTTTATTTCAGATGAAATAAAGTGATCAACAGTGAAATTATTCATTTTTACTCAGACAACATCCAAGAAAAAGCATGGGAGAAGTGGGGATGAAGATTCTCCACCAACACACTCTCCATACAAAAAAAACCATCCCTGACTGACTACATGAGGTTAGAGAAAATGTCTGTAAAAATGTCTTCAAAAAAGCTTCATCTCACAGAAAAGACAGTGTTCACAACAGGGCCCCCCTGCACTCCCTGATCCTTATCTTCAAGAAATCCTCCTACCTGTCTAACAGGCAAAGGAGGGAATTCATAAGGACACTCTTGGAATAGTATTTCTTTTACAGAAGGAGAGAAATGCCAGGTGATATTTTGCAAAGTCCACAGGGGTTTTTGAACACAGTATCTCATGAAGTAGATACTAAAACTAAATAATACCATCAAATTTTCAAATAAAAATCCCATTGTTATGAATGAAGGTGTTTCACACTACTGTCTCAGAGTACAGCTTAGAAAATCTTTTGTGATTGCAGTTGACTTTTCAAATCCTATAAACATGCTAAAAGCCAAGATTAGTATTTCTTTCCTATAAATGCTTAGAACAGCTTCGGCATTGTGCTTAATCCATTTACATTAAAGTTTGAAACATAAATTTCAAACATAGAAGTAGATGAAGGTAACAAGGTGAATTTACTTCTGAAAATGGTATTTATTTAGGTCCTACACTTTAACTGGTGTTTGATCCTTTATTCCTGCTATTGGTATCTGGTGTTTTAGACATTGAGAGTATTCTCAGTTTTATAAAAATAAACCTTTTAGAAAATTATAATATACCAGAACATTTTTCAGTCTGGCTCCTGAGTGACAGCTGTGGGCTGCCTCCTTGTTAAGTTATAATTTCTCCCTTCCTCAACAAGCTTGTCTCTTTTTACTTTTGCATTACAATCTTTTGGATGCAAGGAGAGAAATTTTACTTGTTGTGTAGATCCTTTGCTCTACTCTTCTAGATAGGATGGCAAAATTACCATTGCCAAAGAGTGAAAAATTCAAGTATCATGTCCCTGAGAGCTCTCTTTAATCAAATGAGTCAATTCTCCCATCCTTCATTTAAAAAAAATTCTCTTTATTATGTTTTGCACAGTGGATTCTACTGCATTTTTAGTACATTCTCTGCTATGGGAATGTAAAATTTCACATGTCATTCAGAGTAAAAACTGTCTGCCTTTGGGGGAAGATACAAGATTTTTTTAAAGTGGCAAACACAAAATAATTTTCCCTTAATGTCATCACATAAAAATTTCTAACAGAAATTGCTGGTTACATCAGCAGCTAGCAAAGATCTTAAATGATTTCTTTCTTTTATCTACAGTACAGGTTATAATCAGACCCTGTATCAACACTGCATGCTAAGAATATAGTGATATAAAACTTTGCACAGAGGTAAGGCAGCATTGTAATGGCCCAATGCCTGGATTTCTCCCTGAAGAGTAACTTTCATTAAAGCTTAATTATGAACTTGAAATTAAATTCATGTCCAAAATACTTTCTTATTATTCAGGCTACACTGTTGTTATCTTGGCAGCAGAGTTTGTTTCAGCCCTTGAAAGGCTATACATGGAGGGATTCCAACTCTGCAAGTTCCAAAGCAGTCCTGGTTTTACCCTGATCTAGTGAGCATATGAAATATCTGATCAGGTTGTATACTTTACCAGATCAGTCAGTCAGAGGATGTTCTTTGAGGCTAGAAGGGGGGTAAAAAGTCCATTATAGCATTCTAATGTCTTTTTCCTTGTACTGAGTGCAATTGACAGTCATCACCACTCTCTGATGTGGGCAGCATTATTCCATGAGCTCCAGGGAGATTAAGGTCAGCACTCGAATTTGAACATTCTATCCTGAGAAAATGTTTTTTGTTTGCACCTGCTTTATTTCTTACTTGCACTCTGCTTCACAAACAAGATGCTTTCAAAATATTTGACTTGAGAAGTATTTTGCTAAACCACTGTAAATCTTAAAATGGCTTTTACCAAATGAAATTCTTCATGGAATTAGAGACGGTCCTGAACTGGAAGGGACCCACAAGGGTCACTGAAAATCTAATTCCTAGCCCTTCACCAGACAGTCCCAAGAGTCACACACACCATGTCCCTGAGAATGTTGTCCATGTGCTTCTTGAACTCAGACAGGCTTGGTGCTGTGACCACTTCCCTGGGGAGCCTGTTCAGTGCCCAACCACCCTCTGAGTGAAGAATCATTTCCTAACATCCAACCTAAACCTCCCCTGACACAGCTTCAGGCCACCCCTATCTGATCCATAGATATAATTGCATTATTCTCCATCTACACCTTGTCTACCCTCCACTCCATTCCCTCAGCTGCACAGGGACTTTCTCTAAGTGTTTTCCTCCCTAAGACCCAGGCAAATACTAAATGGCTTTGAACTGTAAAGCTATAGCATTGTGAGTTTTAATCTAAGTTAGGACAACTAAAGAAATATGGGTTAATTGCTATATAAATTATTATAAAATATTGCAATTGTTCCTTTTTTTATTATTTATATGTCACAAAAGTGTAAGATGGAGTCTATCATCACCAGTTTCCTCTTCATGCTTACAGGTGGCTCTTGACAACATTATTTCCTATAATTCCATACAATTTCTGCTGAGTTACAAGTGTTCAGATACTCTGATAATGCCAAGCAGCCAAGTGATGAAGTGGAGGAGAGGCTGTGGGAGATTGCTTTAAATATATATGCATTAAGGGTTTGAAAGCACATCTCAGATGTTTGCACTTCTCAGTCCCATCCTAGCCACAGAGGGACCTCTGTCCAAAGCACAAGGATAGGAAGAAGAGAATTTTGATTAAGATGACAAAGGAAACAGGTTTTTATTGCCCTCATCAGTGGGGGTCATGATATAACCATGCCTAGGTCAGAGAGAGAGGTGTTAAACATGACCCTTCTGCAGGCAGTCATGCAAGCACACTACTACTCTGTGTTGGCCACCAGGGATGTGTGCAAACTGCTAGTGACTTACTCTAAGCAGTGTAGGAATCTAAGCAGTGTAGGAATCTAAACTGTGAAGCCCCACAGACAGACACAACCATTAAACTCCTGATCAAAGCTGGGGTCTGTTTTACTTTGCAGACCCTGGCTAGATCAACCTGGTGTCTGAATGTCCTGTGCAAATGTTTTTCATTGGTTTAGTACAATCTTGTGGATCTCTTAACCACACCTCATTGTTTGAAGCAGACAGGCTTATCTCTCAGTTGAACTCTGAGAACATAAATCAGTGTTGGCATTTCATTTCCCCTACCACCCACTAAAAAAAAAAAAATCTAACACATGCTACACAGCTCCTCATACAAGAGGCATTAATTTAGCCCAGGGTGTAAGCAGTGGTGTTCCTGATATTTCCCACTCAACAATTTGAAAGCCTGTAAATGCAGCCACCAAGATGATGAAGAAAGGGAATAGCACTGAGCTGAGAAAACCGAGTTGACAAGTTACAGAAATAACGCTGCCTGAGGTTGGGCCATTAATGAGCAGAAGAAAACAAACCTCATCTAGAAGGCCGCCTGTCACTTTGAGTGTTATGCTATGAATATTTAAATGAAAATATAGTAAAAGACACACCATTTTTTTCTTCTCAAAATCAGGAACATTGTGCCATAGATAAACTGCACGGAAAGATGGCATGGTTTTAGAGAAGGTGATGTGTTGCTAATTTGATAGAGGAAAGGACCAAGCCCAGGTAGTACAGAACTTTGTGGACAGCGGGACATACTATGTGGCAGCACACGAGGCCCGAGACAATCAGAAGAATGGGTCTGACTCACTTAATTTTGCTTGTTTTCCATAAAGTAGAAGAAATAAGTGCTGCTGCTGGCTGCTCTATGGAAGCTTTTCTTGCCCCAGTATTTTCCCCCTTATGTATGGCTGGCTAGAAATTAATTACCTTGACTAACATTAGGCAACTGTCTCCGCATCTCACAAAATAAAAAAATAGAAACATAAAACAAAGACATCTCTGACACTGTACTGAACAATTTTGGCAGCTGAAACTGTGTTTAATCTATAAAAAGGTTAGTAATATTTAATACTTCAATTTGTATGCTGGGAGATTTTCTTTTGTTCCTAACAATTCTATATTTAAGATTACCAGGGCTTCAGGCAGAACTGTTTGGGTAGTAAAGTGATAAACTGACACCAGAATAAGGAGCAGAAAAAAACCCATTATGCTAACAGCAGCCAACAGCAGTTAATGGTTTTCAGCTGTTGCAGATCTAATTGATCTTGTTGCTATAACAGAAAGCAGTTCTCTGTGATTCATATGCTTTCTTACTGGAACATATTCTACTCCCTTGCTGTTTTTAAGCCTCACTAACTCTGTTTTTTCCCTTTTCTTAAATGCCATTACTAACAACACATTCCATTTAAAGCTAATATTAGTCAAATAAAAAATCTGTTTAGTTTGCTGAGCCTTAAATTTTCTCTCTTCATTAAAAAGAAAGGCCAAACTACTTAATTTCAGTGGTGCATTTCTTATATGTATTAATCCCCTTCTTTGAAGTGTCACACCTAGTGCTCATTATTCTTGATTTATACCTACCTTGAAATCCATATCTGCCACAAATGTATCAAGTAGGATTAAAATGACGTAAACATTTGCCATCTTCTCAGTTCTGCATGTGCAGCTTCCATTGATTCCAACAGCATCCGGTGTTTTCTGCAGGACGTGGTGTGAGTAGTACAAGTGATATAGCTGCCTGTACCATTTAGATTCTACGTACTAATGTTTTTCTTTTCTCTTTTTTTTTAATAGCATTTGGAAACTTGTATTTTTTAAATTGTACAGAAGTATTAATTTGAAGATCTGAAGCATTTTACGGGAATTTTAATAACACTTATTATATTAGGAGTGTTTTCTTGGTGGGATTTTAATTTTTGTCAAAAAGAAACTGGAAAAAACAGGAATTGTGTGAAAGTCAGTAGAAACATGGATTCATAGCTGTAATTCTAACTCATCAAAGGAGAGTTTGTTTTCTTATTATAAAGATGAGTGCACATCAAGGGGGAATTTTCAGTAGAAGTCTTGGGAATCTCAGTGGAAATGCACATTCAATGTTTTGATATTGTTCAGATTGCTTCTTCACTTTGAGAGCTGCCTTTGTCCCTAAGCAGGCAAACTGCTCTACAAAATGACTTTGCCTACTAGTGTTATGTAAAAAGAATCTTGGCTCTCAGCCTTTGCTGTAGTTGCATTGCTCCCTGTATTATTTAAGTTAAATACCATGTATTAAGAAACTTGAATCATCTTTCTCCAGGGGGAAAAAATAGTTTTGTAACTGTTTAAATGTTGGGAAGTCTTATTATACCTCCTGTTCATTCCCTTTTGTTCTTGTAAAGGCATCCATTGCTGCAATGGAAAATAAAATAACATTTCCAGGCAGGAAAGAAATAGGTTGGTTTTTTTTTTTTTCCTTTATTCCTTTTTTGTTTCTGTTACTGTATTGTTCTGGTTTGTTTTTTTAAAGGTTGACACAGAGCCCCCTGAGAATTTTTAGCACATGAGAGTAGATAACCTTGTTCTTTTGTTCACTCATCCCTGCCCTGTTCTGATTGCCTGTGGCTGTTTTCTGAATATTCCATTTCATATCCGTTTAACACTTTCTCCATTCCTCTTTCTGCCTTCATTCATCAGTTCAGTATAATGTTACATCCAATGCATCAGCAGAAAGCACAACATGACCTTCAGACGGAGTCTCATCAGAGCCTCATTGGAGGAACAGTCACTAAGAACAAACCAAGGTTGTATAAATGCAAAGAACCCCCTGGCAGGAAAACGCTCACGTTCAAATTTAGCATTGCCTTTAATCCTTTTGCTTATCAGAGACTTGACACTTAAAAGATTCTGCTGGTTTCCCCTGTGATGAGAAGCTCTTCATATGCTGCCCTCCCTGGTGTCTAATGTATTTCTCACAGAATGCTGTCCTTGGGGAAGTTCGGTAACAGCTCAGAGTAAATCAGCTCAGAGTAAATCTTGGGTTGTAAAAAGACAAGAAACTCCAGTACACCTAACTCAACATCAGAAAAAGGTTTTCCACATACTTAGCAGCCATCCCCTTTTTGAAAAGCTAATAAAGGAGCATCTTGGCATACCTGAAGAGTGAACATAGCCTCAGAAATGAATTGACATGAAACACAAATAATTTTGGAAGCCACTCCTAACTGTAGTTAAAGCTCAGGTTTAAGCAACACGTTTTTTCTGAACAGAATGTTTAATTTTTCCATTCAAATACTTTCTCAAAGGGATGTGAAATCAACCATTACAGTGTGAGGCGAGGCAGAGAGAAGAGTAGGTAGGGAAAGTGATGCAAATGTATGAATGAACATGCCCCATATTTTCATGAACAAAGCACAAGCATCAGGAAAGGCTAATTTTACAGTAGCCTTTTATATATGAGCTTGGAAATTTTTAACTTCAAGTATTAAAACTTTATTGCTAATGTTAAAGTCTTCTGATTCTGAGAGGGGAAACTGAAGTGCTTACAAGAAATTAAAAGTAAAACAATAAAATACACTCATTCATCTTTAGGTTTTAGAAAGAGATTGAAAGACAATAACAAAATCAAGATTTCTGGAGACAAAAAACTTTAACAAAAAAAAGAGTAAAACCGTGCAAATGACACAACAGCAAATAAAGTATACACTAGAAACTAAAGCCATCTGGCAAATTAAGTGAAAATTAATGATTAAAGAAAATCTCACTGTTTGTAGTGTATTTTCATCCATCTGTGCCCAATTATAATAGAGTTCTCAAAGAAAGCAAGCCACTGGTAGTTAATGCCAAACTAATCTAGAAAGCCTGAAAACGTCCATCAGTGTTTTTCTTACAGCTTCTAATCTCTGCAGGTTTCTGATAAGAGCAGCATTAAACTATGGTGTCATGAATCTTGGCTCTCACGTTTGAAACTAACAGAGATGTACTACCTCTGATCATTTTAGATTAGGGAAATACTATCTTTCAAAAGCACACTGCAGATAGTATTTATAAAAGGGAAAACCCTCTGTTGAGATCCATTGCTGTCATGGGCCGGAGCAGAGCGGTGGCAGTGAGCAGTACCTGTGCTCTGGGAGCTGTGACCCCAGCGGATCCTGCTCCAGTGCCGCCAGGGCAGGCGGTGCAGGGCCCGCGACACGCCTCACACGATGCCCTGTCCTCTTGGCTTCACAGGGCTCTGGGCCCCCGGCACAGGAGCTGGGGCTGTGAATTTGCAAATTTCCTGACACCTCGCATTGTACAGGCGCTGCAATTTCACACCCTCGGCTCACACAGCCACCTGCACGGACTTGCTCAGTGCCTGAGATCCGCAGAGCAGCTGTACATTGTTCTCTCTGCAGAGAAGGGGCTGTTTTGTATTTCAAGGGGAAGAGCCCATGATTCCTTTCCTTATTTTGGGCCTTAGGATTATTTTGGGGCTCTGTGATGATTTTCAAGTGCTAGCTGTGACACGATTCCAACCTGCCACATTTGCTCCACAACTGAGCACATGGTGACATGGTGATGGGTAGAACTAGTGTATAGCCTTCCTTGGATAGGCTATGTTTTTGTCCTTCTCTAGAACAAATGGAAAGAAAGATACATCCAAAAGACAATTTCACAAAGATTATTTGTTCTCTCTCTTGATGTCCTTAACCACTAATTGAAAAGGAAAACTAGTCTCTGTACACTGAAGTTAATCTTTATGAAACTCCTCCATATTTAGACCTAACAGTATTTTAGACCCAACCATACCAGAAGAAATCATGAGGAACAAGTAATTTGCTTTGTGCTCTTTCTTTCCCAATGTTTTTTTGTCAGAGAACTAAGTGAATGACAGAAAGACAGTAGGTAGTGATATTGACCAACTCTTTTTGTGTGGCTTCTTTGATACCTGGTACTTAAGGCATAAGCTTGCAGTTGGGTGGGCTTTTTCATCTTGGGGATTTGGTTCGTTGGTTGGTTTTGATTTTGTTAGTTTAATAAAAGATTATTTTTCTTTCCTGGCTTCCTGCCTACCAAATATTAGGGAGAGCAGTTTGGAGCTGTGATCAGTGGGGAAAAAAAAGGCAAAAAGCTTTGGGAAAAGTGTCATCATTTTCTCCAAATAACTGAACTGTTCACCATCAGATTCCTAATATTGTCTCTTGAAATATGGGCATTTTATTCATTCTCAAAGTCTTTGTACAAGACCTCACTCCCGGGGTGCTTCTGGCATGGTCTCTATTGGAACTCAGACTTGAGAAGTTCATATATATAAAACATTTACAGTTATAAAACTAAAACTCAGTGACATCTGTTTTCTCGAGTGGACCCATACAAATCTGTTGTACCCAATCGCTTTAAAAAAGCACTGGAATTAACCCATTACACTCTTCTCACAGCAGCCACCATAAATCAATGTTATCAGCTAGCTGGTAATCATAACATTTACAAACCTCTCACCATCCCTTACATCTTGTACATTAAAATTTTCTGTTCAAATGTCGACCCTAGTTTGACGTGTAATTGGTTTTGGCTGCAGTTCAGGATTACACAGTCCTTGTAGCTCCTAGGTTATGTTGGTATAGAAGTATTTGTGCAGCCATGCAGTGAACCAGATCAGGGACCTAAGCCAAGTTACAGGGTAAAAAAACATATTAAGTTATTTTTGAGCTAGATCAATTCCCTGTACTAGCAAACTGGAGGCAGGAACAAAAAAAGCAGGGAAAACATGAGAACTAGTGCCAGCATACCATTGAAATGGAGGCATGTCAGGCCATGTTTTCAGTGTAAACTTCCAGAGCGCTGTAAAAGATTGCTCCATCTAAATGCCAACATTAACAGTAATTCAGGAAACCTCTTTGTTATTGTCCAAGTAGAAATTACTATCTCGACAAATTGATCTAGAATGCAAACCTCATTTTTTAAGCTTGGATTGTGCAATTCTTTGATAAACATTATTGTTGGGGTGGGAGAGGTGGTAAATTGATTGCTATGTTACCTAAATGACTGATAATGCTATTTCAATATTGCAAATTAGATCCTGCTTCAAATGAAAAACCCAAACATACCTACAAGGGGCTGGATTATGCCTCAGTTTTTACCTGTGTATTCCCATTTATGTCAGTGATGCTGATTAAAAAGTAATTTAGGGCTAAATTTTGTCTCAAAAGTTTCTGCTTACTCCTTATGTGCACAGCATTCATTGTTGTATGTCTTTTAATATAATTTGCACTGTCTGTAGCTTCATATGTGTATTTTATTTTCAATTCTATTGGAGTTTATATTGCACATCACATCTATTATTTCCAGACGTGCAGCAGTAAAAGAGGAAATTCTGGTGTGGTAGTTTGGAAGTTCAAATGTATTAGTTCCTTTCCACTTTTTCTCTTCTGTAGACACCCATTTTGAATGCTGTAGTTGTGTGCACCATATGGACACACAAAAATTACCTGGCATATGTCACATGTAACATCATCTACATGAATTGAATTTTGGTTTCACGTAACCCCACCTAAAAAAAATTAGAAAGTACAAATATAAAACTTGATATTTTAGGAGGTATTTTGCCTGTCTGAAGGCTCAGAAAGCAGATGTGCCTTGGTGTTGGAATGAAGTATTCACTTTGTTCCATTTGAGGTTTTAATAATCAACCTCAAGTAAGCTCTGCTCAGCCAAATTCTGCTCAGCTAAACATGGCTAAGAGCTTGCAGCTCTAACATTACTGAAAGTTGAGGCCACTTTAGACTGGAAGCCCTGGAGTCAGGGGGTTGTCTTCTCTGAAGTATTTTTTTCTTTTTCCTATTGAGAATTAGTGTTAAAGCTCTTCAGAAAACTCTGTGTTTGTAAAATAGGGAAAATATTTGTGTGATGACTTAAATATTCCTTGAAGATAAGTTTTTATAAATTCAAGTAATTATTAAATAAGGTTTGCCATGGTAGTTTCTCTTTAGCCCACTCTCAGTTTCCAGTTTGATCATCCTAGCATCAGAAACAGCTGCTATGTTTCTGAGATAACTCTCCCCTAAATGAAGTTACCAAGAGCACTGCCTGCAGGAATTCATCCTTTCTCAAAACTGTCCCCTTTCCAAAACTGTATGGTAAGAAAAACTACCAAATTAGAATTACTATTCTGTAATCAAATCAGCAACCTTTTAAAACCCATTTTGAAAATTGAGAAATCTGCAAAAATTCTTGGCTTTCAATAAAATTATTAGAAATATTAGAAAGCTAATGTTCTATGAATAAATTCAGCAGCTGCAAACATCAACAGACACTTGACTTGGAATGTATGCATCACCTCACTGGTTGATTCAGCTGGAAATATAAGTGTGTATATTTTAAACATATTTGTATACCTGAAAGGTTTTGCCTTGCATTTCTTTTTCTTTTAAGAGGGAGTGTAAAGTAAAACAGATTAGTGCTTCCTGAAAAATAAATAAGAAGTCATTAAAGCAGTCACGGTAAAATCAAGCCATAGGCAAAGTTGTATCTTGTACAGTAACATGATATTCTCGGTGTGTGCCTGTTTAATATCTTTTAAGCCACCCTTGGGCAGGACCCCACTGTAAACAAGCTGTCGAGTTTGACTTGGAACATCCTTTTAAAAATAACACTAATAAATAAACATTCTGTCTTCACACATTTTGCTGCCAGGGATTCTCCACTTCCAAACTTAAAAGTGTAATGACTTTTAAAGGTTTGATGCAATAACTGCAGTCTTCTTTACTTTCATAAATATAAATACTTCACTTTCCATTGGCTTAATATTTTAAAATTAAAACTTCTGGTTTATTTTATAATTATATACTGTCATATTCTGATAAATACTGATATTGAAATCAGCTCTGTTAAATTCTCTGTCTGGCAATGTCATATAAATCAATAATGGTAATATAAGGCAATAATAGAAGACGAATTTGAGTTTCAGATTATTAGTAGCTGAATAACAAGATACACCAAGGAAATGGTTTGCAGTATACAGCAAGATTTGTGCATTAGACAAAAAGTGAGACACGTGGCCTCAAGTCTCTTCTATGATGCTTCATATGCAAACTGTTTATCTGAATATATCCTTCAGCTCTTCTTCCCTGTGCTGTTTTCATCTCCTTTAGCTGCTCACTCTCCCCTCCAAGGTTCTGTTGGCTCCAGGATTTGCTGCCACGGGGCTCTGGGGAAGGTTTGGGATCTCTCTGGATTCTGTGCAGTGTTGCTGGGAAGATCCTATGAAGCTAAGCCTGCAGTAAAGAAATCAAAACTAAAGGACTTTGGGAGCACTCCCAAAAGTCCCCTGAAAAGTGAAATGTGTTATCCCACATTCTGGTACCTCTGCTCACAGGTACTTCCATGCAAACTGGGGTCTGCCTGGCTCTTTCCATTTCTGTGAGCTCCAGACAGAAGCAGCAGAAATTCTGAGTGTGGCGTTTCACCACATCTGACTCTGAATTAAAAACATATTTTCTGAATAGCAAGCCCAAAGAATGCATTCAATTAGATGAATTTGTGAACAACCTGAGACACTGTTGCCACAGCATTTAAGAGGAACCACATTTGCTGGACTTCAGAACTGACAACACTTTACTCCACATTATTTGACACTTGATTTGCTATTGATTTAATCCTGCTTGCTACAACTCCTGGCCTGTTTTTTTAACTTTTTTTTTCAAATTATACTACTATTCAGCTTTTTTACATGGTTTCCCTTTGGAGAAGATGTGTGCATGCATAGCCAGTGTTGACAAATCTTAACATTTTATTGGGACTCTCATCTTTCTTGTGTTTTTATGTGCATGTTCAGCGCTTTAGGAGATGTGCATGCATGTTATAAAACTCAGCCCTTGCTTGAGAAGAATGAGATGTCGAATTCCTTTGGTTTCAGAGAAAACCAAAAGTGTGTGTCTAAAAGTTAGTAATGAAGTTAAATAAATGGATACATATTATTACTTTATCATTTTTATTTAAGTTCTTGGAGTTGGTCATGCTAATTTAACATTTTTTGTGTGTTTAAGACTTCTACACAGAGTAAAAGTGCATTTTAAAGGCCATGGAGCAGCTAGATAGGTTTCTCTCTCGGTAGCATAGATGACACTGCTGTCAAAATCAATGAAAACTGCAGAAGAATTCTGTGAGTTCTGTGTTGCTGTCACTTCACATAAGTATTACTGGCCCCATAATGCTGTTAATTCTTACTGGGTCACAAAGGACCACGGTGGTATGTAAGGTTCTCTGCGTATGAATGGCACAATGACTGCAGAGTAGTTTCATTGAGTGACCTTTCCATTGTACTGCTGGAAGTTCAAAGGAATTTCTTAAGCAGTAACTGAAGGTTCTTTAATGAACATTGTTTCTCAGCTTTTACTGGTTCATTTTGAAAGATATATAAATATTTTTTTTTGAATTAATTTTCTCTGCTCCGTTTCTCTGCATGTGGGATGCAAATGCTGTCTCAGTGTTGAGTATTACCATGTTTTTGAAGGATGCTCAGTACAGGGGATATGCTTTGTGCATAAATTGTGTGTTTGACAGTGGAATTTTTGTGACAGACTGTGGAATCATCAGATAAATTTCATTTGCAATGCCTGTTTACCTGCCTCATCTTCATCCTTGTCTCTATTCAGTTTGATTTAGATTCACTGTTACGTGGAAGTATCACCCTGCAAAATAGAAAGTTATTTTCCCCTGCACCATATGCACTTAGAAAAAAAAATCTAAAATGCTTTTCTCTTATTTTGCTTTACTCGGTGATCTAAGAGCCAATATTTTGTGAGCCACTAAAAGCTTAATCAGTAAAGCTGAAAATTCTGGTTTTTGGTATTGCAAGACATTCCTTTCAATTCATGGTAGGTTGTGAATTACTGGATCTTAAAACTGTAGTACCATGACTTATAGGGAATAAATTTTAATAATTTTCATAGATTATTGAAATATATTCCTTATCATTTTATTCTTCCTTTAAGGCCTATAAAGTTAAACTCATGATAATAAAATCAAGTTGAACTCATGATAGTAAAATCAAGTGGCATTACATGCAGAAATATAAAAAATATTATCAATAAAAAATAAATCTCTAAAACAGGTCTAAAATAGATTGTCTGCAAAAAATGTCTTATAGGTATGATAAATGGTGGAACAAAAGTGAATATTATGAGCACTCTCTTGGGATGATGTACATTAAAATAAGGCAATATCACTGGGCTCATGCATGGTAAAATCTTAGCTGTAAAATTCATTGGGTGAGTGTAGCATTTCAGAGCCATAAGGGTGTGTTACAATCACATGTGTGTATCTAACATTTTTTATACAGCTGACAAATTTAATTTTAATTGAAGGTCTGTTTAATCCTTAGCCTTCACCACAACTTCCTCAAGCACTTTAAACATTTCTTTTACTTTGGCTTTGGTGAAAATCCCAGGTGTCACAACAATTTCATATTGTTTGGACATAAAAACTGACTTCCAGTATGGAATGACTTTGTGTCTTGGGGGTTTTTGGAAGGTTTTATTGCTTTAGGGGTTTAAGAAAAAACCAGAATGTTTCTCTGGTTCAGTTATCTAATCTTTTCACAGTCTTCATTGCTTCTTGGCACTCCACTGGAATTTGACATTAACAGAAGAGTGGCAGTGATGTCATAGGAAATTTCTGCGGGTCACGTTTGACTTGTAGGCAATTTCTCCAAGTCTTTGATTTTCCTATTCTGAAGTGCCATTTCCACCTTCTTACCTCCAGCTTCTGCATTTTACAAGAAATCTGACTTCAGTACTTAGGATATTAAAAGTATGTATTAATAAACCATGCACCTTTGAAAAGAGTTATGGAATATATCCCCTGAGGGCCGGCGATAACCTTGTGGTTCATGGTCCGCAGATAATTTCAATCCTTCAAGCTCAGTATGTGCTTTCATTCAAAGAGCCAGGTGCCCAGGCTTCTGAATAGCTTCATGCAGAGCTGCCTAAACAGGTGGTTACACCTCCATATTTCTCCTCCATGGCTTAATTTATGTATGTTCTCGGGTTACTTTGTATTAACTTTATGGCAGCTTCACTCTAAAGATTCATGGACCATTTTTATGGGTTTGGTGAGGATGTGGGTTTTTTTTAATATGGAAGAACAGAATTCATCTGTGTCCATCCAGATGAAAGATTTTAGAGAAAGTAAAAAGGCAGGAAAAGAAAGCAACAAAGAAATGAATGGCTAGGTTTCGAAGAAGGATATTTCAGATGGAGGCTGAACATGGAAAATCTTGAAGAGCACGAAAGGTACAAGCGCTGATCAAAACTAAGCTCAAGCAGGAAGAGGGAAGTGGAATTGAGAGGCTTCACAAATGGGGAAAAGCCTCACAGAAAAACTGGGTTTCTTCCTAAAGCGCTTGATAGCTCTTACCGAGTGCGAGTAGAAAGAGGGGCAGCTGATTGCTGAGCTCAAGCCTAAGAGGCAGACATAGGAGTGGAAAAAGGAACCCTGGCACTCTGCTGTAAAGGGAAAGACAGGATAGGGTGCAGAAATGGCAAGCAGCAGAAAGGCAAGCAGAATGAAAATTTTAATTTGGAGGCACAGAGTTTTGCAAGATTGAAGAGGTAGCGCTGCATTAGATAAGATAAATTGAATGCAGAAAAGAGCAGAGGTGGAGAAAACGGCATACATAGTGGAATCTGTAAAGAAGATGGGAAAAATCAAAGTCTGCCTCTTTCCTGAAGTGTAAAGGCACGGAAAAGAAAATTTTAAAAACAAAACAAAACTCCAGCATTTTCATCACTTAAAATCAAATTTTTTTTGAATTTAAGTGATGCTGAGACATTATCAAAGTTTGTTGCTTTGATGAAGTGCAGGGTTAATCTGTACATGGCATTGTTTCTTACAGTGGTAAGAACAGTGCACCCAGGTGGTTCTGCTTCACCAGGGGAGAATGGGAAATCTGGGTTATGGGTCTTGCTGACTTAATGATGAATATTTTTACCAGAACTGTTTGATTCAAAACAGTTTCCCATGGTACTCATACAGTCTATGTATGCTTTAATCTTAAAGACTATTAAATAGCTTATTCAAGTAAATATTTTATTTAGGAAACAAAGTACTCAAGTCATCACAATTAAATAATTAATTTGGTTTATTTATGTGTTTTGCTCATTTGCAATGGTTTAAATGGGCATCCTTAGTTTTAGCATGTATGCTAATACACAGGTAAAGAGAAAAAGAAATGAAAAAAGCTTCAGTAAGAAAACAAAATCTACTTTATGATTTAACACTAATCAACCATTGCTAATGTGCTATAAAATAGTACTTAAGGTAGATACTGATTTCCATTATTAAACTTAATAGTCTTTGTTGCCTCATCTGCCTTATTCCAATATATTAAGCATGCAGACCCCATAATTTAATTATCACCTGTTAATATTGGTTCTAAATTCATTTTTGTGCTTTTGGGCTGAAGCTGCAATGATGAGCCAATTAAAAACCATTATCTGGCTGCTCAAAGCATCACATTTGTAGTTATGCTCAGTACTACATGATTCTACAGGGACTTTCAAGATGGAACATGCTGCCCTAATGCCTTTAGGGATTAGCCAAACAAAAGGAAAAATGTAAAGGAAATTTTAAATATTTTCTCTCCTACAGGATTTTAATTTTCAGATCTCTTGCTTTGCTGTACATCACAGCTTTCCTTGCAGCTAATTTGCATAGCTGTAAAAGTGTAGTGTGTAGCTGAATTACAAGAGAGACTCCTGAGACCCTGGGTTTTCTTTAAATCCCAGAGGAAGAATTTGGTTCAAGAATGTACATAAGGTACTAATTGGAAGGATCGTGTTAGATAGCTACTATTTGAATGAGACTGCTAAACTAATAAAATACAGCACATCATAACCTCAGAGATTTGATAATGAAAAAAGGAGCATTTAATTTATGTAGTTGTTTGCAAAGCAGCTAGAAAGAACAATAGGCACGCATTGTATCACGTCCATTACAATGTTTATTAATACAAATTACTCCTTTCCTCTTGTGTTATCATCTTGTTGCTGACATGGAATTTCAAGTGGAGGTGTTTCAAGTTGATCAAAATTTGTGCTTTCATGCTGGCTGCCTGAGAAATGGCTGATGTAGATGATGCACCATGGAATTTGTAAAGAAGGGTAGAGACATTTCACTTAGAAACATTTTTGTGTCTGTGTGTCTGTGTGTGTGTAGCACTGTATTATAAACTTCCCAGCCCTCTGAGTAATATGGATATACAGTAGTGTAGTGGCAGAATATAGAAAATAACTATTTGATCTGCTGTAGCTGTAGTCATAGAATTGTAGAACTCTGAGTGGAAAGGATCACCTGGTCCAATCTGTCTTGGCAAAAGTCCAGTCTAGACAAGTTGTCCCAGCACTTTGTCCACCTGAATCTTAAAATTCTCCAGTGTTGGGGAATTTACCCCTTCTTCCCTGGAGAGATTGTTGCAATTATTGTTCTCATTGTGAAAAATTTTCCTCTTGTGTGTAATTGGAATCTCCCCTTGTCTTTTCAGAGTTACTCCTTGTAAAAAGGAAGTCTCCATATTCTTTGTAGTCACCCTTTAAACACTGGCACATGGTAATAAGGTTTCCCCAAAGCCTTCTTTCCTCAAAAAGTACATTTCTCTCAGTCATTCATCATATGGCAGCCTGCCCAGTCCTTTGCTCAGTTGTTGCCTTTCACTGGACCCTTTCCAGCCTGTCCACATTGCTTTTTTATAGCAGGGACCAAAACTGAGTGCAGAATTTCAGGTGTGGCCTGACAAGTGCTGATGAAGTGGGATAGGAAATGCTTTGTTTCTGCTGGTGGTGCCCTTGCAGTGCAGCCCAGCGTGCTGCTGGCTCTCTGCTGCAGCAGCACACTGCCCACTCCCATTGAGCCTGTCCACCCCCAGCCCCTTTCCACAGAGCTGCTCCCTGCTCTGCTTGGTCCCAGCCCGTGCTGCACCCCGTGTTTTCTGGTTTGTTTGGGGCTTTTATATTGTCCTGCACATTCACAACACCAGGGTTTAAAGTTTCTAGAGGAGGCAGAGAATCTTCCTGTACAGGGAAATCCTCTCTTCTGGAGCACAGCTGACCTAGAAGCTCTTTTAGGGGCCTTGTTTGCCTGTGGTATAATGAGGGACTATCCTTTTGCCTCAATTTGTTTTGAGCACCACTGTCTTCAACTTGGCTTTTCTTGGACCGGTTCCTCAAGGGAATCAAACATCATTCCTTGGACCACTGCAGAGTTCCCTGGCATCTCTATGGAAACATCTTGTTATTAGCATGAGGTGGAATTACTAGTTTTAAATGAGCTTGGTGCTTTTCAAGGGAACAGAAAATTGCCAAAGAAAAAGCTGGCCACAGATGAAGTCAATGAGTATTCCCCAGCTGATGGATATGTGCATATTTGGGTGCTGGTTTGTTTTGGTTTGGTTGCTTTCTGCTTATTATTTTTTCACTATTTTATTATGGGTGTGTATTCTTTTGTCAGGGAGAGCTATTAGGAACAGGGCAGGAACCCTGCTGTGCCTTAAAATTAAAATGGGAAAAAAGGCTCAGGCGGGAGAAGAAAAGAAATAAGCACAGATAAGAAATAAGTGTAAATTAAGTTAGAAGGGTTAAGTAGTTTTGACCACAAATGGCAAAATAAATACATCTTATCATTCTTAGAAATTCTTCTGCTTTTTTTGAGTTGACCTGGATAATTGTAAGCTGTATATTGTGTTTTTTCTCACTAAATGAGAAGTTCACTCTTTTTCTGTCTCCCTGTGTCTGTTTTTCAAGTTTTAGGAAAAGCAACAATTCAGCAGAGCTGTTTATGAGTTTTTCCCACCACCCTTCTGACTAGGAACGGTCCACGGGACAAACTTGAAAAAATCAAGTTAATTTGGCCCCATTCAATATTTTAGCCAATCTGTGCACACATTTGGGCACTCCTGCCCAAAATTATTTGGAGGAAAAGTGAAGAAGAGCTGGAAGGTGTGAGCTGGGTGGGTTGAGGATTAGTGAGTAGATGCTGACAGCATTGGATTGAAGCAGAGGGCAGTTGTGGAGAACATCTACATCTGACAGTACATTAGATTATTGTCCCAACAATTTTGGAGAATATAAGACATAACAGAATATAAGAGGCAAGTTTTCTTTTTACTCATTGTTCACATCATATTTGGGGTTTTGGTAGTTTTAAATGCAAAGGAATCCTTTAATGTGGATTGTAGCCTGTAAAACAATTTTGAGATTACTCAGTTTCATAAAAGAAACTCTGGCTTGCCTGAAGAGACACAGTAACTTTTCTTGTAATTGAGATGAATACTATTAGTATTTTCATCAATCACTGTGTCAAGTGAATGTGTTTCATGTTTGTGTTAGTAAGTTGCCGAGACAGTTTGGCAAAAGTGTAATGATTCTAGGATATCACTTGACCCTTGCAATTGCAAAGTAATTTGGAGTTTAGAGTGAACCCCCTACTACTGTGAGTTCACAGTTCAATTCTTTATAGGCAGGAATGTGTTTAGCACAATCCTTAGTTTCCTTAGTTAGGCAAATCTAGCAAAGTTAATCATATTTTTTATAATGTAACACTTTGATCTCATCATGTTTGAGTAAAACTAATGCTTGAGAATCACCAATTCTTAAGTATATAAAAACAATTATGTTTGGCACTGGGTTGTGCACACAAACTAGCTGGATTTATTTGCCTTCTTTTTTAAGAGACACATGCCTTTAGCTCAGATAGTCCTTGAAGGTTTCATCTAGGAAGAACTTGCATATAATTTTGTTATATTTTTAATATTTGCTTAATAATTTTGTGTTTTGCAATTATTTTCTGTGTTCTGATGAATGGAAACATTGGTCTCTCAGTAAGAGAGATAAGCACTCGAGTGTCACAGGCTGCGTATATGCAGTTCTGTTCTGGGTAAAGCTCCAAATGTTCCTGCCTTCAAAGCATGTTCTGAAGCTGTGATTTGACTTTACATTCTGGAGGTACTGACTTTGCCTGAATAACTTCACATTTATAACAGGAATCAAAGTGGTTTGTACTGTATGAAAAAATGCTGTATCTTCCTCTAACAAAGAGGAATTACTCTTTGAGTAGAGATTAATTTTGCTGAAAATTTACATTTGAATTAATATTAAGAACTCTAGCTTTTGTGTCATTATTTACTTTATTCTGGCAGGCCTTAATGAGATACCAAGCTCTTTCCATAGAGTTAAAATCAGAGTGTTTCCAACATGCTGTTTTAGAAGGAATTATATTGTTGTTACACTAAATTATTGAGTGCTTATCCTCTCCTGTTGTGTTCATGTAAGT
This sequence comes from Melozone crissalis, assembly GCF_028551555.1. Classification (NCBI taxonomy): domain Eukaryota; kingdom Metazoa; phylum Chordata; class Aves; order Passeriformes; family Passerellidae; genus Melozone; species Melozone crissalis. Next base: position 38,791,726 of record NW_026535794.1, read on the forward strand.
GACAGCACAACAGTTTGGACAACTCTTTTTGTACAGAAATGTGTCTTGAGAAATTGCTTGGGATGCCATGAATCTTCTTCCACATGAGGAGATGGTTCCCTAATGGCATCTGAATTTGAACATTGATTAACTGATACCTTTTAACCATTGTGATTGTAACTCTTCACATCTTTAAATAGTTAGAAGGTTCAGTCAATATTATAGAAATGCTCCTTTACAAATCTTACTGTTACAGGAGGTCATGAGGCTTCTTTCTCCCTCTCATATTGTAGCTCCTAACTCAACAACTTCCTCCATTCAACAGTTGTGTGAAACTATTTCCGTCTTGAGATGTCATATTTTATCTGGAACAACTTTTATACAGCAAGAACATAGAAAACCACAAAAAACTATGTTAGTGGCATAAAACCAAATAGTACTGGAAATTGGCATTCATCAAACTTTAATTATGTATGGATTGCTTAGCTTGGATTATGGGAGATGGTAAGTGCCCTTGCTGTAACTGCTTAAGCAAGAGTAAGTGGATGATAATGATTTAATATGGAATCCTTGTTTATCATATATCATGCTGAGACATTTACTTTTTTCTCTCACCTTTGGTTTATTTAGTGGCTTTATTTAGTAGGCAACTAATTAAATACAGAATAAATATCCAGAGGTCATTGTCCTAGCTATTTGCATCCTCTGTTGTATGAGTTAAGATGATTTCTTTTTTATGGTCTTAATTTTTCCTGAGATGGGCTGGCTGCTTCAAACAAGATATCAGATTTAAAAGCCAAACATGCCCGCTGGATGCAGAGCACTTCCAACTTGTTCTCCTTAGACACAGATAGCTTGTGACACTGAATGTGATCTTGAGCTGCATCACCATAATTCTGCTGTGGGTACTGAAAATATGACTGGGCAATTGTGCCTCATTAAGGTTTTACAGTTGGCTGTTTTGAAGTACAAATATAGTTCAGAATGAAAAATGCTGTTTAAAATAAATTCAGTCTCAGTATGGGCTGTGCTACTTGTATCTGCAGTCAGCTCTTTAGAGACATGAGGTTCTTTCAGCTAAGCCCGTAGAAACATTGGATTTTAAGTCACTTTAGAGGTCATGGTGTGCAACACCATACAGTCTTTTTCATAGACTGCTTAGATTTCACCTTTCCACCCAGTTTTTCTACCCTAGTGTCTCTTTCCTGGATGTTGTTGTGGGGCCACATTCACGTATTGAAGACTTCAAGCCTCCTTGATTTATTAATAACCAGTTTCTATCCATTTGTTCTAACACAAACATTCTCTCATAAATTTAGCAAATCTTTTGTCCCCAGTGCTTTTGCTGCAAGCAATCATCTTTTTTCCTGGGCTGCATTTTTCAGCATGAAAAAAAAACATGTCCCTTCAGCATCCTCCTATAAGGTAGGCTTATGTAGTATCTCTGTAACAGTCCTGTTCAACACCTAATTAAAATTGGAGGTCTTTTTTTCAACATGGGTAACTGAAATGATACAAAATACTTCAGATGAGGTCTCAGTACAGGCTATACAATGGTATGAATACTCCCTGTTCTCTACTAAAATACCTTGCCTTGCCCTTTTCATGGTCAGATTCAATTAAATGGCTCATAGTCATCCTCTGACTGCCTAAAATAGGCTGCTGTTTCCAACTAATGAGTTCCCAGTATATACTAGGAATTCTTGCTACCAGTCCCATGTGCCCTTTGGACTGTTACTTTCAACCCAGTTCTCTTTCTGGGGTCCTCAAGATCATGCATTTCTTCCCACAGGACATTCAAATCCTCCTTCTCTAGGAAGACTCTACCTACTGACTCTGTATTCTCAAGAAAATGTATTAGTGCATCTTTATTTTTATCCCAAGGTCATTACCTAGAACATTAAATAAAGCAAGTCCCAAACTACAAACCCAGTATTTTTGGATGAGATTAGTCACTTTCATTAAGTATGGCTCCTAAATGGTAATTTATTTTTTTTTATAACTACAGTGTGCATTGCTGTGAATTAGTTTTTCATGTTGCCTCAGAGCTCAGTGGTTTATACGCAGATACTCACTACTTGAAACTTAAAACCTGGTGCTTCAGAAGCTGCAAGGTCACGTCTGATCCAAAGGCCGTCTTCTCTAAGGGCCTAGCAATCTGTCCAGATTTTCACCAAACACCAGGCAGGTTAGATAAATGGGCCTCTGTGGATGCAGCATTTGGCAGATTAGATGCCTGTTATCTGTTCTCTCCACCCGCTAACATATTGCTAATTAGGTTTGAGAGTGAGGTGAAATGATTCATCTTAGCAGAACAGTGAGTGTCTTTAGTAAATCCTTACTCTACTTCAATCTCAATCCACTTGAGAGAAAAAAGAAAATAGAAAGTGAGAAATGGTTCTGGGGTTGTACATGTATTTTTTATGTTTGTTTCTTTGTGGCCCTTATCTCTAAAAGTCCTTAGATTATCATTAAGTTGGTGAATATGAGACATTCATGTCAATTAGTGGTAAATGCAAAATAAATTCAGATAACCACAGACTGAAAATGTGAACAAAGAAGTACTTGGGATAATTCTTTTGTATGTTTGTGTAAATACAGCAATGAGACGGGTAGTTCATCTTTATGCAGTACAGAAGACAACTACACAATGGGTAGAAATACAAGTGCATGGAAAACAGTAAAACTGACATTCATGATCTTCCAAGCACTTGATTTTTTAACTTAATTAGGATTCTTTGAGTGCTGGTTGGTTACTTTTTTGTTTACTTTTGCCCGTGTGGGATACTGAGTTCTATAGTAGCATCTTCTGTAGCCGTTCCCTTATTTTTTCACAGCCACAGTGGTGATGAGTATGTCGTATCTAATGATCTGCAGTACTCTAGGCTCTTTCGGAATAATCTGACAGGTGATCTTCTCATACATGTCCTGCAGTTTAAGTTAAGAATTGTTCCTCAAACCATGCTATATGTGCATATGTCAAGGCTGGTGTTAACAAATGCCCATAGCCTGCTGTTTATTGTAAGGGATACCAACCTGCTATAAGATATTGCAGAGCAACATTAAGTAATTACAGTATTTGTCTGAGATATGAATGGCTGGATTAAACAGATACTATGTTTATATTCAACTATACTACATTTGTATTCAACTAGGAGAACAGTGAGATTGATATATTGTTCCTCACTTGCATAATACAGTATGTACTATAACACTTAAAAATGCTCTGTAATTGCTTTGGTCCTTTGTTGATGTATAAATGGCATATTTGTATGCATCTGTGTAACTGCCTTGTAGAATTTAACTAGTTGAAGAAACGTGTGACTAAAATAGTAACATTAATCTTTTTGTGGAAAAAATCTGTCTGCTCTGTGGATGTACAACTGCTGATGTTTATTGGTGTAAGAGGAGAAGTTGTTAGATAAGTGTCCCTTGGTCCGTAAGTTTGTAAGTGTTGTCTGAATATTAATCTGCCAGGTTGTGCTTGTCTCATGTTGAGAAAAATGACAACATTCTTACTGTGGGCACTGGGTTTGAGCTGCTTGGGTCTAGCTGATGATTTTTTCACTATTCAACTATAGGGAAGGAGCAAAAAAATGTTTCCTGCTCTCTTATGCTTTCATAACAACAAGGAGGAAGAGATCTGTGAACTTTTTCCTATTTGAGCAACTGCCACGAAGACTGGGGAAATGAAAGATGGTTCTCTCCATCTTGGGCAGCTTTGTGTCCTTGTGACAGAAAGATGCTGCAGATGTTGAGAGTGGGTCCTCCTAAAATTGCATTTTGCTGTGGGAATTTCAGTCCTGGGGAAATGACACCATTGGCATCACAAGGCCAAACAATGTATATACCCCCATGAAGCTCTTTAGATTATTTTGAGAATAAGGACACTAGCAGCTGTCACCTTTTAAAGACATTTCTGAAGGTGTGGAAGAGGATTGGAAGTGCTTTCTCAGATTTGTGGATCATGAAGGTAAAAGATGAGGCAAGGGGACTCAGGGTTAATTAAGGCAGCAATTGCTGGAAACCAGCAATTGCTTATGGCTGTGTTAATCATGCAAGAGCTGCTGTGAGACTCCTGATGTCTATGGCAGGGAGAGTGGCCAAGGATGTCTTTGCATCTGATAGAGCGGTAGTCTGTTCTTCTTGGAAAAAGCAGGCTTCCTTAAGCAGTTAATCTGCAAAGGAAATCATGGAAAAGCCAATTTAGTAATTGAAATGTATCTCCAGCTATAGGTAATAGGGTTTTTTGAATTTAATCTCCTGGCTCATGGAAGGCCCCCTGCTTGTGCTCTAGTTGGATTCTCTAAACATTGACCTTTGGAATTCGCATCCAGAAAGCTGTAGTCTTGGACTTCTGTAGATTTGTGTAAATGTAAACACATGGAATGCAGCTTCCTTGTAAATGAGGGAAAAAAACCATATTTGGTCATTTGCACAAAAAATAGTCCTAAACTTGAACTTTAGGATGAAGCTTGTAGTGTTTATACTCTGACATTCAGGGAATGCAACCACCCAAAAATGTTTGATGCAGAAGTTCATACAGTGAGAAATCTCATTGGGAATCTGTAATTTCCCACCCAAACAAAAAATGTTATTTGTAGAAGAGTTTTTTGTAGGAGAAGCTTGTAGAAGAGTTATTTGTAGGAGAAGCTTGAAATGCAAGTTTTCAGACTCTCCCATTTTCTTTTTATTTCCTTTTATTTTTTCTTTTAAAATTTCAAGCATTTTCAAAACTGCCCTCATTAATTTGTAAGAAAGGCAAAAAATGAAGGAGTATGTGTATAAAAGAGTAAAAAGCAGAGCTGGTATTATTTTCATCCCTTAGGAGGGAGAAATGCATCCAGATGCAGAAAGGCCTCGTGCAGTTTCCTTTATGGCCTGAGTAGGCTTGAATCTGCACTTTCCTTTTCCTGTGAAGATGTCTGGGGAAATCCTGTGCTGTGCCATATTCCAGGGAGCTACACTGGCTGTGTCCTTGGGGAAATGCTTGGATTTGTATAAATAATCATTCCTTGATTGCAGCAGGAAATGGAGCTTGGGCATTTCAGGGCTGTGCTTGTGTGAATTGGCTTGGGGGGCAGAACAGTTTCTATCAGACATCAGGAACTATATTACCTAAAAAAATTTCTATTTCCACACAGGGAGCTCAAGAAGAAGATTCTTTGATGTCAGATTATAAGTGAATACAGATATCATTTAATCTTTCAATAAAAATTTAAGACAATTCATAGAAACCTCTCTCCAAATCCTTGTCACAGCACTCTCTTGATAAAGAAAGTAGAAATTCTCAAATAATAAATACAAAACATGTAAAATATTTTATTAGCCTTTTAGCACATTATGTTAATCTCCTGATAGCTAATATTATGAGCAAGTCTATGTCTGGAGAGAGTAATAGCAGAGATCTTAGGAATGGAAATAATGTCTTTTTAAGTTCCCAAAGAGGATTCAAAGAGTTAGTTGATTGTTATGAAAACTACTGCTCTTAGTGAGCATATTAAATTGGTAGAGCATTAATCTGATTATTTGTAAGATGTTGTCCCTTAAGAATGTATTTCACAATGTAGACAGCTCAATTAAAATATACAAAATAAAGCCATGAAAATGAACAGCATTTGTACAAGTTAAATATTCTACCACATCTGATAGGAATATTTAGTATTGATAGATACATCATGCTCCACACTGAATCAGTAAAGTGTTAGAATATAATTTAAATTGTAAAATTCAGTGCTTTCTTTATAAGCTTTATTATAACAGATATTAAGAAATTGTTCTCAATTATTTTTCAGACATGTCAAATTATATGTTTTATCTTGTTGGGGTAAAAAAGGAAGAAGGACTGCAGAAGGAAGTCTTGGTTAAGAGGAAGTCTCCAAAGTCCTGTGAAGCTACAGATATTTAAAAGCTTCAGATCATTATTTGATCTGGTATCAGCTTCCTTTCTATACAGTTATGTGTCACCTTTTCTATTTCTTCTTTCCTGAACTAAACCTAATTTTAATGCCCCTTCTCCTGTCTGCTTCTTGGAGTCCACAAGCTGGTGGTTAATGGACTAGAAACTTTGTCATTCCTTTAATAACAGAAAGATTTTCAAAGTCAGCAGTGGAAGAGGACAAAATGGAAGTGCAAGTCCTAGGGGTTAATTGCAGCTTTGTTCCCCTTCTACAAATTTTCTCCAAAACCAGGCTTAGCTTTGTCTAATATTTTCATAGTGAGAGAGTACAATTTTTTTTCAAGACATCTGTGCTTCAATAGATAGAGATGCCTAAAACTTAAGTTGGATATAAATGTAATCCTGGCGTAACAATACTGATTTCGCTTGACTTAATCAGAGACTTAGCTGGGCTTTGTGGTTTCACAGAAGGCTGTTTGTTAACCACACTGTGTGGGCTCCAGCACTGCAGCTTGTCAGCAGCTCCCTTCATCTGTTCCTGGAGCAGAGGGGCTTAAAGCAGCGCTTGAAGGACAACGTGCTAAAAAATTAGCATTCAGCAGTTTTGCAAAGGCGCAGCAGTGCGAGCGTAGCAAGGTCAGGTGCATAAGCAAAGTGGGATTTCCAGTTGCCATTTCATGAATTAAAACATCAGATTTACTCATGGTCGGTTTTGTTTATGTGACTAAACTAAAAACATCAACAGCTTCACAGCTTCACGTCTGATTAGTATTAAATACTGTTCAGTACATGTTTCATCATGATAAATGCCCCCAAATTCAAAGTATAGCCTGAAACCATCTTTTAGTCCCCTGAAATTCATGTGGGATTAAAGGATTCTCTGATAGTTCCAAGCCTTAACCCTAATGTCTTGTTTCTGTTATTTGAACCAAGCCCTTATGAGTATTTGACAGTATTTTTCTGGTGTTTTGTGGTTGTTATTTAAGCTTTACTGAAATACTTTGACCATATTTTTTACTGCATGTGTTTTAAGTGATGCATCAGTTGTGAGACATATCTGTCACATAAAATGTGTTTCCAACTCATGGAGATTTGAGTCCTAATTTAGCAAAAATTGCCCATGTAACATTTCAGAGGTCAGAGATACTTCTGATTTTGACTTTAACCCAAAATCAATCAAATTACTACTCTCCAGCAGGGAATGAAATTAGAATTAATTAATCATGTTGGGCCCTGCTTCGTGGGCATTTTCTTTAGTCTCCTACTGTGCCCTCTGAAAGAAAGTGCTGGGATCCTGTGGTAGGCAAATATGAAAAATAAATCAACATAGTAGGAGCTAGTAATGGGCTTATACTCAGAATGATCAGGTTTATAAGCCAGAACATTAAGTACCTTCATTTGAGGCTGTCTTGCCTCAAATACTTGTGTCCACCTGGAGCTTGTGATTTATCTTTGTTGTCTGGTGCTGCACAACTCATTGTTGCACATATTCTCCCCCTGTGACCATACTTGCCCAGGAATTTCTTCAGCAGCACAGCATGGATAAGGACACAGCAGAAACTGGGGCTGAAGGGGATGAGGAATGCTCCTTCTGAAGGTGTAACCAAGGCTTGATTTTTCCCAAATCAGTAAAGGAGGAGGTATCTGGTTCAGATAGGAACTTTCTTATTGAAATACTCTGGGTGGTCCATGTGAAGGGTGCAAAAGAGAGGGCAGAGTGTGTGTAGTTGGTGTAAAGAGCTTCGACCTGTTGTAGGATTTTGTTTAGATTTGGGAATATTTTACTTGAAGTAGCTTTTTATTTAATACTTATTATGTGCTTAATTTCTGCATTTTATCTGCATTTCATTAATGGGAGCCGTTTCTTTACAAGCACATGCCAGGCTAAAAGAAGGATGTGAGAGACTTTGTCCATGTGCAGTACAAGTGACAGATCCTAAGTGTCAGAAGGGTTTGGCTGTGTTGGACCAAAGTGTCTTCTCAGAAAGCACCAATTCTCCTCTCAGTGTTTGCAATAGGCTGGGTGCCATAAAACACTGCTAATGTCCTATATATCAATATAGCAAAGATTTTTACATGTGTAAAATAGAAGTGCACATACTTAATGTGGTCATTTTTTAAGAACTGAAAAAATACCTACAGTATAATGAAAAAGTTGCATGATGGGAGAGGGGACTGAAAATACCAAAAAGTCCTTTAAAATCTGAAGTATTTCAATTTGTCTCTGCATTTATCAGGAATTACTGCTCTTTTCTTCAAGACTCCCCACAGTATAGGCCCCACAATTTATTTTGTGAAGCAACCAGTAAGATACATTTTTAGATCATTATAGAATGTAAAATCGAATTCTTGCCACATTTGCCAAGAATCAACAGCTGTGCAGCTGCCTGTTGAAGGAGCTGGTAGGTACTCAGTGGGAAAGGCCAGAAGAGGTGGTGGCCTCCCCAAAGATAGACAAGGATTATGTAAGGGTGTGCATCTTCTTGGCAGCTGGACAGTACTAAATAACGAAAAAGCAAAGCCAACAATAAAGGTGGAATTATATTTGTAGAACCTAGAGTGATTTGGGTTGGAAGGGACCTTAAAGATTGTCTGTTTTCCCCTGCCATGAACAGAGACACCTTCCACTAGACAAGGTGGAAAGCCCCATCCAGCCCAGCCTGGAACACTTCTGGAGATGAAATATCCACAGTTTCTCTGGGCAGCCTATTCCAGCGCCTCACCATGCTCACAGCAAAGAATTTCCTCCCAATATGTAATCTAAATCTGCTTCTTCCAGTTTAAAGCCATCACCACGCCCTGCCCTTGTGAAAAGTACATCTCCATCTCTCTTGTAGCCCCTTCAGGTTCTGGAAAGTGCCCTAAGGTCTCTGCAGAGCCTTCACTTCTCCAGTCTGAACAACCCCAACTCCCTCAGTCTGTCCTCTTAGGAGAGGTGCTCCAGGCCCTCCTCTGGACTCACTCCCTGTGGAGGTGACAGTGCTCTCTTGAAGCTTTTGGCAAATCTCAGTTTCTATCCTTTGTGTGATGGTCAGTGTAGGCCATTGTGCAGATGAGGGGATATATTCAAAATGTAGCTGCAATTATAATGGGAGCCTGTGGCTCCCGAGGGCATCCTGCTCAGAGTCAGTGAAAAATAACAGAAGTGTAACAGTTTGTAGTAAAAGATCAGTTACCAAGACATGTTTGTACAGGCAGGATACAGTGGTGCAAACTTTTTCACATAACTGAAGTAATTTATTACAGAACTTTTACCAAAGCTATAGATAAAAATGTTCATATACTCCAATCATATCCACCCACCTTTCTCTCTCCCTAGTAGTATTTATGCATGTAGAAAGAACAAAGTAAAGAGAGGATCATTCCCAGAGAGATACCACACTTTAAGAGAAATTCATTAAGAGATGCAGCATGCAATTCATGTTTTGATGCAGCATCTACCAGGAGGCTTACAGGCTCTGTTGTATATTAGCTGAAGAAATTGTTTAGCTTTCTAAGGACTTGTATAACATTCATTTCAAAGGAGTTGTAATTATAGCAATGTCTTCTGAGAGAATATCTTTTCCTCAAAGACAAGCCCTTATTCAGGTGGTAAATGTAATAAAAATGTGGTAAATGTAATAAAATCACAGCATTACCACTCAGGTCATATCTTATGCATGTGTTAAGCAGTTCTTTTCTGTTATAATTTTTCATATTTCAACTTGAAAGATTTTTCCTCTAATTTGTAGCTATACAAATGAGTCTCTGAGGATAAAGAAGGCTGAGTTTTCATGCCATTCACAGGCTGAGAAACTTGAATTCCAAATTTTCAGTTTCATCTTGTGACTGTTTATTCTTATTTGTGGGGCTTTCCATTTCTTGTATTGAGGCTGTGCAAAAGAGACTGCAGAAGTCACTTGAAGGTTAGAATAAAAGACCTGAATAAATCAAACCAAGAGATCTTAGTATAATGTAGAAATTAGAAAGCCCTCTTATCACAGTTATCCCTTAAAAGAAACCTCTGTAAGAAAACATCTCTCTGAATGAGAACTTCACTTTCTTAAAAAATGGAAGTAAAAACCTGAGAAAAACAGACACCCCAGGTCCAGAACAGTGCACATAAAACCAAAATATTTCTTTCAGTAGCTATACCCTTCTCTGCATTTTGTCACATATCAGATGAAATCATCCCTTTGATCCCCACTTTGAAACTTTCCTTGCTGGCAGCCTGAGTAAGCCTGAGAAGTGCAGAGCCAACTCCCTTGCGTTTGCTGTGCCATTTGAACACTGCCATTTTTTAAAAGAATATAATTTTCTTCTCATTGCTGTGTTTCTCTGGCTTTGTTAAGTGTGGGAAATTAATGTAGACTTTGGAAGAGTTCCATCAGCTCTGAAACAGCCAATAAGGAAAGAGTCCAAGAAGGCTCAAAATTCCAGCAGCAGTACCTAATTTAGCCCATTATTTAGGATTTATTTTGTTGTTTTCAGTTCTCTGTATTACTTATGCTGTCTTTAACTGCTTTGGCAGTTTGTTTGAGGCTCTGAAGCTCACTTTCAGGAGCTCCGTACTCCAAAGACTTCACACTGGCTGCCCTGACAGGGGAGTTTAAGCAAACTGAAATGAGTTGAAAGGTGGGGTTGAATGGCACACATCTCAGAGCACAAGAGTAGGCAAGAAGAGATATGGGACAGATTTTTCTTTTCTTAAGCTGGTTGGTTATGTGGCCCTAGAGAAGTCAAAGGACCTTGTACTGCTTTGGCTGCCCTCTGCATAATGGCAAGGCATCTCTCAGAAAGCATGGGATCCTTGGATAAAAAATTTTTGACAGCATTGCTTTATGAAGAATGTCAGAGACACAGATCTTTGTTGTCCTTGCTGCTCCAGCTGTGCTCTTAGTGATTAGTCTACCACTTGGATTTTATTGTATGCCGACTCTCTTCTATTTTTAATTCTTATTATATTGTTAAAGATTTTTAAATATGTTGTTTTCCCCATCCCATTTTATCCTTCATCCTCAGCACAGGACATTATATTTCATACAGCTCTTGTCTATTTTGCTTGAAGGAAAATTAGATATTATTTTGTTTTAGGCAGTGACTGTTTTGACACCTCTGTCTTGCAGTTATTTCTCAAATGACAGAGTAACACTTTCTGTATCTGTGCACAACATATTATAAAGGAAAACATGAAAGACTATGGTTATTTCATTACCATTAGATATTTTCATTATAGATGTTACTTGCTCCCCTACTGTTACATTGACCCACTGAAAAATTGATAAAAAGATGGTGCGAAATTGCCCTACTGTACATTCAGTTTGAGTTTGCTCTGTGCCATTTACGAACACTAAAAGCTACTTTAGTATGCAAAAGTAATACAGTTCTTGAATGGTTTTGAAGCAAAGAATACCAATAAAATTTACCTCAAATGCTTAAATAAAAAAAATTACACACAACCTCAGTAAAGTTCATTCTAATTTTCAAATTGAGCATGGTTAAATATAGCAGAATTGAATGCCTTGAGAGTTCCAAACTTATTAAAAATAGTCTCCTCTTTTATATATGGGGGGTTGTGCTTTTTTTTCCCCTTTAAATCTGGAACACTTTGTTTTAATCAAGAGATCAATTACTGTGCTGAAAATGCAGCTTGACATATTAGCTAGCTTGAAGAGAATGGAAACTTAAACTGTCTTCTCTCCCACCATCAGCCAGATGTTCAGACCTTCACCTTTTGATCCCCTGGGCCCGGGTTCAGGAATTCTGAACTCTCTGCCAAAGCTACAATGCAGTGTGCTCACTCTGCAGTAGTAATTTATATGTACTGTCAGGAGGGCTAGGGCTGTCTTTAGACCCTTCTGTTGATAACCTCACATTTATTTTTAAAATTTTAATAGGAATTAATGTCTTCAGGATTCTGCCTCTTATTTACATGGAAAGATACTTCTCCAAAAGTCCCATTTATGGAACATTATATCAAAGCATAATAGTACTAAAATACTAGAAAGAAAATTGCCTCGAGTTTTATCTTTACTGCGTAATACTTCTCCATCCCTTTGCATATTTCAATGCACACTCAGTGCAAGGGGTTCTTGCTCCATGAATTTAAAGGCAACAGAGCAAAGCATTCCTTGGGCTGTCCCCTTCTTTTCTCCATCACCAAAGTGGGACAGAGCAGTTCAGGTCTGCACAGTTCTGTGGAGATGCCTGAGATTTGGATCTCTGTGCCAGCCCCAGGCTGGGGTGCCCTGAGGAGGATGCATAGATTAACTCTATAGATGTACAGCATATGTTGGAGGACTTGCTGGTTTATACAAAGGCATGTGCTGAGTGCCTTGCTGAAGGAATATCTACCATTAGAAAAAGGATCCAGGATCCCAGTGTCAGTGTGCTCTGTGCCCACTCTGTTCCTTCTGAGACACAGTTACATCGACAAACAGAATTACTTCTATAAAACTGACAAAATTAGAGTGGCAGAGGATTTAATTAAATGAGATAACTCTGAAAAGTGCTGCTTCATCTCTTCAGAGCAAAATTTAGTGTGTGAGTTATTTGACTCTGTGGTTCCAGGGTAGCCTGTGTAGGTTTTTATGTTGACTTTGACTTATACTGGCAGTGTTCTTAGTGTGTTTCTAATTTTATGGGCAAGAAACTATAACTTGTTAACTGTAATATGTTGCAACATATATGTTAAACAGGAGACAGAAAGAGTCATACTGGAGAAATATGATCAACTACAGTAGTTAATGCCACTGCATCTTTTGGTGTATCCTTAACATCCCTATTATTTGTGCACTGACATCTTTCATCCCATTGACATTGGACTTTGAAAAAGTTTGGGGTTTAATGTGTGTGAGTTGTGTGTTCAGAATAAAGACTCCTGCAGCCCTGCTGGCTCTGCCCAGAGCAGTTTTGTGGAATACCTGATCCCAGGTGTGCACATAATGCCAAGCTGGAGAGCAGTTTGCATAGCAGTTGCATAGAATTGAGAGCTTGGGAGTAATTAAAAGGTGAAGAGGAAAGGATTGGTGTTACGAGTTACATTAACCTCTAACAATGTTTCCTGCAAAAGGATTTGTGCATGGTTAAGAGGTACCATTTGCCATGTGTCAGTGTTACTGCACTTTTCTCTGACACCTGCCAAAATTCTTTATTTTTAAAGTTTTTGTCTATATTTTCCTTAGGAGACCAGATGTCTTTGAAAGTGTGAGAAACACTGTTAAGTGTGTCATGAAGCGACTGAAGGGAGAACCTAAAGCAGTTATGTTTCATCAAAATGCTTTCACATTTCTATAAGCCTTTGAATCAGCGCTGTTTCAAGCACTGAAATTGAATTCTAGAAATAAAACTCTCATGGGTTAAATATTTTTGTAAACATTAATACATAATAGGAGAAATAGGATTAAATTTGTTTCTCTAAGTAGAAAAATGCAGTGTTGAAGAGGTTGGTGAAGCCACTGAAACCAAATATATTCTATGGTATGTGATATAACATTAAAATATTCCTGAAAGAAAATGCTTATCAGTTGTAAAACAACCATTATTTATATTTATAGATTTTTAATCATATTGCTCAAATGTTTTGCCTCCTAAGTTTAAATTATTTTAAATTTCTTTGCTAGAATTTCAAAACTATAATAAAGTTTATTATTTTCAGAGTAAATATCTGCATAGCATATTAAAATCAAAAAATTCAGTCTTCTCTTAGTTTATAAAACCTCCTTGGCTGATGCTTGAATTGAGAATCATATTCTTTATTACTACACAGCGGAACAATTTTAATTGCTCCCTTGAACATTACAATACTTCCAACCATGAAGAACAGCATAATAGCCATGAGAGTAAGCCTGTGTTATTTCAGTCACCTTTCCCATTTGACAGTGAAAATCATATGTTTAAAGAGAGAAGCTGCAGTCATGTAAAAATAATTTTTGAAAGCTACTGCTGACATGGTAGGGAATGGAAGTAAAGGAATTCCAATGAGGAATATGATCCACTTGTCCTGCAGAAAGAGAACAATCCTAAGCGAAACTCAATGAATAAATTTTCCAAAAACCTTTCATAAGCTATCCTTTAAATACCATAGAGTGCATTATTTGCCCCAAATACCAGAATATATTCAATACAAAAGGCAGAGTGTGACTAAGAAAATCATCTAAATGACAATTAATCAATGCTTTGTTTCTGGTTGAGAATGTTACAGGACAAAAGTACCAACAAAATTGAAAAAGGCTGGATTCAAATTGCCTTGTACTGAACAGGAAAGAATCTGTGAGCTTCAGTGAGCCTTAGATCAGCCTGCTAGGAAAACCACTTGAAAATATGGACAAACTATTTAGGCAGAAGTCAGTCCATTTTTTTCCTTTACTAAAGCACTTCAATGGAAGAATCTATTCAGTGTTATGCTAGTAAGAAAAAAAAAATCCACAGAAATTTCATAAAGGTGTTGTGGGATTTTTTTTCTTTTTAAAAGTGAATTTTTGTTTTTCAATTCCAGAAATGAGTATGGAAATTCATTTTCCTTTCAGTAAAAATGTCTCATCTAGATTTTTGTTAATCTGATGCCTTCAGTTCCAGATAAGATACTTCTAGGAGAATATCAGCATTTCTGATACACAAATCAGCCTTCATAGCTTTAGGGTAAAGTAGATGCTCCTCTCACTGTGAATATATATATAAGAATTGTCCAAGCAGCTTAATATGGAGTTTTTTATGCCCTTCTGGGATGAAATGGAGCTATTGTTGGGCAATAGCTTCAAGTTCCACTTATTTCTCTGTCTGGCTCATGATGTCACAGGCTGGGGCTGCCCCAGTGCTGTGCACTGGTGTTGTCAAAATGGCACTTTGCATCCAAAGTCTGTTCTGCAGTGCTCTCCCTCCTGCTAATGTGTGTGGAAGAGCAGCAGTAAAATTGATGCATAAGATGATGAGCTTACAAGACTCATTAACGTGACTGAAATTCTAATGATCATGTTCTCAGCACAGGCATATGGAACACTAATCTTTAGATGCAAATCAGAAGAATATTTTTCTAAAAGGACCTTTCTGTAGTGTTGTTATCCTCAACAACTTTATCTGAAATGACAGACAGTCAGGCCTTTCAAACAGTGTGCCTAAATAGAACTCTTAATCATATTGCATTTCCTCCCTCACCTGCTGTGTGACATTGCTCACAGATTTTCTGTGTAATTTCTGACCTTTGACTAGCAGTGGAAAAAATATCTCACTGCTGTATCTGGCCATTGTTCCTCTCTCTCATTTTGAGTACTTGTTTACCAGTTCTTAAGGCTGTATTCATGTTATTTACCATTGTCACAACTGAGCGATTTAGATCACTTAAGAATCACCGTTAAAGGTAATAGTAAAGTGGTTTTAATACGATGTTGTAGAAGTGCAGCTTAGCAAGGCTGGATGGCAAAGCTCACTCTCCTACATGGATGAAACATAAAAAGGAAAAGCGAGTTAGAACTGAGCTAGAATTATCTGCACAGAGACCTGAGATGCAAAAGGGTAAGGGAGACCCTCTCAACAAATCACAGGGTCCAGAATATGCCCCCTGAATTTCTAAACTCCCATTGGAGTTTGGGTGCACCTATTCCAGGTGCACTCTTGGAAGTCCTCCTACAGTCTTAGTCCCAGATTTGGGTAACAGTTTACATCTAATGGAATTTTAACTACATGTGTTCCATTAGTATTAATTCAGCATGCTATTAGTCACTTAACAAGGATCTCTTGGAATAAAATGGCTCACTGCCTTGGGTAAGGAAGGATCTCTTAGTCTCAGAAGAAAGGAATCCCACACCTTGAGAGGTGTCCCAGCTCAAGAGGAGAGTCACCTGGCATGCAGTCCACTTGCAATGTAGAGAACTCCAGTTAGACTTACCCAGAGATCTGTGGTGCTTCCAGGTGCTCTTTACTTGTTCCTTGACAAATGAATCTTGGAAAAGCCACACACTGTTCATGTGTTGATCACACAGTGGGTGCTCCAAGCTCGGATGGATGCTTGCTGTCTCATCTGTTTCTCTGTGGGTGTCCTAGAGGAGTTTTGGCCTGGCTATGGGTCAGACATTTACCTCCTTTGGAGCCTGTACCAAAGTACTGCTGGTTTGGTTAAGGGGGTCACAACTACTCTGAAGTAATTCCCTGCTCAGTGACCAGTTTGAAGCTAGACACTTTTTGCTGATCTAGCAAGTGTAAATGCTGCATACAATAGTTTCCCTGCATTAATAATAGGTCTTAAAATCCCCTGAGTTTGTTTCAAGTTACCTAAAAATATCAGGCCCTAAGTTTCATATCTCTTCCTGTTGTATCATACTTTACAATTGTTTGGAGAATACATTCTTAGTCAGAACACAGAATCCAGGTTGTTACTTTTAGAAGATTTAGTTACCAATTTTAGAGCCAAACTCCATTTTCTTTTTGTGAGCCTGTTCTATTGATCCATTTCTCTCCAGAGGAAAATGGGGTCAATACCTTAAATTATAACTATGAAATAAAAGGATACAGGAGAATCTTATGCTGTTGCTCTCTGGCTTTCACTTTTTTAGATTCATACCTCCTGTTTATCACAGCCCCTCATTTCTGCCATTTACCTTTACCACAGGATTGATCTCACGCTTGATCCTGCAGAAAGAGATCTTTTCATGACTGGAAGGAATCAGAAATATCTGCCACTTCCTCTGGGAACTTATTCCAATGAATTATCAGTGTTGCTACTAAAAGTTCTTGGTTTATTTCTGATTTTAATTCATCCGGCTTTAGCTTTCACATACTTATTGAACTTTAATTTGCTAAATAAGTTACCTTTAGAGTCCAGTATTCAGCAGTTTCTCTCTCACAACTTTCCAGTTGACTCAATGTTTCTTTTCCTTATAGCTCTGCAGATTTCCTCTTCAGATTTTTCTGCAGTATCTCTTGTAAATGCACTGCAGCATGCTGGGAATTCTTTGTGATTACCTTTGTGTTTTCCTGAGCTTTGAGTTCCTCTTTTACTATCACTACACTTGATGGACAAGCCCTATTGACTGCGAATTCCTCTAAACATTTTACTTTTCACCAGTCTTTGAGGCATTCTGTGTTTTTATCAGGAATCACCTTTCATCTTGGTAATGAAAGTTATTGAATAGTGTTTAGTCTAGAACTGATTTGTGGAAGAGTATTGGAACCACCTATTTAAATTGTGAATATATGTTCCTCAATCATGGTCATTATGTGAATGCAAAAACCTTGGTGGAAACTGTGGGATGTTGTTAAATTAACAACTGAACCAGAAGTTTGCCCATATGTAGGACCCATAAGTTTAGCCAATTCTTTCAAATGTTCTATTTCAGTGCACTTTCACATCATTTCCATCCCAAGCTTCTCTGCTGAAGCTGTCTAGTGCTTTTTGGGGTAATAAATATTTTTTTCTCATAAAGGTTTAGGAATTCTTTATTTATTCTGGTTTTACATACTGCTGTCCTAAAAGTTCTCAACAGAATTTGCAGAAATTCTTTAAATGAAACTGTATCCAATAGTGATTTGAGTATATACATTTTAGAATGGTTTCTGCAGGTATTGACTAGTTAAACCAATAACAAGGCAGAGTACTTCAATAGGCTGTTAGAGTTTAAAACAAGTTTCTGCTACATACTGAGCATTTTCATTATCATTTCTGTGGTGAGCCTTTCAGCCATCTGAATCCTATATAATAAATCACAGAGGGAGAAGTACACTGATGATGTGAAAATACTAATGGCACGTGGATGTGGCTGTTGCCAGCAGATGATATTAAAGATTCTAAAATTATCTTAATTGATAAGTATAACAAGTATTACTCTTGTTTTACAGATTGCAGACAATTGTGTGGTGTATATTTCAACTTCCCTGATGGAAAAAGCGGTTTATAATGAAACAATAATTCTTGTGGCATGCATTAATGCATTTTGCCATGCTGGGGGAAGAGGGTGTCATTTGAAAGCAGCCTGCATTATCGCAAATACCATGTTTTTGGTTTTTTAAATATTGACTCTGACATTCTTACAATAAATTAAGATTCAGTGCCAGGATTATGAGCTTCTTCCTTCTTATGGTTTCTGGTATATGATACCCATTTATCAAACTTAAGTGGCCAAATCAATAGAGTGTTTCCGTAGCAGATAGTAATTGCTTTAGACTTATTACCTATACTAACAGACTTTGAGTTCTTACCATCATTCTTCACTGAGTATCCCAAGTTGCTTTTTACAGCAAAGGCTGGTATACCACTATTTTTCCCTTAATACATGTTAAGTGTGTAAGATTGCTCTGGAAGAACTGATAAATGGGTGGATTATTTAAACTGACTCTCCACAATGTACAGATGTTCACAGTAGCCACATTCTCCAGTTGTTTATGCTCAGTCAGCGCTGGGAGGTCCCTTGCAGTTCATTTTATATTTTTGTTCATTAGAAGAAACATTGTCTGAAATAATACTTTCATTGTGCTTACCTTTTACAAGCACTCTGCATTTTCAGATTAACTGAAAGGTTTATTGGTGCTGGTATTAGAAAAATTAAGCTTTTATGGCCAGTGAAATGTGTTTTTCTCTCCTGAGTTAATGACTTGTACACCTGGCACTTTTATGGCATTTAATGGATTTTATTTTTAAACAGCTTTAATTAAGCTTGTGGTATCACATGACACAAGCAAGCAATGGGTTTTTTTCCTTATCTCACAAATCAAGATATTAAAATGGATTAATTAATAGATAACTATGGCCTTGAGATCTTATTAGAAGACTAAATATTTCATAGTTTAAGAACTGGATTATAGGATGCTATAAACTCTAGATATTATATCATCTTTAAATACACTGAGCTCACCCTGCTGCTTTTACAGGCATTTGGCTAATATTTTTTTTACAGCTATATACAGAAATTGCCCTTTTCATCTTCAGATGTATGCCTCATATACTTGGTTTAGATTGGTGCTACTGCAGAAAAGAGAAAGATCCATACTGCAGGGTAGGCAGATCATCTAAAATCCGGAAAGCTGGATGGCTGCTTTATTGATGTTTTTCTTATGTTGTTATTACCTTATTGCTGTCACTTTGCAGAGGGAGAAATCCCAGGGTGACCTTGTCCAAACTGCACTGTACAGCAACAGGAGAAAAATACTGGGGGGAGATTTGTTTTGCTGTTTTTAAGGAAGTTGTACTCTACTCAAGAGAAGTAGTATTATTCATTCTCAGTTTTCTATTCAGATTTATTTAAGATTATCTGCCCCAAGGGATGAGGGAAGCAGAAGTGAAGGAAAGAAAATCACATATGGATATGTAATATTCATATGGACAGGTGGAACATAATGCTTTGAGCCCAAACTGTTGGGAGAAAATGTGTGTAGTTCTTAACCCTGAGAGAATCAGTAAAGCCTTAGAAGTCAAATCAAGTAATAAACAAAGGATTTAAATAATATAGCAATGGCAGTAAGTATTATGGAGGAATGTTTTCATTTTCATAGCTCTTGAAACTTTAATGCCTATTTCATTTGAGCTTCGACTTTTTTCATAAGGACCAGAAAGACCAACCATTAACTTCAAAATGAACCATAAACCCTGGAAGATGAAGCAATTCATCTTACTTGTGTGCATAGCATCTGCCATGGTGGATTTCCAAGTCAATCTGTAGATGTTATCACACAGTAAAAAGCTGAGTGAAAATCATGCAGATTTGTAAACTTGGTGAGTTCTTCTCTACCACAGTATTATTTCAACATTTAAGGGCACATATTCTGGATATCTAGTGCTGCATATTTAGAAAGCAAATGAACAGCTGTACTGGGGGGACAGGGCTTTGCATTGAAAGGTGATTGAAAAAAGGCACAAGAAGACTATCAGATTAATCACGTTTCCCTTCTTCTCCACGCATCTACTTTTCTAAGCTTGTAAAACTAATATTAGACTTCCTTGATCTCTGAAAAACAGACCTGCAAGTTAATCCTTCTGTAAAAAAAACAATGTAGCATTTATCTGCCATTTTTGTGTTGTCATTTTGCCTTACATTGGATGTTCTTATGTCATTTATAAAAATTTAGTTGTTATAACTTACAAAACTTATTTATAGAACTCAAGCTTTAAAAGCTTACCCACGCAGCCAGAACATTTGCCAGGTTTACATGACCACTCTGTTTCAATGGCCAAAAGTAAAAACAACTGAAGATTGCCTAGTAAAAGAAAGTCTGGAAAGGCAGTAAAGAGGCAAGGCAGTGGTATTGTTTGTAAATGTGTAAAAACCAGTATCCTAAAATTCAGAATGGCCAACTTTGACTTTTTTAGGAAATAGTGTAGTCAGTTTATAAACAATTCTTATATTTACTACACTCTTCCTGTGGAGATCCTCATTTCATCTGGAGTGTTTCTGTGGGATGTAACAGAGAAGAAAACACTTTAAAGCATTATCTTATCTTCAAGTTGTTTAGTTCAATGACATATTGAGGGGCGGTTGCCACCTACTTGTTAAAATGTGAGGTGATAACAATTGTGCTCATGGTCTCTCATGCCTGTGCTGATGCTGCATTGCCAATGAATAAGGTGGGATAAAAAGATTGTACTCTTGCTGCAAAACTCGATTGTGAACTCATTCCGAGAGTAAAACTCGCGAGAAAAACTATTGTTTTGACTTAGTAATTTTTCCAACCACAGTGGTGTCATACCAGCTATCTTCTGTTGCTTGTTAACAGTTGTTTCA
The DNA here is from genome assembly GCF_028551555.1 of Melozone crissalis. NCBI lineage: Eukaryota > Metazoa > Chordata > Aves > Passeriformes > Passerellidae > Melozone > Melozone crissalis. The sequence goes on from NW_026535794.1 coordinate 38,812,288, forward strand.
TTAAGCAGGGAAATTCTTTCATGGTTTCATGGACTCATAAAAATGCAATTTGAGGTAGCTGCTTCTGCTGAATCAAATTCCACCATGTGCTCAAGGGAAACCACAAAAAGTCCTATTCTTCAAATTTTGAGAAAAAGGTCTGTGTCTATGATTTTGAATTTCAGTTATATATTGGGAAAGGGAAATCACAGTTATAACAGAAGTGATAATTTCAATTAATGTAGCAGTGTAATGTTTCATCTTTTTGCCAGGACCTGTCACCTCTTTACCAAAGGGAAGAAATTACCATAATGGGTGCCTTAGAGGCTCAGGAGTAACTAATGTTTATGAGAAATACAGTATGGTCAGGAAAAACTAGTTCCTTTGATATGTATATCATTGTATTTCCTCTATGGATGATGTGTGTAGTGGGTAAGATCCTTCAAAGATTGTCGGAGCAATCCTGTAACTTCATCATGTGTAGCCTTCATCAGTTCAATGGACATGTGTAAAACAGTGCTTAAATGCATTTGATACAGTTTCTGTAATCTTTCTTCCTTGAAATTCCATTTGCCTATAAGTGCACTGGATTCTTTGAATTAATTTACACTGAGATTTATTCAGATTAGCATGATTCACTACCTGTTTGTTTAGAAAAATACTGTGTTACCTTTCTGGCCTGGGACCATGTTTTCATTAAATGCAATGACTGTATTACTTAAAGGAACCTTGGCCTTTGATTTGGATCTCTTGTCATTGCTCTATGAAAAGTAATAAGCAGCTCTCATGGATTTGGTAAGATCAGTGTGTTTAGCTCCAGTTACTGGACAGATGAGGTACTAAACCTGTGATAAGTTGGTGTTAGCAAAGGGATATATGTCATACAAATATTTGGAGTTAGAATTGTGAACATGCCAGTCAACCCTACTTAGTTGGATGCTTGAGAAAAAATCATTCTCAGCAGTGCAGATTTTGGAAGCTGAGGGGATGTAGCACTCCCAAGGACTACAAAGACACTCACCTCTGTAGCTTTGTGTGCTTGCCTACAGTGAGAAGGAAAAATACATGAGCAGATAGAAATTATGACTTCCGTAACAGCTGTGTTCATTAAGAAGTATTAGGGGGGAAAAAGCAATAAAAAAGAAATTATCAAGAAGATTGGGAGACACAGGCATTAAATCTAGGCATCTTAAACCCAGTTATTTACTTCCATGTGTATGCATGCACAGGTTTTATTTTGTGAAGTTGTTTTTCTTGTTCCTTGTTGTGGCTACATGATTTCTTAAGTCATACAATGAACTTTGCTGTTCAGATGCTGTAATCCCTTCTCTGAAGTAAGATGTCATGTTTTAAAAATCTGTAGTCCTGCTGTTTTTCACTCTTGCTAGTTTTTTACACAGTATTTTAGCAGCAAAGGTTTATAGTGTTCAGTGAGGTTGGGCTTGGGTCATTTTTTACATCATTTTCACTTCTGCATGTGTCATTTTTGAAAATAGATTATGTTTAACAGAATATTAGTGAAATTTTAAGGGAATGTTACTGAAATTACCTTGGCCTCCAATGCTTGAATATCTTAAAAGATCCACACCACAGAGCCCTATTGCTTCAATAGCCTGAAAACTTTGCTCTGCAAGCTCTGCTTCAATTGCAACTACTACTAAAAGCTTCAGGAAGCTACTGGCTTCATCCGTAGGATGTGAAGTATCTAAATTTCACAAAACAGAGTTTTAAGTTTCTGGCACACTGGTATTTTGAAGCAATTTTATTTAATAAGCCTTCCTCTTTTTGCAGGAAAATCAGTAATACAGCTGTAAAATTTTACAAGGATCACCATGAGAAGAAGTTTCTGAGTATCAGGAGAGTAAAGATGATGTGTTTACAGGAGCAACCAGGAAATATATACAGAATGGCTGAAATAAACAACTTTTAAAGAGAATAAATTGATACTGAGCTCTGCGTTTCTGACCCATTAAATTGAATGCATTTACCCAGAAGTGCTAAATGCAATAAGAAACAGGGAGCTAGAGCTCTGTGTTTTGTTCTGTGAACAGTGACGGCTTTGGTTTCTCACACCAGAAGTATTTAAGTTGTTGCAGTTAGATATTGCAGAAAAAATTAAATTTCTTAGATGTATTTTTTTGCTATCTTTGATTATATTCCCATCATTACAGGGAAAGATAAAGACCATTTCCCAAGATACTTAATAAAATTAAATCTTCAAGATTATTGCCCAATTAAATGCAAACAAAATAAAAGTTAAATGACTTCAGTTTTAGCCATCAGTCATTTTGACACCTTTCAATCTTTATGCTGATTTAGTATTTTCAAGAGTATAGCTGCCATTGAGGAAAAAGAGCCTCAAAATTTAGCCCAATGTCCCATGAGTTAAATGCTTGTCCTTGTTAGTTATCTTCTGAGTTCTTTGGCTGTGTCAGATGGTGATGCAGTCAGGGACCTGCCCAAGGTACCCTACCCATGCACATTTGGTGCTGAATGATGCACTAGGAAAGGCTTTTTGAGTGCTGGATCATTTATACCCCACTCTAGTGAAAAGCAAGCTTATCCTAATTTTTAAAAGCAAACAAAAAATTGCATAATATTATAATGACTGTGGTAATGTCTCCAAGTGTCAGATTGGATCCTATTCAAATCAATAGCTGGCATTAATTTGCAAATGCTACTTCAATTGTTACGACACTTAGCAAGATTCACTGAGATTAAAGAGTTAGAACCTGTTTAGAGACAGATCTTCATTTTACAATATCTGTATTGTTCAGGCCATGAGCTAATAAATCATATACTTGCAAAAACAGGTCATCATGTAACCTAACATTTTGTTAGGAAAATTTACCTTCCATGGTATGTTTCATTTTTGAGATTGATTACAACACAATTTTAACACTTCTGATCACTAAAGAAATTAAAGTAGTTCTCCTCATGCTCATGTGGGTGGATGTAAAACTTATCAGCATAGCAGTACACACACATGGAAGACACCATGATAATTACAATTGTTATCTTTTCACTTAAGGAAAAAGGAGAAAAATACAAACATTTAGTAACAAATTCTAGTACGGAGTCATCAGAAGGAAACAGTGTCACTAGTTCAGACTAACCACAACCAAGTTGACATTACAAGAAATTAAGCACATTTACAGTAACACAGAAGTCAGCTGCATTTTATTCTTATAATACCACTGAAATAGCCAAATAGGAAATGTAAATACCTACCTCTAAAATAGGTGTATCTTTGTGCCACAAATTAAAATAAGCACAATAATTTAAAATTATTTCTACTTTAGGTGATTTTAAAGTATTTGGGAGAAAAAATGCAGGATATCATAGAAGGTACAAATAAATAATTTAATATTTTAAGGAGAGGTAATCGTCAGGCAGCAGAATATTTCATTTGGTGTAATGTCCATGGTACTACATAAAAACATTATCTTCATGCAGGAAAAAGGGGGGGGGAGGTGGTTAATGTTGGACTAGTTGAAGGAAGAAACTAAAGCTGATTAATTTAAGAAAATGACACTATATAACTTAAATAAGGAGAACAATTTTGTTTAATGCAAAAATAATTTCACTCCTGAAAAATTCTTGTTTCAGTCCAGGAATGATAAAAAAGATCTATATTAAGTGGTTGATGGCAAAGAGTAGCCTTCAGTCAAACTTAGCAATGGGCCTCTTGCTGTAAATGTTTGTTGAGTGCTTGAAATTTCCCAGATCTTAGCTGATGATGAGTCTAATTTTTTTTAAATGTGCAATTTTTTTTTTCCCATGTAGTTTTCTCTTGTTTGTTTGTTTAGTCCTAGATTATTTTAAAATATTTTGGAGACAAATAAAGGATATAAACTAGGAAAAAATCCTTAACAAATAGATTGAGAAAGGATCAAAATGAGGCACAAATAAGACACTTTTCAGGCACAGTTTTTAATTACTTGGTTTCCACTAATTATCATTTCATATTAATACAATAATGAGAAGCAGTACATCTGTACATAAAAGCTTATATGAAAAACTTCCATAAAAGTTATATAAAACATATACAGTTTATTACAAATCAGTAATTTGGGCTTAGGAGTGTTAATTTTACATAGTTTTCAGTTGCAAGGGTCTAGAGCCTTACTGTTGAAATTTTGATTTCACAGACAAATAAACGTCTATCTATTTTCTTTATCTCAGCCTTTTTGTTTGCTGCTCACTGAATCCAGACATGTTTGAGCCTCATGTGATCCAAGTTCCACAAGTTCCTAGGCAGATTCTTTCAGGGGAATAGCTGTTCTCCCTGGTTTTCCCTGCACCTTCCTCCCCTCTCCCATCCCTGTCCCCTGGCCCCGTTCAGTGACTGCAGACTCAGTAACCTCACACCAGCTACAGCTCCACATTCTGCCCTCATCGCTGGTCTCCACTGTGATACAAACTTCTCAGCCACATTCCCTGTGCTTTCCTGATGGTTATACTTCAGGACACATAAATAATGCTGTTTCTGTTGTACTTGGAGTGACAGCGTTATCGTTGTTCTCGGAGGATTTGTGTGAATACCAAGTTTGGGTTGATTACACTGAGTGACATCTGTTCTCCAGGAAAAATGGAGGTGATTCATAAAGATAATAATTTGTTTTCGTTGGGATAAATATATAAAGAAATGTGTGATGGTGGAAGTCTGGGGTCTGGTGTTTACATTAACACAGGCTTAATCTGATTTCTACTATCTGGACTAATTTTTGTAAATTTGCATTGTCATGAACAGAAGTTCCTTAGCCCAAGGCAGTGTTTCATTTAAAGCAACACAAGCAAGGTAAACTAACTAAAGCACTGCAGATTTTTCTAAACTGTGAAAAAAAACCCTCAGAAACAAGTTATTGTGGTCCTTCATAGAGGAAAGACAACCTGACCACAGTCTCATGTAACTAGCTGGAAGGATTTGGGGAGATTTCTAAAGATAATCAGTTTAATTCTAAATATTATGATAAAATCCTTGTTGCCTTTGCAAATCCTAAGAAATGGGCTTTATTCAGGTGACCTACTTGAAACTGGTGGGAACAGACTTCTATTGGATGAGTCTTCACACTGGTTTTGCTGTCACAGGAGGAATTAAATAGTATTTACCATACTTCAGTGCAGTTAGGATGTTATATAAATTTGTTATCACATTAGCAATTTGCATTATAATTACACTGAATATAGTACAATTTTTCTTGAATTCACAAAGATTAAGTAGACTTACAGTGTATGTTATGTTACAGACATGTAATATGCATGCATAAAATAATGAAATTAATTAAATATTGTACAGGTCATCAAAAACTAATAGATAAAGGTTCCAAACTTTGGTAACTAAAAGGAAGGTCTTGGATAGTTGGTGGATTTACAAACAAGGCATAAAACAAACTTTCGATAATTTTTAGAAAGGAAAATGCATATAATACTGCCTTACTCTAACATATTTGTTATTATATGGGATAAAGACCCTTTTATCCAAAACTCATCTACTCTGAGACTTATCCTTCTCCCACTTGATAGAAAACTGTTTGAGGCTTTTAAAAAATACACATATTTATGTGCAGAAAGGCTCAGTTTTGTTTTGGTTTTTTTTTTTCACTTAACACATGTAATCCATGGAGTTAATAATTTAAGTGGATTGGGAATCTGTGATTTGTCTGGGGTAAATCTCACTGAAATAATCTCCTGTCTCTCAACACCGAGACAGGGAAACAAACCTGAATCCAGGATGTCATATTTGCTAGATCTAATAAAAAAAGATAATGAGGGTTTTCCCCATGTTTTTGTAACAAAACAGATTTTTCCTTATTTATTCCTTCATTCAGCTAGAATGGATTTGTTGTTTCAGTTTAATGCTTAATTTGATATTATTTCATTGTATCACCAGAGATTGCAAGAAACCCTACTTCCCTTTCCAAAGGGTTGAATAAAACATTTTAGTAGCATTTTGGGGTGTTTTTAACTGTAATGAAATATCACTTTTATCCAGTTTCAGCTTAATATTATTTGTAAGTATATAACTCACTTTACTAGCATATCTTGTCTAACTATCATTTCATTACAGGGATATCATTTCACCCAGGAATATCATTACCATATGCATACAAAAAAAAAAGTTTTCTACTTTTGAAGATAGTTAATAATAATTTATCAACAAATTAACTGGTTGACAGCTTGTAAAAGAGTTCATTTGTTGGAATAGGGAGGGTAAAAATAGTTTATGAATAGCCTGAAAATTGTCTGTGTTAAATAAAAATGGGGAACTTTTTATAGGGACTTTATAAGTAGCTTTGCTACTTTGTGTTCATTTCTGTGTATCAGGGAAATTTTAATCCAGTTTATAATTATCTGTTTCAGATTAGCACACCTCTTTCAAATTTTGGTTAGCTTTATATATGGTGTCAAAATTTTATTTGATTCCAAATCTGTAAAAAGCCCATAAAATGGTACTACTGGAAATACTTTAATTGGGATACTTCAGGCCATTTTTAGCATTGTAATTTTCAAGGATAATGCCCCATTTTTAATCCAGAGCTAGGTAAAATAAGAATCTGGTTTTCTACTTGCAGTCATAGAGGAAAGAGAATTAATAACATTAGAATTAAGAAACAAGATCTGTGTGTAGTTGAAATTATCTGTATCCTTGAAGACGTTTTAGCAAGACATTATGATTCACCATTTCAATTGTATGCCTTAAGTAATTTGGATTTTTTTTTTTTTAAAAAGTCCACAGCTGATTTAATAGCTAGCAGAGGCTTCACTGAGTTCATTGCTGAATGTTATTAAAACCTTTATTATTTTTTCTTCCATGTATTTTACTGGTGTTAACTAACAAAAATCTGAACCTGTCTGATGAATATTCACAGATCACTTCAAGAAAATATTTTTAATGTGGAAAAAGAGCTACTTCTCATCACTTTCTCTTTTCAGACTTTATTTTCCATTATTTAGAAATGATCCTGCAATATCAGAAATGGTTCTGATTGTCTATATATCTGAAGCTGCTTTTTTTTTCTAAGTAGAAGTAGAATTGAAAGATAAGGTAATATACCAAGTGGTAAGTCAGTCCTAGAGCCTAGAGGAAACTCAGCAGGATGGAAGGAAGGGTCCTAATTATCATCTATAAATACTTTCAGAGTAACTGTGTAGATGAAGGAAGGAATTATTCCCAGTCTGGGAAGATATCAAGATAAAGAATAATGGCCCAGAGCTATTAGAAACAGTTTTTAACAATGGGCTACAGTTGTCAACTGCTGCAGATGGTAAATCTGCACTCAAGTCAGACTGAGGAGTTCTCCATCAGTGCAATCATTGGAACCTGTCATTCCCAGTTTGCTGATTCTGTCATTTGCAGAGAGGTCTTAGCTCACTTACTTGAGAGTAAGGTTTTGCCTGGTTTAAATAAAATCAGCTGTATGCATAGCTGATGTCACTCTCTCACATTCCTTGTGGCCCACTGCCTTCCTCAAACTGCATTAGTCCTGATGGGGTTTAGTTTTCCCTGAGCTTTCCCACATGCACTTGCACCTACCAAGCCTGGCCCAGTTTACTGTACCTGGCACCAGCCTCCATCAGCAAGGTGGGAATGATCCTTGCCTCACTCAGGAAAATGAGAAAATCAGAGCAGAGTAAAGCACATTGAACTTCAACTCCGACCTACAGGCGATTCACAGTTTTCTTACAGAGTATTGCCATTTTTATGAATAAAAGGCTGCTGGGGAGAACTCCAGAGCAGACACTGTGCCCAGCCCATGTGCCAGGACCAAGCTTAAAAGCAGCAGCCTCAGGTCTGTGCTGGACTACCTGGGAGGCTTGGCGGAGTTTGGATAAATGAATGATTACACATTGATTAAGGCAAGTTGGAGCACATCACCAGCAGTGTTAACACAAAGCAGTGACACACACCCACTTCTCTCTTGACTCTCAGCAGCTCCTGTCTTAGTGACATGAGTGCTGTGGTGTCCTGGATGGCTGGGGCAGGAAGAGTGGGGTCCTGGTGAAGAGCAATAACCATTGCATAAGAATGTGTAAGGTGCATGGAAAGCTGACCTGGTACTCACCTGATTGGTCATTGTGGTGATAAAATCAAGCAAAATAGAAGAGACTCATTCTCAAATGAAAATGCACTGTCTGGCACTACCAGTTATTGCTGAGAGAAAAATTTGCTGCCTGTTGAATTATCAAAACCTTTTGAAGTGCCCCAATCCTGATGTCTTCCCTCCTCTTTTAGTTTCAGCTGATTTTACTCAGCCAGATAGGAAGACCACAGCTTTAACAGTTTGGGGAGATGCCTTGGAGTGGCTGCCTAGAGCAGAGGCTAGACAGAGTTAAGAGAATAAAGTAGGTATTTATTAAAGGCCTGTAATAAATACACTTTGGGCAGTGCAAAAGCCTTGCAGAAGCTACACCCAAGATGGACGATGGTCATGAGTTTTTCAAACAAATCTAAGTTTGGTCCATTTGCATATCAGAGTTTAATTGTCCAGTTACAGCTTCAGGTAATGAAGTCATATTCCCCCACCTGCCCTGATTCACTTTTTTTTCTATTTTTCAGGGCCTGAGGCAAAAAATTGTCCTTGGTTCTCAGGCCTGGAAGGATTGTTATGTCTGACCAAAATGTGAGGACAGTTAACTAACACTCTCTATTGAGTTCAGTGTAAATACACTAATGCAGTACAAGGTTTGAAAAAATATAAAAGCTAAAAACTTAAGGCATCAGGGTGTGTGTTTTTTTGTAGGGGTGCAGAAACATAAAGTAACTGCATGCAGGGAGGAGGAAACCTGGACAAAAAAGGCATGAAGTTTGCAGATGGATTACCACAACAACAAAAAAAATGAGTGTGATGATGTGCACTAAAGAGCCATAGTTATGTGTGTTGTTTCATAATATTTTTTGCTACATAAATACAGTTTAATCAGTCAAATGGCATATGGTGAATAAAGGTAAGAGACAGAGTTTCTCCTGCCATCTGCTGCTCCAGAGATCATTGCCAGTACATTACAGTTCTCTTTCTGCAGCTCTCCTACAGCTTCAAATCTCAGGCTTTCAATTTCTTAGAATTGCATTGTGATTTACAAGTTTATAGATTGTTTTTTATTTAAAAAAAATTGGTTTGAAGATATGTGGGATGATGGGGTGAAAAAGCTACAAATTCTTTTGTTTTATCTTCTTGCTTTATTGACTCCTTTGATGCACTCAGCTATTTCCTCTTATATTAATTTCACCTCTTAAACATCCATAGTCTTATATTCCAAAGTGCAGAAATACTAGAAGAATCAAAGCCACTGTCATCTGCTCAATTACTCTTCTCAGAAACAAAATGAATAAACCAAAGTATGAAGTCTGACCAAAATTTCCAAGATGTTGCTTTCATTTTAAAAGTCAGATACTCATTTTAGAGTGTACTTTTTGGTATAAATAATTTAATAGATTATTTGTAAATCTTATTGACCTCCATGCAGTGTACTTTAATGCTGTTGGACGAACAAAAGAAACAGTAAGGCTGTGGTTTTCAAAGGATATTCATGTATTTGCATTCTGCTAGTCAGGACAGGTGATTTCAAACACTTTTAATTACTTGAATTTTGAAGAAAATATCTTAAAATTGTCATCCCAGATTCACTTCTGCAATGTCCTGAACATCACTTGAGCTCTATTTGTTGTGTTGCTCTTCACCAGCCTGTGTGCTGTTTACAGGAGAAACATTTAATTTTGCTAAGGCATTTGGAGAAGTGCATAGTATTTTTGTTCCTTTGGTAAAGCACCTGTGTTATGGAAGCGTGTATATTTGCATTAGGGCAAATAGATAATTTGGTGACAATCAGAGTTTTGAAGCTAATTGTTTCATTGATTCTAATTGGCTTGTTCTTCTACTTGCTCTTACTCTAAGGGGATGAGCTGCTTAAATGGCAGCTTTTTTAGGACTGACATAATTCTTCCTTATTTTTTGAAGTGAAAATAATAGTGCTTGCAGGGAAGAATTACCTGACTGACTATTTATGATGTTGAAGTGAGGTAAAAGCTAACCCACAGTATTTTCCATGTTTTTATCCCTCAAAGTGATGAATCATTTTCTGAGAAAGAAATAGGACCACTATAGTGAAGGGGGTATGAAAAAAGCATTTCTTCTAATATTTATTCCAAGGCGGACGCATCCTAGATTTATACCAAAGTAAGCTTCCCAAAAAGGAAGATGTCTCAATAGCTTCCCTACAAAATGCAATGTCAAATGTTTTTCTGTTGTCGTTGAAAACTTGTCGTGTGATCTTGTGACAGTAGGACCTCAGAAAGGGGATGTGGCAGCAGGGTTGCACCTGTTCTGTGACAGCACCCCGATGGTGTGACAGTGCACCCCTGCAGCCCAAACCCACACCCACAGCCACATGTGAAGCAGAGCTCGCTGGGTGCCAGATCACCACCATCCTCTATAGAATGTGTTAAGTTGAAACACAGCTTTTTGGCATTTTAGTAATACTTTTTACTTTTTGCCACATAACAGTACCTCAGGACAAAATATAGTTGTCCTTAATATTGCTGCTAACAGAAAATGCTGTGAAAATACAGAATTTTTCCTGATTCAGGTAGGTAGATCACAGTAGAGCGCAGAGTAAAATATGAGAGCTTTGTTTCATCTCTCTTTACTCTATTCTCTCCTCCTCCCCCAGTACCCTCTTCTCCCCCTCCCCTCTACTGCCCAATATTTTTTTTTCTTTTTTCTCCCCTTAATTTCAGGGGGGTTTGAATAGCCCTGTAAGGAGAAGAAATATGCTAGAAGGAAAGAGGCACGTGGGTCTCTAGAGCACAATACAGAACATAAAATCTGTCTCAGAGGCATAATTAGGTTTGCAATTAATTAATATTTGCAAACCACTTTGAGATTCTGGGTGCAAATTATTATTATTTTCATGATGTCACTGCTGAGACAGATGAACAGGAAGTAGAAACAAAAGGATAATCAGTAGATTCATGAAGAGCTTACACTGCCGCATTAGGATCATTAACAATTGTTTCTTCTTGTGTATCATTATTATCCAATATTGGTTTTCCCACTCTGGTGAAGGAAAAGTACAAGAGCTCAGAAATTATGAAATCTTATTGGCCGATGAGACAGAAAATACAATAAAAAATGAGAGGTAGAGAAACAAATATTTTCCTTTCAGTGATTCTGAATACCAGGTGAGGAAAGGGAAGAGTCATCAGTACAAGTAGTGTGTAATTTTATAATTTATTATTATTATTTTTTTTATTGTTATTATTATTTTGTTTACACCTGGTAAAATCTAAAGTGCTGTCCCCATGCAATTTTCTAATTTCATAAAGCAATTTTATTTTAATATATGTGGGCATAAAGGCTTTAGGTATTCCCCAACTGATTTTCACTGTCTGATAATAATATATTGGACAAAATAGCATTGCTGTTTGTGTGGGAGTTAATGCTTTTGAAAACAGCTAATACTTAACTACAGTGTATTAACAGTGGGCGTTCTGCTTATTTTTATTGCAAGCTTTAGCACTGTGCAATTTTCTTGCAACATGTTAGCAATAATCCACTCCATGCTGGCACTTAAGTATTTATTGAGCATTACCATTAAAAACTTACGGGAAAAAAGTGGATATCAAGAAAACCCACATTGCATCTTGGTATGGTATGGTGTCCATAAAAGAAAACAGTGATGAGGAAGTTTGGGCAGTTATTTTTAAGGTTATCAAGTGCTATTCCAAAAGAAATATTACATATTTATGGCATGTTTTTTAAACTACCTTTCATAGAAAGATAGAAGATGCTGAGCAGGAATGGACCCACAAGCATCATTAACTCCTGGCCCTGCACCAGACATCCCAAGAATCAGACCATGTGTCTGAGAGAGTTGTCTGTGTGCTTGTTGAACTCTGTCAGGCTTGGTGCTATGACCACATCCCTGGAGAGCCTGTTCCCATTCCCAACCACCCTCTGGGTGAAAAAACCCTTCCTAATATTCAATCCAAACTCCCCTGACACAGCTTCAGGCCATTTCCTCAGGTCCTGTTGCTGGTCACCACAGAGAAGAGATCAGTTCCTGCCCTTCCTCTTCCCTTTGTGAGGAAGTTGTAACTGCAGTGAGGTCTCCCCGCAGCCTCCTCTTCTCCAGGCTGAGCAAACCAAGTGACCTCATAAACTCACTTCCCTGTGCTGTGCCTCCCTGGATTCCCATGGACTGCTTGGCACCATGGAGGATGGAGGGTCATGGTCCATACATGCCTTCCCCATCCCTGGTCCTCTGAGGGTGATGGCAATACTTGGCACCATGGAGAGGGAGAGATCTTCATGGACTACTGATATTGTAGGTGTCTTGATGAAATTAGGCATTTCTGGCTGCACAGGCTAGTGGGGTTGGTGGTGGGATGAAGCTGTTTGCCAGCATCTTCAAGCAAAGGTTTAATAATGGCCTAAAGCAATTATTTAAGTGTCATCAATACCTAAAGTGTCTGCCTTAAGTATTTGTTTAGAAAAATGTGGTTTAGAGAAACAAATGCTCTGACAATTTCAAGGAATGAGTGAATCCTTACCTCTGGAAAAAGTTTCCCACGTAGCTTCTGATTGCAGAATTACACATCTTGGCTGTGGTATCAGAAGTGTGCTCAGACAGGAGTGGGAAGCAGTGTCCCAAGGGGTGTCCTCCATAAAAAGCCTTCCAGTTTGTGTAGCAGCCATTCATCCCAGCCTGTGAGAAATGTTCTGCAGGAACGCCACACTGCAGATGGGCAGGTCTGCACAGAGCCACATGAGTATGGTCAGACAACTGGGAAGCTGTGCTCGGAGTCAAATGCTAAAGAGGAACACTAAATATGGGGAAGGTTAGGAAGGGTTTGTTTTGGTTTGAATAATACCACAGAGCCCAGATACATGGGGGTAGTGCTGTGGCCAGTAAGACCCTGGGTCACTCCCTGGAGGTTCAAGGGTAATCCATCCAACTCCTAGGGCAGATCCACCTAAAGGAAGGGAGTAGAATAAGTAAGCTCATTTTAGCATTCCTTCTACTATCCTTGTTGAGTGGTAAAGCAGGACTGTAGAGCACATATAATTCTTCTGCAAGTTTCTTAGAGACTGATTTTTTTTCTCTTTTGGTATGTTGGAATTGACTATGCAGTATCTTAAAGCATTGGGCAGGGCTTTGGTTTCATCTTAACAGTTAATGTTTACAAGGGGTGGCAAAACTGTGAACGTTCACCTAGGCTGCTTTATTTATTCTCTTGCGTGCTGTAAAGAAATTTGGAACCTTCATATAAAATGTCTTTTGGAAGGTGATTAAGTAACCGTGCAACTTTCTCTTTCATTCCCCTTTTTTGTTACTGGCTTACACCTGTCACTCATTTATTATGTGATAGAAAAAACTCTTCTACTAATAACACAGGGGTTTTTTTGTCTCACAGATATTTACTTTATGCTTCACTTAGTTTCATTCAAATCAAGATGCCGCCACAAATAAGAACCTGATAAATCTCAGTGCCCCCTACTTTCCAGGATTCCTTGAAAGATGTGTAGCAGGTGTTTACAGTTAAACATCTGCATTGTCCTTCATTAAATTGTTTTTAATGATTTGTATGCATCAGTAGTCCCTTTGATACATGACAAGATATAAACATCAGAGGACAAAAAAACTAAAAGCTTTTTTACTAATCCAGGCACCCCTAAAACAAAAACCTCACAAAATATGATCCTTGGAGACATATCTATATAAAGACTGAGGGAAATCCTTATCAAACACAGTGTTGCATTTCTCCCTGGTATATTCTGTGGGTTCTTTCAGTGTGTTAAATAACTTTTGGAAAAAACAGTATTTTCACCTGAAAATGTAGCAAGGCCTATAGTCACTGTATGTGACCCAAAGCATCCCAGTGCATTCCTCACTGAAATGAGGGCCCAAGTCTACAGTGCCATGAGCCCATCCCTTAAGTCATCTCGTTGTACAAGAGCTGTTTAAAGTGCTCCTTGAGCATGTTTGACACATTCAAACATACGTTTCATCTCATCTGCCTTCAAAGAGCACTTAAGTAACACAATACATGTAATCAGACATTTTTTTTTCTGGATGATTGAATATCACATGCTTCAAGCACAAGTTTCTTTTAATCTCTTTTTTTCCTGGTCCAAATTAAGGCTTATATTTGAAAGGTATGGAAATGTATAGTGTTTATGTGGTAATCATACTTTGCTGTCACTGTTTTAAGTCACCTTCCAGACAAAAGAAATATTAGCTGCTGAATGATCTACTGGCTCCATAATTAACACAGGATTGATCACTCTTCCCCCATCCCTTGCATTAACAGGCTGCAGAGCCCAGCCTGCTTATGTCTCTCACACACGTAGAGCCACAATTTCTGTCCTCCCACCAGATGCTATCCAATTTTCTGTGCAACTGAGTATAACCCTGTAACGCAGGGCAAAAGCAAGCCAGCTTCTCTTTCCACAACTACTGAGGCTTATCTAAAGAGCAAGCAAATTGCTGGCAACCAGTTTGTGTGGCAGACCTGGCCCCCAGATTCTGACTAGGTTTCTGTCTTGAAAGCATTAGAAGGACTACCTTAAGAGGCTGCAAAAGAAAAACTTTTTCCAAACTCTACCTTCATCAAAACTGAGGTGAAAACCTTCGCATGAGGGAAGGTGGCTAGAATAATGACTCCTAAAGTACAGGAGTGCTGTTAGCTACTATTGTTAGGGATGGAGAGATCATCTGTATCTTCTTGATAATTGTCACAGATCAAGCTCTGTGGTTTTTTCTTTATGGCTCTTGGAAGAAATATAATTTCATCTTTTACAAAAAATTTTTATTGGTGAAGTGAAAGTGGAAAATTATGCGAAAATGGTTAGTAATGATTCAATCACAATTCATATTATTCACACTCATGCCGTAATTGATGCTGATAAGAAAGCAGAAGCCTTTTGTTCAGTCCCTCAATGCTTAGAACAATGCAATCATGCATTTCATTTTAAACTTTGTAAATTACCTGTTTTCTGAAATTGCAAATGACCCATTTCTAAACACAAGCACTCCGTGTTGTAATCCTTTCATTTTATTTCAATGTGAACAATGTCATTCACTGGCTCCAAGCATATAACTGAAGATTCTAAATTTTAACAATGAATATGTTCCATGTTTAATACTTGCAAAAATATTCAATTATATATGGTTATTTATTAAGTGGAGAACTAATTGAATGTCAGTGCTAAGCAGTGTGTCCCTGGAATTTAAATAGAAGTGTGAAGAATCCCAAGAGACTGTTATATAGCAAGGGAAAAGGAATATGAGAGTAATGGGTAATATAATATAAAAAGCAATAGACTTCAAACTTTAGTCTGAAAAGCAAGAGACTACTGTATAATTTACCTTTTGCTGTAACTAAGTAAATTGCTTTCATTGCAGCACTGGCACAATTTAGGCAGAAAGGGGCCAGTGACCCCTGCCTCTCTCCCACCCCTAGGTTTTCCCCAGCATAATAGGATTGGAACATTCTGCTGGAAGTGAGAAATGTAGGTTTAAACTATGTCAAGCTAGAGAAGGAATTAAAGCAGGAATTAATTCCATCTTGTCTGTATTCTGACCCTCCAGCAGTATTTTAGAAGTGAGCACCAATTGTGTTATGGTTGTAAAAGGAGGAATTGTGGTACCTGAACTAGTTCGGGTGGATTTGGGGCTCTGAAACCCTAGCTGACATAATCACTGCCTTACAGGCCATTAAAAAAAAGATACTTAAGCTGCAAAAGGAGAAGAATTTGAGGCACACCCTTCCCTTAGTGTTTTTCTTAGCTAGTTTCAACAGCTCCCAGCTCAACCTTACTGTCTGCTCTGGATTCCTTTCTGGGGCATCCTATTCTCCCACAGACAGGGACCTCAGGCACCTAGCCCAGTCCTGAGAGGCTCAGTGTGGACTCCAGGCATTTAGGATGAGAAGTAATGGCCCTCAGCATTGCTGGACCCACATCCCTTCATATATAATGCCAAATACACGCTCATCTCCTGCTGCTGCAGGAAACATCCTCCGTCATGCAGTAGTAAACTGGCCTCAAGTTGTGTGGGACACTGTTCTGTTGTAAGAGGAAAAGCAGGCAAGAGAGATGTTATCTCATCCATTAAAAAGGGATATGGTGTTTGGTTAGATAGTTGTATAAACTTTGCAGATGTGTGGTGTGAAAAATTTAAACAAAGTTACAGGAGAAACTTTACACAGGGTGTGATGTATGGATTGCAAACCATGGGCTCTGATTGATAAGAACCAATTTTAAAGAATCTTGTTTCGCAGAAACACTTCATGGGAGAGAAAAAGAAAAATAATAATATACTGGTTAAGGTCTTGATTCTCCTGTGTAGACTTCAACACTGAACACTGAAAATGCAGTATTATATTGTATGAAAGTGCAGTATAAGTGCTTCAACATCAGGGAAACCAGAAGTTGTAGTAATTGAAATAGCACATGGTTTTACTGCCTTGTTTTATTATTTTTGTTACAGCCTAAATTATGGCTGGTTATCTTTGATTGTTTTTGTGTTATTTACATTATAAAATGTTATCACTTTAATTAAATCCATACATGTATTTAAAACAGTTGTCATAATGTAGTTCATTTATTCTGAAACAGAGGTTCCTTATGTTCATGGGTTTTTTTGCTTTAGCAAAGGGAATAGCTACACTGCTGCAGTTATCATTAAAGCCTTATAAAGCCTTTTCCAAGTAGAAATGTCTTGGTACCAAAATAATGCACATGTGAGTAAATTCATTGCATTTGTCAGGTTTTGACCAGGCCAGACTCCCAGGCTTACATATGGTTCCACAAAACTTTTTCAAAAATATTAAGCCCACATCCCAATGTTTTAATACCAGTAATAGACCAATGGATGCTCTCTGAAGCACAGAAGATTTAGCCAGGTGTTCCAGCACTACTCATCTCCATATTGCCCTTGGTCCCATTCTTCCCTCAAGGTCAGGATCAGCCTGGCAGAGTGCACTGCAGCATAAGTGGATCAGCCTTTGGGCTACTCCCCCTTTTTCCAGTAGCTGCACTGAAATAACCCTCAGTCATTCCCTTCATGCGGGTGTTCCAGCTCAAAATGCTCTTTTGCATCTGGCTCTGTACCTGCAATGTTTGGGAAATGTAATTGTTCTGGCACTCAGTGTTCTAGTTTTTGCATATACCTCTTTTTATATCCCTGTTATTGCTGAGAAAACCAAACATATTTGTCTTTTGCACCTTAACCATGTTCTTGAGAACCAAATAAATACACAGTCTGTATCTCCTTAGATTCCTATCTTCAAGTTGTTATTGTGTTCTCTGAGTTTGTGGTTTGATACACTGATAGTTAAATGGAAAGATTGCTGACATTACTGGTAATTTACAGCTTCTGTGTTTGATCTGTCAAATGTACTTTCAAAGATTAAACATGGTCTGTTAGTGGTACAATTACCTCAAACTTTTTAGCCTGCAAATTCAAGAAAGAGGAGCTGCTATTTTTCTTTAAACTCCTGTCTTTCCCTCGCAGCCTCTGATGCTGTGAGGTGTTACCTTCTGCCCCTGTTAAGGGGCTATTCTGAATTCAGGTAGCTGGAGGCATTTTAGAAGGTAATCTTACAGCTATGCTTTCTGCCTTTTATGAAAAGTAATAATTATCATATTTCTTGTGTCTCAATCATCTCTCAGGCTGCATAATGTGAATGGGAACTCCACAGGCAGAATTAAAAAAGATTTCATTAGCAGGCTATGATCTTAAGACATCTATTTTTGCAGAGAACTAAATTGGTGGTGTGGTGTTTTGTTCCTATGGACTAGGGCTTTCTTTGAAAATATACTGCATGCATAATTCTTAGCTTTTGAACAAAAAGGTTTTTCATAGCTCTAAAAATTTAACAGCAAATGGTATTGTAAGTACTAAAAGGTGCACCAGAGTCTAACTCTGGCTTCTTTAATATTTACAGTGGTAACATTAAGAAAAATTTACGACAAAATATTTGAAAACATTTTTATTTTTACCTTAGGAGACTGAAGTACAGCTCTCAGATATGTTTACAAACACTCACTACCTGAAACAAAACTGTTTTAAAAGCTCTGTTAGCTTAAATAGCAGTACTGTTCTTTGTGGCAGGGCAACTAAAAAAATTAACCAGGTAAATTAATTTAATAAAAGAGGGAAAAGTGTATGTAGTAGGTTAATTCAACCACGTTCACCTCAGCCCTAGGCTGAAGCAGAGCAGAGAAGGGATGGGGGAAGAGCACAGCTCTGGTGCAGGGGGGCAGCTCATTCCCTCCCAGTTAGTGAATGGCCCACGCGAGCGCTCAGCACAAATGCTGTCTGTTCCTGCTCTGGAAGTGGTCATTCATTAAAGTGTTGTGCTGGCAGCATCTGTTAGGCCTTTCTGCAAAGACTTCGTGCCTCCATTTTTCACTTGAGTTGATGTTTTTTTAAGAACTCTTAAAATAATAAAAATAAAATTAGTTTAGGGTCAGTACTTGAAGCAAGAGCCTCGGCTCACTCGAGAGCACTGATTTATTATGGAATGGGGAAGGATAGGGATGGAAACATTGTTCAGACTTATGTTTAATCAGACCGAGTGCTTTTAATTAGCTGGAGAAGAAGATTGTGAACATTTCTATTTAAGTGTTCCTGCTCAGAGAAATACTTTCATCATTAAGAAATGATCAGCTCACTTGGCATAAATGAAGAACTCCTTATTGGTGTCTTAACATACGATGCCTTTTAAAATTGCATATTCAATGTAATAACAAGAAAGATGAAGCATCTGATAACTTCCAGCTTTTTTTTCTTTCACTTTATTTTTTTTTAAAGCTTGGGTAGTAATTGAAGTATAATTAGAGAACTTTACTTAGATCTGGATCTATTTAATTGATTTAAGCATGACTACACAGAAGATTCATTTCAGTTGTTGGTGCTTTTAAATCACATAAAGACATTGTTCTTACTCTGTTGTTTTTAAGCTGCTCATAAAAGAGTATTAGCAATGTAATCAAGGCAAGGATGAAGTATCAATGTGGTATTTGCATCATTAAAAATTAAAGTTAAGGGTATTACTGAGTTATGTTTTGACATGCAGTGAAATGATACTTTACTTGCTACAACCCTTCTGTTGCAAAATATCTTATAAGTGTGCGAGGAATATGCAGCCATGTCACTAGGGACCATTTTTTTAAAGTACTCACCAGAAGCAGAGAAGTAAATTTTTTTACTAGGACTAAATATTTATTATCAAAATTGAATTTTAGGAAAGTAAGCCTCTTCAGATTTAAGTGTGAGATTATCCAAATGATGTTTGTATTAAAATCAGTGCTTAGTCAAAGGCACACAGAAGGAGAAAATGTTACAAGTTTTGTAATTGTAATACTGAGGATCCCTTGTAGGAATATTTAGATTGTTATTTCTAGAATGATTCCCTGGACAAATTATTTTTTATGGACCAAAACTGCTTTTTTTTCCTCATTAAGTCAGATGTGTGATCCCTTTTAACTGGTTAATTTGAGTCAAATAAATCTTTTCCTGATATTATATGGGGACTTACTATATTGAGTTATAGTATATTTTCTACTAAATAAAAATGGGTATTAGAAAGGGGACATAAGCAAGCACATGCAATGCTCTGGTGATGATTGGCCCTGGCCAGAGTCTGTCCCATGGTAAATGTCATTTACCTTTGTTTTATTCCAGGACAAATTGTCTTGAATATCTTTGTATTTCCTGTGTGTGTGTGCAAGAAGTATCTATGGGAAGTAACTCCTCAGCCTTCTGTCTGTGCGAGGCTACACTGCTCTCCCCCACCACAGATAGAAAAGGATCCTCTGGCCAGTGGGGATAGGGCTGAGGAAGTGGTTTCATGATGGATTTAAGCCCATTTAAGTCCCCGGGGTCACTGAGTTTGTCCCTCGCTCTCCTTTATCCGTCAGCCATTCATTGCTGCCTCTCTCTGTATCAGCACACGGCTTGTCGGTTCAGAGAGCTGCTTTAGCTAAAAAAAAACCTTTTTTTCTGTAGTCAGATTAATTTTCAGTCCAGCTGCGCAGCTGCCCGAGCACTGATGCCAGCACAAACAAGAGAGCTGGAGCACACAATCATGGACAACAGGGAGGGCAGGACTGCTGCTCTCAGTAGCAGTAAATAAGGTGAAGTTATTCAGGGAGCTGCAGCCTGTGTGTGAAACAAAGTCTCAGTATAATTACAGATTTATTTCTTTCAAACCCTTGTACTTGTGAGTAATCCTAAGTGAGCAGAACTGGGTAAAATTTGCCATTCATTCCTTTTTTTTTCCCCTTTTAACTCAAAATATTTTTTCCAATAAGCCAGGTTATTTTACTGGATATATATATATATATATATATATATATATATATATATATTTATATATATTTATATATATTTTTATATATATATATATACATACATACACTGATACCTTTTTTCTCTTAATTAATTAAAGGGAGGTCTTTTTGTCCATCTGTCTGTTTTTATTTGCTCACAGGGAAGGATTCAGTTACTCATTCTTAAATATTTTGTAATTGATTGTTCTCCCTCTCCTACCCCCCTTCATAAAGGAGCTTTTTATCTTCATGTTACAACTGGAAATGAGACATAATGAAATTAATTGACTCTTCTGCCCTGTTTGATGACCCAGGAGCCTCTGACAGTCGGGAACTGAACCCAGATCTCTCAGATTTCAATACAGACTGGTATGAATACAGCCAGAGACCCTAAAGCCACAGCATGTCCTTTGAACAGATTACCCCCAGCTTTTTCCAGGAACTGTCATGGAAAGCTTTTGCAGCGAACTGGCCATGGGTCTCCTTGTTGCTTTAATTACAAAGGAAATAGATTTTGCTCCATTCAGTGTTGATCCTTTAAATTTGTTAGTCAGCGGAGCTCCTGGGATCAAAACACGTTTCCCTTCTGCTTCCCTCACTTGGGAGAATTATGGTCTGTATTAGAAAAATTAATTAACAATTTGAGAGGAAATTTCAAATGTAGATGTTACCCACACTGAGGAGAACAAAATTAACTCATTTAATGTCAGATTTTTCATTAATTATATAATTAGCCTCCTGGCACTTGAGAAGAATTTAATATGAATACACATTTTAAGTCCAGAAAACTGTGTGACCTTTTTTTGGGTGAAGTGGGGCCTTCTGCCTTTGTCTTTCTTCCCCCTCTTCTGGGTTGCATGTGAGCTGCAAGGTGCAATTTATTGGAGACAAGGACTATCAAGAATATTGCAATTACAAAAGATTAAGGGGAAAATGGAGCAACTGGAGAGATTAAGAGAGACTCCCAGGAAGAACTTTTGTCTGTTAAGCCTAGTACAAGAAAATAAATAATTCTGTTCTTTACTGCAAAATTTTCTCGTGTTTCTTTCTTTCTCTCTTTTTCTTCCTCTGTTCTCTGAGGATAGAATAGACTTACAAGCCTTTAGTTGAGTAGTGGTTGTGCAGTATAGTCTGGGCAAAGAGCCTCTCCTATGGGCAAAATTATTTCTAAATATGTTGGGATCATCTTGGCAGTCATCACACGTGTACGTGGCCTGTACAAAGAACCGCCTCTTGGGGTTGTCCTGAATATCATTAACAGAGATAAAGTGAACTATGCAGCACAGGTACACTTTGCTTTTTTTAGCTGATTGATGCCTATATTACACAAAATGTATGTATATAAAGCTCCCCACAGTTACATGAATAGAGCAGATGTGCATGGTTGTCTGTGTCATACTGGCTTTACCTGTTCAAACTGAGTGGTGACAACAGAGCTAATGCTGTCCTGAATTACACCCCTTTAAATCCATTTGAAGCCATGGACTCAATATAAGACTCATACTGGAATTTATTTAACTTCTAAAATATAGGAATAGTTTGACATGTGGCATCAGGATATTTTGCTATTTAAACATGAATTGCTCTGGTCTGTAACAAAGGCTTTTAACTTTCTAGGACATCACAGAAGGTTGTTCTCTTATTTTAAACTACTGCACAGCTGAAGTCTGAGAAAATATGGGTATTTCTCTGAAGTGTTACAAAGCTTCAGCAGAATTCATACCTGACCAGGATCCTTCTGGAAAGGCTCTGCAAGGCATGCTTCACCTTTTGGGCTGGAGCAAACTCAGAAAGAGTTTCCTGTGTTGGGTGCTGCCAGTTCCAGAGTCCAACTTTGAAGCTCAGAATAACACACATGCATTTGGGTTAGTAATTGAGCACTTATTAAAGAGGTTTCTTGAATCATGACCTAAGAGTCTAATTTGGGAAGTGCTGAGCAACCACACCTTGGCCTCAAAGGTATTTGTGAGGTCTTCACATAAAAATGTCTAATATAGTTACTTTAAAACCCCAGACCTCTAAATAGGACATTGGTTTGGTAGTTTGAGCCTGAACTTGCTTGTCAATGACAGCTCATGTATTTGTCAACATTCTTCAGGCATATTTTTGGAAATCTGAAAAAGTTCCCTTTTGCTAGTTGTTAGTTTGGTGGCAGCCAGGAATTCTGCAGCATAAAAACACACCTCCTGTCTGACCTTGAGATGTGTTCCCTTTTTTGGGAGGGAATTTTCCTCACCAGGAGTTGCTGTTACCAATGGGGACATAGCAAAGTGTCATACAAGGGTTCCAGTTCAACTAGATTGGACTCACATAATGGTATTAAGTTTTTTGCCCATGATTTCTCAAGGAGAATACCTCAACATCTTATTTTGCTTTAATGCTGAAAGTCATTGAATTACATGATGCTCGGGTCTATTCCTGGAATTTTTTGACACACAGAATTTCTGCATTCAAAATAAGTAGGATATTTCCACTGTTGAGCTAAAATACTTAGCAGAAGAGTTTCAGTCTGAAATCAGTTGAAGGTACTCATTATGTTTTCTGTCTTTTGGTTGGCTTATATTAAAATGCTAAAAGCTTGAAATTAATATTTGTTTTCCTACTGCTTTTGCCTGGGGCATTCCAGAAGCCCTTCTCCCCTTGCAGCTCCTCTTTCTAAAGGCATGTAAATTTGCACAACCTCTTGTTCTTCGTATTGTCCTCTCCTTTGTACTGTGACAGCCCCTTTCAGCTCGAAAAATGGTTGAGCTATACCCCCTCTACTGGCGAGTGGTTTTTTGCATTCGACTAAACAAAATACAAAACTGGATTTGGAAGGAGCTTATTTTTTCTTAGAATCAGTGCAAAGTTCTTTGCAGACTTGTTATAGCAGGATTGGGATAAAAAGTAAATGTTTTTATTCTCTAAGAGGAGAATCTGAATCCCAGAATATGTTCCAAATCTCATACAGTTAACTGGGAGCTTCTACTACCAACTTGCCTGTGTTCAGCGGGAGTAATATTCAGCTTATTGTTGGCATAATAGGCTTTGAAAGAAGAATTTGCCTGCTTTATTTTTTACCATCATGTCCATAATTTCATATATATCCTGTAACACAAGGGGAAGAACTGAAGAACTTGTGCCTATCTGTAGATTTTCCCTTTCTTCACACCTTTATCCCCTTTTTCACACAACCACGGACGAAGTCCTGGGTAGAGCTAACTGCTGCAGGAACCTCTGAAACATGAGGTCTGAATAAGCCTTCCTCACCATATGGATAGAATTTGAGTCCACACTTATGCAGAATGAGGAAATGAGTTGAAATTAAGTCACAGAATGGTACATAACTAAAGGTTTTCCATATCCAGTGTTTCGGGATTTTTGTGCTTCTTGTTGTTAGACACCCAACAGAACATATCTGAGCCCAGAATCAGTTTGTTTCAGCATGGGAAAAGAATTTTAAGGTCATTCTAGAACTTGTCAGGGGGTGAGTTTCTAAATAATATGAAGGAAATTCAGAGTTTGATGACTTGTGACATGACAATTATTAATAGCATGAAACTGGAAAGATTTAGAGTGTATTTCAGTGGCAAGCTCTCAGTTGTCGTCTTTGATGCACTTCATCAGTTTGAAGGTAAAATCCCAGATCTTAGCTAAACATAATTGGTATATATATGGCATAATTCCATAAGAGGTTTCAAAGTAGAACATCTTTGTAAATCAAGAACTTTGCAGTGTTCTTGTCACAAAGTTAGGACTATCACAAATGTATACAAAAATCATGAAAATGCAAAGTCGCCATTAATCAGCTGGAACAATTGTATTTCCTGATTTGATATGGCTTTGTGGATATGTGACAAACTACATTTCAGATGCAAGATTTTTGTGCTTTAAAGGTCAAATGCTTCAAATATATTGCATTCCTAATCAACGTTGCATTTTATTTGCCAGCTGGAAATGTACTTTGACTTTGTATGTTAAAGAAGGGAAATAGCTGTGAGCTGTTTTTTGGCACAGTACCATATTTAGGAGCAAGTAAAGTAAGGAAGAAGAATGAACTGAGTTATTTCTTGCTCCACAAAATTACTAAGGACAAGAAGATTGTATTTGTCAACTCCTCTGTGTATATGATAAATGATAAACACATTAAGTCAGCAAATACACACTTTCAGCAAATAGGTAATTCTAGCTGCTGATTCCTAGGTCATGCATTTGCTTGTCAGCTAGCAGAAACAATTGAAGAGGTAATTTGAAATCTTAAATAAAAACCAGGTGCATCTTCTGTGACAGCCTTTTATTTTTGCTTTAAAGGGTAGCTGTCACAGCATGTGCTCAGTGGCCAGTCCTGCTAACTCCAGAGGTTGCAGTAATGTAGTGGAGCCAATTGACTGTGCTAATATTTATTTAAAAGAAAGCGTCAGGATGCAGAAAATCAACCTGAAAGGAGTCTGAGGCTAGATGTGCTCTGAAGAGGTAATGCATATGGAAGATAAAAAGTAGTTGTACTGATTTTAGAAACAATATGTGGGAGAAGCTGTCTCCTGAGGCACATGTTTGCTTCAGGATCAGAGTGTGTGTGTGTGTGTGTCTGTGATCCAATCCCATTATGGGAGAGAGACTCCACAGTTTTAAACTTTAGAATGAAAATTTTAGAAGAGGTTTATTTTAGATAAATACTTTTAAAGAACCTGACATAATTTAAGAAATAGTAAATATTGTCTGCAGTCTAGTCCAAGTATATAATCCATACATAGACCTTGCCAGCATTCATACTTAGCTGAGTGAATGAATGTCATGCTGTAAAATCTCATTTAGCCTAATGAATAAACTCTTTATTTCCTATTCATACAGTAAGTTATTCCCAGGGAAGGTAAATGTGAATATAGACTAACAGATCAAATTCAGTCCTTCCTGTATGTTCAGACATGCTCTCTTTAGATGTTTCTGTGCCAATACATCACTATATTGCAGCTCTTTGGCAGTGACATCTGCACACCAAATGATTGGGAGTGAAACTCCCAGGCAGTAGACAAGGCGTCATCTCCCCATAATTTTTTAGCGTGACATTGCTGACATTTTTTTGAAGTCCTGCCTTGCTGTACCCCAGCTCTGCTGTGTCCAGGGCTGAGACCCTCGTAGTGCTCAGTGAAACCATCCTCAGCTGTGTCAGGCAGTCAGACCAGGGTAAGCATGACACCTCTGTGACATACCAGTGGCTTAAAGGAGGACTTAAAATGTGTATTTTTCCTCTTGACTTTCAGAGACTCCAGAGCAATCACCCTTATGGTAGGTGTATTTGGTTCTGTGAGAGCCAGGATAAATGGTGCCAAGTATCTGCTGAGCTGAATAGATCAGTACACAAGCCATTTCTAGCCAATTTATGAGGTCAGAGAAATCTTTTGCTTTCTGCAGATTGACAAAATGCAGACCCAAGGTGTTTGCTGAGATATAAATAAGCGAGTTGACTGACTTTGATCAGATTTGTCTTTTTCCTTGTAATGAAACATTTTCATTTTTTAACCTTGAATAATGTTTGGAAATGCAGAGCTTTCACCTGCCTCTTTTCATTCCCTTCCATTCTGTTGCCTCCTCTGAAGAGAGGAAGCTTTTTATGCAGTTTTCTCTAAGGGGAAAACATCTTTTGCATTGAACCTGGGAGAATTATCTTATTCTATTTTTCTCTGGTAGTGTGTGTTTCTTTACATTGGATCCCATTCTGACGGTGCTGATCTTGGGGCAGAGTTTTGTGTAATTATCTTTATTCAGCTGTTTAATTTTTACTCCATTGTCACCTTCTACAATCCACCTCCATGATTTAAAAAAATTATTTCTGTAGCCTTTTGTTTTCCTAATGATCTTCCTCAGCCAAGTTTAATCCTCAGTAAGCCAGCACAGCTCTGAATTGTATCATGGCAATGTTTGTCCCATTACTGTAATTTATGAGAGGCTTTTTTACGTATGCATGTGTTGGAAAAGGGGGGGATGTTTTTTCATTCTGCTGCAAGCAGCTCTAGTTGGTGCTGACAAACTCTTGAAAGATATATTTTCTGATAAGAACACGCTGGGGAACATAAAGAGAAGCAGGGTGTTTATTCTAGTGAAAATGAAATCATGGAAATGTGTGTGTCCTCAATAGTGTATGATGTATTGTGATTGTCCAGTGTATTTTTTTTAATATGATACAACGTGATAAACTCATAAAACCACAGAATAGTTTGGGTTGAAAGGGATCTTTAAAGATCATCTAGACCAAATAGGTGCTTGGGCAGGGCCATCTTTCATCAGATGAGTTTCAGTGCCGCATCCAGCCAGACTTTGAATACTTTAGAGATGGGGCATCGGCGACTTCTCTGGACAGCCTGTACAAGGTATTCTCAGCACCCTCTTTAAAAGTATTCCTCCTTATATCCTACCTATATCTACCCTCTTTAGAACTGTTGCCTGTCAAGGGGCCTGTCAAGGTCCTTCTGGATAGCTTCCCTTCCCTCAAACACACCAGCTGCACCCCTCACCTTGGTGCCATCCACAGACCTGCTGAGGGTGCTCTCAGTTTCACTGTCTGTGTCACCAGTGAAGATATCAAACTCTATTGGTCCCAGTACAGACCCTTGAGGGACAGGTACTGCCCAATTTAAGGAAGAAGAACAGAGCCTATAAAAGCCTTTTTAAAATAAAAAGAATGAAATTAGATATAATTTTGTATTGCCATCTGTTCTGAGGCAAATGTGCTGATTTTTTTTTTTTTTTTTGGTGATTCTTTACCTTACTTTCTTGCTCTGGTTGCATTCATCTGGTTACAGAAAACAAGTGTGATTCCCTGTGATAATGGATGTATTATTTTAAGCTCTGTTATTAGGAGAATGCCTTTTGTGCATTGGTTTTCATATCTGTTAATACAGGGACAGAAAA
The DNA here is from genome assembly GCF_028551555.1 of Melozone crissalis. Classification (NCBI taxonomy): domain Eukaryota; kingdom Metazoa; phylum Chordata; class Aves; order Passeriformes; family Passerellidae; genus Melozone; species Melozone crissalis. Next base: position 38,839,497 of record NW_026535794.1, read on the forward strand.
TCACAGAGCAGCAGAATCATCATATGAAGGGTGTTATATTAGTCATCAAGGGAAAATTGCCAATTAAAGTATGTTACAAATGGCTCCACTCTAAATAGTGTTTACTCTGCCCATTGACAGAGATTTTGCTTGCCTATCTTAAAGTAAATAGATTCCTTATAAACAGTGAATTTGAATATGAGCTGAAGTATTCCACTCATTAGAGGTACCACAGTCAGTTTTCTCATTTTCCTCTCCCTGCAGGATGCATTGCAGTGAGGCTGAACCTACTTCTGTAGTTAAAGAGACTCAATTACAAGAGACAGCCACCAGCACACTGAGGTGTTGTGTGAGGAGCTTGGGGCTCTTCACCTCAAGCTCTAAAACCTGTTACCCACTGTCGTGTGGTACAGCAGGTACAGATGTTCAACACGACACATCCTGGTTTTGAGCTTCTGCTGAACAAATGAAAACCTGATTATAATGTTTCTCTGAGCTGATAACAAGTCTTGTATTGTATGCCTGCTTTGGGTACTTATTGCATGCTCTGTAATCACAAAAAGCAAAAATAGCCCCTGAAAATCCAAAACTAAACTCTTAAGGCTCTTCTGAAATACACCATCCTTGGGTAATTGAGAACTAAACAGGCCTTCCTTATTAATGCCTTCTGGTAGTGTACTGGCTGAAAAGTAATGCTATAAAAGAAATTTATTTCAATTCCTAGAATATAACTCTTCACTTTGCTGTCAAAAACAATAAGCTGCTCCTTGGAAGCGTGGGTAGTGAGCATCTTATGTCCTTAAGTAGCTTCATGTGCGCAAAACACTGTTGTTTACCTCAAGATGTATTTTTAGTACTAGGTCCTAACATTTGGTAATGACCTGTAGATAATTAATGACTCCCCTCTATAGTACTGTGAATATTTTCATTGGCATCACCCCGTAGAAACATTTTATTAAATTTTAGCTGTTGTAGAGCAGTGACTTGCAGCTGTGCTATGTTTGACTGCAGAGAAATAGCTTCATAAAACTATTCTTTCACCCCTCAAGTCCAGGTCTCTTTCTTTGTATGATCCACAGCAAAGGAGTAGGCATGGCTCCGAACCTTTCTCTTTTTTCTTTGGTGTGCCTGTACAAGAAATGTTTTTGAATGAATGAAGAATGTCTTTAGTGTGGGTTGTTAAAGGATTTGAGAATATATTTGGCACGGGAATGGCTGCCCACCCCCACGCCTCAGTCAGGAGTTTCTGGTTCTGTGTTGGTCTCTGGTGAGGAGGATGGGTGTGAAGTATTTTAATGAAGCAAACTACAGTCTTTAAAATGCCTGAAAAATAATTGTGGGTGTATATTTGAATAGGCATTTCTTGAATGTTGATTTTTGGGCATCTGTGGTGGCTAGCATAACAAGACCTCACCGGAAAAAATAATTCCCAATGTACATGTAAATATATTTTCTGAGATTTGGAAGTAGTTATAAACCACAGGGCAAGAATATTGTGGTGACTTTCGCTGCAATTCCTGAACAAGGAACAAAAGGTGCAGAGCCACTTCTGCTCATGGTGTGATTACAGGGGTAATAAGTTAGTGTCAGCTGAAGCCCCAAACCACTTGGATTTTATTTGATTCATTAGTAGTGTATTAAACTGAGAAATTCTGGTATTGAAATGTACTCTAGGTAGCTATAACAAGTATGCCAAGGCCATATGTAATGAATAACTATAATGTTTTATAGCTGACAGATGAAAATACTTGAGGCTATTATAGGAAAGCAGACATGAAAAGGGATGAAAACAAGAACTTTTTTTTTTTGAGGCAGGTCAATGCAAAACTTATGAGTAACATTGTTGGGGAATCCTAATTTCCCTAAGTTGAGAAACATACATTTAAATTGTATTTGAGGCACTTGCCACGTTAAATCTCTCCTGACATTTTTATAAAATATGTGAAAGTTCAGAGACAAAGTTGTCCATACAATAAGGCATAGGGACATTTTAGATAAGCTCTCCAAAGCTTAAAAAGTAAAAAAAAGAAAAAAAAAAAAAGTTGATATTTGCAGATTTTCCTCCTTCTGTGAAGTAAAATTTATTTATTTGGTTTATGAAGTCAAAGGAAGGAATGAAATAAGACAGCAGTCTCAACACAAGAGTAATGGCTGTTGCTAATACTGCTTCATTTGCAAAAAAAAAAATATAATTATTTTTAAACCACTTTTACTACCCACTGTTTATGCTAGTTTGTTTACCACAAAAGCCTGTAGACAATGGCAGAGGGATTTTGAAGGACATGCTGTGTGTAATTTCTATTTGTAAATATTATGATTCTGTATTTAAACATAGTATTTGCAGTCACATCCTGGGAGGCAGCTGACTGCTCACACTTGGGAGCACTTCTTATTCACACAGTCATGTTTTTGGGCAAGATAAATAGACTTTACCTGTCAGTTTGCCAGGACCTCAGTTTCCTGATTTTGAGCACAAAGGGTATTTCTTTGCTCTAAATTTTTTCAGAGGGAGTGACTGAGAGGCAGGGGCGAGTTTTGTAAGGTGATGTGATTCTTAGAGATTTTGTCTATTTGTGTAGTTTCTGCTGCAGTAGCACAGCAAGCTGGAACATGGAATTGGCATGCTCTTAGAAGTTCAAAAAAAGAAGGAAAAAAAACCCTCACTGCAATAAAGAACAGAAAGTTAACCTTGAAACCAGACTGATTATCTTTCCTTCAGTTTACTAATTCATTTTCTCCTGTCTAGTGCCACTCTGTTTGACCTTTTACCTCTGCAGAGAAAGTATTCATGTAAAAGTGCTTCTTTTTTTTATATTGTAGTAGGATTTGAGTCTTGAATCAAAAAAAAATCCCTACCAATGATAAAATTACTTAAAAGTGAGTACAAAAATGCAAATGAAAAGAGAAATATGATTTAAATAGGGAGAATTAGTTTATGAAGAAATGTACACCAAAATGTAATACATCTAGATTTGTCAAGCAAGTTGATAGACTTCCCAAGTTAATGAGTTCTCGTATTTCACACAGGAACAGACATTTCAGTTCTGAATGTCAGAGAATTGTATTTAAATCATTCTGCACAAACACAGACTCCCTTTAAAGCGACAGGAATGGAAGTCAACCAACAAGTGTGGTTCATATTTTCATGTGATTCTGAAATACTGCTGGAAAAAAAAAAAAGCCTTGATCAAAGCTTGGTGGTTTCAGGGACCAAACCACCATACCCTGCTTTTTTATTTTGAAGGTTTGGGGTCAGGTTTTTTTGCTCATCTGAGGTTACAGTTTTAGAATATTTTTCCTAACATGATAAACTGAAAACAATTTAAAGTAGGTCAACTGGTTTAAATTTGAATCTACAATTATACACAAAAGACTTTTTTTTTTTTCCACAAAACTTGTTAAAAATAGGTGATTTTAAAATTGCAGGCACAGCATCATGCACATTTTATGTTGTTATAAGTGGTTCGTAAATGCTCTCTTTTGTGCCCTGTACTGAAGTCAGTGACAGTTTTATACCTGGTGTCACTGAAATCCAGATCCACACTTGAGTACGCAGAACTGAGCCTTCATTTCCCAGGAAAGTTGTGTGTCACTCACAGCTTCTCTGTTTTGGGGTTGGAAAGGTGACAAAGTACTGGAATTGCCTGCCCAGGGTGATGGTGGAGTCACCATCCCTGGATGTGTTTAAAAACAGACTGGATGTGGCACTCGGTGCCATGGTTTAGTTGAGGTGTTGGGGCTGGGTTGGATCTTGAAGGTCTCTTCCAACCCAGGGATTCTGTGTGAAAGCAATTCAGTATCATTAGGAAAATCCGAGTAATGTATTCCACAAGGGGAAGAGTGCTCATGTATTGAATGCTGCTGAATTGACTTCATTGTGTGCATCATGTTCTGAGATTTTTCAAGACCAGTTGTGGACCCTGTGGTATCTTTTACGCAGGAGTGTGTCTTGATACGAGTTAAAATCCACAGGAAATTTCTGTATTCTGACATTTTCCCAGTGACATCTACCACGTTTCACAGGGATGTATGTTTGCGTACCCGAGTGCCTCTGGGTGGGTGAGGGGGTTGCTTTCCAGAGCACAGCTCCAGTCCTCCATATGCTATACATTTAATTTTAAATACAGCATTTATGTATTTCAAGGGAGCTGCACTAACTTGCTAGTGTTGCCTCAGGGAGAAAGAAATTCTTTCGTGCAAAGATTGTCACGGGCGGTGAAGTGATAGCTGAAAGTAGCTGGCCTTATTAAGCAAAGTTCCTGGAGGTGTTTACATGTCTATGTAGCTGTAAAATAGCCTTTCTTCAGTCCTGAATTTTTTCCCTTTCTCCCAGTGTTTCAAGTTAATATATATATTGTTATATGCGTGCTTCTGTTTAGAAAAAGATTAGGAATAAAGACTAAATCCCATTTGCATTACTTATGCGGGTAGCTCGGTTGCTTTCAGTGTGTCTACTTGAACAAGTAAAATAAAAACAGATTTAATTCCAAATCCTTTTACTAACCAGCAGGGAAGAAGACTCATTGACCATAATAATAACAACTTAGCAGAGTACTAGATGTCATCTATAAATGATACACATTTTTTAGTCATTAAGTCACATTAAGCAGTACTAAGTTTTGCCCTCAGCATAAGTAGTCTGTTGCAATTGCATCTGTCTCTTCACTCTGCAGAGAACATGAAAGGAAGATTGTGTTTTGCCCTATTATCTAAGAAATTGCGAAGCTATGGAAAACAGATTACTATTAATAAACAAAATTTTCTTCAAAGGGCCATGCATACAGTTGTGAGGAAACAGCTGCTCTCCCTTCCAGAATGCACAATTGGGAAGTACATTAATTTTAAAAAAGATTATTTTGAAGGCATCAAAAAACAGTAAAAGTGCAGAAACTGTGATATGAATACATATGCCCATTGTTGTGATTCACTATGATCTGACAGAGGAACACATTTTCCTCTTAATACATAAACTGGTAAATTCTAAGGCTTTTTTTTTCCTCAGGCAGCTGGGTTTCTACTAAATTACCACAAGCAGTACAGGTGAACCATTGGTGAATTTGATCATATCCAAGTTATTTAAATAGTAATATGGCTTGAATTTTCTCCACCATGCCTTCTCTTTTCATTGGAAAATAGAGACCAGGGCATTTTTCTGTTAAAGCTCTTACACCAAATGTGGTGGTTTTGAAGAGTATCTGACCAATGGTTACAGCAATTAGTAGAGATAGACCCCTAATTAATGGGTGAATAACCAGTGAAGGCAGGCAGCTGTCTGGCATGTGTTCCCATGGCATTCTCTGGGCATCCACCAAGGCCTGGTACATTCAGCCAGTGTATTTCCTCCTCCATCCATTGCCAGCAGGGCTGGAATCAGCAGTGATAATCTTAGGAGTTGGGATGTTTTTCCACTGAGAGATGGATTTGTATGAAATCCTATTCATTCAAAGCAGCCCAAGAAAGAGTCTCCAAGTATAAACAACTTGGACAGGAGCCATCTAGGCAAGAACTGAACCAGACCACAGGATGAACACTTCTGTAGCTCATAGCCATTTACTTCAGCTGTTTTCTTTGAATAAACAAGATTTAAGCAAGCTTGATTAGGATAATAAACATAAGCAGTAGCATATGATAAAGGTAAGCAGTACAGCTCTAGTGTTTATAGGCTATGCCACATGGTTTTTTTGCAATGTGAATTTCTGCATGACTAGTGCAATGTTGTGGGATTCTCCTCGTGGTGGTAGCTCTGACTCAAAAACCAGCTGTTTGTCACTTAGTGCAGACAACCAGTAATATTACGAGTAAATAAACAATGATGAGAGCAGGTATCACCAGCAGCTGAGCCAAGGAGATGAGCTGGAACTGAAAATGGGAAAGAAAACAGCACAAATGTAATTTTCATCATGCAAAAAACATCTGTGTGAGTGAAGATTCCAACTTGTTGTTGCCAAGGAAATTATAATGGCAATTTCAACTGTTGTTGGTATTTTATCTTGATGTAGGGAACATACGCAGTGGTTATAAAAAAACCTGCCTTAAAAATGTGATCCTTAATTCTTCTATGACAGTCATTGATTACGACTTACAGATTAGAAGGCTGGTTCCCTCTTACTAATTAGAAATGTCGATTCTTCATTAGATAAAGTGTCATTTCTCATGTGGATCATGTGTGAGGCCCTGAAAGTAGTGAAAGTGTCACCTGAAATCTTGAGAGGAATTTTACAGATCTCTGAGTTCCTCAGCTCCATCTCTAAGGTGAAGACTGCTTTCACCAGCAGGTGCCTACACACTGGCTGTTTGCCTTCCCATCCTGAGAGCAGAGGCAGAGCGCTTCTCCTTCCAGCCATGCCCTTTCCTTGTGACCTTTATGTGACAAACAAGCGTCCTTTTCTTTAACCAATTTTGCCATCATTCTTCCCAGAACCACTTTGTATGTTTCAATCCTGCTTTTAAATACAGGCAAGGATGAAACAAAGCCATTTATAGGAATGGTTTTCTAATCAGAAGTTCTGATCCATGGGGCACCATGGAGGTGTGTGTACTGAGAAGGATGCAGCCTCATGTAGTTGTCCCAGGTGAGCTCCCCTTTCCTGAAAAACACATTGGAACAGTCCTGTTCTTGTAGTGAGGTCTGTGGCATCACCATTTTTGGGACTATTGTAGTAGCAGTTGGTAACTCCAGCAACAGCTGATAACTCCAGGTCTGATTTTGAGAGGATTCCAGCCAGTTCAGAACAGAAGGCTTCCTTCATAAGCCCCTTCCTAACTTTAGCTCTAAAGACTCTCCTGAAAGATCCTGGGATAAAATGATGCTGATGAAAAAACAAGAAATTCCTTTATATTTAATTTTCAGTTTACCCTGCCATGTATCCAGATAAGTCCTCTCACCCCAGAGACATTAAAAAGTCTCAGCAATATTCTTGACTTAGAAGAAGCCACGTTACTGGTCCCAGTCTGACTCTGGCACATGACCGTTCATTTTTGGCTGGCAAGTCAAGTGGTGTAAAGTTCAAACCTCGGACACTGCTAAGAAAATTGCCTGTAAATGGTGGTTTTTTCTCACAGAAGTCAGAATGTGGGCTGCAGTGGGGGCAGTCAGTCTCAACCAAGGGTTGAGACATTTTAAGGTTCTTTTCACTGTGGACCTGTGGCTGGTCTCCATATTTGAAGTAAGAGGATAATTTCAAATTAAGGGGAAAAGGTTGTGAAAATGTGTCCATTTGCCAGTAATTTCCAAGCGTGTTTTCTTCTGTTTACCAGAGATCTGGAGAAATAAGACAGCCTCTCAACTAAATTGACTAAATAAAAGGATTCTGCTTTTGAAGTATATGGATTTCAGAATCAAATTTCCTTTTTCTGTGCCTGTTGGCTTTATAGGCTTGTTTACTCAGGAGGAAATGACTTGTTTTATAATGTGTTTAACATCATGTTAGTTAATCTGTGCCATAATAAAGAGTTGTTCCCTTGTGTAAGCAAGCATTTCACGTGTAAGCACATGAGAATCTCCCACTGAAATGAGGGGGGGTCTGTATCTAAGCCTGTTCCTATGTTTGCAAAATGGACACAAGCAGACTTGTTGGTTACACAGCTGTATTATATGCTGGAGATAAACTGTAAATAGTTCTTTAAATTTACTTCTCATTACTTCCCCTCATTAATATTTTGGAACAGTTTTACTAGAAACTGTTTTATGCATAAAACTGAAAGTCTATATAAAGTGTCACAAAACAGAAATCTCAGAATCAGGCCACTCAGAGTAAAAGTTGCAAAATTATCTTGTCTCATAAGGTTTCAAAATTTCTAGGCTGTTATTTACACAACTGCCTGAGGACTCTCAAAGAATATAGTCTTGAACAAATCAAACTTCTTTAGAGGCCACTGGATAAATCATTTGTGAGCTGGGGAAAGATTCAATAACTAGTGGACCATCTAGAAGCCCAGCTTTCTGAGGAACAGCAAATGTGCAGACACTGAACAATTCTACTGCCTTGCCTTGTAGTGTTCGTAATAATCAGGAAGTGTGGGTGTACATATATTAGAAATAACCCTGTCTAAAACATTCTCAGTTACTGAACTGTCTGACTACTGCAGAATATTTTACACTAATATTTTTTTTAAGTAGTGTAAAGATCTTTTTTGGATATGACTTGAAAAAATTTCTGACATGGAATCAGCAGTCCATTATCTCAAAGTGAAGGACATGTTAGTTGAAGTTCAGTTGATCCATTCATCACTAATACATCGTGTGTGGCTTTTTTGTCATTTTTCATCATGTCTGATAAAAAGCAAGAATTTGCCATCATTTTTTTATTAGTGATCAAATCAACATATCAAATGCATTTCAAATCCAAAGCTTTCAGTGTGTTCCACGCATTCATGAGAAGTCCTTCTAGTATGTTTGAGCTGGTCTGCTTTAGTCCTGTCTGCCTCTCTCTCCTGCATTGCCTCTAAGGTTTCCACAGAAACTAAAAAGTCAGTGCTGTTTTAAAGAATGCTTTCTTCCCTACTACACCTCTTAAATCTTCCAGCTGCTCTGGGGTTTGTGTGTTATCTGTCTGCACTTAGTCACCTCATCCTTTTAAATTAGACTTAAAATTTAAAAATAGAGTGCCTGGTGGTGCCACCCCACTGTTGCATGTCATGGATTCTGATTAACTTAGAGAAGAGATAATGGTGAATTACAGCTGTTGTCAGCAAAGGGAAATGTTGTGAAATTAAAAAGTAGTTATATTTTGAAAAATAAATTACAATCCTGGGAAAGAAAAAAAACTCAAGGAAAAGCAAATTAGCAGTAACATGGAAATAATATCACTTGGCAGCTTGCAAGGTTGGAGGTCATGTTAGAAGGTCCCAGCCTATTCATTCTTCTGTAGTGTTTTTCATTCCTGGGTACTTGTGGTTTTCTCTTTTACTAAAATAGGGCTACAAATCATGCTTGATATAATTTCCCATAGAGACAAATCAGGCTGAAAAATATTTTATCTCTTTTAAACTTTACAATCAATTTCTGGTAGTTTAAAAGAGCTGGAACTTCAGATACTGGTATTACTTTAAAAGAAAAAGAAACAAAAGATGTGGCAAAAGGGAATTGAGCCCATGGGTGTGTAATAGGAGGCGAATGATTGTTTCCTACTCTGAGCAAGGCAAGCCTTCTGTGCAGGGTTTTATGTAATTTTCTTCAGCTGAACAAAGCAGAGAATACTTAACAAAATTGCCATTTTTAAAATCTCATTGTGAATACTCAGCATGCTGTGATCATACACTGTGTAATGGTGTTTGCAGTGAATAAATTGCTGTAGATAGTATAATATAAATAACTATTTTGTGCATTAAGAAGCAGTTCTCTTCATGATGGTTTCTATCTCAGGAATGCTCTGAGGACAGGGCTTTGGAGAATAAAAGCATCAAAGTACTCTTTGAATAACACCAGTCTGCTAAAGCAATAGGATATTTTTAATAATTTTCGGCAATATTATTTAGAAGCAAATAACAGAATCAGCTAAGTGATACTTACCTTGGTCTTAATCTATTTGATATTAATAATGTGGCCCAGACTTACTAATTTTAAAGACAGCACAGCTTCACAGCTTTGGCCAATAATTTTTAATGGCTCCTATGATAGGAGGGCAGATAAAATTTATCACAAGAAAAAAGGATTTGCTTCATACAGACTTTGGGCACCTTGATCAGGTATGCTGCAGGTTTGTTGCAAGCAAGAAAGAGGCAGGAAGCCCTAAAGTAAACTGCATTCTCACTTTGGAGGATAAATACACCTTTAGAAATATCTTTCTAAAACTACAGAAGACTGACAATTAAAAAATGCTGTACCACACTGAATTCCAGTGGTTTCAATAAGCATATGAAGCAATGTCAAGCAATACCCTGTAATGCATTATTGCTCCTTTGGCAGCTCACTGGGATCAGTTTTCCTATATGTTCTTCCAGTCAGGTATACCACAAACATATTGATTCCAAAGTGTACATGAAAACAGAAACTGGCTGCAATAAAAAACACATAATAAGAGCAGGATATAACCACTTGGAAAGAATTGCAGCCTGACTTAGAAAAATGTCTTAATATCCTCCTTCTCTTGCTGCTTGCCTAAAAGTACTTTTAAAAAAATAAAGATGGTCCTTAATGAAAAATGGTCTCACTCAGAAAACTGAAAGAGCTGAAAGAAAATCTGATTCAAAATTTTCAGCTGAATTCTCTCACTACAATGGAAATTAAGTGTTGTAAATGATTTGTCTGATGTGTCTCTCTCTGCCAAAGCCTTTCTGAGTGACAAGTGGCCCAATCACTTCAACCTCTGTTTCCATTATCAATAATTAAGTCTAGTGAAAGATACCGACTCAAAATTCATACTTATCTCACCTAATAATATTGGTATTCCAACATATGCAAGACATAAATTCCCATTTATATTGTAGGGTGACTAAAAATACTGGATCTAGCATAGACCCAAATTCAAGTGTTAGGTCATGGTAAGGCATGATTTTTCACTACCTGTTGAGTCTATTTAGAGTAAAATGAACAAATCTTTAAAAATGTGAATGTATATTGTAATTTACTTAGAGTAAAAAGTTAATTTACTTAGAGTACTTAGAGTAGATCTCTTGGGCCTCAAATTTAATGCTGAAAAATTTCTAGGTTTGGTGTAGATTATAACTAGTAAGAACAATGAGCATCTTCCAACATTTTAATAATGACACTTCTTTGCATCATCTAGATGAAGGAATTGAGGTGATGATAACTTTAATAACTTATTTAATTTATTATTTGAAAAGGAAAATTTTGGGGATTTTCAGCGGGAGAAAAAAGACATTAGAAATACTGTGCATTCTAAAATTGGGGGCTTTATTTATTGAGGAAAAATTAAGTCATCAATATTATAGCCCAAGTAAGCACTTATCTCTAATTCTGAAAGGGTTTATTTCTTTAATTGTTCTTTGATTGTACTGCCTGGAGACCAGCCTGCTAATTTTATTCATTGCAGAGGTATTATTAACCACACAACAGTGCCCATTGCCACAGGCAGTCTCAGTGCTCGCTGCTATCTCTTTGTTTTTGTTTTGTAGAAGTGTATTCTTTTGGCTGCTGTGGCAACTGTTTATTACATACATTTACCCAAGTACCTCCTGATATCACTGTAGCATCTGGGTAGGCAGCTGTGACTCCCTTTCCCTTCCCTACTCCACTGTTGCTGTGGCTCCCACTCTGCTTGGTCTTCATTTTCTAGGGAAGGAAGGAAACAAAATTACTCTACTGTAATAAACCAGCCCATTAGCATTTTTCACCCCCTCCTCACTTCTAGAAAAAGGTGCAAAACTAGTAGGGTTTGTTGATGGCTTTTGATGAGGGAAAGGAAGCAGGGTGTTAGGAGCAGTGGGATCTGCGTGTACCTGAAGTGGGGAAGAATGGAAGAATCCACCATGATGACGGAGCATTGAATTGTCAGCACACAGAGAGACAGTGGGAGAGAAACTACCCTCAGGCAGAAACTAGAAAATACATGCCCTACCAAGAGTAATAGCCAGTAACAAGGGAGTAATAAGGCTCGAGAGGTGGTGGATCAGGTGAGCTTCCAGGTTGCAGGGAGCAGAAGACAAGACTGGGACAAGAGCAGAAGAAATTCAGGAGATAACCTGTACTGCTGGCGATGTCTATATCCTAATACTGCCTATATCTATTACAAAGCTACAGAAACATGGCAGTGCCTTACAGGACTGTGATGCCACTGCTTCTCAATGGCACGTTTTTGCACTTTGTTGAATAGTGGGTTGGGGAGGTGGGTGTGAAACAGCTGGCAATGTATCAGTATAGCTGCTGCTGATTCGCTTCTTCCCAGATTGGGATTATCCAGCAACCACTTCCCCAGCACAGCCCCAATGCTCATCTCATGGTTGTCCCCAAGCACAGAGTCAACCTTGAGCTGTGGTGCAGACCAAAGCAACACTTTTGCTTAGAAGTTAGTTTCATTATTAGCACCTTAGTTTCATTATTGGTATCATGTTTAAAATATAGAACAGAGAGTATACTAAGTTTATTTTAATGAAACTTCATATCTGCTTCTCAAGAGATGTATCTCATTGAAAGCTGAATCTGCAGTCTTCTGGTTTGCCACATCCATCTTCTCACCTCACCAGCTGTGCTCCTAAATTATTTTGCCAATCTTATTGTGCTTTTGTATCCGCTTTGCCCTCTAGGCAAATGGCTTCCCAGTAGCATTCAGAGAAAGCAGCTACAAGCAGGATTTGCTCCTGTATATCTGTTAGATCTGCAAGAAGTGGGATTGCAAGAAACTATTGTAGTACTTAGAAATGAAGATCATTCTGTAATGAGCTTCTCTCCTCAGAGGGAAAACTCCTAAATATTGAAGCCAAGGCTCTGCACAATAAAAGACCAGGAAGAGAAATGCCCTTCCATGTGTCTTTTTTCCTACTGTTGTAAGTTACCAGAGATAGTTGAGAGGGACTGCATCCTCCACAGACTGCAGCCTGGCTCTGATGTGTGTTTCTGTGTGCTAAGGCAATTCAGATTACATAATGCAATACTAGGAGTGAGTTGCCATAGACAATGCCATGGAAAGTGAGTTTATGGGCATTAGTAAGATATCCTGCTTCTGCTTTATTCTTCACTGTTATAAAAACACTCTCTCCACAAGAATCTCTCCATTTCTTTCTGAGTCCTGAGGAATAGGAAGGCCTCCAACCAATGTGCTTTCCTGTTTTATTTGGCCTGATCAGTTCCCTGCTATGCACTGTTCGTGTATCAGATCTAGAAAACCATTGAAGTTAAAATCCTGCATGTTTTGTGCTACAGGCTTGCCTTTCCCTTGTGTTGAAGAGTATCCATTTTAATGGTGGATACCTGCAGGATTCAGAGACCAAGAATAGAAGGGTCTCTGAAATAGTCTTCATTTTCCACCTTACCAGAAACACATTACAAGTTTATGTTACCTCCAGTCATAGATGCTGGGAAAGAATGTGACCCCTCTCATCGAGAAATATAAGGGAGATTACAAATGATAACATTATTTTGACCAATCTGTTTTGTATGACTACTTGATAATCAAGGTAAACATAGTTATTTTCTTGACCTTCTGTATTTTGACTTTTTAAAATTACTCTCTGGAAATTACGTATATTTGTATACAAATGACAGCTAAAAATCAACTGTACTTTAATAACTTCTCCAGATAGGTTTTCATCTGGTATATCTCATGAATGCTGTTGTTTTCATACAACTCTCCTAATACATTATTTTGCATTTAATATTTTAGGATACTTTAAATGCAGGGAAAGCTTGGTGTTTATAATGCATTGCACTGGACAAGCAGTTTTTAGCAGCACTGCTTTCAAGTGGCTGCCTGCCTAAAAAATACTGAGGGAATAGAAAATACTCCATGTGGTGAGCATATTTAAAGCAAAGTTAATTCAGTTCTAGCAGCATTTGAAGTGTTTTGCTAAGAACTGTAACTGATGTCCATACATTTCACCTGCAAGTATCTATGAAAAGCCATGGCAGAACTGAAATATAGGAGAGGCAAAGGAGAGTGGAAATAAAAAGACCATTTTACATGTTTTCACTCCTTTGTCCTGAATTTCATACACTCATATGGGTGTTGTTCTGGAAGAAAACTGGCTCCATGTCCACCTATTCCAGCTCTTCCACTGAGCAAACTTCTGCAGAGGTGAAGTACAATATTCTGTGGAGGGTCTCATCAGCTGCATGGGAATAACAGCAGCAGACAGCTGGCTCTTGGCAAGTCATTAATAACTTCAAGTCTCCAGGAGCTCAGCTGCACCTCCTTGCTCTTATGTTACATATTCCACTTGGGAGGTAACACTGGAAAAGTAGGGAGTGCCAGTTCAGAGCCACACTACAACCTCTCTGCTGGTTCCTTGATTGTCCCACCCTGCACAGTCATTGCCTTGTCAGCATCTGGGCTCACCCTGGGAGGCTGCACTGCTGGTCTCACAGCAGACCTGTCCTCCTAAGAGTCCATCCAGCAACCTTAGGGTTCATCCACTTCCACCTGGAGCTGCCCAGGCACCGTTGTCTCTCCCTTGGAGCTGACTGTGTAGCAGCAGGTTCGTCACAGGCAGCCCGTGTGTGCTCTGGCCCTGGGTCAGCTGAGTTCAGGGCAGATTTAGTCTGCCTTTTGCTGAGAAGGTGCACATCTAAATCTGTTCTTCCAAAGATTGCAGAACTTCAGGCACTGAGCTGTTTGGTGCACTTTCTTTGAGATCTGTGGTTTGGTTGCCAGTAACTTTATTAGAGCTGGGATATAAATCATACTGAATGTAAAACATTTGGGCTTCAGTGTGTTGGGCAGATATCCATGTAGAGAGGAGGGTAATTAAATCCCCTTGCATTTTAAACCTCACAGAATAAGGCTCTGGCTGACGTCTTGCACACGTGGGAATTTTCTCTGGTGAAGTCTGTTCTGGTTGCCGGTATAGTGGATAAATAAAAGACTTAACAATTAAGAAAGAAGGAAAACAACGATAATACACCTGTCAAACTTTTTGTATTATTAATGCACAAATGAAAAACCGTGATGCTTGTGCATGCTGTTGCCCTTAATACCAGCTGTTGCCTGTGCACATGGGCTGGTATTTCACATGGCTGAACAGCCCTGCTGCCAGCAAGCACTCAAACAGGCAGCATCAATAACAGCAGTCTTCCCACACTCCATACAATTTAAGCTATTCTTCAAATTAATAATAATACTTAATAAAGCTTCATCTCTCATTTGCAAAGAAAACCGTCAATTAATGTTAATCAGCATGCTCAGAATGTGATCAGGCTGGGCTTGTAGCTGGACGTGCCGAAACAGTTCAACTAGCAGATGGAGTGTTTTCCAACTATTCTAATTAATGACTGCTCATTTCAAATGTTAATGCAATTAAATAAATAGGCAAAACAAATAAAAATAATATACAGTATGAAATTGTCACTGTCAGAGAGATTTCTGATCAAAAAAGTCAGCCTCAGTCAAATGCAGAAAGGGCCAAACCATCCCCTCCTGGCTAAATAAGTTCTGAAAGAGCTAGGGATAGCTTTTGTTACTTATTTCCAACCATTTCTCTGGAAATGACATTTATATCACTTCCATTTTAACCTTCTGGCATCGACTGCGGAATTGCTTCTTTAAGTGTTAGAACATTTTCCTGCAGAAAATTAGAAGGGATTCCTTTCACATATTATGGGCTTTTTTTGGTGTAAGATTTAGACTTGCCTTGCTTCTTGTCTTTTCTATTTGAAATAATTGCCTGCATTTTTTTAGGAGTTTTATTTTCTGTGAACATTGTATACCATACCACTGATGTAGGACTGCATTTGTTTGGGCTTATAAAGAGTTCAATTAGCCCCTTAATGCCTAGTTCAGTCACAATTAAACCTTCCCTGTTGACTCAGGATTGGTCTTTCTAAAGGCAGTGGAGGTGGTTTTAATTATTCATTCTCTGGTTTGTTTCTTACAGCAGTCTCAGCTGTGCTTTATTATTCAAAGGTTAATGCAAACTGAGAACTGGGTAAATTAAATTTGTTTGGCAGCTAGCAACCTGATGTATTATCGACACTGTGAAATATGGATGGCAACACTTCTGCTATTGTGCCACTTCAAAAGCCAGATTTCATCTTTAAAACAATTGCTAGTTTTGTTACTATGGCTGATAGAAAATGAATGTTCCATAATGTTACAGTCTCTGTAACCCATTATTGTTGAGAAAGCAAGGTAGTTTAGAAAGCCAAGAAGCATTAACAGCTATTATAGAAAATGGATGTAGGTACCATGACTAATGAAGTGCTCTGCACAGGGCTGAGTCGTGCAGCTGTATTGATGGAATCGTGCAGTCAGAAGTTTTAATGAAGGGAGCCCAAGGAATTGCAGGTGAAAGCGGGTTTTATTAACTTCCAGTGAACAAAACGAATAGTTGAGCAGCGAACATGACATGATGTCGTATAATAATTGTGTACCTTGGGTACATTGTGAGGCATGGAGCATAGCCAAGAGCTTTCAGCTGTTCTACACACTGAGTGATTCCACAAACCCCTATACGCTGCAGAAACCTTCACTGCTAACATAACAAGAATTGTTTCACAAGAAGTGCCTTAAGACAATACCACATCACTTTTCTGAGATATCTACCAGCCCTGCCTTCCTCTAAAAAATATTAATCAGATATCTGGAAGTCACTGTTCCAACTGATTGTAATTAAAATTCAGGTCCTATAATCAGCAGTCTGTGAATGGAAAAGTCTTCATATGCTTTAAGAGGCCATCCTGAGTAAAATAAATATTTGTGTGGACAGATATTATGTTGTATGAAAGGAGGCTGTGTTGGATTTTAGAAGAGTCATGCCCAGGAACTTTTATTAGTTAGTTTTATTAGTATTTTATTTCATCTTTTTCGGGAATTCACCATACGGGTGAGAGACTTTTCTTGTCTCATACAGGATTATGTTATACATTTTGAATATTATTTCAGTACTGTGTTTTAAACCAAGGACTTTGAATTAACATAATCCAACACTTCCTGTTGTATTTAACATAATTAACATAACCCACTTCCTGCTTATATTACTTATATTATTTTTGAGATATGACAATGATTTCAGAGTGAAGCAGCCTTCTGTGGTAGTGACTGGAGGCCTTAGGTTAGGAACACGTGCAGCCTGCTCAGTCTTTAGTACAGTCTGTGCTGTGTAATGTGTGTAATTACACTGCTGCTGACTGAGCAGGTAGGTGGATGAGGAGGTAGGTGAAAATAGGATGGCTTGTGAAGCAAGACAGTGACAAGACATCTCAGCAAAGTCTCTATATCCTTGCACTGTAAATACTTCACATCTGCCCACTAAAATATTTGAAATAAGACAGTTGGGAATTTTTCCGTGCTTATTTGAATAATTTATGATGTGATTTTAATACTTCTTCCTGGCTGAATATATCACTTCTGACAGAGCTTAGGACATCAGATGCATGTTCTATCTAACTTAATGAATGTGATACACAATTTTAGCTTCTGGTGTTACAGCAGAACCAGCGGCACTACTGGTAGAGTATAACTGATGCAGTATATCCTTGATTCTATGTGGTTATTATATTTTTGTTTTCTATTTTAGTGCTGGACCCAAAGGAGACAACATTTATGAATGGAGGTCGACTATACTGGGGCCTCCAGGGTCTGTATATGAAGGTGGAGTTTTCTTCCTTGACATAACCTTTTCACCGGACTATCCTTTTAAACCACCCAAGGTTAGTAGAAGGATATTCAAAGTCTGATAGGAGTCTTCTCCTGCTGATATTTTTGAATGTGTATGTTGGTATATCATTTTAGGATAAAACATAAAACTTTCAAAGCAACAATGAATTTTTAAACTTGACTCTTTTGATAGAAAGAATTTAAATAACTGGCTACAGTTTGCTTGCATGCTGCCAGTATAGCTGAATGCATATGGATTTATTTAGAAAAAGGTTGCATAATTTCCAGTAGCTATTTTTTTTTTAATTTGGATTTGTTTCTAATATGAAAGTGCTTGTATTTGAGTTGCACCCTTTATAAGTAGCTGAAGATACTTAATCTTTCCTGTTGACCCATATAATTCACCAAGCTTGTATGGCTGTCTGGACAAAGTATGCACCTATTTCACTGCCCCATATAGTATCTGCAGGTGCAAGATATTATAAATAATTGCTTTACATCAGTTTTCGGGAAGAATGAGGAAATATGGTACCAAAGTCCAGAAACTGGAGTGACAGAGATTTACAAAAATCCTTAGTAATTCTTTTTATAATGCTGTCTATAATGATTCCAGACAGAAATAGAGAACTGTATCAATAACATAAAGGTGACAGACATTACCATGATTAACTTGAAATGTCAAACATGAAAAATCTAGTGGTTAGGAAGACTGCAAAAAAAAAAGGTGGAATGTGTCAATACAGAGCATCATCTCTAAGCAGAGGTAATAACTGCTGGGGAGGATCTCAGAATGGGACTTTATTGCTTGATCACAGGATTATTGCTAACCACCTGCATAATGTATTTATAAAAAAGGCCAACATTCTCCTAAAATGCATCCTTTGGCCTACAGAGAGAAGTAATTGCCATGTCAGGTACATGATGCTTAGAAGTCCTTATCTGGAAGACTGAGTGCAAATCTTTACACACATGTTCGATAATACAAACAGAAACCAGGAAAATTTATCCTGCAGAGTTGTTAATAGAATCAAATAAATTGATGGGGCTGTCTTCCATGAAAGAAAGGAAAAAGAAGTGCATTGTTCACCTTGCCACTCTGGAGAGTGTGTCTGGAAAACCTCCATGGAAGGAGCTATGAGATTAAAAATACTTACCTTGTTTACAACACACTTATGAAAGGATGGGTGTGCCATGTTGGTCTGTAATAGAAAGGATATTGCGTTAAAAGAGAGAGAAGCCAGTTCCTGTTTGATTACTTTGAGTAGATTATTGAAATATAAGTGCTATATATAGAATTTTAATGTGACTGTAGTAATGGTTACAGTAGTAGATAACATTGATATTACCAGGAAAGATTTTGTAAAACAAATGAGAGATGTGAACGCAAAGCACTTGTCGTTTTGTAAATTGAACTTTCCCAGCCAGTAACCTAAAGATGGGTGAGTATAGCAGTATTAGAGATGGTCCAACTTTGTTTCCCACTTTTTGTGTCCCAGTTTAGAGAAGCCTTGATGTCGCTGAGAGGTCTTAGAGGAGTTGTACGCCTTGCTGACTGCACAGTTTCAGATTTAGGCAGCTGTTGTCACATGGTGGAGAGAGAATTTGAAAATTTATGATGTCTTCTTCAATTTATTAAAGCTCTAGGCATGCTGAGCTGGGTCAGTCCTGTTCTGTTCTTCTCCTGTCCTGTTTTTTCTGCCTCCCCCCAGTCCAGCCCACTATCTGGACAAGGTGTGTTTTAACAAGCCCTACTTATTTACTTCTTTCTTGGGCATGATCTGTTTGTGCTAGCTGCCATGCAAGGGTTATATTCAGTCCCCCCAAAAAGTTAAAATTATAATTTTTAGGGGATAAAATAACTTTATGGTGTATAAAATAGAGCTTGAAGTTCTCTCTCTCTAATACATAAGAACTAGCTCTGAAAGACAAGTTACAGGGAGGTCTTTTGTCATTCTCTCTGTTGAATCTGTTGAGTCTTGAGACAGTGTATGTAACAGACACCCTTTTAAAATAGAAGTTGAAGGTCCAGTTTGCTATTTCACCACAAGGTAAAGTCTTTTTCAATCTGCACTCAGTTGTGCTCAGCAACTGTGTTATTTTGAGACATGAGTAATGCAGCTGTGCATTGCTTATTAATGAAATGTCAAGCAAAGAGGTGGTTCTTGTCCTGCTCCGTAATAGATTTGATTGTCTGCCTTTATCTTGATGCCAGTTGTCACTGTAAGAAATGTGTGCATCTAAATCATATGAAAATGCACTGCTTGATAAAGGATAAGACAATTGATGATGCCATATTGCCTTAGTAAACAGCCAGTTTTATGTTGAGGGGAATTGTCATCTGTAAGAAAGTGATTTGTGTGTGTGCACAGGGGACTAATGTCAGATATAACTGTGTCATAAGCATGTGTTGAACACTTGGATTCTTAATCAATTTACTTCAGCCACAGTTCTAAATGACCCCTCTTTTCAGTCCTGCTGTATGACCTCACAAACTGTTGCTATTTCATTACACCTATTTTCCAGACCTTATGAAACTCATTCATAGGTAAAGTAGTTAGAGAAATCCCTTTAATTGAGCAGCATGGGAAGACCACTGCTTATCATAAGGTAGTTACCTGTCAGCACTGCTGGGAAAGGGTAGTTAGATATGTTCTCCCCAAGCTGATCTCTAGCAAAAGAAAGGTACTGAGGACATGGAATGTAGCACATGGCCTCGTGGTACAGTGCTGTCTGTGTGCTGGCATCTCTTCTACTTCTCCACAAGATTTGTGGTATTTTGTACTGTTCTCAGAATCATGGATTATAGGGTTATGGGCATAGATCATTTTAGATTTCTTTGTAGTTATATTCCAATTTTTTCTAACTCCTTATGGCTCTATCGTCTTAAAAAACCTAGGGATAAAGTACAAGACTGTGAAATGTACTGAGAAAGACATAAAATGTATCCTGAGTGTTGGCAAGATTACCTCCCTGTAAGAACATAGCAGAAAGGGTCTAATTCACATTTTTCACTGTGATTGAATTCATAAATTACTCCTGAGATTTCTGTGGGCCATTTTCGTCCCTCATTCACTATGAAGTAAGGAAATATTTAAACAAGTACTGTCAAAATTGATCTTCCTAAAATGTGACCACAAAAAACCTGGGAAGAAACAGAAACTGTATTTCCCAGATGCAATTACTTGACCCAGCCTGGAGTTCCAAAGGCAAATTCCCATGTCACATAACATATTCACTGTTAAGGGGCCTAATCCACAGTGTGTTAAAATCTGCAGAAAGATCCCTTTTCCTTATCTCTTCTCAGATGTTGTGCACTCTATTATCACATCCATACGTGTGTATGTCACACATGGATCTTGAGGATGGTAAAATAATTTTTTAAGTAAGAAAAATGCATTGAAAATTTATTTTGGATATGTGTCTTTTATTTTTATTGCCATCATTAAAATATTTTTGTGGTGTAAACACTGTTCAATTTGTATTATACAAAGTTCTTGATATTTTTTGAGGGGTCCAGATTGCTTCTATAAACACTGTTGATGCCTGATCTGATTACTGGGCACCCTGTTGCATGTTGGAAAACATTAATTAAATAAACAACAGAGACCACATTTGTGCAAGTAAAGATGTTCTATATTTTGGTTTTTCTTTTTAACAAATGTACAAAGTAATTTTCATTTGCTGTTCCAGATAGTTAATCTGCTTCTCTACTTTCCCTTTATCACATAAAAGAATCACTCTTTCATTCAGGTTTTGTTTAACAAAGAAGTATCTATACAAGTTTTCACTTTCAGGTATTTCTTCAGTTTTTGTAGCCTCCAACATTCTTAAGATTTTCAAGTTTTATCTCCATTTTCCACATTAATTCTCCTGTGTGATCCAGTTCACATTTCAGGTTTTGTATAGCAACATCTCACTGTCATCAGGTTTCCCTTCCAGTCTGCACCAACAGACTACAGATCCCCTGTGGATCCATAGTTTTCATTTTGTCTGTCCATGCCTGTCAGTGTTTTTCCAAAGTTAAACCATAACCATAGAATCAAATTAAATTACTCTTTACCATCACAGAATAAACCATGTGGTAAGATGGAGTGTAATTTGCTCTCACACTGTTAATTTCTTCCACTTTGAAGTCAGTCTGTTTCAGTATTTCAGCTTTGTCACATGCCTTGAAATTGGACTCCAAATTTTTTGAGCGAGAGGTCACTGACCTTTTCAGCTCTGCTTTCCTTATAAATCAGCGACATTTGGCTTCACTCACAACTGCAGCACACTCATGCAGAGGAGGGAGTTGTTCTTCCCCAGAAAAGTTTACCTCTGTGTGACCAGTGCAGCTGATAGGAGTGATGGAGGACCAGCCCAGCCTAACTCTGATTTAGCTCTACAACCAGAAAACAAGATCCTTAGAACAGCTCATCTGAGAACTAACAAATTAGCTTTGGCTTACTGGGAGGCTCTAATCAATTAAAAATATTTCCTTGCCTCTGCTGTGAGGAAGCTGCTATGGCACTGCAGCAATGAGCTCAGCACCTCGAGGGCTGAGTCAGCAAGGAAGCGGCAGGCTGCACGATCACCGCTCTCCTCTCAGCTGCATCCTCAGTGTCACGTTGGTTTTATGAAATGCCAGGCTGAAGGAAGGTATGGAACACACAAAGTGAGGCATGGATGTGGTGATGAGCTCACTTTCTGCCAAAGGCCAGATGCTGCTGAGGCTTCAATTTCGGTCACAAGGTGAGGTTTCACTTCAGCCCAAAAATACAGCATGTAGCATAAGGGACTGAAAAATAGACAAAGCTGTGCCCTGTTCAGAGTAGAAATGAATAAAAATGCTTAGATGACCTGCCAAGGAAATAACCTTACATTTTTTCAGTGGCTTAATGACCCCCTCAACCTTTTTTAGAAATACCTTTGAGATTTCTTTTTCCTGCCAACTATCTTCCTTTCATCCTTAATGGATTCAGACAGTTCACCCCTTGGCTTTAACAGAGAAAAGGTCTCTCTCTCTCTCTCTCTATCCCATTCAATACCCCAAAGCTCTTTCTTTGGGGGATTGAATGGGATCTAGCCATGCATAGATGTCTCTTGTGGGAGGACGTGTGTTTGTATGTGTGGGTGTGCATGTATGATTATATGTGCATGTGTTTTTGAGTAGGAGGTATCATGTATTTTAGCCTGGTCTGACAGAAAGAATTTCACCTCAATTTCTGTCCTCAGTCCACATAAGAAATCAGTGAATTCCCCAAGTATGCAAGGTTTTGATCTGAGATTCTTTGAAATTTAGCCATCAGTACAAACACTGCAGCTTTAGATACACTACACAGCTGAAGGAAAGGCAATAATTTCACTATCCTGCATGCTGTCCCTCTGGAGCAGGAAGCTTTGACAAATCAGGAAGCCATACCAGTCTTTTGTACAGGTGTTTGTAGAAAAATGCATGCTCTTCAAGAGAACTTTCCTCCCAGGAATTGTCGCTGCACTGGAGTCTGCACTTTCCTCAAGAATAATCTTTATTAATTACTTCTACTCTCATATTTGACTATGTTCAGTCTATTACAGTGTCAATTCAATTTAGCTGTGGCTGATACAATATGGATGTATCTATCATTATCCTGGTATACTGCTAGCTGTATTTTTGGATTTGAGTGATTTATAGAATCTCTTAATCCCAGTTCTACAATTAATCTTGCTAGGGACTTTAATCTCAGCTGACTGAATAATGGCTCATAGGACTTGAAAGCTGCAATATGCTAAATCACCTCTAAATCAAAATTAAAATAACAGAAAGCTCTGTTTTCTGTTAAGTCCTATGTAAGTCTCCTATGCCTAACAACTAACTGAAAAACTGTTCTCAGCACTTGAAAGCCTAGATGGTTTAAATCAGCTCTTGGACTACAAGGGAGGCCCTTTTCCTTTTTAAATATAATACACAGTGTATAGAGTCTGATCTTAATGGCAATATTAAACATCTCTTCAGGTTTCTTCATACATAATTGTAATATAGCACTATAGTCTCAATGCACTCAATAACCTTTTGTGGAATTCTTCTTCTGTGGTAGACACTTTCAACCTATGTAAGTTCAACCTCATGTCTGAGGGGGCAATTCTTTTTGTCCCTGGCTTCTATTCTACATGTTCATACTCCTTTTATATGTGATTGGCTGTTAAGGACACTTTTCTCTGCAGTGTAATAGAAAAACAGTGCTTACAAGAGTAGATGCAAAAAAATAAACATTCCTTGGTATTTCTAACCTACGTTGTTAAAATGAACCTTACTAGGCAGATATGCGCATTAAATTGCATTTACCACTGCTAACATAATTTACTCTTGAAGCTCTAAAACTCCCTAAGCACAAGCCCATTTGACTGATCCCTTTCTACTATCTTTGGAGCCCTGATGCAGGCAGGGCTTCATTGAGCCTCCTCTAGCCCCCCTTCCCAGATATTGCCGTCATAAGGGCAGCCTTCAAACGCAGAGCTCTCCTGTCAGCCTTATCCTTTACATTCATTTGCCTCGTCATACCTCTCTCATAGCCTCTGTCACATCCTATTAGCTCTCAGTGCCGTGCTGTGCTGCTCACAGCTCTTTCC
Organism: Melozone crissalis; assembly: GCF_028551555.1. Taxonomy (NCBI): domain Eukaryota; kingdom Metazoa; phylum Chordata; class Aves; order Passeriformes; family Passerellidae; genus Melozone; species Melozone crissalis. Next base: position 38,863,271 of record NW_026535794.1, read on the forward strand.
AGCTGCCTGCTGCCCGCCCCGTGCTGCTCCTGGTGCTGTGGGTGAGGCGCGTTCCCACAGCGCTGCCTCCGCGGCCCCTCGGCTGTGCCCCCTTGTTCTCCTCGCCCAGCCTTTCCATTTGCATCTCCTCGCTGAGAGCAGCCCGGGAACCCCTCATCCGTGACAGTAAATGGACTTGGCAGGTTTTCCCAGCAAGTGAAGTCTTTGGGTGTTTGCAGGCAGAAATCAGATGCAGGGGAGTCTTTTTGAGAGGGAGAAATGGACAACTGACCAGCAGCAGGCCATTGTCAGAGGCAGCAGGAGCAGCCCCAGTCCTGCCCTTCTCAGAACAGCTCTTTCCAGGAGTGTGAGCTGCAGAGTGCAGTTCCCATGCTTGCACAACTGCAGTGAATCAGTTTGTTCCATAGATCGCATCCCTGGGATGCTCCAGCCCTGGAAGTGTTGAAGGCCAGGTTGGATGGAACTTAGAGCAGCCCGATCTAGAGGGAGGTGTCCCTGCCCATGGCAGAGGGATTTTGACACTGGATGATCTTCATGGTCCCTTCCAACCCAAACCATTCTGTGAGTCTGTGATGTCTCCAGGTGGTGCTGAACCAGTTTGCAGTGGTACAAGGCTCTGGACAGCTCAAACCCAGGTGGCTGCTTAGTAAGTGTAATGTCTCTCAAAATGACAGAATGAGAGTTTTAAAGTGGAGGGCATAGATGTGAGCAGAAATATATTAGACTGAGGAGAGAATTAATAACTATGTTTTATTGTGATTAAATGCAAAATACGTATTTGATAAGGCAACATCATGGAAATCTCTGAGATTTCCTTTCAATTCATTTATCTGATAATTCTTCTAGTAACTGGTAAATTGAATTGCCAATGACTCTTCTAATGAATAGCCTCCTTATTCACTTTGTTTACAATACACTAATTTATATCAGTAGCTTCTATTGATTTATTTAATCTTGATGCAAACAGCTCTATCTAACTAAACTGCTCCTGTTTTCCTTACCAAGACTTAGGTGGTTCATCATTTCCTCCAATTTCCTGTGAATACCCAGTACACAAAGCTCTTTAAGAGGGCCTGTAGAGGCATTGTATGGGGAATATCTCCTGCCTCACAGCACTGGTTTCCATGTTGCTTGTCAAATATATTTTCGGAAGACAATTTGTCTGCTGGAAATTTCAGAAGCTATATAATTCGGCTGTATCAAGCCTGTTTTACTACTTCATAATATCCATGTGATCTAAAAATACATAATATGTCGATGTTGTTTCTTGTCCTCTTCTACACACACACAGATAAATATACACAGATGCGAGAGAAAGAATTTTGTCCACATCATTACCATACAATGAGAGCAGATGGACTGATCAGGACAAAGAACTACTACTTTTGAAGTAGGACTTCTCATGTATGGAGTACCTAAATACCCAATGACTGTTGAAATTGGGTGAGGAAGAAGAGGTCCCTGTTTCTAGAATAAAGTCTAGGAATTAAGTCTCGTGCCTGGAGCACCATGCAGGAGCAATGTGGTGAACTGAGAGAGGTGTACACACAGGACAGTATAGCCTGCATGCTTTGAACTTCAAAAGGGAAGTTTTATTTTATAGAAGTTAAATGGTCAGTAAAACTTAAAAAAAAAACTTGCTCTCTTATAAAAGAACTTTTTTGCTGACTTTCCATAAGGAACTGCTAATTGTAAGAAAGATTATGCTGATTATATGAAAATCATTTTATAAAAACTCATAGTGACTTTGCCAGAGAAAGATTTTGATGCTTGGCAAATTACCATCTTGTTTCTATTCTGAACATCCCTAACCCAAACAGCAATCCATTTCCCTTGTCCTCTCCTTCTCTTCCTTTGTTTTCAGAAAACTTTGTACTGTTTAGGACTTTTCTTCTCTCTCTTGGATACATCAAAGATTATCAAGGTCCCTTTTTACTTATCCTGCTGTTAAATCTGGATGCAAAATGAGTGCATTTATATAATATAGATATTTATTTATATAATATAGTGCTGCTGTGCTTATTCAGTTTTTTCCCCTGCAACACTGTTCAATGAGACAGTGTAGGTAGTTACTCAGCTTCATAATTACAATGAATATAATGAATAATTACTCACATTGCATACTGATTCATTTTCAGTAATATTAAAGGTGAACTCATGAACACTATTATATCCATTTAAATTGTTACCATTTTTGGCTGCTGATGTCTTGCATGGTGCATTTCACCAAAGAAGCAGAGCACAGTTTGCATATCAGACTTCTCTGTAGGTCAGGCAAACGTAATTACAGTTTATTATTTCCTGCTAATGCAGATATCATGTATTTTCCTTCAATAAAGTTATTTATATCTGTTTTTTACCAAGTAAAATTAGATGTAATCAAGTGTTTTGAGAACTAGATGAAGTTCATTTCTTGCTGTAAACTTAAAATGTACTCTTAAGTAGTGAGCATCATATGGCCAGTCATTTTTTGTACACTCTTTGTGATGAATCAGTAAGTATCTCAATAATTGTTCATGTGCATGCTATAAATATGTACTAACAAACTGGAAATAGTCCATCCTGTCTTAAAAAGACAGCCTCAGTGCTCATAGATAAATGAAGTGCACTTTGTAAGAAATTAAAGGGTTCAAATTAATTTAAAGGTTATTGCATTTAATTAATTTAAAGGTTGTGTCATTCAGAGCTATATACACTTTTCATTTAGACTGTTTTATTTTTCTCACATGACTGAAGAGTGTAGGCCTGATCTTGTTTTTATTTTTTCTGCGTGGACAAATGTATTGCTCATAAAGTCTGACAAACTGAGATGGGAACAACTTACTCTCTCCTGAGCTCTATGAACATCATCATAAATGGCATCATATTATATATATATATATATATATATATATATAAAACCTTTTCTGTATGCAGTACAACTTCTTCCACTTCAGGTAGTGCCACTGCAGTTTTATTAAAGCAGAACTCCTGGGGAATATTTGAGAAAGACAGAAATTTCATCTCAAGCAGGCATGCAAGATTCTATCCTTGTAAGAAATGAAAGTTCTTGAAAGGAGCTTCCCAAAATCATGGGAATGAGAGCCCTGGGAATCTCAACTCTGCTTCCAGTGTTAGCTGAGCAAAAGGAGGTTGTTTTTGTTTATTTTCAGGCTGGCTCTGGGAATTTTTCCTCTCTCCCTACACAGTCACCAGGCTCCAGTGACTGAGAAGCAGGAGGTGAGGGTTTGAACCCAAACAGGCTGATGAAAGCAAACCCTGAGGGTACACTGTGAGCCCTTGCATGTAGTTTGTAAAACTAGGGAATCATTTCTTCCTCCTGATATGTTTTTGAAGAAGATTGCAGCTGAATTTAGTGAAATCTGAAAGTGTGTGAGGTGGTGTACCAGGCACCATAGTGACTGTTGTGTTTAGACCTCCGTGCAAAAGAAAAATATTAAGTTATTTTAAGACTACATAATGCTGGGGAAATGGTCTTCAAAATCACTCTGAGATCCAGAAATTACTTATCTTGCCTTCAACTAGTTGCCTCCAATCACTCAACTGAAATCTATCTTAGTTTCCTCTTCCCAGGTTTTATAAACAGTCTTTTTTCAGTCCTAAAACTTACCCAGTGAACAGCCAGACATAGCTTTGCATGTTTGGCATTCAGCAGTAAATGACAGATGAGTTTATTATTGTTTACTTCCAACACTGATTGAATAAAATTTGATTGAAATTAAATTCCATATCATTACCTTTTGGAAGTTTGTTTGTAGTGCTCACAGTTTTCAGAAGGTAGTCCCATTTTTCCCTATTTCCTGTAATTTGCATTTTCCTGACCTATACTTTTATTCAACAAAAATTAGGTATGCTTTTTAAATTCCAGAATGAAAGAGAATAAATCCATAGAGAACACTTATGGTTCAAGAAAATCCATAAATTTCTCCTCTACCATTTAATTGTCTGAAGGTGACTTTGCCTGCACACCCACACACTCCTTAGAGCTCCTGCATGAGGTTGTTTAGGTGTTTTCATTAGGGAATAAATGGAATTAGAGTCCAGCATTTAAAGGAAACATTTAAGTGACATCAGAGGTAAAAATATGACCATAATAAAGAAAATGCAGTTCCTCTGGAAAGGTATTAACACATGGTAGAATAGGAGGACCCTGCATAACCTTATAATGTAGGTATGGTAAGCACAACATGCAGAAAGTTCCATCTCAGCACTTCCCACATTATCAGCAATTTGAGGCAACACATGGATGAGGAAAGCAATGTGTTATCCCATTTGTACTCTGCTGCCTCAGGGTGAGAACTCTGTTACCTGCAGCCTTCAGGCCACAGTTTCCAGCATATTAAGGCTGTCATTAATACAGCTTCTGCAATTCTAAACACTGTGATTGTTTTCATTAATTGATTGAATTGATTTTTCAGTATTAAAATTAATTAATAAAATATAACATACTGTCATTATAAACTAACTAATACATTGATTATTTAAATATTTAAATGCCTGCCTGTCTTAGGTGACATTGGTGACATTGTCAGCGCTAAGCAGCAAGCCTTATCTTGCCTTTCTCAATCTCACAGGTTTAGTATGTACTCAATAGTGAAAAAATGCTATATTTCTGGTATAAGCATTTTCTAAAAACAGCCTTCCAACTGCAAACAGGTGGAGTCTCATGTACAATTATCCACCAGGTGAAGGCAATGGAGTGTTGAACAGCTCATGAATGACATGAACTACCTCCATTCATCTCAGTGGCTCTGAATCCTGCCAAATTCCCAGTGTCTTTGTTTCAGTGCTTCAGAAGCAGCTGAGGCAGGGGAACAAACGTGTGGCAGTGTCTGTCCTCTCTGCTGGAGACAAAACAGTTACACTTAAAATACAGGCTGAAATCGATGACCTCTCTGAAGCAGGTCGCAAGCTCAGACTGACCTGTCTGTAAATATTTTAGAGGGTATAATTTAATCTCTGCAGTGGATTCAGTGCTTCCCCCACATTCAGTGAGACCACACATATCTTATTACTCAGTATATTTAGATGCCACTGAATGAAGTCCTCCAATTTTTCATTGTGGAAGTATAGGGAAGCACCTTAATTGAGGTAAAATACTTAAGCATAGGCTTTATTCCAATGGTGTACTGAAAAGTTAGCATACAATACTTAAAATTAGGCAGGTGTTTTTACTGAGTCCTGGGACGTCCTGCTAGGGAGCAGTCACTGATTCACTTCTAAGTGGAGTATAAGAGTTCCTGGAGTTAATCTATCTAGGGAATAAATGAGTACCTACAATTCCTGTGGATTCCTGTGGATGGTCCTCCACACCATCTCTCTTTCTGGGTACTTTGTGTAAAGTAGTTTATGGCTTTTGTGCATTAGCAACCTTCCTTGTTCAAAATAGCTTCCCTTTGTACACAGACATTTAATTTTATCACCAAATTATAATTATTTAAATAAATAACATTTTGATCTCACAGAAGACTTCCTTCCCTCCAAATGCTGAATGTGTTTGGGCTTCTAATGAGGGGGAGAAAATAGATCATCTGGCTAAAGCATTTGGATTAATTGAGATCATATTGCACCAGCAATATTTTAAATTCTCAGAGAAGTCCAAGAAGTGAAGCACTTAGGCTGGAAAACAATAAGAAAAACCACAAGTGAACAGGAAAAATGAAAGAACCTATAAATATGTGGGGTATGGAGTAGCAAACTGTCAAATTATCCAATTAATTATCAATACCTTTAAATATAGGAGCATTTAAAACTTGCTTAGTAGGGTTCTTTGGTGCAGAACTCACTGGTGCATGACAGTGGGCTCCAAAGCATTTTTCCAGATCTATGTGGAAAAGTACTTATGAGAAAAAATATTTATTGTTGAAGGCAATGTTTTAATACAGATGTCTGAAGTTCTACATCTTAATTTTAGATTTTATGAACATGTCCTTGAAACCATCTGGGTGTGGCTTGTCATCTGCATAGAATTGATGGAGAAATTAGTCCTTGATGACCTGTGTTTTTTTTTCACGTTGTCCCTTCTTATCCAGTAGCCCCAGTATTCATTCTGAGCTATGAAGTCAACATTCCCAGCTGAGCTTCTTTTAAAATAAAAAGCCTGTGTCTTCACCTTAAAAAAAGAGGACATTATTCTGAGCTAAAATAATTTCCTTGGTTTGTTACCTATGGGATCACCGGGAAGACCGTATAAAATAGATACAGAAATCATCAAAATAAACTACTTTAAAAAACCCCAAAAGGTGTTTGCAAACAATTCCTCTGATAAAAATATAACCTAAAATTTGGAAATAAAAGGATTTTATTTGAGCAGCCTTTCTTCAAAATATTTCACTTCAGTTTTTTCAGGAGTCACTGCTGTGATGCCTCTGCTTTTTTTACAGCTTAATCTATTGTGTCAAATGATGAACAGATGAAGACAGTAAAAGAATCTGTCTTGTTCTGACCTCCTTCAAAGCGTGAAAGAGCCGTGGACCTGAGTTATGTACATTGTCCAGATTAGGGGCTGGAATTGTTGGGGGCTTTTTTTGCCATTTACAAAATAATGAGATTGATAAGACCAAGGCAGGAGGAAGCTCAGGAAATGCGTCCCATTCTCAGCCTGCACAAACCAGTTTCACTGAGGGCCACAGCTGCAAGAGGCAGAGTTTATTTCCTTTATTTTGTCTTGCCCAGTCTTTAACCATCAGTAGCAGCCTGGAAAGCAGAATGTTTGTACCTATGGTTTTTCAGTGTTTAATTACTGTGCAATTACTGGCTTGAACGCTGTTGTACTGAGACACGCTGTCCTTTCCAGGTAACGTTCCGGACAAGGATCTACCACTGCAACATTAACAGCCAAGGCGTCATCTGCCTGGACATTTTAAAGGACAACTGGAGTCCAGCGTTAACCATTTCTAAAGTTCTCCTCTCCATCTGCTCCCTCCTCACAGACTGTAACCCCGGTAAGATGAATTAACTTTCATATCTTCATTCATTCGTCATTCACATTTGGTCAGCTCGGTGAAATCTGGTCAGTGCTCTGCTTTACTGGTACCTACTGAAAAAAAACCCACAAAAATGTAAATTTTACATGCTATTCATATAAATAATATAGCAAGAAAGCAGAATTTCAGAAGCCCAAGTGCAGTTTTGGTACTGGAGGAAAAAAAATTTAATTCAGAAAGTTTGATCAGTAGAAAATACCTTAGTATGCATAATTTGGATATTACAACCAGGATATTACCACCAAGAAATATTAATGAGTTAATAAATATTGAAAAGGAAAGCTTTCATTTAAATATGCTGATAATGTGGTCTTTGAAAAGAATATTAATAGCACAGACAATGATAGATGCCTAACACAGACTCTACAAATAATGAAAATTAGTTTTAATGAGGTTTATTCAATATCTTGGACAGCCAGCATGAGTATTCAAAGCAAGCTGTCATTCTTATTAACTAGCATAGCACTTAACCTCTCCCCTCAGCTCTTTTAGATTTGTTTTATGCCATTGACCACTAGGTCTGTGATTTTCACTTTCTCTTACCCTATTTACAAACACATAATTCTGACTATAGCCTTGGAAAACCATAATATATAGAAATTACTAAAGAATCATTGAAGAAAAATTATGTGATCTGTTTATATGTCATGAGGGTTGTTGCTGGTTTGTTTTTTATTATACACTTCAATATTATTTTTAATTTGCCCTAAAGGGGCAAATAAAAAAAGGTCTAAAAATTGCTTTGAAAGGGGCAGAACGTGAGATTCTGGCATAATCAGGGGCTGAATAAAAAGCTGTAATATTTCAAAACTCAAAATAAGGTGAGAACAAGCAAAGATGTGATTGACTACTTTTATTTTCATGTGGGTTTGTTGCTGTATAGAACATTGAAACCTGTGGTGTTCCTTTCAGCTGAGAGGTGGAGTGATAGAGTGTTACCATTTTCGGCACATTTATTTCAGGTGGATTGAATGCTCTCTGCTAACGTCTCTGAAAGATTGATTTCTGTTAGTGTTTGGCCAAAAATATGCAGAAGTGTCTGTAGGTAGTCAGGCAGATAGGTGACAGAAGTGTACAACAACCAAATTAATATTTGCTCATGTGTCTTAGAGACCAGCTGAAGAGCTAGAGACACTGCTAAGCTGTGTAGGGATTGAGAAACGGGCAGTGAATGCATGCTCTCCCATAGGGATACAGATACTCTCTTTGGAGGGATACAGTCATCTTGAAAGCTGGACAGTTTCCAGCAGTGATTTGAAATTTAGAAATTCACTACTTATGGCTTCTCAATCTTAAATCCTTACAGACGCTGTCAAACAACAGTTTTAGCATATCAAGTGTGTAAGAGGAATACTGAAAACAATTATCCATACTGTATTACCATGTACAGCAAGTTAACACACAAAAAATGGGAAGTTCTTCCATTTAGCCTCTTTCAGTTAGCAGCCATAGGCATTGTCTTGAATAAAGCAATCTTATGACATTTCATTTTCAAATATTTTCTTTAATTATGAAGTAGTTTTGGATTTTTTCACTGCTTCATGGTAAAATTTTCCCCTTTTTTTGATGAATTAGCACAACTTCTTATTTTGAATCCCAGTATCTCAAGGCACTGGTGGCACATATTTTTGAAGTGCTGAGTCATTTTCGCCTTCCTTGGTAATTGCCTGCTTCATGTTAGATATTCTTTTATTTAAAAGTAAACTTTGAATGTTAGTGATGAACAACAGAAGGCTTGCAGAAATTTACAAGTCCTTACTTTTCATCATACTGCCTAATATGATTTTTTTCTGATATTTTATCATTAAAAAAATATTGATGACTTACCATCAGATGGAGGGATGGATGGATGGATGGATGGATGGATGGATGGATGGATGGATGGATGGAAAGATATGTCACTGATACATATGCCATTGAAGTATATCAATTATATACACATAAGTAGCTGTAGAAACATGCATACATATTTTTTACAGCTAGGAGTAATTTTCTAATCCCTCAGTCCTCTCTTCATCTAACTAGTCTGCCCTTTTCTAAAGGCAGAAACACAACAGGGGTCTCGATTTGATAAGCAACTTTGAACTCTTTCTTTCCACCATTCATCAGCCAGAAGCAGATCAGGTCAAATGGAAAGGCAACATTGAATCTCCCACAAACATAAACACACAGGATGGGCGAGTCTTCCACCCTGGCCTCTGAAATGAGGAATCAAGTATCAGTTACCCCCTACTTTTACATTTATGCAAATCTTCATTAGAACAACAAATAGGAGTAAGAATGGCAGCTAATTTAGCCCCAGTCATACACAGTGATTAAGCGGCGCTGAAGCACAGCTGCAGCTTCATTGGCAAGCGCTGCTATTCTTCTCCAGCAGGCTGAGCAAATGAAAAGAGGTGTTTGCTCCTGCCGCTCCTGTCATTCACACAGTAATCTACAAAAGCCACGAGAGAGTCTCTTCCCTCCCTGGTTATACATCACCGCCCTTTGTTCCCTATCACTCCAGGCAGGAGCGAGTTTGTCCTTTTTAAACAGCTCATACAATCCTTTACTCATAAGCTGTCTCAGACCCTTCAGTCCTGATTATTATTAATTGTCTCTGTTTTGCTTGGCACTATCAGCCACTAAACTGTGTTAATGAAAGGTCTGAATTTTGTAACAGCTGGCTGACTTTTCCATGGGGGAAGGGGTACCGTAGGGTTTGTGTATGACTGAGCACATGTGCATTATCTGGGAGTGTGAGAGAGCCAAACATATCAGAGGGATGGGAGAGATGGGGGGGTCCTGTAAATACTTTGGCATGTGCATGAGCAACCCCACAAAACCTGATAGATACCTTCACCTGCATGAAACAGAGTGAGTGAGTGAGTGAGTGAGTGAGTGAGTGAGTGAATATTGAGTGCTGAAAATGCCTGCTTCCAGTGTTAGCTGCTAGGGCTGGCCTGTGTGGGCAGTTAGTTACTGCAGAGTAACTCCACGTGGACACTCCCCACTTTGAAAATATATTAAGTTACAAAAACCCTTTTTGCTTGGACTAAAAGTCAACTACACTTTAAGTGTTCAAGCAGAGCCTGGGGAGTGTAAATTTCCACACTGCCTTAATCCAAGGACCTTTCAAGTGCAGATGGCCATTGAGGTTTTGTATTTTACTGAGTTTGAAGTGCTAAGCAAATTAATTATTTTTTATAGTTACAGAGCTGGTGATGCTGATCTGGGTTAGAATGTTTATTTTTCTCAGTTGATCATTGCCCTCCTGGCCCTGCCAAAGGTTCTTGAGCCCCAGGAAAAATATCATTTGCAAATGCTTCAGAGAAAATTAATTGTAACATTGCAACACTTTTCTTTGCATGGCTTCCTCCTTCACATTCAAACTCCAAACTTGGCTGGCCTGATTATCCACAATGTCTGAACAGTTTTAACATTGAATCATGTCTGTTTAATAACACCCAGCTAAGCCTTGATTAGAACATCAGAACAAAGCCTACCTCTCCCTCACACCAGCCTCTTCCTTTCTGGTGTCATCCTCTGGCTCTGGCTCCTTACCATTTTCCCCACGTGCAAGTTCCATGGTCAGTGGTGATTTTATCCCTCAGTTGGCATTCTGGAAGCAAATGCTTTGCTGCTGCTCCTGGCCCTTTTCGCTGTGAGCTCCTGCCATGGGGATGTGCCAGGGGGTGCACACAGAGGAGGAGTGGCAGACTGAGATGTGGCCAGCCACGATATTGCTTTCCCACAAACATTAGGCTGAACATTTGGATGGCAGCTGTAGCCAAAGTAACTGCTGAAGGGCTCTACAGAGCCTCACTTGCTTTGCTATTTGGAAACCTCTGCCAGATTCCTAACCTGAACTGACTCACAGGGATTTTATACCCACTTGTTTTTGACCAAGTCTTGTCCTATACCCTAAGTGACCATTTTTCTGTTTTTCACTCCTGATGTACGAATTAAGAACCATCCTCTTCCCTTGTTGTCTTTATTTGATGGACACTACCAGACATGTGTCTATGAGCCTCCTTCTGTAAGAGAGGCTTTCTGTTCCCCTGCTCATCCTCACTGCACTCATCCCTCCTAAATGCTCCTGACTCTTGGAGTTCACTGGGGCATGAGGCACAGCTAGGCAGACTAACCTGCTCATCATCACCATCATCCAGGTGGAAATATTTACTGCTCCCTGTTGGATGTGCCTATCTCACTTGGCAGCCCCACTGAAGGTTATTTCTGTCTTTGCCCTGTCATTTTCACTGTTTGTCTGCTTTTACCCAATTGAGTGAAATGGTGGAGAAAGGAAAAAAGAGGAAAAAGAAAGAGGAAAAAGGAAAAAAAAGAAAGGAGGAGCAGAAGAAAGAAAAGGCTTTTGCTAGAAAGGATGAAACCTCTGCATTAACCTCTGGCAAAGGATATGCTCAAAAACCTGCCTGCAGTACCCGCTTCACTGGGGTCAGCACTAGTCGAGTTGGTTGCTCTGCTCTCAGATGCTTCAGTGACATATTATCAGTGTAAAGGTGCTTGTCTGGTTACCTTTTAAACTCACCAGAAAGTGTGAGGCAGTTTGTTTAGTGTTATCTGTAAAGTTTGCTGTGAACGCAGTTTGAAGCGTGCATATCCTCACAATAAATGTACTTGGGAGAGTAAATGAGTAGCTCTACATTACTTTAGACAAGTAGTACTACATTAGTTCAGTGTGACACCCATCAATTTTTATCGTAGCTGCAGTTTCACAGCACATCTGAAAAGTAGACTATTTATGTTAAAAAACTCTGCAATGTACATTGTGGCTTTCAAATATATTGTACCCTGGTTACAAGTAGATGTGCTGTTTTTTACAATGAATACATGCCATGAATCATGAATTTACTGGGTCGTTTCGTACTTTGTTAACCCACATGAAGTAATGTAGCTGTGCATTTTAATGACTTACATTTATCTAAGCATAGATAAGCAAAGTCAAAGATCCTAAGGTTATAGGGATCTTTATGTGTCTCACTAAGGGACACAAGACATGCTTTTAAGCTTTATTCATATGAGTCATTCTTACATTTTGCCTTTATTTTCCCTAGAAACCTCTTGTTTTTATCACAGAGTAGGTATAGCAGGCAATTTTGGATAACATGCTATTGTTCTTTTTCTGTGGCAATTACAAGTTATCCATGTAGTTTGGCATGATTTAGGTCTGCTAAAAGATATTAACACCCTTACATACATCTGCAAGAAGGTTCTGGTATTTAAGAAAATTTGGAGGTGGGATTCAGTTATTACATTACTCTTTTTCCTTTATTTCTTTTTTCTTTTTCCTTTTTTTTCCCCCCTTTATCATTTTCCTAAGGGTGTGCAAGGTTCTGTACTCTTGCTGCTGAGGGTATAAAATCCCAGTTCTGTCATCTTTTGCAGAAAAGGATTCAATAGTGTAATTTAATGCATATCTTTGATCCTCAATGGGATCTAAAACAGCACTTTGGAGAGTGATTTTTCAACATAATCTTAAAAGCCCTAAAAGCCTGAACGGTATTTGCCCTGCTACAAAGCTGCTGGAATTGCTGCTGTTACCAGAACCTCTGCAAAACACAAGTAGATGGGGAGATTTAAGTCAGACAACGTGCAAGGGAAGGAAGTGAATTAGTGCTTTCTCAGCCCATTTCCTTTTCAGACATCACTATATATACATTCTTGGAGGGAAGTTGGTGTCCTGCTGCAATGGCACTGCCCTGTCCCAAGGCAGGTTTGCCTTCAGCAGCCATCCCAAATCCAGCTGTTGGAATTGCTCCAGATAGGGTTCATATCTCTAAGTGCAACATGGGTGGATCTGCTGTCTAGAAAGCTTTGAGCACCTTCACATTTTGAGTTTGTGTTGCTATTTGGGAAACTTAAGCTTCATCCGAATGTTTGTTCACAGCAATTCCACAATCTCTACAAATTTGCATATGGTATTGACAGAAATACCTGGATACCCAATATACAATACCCATGGAAATGTCTTCTGCATACCCCAGACAAAGGGCAGTAGGTTCACTTAAACCCTCTCAGGAAAATGTGTCTCCCACCAGGAGTTGGAGTGGGACTGCCAGGCTTTGATGCCCACTGACGCACTGCACACTCCTGACACTGCTTTGGGCTGATCATCTCTGGCACAGGGGCACCAAGAGCCAGAACTGCCACAGCCACTTAAAAACCAAGTGTATGTCAATGCATCAGGTTCCACAGGAACAGCTCTGCTTCTTCAGCCAGCAAAGCCCCAGCCATACCAACATGCATTTTAATACACTAATAAACGTCCACTGTATCAATAAAAAAGATCTATTTTCAGAATTACTGTGATACTTGAAAATGCTTTCCCATCCAAAAAAAAAGTTTAAAATAAATCCAAGGCAGCTTAATAAAGGAAAATGTAACATAGCTGTAATAATAAAATCTGTTCCATGCTGGAGCATTTGGCTCTGAGTGGGAATTTGGCTGACTTGTGGTCACAGCTCTGCTATTTGGTTTCCATGTTCCAACTTTAAAATAGCTACCCAGCCCTAGGTAATGAAGAACAGGTCTGTGCTCCTCACCACTCAGCAGCCTGGATGTATCTTCATTTCTCTCCATTATTCCATATATATCAATCTAGCATGAAGCATGTGCCCTGTTCCTCCTCATCTGGTGCTTCCTCATAGCAAAGGCTGCTTTCTGTGAGTGCTGGTTCACATCAGGTGTTCCTTCTGCAATTTTTTTAGACTTCCCAATTATCATTCCTTCTTTTCCCCTCACCCCCAGTTGTGAAGTGAATTTAGAAACTCTGGATGACAGCAAGTTCAAGGGATGAGCCACTTCTCATTCTCCTCATTCTTGTAATTTTTTTCTTAAAGACATAATATGCATGTTTTGCTACTATCAGAAACTGCTTCAGAATCCAATCTGAATTTTTTTCTTTTTCATTTAACATCTCATCAGCTTTGTTCAGTTTATCAAAAAGGGCACTTGGGCTTTCCTCTGCCCAAGTACCTGCTGTTGTGGTTCTAGTGAAATTTTGTTTCCTTTTTGAACATATATAGAAGACAGGAAAACTATAAGTGCTCCTTATAAATGCTCATTCTTTAATAATCCATATTTGAGGAGATTTGTCAAATGTGATGAATATTCTGGAAAATGACTGAAATACTTTTAAGTTGGTAAAACAATGTTAATTTGTCCCATTTTATGAGGCCAGCTAAGCCCTGCTACTTTGATTCTTTCCTGGCACCCACAGGCTACCAGGTGCAATGTCACAACACAGTACTATCAGACATACAACAAAACAATCTCATTTTCCCATATATCCTTTTTGTAAGCAGCAGAGGGTCATGTAAACAATGAAATTGCTCTGTTGTCTGAGATTATTTATATTCTTTAGCTTGGAGCTGGTTTTTTCCCTTTTCTTCAGAGTTTGTATACTGTACTCTGTCAGGAAGTGGGCAGGTTTCTGGGCTGTTTCAGCACAATGGAAAATGCTTTCTTTGTATCTGAAGCAGGAAAATACTCTATGCCATGTCACTCACGCATGGCAACAAGTAACACAGAGTAAATGAAAGTTACAGCAGCCAGGAGTCAGTTCAGGGAGTAATGGTTTTGTTTGTTCTGAGTTGCAACATAACCTTTCTGTTCCCTGTTACATTTCTGACATGGGTTGTCTCCAGATGAGTTGAGCTCACTCAGGAGGCTCTGGCTCAGCAAAGACAAAGTGCAGTGTGGGGTTACTCTGGTGCCTCGGTGCTGCTGGATGGGGAGCAGAGCAAATGGGTGTTTGGCATAAAGACCATCCTAAGAAGTTTTCCTAAGGGAGCATGAAAGGAAAATGCAGCATGAAACTGATGGAGTTTGTTCTGCTCTCAATGAGTGCAGAATGACTTCGTCAAAGGTGGGGTTGTCTTGAGAAAAACATGAGCAAAGAGATCCCATCAACTGTGACAAAGTTCTTTCGGCAAGAAAGTACTTGTGTATCTATAAATACTGTATGTTTCCCCTCCCTCTTCTGCAGAACCCACTACATAGGTAAATTTACATATTTGGACTGATCATATCACAGAATCTAGAGCTGATTTTTACAGATTCGTGGTAGCTCATCAGTGCTTTCTATTCCGTTTAAACGATACTGTGCTACGCCACTTACGTTGTAGTGTGCACACAATACTAACTTCTATTCTATAGTTTGAATCACTTACAGATTCTCATATTCTGAGCTGAGCACACAGTACCAATATGTTAAAGGCATTTAGGCACCTAAAGCTGCTGGCTGACAGCTGGTAGGGTTTTCAGTACTTCCCATGGGATTTACACATCTGAAGTCTCACTAGGAGCCTCTCAGCGCTGCCAGGAAGAGACTTGCTATACATCTGGTCTTTAAATATTTGCAGACACATACACCTATGTATCTTCAACTCTGTGGACACGATCTATAAACATGGTATTAAACAGATGTAAATGCAAGAAATGCAGCAGCACGTTATGAAAATTGCATATAGATATGCATTGAAATAGAATTCATTTCCTTTGCCATGAAAAGCTGATGAAACTGTTACAAGATTTGTTCTTATCAGTTGACTAAGTCCCCTCAACATGAACTCATAACTGTGGGGATTATTATAACAGCAGGGAAAACATTTGTGAACTGTCATCCCTTTAGTAGTTCTCAGGAAAATATGTCTTGGAATATCTCCTAATTATGTGTGCAGGGGGAGGAGGCTTGGATCAGGATTACTATTGATGTTGGCCTAAATCATTGCTCTTTTCAGTTGCACTTTGACTACAACTTATGGGTAGAAGACCATTATTTGTGAGCATAGAGGCTTTTAGTGTGTTTAGATTTAGGCTATTCAAAGCTCACAAGACTTCATTAAAAAGATTAACACAACTATAGAAATACGATTGTTTAGAAATACTTTGTTTTAAACCCCCCATTATGGTTTCAGAAGTCTACAGTCTATTTAAATAATTTTTTTTCTGAAAAGTGTCTGGAAATATTTACATGAGAAAATTGGTGGGTTTATGTAATTTAGAAAGCGAATGGTAGAGATTAGTTTTAAAAATAAAATCTGGATTTTGTGGTATCCAAGGCATGATGCAATCATTAGCTATAGCTCCAGATGCCAGTCACAGACACACTTACCCTGTTTCTTTTTTTTTTTTTTTTTTAATGTATCTGGAGCTCTGCAAGGAATAATGAGTAGAAGGAGTACAGTCACTCTCTAGCAGAAGACCAGTGCTACTCGCTGGGTCAGGTACATTGCCTGCAGCTGCTCATCCCTCAGTGGTTCAGAGACAAGTGTAAAAATCCCTCAAAGCACTTTACTCACACAGTAATACACAGGAGAGGAAATTCCCTCTTAGCCACAGCTAACAGATTATGTGCTGAAGCATGACCTTCATGGTTTTACAGTGGTAGCACAGGTGCTGCATGGCTACCAAGTTTTCCAATTATATTTGAGGTTCCTAAATCACCTTCTAGTATTCCTGCACTGTACTTTTTGTGTGTGCTTAACAATTTGATGTATGAAGCATCTCCTTCTTTTAACTTTTGCTAAACGTGTGTGGGGTTTTGTTTGTGTTCCTTTCTTGCCATGGAAAAGATAAACAAGACCATTTTTTTCTTTTTTTAATCTTCTTTACCAAATTACCTGTCACATCTTATTTTGTGGATTTTCTCCATCTCGAAGAAATCACCTTGGATTTCAACCATTCCTTAAATGGAAAAGCTTTGACCATGCTGTTAATGATTTCTTGTCCTTTTCAATAATGTTTCTGCTCCTAATTTGTTTTTTGCTTAAGGAGATGTGAGAAAAATTGAACTTCAGACATAATAATACCTAACCATCAGTTTATTAAATGTCATCTGATTAAATCAGAGATTGACTAAAATCCAAATCAGTGAAGAGGCTTTGTACATCTGTGACTAGAAATAAATGTAAAGGGATGTAACTGGCACTCATAAGAAAAAAGAGTCTTGTCACAACACTTAACTGTTCTTCATTTTTATTATTCCTCAGAAAAGGTTTCTAGAACATCTAAAATACAGTCTTATCACAAAATGGAAGTAAAGCTGGAAAAATATACACCTGACTTTTGGGTTTGGTTTTTTTTTTTGCATGAAACTTATAAAAGCTATATGATAAATATACATACTGGGCTTTTAAAAGTTGGTTGATTTCTGCTCAAGAAGTTTCTGCACAGAGATTTTTAAGCTTAGGCTCAACCATCATTAAATTAAATGTCCTCGGGAAAATGCATGAGTGATGGATGCTACAAATACAAAAGGTTACAATTCATTTTCTTTCCAATAAACGTGTAATTTAAAATACTACCAGTGGAGGTTTCCTATGCCCATTAGCTCAGAGAGAAGACAGGTACTCTAGAGCATACACATAATAAATCTCTGTGTGACCCAAGACCAAAATAAGTCACAAACATTAAATGTTTAACAATGTGAAGTATTTAAATAAAGCTCTTTGTTATTTCTCATATATAAAATACAGATTTCTAGCTTAATTTCAATGAGTTCCAAGGTAAAAAGTAAACTGCCTTTTTAAATATACTCTTATATTTTACAGTCATTAAATATTTTTTCTATGTTTCATGCAGGTTTTGTCTGCCAATACAGACATGTCTTAAATCATATTGGAATCTTTTTTTTTTTATGAAGTAGATACATCACTTGCAGGCTTAACCCATTCTACTGAATATATTTTTCTCACTAATATAACTGTATATATTTAAAGGAAAAATACATAAAACTAGAAAATCAATAAATGTAGACATCACGTTCTAATTTCACAATACTTTAATCTAATATTCATTATTCCCAGTCAGTAAAAATAGCTCAAATCTCAGATGGAGTAAACTGGCATCAGTCCTGCTGAGCTTTTATATTCCAGATTTTTCATGTAGACTTTGTTCCGTTTTTCTAAGTGGGGGTTTGTTTTGTGTGTTTGTTGATTTTCTTTTTCCCTGTGTACCTTTTTTAATGTGAAGGCAAGGACAGACTTTCAAATTTCTTGCCATACGTTTCCAACTGCCTAAGAACCACCCTCAGGACCCTAATTAGCACAACTATTTTTAAGATTGATTTTTCTCGTTCCTAAAATACAATTATTTTTGTTTCACCGCAGAAATCACACTGCTTCACGTTCTTTAAGCTCCTGAAAGGAAGCCTGCTAGATTTGGCTAACAGATTCCCAATAAGAATGTAGAGTCAGTCCTGAAAAGCAAAATTTATAAGCCTGGATATGTTAGCTATTAAATCATTTAGTCTCTCACTTTCTTGCATAAGATTTCAGAAATTAGTATTCCTGAGTCATTCAGATTCTACCTTCAGAGATGATTTACACTGCTGCAAGACATGTCTCTCATATTTTGCATGGCTAATTTTCTACTTTATTCAGCAGGGGAGGAGGAAACGGTTGTTTGTTTTTTACAGTTTTGCAGATCTATCAAAGGCAACAAATAAAGCAAATTATATGCAGTGTGGGTTTCAGAATCCTGAAATTTTCACAGCAAATTAAGTTCAGGTGCGTTAGTTGGAGTTGTAGACAGCTACTTAAATAGCAAAATATATGATGCAATTGTCCCAAATTTAAGGATGGGCTGTACTGTAAGATTCCATATTCATGTGGGATACAGAAATAGAGCTTTGATTAGTAAATTGTTTGTAGAATTTTCCATCTGTACAAGGCTTAGAAAAACGCCCTTCTATGGAGTGGAGCATTTACAGCTCCAAGATGAATTTGATTTCAGAAAATTCTCCGGGGCTGGAATCCTCGCTGCTTGGGTTTTTATAATATTGATTAGATAAAGTGGCTGTATAAAGTGGCATGAAAGTAGAACTTACTGTAAGACATAATATTATACTAGCAGAAGGAATTCCTTAATGACCTTCTGTGTCTTTTTCATCTCTACCTTGCGTAGTTTTTTTCCACGGCTCAATCTCAGAACTCTTTATGCCAATGCCTGAAATCATTTTGCAAAGTGATTATCATTTAGTCAGGCATGCCACTGGAGTCAATGTGACCTCTCAGGTAGGAAAGATAAGATTTCCAAATAAAGTTATTTTAACTGTTACTGAATAGGAAATTATTGCTGTAAAATATCACAAATTCAATCTTTTTTCAGTGTTGCCATGTAACTTCGTTGCAACTAATCCAGGAAAAAAACTTGCCCACACGACGAGTGCTACTTATTTTGTTCAACCTGCTTTTTTCCTTCTAGTCCTATTAGAACCTGTTCATAATTAGGCATAATTATATTCATGTTCTGAAATTAATCTAGAAGTGGATAGTCCAGTTGGTTGCTAAAGTGGGGTCATTTTCTCACCCACCTGCTGATTCCCCAGCCATTACCTGTATGGATAGGGAATGGAGAGGCCTGACTGCTTTTTGTGTTATTGGGTAACAGTAGGAGGTGTGCTCATGCAAGGCACACCTAAGTTCCTATTCCTGTTCCAATGGATGTTCAACCTGCCAAGGGATTTCAGGCCTTGGGCTATGAAAGAGTTTCATTTAGTAGGCCTTTAGAAGGGATAAAAATCTTCACTAACCCCACCTTTTGTAAATAAAGGCCTCTTGTATTCTTTTGACATTTTTATGGGATTCTTAATAGCAGTTTTGGAATTAAATTTGACAAATTAATAATGAGGTTTGGATTTAAATTTGACAAATTAATTATGAGATTTAATCGGACAAGAAGGGGAAAATCAGATTAAACCAAAATAAGCAGCATTCATAGCACATATAGGCTTTTCTGTTTTCTAAGGATGAATTGCAATAAAAATATAAAGGGATAGATTCAGGTGCAGGATTCAGATGACTCCTGCATCTGACCTAAAATGGGTATGTTTAAGTTGAAGATTTTTTTATATTGCTCACATTCAAACACTCTTCTAAGAGTGAAAATGGCTTTAGGACTCATTTTTCTCTCAGTGTCTAAATGCCTCTAAATGTTTAAAGACCAGACCATGCAGTAGCACCTGCTCCCTTCCTGTCCCCTGGGAGTCCACATGGCAAGTGGATCCCATAGGACCTCCTGGTTTTCTTGCAGAGCAATCTACCTTTGGTACATGTGATTATAGGATATTTTACCTCTCACAAAGCATCGTCACAGAGAATAGCTTTACCCTCAGTTGCTTAGGGGTTAAACTGTTTGCTCAGGATATGTAAGACCCATAGGTCAATCCTTTGCCTGGAGGAGGTGATTAGTGGGAAATAAGGAGAGACAAATCCAGAGGAAAACTGGTTCCATTATTTTTAGACGGAAGAAATGCCAAACACATGAGCATTCCTACAGAATGCTGTCCCTCCCTATCCCTAGCTATCCCTCTCTTAGTGAGTCTTCAGACACATGAAAAGAATCACATCCACAGTGCTTTTCTGAAAATACACTTATGACCCTGTGGATAAAAGCCAGTTTAATTATGGGTCTTAGCATTTTGGTTGCTTGACAACATGTTGAGATCCGAGGGCTGTGATTTTCTTATTATCCACTCAGAGCCATCTTCCACAAGGTAAATGCATATTGCTGTAGCTTCTTCAAATTTTATCAAACCACATGCCATGTAATGTCTTTCAAATTAAGTTCTACAGTTACTAACACTATTTTATTAATTTTTTTTCTAATAACAACGACTGCTTCCCAATTGAGTAAGTTATTATGAACAGACACATTGCTAATGTATCTGTGCTTTTAATATTGAGACGCATCCAAGCATCAAAGTGAAGTGTGTTATTTTAGAATTTTAATTGTTCCAGCATACTGGCACATCTAATAGGTCCATGTTCTTCCTTAATTAAAGACAACTCTTCAAGATCAGTACACTGTGCCTCGCTGATCCATGATTGCCTCAGCTAACTCCCAGTCAGCCAGTAAAGTTTATAGAAATCCTGCTAAAAACTGAAGACTGAAAAAAAATCTTTCTCTTTAAACAAGAATGATTTCCCTTGGCAAGATACAGAGATGAATCACTGCCAACACTTTCCTTTAAGAGTTGCGTTAATAAAATTGGGCCAGATAATACTCCTCATTTCTGAAACATCTTTTTCTTAGGCAGCCTCATATTTCACACAGGTCTGTGGTAGGTAGCCTGACAGCAATCAAACACAAGTCTAGAGAGAGGAATGAATTTCTCCCTCCATGCTTACAAAATGGGTATTTCAGTAAATGGATGTTTCCTGGATTAGATTTGCAGTGCTCTTTTATTTTTGAAGATAGGTAACATTTTTTTCTCCAGACAGCAGTTTGGACGTTGTAATCAAGTCACGTATGCCTTCATATTTGTGTAACTGCAATCATTGTGCAAACTTAACAGAAGTCAAGTGCATTTCTGGCAATTCTACAGAGCTCAAAACTTGGAGTCAAGTCATGGGTGGCAACCTTTTTTGTGACATACATCTGTACAGCCACACTTATGAAGGTATCTAGATACCTTGCCTGGGTGATGGAAAAGCTTTAGTCCAGCTTCACAGTTGGGAAGCTAAGGCACCACTATAAGAACACTTGACTTTCCTTCTATATATATTAGAATGTTTCTATTGAATGTTGAGAAGTGAGCAGACAAATCTGTAAAACTAGTTTCTGAAATGAGAATAATATAATGAGACTTCATTGTATGTCATATTATATGGTTTCTACTGTGAACTGTAATTTCTAAAATTGATATTAGCTTCACTGACTTTTTCCTAGTAGACATTTGATCTTTCTAGAATGTGCTCCTTTCTCCTCTAGTGATGACCATTTTTTATTTTTACTGAAAAAATTAATTTTATTTGTTCTCCTTTTGTAATACAGTGTTCATTGATCACTTTATCATTCCTCTGTATTGCTTTCAACGAGTCCTGCAGATGGTTAAATGCGTTCTATGTGGACAGTTGAAATTGTGATTTTGTGAAAGTCAGGAATAAATTGTAGTTCAGCTTGTAGGCTGTGTAAAGCAATTCAGAGCCCTGGTACCCCCCTTTGTTCTGCCTTGAATCACGCTGTTGTTCCAGTTCGTGCGCGTGTGTTGATCAGGCTCCCGACCGCGAGCTCGTTTTATTGCTGCACAAACAGGGATTAGCACTGCCGCGCTCCTTTTCACTCGTGCCCTGGGCTTCAGCGCTCTTCTCAAAGGTGAAAGGTTAGTGGAGTAATTCAGTGGGCCACTTCACCTGTCTCTGCCCCCAGAGAATTACTTAGTCTGTGCATTATTATTAATGACAGCAAAAGAGAGCAGCCCTGCTGCTCTAAGATCACTGAAGGATGCTGTGATGCCTTTCAGATATTTCATTTTCTACATCAAGACTCACAGTATCCTTGACATGGTCTTCTAGGAGTTCACTGGGTTTGAAACAGGTGATATGTGGCTAACTATGAAAACTTCCCGAGGCAAAGCAACACAATAAATAAAATTACACACAAACAATTCATCTTCTCTTAATCCCTTCCTCCTGGAGTACTAAATTGTTCTGTGACATATTTGGTATAGCATGTCTCACACTGCCTTTGCAGTTTTCACTGACTGGTCTTTTTATAACACTAACCTGGATACCACTGAAAACACTGCAAGAAAGTATAATTACATATTAAATAATTTTTAAATTCAGGGTGGTTTTGGTGTGAATCAAACTATCACCATTTGCTGTTAAGAAAACTGGTGTTTCGCTGAAGTGTTAGAATAAGACCTTTCTGTGCTTGTCCCAGTCCTAAATTTAATTTTTTTATTTTCTTTTTTAGTTTCCCTTTTGGGTCCTAAAGATTGGTACAATATTAAAACCAACAAAATTGGACTCAGAAGTCTTGGCTTTCGCTGCAAACCAATATAGGAATATATTCCGTCCTGCACTGCTATTTGCAAGGAAAGCACCAAACAAAATGTAGCTACTGAAAATATGCACTTTTATTCTGGGGAGGTTTGGTTTTGGGGTAACCAATCCTCCCTGTACTGATGTACAAAGATAACTCCAATGCAGGTATCCTGTAGATAACATAGAGAGCACATCGACTTTTCCTTAAAAAAAAGAGCTCAAGCACTCCACATTTTTTTCATTGAAAAATAAATACAGCATAATATCTGGTAAGAGAGGCTGTCCTAAAAGAAAGAAACAAAAAATGTAGTATTCCCTAAACCAAAAACTTCTAAACGTGTAACTGAAGTTAAAATAACTAGAAAATTACTTGTTCCATGTCACACATCCTGCCCAAAGGATAGGAAATATTTAATTTTTGCTGACTGTTGTTTCAGTGCAGGTAGATCTGTAGAGCCTCTCAACAGGGTGCTCTCACACCTGTGAGCATGGAGTCATTTAGTTCAGGAGAGGGAATAAGACCTTTCAAATTACATCTAACCTTTGGAAATTCTTCCACGTTAATTCTGTTCTTCAACTGGAGCCCAACTCTTTACAGCCTGATACAGAGCTGAATCCAAACCTGGACCAAGAAAAAAAGTACATTCTAAATATTTGGCTGAACAAACTGTGAGATTTTTATAGGGCTGTGGGTTTTTTAGATTTTAAGGTATTCCAGAAATCTTCTGAGAATCCACTTGTGGTGATGTAATAACTGGCTCCATCAGCTGTTCTCTATTAAAACAGCAAAATACTGCAATGGAAATAAAATTCTACTTTATAAAAGCTCATAAAAATATATAAAATTCATACAAACACCGTAATGTACGTTTAAAGTCTAAATGGGTGTCTCTTTAACCGTGTTGGCATTACCGATTGGAATTTCATTGCATATTGTGTGGTTGATGGGGAAGGCACACTGAAATCAAGCTGTTAAACACACCATCTCCGGTTTTTATTTCACTAGAGTATGTTTGCTGTATTTTTAAAAGAGCATTGCAAAGCCCAGGAGATGAATTCTGCTCTGAAATTGCTATTTGCTGACATAGAAATAGCTGTAAAAATACAAGCTGAGAAAAATACAGTGTAGCAATATATTTTCATTTATTTGGGGGGAAAGTAGTTTTTAAGGAAGAATTATAGTCTGCCTTCTGAATGATAAAGCAGTTTAACTAGCATTAAACACAGCTGAAATTTTGTAATGACCCAACCTCAGCTCATCCAAATCCCCAATAGCATTAACTCCCTAGAATTGAACTGTAAATTTGATTAGCCTTACAATAGACATGAGACACAAATGTTCTTCCTTATACAGTCATATTCAGTGGCTGCAAAAGAAGATGACAAGGTATTGTGGAGCAGTGCATCCAACCTTTTTAAGCTAGGGACAAGCTCCAGCTCACCCAGCTTTCAAAATCACATAAATACAGGGCAATTTCATGAATTCTAATATAACATGAGGATTACATATGGTGAGGTGAGGAGGGATTTCACAGCTGCAGTCTTCCTGTAAATCATTCAGAAGATTTTTTTCATACTCTAGTTCTTTAGATTGACATTTTCCTTGTAAACTACATTGCTGAACCATAGCTTCTGTCCTTGCCTGTATAATATGGTGCCTTTTTTAATCATTTTCCTTACTCATTCACTGTCCTCTGATGTGAAGTTTGATCCTGTAATTCCTGGTGTGTTAATATTTTGCATGGAGTTAATCACAGTACTGGATAAAAAATTTCCTTCACACAAGTTAAAGGTCATGGGGGCATCCTAGGGTGGGGTTTTAGAAGAAATAGTAAATTACAAGGCCTAAAGATTTCTGGGCCCAGAGTTGCAGCAGCTCCTCCAGGCTGGCACAGCCGCCAGCACCCCAAAGGCTGGGAAGCCCATTCCTGCCCACAGAGGGTGCACATCCCAGCCCTCAAGCCAGCCACCACACATCTGGTGATCTCCTGCCAGGCCATGAGTTGCATAGATATGCTTTTTTATTAATTTATTGTAGGCTTATTTTAATTTCTTTCACAAGATTGTTTCAACAACACATTCCTGGCATAGCTTTATACTCCTGTCCCCTGGTAATTGTTGTCATTTGGACACAGTCCTGTTTAGAGTAAAATTCTGAAATCAACCCTGATTCATTGATGAATCATGCTACTTCTTTAAGGAAAAAAACCCATTAAAAACTAGAGCAGTTGACTAGTTATAGAAACAAATGTCTAGCATCAAGATTAAAACCACAGATATATACAAATGGAAAATAAGAAAGCTTTCTGCTAGTGGGAAGTGGAAACAAAAGAAAAATGTTGTTATGAATTTTGAGATCCAATTTTCCTTTTCATCTCTTAATTAGATAGTTTATGCAGTGGTTGTTTTATAAATACATATTTGGCCCTACTAATGGATATTTCACAATAACCCTTAAGCACTGCAGCCCAGCTGAGCACCAGGTGGTGCTCAGCCATGTGCTTCATAGCATAGGGGCTAAACGGGGACCATTGTTTCTTCCTCATACTTGGTATTTTGTAGGATTTCTTCCTCATACTTGATATTTTGTAAGACTTGGGCACTATAGCAAAGGCTTGTGCATGTTGGGAGTTAAATCTTTTAATTGTTTTAATTAAGATGCTTCAATTTGTCTTGTAATCTCGGTGTTACTCCCGTCACGGCGAATTACGCAGCAGTGGTGACTCATGAAGTGTTGAGAGATGTGTGTCCTTGGACCTGCTGGCTGGAGCTGCCCACACAGCTGCAGGGAGAGACCAATGGCATTTCTGGAGCTCACACACTGTCTTTGCATCCTGTGGCACAAAAGCAGCTTCAAATTGGCTGCTGCGCCCCTGCTTGGGTGGCTCTGGTCTGAAGTTTACATTTCCCTCCTCACCAGCTGTCCTGGCTTCCCAAACAAAGCAGTTGTGCCTCCTGATGGCTTTATGGCTTCACAGCAACTGCTAAAATAAGCCAGTTCTTCAAGCACCTATTAAAGTGCCCTTTTTAAAGTCCTCATACATATTTACATGTGACACAGCTCCAGACCCTCTGACAGAGATGTGAAATAGCTGAGCCTCGCTGTCAATAACTACTTTTCTATTCCTGAAATAAATTCCTTGCTCTCAAATGAGTAAGTGGCTTTCCCAAACTGTGGGTTTGTTTTTTTATTCAATATTGTTATACCTAAAAAAACCACCCAGCCAAACTGAAAAAACCAATGTCATTGCTGTAATTACTGAAAGTACCTTTTAGTAGTGTTCGCTTTGCAACTGGCTGGGTGCAGCTGGTCC
Source organism: Melozone crissalis (assembly GCF_028551555.1). Classification (NCBI taxonomy): domain Eukaryota; kingdom Metazoa; phylum Chordata; class Aves; order Passeriformes; family Passerellidae; genus Melozone; species Melozone crissalis. The sequence goes on from NW_026535794.1 coordinate 38,889,347, forward strand.
TGCTCATGCTACAGGAAGCAAGGACTTCTCTTTGCTTCCAAGTCCTGCTTCACTGGCTTGGGGGAAGCACCTGAGATGATTGATAGTTGATTCTCAGGTCACTCAGCAGGAATTTACACACCCACAACAAAAGCTTTTGTAGACCTCAGACATATTAGAGGCCGTCACCTCCACTCTTTCAGCTGCCAAACAAAACACTGCAGAGACAAAGGCTTGAACACATGGATAAATAAACAGCCCAGTTCTTTACATTCCTGGACTTGAACAGATTTCCACACCTTACCAAGAATGCCTCTCACTGACTCTCTCACCCCAAAGGAAAGGAGACACTGTCCCATGCTGGAAGGAGGTTGGGGGAAGAGCCTGTACCTTCCAAAGCCTTGTAAAGATGCATGGTTTTGGAATACTTTCTTGCTCCTAAAAGGAGATACAGAGGAAACCCCACACTAGGAAGCCAAACATTCTAATTATCATCGAGGTTTGGGGATGATGATGTGATCCTCAGTAGCCTTGCAGTATATCAAGGAAATCAATTTACAGCTCCCAATATGAAATTCATGCTTTCACAGAAACATTCATCCTGCACGTGAAAAACCTTCCAGATTTGAACTAAATAAACCTTTATTACGGCACATCACTGTTCACTGACTCATACAAGGTTTTATAAAGATCTCAGAGGCATCACTTTGAATACACACTAAACCTCAATAAGATCTTGCCGCATTCCAGATGGTAATGCTGAGATATTCCTGCAACCCTTCCCAGCCAGATGCCTCAGAGGCCAAACCCCACCTTCCCCTACAAGCATGAAAACCAGGATATGCCTCAAATTTTGCTTCAAAGATTCCTTTCAAGTTCAACCTTTAGTCTCCATTTCTCCACAAGCCTGTGGAAGTGTTTCTTTGCACAGGAGCCTTGCCTCCAAGGAGGATGTGGGAATTTTCAACAGTGCTCTCACACTCATCCCCAAGCTGCTATTACACTATGACAAGGTTTCACTGTTGCTACTTAGGGAAATCTTTTTCAAAGAGAAATGTTGCCCTTTCCTGTAGCTCAGGTTCCCCATTTACCCTGCAGTGCTTCTCAAACCTCATTCCAGCCACAAATAAATTTTTGCTACTTAAGAGCCTGTAGACTGTTAACCTCCTGTTTGCACAGGACAAAATCCCTCAGATAATCCCCTATACAGTTACTCTTCCTGGCTGTGGAGTTAAAGGTGATATACCTTCCAGTCTACAACTTTTAAATTTTATCTTAGATCAGATACACTTCTTTTACACACATGCATGTAAAAATAATCCAGTCCAGGCCTCAGTGACCTCCTCTGGATATATTAAGATATTAAAGGTAAGCACAGGCAGTAAAGTGCAGGACTGAGACTGCAGGGACTTAGTACACTGCAGTCACAGTGATAGCTTGTCTTGCTAATTTAGAAGGTACAAACTTAACATTCAAATCAGGGTCTTCCTGAAAGTGCAGGTTATGCATGGAAAGCAAAAGAATTTGTTTTAGCAGATATTACTCACTAATATTCTGTGAGATTGGCAGTCAGCCAATGAAGCGATTTTTGGCTAAGCCCACGTGTTTCCCCTATCACAAACTCTTATCATTAACAACCAAACAAAAAAATCTCAGATTTCTCTGCTTGACAGAAGACGTGACATCTTGTCCCAGGAATTTCCGTGGTTAACAGTGCAAGCACCACACTCAGATTACAACTGTGCAGAGAAAGCCAATGCTCAGATTGTTCAGTGGCACCATCTTCAGACAACAGCAAAGCTGATTAATACCTGGCTTTCACAAGAAGTCATCTTCATCTGTCCTAAGTCAGGGAAAAGTGTGGTATCAGTTCCTCTGGACATGCATGGTACAATCTCAGAACGTTTACTGTCACAGCAGAAGTATCAAGTGCATGTGTTCCCCTCAAAAAAGGAGGGAAAATATAAATTTTGTCTGCTTAAAATGAGAAAAAAATTTGCCTGAAAAAGAAAAAAGTTGATGAAACACAGTCATTTGTGGGAATGTCCTGTCTTGGGTTGTTTTATTTGGGGGACTGATTGGTTTTGATTAATTATTTGTGAAGTAATTCATTGATCCAGACCATATCATGCAGCATTCTGGCCATAGGAATGTTCAGAAAGATCCCATAAATTAAATTTAAAAATCCCAAAATTTGGAATTCACTTCTGTTGCTTTGAAAATAGTACTTGCTGCCCTAATTCCTTACATTTCTTTATGCTTTGAAACTAAAAGTATTTTAAAGAAAACAAAACAACATTCAACCTGATAATAGACTTAGAGCTCATCCTCTTCTTAGGTGAGAATATGAATAGTTGTGTGAGTTCTAATACAATAAATAAATTGCATCACCTGAAGGTGAGTTTTAGCTCAAAACAAAATTATCAGAATTTTTTTTTTTGGTGAGGTTAAACTTTAGACAATTGTTTCAGTGATATGTTTACAAAACATGTATAGATAATTTTCATCCATTTCACATTCATCTCCTTCCTTCCCTGCTTTGAAAGCAAGGCTGGTATGTGTGAGCACCTTGTTAGACCTAAGAGAACTGAAGGAATGTGGATCTAAAAAGGGGCTGACGTGCATTTCACGGTTTGTGTTTCCTTTTCAGCTGACCCCCTGGTTGGAAGCATTGCCACTCAGTACATGACTAACAGAGCAGAGCACGACAGAATGGCCAGACAGTGGACCAAGCGATACGCCACATAGGAACCTCCTCTAGGATTTGCTGGACCTGTGCAAGCACATTCACTAAGTGCATCAATAGCCCTTCCCTTCATTCTTATTTTTTATTAAATCTTGAACCATTTTGTGACAAAAGGTTGTCCTTACTTCCTCTTTTTTTTTTTTTTTTGTTTCATTTTTGGTTTATTTTTATTTTTATTTGTTCTGGGTTTTTTTGTTCTGTTAACTTGAAAGTTGTTTCCCTCAAATGTAGACAGGGAATTTTGGTTATCAGTGCAAAGAATGTTGGATCTGTAATAGTATAGAGCTTTATCAGAAAGCTTTGTATTAATGTGTGGGGTTGTTTTTTTTTTCTTTCATGTGGTTTTGGGGAAAACAAACAAATTCAGAATTATATCTCATTTCTACTTAAATGTAGTGTTTAGGGTTATTTTTTTGTACTGAAGTCTTTAATGGTGGGTGCATGCTACTGGGAACAAGTTTTGTATAAAAGCTTAAAATCAAGAATCACTGTGCATTACTAAGACTGTGTTTATCACTAGCCTTCTGTTTCCCACACAAAAGGCTATTGCATTGAACAAATTAATATGTATTTTGATTTACTTAAAAAACAAAAAAAAAAGTGCTTGTAAATTTCTTAGGGACCTGCCACTTTTGACTGTGGATCAGTTGATGTACACTTGTATTATTAAAGCACTCAATAAAACACTGTGGCTGATAAATGCACTTCTTGCAGGACGGTGCTTTTGTGTTTATGCAGCACAGGCTGCTTAGTCCTCACATCATACAACTGCAGGTTAAAAAACTATTTTTAGACCTGAACTATTCACTTCTTCTCAACAATGCATTTCTTAACTTAGAATTCTTCATTGTGTCTTTCTTCATATACAAACATCTTCCAAGTTCCAAGGCCTTTCTTTCATACGTCTCTGCTCAGCCTTGCTATTCAGAAGCCTCTTGCTGCATCTTTTACGCTGTGGCTTCACTATATCCATCTTGTTACATTTGAAATAGTTGGCAATAAAAATAGCCTTGCAGTGAAAGCAGAATATTGATGTTGATTTTATACAGCAGGCCTCATTTTGCCTTTCTCCAAGCTCTTTGACTGTAAAAGCAACTGTTATTTAAAAAAAATAAATGAAGGTTTTCGATGGGAAAATTGAGCCCACTGCACCAATCATTCCCAGCACATTCAATGATAAGGGTATTTCTATTCAGATTTGACCTTCAGGCTAATTTTAGATATGCAGCCATGGAGGGAAAACTTCTACTTGGCTAAGGAAATGTGTGGGTGTTGTGATTTAGAAAATATATACTGTGATGCTGATAGCTGAATGTTCTTTGTGTTGCAAGGCCTATTGGAAAATCCCTGTCTCGTATAATTAAATGTTACAGATGCTATATACAATGCCTGCTTGCCCTCTCCCCTCTCTCCTTGCCTCTTATGTTTAAAGAAGATCTTATCTTAAAGAAGATACATTGCAGCAGGGTCACTGTAAACAGGGTGACAGGGAGACCAAATCCCATCATGCTCCAACCCAGTTCAACCATCATGAAAACTAAAGCAGTCAAGGTGACACCACACGGTGTCTCTACATCCACCACTGCATTGCTCTGCATTTGCAGCCTCTTTTGTTTTTCTCTTGGTCATTTGCTAATAAACTGAGCACACATTCAGCTTCAATCTGCTGGTGAGTTGCCCTCTGCATTAATAAAAGCTGAACATTGATGTAACTCTAGATGGTCTATAACTATCCCCCCCAAGAGCCATGGGGATCTCAAAGAAATAATCAGACTCTTGATCAAAGCAAACAGAGAGTCTTCTGCTGTCTGTAGAAGCCAAGTGTTTGCAAGCCCAGCCATGTAACATTTCAAGGCCAATGGGTCCTAAATAAAGACATGAAAGAACAATGACCTTTCAAAAACAAAGCAAAACACAAAACTCAGACTTCTCTGAACCAGAAGTTCTTACAGTTCAAATCTGTGCACTTTGAATTTGCAGGTAAGTTGCCCTCCCTCTGAAGCTGCACAGTTACATTGTCTTGGATAATATAAAATTACTGTCTTAAGAACCATGAGGATCTCAAAGAAATAATCAGCAAGGGCCAACCCACATTGATTAAAGCAGATGCAGAGTCTTCTGGCATCTGCAGGAGCCAAATTTTTGCAAGTCTGGCCATAAAACATTCTCCTCTGTTTGCAAATCAGCTCTATTTGCCTCCCAAGTAATTACTTTTCTTCATCTGCTAAACCTGGGAAATATGAAGTATTATTTAAAACCTGCTGTTGTTGCTGAGGAGAAATGAGCCATTCCCAACGCAATTCAGTCTGCCAATAGAGGCCTGGTAAAAATTATGCATTGGCATAATCTCTTTTTCTCCTTTTTTTTTTCCCCTTGGTCTGGGAAATAATTGCACTTTATTTTGTCTCACCTTTGCTCTTCATATCATCTCTGAATGATTCTAAATTTAGCTGATTCTAATTCTAAATTTAGCTGGTTCCTGCTTCTTCTTTTATGATAAATCATCTTTCTCATTTCTTCTAGTTGGTGAAGTCTGTGTGCTGTTTTCAGGCAGCTGGGTATGAAGATCTTCAAGTGACTTGCACATACTAAAACATTCAAGAGGCAACAGTTGGCCTAAAACCACATGCAAAGGCCATCGGTTCAGCAAATCTCAGTATTTTCTCAGGGACACAAAAATTCTAAAGCTGGCACTTGTTCTTTAAAGACATCCTACAGCTGTTCTGAATTCAATTGCAATATCAAGTAAACAATATTTAATTTCCAGTAACCCCAGCTAAATGTCACTGTTCCATACCCTTTGAGTACAACTGAATGAAGCAGAAATCAGGGAACTCTCCAAACTGCATTTCCCATTCACAATTACTGAAGTGGCGTTCACATCCCCCTGTCCAACTGTCCAGCTGATTTCCCTCTTCAGAAAATTGCAGAGCAACAATGCTTAAATCAAGGTTCCCAAAACCGCCCTGTATTTTCAGAGGTAGCATTTCCAGGCTGCTGCAGGAGTGAGCAGGGCCATAACCCTTTTGATTGCATGCATTGTGGGTGATTGCAGCCAAACAGTTAAAATTCATTACAACCAGCTCCTGTGCCATGAATAAGGCAGGGGTAATTCCTCTTGAAAGATCTTTGTTCAGGTTTTTATACTGTGGGCTGCAGATGGAGGGTCAGGTCCTGTGCCCAAGCAATGGATAGCAGCTCACAGCCCCTCTTCCCTGCTGCCCTGTGCAATGATAGCAGGGGAGTATAAAACACCAGGGGGATTGGGACCCATAAACACCAGAATTGGGTTCCTCTTCCAAGCCTTCCCAACCTTTTAAATTCTGTCCAAACACATGCCCTGGGAGCAGTGCATGCTCTAGACACTTTCAGCATGCTGGTACGGTGTGCCTTAATCTTCCAACTTACTCCCCTTGCTCACCCATTCCTTCTTTCTGGATCCTTTCTTCTGCTTGACAAATTTATCACGCACAGCTGAGAGACCACCCAAGACACTGATCCCAGTTCAAATAGCTCTTCCTGAAGTTGCCTGAGCATAGTAGCTTACCCTGAAGCAGATGCCAGGAACCTGCCCCCAGGCTCTCCTTTTCCTTTTGTCTGAGGCAATGTCTATTAGAACAGGAAAGCAGAGGTGGCTCCAGTGGAGTAGGAAGACGCCTTCAGGCAGTGCAGCAGCTCCCAACTACTCCAACTCCAGTGTTATCCTGAGGTCCCTTTTCTCCTTTCCAGTTCTCAGAAATTTGTCTCTGAAGATGGACATCTTACTGCAGGCTTGTATTTTGAGTTGTGAAAACTATAGCAAAGACCCAGTGAAAATTCTGTCACCTCCAAAGTCCCAACATCCAGCCTTGGCAGCCACAGTTCCTGCAGAGCTAATTCTCCCTGCTGTTTTTTTTCATCCTCTGTTGGTCTTTCTTCTCTTCTGCTTTTCATTCCCTTTCCTTTCTCCTCTTATCCTTTCCTCCATGACATCAATACTACATCTTGATGCTTCCTTCTCTCTCCTTCCCTTGCCTCAGTCACAGCTCTGTTCATGGTCATGAAGACATCACGTCTGTATCATTGGAGCTGCTTGAAGTCCCTTGATTTTTAGGTCTTAGAAGCAAGAAAGAACTTTGTATGAATTAAGTACTTCCTCATTGTGGCATGCCTGGCACTGGCTATAAACTAAATCACTTCTCCCACACACATCATTAGCAGTAATGAAATCCAGGCTGGCCTCCTTAGCATGGCATCCATATGCAAATGAATTTCCTCAGCTCAAAGGACCTGCAGAGCCAGTGCATGGCTGCTTGGGATGCCTCCAGCAGCCTCTCTCAGATCACAACTGGAATATATTTGGGACTACTACTTACCAGGAAGAGTTTTATGATACCTTTAAATCCATCATTCTGCACCCTGATTCCATCGTGAACTTTAATAGGGACTTACGACTCTCTGGAATAATGAAAAGAGCAACGAAAAACATCCCTTTCATGTCTTCTTTGATTGTGAAAGAAAGTATTCATGGACTAGTGGAAGGTTAAAACAAAGGCAGGGCTACTAAGACACTCTGATCCCTTGCCAGTCCTAAATTAGCAAAAACCCACTTCACGTAAGAGCTGAGTAAAAGATGTATTAATTTCTATAGACTTTGCAGAGCAAAGTCCAGAAACCTCATTATCCAGGTGTCCTAATAGTACATGTGGATGATCAGATCATGCATTTCAGGAGAGGTTTTCAAGGGAAATGCATCCACTAGGAAGAGCTTTCCAGCACCTTCATCTCCCCACCTCAGTCAGGCTGCCCTCCTTGACAGTCCCTTGGGAAACAAGGGCTGGAAACAAGAACCTCGGGTCATTCCTTTTTGTCACTGCTCCTCAAATACACTCACTCACAACAGGCATTTGTTGCTGCAGAATCAGTGCTGGGGTCCCCTTTTGTGTCACCGAGGACCTTGGGGTCAGGCAAAACAAAGGGTCACACTTCAGCTTCTGTGAAATGCCTCCTTTCTTTGCAGTTGACTCATAGCCTTTGTAAGGCCCTGAATGGAGCCTCTTCACATGAACGGGACTCCTACCACACGAAGTTCAATACAGCCCTGCCCCTTTCTTCACTTGTCATAAACAGGGCAAAGGAAGTGCTTTGCTCATCAGCTCTGGAAACACCTTGCTGAGAGCACAGCTGAGCTGTGTGCTTGCCCGCCTTCAAACTCTTCCTTTTACATTTATTGGACACCTCTCAATTATATGAACATTTCTCCAGTAATCATGGCTCTGCGCCAGGGGTCTGCAAAAATCCTGCTTCCTTTGTCCCTTGGACCTCATGCAACCTTCATCCCTACTCCTCTGCTGCTTCCCATTTCCCAAATCCCTTCTTTAGCCCAGCAAACACAAGTCACCTCTGCTCCAGGCTGCTCACAGCCCAATGCTGTCTGTGTGGTGCTCCAACATCTCACTGAAGAAGGGAAAAGTCCACTCCAGCACTAGAGATTGCTGCCATCTTTGCAAAAAGAGAGATGAAAACCTGATTAATTCTCCTTTATGTAGAAGGGAATGTAATCTTCCTGGTGCTCAGCACTTTCACTAAGGTACAAATCCTCTCTCTGCAGATCTCCCAGTCTCAAAGTTCACAACAGCCCTCTCCTTTGGTCTTCCAGTATTGCAAGCAGTAGCAAAACAGTTTTTATTAAATGCCCTGAATGTCAAATATCTAATAAACCAAATGAAACTTCCCCCAAAAAATCTGTGTGGTGGTAACTTCATAAGCTTTTACACAGGAAACTAACTGAGTAAATTAAAAAGTCGCTCTTGTTTCCTGTTCTGCTTCATTAAGTATTGTCCACTCATTACGTCTTGCTGCTGAATCAAAAGAAAATCTTCCTGAAATCTACTTAGAATTTAAATCCTTATTGCAAAGCATCAAAGAATAATCACAATGTGTTCTTTCATATCAAGGTAATCTAATCAGAAAGTCTCATACAATTATTTATATACATACATTTTAATGGTAATTTAATAATTTATAGTCTTAAAGAAATAATCTCATTCTGTTCTATTTCATAATATACATCATGAAATACTATATTTCATTACCATGTACATTTTCCATTTTATCTACTTAAAAGAAATGCAGATTGGAATAACTTTGATCAAGTATTTCCTAGTGGAAGAAGACGACTATTTCTTTTGCAGCGTAGCACATGCAGACTTACTTGTCTTAAAAATATAATCCTATTTGTAACTTCTTCCTTTCAATTTGAATAAAAGATTGAGTGAGATCTGCAAACAAAAAATGCCAGCAGTCACTCAAGCCCTGCTAATGTGCTGGTTGGAGCTTTTAGGTGTAACCACTCTGTCTAATTTTCAGAGGAGTCACTGAAACTCTGGAGGCAGAAGAACAAGACATGCAGTCAAATGCCAAGAAGAAACAAAAAGTAATTAGAGAAATAAACACCATCCTCCAGCAATGTATAATACATCCTTTCCTCTCCTTTCCCCTCTGCCTCTCCCCTGTGGAGCCCCCAGGAGCAGATAAGTGTGTGTTTTGTTGCATTTTTAATATACATATCCCTGCTCTGGACACCTGCTGGCACCTCCAAGACCAAAGAGGGTTTGGTTAAACCTCCCCAGTGCCCCCAGTGATGTGGTGTTGGCTGAAAGCACAACCACCTCCAGTGCTGCCCACAAGGGTGGTTCCATCAATGCAGAAGGTGAAATTAAAAAAATAATGCTAACAGGAACTAATTGTGAGGCACTTAGGAATTCAAAAAGGGGGAAATGTCAGTAGAAACCTTCTTTAGGTCTAGCAGAAGTAAACTTGTCTGAATAGGTGAATTAAGGATCAAAATGTCATCTTCTAATCATAAATTATTATCCCAAAGTACACATCAGCTTTTCCCTGTCTAGCAGTGCCCCACACCACGGTAAAACAGGAACAGGACACTTCCACTAGACACCTAGTACATAGCCCTGAAATTTATAGGCTTGCCTTGTCCGGTGAGAAACATATTGAAATATTAGTTGCCTAATCCGTACGTGCTGTTGCACAGTTGAATAAGAATGATTAAAGTTATTACAAATATTTAAATCTGCTAAAGATCAGTCCCCAGGCTGAACTTCCTAACACTAAAGGCTTGTCTTTTAAAGACCTGTTCCTCCAAATAAACATTGCTGCTCCCAGATAGCAGCAAAGCCCATCAGCTAGGAGAAAATGACAAATATCTCCATGTATCTATTAAACTGTTTGGGAAAAGCAAAATATATTAGTTCTCCGGGGAAGTGGTAAGGTGATAAATAGTGGCTGAAATTACTTCCCTTTTCCCTACAGCAGCCACCACAGTGCTCCACCCTTCCTGAGCAGGAGGGACAGACCACAAGACCCATGCACAGTCTGTACCAGCCTGCTCCATGGTTAAATTCATGCACTGTGATTTACAGACAGCCTGTAGATCTACACAGCCATCCTTCATCCACAAAGCTCAGCACGTGAAGATGTTTTTCACAAACGAGACCTTTTATATGGTAGGTAGATTTGCCCAGAGGGGAAGAGTTCAACTGTATTTTGTAATAAAACTCATCAGGAAAAAAGTTATTAACAATTTATCTGTGTCATCAGTCCTCCAAATATTTATACAGGTAACTGTATTTCTTGCATGTGTATGAGGTCTCTCTAACCAATCTGCTTCAGTTGGCCAAATAAGTTTTATCCATTATATTGTTTTTCCTACATATTTATTTGGGTTTTTCAAGTATTTTGCTTGTTAAAGTACCTACCTTCAGTACAGGTTTACTTTAATTTCACAGAAATACTTAAAAACAGCCCTGCATGGATTTGCCACACAAATGTTGCAACACTGAAAATCTGAATGTAAAACACCATGTAAACCTAAATTAAATTGCCCTACAGGAATTGATTTTTATTGTCCCAGCTGATAGAAAAGCAAAATGTAAAAAACTCTGAAAAGTAAATTCAATTAAGTGCCAGTGATCTGGGGTGTCATTAGTAGCATAAGCAAAGAGAGGTGTTGATTTACTGCTTGTTGTGCTCAGCCTGGCTCTGGTGCTCTGAGCAGCTGTGTTCTGCCAGGAGGAAGCAATCTGGAAGCGGAGGAGTGAGCTCCAGAGATTTTCTGTGGCCCATCCTCGGGGTCTGATGGCCACACAGAGTTTCTTATTTTTAGCCTTGCCAGGAAAAAAAAAGAACCAAAACCAAACCAAACAAAAACCAAAGGTGGAAGCTGGATGGAGAGTGGGTAAGGGGTGAAGACTTTCCATGCTGACCAGGTCATGCATAGGCTTTGAAAAAAGGTGGGTGCTGAGCCAGGGTAAGTAGGACTTTTACTTGAGGTTAAAGAGAGATGTGTAGTGGCATGATTCCATTTCTGTTTATTGAATTTTGGCTGCAATGGTTTTTAGTTTCCTTTTTGGTTTTTTTAGACTGGTTCTCTGAGATTAAATGTGTTCCTGTTCTTCCTGAGTCCAACTAAAACCGTGTGTTCTGGATGTGTATTGAGGCAACAGTGTCATCTGAGGTTGTGGACTGCAGGTACCTTCTGACCTTTAGTGTCACATGAGGGGGAAAAAAGAGAAAGGATTATGAGTATTTCTATGTATGAGCCTTTTAGCAAAATAAAACTCTGTTTTGTTTCAGCAACTGAAGCCACAGGAGGTGCCTCAGTTCTTAGATGACAGTTGATAAAACCGTAGGATGTATTTTCTGTTTCAGGTGAAAGCTTACTGTAAAAGGGAGGGATTTACCTGCAACTTAAAGGACGCACACACGGAAAGTATGAGAGACCTGCAAAGCACCGTAGCTTTTAAATCTGAATTAAAAGAGAGATGCTCAGTGGAGGTAATAGTGGCCTTGGATCAACTGCAGTTCTTGTGTAAATGAAGAGTCTTCACTTCTCACTCACTCATGGGTGAAGTCAGATGGGCTACACTGCCAGTCTTGTAACTTTCCTTTTCTCATGTCTTTCACAGACTTCACAGGTCATTGTTTTGTCAGACTCCAGATATCACGTGTACCATTACACCTGTGGAGGTATATACACTGTTAATATTAAACATTTTTCCCTGTTTATTTTTCCCCTTTTTTTAATTGTTTGTTTGTTTGTTTGTTTTTTTGTTTGGTTTGGTTTTGGTTCTTTTTTTCTCCGGCAAGGCTAAAAATAAGAAACTCCTTAGATAAAACCAGAAAAATGTGTAATTAATTTGTGGCATCCAGTAAGAGCTTTCAGACCAGGCAGTAAAAGCTGACAAAGAGAAGCAAGTGATAATGTAGTATTTAAGTGCAAAGTATTGCACAACTTCAATAGGGGAAGCTGCCTACCTGACCTTAAAATGCCTACATGTGATAATTCTGCCTTAGAGAAATTGATACATTCCCATTCTTTCTCTCTTCAAAATTTCCTTCCATCTCTTCCACAATGAATTAAGCAATGATCAGAATTATACTGTTTTCAAAGGCAGAGAGAAGTAACTGAAGTTAATTAAAAGAGCAAACTTGGAGGCTTTAACTTTACTTTTAGGAAAGTCAAGTTTTGCTATTTGTTTGAGCCTTAACAGGGTGAGAGAGGGAACTGCTTTTTATAAATCTTGTGGTTTTCAGTGTAACCTTGGCTGGTTCAGATTTAGCTTGGCCTTTAAACAACTGAGCTCTGAGTTTTACTGTTAAATGAAGTTGTGGGGAGAAGTAGGAAGTGGTGCTGCTGCTAACCAGTGTGGAGCTTCCTTTGTGTGGGCTCTGCTCAGCCCTCCCTTGTGAAAACAGCCAGAAAGTTTCAGGGAGGCTGAGAGTGAACTTTCCAAAAGACAAGTCAAAACATGCCCTTGGCCCAAAGTAATGGGCTCTGCTGGAAGTCTGCTAAAGCCAAGAATTAAACCTCAGTTTCCCCATCCCTTAGATGTGGCACTGATTTTTCCTATCAAAAGGCTTACTCTTGTCTATTCAGTATGGGCTCCTGGCCCACAAACAACAATTTTCATTCAGTTTAATTAAAACACTTTTGTCTGCCAGGATGCCATCAAATCTATCTTTAATTGTATTGCCAGTCATGGCTCATCAGCCCCGTAGGCACCGCGGTCAAGCTGAAATACTAAACAAGTAAACACTGATGAGAACAAGTTGTGAAGATATTTCATCAGTTCATACAATGCATGAGAGTGAAGTTTTTTCTTCTTTTTTAGAGGGACAAAAACCCCCCAGCAATGCAGAGGTGACGCATTCTGGAAAAGGAAAGCAATCAGCAGTTCAGGCCCCTGTCTTTCAGGATGAGAGTTGGGGTTTGACTCTGGATTTGGCCTCAGCCTTGCAGGGATCCTGTCTTGTTCCTCCCAGTGCTGCCCAGCAGACCTGCTCTGGCCTGTTCTCCCACTTGTGCGGGGCCACTTTGTGCAATACTCCAGTTTCAAGCATGCAAGGATTCTTTTTGGTCTTCTAGCCCCTCCACAAGATTACTTGGACTTTTGTTTGTTATGCAACAAACCCATTGGTTTACTGTCATTTTTTCTCATCCTTTTGCTTTTCCACATGTTTTTGTACAATTTCCAGCACTGGTTTGCTGATAGCTGACTAACCAAGGCTCTGTGCAGCTTGCATGACCTGGTGAAGCTCACTACTTCCTTTGCTTATTTCCTTTCCTTTACCACATCATCAGAGGTTGTAATGTATGATAATGCACATGAGACATGATTTCTATTTATAGGTACAGACAGATGTATATGAAGTGTGGAAGAGACAGTGCTGCATAATGTATGAGGAAATTTCTTTATAGATGAGCACTTATCTTTGTATTTAAGACTCTGTCTATGTCACAAAACACTGGTGAATCCAGACTGGGAGAAGGGTATCCTGTCAGAAATCTCAGCTGCCCTCTTGCTGTAGGGCTCTGCTTTTAGTCTCTTCTCTTCTCTTCTCTTCTCTTCTCTTCTCTTCTCTTCTCTTCTCTTCTCTTCTCTTCTTTTTTCTTTTTCTTTTTTCCCTTTGAATTTATTTTTATTAGGTTCTGGCTACTTCAGTGTATTTGAATTTCCTGTAAATTGACTTACCTCTTCTCCAGAAAGATCTGACTTAGTCCCTGGTATCCTTATACTAAAACCTGGCTATTGGAACGACCAGATAGAATGCCTGCTACAAGGCCAGGGTTGCCAGAGCCTTCCCTAGGAGGTTATTGCTCAGCTCCTCGATTCTCTTCAGTTTAAAGCTTTGTCTCTAATGCTCCAGCCCAGATTTTAGGGTATCAGAGATTCAAATGCATGCAGAAGCCTGAGGATATGGCTTGACAGCAGCGCTTAGATGATCTAATGGCTCCCTGGTGTTGAAAGGGAGAGGCCCTCCTCACCTCCAGCCATGCATTTCCATGCTGGTGAGGAGTCCTGCTGAGCTGAGTGAATTTACTGACCTTGCAGGAGCCGTGTGTGTGTGTCTGTCTGTCTGGGTCTGTCTAGAGAGGATGGCCAGGTTAAGTTTTGGATGATTTAGCAGGGGATGGGATTAAAGGGCCTGGGCAGAGGTGGAGGGAGCAGGACTACAGGGATGAGCTGTCATAGCTCTGAACCTCGTGGTCCCACCCAGCCTCGACTGAGCAATTCCATGCCTTTCTTTCCACCGGCTCTAGTGTGCATCTGACCTGGTGTTGAGTCACCCCAGCGTGCTAAATCCATAGAAAAAGGGCGGGTTTTAGGGTGTCGAGGGTGTGTGTCTGGCCTCCCTGCCCAAATGGCTCAGAGCAGGGCTGGACAAGCACGAGAGTTGGCGTAGGAAAGCAGATGGGGAATGTGCAACCAGGGCTGGGAAGTCGGGTGGGATCGCAGCAGACAGCAATTAAATTGGTTTAAGCTGTTGTTTTGTGGCAGCCTGAGCCAATTTTAGGGGTGGCTTAAACCCAAGTGTAAGGATACAGTTAAGTACCAAATTAAAATATTTTCTTCAGTAAATCTACATGTGAGCATTGTATAACTGTTTTCCTTGCTTTCGCAAACACTCACATTAAGCATTTTTAAATGTTGAAAGTATTTATAGCAGCTCTTTAAGAGCTGTGTCCCATTGACTGCTAGTCACTCCTGTGGCTGAGGGAGCAGCGCCCTCGCTAAGAGGTTTCTGCTAAAAGCCCTTTGATTGCCTCCCCGTTTGTGCCAAAGAGGAGACTGTGTCTTCTGGAGAGCCGGGACTGGAAACCGAGTTTTGCCTAACAAATGTGGATCGGTAATAATTTTTGGCACTAGCCTTTCTCTGTGTTGTTTTTTGGTTTGTTTTTTTTCTGTACCCGGTTGCTGCAGAAAGGAGGAATCCCTCCCTAGGTGCCCCTGAGGGCTGGTGCCCATCAGCTCTCTGCAGAGCCTGGAGCAGGCAGGTCAGCTGTGATAGCACTCCTGGGGTGCCTGGCCAGGGCACGCCGGTGTTAGGGGTGCTCAAAAACACAGCACCCTTCTGCGGCTCTGTAATTGCCCTGGGAGACGCCTGGCTGCTGTAATCTCTCTAGCCCAGCGTCAGAGGTCCCTCTTATCTCTCTTGCCAGCGTGAATTGATCTCTGGGCAAATCTGCAAATGAATGGCTGCAGATGGGAAAAACAAGCGGGGATAAATGCTTCCTTTGTGCCTGTAACTGCCACAAATGCCATTAAGGGACATGCCAAAACCTTAATGAAATAGTGCTGGTTACTTTCTCCCTGTCTCTGGGGCAAGCCAAAGTGGATGGGAGCGTGATGCCTTGCCTTGTTTCACCCAGGGTCTCCATCCAAAAAACAGTCACTCTGTCCTTACACAGCACTCCAAAAACAGTGGAAATGGCTTCAGCATCCTGCCAGGTCATGTTGCCTTGGAATCTGTTGGCCCACAAAAGCTGCTAAACATAATTACCGAGTCCCCAAACCAAACATTAATAAAAGAAGCAGCAATATCCGAGGTGCTTCATTTAGGAGTTGGTTTAAAAAACAAAATCCAGAAATGTGAGTGGGAACGTTTTGCTGTGTTCAGTGTCCTGTGGGCCTGGATGTTGCCCCATGTTGTGGAAACTCTGTGCTCATGACTTCCGAGCTGCATGCAGCAGCAGTGCAGGAGCAAGCCTGGTGTGTCTGGGGCTCTGGTTACAGCAGGAGGAAGGCAGTGCTGCGGGAATGAAAGCAATCCTTTCTCTGACTACTCACAAATCTATACCATACATTTCTGCTTTTGGTACCCTGTAACTGAGCACATCCAGCTATAATGAGGAACTGCATGGACAGGCAGGTAAAGCAGTGCAGTCGCGTGAGATCTCACCCTGCAGCTCATTATATCAGGCTTTTGCAGAATGTGATGGGTTGGCACCACGGGGATACTTGGATCTGGATTCACTCTTCACCCTGTCTTCCCCATGGCAGCTGTAGATAGGCTATTGATCTTTCTCCTCATTAATCAGAATAATTTTGAAGAAGAAATAAGGGACTCATTTCCTATCCATTCTTTCCCTCAGTTCTTTAATTTACAAACAGCTTTATTTTGAGCTTTTCCTGTTTCCTGCCTCCTTTATGAGGCACCATTCAATGACTGCAACTTATTTGGTAGTGATATGTGACTCACAAAGTGTCTGGAGTTTTGCTTTGTAAAGCATTAAGATGTGAGTAAAAAGGGGAAGAGGAGTGCCTTGTTTTTAAATAGGATTTTTTGTGCTGTAACTTGATCAAACTCTAGGTAAACGGATTCAATTGTCCAGGGTGGAGGAAGGAAACATGTACAGTCACAGCCATCTTTTGGGTTTACATTTTTAAATGAAAATGAGTTCATCTATCGAGGCAACATATACATCTCCCTTTACTCCAATCTCAGAACCTTTACTTACCTTCACAGCCCTGCTGTACAGCAATAAAATGCTATTTTCCTCACTTATGTTCAGCAATTTGTTTATTTTAATTGAAATTCCTTTTGCAGACAGGAACTGAATACTTAATATGCATTTTGCAGACATGGTTTAGTGGTGGACTTGACAGTGATGGGTTTACAGTTGGACTTGATGGTCTTAGAGGTCTTTTCCAACCAAAATGATTCCATGGTTTGTTTCTTACCCTCAGAAAAGGGAAGAAGGCGAGGGAGGTAAAGGAGTTGCAGAACCCAAGCCAAGAGGTTTACAACCCTGGTAGAGCAGATGGAGACTTGGTGTCTAAGCAAACTGCAGCAAATCTGCGTGCTGAATGGAGAATTTTCTACTTTGCCAACAAAAAATGTGAAACAGAGAAGCCTGCCTTCTACTTAGGATTTCACTGCCTGAATCAAAGACACATGGAAGAACTCCTACCCTCTTTGAATCGAGTTTGCATTTATTTTCTAAGGAGAGAAGTCATAGCCAATTATTTAACAAAATTATTTGAGCTCAGGATGATTTTGCAAAGGACCCCCCACACAGGCAGAGGAATGACTGAAGCACAGAAAGGGGTTTGGGTGTAAGGAAGACACTGAGCAAACTGATGCAGTGAGCACTTAGGGACTTTTAGGGGTCTGTGGAACTCAAATATCTAAATAACAGTTTAAATCAATTTAAATAGCCATTAAACCCAAAAAGCCTAAAGTCCTTTTTGATTTTAAACTCTCCTAGAGCTGACAGCTGAACCCATGTGCTGTGGCTTAGGCAGTGGTACCCTGGTTCTAAATGTGGACTTGCATTTCAGGTCCACCACCCAAGGCTGGTGACTTCCCAACATGATTCATTATCTGTCTTGTTCTCATTTTTTCTTACAGTTCTCTTTTTTTTTTTTTTTTTGTTTTTACTCTCCCTATTAGTGAACTTCTGTGAAATAAAAAAAACAACAATCTCCTTTTGATGGAAATCAAGCAAGAGGTTTGAATGGATTGCTGCTTTTATGGTATGTTAGGTGGTTACCAGGACCAGTTGCTGAACTCCCTAATGTGATACAGCAGGGTATATATATATATATATATATATATGTATATATACACATATTAGAGAAAATGTTTTCACTCTAAGGGTGGTCAGGCATTGAAACAGGCTGCCCAGGAAAGTGGTGGAATCACAAAGCCTGGAAGTGACCAAAAAGCATGTGAATATGACACTTGGGAACATGGTTTAGTGGTGAGCACATTGGTGCTGGGATAATGGTTGAACTCAATGATCTTAAAGGTCTTTTCCAACCTAAATATTTCTGTTATGTATATATATATACATGCATACTACAGAGGGAAATAATGGTTGAACTCAATGATCTTAAAGGTCTTTTCCAACCTAAATATTTCTGTTATGTATATATATATACATGCATACTACATTTCAGGTTTGTCTGGAGCCTTCTCCGAGTTGCTTCTTTATTAAGCAGTGCCTCAAAAGGTGGTAGGAGTAAGGGCCATGCACCTTGACTCTTAAAGACTACATACTTTTAACCACCTGTACAGAATTCCTAAAATACCCAGTGAGGAATGAGCCACAGATCACAAAGCAGAGTAGGAGAGAGTTATTTAGAAGGAAGTTTTCGAGCTCTTCACTGCTGTCATATGGATAAGGCTTCTTGGACAGCTTGCATTAGGATGGCATGGTAGGAAATGAAAACTCTCTTACTTGATGCTTGGAGAACTAGATGTGAGATTACCAAGAACCTATCCAGAGGAAACCAAATGGCTGCTGCCTGGAAGCAGGTGTTGCACCTAGCTCTCAAACTGTGCAGCAGATTTGTAAGGCATTGTTGAGGTCACAGGCATGACTGGGAGGTGGTGGAGAGCTGTGTGTTTTTGATTCCCCTTATCAAAAGGGATTTGGGGTTATTGCAGAAGTTCTGACAGCCCAGCCGTGTTTGCTGTCTTATTGTGCATACTGCAAAAGGTCAGTCCACTCTGGCTCAGGGAAAGGCTTTGTAGCCAGAGTCCTCCTGACAATAAACTATAAATGTTTTGTCTATCAGAAGGTGGTGATAGCTTGGTACTGCACAGTTTTCCTGTGCTACTGTAGATGCCTCTGTTGCCAGGATTTATCAGCCTGGAAGCAATTATAAAGAAGACCCCATGGGCTTGGTACTTTCTCTGAATGTCTTCAGAGAAATGTTAAAATGTCTTAGGTTTTCTCATGAAGAGTCACAGGTTATTATTCTGAGCTCATGAGAAAAAAAGTGGCATGGGTTTAAAACTGAAATCTGCCTCTACCATTAAAAGTGAAGGATGTGATCCTTCACCCCAGGGGTGACCCCAGGGGATGGACACCCATGTCTGCAGTGCTGCTGCATGCAGCTCTCTAGCAGAAAGATGCACACATTGCCTGTCAGAGAGAAGCCTGGGGCACCAGAGAGGGGATGCCCACACTTCTGCCTGGCTAACTTCTTCACTGATTATTCCTTGGCAGCAATAGTGAGGGGGAAATCTTTGATTTCCACAGCCTTAGTCTATTTATATATCCAAGACTAAGGGCTGTAAATATGGGTTCTGTTAGTTGAGCTAGTACTGGAGCTTTGTTATGACATTGTCATCAACATATCCAGTAGCTCTAGCAGCTAATAAAAGGATATTTGCACTGTGAGGGAGTGAGAAAATCCAACTGTTAATATCTTGGAGCCTGTGTAGAATATTCTTACCAAACAGTTTAAAAGGTGTTCTCCAAGGGGCTCAAGGAGAGAGCAGGAAGCATGAGGCATTGCCAGCTGAGGTGGTGATGTTGTGGAGCCAGAGTGCCATAATTGTGCAACAGGCTTAAAGCACTCCAACCACAGCCATTACTCAGCAAAGTCCTGCCAGGGTTAAGTGCCTTGCTACACCAAACCACCAAAGGCAGGAAATCTGTGATACTCTGAAGAGATGAACAGGCTCAGGTGAGGACAGGGGTTGAGGCGAAGAGCTGAAGAGCAATTTATATTCACACTCATTGCCCTAATCAGTGACCTAGGAGAGGAGATTGATGCTCCTTTCTGCTTAGCTGCAACCAACTCTATGCGTTTGTGTTCAGTGCTAGGCTATCCAGAGGAGGATACCCTCTCCTCACTCCCACCTATTCCTTCAGTTTCTAGGAGGCATGGGTCAAACTCCTTTCTGAGATTGAAGGGAGATGAGCCCAAGTGCCTACGCATCTCAAATCAATGTCTTAAGTGCTAGGTTACCATGTTAAAGGCTGCAGGATGTTTCTACATCTTTCAGGAGTCAGCCTGGGATTTTGAAGCGTGAAGTTTGAAGTGAACCTTCCCGCAGCCATCATCCAATACTAAAGTTTGGGGTTAGGAAAGGACTTTGGAGCCCAGTTTTTTGGTTTGTATTTTCTGTGGGATCATCCTGGCAGCTCCTTAGTGTACAGGCAGGGGGCCTGGATGTCTTAAGGGGTGTTTTGAATCACATTTTAGACATATGGCCTCATGTTACACCTATGTGAGCTGTTGCTGGAAGAGACGATCCAGCTCTTCCTGTTCCTTCCTGTTCATCACTTTTCGCCTCAAATCTCACCCCTGCACATCTGTAGACAAACCAGCACAACTTGCTAGCCTGATGTCCAGAGGTTTCTGGGGCATGTCTGGAAAGAGCAGTTTTCTGACAAAGGGAACTTGGGCAAACTTGAAATGGAGCAGCACTGGTTGCCAGATCACAAAATCCAAAATAATGTGGCGAGAACACCTCCCCACAGGCAGCCAGTGTTAGAGAGGAATTCAGGACTGACCCTTCTGGCAGTGTCCTACCGTGGAGCTGCATGAGGAGGGGCAGCAAAGGCCAGCCCCAGCAGTGCCCCTTACTCCCTACTTCCAGGCAGTTCCAGAGATGGAGCAGGGAACACGTAACTGTGAGCAGTCTGATCACAGCCACGCAGTTTCTGACCTCATAAAGTGCAAATTATCCCATGTGGGATGGAAAGTGCCTCCAACTCATCCTACAGGAAGTATTTTCAGGATCTGGCCCTGATATAATGGAGGACTTTTGCTACATCTAAAGGGTATGATTTCAATGAAGTGGTAAGTGTACTGAAGTATTTCTAACAATTCCTTCCTTGTGGAGAGTAATTGTTCTTCTCTGATTAAATTCCTCTTTCTTTCCATCTGTTTCTGTTTCTAGTTTAGACAAAATGACAACATTTTTTTTTTCTTTAACACTTTTATCAAAAGGTGGAAAATAAAGTGCTCCAGTCCTTCATAAACGATTTTTTTCTGCCCTACTTTCCCCAGCCCATTCAGTTTTTAATGGAATGGCATACATTGTCAGATATGCAGCAAAAGGAGAAGTACATAACCCAGAACCTAATAAAACAACAAATCTAGTGTGCCCTCCTGGTCTGCAATTCTTCAACAGGCTCCCTTCATTAAACATAAAGCCATGTGTTTCTTAAAACAGATCACATCCCTGGTGCCACAGTGTGGTATGTGTTGCTCCCACTGTATTCATGAGGATTTTCTAATTTATAGCAGCACAGTTTTTATTCTTACAATGCTTTTTCTTTTAAGTACACCCCCCCCCAAAAAAAAAAAAAAAGGTAATACTGATATCTGTGGAAGCTGTAAACTATTTAAAATTGATCAAAGCAGCAATACTTCGTGCAACTAACCTTGACAGCTCAGCTTTATTCCTTGCAGTGTCTGCAGCAGCCCAGCTGTGTCTTACTTCTTCAGGCATTGTGGTTGCCCAGATGAAAATCCCAGTTAAGTCCAGTGGCTCTGGTGGTGTTGTTCTGGATTTACACCGGGCTCCCCATGAGCAGAATTTAGCTGTGAGCTTCCGTGTGCTCCTGCTGCGTTTCCATGGCACAGGCAGTGATGGAGCGCCCAGGAGGGCTGGCAAGTCACAGAGATCTTCCATTTGTGTTCTGCCAGCTTGCCCCAGCTCCTCTCTTTCTATTTCACTATTGTTTTAAAGCAAAGGCCAAGGAGGCTATGGCCATATGCCTTCAGCTGGTGCTCGGGCTTTGGGTGACTAAAAGCCCTGGTGAGGACACCAATGGAGCTTCTTTGTATTTGATTAAAGAATGAATTGTTGCAAGCAAGGGGAGAAAACCCAGCTCTCTTGCAGAACAGGTTTGCACCTTGCCATTTGGATATTTTTAACTATAAAACAGCTCTTCAGAAACAACTGTGGTGGATAATATGTACTAAAATTCCCTCTTTTTAAAAATTATTTTAAGGTAAAAACATCCTATAAAGCTGCACATGTAATTCAGGGAGGGATGAGAGATAAATTACATTGTTCTTTGTTAGAAAGGTTGCTTTTCATTTACAAGCACATAAAAATAGCTTTTTATTAGCTGAACTCTTTCTGATTTTCTACACACAGCTCTCCTAATAGTATCTCAGTGGGCCAAAGTTTCCACTGAATTAAGTTATCACAGTCAGAGTGACTCAAAATGGTGTCTTGGTCTTTTGCACAAACAGAACTTCTGCCCCGCTGTTACAAAAATATCTGCAGTGTTTATTAATCTAATAAATTCTTGAATTTAAAAACCCACATTAATGAAAAGGGCTGCTAATTAACCACACAGCTGAAAATTTAAAGTAGTTACAGCAGACCAAGGCTCAGTTATGGTGACACGAATGTGAAGTCATTTTATCGAAGTCTGTGCTGTTACCTCAGACTTTCCCCTCTCTCTGTAAGCAGAATTTTGTTCAGTCTGCCTAATTATCTTTTATCTGGGCTTAGTTTCAGCTCAGTAACACATCTCCACCTTGCAACCAATCCTTTGGCTTTTGTGAAAGTCTTTTTTGTTGAGAACAGTGCCATTTTGGTTTTCATTTAAAGAGAATTAAAGATCCAATTATGCAAATTAATTTTAAAAGCTTTTTTTGCCAGTCTTCTGGGAGGAACGTTGTTGCACAGACTTAAAACAAGGGTTCTTTTGCTTTGAAATGCATCCTGGCGTGACACCCGCCTCTGCCTCCTGTCACTTGGCTGGCAGCTGAGTGGGAGACTTTGGGCACTTGGGGGACATGGCCTGGAGGAGTTCTGTGGGGCTGCCAGCACCAGGCAGGGCCCTGCTATTCTCCTGGAGAAAAAAATTAAAAATCTGGGCTTGATTCATGGCAGTGGAGTGGGAAGGGACAGAGAAAGGCAGAGGGCTGTATTCAGGTGTGATACAGGAGACCCTGGAGCCCACACATGGGGGTGACCACTGAGCTTTGTATCTTGGCTGTGAGACTTGGAGGTTGAACCTCTGCCCTGTTCTCCTGAGGATTTACCAAGGGCAACTGAAACAAGGAATTACTCAGGGACAGGGTGGAGTTTAGCTCGGAAAAAGCATGTTCAATCACAAGCCTATGTTATTTGGGCTTAAAAATTATCTACTGCAAATATTAGGGCAAGACAGGGAAGAGCAGGGACACGTTAAAATAATATTTGCAAGTACCCTGTGCTCGGTGTGATGTGCAGGATTAGCTACCCTTCCACTCATTTCTGTCTGACAGGGAAAAATGTTCGCATGGAAATGCAGAGCTCAGAAACTACATGGAAGAAAGCTCAGGGGCTGTGAAATGAGCTCCAACCTTCCTTGTGTCCCCTTCTCTGTATCCAACTTCTTCCTAACAGTATGCAAAAGCTTCTCAAGTAGCAGTAGAGTCGCTTCTTACCCATTCTAGGGGAGTGTGAAAAATCATGTTACAGAGGACAAATGGACATTGGCATGATGCATCCATTCCCTGGAAAATACAAAAATATTTCCATGTTGCTGCTGAAAGAAGGAAACCAAAGGTGGGCAGGCCCAGCTGTAGGTTGCACACTGGGGATGTGCAGCCTCTTGCAGAGCCCCAGAGAAGCTGGGGGGAACCTCTCTGGGCTGATGCAATTACTCATTGAGGGCTGTGCTGCTAAACTCCAAGAGGCAATGAAACTTCTGGGAGTTCAAGTGTCTTCCATACTTATCCTGGGAGAGAAAGGGTGAGGGCTGTGATGCCTCCAAGTGCCAGGAACAGGAGTAGCTCCAGCCAAAATTCACCCCTATATCTGTGGGAAACCTTCACTGCTCTGGGTCTTACTGTGGTCTCAGAAATCAGCAAAGGGCTCTGTTTCTCCCATAGCATTTGGTGTTCCCATTGCACACTTGTCAGGCTGGTGTGATGAGGACCGTGCTGGCAGAGCCTTCACTGCTCTCCCCTCCTGTTCATTAACAAGCCAGCAGTCAGCAAGTGGTAAAGACCAACTTAGAGAGTGGACTAGAAAAAAATTATTTGTGGGATTGTTTTCTGTTCACAGAAATTTCCTCTTGTGGCTACATAAACTAGGAGGTAGAAAAAAGGAGCAGGATTTGACAAATTGGATATTAATGAGAACACTGCAATGGAAATGCTTCTCAAAAATGGGATGGCTCTTACCATTCCTTCTCTGGATGTTGAGTGGGGTAAATCTTTTATACAGATGTGAGTAAGAAGTTGAGGTCATTAAAACACTAGGTGTGCTTGAAGTAAACTAAGGATTTTAGAATGGCAGGACCTTCCCCTTGAATTTTGCCTTTTTGATTCTGACAATTTGTATAAAGGGACTGCAAAGAAAAGGAGAAGAATACGTTTTAGATGGACCTGTAACACTCAAGCAGAAAAGACTGGGCAGCATTTTCAGGAAGTCTGACTCTCAGTGTCCTTTCAGTATGTTGCATCACACACACTAGCAGGCTCTGCAGACCACTGCAGTGACAGACAACTACAACTGATGCAGTAATAGCCCTCAAGAGCCTACAGCATATGACAGTGTCATAACATTTGAACAAAAAGGGTGTCAGGAGCAGCTTCTAGAGCGTTCACTGAATGTACTACTCCAAGAGAAAACACATCCAGCTATGTGCTGCTGGAAGTTTTGGGGTATAGGCAATACAAATATTTTTAATTTATTCCCCTCCTTTTGGAAAGCATAAAAGGAGTTGGCAGTGCAGCGAGGGATGTTACACAGAGAACGGGAAGTTTCACATGAAAAATTTTTACTTCATCAGTCTAGTACCAATGCCACAGAGGCTGTTGCCTCAATGAGCATCCCCACAGGATCCCTGATAAAGCTGTTTAATATACACAGGATTGTGCTTGGCTGACTGAGGATGTGATGGGAGGGAAGGGTCTCTGCTGAGTCTCTGATGGACCTGCAGCCCGGGTCTGCAGGCAGCAGTCATGCCCTCAGGGGCCTGAATGCAAAGGCAGTAGTGCTTGGGCTCCTCCGTGGCTTGTGTTATTTACACTCCTGAAGATGCTGTTAAATATCTGTCCAGTTGTTCATTCAGAGGACTCAAAAATTGCCCTGATTATAATTAAATATATTCCAGGAATTAAGAATCAAGACTTAAGAATTTACAGTGTTATAAGGTGCACAAAGAAGTCTCTTGCAAATCTCTGCTTCTCTTAGTCAAATGTGTGCAAAATTTCCATTACAGCTGGTGGCAGGTAGCTCCCAGTGCAGTTCCAGTACCAACAGAAGACATAAGTGAGACTCCAGTACATAATAGCCGCTCCCTTGGGACAGCTTGCTAAGTATTTCTTACCATGAAACAACAGAATTGCTTAAAGCAGGAATCAACACTCTCTAAATTTTGGGCTGTACAGAGCTGAAACTTAAGGCAGTGGAGAGAGGAGACTATCCAAGACACCCTAGGAAGATCTGGGCTTTCTCAGAGTGGAGGGACGCCAGAGACTGAAGCTGACAAATTAAGAAGCCGTTTGATTCACTTGAAAGATCTTGTTCTTGCCCTTGTTCTGACTTCACTGAAGTTGCTGCTAAATTTTAATAACCAGAGCACCAGGCCCAGTCAGGATCCACTTTGTTCCATACAAAAGGAGTGAGCACAGAGAAGAGAGCTGGGGCAAACTGGGGCAAACTGAAGTGGGACACCAGAAGTCCAGAAAATGAAGAGCTGATCCAGCACAGAGGGAGTCAAATTTCTTATGAACATTGTTAGCACAAACCAGTAACAGCTTCAAACAGATGAGGGCTTTTATTCTCTTACTTTCCTTCCAGAATGTACTGTATATGAGCAAATCACTCATTCATCAGTGCTTCCACTCTTGGTGTTGATGGCTTTTGTTGATTATTTTGGTGGAGCTGGGTTTTGGGTTTCTTTTTTTTTTAAGTTTTGCTTTTCTGCCCAAACAGCCCAAGCACTAAAACAAGCTCAAGCACAGCATGTTTGGAAGTGGTTTGAATATGCTAAAGATCAAAGGGAGATGCTACCCAGGGTCTGATGTACACTTGTTCTTAATTCAAGGTTAAAGAAACAGCGAAAACAAGGATGTACAAAATGACCCCCATTGAGAATGCATCTGGGAGGTGAAGGGAGAGGCATTCCTCCCTAGAACCCCATAAAACTATGCACATATGCTTCTCCCTATTGTTAATCCCTTTTGCTGATGGGATGTGGAGAAGATTTTATACAGTGGTGCAAAATGGAAATCTGTTGCAGGAGGAAAGAGTGCTGCAATCCCAGAGGGACTCTTATGTTCAAAACAAAATACAACAATGGAGTTAATTAGCATTGCATGGTTCACAAAATCCCCTCGAGGGGATCTTTCTCTGTTCTAAATCATCACTTGCATGTGAGATAGAAAAGCTCCCACTGAGCAGGCCCCTTCCACAAACTTTTAATAGATATTACCACGGTTTTTCATCATTTGCCATTGGCTTTGAGAAAGGTAACAGCTGAGCCAGGGCTATTCAGCTGCATTAACCAGCTGCATGTTAATACAGAAATACTACCCTGCTCCTCCCTTCTGCCTGGAAACCGCCCCCCAACAAGTTAACCCTTTCCTGGCACATATTTCTGTGTCACTGTGACACAGATACATGGGCCGAGGGGTTAATGCAGGTTGACAGTTAAGCAAGGAAGGACCTCCCTGTGGATATTTGTGCTTCCTAGAGTGCAGATGAAATTATCCAAACCAGATCTTCAAGCTTCTGTGTTCACACCCATTTGGAGGGACAGAGCTTGCTCCAAAGAAGTCACTATGACCCGGTATCAGGGAGGAGGGCAAAAAGCCAAGAGGAAGGACCTGGTCTCAGGAAACCCACAGAAATTAACAGCATGCTTCCTATCTCCCACACTTGTTTTTACTGTCAAAGTCTATTGGCACAAGACTCCCAGCAAGCCCGGCTCTATCCTCACTGAAATTCCCTGCACCCACCCAGTGCAGTTTCCAGTGGGGATGAACGCTGGAGTCTGTGCTCTGCTCTGTGAGTGAGGATTAACGCTTCTCAGCTGCTTGACTGGCCTCCAGCCGCCCTCCCGCTCTCTTTTGTGTCATGCCAAAATGCATCAGTACCTGCACATCCATTTGCAGTCACGTTGGCCAGATGGCCAAGGCTGTGTGTCAGCGTGCAGGCTTGCACTCAAGTGCAGCTCCCTCATGACTGCAGTGTGCTGGAGTCAGCAGCAGAGCTGCGCTGAGGACACGGCTGCTGCGCTGCTCATGCACCGCCCCACCGCTGATCCTGCATCTCCTCCTCTCCTGGGGAGAGCCAGGAAGCCCTGAAGAAATGCTGCAATACAGCAATCACTGTGGAAAGACACAGCTAATGAACTGCTGGAGCAAGAACATGCCAGGGCACCTTGTAACTCTCAATCAGGGCCTTGGAGGTGAAGTGCTTTGTAAAGAAAGGAGTCAGATTCTGGCAGGGTTTCTGCTACCTGCCAAATTCTGATGGGTGAGAGGGGGCTTTGTCATGGATCATTTCTACTAAAGTATATTACACTATGATTGCCTCAGGTTAGTCAAGATTGCTAAATACTTTGGGACTGGCAGGGTATCTGGTGAGACGTAGCCAGAGAATTGTAGCATCCTGAGGAAAGCTAGGGGGTAAGTCCCTTCTTCCATTTCAGGGAACAGCCTCAATTGCTGGGCCTCCAGGGCATCCCTGCTTGTAGGCAAGAATCTCCCTGTATCACAGGAGGGAGAGACCTGTGGAGAGGGCAGGTTGTACACAAGCATGGATGTGCAGACTGCCAGTCCAGGGTAAGGAACCTCAGTAGAAAGTCTGTCCTTCTTTACATTTGATTAGCATTTTAATTTAATGGTGGTGAGACTGATGTGAAGGTGAAGAGTGATGATCAATTTAAACAAACCATAAGATAACACAACCCCTCTTCCTCCAGTCACAGCCTGAATATCACACCCCAAATCCCTTCCTCCCCCGCTTCCTGACTCTCACCTGGCGCACCACTGCCTTCCTTTTCACACACCAATAGCAAGTGACCAACCCAGGCAAGAAGAAATAGTCAAGCACATCACTGCCTTGGAAATCTTCTGTTGGCCTCCCCCTGTCCTGCCACTATGCCAGCACTGCTGTCACCTGCTTTTCACCCTTTCCTTCCTCTCACCCACTGTTGCTGCACTAACCTGCACATTTTGGCCAACCACCTCTGTCCCAGCCTGGGCCCAGCCTGCTGAAATGTACAACCATCTATTGGTGACACAATCCTTGAATGCTCAATGCTGTCTAGATGTGTTACGCTCCCACTCTGGCTGAGAGCCTGCTCTGAGATCACAACCTTGTGGCGCTGGCAGGACCCATGACATAATGTTTCATGACTCTGCAGGCATACTCATAGCTCTTTATAGTATGTCCCCAAGCATTTTATCACACACATGAGGAGATGCTTCACAGTATTCTATCTAGGCACTGCTCCTGGCCCAGAGCCTAGGCACTTAAACAGTAAACTGCTTTTAGGACTTGTGTGAATGTGGATAGAGATAGCAAGGCAAGAAACAGAGGATATAATTAACCACTAAAATTCCTCACAGTCATTGCAAAATGCCAACAGACTCTATTCATCTCTACAGAGAACACAAAGTGAAATTTAAGTAGAGGCAGGTCTCTGTTTCTGTTCTAACAGTCTTACTCTCAGATGCAAGGGGCAGAGATGGTTTCCTCAATCTTTCTGCGTGCCCTTTCCTTCTTCTTTGGGAATCTATTGTGGAGTAGCTTATGATGAACAGCCTGCCTAGTGCAGACCAGCAAAGCCTTTTGAAGATGTGATCTGCCTTATTGAAACTCAGCCTAGCTTCTAGGAGCAATTTGTAGAAGTGGCTCAAATCTTAGGGACCTGCTGCACAGACTAGAATATGGTAGAGGGTAACTGCAACACATTGCAGCCATCCCACAGCAATGCTACATGCAGGCTTTCTTGTTCAATTATTTTAATACATTTCCCCAGTTCACTGTAACCCAGGTTGTTCACCCAGGGATCTTTCACAACACTGCTTCCTGTTGACTCAGTTTACCTGTGAGGAAATATGGAGAAACCTGCAGTGACAAGGCAAGCCTGAAGTGACTACCTCCACTGCTGGGTTTGCTTCATTATAGAATAAACCTGGAATAAGCAGCAAAAAAAGAAATCTGAATCTAAAAGCCTGCAGGAAGAGATGCTAGGAATCTATACAGTGTTAGTCTCATGAAACACACGGAGATGATGAAAGGTTCAGCTAGGCCCCTAGCCACCTTGAACTGCTTCCAAATGAAAGTTAAAGCCCTATTGTTTGAAATCCTCAAAACTGTCAATTGGAAAATTCCCAGTAGAAAACAGGCCTGCATTGACTAGTCCTGCAGTGGTCTTTCCCATCCTCAGCTCCTATGATTTATGTGCTTATAAATTCCTTTGTGTTCCATGCTTACCTGGAAGACTCGCCAATGGCTGCCGTCCAAGAACACCACAGTGGTGCTGCATTAGACTATTCTTTCTGGTTTCCCATTTTCTTGTCCCTGCCTGAATCTGTATGCAAGAGACCAGATGCAATGTGTCCTCTGCAGACTGGAAGGCCGCCTTTTCCCACTGGGACATCCATCTAGTTTGTTTCTGCCAAGTGATGGTTGAGACAGGAAAGGTCCTTTCCTTGCCAGCTGCTGCCAGAGTATCTTCCCTTGCTGCACCTTGCTCAGGCTCCTTGGCTTCAATCCTGCTCTATTTTGTTTAAAGATGGTACTATCAGGAGAAACAGAATTAGCCTGGGGAAAACTGGTCTGAACTCAGAACCATTTCCTTACTATCACAGGATTTTTTGAATATTTACTTTGCATCATTTTTTAGGATCAAATTTTATTTCAAAGTGGTCTAAAAGGGAATAGTTTGTTGTTGCAACTCTGTTTCATGTAAATGCACCCAAAACTCTTCTTTGCCATGTATACAGCAGTGTATTTGCATATCAGAAGATTTCACAGAGCTTCTCAAGTTACTGTACATGCTTAACTGCTTACAATTGCCACAGCAACACTGGGGGGAAAAGCTTTTACAAATGCTTCGCCAGACAAATCACATTTTTAAGCAGAAGAAGAACAATTCCTTTCTCTTAGAAAGATGTTTTCAATGAGGGCAGAATCAGTACACTTAGTTACAATACTGGAGTGTCAGATGTTTATTGAGTCAGCAAAGGAGATATAAAAAGAAGTGGCAGGGCTCTGCAAATCACTTTGATTTTCAGCAGTGACTCGACTACGATAAACAGTAAATAATGTAAATAGCAAAGGTGTTCTCATTCACTGAGAAATGAAATGGGAAGTCAAAATCCATTTTTTTTCCTTGTGATAAGAAATCTTTTGAAACCCTCTGATGCCATTTCTTATTCCATCAGTATCACATTAACTTGATATGTTGCTGTTAAACAGCCGCACTTAAATACATCAAATGGATTAATGCTGGCACTTTATCAGGTATAGTTTCTGTTTCTGTAACATGTCTCTAGACATATAGAAACTACTTAAAATGAGAAAGGAAGTTTCTCCTCTTCGCTGATTCAGACAGCTGTGAGTAACTGGCTGATATTTCTTGAACATCCGGATTAGTGCCAGGCTGGTCACAGCTATGACAGGGCAGATAAGTTAAGTGGACTTTGAAAATTGCTCTAAGTGACACGAGTAAGCACAGATTCAAAGTGCTCTCAGCTGTGTGGGAAAACAGGCAGAGGCATAGTGAGGAAGAGCCCACAGACACATTCAATCTAGCTGCAGTTTTGCCAGGCATAACTCAACCAAAGCTGAGGTGTAAACTCAGTGAGCTGCCTTGCACTGTCTTTGCTTATCTGGTATTGCTGCTTTATGTAAATCCTCAGGGTGAAGGAAAAGGAAGAGAAGTAGATGCTCATAAGAGAGAATAACTTCACCACTGATAAAGGAAAGCACTAAAAGGAGTGAGTCACTGGGCCCCATTTACAGGGCAGTAAATAAATTCAGTGCAGTCACTTGTCACTTATTATTTTAGTACTAAAAGTAAGAATGAAAGCTCTTCTCTGTCCCAGTCTCATTGCTGGTTTCTCCCTTGAACATGCAGCAGTTTATCTCTGTAGGATAAGCCACTCCACAGGCAGGCAGGCAGGCAGGCTCCCTTCACTTTCTACCACTCTGGGACTCATGTGATTCCCGCCTTACCTCTGCTCAAATAACCTTGAGCTTGTGGGCCAGGGCCTCCCTCCCCCTGCTCTCTAGGAACATCACTAAATCACTGCCAGCCCTGGCACGGAGCCTGGCTCCAATTGTGTCATCCTGGTCTTGTGTCACAAGCTGCTGGGGCCGCGGCGAGGTCAGGGCCTTTGCGGTGGAACAGGAAAGGTTTCTCCAAAAGGAAAGCTGAACCCGAGGAAAGGAGATCCTTCCATCTCCAGACACATTTTGAGCTGCCGGCCTCCTTGTGTGGGACAGTTAGCAATTTTCTCCCCTCTCAGCTGCTGCTGACACATGGCTGGATGGCTTCCAGCATCCTCTGAGCACATTGTTCTGCAAGTGTTTGTCTTAGCAAAGTGCAGAGCCAGCCGCACCTTGCAATTAATAAATATGTGTCAACACTTGGTGCAAGCCCAATTATTATCATTGCCCCAGAATTAGAGGGCTGGCACAGCCACTGAGCCACCCGAGGGCCTGATCCTGCCAGGTGCTCAGTGCTCTTCCTTTCCACTGGCAGCAAGCAGAAGTGGAGGCCAGGAGGGAATTACAGGATTCAGCTATCCAAGGAGTGATTTTTTATTTAGTATCAAATTCTAAAAGAGATTATTCCTGTCAAGAGAGAGGAGAAAGGCAAAATGAATAGCCAGGGGCCATCCCCTCAACAGCTATAAAATAATGCCACTCACTTAGCGGCAATGGATCACTGCTGATCTGCATCAGCTCAGAATCTGATGCTGGTACACGTGAAATGGAGATTATGAAAGGAAATTAATTACAGTGAAAGCTAACCTAAAAGGTGAATATGCATGCAGGGATTCCCATACTGGTTAGAGTGCAGTTGTGCAGGGCTTGAGTTGAATTTCTAATCCATCTTGACCTCAGAGAACTCCCCATTTTATGCTTGGAGCAGTGCCCCCGCTTGGAGCCAGGGTCACAATGATGGACCTGGAGGGAGGATTTGAATCCTCAGGCCTGATTATGATTTGCAATAATGCCTCTTTTCACTGGAAGTGCTGTGACATTTGCCTAACACCGTGAGTGCTGCTAGAATGAAAAAGTAACCATGGAGGGTGATCTTGAAAGGAGGATATTTTCCTGAAATGCAGACAGGACATGTTTTGAAGATATATGCACCCTAAAGATGTCTCTTCAGGTTTAGCCCTCAGTTCTTCTTGGCTTCAAGAGTTCAGCATTGCTCCTGCACCAATACTTCACAGAATTTGTGGAAGTGCCAAACTGGTCTTCAGATACCTTCCTAACCTGAGAAATCCTGCCACCCCAGCAAGCAGGGCATCGGGCTGTCCAGCAGGATTTGGCTGCCTCTGAAGGGACAGGTGGTTCTCATCCAAGCTGCTGTGTCAGTGGGGTTGAGGGTTGGGCTAGAAGCCCCAAAATGAGTAGGGCTTTTACAGAGAGCAGCAGCCTGGAGTATGGTCGGGTGTAGTGATGCTTCCACAAGTGCCAAGGGAAAGGTGCTCACTGCCATTTAGTCTTTTCCAGATCTGTTGGTCTGAGCATTCTCACATTGCTTTAAGCAAGAGAAGGGCTGGAGTGGGCACTAGACTTAAATGGGGAGCAATCTATGAAATATGCAAGTATTTCTAAAACAGCTGCCTTGGAGGAGGCCTGCTGCCAAAACCCAGCACTGCCCTAGGCCTGGCAACTGCCCTTGAATAAAGGAGAAGTGTCAGCTCCTCCAAGAGCTGCCATTACTCCAGCCGAGGTTGCCCCAGCTCCCTCTGCCCCCTCTGGTGCAGATGCTGCTGCATTATCAGGGCCCAAGGCTCCCTGATAAGCCAGAGCAGGTGAGCTGTGCCCACACTGGGTTAAAGTGAAGCATCTTCAGGTGCAGCAGGCAATGCTGCAGGGTCGTGCTGTGGTTAGATAGAAGGGCTCTCTGCTGCCTCACGAAATGCTGCAATCCCTGTAAAACAGCTTCTACACCCCAGTCCTGCCTGAGGAACACAGAGAAGCACCAGACATCTCTGCCAGATGTGGAACTAATTCTTTGCTTCCGTTCATATCTCCAGCTCATTCAACATTTCTTTGAGAAAGTAAATCCAGGAGTTTGACTCACCATGGGTAACTATTTCTATGGACTGCTACTATCACCTGGCTTGATTATTGTGGAAATCAGCTCCTGCATTAGATGTTGTTAAATTACCTCTTCAATTTCCAAGGTCACACACATAACTTAGTACCAGTGTACCCTTCTTTGTAATAACACCAAGAAATGGCTTTTCCTGGATGAACTCCCAGTGAAAATTGTTATCATGGTGCAGGACTATTTTAAGTCATGAGCTCATGGTTGCCCAGCTTGATGTGACTGTTAGGAAAGGCTCCTGAGGCCCGTCAGCCAACCCAGAGCCAGTGAAGTGTTGAATAATATAAAATAATATAAAATTTTGATTTCTTGTATGATCAAAGCCAAGATCCTCTGTGAAAGGCATAGAGGACCGTCTCATATTTTTATAACACCTGTTTGCATTTCAACAAAGCAACCCAAGCATGAATCATGTGTCAGACCTCCTGAGCAAGGTAGAGATAAGTGGCTTCCTGGAGAGGCTGGGTGCTGCTGTGCATGTCTGTGCCCTCGTGCCCAGCTGCCATCTGCTCAGGAGAGCAGAGTCCTCACTGAGCCTTGGGGCTGGCACTGCCACAGTTCATATCACAGCACTACTTAGCCCTCACCATCTACATTTTCATACCCACAGGCTGCCTATAAACTGCTGAAAAAGCAGTCTTGTTTTCCTACTAAAATTTCTCCCTGTCTCTTCTTATGACACTTTACCACAATCCACAGTGCAGACTTGTCTATGTTTGAGCTGCTGCAGCAGCAATACTGCCTCTTGTTGCTTATAGCATCATCTATTCTTATTTTAAACTTTTCCAGCTAAAAAGGCACCTTTTTTCTTGTTTTTAGTTTTGTTTTCTGTTCATATAGTACCTGGCTGAGTTATATTTTGTAGTGGAGTGGGTTTAGTGTGCAAGCTCTGTGGTAATGAGAACAGCATTATGGTTTTTAAGAGGGAGCTTCTTTTGCATTCTGCGGTAGGGCAGCAAGAGCAGCCCCAGCCCTGAGCTCCTTTGAGCCCCTATACTAAGGTGCTTGTGGATGATGTTGATTTGTTCCTTGTGTCCTTTAATGGGAAGAAGGATTTTCCCAAAACTGTGTTGGCACAGCTGAAATTCTCCATGGTGCCTCCCTGCTTCTGGATCGCCTGCTCTTCAGCAATGAAATCAGGTTCCTTCTGAAGACAGAAGCAGGAGGGGCTTTCTGCACAGGGAATGCAGAAAGCAGGTCTGCTGCAGATACTGGTCTTTTTGATCATTGCTGCATCATGCAGTGCAGATACAGTATTCCTGCTTTGGAAGTGGAATATCTGCCTCCATCTCAGCACTACTTTTTGAGACTTTCCCTGCCCCTTTGCCTTGGTGTCTGGGTTTTGGAGAGCCTGTTCTGCACCAGGTCTCAGAGCCACTGGCTTTAAGATCTTGTTTGTGCATTTTGAGTGCAGGAGCTCATTAAATGAGCTGATTAATGCCTAGATCCTCAAAGGTTTTGAGGCACCTAAATCAGGTTAAGCCTATTTGATCCCAGTGGGGTTAGGTACCCCTGTGTTTTTAAGGAGCTGGGTGTAGTGCTCTGGTTTTGGAGAAGGAGGAAGAGGGGCAAGGAGTAAGAGGTATTTTTCT
This sequence comes from Melozone crissalis, assembly GCF_028551555.1. NCBI lineage: Eukaryota > Metazoa > Chordata > Aves > Passeriformes > Passerellidae > Melozone > Melozone crissalis. The sequence goes on from NW_026535794.1 coordinate 38,924,016, forward strand.
GCAATATGTGCATAAAAGAACTCAATACTGGAAATGAAGGAGCTTAGACCCTGAGTTACAGGTCTTAAGGCTATAGAATTTCTGAAGAATAAATACTGAAAAGAAAATTATCATTTTCTTCCAGTTTCTCAAAATATACTGGGGCAAACCATACACTTTTCAACACTGACATGTCTTTTTCATCTTAATTGTTCTTTTTCCATACTGTTACTCTGCCAATGACCATTATCCCCTTCAGGCAAGGACTGTGCTCTCCTTCCTGTCCACAAGGCATTTGGAAGATCCTGGGCAATAAGAATGTGCCTTTCAGAACCAGCCAGGTAGTGCAAGAACTTATGCTTCCCTGACGCCCCACATAATAGGAAGAGCACAGTATCTTGACTCTTTGATAGTTTTTATTGGCCTTATGTGCTGGTGTATTGGTCTCAGCTCCTTTCCCTGATGACTGCTGACCTCCAGCTTCAGTTGGGAAAGGCCCTGATGAATATCTGAATGTCAGGGGGGATACTGTGGCTGGCTGTTCACCCAGGGACCATGTGCCTGGGCATGAATCCTATCACAGGGTTCATTTATTCATGTGGGAACCAGGTTATTTCCCAGGCACAACCACGTGTTGGAAAAGCACTTCTCCTGTCAGGAAGGAGCTGAACCACTACTGGTGGTCATTTGTGCCAGGGACCCTGCCACTGCAGCTCAGAGGGCTGGGGGTGCTGGCTGCTGAGGAGTTGCTCCCTCTTACCTGTGCAATCACTCTGGCAAAGCTCCATGGTTAAGAGAGCGAGTGTTATTTACCCCTGGCAGACATAAATATGTGCCAGTGCTTATCTTTCCTGAAAACAAATTAACAGAGATGTCTGGTGCTGGAGTCTCTGAGTGTGCATGGACACAAAGCCTGCAGGCAGAAACAACAGCTCCCAGCTTTATGCAAACACATTTCCTTCTTTTGCCAGGCCATGTCCAACCAGAAATGGCTGTTATCTGAAGCCTACTCTTTTTAACCATTTCTTTAAAGCCCTCTAACTTTATGAATTCTAACAATGGCCCCTCACCATTCAGTGGGAGAAGGAAAGGCAGTGCCCGTGGAGCCCATTGAAGTCGAGGTGGAGGAAGGGATGATTAAGACATGAGAGAAGAAGCTCTGCTCACAAGGCATTCCCAGCGAGGGCTCCAGTGGGACATCTGCCCATGAACCCTGCAGCAGCAGCAGCAGCCTTTCCTGGACCTCCAGGGACACTGGGAGAATTTCCTCTTCAGCTATTTTCAGGCAGCATCTGTGTCTCTCACCAGCCATGGATGCCACAAGGCACGGTGCCAAAAAATCAGCAGCTTGGCAGCATCTCTACATGGACTCAAGAAATATATTTTGGATTAGCTCTACCATCTGCCTCTCACAGGTGTTCTTCTGGGAGGATGGGGGAGGAGGAGGGCACCTGAGGGCACCAGGATCCAACAAAAAGTGTTTTATAGGGCAATACACATCGTAGCAGCTGGTGCTGATGCAGGAGGAATAAGGAGGAAGAACAGATACTAATTCCTACCTTGGAAAAATTAATAAACTTTGCAGCCCAGTGTCACTGAATCTGCACAATTCTGAGTCCTTACCCCTTGATCTGCTGCAGGGAGCCAGGGGAGGTTCAGGGTGAGAATCCCCAGTGTTATGTACTGAGGGAGGGAAGGAATTTTCTGGATAAATTTGGAGAGTAACAATGTGACATGTGCCTTGATTTTGGGTAAGTGGAAGTTTGAACTAAGCATTCACAGGCCACAGGTCTGGGATTTTTGTCAGCTGAGACAAAATAACTGCTGTCTCTCAGCTGACACCACAAAGGTCTCATCCTTCTTTACTTATTTATGGTTAATCATTAATATTTTCCTGGAAGTGAAACTCTAGTGGTTCTCACAGAGCTACAAAGCCACATTTCTAAACAAAGATCTCATTTGTGAGAAGACGAAACCCTGACAGCAGTGAATGGTTTGCTTTCCGCTGCACTACAGAAGCGCCATTTCCTGTCCCTCCCATGAAAAGAATGTGTGGCAGCAGTCCCTGCACAGGCTGCACACCTACAGAAACCATGGGCTGCCCACGCCAGCAGCACCAGCACCTGCTGCCTGCCTTCCCTCTGGGGACAGACGCAGGAGCTGCAGCTCTCTCTCCTGCAAGGCTCCTGCTATCACCCATCAAAGCAGGGTGACTAACCTGCCTTAAAACCTTTTTTTAAATCTGTTCGAAGAATTTATTTCCACAGAGGCAGAGAAAGAGAGGTAGGAGGGTATTTCTGCTGTTTGGAGACAACCTGTATTAGGACCAACACCAGATAGATCTAGTCCACATCTTGCCTGGTAGATGTTTCTGCTGTTTTATTTGCTGTGAGTGTTGGACAAGTCACAAAAGAACTGGAGGAGGCCATCACCACTCATTTCTCTGCCCTCTGAACTGTTGGTCCAACATCTCCTTTACAACCTGCACCAGAAGGTGCAGGGATGGTGCTTCCCACAGGAGCACTTCCATTGCCTTCAGAACTGTTCTTGGGAACAGACCAACTTTGCAGGAGCCACTCTTCAAGACATAAAGCTGCACAAGTCATGAAAGAATTGCACAGAGGGGAATAAAAATAAACCCACTCTCAGCTCCTCATGTGAAAGCCGTTTTTACAGAAGAAGGCAGCAAAGAGGGGGTGTGAGGAGATTGCTGTTTCATGAGTTTCCAGATAAACACCAATAACATATGACTGCAGCTGACCTTGCAACACCATATTGCTGCCTCTATTTTCTTTAAAAGTACAAAAAAGCTGTGTTGCCTAATGCAAACAAGACTGACAATGGAGCAACAAGCTGACAGCACCTCCAGCAGCAAGGCTGATGACTACAGTACTGTCTTCCAGTATTTCCTGTTCTGTCCACCTGGATCATACACTGTGTGATTCAACTCTAAAACACGGCCCTTCATCATCAGGCACGTTTCCTAACCCCCTGGACCGAACCACTGTGCTTTCTTTTCCTTAATCTGTGGAGTTACATGTAGTATTTTGCAACAGTCCTGCTACCACACATGTCCTCAGGAGGTGTTCCATGAACACCTTGTTGGAGTTCCCACCACTACACTTCAGGCCTAATTTCACGTTAGAGCTTATCCCCTAGTGGCACTGCAAACAAATCAGAGTCCTGGTACAGGATATTTTTAATTGTATACTCAGGTTGAATCAATGCAAGTAATAAGAAAAAAAAGTAAGCTTTGCTAAACCAGGAAAACCTTGACTGAACTCAGGGAAGCTCATGATGTACTCTTGGCACATCAGCTATCTATATTTGTAGGGTACCAACAAGTTCTGGTTTTATTCAGAATAATAAATAACATTAGTGTGTGTTTCCTAGTGGGGATTTTCTATTTTTATCACTATTTTTTTGTTCTCAATCACAGAATAAAAATACACCAGGTGCTAATGGCTGTACAAATTGGGGAAATTGAGACTGAGAATTGCAATGACTTGTAGATAGGACAGGACAAAAGATACCATCAGTTGCCTTTGAGTACTGCTTATATGTCTTATGATGTGTGTACACTTCAATAAAGGCATTAATGTCTTTGGGCATCTTGTTATTTTTAATGCTAATTTTTGGTGTCATTTATTTTTGGGATGAATGCAAGAGAGAGAGAGCAAACATCACATTAGCCCTTGTGAGAAGTGCCAGCAAGTACTTAATACACATTTGTGTCAAGCAGTACAGAGGCAGAAATACCCACCCAAACATGTACTGAGAGGAGCTCCGGAAAGCTTCCTCTCACTGGGAAGAGAGAGCTACCTGAATGCTCTCAGGTCCTGCCGGCTCGGAAGCTGGAAGGGGTCCTGGTGTGATGCAGGACAGTCTGTTCCAGTTTTGCAGCTTGGGCCTGTGCTGGCAACTCCAAGCATCTCAAGACCACACAAGCCACAGTCCTGGCTGGCCCCCCAAAAGCTTGTAACAATACCTTGCATCCTCTGGTATTATATGGTGAGCCATGCCTGACCTTCAGGAGCAGCTGTCAGTCCAATTGCTACAAAGCTGGCTTTCACAGAAGTTTTATTAATATATTTTTATATCAGATTTGCCCTATGTTAGGTTTGCATATATATATATCAGACAATAAACTGCATAGCTGCTGCGTTGGTCATCAGCAGATGTCACCCCAAGGTTCCAGGGTCACCACATGATGTACAGACTGGTTGGGCTGGTTTCAATCACAGGGGAAAAAAAGAAAAATATGTTACTTGGCTCAATTAATAATGAATTAGAGGGCCAAAATATAATAATCACCAATCAGCAGAGGTCGTGGAAAACAGGTCAAGCGAACTGAATGTGTTATAGCTATGTAGTTATTTTTACTAGCTGATATGTTTGATATAGTGCTTTGTGCCATTTTGTTTAAATTTAACATTATACAATTTCCACAGAGCTAGCCTACAGTGGACTGGGGAACACACTTCTAAGAGCTCAAAAAGCAATAATAACTGTATGACATAGTATTGAGGGGCTTCTATCAGGTTTTTGTAAGCACCAACATTAGAATCAAGGGCATTCAACATCTCTAAATTAATGCCCTGGAAATGAGTATAAAATCACCGCCAATAAAATTTGCAGATGACATAAAGACAATTATTAGTACAGACCACTCATACAAACTGACCAAGAGCTTAGCAATCTTGGATCATTCTGACAGAATGTGGGTTTGTGCAGTGAAAAGTAAAGCAATTCATTTAGCAGTATGGAATCAAGCCAAAGTTATGGACTTCATCCTGTAAAAGAATGGATCTGAAAATGATTATAGCAGAAAAGCAATTCAGCGTGGACTCCAAAGGCAATTGTGTGATAAAACATGAGCAGTCTTACTCTGAGACTTCTAAACTGATGATTACTGTGTAGGACTAAGGAAGCGATTTTCTGGGTAGAACACTGGGGCAAGTTATATTGGAGTACAACATCTGGTTTTGGTGTCCTCGGGTTTAAGGGGTATTTGAAACAAATCCGAAAGGAGAGAAATCTTTGCAGCAAGAGATGCAAGGGCTTAGTGCTTTGGCTCGTAGTAAAGCACATTGAAGGCACTGAGTTATAGCACAAAATACCTTTGTTATAGGCAGGAAATAGAAGCTCCCAAGCCTGGGAGAGAAGATTGTAGTGAGAACTAGTGGCTGGAAACTAATGCCAGGCAAGTTCAAGTCAAATAAGTAAGGGTTTTGTTTGTTTGTTTGTTTGTTTGTTTGTTTTTGTAGTGAAGGTGATCGACCATTGGAGCACATGACCAAAGGAACAAGTCATTCTCAACTCATGGCATCTTCGAATCAGTCTGTGCCTTTGCCAAATGCAAATTATCAGCTTCATTACAGACATAACTGCAAGGAATTTAATGGTCTGTGATGCACAGGAGGCTATGCCAAATATCTAATGATCCCTTTTCACCTTAAGTTCCGTGCATCAGTAAATTATAGGAGTGGATTCTGGTACTACAGGATATTGCCAACTGGGAAAGGATGAACTGGTGCTTTTGGAATCTAGGCAGGAGTGGAGGATGCTTCTAACATCCACAAGTTTTCTACTTTAGTTATAACTTCACTCTCTAGTAATAGAGCTAGAGGGCAAGAAATAAATTTCTTTTTGGGGGGTGAGAATTTCCATTGCTAAGTTCTTTGCTATCAACAGGCTTGGAAAAAAGATTTTCTTTACTTTCTTAACCTAAAATTTATGCTTTCAATTTTTGCTTAAATAAATGTCTTCATTTGCTTAGCAAATGAAACAAATAATCTGGGGATTCCCTTTATTATCTGTGACAAATAGCTAATACTGCTCCCAGTCCAAAGACCGCTGAAATTAAAGGCAGTTTTTTGAGTACAAGTTTTATCAGTTTCACTGACATTCAGTCAGTCATTGTGCAGCTATCTGGTATCCACATCTGTTCAATAGAATGGGCTTCAGCTACTTTGGCATAGATCTGGATGCACACCAGGGATACCCATCTACATTGGTTCAAACTCTGCACTCTGAAGGAATTTTTTTAATAAACCCAGCAAGCTATATTTTGCCAAGATTTGAATTATTCTGTAGATACAGTATCTTTTCCACAACTGGGAAACTGTTGATTTCCATCAGTTTTACCATACCAGTGCCAAATAATTTTGGTTTTCAACTTTCCTATTTCCCCCAAAAGCAAGAGACAACATTTAGAAAACTTGAACGGAATTCATCCCAATTGTTTTTGCTTAACTCCTATAATAAAAATGCCCTTTGCTAAAATGATTTTTTGTCTGTCTTACCTGCCTCTGTTTCATCAAACCTCTTGAAAACTTGGCCTTTAGTACTACCTGAAAAAATGTTTTTAAGCAAAGTAAAGATCTTGGATGTGCACCATTAGAGCCAACTGTACTTCTGCTGATTTCACTGGAACTGTAAGTCAAATTTTCTCACTATTAATATCAGTAAGGTTTTTTTTTTGCATGTAAGTGGCAATAATACTGAATACTGTACATGAAATGAATTAGAAAGCATACAATAAGACCCCTATTTATCTACTGGTGTTTTCTATCACCCATCTGTTCTTATAATAACGTTCTTGCCCACAGCTGATGTGAAAAAAAAAGGTGTACATACTGCTCAATGTACATTACTCCAGTACATTGCCTCTGCTAGCCAGCACAGGATCATAAATAATAATAATAATGAGGATAGCAATAGTAATAATAATTACTATATAGTAATATATTATATACTATATTATATACTATAATACATTACTATATATTACAGTACACATATATATATATATATACACACTCCACAGGCAGAAGAATGTGTGCCAGTAGTAAGATGAAGAAGGAATTTACCTAACAGGAGGTTGACTGAGTGACAAGAGAATAAGATGGCTGGAACCAGGATACTTGCAGATTATATATTATAATAAGTATCTATATAAAAATATTTTAATATTTTATTTATTTAGATGGTTTACAAAATTATACACACAATTATATGCATTTCAAATACATAGAGACTTTTCCTATTCAGAAAGCCTGACACGACTTATTTTATTCTATGATTGAGAACACCCAGTAATATTGCTATGCTCAGATCTACTATTCTAAGTATTCTAAGTAGACCAACTATGCTAGTGTGCTCTCTCTAAAAAAAGAAAAAAATTTTATAGAAATGCTTTACTGATGTGTTAACACATACTGGGAATATTTTCCCAGCTGGGAATGGTAAACTGTCAGTGGACAGTAGATACCTTGGGGGAAGGGGAAGATGCAGCAGAAAATCCGGAGAATCCTCTAAGTGGGCTCCTCATTGTGGAACAGAGGAGCTGTGATGAGCTCCCCAGCCTGCCGCTGGTACCTCGAGGCCGTGCAGATAATGTCTCTTTAGTGTCTCTGGTCCTTCTCCAGCAGCCCTTCACCACACAGCCGTGTTGGGAGTCTCTCAGATGTGATTGTAATGAGGAACCACATCGAGGGCGAGCTGAGTTAGATGCGAGAGACAGCAGGATAATATCTGCCTTTATTAGGGGACAGATACTGCCTTGAAAAGCCAGGACACGGATCCCTGCTGCTAGGATATGAACAGAAGGATTATTAAATGAATGGGTGTCATAACAGAAATAATAACACTGACCTCTAGTTTTCATCAGTCTTAATGTTGTTCCCTCATTATAACAAACTATTTACCCTTTGGCCTCATTTTATGCACATGGGAATCAGATTATTGCCTCATAAAACAAAGGAGCAGTGAGATTATCACTTAAGTAATGGTCCCAAGCAGGCTGTTAGCACAGTGTCACGGACTGCTGCTATATGGCGGGGCAGCAAAACCCCTTCCATTAGGGCACAGTCCCAGTAACACGGGCAGTGGAGCAAGCAGGAATGTCACGGGGTGAGCGAGCACAGCTTCCCGTCCACCCTCAGAGCAGTCAGCCCCCAGAATTTCATCCCTCCAACTTGTTAAACCTCGGAAAGCCCATAGCCATTTAAAAGAGATAACTGCAGTGTCTGTGCCAAATTGCTTTATCAGTTCTAGATAGCCGATTTTTCACACACGCACACGCACCCCACCCCACCCCCTTGGTATTTGCTGATAAAATGTTTGCACACTGCTACACGGGGAAATACAGAGCTCTTGGGGGAAAAAAAAAAAAAAAGGAAAGAAAAAAGGCCTCGATAATTTAAGAGCTGGCATTTCAGAACGAGAATGTCAAGTAGTTTAGGTCTTGTTGACGTTGAACCCTGGGGCTCTTCCTCCCTCCTTTTAATTCATGTTTAAAGCAGGCAGTGATCCTATGTTAAGGGGTGTAGTCAGATGCCTCTGCTGGGGATTCTTCTGACCAGCTTCAAGCACACAGCGGTGACTGAAGTCCATGGAGACAAGGATCTGTGGATATAACACTGGCATTGTCTACACTTTCATTTCTGCCACACGCTGGCCTCGCTCCTCCTTTGCATTCATTGTCACAACTACATTTATCTGGGGAGAGAGGCCATTGTAGGCTGAATATTTATTAATCATTCTTACCTGCTTCTCTTTTTGTTCTTTGCTCCTGTTCTTTTCTGCACATGGAGACAGAAAGGCAGCAGCATTTCACTGCAGAAGTACTTACACAGCTCTTTTTTTATCCACATATCTCCAAGTGCTCTACAAAGGTAAATGCTAATACTTTTTATTAGGTCACAATTATCATTCCTGGTTTTTTTCGAACCACAGGAGTGATGCTAAGAGAGAAGCCAAAGGACATCCAGCAGGCCAGTGATACAGCATGGGAGAGACCTTAGAGTTTCCTCAGTTTTAGGATATGTGTTTCTTAAGCCAAGAAGCTTGGTGGAAAGGCCTCTCTTGTCCATAATCAGAGAACTTTTGACCAGCAAAAGATATCCTTGCTTTAATGGACAACCAGCACAACACAAATATTATCTTTACTGTAGCAATGGAGTTACTTTCTTCTCAGCACTCTGCAAAATTCCTTCCCAATCACTGCCTTCTGTAGAAATTACTAGGCTAATGGGGTAAGCAGACTGCAAAGAGTGCATGGGGATTGGGAAATGAATATATGCATCAGGAGATTTACAAGAGGTCACTAAAGCCCTGACTATTAGCAACTACCTCTAAACAGCCCTGTCTTCCAAAGATCAGGGCCGACCACCCTGGGTAGGCAGAGCTTTCCCCAATTACACAGACACAACAGCAAAATTTTGATTTGCCTGAAAGTAGTGGTGTCTGTATAACATCATACTGCTCATTTCTTGATCTTCATTTCAGCTCTGTTTATCTTCTGAGAACAGTTATAAAAATAAAGTCCAGATTTTTTTTTTTAAAGTGCTGATGAGGATGGGAGTCTGGATGTCTCAGGGATTAGGTAATGGGAGAGACAGTCTTTGGCTTGAAGTCACACATTCAGCTTTGGTCAGGTCAGCCTTGTGTTAGCATTTATATTGTCTGCTATCCCAAGTACTGAGAATGGGGTGGTCTTGTTCTGATGTGCAGTCAAAAGTCACATTTCACTTTGAACACGAAGAGCATTTGTCAGCAACAAGGCTGAGGACTATATGAGCATTGAAAATTAAGCAGACCCGAAATTTCTAGGCTGTGCCAGGATTTCATTTCACAGGAAGAAGCTGTGGATAATGCTGCACATCTCTTGCAGGTAATAGATCTAGGGAAAAGTCTTCAGTGCAATCAATCTAACACCTTCTCAAAGGTGGTATCATCACTTTAAAAGAGGCTGAACATGAGTATTCCTTTTCTTCAATAGATTCAAGATTTAACCAACCCCTTTTTGGCTCATACTAGCATATGAACTTCATGTAATTTTGTATATTATTATCTCCATTGAAAATATTCTGTAGTTTCTTTTTCCCTCCTGGTATAAGTACAATATCTATAACACAGCACTTGCAGCCACTGCCAGTGCCTTGGACAGTTGTGAGGGGAAATGTGAATTAGAGTGGATTTGAAAAAAAAAAATCCTTTCCTTAATGGTACCTTTGTAACTGATTAGATTTGGTAATGGACTTGCAAATGAAGTTTAAACATTAATCTAAGAGCTCAATTAGGTAGGGTATTATGGTGCAGCAGAGATTTTCTCCATTCCCCAAGCAAGTGAAAAAAACCTTGAAAATTAAGACAAAATCAGCTTCTCTTCTTTCTTGTCTTTTGAGAGGTTTAACAGAGGTTGTTACTGAATTAATGAAATACTATTGATTCATATATCCTTTCTACTAAGTGAAATGAAAAGGGATATCACTTACAGTTCCTGAGCAGCTTCGTAGTGCAAATGGCAACACTACTGCAGCTCCACAGGCCTGAAAACCCCCAAACAAAACTGACCTCTCTGGAGATCATATCAGCAAGCCGTCTGACTTCTCTGAATAAACTCTTCAGATTTAACTTTGCTCTGGGAGTCACAAAGGACACTTTTCAGTATGATCAAGTTACTGGACCCCATAACGTTTGCTCACAAAGGTGCAAACTCAAAAGCTGAGCTTCACTGCATATTTAAATGGGAATTAAGCATATCATTAAAGTGAAGTGTGTGCTTAAGTACTGCTCTAAATAGGAATTCTTTCCTGAATCCAGAATAGCGGCAAAGAGTAATTCCTTCCACTGCAGGCTTGGTGGGGTGGAACGGCATAACCTACATTATGTGGGAGGTCAGATAGGATGCTTGGCCGTAGTCATCCAGTTTGGATCTCCAGCCTGTGAATAGGACACATCGTTGAACAAATACCAACTTTCCAACTGGACTACATCCAGCACAAGTGAACAGTGTTTAGAATTATACAAAGGAAATAAAGACAGGCTGGGGTAATTAAACACAGGGGAGATTTTTTCCATTCACAAGCCCTAGCCATCAGTGTTTTGAATAACTTGTTCTATTAAAAAGCTATCTTGCTACAATATATTTGAACAATCCTTTATTCTGTTCATTCTATTAAGGTTGCTCTAAAATTATTCCACTGAGTATTGCCAGCAGCTTTGAGAACTTTAGCACACAACATTAAGTAAAAAAGAATAAAGACTTGGCTAAAATAACACATGGCAACTTTTAAAAAGCACTGTCAAGGCATTTTATACACCTTTGCTTTTACTCTGCTTTGTTTATAATATTCCTCTGAGAAGCCTGAAAATTCTTGGCTCTTCCCATTGGCATTTGATGCATTACATTGTGAAAATAGATGTTGTCTCCAGCGGCAGTGGGAGGGAGATCTTTCCTCTGAAGAGTCTCAGCTTGCACAGTCTGCTGCCGGGCTGGATCAGCAGCAAAGGTGTCCCAACTGTAGCTCCTTTGCAGCTGTGTGATGAAAGCTGTGCGATCTGAACTGGCTGTTCATATAAACCAATGACTGTGAGACCTTAAAATATAAACTCCTGCAAAGTAACACCTACTGTCTGCATGCAGGCCTAAAAATGTCTTTGTACACGAACCCAGGAGATGCTGAGTTTGGTAAAGAACAAGGCTGTCCACTGCAGTTTCCACCAAGATCCATCTCCAGTGGCAGACTCGCCCCTTATGCGCCTGGTGATGCCTGGCAACAAAAGGCATTCCCCAGCTGCTGCAGGTGGGATAACCTGAGCAGGAGGACCAGCTGGGACCCTTCTGCAGTGGGGTGACAGCACTGATGGTGACACAGGTGTGCAAGCCTCACAGCATCAGCTGGGCTCATGTAGTGGAGTGAACACTGAACAGCTCAGTGGAGCCATCCAAACCATCTCCATCAGATGTGGGCTGACAGCCTCAGCTGCACCACTGAGGTAGAACTCTCTGCTGGGTGGTGCTTTGAAGCAGGGAATTGCTTGACTCTTCCCTCATCTTCTTGCACACTTGTGCTTTTTGCAACACATCCATCACAGCTCCTCCACCTCACTGTCATCTGACTGCCTGAAGAGCAGCAGGAACATGGACCAAAGTGACTAGGTACTGATTCAGCTCTCTCTGAGGTAGCACCAACAATCTGCCAGCTTTAATTACATGGAAAATATTAGTTTAGTGATGGGGGGGGGGATGGTTTATAAGCCCTAAGGACTGGTTCTCTTCTCATCTATCCTGGCGTCAATCAGGAGGATGTCAACAAGAGCTATTGAGACCCTGTTCAAAGTGCAGTGTTAATTTCCTTTCCAAATCTCCTAACAGAGTGTAGATGTCACTACAGAACTGTTGCCTGCCAGCAGTCAAACAAAAGCATGCCGAAGTAGTACCTAGGACTAGCTATTAAAAAACCTGCTTTGATTAATTGAATGACCATCATGTCCTTTCCCACCATCTACTTTCCTGTTTCTCCACTGCCTCCTCACCCAGACCTGGAACCATTCAAAGTGACAGCTGCTGATGACAGAACCCTGCAAGAAAAAATGCTAAAATCCAACCCAGAAATGCCCCAGGGAACAAAATGGAATTTCTTGAATTCAGAAAAAAACCAGGGCAATTAAGACTTCACAGCATTATGGGGTGGGGGTCAGAGGTATTTCTATCCCATTTCACAGATCTTCTGAATGCAAGGCTCTCTACCAGCATTACATCACCCATCTTTAAGAAGAACAGCAACAGCTGTTCAATAGCACTGTGTAACACTTCCTGACAGCTTATGACAAAATGGGAAGTGGAAATTGGACCTTTCTTTTTCAAAGATCATTGCTACTATTTTACCCACCAATTGTCTCTAATGAATTGTGTGATTCAGCCCCAAGAGAACTTGCTTGAAAAACTGTTCTCCCCAAGAGAGCTACTGTGAAAGCCCTTTTTGATAGTTTTTTTCCGGATTTGACAATTTCCTTGACATTAAATCCCCTCCCTCCCCCTCTCACAAACCTGTGCAAGAGTGTTGCTCACTCTCTGCTTTCCTTTCCTTCCATCTTTCCATGAGAAGGATTAAAAGCCTCTGTGCAAAGATATCAATGGAAGTTTTGTACCTTGAACACAGTCCTGCTAAGATGAATATTTGAGGGAAGACTGAAGTACTTTCAATCATTGCATATCAGTTGCATTTTGAAGTGCTGATTGAATCTGACCTGTTGCAGATAACAGATATTTAAAGAGAAACAATGCCCTGCTTCATTAAGACTCTCAGTTTTCAAAGTACATCAGTCTTTGTCTTGAGGTGATGCAAATTTCCACTTTGATACATTTACAGTGTGTTGGCCCAACAAGGTCTTGTCCCTTATGTTTTCTTTGAATTAGCCTGGTGTCATCTCTTTGCCTCAGAAATAGAGCTCAGACTTTTGCCTTCAATACAAGCAAATAGCCTCCCATGAGATGAGAGATTGTGCCCATCCCCTCAGCCTGTTGTACAAGGGAGGCAGCATGACTGATGAGTCAGATGCTTCAAGTGAGGTATTACAGAGCAGCTGGAGCATGGTACCCTGCTAGCAGGGTCAAACATGTCTGAGCACCTTTCTATTTATGGGATGCTTTTGAGACAATGTGGTTGAGATTTATTTTATTATCTTTGATTCAGGACACACGTATGGAGTTGAATTTCTGTCTCCATACCTGTGCTGTTTCTCTGTGTGTACATTTTTGTGTGTGTGTATGTATTTATTGTAGGTATATTGCTTTGGTTGGCTGCTCTTCAGATTCAGGATACAAAAATTCAACAGTTTCATAATTCACTACTCACGTTGACAGACCTTTTCAGCCTCCTAAAGCATAACCACTCTCTATGTTTGTAAGATCAGACGACAAGGACCACTGACTCATAATGGTGCCTCATAACAGTGAGTATTGAAGTTGGACATTGTATTAGAGTGTAAAATTGCAGACAATAATCACGGCTCAAAGCATATCTCTGACATAAGCATAAATATTGCTCATTAAATATTATGGGAGAGGAATATAAAATTCTTACTTGGTCTCTCATTGAAGCAGTAAACAGCACAGCCAAAGCACTTGCTAAGAGCAGCTCTGTAAATCTTTATATAACATATCACATCCAGGAATGAAGAATTAGTTTGTCTTCCTGTTCATCTACATTTTGAGGAAAGATACAAGATCCTGGGAAACCAAATCTAAACCTTTCCAGAGGTGCTCAGCCATGGGAACTTCAGCATCCTGTTTGAGACCTCAGTGATTCTCCCTGTGACTGGAAAGCACAGCTGCTTCCAGTAGCCAACACAGTGATATAAAACATGACACCTCCATCCTTTCTAAAGCAGATCCTCTGCTAAAGTCAATGAGAATTCAGTATCTGTGTGAGTAGTCAAAATAAGGTCTCCGTACGCAGTTTTCAAGTCAGATGCCAGCAGGGATTTTCTTCCCTGGGATATGTCCCCGAATTTACAAAAAATTAAAAAGTTTTACAAATCATGCTAGCACTTGTGTTAGTTACATCAGTACAAAACCTGTATATACACCAAATCAAAGGCTTAGGATTAAGAACATTCATTTTGGATAGTGTTATTTTACTGGAAGCAAAGGAATACATTCAAAGCCCGAGTCCAGGCAAGATAAACCAAGCCACAGCACTCACTGAGCTGATGAAACTGAAGCCTTGCAGGCAAAGCCAGGCTTCAGACCAGCAATCATCTCCATGAAAGCAGGCAGGCAGTCCTGTGCTGCTCTGCTTGCACTCCAAGCCGGCCAGATGTGAGGCGGCCAAGAAATCCTAGGGAAGCAAGTGTGTTGGATCCAGTGTGTCATATGTGCTCTTGATTAGTTTTCCATTTCTAGTCTTGGAAGACATCCTTGTCCATATGTGGATTAGTAATGTGTCACATGCTCCTCTTGCAATCAAGAAGCAATATCAGCATTTTCCTGCAGCTGCAGAAACACCTTTATATTGAAAGTCTTATAGGTCGGCATCATTTCCTAGAGCAGAAGGGGGAAAAGGAAAGGAGAAATAAGCTCACTAAAAAGGTTTCTTAGATTTAATTTTCTTACTGGGAGCTATGGTAAATTTACAGGTAAATAATTAGACCACAAGTATCACATAGGTAGCTGATGTAGGTCTCCTAAATTTATACTGACCACATAAAAATTACCAGGTAGTGAGGGATGCAAAATATTTACAATAGCTTCAGTAGTCAGCACTTTTAAAAAAATCAGGCCACTTGACATAGGCAGCTAAACAGGCACATTGGAGATGGTTTGCCTTAATTAGTTCCCCAAAGTTACATAGATTATTAGAAAAATAACTAAAGAAGCATTTTTATTCAGGAGGCAAAATTTAATGCAGCGTTAAACTATTAAGCGTAATTTGCATGAATCGTGGTGTGCACACACAACTCCCTCTGTTTGAACTTTACAGCCTTTCTATATAATATACTAGAAATAGTTTTCCTCTTGTAATACTCGTTACATTTCTCTTGCTTTGGGGGATATTAAGTGAACTCTTTTGTAGGTAAAATGACAACGGCAAATGAATGGTAAGATTGTGTAGCTGAGTGGATAAAATACTTTAAAATGTGGCACTATGATAAAGACACCTCTGCAAAGGTTGCAAATCATTTTTCATTTTAAGGTCAGTGTTCATGATTCTACTAACATTTTTAGATGGGTTTAAGAATGAGGTTCATTCTGTTTAAATGTATCACAGGGCTTTATCTGTAGAATGCTTTCTGTGCCTGCAGAGAACCTGCTCCTTTTCCACAGCAAGGGAAGATGCAACCCTCTATTTGTGAGAGCTCATCAGGAAATTATTTAATTTGGCACTATATATTTTGATCTCTCTAGATTCTTTCTCCTCTAGGTCAAGAGGTAAGGTCTTTTTTACTAGTCATAGGCTCAGCTTGCACTAATAATGAGGGTCATGAGCTTATAGATAAGGAGGGGGATATTTTACCTCAAAAAGCTATCTCATGAGAGATTGCCAGATATCAACTTTGGGAATTGTCATGGATTTTATACAGGAGAATTATGCAGGCACTTGGACAGGGGGCATAAAAGAAATCTCTCTCCAATTTATCACTACAATATTAGGAGATTAACTTTCTACAGGGCTGTCTGCACCAGGAAAACTATTGTCCACCTTAGGGATGAGCTCATTTGCAGTACTGCATGTGCAGGCAGGGAGGGTTTGGTCCTACCACCATGAAAACCTTCTCCCACCACTGCTGTGACACCAATACAGGTATTCCTTGTGGCTTAGATCCATAACAACTGATGGATGTAGGTTTGTCTGGACAAATGCATTCTGAAAGCTTCAACTTCCTCTGCATTCTTGGGCAGAAATGTCTTCAGGACGGTGCTTTGACAGGTTAGGATTTTTTTTTCAGATTCTGCCTTCAGTTGACTTCTCAGAGAAAAGAGTAAAAATAGCAAAAGCAAAAGCAGTAAACCATGGTGCCCCCAAGTTTGAGAAGAATTTTTCAGAAAAGCATCCTAACTTTGAGAAGCTTGATGTTAACTTGGGCAGAGCCTGGGGTCATGCCAAAAGGTGTGTTAGGAAGTTTGTGCATGAACCCAAATTCTGCCTCCATTACTCCATGTAACAACACAGACTTGAGTACCCTTTTCTTGAATTAATACTCCAGAGGAGAGCTGGATGAGTCTTGTGATTTTTATGTTGAGACTGGTAGCTCATGCTTTTCTGTCTTGCTTCTGGAAACAAAGACTTTTCCACTGGCATGGGTTTTGCTCTCCTCACAGGTCTCCTAGCACATACACAACTAAGTTCAGTGCCAGTGTAGGCAGGCACAGTCCTTGGTTGCCCAGCTGAACTGAGGAGCCCACACCAGCTCTGAACCCGTCCCAGTCTGTCAGAGGAGAGGTGTTATTGACTGCTGAGAGCATCTCACTCATCACTGCTGGCACCATAAATGTATATAAGATCCACCTTCTCCATCACTTCCCAGTAGCTGCATTGCCTCTCACCTCCCGTTTAATTTAGTTTAATTCTCCATCCTAACCTGAACCCCAAAATCAACCCCCACTATTCCCTTTTTTTTTTTTTTTTTTTCCTGTTTGTTTTTATGGGAGATGGGGGAGGAGGTGTGGAGAAAGGCCCCATGAACATCTCAGCCGCAGCGGTGATTTTGCAGCGTTGCTGAATTAATTCGCCGATTAAAGCCGGCGCGCTGCGAGCTCCCCCTCCTGTCGCCGAGACGGCGCCGTCCCGCCCGGCTCCGCCCGGCACCCCTGGTACCCACGGCGGGGCAGAAGGACGCTGGAGAGGGGCTAATTTTGGAGGAAAACTCCTCCGAGCCGCCAAGTGAGGTCTGGCACTGAAAAAACCCTGGCATGTTGGAAAGCAAAGCAGCTTTATGTTTTACACTAGAGCCTTCATGGGCTAGGGTGATAAAATTGTCTGGCACAGCATAACACTAGCCTTTGCCAGGACATCACTTATTTTATACAACTGCATCTTTAAGAAGGAAATAAATGCTGAAATTACAAGAAAATCCCTTGTTCCTTTGCAATCTCTGTATCTTCCTTTGTCATGGTTTAACTCAAAGGGCTTGGGATATAAGAAGGGGAAAACAGAATTTTTCAGAGACTGTAAGCCTGCCCCTGAGTCACAGAGGAACAGTGAATGCAGACTAGTGTTGAGAGAGGGCATCACATGCATTGTAGTCAGAAACATTTTGTGCAGGCTCTCCCCATGTATGCATTGTAGATGCAGTGTGTCTCTGTACAGCAGGAGGAAGAGCAGAACCTTGCATGAGGCGTGAGGGATGGCACAGCCGGATCCAGAAGTGCATCTGCTGCGGATGCTGCTGAAGCTCATCTTCGCACAGAGGGTAGTGAGAGCATTTTAAGAAGGAATTAAGTATTCCAAGCAAAAGCTGTGCTGAGAAATCATCACCAGCCAGTGTTGCCAGACAACAGGCAATCACTGTGGATCTACCCTTCGGTCTGATGTGGTTTAGGGCCCAATTGTATGTTCTGTTCAGCTCCACTTCACACAATGAAAGTGAACAGAACAAGTCCAAGAGCTTCCTCTCACTTTTTCAGAGGTAGGGTATATTCTGAAGAAACATTGAACCTGATACTTGAGGTGTGTAGCTGTTCTCTTGTTTACAAACCAGAGCAAACAATCATTGGGGGGTGAGGGGGAGTAAGGGAGAAATTGGATTCAGGCCCCTCTTGAATATGAGCTGAGAGCTGCGGGCTAATAGGGAACAAGAGGAGCACCATTTGAGGTGAAAATGAACCACAGGACAATTTCACCTGTGTCCCTTTGTGACTTCCCACTCCTGGCAGGCCCTAGAATGAATGGAAGATGGTCTAAGCCATTGGGCTGGGTGGGGAGGACCCAGGAATGTTGACACATAGGAAAGCAGGCTGGGGAGAGAGGCTCACCCCTGGAACTGAAGTGATTCATTAAAAATCTGCATAGAGTACAACAAGTCAAGCAGCTATTCATTTAACACTGCAGGTGGGAGTAAAGAATGCAGTACTTCATTTTTGGGCTTGCACAAAAGCCTAAGCAAAAGTCTGAGAGACAGGAATATGTGTTTGCACAGTTTGCAGGCCAGACAGGGAAATCTGACACCGCTCAGGTACCACTGGATAGATGTTTTCCAAAAAATCCAGCTTCTGGCCTCCCCACTCCCATCTCTAAAGTCCATCAAGACCATTCATAGGGCCCTATAAACTGTGGAGCACAGTTAGACCTTGGGACAAAATACATCTGTGCTTCTGAGCAGAGACTGCCTGTATTGTGGGCTGCAGCTGTGAGCTGAGAGGTGCATCTATGAAGCAGGGTAGAAGGAGACCACCAGGCGGAGAGGAACAGAGCTTTACACCTGGTATAAAGGCTTTAGCCCTTCCCAAACCAGGGGACAAGGTGGATTTAGAACAGCCATAACCTCCATTGGGCAGTTGGGGTGGGTGAAGATGCTTGTGAGTACCTCACAAGCCTTTTCCCCTCCTCCTTCCCAATATTTTCACACATGCTGGAAGTGCATCCCATATGCCAGGAGTCAGGAGGGATGGACAGATTAAATTCTTACCCCCATGACCTGCTTCAAAACACCTTTAAACCACAAGGCCAGTGAAAAGTATTCTTAGTGAGAGCCAGACCCTTCCTCTTAGTCAGAACTTTACACGAGGCAAGTTTGCTGGTTTCAGTTGGACACTAATGTTACTCATTTTGGTTTCTAAAAGTAAATCAGAGTTTTAATCTTAGAAACAGGCAATGAGGAAACCTTCCAGCCATCAAAGTGAGGCTTGAATCAAAAAGGAAGAAAGAAGGCAGTTGTTCATAGGCAGCTTCAGAAATCAAAGAAGCCAGAACCTCCACTTTCCCAGCTGCCACCTTGCCAGCACTGCCTTGGCACCAGGCTCCTCTTCTGAAAATGTGAGTGGGTGGAGTTGTATTTGCAGGCTGGAGGGAGTTCCTGAGCTGACACTCTGCCAGATTTGGGCCTTGTTAACAGTTGCTTTGGCTGTCAGATGCTGAGATTATAACAGGAACATTTTTAATAACGGGGGGTCGGGGGGGACAGGGCAAAATTAAAAAGAGGCTATTAGATTAAGCAGCAACGCTGAAACAATCTGTAAGTCACAGTTAAGGGAGAGAGATCTGGAAGATTTGCCAAGTTCAAAGGTCTTCATTATTCATGTTCCAATAGTTGACTTGATGGATTGTCTCTAGTCTGTATCCCTTTATTCCTTCCATCTCTCCCAAAGACAAATGCTTAAGACAAATCTCTAGATGGAGGGATAGCCTCTGTAATAGATTATTTCTTATTACTTAGAAATTGGTTAATAATTTACTAATTCAATTTCACTGGTCCATCCCCCACTTCAATTAATCTTTAGAATATAGAGTAAATGCTGTTCTTTGTTCTTCCAGTACTAATGAAGAAAGAAACTAATGAGGAGACCTGGCCTTGATACCTTCCTAAAGATGATTTAGCTGCATAGTAGTCACATTCTTTTTATCTGCTTTTATTTACTTCTACTTCTTAAACACAAAATCCATCCATAAACCTGAAAGATGTACGAGCTGGTTATGAGCCAAATTTCAAGCATGCTACACAAGCCTTAGTCTAGGAAAATTCCATTTCTTTTCAGAGTGTTACAAAAATCATGCACACCTAATACTCTTCCATCCTGTAAATAAATATTTTATACCGATACTTTATACATACTGAAATAAAACAAGATATAGCAACTTTCATGCAGCAACTCAAACTCCTGTCTAGCACTCTGGGAAGGTGCTTTAAGATGTAGCAGACGTAGAGAGTAATTTGTTTCTAACACATTTTATCTGTGGCTCTGTGGCCATAACGCATTTCAAAGAGATTATTTTTAATCTCGTCTGTCAGGAATTGCACCAGCATTGTCAATTCAGCCTCCTGATATCCTTTGCAGCCCCGTTTCCTATAAATCTATTACCTTTGCTTTCTTACTTTTCTTCTATTGTTCTTTCTTACCCAATCCTTCCCATCAGCACTCAGAAATGTTTCCAGCCCTGCCCATAACAGCATACCCAGGATATGCAAGAGTCTGTGATTGATGGCTGCTTGTCTACCAATGCACAGGTGTGAATTAGGAAACCAGTTCAGACTCCAGCCAACAGACTTTTGTTCTTGCAGCATGTTGTGTCATCAGTGGCAGGGGTTTGGACATAAACATTTAGGGCACCAAATAACACATTCTAGTGTCCAGATACTTTTTGCCAAGTGGCAATTCACACCTAGGGGAAAAAAAAAAAAAGAATCTGTCTGAAAACCTCCAAACAGCAACATATATAAGCTTACTTCATACAGCTGCCACTGATACAGGAAGCAAATAGCCTTTTTGCCCACATCTCCAAGTTCGCTTAAGCCTGTTCAGTGACAGAAGAAGGGCACTATATTGAGCCATTTAATAGATGAATGAAAATACCGTCCATCCAATGAAGGGGAGAAAAGCTGCTGTTGAATGTGGGAGAAATCCTATCAGTCAGGACAGGGCTCCTCACAGCAGGCTCTTGGCATCCTTTTCCCCATGAACAAGAGCACTCAAACCTGTGTCTGTGTTTGCTTCTGAGGGCTGTGTAAGCAAGCAGTGGCTAGAAGGCTACATCCAGGTCTGTTACAGGCCAGCAGCACTCATTATCTTTTTGTCTTCCTACAGGGGTGGGAAATTCCCTGTGCATCTTATTTTCTACTTTGCCCTTGAGCACAAGACAGGGAAGGGCTTGCTGTATGAAATTTGCTTAACAGATTCCTAATTCTACTAAGCAAACACATCTACACACCACAAATATATTAGAACTGTGAATTGTCCCAGATCTTTGGCAGTAGGGGAATAAGATTTTCCAAGTGACTGAGTAAATTGATGCCTCCAAAAGCGCTGTAAACTAATCTATTGGGCATCACTCTGAGCTCCCTTTATTCCAGTGTAAACCTGGAGTAAGCCTGCTGAACTCAAAAGAGTTATGCCAAAGCAAAGTCAGAATGCCTCTCTTGACTTTTGTTCCTTTACTGTGCTGCCTAATCCCATAGCTGTAATGAAACTGAAAAATCTCTATATACAAACTCCATTGGCCAGGCTATCTTATTGTGAAACCCACAGTATATCCCAACCTTATAAAAAATCATTCAAGTGTGGCACTGTCCTCTCTCTTGCTTTTTTTGATAAGCACAGAGGAAGGGCTGCCAATAGCACAGAAACTGCAAGACAGGAAAATAATATTTCACAGCAGTGGAAAAAAACATAACTGCATGGATATTAAGGCAGGTAAATTAAAGAAATCCACAATATCTGTGTAACACATCCAAAACACACAGCTACAGCACAGATGTTAAGGCAACTAAAGGATTCTCCCAATGGCAATCTTCGAGTTGCAGAAAGCAGCAGCATTTCCACTAATGAGCTGCTTCTAAAAATCTGCTCCTTTCCAATGGCTTGATTTGAAACATATTAAAGTAATGAAAAGAATCTTGTTGGCTTCACCAATCAGTACCTGAGGCTCAATGAACTTAAATAAAAGGCAAACTGGTGAAATACTGTAATTTTAAATAAACCCACTGTTTCTCAGGTTGCAGATGATTGTGCTGCATTGTTTGTCCTGTGTGACACTGTATATTTAATGGGGTGAGTGTCATCTCTCTGTGGCATGGACAAAAAATAAATGGCCATCTTCTGAGATTAGCAGATGTTTAAAGCAAAAATAATGGCAGAATTAGAAGTGGCATTGGAAAGGTGTTAGTCCTGCTTCTGCTATTTGAAAAATCTCCAAGTTCTTTGCCAACAAATTCCTAGAAGAAATGGTAACACGCCATTTTCTTATTAGCTGTTCTTAAAAAATCATATTAATATGCCTTTCATATCAGCCTACACTGTAAAGACTGCCTGTAGTTTCAATACATAAATTCTGAGATCTGAGATGCAAATTTCATTTTTGAGCACACGACAATTTATGTGCAAATCTTCAAAGAGCAACTCTCCTTCTGACTATACCTAGCAGAGGAAGTACTCTTGACATCTGTTGTTCAGTGTCTTTTATATATTTTTTTTCAACCTCAGTTCTGAAAACAACCCCTTTCAGGGTGTGGTACAATTGCCACCCAAAGTGCCACAGAGTTGTGCAGTTTCACTGACACCTTAAACATTGTATTCTCTATAGGAGGCATGTTCTTCTGCTTTGTTCTAAGCTTACACAACACTGGAGTCTTACCAGACACATGTCTCTGGGCTGGGAGACATCTTACTACAATAGATTCATTTCTATGAAAATATCTATTGACTTGGGGTATGGTTAAAAAAAATAAAGAAATTAAATTCCTTGAAACAGGACTTAAAATTCTGTTATTATGGCCTGTTCATATTGTGGTAATGCCTAAAGCCCAGTTATGGTGTAGGAATGAAAAGGTCATGCCCAGAGGGTTCCTATTTGTATCACATCAACTGATGCAAGAGGTGGTGGTTCTCAAACTGCAGGTCCCTGTGGACCTGAGAGGCTGTAGAGCATTCCCTCTGTTACTGATCAGCCCAGAGAAAGCTGCTCCCATGGACAGCTGCTAGGCCCTTCAAGGAGCAGCCTGGAAGAAACAGGAAATATGGAGAAGGACTTTGTGTAGTGGCATTTACTAGGAAGGAATGGGGGAAAAGAACTATTGGCCATTTTGTACGCTTGGAGACAATGGGAGAAAAAATCTGCCTGACTGGACATACTGGCCAAAATTCAGGGAATCACTTGGAGAGAGTTAAGTAAAGAGAAAAGGAAGAAGAAATTGAAAGGGTAAAAAACAATCAGAGGATCATGGGCATACAAATATAGAGAAAGACAGTGCTTCCGGCTATTGGGAGAAGGAAAGAAAAGATAAAGTCAGAGGGGTAGAAAAGCTACAATAAATTATTTGAAAAAGAGTTGCAAATGCAGCATTAAAGGAAGCTCCTTCTGCTCCAGTTCTAACCCAGAAATGCTGAAGAGATTGGCAAAGAAACTTCATTACACCATGGATTTTTCTAAAGCATGTCTGTGCAACCAAAGAGGTTGTTATATTATGTAATCTTATATAATTATACAGTACCTTGTGTGAACACTCTAGAAGTGAACCTTTTTCCAATTTGGACTTATATTGCTCTGGAAAGGCTATTAATTGAACCAGAGACAGCATTTTTACAGTGGGATAGGAGTTCACAGGTAGAGTTATGCTTGTTTAACTGTATCTGTATGGTTGCATTGATGTGAAGGGTGAAACATGTCTGTGTGGATAAAGTCTGAAATATCTAGCTGCCCTTCAGGCCATAAATGATGGCATGACATCATAGACATGATGTTCTTCAGCTTAGCAAGAAGCCACATTTCAAATGCACCTTTTATAGTGGTATGGGAACAGAACAAAACAGCACAAGGTTATTTAACAACAACAAAAAAAGGTATTTTACAGGTACTCAGAAACGTTTAGGCTTCCTAAGCTTGTACTTCCATGTCAGCAATTGCTGAATATGCTACGTGGAACTTTCATGAACATGAATGACAGAAGGGATAATGAAAAAGTGTTATGTGTGAAGTTTTAGTCCATGCTGTGAACACTTCTATAACCTTTGGCATAATCTAAGAGTTACCATGGTCTATATCAGGAAGAAAAAAAATAGACAATAACTTCTAAGAAATTTTGAAATGAAGGGCTCTCTAAAGCTGGAGTTTTTAACAACTTACACTTTTTGTTTCAATTCATTTATGGGAAATGAAGAACACTTAATCTCTCAATAAAGATTAAAAACTATATGATTCAGGTGTTAAATATAAGTACTGGTTAACAATCAGATGCATGTTCTATTCTTTGCTTTCATGTACTGGTCAGACAAAAAGAGAAGAAAGAATTGCAATACACTGGTTTCTCAAGAATGCAGCATCAGGGATCTGTAAAAGTCTGAGTGATTCTATTGCTTCCTTTTGAAGGCTCTGATAATAAGAAGGCCTAGGGAGAAAAATTGCAGTTGAAGACCATTGAAGTCTTGAACTGTAGTCAAGCCACAGAGTGAAATTACTGAGCCCCGAACACCGCTCCTGATCCTTCTCTGTTGAGAAGAACCTTTGTTAGATGAGGAGCCAGAGGTTGAAAGACTCAATTGAAATCCTCAATAAATACATTTTCTAAGAAGTTAGGACATGTAGATTTTTTTTCCTCACATGGATTTAGAAATCCACAGAATTGTAGCAGATGGGAAATCTCTCATTTTTAATAGGAAGAATAAACCAGAATATTACCAATTCAGCGCATGAGCAAGCAAAGCAGAATTTCTTGTACTAACCCATCTGAGCCAGAGAGACACTTACTGTGACACTGAGAAATATTTGAAGGTGCAGGAAGAAAGGATTGTAGGTCCTTTTTATTTAAAATAAAAATATTATTTATAAAGCAAGAAACCCTTTTATCTCAAATACTAGGAAAATTACTTTGTCCACTTGTTACTGAGTCCTGAAATAACCTATTCAGTACAAGTGACTGATATTTTATATGTCTTATTGCAGATCTGCATCTCCACAATGAGTGATTTTTCCAAGGTATATATTCCAGGGTCAATCTAACATTCTGGTGACCATATGATAAATACCGTCCTTTTTCATCTGATTTTATCAACGTGAAAAAATCACAGGTAGAGGCATAAATTGTGAGCCTACACTATTAATAAGCCATCTACAGTAGTTCCCCTATCTGACTATTTTGTTTCAAGACAGAAGCACTCCGAGGTTAAGCTTACACCAGAAAAAGATCTTTTGGATAGCAGTGCAGGCAATACAGTTATACAGACCAAATGCAATGTCAGGAGGTGCACTCTGTGCTGGCAAACCAGTCTTTCAGACTGGCTTTTACTGGGCTACACCTGCTGTTATCCCAGCAGAGGCATGTCATAACCTAACCATCCGTCAGCTACGGATTTGCTCCGGCAGTGGACATTGCCATTGACAACTCAGTGGTGACAAATAAAAAGCAAACACAAGTTTAAATGACAAGTTTTACTTTCCTGCATGCAAGCAAGAGAAGAGAGGCAAAAGCAGTGTATTTGATGCAGTTTGACCCTGATCATTTCCAGAAGTACATTTGTCTGGGTCATGTTGGCCCACGTCTTTCATCTCTTCCAGAGCACTTGACAACAGGAATGCCATCATCCTGGGATCTTTGCTGTGGCAGTACTGTTTGATGATTGTCCACTTACTGCTCAGTCTAGTATAATCTCTCCACTATCTGAGTTTCTTCAGAAGCTAAGTACTGCTGCCAAGGAAAAGGGGTATGTAAAATGGAAAGCTGCTGATGATCAATAAAATAACAGTTCCTGTAAACTGAAAATTAGGCAGAAACAGGGAAAACATCTGAACTAGGGGAGCATGCACTGCCAGAACAGAAAAAGTCAAAGAGTCTGGAATACAGCAATCCAGGGAACCCAGATGGGACTTTGAGCAACCTGGTCCAGTGGAAAGTGTCCCTGCCCATGGCAGGGGAGTTGGAACTAGGTGATCTTTAGAGTGCCCTCCAACTAAACCATTTTATGAAGAAAAGCAGAGCCAGCTATTGCAAAGCCCAAAGGAAGCACAGAGACCACTGGAAGCACAGAGAGGCAGTATTCTGCAGAAAAGGAGATCAATCCATCAGGCACAAAAAAGGAAGCGACAAAAAAGTCTAATGAGTGGCTATGAGTGAAGTCTAAATGTACACCTCTATTTATGCTTTTAGTCTAATTCCAGATAAATGTAATTCTCTTTTTTTACAGGACAGAAAATGAAGATCAGAAATATGGAGTCAATGCCAGAAACACAGACAAGGGAAGCACCACATATCTGTCTTGATTGCTAAGTAATAGCTATAGATTGGGCAAACTGAGAAAGCAGTGAATCATTCTATCTTCAAGGTAAAGCAATTCTAAGGCTCAATCTTATCACCTGGAAGTGAGGCAGAATCCCCTGGAAATATATCTTGTGAAACTTCTTATGAGGCTGTGAAATTGAATTGATCTAAGCATCCCCAGTTTTTCAATTACCAAAACGAACCAGACCATATACCAGGAGATGCACAAAAGGAGCACAGTAGAGGCAGAAGATATGTAGAATTATAGGCAGCTATATTTCTCTGCTTAAGCTTTTGGAATTAATTGCTGGCCGGTCTCTGCATCTATAGGGGTTCAGCCAGGACCTAACAAAGCAAAAACATGTAACAGATCTCAGGTATTTCTGTCCACACTGAGAGTCTCCCAGACAGGCCTTCAGGCCCCAGGACTAACCTCAAACAGAACCAAAACCAAGTAGTAAATAGCAAGAGTCTGACAATGAGACCTAAACTTTTCCTTCACAAGTCCTCCTTTGTACTGGAATAAAAGAAGAGGAAACAAGTTTTTTCTGCTTGTGGATCCTTTAATTCTTCTGTAAGGAACTGAAAAATATATAATTCTAAGGGCTAAGAGCTATATTATGTGAGAAAATTATAGCAAGGGAAGTTGGAGCATTAGTTGATGTATCATTAAGTTATGGCAAGATAGTTGTGAACAGGAAACCAATATGTAAAGTCACTATCTTATGTCACATACTTGGGCCACTTGTGTTTTCTCTGTTACGTTTTGTCTCATTTCAATGAAGTTCCTTCCTCTTTTGGAAGAGTTTCTGTCTAGCTTTATTCAAATAGTTGTATCGTAAATCCTGAGCTTATTGTAACTTTTCCTTGCCACCTCACTTTGTATCACAGGGTCACACAGAAAGGACAAAGTGTGTCATCACAGGACTGTGTGAGGTGTCAGCATGTTTCTCACTTTGCCACTGTCACTTGCAAGCATGATATTACCAGCAAGCTGACATTAGGAGAGCCAAAGAAATGATAATTTCTTTCTGCTCCCCACAAAAGGTCTGATGCAGAACTCACTGGAATTGCTGGAAATATAAGGCGCCTTGGCTCAGACACAAACAGACCAGCTAAAATAATGCTGAAACTTTATTTAGAACTGAGATGGTACAAAAGGACTAATCTGAGTCACCTTCCCTTAGCAGAAGACTCAGAGCGATTTGAACTGGCTACCTTCTGTTGTGAATTAAGCTCAATGCCCCAAAGGCAACTCGATTCCAGTCATCTATCTTTTCAGCCTCCTCCAAACTCAGTCCAGAGGGAAAAGTGACTAATCCTATTCAGTTGCTGCACTGAACTAGTGCCATCGATTAAAAAAGCTTGGGGCACAGGGAAAATTAATATTCTGGGTCAGTTTTCCTCTGCAAGTTCTTCGCACAACTTAGCCAAGAAAATAAATTTAAAAAAAAACAACCAAAACCAAAACTAAGGAAACAGGAAGAGGAAGCATGGATAAGAAGGAAAGCTCACCCAATAAAGTGCACACACTTTACAGGAAAGAAATAGAAGCATTTTGTCAGAATTCCCAAGGAGGTATGAGGCTGATTAAAGGAGGTAGTTCTTCCATTTGGTGAAAAATAATCATGTCCTACACTCTCTTCTCTTTTTTCCATGTCTGTGCAGAGCTGAGAGGCCCAGCATGGAAAAAGGGCAATCTGCAAAAACATTTCTGGGTATAGAAGTGGGCTTCTTGGCTCCCTCTCTCTCTGGGTATGGCATGGCTAACACAGGGGAACGGCCCATTGCTGATCCTAGCCCTGACCTAGGAGGTGAGTCATAAAATGGGAGTTGCCACTGTAACAACTGCTCAAGCACTGACATTAGTAGGTGCTTTCAGCAAAAGCATTTTTTGGGTAGGCTTCAAAGTAAATAACCGCTGCTGCTGGTTATCGTATTATTACTTTGAACAGGGTTACCAAGGATTGTGTGCTACAGAAAAGGTTAATCTACAGATAACCCCCTACCAAGATTATTAACATAATATAGCAAAAGTGCCTGTGTGATTTTGTAGCAATATTTACACTTGTCCCTTCTTACAGAACTGCAGGGCTTTCATTATTAATATCTCACTTGACTTCACTGAAGGTTTCCTGTGACAACAGGAAAGAGCTGGAGTTTTTGGGAGGGTTTTTTGTTTGGTTTTTTTTTAATGATTTTTTTGTTTCGGTATGGTTTGTAGGTTTTTTTTTGGGGGGGGGTTGGGTTTTTTTGTTTGTTTGTTTGTTTGTTTGTTGCAGTAAAAATGAAGATATTCTGTTTTTAAACAGCTATTCCATATAAGCAGTGAAATTTGCTAAGCCTGGCCACTTTGCTCTGTGTCCTCACATCTTTTGCATTTGTCATCTGACCCACAGCACCATACTGCCAGCCCCATCCTCCACAGCCCCCTGGGTCAGTTAGGAAAATGCTGGCAGAGGGGCTCATTGCAGTTTTCAGGAGCTGAACTCTGACCCCGTTTGGCCAATGAGAGGCATGAAGTAATCAGATCATCCACCTTTATCCAAATGCCAGTTTTCATTACATTTATTTTATGTCTTCAGGGCCATGGTCAATGGTGGAGATACCACAGCTCTACAGTTCCTAGAAGGTAGGATGACCATAGCTTCCCAAGCGTCATTCCCACAGGTCAAACTGGACAGGTTGTCTCTGCTAGCAAACTGTTTTTGGAAGAAAGTTCACTGAAGCCTAGTACAATGGTACTACAGGCAATAAAGACTGAAGGGCACGGTTAGCAGGGGAAAACTCCCCAAAATCAAAACCCACACACAAAGACCATTTAAGCGTTACACTGCAGTGGAATTCCTTCTGTTGTCAGGGTGACGCTCACAGTGTCACTGGGGTGTACATATCTAGCACCCTCCACATCTCAAACAGCAGACCAGGCAGCAAGTTTGGGGAGTGTAGGAAGATTAGGGACTGGCCCAGGGGAAATGAGGTGCTGCTAAGATGTGTGCAGAAAATGGGTGAGGAAGAGAAAGAGAGCGAAGCAGCAGATGCAGAAGTCCAAGGAAGCAGAGGAGAGGGTGACAGAGGAAACGACTGTCCCTTCAAGGATGTCCACTCTAGGGGTACCTCTGGCTCAAAGATTACAGGATATAAAAGGTGAAAAGCCAGTGCCATGAGCAGATCCTTGTGTTGAGTCACAAAGCATGAAGCTGCTGTCCCACGGAGGAAGGGCTCGGCATCCCCAGGCAGCCTGGCTGACAGCTGACCCCAAAAGAAGCCACAGGCACCCACTATCCGACCCCAGCCTGAAGGCTTCCATCCCCACTCAAGCACCCGCCCTAGCTAAGGGGCAGGCTCCTCCCGGGGGCAGCTCCACACCACGGCTCCCACGGGAGCCCGGGGGCAGCGGCTGGGCACGGCCGCCCGCCGGGGGAACGGGGAGGGACCCGCGCCCGCCGCTGGGGCCATGTTGGCAGCCCTGGAACGAGCGGGCAGCGCGGGCAGCGTCAGACGGGAAGCCCGGGCTCCAGGAGGAGCCCCCTCGGCTGCCCCCGCCAAGCGGAGATGCCCAGCCTTGGGATGTCCCCCCGCCCCCGTCCCCCGCCGCTCCTGCGGCTTCGGTTCTGTAATTGACCCCTCGGGACTCCCCAGGTGTCGTGTCGTAACAGCGCCCTGTGGAGCCAGCGGTGCTGTGTGCCTGCGGATCACCTCGAGGTCCTCCCGTGGGAGAGAGGGTGACATACAAACTCCGATCCATTATCGTGCTGCGTGGTGGTGACAATCCAGTGTATTTTCGGCCACTGAAGACACCAAGTAACTCGATAGGCGATCCCTCGATAGGCTGTGGAAACTGGCGGCAGCGAGCCAAATGTGCCCTGGGTGAGGGCGGTGGGAATGCTGGTCCCCATTGTCCCTTCCCGAGTGGGTCCGGCACCTCTAGGAAGAGCCGCGGCTGCCCACCGGGGCTGCTGCCCGCGCCTGGGCCGGGGGCGGAGGGTCGCTCCGGCCAAATCACTTTTCTGCCTTGGGTGGACAGGGAGCGAGAGATGGACGGCAGAGGTTTCGGAGAAATGAGTAAATCGCCTCGCGATTACAACACGCTAGCGAATACAGCACGCCTTTTTCCGCAGACGGGCTCCCCATCAGGGGACTGGGAAAAAAAAAAAAATCCCCAACACTTTTACCTTTGGAAAATTGAAAGGTCTGTGTGTGTATCTCTGTGCGCCTGTGTTTTAGTGGTGCCGTTGCCAAGCCCAGAATTTTGTTTTCTCTCCCAGCATGCGTTGATGACATCACGAAGTGCCCCTTCTTTGTGTGTCAGTGATGTCACCAAATGCAGTGTGGGGGACAATGGAATCCTGAACTCCGGGCGAGGGCGAGTGGGAAGCGGCTGCTCTTGCTGCTGGTTCAGGGCTGAGCCGGGGGAGGGAAGGGAGGACACAGCTGCTGCTTTAGGGCTGAAACAGGTGAGAGACGGGAAAGCTGCCGGGGATTCCTTTTGCTTGGATTGGTGGGGGCGAGTGGGCTTTGGGCTAGGCTCCTTTTTTTTTTTTTTCCCCTTTCTTTTTTTTCTTTTTTCCCCTTATTGCTTTCAAACTGAGACAGGTGAGAAGTTGCTGCTGCCGCCGGAGGGACAAAGCAGGTGAGGCAGGGGGGAAGCTTTGGGGTTGAAACAGTTCTGAGAATAGGAGGAAAGCAAGCAGCCCCCGCGCCGAGCCTAACACCCCCTCTGAGCCTTAAAAAAAGCAGCCCCGGGAGCTGCCCCTCTCCCAGCCACCTGCTTCCACCGCGTCCCCGCGGGGCTCTCGCACGGAAGCAGCAGCGGAGCCGGGGAGGGCGCCTGTCCCTGCGCCCCCCGACACCCCTGCAGGTTACTTTTCAGAGGGTCTCCATTAAAAACTCACGTCCCCCTCCGTGTGCCCCTTTCTTCCCTCCCCGGGGGGAAGGAAAAGAGAGGGGGCCGTGGCGGCCGGGATCCCCCTCCATCCCCGGAGCTGGGGCTCCGCCGCCCGCCCCCGCCGCCCCCCGCTCCGCACCGGGTGGCGCCCCGGCCCCGCCGCCCCCCAGCCCCGCTCGGCGGTGGGGGAGGCAGCCAGGGAAGCCATTGCCTGTTTAATAGTTGCTGTTGCAGCACTTCCGCTTCTCTCCCAGCGAGAGAGACACGAGTGGCCAGGCCCAGCCGCACCGAGGAGGAGCAGCCAGACACAAAGGGAGAGGTAGGGGGACGGGGCACCCCCCGCCGCCCTCCCCGGGGGCAGGGGCGAGGGGCAGGGCCGCCCGTGGCCCGGCGATGGGGCGGCAGCCGGCGGGGCAGGGGGGTCGCGCCCGGGGCTGTCAGGTACCGCTGTCCCCCGGCCCTGCGGGCCCGCGGCCGGGGCAGCTCGGCCGGGCCCCCTCCGGCTCTCGGCTAGCGGGGGCAGGGGAGCTCCCCGGGGGCCCGTGGCCCTCAGAGGGAGGCGGCCGTGTGTCGCCCCCCCCTCCCCCTCGGGCCCGCGGCTGTCCCCCGAGCCCTTCCCCCGAACTCTCCCGGGGTGCCCTGCCAGCCCCCCCCCATCCCTCCCGACGGCTTCTCGCCTCTCTCGGTGCAGACCTGCCCTCGGCAGCCCGCCGTGCTCGCCCTCCTCCCCCGTGCCCCCGGGGTGCCCGCATGGACCCGGGCTGCCTCCCCCTGGCCCCCGCTGCCCCCCTCCCTGGCACCGGCCTCCCCTCTCGCCCCTCGTAGGCCCTGGTCCCCCTTTCCCCCGCGTCGCCCCCGGCACAGACCCTCTGCTCCCTTCCCCCTCCTTTGGCACATGCCCCTCGGTGCAGTGGGCCTCGGTGGGTGCCACCAGTGCACCCCACTCCCTGCTCAGCCCTTCCCCTTGGTTTGCTCCCGTCCTGCCCGCCTCCCCTCACGGCTTCCAACGCCCGATCCCACAGACAGGGGATATCCAGCAGGCAGGGGTTTCCCCACCACAGGTCACACATCTGCCAGGGTCTTCCCTGTGTTGCCAGTGATGCCCCACTTCCATTTTAGAACTGGCGACGGGCACCCCCCTGGCCTCGTCCCTTCCTGCCTCCCCCACGTGCCTCCCGGGAACCCAAGGGACCGGAGCTGTGCCATTTTTATCTCCTACACCCCTAGGCTCGATAGTGGTGGGTGGTGGTGATGGCTCCTCTTGTGTGTGCAGTTTGGGGGAGATTAGAAAGAATTGCTTTGAGCTTCCCTGATCCTCGCAGTTGTCCTCGTTCCAGTCTCCTCTCATTCCGCACTTGCTTTCTGAGAGGAAGCTTTTAAAGTCCCTTTCCCCCTGCTCCTCGGTGTTACTAGTGCAGGGGAAGCTATTGCTCCTCCTGCTATGGCTGTAGGGCCTAGAGAGGAGAGGGAGACACAAGGATCCTTTAAAAGGAGCATGACCCAAACACAGATCGAGATTGTCAGCAGCCTTTCTCTGTGTGTGTTTGTGTTCACTGTTTGTTCCCCACGCCCCGTGGTGTCTCCTCTCCAGGTTGGGGTGTGTGGTGGGGGGGTCGCTATGTCGGATGACGATTCGAGGGCCAGCACCAGCTCCTCCTCATCTTCATCCTCCAACCAACAGACAGAGAAAGAGACAAGCACGCCTAAGAAGAAGGAAAGCAAAGTCAGCATGAGTAAAAACTCTAAACTGCTATCTACCAGTGCCAAGAGGTGAGGCTGCAGTCAGTTTTCTCACTGGTTTGTTGCATCTTCCCTTCTTCCTCATTTATTTTGCGCTGTTCCCCTGCTGCTCCCATTCCTCATCTCTAGCCCTTGTACTCAACCTTTCTGCATGAAGCTGCTATTGTCTCACTTTTTTCGGTGTCTCGCTGCAGTGAGTGTCTTCCCAACTTCACTGCTTTCTGGTCCCTCTTCCTACTTGTTCCAAATATTTTCCTGGCTTTTCTTCTTCTGGGCTGTTATTCTGACCCTCAATTATTTCTGCTGTCTTTTCCTTTTTTTCTTAGTAGCATTTGTTATGGGAATGGTGTAGGATTGACATTTAGACCTTTTTTTTTGTCGGCAACTGGAAGCTATATGGTCCCAAGTACAGCATTGTATTCTAACGTCTGTTTTGCTCTCTTGTGGGTTGGAGACCAGAGTGTCTTTTTTTCCTTCCAGAACTGATTTGGAGATTAATTAATGTTTGTGAAGTTTTGGGTTTGCTTGATTTGGAGGAGTGCACTGCAGTGCGAAAGGTGTAATATAGCCCCAGATCTTCACCAACAAATACATTACTGTTATTTTTGTCTGCTCATCACTTATATTGAATTTTCTGTGTATGGTTGGATGCTAACTGGAATAAATAATCCACAGCAGACCCACTTGCGGACATTCTCCTCTAAAATAATCTTTGCTCACAGCCCAGAGTGACTTTGGGCGTTTTTTGAGAATAAAGTAATTTTTATTCCAGAATAATGTGTAGGGAGAGACACCTGCATAGAACAGGAATTGCAGAACAGCTGTGTCAGTTTTCTTCACTTGGACAGACTCTTGGAGCTGCTATTTTTTTTTTTTAAAGTTACCCTTTCTTATTTTTTCTGTGTGTCACCTGAGTTCAGCACCATCCTGCTCCAGCTAAGCTGACAAATGGAGGTTTTCAAGCAAACTTGCAGTACTTCAGTAAGAATAATAAACCATCTCACTGAAGAGCTTTGCCAAGCAGCAGAGAGGTTGTATCAGTAGGTGTCTAAAGTGACTGGGGTTTTATGCAAATGCCCTGTCGTAGCAGCTGAGTTCTCTGTGGCTTTGTAGAATTTAGGTGGTTTGGTTATTCCAGATCTCCACTCAGCAGGTTTCCATGGCAAACTGACATAGATAGTGACAAGCACTGTTTACGTGTTGTGCCCTTCGCTGTTCTAAGGAGAAGATTTTAAACTGCCTCCTGTGGAAAGGCTGTGGTTCTTGTGTGTGACAAGTGGCAGGAGATGCTGGCTGAGTTTAAAGGAGAAGGAGGCAGGCTGAGTGCTGGGTGGGGAGATCTGGAAGGGAAGCCTGAGTGACAGTAATGGGACTCCAGGGAAGAGGATGATAGCTGGTTGGGCGTTTTGTGGCAGAGGCAGTGTGAGCCCAGAATAGTCTGGGCTGGGAGGACAGGGTGTTGGCTGAGCACAGGGGAGAGAGGGAGCGTCTGGAGTCCTAGGGAGGGGACATGGGGGTGTTGTGTGGCTCTTGAGGGTGAAGAGAAGGGAGAATTGAAGGTGGTAGGAAGTGCAGGAGTGTCGGAAATAGACATTCACCTTCCTTAAAGTGTCCTTGAGAATGGCGCAGTTATTGACTCCCTCAGGGCTGTGGATTTTTTTTTCTCAGGATGGTGATGAGAAGCTGGGGAGAGAGGAGGGAGCCAATTTGGCAATGACTGTTTCTCTCAATCCTGTAAGACAAAATTCCTTTCCAGGCTGCAGTTTCCTCTTGGTGCACCACATTTGCAGAGGTTTCCCCTCACTTACAGGCTGGTTGGCAGAGCAGAGAGGACAGTCTTTTCCACTGTGTGATTGGCATCTTTGTGGGAGTGCAGAGCAGTGCACCTGTCTGGGTTCAGTGCATGATGCCTGTGTGCTTTTCTGCCTGTCTCTTTAACAGGGCAGGGTGCCCGTCCTGCTGAGGGGGTTTGCACTGGTGGGAGGCCACAGCTGAGAGCGCTTCTCTTAGGTGCTGTGGCAAGCTCACAGTGGCAGGAGGTCTGCAAGGAGAATGTGTCAACTGCTGTCCCACTCAGTGACTTACCTTTGTTCCTTCTCGCTTTATTGCCACAGGATTCAGAAGGAATTGGCTGACATCACCTTAGATCCACCTCCCAACTGCAGGTTGGTGTCGATTCCTTACCTGAGGAGGGTGGGGGAAGGTGAGGGGCTGAAGTGTGCCCGTGTGTTGTAACTGCCCTCAGAGGCTCTGGATGGAGCTGAGGAACGGCTCCATCCACAGTACTTTTGTGAATGCTTTAAATAGTTTCCAGGAGGGGATACCTCCAGAGATTGTATGTATTTTGACCAGTTTTCTGTTTGTTTTGGGGGTTGTTTTGTTTTTTTAACAATTGCATGTCAATATGTTATATTGTTTTGTGTGTGTACGTTTCAGAAACTGGTTTATAAAGAGGAGTGTGAAAACTTTCTTCTTGTTTGTTTTTGGTTTGGTTTATAAATCTAATGCCTGACTGCACTAATCTTATATAAATAAGAGTCCTGCCAAGGAAGCAGAGAATGCTCTGAGGTTTTTAGTTCAGAGTTCTGTTGTGAACAGCAGCTGACAGTGGAAGTGAAGTGCAAATTCGTCACTCAGTGGGTGCCCCACTGGAACATACATCTTAGCTGATGAAACAGAAAGCAGGGATATTCTGTTGCCCTTTATAAAGCAGCTTGTTTTTAGGTATGTTTTAGAAACTTACATTGTTTTTTTAAAACCTCTGGCAGGTTGATTTGTTTCATTGCATGGTGTCGCTGGACCTCTTTGCATTTGGAGAGGAGGCAGTAGTAGTGTAACATCTTTGGTTATACTTGCTCATCCAAGAGGAAAGAGGCTTTTGGTCTGGTTTGTGTTTGCTGTAGTTGCCAACACATAACTCTTGTTCCCAC
The DNA here is from genome assembly GCF_028551555.1 of Melozone crissalis. Taxonomy (NCBI): domain Eukaryota; kingdom Metazoa; phylum Chordata; class Aves; order Passeriformes; family Passerellidae; genus Melozone; species Melozone crissalis. The sequence continues at coordinate 38,959,746 of NW_026535794.1, forward strand.
CTTCTTGCTGTAGCTGAGGTTTGATGTCTTTTGATGTTGGTTATGGCAGAAATCAGAGAAAATTATGTTTATAAATAACTGTTTAAATTGGTCTTTTTCGTATTGAGTTTCCACCCACAAATGTACATGAACCTTTTTATTGAGGCTTTTTGCCCCTGTTAGTCTGTGGGGAGGCTTTAGCACAAGAGTTAGCCTGACAGATCCAGAGCCATCCTTTCAGTACCAGTCCCTAGGATCCTAATTAATTGAAGGAGAGATTGAATGTGATGTGTGACATCTAATCTGATACTAAGAAGATTTTTGTGCTGTTGTTGGGATGATAACCAGTAAGTTTTGAAATCTTTATTTGTGACAATACTTTTTTAGGGACAGTAATGACTTACCTGAATATTATAAAATTTCCAGTTCTTGGGCTGGAGATGTCCCGTGTGCGTCCTAGCTCTGTGTCAGGACGAAGTCCACATGCTTTTCCCTCCTCCTCCCACTTTAATCTGATTTTCATGGGAAAGAAACACAGAAGCACATCTCAGATACTGTTGCTTGCTCTCTAGAAAACTGAGTGTGCTGGTGTTAGTTTGAAACTATGCAGAAACACTAATTTTCTGGATGGTCAAGGTGCTGGGACTTCAGGCTGAGCTTTGCAAGTCTATCCAAAAGCTGTGATAGTATATGAGTACATCAGATTGTGTGTTTCTTCTGAAGGTTTGTGTAAATGATATTAGAACCCTAATTTGTCCTTGTTTTAATTAGATTCATTCACAGGTAAAGATGAACTAGCAGACTGCTTACCAAAATACAGTATAGTTTTGGTTTTTCTTTTTTAATTACATAGACAATTGAAGATAACATGTTTCAAGGCCCACATAGTAAGTTTGTGTTATTTCAGCCATTACAAATATTTCTAATGGTAAAAATTAGCGTGTAGTACAAATAGCAATGATTAATCTTCATCCATAGTGGAGTTAAAGTATTCTGCATTCCTTTTGGCTTTCAGATGAGTGACAGTGAAGGCTGGCAACTCCTGCAAGTAATGCATGGAACTGGTGTAGTTGTTACTGCCTTTTAATATGGTGATAGGTAGGAAAACGTGAGTGGAGGGGTTTGTTGTATGTGTATGTGTGACCAAAGGAGTTTTGGTATTGCTCATCTTGGGGTGAAGTCATCCTACTTCTGTAAACACGGTGCTGAGAGCCAAGAAGAGCAGCTCTGCTTATGGCCAAGAAGGCTCCAGTTGTGCAGTCAAGCACTGGGAGTTTGTCCCTGTAGTGGCTGGTTTGTAAAAGGGCAGGCAGGTGCTGATTGCCGCAACAGTGAGATGAGTTTCAGCTAGTGCAGTTGTGGGGAAAGTTCACCTCTTGTGAAAAGAAAAAAAAAAATGGAAATAGTCAATTTATGACTATGAGGAGATTAAGCAAATGAGAGACTCTGGTTGCTGTATGATGTTTGAGGTTGCCAGAATTTGTTCTTGGGAAGCCTGCTAACAGTGTCACTGCTTTGCTTTATACTTTTTCCTTTCGTATGAACATTACTGGCATGCTGTGAAGGAGGTATTAAATACATAGTTTGCGAACTTAGTTTCAATTTCCTGCCTTTATGACTTTGCTTATTCTAACCTTTCCTCTGACCTCTTGCCCCTCATATCTCTGTTGCCTTTGTGCCTCTACAGACTTTTTGTCACTGGAGGAGAGGCCAGTCCTCTCCTTTTAGGCATCTCACTCTTTCCTGTAAGTTTAATCTTAGAACTTACATATTCAGGGCATTATGTATGATGTCATGTACTACCTGTTGTACTGTCAGTTTTAGGGATTGCCAAAGCCTCAACATTTTCACATTTGAAAATGTTTGTCCGAAACTGTATCCTGTGTTATGTTGGAAACACCATAATCATTTTTCTTTTTCTGGACATCTGTTCTTTCACCCCCCACTACCATGTTTGTATTTTCCCCTGTTCTATGTCTGGCGTTTGATATAAGTTCATGGTTGGCTGTGCTTTAATTTTTGGCCTTACTGCAAAATAGTGTTATTCTTTCAGTCTTATTGCAGTAATGGGAGTTCAAGGTATTTAACACATCCCAGAGCAGCTCTGCATATTGAAAGATAAAGGTTCAGGTTGTGAATGATTTTTAGTAACTGTTTTACCATATCTTACATGAGGTATTTTTCTTCTTATAAAACATGACAAGCAAGATGCAATTACAAATAATGACAACCATTTGACATTTCAAACAAAATAGATTAAAAATAAATGTTTCATTTTTATTTTTGTAGCTTTCAATGTCTGTATTTTCATGTATGTAACCCACAGATCATCTGTTTAAAAAACAAAAACCAAGAAACCCAAACCCCAAGCACACTCAACACCCTGTGATTGATCAGCTGTGTGATTTTTACACATATGTGGGTAATATGAGGGGAAGCTTATTCCAGAACTTCCTCTCTCCTCAGCACTTGCTGGGCCTCTCCTTGCTTCTGGTTTTTCCATAGCTTGCTGTGTCCCCCAAAAGTTTACCTGGGCTTATGTGTCATTGGCTGGTTCATTTCTCATACTCCCTGTGTCTCCTTCCTCAGGCTGTGATTTTTATTTTCACAGACTAGTGCAGTTAGTTGTGCAGAGGTGCAGAATATGTGCGTGGAAACAGTCTCTGTTTGGCCTGCATTCCAAACTTAGATTTTTGGACTTGAAAACATTTTCTAAAAAGATATATTTAATACATGTTGCAAGTTCATGGGTTCCTGCTGGGACCAGTGCTGTGTCCTCATGACTGTCCTAGTGTAATGTATGTTTGGCAGCTACTTCTGAATAGATTTTAGTCCTCTTCATTATTTTCAGTAGGCCAGTGCTCTTGAGGTCTTTAATTTCTGCAAGATGATTTGACTCCCAATATTAATACTGAGTTATGAAAGTTAAATATGACTTTCAAGTTCAAAAGGTGGTTAGTGGTTAAGACAAATTGGAGAGTGACTGTTTGGACCTAAAGTGTTCAAAATCTTTTGAGATTGTATCTGGTGATCTCTTCTCCTACTTTGTGTTATATCAGAGAGTTTAACTCCAGCTGAACTCAAAAAAAGTAACTAAAAACTTCTTACTTTTGGTCTTTGATATATGCTAGTGATAGAGGAGGTGTCATGCCTTTGCTTTGGGTCTGCAGATGTCAAAATACAGTTCTGTCTTGCTATGTAAGCAGTCCTGACTTTTGTTTGCTGGTAACAGGAGTGTTGTGCAGAAGCTTTGTCTGAGACCTTCTGTCTCAGTGATGAGGTATCCAAAGCTTTAAGAGAAGTTAATTCAAGCTTTAAGTACTTTTGTGTCATTTATTCAACCTCTGTATCTAAGCATCTCTTCATGGTAGATCTGCTTATTGATGCGAGGTTATGGAACAAGTGGTTTTCCCCATTTTTAGGGGTAGGGAGTTACAGCCCACAAAAAACAAGTGACTTGTGTAAAGTCATACAGGAAGTCTCTGGCAAAGTGGAGAAATTAATGTAAATTTCTTTTGTTTCCAGCTAACTTGCAGCTGAGCTGTTCTGCTGGAACTGTGTGCATCAGTTGCATTATGAGCAGGGCTTTGAATTTGTGCTTTATTGGGTGTCTGGTACTGACTGTATGTAAGCATGGTAATTTAATGTTATTTTTCCCATCTGTGTAGATGGACCAAAATGGATATTAACTGGAATTAATGTTTTTTAATCTATCTTAGCTAAACTGAAACAAGTTTGTCTCCACATGGCTCATTTAAGTCCATATAGGCGAGACCAGCTGTTATTTAAACAAAAATAATTTTCAAACCTTTGTTGAAGGAAGCATTTGCCTGCAGGGCTTTCCATTGCTTCAGAGTAAAATGCTATCACAAATTCATTATTTAAATAATAATAAAATACAGTTGTGTTTTTTGGCACCTTCAGCCCAGTTTTTGTCAATTTGCAGAATAAGGACCAGATCTCCTTGAGAGTCTCGTGAAAGTTAACTGTCAGCACATAATAAATATGTGTCTCAGTAAAGATGGTGGGGAGAAGTGCTCTCTGTTACAACGTATGGAATATTAATAGTTTTCAAAACTTTGCAGTGTGGAATTAAGATTTCTTGGCTTGAGAGAAGTCTGCATAAAATGTGTGGCTCAAAGGCAGTTTTGAACTCAACAGTTTCATATTATAATTAATATATTTCATCTACATACCATGCAGGTCTGGCATTTGTCTTGCTTACATTTGTTTTTTATGGTGCTTGTAATTTTTTGCAAATGTATTTTTTCAATACTTTCAGCTCCAATAATGCTTTAAGTGCTTTTGCTTTTAAATCTAGCATATTATTTAAGGATGAATTGTCACTGTTAAACTCTAACATCAGTGTTGGTTTTGTTATTTTCATGTGTGAAATAGCCCTTCCTGAGCAGTATTGTATTCTATAGCATCAACTTTCCGGTTTTACATTTTCTAAGTTTAATTTCATTATGACTTTTTTCCTTAGTGTGCCCAGTCAAATTATTAGGTCAGGAATGACACAAATGCCAGCTTTTGCTTCCTTGTAGAAATAAAAAAATATTATCACCTTTAAAGAAAGTGAAATTATCAGCTTACAAAAGTGGCATTAGAAGTCTTTTTTTTTTCTTTTTTCACCTCGTATTGTGTTGAAAATGTGAGTGTTTTCTGTGATAAGTTTCCAGATGTAGGATAGGAAGGACCTACATAATTAGTGCTGTGTGTAGTTGAAAAATATCTTTTGTCATATAAACTACCAGCAGTTCAGCATTCCCTCCTTGCTTTGTTTGGCACATGATCCCTGGAGAAATAACTCTTCCTTTTGAAATGGTGTATTAACTAATTTAGAGATCCTCTGCAGCTGTGTATGGTCTAGCTTGCAAACCATAAAAATAATACATTTCTACACTGGCTGAATTTAAGTACGTGGAGGTAGCAGCTCCTGCAGGCAAAGTCCCCTGCCCGATGTACTCAGACAAAGGCTGCACAGGAGCAGCTCCTTTGCTGAGGATCGATTAGTTAATATTACAGGAATTAACTTTTCTGAGGCCACTTCTGTTTTTATTTTAACTGTCAGAAATGTTTTGATGGCCAGGCTGTTTGGACACTGTGGCAGGAGCTGGCTGATGCTGTGGTAGATTTTGCTTTGCACGTCCTGGCTCGGTAATTCCCAAATGAACTGCGTTCTGTGCTCTTGCATGCCAAACATGGAAACGATGAATCCTGAGAGCGGCTGTGAAATTGTATCATGGCTAAGAACAAAGAGGATTGAAATCCCTTCTGTGCACCCTGCCTTGTATACCACTTAATTTTATTATTTGACTTTCAGTTTTGCTGCCCTTGGAGGGCATTGTGCAACTGTTTATGATGCTGCATATATATTTTATCTGACAAATTCTTATATTTCCTCTTGGTTACACAGTCTTGTTTGGTTTTTCAGTTGTATTTCCAGTGCTGCTTATCTAGATTTTTATATTGGATATGTGTATAGTAGCAGTTTATATGTCTGGTTTTGTTTTAAGAAACATACACTGTATGTGTATGATACTTCATAGATTTAAATGGGAAACAATGTATGTGTGCTGTTTGTACTTTGGGGCTTGAATCTATCTTGCCTCTTTATATGAAGACAAAATTACCCTTGGATAAGTGGCTTGTCTAGGGTATCAAGGAGGATGGGTTTGTGTTTGAAGATTTCAGCAAGAGCAGGTTGCCAGGGCCTTGTGGTTTCTGAAGGACGGGCTGGTTTGAGAGCCGGTGTCATTGTGTCTGGCACATGTTTGCTTTGGTCCTGCTGCTGGAGGGGTTGTGTTGGGATGGAGATGGAGTTCACCTGCACCAGTACATCAGATTAAGGCTATCAGTGAGTTTGTGTGTAGTGAAACTTCTGCAGCCTCTGCCTGCACTCTTCTGTAATTGTACATGACAGACCAGCCTTCCATGCAGCACCTTTTCAGAAGCATTTAATGTACTAAAAAAAGGGATACCATTTCATGTGGATGGGTTAAGAGATTACTGCACACCTGTGCAGGCACACACCCTGCTCAAAGTTAAGGGCTATGCTTTCTCCTCAAAACAAAGTGCTTCAAACTAAGTTAAATTAATGATGCAATTTAGTCATTATAAGTAAAATCTTGCCAATCTGTACATTTATTTGAATGAAATAAATTTATACTTTTTTTTCCCTCTGAGGCTTAATAGTGGAGGTCTGAATGCTCACTTCATTATGTTACAAAACCGAGGAGAGAACATGTATTGTCAAGTACTATAAATAAACTACAACTGTCAAAATAAGCACTGTGTGCTCAAGAATTCAGAGGGGTTTTCTTGTTTCTCATGCCAATTTGCAAATTTCAGCAACAGGCAATTAAAATTCCAAGGCATTTGGGGAAAGTGTAATGGTTGCAACCATGCATTTAATACATATTTTCTGTGTGTAAGGGGCTAATTGACATTACAAGGAGATGTTGTAGAGCTGGATGCTTAACTTCAATATCCAATTTGCAGTGCTCTTTATTAACCTGGACTCTGGGGGAAGGAAGCTGGGGGAGAAAAGGAGAGTGGGGCATGCAGACTGTAGCTCAGGGCAGATGTGGTGTTTGAATCTCCTCACTCCCTCCAGTGTCTTCCATAGTTTCACATCTGAAAATATGGATCAGGTAAGATGAAATTGAGCTGTTTTGAGAACTGGGTCCAGGCCAAGTTTTGGCAGTTCATTTGTTTAAGAGAAAATACAAAGTAATTGGATTAAAGAGGCTGTATGGTTAATGATGTAGAGTCCTGTTAGATTTCTTTGCTTCTGTGTTTCTGTGAATCAGTGTGGAGTTTACGTCTCAATTCCTTCAGGAGCTTCAACTTTTAGAGTCAAAAGGGAGTGTGGACCTAATCAGATAAGCATGTTAGTAGATATGTTTTGTACTTTGTATCAGTGTAAATGACTGTTTAAAAAGATTGCTCATCTCTCCCTCTGGAGCTGCTGGGCTTGCTGAAAACACAGAGAATTTTGATGTGGTACTAAGAATTGTAAAAGCAAAATGGGGAGGAGCTTTTTGGAGCAGGTGGACTGCTAATATTTAATGCTTTTTCTGCTGTGGGTATCTGAGCAATATTTTGGTCAGTGTGCTAATCCCAGTGTTTTGCTGGGAGAAATCAGGAGAGGGGTCTTGCTGTGTTTTCTTTTGATGCCTGGGATCACACAGGAGTTGCACACAGCAGTGAAAAGGCCCCCAGACATTAAAATTAATTCTGAAATCAAAAGTGTCTTTTCACAATTGGAGAATTCATTAAAAAAACCTAATTCTTATACAGTCTAAGAACTTTGTCAGATTTATTTGAGACAGTGATTGTTCTACAAAGAAGACTGCCAGGGTAATTGTCTCAAAGGTTTTAGATGCAGTTTGAATATCTTCACTGACGTTTTAAGGTGCTAATTTAGGTTATGAGTGTTAAGGATCTCACATATTTGCAGTTCTTAAGTGGACAACTTCTAGAAAGTTTCAGTGTGTTATTTTATATTCTGAACAAGCGTAGCAGCTCTGAGAAGTGGCCTATAAACGGTGGAGAAAGTGCAGTTTATTTCATTAAAGCAGTGTTTAGCTGCTGCAGAAGGTTTTGAAAGATGGCTAAAATGTACACAGTTGTAATAACACCGTTTTAAAGTAATTAGGTCAATCCTGTAGTATACTACACAAGGTCATTTTATCAGGAGTTTCTGATCAATCAGATTGTTGTAATACTGTATTTGCACAGTGTTTTCTATATGTCTTATTAATCTTTTTAAAGGAGGTAAATTAGGTGCTGCATACAATCCTTTATAGTTAGTGTCTTCCTTGTAAGTTATTTATCAGTGAGAATTGTCTAGCTTTCTTTTTGATGGGGTAATTCTTAATTTGAGATTCTCATTGTATTTTGTAGTGCTTTGAGTTATGGTAAAAGTATTTATGCCTCCTTACACTTGGGTGACTGTGGGAGAGAGAAAAGACTGAAGGCTTTAAATAGCTATGCTAAGTCTCAAAATATCATGAATCTCGCTGAGTTCTCCATTGCATTAAAGTTGTGGTGATGCTTTCCTTCTTACTTTAGATTGAATTTCAACAGCACCCTTGTAACCTAGGAAATCAGGCAGGAAGATGTACAGTAGCGACAAGAGTGACCTAGGAGATGTAAGTTTTGAATGTAACTAGTGCCAGGCCTTCAGCTGCCCTGCTGTTTGTCTTTCACTGCATCCCTGGGTTGAAATCTCTAGTGAAATCTTAATGTTTTCTTTTGAATAGCATCTTTCCAATTTTCCCATCCCCTCACTCCTCTTGTGAGGTTAATCAGATTGCAGGTGTTGGTAAGACTGGGAGATGAATGAGTTGCAGATGAGGAACAGAAAAGGACATAAAATCATTCAAGGTAGCAAGGTTGTAAAGCATTAATGGAGATTATAAGGGACAGCAGAGAGAGGTGGCCCATCAGGGTGACTGGGGTGATTTTGTGCTGGTTGCTGGAATAGTTGCAGCAAAGGTGGAAGTAGAGACAAGACTGATGCTTTTTCTGCTCCAGCAATTTAGCTCCACTTTCTGCACCTTGCACTGTACGGGACAGAAGACAGGGCATTTTCCTCTTGGTGAATGGGGAGGACTATCTGTGGGCCACCCTCTTCTTGGGTATGAGTAGATTTTTAAAACAGTAAAGCATACAAGCTGCAACAATAGTTTTGCTGCCCTGATTGTTTGCACCCCAAATTGGGAGATAAAATATAAATTAGTAATAAAGTGAATGCACTTATATGATCTTATCATGGGAACAGCATACTGTACCTTGAAGTATATATGTAACAGGTGCCCCACTGTATCTTTGCAGACCTCCTTGAAGTGCTGCTTGAGTCACTTGTGACTCTTTAGCCATGTCCTCCCAGAAGCACATCAGTGAGGTGTGAGGAGTGGGGTTAAAAAAAACTGAGGAGGTGATAGCAAGCAGAGAGAGTGAAAGGCAGGCAGAGAAATGGAGGAAGAGGGCAGAAAATCGAGAGAGAAACAAATGACTCAGTCAATCCCAAACAAATAGACTAGTATTTAAGATAGGAAGTTGCAAATTAATTTTGTTGGAGGCCATGTGAAACTGAATCTCCCAAAGGAGCACACCTTGTTTTTGTAGCAACTGAAACAGAAGTATGTCAAAAGCTGTTATTCAGTAAATTCCATAATACTGGAAACACATACTCACTGAAACTGCTGAAGGTCATTTTAGAACAGTTTAAGTCCTTCTACCCAACAGGTAGTGAGGTTCTGGAAACTCTTCTGCAGGAGGTTGTGGAGGCAGATAGTATCAGCATGTTCAAAGGTGGGTTGAACAAATTCATGGGTAACAAGTCTAGGAACAAAGAGAAAAGTCAGGCAAGTAGCCTTTAGCACCCCTAATCCAGTGGCTGTGGATTCTGAGGGAGTACAAAGGGAATGGACTGCAGAGTTATCCACCATCACCTATTCTGAGGAGTAGGCCCTTACCACTGCCAGGAGTAAGGGGCCGAGTTAAATGACTCCAAATGGTTTTTTATGTTCTGTGTGGAATACCCACAAAATGACCTCCTTCCCCCACCCTATTGTCCCTCATTCCACTCCACTAACTTCAGGCTCTTTTCTATTTCCTTGTTCCAATTGACATGGCTTTTAGCCACAGAAAATGTTCAACTTCTGCCCTTCTTGCCTCTCTTCTTTTTATGCTTTGCCATTTAAAGCAAGCTCTTGTTTCCTGTCACTTAGCCACTTCTCCTTGCTTTTGTGAAGGATTAACCTTCATGCATTTGTGTTGCTGAATTTAGATTGTAAACTTTTCAGAGTAAAGCACTTCCTTAATTTTTGTTGGTGTTGGCAAAGTGGTATGTAAATTTCCATCTGTGTTTAAATGTTCTTTATTAATAAAGTAGGTTTAGTCTTTGGGCTTTTAGGTGTCACCCTATCCTCTCTTCCCCAAAAAAGTTATGCTTATGTTGCAAAATTGTAATTTTTTCCCCCTTATCTGATAGAGGAAAATAAGTGAGTTGTTTTATTCAGCAGCTGTTGTATTATCTTGAATATGTGATTTGATTATTTTCTGGTTTTATGCACACCAAGGTTATCACAGCTGTTACTTTGTGATACACTACTTTGTAATAGGATAGTGTATTTTGAGATATATTAGTGTTGGGGGCTTTTTTCTTCCTGGATAGTGGCAGAGAAATAATGAAGCTGTCCAACAGCTAATCTCTTTCTTTGCTGTCTTTGTGCTCCTACTTCACCTTCCACCTCAATATCTAGGAGGACTGTAACTATTTGTTAGGGAAATACAAGTTAAAATGCATGTCTATTACATGTGTTGAGACATTCCAGTTTCCAGTACTTAGTATTCAGTGTGTGTACTCTTAATGGCTATAAATACTATGTTACATATGAGGTTCTGTAATGTATTAGCTATGTCTTGTACATTGTTTTTCCCACAGAAAATGCAAATTTTCTAACCCCATAGACTGTGCAGTCTCTACTTTCTGCATTGTGTTTCAAGGATTTTGCCTTGTATTTCATACAAGAGTCTTACTTATGAGGAAATGTGAAGTCCAGACAAATCATTCAGCATTGGGATTGTTCAGGTGCACATTTCACTGCATGCTGAGTAGCACAGAACTAGTCATTTAGGATGTGTTTATTAACTAGTACTGGATTTGTCAGGAAAGACTGAAAAGTAGGGATTGGGTAGTAGAGGCTTGTGTGGTAACACTTTGTGGTGGGGATACAACAAGGTGGCAGGGTCCAGCTCTAAGTGGTGGCAGCAGAATGAAGGGCTGTGGGTAAGTGGAGTGTGCTGTGACCTCTTTGGTGGCTGGCTGAACAGCTGGGTGAGATTTGTTAGGGATTCACAGCTTCCCTTAGAGAGGTAAGGTTGGAGTGCTGATTTAGATTTGGCTCTGGGAAGGACAGCTATCTTTTACCTACTGAAATCTGTTCTGTTTGCAACAGTCTTCAGTGATTCAGAACAAATGAGGAAAAAAAGGATGGAGCTAGAGTTGATGGCTGAACTATGGCATACTAGGAAAGAATGAAAATATAGGGTGGGATTAGATGTAACTCTTAAAATCAGGAAAAAAGAGAGAAGAAAAGTATATTGCCAGGTCCCTTTCCAGCAGTAAATCTTACTGTCTCTTGCAGAGACAGAGCAATCTCTGTGCCTCTCTTCTAGGTTTTCCTTTCCTTCATCATAATCCAGTGTGTTCCAAGTTGCCAGTGTGGTGTAAGCTCTGGAAGAAAGAGCTAGAGTGCCTATTCTGGCCCCTGGAGTTGTGCCTCTTTCTGCAAGCCATCTCAGCCTTGTAAAGAACAGTGATAGTGTCTCCTGCTTCCTTATCCTTCTGAGCTGAGCATGTTCTGGTGCCTTCTCTTTCCTGGTGGCTGCACTGATCCTTCAGCACTAAGCCATTATATCTGTCAAACATTCGTGCCTACAGAGAACTGAAAAGGCAAGGTTGTGCTGTTGACAGAAAGAAAATGTATATTAGGAATTAAAAAATATGCAGACATAACCATTCCTGTTTTATTAATTTACTTGCAAATGAAGTAGCAGTGATCAACTAAACTACTGAATATAGTTTGGTTGGTTTTTTTTAAATTGCTAAAGTATCTGGGTCATGAATCAGACTAGCTTGATGAAAAGGAAAGAGGAAAGTGTTTTTAAAGTGCTTAAATGGGCGAATGGGGTAATCCTGAGTGCAAGGTAACATAGAAATTGAAATTTGTTATCTTTCTTTATGTATTATTCCTTGGTCATTGGGAAAGTATTTTATTAGCGTGAAAGGTTTCTAGTCAAGAGGATACATCTAAACTTCACTTTGGAGTTATGAGGGCATATGGCTGTGCAGAAGGTGAGCCTGTGTGAGCATTTACACAGCAGACAACTGTGTGCCAGGCAAATGAAAAGTTCTTTGCTCAGTATTTTTACTAACCCTCCTCTCATGTACACATTAAATGTCACACCTGGAAAGTCATTTAGTTGCTGTTTTAGCAAATGATTTCTTTTCAGAGGGAGAATCTCTTTTTTTTTTTTAGGTGTTAAAGTAATGGAAATATAATGTTTGCTTAGACTGGCTTTCCTGAAAGATAATGTGTCAGATCCTAATGACACACTGGGTCCAGTGTTAAATTTCAGTCCTTGCTGGAGATAGTGAATGAACTGTGTCCAGAAATAAGTGGGTTTGCATGTCCCTGCTTATATTACTAGAGTTCAAGGTCGCTAAAACAGTTCTGTAGAGTTTAATGTACAGTATGTATTATTTACCCATTTTTTTTCTTTAAAGTGCCAGACTCTTTACTGAACTGTGTGAGCACTTCACTGTTTTATGTATAGGCAGTGATTTTCTCAGCTGGTTATGCACAGAGGGTAAGCATTTTTTTGCCCTTATTTATTTATTTATTAATTATGCTGAGACAACTGGTTGAGAGAAAGCATTCTTGCCTTTGGCATCTGAAGGAAAGATCTCTATTTTTGTTTAGTGTGCTAAATAGGGTTGTTTTCTAGTAAGGGTTATATAATATGATTATGAAGGTATCCTCTCTTCCAAAGGGTTATAAATGTGATCTCTGGTCAGTGCTGAGAAACTCACACCTTTGACCTTTCTGTCTCTTTGGGCCCATTACTTGTTGGACATAATGGTCTTATTAAAATTACTTAATTGTTCCAAAGAGATCATTTGTGCTTACTCCGTTATTGCCATTTGATGCTGCCTCTCTACACACTGCCAAAAGTCCATGGTATATTACATTTTTATTGTTATGTAAAGCAGCTGTAAAACAAACTGTGGTTGAGTAAGTGTATTTGAAATCTTTGCTATTGGCTACTTTATTTTTTCCCTTTATGTCTCTAACTCTTACATTTATAGTTTTGCCACCACAGAGAGCTAATGAAAAGCAAACATACAGACTGTTTAAAAAGAAAGGTAATGTTATGCACAGATTCACATTGCTTCCTTACTAATTATTCTGTTTCTCAGGATAAGAAAAGATAGGGAGCACATGCAATGCTGGGGTGTTTTTTGGTGGGAGGATTGGGGATTTTGTCTTTCCTTTACATTGCTTTTGCTGTTAAATTCCTCTGATTTTAGGAGACTTCAGGAGTTGTAGACCTAGTGGGTGTAGAGCAGACAAAGGAAGAAGATAAATTTATGTGCAGTAAGACATTGATCTGGATGAGCGGAGGTCTGTTTAACTCCTCTTCTTCAGTACTTGCATGCCTGTGGGCAGTCAGGCCCACGTGCATCCTCAGCACACTCACAGGGCTATGAAAGGTGACTTCTCTTATGTTTCTCTTTACAAGTAGTACTGAAGAAAACAAGGTTTCTCTTTACAAGTAGTACTGAAGAAAACAAGGGCTTAAATTATGCTATGTCTTTGATTCTTTCTGTATGTCTTTAAGTATGTAGTAGAACACCATGTCTCATAGGAGTAAAATTATGACATGGGTACATTTAAGGGTCTGACTTTCCACAAAGAGTACTCACTGAGATGGTGAGTCTCTTAATCATTCTTTGCCCTAGTGGGAAAAGTGTGTGAAACCAGCATAACAGCCGCTGGGCAACCTCTCTCACCATTTCTCATCCATGCTGGTCACAGCTGCTAAGAAGTTTTTTAATAGGTAGACTTTTTCTTAGTTTAAGCTAGTTTTCTGCTTTAATTGGAGCTTGCACAGCTTAAATCTTGCTTTCTAGTCTTTTCAGAAATACACCTGAACTCAGTTGGCACTGAACCAGAGCTGCCTTCCCTCTGTAACCTGGCCTGGGGAGACGTACCTACTTGGTGGGGGTCTGTTCTACATGGATTAAAGGAACAGAAACTATGAAGATTAAAAGATGCTCAGGAGGGGAACATGTACTTGGCTTTTGCCAGCAGTTAAAAGTAAATCCCTTACAGTAAGGAAGACTCTAAATGGTGCCTCTCAATATGTGTTTTGCTGTAGTTGAATTGTTCAAGAAGACTGAACCACTACCAGACTTCAACTTTGAAATGATGAAGTAAATTTTAGCTTGATTTTTATTTTGCCCGCCATTTCACTTTGCAAATTTTGAGGTAATTCATAGTAATTTGCACATTTTAAAACTGTTCAATGCTATCTGGGACAACAACTCTAGGGAACAGTGTTCAATCAGATCTGCTTTTTGTCAGCAGTGTATTTAAAGCATGTATGTGTGTGCAAACACATATTTTCCATTCACTTACCACAATGCCGTGGAAGTTTTGAGAAAGTAAAGAGTTGCGGTTTTTTTTCTTTATTTTTTCCCTCCTAAATGTGCAGAAGTAGCTGTGTGGAAAAGAATCACTGCAAGATCATGTTTTCTTTTCTTCAGCATTTAATTTGACTTGTAGAAGTTGACAGAGTATGTGTTTTTATAAAAACTGCAAACATTGCATCACCCAGGAGAAGAAGCACACATAGAAAAGTCTCTTAGGAGGGGTGTGCAAAACAGACTCTAAGGGTAACACTGACTTGCCAGTTAATACCAGTGGGATGAAAGGTAAACTTTTTTTCATAACAGAGAGGGATCAGTGCTGCCATAATGTATATTCTTGTCGTTATTTTGTAGCAAAAATGATAATACAATTCTAGATCCTCTGTAATGGAATACCCTATGGGAGTATGTGTGATCACATCACTGAACAGAGTGCAGCTCTGGGGTTATAGAGGTTTTGTGTACTCCAATTTTACACATGAAATAGTGTCTGTATGATCAGAGCTAGATATAAAAGGACCATTAGCACACAAGTTTGTTAAAAGATGTATGACATTTTTTGAAAATTCAGTCTGAATGTTGTTGCGCTCAATCAGGACATCTCATTTTGTGTATCACCCACATGGGTTTCCTTTCTGTATCTGGTCCTGTCATCGAGTAAGAACTAATTGTGCTCTTGTGCCCTTGGCTAATCATAGCTGACTAGTGGCTTTCTTCCAGTCCTTTCAGTGTTTTGACTTAGAGCAATGAACTTCCTAGCTGTAACAGAACACTTTATTTATTTATTATCTGTTTCACTGTTAAAAATACACCTAAAAGAAAAAATTCTGATCCGAATGATACATGTTTTCTCTGCTCCAGAAATTTGTTTTTAAGTCCTCAAAGCTGGGCAATATAGGTGAGGCTTTTTCACGTGTATCAAATGTATGCTAATGAAATGCTAATGAATCCAGTGTAAAGAACAAGGGTCCCATCATCCTCCAGAATGAATCATTGAAGTATGTATTTTTCCTCAACTGCAGTGTTGTTTCCCTTAAAATAAATAAGGAAAGTTGGAATTGGGTGTAGTAAGACACAGTGCAGGCTGGTAGTAGGTCTAAGAGCAGGCAACCTTTGTATTTAAGGATCAGTCCTATAGCTGAAGTAACATAAAAGCTCTGTAATTTCTCTGAATTATCCTTTCCTATCCTGCAATAACTAAATCAAGCAAGATTTCCACTGAAGTTTTAACACCAATGTCATGAGTCTGCAATCTGGTGTGTTCCCTCTGAAATCTATTTCCACTAGCATTTACAAATTCATTGCTTCTACATGGACATCCTTAGTCAATGAAGTGCTTTGGTTGAAGTCATGCTTTTGTTTGATGCAGCTTACACCCAGATAATGGTAGTTACACGCAAATACTGATATACACCCTTCCTGAAAGTGACCAGAAGTGTCATTGCAAAATTCCTTTAACAATTAACAATTCCTTGTTAAGCTTTTCATCCATGACCATGATGATGGCACCTGAAAACTTGCTTATGCTCACAAAGGAAGCTGCTACTGTTGACTACTATTGCTTCTACAGTGAGATTTAAAATAGCATGCTGAGTATGTGTGATACCAGAGGTTTGGGTGATGTTACATATAAAGTTCTGTTCTTTTGCCTTTTTAATTGTCCCTCTCCCTCACTAGCATGTATGTCAGCCATACACACTCTATTTCATTTGGTTCGTTTGTGGTTCATTGGCGTGGTTTGTTTGGTTTAGCTTTTTCCCAAATACAGACATACCAGCATTGAATAGGGGAGCATTTTTAATGCTTTTGGTATTTGATTTCTCATTTTCTGTCATAAACCTTTTGCCTAAAGTTCATAGGTTTGAATTTCTTTACTTCCTTGCTCCTCTTTCTCTGATTCTCTTAGTAGGTAGGTAAGTTTAGTCTGTAAGAACAGACATTTACTCTGTCTGGAAGAACACAATCAGGATGAAATACTTCAGTCATTTAACTGCTAACTTCATGCTGCACTGAATTCTAGTGTAAGAGAAAATAAATTAGAAACATCTGTTTTCTTTTTCTCATAACAGAAGAACCAAGAGAGATGTTCTATTGAAATCAAAGATGGCAAATAGAAGAGCAATAAAAGGAAGGTATTATATGTGTACTTCACACATATAATTAGTCTCTGGAACGTACTGTCATAGGAGATTATTGAGGCCAAGAACACAACGGAATTTGAAATAGACTTGGGGAGGCATGTGGCTACCATCAATGTTCAAAGTCAGTGTTATTCATTATGGTGATTTGGGAGCAGTATTAAACTCATGCTCCTAGGTTTAAGCAAGATACCTTGGGATGTTGTACCAGAAGAGCATCATGGAGGGGTTTTTGGGGTGGGGGAGAGTTGTTTGTTTCTTCCAATTAAACTTGCTTATGGACTAAAATCTGCTTTAATTCTGAGCATTACATTGAAATCTTTGTTCAGTCCGGGCTTGCACAAAGGGTGTTTTTCCCTCCTTGCACATACACATGTGCACACCTGTCTTGTATCTCTTTGGGACCAGAAATCCTCACCCCTTACTGGTGTCATCCCTTTTCATGCTCCTTTTTCACATCCGTTTCTGTATCAGGTCATCCCAGAAATTAATTTTATGCATCATGTCTGATCGGGTTGCAAGGGAATGCCTACGGAAACGACCTACAAAGTGAGCAATAGAATCCAGGAACTTATAAATGATTAATACCTACACAGAGCAGAAGCCAGGGTGTTGATTAAACTTGAGTGTGCTGTAATGAGTGAAATCACTATATTTCTGTAAAGGAAGTGATGATGGTAGCAAGCTCTTTACCATGGCTTGCCTTTTTAATAAGTGGCACTTCAGGTTACAGAATTAATTCCACAGAGTGTAAAAATATCAGGAGTGAAGAAGGAAATATGTTAAAAGGCTAGGCTATTATAGTTGACATTTGTGCCTGCAAATCTCAGCAGGACTTTAAACTACACAGTTTCTACATGTTGGGACTAGGGAGGAGAAATATCTTGATATGCTAAAGATTTAAAAAAAACAACACAACAAACCCCTCCAAAAAAACCCAGACCCAAAACCACATAACAGAAAAACCCAACACAAACCCACATCTGTAGATTCAGAGAGAAAAGAAAAAGGTTGTTGAGCAAAAACTAATAGAAACAGAAATATCTAGGCTTTGGTCAAAATATTCCTGGCCTCCAAATTCTCATATTGGGAGTGTAGGAAGGGTAACTTGAATTAATAATGTGGTTTTAAACAAAAGAACCTTAAATTTTTTCCTGCAGAGGAGTTCGGTTCTCTGTGAAGCTCTGTGCTTTCCTTATAAGGTTCTGCTCTTCTGCAACTGTCTATAACCTAGTGTCAGTTTAATGACAGAAGCAAAGCTTGTTTCTTGTTGTAAAGTTGCCAAGCAGCAACATTGATTGATAAACTTTTTGACTTTACTCTTCCTTAAAAAATACAGTATTTTGTATTTTCATGGGATGCAGGTGCAACAAGGATGCTTTCAAAAGTGTTCTTTGCTGACAGTGGGAGTTAGGGATGCCATAATTACTGGCTGGGCTAAGTGTGATGAGGCAGCCTCCCAATCCAAGTGCTCTGCAGTGATCTGGCTTTTGCAGTTGCTACTGATTGTGTTGGGGGGGTTGTGCTGGATTCCCAAGAGATTGCTGTGCCCTGCATTGCATATGAATTAGTTCTGTTGAACTTGATAGAATTTTGTCATTGACTCCAGCTAGCCCAGACTGATAGAGAAGTACTTGCTTTTAGAAAGAGGCTTAACAAATGTATGCTCACAGGATAGACCTTTAACAATGAGTGGTTTGCCACAAACTTTGAAGTAGGGCAAGAAACTTACTCTTTCCTGGCCTACTGCTCACTAGAGGTATTGTCATCTATGGTGATAAGTTTTCCCATTTTGAAAAAAGGATCATGTGAATGAGAAAAAAGCTAAATTCAAATACATACAGCGTAATGGCTCATCTATCAGCATCTGTGGAATGCTGCCCACTTTATCTAAAAGAGTGTATTGGAAGAGTAAGCAGATTTTGGAGAGGAAAGATGAAATTTATTTTAAAAAAGGAACTGGAGGAACTTCTCATGTGAAGACACAAGGATTGCTTCCTTAAAAAAAAACCCTGACAAACCAAACCCACAAATGTAGCATTTACAGAATCACAGAATATACTGACTTGGAAGGGACCCACAAGGATCATCAAGTTCAACTCCTGGCCCTGCAAAGCTCCATCCTCAAGGATGACACTATGTGCCCAACAATGTTTTCCAAACACTTCTTGAACCCTATCAGGCTTGGTGCTGTGACCTCTTCCCTGAGGAGTCTGAGCCTTTTTCCTCATTTTTTTTAACCTCAAGAGAAGAGAGGAACGGTTTTCCCTCTTCTAAGACAAGAACGAAGGCATATGGAATGAGATTAAAAGATAGTGAAAGTTAATTTGTTCACTTTTTACAGAACAAAATGAGGCATAGGGGTTCCATGCTGTATTACATCACTGAAAGCAGGAATTAAGCAAGCCTCAAAAAGTCTCAAGCTTCTACGGGGGGCAAAATCAGACAGAATTACTGCAGCTGATTCATAATGCTGATTTCAGAAGGGAAACATGGGTGCCTGGTGTTGGAGGCTCAAGCAGTGACTGCTGAGGGTGTTGTTATGGCAGAGGAAACCAGAAAACTTGGCAGAAACCTTCTGATGCCCATCTCTGACCCATTTGACACTGGAAGCCAGTGAGATACGAGGTGTTAAACTAGGTGGACTTCAGATCAGATCCAGCCAGATGGATCTATATTTCTTTTGATAAGCTAGTAGATAAAATTTGCACTTGACCTGTTATCAAAATCTTTGGAGTAATGCTATCTCTAGTATACGAATATGTGAACTGAACTTTATTTTAACATTGTTCTATAGGAGGAAAAATGGGTTTAGAAAAAAAACCCTTTGTAAGCCAAGTTGTAAAAAGATTTGTGTTGTATGAAACACACACTCATATATATATATGTGTGTGTATATATATAAAAGAACACTATTAAGAGTGATTTCTAAAACTATTTTCTGTTATGTTTTTGTCAAATTAGTATGTCTCTCAGTGAATTGAGTCTTAAAGCACAAAATAAGGACTCACTTTGGTGTTTCACTTCAGTGCTTAAGGTTGACTTTACCTGATCAGGTTTCAAGTTTGTAGTATCATTAACTCATGGCTTGAAAGTTCCATGTGTTTTGTGTATATTTATGTAGAGTGAATTAAAAAATCATATTAATATTGGTTTGTTTGCTAATCTGTTAATGATACTGTCATGGGGATGATTTTTGTGAGTGATGTGTTCTACTCTTCTGATGCTTACAAACTCAGCAGAAGAATGCTAGTTTCAGCTTTTTTTCCTTAATTGGAAAAAAACTTGGCTCATCATAACCTGTAGCTACATTTGATTAAAACCCCAATATATTTTTTTAAAAAATAGGATAATCACTTTTCATTATGGGAATGTCAGCTGCCTTTGGAAATTCTGTTCTCACTAATTTTTTGAGAAGGCCTTTTGTGTGTACTCTAAGAGTTTTATTTACTGGCCTTTCTGAACTGAGGTCTTGACATAGAAACTTAAATGAAGCAATACCTGCTTGTCATTTTATCTTGAAAGTTCAGGTGGGGTTATCTAGAGTGGATGAGAAATTTTCCAACATAGTGTAAATAGTGTAAATATATTTACATTGTAAATGTATTGCTGTTTGAACATCTTTATTTCATTACAAGAAATACTTGAAATGCCTTTTAATAAGAAAAATCAAAGTGAATGAATCTGGGGTGACTGGAAACAAATCACTTTTCTTTGTGCTTAGAGATATTTTCCCTACTTTCATACCTGAAAACCCTGCAATTTGTAGCTAGTGGGAGATTTATTTCTCTTATGTTGTTATGTATGGAAAATTGCATCAAGCATGAGTATTAAGGCTGGCAGTTCTTCCAGGTGTTTTGCCATACCACTGTGTGCTATTATGCTGTTTTCATATTTGTGCCTAATTAGAAGCAACGTGTTCAGTTAGTGTTCAGAAACTTAATAGTGTAATATTAGGTGCAAACTGCTCATCTATCTCTGTGTCAGTTCTGCAGTTTCCTTGGCATTATGGAAATGGTTATAGCATAACAAAAGCAAGGCTCAGCTCTCAAAACATACACCTAATCTTGTCACTCTTGCTTCAGAGTATAACTTGCAACAATACTGAGGTTAAAAGGTTAGAAAATGTATGCTGTTCTCTGTCTCTAAGACGCTTGCATGTTTCTGTGAGGTGTGCTCTCCTCCTTCTGCCTGTACGATAGAAAACATCTTG
This sequence comes from Melozone crissalis, assembly GCF_028551555.1. Classification (NCBI taxonomy): domain Eukaryota; kingdom Metazoa; phylum Chordata; class Aves; order Passeriformes; family Passerellidae; genus Melozone; species Melozone crissalis. Next base: position 38,980,306 of record NW_026535794.1, read on the forward strand.
CTAGAACTATTACCAATTCAATTTTACCACCATCCAATGAAGAAATGTGTATTTTAGACCCTTTTTTGTACATTTCTTGGATTGCACCAGAAGTTTGTGAGGAAAATGTCTTTCCTTTTTTAATGACTAGAAAAGCCTCCATGGCAACATACATGAAGTATTATTTAACATGAGTGATTTCAGGTAATATAAGTGTGAATTTAGCATGATTTTTTTTCTTCATGGCACTGAAAAGTTTAAATTTAGTTTAAACATAAGGATATCAGTGATCAGCTGCAGAAGCAAATTCCTAAGCCATGTGGGACCAGGAGTGATGTTGAGGATGCCTGAACTTCTTGTGCTTCCTAGCAATTCCCTGTTCCCTGCCTGCTGTTGTTCTCTGTCAGCAGAATTTAACTGCCCCACAAGGGAGTTGTCTTTCAGCATATTAAATTGTTGCTAGGTCATCTCTCTTTGGTGGAAATCAGGGAGGAGAAGACACCAAGTGTTGACTTGTATGAATGTAGCATGTTTTTCATAAAAGGTCTGACATAATGCCCTAACTTGAAACTATTATTGCTTGTCACTTCATTGCTTCATTGTCATTAATGTTTCCTTACATTTGGGACATTGGGACATTTCCAAACAAAAGGGGCATGAAGTAAAGGTATTGGGAAGTTTGAAATTCATCTACGAATTTTTTTTGCAACGCATGGTGAAGTTGCTTAATATCGATTGCCAAATAGGGTTCTGAAGAAAAAAAGATCATTTGTGAAGGACTATATGTGTTCTTCAAGTTGAGGCATGCAAGTTGGCCACAAAACTGGATGCATCATTTAAGAGCACTGCTTAGTCCTGTTTTGGCTCCTAATTAGGATTAAATTTAATGTTCCTAATACTTTGAAAACAAAAAAATAAGCGAAAGTTTGAAAAGTCACTGCAGGCACCTGTTTAGGCTATCCTTTATGCATGTGAATCTGCTGTAGAAAAATCAAAGTTCTGTTTTTCTTACTAAATCTCTTGATAGGTTTTTGGGGGTTTTGGGAAATTTTTTCTCTCTAACCAGCTTTGAAATATTTGTATCTACTACAGTAAATGTCAGCTAGCTATTGTAACTGGCTCGTGTTATTAATGGGAACAACTTGCAGTGGTATATAAACAATTTTTAGTGGCTGCTATGTAGTTGGCTGGCAGCTGTGCTGTATTACAGTGTAGGTAATCTTATTTTACTTAAAGCAAACTCATCTTAGATTTCTGTTTCTAGTCTGTGCATGCCAGAGTTTCAAAACTCAAAGACAGTGTTTTCAAATTACTTTACTTTCTGCCAGGTAATTTTGATAGTTTAGAACTGTGAAAATCAGGAAAAATTTTCTCTGTGGGTAGTACAGCATAACTGAGAATATTTTATTGTTGCTTTGAGAAGAGTAACCAAATTTTGAGCTGTTATTGGCTGGTTTGTGTAGTTTTGCTGTTAGCATCCACAGTGGAATGGGTTCATTCAAATGCAGTGATCTTGATTTATTTAGTGAGTGGCAAGGAAAGGAGGTTTAATCTAGGCAAAGGAGAAGGGGAAGACATTGAGATTAGACTCTTCTTTTCTTTCTATCTTTCATGTATCTTTAAGATATGTCCTTCAAGACATACTGTATTTTGTTCCTCAACATAATGTTATCAGTATCAGCATTGGTATGCTGATGGAAAGCGATATAAAGATGTGAAGCCAAGATAATGGGATGGCCTGTTTTCCTGGTTAAGTGATGTTGACTCTACTTATCATACATCTGGTGGGAAGGGGACTCTTTGTTGATTGGCTGATGGATTGTTCTAATTTGTAACATGTTTTTTAGGGCAAGTTGGTTGGTAGGTAGGTAGATGATGGGACAGTTTAGGAGCATGTGGTACAGGAGAAGGTTTTTTTCCCTTAGGTTATGTTCTGTTGAAAACTTAGAAATTGCATATAAACTAGTAATCTTAAAATACTACTTCATCTGTTCCTAGTACAGACTTTAGGCAGAATTGCTCCATTCAGTGCAAGAGAGATGGTAGTGTATCTCTAGTCTGGAAATGAATTGACTCCTCTCTTTCAAGTAGCCCTTTTCCTTCCCATGGAAGTAAGAAAGTTAGCTCAAGGAGGCAGTTGGGTGAAGCCTCAAGAACCTTGTCTTTATTAGTGTGAGGAAGCTCGAGAGTCTTGTTTGCTTTCAATTTTCAGCATAGCGGAGGTACCTTGCCAGTTGTTACATAGCATCTTTAACTTTCCGGGGCTGTTTTTTTCAAGTTGGTTTGTAGCTGACATTGTCCTTTCAATTTAATTTATTTAGGGTATGTATTTCTTGATATACAGAATGATAATGAAATCTATAGGGCAAAAGCATGATAAAGTCCAAAATAAACAGTCCACTATGTTAGCTTGGTGCTGGATAGGTAGGCTTATGCAATAGGTGGGATTCTCTATTTTTTTTTTCCTTGACAGGGCAAGCAAATTGTGAAGAGACAGAAGTGTCCAGATCATGTGGGTTCACATTGATTACTTTTACAATTGATGTACTACAGGGCTCCTAAATATTTATGATGTACTGGGGAGTTTTATCTGCTTAGTGAGATCACCTTCCATATTCTCAGACTGGTGAGAACAGCACAGAAGATGAGCATGATAGACAGAAACACAGCTGTAGGTCCCACCTTGATTCTGGAATGGCAGGTTAATTGTGGTAGATTTCTATTTTCCTTAATGGATGAAGCACAGTATTTGGGAAAGAGCCCTGTTATCACTCAGTGTAGCACCTCTAGAACTTATGGAGGGGAAGGGGATATTATTGAACTGTTTAGCTGGCAGAGTGGGTAGTTTCTTTTCCATGTATGAAGAACCTACTATATCCCAGTCTGTGCCAGAAGGAAGTAGATTTACTTTCTTTCCAGGAATATGCCACATTTGAGATTGGTGAAACAAGAACATTCATATTTATCAGTAGTATTGATTGTCTTTTATTTGTCTTTAATTATAGGCCTGTCAATTTGATTCTAGGCAACCAGTTTAGGGTATGCTTGCTTTATGCAGCCATTAAAGTTGGAGAAATAAATAGGTTCACTAGTTATATTTCTACACCAATTTCCAAAAACCTGTTGGAATATGAAGACACCCCCTAAAAATGGTGTACTTGAAGAAATAGTGCATTTGTGAAACTGCCTTGTTTTGCTTACCAACTGTAAATTACATATCTGTGCTATAAATACATAAATAATTTGGAAATGAGGTCTGATGATGTGCAATAATTTCTGTCTCCATGTTGGTAGTTGATAGTCAACAGACAAATGGAGGAAGGAAACTAATTTAAAAATAACATGGGGTTATGTTGGCAGACCTCAGATTCTACCATCACATTTCTTGTCATTTTAAATGAGAAATTGCTTGTTGTTAGGTAGGTCAGATTCTGTGTTACTCTTTCCCAATTTGTTTCATTGTTTCTTATACCAAGTACTATTTAATGGGATGTGTAAGGTCACATATAAGCTGGGACATTTTAATGTATTTAATTTTTGTTCACAGCCTCAAACTAAATATATGAGGAGAAAACAAAAAGATTTGCATACAATGAAAATAATTTCATTCATTACTTAGTCTGGCATTTTCTGTATTTCTGTACTGTACATACTAAAGTCTCCAACTTAGAGAAACAGCCTTTCTGCAGTCATGTTTGATACTGAAAATGTTCCCCCTGTGTAGTGGGACAAACTTCCAGTACTTTGCATAGAGAAGGCTACAAAGAAGCCACTGGAAAGAAAAACTGAAACCCTTGAGAACTGAGCAGGCTGGATTTACTTTCAATTTTGGAACCAATGCTAAATGGATTAATTTCTCTTGAACCTTTTTATAAGGATTTCCTCCTAAATTGGAGTGATTATTGTTAAACTAAATAGAGCTGCAGCACACTCCTGAGAATATCACAAGTCTCTTCCTGACCTCCCTGAGGTCAAAACTGAGATTTTATTTTAAATCTTTGGAGCCTGGTTTAAAAATCAGACTCTGCAGTGCAATTGTGTAAGAGGGTTGGCCTTTTCACCAGGTAGCTTAGTAGTAACTTCTCAGTAATCTTTTTCAGAGACTGAAATATTTCAGGTAAAAGTCCTAAACTTGCAAGTACCCCATGGCATTTCTGTTCCTATTGTAATAGAAAAAGAATGAGATCTTGGCTGTGGTAACTCTTGGTTGTTGTGTGATCTTATTGCCAAGTATTTTTTATATAAATTGGAAATGTAATAATTTCTTTTTTTATATTCCTACAAAGAAATCCCTGTGATCAGTTTTCCTTGAAGTCCCATAAATCCCTGCATTGCACCTTATCAGCTCCATTATCAGAGCTATTTAGTTATTTAGTTCCTTTTTTAACCTAGCAAGAAAGTAATTCACTGCACCATTTATCCTCCAGTTTAAGCTTTGTGCAATTGTTGAAACCTTCCTAATTTTACATTAGGCTGATACTTAAGGGAAAAGCTTTCCCAGATGTTAAAACAAAAATTTTGTGTATGAAATGCAGAGAAGAATGATATTATCTCTAACTCTATTGGAAATGTGGTGGGATTTTTAAGGCACTTATGCTCATGCAATAGTATTGTGACTGCATTTTAAATTGAAGACAGAAAACACAATACATTCAATGACTTACAAAAATAATAATATTTACAGCTTTGTACTGGAAAACCATATTCCTGAATATGAAGTAGAAGGAGAATTAAGTTCTATTTTCAAAACTTTATGTTTGGGTTGCTGTAGCAATATTATGTTCCATCTTTGCTCACTTACCTCTCTGCCTCTCTTGCTCCCTTCTTATGTTTTAATTAAAGCTGGCTGCAGCTTTTTCTCTTGCTGTCTTTTCCCTCTCATTGAGGGAAAAGACAGCAAGAGAAAATGTTTTCTCTCTCATTGAGCCTGCAGGAATTTCACCTGATAATATCAGTCCATCATTTTTATGTTAACACAGAGGAGCAGCTTGGTTGTGTGTAATGACAGTGGGCAAAAATTGCTGCTGATTCACATAGGCACGTGGTAATTCAGTAAGTTACCTTTAATTTACCACAGTTGCTCAGGTGTGTTTTCTTGTGTTGTGATTATTTTTTTCCTTTATTTTCCTTTAATTTCCATTCTTTGACTTAAAAATGAGAGGCATCTCACTTTTAAACTACTTTGCCAAAAAAATAGTAATTAAATGGATGGCCCCGGGTATCCTTTTAATTGCTTCTGTTTTGTCTACTTGGATTTCTTCCTAATAACTGTGTAATGTTTTAATGCTTATTTTATAATTGAAAAACCTTTGTAAATTGTGTACACAGGTCTTTGGATTGTATTGTAGCAGGCTTGGCATAGTGGGGTCCTGCCTATGAATGGAGTGTCTTGGTGCTATAGTAATCAAAATAATAATAATAGATTTTGGTAGCTAAAGCATGTGCAGAAGGTGGCAATTTATTTCTAAAATTAGAACTGTGCATTAATATGGAGGTTTTGAAGTGAAGTTTGGGCCAAAGGATTAGCTGCATTTTGTTTTGTGGATTTTCACTCTGTCTTTCAACACACCTATTTTAAGACAGCTTGCTTAAAGATCTGTAGGGCAAAATTTCTTTGAATGGAGGATTTGGTGTTTGTTTTCAATGGCTAAGATGGATGAGCTGTCCTGCTTCTTTGTAGAGGTGGCACCTGCCTCCCCCAGTGATCCAGTATTTCTGGGGTGCTTTTCCAATCTCTCCACTGGATTCAGCTTAACAAAATAAGTGAGCAAGTTCAAGGGTGGCCCCACCCAGTGGGCTATGAGAAAAGAAAGTGTATTTACCCCGAGGTCAGGAGTGGGGCGGGTTCCTCAGAAAAATCAAGGTGCAACAGAACTCCATGTGAGAATGATGTGCTACCTGCCTGGCAGCCATAACTTCTGATGTGTTCTAGGCTTACACCTTTGGAGAAGAAAATATGGGGGGAAAAAAAGGGAGTGGGAAAAGAAAAGGGATTTCTAACAGTCAGCTGTTTCCTAAAGCTGCCTAGTAAGTCCATAACTAAGATGCACTTCCATGTTCAGCCATTAACTGTTTCTTACTAGAAAACAAAGCAACAGCAAAAAAAAATTATGTTGCCGTCAGTTTGTAGTGTGAAGTTTTACTTTAGAGATCATTAGATTCTCTGCCACCTTGAAATTCCCATGTGGCATTAGTATGTTGTTTGCTTTCTGATTTGAGCTATGTCCCTTGGAAAAGGTCATGTCTGCAGTGTTTTTAGAATTTATGTTTATTTTCCCCAAGTGTGCAACTTCAAAGCAGCTTAGCTACTAGCATCAGACTCTTCATGTTTAGGGCAAAATAGCTTCAAAAATAGCACCTAGGAATATGGAGTAGTTGGTGTATGAGTTCATGGGTTTGTTACTTGCAATTTTACCAGAATATATTGCAGGTTTTCATTAGGTGTTATTTTGTTCATCGTACCAGGGAATTGCTCTTCTTCTCATCATGCTGACAGATAGCAGTCTGTGGCACTTCTAAACTACTCTGCTAAATTAGTTAGCTTTTAAAAGGAATATGTGCTGCTTTGGTATATCAGGACCAAAGTCCTGATATACCAAAGTGTCTGTAGCATCAGCTATTTTGATTTATCACAGTGATCTGCTATTGTGGCTTCTGTATCTCAAAGAAGAGAAATTAAATTGCTAGTCTGAATTTTCTCTAAAGGGAGCACTTACATTGTCATTGGTCAACTCCTAGAAAGGACCAGGTAGTTTCTAAATGAACTAGCATGTTTACATAAACAATGGAGTCTTACTGAGTCATTCTCCTGGAAAGTACCATCACTGTGTTCCCAGGGATTTTCATACATTAGCTATATGTGATGAATGCCAAAAAGTCCTGCCTTCCCTTGTGGCATAGGCATATTTTGAGTGATTTGCCCAGGATGCCAGGGCAGAGGAGGAAGCTGAGTTTGTGTGTGCAAAATATCAGGGTAGTATCCTGTATTGCAGACCTGTGGTGGAGGTTATATCTGGCAGGCTTCATACAAAAAAGCCACAGGCTGGGTGTTTTTGCAGACTTTCTGTCATTTCAGCTTTTTCCATTTGTGGAAGAGAGAGAGAATGTGAGTGAGTGTGTGTGTGTGTGTGTGTGTGTGTGTGTGTGTGTGTGTCTTCTCCATGAGCACTGAATCTCTGAGACAGAGTTCTGTGTTTACAGTTGCTCAGTACTGCAAGGCATCTGCAGCTAATTTGCCTAGGCATCGTTGTGCTCCCCAGCCTCTGCTCCAGGCATTTCTAATTTACCTGTTGGATTTTTAAGTTGGGAAAGAAAATGGCGCCTGCCAGCAAAGAGAGGCAGAGCAAGATCAGGTTTTTCCAAAGCAGCTCAATGCTGGTTAGGACTTGGCCCTTGCAGGACTTTGAGCTTGGTCTCACTTGTGCTCTTTTTCTCTGCCTTGGGTTTACCAGGAGGTAATGCCTTGCATTTTCCTGCTTCTAGACTTGGAAAATTAGATATTGCTTGAACAGTACCTTGGCTCTGGGAGGTTTCCCAAGGAGTGTTTTTGTCATAACATCAGTCTGGGGGATAGGCTAGCATCATTGGGAACAATCAGGATCAGTTGTTACTGTGAGTGCAGTGCATCTTCACAGAATATATCACTGTTTTTCCAAGAGAGATCTCAGTTGCACTGAAGTGTAACACATGCTGCTTGATAGAATAATAATGGGTTGGGATCTTTTCAGTTTTCTTTTGGAGTCATTTTTCACTCTGTATTGCTGGTCTTTTATTCATTTCTCTCTTTGGAAGTGAAGAGGTTGTGGGCTGCTGAGTTAATACAGAAAGTTGTTGCTCACGTACTCTCATCTTGCAGTGGAAACAATTTCTATTTAATTGGTTAAAATTGTCTTCCTAGTGGTCATATGTTGGACAGCTTTAAAGCATTGCATTAGTAGATCTAGACACTTAATTTCAACAGTGGTGACACATATCAGCCAAGGTGACAGCTGTGCCAATGAGCCCTATGTCCATGCATCAGTGAATTTTTCTTTTTGAAGCACATAAGTTGCAAGGATTTTAAACAAAGAATGTAATCTTTAGCCTTTGATAGTTTCTATATCTCCACCAATAGTTAATGCCACTGTTCTTACGCTGTGGTCAAGTATTGTCACTTTTCTACTATTCACTAGGTCTTCATGAGCTGTTTGATATTACTAATCCTAAGTTAAATCTAAGTATCATACTTGAAGCTGACTTGCATCATTCTCTTTCAGTCTTTCTTTTATAAGAAATCAATGTTAATGTGTAAAAGTTGGACATGCACAGCTATTTTACGCTGTTAATTGAATTATGAAAAGCTTAAAAGGAAAGCTTAGCACATCATTGTTAAAGCCTACTGATGTCTTACAAAGATGGTGCACTCTTAATATGGCAGTATATTACTTGTGTGCAGTGATAGCTCTTATTGGAAACCTAATAGGATACGAGAGATTTCTAAGACTATTACTAATGACAATATATTTTTTAAGTCTGTGGGAGTTTTTTATTGACAGTCCCTTGGGCTGAAGCTGGAAATAAAATGCAAAATGCTGAAATATTTCTCATTGGCTCAGAGGGCTGTATTCAGTGCTAATGGCACATCACACTTCTTGAGTGCTGAAGTGCTCTCCGTTGGCAGTTGTGGCGATATAAATTCCAACAGTAAGTCGGTGCTGACGAAGTTCAAGTACCTGTTCCCGTTCGGTGGCTCCACCTTCAGGGGAGCAAGGGAGGGAGGAGGGGATGATTGCCGGCGCAACTTGCAGTAATGGCAGTGTGTCAGTAGGTTGCTAATAGGTACATAAAGAGGTGATTCCTTGGAGCGGTGGCTAAGGGTGCCCCAGAGAGTCCTTTTCAGTAAGTTTGCACAGTTAAGTTGGTGTCTTTCCAGAGCCAGAGCTTCCCTCGAAATACAACACTTTTCCAGTCTAATGCACAAGTGGTAGCTGGAGAGTACTGAGTGCCCAAATATATGGACCTGCATAGGACAGGGACAAGTCATAAAGGTGGAGTGGGATGCCTAGAGTGTTCAGGATGGAATGGCTTTTACTTTAATTTAATACTGATCTTGAGCTGTGTGGGGTTTTGTGTTCTGGAGAGAAAAATCTTTCCCTTGTGGCTGGTGCATCATTTGCAGAGAATCTGTCTACTGCTTTCCTTTCCCTAGTAGCATGCTTTTAATCATAACTTCACCACTGTTGAATTATCTAGCACCAACATATTGTGAAATTTTATTATTAGGTTAATCTGGAAAAAAAAATGTTAGGTTTGATAACAGAGTTAATTCCCTTTCTCTCTCCTGATTCCCCTGCTGTCAAGATGTTCACCAGTACTGGGAAGAGCAGGGGAAAAAAATGTCTCTGATCACTGTTGACAATTTATGTTCTTGCAATTGTATCTCTGTTTGTAACATTGTTATTAACACTTAGTGATTACTGTGGTTTCCTGCATGTTAATCAAATGCACATTGTCAAGTGTATATTGAATTTATTGTATTGCCTTCCCTCTCAAGTAATACTGCTCTGTGATTATTATAATATGAAAAGAGCCTGGTTTTTACCTTCTGTCTTGGAGGAGCCTCATTAAAAGAAGGAAGAAAGAAGAGCAAGGCTAGTTTTCATTGTATTAGGAGCGTTAAGATCCATCCCCTTCAGAACAAGGGGAGAAGAGATGTCTGAATCCATGGTACATCCGTGATGGAAAAAGCTGTGTCAGCATCTCCCGTTGTGCAAATGCTTTTCCAGCTCTGGCATCTTACAAACAAAACACTACCATTGCAGTACAGAAGGGAAGTGCCAGCAAAGGAGTCCTACACAATAAATGGCTCTATAGGTTGAGCTGTACTTAGAAATACTCAGTGACATATGGCACACTACTGAGCACAAGTGTCTGAGGATATCAGTAAAACTAACTTTACCAAGCAGACATTTGATCTCTGCAACACCTTTAGTTTGTGCTGCTTATAGTGACATGCTGGCAGGTTAGGCAGAATCTCAGATAAGCAGAGCTAATTTGAGAAAGTGCTGTTTTAATTTGGCACGGTGATTTTGATTCCCCCTAAAAAACGCAGTTCCACAATGCAAGCAATATCAACAGGATAAGATCGTGTGCAGTGAAATGATAAAAGTGTAGAAAATTTTGACATTTCAGAGCATCATCATTTGGCTTCCTTCAATTATCCTATGAGCCTTTGTTTAACAATAATGCAGGATATATTTTAATTTTAAAGAACACACAAGATTCATAAAATGAACATAAATCCTTAATTTGTTTAGTATGGTCTTTAATGTGGTACAGTTTTATTAAGACAGAGATGGAAGAGCCATTTCTGAAATACAGTAGGAAATTGTTCTTTGAAACTTAGCCCTTGTATTGTATTGGTAGTGTAGTATGTTTAGGAGTAGTTCTGGGCAATGCTGCTCTTGTAACTACCAAGAAAGAGAAAATGGAAACCATACCCCACCTCTGGTTTCTCAGCTTTGCTAAACAGTCTGGAACACTGATAAGTTCAGGTAAGACTTCTGAGTGTTTGGAAGCATTCAATCTTCTTTTAATCCCTGTCTCTACTTCAGGTGGTGTATGAAGAGTAACACTGAAATATTTCTTCTGTATCATACTTGAAGAATGTAAGAAGTTGTATTAATTTGAGCTGTGATAGTATTTCTAAATTATTTTGGTTTTTTTATCTCTTAGTGCTGGCCCCAAAGGTGATAACATCTATGAATGGAGATCAACCATTCTAGGACCTCCAGGTTCAGTCTATGAGGGAGGTGTTTTCTTCCTTGACATCACATTTACCCCAGAATATCCCTTCAAGCCTCCAAAGGTAAGAGACCTGTACCTAACATCTTGAACATTAATAGTTTGCAGTGTAAATGGAACACAGCCCATCTGAAATCCACTCTTCTTAAGAACAAACTTAAGCTAATTTTAGATGTTACAGGAGCTTCTATTAGCTAATGTTAACAACTTTTCCAGTCCTCTTGATAATTATCCTAGAGCTTGACTTCTTTCTTCCTGCTTCTAAGACGCATTTAGTGCAAGCATTAGGACAGGGCTGAGAAACTGAAAAGTAAATAAACTTGAGAAGAGGAGAAATGCTACAAATACTTATTTCTCAAACAAGTCAGGTACTGTAAGCATGAGTTACATGTGTTTTGGCCACCAAAGTAGTATTTAATTTTCCAGTTTTGTTGTACACTTGTGTTGTTCACCTATTTGTACAGTAACAAACTTTCTGTAGGTGTGTTATATTTGTGAAGCTCTTACATTCCAGTGTTGTTGTGTTCCAGTGCTCTAAGGCAAATACCAGTTCAAGTGAACATTATCTGGTGATTCCAATATGTGGCCACAGGAAAAGTGTTGGGTTACAGGAGGTGCTTGTGCATACACTTGATGTTTGTCTTGTGTCTGAAAGCATTTATGTGCATGTTTAACTTTCTACTTAAAAGTTGTTTGATGAGATAAATGCCAGTGACTACACATCTTTCAGACTGTGGTCTAGTCTGCAGCAGAAAGAACCTCTTCAGGCCATCATCCATCTCAACAGAGCAATGCTAATTACTTACACAAGACAAATTAATACAAGCTTGCCAAATTAAGGAAACTGTTTGCCTGTTCTTGCTCACATAACTTCAGGATTTGTGGTAGAAGATCCTTAAATTCTACCTCAAAGACAGGGGTCCAATTCACAAACAGCATGTTCTGCCTTAGGACATCTCTAGTGCTTTTCTGCTGACATCTGTCCATCTCTTTTTGGAAATTCTCTGGCATTCTCAGATGGTTCTCATGTCAGAATTTAATTCAGTTTGGAGTAGTTTGTTTGTTTGTTTTTGGTTTGGGTTTTTTGTTTAATTTGCTGAATAATTTGTTGTCCAACCAACTGTATGGAATTATGTTGTGAGCCCAGTAAGCATTTAAAGAGGAATCTTTTGCTTTTCCATGTGTGCTTTGTTAAACCTTTGCTTTCTGTGCTACAGGTCAGAAGCATTTATCAGCCCAGGCTTGTTCATCATAGAATGGTTTGGGTTGGAAGTGGCCTTAAAGATCATCTAGTTCCAACCTCCTTGCTGTGTGAAGACATACCTTCCACTAGACCATGTTGCTGAAAGCTCTATCCAACATGGCCTTGAACCTTTCCAGGGATAGAGCATCCACAACTTTTCTGAGCAACCTGTTCTAGTGCCTCACCATTCTCACAATAAGGGATTTCCTCCTAATATCTCGTCTAAATTAACCCTTTTTCATTTTAAGGCCATGACTCCTTGTCCATGCCCTTGTAGAGAGTCCCTCTCCGGCTCTCCTGTGGGCCACTTTAGGTATTGAAAGGCTACTCTAAAGTCTCTCTAGAACCTTCTCTTCTCCAGGCTGAACAAGCCCAACTCTTTCAACCTCTCTTCACCTGTCTTCAAGGTGCTCCAGCCTTTTGATTGTCTTGATGGCCCTCTTCTGGACTCACTCCAACAGGTCCATTTCCTTCTCGTGTTGGGGGCTCCAGAGCTGGATGCCACACTTCAGATGGGGTCTCACAAGTGCTTGTGATTGCCAGACACAGGTACAAGGACCTTGCACATGGGCTCATTGAACTTCATGAGTTCACAGACCCACCTCTCTCTGTTCCTCCTAGGCTGCCTCTCCTTGCCTCCACTTTCTGTACAGTTCCTTTGTGTATTTGAGTTTGTCCAGGATCTTTTTGTTCATCCCTGCAGGCTCCTTCCTCTTCTCTGACAGATAGATCCCATCAGTGCCCAGCAGACCAGGTTTCCCAAGGCAAGTCCCATGGTCTAATTAGCCACACTGGCTGTGGTACCAGTCCATAACCATTTGTTGGTTTGTTAGATTTCACTAGCCCTGTTGAACCCTTTCCCTTTGACCAGGAGGATTGATGAAAAGAACTCTCCATGCTCCAGAGTCCTTTCTTGTCCCTCCCAGGACTGCCTTATTTGGCTTTAGTGTCTTTTCTGATAGGATGGGTGTTTCCAATCTCAGAGCAGCAAAGTGGTTCTGTGGGGACACCTCAGTCTTTTTCTGTGGGGACACCTCAGTCTTTGGGGGGGAAGTCTCTTCCTGCAGGTCCTTGCCATGGCAAGCTTCCATTCTTCTGCATTATTGGCCCCCCTCCCTTCCCTGTGTGCTGGTGGGAGTTTCTGGCTCTTTGGCCATAGGATGTGGGTCCAGTGCAGTTTGGAACCAGCTGTCTAACTCCTCCTCAGCAGCCCTGATGCCACACATGCTTCTCACTGCCTCCTACAGCTCAGCCAGCTGCTGCAGGAGGTTTTCCACCTGGGCAGCACCTTTTGCAGGCAGGCCTGCTGGCTGTCCTGCCCAGGAGAAAGGCCTTGACACTGCCTGCAGTCAGAGATCCACTCTGCAGCCTCTCCCTTCAGCAGCTCCGTCTGGGTAGAAGGATCTGCCATGTGCAGGGCAGGTGGTGCAAATGGCCCAGCCAGAGTTGCAGCCCTTGCTCTCAGATGTGTTCCCACCGTGCTGCTTCGAGGATCAAGTAGCATGCCTTGCAAGACCATGCTGTAAGTGCCAGAGCTGCTGAGACAGCCCTGTGTGCCAAGTTCCCCCATGCAGAACCAAATAAACAGTTGTGTCATTCCAGCTCAGCCCTGCTTTCTGCTCCATGCTTCTGACTGAGATCACTTTGTTTTTAGCTTTGCATCTAAACCCTCACCCAGATGAAAAGAAGGGTGGGATTAGAGCACCAAACAGATAGGTACCACTTGCTGAGGCCTTAAAAGCTGAGTTTAGTGGTGATTCACTGTATTGGAGCAGTTTCATTTAAATGGAGTTTTTTATCTAGCAAAGTCCAAGTCAGTTTACAAACCACATGTAGGCATGGAAGTAAAATATGTGTAACTTCAGTCTCATTGAGATGATATATAGGAGAAAGCATGGTGGTGCTATAATAGAACACACTTTTTCTACTTGGACACTTGAGGTTGAAATGAAGAACCATCCTTTGAGAACCAAAGCTGCTCCTGTATTAAAATCTACACTGGTGTTAATCAGTGGTAATGTGGAAAATATGATTATCATATTGCTCCTGCTTTATTCCTGCTCTTTTGTTGATTTCAGACTGTCCAGCTACTTGCAGTAGAGAGTAAATACTGTCTGTGGATCATGTTTAAGTGGTAGGCTAATGTAATTACAGTAGCCTTCCTGTAAGTGCCTTTTAGGGCAAGAAATAAAGAAACAGCTAATTGAGACAAAACCCGGTGTACATCGCTTTGATGATAAGCACTCTCAGAACAGTAGAGTCATGTTAAAATAGAGTAGAATGTCATTTTAAAAGCCTTGATCTCTGAAAAGATGAAGCTCTGTAAGGAAAAAGGACTTGCAAGCCTTGAATCTTCCTTGGTAAGCCCTGTAAGACCAGTGGAAGAAAACCTCTGTGAGTCCCTGGTAACTCCTGTGAGGACAGTTCCTGCCATGGTGGGCTGCCAATGATGAAGTGCCTGTAGTTGAACACATTTCATAACCTGAAACTAAAATGCCATTAAAGGATTTACTTTCTTAAATAAAATTAGGTGAAAATGGTCATCCTGGCAAGCTTCCAAGCCGTTAGGAATATGTGTGAGAGAGGGTGTTGAGGCATAAACACTGACAAATGCAGTGTGGTTGATGAGCATCTTACAGATGTGTGATGAAGGATATGCAGGTGCAGCCTTTGAGGACTGGGTCTAGCTCCAGTTGAGGGCTTGATTCAGTACGTTGGAGCAAATGTGCTTGGAAAGGATTTTCCTGTAGGAGAACTAAAAGACTGTGCTACAAGTGATATTTAGATTCCTGTGAGGATATTAAGAGGGGCTGCACTACTGTGCTTGAGGTTGAAGAAATGAAAGATCTTAAAATTTGACTTGGAAATGTGTTGCATGGTACAAGGAACTTCAGTGGGAGAAGTCTCATACAGGGACAGATACTCTCTTTCATGGAGTTCTTTTGCTTTTAATTGAGCATTCTACACAACACCTTGAAAATGTTAGTGTTAATCTGTTCTCTGCTTTTTAAGTTTTCTCATTTTGTGTTGTATTCTGGTTTTGCCTGTGTTTCAGATAGCAAATGAGTCAGGCACGTGCTGGGTGTGCCCGTATTTAGGAGAATCCAGTAAAGAAGTAAAATTAGACTTTAAGAGTTCAGTATTAGTACTATTACAATGGACATTTTCCCAAGAGTTACATTATAGTTGGGTTTGATTTCATTTACTGAGGTGAAAACAGTAGCTTGTGTTGACCTGGGGTGTGTGCTTTGATCATTTGTATTAATAACCTCTAACCACTTCCTTCCACCCACTCCTATTCTGCTGCTTGTGTAAATTAACCTCTGCTATCACTTCAGGGTAAGGTTGAGATTAGCTTCTTTTATGTCTTTTCAAAAGCTGTGCTTAACTCCATGTAGTTACTGCATTAATGTAATCTCAGGTGGGACATTTCCAAAGGATTGTTCAGTTACACTATATTTTTCTGCTATTCCACATGCTGTTCTCTTCACTACCTTCCAAGTAACTCAGTTTCTTTTGATTTTGGTCTGAATGTACTCGGTTGAGTGAGGGGTTTTTTCCTCTTAAGGGTGTAATGAGCATTTACTTCAAATATTTTTGTTTGTTTTAAAGTGAGCCTTCAGTTTCTCCCTCTTCCAGTTCCATTTGCTTTCCCTGCACTGCTGGCTTTTGTGCCATCAGCTAAAATCGTAAATGGCAAACAGCTGGACTACACGTGCCTAACACCATCCTCATTCTGAGTTGCTGCTAAAATGAAAACAAATTTAGATTTTTTTTCCACAGTGCTTGGTAGAGTTCCTCTAACAGGAGAAAACTGCTTTCAGTGCCATAGATATATCCCTTAAGGATTGTATCTTAAGGTGTGTTAAGGAACCAGACTGTTCTGTGAGTATATGGGAGTCTTCTTTCATTTTCACTTTCCCCTCCTTCATGAAAAATAACTTAAAAGTAAATCTTACTCTTAAAAGCAAACAGCATTCATGCTTTGTTATCAGCTATTAGTCAACTGGACTGAGAGACTGTCTACAGAGTATTTAGCTTTTGTGCTGAGAATCATGATTAACAACTTTCTGTCTTTACAAATTAGAATTGTTGACATATGTTAATTTGGTCCTTGTTGTGTCAGCTTGGAAATACTCCATGCTTCCCCTTCTGGAGGTGTTCAAACTGTCAAAATGGTTACCTCGCTTACAGTTAGAGACCTTCTTGGAAGGAGCCCAGAGGTGCAGGTCAAACACAGAAATACTGAGCAGCAGCAGGGCTGGGCTGAGGGCTGCTCAGGAGCCCGAGGCAGGGCCATTGCCAGCAGCTGCCAATGCCAGGAATGTGTTTGCCCTGGACAGTGTGGGCTGGGGCAGGTACAGCAGGGGCAGATCTGCCCTCTGCTCAGGCTGGTGCACGTGGACTTCCACATGACTGCAGGGAGTAATTGCTGCCTTTCCTCCAAAGATTAGATGATCTGGGAAACAAAGGTCATTCAGGCTTCTTGTCTGCTATACCTCCAAGGCTCCCTAGGTAGAAAGCATCTGGAGTTCTTGGTTTTGGAGTGGCAGCTTTTTGCAGAAGGTGTGGGAGGGTAACACATCTCTGCTCTCTTGCAGTCATTTTGCTGTTTCCCCCATAATGTGCAAACGTGCAGGGATTTGGGGTTTCCTTTGTTTGCTTCCTGTTTTAATCCAAAATCCAAGCAGCTCGCAAGAAGTAAAGCGTAAAATCTCCCCAAGCATGCAGTGTGGGTGTCTCCTGTGTGACAAGTAACCGCTTTTGCAAGTCCAAAAATAGCCCACGTGCTCTGTGCATTGGGAGCATTCTTGGAAACACTGCATGGATTCAGTGCACAGGGACATGCCAGTCACCAGGCTTCTGTAGCTGTCACCCCACCCTGTGCCTGCTTCCCAGGCCTGTGAGAGTGAGGGTCACAGGGAAATTTTTTGCATCAGAAAGGCGGTAGAAAAAATGAGGATTGACTGGCAAGTTTTGTGTGTGGGCTGGTCCCATCTCAAGAGAAAGCACTGGTGTGTTCTTGTCATACCAAACACCAAGTGTGTTTTGCAAATATTCCTGTGACCTCTAAACAGACAATAACATTTCTATATGTGGGTAGCTGACAAATTTTGAAGATTTAGGACATGAACCCACCAGCTCATGTTCCTAATCCTAATTATTCATGCTCATAATCCTAATCCATGCAAATTGCACCAAATTTGTTGTTGCTGTTCACTCAGTGAGTCAGGGTAAGGTCCCATGGTGTTCTGAGCACGGCTCCTGGTGTTTGTGTTTCCCTTTTGGATAGCTTCTGTGGCAAGCTGCCTTGCTCAGTCACATTGTGAAAATAAGTAAATCTGACTAACTTCTCCTATTGCTGAGCCTCTTAGAAGTGATGGAAGCTGTGATTCCAAGTGCCTTGGCCTGTCTGGAGGATTTTACAAATCCTTGGGAGTGCAGAAGGAGAAAAATGCTGGTGTTAAGGCCCTGGGCCCTTTTATGACTGGGAACAAAAATACAAAAATTAATTTAAAAAAAAAAAAGGTGGGAAAAAGAAATTAAACCCACCGCGACCTGGGTTTTGCGGTGACCGGGAAGTCGGCTCCTGAGACTGTTGCTCGTTTCTGTTCCAAGCCCGGCTCTTTCTTGTTTGTGCCGCGAGAGGGCGGCGGCGGCGCGGGGAGCCCGGCGTGGCCCAGCCGGGGCCCGGCGCTGCCTGCTCGGGGCTGCCTCCCCGTCCCTCCGCACAGCCCTCACAGCCCTCTCTTGCAGGTAACGTTCCGGACAAGGATCTACCACTGCAACATTAACAGCCAAGGCGTCATCTGCCTGGACATTTTAAAGGACAACTGGAGTCCAGCGTTAACCATTTCTAAAGTTCTCCTCTCCATCTGCTCCCTCCTCACAGACTGTAACCCCGGTAAGTCCACCCGCGCCTTGCATTCCTCCCAGCAGCTAAACAATGTGGCCCTCCTCACTCCATTGGTATGGCCAGCTCAGCTCATGCCTCCGGTGTGGAGCACATTTCCCTCTCCGAGGCAGTCAGAGAGGGGCTGGAGGCGGTGGAGGGAGATATCCCTTAGCAGCCTGCTGTTCACTGCTCCTCAGGCTGACCCACGGGGAAACAAGCGATCCTCCTGCACATGAAAACTCCTTCCACTTCCAAACGCAGCCTTTGCTGCTCTGTAGGGCTGCGGTAAATCAGCAATGGAGCTTGAAGAGCCACAAACAGCTCTGAAAATGGGGGGCTGACCTTTTACTTTCCATCATCCATTGAAAAGAAGTAGCCGACTATGCCACAAGTGGTCATCGCTGCTTCTCTAACCCACCCACTGTACACACGAGTTAAGAGGAATGTGTCTTCACTTCCAAAGTCATTTTACAGGTTGCATTTTTATATGTCTAAAGAGGAGAGAAAGGCCAGATCTCACAGTGTTCTAAACTTGTACTAAACCGCTTCTTGAGATTTCATCTTTCCTAGAAGGCAGCTTTACATTGTTTACAAGTACTTAGCATGAGTACCTCAGGCACCCTTAGAAGAAATAAAATAAACCTGAAATGCATGAATTGGTGAAAACCTTCAGTAATGCAAAATATGACTGATTGTTGTGCCTTAAACTTCTTAAAACTTTATTGGCAATTCACACTATTAAATTACAGATTAGTACATTACCATAAATACACAAAATCAGAGAAGATATAGATCATCAATTCAGTATGTTTAGGTTGTTACAATGTACCTTACCTGTGTGTTTGCCTTGTATGAAATTTACACTTCAGCTTTATTTAAAAGCTTTTATTGAGTAACTTGTCTGAAATAAGTGCTGTGTTTCCTTTTCAGCTGACCCCCTGGTTGGAAGCATTGCCACTCAGTATATGACTAACAGAGCAGAGCATGACAGAATGGCCAGACAATGGACCAAAAGATACGCTACATAAATTGGATTTTCGTCAAACTCTTATATTATTTGTCTGTGATGGAAAGAGCTGCTTATGATTTTGAAGGGGTGGGGGGTGGGAGGGTGCTGGTAAAGAGTAGGGTATTTCTATAACAGATTTTATTCAGTCTTTTATTTCCTAAGATTTTGTTGTTGTAACTTAAGGTATCTTGCTACAGTAGACAGCTAGGATTTGGAATAGCATACTTTGAGACTGTAATTAGTTCAGCAATATTAGCTCACATATAGTACCGAGAAGAATGTAAACTTCTTAGACTTCTTTGGTTTTCAGTTTGCTTGCAATATGTAAAAGATTAAAACAGCTTAATTTTGTACAGGTACATAGGTTGACATTTATGTAAAAGTCCTTTTAAGACTCTACACACTGTTTTTGCTTTTTGTTTGTTTGGGTTTGAGGGATTTATTTTGTTCTGGGTTGAGTTTCCTTTTTTTCTTTTTTTTTTCCTTGTAAAAAGATGTTGGGATTGTTTTTCCCTATGGAGGGCACATTGGTATTTAACAAATCCTTTCTAAAGACTGTCATCTCATGATCTGTTATAAGGAGAGGTGGATATATGGCTTCATATATGAAATGAGAAGTAGTTAATGTATTATTTTATAAGCCAATCTATCTTTGTGAAAAGAATAAAGGGTTTAATCAGGACTTATGGTAACCTGTAGTGAAATACCTTAAGCTGTTTAACTGTAAGGTGTGGAATAGGAGTCACTCAGTGGATTGGTTGTATGTTGTGGGCTACTTAAGTCTGCATTTGTTACTGTGCTAATAAAAAGATGTTTAAAAAAAAAAAAAGAAGAAGAAAAGATTTCTGCTTAGTCCCTTGCTTTGTCATTTTGCCAGAATGGTGTCTCTGTAAGCTTTGTGGGATTTATGCTGTGGTTGAGGACAAGGGAGATCTGCAGGTGAGTGCACTGACTGCTGCTATTTTAGAAAGACAGTTCTAGACAGCCATACAGTGAATGACAGCATTAGACCTTTACAACTGTTCCCTAAGTGTTCTGTGCAGGGACCTGGCCGTGAGGAGGTAACTTGCCACAGAGTCCATAATAGTTACTTTTTAGCTTAAGGTTTCACACTGTTGCCTCTGCAGGACTGGCATGTTGTTTGAAAGTACTACCAGAAAAGTGTAAGCCATCTGGAAGGGAAAGAGGCAGGAAGTAAAAGGAAGAAAAGAATGTCTTGATACTTTTCTGGTGGTCTGTTCACACCTGGAAGAGAAGGAATCGTGTCCTGGTAAGGTAGCAGACAACACCATAAAGGAGTATCTGTACATCCTTTAACTACCTATAAAGATTATCTCCTAGAGACATGGTGTTTGCATTGAGGTGTGTAGCAACAGGGCAGTTAATTGTGGAGATGGCATTTCTGACCACTCCCTTAAGGTGAGGGCCGGAAGCACAGATTCATTTTTCATGGCGAGTGCTTCACCTTGCGACATTCTTGTGAGTGCTGGGTGGTCATCTGTGCTCTTGGATTTGGTTTGGTGCTTTAAAATAAATCTGTCTGTATTTCATTTACACACTTCTCTTGCTGTCTAGACACAGAGCAAATCTAACTTGGTCCAAAGTAATCTGTTAATCAGAGGTGTCCTTTCCTTCGCCGGGTGGGTAGTAGCGCTGTACCCTCATCGGCTGAACTGCCATCATTTGACACAGTGCACGTTTTGGTGTATGAGCTCCCTCAGCTGTTTACCTGTTTGGTACATAGCTACATCACACTAGGAGCATCTCTGGTAATCTTTCCTTCTCTACTGAGTAAAGAGGTAAATGGCTTAATCTCAGTAGTTTTTTGCCAGCTTCTTTCTTTGTGCCACCAGGACACGTCAAATTAACTGTTTTAACTGGTGGGGGCAGGTGATTTGTACAGTGTTTATTCAACAAGCTTTAGAGGAACAGAGAACTATGGTTTTGTTTACTAATTTGTTTTTCTTCTTTATTATAAGTTTTCTCCGTTGTCTTGTGAAGGGACTCTGGTTTTGCAGAAGCCAAGTGATCCCAGTGACCTAGAACAGGGTTTGAATCAGTGGAACAGGAAGAACAAAATAAATGTTCTGGCCATTAGGTACTATGTTATATTCTGCACTTTACTTGTTCACCCTGTGTAAAACTCTACTACAGCAAGTTTCATTTTTACTCAGTACCAGCCACTGTGTGCATATCATTTGCAGAGGAGACACTAGATTTTCCATCACTTCTCAGTAAAACACTATGATATTTAGAAAAACATCAGAGTAAGTTTATGAAAGAAAACAGTGGGTGGTGATTTTCTTTTTTTATCTGAATGCCTCGAATGATTTAAACTCTACATTTAGCCAGATCAAAGAAAATATGTTTGCCTTTATGTAGCATATTAGGAAAAATGGCCTTAGTCATTTAGAAGATACTGTTTCTCTTGCCTGTCTTAAAACACTGTCAGGTCCTGGGAGTCCAGTGGAGCAAGTGAGCAAGCTGCACTTGCACTGCACAGCTCTGGCAGCCTACAGGTGACATCAGTCTTGGCAGAAGAATTGGCACCAAGTCTGCAGCATGCACAGGAACCAGTCATCCCCATTCTTTCATCTCCAGGCATTTTAAGTTCATTCTGACTTGTCAGCCTGCACTCCCTTGGCTCAAGGGTCAGCTTTAGTGCTGTGCTGTTAGGAGACATCTTCACTTATTTTGATTGATCCAAGGCTGACTCTAGTCCCTTCCAGAAGGGTTCTGCAGAGCTGAAGAAGAGGAACATGACCCATTCCTTGGTAAGAGGTTGCAGCGAGGAGGTGAGCCACTGCTGCTCCGAAGTCACCTCCACCTCCCAAGCATGCAGGTAGATACGGAGTCTTCTGGGTAGGGAGAAGCCTGGAGCACACATGTGTTCAGTAGGAAATGAGTGAGGAGGGAGTGTCATCCTGCTGGGGACAATGACTCTTACTGGCCAGGTGCAGAGAGGTCGTGCTATCGTGCTTACTCAGCTGCAGTGTGGAAACAATTGTATGTTCCTAGCAGGGCATTACAAGAGCTTGCTCATTCATAATTGCTCTCTTATCTTACTCCTTGGCCACAGCAATTCAAACCACATTGAGCAAAGCACATAAACAGTTTCGTCTACCTTCATTATAATGGTAGGGATTCCTGTTTAATTTTTAGTGAAGTGTACTGCTGCTCTAACATTAATAATGTTGACAGACCTTAGTAATGCTGACGGGCTTTATTAATCAGTATTCAGGAAGAGCAATACTATGAGCTTAATTGTGATCATTAAGCACATTATTTAGCAGTTATGATATGACAGTGCAAATAATGCTTGTGGTTTTGCTGATTCACAGTGAAATTCTCAGTATTTGTTCAAAAGAGGATTAATTTAATGGAAAATGCAGAAACTGGGTACTTCACTCTCTCTCTCCCTGCTCTTGCTTTCAAATATAAAGAAAAGCTAGCATCAATTAGTACAGGAGGTTCTTAGATGCCAAAAACTGGCCCCTGTCTCTAGGAAAAATTGCTCATTCTGTCACTCTATATATCCCCTTTTGTTCAGCTGAGTGCCAGGCTGGCCTGGGACAGCAGATTCCTTCAGCACACAGGTTTGCCAGCGTTGAGTCAAACACAGCACATGCAGTTGTGCTCCTGCAGCCAGACCATGTGCAGTGCATGGAGACCAGGGCCATTTGTATGGGCATTGCTGGCTGTTTGCCCAGGGATGTCCCCAGAAAGGCAGGCAGCCTCCTGCCCTCCTTGGCCCCACCTGCAGAGCCATACAGAGCTTTGTGCCAGCTGCTGCCTGGCCTAGGCAGGGTGCATTGCTGCAGCTTGCCTGAGCAGCCAGGTGAGCGTGCCCTAAGCAGAGCTCAGCAATACCTCCTGCATACAAATCAATCCATACAATCCTCAGTAACACAACCACCTGTGGGAATGTGGGACACCTCTGGGATTTGTAGTGGACATACTGGAACAAACCCACAGCTGTGTTGTCCTTAGGTTGTTGTTCAATCAATGAGCTCTGAGAGCTGTTCTGGTTTCTACAAATGAATTCCTGACCTGAAAGCACTGCTTACTAGACTTCATTGACAAGGTTCATGTTGGGGTAATTCCCATAAGATGTGGGGGTGGTTTTTTTATGATTTTGCTGGGGTTTTTTTCTTCCAGACACTAGCAAAACATCAGTGGCTAAATCTGGTAATTGCTCCTCCTGCTCCATATCCTTCTCCTACAGCAAGACACTGATCTCAGCCTCTTGCAGCATCAAAAAGCCCTGTGGCCCTCTTGAAGGTCAAGGTAAAAGAACTGTTGCCATTTCAAATATATCACCTTTCCAAATGGAATGCTTTATTGCAGTTAATACTTTTTGTGACTACAGGCTATAGATCTGCAGAGGGATTACATACTGGTAAGCTTGTTGATTTGTCCCTCAACATGGCTGTATCCAGGCATGGTAAAAGCCCCTGCTGGAGAGGTATCCATCTATCCCTTCCTCCTCCATAACTCTGGCTGCAAAATAACTGCTCTCCTAAAGTGCTTTTTGAGGCTTTTACCACCAGCAGCTTTTCCAAGCCAAGTCTATGAGAAGGAAGGATACCTCTTAGCTATAAGCTTGCTGATTTTATTGCTGAATGATATTATTGCTTTAAGTGAAACTGCAAGGAGCAAATGGCACAAAAAGGACTTAGACTGTGACCTGGCAGCAGGAGACAATGCTAAGCTAGTCTAGTTTTCACAGTTATTCCCTTTGCTCTTCCTTCCAGGCAAGGGAAATGTTGACTTGTTCTGGGACTGGGACAGTTTGCTAGCTAAGAAGGTGAAGGGTTCAAGCAGTGTTTTCCGATCTGTCACAGTCACTTCCCACAGTCTCACTTTCTCGGCCCTTGCCCATTGCTGTGCTGCTTCTGTTTCCACTTGCCTTTGGTCCACGAGGTCAGTTTTGTTCCCCAAGACAATAACTGCAACCTACAAACCAAACAAGAGGGTGAGCTTTATACCAAAACCATCCACCAGTCACCATCCTTTTAAACAGTGGGCAAAAAGCAACGCTGTTCAGTCTTGTTCTGTAACTTAGCACTGGCACAAGGTAAGTTGCATGTAGATTGGAATACCAGGGTCTGGGATTTGAATTTGCCTCATCTGCTTCTGGGTTGGAAGCTTGTTTTAATTATAGGATATGCAGGACTTCCCCTTCTTGCCACCCCACTCCCTGCCCCCAATGATTGCTTGAAGGGAAACAATAGCCAAGAGATCCAAAGTTACACAGCCCCATTCTCCACTTACTTGGCAATTGAGCTGCCCCAGACAAATGATGAGAGCATGACATCCAAGTAAGTCACAGCAGCAGATGCTTGAGGGATGAAAAAATGCACAGCAGCAGAGAAAGCCTGGATCCCACAGCAGTGGATTTTGCCCAGTTTGTTTCTTGCCCAAGCCCCATCCCACAATATAAATAAAGCCAACCGTGCCAGCAGCCCAGGCAGGCTGGGCTATGGGCCCCTCTCCCAGCTCAGCCCTGCTGGCTGCCCAGCCCCAGGGCTGCAGGGGACAGTCTGCTGAGAGGGGCAGTGAGCACCAGCAGCGTCCTCTGGGGAGCACTTTCAAGAGCAGCAGAGCTCTATCACATCTGCAGTTGTGAGGATCCATCGAGTGACTTGTGTCACTATCACCCACACAGTCCAGCGTGGCTGAGCTCAGTAGGTACATGAAGCCTTCCCAGTGCTTCAGCTCTAGGAAGTGCCAAAGGCAGTGCTGGCCGTGTGAAGATACTGCTCCTCCTTATTTTAACTGTTCTCTAAAAATGTTTTACCAGCACCAGCTCTTAGGGGGAAACCATGCCTACATTTTTAGTTCAAGGTCCTTAGTCAAACTCTGTTTTCATCTCCGCACTAGTGGTTTGACAAAGATCAAGTGATAAAATCCTCTCTTGATGATGATTTGTGGGGTTTGCTGTGGCCACTCTTGCTTGCTCTTTCCTGTTCAGGCTAACTCCAGAAGCCTTCTGCTTCTTTCCAGCTAGAGATGTTCATCCTGTTCCTGTGAGGTCTGAGACTTCCTTTCTTTTCTACAGCAGTCCAGGGTTTTGGAAAAATGCTGCTTAGGAGTTTTTCCCCCCTCTGTGAAGGCTTTGAAAGAAGCTATAATCTTCATGTGTATTTACTGCATGCTCCAGCTGAATTTTAGCTATGGCAAAGCTCTGTCAGTGTAACAGAACAAAACCTCTATTTAGTATAAAATTTGGCCAGGCTTTAAGGTGCGTGCTGGAGAGCCCCCACAGCCAGCAGAGGCAAGGAACCAGCCATCAATGCTTTCTGTCATCTGCCACACAACAGGGGACTGTGCCACTCAACGAGTTGAAGTTCTGCCAGCTCAGAAGCACCATGTGTGGAGATACATCCCCAATTCAGTAAAGAATTCATTTTAGCAGAGCTCAGACTTTAAGTCACAGAATCATTAATCTGCTGATTAACAGTTTATCTTAAGGTGAGACTCCTCATCTCACCTTGTACACCTTAAAGCCTATTTTTTATAGAAATCATAGGAATGAAAACTATTTTATGCATCTGACTGTGGCCACCACTTTTTTAACCATGTTATCCTCAGTCAGAATCACAGTTTTAAGCTCTCCAGAAGGATAAGCAAATTGGCTTTTTTCTAAAATACCTACATGCACTGAGAGAGAAGAGTTCTAACAGGTAACACAGATGAGCAGGATGCAGATCCTGTTGGGGCTGTGCCTCTCTCTCTGCATTACAACATGCTGTGTAGTACCAAATCAGGGCCATCACAAAACACAGTGCCTAGGAAAAATTTCCTGCTTGTCCACCTTTCCTTGCCCTGCAGGGGAGTTATGCTTGACTCCTGCATCCCTGATATACGTGACAGTCTGCAGCTCACACCAGCCCTACCACCTAACATGCCTCTCCTGTGACTGGACATTCATCTGCCATCAAATTTGAGCCTGCCTTCTCTACCACCCTGTGTGCTGTCAGTACAAAACAAGTTACATTTTTGCAAAGTCTCTCCCTGCCATTATCCAATTAATTCTTCATGTTTGTTTTTTTTTGTTTTTTTTTTTTAAACAGCATAAAACAGGCATTTGGAAAGCTGTAGGCTAAAGACATTTAACAGGGAAAACTACTCCAGAATATAGATACTGTAGGAAAAGCCGTAATGCTAATGCCACGTGCAAGTTATATTTGTTTAGCTAAGCTGGAACGCTGTCAGCTGAAAACACTAGCTGCTTTCTAAGGGAAAATAGAGCAGTCATTTCACACAATTGAATTGATTCAATATGGTTGTTAAAATACATTAAAGCTGCTTTGCCAATTGACTAATGTCTGGGAGACCCATTGTCAATTACACTAGTTTGTAAGCCATCAAGTACATGAATACAAAACAAACAAGGATAATGCCCTTCGTTACATTATTCTATGCACTTGACTTCCCCTGTACAATATCTAGAAAAACATGAGCTGCACTGCTGTGGACCATATGTTTTATTAGTCATAAGTGTCCTGGCTGGTGCATTCAGCTGACTGAATTTTAGCTGTAGTAGAGGAAATAAGGAGGGAAAAAAAAGCATTCCTTTGAATGACACCTGCATGGCATGTGAATTAAGCTTCCCTGGCATGTGAAGGCCTCATTTTTGCTGGGTTGCCCAAGGCTGTGGGTACCTTCATTTTCCTTTGTACACGACGTTTACAGAAACAAAAGCTGGGCTTTGCGACCTTAACTTCCTAGTTTAGCCAAGCATGCATTTACCTCCTTTTTGTCCCTGAAGACATCGATCTCCTTTTTGAGCAGCTCGACTCTCTGGAACGCCTCGAGGCTGGTCACGGCGTACACCAGCACGAAGCCGTCAGCCACGGAGAAATAGTGTTTGGGCAATTCCACGCCCTCCTGCAGACCCCTGGTGTCATAAAGCCGCAACTGTTCCTTCACGCCTCGGTCTGTCTCCACCGATGCCAAATACACATCTTCAATCGTGGCACCCTCTTCTAAGCCTGTTTGAAAACAAGCAGGAATGTTCCACTGCTCTAAGTACAGCCTCACTATAAGAATGCTTTGCAGTGCAGCAGAATTTTACCCCATAGTAGCTTTTAGTGTGTGTTTTACAGAGTGACTTGACCAGGCCTTGACCTTGCCTGGCATCTCCGTGGAGGGCTGTATTCATAGATGACTGCATTAGCTATTTCCAATAGTGACACTGGAAATACATTCATATGTAAGCACATGATTATGCCTGTAAAATTAATCTATGCAACATGCACATTCAGAATAGGATAAGATATATGCTCTCCTCCCAAGTTTTCCAAACTCCAACCACCCAGTTGCACCAGTTCTGTGCCAAACATGCTGCAAAACAAGCCTGCCCAAACATACCCTTTTGGAACAACAGCCAGGGAACACCAGATAGTCAAGTACTAACATCTTTAACCTACTTCTTTGCCTCATGATGAGCTGGATCATACTGCAGAAGCAGGAGCCAAAGGGATAATTCTGGAAATGAATGTGTATTAGGGGTATAACTAACCCATACGTAAAATTAAGCCAGAGAGGGAAGGGGGTGTTTACAGACAAACAAAGTTCCATACTATACTCACTCAAATACACAGTGAGCTTTTTCTATCCTCCAGGGGTTTAAAATTACTCAGACTGGAACAAGTTCGTTTACTGCAAGGCAAGAGCATGCACAGGGTAACAAGCTTTCATATATGTATCACCTGTTCCACCCTGACTCTCTGCATACTGGCCCTCCTTCCCTCCTCCTCTCCACACAGTAAATTTGAGGTAATTCAAGGCAGCTTGCTTTGAACTAATTAAAACTATTTTTTCCTAAGCCAAACCTAAAAACACATCAATCACCTCAGCTTTGTGTTCCTCCTGGATGCAGGTGCATAAGGTTACAGGTTGAAACAATCTATGTATAGTGTAGCTGGGCCACTTTCAGAGTTGGTTTTAAGTATTCATACAAGCCCTCTGCAACCCACGTTTTTGCCTCCACTGCACTCCTATATACAATTGTTTGCTGCTGCAGGACTACAATAATGAGTCCTGCTTTATTCTCTTTGTCTGTCAAAAAGGGACCATTTTTAGTGTATTGTTTAAGAAAACACAAGGGATTATCTGGCCTATGAAAATAAGGATTTTGCTATATTCAATGACACTATTCAAAACACTTCATGCTGCCAAACAAGCTAAAGCATTCCACCCACGCTGATGGTTTCCCGTGATGTATGCAGCATTCCTGTGCAGGAAAGTGGCACAAACTGTTCTTTTGCCCCTCTCTGTGCAGTCTTCATAGATCAAGCTCTTATTAGGTTTCCAAAGATTTAATTTATCTCACCTCCAAATATAGCCACGCTAATGTGTGGGAGCAAAACTCAGAACAGAAGGACAAAGCAAAGGTTAATGAAAAGAGGAAGCACAAATGCATCCTGTGTGATTGTAGAATGTGTCAAAGGGTCACTTTTAAAGACTGAGGTAGTAACAAAGCCCTTTCTGGATATAGCACTGCTGTTTAGACACAGCACTATATTCTTGCTGCATTGTACAGACAGGTCAAGGAAATATCTAGCATCAGTAAACATGGCTTTGGCAAGAAGGAAGGAACCATAAGTACCTAAGTTTTCTTTTTCAAAAGCAACAAATCATATTGTACAATTTTTCATCCTCTAAATGCTATACGGTAATCCAACAGCCTCTAATATATCCTTGTTATCCTGTGACAATCTCTTCCTAATAGCATTAAAAGCAGCAGTGAAAAGTGTGTCTTTTAACATCCTATTTAATAGTGAAGAGGAAAATTTAAGACCTGGGACTTAACTCAGCAGAATAGAGCAACAAATTTTGATGTGAAATAAGGGGGGGGCACTTAGGAGGGGGTTGAAATTTATGCACCAGTATCAGATTCCAGAGGTGAAATTTCACCTACATGCACTGGGGGAGGGAGTGTATACAAATAGTTTCCTAAGTAAACGTAGACAATTTTTAGAAATACCTGTCCCACCTTATTCTAGGCCCTGCTCCTAAAGCCCAGGCCATGTACCAGCTGTATCTTGCTGACAATGGCATTTACACTTCTTGTTAGTAGCATCCCATTCAAACACTTCCTAGGTCTCCATTCAAAATGGGTCAGGCAAGTTGTTGTAAGAGAAGCAACACTAGTCAGTGTCCTAGAAAGATGCTGGCACCATCCCATCCTCCCTGCCACAAAGATCCTGATTCTCCTTCCCTTCACTGGCATCCCTGGGCATCCTTCCACCACCTCTGCCTGGGTGGGCAAGGGCAGCTTGTGCTGGGGAGCTGCTGTCCTGCAGACTGCTGCCAGCTTGACTAGTTTTTCCATGGAGCAGAGCACTGCAGCTTTCAGGTTCAGAAGCTGGAGGGGTGAAGGGGAACTAACAAGAGAGTGCACAAAGTCACACCTCCTTTGAAAACTGAAGATATAAAAACTTTGGAGAGGGAAAGGAGGAATAGACAGAAGTGATGCCACTCTCTAGCACCTACTTAGCTGGGGCAAATCTTAGGAGAGGCAGAAAGGTCTCTGTTTTTTACCAACTGCTGCCGCAGAGGAACTCCAACGGGAAGCCTCAGTCATACACTGGGTGTTGTTTCAAACCCTTGTGGCTTCCCAATGAGGAAAAGAAAAGGCTCAATATACTAATGAATACTGCACACTTAGCCAGGCACAGCAGATAAACTGCAAATACCCAAGTAAATGGAAATTTCAAGAGGGATGGAAATTCCAAAGTTCCCAGTTGGATCTTGAACATTAATGCAGTACAAATTTTGTGTCTTCTTGAGTACTTTTGAAGATCTCCTGTGTAATCTCTTTTTCCCTTTTTCCAGAGGAATTCAGCAAAGAGCTCCTAAGACCTGCTATTCCTTATGTTTGTAAACTGCAGAATAACAGGCTTTTCTTATTTAGATCTCAAGAGACAGTGTGTCAGAGGATCCCTGACGTGGGATGGAGCTGGATAAACCTCAAGAGGAGCTGATCAGTTTAGATTTAGCTGCTAGGGAAGTACTGGTCCCACCAACAAATAGCCAGGTTTTGACCCTCAGTTACATACATTCAGTTCCATTTTCATCTATTTCTAAAACACAAAGCTGACTGCAACTCTGTCACCAGGTAGTTTTAATTTAAGAAGTGAAGATGTAAAAAGGCGTCTCTGCCCATGGCAAGGGGGTTGGAAGGAGATGATCTTTAAGGTCCCTTCCAACACAAACCATTCTATGATTCTATGAATGCATAATTAGGCTAATTAGCCTCCACATCCAAAGTGTGTAAGCCAAAACCCCAAATCCTTCCAGCTGGAACAAGTGAGGCAATTTCTCTCATTATGGCTTCCACCACAGTAATATATGGTGTTTTCATTCCTAGCTAGTAAGATCTGAACTAGCTGCTTATGAATAATGTGACCATACCAGCTATTTCCACAGCCAGGAGGCAGAGATAAGTTTTCTACAGGGAGAGTTCTCATCTCCTCCCATTGAGCTGATAAGTTTAGTATAGGCTGAGAGGTCAGAAATATTTCAAGGCAGAAGAAAGACTCCCTTCCGCATCATCACTGAACAGGAACACTGTTTAAGGAAAAATATCCATCCTCTTTACAGACATGTCCTGTGTACCAAAGCTAAGCCAGCAAGTCTTCTGCTAGCCTGGTCAAGAGAGGCCAGGCCAAGCAGTGCCAGGTACCACAGGCACTCAGTGGGACAATCTCCTGCTGCCAGGCAAGGACCCTTTTCATGACTGAGGAGACAAGACTGGCCCCTCTTTCTTCAGGACAGCAAGGTGGAAAATTTGGATGAACCCAACACTTAAATCACAAAAAGAGAGGTCATCCCAGGTACCAGCCACTCACCAAATCATAGAATAGTTAAGGCTGAAAAAGATTTCTAAGATCAGTGAGTCAAACTGTTCAATCAGCACTGCCAAGCCCATCACTCAACCATGTCCCCAAATGCCATATCTGGTTTTTCTTCCAGGAATGGTGATTCCATCACTTCCCTGGGCAGCCTGCTCCAATGCCTGACACCCTTTCCCTAATTTTTCCTAATATCCGATCTAAACCTCCCCTGGCACAACTTGAGGCCATTTCCTTTTTTCCTGTTGTTTGTTACTTGGGAGAAGAGACCGACCCCCACCTGGCTACACCCTCCTGTCAGGCAGCTACAGAGAGCAAAAGGTCCCCCTCTGGAGCCTCCTTTCCTCTGGGCTCAACACTCCCGGCTCCCTCCGCTGCTCCTCATCAGATTTGTGCTCCAGATCCTTCACCAGCTTAATTTTCCTTCTCTGGACCCACTCCACCCCCACAATGTGTTTCTCATAGAGAGGAGCCCAAAACTGAACACAGGATTCTAGGTGCTGCCTCACCAGTGCTGAACACAGGGGGATGATCACTGCCCTGGCCCTGCTGGTCACACCATGTCTGATCCAGGCCAGGCTGCCATCAGCCTGCTTGGCCACCTGGGCACATGCTGTACCTGTGTCTGTACCACATACACCTGTGCAATCCTTAGCAGCTATTTGCCCTGACCTATGGTGATACAGTCCCTACATAACTCAATGCTAAATCTGAACCCATTTCAAACATTTTCTTTTGTTTTTTTGGGTTTTTTTTAATTCCTTGTATTAGTTGGGTGAGAGTGTCTGCCCTGCAATAGCTACATTGTTTTATAGGGCTCTGAGAGCGTCTCTCATCTATTTGTCTTCTCCTTTCCCATCTTGGGACATAAGGTAAATTCCCTTGCAGTTTAAAGCCTAGCACAAAATCCAATTTTTCTCACAAGCTACAGGGAACAGATAGTCCTTTTTTGGGTTATTCCTCCTTCCTGAGTACTTTTTCCTCTTTGACCTCAAGCAATCTTGGTGCCTTTGTAAAAGTGTTAGCTGCTGACCATGTAAGTAACAGTGGCACTCAGGGACTTCATCCATTGCCAGGGAGACCTGAAGGTGCTTGTTTTTCTAGGAAAAGAAACAGTGCAACTGGGTTTACAGCACCACCACCAAGCACACAGCCAGGAGCACGGGCTCAAAGCCAAGGGCTTTACATAGCAGCGTGAAACCTCCAAGGTGAAACCTCCAAGGGCTCTAATCACTTCCCTGCCACCAGCTGTGCCACCACTCCTTTGTGCAGGAAAGTCAACAGGAGGCACGTGAGCTCTGACAGACCCGTGGCTGATTTACAGCCAGGAGGAGACCCTCGTGACAGTGGCTGTGACACCTTGGAGAACGGCAGCAGACCCTGCACTCTGAGCCTCCGACCAAGTTCCAGCGTGCCTCCTGTCACTGAGAGGGGGATGTGCCTGCCCTGAGAACGGGAAGACTCCCCCTGTTGGCTCGGCCATCCTCCCCGCGGCTCCCGGGCCCTTGGAGCGGCCGCAGAGCTGCCCCTGACGTCAGTCAGGAAGCACAGGTTTTGAAACAGCTTGTGTCCCTGCTGCCATGCCTGGTGAGCTGCCCTGCTGGTTGGCTCTGAACAGACAGGCTTTCAGCAAACACACTGGTCCCTTCTTGCCTCCGGCCAAAAAGGCCAGCAGCCAAGATGTACAGATCAGCTTTCTGGAGCTCACAAGCTTTAGGAAACGAGGATCAGGGTCCTGTAATCGTGTTTCAGGTGTGGAAGGGCCACCCCTGCAATGGTAGCACCATTGTGCAGTTTAAAGCAGCTCAGCTAAGGAGCAGTTAAAGACTCACCATTCCTCAAACTCTGTCCTTGTGTACTGAGATCCTCACAATGGCATCCTGCCTCTGCAATACAGCACTTAATACAGAGTGGAACAGTAGCTGAAGGTCCTCTGGGAAAACCATTTCCACCAACCCAAACTCCAGGCACCCCCTGCCACAACTGCCTGTGTGCTGAGGAAGAGGCAGGGAGGATGGTGCCCACTCAGCAGGACTGCCAAAAGCACCAGCTTATTGGTCTGTCCCCTCAAATGTGCCTGATGGCCTGTGCAAGGGATACCAAAATTGCTGGGCCATGGCCACTCATCTCTTGGGGGTGCAGCAGCTCTGTAATGATCCTCTCCATATTTTCATCTTGTCTCTGCTATTTGCCCTCTTTCTCTGAATGTCTTAGGAATATGATTTGACCAAAATCACAGAAAACAGGAAACTACCTTCTTCCTTCTCCCCTTGCACTCCCCATCTGCTATCAGCTGTTCCTTCCCCTACCAGTAACTCCATAAAATTAGAGCAGAGCTGCAGGCAAGGAAAAATGATCTTTCTCAGTGCAGGGGGGCCGGGGGAGAGGTCTGCATTGCTCCCTGGCCAAGCTGGAGCAGGGCATTTGGGAGTGACAGAGGGACACCCACGGCTAAACCCCAGGCACGAGGCCTCCCTCTGGTTATGTCAGCCAGCGTCCATGACGTTGTATAATCATGTACATGGCTGGCTCCATAAATAGCTCCTCTGATCAGCAACACCCGAATATCCTTCCTGCAGGGTTGCTAATAGCAGGCAGGAATTAAGGCAAGGCAATACGATTGAAGTAACGTGGCCTTGCCCATGCTGCTCGGGTGTCTCTGACAGTCTCCCAGCCGGCACAGAGGAGAGGCAGGTCAGCAGCAAAGGGAAAAACCTTCAGCCTGCAAAGCTTTGCAGCCTTCACGTTGAAAGCTACACGGGGCTACGTGCCTAGCGCTCAGTAGGATGCTGGAAACAGATGTTGCTGCAACATTAGAGGAAATCCTCCTTTTAAACACGGGTATTAGCACACAGTTCTGTATCGCTTTGCCAGCAAATTCCTCCCATCCACACATTTTAAAGGTGCAGTGCTGCAAAGCACCATGCTAAAAATCCTTGTGTTTATCCGACAACTTATCCCCAACGCCTAATTTACCGGCTCAAGAAAAAAATGCAAAGTGACTAAACATCCTCTGTCAAAGCCCTGCTGCCACCCCTTGTTTCTAGGTGAGGCAGGAATAATTTGTCAGCCTGATGATCATTGCCCTTCCTTTCAAAGCCAAATGTGGAAACAGAGGGAAACGTGCAGGCTCTGCCTTTGTTCCCTCTCTTTTGTGCACAGCAAATATCAGGCATCCTCTGTTCCTCTGTCAAGTCTGTTTTCCCCATGGGGTTTCTTAGAGAGCAGAGACACTTGGCCTTCAAAACTCAGCATACAACGTGGAACCTAAAGCTGAGCTGTTTTTCTTTCCAGAGCTTTGATTAAATGTTAGCCAAAACCAAGCAAAATAAAGCTTTAAGAAGATGAAACAAAAGTCTAAACAGTGTCTACACTTATCATGTGACAGCTATTTATTTTTCAGATGTCTACAGCATCTTTCAGGGAACGAGGTATTTCTTTTGTAAACATGCAGCATGCACATCACCTACTTTCAGTGTTTGTTTCTTTTTAAACATTCTTGTGTTTTATTACTGGGAACATCATGGAACAGGTTCTTCTCCACAACTCTCTTAAAAATCCATAAGCAAGGGACTATGAATTTTAAGAACAGCCCAGAGATGCCAGAAAACCCCATAAATTTCCTCCTTCACCTCAGCGCAGTTCGCAGTCCTCCATTATTGGTGTTTTGGGGCTCACACCGACCAAGATGCTAGAAAAGGAAATCACCTCCCCCCAAAAGTAAAAATGTCTCACCAACAGTGTGCTTTCCATAGAGAAGCTGCTCCAAAATCGCAGTCTTTCCCACTGAGGCCATTCCACAAACCACCACCTTGTAGCCCTTTCCCATGCTTCCCGAGGGCCGGTTCCACGGCGGAGCCCTGTGCAGACACGGGAGGCTGTGAGCCCTGGTGCAGCCTGGGGACGAGGATGGGGACGGGGATGGGGACAGGGATGGGCACAGGGATGGGGATGGGATGGGGATGGGGATGGGCACGGGCAGGAGCCGAGCCCACGGAAGGCGCAAGGCAAAGCGCGAAGCAGCGGGGGCACAGCTCCCTCCCAGCGCCTGCCAGCGACTGATATTTTTAGGACTCGAGTTTCCTCCCACACCATTTTTTTCAGGTTTTAGGCTGCTGCCAGTGGTGCTGATGCTTGCCTGCAGCCTCGACACTTGTCCTGTCAGGTTTGGGGAGACTGGGAGCGCTGGAGCATGCGTGGCCCCGGGGCAGGGGCTGTGTTTGTTGGTGTGTGTGTGCGCACGGTGTTATCGAGCTTCCTGGGTTTGCAGTGGGCTTGATGGTATCTCATGGTACCAGGATGGCTTCTGGAAATGCAAGAAAATGATGGTTCCTTCCCTTTTATTCTGCTCACAGAAAGTTTCTAGCTTTTATGGACTGGAAGCTACAAAACAGGTGAGTTAAAGGCAGAAACACAGGAAAGCAAATGCAGAAAGCAGGTTTTTTTTGTCTGCTTTAAAGCAGTTTGATGAGTGGGGGCTGGTTCTAGCAGGAGGCATCCAGCAGCTTGGGGCACTTCCCTCTGCCAGTGAGCCATGGCAGGGCAGCAGGCCCTGACTCAGTTTGCTGTTTGGAGCCATTTCCCACAGAGAGAGCTGAAGAGTACCTTTTCTGGACCAGGAGGGGCTGGCGTTGTCCTGCTTCAGTTCCAGTTTAACCAGGTAATGCTTCACAAGCCAGGGTGCCCTGAAAAGCATACCCTGAAAAACAGAAAGGTCATCCTGCAGCTGCAGGTAGGGAGGCAGAAAGGACTTGCAGGCTGGGAAAGCCTAACTCAGAATGATAGAGTGGCTTGGGCCAGAAGGCAGCTTCAAGGTCCTCTCTTTCCAGCCCCCTGCCATGGGTAGGATGGCACCAGTCAGACCAGGTCGCTCAATGCCCCATCCAACCTGAGCCATGCCACATGCAGGAGGGAGGGGAGCAGGGACAGGAGCAGATCAGTGGGCAAAGCCAGGGCCTGCAGAACCAGGGACTCCATGGTGCCCTCTCCCTACCCTCCACTGAAAAGGTTTTAGTATTGGTTTTAGGGCTTCTTTTTTTTTTCCCCTTAGCATTTATTATTTAGGATAGAATAGAATCATTAGGTTGGAAGAGACCTTTTAGATCATCCAGTCCAAACATCAACCCAGAACTACCACTGTAACCACTAAACCACATCATCCAGCACCAGACCCAGATGCCTTTTAAACCCCTCCAGGAATGATGTCTCCACAACCTCCCTGGGCAACCTATTCTGATGCCTGACTGTCCTAATAGTGAAAAATTTTCTTCTAATACCTAATCTGAGTCCCCCCTGTCTCAGCTGAAGGCCTCTGGTCCTCTCACTGCAGTCACAGTAGAGGAGACCAGCCCCCACTTCACCACACTCTCCTTTCAGGGAGTTGTAGAGAGGGATGAGGCTCCCCCCGAGCCTCCTCTTCTCGAAACCAAACAAACCCAGCTCCCTCAGCCGTTCCTCATAATCTTACCATTTTAAAAATAATTATTATTTTAGAGATTTTTTTAAGGCTTCTTTTCAGGGTTTTAAGCAAAGTCCCACCCCAATCCCTGACCGGGGGCTCTTATGGGGGCTGGGGAGCGGGGGTGTCTCGGGGGATGCCGCGTCTCTCCAAGCCCCTGCCCCAGGAGCAGCCCCCGTTCCCCACTGCCCCGGCCCCGAGCGCGCCCCCGGGGCCGCCCCCCGCCGCGAGCGCGCACCTGGACAGACAGCCGTGCCGGCCGGCCCACGGACCCGCGCGGGCCCGCCCCTGCCGCCCATTGGCGGGCGCGGGGGGCCGGGCCGGGCCGGGCGGGCCGGGCGGGGAGCGACGCTCGCCCGCACTCTGTAGGACTACATTACCCATGAGGCAGCGCTGCCGCCGCCGGAAGTGTGGTGTGGCCCGAGGGTTTGTGGGAAGTAGGGCCTTTCCTTTCCGTCGCTGGGCGCCATCAGGTGAGGGCCGGTCCGCGCTCGGCCTTTCCCTCAATCCGCGGCCATCCCGGGATCCGGGCGCCCATCCGCCCGTCCCGCCGCAGCGCCCGCCCGTCTCCGGCCGGGATGGGGCTGCTGCTGCGGCGCGGAGCCGCTGGGAAGCCGGTGGAGGAGGGCCCGCGGGCTGCGCCTCGGCGGGGCGGGGAGGGGAGCGGGGCAGCCCGGGTGGCCCTGGCGCGCCACAGCGGGAGTGGGTCGGGGACAGACGGCGCGCCCTGCTTTGCTCCGGGTTTGTCGTTTGATCGTGGGGATTTTTTTGTGCCATTAGGCCGTGAAAGGGTGGGGTGGCTGGGGATGGGAATGGATGAGCTCTAGCTGGGCAGGTTCAAACAAGAGGGGTATCCAAAATCACACCCGAACTGTTTGTGGAGTGGTTTACGTGTAAATAAAGTGAGCTGCCTCTATCTGATGGTGAGTTGGGCTGGGGGCTTGGTGGAGTTCAGGTGCACGTGCTGATTGCTGCAGATCTGTAAGGCCTCAGAGGTTTTTGGGAAAACAGCAGTAAACATGATGACAAAATAAAGTAATATGTCATTTTTTTAAACGCCTTCAACTATTAAGATATATCAATTTAAGACATATTCACATTATATTCATGTTATTAAGACATTCAGTTCAGAAGAGGGAGTTTGTTATAATCATTGTTTTCTAAAGACAAAATTTGACCTGTAAGAATTTTGTATTGGGCCCTTGCTCTGCTGAAGGCAATACAGACTACCCCCAATGGTGCCCAGCAGAAACAATTTTTAAAAACAATTTAAAAAAACCTCCACAGGGCATCTGTGGAGCGTAACACAAATGTCAGCAGCAGGAGGACACTGAGATGTGACACTTTCTTTTAGTATGACACGGTCAGTGAGGCTTATTTTACTTAAAACCCAGTTTCAGTGGATGTGGAGGGAGGCCTTGTCTCTCCTGGGATGTGGGAGACACCGTGTGAATAGCTCTAAAGAAGCAAAAGTCCCAATCCAATTAATTCCTTAAGCAACTGTTAAACTTCCACTTACTAATAAAACTTACTTTAAGTCAGAGTTAACAATAACTCCTCACAGTCCTGTAGGTCTTGATAGATTTGTGTGTAAAACTCCATCCAGGTGTTAATTGTTGGGTTCAGTAGTATCAGACATAGCGCAGCTGAAGTTTTCTCAGTTGAGGAATTAAACACTCCAGAATAAATAAAAGAGGAGGAAAATGGCTGGGAATGGTGACTGCAGGGTGTCATGCTGAAGGCTGCCAGGTGTGATCCATGTTCCCAGATGTGTCAGTGGTACAAAGAAGCGTGAGAGCTCCCTGTCTTCCAGTGCTGCTCCGTGTGTGGTTTGGTGGAAGATGTTCCAGCTGGGAATTGTTCTTGCTGCAGTGTTTCACTGAGCTCTCCATCCAGCAGGTAGACAGCCATGGGTGCCTACAAGTACATCCAGGAGCTGTGGAGGAAGAAGCAGTCGGATGTGATGCGGTTCCTGCTGCGCGTGCGCTGCTGGCAGTACCGCCAGCTGTCGGCCCTGCACCGCGCCCCGCGCCCCACGCGCCCCGACAAGGCCCGCAGGCTGGGCTACAAGGCCAAGCAAGGTAATGGCACCCACAGGCCAGGTCCCTGTGCCTCACCACGAAGGGACATGGCTTCCTGCAGTGACAGCAGTATCAAAGTGAAACTGAAGTATCCCTCAAGAAACTGAAGTGTCCTGCATGAAATGAACAGGATATCGTAAATGTCCTCAGCTGGTAGCAGTGCCCACAGCCTAAAACCATAACTTCACTTAATTTCACATCTGTGCCTTCTGTTGTGTTCTAACAGGTGAAGCTCAAGTGAGCTTTGGCCTCAGTTTTTGTTCTTGTGCAGCGTTAGTGCCACACAATTGAGCAGGGGTTTTAGTTGGGAGATGTCCTTACTCTTCCCAAGTTTTGTCATCTGTTACTTTGACTGTTTTCAGGTGACTGAACTGTAACCTTCTAGCACCTTGAAAAGAGCTACCAAGAGATCTGGACAGAGACTTGCACAAGAGCATGTAGTGACAGGACAAGGGGAATGGTTTCAAACTGAAAGAACAGGTTTAGGTTAGATGCTAGGAAGAAACTCTTTACTGTGAGAGTGGTGAGGCACTGGAACAGATCGCCCAGAGGAGTTGTGAGTACCCCATCCCTGGCAGTGTCCAAGGCCAGGTTGGATGGAGCTCTGAGCAAGCTGGTCTTGTGGAAGGTGTCCCTGTCCATGGCAGGGGGCTTGGAACTGGATCTTTAAAGTTCTTTCCAACCCAAGTCATATTATGACTGTTTTACAGCTGCATGCACTTGAGCAAGATTATGGAGTTTGTACTGTCATTGAAAAACAGTTACTGGTCAGGAAAAGAAATGGGATAAGTGGCTATCCATGTGGAACTTCTGGAAATCCATTTAAAAACCCAGTATGTTTATTCACAAAGAAAATAAAAAGCTAGGACTTGACACTTCTGTCACTGTCTAGTTTTGTCATTTCTCAGTGACGAGATTTCAGCAGGGTTTGTGGATGGCTTGAGCTCAGTGCTTTTTGAGTGCTGCCATCTGAATTGTGCAGTTTGGGTAGTGATTCTGCTGGTTGGTGGGTTTTTTTTATGATTGTATTACAGTATAGCTGTAGCTGATCTTAGTTGGTTTGGGACTGGATAGTGAAAAGGTGCCATAAGCTCTGCTTTGGAGCCAAAACCAGTTGCCTCAGGATATCACTTTCCTTACTCAGTTGTAATGAAAATAACAAAACCATCTTGCACTATCCACCCCAAGTTGTAAATTTTGGTAAAAATTGGTAAAATGACTCTGTGTTGCAGCATTTCATGTACATTTGGGGGATTGGAAATGCAGTACAATTGCTGCTAGAATTGCTGTAGTTCCTGAGTCACTGTCTGTTTCAGGTTATGTTATTTACCGTGTCCGCGTTCGCCGCGGTGGCCGCAAACGCCCAGTCCCCAAAGGTGCAACCTATGGTAAACCCGTGCATCATGGTGTTAACCAGCTCAAGTTTGCCAGGAGTCTTCAGTCTGTAGCAGAGGTGAGTGTTTTGGTTATTGCTCACAAATTTGGGGCGGAAAGTTTTAGTCTGTAAAAGCTGAAAATACTCAGAGACAAAAAATACAGAATCAAACCAGCTGTTTTATTAATGAGTTGTTAGTAAGATTTTGAATAATGATGGCAGGAAAGCAGCAGTCTTTTAAAACTCTATTGAGACAATAAAAAACAAACTTCTAAAATGGGGTCTATGGAAACCACTTGAGTGGTTTAGTGAAGTTCATCCTTCTCAAGTATGCCACAATATTTGTTATGAAAAACACATAACTAGTCCAAGCCACAGTAAAATAAAGAGCTAGGCATGAGAAATAAGAACTTGCATGTGCTAAGGTGTGGATCACCAGCTGTAGGTGATGTCCTTTCACAAAGTACACGTGAGTTCCTGTCTTAAAGCCTGTAGCACCTGTTTGTGTAGTGGTGCTGCACAGCAGCCTTAGATGTATTGCAGGAGCTGGAGGCAGTGTGCCAGAGACCTTTTGCTTCTTTATGAAAAACTGGTACCTCACAAGCACACAGCTTGGTGGTTAACCTATTTTTAGGTGAGATCTTGTTACTGAAATGCTCAAAATGTAAACTTTGATTTGATGAGATCTTGTAAGCTTCATTGCTATCACAGTTGTAGTCTGGAAGAGATGGAGTTCTCACCTTTACAAAAAAACCCTCTTTCAGTGGATTAGAGTTAATACCAGGCTGCATTCTCAAACTAGACATTGTGGAAGAAGGGTGAGTGTAATTGCCTTTCCATCTTGAAGCAGAAGACTTTTCTGTTCTCAGGACTTCTAAAATATTGCTGAGTGACTTCTGCTAGTTAAATATGGTGGGGTTTTTTTTTCAGGGAAAAATATAAATGGGACATGCTTATTTAAAAGAAACACAGATGATGAGTTTGAATTAAAAATGCTATTCTGTTTTCAGTGCTCATGGCATTGTCTTCATATGTGTTACTCCCAGATACCTGAGGGCTAATGACATGCTCACTTAGGACAGCTATGGAAGAGGTTATTTGCCCTCAGTTTTAGCTTCAAATTTTCTGAATCTGACACAGTCTTTCCAGAAGATTTATATTTTTCAGATTACAGAAATACAAAGCCTCAGTTGGAGCTCCCATCCTCAAATAAAAGCTGGTTGAGGATGGTTGGTGTTCTAATATTTCATACAGGTGTTGCTCTCACACTAGAATAAAAGGACTTAAAAATATGTTATTCCATGTGCAGAAAATAGTCAAGCTGTTTAGGGAAGCCTGAAACAATAGGTTAAGATCACATTGGGGAAGAAGATGAATGGAGTCCACTAGTTCATGCTTCCCTATAGTGATGATAAAGTTCTACAGTTAAACACAATGTGTCTTAAATACGGAGTATTCTTGACAGGAGAAGCAGATTGAGTTGCATAATTGCTATTTTCTGCTTTGTTTTGTTTTCTGAACTAAGATTGTGTCTTCCTAACCACAAGTGAGGATAGGAGTAGCACACACTAATATGCCAGC
This sequence comes from Melozone crissalis, assembly GCF_028551555.1. Taxonomy (NCBI): domain Eukaryota; kingdom Metazoa; phylum Chordata; class Aves; order Passeriformes; family Passerellidae; genus Melozone; species Melozone crissalis. Next base: position 39,021,574 of record NW_026535794.1, read on the forward strand.
AGTGGTGCAAAGATTTGTTGCGTCAGCTATTCCTTTACTCCTACCAGTACAGGCTTACACTCTGCAGAAATTTCTTTCTCCCCTGTAGCTTTGGATGTGGAAATTAATCACTTCCATAACTTTCCATAAAAGGTTGTTCCATCACCCCAAGTGCAGCTAATGCTCTTCATATTCATGTTGAAGTTATTCTTAACGTTGTGTTTTTACTGACTGGGTGCTTCTGTGTACAAGGAGTTCTTTCTTTTGTCAACCAAGCACCTTCCTGCTTGGTTGACAAATCCTGTTTCATGCAGGAATCCAAACAGCCTTTTTTTTTTGTAACACAGTTTTCTTTTCAGTTGCACCTTTGCAGCTGTAAGGGGATGGGTTTTTATAGGAAAAGAGGTTGTCCTAGGGAAAATGGAAATTTCATGTTTGAGTTGGTAATCTTTCTGCATGAAGAGTGTCCTGCATCCATGGTTTGACAGCCTGTCGCATTTATTTTTGCCTCTAGGAGCGTGCCGGCCGTCACTGTGGGGCTCTGAGAGTCCTGAACTCGTATTGGGTGGGCGAGGATTCCACTTACAAGTTCTTTGAAGTGATCCTGATCGATCCCTTCCATAAGACCATCCGGAGGAACCCCGATACCCAATGGATCACCAAGCCCGTCCACAAGCACAGGGAGATGCGTGGGCTGACGTCGGCCGGGCGCAAGAGCCGCGGCCTCGGCAAGGGCCACAAATTCCACCACACCATCGGGGGCTCGCGCCGTGCCGCCTGGAGGAGGCGCAACACCCTGCAGCTGCACCGCTACCGCTAAGCCTTGTGAGCGCGGCCACCCAATAAAGATCATGCTGGTTGTTCAATTCAGCTGTGCTTCTGCTGCTTCTTGGGTCGTGTGGATAAGCGTAGCATTCTCCGGGAGTTCGGGTGTTTCCGTATTTTGACAGGCTTTTGAAAATGTGATTTGATACTTGTGGAGATTGTAGGCCCTGAGTATAGTGTTCTGTGATGGGTTTCACTTTGGATAATGTGGAAGGACGTGTGCAGTGTGTATTGAAAGCCCAAGGGCTGGTCCATGTTCTTTTTTCTCTTTTATTTAGTCACTGTTTGTAGGTTAGGGTCTGTGTTTGTCCTGTGCTTGGACTGAAGGCCAGCTTTGATCTTGTGCAATGAGATGTAAACTGAAAGTGCTCATTTATTTTTTATGGGTAATTAAATACTAATGGCTGTTTTATTTTTCAAGTTCTGTTTTTTTTGTACTTCAGTGTCAAACCAGCTCTTGGGCCTCTCAGCTACAAACATTGTCTAAATCAGCTAAGCGCAGAATAGAAAGGTAAAGCTTGCTCTGTTCATTGCGGTGCACAGTATTAAAAATGTGGACACATTTCAAAGAATGATAAGATTTTAGGCTGAATAGTAAAATACTGACTGTAGAGTAGGTATTTCACTTGTCAAGATTGATGAGCAGACAGTTTCTTAAACCTTCCTTTGATAACGGTACAGAAAACATGCATCTGTGTTAAAGAGCTGCATTCTGATTTACTCTGCCTGGTTAGGTGGTAGAACTAAACACATTTGGGTAGCAGTTACAGATGAATGTATCTAGACTACTTTTTGTGAAATCACAGTGTGACCTTTTCAGCATGAAGTCAGTTTGCACATAAAGGCTGGGAAATTAAATGCAGGTCCTGGTAGATTAGGTGGATGGCTGTCATAGCTTCCGCAGATTCTGTATTATATCCATTAGGTAGTGACAGGAAAAGAGGTTGATAGAAGGCTGTGAAGAAGGTTGACAGAAGTAGCTGTGTCTTCTGTCTTCCTGGAACTTCAGCGTGGTATGTGGAATGTTTTGGAGTTTTTTCCTGAAACATGGTAAACATTGAAACATGTTAAGATTTTCCCCTCAACTGAGAAATTCACTTAATACTCCACTGTGTTCATAAGTGTAAGTTCCTACAGGAGGGTGGTAGTCTAAGGAAGAGACATTTTGGCAGTGTGTTCTCAAAGCCAGGAATTACAGCTCAAGGTGGCAATTTTTTTATGATGTTTTGTTTGGTTCAAACAAGAAAAATGCAAAATAATCTGTTAAAAAGTATTAAAGCTATCTGTTCTAAACATGGGAGATTTTTTTAGCCACTCTATTAAAGTGTCACTGATGTTCCTGAAAGGTAGTCCTGTGATGTTGTAGGACAGGAAGTGGAAGTTCCTCGGAGCAGATTTGATGAGTGAGGTCTCCCCTGAGCATGGAGGGGGTTATTGCAGAGAGGGGGCTGCTCTGTCTGCTTTGTAGATTTAATGGCTTCAGGTAGTGCCAGTATGGCAAATGTGTGCATTCCATTGGAATTATTTTAGATAACAGAGTAGGAATCAGGCTCTCATTTTAGAGCCCAGCTTTTCAATTCATTAGCTGTACAGAGCATGTTTGAGCAACATGGTCTAGAAAAAGATGTCCCTGCCCATGGCAGGGGATTTGGAACTAGATCTTGAAGGTTCTTTCAACCCAAATCTATGATTTTTTTTTTTGGCAACACTTCAAGACTGGTGATAATGTACTGGGGGTTGTTAAGCTGTTTGGGACCTTTGTCATTGATGGGGGAGGGTGACAGCAGGTGACAGGGCAGTCAGCACTAACGCTGTGTCAGCTTTCAAACCTTGCAGCACATGGTAGGTGTCTGGCAGGTGGTTGGTCTAGAGACCTACCTTAGGTTGGCCCTTGTGGTCCTGTAATTCTTTGAACTTTAAAAGAAAATACTGTTCCCTCTGAAGTTTGTTGAAAACTGCTGATGACAGTGTATCTAAAGGAGTGTGGTATCTAGCAGTCCAGTGAGGGAATTTGAAACAGATGGTGGTGCCTTCAGAGGATGCTCTGGGTTTGTATAGCTCATTCCAAGTCCTTGAGATAGCCTTTGTGTCTTTCCACGCTACAAGTGTCTCATGCTCTTAAAACAGGATTTTGGTTTTGAAGGGACATTGCTGTGCAGAATTTATGTGAAGTAGAAAGACTAATTATATTTTACTAATCTTCATTTTTAAAAGGCAAAACATTGAGGAAAACCTTTTTTGTTTGGGGTTCTTGGCTTGGGAAGCCAGGGTTAGAGAGAGGTTATGTGATCTCTGCCTTTCCTACTTGATTCTTGAACCTGTTGTGCAAGTTCAAGAGATTGCAGGTAGTCTGTGTTCCTTAAGATTATGGTAGAAACCAGTCACCTGAGACAGTCCTAGTGAGAGGCTGCAATGTGAGTTCAGTCCTCCCCAGACACCATGGGTCTGCCTGAAACAGGGACACTAAGCTGTAGCTGAAGGAGGGCAGGGGGAGGGAAGAGGAAGCTTCAGGAATTTCACTAGGCAAATCTATTAAGACATGGAGGAATCTAGTAATCTGTTTCCAAGCCATCTACTTGGCTCTGTTTGCAGGGCTGATCATTTCTCAGTCTGAGCAGGCATGTTTTGGATGTAATTAAAAGAGCTGTCTGGTTTCTATGCAAGACAAAATGAATACCGCAGTTAAACTGCAGAGAAGTGGGGCTGCACAGTACCAGGCTGGTTCAGCCTGGTTTAGGTGCTGTTGAAAATAGTTGACTGTAAGCTTTTATTAGGCTGGATTTCACTTTTGTGTCAGCTGCCTAGATTAGTTAATCACTCAGCTTTTGGTACAAGGTGAGGACCTGGCAAGGGCACTATTTCTGTCCCGAAGGGTGGGATGTGTAAAAACAGATTGTGTGATTTAGGATGTTCTTTAAATAAGCAAGTAGGAAACTCCCTTCCACATAGCTAATAGAAGTGCTCATTACTTGGCAACACGAGCTGGGTTGCAAAGCAGGGACTCACTAATCAACAGCGAGTGTGATTGTTTCCTTGCTTTGTCTCCGAAGCACTGGGAATCTCTGCAAGGCAGCTGTGTGCGGCTGGGAGAGGCACGCTGGCACCATGCCTGCAAAAGGCACAGATGCTGCTGGAGGAGGCAGTTGGCTCCTTCCTTGCAGCAGAAGGTCATGGAATTTCACTGGTGATTTTTGTGGGGGCCTTAGAATGAAGTAATTAGCGATGGAGGAGAGTTATAGCTCGACTTTCTCACTTATCTCTGTCCTTGTAATGCAGCAGTTGTTCCCTAGCCTTGACCCAGTAGAGAAAAGTGACTGCCTGTGAAGAGTTCTGTACAGCTAATGAATTAAAAAGCTAGGCTCTAAAAATAGATCCTGATTCCTACTCTATTATCTACTCACTCTCCAGGCTGGGAAAAAACACCATATTTTTGTACATCCCTTCTCTTTTCCAGCAGACACAAGTCTAGTTCGGAGAGTATCAAGCCAAAATACTCAGAGTGATGGAAACACTGCTGCAGCCACAAAAAAATCCAATTTGGATTTGAATTGGATGCTCTTTTCTGGGGCTTTGAGCAACCACCAACTTTTTGATCCAGTCCTTTTAAAGTAATTGTTTGAAATGTAAAGCTGTATGAAAGGAAGGAGAGAGCCTGTAGGTTGTTCTCTTTATGTGTCAAGGTTCTGAATCAGCTTCAATTTAATAATTACACACAGAGTGTTTAGGTTGCAGAGCCTCGCTCCCTACAGTTAGGAAGTGTCTGAGCTACACTGCTTACACAACCTTTAATTCAGTGGCTGTCCTGCTCTTACCTAATGGGCCAGAGGAGGCCTCTGGCAAAGCCAGGACTGGAACCCTGTTCTTCTGGACCCCTTGTCACTGCCTGAAATTTAAGAGAGCATGCTTCTCTTTGGTATCAAATGATGTTCAATGATATAATTAAAGGCTCTTATTGTAATGAAGATGACAGTCAATCTCATTAAATACTGTCATCTCTCCATCATTCAGGGAAATTGAGATCAGGGGTATCCTGGAGATCAGAGAGCAGATGAATGATTAAATTAAGCCTGGCTCTGATAAGACCAGTGCTGGCTGACACTGCTCTCTCAAATGGCGGGTACCCCTCTTCCAAGCCTTCTCAGGTCTCCCTGCTCTTCTGGTGCCAGGCTTTGGGAAAACCTCTCTAGTCAGTCTGTTGGACCCTAGCTGACTCCATAGGGGTTTTGCAGTCTGTATCTCTTTGCACAAGAGCAGCAGAGGAGTGCCTCTGGACCCAACCTGGCTGTCCGTGTGCAAGTTGAGGAGACAGAGGAATGGAGAGGCACATGAAGGGGAGGGGGAGAACCAGAGGAGAAGTAAAAAAAAAAAGAAGAAGAGAACAAGTAAGCTGGCTTTCAGTGGGGCTTGTTAGTACTCTGGTGCTGCTCAGGGGCAGGAACACCTGATAGACAAGGCCACAGCTAGCCAGGGTCCCTCAGGGCTCATCAGCCAGGCCTGTGTGGGGCAGTGCCCACAGTATAAACCTGGCTGAACAAATCTACAGCTCCTCAGAACAGCTCCACCGTGTCTCTGGTATCAATCTGCTCTCCTGAAACACCAGGCAGCGGCTGCACTTCACCAAACCTAGAGCAGGAGGACAGCTCCCAGTTGGTGCTGTGAAGTAAATGTCCTGTGTCCGGTGCTCAAGCCCTCCATGTTCCAGGCCTGTCACCAGGCTGTGTGTCACTAGAGCAGCAGGCAGAAACCAAGACCCTGTTAACTCTGCACTGTGCTCACGAGTGTAACGAAAAGGAGTCGTCATCCCCTGAGAGCTCATCCACCAAGCAGAGGAAGTAGCTCATTAGTCCAGTGTTCACTCATTCATTTATTCATACAGTTTTCTTGCAGCATTGTTTTTCTGTGACTAACAAGCAATTATTTGAACCCTTTCCTTGTATGAGAATCGCAGCCCTTCAACTCATCTGCTGTTACAATCCACCTGCCTCTCTCACGGGTTTCATGATTAGTCAGATAAGTTTAGATAGCAAGTTACACAACCTTTATAAATTATGTGTTTTGAGCTTTGTGTTTTCAGCTCTTTCAGAGCCATATATAAAAATAATGTGTTATAAGTTGCTTTGTTTGCAACTATTTGGAAAGCAGTTTTGCCAAGGCACAGTTAAACAAAGTCATAATGAACCTTTCAAGCAAAACAGAAAGTTTTGTATTATTTTAACTTTGCAAGTTACTGCTATGGGTGTTGGTGGAGAACATCTGCTTAAGATCTTTTTTACAGAAAAGGACACAAATTAAGATTCAGCTACACAGTGTAGCTGAAAAGTCAGTGTGCAAGTAAAAGGACTTCTCTTGAGGTTTGCTTTTTTTAAAATAGAATTATAGAAAATACTTGATTCAATTGGTTCTGTTGAATCTGTAGAATCTAACCCCCAATCTTAATCTAAGTAGTTTTATTTCTGATGGATGCCTGGTAGTCCTTTCTTAAGAAGCAGAGTCTAAAATCCATATAAGCTAATAGTAAGATACTAAGTTTTTAATTTTAGACCAATGATTTGTGCTGCGAAGCTGATTGCTGCCCATTGTAAACAGCAATTTTAAAGCAATAATTACACCATATCAATGGGAAACACAAAATAAGCTGATTACTGTAAGTTACACTGAAAATCCAACTCTTAGATTTATGATTTATGTTGCTGAGAAGGAAAACAGAAGTGAAAACACCATGAAAAACTGAATCACTATTCTGACTCCTGAGACTAAATGAAAATCTCCAGTATAGTTATTACTTTCATTGGCTAGTTTAATAAAAAATACAAGAATCATAAAACTATGTAAAGCATATGGCATACATGAGTTCTATTTCCTCCACTGATGGTCCCATCTGTTTAGAACTTAAACTTCAAAATGCCTCTCTAGCAAACAATCTCACCTTCTAGTAGGTGCTATTCTGACCACATGCTGAAATTTTAACCTGTTTTAAGAAAAAAAAATTAAGAGAAGTTTTGAGCATGAATAATTTTGTTAGCCAAATTATGACTGTTGAAATGAACCACAGATATGAAACTTGATGGTTTTTGCAGATGCTGCAAATTGTCCTAGAATCACATTAATTGCATTACAGCTTGAGCACTGAATTGTATGGTACTTTCATAGGAAGTGTGTAATAGCAGTAAAGGCTGAAGCAATTTTGTCCTGTGCAGGGAGTTAGAAAACCAGGGAAGTGGCTGCCTTCCATCTTCCCCCACTTTGGCCCACCCTGAAGGGGTAACCCTGGACCAGCTCTTTCAGCACCCACCAGCCAACCCAAGCTGCCTCATCTCGTTTATCCTGGGTTTATTTACATCCCTGTGTGACAGCTACTGCTTGCTGCTGACTCCGTTCTTTTTGTTGTTGTTGTTATTCAGTAGGAGTGAGATTGCCAAAGTTGTGGTTGTTTGGTTTGTAAAAGATGAGCTGGTCAGCCTCTTGTGCCAATGCTGTTGTCACAAGAGCTGATTGTGATTGTCTGTCAGGCATGGTGGGGAGGAGCAGAGGTGGGAGAGCCGTGGGGCTGAGCAGAGGTGGGAGAGCAGAGGTGGGAGAGCAGTGGGTATGGGCAGAGGTGGGAGAGCAGTGAGTCTGAGCTGGCGAGCTCTGAGGTGAGACCTCCTTATTCCAAGACAGACACAGTGTAATGTGTCTTGCTGGGTGGGATCTGTGACCTAGCACTGAATTATGATTTGGCATTGCCTCAAAGGGAAATAAAACAAGAAAAAAATGTGAATGGCCATGCAGGGCCAGCCCAGAGGCCTAATGGGCACAGTGCCTGCTTTTGACAGGGACCAGCCATGGGCATTTGGAAAAAGGCTGGTGAGTGTGGAGCAAGTCCAGCCCCACATGGAGCATCTCCAGTTCTCTGAAGAGCAGGGTAAGGATTTCCTCACACTGTGGTTGCCCTCGTGCCAGCAGCCACCCAGGACAGCTGCAAGCTGTGACATCCAGCACTGGCTGGGAACTCCCACAGGGCTTCTGGCTCAGCAGGTGCACGGGCTGGATCCGTGTGCAGCATGGCATCTGAAGGCAGATAAAGAGAAAATTACTGCCTTGACTCATAAGTGCCTCCTGTAATTTGAAATGGGAAGTGGAAATACAACCTGTTTTGATGGTCTGCTCCTGGAAGCTCACTGAACCAGAGACTTTCCAGATGACTCAGAGCAAGATGGTTGTTTGCTGAGAACTGCTGTATCAAGGATTTGGCAGGATTATATAACAAGCCATTGTCCTTCACCCCAGTAATGTGTCTTCTCTGTGAGACTAATGCTTAGCATTCACCAGTGTGAGGAACAGCAATAAAACAAAATGGCAAGTGCCTGGAGGCATCTTCAGGATGCAGCTGAGCTCCTGCCTGGAACAGATCTATTATTTGCTTCTAGACATTGCACTCCAGTTCAGGAAAACGAGATAAAATTTCACTGCTAGCCTCATGATGCCACCCATTCCTTTGCAGTGGTCCTGCTTAGGTTGTGTTTGCCATAGTGTACCTCACTGTGTTTAGCAGGAGCACCAGAACTAGTTGTGGAGAATGTACCTCTTTCTTTGCTAAGGATCAGAGAGTGAACTCTTTGGGAACTGGAGCAGGGCTGGCTAATTTTGTGTGCTTGAATTTTGCTATGTCTCTTTAAGTGCCCCTCCTGGAAAAGACTGCACTGGATTGTGCTTTGGTGAAAATTATCAGTGTTTGTAGATGAAGGTTAAGAAGATCCTTTCTAGGATGCATTCTCCCACTTCACAGGAAGAAAAACCAACAAATATCCTCCACACAAACTCCGGCAAAAAAACAAACAAAAAAATGAAAACCCAGAAGAAACAGGAATGGTCTTTTTTGTCAATGTCTGACATCAACTTTTTAAGAAGATAATTGATTGTGTCAGGGAATTCCAAGAGTATTTCCAGTCCTTGGAACTATGTTTGAAACTAATTAACTCTGTTCCAGCCAAAACCAGCACAAGACCCAAGCTGGGAATTGTGTTTATTTGCTGATGTTCATGTAACAAGAGATGAAGTGACCATGATGATTTTATTAAAACTGCAAGCGCCTCACCAGGAGGTTTTGTGGGTTTGCCTGTGATCACTAGAAGGAATGAGAGAATTGGCTTCCTTCCCTCTTATTTGTCATGGTTTAGAGCAGAAAGTTCTTACTCTGACTTGATGCAGGGAGCCAGTTTTGCTGCATGTGAAGCTGGTAGCTGAATCTGGCTAAATGCACGTCTGCCTTTATTCACAAGACTGATAATGTCCAGCTCTGTTTCCATCCCATCAAATACAAATAGTCCCTTAGCAGGAACACTGTTGTGTCAGGAGTAATCTGGGCAAGTCGCTGAGGCATGACACAGCCAGACCCAAGATTCAGGACAGACAGAGAGGTCAGCATTTCCACTGCCTGCACAAGTGCCAAAACTGCAAGTCAGATTAGTTTGGATACACAGCAATGTTTGTACCCAGAGCTATCCCACCAGCATATTTCTAAGGCCCTACAAATATGATTTGGATCTCATGCTGGTGTTTTGGTGTTACACCCTTCTGCTTTCAACAGAGTTATTCCAGATTTATCTGGAACTTGAGTTATTTTAAGAAGTGCTGTGTACTTGCAAATGCCTCAGGTTTGTTTCTAGTAAGCTTTTGCTCTTGCTACCAATGCCTTGCAAAAGGTTTTATGAGAGAGACTCAATTTGTTTTAACAGTTAAGTTTTTATAGCTGGAAGCAATTTTCTTTAGTGTAACATTTCAGGAGCCCTTTATGGCTAGCGATATTTCATGGAATGCCTGAAGATTGAGACCTACTGCATGACTTTATCATGTATAAAGCTTATTATCTGACATAATTTGGTGCATAGCAGGCTTATTTATTTAAAAGGTCACACAATCATATTTCACCCCTGGTAATGGCATTTTTATCCATTTAATAGGTTTATCCTAAAGCATATTTATTCCTAATGCATTTTATTCAGAAGCCAGTTAATAACTTTAACTCTTTAGGCTCTTAGCAGGATACAGAAGCCAGCTTTTCAGAAGAAGAGTTTGACCACCTGGGCCTAATCATGCAGCACACAAGGTCCAATACAGAGTCCCATGCATCATCTCTTGATTCAACACAGCACCTTGAAGCTGTAAGTCATCTTCTGGACTCCAAGTGAGACAACAATCAGGGGAAAAAAACACTGTGCTGTGTAGAGCCTGGAGCTGTCTTGGCCCTTGAGCTGCCAGCTGTCCTTTGGGTAGTTACAGATAATAAGTCTCAGGGGAAAAATGCATTTTAGTTTATTTCCCAGAAAATTCTTTCAGATTTGACTGTAGTTGCCTTTGTTTTGCCCAGACGTAAAAGGCAGTTCTCACTCTCTGGACCAGTGCACAGGGACCAATGGCACCTGTAATGAAAGCTGTTCATTTTCTACAAACTCATGATATTTAAGGCCCAGATGCAAGTCATGTTTGCCTCTGTTGGTGACTGAGCTGGCTTTTCTCTGGAATTTTTCTTGTAAATTACACCAGCGATCACAGTAAGTTTGTGCTGCTGCAGAGGGGAGAAGAAAGGGTGATACATAAAGCCTTGCAGGAGCTGGGGCTATAATTCCTGTCTGTGTGTCCCCTTCATACAACCTGCAGAATTTCCCCAGAACAAGGAGAAGGCATCATTTGCATCTCTGCTCTGCCCGGGGTGAGCTTTATGTTTGTGTTGTGACACTACATCTCTCCAAGAATGAGCATAGCTTATGAAGAGAATAATCAAACTGAGCTTATGTTTTGGTGGCCTGGAGGGTTCAGAAGGGGAATGGTGGAGCTGAGCTACGAGAAGACTTCTGAAGCAATGGTTTTGATCTGGTGACAGCAGTGACACCACACCAGGGATGTCCTGGCCAGCAGCATGTCATGCAGTGCCAAGGTGACTGCTGCCAGCCTCCAGCTTAGCTAACTTCCTAGAGAGCATCGCTGCTTTGAAATAAGGTGCTCTTCAGGACACTGTGATATAAAAGAGTTGGGAAAAGGCAGAGAAAAATACAAAAATCCAGAATTAGAAGGGTATTTAGTACAAAAGACCCCAGAGTGGGAAATGCAGTTGCCCCTGGAGAGGTTTGGGTGGTGGGGAGAAGGGACTGGCAGCTGTCAGAGCATAAGGCAGCAGGTGGATGCTGACTGTGCCTTCAATACAACACTGCTGATGCCTTCTCTGAGACAGCACAACATGTCAGAAATCACCTGTAGCTAAGTTGTGTGAGTCTTTTTCAGTGAAGGCAAAGGGTAGCTCCTTGTACATCCTTTGCACTATCCATTCTGCTTCTCTCCCAAAAATCCCACTTGGCCCAATCAAGCAGTATATATTCTCATCTTTGTCTCGTTAGGTGATGATTTGATTTCTGAATAAATAGATGATGTACTGACAGATTAAGGAACTTACAGCACAAAAAGAAAAAGGTGGGCAGTGATATTACTGCCATATCAGATAGGCTTGATTAACATAGAATTAATGCTTTATCCTCCTAGACTAAAAGTCCAAGTCATCACCTTCCATTAAAATCTACAGGGGCAGATGAGGCTAGTGGTAATACATCACTATTGCATGAGGTTATTTCCCATCAATTTGACCAGCCCAGGCCACCAGTTGTACCACCAAAGTCTGTGAGAAAAAGCACGCCTGCAATAATGCTGGGTAAGAGAAAAACGTGGCAGGGTTGTGTGCTTCAGGCTATAAACTGACTGCTGAGGAGCTTAATCAGGAAGAGAGTTACCCTATGGGCAAGTTAGTATATGACTGTCTATTATGAGTTTTTATATCTTCCTCTAAGGCTCTGATACCGAGAGACAGGATGTGAGTGCAAGGGGATGGTTTGTGAGCCACATCCTCTGCTTGGTTATACTTAGCTCTGTGACTGCACCACTCCCAGGACCTAAGCTAGCTGCATTTGTGTCATGTAGGCATGCCCTTAATGGGCAGCTTTAAATTATTCTATATTTAGCTTTTGCTTCTTCCTAAAGCATTCTGCACGCATTCAGCCTATGAAGGGATGTGATGACAAGCTAAAGACCTCTGGGACCTCCTTATCAGGATTTCTGTTTGACAGAGAGAAAAAAGTGCACCGACTGAAAGAGCTAGAGATATATATGTTAAATTGGAATGGAGAAAAAGTAGGGCAGGGGGTCAGAAAACACTGTGTAGGGCTTGACCCAAGCTGACTCGAATCGATAGAAAAATTTCCACTGGCTTCCAGAGGCTAAGATTAGTTAGATGACTTCTGGCTATTTATATCGCTTAATGTACGAAAGAAAGTCACAGTTACAGCTATCTTTATAAAGACTTTTAGAGGGCAGTATTTAAGGTAGTTACTGTAGATAGCAAGTGAATCTGCTTTAAAGAAACTGGAAATGCAAGCATGGGTTTGGTATCAGTTGCCTCACCTACGTGTACTTGTATGAACTAGTTCCATCTGCAGTTGTGGAGCACAAATTATTCAGGGCAGACAGAAGGTTTCATGAGGATCTCCTCACACAGACTGACCAGAATGACAAAGAATTTTATATGGGGGAAAATATCTTTTATTCTATTTAAACCATTGTATGCTGTAAACAACCAGGGAAGAGAACCTGGCCTTACTGTAGATCTACTGTGCAAATGTCAGCACTGCTCTGAGCATCAGTCAAAAAGACAAATAAGAGGTTAGGAATTTTTCCTGCGGTAATAAGGAAAAAAAGAAATAGAAAAGTTCAGGAGCTGTTGTGGCATGAAAAAATGCTGCTCCTTGGCACTGTTCAAGTAAACAATTTTTTTTCTCTTAGCAAAGTTTATGTTTTGGGATGAAACTAGTATTATTGTAAATGTGCCAGGCACTGAAGAAATCCAACTCCTCCGAAAGCAGAAACGCCTGCTGATGGAAACTCACACGTTCCTGGCTGATGTGTGGATGTTTACCAGGATTAGGAGGGCCTCTCCACGGGGACAGAAAGGTGCAGGCATTCGGATCCAACCTGAGGAACCACCAGCATTTCAGGCCTGAGGAAAAAGAGTCATCAGCCTCTACATACCTCTGCTGAGGTGGCCAAAGTGCATCCTGTCCCACCATCCAGCTATCGGCTGCACTTAACATTTAAGTCAGCATTAGCTGGTTGCAACAACATTGTGCCATCTCCCACCCAGAGGCAGGACAGATGGGAATCACTCTGCAGCCTCTGGAATTTAAATATGCTGCTTGAGCTGCTCCATGTGTGTGGGCTGGGAGGAAAGAGGGATAAATGTTTGTGTTCCTTCCCAGGGGTGGGAAGGGGTTTGGAGAAGCTGTCTGTCCCACCTTCTGTGCTTTTTCCCTTCTTCTGCCCCTTCATGTTTCAATGCCTCGCTTCAGTCCATTCCCAGAACCACAAGTCTTCTGCAGACAGCAGCAGTAAACAGAGGTTGAAGGATTCTAAGGACTGACCAAACACACAAATTCCCAATCACTCCTCCACTGATCATTCAAGTGCCTGCCCAGCCTTCAGGTTGGAGAGGTGCCATGCCACTGTGAATGCCAGCAGTACACTGCTTCTCCATAAAGCCAGGATTTGTTTTGCCCTTCATGAAAAGCTGAATCCCAGACCCTTGTGGGGACCAGGGAACATCCACTGAGCATCACATCTTTACAGGAATGTTATTTGCCGCTCAGCAAGTAACGCTAAAGCTTTAGCAGCCAAAGTAGAGTCAGAGAAGCTCCTCAAGAAGAAGCCCAGGCACCACGACTTGGCCAGCACCCAGAGCCACAAGCTGTTAGTTAGCCAGGTGTTTGCTTGTGTGGGTTTGGAAGAGGTAGGCAGAAAGAGGCTCTAAGAAAAATTTGACCCTCTTATTACATTGGCAGAGTGGAGTCTTTTTCCAGGTTAGAGGGCAGAATAAAAACCTTAATGCTCTCTAAGACAGTTTTCTTCTCCAAACATTGAAGTGCCTCTCATGGTCTGCTGTGGCAGTCCACAGCTCTGTGCTGAACAGCAGAACTAGAGCACAGGAGTGGATGGGCCATTTCTGACACCTCCTGTGGAAACTCCAGGACAGAAATCGTACTGTTTGCATCCTGTGGCCACCCACAGCCAGCTCTACCTGCTGGACCCTCTCAGGAAACACACCTTTTGGTGCCCTTGATGCGGACAAGGATGCTGTGTGAGGCTGGGTGGTGGGCCCATCATTTGCTTTTTGCCATACTACATCCCTAAGAGAAGTGCTTGGCTCTTGCAAACTGTGTGTGTCTGTAGCCATCTCAGGGAAGGAACCAGAAAGGATGGAGTATGGGAACGCAGAGAGCACTCCTAGGTCTGGATGGGTTGTTCTGAGATAGGAGAGGGAAGCAAAATAAATATATTCTTTTATAGAAGATGGATGGGGATTGGCTTCAGGACTGCCAAGTGTGGCACCAGAGGCAAGAGCGGGCTGAAACTGCTATAATGATCCCTGAGAGTCTCAAAAGTAGATAGTAAAAGATACTAGAGGCTGGAATCTCTCTGGGAGTGACAAAATCCTGTCCTGGCAGTAAATAGGATAGACTGAGATTGAGAGCAATAATGTGATGGCCTCTCCCTACGAACCTGCGTACATTGCCTTTCCCATTTGTCCCGCCAGGCAGGAGCAGCAGCATTTATCCTTGCCCACAAAGGAAGTGAACAAGCAGTCCTTCCCATACTGACCACTCTCAGGAATGGAGTCCATGCACCCATGCACCAAGGAGCCTCCCTTGAGCACCACAAACGGCCTGCAGGCCAGGAGGACCTTTGGTCTGAGTGCCAGTGCCTCCGTACTCATCTTTGGGTGCTTCCACCACCACCTGCAAATTGAAGCCTTATCCAAAATCAAGAGTTCTGTAGGGTTTTTTTAGCACACCCAGTGCAGTTCTGCAGGGTTTTTTTAGCAGACCCTGGGGCTGATGATCCATCACTCAATAAACATTACCCAAACATCTGTTTTGTTAAAATCCAAATATAGCATTAGAAACCCCAGAGACACAGAATACACAGAGAGAGAGAACTTGCTCTGCTGTTGTTCCTGATGTCCAAGCTGGTTTTCTAATAGCATTTGATGTATTCCCTACCTTCTGCTTTGAGTCTGTAGGCCAATTTAATCTGTTGAGAGGTTTGAGATGCCGTGATAGGCTGATATCAAATGTGTTTTATTTGTGCTCTGTCCACAAGGACCAGCAGCCAGGCAGAGGAGCGAGCCAGAGCCCTGAGCACGGGAAGGGAGTTTGGGCCATCGTGCCCTGCACCTGACCGTGCCCAGGGCAGCAGCTCTGCTTGGCTGCCAGTCATGCAGGCAGGGACTGTACAAGAGCCCAGAGGGCAGCATGGCAGGGCTTAGGAAATGTAGTTTAAAACTGGTATGAGGAGGAGAACTGGGAATATGAGGAGCTTTTTCTGTAGGAAATTGGGGCTGGGGGATGAAGGGTCTGGAGATAGTGATGGATACTGAGTGTGGAGCAAGAGGAAAGCTGTATGCCTCCCAGCTGCTGACCATGCACAGGAAAATGGGAAAACTCACCCTCTTACCTTATTCGAGAAGCAGTGAAGCTCACACAAACTGACCTGTTTACCTCATTTGAGAGGAGAGGAAACTCACCCAAATTAGGAGGCAGTAAACTACATTTAGCTGCATTTAACCTCCGCTGGCTAACCTCATTTAACTCCACTGCCTCGCTCTCAGTCTGGGGGTCAATATAGTCCATGAAACCACACATCTGCCTCTGAACCCCGGGGTCAGGGAGGGCCAGAGCTTCACTTTGGGCTCTGTATTAGCTTAATGGAGAGCCTTCCTCAAGTTTCTGCTCCCTTTTTTGCTGTGGTGCATTTTCTTCGCGGGTTTCGTCTGGGAGCGGGAGTCTGGGGACCCCGGTGGGGACACCCCTGCTTTAGGTCCTCTGGGGGTGCATCCCTCCCCCATAGCGGGGGATCTGTTCCCAGGGACATCACTGCATGGTGTAAGGTATTAGAGGCTGGAATCGCTCTGGGAGTGACAAAATCACGTCCTGGCAGAAAACAGGAGAGACGGAGATTGGGATCAACTGTGTGATGGCCTCTCCCTATGGCTGCAGAGGGAGAGACTATGGCTGCAGCGGTGTGTGTGCGCTGCCGAGAGGGGTCTCTCCCGGATATTCCCTTTTCCAGGCAGTGAGAAAACACGCGGTTAAAAGGGCAGGGAGCGCTGACAGTTGGAATTGGGAGCTGTCAGATGCCCGTGTCGGGATAGGAGGGAGCTCGTCAGCTGCGGCAGTCACAGCGGTGGCATTTCCTGCCGGTGCTCAGCGCCGGAGCAGCTGACACACACACACCGCCGCCCCTCACCTTGCCCCGCGGCCGCGGTGGGCGAGCGCCGCTCCGGCTGCGGCTGCGGCAGCCGCGGTGACCCCGGCGGGGCTGTCCCGGCGAGGGGCGGGGGGAGCCCGCTCGGCGCTGCCCCCGCGGCCGCCGCCGCCGCACTGCCCCGCGCTGCCGCACGCTCCCGCCGCACGTGAGCGGGGCCGCCGGCGCGGAAAGTGTGTCACTGGGTGAGGGGGGCGGCCGGGGGCGGGGCGGGGCGGCCGCCGGGGCGGGGCGGGGCAGAGGCGGGGCGGGGCGGGCGGCGGTGCCGCACTCGCTCTGCGCGGCTCCCCGAGAGCGCTTTTGTTGTAAAGGGGAGGGCGCCGCGGCGGGGACGCGCACCCGCTGCTCTGACAGGAGACAGCGCGGTCGCCTCCCTCCCTCTCTCTGCCAGCCAGCCAGCCTCCCGCCGGCTGCATGTAGGGCTGCGGCGGGGACACGGAGCTGGGAAGACAACGACCGAGCGGAGCCGCGCCGCGCCGACCGGAGCCGAGCCGGGCCCGGCGGAACCCAGCGCGGCGCCGCCCGTGCCCCTGCGGGAGGAGGTCGCCATGGAAGTCAGCGCGGGTAAGCGAGGCCGGCCGCCGCGGGGGGCAGCTGTGCGGGATGGTCCCGCGGGGCCGGGCGGGCGCGGGGGTGCGGGCGGGGGTCGGCCGGGGCGCGGCGGGGCGAGGGGAGCGCGGCGGGCGGCGGCGCTGCCCGGCCGCGGCCCCGCTGGTGGCCGGGACGGCCCCGCGCCGCCTCACATGGACCCGCCGGGCGAGCCATGTGCGCGCTGTGTTTACGTTCCGCGCGGCGCGCCCGCTCATTGGCCGCGCGGGGCGGTGACGCGCGCATTGCATAATAGCGGCGGGGCGGCGGCGCGGGGCGGCGAGCGGCGCGGACACGTGAGGCGCGCGGGCGGCCGCTGTTTTGGTGACCTACATTCGGGGCGGCGGCGGCGGCGGCGGGGGCGCGCCGGGGACACGTGGGGCCGCGCCGCAGCTGCGGCGCCGGGCGGCCCCGCCCCCGCGGCTCCCGCGGCTCCGCCCCCGCCGCGGCGGAGCGGGGGGGGGTCCGGGCGGCCGGCGGCGCAGCGCGGTGCGGGGGAGTGCGCGGGGTCGCGGAGGGACACGCGGTGCGGCCGTGTGCGGCGGCGGCGGTGGCACGCGGCCCGTCCCGATGCGCGGGGGCGGTGTTGTGTAACGGGGAGGGGGCGGCCCGGGGGCAGCGCAGGGCGGGCCCGGCTCTCCCAGCCCCGGCGCCGCGTGACCGCGGCAGGGAAAAGCCGCAGCCCCGGTGCGGTGGAATGGGGTGAGGCGGGAGGGCGGCTGCGGGCACGGCGAGCGCGCTCCCTGCCCGCTTTGTTAGCCGGGGAGATCGGGGCTACCCGCGGGGAGCCCCTGCAGCCGCAGCGTCCCGGGGGCCGGTTGGATCGCCCGGGCAGTTCGCCGCCTGCTTGGCGCCCCTGCGGCGTTACCGCTTGCCAGATCTGTGTTAATGGAACACCGGCAGGTTGCGGTGCCCCCCGCCCCATCCCGAAAGTAAATCCGGCCAGGTAGAGCCCAAAGGGTCCTTGTCACCGAGCCGGCGGTGCCGCCGCTGCAGCAGCAGCAGTAGCGCTGATCCGCGTAGCCCAGAGGACTCATTTCACCACCCTCCGGCAGGTGGGTTCCCTGGGAAAATCCCTGGCGGTTCCCGGAACCGGGGCGGCCTCCCCCACCGAGCAGCCCGGTACCCCTCTCTGCGGAGCGCCGGCGTGCGTGTGCACGTGTACGTGCTCCGTGTCTGTGCTCTTTGTTCTGAGATGTCACCCTGCGCTCTGCGTGAGAGTCAACTTTTGACTGCTGACCAAACAAAAGCAGGGTTCACAGGGAAGTGTAATTTCTAAAATAACAGAAAGTACGAGGAATTGCGACTGTGACGCTGGCAAGCCTGCCAAGCTCTCTAGGGTGCCAGAGCAGCCCAGCTCTCTGGAGCTCCTCCAGCTCTGAGGAGAAGAGGGGTGAAACTGCCCCACAGGCACACACTTTCTGTGCTCCTCGGTGACATTGGCCCTACCCTTGAGGGAAAAGAGCATCTCTTTTACGAGCAGGGTTTAAAGATAATGGGGCGCGGTGGCAGCGTGGAGAAACGTGGAGCTCCCTGCAGGGGCTGGCTGTGCTTGCGTGTCCCGATCTGCCCCTGCCGATAAGGATGGCGCCTGCTGGGAAGCCCGGTGCCTCCCTGGGGCCAGGTGAACAGTGAGCTTTGCCCTGGCACCTGGCAGAGACGCGTGCGGCGCTGGGGGATGGCACAGACCTTTGTCAAACAGGTGGTGCCTTAGCCCAGCACGGGTGCCTGATGATGCCTTGCTTCTCATGCCCTGGCTGAACTCATGACCCCCCCGCCCCTTGCCAATCCTCCTTTCTCCGAAAACCTGATCCGGAATGCGTGCTATGCTGAGTGGAGGATTTCTTAAAAAAAAAAAAAAAAAAATCTGTGCAGGACCAGCCCGTGTGGCAGGGTGCAGGGACACTGCTGTCTGGGAACGTGAGCAGTCTGTCTGTCCTGCACGTGTCACATGGCCCCTTGGTCTGACTTCTGCTCCCAGGCAGCGCTGCCAGGAGGTCCTGGGCTCTGTCCTGTTTAGGGAACCCTCCTGCCAAAGGTTTACTTGGTAGAAAAAATGAAATGTTGAAGAGGAAGTGGGCCAGTTTTGCTGCTGCAGAGGTGCTAAAGGGACCGTTATGTCTAATAAAAGTACTGAAAAATTGTAAGTCAGAATTGGTCCCTGCAAGCAGTGATGTTTCAGGGTTGTATAATACCACTGCTTTTGTCTGTGAGGAGGGTATGGCTGATGTAAGATGCTACAGCCTCTGCCTGCCGTGCCAGTTCTATTGATCAAGGATTCTACAGACACCAGTGCTTTTCTCCTCCAAAGGAAGGCAGTGCATGGCCCTTTTAAAGTTTTGAATTCTTACTGGTGTGTGGAGTTCCTTGCTGCAATGTCCTGAGTCATCAGTGAAGAGAGTCTACTGAGCAATAAGGGCATAAAATGTAGAGCATACTGAGTGTAATTTATTTAAACAGTTTCATGGCTATGGCTTTTGAAATTCTTGAGTGAAATATCAAATGTTTTTATATTGACTTTTGAAATGCTGTGTCTTGGAGACAAACTCATGTGAAGCGCAAACAATTTCTCTTGCTTATGAGCAAGAAGAAGGAGCCTGTGAAAAGCCAGAACTGCTCCCAGGTCTGCCCGAGGACAAAAAGCTGTTTCATAGGAGGGATTCTCAAGTGTGTCAGATTGCAAGACGTGGCAGGACAGAGGCTGTTTGCAAATAGCAGCCTGGCACTCTGAGTTTAGCTGCTGCTAGGAAGGCTACAAAGGCTTGCAGTCGGACAAATGGCGTTCAGTAGGCTAACCAGACTGCAGTGCTATTTCCTTCCCTTGCCCCCTTTCCTTCTGCATCGTGAGCACCTCCCAGCCCTTCCTTTCTGTGCCTCTGGCGTGTAGCCTGCATGAAGTCTTTCTCTCTGCCCTATTTCTGTCCCTAACCTAGCTTGTTTGCATTCTGGCTCCACAGCGCTGTAAGATCCTGTCTTGGCTCTGGCTCCAGAGGAACTCTGTTCAGAGGGTGGCCAGGGAAGCCCTCTCTGGGTCACTCCATGCCCTGTCCCTGCTGCCCCATCCTTCCTGCACCATGGCTTGTTGCTCCATCTTTTGGTTATGCCATTTCATCCTGGCCTGGACCAGAGGAGGCTGATAGGATGGGAGAAGGGGATGAGGCAGACTGGGAGGTCAGCGGTAGAAAACGAATGGAGACAAACAAGCTTGAGGGAGAGAGGGAGGGCAGGGAGTGCTCCCAGGAGCACGTAATGGCTGATCTGGTGGTGCTGGGTCACGGCGTGGCTCACATGGCAGCGGTGCATGTCTGCTGGTTATGTCACTACGTGCTGCCTTTTTTTTCTTGCCTTAGGGGGTGTGATAGCTTACATCAGCTCTTCGAGCTCGGCATCTAGCCCAGCCTCATGTCACAGCGAGAGCTCAGACAGCGGTTTCCAGTCGTCCTCTTCGCCTGTTCCATCTCCTCCAAACAGTTCCTCCTCGGAAGGCGGATGCAATGGCCGGAGCAGTGAAGGCTCTGACGGGGCGCCCAAGAGCGATCGGCTGGAGGAGACTATTAAAACAAACCAGTCGAGTGTTGCTGGTTTGACAAAAGGCCATAATGGAGTCACAAGTATGTTTGGTGCCAGTTCCTGAAAACACCATTTTCCCCTTCTGTGTTACAGCCCCGTGTGTTACAACCAGGTCTCCCTTTGGCTTGT
Source organism: Melozone crissalis (assembly GCF_028551555.1). Taxonomy (NCBI): domain Eukaryota; kingdom Metazoa; phylum Chordata; class Aves; order Passeriformes; family Passerellidae; genus Melozone; species Melozone crissalis. The sequence goes on from NW_026535794.1 coordinate 39,042,004, forward strand.
GGTGTAGGTGCATAGCAAAGCCTCCATGTTTATCTTTTGGCATTATGTGTGTGGTAATGCATAAGGTATTGCCATACAAATGCTCATACGATGGGGGTCCCATTGCTGCCAACCTCAGACAGCCCATAAATACGGTCCAGCTTTACTTCAAATTGTCACTAGTGAAAACTGATCTTAGGAAAATCAAACAGTGGGTTAAAAAGAAGTGATGAAGTAAAGGTGATATAATCAGAAATTGCCTTCAAGAGTATTTATGGAGCTGTCTTGGAAATCTAGTTTTTCTGTTCTTTCATACTCTGTCCCCTGCCCCTTCACCTTCCCTCCCCCACCAGCTGTGAGGAACAAAATAAATTACCCAAGTGTAATACTTTTATAGCTGTGGGTGGAACAGTTGTCTTTTTGATTCCAAGTCATAATTCTGTGGATGTGAAAAACAAAACACTAATAAACTGGAACTAAAGAATGGCCTTTTAAAATACACATAACAATCTATCTCTACATATTTACTTCACACTTCTTTTGGTAATCAGAAAAGATCAGTGATAGAGAAGTATATTTGAACAGTTTTGGAAGGGCAGGATTCAAAATAAGTATAGGAATGAGTGATTCAGCAAACAGCTAGAATTTAGTCTTTTGGAGGCTGAATTCTTTTACTGGCAGAACTGTTTTATTGTTTTGGATTGTTATGAAGCTAGAATAACTGTCTAATAGTTCTACCTCAAATAGGGGTTTTTTTGTTGCATTTTTGTTTGGGGTATTTTTTTAAGTATTCCTACCTTAAGTTCTTAGTAAGAACCTTTTTTTAAAAATTCTTAAGTAACTACATTTTTGGTATCAGGGCAGAGGTTCCTGGAATGAAACCTGTTGTAAATTGTTCAGCTAGATAGATAACTTTTTTAGCTCTGTACTAACTATGCTTAAAAAAAAAAAAAAGAAAAAGTTGCGGTTTGGCTCTTTTTCTTTTTGAAAACCTTAAAAAAAAAAGGTTTTAGTTCCACTTTACAAATGAAACCCAAATGTCAAATAAGTTATTCTTCTGGTAGAATATGTTTCTGTGGGAGTATTTCCAGCTGTCTCTGTTGAATTAAGGTAACTTTGTGGTTACTAAAATCACTGGTAAAATTCCCATTGGCTTCAGTGAAACCCATGTTAGACCAGCGCTAAGAACTTGCAAAAAAATTTTATTGACAAGCTGAAATAAAATAGGTGGGGAAAAGCTTAAAAAAGCCCAAGCCATGAGCATTTTTATGGGATTGAGAAGGTATTTTCAAGTTTGCAAGCCATTCTGGGTATGCACTCAAATGAGTGGTCTCTACAAATGTAGATATGGCTGAGTTATCCTAAATTGTTATCAGATAGGTACAGTGTATAGCCAGTGTTGAATATATTCTAAAGTGTCCTTTAGTATTTCTGGTTTTTAAGAAAAAGTGTTTATTCTCTGTTGGGGAAACTGTAGCCTTTCACAGGCTTTCTTGTCCTGATGGAAAAAACAGATTGAGCCTGAACTTTGGTGGCCTAGTTAACTGAATGGTCCTTTTAAAAGTGCTTAAATGTAAGCAGACTTTCTTTTTCTGCTGCTGAGTGCAGTGCTACTCTGACAGCCCAGTGAATGTGTGCTTTCTCCCTGTTTGTTTGAGTGCTTCATGTTTGTCCTCTTTTCCCCCCACCCTTGCACTGGTACCTTCTGCACTGTTCAGGGCATTTGTACATTCATGTTGTCTGTTCTTCTGCTGTATTTTGTCATGTGTTGAACTGACCTGACATATTTCGATTTAAGTCCAGGTTTTAAAAGCTGGAAATGTGTTCCTGCAGTTGTCACTGGTTTCTATATCCTTGACTTTTTTGTTTGATTCTAGAATTTAATGGCATGGTTCTTCTTTGCAAAGTCTGTGGAGATGTCGCTTCAGGATTTCATTATGGTGTTCATGCCTGTGAGGGCTGCAAGGTGAGCTATATTTCTGCTCACCTTTCTGCTGGTGAAATGCTCAAATTCTCCCCATAGGGGAAAAAGGGATGATACTGCCAAAACAGATTTTGGTATAGCTCTCCGTTAAAGATGACAAATTGCAGAAGCTGTAGGGAACAGGCAAACCACTTAGGAGTATACAGCATTTTCCAGACTCTGCAGTACTTTCTGTTCCCGCCCCTTGTCCAGTCCTGCCTGACTTGGAGCACACAGCAGAGAGCAAGAACTGGAAGCAGAGGTGGTAAGGACCATGTCACGCAAGACATGTGCATGTTAATGGCATTAAGAGATAGTGGGTGTGAGTTGTCACCTGGGCTGGGACACAGAACAAAACAGCTTTGGAAAAGCAATTCTTTAGCACGAGGAAAGCCAGAACTACATATGTGTTTTCTTAATCTGTAACATTGCAAACTGCAGAGATGAAAGTCAAAATAAGTTATTTTGACTCCCACCTTTGCACTTGATATCATAGGTGTTTGAGAGCGTGTCTTAGGAACTGTTGGTGCAGTGATAGGGGTAATATTGGAGATACTCTGCTCTTAGGTGCTGACTCTGCAGGGAGCAACTTAGCATCTTCTGTAATTAGAAATCATAACTAGTTCACGTTACATACAGATCACACGCAAAGGGGAAGTAAGTCATGAGGAGTACCAAGTTCTTTAAAATCTCTTGGGGCTGATGGCTCTGAAGCTGCTGATGCGATGCAGTGAGGTTTACTGTGCTCGCAGAGACACGAATCTTGGTGGAAGGATTTGACATGTGCTGTAATGATAGTTGTGGGGTTTTTTTGCTTGTTTACAGGGTTTTTTCAGAAGAAGCATTCAGCAAAACATCCAGTATAAGAAGTGCTTGAAGAATAACAACTGTTCTATAATGAGAATGAATAGGAACAGATGCCAGCAGTGTCGTTTCAAAAAATGCCTGTCTGTTGGGATGTCGAGAGATGGTACGTTCCTGTACTGAGCAGGGATCCTCTGAGAGGGAATCTACTGCCCACCTTGAAAACAGTTGCTGAGGTCTTAATGACAGATAATGCAGCCAAGGCCTATTGTCAAGGAGAGGTTTCCTGTCTCAGAGCATTTAGTTCAGCTTGTCTTTTTGCTCCATGAGTGTCCTGGGCTGGTGAGGTGGTACTGCAGGCAGCTGCAGAGCTGACCTCTGCCTGTGGAGCTGATGCAGTGGGATCTGCTGCAGTGGCCTGCTAGGGGGATGGTTGTAACAAGTGTCTCAATTTTTGTTTAATGTTAAGACTTACAGCTGTATCCTACCTGAATCTGAACAAGACTCATATTTTTCTTTTTTTTTTGTCTTTTGTTTTTTTTCTATTTTCTTTTGTTCCTATTGCTTTTTCAATGAAAGGGAATTCTGCCCAACCTGATAGCTTTAGAGTAGTCACCATAGAGCCTAAAGAGTTAGCTTTGGGTGTATAGGATGGGCATGTATCTGCTCCTTTTTTTTTTTTTTCTTTCTTTCTTTTCTTAGAGGGAGAGGAAAGGCAAGGAGGAAATGTTGATATCGGTCTGTGTCTCTGACCGCCTTGCTTACTGTCCACTCCTTGAGCCATTTTAATAAATAATACTGAAAGTGTAGTTCATTTGTGTGCTACAACTTACTGCCACAACCAGAACTCTTCCTTCTGTTTCACTTTTAAATTTTCTCTGGGTGTTTATTTCACAAGAACTAGGAATCTCAGGCTGTTAATAATTTAGTGGGTGGAGTGCCAGAACTTATTTTAAATAATTGTTCCGAGTTCTTGTCGTGCATAGGAGTTATTTCATCCCCTAGGCGCTTGTTTGCGCACAAGGTTGCACCTGCTTTAATGAAAGAGAGTTACATTAATGATGGACTACTGCATAATTACATCAGTCGAAACTGGTTATGAGCCCTTGTGCGGCTGCGGTTGGACAGGGTGGTAGAGGCAGTTGTAGATTCCCTAGGACAGGGTCAAAAGTGCTGCAGCCACAATGATGCCCATCCCCTTGCCAGCAGAAAGTGTCCTTTTCAAGTCAAAGTTACCAAGAAAATTTGCCAAGGTAAGCTTCATTCAGCTTTGATTCTCTTGTTTTGGTAAGTTACGTAATTGATCCGTAAGGACCTGTCTTGTAGGACTTCTATACAAAGATATGAACTGTGTTTACATTCAGCTAATTATCAGCTCGTGAAGGTGTGCTGATTTAATAAAGACACTTCTGCAGTTAACACAACTATGTGTATAATGCATAGCCAGGGTTGAGGCAAAAGGGGAAAAGGCATTACAGACTGTGTGCCTTAGAGCTGCCTTGTTCCTAAACAATGCCATACATTTATATTCATGCCAGTCCTGTGCCCCAAAAGCTCTTTAACTTCACTGGTAATACCCAAGCTGTAGTATTGGTGAGAGCAGTTAAAATCTTGCCTTAAAAGACAGGATGTTTTTGTTGGGATGTGTTATTTTGTGTGTGCATGCTAACGCTTTCAGGACTGACTTTTTTCTTTTTTTCTTTTTTTTTTCCCCCCCTTTCCACCACTATCCGTTTCTCCACCTCGGTAGCTGTTCGATTTGGCCGTATTCCCAAACGTGAAAAACAGAGGATGCTGATTGAAATGCAGAGTGCCATGAAAACCATGATGAACAGTCAGTTCAGCGGTCACTTGCCCAACGAAGCATTGGCAGAACATCAAGACCAAGCACCTCAAGAAGATCTTTCCTCCAAGCCCAAACAAGAGCGAGAAACCATCAAAAGCCCTTCTCCCCCTCCTAGTGCTGACATGGCCAAGGAGGAGGTGATCGGCATGGTCACCAGGGCCCACAAGGACACTTTCATGTACAACCAAGAACAGTCCCAAAACCCAGCAGAGATGATGCAGCCCCAGAGTGGGGAGAGGGTGTCAAAGAGCACCGAGCAGTACATGCTGAGCAGCGAGCACTGTGTTGGTGGCCTCGGTGGCCCGCAGTACCCTGACAGGGAGCAGCACCTTGGTGGACAGTACAAAGGGAGAAGCACAATGCATTATCCAGGTGGGCACCCTGTGTGCTTCACAAACAGCCACTGCATGAACTTCACCAGTGGTTACACTCAGCGAATGTGTGAGAGGATCCCAGAAGATGGCTTTTCTCCAAACAAGAACGCCACTTACTCTTGCAGCACTGGAGGAAGAATGCATCTGGTATATTGATATCAGTTGTTTGATTTGACTTAGTTGTTGGTGGGTGTGATCCAGCCGTGCCTCAGTAGTCAGTGAAGCTGCACACAGTTGGCACAACTGCTCAAATTTTAAAGGGTGACACAAGTTTGATAGTGCAAATTGTGATGAAGGACAAAAATGGCTCAAGGTGTGAAGGATTTGAAATCATACAAGTAATGGGGTTTCTTGGCTTGGTTTTTAGCTAACTGAAAGTAAAATAACATCAAAGAGTATTGGCTGAAAAAAAGTCATGGCTTTTTTATGTGACTTGACTTTAAAATGAAAACAGGAGTTTATAAATTCCCCTTTTCACTTGGTCCTTTTGAAGACTTTACTTTCAAATAATCTGTACAGTCAGAGGTAGTGTATTTTCTTTAAGGGTTTTAAGAGCAAATTTCTGGAGTCAAACCCCAGGGCTAGGATTTTAAGCCAGTCTACAGGCCTTACTATGGGCTTTAAAATCTCTGTTGCAGGGTAGGCTGCTTTTTTGGTGATTTTTTGATTTGATTTGTTTTAATGAGGCTGTGCATTCTTTTCACTGTAGAACATGTTCACATCTAAACAGAGGCAGGAGGAAGATGCATAGTTAAACCATTAGAGAGAAGTTCAGGGTCTTCTCTGTAGTACTTATGCAAATGAGGCACTGGACACACTTCTGGGTGCCTTAGATGACTTTGCTAGATCATTTTCTCACTGAATTCCTTACAAGGATGCTTCCTGGTTTTTTGCATATGGGTGTTGGTTTCGTTTGGTTGGGTTTTTTTTTTTGCCTTTGCTTAACGGGTCCCTCTCATTTGCCTTGCACCTGCTGTTTCTCTGCCATTCAGGCAACCAGTTCTGTAAGCCCCTTAAAATAGATTGTCCTTCTCTTTATCACTGGAGCCTGGGATGAGAGAACATAACATCCTCGTTCTCATCCTGCTCTCCTGGTGAGAAGCGCAAGCTCCTGACCTTTCTGAGGTACTTGAGCTGCCAGTGTTTTTCTGCCTCCTACTTTGTGAAGATCCTTCACATGTTCTTGAAGACCCCCAAAGGTCTCCACAGTAAAGGTGTTTATTTGGATTCTGCCCTTCCATGGCGTTTTTTTTGGTTTTTTGGGTTTTTCTTTAAAAAAAAAAGATCTTTTTGTCTACTGCATATATAGACCGTGCCATCCCTAGCAGGGTCTGACCTTAATTGCAGACTCCAGGCACTGCAACATGGCAAACAATAATTCCCAGCCTTTTCTTCCTTGCAGGGAAAGTATGTGGTGTCACTACAGCGGCATTCTTGGCACTCCTGAGAAGCAGAGGTTAAGCCTGGCAGTATGGGCGGGCAGGGAGTGCTGCTGCCTTGCAGAGACTCAACCAGTCGGGTTGACCTGTGCATGGCAGCTGCAGGCAGGAGTTAATCAGTGATCAAGAGACAAAGCCATATCCAGCAGAGCACTGCAGCTCCCTCCCCACCCCACATCCCTGATATGAATGAGGGTTTTGCCCAAGAACTCAGTGAGTTCAGAATCTGACCAAAATGAGTCATCAGCAATAAGGGCAAGTAATTAGGCTCTGAACCTGTATGGAGACAAACGTTCAGGGGTTTGGTCGTTTTTACTCAATAACCCTGTAACCAGAAAAGCAGAACAGGTCATTCCTGAAGAGGTTCCTCTGAAGAGACTGGTGACTGCACAAGCTGACAACTGCTTCCATAGGAAGCCTGTCAGAGTTCAGGGAGTGCCTGGATGGAACTCTTAGGCATATGATTTAGTTTTAGGTGGTTCTGCAAGGAGCACGGAGCTGGACTCAATCCTTATGGGTCTCCTCTAATTTGAAATATTTTGGTTCTTGGGCTGAGGTCTATCAAGAGACCACAGACACAATGCACTGGGTGTGGAAGTGGTAGTTTCCCCTTGGGACTGAGTGCCTGTGGGTAAGGGCATGCTTTTGTAGAATGAGAAATTAAGGTGATTTTTGTGTCCATTACAGAGCAGGATACTGAACCAGAGATTCCTTATTTTTGGAAAGTGCTGTATTTATAACAGTACCTATGTGTGAACCATTGCAATATCACAGGCAGAGCAGTGGTTGGCATCTGCTGTCCTTCTGGTTGTATGCCTAGGCCTTTTCTTTTGCCAAAATATTATAGTCTTGTAATCTTGGGACCTCCCACGCAAAGAATAGCTAGGCAGTTACCATATTCAAGATGTCCTGAAAAAACAGCACAGCTCTGAGGAATTGCTAATTTATTTCACTGTTTTCTCTTTGTTTTGCTGACATTATGTAGGATTACATACACCATTTAGTATACTTGTGAGGAATACTTAAAAGGAATTTTTGTCCTTGATGGTGACAGGTGAAATGAATATTAAAAGGTTTAAGCTTCATTAAAAGATGTAAATTTTAGAAGCTAGAACTGAAAATATCACAGAGCTTCTGGTTGGCTCTTGCAGAGGGAATTTATTGGCAGTCAGCCCTGACTGATATGTCTGATCTCAGTGTAATGGATTCAGACTTTGCTACAAAAAATTGCTGTATATTTGTATAAAAGAAAGAGCATTTTGTCATCTTGTGACTGAGAAATTCTGGAATACCAGTTCCTTGGTGTTCTCCTTCAGTGATACAAGTAAAAGCAAACTTGCAGAAGAGGGTTATCCTTGTAATGAGGGTGTAAACCTGTGACTCAGGAAACCAAGGCTTGCTTTCTTGCTCTGGTGTTGACATCTTTGTCACCTTGACTGAAGCACTTCAGATGCCTGCAGAACAAGAAAGATAGGAGAATGAATGTCGTAGTGACTGTGAGATTGCAACTGATTGATTGTGAAATTGCAATTTGCTGTGAAATTACAGGGATAATACAAGTAAAGAGAAATTCAGATGTCAGAGCAGATCAGTTGAGATCAGGGAAGAATAGCATAACCTTGGTTGTGTCAGGTCTTTTGCAGTACACAATGTTGTAGCTTCCAGAGTTAACGAATTTATAAACAGATTGCTAAAAATCCTGTGGATTCTTTTGTTTGTTTTAAAGCAAGGGGAAGAAATCCAGTTTCTTTGGGAATTGATTGATGAATACTGATCTCTTTTTTTCTCCGTGTCATTATTGCAGACTTTTGTTGAATAATAAACGTGTTTCCCTTGAGTATTTGTCGGTATTTGGAATGATGATACCTTTAAAAGTTGTTTTCTGTCTGTGTTTTGCAAACATCAGGTCTGCCCAATGAGTAAGACTCCCCATGTGGACCCAAACAAGTCTGGCCATGAAATCTGGGAAGAGTTTTCCATGAGTTTTACTCCTGCAGTAAAGGAAGTGGTGGAGTTTGCCAAGCGCATCCCAGGTTTCCGAGACCTCTCCCAGCATGACCAGGTCAATCTTCTGAAGGCTGGGACCTTTGAGGTGAGACCACTGTGTGTGTATTGCAAACCTGACAAGCTGTGCATCAGTCTGACCCTGTACAAACAGAACCAAATAGGACTGGGGTGCGTCAGGTGAAACCAGCGTGGTCATGGATGCTCTGAGCCTTCTCTGAGGTGATGGTGTCCAAGGGATCTGTTTGGTCAGACTTTGGTGACCTGTCCTTCTTCCGCTGAGCTCAAAACTACTCAGCCCTTCTACTCTTCCCTCCTTCCTGGACATGAATAAATGCATAATTATGGGTTTCTAGCTACCTTTGCTTACTCTGGGGAGCTGTACTGCATCTGGAAGGGTGGATAGGTTAGAAAGCTGTCTGACTTACAGGTGTTGTCCAGGAATGTGTTTACTGCTCTGCATGTCCTTCCTTGTGCCACTCTGCTTCCTGCAAAAGCCAGAGTATCCAATCCTGACCAGTCCCCACTTAGGTGGCACCTTGGGAGTGTCTGAAGTACCCATGTCCAGTGCAGTAACAATGATAAATACATGTACTGCTGCAGCTCTGTAGATGCTGTGTGCCAGCTGCAGCCTGACTTACTCTAGACTAATCCCACTAGGTCCTCGTGGTTAATTGCATCCACTTGTGGTCATGACGTATATGTGAATTAGTGGTATTAATTTGGAAATGATACCACAGAGCTTGGTGCTGTTTTATAATTAGTGACCTTCACTAGATGACCTTTACATCATGTTTTAGTTGCCCTTCCAGACCCTTGTGTCTACTGGAGACTGTACACATTTCATAAATATTCAAGTGTGAAATTTTAGTAGAGAGAACACATTTCATAAATATTCAAATGTGAAATTTGAATAGAGAGGGTCAGAGGAGCCGAAGTCCCAAGTATTTGGTGTTACTGTGCTTTTCTGGGGAGTGTAGCATTGGTGATGCCTTTGCTCTTGTTTACATGATTTACTCTTTCAAAGAGAGATGCTGGATTTTATATTTACCTGAAATGAAGACATTTCTTGTGTGATGCGTTGGGTCTTCTGTCTGCATTTATACAGCTCAGTTCTAAAATGAATAATTGTTGGGTTGGAAGATAAAAGTTATACAGGAAGACTTGTTGCCTGGAGTCTCTCAGTTTTCTTGCTTCCTTCATTTTGCTGTTATGTATTTTTTTCTGTTATACTTATTCTTGACCTTTTAATATTCATCTACAACTGCTGTAGTGAAAGGACTGTATTTTTGCTTCTTCACTACTTTTACCTTTCACAAAAATGTTGGTTCCTTCCTCTGCAAAGGAGGAGAGTGAAAAATTTGGCTTGAACTGTCTCTATAATGTAAAGCCAAACCTTCATGTTTTGCAAGTAAAACATTTTGTCTTGGCCTTCCTTCACCTGAAGCTTTTCTCAAGCCTCACTCCTGTGCTTTTTTTGCTGGTTACAAGCCCTGCTGATAAGGAGGTTTCTGTATCCAGGGAATTAGTAATAATGTATGGCTGCATGCTTGTCACTATTCACTTATTTATAAGAAACATTAATGATTCCTGTTAGTGAGCTACAACTTGCAGTTAAAGGCCTATGTGGCATCTTAGCAACAGGAAAAAAAAAATAAGGTAGGGCTGCAGAACAGTGGAGAAAAATCCACAACAGGATTAATGAAACCATTGCGATAGAGGCAGAAGCATCTTGAAAGCCTGGTGCATCCAAGGTCATTTCTGTCTTGTGGGTAACTGAACCAGGATATTCCAATGTCTGCATGTTAATAGAAGAACCTGAGTGAAAGTGCTGCCTCCAGGTCTGGTGTGGCTGGCTTGGCACTGTGCTTCTTAGCAGTTCATGTTTGAGGAGTGCCTGTTCCTGTGAGGGTAAGAGGACACATGGAGACAATGTTGGTGCAGAAGCTGCACAGCTATATTTGTATTCACACACAGGCAAGCTGTAAAGGTCTCTCAGAACTGGGAGTACTGGGGAGCTCTGTGTATCGTGGTGGCATTTGCATGGCTTCTTCTGAGAGCCGGCTCAGAAACAGCACTGAGCCTAAAATAAGGAACTCGACTGGTTTTGAGTGGGCCCTCCTCCACCTCCCCTCCAAATGTAGTTGATGGTAGAGCTAACAAGGGCCTTGGATCCCTTTGAGTAGTGACTCAGATTTGACTACAGCTGCTAGGGACATGATCAAGCAACCTCCCAGAGTGGAGGTTTTTACGTGCCTGTGTTGCTATGGTCAGGTGATAGGATTGATCAGGTGTGTCCTCAGCATGCACAAGTATGAGCCTGGTTTGAAGTGAAATGGGAATGAATCAATCCTGTGCTATGCCATAGTCCAAACTGTTCTTCTTTGTTTAGAATGGTGGCACTGAAATAGGTGAGGTCTTTACCTTAAAATAAGTCAGCACAACTTTGTGGGCTTCAGTTTTGAATATCAGCGCTAATCCTGGTTGCTCCTGTTATTTAAAGATGTTTCTAAAGCCCAGTTCTATAGGGAGAATACCGTTTTGAACTGAAAGGTTGCTGGATACCTGGTGGGTCTGTGCTAATGCACAAGTTCAGCTTTGTCTGCCTGCCCTTTGCCTGTTTCTGTTGTATTCTGATGGCTTCTGCATCTGGGTTTCTGCACTCTGTAGTTAATGTCATCAAAGGACAGATAGCTTAGCTGACCAAAGTGGATAGTATGTAGTGCTCCTGTGTCCATCGAGGTTGCTGCATGTTGTTTGGCTCGTTAAATTTAGGAGCAGGTCATGTCATGTGCATGAACAGTGTTTATTTTTGTTTGTTCTGAACACTCCTTTCTTTAAGCTTGTCAAAGGTACTAGTCTTTGAAAACCTGGTTCTCCTCTCACCTGTAATAAACATTTGAATTCATGCAGTTAATAGGGCAAATGAGAAGAGACAACTGTCACACCAAGAGATTACAGTGAGTCTGAAGTTTTAACCAATGCCAGTTAGTTCATTTTCTTCAAATAAGAAAGTTGTTCTGTGCAACTTAAACCTTGAAAATGTAAATAAGGTTGTTGAACATGAGCAAATGAAAGTTTACAAGCCATTCCAGAAGGAAACATTCACAGTACAACCGAGAAACCACAAGAGAAATTTCAGCCCAAAGGGGTAAGTTTAGCACACCTCAACTGCTCCAGCCCAGGTGCTTGTACCAAAGGGGTATTCCCAGTTGCTGCAGACCAGGTGCCATCTCAAGCTGTGCTTCCCCAGCCTCTTCAAAGCTGTACATGTGGCTCCTTTCTAGCAGAGCTCATTAACATTCCTGTGGGTACAGTGATGTGGCATGGTACTTTTCCAAAGAATGCCTAGGGGGCCCGATCATCAGGTAGTGTAAATAAGCATTGCTTCCATAGAGCTGCTCCACTTTATGCCAAGTGAGAATCTGGTTCAGTACCTTCATTTTGCTCCTCATGAGTGTGGCCAAGAAAACATTTCTTCTAATGCTCTGCGTGCCTTTGGCTGTTGTGTGGCTTAAGCAAATTGTCCTACTGGCATATTTATGAATGACATGGTCTGTGTGGCTCAGGCTGTCTGAGGCTTAAATTTTAATTTTTCTGCCTTTCATATGCTGTAGCCCCTCCCCTGCATCCACTCCCTAATTTTGTCACTTGTTTGTTCCTCTCAGATTATGGGGCCAGAGCTTGCACTGTGTTTTGCAGCTCAATAGCATGCTGACAGTTTCTGTATAGAATGCTTTTAGAATGGTTAATGAGACACTTTGAATGATGTTAAAAGGTTTAATTTTTTCCTTTGGCTTTTCTACAAATGCATCTGCATTTATCTGGTTTTGTTGTTCTTTTTTTCCTTCCTTTTTCTTTCTCCAGGTTTTAATGGTACGATTTGCATCTTTGTTTGATGCAAAGGAACGTACTGTCACCTTCCTGAGTGGCAAGAAGTACAGTGTGGATGACTTGCATTCAATGGGAGCTGGTGATCTGCTCAACTCAATGTTTGAATTTAGTGAGAAACTAAATGCCCTGCAACTTAGTGATGAGGAGATGAGTTTGTTTACAGCGGTTGTCCTGGTATCTGCTGGTAAGGAGAGAAAGTTTACTTTTGCACCTTTGCCAAAAATTGAGTGTGACTATTAAAAGTTTTCTGTAAAATGTATACCCTGTTATTTCATGTAAAAGTGCAGTTGAGTAGGTTTTAAGGTACTAGCAGCCTGTAATGTACTTTTTAAGATACCTAGTCTTTCTAATATTGCCTTTAAAAAAAAAGGTGACAATGGGCTTATGTTTCCTACTGCTTTCTATGTAATGCAAAAACAAATAGCTGCTCCATGGCCATTAAGATGCTATTTGTTTGGCTCCTCTGAGTTTCACAGGACAGCATCACTGAAATTACTCCTGACTTGCACAGCATAAGTCTTTGGATAAGGTGGTATTTTTGCTTCCCAGTGCTGTCATTTAAGTCTATTGCGTATTTTGCTTAAGTCTAAATCCACCAGTTTGATCTCTGCCTATGTCAGCAAGAAAGCCCCATCATCTGCATCGTGACTTCTCTCCACTAAAGGCCTGCCAATCCACTGACATCTTCACCAGCCTCCTATCTTGTTTCAGTCCCTGGATAGACAGAACACCCTGGCCCAGATTCAAAGAAGGATTAAGCACCTACTTCTGCAGTATTATCTCAAGCCTCAAATTAGGCACATTAGCTCTGCATATAATGCCTGGAATGCAAGATGCAGAATCCCTGCTTGCTGGGTAAGAAGCTCTCCTAGGGGTAGGTAGCAGGAATGCTCACAGTGCCCACTTAGACAGCAAGGCAGCAGCTGGGAGCACTGAACTCCTTGAACAAGGGCAGCCCTTTCACATGAGCAATTTGGATCTATGTGTTACCAAGAAAGGGCACCCAGGCATGGCGCTGTAGGCACATGAGGCCTCTGTAACACGGTAGGACAGTTCAGTCTGTTAGCTTTGTGCATGGCTGAGCTGAAATGTCACAGCACAGGACAGGGCAGCTGTCACTTGCTCATGACAATGAGCAGAGGGTGGCACAGAATTAGCAAGCTTGAAGAGCCAGAACAAATGGCAGTGTGAAGGAAGCATGGCACTATGATCTGAAGGAAGCATGGAATCTGTTAATGAAAATGTTCAGGTAGCACAGAGAAACCTGAGGTCTTAGTTGTCTTTCCAGACTGGAAATTTGTGACAAGAACTGCAGGCAGCCTTTAAAATAAGGACTGACAAGCAGGTCTCTTTTCTTCTTGTGCACTCTAACTAGGCTTACAGCCATTCTTCTTGCTTGCTCAGCTCCTGGGTCCTAGAATATCTCAATCTCTGTGCCACCTGTTTTCAGTCTAAGTGGGTGTATGTGTTCTGTTAAATGTGCTTCCAGCACAGTGCCATCTCCCCAGCCTTTAATTCACTGTGCTGATTGCCAGCTCCCAGCAGGGGTTAGCTTAGGGATGGCATGTAACATGTGCAGCATGTGGTGTCAGCAGGACATGCAGCAGGACAAAGAGAAGGTGTTTGGTGTTCAGGCTTCTTGCAGTTGCTGAGGGTTTTTCGGATCATAATTTGGATATTATTGCTGTCTTAGCTGCCTCATGATCTGATCTGCAGTCTGATCATGGCCTTCCTGGACATCTTCACAAAATTTTATAGGGTTTTATAAAGTACAGCTTTATTAGCCAATGTTGGGGCTGTATTCCAGACACGAGGCTAACCCTGATGATCACTGTGAGTTCAAAAATTTTCAGAGCAACTTTGCTGTGTTACATGAGACTGGATTGAAATGCTGCATTTGTTACTGTGCACAAGTGAGTAAATGAGCAGGCTTCATGCTCAGGCAGGTAGTGCAGAACAGAAGTGGCCTCAGCAGAGTTCCTGGGGAAAATGCTTACAGTGAGAGGGATTGCCAGGAGGAGAAGGTGCCCATAGAACTGAAGGGTTGTGGGCATGTGTTGATAAAACAGATCTTGAAAGACAGATCCCTGCATCCCACTCTTTGAGGAGTAGTGTAACCAAAAAAGTAATTTCCTATGAGGGGAGGTGGCACCTCGTTGGAGATGAAGAGTTGAAGAACAGGATCAGAGATAATAACATGGGGATACAGGGAAAGGGAAAAATGCCATAAATGTAAGAAGGACTGAAGGTGGAAGAAAAAGGCCATTATGACTTCTTCATCTCAGAATTCAAGTTATTTTAGAAAAGACTGAAAGGAAGATAGTAGTCAAAACTTACCAAAACTTATATCAGTTCCAAAAGCAGAAAGGAGTGTGGCTGTTGAATGTTGATTAAGTGATCCACAGTATAAAGTACGATGCAGCACTAATTAAAGATCTTTTTAAAGACTTTTTTTGATTAAAACTAAGAAAAAAACAAAACCCACCAATGGAAAAAGAAATAAGGTCTCTAAATACTGCTAGTTGGGAGAATGCTTGTGAGAAACATCTCCACTTAACACTGGATGAATAACCACTCTTAGGAGTAGTATTTAGAATGTACAGAAGAAGCAGGGGTAGTAGCAAGGACTGTTTGTAACTCTGTACATCCTCTCCTTCCCATGTCATATGACAAAGAAAGAAAAAGCAGGATCACACTTGGGTGGTGCTGAGGAATTATCTTGGTACTGTTCCAGAATTAAAAGAATGCTTCACCTCTGGCTTCAGTTGGCTGGATGTGTTGAAGATGGAGGAGAGGTAGCAAGGTGGATCATGGCCACTGGAGGAGGAAAAGGCAGGGCGGAAGCAAAGCTGAAGGAATGTGGTTTGTGCAGGTCTAGAGAGCAGATAATCCCTTAACTAAGGGTCTTGCTTTGTGGTAGAAGAATATGAAGTACACACCCTCTATTATTTTCCCTTGCTGGCATAATACTAAAATCTTCTGCTGGCCACTGGGAGGAGCTGGAAGTGACTGAGAGGGGGTAGAAAGACTTGGACTAATTGAAGTGAGGAGGCTACAGTAACTCACCCAGGGCAGCCAGGAGAGGCTGGGCTGCATTCTTCCACCTTCAGAGGCAAGGCAGTGCTATTCTCACTGTCCAGAGCTCTTGTGGAACTCTGTTGGGCATGTTCTGTGCAAATGTCACTGTACCTGCTCGGAACAGAGCAAAGCTTTTGCAGAGCAGGGGACAAGCAGGAGAGATAATTTAATAAATAAAGGCAGAGATGTCTCCTCACTCATGTTCTCTTGGACAGCAGCTGTCAAACCTATTGGACAGTCTTCACAGAAAAGTGGAATGTGTGCTAATAAAAATTGCTTCATAGTAACCAGAGCTCCTAATTGTAGAAGATTCTGGAACAATCATCCTAAAGGAGCAAAACACATGCAACTGCTTCAAGATGCATCCTTAATTGGATTACATAATAATTTTTCCTATAGCAGTAGGGAACTGCACTGAGTAGTCCAGGAGGACTTCCTAGCCTGTTCACCTGAGCAATCTGATGGGATTGGCACTGACAGCATAAGGAAGGGATTCCCACTCTGTAGGATCTGACTCAGTGTTACTCCAGAAAGCTGTTGTCATTCCACGTCCCAGTTCTGCAAAGTGCTTAAGTACATGTACACATCAAAGCACATTTCTGTTTGTGCCAGTCACTCGGCTGTGTGTGCCCTGCTGAATTTACATAGTGTTTAAGAAAAGAAGCTACAGCTTGGAAAAAAACCCAGCTACTGTGCATGATTATGTGGTGAGATGTTTTACTTAAAAATTCATCCTTTCAAGCCGCTTACTGAGGTTCCACCTAATGATACCAGGTGTGTTCAGCTTAAATACAGCTCTCTTGAAAGCAGTGCTTCAGGTGTGGTGGGAGTGCAGTATGTGAGAACATAATATTTGTCTTGATGTTGACATTCTTCTTTTCCTCAGCTGGGAATTTTTGGGTGCATCATGTTTCATTTTTTTAAGTGCTTCAGAACACACTTGGAAATAGTGCCCAGTCATATGAAGGGTTGTACTCCCTTTGCCCCTGAGAATTCCATTGTGCAGATAACAACTGTGGCTTGTCCAGAGTGGGATTTCCTCCTCAAACCTTCAGTTTAATTTTAGGATTCTATATCTAGCCTTAAGAAACATTTGAAATTTTTACTTTCATGCACCCTGTCTTTTTCCTTGGGTTGAAAGCTGTGATTCAGCAACATATTTAAACATTTGCTTCAATCTGTGATCCTCTGGAAACATGGGTTAGGGATCACAGAAATAGTGATTGAATGCTGCCAGTTTGGCATGAACTTAGTACTTTGAAAAGTTAATGCTGAATAACCTTTGAAAGACTTTCGGTGTGTGATTTAAAACTTCTGGCATAAGTATCTGATTTTTCTTGTGCTTGTTAATTTAGTAAGGGATTCTTGCCCTGGTTTTATGTTGCAGGCTACATCTGTTCAGTCAATTTTTCCCCCCTACCCTCCTGTTTTTTAATTTCTCTCTCTCCCTCTCACCCTGCCATTTTGTTTAGATCGCTCCGGAATAGAAAATGTCAATTCTGTGGAGGCACTTCAGGAAACACTAATCCGTGCATTAAGGACCTTAATTATGAAAAATCACCCAAACGAAGCCTCTATTTTCACAAAACTCCTTTTGAAATTACCCGACTTGCGTTCCTTAAACAACATGCACTCTGAAGAACTGCTGGCCTTTAAAGTTCACCCATAGGCCTTTAGGTCTCATTTGTACTTGGACTTGCCTCGTGTTAAACTGTTTTGTGCTAAAGTATGTATTTATACAGTTGTACCACTTGTTGGAGCGAGTTCACAGACTGTGAACAGTTGATAGCTGTCCCATAACCATGCAATAAAGCTTTGGCAGGTGCTTTCAGCTGGCGGCGGCGCAGCCCTTGGAATCCTGCACGGCATCCAGGCCCAGCTGTGCCCGCTCCTGCAGGAGAGGCTGCGGTGAGCCCGAGTGAATATGGACTCTTCTTTCATCTAGGAAAAAGAACCACCACTGCCCTCTCACCTCAGCTGAATGCAGAGTAGCTGTGTATGTGCTTACGGAGCATGGAATGGGGTGGGAACAATCCTGTGCTAATAGGAAAATGGAAGAGCTGATTTAATTGGTCTTTCACTTATCTAATAGATGTATGTCTGTGTCTCTTGATAACTCACCCATGGTTTCACTGTTGTTATTCCATTAAACCCGATGGAATGGTTTCAGCCTGCACCAACTCTTCACTGAGCGTGTGTTCATGCCATGTGTATATAATATAAATAGTTAAGTAGTGAGTGTTTATGGCTATATAAAGTACAGAGTTGTGTGTATATATGTGTATGTATATAAATAGTTCTATACATAAAGTATACATATAATTTCTTCACAATATTTTAAACTGTGAAGGAATTTAAACTTAAAACAGAAGGTGATCTATGGAAAGAACCAAATAGATGCACTTTGCATATTGCTGAACTAATTATCTGAGCATTTTTTAGAAAACATCGAATTTGCATTAATATGCTGTGTTTGTTAATTTAAAAAAAAAAAAAAAACAACAACCAAGAGTGGCACTAAAGAGGCAGAGTCAGATTCAGCTTCCAAAAGGGTTTTGTAGAGAATCTCAAGCAGAGATGGTTGGTTGTGGCACTAATGAGATGGATTGTCCATTGCCACTGAGGTTCTTGTGTTTTGATAAAGGTTAAATAAGCACCAGATGCTCTTCAAAAACTTCAGCACAGCCAGAAAGAAACTGTCAGATTAATAGCAACATCTGTCAGAAGAAGAAAAAATGGGAAAAATGTACCCATGGTTGCATTCGGGTGTATGTGTGTTCTGTGACTGTTTATTTCTTGCAATACATCATTTTGCTGCTTCATTGCTAAATGAGAGTTGAAAACAGAAGTGTGAGGTTCCCCACGTCTTTTCTCCATTTGGGCTTTGTGGTTCCCATGCCTGTTCTTCTGGAGCTCTCCATTGGTGTGTGTGCATGTGAGCGTGTGTGATGTGCAGAGAAGGTGCATTAGATGGTCTGGATTGTTTTTGTTTTTTTCTTAAAAAAACACCACAAAAACCAACCAAATAAATGGGACTTTTTTTTTTGTTGTTTATGCCAGTAGCAAATTACGGGGCAGATCCACAAGGCGTAAAATTCTGCTGCTTTTCCATCTAGGAAAGCAGCTCTCTATGGGGTTTTTTCCATTTGTAGCAGGACCTGGCACCAGAAAAGAGGGACTAAAAGAAGTCAAAGCAGTTGTGTTAATTAGTTACATTTATGTTTTGCTAACGTGGGAAGAAGATGCTCCATCACCCTAGTTCAGTTAACTTGCCTTAGAGCTAGCCCTCAGGGTCTGTAGTGTCTGGCTGCTCTTGGGAAGGCGGCTGCTCCTGGCAGTCAGGGCCAGGATGGAGGGAGCCTCCAGCCTGCAGAGCTCCTGCTGCACCACGGTAGGCTGAGAGGAGCCCTCCTGCCTGCACCACGGTGGGCTGAGAGGAGCCCTCCTGCCTGTGGTGGAGCTGCAGCAGAAGCAGAGCCGTGCCTGCTGCTCAGCATCAGGATCTGGGATGGGAAGAGGAGAGCTCACACCCTGCCGTGCTCCCCTGGCCCTTGGGCTGGGGATTCCACCTCAGACAGGAGGAAGGGGCTGAGGGCAGGCGGGGCAGGTGCTTGGTAAGGGATGGGGAGAATTGAGCTGTAGCCTTGGCTGAGGAGCAGAAGAGCCCACCCTTTCCCCAGGCAGGGCTGTCCTGCTTCAAGCTGCTTTAACCACTGGGTAATGGCCCTTTCATACATACAGTTTTGCTACCCAAATGTTCTATCAGGGCATATTGTCCTAATTTCTTTAACAGTCTGCATCCTACCAGTATTATTTGTTTGAGAGCTTCACTGAATTACGCATTGAACCATTCAGACTTTAGAGAGGAGAGAGTCACACGGTTTTTGTTGTTTATTTGCTGAAATGACTTCTTTGTAGACCCCATTTCAAACATGGAAAGTACAGTTAGCCCTTGGTTGTTTTGGGAGGGAAGAAGGCTTCTTACAGAGATTGCCACCCTTCAGCTGTGTTTTGTTGTGTTTTGTTTTATTTTTTTTCTTCTTAAAACTGTATTATTAAGCCTTTAGGAATGTATAACCAGGACTGAGTAATTACTGCTTATTAAATTTTTTTAGTTAGATTGACCATGTATGCCTATAGATAGATATTCTAACTTGTGCAATTTCATTTGAAATAATCTTCCTGTACATAATGGAAAAACTCACATAACAGAAAAAAAAAAGCCCCAAACAGATTGACTGAACAAAAAGCTGATTAAAGTATGGTTCAAAAATGACCCATGTATTACAAACCCTAGCTGGACTCTTAGAAGAAAATCTAAACTCATTGTGTTAGCTGTGTATTGTGAGCTCTTCTTTTACTGTGTCACTGGTTATACACTTGTTAAATGCTGAGATAATAGACTTCATGCCAGGCATTTGAGTACTGTAGATTGGGTCATTGCTGAAAGATTAATGTACTGTATGACTTAAATGAAATTTTTATTCTTGATTTTATTCTTGATTTTGTTCTTGTTTTAAAAGATTAAATATGGGCATTATGTCAGCAAGCTAAACTTGTGTGTCTGTGTTCTTTGTATTCCTCTGTACGAAATCTGGGGGGGGAGGAGAGCACGCTGGTATGAACAAAGCAGAAGAGATTCTCTTCTGGATGAGAACATCAGCTGCTGTAAGGTCACGGGGCTGTGCTGGGGCACAGCAGCAGGGAGAGAGCCAGCACCTCCCTCTGTCTGTGCTGCTGCTCTGCCTTCCCAGGTGTTTGGATGGGGTTTCCTGGTGCACTCCACTTGCTACAGTTACAGAGATTTTTTGGGTGCATCATTAAAATAGTTATTTTAAACACTTCATTAATGTGGAGAATATAACGTTGTAACTGAGGAAAGGATAAGACGCTAAAGAATAAAGCTGAAAAAAATACTATTTGGTTAAGACAAGTCTTGGGTTTATAAAGTGTACAAAAAAACAGAATAGGAGAGGCAAAGATCTGTTATTTTTCCAGCTTTATTTCCTACTTTAGAGTGTGCACTCTTCTAGGAGATAAGAGAAGCTTCTCCAGCAGATGTTGTATCTCCTGGTATTTTTTAAAAAAGGTGTACACCAAAAAAAGTTGAACAAAATTATTACTGCCAGCATTGGAAAAAAAAAAAAACCTGCACAAAAATGCCTTTTTTTTTTTTTTTTTTTTTTGTGATATGTTTTCTCTGGTGCTATGTTTGCACATGGCTTTTCTTGTTGCCATGAAGTCTGAGCCTCTGTGAATAGTGTTACAAGGCACAGAGGTTCCAGAGCCTGGGAGGTCCTTGGGAAGAGCTCTTCTCAACTCTTCCTGAATGTCTATGCATGGGCCCCAAGTAATGCTTCCCTGTTTGGCTGCAAGAGCCTTACCACAGCAAATGGTGGGGGCAGGAAGGACATTTCCCAGAAAAAACGTGATCCAGTTCCCCTCGCTCTCCCATCCTCCCCGTGTGGCAAGATGCTCTGGGCTGGGAGCAGGAAGCACCTGTGCTTGTTGCTGGGGGGTTTGCTGGGCTCTGAGGGTGACAGTGTGCCCGCAGCAGCAGCCTGGCCTGCCCTCACTCCCCAGGAAATCCTGAGTGTCCCAAGGAAAACAGGTGTGAGTGTCCTGTGTGAAAGTGTGCAGGGATGAGGGCGTGGGCTGCCGGCTGCCTCCTGTTGTGGCTCCTGAGCCAGGGGCTGTGCCGGGCGGGAATCGGCGTTGGCAGCTCCGCCGCAGAGCGCTTTGATTACAGAAACAGTTCCTACAAGGAAGTAATTGCCACTTCCTCCCCTTTGATGAGCGCAGCCAGCAGCTGCAAGAGCCTTCATCAGCGAATGCCGCCTTTCCCCCCCTTTTAATTTACTTTTTTCATTTAAAGTTGAAGTTTGGAGTGGCGAGGGAGGAACGTCCAGGTATGAGCAGAGCCTGGAGGCAGCCGCCCCTGGCTGAGCTGCAATGGGCAGCTTGCCGAAAGCACTGCAGGGGCTGTGCTTGCTGGGCAGGAAAGTTGGTCAAGGACACAGACACATCACCAGCAAGAGAGGAGCTGAGCAGGTGTGTGTGGAAGCTGACAGGCTGCACACTCTTGATTATTTGGGAAAAAAATGCCCATTCACACTAAAAAAACCTTCCTCTGTGCAGACACTGCTCTGCCACACCAGGTTCCTTCACAGAGCAGTTCATACCCGCTGTAAATGCACACCTGAATTGTGTTTGAATGCACAGCTTGCACTGATACAGGACTGAGCTGTTCTGTCTCCTGCCTGGCCTGAATTCCCACGGCAGGGTTTGCTCCCCTGCATTGTGCCCCAGGACTGCCTTTGCCTCTGGCTAGAGAGAGGGGATTACTTGTAAAATTACATGCTTAAAACTTGATGGGGCAGATATCTTCCCAAAGGGCCCTTCTATCTGCCCCCCACCTACTCACTCAGTTTAAGACTGTAACTCAAATTATTCCATGAAGCAGCATTGAGCACTGCTTGTGAGATGGTACAAGGCAGAGGAAAGCAGCCAGAATCCTATCTGGGTCAGGAACTGCAGCTCAAGATGAAGCACAGCTAGAGAGGCCTGCTGCTGGATTGCTGCTGTACAACAGATCTTCTCCATCGTGGGTGATGCTCCATGGGCCTCATGTAGGCAGCCCTGGATTAGCTGCTGTATAAAATCAGGCTGACACCAATGCCCTCCTGTATTGCCACCTTGGCAGGTTCAGTTGCCAGCACGCAGCTGAAGACTCTCTGACCTAGGCTGACTGGTTCTTGCAGAGTTCCAGAATATGGGAGGATCTCAAGGAGAAGAGATTGACTGATTTGGTTCTTGCACAGTTCCAGAATATGGGAGGATCTCGGGGAGAACCTCAAGTATCCTTTGGTCCCCTTCCCTCTGCTCATGCAGAAGCACAAGGAAGCAATCCAGACCTGTGCACATCCTGATAGCTGACTTCTCTTCTGCACAGCACTTTGGGGTAGAGAAAACACATGGGTAAAGGGTCAGCCTGACATGCACCTGGCTTCCCAGAGGCAGATGGCAAAAATTATTTACCAATTTAACATTGTTGCATTTTTCCAGCGTCTAAACTAGCACCCCTCAGACTGGCTTGTGGTGCAGAGCTGCATGAAAGATTTTTTTTCTTTTTGCCTTCTTATCCTTGCCCACTAGGAGCCTCTGCTTAGCATGTGTGTGGCTTGGCAGCCTGCTTGCCACTGTGCAGTGTGCCTTTGCCCTGTGTGTGCCCATGCACAGGCTCCCCCTTGTTGGGACTTGGACACGGGGCCAGACTGACCCCCTGCACACACACCTGCAGGAGCACATCTGTCCTGTGAGTGCCTTTATGAGAGCATGAGCAAAACTGCCAGGTTAATGCATCAATGAATGCTGGTTCTTACACTTCACAAAGAGAATTCAGTCATGTTTTCCATAATTTGTGGAATTCATGGAAAGCTGCCAGGTGGAAAATGTTCTGGGAGGGGGGCAGGGGGTGGCTGAACATGAGCCAGCGTGTGCCCAGGTGGCCAACAAGACCAGTGGCATCCTGGCCTGTATCAGCAATAGTGTGGCCAGCAGGGGCATGGGCAGGGATTGTCCCTCTGTGCTCAGCACTCTTGAGGCAGCACCTTGAATCCTGAGTTCGGTTTTGGGGCCCTCACTGCAAAAAAGACACCGAGGGGCTGGACTGGGTCCAGAGGAGGGCAATGAAGCTGGTGAAGGGTGTGGAGCACAAATCTGATGAGGAGCAGCTGAGGGAGCTGTGAGTGTTCAGCCCAGAGGAAAGGAGGCTCCAAAGGGGGACCTTTTGCTCTCTGTAGCTGCCTGGCAGGAGGGTGTAGCCAGGTGGGGATTGGTCTCTTGTCTCTTGTCCCAAGTAAAAAACAACAGGACAAGAGGAAATGGCCTCAAGTTGTGCCAGGGGAGGTTTAGATTGGAATTAGGAAAGATGTCTTCACTGAAAGGGTGTTCAGGCTGCTCAGGGAAGTGGCGGAATCACCATTCCTGGAAGTGTTCAAAAACCACGCAGATGTGGCACCTGGGGACATGGTTTAGTGGTGGGCTTGGCAGTGTTGGACTTGGTGATCTTAGAAACCTTTTCCAACACAAATGATTCTTTGATTCTATGATTCTATCATTATTTACAGTCGTCTGCCCTGTGCCTCACAGAAGCTCAGTGCTGCAATACCAATATATCAGGAAGCCCAGTGCTATCACTCAATGGCTGCTTGGTTTTAATACCTCTGCACACAGCAAATGCTATGATAATCATGGGCACAAAAGCACCATTTTTATATAGGTGCTTCACCAATGGAGAGGTCTTTCCCTTGTTTCCTGGGACAAGGTGGGGTGTCACTTTTCAACTTCACACATCCCTTTTTAACTTCACCATAAAAAAGCCTTTCTTGGTATCTAAATTCATGTAAGTTCTTCACAGGGTTGTTCTTGCACAGGATCCTCTCTTGAGCATAGGTGGGCTGAATTAAAGCACTGCTGTGAATAGCTAGGGGGATCTCCTGCCAGCAATACCAGGAATTAACTTACACCTGCAGCCAAAATTCCTTGGCATGAACGAGCAGGCTGTGGGCTCAGCCTTTGCTGCTTTGTGGGTGTCAGCCTCCCCTGGCTGCCCCAGGCTCCACAGCTTCTGATCCACGCTCAGACTGAAAATGGGGCTCTGAAAAACCTCCTAATGCACTGCAGCCAAGACAAGAGTGTGTCACGTCTGGGGGGGTTGGAGGAGTTGAGGAGATGACAAACATGGGATGGGCCAGGATAATAGGTCTTGGTGAGTACATTCACAGCTAATAATTATTTTCAGATCATGGAGAAGGTCCCTGTGTTTGCTCCTTCCCACCCGCCAGGTGTCTGCAGGTCTGTAACCAGGTCAGGATCTTTAAAAACAGTTCTGGGCCTGAAGGGTGAAGTGTTTGCAGGCTCTGATGTCCACACTGTGCTTGTCTGTGGTGAGGATTTCCAGTTGTGACTTGGCCTGCAAACACACTCAGCACAAACCCTGGGTGGCTGCTTTGCCTCTTCACCCATCTGAGCCCCTAAAATGGCCAGAAACAGACAGAGCTAACATTTCCTTAGTGATACAAGTTTCCTTGTTTAGCCCTATCATTTAATTAGAAATAAGAGAAATAAAACTGTAAGGCCCTCAAAACCAGGGCACAGCTTTGTGTGCCTATTCACAAAAGTCTGCAGATGTGTACCCTCACTGTTGTGCAGTTGCTGATCACAGACCCATGGAATGGTTTGGGCTGGAAGGCACCCTAAAGGTCAGCTCAATGCATGGGCAGAGACATCTTCCATTAGAACAGGCTGCTCAAAGCCCCATCCAACCTGGCCTTGAGCCCTTCTAGAGACGGAGCATTCACCACTTCCAGGGGTGGGGCATCCTGTTCCAGTGCCTCACCACCCTCACACTAAGAATTTCTTCCTAACATCCAGTCCAAACCAGCCTCCTTTCAGTTCAAAGCCATTAACCCTGGTCCTATCACAACATACCCTTGTAAAAAATCTCTTCAGCTCTTTTGTCAATCCCCTCTAGGCAGTGGAAGGCTGCTATAAAGTCTCCCCAGTCTTCTCTTCCCATCCCCAACCATCTCAGCCTGTATTTATAGGAGAGGTGCTCCAGCTGCTTTAGCATATTTATGGCCTTCCCTTGGACTCACTTCAAGAGGCCCATGTTGTTCTGATGTTGGGGGACCCGGACCTGGATGCAGTGCTCCAGATGGGGTCTCAGGAGTGCAGAGTAGAGGGAGAGAACCTCCCCTTGAGCTGTTGGCCATGCTGATTTCGATGCAGTCCTGGTGCAGTGGCTGCCTCTTGGCTTGCAACTGGCCCAGTTTAGGCTCAGTGCCTGGTTCAGCCCAGTGACCCAGCCACAGCACTTTGCTCTGTACAAATCCCCTGATGTCCAGCAGCTGCTGAGGTTTCCACAGAGGAGAGATCAGCTCCAGCCTCATCCTGCTGGGCTGCAGCCTCATTTCTGGGCTGCTGCTCTGCCAGCACAGCACCTGGGCATTCCTGTGTGCTCAGCTGGGCACTCCTGAGGCTGGATCAGGGATGGGAAGGCGTCCTCAGCCAGCAGTGTGCATCCCCCAGCAGTGTGCATCCCCCAACAGTGTGCATCCCCCAGCAGTGTGCATCCCCAGCAGTGTGCATCCCTCAGCAGTGTGCATCCCCCAGCAGTGTGCATCCCTCAGCAGTGTGCATCCCCCAGCAGTGTGCATCCCCCAGCAGTGTGCATCCCCAGCAGTGTGCATCCCTCAGCAGTGTGCATCCCCAACAGTGTGCATCCCCCAGCAGTGAGCATCCCCAGCAGTGTGCATCCCCAGCTGGGAGAGCAGTGTCAGAGCCTCAGAGCCTGAGGTGCTGCTCTGTCTGTCCAGCCTGGCAGTGGGAGAACCTGAATGAGTGTGAGTGCGTGGCTGTGGGTCACGTTCTTGCTGCTGCAGCCATGGCTTGGAAGGATAAGTGGTGTAGTGAAGGCAAGGCCTAGAGAGGAGCAGCTGGGCTCAGTCCCTGCTCTGTCCTTACTCACTCTGTGCCCTCGGACACGTCGTGTTCCCTCGCTCTGCCCAAACTTCCCTGGCTGCACAGCACAGATCTCACCAGGTGCACAGCCTCCCCTTCCATGATTGATGTTAGCTGGGTGCTGGGACAGCCCAGACAGGAGCCTGTGTCTCCCAAAGAGCTGAGGAGCTGCCATGTAGGGACCTTCCTGCCCTGGAACTTAAATACACACCCACCAGGGTAGGTTTTGCCTTTGGAGTGTCTTACAAGAAAGAGCAAGACTCCAGCGGCTTGTCAATACAAGAGGACTTTATTGAAGTCTAAAAGGAGTGCCTTGAAGCACTTATATTCTTATATTAATAAAGTTTATTAGCAATAAGAAGAGTATTTGAAGGAGATTGCATAATGTTGTTACAGTTACCTTAAACCTGGTGTTAGAGTTTCAAACGAACCATCTGTGTTCATACCTCCCTGGAATGAGGTGTGGACACTGTTTCCTTCACATTTCCTCTTGATGCAGGTGTGACTGCAGCCTCCTCTGTGCTGAGAGTAGTTTTTACATGAAGGTCTGTCTCAGTCTCTGTGTTCTAGCTTCAAAAGGACAAATGTTTTCAACACAAGCACTCCAGAGAGCCCTGTACACACGGAGCTGCTGGGGTGAACTCACAGTTCAAACACAGCTCAAGGTCTTGGTCATTTTGTTGCTACAGAAAACAAACCATTTGGGAGGCCCTCTAGAGAGTGGTGACAAGGTAAGCACTATTCAGCCCCCAAAAGGCAGGTTAATGCAGTATCATATTCCTCTGTTCCACTCACCTCTCCACCTGCAGTATCCACCCCAGCAGTATTCTGTGTCTCCCACAGAAACACCGGGATGCAGTGGCTGGCTGCGCCACCCCACAAAGGCCAACAGCTCCCTCAAAACCCATCTCCATCAGTCTCTTCAAACTGAGCTGCCAGATTTTGCTCCATGGCAGCCAAAGGCCAGAGACAAGGCTCCTGAACCCTTCCATTCCTGCCACCCTGCTGAGCAAAAAAGTGTAAGAATCACAGAAGCATCAAAAGACCTTTAAGGTTATCAGGTTCAACCATTGACCTAACTCTGCCAGGTCCAACATCAAACCATGCCCCCACGTGCCATATCTACACTTTTGTGAACACATCCGGGATGCTGCTTCCAGACCTCCCTGGGCTTCCTGTTCCAATGCCAGATCACACTTTCAGTAAAGGAACTTTTCCTAATATCCAATCTAAACCTCCTCTGGTGCAACTTGAGGCTACCCCCTCTTGTTCCTGGGAGAAGAGACTAATTCCCACCTGTCTACAACTTCCTTTCAGGTGATAAGGTCTCCCCTGAGCCATTTTTTCTCCAGCGATGCTGCAAGAGGAGCTCTTCCCTCCCTAAGTGACTGGACTGGCCAGCTGAGAGCAGTCTTTAACCACAGAGTGAAATTTGTCAGAGTCTGCCAAAGCTCAAAGCCTTGGCCAAACAGAAGCTGCCTGCTTGGGCTGGATCAGCTGCTGCAAAGGGAAGAGGTGCTGTCCTGCAGGAGGGCCACCACCATTGTACACCCTTCCTCTGAGCTCTTAGCTGGGAGGATCAAAATGCAGGTTTGAAAGAGACAAAAGAAGCACCTGAAGGAGAGAGGGAAGTGAGAAATGCAGTAGACAAAGGCCATTCCCTCAGTCTAGGAATGTACTCCATAAACTTCACTTCCTTACACATCATTTGCAGCACCATCCTTTTAGTTAGTCTCATCTAATATCTCACCTGGATATTAACCTGTGGCCAGACCCTGAGCTGCAGGGTCCTGCCTGGCTGTGCTTCCTGCCCTGAAGGGAACTGTGTTATTCCTTACAATTTCTGGAAGGGGGCACTCTGGCTCCAGGATTGCAGCCCAGCACGCTGCGCTCTGCTGCTGGCTGCTGCTCAGCCCAAAAGGGGGACTCGGGAAAAAATAAACAGTTCATATCCAGCTTTGAGACAGAGACATTAGAAAGAGAGGGATAAACTGCTGCTCTAGGGACAAAGATAATGTAGAAGTGAATTTATTGAAATGTCAGGGCAAATGGGAATGACATAACCAAATAATCAAAAGGGAGAAAGAAAAGAAAGTATCTGAGATGATAAAAAATTAAAATGGCAAACACAGCACGACAAGGAGCAATTACCCTGGGCTGGAAGCAAAGAAAATGCACAGCACAGAGCTGTACAGAGAGCGGTGGTGGAGCACAGCGCGAAATGAAAACAATAAAGCAAAAATATAATTAAGGACAATTCAAGCCACCCAGATGCATTTGTAGCTCAGCTTGGATGCCAAATTCAGTTAATAACTGCTTCCAGCTGCTCAGCAATGCACAGCCATTCCTCACTGCAGCCTCTGCACCGGGGCTGGGCAGAGCATCAGCCCCACACACAGGCACAGGCCCTGGAACACAGCAAGGCAGCAGGAGGGAAATGGGGATCAGGGCAGGGGAAGAGCCCCAAAACAATGCTGAGCATAACTGGGATGCAACGTGGTCTGCTGAGCTTCTCAGTGGGCACTTGGTGAGGGAAGGGGGGAGGTGTGGCAGCATTAGAGCTGGAGCATCAAAGGGATGTCTCTGTGGGGTCTCAGCCCATGGCTCCTGCCACTCCTCTCCCCTCTCAGCTGCTGCTTCTGCTGGTGGAAAGATGAGGGAATGAGCCTTGAGAGCAAGCAGCCCTTTACAGAACAGGGCTCAACACCAGCCTCTGTGCTTTCTCTGGGGGCTGGAAATAATAATACCAGATACCTTTAACTTTCCTCCTTTTTACTTATTGCTTGTTTGGGGTTTTTTGTTGGTTTTTTGTTTGTTTGTTTTGTTGTTTGGTTGTTGTTGTTGTTTTTGTTTTGTATCTGTGTATTAGGATTCACCTTTTCTTGATTTTCTTTTTTTTTTTTTTTTTCCTTCCCAAACCCAGGAGGGCTCACAAGTTAACTTTCTCCTGTTTAAACACAGAGATTCCACCTGGCCAGACAA
This sequence comes from Melozone crissalis, assembly GCF_028551555.1. NCBI lineage: Eukaryota > Metazoa > Chordata > Aves > Passeriformes > Passerellidae > Melozone > Melozone crissalis. Next base: position 39,070,891 of record NW_026535794.1, read on the forward strand.
TGAGTGCTCATGCCCCCACACACACATAGACACAAAACATCCATGAGTGCACATGCACACACACACACACACACACGGACACACACACACACAGATACACAGAAATACAAACACCCATGAGTGCACATGCACACACAAACACGGCTCCAGCACCTGGGGCTGGATGGGGACCATCAGCTGCAGCCAAGGACCTGCAGCAGGAGCATCTCCCAAGTTTCCCAGGGGATGATGTTCTGTCCTGTAAGACAAAACAGTCCTCGTATAATCAAACAATCTTTAAATCACTTCTGGGAGGCAGGACATGGAGACTGCCAGCAAAACTGAGAACAAAACAAAGACAGAGAAGAGGCACAAGGGGAAGCTGGAAAACATTTTCTTCCCTTCTCCATCCCCTTTTTAAATTACCATCAAGCCTAGTCTGTGATGCTTGAAATGGCCTGTGTTTGTTAATCACAGCTCATTTGGTTGTGTAGGAAGGTATAAATAGGGTTTCATGTGTGACTGATGGGAGCTGTGAGCCAGCCCCCTGGGTTGTTTGCACTGCTCCTATGAATAGCAGCTCTCAATGTGTTTCTATGCCAGGCCCCAACTCCTGGGGATCCTGCTGGAGTCTGCTGTGGCTGCTCTTCAGTTGAGAGGAAGGAATCCAGCTCTGCTGTGCCTCTCCTCAAGCCCCATCTCCAGCAGTACCTCCTGTGCTTGCCAGACGAGGTAACATCCAGGTTTACATCTTGTCTTGCACAGCTCCCTTTGCTCCTGCTCTGCCCACTTGCTGCTCAAAGAGCAGAGAGCCCTGCTCTGACCCTCTGGCACCTCCAGCCATGCAGATCCGCCCTTTCCTGAGACCCCTCCTCACCCCTGGCCGTGTGCAGCCAGCCTCAGATGCTCTCCCACATCCTGCTGTGTCCTGCCTGCCTTTTCTGGCTGCCCTCTTCAGCTCAGGTTGCCTGACTCAGGGCTGTTGGAGCTTCCTTGTTCCCACCGACATCCCCTGCTTGTTGTTGATCCTCTCCCCCTTCCCCTCCTGGATGAAAGCGTTCCCTTGCAGCCTCTCCCATCCCACCACCCCACAACACGGTCAAGAATTGGCCACAAAGACAACTTGAATTTTCCCTGAGAGCCTGATCTGTGCCTGGCTAGCCCAGTAGCAATCAACAGCATTCCATTAAAGACAGAGTAATCTAGGAGGGGAGAAGAACCAAGAGGTGATCTGCTGTAAGAGCAGAAGAATGGTTCCCAAGCACATGACTGACACCACAGTAATGCCACAGATGCAGCTGTGTCAGCCACAGCTTTCAAGCTCTTTAAGCTGTCAACAATTTGAGGTATTTTTGTTTCTCTGCCTATTGACTCAACACCAAGCTACTGTACCAGGGATCTCAGAGATTATCTGTTCAGGTGGGAGGGCAGGAACCCAGCTCTGCCCCATTTAACTCCTGCCAAGACAGCAGCTCTGAACGATGGCAGGCTCTTAGAGGAAGAGGAAGGTTGTAAGTGCATTTTCAAGACCAGTCTTGCACTTAAAATCTTCAGACTACATTGATCTTTAGCTGTGGGGAAACCCAGCTCATTTTCTTCCTTGTTTACATATAACCCTGATTCAGCTTTGAGATGAGCAGTAAGTGCAGGGAAAGTCTGTCCTTCAGACACTCTGTGTGTCCCTGCTAAGCCACTTGCATCACTTTGATGCTGGTGGTGAGTGAGCCATGATGAGCCATTTTCATCATCACTCATCTAAAGATGGGGAAGGAACTGAATCAACTCTGGTTGTAAATTTCTATTTCTCTTTCACTGTCATATCTGAGCCCACAGGAAAAACATTTGGCTGCTGTGGGAGGGTTGGGGAGCAGGCACTGAACGATGGATAGGTTATGAATTGAATGGCACACAAGGCAGCCTTTGCTGAGCACTTTACTACCTGCACCCTTCCCCTCTGGCATGGGATCTACGGGCTGCACTGCTGTGTCTGGTGACCGAAGAAGACTTTGTGGTCTCTTGGAGCCTTTCTGCTGCTGTGTGGCCTGGGGACAGCATGCCACAGTGAGCAGTGAGAGCTGCTGCCCAAGGTAAAAATGGGGGTTATTAAATTCAGCCTCACTGAATGACTGTGGATGAGTACAAGAAAGACACCAAGGGTTTGGAGTTTGCAGGTTCACTGTGCTGATTCACAACATCCTACCCCAGCCCTGTGCCTGACAGAGATCTTACATCAACAGGAAGGATTTTTCCTCCATCATGCCAAAACTATTGTGGGCTACCTCAGACATTTCAACGCCCTCAGTGATGAATGTCCAAGTCAAGGAGATGCTCAGATATTTAGCAATGTGTGCATGTGGCAATAAAGTTCTACAAGGCAAAGAATTCCTGCCACGTGCTTTTCATCAGTGTAATAGAAAGAATTATGTACTCAATCAAGCCTAATAGTGATTATGCATCTAATTTTTGTTCAGCCAAAACAACATCAAGGACAAGTTTTTCAAGAGCTCTTGACTATGGCAAAGAAGTGCTAGCTCTTTTTTTTTTTTGGCTGCTACTCTCATTAATTAACATGATTTGTTCTTCCATTGTGATGAGAAGCACTTCAGAAAGATGCCAAATATAAATATAAAAATTAACAGCAAAGTGATATCAAACTAGAAGACATAGCTAAGTTTTCCCACACCATCACTTTCTTGTATTTCTTTATTTAGTTGCCCCTTCTCTAAGAAATCATAAATCCCTCAGTGAAGAGTAAGCCTTGCTGCTGAGGCTGCTATTGTGCATGAAGATTGCTGAATTATCCTTCAGCCTCCTTCCTTATCTGCAGAATATGTGGAACACTTTGAGGGCTGGGGTAAATTATGGAAAAAATAGAATACACCTGACAGTTTGGTTTTAAGCCTCTTCAAAGGTAATCTGTTTCTCTGAACTTTCTGAAACAACAAAATTGTGCAGGAATAATATTAAGACATGGTTCAAAAGCATCCAAATCCCTGTTCAGACTCCAAAGGGCTCTTCGGACTGCCTCTTGCATGCCACACATCCCTGCAAACCACTACATAGCTGCACAGGATCACATGCCCTTGGCACACCCTGCAGCCCAGAGTCTGAACCTTTGAACCTGTAGTTCATCCACAAAGCCTTTTTTTTCCTAAGCCTTCCTGGCAGCCCTTCTGTGTGGCACCCCTGAGTAACGTAAACAACCCTCATTATCCTTACCAAAAAAGAACAAATATAAAAACATTTAATATGAGGCATAAAGTATTAAAATAACTTGTTAACCTCCCTCTCCTATTCTCATTCTCTTCCCCCTCAGAAGCTCATATCTTCATCTTTTCAGTCCAGCAGCCTTAGAATAGGGGTGTACATATTTCAGACCCTATTCATTGCTGCTGAAGAGCAAATGTCATGTTTGATAATAAGACTATAACACGGGGTGCAAAAAGTGTTGAGCATGTTGATAATAATTAGCTGTGATTCCGCATAACCTTGAAATTATGCACTTCCACAATGTGGGCACTCATCCACTTTCTCCCTTTTTTCTCTCTGTCCCACATGGAACCCTTTCTGCTGAATAAGCACTGAGCTTGTCTTTTGCCATAGGAAGGGGAACAGAACCTCTCCTTCAACCTGAGGAATCTTAGCCAGCACTCCTGAGGTTTTGGTTCCTCCAGAAAACACCAGGAGTCAAAACTTACTGATGAGAGGGAAGGGTAAAATCAATGGGGGCACATACAAACAGAGAGAGAGAGTGAAAGCATAATTACAGGGATCATAAGAAACTGGCATTTAAAAAAATAGTTCCTATGTGTTTCCTTGTTCTTCTTCATTTGTTCATGATGCCTCCTTCATATTCCTGGTGTTTTCAGAGAATTAATTTTGCTGTCCTTTTCTGGACACTAGTAGAAATTAAAGAGTGGCTCTGGGCTGACACACACTCAGTTTCCATCAACACTCAACCTGTCATATTTTTGCCTTCCCCAAATTCCATGTGTTATGTCTCACATCAGGCATGAACATGCCAGTCTCTTAAGAAGGCTAATCCTTTCCTGATGTAAAACCTGTGGCCAAAATTTATGCAAGCTTTATTATTCAACCATAACAAACTCCTTCTTGGACTGAACAGTGGAGTTTAGCCAGCCAGCACTCTCAGACATCGATTACTGCAATGAGAAGTACATCCTGAACCTACTACTCATAAGCATTTCTTCCTCAGTGTTAGTTCATATTCATTAATGCAACAGCCAAAGAAATCACAGAGAAAATACCAGTGGAATTTATGTTACTTGACCTGCAGAAGAAAACACCAAGGGTAGCAGAGCAGGAGCAAGCTTTCTGTTCCACATGGCTCAGTTCCATGTCCTACATGCCAGGAGGATACTGAGAAGGCAGAATTGGAGGGGTTCAAGACACTTCTGTCTGCTGCAGACATAAAGAAGTGAATGGAGAATGAGGACCGGGCTGTTCTTTGTCTGGAAACCAGCCGGTTTTTTACTCCATTGCTTCTGTTCCTCTATCAGAGCAGCACACCCACTTGCAAAATACCTGTGCTTGCCAGAAGGAAAGGTCTTGCCCTCCCTGGGATTCTTTTCACTCTGTTCAATTAATTTTATTAACACCCTGTGGACTCAGTCCTCAAGACTTCAGGTGAAAATGTTTCATCATTACAAGTGTTTCACAATAAGAGCCATGCAAAACCTACCGATGCTGTGTGTGTGCTATTATTAATTACCCTGTCAGAAAGCCTAGGAAGGCTTGATAAAATAAACTGCATTAAATCCACCATCCAGAGGAATTCATTCAAACAAGCAAAGCTGACTCAGGCAATTGCCAACAGTGTTGTATACAAAGGGTGGCACTCCATGTGACACATATAGAAGAGATCAGGGTGTCCTACCCTGCTCGAAAAGGTGTAAGTATGACTGTCATTACTGTGCTATTGCTGTATCATCAGTGCTCTGGGAAGGCAGAGTTATGTTATTTCCTTTTTGCAGACAGTTCAGCTGAAGACCCGTGCCTGAGATCACACAGAGGATCTGGGGCTAAGGTGGGAATGTGCTTTGGACCTCCTGGGTTTCAGTTCCATCTTCATCAACCCCTTTCTTGTCTCATTCTCAGTGGTGAACAGGGTCTATACCCAAATGGCAGCCACAGTGCACTGCATAACCCAAGCCAGAAGTCAAAGCAAGAAGGGGGACAGTGGGTAAGAGGTGACACAGCCTTTAGCCTTGAGTGTGCCTCCAGAACTGCAGACAGAGAAGCTGGAGCTCTGGGAACAGAATTCACTTGGGATCTTGAGTCCTGGGAACTGAATGAGAAGCACATGAAGAAACCCCTATCCCAGGAACCTCCCACTGAACTCCACTCCTGGATTCCCATTTACAAACCATATCTCTGAGACAGACCCAATATCCCCATCCTCCCCCTTCAGTGCTCATTCTGTGACGAGCAGGTAAGCAGGGCAATGGTCAAGATCAGCTCTGGAAATGCAGTGCTGTGAGGAGAATACCTGATACAGGATTCAGGAATGAACATGCACTAAGCACACAATGTGTTGTAAGATCCAAGTGCTCACCTGGTGTTCAAAATCTTTGTCATGTAGGACTCTGAATTTTCATAACTCTCTAGTACTAAAAAGTACTAGAGAGACACAAAAAATGGCATGGGAAAAATTTCTCTACTTAATGTAGCAAATCTTGTGAAATCAGAGGGATAAATATGACGAAGTAATTTCTGAAACCTGTTCACCATATAGTCTGGCAAGTTCCTTAGTCTGGGGTTTGGAGTAAATCAGATTAGCTTGAGCCCTGAAGATCCAAAGAAAACAACATAAGAACTGTGTGAGCTTCCCAGAGCATTTCTGGAGTCCCCAAAGGGACAACTGCAGGTTTCATCTTACAGCCCCTGCCTGGAGACTGCAACTTTTCTCCCTGTTACATCTTGGCTGAGGAACAAGAAATTTTCCAAGATGAGTCATTAAAATACACAGAGCATTTTGAAGCAGGGCAATCAATCTGTTAAGAAGAACCTAACCAACATTTGTGTCACGAATGCTGATGGTAGGCTGACGGGGAGATGCTGATAGCATCAGTCCTGGAACAGATACCAACATGGTGATGATGGGATGCTCAGTTTGTCCATCCTGGGTGTTCTCCTGCTGGCAGCTGAATGCACACTGGGCCCCCTGGCTCTGGGAACAAGTTAGACATGCATGGTGTGATCCCAACAACAGGCTGGGCTAATTGTCCTGCTTCAGGCTGTAGGGATAGAGGGCAGGTACCCACGGACAGCTGTGCTTACGTCATTGTCATCCATTAGGCCTTTTCCCACGTTTCAACCCTCCTTTCTCCACCCTAGTCTCCTCCCAAATAAACAAGAAAACCCTAATTAGTTTTTTCCATTTCATTCATAATCTGGCTGGATCCATATCAAAATTAGGTACTTCTGATAATGATATGTTAACCTTGCATGTCTCACCTTGAGTTGTGTGTGCAGTTTTGGGCACTACGACATAAAAAGGATATTAAGCTTTTAGAGAACGTACCAAGTAGGGACACAAAGGTGGTGAAGGGCCTGGGGAAGAGGTCTTAGGAGTGGCTGAGCCACTTGGTTTGTTCAGTCTGGAGAAGAGGACACTGAGGCGAGACCTCTCTGTGGGTTTCAGCATCCTCATGAGGGGAAGTGGAGGGGCAGGTACAGATCCCTTCACTCCCTGGTGGCCTGTCATGTCTGGCCATTGCTCATGACAAGCCCAGTGGTTTCTGATGACCTGCTCAGGCCTTCAAAGGCAGGTAAGGGCACTGTCATCTGTTTGCAGATTTAAAAAATACTACATGATCTTCAGTCAGGCCACCATGTCCACACCAGCTGTGTGCTGCAAGAAGCACGGACCAGAGTACAAAAAATCTGGACAGAATTGGACTGATATCAGCCTGGAGCTACAGAATTTCTGTCAGGAGACCAGATGTGTTAGGGCTCGTAGCCAGGCTGTATTTCAAAGCAGGGAGACTTTGGCTGATAAATGGTTCCCTGCATCAAAGTATTGATATGTCTGTCACAACCTGATTGTTTGTGCTGCATAGATGCACAACAACACTCACAGCACAAAGAACTGACCATGTCATGGAAAGGAACATTCTGAATGATGGAGGTGCAAACATTCAGCTGCCATGCTCTGACCAAGCACCCAGCCTTCCAGTCACAAATCACAGCTTTGTGTCAAGGGCAAAGCCAGGCTTCCCGAACATCCACACTCCCACTTCCTTTGCCTTCCTTGTAAAAGCAACAGACAAACTTTACCTGGAAAAGAACAGATATTTTTTTGCAAGTGCAGTACTTTTGTAGTGAGGATGGATCCAGGAAAGTCATAAACCTGGTGGAGCAAGTCCAGAGGAGGGCCACCAAGATGATTGTGGGGGTGGAGCTCCTCTGCTGTGAGCATCATCTCATTCTCTTTTGAAGCTCACAAAAAGAAAACCAGAAGTATTTTTTACTTTATCAGTAATATCAGGGGAATTGCAGAACTAGCCCTGTAATAGCCCTTTAGAAGTGCAGCAGTGCAGTTGCTGGCTCATGAAACCTTTCTGAAACCTGTATTATTAGTCCAGCCTCTAGTCTACACATACCTTGTCTTGACATTTCCTGTTTAAAGCCCTTATTACTGAAAGTCCCAAAGTCCTTACTCTTTCCCACAACAAAGAAAACATGGGGAATATTGTTGGTATGTTCTAAAGCTGAAAACACTGTCATCATGACCAGTTCAAGAAGAGGCGCACTCATGGGAGTAATGGAGTGTAGGTGCATGCAACTGTCTGAAGCCAAGGCTAGAGGCAAATCTGATCAGATCAGATCTAGATTTCACAGAAATGTGACAAGCTATCATTATTATTAGCTGATTGCCCAGTTTCACCACTGATTTCTTTAACAGAACTTGAAAGAAAAATGAAATTAAGAAGAATGCCCTACCTCACAGCCCAGGTAGACTCTATGTGTCCTTTCTGGCCTGGGTTCAGACCAGCAGCCAAGCCCTGGTGCTACAGCTGGAGTGTAGCTCCAGCAGCTCCAGGCTCCCAGGGCTGTGTGCCTGTCAACTGCCCCAGGCACGTGGTGATTGCTCCATGGATATTCCCAGCCCAGAGTGTTCCCTTGCTTTCAGCACAGGGACTTGAAGCCATCCCTGGCTCCCAAGGTGATCTGCCCCAGAGGATCTTTGATTTAAAGGGCAATGAGGAAAGCCTGGGGGATGTTAACTACCGCTGGTCAAACCACCAGTGGGTCATTAGCTGCCCACTGTGTCCCTCTTCTCTCTGCCCTTCAAAATGTCCCAAGCCTCACAACACTTGCTCCCAGCTTGCCCTCAAGGTCAGCAGAGTAAAGTCTGGGATGGGACTAATTCTGCAGTAAAACCTGACATACACAACCCAAGTGCAGCCTGTGGTTGTTTCCCCACACCGTTGCCATCCCTTTCAAGTGCTTTTTTGCTGCACATTGTCCTGGCAGACTTGCTCTGACACATTCTGGAAGCCCCTGCAGATATCTTATGCTATTTTTTAAAAAAACACAGACTTCACTCCTACAAATAAAGGAGGTGAAAATGTCCCAGCAGAGCTCTGACATTTGTGGGAGCAGAAGTATTTCTTCACATTAAGTAAACAAGTTTTTACCCACCAGATTAATTCCTTGTCCCAGAACTGCTCGCTGGGTGCAAACCCAGCAGAGGCTTTGGCAAGGCTTCCCCAGGTGGTGCCTGAACTGCAGGGCTTGGAGGGATTCCATTGAAGGCACAGCAGGGATTTCATGCTTGCCCTCTGGCTCCTCACACACAGCTCCTGCCTTTGAAGGCAGCCCCTCTTCCCACAGGCCACAATGGGAACAAACCCTCCAGCTGCTGGCACAGCACTGCCCAGGGACAGCAGCCAGGTGTCAGGAATGTGCTCCCAGGGCAGCTCAGGGAGCTCAGCATCCCTTGGAAGGCTCCTGGCACCTCCTGTGGAAGGGGACCAGGAGCAGGAGCTGGCAGGCAGCCAGTGAATGCCTGTGGAAATCACCATGAAACAAGAGCCCAGAATAGGTTTGCCATCTGGGACAGGCCAAGGCATTGCTCTGGATCCAGGCAATAGACCTGGCTTCTTCCTGATGGGCATGAAAGGACTGGAGAATAATTCAAAATTGCAAAGGAGTATGGGAACAGAGATAACATCTGAATGAGGAAACCTTTTCCAATAGGTAGTACACCATGAAACGCATTTGGCAGTGCAGGAAGTCTTTTTCTACTTGAACTCTTTTGTATTGCCCTTACCCAATCCTTCTGTAAAGGTTCTAATTAGGAATATATTTCTCATATATAAATACCTCCTCTTCCAAGACTGCATTTAAAGATAGCCTGATGCACCTAATTTTCAGCTTAATTTCACTAAGTATCTTTCCCTCAATACTTGCCTCTTGAGAGATGGCAATGCACAATTCACATGCCTTTTGGAGCTGCTGGGACAATTTCTGGGGCAATTATGTGCATTCACCGTGCTGCAATGATAAAGTACTTTTGACAGCACCAGAAAGTGGCTCAGAAGTTTCTGCTTTTTAAAAATGTAAGGTATGGATCATTATGCACTTAGGATGATTCAGGCCAACAAGGATGTTAAAAGACTACATCTGTGAAGGTGCCAGACAGGAACTCCCAGCTGTATGTCACAGAGGCAACTTTCAATTAAGATTAAATCAACATTTACACTGACACTCTTGAAATCGATCAATCTGTCCTTCCAGTTGCTTCATCCTAGATATATCTTGGGAAAATACTGGAATTATATTTCCTGCAGTGCACTCCTCTAGCCTTTCAAGTCCAATTGCCCCCCATTTACACAACTCTCCCATTGAATCTGGTGTCTCTTAAAGGTCCAAGCCTCACACACCAAATGCATCCTGAGTTCAGTGATCCTTTGAGCAGTGATGCCCAGTGGACAAGTTTTTTGGTAATATACTGAAAAATGGTCTGTCTTCACTAAAAAAAAAATAAATCTCCCAGCTCTGACACTATTCTGCCCAGACAAGAACTGGCTGCACACCTTTATAAATGAAAACAAGCCAGAAAAAAAAAAGGAGTTGTGATCATATTTGGAACCTGTAAACAACTAGAGTATTAGGAGCTTTCTAGAAAGACTTGCATGACCCAGCATATAGTTACCAATTAATCTCTGTTCAAGCCGTCCTCCAGAAAGGAACTCATAAATGTACTACTGATTGAGAATTCCTCTAAACTACTGCAGTTTGGGAATTTTAGCTGCAGGCCACATCTGTTTTTCTAAATAGGTTTTCTAAATCTTTTACTTTGTAACAGCTGTTGCTTACATAAATACTAATTGCACCACTGAACAATAGTTGTCTCTATTGAACTGCTCAGCAGATAATGAAAATAGACTGCAGACAAAAGAAAGCCCATCTTCAAATTCTTCTGTTCTGCTAGGCATCTCCATTCAAAAGGTCTATCCTTTACTGACATTAATGTATGCTTTTTATGATAAGTTAAAATCGCTTCACAATTACTTCAAAAGCAGTAATTATGTTGTAGAAACAATGCCTAATTTCTACTTAGATTTGTTTACTTCTGTCTGGAGCCATTTTTGTTATGGAAACAGCATTGTCAGACTGCTGGCAGTCTGAAATAAGATGAGAAGGCTCATTTCTGTTACTATCAACCTTGGATTTCACATCCAAGTGTTTTACCATCTTCAGCAGCACACTGTGGAAATTCTCCAAGGAAAAAAAGGTAGAATTTAATGAAAAACAACATTTTTAGGGCAGAAAACAAGTTCTATTGTGGTCAGAAGGATAAGTGTATTGTGTAGAATTTTCAAATATAAATACAGGTTAATGAAAGGTACTTACACAGAACATAGGAACAAAGAATTGTTGAATGGTTTGGTTTTCAAGGGACCTTTAAAGATCACCTAGTCCCAGTCTCTGCCGTGAGCAGGCACATATTTCATACTAGACAAGCCTCTTATGCATTGAGAATGGAAACAGAAATCATTTATATGTACCCAGTCCTTGGAAGGTTCTCTATTTTTTTTTCTTCAGCTCAAAATCACTGGCTTTGTCTGCATAGCTTTTACAATGATTTAAATTCATTTATTTTGTTTAACTTATTCTTAATTTACACTAAAAGTTGGAATTCACTTTCCTTCTGTCAAGTAAGTTTCTGTGGGAACACATTTCATTAATCCAGAGTAAAGATCCCGCTTTGAAACACACAATGGTACCACAAAGAGTGACAATCTCCTAATCTTCAGTATGAAAAATGATGAGCAAGTTAGTTAATTAAAGCCTCCACTTTAGTTCCTAGTGTCACAGAAAGCCAAACCAGCATTTCAGTTCCTCTTCTTCTTTGTCCCACTCTCCTTTCTGTCCCACTGTTCATTCTTCCTAACTCCTCCAAACATCCACCAGCCTCCTCCTAAACACAGAAAACCCCACAAGCTCGGGGAAAAGAGGGGTTCCACTGGGTGGTATGGAACAAGTGCCCAACACAGCAATGGTTTTATGATACTGCACATTACCTTCATCCTAACACCTCCCAAACCCTCCACTGGTTTTTACCCCCAAATATCCCCCCAAACAGACAATACTTCTAGCTCAAGCGACTCTCTACTGTAAGGTGATGTTTTTCTCTATGAAGACCATGCTATACTGTATCTGTCAATAATATTAGTTTAACATTGCAGGTAAGCTGATGTTTTTCTCTATGAAGACCATGCCATATTGTATCTGTTAATAATATTTGTTTAATATTGCAGGTAAGTGTATTCATATGGCAAAACAGTTGTTTCAGTGACTAGAGTTGGTGGAGGGTTCAAAGAGAAAACCTCAAGTCAGGTTTGATCTCACTCCACTAAGTCATGTGGATAGAGCTACACCATATAGCTACATTGAACCTGAGGAATCAGAGCTGTGCTTCTGGCAGCATTCCAGACACTTCTCACTGGAGTTTGGAACTCGAGCTACATGCTGTTGTGTGACACGTGGTGTGGAGGCCAACACAGAGCACCTCTGTGACTGTATGTGGTGCTTTTAAGTCAGAAAGCTTCTTTTCCCAGCTGAGCAACAAGCTGGATCTGAACTGTCCTGTCCAATGATAATTAGTTGGTTTTGTTGGTCCCATGATCAAATTCTTCAGATTATAACTGGAATTATTTCTGTTGGGTCTCTGTAACAGAAATTGGTAGTACAGTCCTTTGTAGAAAAAGATTTTTACTTCTTTCGGTCATTCACCAGTTCACCTGTGTAAATAGGTAAGCAAAAGATGAATAAACATTCTCATGTATTTATGGAGGAAATTCAAAATTAGAAAAAATGTGCAGAGGTTATTACATAGATCAGAAACTGTTGTTTTTTCTACTACAGGCAAAATTTATTATCAATACTTTAGCATACACTGGTCTAAGTTCAGAAAAAAGCTAGAATGCCACAAATATATCCTCATCACAAGGCACTGTTAATATATAATCTATAATGTATAATGTATAATGTATAATGTATAATGTATAATAAACAATATATAATATATAGTATATAATATATAATATATAATGCATAATCTATAATCTATAATATATAGTATATCGTATATCGTATATCACATATATAAATTATATCATATATATTATATAATATATATAATATATATATGATATATATAAAATATACATAATATACAATACAATATATATTATATATTATATATTATATATTATATATTATATATTATATATTATATATTATATACACAGACACCAATTAACAACATTGATACAATTAATAGTACAGTAGTAACATGTGTAATGTTATTTTTATATATATATATATATATTTATATATATGCGTGTGTGTGTGTTTGTGTAGGGAAGAGACAAACACAGACAATGAAATGTATATTTGCACTTCACTTTTTCTGAACCCCTCCATGGAATGTATATCTTTAAATTATCCATTATGGATGCACACGGAAACCTGGGTGCTGGTGGAACAGTGCAGTGCAACAAAGCCCAAAAATATCAGTGGTGACGCTCTGTGGTCCACATTGGCATCCTATGAGTTAAAGGAAACCCTACAGCCCAAAACTGCTGGAGTTGAAAGCTCTCCAATGACAATCTGATGCACGGGCTGGTTGTGGGACCTAGGGGCAGATTTGTGTTATTTTAGCTGCAGGCGCAGGCCGGCAATCACAGCAATTGTCACTTGGTGGAGCCAGATTCCTCTGCAAACGGAAAACGCCTTGTGAGTGGAAAAGCTCTCCAAGTCACGATTTTTAAACAACAGATTGGAGAAAGAAAGATGGGAAGCAGAGGACTTAAATGTTTTGAGAAATCAAAATTTTTACGATTTTGCTCTTAGTTACTCTGTCATAGCCTTGCCAGATGAGGAAACAGTCACTATCATGCATTGAAATAGGACAGAAATGAAGCTGAGATACATTTGGGAATTTATCTGCAAACATGTTAAGATGCCACCCAAAACTGTCACTTTTTGGTTTTGTACTGTTTAAACAAGTTCAGAATGTTGATGCTAAACTGTTGCTAAACTGATGAGATCCTGCTACTGATGATAGATTATTAAAATATATCTGCCATTTTTTCCCATTTCTCTCTTAATTTCTCTCAATACAAGTATGAAATGACAGAAGGTATTTATAGTATAACAGACAGAACATCCTCAGAGGAAAAAATGAGAGAATGCTAAACTATAAACACTTCCTCTACACTGTGCTCACACCAGCATGTTTCTTTTCCTGACCACATACATGGGACATTTTAATTAGAGGAGTGTGATGAAGTAAAATCTTCTCTGGCTTCTGCTTTTGTGTCACATTTATTATAATTTCTGTAACAGCTCAGGGAACTTGCATTATTCTCTGCCATCTTGCTTTTCAATGATCAGCAGTTATTGCCAAGATCACAAAATCACAGAATGGCCTGGGTTGAATTGGTCCTCAAAATCCAACCGCCTTGCTGCCGGCAGGGACACATTTCACCAGACCAGGTTGCTCAGAGCCCCATCCAACCTGGCCTTGAACACTTCCAAGGGTGGGGCAGCCACAATTTCTTTGGGCAAACTGTTCCAGAGTATAGGTCTTCTCTAGCATGTTCTTATCTTCTCATTACATAATTTTTCCCTGCACTGAATTGCTCTGAACCAGTGAGATAAGGATAGATGACAGGTCTACTTTTGTGGACTTGTCCTGACTAGCATATAAACAGTCTTACCTGTTTTTCCATGCCTTTTTCACACCTGTCAGATCCCACACATCGGGAACAGACTATCAGTTGGCTCCAGCTTGCTGCTTTTCTTCAGTATACATTGAAAGAATAAGAGAGCTCTTGGTAAGGCAGAAGAAGCAGGGAAGGCTCAGTCTGCTCCTTGGGTGGGTGTATCCCACAAGCAGCACAGAGGAGAGAAATGGGAGCTCCCCATCAGAGCACTGGGGGCTGAGGTTTAGTGCTGGCTTGGAAGGCCGTCTGCTTCCATGACACACTGGAGAAGATGGTGGCCATGATTTTCAGATTCTTGGTACGCTGGCAAGCCTGGAACACGGTCTGGTTGTCACAGGTGCTATTCTATCCTACAAAAATGTGAGAAAGAGCAAGAACTGTTTGTGTTACACATTATAAGGTTCAAGTGCACATTGGAGCATATTGGAATTATTAAGCCCTACCTTTGCTTTCCTATGTAGTTAATTTACTCAATTATTTCTGCATAAGTTTCACTCTTTCAAGGTGAATGAGCACATGATCATAAAAGTGAATTATATGTGATGAACAATTTAATTTATTACTATGTGCAGCAACAGGAATTTTGTGAAGAATTAAAAATTACTGTGTTACCTTTGTCCAGGAAAGCAAATAGAACAAGTCAAAGTTAAACAATGACATTTTATAGAAAAGCAGAATTAATTAAGAGGTGAAAACCAGCAAAAATCAAACAGAAAAAATGGGATTTTGTGAAATGAAGGAGTGACTTTTCCAGGTACAGAAGGACAGTATTGTCCCTCTTAATGCTGGAAGTTGGAGTAGAGGGAAGATGAAAATGGATCATTGGTTCTGCATACTTGGAATGGCTGGAAAGATGCCCTGTGATGGGACAAGCTAGGTAGGAATTAGTATTTTCAGCCAACAAGGTGATGGTTTTACTCTCCCATCATGTGTGCCTGGAGCTGACAACAGGGTTGGGATCTGTGCCCGGATAGGAGGAACAATCCCACAGGGAGTCCCCAGGGAGGCTCACAGAGCTGCTGTCCAGGCTAGTGAGGTCCCCTATTTGTGCTAAGCCTCTTTGGACTCCCCCACAATTTGGGGAATGCATTTGTGCCTTGGTGGCAGTTTCAGAATTGTTTGTTGAAGGGGGAATCGATGGGCAATATTCCTGTGTGGTCCCATGGAGCTGAAAACAGCAGGATCTGGTGCAGGAACTCCAGACTGTGTCTCTAAGGTGCAGGGATGGTCAGGGCATGCAGCATATTGAGTTTGGGCTTCAGGTGGGCTCATCTGTTGGGATTGATGATCTTGGAGGCCTTTTCCAGCCTCAGGATTGTGTGATTCTATGTCACTCTCTTCTCCCTGCTAACAAGCAACAGGAAAACAGGAGATGGCTTTGAGCTGCACCAGGTGAGGTTTGGATTGGACATTAGGTAAAATTTCCTCACTGAAGGGGTGGTCAGGCATTGGAACAAGCTGTCCAGAAAAGCAGTAGAATCCTTATTCTTGCGACCAAAAGACACATAGAAATGGCATTTTGGGATGTGGTTTAATGGTGGTCCTGGCGGTGCAGGGTTAACATCTGGACTTGATGGTCTCAGAGGTCTTTTGCAGCCTTAATGATTCCAAGATCAAAGAGCTGAAGACCTAGAAAGGGTTGTGTGTCTTCAGCCTGACTTTGGAAGGTTTTTAAAACCCAGGAAACAATGAAGTGTGGCAGTCACTCCTTTCCCACATCTCCTGCTGCTCCTGCTGCTCCTGTCCATTTGGGTTGTCTTGGCCAAGCTGGCCAAGTGCCAATGCTCTTGGCCACAGGAAGAAGATGAAGGTGTTGCTTCTGTTCAGAGCTGTGCCAGATCCTTGCCTCCAGGCTGTGAAAGAACTTGGTAGGAACCTTTGTTCCTGGAAACAGAGCCCACATCCAGAGCCCACATCCAGCCTCCTGCTGGGCAGCCAGCTGGGCACTGCATGGGGCTGAGGGAAGAGCTCAGGGCTGCCCAGCACAAACTGCAGTCCTCAGCTTGGCCTGAGGCTGACCAGGGAGAGGAACCAAAGACAGAGGCTGTGACAGGTACCTGAGGTCTGTTCCCATGTCTGGAAGGTCTGTTTAATATTCAGAAGAAAGTAAATGGACATTTTCTGGCCTTTTGGAACTACTTTACCATTCCTTTTCAAGCTTTAGAGGCCATATTAAACTCAGTAGTCAGTGGAGATCCTTAGCTTGTGAAGGCTTAAACACTTTTCCCAGGGTTTTTGCATAGTTATGCAATTCCAGATTTCCCCTCCCAAAAGGCAAAATAAGAATTTTAGCTGGACTACTTCCCCTATTTTTCTTTCTTTCTTTCTTTAAGTGGATCTCACATCCTCCTTTCTGAACATTCATCATTCTTATTGCCCTCAAGTCAATATTTAGCATTTTCCAATCAGTGAATCCTCTTTAAACTGAACGTTCGGGATTCCTGTGGTGTAGAAGCTTCCTGTTTTTCACTTTTTACTACTGGTTTGGGCAAAGCTCATCTATTTAATCTACAATCTCCCTAGGAAAACTTGTGAAATCAAATGACTGAGGGGAGGAGGCAGAAGGGTAAATGTAAGTCAGAAATTTCTGTAACCTGTTCATCAGCCTGGCAAGCTCCTTGACCAGAGGTTTACTGCAGTTTAGATTAGCTGGATTTTTCTTCTTTCTCTGACTTTTACAATTTTGACAAAGCACTTTGGGAAAAAAAATAGTTGAAAGAAATGCTTTTATTTGCTCTCCTGAAGTTAATCAGGAATGGCAGAGAGGCTTTCTAACAGCACATGTTGTGGCTTCTATGTGTCCCCATTCTGCTGCAGGGAAGGGGTCTCATGACACAGTTTCTGGCACTGTGCACAGGGGACAGGTGATAAGGAATGAGAGAGGCAGCCTGGCTAGGGAGATAAGCTTCAGAAGATCCTGTGGTTTTATTTCCAACGCCAGTTTCACTTTGTTCCAGCTGAAGGTGTTTTAGTTTCTGGGCATTCACGCCCATGCTGCAGACCCAGGACAAACTGCAGTGCTATATCTGAAAAAGAATATCTGAACTGCAGAATCAAGGAAGTTGATGGAAAGAAGAATACTTTTACCAAACATCTAATTCATTTGGAAAACCATCTTTCTCTCTAAACCAGTTTCAAATGCAATCTTCCAAACAGCCCAGTGTGCATTCCTAAGTGATGATCCAAAGGAAACAACTACCTGTGCTTTCAATGCACTTCTGTGCCCAGACTGCTCCAAGGGACAAGCTCAGCCTGCCTGCATGGCCCAGCTACAGAGAGTGTAACTGATGCTTGTGCTGTGAACAGGGCGTGATTTGCAGGCAGCAAAAATTCCTCTCTCCCTGTGGCATGTCCTCACCAGCTGTGTGCTGTAAGAACCATGGAGCACTTCAAAGAAGCCTGTGCAGAATCAGACCAAAACCACCCTGGTGCTTACAAAAGCTCTGACAGCAGCCCTGGTCAGCCCAGACTGACAGCCAGGGGATATTTCTCAGCACAGACATTTTAGATGATAAACAGTTCCCCAAATCTATCCATCAGTGTGTCTGTCACACAAGCTACCACTTATTGTCTAGCTGCAAAATCAACATTGACAGCACAATGCACCACCTTTCCATGTGGGAAGAGTCCTGGTATTTTAAACAACAGAGGAGCCAACACTCTGCCCTGCTTTACAGCTGACCAGGCACTCAGTGTGCTAGGCTGCTGTCACAAAGTCAGGGCTCAGTAAAAACCACTTTATTTTGTAGTTTATTTGTGTATGCGCATTGAACCTATGGTTGGAACACAGTTTTTCCAGCTGGGTTAGCTAGAAAGTTGGCTTTCCAACCAAATGAGATGCTTTGCAAAGCCCAGTTCCTCTGGGGATTTTCCCCCTTACAGAGGCTCTGTGCAGAGTAAAACAGGTGAAAAAAGCCAAAGTTCTCTCACTTTTTGTTAGACAAGTGTACCACTTCTCTATGCCGTTATTTCCACTTTAGGGAAAAAAATAGATGTTTCATTCAGAAAGATTCCTACTAAAATATATTTTGGGGATCACTGACTTACATGCAAGTAAGACTTTTTTCTATATCCACTTGATTTCTGAACAGCTTTAACACCTTTTAGGCCTGAACACAAACACATCATCATCAGTTAAATCAGCTCTTAATATAAAACAAGCATTAAGCTATCCCTTCTCTCTGCTTACTTCTTGTAGGTTATAGCTGTCATATGTTTGTTACCCCACTTGCACTTAAAAATCATTAAAGTACTGATGCTCCAATGCAGAAGAAGTAGGAAATATTTCTGTGTTAGATAAGGCATTTTACACTGAGATTTGTACAGCAAAGAGAAATGGAGAGTTTTTTCAATGTCTGTTTTAAAGAAGTGGAATTTCAAAAGCTGCTTCAAGTCTTGGGTCTTATTCTTAGTCATCAGTTAGTTTGCACTGTGCAAAAGTTATTCCATCCTGTGGGCCTGAAATGACACAGTTAAAAAATAAAGGGAAAACTCGGTACAGACTAATCAGCACCTGTTTCAGGAGCATGATGGATGCTTAGAGGCAAGGCAGCAGATTTCCTAATACAATGATATTAGGTCAACTTCTAAAATAAGTGCCAAGTGAATTACAGCTCAGATTATGCTCTTATGGTCAGTGCTAGATGACTCCAAATCTGGTCCAAGAATAATGCAGCCCTGAGCTATCTTACAACTTTGCAGAAGGAAAGAACAGCAAGGTCTTCATAACTGATCCTTAACTCATGCAACAGGAAAAGCCTGCACCCTCTCACAAAAAATATAAGCTTTTGCTTATATCTTCTTTTAGAGTGATGCTGTTTCCAGTTTGTGGAGAGCACTGGCAAGCACCCAGAACAATTCTCCCTCTTACAAGCCCTTGGCACCTGACCTCTGATCCAGGGGCAGCAGCTACTTGGGCATGCTGGAAAGGAAATTGCCCAGGATCAGCGTGTGCATACGGGTGACATGTAGGAACAAAGGTCAAATGGCCAGGGCTACACCTATTCCCTCTTCTTGATCAACCTCTCTGCTTAAAATACACCTTGAATAGGAAGAGAACTTCATCTGCAGCAGAGAAAAATGTCAACAGCTGAGAGGGGCTCACTTGAATTTGAAGAAGTCAAACATCTTTGCTCTGAGAAAGGCAAACATCTCCCGAGTTTCTTATGAAACACAGAAGGGAAAAAGTTTTACTTCCTTGATGAAAATAAAAGTATGACTGGGGTCAATCTTCTGGAGCTGTGGATGGACAAAAGTGGAGCACTACAATTTATAAAAATGATTTTGAAAGCTGGCTTATTAGTCCAGTCTCTTCTCTTGACCTAGACACCAATCTTGTCTTGACATCTCCTGGTTAAAGTACTTATAAGCACCTTTTTTTTCCACCATAAAAAGGAATGGATATTGAGAGGTTTATTTTGAAATTGAAATACTGTCATCATGCCCAGTTCAGGAAAAAACATGTGTGGTAATAATGGAGTGTGGGTGCATTCAAGTGTCTGAAGCCAAGGCTAGAGGCAAATCTGATCAGATCAGCACAGCTAGAAATGTGACAAGCTATCATTAATATTAGCTGATTGCCCAGTTTCACCACTGATTTCTTTAACAGAACTTGAAAGAAAAATGAAATTAAGAAGGATCCTCTACCTCACAGCCCAGGTAGACTCTATGTGTCCTTTCTGGCCTGGGTTCAGACCAGCAGCCAAGCCCTGGTGCTACAGCTGGAGTGTAGCTCCAGCAGCTCCAGGGTCCCAGGGCTGTGTGCCTGTCAGCTGCCCCAGGCACGTGGTGATTGCTCCATGGATATTCCCAGCCCAGAGTGTTCCCTTGCTTTCAGCACAGGGCAGCCTGGGACTTGAAGCCTTCCCTGGCTCCCAAGATGATCTGCCCCAGAGGACCTTTGATTTAAAGGGCAATCAGCACCTCCTTTTCAACACAGGGCTTTAGTGATATAGCCTGGAAATGGCTTGGCCCAGATTGGTTTTTAGCCCTGTGCTGAGTGCAAAGCTGCGCACATGCACAGTCTGCAGGGACCTCAATTCCCTCTCTTTCTGGACAGAGCAGCTTCCTTCCCCCTTAATCTCTCAGTTCTCCCTTGGGCCTTGGCAGCAATACCAACTTACAAACTCCAGTGCCAGGATACTTCTGAGGAGAACAAAGAAGTGAATGTTGGGATTTTAGAACCAAAGATGCCCATTTTATCACTACAGAGTTCTGACAAAGAATACTCTGCCCCCGAGCTTTGCAACAGGCTTTGGAGGCCACAAACCTGTCCCTGTTGTCACCATCCATTTCCTCCAGGCAGACCTTTGTGACCATCGCTCCACCTCTGTAGTTCCTGACCTGGTGAGAAGTCTGTTCTGGTGTCTTTTATCCCATCTCTGGTGCCAGCAGGACTTCCAGGGAGGCTCATGCCTCTGGGGTACATTCCTTCTCCACACACGAGCTGCTCTGGAATGCTGGATGGATGTCAGGACCTGCCTTCACAGGCCATTAGTGGGAGGTCTGGAAGAGCTCTCTGTTCTCCCTGGAACAGTGTCTAGGACTGAGGTGACCAACACGTGATAGACAAAGCAGGCCCTGACTGAATGGAGAAGTACCTTGTTCACTGCCCAGGCAGTCACAAAGATGGGCTTCACCTCCAAGGGACCCAGCTGAGCCAGCACAGAGCATCCTCAGCTCTTCCATTCCAGGGCTGGAGCCAGGACTGTGGGCACAGAGAGCAAGGAGCTCACTTTGGCAGGAGGGAGAGGTCAGCAGCTTTGGTGTGTGCTCTGGCATTCAGGAGAAAAACCTACCCTGCTTGCCCCTCCATTTTTTTGGAAGTCTCCAAAAAATTTCCCACCACAGTCAGAGAGCAGCCAGACAAAGCCACCACACTTGTATCCTAGGTGGGGGGAGCATAGCAGTGGGAGAGAAAGAGGACATCCAGGTTGTCCTACCTGGCCATGGAGGCTTAAAGGCACTGGCAGCGAGTGTCTGTCGGATCCCTCTGAGTCTTTGAAGAGCCCTGCTTCTGGATTTCCTGCCCAGAAGAAGTAAAAGAACTGCAGGCAACACAATCACATTGAGTTAGATGTTTCCCACCCTCCCTGGCTCAGTCCTCTGGGATGTTCCTGGTTTTGGATCTTGCAGGCTCTCTGCTCCTCACTGTCATGGATTCTGACCCACTGCACCAAGATGTGCTGGCTTTAAAGTGTGGGTTACATTTCTGTGTCTCAGTTGCCAGATACTTTCTTGTGCCTTTTGTGAAAGCAACTGACAATACCTGTGACCTCTCCTACACTTCATTGAAGCAAAGAACGTCACCAAACCACAGCCTGGATCTCACCTACTGTCATTAACTACGGCTCCAGCTTCAGGGGGCACAGTCCTTCCTTCCTTCCTTCCTTCCTTCCTTGAGAGAACATGTCTTTGAGATTGCACTTGGGATGTGTTTTCAGCCCTAGCCAACTCCTCCTCCAACTTTATATAAGCACAAAGACATGCCCCACCTTTCATTTCCATTTTAAACATTACAAAGGGCAGTGAAGCTTTCTGCTTCTATGGTTAGCCCAGAAAAGACAACTTGTTCTCCTTTTTGTTCCTATCTCTGAGCAAGGAGATACCAAAGACCTTGTAGCCACATATAACACTGTTTTTCCTCTTTAAATAGAGCTTTTCTTGAATTTTGAAAAACTCCTTTTTATTTCTTGTAACTAGAACATTTCTGTTCAGAGAAACACTGCTTGAAACTATCCCCATACCCACTCAGACAGTCTCCAGCAAATTCAGATTCCAATGAAATTCAGAAAATGACTCATTCTGGGTTATGCTTTTGATTTGCTGATGTCCTTCTCTACTTTTTTACACTGTGTTTTTCAAATACAATCCACTAAGGATTGTCTTGTCTTCTCTGCAGGTTCCACCCCAGTTCTGCACAGCAGGGTACAGAGTATGAAGCACTTTTCCAAGTTTGTAATTTTTCATGCCACCACAAGGTCAGGATGACCTGTGAGACATTTTATTTCTCCCTTTGGGGCCTCTGACTTAAAGATCCCACAGGCCTTTCAATATTCCTTGACCTTAGAAGCCTCAAAGCTCTCCCAAATGATACAAAGGAGATTCCTCAGGCTTCTTTTCTAATTTTTCATTGTGTGTACAAAGGCAACTTGTGGCAGTACCTGCAGGGTCAGTGCTCCCAGCAGGCATAGGCATGAGAGGAGAGAGAGATGCTCTGTGATTCAGTCTGAAAAGGAGGGCTGCAATATGATAAACAGAGCTGAGGGACTTTTGTACATACCCTTTACTTATTTCCAAGGTGATGTGCCTGCAGTCACTTTTCATATGCAGGTTTTCATTTTGGAACTACTGATGCTATGGGGAATACCACATAGAACACGTGGCCGTGTGTGTGACACATGTTTGTTGTTAGACTTCCAAGTTCACAGAGAAAATCCTTCAGACGTGGCTGAGTTTTCAAGGACAGAAAACCCTCACCCACCTCACCAAGTGGGCAAACAAACAGCCCCTGTGTTCATCAATGGACTCAAGGTGCAAGAAGCAGCCCACAGCAGGTCAAGAACACATTCCTGCTTTAGTGCCAGAGCTCCAGAGGAAAAGCTACCATTCCTTATGTCCTTCTCTGTAGTGATAAATAGACACTGAAGCAAATTCATGTGGCTCTCAGAATCCACAGATACCACACCCCTTTTTGAAAAACAGATTTCACCACTACAAATGAAAACATTGTACCCAGAGCACTGGCATCTGTGGAAGCAGAACTATTTCTTCACATTAAGTAAACAAGTTTTTACACACCAGATTAATTCCTCACTCCAGAGCTGGTCTTGGGGGGCCAAAGCAACCCACGTTGCTGCTCGCTGGGTGCAAACCCAGCAGAGGCTTTGGCAAGGCTTCCCCAGGTGGTGCCTGAACTGCAGGGCTTGGAGGGATTCCATTGAAGGCACAGCAGGGATTTCATGCTTGCCCTCTGGCTCCTCACACACAGCTCCTGCCTTTGAAGGCAGCCCCTCTTCCCACAGGCCACAATGGGAACAAACCCTCCAGCTGCTGGCACAGCACTGCCCAGGGACAGCAGCCAGGTGTCAGGAATGTGCTCCCAGGGCAGCTCAGGGAGCTCAGCATCCCTTGGAAGGCTCCTGGCACCTCCTGTGGAAGGGGACCAGGAGCAGGAGCTGGCAGGCAGCCAGTGAATGCCTGTGGAAATCACCATGAAACAAGAGCCCAGAACAGGTTTGCCATCTGGGACAGGCCAAGGCATTGCTCTGGATCCAGGCAATAGACCTGGCTTCTTCCTGATGGGAGTGGAAGAACTGGAGGAGAAATAAGAACTGCAAAGGAAAATAAGGCTAGAGAAAATATCTGAATGAGAAGATCTTCTCCAATAGGTAGGGGACCAAGGTATGGAAAGTATGAAAGGATGGGAAGCTTATTGCTCTTGTCACACCATCCCTGTTTAGACTGGGAGTGGAGAAGGAAAGAAAGGGCGTTCCCTTAAAAAATGTAATTGAGTGAGACATAAATCAAGAGTCAGTTCACTGGAGTAAATTAAGGTTGGCTGCTGTGAACAGTGAGGAAGTGAAAACCTTTGGTTGGCTGCCCAAGGGAAGGGAGGAGAGGAGATAAGATATGAGGTAGGTGATGAAAGGGATGCAGAAGCACAGAAATGTGAACAGGTTATAGCTGATAAAACATTGTGCTCTAGGTTCTACTTTTCCCATTCCAGTGGTTTGGAAGCGTGAGACAGAGCTGACAAAAGAGCCTGCAACAAAGAGACAGAGACACCAGGACCACTTTTCAGTTATAAGCTTTTTCTTTTTTAGAATTCAAGCTTACACAGTTATCTATGCCCACTATATTCATAATTACATTTTAATATCTGCATACAAAAGCTATGTAAAAATTATTTTCTTCCCCAAATATACAAATTTTCTCTTTAGATAGTTTAAAACATTTGTGATCACAGATTTTTTTAATATATTTTAGGCTGAAAAAATATTACCAATCTAGCATAACTCTTAACACTGTTTGCAAAAAAATACATCATCCAAGGTACTTTGTTTTTTACTGTATGGTGTAATGTTTGCCTTACCCTCAGGGCATGAAACTGATATAAAAAAATTAACCAAATAAGTAAAACCCACAACCCTCATAGACAAAGTAGTAAGTCCTCCCAACTGACTTCATAAAAACGAATAAACAACCCAAACCACTCTCCTCTTCAAAAAAATTATGAATGACTAATTTGATGTATTTATGAGCAAACTGAAACTGTAGAGTGCTAAGGAAGTAGGAAAAGAGAAAAAGAAATTACAGTATGTCAGCTAGTTCATGCCCTGATACTATCTTTACCAACATTAAATGTGTAATTAAATAAAGTGTCTTTTAATGTTTTACATTGTGCTCAGTAATTTACATAAATTTAATCCACACCTGGGTGCTGATGTAGATTTACATTTGATTGTCTTGTGCATAAACAAGGTTAGCTTTTAAAGAAGGTAAACTGTGCAATGGACAGTCACAAACAACTTATTACCTGCACAATATTGCTTTTTGAAGGCGACATCAGTCAATGTGGATACACACAAATAATGCATACTCTTTGCGTTTGCTAACATCTATACTAAAACTTTGTGATAAGGCCAAACCTTTTTTTTTTGTTTTGTTTTTAATTTTAAAGCAAAAATATACCATAGTAAAAAAAAAAAATAAAACAAACCAAAAACGTGCTCACACCGTTTTGAGTCTTTAAGTGGAAAATAAATCTCTATCACACTAGAATAAAATTCTCTCTATAAAATTTAAATACAGATCACTTCATTACTATATCAAAAGGAAATGTCTGGCAATCATTTCCAGATGATCACAATAACAAGACACATTAAGAGGTTCTGTTGCCTCTTCCTTTGTGAAAAGATAAATGTTGAACACTTTCAATTGCTCTCACAGTGAGAGGAAAACGTTCCTTGGTTGTGGATTTTGATTCTGTCAATGAAAAAGGTTTAGCCTTAGGAATGCTGGCTACATCTCAAAACTGTAAGACTGATTTTTAAAATTTATGATTCATGCAGCAAGAAGTCAATATGACACATACAGATTAGAGTTCCATAGCATAAAAATACATCACTAGCAATGACATGCTCTGCTTGTGATTAACAGCCCTCTCTTGGCAGATTTCTGATATAAATGGTCTTTCTGGACAGTTTTTTCCTCTTTCTCATACCTGCCTCTGAAGAAGCAAGCAGTCTGCTTAAAGATGATTTTGGACCTGGGAGGTCTAAATCTAAGGTCTACATTTTGGCAGAATGTAAACAAAAACCATTAGCACACACTATATATGTTATAATAAATATCACAACTTAACTGAGATTACACATGAAATGAGTATCTAAATGCACATGTCACTCAGGGCAATACCAGGATTGGTGACAATCAGGTTTGACAGGAAAAACCTTCTGTGTGAGACCCACATGTAGACCACAAAGCAAACATGAGAGCCACGTGGCACCAGTAGAAACAAGACTCTGGACTGTGCTGGAAAGCACAAGTTTGTTATTTCACTCAGAAGGCCAGGTACTGCAAAGGGGGCTGGCGGTGGCATTGGTGTCTGCCACTGAGGTGGTCAGTCCAGGGCTCAATCCCACAATGGCCTGAGATCTCTGATATTTAGAAGTACGTCTTTGCAGAGCTAAGGTAAGTTAGTTTTGCTCTCATGATCACATAAATCAGAAGTCATACTGAGGAAAGGAAAGGAAATGAGAGAAACTGGTAGGAGATCAGAGGCCATTAGATGTCAGTTCATCCATCTGTCAAATCTGTCCAACTATGAGCTTGGTCTTAGTTTTCAGTTAGGGAATACTACTAACTCAGTCTGTTAATTAGTGCCAGACTCCAACTTAACCTGAAAAGCTAGAAAAACATGTTGATGTATGTCCTTTCTGCTTAGAGCACCGCCAGAACTGTCTAAGTTGGTTGCCTGATTTTAGGCACTTCAGTCCATCTGCAATCACCTAAGGAAGGAGGCCTGATTTTCTGAACCCTGACTAAGCACAGCTCCAAACTGCATTGGTATTTAGGAAGAAGAAGAGGTGTGATGCTTCCTCTCCTGGGTCTCACCTGCAGCACAGTCAAAAGCTTGAATGCCTACTCAAGCTCACATTAAGCAAACAGGTGAAGTACTTGCACTGGCTTCAGGAGGAATTCCATGCTCAGATCCATGGCAGAACAGGGCTTCAAAAGACATGCACATTTCTCTTTCCTTTGCAAGCCACTGTGGGATATGGGACTAGAAACTCAGAAGGGGCTCCAAATGGGCAGAACCAAAAGGGGGGATTACATAACTAAATGCTCTTTGAATTGAACACTATTGTTAAATATGCTAATTTATTAAACTCACAAAATTGCAGAAGGCCTGTATCACGTGTTCATTTTGCCATATTTGCACCTGGAGGCCTCCAACTCTGCTTTTATATTCCTTGCTATATTAATATTGTCTCGAAAGTATGTTGTTTTGTTTCTAGATTGTGAAGGCATCAGTGCAAGTAAGGGATTGGCTGCTTTTCTGAGTTCCCTACTACATGCTGTAAGTCCTCCATCAAGTCACTCCAAATCACCTATCCAAAAAGCCAGTTTCTGACTTTTTACCCCCAAGACTGTGCTCTACAAGGAATTTGGATAGAGATGTTGTTTAGACACATGCTTCAAGATGGAGCCAACACAGCCAACAAAAGAGGTTTTACACCAAATATTTAAGAAATAATCTCCAGTGGTGTGTCTTCACTGCTACCTGCAGAAAAACTCCTACACACCCCAATGTGTTTCATGTTCTGACAAAAAACCCCCTAAGTGATAACATTCGTGCTCACAGCTCATCACAGGTGCATATGGTATCAAACAACAGAGAGAACAAGATTCCACATCCCTAAAAATGTGCCCAATTGCACTCCACATGCTTTATCAATGATGTAGGGAAAGAAGGGTAGAAAAAGTTTAACTCCTGACACACGTACATCGTGTTCCATCTATTAGTTTTCCTGAGTATCCTGTTTTTATGAGGGGATAAGTACATAACCTATGGGTTCAGATATGGGCCACGAGCTTTGAAAGTCAACACATGCACTCTAACAATGCCCACAACTTGCTGGGCAAATGGGACAATAAATAGCAGAGAAAGAAACTGGTACAAATCAATGCACAGCATGAAAGAATGTAGGGTATGAGGCAGTGCAAAAAACATGAACTAAGTCTCTGGTTCCCAGGAAGAAGAGAAAGATTTTTTAGAAGTGTCATACAAATTCAGAGGATGATTTAATATCAAGTTTATAAAACCCAGGGACAACATCCCTGAATGGAGATGGTGAGAGAGGAACCTCTACCTACAATGTCCTCATCACTGGCCTCCAAACATTCCAGGACTGTGTGTACTGGCTTGCAGACTTCGGCAGCAGGACATTTTGTCATTGCTCAGTTTGGTTCCTGCTAGTGCAGTTAGTGGAAATAAATTAAAAGAATCAAGAGAGCATCTAGCCTAATGAAACACATATAGACATACCTGTAGGGAGGGAGAACTCAGCTGATCCACATGCACACACACAAAGGGCAGAGTCAGAGAGAGAGAGAAGATAAAAATACGGAAATATGTTTAAGACATCTGTTGAAGATTTGTAATTATATATATATAAAATTATATATATAGGTGCATATAAACTTTATATATATATATATAAAAACAGAGGATTACTGCTGAGCAACACTGTTTGTATTCCTGGGATAAAGCTCTACAGTCTTGAGTGTTGTTAATAACACAGTTGGTTTCTGTCCTATCTGAAAGTCACCTCATATGTTCCATTCTCCTTGTTGTCATTCCGTGAGCTCTCACATCCCTGAATTAACTCTGAGACACTGCCTGCTATCCTGACAGAGAGCCTTCTCCCTCAGAGTGGTAGATTTTCCACACACCTCAGAAAAAGCAGACCCTTCCACTATCAGGAGCACCTCAGAGAATCAAATTTCTGTCCTTGCTCCAACAAACCTTCCAGTGAAGTTACCTGGAGTCCAAATTTAGAAACTGAAGATCTTAATATCTTATACACATGGAAAAAAGAAAGACCAACAAGACTCAGTCCCTTCTAACACTGCATTATCTTAAGTACTTGATTTATGGGGCCCAGTTAAACTGCATCTGCTGGAAAAAACCGCAGAGAATGATGGGACTATAATGATAATGAAGATTCTAGATCATAGTGGTCATTGTTACAATAGAAACCATGACAAAGACCAGAAATTTCGTACTATGAATTGGTCAGTTGTACCCTGCAAAAGGAGTAACAAAAGACAGAATTGTCAGGGTCAAATTAACAATAGCTGTTTCAACTTGAAGGCAAATTTATTTTTCTGCCACTTCAGTCTCTCTCCCCTATTTTCCAGGCAATGATGGGTGTGAGCTGGTGACCACGCAAATGCTGGTGAATGAGATTGGTCTGTTCGTATTTTCACTGTTAAGCTGTCAAAGCACTCACATCAAAGGACTGAAGAACAAATTGCAATAGTCACAAGTACCCGCATTAAAGGGATGTTTTCATCCATGTGTATACAACTGCCCCCAGCAACCCCAAAAGAAAACTCAAACAAAACCCCAGCCCCATCTCAAGAAACAGAAGACCACGAAAGAAGAAGAACAAACAGGTGAGAAGAGCTGGGCAATGGGATGAAATGACAGCCAGTAGTGCGACCGGGGTGTGGAGAACCACTTCAGTCTCTCTAATCCTCAAACACTTCCAGGAACAACGGAGGGAACAGTTCTGTGGGGCACTCCACCTTCATGTGCAGGAAGCGGCTGGCATGGCAGGCTCCGATCATTCGCAGGTCTGTCACTTTCATCAGCAGTTTTGGCCAAAAGTGTGCAACATGGTGTTTTCTGTAGTTAATGTAGTGTTCGAATGCCAGGAGGAAACCCTCTTGACACTTTTCTATTCTCTCCACGCAAACAAGGCCTGGGCGATCTGCAGATACAAAGCAGCAGCAGAATTATCATTCCTACATATTTGCTTTAACAAATGCCTGATCATGAATCAGGAAAAACAGGATGATTCTGATGTTAGGAAAGAAAGGAGAGAGACCAGAGACTTTCACTTCTTTCACTCCAGCCAACTCACTTGCTAGTACTATGCCTGTTAAAAGAAGAAGATAATCCTTCCTTTCTTCATCCAATGCCTGCTTTGCTCACTTACACACACTTACACAGAGTGTAGACATTTGGGAAGTGTTTCCTTACAGTGACTAGAACATCAGATTCCTGATTGCAGCTAAGGGTTCTATCTACATTTTTCTATAAAACAACTAATAAAGAAACAAAAAAAAAAATCCTTGTCAGGTATCTAAATTACAGTTCCTTTCTATCTGGTTTTCTACAATCTGACTAATGGTTTGATCATGCTTTGATCCCAGGTGGGCTGTTATGGAGCATCAAGGAACAACAAAGGCTGAAAATCTGGCTGTCTCAACTGGCACCCAGATGGGGACTGGGAAAGCCCCTTTCACATCACTTCTCAGGAGACACCTCTGGGAAAGCAGGTCATTTTTGAATTAGCTTTTGAAAACCCTGTTCCCATATCAGTGTGTAGGGACCTAAAAAAGAAATCAAAAAGTTTTGATGGAGAAAATAAAGTGCTGTGTTGTGATTAATGTGGAAATCTTTTTATCTCAGATACAGTTAATGCTTGTAAATCACTGATTGTGTATTGTTATTCAGTGCCCAATCTTCAAAGCATCTTAAAATAAAATCTTGCCAGATCTACCACTGCCCAAGAATGGAATTTCCTCTTTGGGCTGGCACAATCGCTAGAAGCATATATGAAAACACACTCAAATTGAGAAGGTTAGAAACTCTTTGGAAATCATAGGAAATTGTCTGTGCTGCTTTTGTATCATGACCAG
This sequence comes from Melozone crissalis, assembly GCF_028551555.1. Taxonomy (NCBI): domain Eukaryota; kingdom Metazoa; phylum Chordata; class Aves; order Passeriformes; family Passerellidae; genus Melozone; species Melozone crissalis. Next base: position 39,101,070 of record NW_026535794.1, read on the forward strand.
TTGCAAATGGTCCCAGTGTAGGGAAGCAGCACTTGTAAATGCCCATTAGGAAGCGCTGGTGCTGTTAATTAGGAAAACAAGAGGGCAAGTCAAACTAAGCATATGAGACTGGTGTAAATGTGTATGAATGCCCAGTGCATGACATTGCTTGGGGGAAGAGGGAACTTATTATAAGGATCAGTGTTGCTAAATTATCCATTTTTCATTTAAGGAAAACTGGCTCAGAATCAGAACTGATTTCTTCTTGATGATCATCCCTGGCTCATTCCTAAGTACCAAAATGAGCAAGGTGTGTTACCAAAACCAGTTTTATGTCCACCTCTCTGAACACTCTGAATTTTTTTTATGATGCTTACCAAAATAAGTCACTGGGGTTTTGAGAGAAAATTTCTCTCACACATTACTCTAGTCAGCACTACAAGATCTAACCTATCTTGTTTCTTTATAAAGAGGCTTGTGACAAAGGCCAAAGAGTTTCAAAATTGTTTGGATCCCAATATATTTCTGTTCTCACCTGATGACATGAGCAGAACAGCCTGAAGAAGGGCAACCTCGGTGTCATCCAGGTTAAATGAAGAAAGAGACATGCCCAGGTCAAAAATGGCATCAGACACTACGCCAAGACCCCCATTTTTCAGCTGGCCCCTTGTCACTGCCATCTCCCCATTCAGTGTTAAAGTCTCACTCTCGGGGTCATAGCGAACTGCTGCTCGGAGGGACATGATCTCCATACAGCAGCCTTTCAGAAGGATGATCTGGTCTTCACATGGCAGCTGCAGAAATTATAAATGGCAAAGAAAAATTCATGTTTGTCAGACTGAGTGGCTTTTACAGCTACAACAGATCCACGAGCCCAAAGTTGCAGTTCACAGCCCAGGACACTGTCCTGCATAGTGCAGCTCCCCTCCAAACATGCTGCTCTGCACAAACCCCCAGGATCTGCATTCCTGTCTTCAGGAACTGCCAGCAGGTTAACAATCCCTGGTTAGCATCTCCACACACCCTTGGGAAATCTAGCAATAACACAGCTGTTGGCTCCTTCAGCTTACAACTTATCATAGGAGAATAAACCATAATTGGGGCTGGTGCAAACCTCAGCCATCCCAGTTAAATTCACTATCAGCCATACTTATTTCTTACCTGACCAGAGGAAAGGAAAGACATTTGGGAGGGTCTGTAAGAGTGGACTGTGTTTTAAATAAATGTTTATATCTACAGGATATAGCTCAATCAGTGGAGCAGGAATTCTCACTGCCCATTTTAACAACAGAGAATTTATTAATCTAAACTTAATCTAGTAAGGCTGTTCTCCCTGCACTATTGCCGGACAGACAGAAAATCTATAGTATAGCTACAGCTTTTATGCTGCAGCATAAACTGTGATCTTCAGGGCATGTGACTTTTCCATGCCATTAACAAAGGCAAGCTGCCCAAAGGTTCTGTATTTACAGACTATAACCAGGATGCTGACATGTGAGCAGAACATGTTCTATAAAGAATGTCCTTATGTTTTCATAAGTTATTTAACAATAACAAAACCCACCAAGACTGTTTTGAGACTGTAAGCGAACAGCAATGGTCCCACATATGAAAGAGCAACACACTTCTGCTTGGCTTGAAAGGAGGCAAAAAGCCATTTATTTTTGATTTATATAAAATTATTATATTTACCTGTTTTGCAATTCAAAAATGAACCCCCCCTGAACAATAGGTTTACATGGCAACAGTGTACTTGCAAAGCAAGTGCACTGATTTGGTGGGAAATGATGCAGAGCTACCTAATGCAAGTGGAAAGCAGTTCCCAGTTGGAGCAGAGTTTTAAGCACAGAGCTAGTCATGGTCAGGAAAATGAGTTGAGTCATGCAGCTACTTTTCCAGCAATGCCAGCTTCAGGTGTGAAGTGTTTAATACACAAGAAAATTGACTCATCCTGTTCAGAGCAAATCAGTTTCCCTACAGATGACCCTCAGCTCAGCAGCAGTGCGAGGAAGACTGCACAGGCACAGCAGAAGTCTTGCTACCCAATGACAATTCCACTGTTTGGCAGCAGAGACTGAAGAAGGGAAAGAAATAGAGTTTAAAAAAAATTAAAACGAGAATAGATTGGTGAGCGGAACCATGAAGAGATACTGGAAAAAGCAATGGAAGCGAAAAAAAGAACATGAAAGAAAGGCAAAGAGAAGGGACAAGAAAAGAGAATTGAAAAAAAACACCAAGCTTCTAAACAGTAGGAAGAATAGTAGAAAAGAAATAGGTAACAGTAGAGAAGATATTTTGTGATGCTTCAGCTGTTTTATTAGTGAGCCATGAAACGAATTCAATTCTCTCTACTTGATCCTTCTTAAAACTTCTTTATGGTAGAGGCAGTCTGACCACACCTGTCTTTCACCTGCTTTTCTAATTCTGAAGGATACATGGGACACCTGTTTCACAGATGCCAAGCCTCAGGTCTTATCTGCCAGTAGCAGGAGTTACTAGAGACAGGAGGCTTGAACATCAGTTCTACTCCCAGCTGTGCAGATTTTAATGCTACCTACGTTCATCACTTGAGTGTTGCCACCAGAGCATCTTCCAGTAGCAGGATCAATAAATGTGACTGAAACTCTGCCATGTGTTGTCCTTTCCTCTCTCTCTGCAGGGAGAAAAGGCACAAGGCAGGAACCTGAAGGGCTCACCTCTGCAGGACACGTGCAATGCAGCACCGTGGAATTGAGCTGACCTGAGTGATCTCAAAGAGTATTCACACAGCTTCACCCACTGTGGAACCACTGATGCCTTGACATTTAAAACCCACTTTAAACTTATTACATTCTCCTCCATTTTCTAAGCAGAAAGAAAAGCAGGAAAGAAACAACAGGAGAAATGCTGAGAAGCAAATCAAGTTTTCCTTATACTTTGATTAGTCTGGGATTGGATACTTGGTTTGAGGCAGGGAACAATGGGTGCACACAAGCTAAGCTGGGCACTCAGTGCTTTGCTGGCTTCTACATGTGTCCAGAGATGTGAAAAAGAAGGAAAAGTAGCCTTATGAAAATATAAGTGGCCATGGTTGCTCCCTGTCATGTCCCACTTTCATAGAGATTTAGTGCATTCTCAGACAGCCTCTGGAATTATGAACTGAGTTAATGTTTAAATGCTCTGCAGATCCTATGGAAGAAAGAAGTGTTTTGTCCTGTAAAAAATCTACAGCCCACACAGTGTTGCTTCTAAGAAAAAGGTATGGATTAAAAATCATAATGGAAACAAAGTTAACAGGAGGGTGCCCCTTCAAAAAGAAGCAAACATTTGTCATTTTCTTCATGCTACAGGAAGTGCTATATGACAACTTGGAGGACAACTGTCCTACTCCATTGTGTTCTTGAGGAGTTGTCCCTCACCCAGCCATCAGATCTTGCTGTATCTGGGCAGGTGTCAGGGTTACACAGTGCTCAGCTGTAAACAAAGCCCGTCCAGCTGAGCCACATAACATAGAGACGTCATGCTCAACAATACCTTGACTTCTTCATCCATGATTCCTGCCTAGCTCTGACACAAGTGGGTCCATGGTAGCCAGGAGGGGTAGGAGATGTCAGATGGGCACTGAGGTCTGTGTGTGACTGGCAGAGCTTTCTAAATTAAAAAGACTTCCTTGGTATGTCACTGCAATTTCCCACCAACAAATGCCAGATCAGAGGAGACTGATTCCCTCAGACACTAAATGGTCATGAGCTATGGACATATTCCTTGTATTTTAAAATCTTCATGCTTGGCTACATTTCATGCTTCCTTGACTGATGGCTGATGACCAATGCAGAGGCTGGCCAGGGTGAGATATTTACACTGTGACTACTATTGATATTTACCTCTTCTTGTTCTGTACTTGCCAGAGAACATATATAGCACTCCCTGAATGACTTTAAAAAAAAGATGCCAGCCACAGTAGAGTAAAATTTGATGGCTGCATTACCCTTCCTTTCTGGTAGGGTGTTGACCTCAAAGGATGAAATGGAAGGTGTTCCTGCTGACGGCAGGGGGTTGGAACTGGATGATTTTTAAGGTCCCTTGCAACACAAACCTTTCTATGATTCTTTGAAAATTATTTAGATTATTAAGACTGAAATATTATTTCAGGCTGCAGTTCTGATACCATTTATTAAATCGGAGGGAAAAAAAATATAATCAGCCATTGCATCTGGTCCTTCAATAAAAATGATACCTTGGTACAAATGAGATCAGATTAAGACCTCTGTATTCCTTATGTGCAACCAAGTCCTTGAGTCTATTTACTGTATATTTACCTAAGAGTATCTACTTGGAATGACAATCCATTGCTTTCACAAACTCTTTTATGCACAACCTCCCCATTCAGGAAAACCAAGCCTAGGAAACCCAATGAGGCAAGTGCCACTTCTGGACAGGGGTGCTTTCCTGAATTTCAAGAATTTTTTACTGTCTAGACCTAACTCCACAATACTGTACCTGCCAAGGAACCTTCTAGACAGTACCTTTTTGTTAATTTGCTTTGTTGAAGGCCACCTCTAAAGACATATCTGAATCCCTAATGAACCACAATGACTTCCAGATTAACAAACTCAGGATTTCAGCAATCACAGGAAAAAGAAAATTAATGAAAATACAGATTATTCTATTCCCATTAATTCTGAGTGTCTTTAATTTTTTAATTTTAGGCAAACTGAATTTTTTAAGTTCCATGCCAGAGTATTTTGAGTAGTTTTTAACAACAGGCATAATAAATGAGGAGTGCAAGAAAGTCTTCTTACCTCACAAAACATAGGCAACTTTTTGGCAAAATCCACCACTCTTGTAATCGCTGGTGTGATAATTTTTGTAAACTGGCTGAAGGCTTCTAAATCCACTTTCCCACCTTCTGGGGCATTAACTATTGGTGCCTGCCCAATATCTTCTGGCTAAGGATATAAACAAAGACATTTAAAGGAGCAGTCTGTCTTAGAGCAACTATTTTATACTCCAAAAAGTCCTGCTTGGTATGGCAGAGGCGCTAAAATAAAAAGAAACGCTATTTGCTTTATAAGTGAAGTCCGCTTACGTCACAAAACGTGAATTCATTTCTAAGGTATACAAATCTGTGAATTCATTTTCATTGTGAAAGAGGTGACTGCACAGAGAAATGGGTGGCTGGTATGCTTCTACCCATTCTTTGTGGACAACTGGGCTGTTGTGCACATAGTTTCTTACTTGTGTCTGTATCTATGCATTTTATGGGTGCAGCACATACATCTTTTGCTTAAAAACATAGGCACGCTTTTCCTTACAGGAAAACTCTCAGCTGAAAGCTCTCAAGTTTCCCTAAAAGCAAAGAGTTGAGGAGACATGTTACCCCTGAGAAGATGCTGCATGCTTTGCAGAATTAGGCTCTTTCACCCACTCAAAGCTCAGAAAGCCTCCCCAGAACAGATTGCCAGGTATCACACAGCATCCCCCAGGCAATTGCCAAGGCCGGTTTCCAAAAGGCTAAAACAGCTTATGTGCAAAGCAAAAACAACTTAAGAGCAAGAAAGAACAGGCTAACTGAAAGGTGCCCTGGATAATGTAAATGGAATTTGAACTTATCTGTGTAAAATTTTGTTTGAAAATTGCCTGTTGCATGATTTCAGCTCAAGGCTTCTCCAAATGAACAACAAATCATATTTTGAGGATTTCAATAGGGATATACAATGAAATAGTTTCAAGGAGAATCTGTAATGAATGGTTTTTATTCCAACTGCACTTGAACTTGTTCACTTGTTTTTTGTGCAGCTGGTCAATGTTACCATGTCTTTTAAAAACAGGCACATCAAAACTGTTTTTGTTTTTGAACTGTGGCTTTGCAATTACAAACACCTACCAAACACCATGAAGAAATTTCATTCTGTTCACATTAAGGTCAAAAACTAGATAAAATCCAGAGACACAGACCTTTAAGACTGATGGGCCCCATGACATTTATATAAGATGCTTAAACACTGGAGGTGCTGAAAGTGCTGTCTGTAATAAAAACTTGTGTTCAACGACTTTTTAAAAGAAACACATCATAAAAGATCCTTCTGTAACTAATCTAAATCCAAATCTAACTTCTTATAAGAAAAAAACTCAGCAATGTGTTAATAAAGCAAGCACCAATTGTAAAGGAACAATGAAGAAGACTGGGCTCAATTATCTGATGGTTCCTATTAAAAAACTCAAACTCATTTCTAGGCTCTCTCCCTCCCTGAATCTTGGGTAACTAAACCACATTGTCTGTGTGCTCATGATAAACAAACTTCATCCCTTCCAAGCAAAAAAGACCAAATGCTTAAACTCACGCAAATCATTGTTATGGAGAAAAAGGAAGAGCACAGCATTTTCTTGGGAAAGGCAAAGGAAGTCAGGAGAGCCAGCTAAAGCTAACACCCTGGAGGGGAGCCCCTTCCACCTAACTCAACAGGAGAAGAGGTAAGGTAGACCTAATGAAGTCCCTGTTGTCAAAGAACCAGCCTCAGCCACATAAGGACAGATCCATAACTCCTGGGGCAGACTGTCAGCTTCTCCTGCTCTTCAACAACTCATTCCCAGCCCCAACCTCCAGCTCCCTAGGTTTTATCCCAAACCAGCTGATACCTGAAGAACAGCCTCCTGTCTAAGCAAACAAAAGTACTACTGCAGCTGCTTCTTGGTCTGCTCACACCTTGCTCTGCAACACCCCTGGAAAGCGCTCTCGTGGTTCTTGCCAGTGAGGACTGGCTGTGGTTTCCTGACTGTGGAGTCTATGGACACAAGCCATTCATATAGAAATATAGATGGTGTCACTGGCATTAAAAAAACACCAACATTATGAAAGAGATCAGCTGTTCTGAATACATAATTTCTCTGAGGAATTCAACAGCGAGTTGAAATTCCCATGGTGAATTACACAGTAAGAACCTGGGCTTGCAAAAAGATGAGTGTGCTCTATCTGATTTAGTATACCCTGACTGTTAAACACTCCTGTGTATTTCTGAAATGCAGTCTCTAATCCCTCTTTTGTGTGGTAGAAGCATTTTGCATTCTGCACTTATTTCCGTTAAAAATCGATTTAGAAAAATCAAATAAATCCTTTTTTAAACTCGAGCATCATAAATCAACATTAATTTTCTGACCCTTAGTTATAGGATGAAAATCCAAGTTGTTTTGTAGGCTGCAACCCCAATGGTATAGTGTATGTATCATCCTGTTCTCACTGAAATTAATTTTCCTTGCCTAATTTATTTTCAGTACTGTATTCACCATTAACCAAAAGAGGCAAAACCCCTGAGTTATTAACCAAAACTACCAGCTTTCATCTAGAACTTTATATTGTTTTAAAACTTTCAGTATGTTTTATGATAGTCCCTAATAAAGACAACTATCCCTAGATGGAATATATTAAAAAAATACAGTACGTATTATAGACTGCTTCTGTTCTCAGTCAGGAGAGAAACAATTTTTCTACTTTTTCTTATCACAGCACAATAAAAGTATCAAGCTGAGTAAGCCTTGACATAGCAACACACTGTTTATCTTTTGAAATACATGGTCTGATCAAACACTGAGGTTCAGGCACGAAAAATGAAGCAATAACTACGCAAAATCACCCTTTTTTCACAAACATCAGTACACTGGCAATAAAATCTCTTTGGGGTTGCAATGCTGGGAAGGCACCGCAGAAGAAATAACAGAACCTGGCTCTAAGAGCAGTGTATAAGGCTACAATCCTTACCAGAAATTTCCTTTTCTGCTTCCAGTGGCTTCCTTGTGCATTGGTGGCCACATGTGCTTCAGTAACAATTTTGATGAGCTCCCATTCCTCATCTGTTGGCTCTGGTTTGTGCCCAATGGTCTTCTGCAGCTCTTCCCGACGTCTCTTCTCTCGATTTTCTTCTATCAGCTTCCTCTTTGCCAACCTCTTGCTGTCATCCAACACCACTAGCAGGGGAAAAAACACAAAAATGGCAGGGAGTTCATAAGACTGTCAGAAAGTTGGTCTTTTGCGTGCCTGAGGTACCAGTTGCTTACAGACACCTTAACTAATCAGTAAGGAAGTGCCTTGGCAAGACCCACAGCTGAGACAGTTCTCTTACTTTGCCCTTCAAACTTCATTTTCTCAGAAGCCTGGGTAGCAAAGAGTGACTTACCATCCTGGTAATGCTTTGTATACTGCCATTGCCCTCAAGGGGTTGTTCCACCAATAAAAGTAATATGCAAAAGCTTTGTGAGGTGTCCAAGTGCTCCTATAATGGACTTGGAGTAATCCATATTGGGAAAGATGCACTTCTGTTTTCTTTGAAGTCCTATCAGCATGCTCTCACACTCACTGCTCTGAAGTGCAGAAAATATACTTGTGTGCCAGCAGAAGGTAACATGGATCAAAGAAAGTGGGAGCACTTATTCACAGAAGGCTCATCTGCCTGAAGCATGACACAAACAGGTCAACATGCCTTTAGCTCTTTCCCCAGTCCCCACAAGTGATGTTCCTGTAGAGCCCCATTCCTTCCAGTGACTCCAGACACACAGGTCCCAGGGCTCTCTGCTCATCACTTCACTGGTATCCAGCCCCTTCCCTGAAGGTCCTACCTGGCCACAATGAAAATGTCCCCTTTATTCTATTTCCCTCTAGACAGAGGGAACTGTTATACATTACATTAACAATGAAAATACTAAGTTAGACTATTCTTCTGTTGTTTACTGGGCCTGTTTTCCTGTCAGTTCTTCTGCAAAGGATTATACTGGCAACAACCATGAAGGCACAAGGGGATTTATATGACTTCTGGGGGGCTTAACGTGACTTCTTCCCATTTGTAGTAATTGAAGTTATTGGTGTAAATCCCTGTGCAATGGCAGGAAAAGAAGACCCCTAAGGATTAATCTTACAGCCATATTTTCTAGTTCTTTAGAAAAGACTCAAAATCTTTGCAGCAGATAACTTCTTCAGGGCTAAAAATAAAACAAACAACTGCAGGATGACTCATACAATGACATTCAATTTCACATCCTCCAGAATTTTCTAAACAAGATGTTTTTATCTCAAGTGAAGTGTCCATCCAGATGCATTTCTCCCTCCTCTCCTCCAAACAGTGAACATCCCTATTGTCACTCAGCTTGGTAAGGCCAGGAGAAGGTGCACCCTGATGAAGGATAAACAAAAAGTTACAGCCCTGTGAAAGTGGCTTAATGCAACGAGTGCGATTCCCCGGTATTATTAAATCCAGAAAAGGGCTGGCAGTTCTACTTTACTTTAACAAGCTTCATCAATCAACATACTTTAGGCAAACACAGACACTGAAAAAAAAATAAAATAAAGAAAAACCAGGAAAATATACTTACAATCTGTTGCCATGCCAACAAAGATACATTTTTTGAAGCGACATTCCTGGCACTGATTTCTTGTTACTTTGTCTATCACACATTTTCCTTCATATTTACAGGAATAGGTTGGATGGAGGTTCTTCTGAATGGTTCTTCTAAAAAAACCCTAGGTGCAAGAAATAAGTACATTGGAAGGCATTAGCACTGAGCAATTTTTAAAAATTGGGAGCTGGTTGATTTGTTAGGCATGTACCTAACTATGCAAGATAACAAACTTCATTCCCAAAAATTCTCAAAGCTCTCAAACCAGTTTATAGTGTATGGCATTTCTCTTGATTTACCTTAACAATTAGAAACTTATAGACATTATAGATAAGTAAAGGTGCAAGCAGTGCTGTCTTGAGACACAAATACTGTGTACATGTCTTGTGGTAGTCATATTTTTTACTGTTAATTTTTTTTTTGTATATGAAGTATTTTTTGAGCCCCTTTTCAAACTCTGTAATAATTCTGAAGGATATTGAAAGGCATACACATAGTTTTAATTTAAAAGCAGCTTCTGCAAATAGTAAGAATGATGGTGTGTTTGTGCTATTAAAGGATTGAGGACAAACAGTTCCACTCCTTTATTTCCATAAAAGCCAAATAACCAACCAAATCTGGGCAAGAAAAAAATTTTGCAAATACAGTCTACACAATCTTTGAGTTTGGTTCTAAACTCAAAGGATCCCTAATTTATGAATTATTTGTATTTCTGAGAAGCAGATTTAATTTGTATTTACCACAGAATTTCAAAAGCCCCAAAAGCCCCATCACCACCAAAGATTCATCTATCTATCTATCTATCTATCTATCTATCTATCTATGATCTATCATCTTACCATAATACAGATCTATCTTGCAAATTTAAACAGATCCTAAGACCATATGAACTAATGCAATCACACTGAATTCACTCATTCAAACGCCCCATAAAACATTGCTGTAAGTAATGAAATCAGACAAAAGTTATCTCTAAACATTATGGACAAAATCCTGGTAATAATCTCAAAATTACTTTTCTCACTGACTTTTGCAAGGGGCTGGATAAACTCCCCAAGACTGAAGGATACGAACAAGATAGGCTATAAAGCAGAAAATTTAGACTTCAATTTCAAGTTTCACCATTATTTGAGACTGTCTAGATTCAGCAATGCAGCTCAGGATTACCTTGACACAGACAACACACTGACACTCAGGTCCTGTTTGACTGAGGCTGTTCAGAATGGCTTTGGTTTTAGTCAAAACAACGGCAAAATTCAAGTGAGATTTTACCTTGTGAATAGTCTCTTCAGCTGGGATTTTGTCTAATGAATAGTCTCTTCACTTCAGTAGGCGAAAGGTCTGTTTTTAAATCATGTTAAATAATACCCAGTAAAATCTTACAGCAGTGCGCAATTTCTTTTAACACAAAGTGTTGAATTAACCTGTACAGATAAGGCTGTATTTCAGCTTGTACTCCTAACTCCTGTGAAAACAATGAAGAGCCTTGTCCTCATTAGAGTTTTATCTTACGAGGTTCAGCTTGAGCTAAGAGTACAACTCTTTCTTTCTTAATTATGGTAAGACCTGAAATGTTAATTAAACTGAGTGGCATAAAGTTTGTGTGGGAGCCTTTGCAAGACTGGGACCAGTTGTGTTAAGATAAAATCTAGGAAATCACAGGCAAGATATCCTTATGTGGGGTTTGGAATAAGTCTCAAACTCTCATCTACTGAACATCCAGTTTAGGTTCTCTTCTCAACCCTGTGATGAATTCCTAGAGATAGGATCTGCTCCACCCCTTCCTGAAGACCTAAGATGGCTGTGGACAACAGGGTCACAGGGTTATCAATAGTTATGAAGCAAGAGATAGAAAAATCTCTAATTAAGCTCAGCCAGTGAGCTTCTGCTTTCTAAACCTTGCACAGGACTTAATGTAGCGCTAGCTTTATGTTGGCAAGGGTCTCCATCATCTCTGCTGAGACAGCCCATTTCACCTTCTCATTTCTTTGCATTTCTCAGAAAAAAATTGCAAAAATCCTTCTTTGTTCATGTCCAGCTAGATGCTAAGTAAGCTGCTCTCTATATCTGTCCAAACACTTCACCACAGAAGTGTTATTCTCATCAATAAAAGAAAGCACATTGTATAGTAGGGAGCAACTCTTTCTCTTTCTAAAAGGTGTGTAGCAAACTCCTTTGCTACACACCTATATAGCAGTAGATGCAATGGGTAAAGTCAGGAAAAACATTTCAGTGATGTCAGAACTCACTGCTCATTTATTTTTGTTTAAATTCCTCACAATCTACTCTTCAGAAATCATGTGTGAGAATGAAGTTCATGAAAGCACTTGCCAAAGCAAATCTTTGGTTGTCAGCCTTGATTATGCTTGTTACAAAACTAAAGCGACTTTGAGTGGAAGCAACTAGTAAACATCAAATTAATTGAAAATTTATTATATATATTGTGTATTGATAAAACATATAACTTTGTTGATATATCATACAGCTTGAAACGTGTATGCAGCTCCTTCAAGGAAATAATTACTTTTTGCAAATTTTTATCTCAGGTCCTTGTGCGCATAAACATTATTTTAAATTGTACATCAGACAGAAGAACTGTATGTGAAGATAAAAGCAAATTTGTATGATATGTCTCTAAAATAGCTGGAAGGCATAAAAAGAACTACTTGACTTGAAGTAATGAAAATCTTAGCAGGAAAACTCGCAACAAATACAGCTGTTCAGCTGGGAGCTAAGTATACTTCATAATGCTCCAGCGCTGCTTACTTCCCATTATATCTGAATTAAGTTGCATCCATACATGTTATGTATTGTTATTATCTGGTATTCAGGATGCAAATGTGTAAGAACCACTTGTGCAGCTCCATAGTTCTTTTTAAAGATATAAGTACTTTCTTATACTTTGTATGTAAATATATGTATAAAGCCATTATGAGTATTACCATGAATCTGCTATACATGGGATATTTAGGTCTCTGTTCATTTCATAAATGTAACTTAGGGAAATGATGTACAACCAAAAGAACTACTTCAACATAAGAGTTACTGCAATGAGGAGCTCTAAAGCCAATCCAAACCCAAAATATCATATCCAAATGTTCCAGACTTTGTGGGTGAACAAAATGAGACTTTCATGGCTTAGTCTTATGACACCAGCCCAAGACATGTGTGGTCCCATTTGTTTAGAAAAACAATTTTTTTTTTACTTTCTGCAAGAAAGAATAGCTTTCTTACAGAATCTCAAGCTATTCAGGCAAATTCATGGCAGTGAAATCATGTAAGATGTGTCAGATTGTGTTACTCCATTTTTTTATTTACTTGCCCAAAGCAATCTCTTTTTAAATTTAATTTTGCATGTAGTCTTGGAGATGCATTTTAGGGCTGCAAGCACATTTCAATGTGCTTAAGTTAAAGAAGTCAAAATCTTTTTGAAACTATTTTAATTGGGTGTCAATGCTTCCCAAATTGATGGATGTTACTGTAATATGAGCATGTGGAAAGGATTTTGATTTTTGCTTCTTCACAGGGATGGTGAGAGGCACTGGAACACCGTTAATCTCATGGCCATAAGCAGAACCTTAGCTATTGCATAAACAGCTTCAGTGGAGTAGCTGGGAACATGCTGCTGTACCCTGGCTGAGAACATGGCTAAAGAAACATTAAAAAATTCAAATTCAAAAGCTAACTGTTAAACAGCAGCAACACCAGTCTAAATTTCTTGTTTTCTTTTCAAAAGCAAAAACCAACTATATTCCTTATGCATATGAAGAGCAGCAGCATGGTCAGATGCGGCTTATCATCAGTACTGGATGTTCTTATTAGCTTCTAATCTGTCTTTATTTGCTTTGACAGCACAGTTCAGGAAGTCTGTATAATGGAGGAGCTGGAGAGCTATTTCTGATTCCCACTTTCCCACCATGCCTTTTACCTTGCAACCTTCGCAAGTGATGCAGCGATAATGGTATCCGGTGGCTTTGTCCCCGCATACTACACATAGCTCATCCTTGTCTAAGTAACTGGGTATGTACCCTGCAAAGAAAAAGAGGATGTGGCATGTAAACTCCATACAAAATTTTATTATACATGTGATATAAAAAGATTGCATTAAAATCCACCACAGATCTTGTCTACCAGCACCATACTTCTGAACTCACCGAATTTCCTGAAAAAATGTTTGTACTGTTACAGACCTAAATACAGCCTATAAGATTTTCTATTCTTCAGACTGATTCAGTGTCTACTGGTCAAGAGGGAAAAGTTGGAACATGATTTCTTTCTCCTGAGTGAAATCCTGCATCAGAAAATATTCATTACTTCAAAAGATTTGATGTGAAACAATAAAATAGCAGTGAATGCATACAGTATGTTTCTGTTCTATATATCAGAAAAAAACTCAATATACTTGTATACTGCAGATGAGACCTCAGGTTTCAGTGTGACTGGGGGACTTGGTAGTAAGAAATATTTACTGACAGATGGTTTATTTCAAAGCAGAAAGGTACAAGCAACATATAGCCCAAGTTTTATTGCTCATGCCTGACCTGGACGTGTTCCACAGGAACACTTTATGTAGCCTGAATTTAAAGCAAAATATGTGGACATTCAAATGTGTGTGTATATGTGACTGTGTACATGTATGTTTTAGAATGACATTTTCTCTTCAGAAGTGGTTTACCAGATCCAGCCGGTGAAAATATTCCTGCTGTGAAAAAAATTGGCAATGCTTGGTTCTTTTCCCACAATAACATTTGTTTTGAAAACACAAACATATTTTCAATTTGAGCAAAAAACCAAAACAATACTGATAGCAAGCAAAAAGTAATTGTAACCAGAGACAACTTTTTAACAGGGTAAAATACAAACCTTTCAAAATCAATGTTTCCATGACTCATAACTAATGGAGTTACAGTTTGTAACTTTACCTTCTGAAAAATCTCACTGGGAAGACGTAACATAGACGTCTCAGACTCCCTTTGAGGGGAGAGAGGAAAGTGCACCTATATGTATAACTCTGGAAGATTAGTGGAGTAATAAACATTTCATAGGGTCCCACAATGGCTGAAGTTGGAAGCCACTTCTGGAGGTCAACTACTCCAACACCCCTGCTCAACACAGGGCCAGCTGTCCAGGCCCATGCCCAGACAGCTTTTGAGTATCTCCAGGGATGGAGACTCCACAACCTTTCTGGGCAATCTGTGCAAGTGTTCTGCTCTGTCACCTTCAGAGTGAAAAGAAAATACTATTTTATTATTCTCAGAAGGAATTTCCTGTACTTCTATTTGAGCTCATTGTCTCTAGTTCTGTCACTGGGGAACTAGAGACAGGTCCCCAGTGTCTCTAGAACAGGGGTTCTAGAGAGAACCCCTGTTCTAGAGACACTGGGGAACTGGACAGGAGTTCTGACCCTGTCTTCTACAGTGTGGGGGATCAGATATTCACACACACTGATATGCCCCTTTGAGCCTTCTCTGCTCCAAGCTGAAGTGTCCCAGTTTTCTCAGTCACTCCTCATAGAAGAGATGCTCCAGTTCATCATCTCTGTGGCCCTTTGCCAGGCTTACTCCATGATGTCTGTGTCTTTCTTCTATTGGGGAGCCCAGAACTGGACCAAACACTGGAGATGTGTTTCACTAGAGCTCAACAGAAGGGAAAGATCACATCCCTCAAGCTGCTAGTGATGATTTTCCAAAAGCAGATCAGATGCCATTTACCTCCCTTGCTTCAAGAACACACTGCTGGCCCATATGCAACTTGCTGCCCACCAGGAACCCCCAAGCACTCCAGTGCAGAGCGGTTTCCTGCCAGTTGGGCCTGCACTGCTCTGTTTATTACTCCTCCCCTCATGCAGAATTTGGCCTTTGCCTTTGATGAACTTCAGGAGATTCCTCTCATCCCATTTTTCTAGCCTGCCTAGGTTGCTCTGAATGGGTAGCTCATCCATCTGGTGTTCCAGCCACTCCTCCCAGTTTTGCATCAACTGCCAGCTGTCTGAGTGGAATTTTTGAGTGCAATGAAGAAGAGCCCCTTGGATGCAGCTGCCTGTAACACGATCCCTTGCCACTAGCTTGCTGAATCCATCTATAGCACAGCACATAGGGCTAGACATGAAGGTTAATGTCTTTGTGTAGCCCTCACAGCCGTATGGGCCGGTACAGCTTGGGGACTTGGGACACCAGTCACTTGGAGGGCAATCAGCAAGACTCAGGGCAGCAGAAGGCTGTTAAGGGATGCTGCAAGTGGGGTGGCCATCATCTTCCTGCAATTAACATGCCAGAGGGTCAGCTCAGTAACACTTTAAATTCAAATGCCTTCCTAAGGCTATGTTTCTCATGGCTCTCTAGAAAGGAAAGTCCAAATTAGACAAAACACATTAAGTTAACTGAGCTTAAAATGCTTAAACTTTATGGAGTCTGGTGAGTAAATCAGGAGAAAGTAAAGAAGGCAAAAAGTATTTGTATGGCCTAATTTGAGCATAATTATGAGAACCTCAAATTATAGAGGAGTACATATCCTCTTCTCTAAAACAAGGAAGTAGTAGTACTTGGAAGCCATTCCTGGAAACAGGCATCTCAGGTCTGCCAATATTCTGAAAGGCGAGTGGGGGAATGAGATAAGATTTCAATGTTGTATCAAACCAGTCTACAGGACAGCAAAAGAGCAGATTTATATTCAAGCTACATTTCTCCACAATGAACAAGTTATGCTTGGATAGACTGGTGGCCATGTGACTTTGAGAGATGAGAGACAGCAGGGTTTCAACTCTAATTACATCACTGACTCCTAATAGACACTGTGCCAGTGGGGGATTAGCAGAGGCTATTATCTCCATCCTGCCCCCACTCTGCTCACACCTGCCTCTGCACATGCAACACATACACAACATAGAGCAGAAGATGCAGCAAAGGGATGCAGAATTTTCCCCTAAATGTATCATGAAGATCAATGGCTTCTGTTATTGCTGGTTACTGCTATTCACAAAACACAGTCTTTGCATAGCATAAACTACATCCTCAAAAATTCAGTATTCTTGGTTAGCTTCCTCAAGAATTGTTTTTGAATTAAATGAAATGGTATTTCAATAATTATACAAGCTGGTTAGTGCTGCTTATGCAATGGCAACTTGTTCTACTAGAGGAGCAAGAGATCACTTGTCTAAACTGTTTCCTTAAATATATACAGTAGGTCATGCATGTGATCACTGCTGTCCATCTTCTTCCTGGGGTCTTGTGACTTTATCCAATATAAAGTTTTCAATCTGGCAGAACACACAATCTCCTAGGGGCACTCCTAGTCAGAAATTAAAAATGGCATCCTTACATGTGACCACATTGCCAATTTCATGCATCAGAAGCATTAAGTGCCACCTACTTAAGCTACCTAAATATTGTGTTCAGTACTGCCACAGACTGACTCCATGTCACAAGGGAAGTACACATCTGGAACTCTTCTAGTGATTGAACAGGAAACATGAGTAGAAAATTCTTATTCCAAGAAATCACTGGCAACAAAAGTGTGCAATACATATATCTTGCCTTTCTATTACAGTTTTCTGTATTTTTAAGACTTCTTTTAACAGCTAATGGGGTTAAAAACAGTTAGACTGGGAAGATTGGACCTTCAGTAGTATTTTTAAAAGACACAATTCAGACAGACATCACTGCAAAAGGAGTAAGTAGATTTGCATTCAGTTCTTACAAACACTAATGTAAATTCTAAGTAATTTCTAGTAGTGGCAAATATCCTGCATGACCTCTGTATGAATTCAATACAATTTCATTTGAGAGATATGCAGATAAACAGACAGTACATTTTTTTCTGCTTCTCAGAGTTAGAGACAGCATTAGCAGGAAGAAATTCAACATTGTCTTTCTAAACATGGTACCAGCATGGAATAAATGAATAGTGCAGTGGAGATTGCTGGGGAAGTCATGGATGGCAGCAGATTTGTCTATTAGATGTTTTGAGGAAGGAGAAGAGCAACAGAACTTGTCTCACTCTTTGCACCACTATTAGT
This sequence comes from Melozone crissalis, assembly GCF_028551555.1. Lineage (NCBI taxonomy): Eukaryota > Metazoa > Chordata > Aves > Passeriformes > Passerellidae > Melozone > Melozone crissalis. Next base: position 39,118,426 of record NW_026535794.1, read on the forward strand.
AACTTGTCTCTCATATCAACAAGTACTTTTGCTTCATGTCTGTGTAATAACACCGAAGCAAAAATAAAAATGCCTATGTGGAAAAGCAGATGCTGTCTGGACAGAGTAACCCTGGTGCTCTTACTAATAAATTTCTTGCTGATAAATTTCTTACTGATAAATTTCTTACTAATAAATTTACTTACTGATAAATTTCATGGAAACATCAGGTATGTTCCTATTTCAGGTGATCAAAATTTATTTTTTATTTCTTGGTCAAAATCTTTTAAGTAAATATCTAAGAGGAACTATTCAAGAGCAACACCAACCTCACTGAATTGTACAAAAACAACCAATATTGTTCCTTGTTGTTTCAAGTCTGTTTGCTGTATTCAGCATCCTCATGGACTGTCACTTGTTGCATCCCATATGATCTTCCAAGTTAATTATCTGTCAAGTATGACCTGACATTGTTTATCCCAATGCCCACCTTGGATCTTTGAGTGAAGAATAACAGTGAATCACCTTGATCTGCCTTGTCTGGTGTTTCCCTTGTAGCCTAAAGTAACACCTTTGGTTCCCAGACTCACACCTGCCAGTCTGCCTAATCTTACTGTCTTGGCAAGGCTAAGCACACAGCAGGACCACTTGCCCCTCTCTAGAAGAATATGTCATATAATCCATTATAGCCAATCTTGGGAGCCATCTAAATAACAACTGTAGCTTTGTAGAGGCATGGCAGGAAACAATTCCCTTCAACAGGAAAATGCACAATGAGTCTGCCCCAAGCAGTCATAAGAACAGAAGGAGATCTGCTACCCCATGCAGTCATCTGAGGTACTCCTCCTCCTTAATTACCATTTGCAGGAATGATGCCTTACAGCACCATATATGACCCTGCACAGTGTAATGGGCTGGAGAGGCACAAGCGAGACACTCAGTGCCTATTCCTCCATCCAACAAAGCAAAGAAAAACTATTTTAATGATAAAAAAACTCTGAAAAATTATAGTGTTTCTTCTCCCTCTGTACCTGGGACACATTAACAACATCAACAATAAAAAGCATCTTCTAAGAAAAGTAAAAAACCAATTTCAGTTTTGTTAAAATATCACGGCACATACTTTATATCTCTAGATCTGTAAAAATAATGTGATATTCACCTAGGGAATTAATCCCCACCTTAAAAAAATTGTAGAACCAAGTGGTATTTGACTACCAAACAAGAATATGAGTAACACTGATGCAAACAAATTATGCCTGTCTGCCAGATGTTCATTATTAGCTTGTTCCTAATCCACCATAGATTTATAGCTTGAAGGCAGAAAATGCCATTTTTTGCTATTGCAGAAGGACAGTTACACTTCAAGACCATTATTCAGTACTTTAATTTTCAGTGCAGACTGGCAGACTCATGTATTAAATATATTCCCTGAAATCTCTCTTTCTCCCATCTGGTATGGTTTGCATGACCAGAGATCACTCACTAAAATGAGGAGTTAGGATTTACCAGTAAGCTGGTATTCACTTACTAGACACTACAGTACAAAAATGAAGAAGATGAAATTAATTACTACCTTGAGAATCCTCAACTGTATTGAAACTGAAATGTAAATTTGTACTGCTGTTCTACTGCTTTCATAGTCACCTTGAACTCTTCACAAATTATAAAAAATTACAAGGAACAGCCGTGCATCATCTTGGACATACTTGTGCAGAAAAAGCTTAAATGGAGTGTTGGTGAAAGCATAGAGCCAACAGAGAAAAAGCATACTCCATTCTTATGTGTGCTATTATCAACATTGATCTGAAATGCTGGGCAGATACACTGATCCTTGTTTCCCACTTTCTTTAAATTACTCCCACTGAGAAAAATGGCTTATTTCTCCTTCGAGCTTGGAAGCACCGAGAATGTTGCTGAGCAGATTCACACTTTTCTTGTTAGCTAACTGGCCTGCATGTCCTCAATTTTGATCTCTGTTGACATTTTTTGATTTATGAAATTACTAAAATTTGACAAAAGATTCTGCAATGATTGAATCTGAAACATTTTATAGTCCTTTTTCTCTCCATGACTTTTCAGCGCATTAGCTCTGCTCCTTAGGCTGAGTCAGAAACCTTATCAACAGCAGTGCTTTTGCAGAGAATGTGCTGAAAACATTTTAACCCAAACTGTGTTGTCGCTTAAACTTCTGCAATCAGTACTGTACCTGCAGCCATTTCCAACTACAGGTACAAAATACATCACTTTAAGGGGTCATATCATGCAGTTTCCCCACCCCTCAAATAATTTAATGTTTTTAGAGACAGTATCTTAGTACTGCAAGAAAGTTATTTGTTTGGAAATCTAAGCCTCACTGAACAAAGCAAAGCATAACTTACTTCACTTTTTCATCCTTCATTTCGTTGTGGAAAGGTTACAGTAAAGGAGATGAAAACACATTATTTCCACAGACTTTTGTTATGAAAGAAACATAACTCCAAATGCATAATGATTTATGCAATGGATTATGCAATTTTTCTCAGTGCTATTTCCTTAGATGGGTGGTCAAGAGCAAAATTAATATTTTTAAGCTTGAATAATCGTTAACATACTGGGAACTGCTCTGCTGCAAAGGCCAGGATGACAAACTCTCAGTGTTTCTGTAAATTGATTATATCCACACACACTCCCCGCATTGATAAGATGACATTTTGGCATAAGCTTCATGTTACTTTTTCTTAGCTATTTAGAAAGTACTCTAATGTTCTCACACTGCTGAGAACTCAGTTTGGGCTAATTCTGTTGCACTCACACACTACATATTCTCAGCTGCATCTTAATTGCCTGAGAAAAAATAGAGAGAAATAATTATGGCAAATACAATTATAAAATAACAACAATAACAACAGCTTTCAAAGCCCTGTTCTCCCACCAAACCAAGAGCCCTTCCAAACATAGCATTAACCTCACCAGTATCTCACTGGTATCTGGGAAGCAAGGTGAGCTGCAAGGATGAGAAGCTGGCTCTGCTACAGCCTAATCTCAAGAATTCCCCCCCAGCCTAATCTCAAGAATTCCCCCCAAAACCCTTGGTTTGGGGGGCAGCCCCTGCTTACTGCTCTCTGCCCCACAGAACCTGAAGTTAAAGCCTAACCTCACAGACACCTGTGGACATCTTTCATTAACACTGTACAAGAAATTACCATGCAAAGAAAGTGAAAAGTCAACTCTTATCCCAGTTTTAACTTTGCAGACACTTCTCCCATGTTGCCCAGATGTCCAAAACACTGTGCAGACACCTAGTGTGGGGAGACTGATATTTCTGGACTCCTGCACATATTTCTTTTGTACCTTCCTCACTGCATTATCTCCTCCTGTCACTGGGTACTCCTCCTCACAGCATAGGTGGTGTGAGGAGATCCAGGGACATTTTTGTCTGTCTGCACACCCTCTACACAGGGGCAGGGGGGCACAGGCTCCCCCTGAGCATCACCCATCCAGCAGGCAATGCTGCAAGCTCACCACGGCTGGCAACACTGTGTGAGGGGAAGAATATTCAAGTTTAAGCTCTCTGGGACAAAACTGAGAATAGCACCTTGTTCTCACAACCATGAGCACTGTTCTGCTTATCAGATTTCACAGCATTACACAGAAAACAAAGTGTATGTGGCTGTCTGTTTCCTAGGGCAGGATCAGGTCCGAAAGGGCTTCCTTAATAAAACAGTAAGCTCTTGCACAAACATTGTGCTGTCACCTTTTAACAGTGTACACCAGAGCACAAAAGGCAATGGAGCAACAAGTAGATGCAAAGCTAAACACACATCTCCAACTCCTGATTTTCTGGACTACAATTCTTTTCTTTAAAGGTTAATTCTTTCATCAGAATTTCTGACAGATAGTCAGGAAAGAATAGTTTTTAATGTACTGTAATAACTGAAGCAGCTTTCTGGTATTTAGAACAACTGGCTATGCTTTATAAACGTTTCTCCCCCCCCCCCCCCTCCCCCCCAGTGACACATTGCTGGGGTCTTTGGTTGTTGTTTTTCAAGTTATTTTCTGAATTCGTTCAAAGTGACATAAAAATGGAGAAGTAATTAAATAACCTTTCACAAATTACAAGCTTTTCAACATATAAAATGTTGATTTTCTTTCTTCCCAGAGGGAAAACAAGATTTTAACCATTTAGTAACCAGCAAAAGCTCTGATATGAAACAAATAACAAGTCCATGTGCTACTGTAAAGTACAATCTGATTTGAGCAGCATGTTATTGAGATTATAACAAATTTCAGGGGACTAACAAAAATACCAACTGCAACAATCAAAACTCCTCATGAACACCTGTTTAGGGAATTAATTTTGCTTTAATGGGCTATTACCAAGGCTTCTCTAACAAACTCACTCGCTCCCCCAATCAATTCTGGATCAATACAGACACACATGCCCTGTGAAAAGCCTTCTGTTCTTAGGACAGGATTAAAAGATTTGTTAGTTTTACGATAGCTTGCTTAAAAGATGGAAATTAAAAAAAAAAAAGAAGAAAAGAGAAGATGCACATGTTCCACGCAGTTTAGATCTCTTCTGCTTAACAACCTCAACATTTGCAAAGGTTTGACAGAAGGGAGGCCACTTTTTATTGATTATCACAGTAATAAGGCTCTAAAGAATCCCAAAACACGTTGCTCAGTCTCTGTGAATGATCAATTAAAAGCCTGCTAGAGAGGCTTCCTCGGAAATTCACCGCCATTTCTTAGTGAAACTGAGGTGGTAGAAAATAAAGGCATACAAGCCGTTTTTAAAAACAACTCTGTATTCTTTCAAACCAACAAGTTCAAAAACTTTACAAAGGGCAGATGTTGGGTGCCTGAGCACTGAAATAACTTAAAGCTTTGATCTAGGTGTACTAAGTATTATTTATAACCTTTAACATTATGAAAAATGTATTCCTTCAGTGACTTTGCAACAGCAAGTCTTTATTTTTTCTAAATTAATCCTGAGATAAACTTTTCCCTTAACCAAAAACAAGAAATAGAAGAACTCCACAAAGGATATGAAGTCATTAATTAAAACCCAACAACAGATAAAAAAGCCTTAAAAAGCATTTAAAATGTTGCACAACACAAAAACATATATTATCCACAACTACATTTAGCCTACAATTTGATCATGTTGTCACAGCTTCCAAGAAGGATTTTAAAAATTATTTTATTTATTATGAAATATGATGCTGTTCAATGTATAAAATTAAGACATCTTTCTATCAATCATAGAGATTTATTGCATCAAGGGTTAATGAGTATTTTCTGTCCAGAGGAAAATACTTCAGTTTTCCATGTAGTTAATAAAAATAAACAGTCTGCTCTTCATTACAAAAATACTTCAAAAGTAGTAAATGGTATTTTCTTTATCTCTCTAGTTACATCCGATTCATCTGGATTTTGGAAAACTGCATACAGAAAATCTGGTCTGATCAGAAAAGGATATTATTTTGGTATAACACACAAGTTTTTTTCCTTCTTTAATAATGTGATTTTAAAGAAACACAGAGAATGTATACTTCATATGCGTAAGTTGGGTTACCGAGTTCAAAACAAACAGCACTGAAAACATTTCCAAGTATTTGTTAGTATTTTGGGCTCCTTTTAAATCTCACTTGCTTACTTGAAATCAAAAGAATAAATTCTAAAAACTGGCAATGATTTAACCCCTAGGGAGCAGACACTGCACTTATCTCACAAATGTATTGATTAGATCAGCCTTTTGGATGCAAAGTCATCTTTCTTGCATAGATATACTCTTGAATTTTCAGTCTTTTTTGCTCTGCATAATCAGAAACTCATGGTTTTCACTTAGAAAACAGTAACTCAAACACATTTTCCCATACATATTTACAGTCCTATTTTCAAAATCTTTTTCCTGAGTTGCTGAGCAAACAGAGTTCACATTTACTGAAAACACGGACTTACACAGTTTGTATGTAAACAGAAACACAGCTTTAAGACGCAGCATATATAATGATGACATTTCAGGAGAGAAACTTTCTTATCAAGCTCACTGGTGAATAGCAAAAGAACTTAATAGCCCAGGAAAGCAGAAAAAAGAAGCAATATACTTGCAAATGTCTCTTATATATTAAGAAAAAGTGCTTGGAAATCCTCATCGCTCTCCGAAAACCTTACAATCACCTAGCAACCTATGTTACTGCTGCTTTCAATTTTGAACAGGCAGCCTTCACATTCAAAGATGCATCTGAGCCAACTGATGCAACTGTAAGTTTAAAGCAAAACAAAAACAAAAACAGAGATTATTTTTTTTTTTTTTGTTATTTAAATAAAATGCCCCTACCTTTCTTCTGAGAGTACGATGGCGACTGCACTTGAGAAAAAGTAGGTTTTTCTTCTGTGAAAAATTCAGGTTGGTTGTACTGATTCAGGGCCATGTCCATGTCAGAGTACTCGCTTTTAAACACGTTTCCAGGGTAACTACAGGTATAAGGCTGATTCACCGCCCAGGCCTGTTCCATATATATGTTGTTACTGTGCAGGACCTGAGCATCACAACTGCTGTAACCCTGATTATCTTCAATATATGTGCAATAATCAGTGGACTGCATGTAGCAATTGCTACCAGCAGCTGGGTGCACTTCATATATTTCTTGCATACAGTAGTTCATTTTGTTAGCCTATCTCAGCTTCTACTTTACGTACACACACACATGCATACACACGCAGGCATGCATACACATGGGTCGGGGAAGGAGCAATGAATATACACCAACAAAGTCGGCTGCAAAACAGCCCGTTTTACTTCGGAGCAGCACCTGATGTGCTAAAATCCTATTTATATTGGGACGGCTTGTGAACTCCCCTGCCAGTCAAACATATTGGGAAGCAGATTTATGACAGTCAAAGGTCTTAATCTGTGACTGTAAGTTAATTCCAAGGGAAGATGGCAGTCAGGTAGCAATGACCACCAGACAAAGAAGTGACATCCTGACAACCCTTCTGTTCCCCCGTTTGTCTGGAATAATCATTTTATAAACCATTTCCAGCCTTTTCCAATATGATTAGAAAACGATTACTAAGGCAAGGACACAGTTATGTCACTGTAGTTGTCAACTTAAGTGTGAAGAATTATAAAGACTGCTTAAGAACTCCCAGAGGGGATACGCTGAAAATCCTAAAATCAATAATCCTGTTTTTCAGCATTAAACCATAGAAAATCCAATAGTGCTGTGCTGATGACCCAAACAGTAGTCTAGTGTTACAAAATTTAGCAACTTAATCTGTCATCAGCTTTATTGATTTTGTTTTACAGAATTACATGCATGAATCTCTCCAGCCTTCCACACATACACAATCCTCCCCACTGCCTTATAATGAATTTACGGGAAAGCTTCTTTTCTAAACTTCAGTGATTTCAAGAAGCAATTTCTATTGAGTTCAACAGGTGGAAAACTTCAAAATAATATAATCATCAAAAAGAACTCTGCTTAAATATTATCTATAGGCTAATTGCTTTGCTATTCTGCTCTGTTATCTTTTCTGTTTCAGTAATGAAGTACTTTTATAAGAGCTTTTTTTCTGATAACAGAGCGAGGACAGGAAGGAACGTATTTTGGCTCACCTATGAACTATGAACATGACAACGCCACTACAACAAAAACTGTACGATATTTTAATTCCCTAATGTATCTCAAGCTTCAGCATGGTTATTATACCTTCTTTAATCAGCCATTTTTTTTAATCTTAAAAAACTATTTTATTTTTAACTTATACTAACTGCTATTTTGTTTTTTATGTGGAAAAAATCTGTTTTTTTCTTTACAGCACAGCTAAGATACAGTAAAACTTGTGAAGTCAGTAATAAACCGGTATACCTTTCTAGTATCGGTTCTTCTTATTAGGAAGTTTAGTTATTGCTGATTTGATAATGAGAGCTTTCTTATTTAATTCATTTTAAACTACAGGATTGCTAAAATTACTGTGTAACTTGGCCCTTTTCTTCTAGGATCTTCAGCATACATCTTAACAATCTTGATGAACATACTCTTAAATAGTCCTCAGAAGTTCAGTGCAATAGGTAAGAACTGGGCATGACATATCAAAATTTTTCCCTATCCGATATTGCTAAATATTTCAGACTAATAAAAACAGCCAACAGAGAGACATTTTCCTTCCAACACACAACTGTAACTAACTTTTCTATATAAGTAGCATTTTCAGTTAATGTCTAATTAACTACCAAATCCAGGACAAGTCCTTTCAATGATCAGAGAAGTTAAAATTCATACTTGGAGTTCTTCTTCCCTCTCTAACTATAAAAGAAGCATCTTTAACATGCATTTCTCATTAACTTGCTCATAAAATAATAATACATTTGGTAAGTCAAACTGAACTCTATTGAGATCAGTGCTACTGAAGTCAATGAAGTTGCCTCTAAAATGAACTTGTTCTCCTGAAATCTAATAATTTAAACATTTAATTTCAAGAAGACCGCAAACAGTTACTGAAATCCAACAAGCAAAACCCTCATGAACCCTCATTCATTTACCATTGTCTAACTCAACAAATACCACTGTAAAATACAGTGTGAAAAGCACACAATAAAAGTTAATTTTCACTTTAGTTCAGGCCCATCATCTAGATTTTAAAAACAGTGAGTTTGTCTGTGATAAAAAGCATGTCTCATGCAAGATCTGATTTTTCAATAATGGATGTTCAGCACTTCATAAAAATGCCTGTTTCATTCAAGAAATTCTGTAGTTGTTTATACCAGAACCCCCAAACCATTCCACTGAGGGGATGGGTTGGTAATGCTGTAGTGTATGTAACATATACAGCTTGCTGAATTTACTTCTCCACGCTCCCAATAAAACATTCCCAAGTACCGTACCTAGGTTGTTAATTTACCACAAAAAGATCCCCTGTACCACCAACAGGAACTTATGTAGAGCTCCCACAGAGGTGAGGCTGTGTTTTACAGGTTAGCAAAACACAATACCTAGATACTTTTACACCACCCAGAGAAGCTGGGCTTTAAATTCTTAGTGAGAATTTTTCCCATGTGGATTTGCTTTGCCAGCAAAGTCAAAATTCCCACGAATCTTTCATTTTCTTGTTTTTTCCCCCTCTGACTGGATTTAGGTTTGCTACTGAAAAACTAAACAGAATTGAAGCCTTCTATAGACAGAGCTGTTCCAGCCAGGATGGCACCTGAGGAAATGGTACTTCAACATGGCACAGCCTGTGACTTACTTTCTGTTTCAAAATAAATCCCTTAAATATTTCTTATATTCTAAGCTACATCAATAATGCTCAGAAATGTGTCACATGTACTATTTTTGTCAAGTGTTCCTTTATAACCATAAGGAAATTAAATTACATTAAACTGTGAAGGATAAGGAAAAAATGAAAAATTACTTTTCCAACAAACAAAAAAAATTATGAACACTACCAGGGAATGTGGGTTTCTTACCTGTGATATGTTACTATTAAAGAAATTTATAGCTCTGCAGATTGTTGTTCCCTTGGAAACAAATCACTTCAAAGAACACTGCAAATATTTTAAAAACTGAAATGTTCCTAAAATATTTTCATTTAATCTTTTAGGGTCCAATCCTGTAGGTTCATTTCATGCACGCCTTTGAATTAAATTCTCTGATACAAGACAGTCAGACAGTGTCTTCTTTATCAAAAGTCTGAAAGTGGAGTAGAATAGTATTTTTTCTTTGTTTTGTATTCCTATTTGAATATATATATCTTTACATCATGTCATGTTGAGCTTTTGTTGCCTCCAGCAATGTAATATCACACTTGGAGTTTTATGAGTTCACATGTGTCTGATTATGTGAACACATGGAAGTTAATCACCATCAGAATAAACCCTTCAATTCAAGCAAACAGGCCAGGAATAAAACAGAAATTTTGACATTGTAACGGCAGAGGATCCAAAGCTCAAACCTCTCACAGTCTAAGGTGGTTAGTCCATTGTTCTAAAAAAGACTGGAATTATTTGAACTTTGGAATGCCCCAAAGGTTTTTACATACTCACCCTGGTGTAAATCAGAAGTAAGTCTAACGCAGTCAGTGATATTAACTGGGTGGGCAAAAATAAGGCTGTGAATGCCTGAAATGGGGAATCTGCAGAAGAGACTGCCTTACACTACACCATTTAGCTCTTCATTAACTCCTGTTTTACAAATTATGACTAAGATTTTTAATTACAAACAATGAAATAGCCCCATTAAGATGCACTTCTCTTGTGACTTAGCTTGGTTAGAAAACCCACCAAAATGAACCCACAGAAATGTTAAGGAAAGACAAAAATCCTGTTGCGTCCCTCTGAACAGTACAGCCCAACCAACAGAGGTCCCTGACACAGAAAAAAGAAGCATCAATGCAGTGCAATTTAATCTGCTGTGGAATATTACCTGCAAGAGTCCTATTCTCCTGACTTTTTCCAAACTGTGCACCCCTGGTCTAGAGTCCTGGGAATCGTAATGCTGCAGATAGGGCCCCTCCACGCCATCCTAAAAGATTCAGCAGTGTCAGTATGTGGGAGGTATTGCAGAGCATTCAAATCAGAAATCAGTCAGGGCAGAGTGCCACTTCTGAAGGACCAAATGCAAGGATCTTATCTTGGTTGCTGTTCAGACTTCATGCATAAAGATGAATAAAAATCCAGGATTTACTAAAAAATTTTACACATTTAAAGACCTAGTTGCAAAGATTAAACATACTGTTCTGAACTCTTCACAGTTTTGTATGCCTGTATTATCAGTTCCTAGTTTTGTAAAATGAATTTTTACACATTACAAAATAACTGTTATATTTCCTATTTATGGATTTTATTGTTGCCTGAATTGTCTCAGCCACCTCTGATGGTTTTGGGGAAAAAAAATTAAAATAGATCATGGCTTTTCTGAGCAAACACAAATCAGCACTTTCATAACATGGGCTACATTCCAGACAGATCTTCTCACATCATAAGGAACATACACTGAAAACTGCAATAGCTTTTGAGCAAAACTACTAATGTCATTTTTGCAACTCCCTTAAGTTATCAAATACAACTCTCTCTGGGCCCACACAAGGAGTTACCATCTCTCTTTAATATATGTATTTGCACCACCTTATTAATTCACTTTATGCATTGTTATCAAAGACTCAAAATGGTCCCTCAGAAGTATGACTACGCAAACTTAGAGATTAACTAAGAAAACCTCAAACATCAGAATCCAAAATAACAACAAGCATTTACAAGAACAGAAAATTAATTTTTCATGGTTTTATTTTATTTTGAAAACTCTACTTGTGACTAAATCATAAGGTAGGTAGGATTATGGAATTCTGGTGCTGAAAAGTCACAACAGCATTTGACAGTTCCTGGAGTATGTCTCAGTGGAAGATAAGACATTAAAAAAATAATCTTTTTGTCTATGATACATTTATAACAGTTGAAGGAGAAAAAGCTAAATCTTTCTGATATAAAATGATTTCCTTTGGTTTGCAACAGATGCAGGAAGATTCAAACTAGCTGCCCTGTGGTACAAACTAGATGAAAATCTTACTTAGACAACAGCACACCTCTTTTCTCCACGTGTACCAACTTAGTTATTTCTCTAAAACTGCTCCTCTCACAAAACCCACTGTACCTTGGTTATGACATGACACTAAATTTGTCTGTGACTCATAAAATGCCAGTGTGATGTGCCTTTTATTGAAATACTTCAGAGTCATTAGTCTGCTTGAATAACAAAGAATGTCATAGTTTATATTTAAACGTTCAGATACACTACAATTCCAGTTATCCCTCAAAATATTTTTGACACCTTGAATAAATTTGGTAAAAAGAGAATGGAGCTTGCTCTTTTCTGATGAGGATTCCTCCAGGGTTTGTGCTTGCTTTTTCTTGCACTATTCATGACATGGATAGGAAGCACACGGTCTTGTCAGAAAGCATTTACTCCTTGATATGTCAGTCAACAAATGAGCAAACAAAATTCTTGAATAGTTTGGACGACTTTTAAGATGGTCCCAGAACAAATATTACTAACAGTAATTATAGACCTGTGAGCCAGACAACCCACTTTGTTAAGCCTCCCCATATATCATAATTGGAAGACCCTGTTAGCAGACATCAGTTAATTACAGAGCTTATCTCTTGAGAAAGTAATGGCCAACACTTAAAACATGTACCTTTTTTGAGTCATTGCCTGTCTCAACTTCACATCAAAACATCAAGGTAAGAAGTTTCATTTGTTCAAAAAAAAAAAAACCCAAAAAAACCCAAGCAGAAAACAGGCTAATTTAGCTTGACATAACATAATTAACAGGCTCCTGGATGGGACTGTCTGGGTTTGGTAGCCTCCTGACAGCCCTTAGTAAGACGTTAAAGCGATCAACACCTGACATCTGTTAGCAAAGAGGCATTCTGAGGTAAAGTACAACTAAATCTAAAGAAATCAGGTACTTAGACCAGTTTAACTTTTTCATGAGGTGATATCCTGCCTGACACTGTAATCTTTCTTCCTGGAGTGACGCAAGACTTAAGTAAAAGAAAACAACTTGTAATCCCCCCTCACAATATACAGTAATTATTTTTTTAGGCAAAGAGCAATGAAGAACTATTTATCCAAGTTTAAAGAGGAACAAGAATAACTTAAGCACTACATTTGTGCTAATACCCTAGCAACTGTGATTCTTAAAGGGAGTTCCTTCAATGTGAAAGGATGTGAAAACAACCTCCCTCAGAGAAAATGGTTTATTCTCCTGACTAGTGAGGCAGAGAATATTCCTAACAAGAAGTCCCACTTGAGCTCTGTACATGTACCCACAGAGGCTTTGGGTATGGTTAATATTAAGAAAGAAGGCAAACAATACAGTCATTGTTGAGAGCTGAACACCCTGAAAGTAGAAAACAAGGCTTTCTTTTCCTTTGCATTTTGAATGTATCAAAGATATGTTTTAAAAAAAAAGGCCAAGTTCAGAAAAGATTTTTGATCAACTTATAAAGATCACAAGCAGAGAGACAAATACTTTTTAAAAGCTCTAAAAGAAAAGATATTATTCTGTATTAGGTATCACACAGAAAACCCCAGTAAGTACTAACCACATTGTCATAAGGGCTCTTCACAAAGCTATTAAATTAAATAGAAGAGAAAACTAAAAACCACAATTACCACTGATAAAAAATAAATAAATTAAAAAAAGGTTGGTAGCTAGAAAACATCCCCACATAATAATGCTTTTACCAATGGACAAACCCCTGACAGTAAACAAAGACAAGCCGATTTTGCTTTTTGTTTTTTCTAAATACAGTATTTGCTGTGCTCTGAATGATAATGTCAGTTACCTTTACACTTTTTTTCTTCTTTTTTGTATTCCTGGGCACTTGACATGATTTGAAAGTTTGCTTTTGTATAGCCTGGCTGTAAAATTGTACTAGTCCAAGTTGAAGCATGTTGGCATTGCGAAAGCTGCTGTCCATTCCTCCGGATATCATAATTTTTGAAGTGTCTTTTCCTACAGAAATGATTTTCTGTTATGCCCACTACATTCCATTTCTGATTTCTGTCAGGAAGGTGAATCAGTCTGTCCCACAACGGGAGGCCACGTCCTGGATATTTGGCAAATACTGCAGGGCTACAAACCGTTGGCTTTGCCAAAATCTTGCTCAGGTGTGGAGTTTTGGAAAGCAAGTGGTTCCCCAGTTCTCCTGATGCTGTGGTATTCCCGTGCATCTCCACTGGACTGCACTGATACGATGCAGAGCCCTTCAGCCATGCCCATTCAGCCACCATAGCTCCCCTTCAGTAAAAGTGAATATAAAATTTTCCTGTCTGAGAATCCTGAAAAAGCAGGCAGATCTATGTGGACAGGCTAACACTAGATGCAACTTTCACAACATCACAACTACAACATGGGCCCCAGGGCAAGTTAACACCGATTTATTGCCTTGCTCATATGATCATTTGAGGTCTTGTAGGTCGAGGCTGGTCGTGAACAATTTTCAGATACTTAAAACACAAAACATCAAGGATTCAGCCTTGTTTGACTTTGCTCTTATCGTAGGCTGACCTGAGGGACACTCAGTTACCTAAGTGTGACATTCTTATGTGGGCATGCTTAGCAGTTCCGCTTTTGCTACCTACTGCCTTTCTCCGCCTGTGGTCACAGTGGAGTATCAGAGGTGCTAATTTTATCTCAGGAGCAAGGACACTTGGCCCCAGTGTGGATAATGAACAATACCAAAGCTGCATCATTTTATCTAACTGGTCATTGCTTATTCTTTGGTATAGAAGAAACTGAGATACCACTAGCTGAAAAATTTGTAAAACTAAATGTAGCCCAATTTCTATTTCTGGAGAGCAAAACTAAAATCAGTAGAAATGACCCAGCAAAGATCATATTCAGTATTTAAGAAATGGTTTTATTTTATATTATATGTAACAAAATTCAAATACAAAATAGCTGTTTAACTTGCATAAAGAAAATAGCAAATTCCAGACATCTGATGACTGATACCCACAGTGGTTTTAATCACAGTAAGATTCTGCTGTTCTAATCAACCTAAGAGTCAATTTTACATGCATTTCACTCTGTAAAGCAACATATTAGTAAGGGCATGCCAAATCATTAATTTCCAGAAAAAAATGATTCAAAGTAAATTGGGATTTCAGTTACCAGTTCTATCATAATATTGCTGTTTCTGAATCCTTTCTCTTAGGACTTCTCTTAAGCGGAATATTGTTATTACAGGACAAATTCAGAAAACTTAATCATGGTTAGTTTTAAATACTGTTATCCTACTTTAATTCCTGTATGTACATACACCTTTCCTGAGTATGTTATTTAATTTTAGATGTAAACACCTTTTTGCTGCTAAGAATACAAGCTCACCTGACATTTGCAGCTACAAGTCTATTTCTTCTACTGACTGTATCTCAGCTGGACATCAATAACACAAATTTGAGAAAGTACCTGGCATCATGGACTTCAATGCAAAGGGCGGGTAAGTTACCTACATAATTTGCTCATACCTATTTACTTCTAGCTTTATAGATCTGCTCTTAGTTCAGACTTCATTTTGTAAGTAAAATTAAAAACTAATTCTAAATGCAGGTAATATGGCAAGAGAATATCACTGTAGGAGGATAATCAGTTTAAAATAGAATAGTGAAAGTAACTCAGAAATACTAGGCAATTTAAAAAATATAAAAAGAATAGAATAGAATATAAAACTTTTTTTTTCATAATTTGAACACTTTTATATTCTCTTGACTTCATAAATTTAAGCACAGAGAAAGAGATAGGGTTTCTCTGATAAGTTCCTCTGGGAACTGAGAACTTCCCTCTAGGATCTGAACTTACACACTTCATTTTTTGTGGCACAAAGAGGAACTGTGCATTACAAGCCACCCTTCCTCTAGACTTTGCATAACCTCAAACAGTGTACTTGGTTCAGCAGAAGGCTGCTCTCCCTTAAGTTCCTTCACACCCTATCTCCTTATGTGGATGACATTGCATCTTCTCAAATGTGAGAGTCAGGCATGTGCAATATATATATTAAAAATACTGGCATTTCTATAATGCACTCATAAATAGATCCATGTTTTGTCAGCTCCTTGAGCAGGCCAGTGATGCAACACAATTCTTGACCTTGTTTAGAAAAGTCAGTTGTATCCTCAGGTACTCAGGTCTTGCTATTAGTCCTCAAGATCAGTGATTCATAACCCAGGCTCTTCAATCTAATTAGGCAAAAATTTCTAAATATTTCCCTCAAATTTATCTTTGATATTAAAGGGCATCTTTGCTGTCCTTTAGCCTGTGAGGATTTGTGTTACCTTTGATTTTAACCAAAACCCATATATTCATGACTATGGTAAAAATTCTGTTCCCCAAGGATTCAGAGAGGGTGTCACATGAGGCTTATAGATTTTTACCTTTAACAAGGAACTCCAAAAGCCTTCATAACTTAAAAAATAAAATCAAAACAAATCTACAAATCTTCCAATTTCTTTGTTAGCAAAGCATCTATGGGACTTTGAAATATGATTATAGACACATTTAAATTGAGGAGAAATTGATTCTATTACAGTTTCCATCATTTGGAATTTACCCAGGTACAGTTTACCAAAGCTAGCCAAACATCAAGAAGCTATATGCTCTCTTTTCCTTTTAGTTCCCTCTGAAATTTGTCTCACTATTTTGCCTGCCATGTTAGTTACAGTTCATTTAATTTTACAAGTTTCCACTTTATTTCACAAATTCTCCTCAGTCACCAGGGACATTACCCATTCAAGTTTTGCTAGTCAAAGATTAAGTTGCAAGGAACTACCACTGAAGGCTCTTATATTTTGTCTTCTCTTCTGGTATTTCCTATACTGAGGCACAGTGGATGTTTATGTCATAAATTACTATTCCTCTTATTATAATGTTAAATTATTTTCATAAGAAGACTACATTATTTATTCTACTCCATTGGCTCTAACATATACTGCCTGAATTTCTCAAAGCCTTTTTTTTTCCTTTTTAGCAAAAACAAACAAACAAAAAAACAAACAAACCCACTTGAAATCTCCTGCATGTGCTCTTGGTCTTGTCAACCCAAAATCTTTTATAAAGGATGATAATGTAATTTTGTCTCCACTTCTTACCTGCAAGAGAAGCATCTCTCTCTCCCTCTAGCTACTGTTAAAACAGGTATAATCAAGGCAGGAAGCAGTACAGCCTTCTGGGATGAACCATGACTAAAAACTACAGGCCCTGTTTCAGAGTAAAGAGGGCTAACAAGCAGGGCCAGAGCTCTTCTCATCAAGGTATCACCAAACAATTTCAAAATGCACACTGTAGCAATAACTGGCATCTCAGCAGTCAACAGGTCAAAAGACTTCCTCAAATTCCCATCAGAAGGTTTTTTTAAAGGCAAGTTTGTTTTTACAGAAGAAGAAAACTTTTAGCAGATGAACTGCCCATTAAGCTTACCTAAAAGAACAGGCAAGGGGAATCATTCAGAATTCTTTTATTACAAGCCAAAGCAAATACTCTTTAATGGGTAATTGTAAAGGTTGACCTATTCTCAGGCATGCAGTGTTATCTGAATGTCAATATAAAAAGGACTACAGAAAAAATATGGAACAATTTATTTGTTTTCATCTCAGTTATGTGGCCTTTTTTCCCAATTTTCTACTAGTATCTGCCAACAGTGGTCAAAGAAGCAATATACAAAAAGCTCTACCATTCTTTAATACAACCCAAGCGAAGAGAGGCATTAAGTAGTATCTCCAGAAAGATGGAAGGTGGTAGCCAGCCAGCCAGCCAGGAAGGCAGTGTTTCCTGCTGGAATGAGCTGGATACCAACCTGAACTTTAATCCTGACAAAAACTCAGAGTGCACAAAATAAGACCAAAAACCACACTGAAAGAGTGCCTGCTCCCCATGCTCACAGCAACCCCAGAGGCACTGCATGAAATTCGCCCTGCTGTGCCCTGAGAGCTACACTAATTTTCCTTGCTTGGGATCTGCCCTGTTGCAATCAAGGCTGGATTTGCATTACCATTATTACTGTTATTGCTTTATACCACAGTAGCTCCAGTTAACAGCTTGATCCACTGGTGACGAAAGCTGCTGCAACCACAGAGGCAATCAGTGCCTGCTCCTCAGAGACTGACTACATTGCTCACACTTTTTGGGGGAGTGCAAGCATTTATTTTTCACCCTCAGCAACAGGCTGTCACTTAGACAAAAGGTAAATTAACAGTTCTGGGAAGTCAGAGGATTGCTGTTTTCCCAGTTACAAAAACACTTCCTCTAACAACAAAAAATTATTTTACATTCCAAAACTGCTCACAGCAGAATTTCCACAGAAAATTCTCTCTATACAGTATTTCAATTTGCAGCTGACCAAAACAGGGGCAATTAGGAAACCAGCTTGGAGATCTCTGAATTGCCATTAACTTACTTGATGGCAAACATACATAATAAAGTTTTGCCTTTTTGGATATTTGAGGTTTACTGAAAAAAGAGCAGCAAAGACAAAAGCACTTTACTGGTTTTTTTTGTTTTGTTTTGCCATTGAAGTGCAAGCATATAAGGACATCGAAGTAGGTTGGCTTCAGAGAGATCAACTAAGGCAAATTTAATCAGGATTAGGACTTAGGGGTGCACAGTAGGTTGATGAAGCAGCCTAGCTTTGTATGGACCCAGACCAATAAAACTAGAGGATTTTTACTTCATGACTTGAGAGAAAAAAAGAAAAAAGCAACCAAGCTACAATTAAAGGACATGTCCCCAGTAAAGTTAACACCTGATTCATACCTTGTTCCAGCATTTTAAACCTCACAAACTATAAGTAAAAGCATGTAAAGTTTTCATGTGTGTTTGTGCTGGGAAAGACAAAATCATCTGTGTCACCCAAGGCTAAGGTTCCATTTCTTCTCATTAATCTTGCTGTCAGTTCACAGCATTTTCTCTCATTTATTTTGCTTCTTCTCTCATCTTCCTCTTTTATCTCCTATCCTTCCATTTTCTCCCAAGAAAAAAGCATAGCATTTTGTCCTTATGCTTCCTTATAAAAGAGGGAAACACTTCAAAATTGAGTTTCACAACTTTTAAACTAGGCTCATATGATCACTGAATAAGCAGAAGGATGGAGCTCAGCTCACAAAGACAAGCCAGACTCTTCTTAAATATGCAAATTTTGCCTCTGTAAATGTGCAAAACAAAACCTTTGAGAACATGTGATTTCTTTCCTGAATTTTTAAAATATAAAAATTACAATGCCTATAAAAAATTGTAGAGTAAAAGGAACTGTAGCAGGTAGAATGAACAATGTCCATTAGGTGATTTTCAATATTTCAGAAACATGTGCATATGTCTATGCTTGTAGAAGTAAACAGCCAGGGTTATTTAATCCAGGCTTGTTGTCCTGCTACTTGTTTTAGCAGTGGCAATATTATAAAATACTTAAATATTACATTTTAGAATATGGATTTAAAGATTAAATTTCAGTATTTCCAATCTTTTGGACAAGTATTAAATCACTAGGAAAGAAGAGTGCACAGATAATTACAATAAACTTTGTAAACAGTTTCTAATGTGTAAGAAAAGGCAATATTAGGAAACTTGTAATAAGGAGTGTAATAGCTTTATCCTTGTTCTTGGTACATCTTAATGAGCTCCTCTGTGAATCAGTGCAATCACTTTTTAAAAACATGCTAAATTTCCATTAACTTTTAAAGCAATATTACACATACACGTATCTCATCAAGAGCTGGGGTTAACATTATGCTCAAATTTCTAAACATGAGAAAAAATTAATCAGAGAAAAAGAATACCCAAAAGAACCTGGCAGTTCATCTGTAAATTAACCAGAGGCAGTTCTGAGCACAGAGAAGCAAATTGTTCAGGGTTTTTGGTATGCAAAGAGCTCTCTGAAAACCTGTCCTTTGAGAAGTGAACAGGAATTGTATAGACCAAAACAGAATCTTGTAGCAGCTCCAGATAAAACAAACTTACCAAAAGAAATGAATGACCAAAGCTATATGGGGAAAAGCAGTAAAATACCAGGACACACCATGGAACTAGAATGGTGGTGCTAACCAATACAGCCACATCGATGCTATAAATGCATTCTTCCCTCTCACAGTTCTGCCCAGCACATGGGAGGGAGTTTTTCTGAGAAGAAGCTATAGCTGAACCACAGGGCTCACCTGGCTGCTGCTCTCCAACAGGAGTCATACATGGACACCCAGGGAAGAGTAAGAACAAAGCAAGCACATATGAGAGCTCCCACCAGTAATCCCCAGCTACTCCTCAGCCCAAGGGACTTACTGAGCCCTTGTGGCCCTTCTAAAATGCAGCAGTACCCACTGGATCTCTCTTTGAACTACAGCCCAGTCTACTCTTGAGTACATTTTTTGTATTCACAGCCCCCTCTAGCAAGGAATCCCAGTGTCTGTCTTCATGTGCAGAACCACCTCCCTGTTTTAAAACAATATTGATTTAGTCCCCCACAGACAGCAATCCACCTCTCCAGGGCTCATTTTACAGACTACTGTTTGTGTGAATATGGGAATGTTAATGGATGTTTACTCTCTTCATGTTGTGTTAGATAATTCTTGTAATGCCTGGGAACCTACTAAAATAAAAGTGAGAAGACAAAACACCATTTTCAGAATATGGCTCAAAATACATAAAACATATCTTTAAAAACAAGTAAGTTACAGTGAAACCATTTAGTAAATCATTCAAATCACTTCTACAAATCACTTTAGATCACTGCCACGTTTTTCTGAAATCCTGATTCTGAATATTACTTTCCTCACGAGCTTTCAAATTAATTCACATGGTCTTCCCCTAATCTCTCATTAGACCTTCCATTTCCTCCCACTGGGGAGTGTACATTTGGCTGCTGCTTGCTAACAAAATCCTGGGGATACAAGCACATAATTGAAGCTTTTTCTTTTTTCAAGGTGGTGAAACAGTTCAAGTTATTTTGGTTCTAAAACTGCTTAAAGAGAGATCTTGAAATAACACCTCCCATTGAAGGACTGAGGTTTGAGTAATGGCCAGGTAAAACAAAAAAAGGTACTAAAACTAGCAGTCTTGACAAATATGCAATTTGTTATAGACAAAAAAGGTAAATAAACAAATAAGTTTTGCCCAAACAATGCAGCCAAAGCTTCTTCAGTAAAAAAGACAAACTTGGATGTGAGGAGAGAATTCTTTTAACTTCAAATAAACTCAAGCTTGGTACAGATCTAAACCATTTTCAGAAACACAATAAAGCAATAGTGAAAGGCCTTTGTGTATGACAACACTTACAAATTTCCTTAAACATTTGTCTTTTTTTAAGATAGCACTGCAGCAAATCTGATGCTTTTAAAGAACTTAATGAGAAGTGCATTTAGTGAATGTAGAAGGTATTTTCATATGGAAATAACTGGAAAATGCCCGAGTGGACTGATCCCACAATTTACCAACAGCTTTACAATTGGCACAAAAAAAAATTAAAGTCCTCTCTATGTATAGGGATCAATACCAAGTACAAATGTTGTAAGTTGATTGGTCTGACATACAGTTATCAGAAGAACTAAACAGCAGCTGTGGTCAGGCTTTTCAAGATCACAAAATGGCAGGCTGTAACTCCTGTGGCAAGCACAGCCAAGTGCTTTATTTTATAGGCTATTGGAGAAGACTTAGAAAAAAACAGAAGGACATTTTACTCCTTTTAAATTACTATTCTAAAAGCTTCTTGCCTGCAAAATGAACAAGTACATTTTATTCTGACAGCACTTTGAAGTTCTCCTTTACCTGATGTCAGTAGTGAAAGACAACTACACAGTCTAAGAATTACACTCAAAATTTAAAACACAACAGTCTGCTCCAAACTGAAATAAATTTCAGAAAAATGAGTTTTTAAAATAAGCAGCTCTGGCTTAAAAAAAAACTACTATAGAAAGGGACTAAATATACTGATAGGTCATTAAAAAGAAAACAGAACAAACATATCAGCATTAACATAATGAAATATACCTAAAATGACTAGCAAATGCTACAAAACTATAAAAAATACTGCTACTACTACAAAAAAAGTTTGTTCTCTCTGTTCTTTGTGAAATCTAATCAGATCCCCCTCCTCCTTTTTTTTTTTTTTGAAAATGTGTGATCTTTTGAGGAAAAAAGCAGCAGGTATTCATAAGTTGGAAAGAAAATATAACATATTAAAGAATTGCATAAAATTTGAAACATTACAAAATGTTTCCCAGACTACTCGGCTTTTGTATTCATACAACACTTTTACAAAGCACTTTTAAAAATATTAAATTTTTGAACCAAAAAATTAACCCAGAGTGTCTGTAACCTAGAACTTAGCAAGTGTGATATTTTTAACTGCATATTCAGAAATGCACTTCTAAGTAATAAGAGCCATCATGGAGTGATTCATAGCTTCATGCAAAAACATCCCACAATATAAATCTTGTTAACCTTTTGAAAATCCCCAAAAGCTCATTACAAAGCTGCTGAATCCTGGCATAACACAACCTTATATTAAAGTATTTACCATCCTCCTAAAAGTCCATTACTTAAAAGAAATAATACACTTGAGTTAGTCGGATATTATCATGGTCTGGCAGGCAAAGAAGTGTCAGCCAGTGATGCATGTCAAATTAAATTATCCTAGGAAAATCATTATAGAAATTTGGGAGAAATAACTTCTCAGCTGATGTTAAACAATAAACTGTTCTCCGCCTGAATTAATGCCAAGTTTACAGGGTAATGAGCATTACAGTGAAAAGACTCATGAAGAAAATGTGGTACCTTTCCTATTCTATTACTTTTCCCAGTTCTTGGAAACTACGTGCAACACCCTTGGAGACACTGGTTTTCAAATGGATTTTTTGCATGAAAGCTGATTAATTTCTTCTCCAAATGAGGGACCTGTTTCAAGAAACGTTGCATATTAAATTCTACTTACTGAAAATATGCATTTATGACATTTAAATTATATTCCCCAACGTAAGCACTTAATTTTATTATAATTCCTATCTTGATCTAACTTTACAGTCATTACCAAATAGAACAGTGTGGATATTTGAGTAGAAGCACAATGACTGGGTTGATTTTGAAGATCCCAAGTAAAAGCAGAGTAAAATCCCAGCCTTACTGAAATCAGTGGAAGAACTGCTGCAGGTTTTACTGGAACCACTATTACACTCTTTACATTCTCTATTCATTTGCCATGAAAGTAAAAATTATGAGATTTACTACATTCTACAAATACTATTTTCTAGGTTTTAGAACCCTTTCTTGAATTTCTTCTTCAGTTTGCACTGTAGTAAATAAAGTAAGATGAAAATATATCTCAAGATTTGTCCTGCATTTTGGGAGAAAATGTACAGAAGGGAGCCTTCAGTGATAGCTATGGCCAGTGAATAGTGATGCTAAACCAGAAGCTTCATAACAATGCTAAAATAGAAAGAACTTTAAAAATTATTTTACATACTTGTTTATTTATTTTCTCAAAGAGAAAATAATACTTTCCAACTTTTTTACTATTCTATCGTGCAAACGTATGCACATGAAAGAACCTGCTCTTATTGCTAAGATAGTACTAATTTTATTATGCTGATAATATTTTTTTCTCAGACATTACTCTGTGGGCAGCAATTGTTGGTGTCAACTGTAAAACTGCTGATGAACACTGTTGTTGCAGCCCAGAAAACCAATCACACCATGAGCTACATCCAAAGCAGTGTGGCCACCAGAGCAAGGAAGGAGATTCTGCCCCTCTATTCCTCTCTCATGAGACCCCACCTGGAACACTGCATCCAGCTCTGGGCTCCTCAGAACGGGAAGGACATAGACCTGTGAGTCCAGAAGAGGGCCACCAAGATGATCACAAGAATCAAACACCTCTCCTATAATGAAAGCTTGAAAAAGTTGAAACTGTTTAGCCTTGAAGAGGGAAAGCTCTGGGGAGACTTTACTGTGGCTTTTTAGTACCTGAAGGGGCTGTAAGAAAGATGAGGACAAATTTTTTATCTTGCAAATGCACTAAAGACTGGTTTTACTGTCAAAGTCAAATTCTACAAACTCCTGCCAGAAAAACTTCTCTAGATTGCACTAGAACCTGAAGGCTTTCAGGCAGTGCCTACAAGTGGAAAATACATACTGCAGTAGAAACATAACATATGGGGAGGAAAAATTATCTATCAAAACCACAGAATAATACAGCCTGTTATTTTAGCCAGCTGGTTTGGTTTCGTATTAGATTCTGCTCCCATATTCCAGTGACTCAGTAACAGAATCTAAACTTCCATTATCATTCATTAGAAAAGGACTCTTGTCTGGCTCTGGATCATGGTATTTATGAAGTTTTTATACAGTTTGAAAGTCTTTCATTTCATCCATGTTTCTCTTCTCATTTACACTCATGTAGGGAACGTCATTCCTATAATCGGAAACAGAAAATACGAACTGCTCATAATGAAAAGTGATGGACAGCTACAGCTGTACAAACAGTCATCTCCATCTCAACATTTATTTTTTTGCTTGATGATAATGTTCTTTGCACGTATTTGCTCTGCTGACTTCTGTCAAAAGAAATGCAGAAAATATAGGTCCTTCCAACTAGGCTTTGTGTTTCTCTCAGCTTAGCAGAACTGCCCTGCCAGGGGCAAGTCCAGGAAGACAGGATTGATTAGAATGCTAGTGGAAAATCTCCACAAACCCACCCTCCACAGGAAGCCACAGATCCAACAGAGAAGGTGAGGATACAGTGGGTACACTGTGTTTCCTTCCTCATCTCTTGCCATCACTCAGCAGAAGCTATTAACTGCTCCCTCCAAAACCACAGCAACGTCAAGCCCTGTAGTAAAATGCCATAAAACACAGTTTAGCGTGACACAGGGGAGAGCACAACAGAGAGTTGAAAGAGACCAAGTTACATGCCAGTGCTTCAAATTCTTCCAAAACAGGTATTTGCCAAATGAAATGACCATGCCCAGAATGCCTGCAGGACAACGCAAAACCACTCTAGCAGGGCCTGCCAATGCAGCCTAAGGACACTAACTCATTCCCAATCCTCATGTGGCAGTGATGCCAAGTCAGAGCCTGACACACCAGCCACGGGTCAGTATTCCACTTCATTCCACAAAATGCCTCATTGCTCTCTGCTTCCTTCTTATATTTGTCTCTGCTTCAATGGGCAGCAAAGTAACCATAAAAAGACACACCTTTTCATACTATCAAATAATAGGGTTTACTATGAAAGCTTGTATTTACATAATACTCTTTCTTTCCCCCTCCACCTCATATCTAGAAACCTAAAATCAGAAGACCATCTTTGTTGGTGAATGCAGCTGTTAACCCTTGCGGGACGATACAAATGGATGGGAGCCTTCTAGGGAAAAGGAAAAGAAAGTTGATCTGCATAGTTAAGTAAAAATAAACTGTCCTTTGGGCAGAACACCAGGAATACAGTCTTGTTAGTGATGACTATTCCTATGTAGCACATGCTATATTTTGCAGCTTTTTAAAAGGTCCCATTTATGCATTTGGCTCTTGAAATACACATTGACAAACACTATCAGTAGAACACTTTCTTAGGGAAATTGATGAATACTAAAACAAATTCTGGAAGTCTGAAATTCTCTGGCCTTCTATACAATCTCCACATAATAAGCATGTCTTTCTAGACACTGTTCAGGGATTAGATACATGGGGGTTCTGACACAGTTAATTTATGTGTAACCTTCAGATGCTCTGCAACTGGCAGGGATAAGATGGTTAAGCAGGCTTAAAATGGTTAATGGCCATGTCAACTCTGGATCTTCAGCCCACCTGCAGACCTAGTCAATAATTCTCGGAAGTGTACTTGGCAACAAATGTAAAATAAATTTGACTGTCTCCCGTTGAAGCTCAGGGGATATGTCCACGTTATGAAATAACTTAGGCCAGGATACTCAGCAGAAACTGTTCCTATGCTGGCAGCTTCTGCAGGACAGCTGAAGTTGGAATGTGCATTCAGAACAAAACACAACTGAGTTCCAGAAGGCAAACCAAGGACGATGAAAGTTTCAGAAATGTTGGGGAAGATTACTCTGTGTCCCACATCTCTATGCTCTGGATGAAGGAAAGAGTTCCATTCCCAGCACTAATGAGGAATGAATGCAGAATTTCAACGAATTTCAATTTCAGTGAATTCAGAAATTGTTAAAGACACATTTTTCAATAAATATTTAGCAAAAATCACTCCAGAAAGGCAAGAAATATTGCACAGATATTCTTATTACATATGATTACCTGACATACTGCTGGGAGTTATGGATATGTAATCATTCTTGTCCTTCTTCTGTCACCAATGTCACCTGCCAAAAAAAAGGAAAAAAATCCATGTAATATCTTCATAAATGCTCATCTGCAGAATACCGTTAACATTTAACCAAGGTGGAACCTTCTGGATCTTGAATAGCATGGTCAATGTCTGATGGCTTAACACTTTGAATTCAAAGCACTTTGCTTAGCTGCATGAGGCAACAAATATAAATCAAGTCCAAAACATGGAGGAGCTGTGGTTAACAGGGATTTGGAAGCAATGTTCAAAAGCCTATGCCTATTCATGCTAAAAAAAGTAAATAATACTTTTGTGCATTTCATGGAATACTTTCCATTATTTTTTCTGCAGAAGTTCCTCTAAGTCTCATATGTGACCTCAGGAGCTAATTGGCTTCTACTTTACAGTTTCTAATGATGTGCATATACCATTACTCTCAGGTTCAGTAAAACCAAGAGGATTCAAAGGAATTAGAAATTATCTGTCACGGTTACACCAATTCTTACCCAGTCATTTGAAACCCAAAAGTCTGCTGACTTTTACAAAGTTCTGAGATGTAAATTATAATTTTGTTCATATGGTAGAAAACTAATTTACATGTACTTAACACTTTCGAACAATGACATCCTCTATTTTATTAACAAGACATCTGCATCTGTGAAGAACTGAATCTGGCATTTTAAAGTCTCGTTTTTGATATTTAGATTGTGTCCCCCTTTCATATGTCCATACACACACACACACACACATACACACTAACTATACTCTTTTTCTGCTTGGTAGCAAAGATCAAAGCCCTGCAAGTAAATTTAGTGCCAGGAGAGAAAGTCACGGATACCAGTTATGAGAACATCCTTTGGCTGTGTCGGTATTTATACCAGCCCTCACATTTTTCACACGGATGCATCACAGGCAGCATGCCCTTGTTCAGCCATCCCTGCCCAAAACACAGTGCCCAGCTAGATGATCCCAGCTCACTCCCTAGTCTAAGCTCCAACAATCCAACCCAAGCAGAGACAATCCTAAAGGCATTACTCCAGAATAGAGACAAGATCTCATTAGAATTTTTAAATAAGAAATCCCGGGCCTACAAGTGACCCCAATACTGCCTGCGGAAAACTAGCCTGAGAATAGAGTTGCTCTCTGGAACACCCCCCTTATTCAGCAGCACTGGTGAGGCCACACCTCAAATACTGTGTTCAGGTTTGGGTGAGTTTTGCCTCACTTTAAATAGATCATTGAGGTGCTGCAGCATGTCCAGAGAAGGGCAACAAGGCTCACGAGGAAAACATGTCCTATGGGGAAGGGCAACAAGGCTTGTGAAGAAAACATGTCCTGTGGGGAAGAGCTGAGGGAGCTGGGGTTGTTTAGCCTGGAGGAGGTTCGGGGGGAACCTCATCCCTCTCTACAACTACCCAAAAGGAGAATGTACTGAGGTGTGACTGCACTGAGAGGATCAGAGAAAAAGGCCTTCAGCTGAGACAGGGGAGACTCAGATGAGATATTACATAAAGTTTTTCACCTATTGGAAATATGTACACCTATTGGAATAGGTTGTCTACAGAGGTTGTGGAGTCACCATCCCCAGAGGTGTTTAAGAGGCATCTGGGTCTGGTGCTGGATGATGTGGCTTAGTGGTTTAGTGGTTGCGGTGGTAGTTCTGGGTTGATGTTTGGACTGGATAATCTAAAAGGCTTCTATCAACCTTGCTGATTCTGTGATTCTCTGAACAGAAAACACCTCTCTTTTAACATTAGTGTGGAAGTGACATTTTAGAGGAAGTAGAACCTCTATTAAATTGTCCTGATCACCATTTCATGGTAAGAAACTGGTTTTTATTAACAAACCTGTGGATTTTATTTTTCTCCATCCATTCAGTGCCACAGCTCCCTGTTTCCTCACACAAGGAGCCTTTCCCTTGAAATAAATATCCTCCCCTAGCAGCGGGCTGAACATCGGGCACATCTGCTGTGTTAGGCAGGTGTCAGAACGAGAGAGCAGATGAGCGGGGTAAATTAATGAAGCCGGGACGCGGCCACGCCGCTCCACCTCAGCCCCTTAGCGACCTGCGGGCCGCTCCCACACCCGGGGCTCCGCTCAGCTACACGCGGTGTGGCCGGGACGCCCCGAGCCCGGGGCGCCGCTTCGCGCCCCGCTATCGAGACGGGCTGTGAGGCAGGGCCGTGCCCCGCGCCCGCCGAGGGCCGGGAGGCACAGGACAAGCAGCGCGGCAGGGAACGGGCACCGGGAAGCGCAGCAAGGCAGGGAAGGGGCTCCGGTCAGAGCCGCGGCCTCCCCGCCTTCCCTCAGGCAGAGCCCGCCCGCGGCGCGGCGCGGCAGCGGCCCCTGGCGGCCGCGCGGGAGCGGCCCGCGGCGCCGCCCGGAGCGCCATTCCCGGGCTTCTCCATCACCCCGCTCCTCCTTGACTAAACCGGGCACGTCGGCCTATAACTTTAAATTAAATTAGTTGCTACTCCAAACGTCAGAATTGTTCATGATTTAAAAAAAACGAAAACACAAGCAAACAAAACCGAACAATAAAGAACCAAGAAAAACCCAGCAAACAACAACACACAAAATACCCCCACAAGGTACAAACACACATACACACCCTCTCCCTAATAAAAAAGTAGGAAAAACCCCAAACACAGAATATCCAGAGCTGGAAGGGATCCACAAGGATCGTCGAATTCCAGCTCCTGGCCCTGCCCCGGACAACTCCAGGAATGTGATCCTGATGGGTCCCTTCCAACTCAGCAGATTCTGTGATTCTGTGATTCTGCGGATGGCTCCACATGCCTGACAGCATTGCCTCGGGCTCTAGGAGCTCTGACAGGCTTGGAACCGCGACCACTTCCCAATTTATTTTGTCCTTTCTAATTTCCTAGTAATCTGAAATAATTTCTCCCTGTAATATATTATATTGAATGGAAATTACTGATTTCAGGATATAATGTTCATTCTATTTGCAAAGCAAACACAATGCGAAACCTACTAAAGTTTTACAGAGGAAACTTCTTTGCATGAGGGATGCAGAGCACTGGAACGTGCTACCCTGGGAAGCCACGGAGTCTCCCTCTCCGGAGACATTTAAAACAGACCTGGACACGTTCCTGTGTCACCTGTAACCTGCTCTAGATGACGCTACCTTGGCTGGGGGGTTGGACTGGATGATCTCCAGAAGCCCCTTCCAATACTAGCAAGTCTTGTGAACTGGTAAAATATCCTCCAGTATACGTGTGACAATGTGTTTTTACCTCATCTTTTCTCCCAAGCAAGCCACCCAAGACTTCATCTGGGCTCCTAGACAAGATGGAATCTCTTTAATCTTATAAGGGAAGAGCAAATACTCTGCTGATATTTCCATATACAAACCACACAACCAGAGGCCATTCTTTTTGCTTCTGACATCTTGTGGAACTTCAAAATCCTTCAGAGTTTGTCAATCCAGATTTGAGAGGATATAAATTTAGATCAGGCCTCCAATTAAAATCAGACTCTGACCCATCCCACCACTCACAACATCCCACCGCGTCATGGGATGTTGTGAACCTCAACAATAAGCCATTTCCCAGAATTTAATTGTGGTTTAGTGACTCATTGACACACAAGAATATTTGAAGCAAACAGTTGAGTGTTTGAAACAAAAATTCTGCTCCTCCTGTAAATAATTACTTACTAAACCTAAAATTATTGGTTTTGCACCAATCTATTAAAAAAGACGGTAAAAAAAAAAATAAATACAATGTTCTTCAATGAATTCTGTACAAAGAGAAAAATTCTAGTTATCCTGGGAGTTTTGCCATTTTCCCTGATGAGACTAGGACTTGGCATAAAAGCAGCTGTCACTTGTGTAAAAAAACTAATTGCAAAATAACTGTAAGAAAAGCTGGTCTTTCGTTTTGAAGCATTACACTAACATATCTGGCTTTGGCAGTCTTTTTGAGTGCCGTGATTTAAAATGGAGAGTGTGCATCCTGCATCCTCTTTTTCTCCTCACACCTGCCTAGAGACAAAGTTTCTTGGAGCAGGTCTTGATGTTGCTGTAGGTGTACAGGATCTCACCCATCTGACATCTCCACTAGGTCAATTTAGCAACCACCAAAAGATACACAGTAACTGAGCCCATTTGTAATACCTGCTTTGTGATGATGATTTTAATCATCATTATGATTATTTAAACAATTAATTTAAACCATAATAATAATTAAAATCACAGTGATAATTAAAATCTTTTATGATTTTAATAATCTTCCCAAATGTCTTGGGATCTTTTCTAAAGGATGCTTTTACACTGCATTTTATATGCCGGAAGCAATTTCCTATTTCCTATTTCCAATTTCCAAGGAATGTGGAAATATTGTGGATATACAGAATTATTTATCCATTCTGGCACATTCATAGCGCAGCCTTTTTGAAGGCACAACACAACTTCTACTTCACACGAGCAAGAATATTAAGTGGTGCCTACATTAATTGTAGCCAGTTCCTCTTGAAGGCATAGTTGTGTAAGATGTTGGAGGAAATCAGGTTCTTTTTAAGAGTCTACAGCTAAAAAGTGTGTGAGCAGGCACAAAGGGAAGGATGAGGATGAGTCACAGATGAGTCTCCACTACATCAGGCCAGGAATGTCTGGGGGTCTTTACGGACACTGCCGAGTAGGTCCCTTTCTTGCCAGAAGTGACACAATTTTTATGGCTAAGCTTTGCTAACGTCACAGGGAGCAGGGAGCAGGCTTTGTTAGATTATCTTTTGTGTGTTGAGCACTTACTTGCCCACAAAAGAGCTACCCAAGCTCTCATGGCTCTGAGTCACAGTCCCTGAGTGCTGCAGCATCAATTCAGAGGCTGCTATCTCACATCCCGCATGACCTCCCTGCTAGAGTTTCAGCAGCAGACTGAGCACTGTGCTCCTTCTCCATCACTGGCATTATACCCTGCTTTTTCTTCTTTTTTTTTTTTTTTTTTTTTAAACAAGATAGTCCTCATGATTGCACTGGCTACCTCTAATGAAAGCAGCAAAATGCATACTGCATCCTGATACGGGGTATTGTTTCAGATCTACAGCCCTGCTCCAGGAAAGTAATGTTCTTATACTGGCCCTAAATAAATTTTTAAAAAGAGACATCTTTGGAATCTTGCGATCCTCCGGCCTGAATAGGTGACATTTCAAATTAATTCTCAGGCTCTGCTCTCCAATACAGAAGCACTGTCTAGCCATATTGCCAGTTACTGCACATCCTTATTTTTTCCGTAATGAAAGGCGATTAACCAATTAGCATTAATCAGTGTAGTTATGTGTTTTCCCACTTTTACCAAGTGCCTGCTCCTTCACAGGAATGCATCAGATTAACCAATGACTATCTAACAGGAGTGTGCTGCCAGGGCCAGGGTAATTTTGTGGTTTGAATCCTGGTTCCTGTCCATACCATGAACCACACACCTTCTGGAAGGCCTCAGGCTTCCCTTCCTACTCATCAAGAAGCTAAGAAGCTGCACAGGGTGGACAGGCACTGCTGCCTCCTGTCTCTTTTCAAGGCAGGAACAGGTGGGAAAGGGATTTTGCACCTTTCAGAAGCAGTGATAAGCTGCCCAGCTCCTTGCTGGACTGCTCTTTGACATCTCCTTTTAAAAGCCAGAGGAAGGACCATGGGGCAACCTGGCTCGTTGGCACAAGTGCCTCCTGTAACCCTACCTGCAGCTCCCGATGGCTCTGCCTTATCCTGGCGCTCTTACACAACGCTCTTACACAACCCTTGCCAGGCACTGGGCTGCTTCCAGGAGGCTGAGAAGAGGGGCAGGCTGCTGACAGACCTGGAATGGGGTGGGGGAATCTTGTCCAGGTCCTGGGAGCAGATGAGGGCACTGAGGGGATAGCAGAACGTGTAGGTTTTGGAACCAGGCACAGGGGGGAAGCACCATCACAGCCGGAGTGACAGCCACAGCCCCAGCACCACACCAGCCCCTCTTGCCCTGCCATTCCACAAGGTTATGGCACTTACCTTTCTTTCTTGGGGGCTATCTTGGCTTGGGGGTGATGAATTATGGGATGTATCATCTGAATATTTTCTTCTGTAAACTCCCTCTGTGAAAGTTCCTCTCATTTTAAGTTCATCTCTAGTGAAAAATCCAGAGTAGCTACTCTGCATCAGGAAAAATTACAGGGTAGCCCATAGGCTGTATTGATGTCTAACTGAATTTTTAAATTAGTTTCAATATTTAATATTGCAATATTTAACAACAAAGTAAATTGTTTTACAAAGTATTTTGGAGCAAGTTGAACAGAGGATTTTGCAAGCTCTACATATTCAGTATAAAATGTACTAGACCATGGCTTGTGGTACATGATACATTTATCATGAGGCAGTAGTATTTCCTTCCTTGCAAAACATAATGAACAACTGTGCATTGCATGAGAAATAAAAATCTATCTAGTTTTCCAAATATGTTTAATGAAAAGCACCCACCCATACGAACTAGCTTATAGGCACAAGCTCAGAAGTGGGCTTTGACTCATGCTTTTTATTGCTAGTATAGTTCAGCTCATGAGGACACAAAAACTTGCAATAAAGCATAAAATCAAAACCACAGTGCACTATCTGTATAAACATTTGCAGTCTATCCCAAAACATAAGAACAAAAAAGCAAAGAGCAATTGAGCTTTTTAATAGGAATGTCCAGTAATTCTGTGTAATATCCCCTTCACACAGACTCAACTCGTGCTCAGCTCTGTGCAGGCATCAGCAGATTTTTTTTACAGCACAAAAGTCAGAAAATTATTACATGCAGACAATAAGTCTCAAAAAAGATAAGGGTAAATTCACTGTTCAACAGGTTTTTGTGTTTCAATAAGCAGATCTGCTGGACAAACACTACTGAATTAGACAGAAAAAATAATTCCTCCTATAGTCTCGTTGTAGTAAGGCTTTGAATCTGGCATATGGTTCGCAGGACAGCCTGAATCATAAAGCTGTTGATTTGAATATAGCTACAAAGAAAAAAAAAAAAGAGAGACCCAGCACCACAAAATAAAGTAATGCAAGACAGAAGCAAGATAAAAGTTGTTTTTATGATTTCATCAAAACTTAATGGCTTACTGCACTGGAGTAAATAGATCTTTTTGTAAGTGGAAAATATAATAATGAATTATTATGCATGGAAAATATAATAATGCATTTCTTCTCAAGCAAAAAGAATCAGAATTTTAGCATGTCTGTTGGTCTCCCAGCAGCCTGAACAGATTAGAAAGGCAGTTTCATAAGTATCATTGAAAAAACACAGATGGAGACTGTAATATTATCTTTAAACCACCTGGGCATCAAGCAGAAAATGGAATATGTAATTCTCCTCTTGCCCTGTACTTACAGAAATGAGTAATGTTATCTCATTTCCAGAGTATCTCAAATCACTTATTATTATGATCTGAAGCTGCTGACTGCCCCTAAGATGTAAAGGCTCTAAGAAATCTACTTACATTCAGCTTAACACTAGGTTAGCATAATGGGCTGCAGCCTTCTCTTCGCTTTACTTCATCCCCGAGCAGAAATGTCAGCTCTCCAGCACTTTGCTTTGACCTACTACATGTGTACACAGGAGGGCATGAGAGGAGCACAGAACTGCAGACAGCCCTGTTCAGCCACTGCTCTGATAACCAGGCTTCTATTGCCCTGAGAGATTTTCTTACCTGGAAGTGTTGCTGTGTGAGCTAGCCAGCTTTGCCAAAGAGTTGCTGATCTGTAACTGTGAATTAAGGGATGTTTCTATCCTTAAAGATTTAAGCCTGAATTCACAAAGACCTCTACCAACTGGAATAAATATCCAGTTGAGCAAGGATCCTGGAGGGCCAAGAATGATAGAAAAGCAAAGGGGGAGAGGGAGGAGGGTTTATAAAAAAGATCTCTAATTTGAGTGATAATTTTGTGGTTTTTTGAGATACTTCATGGCTTTTGTGTTCTTTCTGCAGCACACGGGCATTCCATTCAGACAACAGCTTTGACATAAAACTTTCCTTGTTTGTCTGTTTTGTTCTGTTGACTCAGGAAACATTAGCTCTCCCTGAAATATCAACAGGGGACAGTTTATCTTCGAAGCTAATTTCTCTTATTACTCATTTAGAAGTGTATATTAGATGAAGGCTGCCTTGAATGACCTACCTACTCTGCAACTGACTGATGTCAGTTAATCCCAA
The DNA here is from genome assembly GCF_028551555.1 of Melozone crissalis. Lineage (NCBI taxonomy): Eukaryota > Metazoa > Chordata > Aves > Passeriformes > Passerellidae > Melozone > Melozone crissalis. The sequence continues at coordinate 39,152,414 of NW_026535794.1, forward strand.
GGAAAATAAAATTCAAAGACTTCCCTTGAAACTGGCGAATTTCCCCCCTTACAGTGGAATGGATAAAGAAAAAGCATATTTTCTAAATGTCAAGAGGGGAGGTACCTGGACGAATCTTGTTAACATGAATGCATTTTGTCAATGCATCTTATATATGCTGTGCCTAAAAAATCAGTGAAGCAGAAATGAGTATGTTCTAATCTACAAATGTCACTCTGAATAGGGATAAGTATTACCCTAAAGATTGGTACTGGCATTTGTTTGAGCTATTTTCAGGGATTCAGATATGAACAGCAGAATTAATTCAGCTTTAGGCTTTCTGCTTTTCTTAACCAGAGCTTCAAAAAATCACCACTTAGTTGAAAATAATAAATTCTAAAATGAAAAGAAAAATCTAAATGAAAAATTGTTATCTGTATTGCAGGCTTTGTATTACAGTGTGCAAATATACAGAAGTTTGAAGAAAACCTTGGAAAACAAAATGAGAGATGCTTTTACAGCTATGGATTTAGCGTCATGGGTTTTGTCTATTGTGTAACTTGATGAGTTTCCAAATTTGATTCTATTTTTCCTAAAAACTGATATCTGAATTGCCAAACCACCGAATTCTGAAATGTTTGACACAGATTCCAGACATGAAATACATGGCTTAAACTCAATTATAATTGGGAAAGAATTTTGAAGGAGTTGATTTTCAACAAAATCAAAGTAACAGACCAGAACCATAAGTTAGCTGTTTTCTAAAATCTGTATCCGTAGCCAGCGAGAACCATGGTGGGTGAATAAAGTCCAGCTAGAATCTGTGCAAGATCCTTTCCACAAGTCAAACTGGCAGACCTGGAGCCTTTGCCTGCCACTCCAGAAGTGGCTCAAGGGAAAAGGGCACCAGAGGGTTGATGACAGTGTGACACACACCAAAAGAGGACAAGGCATCTCTGGATGTGTAGGTTCAGGCTTTATATCAAGCAGTAAAGCAGAAAACATCCCTGAAGGCACACCAGAGACACAAAAAAGTATGACTAATAGAAAGGGAGGGAAAAACATGTAAAGTTAAATGATTATGAGGATGGACTGACAGATATCTGCTGAGAGTTAACTATGGCTTGGTGAAGTGACGAGGCAGTGAACACAGGGATAGCCACATTCAAAAGAGAGCAAGGAACGATGGAAGAATGTGACTGCTATGTGAAATTTGGTCAAATTATGCTAATGGTTACTGGTGGACATATAATTAGGTTAGCAGGCAGCTATATTTAAAAAGAAAAAATCATGCCTGGTTTTAATTGATATTTTGAAATGGAAAACTTTATATTGCTATTTCTGAGGTTCACCCAAAAGCTTATTTTTCAAAAGAAAAAATTCAATGACTTCAGTAAAAATTAGACTCATACTGGAGAAGGCTTTCTGCAAACATTCTCCCTGAAATTTCAAAATACAAAAAACATGTTTCATAGATACATCAATACATTTATAATTATTATAAATAAATAAAAAGTTTCAAGTTACCTGGCAATAAGCTAGTGGTCATAAAATATGACTGTATTAAAACTATTTAAATGCCCATTTGCTTCTGGTTTTGGGCAGACAAAAGTCATGGAGAGAAGGAATAATACTTGTGAAAATGAAGTAGAAGCTCTTATTTAGCTTTTTTCTTTAAACAGAAAATTGCTTGTACCCTCTGTAATGGCTTTGTCTGTATAATCAGCACTGCATGTAGTTAACTGGATTTCAGCTGAGGATTTCCACAGCTCAGAAGTTACTGTATTCAAAGTCTATTCCTTTTTAATTTTTTTTTTTTTTTGAGAGCAAACACATTACAGCTTATTCTCAACTAAGTAATTCACTGATTTAATCTTTAAGGCAGGCAGAGTTTCCTAAGAAGTGTGTTCTAATATCTATCACGTCTTATACCCTTTTTCATGACCTCACTGGGGGCCCAGTGCAGAGAGGAGAGGACAACTACTTCTTCTCAGAAGATTTATATGTACTGATATTAAGTACAAACATCATAGATGCGTGCCTGCTTTTCTGCGCAGACTGGAAATAAATCACATAGCCTAAGTGTTAACAATGGCCTTTCAGTATGTCTGATAAAACAGTGATTTCTTCTTATTTTTTTAGCCCTCTCTTCTTGTTTGCTGCCTCATTTACAGCTAACAATAATAGAATTAAGCCCAGAAATTAAAAGAAAAAGTTTAATCGCTGATGATTTCGCTATCTCTCCAAAGCAAACAACAAAAGTCCACAACCTTTTAACCTTTTCCATCCTATTTGCTAATTACTTATTTTCTAATTAACCCATTATGCATCTGTCAGTGTGTTTTAAATTAAATCACTTTAATTGCTAGTAAGTAGGGTTTATTTAGTTCCTGGTATGGCTGTACGGGGTCATGAGTGGGGAGCTGTTGAACCACTCTGAGTTACAGGTGGCCCTGCAAAACTGCTGAAGTTGCTGAAGATAAAGAGGAGTTAAGCTGCTTTCCTTAGGTGATTTGATTTTATGTCTAGTGGCATATTTCTAATGGATAAAAGTTAACTGCAAATACAGGAGGGCATTTTTTGTTCCTAGTATGTAGATCACATGGGGCATTAATTTGTTGCTTGAAATAATTTTTAGTAAAGGAATAATTATGCTAATGGTTCTAGAAAATGCCAATACCGCAACGCTTACTTTGCTGTATAGCACAACTCTTTGAAACGCAACACAACTATATATTAACAGCCACATTTCAAAATAAAGAGAATAAAGGAGGCCTAAGACATGGGACATAGGGAGTTTTAAGTATGAGGCTAACAGTCAACCCATTAAAAATCTTCATGCAAAACACTATAAAAACTGGTGATAGCTTTAAGGATAGGCATAATGTTTAATGAGGACAGACATAAAAGATTTTGTTCTCTGTAGCACAACCCCCTTCTACCCCTTGCATGACCTGACTCGCTTCACTGACTCTGCAGAAAATACCCACTTTTTGCTGGGTAAGTTTTGTGCTGGGTTGGTGAGCTGAATTATTCCTGGTAAGTTTTGTGCTGGGTTGGTGAGCTGAATTATCCCTGTGAAGTGGCTGGTGACCACCACAGCTGGCCAGGAGACCACAGCTGCTCGAAGGCAAGGGGAGGGAGATGAGGTTCACCCTGTCTCATAAAACGGCACACCAGAGGAACGCAGGACAGGTTGATGTCTTTTGTAATATAATAGGGTATTTATGCCTCTGTGCATTGAAATTACTTTTTAATTGCTAATTATTTCTGAAGCTTTCTGAAACACCTTTGAATATTGTAAGTCTTGCACTGTGAAAAAAAACCAATCCTAAAGACAACGTAATTCATTATAACTCTTTTTGTGTTTAGATCCTTATACACTGGAGAAAGGCAGTAAAAAGTGCTAGTTGTATGTTCTGGAGAATGACAGTATGAATTGGTAAAGTCAGTCTTCCCTTTAGCACTAAGTAAAGCCATGAATCTAGTACTGATGAGAATACATTTCCAGCAAGAACCCAAGTCCACATCATTGCTAAGTTACCTAAACTTAACAGTGGGCCAAATAAATAATAAAGACCATACCCAGGAAAGACTTAGCAGACAAAGTTAGTTAGCTGAACTTGCCACAAAAACTTTGTTCTGAAAATTTGTTAACAACACTAAAATTCAAGACCAGCCTAGATGTTAAATGTTTTCTTCCCTGTTTCTATCAGAAAAAAGCAAGTGTATGAAATCAGGAGTAAAATGAATAAAAAAACAGAATAAGTAGCTTATGAAACACACCTGAATAAGACCTACAGTAACCCATCCAAAGTACAGTCTTTCTGAGCAGTGAGGAAGCTGCAATTGACCTCTTCAGCTTGCTATGTCATCCATGTATTTTATCTTCACTTGCAGCCTACCAGGACATGGCTGGAAGATTCTGGTGCAGCATTTTGAATGCTACTGCTTTCACCTTGACACCCTCCTTGCTGATCTCAGCAGCTCCACACCTCCACAGGCAGCATGCCTGGCAAGCTCACCTCACCACCCCCCAGTCTTTGTGCCACTCCTGGGCAGAACACCCCATCCCTGCATTTGCTGTGATGGCACTTCCACTGTGGGACAGCTCACAGGTACAGAGGAGGAACATGAGGGGCTGCAGAATGATGTAAACGAGAACAGGAGACCTAATTTTTTAAAAAGGAGCTTTTGGATGGCCTTCAGGGACAGCAAAGCCTGTCAGAGAGAAGCCATGAAAAGCTCCACAAATAGACGTACCCTCTGTACAGATAGTGAGAATACATTCAGAAAGCTTGCATTTGCTTATCAAAGGTAAAGAATCAAAGATGCAGCAACGGAAGTGCAGTAAGACTCAGAAAGGTATTTCTAACAGCTGATTCTGAACATGCTTTAATATGACCCGCCATAAATAGATCCATATTGATCTGTCCTGAGATGATGAGCTTTGGACACATGTTCTAGAAGCTTAGAATGATAGGGAAAGCCAAACCACTGAAAGAAATGATAGCTTTAAGGGTGGTCTGCATGTAGGTGCACAGAGGCATAGGTCCATGCTGGAGACAACACAGAAGGAATCCAAGCCTCTGGAAGGAAAGAATGGAAAAATCGAGCAGAAAAAATTCAATTGTAAGGCCTGTTCAGCAGCACCTGCTTCCCCTGAGTTGTGAGTTGCACATCTGAAGCTGTTTTGCCTTCCCTGGTTTGTCAGTAGTTGGCTCAGATCTTAACAGTTTCACTATTGCCTGCATTCAACCCCTATGTATGACTTAGGGCATGTATATATCAAAGCAGTGAAATTAAGGGTCTTGAAAGGGCAGAGGGAGGTCAGTATGGAAGCAGCATCCTCCCAGTGTCTGAAGCAAAACACTCGTAGGAGCAGATACACTTTGCCCAGAAAGCACACCAAAAATCACATGCCGAAATCTTATCCACCCATTTTACTAAGTTCATTAAACTCTCATTACTACAGTGTTTCATGATGTATATGTGACTGAGGTAACACCAAAGTATCAATCTGAGTTTCTTTGCTCTCCTGAGTCAGTGGGATGAGCCAGGATTTTCTTTAATACATAATTCTCTCCTGTCTCCTCCTTTCCAATTTTCCAATTAATCTCTCCTTCTGTTCTAATTTCACATCTTCTTTGTGTAGCTGTGCAACAGGAAAACTGGATGTTGCATTTCATTCCTGAGAGGCTCCACTACCAAATGCCAAAGCCATGGCCCTGATGACTCCATCTCTGTGTGCTGCTCCTGTGCATCTGCTGCCTGACAAACAAACAGATCCTTGAAGAACATAGCTGCAAGCAGGGGCAATCACCATTCAAGGAAAACTTTGTTTTAAGACACCCAGCAGAGATGACTTCAAAGGTTAGCAGGAAGATGCTGAATCCCACCTGGTATGGAGTGCCAGGGGCAAGACAGTGATAAAGCAGGGAGTGCTCCCAGAGGTGCCGCAACAGAACAGTTCCAAGGAACTGAAGAGTTTCCTGGTTAAAGCTCCACATAAACACACTGCAGTGGTAAGGGATGGAAGATACAAAAGTGAGGATTACCCAAGTGAAAGTACCAGATGAATTTTTGCTGCTTATCTCAGGAAAGATTGCTCTGAAAATAAAGACAACGAAGAAGCCAAAGAGAGTCAAGGGAGAAGTCACAAGCAAAATGAGTGCCCAAACACGAGACAAGATGGAAATCACTACTTTTTCAGTAGATATCAGTCCGTCATTTAGCACCATTTCTATTTAACTAATATGCAGTTTGATTTTAGCCAGACACTCAGAGACAGTTTTTACGCCCTCAATCAATGAGGAGAAACAGAATGGGGAATCATCCTTGTATTGCTGATACTGAGGCTTCCCCTGATTTATCTGAGCAGCATCACATGGATATTAAAAAGGACAGTGGAAATACATGATCTTAGAAATGATATTCCACATATTTCCCACCAGGCTTATCTGGAATCATGCTAAAATAAGCATCAGAGACATTCTTTTCCTGTTGCTTTTCATAGTGTCTCAAGCAGAAAAATATTAAGTGTGAAAAGCAACAGCATTGTAAATTAAGGATGTGGGCATTTTCCCATCCAGTGATGGGAAGGAGCTAATCTATCACAGCAATTTTAGAATTAATAAGCTTCATAAGTATTTATAGATTGATCTAATCTACATTCGGTGTTATCCAAATTACCTTGTGCTGAAAGAACAAGTTCTGTATAATGAAGAGAAACAATCGAAGCTCACAGAAAAATAATTAAAGTTAGGGAGTTGCAACGGGAATTGGAATCAGCACTGCCTCATGTTCTGTGTTGAAAATTTATTCTTTCGGTTACCCAGCTTCCTCATCCATAAGGTGGAGATGATAATACTCACTTCAGTTCCAACAGTATGCCAGTAAGATCTACAGATAAGCCATCAGAACTGCTATTATAAATATCATATATGCTTGGCATGCATTTTTTACTTCAAAACAGTTTTACAGAATCCACTTCTAGTCTACTCTCAGTGTTTACTATTTTAGACTTCAGGAAAGTTATTCTCAATTTATTAACAACACTTGGGCATATTCTTTGCCTTTGACTTTAATTCTGTTTTACAGCTTATTAGTTTTATGGGATTTTGTTCTCTGTATGATGTGAGAACACAGGAGCAAAATGATTCAACATCAGTTGTACCAACCAGCCAGATTTAACAGGCTATTTCTTGTTGTATCCTATAAACACAGTGAGCAGCCAATCTGATAGTTAATGATGCAAACCAGAAGCAGAGGTAGTGTTTTGTGCCAAGATACAATATGTGGAGATTGCAATAGCTCATGGTGAAATTTCTGTGGAAAAAAAAAATACAGCATGGAGGATTCTGTTATTTTGTGCAATTCAAAATGGAATATCTTTACTATGAAAAACATACAGATTAATTAGAAAAACCCCAAAAATATTGACAGAATGAGAGAACACCTCATATTGTTTGTGGAAGGTATCTGCAACCAGCTGCAGGAAAACTTTATCAGAACAGGATCCCCAGATTTATTTCAGGATCCTCAGATTTATTTTCATGATCTGCCATCCACTAAGATACTTGGGTCTAAATGACAAAGCAGTTTGCTTATATGGGAAGCACAAAATGTACTAGCTCCTAGAAAGGGCTTATTTTTTAGTATCTGTGAAGTTGTTGGAGAATCTTACATAAGAAGTTATTTATAATGACTTAAAAATAGAATTTTCTTTGAGGTATCCTATCCAAATTATAGAAAAAGAAGACTTAAGAAACAGGATGAGATGTGTTTTTAAACCAGGCTTTTTTTTTAAAAACCATCTTTGTAGGTCTCTCAAAAAGGAGACTGGTATACTATCAGCATTTTCTGAAGTGGCACAGAAGCTACAGGGGACAGTGGACTATAAATGCTGTCCTTGACTACATACAGACAATAAAATGGAAAAAAAGTCTTAAAAATTCAGCATGAAATAGCAGAGTTGGCAGTAATGGCCTGATTCACAGTTCCTGAGTACTTGAATTTGACGGTACAGGATCATTAGAAATGCCTTAATAACACAGACATCTCTCCTGAACAAACTGACATCAATTTGCTGGAATTTCATAACCCCACTAGGCTTTATTTCTCAGATATTGTGGTCAACAGCAATAGCCAAAATATGTGTATCTCTTCCAGTTATCTTTTTTTCAATTATATGTCCTTTTGCTAAGTTTTACAAGCATTTCTTAATTTTGATTTTCTTCATCCTTGCACTTTTTTGTAGAATAAGGGGCTATAATTCATGAAAAATCTGCTCAGCTGTAGAAATAAGTATTCTGTTCGATCCTTTATGACAGATTTAAGATGTCATTGTCAGCTTTAGGATATCTGTCTGTACTAGTCATCCTGCCAGCATTAAGATAGTAAGAGAAAAGATAAGGTTCTGCTGGAAGGCCTATGAAGCCAAGGGAGTCTTTCTACTGACATCAGCTATTTTGTACCATGTTCCTCTAGCAAGGGATTAGGACACAAAGAAGAGCTTCTCATGCCAAATTCTGTACTTCTTCATTTGCACTCATTTCCATTGAGCTGGCTCTATAAAGTCTGCTGGGACTGTCACTCCTGCACTCTTTATGCAGGTTTCAATGATTTCACTGATGGGAGCTTGGCAAGAGATGGCCGAGTGCCACAGGCAGGGAAGGGGGAGGGCAGAGGACATGCTGAGGTGTACAGCCACTCAGGGCATCTGGGGCCGGGTTTACAAGGGTGAGATGGGTAGGGAAAAAGGGGATCAAGATGGGAAAAAAGCAATTAAGGGTGGGTTGTTTATTGGGGAGGAGACTGGAGTGGAGAAAATAGGTACAAGGGCAGCAAAAAGGAGGATCAAGAAATGGCAGAAGTAGTAACAGCAGACACAGATGATGTTAACCAGGGCCATTTGGGGGTAACAACAAGGTGGGGGTGCACTTGAGTACTGCAGCTGTTGTTCCAAATTGGAACAGCCAATCAAGCCTGTTGTTCTGAGCACATCATGTGTGCAGACCTGCTGGCGCACTCACAGGACTGAGTGGGATGGGCTCAGCGGAACATCCAAGGCGGACGGATCGAGCATTCCGTGTTGTCGTGGTGGTGCATGCACCAAGCCTGACAGCATCAGCCTCTTCCTGACCTTCTCCTCACATGCACACCAGCAGAAGGAAACCCTCTCCCACCAACACTGCGTCATCTCCCCGAAATGGCATCAGCTAAATTGATAAAGGCAGCAGCACTTTTCCATTGGCATAGCTTCGTATGTATTAGGGGCTTTGCCAGGATAATTTCACCAGCTAGGAGGGGATGATTATTTTTAGATGTCTCTACACAACATATGCATGCTGGAAAAAATCATCTGAAGTCATTTCACTGCTTGCCTAGTCCCAAAGAAGGAGTTAATGTCTTCAAATTCAGTAAGTGGAAGAGCAGGTAATGAAACTGAATTGCCCATTTCTTTGCGAAAATGATACATAAAATTATTGCATTCTAACACTGAAAGCATTATTTTGGGGACAAGAGGGACTTAGCTAGAAAACTAGGCAAAATATCTTCCTTCCAAATTGTTTTTTTCCCTGGTGCTTTTCTAAAATAACCCTTAGATCTCTTTTCAGTTTATTCCATACAGACAAAATTTTCCTATAAGTATTAGTGCCTTTAGATACTGCACAAATTATCCTTAAAAGGAGTATATAGTGTGTTATCCTCACAGATATCAAAACCAAGTACCCCCACTAAGAATGTAAACTACTGATGTAGAAATAACTAAGGCTTAGTTTTCCAGCAGACAGATGTTCTGTCTTTTGGGTGCTAGCTGTGCTTCTGAAGTTTAGTTCAAATTCTGAAGTGAGATGCCACAGAACAAAAAGAAATCGTATATGAGAGTCATTATCCTCAAAAACAAAAAGGAGTTCTACAACACTCAAAGGGAGCTAGACAACAAGAAAAAAAAGAGGCTTTTTCATTAAGGAGAAGACTTAATAAAATCCAGAGACCAGCCTGCAGAAAGAAATCTGATTGCTTCCACACCAAGACATCTACAGTAGATATGAACACAGAAACATTACTAAATATATTAACTCTTATTAATTACAAGGGGGTTTTTTATTAAAACTTGTTCAAATTTTCAGACACAGTGTTTGAATGTCTCTGAATAACCACTGAAAAATGTCCACTTGCATTCACAGCACATTTACAACTGAGCAAAAGCACTATTCAATCCTACAAAATGCAAACAATTGCACAAAGAGTGGCATAATACCAGAGAATCCAGGCACTCCTGGGAAGAATCTGAGATTTGGGATGTTAGTCATTGCCAGCATATTTCTTGCTTGGTTTAGCTACTAGAATATTTAACAGTAACATACATTCTTTATTAATGCTCTCTCAGGAAGATCGGTGTTTTATACATAGTGTGTTTGTTAGTAGGAAGAAGGTTTTAAGCTGCTAAACAAAAAGTTCTGTTTGTTAGGATTTGTTCAGCACTGAAATAGCCAAGAGTCTGGAAGCAGATCAACCTACCTGCAGTGCCAAAAATCACATTTACAAGGTAAGTAACAAAATAACCTGTATGTCTTTTTCATTGTTATTGCTCAGTGGGGAAAACTTCTGACACACAAGTAAAACTATTTTTTTCTTAATTACAAGCTATTGAAATTCCCATCAAATTTTAAAATAATTAAATCAGATGGAAAGAACTTGCACTAATTTTATTTTTAAAAAATCATGACGAATATATATGGGCGAATGACTTTCCTAATTCTTAGGCAGTGGTAATCACAGTTCTCCTGGTCTTTGATATAACACTCAGATTTTATTTGAGGCCCACATATAACATTTGGCAAATGTACACAAGAATGATCTCAAGTGAAACCCTCTTTACAATGATCATCAGTTCCCTGTTTCAGGTGGTTGAATAAAGATGACATTCACCTGAAATACTTTGACTTTGCAAAACCAAAAAAAAACCCAACAAGCAGTCTGATCCTGATCCTGTTCCCATTTCACTTGAGAGAATTTTTCTCTACCCACTGCTTATATTCTTTCATGGAAAAGCAGAGATAGCTCAAGGCAGCAGGCAAGGTAGGCAGCAGCCTGGAGCAGAAAGCTGCCTACACCACCCAGGAGAAGAGAAGCACGGTGTTCATTTGCAATTCCACAGCCCTCACTGCTGCACCGTCTCACAACTCAGATGCACTGCCTGAGATCAAGGTTTTCAAATGAAATTGCAGCAGTGTTTATAACCCATTGTTTGTAAGTATCAGCTTCCCTGGAGCTGGACAGCTGATTTCTGAAATATTCTTCTGTCTTACAAAATTAGTACTACCATGTAAATCATCAGAAGAAATCTATGTTTTTACAGACTCACCAAATGAACCCTCACTTGATGCTGGGCAATGCTTGCTTCTCTCAGTACTTTTTCACAGCTGGTGGATATTTTGTCCTGTCTTGTTTTGTTTTCTAAAACCATGTAAAACAACTTCAGACTGATTTCAGTTCCATGCTGCACAGATTTCTCCCAGAAAAGACTGAATTTTTTTTTTCCTGTGTTTTCAGGGAATATTTAAATATTTTATGTAAAAAGAGAAACAGCTTCATCAGGGCTGCTGGGAGACCCACACTGGCTAATTCTACCTACCTACCAAGGAGAGTCACAGTCAGAGATCAAATCAAACAAGATGAGAGGCAGAAACAGGAAAGCCTCAGTGCTGCCAACCTGCTCTGTTGTGTATCAGGCATTTCCTCCAGGTTTTGGGAGACATGGAGGGATACAACTTGCCTGGCTCCAGAACTGAGCACTGTCAGCCCCAACTCAGCAGCTCAGGGGTAAGACTGATTCCATTCCTCTCCAAGGCACCTCTCATTATGGGCAGCTGGAAGGGGTTCGTGTGTAAATGCAATAAAGAGCACCAAGAATTAAGCCTGAAATAACCTTCAGACTGAGAAATAGGGGTCACAAAGCAATCCCTTCATGTATTTACCTACACAGGAGTCCTGTACAGCACTCAGCTTTTTGATCTCAAGTGAAGTCTCTGGTCTCTCCAGTGTGCAGGTGCTCATCTCCTTGAAGGAAGGTAAGGTAAAGCACATACTCAGTTTGTTAGGCTTCTTTCCTCCCACTTCATACGGCCTCCTAACATTTCATCTTTCTGGTCTTCCTTAACAGTCAGGAAATATAAAAAAATCAGTGGGTGTTTTTAAGCACTTTAGCTGCTAAATTATGACTTGAATGGTTATAATATGCGATTCAATTCAAGTGAGTGTCTCTGTGTCCTCACAACCTCAAGATTACCCAAAAGATTACACTTCCTTAGAACTGTCTGTATCACAAAATCAGAACCTTCAGATGAAAATCAGGTATTTGTAAAGTCTTAATCAGAAAGCATTGCAAGTGTCATTAGCTTTCCAAACTAAGGCATTTAAAAAACTATTTCAGTACAGAGGAAATTTTCAGTACAGAGGAAAACTTAGCAGGAATCTATTGATTAGAAAACATCAGAGTTAGTATTATTTAGTTCAGGGGGCTTATGTGATAATGCTTTCTTGTTAAAATGAAGCACGTTGTTAAAGATGTCAGAAAATTACTGACAGGGACTTCAACAAAGAAAAAACACCTTTTCATGCTGCCAAGAGAACTGGGTACAGTTTTGGAGGGGAGTGTATTTTGATCTGTTTTCCTGTATGGGAATATTTTCCCAAAACAAGGTCAGTGGCAGATTCCCAATTTGGGGCTTCAGTCTGAAAACAACCATCAGTCCCCAACCATTTGCACGAATCCTGATTTGCAAATAGAAACCTGAAGATTTGTTCACATCTATTCCTGCGGCTGGTTGCACAGGATTTTCCCATCAGTACAAAGGTACATTGCAGACCATGTGCTAATGCTCTCTGACTCCTTCTCTGTGCTGCTATGACAAGGCAGCGTGCTGGTCAGGAAATCTGGGCTCGTTAATCCTGCCAGTGCTCTGCACCGTGTCATGCGCTGCTCATTAGGAGCTATGGGCACCCAGACTGTCTCAGCCCAGCAGTTACAGAAGTTACAGGATCCTTTCCCATCTTGCTGGTAATAAAGACATGAAGTCTGCCACTATCACAATTGTCTTCAGTCTGCCACTATCACAATTGTCTTCAGAAGAAGAAAAGCAGCAAGTGCTAATTAAAGGAGGTGCCACAGTAGGCTGTACATTAAACATCATTCAGAATGAACACTGGAGTGTGAAGGATGGAAAGTTTGCTTCCTTTTTTCAAGACACATAGCTGAAAGTTAAACACTGAATGACCTCTCTGAAACAGTACAATCTGCATCTATTTTCCCAGTTTCTGTGTAGTAATGAAACATCCTTAAGCCATGCTTGAAGAAATTAACTGCAACGTTCAACAGGCTTTTAGTATTTCAAGAAGTTAAAAGCTTGTTCTTTCAATGCAGGATCAGCTCCAGTCCAGCAGTGGATTTACTCCTTCTGTCCATTCAGACTCGCTGCTGTAATTTGTGAGCAGGATTTGTGTAAGTGCAGGGTGAAATAGTGAAGGATAGCAATGATCAAAAGGAGTTTCATCTTCTAGAGGTTTATATAAATTCTGGTATACTAGAGGCTACCTATTAGGACTGCTATAGCATGTCTCACCCAAGCCAAAGTGAAAATCTCACCAGTTGTGACAGAGATCTATCAGTTGAGGCATCTTTCCTGCACACCCAGTCCCACTTATGCCAGCTTCAAACCTACCCTAGGCAACATCTTGTATTGCTCATCTCTTCCTTTATTTCGAGTGTTTTTCCCAGCCCAGGGTTCTCTCACTGTAGACACAAGTGTCAGTGTCCTGCTAGATCCACAACCAATGCTGGCTCTTCTTCACAGCTAATTTACCATTTGGAAATGGAAATATCCATTTCATGAGAACTGTTATCATGGTCTTCCCAATCACCTTTTCACAAAACTAAGCAGCTGTGCTTTGCTAAAACCTTACTTAGAACTCAAGCTTCCCATGCCTTTGGTATTTCTTGATACTCCTGTCTAGACAGTCTCCTGTTGCTCACTTTCTCTCTGACAGTACTAAATGGGAGCAGGTGCTGCACCTGGGACCTCAGCAGGTCAAAGTAATTATGCACATATTTTGCAGTCATTACTTAGGGCAATCTACACATTAACTACTCCAGATTATTCTCTCTGAAGTAAGTCTGCTTTCAGTTTATATTAAATTGTCCAGTGATCACACTGTAAGAGAAATAAAAGCATCCATTTACGTAGCTCACCTGGAGCAGCTGCTCTGTCTAAAGGTTTGAGGTGATATTTTTCCAAACTATTATCATCAGCATATGCACACATGCAAATGTACACATTTCCCCATTTCAGACCTGATGTCTACATCCATCCTGCATAAGACTGTTAAACTTTCAACAGTTATGCACTTTACTGAGAGCTACCAAAGACAGAAAATGTCAGTGAGCATTTCTGAAAATAAAGCTTAGCTTTGTAAGATCATCTTTTTCAGCTATCTGGAAGCAATCTAGATTTATTTTATTATTGTAATGGACATTTTTGTTATTGTAATAGAGTAGATGTCATTATTGTTCACCAAACAATATATTTAAATGAAATCTTAAACTCTCCTGTTATTTTACAGGACTAATCAACACATCATAGCATCAATTTTCATTCACAGTGCAGAAAAGGTCAGTATGCAAATTGCAATATGCTAAAAATGGATCTGCTCTGAGTAATGCCCAATCAAGTTAGTGAAAGTACATCCTGAAGACAAAGTTTGGCTTTTTGTTTTACCTCTGATATTTTGAATCTGTTCTACAGACTAATGCAGGATTCAAAATGTCAGGGAGAAATATGAGAAATTAAGCAATGTAGAAGTAACATTTTCTGTCATTATGCAGAGTCTATTTATATAGTAGAAATCTTTGCATTACTTTTTCTGTGAAGAAACAAATTTGATTATCCATTGGGTTTTCTGCTTTTAATTTTAATCTTTTTCTATTTAAACTTGTGTAAACTGTAAAATTACTTATTACTTCTATGTACAAATTAGATGAACCTTAGAAAAACATTAGCATAATTTTTTTCTTCTTTTTTTTTATTTAATCAGGGAAGCAATGATAATAATCTTTTAAGCTGTTTGAATACACCTATATAATTCTGAAGAGCATACTGGTCAGTGTAATCTCAAGCCTTTTGCAGGTGAAAAAGAATTTTGTAAATTTTTTTTTTGTCAGAAATTCTAAAATTTTAACATTTTTTAAAACCATAAGTAAAATGATTGAAAGACCAACGACTTTTATGAATGCATGATTAGAATATTTTTCTTCTCTTTAAAATCTGAGATCTTCAGATGGATAGGGAGGGAAAAGTAGAAATCATTACGTGCAGTATGCATCCCATACTTCATGTGCAAGTTTGTAACCAAGAGAACAATTGAAATATATACAAAATACGTGGCAGTTATTTTACCTGGAAAGTACCTGGCAAAGTGGTTAATTTTGCACATTTATGGCCACAATACTGGTGCTTAGTGCCTAACAGGCATAAGTTTTGCTGGGTAAAATTGCTCTGGAATAAATAGAGGATTTAATGGGTACAGCAGTTATATGTACATACATCTGAATCCACACAATCAAAAAGTCCTTTGGGACTAACCCATTCCAGAATAAAACATTATGGAAGACAGGCTTGTTACAGCAAAGTCCCCAGATGAACTATCTTTATTTATTAAGGAGGGCATAAAGCTGTTCACATTTGTAGTTTTTCCCAGTTTAAAATTTCATACAGCCTTCACTCCTTTTACTTTTCAGATATGCTCTCAGCGTTTTCCTTTCTTAATTACTAGTAAGAAACTGCTAGATGCTTCTATCAAAGTGCTACAACATTGGTAGGCATTAGTCTATCTTCCCTTGTTCTTCATATTATAGGGTTTTTAGATCATGTCAGAAAAAGATGCATCTGAGAATGGAAAATTGTGTGCTGTTATACATGTTTTAACACTACAGACATGAAAATCTAACAGGTCAGAACAAAGGCCACATTACTTGGATGCAGTCCTATGTAGAGTGAAACATGGAGAATACAACATTTTCCTCTTTCCCCTTCCTAAAAATTCGCAATGTTTGCTTTTGACTTATGATGCACATTCAGCTGTTACCTTTATAATAAGTCTATTGGACACCAGCACCTTTTCCCCACATGGTCATATGTCCATTGTGATTGCAATTCTTCTCCTTCTAAAAATATTAACATTTATTGTGACTGAATTCCCTCTGCCATCATATTGCTCAGTCACACCCAATACTGTCAAATCCTTGTACAATTCTTCCCAGCTGACTAAAGCACCACCATCAGGATTTATTACTTCAATATTAATCCATTTTTCCTTATATTGGATTGATGCCTAACAGGATTCCCCCACTGTAAAACATGATGATTTACTCCCCATTGCTTCCTAACTTTTAACCTGCTACTAATTCACTACAAGAGTTTCCCTTTCAGTGCACGGGAGCTTTAATTCTTTATAAGCCTTCAGGAAAGAACCCTATTAATAACTTCTGGAAATTCAAGTAGATTATAACTGGATCATAATTTTTGTCCAAATCATTGCCTCCCCTGAAGAATTGGGTAGACCTGTGAATTTTGACCTCCTCCTGTTAAGCCAGGCTGTTTAGCCTGCATGATGAACAACACAATCCTAAATTATAATTGACTCCCTGTTCCCATTCATTCCATGCTTAAGCACTGAACTGTAGCTGTGGTTTGAGAGCACTCATCCTGATCAGCTCTCTACACACATGTGACAGTCTGGCTGTCAGAAAATTAAAAGTTCTGAATTATGGAAATGGTTTTTACAAGACTGTTATCAGCCATATCCAACTTTTATTTTCTTCTATTTCTCCAATGCAACAAAAATTGATGGAGTTGTGGGAGAGAGGAGGAAGCTCTTGAAGAGGAGAATGTAGCTTTCCTACAGTTCATTGCTAAGGAAACCAACAAGCCTAATACCAATGGAGTAGCCCAAACTGGGGGCTTCCTTGCTCAGAAGAGACCTTAAAGTTTCAGGGCATAGAGGAGAAATAATACATCTCCAATGGAAGTCCCTAAGGAAACAGGTGATTTTACTCAGTGCTCCAGCATAATAAAGTAATATTGTCACAGTGTACCTGACACTGGAGCAGTAGATATGGGCTGATGATTTAATATTGAGCTTTTACTGCCATGTCTAAAGAATTCTGGCTGTCTGGTAAAGTGGGTAGCAGACACAGGCCAAAGTACAGTTATTCACACCCAGTTTTATGGTTTGTTTTCTCTCATGTTATGACACGAGACACAAAAAGCACAGCACAAAGGTTTCTGTCTGCTTGAACTGACAAATGTAGGATTCCTAACATAGAAAAAAAACCTATGGTGATATTACCATAAGTATTACCATGCTTATCTTTTGATATAACTATTCAAATATATTTATAGATACAAGTATATGTACACACAGAAAATAAAACATAAAAAGATTATGGTTCACTCTAGATAACAATTACAACCAAGTGAAAATGGCTCACTTGCAACATCCTCTTTGAAACTATGATATCCTTTTAACTGATTACTTTGTTACAGATTCATTTTCATACAAATGAATTATAAACAAAATATGCTAGTGCTGCTAGGAGAGGTATTTTTTTTCTGGTTTTGTAACTATCATTTTACAATATAATTCTTATGGCTCAGTATTGGTAAAAACACTTGAAGGCAGGCATATAAAAGCCACAGCCACCTTTCCTAAAGATGTTTTCCAAGCAAAATCCAGGTTCCTGTTCCCTGGATTTTAATGTTGGCAGGCAGTTACTTTTCCTGTAACAGGCTGAGCAAGATCCTAAATCTGAAAAAATAACAAGCTCTAAGAATATTCAGGTCTAGAAATGCATGTTCCACGAGAACTTCGAACTAACCTTCAATTGTACATACATTTTTAAAGAAAGTAGAAGCAAGGTTTACACAAATCAAGTACAAAGTTGGAAGCAGAGGGGGAAGGGAAAAGCTTCCACAAATTAAACAGCTATGCACTAACAGAATTTTGCACAGAGGTTGCAAATAGGTAGGTAAGAAAACAAAAGAACATGAAAGAGTTGAAAAGTGAAACAATACAGGTTTAAAGAGCCAAGATTATTCATGTCTCCTTTCTTTGAAAAAGAGCATTCCAAAAAGGCAAGGAATCACCAAAATGCAAGGAAGATGCCACAATAAAAAGAATTATTATGTAGCAACAAATACTTAGTGTTTGAAGAGACATCACAAGAACTGCATCACAGCCTTGAAACAGATATTTAATTCCACAGACAATCTTTAGTTTAAATGGATACAAAGAAAAGTGGTTTAGATGTCATTTTCTCTGTTTAACTCACAAAAACAGGCATTTGCTTTACATTTCTTTTTCTGTGGTGACAAATCCAAAAGAAACAGGGTTATGCTTCTTTTGTACATCAATGCATACCTTTGTTACATTAACCTGAAATAATGTTTTATCCTAGATCTTTGAGCTGCATACACAAATATCAGAGAGGCAAATATCATAGATAAAAATGAACCTGGTTTAGAAACAGAATTTCTGCCATGACATATCACCAGGAGAGTTAACTTTTTACTTTCCAAATAAAAAAATTAAATTCTGAAACATGCTTTGAAATGTTAATATTTAATTCTTTAATAGCATCCTCAGAGACTTTCCAACTCTCACCTAATTTGAGGGTAATAGGTTACAGCAATTTTTATTGCTGCACTGGACACAATTCTTTTTTTGTGTGCTTTTATGTTATGCCAAAACTGCCGGAGTGCATATGAGTAAGTTTAGGTAGAAGGAGAGGGGTGGTTCGTTGGTTTGGTATTTTTTTTAAGAACGCATACACATTTGATGGAATGCTTTTGCTTTCTGCTTTGGTTTTTAACAAGCAACTTTTCTGACCATGCACCATCTCACTATTGTTCCTCTCTGTACCCGCTGCATCTGCTCAGCAGAACATACTGATTTTATTTCTTTTCCTGTAAATCACATTGTATTTCGTACGCAAACCTTACACAGAGCTAAAAAGAATTTAATGAAATGTCCTCCACAGCCCATCACAGAGCTCAGATCTGCATGTGAGAAGGCAGCAGGGATCTGACCCTGGCTGGGCTCTGCGTTTGCCTCTCCCTGCCCTGTTCTGGCAGAGCAGAGTCCAGCAGAAAACTGCTGGCTTCTTTCAAAAAACTCTCTAAGTGCCACATCTTGAAAAGCATAAAAAGGAGACTTATGCATTTAGAAACCCATTTACCAGCTGTAGCAGAGCCTGAAAAGCAGCAACAGAGAAAAAGCAAAGAGAGGACTCACCAAGATACATCCTGATGTAGGGGGAAGAGTTTTGGGAGCAACCGTCAATAGATTCTGCTTCTCTCCTCTTTTCCTTTCTCAGTCCCCCCACTCCTAATTTCCCCATTTAAGGGAGAAAATAACAAGGCAGAAGAAGCCAAGAGACTTTCATGACATAAACAATAAGGCCTTCCTGTGCCAATATTTCCTTTAAAAACACTTGCCAATAAAGCTCCTGGAGGCCAGCAAGAGAAAGAAACGCCGAAACAGCCATGACATGAACTTGGCATATTTTCTGACTCACTCACTTCCCTTGAGACAATTCCTCCAAGAGAATGTTGAAGGATAATGGGAAAAGAAAATTTCTTCCAGCAAAAAGGACTTCAGCCGCCCGTGCATACAAGAAAAGTGCCAATTAACTTTATTTCTGTTTACCTACAGCCTTGCTCACACAGCCACCTCCACTGACATGATTCCTGACTCACACACTCATGTTTGTACATTCATCTTGTAAGCCTGATGTCTGAGACAGACAATGAGATTTTTAAAAAAAATAAATCTGAGAGTCCTTGACTCCAAATAATTTCTGAACAGCAGAGAGAATGATCAATAAATGATAAAGAGTAGCCAAATACTCCGCTGCTTCATATATTAAATGCATATTTCCCTTTTCTTTATCCCTGCTATTTATATTTCTTTTATAATTTCTCAGAGCCAGACACACTAGTCTATAAAACAGTAAGAAAGCTCATATTCCTTCAGATATCTATAATGAAAGATTGTCAAGATTATTGTGGCTCATCAACCTATCTCATTTTGAGTAATACCGTGTTTTCAAAAATAAATGGCATGTTAAGAACCAGAAATTAAAATCTCCTTGGAAATCAGCATCTTAAAGGCACACACATGCATTCACTCCCTCACTCACTCATTCCTGGGGTGCAGCTGGCCCCCACCTGTGTCTCATGGGCAGGCACGCAGGGCTTTGGCTGGCTCCTCTCACTCACACCTTCTATCTTCACCTCCAGCGCAGGGGATCTTTCCCAGGAGGCTGGAGCTGAGTGGAAGCACAGGCAGGAGACAGACCAGCACTGGACTGATGGCAGGGGCAATGTGGATTCTCCTCCACCAAGGGGTCAGAGTGACTCCCACTCTTCCAAGGGCAGGGGCAGGCTGGCAAAACTTGTGTCTGGCCAGACTCTGCTCCAGGGCTGCCACTCCACTGCACTCCCCTCTAATGCCAGACTGGGCAGAAAACCCCCATCCAAGCCAGATCAAGCCGAAATTGTTGTTGCTTTGGGGGCTGTTTGATTACCAGTCCCAGTATTGTAGTGTGGGGACACCACCTCTTCCTTCCACATGTACCAGAGTCAGGGCACCAAGCAGGGACCCACTGCCCACACCTCTCCAGGGACCTTGCACCCTGTCACTGCGTGAGCTCGTGCTCACTCTCTGTTTCTAGGAAGGCAGAGGAACTGCCAAGAGCTCCTTGCTCAGCTAAGGGCTCTCATTGTTGCTGAGGTTTCTTTGGTTTTGCATTCAACTCCTTAGATTAGCATCAGAGTATCACATATCAAAATAACCACTAGTGAGGATTTGCTGGCCTGCTCAGAAGAGGGTTCGCCATACCTGCAGCTGTATAATTTTACTGTAATGTAGTCTGATATCATACACCCCTGGTTTCTACTCTACTAATCTGCTTGCTGCTTTAGCACTTGGGCTTATGCCCGACTTGCCAACTCCCCAGACTCTCCTCCAAGACCCCTCCTACCCCTGAAGATGCTCAGCAATCACAGTGCCACCATAATGGTCATATTTGGGGTTTTTTCTAATTTTAGTAAATTTTGGGGCATTCCTAGCTAGTATGGCTCTGCTGGTAAAATATGTAAGTGGTACAGGATGCTATAGTGGGTATAATCTACATTAGGAATTACCTACTAGCTCACCTTTACTCCACCATGACTGCTGGGCATCCTGTCAAGTCCCACACACACACTCCATTTGATTCTTTTTTCTTAAGCATCTTTTTCTGCCCCCTTCCAAAGCTAACACTGGTTTGTTTTTAGGTTTGTTTTCAGCAAAACCAGAGAACGTATGTATTTTTTTGTAACACCACCGGGGCAAGCCATCTGTGGTTGGCTGGCAAACTCCAAAATTCAGGGCTGGGGCAGAAATATTTAGGAGTCAAAAAAAGCTGACTTGCTCAAGAAATTGAAGCCCTTCTGACGATCTTCCAGAGAGCCCCTGAGGAAAAGGGAGGGAACCAGAGAGAGACTCAAGGAAAATGGATGGGAGCCCAGCGTTGAGATTCATGCCAGAATGGTTCCTGGCCAAGAAGGAAGGCTGGCAAGTAGACAAATACAGGCTTTCATAGGCAGCATTGTAAACAAGACATTAAAAATATTAATCCATTTAGATTTCAAGCACCAAGATGAGATTTACTTAAGAAGCAGAATTATGCTGGTAATGGCTCCTCAAACATTTCAGCTGAATGTCAAAATTTTTGCTCAACTGTATCAAGTGAAAATACAAGGAGCTGTTGACACTACAATATTCAAACATTCAATAGTATGGCCAGGCTGGAAAAACACAGAGAAAAGCAAAGGAATGCAGAAACTCAAGGCCTCTCAAGGAAATTGCATTCACGAATTATTTTTACCTTCATTTCGACACCAAAATAATAAATTGAAAGGGTGAAATAATTTTCTAAAACCAAACTTCTTTTCAGAAATCTTTTCAAATCAAACATAAACTAATACTTTCTTTCCAGGTAGACACAGTCATATAGAGCAGAATGCCTTTTGTGTGAAAGAAAGTTTAAGTAAACTTTGAACACCTAGACTTTAAAAAAGTTTCTTCTCTCCTGAAGTAATTAGCATGTCTCCCCTTTTCCCTTTAGAAAACATACACTTACTCTAAATAATTGGCTACTTTAATTTTCTTTTTAAATGTACTGGATAAGTAATTTCTCACCAAAGCCAACAGGTGCTCAGGAAAGCTGAAGTACAGAAATACACGTGCTTTTTTGGTGCACGTGGGAAGTGTCATGTCACCTTAAGCCTGTCACCCCCAGGAGATTCACAAATCTTCTTCTACAGACTGGTGAGCAGGGCTAAGCATGACAGGGGAGGCCCACAGGGAAGATCAAGTGCCTTAAACAATGAGAAAAATATAAGCTGCAATTATGGGATTCAGTAACCCAGTCAGGAATAAGAAGATTCCTGTATTGGGTTAAAGAAAAGACAGATATTTGTTGAATTAATGAGGTTGATCCTGCACACAAGTCCATGTGCTCAGTCTGCTCAAGAGAAGTCTTTTTCCCCCCTCTCAGTAGGACCAACAATCATTGTAAAATGCGAGGCATGGAGGAACTGAGGTATCTCCATTCAATGCACTAAGAGCATTCCAAGGAAGAGGTTCATATTCTCCATTACCTTTGGTCATTTAAAAAACCACTCGCATTAACTTAGTGGAGAGGACAGGACAGAAAGTGTTCCATCTCTTGCAACCTAGGGTACCATACATTTATCAGAACTATTTCTTATAAGGGTCTTTAAAAAAAGAAAAAAAAAATTAAAACGTTAAAAAAACCCAAAAAAACCCAACAAATCAAACCAAACCCAGAAAAACCCAAAAAAAACCCAAACCCAACAAAAACAAAAACAAAAACAAAAAAAAAGACAAAATAAGGCAAAACAAAAACAACAAAAAATCCCCCACTAAACTCTTGCTTATATGCGTAGCCACTCATAAAATTATCTTAAGATCTCCACAGTATCTGAAATGGAAGATCAGAGCAAAGGAAAACCTCAAAACAGAGTTAAACAAGGGACAACTTCATTCTGCTTAAGAGAGAAAAAAATAGATTAAAGTTTAACAAATCTTCAATTTTATTACAGTTTAAACATTTAAATGCAAATTAAAGTAGCAACACATGAATTATAGAAATTCTGTAGCACTCCTATATTATGAATCATACTATGAAATTTGCTTTCTGCACTCTCAGTGGAAACAGAATGAAATACTGGCATCTCAGGGATTTTGAAATTATATACAAGCAGCACATTTAATGGCCTCAATTTTAATAAGTTAGCATTCTATCTGAGATGCATATTCTAAAATGTTCTAGCTGAAGGTATTCTTATGCAAGCTATTTGCCTATTACATACCACAACTGGTGTAACTTCACCATCCAGGGAGGCATTTCCATCCCTTGGAAGGAGAAGCCATTAGGGAAACACTGCTTGGCAAACAGTGGCTCGCACACTGGAGCTGCAACATTATCCTGGCTTTCCTACATATTAGGCACAGGACTATGTTCAAAGTAAACATGCGGTCATAATTAAATAATAATTATGACTAACATTTGTGTAACACCATTCATCCAAATAGTTCAAAGCACTAGGTAAATCTGTAAACAAAAGGTCTAATCCTGCACCCTTTACTCACATAATGCCGCGCATCAAACGGGCTGTGTAGATCTTGTCTATGCACAGACCTAATTGCTCTCAATTAACTCCATGTGTCAACACTTATTCCAGTGCATCGTGTTCCTGTTTAGCTTAATTCTCTCACTGCTTACTGCAGGTGAATGTACTGTTTCTACACTCTCACTGACTTAACACCACTTCACACCGGACACTTTCTTACACGGATCCCACAAGGCTTTTAAAATATTAATGCAGCCTCACTTCTCCTACACACTTCTAACAGGACAAATATTCTTTTATTAGATGAAGAAGTTCACTTTTTGCTACTACACTTCGGGGACTGACCGTCACATCTGACTTGCAACTGCAAACCCAAGACCTACAGTTGCTATTCTCATACCTTAATCACACAAATAGCCTTCTTCATCCATCATGCTCCAGAGTAAAACCACAGGAAATGGTAAGAACAGGGGAAAATTCTTCAGTTTCTAAAAATAAAATATATCCACAAGCAGACATGCTCAAACCACTTTCATGCATCCGTAGTACAAACATTGTCTGTTGCAGAGAACCAGTGTTTCTAATGGCTAAAAAAAAAACCAGGAACAACCTGCTGACAATTTTGTATCAGTCTGCCTTGATAGTCAAGCAACTGGAGAACAAGGAGAGAGATCTGGAATACCTGAGTCAAATTTCATTTTGGCTCTGCTATGGACAGTTACTTAAGTTCCTTGCTTCGGCAGCAGTATCTGCAAGTCAAGCCAAATAATCTCTTTCACTTATGCATCTTTTGAAATTCATGAAAATCCCTATGGCTCTTTGAAGACAAATACTGTTTACCAGCACCAGCTGTTACTTAGCTTTTAGCATTTTTCATCTTTTATCTTAAATTTTGCATAGAAGAAAGTCACTGTCATAACCCACTCACACCACAATTTAGTGTATTTTCCTTCCAATTTTAATTCTCCTTTGCAAGACATATACTCAATTTTAGCTCTTATATGTATTCCATGTAGCATAGGCATAAAACAGAAAAAAAAATTTAGCACCAAACAAAAGCACTGTAAAACATCATTGACTGCTGGACTGTCAGTAAAGCTTGCACTAGCATGGCAGTAAAATAGCATTTTTCCTCTTCTAATTTTCAGATGAGTTTAGGCACTTCTCTGATGTGGTAATTTTAAAAAAATCCAACAAAACAATTCATTGTCTCATCTAAGGACAATGTGGTTGAACCTGAAAATAATCTAGTGTCACAACAGCAATCCCTACTAGAAAAAACAATCCTGACTTGTAGAAGGATTTCTCATTAATTCAGAAAATGCTGCACAGTAGTTAGTTGGTAAAGACACAATTCTCCTACAGCTATGCACTCTTAATTCCATATACAGATAGCGTTTGTGGACCCCATAGCAGTGAAAATGGGAATATTAATGGTTTAATTCACAAAATGTTAACATACAGCTCTGTTTTAATAAGCAGTGAAAAGGACACAATTATATTAAACTATATTGTCTTCATGTGCCCGGCTGGGGATGGCAAGGTTGGCTTTCCCCCCCAGTTGTACAAGCAGCATCTGTCAGCAGCACAGACGAGCAGCAGGCTGGTGAGTTCTCTCCACCTGCCCAGCTAAGAAAGCAGTAGAGGTGCTGTGCTGTCTCCTGCCAAGACACCCAGAGCAGTGCCTCTGCTCAACAGCACTTCCTCATGTATTTCTGCAGTGCCTAGGACAGGACTGCAGCAGCGTGAGCCAAGCAGTCTCCCTCCCTTCCCATGGATCAGATCTGACAGCTGTGCAGAGACCATGGCTAAACATTGAGCCAAGGCAGAGAAACCAAGAGCAACTCCATTCAAAACTGGGCTGTAGCCTCCCCTATTTCTTATCTGTTGCCCTTCTGCTGGGGTCAAGCCAAAATGAGCCCATAACCCTGCTGGCAACAGCACCTCTGGCACTGCTCCACATCTTCACTTCCAACAGGCCAGACAGCACAGAGTCCAGACAGGGAAAGGATCCTGAGGGAAAATGAGTGTCATGCTGCTGGGCACCACAGCGCAGCCTATAAATACAGAGTTTCCCAACACTACCACTCAGCAAATCCTGGAGAATTTGTTCACAGCTGAAAATCATGCCACACAGGATACAATTCACTGATGCACCACTAAGCACAGCACTGGAATAATTTGAGCAAGGCTTTCACAGGGGCTTCGTGTGGCACTGAATTTTGGCCAGGAGGGCTAAGAAACTATCTGAAGTGAAAATGAGTAGTACATTAAAGGAAAGCACACAGGACAGGCTTGGTAGTTTGGATTTCCAGAGCTGCTTATGTGTGAAAACCAATTATCAGATTTGACACAATGGCAGGCTAGCCCATGCTTTTAATTCCCTTGCAGTGGTGACTGCCATTTGCTTGGAAAGCTCTTATGTTTAATGCTAGAAATGCAAAATCAACTCTGCTTGAGATACAAGGTATGATAGTCAAAACAGACAGAAAAAGGTAGCATTATGGTAGGTTATAAACTGCAGTATCTCAGACTGTTCCTGTTAGGAAAAGCAGCAGCTCCAGAGGATAATAACCATCTCAGGCATCTTAGCTGAATGTCCATGAGTCACTATTGCCTATAAGTGCATCTAGAGAAGATAAAAAAGTTCAGGGGCAAAAAGCAAGTAAAAACCTTTTCTGAATCTAATTAGGACAATTGAAAGTACAAACTTTTATTTCTCCTTAGTTTTTAAGCCAGTCACTTCTTGTTGCTGTAACTGACTCTCACTATCACTTCCATCATTAATTTATCACATGACTCACAAAAACACACTGTTACTATCCAAGTTTATCATACCACTGATTTTAAAATTTCATACACTGCTATTTTAGGGCTCTTGCATCCCAGAAGATGTAATACTCCAAATCTCTGCAAGCACAACATGAACATCCCCATGGTAGATCTTTCTGAGATGGAAGTAAATACAGCACACAGTAAATATGCAACTAACACCAAAACAGTTCTTCAGATCTGACCAAAGCACTGCTTGCATTCAGCACTAAACAGGTAGAAGCCATTATTTTAAGAGAGATGACATTTCTGTGTGTAAAACACAGAACAGCTACCGTGGAGATCCTTTTGTTAGTCTAATTTCACTGGCTCTGATAGATTCTCTCTGGGGTGAATGGAAAATGATTACAGCGATTTCTTCAGGTCTTACATCTGAGCATAGCATGTTCTATACTCTTCTCCAAGTAAATTTGGAAGAAGAATTTTATTCTGGGGTGCAGCAAGAAATCAAGAAAAAAAGAAATCCACCAGCATCCTCAGGAAATTCCTACATCATTAGGGTGCAGCAGAGGCCACTGTCCATAAGGGAGTGGCAATTCTTGGCTATTTGTCTTTGAAATGCTGCATACCATGACACCTCAAACCCCCACACTGAAAACTTTCATGAAAAACAATCTGATCAGCTTTTTTCACTGGATAAGCATACTTCAATTTGAAGCTAATTAAAAAGCTTACCTTGCATTAAAATATCCCTTTCTTTACAAAAATGTACATAATCTAAAAAGGAAGCCTGAAAATTAGCCCAATTTTTAAAATAAAATATAAAATGTGATTTCCTACCTTATACCTTCATCACCTTCTAATAAATGCCATGCAGCTGTGGGAGGGCATTTTCAGAAGGGAGGAAAGTCCTAGGAAACAAAATGCTTTTAGTAGAATTTTGAATGGTTTCATTGAGTATTTTTAGCCTGGCCTCTTCAGAAACTCTGCAAACATTTGCAAAACTCTAAAACAGTGCCAGGGTTATGTCACTATCTTCGGTACAAATAATTTGTTAGGAACTACTTTGTTCTGGCACAAGGATATACCAAGAGAGGATGCGTGAACTGGCTTGTTTTCCTTTGGATTAATGTTGTTTGTCAACTGAAGGCTGTCTTTATGTGGAAAGAGCAAGGTGCCAAGAAGCACATTTCACCATGCCAAAATTAAAGGGAGGAGCTCAGAAACAGTCTTTTATTACCTAATTAGTTTTATCAAATGACACAGATCAACTGACAGGAGATAACTAATAGGAAAAAAGGGGTCTAATGAGAAAGTAAGTTATCAGCTGGATGCTCTCCAGAAAACAATTATCTCCCTAGGTAAACAAGAACTACTGTTGGGAGGTCAGGCACAAAACACAAAGGAGTGGAGGTCTCCTTAGGATACCAGCCCTTGGTGGAGTTGAAATGGGTGAAAAAAGTAGTGGGATAAACTACTCTGAGAAAAAGGGATGACTTGTTATTAAAGAAGTGAGTATCTCCAGATAAAATTATTCCTATCTAGCCTACACATATCCCACCAGTTTTTTTGTGAAGCACAAATCAAGTACAGCCTGCTAGATTAATATCCTTATTCAAAATTAAAATTGGGAATACAATAGGAACAGCCATGTTCACCTACTCATGAACAAATTACCAGAATAAGTTTTTAGTAGCTTACGGGGAAAATGGTAGTTCACAGACCTTATTTTATCTTGATTGCCCCTTAAGACTAGAAAGGATTATCACAAAAAGAAATACAAAATTTTAGATTAAATTCTGCTTTATCGATTGGTAACCAAATGTACCAGACATACTTACATTTCTTTCCATTTTTTTCCCAATTGCATGAACTAAACTGGCTATTCAAACTCATGTGGCTCCCATTCAGATTACATCAACTTTTAATTCTTAATGTAAACCATACTTTCATGCTTCCCATTATTATTTGCTTATCTAGTATATACCTAAAATATGCAAAACCTATCCAATATTCTAGCTAGAAAAGTAACACCAGACACACATAACAGCACAAAGACATTTAAGAAGCCTTGCTAAAAAAAAAAAAAAATCTAAAAATGAGAATTTAATTGATTAAAGACTTGTGCCCCCCAGCAGCTTGAAGAGAAGCAACATTGATTTTTATGAATATTCCTTGATAATTTTAAGTGATGCAATGGGGGAGTTTTATTATGCTATTCTTTCTCTTCCTCTTCCCCCTCATCCATCACCAGTTAATTTGAAAACAGACAGGGCAAAGAATTTATGGGAAAATGCTCTGTCTCTTGGGATCACCAGTTCTACCTTTACTGCAGAGCTGTGGAGACCACAGGAGAGTCTCATATATACTTACTGTACGCTTTAGCAAGGACTGCTAGGTGCAGAACTATGAAAGGAACCTAAAAATCAGTCCCTCTAAATGGAAATACCAACCACTGCCATCCCAGAGCTACGTCAAGAGTGGGCAAAAGGTGTTAATGAGGACTTGGCATGTCCTGGACAGAGCTGAGCAGCACTGCTGGGAAAGAGCAGTCCTGTTAGCCTGCCTTTCCCTGCCTGGAAACGCTGAGTTACAGGACAAGTCCCAGCTCATACAGCTTGGTGACCCTGCATGCAACTGAGAGCACCTGCAGGGACAGAGGCTTCAGCCTAGACTTGTAGCGCTGATCCAGACTGTCATGACCCATTCCTGCACATTCCCGTCATTCCTGCACATGGAATGGGTATCACCATTCCTCTGTGTCTCAGTGGACTTAGTAGGGTTTTGGATTTGTGGACTCTACAGTAAGATAGCCCAAAAAAATAAAAGAGAAAGAGCACATCACAGGAATGCAAATCAGTGAGCTCATGCAGGTACAAATAGAAAGCAGATTTAGTGGAGGAATAAAATAACCAGCAAATGAACTTATTTCATCTGCCATGCACCTTTAAAGCCCTGCAAAGAAAAGACTCTAAGATTCATAGCCTTCACAAGATTCCAAGTGAGTCTGCAAAGAGTGGGGACTCTCTGCCAAAACCAGCCAGGCTTCACTTTCCTCCAGAGTCAGTCCTTGGCTGGCAAACCCCAACCGCTGTGATATCCAGGCCTGCATATGGATGAGGTCACTGACCATGATCAGCACATGAGCATGTGTGAGGCAGATCTCCACACACATGAGAGCCAGCTTTTCCCCTAACGTGTGATCCCTCATTCCCACAGAACAGAGCAGTACCACTGTGCTCTCTTTTATTCTCTCTCTGCCCCACTACTGCCACCTTCTTATTACTTTTTCCATTATTTCCATTTACTCTGGAACTGACTGCAAGGCATGGTGCCATTTTAAAATCCTCCTTGGCTCTGCTCACCTTGAAAAGACTGACAGAGTAGGTAAAACTGGCCAAGCCATGACAGAGAGCATGATGCCTTAGGTTTTAGCTTTTACATTTTTCAGATTCTGTACTGCTTTAGTGTATCGTTCTGAGTTTCATATTAAGGGATGGTAAGCTCCCTTCACCAAGCAGCAAGACAAAACAATTCCTTTTCTAGCTTGGGACCAAGGACAACTGATCCAAATTTCAGGCCCAGGAGCATAAACAATCTGGGCTGAAGAGAGAAAAACAAGAAGGATGAGACTTCATAACCTAAAGCTACAAGTTGACAATTAACTCCAATATGCTGATGGACTAGAACTTATAAAAGTGAGAGATCTCATGACTGGTCATTCATTTTGTGACCGTTTTGGGTTTATCTTGGATGTAGCCCTGGCTGGGCTCTTGTGCTGCACAAGGTGCATCCATTGACACCTTTTAATAAATCCCTACTTTATTCTTTAACTCCATCTAGCCTCTGTTCTAGGTCTGCCTTGACAAGGCATCAGTTCTGGCAGAACCAGAAAAGTAACCACTGTCACTTTCACCATTAGCACCTGGAGAGTCAGTCAGCCACCTTCTTCCAGAAGAACTTGCCTGAGCAACAAATTACTATTTTAACTGCACATTCTCTCTCTCACACAAAAGGTTTCTAGCAGACTTTGATCATGTGTCCTGTGTAAAGATACTGGATTTCCAAAATCTTTGCTTACTTTTTTTCTTCTAACCCTTTCCCTCCTGCGTACCTTAAGCAACAAGTATCTATCTACCAGAGAACTAAGTAGCAAAGATTCCTGGACTCAAATTCCTAACTCCAACTTTTCAATGCTGGGCAATGATTTTCTGGGTTCAGTTAGGCCACTTAAATTTATACAGCTCTAGCTACAAGGTAGAGATTGTGAGAAGACTCCTCCCACCAATGGGTGTAAATCCCAGGATACAGCTCAGTGCTGCCTGAGATCTTCATTCCTCCACGCCTACAGCATTCCTGCAGACAGCTTCTCTGAAAATTATAAGCTTTAAGGCAGTGTTCTCTGCACACCACCTTCCTTCTCCATGTCTCCCTGGTAAGTTTCAGCCTTCCTGCCCCAGCATCCCTTACATCAGACTTGTTCTGGTGGCACAGTGTGAGCCCATCAAAACAAAAAAGCTGAAGGAAAGGTGTTCATGCTTGCTGCTGATTTTCACAGCACACTGGCATTTTCCATCTGGTCCTAGGAGAACTCAGCCTAGATGCACTGCATCGCCAGCCTGCAGTCACAGTAAATGGTGAGACTTCTCCACACATGCAGAGTTGGTTTGGGGAGCATACCTGAATATAGGGGGAAAAAAACTATTATAAGGAATGTGGGCAGGACAGGCCATCCAAACAAAAAAGCCTCACTTGACCAGATCACTGACCTTGCCCAGGAATGCAGGTACTGCACACAGGAAGAAAGTTTTCTGTGCTACTCGAGCTGCAGTTAACACCCAGATTTGTAAGCTGTTTTCCACAAGGACAAGCTGTGTGTAAGGCCAGAAGGCAATAAATCATGCTGCATTATGGATCAACTTGTTGTTCAGCACACATGCAGAAATATCAAAGGCTTTTTGAAATTAACAGTGAGTAATTATGTGAGGCAAATGTAATGAAAACACAACAGTCTCTTCGCTAGGGGTAGAGAATATTCAGCCAAAGGCTTCCTCTGACTCCCACTGTGAACAAGACTATGAAATATGTATGGAAATAAACAAAATGATGTATTAGGAGAATGAAGACTCAAGGCTTTGCACTAACTTATTGTTTTCCTGAACCATTAATTGCTAGAGAGCTTTCTGTGTCACAATAGCATTTCAATTACTGAGCTTTTTTATATTATAAATTTACTGTATGTTTTTGAGGATGGACAAAAATTTTATAATTATTAAAACATGTCTAACAGGAACAATTATAAAGGATAACTGAGCATTTGGTCCTCCATTTGCTGTTATAAAACACAATCTATGCAAACAGATGATAAGCAATTAACAGGTTTAACAACACATGCCATTAGCTGCAGTCATATTTAGAGAGATTCTTATGCACG
Source organism: Melozone crissalis (assembly GCF_028551555.1). Lineage (NCBI taxonomy): Eukaryota > Metazoa > Chordata > Aves > Passeriformes > Passerellidae > Melozone > Melozone crissalis. Next base: position 39,183,863 of record NW_026535794.1, read on the forward strand.
TTAAGTGGATTATTTATTTAAGAGATATGCATTTCAGCAGAATACACTGGATGAGACTGTGTGCAAGTTGCATACATGTTGACAAGAAAGTGGTCTTGTGAATTCAATACACACAGGTGGGAGCTGTAACACAGACCATTACTGAGGATTATCCAATGCTTCCTATAAATCTGATTTTCACTTGCTTGATTAATTGTTTGGGCTGAAACTTTCCACATTGGATGTGTGGTTCAGGCTATTTTTTTCTTGCATTAACCAAAATGGTTCGATTATTTACAAGATAGAAGCCAGGAAAAAAAAAAGACACTGTTTTGCCAAGAGAAAATACTCTATTCAAGAATTCAAATATCCCTTTTGTTTTAAATAGTAGAGGATTCATTTCAGTCAGGGAAGTGGCTCTTGCCAGGCCAGTAAAAATCAGTTCAAATGTGATGACACTCCAAACATCTGCGAACTTGTGAGAGGTGCAGGACACTGGGTTTAGTGCTGGGTTCCCCTGAGGAGCATTATCCTCATGCAAAGAGAGGAAGCTGAGATGCCTTTGCTGCCATTGCTGCTCCTGTGCCACAGCCCAGGAGGGAGGTCAGGCAGCACAGAGAGTGGGACCAGGCTGACCCACACTCCAGCAGGGAAAAACTGCTGGAAGGAGGAGGAGAACTAAGGTATATCTGGCCCATACAGACCAGTTATGCAGAAGAAGAGAGTGGGATCCCCCAAAGAGATTAAAAAGAAGAGGATTTAGCTGACTGATAATGAGTTTGTGATGAAAGGAAACAGAGAGGGTCATGGGTGGGGTATAGTACTTGACTTTGCAAACTCTGTTTGTTGTGTCTGTGCACTTTATTCACTTAAGCAAGAATAAAATGAATAATAAACTTTTGAGTTGGAAATGTACAATTCAAAGCTAATGTTCTCAGATACTGACTAAAACATGCTGCTCCTAAATATTTAGGCCACTCCACACAGGTCTCCTGTTACTGAGATTCAAAACATCCCCAAAACTGAAGTCAGAAATAAACCTCTGTTAAAAAGAGGGAAAATATTCCTCTTTTTAACATGCATTTAAAAGTACACCCCTTGTTTCCATGATTAGAAATGTACATATCAAAATGAGAAACGTGGTCTGAGGTACCTCTTACAGCAATCAGGTAGATAATTTTACAGAGTTTTTTAAGGAAAGATGGCTTTGAAAATCTTCCCTTACAAATCCAGCTATGCACAACCCTGGAGAGTTTGTTCCACCGCAGCTGCACTGTGCCAGCACGCCCAGGGTCAGAAGGCTGGGCAAGGACAGGGCAGCCCTGAACTGCTGTCCTCTGTGGGCAAAGAGTATGTCCTGACACAATTGGACTTATATCTGCCCATCGCCCGCAGGATGGGTAATCTGCCTCAGCACGGGAGAATTTGTGATGGTTTTCTCTGATTTCTGCTGTGATTTTTGATCAGTAGCCAAGTGTTGGTTAATTATTGGCCTTTATGGTGCTGATTGCTCAACAGAGAGAGGGCATTGCATGTGCAACTACACCACAGTCCAGAGCTGAAATGGAACAAAGTAAGGCAGAAATCTTCCTGTGACTGAGGGATCAAGGTTGTACCCAGTGATTAATCTTTGAAAGATACAGATTTTTTTCTTTCAATTTTTGGCTCACTTTCTATCTCATTGACCTGCTCTCCTTTCAACAGTGAATTCCACTTCACCCAACTGGTTGGTTATGTGATGAATTAGTCCTAAAGGCATAAGATGGAGAGGAACACTGGCTGTGCAGTTGCACCCTGCTTTTCTTCCTACCCCCTACAGTATTATTTATTCCCACAGATAGAAACTTCAATATCCATTTTTATGGCAACACTTTTTTCATGGATTATGTGCTTATCAATGCCAACTTTCCTTCAGCAAGGAAAATCACCTTCTCCCAGGAGAGACTATTTGCAATTTCATACCAAGTGTGGCAAGAACTACTCTTAAGTAGTTCTAATTTTAACAGGAGAAAGTACATCTTGTTTTACAAGGACGATGGAACCATTACACAGTACACCACTACAACCTTTTCAGAATGCAAGCATTTCCTTAGAAGAAAAACAGATCTCATTCTCTGTGAATTATTAGTTTCTTATTATTTAAGGACCGAGACCTGTTGGGACTTGGCATACCATGCATTTCAGAAGACAAATTCATAAAAGCAAGAGATTCTGAAAACTTAGAACCTTTAATTACTTCCTTCCATCATTTTAATATAAACTATTAGATAACATTTGAAGAATTTTAATGGTAAAAAGGAGCACAATTGAAAATTCACAAGAGAGGTAGTTGTCAAAAACAGATCATCTACTCTCCAGTCCTGTTTCTCCATTGCATAAGACTATTTCCTTTAGTGCTGGCTGATGTGGCATGTACTCCTAATAACACAGCAGAAAAATGGCCTTGATGGACACATAGCTTCTCCTCCCCTCCAGTTCTGGATGTGTTCAGTCTTAATACTTGTCTCTGTGATTATTCCTTCCCTACAAAATTAACTGTAGACATAGTAGAGGAATTACAGAATATAACTTATACAGCAACTTCTTGATTTATATTTGATCTAATTGATAAACAGCCTACTAGAGACTTGCTAGATCTGGTCCCAAAATTACAATCAACAAACTATGACAAAATGTGTGTTGGTGCGCATAAAGAGAAAAGAATTGCCTCAGAAAAGCAACACAAAGCACCAAGTGAATTGGAAAGAGTCTGTGAAAGGCAGAGGGCATGCACTGTAGCTCTTTCATGCTCTGGTTGGCTTTTGTGAGCTTGATTTATGTATAATTAACCATTTTTTCCCCTGCAAACAATTTCATTCGAAGCTGTGCTATCATTTTTACCCCCCATTCTCCTGCCACAGCCACATAAAACAGTCCAGTTTAACATGATGACAACTGAAACACGCTGCCACAGCAAGAGCCCAAACTTCTATGTTTGCATAAAACCCCACTCTTGTCTCCCTCCTGCTCATCCTATCATCACAAGAATGAAAGAAATTCATAAACTGTAACTCTCATCTCTAATAGAGCCTTGGCCAAAATTCAAGCCTGATAATTAATTACATTCTGTCTCTCCAAATTCCCACACTAGGCTGACTAAGAGAAATAACTCTTCTCTTCCCCGCCTAGACAACAATGTTTTATATGGCTAATGGACAGAGCATTTCACCTCTGACAGAGCTGGGAAATTACCTGGAGAAAAACAAGAGATACCTAACACTTGGATAAGACAACAGCAGCAGATGAAAGCATACTGTAATAAGTTTTTAGTGTGTGTCAAACAAAAAGCTAAATCATTGTTCTCTAATTACACTTTCTGTCAGAGTATAAAAGCACAGATGATCATACAGGACAGGAAGCTGTGAGGAAGGTGTCTGAGTGACTACAACACAAGCTGAATGATTTGGAATAGGAGGATATTTGAGACAATTCAGATATGGTTATGAAAAGCTGATAAATCAGTAAGGTAGAATACATTTATGCATAGTACTAGACCTCAATAAAATAGAGAAAGCATCCAAACCATTTCAGTGTGAAGAATATGAAGCATTAATACTATACCATGATCTTAGCCATAAAAATAATCACTACCTCATGCCACTATTCAATAAATTACCAATATATCAAGAGAAGAAAATAATAATGACACCTGTACTGCACACATAACATAAACCACTCATTGCATGGGGATTGTAATTGGACTTTTCTTCTGAGCTTGACATATGAACACTATAACCTTAAGTAGCACTCTTAAAAGATTTTATTCATTGCATATTTCACATGTGTCTGTAAAGGGCTTAATGAACTTCTTTCCCTGCAGACTTCTTTCTGTTCTGGTACAAAAGGGTATGCATCATCAGTGAAAAAAATCACAAGGCAAGGCTGGCGTGAACGGTCTTGCTAGTATTGCATGTACTTCACCCTGACAAAAAAACCAGTGCAATTCTGGAGATATCATCAATAAAACCTGAATTGTCCTTCCTTAGTCTGGTCTGTCTCATATTTCTTGTCCATCTGCATTCACTGTTTTAAAGTTAATACACAACTTTGAGGCTGTATCCATGCAAGAACGAGACACTAATATATGGTATAAACTACTTTTGCATTGATCATATTACTATGGAGAATGTATACAGTGGCTGAGCCAAAAGCACGGGACTGTTCTCCATTTACCAGATGATAAAGCAAGTCCCCATTTCTATTTAATTGAGATTTCTAAAAACTTTTCTAGTTGTAAACCAGAAGCAGAGTAATCTCAATCCAGTTACACTCGAAAGCTGGTGTTGGAATCCCATCCAATTCTTCATTCATTCCACTAATATTCAATCTGTAGGGCATAAACCCTCCAATATTCTAATACAGATAAGGTCCAAGACAATACAAGCATAACACCCATAACATACACTCATGTTCTGATGCACCCTGTGCATGGCCCTGAGATGAAGAGGCCCATGAAGGGAAGAGGAGGGGCAGGCACTGATCTCTTCTCTCTGGTGGCCACTGACAGGACCCAAAGGAATGGCCTGAAGTTGTGTTCAGGGGAGGTGGGATAGTAGGAAAAGGCTCCTCACCCAGAGGGTGGTTGGGCACTGGAACCACTCCAGAGAAGTGGTGACAGCACCAAATCTGACAGAGCCCAAGAAGCATTTGGACAATGCTGTCTGGCCCTGTATGATTCTTGGGTTGGACCTTCCAAGAGTTGGACCTTGTGGACTTGTGGATCTCTTCCAACTCAGCATATTCTGTGATTTTGTGAGATTTGCTGCAAGCAGTTCAGGCACTTAAGCCTTGGAATCCTACTCCCACATCATCACCAATGTACTGGGCAGAGACATAAGAAAACAGCTCAGAATAATTAGTATCATGAATTTTGCACAACAAAACAATCTTGTTCAGCAGCAGAAATGCTGGGTCCTTACATATTGGCTGAGAGAGGCAATAAAAACTCAAATCTTTCTGAGCATAGAAATGGTAAGCAGAATGTTTGTGTGAGTGTTTCATTTATTTTTATGTGTTGACTTGGCAGCAAGTATAGAGTTTAACATTACCTCTTAAAAAAATTCAATAGTTGTATATCTTGGATCTTTAGATTTCAAACCCACACCCACACTCACTCCCAAAAAACCAAAATAAACCAACCAAACAAAAAACCCCAAAGAAACAAACCCAAAAAAACCCCAACAAATCAATAAAACCCAAATAAGGAACATATACCCAAACTTGTACATCACTATTTGATTTAGAATGGATTATCACACAACACTCTTACAAGCATGGTGGTCAATATTACGGTTTTCTTGCTCTCTCCATATTATTTTCATCTAGGGGAGACTTGCAGCACAGAATACGAGAGCTCCAAAACTGCTTTTGTGTCAAAAGTAATGAAAAGCTTCACAAATCTCAACACTGTAAATCACACTTCCCTCTTCCTCTTGGTCGCAAAACATAATTACAGCTGAATCTGAGGACAACACACAAATTGTTCTCACTGTGTTTTGCATGGACATCAAGCCTTTAATCTACAGATCCTAATTCTCCATAGATAATTGAATTTAGGTCTGAAGACCCCCCACAATACTCAGCTAAGAGAACTAGATTAACTGACTATCATTGCATCGGGGACATAAAAGAAGTTCTTTACTTGAAGTTATATTCCCAGTTTGAAGAGGATTTATATGCCTGCTTTTTCAGACAATGTACTGAACAGCTCCTTCACTCATACCTGTCAGTGCAGAGAGATCCTAAAGGGAATTTGTGCTCCTAAACTCATGATGATGAAAATACCCTCAAAATAAAGTGCAAAAGCTGTTAATTCACCAGGCTGCCCTTAGCTCTAGCTGGATATCCTGAGCAGGAGAAAGGGAGGCAACAGGGGCAATATATGCACTTCCCTGAACAAAAGCACTTAGGATCAGTCTCCTCAGGATCAGACCTATTCTGATATCAGAGCTTGTGCAAAGAAAAAAACACATTAAAGAGGAGAAAAGAATCTGTTACAATCCCATTTGTCAGCTCTTATCCAGGTGGCCTCTTAAGAATCGTGGACTTTTACAGAGTATTTAAAGGAATAAGGGATTGGACTATCATTTGATGAGTTATGGAGGCCACATCAACTCACAGATCCCGAATGTACAGATACAATATAGATATACTTTATGGGTACAGTTAGAGTACATAGATACTCATCTACTGGTCCTGACTGACTGATCCTCAGCTTCAGCACACACCCCAAATCACTGCAGAATCCAGGACTTTCTTTAGCAGTTCTCCCTGCATCTCTGAAATCTTTGCTCACAGGTCCTAGCTCTTCCCAGAGCTGTAGGCAACCCTTGAAATCTGTTACACACTTGAGGAACAATGACCAAAGACATCCTTTGGGTCTTAGAAGACCTTTTGCTAACCAGTGAGTGCAATAAAACTGTCTCCTTGCAATGCTTCCTATGCTTAATTCAGTAGCAGTAATCATGGAGGTTACCACACTTGAGCTTAATTTTTTTTCAGCTGTTAATGAGCTTTACAAAACATTGAAGATCCTCTACCTTTCTCTGAAGGTCATGGGACTCCACGTGAATATGGTGATAATAAGGTCAAGGCATTAATCTGAAATAAGGACTGAGACTTCAAAACTTTGGAAAGAAATGTATAAAAAGAGCCCAAAACATCACAATGCTACTGATGAAATTCATTACAGTAAAATGGCCAGTCTGCTTTTCTAAGATTTCCAGGCCATCTGAGATATTATATGCTGAATCTTAGCAACTTAACTAGCAACAGTCTAATGTAAGTGATATGAGCAGGATTAAAAAGCTTTTTTGGTTTCAAAGAATAGACTGGAACATCATCTGGAAAAGTGACTCTTGGTAATACAAGCCTACTGATGATTTTCATTTACTACATATATTTTTAATGTGTATGATTCAGTTCTTCACTTCCTCATTAATTTTATATCCTTTGTCATGGACTGATTGGTACCACTGTAAAGCAAGAAGAGAATCAGTTTTGCAGATTTTAACTGAAAGGCAACTAGTAATAAAATAAAATATATGAACATCTGCATCAAGAACATCTTGAACAGGAATTTAAAAATGGCTCATGAGCCATTTTTGGCATCATAGAGCCATTAAATTACAGAATTACTGAACATTACACACATTAAAGAAATGTTGCTTATATTTTGCTTTACTGACATGACAATTACCAGCTTTGTTCACTGTAAAACACACTGTTCAATTATCTGTTTAGATTTATCAGCATAACTGGATTTATTACACACATGTAGACACATGTTTTATAAAACCAACCAACTGTGCCAAAACGACCATGCTGGAATCCTCTGGATCTCATCCAAGACGAAACGCTGTGAAAACGTCACTGAACTGCCCTAAGAACCCTCCAGTTTTATAATGAGGATATCAGCAGCCAAAGAAGAAAATAATTTATGAATTGCTAATCTCTGCATCAAAAAGACTAAAGAAAAAATGCTATGTTTTTATCATTTGGCCATTATTACACATCATGAAGGCCAAGACTAACAATTCTTTCCTTGTGACAAGTGGCTGGTATCTTTGCTGGCAATCTAGTCCTCTTCTACAAGCGACATTTAAGTTTTATTTATAATGGAGGAAGAAGTGAAAGGCAAAATGATGAAAATGGAAAACACCCCAAATTCTCATACGAATTTAAAAAAACACAAGGCTCTCCTGACAGAAGGGCTTTTTTCAACTGCCTATTTCCAAGTACCACCCCAACATTATGGGGCATCTCTCACAGAGACACCCTTCCTTCTAGAGCCACTGCTGGAGGCCAAGGGGGACACCCTCTGTGACATCTCAAGCATCACTGTGCATCAGCGTGTTGGCAGCTGAACCCAGGCATTAATTACACTCCCAAACAAGAGGCTGCAATCAATCAAAGGCACGCTTCATGATTCATGTTTGGTGTTGAAAAACCTTCTCTGTCAGGAGTCCCATGGGAGTAGTTAATGACACTAACCCCTGGGGGATTCCACACATGCCACACCACCAGATTAAAGGATGCTTCCAAAAGGTTTCTGGGACTCTGCCTACTAAGACATTTGTCTTGATCACTGCCCACTTTGGTGCTGTTGTAAATGGGCTGGCCAAGATCCTTCTAAGTGCAGCAATCCAATAAAATTAATCAAAGTTCAAAAACTGCATTCCGTTTGCTTTTATTTGTTCTGAAACCCATCTGACAGGTGAAGTTTTGATCTAGGTCATCTCTGTGCAGATGGGAACTGCAGATGACAATCCACCAGATAAATTTCAGGTCTTCTCCAGCTCTGAAGTTCAGTTACTCTACAGCCAAGCTGTCACACTAACCCAGAAATTCCTTAAGAAGTTTTTAGCAATTAAGAAGGCTGTGTACATGCAGATAAGTTAATAGTGTTGTCTCCTGGACAAACTAGTTAAAATAGCTCCTCTTCAGATTTGTGACTTTAAATATTTCACCCATATGGTACCATCACCTGTTCCAAGTCAGAACTGTTCAGATAGAGAAATACAGCCTTATTGTGGTGCGGTGCATTGGCCTTTGCCACATATTCCAAATTCATCCAGTAATGTCAAAAAAGGATGCTAAGCATGCAGAAATTATGTCAACAGTGTTGTTACACTGAAGACAGCAAATGGATTTCTCTGTAGAAGTTCATGAGCATGGAAATACATTTCCATTCTTGATAAATACGAAGATTCTTTGTTTACTTAGTGCTGAGCTGAACAATGGACCAATTCAGTCTCAGGGAAAGGCTGATTTCCAGAGGTCTTGAGAAAAAACACTTCTGTGGACAAGTATTTTGAGGTCTCTGTGTATGGGTGGAATAACCCCAAGCCCAGGAGAAGTTTGGAAGGAAGTGAAGACACCCTTGGGGTATAGTTATTGCAGACTTAGAAAAAATGAGAGAAGTGGAAAAGATGTTTTTGGATAAAGTATTGTTGAAAGCATGCGTAAAAAATCTCCTCTAAATAGTCCTAAAATAGGTTTAGTGGCAGTGCTTTTCTTTTAATCCCAGCACATTAAGAAAATAAATCTCTCCTCCCACTCTTTCCTCAACATTTGTGAAGATCTTAAAGAGCAAAATTTGATACAAATAAACTGACCACTATAAAGAATGATTGTTACATATTAACTACTGAATAACCCACAGATAGTGGTGACATGTATCTAATAATGATATGCTTCAACCTTAGGCAAATAACTCCAGATTTCTTTTTTTTTTTTTTTTTACAGTGCTCACAGAGGAAATCATTACTGATCTAGATAAATATTTCAAAGTTCAGTTAAGTTAAGAGCTTTACTTCAATTTTAGACTTCAATTTGCTTTTAGGCCAATTTATCTTATTTCCCTCCATTCTCTTCCCTAGCAAGGCTGTATACTAAAATTTCCTACAATATGAAATTTTATACAATAATTTTGTACAATAATTAATTAAAAAATGGAAAAGAAAAAGAAGAACAAGAAGAAGAAGAAGAAAAAAAAAAGAAAAAGAAAAAGAAAAAGAAAAAGAAAAAGAAAAAGAAAAAGAAAAAGAAAAAGAAAAAAAAGAAAAAGAAAAAGAAAAAAGAAAAAAGAAAAAAGAAAAAAGAAAAAAAAAGAAAAGAAAAGGAGAAAAAGAAAAAAGGAAACTGCTATGGTGGTAAAAGAAAAAATATGAGCAGGCTGCCTTTCACTATGGAGATTGCTTTGGAAAGCAATTGTACAAGAGTGAAAGAGTACCATTATTAATAAATTTAGCAGTGAATAATCACAGGTCTAAGATTATCATTATCTGGTTGTGCTTGAGCTAACAAGTAGGAGTACAAAACATCTCATTTTTGAACATCACTGTCAAACAATTTAAAGAAAATATTTTCATGACTTTTCCTTTTAAGAGTTTTGAGGAAACTGGAAATGGGAGGATTTTCTTGTCAAGATTTTTCCTCTGTTGTGTAGACGCACTAAGTACACTTCAGTAGTTCTGGTGAAGAGTTTCAAACCTGGTATTTGCTATAAAATTTCAACTGCAAATCTGTGAACTTCTCAAAACATAATAAGAAATAAGAAAACTGAAATCAGTTTTTGCAACTCCAAGGAGACCTTTTCCTATCCCAACAACTGCTCTTTACATGTCATCCTCATCACAATATAACTACTGCTCATTTTGCACTTTTACACATGGGGGACTATGTCAGAAGCCAATATCCCTCACTCCCAACCTGTTTTCTGACATTCATAATCCTTCTAACCAATATAAGATCTACGGCTTCCTCTAGCATGGCACAGCAAAAATTACATTAATACCTATTAAACTAGGTAACTAAGTTCTGGTCATAACAAAGGTTTTATTCAATTTCATAGCAATTTATATATTTTCATAGGAAAAAAAATAATAAAACTGTCAAAAGTTCACTGACAACAGATTTCTACAGTTTATTTTTTTCCTTTCATTGAGAGAAATAAGCTTTTGCAGTAAATAACAAGTTAACACTGTATTAATCTGCATTACTCAGTTAATTTACTAACGGCTATTCAGCTATTTGTTGTGAGATCTATCTGTATCCTCATGGCTATCCAAAAGTCATGCACAGTCTTGACAGCTAGGAATGGTGAATCCACTCTCCAAGAAACTGGAAAAAACAGCAAGATGTGCCACATTTCCAACACCATCAGGGAAAGTTAATGTAATCACAGCCAGGTCAGTTTCTCTCATGGTTCAAGCCGAAATCAAACCTGCAATTTAAACAGCTCTGATCTAGATGTGTGGAAAAGGTAATAAATAAACATTGTTCCCTTTGACTGCTTAGGGCAAAAAGCATTATTGCATTCCCATTTAATCTCATTTGTAAATAAATTAAGTGTCAAAAAAATTATCTCTGTTTCAGCAAACTCAATTTGATTATCTTCCCAATAATAGTGAGAGTGCTTTTGTCAGCTGCAACTGAAATGGCTAAAGTCCAAATACTAAAAGCTTCATTTAAAAATTCAGGTTTTAAATTCAATTACCTGGCAAGTATCTCAAGAGGAATAGTATTCTATTTCTTGCTATAGGATGCAGAAAATGTTGATCTACATAACACTATACAAAATCATATGTGTATAATTATTACTCTATCTCAAAGTGCCTTTCAGAACACTGTAAATTTTTAATGAAGTAATGAAATTGCTTTTAGAAGTACCAACAGATGATATAATGCAATATTACCTTACTGATGCATTATTTGAATGCTGTGCAACCAAAAGAAGTCTGTCATAACTACCCCACACAATACAGAATTCTCAAATGCTTTATTATTCCTGTCAAACAACTAACTCCTTTTTTATTTCTGAATGTGAGCACTTAAATATTATGTGAACTTGCAACAAAATGCCCTGGAATTCAAATTCAAACTGGAGTACAAAATGAATCGCTAACATCCATAACAATGCAAACAATCTTCTGCTGTAGACTATAATAATTAATTGGGGGAAAAAATTAAAAATCACATGCCCAAATAGAGGACAGAGTCTCTGTACTATTTGCATTGGATTTATTTCAGTCTTGTTTGCCTTGCATGAAACAGCAGAGTTTCAAAAGAAAACACCAGGAAACCTCTGAGCTTCAAGGACAAAAGCTGGAATCAAAAGTAAAAACAAAAGCAGTATTTTAGTTTCAGATGTGCTTTTCAAGAATCGAGCTTGCTCTGTTTTCCTTTACAAGTTGCTGACCATGGGAAACACAGTTATTTTCAACTCTACTACTGCAGCAAACAGCTCTGAGGAGCTGCTGCCACACGGGGATGGTCTCTCCATTTTCCCAAAAGTCATCCCCGGCTCACCATCATCATCTTCCCAGTGGTGGCAGAGGTTGCCTCCGCTCAGCACAGCTCACACCAGAGCTGCCTGTGAGCTCTGTGGGACCTCTCAAGATGGAAGAGCAGGAGGATTCCAGAACCTCCTGCTCCCACCCTGCCTCACCAGGGATGAACTTCCCAGCTGCTCTGTGCACCAGGCACAGGAAGATCATACAAGGATGCTCCAATTGGGATAAAGATCTGGAGCACAACATGCCTTGGTTTCAGTCCGACCACCTGGGTACAGGAGACAAATCCAAGCCATATTATAGCACCTAAAACACCCTGGTCATGGTTCCACCACAAAGTGTAATCACCTCCTAACACAGGGACTTCATGAAAGTTATATAATGGAGACAAGAATCATTTAATAAAAAATTAAGAGTATGGGCGAACTAAAAATTAACTTCACTCTGAACATGAAAGAAATGCTGTGGTTTTGTTCTTTCCTTAAACAAAATGGCTGTGTACATAAAGGACCGTCACTACCAAGACAAAACACCTCTTACATGATCATGAGCAACAAAACTCTCTTGGCAGTATCTAACCAGTTCTAATCAGAAGACAGAATTTCAAAAAAACCCACAAAACCAAGAGATAACTCACAAAAATCAAATAAGAACTTACCTCGGGACCAACAGGAAGGAGTGTCATCCCGCTGAAGTTCATGGTTACAGCTTTTAACTCAACTATGAACTTTCCCAATTATTTCCAGCACCGAGTAACATCCTGAACTTAGCCACACTGATCTTCACTTCTGGTTCCCTGCTGCAACGCTGTTTTCTAGCAGAGAAGGAATCTTCAAATCGGAAGTATAGCACATACACAATGCAGACTTCAAACAAAGGACCATTGTCACAACGAGGAGCCTGCCATGAATAATCTCGTTATTGCAGTCATGAATGATCTGACTCATGAAGCGTCTGCAGCAATGTTTCAGGCTACAATCACTTGCTTTTACACAAAGCACACCTGGCTATTTCACACTCCTCCAGCAAACAGATGCTATTTGGTTTTATTAAAAGCCTCGAGACAGTACAGGCAGAGTTAAGAGGAAATTAATTCTTCTGTCATGTATTTCTCTTCCCCTTCTTTGGGAAGGGGGGAGACATACCTGCTCCTCTCTCGCATATTTTGCTTTACACATTAGGATAAACACTTCAAATACTTCAGGATACAGCCAGTGCAAGCTCACACAGCCCTGAGTGCCCGACACTCAGCTCCTCCTGAGGAAGGCACACTGAGTGGGCAGCACACCCAGGTCAGCTCCAGCACCCTGGCAGCACCTGCCATCGCCATCCCTGTGACAGCACAGGCACTGAAACTCCCGCCTGTCCCAGCAGGGCACCAGGACACAGCCACCCACACAGGGGCAGGCTGCATCTTGCCAAGGGATCCCACAGGCCCCTGGATCAATCCTGCTCAAAAAAACTGCTGGTGATGCAGCGCTGCACAGGTACCAAGCTGGAAGAACCCTGCTGGGGTAACATCAGTTTTCAGGGTTCTACCAGCTTTAGAGGGAAAGCCATCATTCTCAAGCCACTAAGGATTAATACCAGAAAATAAACATCCAGTTACATAAATATTCACAGAAGGTGAGAAAAAAAGAAAAAGGTACAAGGAAGACAAGCTACATCCTTTATAAACAAGAAACCAACTCAATTTAACTGCAGAACTCAACTTACCAAACCTTTGCCAGCCCCAGGCAGCCTGGGCAGGCAGCAGTCCAAAATGTGATAAAATTATTATTTAAAAAAAAATAAAATTTAAACTTATAAGAATACACAAGTGTCTCTTAATAAGGCAAATTAAGTTTCTTTATGAGGATATTCCCAAGCTGAACACACATTTTAAGTTGAAATAGAGGGAATGTTTTGTTAAAGCATTATGTAGATGCGAAGCTGCTTTTATGTAACTCAATTTATCAGAGAAACATGTTGTATCATGTTGTTAAAATATTATAGAGATAAAAGGATAATAATTGAAATATTTGCATACGATGTAGTACAAAGAAATAATGTATGTGAACAGACTATTTGTTGTCTCATTAGCCTCAAGCAAACAAGGAAATAAGGGGTGATTTATTACTGTGTGTCTGGGGCTGTAGGATGGTAAAATTTTACTGACTGTAGTTTAAATAAAGGTCTAGAAAAGTAATGGAAAAAATCCTATCAATAATTCAGGACAAATTAATGGTACAACATAAGGTCTTTAAGTTTTTTGAAATAATTAATTAATTTACCTTGTTTATTCATAGTATTTAAAGGACTGACTTCTAACTGGAATTTCTCACATCTGCACTTTAAAGAACTGTTGCCATGTTGAGGGTTGCATACCGTACCCTTCATAAATAACAAACCAATTGAATCTGTTGCTCTGCAGAACTTGGCAGCACCCCTGCCTCAGCAGCCTGGGCACCCAGCCTGGGTCCTGCTGCTGCACCCAGCCACATCTCCTGGTGCTTTCCAGCCTGCCTTTTGATCCCACTGCTATCACTGTGACCCTTTCCAGAATCTGACAGCTCTGATCATTACCTCCCAACCTCCACACTTCAGGGAACTGAAGACGAGTTTGTGGGGTCTCCCATTGCAATGCTGGCCTTTGTCAGCTAAAACAATATTCTTCTCTGTCTTGTGCCTCGCTGCAGCAGGCAAGGTGAGCAAAGAGGAGAGGAGGGGAAAGGGGAAAATAAACTTCATCATGCACATAGACACATACATATGTTTACACACACATGCACGCTTGGGTATCTAAGCACATACGTAAGTATATTCAGTAAACCTAAAATAAGGTTTACAAATATGGGATGCATATATAACCAGAAAATAAAGGTGGAGCCCTGAATCCACAGTCTCATCACTGCTTTGGCTAATGACCCCAAGTTTTGCTCCCATTTTATGGAAGCTCAGTGGAAAACCAAATCCAACAGCAGTGCTTTGATTCGGGAGGTTGGTGGCACCCAAAAGAAAGTCTTGTGACAATTCTCTCTGAAAGACCCGATTGCCACCAAGGGCAGCAGGAAGGGCTGTGCCCACACCACTGCTGGGATCAGTGCCAGGCAGCAAATGAAACAACACAGAAAAAATCATCATATACCCTTAGGCATATTCATAATAGGATCACATTTGAGAGCACTTAAGAGATTTAAGAAATCACTTTTTAAATAGTTTCAGCTTTTTTTTTTTTTCAGAGATGGCAAGTAGATTAAAAGAGTGTTTATTTCCAGTGGTATAGCTAAGGCTCAACAATTCCATGTATAGATATCCCCTAGGGAAAGAATTCCCTTCTGTAGTTGAAACCAATCCACTGTAAATAGATCAGATTAAACCAAAATGACACATTCTCAATGCAGTATTAGACTGTCAGCATATTCCTTCATAATTCCACAGGTATTTTGGAAGGGTACAGACCAGCCAAAGATAAATAAAAGAAAAAGCAATTCTCAACTATGCATTTGTAAACTATTTTCTCATTCCCTCCCAATAATAAAGTAATCTTCCATAAATGCAATGGAATTACAGCACTTTAGACTTCTTAAAAATAACAGGGATGTTTCTGGGAAATAATAATACTGGTGGAAGTATTAGCAGACTGTTGTTCCCTTCATGTTTAACTTGAAAATGAAAAATTTCAAATTTTGAAACTTGTAAAATTTTGGTATAAAGTTTCTTAACGTCATGCTACCAAGACAAAACCTGTACCCCCAAATAAAATTGCCAACATAGTCTTAAATCTCAAAAAGCAGTGAAAAATCCTGAACCTTAATTAAATAATAAACTTTCTAAAAATAAAATGATGATATTTCCTAACCTATCATTTGTGCTAAAATTTGCAGTGTATTATGGCTATTAAGCAGAACACAATTTTATTTGAGTGTAAAAGTTTGGGACTTTCCTCATATGACCTTCCTGGCATACTGCCAAGGCTCAGCTCTTGATGGCATTTAATCTGAACATAATCCCTGAAATCTCTGCGCCATTACTGGGTTGCATGGGAATGATTCCCTGACAACATACATGAAATTGTGCTGTAAATTTTATTTTCATGGCTGCTCCCTTCCTTAGCAGCTGTTGCAAATTATTTGCTTGAATAAAACTAAATAATCTATACCTTTTATTTGCTACAGAACCACATAATACCTAAACTAGAAAACCAGTCCAACACTTCTTGTTTCAGTTGGTTTTCTACTGATGGCTACCATATTTTTAAGGGAGTAAACTCCAGAAAACAAATGAAGTTCAGCAGCTGATGAAAAGCCTGGGTAATGAGCTGCAGTGGTGCAAACAACCCCATTGACTCTAAACAGGAACACGACCACACTGCACAGAGGATTCCAGCTAAGGGTACTCACACTTGACTGTGGGCTGCATGAGCAACTGCCTTTACAAAGGAAGAACACACTTAAAAGAGCTTTTTTCATATTCAAAGACGCCTCTGATCTCTGAAGCCAACTGTCTCTCTGTCATGAATGCTGTGAAAAATCAGAGTGCCCAAGATTTCCACATCTGTGATTTTTGGCACTTGTGCAAGGGTACGAACTGAGTAACTGATGTCTGAACACCACCAACGAAAATGAGGCAACACAGCAATTTGCCCCACAGGGAAGTGCAGAAAAGCCTCAAAAATCACTGCAACAAGGTAAGTGTGGATCTCTCTTTCTTTTCTGTGTGCTCAGGATTTCACAAGTATTTTCCCCCTGCATTCCCTGCAGGAAGGAGCTAGGTAGGCAAAGCAGCACTGACTTTAATCTTACTAATGCAGGCCCTAAAAGCAGTGAATCATACAGCAGTAAGAGCTCCAGTATGGGATACAGAGACCTACCCATTGACCTGCATACTTAGTTCAGCAACAATCTAAGTGTCATTACAGTTCATGGGAGCTAACACCAGCCTGCCTACATTTGCTGTGGTCCAATTGCTGCCTGAAGCAAACATTAGCTCTTATTGAGACTTCTTGTTTATTGAGTGATCCCAACAGTTTCCCTTTCCTATGAAAAGTAAGTAAATAAGATGAACAAGAAAGATTAATTATTCCCTAAAAAAAAAAAAGGCATAAAATTGTAACTGATAAAGCAGTGTTGTGGTTTTTTTAAACTCTTCATTTTCAGCTGAGAGCTTGCTTTGTTCAGTGGGCTTTTCTCCCTGTACATTAATCCCTTCCCAGAAAGACTTTTTATACACAGAGTTGACCAAGTTACCAAGCACCATAATTCTGTGGGAAAAGAGAAAGTCCTCTAAAGCATGCATAAAGTAACTTCTAAGTTACTTCTAATGCTAATCTGTTTATACATGTAAACAAATATCCTATTTCAAAGGTATTCCTTCAGGTTGGGGTGCAGAGGACCTCTCAGTTCTCCTCTTTAAGAAAGCCAAACTCCAAGGAAAAATGGGAACTACTCCTCCAGTCCTTTGTTTCCTACACCAGAGCAGGCTTGATCCAATCAAGAGCCACTTTAATCAATGGGGAGCTGTTAATGTATGGTTTAGGCCATGTAAGAGTGAGAAATTGAGAAACATGTTTTCACCTGGCCTTTAGCCAGGCACAATGCCACCACTAATGAATGGCTGCTATAATGAGACCTTTTGAAAGGGTCATATGTGAGATGAATTAATGAACACAATGGAAATCTCACATCCATCTCAAAGAGGGGCAAAAAAAATCACGGCAGTTTATCATAAATATGTTTAGGTGTTCTGATGCCAGCCTACTGCCAAAGGAATCCACCGACAGGGAAGGGCAAGGCCTGTTTGCAGCGCAGTCCTCCCCAGAGAGATGCATTTCAGGCTTCCAGCCAAAGCCTCCAAAATGCCTCCAGGGCAGCAGTTGGGCTGGAGCTGCCCCATCACGCCCTCCGCTGCAGCCGGATTTGCCTATTTCTGCAGCTGGCACCACCAAAGGCTACAGAAACTTGTAGTCAGCAAATCTCTTCCAGACTGACTTTTCAGTCTGTTCAGCTAATGAATACTGAGAGGAGTGCACAGACTGGCACAAACTGTAAAACAGAGTTTACACAGGAGACCCTGTACCCCTCAAAGCCTTTCTTTTTCCTAACAATTTCTGTGTGACTGTTACCATCATAGCTCTCATGGCTCTCACTAGCCTCAAACCTGCCCACTGCACCAGTTTGTAAAAGCACCCTTTCATCTAGCACTAACACAACAAAATCCCTTTTGCTCAGTGTTCCTAATCCCCTTGATAACAGCGCTGTACACAGATTGTCACGATGAAGAAACCTACACTGGTTAGTCCAATGACTCAGCAGTGGTTTCTTCCTTTGCTGCTCCAGTGGCACCAAGAACAGGCTCAAGAGCTTAAATCTTCATGATAGATACAGGCTCACTGTGCAGCTAATCCTATCACTTTCACGACAAAAACCCAAGTCTGTGCAGACTGCAGCTACTGTTGATGTACATCCTACAAACATCACACCATGTACTATGTAAACGAAAAAATATTTGCAACAGTGAGTGAGGAAGACTATGGTTTTAATAATATTTCCATTTGCAACTAAAAACTCAGATACTAAAAAATGAAGTCAGAAAGAGAGCAATCAAGGTTTATAAAGAATATTTCACATAGAGAATATTTCACCTTATACAAAGAATTTTTGGAAAAACACATCCAGCCAAAGCATCAGCAATGCTCTGAAATTCAGTGGTCCCTTACACAACAGAGAACTGCAGAGGGCTCCACAAACTAGAAATCCCACCGGGAAAAGTAAACATTCCTTATTTTCATGAAAAGTGTCACAAACAAAGCCTGAAGAGTGAATTGTAGGTGTGAAATTCAAAAAAAACCATGTGAGTAAGCAAATGAACAATCTGTATGTGCAATCATCATGACCCTGTGTGATAAGCAAATACATACATACCAGAACAGCAATTACTTATCAAACTTGCTGTTGTGGGCCTGTGACCACACTGGCTTTGTGAGCCACTGCTGTACCTCTGAGTGCAGATATGCTGCATGGTGGAAGACCACTTTCTGGAAAGCTCACTCTGTTTCAGAGGGATTGGTTTTGTCGTGAACTAGCTTGACATAAAACTTGAGTTGTGCCCCTAACCTGACTCTTACTCAAAGATAAAATCTTATCACTATGGAAGTGTTGCTGTAAGCCTGAGCAGATGGCCCACAGGGAGAAGGAGGAGGTGGCTGGATGTTTTTGTGGATAACAGCATCTAGTGATGCAATGAGGAAGCAAAAGTTTGTATTTCAGTATCTTTCACAAATGCTAAGATTGGAGAGACTGGTCCTAGTGAATAAAGTACATCAGACTCCAGAGGCTTGGGGAGAAAGGCAAAGCCAGTTCCAATCCACATCTTTACACTGTTTCCCCTGCAAAACATGGTTACCTCTTCAATAATGCCTGTTGAGAACAGTCTCTCTCCCACGCCATCCTGCCACAGCTGTCATCGGGGAGTGTGCTAGTTGGCACGGACCAAAATCATGTCATGGAATGTGCTAGAAATTAAACAATATGGACAATCATAAGATACAAGTCCTGGCCCTGCTGAATGTACCCATGCAGACAAAGCAGCAGTGAAGCAAAGTGGAAGTGGAGTATTTTAAGTCCATTAGCCATTGCTGTAGTTGAAATACAAACATCAGAAACACGGTGGCACAGCAGGACCAAAGATTAAGGCTCCAAAGTTTAGCCCCGTAGCCACAACATGATCCTGTTAGTGCCATAAGAAAGTGGGAAGCACAAATAACTTCTAAACACAACGTCAAACTTTTCTCTGAAAATAAAGAGGCCAGAAGATGAGTGCTACAATAGATATCAGGGTGCTGGCAAAGGCAAAGTGTGAAATGGATCCTTTCCAGTATTCAGTTTAGGAAGACAAACATTGTTTCACAAATTCACTGTAGCACTGCTTATTTTCCAAGCTCCTTAACTCATGCCAAAGGGCCTGGACTTTCTGAACATCCTGTTCTGTTTCCTCCACTCCTAGTCTTAGTCCTCAATAATAAATGCCTTTATTTCAGATCCCCCTTTTACATCATTTTATTCCAAACTCCTCCCTCTGTAGCTTTTGTATTTTACCTCTGGGTAAGAGTAAAGACAAGCAGATTAATGAGAAGTCTGAACAGCTCATTAAGTTACACCTATTTTAAGAGCCCTTCTCAGTAGGCATCCCAAGATGCCGCATAAAAATAAAACTACATCAA
Source organism: Melozone crissalis (assembly GCF_028551555.1). NCBI lineage: Eukaryota > Metazoa > Chordata > Aves > Passeriformes > Passerellidae > Melozone > Melozone crissalis. The sequence goes on from NW_026535794.1 coordinate 39,203,876, forward strand.
TCACATTTAAAAGTAAGAAGCTTGCAGATGCTGGCATGCCTCAAAGCATGAAGATTGATGGATAAATGAGTCCACGATTCCTCAGAGTCTCAGAGCCCCATGAACACAGAGCATTTCATCTGTTGTTGGCTGGGTGCTTGGATGTGCAGTTAAGGAATCTTCATGATGGCCTACTGGCAGGAGAAAAAATTCCTGCCTGATAAGGACAGGAAAACAGTTTTAGTCCATGACCCTACTAGTAGTAGCTGGGAACTTCCTATCTGACAAGCAGCAATGCCTCTTCCTCCTCTCAAAGACGACAGAACACATTTCTGCTCCTCTCTTTGGTCCCTCAGATCTGCAAGAAGTCCAAGGTACAAGTGGTCTCATGGCAATGACTACAGCAGCACAGGCTTGGGCAGAGACAGCAACATCACCTCTCACTCCATCTCATCACATCAGCTCTCACATCTGCTGCTCTTGGGACCCCACTAACACCACAAGAAATGGTGCCAAGCACCTTGACATGTCTGAGGTGCACCCTGGGCCCAGCTCATCTGCCCATACAGACACAGCTCCTGGCAAGTGACACAGGAGAAGGCATTTCTCTTGGTACAAGAGGGAACCACTGCTGCCTCAGAAGTGCCAGGAAATTTTTCACTGCTGTGGGCACAAAACTTGTCCACTTGTCCTACTTGCTTCCTACTTCTTTGCCAGACAATCTCCTATCTTGCTTCCTTCCTCTTCCTTCCCACAGCAGTTTCAGGCTGAGACCAAAGCACACAGTCAGAATTACAAGGAACCAACTGTGATCTTATTTGCCTTAAATAACTGCATTTCTACACCTTGCCTGCCATTTTGAGCAGTGTACAGATAATCAGCCAGCCCTTACAGACACTTACTTCCCTCTTTTGAGACAGTTCAAGAGAAAAGAACCATGTGGTGCCCTTGCAGCCTCTTCAAACATGTAGTGTTGGAAGGCAACTCTGGTCTGCAAACCCTAACAAACAGTAATGTGGCTTACACTACATTCAACCCTACTTTAAATTATGTATCTGTGAACACAGACACAAAGGGGGAAAGGAATGTAATAGTGCACAGGAAGCTGCAGTTTCAACAGTGAAGTCAAAGCTAAGGCCTGAGGGCCGTCAAAACTTAAAGCTACTCCTATTACTTTGTGTGCAGCTGAAGTGACCCATCAATATTGTAAAACTAATTAAATTAGAATTTTAAAAATTATTATGACTGCCAACATAGTGACTTTTGTGAAGAGTATGGACTTTAGTAATTCAGCAAAACCAGAGCTACCATCTTATGAGGGGGACATAGAATAACATCAATGTAAGAAGAATAGGAGGTCCTGAACAATGCTGGAATCACATTTTGAAACCAGCTGAGGAATATGTAGGTGAAATTAACTGAACAGACAAAGCTGATGCCATCAGTGAACAAGGTCTGAACAGACAAGACTTCAGGCTCACACTGCTCAAATAAGGAACACTTTCCCTACCATCTGGCTTAGAAATCACTTGGATTCCACAGTGGCCATATAATGGCCAACAGGGAAGCAGGGAAACTATTTTAAGTAAGCATCACTAAAAATAAAATGGGTGATGCAATGAAAGGGGGGGAAAAGTGGTTAAAAGTGATAAATATAGTAAAAATATTTTCTATTTATAGTTTTAAAGCTATTTATATTTGGAAGTTTCATTTAGAGACATGGAGGGCTTCCACATTCATCAGTCTGGTATTCATTCAACTACACAGTATTTATAGAAATATGTACATGCCAACAAAAATAATAAGAAAGACATTAAAATCATCTTCTCTCACAATTTGGGGTTACCAATTTACATTCACATTCAGTCACATATAAACAAAACATTTCCCAAATTACACTGACATGCATTTTGAATGCTCTCCGTGAAATCCTGCCTCAGCAATAGGGCAAACTGAGAAAAACAATAGTGCAACAGTTTGACACAGTCTGACACAACACTCCCTGGAGACAAGCTCCTTCAGGTGAACTTGCTGTGTGGGCTTGATTTCCCATACAGCTGATCCAGGAAAGCAGCACAGCACCTGTGATGGCAGGACCACGCAGAAGATACAACATCAACCCTCAACAGAGAAAACCTAAAGGGCGGAACAAGAGAAGGCTCTGGGAACACCTTAGAGCACCTTCCAGCACTTAGAGGGGGCCTATGAGAGATCTGGAGAGGGACTTTTTACAATGACATGCAGTGTAAGGACAAGTGATGGCTTTAAACTGAAAGATGGTAGGTTTAGATTAGGAGGAAATTCTTTCCTGTGAGGGTGCTGAGACACTGGAACAGGTTGCCCAGAGAAGCTATGGATGCCCCATCTCTGGAACTGTTCAAGGACAGGTTGGATGAGGTTTTGAGCAACCCGGTCTAGTGAAAGACCCAACCCAAATCATTCTATGATTCTATAATTCTGTAACTGAAGAAGAAAGGATCCATGAGTGTAGGATGACTGCTGAAAGACTGATGATATGCTGGAGGAGAAGTGCCAAATACCCTGCACAGTCCTTTCCAAAAATGTTGCATTTGGCTCTTCAGCCTAAGGCATTTGAAAGGAAAGTGCAAATCCTCCTGCTCATCTCTGAAGCTCCTCACAAAACCAACATTGTTCCTGGTTAAGAACAGGTCACATCATGAACCCATTTAGCAAATGCGAGCTGAGGTGCACACTGCTTCTAGTAACATGGATGACCTAACTTCAGTTTCAGAGTTAACTAACTGGTTTCTGGTAAAATTGGCATCTGCTCTTAGATTTGTTCACGTGTCAACACTGTTAAGCTATATTAACCAGCTTTCCCCAGCCCCTTCCTTGTTGTATTTATCAAGGAACCTATCATGCTCTAGGTTTCACTTTGCTAGCCTGTTCCGCTAAGATAAAGGCTCTCAGTGACACTTTTCTTGCTGTTCCCGTTTTGGTTTGAATCATTCCTGAATTCAAAATCCAGAACAACACGTGAAATTTTGTTTTACACATTTTTCTACACTGACTGCAAAGTTTCCATGCTTCCATCACCTTCCCATTACACCTATTCCATTCTAGATCCATATTTATCTTATCTGCTTAGGTCTGGAGATTTGCCTTGTTTTTACAGAAGTTTCAAGAACTTTTAAAAATGTTTTCTCTACTTTTAAATGTTTGGGCTTTTTAGTCCAGCCAACTGAATTACCTACCAACCTCATGACCTTGTTTCTTTAATTTCACAGCCTGTCCTTCTGTGAGATGGAGTGTTACTTATGACCTATGTTTGCTTATACTTGTCTAACATTTAAATGGAAACAAGTAAATGCATGCTTCATATAACCTTACTTTGTATAACCAACTCTTCTACAACGTCCCTGTGCTCCATGAAAACAAAATCTGAGAGCACATCAACATCTCAGTTTAGCAACATTTTAAAGAAGAAATCATATTCACTACCTGTCACAGCTTGCATCAAAGACTGCAATGTCCTAAGTTTCTAAGGGATTGCATCTACTGAGCCATTTGCAGCTCTATTTCTACAAGCAAAATAAACATATCCAAGAATGTTAAGGCCAACTGGCACAGAAAGGTGCCATGCTAATAAAGCCTATCACCCTCCAAAACAGGGAGGTTGCTTTTAACTGCTCACTGGGAAGAATTCCAAGATAACTTTCAAACCTTACCTGGGAATAGTTCAGGTGAGTTCCCGTAAGTGTACACCAAAACTAGGCCGGGGACAGTCAACAGTAGATACATTTAATTTCCAGGGCCAGGGACTGCTTCTAGACTCCATTTAATTTACTAGTACAGACATGCCCATTGCATGAAGACCTCTTCAAGCCTGCATGACCCTGAGGTCTTCATGCCTCTTGGTACATCTTCATTAGCTTGTCATTCACCCACCTTCCTTCTCAGAGACCAAGGTAATTCTACTAAAACCACACCAGCCACAGATTTTAGGAGACTTTTCTCTGTCTAGATATACTAATCTTTGTTTTGTTCCAAAAGGGATTCTGAGATCTTTGTCTCAAGTTTCTACTCCAGGACTGCTTTTTAGTTTTATCTTCCCATAGTGTTTGTTTACTCTTGGAAAACAAAACACTGCTCTTTCCCCAGATAAACTCTGCTGACAGATGTGCCTTTCCACCTAAAGAAAATGTCTTCAGACTCATACACTTGTATCTTTCTCATGCCACAAAAAAACCCAGATTTTCACGGGGTTTGGGGTTTTCTTTCCTTTTTTTCCCTGATGTTGCCCAACTATTTGCTGTCCTCATTTCTCTAATCACATCCTTCTTCTTTCTCAGCCTCAAATCTCTACTTATTTCCATCTTATCCTCCTTTTCTCCTGGTGCCACTCTTCTTTTAGTCATCTGTTTCTCACTTTTTCTCCTGAGTTCCCCATCATAACACATCAGTCTTTCACTTGATTTCTCCACAACCAATGAGTGCCAGCTTCTATCCTGTGATTATAGCCACATGCAGTCCGTGGTCAGCTCCCTCAAAGACCTCTTCCTTCCAACTACTATTTTTATGTACAGCTGTGCATTCAGATCACCTCAACTGCCTCTTCTATTCCCTCGTGGCTTTAGCTCCCTGCCTCTAGCTGCATCTAAACTACTTGGATATTCTCTCTCCTGACTTCTGTCAGGTGACATTTCTATATAAAAATAGATTCTATCAGGTAACACTGAAGAAAGTAAATCTCCTTCTGTTCCTGCATCAAGTCTTGGTGTCTCCTCTGCTATCCTTCATTCAGTGCTGCATCACTGCACATCCTTCCTCATCTCTGCCTTCAAGGAAAAATAAATAGCCCAGATGAAATGCATCCAGACTCTAAATTTTCATTAAATGCTGGCTTCCTCTGGCCACTGACTGAAAGGCAGTTATCTGCCTGAACAAAGCTCTCTTGGGTGGAAAGTTCTAGTTGTGATCAAAGGCAGAAAAACTGGCCCATCTTCTTCATCTACAAATTTAATCCACTGAAAACTACATTTTGGTCTTGCAAACACCAGGGAAATAAAAAGAAAAAAAAAGAGAAAGAGTAGTCGCAATGTAGGGCAGGGATTCTTGTACACGACGCTCTTCTAGAACTTCAAGAAAAATGGATGCCTCCCTAGGTGGAAGAAAATGAAGGAAGTAGAGGGAAGAATTCAATGTCATAGATCACAAATGCAGATTGAGTAATCTTAATTTTCTGAGACAAGGCTAGGTACTAACAAATGATTCCTCATGCTTGGGAAATAGGAAAAATAAGTTTATGTGAACTTCATACAGAACACAGTATTTTGAACATAATATTCTGCAAAACTGGAAATGATTGCAGAAACACGTGGCTAAAAAGAAAATACAGTTCAAGGATATCTTTCTGCTAATCAAAGTACAGACTCCAACCCTTGATTATTGTCATCAAAGTTTGAAATAACATTAAGGGATCACACGTTCTAAAATGCACTTTATTGTTTTTGCCCCTTTAAACAACAAAGATTTTATAGGACAAATATTGAGGACAGAGTTCAAAGAACACGTGAATGTGTAGGAACAGAGTACCAAGCAAAGTGTTGTCTCAAGTCTTTTACTATATAATAAAAATAGCACTTTGTTTTGAGAATTGGAAGCTTATCAATCTCACTTTCAGTGCAAGTCTTTCCTTTAGGCATGCAAGAAAGGACAAGCAATGAACAGCAGGTAAGCCTTGTGCCCTTAATGCTTTGGTTTATCTCCAGAACTTAAAATCCAACAATGCTACTAAATAAATAAGGCACACTGAGACACAAACAGAAAGAATATGCTTTCATGTACACAAGTAACAAGGCATCAAATCTAATTGTCAATAAGTGGGAGGATTTTCAAAGACACAAATGGACAGTAAATGCAGAGTTCAAAAGGTATTCAGGGTTGGCCTAAATGATCTAATTGCTACTGTAAATCTACAGTTCCTGGAAACTATGAAGTCTCCTGCACTGTTGTTGAAGATTTTGGAACATGTATCCACTATAAACACTATACTAATTACAATTAATTACGTTAATTTTCACCCATAATTTACACAGAGATTCTTCTAAAATGAAGCAGGCCAAGAACACATCCAAAGAGGTATTTCCTCTGCTAGGGCACAAAAGCATGCTATGGTACCTGGCCTCCTGATCCTGGATCTTGCATAAAACCTATTAAAACCTTTCTGGCAGATCAGAGTTATCTGTGGTCTCTGTTACAAAGTACAATGGAGACTCTGATGACTAGACCCAGGGAAAATAAAAAACAAACAAACAAAAATACCACCTCAAACAAAATACACAAACAAACAAACAAACCACCACCCCTGAAATATTTTAGCTGGCTTTAAATTAGGGTAATTTTTACATTAATGAGGCAGGCAAAGGAGCAGACTCTGACCAGTGCTGCCATAAATATTTGTCAGAAATATATACTAGAGTAAAACAAACAAGATGTATCAGAGTAAAAGTCTACAACATTAATTCCATACTTGACATAAAATGTATGGAGCTAAAACAAAGCACAAGCCTTTCACAGTTCTTTCTAAAACTTCAGGAATCTTCCTCCAAATTCCCAGTGTTACTTTGACTTGCTTTGAAGACTAATTCTTTGCCAGAGGTGCTATATAATTGTTTATGTCTCATCTAACCTGAAGTGGAAGCTGAAATTCAACAAATAAATATGCAAACATCTCCTAATGATTTGTACTTGCTAAATATAATCCAAATGTTTATTGAGATCCAACTTAACAATTTCCCAATGGATGCATTTCTTGCGACAGATTAAATGACAATAGGATCAGAAAGCAAACCATACAGGGCTAGGAAACAAAGATAAGTAAATCTGTTATGAAAAATATTGGAAATAGCATGCTTAGCAGGGAAATGTGACTGACTGGCTCAGCATTCAACTATTTGCCACACATTTACATCAAGGAAAAGCATTTTTCCCACCAGTGGAAGAATTTAATTACATGGAGTACAGGGAAAAGAAAAGAAAATCCATTGTGAAAGTCCTCTTTCACTGCTTTAGTCAAAGTGGTTATCTTAGAATATGTCAGCTGGACAAACCAAAAATACAAAAATAAGATTAAAGATAGTGTATCTTCACCTAGCAATCGGTAACTATGTGTTCTAGCCAGAGAAAACACTGGGAAAGCTACTGGAGGAGTTTTCCTTTGGCTCAGGGAACAGATGAGCAAGAGTTCTCCTAAGGCATTCCTTACCAAGCCAAAAGCTGTTAAATTCAGCGGCGGCTAAAGCAAGTTACAACACAGTCTGCTCCAGACTGTGTGGACAGAGCCAAGCTGCAGTATAATAACATTTAGGGGAAAAAGGGAGCAAGCAGAGAAAACATACCTTATGGTTTTATCCCAAGCCTGAATCAGATTCATGGGGCTCTCTCAAGCAAGTCAGAATGTGGATGTAGAAAAGGTTTCTGCTTCAAGAGTGCTCACCTACAGAAGCACAGCTTCTACACTGGTATTTCCTAGTCTTTATTCAAACAATTTTTCATTTCCCAAATAAGACTGACACTTTCTTTGGGAGACGATGCCACTTGCTGTTGTTGAGGAAGACTTTTTCAGTCCAATAAATCACATCTTTCCTGTCATGCATTCTTTCTCAATTAATAAAACTTTTTCTCTATGTCACTTTACCATCCCAAACATTTCGATCAAACCATTCTTACAGAACTGCTTTCTCTACGCCCCATTCCTGTGTGAAATCTCTCACTTCATCTGTCTTCCACATTTCTCCATGCCCATGGTTAATTTTCCTTTATTTTCTCAGAATTTCAGTTAAACCACATAAAATGGCGCATAAAGACTAGAGGGAACTTTACAAAGCCACTGAAGTGAAAAACAGGCTGGAATTCTGAATTAAGGACTGTTTTTGGTCAGCTGTGCAATTCTAGCTCATTACATAAGAATGAGTGTAAAATCATTCTGCAGCTTCAAATAACTCCTATTTGTGTAATTTCCACTCCATTTAAGAATTAGTTGAAGCAACTGTACTGGCAATTTAAGGAAGGTTTTAAGGAAGGCAATTTAAAAAGGTTTTGAAACAAGGACTGCAATATTATCAGAACCAGGACTGAGGAACCTGGTTAGGATCCTTTTCTGTGAGGGTGGTGGGGCACTGGAAGAGGTTGCCCAGAGAAGCTGTGGGTGTCCAAATCCTGGAAGTGTTCAGGGCCAGCTTGGATGGGGCTTTGAGCCACCGAGTCAAGTGGAAGGTGTCCATATCTTAGGCAGAGGGGTTATCTAGAGGAACTAGATAACCTCTAAGGTCCCTTCCAACCCAAGCCATTCTAGGATTTTATGATCCTGTAACAACAAGAAATTGCTTTTTTCTCTTCTGTTATTATTTCATGTTCCTTTAATTCTTTTATTTCACATAAGCAAGGAATAATAAAATGTTAACATAATTATGAATGCTAGTACATTTTTACAGCAGTCTCGTGTTTAACCTCTGCCTCTTTCCATATGTGAAAGCTGCAACTACAACCAAGTTTTGGAAACAAAGTACATCAAATCCTCCCACGCAGAGCTGGAACACACCAGGGTCAGCCTGCCATTTTCCTACTGCAGACAGAACTTGCAGAAAGAAGTGAGCCCTCCCTGTCATTTTCACTTAGCTTTTGCTGCCAGCAAAGCAGGAGCTCCTCCTATAAATCTAAGTATTTTCCAATCAATTTGTTCTCAGAAATGGAATTTCAGGCCAGAAAAAGCACAACATCCTGTACCTCAAGAAAATCAGAGCTGGTGAACACCTGCACTGTGGCCACTTACCTGGAAATCTTGATGCGTTAGTACTGTCACTGTATTTTAATGCAGCTCTACACTGAAAATTTTACTATCCTGTATGTCTTACCATTTCACAAACCCACTCTGTATCTGAAAACTTACGGCTGTCTGAATCAGCCCCAGTCAGGGGGTGAGATTAATAGTGTCTATGGTTAGCATCTTAATATAAAGGAAATCAGAAATGTCAAAACTTGTCATAACTGCTCAATAGTATTCTCTCTCTGTGTTATATATTACTACAACTAAAGGACTGTGACAAATTTTAACCTGACGTCCTCAGAGTCAGCAAAAATTCAGTACTACTTTTCCTTGGTGACAGTCAGACATGGCAGGGAATGCTTTCCCTAATTTCTGGATGAACATTAGAGAAACCTGTTGCCTTTCTGTGAGGCGCACATGCATTAAAGTTTCAGTTCAGAACACACAAATTCCCGCCTGAAATTGTATTATTTTACCTTTACTTCTGTTTGTTCTTTTTGGTGATTATTAAATCAAAGAAGGGATGATTGGTTTTTAAATTAATTTGTGAAAGGACAATGAAAGATGCTGATGGCTAGAGGGATGGGAATGAGTTTTAACAGATCAAAAGATAGAGAGCACTAATGAGCAGATGTGTCCTGAAAGATTTTCTTAAATGCAAGCATGATGACAGTCTCAAGACTGATCCATTACAAATAGAGATCTGCCCATCATGGTACCAGGGAAGAGCTCTTATTGACTCTTTAGCAGAAAGGGAGAACAGCAGAAGGAGCCTCATTCAGTGGCTCACATTTGAAGAAAAAATAAAGTGGGCTCCATTTAGTCCTTGCCCCCTCTGCAGAGCCCCCATATGAGGAGCACAAAATCCAAGTGCTTGTCTCCCATGCTCCTGTCTGATGAGGATCACAGGAGCTAGAGCTTTCTCAGGAGCCCACAGAGGGCTCATGGCATCCAAGAACCAAACTCTGCTACTGCGCTTGACAGGGCAGCCGTCAAGGTAAGAAATATTCACTGCACACACATTCTGCATATTCTACAAACATTCTTGTGTACTACAAAGTGAAGCCCCTGAATAAAGAGCCCAGTAGATGACATAAAATCAAGGAGTTAGAAACTAAGCAGTAAGTGCAATTCTACAGAGTCACTGGACTGTTCCCTTCAGTCACAGAGTTGGGCTGGCATGGCTGAGGCAGCTTTGTGCCTGTAAACAAAGCATTAAAGCATTTCAGGCTGCCTTTCTTATTTTTTTTTTCTTTTTTCAGTGTAATTGTAACTGATCTAGTTCACCACCCAACTCAAACCAATCAAACACAGATTCTCCTTGGGTTCTTTTCCATTTTTGGGGATAGGGGCTTTTTAACTTTGAGATAAAATATTTTCTGTCAGGAACAAAATCAGCCATCAATCCTGGCAGGCTGGACCTAAAATCCATTTTAAAAATCTCTGTGATATGCATGCATTTTACTTTGAACTTCCTGCTAGATTCCATTTGCACTTACTTGAGTAGAAAGTTAGAGCTTCCCTGCCTGCCTGAGGGAACCAAAAATATTAGTACCGATTAAATATTTATTTTGTAGCAACATGAAATCTATCATGCTATAAAAAAATGTTTTGAATGATGCCTCTTGAGCAAGACTGCGACTTACAGCTTTCCTTTTTACTGAGCTAAACATTCCAAAAAAAAAAAAAATACAGCTGGTCCAAGAAAACTCTGTTTTGCTTTGGCAAAGCATCAGACAGCACCTTCTGGTTTGCCAACACAGGCAGAATCTTATCTAACTGTGGGATGTGCTTGGATTTACTACCTATTAGCAAAACTCTTAAGAAGCACTGAAAGGTTCCAGCCCCTTTTGCGTATTCTCAGTCAAATCTCATTAACTTCATGCTCTCAGTTTGCACACAAAATGATGGCAGTCTTCTCCCACCTCTTAGGGAAAAATTAATAGGAGAGTGTTAAATCTCATGTTACAAGGACTTCATTACTTTTACAAGCCATGCTAAATAATTAAATGCACTTGTCAAATAACAGATTAGAGAAGATTTTGTGCCTTAGTGTATGTTGTTACTGTCTTTTTACCTCAGTTGACAAAATAAAATCATTCACAGGGTCTCCTGCACAGCAACTGAAACCTTAAACTTGGAGAAGAGCTGCAGGACAATTTAACATAGGATGTGATTAAAGAAAGAGAACTGGATTAAAGCCACAGATGGGGAAACTGAAACAACAGAAACAAAGCTTGCTCTGAGGATGGTGCTGAATGAGAATGACCTAGAAGCAAATCTAGCTAACACCATCTAGATCTCTAGCACCTTCTAGACAGGCTTTTGACCCTAAAGTGAGCAAAAAGGCAGAGAATACATATTGCTTATAGAGATTAGGACTATTATTCAGCCAACATTGACTTTTCCAATCTTTTACTCTTATCCATGTTTTCACAGTAATATATTGGGGCAGGTGGGAGGCTTTGACTAGTGCTATCAGCAGGGTGCAGCCATCTGAAATATTCTGTAGTTAACCCATCTGTTCTGTAGATGTAGGATCCCTCAGGTCAGAAACAGAGGGGCTATGGGCAAATGGGCAAAGGTCAAACAATTAGATAAGCCACCTACCCCTCCACCACATCCATAAGGCAAGGTCATTTCTGTAATGTCAAAGATGAAGAGAATTTCTGACACAGTGCACGTTGTCCTACCTGCTTCTCTTCTCCACAGGCAGGTCTCTGGAGCCCATTCCATCCAGTAAGACGATCCACACAGCCAAATGAAGCAGATGTAGTCAAATGAACAGCTGTCTCTCCTGCTGATGGGAATGAATCTGTTTGGCCACCCTGGCAATTTTTCAGATGCACTTTTCTAAAGGTTACTCAAACCCAAAAATTGTACAGCTGCAAATCCCTCTGGTAGCAGCCAGACATATGCTGTACCAGCCTGCTGCTACCAGAGCCTCATCCAGTCTCCCAGGGCTGCAGCACACAGCAGGATCTGCTGCCCTGAACATCCCTGTGATGTTCAAGTTGGACTCTGTCAATGAGCACATACACACAGTCTGCTATTTTCTAAATGCACTGGTCACCAAAAGCCACATTTCCATTAAGTGGGAGAGAACATTCCTGATGCTCCCGTTCTCTCACGGCAGCAGAATTTCCCTGAATTGACACTTTTGGAGAGTTCTGTAACAGTGAGCACAGCACGCTTAACTCCCATCTGAGCAGACATTGCGAGCACAGGGCTAAGCACCAGGTACTTCTTTACACTCACTTGTGCTCCAGCCTAGCATGTGGATTAAAAAATTTAAAAACCAGTATATTTCTCTCTTGGAAGAGAGCAGCAAGTTACCCAGGCAAAATTGTGGATTCTTTATAGGGGTTATTAAGTAAACAAAGTGCAGGAAACAAGACTGAATAGCTTTCAAATGCAGTAAAACTGAGCTTTTAAAGCAAGTGCAGTTCTTAGATACAAACAATGAATTTGGGACTAGCAGCGCACTGGAGATGCGCCAAAGGAACTCCCCAGACCTCAACACAACTGCTCTTTTCTGTCATCTGGAATGCTTTTACAGCATTAATTGCCTGGACAGAAAGAAACGCCAAGGAAACCCTCGGCGATAACCAAAGTCAATTTTGCAGGCCTGTGTGCTGCTGTCCAGTAGAGGCACTTCTTCTGTGGTAGAAAAGACTGTTTTCCTTTACATTAAATGACTTAGCCATGAGCTTTCACATGGAAGGAAATAGCAGCAATATGATGTCTCAAATACCTTACTAATGGAGAGGGCAATTTTCTTCCATGGCACTGCCTTCTCCATTCCTTTTCAGAACTGAAGTATCCATTAAGAGTGACTCACTGGTTGAAAAAACATGTGAAAAAGAGACATCCTGAAGTTTGTTTTTAAATACTCTCCACAGTCAGTATTATGGTTATCAGGAATTTGTAAAAACCATAGGCATGTAATATACTTTGAAGAGACGTGGTACAGAAGAAACTCTCATGCTAAAAAAATCACAACTATTATTGCATGGCAACCAAAAAAATATGTTTGATTCTTGACTAACCAAAGTCTTCTCTCCTTTCACCACAGCCATGAATCCCTAACCTACTAGCAAGGGTAAATAACCTTTTTTTATCTTTTTCCAGCATATTGTCCTCTTTCCTGGATGTCCAGGAAAGCAGGTGTTGCCTCCACATGGAGGGACACAAACGTATTTACCTCAACCACCTTACTTTGGTTTATCAAACACAATGGTATCTCTCTTTTCTACTTTAGTTTTTCTATTGTTTAGTCCAGTATTTTTTCCAATTCAGGTCTAGGCTGCCATGTGTAAACCATAAGTACAGAGTCCGGGGAGAGAGAGCAGTAGGGAGGTCAGGCACCAAGTGCAAACTACCTGCTGTAGGGCTGGGTATCAGGTATTCTGGGAAAAAAAATCTTCTAATATTCCTGGGCTCACTCTTGAATTTACCCTAGATAATTTTACAGAAAAGCTTTTTCATAGATCTTTCTACAGGGCCAGAATTACATGAAAACTTTCCTGAGTAAGTTTTTATCCCCACATACAGCCAGGACAACTCTTAGCTGTTCTTCCTGTCATGCTGCTGTGGAATTACACTAGACATTCCTCTAACAAAAGCTATGCAACCTAGGGGGACATAATTCTGAGCTCAAGTTGATGGATTTTTCCATTTGCAAGACTTTGCACGGTAATTCCTGATTAATTCTGAATGTTGAAATTAATGAGCTTATCAAAGTAAGCTATTCTTGTAAGGGCTATTCTTGTTCACCATTGTGTTTTGTATTTCTTCTGGTATAAAATTACTTTTTGATATATTTTAATCTCTTTTCTATTAAAAGGATCTACTGCCTCTTATCCAGTAAGACAGGAATACACTTCCCTGTAGTTGAAGAGAATTAAAAGATGAGTGTCCTCCACTCTCACTATTCCATGCACATCCCAGAGCAAACATACAAGTTACTACTTTTTCAGTTTTGGGGAAAGCAGATTCTTTTATCCTAGGAATTCTACACAATCTGCTAAAAATGTTCCCTGCCCTTTCTACTCATAGGGATATTAAGAGTGGTTATAGAAGATCCAGTGTTAAAGACAATGGAATTATGCTCATTGAGCAACTGAAGAAAATTCTGAACTACTTCAGGACTTTACTTGTATCACAGAAGGGATTCAATAAGCTTTACAGAATAATTATTAATTTTCACTGAACACAATAAAAAATGCAAACCACTAAATAAGTCAGGTATAACATTAGAAGATTGTGCAGAAGGATGCATTTATGGGCTGATCAGACAGAGCAGGAGCTGGCTCAGTATTGGTGCCCAGGGCTGAAGCACACAATGTACAAGCTCAGCGGCGCTGAGTACCCACCACAGCGTCTCTGCAGGGATCTGCCCAAAGACTTTTCAACCTTTCACCACTGAAACAAGAGTGACCTGCTCCACCTCAGATTTTGGAAATTCTGTGGCAGGCTGTACCACATAAGAGCTTTTGTTGGTGGAGATGTGGATTTAAAAGGCCTGGAGGAACTCTTATGGTAATCTGGTCTGACTTCCTGCCTGGCACAGCCTGTAATACCTCATGCAGCAATTTCTTTACAAAGCACAAGAACTTGTAACTCTACTAGAAGATATTTCAGAACCAGATCTAATCTTGATTTAATTACTCCAAGTGATCTACCACATTCCTTTCTAAGCGTTTCCAGTGGTTAATTACACCCACGGTATCGTAATTCCAACGTGAACTCCTCTTCCTTATCTTGCTATGTTTTTGTCTGTTGGAGCCCTATCCCATCTCCCTATACTGATATTTTTAGATACTAACCACATCACACCTCAAAATTCTCTTACCTGAGATAAATAGTTTGCCTGCTTGGCAAACCTAAACAGGGATTCCTGAGTCAATTGTGCAGCATCTGTGGTGGTGTATTAGAGATAGCTTTTGACTAAAGAGACTAACAGAGAAAAGTCAATTCAAATGCAAGGGGAAGGCAGCAAACATCTTTAACAAGCTTTTCCAGCTTCTGCTGCACCCGTTTGTATGACCTGGAAATTTGGGATGAACAGCACTGTGACCAGCATAGCTTCATTTTCAGCCTAACTGAAAACTTTGAGCTCAAACTGGACCAGTAGTTACTAAATACTACAGTTAACGTAGATAGAAAAAGATGGCTGATGGCAGGTGGTTTTCTACTGCCCATATGTCAATTCACATAAAAATGACCTGGTACTTCTGCAGGCACTGCCAAGGCAGAAATCCAGGAGTGAGCAACGTATACCTTAAAATACTTCCAGCTGTGACTTGAGTAAACAAAATAAGTAAATTTCCACTACTGCTGTCATGCTATATTACTTAGGCATATTACTTAGGGATTTGTGTTACTGTGGCCTTCAGAGGCTCCACATAAGGCTCCCTTGTGTTAGGTGATCACCTACAGACACAGTGAGTTTAATTCGTTTCTGCAACGTTTGCCCAGTGCTTGTATGGCTGAATCCTGGTAAAGAGACAGAAGGAGGACTTGTGTTCTTCCTGGATCATGGATGCTGATGAGATCAGTGTACAAAGACTGCTCAGAACTAGAATTTCTTCTGGCATTTACTAAATCCCTGCACTACTCATGTGGTTCTCAACACATTATAAAGTTCCTTAGCTTCATTAGCCCTGTTACAGAAGGGTGTTCAGTCCTTCTCACTGATTGGGGGAAAAACAGCAGCATCTTGCTGCCTCAGAGATGTATTACATAAGCACACACCTTTGTAACTGCAAATAGATGCACATACTCTCCACGTACCAATACAAAGTAAGAATTGCAAAGATAGTCTGCTATTAACACCACCATTTGTTATGACACCTCATTACTTTTTCACAACACTACTGTTTTGTCCATTAATACTTCACATTTCTACTCACTTGCGGTTTCTAGCAGTTTATATTTTGCATAGCTTAAATGCCTTTCTTTTTGAGCCTCCCTCTTCCCTATTCCAAGAATGCCCCTCTGCAAACCAGGAACACAGTTTATGCAGACATATCAACTTTTATTGATGTTAACAGCTTTTAAAAAAATTTCCTATGAACACACTTCCATTTGGAAGTCATTTGACTTGAAATAGGTGTATGAAATCCAGCTAACAACTCTGCAAAATTTTACTTTAACCACTGATGCAAAAAACCAAACCAGGCAAATACAGGAGGAAAAAAAACCCAATAACCAACAATACTTCCCTTCCTTGGAATTCTGAGAATGACTATTATAATTGAAATATTAATTGTGACAGAAAAGTAATTATGTATTTTTGTAATGCTCTGAAGAGGTTCATACTTCAGCTGCCTGTCAGAACAACTTGCTATTGTACACCTGGTTTTGTTATTCGACAGCGATGCTTCATTTTCTAGGTGACACACCACATGAATGTCAGCATCCTCACTAGCAATGGAAGAAATGGAAAGATAAAATCACTTTTTTAACATCCATTACAGTTCATTAGTATATTGAAAGACCTTCTTCTGCCTTTTGCTCATCTAGCAGATGACTGAGAGTCCATTTACAGAATGCAGCTGAACTATGTTATATATAAGGGGAAATATTCACTCCTAGAAGAGTTCACCCCTCCTTTATTTATTGAACTACATAATTCATAAACTCCCACCACCACACCTCAAAAACCAAAAATCAGTGACCAAGCTACTTATTTTATCAGCACATTCTCTAATGTTTCATTTTCAAACTGGAAGAAAACAAAGATTTTCATTGACTGCGTAGTGAAAACTATAGCATCTGCTGACAAATAATTACCTGTAAATTCCTCACACACAAAAAGAAGTTTCCAAATCTATGAAGGCATCTTATTTTGATTAAAGAACAAATAGTGCTTCAATAACAACAACCACAAAAAAGTTAAATATTGTTAGACTCATTCTCTTTCTTTTTTGTGCTTTGACACACTGACGCAAACTGGGATCTACTAGTGTAATGTGAAACCTACTGGTCCAGGATCTAGCCCAAAATGCTGAGTATATCTGTTAAAATTATCTCAAATTAACTTGAATATCTTACTAAAGTGGAATAAAAAAAATTCTTACCTTATTAGAGCTTCATTTTCTGTTCTTTCACTGAAAAGAGTAAAGAAATCTGTATTAAAGATCCATTTGGTTAAAAGAACCTTCTGAAGTAACTATTTCAGTTTCGCTTCAATTAATACCAAAACTAAAAGGTTCTTTTTACATAACTGCAGTAAGTCTCTGTTATTTTGCAGGGTTAATCATTCTCAACACTCTGGAGGCCTTTATTTATTTGCCATCTTAATTAGCTGTTCTGAACAAACATTTCAAATGCTTTGGAAATATCAATACAAACAACTGGTCTCATCAATTCACCACCTAAATTACAGGCTGATTAGACACATTCAGTAAGTTTATCTTCACTTCAAGCTCTATCTCATTTGTATTTGTGTTTGTGTTGCCATTATTTTTATTGGACTTTTGGTATTTTCTAGTATAGGATGGGTTTCATTGCAGTAGGCTCATTTAAAGAGTTCCTCAGCCTGGAAGGTTTTTTTTAAAAGTAGCTATTTTCTGCTCAAACCTCAAACAGGTGGGGTCAGTGGCAGTTTAGAAGAATGAAAGCATCAAGCCATTTCAATAAACACCTACTTCAACTCAGCTGCTCTGAATGACACATTTGTCAACAATCTACCAACACACATCACAAAATCAAAAACCAAAAAAGCTTTAAGAGTATTCTGGGAAAGTTCAGGCATAACTCAGAACAATCAATGAATGTTGAGGCATGCAAAAATATTCATTAACCTTTTATTTCTTCATTAGTTTTTTTCAGTCCTTTACAACCAGGGAGAACTATCTGCAAGCATCTATCTGCATTATAGCTGGGAACTGGATTCTGGTAACTCTGTAGTAAATGGGGGTTTTTTGGTCACCAATGCATGCAAGAAAAAAATAACACTTTTTCTTATTTCATTTTCTAAATTAGCATAATATACAGCATGAAATAGAAAACAAAAAAGCCAAATCTAATAAAATCTGACAATTATTAGCAGTATTTGTTGAACAGCAGAGAAAATCATGCTGAGTCACAGGCAAAGCATCTCAACCTCTAGCACTTTCTGTACACTTCATTAGCCATCAGTCAGTATGGTTAGACATTTACAGATGAAGAGAAAACAAGGAGAGACCTTGTTCATCTTTGCCAAGGACAAATTCGAAGCTTGGCCTCAAAGCATGCAGTCAATGCAATGGTTGAAGAGATGGATCCTCTTCACTGCTCTGCAGTGAAAATACTGTGATTTGGGGAACAGCAGGGTTCAAACAGAGTCTTCTAGGAATGAATATGTCAATCTGAGGGAAACAAAGCTGAAGAGATTAGTAGAAGTGCGTCTTCCCTTCATTTATGGTATGGTCACCTGATATTTTTGAGAGACCTATAAAATGAGACTGCTTCACACATGGAACAGGTAAACTTAAAGAGAGACATTCCTGGAGTGCAGTAAAACACTGAATTAACCACCCATTTGAGAAAAGCCATGAGATCCCATTTTTATGAGTCAGCTCATGAGAGCTGACATTTACAAAGTCTGATTTCCCACAACAGAGTGCCTGCACATGTTACCTTTAAGGGAAGAAAAATAACTATAAGGTCACTTAATTATTTAGTCAAACATAAAATCCTCATAGGTTTAATTTTTCTACAGCTCCCACGATAACCAGCTATTGAAAAAATAGATCAGTACCAGATTAGTTCACATTTACCTGTCTGGCTACAGGTCACCCACAAAAGGTAATTTAAGAAAGATTTTGCACGCAGAAATCAAGGGACAGAACCAGTAAGCATTTTATCACTGGATGCTATGCAGGGTTTCAATAGGATTGAGTGGGATTTATTACAGCACAAGCCAAATCCTTCTTACTTTTCTCATGCAAAACACCCATTGAAGCTAGCCAGAGTGCAACTGAGGACATATTGCATCCCTGATTCTCTATTACTCACCTGTCACAATACTACCGCGCTCCACAGCACCAACTTTCTGGGAACAGAATGTTTCTTTCTGGGAAGGGATAGGAGTACCTTACAGGCTAGCCTGTTTTAAATATAAAGCAGGTACAGAAGCAAGTCTGAAGAAGACTAAAAGTCATCTTGGACTTGTGACAAGATCCACAGTTTTAAAGAAAAGTATTTCTATGCTAGAAACACTCACAGTGCAAGCTGCTTTGAAGCATATTTAACGCATCCTACATACTTTTAAAAGAAGAATGAAAGCTTACTTTGGCAGGGTTTGTGACTCCCAGAAAAAAAAATCAAAAAACCAAAAACCACCCTAGCATGCTTAAAAAAAACAATTTGCATAATTTTTCCTTATCTGATCTAGCTGTTGATAACAGGACAAGCTTTAATGAGGGCCATGAGCACCTCCTGTCACAAGTTCTCATGGGCCCTGCTGCTGCCTGTCTAGCCCAATGGTCTCAGCAGACATTTGTTCAGAGGACCAATTACTATCTCCATCAGGTAGCAGGAAGATTCTAGCCTCAGAAGATCTGGCTTTTATCCAAGTGGAGATAACCTCCCCTCCAATGTGCCCAAAACAGCACTGGATAAGTGAGGCGCAAGCATTCAGCGGTCCCTGCAGAAGACTTACTGGGTTTCCTGCTTTATCTGCCTCGGACACCTTGGCAAAGAATTTAAAATTAAAATATATCTCCTGTTAACTGCCTTCAAGCTTGAAGCCTACTGCTTAGATGGAGGGGGAGAGCGCTACAGGGGAAAAAAAAAAAAAAAGTAAAAAAGTGAGGACATTTACATTGCAATATTCAGATGTGTCATCTTGCTAAGCATATGCCTCTTTACAGTAAAAACCATACTTGTTGCCAGTCACCAAATGTGTTAACTTTGGACAGACTCTAAGAGGATTCTACCAGACTGCCTCAAAGGCACATCAGTACCATTAAGTTAAACTAAGTAGACAACTGTCCACACTCAGTGACAAGAGGCCCTGTAAATTCATCAGGGTGTTTACAATTATCCTTTCAATCCCGGTACCAAAAAAAAAAAAAAAAAAGGGAGAAAAGAATTGTAAATATTTTTTCAAGTTCCATCTTTCTCAGAACAACTTATAAACCTTCTCAGTTTTATAAATACTATCATTAACACTAAAAAAAACTACTGATAAGAGATTGTTAAAACAATATACTTTGCTACTGAAGCTGTTCATGATTTTTCTTAAGGAAGATTCACCACTGACTTGTTGAACCACAGGAAACCAATACTGCTAAAATGATCAGACAGCAGAATAGACATAGATGAAAATTTCCTACTTTAACATACAGAAAATTTCTGACTGCATGAAGTTGTCCAAGTAGAAATGTTCCTTTTTGTTTCAGTCATTATTTTACCCTTTTTGTTGTATGCTGTTTAGCAGAAACTGAAAAACTGAAGATAATTTGTCATTAACTAAAGTATGGGATTGATCCCAAAAAGGAATGCACACAATTAGCTAAAACAACTTATTTTCATATGATCCAACACTTATCCAGTACACAGTAGGAGAAAAGACATCCAAGTGCTCTTCAGAAAATTTAGATATAAAGTGTGTATTCTGCCTAAGTCTTTGAACAGCTACCAGATTAGGGATGAGAACAGTACTTTTCTTCTTATACTTTTCTTCTTATCCATCAAATCCTATTCATCCTATTAAAACTTACTTTCAAGCTCCTCACACTCATCACAGACACCTTCATTTGGAAAAAAACCTGAAGTTACCAAAAGATAGCATCTATTCAGTCCTCCAGACAGAATCACCCCAGAATTTATTTCAGTTTACTTTTTTAGTCCCTGCAGGATGCTCTGGTGTTCAGAAGTCCACAAAGAGACTGCTTGAACAAACTCACTACAATTTCCTTTTTCACAAAAGATCCCAGAAAGCCACCCAGGCCTGGAAAAGCCAGAGAGTTCTCATTCCGTCAGAGCCAAGGAAGGAAAAAGAGAGGAGTGGGGGATGAGCACTCCTGACCAGGAGATAAGTAAGTTTGGCTTTCCGTTCTTCTGTTTAGCAGCTCCCAGTCAGAATTAAAAGCATGACAGTGGAGGTGGAATAACAAAGAACAAAAACGTAGGGGAAAGAAAAGGACAGCAGGGAAAAATCTCGCTGACCTCCCTCAGCAAAGCTCTTCCTCAAGATGCAAGGAACTCTGCTGGCACAGAAAGTTAATTTAATTCTTCCTGCCCCGCCAGTCTTGACTCAAGGCCATTTGATTTCACAGTTCCAGTATCTGCAGTAGTTAACAAGCCATGCCATGCACTCTGCAGAGTGAAAAGCCATGACTGCAGCATGCCAAAGTCTAATCTGTGACAGGCATTCCCAGCGCTGGAACTCCACACAGCGCGCCTTGGACTGCTCGGCGCTGCGAGGCACCCAGTGTGCTCAGCCCGAACCCTGGGACCCAGGGATGCATCCTGAGAATGCATCCTGAGAATGTTCACCACCAGTGCAGTGCTAATCACCATCAGCATGCAGGTATAGGCTCTCTGCAGGATAAAAGGGCAGAAGAAAGCCTGTGTTTAGGTTGGACAGCAAGAACAAGATCATAGCTGGGAGGCAGAAAACCCATAAAATCGCTCCACTTAAAGCATACATACAGATTAAAAATTAACCCCTGCTGCCAAAAAACTGCACATAACCCCACCCACAGCTATACCTGCCTATGCAGGGACTGCCAGATGTAAGTGGAATATGTGCTCTGCTGCCCCACCAGCATGACCAACCAAGAGCCACCATCTCACATCTGTCCTACTCCCCAAAAAAGTGCCCAAGAAAGAGTCACCATTTATTATTGCTCTTGATGACTGGCTGTCATAGCAATCAAGGACTTCAGTGATTTTTTTGGAAGCTAGTCATCCTCCTCAGTATAAGAAGTCTTAAGCATCAGCCAGGTAGCTTGACCCAACTGTTGAGAGATGGAATAATGTGGAAACACAAATAACCATTGCTACTGCTGTATGTTTGTTCAGACCATACTGAAGAGCTCAAAGCTGCTTTACAGAAAATGCAACAAAAATGCTGCCCAGAAGCCATTATCCCCTCCAGTAAATGACGAGTCCACAGACAGTAATGTCTGCAGTCCTGTTTTGCCAACATTTCCATTACAATTCTCTGCTTTAATGAAGAAGTAACAAGATTAAATACTCTTTGGCTAGCAGACCTTCAAGTTCTCTTACAGTACATTGTATTTACATTACAATGTTAATGTTGCAATTCTTCTTGACTTTGAAAAGTGCAATGATAAATTAATTTACCTTTAAAATAAAAACTGTACCAAAAATAATTGTTTAAAATCTTCAAACTTATTCTACTGCTCTTTATAGAAAAAGTACATTGCTTATGCCATTAAAAAGAAAAGCTAATGCATTTTAGTAAGGTAAGAATTAATTGAATTTAAGAGAACTAAGCAGATCCCAGAAAAGGGCAGCTGTTTTCTCTGTACATAATATAATCATATGCTCTAGTTATGATGAAAATCCAGTTATTTTCTTCCTCTGAAAGGTATTTAGGGATGCCATCTCCATAGGGCCGGGCCCAGTGCCACAGAAAGCAAACACACTGTAGCTGATTAGAAGCCCTGCACTCCACTTAGGCCTGAAAACCTCGTGTAGGACCAAAGACTCAAGTTTGAAAAGCATCAGGATATTGAAAACAAGCCTTCACACATATTTTTAAATTATTAAATTAAAAAACTTAACCAACCAGCTAATAGTCAAATCTAAGGGGAACCTTCAAGCATTATATGCAATGTATGATGATAGTGACATGGGAAGTTTTGGGAACTCAGGGGTATTCATCCCATGTGTGTTTAACCATATACTGCAACTATTGGTGGAGGTCACCACTTCTGAGATTGATGGTAGAAACAGCACCCTGGAATCTTCTCTCTTCCTCTGCCAACTTACTGAAGAGGAACCCAGGGAACAGATAAGCTGAGACAGCCAAAACAAGGTTTCTTCAGCCTTTCCATCATCCTCAGACTCAGATTGCTTTACACCAGATGCCTGATTTTAATCATTGTCCATATGTCTGAGTAAGCATAAAGAATGCACTGCAGAGACAAGACTTGGACCTTCATGCTTTTTCTCAGAAAGCCTATACTTTTCTGCTTGTAATCACCCCACTGACAAGTGAATGATTATGATTTTCTTAATATTCCCAGGTTTATCTGCTGTGAGATGGCCAAATTAAATAAGTTAGTATCTTGAAGGACAAATGTACAGTAAGTACTGCTGCATAATATCCCGAGCCAGTAAAGTTCATTATTGAGTCCTAGAATAAAATATGACAGACTTTGTTATGTTATCTTTCCCAAGGTGTCACTACCAACCCAACACATCTTAGAACTTAATAAAGCCTGGCAGCCTCCAACTCATCCAGAACATGTAATTTTTTTTTCCTGCGCTGCTTTTTCTAATAACTGCTGCTGTTCTGCTCTTCTTGGGATGGTGGATGACAACCATCACACCTGCACACTGGAATGCAGCTGTCAGGGTAATTCCATCCAAAATTAAGGCAGTTCCATGAAAGCAAATGTTTAATACACACAGAAAAATATGGTGAACTGGTCTGTAGCACACTAACTGCTTTGAGTTTAGGGTCTTTTTTTTGTTACATTTCTTTCTTCTGCTTTTTCCTACCTGTATGGCACGAGCCCTGTATAGCATGTATCCCAGTAAATTGTCCCAATGCAGTTCAGAACTGCGGCACAGACTGTATGATTTGAGCAAGAAATGGCCTTAAACTCTGCATACTGCATATTGAGAGCTATGAACAGTATCCAAAGAATAAATAACATGGAAACCTGACATTTGAAAGTCAGTGAAAGCAAGCTTAAAGAGAAGAGTTATTTCTTCTTATTTATGGGACTCCATAAAGGTTTGAAGGTGTATTGTACAATACTGTATAATGACCAGGCCCACAATTCTGCTGGGAAGTGTTTTTCAAACGGCAGTTTTGGTTGCCAATATAAGAAATATGCAATGAAACAGAAACAGGTATTTCTAAAAAAGGGCTTTGGAAAATGTCTCCCTGTGCCCAGTATACAAAGCAAAGATAGATCTTCACTTAAACTGAGTTATATTTCATTAGTGTCTGCAGCTGCCTAACTTCTCTTCATCTTCTGTGGAGAGGCAGTGGACACCATTGTTAGTGACAATGACATCGTCTGCCAGTGATATCCAACTATGAATAAATTCAAAATCTTGTTGAATCAAGGTTTTCTGGCTAAGCTAACAGGATAAAAGATTCAAGAAACTATATTTGCTTTATTATCTGGAGCTAAGGTCAAGTATGCTGAAGCTTCAGGGATTTTTTTTGAAAGGTGAAATTGGACTAAACTCCAATTTAAAGAGACAAACTGACAGAGTAAAATATTTGTTTAGGACCTATCTAGTAATGTACCAAACCAAATCCACTGGAACTGCCTTTTGTGTTTATTTCTACCAAAGGAAAACAGAACCAAAAAAAAAACCTATCAACGTATTCAAATTCAAAACTGGATTCATGCACACTGAAAACTTCAGAATGCACAACTAACAACTAGCAGGCAAGGGGAAAGTGGTATTCCCCTCACTTTGGATGTTCGGTAAAAAAGGCTTCATTGACACTTCTGTATTTTCAGAAAGATGGTGGTTTTGCTTGTTTCTTCCAGTATATCACAAGATAATACTCAGCTGCTGGGTTTATGAGGTACTTGCAATTGTAACTCAACAGAAAAATCCTTTGTTATAAAGAGAGAACAAATAATGGGGATTTACAAAGCTGTAATTATACCGAGAGGGTTTATGCACAAGGATGTATTAAAAGAAATACCATACACAAAATAACTTTTTTAAAAAGAAATCCTCTGAGTATTATCACTCCTTATAATAAGGGCTCTTCTACCATAAGAGGGATTTTAAATGCATGCCATGCTAAAGGATGCCCGCAGACTCTGCCAAACTCCCCTAGGTAGGCTGAAGTTGGTAGCATATACCTGTTTTATGGTTAGCTAATGGTGATGAACAAGCAGAGCAAACCCTGAGCCCGAAACAAACCCCACTGCAGGCAGATGATGCACTCCAGCAGGCAGCCCCAGCACGTCACTGCTGCAAGCCTTGGCAGGGAGCGGGAGCAGAGCCCAAGGGGGAGCGCGCCGTGCCCGGCAGCCGCGCCGGCGGGAGCGCCAGCAGAACCGTGGATCCAAGAGCCCAGCCCGGCTGCAGACCTGGCTCCTGCAGGGATACCAGCACGAGGGACAACACACCCACTCAGTAACACCCCACCAAGGACAAAAACCATATTCTTGCCTTTGCACTGGTCCATCTGGTCATGAAAGGCATTTAGACACATGGGAGCAGGATGCTCTGAACCATGGGGACGCAGCCAGTATTTTGGATCGCCTGTTTCACCAGCAGTTTCTCGAGGACAGGTGTTCCTCGTGCACCCAAGACCTGTGGCTGGTTGCACAGCATTCCCCAGGGGACCCACTCCAGCTACAGCTGTGCCCTGAGAATGCTTTGAAGCTGGCTGGCAGCCAGCTTGTCCCAACAGTAAGAAAACACAAAAGCAAAGACGACTTCAAGCATCCCACTGTCTGAATTAAAGATGATGTCAGGCTTAACTTCAATATATTCCATGAGCAGAATGCAGCTGAGAAGTTATTTTACTATATGATGCACATTTTTTTATTTAGTAATGGTCACCACAGTTCCTACTCTTGTTAAGTCACAATGATTTCTACATCTCCTCACATGGAGCTGGGAATCACAAAGTCAAAATATTTTGTATAAATTTATTCTGAGATCATTTTGACCTTACTAGCTTATTGGTAAACTAAAATGGGAGAATCTCATAGTTAATCAAGAAAATACAGTAAATAAAATTGTAATTACTTTCCCAAACCTCTTGTCTAAGATCAGTGATTCATCTTCCTAGTTTAGATTTTTTAAATAACTGATTATTGGTATCAGTAACATGCAATTCTGTTTTTTTAAGGTTACACCTGAACACAGTGGAACAGTTGCTAGTACAATGCATGACCAAAAAAAAAAAATCCACTACTTTATTATTAATTGCTTTTCTGGAGACAGGCATTAATTAGATGGTCAAGGGAATTCCAGATCCATGCAAAAGATGCCAGTTTCACTAGTAATATGTTTCTCAATTATAACCTTTTTTTTAATATACTAATTACAATGTTTTGACTTCTGGCATGGATCCCTGAACCACTCAGGGCTGCAGGAAGGCAGTGGGACAGGAATGCACAGGGAGAAATGCAGTGGCAGGAGGCACTTGGAGCAAACCCAAGGCACAAGGGGGCTGAGTGGTCCCAGTTTGACTGGAGGGAGGAACAGGCAGCATCACCTCTACTATCCTTCCACAGCAGCATAAACTGGTGGTGATAGGAGATCACCTGCTGCAGAGGAGAGGGACAGGAGAATGGGGGACAGAGGCAGAGGTTCATAGTGTTCCAGCCTGATCCTGCTGATGCATGATTCCATGTCCACAGGAAAAAGTAAGACACTAAACATGCTACTTTCTCTCTTTTCCATTTCATTCAGACAATGTTTTTATAATTGTTTACTTTGTTGCTTAAAAGGAAGGAGTTCAAAAAGTGTTTGAACAATGCTTTCAGGCACATGGTGTGATTCTTGGAGATGTCCTGTACAGGGCAAGGAGTTGGACTCCATGGTCATTGTCCAACTCCATGGTCCCTTCCAGTCAGGATACTCTGTGATTCTATGACAAAGCAAGTAAATTTAAGTAAAATGTAAGCTAAGCTACAATGGATTAGAAAGCCACGCTTTCTAATGTAGCAAAAGCTCTTCTGGTTTGTAAAATTTTCAATTTTACAAACCAGAAGAGCTTTTGCTACATATAATATTTCAACTTTGGTGTTTGACCCTGAAATTAAAACAAAAAACAATCTGCGATTTTTGTATTTGGGATCAGTCATATGGACTACGCAATGGAAAAGCTCCATAATTTATCTGAATCATTACTTTATTTTGTTCTCTCATGGTTGCAATTGTTCATTGTTAATTAGATCCAGCCACAACAACTCATTGTGCAAAAGGCATACGCTGTTTTAATCAAAATCTTGGACGGCATTTTGGATGGCATCTTTAAAAACTTGGACAGAACACTCTGTGCTTTCCTCACCGATAAAGTGAGGAAAATTTTTTAACTATTATTAACTATGAACACATTATTAATAATTTTAAAAATTATTAACTATGAACACATCTTCCACTGGATGCTGACACTTACTATCAGATTATTTGATGAGCAGCTTCTTGTTTCATGGAACTATTTTATATTTCCTTCTGTTTTGTATCTGCTTTCTTCATTCAGAACAGTCATGAACTTAAAACCTGACCCATAGGACACATCCATGGTGAACTCTAAGTTTTTTAATTTCCATTTTATGCTGTGATGAAAATGATGCTGTAAACATAAAATCTGACTGTAACAGTCTCATCTGAAATCAGATCTTTTTATCTATAATGTTCAAATTATTTTCCCGATTGTTTTAGCTATTAAGAGAATTGACCAGTGTTTGGGAATGAAACACACCAACAATCTCATGCTTATGGACTGTCTTCACAGATGTATTTTGAAGACAATGTACTGGTTCAGATTATCCTCACAGGTAGTTACTGGTGACAAAAACCTGAACAATGTTTCCTTGGCAGAAATAAACACAGCACACCACTTTTATCTATCAATGTATACATTGTGATTCAATGAAACTTTTGATTTTGAGGCTGCTGCTTTAAGAACCTCTGTTAGGTCTTACATTTTTCTTTGTAAGATTTAGTTTTTTCTTTTATGTCAGGCTGCTTAGCAGCTTCATGTTAGAGTGAGTCCAGAGGAGGCCATGGAGATGATAAGAGGGCTGGAAAACCTCTCTGATGAAGAGAGGCTGAGGGAGTTGGGGTTGTTCAGGCTGAAGAAGAGAAGGCTCTGGGGTCACCTTGGAGCACCTTCCAGCACCCATAGGGAGCCTACGAGAGAGCTGGAGAGGGACTTTTTACAAGGACAGGATAAGGCAGAATGGCTTTAAACTGAAATAGAGTAGGCTTAGATAAGATATTAAGAGGAAATCCTTTACTGTGAGGAGGCACTGGAACAGGTTTTCCAGAGAAGTTCTGGATACCTTAATAACCCTGGACATATTCAATGCAAGGCTTTGAGCAACCTGATCAAGTGGAAGTCATCTCTGCCCATGGCAGGCCCCTGCCAACCCAAACCATTCTATGATTCTGTGATTCCATGAAATAGCCACAAAAATCAGCGTTGTAAGTGGTGTAAACAGAAAATTACAGGGGATTCTATGTTGCAGTATACAAAACAGTGGAACCTAACACACTGTCTAGCCATCAGTTATGCCTGCTTTCCTTCCCCTTGCATTAATACACGCAATAATAGCCCAATTGTTTTATAATAAATGACATTATATCATAAATTATATTATTATCACACTGTATTATGTAATTACAGATGTAAAAATCTGATTGATTTTAATCTTCTAACTTTTTAAAACTATTTAAAGCTCTCAAATCTAATTTCTTATTAAATCTAACAAGCTCAGTTTGAACATACAAGTGGTGATTTTGGATGCCTGGGCACTTCTCTGACCAACTGAAAAGTCTTTAATGGAATCTTGTTTCCAGTAAGAACTGAATACCATCTTTCAGATGTTTTAGGTTATGCACTCTGAAATGGCCTTACTCCAAATCATGAGTCACTTTTGAAAATTTAAGATCCTGTGTCTAATCCAGCAAAAAATAAATTCCTTAACTATTATCAGAGTAGCACCATAATTTGGAGAAAATGAAAGATCACTTTGGCTAGTTTCTTTCCTAAAGCAAAACAAAACACAACAATCAAGGTTTTAAATTGGCCAGTTAAAAACAAACAAATAAACACAAAAATAAGCCTCTTTCTTAAATGAAGAAAAAAATATTTTAGATTGCTCCCAAATTGAACAGCTTCTGTCTGTGTTTCAGAAGAAAAATCATAATAGCAATAACAAAAGTTTGTCTCCTTTTTTGACATGGCACGTAATGCTACATCAGCCCATTTCGAGTACTGTGCCTCTGAAAGTTTAAACTAAACATTTCATATTTTTATGACTGAATGTAAATGCTAAGGATCAAAATTCCCCAAAATTTACCTAGTAAAATTAGCATAAGTAGCAGTTTGAAGAATTGACATTCCAAAACTCTTAAAACTCTGCTTTGCCCAGAGAAAAGACACTGAAAAGGAGAGACTGATGAAACAGCAGCCTGCTTCCTTGTCACACAAACTTTTATATCTGTAATTTCAAGCAAGTTCTGCAAAGCGACTGATAGACATAGTGTTTCAGGGAAAAAAAAAAAAATCAACATAGCTGAAATTGTGTTGGTTGAATGCTACAGCACAGCGCACAGCAGACAGCAGCTCTATATGCCAGCACAGCAGGAAAAAAACTCAATTGCTTTTAATAGACAGGCATTTAGTGCAACTAGTACAATCTGGAGTGACATTTTCCCCTGTCTATTATGTAAGCTGAAAGCCAAACTTGTGCTTTTATATAGTGTATTGCCTATCTTCAACACACTGCCTTATCAGCTTTCTCTCAATTTTTAAGGTATTTTAGTAACAAGGAATCTTATCACATCTTTGAGACTCCTCTTAATATCCTATTTTCTTCCATTCTGTGCTCATGTTGCCACACAGACAGGCCTCAATAGGAGCTGTTCTTTGTTCAGTTAGCACAGTTCATATTCTATGTCTAGAAACCTCTCTGAGAATTTTAACTCTCCACAGAAAATAATCTAAAAGGCAAAGAAAAATCCAGAAAACTCAAAGAAAAGAAGAAATCAAAAGACGAAACAAAGAAAAGATGGAATTTAAAAACTGAAAGGCAGTCAATCCATTTTAACAGCATCATTCTCTAACACCTCTTTTTTGAAATTTCAGGAAAAGAGGAGAAAAAGCAAGGAAATGGGTAGTTAGAGGCATCACCATTTTTATATCTCAGGCATCTTCCAGAATGTGTGAACGTCTACCTTCGCAACAGCAATTATCCCTGACAAGATTTTCAAAATGGCACTCAGCCTTAGGGAGACCAGAGCTTCCTGCACAAAGAGCAAAACAGATAATGACAGACTTGCTCTGCTAAAACAGGAGTTTATGACTCCAAGATAGTTAAATTAATAATTCTTTTCCAATCTTTCTGCCCATCTATCTACTGTTACTCACCTCTGTGCTGCCCCTGGAAAAAGCTGATAACTTAACCAGTAACCCTTTCAAGATAACCAGCTCTGATAGACTGACTTGCCTTTAATATATTTTGATAGACAAATAAAGCTGTCTAAGTGCCAAGGAGTCTGCATATTTAAGATTCAGTTCTCAAAGAAGCGAGTGATTAAAATCTAGTGATTTTGCAAGACAAGTTCATAAGGGCTATAAATACAACACATAGCATCAAAAGGCCTCGCCAGCCAGACAGCCGAATACCAGAAGGAGACACAAGGCATAAAAGAAATCAAACCTTCAAAAACAGCGTACCAAATTGATTAGGCAACACTGGAAGAATGAGTCTTACAGGAGACACTTTATTGTGTGTATGTGCCAAACATGTTTATGATTTCCCCTAAAAGACCTATCTTGCATTATATCCTGGTAGTACTTCAGGAGTTTGTGTCCCACCTGTGTATCGCACAATAAACAACACTGCCTCCATTAGAAGAGTGTCCCTCCCAGGTACAAATCACCTCCTGCAAAGGCACTAAAAATGTCCTACCCCGATGCTTCCAGAGCTGCACCATGAGCAGGAATCTCTGACTTTCCCAACCTGAAGCAGGAGCATTCAGCCTGTACGCACAGACAGCACTGCAGAGCTTGTTGGACTGCCTGTGGGTGCAAGGGAGGTGCTGGCCACTCACCCAGCTCTACAGCCCATGATGCAGTCTGTAGATCTCCCCCTCTCACTCACAACTGCAGGTCTGCTGAGCCATGCCACTGATGCTGCCCAGTGCATTGGACAGAGAGCCCCCTCCATTGAAGCCCTCTGCCAGGAGCACCGAGGGCATGTAAGGCAGCAGCAGCACAGCACTAGCTCAAGGAGCACCCACGGTGCCATGCCCAGGAGGTACCAATGCACAGCTCTCCCCTGACACAAAACCCTCCCATAAACAGAGCAGAGCCCAGGAGTGCCCCTGAGAGCCATCCTGACACAGGATCGGGAAAAAAGTTTGAAAAAGCCTTACAAGAGGACAGAAATCTATGAAACTGCTAACAGATTCACTCAGAAACCTCAAGATGCTCCTCCACTGCTCATGCAGGGAGCAGTGACTGAAATTTCAAATATGAAATATACCATCTACCCTACACCAGACAATGCTCTTCGTTTGGTATTGAAATTTATTACAGGGGCTGAGACTTCCTATGCCCACTAGCTGGAAAGAGCTGTGAAACCAGCCCATGCTC
The DNA here is from genome assembly GCF_028551555.1 of Melozone crissalis. Classification (NCBI taxonomy): domain Eukaryota; kingdom Metazoa; phylum Chordata; class Aves; order Passeriformes; family Passerellidae; genus Melozone; species Melozone crissalis. The sequence goes on from NW_026535794.1 coordinate 39,235,156, forward strand.
TGCCTTTTTTCATAAAATAGATGCTGAATAAGACAAGCAATGGGAAAAAAAACACCTTAAGCTCAGCACAAAGATATTTTTTTCATTACAGCACAAAAACCACATGGCAGGGGCATGTTTCCATTTAGCTTTCTTTTTGTTGGTTCTTCTTTTATATCAGGTGTCGAGCTGGTGAGGCTGACAGTCGCCCTCATTTACCTGGCAGACCCCAGCTGCAGGTAAGGTCTTTATATCATGACAGTGCTGCTAACATTTTCCCTCTAATTATTTTTGCTCAGTATTCTATTCTCCAGGTCCAAAAGTAAGGAAGAGCTTCAAACACTTGGAAGAGGTGCCTCATCCTAAAGAGAATTATCCAGAAAAACTGCAATTCAGAACTAATAAAGCCTCATGTCTTTTCTACAGAGGTTTTTTGAGTCCTATATGCAAAGGAGAGTTTTTCATTTATCAGGCAGCAGAAAGGGAAGGGCTTTCTACCAGGTGATTTTGAAATTCTTGGTCAAAGGTTAACTTGGTTTTTAACTTCAAAGTACAGAAAAACAGGGAGGTTGAAAGAATACAGTAAAACTTCAGAGGGATATTTCCAACCTGAAACCAGGCTATGAAGGCAAGTAAAGCTGCCTTCTGTGCTACACCTTTCCTTGCTCTTGGTTTCACAGGCAGCTCCTAAAAAGGGAAAAGGCAAAGTCCGTTTGGGAAAGTTTAAAATATAATCAGATTCTTCTGGCTCAGAGCACCAAAGGTGGAAAGGCAGTTTCATTAATTAAGATCTGAACTTCTGCTTCGACTTCAGTTTTTCATAATGCTACTAGATATTTTAAAATATGGTACTCATTCATTGCAGGGTGCAGCACCCGCAGGGCAGTGAGTAATGGTTTTACCCTTGCTTCAGTACTGGCAGCAGCATGTTGGACTGGAAAATGAACCTCTATTTCCTATCTATTTTTATAATCAGTTTATCTGCCATCTCCTTAATTCTTACCCCCACATGCACACGAGAAGCAAAACATTTGAATCTCAGTTCTAGGCTGAGACGCGCTCACAGCATCGACAGCTCACCGGCGACACTGACTTGGGGCTGAGGACAGCACTTGGCCCCAACCAGTACATCTGTGGTCTCCATGAAAAATTCATGAGCTAAATCTTTTCACTTCTTCTCTAAACAGGAGACAAAACGAGAGAGTCATCACTTAGTCAGCCAGGGAATGATTCAAAATCTAAACCTAGGATATCATGTTAAGGAAAGTAACTGGTAATAGATACAAAGTATATTTTCTTCCCACAGCAGGAAAAAAGGACAAGATTAAGTTATTCTATTTTTGCCTTTTTTTTTTTTTTTGTTGCTTCCATTAATTGAAAATGTATACAATACTCACTAAACATAGCAGTAAGATACCAGACACAAAATAGAAACCCAGAGTATTTCTATGCCCCGATATATTTTGCTGCAGCCTTGAAGTCATAGATGTTACTGCGTTCTGGTTTACTTGCAAGCTTTCCTGTTTCCTGAAACACAAACATCATTTCTGTATTTTGTGACTAGCTCTGTATTATGAGGTGATATTAGCTGAGGAGGTGGCAGCTGGCAGGAACTTTTGATTCGAAGGGTCCTTTCTAACTGATACACACAGAGCTCTGTATTAGCTCTCACAAGATGCACTGTTTACTAAAGATGATTACCCACGAGTAAATAATGAGTCATGATATCCTCAAAAAAGCAAACACACAGAGTTAAAGAATAATTTTTAACATGGGTAACCAGACAGCACTGAAAATTGAATCACTTAGGTGCATTCGTTCTAATTAAGTGCTAAAAACCAGAAAAGCTATAGAAAATAGACATAATTATATAAAAATATGTTGGAAGATCTTGAAAAGCCTGTATCTCTTTTCATATGACTGTAAAGCACCATTTACAAATGGGTAACACAGAAATAGGTACATTTATTCTTAAATATATGCAGGTACAAACAGAAAAGAGATTTTTATTTGGACAACACAACACAAACAGACCATGGTAATTTTGTCATTCTTGATGGATTACTACTCTATCCTTACAAACAATTCAGACCAAACATATTGGAATTCAGGCAAGAAAGCAGCACAAATTTAACACCATAATAATAATAGGGATGCAAACTGCTCATTTTTATTATATGCTATCTGATGACCTCCTAGCACTTTGGGAATTTAACATCAGGAAATTCACCTCCAGACAATCACCAACAGTGGTGAAATAGTCTCTCCTTCATTATTGCTACTCCCATTTGTATCTTACTTCTAATGCTACCTTACACATTTCTAAAACCACCACCAGGCTCCAGAAGTTCCTCAGGGGAGTATGATGACAGAATGAAGATTATGAAAAACAAGCTTACATCCACTATTCACCTGTAAGGATTTTGCCTGAAACAGTTTGCTCCCAGACATTCTGCAGAGCCACCCAGACACCTGTGAAGCTCATCAGCAGTTTTAGAAGACAAATTAAATTGTATCTAGTGATCCTTTGTGACTTTGCAGTAGCTGAGAGTGGTAGGTCTGGAGTAACAACAAGACTTAAAAACCATAAACATACTCTACTAGAACTGTGACTTTTCATTTAATCTTCTGAAATGTTTCCTTGTAAGGACTATATAAGAACAAGCTGGATTCTTAAAAAAAATTTAAGAACAACAAGGAATTACATGAATATAGGAAACACCAAGCACCTAACTTGCTTTCTTTGTGAACACTTGTTAGAAAAAGATCCAGTTGAAATGGGTGTTGTCCAAATGTTAGGACTAATGCTCTTCATTTAGCGTGCTACATTCTGAAATTAAGGATGTCAGGATATATAGCTGAAAAATTCACGAGAATAAAAGAGTCCCATTGGATTTCTTTGCACTGAAAAGCACTGAAGTTCTACCATGACACCTCTGCTCAAACCCAAGTATGACCACCCCATTTTGGGGAGTGCTGCCCAGCTGGAATATCAAGCAACTAGAGGAAAAAAAGCCGGCAATTCTGACATGGTAGCTTTTCCCCACTTTCTTCCCTGTCTGCTTCTCCTAGCATTGGTCTTGAAATGTAATCTCTCGTGCTTTGACCAACCTACAATCTCCATATAGTTAGTCACAGTTCAGATTTTTTATTTTAAATTAAATTAAACTTGTGTTAAATTAAATGTAACTTGTGATTTTAAATCACAAGTTTCACGAAAGCTGTCGTAACGTTTTGAACGGTGTTTCTTTTGAGAAGAACCAAACAGCCAGTGAGACGGCCAACCACAGCATGGATCCCACAACCTGCCCTGCAACTTTTCTAAATTACAGACACACTTCTGAATTAGGGTCGCAGATAACCTGCAATTCTGCAAGGTCCTCCTCCTTTTCTGGCTGAGTGGTGATTGTTAAGATCTCTGAAGAGGCACGGAGTAGCTTTAGCTGCCAATGTTCCTAATAAGAGAGATGGCACTTCTTCCCTGACAAGCCACAAACCTTAAAATACTACCAAAAAGAGAAGGAAAAGGAAGAAAATATCAGTGCAATCAGAGCACTTCAGCTAGAATAAAGACTCCTTTAGGGCACTTTAACTTCCAGTCTGAAGCTTAAAGGGAAAATTAAATAAAATCTAAAATGTCACACAGGGCTTATAAGATTGCATATGCTTACTTTAGGCAAATACCACTGAATCCTATTTTTTGCTGTATCTTGCTTTATATTATTGCATATGTTTAACTGAGGAAAAATATTACACTTAAATAAGGAAATACTTCAATGTATTTTCCTTCCTCCTTTCCATGATGGAAATGCCTCATATTTCCAATGTTGTTACACTAGAGTTAAATTAGGTCAAAGGCATTTAGTGTTCAAAACCAGGACATATCACTAATACCAAAAATGATCATGGAAGAGGGGACCTTAGTAGGTGCCTACTCCTCATTCTACCAAATTTTTATCGTTCTATAATTCACAGCTGCTGGTGCTTTACACAGCTTAATTCCTATCGACCACTCCCAGGGTGGTAATACCATCACACATGAACCAAAGTCTAGGAAGTAAATCGCCTTGTTAAAATTTTCAAACTCCTCATTTTTTGCAGTAACCTTTCACCAATTCTTTCAGTAAATACAAGGTCACTAATGGAAGTATACAGACAGGGTGTGTATATATGTGTGTGTGCATCTATATATATATATACACATATTTGCAGTCTTTTCTAGTTTAATTCTTGTTTCACACTCTATTATTTTTCAAAATCTTGCCTGAATTCTTTGCTGCTTAATCTCTTCTGGTTAGGAAAAAAAGACTAAATAAGGAGCAGTACACAAAAGGGAATGCAGTGTTCTAGGACTGGGCTTGTGTGAGCTACAGGAAAACGGTACAAAACTGAGAAGAGCTGGGATAGCTGTAGCATGACATCATGACCTCTGTTTACAGCCACAAATTACATCAGCAAAGTAACAGTGTTCTGAGTGACCCTGCATTGCTTAATTTTCATTACTGTGCCTGTCTTCACTTTACTGATTCTAGTAATTTCCTCCAATTTGATAACAGTCTAACAAACACATACTCTACACGTCCAAGCAGAAGACCCAATTTTACTGTCAACACAGCCAGATCAAAGCAGCTAACCTGTTGTGGAAACAGCATGGCCAACACCCTAATAATGCCCCAATTTCTTCTGTTAATCAAAGAGATAAAATTATTCTTAATTAACAATGTGTAATTCGGCAGAAACATAACTTGAACATAAGTGCTGAAAGAAAGTGAAATTCATTAACTCAAAAATACAATGTGTTTGCTCCCAGAAATTCAGCTGCTGATCTACAAAATGTTCAGAAGATACAAAAATACGTGCTATGCTGCACATCCAGAGATAATAGGACAGAACAGTATCTTAATTCAGTAGGTTTTGCTCTATTTGTTGAATTACATAATGTTGATTAGAGGACATTAGCTTGGATTACAAAGAGAAGAGCATTAATTGCATTCAGTATCAATACCACTGGCTAACTGACATATAGGAGTATAAGGAGCCTTGAGTTTTCACAAACTTTCACCAAGTTTTTCATAAAGATATCAGTAAATATGAAATGCAACAATATTCAACAATGAGATTCCACATTATAACAGAAAAAGTAAAAATAGAACAAAACCAAAGCCTAAGGTAAGGGTCAGAAAAAAAATACATAAGAGCATGGTATAAATTTAATCCCCAAATCAAGATATTAGACTTGCCATATACACAGATGCAGATGGCTGGGTATACTGATTCCAAATTTAGCACTGTAGATAAAATTACTTCCATCTTAAAAACACCCTGTAAGCAGATAATTTTGCTCAGAAAACTGTTGAGCTTTGGAAAACAGCAAGCTTGTATCACCTACCTTTATCTTTGCCTTTCTCGATTCTCCAGCCATAATAGCCACTGAAGACAATCTCATAAAGTTTCATTTTGGAGTGCTGACCCCGATTTCAAACATTGCAGGAAGACATGCATTTATTTAACACATGTAATGCTGACCCAATTTAAAAAATCATTGCTGGGATCATTGCTTTTTCTTTCTGACTTTTCACTTCTGGGCACTACTTAAGGTCATAATCTGCCTGTAATATTCACTGAGACTTTTTCACACGGAAGTGAGGCAGTAATTCCACCCCTTTGATATTATTAAAAAGGTAGCTTGTTCACCACTGGGAACATCACTGCATAAAACACAATTCCAAGTAAACTGACAGTATAGCACCGCAAAGACTGCTGGCTGTAACTTACTAGCTCAGATTTGCTATGCTGAGACAGAATATAAAAGGTGTGACACCAGACATCATTTTTTCTGACTCAAAACGTATCCACCAAAAAAATGCAAAAAGCATGCAGCAAACACGAATCCCTGAAGATTATCCTCACAGATACAGATAACCTCAATAAAAGTTAAGCGATTAAACACTAACTTCTGATCTGTCCATCTGCTTTCCCCACTTTGTCCTGCTCTCCACATGGGAAAACAGGTGAGGTCTTGAATTACTCATATATAGCTCTGTAGTTTTGCCCACACCCTTCTTCCTGTTACACCATCACCCAAGTGTTGTGAAATCTGGAGCTCCTAACAGAGATTGCAGATTTTAACTTCACACAGCAATAGGTAAAAGCTTAGTCCTGTTCTATCACATGCCTTGTAACATCTGCCAGCTTGAATCTCTCAAATTCTTCCTGCCTAATGCTCTTTCTGAGTTTAAATATTTCTTCTCTTAAAGAAGAGAAAACCCAACACTGAGGTTTCCATAGTCCTAATTTGCAAATTGTTTCAAGCACTTTTAGATTAGATTACCCTCCAAAGCAAACAGAGTAATGCCATACTACTCTCATGTCCCAAACACAGACGGTCCTAACACTGTGCAGGGCTCACAATGCCTTTGCTTCTTTCAGCTGCCCATGCTCACACAAACAGCTTTCACTGACTCCAGGAGATCTTTGAAAAAGTATGGGATGTTCCACCCATCCAGAGCTATTTAAAGGAGCAAGACCTAAAGAAATATTGACAAGATTTGGCATGATGTATAAGGAAGCACTTAGCAAGTAAACATTAGAAAAGAAAATCAGTCTGTAGATTTGATCTTGTAGATATGGGCTTCAGTGGCAAAAGTCTCCCTTTACATATCTTTCGCACACCATCAAATAATTAATTCATCTGCAGAGACTTGTGATCATCAAAACCGACTACAGCTATATTTATACAGACATGTTTGGAAGAGGCTGAGGTCAAGTTAAATTGGCTTGGAGTTGAACTTCACAAAGAGGAGTCCAAGCTTTTTGTCTTATTGCACACTATGTTTGCGCAGCCAGCAAGCAATACACTGTCAGCAATCCAATTCCCCTTTTCCTTCTATCTCCACCATAAATTGATGATCAACCTTCCTGCTAGTTCTAAGCTGAGGGAATAAACTGTTAAAAATATTGAGAAATTTTTTTTTTCAGGAAAAAGGCAGCCTGCACTGTTATAGTAAAACACAGGTCAAACTAATGTAAACTTCTATTATAGGCATGAGTTTCTAGCTGCCATTTGTGGATGAGCTCTATCTATGAGCAAAGGTAAAGAGATGTCTGGTACATGCCTGGCTGCCAGCCAGTGTCCACACTGGTCCCCACAGGGCTGCCTCGTGAGCAGGAGTAGCAGTAATGGCACAGGGAAGATTGCTTGAGCTCAGGTTTTGTGGCTGCAATTCCAACACTTTCTTGCTTTCAGAACTTGGGTTTCTTGCTAGAGAGACAAGTAACCCTAGAAAGAGACTTCTGTAAATGCACTGGGAGCCAAACTGGACAGCAAAGTTTGAGGGAGAGGGGAGGGCAAAGGTTCACAGAGTAGTCTGCTTATGTAAATTTATCTCTTTACATTTACATTCGTATGAGCAAAGTATAATCAGAAAATTACTACTAAACAGCAGGCAAGTTCTGGCTCCTTTTTAATCCTATGATTCTTTCTATGGGATCAAAGGCAATGATCCTGAGAATTGGCCTCTTATGTGAAAGGTGAGAGCATGAATTCTCTTTCTAAGTTTTAAGTAAGCTCATAACTCTGATCTGTGCATGGAAAATATATTTAGAGCACCTTTTAAAATTACAGAGGAGCTTCAGTAGTTTGTGTAGACAGAAGCTCTGTTAATTTGGTATAAATTCATAATTTTTTTTTACTCTCTTTAATTTATTATGGGGAAGCCTGGCATACCAGCTTAATTTGAAAGTGTGCTTTACACTTTCCATTGAATTAATCTACCTTAAATTATTCTGTACTTCCCTCAGCTCTATCAAAGAGAACTGCGATTCTCTTTCAAAACGTTTTCAGAAAATTTCAGTCAAGGAATGCCTGAGGCTGCAGACTGTCCATTCCACCACCTGCTCAATCAAGCAGGGCCACCTGCAGCAGGTTGCCCTGGACCATGTCCACCTGTTTTTTAGTATCCCCAAGGATGGAGGTGTCACAATGCCCTCTGGGCAACCTGTACAAAGAGTCATGCTATTTCTGCAGAAGTAGCAAAGGAAATGTTTAGAGTTGGGCTTTTTTCTATATGCCAAATTTTAAATTTTTTTTCTTTCAACTATTTAAATTCTATTCATTGGAAGAGGACCAGTAATTTGGAAAGGAAGGACCTTATGACAAGGATGAATCCTGCTGTCCCAGTGAAAATAATAGTCTAGTCAAAAAGGGAAAGTGGCTTGCCTAAGTTTATGTGTACTTCACAAACATTTCTTGTAGTATGTGGGAAAAAACCCCCATGTTTCATCCAGATTCTGGAATTTATAAGCTAGCATGGATTTTAGAAGATATTAAGACATCTGAAAAGAGAAGGGAGTGCACTCCATATATGTATGGTTTTCCATGTACATGGTTCCATGCAAGGAAAGTGGTGCTGAAGGGAAGCCACTGCAGAGCCAAAGCAAGGAGACTTACCCATGTCACTGCAAGTAGGATGGAGAGATGAGGATGGCTAGCCCAGGGAACTGCTCTCTATAGACAGTATGACCAGAGCCCTTCCTCCCTTGGGAATTACAGAATCCAGCACTTTCCTTTCCCCAGGTCATGCTATTCCCTTTCATGCCTAACCTCCAAGCACAGAAAGCACTTCCCAAATCTAAGAGAGCGCTTTGATATGAGGTCTGTTGAAGAGATAACAGCAGAAGATCCTTCTGCCTTGCAAAACACACTCCCACCATCCACCCACTGGAAAGTCATGGCCAGAATGGCTGCGAGCGCATTCCCCGCATCCTACCGTGAGAGTGGCAGCGGCTGAGATTCATCTTCCCTGGGCAGAGGATGAAAGCACACAGGCTTCCAGGGAGGCCTGACTATCAGAGCAGTCTCTGGGTTCTCCCAGAGTTCAATGCAAATTAAGACAGCTGCCATCAAGATGGTATCTTGTGCAACAACCTACTCGGCAAGAAAGAAGGCTTCATGCATTTTTGGAGGCTACAGAGGCTCACCATTTATGTCCAAGTCTCACAGCACGGGGCAGTGCTCACATGCACAGCCAGCAGAACTGCCAGGTAAGGCTGCCAGGCAGGGAGATGCCAAATGGCAGTGAAGACAAAAAAACCTCAAATAACTCAATACTCAGTAATGCAAAAAGTCAAGAAGGCAAAAGCACGGGTTCTGGTCAACAAAACGGCAAGTGGCACTCCTTGGGCTTATCCCTTCTGGTGGCAAGAAGATCCTGTAAGAAAGAACCAGGTGCATGGCAGCTGCCCTCAACATCAGCTAGATTCAGAACTGTGACAGGATGACAGTGCCAAGTGACAGGATGTTCTAAGGGGAAAAAAGGTCAAGGATGCTATCTCCATGCATAAGACTCTTCAAAAAAATGAAATGTCTCTAGCATCCCTCTCCCATTTCTGGCAAAGGAGAAAAGTGTGAAGTGTCTGAGGCATGGGACTAGGGGCAGGGGAAACAGGAGAAGCAAGAGAAATAAAGAGAGCTAAACAGTTTGCAACAATTAAATAAAAAGTTGGGTGGTCAGGTTAGATACCTTCATGGTGCAGAGGTGATTTTCAACTAAAATTTACAACCTGTGAAAAATTACTGTTACACATGTGTAATGCACAGGCAAGGACCACACGCCCACAATATTCTACATAACCAACTGCACTCCCTGTGATCTGATCCCAAGTTTCCTGGTTTTAAAATAAATTTAAGAGGAGGTTTCAAGGATGGCAATTGTTACATAGGGTTAAACACCCTGAAAAGAGATGTAATACCATCCATGGACTCTAAAGCTTAGTTTACCTGCATATATTCAAAGAGGCCTGAATTAAAGCTGCATATCAAACCCTAATTATGGTATTTCTTCTCCTTTCTTTAACCTTAATAATCAGCAACTTCTACAGTTAAATAGTTGCTCCAAATCCTCTAGCCCAAGCTGTTTTATTCTGGTCACATAGAAAATTTCAATAAAATAAATCACTTCAGTAAGTCACATCAGTGAATTGGGCACAACACAAAATACATGCAGTTCAGCACTGCACAGGAAGCACTCTCTGTTCCAGACACAATTTTCTCTGTATTTTTAGAAATAAAATTATACTTTAATATTTAATGAAGTAATTATTTTGCTTTAATAATTAAATTTGTCACAAATACTCTGCAGGGGAATATTCTTTCAGTGCATATGTGCGTGCTCATGTATATTCTGGAATTACATGGATACAACCCTGTACAGACTCTTTCCCTGTTTATCTAACTGGATAATGCATTTCACCTTATCTTCTTTTAATGAGAAAAAATGCAGTGTAGAAAGCAAGACACCTAACTTATAAAATAAGGCTCAAGATAAACCCTTCAATTTCCTGAAGGGAGGAACACAGTTATTTTAAGAATTATACATAAATGCTACAGCTCATAATTATACTTTGAAGCACCTTGCACACAAACATGCCACATCTTTTTTAAGATGTATGAAATATTAAAAATAAAACAGAGCCAGGGACAAGCTAATAAATCATGGGAATAAAACTATTTTAATGTAAAGCTAGAAAACACAACAAAGTCATATGAAGGCAATCCCACCTGTCAAAAGTTGCAAGAAGGTAGGCAAATGAACCAGGAATGATTTTGTGCTAAAGGTCAGAGGAAAAAAGCAATGCTAAAGAAGAAATAGCTTAAGTTTATTAGTGGTCATTCTTTCCACTGGTAGGAAACCAAGCAGCAGCAGCAGCACTCCACACCTGCCAAAGCACAGCTGGGCTGGAGCACATGGCAAGGAGCTGGCACAGTGGAATCAAGAGAAACAATGCAAAGAATGGGAGGTGTGGAGATAACAGGATACTAAAGGGGGCCAAGGTGCAAAACCAAGTCAGGGGAAGAAAGATGTGAAGGTCTGCAAATGAAAATGTAAGAAAGGAAAAGGACCACAGTTCAAGAACCTTGTACAGATGTAGATAATCACAGCAAACATGACACACAACTCAAGGAAGCCAACTTGCAATGGAGATGAAAGAAGCTCTTCTTACCCACAGAAGTATATTTTTTCTTGTGAATGTTTTGAAAATGGTTCATCCATATGCATGTCACTAAGATATCAGTTAGTGAGCAATTGTTCAAGGATCCAACTACTTACGTAGCTGACAGATTCTTCTAATTTTCTTCAAAGAGCTCCTTTATTTTCCTACACCACAGCTGTTGCAAAGCACATCTTACTGTCAAGCAACATTGGTGCTGTACCTGTGGCATGCAGTTCATGCCAACCAACTCTCGTGAGGTATCCAAGACAGTTAAACATCAAAAATGAAAAAAAAAAAAAATTAGCAGGTGAGCAGAATGAACTTCTGCCCGAGATAAAACAGTAATCATTGTGTGTGCAAACATACAAGTGATTTGGTTCTACATGTACCAACTTCACTCCACCCAGAAGAAGAAAGACTTACACTTGGTTTGACTCTAAATACACTTGATGAGACATTGATCTTCTTGCTCTCTTTTCTACCTTACTGTTAGGCAGCTTGATAATCAGTCCTTTCATTTCTTCCAATGGAAAAACAGAACCCTAACTTATTGGGTAAGGTTCACCAGAGGACACAGAACAGTTCTGTAGTCTAGAATGATCACACTGCTTTCATGCCTATAATCTAATTATAACATAAGAGTATTTTAGTGCATCAGTAAAAATTATTACAGCTTCTCTATATTTAAGACACGTGAGGACACGAAGTATTTTTTAAACTGTGGTTTAATCCTTTGTTCTTTCATTAGTTCACTAGTTTCACAGGATATTTAATTTCTAATAAGCTAAAATGGGTTAGAGTAAAATGAGAATTTTTATTACCAAAGGCATTCAAAATTGAATACTCAGGTTAAGTTTTGTATGTCAAAAAAACCCATTTTATTTGCTTTCAATTTACTCCTCTCTAGTTGCAGGCTTACGTGCACTTTGGCAGTGTGACCATACACTGAAAAGGTTAACAACAGACACAACTTTTCCAACCAGTCTTTTTACTTGCATTGTCCCCCTACCATGACCATATTTAAATTAAGTAGTTGTGATGAATAGTGGAAACAATCTCATTCACGTGTTGTGAATTAAATGAGAGAAACAACTTATGCAAGACTCAATTACTTTATTCAGAATGTCCTCTTGGACCACATACAACTGATGGAATAACACAGAATTAAAGGAATACAATTGTTTAACCTTTACACAGAAATTTATAGTCTGCCCTTGATTTTAATGACGAAGGTTCTCATAACACATGCAAACATTGTTTGTTTAGTTATCCCTGTACAACACATAAAATCCTAGCTCATCCCTAAGAAGGGAGATTATTTCTCCACTACGCCGTTAATGACAAGTTTAAAAAACACCAGCAGTAGTACTGCCACATTAGTGACCATGTGAATTATTCTGCTAACCCTTTTGATGGGATAAATTAAGCCAAGGAGTTCCCGGGACTAAGACTTCCTCACCCACCCAGAGGCATTCCTTCAGTTAAGCAGATATAAGGAAAGCACCTTGGTGACTTGGCAGAATTCTGCTGTCATACACCTGAAGAGTTACCAAACAGCTTTTATTTATTTACTTAAATGAGGCCATGCAGGAGAGAATCTAGTATTACACACATAGCCATTTCTGATATTTGGAAAGAAGGGAATGAAGATGAATAGTGGAACTATTAGGAAAATCCTTCCTGACTGATCCTCCGACCATTGCTGACAGTGAATTCACACATTTGGATCCTGGCCATAATCTCTGCAAACCCTAGGCATGGATGTGCTGCCTCAGTCCCTGCAGGTAGGTGAAGAATGCCCCAGCACTATCTCCACTCTTCCTCCAGAGGCCAGATTCTCATGTGTTTTGGAAATCCCACAGGAAAAAGGACAAGATGGAGAAAAGATGCAGCTCTGCACTGCTACCCTGCACCTTGCAGGGTGCTTTTTGCCACAACAGCCATCTCTCATTTAAGAGCAAATTAGTTTGGCTGGGAAGATTAGCACTTTCCAAGTACTAGGAGGAAATCCAAGGCATGAGGGCTCACAGTGATTGTGTTTCACCTGCCTTCCCTCATCTCAGCCTATTTACCTGAGCTTCTTTCACATGCATGTCTCTTTTGCCTTCTTCTACTCTAAGTAACAAGCAAACCCCAAATCAGTGAACCAGAATATGATGGTGGAGAGATAATGAGCTCCAGAATTTCCTTTTCCAAGGAGCCAAAATTCCCGGCCTCACCCTTCCGGTGGCAAATGAGATTCTTGCTGGAGGACGTCCTGCCTCAAATCAGGTGGGTTTTTTTGAGGTTTCATCCCTTGACTCCCTTCCAAATGGAATCAAATTTCAAGACAACAAACTCTGACAAACTTCCATGATTTAAGTTTAACAGTCCTTCTCCTCCCTACTTTCTCTTGGCTGGGGTTTTACATATAGCCAAGAGGAAAAATCCTGCTCATCATCAACAAAAGGGAAGCCAGGAGAAGATATATGCCTACCACAGGTATGTGTTATTCTGCAAGCTTCTTCACAGAACACCAGTATGTGTTATCACTAACAACATTCTCCTCTTCACATTTGTAAGGAAAAAACCCCAAAACACAAAAGACAGCAAACAACCATATATACTGGGCAAGGGAAGTACAACATGGACATCAGAGAAAGCATGTGTTATGACATAAGATGTCCAGCTCCTGCAAGGACTTCAAAAAATACCTGAAGAAACCTGTCTTCAGTGTAAGCAGCCTTCAGAAAAAGCACTTTCAATTTTTGCAAAATTGCCCACGTCATACTCACATAATAGGAAATGATCAGATAATAAAATTAATGCTGCAGCATGTAAGAGAGCAAATAAAAGCACCACCACTTTCTACTAAGCAAAAGAACATTCTCACAAAGAAAGAGACAGCACACAAAAAAATTGACTTTACGTAATGACTTGGATATGCAGAGAATTTCAAAAGGACTGAACAATTTGGAGTAGCAATGATATGCTAAACACCAGCTCATACAAGATTCTATCCAAAATCAGTAAAAATCAATGGCAGATTTTCCATCAACTCTAACAGACTTTGGTTTGAGCCCTTTCAGTTCTGGAAATCAGAGTCCACAGAGTTAAAAGCAGATGAAAACCACAGCTAAATCCTGCCTTTTCCACCATGGAGCCATAAGACATTTGAATTTCCATCCAGCAGCAGCGCCCTTGGTTTCACAACTGGTACGTCAGGACTAGATTATTCCATCATTAGCAAGTAACAATGGAACACACCAGCTCATCCAAAGGTCACCAATTCAAATAAACTGGAAGAAGGCTGAGACTAATTTAAGGGTCCTGGGACTAATATGAAGGGTGATTTCATGCCAGTTGGCAGAAAAGAAAAAAAGCCTTGTCAGGAAGGAAGTAGGCAAATGCAGTTTCACAAAACTTTTGTTGTTATTGCATCTTAAACAGCTGTTCTATGAGAAAGTGAAGGGCTAAACTTTCCAGTGATTTCCTCCAGGTTCTTCACTTTAAAATGGCTACACATTCAGATAGCTGTGATATTTAGAGTTCAAAGTAAGGGACAGAACTCAAGCCTCTCTGTGAGGCAACGCAACTAACCAATGCAACTGCATTGATTATGGTAAAATCTCCTGAAAATTACCTTGTTATTATAGAAATTTCTTGTAAAAGAGCAAACCCTTTGCTCTGTTGTTATGGTTTTTCTTCTCAAATGTTTATTCAGAAGGGAAAACAGGAACCAGAAAATCTACAAAATTGTCTCAACATACAAGTAGTACTGAACTGTAAAAGGAAAACAAACCATTTTTTATAAAAATATCCAGTCTATCAATTATGCAAGCATATATTTACGACAGACTAAGTTTTGTAAATAAACGCTAAATATGTTACTATAACTAGCAGATGGCTCAGTTCGAATGCACGAATTTTGTGTTAAAATACTAAAGGGAACACGGCTTATACTGTAGAAAAAAAATGTCCCGTTTGCCTTCCTGGTCAGACCCGGTATTTTTACAGCATTTTTAACCTGTGTTTCGCCTTCCTCCATCCGCATCACAGGAGGGGAAACAAGGTTTCGGGGGACCACGCGGCAATGGGGCTCCTACCACTCACCCGAACAGGTGCGATCCCTCCTTCCTACCAGCACCTCGCCGACAATTTTGCCTTTTCCTTTTTACTCGTACGCTGCCTGATCAATCCACCCACTACAAGCCTTCCTCGTCTATATCCAGTTAACAATTAACACATTTGGCTTTTTAACTTCGCGGATTTCTGTCGTTGTCGTCGCCGCCGCTTTAGAAAGTCAAATAGAAAACTTCAATGGATAAACTCTTAACGGGGAAATACCACCTATGCTGCAAACATAAATAAATCAGGACGCGCCGGCAGCCGCTCCCCCCGCGGTGATGAATACCGGCGGTGCCGCGGCTCCCTCCCTCGCTGCCTGCCTGCCCTCCCGGCCGGGCCGCGCCGCCGCTCGCCCCCCGCCACCCCCGGATGCTGCTGCTGCTGCGGGCGGGCGGGCGGCGCCCCGACGGCCCGGCGGAGCTCCGTCCCCGGCAGCGTTTGCGCGCCGCTGCCGCCACCGCTCTCCCCGCCGGTGACGGCTAAATATAGTGAGCGGCCGGGAGCGCGGCTCGGCTCCCCCGCGCTCGCCCCGCAGCTCCCCGGGGCGCTCCGGGACGCCAACCTGCGGAGCCGGCAGCCCCCGCTCGCCCACGCCCGCGGTGGGGCGCGCTGCCCGCCGAGCGCAGCCCGCGGACTGACCCGCGGCACTTACCGCGGAGCGCTGCCCCGCGCCGCTCGCCGCCCGCCCTCCCGGGCGCGGTGCGGTGCCTCTCGCCGCGTCCCTCCCGCCAGCCGCCGTCTGGCTGCGGACGTGACCTGGATTCCCCCCGCCTGCGCCGCCGCCTCCCGCGGGGCCGCGCACACGCCGCGCCGCGCTGCGCCCCCCCGGCCCGGCCCGGCCCCGCCCGCCCCGCCGCCAGCGCTCACCTCCGGCCGCGGCCACCCGACCCGACCCGCCTCGCCGCGCCTCCCGCCGCCCCGAGCGACGCGCGGCGGAGCGGAGCCCAGCGCTGGTTACGCAACGCGCCCCGCGGCCCCTCCGCGCCGCGGAGAGGGTCGCCGGTAGGCGGGCGCGGGGCGGAGGGAAACCGCGGCGGAGCCGGAGCCGAAACCGCCCCCGGCGGCCACTTGTAGCGCCGCTGGAGCCGGGATCCCCCCGCGGGCGGTGCCCGGCAGGGCGGGCCCCGGGGCGCCGCCGGTGACCGCTTCGCCCCGGGGGCTCGGGCGGAGAGGTGCGGGCGGCGAGCGGCCGCGGGCCCCGGGGGAGCCGCTGCGCGGGCACCGCGGCGCTTCTCTGCTTCGAGTATTAAAATCCCGTGATCGCGGGTCGTCCTGTCAGAGCGACACGGGCACGGGAAAGGAGGAGGATTCCCCGCGCTTTGAGGCCGAAGGCAGCGGCCCCCGCTAACAACTGTGCCGCGCCTCAGCCTCCGGAGCGGGCAGCCGGGGCAGTCGCGGCGCTGCGCAAACACGAAGTTAAAGGGCTTGTTGATGGCACGTCCCGCATCCGGCTGGGTTGTCCCGCTGTTGACTCGCATGCTTTTCCCATGGGCTTTGGCCAGGCACACCCTGCTGCGAGGCTCTATCCCAAGGGTGCGGGCAGCCTCGGTGGCTGCCGGCGGCTGGCTGTCCCCTCTCTGCACAGATGCCCAGTGAGGGCTCTCTCCTTGCCCCTACATCTCTGAGCTGGGGGAGCCAAGGGTCAGGGTGTGAGGGCAGCTGACAGCTGGTCCATGCAGGAGTCAGGAATGGCTGTAACCGGCACACCGGCTCTGACAGGAAAATGAAGACTGATGGGGCCTCTGGGCTACAAAACCGGGGTAAATTGGGTCTCAGAAACATGATCACCCCACCTCAGGCCAGCACAAGCGCTGCTCCTTGCTCTTAGCAAGGCAAGCAGGTCTGGGAGTCTGTAGGTTTCCTGGCCTTCAGTGCTGCTCAGAAGAATGTTCTCAGAAAAAGATGACAGTACATCCCCACCAGCCATCTCTAATTCATGAGGCAGGGAAAGCAAGGAAGAAGTACCCAGAGTCTCATTAGCAGCTATCAGCTTGAGCGAGTAAGATGGCGTCTGAAGTAACAGGCGTGAAAGCAATAGCTACTTGAAAGAATAAGATCAGTTTGTTTTTCCTTAAGGAATTACAAGAATATTAAAGCCTTCTTGCAGTTATAAATCATTTAATGCAAATCATTTAATCCAAACAGAATTTTTACAGGCTCATGAGGCTCACTCATTTTGCCAAGAGTGAGTCATGTACAAATAAAATGAAACCAACAAAGAAAAGAGCTCTCATACCATGTGTATGTGGGTGATCCTTTGAAAAACTTGTAATTATTTTTTAACTCTACCACAGCCAGGAAGACAGGTTTGTAAAGCAAGAGCAAACCTTGATAGCTGTAGCCCATCCACATGTACTTCTTCCTTCACCCAGAAAGTAACACAACAGATCCCTTGTCGGGCTAACAACAGCAGTGTATCAGCAGTCCCCCAAATGCTGTGATTTCAAACCCAGTTGTGTGTTGACATACCGAGGCAGCAAAAGACTTTTCAAAAAAATTAAAATAATGTTAAGTGATTAATACTTAGTAAAAGATTGCAGTAGGCAGTAAATCCCCTCCCTAACTTACGGGTTAGTTAAGGACTTGAGTTAGACTTCATTCTTCACTCCCCATGTCATAAATATGTGCTGCTAAACACAGCGCAGCATGAGCCAGTGGGGTGGTGATGCACTGCTCTGAAATGACTAAAATGCAGGGACACAAAGCCATGTGACGGTGAGAATGGGAGCCTTAAAATGTGTCATCATCCCCATCGAATGCAACTGACACAGAACGCCATTCACTGATGGCAGGAGCAAATATTTGTGCATACTGTAGAGGTACGGCTTCCTCCTATATTCTGATTCCAATTCCCTGCACCTTTTGGAAAAGATATGTCAAAGTATTTTGAAATGTTCCTCTAGGCACCTACTTTGCATGAGGACAGATGCTCCTGGGTCCTCACATGACCACAGTTTCTCTACTATCTGCTTAGGCAGAAGATGATACTTGCATATGAACTGTAAGTCCCCAGACTTGGGAAATCCAGGACCCTAAGCCCTCAGCAACTTTCACTATCAATGCTCCCCCCAAGTGCCTGAAACACCACTCCTGTCTGGCAGAAGGAAAGGTCCTGTTGTTCTCTTTGAGTTTCAGGGATGTGCTGGACTACCATGCGTTCACATAAATGCTTTTCTTATGCCTGGCATAAGGGCTCAGTACAAGTGCAGGACATGTCAAAGAGCCTCTGAAACCCTGCAGCGTCTGTGCTGCCTGACCTGGAGCGGGCACTAAAGAGGGAGGGAGGAGCAGAGGGAGGCAGGGCATAGTTTGTACCAGGACAGCAATGGCAGCGTTTCCCTCCTCTCCGAGAAGCAGAGCTCAGGTCATGTACAGGCACAATTTCCCTCTGCATCAGTTATGCACAGCCCATGACTGTGCACAAATGCAGGAGCCAGAAACTTCCCCTCAATCAAAAAGTGACCTAACATTGACCTCATCAAATGCCTGATAGCTGGTCCAGGCATGCCTAGGATGTGTCCAGCTCTGAGGTGAGCTGGAAGGGAATCTGTACACCTTTCAGGGCATGAGGCTCTTATCAATGAAACCTTATTCTTTCTCTTGCATTTTAACACAACAACTTAGTTTGGTACCTCGGTGGATTTCAGCTTTTTATCCTTTATTGCTCTCAATTTACTTTTCCCCCTAAGTAGTTTTTGTCTGGCTTTCACACCTTAGGGCTGGGCAAAGGGGAGAGCTTCAGTTTCTTTGGGCTTTCTAAGGGTAATGGACATTGAGCATCTGACATGACCTACCAGATTTCCTTGTTACTGGTTGGTTTGTTTTGCTTTACTGATCTTTGATTTAGACTGGTTGTTTGGCACATCAGTTCTGATGCAAATGACTTTGTGTTTTTCTCAGGAGTACTACACACCTCACCTGTTCCATTTTTAATTTTTTTGTACACAAGCAGGCAGAGAGCACGGGCAATGAAACGTGAGCTAAGCTGAATCACTTGACCACCTAGCACACATTATCTGGTGGGCAGGGGACCCCCTAATGAAGGAGGGTCTTACAAGCAGCACAGGTTTTATTTGCAATTTCCCAGGCCTCTTGCTTCCTGAGTGCTACAGTGCATGAGGAGACACGGTGATTAAAAATGAAAACAATCACAGTAAAGCATTTCCAAAATTACTCCAGTCTGCTGATTAAATGAAAACTTCACCTTTTGGCAGACAAAGAGAATCCAAAACATTTTGTTTTGAAAGTGTTAAAAGGAATGTGAAAATCAGGAAGCATACATGCCCCTTTTCATTTTTAGACTACCAGGAGTGAGTCAGCACAGCAGGAAAGCATCCTGTGTGAGTCCCTCTCTAAATGATGGATAATCAGTGCTTAAACACACAACAAAACTGATGGGCAGTATGTGACTGCAATGACTTTAGATTAATTTCATTTATTATTTATGCTAACTGAGGCCAGTCTTCTCTACATTCACTACAAAACATTTTGGTGTTAACTGAAGGTATTTGGCCAACATCCTTTAGTCTTTGTCTGGGGCAAATATCCATTTCCTGGAAAAAAAAAATAGAAAATAAACCAGTAGTACTACATACTCTTTCTCTTCCTCTTTATTTTCCATTTTCCAATAGAGTGTAATATATGTCTGTTTCAAGAATTCTGGGGAATATAAAAATAACCTAATGTAATAATGCTTTGTTTTTGTACATAGATCCAATTCCATCCTACCACCAGAACTCAAGGGGAACCAGAGCGGATGTGTGAGAACAGAAGAGAAATGAATGAAAATTGAGACAAATAGGAAAGAAAAATAAATAACAAGAAGGAAAGCAAAAGGGAGAGAAACAAATCTGGAGGCACACTCTAACCTCCAATGCACAGCTCATATCCATTTTCGATCTGTCATGAAAAAACACAGCAGGGAATTTTTTTCAAGTTATGCAGGGTTGCACATGACACAGGAAATTAGTGCTCAGTCCAGAAAACCAAATGAACACAGGCAAAAAAATCTGAACTGAAAGAAAACAGTAAGATTAAATTATTTTCAAAAAATTTTTAAGATCTGTGTTTCTAAATTGCAGCAAGAAAGTATTGGCAAAAATAGGTCTCAGCTCTCCTAGACAGAAGCCAGCTTCCAGACTAAACAGGAATTTATGTATGTTCTCCTTTTTATTGCAAAAGATATTTTACTAAAAAAGGCTATTTGGACTGTTATCAAAGGATGATGTGGAGGTTCAAGAAAGTTCAAAACGGATCAGACAATTTATGGTCAACAAGTCCATCAATGGCCAATAAACATGATGATGCAATCCAGTGAAATTTCTGGTTTAGGAAATTCCCATATCCTCTGACTGCCAGAAGTTAGGAGATCCTACACTTTTTCTATTTCTTCCAGTCTTTTTGCAAGCATCCTCTATTCATCAGCCAAGGGCAACTGGGCTAGATGAGATACTGGAGTAAATAAAACCAGTAGTTCATTCTTATTCTCTAAAAAGATTAGCAAGACCATTCTTGTCCTAGTGCCATCTGTGATGATTTTTTTAATGAGTCATGGCTCCAAATTTCATGATAGTGGACCTAGTTTGGATTTTCCAAAAATACATATCAGAAGCAACTTCACATTAATAAATTAATATTAATGCAAAAAGTAGATGATAAAGGACAGGTTTCAGTAGCTCAGATCTGTAGCTTTTCCATCATGCCAAATGGGATGGTCAAGGAGCACACTAGTAAGGACAGCCCACCAGGCAAGAAGAAATAGCATTTAACTGGCCTGCAGAAAAACCTCTGGTTTGAAGTGGTTGTGGCAGCACCAAAGGCTTGCCACACAGTTCCCTTTCAGCAGTGGACAAGGGACATCTCTTTTGAGAAGAATCAAGTGAAGAGTGAACACAGCTGGGAGAGAAGGTGGAGTGGGAAGATGTGTGGAGGTCCCATTGAAACCAGATCCCTTGTCCCAAACTACAGTGGTTTCAGTTAAAAGATTAGGGCTTGGAAAGGCTCCTTCAGTTGGAATAATTATAACTGGGTTACTCTGAGGCAAAGCTAAAACACACTGAGGAGAGTCTTGATTTTGGAGGCCTGACAGAAGCAAGAGCTTTGCAAGTTCTCTCATTCCTAATCCAAGACCATATGGAGCTCAACTACCAGGTGGGTGGGTGCATTAATTGAGGGATCGTGCAGCTCGTCCTATTCTAAACCAACTTGTTCTTCATAAGCAATCATTACTATGGAAAAGAGAGCAAGAAACATAGACATGCTGGGAAACAACCTCCACCTCAGAGTAAAAATAACAAAATCTAGGAATTGAGATTCAACCTTTCTACTAAGTTCAGAACAGAGAGCAGAAGCCTGCTGTCTCTACTCTGGGGAAGATTAGGTCATCTACTCATTTCAGTAAGTAAAAACATGTAAAATAATGCTCTATAATCTTCCCATTCATCCTCCGTTCTTGCTGCAGCAGTATTTCGATAAGTTTTATTTTAGCAGGCCCAACACATGAAACAAATGGGATCACTTTACCATCTTCATCCCGAATCCATTCATAGTTGAATTTCTGGAAGATTTTGGAAATATGCACAGTGTTTTCATGGAAGTATTTTGGTTCCTAAATTCTCTTGAGAGAACTGGGACAGAAATATTACCCTGGTGCTAGCAGAAATGCTATAATGGATAGTGCTATAATTCTATTCATTTAGATCAGGTTGCCATTTTTTTGCCTCAAGTGTAGCGCATAGTGTAGTATATGTACCTGCTCAGTGTAATATGCAGTGCTGGTAGATTTTCAACAGTCATATTTCAGTAAATGCCAAATTAAACTCAATTTGCCTGACATACAAGAGGAAAGAGTCCTCTGAGTGTGATTATGGTCTTCATGTTGTGATATTTATGCTAATAGTGTCTGCAGAAGAAGCAGTTCCTTCCCCTAGAAAACCCGATCTGTCAGGAATCCCAGAAGGTACTTTGGAGGCCAGCTTGAAAAATATCTCTTTAGGAAGGAAGAAGGAAGGAAGAGTCCCGCTTTAGTCAAAACTCTGGCTTCTCAAGTGACCTTCAAGCACTGCAGCAGAGTGGCAGTGTTACCTGGTGTGCATAAAACTTTGCAGAGGGAAGTGCCTCAGTAAAAGCTCTTGCTTGACTTCTAAAGAGTAAATATAGCAACTCATGGCATAGCTATGCATAGCATAGCAGTGCTACACTTTTATTTAGATACCCAGTCAGCTGAAACCCAATAACATGAAGATTAAAACCTTACTTATGTCCCAAATACAATAAGAAGGAGTATGGAAACACCTACACACCTACAGGTCCTTCCTGATGTGCTCAGACCCATGGCTATGAACTCCTGGAAGAAATTAGAAACTGGCACTACTGTAATAGCTGGGTATCTCATTTCTTTAGGATACATCTGAATGAGCAAAACATGAACAAACAAGCAATGGATGAGACAGATAAATTGCTAATTCCAACATGCAGGAACCTCCTGCTTGTTAACTTATCCACCCTAGTCAGTCCTCTGACTGTAGAAAAAACAATCCACCAAATCTATGCTTGTGTACCAGGGAAACAAACAAATTATAAATGCACAGAGACAGGCTGAACCACTTGCATGTTGCTTTTAAATTATCTTTATGAAAACGAGAACTTGGGGAGGAGCTGGGATGATTAGAAACTGATGATGGCATACACTACCGGCTTTTCCTTCCTCCGAACATATCACTTCATGTCTTTAAATTCACTAGGTCTTCAGACACACCAAGGGCAGTTACTTATTCTTTCTAAAAACTTTTAGAAATCTGCTACTTAAACTTCAAGCACTGTGAAAAGGAAATAAACATTTCAGGAAATCGTACCTCTTTAAACCACTCTTTAATAGTCTAATGATTTTTTTAAAAACAACAATTTGAATTTTGCCAAAAGTATCACTACAAACCAGAATTAAAGTGCTTCCCCACCCTGATTATAGAATTACTGAAATAACATAATAATAACCTGAAGGGAGGAAATTATCTCTAAAACAATGTGCCTTTACTGTTCACTGTAGCAGCATTTTTCATCATTCAACATTGAAAATGTTCACTAATAAAACAGAATTCATTGGTTTTATAACAATCCTGGTGCAAAATCTTCTTTTTGAACCTCTAATTGATCCTCCAAATGAGCTTTATTAATCATTGATAGAAAACTGGCAAAATCCTACCCTGTACTTTGGCAACCTTTCAAAATGTCCAATTAGGTCAAATCAAGAAAGTCCCAGAAACTAATTACAGCAGCACTTCTAAGCCAAAAAATCTCATTGTACTCTGAAACAACTGCAACATTATAGAAAAAAATAAACCAAAACAAAATCCAAAACCCCTCAGTGTCGCTCTGGTTATGCACCTGAATTACCACCTCCATGGAAATGTGCCAAACAGCCACTCCTTGAACTACATCAATTAATGATATTTGCTCACAAATCTTATTTATCAGTGCCATAAATGTCACCAAGCAGCTCACCACAAGGAACAGTGCCAGCCAGCTCCTCAATCTGTCAAGCGAACACTTGCTCCCCCTGAGCATTTTTATGTGCATCTCATCCCCAGTGCTCTGATTGCACGTGCGTACAACGTCTCCGCCTTTTTTATGAGTTTGGTGTGTTCCGCATCTCACCTGCATGTTTGCACATTAACAACTATGTTGACAATGTGATAAAAATAATCTTGGCGGCAAGAACAATAGGGACTTTTATCTAACTTCTCAAGAATGTGATCTTTGCTTCAGCAGAGCTTCTGCACGTACAGCCCTGTGGTGCTGGTGGGCTGTTTGAGGTGTGTTTTGCTGCCAATCCTAATCCCACCACCCACAGTTAAGAATTAATTAGGACTTGAAGATGCCAGAGGGAGGCAAAACAAACAAAAATAGCATTTTAATTAACTGCAAACAATAATTAAGATTTTGCATTATGTTTAGCATCTGTATATTTCTGGACTTACTGCATGACTCTGAACCTAATGAGATCATCCATGTAAATCCCAGAGGACTGGACAGATCTCAGATCCTAAGAACATTCGTAATATCTCAAAACAGTAAATAACTCATTCATCCTTACTGTGAAGACCATTAATTAAAAATCTAAAAAAAATCATTATAAATTAACTTAAATCCATATAACCTGGCCAGAGTAAAGGACAACAAAATGTGCACACATATAGTAAGTAGAGTCTGAGTTTCCAGTTCCAGATGCATACCTGTTCTGCCATTTCATAACACTTTACCACACTTAGTTATTTAGCTGGTTATTTATTTATTTACTTACTTACTTACCTATTTACAGTCCCCCTCTACTTTTTTATTAACCTCTCATTATCCCAACAAAATTAGGAAGGTGATGCTATATGACATATTTTTGCCAAAGTCATAGAAGGTATTGACAACATTTTCCACTCCAATGCTCTTTAATTGCAATGTTGAGACTCAGAACCCTCTAAAAGTCCTCCTATGTATTTTAGCTACTCAGTTTTCTCTGTCACTTGATCTTCCACTAGCTAGTTTACAAACAGGATCTCTGCAGTTTATCTCAACACCAAGTATTACATTCCCTCGACTCATGCTTGATGCAGTTACCTGTTTTTCAGAAATCAAACCTCTTAACAAAAATATCCTTACCTTCACCAGGAGGACAGGTAAAGTTCATGTAGTTTTACTTTACCATGTTTTTGATCAAGGTTAACCACCAGGACCTAGTCATACAGAAGAGAGTCAAGGGCTTCTCTTGCACATGTCTCCAGAAACCTAAAGGAAAACACCTCTCTGAAGTAACCATGTGGGTTTTTGTGTTCTGTTGTTTTCCAAAACCAGCTAGACCAAGCCTCCTAACATCTATTAGCTATGGCTAAAACCTTAATTCACCAAGGAAGAGGACAGAACTCATCGTACCATTCATAGAATGCGGCCCCAAAATTTCATTTGAATTGTAGCCACTATATGTCAGACAAGTGCAACATTTCAGCTAATATCTTGAAAGTTTTGTGCTGATCCTTTTCTTCCTCCCATTATTGTTTTTTTAATCCATTAATATAAAACCCAGGAAATGTTTGGAAGATCCTGCATATCTCCATCTGTCTTTCAGCCCAGGTTCCATAGGTTCCTTGGGTTCAATAGGTTCCATGTGTTCTCCCTTTCATTTTGCTAAACTTGTAGGGACCAAACTGATTGGGAATGATATTATTGTTTTCCCATCCATAGAACATGTTCTGAAACGCAAACGGAATAATTGTAATGGAAATGTTAAGAATGTCATAAAACCAGTAAAAACAAACAGGTCCATATTCAGAAAGCCAAGGTCAGACCTAAGTGTAAAGTTTGTGTGAGAATGTATCCTAATGTAAGATATCTTTTGTTAGCATGACTGCCATAATTTATGTCTGATTGCAAATGGGGCTGAATTGCTTTGTTGACCGGCAAAGGTCAGAAATTTTACTCTGTTTTTCTCTAATTTTATTTATGTAGTGCCTTTTCTTTAGCTGTCTATATTCTCATAACTGCACCACATTGTTACATTTGTCCTTCTACAAAAGCTTTCCTTCCTTTTTATTCATGGTTTGCTTTGGGTTTTTTTCTGTTATGGTGCCAAACACCCCATTAAAAATGCCACATTTCCTTTGGGTAGATGAAGAAATTAGTTGCCTCCTTTTTTTCCATGAAATGCTGGTCTGTCATGGCCTAGAAAGCCCAGCTTGGTACAGGATAGCTATTAGGCTGTTCCTGGTCTGCAGGACATCCTGTAACACAACATATCTCATAGCTGTGTACGTGCCGCTGTACAAGAGTGCCTGAACCTCAGCCCTTATCACAGTTGCCCCTTGTAGTTAGTAACACTTTCCAGGAAATCACCTCCCAATCTTTTGTCTTTTTTTCAGGTGTATATAAAATCTGTATTTTCTGTAAGTCCCTTTGGTTTTCAATGCCCCATGAGGGAGTTTTGGGTCTTCCTCTTTAACTTTGTTGGCCTTGCTTCTGACATGCCCCTGCCACGGCAGATACATCATCCTATTTCAGCTGTTTTCCTGCTTAGTCCTTCTTCTGGAAGTGCAGCCCATAGTACATTTAAGAATGTCTCAGGTTTCTCTGGAGTATCTTCATGTGCCAAGAGGATAAAATGGTAAATCTCAGGATCTGGGGTTCTAGCTTTATCTGCCATCCACGTAGCAAAATGAGCGCACAATTCCCTAGGACAGCAGTGTGGCATCCTTCCCTCCTATATAAAAGTCTCCAGAAACACCTGTAGCATTTCAGCTATCTACTTATGCTCTGGTTCCCACTCTGTTCCTAATCCTTTTCCACCATTTTTCTGCAGGCTACCTCTCTTTTTGTGTCTTACTTGGGTTGATCTCCAGATTGTGACAATTTGTGTGATGAAAATTAATGCAATTTATCTCCTGCATTTCATCTTCCTTCTGAGTAATACTACCCCCATGTCCTTTTTGTTTGTTTCTCTTAAGCTAGTCAACTTACTCCAATATTACTTTCTAAAATGTTTATGTTACCTGGAGAACTTCAATTTCTTTTAACAGGATGTTTCCATCATTATCAAAGACATTTTTTTCCTGGCCCTTTTTTTCTCAAAACATTTTCCCTGCTGCTTTTACCATGAAAACAAAGTATTGTTGCACTAGCAGGTTCCCTTTCTTTCTTTCTGCTAGGCCTCATTTTTTAAGAGATTTCCTTTTTAAATCTGAGACAATATGTCTTTCTTCATTTCCCTAATAAATCCTGATACCATTTCGCAAGCTTTTTTTTCCTAACAATGCCTTCTCATTTATTCTGTTCAAGTTTTATCTCAACTGCTCAGTATAAATTTATATTAAATCTATCTATTTTCAGTTTATGTTTATTGATTCAATGAGAAAGGCCAAGACCTTAAGCTTTTGTAGCCAAGCATGCTGTTGTGCTTTAAATTCTCAAACAAGTCTTACCCCTTTTGGCAACTTTGCCAGCATGGATTGACTCTGTGAACTTTTTTTAACGATACAGAGTATCTCTCTGTTTTCCTCTGCCACTGGTTTAGCGCCTCAGCATCCTGAAGTATTTTGTTTCAGGTATGCTTTCTGGGGGAAAAGAAAAATCTTTAACGTGGGAAGGAACTGTGATTTGATTATCGGATGTGTTCTGCAAGTGCCTGCTTTCTGTTGAGGCTCTTTCCGCTTTTCACCGCCTCCTGAGTGCCCCAGGGCGCAAGTGCTCCCTGCTGCGGGACCCAGCAGAGCGAGCTCCTGGGCGGCAGCGCCCACCTCGCCCCGTGTTTGCCACTGCTTTGGTGAGACAAAGCCCTGCCCCTAATGGACGGAGATTGTGCTATGACAGGCATGCAACACAGACAGCCAGGACATACACTATCTTCTTCTCCTCAGCTCTGCCACCTGTTGCTGCAGGGCTTACGTTACTCCATATTCCTTTTTCCACATAATATTCTGTGTTAGTTTGTTTACATCACTCCCGCAGAAGCATTCTACAGAGAACCCTATGCAACTGTGGTTTTTTGCATGAGGGCCATTGACTTCACTCGAGTAGGAGGCCGGTAGCACCCATTAAAAAAGTGATCCTTTGCAGTCACAAGTACGATTAGCAAACAGCCTTACTACATTTGCAGAGAGGTTCTTACAGCTTGTTTCAATTTGTCAGCCGGTCACAGAGTGCAGTCTGGAATGATAACACACGGCCGCTGCCATCTGTGACCCGAGCTCCCCAGGGTTTCCCAGCCATCTCCCATGCTGCCATCCCAGCTGAGCTCAGCGCTCCCACACGCGCCGCGCCGGGAAAGCGCCCGAATTCCCTACGGAGCAGTTCCCAGGGGTGGAATGAACTCTGCAGAAGCAGCAAACACGACGTAGCCCTTCCTGGAGCCTATTTTCTTCCCGTGTAGCCAGTAAATAGGTCTGACAAAACGCGGGGCCGGGGGACACTCAGCAGCCGAGTGAAGCTCTAGCCCGGTCCCCTCCGGCGCGGGGAGCCCGGGGCAGGTCTGGGGAGGGAGGGAGCGGCGTTCCCCGGGCGGCGGCACACCGGGGCCTCCCCGCCGGGGCGGCAGGCCGGGCCGGGCTGCGGGGGCGGCCGGCGGCGCCGCTCCATCCCCGTCGTGCGCGGCCGCCCCGGCCCAGCGCCGGCAGCGGAGCGGGCCCGGACCCCCGCCCGGCCCGGCCCGGCCGCGGAACCCCGCTCGGGCTTCCCGCCCCACACGCCGGCCCGGGGGAGCTCCCCGGCCCCGTCCCCTCGGCCGGCGGGGAGAGCGTGCGGGGCGGCCCCGGGGAGCGGGGAGGGACGCGGCGAGTCTCACCTGCCACAGGCGAGCGCCGAGCGGGAGGCGCCGGGGCGGCTGCGGCGCTTCCTGCGGCGGGAGGCGGGCGCTGTCCCCGGGTGACCCCGCGGCGGGGGGGCGGCTGCGGGACGCGGGGCCGGGGGGGCCGGGCGGGCAGGCGGGCGGGCGGCTCTCCCTGCGGAGGGAGGCGGCCGGCAGAGGAGCGGAGCGGGGCGGGCAGCGCCGGGGCCGAGCGGAGCGGGGCGGGCGGGGAGCGCTGTGGGGCTGCGCGCCGGGATGGCGCGGGGCGCCGGGCACAGCGCAGGGTCCCGGAGCTCCTCACGCCTCTCCTGAGCGCTTCTGCCGGCTCGGCCGGGGACGGGACCTGCAGCGTCCCTGTGGCTCGGCGGAGGGAGGCCCCAGCGCCCCTGGCCGCGGCAGCTTTCCGCGGGAATGCACCTTTTCTGCACGGCCCAAACCGCCGACGAACGAACTGAGTTAATTCCGGCGGGCGGGAGCGGTGCGGGAGCTGCCGTGGTTAGCAGCGGAGCGCCGCGGCAGCGCTCGGGGCTGTCCCCGCTCGGCGCCGAGCCGCGCTCCGCAGAGCCGCCCAGCAGGGCAGCAGCGGGTTGCGTAAGAGCGGCCGCTGAGCCCCGGCCCCTTGGAGGTGGTTTTGCAAACACGCCGTGGACTTCTTTACAGATTGCAAAGAAGTTTATTTGTTGTGAGATCTTATTTTATTTTATTTTATTTTATTTTATTTTATTTTATTTTATTTTATTTTATTTTATTTTATTTTATAGTTTTTTTCCTTCCCACCACTGTTCACCAGTGGCCAGGTGCGGAGGCTGACCTACGGAGCCGCTAAAATAGACATCCGTTTCGCTGACACGTTTTCAATGTCTTGCTTCTTTCTGGTTTTCACGTCTCTGCGGACAATTTTTACATGTGATAAAGTATAAAAGGAAATAAAAAGACACAAGGATGTAGTTTAGGCGTCACGGTGCTGCCTGCATTGTAAATGCAGAAATAAGAGAAGCACCTACATGACTCCTACTAGGGGATGCAATAATTTAACTAGACAGCCTCATAATATCACAGCTGAGCGGGAGAGTGGTTCAAAGGCAGTAAAAGGATTAAAGCTCCATCCCAGTTAGTGTTTAAGCTTCTAGAACACAGTTACTCTATAATGTGATTCTGCTCTGAAAATGGGATAGCACGTGCTGATTGTGTATCAGTGCTTTCTGCGTCATGTTTCTGCTCAGCTTATACGTAGAAGATGTAGTCAGTGAATTACAATCCTACAAAGCCAGTTGGGATTTTCTTTTCAAGTAAAAAAATAACTGATTAAGTTCAGTATATTGAGATACATTAAAATATAACTTCTATACACAGTTCAGTATTTTCAAGTCTTCACTAAAGGAGAAGTGTACTTCTTACAAAAAAAAAAAAAAAAAGGATAAGTCTTCATAATCCAGGTGAAATGTGATATGTATTTAAACAAACATGAATTTGGTCCTGAGTCCTGGCCCACTGCTACAGGTTCTACCCATATCATGTTTGTGGTTCTATCAAATTCAGGACCCGCTGTAATGATCAGCTGTCTAGAAGAGTTTCAATGTATTCTAGAGACCTGAAGAAGGGCCATTCTTACTCCAGAAAGAAAAAAAGAATGTACTTTAAAATATCTAGGGCTGATGAACTGAATTACCTTTATTCATTTTTATACAAACTTAGAGATTTTCAGCTAGCAAGGATACGTAAGGCATCCTGTAAGTCCAGCTGCTCTGTATAGAAGGGTGTCTGTAGGCTAGGACTGTAGTAAGCCAACAGAAGATGCTGTTCCATGCTTTGTTAATGAGAGAAAGTGAGGGAAATGATGACAGTAAGATCAAAAAGTCAATGGCAAAGGAGCAAGGTGAAGTCAAGTAAGGACAAACTTCACCTTAACGTAGCAGGTCAAGGGAAGCAAGCTGGGTGTTTGATAGGGGTGCTGTAGACAGGAGCACAGGGAGGGACAGTGACCATCAGGAAAGAAGAATGTCTTCAAGACCTTTCCTGAGGTACATTTTAAGTTCCTGGGTTTTTATGGAGTCTCTGTAGTTCCTTCCAATAGCAAAAGAATGGATCTGAACTATACAGGATTTCACTATTGATGAGGTTTTATACTTCTCTTTGCTGAAGGACTAGATAGGAACACAGAATTGACTGGAGCTGGGAAGAACTGGGAAGCATGTTAGAGCAGGCAAGGCCCAGTGTAAAGAAAAATAGTGTCTGGAGAAGGGCCTACAATTTTGCTTCCTACTAGAATGTCACACTATTTTCCATAATGATGATTTTTTAATTTAAAGTATACAAATAAAAATTACTAGAATTGTCTTTCTGTACTTGCCTACCAAAAAGGGATATCTTCTCCTGCAGATTTTGCCCTTAAAATTTTGAGTAGGGTGAAATTCCTGGAAAAACCCCTGAGCAGAGAGCGCAACCAGAAGAAGCAGCTGCTTGATGCGTGCAGGCATTGTTTATTTGAGCCACTGCAGTGCTTTCACCCTTCCATCCTGCACACAGGAGCACCTGCTTTGCTGCGTCGTACAAACTCAAAGGAGCTCACAAACACCCTCAGTTTTCATGACTTGAATTTCATAGAAGCCCATGTGAAAGGCAGATACTCACTGTCTGAGATGGTGGTTGTTGCTCAGTTTGCTGCTCTGGGAGCCCTTCCTGTGGGAGGGGGGCAAGGGGAGGTAACCAGAGCAGCAGCCAGGTGGGCTCCATACACAGCACCTTTTATGGTCCTCATGGTGGGGAGTCCTTCAGAGTGTTCAGCAGAAGGTGTCCTTTTAGCTCTCTATTTTGCTTACACTTCTCTATGTACTTTTACCCTGTGCATTCTGCATGTTTATTACCAACATGTATCACAGATACAGCTATCTTGTTGTTGTTGTTGTTAATATCTGATAACACATACTGTCATATTTTGGAAAATTTATTAGAAAGCCACCTATTTTAAAAATTACTATTTTTCTAAGTTTATGTTCTTGGAGTGTTTTATCAGACTTCTTAGATGACTGCCTATACTTCTGGTAGATTTCCAGCTTTCCCATCCATCTGTTCAGTTGAAAATAACATGAATTGAATATTCAGCTTGTTCTTTAAGTTGTAGATTTTCAAGGACTGAATCTTCTTTAAGCAGATAAATGCAGCTGCTGCCTTGCCAATTTGTGACATGATTTCATTCTGGATATCCCCGCTGGCTTGCATATTATTGCCAAGGTATTGAGACTGACTCATCTCTTGCACTCTTTTGAATTCTGAAGCAATGCTTGAATTTTAGGTTTCTTGTTGGAATTGTTTTTTGCATATTATTTCTGTTAACCCTATGTTTACTGTCATGCCCAGTATTTTTTAAGCTCACCTTTCCAGATGGTTTTACATGTCTGAGTGGATACTGAAGATCTAAGTCTCTAGTTGAACAGAATTTCAGCATATTGCTCTTGAGCCATTTAATGTCTAGTAGTCTGTCTGCCTAAACCTTTCTGATAGTGAATCAGTAGCAACCCCAGAACACTTAATACTTTGCACTGTCATTTTTTGTTGATGTGCATTCATATAAAAAAACTCTGCCATCTCTTTGTTCAATACAACCTTGTCCAACGTTAATCATCAAGCAGAATATTTTATCTCATGTCATTTATTCTTTATCTGTGTATGCTGCACCTGGATATAAATCTGTGTTGATATTAATTTCTTTCCTTGATATAAAACATTTCATCAAGATACAACAAAATATATCAGAACAGAGAATATCAAATGCTTCTGTGAAATGTGCATGGTTTATATCAGTATTTTTTTGCTATTTAGTTTTCCTCTGATGATTGTTTTTAAAATATGTTGATACACACTCTGAAAAGTTAAAATAACAAAAAAAAATAGAAAAATTATGCATGACAGAAAAAATTATGCATCAACAAGGCCAAGTGCCCTTTTCTACACTGGCAAAAAAATTAAATCAGTGTTTATATGGAAAAAGATGCACTCG
This sequence comes from Melozone crissalis, assembly GCF_028551555.1. Taxonomy (NCBI): domain Eukaryota; kingdom Metazoa; phylum Chordata; class Aves; order Passeriformes; family Passerellidae; genus Melozone; species Melozone crissalis. The sequence goes on from NW_026535794.1 coordinate 39,267,549, forward strand.
AGCCTGCTAAGGTCATGTGCTGACCAGTCCCAGGTGAGATCACCACACAGTGTATGCTGGAGCTAGGAGTAAACTAGTTATCCCTAAGCCATCAGTGGTCCCGTGAGGGAAATATCTAATAAAGTTCACCTGGACCAAAGTTTCTGCCATGAGCTTTGCCTCAGCCAATTCACCATATGAAAAGGTTTATCCACAGAGAAGAACTAAAGGAGCAGGCAAATTTCACGCAGGTCACTTAATGGACTTTTCTGGTACTGTTCCTGAAAGAACATAGGCTTAAGAGTCGAAAAAATTTGGAAAGGGAAAAGCCCTCAGCTGTGCAGTGGCTCTCATCCAGTAAACGTGGGCTGCCTGGACAGCTCCTGTCCTCACACAGCTCTGCCTTGGCCATTGCTTCTGTCTTCAGCCTAACAAGCCTCCCTCTCACCCTTCCAGCTACCTCTCTCTCTTCATGGGATCCCCACAGAGATCTGTGAGAGGTGATATTAAGAGACTCACTAAACCCCTAAGTGATCTGGATTTTTGCACCTGCAGTAAAGCACGGCTGTTCATGTGTCAAAATACGGACTTCAGATAGTAAAGAAATGTGGGTTTGTGATGTTTCCAGAAGGAACATATAAAGCAATTTCATTACTTCTTTCTGGTCCAAAGCACACTGAAAATTTCCATTGCTATCGTTCTGTTAGGGGGCCTCATTGGTTTAAAATCAATATTAGTCATGTGGTGGTTGAAACGTCAATTTTATTTAAGAATTCTTCTGTAGTAATATGCTGTCATACATGTTCTGAGTGCCCACATGGCTGAAGTCCATATGGCATATCCTTTTAAGCAAATTATATATAGGTATACTTCTTCTTATAAAACCCTGTAGGAACACTAAGGAGGAAAGCTTTTCAGCAGAAACTAATTCTAAGCTCCACCGTTTTCCTAGTGGGTAAGGAATCTGTTCCCCTTAAGAGAAGACATTGTTCATTCACATTGGGACCCAGTAGGGAACAGAGTCCTCTGCAATGGGAAGACAGAGGCAAAGCACAGCCCCTCCTTGTGTTAGATTCTATTTTCTGCCCATGTTAAATGACCCATGTAATGAGTAAAGAATTGTTTAAATCTAGTAGTACACAGCAGGTTAGGTCAATAACAACTGATAGCTGCAGTCTGAATTGGTGATGAACAAAATTGGTGCTGCCATCCATAACTTTTTCAAAACCATTGCAGCCACAAAAATACTTCCTAGAACAGATAATTCCTTTGCTACCTGATGATTAACACTTTAAAGATCCAGAGAGTCTTAGTGTGTTTTGTTAAGAGGCCAGATGCCTCTTGGGTTGGCCAATGGAGAACTGACGGCAAATAATAGATTTTAGCAGTAGCACTTCAAGATTATTTTAAAAAAAAAAACCAAAAACAAAAGTCAACTACCAACTATTGAGGCTTCTTGAGATGTACTTTCAACCAACCTAGTTATACATGAGTGTATTCTTTTGTCCTGCCTCTCTTCCTTGGAGAGCACTGATCTCCTCCTGCACTGATATGCTGTGAGATTTTAAATTACCTTGCAAATTCCACAGGGTGAGAGCCATGACTGGGTTTGCATCACACCTCACCCAGAAGCATACACTTAGACCTGGAAAATGGCATTTTTACAGAGTGGAAGAGAATTACATAAAAAAAAGTGAGAAATGTGACCTATCAAATCTTTCAAACTATGATTCAGAGTGGATGGCTGTCCTGCCTTCTGATTGCAGTCACAGTCCAGCAGCCCCTGTGTTTTGAAAGATGTAAACAGACATAAGGGACATGGTGACACTACTCCCATTCAATGGAAATGTGGTCTTTTTGGGCAGGACACCAAGGTGGTCTGTGTGCAAGAGAGGATTAAGAGAAGAAAAGGCCTTGCTATACCACACCATGTCTTTCTGGCTTTTCAGAAACTTCTGGTTCAGGCCACGTCTCACAAAGTGTTATTTCTTGACAAATCTTACCTTTTTTCTTACTATTTTACAGGCTCCATGGACAATTAGTAAATGTTTCCATGGCAATCATCGACAGCTTCTCATGGATGAAGATAGATTTTAGCATTCATACACAAAGACTCCATTCTTCCTTTCTGGTTTTAAAGTATTTTTAAGGCTAACCAAAGAGGATCATGTAGGAGTGTGCTCTGTTACAGTAACAATACCACTGTGGGGATATTTAGGGAGGTCCAAGTTAAAAGTAGTCTATTAATATCTTAAACAGCCATGATAAAACCACATTCAGATGAGATCAGAGTCTATGCAAATCACTGGGTTTTCTGCTGTAGAGAGGGAAATGTCTTATGTTCTTCTTTCCTCAATTGAAGCTGCAACCAGGATGAAGTCAAGGCTCCCCTGCCTTTCCAGAGCATCCATTTCTCACTGGCCCCTGATGTCTCCTGGAACCAAATAAAATCTATGACAAAGTAACCTAATAAGGGGGCAAAAGTGCACGAGCAAATTATCTTAGGGTCAGAGACACTGTGAAACTATAAATTTAATTAGCTCAGTTGTCCCAGAAAAAATCCTTGAACTGTTCATATTCTAGGATGGGAAGGCTGACACTGGTCCAACAACAAAAATTAACACCTCACGGTACAACTTTTTGTCTGTGCCAAAACCAGTGCTCTACTAGGATGGATATCTGGGATGTGGAAAAAACTCTACCTCTGCCCTCCAAAACAGGGTTAAATTTTGGAGCCTTTAAGAGGGCTAACAATGTGAACTCTGGTATGGTTATAGATGGACTCAATTAGTGTAAGAGTCAGTCATTTCATTTATTCATTTCATTTCAGACAGACAGCATGCAGTGAGTGAGACACTGTGCAGATATAATTAGTTCTCACTTCTGAAGTGCACTTGAACAATCCACAGGATATGTCTTGGAAATGAGAGCCAGAGAACAAACAAACAAAGGAAAAACATGTCAGTTTACTTAACAAGTGTTAAAAACTAAAAGCCTGGTCATCCCTCTTCCACAGGAAAGTCACTCGATAAGAGCATCCCTTTGCGAGGAGGAGAAAAGGACAAATTGGTGACACTGCACAGTGAAATTCTGACTGCCTATCCACAATAAGACATCCCGAACTCAGAATTTTGACTGAGGTGTCAATCATATTCATAAATTATTTGACTATTTATGCCTAAAAGTATAAGGTTTCTTTGTCATCTTACCTTACTAACCATCTTATTAACTTCGCTTTTTTTCATTTCCTGTAAATAAGAAATAGCTTTTTGCAACTACTGTATATTATAAATAGTCCTCCTTGACTGGCCTGCCAATATTCAGCATATAATCAGAAGGGAAACATAAATTATTTCTGAACTCGTGGTATGGCGTGTTTTCCAGACTGCCTGCATTTTTTACGATTCAGCAGGCTCTGCAAACATGCAGGAGAGTTATTTTGTCTCCCATGTCATGGGTGAGTTAAACCTTTATGTAAAATCAGTTCATACTGGTTCCACGGGCCCCAGTGTTTGCTGTTCAGGGAAGCTGAAGCACAGCACTTTGCTGTATATTTCCAGCAGTGGAGTGGCAGAGACTGGTGCTCTAAAAGCACAAATTTTGTTTATTCTTAAAAGTGACTTAAACACAGATGAATCATGCCACGCTTTTTTAAAATAGCAATTTTTTTTCTCTGTGATAGAATGACTTTTTTATTAAGGTTGCAAAACTGGTGAAACCACTTCTTCTTATAGGAACTGCTACAGTGCATAGACTGCTGTGTACTCGCAAGCACCCACCTGAAGCTTTCCTATAAAAAAAACTGAAGAGTCTTAAACTTGGTTGCAGAGGCTGTTTGGCTTCTTAGACCAGTTTGTTTCCTTACTCAGAGCTGAGTATTAGAACTAAGTCTTTATATACATGTATATATATTTATACTACTTTGAAAAAGCAGGTGAAACTCTCTAAAATATACTAAATATATACCTGTACACATCTATATATATTTGTGTTTTTCATGAAAAGTGAATGTGTTCCATTTCTTCCCAGAGCAGTTTACACATTTCTTCCCAGAGCAGGTAGACCTCTGTATTGAGAGGGACTTAATGTTCTAGAAATAGAAATTAATGGATGCTGTAGGAAATTTACTGTGGAGCAGAATATTAGCCCTCTTCCAGCAGGTTAAAGCAAAGCTTTGTATCTACTGTTCAGCATCCTCCCATGTGTGTGCTAGAAAGTTTGCCTTGAAAGATAAGTCTTCAAACCTGCATCACTCCCTGCCCAGTTTACAGTAGGAGGTACCTGTAGCTCTCTTGAGTTCCCAAATGGCACCACAGGGAAGGGCAGTGGCATGGGACTCAGCACCAAGGTACTGCAGTGACATTACTAGGACTGCCTGTGTCCATCCACAGGCTTTTCATTCACTCTGTTTCTTGTTTTCCCTGAGAAAGAAAGGGAAACCATGTAAAAAAACCATAGAAAACCCAATAAATACTGCCAATTTAATAAATTTAGGTGCATTTTCAGTTTGGTGCTAGAATCTAATATGCAGAAAAATCAGTTTATTAAAAGAGCAACCAAATGCACCACATTATTTACACAGCAAAGACAGTTGAAAAAATTTGAATTTTTGGAAGTTAATCCTACTTATAAATACTACATAATAGTGAGGAACCAAGGTACAGTCAGCTCTGGCACCTATTACCTTACTAGACAATAAACAAACAAAGCCTTGTAAACAATCTTATAAACACTTTAAAACAAAATACGCAGAAACAGTTCTAGAACATCTAAACAGGGTGGAAACAAAAGAATTTTGTAATAATTTCAACACATAATTCTCAAATTAGATCTGCATGACATGCTACTGTGGCTTTTTCACAGTAATAAACAAAGGTTAATACTGACAACAAATACTTTTCCTCCATACTCAAATTAGTACTACAATATACTGTTGCTGCATTTCCAAGTCATTAAGATTATTACTGAGAAGATTGCTATAGAAAAAGAGAAAAAGACCAAAGGAATAATATTATCTCTATATGCCTGCTATGCCCTTTTGCAGGCAGCTTTTATAATTGTGACTAAGGATATGAACAATTTACATTCAATTGCCTCAACTGATGTTTATTCTAAATAAATAATTCTTTGGTGTCTGTGTGTGTTTTCTTCTCAAGTGTGGGCTAAACAGAGGCGTAGTGAAAAAAATAGCTCCCACATTGACTGCAACAGGCTTGAATTTCACCCGAGTGATCTTAACCCAAGTGTGCATCTCTCTGTCTGTGAAAGTGCTGCTGAAATTCCAGTTCCTTCATTTAATATTACAAGCAGAAATGTAGATAGTGGGTTAAATTCCAACCCCACTGAAGTTAGCAGCAAGCCTCCTGCTAGCTTCACTTACATGTACAAAACACAAACATATGGCTGAATTAGGAACAGAGGAAAATAGGGAGGAACAGAGGAAATGCTGTCAGTGACTGAAAGCAGAGTGGGTGGGCAGCACCCAACCTTGTCCACACAGGTTTCCATTGTAATTTTCTAATGGACTGGAAGAGCTATTCCTTCTTCCACCAAGAGCAATGGTTTGTGTCTAACAGAGCTAGCAATCGCCAGCTGCCAACAGGCCGAGAGAATAAGGACTTGGAACAGTTGAAGGATGCTCTGACATGCACTGAAGGCTGTGAGAGACCAGAAGAAGGTGAGGTAGAGAAAACCAATGAGGTTCCTGCCTGGAATGAGACAAACTCAGAATGACAAAGCTCAGCTGATTTCCATGTTGCTGTATCCGCCCACTGCAGCAATGGCATTATCCCTAAACCTGCCCACAGCTTTGACAGTTATGAGAGGAGCAGCCTCTTCTTCTTCTGCAGGCTTGTAAGACACAGAAATATGCTGTAAGAAGTCCAGTTAGAGAAATGGGTAGATAGATTTTTAATATTTCTGGTTTTAGATTATATAAGAGCTAGGGTTTCCTGGGACTCTGCTATTTTAAACGAATGGTAGATTGCTTCTTTCTCTTGCATGCATAAGGCTGTGTCATGACGGGAAAATAAACACATGGTTGAGAGATTTCTTGAACTCCTGTATGGTGGTTAATTTTTCAACAGTTCTTTTAATGGCTTTGAGAGCATAATACAGCAGAATCAACTCTCACTGTCAGTTCTTCATCACACTGTTGAAGAAAATCCCATCTATTTTCCAATGTTTTGATTTTTAGCTATGTTATTTCTCCATCTCTCTCTGGCCAGCTTTTGATGAACTGCAAATTCTGAATCTGTTTTTTGAAACCATCTACAAAAGCACGGCTTTTTAAACCATGTTTGCATAACTCTCCATCTGACTAACCTGATAAACTCCTTGTCCCAAAAGACATACAGAAATGACCCATTTTCAGTGGTGTGCCAGCTGTATACTTAAGGACTGCATAAATTTGCCTGACAAACCACAAACAATCCCTGAACTGCCTCTTGATAACCTCTGGATTTTTTACTGTGTTAAAGTGAAGTTTTTTTCCCCCTTTCTCTCCCAGAGCAATGGAAAGGGGAAAAAAAAGTAATTGAAGTAGATTGGAAGGCTTGAAGTCTTAGGATTTAAAATCCAAAACCAGCTCAGTTACATGTGGCGAATCATTTTTGCTTTATGATGGGCCATGGATAACAATAAAGTTTTCATACTGTTCCCAGTGGCCAACTATTCATATCCCAGACCCACCAGTGTATCTGAATTACTAGCATGCTTTTTGGCAAACAGGGAAGAAAGACTGCAGGCTGAATGGGTGCCAGGATGGATGTATAATTTGGGCCAGTTCTCCAGGAAAAGTCTGCTCCAACCTTGCTGAGTGGACCAGACATTGAGCAGTGCGATTTGAGGAGCTGCAAGGGGGTGAGAGGGAGACTGCCTGTGCCTCAGGCAGAGCTCCCCATTGCTTTCAAAGGCAGGGCAGCTTCCTATAGGATCCTGCAAAATTTGGCCATTGTTGCTGCAGCCTCCATGTGTGTTCATGTTATTTGTTTGCCTGGAGGCTTGGCAGTTTGTTTTGACTCCTGCTAGCTCTGCATAGACCAGAGGAAGTGAAATGGTTTCTGTTATTTGTCTTGTACAGTGTCAGAATCCATTGTATGTGTGCAAAGCTACTGAAGACAATCTGATTGCCAAGTTTTTCTGGTGGTGGAACTGGCCTGCTCGTTGCAACACACTGGAAAAACAAGAGAAAGAATCCAAAATGACATTCAGCTTCTTAGCAAGTTGATAGAGCCAAGTATTGGCAAGTTAATGCATTAGGACTGAAAAGGCAGATAGCTTTCCTTTCCACTTGTAAATTTGATATGTTTTGTCTGGAACAAATTAGAACAATATAAAAATATAACTTGGTTGTATCATTTTTCTAGCATCACTTTTTGGAAAATAGATTTGTAATTTAAGGTGCTTTGTAGTGTCTGAGAGCGCCAGGAGCTTGCAGTTCACCATAGTTCACCATCGGGTTGCTTCACCACAACCAAAAGCTGAGGAAAACAAAGTCTTGTTGATCGGGTTACCTTTTGAAGCTTTAGTTATTAATCTCATTATGCAGACTTGTGAGAACATGGTGGGAGAAGATTTAGATAGGGAGGAAGCTTTTATCTGTGTAGTAAATACAAATAAGAAGATAACATTAAGCCTCTCAATGGGTCCTGCTGGATGCTGCACCACCCCTCAATAACAGCGCAGGCTATGGTTGTTCTTGTGAATAGAAGCTTTGTGTTCAAAGAAAAACTGTATCTAAAACCAACTAGTCAGACCCAAACAAATTATTTTACTAAACAGAGTTGTTTTGTCCTTTGTGTTCTGAGGCAAATGTGATCCACAGTGACTGGTTTTCATAAAACTGTTTCTCAATGAAAATAAAAAGTGTAATTCCAAAAGTGTTATGATTTCATCATCTTCCCTGCTAGAGTGCTCTTCCTGACACTGGTTACTTCAGCCTGCCAGCAGATCAGTGAGCTGGACAAACTACTGGACAATGACCCAAAGGAGAAATTTAACTGATTTAATAAAGACAGTGACTGAGAAGTTCTGGCAATAATTTATCTGGCAAGAATAAATTAATGGAAATACAAACTACATCATCAAGGTCTCCTGACACTAGTTTTCCAATGAGAAGATATCAGAATGATATCAGAGAGAAGACAAACAAAAAGTAAAATAAAACTTCAAAACTTTACATTTCTTTGAAACCAGTATTTCCTACAGAGATTAAGTCTTTCGGGTTTAATGAATTTAGCAGTGGAGAAAGAGGGTCATTCTTTTTAATGAATTTTAAAACATAGCAGACTCAAGAACAGACCATGTAAGGTTACTTATGACAATAGGAAACATCAGAGGACATTTTGTAGCAGAAAGAAATTTACTGGTCAGAGTCAAGCTTGAAAAAACCCCCACACAAAATCCAAATCAGTTTCTGTTCCATAACGGGAATACGAGTAAGAAATTAAATCCTACAATTTATTGCATGTCCCCCTTCAAAGCTGTTGCACATCCAGTACTTGGAAAAAATACTTCAGTTGCCTGTTAAATGTCTTAGGAGGGTTTTTCATTGTTTTACTTCTTCATTTGTAGGGGGGTTTGAGGTTTCTTTCTTTTGCTTTAAAAGCTTTGAAAATTTTGGGGCTGGACTGGAACTTTCCCTACTGGAGCAAACTGATGCTGCTCACAATGGCCGTAACCTGTACTGATTTCAGCAGGCTGACAGCCAGGACGACCACTAAATTCTGTTGCTGTGTGTATCAGGCAGCACGGGGAAGGGAGGCATGAAAGATTCCCTGGTAGCTTGATGTCATCTCCTTAGCAGATTAGCTGGCGTGGTGCCATTGCATCAGGAGTGTGGGCAGCTCCGTGCCTATCCTCGGAACACAGACCTGTCTGGTCTGCACAGAGACAGTGCAGGGCACACAGCTTCCAACAGGGATGTGCATAAGAGTGTTGGCTCCAGAGAGATGGCTCTGAAATAAGGTACCACTTAAACTCTGCAAAAGTAGCAGATGATGGGCTTCTGTCCCTTGCCTCAATAATTTAGGGCAGGTTTGGCAAGCATATTCTGTCTGACATGTACTGTAAGAAATGAGAGCTGTCACAGGCTTGAATTGCAGTGTGGCTGTAGAATTAGACACTAGGTACCACCAAAGGGCTGAACACTTCCAGAACTCCCCAATTATTTGCTGGAGAAGGCATCAAATTTGGGTTAGAGTCAGGCTGTATCACTTACTTCCTTCTGAGGTTTTGCTGTACAAGAGATCCTTGCAATGGGCTTTCTCTCCTAAAAAGTAGTACAAATAGGATTTGCCTCTGTCTTTTTCAGAGCAAGTACTAAATTTGCAAATTAAGATAAATACAATGGTAATTGCTGACAATTCTTTTAATTTGGTTACACTGTTTACATTTGTTCAGTCATATATTTATTTATGTTTTACACATCAGAGCAGATGAAAAGAAAACCCATGAATAAACCAACAATCAAAAGAACTGCAAGAAAATATTTCAATACATGCTTTTTCTCCTTTGTGAATTTTACAAAATGGATCTGTCCAAAGCTTAGGCATCTCAAGTGCTTTAAAATTGTTTTTTACATTATTTTATCCTTCCTGCTTCTGAAGCAAGAAATTTTTGTGACACTCTGCAGTCAGTCTGTGCCTAGGGACACAGCGAATGACTTGGAAACTATCCAAAACAGGACCTCGTTCCACAAGAGACTGGTCACTTTTAATTATAAATTTCATTTCTCATACAATGACTTGGCAAGGGCTATGATAGCTATTATCTGTGTCATGCTACATTTGTGTTATTCCTACATTTTGTAACAGGACAGGTTGCAGAAACCATGTGCTGAAATTCATTAAACAGCAAACTTTTATTCTGATATTTTCCTGCATTTACAGCTATGAGTGCTTAAATCCTAAGAACATTTGATTCCCCAGAAGCATGATTCATTTGACAGAGCTAATAACCAAAAAGTGTACGATTTCACCAGACTTTGTAATTTTGTTTGTGGGACTTGGCAGGAAAGCTTCATGCACTGAATTTGAAGTGCATTGGTTTTTCCAATTTAATAATTAAATCCTAATATGACAGAGGAGAAATAAAAAAGTTTAAGGAAAAAGCACAAGTCAAGGCATTAACTAAGGAAGACTATGGTGGATTTTTCAGGGGGTTAATAGCCTTCTTTGTACTGCCCCACACAAAAATCCATCTTGGGTTGTTCACAGAGGGACCAGCCTCCACAGCTTCCCCATGCCGTGGATTGCAGCCAGCCTTAACCAAAATCTCAGAGGCATCAGCTTGGGCCTCTCCACACCCATCCTACTGCCCTGAGGGATAACCCCAGGACACTGAGGTATGAGGAGCTGAGGAAAAATGCTTACTGCTTTTCTCTAATAGAAAAAAAAAGTCAGGGCTCTGTTTGATTGTGGCTTTTTCCCCTCCTTTATTAAATGAGCCAGTAGGTCTTATCTTGACACCCATATTCATGGGAGCTTTGCCTAAATAAAGTTTAAATATTGGCAAGTACTTCAGTCTTACAGAAGGATAGGAAAACATACTTTGTTAGGGAAAAAAAAGTAAAACAAACTTTCCTCAGTATCATCATGAGCTCATCTCTGTCCGAGGGGAATTAAAAGTTATTCTGTTGATTTAAACAGAAGCAGGGTCAGGTCCTTTTTATCAGGGACTGATTCACAGCCTAGGGAAAAAAAACAACTAGAGAATCTTATGAATATTTTAAGATTTCTGCTGAAATGTGTACCTATGAGTAAAATGAGATGTTTCAGTGTAGAAGGAACTCATTACCTAAATTAAAAATAGATGGATCATTTATAAATGCAGAAGTAAATATAAGGCAATCAAATTATTACATAAGAAAATCCTGCAAGGAATACTTGAGCACCAAAGAACATATTTCATACAACGTGACTTGGCAGCAGCATGAGAATTTAAAGAAGCTGGGGAAATGAGAGAGATGCATTTCTCACACAACACCGTGCCTGAAACCCAGAGTTCAGGTTCTCCAGTCACCCAAGTCAGAGGTGGGACTCAGGAGCATAGTACCATTTTTCCATTTGGTGAACCTCCATTCTTTTTCCACAGAAACCTGGGCCCTGAGGCCAGGAGCCATGTGGCTGCACAATGACAGCTTTTTTGAAAACTGGTCATGGGTCTATCCACCTGACCCCAGGAGACTGAAAACTTTCAACCAGTACATAGCTGAAGAGGAGAGGATCCTAAAATTCTTTTTTTACTCACTGACTACTGTGAATCATCCTCCACAGATGCCTGGTTAATCTCTTCTCATAATGGAAAAAGTAAAATGATACTCCAGAAAAACATACAAATTCAGACTTGATTTCCACTTTTGGACTCATATGGACTTGATCTTAAGGGTCCTCTTTAACCTAAGTGATTCTATAATTCTATGATCCTGTCCTAAGGATTTCCCCAATAACATAGTCTTAGACTGCTTTCTAAAAACTAGCATCAAACCACCATCAGCATGAAATTGGTGAGATTTTCTATTCAGATGTTCCTATGGAGGCAAGTGCAAAGTTTCTTTCTTGTCAGAAAGTACAAGTTTGGTTCAGGGATTTTAAATACACAGACACATGGGTTAGTAGATGGTTCAATCACACAAACAACAACCTATCACTTCAGTAGTTACAAACTCTTCTTGCAAAGCTGAAAAAGATCAGTATTTAAAATACTTCCTACATAAATAGAAAAGGGGGTTATTATTTCTATTTGATTATGGGTAATATCTAGTCCCTGTAGGAACTGGTGGAAATTAGTCCCCAGAGCTGCACTTGCAGGTACATGTTTAAAGGTGAGGATGAACATTACCTGCCAAGAAATTTTGAGAGCTGGCAGTGATTCAGGGCTCCACAAAGTCTGCCCTTGTGCTCAGCAAAGGGAATTCTCTCTGCATTACTTCTTCACATGTGATGTGGTGGAAGGAGCTGCAATTTCTGAGTCTGCTTCAAACTCCTTCCAGCACAACTCTTTCAAACATATGAAACTACCTAAATGATTTTGTGAAACAAAGCCTCTTTTATTCCAGCTGTCCAAAGCATTTACTACAACCAAATGAAATGATGAAATTCTAAATTATAATGAGAAACCCTGAGAAAAGACTAAGCTAGGTGTAACAGTTTTAGAAAGATCTTCTCAGGAATTGGCACAAAGTGTATAAATTTGACAGTCTGGAATGGGAACTGTTAGAATCCAGTAAGCTTAGTGTAGGACAGTGTCATTGCGGATTTTTTAATTCAACTTCAAAAGCAGTTAAAGCCTTAATGATTCTGAAAATGACATTTATTTTTTGGTCCTGAAGGTTTAATCCTATTACATGCCACATAATGAACCCACAGATATTGTTTCTGGCTTCCACCTTCATAAGTTTTATTTTAAAAAAGGGAAATAGCCATAAATGAGCTTGAAATTACACACTGTTCAAACACATGAAATTTCACTAGAAGAGTGGTAAAGAAAGTAATCTTTCTATATCCCTTCCCAATCCTTCAGAAATACCATGCACTTATTCAATCATGGGCTATCACATAACACAATCTGGAACTGTAACTAGTGGGTAGCAAATCTTACTACATCTTCCCTGGGCCACATTTACAAATGATAAATTAAAGACTGAATTCAGCAAATCTTACTGATGCAAGTAATTCTTATTTTTGCATGCCTTCTCACTAATTTCAAACCCTTATTTATAGAAATCTTTCAATTGCCCCCAGTAGTACTAACTGGGAGAGTAAGATTTTCCAGTACCAATTTTTAAAATTTCTGGGGCGATTTTTCATGAACAGATGTCATAAATTCTACTGACTAAATTAGCAGTAATAGATAGTTTAAAGGGTATGTGTAAAATCATTTTGTGTTGGCACCAGAATTATTTCTTATTGTTCTTTTGAGTGGGGGAGGGGGAAAGGCGGGAGAAACTGGGAAAAGAGGGACTTCTCCATGTTCCTTCTCTAAAGAGCTTGAAATTTATGTGTAGGAGGAAAAACAACTGAACCCAGAACGCATGTCCACAATAAATAGGATTATGTATAGTTACCACAGACAAGATAGACAAAGAAACAATGGGACTGTTACAGTCAAGACAGAAAATCCAATGTGGATACCAGAAGTGGGATTTAGCTCACCTAACTTCAGCTGTATAAAAGTAAGGCATTTGGTCTTAGACACCTGGGCTGTTGCCATAGTCCATGGAGAGTGACAGATCCATGAAATGGGCCTTTCATCCAACATATTTTAGGATGTGATGAATCACTTTCTGCATGTGGTTGTGTCCATTGACTGCAGAAGGCACCTAGGTAACTGGTCTATATTTAGTGCTTAAATGCCTTTTAGATGACTAAATTAGGTAAGAGAACCCTGCCCAGCTGCCTTGCAAAGGTCAGGGTATACATCAGGGCGGAGGTGAGTTTTAAGGAAGGATTTACGGGCAATAAATTCTCTTAGATCATCAGCATAAGAAACAAGTCATGAAATGGGCAAGCTCTATCTTGGGTCAATAGATCAGAGATTAAATATATCAAGTATGTATTCCCACACTCCCTGCTTTCCCTTCCATTCCTGCCATTTCAAACATATATTTAGGTTTTTTAAAGTATTTTGCTTCGCCTTGCTGCTGTGTACAAGGGAACAGAAACTGGGCTTTATACAGAGACAGTGAAACCAGTGAGAGGGTGCTGCCAAATTATCAGAGTAGAGAGCTGCAGAATGTTTATTTTCTCTTTAGACACAGTTTTATTGAAGACAATGCACAACAGCAGTAGGAAGACAGTGTTCAAAAATATTTCAAGTGGAAGTGAAAATCAGATAATGGGAAAACAGCAAAAAGCAGAAAATACCAGAACTGTGCTAGATAAACATTATCTCTGACAGGCAACAATTTTCTGAAATGGCTATTGATTTCACAGTCTCCACACAGCTAACAAAATAATCACTGGATGTTTGTGAAATTTTTGATCAAAAATAATTCTTGTCTGAGGTCTGCAAGCCCTTGCAGTCAAAAGTTTTACGAAGAAAAGTCTAGATAAACACAGGAAAGGTATGTTTAATCTGTTTTATATTTACTGGAAAAGAAAATAATGCCGTACCTTATATGTTGTTTTGTCAGCTGACATCTCTTTGTATTTTCATTATTTTGTTTTGTTTTTCTGTTGCCTGTGCAGTTAAGAGATCTCTAGAAAAGATAATCTAAAAAAATGTAGCTAAAAGGAAATAATTATTAATAACTACTGCTATAATTTTATTATATAAAATACATTTTGATAATAAAATAATATTTTGTGAAAATGTTATGTTATGAAAATAGTTCTCCCATAGTTCTCCCGCTAGTTTACAGCAAATGAAATCCATAATGCTATGATAATAAGCAAGGACCCAGTCTTAGAGACTGTGGACTCAGCAAGAGAGCAGATAAATCAAAGCAAAGAGGACTGCCAAACTTGTACATGACATTGAAATGAGCCTGGATACCCTTTGGGTCTTAAATCTATTATTGTGTTTGCAGAAGCATCTTAATATTAGAACAGTTCCAATAAATCTCTCTTTCTACGTCAGCCCATTAATATTGCTAAACAATAATAAACCTTATGTCAATCCATAAAATGTGACAGACACAATCCTCATCATTTTTTCCACTTTGGCTTTTCCCCTAGTGCTAATAAAAACAGCTATCACCCAAGCACTAAAGCCCTGATCTCCAGTAACAAACTTTTAGGCAAAAGTGGATGAGGAAAAAGCTTTGGTAGTCTGTACTTTCTTGATCTTGTGTCACATTCAATTCAGTTTCTAGATATTGTTTCAAATTAGACATAACAACTGAATATAATCTTCATAGCATTTATTTAGTCTCTGAAATTGTATGGACTACTATTACAGTCAAATTTGCCTAAGTACTTTATCATGAAGTCCTCTGGTAGTTTCAGAACAGTGCTGGTGCTGGCACAGCTTAGAAAAAATTACTATAATGACCCTTGAAAACCAGCCCATTTTCTTGAAGTTTCATTCCAGTCCATGTGCTTGTGGCATGAATGGGGAATCTGAACTCCTTCTCCACACCAGCAGTGTTGCAAAATTAAAGAAGAGCTCAAACTTTAGAGAAAGGATGCCTTGATCTGTTAGGTATACTGTCACCCATGAAAAAAACAGGAACAAGACAAAATCTACCCTTTATACCCACAAATTCATCAGTCCAGGGAAAAATAATCTTTGTTGTTGTTCTTGTTCAGATTAAAAATTCTTGGAAAGAACAACTTTTATGAGCAGCACTTTGATTTTAACTCACCCCGTAGTAGCCATGGACAGAGCTACCGCTGCCCCAAGCCCAGCTCTGCTGAATGCTGTGATTTGTAATGATCTGTCCTGCAGATTGGAGAGTTCAGTTGAGATACTCATGGTACCTTTAGACAAAATAGACCAGCTATCAGATATAGTCTGATATATATATTTAAGGCAGAGCTAATCAGCAGAGGCTGATTTCATGCAGCATCAGCAGCCTTCTCCATGCCTTGATTTACTCCTCAGCTGGCAGATAGAGTCTGCAATGGCTTTAAAAAGTGCTCAGTTTGGACTCATATTTGATAGTACTTGGTTTTGACTGTGTATTGCTATGTAAATACATCAGAAAAAGTGAAGAGTAATAAAAGTGCATGCAAAGATTTTAGCATTATCAAAATCTTGTAACTACATAAAAGCAACAGGAAATAAAGTGATATAGGTACATTATCATTTCTTTCCCCCAATGGTGACAGTGTATTTCCTCAATATCTTATTTCTGCATAATGCCGGGATTTGAGTATGGAAGCCGTGCCGCATTTCCTTTTCCTTACCTGAGTTCATCTCCAGAGCTGAGCAATATAACTTCTAGGTGCTACCCAGAAGTATGTCCACTGAGGCAGCAATTCTCGTCCATGTCCCAGATCTCTCAGTTCCAGTTAGCATTTCCTTGCTAACCTCCTCTTTCATCCCTTTCCTTTCATCCTAGACCTTTGGTATAAAGTCTCTACAGATGTCTACTACCAAAGCACAGGCAGCTGATGGATCAATGCCACATGGGCTAGCCATAATCTTCCTGGCTGGAACAAAAGCTGCTCTTTTTTGGATTTCACTCAGTTTTAGGTTCCTTGGTAACCCTGAAGAAAGGGGCTGAAACTCAGCAGGGCTTCACAAACTCCTCCTGTGTTACAAGGAAGAGCAGAGTCAGTCAAACCTGGGATTGGGGCCCCAAGTTCAGGTAAGCCCAGGGAGATTTTCTTCATGCCTACCCAGCCTCACCAGGAGGTGGGCTCCAAAGCAGACCTTGGTACCCAGTGGGCTGGTGGCATCACCAAGTGTCAAAGAAATTTGACAACCACAGAAGCAGTCAAAGCAGTAGTGCCAAAACCAGGGTTCCGTTCACACCATACAGTTTGCATTAGGATCAAAAAAAAAAAAAAAAAAAAAAAAAACAACCCCAAAAAAACCAAAAGAACCAACCTTCCTCTTTAGGAGGTTCAGGACTTGCTAACTCATGCATAAGTAATTACAAAGCCATACTTTATTGAGATCCTTGAGAAGAAATGAAATACAAGTCATAACATATGCCAGACATACTAGTTTCTGCCTACATATAGATAATGAATAAAGGATAGCTACCTTTATTCAACTCCTTTTTAGCTGCCTCCTAGAGATTTCCTACAATATTTTCTATACAGCAAATCAGATTTGTCATAAACAGGAATATGGGACTGAGTCATCTAGTCCAGTTCTGTGTTATCACAGGCAACTACACTTGGCAGGGCCAGTCAGTCTTCATTGTTCAATATAGTTTGAAGTTTTTGCCTCTTTTCCTCCTAGGAAAAACACCCTTCATAGATATATATACATATGATAGCAAAGTTTTGATTTCCCTGCATAAGCAAAGTTCTATTTTTTGTGTGTGGGCTTGTTGCCATAATATCTGATTGCTCTGGAATACTGTGGGTAAGGTACAAGTGTTCAGAGAAAACATGAGGAAAAACCATATGTACTCATTAGTGAAAAAGATCATACTGACAGATTGCTCTCCATATGTGGAACTTCTGTATTGTAACCTTGCTATTTACATGACACATGAAAAATGTGTCACTTTCTAATGAAAATTTCACTTTATGTAATATCTCACTAGTCATAAGACATGAAGAAGTTTATTTCATTTATATCTATTTCATAGGAAGGGACCTGCTATAAATTTAATGCTTTAGCTTTAGTGTATTTATTGATATAATTGCAAAACATGGGTATTGCAATACTGGGGGAACCAACAGAAATTAAATAGGTGAGAATAATAAGCCTGTAATTGATGTCATGAAGCTCAGACAATTCTCCATACTTCAAAAGTTTACCTCCAGCAGTTTTCTAATCTACTGTATGTGAGAAAAGGAAAATATTTATTAGTCAAAGGAGCCAATTAAATCTTGCAATGCAAATGCCAGAATTTACTTATACTTAATTAAACTTTCCTGAGTATTAAATTAATAATTTGCAAAATATCAGCAATATTGAAATATTAGTCAAATAATTCCATCCTTTTTCTTCCTTGAAATTTGAATATTTCCAGATGCTGAATATTTATGAAGAAAAGTGTCATTTAGAATAAAATAAGAAGATAGAGAAGGACAGATTGCCATCCAGTAAGCAGATTACTCTTCCTTTAGCTCCATTTTTTCAGTTTCATTTAAGTGCTCAGTTGTCCAGCAAAAAAAAAAAAAAAAAAAAAAAAAAAAAAAAAAAAAAAAAAAGCTAACCGGAAATCTCTTAAAATAAGCATTTTCTTAAATTCTCAGAATAGAATCATATTCCTGTAATCAACTCATTTAATCAGTGGAAACATTTCCACTTACTTCAGTGAATTTTGGAAAAGGGAATATCACAAAAAGTAGTAGGCTGCTATTTCATGTTTTCAGACAGTAAGTACATGACATTTTGTAACTATGTCTGAACTATTTTAAACTCCAGCAGAGACTAATGCACATGATATTCAGAGACCTAAACTTTCTTTTTGAGTATAAACTGAGACAGACTTAAAAATCAAGATTTTTCTTTTTCAATTACTTTTTTATGAGAAAAGGCAAAGTGAAGTTTCATTGCTTTGCAGAACTGCCATGTAGAACTGCTTATCTTCTGGTAGTGATTTTCCTTCGTGAGGAACTCAAATATACCATAGGGACATGGAGAAATACATCTGTTTTCACACTGAAACTATTGGCAATGATAAATTATTAAGTATTTTTTGGGAAAAGCACAGAATATAATGGACATATTACAGTATTTTTCCACAGTGACGAAATCAGAAATGTTACTGGCCTATATATTTGATTATCAGTTCAAGTCTTTTAAAGTCTAGACCTAGCTTTCTTTAAATGGACAGCAATTTTGCAAAGTTTGTGCATTTTTAGTTTTCTTTTCTTTGCATTTAATGTCCTCAGATAATAAAAAATTATATTAAAAACAACTACACTGAAAGGTGATTTCATGTAACTTTCATTAGGGATCTCAGATAAACATCTAGAGAGTATTAAGGATAATTTTGGCACATTACTTCGTCCAACACAGTGTGCATCCAATGCAAGATTTTTTTTCTGAATGAATGCATATATCTGTGGTAATAAGTCATTTTCTGATATTAATGAATAAGATTTAATGGTGCCATTAATTATATAGTTCAGCTGGAGGCACTTTTGCATGCATTCTACAGAGACCTGTGGCAACAGTGAGTAACTCTATTAATCATATGCAGATATTATTTGTAAGGAGCATGCTAGCAATTCCGAATTCTATACGTAACACTCTGAAAGAACCTGACTTGTACTTTTACTTGCAGCCTCTTCCATTTTAAAAAATGAATATTCCCTGAAAATACCAAGAGTTCACTGCATGAAACAAAGCCAAAGGAACTCTGTTTGTGCATTACTGCATCCCATTTATCATGTCTGTCAATGTACCTTAACTGGTATTTACTGATTTAGAAATAAGGTGGGTTCTTAGTAAAAAATTTTCATTGAGTGCAGTGATGGCAACTACAGCAGCAGAAAGCAGAAGTGATATACTTCACTTGCAGAAGTCACAAAACACTTCATCAAATTGGAAGACTCAGGCATTGGTTTTTTGTCTGTTTATAAATTTTATTTCTGAGCTGTTAATACTTAAAGACCACGAAGACCACCTCTCTTAGTGGATGCCATTGACATCTTATCATTTGCTAACAACAAATTCCCAACTAAACATATTCAAAAGGCTTTTTGATCTTATTAGTTATGAAATAACATTTAAGTGCTTTATGCAGCATCATGACAATTTATTTGGGTTTTATTTGAATATGGATATTGATTTCTCTGATCGAGAAAAAAATAGGTTGGGGTGTCACATGGAATTTTGTCTGTTCTGGCCAAAGAACTGCACCTATTTTAAGAGAACAGCACTGAAACCACACCCAGGCTTTTTGGCACAGAAATCAGAAGAAAAAAAGCAAAACAAAACAAAAAACCCCCCAGAAATAAAATAATTCTTGTAGATTAATTCTTTTCTATGCACATAAAAGAAAGGCAAAGAATTAAGTGTGAGAGAGTCCAGTCAGAGTTTCTACTCCAGCTGCTATTTGAAGGAGGAAATGGACACTTGGCTGAGAGGTGACCAAAAGAGTGGTTCTGCCCAGAGGGGTCACCATTGCTCATCACTGCCACTCATATTGCTCCATAACACGGGTAGCCTGGGTGATAATACCCTGGGAAAGCAGGCAGGCAGGGAGGGCAAGAGTATTTCACACAAGCTGGCTGCTTTTGCATGTCTTTTATCTTGCCCATGATCAGCTCTCAAGTGTCTGATATGTATGTGTGGTTTTTTTAACACCCTCTTTTGTAGCTAGTACTAATTCTGTCTTAGTAATGTTTTGTTTGGCTGTAATTCTCTTTGAACAAAGACTTTCAGGAAACCCCTCCAAACAGCTGCTGTGCTCTAAGACTGTCTGCTAACAGACTCAAAATCCAAAAGTCCATTTATTTAATTATTTTACAATAATTATGAAAACCCGGTATCTGACAAAGCTGTATATATTGTGGGCTTGAGATAAGAACATGACTCAATGTGTCTGATGACATTCAACCATTAAATTTTTACTGCAAAGTTCATTTCTTGGGTAATTCCAAGGCCATAAAAGGCAAGGATTCTGTCTGTCATCTCTTTTACTTGTTACCACTGAAGTTGAGAGAAAAAGATTGTGACCTTACTTGGCTCTACACATTGTAATGAAGACTCATGAGATACTTGGTTTCTCACCCATTTCTGTGCTTTTGGATGATCCATGGCTCATCCAAAAGTTTCCATTCTGACTCTGAGTTATTGGGTCTTACTTATCCAGTTCAGATCCCTAAGAGTACTCAGACTTTCTGAAGGAACCCATTATTTTAAAGAATTTTATCCACTTATATTAATCTAAACAAATGTAAATGCTAGTGAGTATGTGTTAGCACATAACGCAGGAAGTACAGTGGGTGTCTCTTAGTGATAAAATTCAATATAGACAATATTTCTCACACAGACACCCAGACAAAGGAAAGAGTCTGTGTAACAGTGTCAAGCTTATGTGAACCAGAGGAAATACATGGGTTTAGATCTGTATTAAGAACAATCACAAAAGATCCATTTTAAGAGCCACAAAGTATACATTACAAAAAGCAAGATGTTGGCATACAGATATTAGAAATGTCCCAGAATGTAATTTTCTGGAGAATGGTGTCTTGCAGCTTGTACAGTTAGCACAGTAACATTTTAGTTTTGCTCAGAGAGTCTCAGCATAGTAAAAAAAGGGCAAAAAAAAATTGATTTTTGCCTATGCTGAATTTTTTTTCATGAAAAAGAGACCTTTCAGAACCTAACCATATTTCTCAGAATTCAGTTGAATTATTTTTGGAAAACCAGCAGGATTTTTTGATTGCTTTCAGATAAAGGGCAAACAAGAAATTGTATTTTCTTGTTATTATTATCTATTTGATCTATCTGTAAGGAAGAGTTCATATTCTTTTTGAAAATATGAGACATTGAACAAAACCTATGTATTGCCAGCAGTCAATCATATTGATTGCTACCAATTACACTTACAATTGAATTAATTTACCATCTCAATGTGACCATTATGGAGAAGCACATGTTATTACTCCAGACTAGATCGAAGAAACTTTTCATTATTGGCTTGAATTTGAAATTCCCCCTATATCCCTCCCCCTAATTTTTGAATTTTTGGCTGCTTAGTTTTATTGAAGGAATAGGGCTAGTATTTGAGGGCAAAAGTAATAGATGTCTGGCTGGAAAAATTCAGACATGGACCAGATCTTCATCTGGTGTTAATGAATCTAGAGGTTTCAGTTTCATAGGGAAAAAAAGTTATATTAACCATATGAGGATTTGGCTCATGGAGTTTTGTACATTACTTGTCATCCATTTTCTAAAACTTCCCCAAATGTTTCTGTCAATCCATGAGACCTCCACAATTGGCTTCTTCTAGCCTATTTAAATTTGCTTGCTCCTTTGGCTTTACTTGAGAGAAGGATCTGTAATAAGCCAGGGACATTACTCCTAGATCTAATAGCTTCATGAACTTAGGGATCATGCAAAGCACCAACAGACAACTTTGTGGAAGAGTACCCTCCACTCTTGACAACCCACACTTAATGCTTATGCAGAAGGGAAGGGAGAAAATAGATGTGCAGCAACTTCGCTCCTTTTCTTTTTCCTCTAACCCTGTTGAAGACTCTCTCCCCAAAGCCAGAATTGCTACAGACTTCCAAATTGTTTTGACTGCAGCAATTCCCAGCAGCTCTCTCATGCAGCCAAGGCATATCTAGAGCCCAGTAATGCTCCAGCCTGATCTGCTTGCCCAATGTTCCAAAGCAAGAAGGTAGAAGAGATGCCACAAACCCATTAAACTGCTCTCCATCATCTATGGATCTCTCTGAAAACCAGAGAAGTCCCCACTACCACTGTGTTATAAGCTCTGAAGCAATGTAACTTATAATTCTGAAGTAATGTAACTTCTGGACCACAGAAGATCCAGCTCACAAAAGCTACAGTGGTGACAAATGGTAAATGTCAGCAAAGAATCATGACCCCAACCATGAATTCACAAGTTACGAAAAAAACTTCTTCTTAGTGGCTTTATCACTGACTTACAAGCTCAACATCAAAGTTTTCAAGCTAACAACACAGGACTGGATGACAATGATGAATTCAAGAAATTTATTATGGTGAGATTATGTGTAGTTTAGCACAACACTTATTCAGATAATTTTAAAAATAGATGGAACCTTAAAGTAATTGTGGAAATCAAAACCAGGAAGTATATCATTTTAGATCCAAAAATGCAGATCAGTCAGAATTTACGAGGTACTTATTGATTTTCTGTATTATGTATTTTTAATCTTTATTAAATATCTTCAGAACCATATGTTTCTGGAGGAATATACTGTGTCTGCATAGTTTCTGTGAAAAGCACACAATTAGTTAAATTTTTTAAGTGCTGACATAAATAATGCTATAAACAATTTCCAATTCCTGCCAAAGCATAACATCACTTAAAGAAAGGTGCAGAATAGTCTAGAATTCTTATTTCCAAGATACTGATAATCATTTTTAATCTCCCACAAAGAGAGTTTACAGAAAAAAATTACACCAGCAGTTACTTTTTGGCAGGAAAAAGGAAAAGTGTGAAGAATTAGGTGAGAGAAAGAAAAATGAAAATGTCTGGAAAAAAGGGGAGGAAAAAGCCTTCCATCTTTCTCCTGAGAAATGGAATAGCCACAGACAAGAAGCGTCTGAGAGGAAGGAGGCATTTTCCTTTAAATGGCAAATCAGCTTGTTGAATAAAACAAACTGGCAAGATGTTGTGTTCATTCCTTCTACTGGAGTCCCTTTTCCAGGGACCGTTTGTGTGAATACAAACAGATTCCCACAGCACACATTAAAAATCTGGGGATCTACTGCTTCGTTACGTCAGCTACAGCAGGGGACAGCAGCTTCTACGTGAGGATGGTGATCTGGACCACAGCCAGCTCCTGCGAGGTTCCTCTGCCATCTGCCAGGCAGGACTCCGTGCTCCTTCCATCAGCAGCGGGCACTGCAGCCCCACAGGCATCGCTGCCCAGCCTGCAGGGCTGCCAAGCAGATACCTCAGACACTGTGCGGCTGTCCACGTACCTACCCATAGCCCGAGTGGCTTAATAAAACAAACAGCTGGGGTAACAAAGAGGTGGCAAGCAAAACAAACACAAATGCCTTTCTGTTATACCCAACAGCATTATTTTAACCATGGGGGCTTTTGGTGCCTCCCACCTACAGTTCTTTTAAGTGTCCTGCCTATATAAGTAGAGCCCAAGATCCCACAGCAAAATCAAATGCTCTCCACTCCTCCTGTGCTTTGGGTTACTTCCATTTATATTTCCTTGGGCACAGTCTTTGAGACACCAATGTAGATTGTTCTCTTTGGACGGCATCTTGAGTGCATTAGTGTTATTCCTCTTCTCTTCACCCAAACCACCAGTGGCTGTGTGAAAGCCTGGTGGGGATCTAATTGCCATTGCCTGCTTTTGCTGGGGCTAAGTCCTTACATTGTGTGAGAGCAGCTCCCTTCTTCCTCTCAGACCAGCTGACTGCTGGGTGGCTCCCCCCTCATTTTTTACCACTGAGAATCAGTCAGGGCTGCTGGAACATTGAGAAGATTGCATAAGGAAACTGTTATAAAACATATTTTCCTTGGAATTCTTTCTGGTGTCTCTTTCAGCAGAAAACATGGCACTAAGGCAAGTGACAGACTTGGGCAGAAGGGCCAGTTCAAGCCCAAAACCTCCAGTATCTCTCCAGTCACTGCTTATGTGGGGACCAAAGGCAGCTCCAGCCCCAACACACCCATGGGGGCTGAGCACCTGCAGCTAGGCTGGATGACTTCAGGCCTCTCTGTTCAGCCTACACATGTCCACAGCAGCAACTTCTTCATCTCCAGCTATTACCAGCGCTTCTGTTGGACCACAGAGATCTCAAAACACATCACAGAAGTTTTTATAGTTTCTATATAATATGATTTCAGAGCAAAAACTGGAGCGAAGCGTGGACTATTATAGCATGTGAAGTGTCTCTCTTCCAGTCCTATGTCTTACACCAGTGTCCTGCCCTCTTTGCTTCACTCAAGAAGCACATGAAGCCCCAAAGGAGGTGGCCCTCCCTCTCCCACGGGGTTATCCCAAGTGGAGAACACATGCATTAGAGTCAGGGGGGAGTTTTCATCCTCCCTTGGGAAAAACACACCTTCTCTTTGAACTTTACTGTGCCTTGTGCACAGATGTCCAAAAACGGCATCCCAACCTATTTGCCAGAAAATGCCTCATCATCCAGAAGGGCACTTGTGCAGAGGGATAGAGGAGGGCAAAGGCACTTTTGGTCTGTTAGGTGACGTGTTGGTTTAGTTCTGGCAACAGCAGATATTACAGTCTGTGCCTTATTCTGACCACTAAACATCATTGCTTTTGGCCAAGTGCTTAAAGCAGCCAGAATCCTTAACCAAATCTCTTATTTCTTCCCAAAGTTTCCATGAAAGTGGTTTACACGTCCTTTGCTTCTTTCAGAGCAGGGTGGAGTAAATTCCTCAGTGCAGTCAGCACAGATAGATACTGCTAGCACAGACTGTGCCATTTGCACACTCTATTGCCAACAGCAAGCCCTGAGAGTGATGAATAAGAGCCCAAACATCACAAGACAGCCTAAACATTTTTAAAATAGCAATAAAATTTAAAATAACATTTTAAAATAACAAAAGGAAGCTCTTTTCATTGCAGTTCAGATGATGTAAATTTAGATTCATTTCTTTTCCACTCCTTTTCCACTGTCTCACAGCCTGGAAATATTTTGTAGACATGAAAACTGAGATTTACACACTCCTTAGTGCCAGTACATTGCAGTTGCTACCAAATTTCATGACAAGACCCTGGGAGCTGGTAACATCATGCAAATTTCACTCAAAAAATTACTCGGAGTTGGCAAATAAAGCTAAGGTAATTAACTCAGCAGAGAATTTCTTACTATTTTTAAATAATTTAAGTGTTTGACATACATAGTAGACCATGTTTTAAGTGATGCAAGGCTTAACATGATTGCTACAGTGTCTGAAAATGAAAACATGGTTGATTTGATCCTGAATCTCTTGCTCTGTGTGTGTTATCAAGTGGCTAATACATATCCAAATCCTGTTTTCATGTGAAACATAAACTGTATGTCCATAAAAATGCAGTAGCAAATAATGAGGTTGTTTCAGAAAACGAGGTTGGTTTCCTCAGTGTTGTAAAACAACTGCACCTTTTTCAATTCTTAGTCAATATATTCACATTTATAAACAACATTACATACAGAAAAGTGTTCTTTTTCTGTATAAATCTATATCTGAAAACTACTCTTCCTATTAGCAGCAGTACTTTTTTGTGCCTAAATTTGATTATATTTTTTTGTCTTCTCTTTGTTCACACTTTCCACAAACACAGATTTCCTGTCACTAATTCAAATTTGCTTTATTTTGCACATGTAAAAAAACCCAACAAAATGCTCAATTTTTTCAACCCTGTTCTGGAAAAGTCCCAGAAAACAATCTTGTTATCACCCTCTTAATTTTAAACAATATGTTTCAGGGTTGATCCAAACCAAACAAGCTTCCATTAAGTGGCACCGGCTTCTATTAAAATGCCATTAGCAGCACTGAATCTTCATGCCTGTTCCACCGGACGACTCGCCAGTTTTAAAAAATCCATCTGAATTTCAAGTTTCCAGTTTTTATGGTTTCATTGTGGCTCTCGTTTGAATCTTTGTCACCCTCTAGTGTCATGACAATGGAAGCCAGAAGCACAAAAAGGCAAGTTAGAGCGCATAGAGCCCCAAGAGCGAGGGCTGCACAAACAGCCGGGCGCAGACAATGGGAGCAGCGAGTGCAGCCATGCGATGGCACGGTGCTCAGCACAGAGCCCAGGGTCAGCTGTGGGTGCGGATTAGCGGGTGACAATCCTGTGTGCCCAGCGGGGCCGGGGGACGTGGCCGGGAGCTTTGGTGCGGCCGTGTCACAGTGCAGGATCGGGACACTCCGCAAGGTGCCTGTCACAGCTGCACGCCCGGGCTCCTCAGTGACAGTTCTGAAAAGCAAATGGTTTTTTATTTGAAAGGCAGTGGCATCACATCCACATCCTGAGGTGGTATCCAGCACAAGATCTGCTGGATGCCACAGACGGCAACTTTTGTCCACACTGAACATTCCCCTCCCAGCACAGGATAATGCTGCTTAGTTTATTTTTGGTGAAAGCAAATAAAAAATTACTCCTACAGCCCTTTCCTCACGGTTTTCTACAGTTACAAGAATGAAACAATCTTCCTGATGTGCATCAGCACATTTGTTTCCTTCCCTCCATTCCCTCCATTCATACTTTGAACCCTGCCCTCATCAAAGTCACCTGAACTCTCAGTCCTTGATACCACCACAATCTTCTCTCAGGTCCTGAATCTCCATCTCTTCCCTTCCCAGGCTGACTAGACCCATGTTCTCTGGTTGTTTGGGTTTGGGCTTTTTTTTCCCCTCTATTCTTTTTCACAATTCCCCTTGCCTTCTTTGGTGTTGCAGTGAGAAATTGCAGTGAGTATTGCAGTGGGATTACTCCTATGCCCTTTTTGTGTCCAGAATGCATTTTCTGATACTACTCTCAGACAGGACTCCCAGGAAGCACATCTGGAACCCGTTCTTGTGAAATGCTATCAGAAGAAGGGCTAAGTGGTGGGCAGGAAGGAGAGAATAGGTGGGCATGGCACAGACAGGCCACCATCCTGAGGTGGCCATGGCAGTGAAGAAGAGGGTAAGGGAGTGTAGGAGGGGGGGGACTAACAGCAGCTGGATGGACAGAGCAGGAAGACTGGCAGACATGGGCAGGAGAGTTAGGCAGGAACAGGTCAAAGGCTAAACAGAGCAGGGTGCTCCTCACTGGGGGCCCTGTGGTTATTGCAGGGCTGCAGGGTGAGTGTTGGGAAGCAAGAAGGAATGGGAGGCTTTCCAGTGGAAAATAAAGTTGGGTGTCAAAACATCAGAACGAAAGGAGCAGAGGGTTTTGTATTATTTGCAGGCTTTGGCAGTGGGATCCAGAAGGAACGGGAAGCTCAGGAGCCTTGGTCAGGAATCAAAGAGATTGGCACCAGTGCTGTCTCCTGGGAGCTCACCTACACAGGTTCTCTGTTCAGAAGCACGGATATGCTCATGCAGCAAAACTGCCTGGTGCCACCAGAAATGTGATAGAGCTGCTGCACTGCTGTGGTAGGAGCCATTCCAGTGTCTTGTCTGCAGCACACTCTTTGCTCCCTGAAAACCTTTCTCAAAGCAGATGACAGCCCCAGATGGGTGACAGCCCCATAAAGGGACAGACACTGTCTTCATCACAGTTAGATCCAATTGATTTTGAGAGCCTGCATGAAATGAATGTATTTCATTTTGTATTTTGTAAAGCTCCATTCAAGCAATAATAATTATTAAACAGAGGGAATAATAATTCTGTTTTCTTCAGGGTGATTATGCATGTTGCAAAACTACCCAGAACTGAGGTCACCTAGCAGCCTCTGCCATAAATAAAGTCAGGACAAGGGGCACAAGCAGAGCTTGTAGGGAACCTGGACTCCCCAGTGCAAACCTGTCCGTTTTGTAATAAAACTTAATTCTTCAGTTAAAATATTAGAATGGTATGAGGTGAGTCAAAGATTCACATCCAGGGAGATAACCATCCCAATAGTTTCAATCTGATCCTGTGCTGGAGTGTGGGGATTTTTGTTGTTTTCTAAATCTCTCCTTAAATGGCACACAGATTTCCTGTTTGTCACTATTTGCCATGTTTCCTCACAGAAATGTTCTACTGCTCAATGCTGTCTAGCACTTTGTGATACCGCAGGTGAAAGAAAAAAAAAAGGAAAACCTTATGCCATTTAAAATAAGCACCTTGGGAAATCTGAAAAATATGGATTATCTCACACGGCCTGATTTACCATATAAAAACCATGTTTCTCTGGTCTGGAAAATGGTTGATTAAGTATATAGTTAAATCATTTAATGGTTGATTGAATAGATATTTAATGAATAAGCACAAGTACATTTTTGGATTTTGATTTCTAGGATCACAAGCACCATTTAGTTAATCCACACCTGGTATGCTGCATGTTTTATTCAGAGTCATGCCAAAGTTTTAAGTTTCAACAGAAACAGTGTCTGCAAGCTGACTATGCGAGAGTGTAAATTATAATGGCAGAAGACAGGAGTTTTAAGAGACCAAAGACAGCATCTACATGAAATTGGTATATTGAAGTTTAGTGTTCCAGGAGCTGAGTATCTGATCCAGAATGTTTTGACAGATTTTGGGGCATCATATAAGGCAATTGATATTTTGCAGACTCAGGGCTACAGAGAAAGAAGTGCCAATTATTTTAAAGATGTAGCTGAAGCTCCTGCCTTTAAAAGTCTGATGAAATCTTGGCATGTGAATGGGTTAGAATTTCCCACAGCATTATATTAATATCTCTGTTGTTTACACAGCACTTATTTTAAAATGGAAAACTGATACATAAATCAAAAGGATCAACAGCAGGATTTTTTTTGGCCATAAGCATGCAAGAAAAATATCACCCTCTGATGTGTTTCAGAAGCATAAAATCTAACTATGACAGAAGAAGTATGAGTTTACTATGTGTGAATTGCAGCAAGAGGTGGTGCTGATAGCATCAGCTATGAGAAAGTTTGTCTGGCGCTTTCTGGGAGAATACCCTGTATTGTCTTGCTGTAACTTCACAGTGCTTTAACAGTTTGCTCTTTTACCATTACGGCGGGTTTGTGTCTGATCACAACCTTTTCTCTGAACAGCTGCAGCACTTCACATCTTGGAAAATGCGAAATTTGTAAGGGGACAATTTCTGTGCAATGAATGTCCATTCCTGTGTTCAGTGAAAAGCACACCAAGTTTGACCAGGGTCCAAGTCTTTGGAAAAATCTCTTCATCAGTGCTCAGAAGGGACTCACTTGCACTTTTCACCTGAAAATCCAAAGGGTGCAATAATATTCTCAGCTTTTCCTAACTGCAGTTGATGCTTTGGGATTTTACCTATCAGGACCAAGAAATTGTTTTTCCTGAAGTTTTATCTTTTTTTTTTTTTTTTTCCTTTTTGTTACAGATAGAGGACAAAGCTGCCTGACAGAAGTGCAAGGTACAAATGGGTGTGAAGCTAGAGCATAAGGTAACTGATGAGGAAACCTAGAAGGACAAGAAATGACAAGCTTGTGGAAAAAGAGACAAATTGGGTCAATAATTTATAATGGGCAGACAGTAGGATTTCAAGATCAGGGAGGAGAGAGGGAAGATGGAATGACTAGACAAGGAACTTAGTGGGGATATCAGGACTGGAGCCAGGGATTGTGATGTGATACGCCATGGAAATCACTAAACAAATTATAAATATCTGAAAAGCAATTATTTGTAAGTGCATTGCAGTATTTGTTAGCCACTTCCTAATTTTTCAGAATGTATCAGTACTCATCACATTCTCCCACATTCCTCTGCATCTCTGAAGTCATGTATTCAACTCTGAAATTCAAGTAACCATGGACACATTTAAACATTTTATGTCTGTTTGACACTCAAATTTACCCTTTGGCCAAAGGAAAAGTACACTGGGTCAGGCTCCAGAAGCTGTTAGTTCTAGCTTTGTATGTGACTAATGCATGACTTTTTACACTTCACTGTCTTTGTTACTGTGTTTTTGCATCAGCAACTCAGCCATGGTAGAGCTAACATTGTTTTGTATATTTATCATGTGCAAATACACCCTGCAGAGATGTGTCACACAATTTGTGTTACTGCAGCATATATTACTACTCAAAAAAGGCAATATCAAAAAAGACAATGCATCTTACTGGAACCATATTCTCAAATAACTACTTTTAAAAATTTTTGTCTGCATACATAATGATTGTATCCTAGAAAAAAATGACACCACAAAGTGTCTGCCTCTAGCTTACAAGAGAGGAGCATTTTGAATGGTGTTTGTAGTCCAAAGTTTTGGCTAAAGCAGGTGAATATGGAAAGGCTATACAGCAACATCCTGAATAGACAAGAGCCTGAGTGAGAAGACATTTAGTACCTGGCATGACTGTGCTCTCAGTGTGTAACTTGGACAACACTAGAAATAAAGGCATTCTGGTTCCCATCCCTCTGCTGTAATAACTAATTACATCACATTGCCCTCTCTGTATTTTTTACGATGCATCTCCTCAAGAGTTTTGGCTATTTTCTGGTTTATGTTAGCAGAGTTGCCAGCCTCACTTGGCTTTCTACAACCTTTGCACCACAGCCAAATATTTCCCCCCATCACCAAGCATCACAGGACTGCATGAGGCAGACATAGTGTGTCTGTGCTGCTTGGTCTTCCAGCTTTCTCCCCTCCAGTCAGGAAATTACTGTGTTTAAACTATAACATGTTTAAAATCCCACTAGCATTGTCTGAATACATTTTTTTTCTTTTTGGTAGCAGACTAAGTATAGAATAAGACAAGTAAATTAATTTTTACTAGTTAAATTAAAAATAGTGGCTCTGCTGTGACAACAGCAGCAGGGGAAATCCCAGTTGGTCCTCTGGAACGTTTCAGGCTTCCTGCTTCACTGTCTCTGCTGCAGTATCCCCCTTACATAACCCAGCAGGCAGCACTAACAGACTCATCTAAGCAGGCACATTGCCAAAAATATTTGGTCTATTGAACACTCGTGGTACACAGACTGAAGACTTTTGTGACTCTCCTCCACATGAACTTCAGCTTTAAATGGCAAAGGAGTGTCTGCACTCTTCTCCCTTGAGAAACCCAAATTTACTTTTATGAGGCCATCAATATTAATGTTCATGCAGCATTCCAAAAAGCTATTTTCCCCTTCCCCTTCCACTGCCAAACATGAACAATGAAGCAACTTTGTAATCAATGTCATATTTAAACTATTTATTGTTTCTTTCTCCTCCTTGCCCCTTCTTTTTCCCTATGTTTTTGAGGGGTGTACTTTTTCCTTTTTCCTGGCTGCTGAACCCTATCTTTACTTTTCTTTCTAATATTTTCCTTGTTTATGTAGCCTTCTCTGCTTTGGGCCTTCATCAAGTTCCTCTGTGGCTGCAATCACACAGTTACACAATGTTCCCACGATACTGAAATTGTTACATACACATCAGATAAATAAAACGCATTGGGTTTTGAGAAGCGAGACTGGGGAGGAGCTGGACTGAAGTGCGTGCATTCGAGAACTTGTGGGGATTTGGGAAGATGCACATTCCCTGCAATGCGAAAAACACAATACTTACTGAGTGTGTCACAGCCACTCGCCAGAGCAGAGCTCCTGCTGGATGGTCCTTCTCCTCTGAACTATAGGTGCCCCACAGACAAATATGTGTTTTTCTGGGAAGACTTCCTAATTTTATTTAAGCACAGTTTATGTTTTACTGGAGGTTGACTGATCTGTAAGGCTAATGACAGGAACTTCTACCCCTTTCGTGTCTTCAGTTTTAACTGCATTTTTTTTCCCAGACAATCCTTATTTTAAGGCAGTAAGCAAGCAGAGAGAGCTGTTTGCTTTCACACAGCACTTTTTAAGGAGCCTACAAAACTCAGAAACTAATCTATGTGTTCTTGAGTGCTCTTTTAATGCCCATCTAATGACTTTCCTGTCAATATAGGTATTGAACTCATCGTGCTGCCACTGCCTCGCATCAGCTGGGAAGTAAGAGCACTCGACATCCAGCTTGTGTCAGCAAGCTGGGGAAGGGCCTTCGTCCAAGATGTATTATGAAGGCATGTCTCTGTAGTCAGGTGGAGACAGTTGTGGAATAGCTTAGCTCATTTTCTAAGGTGCAAAATGGAAGATACATTCAATCCAAAAGCTGTTTGGACACGCTGTTGTGGAACTGTGCCCAAGCTAATAAGTTCTGCTCAGAGGCAGGTTATTCTTTTACATAAGTTGGCTGGTCCCTTATTTGGTGCGGTATATATGCTAAAGCTTGAAATAACACAGTTCATCCTTTAATATGAATGTTGGTTTCTAGACAAAGGCTGCTTAGAAAGACAGCCTTTCTTTTCCTTTTTCATGTTCATCCTTCTGAAGTTCCCAGGAAACTAGTACAGAATATATTAAGCTTGCATGACAGAAGTAAAGGAGAAGTTGAGAAGCTAAACCTCTTACTAGTTTGTTTCTCTTTCATATTCATAACATCTTTCACTCTGCAGGAACAAGTGAAAAGACACTGAACTGTTACCATTCCATTAATCAAAAAATACCCCTTTTTCTCTTGTTACTATGTAATGTACATATTAATTTTAATTTATGGTGGTAATATATGCCACAATACATTTGGGATATATAATTTTTAAAGTTAAATATAACAGTTAAATAATTTTTCCATTGAAAGTCTCATTATAGCTATCAAATGTATTATTAGAAGATGTTAACCTTAAATTAAAATCCTTGGTGTCAGCATATCATGACCTTATAAAAGTCTTTTCAGAGATTTTGATGATATTGCACTTCTATTTCCCATTCCACACGCACTAGACTTTAACAGGTTCATATGTAATAAAGTTTATGGCCTTTCTGTGTCATTAACAAAACCAGGTGACCTCTCTGTGTCAGAGGTAAGCCATTTCAAATACCATCCTACTCTTACTCTGCTATATAACTAAGTACTTAATTAGCTAGAAGTCTCAGCAATAACTTACTAATCCTTACAAATTGCATAAAATCTGTAAAAATGTAAGTAACCCGCAGGACTTAGCTTGGACATAGTACTGAACTACTGTATCTAAAATGACTTCTGGATTGCCTGGAACTTCACAGTCACCTGCACTGATGGTGCACACATTTATCTTAATTTCATTTAGTCATTGCAACCTGTGCCTCACAGTGCCTAGTATTTTCTTTGTCCACAGTAGAGGTTTGCCCCGCAGAAGAGGAAATGCTATGCAGAAATACACATTGGGAGAACACCTGATACTTAGGTTGTAGGAGCTGTTTTCCCTGAAGAGTTAAACTGTAATCTACATTAGCTCCTTTCATGCTGTCTTGAGCAAAAGCCCCTGCACAAAAACTGCACAGAGTATCCCTTTAACTCGAGTTAGCTCTCTAGCAAAGACTGCAGTGCTGATAAGGCCTGAATGCTCCCTGTCTCTCGTGAGACTCCCACTGGAAGTTGATAAGTCACACGTCTGGCTTGTAGTTTAGGATAGGAGAAATCCCGTGGCAGGGCCTATTTGTGCCCCTTGCATGTAGCAGGCATGCTGTTCTGTCTGTTGGCTACTGAAGCTACCTCAGGCCACATCCACTGACTTACAGATCACAAAACAAACTGACTTACAAATCATAAACCTGGAACGTATTGCACTCAGAAGTAATAGTCAGGATTTTAGTGAAAACATTCTCCAGGCTTTCTTAGGATAATCATAACTTTTGGCTGAGATTGGACTACTGTAAATGAGAGGGGTACAACTGAACAGGACAAGCAATAAATTCCTTTCTTAGATGAATCCAACACACCATTTCCTCAAGCCTACAGATTTCAGTCCCCTCTCAGAGCAGAGCTCCCTGAGCTAGTGTCTGTCTCTCATAAACCCTTGACAACTACATTTGTTTATACTTGACTGAGGTACAGTTTAGAGCTTTATCTAATGTTCTTTTGTCTCTGTGGGCCTTTTCAAATCTCTGTAGAGCAGGAGTTGCTGCTGAGACAGTGGCTACTGTTCCATGGCAACTGAAAACAAAAAACTACTCTCTTCTTTTGATATCAAACCTACTATCTGTGAGAGGCATTTCAGGGAGTCCAGTTCTTACTCTGTGACAGAAAGAGGAGATTTTCCTATTCTCCCTATTATTTTTCCCCATGCCACTAATGATTTCATAACCTCTGTTATTTCATATGCCAAGTAGATGTTTCTCATCCAAGTTAAAGTATGCTCTCTCTATTAAGTTTCATCTTTTGTGGTAGCCATACCTTATCTTTGACCACACTTATTGCCATCATTACTATATATTTCAGTTCCACAATATTTTTTAAATAAGTCCAACTAGAATAATGTATGGTCTTCTAAATATGGGTCAGATTTATAACTCTGGATCTGCAAATTGTATCATGCTTATAATTGCATCCTGATTTCTATTTTATTCATAATTTCCTTCTGCTAATACTTTGGGGTTTTGTTTGTTTGCTATTGCTGAATATTAATCTGACATTTGCATACAGTATCTCCTGAAGAAATCAGACTCCTCCTTCTGTAGTTGATATTACCTATTTAAAGCTGCACTTGCATAAGCATAAGAAGGCTTTTCTTCTCCCCATGGGTATTTTCCAGTATTTAACATTGAATTTCTTCCACCATTTATAGCCAAATTGTTCTGTCCTGAGAGAACATCCTGCATCCCATCACAAGTGGCTCTTGGTTTGCATCATCTGCTGATCTTATGACCTCTCTATTTACTTCTTTTCTAAAACATTCAAAATATAAAGTAGCCCAGGTGTGAGCATCAAATCTTGGAGAAAATCTGTGAGTAAACCCCTGCACTGTGAAAATGGAAAGCTACCCATTCATTCCCTATCCTGATTTCTGAAGATTTTGTTTCAATTGTGTATGGACACCTGAGAAACCCTACTTTATCTCATGCTTGCTTTCTTCAGCATGCTTTAATGAAGGATCTTTGCTTAAAGGTTTAGGAAATCCATCTATGATGTATCATTCATAATGTACCATACAAATTATTCTCATTGTCTTGCATGCTGAATTTTTCAATAAACTCCAGTCATTTGTGCCTTACACCCTTCTTTTGAAAAAGCTTTATCAACTTGCTACAGGAGGTCAGGCTCATTGGGCTGTAATTCCTGAGGTCCCACTGAATTTAAGAACAAAATGAACATCACATTTGCCACGTTCCATTCCTTTGGAAAAGAGGCCAATCTACATGTCAAGTTACATCGCATTAATAATTTGTCACATATATCAGACTTCTTTAGAAGTGTTTTGAAAACCTGATATAATCTACTTGATTTGTTACCATTTGGTTCTGTCTAATCTAAAATTTCTTCTCTGACACTTTAAATTGAGATAATTTCTTTGACTTGGACCCAAAAAATGTTCTGCTATTGAAACCTGCCTAAGCTTGTCCATGGAGAACATTATTGTGAAAAATTCATTTAGCATTTCAGCTCTGGGCTTATCTCTTTAAATACTTCTTTTATAGCCCAAACATTATAGAATGCCTATAAACTGTCTGGCACAATTCATGCTTCTGATGTGTTTAGAGCAAGTTTTATTATTCACTCTTATGCTTATCACAAGTTATTCCTCAAAATATTTTTAGCCCCCTTTATAAAGGCTTTATATTAAACGTATAAGAGTTTATGTTCTTTTCTGTTTTCCTCATTTCAACACAATTTCCACTTTTTGAAGACTGACTGTTACTTCTAACAACTACTTTCACATTTCTGTTTTGTCATGCCAGCTTTCTGTGTGTGTGTGGTCCTTTTAAAGTCTTTTTTTGATAAGCAGTAAATGTTTGCTGTTAGTCTCTGGTAGAGCATCTTGAAACAATCGGCATGCCACCTGCAAACTTTCTACTCCTTTGGCTTCTTCTTTGAATTTCTCCTTAATAGCCATGATTTGCATATTTCAATAATACATAATAGTCCATTAATATACAGCAGAGACATAGGCTTTGATACTGCCTTTTGGTTCCTAGGCAAATCCTCATAACACAGGAATTTCTTTTTAATTACAATTCCTAATAACATATGCACATTGTTAGTTTCTGCCAGAATCCTGTTATGTTTCTTGGGGAATTTAACCAACTTGTCAATGAAATGGGAATCAGTCAGGCCTCAGGTGAGACAGCACAGAGTGAGTGAATCCCTGTCCAGCAGGGCTGAATGGGTCAGCAGTGCTAGGACTGATGGGCTCCCCTCCTGGATTTTAGCTGCAAACCATTTGATGAATATGTGCAAAAATTTTAGGAGAATCAGCAGTGCTGACAGCTGTGTTTTAGAGAGGTTTATTTTGAAAACAAACAAATTAAAAGAATGTGAAATCAGAACTGACCACAGAGGTTTAACTGCAACAGAATTACATAGTGAAGTCTTGGGGGGTTTCTAAGCAAAATGAAACAATTTCAGTCCATCAACTCTTGCATTGCCCTTCATGTGAGTCACACACAGATTTTACGACATTATTTTCTCTCCTCAGTAACTTTCGAGAGCAGTAAAATTAATAACTCATGATACAGAAATCGAATACAAGAAGGAGGCTGCATGTGTACTAGGAGGGGAAGCACTATTTCAGCCCGGCGCGAGCGCGGAATGACGAGGATCGGCGTTCCCGGTCCTTGGCCAAGGCCGGGACAACATTTCATTTCCTTTTTCTCTCCTGCAGCGGCACCCGGTGGCGCGATTTGGGAAGAGCCGGGGCCGGCCCCGGGCGCTGGGAGCCGCCGGCACCTCAGGGAGGATTACAGCTTTGTGTGCCCCTCACAAGCTCGCCGTGACCGCGATTCCTGAGCAATGTGGTTGCTGCTGCTATAGACATAGACTTCTTTCATTTTAGTGCACACCAGGTCTTCCTTATGTTCATTTTCCCCATAGCTTACTCTTTTTCATATCTGCAATTACAACATTAAATTATTATAGGAGAGTATGTGAAACCTGTTTTTCCCATGGCAATAACTAATTTTTTTTTTTTTTTTTTTTTTTTTTTTTTTTTTTTTTTATTTCTTCAAAAGGAAGCTGCATATTTTACTTTATCGGAGGAAAATCCCAGTCATGCTGGAACTTCTGGAAAAAATAATTTGGTTTTTGGGGGCAAGACCGTGGCCCAAAGATTTTTTTTATCCTTCTGGTGGAAACAGGAAAGGAAGTGTTTGCCTTGCATGCTGTGGAGGAAAATGTATTACATCTCCAAGAGCAACTTACACCTGCCATCTTGTCTCTGCATGACTCTCACTCCAGATGTACAGCAGCAAACAAGAAGAGAGCCTGAAGAAGTCTCACGAGACCTATAAAGTCAGCAAAATGGCTTATGACCTCTTTTTTGTTCAATATTTCATGAAGTATAAAAAAACCCAAAGCGCTGAGCTTTTCCATTTGATTTTCCATTTAAAAGACAGATCTTTTAAGAGTGTAAGGTTTATCACATCAGGGAAATGGGAAAAATGTAATTCAGTTGAGATGTTTTTTCAGCTCAGGCTGTTTCCAGCTGTTTGGTTTGTTACTTTTATTTTTGAACTCTAATTCCCATACCTGGAATGGAAAGCTTGATATCTCTATCTCTCTCAAACACAAGAATAGAGAGTACTCTCACCTCAGATTTCTGAGTAATCCTGATGTGAAAATAAAGCAAAACAAGCCTTGAAAATTTCTGGTATTCAATGTAAATAATTAGATAGGTGAGAGCATACAAATACAATGATACCACTTCAATCAAAGCTTTTGTTGTTCTGGTAAAAATCTGAGTTATCAGACTAATCACATTATCTCCAAGCACTCTCACATTTACAGTCCCTGTTTTATTATCAGTCAAAATGCTCCAGGGAAGTAAGGGGTTTGTATGGCTTCATCTAAATCAACTTCTCTTTCATATTAAGATTTACCCAAGAGGTGAGCTGCTTCATTCTTTTTTTAGTTTAATTCCACTCATTTCCATTTCGTTCAACATATATTTCGAACAGGATGTTCTGCTTTTGCCACTTGTATTGGTAATGCTTTTGTACTCCTAATCCTTTTGTGGGCACTGCTCTGTGTGTTCTCTTCAGCCTAATTTAACCATAGTTTATATGGCTATAAGATAAAGATATTTTATACCTCACTAGTCAAGTGTAAACTATTACAGTAAATCGTGTTATTTTCACAAGTTTGGTAACAAGTGCTAGCTGGCATTATAAGTGTGGAAGTAACACTTTTATTTCCACATTCCTGCTTTCATCATTCACATTTATTTCTTCAGGGGAAGAAAGATACTTGATGTCACATTGAGGAGTGTCTCTCTGCACTATATTTAATTCCTGGGCTGGGAAAAGATATTGCCTAAATACAAAAGGTCACAATTAAACTCTGGGGTATAAAAGTACCACTCTCGATTTCTGTTTCCTTAAACCTTAACAGCATCTGACCATAACAGAACAGTGTCCTGAGGCCACAGGGAACATTTTCTCAAGTGCTGTTTAAGTCTGTTTTTCTTTGTTTATCCTCAGTTCATTTCTGACCTGCTACAGCAACCAGGAGAGGAGCTGTTGTGCCTGTAGTTAGTGCTCGCTTGCATTGAGGCAATGTTCTAGTTCCTCACTGATTTAGGGGGAAGCTGAGCAATTTCTACCCACATTTAGACCTAGCTGTGTTTTCAGGCCAGAGAGGCATCTTCAAGTATGCAAAATTCAGACTGCAGATTTTAATTAGGAAAAGAATCAGAAAAGACTCTGTGCAAGGAAAAGGAATGCTTTTCAATCAGTTTTCTTCCTCATTCATGATATAATCTCTTCAGCAAAAATTGGTAACACAAAAGGGACAAATGATATTTGTTGTCTAAAATGTGCTTCCCCAAACACCAATGAGCTTTTTCCTCTCTGTTTGCTAGGTTCCTTTTATTTTCCTACCAGAAAACAAGAGCTGACCACTCTTCAACTGGAATATTCGCTCACTTTTGGGATGTTCCAGTATTGCTTATCACAAAACTTATGCATACATTATTGGGAATATCTGAAAATTAAAAACAGTGCCAATGAGATTTGCTTCAGTGGAATATGGAGTACACAGGCTGTAGTCAGAGCAGAGGATAAATAGGATACAGACTGTTGTGTCACAACATTGTTCTTGTTCTTAAAACACTCTTTCCTTTTTAAGGATCAGACATTGCTGTATAAATATCGCTCAGAAAAGTATCTTCTTAAATACATTTTGGGAAAACCACTCATTAGTTTAATATCTTTCTATTACTAAATTTCAAACAGCATGCTCCATCTTTTCAAAGGCTCTACAGCTCTGTTATTCTCCAAACACAAAGAGAATGCAGTGACTAAAAAGCTATCAGACCGAAGCACAGATAGTGAATGCAGCATATTTGTAGAGCGCTTGGAGACAAATGAGATTTTGGCGTAGTGGTGACTCATTTAATTGCACAGCTATCACAAGATAATGTGATAGTATTAACATAAGTAACTATGTGCTGCAATTATTCCTCTCAGAGTGTTATATGTTAGCATTTATAACAGTGCTCACTGCTTCTAGCTCGTAAAAAAAATCCTGAAAGTATTCTCATTGAGATTACTGTGTAAGCATTCCGAATAAGATATTAGGTTATGTGTGCCCGTGGCACTGTTAGCGCCTCTGCCCAGAGCTGTCTGTGGCACTGGATGGCACAGTTACTCTCAAAGGCAGGAGTGGCAGCTCAGGGCTTGGAGCTGCAGGGCTGTCACTGAAGGCAGTGCCAGTGCCACAGCAAGGGGGAAGCCTTTAACCTGGCGTTCCCCAACTCGGGCACACCCCACTAGTGCTGCACAAACGCTGCCAGAAGGGCAAAATGTCTCCCTCTACACACACAGCCCCGAAAAGCCAGGAGAGACCACTGAAAAATAAATAAAGGATCACTCTTCATAGACCCATCAACTGAAGATGAGTGGCCAAACTGAATTGAGCGGAACTGTTTGATTCTGGAAAGAACATGGGTATGAGAAATGCATGCCTATAGTGACGTTTGTTAAATTCGCTTTTTCTGCTGATGTGTGTTATTTCTGACCCCAAAATTGCCCACGGTCCATAAAAACAGGCACAGTAAAGAAAACCCAGGCAAGTAATTTCTAAGCCCATGTGGTAGGAAAAGGACCCTGGAAACTAATTTATTTTAAAAGTGATTGTGGTGGGAGTTAGCCTTATTTTGACAATGTATACATTCAAATAATGTTTATTAAACTATGTTCATTTACTCCTTGAATTATGGTTGCCCTAAATGAGGTCTTCACCTTTCCAAAATGCCATCTGAATGGTGATATTACAAATTTAAACAATCAGTCATATGTAAATCAGAGTTAATAGAGCATCCCCTTTGGTAGTTGGACATGCATTATTCAGCTCTGGGTATCTTCTTTTTTCCCCACAGGCTGAAGCCATGATTAAAATGTTACTTTAAAATAAATGTCTCCACAGAGACAAAGACAGATTTAAAACATAATGGATTCTCTCTCACCATGCTATTAAGGAAGAAAGTTACCTCAGCATAAAGATTTCATTACACCTCACCAAAGACTTCATATACTCCACTGCAATCTTAAAGATTTCACAAAGCTAAGACAGGTTAAAGCCCAGACATCTTTAAAGAATATTTTTTTTAAAGAATATTGTCATTCTTGCTTTTTTTTTTTAAATACAGAGATGTAATATTTCCTGTGGAGATGGCTGTCAATGTACATGCATGCCAATGCTTTTTTTAAAACCACAGTCTATTATTTTTATGAAAGTGGCCTGGCACAGTGTAAAGCCTTCAAGGCCAGTACGCACAGTACAGTTCAACATCGAGTTTTCTACTGCATCATTTATTTAGGAGGTCATTGTGGTTCACTGGGCACAGGGCCAGTTTCCCTTTAGGAGAACCAGATGATTCAGAGCTCTGCGGTCACCACCACACAGTAGGTAGAGTTGGAAGAGGTAGGATTTGGACCAGATCTCTTTGGATCAAGACTCATATTTCAATCGTTCTTCAATACTTCTGCACAAACAATAATGCATGTTCCAGCAGTGCTCCCCATGGACGCTGCCTAGAGAGATGGTCCAAACAGACCACGATACAATTAACTAAGATCCAAGCAGTGGGAGTCTGAGGTTAAGCAGAAATGGCATCTCCATATGAACAGAGCCTGTCAGGTTTATGCACAGCTATTTTCCTAATCGAACCAAAGGAAAAGTAAGTTCATGGCCATATTCCTTCCTTCTTTCACAGAGCTTAGCTGCTCTTATATGCTACTAGACAGCCACAAATAGATCAGCCTGCCAGCCTTAGGAATTGCCTGTCCCAAATGGCAGACACTCCTTGGCTCTTTCCTCTCTGAAGAAGCTCATGCCTGCCCTATCACTTGAGTCTGCACTTCACTGACACTGATTTTTCTTCAGTATCAGAAGTCAAGGCCTTTCCCTACAGATATCATCACTTCAAACTAGCCTAGATTAGAGCAAGAAAATGTGAGTGTGACACTCTGCTGAAATTTAATTCCTTGAAATCCAGGCTGCTGCCTGACTCTTCTGGTAGTTCTTGTTGCAGTGTAATCATAGCAAATTCACCATATCTGCAATTTTGACATGAAATTATAACATAGCTGATTATTTAAGAATACTTTTTTTTTTTTTTTTGTGCAATGGTCACACAGAAATTCTCTAGGACTGATCTTTAAAAACCCTAGTCTGTGACAGGATTGCTGGAGTCTGTAGAGCTCATATGTAACTTATCAAAATTACACAAAACCAAAGCAGTGTTAAAATAACTCACTTGCATTTGTCTTCACATCTCGTCACCTGAAAACTCTGAAGAACAATCTTGAATTATTATTGGAGAAGTCCTTGTTTTGTCCTGATAGCATATGAGATAAAATTATTCTATTGTGGTTCTTTTGAACAGAAAGCTATGTAAAGAAAATTATCAGCCTCCAAAATAGAAAAGTTTTATAATAAAAGGCAACTGTAAATAGTTTGGTCAAATAAAGACCATGGAATACAGCTGTGTTTATTTTTGTTTTTCATTAAATATGAGACTTTTCCATCTTATATTTGAAGTTAAATGGTTGTCAATGGAGACAAGCTAATACCTGTGATGATTTTCTAACTACTGATTATGCTTTTATCTGGGTTTGCTTTCTACTGGTTTCTGCCAGTGCTCTAATGAAAAAAGGTACTGGCAAAGCATGGAGCATTCTTACCTCAGAATGTAGAATTTGCACTTAGGTCTCACTTCCACTTAGAAGAGACAATACAAAACCACATGAATGATGCAGCCAGTCAAAATAAGCATATCTCACTTCAAATATGTAAAACTTGCAGTGATCTGCAGATGAGGAGGCAAAGAGAGCACCAGTGCATGGTTTTGCTCTACAACCATTTATTTATATGCAGCAAATATGTATAGGTATGAAGACAAGAGCAATGTTCAGCATTGTACAATTGCGGAAATAGATCTGCAAAGAAATGTGTTAACCAAAAAAGTTAAGCTTCTGATGAAACACAGCTCAGTCCTCTACCCACAGCTATGCTGCCAGGGATGCTGCAGAGGCTGTGAGCAGGGCAGAAGTGCCCCCCCACCACCCCAAATGAGTGAGAGACCCAGATTAGTTAGCCACGATGCAATTAGCAAACAGCATGCATGACATGACTGAAAGATGAGCAACGCGTGAGAGCAGAACAAATGGCCTGTGGGACAATATGGGGCAGCTGGGGAAGCAAGCCAGGACTTGGGGGCTGAGGCAGGTTGTGGCATCCCTCCTTCTGGGAGGGAAAAATGGATGGGACATAAAGGAAAGAGTGATCTATAGGGGAGCTGCGGTGAATGCACATAGATATCTGAATGTGAATACATTCTTTATTCATTTTGGTTAGCTGTAAAAGAAGAGTATGTCTAAAGATGAATGAGTATTGTTGTTATAAATTTTTTCTTACACACATTCTCTACCACGGCCGGAGAGAAAATGGATCAATAACCCTAAGCACTAATTTCCGGAGCTCCAACAAGACAGTCCTTTCAGGGCAGTAAAAACTGCAACCAAGATTCTTGAACATTCTCTAGAAATAATTTGGACTAATCTGATGCCTCCTAAAAATGACAAAGTTCTGTTTCCACTTAAAAGATGGGAATTCTACATGTTCAAGGTAATTTGATTGACCAGCAACTCCCTAATTCTCATCACATTTTGTTTTGCTGTGAATGTTGCTAAAAAAAGTCAAGCAGTCTTTATCTGAAATTACATTAAAACCAAAATCTTCCATGTGTCAAAATTATTGACAGCACCAGCAGCCCAGCTGGATTCCTTCTGCTCCCAGAGGAAGATCAGAATTAGGATGAATTAGATCCCTTCCATACCATTATACCACTTTGCTTGTCTCAAAATGTGGGAGGAAAACTGTTAACGCT
Source organism: Melozone crissalis (assembly GCF_028551555.1). Taxonomy (NCBI): domain Eukaryota; kingdom Metazoa; phylum Chordata; class Aves; order Passeriformes; family Passerellidae; genus Melozone; species Melozone crissalis. The sequence continues at coordinate 39,310,771 of NW_026535794.1, forward strand.
GAGGCCAATTTGTTGTTTATGTCATCTATTTGCATACTTAATTAATGTAAATTACCAGCCGCTACAGAAGTTTCAGACAATGACAACAGTTACGCTCCAGTTTTTCAAGTTAAAACCTCCAGGAGGAAAACATGGCTGGTTTATATTCTCTCTACATCAATGACAGCAATTTCCAGGTTTTATTATTTGATTCTACTTTTGGAATTAAGAGCCAGGGAATAATTACTTAAGCAGGGAAAAAGAGATTATAATGAGGCTCAGGACTGGGCAGATGAGAATTACCAAAGGGGAAACAGTCTTTTTTTCCCATAGAGCAAAATAAGTAGTAGTAGCTCTGGGCAGGACATGGAAAACAGTACTGTACTGTGCTGTGCAAAGAAGCTGTTTCTGTGGTGTCGGCTTTTTCTGATGTTTTTCCCCCCCACTCCTTTTCTGAAAACAGTATGATGTGAAAGAATTTCATAGTACTAAAACCATAATGGAAGTAGTGAGAGGGCTTTGCAAAACAAGCTCAGTGTGAGTGCTGCTAGAATGAAGCCTACAATGATTAGACTTCTGAATAATCAGGCAAACAGCCCATATTGTAACAAGCACTGTTTATGGGGCTGAAGCAAACACAGACAAGTTTGATTCACATGCCTCAGTGAGCGCAAAAACACTTGTAACAAGGAGCCTTGCAAAGCCAGCAATTAGGGCTATGGAAACAGTCTCTGCCCTACCAAGATCACAGGCTCAGTGAGAGGTGGGAAGCGCTCGGCTCAGCTGGGATGCTCCAGAGAGACGGGCTCTCAGCTCCCACATAGGCAACAATGGCAAAACCAGCCCCTGACTGGGACTCTGTTCCCCATACAGCTGCATCAGCAAAACATTGCCAAAAAATGTCTGACCAGAATGATAGAAAAATCAAGCAAAATAAAGCCCTACAAAAAAAAGCACTATAATTTTTTGAGAATTTCTAAAACCACTGCAAAAGATATGATTTTGGTAAGCAGCTCTTTGTTGGCTTTATTACTAAAATGTAGTATGAGCAATTCCAGCTGCAGCAGCTGAGACACGGTTTTCTGCTTGTCATATACATGAATGCACAGGATTGCCTGGGTCTGAGAGTACCTCACAGATATATTTACTCTACATGAATATGATATTCCAAATGGATGGGTCTGCTCCAAAGACCCCAAGCCTTTTCATGCCATTATTTGGGCCAGTTGTGATTGTTACTGTGATTCTCCAAGGGAGAGACTCACCCTGCTTCAAGTATGGATCACCAGGGTTTTGTACTGTCCTGTAAGAAACCTCATCTAGGGGTAGAAGTGCCCAGCTGTCAGAGTTTTTTTATTTTCCCATCAGTTTTCTTATCCAGAAAGACACCAAACTCCTGGATTCAATTAAAGGAGGTGGCCCTTTAACCACTACTGTTTCAGTGTTTGACTGCAACTTCCATGTCTGACAACAATTAGCAAAATGCTCATTTTCTCAGCCATGGAATTCATTGGCTGCAAATGATGTAGGATACTCTTTGAGCATCAGCATCTTTTAATCACCTACTTTCTTATCCTTTAACTGAGGAAACAATGGCAATGTGTTGCATTAAGTACACTGGAGAGGCTTCAGCAAGATTAAACTCACCATCCGAAAATGTGTCTAGCTTTTAGTTTTCTCCTTGTCTAAACAGTAGTAATGTTGATCTGGTACTCAATGTCAGCTTTTTTCTACCAATTCCTTTTTTCCCTGAAGCCCCAGTGGCCCTAACACCCTAAGACCACTTTGCAGCCTATTTCTGAGCTCCTTACTTTTGCCAGTTTGGTGTCTTGTGTGAATCCGTCTGTATCAGAAACCACAAAGCACAGGATGGTACAAACAGAGGTGGAGCAAAGAGACACCTACTCCTAGTTCCTTACTTTAACATCACTAAGTCCAAAAGGACTTGGAAATACAAAATGAACACAGATTACAGTTAGCTGGAAGATTCACCACTATTGTTTTTGCTTCAGCTTTGTCACAGCAGCAGGGCCACAGACCCCATGGAGATGCTCTGCTGAGCGCCAGGCAATCTGTTGGTGTAATAAAGCTGATCACTGCATGTCAGAACCTCATTTCCATGAGCTTGTTGTGTGGCCTTATCATACTTGTTTGCCACTTAGAGATGCTTCTGAAATTCAATAATTATTCATGAAATGCAATAAAATATTCTAAATACGTACAAGTCAAATCAGACTGGTTTGCATTTTACCCCCTTGAACTCTGGGGTTTTTTTCCATGTTACTGTACTAGATTTCTCTGCTAGTCAAGACATGTGTCTCTTTAAAACCATTACACTTTGATTCCTATTCCTTCTCTATATAATTAGACAAGAATTTGAAGATAAGCTTACAAACTCCCTCTTGAATCCTAAAGCTTATTCTCTTTCCAACTGCATCAGGTAGTTAAAGAAAAAAATAACCCCTACCTAACTTCGTCAGATTTTTAAGAATTCCAAAATTTTTAAATATGTATTTAAATGTATGTGTTTAAACTTTTAGAGAGTTCTTTGCTACAAGACCATTAGGAACTGTCAAGTGAAAATCAGAGCATTTAACTAATGTCCCTGAACTGTTTCTGCTTTCTATGAAACTCCAAGGACATAACAGTTTGCTTTCACATTAAGCATATTTCAAAAATAGTTAAAAATTGGTTCCTGCATGTAAGCTGTGTAAGATTAGGACTACTTTCCGAAAACGATCTTGCCAGGAGATGGCATCTGCTATACATATTTGATGCTGCCAAAACAACAAAAATGTACAGGCTGCTGCAGAAGAAAGCAGATGCATAATTGATTTCACCCACTCTCTGTTCCAGGGTCTAGAGATTGGGGATAGATCTGTTACATAGTGACACTCAGTTTCTCCAATGAAAGCAGAATGTAGCCTCAATCTTAAATACAATCACATGGAAAAAACCACTTTTTGTTGCACAGTAAGTGTATCTTACAGAACTATCATTTCCTCTTACCCATGATTATCCACAATTGATGCAGTTCCACGTAGAATTTTATGTTTGCATCCTCTTTCCCACAAATTGAAATGATGTGTTTGCTCTCAACACCAAAAACTTCAACAGGAATATTTTGCCTTCTTCGGTAAAGCAGGTGGTTTACTTAAAACTGAAACTTTGAATTCTTAAATTAAAGCAAGGATTTTGCTTTTTCCTCTTTTGTTCCCTTTCTGCCCATTCTCTAGGTCAGAAAATCTTTAGTTTTCCCTTTCTCTGTAGCATTTTGAAACATTTATTGCTTCATAGCAATCATAGTGACAAAAAGGAGATGGAAATTATAAAAAATGTCAGAAACCTGAGCACTATTTGTTTTATCTCTTAGTCACACAAAAGAAGCGGGACATTCTCTAGAATGGATCTTTCTATGCCCATAGACTCAATTATCCCCACGGGCTGGTGGTGATTGTGGATCTTCATAAAAACATTCCCACCTTAGCACTCATTTTTCACAAATGTTCAGGATATCCTTAAATTTTGTGACAGAAGTTTTTATTGTAAAGTAGGACAAATTTCCTGTGTCTGGAAAAGTCTGAGTCAGCAGGGGGGTAGAAGTTCCAGGACATTAGCATCTGTGAAACCTGAAGTGAAGCTACAGTAATTAATGATGTCCCTGTTCACTTGCATATGTCCTGCATACTGGCAAGAGTTTTCAGTAAAACAGAGGGCCATGGGCAGGTCAGAAGGCCTTGGAAAATATGATTTGTGCTAAATGCTATCAGTAGAAGAGGAACCATAAGTCCTTTGGGAATACCTTAAGACCTGTGAGGTTTTTCTTGCAGAGATTCAAATGCTCGAATGACTAACTCTTTGCCTTTCTGGGAAGTAAAGAGGCACTGTCAACTTCTAATATTTTTTAACCTATTATTTTCTCAATATAAGTGTTTCATGCAGTATTATATTCAGAGAAGGATGATAAACCCTGGTGGGGAGAAAGAAAGACTTTCAGGGATGTCTTTGGACAGTGCAATTTAAATTATGTGCCAAGAAGTGCAAGGTCTGGAAGGACCTGTTAAACTGAAGGCTCCAGAACGGAGGCAAGGCAAGATCTCTTTGCCGGATGTAACTTTTTTTAAAATGAGAGGAACCTACAAGAAATGCTTGTTCACTGCTTCCTGCGGTTGCTCTCCAAAATCAGTAACTTCATCTCCCCACTTCCAAACCACTGCTCTCCCAAATCCAGATGATAGATTTTGCCCTCTGAATTACTGCTCTCTCCAGGAATCTTCAATCTCTACACGTATTCTTGATTTCTCTGTAGTCTATAGTCTAAGAATTTATGTGACTTCTTAGATTTACTGGGTTTTAGCACTACTGTATAGAAACGTTTTGTAAAATCAGAATTAGTATCCTGTTTTATTTTCATTCAAATATTAATTCATTCCTTTTAAGTCACTACTTCTAGATGCTGGCATTTTCTCACCATATTAGGAAAATTACTTCAATGGAAAAAACCTCAGGGTCTTTTTAATGCAAGGAAAATCTGTGAACTAACAGTCAAAAGAGTTTTCATTAAAATCCATGTAGATTAAAAGACCAAAACATTCAAATTAGTAGACAAGGCAATCTTCCTAGGGGGAAAACAACAAGGCAAACATTGATGCTCTGAACAGCACACAAAAATGAGAAAGCATTGGAGGTTTAATTCTGACAATGTACTGAAAATAAACTAGCTCAAAATGTCAAATAGTGAACAAACTTGCCTTTCAAGCGCTTCACTAAAACATGCCACAGGCCTAGATACAGGATGAGAAGAGTACAGAGCACTGAGGTGTGCAGTTCAACACCCTGTAAAGAAGGTCTCATATGCAATTCCCACCTGACACTACCCAAGATCACCAGCCAATTAGCAATAAGGCCAGAGAAATAGTTTAGCTACTTTGGTTTCCTATCCCCCAAGCATTTTGTTCAATCACAGTTACACCTCAGCCCAGTGGTATTTTGTGTTTATCTCTTCCTGTTTCATGCCTTCGAGCATTTTTTACAGCATCTATAGGTAGTACCTGTCTGTTATTTCCACTTTGCCCATGGAGAAATTGAAGATATTTGTCTCAAACAACAGAACTGCTCATGAACAGCTCAAAAAGTAACACTGAATTCCCATTTATAGCTGACTAACAGGTGCAGATTAAATGATCATTGATACAGCTAGGAATCTTGACACAGGCCTGCTATTTTTTATTGTGGCAACAAGTGCAAATATCAGAGCAAATTCTTTTATCTTTTTTTTAAAGTATAAATCGGCATCCAGGTACTCCCCTTTGGGTCTGAGGATTAATCTCCTTAAGAAAACCCGTTCCTGAAGCTCCCATATAAGGGAATTTTTAATCAGTAACTTAATCTCAAGCACTAATCAGGATACTTATTTGATAATTGATTATTAAAACTATAACTACATCTTTATTGTCATTATAATTGAGGGTTTAATTCTATAGCAAACAGACATACAATTTGCATGTGCATAAAACTCAGTGGGTGCTCTTTTAAAAGTCAACTAAATTTAATATACTTAACAAAAACTAGGTTATTAAATACAAATTAAAGCTGGAGACAAACAAACTGTAATGTCACCCTGTTTTATACTCTTGGGTTACTGCAACAAGGATCATTTTTCAAAACAAGTTCACAAGACTTTTAAACAACCATCCCAGCATGTGATGGGGAAATAAGAACACCAGAGTGATAATCACTGTGCAACCTATTAGTAAAGCTCTGTGGAGTAGCTCACTTATAGCTATAATAAACCAAATTTGCTTCTTGGAGACACTGGGGCAGCTAGGTCCATGCTTTAGGAGCTCCCTATAGAATAACTGATTTTTAAATAAAGAAAATCTATATATATTTGGAGTACTAGGGTTTATTACTTGGTAAGAGGGGAGATCCTGTCATGGATTAATGTCAAATTAAATATTAATATCTAAAAAATATCAGGAATAAATTACAGATGCCCATAGAGGAAGGCTACATATGAGATCTGTACTATACATAAATTATTTGCAAACCATTGTAAATCTGGAATGAATAAAAATGCAGATGATTCTGCTTTATTCAAAGTAGCTAATCCTAAAGGTAAGCATGAAAGTTATAGAAAAGGTTTTGCAGTCCTGAGTGACTGGAGAACAACACTGCCAAAGGATCATTTCTGTTTCTGATAAGATCAGAACAAGCGGGCATGGAATGAAATAATCAGGTAACCAAAAGAACACAAAGTGAAGTGCTTTTTCATAAAGGATGAAAGAAAAATATGGAATCCCATGCTACAGTAAAATCCAGAGAGCAAAAATACAAAAGGTGTTGAAGATGAGTTTTTGAAATTATGGAAGATAAGCATTTTAATAAATAATAGATGTGATAGTCCAACACAATCCCGAATTGTTTATGCTAGTAGGAAGTAGCAGGATTTTTATGAAATACTGGATTATGAAATAAACTGAGTAAGCTTCAGATACAGACTCAAGGCACCTATCTCTATTTTGCTGAAGGTATTTGAGCCAGACACCATACCAGCCCTGGGACTGGGCCAAATTCTCCCCAAAATTACACAATGGACATGCTTTTTGCTTAAAATGCAAAATGAATCAGCACTTCCCCTATTCATTATTGGCTTTGAGTGTAAAAAGGCCAAACACTTTACACTTGTTTGTTAGTAAAGCATCTCATACACCACAAAATGCTCATATTCCTCTTACACCACAGATGAAATTAGATGTTCCAGAACACCACCCTGCAATGTAGAGGCTGCAGCAATGGATCCTATTTAACAACCTAAGTTAGAGACCAAGCTGCACAGGAGCTAAAGCAGATTAACCAACATCAGACTACTAAATCTCAGGAGCCTAAAAATAGCATTCTTTATGTTTGCTTTTCACAGTCACATAAAATAGGCATTGGTTCTCATTTACTTGAACTTGGGTAGGATTTTATGCTAAGAGGCTGCTTATTTCCTGAAACAGCCTCTGGTTTGAATCACAGGGGCCTTTTTGCCTCTCAGTGGATGTTTTTGGGGCCTTCATTATTGTTTCCATTCCACTCCCAGATGTGCTGCAGAAAGGTAGGGGTGCTGCAGTCTCTCTTTTGTGCAGGGGGCTGTGTGCAGCAGAGGTGCCTCATGAGCTCATCCCCTGAGAGGAGCTGCTTGCCTGTCCTGGGACCATGGCCTGGGGTCCCTCTCTCCCTGTCACACAGCTGCACATGTGCCATGCTGTCCTCTGAGCCATCACACTGGCCTGTGGGGCAGCTTATAGAGCGACAGCATTGTGCAGACCTGGCATGTGACACACTCAGAAAGCTATAATTTTCATATTGTATCTTCTTACCAATTGTAAATCAGTCATTTTAAGGATGCTTTCCATTCTTTCTTCCCTTCAGGCATCTCTTATTTCTCTCTGGAAAAAGAAAAGATGTAGTTTATGGCTAACTGCAGGACTGAAATGACATATATAATAGCAACAGCAGGCAACAAATGTGTCCCTAAAGTGGCAATATGGTGCCTTTTGTTTTGTTTTAAGACTTTGGAGTGATAGACAATTTGTCTTTTCGAGCTGCTATTTGAATAGTTACAGGGAATTTAGAAGACAGCGTTATGCATGTAGAGTAATAAGGACTGCATAGTCTGACTTAGACCCTTTGAAAATGATAGGAAAAGACAATCAGGAGGACAAAATACTGATTATTATGCATAGGGTTATTAGCAATAAAGCTTAATAGTAGTGTTTGGGGTTCTTTTTATTTAATTTCCATGCAGTCTTTTGTTTTCAGTTAAAAAAGACAAAACAAACACTTTCTGATCACCAGATATTTTTACACAAAATTGAACTCTGACCCCTTTGTGGGAATAAACAAAGCCTGCATGGAACATGTTTGCTATAAGAAAAAGAGATGTTTTTTATTTAAATATAATGGTTTACTTATATGAGAAAATCAAACTCCCCTGTGTAACTACTTCAAGGAGTGATATTGCCACTCTATCCACATGAGTAATCCAGCTTGCATCTCTCTGAAGGGATGCCAAGGACAAAATATGTCCCTGACCATGTCTAGGTGCCCAGACAGATACAGCACAATCTCCTTGTCACACACAGGACAAACACCATTCCAGGTGCAGGAATGCTACAAGACAGGAGATATGGAAGCTACAATATGTCTGGAGTTTTTCAGTTCTCTTTCACTCAGACTGAACCCTCAGAGCACCTTGCAGGGGCAGGTGCATGGAAAAGGAAAAGGAAAAGAATAGGGGATGAGACAGCTGAGCACCTGCAGCAGTCACTGGCTTCAGCTACAGTTCTATGAGCTCACATTTCTAAAACAACTCTGCCAGGAAAACTGATGCCACAATGCAGATCTTGGTGTTGAGTGATCTGAAGAAGGAATCTCTGTCTGAATACCTGCTGGTTAAGAATTTAAGGGTGAGAAACAGCAGGCACCCAACAGAGATCCCCTGGCACGGGGATGGGGCAAGAGGTGCTCTGAGCAGCATCAGCAGCTGCCAGCTGAGCCACCCACCCATGTCTGTGTGGGTCTAGCTCATTACTCGCTTGGCAGCTCCTCTGCTTCTTACTTCCCTTCTGCCAATGACTTCATTTTCACTTTTCTCTCTGTATCATTTACTTTCTCTCTCTCTTTCCTTCTCCCTCTTTTAAAACTTCTGTGATGTCTCCTTATACTTCCCTTTGCTTATTGAAAGGAAAACCTGAGATGATCATGCCAGTATATTATTTGATCTTTTGAAACATCTACCAAAATTTCAGCACCGTCATGGGTGACATTTTATCAAAATTATTTAGTAAGATGATTTGTTTCTCTTTCTAAATGTGTTCTTAAGGGGACAACTCTCATTTAACAAAACAGAAAAATTAAAATTAAAGCAATAAAAATCTATATTAAAACCTCATTTAAATTAATCCCTGAATACAACATTTTCTAGAGAACATCATTTCAACTTTTGTCATTATTCCAGGCTCTACGTGTTTTCCTTCACTAAAATACACTAAGGTGTGATTGATGTTAAGAATATAGATCAGTATTATTAGATGAAGATTATTTAGGTAGATTATATGTTATCCTTGTGATGGGGGTGTTAAATGAAGTTAAGGATTACAATGACACATTTTAAGGATGAAAATGCCTGTCCTCCTTTGGTTTCACAGTACCATTCAACGTCTACCATAAAAATATTTCTGTATGCAGTCCTAAATTAGACTATATTTTCTTTTCAAAGCAGATTACATTCTAATTATTTGTGATTATTTTGTCGATATAAAAGCTGTGTTTGTAGTCTGAATTTTCCTATTCTCACATGCTAGTGGGGGGAGCTGAAGACCCACCAGAGATCAGTTTGTGTCTCCTGGATCTCCGCTCTTTTCAGAGAGGTGGGGTGAGTGTCGGGCCGCCACAGGGCCACAGGCGACAAGGCAGCAGGGGACCAAGTGTCTCCAGCTGAGGGCAAAGAGCAGGAGCTCCTCTCGTGGTTGCCATGGCAGCCAGAGCCATCCCCACACCAGGCTCCGGTGAGGGGCACCCCGTGATTCCACACCCTGCCTTCCCCTTGCCTCTCATCCAGGGATGCACGGCCTGCGTGAGGCGCAGCTGACAGAAATCAGCTCCCCTTAAAGCCACTGTGGGCCTTGTGCTCCCATTCAAATCCCACAGTGTGTGCCATGGTGTGCTATGCATTCTGTGTTTACTACTGGAATGAGGTTCAAGCATTTCCATTGCCCACGTTCAGTACAAACTGTGTTGCCAGTGGTTTTACAAGGCTTGGCTATGATCCTGAGCAAATTCTTTTTCCTTAAAACTACTTCGCTAGATTCCATCATGATCCCTTATTTTGCTTGAGCTTTCTCACAGGCTCAGGGAGATGATAATGACATTCTGGCATAAATACATTGCTAATGTGCTAATCCTTTGCTGGAGTTTCACACAAGAGTGTAAACTGTTTTTACTGACCTTTCTGAGATAAATAAGTGACTGCAAAATATGGTAGCATCAGAATTCCTGGAATTGTTCTGTTTTCTGTATAAATGTACCAGCAGTCACTTGCTTAGTTTGTAGGCTGTGCAGTGCCTCGTGCATAAGAAATCACAGAAATATTAATGTAAAACTACTGCTGTCTCTCTTAGTGCATTATCATCACATTATGAAGCTTTCAAGTGATGATCTTTCTCATGTTCTTAGACAACCTTGACCTTCAGTTTTTAGTGAGGTGAATAATGTTACATCACATCTAAAGAGAACAGTGTAATCATCTTTTCTATTTGCAGCCAAAGACAGTCAACACTATTTGATACAATCAGCATGTGTCTTGATACTGAAGGCACATGGTGACAAGTCTAACTGAATGTAGTTATTTGGCTGTCATGAAATGCACCTTATGGTGATAAACTTCAGCCATAAAATTGGAAGACTATCACATAAACATGTTTCATGAAGAAATACACTAACAGAATTCACTGCTGGTTTATAGTTGGAAAACTGTGCTCTATTTATTATGCTGCAATTTTTACAGTAAGCCAGGTTCCAAAGCTCATTACATTTTACAATGAAGTAATTATGGGGTGTTGATTCTTCTTCAACCAACAGGTCTATCTAATTAGTGTACAATAAACTGAAATACCCCAATTAAGGATACTAAGACTGGATGCAGCTTCAGTGTGCTTTAGAGACAGGGGGAACTGCCCAGCTAGACCCCCACCATGTGTCAGGCACCTCATAGGGCATTGCTCTTGGGGAAACCTCCTCTGCCTTTGCCCCCTCTCCTCTGCAAACGTGTCCTAGTGCAGACACCACAATAAGCACATCAAGGCGGTTCACATTTGTATGCATTAAATCTGGAACTTCATACAAAACCTGCATTTTCTTTTCATTACTTATCAGGCATTTTATCTTTTAGATAAATTTCTTCTCCCTCTAATCTTAAAGGATATGGTGTTCATAACACTTACTGAAGGTTAAGCTATAAAACCACCCAAAACAATAGCTTCAATAAACTCAGAAACATTGTCTTATCTTCAACATAAGTCAACCTCACTGCAGTGCAATGTTTTTAGCTTGGCATTTTATTGGTTATGGAAGATGTTCTGAGCCACAAGGAGTCTCAGTCCTGGAAGTCAAAAAGAATTTGAGACTTGCCCTCTATTTGTGTTTTGAAGATTCCCACTGTGAGTTTGAATGGATGCCTGTGAATAATATTTAAAATATGGGGTCACTCTCCTACTGAATTAACCAGTAGCAGGATGTGGGTATTACTGTGCTTATAGAACATTCACCCAAAGAAAATTACTTTATCTAAGAGAGGCTGTGATCATGGGGTGTTCTTAGGCTGCCCAGGTAAACAGTGGAGCACAAATGGTATTTCAGGAGTTCAGGAGTATTCTCAAAGCAAGAGGTTTCTTGGTACATATTTCCCCAGTTCCACCTTGAAATGTGTAAATTGGACAACATGCAGAGGTGCCCTGGAATGGCAGAAAGAGAAAAAGATTGATGAAAGGTATGCTTTAACTATTCAAGAAGAAAAGCAGCCCCCTTTGGGCCATTGCAACTCAGAAAAAAAATATAAACTACATAAATCTCAGCTGCAGTTCACATATTTGCTAGAAGAAGAGGAAATAATTAAAATAGTCCTGATTTTTTTTTTAGATCAGAAAGGTTAGCCTTCTCTCAAAATTATTTAATCTTTTCAGACCTCTTGCAGCCATTCACAACATTAGACAGCCTTATAATGACAAAGATAAAATTAATGTCTCACTTTTATGTAAGACTTATCAGGCCAACATTAATCATTACTTGGTCAATTCAGCAGACAAAGAAAAATAATCACCAACTCTCAAAGAAATAGGGAATGTTTTTATAGGCCCATTACATCTACACATTTACTAACCTTGCTAGGGCTACTGAAGCACAGCAGAGGTGATTAATACAACTAAAATAATATTATTCTTTGCTAAAAAAAAAAGCAGGTTCTAGTAGATGAAGTAAAGTTTCTGATTTCAGAGAGGCCAAGCAGGAGCTTTTGTGGTCAAGTTAGGAGAAAACTGAATCTTCATGTTAGCAATAAAGTAGAAAATTTAAAGAATTCTGATGAAGAACTGATTAAAAGAAGGTAATTTCAAGATTTCTAAGAAGAATATTTTTCTTCATTTCTTCCTTTCCTTTTTTAATTGATTTATTTCCTGATAGAAATAAATAGAATCATAAAACAGTTTGGATTGGAAGGGATCTTTCAAAGGTCATCTATCCCAGCCCTCCTACAATGAACAGGGTCATCCTCAAGTAGACAAGATTGCTCAGAGCCCCAACCAACCAAACCCTGATAGTTCCACACCTCTCTGGGCAACTTGTTCAAAGAGTGTTTTACCACATTTTTTGTAAAAACCTTCTTCCTTATACCCCACCTAAACACACCCTCTTTTAGATCAAAACCATTGCCCAGTTCAGAACTATCGCAACAGGCCTTTATAAAAAGTTTTTCACCCTCCCTTTCTCACAGGCCCCTTTAGGTACTGAGAGGCAGCAATGAGGTTTTCCTGGAGCCTTCTCTTCTCCAGGCTGAACAACCCCAACCCCCTCAGCCTGTCTTCCCTTGTCCCTGAGGGCATTTTCTCAGGAGGCAGAAGAATAACTAGAATATGCATCCATTCTGAGAAGCTGTTTTGCCTTTTGTCTGCCCATACTTGGAAAAATTTGTATCAGTTAACGTTTTAAAAATAGAAACTCAGAAATGCCATTGTTCAAAAAGTAGGCAAAACTGGCAGTTTCATTTGTATCCTATAACATACAACAACAAAAAACTTAGATGGGAAAATTGTATGAAAAATTACAGTACAAGACAGTCTGACTATAGATAAGAGTTTTAGAAATATGAGATTGCTCTAATAGAACTGGCTATATTCACATGAAGAAAGTAATTAGAAAATGACAGATAAACATCAGGGTAGAGATCACTGGGGAATTATGATAAATTTCCTGTTCCTCTGATCATTAATCAAGAGATATAGGTGTTGTTGATCTCTTGAGATAGGGGAATCCTGGATTTCTGTCTCTGCTCCACAAATTATTTATGTTCTCGTGTTATCCACCATTCAGTTCCACAGTAGATTTGAAGCATTCCTTTTAGTAAGTTAGAACAAATGAAATGCTAAGAAATTTAAAAAATACACAGAAATTAGAACAGTAGATGGACAACGCAGCATAAGGCCCTGTATCTGGCAAAGGAGTATTTTAAGCAGCAGAAAGTATTTTTTGTACAGTTCCTACTGCACCTGTGTAAAAGGCTTAACCAGGTAATAACACAGCAGGCTGACCATTTGGTAGAGTTTTTTCAAAGTGGGCTTTAGAATTTTAGACAGATTTTTGAATTTTGTCTTTCAATTATTCTTAGTCCTAGGGGAATTAATTATAAATATGAAATAAATGTACATTAACAGATAGGTCAAGGCACAGTTTGAACCTTTTAAATATAAGATTTTAACATTGCTGCAGTCTAGACCTGATTAGAGATGAAAAACAAGTAAGATTAAATGACCAGATCCCATCACAGTGGTGGATTAATTGCCCCAGGTGTTCCTTATGATGTGCCATGATGTTTAATGAGTTCATTAATGACTTGGAAAGGTGAAAGGATAGCATTTCAACAAAGTCTGTTGAAGGGACTAAGTTGTATACCTGTATAGGACCTGAGGGGACTGTAGAGAATATTAAAGACACTTAAATAAGATAGGTGAAAAGTCACAGTGATAACAAAGAACATCAAAATCCAGCTGCAAAGAAAAATAATCTGTTGAACCTGGAAAGCTTTAAGCTTATTATATCATCTAAAAGAGACCCAGGACTTCACTGTACACAGACCAATGGGCAACTGCAGCTAGAAAAGCAAATCAGCTGTGGGACTGTGCAATCATGAGTGTGGAGAGCAGTGGAGAGCTACGGAACAGAGATGTAACACAGTGGGCTGTGTGTCACCCAGCTTCCACTGAGTTTGCTGAGGGAGAAAGAAAAGAATCTTCCCAGAGATGATGAAAGTTGCTCACTCTGCATGAGTCTGTGCAATACTGTGTGCTCTGGAGCAGGCAGCCAGGGACCCACAGCTTGAGCTTGTTTGTAAAGTGAAAGAGCCATTTGGTGCAAGCAAGCAGCAGAAAACTCGACACTTTTTCACTATCTGAGGTGTGAAATTCGCTACCATTAGAAGTCATTGAGACTAAGAACTCAGAAAGATAAAAAGGGACTGAACAATCATATAGATATCCAGACTATATAGACTTATCATAAATAGTGGTTTTTAAAAATGGTAAATAGCTATCATGTAGCACTCACTGGCTGTGAGGTTTGTATAACTTCCCCTGAAGCTTAGGATGCTAGATGTATTATTTGGACAGCAGAAGTTGAAGATAACTTACATTTCTGAGCCCAATACAGAAAAAATATTTATAGTCCTACCATAATATATTAATAAAGACTACTAATATATACCAAGATAATCTTTAAAACTACTGACCTGATCTTTAAAAATCCACTTATTTGCTTATGCCTATGTAAACTCAGACAATCTCAAACAGAACACCACTCCACCTCTCAAATCCCTCTCAAATGTCATTTCCGTTGAAAGCTGAGACAAATAACATTTTCTTTTCTGGCTTTGTGATTTCTATATTTATATTTGGTGAAGGACAATCCCTTTCCCCCATCAATGTCAACATTTGACAAAATACAAAAAAAATGCTTTGGAATAATAATTAAAAAAACACCTCTGCATAACCTTGTCCTGATGTAAGTAGACATTTGCATGACTTCCAGCCTCAACCCTCCTCCTTAAGCACTCACCAGTAGTTCCAGCAGGCTGCCAGCCACCAGGTCTCCTCACAAAACTTAAAGCTGGCTCAGAGAGAAACACTGATGGAGAAACCTTGGCATAATCTGGTCTTTCCTATAATGGGGTGTGCTAATGTGCTTAACATTAACCAGTAAACACTTCTATGTGTGTGAGAGTGTTGGCCTTGGGGGAGGCAGAGGAGCGGTGGCTCCTGGGGAGAAAGGCACAGTGTGTCACCTCTCCTCCCAGCCACAGCCTGAGTGTGGCATTGCCCTGCTTCCAAATCTGGATAAGGGTTTTCAGTGCCAATATGTCCCATAAACACTGAGGTGAGGAGAGAGGGTAGTGTTGGGGGAGTTGTATTTCCTCAGAATTGTACTTTGTTATGTTTTTTGACATAGCTACTTGCTTAAGTGGCTCCAACCTCTCAGAATGCTGAAAATGTCTCCTGTTTTCATCTCAGGGAAAGATGCACAGCTGAATCTAGGAATGGCTACATAAGTGATGTTGGATTCTATGATCTGAGCCCCAAAAGGTCTTAAGCACTCAGATTTATTGTCCATCCAATTTTATGACTCTTAGTTGTATTTATTCTCTGATGTTTACCATCAAATGTCTCTACATGAGCTTTGGTTTGTAGGCTTTCATTGCTAAATCATTTTTTAAGCTTGAGATGTAGCTTCTGTTGAACATCAATCCCTTGGGATACACCATTAACATGAATCATTTCTGAAAGTACGTTGTGCAATATGAACTTCACGTGGAGTCAATCATTCACTGTGATTGAAAGAAGAGATGACCTTCACAGAAGCAACATATCACAGCTGAATATCCCCAGACCCTCTTCTCTACTGTCAGTTGTGGCTGCTTTTGGAGCTCATGCAGACTTAATCATCACACAAATATAGGTTGAAGATTATTTTCCTTTACGTGGTTAGGTCAGTGGAGCTTTAAATAAAGGATTGACAAAAACTGAGGCCTTTACCGAGTCACAGAGACCACTTTATCTCTTCAATGCAGCTTTCACAGTGCACTTAAAGATAAGTGTTGAGTTGTGCTTTGGTTAGTTTATTTCTTTTTCCTCAATGACCATTAAGTAAAATCTTTTTTAAAAGTCCAGGCAGCAGATTCTTTTTTTGGTCATCTTATTAAACAGGCCTTGATTTTCAGAGGCACTGGGGCATCTCCCTCTGCCAGCTTTGGATCCGAGGCCTGGATCCTGCATGCCTGAGCTTGTGCTGAGGGAAGAAGGCATAAACTTGATCACCCTATTAAACTTGTTCATCCTATTAATTTGACAAGTGCTCTTAGTTGGCCAGCACTTTAGCACAACTCTCTTTGTAGGAGGAGCTGGTATTTTACATTAGCACCCATTCCTGTACAACTACTGCAAAAGAGGATGGGGTAAAAAAATAGATTTGTTATTAAAAGGCATGGGTTTTATAACTGCCTCTGGTTTGGGTGTCCTTCGGGATCCTGGATTTGTCACTCACCCTTCCAGTGCAACAGCTCTTTCTCCTGTAAATTAGCCTAATTATATGTTCCTGCTTTATAAAATCAGTGGGAGGCCTGGTTCAGCCTGGTTCATTCATTAATGATTTAAAAGAGCTTGCAGATTACTGGGTGTAAAGGGGCATAAAAGGGAAGTTAAGTGCAAAGGAGAGATTTGAAAGAAAAGGAAGAAAGAAAAAAACCAAAACTGTGTCAGTTCCACCCACTTTCAGAAAATTAGTTTTTCCCACTCCTCATGTGCTTCATTCTGCAATATGAAATATTGCAGATATTTTCTTTTTCTTTTGGTAAACAGCCAGAGTTTGGGGACACTCTTCTCATTTGTGAATATGTCATTTTATTCTGAAGATCATCTGATTTATGAGAGTAATTATCTGCTTCCTAAGCAGTATTTCTGCTGCTGAAATACCATATTTCAACAAATATAACTACCTCAACAAGACTAAATACGCAGCTTGTATGTGTCTGAGTTCACATTTAGTCTTTATTTTAGAATTAATCAGTTACAGCAATTACTTCATAGATACTTGAATGAAAAAAATCAGCATTTCCATGTAAGATTTGGCCAATACATACAGGATACTCTCAATGGTAGTAAGACTTATTGACCCCACAGTATTCTTTTCAATTAAATATGGCCAACATCAAATATTGATCATGTAATTTGAAATAATTCAAAAGGAGGTGCAAAAAACTCTAAAAAGGCAATTACCAAGTACCTTCTCCATACAGAAAGTTTCATCTCAGCTCCTTCTGTTGAATATAATGACAAATATAAGAATTTTGCAGCTCCAAAATTGAGAAAATATATTAATAACATGATTCTGAATGATCCTATTAGTTTCACAGCTGGATAAAATTGTAAAATTCATGCTAAATCTTGCTGCTAACAGTTAGGCAAACACTAATGTGTTAGGACTGTATTTGGGAAAATATTTTTGCATAGTGTGTTTAACGTGCTAGTGAGAAAAAATGAGATGGATCATAGAAAAAACATTGACATTGGACTTTAAGAGTAAAAAATTGAAGGTTGTTTGCAGCAAGAAATGCCATGCCCAAAGGTGGTGATTTCAAATTCAGAATGTTAGCCTGTTCATTGCTCACTGTGCAGGGTGACCCAATGTGTAGATATGTCCCACTATCATACATATTGCTTATGCTCAAAAGCAATTTAATTTTTTCCTAGTAGATATTGAAATGAAGGAATATTCTTTGTACATCATCGCTTAGGACTGTGGCATTTAAAGGTCATCTTGAAAAACATCTCCCAAGCAATTACTATCAACATCTGAGTATTGACTGATAATGATTATGTATTGTTAAAAGTATTTTCTCTCAAATAGAAATAAATGTTTTTCATATTGTTTCCTGCTTCTCAGAGAAATAGAAGAAGATAAGATTTTCAATATTTATTCTACTGTCTGCTCATGGATGTGAACAACCCCTTCAGAGTTTAATCTTTATAGCAATATTTTCTTTATAGATATTACAACATTGAGTTGAGATTTTAACATCAAATACAGTAAATTTTAGTGTTCAGAACTGACAAGAGTGATAATAACAAAACATCCCTAAGGCAAAGAAGAGTTCTAAAAGTAACAAAATACATAGCATATCATCAAAGTCAATTGTCCCCTTTCATTTCTTGAGCCTCTGCCATGATATTTTCAGATTGCCCATAGAAACTAAGAAAGACAGGATAGTTAATTGATAGCAACTAGATTTAGTGAAACAGAGTCCAATGCAGTGAGATGCAGCTTTATTAGAGGTGGGCTGGTTCCCAGAGAATATCTGTGATCTTTTGGCCATCACAAGCTTTTGGAACCTGTAAGAATAATTGCTAGTTTCAAGTCAGGTTAAATGAGGTAGCAGTCACATTCCTCTTTATTTCAGAACAAGATGAGAGTGTGTCCCAATCACAAACCAGTACACAAGGTTGGGATAAACACTGAGCTATGAGGGCTGTGGGTGTGTTTTGGTATTGTTTTTTTTTTCCTCCCAGCAGCAGACAAAATAACCCTTTGCTCCTGTTTGTTTCTGCTCTTCCTTGTCTTCTATCATTGCAAGTTGGGCAGTAAGGTTGTGTGCTAAGGCAAATACATTAAAAAAATCCACTTGTGGTGCTTTTAAGTTTTTTTGAAGGTTTGCAAATATGAGAAAAGGAATTATTATCTTGGAGCGTGTCAGTGATCAAGCATACACTATAATCCCATAAACACTTGCACTGGTAATTCAGAGAGGACTTAATGCTGCATAGAGGGGTTAAAACAGGATAGAAACAAGTAAAAAAGGTGGAGATAGTGGAGGGATCCTTTTAAACTACATTTGTTACTGGAGAAAATATCTGTAGATACACATAATTATGAGTTTTCCCTGGAGTCTGAATGGAAATACAGAGACCGAGTGTTGTTCTGACTTGTTTGTAAATATATTTGAGTCAGAAGTCACCACAAAGGCGGTAGGAAAGCTCAGAAGATAGCAAAGGAATCATGATAGCGTGGCTAAGGGACAATGTTTCAGGAATAGGTAGAAAATTTGAAATGGTGATTAGGGATTATGAGCAGTCTCCCTTTGACTGATTCCTAATGTGTTCAGACAAGCGAGAACTGATGATGAATTCTCTGAGGATAAATAGAAATATGAGGCAAATTTCTAATGATGTTTAATTTTTTCTGCTGCTGGAAACAACTCACCAAACTCAAAGAATTTAATAGCTACTTAGCCTAAAAGATTAGCACTATTACATGCAGCAGAACTGACACAGAAAGCATGAGTAGCCCAAGGAAGTAGCTTCAGTATTAATTACAGTAATTATTTATGATGTATTTGTTAAGCAGTGACAGTGCACTTAGGACTGTGTACAGCTGAACCAATGCCTGAAGCAAGCAGGTGCTGACCATCTGCATCTTGGGTCTTTGGTGGGTACTGAAAGTGTTGACAAGGGACTCTAAGCTGGAAAGGAAACTGCTCATATACTCATGGAAGATGTTTAATCTCTTGAAGTACTTATACTGTTATAATACCTAATTGGTCTAAAGTTTGAATGCTTTCTAATCATTTATTCTTACAAAGAAGAAACAAATAATAGCTGTTTTAATAAATGGGACACTGAGATTTGCCTGACTAGGGGATGATCGCCCTCCTGTACTCAGCCTGAATCCTGCTCAGTTCTGGGCCCTTCGCTCAAATAAAGACACTGGGGTGCCAGGGCATGTCCAGAGGAGGGCAATGAACCTGGAGAAGGGTCTGGAGGACAAGTCTGATGAGGAGTGGCTGAAGGAGCTGGGGTTTTTCACTCCCTACGACCGCTTGAAGGAAGGTTGTAGCAAGGTGGTCTCTTGGGTTGGTCTCTTCTCTCTCAACTCCTCAAGTTGCACCAGGGATGATTTAGTTTGGATATAAGGAAAAATTTCTTGAGTGAAAGGGTCCTCAAGCATTGGAAAAGGCTGCTCAGGGAAGTAGTTGAGTACCTGCCTGGAGGTATTTAAAAGACTTGCAGAGGTGGCACTTAGGCACTCATGGTTTAGTGGTGGGCTTGGCTTGGTAGAGTTAGTTTAGTGGTTGGAGTTGATAATTTTAAAGGACTGTTCCAACCTAAATGTTCCTATGATTCAAAGGAATGAGGTACCTAAGATCTAAACCCAGCTTCCCACAGTTTAAACAATTTCAGTCCAGTTTACTTCTTTTAGCTGAGATTGACTCATTTGTTTTCCCTCCCCATCCAATCTTTCTCCTTTCCCACGGTCCCATTCAACCAGCTACCCATCTGCTTGATCAGGATTTTTATTATTGCTGTACTGTAACTCACCTCTAGCATTGATGTGTAAAGAACTGCTCTTCATTTATTGAAAACTAGTGGTACATCTGATAAACTTACCCACCTCTTCCTCATTTAGGGTACTCCTCAGGTACGAGGGTGTCTGTATTTTTCTGAACATTAGGGTCGTGACAACATTTCTTCTCTTAATGGACTAACAGAGGTAAGCTTTTTGGAAGACTTGACACTGAAGGAGGGATTTGAAAGACCAGAGGATCAGAACTGGAAGGAAATTCCACAATTATACGTAGCAGCAAGACAAAGTATGATTGTGGATGATGTAAAAGAGTATAAAAGTGGTATTTAGACAGATATGTGAAGCATAAAGGTAGGAAAAATATATTGATTTTCAACTGGCAATGAATGAATGACACAGCAGAACAAATAACATGGTAATAAAATGAATACCCTGTTCACAGGCTCAGATGTACATCTGAATTATCCCAGCTGTTTGGGATATTACATCTCAGTTGAGCCATGGTAACTGACTAACTACAAAGTTTTCACTTATGGGAAGCATGAAGTAAAATGTGCAGGCTTCAACCTCTACTAGAGATTTTCAGCAGGCTCAGGAGACGCATCTGGTATGGGTATTTGACAGTGGTTTAAGTCACCATAACTCAGTTGTTCATCCAAGTTCTTAGATACGTAGGTATGGGCACACCAAATTTTGCTATTTGCTATCTTCAGAATAGTAGAGTTTGAAGATTCACTGTTCTTCTGCATAAATGCTTAAAAAGACACATTTTTGATCAGTGATTTATTGAAAAACAAACATAGTCCAGACATCGTCAGACAAATATGTGGAGCAGAAGTAAATGTAGTGAGTCCTAAACAGAGAGCTCCCTGATGTGTCCGGCCTGTAAGTGTCCTGAAGAGGCAAAAAGCCTCAGAGCTCTTCTGTTCACTTGTCTGTGATGGTTTCACAGCATCAAACTAATCCAGGGAGGAGCCAGGCCCAACATTTTCACTGGCACCAGTGCATTCCACATGCTTATTTACTCTGACTGTCATCAAACTAAAGATAAATCCGGCATCAATATTGCTTTTTTGAAAGGCCTACCAGACAAGATAAATTAAATACAAGCTGCAGCATTCTTTCTGAGTTCACAAAATGGGGGAATTTCAAAAACTGTAACACTGCCTCTCTTACCAACGATTTGTAACCCATAATTACATTGATACATGTGCCCTGTCAGCAACAGCAGTGAAATTCATAGTATTTTTTATGTGAAATGTACTGTTTTATTGCATTAATTCACATTTAATGTGTACACAGTAATAACCATAAAATATGATAACCAAAGTTATGTATTTTCTTCAGAACCTTCATTTAGAGAGCTTTCAAAAGCGTCCAAGGAAATTAAAATATCAGTCAGTTTACCTGCAGGATATAGAGCCAAAGCACCATGCACTGTAATTTCTTTTACAAGCAGCCCCTTCCTCTCATAATATCCTACCTCTGATAAAATACAGTAGTCATAATACTTGTACATATTGTTGAAACTGCTGTGCACAAACCTCAAATTTTAGAACTAGAGGAGACTGCACCACTGGAGAGAAACTGTGTCACTCCTAGTGGCTCAAGGAAAGGAAGGCTGCAATGATGGTATGAAATTCAACCATTTCTTGTCAATAGCATCCATAAAGCAAAAATGTCACACTTAGGGAACAGCTCTTCTTGATAAAGAGCATAAACAAACAAATAAGAACTAAATGAAACCAAAATCTTCAACTCCCCTCTCTTGAAAAACAAAACATCAGTAATAGAGTCTATGGAAGATTAAAAAGAACCGATGTATTTTTGTATTTTGTCTTATTTTACCAGCTGCCAGGGCTAAATTACATCAATGTAATATCATGTTATGATCTACATTATTGAACACAAATCCCCTCTTCATTACAAAAACAAGACAAAAAAAAGGGACACAATACAGTCCAAGAAATACACTCTCATTCAAGAAAGAAGTAAAAATAGTTACAGTTTTTTCTGACATTGGACAAAAGTTTTGGTAGAGATAAAATAATTAACTCATCTTTACAGAAGTAAAAATAAAATTTCAGGGACATTTTTACTTGTTCATCATTTAATTTGAATTGCACATGTGAAAACCAAGCAAGCAGTTGAATAGTTAAGTAATAATTGTACATAAGATTTATACTAGGTATAAGAGCAGGAAGCAGAAGTAGATAATAGATATCACTGGAATCTGAAAGATAAAAGCAGCCTCTGATAGATTATGATTCATGAGTTGGATGGATTTACTTGGAATGACAGAAGCACGTAACATTTGATGGCAAGAAACTGGCATAATCAGAGCTGGCTTTTATCAGCTTTGGGTTGCCAGAACTTTGTGCCAGTACCTGTCACAGATCAGAAAGAATTTCTCTCTGCTGCAACAAAATATTCAGTAAGAAAAGCATCTTCTTGCCTTCAAACTCCTGAACATTTAAGACTGGTGTAAAGAGAGAAGCTGACTTGGCACAGAAACATAAGAATTGTCCCTATGACTGAGCAATATCAATTCTAGTGCAGGAAGGAGGTTCCGCAGCTACCTCTTCTTAGGTTTTTAATATCAGCTAACTAAATACTCTTAGCTCTATAAGAAAATCTCTTTCTCATTACACAAGAGACTAAATGACAGAAACAGTACCAGAATTAAATATGCCTTTAATTTGGAGTAAGTTCTGTTTATTACGACCATTTGCAATGTTTCACTCCACAGCATCTGGGTTTTTTTTAATTATTATTTCTTATTATTATTTCTACCGTTAAAACAGTTTTATTTTGAAATTTCTCTGGTAACTCCATAACGTTCAATACTTTTCTTGTGTGGAAATCCACGGTACTGTGATACCTGTTGTGACTGAATGGGATTCCTGGTAAAACATGCAGGTGGAGGTTCATGTCCACTGGTGCAAAATATCAGAAGAAAGCACTTAGTACAAGACTGCAGGGCAGTGACACAGATAAATTCCAAAGCAAAGCACTGAGATCGCTCCTCCTTCCAGAGAAGACTTTTGATTCTCTTTGGAATTTGTTAGTCACCCTTGTGTTCAGCTGATTAAATTTGTTTGTAGATGTCCTGAAGATTATATTGACAGCTATTCCTGCTTACATCTTAAGTGGCAAGATGTTGAAGAGTATGAGTTGACATGATATGACAAACGGAAAAACTAAATGCACTGTTGTGTAGCACTTACACTCGTCTCCTGATCACCCCATGGCATTTTGGCTGTGTTGGGACCGGAAGCCAAGTGAATGGATGACATTTGGTTTGGCTAAAATAGCTATTAATAGTTATTGCTGATTTATGGCTAAATTCCTTCATAAGTACACAGATTAGCAGGGAAGGTGAAAGTTAGCTAGTCAGATTTGTGGAGTTCTCGAGTCTCATTGCTAATTTCGCTGGAAAATACATCATGTAAGCCATCAATTTAAAACAATTATGAAGAAAGAAAGCAGAGGGAATAAAAGCTTGATTGAAAATGACCACACAGTGCATATGTCTGCAACTATTACAAATTATAGTATCCCTTTTAGGTACATCTGCAAATTTAAGACCTGATCTTACTTCTACTTCAGTATAAATCAGAAAAGCAGATCCACTGAAATTATCAGACTTACACTGGGCTATGGAAAAAGTAAAATTTGCAAGAATTGAAATGTTGTACTTACGTAGCAGATAGTATGATCCCCATCATATAAATTTATTGTAAATTTAGGTAGAAAAGGTCTAAATCTGGGTAGCATTCCCCCCCCCCCCCCAGTAATTGCTTTTCTATTGCAAACGAAAGTAGACTTTCTGAAAACAAATTAATTTATCCAAAAAATGTTATTTTAGGCATGCTTGTTTCTGAGAGAACATTTTTAGGTATCAGAGATGACTGGTTTGTGAAGCAGCTACGCAGGGAACAGATATCTACTCATACAGAACCCCCTAATAGTGACCACAATCATTATCCTCATTATTGCAAGGGGAAAGGTCCCAAATGTGCCACAATACCAAAACCTTTAAAAACAGAAACAATATAAAATGGTGAAAGAGTGAAATAAAAATGAAAAACAGCCATCAGAGGAGTAAAACACTTTCAGGAAGACAATTTAGAGAGGTTCTATATTAGAGAAACAGAGAAAATATATATGCAATCATTAAAAATATAGATTAGAAACAAAAAAATCACCTGGCCTATGTTAAATACTAAAGCAGAGAAAGCTGTCAGAAGTAAAGATTGCGAGCTGCATCCAAACAAACAGAAGAGAAAGGAGTATAAATGGCAGAAAGCTGAATACAGAGATGCTGGATGACAGGCCAGAAGGGATTTGAAGGAGTAACAGTAAGGACAGGTAACCTATTAATAAAACTTTTTTCAAACACACCATTACCAGAAAGCCTGGCAGAGATTCAGATGGGACCAATAGGCAGTCAAGGTATGAAAGGAATGTTCAGGAAGATGAGGCTATTGCTGGAAAGCTATATTAATTTATTGCATCAGTGTTCATTACAGAAGAGAATGAGGTCCTGATATCAGTCATTCCTTATGGGAGATAAGGCTGAGGAATTGGCTCAAATTCAAGTGTCAATAGAAAAGGCTTTAGAGCAAATTGACACACTGAGCAGTAAGAAATCTCCAGGAACAGATGGTATTCACTGAAGATTTATAACAGAGCCGAAATATAAAATCACTAAACTACTAACAGTGGTGTCTAACCTATTGCCAGAGGAACAGAAGGTGGGAAATGTGACACCAATCTTTATGAAGGACTCCAGAGAGATCTCGGATCCATAGACTGCAAGTCTGCTTTCTGTACAGGCAAAATGGTAAGACTGTAATATAGGATGAGATTAATAGACATCTGGACAAACAGAGTATATTGCACAATACACTGTTCTAGTGAGGGAAGATATTTCTTACAAATGTATTTGAATTTTTTAAAACTCTCAACAAGCATGTGGATTACAACAATCCTATTGCTTTAGAGTACTTGGGGTTTTAAAAGGCTTTTGATGTATTTTTTCATTAAAGTTTTCTACAAAATAAATTACCATGGGGCTAACAGGAAGCTGCTGCCAAGGATTAGCAATGACTTAAAGGCAGATGACAAAGAATAGCTGTAAATGGTCAACTTTCTCAACCAGCAAGTTCCCTAAATATCTGTAGTTGGATCTGTATAACTCATCATTCTCCTGTGCTGCCTGGCAGAGGGACTTTCTGAGGTGTAAGACAGCAGGGACTTCCAGAGCTCACTGGAAAGAGCAGTGAAGTAAAATGGCAAATAAAGCTCATTATCAATAGGTGCAGGATAATGCATTTGGAGTAAATCAGTCTTGAATACTAAAAGAATGGGCTCTGACTGAACTATTTCTATCCTGGACAGAGAATCCAGGGTTACTGGGGTTCATTCTATAAGATAATCTTCAAGTTGATGGCATAACTGGTGTCAACTGCAGTGTTAGGATTTCTTAGGAAAGGAACTGAGAGCAAAACAGAAAACAACTTAATAAAACTCATATGTGTAACACATTTGATGCTGCATACAAGTCCAATTACCCTGTTTCAAAAGCCTTTCAGTAGAACTAAACAGAGGTAAAGATGGCAATAATCTTGACAAAAAAGCCAACAGTACATTTTATGTTAAAAACACGGCAGACATTTAAAAAGCAAAAAATTATTTCAGGAGTGTAGGTAGTGAATTGTTATTCACTGTTTTTCATCACGTTAAGAAATGGAGCACATTCAGATAACAGCAGTTTTAAAGCAAACAAAAGAAAATGCTTTTATACATCATATAACTGTGGAACTCATTGCTTCAGGGTGGAGACCAAAATTAAAATGAACCAAGAAAAGGATTAGATGAGTCCCTGGGGAAGAGGCTCATTAATGAATTTAAACACAATTCTACAGATGTTGCCTCTGTTTCAGGAAATCCAAACAACGAACAAAACCTGGAATAGAATAGAAGGGAAAAAGATGCCTCTACATGCTTTGTTTCATAAGTACCTGTCCTTGCCTTCTGTTGGAAACCTTCATGTCACCAGGAAGGCAAGGTTTTCTATAGTTAAGAATTAATCAGTAGTACTATACACTGTAAAGCTTTTTTATTCTATGTCGTTAGCAGGGTGACATTAATAGTGAGCTGAAATACAACTTTAACTCATAAGTATTCACTCTGATGGTTTCAAAATGTAAATTTAGCCAGTGCCTAACTGAAGAAACTTTTAAACTTTTTTTTTTACTTTTACTACTTGCTCTCACTTATGCAGAAATGTAGACCAATAAGATCTGCTCTTGGATTTGGTTTAATAGATCCGGTCTTTGTTTCTACAGAAATGTTGAAAAGAAGAAAAACTATCGATGAGCACATTGTTTAAAAAAGTTTAAAAAGGTCTAAATAGGTTGGAGGGAAATGTATCTGTTCACAAACAGACATAGACACAATGCACAGATAAAACCAGAGATGCCAACACAACAGATGAACGTGCCAATAAATGTATTGGAGTTCTTCAATAGGAACTCCTCAAAGTTCCTAAAAAGAGGGCAAAGAATAGGTACTTTCTACGCTTCCTAATAAGAACTTCTAGTGAGCAAGAAAGGAAGATGAGAAATTTGTTGTCTTGTGTGACTTATATTTCCAAATTCAGACTTGAGAAAGGAGCAAAATTCCTTAGTTTTCTAGCATTTGTTTCAGAAGTATGCAATTTTCCCCTCATCCCAAAGGTCATCCTTTAATTAGACTGTCAGGAGACTTCCTGTGCAGCACCTCCTTTCTTGAGAGCTCCTGCCTAAGTTATGCCTCTATAAGTGAATAAAAGATACACTCCAGCTTTTCCTCTTTCCATAGTGGAGATAAGAGGATATAAAGAGACCCCGCCAACTTCTGTCAAAAACCTGAGATATTTTGGCATAACACAGACACAAATGCAGAACAGCAGAGACAGCAAATTCCTCTAATGTGTATCATGGATACAAACAACCAGTAGAAAGCCTGTTCAAGCAACATCTTCCTCAAACAACTCCAGATCCTGTCAAGTTATGTTGGAAAAAAAGGTTTTCTACTGCTCCGTGTAACTCACATGAAAGCCATTTACACACTCATGAATCAAGGTCTTAATTTTAGGCAGACACAGCAGATCAGGTAAACGAAGCTACTTCCCTGAATGAGATCTCACTTGCACAGCTGGGGTAAATTGTGCCACATGCACACAACCCCCATGTGCTCTGTAGCTAAGGGCAGCTGTGCTGGGGGGATGGCTGCTGCACAGACACTAAAAGGGACACAGCTGGCTGCACTCATCTCACTTCACACTACCCTATAAAAAAAAGTATTTCTACTCTAAGGAAACCTTTTAGGCTGCCTCTAGAGTCTGCACGCCCTCCACAGGGAGGTTCATCCTTTTTTCTCAGGTGGTATTTAGGATGGGATTAATTGGTCTGTTTTTCTCCATTGGGTATTAGAGGAAGCCTAGCTGAGGGGTTTACATTGGGTGTGTTTTGCTAGATTAGGTGAGGAGAATCCTATCCATGATTTTTAAAAATAAGCATAGCCCGTGTTGCGGAAATTGCTGCGTGAGTGGAGTAGACACAGTTTGTACCTCAGACTTTGGCTTCCTCAGAAGATACTAAACAAAAGATAAATGGTGCTTCTTGAACAATACTTGTAACCTTATAGTGCAAATGTTAAATAGAAACTGCACAGCCTCAATAAAGCTGGAGGCTGCTATAACAAGCAATTCAATTCAGCACAGAGCCCAAAGGTAGCAATCACAGTGCACTTCAATTCTTTAGTCCCACTGCTGTGTACAGCATCAGTACCCAGTCGCCATCAGCATGTGAATGATGTTCTTCTCTCCTTATGTCTTCTTCCCCAAAATTCACTGACTTATGAACTGCTGTATCTGGCTCTGCAGAAGTCACAGAGAAGCATCTGAAAGACTACCTGGACCCTTTTATTTTATGTTCCGCCTCCCAAGGACTTTTCTGAAAATTGAAATGTATATCTGTGTATAACAGATAGGAAATAAACTATGACATAATCTAGGGAATTAGTAGAACTCCAACAGCTGAGAAAAATACAGGAGCTGCAGCTTGGCTTAATTTATGGGAGAGCAAAGCCAATCCCTGACATCACATCTTCCCTAAGCTTTATTATTCAGTGCCAATAAACTGTGAAAATTAGTGCAATGAAGCCCAATTTGAAAATAGATGTTATTTTGCATTATTATGCAAAACATGCATAGTGGTGTTGCATAAATATAGCATCTATTATGAGATTTACACTTTGCAACTGTGCACTTGACAAACATTTTTCATTCTTGCTTGCAGTTGATACCCTAGTATGTTTTCTGAATGTATTTTTGTCTCACAGAAGTATAGTGCCATGTCATATTATGTTCCACGTGCAAGCAGTTAGGAGAATATATGCCAGCCACCAGCATTGTACAAGTCAAAAGTGATTTACCATGGATATATGTGCCTCTTGATGAATATTTCTAAGATTATACAGCTGTTGTTTATCAAGTATCATTTATAAAGCATTACACGACAGTAGGTTGTAAAGAATGCATGTGCAAGCTTGTAAAATGAAACATAATGCTTGGCAATTTAAAAAATATATTCATTGTAGATTTAATTGTTGAATAGTTATGTTGATTTATACCACACAAATGGGGACTTTATGATTCACAATGACTTAGCAGACAATGAACTTCATTGCACCACTAAAGTTGGTTTATGGGATTTAGTTGCAAAAAAGGTTAAGTGTGTTTGTAGGGATCAGTCCTGCATTCTCTGTACTGTTGAAACTCTGCACTGTTCTTGACTCCAATTGTTAAAACAGAAACACCACTGCAATCAGTCCACCAGCCTGACTGACTCTAAAAGTTCATGAGACAACCACTCACAGACTTGGATTGATTTGGGTAGTAACACTGGTCATTTGTCTAATAGGGACAACGTTCAATGAAACTTTCTTCAGAAAATTATTTGGTAGCTAAAAGTAAACTGGATTGATAGCTAACCCTCCTTCAAAACCTTATCTTTTAATTAAAAAAGAAGTAATTTACCAGCAAAAAGCTCAGTAGTTTGAGAGGATTAATGAAATAAAAAATTGAATTTTTAATTTAATAATTGTGATATATTTGTGCCTCACCTCTATTTTCCACTATATCTGGGCTCCCCAGAGAGACAGTAACTCCCATAACTCCCATGCTACGTCAAAGTGAGACACTGCTAATATCAAACCTGTGTACCATGAGAGAAGTAGTCCAGTGAGCTGACAGATCAGGGTCATTCAACCTTAATGTTCATAAAGCCCTTGAGACAATATGGCAGTATTTAATTTTTTTTTTAAAGTTTAATTTCAGATAGAATATTTTTAATTTTTATGATTTTTCATATGCTGTCTAAATTTCTGAAGTAGCTCTGGTGAAATTGCACTCCTTGATCATCTCTGACACCTCTGTGGATAGTCTTCACTGAGAAACCTGTTGTTAAATGGGTATGGACAATACCTTTCCTTCCTGTTCTGTGAAAGAAAACCTTTTCAGTACCTTGCCTATTTGAACGGTCAGAGAACTTCAATATCATAAGTCTGTATTCTTCATGAATGCTGAAGTCAGTAAATTAGAAGGTTTCCTTAAAAAATTAAAGAGTAGGTCTGACAAGTGCAGTGAGCCAAAAATAATCCAATAATGCTGAATCCCAGATGAATGTATAATTGGATGCTGTTCATCACGGTGCCTATTTTTTTTCTCATAAGAAAACAGTAAAAAAAAACCCTGTTAGTTTTCTGAATGAGTGAACAGTAACCTTGTAAAATATGTGTAACTGCTCACATACACAGAAAAGTAAATACACACAGCATTCATGCATATGCTTTTGTCATGTGTTTGCACACCTGCGACTCTAGGAAAAAATAAAGCTGTATTATTTCAGGCTCAATGTTAATGCAAAGTGTTTACTTACTGAATATGAGTAATACAAACTGAATCTAAAATGCCACCACAAGAAGAGTGAAAACTTTGCAAAATTCATGAGTAGGATTATTAGATTTTTCCAGCTTTGTCAATTTGTCAGTTGCTAACCTATATGCTTTTGACTGTTTCTTTAAGTTATGAGACATTTTCAGTATAGAATGAATTTATGTGTAGCATGCATTTTGTTCTTTCTTTCGCTTGTTTATTTTGAAAGCTTGGATCTGTATTTGTGCTTAGACGTTTGAAAAATGCCAATGCCCTACATTAACCCACAAACCAAATACTGAATGCAACAGGAATTTCCTACAAATGTGTTGGATGATGAATACTTGGCTTTGATCTCACAGGAACACTTGGAATAGAAAAAATCAGTAGTACTGGAATTCAATTATTATGATAGTTCAATTAACCTCTATTGAACAGATGTAAAAATTATACCTAATTATACACATAGCTGACTTCAGACATGGACCTCTGCCCAACGAGGACTAATCAAAGATCACCAAATTCATTTCACTTCAGACCTTTGCTCTCAGAAATGAGTACTACAGTAAGTGATTTCACCATTAAATATCCCTCTAGCACCATAATCTTTCTAAAAGTCTGTTCAGTGCTCAATTTTATACTAAGAAACTTAATGTGATATCCCCAAGTGTTATCACAGAAATTCTAAAGGAAAGGTCACTGATAAAAAGAGGCATTTAAAGTGAGTTTAGCTGAATATTGCTGTAAGCCTGCCTCACTCTGGCTCCATAGACATACATCAAAATGCATGAATTTGTACCTACATTTTAAATAATCCTTATTGCGGTGACTAGGAAATGCTCTGAATTTATTCTTTTGCATGAGGTCCAGTGCAAGACTTACATTCTGAGAACCAAAATGGTATACATAGTATAAAATGTCCCTGTACAAAATGTACTTTCTGTCTAACCATAAAGTAAATTTCCTTATTATACAGCAAGTTAATTAACACAGCCTTTCTTTAAGACAAATATGAACACAAATTCTACTCTACTGTATTCTAGGAAAATGTTACCTGCATTGACTGGGCAATGTAATTTTTATTGTTCTCATATTAAAAATACATAAGAAAAAATGAGCACAAGGTTTAAAGGAAGTGTTTCTTTCTCCCAAATATCTTTGTTTTTTCCACTGTCTAACATACATTATTTGTTCACATAACTTTTATATTGCTAGCACCATTTTTCAGAAGGAAAAGTATTTTCCATTTCTCCATGAGATTTATTTCTGTTTCTGTGTCTTTTTGAGATTAACTGCACATCAACAGCTCAAGTTCCTGTTTTCTCCTTAGCTATTTTTATGAATACCTTTATTTTCTTACAGCTACTGGTTTCCAGAGGGGATCTGTGGGCTGGCATTCAGCAAGAATATCCCTGAATATTCACCACTGTCTTCTGAATAAGAAAAAATTTAACTGCTTTGTTGTAACTTCTTGAATCCCTCTTGATGAAGAAAGCCATCATGTGTCTAGACTCCTTATCAGGTGCTCACCTACACATCTAATTTTTCTTCCTGACATTCTGGTAAATGACCAGCATTCACTGGGCCATATTGCCTTGGAAATTACATTGGAGTGGAAGTTCTTCATTTTATTTGGGACCTGTGCATCTTGGATTCCCAGTGGATGTTCAATTTAGATTCTGTTGACCACAGCTCTCCTACATTTAATGAAATATCCTTCTTCTGGATTCCTTTAGCAAATATCACACAATTCCCTGAGTTAGGAGGGACCCACAAGGATTATTGAAGTCCAACTCCTGACCCTGCACAGGACAGCCCCAAGAGTCACCCACGTGCCCAAGAGTTTTGTCCAAACATTTCCTGAGCGCTGTCAGGCTTGGTGCTGTGACCCCTTCCCTCTGGAGCCTCTTCCAGTGCCTGACCATGCTTCGGATCAAGACCCTTTTTGTAATACTTGGCCTACATATGATGTTGCTTAGATAAAAACCCAGCAAGCAAGATGGGGTGGAGGGAGATGAGAGTCAGGTATTCTCTGTGACAGCGCTGTATATACACAGGGTCCCTTAGGTCTGAATGTAATGTGCTGTTCCTCAGAGCTGCCGGCTTTTTACTGGTAAAAGGATCTAGTCCCACTGGTAAAATTGGTTAGTTTTGAGGAGGCAAAGTATTTATCTTGAACTAGAGAAAGGAAAATCTAGGTACTCTAACCAACTTTGTACCATTGGTTTAGAGCTATGGGTAAATGAATATTCTTCAATCGTTTATATAACAGAGAAATGTCTTTCAGTGTTTTGTGCTGTGCCGTCTTCATTTTAATGAGATAGTGTTGACCAGCTGTATTCTGTTTCAGTTGTGTTTACACTGAGCACGTCACCCATGTTTACTACAGGCTAATAATCTTGTGGAAAGCCAAGCTATTTCAGTTTTTGAACACAGGGAAGTATTTAATGTAATTATATTTCCTTCTAAAACAACCAACAGCTTGGAAACATGGGAAAGTACTTGTGGATGAGTACTTGAATACTGCTGCTATGATTGTTTTTCCCATAATGTATCTCTTTTAAATAACGAAACTTCATTATTGGCATGATAATCTAGTAAGACATTAAACTTCAAGCCTGTTAACAGGGAGGTTATTGTCTCATATTATATATAAATTACAGTTTATGCACTACATTTTGTAATTTACAATTATTGTCTTCTATTGTCTACAAGCAATTACATTTACAGTATGCAGGGTGTAAAGACAGCCTTGCTTCCTATACACTAGCGTCCTACATCTTCTCCAAAATCACCTCTGCTAGCTGGCTTTCCTCTTTCATAATCCCTCTGCTGTTGTATCTGTAGTTGCCTCTTCCTTATCTTACTGCCCTTGTTCTTTTCAGATCATTAACTCACCTCCTGCAAAACCTCCCTGATGTATCCACCAGACCATCAGCTCCCTCCTGTGTCACCCTTCTATACCTTATTTTTGCCTTCAGGTGAAGAAAAGTCTGCCAGGACTGGCTGGCAGTTGCTGAACGGGCAGCCAGGTCATGGGCCCATGTGCTACCAAACACCAAATCCCACATGACAGAATTTCTTTTCCTCAGCAGCAGCAACAGCGAAGCGTCTGTTCTCCTGCTAGTCACGAAATTCACAGAACTTGTAACAAACACATCTTTGAGACTTTTCACAAATTTAATTGAAGATAACTTCTGGATTAAAAGGTTAATGTGGAAGGAGAACGAGCAAAAAGGATAACACTGCCATGCCAGGTTTATATGTGGAGAAAACAGAACTAAATTTGACTTCTATAGCTGTAAATTGAAATGTGAAACTTGAAAAGGAGGAGGACTTCTTTTTAGTTCTTTGTTTTTTTAGATGCAATGAAACCTTAAATATCCAGTGTGGTCAAGATCTGTTTCCTGAAACACTCCTGGCTATTATGTTGCTTGCCTCCCTGCCTGGAAATTTAGGACATAAACTTCTGAAATCTTATCATATGTTACAGCATATCACTTGTAAGAAATTCTGAAGGCATTTTCACTGGTGAAGAATAAAACCAAATGGAGAAGGCAACACTATTATAAGAAAAATATAGCATTTTTCATAAATTTGTGGATGTAAAAATACAAGACAGTGGAGTTGACTTGAACTCCTACACTCAGGAAGGAATTTGGTCATCTCAGTGGTCAGAGAATTTTGTGGCTGCTTAGACTCAAAACACATGGTGGCAAGGCACAGAAATTGATGGTTTCACAGTCCAGAATTTTCAAATGTAAAAGGAAAAATATTCAAATAATGTGTTTGTCCCCATTATTTTGTTTGAATCTTTCTGAAAATATATACACTCTCACTCTTACACAAAAATATGCTCTACCATCAGACACGTCGGTTACTATTGCAGCCGGACTTTTTGAGGACAAACATGTATCATAAAACCATTTTTATATGTGGAATTTTTACTAGCATAGACTCAGCAGAGGCCCAGGATTGAATAAGCATGAAAATTGAAGTGCCTTTGTATTCAAAATGGTGCTCACTCATCCTTGGTCAGAGTTGAAGGAAGGCAAACACACAAGAGCATATACTGATGGTAGTATTGTAACTGCCTGTAGACAAATCCAGGATTTTTGTTCCAGACATTTGCTACCCAGCAGAGTCCAAACAAAAGCAAAATCATGGTGTGTCTGTGTGCTGTCACTGTAAGATTTTAAAGTAGTGCACTATTTCCTCACGTCTTACTGTAACACAACCATTAGCATACTGTGTAATCTATGTCTCGATTGTTTTGCAGAATCTGACGTATCTCAGAGAACCTGGCACTCTGAGAGCAACCAAGACATATTTAACTGGAATAAAAAATAACCTTCAATACAACATGACAACAATGGAAGTTTTCTATTATATATTGTAAACAAGAAAAATAAGTCACAAATTCTTGTAAAATATTCGAAGGCCAAAGACCAGTCAGGTCAGGACCCTTCTGTGCTATGGGCTGTGAAAGGATTTAGCAAGTGACTCTTCTTTCACTAAAGACTTATGTTGAAGAACCAGTTAGCTGGGGGAAAAGAAGGAGATAACAACACAGAAGGAGGCAGATTATTTGGAGATAGTAACACAATGTCCAACATAAATAGTTCTTCTTGAAATTATTTTCTATTGCATTTGAAAGCCAAGTCTTAAAAATTCCTTCTTATGCTTGGACCTTGTCAGATAAACAAGTTTCACACTCACCTTGGAAGCATATTGAGATGAAAGAAGTAAATAAATTCCTTAACTAAAAAAAATCTTGTGTATTATTAATTGTTCCAAGTATATTCCAGGTTTACTGATGACATTTTAAACTAACTTTCACCAAGATCGTAAGTGCCAAAGATGCCTTCTTACAACTGGCCACAGAGAAGGCTGTTCTGAATATGTTGTACATTCCTCTTTTGTTTTGCTTTGTTTTTACTTAAAATTGTGCCCTGATGATTGTATTATTGCACTCAGCTTATTCAGATCTTTTTCTGTAGAAGAGATATTGATTTTTGTGTTAATCAGCAGAAAGCCCAAGCAATGGCACAGAGGAAAACAATAACAAACAGTAAAAGAATAATGTAAATTTAAAATGGTAATGTAAGTTAAGTAGGGCAATGACAAAATCTACCAGGTAACCAGATGTTGGGGTTAAAATGACAGCATGCCCGATGATGACAATTATCTGCAACGGAAGAGGGAGCTCTCACTGCACTGGCCCTGCCAGCCGCGAGAGGTGGGGTGCTTCTTCCAGCTGAGCCTGTGGAGCTGGTGGTGCCCATTCCTTCCCCCTTTATTTTCATTTCTGAATATGATTCAATGCAATTTTCATATTAGTCCTTATAGAAAGCTATAGCAGAACACTCCACAGCAAATTGCAGTCAGATATGAGCAGTGGATGAAAGTCAGTAACACTTACCAAGCCTAGTGGTCAGGAGGATATTTTCTGGAGTTAGGAAGGCACATATTATCCCCATAGCAATAAGTCTGTTTCTTCCTGTATATGCACAAAACCCAAACACCCTGGGAGAAGTAATACAGCATAAATAATAACAAATATCAACCATGTTTATGACAACTGAGGGTGCAGACTGAAGGCTGAACTCACTGAATTTAATTAGAAGGCTCTGACCTCATCGGGCTGAATGAAACAGTGACAGAGTGATTTCGCAAACCTCCTCAGAGTAGCTGTTACCTCTATACATCACCCTTTCTGGTTTAATAAGCTGTTCCATGTGACTAAGAAAGTAGTCAAAGGTTAACATAGATAAATAGCTGCGTTTTATCCTCCACAGATAAACAATTATGCCTAAGGTCTCAATTACAAACACCCTAGTGGTATTGTTTGTTTGCTAACTTGTTTGTATTGTTTTGGAGATAATTATTTCCAGATAGGCAGAAAAGAATGAAATACTTAAGATCCAATGTGACTCTCTGAAAAAGAAGGCTGGAATGCATGTAGATATTTTGTTTAAAAATTTACTCCAAGTTGGAGACTTTAAAGGCTTGCTGAGGTGTTGAGTGACAATATGAGATGCCCTAGGGTATCTTTCCTAATCCTCAGACACCTCTCCAGAAGGAGGTTGGAATCCTAGGTTTCAGTCAATGAATTGTACCCTGTGGCTCAGCAGTGCTTGCAGGACTGCTTACAAACCCAGAGCAGATCCTGTAATGAACCAACAACTGACAGCAGCAAGGGACCTGTGGTATCTTTACCTGTTAATCTTTCCCTCAGCCATGATACCCACTTGCAACATGTCCAGGATTGGAGAACAATAGACTGTGGGTTCAATTGCCACTCTTGATTCCCTATTCCATGAGATATTTGTTGCTGATGTGTAAGATGCTGATGAAGGTAGGTGCAATATATGCATCCATGCAGCAACCAATTTGTAAAAGAATGTAAGAAGCAACTGTTAGAATACGTCGCCTAAAACTATCCTTCCCTATTATACTCCACACTATTTACTTAGGACTACAGATAGAAATGTCATTTCAGAAGTAATTGTATGACTGAACATCTGCCCTAGAGGCTAAATTCAGAAAGCAGAGCCAGGGACAAGTATGTTGAGACACTGCAGACAAGAACTTCTATATGTGCTGGTAGAAATTTTTATATATATACACTTTAAAATGACATATTTATTGACACACATATCTCCCTGTGACCACTTGCAGTGATTATTACAGCTTTTTATCTCTTGAATTGTACAAGAATTCTAACCAGCAACACAAATTCAAATATTGTAAAAACTTCTAGAAAACCAGGAAGCCCGCCATCTACCAAGATTATGAATGTTGTATATGGACTACAATTATAGAGCAAGAGAGAGTATGTAACTTATGGACCAGGCCCAGTAGCTGGGCATGTGCTATGCTGAAAACTTCAATTTTTTTAAGTTCTCCTCTAGATTCAGTCTTCCATTATTTGGTTGTAGCATTGTAACTATTATTATTGTCCTTCCTTTTTTTTTAAAATCTTATGTTTGGCATGCTTGCATTTGACTCATATATTGGTATGATTTTTGAAATATTACCCTAGGTCCCTGACATAAAAGTCCTTTGCATCTGGCACCTGTACAGGACCAGAAGTCTTTGCTAGTTTTTGACAAATAGGAAAGTATCTCAGGAAGCATGAATCCAAAAATAATTTTATCAGAACGGTATTGGATTGTTGAGGGCTGAGTGGTATTACTTAAAAAGATGACACAGGGACCTTTGTAACACAGATTTGTTGTTCTTCTCTGATCAGAACTCTAAGCTCGGATCACTGGTGTGATTTACAGAGTACATCCCCTCCATTACTTGCAGGACAGACACTAGCTCATGCTTGTCTGAAGATGTCTAAAGCTTTGACTTATGGCAGCCATTTGGATTCCTCTGCCGGAACACGCAGCCTGCAGGACCAGACTGCCATGCAATGTTTCACCAGCACATGTGCAACTGTCCCCACTCCTTCATCCCTTGGTGGCTGGGTTCCAAATCCTCTCATGAAGCTCACTTTGCTGTTACATGCTAGCAGCAAGATTCATTTCCACTCATTATTTCTGATAACGTCTTTCTGCTAGTGCTTTGTAAAGCAGCAGGCAGAGTAATCCATGTGTTCTGTGAATTCTGTACTGACCATGATGAGCTGTAAGGACCTTTGTGAGACTGAAATACTTCACTTCCACAGTCAAATACTTGGGTTCCCTGTTAATTTCAGTCCCTCAAATAACAGTGATCTGCTACTAGATTCATAATTTCCACCAAGAGAAGACCTAGCAGAAATCTTGGAGGGATTACACATTATCATAAATGGATAAAACAAATCCAGAAATTCCAACACAGCTTGAGTTAGACCTCTGTCTTTCCATAAGTTACATTTTTCTTTTTTCTCCACCCAAGCTGTTTCTCCTTATTAGCTAAGTACACGAAGTACTTTAGCCAGATCTCTTTATTTACCTCTGTATTTGTAACAATTTTTCTGTCGTATACTTTTTCCTTGTAATCAGGGTTCCAGCTCGTTGTCACTCATTATACGCC
Source organism: Melozone crissalis (assembly GCF_028551555.1). Lineage (NCBI taxonomy): Eukaryota > Metazoa > Chordata > Aves > Passeriformes > Passerellidae > Melozone > Melozone crissalis. The sequence goes on from NW_026535794.1 coordinate 39,348,923, forward strand.
AAGGTGACATGATTTCGTACAAACTGGTTTCCTTTCTGCAACTTTACATCCTAAGAGACCTTTACAACCTTTTTTTACTCCCACCAAACGCTCCTCCCGTGTTCTTCATATTGTCTTACCATACACTTGCAACCCGATACTCCCTGGCAATCCATCCCGGGGACAACCTCGAAGAGCTGTTCTTTAAACACAATGCACCAAATTATCTCTCCCAATCTTCTCATTACCATTGGAGAGAACGCTCAGGTAACAAATGGGTTAGCTGTTCTAACGCCTTTGCTCTTTGTCTTTTATGCATGCCCTTCTTAAGTCATTACCGAGCTAGTAAAGCTGGTTTTACAGTATCAGTTATACTGGCTGGATTTTTCATTAGCTTTATTTTTTTACTTCCTTTATCAAGCATTCAGAAATCATGGCACCCATGTGTTGCTCAGTTTAATTCCCAAGGAGATAATAGAAGACCAGATGATACACAGAAGCCTAAAGGAGTCCCAGATGAGTATTTGTAGCTGCAGATGCTCCCATAATCTCAGCTGCCACCATCAGTTATTATTGCATGATGGTCTGAGTGCAGCACAGCTTTATTTTTCATCTCTAAAGGTAAAACATCATCTCTGTAACCTAGTAAACATGGAAGACACAAAATTAATTCTCTAAATTTTGTGCACAGACTCCATATTCCTTCCTGCCAGTATCTTGCAGAAAAAAACCCCAACCAACAACCTATGAATATTGCTAGGGATTGAGTTGTTGTTATTATTAACACCTTGGGATTTTTATCATGTCCTTAGCTAAGTGCTGGCTGTTGCAAATGTTCATGTAAGTGTGCTCCATGCTTGGTGCGATTCTGGATTTCTTGTCTGCTAGCTGGTGTTCAAATCCTGAAGGATATTTTTTCTCCCCTTCAGTAAAGCAAGCTTTTCATTAAGGAAAGCAATTTTACATTCTGAGTCTCAAGTATTTTGCAGTTTTATATGAGCTGATGTCTCCAGACTATATGAAAACAGATATCTGGGAGGCTCTTTATGTCAGCCTGTTTTAATAGTTGCTCATGCTGACCCTAGTGGATCAGCACATCCTTATGCATGGGCAATTCTGTTTCAGATAGACATCATTGCTTCTGTATAGCCAAAAAATATTATCCAGTTCAGGATCCACCTGGGAATCAGAGTCTCTCACCAAACTTCTTAAGGCTATGACAAGTAACTCAGAGCTGAAATTCCTCTAGTTTTTCACTCAGTTAATTAACAGTCTCTCCAAGCATGTGTCTATATGTTAGGCTGGCAATTAACAGCTGCTACTTTTAATAAGACTTTAATTTCTGCTTTCACATTTGTAAATATACAAATACATCTGGTGTAGTCTTATCCATCATGTATTGACCTTCTCCAACAGATTGTGAAATTCTCTGTGTTAAACTGTTCTTTGACCTTCTTTTCATGAAGGATTTGCTCTTTTTTTGCATAGTTTTCTCTTTACTTCTGAATTTGTATTCTGTACAGAAGTAGTCTCGGGATCTCCTGAGCAAAAGCTAGGGAAATTGATTATAGACTCCTTAATGTACAGAAGTACAAATTTTCCTGCCTATAGTATAAATTCTACTTCCTACAGAAGTTTCTAAGGCCGCATCTGGTCACAGGATAGTCTTTGCTGCCTTGGGGACATTGCTTTGGTTCAGAGCATTTTGAAACATTTTGTTTTGAGGATTTGTTTCCCTTTTTTTTTTTTTTTTAAACCCCAGGTGGCTTTTAAAAAATAATTCTAAGCCATAGGCCTGGGAATTGGCAAATAGTAGAAAAAATGTTAAATAGAATTTGACCAGAAAATCCACTTTGAACACTCTCCCCTCTCTCTATTTTCTTTCTTCTTTACAGTCTAAAGGAAGAGTCTGACTGATCTGTCATGAACTGTAGGGAAAACAGGAGAATCTTGAATAGAATTTATATAAGTATTCAATTCCATCCTATGACAACTTAAGAGGCATAGTCATTTCACTTGAAGATGGGAGACAGGTATGAAAGGATTATCCAGAGTTCTTTCGACGATTTAAGAAAGGCTGCCCTACTTAACAGGATAGTTAGCTTTTCTGCTGCTTGAACTGGGGATACAAAAGAAAAAGTACCCGAGGAAGCCTTAGGAAGCAAGGAATTATGAGGAGTTCCAGTGGAGAGCAGCTAAGAAATCAATAAAATGTTCCACAAGTTCCTCCAAGCTATGAGAAGAGGGAAACTTCTGAAGAAGACGACCGAGGACCTAATGTTAAAAATCTGACAGAAGCCCAAAAGACAGCAACGTTGACTTCAGACTCTCCTGATCTGTCTACCTGACTTCTTGATGGGAGGGAGAAAACCAGGAGTGCTTTCTCTGGGAGCACTAGGGAGTTATACATGGAGGCACTGAATTAGGCACTGCTGCCATACTTGCCGGGCCAGTACTCACCAGCAGAGCTGCTACAGCTCCTATCTGTCCATGACACGGGGCAGACCAAATCCCTGTGCAGTGCTTGGGCGATGGTGGCCACCCCACAGCATTCCTGACACCATCTCTCTGCAGTTTGGGCTTGCATGACCTCTGCCTCCAGATCTTGATCTCCTTCCTTAGCCCCAAGTGACCACCAGGCAGAAAGGTCTCTGAGGATTGTCTAGGACCAGTGTGCAGGGTGAATGCTGAATCCCAAGCTGCCGTGTGATTAATGGAAGGGCTGACCTCCTGACCTGCAGAAAGGCTTTTAGGAGAGGGTGACCCGCAGAAGGCAGCGTAGATGGCCCTGCTTTGTCAAAGGCTCTGTACCCCAGCGCTGAAATAAGCAACGTGGGAAAGGTGGCCTTAGGCATTTTAAATAAGGCAGGGGAGCAGTGCTGAAGCTTTGAAACTGATTAAGCAAGTAGAATGCAGAGCTGAGTCACTCTGTATTTGTCTCTCCGTGTGCATGTGTACATATATAGATCCATATTTTCGTAAGCATGTGCGTGTTTGAGTGAGGATATGAAAAAAAGAGGCATTCGGTTCCAAAAGCCACTGCAATAACAAATTGTGAGCTGAAGCTGTCACATCATATGAAACAGGGGGCACGTGAAGACACAGTCTCAGATATTTCAAAACTTCTCTTCAGTGTTTTGCTCACATTTGGTAGCATTTAAATCTGATATCCTTTATGGTTTTTTTTCTTCCTGAAACCAACTTTACCCTTTTGAAGCAATGTTTGATGAAAATGCAAAAATTCTTGGCTCGCAAAAGAGGTTTTTTTAATCTCCCAGAGTCATATCATGCAGATTCATGCAGTGAAAAAAACCCGCTGATGTTCTTATGAATAAAAGAAGGATTAGGAAGATTAAAACGCACACCACCAGATTCGTTGAAAAAAGGCTCAAGAATATGATATAGCCTTCTGCACATCTTTGCCTTGAGGATCACAGCTGAAACTGTTCTTGTCTTTGCTTTTGGGGACTTCAGAGAGATGCCAGGTCTGGATCCCCCATATTGAGCTTTTCATAAAAGTTGCTGTAAAAAGGACATTGCAAAGAGAATGCTGCTGAGTGAATGATCAAATTTTATTTTATTTATTTATTTTTGTTATTACAGCCAGATGTTGCCTCAGGAAGTCGAAACAAGGAGTCAGGAACTGACAGTTTAATAATTAAATTGGGAAAGTTGGCAGGTCTCCTGCTACTTCCTCTAATACATAGCATCTTTGAATGAAAGTGTGCAGTATCCCAGTGGCACTCCTTCCGAACTGGCTCATCCATTACTGGGTAATGATTTTCCGTCGAGGCAACAGCAGTGCACAGGGCCTATTACACCAGCTACATAAAGTTAAAAAGACATTATGACTAAAGCTTTCACTGTGGCTTTTATCAACATTTCTGCACAAGAGTGCCTAACACTGACATGTGTTTATTAACACTTAATAATGTTTACATAATTATTCCTTGCGCTCATTAAAGCTGTCAAAAATCTGAATTCAGGGTGGTTGTGTCTGTTTTAACTCCTGAAGATTTTGCAGTCTCTAAGCTGAGATGATCAGCGGCTGAGAAGATGCTGAAGGCCCAGTCAGTTCCTGTACTGTTGGGACGGAAGGCTTGGAGCCCGTTGCCCACCTGAGCATCACCACACCTTTTCTCCCTCTTTCGGGATTTCTTCCCTAGCAGGAAGTCTTAACGTTTCTCACTGCATGCTCTGCTCCCCGTCGGACACACACACCTGCAGAAGGCACGGAGAGTCACTGCAGCCGTCAAGGCAAGTGGAGGCACATCGGCAGCGAAGGTGTTCCCAACGGGGGCCGCGCTGAGAGTCTGATGGAAGAACAACTATAACCAGAGGCTGCGGGCAGAGCAGTCCAAACGCAGAGCACTCGTGAGGTGAGCGGTAGGCGGGAAGGGTAAGCCCATCCTGCGCCCCGGTCCCCTGCGCTGGGCGGAAAGAGGGACGGGCGTACGGCTGCTCCGACCGGGGGTGCCCGCGCTCGATCTGGGAAGCGCCTGGCAGCGTCCGGAGAGCAGGGGGCGAGCCCGGGGTGCCGTGTCCCGTCCCACTCCGCACCTGCCCCCAGCGGCGGAGCTCCGGGCGGGAAGCGCGCTGGAGGGATCCCGCTATCCCCGCTGTCTCCGCTGCCCCCGCTATCCCGCAGTCCCCGATATCCCCTCAGTCCCTCTGTCCCCGCTATCCCGCTGTCCCCGCTATCCCCGCTGTCCCCGCTGCCCCCGCTATCCCGCAGTCCCCGTTATCCCCTCAGTCCCGCTGTCCCCGCTGTCCCCTCAGTCCCGCTGTCCCCTCAGTGCCGCTCCCGCTTCACGGCCCGCGCGGGCGGGAATCGCCCCGCGCCCCCCGGGCCCCGCGCGCGGCAAGGGGGCGCGCGAGCCCCCGCGGCCCCGCCAGGGGGCGGGGCGGGGCGGGGCGGGGGGTCCGGGGCTGCCGCCGCCGCTCTCGGCGGCACTGGCGGGGCGGCGGCGGGAGCGGGAGGCTGCCGAGGTAACGCGGGGCTGCCGGCGGCCGGCGGGGGTCGGGGATCGGGGATGGTTCCTTGCCTGCTGCGTCCGGCGCAGGGAGAGGCGGGAGGGGAGCGGGGCGCGCTGCTGGCTGCGCCCGGGCGGTCCCGGCTGGCGCGGCGCTCCCCCCGCGCCGCCTTCCGCGCCCGTCCGCGCTGCCCCCGCAGCAACTCGGAGCGGGTCAGCGCGGGGCACCGGGCGCCTCCTCCCGCTGCCCGGCGGGACGCGCGGCGGCGCGGGCGCTGTTTCGGGCTGCAGCCCGTGAGCGCGGTGATGTGGCGGCAGCGCCCGGGCGCTCCGTGCCTTCTCCTCCGCAGACAAAAGCGCGCCCGAGGCGCGTCGGGGCCGGTTTGGGAGCATGGAACGCCGGGCTGTGCTTGGGACCCTGTCAGCCCGGCACCCTCTCCGCCGCTGCAGCTGCTCTCCTGCTGGGCGGCGTTGGCCTGAATGAACGGCTGTTTTGGCGGAATATTAAAAAAAATGCCCAGACCAACCCAAACCCCACAAAACTTGATGTTTACAGATGTGGTTAAACAAGGCAGTGAGTCTCGGCAGCGCTCGCTGTGCGGAGCGGCTCGGTGTGCGGGAGCAGAGCCCAATGAGCGGGATTGCGGCGCGGCAGAGCCGCGGTGCCCGCGCTCCCGCCGGCTGCGCGCCTCGCCTCCCGCTGCTCCTGTGCCCCGGTAACTCGGGCAGCGGCCGGGCAGGCGTGCCGGGCGGCTCTCCTGCGCCTTTGGGGAGTGAAAGTTCAGTTTTGCGGCTGCCCTCCTCGCCGGAGGGTGTTGTTGGGACGCGGTGGCTGTGCGGCTGGAGCAGGGATTACTTCTGGGGGAGTGAGGCTGGCGGTGTGGGGCTCTGCTGGATCCCTTCTGCTGCATGCCAGGGAGCGATCCATGGTTAGCAAACCCAGAAGATGTGTGCGTGTCACAGGCGTTGATGCAAGAAGGTAATAGGGATGCTCTTCATGCGTTTCTGGTGTTTTCTAGTGGCACGCTGTTGTTTGTATGCAGAGTGACAATTTGGTCGCTTGAATCTGTGGCAGAATTTTGCTGGTTTGGATAGTGTTGATATTTTGCCTTTGGCTGAGAAATGCTTTTAATAGCATTGAAGCAAGCTGCGTGTAACAAAATATGAAGGGCTAAATTACTGGCAATAAATGCTGTCTAACTTTATGCTTTGAAGAGAAAGGGGAACAATAGCATGGATTCTGAAAGCAAAGTAGTTAATGGAGCAACACAAAATATTATTGTCCAAGGACTGTGCTAGATCCAAAAGATGCCCACCAGGACAGTAAAGCAAGAGTCCAAGGAAAGGAAATTCACTGAGTCTGCTCTTCGTCTCTTTCTCTTGGAGGAGTTCTCATGAGGAAGTTCAGCAAGCATAGGTTAATTATATATGATGCTAAGGCTGACTGAAGGAATTGGATACCTAGTGCAAAGGCCTGTGCATGGGGGAGAAGCTGATTTAAGGTAAAGTGGTGTCAGTGTAAATTTAGATCAGTTGTGTCATTGTGGTAGAAGTTGCTATGTGGACATCACTTGTTTGTAGTTCTGGTTATGTCATTTGGGAAGAGTTGGAGGCAAAACTGAGTAAAAAACCATTGCTCTTAAAATAAGAGCATCAGGAGTTAGTGTGTGCTTTGTTTTTTAACCAAGAAGGCTGGTTTTGATTTGAAATATTAATTAAATCATTCCTTTATGAATCAAGCTCTGGGTAGGAGCTTGTTGTGTCAGCATCTGTCTGTGTCTGTTTTAATGATCAGAGAAGGTTTATCCTCAGCTTTTTATGTGGGTCAGCTTCCAGCAAAATATACTTTGCTAGATGAAGGGTTGCAGGATTTGTCCTCCTGTAGTAGTCTCATGGTGTTAGTAAATTGAAGTGCTTCAACCTGGGTTGTCATTATGTTGTGACTAAGTGTGGTTGTGAAAAATCCAAAGTGGCTCCACCGCAGATGGTTGCACTTTGGGTACTTTGCATCTCTTTTGCACCTTCTTGCAGAAGTCTCAGTCCTCTTGCATTTTCAGGCTAATTCACCCTAATAGCATTATGTTACACATGAAAATTGGGTTCTCTCTACGTGGAAAGAGTGGCACCACCAAGGATTGCTTTTTCATTTTCTGCTGAGGTAATTTTGTCTATGTCAGTAGTAAAAAGGATTTATTGATAGAGTTTGTTTTGGGGGTAGTGGGTCTCTACTGTGGGCGAGGTGTAGAAGGCTCAGTGTTCTCACTTATCCCTGTTTCTGTAGAAAGAAATGAGTTATTACAGCAAATTCCTAGCTATGAGTGTCTGTAGGTGTGTACAGTAGGAGTTAGAGCCAGGTGTGCCTGGAAGGGATCATCCATTTTCACACTTCTGTCGATATGGATATGGTGGGTAGGTAGCATAAACTGAGTTCCTGTTGACTTCTGTGCATTTCCACATGGAAAATCAGAGTTGCAAGCAGGTTCAACCAGATCTGTGCTAATACTGGTGTTTCACACAAGAAGTACAGGTATTTTCAAGACAAAGATTAGTTTTCCATTACTTTGCACCCCACGGTGGGATTCTCCTAGTAGGTGATACAAGCAGTGATTAAAAAAGCTGCCAGTCCTCAGTGGGATGCAACACAAAGTCCAGCCATTGTCATCCAGCTGTTATTAGCAGTTACAGAGTGGATTTTGTTTTGGTGGAAGTTTTTCTAACCCTTGTCAGCTAGCGGTTATCTTATGCACAAGGCTTTAATATCTTGCCTGGTTTAGTAACCTGTTGTTTCAGTAATATTTTGTGGTATTGAACTCTGTACGTTATCTGCATTAAATCTGTTGTCTTTCAATATCATTGACTCTCTCTTGTTCATCTGTTAGGAGGAGACAGTAGCTATTGAAATTCCCTAAAACAGCTTAGCTGATCTTAATTATAATAATGGAGTCTACTGTGGTGAATATTGCAAGTGCAAACTATTGTTACAGCTTAGGCAAGATGCTGGGGAAATTATGGCCAATATTTTCTTATTTGTAGGTTGTGTTCTAATTAAATATTCAATATTATAGGAGATGGTCTTTGACTCCCAAGACACTGATGAAATGTCAGTTAAATCATATTTCCCCTCCCACAAAGCAATGTGCAGTATTCTGTTTGCTACAGTACTGGGAAATCTTTCAGACTGGAAGAGTTATTGAACTTCTTATTTTCTGTAATCTATAGTTTAGCTTGTATTCAAGGTAGATTGGTGAATGCTGAACATATAGGAAGTACAGACATAAGGCAACAGAATAAGGCCCATTATGAAAAAGCCAAATGAAGTACTGGAAATATAGAAAATTTGTAGAACTGTAAAGAATGTGTTTTTTCCTCTTTTTAGACTTACTCATGTTAGTGAAACTAAAAAGAACTTAATTTTATTAAATATTTATTTAGTTTGTTGAAGTTATACTTAGTAGGTTTTGGATTTATTTGCTACACCAGCTGAACATTCCTCTACTGTTCACCTCTTTGTTTTGTCCTTACACAGTGAGCTTATTATTGTTAGTTTTGGTTACAGACATATATATTTTTGTAGCACTTTATAACAAGTCTGTAAGGCAATAGACCTTATGTTTCGTTTATAACTCTATTTTTCAGCAATTATAGCTAGTCTGCTGCTCAGATCACAATTAAAATTATTTAAGTATAATTAAAATAACACCAATATTACTGAAATGATGAAATGCATATGTGCTCATTCAATTTTTCTTTTCACTAGGTTTTTTGGGGTTATTTTTAGTTTTAATAAAGCGTGCAAGCTGTTGCTAATTAGCATGGCACTCTGGAGGTGGTCTCTACATAAGCTGAATGGAGAGGATAGGATGAAAGGAGGGGAGAAAACCCCAACCTGGAGATGTATAAGTGCCAGTTGTGGAGGCATTAAAAAGCTTTGCACATAGAGTGGGTTTTGTTCTTTTTCTTACATAGGTGATGGCAAAACCTTTCCAGGTCATGTGGAAACTTCAGAGCTGAGTCCTGTGCCATTGTGTGTGTGTTCGTGCCTCTCTCTGGAGGGACACTGGTTTCTCTTTTACCTCTCATGCAGTGCTGCTACAACTTGTCCCCTGTGTCTAGCTGGAGGAGGGCACCTGGGGCTGGGTGCTCCTGCTGTTCCAGAGCTGCAGCAGGCTCACTGCTGAGGTGCCATCGCCATGTGACAGCTCTGGCGTGTTTGCCATGGCTTTTCCATCATGCATGCAGAATATTGCAGACGCTGCTGTTTGCTACTGTTCTTAAATTGCTGAAGGTCATGTGTGCAGTATGGGGCATGTGTGTAATGTACACAATTCTGCCAACAGTATGCACAAATGTGTATACAGGTGTGTTTGTCTGTATAAATAGTTTCACAGCTATTTTTCAGTGTTAATGCATGTTATGTTCTTGGGTGGAACTGCTGCGTCTGGTAAGGGTACAGATTTTGAACTTGCACAGCTTAATCTTAAGATCTGGGGCTGCTGATTGTTGGTGTGTTTGGCGGTCATGATTTCAGAGGTTTTAGGTCTTATCTAGGCAGATATGAAAAGCTTCTCCCTGTGGCAGCAATATGTAGCCAAGTAATAGATGACAAGCTCTAAATAAATAATAAATAAAATCTTTATTAAACCCATTCTTGCATATGGGGAACATCCTATGAAGTTGTATAGAAAGCTGACTTCCTTGGGTCTCGATGAAACCTGATTCATGCCCTGTGAGGGCAGGCTTTGTGCTGCCATGCATGGAATTGTGCTCTCAGTAACTCAGGGTAACAGATCTTTTTCTTATGTATCCTTTTTCTTGTATCTGTTTTGACCTATGTCTAGATTCTCTGCAAATGCTTTGGAATTAACAGGGTCAAGTGAGGGGCGGGTATTGCTCATTTCATCAAAGTAATGCAGTGCACCCTCTCTCAAAATAAAGATTAGAAACTGTTTTTCTTTGACAGGGTGTTCTAACTCATGGAATTGGTGCATGCAGATACTTTAGTGTTAGGTACTATTGGAAATATTAACGAAAATTGTAAAAGCAATTAATAAAAAAAATCCTGCTCTTTAAAGCAGGAACTTCTATCAAGAGTTCAAAGAAAAGTCAAAGGAAGTTACACATCACATGTCTTTTATTTTTCTGGGGTCAACTGCAGGAAGCTGTATAGCTACATTCTAAACCACATTAAACTTCTTTTAAATGTTGATTTTTTTTTTCTTTGTACTCTTAAAAAAGTGCTGTTCCAGAGTGTGTTTAGGTGATCTGAGATGCCACTCTGTGCATCATCTTATCAAATCCTTTATGCTTGCTGTTCCTCTGAGGTTGTCCTCAGAACTTTCTTTGGGATCAGAAAGTAAGGTACCAATCGTCCTGTCTGCCTCATGGGACCTGTAAAGTAATGTTGTATGATGCAGGTGAGATATGTGAAAGGCTTTGTTACATTTTCATAAATAATTTAAAGAGTTTTAATCTGGAGCAGCCACCTTGTTTCAGTTGGTGTCTGGAGTACACATCATACAGGGAGATGCTGAGGGATCTGGGTTTTTCCAGCCTGGAGATTAGAAGATGAAGGTGAATTTTTGCCTTCCATTTCCTAGTAGTCTGTTTTGGAACAGAGAACAGTGCTCTTCTCTGAGGTGTACAGAGCAAGGGTGAGGTGCAGTTGTCACATATAGAAACAGAGCAATTCTGGCTGGGCGTAAGGAAAAAGAATTAACAATCAGAATAGTTAAACTGTGACCAGAGGTCTGTGAAGGTTGTGAGATTTGACCTTGGAGATTTAGAAACATGACTGGACAAGACTCTGATCAACTTGTTCTAACTTTGAGATCAGCACTGCTTTGACTGGGAATTGGAGGACATGGCCTCTAGAGGTCCTTTTCAGCCTAAATAATTCTGATTCTGTGAGAAGATTTCCTGCAGAGAAAATAAGTATAGTAAAAGTTATTCTAAATAGTCTTTTAAATTATATTCCTAGGAAAAAAGAACTGTTTGTGGGATCAGAGGAGCCCTTTGTGTAGTACTCATGGCCAAGTTAATTTTGAATAAAAATGGATAAAGAACACCTGCAAAGGAGCAAGTTTAAACTGTGGGGCAAAGTGCTGCTGCTGTCCTGACTAGTCACAGTCTTGCTGCTGTGTGTTGAGAATAACTCTGAAAAATAAATGTGACACAGATCAAGTGGTAGTCTTTGCTGGACTTGGCTGTGGGTACTGTTGGTGAGTTCTTCACAAGTCTGGGAAGGTATATAACATACTAAATTTGATAACTCTTATACTTTGATAAAGAAATATTGGGTTGTTGTGTTTGTTTTTTTTTTTTTTTCCTGACAGAATGGCTACTAAAACTTTCTAAGATTGATTGTTCACATGTCCTTTGTTCCTGACGTGATGAGAGTACTCTCCATTGATGGGTTGCTCACTCTTGTTAGCTGTGGCATGATGTTTGACTGTTTGTTTTTTGAGTCATTTCTCAGAACTAATTTGGTGCAAAGGTGGGCAAAATACCAGCATTACATGTCTCAGGCATCTGTGTGAGGTCTTAGTGATGTCACCAGAAATTCCCATATATTTGGCCTTCAGACTTCAATTTGTCCTTGAGTTAGTGATGACCAAAGAATGTGTGGTACATGAATTGTCATCCTGCCAGCGTTATTCATTCAAGAAGTGTCTCACTGAAATAACATGAACTTTATATATTGATGTCTATATGTTCAAAGTGGAAAATTCTGTAGTGGAGAACAAGCTGTATTTGTTATCCCGTACCCATGTGTGAGACATAAGTCTGTGTATGTGTGCAGACATGATACATTCCTCCCTTCTTCTCCACAAATAAGCAACAGTAACTCCCCTGCTCTTCCCCCAAACAGATATGTTTGGGATTTTTTTTGCAATTGACATTAAATGTGTTTTCCCAGTGGTTGAGTTAGATGTGTTAGCTGTGGCTCAGGCTAAAGACTCCTGTTCAGCTGTTGAGAGAGTCTGTCAGAGACAGTCTCTGTCTAATCAGCAGCAGGGTGACTAGATGTTATCAATCTAGGCTGCTGCATTTTCTGTGGAGGCCAGATTGAGAGCAGCCTTTCTGCAGAGGTACAGGGGCTTGTATAAAAGCTTGAATGATTGCTGTCAGTGCTCTGTAGGATGCACAGACTTCAGTGGCTTTTCTCTCCAGGGGCTGCCTACCTGTGCAGGCCATAGGATGGCACTTGAGGAGGCGCAGTAAGGAAAGCAAGCTGTTGCTCAGAAGGAGATGTGTTACCTTGTGCTATCTTGTACTCCCTACAGGAAAGGGAAACTGCAGCTCTTTGCTCCGTCCCTTACCTTCCTTTTGCTTTTGTCTTTAATATTCTTAACTCTATATATTTTATTATTTTTTTAGCATTGAATTTCAAACTTTTTGTCTCTAAGTCAGACTTCCAAAAGGACCTGAGAAGGACTTAATCAAGAAATATTGGCATTGAATCCCTTTTACCTGCTCTGTGTATTTAAATCATACTCAGAATGTGTTTTCCTCTATTGCACAAAGATTAAAGGAAAAGATGATTCCTTTAATTTTCAAATGAAAGGTGGAATGCATGGCTTCTTAAGGAAGCATAAGAAAAAGGCTAAATATCACTAGATTCAGATGAGAAATCTGGGAGCAACTCTGTTGATTCTAACAATATTGCGTTACAGAAACAAAATATATACAAATCAGGCTGGATTTTTTGGTTGTGTTTTACAATGAATTTTAACAACATTAAGTGTGTATCTTAGATTTGGAGTATTTTCTTATTTGGGAAGCCAGTAGAGAAGTGTTTTCAGAGTAATGCTATGAGTACTAAGGCCTAGACAGGCAGAGCCCTTTGTTAGTTCAACACTCATTGTTTTGTACTGCTGCTGGTATAGAGGGAAAAAATTGTCTTTTGTGGCTGCAGGTTCTTCACTCTGGTAGCATTTGAGACCAGGAAATTCTCTGCTGAAGATGATGGACAGTACAGAGCAATTTCTTCTCCATTTTTCTTTCTTTTCCCCTTTTGACTATGGTCTTGTCCTGCTTTTCTTGTTGGGCAGGAATGGTTTGTGAGAAACAGTGCCCAGTTGGATCAAAAGGATTGGTAGAGGTCATGCGCTGAAATTGCATCTCCCTTTTTCAAAAAGAGGGTAAAATATTCTTGTGTGGATGGTTCAGCTGCAAAGGTGTTCCAGCTTTTTCCAAAGTTGAGCTGAGTAAACAGGGAGAAGTTGATTAAATATGCTTGGTATTAATGTAAACGTGGTTGGCTGCCCCTGGAACTCCCTTTGGTGCTCACAGGGAATTTTGGCAGGGGCAACTATTTCTTCCTTGAGACGGAATTGAGGTCAGTGTTGCAATTGATAGGGGTGGGAAAAGGAAGAAAGGAAGCATGAAACAAACCTGAGACACCACATTTGGAGATTTTAGTGAAGCAACACTCTGGTTTTGATTTCTCATTTATGGATATTGGAGATACTGTTAAGATTTTCTCTGATTTTGCTCTGAGTATCATGGTTCTAGTGGTGACTATGTTTGCCTCATTCCTTCAGAACATCATTTTTGTAACAGTTCTTTCCCTGTATTCTTCCAGGATATCAAACTGGCTTAGGTCCACGAAGACTGTGCTGGTGTCAAGCTGCTTCTGACTTGCCTCCAGGTCTCAGGAGGAAAGGTACAGTTAACAGGGGTAAGTTAAAATCCACTCTCAGAACCCCCTGAAGGAAATGAAGACTTTAATTAGTGCCCTCTCCTTTGCATGGCAGTCTGGTACATTTCTTCCTTGTGAGTTGCTCGGTCCATGACAGCAGGATATCAGTGATAGAGAAAGGGAAATCCAAAAAGTGGAGTCACTTTGAAATTCTAGTGCAAAGTTAAATGAATAGAGCACTTACAGGGCAAATACTGATGTAGGCTCTATGTGTCAGGAAAGCACTTTGAAAGTGAAAAGTGCCCCCACCACCCCCATTGGTTTGTTCTCCTTTTAACTGATCTCTTTGAAAATCTACTTGGAACCACAGTTGAGCTACCATGATAAAATATGGTTTTGGTAGATAAAGTTGAAATAATATACACATCTAGCAATTGCTAGTGTTGCTGGAAATAGTAAGTGCATGTTGTAACAAACACAGATTCCCATTTCTTGTTCCATCCTAAGGGCAAAGTACCCTTGGTGCAAAGCCCAGGGGACCTATATAGTCATTAACAGATGGAGGGGGACATTAATCTTCTACCCACAAATCTGCCCCAGCGCATAAAGCAGGGAGCGTCTGTTGTGAGGAGTGCTGGAGGTTGTATTAAACATGATAGTGCAGTTTATAATCACAGTGCCAGCCACTCTTTCTATACATTGCTATGTTTTCTTGGTACTCTGTGCCTCTGGATTTCACTTTTTCTATCGATGTACAATAGACCGTGGCAGTGTTTCTGCTTTTTGAGATTCTGGCAGAATTTTCTTCCAACACTCTTAAAATCTTTCTTCTACTGTAAGTACTTGAGTATGTTAGGATATACTTTAAGTGCTTTTTTGTGCATAGGGAGAAATGTATCCTTTTTGTTTGTCATTCAGTCTCTCTCATTTGGCAGTCAGCTAAGAGAGAGGCATGGTTAATGAGGTATCTCAGCATCACATTTTTATGGGAGCATAGTTAAGGTTAGGAGTATGTCCAGTCTCCAAACTGCCTAGTGAGCATTCTGTATTTGGAAACAAATGCCAGCTGGCAGTGGTTAAGGAGTGCATGCTTATTCTGCTCATGGATAGCCAAAACATGCTCCCTGCTGTGTGCTTTTGGCAGCTTTGCACTGGCAATATGTCTCAAATGCCAGTTGTATGTCCTCTTTTCCTCCTCCTAAGTGTATCCCATAAGGCATGATTTAGCCTAAATAAAAATGTGCCTCTGTTACACTTGGTAATGTATGGAAAGAAACAGACCACTTATTTTTGAAAATCAATGTCTTTCTGAAACACCTGTAGTACATTTCTACAGGGGAAATAAAAAGATGATTGATGTGTTTTCCTTGGTGGCAAATTTGCCTTAAATTTCTGAAGGTCTGATTTTTGTGACATCAATCCTTAGGCACACTATGCTGAAAATTTTGTGTAATTTGTTCTCAGTGAGACTACTGGTTGGAATTCCAGACCTCAAGTTTAGTTCATATTCTATTTAGTTTTTACTTACATATAAAGCATATTAAGTTTATTTGGAGTTCTCACAGTACTTATCTGGTCATTGTATTAATTATATTGGTGGTCAAATTAACTGCATTATTTTGTGGTCTGAGCATAAGTATCACCTCTTAACCTTTCTTTTTATTTGTTGAATAGTTTTAAGTCAATGGACATCTAAAGTGGTATATTTTATTGAAAAGATACCTTACATGTAGGCAGACTGACTCGTACAATCTAGTGTTGCACATCATAGGATAGTTTGGGTTGGAAGGGACCTTTAAAGGTGTGTTAGTTGTGCTTAGTTGAATTATGTGAAGCAGTTCATTAATTGTGGTGCATTGGATACAAATGCTTAAGAATCTGAAGGTAAATAAATTCAGTCTACATTTCTTTATAATTTTTTTTTCAGTGACAGTATAACAAAATGTAAAAAAAAAGCATAGTTTGACAAAAAGGCAAAACACCGAAGATTTCGATGCAATACTCACACAACTGTATTTAGAGTTAAGTCAATTGTATTTAGGATAGAGTGAGCAAGCTGTGCTTAGAACTTGGCTTTAGGAATATCTACATGTTTAAGCTTTGTATTGCTTTTTCTTCAAGAGAATTGAAGCCGCCTGTTGCCCCTGTCATGTAACTTTCTCCCTCTCTCTGGCAAGAAGAACTCAATTCACTTTTTCTCAACAGTTAATCTAAAATAGTACAGGTTTCCTTGTAAGTACTTTGTCCCACCCATCAACCAGCCAAATCCTGAATATCCAAGGGGTATGAGCATCTTTGTCTTGGTACTTGAATGGTTTCATTGTTGTCTGTGCTACAATGGAGTTGGGAGTCAAATCTTGCTGTGATCTGTGTTGATGAAGCACCGCTGCACATTGGTTAACTGTATTCATGCTTTAAAAAAATCCTTGGGTATGACGTGCAAAAAAGGTATTTTAGAAAGTAGGTTGCAAAATCAAACCCTCAGAAGTTGTGAAATGTCAGATTTATGTTATTTTCTTCTGTGCCTGTAATTGATGCAGGAATATAGATCTTGCAGCTTTAATTTCACCACATCCTAATTGGATAACTCTTATGTTAAAAAAATGTGTGGCATGGTTGTGGTACTTTGTAAATAGCACAGTACCATTTATGTAGGAGGGAAAAGAGTATTCACAGAAGAATGATTATAGAATTTGGTGCTAAGTTATTATGTACGTGTAGAAGATAAACAGAATTGGTTCAAAAGAATTTAAATTCCGTGTCAGCTAAATATATTTGCATTATATAAACTTAATGTGTAACATAACTGTTTTCACCGAAGTTTCTCCATTTATGCTGGTGTTGAATTCTGCCTCTAGTCAAAAAGAACTTTTAGAAAAAGTTCTGCCAACACAGTTTTTTGTCTTGGAACAGATTTGAGGCTTGCCAGCAGTGTTATTTCTTCTGAATTGCAGGAGCAGCTCTAGTTACATGCCAAAATATGGTGTTATTTTTAAACTGAAAAATAAATGAAACCTATGTAGAAATGGAAACTTTGTCGAATGCCAAATTGTGGCCACGTCACTCCCATTGGAGCCACTAGCACCAATTTTTGCAGTCTGCACTGTCTTTATAGCATTAAGAGTTATTTCACAATGTGGGAAGTACTGGAAGAAATGAGTGTAAGAAAAGCAGGAAATCTGCCAAGGTCCATGTCTTTTTTAAAAAAAGACAACCTACTTGCTGAGATGTTTTATGCAGATCTCAAATTTAAGCAGGTTTCAGTTATGGCCAACCACCTTCCATTTCAAAAGTGTTATTCTATAGAGAAGAGGCAGACTGAAAATTTTTAATACTTAAATATTTTAAAAATAATCATAATTTACGATTTTGGTCTGTTTTCCTAATGTAGGAAATGATCTCCTATGGTCTTGGAGACTCTGTCTGTGAAGCTTCTTTCCTTCCCCTTTTTCTTAATTTTTAAAGTGTTTGTCCGATGTCCGAAGCAGAATTTTCAGATTGGTTTCAGTAAGATAGGGGTTAAAACAGGGGTTGGTAGGGAAATACAATATTCAAAAAGTGATTGGTTTGCTCCAAGACTGTCTTCCTCATACAGTAACCCTGGTAAAAAAGGCCCAGGTGTTTTGCCTCTAGCAGTGTGAAAGCACTCAAATCCGCTGAGAGGTTTGAGAAGAGGCTCTAGTGATTTTGGACAGTTGTTGACTTTCAGCTTGTGTGAAAAGGATAAGCAGGTCTGTTATCTCACCATTCTGTGGAATAAAAAGGAAGCAAAAAATTGTGTTTTTAATCCAGAAGGCTTTTCCCGAATGTGTTGCATCTGGAGTCTGAACTTGGTCTTGTGCTGAAGTCTTCAGAGCAGCTGACCTCTGCAAGTGTGATGAATGCTAAAGGGGAAAGCAGGTGCCATTCTAGCATTTTGATGGCTTATTCAGCCAGGTAGTACAGATTAGCCAAAAGTCTACCAAGACCTGAAATGTTCACTCGTTCTGGCAGCTGAGCAGTTGTTCTGGCTGCGTCACCAGGCGGCTGTGGTTCTTCTGTCAGTGGCTGAAGGATATCTTATTGCCTAGCGCAGCTCTGTGCTCTTGACACTAATGTGTTTGTGGGTCAGTGCAGCTGGGCAGTGTGCTGGCACTCAGGGTTTTATTGCCACTTCTCAAGGATGACTTGTGAAGAGCATTATTAGCAGTGTATCTGCTTGGGAATTGCATAGGATTACATATTCATGCGTAGGATCACAACAGAGGCTGCTGTGATCATCTGCCCTTCCAAACCTTCCAGCTCTTTTTTTGGTATTGAACTTTTCATTCAGCAGAGCCAAAGCTCTTATTTGAGGAATTGAATTCACCTTGGGTGGTGCATAGTCCTTCTTAGACTGGAAAATGGGCATGATGAATTTATGTTCTGAGCAGAGATAGCCCCGTGGCTGAGATGGCAGGTTTCAAACTCTTGCTTTGTACATTTACACTGCTTTTACCATGGACTGGTAGTACTGCTTCTACTTGCAGTAGTGTAATATTTTTTACTTTTATCTCAATTCATAAGGTGGTTCTTCATTTTCTACCTAAAGGGAATTAATAATAGTCTTCTGTAGGCTTTCTGGCAGGGCATGAGCAGCCCTAGGGAGCTTTGACTGTAGTAATCTCATTGACAGAAGATGTAACTTGCCATAAATTGGATTTCTTCTTTCTGAACCTGGAAATGACCTATGAGTTTTAGAAATAAATGAAGATTCAGGGTGTTGAAAGGCAGTTAGAGACTAAGCTCCAACTGACAGAATTTGGTGCAAAACTCATATTTTTATCTTTACAAAGCCAAATTTTTACTTGGGGTGTATGGTGTTGGAGGAGGCAGCAAAGGAGTTACTTTCTACCACTTGGTTCTGTAATTATAAATACACTGACTTTGGTATGAGAAACATCAGACAATAAGTCTTGGTGATGGTTAAGTTAATTCACTCTTAGAAGTTCAATAATTCATCTAAGAAGTGTCAGCAGCTGGGTCTTGTTAATGGTAAGCCTTTCATTTCTGTTAAATCAATTGTGAATAATAGGATCCTTCAGAGAAAAATGATGAAGTAAGCATTGATTTCCAAATTGGGTGTCTGATATTGAAGCATTAATAAAATCTAGAGCAAGCAGGCAACTAGGACCTCATACACTCTGATCACCTAAGTAGTAATCAGAGAAAATCAATATTTTTTTTGTATGGTGCTAGATCTGTTAACGTTTCGTTTGTCGTCATTCATCATTGTGTCTATAATTTCATTTTTATAATTGCTTGAATTTTGGGGGGCTTAATAGTATGCTTTGAATCAAGCATTTACTGTCAGGCTTTTGTGAAACAGATGTGGCATTGCCATATTGTCTATTCTTTGCTAGCTGTCTTACTATTTTTGGACTTTTAACAACAGTGGGCAAAGTAAACTCTTAAGTCATTTCACATGTGGTTAAATTTTTTTAGAGGAGTTCCATGTGGCTTTCCTGGAGTCCTCTGTTAATATTTTTTTCTAAGCTATGAAGAGCTGTGTTGCTTCTGTATAGTCACGTTCAGTCTTACAGGGGTGTTAGGAACATCTCCACTAAGATGGTAAAGTAGATGATCTCTTGTAGAGAACATCTTTGGAACAGCCAGACTTCTGGCATGGTATCCTCTGGAAAATCTTCCCTCGGCTCTTGTTCATCAGCTGCAACTTCTGGCTCTGCGTGGTTGGTTCCAGCTGATCTGGTGTTTTTGAAGAGGGTTGTGACTGTCTGGATGTGTCAGAGGAGGTGACCAACGTGGCATGGCTGCATTCTGGCCTTCGGGGGCTTTCATACAAATAAATTTTGGTGGCAGGAGCATCAGTGAGTGATCTGAGAAGGAGTAGTTGGTGGTAGTACATCCCACCAAGCTGTTTGTGGATGGGATATCTGCATACCTTGTACTTCTAGCCTGAGAGCGGGTTGGGTTTTGTAGTGCAGCATGGAGATTACAGACTTGGGAGTGTGGGGTTTATTTGTTTATTTAATTGCATTTGAAGGCTGTGTTCAGTGGATATTTAGAGTTGCTAAGTGCTGGCTTTTTCTATCCAGTATTGTGCTTACCAGTGATCCCATTTTCTTTAAAGCTGTATTGAATTGGTATGGAAACCCACATACAATCAAATCTGCGTGCTGTTGAAGTCAATGGGAGTTGAGGCTAAAACTGGACCAGGATTTGGCCCATAAAGCATAGCAAGAAAATTTAACAGTTATAATAAAACTCTTAAGGCAAATAAAATGTTCTAGCAGGTGTTCATAAATGTGCTTTATGCTCATAGACTCTGTTAAATGTTAATACTAAGGTCCTGCAGAAGCTGCGCATAAGGACTGAGTGAAGGAAGCAAATGTCTGTTAAATGTGCTGTGCAATATTGTAGCAAAGGTGGGTGGCAGTGCAATGCCATGCTACCTATTAGACTGAAATATGAAAGCTATTAGAGTTTCTGCTGAATTTTCATTTTGTGAGGGAGTAGTTTTCAAGAGAGAACATGCCGTATAAAAAAAGCCATGTGTTGTGCAAAACTAGAAGCATCTTTGTCAGTGTGTGCACTTTTCTTGGATGTATGCAGAGCTTATTAAGGACAACTGCTAACATACTGTATTAGCAGTAAATTTAAAGAAAGACAATACTTGTGAGGAAAATAATGGCTGAGAAGCAGTTTTATTTTTTTTAATATTTCATTTTCATTGAATTGTTTTGGGGTTTTTTTGTGCCTTAGATGAACCCATGGGCAGAAGTCCTAACGTGACTTAAAATACCTTTTGAGAATAATGGGTCTTGGCAGGATTTTATATTTAGATTTCTGTTGTAAGTTAGCTCTTAATATTTTTTATTTATTTATTCTGTCACTTCATCATCAAAGCACAACGAGGCCCAGGAGCTTACTAGCCTTCCTCCTTTCTGGCTTCTAGTAGAAGAATCTGTTGACTTTTTCAGCAGATTTTGCATCATGCCTTGAAATCTGGTAGCTTGTACTGGCTTGGTTTCTTCTAGCAGTTAATTTCATTAGGATTCAGGTCAAACCCGCAGGACACGAAAAAGAATCTGAATGTACTGAAGTCAGTTTCTAAAATGGCACCATGAATGTGGCAGTCATTGTTAGAATGTGTTTTGTTGATGTTCGAGTAATTGACTTGGTTATCTTCTCATCAAGGCTCAGTCATTGTGTTGCAGGATAAAAGCAACCACATACTACAAAGATACTCTCTTTCACCATTAGCAGCAAGAAGGCTGAGTGAAGGGAGGTCTTTCACATTTAGATATACCAAGTAGCAAGTATCCAGGCATCTCTTCGGTTCTTGTAGTGCTTGTCACTGTCTCAGTGTCCACATAATGCCAGGCTCTTCCATTGTTGCTTTGGTCTTGTCCTCGTGTTTGTTCCTGGGGGTGGCAGTGCTAACTTTTTTTAAACTTATTTTATTTTGACCTGATCTCTTCTCAGTGGTGACCAGTGACCAGGCCTGTGGGAATGTCCTGAAGTTGTATCGGGGGAGGTTTAGGTTGGATATTAGAAAAAGGTTTTTCACCAAGTGGGTGGTTGGGCACTGGAACAGGCTCCCCAGGTCACAGCACCAAACCTGACCGAGTTCCAGAAGTGTTTGCACAGTGCTCTCAGGCACAGGGTGTGACACTTGGGGTGTCCTGAGCAGAGTCAGGAGTTGGGCTCAATGATCCTTGTGGGTCCCTTCCAACTGAGACTATTCTGTGAAAAGCTCGCTTTGTTCCACCTTGTTGTAAAAAGGATTGAAGCATGCACTTACATGAGGGAGTTCTCATCACTTGCTTTCTTAACAAAATCAAAGGGACTGCTTAGTTTTCTCCTCTGTAGTAATGCTGCACTCGTGTGCTTATGGATTTTAAAAGCAAGGCCGATGGTCATCACCAGCCAGCAGATTGGGAGCTCCTATGTAGAGAATATATTTTCTTTTGGTCCTTCTAGGACAAGGAGGTCTAGTAGAGAAGCAGGGTGAGGAAAGACTAGAAACTGTTTTTAATCAAGTGGAAAATATGTCAGTACTCCTCTTGTGAGTAGTGGCACTTCCAGGATAGTGATATTCATGCAGAACTTTTAATCCCTGTAGTACATTACAAATGCATTGTCTGAGAATTAAATGTTAATTGAGGCCATTATTTGATGAGTGGACTATTTATATAGTAAAGTTATTTGAAGTAATGGGCCATGAATGCATTTTGTTTATTAACTTTTCCAGTGCTCATTCTTCAATATCTTTTCTTATCACAGAGCAGGCATTTTAAAATGGAAGACTCTCCAGTGACAAAGATCTGCAACATACAAAGTGTTTTACTTATAAATAGTGTGTTTTGTTGATTTTGAGAACAAAATAGCATACAATTGGAGCCTTTGAAAGATTGAGCTTTCAGGTAAATTTCTAACCATGGAAAAATAAAAATGGAAAAGAAAATGATATTTTTTTGTCTTTCAAAACTTGGATGATTCAAGTACTTTAATGGTCTGCTCCATTTTGAAGATGAGAAACTAGGGAAAGGAAAATGATTTACTTTGTCTGGGATTATGAAGGAAGTCTTGCAGACAAGGAAATGAAATTGAGATCCCCTAAATGTCAGGCCAGCTCCATAAATGCTAAAATATCCTTCCTTTCTTGTCTAAAATGTCTATCAGAAATGTACAGTAAAGTTTAGATTTTGTAGGATTTCCATAGGACAACTGCTTTGTGGCCTCCAGGGTGTGAATACACACACAAAAAATCATTCTTTAAAGTTGAGAGCATTTTATCTCTTATTAAATCTGAAAAAAAGCACAAAGCCAACATACTTTTAATAATATTTTGTATTTCCTTCTGTAATTGTTTAATGGAGTTAATATGAATACTTTAGCTATAAAGTTGGACGGCTGCAGCAGGATGTGATTTAACCAGGATACTGACTCTTCTTTCAATACACTCTGGCAAACTTTACAAAATGCAATGTTACGAAAGTCTGCTTATCTGTCATGTAGCTCTCTCATACACTTCCTTCATTTACAGTTATTTATCTTTTTTTTTTTTTTTTTCTTCTTTAAAGACCAAATTGAAATTGCTCCTCAGCTCTTGGCTATGATAAAATTCTGTTCTAGGCAAAAACCTTAAATAAGTTTTCCTCTTGTGAAAGATGCTGGGACTTGTGCATGACAAAGGCAGCAGTGTGTAGCTGTACTACATTTGCTCACCACATCTTCAATAGTGCTAAACCACTGCCTTTGCAGTTCAGTCTTTACTTGTTGGATCCAATATCTGGTTTAGATACTTTTTGTCCCAGTAAGGAAAACATGGAATCACAGAATGGTTTGGATTAGAAGGGAACTGGAGGATCATTTTGTCCCACCTCCCCTGCCATGGGCAGAGATGCCTTCCACTAGATCACACTGCTCAAAGCCCTGTCCAACCTGGCCTTGGATGGGGATGGGGATCAACTGCCAGGGATGGGGCATCCACAGCCTCTCTGGGCAGTCTGTTCCAGTGCCTCATCACCCTCACAGTAAAGAATTTCTTCCTCTGATTTAAATCTACCTTCTTTCAGTTTAAAGTCATCACCCTTTGTCCTGTCACCACATGCCCCTGTAAAAAGTTCCTCTCCATCCATCTTGTAGGCCATCTTTATGTACTGGAAGGTGCTCTAAGATCTCTGTGGAGCCTCATCACTTCAGCTGTCTAAGCCTATCATTTCAGGTGATGTGCTCCAGCCCTCTTATCCTCCTCCTCCTATGGGGGCCATGGAGCTGCCCACAGTACTCCAGGTGGGCTCAGAGTGGAAGGGGAGAATCAGTTGCCTGACAGTCTGCCAACTCTCATTTTCTGGTAGAAACTGTTTGGATTTACTTTCTGGTCTTCAATGTGCTTGTGAACTTCTGTAACAGTTTATCATTCTTTGATGCATTACATTTAGGGTCTGGACTTAAGAGTATTGTCAAATAAACACAGCAGAAGGAGCTGGCTGTTTGTGAATGGGGAAGTACTGTATTTATATAATAACAGTATGCTGATGATACAGAGAAAATATGAGAGTTTAATCTATTTTCACTGCCATTGGATTGCCCTGATGATCTGCAGTGCTCTCTGCAGCAGGGACATGATGTTGGGTGTGTTGCTTTGTGCCATGCTGGAGGCAGCAGCTGGGAGAGCCAGGATCCCAGCCAGCTCCTGGGGATGTCCC
Organism: Melozone crissalis; assembly: GCF_028551555.1. Taxonomy (NCBI): domain Eukaryota; kingdom Metazoa; phylum Chordata; class Aves; order Passeriformes; family Passerellidae; genus Melozone; species Melozone crissalis. The sequence goes on from NW_026535794.1 coordinate 39,372,709, forward strand.
ATGTGGTGTGTACCAGTGGGACTCTGCCAAGCCTTAAATTCTGTCTCAATAGCTGGGACAGGTTTGTGAATTCCAGTCAATTACAGAATTGAGTACAGTCTCTCTTCTTATAAGGTGCTGTTTTCTGCCCCTTGGTAATTGTGTGGTGCCCAGAGCTGTGTATCTGGAAGGCTTGCAGGGCTTTTGCAGGCCGCCAGGTTCAGTCTGGAGACAGCTGGCTATAGCAAGCAAACTGTGATAAATGATAACTTGAAAAAAAACACACGTGAGGTCTTGAACGAAGTCAAGATTGAAGTAATTTATTCTCAATGATTTGAAGAAAAAGGCAGCTCTGACTATTTTAAAAGAATATCTTATAAACTCATCTTCTAAAGATAAAAGCTATCAAGCATAAAACCATGATGTTACACCAGATACCAATTACTGTGGTTTCTTAATGCGCTTGTGTTTTTTTTGTTCCACATTTATTAAATATTTAGATGTTCAACTGTAGATATTTTTAATCAAAATCAGAATTTTGTCACAAAATGGGTGATTACATCATTTGCACATTTATATTGTAAGACATTTTAACGATATAAGCATTTTTTCATTTAGACAGCAACCATAATAAATTGAAATAAAATTCAGCCTTGATTGATGTTCTATGTGTCATGTACAGGGCAAGTCCCATCTATAAAATGTGGTTTGCCAAGGCAGCAATATTAGTAGCATTTGAATGTTTTTCTTATTAAGGAGAAAAATGGTCAGCAACATCAATACCGTCTGCTCCAAAGACCATGGTAAATGGAAACTGCCTGCAGCACATTTGAATTCCTCACTGTATTTGGGATGAAGGTATGATGCAGGCAGTGAGAATTTTTTTTTTTCCTTGAAAATTAGGATAGACTATTACAGTTCTTAGGATGAAAGAGAGAGGCTGATTACAACATAATGGAGTGTACCATATTCATCTCTTTGAAATATGCCCTCACTCGGCCTTTTCCATTTTACAATCGATTCTCTCATTCCCTTAATGAACCTGTGCGTTCATGAGTCTTCCTTGGAAGTATGCACATGAAGTATTACAGTAGCAGAGAGTAATTGTCTGACAAGCAACTGCAAGTAAAGTGTCTCTCCTGTAGTCTTGTTCAATAGCATTATGGACCATTAATGCCTTGGATCAGGTTCCATATTGTTTTGTTAAAAATTATGCAGCCATATTTTTCTTAGCTGTTTGTAGTGTTTCTGGAATGGTAGCTTCAGAAAACTGGTTCAGTATCCTCTGGCTGTATTTGTTTGCAGAGCAGTACATATGTGTAAGAGATGAGCTGTCAGTAAGGTACTCCTGCAAAGTCAGCTCAGTGGTACCAGGTACTGAAATTGGATAAATTTTAACATTGTGTTAAAGGAAAAGAGGAAGGGCTTTTTGAAAAGAACTAAAATGGGTAAAGTTATGTAGAGATTTACTGGAGGCACCATCAAGATGTGATTTTTTTAAAAGATCAAATACCCAGTATGTGACATTTCAATTTTTGGCTTCTTTTGACTATCAATGGGATTACATGTAGTAAGAAAATGCTGAGAATTATATTGTATGTTGTATTTGTGTGTCTTTATGTGTATTTTTGGATGTATTTTAGTATAAGCATAGATTGTTTATATAACTAACTTATAAATAATTTGTATTGTTCATAACAATGACTAACATGGAAATACTTCATAGGTGGTTGAACCATATATGTGTGTATGTATAGTTCTAATATCAACTCATAGCTGCTAACCGGCTGCTGACCTTTCCAAGTTGCCACAAAATATGAAGCCACCCAGTGGGTGACACTCAAAACCACCAAATGCCAGGATGAGATGGTGAGCATAGAGCCTGCTCTGATCACCACTGGGAAATCAGGAGAGCAGGGAATGTGGGATGGACTGCTGCATACCCCAGTCTTGCTCTGTGCCCAGAGAAAATTTGCAAACCCCTGAAAGCCTTTGTAATGGCAATTTCATTGAAATTCTAAGCACTTGATGTATTGCCACCAGCACTGATCTGATAAAAGTGATGATGAAATAAAGATTGAGCTCAGAGAGAAGCAACGGTTCTGTCTGTTATGTCAAAAAAGATAATTTGTCATGTTAGGAAGCAGCATTTCCTTTTGATTAGACCAGAGCCATTGTCCTAAGGTGTGAAAATGGCCTTGACCAACAGACCTGTTCTGGTTGTGAGCTGTTGCTCTGCACCAGAGACAAAACATAAATAAAACTAACCTTAACTTTATAATACATAAAACAGAGGAAACCCTTAAGTTTTGGATCGCACTAGGCCTATTAAAAGTTTGTGTATTATCTATGCAAAAGTGTTTTTCCTTCCAAAGTAACAAAACCTCTCCTTTTCAAATAATTTTTCACTTTTGGTGAAATTGATGTCCCTGAGCAGTGTGATCCAAATTCTTCTGCAAATGCTTCAGTGGTTGCTTTTTCACTTGTCTCTTTTCCTTAAACCCGATTTATAGAACTATGGACCTAGTTAGTTTTTAGGTACTTTGAATTAGTGTAGCTGACTCCCTGCAGATGAAATCAGCTTTTACCTTTTTTTAACAGAAAACTAGGAGCACTATATCCCTTTGGTGTTTGTTTCATTAAAGGATCCTGCAGTTAGGTGTCAGGATGTTTCGCTGTGATAGGAAGTTCATCTGTAATATTAGGCTTTAGCTGAAAATTGGGGGTGGTGGGAGTGTTTTGTGTTTTAAGTGTAAGAAAGAAAACTTAGGCTGACAAATTGCCGTTTTTGTTGTCAGGGAATTTGTTGTCTGAATGGTTGAAAATTCAACCAATATATTTCACCTAGTTTATTGCCAGTTCTTTATTCTATAGTTGGTACTGCTTGCACAGGAGTGAGACTTCTACCAAGCCAGGAGTTTGGTCTTAGAGAAAGTGGTTTTACCTGGAGGAGTCGCAAGAAGTGCACAGCAGAACCTGTGCTAGGACATTGGCCATTGCCTGCTTCAGGACAGAAACTCTGCTTGTGATATTTTTGTAATGTTTCAGCATCTTCATTATCTCATCATTCACGTAGCAAATGTGCCCTTCTGTTTCCAGCATCTTGATGTATGAATTGACTGAATCCCCATTCAGAAAGCATATGTTCAGTGAGGGAACTTAATGTGTGTGGTTGGTGATGAGATCCAAGCCTCAGCTCGTGTCAGTGGGACTGAATGTGTATTTAGTTGAGTCTGTCCATGAGTAGGAATGGGTTCATGCTGAAATGCCTTTGAGTAGTGAAGAATGAAATGATCTGTTCAGTACCAGATTGTACTCTTCAGAGAACTTGGGGATGATTTTTGAACGTCTGTTACTGCTGAAGGAAAGGGAACTGTTTGCTTGTCTCAATCTGATCAGAACTTTATTACACTAAGTCCTTAGAAAACAGTCTGTGAAGAATCAGTATCTCTGTCCTGAACAATTTCAGACCTGTGATACAACAGCTTCCTGGGAGGGCAGCTGGAAAACCTGATCCACATCCTTTTGAACAATTTTTATCAAGCGTTATTAAGAAGACTTAGGGAGACTTTTGGTTAGAGTCCTTCTTTCAGAAGATTCACATGGGCTTAGATAATTCACATTTTGTATTTAGCAGATAGCAGGGAAAAGGAACCATTATTTTTCTGCAGAAATTCCAACAATGATGTTGAAGAATCAAATGCACAATGACTTCCTTATTTTCTCCAGAGAATTAAAAATACAGTTATTTTAGTCTCCAAGTACTTTTAAGTTGAGAATAAATGAAAAGGCTGCATTTGTTCTGTTATTTGTTTTGATTTTTATTAGTTCATAAGGGTTATGCATTTTAAGATTGTTACTTTGCAGTCACAGGGCTGATAACATTCACATCCTTAAGTATTAAGTTGTAGCATCACAATAAAAACTGTGGACCGAGATTGGCAGAGAGATGGCATTTCACCAGATGAAGTCTGAAAGACCAATCTACGTTTGTAAAGTGACAGTTCAAGGAAGAAAGGAAGCTACATATTTGCAGCCAATGTGACTTTTACATCCAGTTTTTACTATATTGATCCACTCTAGAAATGAAATAATGTACCATTCTTTTTCTAAAATATTCAATTTAGAATTTCTTCCCTTAAGTGTTTTATGATTGCACAGTCTGCATTTTAAGTTACTGGGTGGCTTTGCTTCTCAGTTTCAGTAATGTTTGTGGTTTGCTGCCTACACTTGTGATGCTTTAAAGCTCTTGCTGATAATAAGTACTAGAGAGGTGAAATGTGTTACTTTCTTGGATGTATTCAGATGCTGGGCTTATAGCTGTGATTATACCTTAAAGCTATTTTAGATTTAGAAGGCTGTAAGGTAGAAATGAACACATGATGCTGTGCTTTTAGAAGAAAAATATTCCTATAGAAGTATTTCTGAATCATTGATTTTGGGTGATTTTAGACAGAAACACAGTAGCTAAAATAACCAAGGACAAGCTGTTTGTGAAAACATGGAAGAAATTCCCTCCTCAAAAAGAGACAAAGAAAAGCTGTGAGAATGGAGTGTAAATGTAGCACTTGCTGCTATAAAATTGTGTCTGACCCAATGGAGCAATATGTGACTGTAGGCTGATAACAACTTAGTGTACCAAAGAACCTGCTGAAATCCTGGGAATGGAAGTGCTTTCTTTACAATCTTAGGTGCATTTGTGAGCTGGCATTTAAATGGATACCTGTTTGTGTGGGATGCATGTGAGCTCTCAAAAGCATTGCTATTTGCAGACTTTTGAGGTTAGAAGAGTGCCTTTTGGGACAAATGGCTTTTCAACAAAAGGAGTGAAGTTCATTTGTGTGTAGTATTTTAAGCTGTCTTGTTGCCCCACTTTTGGTTTGCCCAACTAAGGACTGAGAAGAAAGAAAATGTATCAGTTGGTGGTGGAAGCAGCATCCAGACAGGCTTAGTGAAATATTGCAAGAATTTGATGTTTCATATCAAAGCATAACCTCTCCTTTCCTTGGTTGTATTGCTGCCTATTGAAAGGGTTTGCTGGATCACAGGATGTCTGTGGCCCTTTTCTCAGTTCAGAGCAGGATTCTCCTGGGAAGAATGGCAAAGAAAGGTGCATAACATGATGGAATATAATAGATTGTTATGAGCCTTTCTACAACTAGGCCTAATGAAGTAGGTACAGGTATAGCTAAAGCTAATCCAGACTACTGTTTTGTGTCAGAAGACATTAAAAGGCAATTTTTTTTCCCTCTAGACTTTGAAAAAGTTTTTACCCAAAACTGCTCTCCTGTAAGAAACATTTCAGAATATGGAATGGAGAAGCATGAGGCAGACTAAGTGGAACTCCTCCTTCTGCAGGAGTTGTGGTACAGCGCAATTCAAAAGTTTTGCTGTCTTCTAGGGTGTGTGCCATGCTCAGAGCCACATGGACACTTGGAACTTGGACTTCATAGAACACTAATGGGAAGATGTAGAAATATGAATTGCAGGGTGAATGTTGCTGATGCTGCTTTTATGTAGCAATTCAAAAGACGAATAAAGGGAAGGTACAATTTGTGGGTGATAGAAAATGAGTTGGAGGAAGGCTGAGGAACACTAGGGGAATATCTAGCAAATCATAGGGAGCAGGCACTGTGGTGATCGAAATTTTGCAGCTAACAAGTCCAAGTAAAAACTTCTGAATACATAATTTGACCTAATTGCTGTTGCTGAATATTAAATTGACTACATTTGCTGCAATTAAAAAGCTGGCAAGTTAGGCTTTTGTCTGTCTCTCTAGGAAAAAAAAACCAAATAAAAAGAAGGTGAAATCAACAAAAAAAATTATAAAGCAATGACAGTATTTTCTAGTTAGTAGTTATTGCTTATTTATAGCAATGTTGCTTTATAGCAGGGATTATTTGTTTAGTTGTGAATCACTTTTAAGAAAATAGAATGAAAATAGAGAAGAACTGCAGGATGGGCAGAAGTGCTTTGTGGCATTGGAAGGAATTTCTTGTGTCAAGGTACTGACAGAAATAAAACCATAGTTAAGTTAGAGGATGAGCAGTCAGTGGGGGGGTATGTATAAATAAATCATGCACTTTAACTTACAGCAAGAACAAAGAACTACACTGAAAGGCAGTAAGTGGAGATAACTGATTTAAACAGGGTGGGCGTTTTTTATACAATGCATAATTAACTTTGGGAAGTTGTGGCAAACTAGATATGTTGGTCTAAATGCATAAATTCAAAAAGGAAAACTGACATTTACATGGCTAATTAGAATAGATACAGTAACAGAAGTTAGGATGAATATCTCGCCACAGTTATTTAAAACACAGTTATATGGAAAAAAATCTCAAGTGTACTATGGGCAAGTTATTCTGTACTTGTGCCTTATAGAATGCCCTCCTTTTCTGTGGTAATGTAGGCACTGTTAAAACCAAAGGTTACATTGATAGACCACAGCTCTCCTGTGTCTGACTTTCTATTTTGACTGTTTTCAGTTGTTTTTTCCTTTCTGTCTTTCTTTTTTAGAATTCTTATTTTTTATGCAACTGCAGGGCAGAGAAAGTATGTAACTCTTCTGTGAATACCTAAGTCTCAAGCTTCTAGTAATTCAAAAGGGGAGAAATGGCAAAAGAAAAAAAAAGATTATTTTTTTGAAGTGCTTATTCACAGAAGAAGACTTATTTCTGAATAATGAAAGCCTCTCAAAAATCTAGTGATACATTATTTATGTAATTGAGAGTGTATTCATGGAAGTGCCCTCAAGAAAAACAGATTTTGAATCATACCAAATAGTATGTTCCACAAAGGATTCACTACACAGTTGTCAAAAGTGTGTTCCAGGATGGAGTGTGTACTTTTATGTATGAACTGACTGTGGATTATTTTTTCCCTTCACATGAAAACTGACAGTGGTTTGGATGAGCCTTAAATCCTGGACTGTGGTGTAGCTTCTGTATTCTTCTGAAACAAAATAAATACATGGAACTTATTCAAGTCCACTAGCTGTTAGGAATATATATGCTTCTCCCAGGACAATGAGTACAAGCAGCTACTGCCCATTCATAAATATCTTATTCTTCCTATATGTAATGGGACTCCAAAGACATTCCTGTTCTTGTGGCCAGGGCTGCATTTACAGAGAAACTGCATATATTGTGTAGTGTATAGTTATAGTTTATGACATTTGCTTTTGTTAGGATTTCTTCTGGGTAATCAGCATTTCAGTCACAACTCACTTTATTTGGAAAATGCAATCCTAGTACAGTAGCATGTGATTTTTATTTTCTTTTTTTTGTGAGGGAAAAGCAGTGGAGTCACAAACACATGATTATACTAAAACTGGTTTGGAAATTTGTGCAGGGTGGAAGTGGAGGTGTGTGACCTCCCTGAGCATAATGTTGCCCATGATTCCTTCCTAGAATTTTATCACTGTAGCGAGGTTGTAGCTTTTTAGTGTTGGAAGATCTCACATTTATACAAGGTGAAACTATTGCTGCACAGCCAGCCCTACTTAAACATAAGTATTGTTTTCTTCTTCAAAATTAGTAGAAATTAGCTGATACTGAATTCCTCTGCTTATTCCTCAGTGCAAGTGTTTTCAGTTCATGTATGAAGTCAAAGTCTGACTCCATTTACAGACCTCTGTTTGCTTTGCATGTGCTTATGAATAAATAGAAAATATACCTTACTGCACAGAAGGTTTGGCTGGACTGAGACCGTGGGGCTGATCAGCTTTAGCAGCTTCATGATTTTCCATCCTTCAGATACAGTATCTGCCTTTAACTTCAAAATGCTAGGTGTTTTTCCCTTCAGGAAAAACCATAGGTGGAGCCCTGTGAAAACTGAAGGATGCTATTGCAAGAGGTGGTGCTGTAAATTCTCCTGTGTGCATGTGCAACTTCTTTTAGCTTAACAGGAAGCTATGTGCTCACACTGAGGATGAAATAGACTCCTTTGTTAATATCAAAGAGCCAATCAAGAAAGATTTTTTTATATAGAAAGCCTCCTGCTGCTTCCCAAAAAACTTCCTTTTGTAAAGCACAATGATAAATAATCTTACTTCTTGGATCATTGTATTTCCAAGGGATACTGTTTCGTACCGCTGCATTCAGTGAGTACAATGTCCTGAAATTCAGCTGTGTTTGATCAGATGGGCCAGAAACTCTGGGCAAGATGATGTGCTGGGCTGGTTCTTTTCAGGCTCAAGCACTGGATGCTTTAGCTGGCTAGTTCTCCAGCATTTGTAACTTTTACCTGCTCTTCCAGCTGCCAAACTGGAAGAATAGCAAGGGTTGGGCTTCAGAGGTATTGCAAATACAGCAGGGCATGAAAGGGTACTTGACACGTCTTCCTGATGAGTACTGTGAGATGATCTTCAGATCATCTTTTTCTCATCAGACAGAAATTAATTTTAAATAACTGTTTTTTATTGGCGTGAAATTTTTTTAAAGAAAGGTAAATTGCTGAGAATTTCCCCTTCAACAGTTTAAATTTTTCTCAAAGATAATATTACTGAGGATATGGGGGAGAGCACTTTTTCCCCCTTTTTTGAGGAAGTTATAGTGGAAGACAGTACTACTTACTGTTTGGTGAAGGTAATGGTTATATTATGCCAGAAGCAGGAATTGCCTGATAAACTGGAAAGAGATGAAATTGCAACTCTGTTCTAGAGCATTTACATAGGAAACTAATTTTAAGCTCACTCATTCCTCATTGGTTTTAACAGAACTAATCAAGGACTTAGCTGTGACTGTTTAGGTGCTCTACTGGTTTTTGACCATGTAAAAATAATTTTTTGTGATATAGTACTCCAAGGCTAAAAAACCTCCTTAATACAGCTTCCCTGAAAAGAGCACAATGGAAGCATGAAGAAAGGCAAGAAAGTGCCCATCTGAAAACAAAAGTGATAGTTATGGGAGGTTTTTGTTTTCCTTTTGGGAGCCCATGGATATTTTTGTTGCATATTATTTTACTGACGTTACATTTGAATATACGCTTCCACTCACTGGAAACTGTGTTGCATAAAATGTACATAGAATTTACTTTCTTTCTTGTTATTAATAACTCACCTTACTAAATAATGAAGCCCTTACAAAAAGTAGTTTGATTTTGGCCACAAAGCCACTTGGTTATTTTCAGACACATTTTCAGTTGGCTTTGGTTTCTTGTCCAGACGTCATCAATGTAAGATGAAGTTTTGTAGGCCTTTGGAATGCTATGGGAGTAAAGTACACTTCTGGAAATGAAGGTCCAAAAATATTTTCATTTACAAAGAATACCCCCTCAAGTTTTCTGAAAATGTCAACATTGATGTTTGTCATTGAAAAATGTTCATTTTTTCATTTGGGGCTGTTGCTGATGCTAAAACTAAGCTTCTACACTGACTGGTATCTTTGAATTACCATAATCTCACTACAGTTATCTGTAATATTCCTTTGTAACTACTAGTGGAAACATATTTTTTGTGATACCTAGTGGGGTGTTTAAAGTTAAATTTTAAGTTCTTTTGGGGGATGCTTTGTGCTTCTCTAAATGGGAAGAATTTCTGTAATGATTTATGTGATTGGGGGAGTTACCTCGTGCATTTTCTAAATAAGCAGTAACACAACTGATTAAATATTGGTGGTGTTGGCTGGGCCATGCCAAAATGACTTGAAGCTTGCATGTCAAATATGTGAATAGTCTTTAGGTGAAAAATAATGATCAATGCAAGGAGTTGAAAGGCTGCTAAGATCAGAAGGAGCAAGCTAACTCAACAAGCTCATTTAGCTTTTAGTACTATATTTGAAAGCACAGAAAATTAATTTTATGTGTTTCTCTTAAGTAGCTTAAGGCATCAAAATCCCTGGCTACTGATAGCTCTGGCCTTCAGGTTTTAAGACAAATCTGAAAATATTGTTTCCTCTTCATGCGTTAAGGGAGGAAAAAAGAGAGTAATTACCTGCATGCCCTACTTCTAAATAAAATATCTATAACATGTTATATAATATAATATTTAATATAGTATAATTATGCATATTATTATTGTGTAAACAATGTATGTTATTTTCCCTAGATTTGAATCTGGCTAGGTCTGATTATTTCATTTATGTTAAAGGTATTTTTTTCTAGTGGTGCCTTGACAGTGAAAAGGTCTTAAGGATCCCTTTCTTCTACTGCAGTGATGTAAAGCAGCCTTATTAATACAAGTAAAGATTTGGCTTAAGGTCTTAGGTTGTAATCTCCTTTGTGTTTAAAAGTATTTGCATCCTTTTTCATGCTTTGTCTCTATTAAAGAACAGTTTAACAGTGGGAAGGAGGCACATCGTTCATTTCCTCTGAGGCTGATGTTGCTGTTTCCCTGCAAAAATGTAATTTGTGTCACTGCATATTGTGCTCTTAAATAATATTTAATTCTGTGACCTTGGTTCACCATGCCTTCCTGATTGTCCATTAACTCTCATCTTCTAGCAGAGGCAATCTGTGCTACATGGATACAGGGAAAAAAATGCCTGAAAGAACTGAAATCGGTATCAAAAATATGATACAATGTATGTTTAGCTCCTTATGTACTCTTCCTTTTAATAATTCTAATTAATGCCAAGCAACCTAAGACACAAAAGTGAAGAACTGAAACTGGGGGAGGGAAGGGACTGGGAAGGAAAGGAAAAGGAGCCTTTTTGACAGACACAGACCAGGAAAATGCAGGGTTGAAAGTACTGTGTCAGGTTGCATCACCTTACCATGCAGTTGCTCTCATTCAGCAATTGAGTGCAAATATGAAAACTTTGGGTCTGTTTCATTTCCTGTCACAGCAAACCAGCTTCCGTCTTTGGTTGCTGTATAACTTAGATAACCAGAAGTGGTAGTAATTTTAGAAAAACTGAGTTATCAGAACAAGACATCAGCTTAGTACTGATTTTTACTTCCACCTATGAAAATTGGGAGAGATGGTTCAGACAGCATTTTCAATGAGCTGCAAGGAAAATTTAAATTAAATTCTAACTTGAATATAGTGAAAATAATGAGGAAGGCCCCATATGCTTTCTTGCAGAGGATAACTCTTTGCATTGCATGGGTCTTCTTATTCTCATCTCTAGATGGCTTTTTTCTGTTGGTTTGGGTTGTTTGTTTTTTTTCCCCAGGCAGTGGAAATGCCTGCACTCACTAATGGAAGTCACTAATGATGGCTTTACAAACTTGTCTCTAGTCCAAGTGGTTCCTCCCTTGGTGATCTCCCTTCTCATGAGCATTTTTTGGCATTGCATGGAGTGCAATGGTTAAGTTTTTTCTTCTGTACCTGTTAACACTTTTAATTCCTTTTCACAACTGCCAGTTTTCCAGCTTTGTGAAGCTCTTACTGTAGGCAAATGTGGCACGTTTGGGGCTCACTCTAAGATTTAAAACAAATTTTATGTCAACATACTGCTGTTCACACATATAGAGCACTATTTTAGGCCTACAGTGTTGTTAGGGATGAATCCACCTAACAACAAAAAGGTGCAGAACGTTTGGAGGTACAGGTTTAGAGCTGAACTGAGCAGTGTCATTCACTGAAAATGGTTTTAGCTGTTTATCTCAAGTCAGCATTTGGTCCTTATTACCAGGTTTCTGCATGTTTTATACCTTTTACAGCACACTATTAGTTGCTTTCTAAGTGAGATCATTAGTAACTTGTCACAGCTCACTCTAAAGAGACATGTCAAATGCCAGCTCTGCTTGTTTAGTGTATTTGGCTTGCTTGGCAGGTTCTTAACCACAGGGTGCAGGATTTTATTCAGACAAATTACTGAGCTTTTACATTGCTCAAGTTGCCTTTAGGAAAGGGTTTTACTGAAGAGATTTGACTTTCCTACCAACTGTTTGACAAATGTATAGCTGGTTCCATATTTCAGTGCTTATTCTGAAGTGAATGATGACTATTTTGGAGCATGTTATTTCCTTACAGTGGGATCATTGATGATTTTGGATTTTTCTTTTTCCATGCTAAATAATGCTGTACTGAAGAGCAAAGTTATTAGTTGCACATATAGGCTGTCTATTTTTGCTGCAGTTTATTCCCTTTCCTTTGATGTGTGGGAAAGCCAGTTGAACTTCCCAGGGAAGCTGGATGCTGTGGGAGCCCTCCTGGTGCTCTGTTTGTTGTTGACACTGGGTGCTCTTCTGTGCATTTCCAGGAGTTTCTCACCTGAATCTGTTCAACTGATTAATTAATAATTCATTGATAAGTAACAGGTGCAACTTTTGATCCTGAAGGGGCCTCAGGGAAGTGAGATAATCTATTTTTAGGACATGGATGCTGGCTATGGTTCTCTCCAAGCTGGCCATTCCCAGTGCTGGGAGCAGGATGGCTACTCCTACTGCTCACAGTGGTGCCACAATTGAAACACATCCAGCTTTCCTGGTCAGAAACAAGTGAAGGAGAATTGAATTTTAGTCCAGAGGTTTTTAGAGTTGTTTGGCTTTTGTCTCTGAAGGAGGAATTGGAGTGAGCCTGCAGGAAAGTGGTGCCTGCTAGCACATGGTGTGTTACTTGCTGCAGATGTTACAGAGGTGTCCCGGTCCAGGGAACAGCTGTAGTTCTGGAAAGGATGTGGATTAACACAATCTGCCTTGAATCCATATTCAGCCCAGTGTGTTAATTATAGCTGGCATTTTCACAGTGGGTTTGGTTTTATCTACTGTACGGTTTTCCACAGCACTGCTAAAATCCTGGTGGCTGCAGAGCTTCTCTGCATGTCACTGTATATTCTGATTTGAGCTGCCTCTGACAGGTACAGAGCATAATAACCCATGTTTGATGCAATGAGCAGGCATGCCTTTTGGGCTAGATTTCTATTTCCTCCCTATCCCTATTGTAAGCAGAATTTGCATACTTAATTCTTTTCACTTAGTGAAAAATATATCCCTTCAGGTTTGACAGCTTCCCAAAGAATATTTCAGATTTCCCACTCTGATTGTGGGCCATATGTTAGAACTAATTATATAAATGAGACATCATAGAATTGTGACATGCTTAAATGTTCAGTGCTTTAAAGACTTATGCAAGTGCATGCTAGCTTGGGTAAGTGCTGGAAGAAGAAAAGAGAAGCTGCAGGTTTTGAACAGATGTTAGCAGCTTGGTAGGGCTATCCATTGTCTTTATCTCTCTATAAGAGGTTGCTGACACTTTGAAGGGTTTGGCAGACTACTCTGAGCTGCCATAGTGCAGGAAAGAAAGAATTTCCTTTTTGTACCTATGGATGTGCCAGAGATTCATTATTAAGTCATATGAAATGTGGGATGCAGATAGCCTCATTTTGCTGTTGGAAGTAAGCACTAAATGTGTGGCTACAGCTGAATGTTTCTGCCCATTTTTCTTTTCTTTTCTTTTTTTTTTTTTTTGGTGTGCTGTGGATGTTGCTCTGAGGCAGAATGGCTCACAGGCCTGCCTTTTATTATGAATTCATGTTATTATGGATTATATTATCAGGAATTAACTGAAAGAAAAAAGATGAAGGGAAAAAAGAGAGTGGGGAAGGTCAGAGCTGTGTACTGGAGGGTTAAGCACCAAGGAAGGAATTTTATGAGATACTTGTTATTAGTGTTAACTGGACAGGTATTATCTCTAAAGTCAATTATACCTTGAATAAGTTTTTAGTAAAAAAAAGCTTAGTTTGTACTAACGCTGTCATTTTTTTTTACTCCAAGTCTCAGTGATGCATAGAATAGTAAAGACAGTGTCACAGAAAGTATACTGTACAAAAGTTTTGTCTTCATAGTTAAAAATGAAATATGTATGCAGGTTATGCATGCCGAGCTGGTAAGTCAGAATCATGTCTGTAAGCTATTTCTGTCTATTTAGCTTTAATGCTGATGCATATTTAATTGCTTGGCCTGTTTTCCCCTCAGCAAGATGTGGCTGTGTGGCACTGCAGTCAGTGCCTGCAGTGTGCACAGCCCAGTTTGATGTTTGTGCTTGTGCCTGTGCAGTGCAGGCACATCTATGAGCGGCAGGAGAAAAACAAAAACTCTGCTCTGCTCTTCCAGGGGTGTTTCTGTGGAGGGCCTCCCTGTGGGACTGTAAATGGAGGCATTTACAATTTTAATTGCTGTGTCTGTAGCTTCTATGCTGGAATCTTATACTCTGTTTTCCTCTTGTGTGTAGAGATCTTCTTCAGCATGATCTAAATTGTTTTATGTTGCTTGTCTGCTTAAGTACAGAAAGGCTTTTTTAAATTTAATGTATTAAAAAGTTGGTTTTTAAATTATAATATTACTTTAGGCTTTCACTTTTAAGACCTCACCTACACTGCTTTCTGTATTTCTTGTTAGAACACGTTTGGAAAATGGAATCACAAGAAGCAATTAGTAATAATTGTGTTGAAAGATTACTCTGCATAGTTAAATCTCAGATGCTTTGTCTGTGGAAGATGAGTATCATTTAACTTCATGTGAAAAAGCACCCGTGGTTTGTGAGTGAACTTTGAGTACCTGCTTCATATGAAATAATTTTTTGGTTCTACAACCAAATTATTAATTCAACGTAACAGCTGAGATGGTGAGTACAAGTAAGGCAGGAGGGAGCAATAGGAAAAAAGCTCTGGTTTCTTGTATCAGCAGAAAGGTATGTGTGAGCAGGAGAGGAATCTTCATGATACCAGATGTTTATTAGCTTGTATTCTCTAGTCAACTAAAGGAACTTTTTAATGCTGGAGATACTGAGTAACTTTTGAACTTCCTTTTCTGTTGGACGTGTGTCCTATTGTGCTGTTTACTGTAGTTAGTGTAATACCAAAAGTTCTTACTGTTTTATCAAAGAATAGCAGATTGTTTTATTTTAAATAAAGAAATCCCTTCAGATTATACATTTTCTGCTCAGCTGCAGATTAACTGTTTTATCCAGTCACAATTGTGGGACATATTGCCAGTAGATAATTTGTTCCCTCTGTGTCTCAGTCATGCTTATTACCTTCATCTTATAATATAGTTTGAGCCTCTGAAATGATTTCTTAACTGCACTTAAAGATAGTTTGTGTGGACAGGAAAATTACTGCTCCCACCCTCAGGATCAATTTGTAATGTGCTTTTATAGAAATATTATGTGCTACACTTTAATATTGTTCATAGTCCAGAAGATAATTGCCATGATGAGTCTTACTTAATCATGGTAAAAGTAGAGTCCATATGGAATTTGAAGGAAAAGGTACTTAATTAGCTGCGCTGTAATACTGCTGTCCTGTCTCCAACAGGACTGCTGGTGCCCTCAAAGATGTTTCTTGTATGAAGGAAATATTTGGTTTAGTACAGCGACTTGTTGAACACATTCTGGTGGGGTTTTTTTGGGGGGGGATGGAGAGAGCAGCCATGAAATGAAGATCTAATTTTTAAAAGAAAAATAAGAAAGGGCCACTGACTTGGAAAAAATCACAAAGGGAGAGAGTAGGAGAGAAACTTAAGTGGAGAAGTAAAAGAGAAATCAATGGATATGCAGGCAAAGAAATTGAGGAAGTAGGGGGAGAAAATGAATTCGTATGGTCTTAAAGAAGATTGAACAAACAAAGAAAGGGGAATTATCACAATACAAAGCAAAATGAGTTGTGAACTGTAAAATCAGGCACTTAAACATATTCCTCTCTTAACTCTGGCCTGCTTGTCTTCACTTTTTTCCATCTCCTTTTTCCCTCTTCTCCTTTCACCTATGCTGAAAAAATAGTTTGCTAGAGTGAGACCATGACAGGACTGAGTGGTGCAGCTCAGAGATGTCTCAGCAGCTTCAGGTTGACTCACTTGTATAGATTTACTTAAATTCCTAAAGTGATTTGCTCACATAGATTTATTTAGTTCATTACTATCTTTCAACTTTATGCTAAGTTAAAGCATCACTGGAGCCTCAACAGAGCACACCTCCTTTTTTTTTACCTGCATCAAATATCTATATGTGAAAATAGAGAAACCTGATGTATGATAGCCCCATAATTAGGTTGCCAAACGTGGTTCTTACTTCACCTTTTTTAAAAACTTCTTCACCATTCCTGTGGAATCAGTATTGGGCTTTGAAATATTGTCACAAGCAAGCACGACCTTCACCACCTGAGCTAAACCAAAATGTGTAGGGGCAGAGATAGACTCCAGAGGGATAAATACAGAGCAGCACATTGCTAAGTTGTGCCTCTAAAAAAGATACAATTTAATTTTATCAGTGTTTGCGTGTTTGTGGATCATTAGTTTTGCTACAAATAAAAACACAATTTCCCAGTGCTGCATTGGAGATACAAGGCATCTCCAAGGTATCAGTGTTAATTTTAGAATTGCAGTTAGTTTCTCTTTTTTAATCCATGTGACTTGCCCTCCAGTTACTCTGCATGCAGTAGTGTGGATTTCAAGGTACTTGAAATCTACCTTAAAGTGATCAGAAATTCTCATTACTTAATGACTTTGGAGGAACAGTAGGGAACCTATGTTCTGGCACTGTTAAGTTCTGCTAGCCTCATTAATAGTTGTAAATTTTATTCCTATTTAAGATGAAGACTCTCTATACTTCTTGGCAGCAGGAATGAACTAGGATCAGTAGTAACCTGAACCCGAGGTCCATGTTGGAGAGGTGCCCACGTGGGTGGCATTGGTGCCAGTGTGCAGGACAAGGCTGGGCTGTGATTTGGCACAATCCCCAGTGAGACACCCTGGCTGCCCTGTGCCACAGGAGCTGTGGGCTCCCACAGTTATAACTGATTTAAGCACTGCCATGAGAGATACTGTCTTATACTGTCAAATACACTGATCTGTTTATAGTATTTGGCATGATTTTCTTTTCGACTGAACTTCTCTTTTTTGTTAATAGGTATTTATATTTTGTTTTATTCAGCTGGCACATATTATACATTATGGAGAATAATGTTCAGTTTGATTGATTTGTTTCAGAATGGATCTATGCATAATTTTTCCTTCTGTATTTAGCCTGTTCAACGTGAGTCACTCCATTTAGTGAAATGCTTTATCTCCTCCTGTGTCTGTGCATGTGTGTGTCAGCTTTCCCTGGCCCCACCCTCAGTGCCTGTTGTGGAGCTCGCTGAGGTTGGTCCTGGTCCCTGCAGTTTAGTGCTCTCACTGCAGCTCTACAGAGTCACCACGAACCATGCCTTGCTCTGGGTTCCCCAGCACTGATGCATTCATTCTCTTTGACATCTACTGCTTAAAAGTAGTTAAATGTCAATACCATAACAATTTAATACAGTTAACACATTGCTCATCCTCTAACGCTCCAGGGCTTTGGGTCAGCACTTTGCAGGGACAGATTGTGCCACTTGTACAGGCTTTAAGGACATCTCACTCCTTTTAAAGTCTTCTTGAAGTTAATGCAGCTCCATGTTGGGCTGAAGAACCTGTCCTAGGGTTGGTTGGCTTAGTGCTGTAGGTCTGGCATGCTGCTCTCAGCTTCCACTGTTCAGGGAGATTTGCTCTGATGAAATATGGGTTAAACTGTACTTTTGCTTCATAATACATTTCGGAGTAAGGCTTACAGCAATTTATTTTTAATAACTTCCACCCTTTGTAACTGTCCTGCCAAGAGCTTGGCTTACTGATGTCCAGCCTTCTCCAGGCTTTAAAATCTGCATTTTTGTTCCCGTAATAGTGGTTTTAGTGTAAGTGGAAACATCAGTCTTGTCTTAAATCTTCAAAATTAAGTATAAATGTTATCTGTTGGTTTTCATAAACTTGAATCTTTGAGATGGTGCTTGGCTTTTTAGCCAGCACAAGATGTTTGTTGTATGTCCAGAAAGTACTTTGTCAGAAATATCAAATGATGAGCTATGTTAAAAAAGTTTTAAGTATTAACATGTTGTTGTAATTGCAGTTGCAATTTTAAGCTCTTTTAGCTAAGTAGAGTATCCTTGAGAGAATATGATGTGGTACAAGTTACTTTCCACAGGATGTGATTTGTCCTATGATTATTGTTATAAATTATTATTAAAATGATGTTTTGAAGTTATGCCCTTTTGCAGACTGTCTGAGAATGCCCTTTTCTGTAAAACCACACCCTGTGTGGGTGCGATGCCTTTATTTAACAGATCTTTTATATCCATTTCCTTCTCTGGAACATGGAGGACAGTAGCACCCAAGGGCATTGAGGGGAAGGAGGAGTGGGAAGCTTGGACTGAACAGGCAGAAAGAGTTTGTGCAAATTCCTGCCTGGATCTTAGGCTGGCACCCATAATTTCTGTTTCTGTCCTGCAAGGAGACAGAGCATTTTCCTTCTCATCTGGTTGGGGTCTGGAGGACAGCAAAGTGGTGGTTGCTCCCTGTGATCACCTCAAAGAAGGCTGGGTGTTGAGCCTGAAGAGTCAGTCCTCCTCTTGATGTGAGTGGTTGTCAGTGTAATATAATTTAATAGAAATTCTCTCTATCTTTGAAAAAAAAATTCTAGAAAATCACTCAGGAAACACATAGGAGAGAGAGCTTCGTTGCCTAGGGTTATAGAGTTAGAGGCTAAGAAATAAGAAAATAACAGATTTAAGGTATCAGCAACTTGAATTCAGCGCACATGAATGAGGCTATTGGCTGCAGCTGTAATAATTTGTTAACAAGAGTGATGAACTGGGTGTTTTATTGTAGGTCATTCAGATCTTGAGGGCAGACTACTGCATCCTCTCTAGGAGAACCCTGTTGTGTTTTCATTCACATATTTTTCCTGCAGAAAAAGAATTTGGGTGCTAGCTAAACTTGGATACATGGGCAAATTTTGGTACCTATGAGCCAGAATTTTTGAGCTGGTTGGATAAACATTCTGTTTTCCTGACTCACATAGATAAATGTGAGTTTTTGACTGACATACAAAGTATACATTGGCAGCCAAGCAGTGACTTGTCTGGTGTTGACCAGCTGATTAGGGTTACACAGGTGCAGAAGTGGTGTGCTGTGCCAGGCTGGTCACTGCCTTTTTTGACAGAAGAATTCTTCTGTAATTAATTTGTGATGGCATTAGCTTAATTTATAAGAATCCTGCTGTATTGGATTTTAAACTATTTTTTAAGGGTCTCTTAGTAGCAGATGTCTCTTTTGTAGATGGTCTGTATTGCTTTGATTTACTGCTTGGTTGTTGGTATAGATTTAGAAATATACTGCTTCCACCACATAACAAAATTTGCATCTGTTGGACTGCACCTGCTTTGATGTCTTTTATTTATATATTTTCCTTGATTTCTTTATTTTGAGTAGATTTAAAGATGCCAACCATAAATGCACTGAACTGCAAAATTATGGACTAAGGAATGTGAAGATGAAAATTTAATTTTTTTTCCCAGAGTTTTGTTAGATGCTAGATGATGAACTTGTAATGAAAACAATGAGGGTTCAGGATCAACCTTTACTCTTGGTGCATGAGTAAAGCACTAGACTGTAAAGGCTGATTCTTGACTGAATCAGTAATAGCAATAAATAAATAATAAGAGCTGTAAAGTGGTGTTGAGCCAAGGAATCCTGTGTGTGTGTATTTGTTTGCAAGATGAAGTCTGTGTATTCGAAGATTGACTTGTCTAGAGAGGCTCTTTTTTTGGCTGAAACAAGCCTTTGATATTTTGAAGAAATCAAGAATTAATTCTTTATGCTGAACTTTGAGGGATGGATCTAAAAACATTATTACTTACCTATGCCTCCCAGGAAAATAATTCCACTTTTGAACAGGTACCAAAAATAGGCTTAAAAATACAATTAACCAATTTCAATACTGCATCTAGGAGGCCTGCTCACAGTCAAAACCAAAACTAGACTTGTTTTACTTTAAGGACCAGTGTTCTCATTTCATGGGAAGGTGAGGTAACGCCTTTTTTTATGCTTATACATAATATTGAAAACCTAAAATACAATTCAGATGTGTAATAGCAATATTAAATATTTAAAAGTTTGAAAAATTTAATACATTTAAATATTAAATACATGTGCTGGAGAACAAATTGCAGGGTTGAGTACTTATGTCAGTAACATGTTTTATTTGAATAGTTCATGTCATTTTTGTGTGAACAGTGAACAGAGGTGTTGAGTGTATATGGGATGTCAGCACTGTTTTAAGTCATGAAGACTAGTTGAAACTGATTACATATTTAACTATGGGGTGAACAGCATTTTTTTGAAATAACAAAACAGAAGTTACCCAGTTAATAAGAATAAAAAAATATTTGATTGCTGTACTCTGGTTAGTGGATTTTTCCTCAAAAGGAGAGTGCTTTTGTGTTTCTCATTCATGGCTCTACTTTTGTAGGAAAACCAGGGACAAATTTAAACCTGTGTGCATTTAGTTGCTGTAAATCATCTTACAAAAAGCATTGACCAGCAGAGGGCTTCTGTCCCTGGGAAATAATCCCTCACACCGATATTGCCAGGGAAGAGCTGCTTTAAGCACACACCTTTCCACAGTTGTTTTCCTTCTCTCATGGTCCTGTGGAGCAGCCAGCCCTGGAGAGCTGTGCAGGACCCTGCGGTCTCCTTTGCTTCCCTTCAGGCTGTACATGATGCAGTCTCATCTCCACAGGGCAGGGGAAAACTCAGTCCCTCTGCAGTGGCCCCCTTTTGATTATGTTAAATGTTTTTGTTGTTGATATGCAATTATGAGGAGAAGGAGGGATGCTATGAAGATTTTGGGGTTCAGACTGTGGGATGAATACCCTGTCGGTGGTCAACTTCTTAAAGAGTCTATCCCTTTTCTATCACAAGCTTTATTCTTTAAACCAGAGCAAAGTTTATTCTTTTTGTCCAGCACAGAATGGCACCTGATAAATCTTTGTGTATCGTAGTTCATGCCTTTAGCAGTGTGAAAGGGGTACACTGATGTGGGGGCACTCAAGCAGGTTTCTGTAATGGCAAGAGCACTGATCCTCCACTCTGCTAGAAATATATTTTGAATTTGTCTTGCTGTCTCATTACTGAATATTATTCTTGACACACAGTTTTGCGTTTTACCTGGCAGGCATTAGTCTTTCTTTTGGCCAGGTTTTGCATTCTTTTTATCTGCTTTATCTAGAATTCATCTCTGTTGCTTACTCTGTAGCCACGGTGTGCTAAACAGCCTTAAGTCAAATATTGCCACATACACCTCTCTTCTTAAAATACCATTAACTTCGCTTGGTGCTGTGAGCCACCCAGTCAGAACTAAGCTTTTCAGCTGGGTGACTGGCAGCATATGGAGAGACAAACTCTTTTGGACACATTTGGTTAAAAAGATAGTGTTTGTTCTGCCTCTCTGTGTTCAGCAGTGCCTTTTTTTCCTCGGCAGAATTGGAAGATAATAGGATTTTAAAGGGTGAGTAATTGACCGACAACCACTTCCAGCCGTAGCATTTTTCTTCATATTGTGTGGCCTCAGTGCTTAGGTGAGGCACAGCCTGATTTCTTATTTCCACAGCTCGCTGCACTAAATCCCATGGCAGCTTGGTTGTTCTGCTGGCAGCACAGGGGAAACAGAAGCATACATAACTGGCCCGGGTTGGTTTGGCTGGTTGGTTGTTTCTTAAATTTGAGTGTTTGTTTCAGTGGCATTTTGTATCTCTAAGAATAGCATGCACTATTCAGATGTTAAAATTGAATCACATAGATGCAAAATGGATTTCTATTGTTGATGCCAAAATTAAATATTCTCAAAATCCCTTGTATTTTAATACATCCTTTTTTCTTTCCCCTCATCCAAAAAACCCAGTTTTTTGTTGTCATTTTGGTGCAATTATTTGTATTAAATGATGATGCCTGAGCTGCAGAAAAAGGAAGCCTGGAGGTTGTAGATGCTCAGGAGCACAGCTGAGTAAGGGCTTTTGCAGCTGAGAGAGGTTTGGGAACTTGGGAGGAAGATGGCAATAGCAGTTTAAAGCTTTGGTTGTCATGGGGGAGGTTTGTGAGAAAAGGAGTCAAATGCTTCAATCAACCAGGAGGGAGTGAATGAATTCCTATCTTTTTTATGAGGATTAATTTTTTATTAGATGGTAGTGGCTGTTTTCATTTGGTCTTTTCTCCTTTTTAGCCTTTTTTTCCCCAAGCTTCCCTCCCTCTCTGCTGCCTCTTGCTTGAGCTTGAATGGTTCTGACACTAAATGACCATTTGATGAGTCTTTCCTCACCATCCCCCCATGTCTAATTTACCAGGGAGTGCTCTTGATGTGGGTGGTACCCCTCTCATCAGGGTTTTAGAGAGACTCAGCAGCTCACAATGATGCCCATAGGCAAAGGGCATGGTACCAAAAGCGTGGGGGAGCTGTGCCAGCGCAGCTCAGACTTAGCTTAAAGTGGTCCTGAAATTTTGTCTGGGGGTTCTTCCTGCAGCTTGGGAGACTTGCTTAAATATATTTTAGATTAAAGGTGATCAGTATAAAGTTGCATTTATTTATAACAGCTTTTTAAAATGGTATTTGCAGATATAAGTTATCTTACATATTGAAATGTGTCCCTGTGTGTTTTTGCATCAAATTCTAGAGACCAGTATAAGGCATGCAGATATAGGACTGCATTTTTCAATGAGAGCAAAGGGCACCAGAAGTCACTGATAACATCTATCTTTCTTTCTTTCTTTCTTTTTTTTTTTTTTTTTTTTTTTACATTTGCCATCTCTGCAGGAGAAAATGACTCCAAAACCAAAGCAGTTTGTTGCTTTCTGATAATTTGATAATTTGGTTCCTTGTGTTCTTTGTTTTGGCATCAGTTCTGATGTGTTCTGTAAACAATCCTTGATAATATAAGGATTTGTAAGAGTTGCAGTGGTTTTAGTGCATCAAGGTTTTAGAAACTCTTCTCAGATTCCTCAGTTGCTCTGTTATGAATTTTGAAGATTATACTGGTGGTATATGCATTAGTGTTATATAAAACACATGCATATTAAATGCAATGTGAATATATTTTGCCTTTTCTGAAGAGATTTGGAATAAACAAAAGCACTTGCAACTGAACATTTGAATGTTTTGATGGAAAAGAACCTAAAACCACCTTATTGCAAAAATGTGTAGTAGCTGAACTTAGTGCATCCCTCACCTCAGTTACTTGCTTAGTTTAAAAGGTCAAATAAATTAAAAGACAAATTAATGTTAACATGTTGGTGAACTACATACTGACTTTAATTGTAACTGTAAAAACAGATACCCCGAGGCAGGTTTAAGCAGTGGCAACTAACATTGTTATGATAGCCTCAGGAAGCAAGTGTAACAGGATGTTTTGTAATAAAACTGTAAAACAATTAAAATAGCTACACAAAGGATGCTGCTTTTTCGCCTGTCCAGAGGAAAGGGCTGCAAAGGGAGTGTCAGCCAGTCACAGCATCGCAGTTGTTATAAATTGCCATCTACTTTTGGAAGGGGCAAAAGATGGATAACAAAGTCGACAAGTAAATACATGCTACATAAATATGCATAAATCCATTACCATCTGCCACATTGTCCAATTTGACTGGGGTGTCTACCACATAAATCAGTTTAAAGCAGTTTCCCTCAAGCAATATTTTCTGTAATGAATGGTTGAAAGATCTACATTCTTGGGTTGTGACTGTAGTTCTGGTATATAATATGGAAAATACCGTATTTACCATTTTCTCAAAAAAAAAAAAAACGTAGTTGAAAGATTTATTTGACTGTGCAGCTACTAAACTTTGCATTAGTCTTTGGAAGCCAAGCCAGGAAGTTAAATTATCTGGCTTTTTGCTTGGCTAGGAATTTTTAGTGGTTTATTTTACACAATCGCTTCTACGGACATTAAGTAAAGATTAGAAATATCAGTCTGCAAATGTGCTGGTTTTGTATCCCAGCATTATGGTCATTTAAAATGATAATTTTTCATGAAGTTTCATTCCTTGCTTGGTAAGCAAACATAGCTCATAGTGCTGCTGTTTATTCTTTGCATTGTCACTGTGATATGTCTCAGTTTAGGTCCCAGTAATTTTATTTTTCTGTCCTGTATGTGTACAGCACACTTATATTTAATCTTTTATCCAGATGTGGCCTCCTTAGACTCAGCTTGTGCAGTTTTCCTACATCCTGTTCTGGATTTCTCCTGATGGCTGCAGCTATGAAGCCCCTGTGCTGGGCCCGGCATTCATCTGGGCTTGGTTTCTTTGACACAGAGCCTGCCTTGCCCTGCTCTGGCCCCAGTGGGAAGGGGCCCCACTGAGAATGGGGCTCAAGACCCAGCTGGCTTGTCTTCTGTTTTATGGCATACCAAATAGATTGCACGGGGAGAGATAACGTTTGTGTGTTCATTCTTTAGTGCAAGAAGAAAGTATTATAATTTCCTTGTTTGTTTGCTTATTTATAGATTAAAGCAAAAGTGGTGAGTCTTTTTTATGTACACTGATATTCCTTTTTCTTCCCTCCACTCCATTCCTACTCTAGAGATCTGTAATTATTACTGAAAAATTTTATAGTATTCTGATGAAGAGTATATATTAAGACTTTGCATCAAGATGCTCTTTCTTGTGGGAGGTGTTAAAATGCTCATTTGGGATGGAAAAAGATAAATTTGGAGTTTTGTTCTTATAAAGAAACTGGCCTGAGATTGTATATGCAAGAGCCTGATAACCCATCTTCTCTCTGCAAATATTTGCCTCTGTTAAGTCAAAGGTCAAAAATATAAACTGCCTGTCAGGTTAATTCAGTGGAGTTTTGTAAATCACTTAAGTATTTTTGAGTCTGTATGGCTAGGTGTCCTTTAGTAGGTTAGGAATCCAACTTTGCATTTCTGTTTTCTAAGAAGCACAGGTTTGTAATGTAAGAAAATCACAATACTGTATTAAAATTATTGCAAAAACAGTTTATAGGTAATACTGAAACATTTCTTTTACATGGTAGAGATTCTGTAGTGTTAGAAAAACAGCTTCTAATAAACACACAGCTTCACTCCTTAATGGAAGAGAAATTTAATGCTAAAACTAGAAACGAATCCACTTGGGAAAAAAGTGTGTAAGTGTAAGATTCATTTTCACTTCAGATTAGCTGCCTTAAAGATAGGGCATCACACACAGGCTAGTTATCCAGCCTTTCAGCTCAGCCATGGAGGGGAAGGGTTCCTATAGATAAGGACTCATATCATTTAAAGAGAAGTGTCCAGTAAAGGTGGGATATGTCTCCCCTGGGAGGGCATACAAAATAATATGGTTTTGTGTCTGTAGGGTAGTGCATGAATCTCAGTGTGACATTTTTTGTGTACGTGAGCTGGAAGGAAACAGTGTGCTCAAAATGAAAAAATATCTCTGTTTTTAAGGTAAAATATTAATCTACAGCATGCTAATTCTCAGGTGGGCTTAGTAACAGCTGGGATATGATTTAAAGTAAAGATACTTGTTAAAACAAACAACCCCCTCACTTAAATACACACCTTAAGTCTCTGTATGTTCTTTATTGACATGAAATAATAGACCAAAGTATAAAGGTTTGTTTGAGAAAGGCTGCTTTCTGATCTAAAGCTACTCTTTCATCAGTTCTGTGTGTTGGATGCGTTCCTTTGAGCACATTTTGTATGTGTTTAGAGGAGAAAAGATAGTCTGGCAACTCTGTATCGAGGCAGGAAACCTATTTCCAGAGCTGCCTCAGGCTTCCTGTCCTGCTAAGGAACTGATCCTGCTAACCAGAGCTGGAAAAAAAAAAAAAAAAAAGAAAAAAAAAAAAAAAGAAGAAAAAACCCCAGGAACTTTTAGTATGCAAGTTTTAAATTAAGTATTTTTGCTACTGGCCCTCTTTTTCAGAAGATCTAATACTTACCTTCCTGGCAGGATTTTCACAAGGTGAATTTTTTGAAGCCTCAAGTGCTTTCTTGCAGGATCCTGTATAGGTGTAGAAGATAACTTTTCACTGTTGCTGCACTCTTATTCCTCAAGCAAGACTTGAGGAAATTTGTGCAGGGTGCCAACCTCTGAAACAGCCTTTCTCTCTGCTCTTAATAATGAAGTAAAGGGATGAAACCTTCCTTAGAATTGAGGTAATTCGTTATTATTTTCAAACAGAGATGGCAGGAAATAAGAGGAAAACAATTGCTCTGAAAACAATTTGAATGTTGCTTCAGACAAATAAAAGACTGAGGCAGTGGCTGACCTCTCCTGACAAACAGCTGGAGCCAAAAATGGCCATGGAGTTGTCGCTTAAGGACTTAATGGAGGAGATCTTTCAAATCAAAGAAACAGTAAACAAGGTAGATGGAGCTTTAACAGAGGTTAAAATTGAGATAGCTCAAATGAAAGTCAGGCAAAATGAAATTAAAGAAAAGGTGAATCAACAGTTCCGCGTGTGTGAGGATGAATTGCTTACGTTAAAAGAGACTTCTAATCGAATCGGCTTTCTGGAATGATCTTTGAAGAATCGGGAGAATAAAAGGAGGAAAATCAAATTTGAGACTGGATACCTAGAAAAGGCTTGAAGGACAGCACCCAGGGGGAGATTTTGAAAATATTGCACTGGAGCTGATAAAAGTGAATGCCGAGAGAGACCTCTGCAGCAAAAGGTTGCACCTCAGCTCCCTCCTGGGTGTCTGGTAGATATCAGCCCCTTGGATCACAAACATTGTGCTCGCCTTGGTCAGCAGATGACAGTGGTAAAGTTTCCTACTGTCAGTTTTTTCAGAGCACTCTCACTAGACCGTAGCTGGACACAGGCTATCTGCCACTGATGGTTTTACAACCTCCCTGAATGTGAGGCCTGATTTATGGCACCCTAGTGAAATTGGGGTAGGTTACTGCATAACAATACAGTAATTATGGGATGAACCAGTTGGCCTGGCTTGGGACTCAGGAAAAAACCTTTTCCTAACACTACAGAATGCAAAGGAGTTGAGTTCTGTAAAACTGCCCTCGCCTCTGAAATGCAGTGATGACCTGCTTAGGGATTACTGTGCTCACTGGTAGTTCCCTTTTGCTACTGATTCAGTCAGGGTGGTGAAATAATGGAGCATATGAGGAAGAGTGATGGTCTGTGGTGCCTGGTTCTTCACTGATGAAATATTCCATCAGCAGAAAAAGTCAGGATATTCTTGTAGGTTCAGTTTGAATGGGGTCAGGGCGCTAAGAGTTGAACCTCAAGTGCTTGGCTTGCAGCTAAGTAGGACAAGTACAAAAATTAGCGAGAAAGGAAAGTTTTACCTCCCTGCAATGCTGCAGAAGGTAAACATATTTGAAATACCTAGGCAAGGAAATGGTGGGATGAAAATCTAAAATTAAGGTGGAGGCAGTGTTGTTCTTTATCTTGAAGGAACAGCTCGTCATTAACTAGTTGCCCCCCTTAAGGATGCCATAATAAGAAAGTTATATTTCAGTTCAGTGCTAGTGTTTTGCTTGTCCTTGCAGATTTCTTATTGCATGCAAGAATCTTCAGTATTCCTTTTCTGATTTATTTGCTTTTGAATATTTTCTTAATTTTTTTTCTGGCATTGACAGCAGTAGTTTTTTCTTTTGATTCTTCCATTTTCAACTAAAGTGGGTGAACTGCTTTAGGAAAAAGTAGGTAGTGATTCAAATTTTTAGTCATACTAATGAAAATGTTTTGCTAACCTGGCATTCATTTTTGTTTTCATCTTTGTTTCTCATGATTCATGCTGAAGTATGTGTCACAAACTATCCTGTATAGAATCTATTGTTATGTAATGTTTGGAAGTTTTTTTCACTGTTTTTTTTCCAGCCCAGTAATGGCAGACAAATATTGCAGACACAAATCAGACGTTAGGCTTGACTGTAAGTTTTGGGTGCTGACATAAATCAAGTGTTCCAGTTTCTTTATATAAACTAATTATTTGCAACCAGGCTGGATTCTTGGGCAAAGTATTAATTTTGCCATTGTGAAGAGAAAGTTCTCGAGTCGTGAAAGATGGTAAACAATAGTTGATGGAGGCAAAGGAGAAAGCTCTGAGGAGCTGCTCCTTGCCCTGTTTCTTGGTAGGGTGATCACCATTATATCCTCCTACAAAATACAAGACAACCAATTAGGAGTGTTGTGGAACGTGATTCTACTTCACCCCACTGGTGAAGTAGGATTTTTCCTACTGGAGCAGCTTGAGGATTTAATAGTTGGGAAATCCATTGTTAACAACTGTGCCAATCTGAATGGCTGAGTGAGATTTTACTTCACTCAATCAGTCTGGTTAAAATGAAAGTTGCATCTGTCTTTTCCTGGAGATTCTGAATTGCATTTTTTAGTGTGTCATGTAGTGGTGGTCCCAAAGAAGTTGAGAGGGTCATGAGGACATGCAGCACTATCTTACAAGAAGGTACTGCTAAAGGTGAACTGCAGTGATGAACAATTGTGAGAATTTAAAAAATAAGCTTGAAATATTTGTGTAGATTGGTTTGTTTCAGGGAAGAGCTACAAAGCATATTGTGGGTTTGGGAAATGCGATAAAATGCTGTGCTTACAAAACCAAAGACTTCACAAAAATCACTTTTCTGAAAGGGTCACAGGAAAGGTCAGTACATTTCTAGGTCTACATTTGTAGGATGATCTTCTAATAGAGAATTCTTTTTCTTGTTTCTTTCTCTCTGCTCTTAACTTGCAGGGAATGCAGTCTCTTGAGTGCCTTGAATGTCGACATCAATCGAAATGTTTTTCCTTTCGGTTAATTGGCTTCTAGGTTCGTGTTCCACCTTGCACCATAAATAGATTTCGGTGCATCTCTCCTAATTTGGATAGGTACCCTGGGTGAAGTATTTTAAGAAACTTTTGTTGTTCAGATACTTCTGAAAATAAAATACTAGCATAGGATTTCCTCATCTGGATCTTGACTTCAGTGTGTGAAACAAGATTGTGGTAGGTAGAAATTTGCCATTTTTGTTCCACTCTCTGTTTACAGGCAAGTTGCCCTGTACCTGTCTGTCTGTCTACCTATAGAGGTGAGTGTGTGTATAACACTACACTAGATATATATTTGCATTACATAGATTTAATGACAATAGACACCAGGGCTGTACTTAAAATCCTGGGAACTCTTGTAGCTGCAATAGCCAAGAGTATAAGAGGCCAGGTGATGTTAGACAGCTTTTCCTTCTCTTCTTACTGGTCATTACTGTGAGAACAGCAACTCTGCAAGGTTTAGATCCTTTCATTAATATATAAAATGTAATATTTTTTTAAAATTCAATAAATCATATTCAGACTGTATCACTGTAGTAGTATCTGTTTGAATTGCTTGTATTCTAGAGCATTTGGGAAGTTTTTCATGGTAGCCTTACCCTGCATCAGTGGCTAGAAGTGCTTTTGAAATTAACTGTCCAGGTTTCATTCCATGACACAATTGTGCCCACAGGATAGGCACATCACTAAAAAGGGCTGTCCTCTGCACTCCTCAGCAGTGGGGTGAAGAAAACCCTGCCTGGTGTGTGCTGAGTGCCTTGGCATGGGTGGTATGAGTGCCCTCGGTCCAGGAACCACTGACAGCCTCCTCAGTTCTCAGCTGAAAATGCAGGAAGGGTCTGACAGCACTTAAGGAGAGCAAGCATTCTCTCACTTGATGTAACTGAGTTAATTTCCATCTGGGTATGGGCTGAGGCTCTCGAGGTTGCTGAAGGACTGGAGAGACTGGCTGAAGCTGCCGTGTCTCATTTGTCCCAGCTGCCATGGTCAGGAGGCACCCTTGAATATGGATATGGCTCCAGTGGATGCTAATCTTCCAAAGCAATGAACTAATTTTCACATCCAGTGTGTCTGTGTAGACAGCACATCTCAAAGAAACTGGGTATGGTGCTGTTCTTTTTTGGCTTTTTTTTTTACTGGTACAACTGACTCATTTTGAGGCCAGCTCACGATGGGCAGGAGATGTTTTTCTAAGTTATATTTATTGTAATGTTCATGTGCAATGGCTGCATAATCTTCAACTTCAGTGAATGCTTTATTTTTTCCTCCTTCCCTTCAGCGTGCTGCAAAGTGACAGCTTGATAAACAGACCAATTTGTTTGATTTTGATATTATGAGCTTTCAAGGAAAAGGCAGTATCAGCTTGCACTGGGAGATGTTCCTATTTTATGTCTTATGCCGAAGCACTTTTAAGAATGGACGTTGGCATAGATAAAAGAACACTGCCACCAGGAAAGGCCTGCTGTTGAATTTTTTTTATTTTAAGAAAATGGTCCATTTTTGTTCACATGCAAATAAATTGCTAATTTTATTCAAGATGAAGGAGGTGGATTTAAAATAAGAAATGGTACTTCTGAAAGTCTTCAGCGACACTGTGCAGTATCTCACTGAATAGCAGAGGCCTGTCAAGGCAGACAGGGATGTGTTTATCTGTATTTTTTTTTTTCTGAGCAGACTTTATTTGTGTTTCATTTTCCAAGTGGCACTGTAATTTTTTTTTTTGGTTTTATGAGTTGTGCTTTCCAGTATGGTGTCATTGCTTGGTGCTTCACACTGTAGAGAGAACAGCTGGGTTAATTAAATAGATATGTCACAGCACTGAAGCCAGAGCCTGCTGCCATTGTACACAAGCAGCCAAGAGTTACAGTAAATAGAGACTCACAGAGGCATTAGCAATGCAATATCAATTGTAGTAAAAAAAAACCCAAACAAGCTGTAGTATGAAGAATAGTAGAACAAAATGATGCTTTGTGTGCATAAATTACAAATAAGTATAGATGAGGAGAACTGTGCATTTGTGATCTCATAAACTGGTTATTATTGATTATGATAAATTAATAAGCTGCATTTCAGGTAAATGTTAGCAGTGTCAGTATGGAATTTATGGAGGATTTTCTTTCCCGGTAGCATTACAGCACCATTACTGCCCCATTTTTCTTATCTTTACCTTCTCTTTTTTTCCCCCCTCCAATATTGAGATATCTTAACATATGAATCCTATAACATTTTTATAAGGAGATTTGTTAACTCTGTTGTGTGGAACAAATTTGGTGACATTGTCCTTTGTGAGCTTCCTATCTACTCTCAACTATGAAATTCATACACCACAGCCCCTACTTCATCTCTGAAACACTAATGAAGGACTCTGTGTGTTTAAGATCTGCTCTGCCATTTTCAAAAGTGGCTGAATTTCATCACTGGCAAAATACACCTTTTATATCTGTTCCTTGTGTTCATGATGTTCAGGTTAGCTATAAGTACTGAGGACAAAATGTTCCATGGCTTTGGGTCATTGCAGACCCAGTGATGTACATGTGCTGTAAACTGAGGAGACAAGAGGTCATCTCAATGAGTATGATGGAATTTTTTACTAGGTTGCAGATTTTTTCCCCCACAAATGGATCAAAGCTCACTTTACAGCTGCTGGTAGGGCTACTGGGGACAGCAGCAAAAGCCAAACCTCCAGAAAGGATGGATGGAAAGTAAATCCCAGCACAAGTTCCTCTCAGTGGTTTGGATGATGATTGGCAGGTTTCCAAGGAGCAGATGGTGCCAGCAACATTTTGTTTATTTGTGAACTACTTGCAGCATTGCAGAGCAAAGGCAGTGTAGAGCTGGTCAAAAAGGCAGTACTGCCATGGCAGAAAATGGGATGAGTCATGGTGGCTGCTGAATTACACCTTGGAAGGAATTCTTGGCTACTATTGACCTGTTGTTCTTAGCAGGTAACAAAATAGCCACATAAACTTCTGCAATAAAAATCTTCCAGAATGTGATAATAATAAGGAACTATTATTTTAAAGTCAAACTCTCTTGTGCATGATATGAGGATTCTCAAAGCAAGTGGAGCTGTCAGACATCAAATCTCAAGATGTTTTTTGGAGAATCTCTGTGTTAACATATGAAAAGCCAAATGAGAAATCTCAGTGCTGAGACTTGCTAGCTATGGGGCTGTAGGAGCTGGTAAAAAGCCTTTCTTTTATGGAGTCCTCAAATTCTTGTTTTAAATGCATGATTTGAAAAGCAAACGCTAAAACACAGACTCGGGTCTCAGTTCTCCAA
This sequence comes from Melozone crissalis, assembly GCF_028551555.1. Classification (NCBI taxonomy): domain Eukaryota; kingdom Metazoa; phylum Chordata; class Aves; order Passeriformes; family Passerellidae; genus Melozone; species Melozone crissalis. The sequence continues at coordinate 39,404,489 of NW_026535794.1, forward strand.
GCTGCCAGATGTGAGTAGCTGTCTGCACATAATCCCCTGGAAACAGGGAGGTGGAATACTGGCAGTGGCTTACACAGTGCTTCTCCTGTCTGGCATCCATGGCCACCTACCCATCATCTTGGGGACAGGGCTCTCCTGTCTGGGGGACAGTGGTTGGGATGTCTGCAGTGCGTAGTCACCAAGACAAGGCTCCTTCATGTGCAGAAGTGTTCTCTGCTCATCCCTGCTCAGCTTCTGTTTGGAAATATGTGCGATTAAAGCCACTAAGGATATCCAAGGACTTTGGGTGGTTAGATATGAAAGAGTTCATCTTAACATGTTACATTGTCTAGACAGAGGATGGGCCTTGGGAGGTTTTGGTGGGGTTCTTTTGCCTATAGTTGTCATATTTAAATTGAACACTCTGCAAAGGTGACTCTTTTGCAAAACGTGCTTTACAAAATTATCCAAATTTGTTATTAGTGGCCATAAGTAACAAAAAGGAGCAATACTAGCAGACAGAATTATTCATGTGGAGGGATGAACATTTGAGTATTGTGATGTCGGTTGTAGGCACATGGGTCTTCTGTTTTCCTACCTGTTTTGTGTTCCATGAAAAATTATGGTAATCTCAGAGGCAGTTGAGGCAGTTTATCCCATCTTTTCTATGGAAAGAGCCAAGTTAGAGAAACCAAGCCTGAATTTCCAAGGAGTGGGGAAAACTTGAGACTATTACTCCTGACTCTTGTGGGAGTTTCTTCTTGTGTTTAATGGACAAAATAAAATACTTTAATTCAGTGTAATCAATTTGTAGCATTGACCTATTATGATTAAGTTTTTCCAAGAAGCTAAGGGGTCTTCAGTTCACTTGTACCCTCCCAAGTGCTTTAATCAGAGATGCCTTTGAATTTCTTTGACATTAAGCACAGTTTGTGATTATATGAAGTTAGATAGGCTGAGGAGAGGTGGAAGACAAGTGTTTTATATCTTTGAGCAATTTCTGTTTCTGGAGTCAGACAGCATTTTGAATTAAGATATTTTAACATGGTTTTTACTACTGTGGTAGGTGCTGTAACTTGTACTGGACTTCAAGTTTATATTCCCCCCCACCACCCCTCAGTTCACATCTGTAGCAAATTTGAGTGCGCTGTCCTACACATTACACTGAGTTGTGTCTTTGGACATGTGATACAGCATGAGATTATTCAGTGTGACAACACTTAACCTAACATAATTCAGTTCAGTGCACTGAGAAATAGAATGATAGAATATTTTTTTCCCTAGGATTGGTACCCATCCATTGTCACTCAAATCACTGCCGATTATCTGGCAGGAGCATAAGAATATAGGACTTGCCATACCAGATCAAACCAGTGGTCCATCTAAGAAGCTGTCCTTTCTCTTGAGACAGGCTGGAGTTGGGTATTTAAAACAAAAGTGCATATAACCCTGCAATAAACTTTCAAATAATGTTGTAGGGTTTTTTTAAAAATCATGTCAGTAGATTTTGGTCTGTGCTGTGTAGCAAAAAGGCTGAAATCCTTCATGTTTCCTAAATCTGCTCTGGCGCAACACTTGATTTTCATGTTATCTATCTAAACCTTATCTGAATTTTGCTGTGCTTTTGATGTCAGTGTGCTGTGGTAGCAGTGCATTCCACAAATTAATTGCATGTTATAAATAGGAATGTCTAATGTCTCATGTAAACCTCAAACATGCCTTCTATTAGATATCTCATCTTAAAGCTAAAAAGGATTCCCATCAGTCCCTACCCTGCAGGACTCTTCCAGTGCCTGTAATTATTCTAACAATTCTTCATATCTATACCTTCTGCTTATCACAAGATCAGATCACAGTATTTAATATAAAGAGTATGCAGTACTATTGTATATATTGTAGCAATACTATTTTTCTGAAACATTTTAATGTTGATATGAAAAATCAAGGGGAAAAGAGGGATGCTAAAAATCAGAATTATCTTTTATATTTTTTATTTCAGATACAGGAAAACGGTGTTGGAATCATTATAGCAGTGAGAGATTGGCTCTAAATGTATGTTGAGCACAGTCAGAGATAGTAAGAGCCCCTTTCACTTTAATGGCCCTTTTTTGCATTTTAAACCAGCACTTCTTTAGGATAATTTGTCCGCTCCTTAAGATTTTATTTCTTCCTGTTCTTAATCAACCTCCTTAAGTTAATTTGGGATTTAAAGTTATACTTAATACAGATCTAACTTAGTAGTTTTCTTCTTCTGTTAGCTCAGCAATCCCAAATGCAGAGTGGATTTTTTTAAGAGATAAAAATCTTTATTTCTGTTTCTATTTGGATGCTTTCTCCATCCAAGTGTTTTTAAGGATTAATTCTCTCTAAACTTTTTCTTTCGTTCCTTTTCCTTCCTTTTCCCCCCTCTTCTCATGTGCGTCATGGACTTGCACTTTTGAAAAATTAATCAAGAGCTGGTAGTCTTGAAAGCAGCGGGCACAGTCTGACATGCCTGGTGCTCATTTGCATCGATGCTGAGGTGTGTGAGCATCTGGAGATCGCAGCAACACCCTCAGCTCCAGCTGCACTCTGCTCATTCCAGTGTCTTTCCAAGGCAGCTGTACCTGTGTGGGAGCCCTTGCTCACCTTGCACAGGCTCTGTGTGGGCCAGGGTGTAAGGACTGAAGTAAATTAGATGGAGGTGTAGCAGCAGCCTGCAGACTTTTAATAAAAGTGTTCTGCTCATGGTGAACAGCAGTGATTTCAGCTCTTGGGGGCAAATGGTTTCTTTCGTAATGTAGTGTTTGACCTATAAATCTGACTGCAACTTTGCTGGATTCTTTTTCTACAAAACTGGCAGTCTCCACTGTCCACTTCCTTAGGCTCTAAAATAAATAATGAAAAGTACCGTAAACACAGGATTTGATATTGATTTTCTGGAGTTTAAGATAATCTGAGGTCTTCAGAGATCAGTATCCTTTACTGTGTCATACACTTATGTATGCTGCTGCTATAAAAATAAATAACTGAAGCTCTTTAAGGTCTAGTTTGTGAAAAAGATGAAACATTTATTGGCCACTATATTTTGAACATTGTATTTCTGAAGCTGAATTTGATGCTTTGCGTCCCATAAAATAAAAATGATGAGATTGAAGGCAGTAATCAAAAGAAAAGGGCTCAATGTGTCATAGTGTTGCTAGAATACATGTGGGTGGTTGAACTGAGCTTTACTTCTAATATACTTTTATAAATTTTTAATGATGGCTAATGAATCAAAAGTTGAGAGGCCTTGGAGATGAGTTATTTATCAAGTTATTTTTTCCTTTTGGTGCTGTGTGCAGCATCTCCCAGATCCCTCGGGTTGCAGGCTGTTTCTAAGATGTGGCTCGCCGTGCAGTCTGCTCCCCATCCAGCATTTTGCATCTCTTTAGCAAATACCAGGGTAGGGTTCAGTGATATTAATTCTGAACTTTTCACAGCAACAGATGTTGGAAAGGCCTGCTAGAGCAAAGCAGGGCTAATTTTGGTTTTGCTGTGGATGTCTGGGCGCTGCTGGGGCCGCGGGGCGGGCAGCGGCGCGCTCCAGCTCTGCCCCGTCCCGCCAGGTGCCGCTGTGATGCAGTGATGCCTGGAGCCGGCCAGGAAACGCAGGGATACACGCTCCCCAAACTCCTGATTAATACAAATAAAAAGGCGAAGGAAATTGCAGCCTGCACCCTGTGACCTCGCCAAGACGTTGTAAGGCATCAAGGAAGCCTTGATGAATCAGGAGCAGCCTCCTAAATATCAGAGGGCTGTGTGGCTCCACAGAATATTGCACTGACTGAGATTTCTACAGTGTGACCGTATTACAGCATCAACTTGAAAAGAGAGGGAGAGGAAATTAAGAAGTCAAGCCACAGAAGTAAAAATAATTCACAGGGAAGTGTCTCAAGCAGCTTGCAGTCAGCGTTGCCTCTCCAAGTGTGGGCATGTCTGCATGGCACAGAGGTGCCTTCAGTTTTCTGCCTGCCCCGAGCACGGTGGTCTCGATTACACAACACGCGTTGCTGGTGGCACTCAGCAGTGGCATTTTGGCAGGGAAGAAATATTGATTCAGATTAAAAGTGAGCTCTCTGTCAGCCACCCAAGTGGAATCAATTGCACTATGGGTTAGGTAAACCAGATTATTCCTTCCTGTGGATCCCCTAAATCTCCAAGCGGTGTGGCAGAAGAAGATTGTATGATGCTGCTTAGAATGGTATGTGTGGGAGAGAAACCCTCAATGCTAGATTTAAATGGCCAAAACCAGACAAAAGATGATGACAATAGGTGTCTTTTAAAATTTGGTGCTGAAATAATGAATTGCTGGGTTGTAGCAATCCCATTTCAAGGAAATGGTCTCCAATTAAATATTAACAAGTAAGGAAACAGCATTGCTCACTTATTAGTGAATCACAGCAAATTAGCAGGTTTTGAATCCTCACACCTGTTTACACTTGTGTGTTTCAGTTTCTTTCTATACCTTTTTGGGAGAATCAGGTTCCTGATAGGAACCTACAGCTATATAGCACAGGAACACCAAATTTTTTTCTTTACCCCTCTCAGATCACTTTCTGATGACAGAAATGTTGCGAGCAGTCTGGCACACCTTCACTTTGTAGCACATCTATTCTGTTAATATTGAGGGAGACTTTGCTTTCCAGTCTAGTCAAACCAACATATTTAAATGGGTAAAGGGAAGGGGAAAAAAAAAAGGAATATGTCTATAACATAATTGCATACTTATAAGTAGCTTGCTTTCCATGTGTGTCAGATATCAAAAAGCTTAATGACAACTGATAACTGGCTGGTTTCTGGCAAAACAGTTCTTTGGCAATACCTCCCAACTTCCCCAGCATTTGACTCTGTATCCCACTCAGTGATGTGTCTAGATGTAGTACCTAATTTTTCTTCCTCTTGCACGAATTATTTCCTGACTTTGTGAAAAAGAGTATATCCAGCTCTTTGCTTTGTCTTTTCATCTAAGTCCATAATGATTTGAGGTCCCATCAGCTTACTGTGCACATGGCTAGTAGGAGAGGCACAACCTTGGAGGTGATTATGTCAGAGCTTGGTGTGATTCACCAGCTAGAACATAAGATATGCTGTTGTTGGGGCATGTATTTGTAATTATTTCTGTATTTTTGTCATAGCATGCTGCTGTAATTCTTGAAAGAATAGGAGTCTATGAGGCAAGGTGAATTGAACCCAAATTTCAGAAAAATCAATTAATGGTGGCAATGGGAAAAATTCGTTTTTTATTGTACAGGCAGAAAGCACCTGAAATGCTGCTTCTGTTGAGATGGAGGAATTTGTAGGAAGAACAGTTTCTAACACACTCTCTTTCTGGTTAGTGTTCTCTTTTCATAACTCTGCAGAATAATAGAGCATGGTAAGGACCTTTGAATCCTATTTCTGGGCATCTTTTAGAGTACATACTTCAGCAGACTGAGAAGGCCTTGCAGGACATGCTCTTTTTCTAGTCTGATAAGGAAAGAAAAAGTAGATGCCATCTTCCAAAATGAGTTACACAGACAGCTAATTGGTAGCATCTTCACTTGTATACTAAATGTTGCAAGTGAATCTATTCCATGTTAATTTATTGTATTTCCGGTTTCAAGGAATCCTGTGTATGAGGGGATGTTAGTCAGACCCAACGTTAATGGACTTGCATCACTTTTAACTGGAATTGCTCATGTGTTAATCCATAAGCTCTCACCATTGCAGTTGCCAGGAAATTGCACTTGAGGCTGCAAGCCTACATGTTACATCTCTTCTGGCAATTATATTTGAAACACTGTATTTTGACAAAATAATTCACGATGTACAACCCTATCAGTGCAACCCCGGCTGCCTGAGTGCAAACAGCTTTGCATTCATGGAGCTGGAAGGTTTAACATACTATAAGTAATTGGGCTGTTGAATGGTTGAAATAGCTCTGACCGGGGTTTTTGTGCCAGACCTTGTTCTCACTGACATAACACAATATTCTGAAGACTTGCATTTCAGTAGGCACACTGCACATGAAAAAGTGTGTGGTATAGGTTAATGGCTGAACTCTTACTAGAAAGTAAACCTTATTGAACTTTATCCTGGAAACTTGACAGTGGTAGCTGGCTGAAGTTAAAAGTGAGCTTTGAAGCCCAAAGCAAAATTACTTTGAACCTGAATGTATGGGATAAATCTCAACTGCTGATCAGAATATGTAGAATATTTTCAGCTATTAATTTTATTTAACATATTAAGTAATTGTTTACTTAACAACAAGTGCAAAAACTTTAGCCTTTGCTGCTCTTTTAGGTGTGTTAAAGTATTGTGAAATTAGGAATTCACGACTGCGGACAGACATGTGGAGCTAGAGGCTCAGCAGACTTTTGAAGTCAGCGGAGTTGCTCAGATTTACACCTTCTGAGGATGTGCCCTATGAGATCAGTGCCAGTCCAGACTTACGTATTCTGGGCCAGGTTTAGTGTATTCTGGGTCAGGTTTAGTGAACCTGGAAGAGTCAGAGAACTTCAGAGTGGGTGTTGTTTCATTTTAAGATTGATTGGACCTTCCTCTATCTATGCTGAGAGCTCCCCATTGTCTGATTACTGGGGGGCATGCATTACATATTTCTAGGATTAATTCAATTTCACTTTCAACCTTCATTCTTTTTCTTCTGAGAAATCAGATGGCTTTATGGAAATTCCCTACTGCTCTCTAAATCCCCGAGTCTCTTTCCTGTTTCTCACTTCTTTAAGGTATTAAGTGTTACTCAACAACATAGAAAAGTTAGCATGTCTGACTCAGTGTGTTTTAATTTCACCGCGTTAAGCATAAACAGTTTTAAAGCCATGTTATTTCAAAGTGGCTATATTTTGCACAACACACTATCAAGCTCAGGGATAAGGTTAGCTGGTATTTGTTGGCTTCCAGCTACATTAAATACTTCAAAAACCCATAACCCAAATGTAAAATTGCATCTTACTGCAATACTGAAGAAGTCTGGCCGTGGAAAATCTCAAGGTTAATGAACTTTCTGGCTGAGGATATTTGCCTTTCCAGCTGCTGAACGTGAAAATTGGAAGTGTGAGCTCCTAGGATATTGGTCCCCAGCCCATAATAAACCACCCTGTAACCTGGACTGACATGGGAGGCCACAGTAATGTTGTCTGCAGCACGCTGCTCGTACAGCATGTGCTTTGTGGGACCACGGGCTTGTTAAGGAGGCTCACGTGAGGTTCCCTTGCAGTGGGGCAGTCCTCAGGTCCATCTGCCCTGAGACTGATGCTGCTGTGCTCTCACTGGGTGTGAGGGAAAAGACAAAGTTCATGTGTCTGGGATAGAGTCTTGCTTTATAATCAGAGGGTCTGTAATGAACTAAATCAGGGAATTTCTGCATCATGTGCATTCAGCTTTTTAGCCTCACAACTGGCTTGCTTTGGGGATAGGTTAAAGAGAAAGATCTCTGGATCCACTGGTCTTGGATACATTATCTGAGATTACAGAAAGGATTATCTGCTCTGAACAGGACCTCTTTATTTTTGTATCCATTAACTTAGTCTCTGTGAAGAAGTTAAGTGAAAGACCATCATCCAAAAATAAAAAAAGCAAAAACCCAAAAAACCTCTTACTGAACAGAGGAGGGCTGTGTTCCACACAGGCATGTTTTCTTGAGAGCCTCATGGGAGTTTTTGTATTAGCAGGGCTCTTGAGTACACACACAAGAAAGGGGTTTTTTTAATACTTAGAATATCTGTATCTTCTGAGCTTGTGAATCTGAGCTGGCTGATATGTTATGGAATATATCATGCAGTTTGAACCAAGCAATCTAATGGAGTGGTTACTGGGAAATGTATATTAGTGAGAACATTAATGTCCTCATTTTATATTGAAACCAGGTTTGACATTGTTTATGTAGCCCATGGCTGAGCAGTGATGTTAGTATGAAAGAGGCAGATTGTTTAGCTGAAAGGAGAGTTGACACTTGTCATGTTTGCATTACTGACATTAATGTTTTATGCACTCAGTGTTTCTAGGACTACTTCTCTGTGTGGGATTATGGCAATTCCTGATCAATTGTGTCTTTGTAAGAAAATATAACCACACATAAAGTAACTAAAATGCAAGGTAGCTCACCACAGCATAAAGACCAACTAGAAGTTTGAAAAGAAAAATATTCCAATAAAAGGGTTCTTGATCAACAAAATTTGAAAGGACTTAACAATTTTACTTCACTAGGATTTAGCTAATGTGTTTGTCCTCGTTTCAGAGCAAGGTGTAAATTCTTTGCATCAAGGAACTGGTTTCAGCTTCTATTGCATGAAGACATATCTCTTGAAAACACCACTATGCAGTTGTCTCTAAGAAGTGGAAGGAGGTCACGTCTAGATGGGTTTGGTTCTCTCTGAGGTGTTGGCAAGGGAAGAAAGTCATCAGAGTGGCTGCTTTGCAATGGCCTCATCCCTTGGTCATAAAACCTCCAAAATGGAATGAAAAATAGAAGTGAAGGAAGGTTTGGCCACTACAGTTAGCACTGATTTGACTAACAGCCATGAATTTATTCTGTGATCAGTATTTTGCAGTGTATTTTTCATTTGTTTCTTTTCCTCCAAGGCAGAAATGCATCTTCTACTGAATTTATTTTCACTGCTTTGTTTTGAAACAGCAGAATTGATCTCAATTATGATTTTTATCTTGACCACCGGTCATGTCAGAGCCTGGCCCAGCTCTTTAAAACAAATTCAGAATTCCTTGTTCTATTGATTGCTGCAAGAGTTCCATCCTGCTCTAGTTCAAGCATGTTTATTTTTAATGGTTGATATTTCCTTGGAGAAATATATTTAGTTCCTATAAAAAATAATTTTCCTACCTGTTTTTATGCTGGAAGGATTCTGAATGCATCCTGCAAAACTAACAATATGCATAGGAGTAGTAAGGAGTAGAAATAATAAAATAAAAAAATCGATGAGCTCTTTTTGTCCCCCACCCACTCCCCCAGTGGCAGAATGACACAAATCCATTTATGCACACACACATTTACACACAAATAAATGGATGAATAGATAGTGTAGATAGAATGAAAGAACCCTGCTATTTTAGATTGAAGTGCCTGTCACTGACATTAATTTAGATGTAGTATTAGGGAGCCTCTTAAAGGTCAGGTTTCCCCTGGAGCGTTAGTTTACCCTGGACATTTTTACAGATGATGTGCTAAAGATGTAATGCATCTAATAACTACATCTTGGCTTCATCTGCTTGATTCATCAAATTCCTTCCTGCTCAATACTGAGTTTTCAGTGACATGTTTTATGTGAAATATTACAAGACAGTATGTTAATGCTGTGTTGATTACAACTGACTTCTTTTTATTTGGAGGTACGTAAAAAGTAAAGCTCGTTTATTGCCTAATGGTCTTGGCCTATGGCTCCCTGGAAATAGAGGGCCCCTCATTTTTCAATTAAGGAGAGGTGGTTATGAATGACAGCTGCCCTCTCCTGGGAAAGGTGACATTCAGATGCTGGTGCAGCAGCATGACTACCCATGCAGCCAGGTTTATCATGTTGCTATATATAGAGCCAAATAATACTTGCTGGGTTCATACAAAGCCATAGGTGGTTAAATGCATTGATATCACAAAGACACAGCCTAATTCTTTCTCCTGTTCTGTGATCTCTTAATAGTACAGATGCTTAATCCTTTTTAAAGAGATCTTCTAACTTGATCGTGAAGACTATAGTTGACCAGAAACCAGAGCAGGGCAGCTCTGAGGTTAATAGATCTGTTTGCTTTAGAGCAATCAGTTTGTCTTTTCTACTTGATATGAGTATTTTTGTAGTGTTACATTTGTGCTGAGCTGTATGCTCTGGGCTTGTGAAAAAGAGCTTTGTACAAAGATGAGGGCACAAAAGATAATTTTTAGAAACAAATTGGTACTGAAATTAGTTGGATGAGAGTGGCATGTGCCAAAGAGCTGGCACTGACACAGTTCTGGAACTCGCCTGGTTTCACCTCTCCATCACTGACTCTCTATGGTATGTTGCCCATCTGAAGAATGAGTTTTAAGGTTTAAAAACAAGCAAATGTAACATCCACCCCCAAGAACTCTTAAGATCATCACAAGGAAATGATATATGGGTGAGAAATGTTGCAATTTCACCAGGCTGAAATATTTTTTCTGTGTCGCAGAGCTGGAGCCGTCCATTTCTGCACTGTCAGCCACCGTGTAGGCCATGAATGGGCTCTGCATCCTCCCTCTGAATTGCAGATTTCTCACTCTGTACCATCCTAAAGGAGGGCTGGTTTTCGTCTACACTGATCCCACTCATCTGGTTTTCCCTTACACCCAGGTGAGGACAAAAGCAGTGCAGTAACAAGGAGCTATGGTAGTGTGCCCTGAAAAGCACCCGCACCAAATTCATTTACTTTAGTTTGGGCTGAAGACTAGGCTATGTGTTCTTTGTCCAGACTTTGTTCTTAAACTCTGAAGCAAAGCACAGCCTCGCCTTTGTGGGTTTTTTCTTTTTCCTAGAACTGCCTTTTGTATGTATTGGCAGGAAAATAGCATTGCTCTTAAGGATCTCAAAGTCATTTCTGCTTCTGCAGCCTTGAAGGTGCAGTTATATTAAAAGGAGAAAAAAAGCTTTTAAATGTTGAAGCAGTTTCTAAAATAAAGAGGTTTGAATTTATGATTGATTTCGAAGTGATCTGTGTTTAAACTTTGAATGGGAATAAAATAGTGTCTTGTTCAAATATTGAACTAGTTTTAAAGTTAAATGGCTCGAACATAGAACTCTCTCATGGGAAATTGTATTCTCATTTCAGCCTCCGACTTCTCTTGTGTACTGTACTATACCTCATTGTAGTCATACACCAGTGTTTGCTTAGGCTGTACTGAAAAACTCTCTGATATGATTTTATTAGTTGATTTTAAAAAAAGCAATAACATACCAAAAGTACACTGAAAAAATTAATAGGGGCAGATGTTTTTCCGTGGTAATGGAAATTCAGCAGAATGATGTAAGCAAAGACTTAGGGTAGCTCTTTAAAGGAGAAGATTAGGGGAGATAAAAGAATTAAAAACCATTGACACGGAGATGTGGTCACTGAAGTATGGCATGATGCGTGAGAACAGTGTAATTGGAGAAGATTATTCTCTAGAGCTTGGCCAGTAAACAGACAAACAAACCATTACCTGTTATTGCTCACCAAGACACTCTTAATGTTTTGGGGTGGTGGTTACTCTTTATTGACTGTCCTGCTGTAAAAGTTATTGGTTGTGACTCACGTAAGAGGCCCGCAGTTGTATTTTATAGCATGTGCTGTCAACTTATTAATGTGGTTGTGTCTTTGAGTGGGTTTGGTTCTCTGGCTTGGCTTTCCCATTCAGCTGTATAAGGGCTAATGAAAATCTTACATCAGGAATGGGGGGAGCTGCATTCAAGGACTAGATAAAATGCAGCATAAATAATGGTATGTTGTCTTACTGACCATAACATTAAGATTCCCAATGTATTTTATAACCAAAAAGGCTTTTCAGTTTCTTAACTCTTGAGGGCATAATTATGTGTGCTGACTAATTGAGTTTTTAGACAGTTTTGCACATTCTCAGAGCACATCTTTCCTCGATGTGGGATTGTGCAATGGATCAACTTGACATTGATAGTGCTGTTGGTTTGACCCACTGTTTGGTGTCAGCCAAAGCTGGAGCAGAAGGCAAAGCTGCAGGTGAGCTGATCTTGCTGCTGAGCCCATCCCCATTGCAGCAAGAAATGGATCTGTGAGAGCTGGACATTCCAGTGGCAAATCCAGTGTGTTCTAAGAGTGTATCTTCATGGCTGCAGGCAAGGGGCTTGAGGGTAAACTGTGAGTGCAGTTTTAGATAATGGTGTGAAAAATAATCTCTGCCTTGGTCAAAGTTTGATGAACCCGTAGAGGAACTGAGTTTTTTGTTTATTTACATTTTTAATGAACTTGAACCACTGGAAGAGGAACTCCATTTTATGTTTGAGTTGAACTGGGGGAGGTGAGCATAATGGCAAGTTTTCAAAATTTGAAAGTAGGAAATATTTCTTTTAATAATGTAACTTTATAAGACAGCTAAAAAAATTCTTAGGAACTTAATGCACATTTTAAGAACTGTGTTTATGATTGTTTTTAGACTGTGGTGTACAACTAGTAGAGAATCAAAGGAAGCTTTACTGGAACATGCATACATCCATGCAGACATAGCTGAGAAATTACAGTAAATATAGAGAATCTGGATAACTGTCTTATTCCAAAAGAGAAACAAGTTATGGTCAGTGGAGGCTGTCTAATCAAACACTGCTATTAAGCCACAGAAGCCATCTATTCTGCAATTTTAATAAAACAAGAGACATGGAAGAAGCTGACAGTGGGAGCTCTATGTTAGTCAGTGAAGAGAATGGTATTTATTGGAATAAACCCCCACTCTTTCTATTACTAGTGCATGTGCTTCCTTTTTTTAATCATGAAGGACCTCGGAAATCTTCACATTTATCATGTTCTGTCAACTTTGAAACAGTCAGTAGGCCATCAGGCAGGTTCACTGTCCTCAGGTTTTCTCATCTGATGGAGATTCCTTGGAATTCAGTGAAGCTACACTGATCTTTACCCATTCTAGTTCTAGCCCCAGACTGTGTGTGTGTTCCTGTGTGTCTGTATGCACCTATACGTGCGTGTGGGTATGCACACACAGTGCATGCACGTTTACATACACTCTCCAGGAGCTGGACCACATTGAGGGAAGAGAAGGAAGCTGGTGAAGGCTGTAGAGCATAATTCCTATGAGGAGCAGCTGAAAGAGCCCAGGGGCTGTTTTGCCTGGAGAAGAAGAGGCTCAGGAGAGACCTTAGCACTCTCTATAACTACCTGAAAGGAGGTTGTAGCCAGGTGGGGGTTGGTCTCTTCTCCCAAGTAACAAGCAGTGGGATGAGAGGAAATGGCCTCAAGTTGCACCAGGGAAGGTTTAGATTGGATATTAAGAAAAAATTCTTTACAGAAAGGGTTGTCAGGCATTGGAGCAGGCTGCCTAGTGTGGTGACTGAATCACCAAGCCTGGAGGTATTTGAGGGATGTCTAGATGTGGCACTTAGGGACACGATTTAGTGGTGGGCTTGGCAGTGCTGGGTTAATAGCTGGACTCGATGATCTTAGAGATCTTTTCCAACCTGAATGCTTCCATGACTCTATGAAATACATTGCGAAAGACTTCATGTCTGGAAGACTCATAAGAACATGAGGCGTAATGTGAAACTCCCAGAAAGCTGTCACTGAGGACATTCCACAGAAAAGTCAGCGCAGCAGTTTTTGAAAGTGTTTTAGCTGTGCTGAGCACACCCCCAAGGCCTGGGAGTGCTCCTGCGCCACGCGTGGCCGTGCCACATATGTCACTGGGTGTTCTTGGATCCCTTTGCTGGCCAAGACGCAAATTTGGAGAAACAAATCCATTTGAGATAAAAACACCGGAAAGTTGTACTAATGAAATCTCAAAAAGGAAAGCAGAGATTTAGACATGTGATGACAAAAATGATATATAGTTTGTGCAACCTTAACTTCACCTTAGTTAAGATTTCTTTTCTTTTTTTCCCTTCCATTTTTACTTTTTTTTTTTTGGTAGGGAGTGGATTTATAAAATAAAGTACTGTATGGATGAGTGTAATCCAGTGAATGGTTTATGGACACACTCCTCCAGGGAGTGTTATAAGTTCACCTCTGAGTGCTAGATTTTGCATTTGGATCTCTGATTTAACTGCAAGAGGTGTAAAAACTGATGCATCGAGCCAACTCCCTACTGGTTGCACATCTGAGACTCAAGTGCTTCATTTGTTACTTTTAAAGCTATAGTAAATAATTTTAAACATGAAGTGAGGGATGTTTTTTCTCTCTCTCTTTTTTTAATTTTTTTTTTTGGTTTTGTGTTATTTTGCTTTGTTTTAGAAGGCTTATTGTTTCAAATAAAGGAGGACAACTTTAAAGCAAATAAAACATTGGATGATATTGTTAGAAATTATATTGGCTTCAAACCTGTTTGTTTGAAACAGTAGCTATATTGTATATTTTGGTAACTTTAGTGACTTTTGTTCTTCTTCTATCTCTTTTTGGGGGTCAGCCATCACAAATGCAGAAGCTATGCAGATCTGGAGATAGGCTACTTTTTGTTGGATGGGAAGGGTGGGCTGAATTAATACTAACATTTAGGCTGCTGGCAGCACCACTGGTGCCTCAGAAGAAACAGCACAGCTGCAAAAGCAGAACAGATTCACAGAGTTTAGGGTCAATGATAGTGATTAGTGTTAGTTATTATTATTGTCATAGTTACTTTACTTTGTAAAGTATTGTATCCCAGTTGTATCCCAGAGTGGGGTTGGTGGTCCATGAGAAGACTCTAAGTTCTATATTCAGAAGGTTTGGCATCTAACTGGAAGGCTTAATGCACATTTGAGGGGAGACCACTGTGCTTTGGTGGAGAGAACATAGTAAGGATTATGGATACAGAGTAAATTAGTTGCTTCCTTTGGGTGTGCATTTGTCTTTAAATGTTAAAAATGCATGGGCAGGCTTCAGAGAGACTGTGGAAGGCCTTCACAGTGAGGTAGGATGTGAGAAGGACTTTTGGTATGAATTTTGATGATATGAGGATGTACAATAACATGGTGCTTTGTGTACTAAGGTTCATGGAAGGTCAAGGTTTTTGAAGGTTGGTATTACTGCAGGGATGGAAGAAAAAGAAGAAATACACTGATAGAGAGATGTCAATGAAAAATGTATTGGTACCCTCTATTTATGGCTTTAGCAGCCCCCAAGCTTTTCTTGCAAGACTTAAATGTCTTTATCTGGAGAACCAATGCAATGAGAACTCCTCACTGTCTGGTAGCAGCCAGGAATAAAGATAGATACGTGAATGTAGGCTGATACAGGAGAGGAAGGCAGCTTGTGCATCACCAAGTTTTATCCCCTGCTGTTGCTGGATACTGAAGTAGTGTAAATTTCTCAGCCTCCCATGTGGCAGGGCTTTCCTCCATCTCATTCCCATGGGACAGTGGCTGGAGCATCTTGCCCTCCTCATGGTAAGGCATGTGCTTGTGAATTCCATTCTTAGTGGATTCGCGGCCAAGCTTTAATCTTTTCTTCTTATGCCAGAATTGTCTTTTAACTTGAAGAGCTTCTCTGCCTCTCACTTGCTTATCTCTGCTCCAGCCCCCTGCAATTACACAGAAATTACATTCCTTCAAAATAGGTTACAAAACCTGGCTTAATGTTTGGGCCAGACTGATAGCTCAGTAGTTCACTAGATAGGTTCCTCCCCTGTTCTTAAATACAGGTATTATGTTTGCTGCTTCTGTAGTCATTTGTATAACCTCTGGCTGAAGAGATTTATTAAAAACTGAAGTTTTCCAGTAAGTTGAACTGAGAGCACAAATCTTGTTCTAAAGTATTCAATTTTTTCACTATACACACACACACACACACACAGAGTTTGAATCTTGAAATACTGTGTCTTGTACAGTGTGCTTCCCTTCTCAGAAAGTTTGAGATCAAAATTTAATAATTTCAATGTGTGTTTTCTGCCTTTTTCTCTCAACCTTTGTGGTTAAAAATGGCAGTCCATGGTATAGGTTAACCCAGGAGGGAGGAATATTCTTCAGCTCCATTTTAGGGATGGTCTTCTGGACTTGGAAGAATGTAAAGAGCTGAGGGAAGGCAGAGGAAATCTTTGGAGTAGGAGGCAAACATCAAGGGAAATAAAAAGGCAGGGATCTGAAGACTAAAGTCATTACATGTTGTGATTTTTCTGAAATGTTTTAAATCCCCAATCTGCAAGCAATGATAAGAAAATTCCCTGTTGTCTTTCACTTACAAAAATCCAGAATTAAAACTCTGAACATTTATACATAAATTGAACTGCAGGTGCACTTTTGCAGGGGAGGGAAAAGGGTCTTAATGAAGTCTATAAAAATGAACGAGAAAATTCTGTGGAGACTACACAAAAATAATACATTTCCCTGAAACAGTGTGGAATAACTCCATAGGTCATCTCTTCATTTAAATGCTGGTTATTCAGCTTTCCCAGGTGAAGACTACTTTGATTCTAATGGCTGTGTGTTGCATGCAAAACAACAGATGAGGGTACAGTTTCCAAACTTTTTTTCTTTTTTTTTTCCATACAGCAAGAATTATTTTTTTTTTTCCCCAATACCCTGGAAGATTTTTGAATAGAAGTATTATTGCAGCCAGTGTGTCATTTTACTGTACTCCAGTTCATTTAGTCCCAGGTGTACTACGTGTGTGTTCGTTCTAGGGGAGGGCATGGGAGCCTTGCCAAGCCCTTCAGTTATTCTTGGCTCAGAGCCTAAGCACTACATTTTTCTAACTTATGAAATGAATTTCAACTTGTAACCTGTGGCACTTTCAAGGTCATGATTGGAAGGTGTCAGGTGTGCTTTAAGAACAGCTCAGCAAGGAAAGGACCTGTTTTAAAAGTTTCTTTTTGTTTCTTTTCCTTTTTTTTTTCCCCTCTTTTTTTTTTTCCTTTTTTAAAAATAATTGCTGGCTAACAAATAGCCCAGAAAGCAAACTAGCATGAACTCTTCAACACCTCTCCAGATTCAACAAGACTGACATTTATAGCTTTATTGTAGCAGAGACATGGCATTTGGATTCAGATTGTTTGGACTGTAGAGTGTCAGTATAAATAGCTATGATTGACTTTTGTATGGAGCACATCTGGAAGCAATTTATGGCATTCCAGCTAGATTAAAGCATGTTTTAAAGGCATTTCACCAGTCTTTTTTTCCTTCTTTTTTTTTCTGGCTATGGTGAATAAAGTTTCAAAGACAGTTTAGCTGCTGTTTCTGTTAATGTGGACCATAGTGAAGTCAAATTAAGGGCAACTGGGGAAAATAGTGCATTTGTTTGTTTTTGTTTGTTTTGCTTTGTTTCCCAGAATAGAAAAACCCTGAAGTGAGTGTAGCTGGAGTTATATTCTCCTTTGGAAGGTAAGATACAGCATTTGACATCAGGATGCTTACACTCTGAAAGCTAGTGGACTAAACAAACTTCAGGTGCTGGAAGTATGGACTCACAGCACAAATTTGAAAGACTTCAATATTTGCTAACGGAGAGTGAAAGGATGGGGGCACAAGAACTACCTCACTGCTTTTGAAGTATATGAAAATGTACAGAACCAAAAAAAAGAAAATGAAGAGAAATCATTTAGCATGACCTGCTGTGGTGCAGTTGGGATAATACAAGGAAATTAAACACATGAAAATGGAAGCTGGCTGGAAAAGAGATTTACTTAAAAAGGCTGTTGCTCTATGGCATGGAGATGAACCAGGGGTAGCAAAATGAACTTGTGCTGCAGAGTGTACTGGTTTGTGAGCACTTTTTATCTCTGCAGTAGACCCATTGGCTTGCTGAAGCTTTCCTGCTTGTGGTTGCAGTGAACTGGGTTAAAGGTTTGAGCAGCACAGTTTCTCTAAATCCTGCTGGGGCTGTGGGGCTGGCTGCTGTTGGAACATGTTGGGAAAAACCTACTGCAAAGCAGCAAAAAACTGAAAATGCTGCCACTGCCACCTGTGCACATGGGGTCTGACGGGCGGGGTTGTCTCCTGCAGTCCTTGTAGGGATGTGTGGGTGCTGCCGATCCATTTTTGTTTCTATTAACAGAATGGGACTTCCTGTTCTATTTTTTCCATTATGTTTTCCTGGCAGCACGATGCACGTGTCAGATGTGCTGTCTCTAGAGATACCTGTACTCTGATCAGAGCTGTAGCTTCACCCAAAGTGGGCAAAGGATGAGCTTTGGCCTGTCTAGTTTGCCTGAGCTATGGAGAAAGTGTGCCATGGGCATAGACCTGAACACAGCAGAGCCTATCTCCAAGCCAGCCAGGGACTGTGTTGCTCCATTTTTACTGCTCCCAGTACCTGAACAAGCTCAAATAATCCTGTCTTGTGAGCATTATTCCATGCTGTTGGAAATGGAGGTGAAAAGTACAATGTCCAGTTCAGTTTCTCACGTCCTTGAACCGATGCTGTGAATTTATGAGCTTTTTGGGTTCTACCTTTAAAAAGGTGTTTAGAATGATAACGTAAAATGGACAATCAAGGAAAAAAAAGAGGATCTGAAACTATTAAGGTTGATAAATGCACTTTGAAATTAGTATAGGGAAGAGTAGGAGAGCACATGACTTCTTGGTAGGAGATGTCTGCTGTGAGGATAAATGAAGAAAAGAAAAGAAAAGAATTGTCAAAGTCATGAAGGGATATTACTTTGGCAGCTAGCTTGGTGGCAAAAGTGCTTGGTAGATAATTTTTTTTTAAGTGTTGTAACTTAATTTTTTACTGCACTTCTGGCCTACCTCATGCCAAAAATGAGGTTATGTGTATCATGACATATTTTATTATATTTTATTTTATTTCAATTTATTTTACTCCAGGCTTAATAAATCCCACTTTTAATTTGTCCATATAAGTCTCAAACTGCCCTCTAGGAATTTTATGCAGACTGCAGGGGAAAGGTTAAACAATATTCAGCCTTCAAGAAGGCAATGATAATGAGCTCCCAGAGCTTAACCCACTTGGATCTTTTCCCAGATGAGACAGAGCACAGACAATATTCACAAAGAGGATGTCGGTGCCCTGTGAGGGTCTAGAGTCTGGCAGGTGCATGATGATTGTATAATTACTCTTGCAGGACTAAGTTTAAGAGTTCATTGAAATATTTCATACATGGAAAGAGTGTGTTTGCATGCATAAAATTTTCATTATATATCAAGAAAAGCAGTTGGTAGAAAGTTGTTATTTGAAAGTGCATCTATTGTTAAACAAGCACATTCCTTGTTAAACAAGGAGTTTCTGTGCCATTTTGTGTCACCTGGGCTCACCTCTATAGGACCACAAGTCTGTGTTTTTCAGATTTTGCATCTGAATAATTTGCTGTGAAATTTTGTGCCATGGCAGAGTGTGCCTGCTGCTTCAGCATCTGAGCTTTATTTGTTAAAAAGAAAAAAATCTTTCTGGTTCTCTTGCTTGTGAAGATGGACATCATGCCTTAAACAAGAGGTGCTAAATCAGTGTGCTGTTCTTCCCAAATTTTCACACAGCCTGGAGCAAGAGGCATTCAATTTGAATCTGTTAGCATGGGAGCTCTTGACTGCTTCTTCACATGGTACTGTTGCTCATTTACCATGTTTAGAAGTAACATCATCAGTATTAAAGGTTTTTCTAGAAATTGGAGGGAAGAGTGAAATTGTCTTACAGCTGGGTGCTGCCCAAACAGTGTTGGGATCTCTCAGTTCCTTCAGTTTAGCCATGGTCATTGGCATAAATTGCTTTGGATATTCCCAAATGTGACTTTGAAATACTCATAACAACAACAACTTAAGCCTTGCAGGCACCTTTCTCTGTCACTACTGACAACTAGAAATAGACAGGGCCACACTTGCAAACCTGCTGAGGTGCTGGAAGTTTTCACATTGGGAATTTTGTGATACTTTTCAAAGTTCCTGAACTGGTTCAGTTTTGTATAGAGATTTGTATATACTTTTAAAAAATAATTAAAAAATAGCAGTGTTTCGGTGCTGGATGTCCTCTGGCATCCACAGGAGTTGTGATGGCTTCAGCAGAGCAAAGATGCCTTTCCCCCTCCTTCCAGCAGCGTTCCTGCTCACAGCCTGCAGCCTTTCTGAGCAGTCAGCAGGAATAACCAGTGCGGCCAGTACTGCACTCGTGCGTGGGCCCTGGAAGAAAACACACAGAAAATGAGTGTAATTGGTTTATGCTGCCTGATTAATTTATTACTTATTTCCTGACAAGTTCATTGAAATGTAATTTTCTGAGTGGTGATAATATCCACAGAGTAAAAGATGGAGGATGGACAAGTTGAGAATACTAAATCATGAGCAGTATTGTAGCAGGGAGACTTTGTTGGGCTTTTCATTAGAGATTGCATTCTGTTATTATGTGGCCTCATTAGTTATGCTGATTGAACCAGGGGAAACTTTAATGACTGCTGTGTTAGGCATTGGAAACATATTTTAACTTACTGATGTAGAGTATGGAAAATAATTGCTGGAGCTGTATTAGCAGGATTGATAGGGGCACCTTAGACTCTCCATTACTCTCAGAAATGGAGAGCTCAGAGATTGCTCTTGTTATGGATGGTAGTTGACTTTTTTGATGTTTTTGTTGTTACAGCTTTATAGAGTATGTTTTTTATTGTTTTTGATGGCTTTATTATTTTTAATGTTGAATTCACAAGCTGCCTTGTAGGTTGTTATTAGCTGTCCTGTAAAATTCACAAGCTGGCTGGGTGCAATGCAATTATTTAGTGGTCATATAAAATGGATATCTGGTCATCTCTTATCAGGCTCATTTAAACAAAGATATTTTAAATTGACATTCCTACACAAGTGTCTAATTTACAAATAGCAGTAAATAGTCCAGGCAGTGTGCCAGAGACACCACAGAGGCTTGTAACCTGATGCTGTCTGCAGTGGAGTAGGACTGTGACAATTCCATGCTTTTTCAATAATTAAAACATTGAACTGTTCTTGTCCCTGATCCAAAACAGCATTGGTAGGGTTGATCTTCAAATCAGACTAGCTGCTGAGCAGACTTACTCCTAGTGTAAGCTCACCAGCAGTTTTCAAATGATTTTCTGTACGGATCTTCTTAGTTTGGGATTGAAATTCATCTGCTAAACACATATTTTTAATATACTTACATGAATCATTGTTTTGTGGAAAGCATTATTTTGTGTGTTTTAATGAAACAGTAACATTTATAAACATAAATGTTGCCTGTTCACCAAAAAATGTGCAATGCAAATTAAAATCAACATTTTATAAGGAAAGAGTTGACAGGAAGTATGTGAGTTCGCTTAATAAGAGCTAGATTTTTTTTTTAATATTTCAGAGAGGCTATTTATAATGTCAGCCAAAAAGCCTTATAAATAAATGAGGCATTAGACTTACTAGAGAAAGCAGTATAAATTACAGCAACGATGATGATTACCCATTTCACTGACAGGCATATGTAACATTTTATTTGTGTTTGAACTGGAGGAGTCTGATGGTGTATTTTAGAAATAGATAATGAAGAATTAATTGTTTCTTTATTAATATTAGTGACGTTTAATGGTAATATATCCTCTCACTCTTAGAATAGATGTGTGGGTGACATTGTTCAGAAGTGCTTTCCAATTATTTTAACAGAAACCATATGTACAGAGGGTAGGTGAAGTGCAGGATATCAAGTCTAGGTAATTGATGCTATGCAGACTTTATAGACTATCTCATTTCGTTTTTAATTAAAGTTTCAGTGCAATAGAATCCTTTAAAGTAAATTAAAATTAATCATCAGTAGGTAAAGCTGCTCTGCGGAGAACATAAAGCCGCCAAAACTCTTTTTCATACTGTGCATATATTGATCAATCAGTCAATATTAATTGATTTATATGTAAATGTACCATGTGAACTATTTGGAAAACCTAAAAAATGTTGGATGTGAATCCTATTAGGGCAACAGTTATTTTGTCATGGTGTCAATCAATAAATACTTAAGTAGATTACAGATCCAATATAAATTGTACTAGTTCAACTATGTGATTGCATTTCAAAAACTCTACATGGTTATCTTTCAAAAGATATTTTATGCCATTTCCTTTTTTGTTCATGTTTCAATAGTCCTTTCTACAGGGATGATCTTTGAGATCATTAATATTGAATGGTACATGAAAATTGCTTTGAAAAATTGCCTTTTATATGCATGTATATATTTTGATGAAATTTGTTGTATGCTATGTACTTTTTTGTTGTTGTTGTTAGGAATCGGTATTTTCCACTGAGGGAGATTTGCTTTAAATGAAGTAGTGAATCAAGTTAACTTTTCAGTAATTCGGTGGTGTGTGATAAAATATTGTGAATTGCTATAAAGAAAAAGTCCCAGATTTTATTTAGATAAAAATCCTTCTGGCATTAGAAGATGAAATTCTGACACTGTTGAAACCATTGTAAAATATCCTGTTGAGTTCAATGGCATTAACAGTTTCACCTTCTGAGTTTGTTGAAAGTAAGGCTAACATGTTAGGAATTAAGATAAGGTGATCTGGGCTTTAAACTTCCTCAGAACCTTCTGCAAATCCAAACCATATTTCTTTGTGCCTCAGCTGCCTGGATGGAAAATGGTGATAATAATTTCTTACATCATAGAAATGTTGAAGAGAGAAACTAGAAAATGAGAGGTTTTTTTTGTTTCTGGTTCTGGTGAGTTGGAATTGTGCAAGTATGTAGGTGGGTTCAACAAGTACCCACAGTGTCTGGGTGTTGCATAAATAGCAACTTCGGAATTGTGTCTATCGTCCAGATAACTCCATAATTCATGGAAATCAAAAAATAACTTTGTACCTAGGAAGTTGTCACGATGTTCACTGAGTGGCATAATTTAACTGTGTTGTGAGATACAACAAATACTGGATAGGCGAGAGAGCCCTTCCTATGTCTTTCACATTTGTTCTCTGTTGACAAGGAGAAAGATGAGCAGATGATGAGCTAATTTAAGCACATGCTGAACTTTAGGCATATAGCTAAGCCATGTGTTTAAATGCATGTCTGAGGACCTGCGGCTCTTGCTCAATGAGCAGGATCTAAGGAGATCCAAGCCATGATAAGACATAAGGACTTAGCAGGCAGCCCTTTTTCATTGAAGATATAAATTCTGAGGTAAAACAAAATTCCATTGTGCAAGCCTTATGGTTTTTCCTTGTCATATTAATAAAGTTCTGCTTCGGAATGGTAAAATACCTCCTTTTTTGTTCATGCACCTGTGAGATGTTTAATTCAGGTTAGAGAGGCTGAGCACTGTGGGGGTTTTGGGTTTGGTGGTAATGAAAAACAGATAATCCGCATGGTTTTGTGCAAACATGAAGGGCATGCAGAGGGCGTGTGAATGAGTGAGTTGGGCTGACAGTATTTTTAATGATACGAGAAGAATAAAATTATCCTTTACTTTCTTCAGCCACCCATTTATTGGGCACTAAGAACAATTAAATATGGGAAATAAAATCAAATGGCCTTTTAAGCAATCAATGTAAACTTCTGTACTGAATTACTGAAGAATAAAAATATACTGTGTCATCAGTCTTTAAATACCTTTCTCATTAAAAGGTTATGCACTGACCTCTGAGCCCTAATCCTCTGGATTATTAGTATTAATTTCTTTTTCTTTTTTGTCTTTTTTAAATTCTTTTTACAGGACAGAGGGAGTCAGTTTCTCCATCTATCAAATTAGGGCATGGCTTTTAGAAAACAGGTTATGCGGCGTTTAGTTTGAAAGGGGAAAGAATGCGGTTCTGTCTCTCCGCATTGCTTTTGTGGTGTGCATGTAAATCTAACATTTTAAAGCGGTGAGTTTTTTTGTGGTTTTGTTGTTTAAAGAAGAAGGACCTGACTTTGTCAGTGTGTCAGGTATCCATCCAAAGGAGGTTAGGAGCCCAGGTTTCAGCCTGCCCCTGCTCGCCGGGCTGCCGGAGCTCGGGGCAGGGAGCTGCTGTGCTTCACTGGTCACAGAGGGGACTCCGGGAGCCGCGCAGCTCCGGCAGCCCCAGGGCTTCTCTCCCACGTGCATCTGCCCATCGCATGACCCAGCTCCTTGGTGCCTCGCTGAACTGTGCCATGATGGGTCACAGCACCGCAAGGAACAAATCTTCAGCCCTACTGAGATCTCGGTGACTTGCAAGTACGCTGCTGCTGCTGGCGGGTGGAAAGCTGGTTTATTTTCAAGCCAGTAGCTCGCAGTGTTGATTTTCATCTGGTTTTCCACAGCCCTTTCTTTTTTTTTTTTTCTTTTTTTTTTTTTCTTTTTTGTTCTCTCTGCTAGCCGTCAAATATTACTTAGGTATTTTGCTGCTCTCTGTTTCTGCCTGGTTGTCATCTTACAGCAGTAGTTTTAGCAGAATGAACTTATTGGTTCCTGCCTCATGTGTTGTGGTATGGCACTGAACTGCTCCACTGTGCAGTTTTAGGGGGATTGTGATCACCTAAAAAACTTTTCTTTGAAGAGTTGAAAGTGGTGAGCTACTTATGTAGCAGGAAAGGTCTTTGGGGATAAAGGAAACCCATTTTAGCCATACCAAAATGTTGAACGGAGCAGAGTACCCTTTTGGGGTGAGAGCAGCAAAGGTGATTCCCTCCATGGTTGAACTTCAAGAAAGATAGTTGTCATGGTTTATGTTCTTTTCAGTCATGAGTATGCTCTCCAGGGCTCAGTATCTCTGCATAGGCTCAAGCCTAAGCCATAAGTTTAGTAGTAAATTGCCTTCAAGTTCACATTTTGGGGAAATCGATCTCCATGCCATTTCCGCTGCCTGGATGGATGACTGCTGTGATGGAGTGGTGGCTGTGCCTTCATTATCCTAAGCATTTTTGTGGCCACCACTGGTTTCCCTTTCCAAGTTGTGACTCGTAGAGCATTTTTCTCTACAGTCAGTATTGGCACTGCCTGTTTGCAGCTATAGCAAGTCTGGGTATCTTTCTAATACCTGCAGTGCATTTGCAGTAGGACAGCTTTAAAAGGCTCAGCAGTAAATGCCCAGTACTCATTGATTAATCTTATATTTATTGTGGTGACTTTAACAAAGCTGATCTCATTTCATATTCATCCCTGTGTTCATACACAACGTTTCACCATAATTCATCATAGTTTAATGGGAATATTGCCCTGAAACCTTTTTGCTCAGAGGGAAATCTGGATTTGTCTCATCACTGGTTTACCCATAGCAGGTTTGTCAGTCAGGAAAATTTTTCATAGGAATGCTAACATTGATGTGTGAAGCAGATTCAATTGCTGGAAATCAGAATAGAAAGGGAAAAAAGTTTATTTCTGCATCAAGGAAGAGAAGCACTAGGACACAAACTATTGAAGAGTTCTGAACAGGCTTATGAAGTAGCTCTAAATCCATATCATTCACTTTTAAAAGGCATATTACCCACTTATAATTTCATAATCCATATTCTGAATTGTAATCAAAAACACTGCCTTTGCTTTCTTCTGGTATTTTTGTAGGTCAGTGACTTGGTGGTAAGCAATGTTTCAGATATTATCAGGATAAGAAACTAAGCAGTTATAATGCCAGTCACAACTGCTTTTGCTAACAATACATAAAATATTTACATTTTATTTTCTATGCACTTTCTTAGGCACATATGAAGAACTCCTAGAAATTTGAAACTGACTCTTCTGTTCTTCATGTATTTTTATGGAAATTTGTTATTCATGTGTTCAATTACCCCAGTATTTGTCCTACAAGTTTTTTGGGCAATATTTTTGCACATTTTAGTTTTCAATTAACTTTATTTAGCAAACATTTGATCTGCAGACTGAATAAAACAGGGTGTTGCTGTGACCAGGGAAAAAATTTCATCTGAAGTGGAAAAGCAACCCCTTTCCTTGTTCCTTCTATGGTGGAGCCTTCAGTAGGGCCTGACACAAAGTCCTTGCAGCCTGTTTGGTGGCTGACATTGATGTAAGCATGCTTTTCTTCAGCCCAATAAAGGACTCTTTGTTTTAGGCACTTGCTCCCTTTTTTCTCTATAAATGGTGTTTTTCTGTAAATAGTGCTATTACCTGCCTGATGCCCTTTTCCCTTCAAGTTTGACAGTATTTCTCTTCCTTGCCTTATAGTCCACTGCAATACAGAGCCCAGCAGTTTATTTCGTGCGATGTCTATTTTTCTTCATTTTCCACTGTCTAAAGTGCTCCAGTGTTTTGTTGCTTGAGCTGTAATCCTGTTTGAAATCATTATAGTGGAAAAAGTATGGACCTGAAGGTGTGTTTCAAATGGAGAACTCCTTCAGGTTTGGGAATTGCTTTTCCAAAATTGTGAATAGGGAAAATCTTGCTTGGAATTATTTCAGCATCTTGAGCTGATTGTGGCTAGAGGAGGGCCAGCTCTCTTGGTGCAAAGTGCTGTGGGCACCTGGACAGTGCTCCTGCCAGCCAGGAGAGGGAAGGTGGCAGCAGCTCTCCAGGGCGTCCTGCTTATTCCTTCTGGGACAGGGCTGTGTTAAACATTTGCTTATCTTCAGGATGATTTTACTGTGTGCTTTATTTTTTGGCAGCTTCAGCACAGCATTTTCCTGTCACAAAAATGATAGACATAATTTAATTTTTCTCTTTGAAAGTGATGTCAAGTCTCCTGCATTAGAACAATATTAATAATTTTGAGAAGAAGAGAGGGCAAAACAAAAAGCACATTTTCCTGTTAGTTCTCCTTTGGATGCACCAAAGAAATAAGGAGTTACTGAAAACTGTTATAACTTGGTACCTAGGCTGGAAAGAGATCTCTTCCAAGTCAGTGTGTTTGGCTTGGGCTGCTCTTCTTTGCAGCCAGCTCCAAAAAAAATGAGCAGTAATTGGCAAACAATTTTTTATCTTTATTGTTGGCTTGTTGCATCTTTCATTTCTGTGTGTTGTCCCTTAGCTCAGGGATATTTTTTATTCCAGGGCTGCTTCACTCAAGGAGGCTTTCTCAGTCAGTAGTCCAGAGAAATTTCTTCAGTCTATCACTGTTCTTCTGTGGGGTGATCCTCAGGTCTAGATTTCTCCTATGTTGTATGGGGTATGTTGTACCCCTCCCAAAAGAACATTTTTTTCTTTTCTTCTTTGGCAATGAGACAGTAGCAGCAATGGTAGAGCTGCAGTTGTGTTTTTAATTTGTAATCTGTGCAATCTCCTGGTCAAAGAGGGTGCTTGCCTTCTTCGTGAAGACTTTGGTGTGCATTGTACCATCAGCTACATAAATCATATACTTTTCTTGATGATAAATTTCTATTTCAGGTTTGAGATGGAACACAGAGACACAGATAAATTTTGTACATACTTAAACATAGTGTAGTTAAGCTGTTGTGCCAGCTGAAAGCATTACCTGCATGTTCTGTGCTAAGCTGAGAGTACTGATCCTCATTCTGTGGGGTTCAGAAGCCCTCTGTGTGTGGGAACAGAGGCTGAAGAGCCTGTGGAGTTTGCACCCAAAAGTAGGTATGGAGTGGTGATGGGCAGCTGCCTTTGGTGTTTATCTTCATAAAATGCAGTTTGGTCTTGCTTCCCTTGCAGGTTTGCCTGGGTGGTTAGTAGATGCTGGTAAGATGAGGTGAGAAACAGGAGGGCAGGATATTCCAAGGAGTTTTCCTGGAGTGCTGGAGGGATGGGAGAAGACATGGCAATGATGAGTATACTGCAGGCACAGCGCGTGGTCATTGCTAGGACGTGTATCTGTGCCTTTATATTGCACAGGGTAATGTACCAAGGACACTTAGAGTACACACAGCAGTGGCCTGCCTGGTTTAGGTGAGGTGGGACATGATCCAGGTGACATCCAAGCATGACAGTATTTGCTGAAGTAATGAGTAATGCTGGCATTGCTGTTGATGTCCACAAAAAACACCTCAGTTTTCCCTGTTGGTATCGAAGTGTAGAGAAGGGCTGTTAATGAAAAATGTGTTTGTTTTCTCATAAACATGTTGTGGTTTCCACTTTGGATGAACTGCTAAAATCCAGTTACATTTACATTATGGTGCTTTTGTACTGCTGATGCCTTTTAATCATGTTAAATGTGTTTTACAAAATGAAGATTATCCAAAAAAAAAATTTTTAGGGCTGTTAAGTGATGTAAGTATTTGTATTTGTAGTGAAGATAAATAGCCTTACATTGATCAGAATACTGAACACAGACTTAAGTAAGGGCAGAGACATCCCAACTTGAATGTCAGAAGGGCATGATCCAGTGTGTAATATTGTCCCTTGCACGTGGTAGGGTTGTGAAAGTGACTTTTCCCAAAAGACTGGTGAAGATTTACATCCACCAGTGGTGTTACTAGAGTGACAAGAAGTAGAGACTTCCTAAATGAAATATTTTAGGTGTTTTTAATTTGTCCTAATTCCTTAGAAAAGCTGGATGACGCTGACAGGCGATGCAGATGTGTTAAGACCTCAGTCAAAGTCCAGTAAAAGCCTGATATGAGCTGTAAACTGGTTTCTTCGTGTTCAGTTGCAGGGGAGGGTTGTTCCCTGCATTAACAGCCCTGAGCTTGACTCCCTTGGCTCCTTCAGGAGTAGTAAGTCATTGCTGTGATGATATGCCTCAGTGATTTTACTGTCTATGAAATAGAGACCATCTTCATATGAACCTCTGGGGGTTCTTTGTAATAATATTGTATTTTTAAAAAATGGCTGTACCACTCTACATAATCTCCACTAATCGGTACATAAACCCTGTTTGGCAGTTTAAACTGTATGCACAAAATACGAGATTTGGCTCTGCCTATTCCAGTAGTTAAAAGCTTTACTCTGGTGCAAAGCACATCTTTAATTGTTTCTAAGTGCAGTACACAGGCTTGTCTTTCTGTATGCCAGATATTTTCTTTCTTTTTTTTTTTCTGTTCCATTGTGTCTCTGAGCAAACAAAATCTTGGCTAAATTGAAGGATTACTTTCTGAAATAAAGCCTTGTTCTGTGGAGTTTGCATAAACTAATGTCTCCTGTTGTTCAGAGTTGATAGAATAAAAATTCCATGTCCATTATTCTGGCATTTTCACCAAGTAATCTTATGTCTGGAGCCAGTTTTCATCTATTTTTAATATATCCTTGATGGATGGGTTTATTTTCTACCTACATATGGCAAAAATGTACCGTTTTAAGCAAGTTGCCCTGCTCCCTATTTCCCCACAAACAAAGGCACTTTCATTAATCTGCTTTCAGAAGCCTGAAACTAGAAGTTTCTCTTCCTGTGCATGAGTAATTATAGGTGGGCCATGGATTAAATAACCTACTGGAAAATCTTTTTTCATCTGTAGCATGGCTGAGAAGGACTTTGAGAATGAGTCTTGTCTGTTCAAGCCTCTGTACTGTGGAAAAAGGCACAAAAGCCATTGGTAGGCTGGAAAAAATAAGCTGTTTTTCAGGACTTGGCCATTTTTGCCCTCCATGTTGTAGTTGGCATCAGTAATGGAAGAAGGAGTCATCTGATGCTACTGCTAGGTAAAGTGATTTCTTTTCATTTGGGGATTCTGTTTTAAATAAGTTAAAGTAAAATAAAAACACCTGTGTCTTTGTCAAATAGAATCATAGAATGGTTTGGTTTGAAAGGAGCCTTAAAGAAAATCTAGTT
The DNA here is from genome assembly GCF_028551555.1 of Melozone crissalis. Taxonomy (NCBI): domain Eukaryota; kingdom Metazoa; phylum Chordata; class Aves; order Passeriformes; family Passerellidae; genus Melozone; species Melozone crissalis. Next base: position 39,433,641 of record NW_026535794.1, read on the forward strand.
CCAGCCCTCCTGCCATCTTCCACTAGTAGAACAGTAGGTGAGAGAGACAAATCATCTTCTGAGGTTTCAACCATTCCACATTTAGTAATTATGAAAAGACATTTTTGAATTTTCTAAAAGGAAGTAAAATCAACTTCCTTTTCAGGTGACATTTTAAGACTGGAAGGTATATGGAGGGATGTGGGGGTCATTTTCCTTTTTTTTGTTTCTTTCCTCCTCCCTCTAGACAGAGTTAAGGAAATGAAGCTCCATCACTCCTCAGTAAAAGTCAGCACTGCCCCCTTGTTCGCTGGTGATCTTGTCTGGTATAACATTGCATTTCTCTCACTGTACTTCCATGAAGCTGCCATTGCTTCCAGATCCAGCCCCTCTTGCTCAGTCTCACACGTGACACGGACAATACCCACCCTGGAGTGGCTGAAGGTAGAGCCATACTCTTCTTGCTCAGGGAGCAGATAGTGCTTCAGTGCATGTGCATTGTCCATGGCCCCACCTCTTGCCACCCACTAGATCAGGAGAACATCTTCCTGACCTTGTCAGTGAAGTGTTATGGGGGATTATCCTTCATGTTTGGAGAATGAAACTCTAGGTTCATTTCATTTGAAACTCTGGTGTGCGTGTCCAGAGCGTGGCACCTCGTGTTTGGTTTTTGGATCAGGATGTGGTAATATTAATATTAATGAGATAGCATCTCATTATGATGAGATATTAATGAGAAAGCATCTGCCTTTCAGTCTTTGGGCATCTCACACAGATAGTTTGTTTCCTGGCCTAGTGAGTGTTTTACTTTTGATTCATAGTTTGCTTTTGGTGTCCACAGCTGCAACTTCTGTAGCTGACGCTTTCCGTATCGAATCTTGTAATTTTCCAGGGTTAAGATTCTGTTCTTATTAAAGAAATGCTGCTTTAACATGTGGTCAGGTGGGCACACAGCTAATCTTCAGAAAGAAGACCAAAGTGTTTTGGTGGTCTTCCCTTTCCTGCCTCCCCCAAGCCAAATGTCTTTGGATTGTTTCCATAAATATGCTGCACATCTGTGAATTTCCAGACTTTGCAGCTACCTGTCTGGTACTAGGTCATGCCAGTCCTTCAAATGAGAGTGTGTGTGTAAAAATAATTAATTGCTGTGTTGATTCCTTTTCTAAGTGATGACACCACAGCACAGAGGAAAGTAAATTTTGCTTTTTGTCCTACCTTCTCAGATGATTTGCACTACAAGGCACTTCTCATTAAGGAAGTCTATCAAATAAGCTGGTTTATATAAAGCTCAGTCACAGCTGGCAAGGATTATGTGCAGAACAAAATCCAATGTTTGTTTTCATGTGTTTAGATTTCTAAAAGCCATTAAGGAGACCAAAGCTATGTTCTGGATGCCCTTCCTGTAATTAATACATGGTACAGAGAGCAGTGAAATAGAAAGGAGTGCTCATCTCTCTGACAGATATTCAGTGGCAAACAAAATGAACTTGAAACATTACCAGTCTTCAGGGTAGAAAGTGAGACTGGCCTTGCAGCATGCTTTGAGTACACACAAACTGAGAGTTTTGTAGCCAAAGTATCCAAGGAATCACAAACTTGAGACTCTGGATGGGATCACATCCTACCAGCATCTCCATCCAATTCACAGCAAGGGGTTTCCAGCTTAGGACTACTGATTGATTGCAGGGGAGAGGGGCTGGAGAGGTGGTAAGAGTGTTAGGGAGAAGAGGAGAAAAGGAAAGATAAAGAAATAGTGCTACAGATGTATAGCACCAGGCAAGGTAGACCAAAATCGTGACATTTTCTTTGGAAATTTGCTGGCAGGCAGCAGAGCTTGATCATCAACACTGCTGGCATCTCACACAAGCCCCTCTCTAAGCAGGAGCCATCTGCTCTTGGGGCCACTGTCTCTGTGCAGGTGTGTTGCAGCAATCTGGCGCCTTGCTGATGAGGAAGAGCGCCAGTGGAGTTTATGTGGGAAAGAGAGCACTGCAGAGATGGTCACGTGGAAAGAAGGTGGTGGAGGTGCTTCTTGGGCACACTGCAGAAGCAGCATCCCACCTGAATGTTTAGTCATGCTCAAAGTGGCTACTGAGGGGTGGTGCTGGAGATTCTTCTCCCCAGCCAATACCTGAGTCTGTCTTGGTCCAAATCTGTCCTCAGCCAGTCCTCAGATGGATGTGGTATGTGCCTGTTACAAGTATTACCATGTTTTTTGCAAACTTGCTGGTTATAGTACATGTATTTTTTTAAACATGTGACAGTACAACTTTTAAAGTCTTTTAAGCCAAAGGCTCAGCCATAGCAGACGATTCTTTTCAATGAGTCTAAATAAAAAGCCTGAGATGATGGGGAAACACCTACCTTCTGAGCATCTATTTCTCTTTACACTCTATTAAGCAAAGAGAAACATATTGGTGCTTTTTTCAGGTTCATGAGGGAGAAAAAAAAGGGCTATAGGTGACAAATAATTAAGTAGAGATAAAACTATTTTAAATGTGAATATTTTAAACAGCTAATTAAAGTTGGAGAGGCTCAATTTATGGCACTTGGCAAGTAAGACAAATGAATACAGTTGTTTTTGTTCTCTGAAGTATAAACTGCTTTCCTTGCTTGAGAAGCATCCTGTTTTCCTTAGGTTGAAGTATGTTTCGAACTTGTTTTCACCCTGAGGATTCACTTTGCCTTAATAAATTCTGTTCCTCAGCAACTGCAGATGTTGAGGCTGGTGTCGTAGTGGCCAGGATGTTTTCTTTCCTTCATCTGTCTGTCTCCCATTGCTGTTCAAGGTTTTGCTTTTTTTTGACTTTTTAAAATTATTTTTTTCTAATTTTTTTTATTAAACTATTCACTATACTGTATTTTCTATGTGGGACAAGTAACCACAATTCTGCTATCATACTGCTTTATAGATGTGTATTATTATTTTTATTTTCTTATTATTTATTCTGTGACTAGGCCTTTTCTTATGTAAGAGGACAAATTCATGTCCCAGATGACCTCACTTCTTGTCAAACAGGTGTGTCTGACTTGCAGTGTCATTTCATCTGGACAGAGGAGATGAATACAAATGGGAACTTGTTGAAAAGTAATGAAGGAGAAATGTTTTTATCTAGCAGCTGTCATTTGCCAAACTATTCTGCAGAACAATATGCAATGAATTAAAATTAGGTTGTAGTTTTTAGCAGTGTGAGAGGTGGGAGAGAATGGAACAGATACTTTAAGGGTCTGCTGTGCTCCTTGTTGTGTGGGCAGTGTGGGTCTGTGCAGGAGCATGTTTGTGTGCTTGCATATGTAAATTTGGGCACCTGGGTATGCACCCATCTGGAATGAGTTGGGCTCATATTTTTGTAGGATCAGATGAATAAACCTGTGCTAGGCAGTTAAATGTCTTGGATGTCCATTACCTGAGGCTGGAAACACAAGCTGGCTTTCTACTTCACCTCCCTTGGAATGAGTTGGGAATGGTACAAGGTGCCTCCACTTGACTAGCCTGTTGAAATGCTAAATAATGCTCCCTGTGTCCAACACTTGTGTGGATGTCCTATGTCCTTGCATGCTCAGTTGTGCCTACAGTTACAACAACTTGTTTTGTTGTTTAGAAAGCATATTAAAAAAAAAAAACCAAAAAAAAAGAAAAGAAAAGGATGTAGGTTCTCCTTAGATGAGCTGCATTAAAAATCAGTGTAGTGTTCTGACGCTGGCTCTGTGGGGTAAGGAAATGATGCTGGTACTGGAGGACCTTTCTGTGCTAGGCAGAGTGCAAATACCCCACAGCAAATAGTCCTTGTGCTCAAAGGGACTGTGGTGTCAGTAGACAAGGCCTGCATTGGGAGAAGGAGCTCAGACCAAATAAACATGGGATGGCAGCAAGCACCTTGCCAGGAACAGAGTTATTTATTGCTTTGTTTGTTTTTTGGGGTTTTTTTGTCCATTTTGTGATGAAGGGGAGTCAGTTACGTGACAAGAGGACAAAATTCAGCTCAGAGGAGAGAAAAAAAGAGTAAGTGAGTCTTGGAGAAGCAGATGCAAGGACATGACGAGGCAGAAGGAGAAAGCCCAGCATGACAGGTGGAGAAGTTTGGGGAGAACAGAGAGCAGGAGCAGAGGAAGAGGAAGGTGTTGAGGAAGGCAGTGGACATGGCTGAAATGACAGTGGTGACCGTCCTGCAGTGAAGAGAGGCAGGAGCCCTGTGTTCAGGGTGAGCTGGATGCCCTGAGATGGTCTTGAGGGCCACTGAAGAGCAGAAGGAACAGAAAAAGAGAGTTGGCTTGAGTTTTGAGTAGAAATGGAGTGGAGTTGAGTTTGATCTCACACTGTGCTGATGTCAGGTGCAGTGTGGTACTTTGCTGAAGGCAAGATACAACTTTTTACTTTTAATTAATGATTTAGTGATCACTAAGGCTAGTGCTTAAACAAAACTCATCCCAGTAAGTGAAATCCATTATGAGAGTACATCTGCATTGATTGTCATGCTGGATCTTTATCCTCTCCCAAGTGTAGGATGGCACATTATCTCAGCTTTCTTCTGACAGATGGTTAATCCATAGTCTTTTGCTGTCTCAGCACTCCGATTGGGGATGAACTTGAGACAGATGGAAAGTTGAAGTCAAGTTCTATAAGTAAAAAAGTGAACATTGGTTCACTCTGTGGAGGCCTTTCACTTTCCTCAGTGAAAAAAAATGTGCCAGATATTAAATAGAAATATTCCTGACATTTGTGCTGCCAAAAGAAGCCCAAGCAGGGGAAACCAAAACACAATGGTCTGTGTTAAGCAGTAAGACAGGTAGTGTTATCACAGCAGTCCCATTGGACTTTTAAATGCAGGGGTTATGTTTCATAATCCATCTTTTGCTGGAAATGGATCAAAAAAAAAAATGCTGACCACAGAGCCTGCGCACAGGATTTTGCTGAGCTGTGGCAGATGACTTGCATGTCTGTCTTCCGACAGAGCTTTCTGTAATTTGAGTCATTAGTAGCTGTTTAAAAGCAGGTTAGGTGTGTGTTCTTTTCTCATTGTGGTACTTTGAACATTGCATATGATCTTGCTCTGTAGCACCTTGAAGTTGATGAGGTATTCTCCCCACCTTAGATGGCATGCCAAAATTATTCTTCTTGCATTTCAGGATCATGAAAAAGTCCAGTGGGGATTTGGGTGTTTTCTTTCATTTACATTTGGTAATGTTAGAGATGACATAGAGGAGAACACGCCACCCTGGGAGGTGTGGTGACAGTCGTGGGTATTTGGCGTCGTGCTCTTTGTTCCTGTTGTTTGTTAAAATTTAAGTAAATAAAGAGCTAAATTTTCCCTTGAGCTAGGATGGTATTTTAAGAGACTTTTGCTGTAACTAAGAGAAGTTGCCTGAGTACTCTCAGGGGATGCATTTGTTGGCAGTGTCATTACTATTCTGTAGTGAACTGAGTTGCAGCGTAGAGGTGGTCTACAGAACCTGCTGAATAATAAATACATGCAAATGTAAGAGATGTGCACACATATAGCAGTAAATCTGTTCCATAATGTATGTAGTTTTTCTCTAGGATTCATATAAAACTGTGACTATATGGACCCTAAACAGTAGTATTTTCTTCCAAGCAGATAAAATAGTGTTCTGTTGTACTATTAAAGTACACCCTCAGGGGTGCTCTTGAGGTTGGTTTCCTGATTGGATATTGTACATTCCACCTTTACAGCCCTTTAACATATTTAAATATCACTCTGAAGATAGTGTGAAAAACAAAGTTGGAAAAAACTATTATACTTCATGTTTGATTTTTGCATATTTTCAAACCTCAGAAAATGAAGTGATGCTTCATTAAAACTAAGATTTTCTAGACAATAAGTGTAAATACTTGCAATATGTTTAAATAGCATTATAACTTCAGCAGGATACAAGATTTTAAAGAACTGAGTTGCTTTGTCTCTGCCGTTTTGAGTTATCTAACATAACATCTAACACTCATAAAATGTTATACTGCATGTACTTCACCCTACTGCTTCTCAGATTCATTCATATGAAGCACTTATTTTCAGCACACAAATATATATAGAAAACTTAATGCTGACTATAGTAGAACTAAAGTACTTGGGAATATTTAGGACATATATATGGAGTAGTTTGAGGCTTGCTCGTGCTCTTGATTTAGATCATAGAAAACGTGGTCTGAATTCACCAGCATTAAACATACAATTGTAAACAAATACCACTGAAAATTGTGTCATAAAATAATGGCAGCTGCTGTTTTCTCTGTCGTTGCTGATGAGGCTCATTGTGATAGATAGGGGTTAGATTCTGACAGACTGTGCTGTTGCTCTTGTCATTTGCATTTTCCTGGGGTTTATTGGTAAAATACAGGTCAGCATTTTATAGTTAGCACCGTTACCGACAGCTTGACATGCACTCATATTTAGTGCTATCAGAATGACACTTCTGCTTATGTAAACTTACATACTTATTACTTATGTCTCCCAAGATAATTGTTCGCTAAACAAGGCAAATGTAAACAGGAGGCTATTTTTTCAGAAAGTTGCTCCTTCAGCTTCCTGTCCATCCCAAAGGTCAAATCCTTTTTTGTGAGACCAAAAACAGCTGCTGACGCAGTGGTGACAGTGAAGAATGACAATATTATGATCTATGGTATGGTTAAGAACTCGGAGTTAAAGGTTGTAACAGAGAAACATCCTTTCAGCAGGTTTCTGCAAACTTAGTAAGTGGCAAAAGAAAAATGCTTTTGAAATGGGCACTCATTTAGAATGCTTATTTCTTCATAGTTTAGCCTTTAAGTACTTTGTTCCTTCAGAGGTCTTAGCTGCTCTGGTGCATTTGTATTTCCTACGTTGTACAAAATAGCTGAGGTATTGAAAAAAGCTGTGCTACCACCATATCTAAATAACTCAAGAGTGTTGTCTCTAGCCCTTCTCCTATTGCCACTGTGCAGTGGAAAGTTTTATTAATAAATAAATAGTGCAGCGCACTGAGGCTTGTAAGAGCTCAGGTAAAGGGCTGGCTGGTGATGGGGTAGGAGACTCAGCCCAAGCTGCCACCTCTGACAGTCTGCTCTCACCTCATCACCATTGCTGCTCAAGTTGGTTCCTATCTATGAAAGGATTTGGGATGGATGCCCAGGTTCCTGGAAGTGCTGTGACCAGGGTGCAGCTGTCAGATAAATTCTTTTGGACTACTGGTAGCAAGAGTTTTGCTGGCACCACTGTGGGGACAGTGGCAGAAGAAAAAATGAAACCATACATCAGGGGCTCTTCTGTAATGATCTGTTGTGGTTTAAAAAATTAACTCTGTCCCAGAAAATTTACTCATTCCTGGCCAAACCCAGTACCTGAGGTCTGGCACAGGCTTTTGAAACAGGCTGTGGAGCAGATATTTGTGCTGCATGAGCCTCAGTGCCCATGCTGAGTTCATCCCCAGCACTCAAAGCCATTTTAGGTTTGCACATAAGAGTTCTGCTGATTTCCCTTCCAAATAATCCTCCACAAGCCTGGTGGAAGAGGTTGCATTTATTCATAGCCACCTGTTTGTTTGTTTATCATGGTCTGGGGGGAAGTTTATTAGACATTAAATTTACTTTTGGTTTTAGCTTTTAATGCTGGATGTTCTGCCATTCAGGATGTTTTACTGGGCAGCTTTTTTTGCGCTTCAAAAAAAAGTTTAACCACTTCTCTCTAGCTTCCTTTCCACATTTTTGGTGAAATTTCAGTGATGTTTCTCTAATTATGCTCTTAATTTTTTCTTTAATGAAAAAAGGAAGAAGGTGTTTTTTATGTATTCAGTTTTATATTGAAAGAAGAAGGTGATATTTCATTGAATGGGTGGTTTGGAAAGAACCTTAAACATGATCTAGTTCCAACCCCCCCTACTGTGGGTAGTGGGTAGGGGTTTCTCTCACTCGATCAGGTTGCTCAGGGCCCCATCCAACCTGGCCTGGGATGCTTCCAGGGATAGGGCATCCACAACATTTCAAGGGGAATCAGCTTTTCTGGAGTTGGCTGGAATCTGGTGTCCCCTCATGGTAAACTACTGTGTTCCTGCTTGCAGTTAGGAGATGCAAAAATTGAGTGCTCTTAATAACTGGGTTGAGAGGGATGTGATGCTTGCTGGAGGGGAGATTAACTGGCCCTTTTTTGGTGCTGACAGTCTAGGACAAGAGAGAGTCTTGCTATGGGTCTGATCATTTATTTTTTCCCAACAGACAAGAGAAATATGCTAGTTTTACATGGGAAACATCTCAGAGAAAATGCACATAAGAGAAAATGGGAACTTACAGGAGAATTTCTGGGGTAACCTCATTGTGACCTTTCAGTACCTACAGGGAACTACAAGAGAGCTGGAAAAGGATTTTTCATGAGGACATGTGGCGACAAGACAAGGGATGGTGACTTGAAACTGAAAAAGGCTAAGTTTTAATTCGATATTAGGAAGAAATTATTTACTGTGAGGGTGGTGAGGCTCTGGAACAGGTTGCCCAGAAAAGTTGTGGTTGCCTGGAGGTGTTCAAGGCCAGGTTGGATGGGGCTTTGAGAAACCTGGTCTAGTAATGGTGTCCCAGGCCATGGTAGGGCTGTTGGAACTAGATGATCCTTAAGGTCCCTTCCAGTCCAGACCATTCTATAATTCTTTGATAACTGTGGCAGGAAAAAAATTTTTTTTTCTTTGAGAAAGGAGTTAAAAAACTGCTTGCCTGTTGCAGGAAAAGAAATGGCAATTTCCCTTATTTTTTCCAGACCATTCTGTTATTTTTATGTGTATTCCTTGTTATCAGCAATCAGTTGAATTTCTCAGTATTTAAACTGATATTTAAGAGTTGAATGTTGACAACTAGCAAACCTTTTTGAATAGTAACCCAGCTAATGGTTCAGCTGCCTCAATGAGATGGGCTGCTAAAGCTATAGAAAATGAAAAAGAAAAGAAGTTGCCTAATTCTCAGTAGAGGGTAGCAATGGCAGGTAAAAACATTGTCAGTTAAAACATATTTTATCATGATTACCACAGAACTCATTATTATGATTAAAGATGTACTAGCCATGACATGCCAGCTACATGCTGGTAGCAGAAAATACCTGCTGTTTGTAGGTTATTATCAACCTCCTTTGAAGAAAATCAGTCTTTCTTTACATTTGCAATGCAATGAAACCCCAGGCATTTCTTTGTATCTTTAATTTAAGCATGCTTTTCAAACGCAGACACACAGCTGCAGTGAGCAACAAAATGGGTTTGTCATGTTTTGTGGCATCCCACTAAACAAAAAGGGATTTTTTGCCAGTATCTGTGTTAACATTTTGGGATTGTCTGTTGAAATTAGAATCTATCTATCTATATGAATGAAACAGAAGAAACTTTGTTAACAGTGCTTAGCAGAGTACTGCACCCTATTTTGAAATTATAATTTTAATTCGAATTTCTAATGTTATGTTGTGCCTTTAATAACATTAAGGGAAATTGCTACCATGAAGCAAAATCATTAATTGTCTCAAAGTCATTGGTTTTAAACTATGATTTGCCTATCATGGAGTCTGATGGACAAAAATTATACAAATGCAAGTATAAAATGCAAGTTCAGATTTCACTAAGCCCATTTCAGAAAGAGTTTATTCAGAGTGTTTGCAGCAGTTATTTTTCATGCAGAAATCTATGTTAAGCGTCAGCTTCAATAAGCTCAAGTTACTTGGTCAGATACTGTGCAAATATTAAACTGCCTGCTTTGTCAGTGAACCGGCGGATGTGTCATTCCTCCTATCTTTATTATTTTTTAAATAATTCAGCACATGTGCACTATTAGCACTGTAATGTGAACTCTCCCATGCTGAGGATTTTATTTTGCCTGAGAAGAAAATGAGCTTTGTCTTTCAAAAGGTTGTTGATATCTTGCCTTTTATGACCAGCTATTTTCTCCTGATGAACACATCTCAGTAACTATGTGGTAGTAAGCATAAATATTATAGGAAGAGAAAGCCCTTCCATTTGCAGTTGTGTATTTGTAAACTCACTGGTTTTACAAACTACAGAAACTCAAAGACTGGCTAGTCATGTTTTAAGAGGTCAGTCTATGCCTATTGCTTAACATAACATTAAATCACAATTTCTATTTCTCTTTCCAGCATGACTTATTTAATTTTTAATTTTTTTAGAATTTGATCCTTTCTGTATCCTCTTTTATTTTTTTTTCTCTTATTGACTGATGTAAATTCAGCTTTTTTTCTATCTCCATTTTTTTTTCCTATGCCTCTCACTGTTGCAACTTACCTTGGATGGCAGGTTATTGGTTACTGCCTACGGGAGCCTTTTCCAGGAGCTAATTTAGCTGTCAGTCTGAAATTGGTAAAAAGGATGAAAGATGGATCATAGGCCTGGGGCATGCCTAGACCAATATCTAGCATATCCCTATCTGGAAGTACGCTTATTAAAACAGATTTGAAAAATATTTTTTCCCAATCTTGCTCTGCCATCATTTCATCCAGCTAAGAAAAACATTTTCGCAGTGACACTACTGATTCTTTGGCAGCTCTCTTTTTTTCTGAAAGGAGAAAACAGTATTTAGATACAAGATCAATAGAAAAACAAATAGACTATTATATTCCCTAGAGAAACCCCTAGAGAGAAGACAGATGTGCAGAAATTTAATATTCTTGTAGGCAAAAATCACAAACATGGGGGTTCTGTTCAGCTGAAATGAGCTGTGGTAAATGTGTATGAAATAAACATTTAAAAAGGAGTAATAAAAAAAGGAACGCTTTCGGGCTAGGCTGAGGTGCTGTGTTTGAATTTGTGACCCCTTCAAAAAGTAATTTTGCATCTACAAACAGTGCTTACCTTAATATTATATGGTTCAGGCATAACTTTCACATAGTGAGCAAAAGGAAGGTCTCTCGCCATCGGCTCTTTTAAGATGTACTCATCCATTCACAAAGTTCATACAGAGAACTGTGTCTTTAATATTGCCTCCATTTTTTATGGAGATAATTATATTCTTCTGCATGACCTTGAGCTTGTTGGTACTCGAGCTAGGTATGTGCTTTGGTTTCTTTTCCAGAATAATTTGCAAATAAAAGTAATCAAAGGATGACTTCAATTTTTAGTAACTCATTATGTGTGTCCATCCACTTTCTGTCCTTACAAGTCAAATCCCCTTGGTGTATCTACTCAATGAAAGGAATAAACTTAAACTTTCTGTATCTGCTGTGTCAGGCTTCTTCCTGGAGCTCCTGCACTGAACATCTAGCCAGGATGATGAAGGGTTTCCCTCCCGTTGGAGGGGCTGCAGGATGAGTGTTAAAGAACCAAGGTAATTGGCTGATGTCGCACTTCAATTGATGTTCTTGCGCCTAGCCTAGCCACAAGTCTGTTTGGAGGATTACACATTCAGCTTTTTGGGAAAACACAAATTTTCCTCCCAGCCAGTCCGTTTTTCCAATCACATTTGTGTCAAGGTCATCATTCCTTTCTTTCACCTTTGAATTTGCCTGACACTGAAAACTAGCTGTGGATCAATGGACCTCGCGTTTAATTTTAGCCGCACAAATACTGTCACGGAGCTGTGAAAGCACTGCTGGTTTCTATTCTTAGTATTTAGCATGTATCAGAAGGTGCTACAAGCTTCTGCCAGCTTGGACCTCGTTTGGGTTGGACTAGATTCTCTACGTGCAAAATTCCATACTTTCCCTTAAGGACTGCATTTTCCAAAGTACAGGATATAATAGGGGTGTGTGTGTGTCAGGCGATACAGGGACGGAGAAATTTGTAAGAAGGGGAGAAATTCAGCAGTGGTACATGTAGATGTTAAGCTACTTTTAAGTATGTTAAATCATACCTTTTACTGATGTCTTCTTCAAAACAGCATAATTTTACCTTTGCCAACAGCTTTGTGTAATTCAGGCATTTGAATTACAAAATTGTAATTTCCAAAATTGATTTAAAGGGAGTTGTGTATGCATAGCATATCATCTTAAAAGTTGATACATTAGCATTTCTGCTAGCGTTTTTCACTTTCTATCTCATGATTCCTTGAAAATTTGAAAATTGATTCCTTTGAAAATTTGAGAGCTACTTACTAGAGAGTTTTAACCTAAATGGAATATGTACCTTTGCACCTCTTTAGCTGACACTGCAGATGTCTTTTGTGAGTGGCTATGACTCTTGATTGTGGAATTCTTTAATGGAATTCTTGTGTGCTTTTATGTATTTTGTCAAATGTCTCTTTTATTAGAGTGAGAATACATAGGAAGAGAGGTCCACTAATGTGAATGTGTGGATCATGAACCTGTGGATAGCAAATTTTGTTATTCTTACTTGAAGATAGTCTTGCCAGGAAAATAATGTAGGCTTCCAGAAGGAAAATTTGTGTTAACACTAGAAGAGGATCTTTAAGAAAATTCTCGTATGACCATCTTTTTCCTCTTCTCCAGATTCAGAAATCTGGAAGAAAATCTAAGGATGAAGAGTGATTTTTTTTTCAGGTTCACAAATGTTAAGCAGTGCATACCTACAAGCATCTGATGGAATCTGATGGAAAAGTTATGATCAGATAAGAAAACTGAGAAGGTCTATCCAGAATGAACACCCTTAGGAGACAGAAAAAGAAATTCAAGTATGCACTAATTGGTCCTGTTTTTGTAGAAACTGATCTTCTGCAGTTTTATTTGGTTGCTGAAGGATGTAGACTCTCATTATTTGGTGTTTTGAATTAGGTGGCATACAGCTAGCAAGAGATCTGGGGTTAGAGCTCCAGACATCATGTCAATTCTGCTCTCTATTTGCCAGTCATTTATTTCCATGAAGAAAAAAACAAGACAAAAGAAGATAAAATTAGTCAGTGATCAATACTGTTGAAATGTATGTTACAAACCTGCAGGATGCTAAGCACATTTGACTGTCCTGGATTTTTACTGGGAATTTCTCACCAGCCCTTGAGATGATGGTCCATGTTTCTCACTACAGATTTACTCAGGCAGGAAGGGGATGGTGCCTCTGCACTCTGGATGCACGGGGCCTCTTTGAAGAAATCTTTGCAGGGAAGACAGGCGCTTATGTGTGCATTAATTTAGGTCTGAACAACTTTTGCATTAATGGCACTTGGGGACGTGATTTAGTGGCAGGCTTGGCAGTGCTGGGGAGTGATGGACCCAATGATGTTAAAGGTCTTTTCCAAGCTACATGATTCCATTCTATGATTCCATATTTCATGTGTGACCCTACCCTGTCAGAGGTGCATAAACTCCATCTTACTCTAAAATTGGGGTGCTGATGCCTGCTGCAAGCTGAAGGACTGTAGGGCAAGGAAGGACTGGGGAAAATGTGGTGTGGGACAGACAAGGTTTGTCTCTCAGGAACGTGAAGTCATCCTAAAGGTTCTTGCCTTTGGCTGCACAGCTTTAGTCAGAGTTGTAAAAAATTAATTTTTCACTTGCTGAAAATCACTGAGCACTCTTCACAAGCATCTGTTTCTTCAGAGAGAGACAGAGTCTATGTGAAAAATGTTCTGCAGTGAGGACTGGGTGCAATAGCAAATATCCACTAATTTTTTGGCCGGAGCTTACATTCATTTTGACTGGTTTTGACTATATTCCTTGGCTTTCCAAAAGCTGCTGTGTATCAAAAAATGGAATTTTAAATATCTGAAAAAAGGGGCCCAACCCCCTGCAGATAATTCACGTTGTCCAGAAGGGAAGAGACATGTGAGGAGCAGTGCTAACAGCCTTTTGTCTCCACGTCCCCTAGTGTTTTTTTCTACTGTCTTGTTTGAAAGCAGATTGTGCGTGAAGGGTATTTAAAAATATCCAAACTGATCAAAATCATCTATGGCATGGAGGCAGAAATAGCCGGGAAAACAAACAGAGCAGAGATGAAATATGGATGAGATAGACATACCAGTGTTTCATGAAAGAGAGAGCTTAAAACCCAAAGCCAAGAAACACAAATACTGGGAGTTAAAGTACAGATACTTTATGATTCACGTTACTGTCTTCAATTAACTATGATATAGAATTGCGCGACTTTTTTCCTTTCAAAAGAGAAATCCATCTCCTTGCTTATTTTTCCACTTGCTGCTTTCTGTTTAAGTTAATTCAGCAGTAATTGGATACACTGTGTCTAATTCTTAATAAATCAACGGAACTTTATGGTGATATTGACAGTGGCTTTGCTTGCCCCATTGTTTCTATCAAGAGTTTTATTCTGCTTCAAAACAATTTGCTGTGAACGCCCTTGTTTGTTTGCCACACTGGGCTTTGTTCTGGCTGAAAACTTTGATTTATAACTGTATATAATTGATGGCTGTGGGGTAGGTGGACTATAGCTATTGCTCCTCCTCTTTTAATCTAGCTTTGCGTAGAAATCCATGTAGTGGAGCATTCTCAAGGGAACCAGGCTGGGAAATTCTCTGTATACCCAATGGGAGGCCATTAATCATAGTGAAGAGTCCCTTACTGGCTGCAAGCATGTTTGTGAAAGTCAGGAAAACAAAAGTGGACCACCTCAAAATGACTGATCAAGAGAATAGATGTTAAAGCCAATGTATTCATTGTGATACATCAAAAAAAAAAAAAAAAAGGAATAGTTTATGCATTGAAGTATATTTATTCAGATATATTTGGCACATTTAAAGATATTTTATGCACTAGTAAATAAATGTAATTGTAGATGTTAGAGATCGGAATCCTAGGAAAATTAAAGAAAAGTTTTGATGATTGCTACTGTGGATCTCAGAGAAACTTTGAAAGCACCAGATAAGAAATGCCCAAGCATTTGCTGAATGTATGTTAGAGCTGAGCTGGTAAAAGAAATGTGCTAAAAAGTCTAAAATGTCAGGTGAGATTTCGATGAATATTTGTCACAAAAATGTCTTGTTCAGAACTACAAAAAAAAATTTTAAAATTAAATTTTACCATTTTTTTAGATATAGTTTTTTTTTCCTCCAACTCATGCATTTTGGCTGTGGTCCAGTGTGGGTGAGGAAGCACCTGAGAGCATCTGCAAACTCTCAGAGGTGGCACTCAGCTGCATGCTGCGAAGCCCAAACCCCCACATTGTCAGGACTGGGGTCTCAGTGCTTCTGCAGGTCCCGCTGTCTTCTCCTGTCCTTCACCAAAATGTTCAGCTCAGTGCAAACCTAACGGGTTCCGGTTGTGACTGCTCCGAAGGTATTGGTACAACTACGTGATTGTGCTCGAATTTGAGCATATCCAAGTTGGATATGAGATGGAGTTACGAGAGGTGTTTTTGTGATTAAAAATTTCTGCCCAGCCCGGAGGAATAAAGGAAGTAAAGAGGCTCAAATGCAGCATTTTTAAGCACTGACAGTCTGGACTTTTTCCCGTAAAAATAGCCATAAACTATAGGAAGAGAGGTATTGTAACTTGGCATAACAACATTAGCTTTACTTACTAGGCAAGCAGTTGTGGGTTTTTACTTTAGAGGATAAATTTGATGCAAAGATAATGCTACAATTTGTGTTCTCATGGAACTGTGGTAGAGCAGCACACTTATCAGTTAAGTTAATAAACTTATCAGTTCATTTACCTCACAAAAGTCTTTAATGAACCTTCCTACCGATTCCTAACAATTCCAGCCTGTGTACTTTAAAAGAGTTACTGAAATTCATAAACAATTTCCTTGAATACGGCTTAAATATAAAAACGGAAATAGTGCTTTCCAGAAATTATAATACATTGTTTCAATAATCTGATAAAGTAAGATGGAAACATTTTCTTCAGACACTGGTACAGTAAAAGCTGCAACTTATCCTGACAAAATAATTACAAAGTTAAAAATGGCATAGCAAGCAGTACATTAAATCTTAATACAATATATGGAAGAATCAATGTTCATTCTGAAGCACTAAGTATTTTTTTTCTTAGTTTATACTAAATTTATGGCATTGTGGAATAGGAATAAGATATAAACTTACATCTGATAATTTTTTAAAGATAAGGGGAAAAACCCTAACTTTCCTGTGATTAAGAGAAATAAAAACTCATCTTAGTCTGTATTTTTTTTCCAATTTATGGTAAGGGATTCATTTCAGATACGTGTTTTGCCATTTCCAGTACTTGTGTCCCATTTTTATTCAATACTGCTTTATACATTAGCATGACTTAATTTCTTTTTTCTTGTACTAAGTTGAAAGGAAAATGCAGTCTATGTCCCAAAGATGTATATTCATGCTTGAATCAAAGCACATGTTAAGCTCTGGTTATTTCAAGTTAAGCAAATGCTTGAGCTGCTCTCAGCAAAGGTGACTTCTCTGAGCTGCAACTTGCACCCTTATGGACTTTATTAAATTGCAGCCTGTCAAAGTGAGTGCTGTGTCCTATTTCAGTGGTGTTCCACAAGTGGGTGTAACGCTGCCACTAATCTTAAATCCCTTTTAATTACTGCCCCTTCACTTGTTTTCTTGTTTCCTGGTATGGTGGAAGTCCAACCGGAATGAAGTCCAGGCTTAAGTGTTCATTTCAACTATTCATCTTAGCTTTCCCTATTGTTATGTTTATGCAGAGTTTTTATTAGACTCATGGGATCAAAATGTATTCCCTTAGTTTTACAAAAAATGAATAGCTTTTGTACATTCTTACCATTTAAAGTAAACACAGCGAGTTTTTAAAGTGCTCTTTTTTTTCCTCAATAACTAAAATATGGTCATCTGTTCTAAGCATAAATCATAATTTCATTATCAACAGAGAGAGGTCCAATGCAATATATATGTATAGTTGAATGATATAAGTGGCATTTCTGTGTAAAATGTATTCCCTTGCCCAAGTAAACACTTCATAACAACATGAGTGAAAGGGTGTATTTAAAAAACGAAGGCTTAAAGCACGTTACTTACGAGTTATACGGAATGCAGTTTTTGTAAAATATGAAGCTCACTGGATATGATCCAAACCAGCTGAACTATGTTAAAAGGTATAATAAACAGTCATAGCTTTGCATGCAGTTATTTAATTGGCAAATAGATTTTTCTATCACTGTCACTGGCAATAGCAGCCATTTGATACCAGGGCTTGGATTAAATGTTTCATCAGTAGTGCCTATTTAAGGATCTTTATGGAACAACAAGTTAGTCCCCTGGGCAAGCCCATGTCAACTGCAATAAAGAGATCCACACAAGTGAATGAGATGTATTTTTGCAGGATTTACAGGGAGGCTACGATTCTCTTTTCTATCTGGATACTTTGAGGACTGCTTCCCATTTTGTTTAACAGCAGTGTCTGCTGGTGGCAAATATTGAACACCGAACATTGCATCTCCAAAGGATTTTTATAGTTTTCTTGTGGAAACGGATTCATAAATGGTTCTCATCTCTCTGGAAATAGGTGAGTCTCTGATAAAAACAGATATTTCAAGGTTTCAGTAGTTTTAATTTTCTGGTAAATATTCTGTATTTGAACTAAACCTCCAGATACTCCAAGTATCAGCTGTATTTTCTCCTCTCTCCCTCAGAGCTAAAAGTCAGAAGCTTCTGAACATCTCTCTCACCCTTTAGATACAGAGAAAATGTAATGCCTGTGGATTTCAAGATTGCTTGACTTTATTTAGTCCACTGTCCTGCTCCCAGGGTGCTCATAAGATCTGTGCATGTAGTTAATGCTTGCTGCAATGTTTTATAATTGGTTCGTATAATATGTGCGTTTGTCATTTTATAGCACATTAGTTGAATTTAGAAGCTTTTTTAAAGTTAATTCTGAATATGTATCTCTGCTTGTCATGGAGCCTTAGTCAGTTCTTCTTGGCAGCTAGATTAGTTTTTCCCTGGTTGATTTTAATTTCAGCGTTCTGTTTAATATTTTTTCATCCTGAAATTCTTTAAGAAGAGGCGAAAATACATGATATAGCTGAAACTGATTACATCTACTGTTCCTTTTTCTTGTCCATGTAACCACGCTGGGTATAAATTTAAGTCTCAGCTGTTCACTGGCATCTTTTTGATCTGAACTGGTGATACTGCATCTAACCTCCTTAGCTAGGTTACTGTTTTCTGAGGTTGAAAAGTGGAGAGCAAATGCCTCTGAGGGTGAATTAAATGAGCCATTTGCAACAGATTCAAACTCTGGTGAATAAACAACTTTCAGGCTCAGTTGAAACAGTTCAAACTTCTGTTCACTGACTCTTCTCTGATGTGAAATAGAACTTATACTATTACTTCAAGAGTTGATTCTGGGCTTCTGGTGAGAGTAGGAGAGGAGTTGTCCTATTACACTTTCTTGGCAATTGGTTTTCTCAAGAGAGTTTTAAAAAATATATCTATATCTATATATACACATCTGTACTATTTATATCTCTATGTGTACCAATCATATGTATATCCATATATATTGATAAGAATTTGTTTTTATAATTTTACGTAATTTGTATTTTTTAGATGTATATACATATAAATTAGTAGGTGTTTTTCTTGTTACTTAAACATGCTTTCTGAACAGAACTTGTCATTGTGTTTTTATCACACATAGGAAAACAAAAATTCCTAACTGCACAAGAGCTTTTTTACACCAGCTGGTAGTGCAGAAATGCTTCTAAATAGTAGTATAGTATTTTATATCCACCATAATGTCTTCACAGTCATGTCAATGTAAAAGGGCATAAGTTTAATGTGCACTTAAGAGTTGTAACTGTGCAAATTTTTCTGTGCAAAATGGAAAGGGGAAGCAAGGGAGCAGGTGCATCACTCAACCAGCCCTTTTTCCTTCTTACTGTCCTTAGTCCCTGTTGTTTCCTGCAGCCTCCTGAAGAGCTGCCAGCCAGTGTTAACTCAGGTCTTGTTTGTGGGTTATATAGTCATGAATTTAGATGATTAACATAGGGGTGTTCTTGTTTCATGACTTGCCTCATATGTGGTTATTTCCTGGGCTGATGTAAATAATGGGGGTTTTTATGATGGAAACAGTGTCTGGGAGATATGCCTTTCTGTCCCACTTAGGCCTGTCCTGTTTGTAGTTATATTAAAGAGTGAGGCTTAGGTTTTGTCTAGGGACTAGAAGAGTGAAATCTTTTCATGCCTGCAATATTATTGGTATTTAAAAAACAGAAGAAAAGAAAGATTTCTAGTTTGAGGCCAAAGTAATATCCCTTCTACATTTTACGGTAGCTTTGAAATGGAGAGATCTCTTCACTCTGTTTTATTTACATTGCTATTAAGGAATAGCATGCTGTAAAACTATGAAAAAAACTACTGGTCTGTCCTTGAAGGCAAGACCTCAAGACTCTCTCCTCCTGAAGGACTTGGAGGGAATCATCTAACTAATCAGCTATTGACTGAACAGCAGGTGGAGATTACTTAGTTTATTGATAAATCATCAAACAAGTAGATGGAAAAAAAATGTTGGTGACTAATCTTTGTGTCTCTGTCTACTTAAAACCTTGAATTGTCTTCTGCCCTTGTGGTTTTGTGTGCTCATTTAAGTTGGCAAGATTTTCATGGCAATGAACATATTTCTAGAGCCAAGCCATTTCAGGATGTGACCATCTTTGAATAATTTGCGTTGCTGTTGCAGGAAAAAATAATACCATGTTATCATCACTGAATAAATCTGTCCTGTTCCATTGCTCCTCACCAGGAGTGCGCGTCCGTAGGTTTCTGTGCTCTGTCCCCTGTAGGTTGCTTGTGCCCTCCTCTGTGGCTCGAGGAGGCAAGAGATGTGTATCAATTTGCATGATAGTTCAGCCTTGTAACCTGGAGTGCAGTGGCTGCTAATGTGGTTTTTGGGTAGGTTTTTCTGCTTGTACAGATTAATGACCCGATTCGGAAGCTGTTCTACATGCTGGACTCCTGCTGATTTCTGTTTGTGCAGAACTGCAAGGGAAGCTAACTCTGAGCATATATCCTGGCATAATTTATTTAGGGTCCAGTCCTGGTGCCCAGACAAAGTTGAAATAATAATAAACTGGCCTTTGCACTTCCATCTTTCTTTCTCTCATCTTGAGGCAGAGATTTTTCCTATCTGCTGAAGGAGATGCACTCCTAGTACTGTGGGCATGGATAGAGGTTTCTGTGGACCTCTGGTACTACTCCAGGCACATCTTCAAGCTGCTACAGAGCACACAGTTTGGGGACAAGAAGTGAGTATTTGCTTCTCCCTAAGTTGCCATGCCATGAGAATGGCTGCAGTATTTTGGGGAGAAGTTGAGCATTTCCCCAATGGATTTATTGCACCTTTAATTTGCACCTTCAAAACACTGTAGATTTTCTTGAAGTTCAACAGTGGAAGAGTGTTTCCCTTGTGGAGACCTCTCTTTGGTGTTGTATGGACTCAGCTCTCATGGGAGCAGGCGTGTCTGGGTCTGTCTGGCTTCAGGAATGATGGTTTTGCTGTAGGTGATGCAAGAGTAGCTGTGCACGTTATCTCTCTGTCAGTATCTAGAGGGCTTCACCTGACCCCATCCTCAGCTGTGGATCTGCATCTCCAAGCTGCTTACTGCTTAGTGACTGAACAATGAGTTTTCCTTTTAGAAATCTGTATTTTTGTCTCCTAGAAATAGTAATGGTCCTGAAAACCCATAGAAACCTTGTTTCCTAAGAATTTAAAGATCCTATTTCTATCCATGTTGAACAGCAGTATATTTGCACCTAAATCTTTCCTGGCTTCTTGACAATACACTTTTGAGGAGCAATTTTTCCTTGCAGAAGTCAGTTGTTCAAAGTACCTTGGAGATTTGTAATGCTAGAAGTAGCCAAGGTGAGGATGGATTACTGGGTAGAGTGCAGGTGCATGTTAAATGCAATTTGTCACATGGATGCCACCCTCAGGTATGTGGGTGGATGGGTTGAGAGATGCCTACCTAATGCTTTAACTTGCTCAGTGAACACTTAATTCAGAGGATTTTCAGTTTTCACTGCTTCTAACAGCATTCTGCAGTTGTAGTTTCACAAGATTAGCTATTCTTGAATAGGTTTTCCATTGTATTAGGTGTAGGCACATTGCTCTGCAGAATCACTCAAGCATGGATGCCTTTTTTTTCCATCTAGTTGTTTCAACAACATGCCTGTTGTGACCACTGAGAGATTATCACTGCCTGGTAGGTAGTATTGTGTCTTCTTGTGGGGGATTTCATCTCTAGGTTTCCTGCACACATTTATGGGGAAGACTTCTGTTGTGAAAATCCTTGTGTATCTCCAGCATCTCTGTTTTCAGCAGCACCGGACACTTAGATTCTGATTTTACATGTATATTGGTGTGACACTGTTGGGGTATCAGTGGATTTATGTGATGAAATCCTTAAGACCGAGTTATCTGATTTTGTAACTTGCATTTGGCTTGTACTGTCTCCCAAGAATATCTATTTGCGTTTTCGTCAGAGACTTCAGAGGCAGTATCTTTTCAGATATGAAAAGTAACAGCAATAAACTACATTAGCAAATCCTCCTACAAGCTACTTCTGTTTCCTCAAACTTCATGCTTAATAGTTGCTGGTAAATATTCTCTCTTTTCATCAAAGTAGCTTGTAAAGATCAGTGATTTTAAAAGAATTCATGCTAAAACTGCACAGATCTGCTTAGTTATAGCTGCTAATTGACTGCAATATGAGAATAAAAAGAGGATGTATAATTCTGAAAATGCTGCAAAAAGTTGATAGGAAAGTGACTGTGATTTTGAAATGACGCTGTATCTTTTTTGGTCATGGGTGGGAGAGACCGGATTCATTTAATGCCAATAGCAAAGCGTCATTGTCTTCAACTGGTCTGAGATTTTGCTGTAATGGGTGTGGTGAGAGACATTTGACATTTTCACTTTGATACCTGAAACCACCAAAGGAAAAAAAAAAAAGTAAAATACTGTGGTTTCTTTTTCTGTTACCACGTAGACAAAGTTCAGCTCGTCCCTCACAGCTGAGCTGAAAAATCAAATACCAAATCTGATACGCTTGCATTCCATGTGGAAAAGAAAGCCTGGATTTGGAGTCAGTCCTACCTCTGAATAAATAGAGTCTGCTTTTTCAAACAAATCTATGCTGATTAATAATACGCTCCTGTACTGTGCCAAAGTAAATTTTGCATAAGGGTAGTGAAAAAATACATGAAACTTGATAATCCGCAGTGAGTTTTAATTTTGGTTGATGTGAACTTGAAATTTAAGGGCTCAGAACTATGCTAAAACAGTAAAGAAGCTTGATCTGGTGCTGTCTCTAGGAACTGCTGCATTTTGCACGTTTCTTCTCTAGATTTGTGGGGATTTTGATTATTTCAAGGAAAAAAAAAAACAAGTCCAAAGCTTTGATTCCTCCTTTTCTTTTCTCCCTGAGCAAAATCCCCTTAGTACTAAAAGGAAGAAGCAAAGTAGTTTAACAGTCCATAAGCCATTAATGCATGTTGTCTATAACATGTAGTTAAAGTGTGTTTCTCCCGGTACTGGCACTTCTGAGGCCAGATGCAAAGAGCCTGAGCAAGCAAGGGGATGCAAGTCTGGGCTTGAGCATTGTGGGGAGACTAACTGGTGGTGGTCCCTGTTGGGAATTTCTGCTTCTACTGAATTCCTGAGCTTTGAGCATGGCATTATCATTGGCTTTGTGCAGTCTGGATTTTGTTTCTTTGTATTGTGGTGTGCATCCATGGTAAGACTGCAGTGGAAAGAGCTGTGAGTTCAGAAGAGTAAGGTAATGCAGTGAGAGCATGGTGGTAGTAGTAAGAAAAATGTGTACTTTGAAGTGGATGTAAACATTTAAAAAGGAATACGTTTGCAGTTCGTGATTTTTCATGGTTGGCCTGAATACAAGAACATTAGTGCATTGTAAAAAGATAATTTCTCTAAATACTGACAGCACCATCTTTGGTGGAGGTGAGGAATCATTTTGCAGCTCTTCATATTTCAGTATGTCGAGGCTGACCATGTTTTGTATTTATTCAGGAATTATTGCAGTGTAGCAAAAGGTGAAATTTTTGCAACAGTGTGTAATCAGTTCATCTGTTGGCTGGTGGATCAAGCTATGCAGAGAAACAGTTAAGACATCACTCTCCTCTTAGCTGTTTGCATTAGTTTTGCATCCAGCTGCTTTGCCTCAGCTAGTACCCAGTCCTGTTGTGCTCAACTCAGTAAATCACGGCTAATAAACAGCAATTTGTTAATGCGGTGACGTACAGAAATATGGCAGTATATATGGGGCTATGGCTTTTACATGCTAATGAGCTCTCTGTTCCTTATTGTATAATTCTTCCCCATTGCCTTCCTGTGATGGAAGTGCTCTGTTCACAGCTTCTGCCATGTGCAATGTCCCCATGGAGACCGTGTGCGGTGTACACCTCCCTTTTTTTATCTAATAAGTTCCTAGATGCTTATAGAAGCTTCTCTGAAATATACTGTGAAAGGTACTACTGAAATTAATACTTTGAAAGATTACTTATTGCAAAGAAAATGGTGATAGATGATATCAACTTTGTGGGAATTGGGGGGAGGTGAGGGGCTAATTTATGATATTGTGAGCTTTAAAAGAATATATTCAAAGAAATTTTTTTTGGCCTGGTGAGGATGCTGCCTGTCCTATTTATATTCCTTTTCTTCCAGCCTAGAAATGCTTTCTTTTGTTATAGGAGGCTGCTGTACCTACACTATTGACTGGTGAGATATCCAAGTGCTAAGTTAGCAGTTTTTCTGAGAGCTGTTTGGTTCTGATTATATCCAGTTCAATCTGTTCTGTAACTTCGTCTCCTTTCCTATTTACTGTTGTATGCCTTTATTTATAAATATCTTTTTTGTCCTTTTTTTTGTATGCCTGGCTCATAAAATCACAGCCAGAAGTACAAGCTTTATGACTATAAAACAAGTCATGCCTACCTTGTAGACTGTGTCATCTGCTGTGATGTTGTATTCTATGTATTATCAATTTTACTGTAAGAGGAAAATTAGAGCATGCATTTTCCACATGAAGAAATCAAATGTAATCTAAATGCAAACCACAGGTTTTATTGCACAGTAATATTTGATAGCACTGCTATTACTAATCCCAGCATGACAAGAAACACAGCATAGTTATGAAGTTCACAGCACTCATTTTTTAATGGTCTTTTTTTGGTTAGGAAAGCCACAAAGGCAAGGCAGATTGTTTGCCAGTTGTAGTGTCGGACTTTCAGAAATGTAAGTGGAATATTGTACATTCTTACAAATGATTTCAGGTCTGACAAGAATCCGTATCCTTTCTAATTTCCATGAAAACGTTATTGAGTTGTAAAAATAAAATGAGATAATTAACCATATCCAATAAATACCTTATTATCAGTGCTTTTGCTTCTATAGGGTACTTTATGGGGAGTTCTATTTTTTTTTTAATTTAGGGTTTTAGGATCTATAATCATAGAAATAAAAGATTAATTATTGTATTACAGTAGAGTGCATCTGCCTCCCAGGTGGAGAACACACTGCCACTGTTCTTGTAGGTTATGCAGAACTATTAAGATGACAGTGAATGAGCTTCTTTCAGTCAGTTTTGGTCAGCTTTGGTAAAGGTGTTGTAACTGACTTCATAATACAGTGGTAACCCAAGAGTATTATGCAAGTGTGCAGTTTGGGAATGTTGGGTGCGTTAACCCATTTGCAGATGATAAATAGTATTGAGTATAAATCCTCAACAGCTGTTGGGAACTCATCCTGAAATCATATCCGTGGTCCCATCTAACAGGTGTCTGGATTGATATTTACTTAAGGTGAAGAACACTACCTACCCCATTGTAGTTTCCATTAGGTAAAATTTTCATACAGACCTCTCTTTTAGAAGCAGGGATTTAAATCAGGTGGGTTGGACACATCAGACCAGGAGAAAGTCAGTTCTGCTACACAGGCAGCAGTTCCTGGGGGCTGGTCCCTGATCCATGGGCATCAGTTCTGCAGCTGTAACCATAAATGGGAGTGGACAAGGGAAGAGAGATTAATGAGAAAGGGAGGAATGTGCCACCGTTTGAAGACTTTTATTTCAGTAGGGACTGATGCTCATCCATGTTCTAGGGGGTAAATACATGCCCTGGGTTTGTGATTGGCCTGACTAAATGATGATAGTGGCTTCTTCCTTTTCTGTATAAAGGGGATTTGTTATTTGTACTGAGTTAATAATGCCTATCTAGCTAGTTAGGGGGGTTTTTGCCTTTTCATTTAATCTGTTACTGTCTGGGCATCCAGTATTGTTTCTGTTAAGGGATATTAGCAAGATACCTGGAAGGAACTGGCTTGCTTAAGTGATATACACTGTGACTGGAGATAAAATAAATCAAATTCAGAAGTAATATCACCAGTACTTATGAACATGCTCCTTTGATCATATCTGGTTGATTCAATGTTATTTACTTTTGGTGATAATGGTTTGTCTGCCTTATCTCCTCTGCTCTGTCAGTAGCTTTGACTCTGCCCATATTCACTTGTCTCAATTAATAATGCTTTTAGCTCATTGATTTTATTTTCCAGCTGGCTGGATTTATCTTTCCAACTTTGCATTTGTACAGTTTTCCCAAATCTTCCTTGCAAATGCTCATCCCTTTCTTCTTCTGAAGAAAGCTAAGAAATGTAAGTTACTTCTGTTGATAGTGTCCACTTAAAGGAAAGAGAAGTTTTTGAGAGGGTTACATTCTGTTTGTTCCACTAAAACTCTTTCCTCAGGAGACCTTTACTTTCAAGAAGGCCATGGCTGTGTCTTGCTCTTCTGGATGCAGTTACAACCAGCCTTTAGGTTGTACTGATCAAGATGAAGTAATGGACCGCACTGGAGTTTGTTTTGTTAGTTTGTAGTATCAGCTCTGTGTGTCAGGGTTGACAAAACTCAAACACTCTGGGTGTGGATGCATGCATCCTTTGTGCTGGGTGTAAGTTAAACCAAGGATCTTAGATCTTCCCAGCCCAGCATTGTTTTGGTGCTGGAAACCTGTAAATCTCTGAAAATGTCACTGTGGGTGTTCTCAGGTAGTATCCAGTGACCCTTTCAGGCATGGCATCCTTCTGAACCTATCAGTTCCCCTAAATGTGGATTAATTTTGGAAAATCCAGCTTACTTTACAGCTTGATTTACACACTTACATGCTCGGTTTTGTTGACGCCTTCTAAAATGCATTTTCTCTCTCATAGCCTTGCTGGTAGGTGGTTGTGGGACAGAGTCACTAGTTCCCAAAAGAGTAGTGTACCATGTACAGATGTGCTATTTTAAAATATACTTTAAAATGAGTTTTATATGTATTTTATCCAGAGTTACAGGAGATGTTGTACAAGTATCTTAAAACATAGTTTCAGAGCCTACACCTCTTTTACAGACACCATGTTCAACAGCATGGGTTTTCACGTTTTTAATGGTCTTCTCTATTTCTCATCTTCTGTAAAGCCAGTTTTGGTTGGTTTTTTTTTCCTCCCCCCCACCCCCTTGTCTTTTCCATACTTTTTGTTTGTTTTGTTTTTATTGTTTTACTTTTCTGGGTTTTTTCCTTTTCTGTTTTATATTTCTTTTTATTCTGAGTCTCCCATGTTAAGAAGAGTGAATAAATGAGGCAGTACATAATGTAATAATATCAATTTTTATTTCAATTTCTGATTAACATTTTGAAGGTAAGTTCAGCAGGCAGTGATTATAATCAACTGAGGATGTCCAGAACAGAGCAGAAAGCAGTAGTTGATTACAGCAGTTTACAGTTTTACAGTTAAAAGATATGAAAAAACACAAATAGTCCCTTTGGGAAATGAAATATAATGGAAGTGTGGTTATTAAAAACTAGATATAATGTACACTAGTTATTACCTATTACGGTAAATCACCACAAGATGCAGGAAACATATCAGATAGATAAAACAGCCGTCTTGGAATATGTTGTCTTATTTTCCAGCGGATACTTTTTTTCTTCTTAGGCACTGAATTGATTGGGGGTGTGGAATTCATTTAGGAGCATGCACATTGCCCTTTTCAGGAGGGCTATAGCAATGAAGTTGTTATCTGTGCTGAGCTGTAAGTCATGTTCCCCCTTACCCCCAGGAAAGCCGCTTCAGGGGGCAATCGTGTGCTCCAGGTACTAATAGCTATTAGTTACTTAGAGCTAATGATGTTGCCAGCCTTGAGTATTTCACTTATCTTAAAATGAAAGTGCATGTTGATTTCCATTTCACAAATGGAAAAATTGAGTCAGATGGAGTTCAAATGACTTTGCTGAAGTCACTAGCAAATCACTGTCAGATCTGAAGATGCAATCCAGCCGCCCTCTCCCCTGTGCCCTATGTGGTTATGTACAACTCTGAAGTGCCTGAGTGAATAATTTTGGTTCATTAATGCCTTTATGCTCATTTGACATAGATATGAGCAACTTTACAGCTTTTCAAGGGTCTTTCATCCCTGTCCAGCATACATATCCAGCACAACTTGATTGAGTTACTACCACCTGGATCAATCGGGATCTTGCAGTTCTGATATTCTTTCTGTTGTCATGTCCTAAGGATTGCCTGAAATAATTCTTAGAAATTAAAACATTACTTTTATTTTGTGGATTAGAGAGAGTGAGGCTGCCCTAAAGAGGACATCCAACTTCAGCCAGTGACTTTGTGTGAATCTGTTGTGATTCCAAGCATGCAGTGATGCTAACTGAGTCAGCTGTTATGTCAAAAATTTCTTTGATCTGCTAAATTAATATGGTTTAATTAGATTAATTAAACAGAAGATAACTAGAGATGAAGAAGGAGGTCAAGAAGAAAATTATTGGCAGTTGTAGCCTTGTGCTGGGTTAGCCTTGGCTAACAGCCAGTTACCCACATGGCTGCTCACTCCTGCATTCTCTCATGAGATGGAGAGGAAATAGAAGGAAGGTGAGAAGATTTGTGGCTCAAGATAATGGCATTTTAATCATGACAGCAAGAGCTGTACACGGAAGCAAAGCAAAAAGAGTGATTCATTCACTACTTCAAATCAGCAGGCAGATATCCAGCTGCTTCCTGGGAAGCATGGCCTCAGCACACATGGCAGAGGCTTGGGAAGACAAACAGCATGACCATGAACATTCCTCTTTCCCCTCTGCTCCTTGAGCATCCACTGCCAAGCACAACATGACGTGGTCTGTAGAATCCCTTTGGTCAGTGCAGGTTGGCTGTCCCAGCTGTCCCCTCCCAGCCCCATGCCCTCTTGCAGCCCATGCACTGGAGTGGGATGGTGCAGGGCAGAGTGGGCACAAGAGGGGGTCTTGCTGCTGTGCAAACCCTGCTCAGCAATAACAAAAGCATCGGTGGGTTATCAACTCAATTCCAGCCAAAGATTCAAAACATGGCACTGTAAGGACTGCTATACCAGCAAGACCAATACAGCAACTGAACATGGATTTCCAACACTGAAGAGTTGAAAAAATATTTTACTTTGGCAGAAAAAAAAAGCCACAAAAACCAACCAATGAAAAAACCAAACCCCCCAAAGCCCCTTTTCTGAGGAGTGAACAGCAGCAGGACAACAATAGCCATTCATAACACAAAATTTTTGCAGAGAGCATTGGGAAAATTGGACATGAACAAATTTCCCACAATGAATGGAACTCAGTCTGTGCATCTTTGAGAGTGGGGTAAGGAAATGGCACTGTCAAAGCCTCTCTGAAACACCATATACTGTAACAGCAAAATAACCATGGATAGCTGGAGAGACATTGGGATTACAGAACAGAGGGGGTTGTGTCAAAGGAGGATGTATTCATTTCTGAGAAGAGAAGCAAAGGTGAAATTGGTAGAGACATTTTAATTAGCTTATGTGCCAGTACGGTTTTTGTTTGTATTTTATTAATAACTTCATCCATGACAAGGTTATGGAAAAGCCTGTGTTTGGGCAGCTAGCAAGAGAAAGCAGTGGAAAAAACCTATAACTTATTTCCAGGCACTTACTTAATTAAAATACAAAACAGGCAATATGGTCTCTGGATTTATTTTTCCCATGTAGACTAGAAGCAATAAACTGAGATTGCACAGCAAAAAAGGTATGCTTGCACCTTTTTATCTGGACCTTTGAGCTGCTTCTTCTCTGAGATGGATGTAGTCCAGTCCCAGCTTTAAGAGGTTGAGAGGCATATGTTTGCCTAACCCTGGGTGGGAATTCCTCCCTCAGGAAGCCCTTAAATCCTAATGGGAATAGTAAGCCTTGAGGTCTGTTGGTTTACCAGTGTTTCTTTTCAAGTTTCATTGAGGTGAGATGCAGCCTTGGGGACCCCTCATGTGATACACTCGTCTCCTTCCTCACTAACGCCTGATATTAAAAACCAACCTAGAGCTGTTTCCTGGTGCTTCTGAGATGTTTCTTTTTGAAGGAGTTATGGTTTGTGACCCTCCCATTTGTGGCTCTGTGAGTTTCCATCTGACTGACCCCATGGGCTGTGGTGGTCTCATTGCACCCAGGTCCCTCACTCTGGATGGTGCCTCAGTGCCCAGGGGGGCTTCCTTCCAGCCCTGTGTGAATCTCTCTTAGTTGGCATTTTCTGGCTACAAGGGCAAGCAAGGAGCTGCATGAAGAATTACATGGTCTTTGCAGCTGGGATTTCTGTCCTTTGAATCTTGGATGCTGATAGATGCAGGTGGAATATAGGTAGCCCTCTGAGGAGAACTGGTATAGGGGTGTGGAAAACTTAAGGTTGGGAAGTGTATATACAATTTTTTTATTTTAGTTTTTCTGAAGATTCCTTTCTTGAGCTTTTAGAAGCTGCCACTGCAGGGATTACTTCACTTGATGATTACAACCTTGGCTCATACCAGCTGCTTGGGACCAGAATGGGTTGGCAGCAGCAGGAGCATATGCTTACCCCAGTGACCATCCCCTCCTGTCTGAGACTCCAGATCCTGGCAGTCCCAATGTACTCATGTTTTAGAAGTAGTAAAACTAGTGGTAGATGATATATGATGGTTTTAAAGGTTAATTTTGTAATTAATGAAGTCAAATAAAGTTGGTTTTTCTGGGTTTTTTCACTAGCAGGTTTAAAATAAAGCTTAAATCAACAAATTAAAAAATAAATACTGGTTTTTTGCCCATAATCATCTTTATAATAATGAAATATAAAAAGGATTTCCATCCTGCTAACAAAGCAGAAAACACTTTGGTTTTCCTTAATTTATTGTGACCTGTATTGATAATGGGAGAAATCTGAACTTCTTCTAAAGTCTGAATAAAGGCTGTTTTGAGCTGAAAACTGCAAAAATGTGTTTGTATAAAATCCAGTTCTAATGCATACAATTAATTAAAGTATATTGCAACTACAACCAGCCTACATAGAAACAGATGGGACACTTGAGAGGGAATAGCTATGGTGCAGGCTGAGGCTAAAGTGATTAATTCTTTGTGTCTGAGGACATAAACCCTCTCCCAAACCGTCATGGCAGTGTATATATGTGCAGTCAGGGATGATTTTGGAAGCCTGGGTGCTGTATCTTGTCTGTAGTTAGTGTGGCCGGTCGGAATGGGTTTGCAGGGCTACTCACACAGGAGATGGCCATGAGAGCTCCTCTGGGTGGGACATAAACCCTCTCCCAAACCATCATGGCAGTGTATATATGTGCATTCAGGGATGATTTTGGAAGCCTGGGTGCTGTATCTTGGACACAGTTAGTGTGGCCGGTCAGAATGGGTTTGCAGGGCTGCTCGCGCAGGGGTTGGCCGCCACAGATCTGCTTCCCAGCAGAGCTCCTCTGGGTGGGTGCTTTAGGGGAGGGCAGCTCCAGTGTATCCCAGGGACCCTGCTGCTTGGGGGCTGCAGCTGGACCAGGACACAATTGCCATTGTTCCCAGGAGCAGCCCTGGTCGGTGTGAGCCCTCACCACCCGGTGGCTGCTCTGGTTTGGGCAGATGTGGAAGTGTGTTTGCTCTGCACTAACACCTCTGCTGCTTTGAGCAGGGGTCATACTGTGGTTTACAGCCCTGGGTCAGCCACAGCCCACGCTTCCACCATGGCTCCTGGGCTTTCCTGACCGGCACAGAGGATGCTGCCAACAAAAATCTCAAAGCTGCCTGAGTTACAAGCAAAAGCGTGTGCTGAAGTAGTGTCTTTTTGTCGCTGGCATTGGTTGCTGCGGTGTTGCTGTGACTCTGCCTGTTCATTTTAATAACCATGAGATAACAGTTGCAAAAAAAGTCACTATAAATAGAGGAGATCATGTTAAGCAGTCACAGAAGGGTGAATATCCTGAAAAGCTGTGAGCTGGAAGTCAGTATGCTGCTTTCAGAAGTTACTCCTCCTGAACTGTTGCCATGCACAGAGGAACACACACCAGTGTCTGTCTCTAACATTTATAGCGTATTTTTGTTTCCAGAATGTGTTTTGTTTTCCATTAATGGGCTTTTGTATTCTCCCTGCTAATTAAATGTATGTACTTCGCTATGCTTTTGATCCTAAAATGAAGCTTGTAGTGGGGAATATGCTGCTTTTACTGTTCCTTTCTGGAAAGATCAAAATATTGTTCAGAAAACCTGCCGAGTTTATGAGCTGAGTTTTTCTGGGTTGGGTTTTTTTTGGCATTGTGCTCTCTGTGCTGTATTATGCTTCTTTATTTGGAAATTTATGGGGAAAATAGTTTTATTGTTCATTAGAAGTTTAAAGGCCTTATATATGTTCATTTGGTAACCTTTGATTTTTGGCAGCCACTGGAAGGATGAGGTGCTTACATGTTTAGTGAAGAGGCCCTTTATTCAAAATGCTAATTAGCCTTTGAAACCAAATAAGCGTAAAATCTTGCTAAATGTTTCACATGAATTTACCACTCCCCCAAACTCTCTCCTTCCTCCTGCTGGTTTTTCCCTGTTGTCTTTCAACCTCTCCTCCTGCTCTGGTCCTTGGAAACCTCCAGCCTGTGCAGCACAGCGGTGCTGGGCAGAAGCCATGGATAACCTCCCCATCCCCTTTCTTTCCCAGATAAACAGAGAGCCTGAGGTGTGCACTGAAGTGGAGGCACACTTTGCCACACAGTGCTGTGCTTTTTTTTTACCCTCCTGGATTTTTTTTTTTTGCATAAAGAAAGGAGGTCTATAAGAAGACCTAACAATGCCCTTACTGTTCTGTCAGAAACTGCCTGGCTACATCTTGTTTTATTTGGCCCTGGCTGAATGGCAGTTTCATTTATGTTTTGGGTGTTTGGCAGATATTTCATCTTTGTCAAACTTCACTTTTAACATTTGTTTAGATTACTTGTCACAACACTTTCTTTTTTATTTTTTTTCCAAACTCTTAAGATTTCAGTCAGCTTGACAGTGCTCAGAAGTGGTTTCTAATATTTTTGAACTCACTTCTTACGTGTTGTCCCTTTTAGAGGCATACCAGTTAAGCTCATTGATATATAGTTTCTTTTTTGTACTTTGATGATAGTGCAAGATCTTTATTTTGAGCCCCTAACTCTCCTTGATGGGGGGGTAAGCATCTCCTAAACCCTGTGAATAATAAAGAAAAACATTACCATGACAGTCATAAAATCCTGAATGCATCCATTTTATTCCATCCTGCTTTGTATTTAAGACACTTTGAGAAGCTGTGTTGAGATCAGGAGTGGTTTTCCCCTGTTCTGTCTGATAGGTGATGTTATTTGCTTTTTGTACCCCTGAGGAGTTGTGAGGGGCAGGTGACATGAGAGTATGAGCTGGTCCATGGATGCAAACCTGGTTCTGCTTTTTATCTGCCCATGTGATGGCTTTGTTTCACTGAATTTGTTTGGAATACTCCTGCAGTTAGAGATGAGGGGGATACCACTGAGAGACTTCCTAGTTCTCCATCTGTGGCTGTTTCTGTGCATTCAATTCCTCTTTTAGCCCAAATCCCAGGCAGTGACCAGACTCTTAGTGTGTCTGCTGTGTCCTTTCACTAGAGATAGGTGGAACTGAATGGGAGAATGTAATTTTAAATGAGGCTGAGCAGCCTTGAAGTATATTCACACTGTGTGTGAATTTTTGCTTATGAATGTTTGTGTTCATTTTTATTGAAATGGATGTTGGAAAACTTGTTCAAAAATGGAAATTAAGAAAAATAACCTTATGTAGCCTTTCCTTGTTCAGGTGTTCTGTCAGAACTGATTTCATAGGGCTGATTTGCTTATGCTAGTGTTATTCACAGCAATAACTTCTGGAGGATTATCACTGTCCAGATCTGTGTGAACTGATGCACTTCTTTGCAAAGTTTTTTTAATTTAGAAGTTACATTTCTGAGCTGCAGATGCTTTGGTTTGGCAAAAGGCAGCCTACCAAAAGTAATGTGATTGCTGAAATAATTTAGTCTAATACTTGCTCATGCTCTAGTCGTTTCCATGCTTGAGCTCACTTGCAGATGAAGACATATGGACATGGACAATGTGAACATATTAGGAAGAATTGCAAATGTTCAACCTTCTCTAGCAATCCTGGAGACAGCCAGCAGACTCCAGCCAGCGTGGGTGAATCCCAGGTGACCCTAGCGCCAAGCAGGGGTCAGTGGAGGGGGCAGAGAGCCAGAGTGCCCCTGCTCATCTGGAGCTTCCCCATTAGCTGCTTGCTGGGGCCCAGTTGAGAGCATGGCAAGCAGACTGGTAATGTGTTTACAGAGCTGAAGTGTTTACTTGCAGATGCAAATACAGGTTTTGGACAGCTTGGGTCCATAGTATTCCCCTTCTGCTTTCGTTTGGAATCTGGCATTGTGTTTGCCTCAGGAGAGAATGGAGTCCTCTTGGTAGTGTTTATCTGTCAGCTGCTGTTATTAATTGATGTAATTGTTTCTTTACTAATATTTACCTAGGGTTTTAACGTGGAAGTGACTATACAGATAATTCTAGTGCAATCTTAGTAGAAAGTCAATGCCTTAATTAGAAAAACGACTTGCTATTCTTGACTTATTCGAGAATTGATTTTTTTTTCCTGCCCTGAAAAGTGTTTGCCCTGAAATCTAAGGAAGTTGTTAACTGGGAAGGGTGACATTTGAAGAAGTGTATACTAGCAATTAAGATGAACAAGTAAATTTGACAAAGGAGCTAATATTTGTCCTGAAGGAAACCTGAAACATTTGGTGCAAGGGGAAAGGAATTTTGGAGGCATTTCTGCCTTTTCCAGGCTGCTTTCTTAAAAGCACTGCAGTAAACTGTGTTGAGGAAAGCAGACCAGAAAGGACTCTTGAAGGTGAGTTAGATCCACTTCACTTTTCTTTTACTGTGGTGTACTAGGTACTATAACTACACAGGATCATCCAGGGAAAACGTGAGAGTTATTTAAAAGCAGAGCAGAATATTATTTTAAACAGCAAGCTGGTGATGTTGAAACTCTGTGACTCTCAATTCTGCTAGGACCAACAATTTTGAGGATTAAAAACATATGGGCCATAGATAGAGAAGATATCCACAGTGCTTGGGGTATTATTTAGTGCTATTTGTATTATTCAGGCTAGCAAAAACAAACAAAAAGACAAGAAGAAAATCTCCTGTTACAGGGCATAAGCCATCCAGTAGATGATGTGAGTTGGAAAGAAATTTTATGGGAAAGTTTTTTTCTTTAATTGCTCTCCTAGAGATTTCTTCATCCCTTCCCTAAAGCATCTGATTCTGGCTGCTGTCAAATAAGAGGTTACTGAACTAAATGTACTATTAATCTGACCTAGTATAAGAATTCCTGTGTTTCTATGTTTAAAAGCAGGCTTTGTCTGCTGAGGGTTGTCTCTCTGGAATAAACCCTCCATTGGAGGCAAGGGAAAGGAAATGGTTCAGAAGCTTTTACACTGTTGCTATGTAATTTTGTAGTTGTTTTGAAAAACTGTGTCTTTTTTTTTTCCCTCTCCCCTTTTATGTGTATGAATGTTTTAAATTATAAAATTTAGCTTCCCATTTGATGCATTTTCTGTTCCGTAGTACTCAGGACCATTGAGCAACATAATTATTTAGAATTATGTGCTTTTAAAAATTGAGGGACAAAGTCTTGGTTGGCTGGTACATGGTTAAATGATGGGTTCTATTCAGAAGACTATTAGCTGGGTGCCTTCATTGCCACTGGCCAGACTTGTTAATGTTTCTGTTTCTTCTTTAAAAGTGAAGAATTTCTTAAAAGAGTGTGTATTATTATTATGGTTGTTATTAATCAGAGTCGGTGACGTTCTAGTGAGCCAAACTTTCTACTTTCACTCATTTTTGCTAAAGGTCTTTTTATTTTGCTTGAGCTGAAGAGGTTCAGTGAGCAACCAGCCTACCTCTGCAGTGAGGTATGTGAGGCAGAGCTGCACTGCCAAGGAACCGTGTGCCTTGGGCTTGTTGCGTAAATCTTAAATTGGATTTCCTTATTTTTCAAAGGCTTAGCAGTGGATGTGACAGTCAGGCTATTTAACTGGGATCCTTTTAGCACGTCAGATAAAACTGCTTCATGTAGATGCCTTCCAGTTCTCATTATTGCTTTAAAAGGTGCCTTAGAGACATGAGGTACAACTGTGCTTTGTTTCACCCAGAAAAATGTGAACTTCATATAGGGAGAATGTGTTTCATTTCCTTACCATGTGTCAACAACTGGATCTTAAACCTGTATTTATCAGATGCAGAACTGGTTTTGGAGGATTATCACTAAATCAAATGCTAGGGTGGAATTTATGTTCTCACTACAGCATTTCTCAAATGTTCGTATTATTCTACTTTTAAGCATTTAGTCTTTGATGCTTAAATCTGACATGCAGAGGCTACATTTTTGCATTCCTTTTTGTACAAGAGAATAGATATTTCTTTCTGTTTCAAACCCCTTATACTCTCACAATAAAGACAATACACCTGATTCTTTTTTTATTATTATTAAGGCCCATCATTACTGTTCAAACACATGCAGGAAAAAGTTGTCATAGCTCACACGTGGTAAAACTGTAGTCTAGGTGTATTACTGTGATTACAAAGTGTGTTAGAGGAGAGGAGATCTTGTGGTTTTCTTTAACACCTGGACTGCCATTATTACTGTGGAGAATATATCCTGATTTCTGATGTATATTATTAAAAAATCACCACATGTTTTTTTCTGGCAAAAACAGGGGCAGAGTGGTTGTGTGAATATGGTTCATGTTGTTCATGCAGCTGTTTATACAAAATTATATTCCACAGGATGCTTTTTCTTGATGATCTTCAGTATTTCTTCCATCTCTTGCTACATTAGAATTCTGCATTATTTTTCTTGGAGTATTCTTTGATGTCATGTTCAGTCACGTATGTTGATTGTAGCATGTCCTTGAATATCTAAGGGTTCCACACAATTTAGTCACTTTTCACTTTATTGTTTTTATAGGCTGAGGGTTTTTTTCAGTCTGTTCTTACTGTGGAACTCTGACAGTGCACACAGCCTGGCATTCTTGAAGGGGGGATCTTCACATCTGTCATCAAATTAAGCAGCAGTGACCATACCCAACATGGTCATTTTTCTTCTCACTTCTGGCTCCTTCTCATCTTCTTCATACTTGGATATGCAGTGTAGAGCAACACCATTCTCTTCATCTCACAGTGATGCACTCCACAGTGGAATTGGAGAGATGTATGGGTGGAATATCTTCAGGAACTGTGGCTTACGTAAAGGAAGTGACAGCCTTTAGAGATGTCACTTATTTTGAAAAGTTATTTCCATTAGCTGACATCTTTATTGCATTCTCTTGCTTATGCATCATTTTGAGGAAACAAATTGTTTTTTTCTGCTTACTTTGGATTTGCTTTAGCATATGGTGCTCTGTGAGACCCCATATAATGGGCAAGTGTTTGACCCTCAGTTGGTATGGACACCATTAGCTGGAAAGGGGATGCAGTTGGGATAATACTGAAGGATACTGTGCTTGAATCAAGATGCATCTTTCAGCCATCTCTGAGTGGACTACTCAACTTAGGGATTTTTTTTGGCCTGATTATAATCACAAAAGACAGGAGGGGATTTTGAATGGCTTTATCTCAGTAACTGAGACCGTTCTTTTGTCTTGGGATTTTTTTTTTCTTGTTTTAGTTTTTTTGTTGTTTTTTTTTACTTGGGGATTAATTCATTTGCTCACCTAATGTGCATCTGTTGAAGGAACTTCAGGTGGTGTTAGAAAAGCTCTGTTGTGACATGACTGGCTTGACGTTCCCAGCTCCAAGATATGCTCTACTTGGTTGCTGGTATTTGCATGGTTAAATCAGATTGTCTTATCAGCCTTGGGCACCCAGCTGGGCTTTCAGGCTTCTCACTCCTCTGTGTTCTTTGTAATGCATTGGTCTGCTGCATCCTGACTTGTGAAGTGCTGCTGTCCTGAAAATCATGCAGGAAGAGCCTTGGTAAGATCATTCTGCTGCAGTGGGGAAGGGCCTTTACCAGACACATAACAAGTGGTATGGAATGCACACCTGCCCAGCTGTCTGGCTCTGGGTATTTTTTTTAGACAGTAAATGCAGAGTACCTGGCAAAGTGACTCAGACAGCACAGCCTGGTGAGCACAGATGAAGGATGCAGCAGAGAAGGTGCTGTTGGTACCAGGAGATGGGTTTGTGCTGGCTTGTACTCAGCAGCCCACTGGGCTTGACTGCTGTCATGGGGATAAAGGTGCTGCTGGGAGCTTTGAGAGCACTGCTTCTCTTACTGGCTTACATTTATGGATGTCTGTGGGTTGGAGGGTGCAGAGATGAGCATCTTGTTGCCAAGGCTGAGTATCCTTGCTGTTGTTCTGCTTGTGGTGGTTCAGAATTGGTTGGAGGCTTGTTGGAAGAAGCCCTGCTTGAACCATGCTGTCTTTCCACAAGAGGAGTCATCTTTGGCACTGTTACCCAAGTTTGCCATCTCCTGGGGGATTTCAAAAGTTTTTGAGAGCTTTGCTCTTGACCCATGTCTCATAATCTAATTATGAAAATGCTCACTGTTACTTTCTTAAATGTTTTCAAAAATCATTATTTTAATACATTTCTTTGCCAATGAAGCTGAAAGATTAGTGATCCCAACAGATTCAGAAGATAAATGCTGCCCTGATAGGTGTTTGATCTGACTTGTGGTTGAAATGTTTAAATATGATGGCAGGTTTGGGCAGGTCTAAGTGCTGCATGGTGGTGATGACCTGTCTCCATCCCTGAGAGTCTGCATGCAGCTTCTGTCTGCACCGTGAACATGAACTAATTCAGGCTGGTGTCTCTGCCCACAGAAGTGGGAAAGTTGTCTTACATTTACCAGTGGAAAGGTCCTTTCAGGAAAGGCTTTGTTGGGAATGATTGCTGTGCAGTTAACTCACACACTTGCTTACTCTGCAAGAATACCTTTGTGCTGTATCAGAAGTCCTGCCTTGCAGACTGGCGGGCATGACACAAGTCTCCTTGAATTTTGTCAGTGTTTAGGTTCCTCTTAGATGCTTTTGGATGTGAAATGTAAGGTCATAGTTCATGTTGGTCTTTCTGACAATGTAATCCATCTGCCCAGTGCCTCTAGCAGACATTTCTGGGATATAGATCTTCTGAATGTTAGAATGTGGAAAAGATGTACTGGTTTTGTGGATACTGTGATTGATTATTGCACCTCTGTCCTTATGACCTGACTGATAAGGTTTTTGCAACATTTTCAGATGATTCAGAGGATGGCTCTGAGGGTGCTTACATGTGCAGTGTTATCTCAGCGTATTATTAGCATTTTACAATTGCTTTATTGGCTCCCTGTTAAGCAAAATATTGACAATAAAAATGCTATTTTTGTTCTGTGATCCGTGCTGCGGCTTTGTCCCCTCCTAGTTAATGGCTGTGCTCGTTCCTAATTTTGCTACCCTATTGTTCCTGTGACAGGGAGCTACAGAGAACAGAGGTTTTAAAATAGATGTTCATAATCTCCACCAGCCCTCTGGCATATTCTGCTGACCCTCAGGGAGTCTTACTGGGAATATATTGGAACTTGTGATATCTAATAAGTGAAGGTTCAGGAGCCTGACGTAGACAGCCGAAATGTCGTCTTCCGGGTAAAGTAGGACAGAAGACTCTAATAACTCAGAGGAATTGCAGAACCTTTCAGCAGACACACTGCCAGACTTGACGTATATAACAAAAGGTGATAAATTATGTGTGTTAAGTTATTTTGTGTTAGCACAGCGTCCACACCTCCATGATATTAAGATGATAGATGCACCTCTAGTCCAACAGACTGGTCTTCAGAAACAAAGTTCACAGCCAGAGCTTGAACCCTCTTTTTCCCCCTGTTCCACTTGGATCACCGTCCTCACTTGACAAATGGGTGCAGCAGGGATGCAAACTCCTCTAGCTCAGAGGAAGTAGAACTTCCAGCCTCCTAGTGCTAAAAGCTGGACTGCTAACAGATTGAACCTACCTCCTGAGCATAGTTGTGCCTCCCAGCTCTTGGGGGATTGGGAAATCTATGTTATTTCACAATTCATGCATAACCTCTACAAAATCCTCTTTCAGGTTTCTCAGACAGCCTCCCAAATAAACATTATTCATTTTTTTGAGTGAATCCACATGCTTATCCTAACAATGAGTTTAGATTACTACAGATAGCAGAATTTTTCTTTGCAACTAAGTGTATTCTTGCAGGATCCTTCTTTGTGTGGCTTATAAAGTGAAGTGTGCTGAGCTGAGGCGGAACCTTCTGCTGTAGTGCATGTTTTCCAAATTAAACAGAATTTTATTCTCATATTTTTTATTTTTTTTAATCTCAGTGACTGTTGAAGTCTGTTTGTTTCTTTGCACAGTGTGTAAGGATCTCATACTGCACTCACCCATCAGTGCATTTCCAGGCAGCACATTTGTGTCATAGTGGGGCACAAAAGTATGTGTATTTACTGGTTGTCCAGTTACTGAACAAAGTAGAAATTAAAGATGTAGAGCATTTTCTACCTTAATTTGGTGGTGAAAGCAAGTCTAATGACAATATTTGCAGTTGTGGCTAGACATCCAGGCTGGATTAATCTGACTACTCGGTTCCATCCCTAGTGGCACTAAAGATATCCTGCCCATGCAGAGGAAGACTACCCAAATGACCTCAGGCAGGGAGAGGATGTGGTTCTTTGTTTTATTGTGGTGGTTCTGCTAGGACAAGGACTTCTCAGGAATATGCCTCTAAGGCTGAGCAGAGAGATGAGTCTTCCTTCTGTGCTGGGACAGTCATGTCTAGAAATTCAAAATACCGACAGCAAAGGCTTCAGGTCTAAATTGCTCTGATCTTTCCTAACATAACCCTGTGGGTAATTAATGTCACCTATGTGGATGTTCAGACAGGATGTTCATAGCCATCAAAACTAATGGTTTCTGCACCCACCACTCATAGAGCATTTGATGAATAATTTCCTTGACCCCTGGCTTCATTGATTGGGGTTTTGAGACCAGTACCAGTAAAAGTTGTCACTGGTGTTACATCTCTTTGTGCTCTCCTTTAAGGAAGTATCTCTTGTCATCCTGTTTCTGCAGTGCATGTTGTGACTGTAGAGTGTTGGCCTCCCAAAGAAATGTACTTTTCTGTCAAGGAACCGCCCTCTGAAGCTGCTTTCCTCTTCAGCTTCTGAGCTGATGAAGTACTCCATTCTTTTAATAACTCCCAGGCCACTGGGATCATTTACTAGGGATCTTCCGTCTGTCACCAAAACAATAACATCACTTGACCCCCTCTTACTGATCTCGGAGGCCTCTTAAAAGTTATAAACAGCCAGTGTAAGACCTTTTTAGTAGCTGCAGTGATGGTAAGTGCTGTATTTGCTGTTGGTCACCATGACATGTTTCTCATCAGCTAGAAGGTTAAAGATGAGCATTCTGAGAGCATGCTGGGGAAAGATTCCTCACTCCTCCTGGCTGTAATGCCACTTGGAAGCGATTGGCATACTTGTAAATGTCTGCACATCCCATAATATTGGATGACATTACTGAACATAGGCAGCAGGATGTGGTTTTTCTTGCTTGCTCAGTCTCCCTTCCCTTGGCCTCCCGTCTCTTTCCAAGAGCTCTTCTCACAAAATCTTGCTTTGGCTGGGAATCGGTATGATGGTATCTTGTGGTGCCTTGTAGGCAAGGGCAAAAACCAATTAATTACCAGTTAAGGAGAAGATTCTATGGAAGTTTGTTTTTGCTGGACAGGGAGCATATTCCATTCTGAACTTAATCAGAGATGCTACATTTCCTTCATGGATAAGGATCATGGATAGTTGAGTATGCTGCCAGTTTAAGGTACTACCTGTTGGCCTGTGTAAATCTTCCCAAATCCTAGAAGCATGTTGGTGCTGGTTGGAGCTTACCTTTGTTACCTGTGCTTCTTTTTCCCTTCTTTGACTTGATGAGGAGGGAAAACCCTAAGGGTAGGTTCCTTATTCCTGTCAGCGATCATATCTTATCTTTGTGGTTGCCATCTCACATAGAAGCAGATACAAACAAAACAATCTGACTGGACACATAAGACAGTAAAGAATAATTCGGATTGCTAAATCAAGTCTTGTTTTTCTGAACTGTAGGGAAAAACTATTCAGGAACACAGGACACCTGCTGGAAAAATGTGGTCAGAGAACTAAAGCAATAGGCACAGTACCTTGAGTGTGGAAAGCTTCCTACTGGAGTTTCTGGTTCTGTGTAACCTGAGGGACCAACCTGCTTTGTAAGAGCCAAGTATCCTGTGCTGTTTAAATTGTGGATCATCTCAATTGTGTTTGAGAGAAGAGATTTGTTTTTCCTCTTCAGTTTTGTGGATGAGCAGATGCAAGGAAACAGGTTCGGTCTGCAGAAAAGCCCTGCAGCTTTGGTCTGGCAAATCTCTGATTTCCTAAGCCTCTGTAGCACATGGGATAGTCTCTCATGAAAGATATTCTCAGTATGGAGTTACTGTTTCACATCCTTGGAAATGTTAATACGGAATAACAGAGATGACTATGCAAGAACAGAAGTGTTGATTCCGTTGAAAGAGCAATTTTAAGCATTAAGAAATAGCTTTTAAATTTGGGGAGCATAATGAGTGTACAAGTTAATTTAAACTCAGGAATGAGGAAGCCCAGTTACCTTTCCTTTGGTTTCCATAGATGAAAGAGGACTTTTTTCCTTGACGGTCCTTCAGGATTTTTTTAATCCTGACAGAGTAAGTAAGGAATGCATTTAGTTACAAAGCAGAGTGTCCTATATACCAGCACAAAATGTATTCAGAGCCCTTTGAATTCTCTGCAGAAAACTGCAAGAGAGTCCCTTACAGAGGTGATTGAAAGCCACTGCACAGGAAATCAACTTCTCATCCTGTACATAAACATGAGCCAATTCTCCTATATCTGGCTCTCGGAGCAGTACACACAGTAAATTGTTAACCCCATCACCTGACCTAACCATTTATCTTTGCTTCTCAGTATAGTTTTGGCAACTGCTGAGTAATGAAAGAAAAAACATGGAATGCAGATAGCAGTAGGAAAAAAAAAAAAAAAAAGGCAACAATCAACCCCCTGACCCCCTCCACCAAAAAAAAATCCCCAACCCAGAAACCCAACCACCCCACACCTCAGATTCAAACAGCCCTTTAAAGCAGCAAACAACAGGAGAAGATGAGAAATTGCCTGATACAGTGTCAGTATCTTAAATATGGTCAGTATAGAACAGAATTAACATCTCTGTAGAATAACAGACATGTGAAGCATGGATTTTCAATCCTTCACACTTCTTGGTTGTGTTAGCACAAATAAATTAATAACTCCCCTGAACCTTTGCAGAACAAATAACCATAGTGCCTTTCAGGCTTTGAAATGTAAGCTCTGTGTGCTTTTAATGTTAGTTGTTATACATGAAGGTTGCCTGAAATAGGTTATTCTGCTTATGGGGTATTGTTCCCATATGAGGATTCAAGCTATGTACTCACAGCTGCTGCTCTCCAACATGGACTCTCAGTTCCACTAAAATCAATAGTTGGCACAGCAGGGTACTGTTGTATGGTGTGTAAATAAATGGGTGTCATTGTGTCTCACTTTTTTTTTTCCCTTTTCCCCTTTCAGATTTAGATTTGCTCTTTTTCAGGCATACATCAGTGTGTGTTTGCAATGCAGGCAATTCGAAGCATAGCTGCTGAGGGAGAAAGAAGCTTTTCCCCCCCTCCTTTTTATACTTCCCTATAGGATTTTAAAATAATCATCAA
The DNA here is from genome assembly GCF_028551555.1 of Melozone crissalis. NCBI lineage: Eukaryota > Metazoa > Chordata > Aves > Passeriformes > Passerellidae > Melozone > Melozone crissalis. The sequence goes on from NW_026535794.1 coordinate 39,476,577, forward strand.
TTGCATTAATTATATTATTATTAATTATCTCTTAACAATGTCAGGGGGAAAAGACCCCAAATAAAACAGAAACCCGTTTTGCAAGTGTCAGCTTTATGACAAAAAGGAATTCACAGTCCCCCAGCAGACAGCTATCTTGCATACCAAGATGCAGGAAAAGTGTCGTAGAAAGAGTGTCTTAATTCTGTTACAATAATTTATCTTCCCTCTTTCCTTAAGTCTTGTACCTATATTTGAAAATACGTGACAATTGTGGTTATGGGATGGAAGAGCTACAGATCTGCTTTTCAATAAACTGTCTTTGAAGTTCTGTTTCATGCATTTTCTTTTTTATTCATGCATCTGGTCATATAGAGTAGTTTACTTTTTTTGGCTGCAGACTTGGCAGATACAAAATGCAGATGTTGTTCTTCTGACTTAAGCTGCTATTTTAAGCTTTTTTGGCCAGCAGTTGGAAATTTTAGGTTCAGTTGTTTATTTGCTTATCATCAAAGTGGTTTTTGTCATATAATTCATATATGAGTATTAGCTTTCTGTGTTTACTTTCAGAGTTTGAGATTAAGAGTATGGTCTTTTTTCCCCTTTTACTTTTTTTAAACCAGCATGCTCTTTTGATTAATAATACAGTAGAATATGTTATGCTTCAGAGAGCTTTTATTTGCAAGAAAAAAAAAAACTCAAAAAAAACCCCAACCAAAAACCAGCCCAAGCCTTACATTGTGCTGCAATGCTTTCCCTTTAAGAAAACCATATCTCTCTCCAGATGCCTGCATCTCTTTGATACAAAAGGGTACACTAAGTTCCATCTATAAACAGAATCCACTAATTAAGAGTAATTGCTTCGGAGATTGGTACAGACTATTCAGCATCAGATGCATGTTCCTCTCAGATATCCATTAGCCTCTAATAAGATAATGCAGATGTGCCAGTCTGTTTCCTGTTTCCTTCTATTGTACCTTTATTGCCGTATATGGACCAATGGGATGGGCTGAACAATAAGTGGATGTCCTTTTGCTCCCAGAGCCCTTCTCAAAGGAATGTTTGTTATTAGATTGCTTTTTCTGTTTAGTTTCACATCACTATGCTAATAAAGGAAACATAACACTCCAAAGGCTTTTTTTTTTTTTTTACTTCTGCCACAGTAACTACTTTATTGTTTAATTAAATCTCGTTGGATAGCCATGAAAACAAAAATGCAACATCTCACAGTCAGTGAGAACTGGTGCAGAACGGAGTACAGCCTCTTTATGAAATAAAAGTTTCCATGCATTTTTAAGAGTTTAAAGGCAGTGTGGTTATCGTGTTACTGGATCTGACTGATTTACACTTGAGTCGTGCTAAATCTGCTGAATTATTCAGTACTGCTGAATGCAACACCATCAGCCAGCATAATAGAAAGCATATGCATAATCAGGGACTTCAATACAAACTATACATTAAATACAGTAAGCGTTCTCAAAACTTGACTTGTTTTGAAAACAGCATTAGAATATGTCTTGAAGCCAGCTAATAAATAAGAACCCCACCAACTCTGTCCCTTGGGGAAAACAGGCAATAAATATATTGTTGAAAGGTTTTATATGCAAAATTTATCTGAAATTGTTTTTGTTGCCCTGAGAAGAGCAACTTGCCTCTCCTGTCTTACAGCCCAGGCTGCCCTCCCAGTCCAGTGATTCCTGTTTTAGCCTAAGATTTAAGGGAGGGGCGGGGGGTTTGGCATTGGCAGGAAAATGGGAAATGAACTTAGAAGAGACTTCCTCTGTGACCCTGGAAACTTCGGGGACAGCAGTGCTGCAGACTGAGGGCTTGGAGCAGCAAATTCCCAAGCTCTGTGCAGAACATGTCCTCATGCTGGGGTGCCTCTTCTGCATTCCTGGTTTTGTCCCTCACTTGTAAAGGAAGAGCAACAGCAGTTTACTGTGGCAGAGAGGTGTAGGGATGGCAGATTTAGCTTAGAAGTTTTCTGGATGCTACATCACGGAAATCTTAAAATGATGGCTGGATTTTAAACATTACCACAGATAGGGCAGAACACCCCACTAACCTTTTCAGAAGTGAGGGAAGAATAAAAAAAAGACAAAAATCCTGCTTTACTTGCAATGCTGACAACTTAATTCCCTGCTATGGCTAGTGAGAGGGGAGGAAGAGGAATGTGGAATTGGGATGTTGTTGGCAAAAGGGAGGACAGAGCGTAACCTTCCTACTGACACAGAACAATTGGCCAAGCCTCCTGCCTTGGCTTCTTGCCTGTCCAGCTGTTGATGTGCATCAAAGTCACCTGTAACAGCAAAGGGATTTTAGGAATGCAAATAAATCTTAATACAAGTGAAAAATTCAGAAGGATGAGTTATGGTACAAATATTGTTACCAAATGGAAGTTAAATAGCAATATAATGAATGAGGCTCAATATATTTAATATATTTTAGGAGAATTGACAGATGTCTGAAGAGCAAGGCTGCGTTCTGTAGTCAAGCCTGTGCAAAATGCATGAGAAATTAAAAGACAATAAGAAAAGTTGGGTTACTGTTTATCCAGTAAAATTTGAAGCTTATATGTGAAAATTTGTAGTTGTAAATTTCTGCTCAGCTGCACAAACACGGAGAAGAAATGTGGAAGAGACAGATACACCTGCTGCATTAACTGCAGCTGATAAATATTCTGCTCTGTTCTAGAGCTACTGTAGCCTCCTTCCCCTGTGGCCATCTGCTTTATCACTGAAGTCAAGTCAATAAAAGACCTGTAAAAACCAAAAAGGAGGAGGCATATGTTCTGTCAAAGAAAAGTCATTGGCCGCTGTTCAATGCAAAGTGGTGCACAGTGTGATCATCTCTTGGTGAATATTCAAAGGAACTTTTCTCTATGATCCCTTTCCATACTGCTTGTTCTAGGGGCCTTGTACTCATGAACAGTCACTAAGGAGAAGTCTATGGAAGAGGATTTTCATCGTATGCTGAGGAGATCCTCTGAAGTCCCTTGGTCACAGCCATTTTCTGAAAATGTTGCCTTCTGCCTCCAGGGCAGAAATCCATGCTGTTGCTATGGGTATTTACCATAGCAAAAGACAACAAAGGAAAATCTCCTTCACAAAAGCTGACACCCATACAGTGTTTTGAGCTAGGGCATAGGTTTAGTCAGGCAAAAGAGATGTTTTCACCTTGGAATCGCATGCAGCCTAGACATCTGTGGCTGATATCCAGTGCTAGGTTCAGGGACGTGAATGTGTCCATCTGGTGATACATTAGTGAAATGTGTCATGGGAGTTGTGCCATGGAACCCATGGCGTGAATGGGGAAGCTGATTGTTGAGTTTCCAGTTCTGCAGCAGTTTCTACTTTGGGATGTCCTCTGCTGGGCAGTATGAAGGTGATGGGTCTGTAATCTCTGTTGGCAGAGTTGGTTACTTGAAATTCCTTGGAAACTATAGAATACGAGGGGCATGTGCTTCTTTACAAGAAGCTGGAGCTGCTGATAGGTAGCTATCTGCCTACAATTTGCTCCTTGACCATGGCATAGATGTTCAACCATGTGAACAACCTGGTGCTCCCAAGGGACACAGCTCGGAGTCAAATGATACACTACTTAGAGTATCATGACTTTTATGCTGTCTTCTCTCTCTGCCTATGGAAAGTAAATTTCTGAAGAACTCTGAAGAGCAACAAGTTCTCAAGGCTTATCTCCAGCACAGCTATCTGCAGGAAATTTCTGGCCGTGAGCGGTGAAAGGAAGGTGATTTTTGAGTGAGACAAGAAAAACTTACTTTCATGTAGTATTTCCAGTTTATAATTACACCTCATGTAAAATTATAAGGACACAAAACTATATGATTATAACCTAGTTTTGGCACTGTTAAATATATGTATTTGTATACTGGAGCTATAACACTGCTGTGTTCTGTCATCACCAGCTCCATTACAGATCATGTTCCTTCAGTAATGAAGAACTGACCAAAGAGTTTTCCTGAGTGCCTTTTTCCCCCTCTGTCCTGAAGGAGTTGCTTTTTCCTCAATACTTTTCACTTAAATATGAAAATATATCTGATGTGGTTCTGGGAACGTTTTTAACTTATGATGAGCTCTGCATTTTTCTGGCTAATAGAAATATAATTGAAGGTGTTAGATAGTTTTATAAGATGAATTTTGTTTCCAGAGCCCTACATCATTTAAAAATAGATGACCTTGTTCTGTGTTTAATTTAATGCACACATTTTTAGGGCTGGTATTCATCAGCATCCCTCTCTTGTTCTTTTTTCTTTTTGCAAACACTTAGAAGTGTGGTATTTTTGCCGGCTTTTGTGGAATTGCTTTATAAAACTTTACGTGTTCCTTTGATACTTGACTTTCCTTGTCTCTTAAGCTTCGTAAAGCCTTAGCTAGGTAAAGCAGGCACCACTGGTGGTTCATCACATTTTGTGTTGTTAGTGAATCAATGTATTTTAGCTGCTGGGGCTCCCTCTAAAGATCTGCCTGGTTTCACTGGCCTCCAGACATGTAGTCCTCAAGCTCAGCTTGGGCAGCAAATGTGCCTCCACTTGCTGCATCCCCTTTGTGCAGCCTCATCTCTGCATAAGTTTGCATCCATTAGCATTAAAGGCATTTTGTGCATAATTTACACAGTTATCAAATACTTACAAGCTACATTTCAGTTATCCCCAAGCAGGCTGCACTCAGCAGAAGCTGCTGTCTGACAACATGCACAGCTGGTAACCTTTGCTGGTATTCCACACAGAGGAGAAACACTCCGCTGCTCTCTGACAGGCAAACATATGCATCTGAGTTGGGTTTTTTTTCTTTTTTCTCCTTGCTCATTTGAATTCTTACCGACAACTGGTGCGCTGAGCAGCAGCAGTGATAGTCAGTACTGCGTTGTCACAGTTTTCCTCCTCTGGCGGCAGTTTTGCTTTGTGACCTTGACACATCATTTCAGCGCTCCTTTGTTTTCCCACCCCAAAATCCTCTTGCTCTTGGTTTCAGGCTGTAATTTCAAAGAATTACAGATAAAAGTGCTATATAGCGGTGGATGTGGTTACTGATCACTGACTGTGGCAGATGCAAGAGTGTAGTACATTGTCTCAGGAAACAAAGCTTTACTCAGCCGTGGACTGCCTGACTTTTGGGTGGCTGAGTTTCCTCTGTGGCTCCTACCTCCTACTACAATATGTGTTGGAGGAGATGAGTAAACTCCTTGTGCAGGGTGAGCTCAGGAGCTGGCTGCAGCACTCACTGGCTTTTGCCTGGAGCACTGCATGAGTAGCTACAGGAGCAGTGTTTGCAATATGGAAGTGGTTGCAGCCTTCCCAGTACTGTATCTCTCAAGGCACCAGTAAGCAGCACTTTCTGGTGTTGCACCAGCAGGTTGATTCAGAAACCACCAGCCATTTGCTGTACATAGGCTTGAACTGCTATGGCAGGAGCAAATATCATTGGGAATATCACAAGAAGTGATATTCCTGTTCTCAGCCTGAGGCTTTGGGTACAGAGCCCGAAAAAATGAGGACCCCTTGAAAGGTGGCAGATGTTTGGGTGAAACACTGAGGAAGGTGTGTGGAGCTCTGGATGCCTTTGAAGATGGTGTCACGAGAGCAAGCAAGTTCCCTAGCAGAGCACAGGAGCAGTGTGTTCCAGTGTATTGACTGACATCACTCACTCACCCAGATTATGAAATGATCTGCTTTGTTTGTTTAGGCAGTTTCCCCCACCCCTCAGAAAAAAAAAAATAGAAATCCATTAGTGAGGTGTCTCCTAAGGGTAATAAACTAACTATTCTTTGTGAAAACAGTCATTATTAAAGCAATCGCTGCTTTAACAGTCCTACCCAAAATTGCCCTCAGACACATTCTCACTGTCCTGCCTGAGCCATGGCACTGGAGGGAGTTGAGAGCTCCCTCAGTGCCAATTATTCTGTAGCTTTTAGGGGGACACTGAAAGCTTTCATACACAGGGATATTTTTCAGAAGTTGATTATTTTCATCCCCCAGCATTAGTATTTCAGTTAATTATTGATGCATTTGTTTTAAATCTGGCAGTTTTCACAACACGACTGCGTCACACCAGAAATAGCTCTTGGTGTTGTTCATCATGCAGGGAGAACAACTTAATGGGTGTTCTGCTGATAGCTTCAGTAATAGGGTGAGAGTTTTACTTGAGCTGACCTTGTGGGATACTGATAAATAAATTGTAACTCAACAAAAATAACAATGAGAAAAACAGTCTTCTATGTGTACATTTAAAAAATATGTATATTTTGATCAATATATTGTTTTCTTTCTCCAGACTGTGTCAGTATATATCTGTAGAAAGCAACTGTGCTCCCAGAGAAACATTTGTAGAGCCAACTGAACTGCACCCTGATACCAGAGTAAGAAGACTCTGTATCCACAGTCTGCAGAGCAAGGATGTCCTAGAAGAGAGAAGAGTAGGAAGCAGTGATGAAATATAGGATGGACCTGAGATAGTGAATTACCTTTTCATCATCACGCAATCCAGCTTAAGCTGTACCTTCAGGCTTGACAGCCCTCATCATTCATAATTTGAGGTATCCAGTTTGCTGGCCTGGAGTGATGCAACGTGAAACCTGTCCACTGTGAGGTGTGAACATGACAACCAGCAGCCGCACATGTCCCGTACCGGCCGTGAATGGACATATGACTCACTATCCAGCAGCACCATACCCCTTACTTTTTCCTCCAGTCATTGGTGGACTGTCACTTCCTTCCCTCCATGGACTCCAGAGTCACCCACCAACCAGTGGATGCAGCACCCCATCACCTGCAAGTAAGTGCTTGGTATTAATATCTTTTATTGACCAGCTCTCCTCTAATAAAGACTGATGGTGTTCATTCTGAAATTTTATCACAGATGGTTGCAGTTGTTCATCTATGACGTATTTTAGTTGGGCAAAGAGCATGCATTTGTTTTGAAATACCATCTTCACTTATTTTTTTTTATAAAAATAAACAGGCAACTGTATGGCATGCCAAAGCTATGGAAGCCGAGAGTGACAAAATCTGCTATGCATTTTGGTATATCCTGCATTAGTACACTAGCTGCAGAATCCAGTGTTGCTTTTAAAAAAACCTGACCTTTTTGTAATAATGAATGGTGATGATTCCTCAGTATAGAATCCTCTGAAGTTGCATGGTTATTAATACTGCTTTAGTTTTCTTCTATAAGTAGCTCTTTTCTTCATGTGCAGCTTCTGAAGAGCAGCCCAGTGGACAGCTGGTGTCTGTGAGCTGCCAGGGGCTACAGAATGAGCCCTTGAGTCTGTGATTGAGTTTCTGTTGTGGTTCAACCCCAGATAGCAACCAACTATTGCACAGCTGCTGTCTCACATCTCCTATCCACCATAGTGGGATGAGGAAGAGTATTGAGGGGGGAAAAAGGTAAAACCCATAGTTTGAGATAAGAACAATTTAATATTGAAATGGGACATAATATAAGAATAGTTGTCATCAAAAGGGAGGCAACAAAAAGAGGGAGAGAAGTAAAACCCAGGAGAGACCAGAGATGCTCACTACAGATGCTCACCACTGCTGACAGATGCCCAGCCAGTCCATGAGCAACCAATGTCCAATTCTCCCCACCTCTTTATGTACTGAGATGGCATTTTACCTCTTGGAATATCCCTTGGGCCTGTTTGGGTCAGCTGTCCTGGCTGTGCTCCCTCCCAGCTCCTTGTGCACATCCTCACTGGTAGAGCATGGAAAACTGAGGAGCCCTTGACTTAAAGTAAACACTACTTAACACAGTGGTGCTTTAGTTGTTGCTGTCAACATTATTCTCATATTCAATCCCAAAACCACAGCACTCTACCTGCTTCTAGGAAGAAAGTTACACTCCCAGCCAAAACGAGGATAGTTCTACATGCAGCACTGCTGAGTATATTAGCTGAGGAATGTTTTTTCTTTGCCTTATGACAAGCATGCTTTCTGCTTGGTCTTAGTTTTATAAGTGCTTAAGTGGCTCCAAACAAACTGTCCCAGGTATAAACTTTCTAAGTAGGATCACTCAGGAAAGATACATCTCTGGAGGTCTTTGCAGTGGGTGACTGATGTATTTATCATCCAGGAAACCCAGATATATACAGCTTTGGAGATTGGTTTTTTGTAGAAGATGCTTGTCTAAATGCATTACTGTGACTGTTGGATATGAGAAGTCTTGATTAAACAGCACATGTGTGGAACAATGCACTTTCTGCTAAAGGAAAAGGAGATTTGTTATAGCAGTTTCCCTGATGCATCTTTCAACAGAAATCTCCCAAAGTTTCAGCTCCAAATGTAAATGGAAAATCATAGTGAAGACAGTACTTCTGAAGAGTAAAAGTTGCAGGTTTTTTGCAGCTTGATATTAATTCTGGCTTCACATCTCATACACACATACTGGAATGCTGGACAGTCTTGAAGTAAATTAGTGGGTTTGGTGGGTTTTTTCTTTTCTTTTTTTCTTCTTCTTTTTCTTTTTTTTGTTTCTGTTTTGTTTTTCTTCCCGTTTGTGTGGACAGTTTTCATCCAGTCACATAAGTGAAGAAGTATAATTAGATCAGGTTTTTATTTGCCCTGTTCTATTGCAGGGTGTTTGTCTGTCTTGGAGATGACAAGCAAAACAGTCAGAAGGTCTACAAGTAACTTCCAATTTTCCATTCCTATCAGAAAATATCGTGGTTGATTATCAGTTTACCTGATAATCAACCACGTCCTGAATTTATCCCGCACTACTTCAGGAATACTCACCTGTTGAAGAAATAGTTTTATTAGTAAATGGGAACATTTTCTGAGGCATAGATTGGTAAATACTAAAGTTATATGATCAGCAATGTAGAGTTTTTCTTTTCTATGAATTATTCCTGTGGAATTAAGATTGTGTTGCTGATGCATTATTAATGATTATTAAACCAGTCAGTGCTCAGCCTTTCAGAAAAGTACTGCTTAGTATGAATTTCTGTCAGTATGCAAAATAAGTGGCTACCTCTAAATCTTGGGGATTGTGTCTTTATGCCCTGGTCCCATCATTTTCAGGTCAGTATTTTTGTGGAGGTGCTTTACAGCCCTGGGTTTCTGTGGCTGAGCAGAAAAGCCTGGCAGCTGTGGTGCATAGCTCAAGGCAAAAATGTTTGCAAATACCAGCTGAAATTGGCAAGATAGGAAGGAGGATGCCTTGAATGAGAATTGGTTTTGAGATATAGTCCACTGCAGGATGACTCTTCTGGTTTGTACTATTCTGTTTTCATACCTGTACTGTCAGCACTCTGTCTGTAGACTTCTGATTCTGGAACTTGAGGTTTTTGTTGCTGGATTTATAGAGACAAGTTCTTGGAAGCATGCGGGCTGAGCTTTGGGTTGTATTTCAGGGTTCTGCTCTCCATTGTAGATTTTGTTTGTTTATTTGTTTGTTTTCCCAATGAAGCCACCCATAGGCCAAAGTCAATATGATTGATGGTCTCCATTAAAGTTAGAATTTATACTGTATGGTGGAATAATATGGAACTCTCTTGAAAAGACCAGAAAAAATTAAAGGTTGGCCAAACCAGTGCTCTTTGTATGCTTGAAGCTATTGTACTATTTATCTTCCAGATTCTTTTCATTCATGTAAAATCCAATAGAAATTACTTTACACAACAGGAATGTTATAAAAATCTCTTTAATCTTTATAAAACAATGCTGTTCAACAGCTTTTGTTCAAAGTTAGTGCCATTTGAGCTACTGTATTAGTGCCTTGTTTTATTTTGTTCTGTGTTGGATATACACTTTTAATGATGGCAGAATAACTTTATATCAAGTTCCATTAAGTTATCTTAACCTACAGTTGGGGCAGGTGTCTCCAGTCCCACAAAACAAACAACAGTACATCTTAGACACAGGAATTGTGTGAGCACGAGGGCCTTGCCATAAATGCTCAGGATGGAGTGATTTAGTTTCATTGATGTTAATAATGCTGTTGCCTCTGTGACCTGTGACTCGGCTTCCGCTTTTATCCTGAGATACATAGTGCAAAATACTTAATAATTGGAGGTCTGGTTGCAGTGCTGGAGGGGTCAGAGGATGAGCAAACCCACTTTTATGGGCACGTGAGCGCTGCATTACATTGAACGAGAGCAGGGCCAGGCAGGTCGTTACTCTGTGAGTCCCAGTGATTTACCTGCCCCGTGTTACTCCATGCAGCACGCAGCACACATCCTCACTCTGGACGTCAGGGGCCACACAGGCCTCCCTGGCTGCATCAATGAATGAGGAGTTTCTTGTACACAGCAGAGATGGTTTCAGGAGGTTACTGCTTAGGTCATTTAGAAATGGTGAGAGAAGGCAGAACTGGAGGCATTCCTGTGCTTTTTGGGTCATGTGCCAGTCTCTCATAGACCTAGAGATTTTGGTTCTTTGCCAGACTCAGAGCAGCTACAAGAAACGGCCAAAAGTCCTGCAGAGCCTGATGTGTTTGCAATAATAAAATCATAGAAGACTTGTGAAATAATTTATTTATTAATAAACTAATAAATATGGGCAAATATTGTTACTTGACATTTTATTAAAGTAAAACCACTTTAGGTTCAGGTGAGTAGCAGTCACACAGGCAATTCCTGTTTCTGAGTGGCATTGCTCTTCATCAGCCCTGGAAGAAGGGTCAGGGCCCATCTGGCCATTGTGAGACCTAATGCTGCTGCCAGGGGTCAGTGAGGCAAATGTCACAACGTGAGGATACCAGCTTTAGAAGGGTTTACCTTCTTTATAAAACATTTGTTGTGTGACTGTAGCGACATATTTTAATTTCTGGAAAAATATTAGTTATAAAAATCAGTCTTACAATAACCCCAAACTCCAAGAAAACACCCTTAATAAGAGAATGACCACCTGAAATTTGAGAAGGATGGTATGTAAAAACCACAGATCATTGTAGTATATCCATGGAGTTGAAAACTGGTGAGGAAAGTGCTGCCTTTATATCATGGCTGATGGGACTGCAAGGCACACAGCAATGTTGCAGTTTCACAAGCAAATATCAGCGTGGGAAAGATGAAGCCCTGCTGGTTGTTTGTAGAGTATCTTTGCAAGACTGGTTCCTGTAACATAACTTCACCAGAATGAGTTTTACAGAATTAGTTTAACATGGCTAAATACCAGTACATAACAAAGCCAGTTGGTGTGAGCTGGAGGAAAAAGCTTAATCTGAGCTAATGCTGTGATGAAAGGAATCCCTGAGTGTGTCCTAGACCAAATTAAAAAAGGGTCTGGACAATAACCACAGTGGGAGTCACTAAATAATAAAACACTTTGTTTGGCAGTTGTTCCCTTTCTGCTTGGATTGAACAGTTGCTTGAACAAGGTGATTTGTGTAGCCCATGGCATTTGGTGGGAGCACCCCCATATTCTGCCTCTGACCCCTGCCCCATATTTTGGTCCTCAGGCTGCCAACATGAGCCTTCAAATCCTTGATATCCCCCCTTCCATTTATTGAAAGGGAGGAATAGGAGTAGCTTGATAAGGGGCAGGGAAGAGCAGTCAGTCTGATACAAGAATGTCCTGGAATTTATATAAACTCAGTAAGGTTGCTTCATCCACATAGCTTGGAAAAAAGTAATCTGAATGTGTTATTTAGAGGACTGTTGGGATGTCATGGAGAAAATTCCATATTAAGGTCACTCATTGTATTTTAGCCAAGCTTTTCCAATTCTTTTCTGTCTGGGGTATTTTAAAAGTGTGTAGTAAAGAATAAAAGACTTTATATTCTGTTTTATGTAAGTCTCCGAAATATGAGAAAATGTATGGAAAGTAAGATCATCTGAGGAACTCAAAGAGGTAGACAAGGAAGCATCTACAACATTATTTCTGATTGTACTATGTGAATACTAATTATTTTATTTATTAGTCAGTATTACATATCAGGCTTTTCAGACGTGCTCAGGACAGTGTTGTTTTGGGCATTGTTTTCTGCTGGAATTGTTTTTCCTTCTATTAATGCAATTATTTACTACTTGAACTTCCTCTTAAAGATTGCTTTCTTTTTTTTTTTCCCCTCCCTGGGAAACAGATTTTCCACTGGTAACATTAAAAAAGTACAGTCAAATCCAGTGTTACTGGTATAGTACTGCAAGATATTTTTGCCAGCCCCACCCGTTGCAGGAATTCATTTACTTTTCCAGTCCTGTTGTTAATCATTATATTGACACAGAAAGTCCTCCCAAAAGCACTCTTTGGCAGATTGCATTAAATATGAATAGCAGATATTCATTACGATGTGTTGCCCCCAAGAGAACTCTAAACTATCTGCACTACTCATGAGCAGGCAAATACACTAATTCTCCAGCTATTCAAATTATTTTCAAATAGTTTAGTGTGTCTCTAATAAAAACAAGAATGTCTCTGTTTCCCTTAATTACTCAGAAGGTCAAGGACTCCCACATCTCACTTTACTTTGCAAAATGGGGAATATTCCTGTTGGAGATTGGAGTATGGTTAGTACGTGATGGATTTTCTTCCTTTGGCATAGTTACTGAGGCAAGTGCTATCTGTAATGGACTGAAAAAACCCCTCCTCATCACTCTTTGACATTCTGGAATTATCTAAAATAGTATTATAATAGTTTTATTGAATCAGGGAAAAAAAAAATCATGAATCAACCTTGTTTGATTCTGTTGTTCGAGTTGTTTTTTTTCACAGCATCTAATCATAGTGTAACTGCCTCCCTTTTTTCCGGTCCTGTCTCCCTGGGAAAGCTTGCTGTGTGGTCATTTACATGGATCTGCAATTAACAGATGACTTTCAATGTACCTACTCAGTGCATGTGTTGTCCATCGTTATTGGAAAGACAGAACATGTGTTTGCATTCAGAAAGGGTGGGGGGGGAACAGAACATGAATCTCAGATTTCTTAGCCACAACCAATGTTGCCTCATGCTGTCAAGTCTAAGGAGTCCAGATGATACCCTGCAGATACCACTCATGACCCTGGAAAACACCATTTCTTTTCAGTTCTTCCTCTATGTCATGTTGTGGATTTTTTTTCCCTGGTGGAGATCTTTGTGCAGCTTGAAACCATCCATGCTTTGATTATTGAAACTACGTTACATTGTCATTTTCAGATTCTAGTTGATCGGAAACTATCAAAAATTTAAACTTGCCTTTTCATGTTAGAGCTTCTTTTCAGTATTGGCACTTTAGAATAAACCAGGAGCTCCTCTCAACTCGGTGCAGCTGGTGACTCCTGCCACACCACCGCCCTGCCAGGGTGGGTCCTCAGCACTCTGTGGATGCAGCCCACTTCAGATTTCAGTGGGCAGCATGCTCATCTGTGAGAAATCAGTCTGGGCGTGTATGGACAGGAATTTGCTTCCTGGGAGGAAGCCAAATTTAGAAATTTTCTGCTCTGGCAGGGAAAGCGTGTGGTGCAATACTGGCATGTGCTGTGTAATGGCTCTGTGCATCCCTCGTTGACATGCTGTGGTCTGAGGGAGCCTGGTGTTTGGAAGTCAAATAGGAGCTGTCTGAGAACTGCTCTTTCCCTCCTTATGGGCCCCAAAGCAGGGAAATTCCCCAAAAAATCCCCAACAAAAAGCCTTCTTACCTAAGACTGGAAATATGTTTCTGTGAAGTACTGCAGATGACCTTCTCCTCTGCTCTGGCTCAACAAAAACAACACCTAGTAGCTCCCAGTAGTGGGGATGTCAGGAATGAAGAGTGAAGGGCTTGTTGTAGCTCCCCATTGCTGGTTCATTCGGGGTGGCTCTTCTGTTGCCCTTCCACCTAGTGATGGTGTGTTTGGTGTCAGTTCCTCCATCCATATTCAAAATAAGCATAATGCCAGGCTTTGGGTTTGGCAAAGTGGCAGCACCCAGAGTTGTTTCAATGTCTGATGTGTTTCCAATCCAAATCGATAGGTGAAATCTTCTGAAATTGCTAACAGTGTGATAGTTCATGGTACTAAAAGTGAATATAAGCTTTTGCTTTGCCAGCTTTCTTTCTGAACGCATATGCTCAGCAGCTAATCATGCCATTTTAGCTATATGGAGAGTTTCCATTCAGTCATGTTACCGTGTTCAAAAGGCAGGTCACTCTGTGGATTGGAGGGGATTTTGTAAATACCAAGAGGTTTTTTTGTGAGGTAAAATGGACCTTTTCTTTTGCTTCAGTGCTGGCCTTTGTAAGAATTTCCTCCTTTAGTCTACCTGAATTGTGAGTTTGTGTTTACTATGGTTTTAGCAATATGTGGTGTTTAATTGGTAAGTCTTGTTTAAGATTTAGACAGGGACAGATTTGTCTCCAGGAAGAATCAATTTATGGCTTTCCGCGGGTAGAATATCTTCCCCTTTTGCCTATTTAGGGAATATGGGGAACAAATTGTGTTATGTGGACTTTTCAGCTGTATCAATGACAACATGTTTCCCATTTAAAATGATAAATACCCACCCTATCTGATGAGCCCTGAAAGGGCAGGGAATCCTTTTTCCCTTCCTTTGTCCTTCAGTGCTCTGTTTCCTTTCTTACTGCCCAGAATAGGCCTACATCAGTAATATTCATAAATGATTTACAAAAGTAATTCCTGTGTAATAGCTTGGGACGTCAAGATTTTATGATGCTGCCAGATGTGCTATCAAACAAAATTATCTGGTTCAAAAACCTTGTGATAAATCTAGTCAGGGGAAATTCCCCAGGGCAAACTCACCCTCTACAAAAGTAACTATATCTCATAAAATTGTTAGATTTCCCTTTACCACATGTTTGAAATCAGACTTGAAGCAACAATTTTGTTCATGTCAAAACTTAGGTTTGGTATAAACTAACAAACAGGAAGGACTGGCCTTAAGCAACAGAAAACTCTTTTCCTTTCAAAACACCACACACACACTCGGAGGAAATGTCAGAGTAAATATCAGAAATATTCGGAAAACCAGAACCTGCATCCCTGAGATACTCGACTGTTTTGTCTAGATAATGCATTTTTAGAAAGCAGTCATACCCTAAATATAGTGGGTCTCACCAGGGTTGGCCTGCTGAGCTCCTGACAGCTGTATCTGAGCACCCTGATGTTGTGCAGTGAGCAACATGCTCAGCATCTTCCCTGTGTGTTTGATTCTTCATGGTCTGGGTCAGGGGAAGTGTGTTGGTAGCAAGGTGTGTGTTTTGGCCAGGAGTTCAGGTTTTGAAGGAGGGGAAGTGCTGGAGAGGCACTGGAAGTCCCTGTGCGGCCATGCCTCCATATTGGGGAAGGATGGACAAAGGCAATGTGCCCTTGGCTTAGCTCCACAATATTATGGTGGTCCTTTCTTCTCAGGAAAACCCACAAGGATGTTTAGGTGCCTACAAAAACAAACTTTATAGGTATAAGTACTTCAGTTATGCCAGAGGAGCAGAAAGTTTTTGAGTATGATTTTCATCCCATAGTTCAAGGTGTCTGGGAGAGGGGCTGAAAGTCACGACTGGCTGCTGGGAGCATGTGGGGCAGAAATACTGAGTTCAGGTTGGAAGAGTTTGGTTCAGCATTTCTTGGGAGACTAGAGCAGAAGAGGAGAGGTGGGTCTGGAGGCTTGTGATGTGCCATGTCTCTAGGGAATGTGCTTCTGCTTTCAGAGTGCTCTGAGATATTTGTGGCATGCTGTTAGATAACACACTTGCTTACAGCTTCAGTTAAGATGGAAGTCAGGTAATCATGCATTAAATAGTGTGGACCTCCAGGTAGACCTTTGTCAGCTTTGTCTTTGCTATTTTTTAGTGCTGATGGCCAGTTGAATTTGATTTAACCTCAGCACTAGCTTTCCTGAACTTCATATGTTTCAATCTGAGACTTGTACTAAGGCTGATAAGTCAACTGTTTTTAAGAAATGTGAACTGCAATTAAGACGGGCAGAAAAAACCCCAGAAATAATGTGGAGAACTCAGAAAAATATTTACCTCATCCTTTTAGGATGGATTTCCTCATCCTTTCTATGGGTGGATTCAGACCCCAGCATGACCACACAGCTCCTGCGTGTGCTGTGAAGACTCTGCCTGTGGTCACAGCTGGAGATATTTTTTTTCCTGTATGTATGTAAAAATTATGTAGTTGATTCTTAGAAACTAAGGCCTTGATCTCTCAGCTAGAGCAGTAAGAGCAGATTGCATTCAGTCCTTAAATTTAAGACCTAAGATGCTTTTCAAAAGCTGGCTTTTACTAAAGATGTATTTTGATATTTACAGTAATGTGGGGAATATAAATTCTGAGATAATGGGAGGGAGGCAAAATGTAGGCTTATGCAGTTCTCATTTCTCAAAGTTAAAAGTTTTCAGGTGTATTTCAAAGCTTCATAACACAACATACCTAACTAGAACCTTTTACAACCCATGATGTTTTTTCCAGTCATTTTTTAAAAACACCTTATAGTTAGTTTCAATGAAGGAAATGCCAAAAGTCCTTTAAATGCAGCTGTAATAGCATCACTTTTTCCTCTCTGTATTTAAAAAAAAGAAGAAAGACATTCTTTACCAGTACTGAATACTCCTGGGAAGAAAGGTGGTGTCCTAAGGCTGCTCTGTGCAGCCTGCAGCTGTTACCAGAGATTCTGCCCAAAAAGCTCTGGGTTCTAACAAACTCTGCAACTGTGTTTGAGAGAGAAAAAATTGGCTCCCTTTTAAGATTGAGGCATCCAAGCCAACAGCTTGAGTGCTGTCCTCACAATCAGGACCCTGTCAGTGGAAAATGCAGCACAATTTCCTGTGCACTCTGATTTCAGCTGGGTACCATGGCCACTGTGGAACGCAGCATCTGACAGGGGCAATAGCCATCCTTCTACAGCAGAGCCAATGGAATTCTCCACTCCTTCTATCCTTATTCCCTTCTTATCCTCATTCCTTCCAGCCACTGAGCAATACTTGTTTGAGGATAATGATTCTGGAGAGAGATGCTCAGATGTTCGTCTAGAGCTCTGAAACGAGGCCACACTGTAAATCTGCGGTCTTTGGGAGAACCCACGTGCATCCCAGCACTACCTAGAAGCTATCAGCAAAGGCATTTGGTGGGAAGTGGGACTGTATCATGTAAAGAAATCTGTTTATGATGTACTACTTTCGCATAGCAATTCCAGGATCAAGAGTTCTGTTATTTGAGAAATTAAACCCTCTGAGGATCATTAAAAGTACAGAAATAGTGATGTCATTACAAAATTAACTGGCTATAAACCTGCAGGGTGACATGTCGATTCATAAAGGGAATAGCAAAACATAATGCAGGGCACATCTGCTGCTCCGATTCCTGCAGAACCATCAGCCTATTGGTATCTGCAGACCACTTGAAATTGAACATCTGTTAGAAGCACTCAAAAAAGCAGCAGGAGGACCTGTACACCTTGCAAAATGCTTTGCTGTCAGTAACATCATAGTTTCAATAGCGGATTCTTACAAAAATTGTTATAAGTCCCCTTCAAGTCTCTAGATCTTCCTGGCATTGTTTCTTAAATAGCGACAGCATGAGTAATAGTAAAAATAACATGGACTTTTCAAAAGACTTTCCTAACATTTTTATTACTTTTTATTTATGGTACCACTGCAACATGCAGACTGCTATAGAGTCTTCAAACAAAGACTGATATGATCTCTGTTCCAAGTAGCTTGGAATCAAGGAGATGAAGATATATGAAGAGTAAGAGAAAAGGACATGACTTCTGGGCCAAGTGAAGGAGGTGAAGAAAGGCTCAAATCCTAGAAAGGGGAAGCTGAGTTTGGGGCTTTAAGAAAAATGCTCAGATGCTTAGAAACAAGACACCCTGTGGAGACTGACCTGCCTCTTGTGAAAACCAGCAATAAGATACTGCAGTGCATTTTACAAAACCTGTGTGCATGGTCGACAGTCAATTAAGTATTGTAATTTAACTGCATCATCTTAACTCCTACCCAGTCAGGATGACAGCGTGCTTCTCCAAGCTGCATGGTCCAGAAGAGTCCAAATAATTTGCAATTTTCTTCTGTTTAACGAAAGCAGATATAAATTTAAGCCACAGAGAGGAAGATTTCACTATTGATTAGTAGTGGTTGGTGTTGCAAAGTGACCTGACAGACATTTGGAATGCATCAGCTGCCTCATGGCGCAGCAGCCAAATATCTTGAAGCACAGTTTGCTCTCTCACTTTTATTACTTGCAGAAGAAGCGAACTCTGCCAGGGTGTTATTGGAAGGGATGTTTGCCATTTTAATATGTAATTACTCACACAAACTTGATGAAAACATGTTGCAATAGCTTTGATTTTTAAAAAGATAATGGTATTTACTCGTAGTAAAAATGAGGATCATTATAAATAGTTTGAGAAAGTGAATTAAAGTGTATAGCACAAGTCACAGAAAATGCCCAGTTTTATTCTGTAAGTACCAAAGTATTGTTTCAGGTATAGTCCTAGTTTCAGTTTTTTTTAATAACCAAAGAATTTTTTACCTTGTTGTCCAAGATGAAGCTGGAACCTTCCATAGCCAAAGTAAAGCCTAATTGAGGCAATCCAACACTAGTGCAAGGATGTGGAGAGTCACTGACGTGGGCAGTTCAAATGGGGTTTCTGCCAAACCTTTGTCATTGTTCTGAAGCACTCTGCGTGAGTGCCAGGGGTTTCTAGCAGTGCTGAGAGTTTTATACAATGGACAGCCCGGAATTTAAAAGCCTAATGAAGTGTGCAAAGGAAGAGCATTAACACTAAACCCAGAGTGAGATGTGTGCGGTTTTTTTCCCTGAGATGTTGATTGGTAATCTGTTTTTTAATCAGTTCTATGCCCATGAAACTTCTTTGCCTGCCCAGAAGACTCCACAATGATAGTTCCAAAAAGAAAGCAACAAAATGATAAGGAATATGTGGCCCTGTTTGGTAAACTTTGTTTCTTTTTGAGGGAAAAAAGAAGTCAAAGTGTTTCAGAGGATGTTAATAAAATTGTTAAAGGCGCTGTCCTACAGCTTGCAGGGACACTCTGGAGGTGGTGCCTCTCCTTTGTCATCTGAGGTACTGAGCCCCTTCTAGGTCTAGCAGATTTCTTCTTTTTGAAGGAAAAGAGTAATTTTGGGGTCAGATCTGTTGTTTGAATCTGGCAAAGTGGAGCTATATCACAGAAGAAATCCAATGCCCAAAGTCCGTCCCTTTCCTCACCTGAACTTCAAGTCACAGTCCATCTGCTGATCACTCAGGAGCTCTCCCTTCAATATTTTCCTTTACTTTCTTGTCTCTGCAAGTCATCTGATCATGTCTGGTTTTATTTAATTGATTTATGTGGTGTTTGTGTGCTTCTGTGCTTTTAATTCCATACATTTAGCTAGAGAAAATGTTTCTGCTCCCTCCTTCCTTGCTGAAGGAATTGTTTTGTATGTATCCTCAAAGTGGAAGAGTGGCATCTTTAGTGAGATGTTGTGTTTGCAGTGAGAGGGATTCAGAAGTGGTTTTTTAGAAGGTTAGGCTTGTTCTTGGCAGCCAAGAAAAGGAGGAGCACAGTTTGGACAGGGCTTATGCCTGGACGATGACACAGGAGCTGGCTCCTGGGATATGGTGTGAAACAACTTGTGAAAACAGTGAACAAATTCAATTTCTAAGTTTCTCTGAGATGACTACAGCCAAGGGAAGCTCTTCACTTGTGTCTGCTGAGCACTGGTCATCCCACAAGGGTAATGAAGAAGGTGTTGGAGCTGTGCTGCTGAGTCACATCACCTTTGAACTTCCAATCACAAGGTTGATGGTAAGTGTGTGTGACGATTTGCAAAAAATGCTGATCCTTTTCAATTGGCTATCGGTCCGGAAAGTTGGGAACCATTGACCTAACTTGTGTCTCTAAGGTCAGGGAGATGGATTTCCAATGATTTGTGCCCAGGATCAGACATCAGCCTGCTAGGAGTAGCATGAAGAAAGGTTGCTGTCACAATGAAGTATCACTTCATCTTAGGATGGACTACTTTCCCCTTATTTTTTTCCCAGAATATTTATTGTGCCTGACCTGGTTTTAGAATATCTTGTATTTTACAAGACACAACAATACTTTGGATCAAAATCATATACTAGAATAGATGTCACAGAGTGAAAGTGGCTCCAATGAGTTTCCGATCCAACAAAGGGCAGGCAAATTTCTTAGTGAGCTTGTTAATCACTTTAAACAAAATTGTTCCCCAAAATTGCTGGGAATCACATGTTCACCTCTGTAGCCATATATGCCTGTGCAGGATGTGAATAAAATCCTGCTGCCTTGCTGGGTGGCTCTCTGCATGAACATCACTGACAGGGTTGGGTCTGTCCCCCTCAGTGTAGTTCTTTGCAGAATGACCTTGGTCTGGGTGCCTGTGTCACTGTTTTAGTGTTCAGGAGGTGCATTGTTCAATTATTTTAGAAAATGTTAGTCTCAGTCAGCCCATGTTGTTTCTTTCCTAGTGAAAGGTTATTATTTTCTCTGCAGTGTTTGCGTTGCAGCAGAAGGTCTGGGACGATTGGGAGAAAAGGTTGACGGAGGGCAGCCAGGGCTGCTAGAAGGATTGCTGGTGTTTCTGAGGGACAGAGGGAACAGCCTTCACCCGTGGCAGACATTTGTTATAGATTCCCTCTAAGATCAGGAAATGAGTACAGTCATCGCTTTGTAATTAACTGTGAGGGGGAAATCTCAGGAGATGGCAAAACCAGATTTGTCCACTTAGAGAAGGAGCGCCGTGACTTAACAGGTGTATGGTGCCTGTACTGCACTACTTAGGAGTTCTTCAGGCTTGGCTGCAAACAAAATATTATCTGACTATAATAACATTGTGAACCCAAAGACCTTAACTGGTTTCATTATCAAGTGAGTGCCTGAGGGGAAATACACAGATGGAAAGGCATTCCTTTCCTTTGGTATAATGCTCTTGTGCCAGAGAATTTATGGCCAGGACGTGGTTGGCCCTTGCATGGGCGACTGGTGGGGGAAACACATGAATTCATTCTGGTGGGTTTTTTTTTGGTGGTTTTTTTTTTTTTTTTTTTTTTTGGTTTTTTTTTTTGGTTGTTATCTTGTAGCCTGTTAAAGAGGTGAGTTTTCATTGCCGTGCCAGAGCATGGGGACAGCACGCTGCAAACTACAAGATGGGGTTTGTGCCATCCCCTGCTCTCTATTGTGGACTTTTTTCTCTCCCTGGGAAACAAGGAGGGAGCAGCCCTGTGTGGAAAGCACTCAGTACCCTGACAGGTGGATTCAGGCTACTGTAGGTCAGAGTGATGCTCAGCTGGCATTATTGTCTTAGAATTTAATTCATTGTAGGATGTGCTGGAGGGCTGATCAGAAGCAGTGCCCTAAAAGTGAGGGGGTTTTAAGGGAGGTTGTTTTGTTTGGTTTTTGTTTGGGTAGTTTTGCGTGTTGGGCATTTTTTGGTTTGGTTTTTTTGGTTTTTTTTTTTCCTTTTCTGGTGCAGACAGATCTTGGAAAGATCAGCCCTTTGTTGTGTATTTCCAACTTGCGCTCTACTGGCTGGAGATAGCATCTACAAGGCAGAGCCCTATAGCTCAGGCAATCTGAAAGGCTGCAAATGAGGGGGTAAAAAAAGAGAAAGGAGGCAATATTAACTTATCATTTAGCTAGCTGAGGCGTCCATACTCTTTTCCAGTTCATGTGTTACCCTGTGGTTTCTCAATTATAGATGTCAGAAGAAAGGTATGAAAGTTCCGTTTTTTAAATCTGTGACCAGAGAGGCTGCTGCTCCCTGGAGAGGAGTCTGGTCTGTTCATTTTAGAGAACCTGAAGATGAAGATGCAGAGCACATTAGTTGGTTGTCTAAAATAGTGTTATGTTTTTCAGAACTAAACAAATACAAAAAGATGGAAATTGCATGCAGGATCCATGTTATATTTGTGAGTGTGTGTGTGTATGCACATTTAGACTTATTTGAGAACCCAAAGCTAAGCAAAAACTAAATAAATAATGAAGTTGTGGTTCAATTGTAAATGTTAATGTTTCTGTGAGAGACTGAAGAAGTTATTTTATTATTCAAATTGGCTTGTTCTTTCCTTGTTTATTTACCAGTTTGCCCTCTTTTTGAACATTATATATGATTTCATGGTTAAGAGTTCACAAATCTTAAAATGCTACCTTCTTGTCAGTGACACTGATCATACTGCAAAGGTCTTTTCAGAATTTTATACAGATCAAATAGCTCTGTTTGTTAAAAAAGGTCAGAAAAAAGGTCACCAGAATCTTTCATTGTTGGCAAAACTACTTATTTTTTTCTTAGTCTGGGTCATAAAGATAGCTGAACAGAACTGCTTCCACTGAATTTATTGATTAAAAGCAAGCAACCGTCCCCTTTCTCCAGCCTTCCTCCTCCTTTTAACAGACATCTGGCATGGAAAATGTAAGTTAGGTTTTTTTATCAAGGCTGTAAGCACCCAGAACTACCCAGTAGCTATGATGGCTACTGCAGGGAAGCATAAGAATAAGGAGCTTCAGCAGCTCTGTTACAGCCACTTCTTCCTTTGAAGAAGATGTTTTGCACAGGTGCTAAATGCAATGCCAAAGTACATCCTGATATTAGCATACTGTACATTGAAGCCTGTAATTAACAGCACCCACCTGTATGCTGGCATTTTTTCTGACTCTTGCCATCCTTTGAGGTGTGTGTATCTGAGGATCTAATCCATTTAAGCTTCTGGACACCCTGAGCTACAAATGAAGTCAGAGAGCTGCAGGCGCACAGCTCCTGGCAGGATTATGCACCCAGTGAGCTATTGCTCTCATTATGTTGCACTGCAATATATCATCAGTGTGAAACATCATCCTAATGATGCATTAGTGCAATACATCATCAGGGGAGTCCCACCAGTAATGTATTACTCCGAGTATGGTGCTACTCGGTAAGGAAATCATCTCACAGTCCTTGTGTTGTTTCAGAACAGCATGAACGGAGGGCAAAATATGTTGCTTAAGATTGATGCAGCTTCCCAATTTCATAACTATGTTAATGGTGGGGGTACCTTCTGTGTGCTCTGAGTTTGTGATTGTGTTTTCAAAGAGGTGTGTTTGGGCCATCTTTGGTTGCGCTGCTCTTTGGAAGGAGCAGGAATTGATTCTTTAGATGGATGGCTGGAGGGCTTCAATGGGAAGCTGTATATCTGCTGCCCAAGTGCCTGTTATGTAGTTCCTGAGGATGGGGAGAGGGTTTATGTAAACTTGGTGCCAGAATTTGCAATTTTAAGGATTTTTCTAGTGTCACCTTGATACATCTTCCTGTTTCAGTCACATGTTTTAAGATAAATACATTTAAAAAGCAAGTCTTGCAAAAATGAAACCCCTCCATTTCATGTGTCAACCCACTGATTTTCTTTGGTCTGAAAGATCCTATAGCAAAGCAATCCTTCCCATGGGAGTTGTCTCTAGGGTAAGATTTACTTCAGGGGGAGAGGCAATCAGGTGCTTTTGCTTTATGCTTATGAATCACAGTTGTGATGCTGTGACGTGCTCCATGGGATTGCAGCAGTCCCAGGCACTGCCAGATGAGGAACATAGTTGCCAGTGGTCCACCTAATATAATACAGGGACTGCACTACTACAAATGAAAAATCTGCAGTAGGATTGAAGGGAATGTTAGCTACAAAATAGGCAGTTCTGGAATGTGCTTTTATACGTGGCCAATGTTTTCTAGAATGATTTTTGGATGCATCAAGTTAACAGGTGCAAGACAAGGAAAACTAAATGGATTCTGAACTTTAGTGTGCTTTTGAGGCTGCATTGCATAGTTTTGATGCTGAAATGCTGCACACAAGTTGTTTATTAAAAAAAAATCTTCCTAGGCACAGAAAAAATTCATCAAAACCAAGGGGTGGTTCTAGAGTAGCTTGAGCAAAATTTGGTTTCTCTTCACTTCTGATTTTCTTGTATTACCATATAACTGGTCTGAGGAGCATGATTGTGGCCTTCTTGGGATTTGTCAGTCACCCCTTTTTTTCCTGTCACACTCACCTAAGTCCAACTGCTTCTCTCTTCATACCCAAGTCAGTAAGATACCATGACAGCATGACTGTTTTTGCAGGAGCACCTAGTTCTGTTACTGAAGGCAAATAGAGATTTTTTTAATGCTGTACCTTGTTTCATTCATTCACGATGTTGCTGTCCTGGTCCAAACTATGCACATATTGATATAACACAAGGAGAACTTCAATTGTGTCATTCTTTTACTGGTTCAGTGTTCTATGGGCTTATTTAGGCAGCAAAAACAGTATTCCAAGCCAAAAGAACTTCTGTTGTAACTTTCTTGAAGCCTTATTTGGGCAAAGTATGAATGGCCTTAAAAGACAGTAACTAGTTTATTTCTTGAAGTGGTGCTAGGTTAAGATCATCATCACAAATCACACCATCCTCAACACCAGGGTCTCCCTCACTGCTGTAAGGAATGCAAACCTGTTCTTTTCAGGCTCCTGCTTGAGACTGGTTTAGGATCCCAGAGGTCCCAGTAGCAATGGGAGGAATAAACCTTTGTCTGTACATCAGGCATGGGCAGAAGAGTTGAAGTCTGGGGACTCTCTTCTCAGGGTCAGCACTATATCTGATAACTGCCTTTGGTTTTAAACAAAAATGAAGATCAGCCTTGTTGGCTGCATTAAATAAAGAAAATCCAATAAAAGCAAAAACCATCCATTGAAAAGCAGGAGTTAAAAGACAGAGATCATTTAATAGTTGATCTTCATGGTTTTTAAAGTTTTAAGATTAAAACAACTTCTTTGTTTCCCTGTTGTTGTTTGAAGTCAGGTTTTTTTTCCCAGCCTGCATGAATTCAGCCTCAACAATAAAAAGTTTTCACCAACAAAAATTAAAAATATTATAAACTTAATTTTCTGATTTGGCTGCTGCTTAGGGTTTGTTTTTTACCTTCAAACCACTCAGCTCATGTCTTGGAGCCTTCTTTTTAGAGAAACAGTGCCCTTCTCTGTGTATACAGAGAGTGCAATGAATCAAGATTTGCTGTAAATAATGTTTGCAGAGTGAAGTGTTTCTGCCAAATTCCCCCAGCTTATTGCATAGTCATATATGGCAGATTATTTTGTTAATAGATTATTAAACTCTGCATGTGCCCTTTAACCTTCTCTGAACTTTTGTTCTTGTCTTTTAGAAGGAATTAACTAAATCCAAATTAGCGGTGGGCAGTCAATCAGCAGTCAGATGGGTTTTTGACCTCACCGGTATGTCCTGTTGCATCGCACCCTGCTTTGTTCTTCCATCAGGCTGCACCGTGACTCAGGCACAAACACGGCACGGCAGAGATATAACGTGATGTGACACAGCCAACAAAAATATCAGTTAAGGGTTCTGTGGGTACCTTCAATTCGTTCAGTTCATGGCTTATTCGTTGTCCATTCATCTGTCGATAAAGGGTTCAGTAGTTTTCAACTTGCTGGTTCTTAAATGAAAGGGAAGACAAAAAAACCCCCAAAAAAGCACGAAAGCAAAGAAAGGATAGCAAAGACCCTCATCCTTCAGCTGCCTTCCCCTGTGTTCAGTGCCCAGGCTTTGCGCTGTGGTTCCAGCTGGTGATATTTGGAACCTGTAAGTTAATTAGAAGGAGAAATTTCTGCAGCTAGCAATGTAGATATTCTGGGGAAAAAAAACATTGCCCCGGGGGAGGAATGATATTTGAGCAGATTTATGGTGCTCTGAGTGTGCATATGAATGAGATGATGGCCGTCAATGTGGCTTGCTGCTGTGGGGAACTGTCAGCTTTGCTTGGGTGGAAGGCGATCTGTGGAGGGGAGCAGTGAGAATGATGGGAAAATAATGGTAAAAATTAAATTGGTTTTCTAATTGGATTAAAAAATTCTTAAAGTATGTAAAAGCAGACCCTCTCTTTCCTCTGGAGGGGAAGGGAATAAGATAAACACCCCACCCAGACAAGCATCGCAGATTGTCTGCTAAATATGGCAGTGGGGAGATCGCCATGCAATGAAGCCTCATGTGCCCCCTGGATATTGGTGAAAATCACCCAGACCAGAATTTGAAACATTCTGGTTTATTCTGCTCTGACAACATGTATCACTAGTTTTGGTGGATATGGAAAAGTTGTGGTGGTACAGGGCAGTGAGAGGGAGGAATCTGCTAAAGATCCCAGCCAGGTGAAGCCAAGGGATGTGTCCCAGCCTGGACCTCATTTAGCAACAAGTCTGAGATGCTGTGCTCAGCATTGTTGAGGTGAGGGTGCTGTGTGTGACTGACACCCATGTGGGGCTGCAGCGCTGTCTCCCACTTTGCTGTGCGGGCTGGAGCATGCTGGTGGCCATGGAGGGGCGATGGATGGGTAGGGCAGGTTCATTAATTACTTTTCTTTGACAGAAGAATTGCATTTTCTGTGTAGACGCTGAGAGAATGTTAAGTGAGTCAGCCAGCAGTTTTAAGAATTGCTTTTGAATCACTCCTTTCACTTTTATCTTTCTCAGCTTGAATAAATCTCTAGAGGTTGCTAATTACAGCATGTTTTCTGTAGCACTGGAGTGGCACACAGCACATTTTTAACCTCGCCTTCCACAGAGGTTTGGCTTCCCTTGGCGTGCATGTGGAGGAACAGTTGTGTGTTGCTAAACTCTGTCATTCAGAGGCCCTTCTGTTTTTAAATATTTCTCAGTGCAGCCTGCTGTCATTTACAGTGAGCCTGTATTGAGATCATTAAACGGAAAGTTTAAGATTAATTCCCTTTCAGGGCAAGAGGAGGAGGATAAATAACCAGTCCCGCTCAGTGTTCATTCTTAATGACTCCAGCACAGTGTGAAAGCGTAAACAGTTTTGACAAAAGGTGTAATTGATTGTTTGGGTTTGACTGATCACTCAAAAATGTAGCGTATCCTCATTCAGAAGGTGCTCTGCAAGGTAATGAATGTGATACTGTTAGAAAACGGGGTCTTGTGCTAAGCAAGGGCACAGTTTCGTGCTGAGGCTCTGCTCGTGGCCAGGCTGGTGGCTGCTGGGACTGCTGCTGCTGCTCCAGCCTCCTGCACCATGGTGGCTGCAGCCTCCTTTTCTTGGGTGCCCCTCTCAGCCTTGGGCAGCCAGTTCAGAAAACCAAACTGCTACCACTTGTGAGGAGGATTAAAAGTGAAATGTTTTCTGCCAGTTCAGATCCCTAAATTGCCGCACCAATGGCCCAGGTCAGATGAACACCGAGGCTGGCATGAAGGGATTGGGATCTCGCAGCTGTGAGCTCAGGGAGGAGGAAGGTGGGACGGGTTGTTCAGTAGTAAATGGCCAGTAGATGTGCAAGCTGAATTCCAGAGTATGGTGGTGGGACATGCTAACAGTGAAGGTAATGGTGTTGAGGTTATCCGTAGGCTTTCTGCATTCTCCAGCTGCCACCTCTAGTTTATTGGGAATGAAGACGAGAGCTTTAAAGACCACCTACTGTTTGCATCCTCTATGCCCTGTGGGCGTATTCATTCTGTTCACATCATGTCTAGATCTAACCTTGTCTTTTTCTGTCCCCTTTTCCTGTGTTAAGTTTTTCTAAATGCTTCTCTTTCATCCCTTAATGTGCTAGTCTTTATGCTGATTTCTGTGCCTCCATGATTTCCCTGTCAGAAGTGTGGATGATAAGCAGATCAGCAGTACGTTAGAGATGAAATAACTTGTTTTTACATATCTGTGGAAGAGTGTTTCATATCCACGAAGGGGATGTGCAGCAATGAAAAGTGAGAAAATATAGGAGGCATGCATGCAGCACTAGTGAATGAAAATGCCTGTGAATGCAAGTATTAAATTCCTGCCATATGAAAACGTTCTGGGTGTATACAACAAACAAAAGACTCGTATAATGCTCACGACCTTAGGATGTCTCTAGGAATGCAGAACTGTTTGAAAAGCTGAAACTGGGCCAGCCCATTCATATTATGGCTTTGTAATGCCAGTTCTGACTCTCTGGGGCTTAACTAATCCTTTCCTCCCTCATCTCACAAAACCAGAAGTAGAACACCTGCAAGGGACCACAAAGAAAAATTGAACAGTTATCTGAGTGAGTCAATGGTAGCAATTAATGTTTAGAAGATAGACTGAAAAGGATATCTATCCTTTTGCATATCTTTTGGAGCTATCTGAATAATATTTGTATTATTTTTGCTATGTATTTTGTTTCTCATAAAATTTGTGAGATTACAGGAGACGCCCTATTACTGTGGTGGTTGAGAAGGTGACTGGACATGAGTTTGAGCAATGTCATGAAATGTGGCCAGGGTCCTAGTGGTTGAATCGGGTGTGAAAAGCCCACTGGGTGACCAAAACCTGACTCTGTGTGTGGCTAGGTGATAACTCTTCTGAATCTCTGGATTCTTCCTGCCTAGGGAGTGCTGATGTCACTGCTTTGGAAGGCAAAATAAATTGCAAGGTTTTCATCAAAAATGATTGCTCAATGCTACAAATAAATTTTCCGGAAAAGCAAGCTGAGGGTAGAAACTGCTCTGAGCTTCCTCACCAGTCAGTGCACGCACATACATAGTTCTTGTCTTCATTATAGATAGGGATGGAATTCTATGGCTGAAGAGAATGTTTATGCCTTAGGCAGAGGATTGCTGAATAGCTGGGAAAGAAAGCTTTCCTGCTTATCAGAGGGACACCGTCAATGCCCTGCTGTTTGTAGCATCAGCACTTATGCCTGGTTAGCTGCTTCGTATCTTAGCGCGCGTTGCTTTGTACTTGCCAGTGCTGCTGCCTCCTCCTCCTCCTCCTCTTTATTCCTTCTTTCTTTCAGGTTCTGGGCCATGGAGTGTAGCTGGATAATAAGGCTGATATTAGAGGAGAAGGGGTGAGAAGTACAGTTCATCTATTTGTGCTTCCTTTTCCTTCATTCTGAGTTCATCCACTCAAGTTTTTATTGCTGTGCACGTCTGGGATTCTTTCTACAGATGATGCGAAGTGTTTCCAATTTCTCCTTCTCCTTGACAAATTGAGACCTGGACTTGAGTCTCGGGCTTTTTTTTCCTTTTGTTCATTCGGTTGGCTGTATATCTGTGTTTTCTTTTTTGCTTCTTGTTTTTAGAATATGGCAAAATATCCAGAGGACTTGCCCTTTTGTTTGCCCTTTTCTGAGCAATTTTCAGCTTGACAACCTCCATTGGGAAAAAGTGGGTGCCAGAAGTTTTGGTGTGCCATAAATGCTTCATTAGCATCATTTACAGTTGCAAATACCGACTTCCTTCTCCAGTTTCTTTAAGTGAGAGATGGTTTTCTCTGTGACAGGTTTGTCTGGTAATTGTATATTTAACTGGCCAGCCAGGGTGATGATAAATGCCTTTAAGTCACAGCTTTTTAAGTGCATCCTCTGCCATTTGTGGGCAAACTATATTTTTTGTTGTACATATGTGAACTTGAAATAAGGTAATACTGGGAGGCTGGTTATTTGAGGCTGAGTCTCCCCTATCAATTACTGGGCTTCACTCTCTGGAACTGATCTGGTCTGATGTTTTCTTACCTAGTACTGATCTTCCAAAAACCTTTGTCAGGGACAGTGTTACTATTACTCACTTTATTCCCCAGTTACTGACAGCATTTGGACACCATTGGATTGAGACCAAATCCATGTAAAATTGCCATAGAAATATCAGTAATTGCTGATAGCTTCCCATCTACAATTACTTTTTAGGACAGATCAGACAGCTTTTTAATCTATTTTCTTCTCTATTGATTATGTCCACTGATAATTTTTAATTGGAATGTCATGTAAAACTAATTCAAATGCTTGACAGTAGTTTTAAGGGCTATTTCCCCAACAGTATTTCCAACCATATGTGTAATGATACCAAGCTTATGCAACAAGACTGCTTTCCATAATACTTCGTTGATTTTCATTAGTTATGCTACCAACCCTTAATTCTTTACTGATTGCATTTATAACATAATTTTATGTTATTATGCCTGAAGTCAATACCGGGTTAGCTGATCTGTAAATACCTAGCTCATCCTGATTGCTCTCTTAAAATCCTGGCAGAAAATCAGCTTTTTCAGTTGGCTGCAACATCTCTCCCCTAGCCTGGGAGACATGATGGGATCATGGACAAATGCTGACCTATACTACTACACTATCCCTGTGAGTGAAGTAGCACGAGTCCTGGTTCATGTGTATCCTACAGGCTGGCTGCAAGAAATATATAAATCAGCAGTAACCTATGGAAAGGAAAATTATCATATAAAAGTAAACAAACTTATTTTACTCTGTCTCTACTATCAGTTTGTCTGTAAAGTGGTGGTACCAAGGTATATGATGACAACGATCAAACACTCATGAGTGCCTTCATGCTCTCAGTTTTATAAACCTGATGGCATCTCAAACAATGCATGTGAAGCTCCCAAAGATATAAGATTTAAGATAGTATGGAGGAGAACAACAGGTAGCCTTGCCCACTGACTGCTCAATCACTGGGGAGCTCTTTGCTCTGAGGAGCCGATAGCAAAAATGGTATGTACAAGGTGATATGGTAATGAGCATGCTTGCACATGGATAAACATAGAGTGATTTCCATGATGGAAGGCGAAAGATATGGGAATAGTCATGAAAAAAATCTGTGGGCTTTGATGCCAGTACATTTCTCTATCTGGCTTGAGGAAAACTGATGCAGAATTTGACACATTCTTTTAAGTTGATTGGAAATTTGTCTTCCTCCTTATTTTGAGAGCAGTTCTGAACTGGCCCATAATTGTCAAAGTGAAAAAAGGAAATCCTGTCTTCTCTGCTATTATGGCTTAAAGCACTTTTTCAATTAAATTATCATTAGGGTTACATCATGAAAGGTATCAACATAATCCGTTTAAGTATATCTTATAAGGCTCTTTACTACCAAGAAAAATCTCCTGTCTTTCAGGTACCAAAGTTACAGGAATTAATCAATCATGGACTCCAGGGGAAAATTCAGCCTTGATGTAACTCAGTAGTAGGCATTCATTTATTTCATGCCTCGGCGTGTATCTTTGTCTGTGCAAGGATTTTATATTTGTATTATCACAGGATTTTTGTGCAGCTCTTGCATGAGGCTATTACAGCGAGCACAATAACCACTCTGTGTACCAGCATTCCCCGCTATTTTGGTTTCTATTTGATGTTGTGTTTTCACTTTACCTGGGGAGTATTTTTGCCTGGAGGAAATGACTGAGAAAAGAGGCGTATTTGAAAAGCTGGGAATCAAAGAAGTGATAAAAAATATTTCCAAGCACAGTGAATAATTAGGAATTAACTCACTGAGTCATGGCTGGAGAGTATTTATTGCATGTAATTGAAAATTTTCTCTGCGATAATACTAATTTTTTGAGAACTTTGTAGGACAATCAATCCTACATATCTTGTCTGGTTGCCTGAAATACATATGTTCTTATTTTCAGAAAACTTCAGTGTGGCGAAGCATATAATTGTGTCCGTGTCACAGCTGGGTAACTGAGGCGTGGAGAAGCTTATATTTTAAAAACATTGCCATTCAAGTTGTGTTTGGAAGCCATTCCTGCTTGTGTGGGATTTCTCACCAGGAGAGAAGTTGGGAGTTTCATGAGGGTCTGCCAACAATTTTGAGATTTCAAGTCTTGTGAAGGAACAGACTTTTTCCTTCTTTCCCCCCCCCCCCCCCCCCCTTTTTGCTTTCTTTTTCTCTTCTTGCTCCACCCTCCAGTTGATAATTGCTCCACCTGCCAGCTGATAAGCTAGTGCTCCTGTGTGGGAGGAGACATTGCCAAGCACTGCCCCATGAGACAGGACAGTTCTCCGGCAGCTGGCGCAGAATTTCCCAGTGAGATTGGGGTGGGATCTGTTGCCATTTTCATTCTGTGCTGTTCCAAACATCATAAACATCTTGTCTAATTTGCAACGATTTGAATATGTGAATAGAAGGCAGTTTCAGAATATTGCTATTTATGTATTTGTTCCTGCACAAGTTATCCATCACAAGTGAAGAGATTTTTGATAGACCTTATCTTTATGTAGAGTGCAAGTATAGTACATTTTGGTACTTCCTGTATCATTTTTCAGACAGGCAAACTGCAAATGAAAGCCAAAACAAATGAAAACCTCAATGATTTCCTGATGTAAATAACATTTCAAATTTTAGAGGACAAATGTTTATTATCAGTCTGCATCATGCAAGCATGGAAGAGGAAAGCTAGCTTTTTTATCTTAGAAAATATGCAGTGCTGGTTGTGACCTAGAGCTAGGACAAGGCTGCTCGTCCTACAGAAAAAAAACAAACAAGCAAAAACCTAAAGACCAACAGACTTTCAGTTGCTGGAGCACCATCCCTCTGTGTTGTGTCGGAACATATTTTGATTTAAAACTAGAAGTATTTTGAGTAAGTGTTTAAAACCACTAATTTGTAACTGTAAATATTATCAGTTTAAACGTCTGCCAAGTGATGGCATATAGACTGGCTTTTAGAAGTAGGAGATTTTCTTTAATGTCATCAAGAATCTGCATCCCCCATGAGTTTCAAGTTGCTGTTATGGCATAATCCATGTTTGGAACAAACTGCAGCTCCCTATTTTAGCATTTGTATGATCTCTTGGCATCTCTTCCTTCGCTGTCCCAGACTTCTTTGTGTTTTCCATCCAGGTCTTTCTGAGCGTTGTCTCTTGAACTTGTATTTTAGCCATTCTTTATATAAATGATGCCAATCCCGTGTGGTTTGCATGTGTACCTGGGGAATTAAAAGGCAGGGGTGTTTGTGTGAGCGGCAGTCTGTCGGTGCCAGTGAGCATCCTCAGTGCTGCACGCATGGAGCTCTGCCATGGCTCCCATCAAAGCTGCCGGTGGAGCGAGCAGGATGCCGTCAGCGGTCGGCACGCTCCTTGTTCAAAATTCAGCTGTGTATTTATCTCTCAGAAACACTCAGGTCTTTTGTGAAACCGTGTAAGCTTAATTTTGAGCCTATAGCTGATCGTTTTCTCTGTTTGATGTGAGCTAGTCTCTTGAGGTGGCTGGCGTCCTGGAGTGAAGAGATGGAAGTGAGAGATCGGCTAAATCTGCTGTTGCTTAGCGTCTCTGCCTTTGATACTGTCTCCAGAGACTGCACTGATCTCTTCTTTTCAGTCAAGAGTCTACATCCTCGCTGGGGTTTTGATGGGAGATTCCTTTAAGGCATTTTGTACTGACAAGGTTATTTTTTCCATGCACATACAGTAGAATTTCACAGAAACCTTCAAAGAAAGGGGTTTTTTTTCCGCTTTTGAACTGAGTTCACAGTTGCTTAGGTTCTTTGTAAAATTACCAAGAAATAAATTATAAGAGCGGCTTAATTAACAGTAAGTTAAGATGAAAGATGCCTGTTGTTTTTTTTACAGTTACACCATTTTTTCATACATATCTATGGATGTTGAAAAGTGGCAGCTAGCAGAGTTGCCTGGGTTTTTTTGCTGAACACAATCCCTAGCAAGCACTGGCAATAGGCATTTGATTTGTACATTAAAAGAAGAACCTGTATGTTCCACAGAATTGCTGTCTTTGCAGACTTCTGCCTTTGCCTATGGGTGAGGTCATAGGTGTTGCCATAAAGATTTTTTTTTAACACAACTGGTTTAGAATTATACTTCCTTGCAAGCCTGGGAAAATGCTATTTTGAGGGATTTTTCCTCCTTTTTGCAAGAAAGGTTTTCTTTCTTAAAATAAAAGAGACAAGACAAATCGAAGATGTGAGAAATCTTTATTGACTGCTTTTCAGCTAGTATCCTAACGAGAAAGGCTTGCAGCATCTTGGTTATATGTACGTAATTTTGCTTGTCTTTTAAGGAAAATCTCAGTGGTTTTGCCTGAAGTAAAACTGGTTCATGGTTTCATTGAAAAATTATTTTGTGATTTGGTTTGAGACCCAGTGGAGGTAACTGCTTTGAAGAACAACTTTTGTGATTTTTCCTTGTAAAATATTCTATTAGAGATTTTAGCAACAACAAAAATATACTGAAGGAATTAATCCTTTTTGTGCTGAGTTTCCTTAATTCTAGAGTTGTTCTCCATGCTGTACCTGTATGTACCACGTGGCTAATCAGGGCTGCTGATTCAGCTGTAGGCACAAAGAAGAAGTAGGCACGAGTAATCCAGCGTTGTGTTTGCTCTGTGTTGATGAATTGTGTTTCAGGGTCTGCAGCTATGGATACCTGCATGACAGAACCAGATCTACCCACAACAAAGCCAGGTCTTTTTGACTTTTCCACAGGGAAATGCTGAGAAGTTTGAGTGGGAACAGCTAGAAGAATAGGCTGCAGCAATACAGCCCTCCGTCCTTCTTACAGGAATTATCTCTGAAGTATGGTGCACTGATTTCCATTTGCTGTAGTTATTAAATATTCAAAACAGGGGATTAGGGATATCATGGAAGTGCAGACAGATCCTGCTAATGATAGTATGACTGTCAGGAGCATGCTAGTATGTGTCAGAGAGAAATTGCAATCCAGGCTATTTAGATCTGTGATAAAATCTTATTCTAGTGCCATTATAAAGTCTTGTGTTAATTGAGCAAATCTCTTTTGAAGTTGTTTCATTTCCCTCATTACGTGTCAGAGCAAATAATGGCTATTCTAATGTGCTAATTAAATTTATTTATTGATCTACCTTTTATTTAGAGAAGGCAATCCAAACAAGATGCTGCAGTATATATTGTTGAGGCGCGTGGCAAAACATGCCCACGGTACACCCATGGCCATGGAGAAGTTGCTCTGCCTGGGGTTTCATTTCAGAATAGCCCAGAGTAGTAATGCAGACGAGTACATTAATCTCCTTAACTATTCAAAAATGAAAGACTGGGTACAATAACTTATTATGTATTGCCCTTCCAACATGTCTGTTTCATAAGATTCGCCATTAAAATTAAAATATAGGCGCTGTAACGGCCGGTTTAAGAGAGTCTGTGGCTTTGCTGTTCATGCTGGAGCATTTGTCACTGTCATTTCCAGCAGGTTTCCTGCCACGTTGGTGTCCTCTGCCAATGGGGTGGCAGAGGGTTTGCACTGAAATGATGCTGGTGGTTACTTAGAAGGACCCAAGAGGTCGGGTTTGGCAGCAGGCAGGCAGGGAAAGTGTGGTGTGGGTGAGCCACTGACAGCTGTGTATTCTTTATTCTTGCTATCCAGTAGCTCCACTGAACAAAGGGGAGCTGTTGTTTCAGTGCATAAATAACATAAATACAGTCTTGCATCCCACTCCCCACCTTTTCTTTCTTTTTTTTTTCCCAGAAAATGACTGCCTTTTAGTTTTGGGATCTTGCAGGGGGATGCATGAAGCTACTGCATTGTGCAACCATGAAACCAGAATTAGGTGTGTAGGCATTTTAATAGCTACTCATGCCTCCAGAATGATTTTGTGTGTAATAAACTTTTACTAGGAGGAGGACAATAACTATTCATTGCATGGCATAATTTCATTTTCATGTGTATTACAGATTTAGCCCTAATCTTTCATTACATACTTAAACAAAATTATCCTTAAGATTTTTGGAAACAAATCAAGAAACTAAAGTTTTCCTAAGACCCTGTAGTAGATGTCTCTATGTTGTAATGCAACTCTCCTGACTATTGATTGATTTATTTCACTGCACATGAATGTGCCAAATCCTATCAAGCCAAGCTGCTTGAATCACCATATGTACCCAGAGCCCCTGCTTTTAGAGTTCAACATTTAATCAGAGGAGACGGACAAATAGGAAGAGCCGAGTTAACGGGAAGGGAAGCATGGGGATTAGGTTTCCCTGCCCAGGGTAACATGTGGAATTTGTGGCAGAGCTGGAAACTAAACCTGGGTGTTCCAAGCTCTGCTCTGAGGCTGCCAACCCCATGGAGGATGTGGCATTTCCTGTATCTCAGGTGGGATGGAACCCCGTGAGGGCTCCAGTCAGAGGCTCTGCTGGAAGGAGGGCCAGCTCCAAGATTAGCCCAGCCCACTCCCAGCTTTTTCCAGTCAGGATCTGACCAGACTGGAAAAAGCTGGGAGTGAGCTGGGCTAATCTTGGGGGCAGGTTTGCACAGCCTCTGTCTGGAGACCTGCCTCGCTTCTTGGGGGAAGTATCCTCCCTTGTGTTCAGCCAGAGGCATCTCTTCTTGCCACCTTCCCCATCTCTCATCTTGCAAAAAAAGGATGATAAAACACACCAGTTATTTCATAGGCTAACAGTGGATGGCCAAAATCAGACCTGTGGTCTGCGGGCCAAAAATACCTTCAGCAGGTATTTGGAAAACAGAACACAACAGTGGATTTCAAAGAGGGATGGCTCCTCAAAATTTCTTTTTTGAGTTAACAGTTGTAGTATGAATGTGCTTTTCCCCCCTGCCAGGCTATTGTTTTCTTATGTTTCCTCTGAAGTATCATTTCTTTACCAAATTTACTAAAATCTGGCCAGTGTTGAGTAACAGGGTATTCAGCTGTTGGTTGTTATGTTTTGTTGCCATTAAGTAGAGTAAGTATTCATATAACTGATGTTTATATATAGATCTCTCTATCAGTCTGCCCCTTGAGCTGCCCTTTTATTTGAAATGGCTTTGAAATTCAATTTATATTTAATTACAACGCATGTATAAATCCAGGATTAAGGGTGAAGAGTTTCATTGTTGTCTTGGCCTTTTTTTAAAATTCATTTAATGAGATTTGTGGGTAGTCAGCACTGTTGAGGATTTTGTCTCTGAGGTTTCCCTTCTTTCAGTATAATAACAACTTGTCTATCAGATAAAGAGCTTTAAAATTATTTTTTTTTTAGCTCTCTGTTGAAGGTATGTGCCCAGAGGGGTTGGGTTATGTGAAGGTTGTGTGTCATTCCTGATTTCTACACAGGGAAGTTTTTCTCAGATGGGAGAAAAACTGGCATTTAACCCTCAGACCACAAGTCCCCTTGGCATTTGGGCAAGCCTGTGCCCGACAGAGGTGCCATCAGTGGTGCCTCCCCACCAGTCAAACCCTGCCAGGGCTGCAAGTTGATCATCACTGAGCACAGCAGAATTAAAAAAACTACTTCACTTAGCCAAGGCAGCAAAGGTAACAATGCGATATGCAGCCTGGTATTTGTTTCACCTGTGAAACTGTTCTCCATTTAAATTTAGCTGTGAATAATCTGGCAAGGATGTTGGAAAAAAAAAAAGCAGCTGACAACCTCTCCATTACCTGAAATCAAATATTTCACCTCTCCATCACACTCTTGCTCTGGGAACAGGAGGTGACGGTGCCTGAGCCTCTCTGTGAGCGGAGCTGCTGGGAGTGCTGCGCTGCCTGACTCAGCCCATGGTGCTTTCCGAACTCTGCTGGGGCTTGGGCTGAGGCAGCAAAGCTGTGAGGGTTAGCCAGTGAATAGTGCAAGATCCTGCATAGGGGATAGGCCTGACCCAAGGTCTTGTTTCCACATGTATTTGTGTTTCCCTTTGGCCTGAGAAAAGGCAAAACTGGTTCTGGTTCAGGGTGTCTCAGCTGTACAGAAACGGAGTGGATCACAGCCATGGGCTTTTCTTCCCTCTCCCCTTTGCCCCACACCTGAGCACAAAGACTGTCCTGCTCCCTGTCCTTTCCTTCCTTGCTTGTCACTGCTACATTCCCACTGAGAAACACTGTGCCCTCCTCCTGCCCTGTCCCACTGCACCAGACCCCTCCCCAGTCCCTCTCCAGGCCATTGCATGACCAAGGAAGGCACAGAGAAATGCTGTAGACTCCTCAGTTCCCTGGCATGCTTGGTCCTTGCCTCCTTCTTTGGCACTGCTGGTGGGAGCAGAAGGCATTGCACAGCTGTTCAGCTGCATGTGCTGCCTGGGTGCAGCATCTCACCAGTGCACCCATGGTAATTCCCTCCCATCAGGACTGGAGCAAGGAGAGAAGTCTGTGGATGTGAGTTGTATCCACACTTTTGCAGTGTTTTGTTTCATTTTCCCCTGCTCACCGTGAAGTGCAATGAAAAATTTGTGCTCAAACATCTGTTGTTAAGCACCTGCTTCCTTTGCAAAATAGTAAATAAACAATCCATGAATGGGCATGGATGGAACTAGCCAGCAAGAAAATAAGGCAGTTCAAGCCAGATCTTTCTCAAATGGATGAACAGGAGCCTCCTCTAAATCTGGGTCTCCTGCATGCACCACCATTTGTCTCCTCTCTGATTAGGAATGCACTGAATAAATGGGATAGTGCTGTGTTTAATGTGTTCGTTGCCAGCCTGCCATTTGTTGACACAGCGCTGGCATGATGAGCAGCTGCAGGTCAAATTTATTGCCAGGCTCCCCTAAGTCTGCAGCTGCTAAAAATAAACATTTTGCGCAGGTGGAGGCTTTGGCTAGGCTTGTGCTTTGGCTTAACTTGCAAAGTTTGGGATCTTTTCTGAGGTATGCAAATCGCATTAGAAATATTTGGCAAGACAAGTCAGTGCCTGAACATAAAGGAATTCCACTTGAGGATCTGAAGCAGCTCTGATGGGTCTTTTGGCACAGCATCAACTGCCTGAACTTGACAGTGTCTTCCATACCTCTGTGTTTTCCAAGGTTTTGGTCATCCTGATGAGGTGTTGGCTCCCTCTAAGAAAAGTTTGTCAAGGGTTGAACTTGGTCACTCTTATTGATTGATTGGTGATCAGTCTGTTGGGATATCTGCCCCGTGCTCATGGCCCTGGTGTTGGACTGCCTGACTGTTGCAGTGATATCGATACCAGAAGAGCCACTCGACAGCAGATGTTTCACTGAATTGGGAAAATGAGGCAGCTGGAGGCAGAAGTTGGCGGTGCAAGGAGCATTGAGTCCATCTCCAGGGAGCAGAAGGTTCAAGTCAAAATAGCACTGCAGATCAGAAGACAATCCAGGTTTTAGACATCAGAGCTGCAGTCCTTGTAAAATAAGCATTCAGCTTCCTTGAGCTGGAAAGAAAAAGATGCTTTTGAAAGTTTGCAAATGGAGTTGCCATTAGACAGCTAGCATTAAAGCAAGGTTTAAAGAATAATACTTGTGTGTAATATACCCATGCAAAAGAGTCCATATGACTTAGGTGGACTGGATCTCATCTGCTTCATCTGGTGAGGAGATGAACCTTGAGCTTGAGGGAACCAGAAAGAGAAATATGAAAAATGGTTTTTTTCTTTATCTCCACTGCTCTCCATCCCTGAACTACAACCCCTCATCCAGAGACTCCTTTGCATATTGCAGTCCCATGTCCCTTGGGAATTGTTCTCGGCCTCTGTGCTTATATTGCACTTTTGTATTTTTCAGAGACCGTCAGAGCAGGTTCACACAATTTCAATAAAGCTGTCCTGGGTCAATATCTGAGATAAGCCTCTTGCTTTCAGTGGTGCCAGCCAGTGTAGATAAGGGGTGATTAAAAAATTTCCTGAGATTTCATATACTTTCAAAAAAACAAATAAATAAGTGAAATTTAGCATCCTTCCAACCCTGGGAATCCAACATGGTCAATTAAAGAAAAAAGAAATCTCATTTTATCTTGTCACTATAAAATGAAATTAAGAAGCCTTTAAAAACCTTTAAAACTGGCTTCTAGATGTCTTGATTTGATTCAAATGTATTTATGAAATGAGACTTTCAGTGTGAGATTCAATGGCTGGTTAAGAAGAAGAAAAGAATGATTGTTATAAGTGCTTATTATTTTATTTCCTTCTGCTGTGGCTTTGTTCAGGGAGCTTGCTTGCCTCACTACCTGACTGCACACTGAATTTCATTGTTCAGTAATCCAGTCCAGCTGTTCCAGCTGTTAAATATTCAACCAAATACTGGGTGTTTTTCTTAACAATTCATTTGTATTTAGTTACCTTCTTCCAGTGCAGATTAGCTACTGAATAACCAGGAGTTGGAATAAGAGCTTGTAATTTTAGATGCTTCCATATGTACTTGGCTTAACACATTATTTTTCCTCAAAGATTGCACTCATAGGTATTTTATATTAATATTTTTCTAAAGTCTTAACTTCTAGATACTTTTTAGATTTTAAATACATCAGGACTTTCAGCTAGTGTCTAATTGACACCATTCACTTTCTGTTTTTCTATTGTTGGAACAGACTTTTCTAAAATAGTATACCTTATTAATTTAGGGAACTGTTGAAATACTGATGGTTTTAAATTTTGTCCAGGAAATCATGTGAATAGTGTGTTTAAAGCCTGAGGAATGAAAGTGCTTAGCTTTTTTTTTTAAAAAAAAAAAGTTATACTGCATGCTCTGCTGAAGTTGTAAAAGGCTTGGTGTTTGTTTGTTTTCCTTTCTGATTAATAATCAAAAATATTTTGCTGAGCAATTCTGATTTTTCTGTAAGAGTTTTGAAGAGAGGTGCTTTTCTATAGTAGAGCTATAGGAGTGCTGTGTTGTTGCATGGTGTCTTCTTTCCATGGCTATTTCGGTGCCTTTGAGTGATAGTATTTCCTTGGCTAGCACTGGATGCTGCTTCACTTCCAGCCAAACCAGGCAGCCTGGAGAGCCCTGTGGGAGTGTGCAGCCTTTCTGTGCATCCTCAGCCTAAAAACTCTGAGCAGGTTCTGCATTGTATTTGCTACTGTGTAAATAATACATGCAAGCTGGGTCCTTCAGACTGTGGTGGCATTCAGATGACTGCAAATTGCAAACAGTTTATTTGCTGAAACAATTCCGTTTAGGCTGAAGCAAAATTACGTGATAATTTTGGTCATATTTAGGAAACACTTTTACTTAGAGAAAGAAAAAAAAAACTGGTTATTCTTAGCTAAGAAAGCATTTTTCCTCTCCAGATTAAAATTGAATATTAGGAGGGAAGGCTATACCCCTCAAGAAGGAGATATTTTTCACAGATTTTTTTTGAGGTTTAGCAGGAAAGGCACCAAAGCTTGCATTTTCTCCTGCGTTTCCCATTACTTTGGGATTGCAGTAGTAACCAGGCATGTCATAAGCCTAAGTTTAAATAGGAGATTTTTAACAGATGGTTTCTGGCAGAGTGCTCTACACATAAGGTATTTTCATTTGTGTTTAACTCCTACTGAAGTAGTATTAAATTTTTTACATATTCATTGCCTGAAAAGCATAGGAATTTGTATAGGGCCTGTGAAGAAGTCTGCGCTTATTGACAGAGAGTTGGGATATTTGACTTATCAACAGAAATTTAAAGATAAATTCTTTTTCTTACCACTTTTTTTTTTTTAGTTGGTTTTGTTGTTTGGTGGGGGTTTTTTTGCAAATTTCTTGGGTTTTTACACTTGGCTGCTAAAAGCATTCCTTGCAAAGGGCTTTTCTTTTGATGGTCGGTGAGTATGTTCATCTTTGCATTTGAATGAAACTGTTTGAGATAAAACTTTATTATCTGGATGTAACTGTGCCTTTAGATGTTCTTTCAAACACTGTGCATTTTGGAATCTGTGTCTGTAGAGAGTGCAGAAGACATGTTCCTTTTGAGGAAAGGCAACAGGGCTGTAGTCTCAAAAAAAAAACGTTTTAATGGAGTACATGACAGCAAAACCATGGGAATGCCAATTGGCTCCAATGATGTACAGGAAGAGAGGGCTTTGACCCCAGTCCTGTCAGAGGTTGGTGTTTCCATTCTCCTTATGGTCCCTGGGAGTAGGAGATCAGAGTTTGTAGCACTGCCTTACACCACTTCTGTACTTGCATGCCCTCATTGCCAATACCAGCTATTTTTCACAGCAAGCGGGTTGCAAGGGGAGTCATGTGCCTTTTGCCCAGCACACCTTTGGCTGGTGGCATGGAGGAGGGAGGGCAGCTCTTGAGCAGATCTCCCTGTGCTGCTGGATACAGAAATTAAAGAAATATCTACCTTGGGGCTTTGCTTAACAGTGCTGTTTTTAGTTTGCTCAACAGAAGAGTTGCTTTTTGTTTGCTTCCACAGTAGTTTGGGTTTAGGGAAGAAAGGGCTTAAAGACAGTTGTATTTTTTTCAAGGCTGTTTTCAATCAGAGATCATGCAAAATATCCATCAGTGAGATTTATGTTATTTGTATAGCAAGGCAATGGAATTATCGTCAGTCTTGAGATTTGTCTTGCATCAATAGGGGAGGAAACCATTTGCTTGGTACAGTTCCTAGTGTAATTACCTAAATAATAGACTTCATACAGCCAGAAGAAAGAAAGAGCAAATAGTTTCTGCACTGCCTGTGACAGGGTAGTGTAGGAAACATATTGCAATGAGTGTAAGAAAGGCTGTGCCGGCTCAGACCCAGGGTCTGTCAGGCCCAGCAATCTGTCTTCAGCCCTGACCATAAGCAGACACTTAGGAAAGAACAGGAAAAAGAGGAATAGATTTATCTGTGATCCCGATTTAAGTCCTGGAATATTACCACTGACATTAAACTTTGGGGCAGATTTCAGACTCTCAGAGAAGTTCCTCTTGAAAATGAAAGGGATGGGATGCAGATGGGAAAGTGTCTTCCCGGTATTCACTTTCCTCAAGATCTTTCTACAGTGTTTTGCTCAAAGAGTCGCAATAGAAATTATTTTCTTTGTAACCAGAAGTTGCCCCTGATGCTTAGCAAAATGTTTTTGCAGCACTGTTCACAGTTGTGCTGCAAACCCTGATGTAAAGGGCACCCTGCTTTCAGAAGCCATTTTGTTGGCTGCATTGATTAAATTTGCTTGGAGCAGGTTTAATTAAGGTGGTGTTGAAAGCCGTCACTCGAGCCAGGGGCTCCTGTGTGTTGGGGTGCCTCGGTGCCATTAGCAATAGTTCAGCGGAATTAAAAAGGGAGGCTTCGCCTGGTTTCTTATTTGGCTCACTTGTTGAGGGAGGATTGCTAGGGCCTCAATATTTATGTACCAATTTGTGTTATTGGTACCCACTCTGGCAGATTTCAGAGCGTTTTGATTTACTTCCTAACAGGCATGACTTGCTTATTTAATGTAGGTATATAAATGGAAGGGAAGACTGCTGGATAAATAGAACAACAACTTTAAAAAAAAAAAAAAAAAAAAAGGATTGCTTGGTACCTTTTGTATCATAATAGAAAAGAAAATGCTAGAAAAGTTTCCAGTGCAGATGGGCTGTTTCCAGATGTGAATAAATATTTCTGCATTCCAGAGAAGTAGAGCTGTGGGTTGACCCCTGGCTCTGTGAATGGGCTGAATCAGCACCACAGATCCCTAAAGCTTGAGCTTTCTGAATATTGTCCAACCCGACAATACTACTGGGTAAGCTTCCACCTTCCCTTTTGCCCAGTTTAATCTTTATGAATTACCTAAAAAACAGGATAATTAAAAATAGCAAAGTATTCTTTCCTGGGTAAAGTCTGGAAGGCTGTTTTTATCTGTGCTGTTAAATCCATTAAGGTTGTTTGAGCTGTGACAGCTGGAAAGCAGAATATAGCCTTATGTGTGCTCTCAAATGGAAAAGGCATTTGGAAATTTAGGCATTTGATTTCCTCCATGCTGGAAGGTGTCAGCCAGCCATGTATTTTTAGGTCAGGTGTGCATACGCAGGCAC
The DNA here is from genome assembly GCF_028551555.1 of Melozone crissalis. NCBI lineage: Eukaryota > Metazoa > Chordata > Aves > Passeriformes > Passerellidae > Melozone > Melozone crissalis. The sequence continues at coordinate 39,519,852 of NW_026535794.1, forward strand.
AATGGATTGCTGTGGGCAGAAAGTGCATCTCCATAAGGACTTGTTAGAGGTAAAAATGGAAATGAGCTGCAGGTCATGCTCCAGATCTTTTTGATCTGTTTGCATGCTGTATGTGGAAAGAAGAGGACAAGCGTTATCTGGCAGATGACAGGGTGGCTGAGGCATCCTGTCCCTCAGGCTGGTTCCCAGTCCCTGCTGGTTGCAGCTGCTGGTGCTGCAGCACTTCTCCAGTGAGCCGGACCAGGTCCCACATCCTGTGGAGAACAGCCCCTGTTTTTGCTGGCTGGATGAGTGGAGTCAACCTGTGGAGATGTTCTGGGTGCCTCAGGCCAGGGCATATTAAGCAGGGCAGTTTCTAGCCCAAACTGCACACAGAAAGAACTTTTATTTATTTTTTCAAAATGCTCAACATGTTCAGAGCAAGCAGGTTCCTTGTGTGTGTACCTTTAGGTGACTGTGGGTGACAAACCTGGGGTCAGCTGTGATTTTCCTGTGGAACCATACCTGCTATACGAGCAGTTGCTGCAAGGACTTTGCTGAAGTTTACAGTGTGTGTATGTAGTTGCTAATTCAATAATGCAGGAAGTATGTGCTCAGCTTTAAGCAGTTAGTGCTTGAACTGGTGTAGAAACACAGAGCGGTAGAAGAATGCCAAGTTACTGGCCAGTTACCATGCAAACAAAAACATGTTATGAAATATGACATCTCCTTGGAACAGAGGCATGCTGTGCTGGGAGTGTTGCTGGAAATTTGGAGATGTATACATATAATTTCTTTGTTCATGCCTGTATTGCATGGAAACGACCTGGAACCACACCATCACAAAACTGTGTGAAGTTGACAATCCCAGTAGAGAAGCTCTGGTGCCCAAAGAAGTGAAGATGCAAAAAAGCTAAGTCAGAAATCTAAACTGTAGCTCTTGACTTTACAAGACAACTGCAGTGAATGTTAGAAATAAGTGCTCTCTTGTGGGCCAGGTGTCAGCTTTGGAAAAAACAAGTTCTGTTCCATTTTAATGGACTATTTGTAGGATCTGAAGTCATCCAGCCTGGAATATAGGTTATTATTTCTCTATATAGCTCACTTTCCTTTAAGTTAATATGCAGATTTCACTTAGATGTTCTGCTGGAGGCTAATGTAATCATTCCATTTGAAAGCATCCAACCACAGGCAAAATGGAAGTGCAAAATGATACCATATTCTGTTTCACTGGTCCATCATCTGATGCAAGTTGAATTCTGCCAGGAGCAGTAGATTTGTACTTGGTAATCTCTGTTTTGTCACTAATAAAAACATTTTATTATGAAAGGCAGAGATCCAGCTGCTCCTAAGAAATTCTGCTTCTCCAACAAACTCAAATTCTTTTGGCACGAAATCTTGTTGTTCCCTCCTACCTTTTTTCTTTCTGATGCCCCACTCTCCTTGTCACTGCAAGGAAATGATCCTCTGTCTCATGCAGCTCACATTCTTGAATTCACTGCCTGACTGATTAGCCAAGGACATGCACAGCCAAAGTACTGGGTGTGAAGCTCTGTTGCCAGACAGCTTGCTCAAAAACACTTCAGAGGAAAGAGGAGAGGGGGAAGAAACCCACTTGCCAGTTTAAGGACAAAGCTTATTTACTATTAAAACTTCCCCAGTCAGCACAAGCAATACTAGCTGCGAAGCTGCATTTGCATTTATAGTACAAATATGAAAAATGAACTCTACCATGAGCATGTCCTTAAAGAGATTATAAATCCACTCCCTTGACTGGTATGCAGTGCAGTGTTTTGGTTGTTATATCTAGATATGTTGCACTTGAAAGTGCAGCTTGTGGTGTGCTTGGAAAGACACTGGCACAAGGATTTTGAAGACAAAGTAATTTTACAGTGGAAAACCCTGTAATGAGAACAACCCCACTAGTACGGGACTGCTGTGTTGTTTTATTGGACATCTGTAAAGTTTGGCATGTGGTGGGTTAATAATTAGATACTCTTTGTGTATAGTTCAAGTGAAGGCCACCAGCTATGACTTCACTTTGGCTGGGGTTTCCCTGTAATCCATTTAGCAAATTAAAGAGATTACTTTGATTGGTGCCATTATCTCCTATTCTCTTGCGGTTGAACCACTTAACCTGTGCTTAATTGAAAGAGATAGAGAGGGTACAGTAACAAATACAATCAAATGAAAGGGGCAATAGGATCTGTAGGCCAAACAAATGATCAGCACTAGGCTAACAATAGCAGATTAGAGGTGAGATCAATTAATTAGAAGCTATTGTAGGCGTTGGGTGGCTGCCAAGCTTTCTAATAGCCTAAGCCATCATGCAGTTCTGTTTAGGAGGATTTTAATGACTGGGAGTTGATGCGGTTATTTCAATAATTACCTATTTTAATAATTACTTCATTAGAATATAAAATGTATTGTTCTGCAGGCTCTGTGGGAAAGACAGTTTTGTTAACAGTGCACCTGGATCCAGAGGTGGGCACGTAGCGGCGCCGATCGTGCCCTGCAACATCCCTGGGCTGGAGCTGCCAGGATAAAAGTCACCGACCACCTTGGGATCTCCAGCCTCATACCAAGAGGGGCAGGCCACATGCCTGGGCATATTTCCAGAAGTGCTGCCTGCAGGCCTTTGGCTACTGGGGGCTTTGAACAACAGCTTGTGCTGTTTTTGTCGTCTGCAGTGCTGTAGGGGTGCCCAGATATGTTCCCATTTCTGCTCAGCACCTGAGGCTCCAGGTCAGTAGCCCTGGTGGGCCTAGGTTGCACCCATTTCTGAATCAGTCAGAGCAGATAGGATAGGAGCAGATAGATGGAGCAGGTGGTAGCTGGTAGAAGTGAGCAAGGCAGAAATATTGTCTATCTGTTAGGAGATGAGTTCTTCCACCCACTGGTGCAGGAGTATTGGGTGCATCCTGCTGGAAAATTTCAGGTCCTCTGGTTTGACCCTCATTCCAGCTGTTAGAATAACCTAGCTCCATGCCTAGCCCAAGTAAGCAAAGTTGTAAAGAACAAGGTTTGATCTCCTCAAATACTTTGATTTATTAGTACTCGTTGTCCATACAGGCATAGAGCAGTTGGTAGGTAGCATGCTTTTCATGTGCAGTAGCAAATAATTTCTTTAAATGAACTTTTTAGGAGTCACTGAATTTGGTTTCAGAGACAGCTGAGACTGTAATTTTAAAAAGTTTTCTAGGAGCAAGGAAATTACTGTAAAATCATCAGGAAGGCTTTACTGCTAAATACTTTTCTATACTTAAATATGATGAATATGGTGTTGGGTAGATTTACACATAGACATGTGTGTGGTACTACTTTTATTTTTATTTTGCTACATGCTGAAGAAGGCAAATGTTGCCTCTGGAGGTGTGGAATATCCCAAGGAAGTGATATTTGAATCTGCAGAGCAGAATTTACCTGAAAGTTAATGTTTAAAATACAAACCTATTTTCTTCCATTGGAGAGGGTTGAGGGAGTGGAAAGAGAATTGGAGAGGGAGAATTTTTTCTGAGACATTGAAATGATTTAGGTGCAAAATTTCAGCAAACTTTGCTGTGACTTTGTCAGGCTGGTGATTTTATCTGGATGGGAACTGTGCTGAGAAACTTAAATAAATGTGCAATTTTATTGTAGCTTTAATTCTTGTTGTTGATGTTTCTGCAATATGGTAAACTGGGTTCTTGTTTTGAGCGTGTGCATGAACAGGATTTGCTCTGAACTGGGATGCCAGATTCCCAGGGGATTAGGATGCAAGGAAAACCTGTAATAGAATAATGGCAAGTACTGCTCTGAATTTGGACAACACTGAGTGGCAGATGTACACTGAGATAAAGAAGAGAGCACAGACTCCAGGAAGTAGGAGTCCTGGTCATATCATTACTCTGTGATAATCAAGAAAATTAGAGTGTGTGGTATTTTGGTAGTGCTTGATGAGGCTGCATGTTTGGGTTTGTGAGTAAGTGCTCACAACATCTTGGGGTTTCCCAAACTATACAATCCTTCTGGAATGCTGTGCCAATAATCTCCAGATGTGTGAGAGGATATAATGGAAATAGCCATCCTGTGCCCTTTTCTGTCTCTGATCTTGATCAGAAACATGTGAAATGCACATGCACACGATAAAGCAAAATAGTTATTTAGTGTAGTTGAATTCATTATAACTTCAGGACAGATCAGTTTTATCTGAAGAGTGAATGAAGTCACTATTTAATCCAAACTGCTTGCTCCCTCCTAAGGGAGAAAGGTAGTCAGTAAAGAACTTGGTATCTCTGGATGGAGAGACACAAGAATGGCTGATGCACCAAACAGATGCACTGAAGTTGGACTATTGAAAGGAATAAGCAGTCAAACTCTTTTATCAAGTCTTTGTGGTGCTGAAGTTTTCTTCGACATTTGGCACTGGCCATATTAATTTTTGCAGTACAAGACTGCTCAGGTTTTAATGATGTATTTTTCATAACTAACATCAATATTTCTGAAATAACATGCATGAATGATTAATTTTGGAGAAGAGGACCTAAACCCCTTAGCTTGGATGAGGCTATTTCTTTTAAATGAGTAGGTTGAACAGGCATCAGAGCTAAATATCCTCTTACTCGAAGGGATACTAACTCCTCAGGGCAGGATTCAGGTCATTAGCAGGTCAGTTTAGGAAAGCATATACTGTTGCTGCCTCCATCCATCCTGGCCTGAAGATAAACATAAAACTCCAGTTTCCATTGTTACCAGACCAGGAACCCTCACAGGCCATAACAGCAGCTTAACAATTGTTAAAATACATTTATGAGTTTAAAAGCTTAGAGGTTTTATCAGTGATGGAAAACATAGAGGGTTTGGTGGGTTTACAAAGGAATGCATTAATCGAATCCTTTGTGCCCCATCAGAATTTTATATGTAAATATCTACTTACATCCTCCAAGAGAATTGTTATGTACGAGGAACAAATGACGCATCGAAGACTGGTACGTTTAGGATTTATCAGCAAGCATTTAAGATGGCTGCAGTCTAAGGTTACACACTAAAAGGACAAGTAATCTGGCCATACCAACTGTATGCCAATAAACTGGTTACACAACACTATTCTATATTCATTTATATGCCATATGGGTTATAGAAAAGCTATTTAAGAATCTTTTGGAGGGCTTTAAGTTTTATTGTGACTTTTCTCCCAAAATCCTGCTCCTGCAGAGTGAGGAGATATGCTTATTAAACAGCAAAACACCTTTAGAAATGACCTAAGAACTTTTCTCTTACAAGGGTTGATGTCGTAACCTTCAAGTTTTAAGTGGTGGGCACAAAAAACATTTAGTGCTCGCTGGTAGAGCTGAAGGTAGTTGTTAAACTTTCACAACAACAATGAACCTAGATTCCCAGAGTTGTCCCTTGCTGCGTAGAGCGGGGAAAAGATGGTTTCTTTCCCTACCCTCATTGCTTTTTATGGAAATACAATGCACAGCTTTAGAAAGGACCTTAACTGCATTGAAACTGAAAATGAAAAAGTTACCAGGCAAAAGGGAGGGGATGTGCTCAATAAATTAATTTACTGTATGATGCAGCACCTCTCCACATAGATATTGCCACCCTTTTGTGTTTGTTTACATGTACCTTGTGTATTTATATGGAAGACCAAAATCTAAAATGCTGTATATCCTGTAGAGTGACAGAAGATAGAAAATGTATTTTTGCATATAGTTAGGGGATAGGAATTAAGTGTTCATTGTCTGCACTGTTTAGAACCTGTAAGATATTGGATGTACCCTCAGGGATTTAGAGATCCCAGGTCTAAAGCTGGTGTTGTCCTAGTTGGGGTGTCAGAGTTTGTGTGACTCTATGTGGTTTCAGCAGCTCTTCCAGATGTGGAAGCACATTCACAAGGATGTTGTCTAGAATGTGATTTTAATAGTAGCATTTCTTCCTGACTTTTTTTCTTCCCTACTGACCTCTCCAGTCAAAAGGTGTACATTGGAGAGACACAATTTCAAATTTTTTGGTAAAACCCCAAATCTGTTAGTAATCTGGGTTGAAATCCTACCCTGTGGACATCAGTGACAAAAATCCTATTACTTCAGCAGGGACTGGATTTCAGACTTTGTGCTTTTTATGTTTAAAAGATTCATGGAAAAGCCAAGTTCAACACTAAAAACACATGCAAGGTATAAAAACAAAATACCGACATGCAGACTCTCAATAAAACAGGGTCTAATAAGTTACTGTCCAATCTGGATGACAGATATTGTGTAATACTGTTTTAGCAGTCAAATCTGCCTTCATCATGGTTTGGAGTTAAAGCAGGAGATGGTCAAAATATTTCCAGTGATTTTAATGTAAAAAATAAATTACAGGAAGTTACAGAAATGTGTCAAGAAGGAGGCCTGATACAGGGTTCAGCAGCAGAGTGTAATGGATTTGGTCGCTCCTGCTTTCCTTAGGAGGAGTCACTGTGTAAAGTATTTGGAGATAATCTGAGCAGAAGGGCCACAGCCAAAGCCCTGTATTTCTTTTTCCAAGTCTCTGATGCAGAACATTCTTAGTTCCTTCACTGCCCCTTGAATTCAAATCCTGGCTTTGTTAGTCCAAATAAAATATAAATCCAGGATATATTTCAGTCCCATCTGTATGTGCTGGGTGAAGTACAACAGGTGGAACCCATTTGCTGAATAATTACTGGGATGCAAACAACGAGGAGCTTTACAAGGAAGTCATCTCTCTTCATCACAGCTCTGGTGTTAAGTCCGTATTTGTTCCTGATAATCAGCAAAATTTCAAAAGAGCAGTAATGAAATAACTCGGAGCCCTCTCCCCAAAAGCCATATGTTCAAACAACGAAAGACTTGCTGTCCTTTCAGCAAAAATTAAAACAAATCCTTTGAAGATTACTGCAATTATCCTCCCCTCCCCCTTTTAACCATAAGCAAGCTTTTGCAGCTTTCTGCTCTGACGGGGGTTAGAAAGGGAAGTTCATTTCTGGAGAGGCTGAATTCTGGGTGCCTGACGTCAGAGTTCCTCCTGCCCATGCCTCCATCCTGCCCTCTTGAACTTGGTAGCAAAGCTCCTTTTCATTAACTTCAGCTGTACAAGGTCAGACCAACCTCAACCCCCAAGTCATCTGCCTCTGGAGAGACATTTGTATTGGCCTTAGCAAGAGGTAGCCATTTATTCTCTTGCACCTTTTAATGGCATCTATGACTCTCGCCCCTCTGTGCTCAAAAGCTTTGGCTTAAGCTGCCTTCGCACATGGAAGTTACTCCACCTACATCCATCTCATGCTGTCCTGCTGCCTTCTCAGCCATTGGTGGCTCCAGATGTTTGGTGCCCCTCAATATCATCTTTGTTCTGCAGACACTAAATACACCTCAGGAACTGAAATCAGGCCTCCTTGGGAGCAACTTCAAGCAATAACTTTAAAAAATGAAAAGGTGATTTTGGAGTTTTTCATTGGTGATGAGTGCAGGTTGATTCTGCCTGGGTGAGCCTAGTGAGCACGATGGGTTTGTGCAGGGTAGAGAAGCAAAACTGGTCATGTCTCCTGGCAGGAGGGTGGAATTGCTGGTTAAGGATCATGGAGCTGAGTAGATAGATCATGGTAAGGAGAACCGTGGGACTGGCTCTGCCAAAGCACCCCTATGGCTCATACTACTTTTGTAAAATGATGGGAGCTATAATGCTTTAATTTCTCATTTTCCTTGTTTCCCTCTATTTCTTTAAGAATTTTAATAGTATGGTGGAAGATACTGATAAATAAGGAAGCTTTGAGGCACTACCTTTTTCAAAATTTGTTAATTTTATTAAATTGCTGGTTTATGAATTATTGATTTCCTTTTCAATAAGGACAGCCAATGGAAATTCCTTGTTGAATTAAGGAGTCACATAGAAATAATTGTTGTGGGTTTTTTCCTTGTGTTAAAGACAGTAAGAATAATATTTCTGATTCTTTTGTCTTTTTCAAAATAGTTTTCCAGTTTTGTATATTTGATACTGTATCTGTCCATGCCAAGATGCAACTAAGGAAAGACTGGCATCCTACGCATTCATTTGATTTGGGTTTTTTTTGTTTGGACTTGAAGCATGTACTGCCATGCAGTTTTGCAAGTTTTTTCTGTGTCTGCTGTTTGGACCACTGCATAGGTTGATAATTTCCTCTTCCATGACACTAACATCCACATTGCTGCCTATTGTCAGAGTTTAGGCAGAAGACTCAGTCTTATAAAACAACATTTTAAAGTCCAGGTCTTGAGTTGTCTGTGACCTATTGACACGCAGAAGTATTTCATGTGACTGCAACATGATATGTTGTTTCTTAGTAGCATGGTCTCTGGGTTTTTGAGTTTCATGACAAGAGTATTATTATTATTATTATTATTATTATTATTATTATTGCTGCCATTTTAGTCGACGCCTCCCTGCACACATTGGCATCAGCTGTTGCAGAGCAAAGGTTCTTCCTTGTGAATGTGTTGTGTGTTTTGCAAAAAACCCCACAAATAAATAACAACCCTGCGATGTGCTGGAATCCTGCTCGCACGTAATTACCTGCTGAATAAGAAGTGGTTCAGTGACAAAACCCCACAGAGCTGAAGCAGCTTGCTGCAATAAGATTTTTCTGGGTGTAAACAATTTGTGGGCAAAGATTGTGTTATAACTCTACTGCATTCCCGATAAATTCTTGAAAAGCCTTAAATCTGATCTTTAAGTTTGACAGATATGCTATATTTGTGTGGCGGGTTTTACCTACTGTAGCTCTGTGTCCTCTGAGTACAGCTAAGAAAAACCTGTGAGATTGTTAAATGGGAGCTTCACCTGCCAGTCTGTACTGCAAGATCTCTATAGCAACCAAACATAAATCAAGAAAATGGCCCCTTTTGTAAGTTGGTTAATAGGCACAACATGCTTCTTTAGAAAATCCAACTATTCTTTCAATAGACTTTGATTGAAAGTCAGCCTTTTCTACAGACACATTCACATTCACATCTAGTAGCAGCTTGTATGGCTGTCCAAGGTCTAATTTATTACCCTTTAAAGATTGGGCAAAGAAAAAATGGTTCTCGGAACAATGTTTACATTCAGAGGCATAAGCACAGTGCCACAAAAGAGCATCCTTTTGTTCTGAACCCAGAATATTAATCTTTAACCTACTTCTTATTTCAATTCCTCCTACTTTTATTTGGTTAGCCACATTCTTCCCTTGTAATTGAAATCTTAACGATTTAATACCTTATTTATTAGCGGTGCTAGCAGATCTCTCTGCTGTTGTTTTTCCTAAATCTTGATGTGCATTGATACATTCCTTAGACTTTTCTGCTAGTACTGTTAACTGACTCTTCTCCTGAAGAGGTTTCCAGTGGCAAAGGCAGGCATTTTGGCTACTAGTGTTCCTGCCATAAAATTCTGGTGTGATAACCAGGGTGTAATCTTCTTCCTACTTTATTTAGTGAGTTATGCACTGGGAATATTTCTAACAGATATATTGTGTTCAGGCCCCTATAAATGCCAAAGAAAAACATGCAAGTGCAATACAGTAGAGGAGGAATTGGATGCCAAGGTGTTTTTATGTGAGATCTGGAGCTGACTCAATAACCAAATTGTAGATTTTCCTTCAAAGGAGAAGGAAAACTTTGCAATTCCCCATTTCTTTCTGGCTGTGGGGGAAAAATAAAAGTACATCTGGTTCAAATATATTGCAACAGGAATTAACCCACTTACTTTCAACTAAGACAGGAAGCATGGGAGAAGTGGTTTTCAGGGAGCAGATAAATTAAATGCATTTAGCTTGGCGTGGGCTATTGCATATCCCTGAGCATTGGGGGCATCTTGCCTGGATGGAGGCAGAGAGGGGAATGGAACAGAGCACTTCAGGCACCTCATTCCTGGCCAAAGTGGGAGGGATCAAGTGGTGCCTCCTTACTCTGCAAGCAAACTGAAGAGAGTTTGGGAGGTGGGGTGGGGAGAAAGAGGTACTCTGCAAGAGCAAACTAGGGATTGTCTTTAGCAAAGTCGTGAAGGCGCCCCTTATGGTTCTCCTGAGAAACAAAAGGATGTAAAAATATTTTTTGCCTCAGAAGTGTTCCAGTGATCCACATATGGGTGCCAGGAGAACTGTGTGCATACAGATACAGATACAGATACAGATACAGATGGATATGCACACGCACAGATCACATTAGTGTTTGCATGCCTCAAGTAGGCTCAGTGCTGCCTGCTTTACATGGAGGCACAACACATAATTTGAATCCTCGTTTTACTCTTCTGTTAAAAAGTTGCCAAAATGTGCAAAGTTGTGCATGAAGCTGTCAGCTTGTTAGTGCTTTGTTCTGTGCCACTTTCCCATTTGGTGTTAGTGTGGGATGTTACCTGGGGGGGTTCTTTGCCAAATGGTGCCAGCAGGCACGGTGTCATCACCATGCCAAGTGCCAGAACAGTTTTCACCCCTTTCGTTAATGTGCAAAAGGCTAGTTAGTATATGTTACTTCATTGCATTAAAAAATCACAGAATTACGGGTTGGGTCAGGTTGGAAGAGACCACAATGGGTCATCTAGTCCAACCTCCCTGCTCAAGCAGGGCCATCCCAGAGCACATGGCACAGGATTGTGTCCAGGTGGTTCTTGAGTATCTCCAGTGAGGGAGACTCCACACCCTATCTGGGCAACCCATTCCAGTGCATGGTCGCTCACATAGTAATGAAGTTCTTCCTTATATTGAAGTGGAACTTCCTATACATCACTTTCTTCCCATTGCCTCTTGTCCTATTATTTGGCACAACTGAGAAGAGCCAGGCTCCATCCTCTTGACGCCTTCCATGCAATTACTTGTAAAAATTGTTAAAATTCCTTATAATTTTGTTTCATCTTGAGGCTGGAAATGCCCAGCTCTGTCAGCCTTTCCTCATAAGAGATGCTTCTGTCCCCTCTTGATCTTTGTAGCCTTCTGGTGGACCTTCTCCAGGAGCTCCATGTCTCCTTTGTACTGGAGAGCCCAAAACTGGACACAGCACTCCAGGAAGACATCACAAGGGCAGACTAGAGGGACAGGATCACCTCTTGCTGTGCTGGCAATGCTCTTTGCAATGTGCCCCAGGACACCACTGGCCTCCTTGGCCCCCAGGACACACTGTTGGCTCATGGACAGCTTTTTGTACATCAGGAACCCCAGGTCCACGTTCACAGAGCTGCTTTCCAGCATGTCAGCCCCCAGCTTGTTCTGGTGCATGTGGTTATTCTTCCCCCAGGGCAGGACCCTGCATTTGCCAGGGTAGAATTTCAGACCATTTTCCTCTGCCCATCTTTCCAGCAGTATACAGTATATGTCCTGATGTTATTAACTGCATCAGTAATATTGTAGCAAATATTTGTTAGACATCTGTCACCCCTCAGACTGCAGCTGGTGAAATACCGCAACCTGCAGTCCCTTCTCTTTCCAATAGGCTGTAGGAATAGATTAGCACTGCTCACATTATTTCATATTCATAATGGGGAGATAGGGAGACTGCTTCAGAGTCGTAGGCATATGGAGGATGTTTCTTGGCATGTTGAGGGGCTTTCAGTTCAGCTCTGCTTTCATTTCAGCTCTGGTAGCCTGCCTGATATACATGGTGGTGCAGGAGGTGTCTGCTGCATACTTTAAAAACCTCTCAAAAACCCACAAAACTAACAAAGAACAAACATCCAGAGCAAACAAAAAAAAAAAAAAAACCAAAAAAAAAAAAAAACCAACCAAAAAACCCCAACACATCTTTCAGAAGTGGCCACAATTTTCAGAACCTTGGCAGGTGTGTCTGTCTCCATACTCAGGATCAGAAATACCTTTGAAAAATTCTTGGGTTTACATATTAAACCCACCACCTCGCTCTACCTACGCGGCTTCTTGTGAGGACAGATATCACAGATCCATGTGCATTAGGGCAACAAGCTCCTGGCATGAAACTCCATTAAGTCAGCAGTTGACACATTCTGCATTTGTTTCTGCATTTTGTTTTGCCCTGTGGAGAGTGTGTTACAGCAGTCCAATTCCGAGTTGACAAAAATACGGATAAACTGTGACAAGGTTTGCGTGGAAGGGAATAGGTCATGCCCTTTTCACCGGTCTTGAGCAGAGGGAAGTGCTCTTGGGCATGACCGTTCCATGGGTGCCCAGGAATAGTCTGCAACCTAATACACAGGTTTTAAATCTATTAGGAACTGACAAGTTGTTTTATTAGTGGCAACGACATAATTTTCCCCAGCTTGTCCAACTGCTTTCTTCTGTGCTGTTAACACTATCTTAGTCTCATCTTCAGCATAGGGGCTGAGTCCCACATTAAGAAGATAATATGAAAAAGGGGGTTTGAAAGCAAAGTGTGACCATAAAGCATCTCAGTTTCTTTTGTACTTCTGAAGCTTCCACTGAAAGTAATATTTTGTACCTAATTTTTTTTAATGTTCCAGCCTAGTCCCACATGTGGGATTAATTAGATAAGACAAATGGCTATGAGGAAACTCATCTCTTTCTGGGAGGTTGTTTTCTGATGTTGTCATCCCATTATTTCCACTTTTCAGTTGCTTGTTTGAATGACTGATGGACTCAATCGCTTCTTATGTTTGATAGGCAAATACAGCATTCCACTTTGCAGTGTGTGTGTGTGTATGTGTGCATCTACAATAAACATTCATTTTTAATTTACTCTGTTTACCTTGAGGGACTGCCAAGAAGTGATTCAGATATTCCAGTGTAAAGGGTTTTTCTATTGTGATACAGGACAAAGGAATGTTGAGCATATGCTCTTTCTTCAAAGAAAAAAGAATATTATTTATTTGTGCAGCTACAAGAGGGCTGGTTTTCCTATGTAAACAGTCACTTGATTTTGTTTGTCACACAGTCTACTAAATCTTTTATTCCTGTGTTTAAAAGGAAAAGTTTGCTGTGCACTGACAAAGAATTTCAACGCACAGTTCCAGTGTTGCTGCCCTCCACATGCAGTTGTGGAGGGCAGCAACCGCCTGCATGGTGAATATTACAGGTTTCATCCATCTCTTGCTGCCAGCAGTTTGCTTTGGGGTAAACTTTCCTAAGGGACTAATTAATGGAAAAAGCTCCTTTTGCAGCCCCATTTGGTCCTGCAGACAGCTGAGTGTTGTACACATTGCTGTTACTTCAGAAAGAAGTGCTGGCCTTCTGGCTGCTGCTTGCATTTGGGGACAGGCTGTGTGTATAGCTGGTAATGTGGCTCACTGGACCTGCAGTGGCACTTGAGAGAGAGATACAGATTTAGAAACAGTTCCATACCAAATCAGTCAGAATCCAGATGGATGGATGGATGGGAGAAAGCTTAGAGAGGGAAGTCACCTGCCATGCTGGTGACAGTAGCCCTGTCTTAACTAAATGTGGAGTCTCTTTGGTGGCTCAGACCCAAGCATGTCTTTCTATCTTGGGCTGATTCTGAACTTTTTCCTTTGAAATTTGTTCTGGAGTGGGTAACTCCATACAGTTTGAGGGTTTGGGGTTGGATTTTTTGAGTGACAGGGATTCAAGAGGCTTGAGTTTGTGTGTCACAAGAGCTTTTTCAGGGTGTTGCATTACGCCCTGGGATGCAGAGGGATGTTGTGCCCATCCAGTGATTGGTATCACTGACATCTGATGCCAGTATTTACTGAGAAGAGAGGGGGTTGGCTGATGTTACATCTACTGCTTGTATGGCAGAGGGTGACAAAGGCATTGCATTGACTGAAAGGCCACTCAAGATCTAACAGAGCAGCAAAATTTCATAATAAAATCATCTGATTAAAGACTTTCCCAATGAAAGTACTTACTATCATACAGTGGCAATAAAAATAACACATAAACTGGAAAACAAAGTCAGCACTGCAACCTGTCCCATTAAAGTTCCTTGGATTGCAGGATTTTTCATGGACTTTATTCTGAAGTTTAAATATGGGTTGATGATGATTTATGCTTATGTCGTAGAGCACTGTCTTCACACTCCAGCCTGCTTTTTCTGCTTTTCCTATGATTTATTGTCCCAGGAGGTGATATAACAGATTAGGGATGGTTAGCCAGACTGCAGAAAGGATATCTCACTGTATAGGATAATAGTTTTTTGAAAATAGATTAATTTCACCTTTATCTGGTTAAGCTCTATAAAACCTTTATTTGAATGGTGCATAGAGTTTTTATGAACTGTCCCTGAGCATCTATTAAAAAACATCATTATGATTTGTTCAGCATGATTAAGGAAGAAGCTTTCTCAGAAAATTTTAAAAAAATCCTGTAAGACCACAGCAGTCACAATTTAACATGCAACAAATAGTGTGATGGATGGACAGGGATGATGACATGTCTTTTCTTTTAGATTTATTGAACCAAATTTCTATATGGTAGGCATTGGAACAGAAGCTGAAGAATACAGATAATTTTGAAGGGAAGATTTTAAAATGTATGCAAGTTGAAGACATGGTAGTTATGTCCTAGCCTAAGAGAACTGAGACTGAAGTGCAAAAATCCAGCAGTCCAGTTTTGGTCTCTTTTTGTCATATGCTGAGATTCTGTAAAGCTGCAGTTCACAACTGTGATTTTGTTTGGAGGCAGACTGCAATTTAGAACATTTAGTAAATGTTCCTTGGAGCATTTGCTTGGTAACAGTTGCCCTTAAACTGGGAGGGAGACACCAGACAAACACAACAAGGTACAATTTTGATTTCTTCATATAAACTAGGAGAAAGTAAAATTAAAAAATCATTACTAAATTATTAAGGAAGCAATGAATTACGTGTTTTGATTGTAAGATTCCTATAGGTTATTCATTCAGCCAAATATCAGCACATCCATAACACAGATTTCAAGTCTATTCTGTACTCAATAGGCAAGTAATTAATTGCCATTGCTATTATGGTTTCCTGGAGTTTAGTTAATCCCCTCTCTTTTTCTTTTAATGTAGCAAATTACTGTAGATACAAGTAAAATAGAAATCTTTTTGTATATGCTGGATCTTGGAAAATAGCTTAAAAGAATTTTCTTTGAAGGTTGTGTAAACATCTTGTTCATCCTTCTATTTTAATGTGTTTCTATAATCTATGTTACTCTAATACTGGTTTTAAAAATACTTGGGTATTTCTAGAGGTTGCATTGTTAGAGCTGTGGTCAGCTAAGGTAAAAAATGAGGCCAGATTTGTAGTTTTTCAGTTGCTCCTGTCTGACACTGTTTCCTTGAGAGTGGATGCAGAAAAGTTCAAAGCTTGATAATGTAAGTGTGTGAGAAAATCCCCAATGCAGTGTGTTTGCTGCTGAAAGATATCAAGCACAGTTCTTAGAGCAAGACTAACTCTGCTGCTTGGAAGGAAAATGGCCTAGCTTTTGTTTGTTTGTACATGAGTAGGAAATCACTTTTTGTTCCAGTTCTAGGAGATACCGAGTAAAAAGCCCTTAGTTTGCTGTGCTGAAAAGTAAACTGACAGAACCACAGATAGCTCAAAATATTTGCCGTTTAAAAGGCATGTGACAACAAATAGACCGTAGTGATGAGCTGAGTGTAACGGCCGTGTGTGGAGAATTGGAAAAACAGACAAAATAAAAAAGTTGAGTCCTAGATAGTGCATATTTGCATCAAGGAAATTTCCTTGCATGTATTTGCAGATTTGTGTGTGCTTTTCTGCATGCCTGTGCAAGATGGTTTCAGCGCCAGCTGCTTCAGACTTCCGGTATTGAGACAGCAATTCTGAATTTGGGGGCTCCACACACCCATGCCTTTGCATTTACCGTTGTGCTACCATTCTGGGAATAAAATACTGAGGCCTTAAAGAAGAATATAATATGCATGTGGAAGAAGAGTATAACGTGTGTGTGGCCTGTGTAGCAGTGCCTTGCCAGAGGTCTGTGCCATGAGCTGACTTGGCCTAGCCTTGCACCAGCAGCAAGAATTTGCTCCCCTGACCCAATCCTACAGCTCTCCCTTCCCTCACCCGCAGTTCCAGAATCTCCAGGGCTTGCAAAAGCCGAATCTTCCTTCTTCTTTCTCATAAGTCCCTGTTGGGAAGAGGGGCGGCCTCTGTGCATTGGGCAGAGCTGGGAGGAACACACATAGTCCTTCCTTTGATCCCGCAGGCATTGGGAAGAAGACTGGAGCAGCCAGGGAGCAGGAGGTCCCAGTGGCCCTACAGCTGATAGGTGGTTGGGGCTGCTCGGAGCCAGAGCTGGCAGGAGGTTTGTACACAACACTACAAGTCTTGCTGCATGTGCAGCAGGCACCAGGTAAAAGCTGAATTCTGCTTGACTTGAAAACAATAAAAAATAATAAGAAAAACCTGCAGATAACTCATGTCATTAGAAGTTATTTAGAGAAATATGAGTAATATTACACCCACAGCTCTAGATGCAAAATGATACTAAAACAGCTGTTTCACTCAGGGGACACATAGACGAGGACTAAGAACTGCTTAGTTAGGGAGAAATAACAGTAAGTTTAATATAAATTGCTACCAAAAATAAATTTATTGCAAATGTTTATTTTGCTTGATTGCCTTTGATATATGCATACTTTTTAGGGAACGGAGAAGGAGTTGTCTGCAAGGAATTAGGCAAGTGACATAGTGAGGGAATTAGCCTCTGTTAGATCCCAGCCCTAAAGGCTCCAGCTCCCTCTCAGTAGAAGCCCTCGCCCCACATCTGGCTGCCAACTCCGTTCCTGCTTTTCATTAGTGCTCCAGCCTAAGTTGCTAGAAAGAGCGAGTGTGTAATGCATCCTCTGCCTCTCCTCGGGACCGAGCAGGGTTTAATCCAAACGTGAAATACACTTATGGCCTGAAACTGCTTCTTTTTCCTCTTCTTTCTCTTTTGAGCAATCTATCTTTCGAGAGGTGCGTCGTGCAAAGGCAAAACCGAAAGGTGGGCGGCTGACAAGCATGCAGGGAAAGTCGGAGCAAGTAGAGACGCGACGTACGAGGCGCTGCATTCATTTTCCCCTGTTTTTGCAGCGCTTGGCTGGCCCTGCCCTGGGTGAGAGACGGATTTGTTGACTCTGCAGCATGGGAAAGAGCCGACAACAGATTTACTACAGAGATGACTTAGCAGCCCCCTCGAAGTGTTATGAAAAGAGTTTAAAATGTTTATATTGGCCCCTCCGATGTACAATAAATTGTTATCCGAAACAATTGAGAATAAAGAAGGGAAAAGTCATAATTGCCTCTCAGGAAATGCAGGGGCTGTTTCGGCGCGCAGGAGCGAGAGGGCGTTGGGTTTCATTGACTTGGTCTGGCTGGAAAGCAGCCTGCCCCACAGGAAGGCCGCGCATTCCTGTCCTCTCGGTGAACCTGCCTGAAAGGAATACAGGAGTTATTGGGTAATCAAGGCTTGTCAGCACCTTGGTTATGCAGCGTGGTTCAATCCGATAATGTGAATGGAACCTGTAATAGCACTGATGAAAAGCACGCCAGTTTGAAAGGGGCCTTGAATGATTTTTTTGTTCATTTTCTGTTTACATGTAACGTGTTATTGATGTCGTTGCCTTCTAATGTGCCTGCTTGTTTCATAGAAAAACTGGGAATTATTCATTATTTTTAAAGAAGAGGGAGAGAGAAAGAGAGAGGGAGAGGAAGGAGGAGTGAAAGAAAGAACCCTGTTACGTGAAGAAAATTGCATTCGAATGCTGCGACTGAAACATATTGATTTTCTGGCACAGACTTTTTAGATTAAAAATGCCAATACTAAATCCTTTCATGACCTATAGTTCATATGAAGTTCACGTGTCATTTACTATTATTCTGGAAAAAGCAGAATCTTTAATGAAAACATAGTTTGAAGGAATGTCCTGCCATCCTGGCATTTGCATGCGATTGTAATAAGACTTGATTAAGAGCTAAACATGCTACTGAGGCGGAGGTTTAGGGTGTTTTTTGTAAATTGAAGTCCATATATCTTTTTTAATTGCTTGCTTGTCTTTGCCCTCATCTCGAGCTTTATATCTCATTTCTTTTCCTTTGTTTTTCTTTATTTTGCTCGTTCTTTATATTACGATAGGAGGCCAAAGAAACTCATTTTTCCCACTGCTAAGCACTAGGATCTTGCTTTGGATTTTATGGCATTCAGGGGATCAATGAGTCAAAATGCTATTTTGATCTGCAGTACAGCAAACATTTCTGGTATAAATTCCCAGAGATGACTGTGACTTCTCCAACTGTTTTTACCCCTTTTTAATAGAGACTTTAAAGGTACTGATGCCACGCTAGCGTCAGATTGGAAAATTTAAGGCCAAATCCCTGGCCCAGGTGATTTCAAACTGCTGGCTATTTCCTGCTGTTAACAGGGCTAAATTTCACTTACAATTTCTTTCAAGAGGCCTTCCTATTTGTGAGGAGAAGGCATTGCATTATGAAGCTGCTGTGTATCTGCTGGCTTCAGCAAGAGTGTGTCAGGGACACGTTCATCTCACTGTGCTGCCCTGGCATTTTGGCTCATGCAGGCTGCTCCACGTTATACTTAATGCTGGCTTGTGGGTGGGCATGTGCCTTCAGAGAAGGGTTCTTTTGCAGTTAATCCTAAAACCACACAAGCCCGTATCACCCGTGGCTGTAGTCATTGGAATGAGCATGGGAGCTTGTATTTATCGATGATATGGCTTCAGCATGGAATGGGTCTGACTCAGGAAAGCAATCGAGCCCTTCCTTTTTAAAAAGGGGCAGAGGAAATCTGCGTGATAAATGTATTTACTTTTCCACAGGTTTGTTTGCCAGCGGCGCTGGCAGGAAGCGGCTGTTGGAATTCAGGCCGCCAGCTGCTTTGCTGGGCAGGCAGCGGGAAGGGCCTCGGCGCCCCGGGCCCTGGCAGGGGTGTCCTCTGGGAGAGCTGCCTCGCCCCAGCCTCCAGCACAGCCTGCTGGGGACAGGGAAACTGGCCTGTGAGTCGCTCACTCTAGCGGGGAGACCTTCTCCCTGTGCAGGGAAGGGGCACCACCCAGTGCCTTGGGAGTGGGCAGGGCACTTTGGGCACCGCAACTTCCAGGGCTGAATTTAGAGAGAACTTAAAACCTTGAGGGTTTCTCTCTCTTAAAATATACAATACCTTATGCCTAACCAAGATCAGTATGTGTCCCTTTGTGAGCACTCTGTGTCACTAAACATCTATAATTGTCTTTATGTGGTTGAAACGGTGAGCTCTTTCCTGGTGGTGCCTGTGCCATCCTGCCCCAGGGAGAGCATGGCTGCCTTGGCATGCCTCACTGTGGGCAGGCTCCTCTCCTGTTTGCATCAGCACTGTGCTGGCAATCCATGCCAGCAGCGGGATAGTGCCTGCCTGGCATGAGGTGTGGCTGGTGGAACGTGGGACTGGCCTTTACTGGGTGGCACATTCTGATCTAGAGTGTCATGGTGGCTGCCAGGTCCCTGAGCTGCCCTGGCCCCAGTCTGCATGCACAGCCCTCAGCCCCGAGTACAGGCCATGCTTTCTCTGCCTTCAGTCAAAGCATGCCATGCTGCCTGGTTTTGTCACTGTTGCTTTCATCTCCTGCTTCCATTTGCTCTCTTGGGGAGGACCAAGAAGGAAGGACAGCCCCACTTGATCAATTTTTGCTCTTTGAATACACCCAGTAACACAGCAAGGTTTTTCTTGGCAGGACTCCAGTGGCTGCCATAACTCCTAAGTGATCAGATGTCCTCACTATGCACCACTTTCCATTTTGGCATTGTACTTTGGAAAATAGTTTTCCCTTTGGAGATGTCAGATAGAGGTAGCTTACTGGCTGTAGTGCTGATGGAGGGGCAGAGCACAGCCCAGGATGTAAAGCAAGCAGTTCTTCTGCATCTTGCCTCTGAGGCTCTGTCCTCTTCAGCCAAAATTTTACAGTGACTTGGTTAGATACACACCTCTCATGTCTCCTTTCCCTTCCTGTATCACGTGTGGGTGAACGTGAGAGTCGTAGGGAGCAACGCAAGGCCAAAATGGGATGGGAGAGTAGCTGCCTTTCTCAGCCTCTTGTTACACTGGACGCCTGTGGTGTAAGGTTATCACAGAGGTTTGAATTCTTCTCATGATATATACAGATTTTTGGTGCTTGTTTATCAAAAAGAAAGTTATTTATTCAACAATGGATGTTGTACAAAATATTTACTTTCCCTCCCAAAACACACAGAGCTGGGTGCATTGTTCCCTTCTTGGTGGCACCACAGCAGCTCCCCTCAGTCAGAAACACGAATAAAAACAAACAGGTCAGCTCACATTCAATAGGAATTAGGAACAACATTTAAACCAGAGCTGAGGTTTCTTGCATTCAGCACACCTTTCACTACTACAGCTCTTGTGCTATGAGGTAAAATACGAACACAGGGTTGGAAAAGCAAGCTTCTGCCTTACCTTGGTTAGGATGTCCTTATTAGCCTGAATATATTTAACAATTTGGAGCCAAACCAAAATTTTACTTTGAATTTTTAGTGAATAATGTGTACATTTTCTCTTACATATATGAAATCTCATGAAAAGTGCTGGCATGGCAACTAGAGACTGAAGTCTGTGTAGGTGCAGGGCAGTCAGCAGAAGTGTACCTTGGTTTGCCTATAAGCTGGACCTGCTTGATTACTACTAGAGACTGCATAAGGAGCTACACTCAATATCCAGTCTTAATATTTGGCCTTCATGGGGAAAAAAAAAAAGGAAGTAAAGAAAGTGATATAAATAGGCCTCTACAAAAAACTCTAGAACAACTGGAAAAGGGACTTTGCAGTGTATGTTTGCAGATCTAGCTAATAAGCCTCTTAGGAAATTATTAAAGTTAATAGTAGTTATTTTGGAATAATCACAGAAAATAATAGAGAACTAATAGTAATAGGTAAGAGCAGCTACTCTGGTAGTGGTGAGCTTTGAGTTCTTAAATATAATTTCTGTTCCTGGGAAGAAAAGGTACAGGCAATAAACACAGAAAAATATTTGAAGGATAATGGAACTTAAGCAACATGGTTTTATAAATACAAGGCAGCACATGTGAAGTTTGGGCATGACATACATTGATTCTTAGTACAGGTGATGGCTGAGAGCCCTCAATCTCCTTTCTCCTCTGCACCAGAGTGGTGGCAGGCATCTTCAGGAATCCCAGTGGTCTGAAATGTGGAACCTTCCTGTAAAAAAATAATCACTTTCTTTAGCATGTAGCTGTTTTTAATACTTGGCAGAGCACTAATTCTGAAAAATGCTAAACTGTGTTCACAAGCATTTGAGATTGCTTCTTGGTCTGGGGCCAGAAAGTTACCAAAGGCCCCTTTTGTGGGACTGTGCAGAGACATTGCGTCTGGAGGAGACAAATAGACTTTGCCCTTTGTTATTGCTCAGCCCAAAGCTGAAAGTACCAGTAAGGTCTGCACATGTTATGGAAATTTTACCAAAACTGTTCAAAGTGGTGGAGGGAGTCTGAAGAACATAAAAGGAATCCAAACAGATTAAGCAGAAAGCTAGAAAGGAAGAGCACTATTTAAAAAACATAAGTAGGATGTAATACAGCAGGAAAATATGGGAAATTTTCACATGATGGAAAGATAACATAACCAGTTATAATGGAATAATAATATTTTAGTAGACACTGGTTTATAAGCATAACATCCCTTTCTCCATAGATAGGGCATGTTAAACTATCTGTAGAGAGGAGGTTTTGATTTTCCTCTGTTACTTGTTTATTCCAGGACAGTTATCATCCTCCCTAAATTTTATTTAAAGTTCACAGCAGTCTATGCAGCTAGTGCAGTTTTAGGTTAAGCATATTTTATCCATAATTGCTATATTTGGTTCTCAAGTTATTATTGTAGTTCCTTGGGGTACATTTAAATCCACCTTATTGTAATAGATTATGGAATATAGTGGCTAATGTGTCTAATGTAAAATAAATGACTATAATGATTTATGATCCAGCACTTCAGTTTTATTGAACATAAGGATCATTGTACTAAAATGGATGGTGTATTGCTGGTTTAGCATAAAATACTGAATAACATATTCAAGGAAATGAATGGATTGGCCAGTTCATAATATTCTGCCCCTTCAGCTGAGAGGTCTTTAATAAGCAAGAGTGTCATTACACTTGAAAATGTATGTGTAGGTAATCCATTACCCAGAACAATGACAGTGATCGGATGAAGCTCTTATTAAAGAAGGGCCTTCCTTACAGGGAAATACAGAGCTCTTCCCTGCCTGTGGGAAGCTGTGTCGTGTGTCTGTATGTTTCTGCTTTGGTTAAAGTGGTTAAAGCAGTCTTTTGTGTTGTTGAATTTAAAAATTTCAGGTTTGAGATGGGGGCTATAAGCTGCTTTTAAAGGTGCAAAGCAATGACAGTAGGCTCCGGTGTGCATGGGCTCATGCTGAGCTGCATGTTTGCTGGTTGCCTATGAGTTACATTTTTCAGCTTTTCATTTTTATCTCACTTGAAGGCCAGTACAAATTACACCTTTGCAGGCACCTTACTTCTGTTTACATCGAGCTCTGGCAGTATTGTCTCCTACTAAATGTCAGGAAGATTGATGAATATCACAAAGGGCGATACCTCTGGGAGTATTGCTGGGACAGCTTGCCTCAGTGCCACCAGCAATGCTTGCTTTTGGACAATCACAGCCAGCAATGTCCCAACTTAAACCCTTGACTTCCTGGGGTTTAGCTTCAACTCTTTCCCTCTTTGACCTCAAAAAGGAAGTTTTTTATTAGTAAGAGGCAAAATTAATAGGAGTCATAACACAGACAGAATACTTGAAATTTTATCTATTAAAGCATGTCTTTAAAAATAAGGAAACAAAGCTAAAATTATGCAAAAATACAGATAACAGAGATGGTGTTCTAAAATACATATTCAAAGGTAACTGTTAGAGGTACTTTATTTTCACATTTTCATACAATCAGAATAGGATATCAGGTTGTAAAAGACTAGCTTCCAGGAGTGTGCTTATAATAATTTGTAGTAAAAGTCACATTTTGTTATGTAATGGAGAAAGAAAAAAATACGATGTTTTGGGGATGTTATCCTGGAATAACTCTACATCCATTTTCTTAATAGTGCTTGGGTAAAGCTGAAAGATACAAACTATTAAAAAAACATATTTGCATTCATTATACCCATTGTAAAAATGAATAAAGAACTCCTCTTGATATAATTACAGCTTAAACCATTGAAATAAACATGATCAAAGTCCTGTAGTTTTGTTACAGCACTTGCAGACAAGTCATCTCCCCATTTAAACAAGACCTCAGCAGCATTTAGAGTGGGAAGGAGTTTGTTGGTGTTTTGTCATGTATTACTAGCTTTTCCTGTCAGTGAGCACATCCTTTGGCAGACACACAGGGAGAGTTTTAAAACAATTCAAAATTATTTTGGCAAAAACTGAAGCACCTACAGTTGCAAAAACACATCTTCAAAATTTTTCTGTATCCAAAAACGTTGAGGCTGGCTTTGACAGGTAATTGGATCTTGTTTCATAGTTGAGCCATTGCAGGTTTTTAATTTCTTACCTCTTAGTGTTTTAAGTAGATCAGTCATACCAGCACGCTCAGAAAATCCTAAACTAGCTGCAGCTGTGCTTCTAATGCAGGCACAAATTGCACCTATATCTACAGTGGGCTGATCTGGCTTCTTCTAGTCTTAACTATTCTACATATATATATATATATATAGTTTTGGTGATAACAAAGTTAGTGATACTACTTTGCTGAAGCCTGCCATCAGTTTCCTTGCTGCCTTAAACATCCAGATGGTAAGGTGTATGTTTTGAGCGAGTAGTTGGAGAATATGTTGGCCCTTTGTTGACTCCAAGCTCAAGTTGCTTCTCAGTATCATTGCAGTGTGTGAGCCTCTATTTTAGTGGCCTAGGTAGGCTTGAGCGGAGGTATTTAAAGAGCTCAAAAGACTAAGGATGTTGGAGCAGCATCCCTCTGCCGGCTGATGGGTGGTTGTGTTGCAGCTCACATCCCCAGTGGGGTGATGGAGCAGCCTCTTGCTGGCCTTGTGACGTGCTACAGCTGCTGTCACCCCATGGGGACATCTGCAACGTGGTGACTAAGGCCACATGAGCTGATGCAGGATGATGTCCAGAGCTGCTGCCACACTGACTGTGCCCCTAGTGATTCCTGGAAGGTGAGTGAGGTGGCACTGCTGGGATGTGGCTGCTGAGGGAGAGGAGGGCCCCAGCTCAGCCCAATTCCCCCTGTGTTTCAGCACAGGCCCATCCCACAGCGAGAGTGCAGATGTGTTTTATCACCTATCCCTGCATGCAACCCCCTGCCCATTGCCAGGACCCATCATGGAGAAGAATAACTCAGTCTCTGAGGTAGAATTATGACTCTCCCTGTTTCTAAAAGCCCTTTGAGTCTTTCCTTTGCCATGGACATCTGGTTTTCACATCACAGTTACTTCAGCCCATAAGCTTCCACAAGAATTTTAAATAAAATATCACTACTAACCAGATCCGTGGGGGAAAGCAGTGGCTTTGCTCACAAATAGGCACATTGTTGAGACTGGAGAAAAAGGGGGCTCTTTCATTCACACTGGGTTACATCACTGAGCGCCAGCCAAATGGTGGAAAATAGTGAGAGCTGTTATAGGAACAAGTTTATGTGCTGCAAATGCAGGAAACATCATTGCTAATGGTGCACATCTGATGTGTATTCAGGCCTTGGCTGTAGCATTTTGGGAGTAGGAGATGGGCCAAGTGATGCCCTGGGCGCTGTGGGCATCACATCACAGGAAGGTGGTGGCCCTCCGGCATGGCAGGGAGGTCTGGTGGGTTAAAAAGAGGTTTTCCTGCACCTCTGCAAAGGCATATGTGAATGTCTGGATTTATCTTGCCCAGTTTTAGACATCTCTAAAACTTATCCACTAACTCATTACTGTAAGCCCCCTTGACAGGCAGTGAACAAGCACTTCCAGAGTGACTGTCTAGACAGGATGGTACTGAGGTATGCTTATAAATACCTACTAAATGTAGAAAGAGCCTTGATTGACTAACTGAGAACTAGACATCTAACTTCTAGATGTTGAAATTAAGCCAGATACCGTCTCTTCTTTTAGCTCTCCTTGGGCTTCTTTGTGCGTGTCTCACAAGTCTCGGTAAGTGTGTGCAGAATAAATTAAAGGTCTGTAACTGCCTCTGCACATATTTATGATTTTAAAATAGTAACAAGGTCCTGCCATAGGAAAATTTTGTTAAATCCCTGCTTAGTGAAGATCAGTGACAGCCTAAGCACATATGTTTTCAGATACATATATATGCATATCTATCTATCTATAAAAACCCCCACATCTTTGTATTTTTGTAAGATAACTTTCCTGTTAGCATGATTTGCTGAATGCATTCTACATTTATTCTTCTGAGTGAGTACAATAAAAAAGTAGACATAAAGAAATAAAATAGACATTTTCTGATGCAGGAGTAACTCAAGCACCCCAAGGTTTTTGAAAGGATGAGGAACATTTTCCTGTATCTGAACATGGATACTGTGCTTAGGTGTAGGATTTCTCATAACAGAAAGACCTTTATACTGTATAGAATCAGCATGAAAAAATAAAAATAAATGTAGTGATTTATTGTTTGCATTAAACATGAGATCATTTCTGTGGTGTGTACATCCAGCCTTTTTGAAATTGAGTAAGATTTATGCACTTTTTGTTACAAAACATGCATTTGACTGTGTCTGATGATATAGGATATTACTGCCAAGTGCTCAGTTTTTCTTCACATACTTGCATATTCAGTTTTTCTTCACATACTTGCATGGTTTGCATGTATATGTGCAACGATATGTGCTAATTATGCGCTCTTTATTATTTAAAACCATATATATATATATACACACACATATACATGTCCACACCTATTTGTCTGGGTGTGCAGAGCATATAGAAAGGTGAGGATTATTGTCTTATTTCCAGTTTCCAGGTTGGTTTTGTTCCTCTCAACATGTAGGACCCATCTTCTTTTGTGACATGAAATATTGTCACTGATTGGGGCCTGCACTGGCCACGTGCTGCCAAGAACTACCTTCTCTCTCTAATTTCTGTGGAAAGGGGTCACACCTCCTCTGGTACCTTGTCCTGGTAGTGCTCCTGCTCCAACACCTGTTGGCCACAGAGGGACAGGGTGGCAGAGAGCTTTGTTGGTCTGAGCTCAGCTTGCCCACCCTGCTCTTTGCTATCAGTAGAGGCACTTGCTGGTACTTAATTATTTAAATGACAACTTCACAATATCAACTGGATTTTGTAAAGTTACACACAGCAATTTTCCAGCTTCTCCCACTCAGCATTTGCTGCAGTTTTTGCCTTGGCATTTGGGTTTTTTTCAGACCAGTGCATTTCCCACCATGCTCAGACCAGGCAAGTAAAACCTGCATTGTGCAGCATGCATGGTGAAAAATCCCTCACAGGTTCAGAGGGCAGAGGAGAGCTTCAGTTCTCCATAATGCTTTTCTCTTCTTTGTGGCCTTGTTTGAGGCTGGTAGGACGTTCAACTTGGTTAACAAATAGAAAGCCCAACCGGGTATTTTCCAGGCTGTGGAGCCCAGTGTGTAGATGGAGTTAAACAGTTTCACATTCCTGAATAGAACAAGAATGTTTTCACAGTGGAATTTGCTCTGTGTGAATTACAGGAGTTTATTTTTTCAGGATGAACTCCTTGGACAGGTTTTTTTTGTTTGCTTGTTTTTTTAAAGAGGAGATGATATGCTATGAAAACATCTACTGCAGTAACTTAATAACAACTAGGTGTGGTTATTAAGGCTTGATTGGGAAAATTTGGGTTAAAAAGTCATGTGCTATTGAGGAGGGACAGGAAGAAACATGTTGCAGTATTTTCTCCTAATTTCTGAGGAAGGGTAAGCTGTGCAGGGTAAGCTGTGGTAAGCTCACACAGTTGTGCTGTGCGTTGGTTCCTGCCAGATATTTCCTATTGGTATTTCCTGGGGAGCGATGACGCTGCTTGGGGCACATCTCTGACCAAACATGCCTATTACTGAAGCTCTGTCAGTGAAGAGATTCTGTGCCACTGAGTTCCTGAAATGCTTTTTCCAAGCAGGGTTTACTTTGGGTTTAGAAATAGGACAAGAAGCACTACATGAAGCTAAATATTAATTTTGTTGCTTTTCTGGCAAGAAGGCCAAGGAAGCAGAGGGAGTTGTACTATTCCATAATGCAACATTAGCTGCATGTCACGTGACCATGTGTGGAGGGAATTTTTGTTATCTTTTAATTTGAGGTATAAGGGTAGGTTTGAGTTTTGCCCTTAGACAAGTTCTCTAGGCTCCCTGTGGGTCTCAGTGGGAGGTTTGTGTGCTCATCCATCGGCAGAAATCACTTACAGCTTTGGAGTTTCCACACACAGATGTGCTCCTGTGAGGTCCCTCACTTGAGCCATGGGGACTGTTCTTATCTCACAGCATCTTTTGCAGAGGAATTAATCAGCCTCATCTCTGCCACAGCATACACACAGATGGAAGGCAAAAAGCAGCTGATAGGAAATAGCCTGTTGTCCCAGTTAAAAGGTTCATGTAGCCACGCTGAAGTTCTGTTTGGGTTGACATCAGAGATGGTATTAATCTGATACATGCCACTGATGTCTTGGGGATGAGTGGTCACTCAGAAAGACCTCAATTCCCTTGATCAAGGAAGCTGGAAATTTGTCATGGCACCAGCTCCAGTTCAGGTGCCTTGGATCACCCACAGGAGGACTTTCTCCTTTCAGATATGGTTGCCAGACAACTGGGAGATAAGAAGAGTAGGACAGGAATAAGAAACAGCAGCAACACGTGGGAGCCAGGGACTACTCTGAACTTGTGTAAGAAGTGGTGTGCTGTCCTCTGCCAGGGATAGGAAAGGTGTCAACAGCTCTGGGCCACAGAACCAGTTTTTGAGCTCATCTAAGCAATACAGGCCCTTTGTAGATGTTCCATCTCCTTTTCTGGTCAGGGAGAAGTATAGGAGAGCTTCTTGACCTTCTTCTGAAGGAATAAAAATCTTTGAAGGAAGTAATCTTCAATAAACTTTAAAAGGATTTCAGGAAGTCCTTCTTTAGGGATTTTTGTATTACATGTGGCATTATCCTGTGTATTTCACTGCTGTGCTGCAGTGAAGGACTTCCTATGCTGTCTTTTTAACCAGACCTGTATACTGCTTTCATTGACAGGAAAAGTGAGTTATATTCTGCATCATCATCTCTTCCACATTAAATCTAATACATATTTCAAGGCAATGGCAGAAAAAGTGGAGTTGTAAGGCTACCCCCTCTGCCTTTTCTTAGTTTTTTACATCCACAATGTGACATGACCTATCCTAGATACACAAAAATAAAATTAATGAATCGCACAGGTTGTGTGAGACAAGCTTTGATCTACAGAGGCAACATAATATGAACACTGGATTTTGCTGTATTAGACATTAAAACACAGTCCTAATCAGAAACCTTAATCAAAAAGCTTATGGTGAATATTAGTTTCTATTCCAGAGTAGCAAATGCTTTACATTTCATCATAGAATCAAATGATCCATAGAAGCTATTTTTTTTTATATGCTGTATTTTCACTAGGTTAGGTTATTTTATATGCATAACTCGATAACAGCCTGTTTCGTAAATGCACTGTCTAGAGGTAGTGATTTTTTTTTACGCAAAACCAAGCAGTGGGCTCAGCACTTCCCACGTGTTAAAACTGGAACAATTGGGATTTTATGCAGCAGAGGACTGGAAGTGTGTTGTGCAGTGGGAGAACGAGTGTCAGCTGGAAGAAGACATGGAGAGGGGAGGCTGAAGGAGCCCTGTGTGTTTAGTCTAGCCGAGTGCAGGCTGGGCAGTGACACGGTGTCTGCTGAGTACCCCAGAGGGGAAGGCTGCTACAGGGCAAGGTGATTAGTTAGTTACACCTAGAAGACAGTGCATGCACAAGAATATTCTGGGAATGCACAGGTCTGAAAATGAATGCAGTTCATAGAGGAAAGGAGGCTTTGTTGGCCAGCAGAGGAGGGAGGTTCCAGAGCAGCCTCCCAAAATCAGAGGCAGGGACATAAGGCGATGTCCCTTGTGTTTTGTGAGAGGACTTCAATAACACAGTTTTGTGGAAAGATGCTGATTGGAGTCTACAATCTGGAGTGTCCTCTACCTTCCTGCAAATCCACAAATCCTTTGAAGATTCACTTGATTATGGCACATGCAAACTTGTAAGTTTTTTTCACTTAAGACTTAAAGTTCAGTGAAAGAAGAAAAGTCATTGATATATACTATTTTTGAGGAATATGCTAGTCTTTCCTCCACAAATAGGAGGAGGAGGAGGCACAGATGGTGGGGGGAGGTGCCTTCTGCTCATTGCCACTAACAAGGCAGCGTAGGTGAGGGCATCTGTGTGTTATATCCACATTTATGTGCCAGTGATGGACATTTCCTGTTGCTACCACATTTCTTCTGAGAGAACGTGGTCCTTCATGGCTTGGGGTTGATTTGTTCTTTGGTGGGTTACATACAACATAGAAACACTCATAAGGCTGGTAAGACTGAAGGATTCTCCTAACCATTTATGTGGCACAAGTGCCATTCATGAAGGTGTAATTGGTCCACCACAGCATGCCCATATTTCCAGGGACATGAAGATACATCCAGGCATACTCATTAATATAATTTTCTTTGTGTTTCCATGTGATTTTTCTGAACTGAACTAAATGGCCTGAATTATGGCACTCATTACCTAAAGGTTAATGTTAGTACTGTGACGATGGAAGTATTTTGTTTTTTCCCTTCTGTACCACAGACACAGAGAAAAAATGATTCAGGCCTTATTAAATCACTCATGGGCCTGGTGTTAGCATGTCTCACCCCTGTGTATTGTAGTGTTCCCAGGGTAGAAGAAAGCACTGTAAGTAACATCAAAATGGTCTGGCCCAATCTGCATATGTGGGGATGCATGGAAGAGTAAAGAAGCATTTTGACAAATGTGGTTGCACTAGAGGTTCTCAGGTTTTAGGGATAAAAATCTCACTTTAAAAAATAAAAGGTACGTTCAGTAATTTTGGTTAGGGAACCAGGCCACTCATACAAATAGACATATAGTCTTTGTTTTTACTACAAGAAACTGTCCAAGGATCCTTCCGTGCTGCAGTGTGGTGTACTGTTCA
The DNA here is from genome assembly GCF_028551555.1 of Melozone crissalis. NCBI lineage: Eukaryota > Metazoa > Chordata > Aves > Passeriformes > Passerellidae > Melozone > Melozone crissalis. The sequence continues at coordinate 39,549,902 of NW_026535794.1, forward strand.
GACTACTTGGTGAATCCTGGGTTTGGTGCATGTTTCTGTCATCAGAAAGTGCTGCAGAACATTTGGCTGTGTCAGCATGGGCCAAGAAGTGTCTCTGTTCCTTTGGCTGGACAAATAACACTGAGTTTTAGAGTCAACTGAAGCTACATCATACAGACATAAGGTGGACATCCAGAGATGGGCTACAAAAAGCACAGGCAGAATGAAAGGAGGTGTGAAATTCTGCAGAACAGAAAGGATGCAACATACCAGGTATCCCTGCACTTGCAAGGCAATGTTTTATGATGGGGACTATTTTACTGCATAATGGATGAGAATACAGGAATTAGGGAACGTTGTGATGGATTGATTGATTTGGATTGCATATAACAAAAATACTGGATAAAAAAATCAGACTGTGGTTTCTACCCAAAGGTTTTATGAATTCCAGTTATTTACATAATTTCATAAGGAGCAGGGGAAATAAAGAGCTTCTCAAATGCACAGTAATTCTGAGGTAATCTGAATGGTATAAAAATAATAAGCAAATATGTGTAGGGGTAAAACACTAACCATATTTGTTCTCAGCCATATCTGCAGAGAGTGTATGGCAATTTTCAAAACAGGCAGACAGCTACCAACATTTTTCTTCAAAAGGGCAGAATTTGACTTTTACCCTTTACCAGAGCATTGAGTCGCCTGTCTGAGGAATCTTCATTTTTCCTGCAATCAGAAGGGGCACTGTGTGCACTAATGTTGATGTCATTTCTCAGCTGAAGCCGGTTCTGTCTAAAATATCAGGGCCCAGACAACTTTATAGCAGCAGAGCAAATGAAAATACCTGGTTCTGTTTATAACTTCTCGGCTGTATTCACACTTTGGATGCCAGTTTTTACAAATAATTTCTAGATACTGCAAGGAAAACATTCTCTGTAAAGGTCAAGTGCTGGACGAAGCCTGTTTGGCATCATATGCGTGATTCCATACGTTCACATGTACGGTGACCCAAATTTAACCTTGGCCAAAGATAGTAAAGCACTGTCAGAGTTAGTGCTTGCACAAGGATTGCCTTTGACATGGTATTTCCTAGATCATTGCAACCTATGGGAGCTGCTAATTATCTGTGGATAACCAGAAAGGTAATACCTGTAATTTCCTTATCACCCCAGGCTGTCTCCTCACAGTTGCAGTGTGTTAGTATGGGATGCCAGTGTTGTGCAATGTGGGTAAAATCTACAGTGACAAATGACTTATGAGCCATTTTCAAGGTGACATTTTGATCAGGGAGCTTGTGCCAAGTGTTTTCTATTAAGCATTTCATTTCACTGCATGGTTAATCAGCAAAAGATTCCTCCAAAAATCCATTATGTCATATGTCATATGTAATATGTCAGGACCATTTCTTCTTGCTCAGAATGAAGGAGGGACAACAAATGCTTGAAAACCAGCAAATCTTATTTCTGCTTAAAAGTTAAAAAAGAGGCAAAATAAACATGTAGCTTTGCTTGTGACCTTGTTTAAAGGTATCTAGATGAGAAACCAAAAATGTGAAGGTTTAAACAGCTTGATATGTTATTCATTATGCAAATACTTTCAAAAGCAATGCTAGCCTGTGTAGCGTTATGATATTTGATAAAATCAGTATTAACTATGTGTGTCTTTTGAAGTTGTAATAAGTCTGGGTCATTTTATATGGCTGCAAAGACCTCTTGGAATACAGATCAAATCCCCAGCATGTTTTCCTTTCTTAGCAAACCCTTTTCTACATCTAGAAGGCTCAAGTACTAAGATGACCCACAAGCTTGGATCAGAATTGGTCTTTCTTTTTCCTTTCTGTAAATGAGAAATGAATTTTATATACGCTTACCAACAATATGCTTCTCTTTTAAGTCAGGGTCAGCATAGATTTAGTTTTAAATGTGCTTGAACCTTGTTCTTGACTAGTTGATTCTGACAGGGCTACACATGTATCTTGTTTACTTAAGGCAGGAGGTAGTCTGAAACTCGGTTTCCCCTTACTGACCATCGCAGTAAGATGTCTAAATGGTTTCCAATTTTCCAGCTTTTAGCTCAGGCTGAACTCCTTTGAAATCTTCAAGGACTGTACAATCCATAGATTCATTTACGGGTCCTCACTTCTGGTTTGAATGCCAATAACTGTGAAGTAACAAATGGCTGGGCAGACTGGCAAAGCACCCTTGTGAAATGGGCGCACAAAATACTCTGCTTTAAGCCCCACCCTTCCTGCTGTGTGGTAACTGCCCCAAAAGGGCAAAAAAGTGTGTATGTCTCTTCTGCTTCAGAAAATCCCAGTTAGATACTTAGCAGTTTTTTGGGACTATCAATTAGGGGTACCAAAATGGGAATAATTTCTTAATGTCTTTCTGTGCCCAAAGTAAAAAAATAGACATCACATGCTATAGGAAACAAGGATCTACCATAAACACTTTCCCTATCCACCCAGTTCTTCACTTGGACAACTGAAAGTGAAAAAATCAAGAAGTATGCAAATCCTTTGTGTAAAGGGTATAATGCTAAAGATTTCTTTTGATCCTCTTTGAACTATGAATTATTTTCAGCATGAGAACCACCAGTAAATTATTTGAAACAGTTTTACAATTCTCATTCAAGACTAGGCTTGGTGAGGCTCTGGTCTAGTGGAAGGTTCCCTGCCCATGACAAAAGGATTGGAACTAGACAACCTTTACAATCCCTTCCAACCCAAACCATTCTGTGAATCTATGATTCTGTGCCATGTGAACTCCATGAGACCTTGATTCTGTAGGGAGGAGTTATTACAGAATTCCTTACTTTCTGCAGTGGGATTAAGTTTACTTTGACATCAAACCAAATGGGTGTACAATCACCACGGTCAGTGTGGCCATTGGGTGTACAATCACCATGGTCAGTGTGTCCATTTATGCTATAACCAGCGCTTTTCCTGAACCCTTGTCAGAAATTTCTTTCAGTGAAGGCTTTGGTGGTCAGACTCATTTTGTAGTGAAGCTTCTGCTTCTCAATGTTTATCCATTTTTAAGAGGCTCAACTAATGCATGGGATCTCTCCTACAGGGCATGGAACTGGTTTTCTGCAGTATGATACCTCCTCCCTCTGCAACCCCTTTTCTGTACTATTCCCTGAAAATAGCCTGTGACACAGTCTCTAATGTCTTTGCTTTCTGACGACATAGACCCTATTGAGCAATATCCTCAGCTAGAAATTCACATTCAGATTTTGCTCCTTTGCTTTGCTGTTGGAGAGGAGAGCATTGCTGTCTTAAGGTCTCCAGTAATGAGGAATAAAGGCCAGGAGTAGAAGTCACAGGGGCCTCGGACATCTGGAAAAGTAGAAACAGGTGAAAAACTTCAAAAGCCCATTACAAAATATGTAACTTATTATTTCTCTATCAGTAGGAAAAGGCAGACTGACCAGGTGTATTTATGCAGGTTGTATTTTCCTGACTCTGGCTTTAAGCTGGGAGGTTTGTGGGCAAAACTGCACCACAGCAGAGAGAGAGACCTACAGAAAAGGCTGTTCTTATCAAGAAAATCCTTGTTGCAGTTGTGCTTATTTGAGAGGTTTTGTTGACAGTGTTTTTGGAGCTGGTTTGGAGTGATTTGGAGGACAGACTGGGAGAACCCAGACTGACATAGTAGCTGCTATAAGGAACCTTCTACAAACCGTTAAGATTCATAGAAATAGTGTCCAGATTTTTATTGGAAAAAGCAAAAGTATCAGTTAAATAAAAAATAGGAAACGGAAAGGAGGACAATGGCCAGCAGGGAGGAAATTCAGTGGGACTTTTTTTTGTTCTCTTGTGACTATTTTTTTACCTACCAACAAAAGTGCCTACAGCACATGTCCTCTTGTTTTGCAAATTAGCCTAAACAATGCATTTATACTCTAATCATTTGTTTCTTCCTTGTAAATGAAGGCACATTTATGCTTTCATGCTTTGATAAAGCCATTACTGTAATTTTTTTGCAAAACCCCTTGCTAAGGTACCTTAATTGATGCAGGTGATAATGCTGTCTGAGCCTGGCAGGGTGAATTGGAAATCTTGCCACAGTTTGTGCAAGTAAGTAGCAATTCGCCTTCCTCCCTACTGGGCAGTAAGTAGGAAAACATACACTCACATACACCAGAATGTTCTTTCTGTAATATCCTTGTTTCTGGTCCCAAGGATAAAATCTGTTTGTTTCCAAATATGTTCCTGTGCTACTCATAAAAACACCGTCAGAGCAGTATTTGTATGATACATTTGACAGGAACAAATACTGGGCATACTTGATCCCATGAATCTGTTCAGAGGCTGACTTGAGCCGTGTTGTGCCCTCAAAAGCTCTGATCGCTTTAGGAGATGCCAGAAATAAACCCAAAACATTGGCAATATAGGCAGTTGTGTTTGAAGTTTAGAGATGCCATTTCAGCAAGAGGAATGAGAGACAGGTTTCTCTAAGAAGGAAAAGTGAGTGGTTGTTGAGAAGATAAAATAAAAGAAAACAGGGAATTGAGGACCTGCTCTGTGTATATGATGATGGATTATTACTGCTTTTTCTGGCTATGAGCAAGACTTTTCCCAAGTGTGGGGGAGAGTGGGGAGTGAGCAGTTTGACAGGGCAGTAAGATCACTTAACAGTAGAGATTCTCAGTTAGCTTTGCCAGACAAGGATGAAATAAGTAGTATGGCTAGGTACAAACCTATTTTTACTAGATCAAACATCAGTGAGCTACTCTTTTATTATTTGTAAGTCAACATAAAAGTGTAAGGACATTTACTGCATTGACCAATGCTTCTCATAAAATAGTATGGGCTGAAGTACGTGAGGACTGTGCCACCAGGACAAGACTCTAGGTGTGAAGAGAACAGATGGATGCATCAGTGCTCATGTCCTTCCTCAGGGGAAAATATGATGTCCTCATTAAATTATTGCTATCTATATTTCTTAATTACAGTGTACTCATTATATCGGTTGTTATTACTGACCATTTATACAAGAATATCTTTGAAGCAGTGTTAATCTTTCAGTCATGTACATTTTTAATTCAGTAAGCTAGTTTTGATTTCTTTTCGTAATTATTTTTAAATTGTACGCAGATTGTTGAAAACATCTTCTGTGATTCATGTGATTATTTTTTTATTCCATCATGTTTTTTTCTTTCTCTTGGAACACTAATGCTGGTGTTACTGTTTTTGCGAGCAATTGTTGGTTCTTTCCCACATGTCTGGAACTGATTTTGTTCTCCGTGTTTTTAATGGAGCTGGAGTGAATGAAGCTCTTTGTTTAGCTCTCTTTCTGTGCCTCAATATCATTAGGTGTCTGAAAAATGTAGAGCTTCTGTGGCACTTCACAAACGGTAACACTGACCATGCCCAGCCTTTGCAGGAATTTTAATGCTGGCTTTTGCCTTCCCCTGGCACATAACTCAGGCTTGATCCAGCTGCTTTTCCGAACCTCTGGGTATCTAAGAACCGTGCAGCCTACAGCCCTACTGCACGTGCCTGCATAACCAGCATCCTCACTAACATCACCACTCACAATTTTGGTGTCTGCTCCTTATCTGCTGCTTTCCCAATAGCTTTGTCTCAGTGAGCAAGACTCAGAAGGCATCTATTCCCTCTCTCTGCCTCTCCATTCTTCCACCCTGCAGTGTACCTCTTGGATGACACAGTTTCTAAAAATCACATTTAAAAATAGAAGTGTATTAATAAATCTGTTTTATTAGGGGAAACACATTCAATCATGCAGAATTTGAAGGCTCAGTGCTTGCCAAATAACTGTGTTGCACTCAACTCTTTGGCACCAAAACACTAAGATGAATGCTGCCTTCTGCAGGTTGCTGGATGGTGTGCTGGGAGGGGCTGGTGTTACTGGTTGGGTAGCATTTGCTGTGGCAGTCGTTGAATTCAGAACCTTTTTCACTGACACATGTTGATGTGCCTATTCCTGCATCCTCCTTCTCTTCCATTTCTTCTCCTATCATGCTTTCCAGTGCACTCCCTCCTCTTCCTTATGGTTCTCCACTCTAGGATCCTTTAGCCATTCGAGCCTTTCTGTTGCCTGATCTTTCCCACTGCACTGCCTTCAGTAGCCTTATTTTTCCAGGGCCTTTTGCCTCCCAGTGACAGCTCCACTGCCACAGGTGGTTGGGTCTGTCCCCCTTAGGTCACTATATCTGCAGCAGCTCTTGGTTGCATTTGGCAAGTGCCAGAAAAATTCCTTCTATTTCCATAGTAACAGTTGGAATGACAGAGAACAAGTAGTGTCTTGTGATGCTCTAGTTCTGCCTGGTCCTGTTGGGACTGCAACTGTATGAGAGCTTATGGTCTGAATGGTTTTCTTCCATAAATAAACCCTTTTTGAAACCTTGCTGGTGACATCCCAAGGGCTGTGGGCATATTAGTCTTGTCATGAGACGGCTGTTAGGGCACTTATTTGTCCTTCCAGCCAGAGCTGTTCTGGACAATTTCTCTGGAGTGCTGAGAAGGGCATGGTGGTGATTGTCCTCTGCTTTAGCTGGAGGAAGCAGTGTGTTTCTTCTGCCACTTTCTTTTCTCTAATCACGCTTTTTTGCAAATACTCTCTTGAGCATTTATCAACAGCATTAAAATTAATCAAATTTTCTGAATTGGTTCATTTACCTGTGGCTGAACGAGTCTACATTCTTGCTAGATTTGGTGTTAATGAAGGTTGTTGCTCATTCCCATTACATTGGTGGAAGAGGTGTAGTTGTGTTTGGATTTTTTCGGCTTCTTCATGTCATTTTCATTTGAATCAGATACTACGGTTGAAAGCTAAATTCTTATTTCAGATCTTTTGCTTTGACCAGACGATTCTGTCCAGTGGAGTCATGAGTTTCATAGTTTAGAGTATTGTTTGAAGACTGTTCTTGGTCATTTCCTCTCCTTGCTATGCTGGTCTTTCTCCATGTTGCCATGTCCAGCCATGGGAGGGTTCCTGGGAAGATCTCACAAAGCTCTGACTCCAATCACCCCAGCCTGGCTCTATCTATTCAGTGCTCATGGCAAAGCCATGATCATGCCCCTAGGAATGGTCAGTGGTGTCCATCTCTGAGGGCATAGGGAATGCTTTCTTTTGATCTGCAATCATGAACTATTCTGGATGGTCCTGCTGCTCTGATGCCGTGCCTGTGCTGCAGAATCCTTGCTGTGGTTGCCTGACATTAGCCTCTGTGCTCGGCTGTGCTTCATTTCTTCACTTTCTCCATGCGTGTATATTCTAGAGTTTTCTAATGGACTTTTTCCCCACAAACACTTGAGAAGACTGGCGGCTGAAGGGCTGTTTGGACTTTTTGAGTAATGTTGTTATGAGCTTGGCTATACTCTCCCATAGTAAAAACTTCTGTCCACTGTGTTTAAAGGCTTGGGGCTGCTGGGGAACATCTGATTTATTAATGGCCTCTTTTCAGCTTCCTCCTCATCTTAAGAAGATATAAGCAGGTAATTAACTAGTTGCCAAGAAAATAGTAGAAATAAACCTTAGAATTCCTCCTTGTAAAATGATTTATTTAACAGTTTTATTCTGACATGTGTGTTTTATGTTTTAATCATCTGTCCATGGCTGTGAAACAGGCCAGGTCTCTTCATCTTCTGGTGTTAGATTTTAGAGGACTATTACTACATGGTTTTGTTTTTTGTTGCTTCATGTGAGTGTTTTTGTTGGCTTTCTGGTAGATGCTTAATTGGATTGTAACTGATTTTACACTAAAGACTGATGTTCCGTTTTCTTTTAGTCCTATCTGGATGGCTCTGGTTTCTGGAAGGAATCAATATTCAGAAATGTATTGAACTCTTTTACTGTGGCTTTCCTTCAGGGACATTACTTACATTTGATTATCAGTTGCCCAGGGTGATGGAGGTGTACAGGTACCTTGAGTAATGGCTCTGTTCCTGTTACAGTTGCTGTTTGGAACTGGAGTTCTGGTATCTTCAGATATCTCCACCTGAATGCTGATAAAAAGGAAAAAGGCTAGCAGCTGTTGTCAGGGCTCTTCCAAGTGCTTTCCATTCCCTTTCATCCTTCCTGATAATTTCCTTTGATGGTAATTCTATTTTTCCAGTTTCCAAAGCTCATAATCTCAAAGTCCTTTTTCAGGCTGAGCCTTCTTCAGAAGCTCGTGTTAATCAGATTATTTGTGAAACAGCCTTAGTATCACCCCAGTAATCTTTATAGCTATTCAATGACCCGTACCTTTTGTCAGGAACTTGCACTAGGTACACAGCTCTCTTGAATCATCCTCTGTTACCTGCAGGCAGTTGTACTTCTGCTTCACTCAAGCATTTTCTGTTTGTACAGATCTCATTTGTCTTTCAGATCATCAGAGTCTCTAAGCATCTTTCTCCTCTGCTGAAACAGACACAATAATGTTTGAAGAAAAAGATTGATGTCTGTAACTCATCACTTGCCACTTTTATTCACTGTTAGAGCAAGAACACAAATTGACCAAAAAGAAAAATCTCTGTCTTAAAACCGGAACCTGGAAAGACCTTTGTCTGAGGTGCTGAAGACATACTTACAATTATTCTCCCCAGGGAAGGCCAGAGGGATTTACAGTAAATATCAGGGTTTGCATCCAGAACTGCTGACAACCCAGCTTCCTTTTGATAGATGGATTCATTATCACTTTCTAATTACAAGCAGATTTCCATGTGTGTTCACCATGTTATAAATGAAACCTGTCCATTGTTATACAGTGATGGCCTCTGGGTCAGCTGTAAGGGATCTATAGCTCCTCTTCTGTCATTGGACCAAATTAATCAAATATATTTTTAACAGATAACCTTTACAAAAGTGACTGATTAATCACTTGGTAATGCAGACTGCTATCAAGTTCATCATCTCCAAATAAAGGAAGGAACTCAGCAAGACTACAATATGTCAAATGCATCAGTCTCAGTGTGTTAAAATACTTTCAGGTCCAGATGCTACTCTCCTAAAAGGATAGAAATCTGCTACATCAAACAGAGATGTTTTCCTGCATCTGTGGGTCAGATTCTGTGCTCAGATGAAGGCTTTCTGGTTATGGAGGATTGCTGTCAAATTGAAGCCCCATGCATGTACATCTAAGGACAGAATTTGATCACTACAAAGTAATACAATTTCTACCAGATTCTGTCATTTGATTTTTTCAGAACTGTGATTTTTAAAAGGGGATTGAAAGCTGTATGTATCAGTGAAACACAGTCAGTCTTCATCTAATCCTATATCCAGTGATAGATTTAAGAGTGATTTTCTATGTTCCAGTCACTTCTTTTGAAGATAAAACAGCCTGTCTTTTAATTTCGTATTGAAGAATATGCTTGACATCTCTCAAACTGAGATTAGGTTAGTGAAGGCATACCCTCGCTTATGCTGCAAAATGAAACAAGTTCCTAATTGTCAAAAGATTAATCCTTGGCAGTCATCCAGGGCAATATTTGCTGTAGCAACTTGGTATCCATCACAGTTACGGACCAAAGGTCTTGTCATATATGTATTCCTCGCAGCAGTGCTGTAGCAGGGCAGCACAGCCTCACTACCCTGGGCTGTTAGTCTCTGGGAAACTCTATCCACTCCTCAATTAGTGCCCTCATGGGGGTCACAGTCTTTGATGACTGAGCTATTTCTAAAGACTGAAATATAAAGCTCAGTAATAAAAAAAAAAAAAAAAAAAAAAAAAAAAAAAAAAAAAAAAAAAAAAAAAAAAATTGGTGCGGGAGTTGCTTCTTGTGCATTGCAGTGTTCCATGTTAGAGGTTTTTGTATTTACTAGAAGTTTGGTCCATCAGTACTAATAGTGGTAATATTAGTGAAATGTGAGGCTTTTTTTTTTTTTTTTACTGTGAATATCACTGTTACCTGCAGTTGACACTGCTTAAATGGGCTAATTTTTAATTTTATTTTTATTTAACTCACTTGGTATTGAACTGCCAAGCTGCCATAGCAGCATCTCCATCTGCCAGCATGGCCAGTTCTAATTTTGAATACTGTCTTTTTCCTTTGGAAATTCATGGGTGGAGTAGAAACAGGGACAAGACTTTGTTGTCCTGCAAGCATAATAGAAGAATAGGTCAGTATTAGAAATGCCTCATATAAATTACCAATTGTAGCAGCTCTAAGTCTTCTTCTCTTAAAGTAGCTAAAACCCACACAAAACCACAGAACACTGCCCCCATATCCTTCCTTCTGTGTGAGCCACTTCTGCTGTGTTTTGGGTGATTGCTTCAGTGTAGATTTAAAAAAATTCTTCTAAGGAAGTTTTGTCTCCCTTATTCATCACAGAAATGATGATCCAGAAAATGGTCTAATTCAGTTTGGTGTTGGTCGTTGTTGATGCTGTGTACCCTTTGACTTCTCACCCTGCTAGCTGCAGGAAACTGCCTGCACATTTGCTTGGCCGAGGGAAAAATGGAAAAAAAATCAATCCGCTGTACATGGAAAATTTTGGGCAGGGGGTGGGGAAGATACTTTAAAAATTGAGTGCAGCTTCATTTCCTTTGATTCCCATTCTACACTGCTGAGGTTAACAGGATTGTGGGGTGTGGATAGGATCAGGACTTGATCCCTCACTGATGAGTCTCTGCCCATTTAGTGCTTTATAGGCCCAAGGGAAAGGGACAAATTGATGGAGTGTTCTGGCATGCTGCAGTCTATATTTGGATCCCTGATTTAAAGCTGACAGATGTATAAAATCCTATGTAGCCAGAAAACTCCCTAGTGAGGACACAGCTGCATATATCAATGAATCAGAGTTACTCTTGTTAAGGCTGGCATTAATTTATATGGGGCAAGTTCCCTCCAGATCTGGTCGTGTAATATCACTGAGAGTAGTTTGGGCTTGTTCCACCCTGCAAACCCTCTGCTTTTTGGATATGAATGGAGAAGACTTGTAAATCCGAAGCGCTGCTCTTCTCAGTTGCTGGGTGAATGCCATCATACCCTCATTTAGATGTGGCAGCTGTTGTCAGTTACCTAATCTCACAAATAAAATAAAGCCAAATTTCCACAAACTGAATCCGCCTCTATCACACGGCCTCCTGCAATGCCTTAAATGAAGTGGGTATTTTTGTTTCTCAGGAATCTCCCTTTATAACCCACTCTACTGCTTGATTATTTCCTCTATGTCGTACAGGAAACGGTAAGTGATTAATAACCTGCCTCAGTTTTACTTTCCCCTCTTGCTGCAGCCTTGTGAAATAATGTGACCCACAGATGTCTGAGCAAAACAATCCATTGCTTTAGTGACAGATGCTGTTGGGGCTTGCTCAGTGAAAGTGAGCTACCATAGGCAGAGAAGCTCAGGTATTCCTGCTACTTTGATAATGTATTTTTTTCTTTTGTTTAAATTTTGAGTGTGCTGAAAACTCCCAACAAAGCATGACATAACCTACTCTGGAAAACAGCCTGGGGTGACTATTAGTCCCAGAGGCTCAGGAGGGAGCTAGGAAGCAGGTTTGCTGAAGAAAGGAAGATTTGGAACTAAAAATTGGCATTCACTGGCTGTAGAAATGTTGGGAGGGATGTGACGTGCATCATATATGTATGTCAGCTCTTGCTTGCTTCTTCCTTTACTAAAAACAAGATAATGCAAAATAAAGCCTCTGCATGTAAACAAAAGAAAACTCTCTGTCAAAGTTAATTATAACATTTATGTCACCCTTCACAATTTTTAACATTGTCTGGAGTGAAGGAGTGATAGAAATTAAAGTCTCAGAACCAGTTTTACTAGAATTTAGTTTAAGGCTGGTGTATGGGCATAGCTGTCAAGAGAAACTTCCCAGTAGTAACACTCACAGAGTGGTGAAGATTCAGACTTGTCATTTTCATAGAGCACAAGTGCATTCTGAGCCAAATTACAAGCTGATTGAATCTTTTAAGTATTGCTAATCGTTTCTAGAGTCAGTCTATAATACACTCTTCGACCATCAGCTAATGCACTGGAGTCAGCTGGGCTCGTAGCTGGAGAGTGGCGGTGGCAGCACAGGCGCGCCCATGTGTCAGGCTGGCTCATTGAGGGGTGTCACCCAAGCACTCCACCAGATCTTTGTTTTCCTGAGTGGCTTTTACTAAAGGCATGTTTGAGTAGTAGGGAAGAGCGAAGTCATATCATATATGGTAGCAGCAGAAGTGTGAAATCGTGCTACCTAAAGTATGACTAAGTGGTGATACTGGCCGCTCCTTTTTATGGCAAATCAGAAAAGGAAGCAGAGCACACATGCACACAGATTACTCAGAGTAGCTAGTTTGATCCAAGATAGGGAATTCTACATTCGAATTCACTGTGTGGGGAGAGAAATGGTAATTTAAATTTTAGATTCCAAGTGGAGAAACCTAGAAAATGGTTTAAAGGCTCAGTAATTAATCCATTTGGCAAAGAGTTGACCAGGGCCCCAACTGCTGGGGGATCTGCAGATATTTCTGCTGTTGGGGGGAATGTAGTTTCCACCATTACTATTTCAGAAAATTTCCACTGCTGTTCACAATATCAGTGCATATCAGCATGTCATTCATAAGCATTTTGTTTCCCATCAATTTTTAAAAATAGCAAGAAGAAAAAAAATGTGTATTGTGAAAAGGAGAAACTGAGATATAATCCTGCAGTGAATAGAAAGAACTGCAGTGCTTTGCAAACCCTCAGCTCATACAATCCAGTGCTTAATATAAGTAGCAAAGGTCTTGCTCTCGTTTCCAAAAGGCTGAGAGTTTGTTTGGTAGTCCTTAGCTCAAGGGAACGGAGGATGTTCCCTTCTCTGTTTTCCCTCCTTTCACCCTTACCTTAAGGTGCACCATTATCTTGCAGTAATGAAACCTGAAAACAATGGTAAAGAGTTAACATCAAGGACTTCAGCAAAACCGCTGACAAAATACCCCACAATCCTGCTCTAAAGAGGTTTCTATAGAACATCTGAGTTAAGCATGGCAATTACAAAGAAGCTCAAGTGGTCTTTGCTTGAAATTGCAAATGCACCACATTGCATTATCACAAGAATTCGCATGCAAGAACAGTTTGCAGATGGTTTGCATTGGCATACTTTATGTAAACGCTCCAGGGAACAGATGGCATCATGGGTTCTTGTGGCAAATGTGAATTTATAGTGCTCACAACATGCTAAATTCTTTTGCCTGTAGCTGAAAAGCAACAAAAATGAAGTGGAAACTCAGGCCTGTAAATCAGTTTGCCAGTGTCTTTGCCATTGTAGCTATGGATAACATTTAGTTTAGTCTTTATTGTGAAATTTGGGTTCTTTTATTTGCCATCTACTTGCAATTGGGTGTGAGCACATGTGGCATGTGTGTATGTTTATTTAAGTATGCATATGCAGCTTTTAAATTAATAGACTGATATTGTATAAAGAACGACAAGTTGAAATCTCAAACATCATTTAATCCAAAGATTTTGAGGTTTTGATCTAAAATTGAATTTGGGTAATACTTATTTTCTGTTAACGCATAGATTGCTCTGGGTAAATAATCTGATTTTAAATAAATATTGGCAAATATTGTTAGAAGGGATAAAATAACAACAAAGGTTAGAATTGTGACTTACTGACCTTTTTAGTCATTTTGCACATACATACACAGTAGGATGAGCATCGAGGCACATTAGTATAAAAAGTAACAGCTCCTTCTCATTTGGACACAAGTTAGAATTTGAACATCTTCTGTAAAGAGGAGGAGTTATTTAAGAAGAAAGACCTGGGAAGGGAGGGGGGCGGAATTGTGTAAACAAGCAAGTGATACATTGAATTTGTTTGGAACTATTATATTGAACTTAGAATATAATTATTATTGCCGTATATTCCCTAATTATTCAGATGCTTGTAAAAATTGATTTTATGTAAACACGGCTTGTTCTAAAACAGCCAGGTCTTTGCAGTGAACATAAGTTGTTTAAAATTTATTGACCTGTCGTTCACATGTGTTACTTTACTAGCACTTAATGGTCTGTTTAGATAGTCTTGGTGTGTATGAACTCCCAGTGCGCTACTCCAAGCACCACACGTTGACAGGTAGCTGCCATGTAGATAAAATAAGGGGCCCTACTCCAAAGCATACAGGGACACACAATCATTAGTTATTTTCTAATCTAAAGCAGGGATTTCCTTGGCAGCCAGAGGAAAAGAATCGTTCTGATTTTGCATTATCTCTGCAGCTGAGCTCGGCCCTAAGTCCTGAACCAATATGCGGGAAGGCCAAAAGTAAACAAGCAGGAAACCCAGCCTTGCACCAAATGGAGTTGATTTAAGGAGCCTGAGCTTTGAGGGTTTCTTTTTGAATGGGTCGTGTAGACAGTGGCTGAGATTAGAAACTTGCTTTGGCCTTCAGACTCTCAGGGAAGATTTAGGACTGATAATGGAAATGTAAATTACTTTTGTAGTAGATAGAGATCACCTTAAAAACCCGCTTGTCTTGAAACTTTTTGTAGTGTTTTTTCAACTGTCCAAAAACAAAAACTAAACCAACAAAAAGTACTGCTTCTCATGGTACTTATTTTCCTCTGGCTCAAATGTGATTTATGCTCTTTTTCCTAACTTCTAATGCTGCCATGTATTTTGTGAGTTGATACTGGTTGTTTTCATTGTTAAGGTCTCTTAAAAAAAATTTTGCTAATGGCAGGATCATACTAGCCCCCAAGTTACTGACCAAACTTTGCTACTCTGTTTCCACCTGTATGAGACTGAGTATTTCTAGAGACCTTTGGCTTTTCATGTTGCGATTGTGGGTCAGCAGCAGAGTTACCTTAGTTTGATGCAAGCAGGGGCTGCATCCCTAAAATTCACTGCTGGAGTGGATCTGTCCTGCCCACCTCAGTCATTACCAGTGTGTCTGTGAACCATAAATACTTGGCACATAAAAAGATATTTATCTTAGCTTTAAATATTTGGTCTGAAAATGCTGGCCCAAATTCATACTAATACTATATCATACTATCTGAAAGCCTACTGAAAATTCAGCAACAAATTTTTAACAGGAAAACTAGTTTATGTCAGTGTTAAAATATTTGGTAGGGTTCTTAAGTAAAGGATATATTATGTTACTATTTTCTGGCATAAATGCAGCTGCAGAGCTGGTCTTCTGCCTTCGTGTCAGGTCTAATTCTGCTATATTTGACCAGCAACAATTCAAAGTAACTATTATTTCCAGTGGATTTACATCTATGTTGCTTTTTGTGACATCTACAGCAGGAAAAGAAAAATCAGTATCAAGTTTTGTTTGCTGTGGCAGTAAAGATGTTTGTTCACCCACTTTTCCAACTACACTGAGTTCTCTATAGACTGAGCAATCTCAGTATCCCTAAATCTTAAAAACAACAACAGAAACCCACAACTGTTAAATCCTTCACTCCTGTGGCATGAACTTGGCTTTGAAGGCATGAATTTAAAACATAAATAGTTATGGAAAATGCTTTATATATAATTTTTTTTTTTTTGCTCCTATAATTCTGTCTAGGCTCTTTTCCCCTAACAGAGGATTGCAAATTTTGTTAGTAGCCATCCATTAAAATTGACAATTAGTACTTTAAACAGTCAATTAGAACCTGACAATTAGAATTTTAAACTTAAGGTAGGCCATCCTCTGCCTGATATATTGGAACATAGTTTATCAGCAATGGAAATGTCATGCAAACCCAACAGATTATATATATTTTGAGATCATAATTGAGTTCAGAGAAATGCTTAAAAAAAAGTTCCGCTCAATAACTCCATCTATTCCTCTATAGAATATGTCAATTTTGTGCTTAAGTGCCATATTTCTTTCATAGTTTTTGCCCTAGGAGCAGTGTGATTAGCTCAGGAGGGTGTTTAAGCCTATATTGTCAACCTCCAGTACTGTCTGATTTTAAATGATTCTATTTAGTGATAAAGTATTTGCTGTCAGCCCTGTTAACTAGGAGGTGGTCTCATGTTAATGTGCTGAACATGAACAAACCCTGTTGAAGATAAGGAAGCTGCAGTAGCACTGTGCTTCTGACAGATTAAGTTCTAGAGATTTTGCTGTTAAAAGTCCCCTTTCCACAGTCAAGTCTCATGCCAGCTCCTTCCTCTCTGTCTAGCAGGTGTGCACTGCAGTTGGCTTCCCAGGGGTTCCTGCATTTGGGTGGGATCACAGAAAGGATTCTGTCCCTTGGCCATAGTGCTCAGCTCTACAGCAGTCCATAGTGTGGTACTGTAGCCTGCCTTGTCCCTGAGGGTTACAGAGCAAGGACTGACTGGCCTTGGCTCCTTGGCTGAGAGATTGGCCTTCATTGCACCTGCCAAGGAGTGTGTCCCTTCCCTCCTGGCATCTTAACTGGGTGACCAACAGCTTCACCCTGGAAGCAGTCCTGCCCCCATGTTGACAGTGGACATCCTGGGTGGGCATGGAGAGCCTACTAAACACATTAAATGATTGCCTTTTTGGCCAAAGTTCTTTTAGCTAGATAGGGACAAGGGTAATGATGGCTATGATGGCTAGCCAATAAATAGAATTGGGACCAAACTAATGAGACAACATAGGGTAGGTTCCTCCCAGAAGTGAATTTGTTGCTGTTGTGATAAGCTTAGGCATCCGGGTTGTCTCAACACCAAATTTTACAGTTAGGAGAAGCATAGCAATTTTTACTAACCAGGACAGCACCTTTTCTTCACACTAATAAGAAACCAGTAAAAAGTTTGTTGTACTAAGCTTACCTCCAGTTTCATGTGCTGTGCCAACACTAAGAGACATGTTGTGGTTGCAGTTAAACTCCAAATAGGTGACCAGAATTCCCATGTGATAAACTGTCCTCTTGGTGCATTCAAGTTATATTTTCCTATTATTTGACCCTTTAAGTATGTCTTCAAAAGAGGCATTACATCACTCCTATGCAATCCAAGCCCATTTGGAAGATACACGCAGGAGAGAAAAATATAAAAAACTCTTTTCACTCTTTCATCAGATACATCTCCATATCTCAGGTCAGGAGGAGGATGATGTCACTGAAGGCACTGACTTATTGTATATATGCTTCAGTGTTAGGCAGTACAAAACCATAAAAATTCTGTGTTTTTTAATAAGGAAATGTTATATAAGAAATGTGAGTACCCGAGATGGGCAAACAAGCAAGCCAGCTGGAAGCTTACAAAGTTTTTGGGTGCCTTCTGAAGGCAGTTGATCAGATTTCTTGTGTGGATCCAGGGAGAGTATAAAAATGATGCATAAGTGTTGCTAGCCAAGTGGAGGCAGCTCTTCCCCAAACCACGCAGCTCCAGAGACAGCAAAGTGCATTCGTGGAAGGACTCCAGCCCTCTGCTAGCAATGATACTTGAAAAGACAGTGGCTATTGCAGTTCTTGTTTTCAGGAACTTCTCATGGGCTTGAAGTTTCACACCTACTCACATGGGCTCTTTCTCCTCTAGAGTATGGTGAACTGTCCTGAGAGCCAGCAAAAACCATAGAAAGATCTCAGACTTGCTTAGTTCCTGCCCATGTTGGTGGATAGAGTGAATTGCAGGGGTTGAAAGGCTATCAGAAAAACAAGCAGGGTCAGGGCATGGGCTGAGGTCGTGTCCTGTGAATTGGCCATCCTGACAGGTAGCACGCAGGCCTCCTCTCCCCAGCAATGCCAGGTGTGGATCAGGGCAGCTGAGCGAGGAGCTGTCTCTGTGGTTATCCCCAAGCCAGTGCTGTAATGGAGTGGGAGATGCTTTGAATGCAAGCTGAGCCTCAGGGCTGAAATGAGCTCTGGCCCATTGTATTTATGAGTGTAGGTACAGTCAAAAGGAATTGTCATGCCTGTGCATAGACCCTCTGGAATTCATATGGGAGAGTTAGTGCTAAAATGTCGGTTTAATACAAATTCTCAAAATATTCAGAGGGTCAGTTGGGATGCAGGGTGGTGACTGCATCTTGGCTAATAAGGCTGATAGACAAGGCAGATATGCTTTGCTTTGCAGACATAAATATCCATGTATTTTCTTCTGGCTGTCACAGCGTGGAATATTGAGGAGAAAAGGAAATAATTCTTTTTGTGTGTTTAACTGGCTGTTGCCATATGGTCACTAACACTGGAGAGCTGAGTCTGGCATATTCACATAAGCTTTGAATATCCTCATGTTCGTGACTACAGATCTGGAGGTGGGGGGTAGG
Organism: Melozone crissalis; assembly: GCF_028551555.1. Classification (NCBI taxonomy): domain Eukaryota; kingdom Metazoa; phylum Chordata; class Aves; order Passeriformes; family Passerellidae; genus Melozone; species Melozone crissalis. The sequence continues at coordinate 39,567,990 of NW_026535794.1, forward strand.
CAGGATGGACTTGCCACCTTTAATAATATTCATGTTTTCCTATGTATTTAGACATACTTATCTCTATTGTTAGATTCAGGTCCCACATCTATTAGCTTTTTATTAAAAATTTTCTGGAAAATTGTATCTTCCCACACTGAAGGCCTTTTTTTTATGAAGATATTCTTCTGGTTCCACTGGCAGGACCTTATTAGCAGCATAAAGAAAGCCTCCCAAAGGGAAAGTCTTGAGCCCTGAAGCTGTAGCTTTACTTATGTAGACATTCCCTGCTCCCTCTCCATCATTTGAAGGCCTGTAAGATCTTCCTCTGTATTGTTTTTAGGATTATGTTTGTTAACGCTAGTAAACTGAGGGATAAATCAAAGGGATTTTGTGATCACAAAGATTTACAATCATCACTATATTACATACTTGAGTAGGGTTAAAATAACAACTCAATTTTAATTTAAAGGGGGGATGGGAGGAGTATATAAAGAATACTAGTTTTTATGTAATTGTCCAGTAAACAACAAAGTATAAGATTGCACAGCTTGGATAGCAGTTAGTAAGGAATACAAAGCTGGTCTCAGAGTGTTTTCGCAGTACCTTTTCAGTACCTTTGTTTCCTCTTTTGCAGGTCCTGAATTCACTTTAGCATGTCTGAATTACTCAGTGTTGTCAGCCTCAAATGTAAACTAAATCTTAATGCTGATATACAAATTAAAAGGCTTAGTGCTAATAATTTAGAGTACTTTTTCCTTATCCCTCAGTTTCCTAGCCTTTCGACACGCCAGTCTGGTCATGTTTGTAGGCCATTCTTCTGAGTCCTTAAAGCTGAAAACTTCTCAGATGAAAACTGAGGGGCTCGCTTGACTGGTGAAACTTAGATGAAGAGAATAAAAAAGATTCTTTAAATCTCACGATAAATTTTATACATTTGGCAACATTTTTAATGATTCTTCCCACAGTTTAGTATATTTCTTTAAGACTAAGGGGTAAGATGTGGAGTCTTACTAAAACCTGTTTTGTTTAAAACCTGTTTTGTTTAAAATCTTTAGAGCACCCACTGTGACTCAGCTTTGCAACAGCCATCACAGATCCTTCTCTTCACCATATGGTTGCCCAGTGTAGCACACATCACAAAAAATTCCCTTCATACAGCCAACAGCTCTAATATGCGGAAGGTATTCAGCCCCCAGAAATACCTTCTGTAATGAGGAAAGAGCATGGGAGCTTTCACTTGGCATTGATGTGCACCCTCCCTGTCACCATGCTGTACGTGGTCCATGCAGCCAAGAGTAATTGTGAGCAATGTGTTGTTTTGTGCAGCACAGCGAAGGCTCTGTGCAAGTCCGCAAGCAGCTGAAGAGAAACCCAAGCAGTGGGCATGTGCAAGGTCAAGTTGGGATGAGGAAGGTGTGCATTCAGGGGGAATTTTAAAAAAAATAAAATTTAATGAGCCTCCTTTGGATTCTGAAGTGTGATTTTAATTGAAAAGTATTAATATCAAGCCAGTCACCAGTGAGAGGCTTTGTGAGGGTTCTTTTGGTCTTGTATAATGGAAGTGATAGACGAAAAAAGGAAAATCAAAGAATAATATGATTCCATAAAGGACTGCATATATATTGTAAAGGTACTACCAGTATTCCCAGCCCAGGCTCTATCGCTTCCCAATGAGTGATGCACCCAAGTTCCAAGAGTTCATAAGGGCAGAGCATGGGACATTTGCATCCAGGTTTTGACAGACTAGCAGAAATCTTATTTATGGGTGCAGACCCCAGTTCAGCACTTGTATTTCAATTTTTTTGGGTCTATATCTAGAGTTTTGGAGAAAGTGAGGCGCACTCTGGGTATCTTAAAATAGACTAAAACCACAGGCTGGCTCTGCATTTCTGTGTAGGACATCACAAAGTATTTTTGTTCTGGACCTCCTGTGATCTCCTACTAAAGCTGCTAGCTTCTGGTGTCTAACATCCTAAAATGCCTATTATTTATTTAAAAAGCTTTGTTTTATCAGTTGACTTTTTGTGGTTCTTGTTGTCACTCTACTGTCTGTTTTCCTACTTGTCAACTTTTCTTCCTCCTTTAGTTGGGTGTTTGACATTAGTTTTAAAGGAATAAAATTACAGGCATTTATTTACATAGCGGCTGTCGAAGCACGATACTCCATTCTCCAGAAGTAAGCACACAAAAAAAAGGTTCATCCTCCTGGTTTGCTATCTTGAAATTGCAGGGACTTGAGTTTTCTAAACCCTCTTTCTTTACATGAGTAATGATTAAAAGAAAAAAAATTCTGCCATGAGCATGAAACCTCTAAGTTATTGTCACACTGGTGTCACTTGCTAAAGCCGTGTAATAGGTTTGTCAGAGAGACCTGCAGAAGAAAGAACCATCCCTATCTTTCAGTGGGAACTTGAAATAGAAAAGCTGTGACTTAATTCCTTACGGTGTTTTCTTGGCATCAGCTCTATCTCCCCAGCTCCTATTCAGGCTGAAAGAAAGGGCTGTTTTGTTGTGTTTTTGCAAGAGAGTAAAATAAAATATTAACTGTGTTTTTCTTTTTAATATTGGGAGCATAATAAGAAAGAAAAAGAAAGCCAACCAGTTAGCCTGGAATGTCTCTCATTTCTTTAACAGCTACATAGTGTGTGCAGCTGAGATCTGCCAGTTGGATCTTAGCAGGGGAGAAACCACTTTAGTTTGTTTGGTTTGTGTATGGAATAACATTTTTCTTGCCTTGGAATACTTGTTTGTCATCACTCCCCTTTTGTGTTTATGTTCTGCTTGGAAATAGCCTCCATGCTGTATATGCATTTGCCAGGATGTGCACATAAACAATGTTCCATTATGGACTGCTCTGCATACTCCTTATTTACACCATATACATTCACCAGTAAACACGGTGGGGAATGACAGAGAGCAAACTCTTCTAGGCCCCCGTTTTTCAGTTAGTCCAGACTTTCTGCCATATGCTTGCTGAGGTCCCACTTCTATTCATGTTTTTATTAGGTAGAAAAAAAGTGTCCAGACTTCACACAAAGCAGCTTTTGTGTTCTCTGTCAAAAAAAATCTTCTCCTATGAAATGTTGATAGAAGTACCCAGAGCCCTTGTGGGGGTGCAGAGTTTGAATAGGCCTGTGGTGAAAGCATGGGAGGGGAGAGCAGGGGAGCTGGGGTATAATTTTTGCTTCTTGTGTGCATGAATGAATATCACTTAACTTTCTTTTTCTCTGGTTTTCTGTTTGGCAGCCAGGGTCGTACCCATCATCTTGCCACTTGTTACAAAGGTGATGTTTGAAAGTTTTAAACTCTTTCAGAATTTTAGCTGGAAAGGGATGAGAAAGGCAAAATACTGTTTAGTGTACCATAAAATGGAAGTTTGACTTAGAATATATGCTGCTTAGTAAAACTGTAGAACCATGGAAAAAAGGTGTTACAGTGGCATAAATCATTTTTAGTGACTCTGCGCTTGAAAATGTCAGATTAGATCTTTTTCTCATTGATTTTGTATTTGGTTAATGATTCCAGTTCTGAGATCATAAAGCTATATAAGATGTAAAAGATACGGGAAAATATCTTTAACCTCTACATTTAAACTATGTGTTTCTTTTGACATTGAAATACTGCAATGACCTGGTAATGTTTTCCAATGTTTTAATTTTTGCTGATGTACAAAAATATCACAGAAGAGCTGATTCGTAATTATTACACATGGTATTGCATAAATTTCTTCCTAATTAAAAAGCTTCTAAATTCTGAATAATCAATTTATGAAGACATGTGGTTATGACAAATTATACATTTAATTTCTAAAGATTTATTAGAAATTTGACCTGCAGCTAGTTAATTATGGTTATAGTACTGATGCAGTAATACTGGAGATTGATATAATGATATGGTTTCAAATTTATTTTGATATCACCTACCTTAGTAGGAGGACATGGGAATACACCTATATTTTGCACCATCTTGTTTATGGTGCAGGAAGGCATTAGTTTAATGAAGAACACAAATATTTGATAGATCTGTGTTGGCATTTATATGAAAATGTACTTTCAACACAACATAAGCATGTTGAAGTCGGTCCTTCAGGTTTTATCCTTTTAAAGGCTACATTTCTAGTGATAGTTTTAGGTGAATAATGATAACAAAATATGAACTTTTTAAAGAACTCTGTAATAATAAATTAAATTGATTTTTCCTAATTAATTTTCAGATCACAAAATATTTCTGAAGTAGCTCTGTTTTTACTAATCTCCTACCCACTATATTAGTACTCCTAGTTTTATGAAAGGCAGCAGCTAAGTAATTCAAGATGAGTTTTCAAGATATAACACAAGAAGCTAAATTAAATAGAATTATAAATTATATCTTTCTATCCCATATGGATTCACAAGTGATGTATGAGAACCATAGAAAGAAAATGCAGATGAACTTTTAAAATGTGAAATGTTTAGAAAAGCAAGGCAAATCTTAACCATGTAGACAGTCCTTTCAGCAACACACAAAGGTTCCCTGTTTTATTAAAGCACCTAAGATAAAAAGAAACTTTTCCCAGGACTGTGGTTTCTTCTGAATGGGAACTCAGGGGCTGCTGCTGAGCAGGGATTTTACTTCATGAAGAAATGTTGGTGGGAGGTGTGGGTTACAGTACCTGCTGTGTGTGAGAATGGTGGGTGGGGGGGAAGAGGAGCAGAAGATGACTTGGTTCAAGGCTTTTCTCCTCTAACCTTCAGGTAGGAGTGTCCTGGGGTCTTACAGAGCAAAGGAAAGTTATAGTCTTACCCTGCTTTTCTGAACTGGGGCAGTGTCACTGGTGCCTGCCTTTCCAAGTATTGTTGAATGCCCATTCTACCATGAGTCCAATTCTGCCTGTAAAAAGAAAGAAAAGAGAAAATAGAGCTCACTTACTGTGACCAGAAGACAGTCGAAAGTAAGTGTAATATCACATCAGACTGATCTCTTATTTTCTCCTCTGGAAGCTTAGTAGCTCCTTTTTCCTAACAGCATGCAGCTGTGGCTCAAAGCAGTGAAGTGTGACCACACCAGGGACGTCCTGAGTGAGGACATGTGCCCTTCCTGGTCCCCAGGGACCGCCCAGTTCTCTTACTGTAGCTGAATTCTGACATTTTAAAAATAGAGAGCTTTAAGAGTCTTTGTCTTAGATACTGATTTTTTTTTTTTAGATTTGAACTTTGTTATGTTGGAAGCATAATAAGGTTATTTCTGATAACCAGAATTATTTTGTGTGTGTATGTGTGTGTGTATATATATATGTATATATAAACCATATATATATATATATATATATATATATATATATATATATATAAATATATATATAAGGTTATAATCTGATAACCAGAATAACATGAATAGTGCTATGCTAATAGTATATAGTATTTGTGCTTACGTATACACTGAAGTGTAATGCAGTTCTAAAAACAAAACCAGGGGAATTGCTGTGATGAAATAAATAGAGATTCACAAATTCATCAAATTACTTGGTATCAGTAATTAGAAGAAAACCAGCTAGTATTATAAGATTTGCATGAGTTATTTCAGAGTTTACAGTAATCAACCTGTACAATTCTGAATGAAAGCAACACATTATCTGATGGTGAAAAATTATCTTTTAGATTAATTAAGTACTATCTATGCCAGCTGAGGACTCTAATTCCTCAGTAATTATGTAGACAGAAGTCAATGAGTGGGCAGAATTTGGGTGAGAAAGACTACTGGCACTTGATAAATGCAGTCTGGATAAGGTCCCCACAGACTAAGCATGAACTTTTTGATGAGAAATACATGTTGTGTTTTACATATGTCACAAAATCTGATGATGTAAAATATCCTTTAGACTGATGTGAACTCCCTGCATTCTCTGTTCATTGCACCATCAGTATCCTGTGGTGAGTCAGATAGCTTTGCTTTTACCTGGTAGCACTCAACTCATTTTTTACCAAACCATTTTTGCAAATCTATGAAATTATTCTGTAGCAGAAGAAGAAAAAGGTCTCTTAAATCATTCCAGATATGTTAACTGAGAAAGGGTTAATCTGCCCTCAGGAGTTGCTATGTAACTGAGTCTCCTGCTGGGAGAGTCAGGGTTTCCAGCCAATGGGACTCACCCCTACAATACAATGCATCTATCTTGTGTTTCTTACTTGTTGTCAGTTATTGGAGTTTTTCCTGAACTGGAATTACACTCCTGCTCCTTTCATACTCTCCCACTGAGTCTTAAATAATTGTATTCCACACCAAAGTCAAAAATAACAGTACAATGGTGTGCTTTTATCCCTGAAAATGTTACTTTGGACAGCTCTGAGTGGTGTATAGAAAGATCTCTTATGCAGCAAAACCAGGAAACTTTTAAAAGATAAGATTTCCCAAAGAACTTAAGGGTATAACATGCTTTGGATTGCTTTTAATCTTCTTGAAAGCCTTCTCCTACCTTTGTGTTCTCACCTGTGCAGTCTTCAGCACGTTTTCTTGCATAAAGAGCAGAAAAATGTCTCAACCTTAAACTGTTCCTTCCTGCCTTAGGCATTTCAAGAAGCAAGTATTGATTTTCCCTGCATCCTGATTAGACTCTCTCCTTAGCTATTCCTCTTCTCTAAGGCCACTCAAGGCTTGCGGGCTGAAGCATGAATTCTTTAATTTCTCCTTTAGAAGAGCCAGGTGTGTTTTCTCAGCTCAAGCAAAGTCTCAGTGGTTGCGCCAATATATTTGTATGGAAGAGGTGGCACTTCTGAGGGTTTTTTGTTGTTTTATTTTTATTTTTTTTTTCCCTCTGGAGGACATCCACCCACAGTCCCTTTGAAGGCTACTGATAAGATGAGGGAGAGACTAAGCCTAGCCTGTAAAAACAGTGCTTAGGAATCTCTGCTTTGGCTGTTGGGTTCTGATAGAAAGCAAGAGAGTGGAGTGGTATCTGTCAACATGTCGTTCAAGTCTCAGTAAGTTTTACACTTCACTTACATCTTTGTGCCTCACTTTTTCCAGTGAGGTTCTGGCTGATAATTTGTGTTGGCAAAGCTCTTAGCCACTCTTGCATGCTTGTGAAGTTCTGCCTCTGAGTGACATAATGTTCCTGCATTGTTCAGTTAGCAGTATAGGCTTTAGTATCAGTGGTGTGCCCTTCTGCTTTTAGTAAGTCTTTTTAAAAAATATGAAATGAAATGAAATGAAATGAAATGAAATGAAATGAAATTAAATGAAATTAAATTAAATTAAAAAAAAATACCTAACAATTTTTGGACAAATTTAAGAATCCAACAGGTGGACCTTTAACTTTTTTAAGGTTTTAATTAGCAGATATGCACCAGCTTGTTGTTTAAGATCTGACTGGGGATAAGAACTCACTGTACTTTTTAAGGAGAACTACAACACATTTCACAGTATTAAGAATGTGCACATGCATTTCTTGTAGCTAAAGCTTCTGTAGGTCCAGGCTTACTTTACCCATCCAACAATCTTGAAAATTGCTTGAAAGAGCTTGGCCACAACCCTGTCTTTTGGCATATTTCATGCCCAAGATAGAATGGATGGATGCAGTAAGGGTGACATCTCAAAGCCATTTGGCAAAGGACAGAACACACATCTTCCTATGTCTTCATATGAAGTCAAGTAAGTCTGTTTTTCTAATAGTCTGATAACAATACATGGAAGATCAGTGTCTCATGAATGAGAAGCCTGTTCTTGAGGATGCTTGCTCAAAACTGTGATTGGATTGAAAGAAGTGGTTTCTTGCAGTGTGATGACAAGGTCTGCGCAGAACTTTTCAGTCAGAAGAAGGGTCAAGATTTCAAAATGAAGGGTTTTTGGTCTAGTTTATGCAAAACTAGTTTGATAGTTTTATAGATCTGTCAAGCCTGCTATGCTGAGGGACCAGCACATGCTTAGAGACCAGCTTGCATGTCCACCATTACATTAGGACTAAAGGTCCCAAAAGGGCAAAAAATCCATGATAGTGCACAAAGCCTGGAGCGGTGTGCTAATTGCACACCAGCTCTCTAAGTTGTCTTTGATTGAAGCATGCGTGTCACTTGTGATTCCCTGAACATGGACATAATATGTGTGGACATTCAATCCCTTCTGTGGTCCAATATGGGAGTCTAAGGGTGTGAGAATTTGCAGATCCAGTTAATCATGTGGGACTAGCTTAGTGAAGCAGCTTGGGACCAGGCTCATTTTTCTTTGTTGGCTTAAATTGCACAAGTCAAATAGAATTTGAGGAATGCACCAAAGAACAATTTGATAAGTATATTCTAGTAGAGTTTGAAAACCAGGAAACATCTTGTGAACATTTCAGACTGGATGTCATTGATGGTGCAATTGCTTATTCTGAATGCAAGTAAGGTCCAGCCCAGCCTGACTTTTCCTGAGATCTCATCTGTGTTTGAATGTTACATTGATATAACAATATAGGGTGAGGAAGCAGTTGCTCCTTTTTGAAAGAGTGTTACTTGTCACAGCCCAGTTACTGTAGTATAAAAGGAATATACAGAATCCCTTACCTGCTCAATGGTAGTTGCACTATGATAACCTGAATGCTTGTAAAACTGACCCTGTTGGTAAAGTTTACTTTTCAGGCTACATCAATAAAGTTACAGTGATAACAGTGTCCCTCAGAAGACATGTGCCCTCAGTTAATTCACACATTATTGATGGCTCAGGTTCTACAAAAAAACCCAGACATCGATTTGCTAAATATATACCTCAGTTTCTGGGTAATTCTACCTCATTTACAGCATTTATTTACACAGGCTGTTCCCAAACAGAAAGCACATCTGCATGACAGAAACAAAGGTGTGAAAGTACAGTGCATTAGGGTAACAGGCAGAGTGGAGGTGTTGGCATGATGATCATCATTACCAGCAGATTTCAGGCAATGTCACCACATTGTCACTGCTGTCATTACCCCTGCTAGCCAGGTAGCAATGCCAACACATTTTCCAGTCACCCCTTCATTCTTCTTTCTAAGATACCCAGAGATAGGATACTGGGCTGTTCTTTCAGTGTTTGATGTAGGTTTGGGAACTAGCTAAGTGGGAACTGGTTTGTCATTAATAAGCATGTCGAGCTGCTGAGTGTGGTTCTGTTGCAGTTTACATTCATGGCATAATCCAGTCCCACCTGCACTGGGCTTTATGTGACCAGAGCTTCGCTCAAGTGTGTTTCAGCCATCTCAGGCCTCTGCCATCCCTCTATATGGGTTGTCCTTGTCACCAGTGCAGGAGCGCAAGCCTTAAAGGCTGCTTAAGTCTGACGTAAATGAAATAGGCCTTAGGGTAAGGTTAGTCTTTTTAGGATATCTGTATGTATTGAACTGGAGTTCCAGTCACTGTTTGGTAACTTTAGTCTTTTTCTAGAAAAAAGCCATCAGGGCTAACTTTCCATCAAGAGTTTAAGCTGCAATTAGTGAATCTGTAGAAGAAGTACAGTTGTCCCAGTTTATATTCTGATTCTGCTGGGGTGGTAAGATGCCTATGTTTGGAACTCCCATTTATTCTGCATGTTCTCAGATTATTTATTTATACATTCTGAGACACCTTTCAGGATATCAAACCATCAGGAAATACTATCTTTCTGTTAGGTAACTTTCTTTAACCTCCTCCTTTAACCTCTTTCTTTAACCTCCTTAAAAAAGGCAGAAACAAAGTAGTTACTTGAACAGTTGCCTTTCTGAATCTCTGTTTTAATTTTAATGGAGCTCTGTGCTTTTTTGCCTTCAGCCAACCAAAAGCATATTCAGCATATAGGAAACTTTATTGCTAGTAGTAGTATTCTCTGCAGTTTAATATTCAGCATTTCTACTTGCTCTTCTGCTCTTTCATACATGTTGATTCTGCTTAGAGTTTATAGATGTCCCAACTTTCCTTCTCCCTGGATTATATAATGTAACATGTCAGTGCCACGCATGGCACTCCAGTTACCTTAGCATTTCCATTATAATTCTATGCTTTGAGGGATTTATAGGCTAACAGTAAAAATCTCTTTCTTGGCTAAACCTTGAAACAGCAGTTTCTAGTCATTTAAAAACAAAACAAAATGAAGCAAAACTTTTTTTCCTCACTTTTTTTTTTTTTTCTGGCAACCATTTAGCAGTGGTGTTTGCACCGCAGAATCCTCATAAACAGCAAGTGTAGATTCAATATATAGCCAGTGTTTAATCTTATAATGTTCTTTTCTTTTTATGTCCTTCAAAAATGCATGTTGTCCCATTTTCATGAATGTGATGTCATTGCCTCTTTGCCAACCTTTCAGGAGCCTAGAGCCATCAGCTTTTGGGGCCTCAAAAAGGTGCAGTTTGGTCTCTCTCCTTTATTTGCAACGTGTATGAGTTTTACAGTGGTTTTTTGTTTGTTTATCTGTTTTTTAAAGTTATTGTTCTTTATCTCAAACCCTAATAACTTACTATCTACATCTGTGTCACAGAGCTACGAATTTATCACAATCCAAAAAGACATTGGCTATATAGGACTATGTAGAATATCAGGGCTATTACAAAAAAACCCAAATTTGGAAGGGATATTAAATCTCATGCCTTAATGCTTAAGTGATTTGCTGTTAGAGAATAGGCTATTAGAGGACCTATGGGTGAGTTATACTTTGCCAATCACTGGGGATTCCTGTTTTTTCCTTAGAAAGATCCTGTTTTTTCCTAGTAGCAGTCACCCTTAGAAATGGATTGCTGAGCCAGATAAACTCACAGTTTTATCATGTAGGGCAGTTCTCCCCTGGCTCCAGGCCAAAGGATTGTATGGATTCTAAGAAACATGGTTGTATGCTCAAGTTTGTGGAGATTAATTATTTCTATAGCCTTTAAGTTAAGCAATCAGCTTTAAAGGCATCTTTACAAATACATATCCCCTGATTAAAACAGACAAAAAGCCCTTATCAGTAAGTGATTTGCAAACTGGTTGCATGCCTGACTTCTGGGTCTGGAGATGACTAACTCTGCTTTTCCCATCTAAAATAAAATACTGGTCTGCACTGAATTGTCTTTCGCCAGTTGCTGTTATATTTCAGGCCTGAAATCATTCTTCTTAGTGCAAATTCCTGTTTCACTCATTGCAAGCTGTGCATACTAGTGTACAGCAGACTGAAGAAACCCCCTTTTTACTTAACATCTCTGTATTTCATGTTTTTCCATGTCATTTGTGCCATTTCATGCCAGTAATTTTACTGTTTTGCTTTCTTCAGGGCAATTCTTTCTCACAGTTGGTACCCATTTCCTAGGACCTTATAGAGTTTTAAATATTCAGCCATTCTCTTGTGACCTAGTGATTTTCTTCCCCATAATTTTTTGACATCATTCATGTGCTCGAGACATGAAGAAAACATCCTTCAACACTAAAAACTACAGGTCGTGAAGGGGGAATTCAGGTCTTCAGATTTTTCAGATTTGTATCACCAGTTGGGGGGAGGGGAAAAAAAAAACCTGCCAAGGCAGGCAAGTACTGTTTCATATTAACATCTATCGTCAATGAAGAGGTAAAAATCAAAGCCCCTGTGTGTGAGGCAGGGTTAGTGAACTGCCAGTGATTCTCCCAGCAACTGACACAAAGGAATCTGTGAGTATCAAAGCTGAGGCAGCAAGCTTAGTGTCAGCTCTTGCCTAGGGAGCAGAAGAAAACATCACTTTGTCTCTGCTTTCACTGCTTAAACACACACATCATTCACTAGTAACCATTTACTCTGCTGTCAAAACTGTTTCAAGAGAGTGCTACATTTGATTAATAGTAAAATGCATGCAAAAGAAAAAAAAGTCTGCTTCCCTCGAGGTACTTAGTTGGGGAGAATTTCTGCATGCACTTCTTAATTTTTCCATGCTATAAATATGCCTGTAATGTTCCAGAAGTGCTCTGTTGCTTCTAGTAAAGTCATTTTTATTAGAGAGCCTGGTGCACTCATCCTAATTCTAGTTAATGCTCTCGCTCTCAGTGAAGCACATTATGGCATCCTCAGCCTCTTGTACTAACAAAAAAGTGACCAGCACTACCATGTGTGCAGTACATGATTCATAGTGCTGCTTTCTGAATTGTCCAGTGGGTAATTGCAGTACAAAAACCAGAGAAACAGATGTAGACCCTAAACCTTGGCTGTAAATTTTTGTTTTATGATTATGGGTTTCAAATGTGCTATGTCACACTGACAAATATACAGTAACACCAGAGGAAATAGATTTCTGACTTGAACTTGTGCTTTTTATTTCATTTATAGCTAAGAATATGTTTATTGTAAAGTTTCTGCTATCACAGTCTGAGAGAAAACAGATCAAAGCACTGATGTGAAACCGCAATTTCTTTGCATGGACAAAGTCAAAGATATTGGAGAGTTGTTGCCTCCTCACACCTCTATGGGTGCTGGATGGGCATTTAAAATATGTGGCAACATTTAAGCTTTGGTTGCATTTGAACTAGAGGACTACTAGTTAGCACAATAATTATGATTAGTTCTGATCTAAATTAGAAAATGCTCCCCATTTTATGAATGGCTTTTCCTGGTACTCTGTTGAAGAAAAACAAGCGTTGTGCTATTTCAAAGTGAAATCAGACATGTGTTGTTTACTGTGTCATAGAAATAGTTGTGAGCAAACCATTAGGCTATTTGAGGAATTTTTTAATTATGTGTGCATTTAGTAATAAATATAAGCATTAGTGCAAGTATTATTTGTAACACAGCATGATGAGGTACCTGGCTCATTTTGATACAGAGAGAAAAAGCAGTCTTTTCCCAATTCATACACACTTAAGTGTCACTTCCCGACATTTACTTTCAGAAGTTGCCACTCTACATTTTGAGGTACAACCAACAGGTATTATTTTTGAATATGGTATTATAAGACTGCTAATAGGATAAACATAACTGTATTTCTGTTTGTCTGATTCTGTTTACTTTTAACTCACATATGCAACATGTTTTTCTTGGCATAAGCTTAAACTGTTCCAAGAACTCTGGTCCACACAAAAAGCTGTTTTCTCCCTAAATTGGAGACTGAAAAAAACATACTGTGTTTTGTGTCATCCTTTCCAGTTATTTTTGTGGTGATACATTACCTATTCCAAATTTCTCGTGCATCCTGTGTCGTCTGGTTAGAAAATAACTGTCTGTTAATTTAGCTTTGCTATTCCAAACAAAACTGTAGCAATGTAGCCAGCCAAGATTAAGAAAAAAAAAAAAAAGTTTAGCCATTTTTCCACTTGGCTATTTTAATGCAACAAACACTGTTTTGCTGTGCTGAAATAGTTTGAACAAGCCTTCCCTGAAGTATGGCTTTTTCAGTAAGCGTATGCTGTGCATAAATTTTAGATTAGAAAGTGTCAGGGGCTTCTTCAACTGCAGGAGTTCAGGCTGGGGGAGGACACCCCAAAGGGCTGAGAAAGTCCTTAAAAAGTCCTTTAAAAAGACGCTGTTAAACTCCAGCATTTGTAACTCTTTTGCCTGAAGGGAAGAGGGAAAGAGAGGCTGCCTGCTGCAGGGACAACTACAGCTCTCCCGTGGAGGGGGGAAGGAGGCTAAGAAAAGCTTTTGTTTTAATCTCTTCAAAAGGATTCTCTTCCAGATTGCAGCAGGTCTTTTTGCTGGCCGCTGGTTTTCAATGTGGGTATATCAGTTTCAGGGAACAAGTGTGTGTGCTGTGTGGGGGATTTGTTCTGTGGTTTGGGGTTTTTTTGTAAATTCTTGAATCTGTGTGAAAAGTTTTGTTAATACAATCTGCAGGCATTGTCAGAGAGCTTTCGGTTCATCAAAGGACTTTTTGTGGAGAGGGGACACCACATCCATTAAAGTGGCTGCGCAGGTCCCAGGGTGAGTCTCTCTCCAGCGTTTCTTTACGGTCGCCAGTGGTGTGCCATGCCTGCTCAGTGTGCCCCTCTCTGCCCGACTCCTATCTAGGGCTTTGCAAGAAACGAGCAAAAATCAAGTGTTCAGTTTTCTAATTTCTGCACCTGAGCTTGCTTTGGAGCAGGGAAGCAAGGCTCCTGTGTGCCTTGCTCCTGGATGATGCTCACTGCTGGGGCTGAGGTGGCTTGGCTTATTCATGTAAAATTAAAGCATGCATGTGGCTATTGAGCTCATGTCCTTCCCACTGGGGCGGAGGGAGTGTTTCCAGGCTGTTGTTTTTAATTTTTAAATTGTCCATAGGAATAAGAACTGGTGGAAGCCTTCATGGAGTCTTTCTTGGTGAGCAGAATTTTGGAGAAGGTAGTTACCTACCTAAAAAGCACTGAGCTCTCTGCTGGCTTCACGCAAGTGGTGGGCCCGCACAGGGCTGGCTGTGGCATCGTGGCCCCAGCCTCGGGAAGCCATCGACACCTAGACCGGCCATGAGGGAGGGCTGTCGGCATCGTGGTGTAGCACGGACCTTAGTGGGTGGGAGCAGCCCCTCGCCTTCAGAGTGGCTGTGAGGGCTTGGCCGGGGCCGCCTGCCCCAGGGAGGTCTCCCCGCTCAGCACCACGGGCTGGGTCCTGTCCCCTATGGATTAGCCCGTGGCCTTTCTCCCCTCCCGGGGAGCTGGAGCTCATTAGCCCTCTGAAAGCCGACACAGCCCACGAGCGGCCCCAGCCCCTCTCTGCTAATCAGAGACAGGCAGGACCCGGCGGCGGCGGGGCTGGGGAGGGAGAAGAGGGGATGCGTGGCTGCTTCCTGCCCCGGGCGCAGTCCTGGGGACAGACCCTCCAGGGCAGTGCCAAATCTGACCCATCGGGGAAACCAGGGAGCTCTGGGTGACTTAGGAGCCGGGGTGAGGGAAGGATGGTGCGGAGAGATGGGGCCTGATCGCCCCCCCCCTCGCCCAGGAGGGACGGGCCCCTGCGATTCCCCGCTGGGAGTGGTGCTGGCACCGGCCGCAGTCCCTGCGAGTGGTATCGAGCGGGGTCCCCGCGGGTGGCAGTGAGCGGGGTCCCCGCTGGCGTGTGCCGGGGCAGGGCCGGGATGAGGCTGCTCCCGAGCCCAGCCCGCCAGCCCAGCAGCTGGGGCGAAGCCCGTGTCCCTGGCTCTGGAACAGCGGCAGCGCCTGCGCCTCGCTCGTGGCCTCTCCGGGGAGGAAAGGAATGTGTGTGTGTGTGTGTGAGGGAGGGAGGGGGGCACACAACTTTCAGCAAATTGAGCTGGAATTTTCAAATTCTCCATCCCCTGCAGCCGCTGAAAACGCCGCTTTTTTACTTCCCACCCCCTTCCCCTCCTCCTCCGCGTTGTTGCGTTTGGCTTTTTTTTTTTTAATTTTATTTTTAAATTACTTTATTATTTTGGATCTTTTCGTAAGTCGCGCTCCCCGTCCGCACCCGCCCGCTCGGCGGCCGCGGGGCGACTCCGGCAGGGCTGGGGCTCGCCTTTGCCTGCCCGCCCGCCCGCCTGCCTGGCTTTTTTGCAGGGCTGCTGGGAGTTGTGAAGGCGTGTGAGAATCCTGGGAGCTGGTGATGTCAGACCGCTTGGGTCATTTGAAGGTTAGCAGCCTGGGAAGGGTTCACGGAAAGTTCACTCGCATATATTAGGCAATTCAATCTTTCATTCCCTGTGACACAAGTAGTAGGAAGTGAGCTGTTCAGAGGCAGAAGCATCTATTCACGGCCGAGGGGGATCCCGCGCCTCCACCGGAGCTGTTTTATCCCGGGGAGGTGGGCGATTGGCACGGCGTGGGACGCGGCACACACCCGGCGAGCGCCTCGGGAGCTGGACTGACTCTCAAGAAATTTTGGGGGGAAATTGATGGTAGCTAAAACTTGGAATGCGGCTCGCATCCCCCCATCTTGCTGGATTGGCTGGGCAGCCTGGAAAATGGTAAATGATCATTTGGATCAATTACAGGCTTTTAGCTGTGTTGTCTGTCATAATTCATGATTCTGGTCTGGGAAAAAGACCAACAGCCTACGTGCCAAAAAAGGGGCAGAGTTTGATGGAGTTGGGTGTACTTTTATGTGCCATTTTCCTCCACACCTAGAGGAAAGCACTTTTGCAGGCATTCTGTGCAGGGGGAATCATGTTTGACTGTATGGACGTTCTAGCAGTGAGCCCTGCTCAGATGCTGGATTTCTACACTGCGAGTCCGTCTTCCTGCATGCTCCAGGAGAAGGCTCTCAAAGCATGCTTCAGTGGATTGGCACAAACAGAGTGGCAACACCGGCACAGTGCTCAATGTAGGTCCCAACTGTTCTTTTTCCACTTTAAAGCAATTACTATTATTATAATTGTTGTTGTTGTTATTTATTTAATTTATTTACTTGCATGTATTTAAAAAAGAAAGACCGGTAATTAAGTGCAGAGGTAATGAGGGGTGGGGTGAGTTTTTGTGCAAAATGTGGTTTGCAAGCTATTTTTTTCTCCTTTTGGCAAGAAAGGAAAGAGGAAAGAAGCACCGGACTTCTTTCTGTTTATCCCTTCTCATGTGGCATATTGATCCTAACAACAGTTGTGGAGCCAAACAGGAACACATAAAATCGTAATGTAATACAGCAAATACTTGCAAAACTCCAACCAGTGAAAGACGAATTTACATAACATCTCTGTGGTAGCTTTTCCCCCCCCCTCCTTAATCTAATTTTGTAGCACATTTGCTAATCAGGATGCATGTTGTC
This sequence comes from Melozone crissalis, assembly GCF_028551555.1. Lineage (NCBI taxonomy): Eukaryota > Metazoa > Chordata > Aves > Passeriformes > Passerellidae > Melozone > Melozone crissalis. The sequence continues at coordinate 39,584,550 of NW_026535794.1, forward strand.
TTGAAGTGAATTTTAGCAGAACAGCCAAGCAATTAAAATGTTGATCTCTACAGTTCTTGCAAAGATGTGGAATTGCAGTGGGTAGGTTGCCATTCCAAAAATCAGACAGTAGTTATAAGTTCCCGAAGAAAAGGCAATATTTCTTTGTACTGACCTTGCTGCCACCTTTCTTCTTCACTTTGTTGCTCTAAGAAGTTGCTGTTTTGCTAGAAAACTACTTACTGTGAACACCCTTTGAGTTTAACCATCAATTATTTCTATACCTTGAGATTCAGACAGCGATGCACTGTTAACAGAGGAGTGAGAGTTAGTGGTAGCACACTCCTGAAAATGCGTTACTGTGTTACAGGGTCTTGATTTGTTGCTGAAATATACAGATGATAAACAATAGCAGTATTTTAACACTTCAGTTTCAAGTTTGAGAAATGACAAAAAGTGCCAGAAAACATCACCTTATACTATGCTTAAAAGCTTGCAGGATGCTTCACTGCTCTGACAGTGATTTAGATAAATGACTTGGCTATCTATCAAAATGTTTTTAGCACACTCTCGAACACTTCAGTACACCATTAACTGTATAATGCTGTTGGAAATTTCTGTTTTGCGGTATGTTAAAAAGTTAACTAGGAATTAGAGGAGTTCTTTCTTCGACATTTCAAAGGGGTGGAGTAGGTAATTGAAAAATAAATTTAAGGGTGTTGGGTGAAATAGTGTGTTTCACTCGGCTCAAAAGTTTTCAGACACCATATGACATTTGTGTGGGTTGAGTAATGAAAACAGAATTGTAAAAATCAGTGACTAGCGGCCTACAACACTGCAAATGTTTTGATGTCTTTACAATTAGAAGGAGACTGCAAAGTTCAGCATGGGATATTTATTTTTTTCGCACTGTTTTCAAAATGCTTCAAACAAAATATGAAACAAAGCTTTTACTTCAAAATAGTGTTACTAGCTATGGGAGAGCTTCAGTTAGCAAAAACAGAAATCCAAACCAGATGTTTTACTAAAAATGCTTTTTCCTCCTTTCATGGTTTAAACTTCAGTATAACTTCAGTGGTGATATTGCGGAAACTTGGAATTAAATAAACTTTCCTGGAGTAGGAGGCATATATACTGTCGTAAAAAGCTTACACTTGCAAAATATTCTTTAAATAACTCCTGGCTTTAAAATGTCCTGCTCTTTCTCTTGTACGTTGCTAATACCTAGAAGCAGGATTCTTAAAAACAAAATATATGGTGTTTGTTCTTGGGCAAGTTAAACACAGGATTACCCTTATCAGAATGGAATGAGTGGTAAATATGTCATTTGCCTAGGGCCTATGATAAGAGACAAGTGTTGATAACAGGAAAGTTTAGCTAATCAAAGAAACTCATATTAACAAGAGTAAATAAAAATACTGGAAAATTCGTTCAGGAATCCAGTCTTGTAACTTCGTAAGCAGTAGGATTAATCTTCACTTCATGGGAATTTAGAATCGGGTCGAAACCTGGATCATGGTACAGTGGCTATAAATTGAACCGTGAAAGTTAATGGTATAGAAATGTGGAAAAACAATTTAGAGTCCAAATTAAGATTTCTGTTTGAAACCTTAGAGCAAATTTTGTTTTCAGTTTTGACGAAAGTGTACGCAGTTTATGCATGAGTAAATATATAAGCGGATTATGAAATACTAAAATTCTCTCAAAGGTTAAGATTTTTATCTTACATCTCATGAAAATATGACAGAACTAGAAATTTTGTGGTCCAGAAAGCTTTTAATAGTTTAAAGGTTGCTCCACTGCTTATAAATGTAAAAATAGCAATGTTCAATTCTAACTCTAGCATTTCCTGATTCTCCATTTTTACGAAGACCTCTCTGACTTGATGTAATGTAATAATAATCAAATTTTGTGATTGTTCGAAGTGTGATAGGCTTTTTTTGGTCTAATTTGTTGTTTAATTTTTGGCTCTGCAAAAAGAAATCCAAGCCAGTACACCTGCAGCCATTGCCTTAGGCCTTAGAAATATTGCTTTGATAGAGACGTGATTGTAGAGTAAAAGGTAAATGGTTGTTGAGGGAATAGTACATGGATAGTGCAAGCTCAGAGTAGGCCAGTAACAATCCCAGACAGCATCAGGGTTTCAACTGAAATGCTGGTGAAATTGGCCATTGCAGGGTTTAGGGCAGAATGCTGTAGGTCTCCAACTTCAGCACATCTTCCGTACGTTAATCCTGTTACAATTCACTAAGCTAGTGCACTCCTGCAGCATCATGAATTTTCTAGTCCATGAGGGTCTGCAAAGTAAAAATAGAGGATAAGACACAACCCTAACATGACCTTAACTTGTGTGGTATTTTTTTTCCTCTCCCCTGTGGGAGGAAAAACCTGCCCTGGGTTTGCAACACAACTGTTAGCCACTGCGTATTGCACGGTGTGTTACAAGACTACAAAAAGCCCCCCTAAATTTGCACTCATATGAGTTTATGCTCTATGTGATTCTGGTTATATTGTTGTAGATTTACAATGAGATTATTTGTTTGCAAACAGAATTGTGGACTCAGAAATAAGACTAGAACCAACTGCACTTTTAATCGTAATTCGTTCTCACACATTTTGTCGTAAGATAAAAATCAGGTTCGTGTAATTAAATTAGACAAGGATAGTTCTTAAGAGGACAAAAGAGTTAAGATTGTAAGAATGAGTAATTTATAATTTTTTAAATAAATTAGAATATTCTGCTCCCTCATAGTGCAGTGGCAGCAAATACTGAGAGAAAACCAATAACTTTGGGTGAAACATGAGCTAACTAAATACTGAGGAGGTGGGAACAGGACAGGTCCTGAGAGAAGAGCTGCAAAGAATGGAGATCTGACCTTGGAAAAGCCTATTAAAAAAGTCTTCATTAGTCTTCATTAATTAAACAGGCAAAAAACAAATGAACAGGCCCAAAACAAGAGTAAGTTTGTTTGGCATTATGTAGTGTTTCAGCTAATTATATCAAGTAGATGACTACTGCCTACTGCATTTCCTTAGGGTTAGAAGCATAAAAAATTTGATGAAGTCAAAAGCTGTGGACATGGCAGCAGAACACACTGGGATGTTGAGGCTCACATAGGTGTTGAGGCTGCACTTTTATTACAGTTTGGTAGGAAGGGTTTGCCTTGACAGGAGCTAGTAGGTATTAACTTTCAGAAAGTTCATGAAGATGGGACTCCCAAAAGCATCCATTTTCCTTCAAAATTCTGGATTATTGCAGTGTTTGGGTTAGGTTCCCATTCCCTGCAAGCACTGGAAACATCTGTGCAAAAAAAAAAAAAAAAAAAAAAAAAAAGCTCACTACTTTATTTTCTTTCATCTTTCTGAATTAAAAAACAAACATTTTGAAGTGAAGGACTTGTAATCTGCATTCCCAAGTATCAAATTGCTGCAGGTGTGTTTGCTAGTGCCCAGAAGGCAAGATCTGTTTGAACCAGGTTATTTTCTTTGAAGTTCATCTATAAACTTTACAGCTAAATGGCTAGGACTGATTTGCTTAGGGATAGAGCCTTTGTTTAAATTTTTATACGTGTCGCTTAATGCTCTGAAATATGTGATGAAAAAAATGTTTGTTTCTGATCCACTTCATTTAAAAAAAAAATTGTGTGGGGTATTTTTCTTCCAAAATAACTGAAAGGGGAAAACTATTCTCCACGTAGACTGTGATGCAGTTAGCCTGATTCGGCTGCTGGCACAGGAAAACCCTAATGGACACGCACCGCTGTCAAAAACTCCTGCAGACAAAAATGATGAGAGGCTTTCGCTGGTGAAGTCAGGGTGGGATAAGCTCGGAGGAAAAGCAATGTATCTTTGGGTGACTCCCTGTTTGCCTAATGAGTCTGTGCAGCAAAGGTGCAACTTGTCAGAACAAAGCCAGGCTTCTGAGGCGATGCCTTCAAGAGGGTTACGGTGAAGTTAAGGAGTTGAAAGAGGGAGATAGTGTTTCAGACAGCGAAGTTAGTCATCCTCACATCCAGTTAAATCCCTACTTACTGCTGAGCGGGTTTTTGTTAACCATGTGTGCGTCACGCCAGCCCCGCAGCCCGGCCAAGCCGAGGGGCTTCGCTCGGGGCAGCGAGGCGCCCTGCTCGGCGGATTACGGTCCCACCTCCCCGAAACACGCCGAGCGACTGGTTTTGCTCAGGTCTAATTTATATACCGCCCTTTACGCGGCCGATGAAGTGCGGCTGTGTTACACAGCCAGCATTTAGATTTGGGAGCGGGGCTGTGAAAGGGACATTGTGCTCGCAGGGACTGCTGTCTGCCGCGGTCGGCCACGCTGTGCCCCGTCCTATTGAGACCTCAAAAGCAGAGCACAGCTGTGATGAGTTTCCAGATCTGTTTGGCCGTGGGGACCGGCCCTGGTATGCGTGCGAGCCGGGGGGAGCATCCCTCTCCTGCCTGGGGGGCTGGCAGCAGCTTCTGAGCACTGAATTTACAGGGGCGGGCGGCTGGGGCCAAATTAGTTGTGGTTTCAGAGGGCTTTCCAGAGCTTTGCTGGGCTGTAGCACGCAGCCCCATGAGGAAGGATATCAGTTGATGTATAAAATGGCCAAGGAACTTCGGTAAATAGACTTTACCCTTCAAATCCAGAGGTCCTGGCAGCGGCTGTGCGGGAGGGTGGGGTTGTACTTTTCCCCTTCCTGTACTTGGACACTTTTGATTATCCAGACTTTCTGGGGCTGAGCAGGGCTGCCTAATAACAAAGCCTGCATAATATAATTGCCTAAATAGGCCTATTGTCCTTTTCAAGTCACTGTGCTGTGAAATCTTTCAACTTTTTGCTGAAAATGTTGCATCTAACATTTAGATGGCTTAGTGGCTGCAGTGAGGAGGGGATCCCTTACCCTCATTTCTCATTGCCCAGTGGTTGAGAAGCTGATTATATTCCTGCCCCCTATTGATGTTTACTCCTTTTGGGAGGCAAATATTTTAGCCCCTTCTGGCAGGATAAACTGCCAAAAGTAATAGGCCTGGAAATACAAAGCTATGATTGATTTTGACCTTTGCTCGTGTGCATGAAGTCTGTCCCCATGCACTGTGACCCATGCCACTTCTTGCTGAAATCCAAGCCCTTTCAAACCAAACGGAACCACCAAAATACAAGCCTCAAAATGCTCAAAACTATTCTAAAGTAACAGAATAATAATTTTCTCTGTGCTTCAGGAAAAATATAGACAGGAGGGTAACAAAACTGGATTTTCTAGCAGGCAAACAAGGAGTAATGTCTTACCGCTGCCACCTTTTTATGAGAACCATATTCCAGTTATAAAAGAAACCAACTGATATAATGTGGAAATGATTCTGTGCAGTTTTTTGGTCACAGTAATCTTAGCTATTCCTCCTAACTGTAATCTGTAAACAACTTGCATCCAAAACCGTGGGTTTTAAACTGTCTTCTTAAAAACAATCTAATGTCTGGGATTTAATTAATTTGTCGTTGCATGAGCAAATGTGTTTCAAAAGTTAAGAATGTCAGAAACAGTAGCCTAAAGTTAGCATCCTAAATTCACATTTCATGGCTTCATTTCCAAATATGCTGAGCATCTAGGAGCTCCCTCAGCACTTTTTAAAGCAGGCCATATATTTGAATGATCAAATACTATTTAAAACCTTCATTTAATATTAAAAGTGTTTACAGGACTGTTCCACTTCCCCCAAACATGAAAAAGTAATTCAGTGACAGTGTTCCCAACATCAACAGTGAAAATAGAGACACTTATATGACAAAGTAGGACTTGCTTATAAAAATATATTACTCTCTTTCCATAAATTTACAAATTAACTGAGTTTTTTTCCTTCTATTTTGTCTGACACACATGTTTCTCTGATTCTCTGTTTGCTTCTCTGCAATAAAGTCTGCTCAGCAGATATTAATTGTGGTATAGATTTTAATAGCTAGATTATCTTCTTCATATACTCACTTATTTGCAGCTGCTCAGGATTGCTTTCCCAGTGGCAGCGAATTAATATGACTTTGGTCTCTGTGCATTTTGCTTATTTGAGGGGGAGGGAGGAGGGGAAATCTAGCTTTCTTCAGCTCATTTTAGTAATCTGAATAGGAGTGTAGAACTTGCATCATGTGACAGGTCAGCTCACCAGCATGGGGTCCCTGTGTGAGAACCTCCCTTGTACATGACAATCTGATAAGGATATCATGTGGTTTAGAAACACATTCCCACAATGTTCACTTCTTTGTCCCTTTATTTGGGAGTGGGTAGGAAAAAAGACTTTTAACAAACTAGTGCTAGCCCTTATATAACTGACCCCACTTTCTTTTAGTGTTCTGTTTGAGCCTTGAATCTTCTTCAAATACTTTTGTTAAGAGAGATGGAAATATAATCCAGCAAGTCTGTGTTAAAGAATCCTAGACACAAAGTATATAATATACCTTCTGTTCCCCTTGGACAAGGTGATTTTTCTTTCCCCTGCTTATACCATATATAAACTGAATATTATAAAACTATGTAAGTTAAATATACACATACGGGCTACACTTGTATAGGTTTAATAGGTTAAAGCTTGAATGAGTATTTATAAATTCTCAGAGTGCTCTGGATCTTCACTGCCAAGGACATGATTTTAGAGTCCATCCATAATTTGGAAGGATTTCCGTTTTATGCACTTTCAGTGACTTACATTCTACCCTCTAAGTGCATCCCCTAAGAAAAAAAGCAGAGAAATGTCTTTCAACAAAGAGATTTTTTTAGCACAGCTTAGTTTCTTTTAATGGTTTGGAGGATCTCTTTCCATTGAACCATAATATTTTTCTCTAGGCTCACATTGTATTTTTAGCAAGGATCTTTGAACAATAAAATGACAAATTAAGGATGTCTTTGTCTTTTACAGCCTTATCTAGTGAAGCACTTAAATGCACTCAACCCTCCACCCTCAGTTTTAGTAGAGAGTTTGAGAGACAGAATGGATGTATGAGTGAGCCTTTGGTGTATTTGTGTACTGGTACTTTTAGGAAATAGCAGTAAAAGTTCATGTCACTGTGCTGGATATTCAGCACAATGAACATCCAGCATCTTATAAAGAAAAAAGGATCAGTCTTCTTTTAAAGATGCATTGCAGAGGTGTGGAACAATCAAGCAGGTTGACCAGTGTTGCACCAACTGGAGACAAAAAGCACAGCTTGATTTAACACAGATTTCTTTCAGTGGGTCCTTTGATTATAGAAAGCCATTTGTGCCTGTAAGATAGAAAGAATGGAAGAAATGGTTCAATTACCGCTTCCCAAAACCAAAACACAACCCCCCCTCAAAAAAAAAAAAAAATCAACAAAGCAAACCAAAAGAAAACCAACCAAAAAAAAATTCCCCACCCCACCAATACAGTTAAAGAACCCAAAAAGTCTCTTGAATTCTCTGCTTTTATTTATTTTTTAATCTGAATGCTGCTTGAGGTAATTCCTGAAGTGGCCATTAAACCTCTCTGCTGGTCCCCTCTGCCAGGCTGGCTGATGACACAGCAGCACATCATACAGAGGTGTGCATCTCATCTCCTACGAGAGCTCCTTCATCTTCCAGTCCTGTACCAGCATCCCTCCTCTGCCAGCTGGTGACTGATACCAAGAGGATTTCTGGGTTCTTGCATGATAAGTGAATGTAACATCATCTGAGTTGATTCAAGTATTTCAGTTGTTCACAAATACCAACTGGGGGCAGAGGTGTTCAGACACAGAACAGCTGTGACCTGGCTTTTGGGGGTCTCAGAGCCTCCAGCACATTTTCTCAGGGACTGGCCGTGGGCAGAGCCCGGGGCAGGAAACAGGCTCCTCTGCCACTTTAATTCCTCATCTTCTCAAAAACTCACGAGAGGACCAGGGTTGCCTGTCTTTCCAAGACTGAACGTTCACTCTCTCATGAAGAAAAAGGAGTTGGAAAACTGTGTCACAGTGCCATCTGGCGATACCTGACACCCGGACCTCCCCTTGGGCAAGGGATGCGGATCTGCAGGCAGATGCTTCCCCCAGGACCTCGGTTTAGGGACAGGAAAACGTCTGTGCCCCCAAAAGCTTGCCCCTCTCTAGGGATTTTGGACTCCTCTCCGAGTTGCTCTAATCAGAGGTCCTAACATCTCATCAAACTTTCCCTCCTTCACAGAGATCCACCCTCACTGATCTACCAGCCTGAGGGTTTTGGCTTAGGGCACGAGTGAAAGGACTGGCTAAAATGCCAGGCATGGGTGAACTTTCTTATTGTTAAGATCAGGTCCTGAGCTTGGGGGTTCTTTCTTTGGTTTTAAGCCATTGTTCATACTCCTGTCTTTCAACTTTTGGTCTGAGGAGGTTTTTTCTTTTTCCCCTCGTCTTGCAGAGTAATCCTTAGCATTGCTGTGTTGTTAGCATAGTTCTTTTCATTCAGCTGAGGAAGAAATTTCATTAGTTGCTGGGTGAGGGTGTATGTCAAATCCTCCTTAGAGGTTAGCTGGAAAGTCTTGGACTTTCTAAAGATCTTTGTGATTTCACTCCACACTTTGAACACTAAGGTGTAAAGTGCAGAACAAATGGCAAATCACCTATGTCTTTCAGTGTCTTTGATCAGGGCAAGCTGCTTTTCCCAAGTCTTCATTCCCTAGTGAACCTCTGCCTTCCTCTCTCCGTTTGGAGAGCACATTCCAGCTGTGTTTTTCTAGTTGCACATACAGTCACATGTTATGCAGGTTAGGCATGTGAACTGCTCATCTTTCTATGCTTTGTGCCTATTGCCACATTCAGTTCTCTGACACCACACCAAGAAGGATCCATTATCTCCCTGAAGTTTTGAAAAGAAGCCTTCAGCTGCCTGCAAGAAGTCAGAGCTGACTCATATCCTCCTGTGGTTTTTTTTTTTTCCTCTTCCTTATCCGAATCCTTTCCTTTCTCTGTGTTTTGGTGAGGTCCTGCAAGACTTCTGTGGTTAAAGCAGGAGCTGTGTGTTAGGATGCACTGCATGTCTGGAGGCAGTTTGGGCAAATAGCTGTTCCCTTCTCCCTGAAATGGAGTCCATTAGGAACACTGCAATTTTTCACCTTCACCAAAATGTGAAAGCAGAGCTCAGATACAGCGTGGTACACTGGCATTGCCCAGCAGTACTGTGTTTGGTATGCTTTTGCTAACTTGAATTTCTGTGCAGAAGAAGAAAATACTCTGAGAAAAAGAGGTTAGGAAGGAATGACGCAATCAAATGAGATTAAATCAGAGTATTGGTTTCCTTGGAACACATATTTGGCTTTTTATCAACAATCTTTTCCCCATTTTTCAAATAAACACATATTTTCACATGATAACTCTATTTGAAATATTAATCCTTCCAGGGCTGCGTTACCTTTGTTTCTTCTTCAAAGTCCATTACTATGAAAAGGTTGCTGTTCCTTAGGCTGTTTCAGCTTCAAAAGAATTTCAGGGCCTGGTCTATTGGAAAGCTTGGGGGTATAATTAGTGAAAATGGAAATAGATGCAAGAGAAATTTAGTTCCTGATGTTTTAATTTAGTGTGGTACTACCATGTGTTGTTGAAGAGGATTCTTAAAGGCAAACATAATTATTTCATTATGGTCTTCGGTTTGCTTTCATTGGTCTTAATGACAAGAAGCTGTATAAGGAGTCATACATTTTAATTAGACCTTCTTATATTTACATCAGATAAATAACAAATAATTGATGAAAAACAAGTCTTCTGAATGGATGATTTCACACAGAGCTCTGGTTACATTTTAATGATAAAATATTTCTCTTATTGTTTTGCATTTTAATTATGTAGCATTACTACTTTAGCAGAAATCTCAAAATACTGTTATTTCCATCCATATAATTAGACTCACAATTTATTTCTATAAATTTATAAAAATTCTGAAGAGAGAAGGTGTTTTTCTACATATATACCTGAAAATCAATTTCCATTAATTTCCTAGATATTTTTTTTGTGATAATCTCCAGTAAAAGCTAGTTGGAAAAGGAGTCAGAGCTTTTCCTTTGTCTTCAGTTATCTATAATAATTGATAGGCAATTGTGTATCAATTATCTATATGAACAAGTCCTGCCATGATTAACAACCCAAAACTCCTATAGAGTTTGAGGAGTAGGAAATTGTAGGACTAGTAGTGGAATTTTCTGAGGAAAACTTGGGTTTTCGTTGAGTTACATTGAAAGTTTTATTCCTTTGAAAATCCTACCAATGCATTTTTACAATGGTGTGTGTACTTCTGTGTGCATTTAAAATACCTGCTCTTAATTTCCTTTACCCCCTTTATTGGACACTAATACCAAGAGAAATTATTTTAGAGTCTTGCTATTTACAAGAGTTTTTCCTGCTTGCAAGCTCTTCAGCATTTCATTTTAGTAACAAAATATATTTCACATGATTCATTCCTCAGAGTATAACAAACACTAATTGTTGTTATTGATTTTAAATTTCACAACCATTACAAGTAACCCAGATGAGTGGCAGATAAAGAGTAATAATCCATGGAGTTCTGGAAGTGTTTCATGTTTGTCTGTAGTACTTTAAGTGATCAATAGTAACTGCCCCATTGAAACTAACTGCTATATCAAATAACAGTAAATCAAATGAATGTGCTTACAGATTATTTATTGAAAGCTCTAATTGTTCACTGGGGCCCTGCTTATCTCAGGAAACAATAGAAGCCAGTGATCAGGCAAACTGGTTTGCAAATGCTGGGGGTGCCATGAAACAGCAGGGTCTCCCTGTTCCTGGGTGGTATGAGAGCTTTCCAAAATGTGCCCCTGTCCCACTGGGATTGTCTGGTCCCAGGGTAAGGTTGTGAGAAGTGAGTCTTCTCAGACAGCATCCCTTGAGCTTACAGGTTACACTTTGTTAAAAATTGCTGGCTTTATAGGTTGTCATCTTTGGATGTCAAACTTGTGTCTGGTGAGTAAAGTGTGGGAAAAGAACTGAGAAGATTTTCCAAAATTTCTGACAAGTCTGTGTAATGAAAAGCACAACAGGATCAGACCTTAGAATGGGAAGTAATGGAAAGCATATTGAACTTACTCTGTGGAAAGCTTGCCTAGTTTATATTACAGTTTGAGGCAACTCTGTGCAGCTGTGCAGTTGTCAGACTTGTGCAAATACTAAGAAATTAAAAGCAGTGATTTCTAACCAGCAACCCTCCACCGCTGATTTCACTAATTCCTTAAAATGGCTGCTCTGCCTTGTCACAGTAACTCACTGGAATAGAAGTGCCATAGTTTGGAAGTTTTCTGGAGCTTCAAGTGAAATGGGTAGTCTTACAGACAGTTTCACAGCTATCTCCATTTTTAATAGCCTTGGTGTGTTGGCAATAATACTTTGCTGTTTCTTCAGAATCCTCTGGGTATTGGCAGAGGCACTAAAGCAGTCCTTCAGAAAGTTTAGATAGATTGCATTGAATGAACCGTGACAACTGGAAAAGCATTTGTAAACATTAGCCTAATTTATCAGGAAAATAATGGCCCAAATCTCTCAAACATGGCAGGAAAAGGGACTTTTTCCCCCTAAAAAAAGGTATCTTTTATGAAACATAATTATATGCTTATTGTAGTAGTGAGTGTTCATAATATAGACATTTTAAAATTATTAGAGCACAGTGACCAGAGATTTTCTGGATTTTAACCTCATAAGGGAAAAGTAGCTTCACTTTTTCAGAGTATGTTTTGCCTTAAGTTTCTTGGGACATCAGCTATTAAGACTGAGTGTTGGTTTTTCAGGTCTTCGGAAACAGAGTACTTTCTTTTTGTCATATTCTATATAAAGTATGCCTGATGTTATAAAGTATGCCTGCTGAAGTTAGGTGTTGGATAAGAAAGACCAGGTGACTGGGAAATACTGTTAGCACATATGTGTTTTCCTGAAGTACAGTGTGTGCATATTTTTTCACTTCTGAGTGAGAATAGTAACGACAGAAAACATACAGGTAAAATTATGAACATTCCTCATTCCAATGGTTTAATAGGAAAATCTACTGCAGGTAGAGAATAGGAAAACAGACTATTGGGAAATGTGCCCTGCAGTCATGGATCTTGTCTCCAGGCTCTTGTGGATGTCTTATTTTATCGATCTTAGATCTTCTAGGCAGAATGAGGAAGTGTGCTCTGAGCCACAATCAAGACAACTGCTACCAGTTGGCTCTGGGATACCACACTCCTTCCCAGATTTCAGCTTTTGCTCAACCTGCTGTGAGGGATGTTTTCCATGTTAACTGCACTAATGGAAAATTACAAGTAAAAAAAACCAAAAAACAAAAAAATCCTAAAAACCAGATCAAAATATTTTATGAACTCAATGTCAAGGTGCTGTGAATTACAAGGAAAGGAAATTTGTTAGTGTCTTAGTTTTCATGTTACCTTCCCCACTGTGTTGCCATTTTTAGTCTGGCAGGTACTAATTCAATTCAAAAATACTGAAATTCCACTCAGGTGAGCATTACAGCTTGGTAAACTCTATATTTCATTTGCTCTCTCAAAAGATAGTGACAAAGTTCTTAACTATTCATAAACTGGGATTACTTACATTAGCATCAGAAATGTAGGGGTGAGCTGCTCTTAGTTCTGCACTGTCCTAGTCTGGCAGGCTGAGGGGATGAAGGAGGACAGAGTATGTCCCTGGTTTGGTCTTAGATGTTGCAAATGTACGTGTGCTGGAGGATGTTAGAAAGGTCAAGTTTTGGTCTGACTGTCCTACTTGCAGATAAGCTCAAGTGATGAAAGCCATATTTTTCCTGTTATTGTGTCATGCCTAAATGGAAATAATGGATTGTTTTAATTATAAGCCCACAGAGCAGCAACGTGGGTGCAATTAGGCTAGTGTAAGGAATAATCTCAACACTTGGAAAGGGAGCTACATGGATGTAAAACATCCATGTGCAAGCAAGGATAGCACAGGGGCTCACTGCAGTGAGGCTGGGGTGTGGGAGACGTGTACTGGGATATCTGCCTGGTTTGAGGAGCTACCTTTGCTCCTCCCAGTCTACACACTGCCCTGTCCTCTTGCAGCAGGCTGATGCTGAACAGCAGCAGGAAACTCATGGCTCCATTTCATGGCCTGAGCCTTGCCAGCTTCAGCAAATGGCCCTGGGCTGCAGGGGCATGGCTGGGGAGCTGGAAGCGTGCTCCTCCCCTCTTCCCTCTGCCAGAGTGTTGGCAACCTCTGGGAAAGGGCCAAGGGGTGGCTGCCTGGGGAGTGCTGGTTCAGCAGGTTTCATCTCAGCTTCGTTGTGCCATGAAACCTTACTTGATAAGGAATCATACCTCTGGGTGGCACAATGCCAAACAAAGGTCTGCAGCCTGAGAGGGCCTGAGAGTGAGATCCCGAGCAAGGAGATATAAAGGTTCACAGTTGTCCACTGCCTTGGAAAAAAGGCGAGTGCTGTGTGATGGGGCTGTCAAAGAAAAATAAGGAATTGGACATCCTTTTCAAAGGAAATCAAAACTTAGAATTAGCAAAGCAATAAAAGCCTTCTAAAGTGAAAGCTGGAAACAATACATTTTTAATAAAATGGGCAGTTACTCTAATTGCTGAACCCCTACTGTTCAATTTCTTTTAGTGCCCTTATTCATTAAATTCAGCATACTTACACTTATTATTTACAGATGTATGCGTTTTAACTTGTTTATAGAAACCATGCCTTGCAGAAAGCTGTGGATGGTATAATGCTAATTTGTGTTTATTGCTGCCTATAATATGCAATTTTAAAAACAATTAAAGATAGCGGTGGAGCTCATCATTGGAGCCAACCTCCAACTGCCCATGAAAAGTAAAATATTGGCACCGTGTGCTGCCTTAAAAGGTTATAGGCCATTTGTAGTGAGTTGATAACCTACCCATTAATGAAGAATTTACCTGTTCTTAAGGATTTTAAGCTCAGCAGTCTAGTTTCTAGGTAATGTTCTAATGTATCCCATTTAAACATATGTGATGGAGTTCATAATTGCCCTTGTAAATGGGTATAGAAAGGAGGGTATATAAATCAATTAGTGATATCCAGCAGTGTGGCTGTAATACAAATTAATTGTAATGATAAGCATTTTAACTGCTACTCTGCTAACTTGAAGTAGTTTTGATCACTGAATTGGCTCTTGTTGAGTCACTCTATTAATTTTAAGATTTGAAAGCACTTTAAGATCAAAATGTTCTGAACTAATGGTCCTAAAATTTGAGAAATGAAATGATATGTAAAATATTACACAGCAAGTCAGTTTTATGGCATTTCCAAAGAGAGCACAATAGTTTTATTTTGTCCATGTGGTACTGAACAACTGTGTAATAGTATTACATGATTAAAGATATTAAAACACTCCTTTTCTTGCTGGATTCAAGCCACAGCAAAAAGCCCTGATGAATAGTGTTATAAGACATGTTGAACATACAGAAAATAAAAAATTTATTTGGCAGACAAAGTAATACCAAAAACTAATACCAACTTGGATAGGAGGTGAGTTCTGAAGAATAAAATCATTCCTTTAGAATAATACTCTGAGTTATTCTGTTTCAGTGCTTGAAAAGACTTAAAAATAAAAATCCTCAAAACACTATAAAACATTTAATAACTATAAATGGAGACTTTATGACTTACTAAAATATCTGGATGTAGAGATTATAGCAACTATTTCATTGCCCTTGCAATTTTCATTTCTTACTGATGATAGTGGATCTGGGTTTTCTCCCATTTATGTTTGCAAGAGTCTTTTTTTGGAATTAGTGGAGTAGCAGCACCGTAAAACATAGCTGAAGAAAAGAATCAGACCCCTTTTATTTTTAAGTGTTTCTTTCCTTACAGTGGGCCTTTTCTTAAAATTTTTGATCCTATAGGGAAAGCACTGAATTTGTTACATCACATTTGTATCAGTAGGCCACAGAAATAAGCTTATTTTTCATAAAGAATAAGAGGTCAGAGTTCTCACCTTCTCTACATTTGTGCCTCTTCTTTGCCTATGCCGCTTTATTTCTCATAAAGATCTGACCATAGGAATTCACAGGTAAAGCAGCCAGGGTGTGAATTGTAAGAAAATTTCATTTCAGAGGACAATCTAACTTCACGCAGATGATGGCACAATTATGTTGTTTTTTTTTTTTTAAGGAAGATCCTATTTTTCAGTTTTGCAGTAATGCAGAATTTTCACTTGAGACTGATGTGGTTTTGCATGGTAATGGACAGGCAGAAAATCACCGACCTGAAAAAACCACAGAGCTAGCATCTTTCGGATGTTTTTCTTCAGTTTTCCATACGATTTATTTTTTTCATTTAACATGTTTTCTTTTTCATTTCGAAGGTAGGCTCCTAATACAAAGTGATGAGCTGCTGCCCTGTAAACTCTGCCTGCCAAAGCCTGCGGCCATGCTGTCTCTACTCTTACTTTCACCCCAGCTCACTCACGGTGCCTGCCTGGCCATTTATTTAGCGAAAGACGCTCCTGTTCTCAGTTACTAGCACGTCATTAAGTCTCGCTGTCTTGAGAGTAACACAGGTATAACCAGATGCAGTTCTTGGCCCTGATATAATTAATCCTGACAAGCTTTCTGCTTTCCACGTTTGCTCAGGTGTAAATACATCTCTGTGGCTATACGGACACATAAACCCAAATGTAAAACTGCTTTGCTGACATAACTGTTAAAAAAAAAAAATCAGCCTGAAAAGCAGTATAATTTTCTTTGAAAAGGTGATGTTAGTTATACATACTACCTCAGGGTTTAGTGGAGCTGGTGCTTGAGAACCAGAAATTGCAAACCTATGGAGCAGCTGCAGCTTCCTCGATGTCCTTTACTGCTAACTGTAGTAAATATGTGTGTAGAGAATGTACTTGCCAAAAGTTGTGGCTCTGCTGGGAGAAGTACCAAAAGTGGTTGCAGTGACAGCTCTCCCTGTGTACCTGTAGGGCACAGCAAAAAGATGCAGCAGATTCACTAAGGTTTTTTAGGGTGTTTTGTTTCAGAAATACCTGATCGTGTGTTGGTGATTTTCAGGTCATGCATAGTTAATTTATACGACTAACCTGCTAGATTCAGACTTAACGTCTGGGTGGTATGTGAGGCTTGGACAGTACAGTCAAGAGCAGAGGATTTTTTGGCAGTGCACAGTTGCTGCCTTCAGGAGAGGATTCAGGATTTCTCTCAGGCAAGTCAGTTCCCTGCTAGGGCACTCCTGTATAACTGCATATATGATGGTAGCCTTATAGAAAGCTGATTCCCAGCTGGCTGCAGAGATCAGAAAGTGAAGGCAAGGTTTCATCACCTCTCCTGAGTTCCCTACTGGCAGCAGCAGCGGCTCTTAGAGGCAGGAAGCACTCAGCCCTGTCCTGTCTCACAGTGGGCAGGTGAGTGGGGTTCACATGCAGACTTGGGGGTGCTTCAGAGCCCCTGCAATAGAGGGGCCAAGCACAGATTTAACAGAGTTCCCTGCTTTGTCATGTATCCCATATGAAACCTAGGGCAAAACATGTAAGGCTGTATTTTGAGGACACTGCTTAGTGCTGTAGACGGCTTAAAAAAAAATCTCAGTTGATTACTGCTTGCATTTTTCTAGGAATTTATGATGCAGCAAATAAAGCTCTTCCACTGTCTGTGCTTCTGTTTCCTGCCTGTAAAGTAAGAATAGCTCTTCCCTTATCTCACTTTGGTGTTACAAAGGTAAAAATATGAATGCTCATGGATTATTCACATACTGGAGTGGCAGGGACCATGCTTGTAGATCAGATAAGCAGAAGAGAGAAGGATCTTTCACACTGCTAAATATGGCAGAACCAGAAGCAGTGCTGGTGCTGCTGTGTGGCCAGGGACAGCAGGCCTGAGGAGAGTCATTCAGGGAATCTGTGCAGGAATGTCACTCTGGAAGATGTGCTGGCAGGTGGGGCTCCTGGAGTGCCTTACTAAATGCCAGCATAAAGTCAGGCGACTGAATTGCCATGTTTAACTAATGGATTGATAAAGAGGCCAAATTGTGTCATAAGAGAAAAGTATGTTTCAAAAGAATCTCTACTCTTCAATTGGCAACTGATAGAGATTATTTGGGGGAACAATAAAATCTGTGAAGTTAGCTAAGTAACAGAAATTATATTATGAAAGTAGAACAGAAAATAAACCAGAAGATAGATGCTGTTGTCATCTGACTTAGAGCAAAAAAATCTGGATAGCTCTGCTATGTTGGTAGTAGGATACTAAACTGTTTCTTGGCCATATTCACCTGGTATGAATGCAGGTTTCAAAGGGCTATACTGTTGTATGGCCAAGATCAGTATCCGCTGACTCCACTGACTTATGTTACATGACTCTGCAGGTTAACATTACAGATTTGCAATTGAAACTTGGCAATTTTGTTGATGAAAGGCATGAAGGAATATGATGCAGCTCTCTCTCTCTCCTAGTTCTAAACTGGAGAAGATGCAGCAAAGGAGTGTAAACACTTTTATTTCTTGTCAGTTGACAAATACAACTTGGTGTATACACAGCAAGGCATTTGTTGAATATGAAGCCTTTTTGTTTTTTCAAATCATACTTTAAATTTAGTCAGTGTTTTAACCTTGAAATGCTTCAATAGTTAAAATGAAAGTGCTCCAAGGACCTGCTTTGCAAGTAATGTCTCCACTCAAGGCTGAGGCCTTTCAGGGTTCATTCTTTCAAATATCTTTTGACTTGGCAGGATCATGATCATTACCATTATTTGAATTGGAGTATCACTGGAAAGTCCTGCAGCGCCAGTTACTGTACAGCACATTCTGAGGCCCTGCCCAAAATAGTGCACTGTCTAAATGCATGAGATGCAGAAGGGTGGGGGAAGAAAATACTGTCCTGATGGTATGTCTGGCTGCAGTGGAGCAATGGCTAAATTTGTACTTGGAACTTCATTAGGGGGAGGATATCAGAGCAGAGACTGTGCTTCACTGCTTCTCGTGCTCCGAGGCGAGGGCAGAGTTCAGCAGGACCCCTCTTCTCCTCGCAGATGCTGCGGGACAGAAGCCAGCTGTCCCTATCGCTCTGTGGCTGACAAGAGTTGGAGCAGCAAAAGTGCTTCAGCTTTAGAGAGCTCCTGCCAGCTCGGCTGCGCCTATCGGGGCTTGCACCTTGTCTGAGATAGTTTTGGCAGCAGCAGCCCGTGCCCTTTGCATGGCCCTTAAAGTGCCCTGGCTCTGAGACTCTTTTGGGTGACCTTGCATGCAGTTTTGTCCATTAGTCCAGTCCTTGCAGAGTGGGCTTCTGAGCTCTGTAACCTTTACCTCTTTCTAGTTCTGTTGTTATTTTAATCATACTGTATCAATCCTGAGCTGCACATAGTGGAAACCTGTTAGATACTCTATTTGCTGTTAAAGTGACAGAAAAGGATCGTTTTTGATTGGGCACCCTCAAAAAGAAACAAGGTCATGGAGTTTCATCTTCTGATGAACCTCTTGAAAGTAGAATCCCTCTTTTCAGACTAAATGCAAGCCAGTAGACTTTAAAGGGTTTCTTTGGCTTTCTTCCATAATACCACCCTTTTTTTAAGGTCAGCCTGGCAGAGATGCATGACTCGATTAAAATTAATGCTTCAAAAATTGTAACCAAGAATCGAAATAGAATACATATATTTAACATCATAGCTTTAAGGCAGATGTGTGCAGATACAAAGACATAAAGAAAAAAGAAAGCCTCAAATGTGAAAAACAAAGTTTCTTAGGTGCTTCTGAAAATCCTGGTAATAGTATCTCAGTCTGCAGTTTTTGTAGATTTTAATCCAGGTATGTTGTGTTCACTTGTGATAAAAAGCATTTCTTTTCAAACTTTGATGCATACCCAGGTCTATAAGGAAAGATTTTTGACTGTGGCACTTTGTTCTGTGTTGATTAACATTTGCACATGGCTTCCCCTGAGCCTTTTCCTCGGTCCTCCTGCCCTCAGCCCACTCCACCTCCGTGCATCCACCCCCGGGGGAAACACAAGATCCAACACAGCAAGTGCCAGTACTGAAGCAGTAGCACAACTTCTTCGCTTTGTGCTTTTATTCTTTGCAAGGGAGAAAATGGGAGTCTTCCCACAAGGGGAGACTTTGTTTTCCTCTTTCTGTTGTCTGTGATCCCCACCTGTTGTATATATGGTAAAAATATCTGGGAGTTATAACCCAGCAACAGTACGCAGCTAGAGTCATGTGTGACCGGGTCAAACACACACTCGCTGGAGGGTCATGGCCAGGTTACTAAGTCAAGGCTGGCAAGTCTCCACGATAATGTTTTCTTTCTCTCTCACTCTTTTTTTTTTTTTCTTTTTTTTCTTCTCCCCTTGTCTGTCTTCCAAACAAGAGTTTAAAAAAACCCAAACCCTCATAACAATGCAAACTATTTAGGCATGACAAATTCAAAGAAGTTTTTTATTAAAAAAAAAAAAAATGGCAGGAGGGGGCAAAGGCAATGATATTTTGGATTTAATTTTATAGTATAGTTTTATGTGGCACATGAAAGAGAGAAATTTGTATTGAAACAATTGAGACCCACTTTCCCAGTTCCTGGCTCTTTCCTGGAAGATGATTAAAAGCAGACTTTTTTTTCCAGACGAGACATAAAAATTAAATGATCTACAGTATATAGTTATTTTTTCAAATGTTTGGAGGCTTATAAATAACTTCTACAATGAAATGCACACATACAAGCAGCAGAGAATCTGGTTCTAATTACTTGTACTTTAGTTGAACTTTGGCGTTTCCTTTGACTTTCTGCCTAATGTATGTGAGCTGAGTGCCTTGCACTCCTGCAGTGAATTCACAAAAAAAAAAAAAAAAAAAGAAAAGAAAAGGCAAAAAATCCAGACTCTTGTTGGTGCCAACAAAAATGAGGGTTAACAGAATGTTTTGACCAAATGCAACACTTTGCTATTCACCCTAATTAGCTGAAATTGCGGCTTCCCACCAGGGACCCTGAGCTCAGTATTCAAAATTCCCTTGAGGCTATCCAGGAAATGCCATTTGCTTTACAACTTCTTATTCTTTTAAAACTCAACTGTCCAAAGTGTGCATTAACATGCAAGCTTAATAATCTGAGCTTCTAGGAGAACATGAAGCATTTTGCAGTGCCTGCCTGCTTCTTGTTGGTCTCAAAATAAAATACCTTCTCCATCTGTCAACACGGTTTAGCTGGCAGTAAATTAGCTCTCAGAAAGCACGCTGTGCTTTTAAAGATCTTATCTGCTACTTTATCTAACCTTTAGAAAAATTTCAGACATTTTAGGAATTGTGAAGTGACCGATTGTTTGAGAGTCCCTGTGTGCTTAAGCTGCATTCAGGTGTTGGGTGACAGCACCGAGGCTCTGTTGTCTCAGGTGAGTAGGGATCCTGAAGTGTCACATGCCATAGGACAAGAAAGCAGGGCAAGGAAACAAGTTGCATTTTTTAATCCTCTTCCCCCCCCCCCCCCCCCCCCCCCCCAAATTCTTCCTGAAGTTGTAGGACTGCTGTAAAATGTAAAAATGCTTCTTGTGGAAAAGTAACTATCCAACCCCCATCCTTTCTTTTTTTCCTTTTTGCTTGTGTAGACATGCATAGAAGAAAGCAGTTTCTGCTGTCATGCATCCATTAGCTGCCAACATGTTGCAAAAATAACACTTTATACCTGCTGAGCATGGGTTGCTACAGATGCCTGCACAGGACTTCTGCCCAGCCACTGCATACTTTTTTTCACATAAAGAATTACAAAAGCTAAATCCAAGGAAGAATAGTAAGTCAGAAACTGGAATAAGAGTCAAGTATGCCTTGAACTCAGGTTCAAGCTTCTCCAGAAAACTGCACCCCTTGCCTGTGGTCAAAAGTGAATGTGCCCAAACTGGGTTTTATTATACAAAAACACACCATCAGGACACACCCCTCTCAAAAAAAAAAATAAAACAAACTAACAAAAAAAAAAAAAAACCAAACCAATAAAAAAAAATACAAAGAAAACCCACAAAAAACCCCCCAAAAACAAAACAAACCCCAAACCTACCAACCAAAAAAAAAAAAAAAAAAACCAACTAAAAAAACAAACTCTCTAGACAGTTGTTGAGCTAATGCAAGTATAATGCAAGTATTATTTTTAGTGGCACTTGTATATGTGGGTGTTTTAGGGAGGATCTTCTGATTTCTATTGGCTCCTTCCTTATTATATACCTTTTCAAATTGTCCTGAGAAATATTCTCTAGCAGTACCTTCAACACTTCACTTGCTGACTGAGTTGTGTATTTATGAACTGAGTTGGTTGCATAATCTCTTCTGGATATCACAAGCTCCTGTTTTTTTCTACAGTGCCTGACAGACCTCTCTGGTGTGCAATACTGTTTGTGGTTGGAACACTACTATTGGATGGTGGTGCTTGTTTAGGATGAATTGATGAATAAACAGAAGTGTATTAGTATTATTCCTGAAAGGCTGCTTTCCCCAGACTGAAATCACAGAAGGATTGCAGGAGAGCAGTTGTTTTATTGAATGACACAACCTTGTTTTCCCATGGGGAGCCTAAAAACTGCCTTTTAGGTGGACCAGGAGAGTTGAATGAGCTAATACAAAACACATTGTCTGCTGGTATTGGAGTTTTAAAGCTAAAATTTTATCATTCCATAGACTCATTGGAAGCCACCATAATTCATGTACGAGCATGAAATAAGGCTAGGAATGTTTGAGGCTTCTCAAGGGCATTTGATGAATCTAACTTTAATTTAGAAGTACTAATAGATTATTGATTCAAGCAGGGTGGCTGTGCAGAGATCAATAACAGAGCACTCTCTATCTCTCTTAAATACCAAAAATTACTTTTGAAAAAAAAATGATCATTCGCATATAAGTTTTCATTAAGAAAAATCTTCATTAAAGTTTTCTTGGTGCAGTAGGAACACATAGATGCTTGCCAAGTTCAGTTTATTTAATACTGAAAAATATGACTATAGTTCTGGACATTGTCTTAATGTCACAATTTATGGAGCCATGTTATTTGACTTATTTTAGTTTTCTGTTTTTTCACAGCCTCCTTATCGTTAGATATATAAATAAATTGCAAAGGTACTTCCTTGCTTAGATCAGAGCCTTTAATACTTAACTCTAGCATTTATTTTCTTCTCAAGAAGTGTTTGTCCTTGAAGTTGATACTAGCTTAACCCAAAGTAAAAAGGCAGAGAGGGGCTCTTCTCTCACGAGTAATCAGAGGTTGCCTCATGTGATGTGATGCCCTCTGTGAATTCGGCAACACACGGGTTGACAATGAATCATGAGTTTAATACAAATGTATCATCGTTGTAATCTGAAAAATATAATGTACAGTAAATCTTGTCTAAGATTTTTCCATTGAGTAATATTCTTTAGGGCCTGCTGTTAGTACTCTGGAGATTTAGCTCTGCTGATAGTGCCTAATATTTCTGGGTAGATCTGAGTTCACAGATCCTGTCATTCCTGTATATCTGTTGAAAAGTTGGAGGGATTTATCTGAGAAGCAGCAGACGGCTAGGTGAAACATGAAAATGTATTGCACACCCACAATAAACGTGAGGAATGATGACAGCATCTCACAGAAAACTAATGCAGATGTTTTGGAAAGATGTAGTTCACATGTCTTATCTTGCATCGTAGAGCTTTCACGTCCTTGCCCTGAAAAGGGTTACTGGCTTTTCAACAGGCTCAAAACAAATGACCATCTAGAAATATTAAGGCAATAAAGGGATGTAGGTGTCATATATATAAGTAGCTTTTTCTCAGTGAGGTTTCCTGATATGCAGGTCCTAAGGTAGGTAAGGAAATGTTGCAGAGTTGTGGGTTTTTTACAGATTAAAAAAAAAGTTTGTTGTGTTAGTTTTACAGATTAAAAAAAAAGGACAACTTGTTTAGGTAATTTCCCTACAGGTCTCTCTCTCTCTTCACAGTATTTACATATATCCTGATATGTGCTGCTATCCTGCTAGGTCAGAATTGCATACTGACCTAGAAAAAGGCAAGATATTAAAAAACTCTCCCAAGATTAGGTACCAATCACAGTTTCCCTTTAAAGGCTGATATCCAACCTGCACATATGGACACTATACAATTCAATAGGCTAAAACCAGAACATGAGCTCAAAATTGTCCTTTTTGGGAGCCTGGTAAGATTCATGCCTTTCATCTAAATTATTTGGTACTTTAAAATACAGTTTTGAGGCTGTAGGATGTAGTCCTGCCATTATTTGCCTTGCTTAGCTCCCTTTAAATTTTACTAGGAAAGACGAATTAATGTTAATTGTGGAAAGAAAGGTATGGGCCAGTTTGATACTTGCAATATGGTTATATATATTAATTTTTTCAAAATTATTATGAATCATTCAATTTTATTTTTTTTTCTTTTGTAGCAGTTGAAACTCAGAGCACCAGTTCTGAGGAACTTGTTCCGAGCCCTCCTTCACCGCTTCCACCCCCTCGTGTTTACAAGCCCTGTTTTGTTTGTCAAGACAAGTCATCTGGATATCACTATGGTGTCAGTGCTTGTGAGGGATGTAAGGTGAGTGCCATCATCTCCCTTTCCTTTTATAGGGCTGCATTTCCTCTTAGGAGAAGGCTAAAGCAACCCAGTTTGGTGTGACTTGATTGTCTTCAAAGACAGATGTAACTTTCTTGCATGAATTAATTCTGATTCATGACTAAAGACAAGTAAATTACCATCATTCTTGGAATTAATTCCCTTCGTAACTTCTGCCAAATATGTCTTTAAGGGACTTCCTTAACTATTGACTCGCATGAGAATGTGGTCATAGATGTAGATATGATCAAAGGATAAATGGAAAACATTTTGAGACTCTTCATTGTACATCTGTAGGTCAGATATTCCCTGAGATCTCACATGGCCCTTGGCTGCTTTTGGCCTTTTCTGTGTACTTCTACCTCTCTGTACTCAGGGGGTGGAATTTGGGAACAGGGTCTGATCATCTGGAAATTTTTGGTGTAGTCTCTAGCTATGTAACTAATCCCACATCAGTTTGGGAATTTGAGGATTAGCAAGTTTGTATTTGTAAAATTTAATCTGTCAGACTTCACTGCTGGTACATCTGCCACCTGCCTTCCACTGTTGTGGTTGTCAGAGCATGAATTGATGGCTGTCCATAGGATGCAGTAATAAAGCACACCACTCAAAAGTAGAATATACCTGAAGAGAAAACACCCAGCAGAGAAGAAATGTTAGCTACACCTTGTTGTTGTGGCAGATATTGCAGGTGTGCACACAGTGTGCACTTCCATGCATGCAAGGAAGAAGGTAGAGTGAAAAATGGGAAAGAATGATATCATAGGGCAGATGCTTTCACAGATAAATTTGTTAGCATACCCTAGTGCAATGATCTTTCTTAACAGTTAAAGAAAGGACCTATGATTTTTATCCTTTAGCTTAAAATAGATGTGTAGTGTTTAGTACAGTACTAATGCATGCTGAAAATGTGACAGGTGCTATAGCCATATAAATAAAGTTCTTAGAATAAATTAACAAAAAGCATTTTGCTGGTTTATTTTTGTGAAATGATATATTTTGCAGATAGTGTTCAGTTAGCCATTTTTACTTTATCCTTTGAACCTTCAACTTCTCCCATTCTAGTGGAAATTTTTTACTTACATAAAATATCATAGTCCTGGGTTTGTCATTAGACAAAATACTAAAGGATTGAAATCTGGTTTCCCCCCTATTTTATAACTATAGAGACTGAGTTAGTGAAAGTAACTTCTTAATCTCACCTCCGTTTTAGATCTTCTTTCTGGTAGTGAGGTTTCTCTTGGATGCCCTGTCTGTATTTTTTTCTTTTAGATACCACAAAACTATCAAAATTTAAGTGTTTGTTAAGAATAACTATGAAAGAATATGCTGCAGCTGATTTCCTTAAGTAGG
Source organism: Melozone crissalis (assembly GCF_028551555.1). Lineage (NCBI taxonomy): Eukaryota > Metazoa > Chordata > Aves > Passeriformes > Passerellidae > Melozone > Melozone crissalis. Next base: position 39,609,365 of record NW_026535794.1, read on the forward strand.
AAATCTCATCATACTCAGATGCTAACTTGCAAATGCTGGTAGTGTAACTTGCTCACCCACGTTACCTCTAAGCACAGACATAATTGCACACTGTGGCAGAAAGGCCACATGTCCCTAAGAGTTTATTCTTTTTGAAAAACATGCAAAAATACACTGTAGGACTTTCACTGGCCTACTGCAAAGCATTTTCATCAATAATTAAAGCAAGATCTCACTTGTCAAAATACATGAGGAAATCCATCTTGTAATGTGTTAGCCATTACTCAGCAAGAACAGAAATATTATCTTCACTTATTTGCTGATTTGCAGGATGGGATAATTCAGCACTTCACGATAACTGATGTTAAAAGAAGAAGAAAAAGAGATTAGTTACACAAAGCCTGTCAGTCTATGAGAAATAACAAGATTCCAAAGTAGTAACTTGGCTGCTTGAGACTGGTAATATTTGAGTTTGTTGATGTTAGCTCTGCAACGGGTTGGACTAAGGTTGTGTGGAATCTCTTCCATGGATTGCACCAAATTCCTTAGGTAATGCTAGAAAATGGCAAGAACGTGATATGGCTGCTGAATCAACCATGGGTCCCTTTGGTGGACAGTCAGGTGCTGCATTTGCTGTTGAAAGTTGTCTGAACTGGATGTCAGCAGACAGCAGACAGCAACACCAGAGGCCACCTCAGAAACCTGGGTTGCCAGTTTCCACTCTTTCTCTAGAAAATGTTATCCTTTTCTCTTGAGCCCTTTTTGACTGTTTGGTTTATTATTTTTTCCTTCATCTTTACACTTTCTTTCATACTGTTATCAGCTGTTGGTGCTGCACCTCAAGAAAACAACCACCTTGAACTTCTGATTTGTGTCCATACAGGCATCTGCCTGTTCTCAAGTCTGCTTTCCCCCTCTGTTCTCAATATCAGTTCTTCATGTACCTCTTTTCTTCATAGCCTTCTTCATACAAAAATTAGCCAGTTTCTTTTGCAAGTTTCAGTAAGCACTGAGAACTGAGCACTGCTGCTTGAGGAAGCCTTCTCTCCTGTGGATCTCTGCCTTTCAGTTGATTAACCTAAGTTTATTAGAGAGCCTGTGTTTCACTGGAGGCTTCTGCTTGGTATGGAGCTGCAGCTTCATGCTGATTCTCTGGTAAATCAAGGGAGCAATAATAATAAGGAAGAATTTGTGTTACAGCCTTTTGTGTAGCTAGGAAACTCAAATTAATTACCCCTTTACCTTGAAGACACATTTCCATGCAATTTCAAAGAGCTGCTTTCTTCAAGATTTGTCGCTGAAGCTGACCAGCATATTCAGAAGCTGTTGGGATGGGGAGAGGCAATCTCATTCCATAAGAAGCTAGACTAAAATACCAACCAATCCCTTTCTTTCTCTTTTCGTCCAACTGTGTTGCAATTTTCTCCTTTTTCACTTCTATTTTCCCTTCTTCTTTCTTCATCAAATTTGCAATCTCCATTCTGTGATGTTAAATCTTAAACTCATTTATCTTTTCTTCTGCATTTGCACCTTCCTCTGTTCTTAGGTCCTTTTCTCAAGTATTTTTCTTTTTTCCTTTCTGACTCATTTACCTTTCACTTTGAACTCCTGGCAGTCTCGTTTCCCAAGGGAAGCACAAATGGAAAACTCTGCTCACATCATATTTACCTAATTAGGACCCTGATCTTTTGTTTCTCTGTGCTGGCTTTCCATTGGTTTTCTTCTAGTTTTCTCTCTGATTCCTTCTCTTTTGCCTTTCTCCTTTGAGCTCCAGTGAAGCTGCTGCCACAATGATCATTATTAGTCATCATCTAATGCAAGGAACAGGTTTCTGTCCTCCAGGTTTTGGGTTGATGGCTGCCTTTGATTCATCAGGCTTTCTTTTTCCTGTCTTTCAGGGCTCTTTCCTTGCTGACTTTTAAATATCTCCTTAAAGGGCTCTTTATCCACTTTCTGATGCCATTCCCCAGGGTTCAGTTCTTTGGTTTTCTATTTAGAAAAGCATCGTTTACTGACCTCTTTTTGTGGTAGACCAATGGGGGATGTCATGGCAATATTCTGCTTATAACAGGTGTATTTTTAATTGAGAGCCTTCCAACCAGGAGCCCTTGGAGAGCTGTGGATGGTGACTATCACCTTGTGATGTTCAATTTGGGAAACACTGTGCTGTAAATTTTATCTTCCCTCAGCTGCCACCAACCCTTGGATAATTTACAAAGTACTCCTCTTTTGACTTCTCCCCTCCCATCTTTCCCTGGCGTGTCATCTTGCTCACCTCTCTGCTACCTTGGACACAGAGTTCATAAAGACAGAACTTTCCACTCTCTCTTTGTGTCGTCACCAACTATAATGTCAGTTCTTTCAGACATCCTGCCATGATGTCATCATTTCTGATCTGCAGTATTCTATTTTGCCCGATCATTTTTCCTCCAGAATCTGAGAATCTGGCTTCAGCTGTCTTAGCTGTCAAACCATTGCTGTGGTCATCTCACATGGGATTGGTGCCTTCTCCTGTCCTTCCTTCCTCTTTTCCTACTCACTGTCATCCTTGGTTCTTATTTTTCCAGGTACCTCAGAACAACCTCCTCACCTCCTTTGCCAAATACTTTAGTGACCTTGCTGTCTTATTCAGTGCTGGAGTCTTCAGTACTGTGCTGTAGTAGGAAGACTGTTCTGTGGCTTGTGTTGATATACAAATCATTTAAGGTTTTTAGAGGATGGAGTATTTCATAAAAGGCACTTGTCAACCACAGTGAGAATTTCAAAGTGGTTAAAAAAAACCCAAAAACATGCTTTTGTGTTTATTTCTGGGTTTTACACAAAACACAGAAGTGTGTGTGCATCATACCTGGTGATTGGCTTTCTGTATGTGTTTGAGTTTCAAAATCAAACTGATTTTCACAGTGTACTTGTATTTGGTAAGAAAAATTCCATAGACATTCTATCTTTTTGTGTGTAAAAACAGTACATTGATGATATTCAGCTTATTTACAACTTTTCCATTTTGTAAACTGCATGGCATCTCAGAGGTGGGTTTTGCAATCTACTTATGTTGCTTCATGACCTCAGTTACAGACTTCTAAGATTTTTCTCTTCCCCCCCATTCTCTGGGTGTTGCTAGACAGCACGGAAACAAATTCCATTGAAAATGAGCAATTTGGATTTATCCAGCTGGTTCAAGTGGTTATAGGGCTGACTGTCACCAAACGCTCAGCTCTTTGGTCCTGCCTTCAGTCCTTGTTGTAGCTGGGTTAGCAGGAAGGGGGGACTGCGAGTAGTGGGCTGGATTCCCCACACAATGCCATCATTGTGTGGGTGAGGAGGAGAAGCTGGTGTTCTGGCAGCTTCAGCTGTCTCTGAAAGCCTTGTCTCTTGTTCTGGGCATTTAAAAGACAGCATTCCTCTGCTGACAGTCCTGCCCGGATTACTGGCTTGAATTCGGTGGGCAGCAGAGATGCCTAGAGCACTTTCATGGGAGAAGACAGCGCAGCATATAAGAGGGTAGGTTTACGGTCCAGCAGTTTTGTCTGAATGATGAAGATGCCTCTCTGCCTGTTATTGATGCTAACAGACAAAAATGTAGATAAATCTGCTTCAATACTGAGTGATCCCAAGTTGGCCTTTGTCATAAAATAAGGATAGCTTTCCTTCCATCAGAGTTTTCATATAGAATCACATCTAATGTGGGATCATTAAATTAAAAGGGTAGCCACATTTAATACATTTTCAAGGGTCTTCAGCTCTGAAAATATGTCTGTTTGTTTGACATATTCCTGACTCAAATATATATTTTTATTATGGAAAAGACTTGAAGCAGTATGGAAAAATAGGCTTTGGTATAAACCTTGACATTCAGGTCTGTAATTTTGTAGGACTGACTCCCCAGAAAAGGCAAAATACACACAAGGGAAAAAAATTAGAGAAAATTAAAATATTTTTGCTTCATTCAAATTTGTTGTTAAACTTCAGAGGTTAAGCTTAGGAGAAAAGCTGTCATTTTGTTACAGTTTTAACTTAATTACTTACAGATGCAGTGCGAGGCAGTCCCACCACTCAACTTGAGGCCCAAAATTACTTGCCTAACTTTGAAGGCTGGGCTTTCTGCAGTCTATTAAGAGAGAGAGAGAAGCTCTTCTGATTGCTGCTGCAAAGCATCTAAACCAGATCTACTCTGGATCACCCCTTAGAACAGCCTGTCCCCATGAGTCTTTGGGTTAGGTGCCCAATGTGTTAATGTTCTCTGATATGATGTTCCCTATGATTATGTCCCTCTGGACACTGAGGAGCTTGGGGTTTTCCTGTTGCAGGCCGTGAATCCTTGATCAGCATTGGTACAACAACTGGTTTACAAAATGCTACACAGAGTGAGAGAGAGGGAGGAACTGGCTTTCATTTTATTTGTTTGTTTGAAATTTGATGGCAAGAATGTTATTTCCACCCTAAATGATATCATGATTCTATGATATTATGCTTTGGTCTGCCAGAAATGTTGCTGAGAGAACCTAAAATATTTTATGGATTGTTATAAAAAAGTTCCCTTTATAGAACAGTGTCCTTTGGGACAGATGCCTTTTCCTTTTAATAATGTCTCTTACATCATGTGAGAACAGATTTGCATTTTCTTAGGCAGTTCTGGGATTGTGGAGGGATCTTAAGCAGCAGTTCTTTTTGATAACACCACTCTTGCACATGTTAGCTTCTAGCTATAATGTAATTATGTTTAAGCCTATATTTATGCCTCTTAACGGGGAATTAAGCATCCAGACATAGAATTTTCTCAGCTATTTAACAGTAAAAAATAAAAGCACACTTCATAAAGCTAGCTAACTAACATTCCACGTATTTATTTGGTTTTGTTTTCTCGGCATGTTTTAATCACCTACAACAAAAAAAAAAAAAAGAAAGAAATGTAAACTTGAAAATATATGTGCAGTATGATTTGTATTAGGGAAAGAAGTCACATTGTTTGCAGCAATGCAGTGGGAAAAGCTTCTGATTGTTCAAAGAAAAATACAGATCAGCTTGAATGATCAAGCTGCATTCGTCTCCATTTAGGCTGTGTTAGTGACAGTGCCAGCGGTAGAGATGCGTGCTGTCATCCATGCACAGCTATGAAAAATTCCTCAAATCACACAAAATTGCTCCTAGTTTCAGTTAAATCAACAATACTTTTTAGAAGGTGAAAAATGTATTTCGAAATACATTTCTGCATACTATTAATATAATCTGATCTTAAACTGTAAGCACTTTGTAGCATAGCAACATTCCAAGCCATTCATTTGTAGAAAGCAGTGCCATATGCAGAAAGGCACTAAATGAGTTGCAACTGCTTTAAATGTAGTACTGAAACCCTGGAAATTTTATTCATTTTGTGCTATCAGAGAAGACCTGATTGTTTTAATGCCATCCTTGAAATTTTATCTTTTCAAATAACAAACCCAGGAAGTTCAGGTGCTCCGTGAAAAAGGGGGTATCTCTTTCAGTAAATTCTTAATTCTTTTTTGCTTTGCTTTTGTTTGTTTGTTTGAAAGATAAAACTTTTGACAGATCTTGAATTCATTTTAAAAGATGGGAAGCATGTATTAGTTGGGAGCACTCTGAGACAAACAAACATGATGAAATACATGGGATCAGGACCAAAAAAAATTTTTTGCCAGGTTTATTAAAATCTTTGTCTGGGTTGTGTGAATGCCATAAATGAAGAAATAAAATTACTTGCTCACCATAACAGGTAGCAAAAATGTAGATTGTGTTGTGTGCCAAATATGCTTTCCAGTTCTTTGGACCCAGGTTTTGGGTTATAGCTCAGCTGCTCCCCTGTGCTGGGTTCTGGAGCAGGGATGGACGAAGAACAGCAGTGTCTCCATGAGGGTACTGCACCTACATCCACAGCTAATCTTCCTCTTACTCTGCCCCTTGTCATAAACCAGGGGTTCATCTTAATTTGTGAGAATAGTAGTTTTTTGCTAATTACTGTAATTTTTTTCTGGCAACCATGCTGATGCTATAAAAGCACAGAGATTAGCCCAAACTGACTTTCTAACTGTGCTAACCCTGCTGCTCCACTCATTTGTGAGCATAAGGGCTGATGTCCTGTGGAAACAGGAACTGGAAAGTACTCTCTTATTTTCCATGAACTGTCACATAACAATGTGTAATTGTTTGGCTTAAATCTTGCACTCCATTCTCTTATAAAATTCCTGATACCATCAGTGAAGGCTCTCTCAAAAAAGAACAGCAATGTCTGACTCTTGATCTCTGGTGTGCTGGTGACCAGCCACGTTTTGGGGCACAGCTTTGCCATGATGTGTACCTGGAAGGTTTCTGGTAGCAAGTGGTGTTCCTCCTGCAGGCAGTCATCTCCTATGGACAGTTTGGGTACAACTGTCCCATTTCAGAGGCCAGGAGGAGATATCTAAGGCAGATGTGGACTTTCCCATTGAATGCCAGCAAGCCATAGTGCCCATGACTGTTTGCAAGAGCATTTCCTTACATAAATGTAGCCTTCATGCCTGCTGACCTTGCAGGCATGCAAAGACCAAATATCTTTTCAGAGTCTTTGGCCACTAACTAGTCCATAACAATTAAATTTTTTTGTGGTTGTTGTTATTAATAAACTAAAATTGTTGAGTCTTACTCTTTTGGCAGTGTCTATGCCTTTCCCTATCTGGGAATACACACTGTAAAAAGAAGAAACTCAAATCTATATGTGTATGGACATGTTGTTGCTGGAATTGAATCATAATTTCTCTCACCACAGTGGATGGTAAAGAGTCCTTATAGATGTAGTTGTCACATTTCCATCCAGCTTTCACCTGCCCATAGCTGATATGGCTTATTAGCAAATGGCTGAGGGAGCTCTGGCTCACACTGGATCAGTGAAGTGTGTGTGGTTTACAACACCTTCAGAAGAATTAAGTACATTATATCCACGTGTAAAAGTGCTGTCTGTGCAAATCACAGTGTGAGGTACAACCAGAGATGCCAGAAGCAGGTGGGCTGCAATTCAGGCTAGCACACTTGCCCGCTGAGAAGTCCCCTGGTTTGCATGCAGGGAACGTGGAGTGTGTTTTTATTTTCCTGTCACTAGGTTCTAATGGGTTTTACTTTTTCAATTTTCTTCACTAGAAAGAAGGAAAAACCTTTTATTTTGTTCTCATCTTGTCAATCAATTTCATACCTCCCTGTTAGTTTAAGGACCACATGTGGCCTTTAATTATAGTTGTAGAGTACAGGCTGTTCTGTGCACACTCCACAAATTGTACAAGTGCAGGAAAAAATGCAGCTTTCCACCATATTTAACACCATATTTTGTAATATGATATTTAAAAGTATTGTTTGCAGATGTAAACCAGCAAAGAAGAAAATAGGGATATCAGAGTAAACATCTCAGAAATGAAATACTGTGAGATTTTCTGATAACAGTACTCGCCTATTTTTTTATACTATGCCATATTTATGCAATTACAATGTACAAATGTAGCTTTCATTTTCTAACTCTAGAACTTTAAAAAAAATCTGATTAATGAGAAGTTGATAGAGAATGATATACAATTGATTTGTTGAATGTAGATTTAGGATAGCTTGCTGCACCCCATAAGAAAGTGCACTGTTTTTCCTGTTGGAAAAAAGAATAGAATAGTTTGCCAAGTGTAGTTGTGGCTGAGTGTGATTTTGGTGCTGGTGAGATGGTTGAGGTCACTGCTGGTCTTGCTCTAGGCATCTTTTGAAATTGTAGTTTGATTTTTTTCTTAGCAAGTACTTAAAGACTTTCTGATTGGCACGTCTTAGAGAAGTAAATCCAAAATTAAGGGGTTTCATAATGGGAGAAAATGGAACAAATCATTATCTAATTCTGTTCACACTTATTTATTAGTAAATATTCAGGTGCTCTTTGTTTGCTACAATTTTGGAATTTACTTTGAATTATACACCTATCTATATTTCCTGGTTATTGTGAACCATCACCCAGTTTGTAAATGGTCAGCTTCCCAATTCTCAGAAATACTTTGGCCTTGGAAAGTCGCCTTCCATCACCATCTGCACTTGCAGACTGACCTGATAATGGAAACAGAGGTTCTTTCTAATCCCAAATGAAGTGTTCCTTTGAGAAAATTTCCTAGAGGGGTGTTTGCTTTAGATTCTTCTGGAAATGGAGTGCAATTGAATTTGCACCATGTATCCCAGAGCTGGTCTTCAGATTTGTGGAGCTGGTCTTTGTCTGTGCTGTAGCAGAAAAGACAACTGGATGTAATTTTCCAAGATTCAGTATTTCCAATGAAGTCAGCTTTAGAGATTCTTTATCCAATTTGTTTATTATATACATTCTTCTTTTTCTTCACCCTGTAAAACAAAAGAAATGTCTTACTAAAAAAAAAAAATCTTTCACTTTTGAGTACCCATTCAAAAGAGCAGAAAATGACAAAACTGCGGTTACAGCCTATCTTTCTTTCTTTGTATCTAGATTGTACTGTAGTCTTGAGATATGGGTACCTTTTCTCCTGAGAATCATGTAAATTATATACATGTTGTATCCTTTTTCCTAATTATTCTTATTAACGGTCCACAGGCTTGGAGCCCTGTGCACTTGTGATAAATATATATGCAAATTCATTCTGGTTATTTCAGAGGAATTTTCCATATACAGGGGACACCTCTAGGACACCTGTGCATCTCAGTACCCCCGTTATGAAAACTTGTAATGTTAAAGAGGTCATGCACCCAATTCTGTAATTGTTATTTTTGGTATGTTGGCATAGAAACTGTTAAAGTGGTGTGCTGCTGCAGCTGGTTTGCCAAATATTCAGAGCCTCTACACATAAATTGTTCTTCCTTTTGATAATAAGCAGGAGCCCCCACAATTTCCACAACTCAACTCAGGAGACAGCTGAGAAGGAGAAAAACATTTTTGTATATAAATTCCCTTATGATTTCATGTGGCCATGCTTAAAATTTCTCATTTAATAAATTTCAGTGGGAAAAGTTACTATGCAATAAAAAGCGGATCATAGTACAGTATTTTAGAGGGGAAAAGTATATTGTTTCTGGATCCCCTGTCTAGAATAATGGGTGCATAAATTATAAGGTGAGACACAGTTACAAGTAGTGCCAAAAATGTAGATTTGGTTGGCTGTAAATGCAGTCAGTGATTTCACTCCAGCTATTCAGCTGCAGGAGGGGAGAGCCAGCAGCCCCCAGCCAGTGCACGTGAGCAGGGTCTGCCATTGCCTGGTGTCAGGCAAACTGATCAAATGCTTATGAAGCAAGTTTGTTCTCATTTTAGAGTCTCTTTAAAAGCGACAATTTAATGGGACCCATTACTGTCAGCTGTGGCCAGTTCCCTCTCCCTCCTCCCAGGCGCTTAACAGGGAAAGCAGAGATTTATAGCTGTGGTGTAACCACTCCAATGGGCTACTGTTCACTCCTCCTGCAAGTCCTCGCTGGCTGCTCTCCAGATGAATCTTCCAAACAGGAGAGAGGTCTTCCCTGTCTCTGGAGTGCTTGCCTTGCTTGGAACCCTGCACACCTGTGATAAATATATATGCAAATTATTAGGTCCTCATTTCAGTGTTTGCCGTGATCCTTACATGCTTTCTGCTGGTCCAAAACAGTGGCAGTGCTCCAGATTTAGCAATATTTAAGCAGAGCGTATAAGAGAGAGAGCTCTGCAACCCATCATTTTTTTTAATGAATGAGCACAACCATTTTTTTTTTTACTTTTTTTTCTTCTTTTTTTTTTTTTTTTTTTGATCAGAGGATCAAGGCATTTCAGAGATGCTGCTGCAAATGATCTTGCCCAGTCCCCATTTGTCGACACTAATGCACAGTGGTTGTTACATGTACAGAAACAAAAGTGAAAACTACATATTTTTTATTTAAAGGAAAGAAAAGGGAGTGTTAGGTGAACAGATGTAAGCACAGCATCCAGGAACCAAATGGATGAACTAACTAAAACAATCTTTCATCTCACCCTAAATCCATGTGATTTTCGTAAACTGAAAGAATGATCGTCTTGTGATTCTGTGAGCTCTGTGCTTGAATCTGGCCATTGATTGAAGTCTGGCAGGGGAGGGAGAAAACAGGAAAACATCTTGCTAAGATTTTCCTGTGTTAGATTAATCAGCTTCAGTTCATTCACTCATCTCTGAAAGGTCATGTTTTCTCATCATCAAAGTTGCCCAGTCTGAGACTCTCCCTTGATTCCCTACAGCTTGGCTGAATAGATCCACTGCCTTAGTCCTGCGATGCTTTTGCAGCATCTCACTGTGATTTGTGTTGGGGTTTGCAACAAGATGCATCTCTCTGCTTGGTGTTACCCTAAAAGTCTTTATTGCTTGGAGGAACTAGTCAGTTGATTCCTCTGTCTCTGCAGTTGCTAATCCCTTGCACTGGCACAGACTGCATCTCATCCACCTTTCTCAGCCTGCTTTCCCATGTTGTCCAGACCATTTTTACCGTGGGTGCTCTGACTGTGTATGGAAACTGGGCAGGGGGATATGGCCACTATCTCACTCTTAGAAATGGTGGGTTTTCCAAGCTGGTCCAGCTCCAAATCATCCCTCTGCTGTCGCCTTTGGTAATGAGTTTCAGCTGCAGTGTGGAAAGGTAATTTTCCTTGACTACTGCCAGTACTAGAGAGCCAGACTTGCATATTTCTGGGTGTTTACTTGAACTCTGTTTTCTAGTCTCCAGGCATCCAAGTTTCACTAAACTCTAGGCTTTAGAGGATTTTAGTGGATAGTTGGATATTAGCAGAGTTTCTTTGTTGCTGAACACAGGGGAATGAGAGTGCAGCATAAAGGAGTAAGTACAAGATATTACTTGCCAGATTTCAAGAGATCTGGTGCAACATATTTGTTTAGATGTCAACTGTCAAAACTAAGAGCAAAAAAAAAATTATGGGGAGATAGTGAACGTGTGTTGATGAGTCATTCAGATAGATGCCTAAAAACTGTACCAGGAAGCATAATGCTCAAGACATCTGGTTTATTTTGGCATGTTTATGTCCAAGTTATTTCATCTGAGTATTTTTTAGTTGCTTTCTGCATTGTTTTCATATGTCACTTCATCCCTCCTCAGAAACTTCTTTGCTGCGCCTCGGGCATGTTTTAAAACTCCTCCCAGGTCAGACAAAGAGAATAGAAACATGCTGGGTGTTGGAGGTAAGCAGGGGCCAGCTCTTTGCCAGCACCCACAGGCACCCACCCAGCCAGCCAGGCTCAGGCTGGGCTGCTGCACTGGCTCCAGGTCAGCTGGGGCGCGAGCAGGGAACAGCTGGCTGTGCACACAAACTGTGCAGATCTCTGCTAGCGTGAGGGGAATTGCGCCTCAGCCAGCTTGCAGGCATATATAAATATTTGTGGCATAGTTTGCATTATTATTTCAGCTGAGCTCTAAACATTCGGTTGCTGATAGCAGGAAAGAAAGCAGTGCTGCTATAAATTTCAGATGGTGCAGAAGTGCAGGGATTTTTGTATCGGCTGACAATTAAATAAAGTCCCTGTGCCTCTTTTGATAAATAACTCTGCTGCCAAATATGTGCGGGAACTCTGCAAGCCTTTGTGGGGAAGGCTGGGAGGGGAAAAGGAGGAGGACACAAAGCCTGCCTGTGCAGGGAATTTCCTTGGAGCACACACACACACACCTTCTTTCTCCCGTGTAGGGTTGTGTTTGAGCTTGCCCTTTCCTCTTCAGGTTTCCATCTCTGCCAAGCAGCTAAATGGAGAGGTTAATTTGAGAGACTGCTACAAGTAATTGCAGCATGGTAATTGCATCGCTAACATGAGTCTTTTCCTTGTCCTGCCTGTTGCAGGAATCTGCATGTCACTGCAGGGGCATAGCCTGGTGGAGATTTTTGTTTGTTTTTACTAGGAGGTCCACTACTTTGTCAGAGTAGCTGTTGTTTAATGTCTTTGCATTGTAGCTCTGTGCAAAAAAAAACAAAAACGACCAACCTATGTGTCTCCTAGTAAAATTGTGACATTGTCCATGGAGGACAGAGTCCCCCGCTCCAGCCATCCAAAAACCCAGTGGATAAAAAACAAAGACACAAATTATGATTGTAAGCCAAAATCCAGTCATACAATTGAGGGATAGGAATTTGAAAAGTCTTCTGTGATACCGTGCTTCCATGCAGGAGGGCAGCTACATAAATGGTTTGGAAAAGTGTCATTCTTTACGAAGAAATACTGCGCTTAATTAATTCTTGCTCCTGGGAGGTCAACCTGGGGCACTCATTATTGTCTTAATTGGTGGTATAAATCCTGAGGCACTGGAGGGGAAGAGAGGAAAAAAACGATGAGCAGTTAGCAACATACAGCCTTTTGGATTAGTGCTAGCCAGTTGTACAACCATCCTAGTGACATTTTATTGTTTTATTGGGTTATAGGTCTGATCCTTCACAAATTTGGTTAAAGGGAATTGATTTGCATAAACAAAAATATGAAACAACAGCAAAATGCAATAATTCATTCCCGGGTTCTCCATTAAACTGTGTGAAATAACTCAGAAAAGCACTTCTTTGATCTCCTGTTATTTGTATTAAATTATATTCATTACTCTTCCCATCTGGAGTTTCATAGCAGGCCAAAAATCATCCTACAGACACGACTGAGAGGAAGTTAACTGTAACTTTTTAATTATATACATTCCATCTCCTTTTTTTTCTTAATTTGAAAAAAGCAGATGGAAGCGCATACCAGCGCCTTCCTCTCTGTTTAAATCACTGAAGTGGAGAAGCAGAAAATCTCAGCCGTTCTTTCCCCTCACATATTGTTTCAAGGTGATGACTGTTCTGTCTGGAGACTTTGACATGTTTGCTAAAAAGGTCAGGAGTTCAGTGAAAATCGAAATTGTGGAAAAATACGTGCGTAGTCCTAGGGATGCCGTGGTACCCTCGCTGGAAGAATCTGGTTGTTGCAGATTTGCACTTGATGGAATACATCTCCTCTGTTTTATTGGTAGCTGCCTCTCTGCCAGCTGGCCAGCAGAAGTGTTTCAAACTCCCCAGAAAATGGGGGATGGTTTTATAGAATGATGGTTTATAGAATATTTTTTTACATTAAACCAAGGTTTGTGGAGTCAGAATATGTTTTGGCAAGGGGCACAATAAAAAATGGTAGTTTTTTCCAGCCTTCCCAGGGGCTAATGGCTAATTGGCATTACTAGCACCATGAACAGCTTTCTTCAAGCTCTGTCATCAGAATTTTGGGGTTTTTTGTTCTGTGAAGCCCATAAGACCATTTTCACCTTAGAAACTATTAGGATTTATCAAACATGGCTTGCTCTGTCTTTGTGGATGAATTTTTTTGTAGATGCAGATGAGTATCCCCATTGTGGTAGCTCAGAGAGGAACAACATGTTCCTCATCTGCTCATCCATGTCCTTTGGGCCCTTTTCTCTTTTTAAGAAACGAGAAACCCCGAGATATTTCGAACTTTTCAATTTGTGTAATAACAATGAAAAGATAATAGACCTTTTTTTTTCCCCATAGTGAATTGCTCTTAAGTCCAGAGGTCTGTATTTCCTATATGTAAGATGTGGGATGGCAGCTGCTTAATTTTAATGAACTTTGAGTTCTGTTGATTAAAAATAATGAAATTCACTGCCAAGCTGGTTTCAAGAGCAAATTTAGGTTTCTTTGGCCATAGAATCTTAGGGCTGCTCTTCATCTACAGAATAAATGGCTAGACAAGCAGAGGTGTGGATGGCAAGCTGGAAATACCAGCAATGACCAACAAAGCCAGAGCCCTTCCCAGGGCGGGCTGGTGCTGAGCTCCTCCGCCACTGGCTGGCATTTCTAGGTGCTCTCTACCAGCTATTGAAATTTGTTTTTGCAAAGACCTTCCTGTCCTGCCCTGACATACATCATCAGCACAATTTCCCTACTTTCTGGCAGTGAGCCCTCCTTTACTTATTGTTGTAGCTGCTTCCATTTTGTGCCAGCAGTGGTTTCCAGCCACAATGTCAGACAATTAATTTGTTTATTCTGCAAGCCGTGACTTCCAAAGTGTGATAGACAGTGCAGACATCCTGGAAAAATGCTGTGCAACTGGGAATAAGCTCATTTGAGCTTCCTTCCAGATAGCTGCTTTAGTAGTTTTCATTACTTGTGGGGTCTCCTGTTCTGGCTGCAGCCATTTTGCAGTGTGTTTTGTCTGTATGGTATCATTGAACAGCATATGCTGGGCTGTAGATCTTTTGTAAGCCTTTCTATGCAACTCCAGTTGCTGGTTTGCATGTAACCTAGGCCTCTCAGAGTAAATATTCCTGGTTAACAACTAAAAATTGCATGTCTCTGTCCCAGCTTGACTGTAGAGCCTGCCAGGATTTGGTGAGACAAGGGGTTTTTGCTCCCTGCTGCATCTAGTTGTTAAAAATACTGCAATCTACATTTAGTTCATGCATGTACCTGGGCAATTCCCTGGTCACAGAACAAAGCAGTTTTGTGCAGATCCCATCACTGAGAGATACCTTAAATGTTGATGCTCCAGAGAGAGCAGGAATGGGACCTTTACCTTCTCTAAATATATTTTACAGGGTTAGCAAGGACAGAGGGTAACTTAAATTATTAAAACAGAGAGATTGAAAAGAAGCCATATATCACAAACATTTCTTTAGTAAAAAGTGCACATATTTGCCCAGCCCCTATTTCACAAAAAAGCTAAGTGCAGAGGTCTCAGGTGTGTGGTGGGTTGGATTTTCTTTTCAACTGCTACTGGTATTTATCTTTCCTCTCAGAGCTCAGTCAGAGTTTATAAATGACTGATAAACTGTACCATGGAAAAGTCCTTCCTACTCTTTTGGGTTTTTTTAAGATAAAATAGCAATATGCTTCACTCAGAAGCTTATTTTGCAAATTTACCAAAGAATGGCCTCTAAATCTGCAGGAGTCATAGCTGGCTGCCCGTATTTGGAGGTAATCAAAGCTGAACCAGATGAACTGAGCAGGCTGTTCAAACAGATTGAGCTTGCAATGGCCCTTCTCTGCTGATTACCCTGTCCCTGGCTTGCAGTGCAAGTTTTCAGCTTGCAAGCCCACTATGCCTGCAAATAAGACTTGGCATGCCCTGTGCTGGCAAAATATTTTTAAGACGTTGTGATCAAATGATCCATCTCTTCATGCATGTGCATAACTTGAGCTCTAAATCATCTGCCCTGCCAAAATCAACTGGACAGAGAAGGAGAGGGAGGTGTATAGATTCCCTATCAAATATGTGAGGGGAGCAGTTCCTGCTAACAAATCCGTAAGACTTCATAAGTTGTGTTTAAACTTTGTCTTGAAGGCTCATCCTTAATGAAGTCCTTTGTGTTCAGATAGCCAGTGGCATAACAGCATTCAAAATATTACTGAAATAGTTAATATTCTCTGTGTGCACTCTGTTCTTTACTGAGCTCCCAAAGTTTGACTCATTCACAGGCAACTGCTGCAAGAGTAAGTGGTGAATGGGGTGAGGTGGTTTCTGCAGTGTTGAGTTGAGGTTGGATTGATTAAATAGATTATTTATTTCTATGCAATAGACCTAGGAAACCAGGTTTGTTTGCTGCTTGATACATACGGTTTCACATATCACTCTCTGCTTTCAGTGCAGCAGGTAAGATATCAACACAATTAAAAGTGAAAAATAATCTGTCTGCTCTGCCACTGGTGGATGCTCAGGGAACACACGCTGATACAATAGATTTCTGAATAATTTATACTCAGCGTTTTTTCCTTGCACTCGGTAAATGAGGATGCCTAATGTGGCATGGTCAGAGTGATACTCTATCTGTCATCCATTAAGATAACAAGATTGGTGGGCCTGGGAGGAACGTGGCATGATACACAGAAAAGATGAGATTAAAAATTGAAGTGTTGGTCTAAAATGTTCTCTGTAAAGGATGCTGATAAAAGCAGCTCAGAAAACCAGAATTAATTCAAAAGTGTGATTTCCACAAGCTTTGTCTTCTCTAAAATAAAAACACAAGATACATGTTCCTTTCAAAAGTTATGGATAAAAGGAATATCAGAGTAAATCACTGTTCCTGATAGGCCTTCAGTAGCTTCCGCTCCTTTAAATTCAACTACTTTGTAGGTGCTATCAAAAACAATTATGTATGACAGTAATGCTTTATGTCTCACAGAATGGAATTTTTTTTTATATTCATAAGTCTTTTTAAATTACAAAGAAAAAATCATTTGTGATTGTTTTTGGCACTGGAGTGTCTCATCTCGCATCACAGGGTGTTAATTTGGACGGGATGCTAAAATATTTGCATAAAAAATGGCTCATGTAAATATTCAGCCAAACAGATTCATTTTGAGGTGACTGAATTATCGTTGCTAGTATATTGTTTTCCAAGAGCCAATAGGTGCTAGAAGTTGATTAATTTACAAACAGTGGTGGTTTTCAGTCTCTGAAGTTTCTGACAACTTCTTAACATCAGGTCACATTTGGATTTTCTTGGTTTTTGAAGAAACTGTTGGGGTTGTGAGATCAGATGGGAGTCATTTGACAGAAAGCACTTGGAGGAAAACTTAGGCTTGCTTCTAACTTCAGTATTTTTATTGAAAAAGCCACAGTTATTATACCTGTGCTATTTGGAACCCAGCCTTGAAAGGGTTTAAATGTGCTTTTCTGTTTAACTGGGCAGCAAGCACCTGCTCTGCCATCTCTGTGTCCTGCACAGTTTTCTTTTGCTGCAGAGCTGCAGTCAGGATCCAAACCCCTGCAGGGGGAAAGACAGGACACTCTTTTTTCAGGAAGTATCTCTGAGTATGACCCTGCTTGCAGTGCCATCCATAACTTGTGGCTGCACCACACCAGGCTTCTGGTGTTGGGTGAGGAAACTGAGCCCCCAGTGCTGAGCAAATGGTGCTCCTCATCCACCAGTGCCTGAGCTCCTGTCCCAGTTTGGTTTGGGGTGCAAAGGTAATTATAATCTTAGTGCCTGTCCCAAGGAAAATGTAAAAATCGAATCTTTTTGATGATGCATTGCTTTATTGTATTTTAAAATTAGTTTGTCACAAATGTTACAAGGAATGGTATCCCTATGCTGACTTTGAGAAGAATACTGGTGAGTGGGCACTAATACATTGTTGAGAATAATGTTCTTAGCTTTGACCAGGACTACATTACACCTTTTTTTCACCTGAATATTTTGTGTAAACAAGTTCATTTTTATTTATGTTCCATGATTAAGTCCGGGAAGAAAATCAGATACAGGTCTTAAAAAGTAATTTGTCAAACAGCAGTCAAAGCTTCCACAGTTAGTATCCTCCTCTGTATCTTTCACTCTGTGGAGGACATTGCCTGGGGAGGTTAGGCTGATGAGGAAACTGTCTTCATTTCGACCCGGAGATCTGCTTTTTCCAAATTTGTTCTTCTTAAGCCTTTTTTATTAGCAATGAGTTCATGAATGCTTTATACTTGCTGTCTGCAGATGGATCACATTTTTCAGCTGCACTGTGTGGTCAAGTTTGTTTGGTAAGGACTTAGGCAGCCTCCTCTGCTTTCCTTCCTGATGGGCTGTAATTAAACCCTGGTTATAAGGATGCACACCCTGCAGCTATATATCAGAGCAACTGATCAGTAGGTGCCATCAGCTACTGGTTATATTTTGGTAGAGTACAGATACATTTGGAGAAGACTGTCTCTTCTTTTCCCAGTATGGGGTGACTTGTTCATTTGGGCCATTTTGTTTCTTGCCCTGTCAGGCTTGTGGTAGGAGAGTAATGCCATTGGTGGCTGTGGATGTTAAATCACCTGCAGCAGCACTGGATTAGGCTGGGTGGCTGCCATAGAAGTTAGCAGTTTTGGCTTATCCTGTGTCTTTCCAGCTAGAAAATGATGGCCAAGTAAGCTATAGAGAGACAGCACAGCTCACTTTTTCTGCCTGTTGAATTAAACCAAAATAGATGCCATAGGTGCCTCACTGTTGTTAGCCATATCAGCAATTACCCCAGAGCCAGGCATCACAGGGGAATATCAAATCAAGAAAGGAGTGAATATTGCCATAAATTTTCTTTTTGGCAAGTAAACAAATGTACATACAATTGCCATACTTGCCATTGCAACAATTGAAGCAGTGTTAGTGATCAGAAGTGTAGAACATGAAATAGCAATGTTTATTAATAACTTGAAAGGGTTTAATTATCCAAACAAATAGCTTTAAATTCTTTTTCTGGGTCCAGTAGCTTAAGGAAAAAATGTGGAGAGTTTTTATTTACCACTTTGATGGTAGTAATAAATATCTCCTAAATCAGAGGAGCTAACCTCAGGATGAGGCTTGCCTGTGCAAGAGCTGCAGAAAACTTTTGCCAGGGGTTACATGATTAAGGAGGCATTTTTCAGTTCTGAGTGAATCTGAGGTATTTTCATAACATTAGCACCTATAGCACGTTGGTTGTGCAAGGAATTTATGACCAGCCCTTGCTGCCTGCCCTACCACTCCCTGATCATATAGCCAGAAAGTCTCTCAGTCAGCTCTGAAGTTTTGTCTCTTGAGGGGAGTTTTGTCTCTTGAGCTGCACACGTGTCTTGGTGAGCACCTTGAGGAGAGCCAGTTTTATAGCTTCCCATGATTGCATCTTTAGACTAATGCATTGTAGGCACAGAGCTATCGTCTGCGGCATCAAGTTTACAGCTTCCCTGTAGGGTGTAAACATGTGGCTGGTTGAAGAGTTTTAACCTCTCAAGCCCTCCAACAAATATTAAATTGCAAACTATTTGTCCATAATGTTGTGATGTTGACTGAAATTTGACCCTGGTGCTTGCTGAAACCATTTTCAAAATCTGAGTGAGAAGGTTAAATAGTGCTGTCAAATTTCCAAATGTCTGTTGCAGAAATACTTTTCCTGAATATCTGTGGGTTGAGCTCTAAAATGCTTAAAGTAATCCTCTTTTTTTTTTCTTCATTATTACATGATATTATCTAAAGCTTAGGGTTTAGTGAAATTAACTTGGGCTTTGCCTTTTTTCTGTGCTACCTAACCTTACCATTTATGGCTAATTTTCTGTTTTTCACTTGTTGAAGGAGGGTTTCAGTTAAATGGTGTTCCTTAAGTACAAACCAGACCTCTAGGTTTCTTTAATTTCTGTTCAAGATCATTGTAATTACTTGATTATTTTCACAGCTGTATCTGAGTAAGAAAAAAGTGCTGTAATTGGCAACTTTTACAAGTTCACAACTCAATAACCTGATACTGGAACTCTTTCACCTGCAGAAGCCTCATTAATTGCTGTAGGAGTTTCAGCAGTTAAGAGACCTGGGTTTCAGATTATTTCTCTTTTGAGGTGCAGCCTTCAAACTAGAGAGTCTCTGCAGTAACAAAAATAGATGGGACCTTCAGGCTGAGTGAGTCTGTTTGTTATTGGATGAGTGTCTGACTTCCAAGTGGATCTGTTAGGAAGGCTGTTGTTTACCCAACTCATTACTTACATTCATAAGCTCAAACAATTTTTAGTTGAGCTTTTTTTGTAAAATCCAGAACTTCATTTCCTGAATGCTCTTACTAGTTCTAGCTTTGTTTATTTTGGCCTTAGGTTGCATCAGATAATTAGTTTTTATTTAGGAGATGAGTCTTATGTTGCAACAAACAGTACTAAATTATAGTAAGACTGAGTCTTTAAAGATGCCATATTCCAGCCATAACTTTGAATTAGTTTTGTTACTTTAAAGCAACATGCCTGTCTCTATGGTTTATGGAAAGCTCAGAAGCTTACTTGATTTTCTTTTTTTCTTGATTCCAGGGCTTTTTCCGCAGGAGTATCCAAAAGAACATGGTTTACACATGTCACAGAGATAAAAACTGTGTTATCAATAAAGTTACCAGAAATCGCTGCCAGTACTGCAGACTACAGAAGTGCTTTGAAGTGGGAATGTCCAAAGAATGTAAGTTGTCTCAGAAACAATTTATTGTTTGTCATATCCTACATGTATGTGGCAGTCCTAAGAGAAAAAAAAATTATTATGCAATTATGTGATTGAGTCCAGTATCTGCATTCATATGAGGAAAAGGAGTATGAATTTGGTACACAACTTTAGACTTGTATTTACAGACTTCTGAGTCCTTAACACTGCAGCCTAAAAGCTGTGTGTTTGTACTGCCTGGACCCTCTCTGAAAGGTGAAATGAGCTGGCAAATACTCTTCTCTAAACCTGCAAAACCAGTAAACCTGACTATGCAAAACACACCAAAACCCCAAAGGATTTTCCTCTCCCTCCCTTCTTTTGTAGAAATCTCTGGTTTGCCCTTTAAATTAACATTTTAAAATATTTATGTAGAAATATGTGATACTCTCTTTTTCCAGTTTATTGATATCCCCATCAAGTCTGAAAATATAGCTAAAAATGCCTTTTTCAGATCCCATGGGGTAATGCTTCTGAAACTTTCTCATTTTTGATTGGATTGATTGCAGTAGCAAAAAAGTCTCTGGTGTAGTGATCTGTTTGATTGTTGAGGGTTTTTACCTCTATCAGCGATGTTCCTGGTGTCAGTAGGTCAATACCAGTAATAACATCTACAGAAATTTGCAGTGTGTGCATAAGAGAGGAGGGAAAATTGCCCAACCAGTTCTTAACTTTAATTCACCCACAACAGTTTCTTGGAGAGAGTATAAGATCACAGAAAAAGAAAAAGAAAAATTGATGATGATGAGGCATTTATGTCTGAACTGTAATTTAAACTGGTTCTCATCCTCAGCATTTTACATCTCTGAATTGTGTGGGGCATCCCAGTAGTTCCCTTTTCTGTACTTGGTCAGGAGCTGGAGGTCCTACAGTTGCATTTGTCCCTCCTCACTGTATGCCATTTCTCTCTCTCACCCCCTCCTCTCAGAGAAAGAGTGTTGAGAGGTGGAGAAAGAACCAGATACATCCTTTGGACCATTGTGCTGTGTTTCCAGCTCCTTTTCATGGAAATGTGAAAATCTGGTTATTGGAAAGTTTCAAGCTACTGAGGGAGGAGGTCTTAGGATTTCCATGAATTCACTGTCTGTGTTGGGTTTTCTCGTGTGCCTGAAGTGCACTTATCTGTACTTAGGTATACATCTGTTGGAGTGCAGACTATGATGGGAGTAAAGGAGAAGGCAGGCTAAAATGCAAAGATATGAGATTGAATGAGGAGGATTTTATTGATAGCTATTTCACTGCATATTAAGTGCACATGAAGCTGCTTTTTCTTTTTATAAAAACAGTATGATGTAGTTTGGAAGAGAAGAACAAGCACTTTTCTCACCTGAGGGTCTTGAGTTCCTAAGGACTTTATTGCTGACGTGAAATAGTAATCTTATTAAATGCTGTAACGTCACATCGGAGTAGGTTTTGGAAGTATCAGCAGTATTTCCAACATGTTAACCAAAGTTACTTTGGATAAACTAGAAAGACTTACTGCCTTTTAGGTGATGGATTGTTTTTTCCCATAGGGTAGCTGGAGCTTTGCCAGCAGGAATTAAGATTTTGCTCTGACTGTTTTCTGGGATGAACTAAGTGAAATTGCCCTTTGGCAGTTGCCTTTATCTCAAAATTCTACAGGCACTGAAAGGGGGATAACAGGTTGGAGGGGGAACAGAGAATCCTGGAGAAAAGTGAGGGATGTCCTCTGGCTGCATTTCTGTAGAAGGCATTTGCAAGGGAACAGAGAAATTATTTTAAATGTCATCAGTTTGAATGCAGTGTGTCTTGTCTTCTGGGTTTAAGAACTAAGTCTGAAGTGATTCTGTGTTATCCCTTCATAAACAGGAGCTTTTCATCTCTTAAGAGATTTGAGAAACTATTTTCTTATCTGACCTTCTTTCATACATATCTCTAGGTTTTAACTCCATTTCTTTAGAAGTTTATGTAAACAAAGGCACATCTGTCATTCAGCTTTTTCTTACCAGATAGAGGTTTTTCTTTTTCCCCCAGTGCATTATTCACATTTTATTTTTTTGTCTTCTTACGGTTCTGTTATCTTGTAATGTGAAAGCCATGAACAAAGGACAGAAAAAAGTATCAGAGAAATCTCACAGGGAAACAAGCCTACAATGCTCAAACCAGTCCCAGTTGGGGAAAGTAATCATGATGGCACCTGCAGTTAGGAACTCCAAGGTCTGTTCCCAGGAGCTAAGGAGGAGTAGATACTGGTTTTCAGTATACAGAGTAATCTGTGCTTAAAAGCTGCAGTCCTGTGTTTATTTGTTCTGTCTTTAAAGGGCATGCAAAAGTACCTGCATATGAAGCTCCCTTTGAGCTTAATGAGTGTTCCTTACAAACATCAGAGGAGAGATGGGAACTGGGTGCATAGCCAGTGTGATAAGTAGAGGTTCAAGAATGGGGGTACAGTGTTTGAAAGAGAAGAGATACTGAGCATTTCTTGTATGCTTTTATCTTGTTTCAGAGAATGAAGTGAGATGATAAAGGAATGCAGCAAATTTGCATTTCTCTATAGGTTGTTTTGTTCCTGTAGGGGGAAAAAAGCTATCTTGGACCCCATTTTACTCCCCAGATCTGATCAAGAGGTCAATAACTACACTACCTCCAGGGCAGGACTGGAGCTATTTGCCTTGTGATAATATCTGCAAGACCTGCTGAAACTGGATCCCACTAGTATAGGGACCATCTTTCATTGTGTAGTCCCTGTTGCAAAAAGTTTGTGCTCCAGATAGTCAAGACAAAGAGTGTGAGGGGAAACGACTTAGTGATGACTGCCTTATCATCCTACAACAGGACAAAACACAGCTTGAAATAAAACCCTGCTGTCTTTAATCAGATACCCTTCCTTCAGAAACTCCAGAGCTTTGTCACTGAAACCTGAGCTGCAGCTCCCGATTCAGGGCCTGGAGCCAGTCCCTCCACCAGCACCGCATCAGGTTTGGGCATTGTTATATGGCTGTCCCACCTCAGCTCCTGGAGGAGTGCTTAGGGCAGTGTGGGTGCAGCTGAGGCTCTGGACCCCACTCCAAACCTCTTCTGTCCTTCGTAACCTCCCAGTCTGTTTGGTGTTCTGAATCAC
This sequence comes from Melozone crissalis, assembly GCF_028551555.1. Classification (NCBI taxonomy): domain Eukaryota; kingdom Metazoa; phylum Chordata; class Aves; order Passeriformes; family Passerellidae; genus Melozone; species Melozone crissalis. The sequence goes on from NW_026535794.1 coordinate 39,632,316, forward strand.
CACATCGAGACAAGCGGTGATCACGCAGGATTCTTTTCTTGCTGCTGCTGAAGTGAGAAGGCTACACAGGCTGACAGTGGCTCATTATGTGATGGAGAGCCTTAGGAAACTAACCTTTGCCCTTCTATTACGTGATCTCAAGGCTGCTGTTGAAGGCCCGTCCTCGATGTGACCCCAGGTGCCCGCCAGCAGCTCGCTGGTCCCTGGGTGCTCAGGAGCTGCCCAGGGGTCACACTCGGCGCTGCCTCCTGCAATTAGGGGAGCACGCAGGAGGCTGGGCAAAACTCACCCACAAGAATGGGCTCTTTCAAACAGGATGCTGCAGCAGTCACTTTGTAAGGTGAAGCCTGCTCATAAAGAGAGCCTAAACTGGATTTTTTTGTAGGGTATAAGAGGGAAGAAAATGGAGCTCCCTTCTGCTGCAGCTGCCCAGCTTAGCCCAGCAGCACTTCCACTTCCATCCTTTTTCATAAACTGTGTGGGCTGCAGGGACTGTCACTGTACTTGATGATCCTTGGGGTCCCCTCAGACACAACCCAACCCACGTACTAGGGTGTGATGCAGAGAAGCCCTCTCTATACTGGCATAAATCTTGTCTGCAGTGAGCTCTAATAGAGTGAAATTATGTTTGTAAAGGCCCAGAATTGTTCCAGATTACTTCAGTGCACTGAAGCAATGTTCAGATTTGCAAATCTGCTTACAATTAACCTCTCTGGAGGAAGGGAGGGAATGCAGGGAAATTATCATGAAGAGGAGAGAATCTGGTTTCTGTGCTCAGTATTTGTTGGGGATTTTTTTAACTTGCCCAGAAATGTCTGTTGCTCTTTGTCACAGACTTGAGTCTTATAATATTTAAATGTTCATGCTTCTTGGAACATGTGATTACATTCTGCTACGGAACAATAGAGTGAATGGATTTACTTATTTTCGTTCTAGTTGAAATTGGCAAGCAGGAAACATCAACTTGAGGAACTGTCATGTTTGTATTTTTTATTTCTCTTTAATTTTTTCAGTCTCTCTAATGAAGCATGATTCCATCCACAGTGAGTGGCTAAGTGGAGGGCTAGTCTGCATAGCTGCATTTGGGAAGTTCATGCAGATTTCACTGATGTCATTTTAAAGTAAACTAATTAGAATGCATGCAATCTTTATTTAGATGTTAGTCAGAACTGAACTGGGGTTGTTTTATTCTTTTTAGCCAGCAGGAAGCACTGGATTTAGGAATTGTTTCTGCTTTGCTACAGGCTAGATTTTTAACTGGATGCCTAAATACCACAGAGTGGCTGGGGGCTTTTTCAAAAATTCCAGAGTAGTTGCCTTGCCTGTTAACTTGCTTTCTCGAGAGGCAGGAGCTAAATATCAGAGTAGAAATCACAAACCCCTGAATTCTGTTCTGGGACTAATTCCTCTCTCTAAACCATACAAGCTGATTATTCTGTCTTTCCTATCTTGAGAGATGAAAATTACGTCTTTTCACAGGGGCTGGGAGACCTTGTATTGTGAGTGCTTTGAAAGTAGAAAGATGTAAACTGTGAAAATACCAATTAAATTAAGAATTGGAAAATATAGTTAGTGGGGAAGCTATGCCCAAACCATAGAGATCACATATTTTTAATTTTGCTTTTTAAGGACAGATTGTTTTGAAGATTTTTTTCAGTTGCTAATCAGATAGGAAATCTTGTAATTTCTTTTGTTTGGGTTGAAAATTTGGGAACTTTTAAAAGTTAATGCGAAACTCTCAATGTCACTAATGGGGAGATTGTTTTAAGATGACAGCAAAGCTAATGGGGAGGGGTCTTCCCTGCAATAAAAACCACAGTGCTCTAGTGTCAGCCTGTGCTCTGCCAGTGATAATGCACACTTTGTTATGCTGGGTGGCTGAAAATGATCTACATACAATTAAAATTCTCTTGTAGAGAACTGTGTTCTACTTGTTGTGCATTGTTTCCCATGGTTAAATAAACATCTCTTGCTTTTTTTATCTTCAAAAAAAGCGTAGATTTTTGTCTTCAAAGAAGCAGATCTGCTATCCTTTCTCCTTTTGGGGTCTGCTTCTTCTGTGTTTTAGCCTTTACCCCTGATTTTGCATAGCTTTCACTTGCCAGCTTTAATGTTTAAAGGAGCAACTTAGATTGAATGTTATTATCCATAATTTACTCTATGTTCTGTGAAGATGGTTATGTAATAGCAGTAATTGCATCAACTCACCTAATGAGCTTTCCCTCCAGTGCCATGTACAGCAGATTAATAGCCCATGAATTCATTTGCAGCTCGTTGTGTTTCAGAAAAGTATTTCAGGCAGCAATTAATAAACTGCTAAAGAAAATAACATAAAAAATGATTTTTTTTATTATGTTAACTCTCCAGCTGAACAATTTATTGGCACCTTTCATGATGCGGCTAAGTAAATTCTCTCCTAATTCCTCAAGCGGAGTGTGATTAGTGAACCCTGCTCAGCTCAAGACTGTCTGGTAATTAGTCTGATCTTTATATCCTAAAATGTTAGGGAAAGGTAAGAATAGCCTCCTAATGTTCTCTTTTTCTTCTATTCCTTGCCTTTCAGGCATTATGCAAATAGCTGTAACTTTAAACTGCAGCATGCTAGTGCTGCAAATTTTTTTCCCCCTTCCTTGCATAGAAACCCCATAATTGTGTAAGCTAAGAATTGAAGACCTCAGCCAATAAACAACCCCTGGCACTGTTTCTGTGCTGCTTGTTGTGGGCTGCAGTGTCCCATACCTCCCAAGTGGTGGGACACAGCCCGGAGCAGGGACCCGAGAAAGGTCAGGGGTGCTGCTGCCCTGAGGAAGGTAAACCAGGGGTCAAATGCCACTGGAGAGGGAGATGCCAGGAGAAAGGCATGAAGAGGGGAGAGAGAACAGGGAGAGTCTTGTGTTTTGCAGTGTAAAAGAGGATGAGTTGATTGAACCCAACAGGAGAAGAGCAGCAGTGAAATGCCAGGGCTGCAACCACCTTTGCCAGGAAAGTGTCTGGGGAAAGGGGAAGAAACTGCTGTGTGTGGCCAAACTTGCCAGGCTGCTCTAGAATTACCATTTCCATGCTTTTTCTTTTGGTTGGTGCTAGTGTTTGGGGATTTTTTTTTTATTGAATATCAAGTTTTTCATGTTTTACATAATTTCTTTTTCAAAAGAAACAGTTATCTTCCTGCCACTACCATCCCTACTCTCCCAGTCCAAAAGAAGTGCTTGGCTTGTCTTCAAAAGTAGTAAAATATATATTTTAAAATATTTTCCCTCATTTTGGGCTCTTGAGGACTGAGTAAGCATAAAGGGAATTCCTTCAATAAGCTCATACGGAGATTGATTACATGTCCTCAGCTGGAAGTTACATTAAGACTTATTCACTAAGGTATAGCTACCGTTGTGAACTTTTCAGCGCTCTCTGCTGTCTCTATGACAACACAGATCCTGGCAGAAGTTACCAGGGCTCGTGTGCTCTCTGCTGCCTTTGTCTGCATCCATCAATCCTAGTCCTCGACGACTGTAAATGTGTGCCTTTCTTACGTTTTTGCTTAACAAGGTGTTTTATTAAATTTGTGACCCTTCTAAAGTTATTACACTAATCATTTGTACTGCCACACACAACCATGCTCTAAAAGAGATGTGCTTTAGGAAAGGACTTTCTGAAAAGCTCTCAGTTGTGTCCTGTGGAAGATACTCAGCTGAGTGGCACAGAGTCCTTGCACAAGTAACTTTTCTTTCATTACAGGTGGAACTTAAGGTAACTAGAGCCTGGGAAAAGCATAATGCACACACAGTCTAATTTCTGCTTAGACCTGCACCACACTCCAGAGGAGTGCTCGCTACTGTTCTGTGTTTTAGCAAAGTCCACAGACCTTGCTGAAGCCATTCTGATTTTAAAGGTGCCCCTAGTGTGTCTGTTGGTGCTTGCAGCTCAGGTTTCTGTGGCAGTCCTGCCATGTGCCACCTTCTGAAGAAGTCCTTCTCTGGAGATGGGGCTTTTTCTTCAGAGCAGTTGGCATTGATGTAGGTCTTAGTTTTCATCTTACACTTTTGGGGTGTTTTAGGAATCATCGGATGTTTTCTTTTTTATCAGTTTCCCAGTAAAAGGCATTTTGGGCAGGTATCTCTTACAAAATCTCTTCTCAACATAGATCTTGTTCTTTTTCTAGCCTTTTTCTGTTATTTCTCATCCCCTACTTGGGTTTATAGCATTATTCCAAATTGTACCTTCCAAAAGACACTGGCTCTATGCATTTGTGTTGCCATTGCAGGTTGCCTTTGCCTCTTCTTCAGTTTAGTATCCCAGCTGCTTTCGTGGCAAGGGAAACCCTGGGTTATCCTTTCTGCCTTGTCCTGTGCCGGGCAATGCTGCTGTCAGAGCAGATGGGAAACCCTGAGGTAGCCAGTCCCTTCCCAGCCCTTGCTCTCCTAAGAATGATGCTGAGGCCACATTTGCTTTGTCATGCGGACATAACTGCTGAGACCCCAATCCCATGACCTCAAAAGCTTTGTTTCAGAGCTTCCATTCTTCCTTTATGCACTCAGTTCACTGCTTCCTATTCCTCATTCGGATCATTTTGTTGTTTGGGGACGCGGGGCATCTTTGCATCTCTCTTTCTAATTGCCATTGTGCTGTGTGGCTTGTGCTTTCTATTGGCCCTTGTGGTTTCTCTGGTATCTTTTTTTCTCCCTTTGAATGCTCTTTTTTTTTTTCCCCTAATTTTTTTTTATTTTGGGATGTTGAATCCGAAGGATGGAGAAATGTCAATGAGATAAATATCAGTCTGGGAACGAGCAAATTGCCAGTGTTCTGGGCCTTGAAGCTAAACATGGCTTATTTGGTTGTCAGGCCAACCTGAAAATGTTATCTACAGTAGCCAAGGTTCATGAGAAATGCAGTAAATTGTTCCCAAGAGTTCTGGGAAGTCTGAACTGCAGCAACCCGAATGTTCCTGAAGGACTCTCTATCAAAGGAGAGGCTTATTTGGTCCTTCTCCTCAGAAGAAACAAATGGGAGAGTGTGTATCTCTTCCTGCTGGTTTATATCCGCAAACTTTTGTTTTCCTGGTGATCATTTTACTGGAGACAGTCTTGCACGGGGTGGGTGCCTCTGGGAAGGGCCAAGCAGCAAAGGCCTTTCCCCTGGCCTGTCTGCGGAGAGCAGCTCCCGTGCTGATGGTGTGGAAGATGGAAAGCAGGCGCTCAGAAACCAGTAAGCGCTCAAAGACGCTTTAGGAAGATCTCTCCATAAGTAGACGAGGCCGTGGATTTCCCTCTGCTGCTGTCAGGCTCTCGCTTTCATCTGCTGGATGAATTGTTAGAGCAGAGGGAGTTTTCCACTGCCGTGCCTGCGATAAGCCGGCTGACACGTTGCAGCTCCTCCTGCTGCGATGCTGGCCCTAGGACTGGGCTCTAAAAATAGCCTCGATTTGTTTTTAGTTTGACTTTGTATCACATGCTCGTTTTAAAATACATCGGAACAGTTAATTTCCAGTTCTACAGCGCTCATGTGGAAAGTGTAAAGGATTTTTTAAAGTAGATGGTGTACAAGGAGTAGAAATAGCACCCTTTCTATCCAAACTTAAATAACACTCAGCTGCCAATTCTATAAAAGGAAAAAGAGAGATCATAAGGCGTTAGAATTTTTAATGTCCTCTAGCCCAAAATGAACAGAAATGGTTTTGCCCCATCTTATTTTACTCCAGTATTTGTTTGCATGCTTGCCTGTTTCTGAAAGCTCTTAAATGTTTAAATCTAGGTCTCATGAAAAGTCTGTCAATCAGACAATAGCTCTGAAACCTGACTTCTACAAGTTGTAGCTTAAAGCCCTACAGGCGGTGCCTGTGGCTGATCGGCATTTAATGAGCTGCGGGATCGTTTCTCAGTGCCATACATCCATAACCAGTTGCTTGTTGTTGATATAAACAGATTTGGTAAGTAAATGTGAGGAAATTGTCTGACTTTGGAGACATTTACCTGAATTTCAGAGTTAAAGCTAAGTGGAATTCTTCCTTTCCCCTGGCAAAAAGTGCAACAGAAAGCAAACATGCTTTTAGTTGGATTACAGGCATGGTTAGTCATCTGACAGACAGTTTTAATGGAGTCAGAAAGACATGCTGGGGAAACATGCTGACCTACTTTTCTTTCTTGCTTTTTCTTCAAACTTCGAAGCAAGTGAAATGTTAATTTTAAAACTCTCCATGAAGTTAGACTTTGGTGTAGGAGCTCATTTTGTAATTTAATTTATTTACACTTCTGTTTAGGGTATGATAGATTGTTTTGGTAACTGAATTTCATCAGGTTGTTTTTGTTAGGAAATTGGGTTACATCTGAGAAATCCATGTTCTTCCCCCTTTGCAGGACAAAGCAATCAGCTTCAAGTTAATGAATGATTTAAGTCCAATCCTCTGAGGGAGGACTTTACAAACCATTGACAATAACAGCAATAACAGACTAACAAAGCATATTACATTTTTATAATTTTCAATGTGTTACATTTTAAAACATTTGCTGTCTTTAAACTTGGGGGAAGAAGGAATACTGGCAGATAGTCTTGTGCATTTTCACTTTTTTTTTTTTCCTGTGTTAAGGAGGTTGATGAAGAAAATACCTAAGTATTTTCTTCAAGGCAGAACTTGATGTATTTGAACCTGGGAAACTCTTTATTGTAAAACTTGAGAGCTTGGGGGAAAAAAAGCCTTAAATTAAATAGGAAAACTTAGCAGTGAAGATGGATTAAAACATTGCAGAGATACTACAATATTAAAACATTGAATGATACTGGGTGATAAAGTGTTTTAGAAACACTTTCAGCAGCAGGCACACACAGTTTGTCAGATGGCTGAGGGGTGCCAGGTCCCTGGCAGAGAGCTGAGCTCCCTTCGCTTTGCAGGTGGTTTTGGTGAAGATGTCACTGCACAGTTGAAGGAGCAGGAGAGGACATCATTCCTTGACACTCTGGTCGATCCAGGGACACTGTTTTCACCTGCTCTGTCTCCTCCTGTTTCCATCATTAACAGGTTTTTTGCTGTCATTCAGCCCTGGTGCAATGGGTGCTGCTGCAAATCCTTTGCTTCCTCCCATCTCTCCTTGTTCTTAACTTCCAACAAGCTGATCTACAGTTTGTGTCATGAAAATAGTAATACAATGGAAGAGACAGAAAAAATGGAAATTGCCAGGAAGTCTTGAAGTTTAAGGGGAGTTTTACATTTTACAGAATCCACAAGTTACGTATACTCTTATGAAGTGCAGTAATTTTATATACTGTGTACTTCTAGAGAATGTTACAGTGGCAAAGATTGAGATCTAATTTTTATAGCTCTAAAAATTAAGTATAGGATGTTGGCTAATACATGAGAGTTTCTTCTCTCTCTCAAGAAGGCTGATAGTGGCATTGCACAGGTCTTAGCCATTTTGTAAGCTGGAGACACCAATAGAGGAGGCATCAGCCCAGGAGGACAAATCAGCAGTAAATGAATATCCTTATGCACTGAACTGCTGCACCTCACATGTTCAGCATCCCTCACTGCACCATAGCTGTGCTTCTTGCAAGGACTATCTTTCCTGTGTCTTTCTTGCCATAGCACTTCTTCTAGGTGAGTTGTGACATGGTATGTGTTGATTGTAGTGGAGACATAACTGGGAAAAGACACTCAAAAAGCATCACATCTGAAATTTCATTCAAGAATGAATGATTGGTTTTTTTCCTGATACAGGAAAGCTGTTGATGCTGGAAGATGAAGCATTAGGTTTAGAGGAACTTAAGTTGCTCTCTGACAGTACCAGGCTACTGCTTTTGGGCAGGGAGCTCTTGTGTTTCCAATTAGGAGTCTTGTGAAGATTGGTGAAAAAGTCCAGAGCTCAGTGTGTGTTTGGTCTTGTAGTCCACATTGTACTCTGCTGCACCATCTGGTTATCCCATTGAATAGCTCCAGGATCAAACCCAAGTGATCCAGATCCCTGGAACAAGTGACTGTTAGTTCATAAGAGCCTTTTGACAGCACATTTTTACAAGAAAGATGTTTGATTTTCCCTGTCAGTAATTTGGAAGAGAAGCTCAATGCATACTTTCCCCCCTGCTCCTTCTTTGGATGCCTCTTCAGGTGAACACTGCTATTAAATCAGAACACCCAGAAAATAATTTTAAATGAAAAAGGAATGAAAATAATAAAAAGACAATAAATAGAAGCACAAGGATAGTTGTTCAAACCTCTCTCATAACACAGGGAAAAGTAAACAGAGACAGAGGACAATACACATAAATATTTTATTCCTTTAGTTCTGAAGAAGGCTTAAATCCTGTTTGTCCTCAAAAGAGAGTCAAAGCCGTTTCTTGGCAACTTTTCCTGTTGTTTTCTGAGTCAGCTACAGCTATTTCACATGTTTATTAGGAACATTATTCCTACTAGAAGTTCAGGCATTGTAAAGTGTGAACATACACAAACTACACAGGCATATCAGCTGCCACTCATAGAGCATACAGTATAAACCCATGAGGTTTGGGGTATTCTTTCTTGGCTGGGGCAGTGAGGTAGGGAGGTAACCCTCTGGTACAGGGACCTTGCACTAATGGAGGAGGAATATTTACAAATATTCCCTAGAAACCAGGGTGTGGGAAAAATAAGGCAATTAAGAAGAATCACTAGATACCCTGTCTTAACAGTTTATTATATATATTTTAATGAGTATTTAATCCCTAATGCTGTGTGATGGATTAGAAAAGAGGGGCACTCAGGCCTCTTTCTGTGCATACTTTTATGTTTCCCCTTCATTGAACATTTTCTCTGGGCAAATTGTTTAACTTGAGCTGATTGGAGGTGTTCCAGCACAACAGAGCTTTGCTGAAAATAACATTGGGTTGAATCCCAAAATGAAGAGTTGTCTGTTGTGTTCAGATTTGCAGAACCTCAGGATGAGTTACAAGGGGGGCCAGGAAGGAGCCTTGTCTGTTCCTGTCCTCCATTTTGCACATCCCAGGGCCTGGGGGGCTTGGCTGTACAGTGTCTGCCATGCAGCCTGGTGCTCTGGGCAGTTCTGCAGCTGGATGGGCAGGTGGATGTTCATCAGCTTTTTTAGGAACTGATAAACCTCTGCTTTTGGAAGTCTTGAGGTTTTAGCTCATGCTTCCCATGGGGGTTGTAACCCTAGTGCATCTTTCATCTTGCACTTGCCACAGCCTTGGAGAAGACCATCCTCGCTGGACACAGGCACCCAACCTGTGTGCACCAAGTTCAGGGCCCAGTCCCACACTCGTGACAGATGTGAAAGATTTGTCATCAGCATCACTGAGATACAATGGGGTTAGCAGCCACCTGTAATGCCAGATGATCCGTGCTGGGTAGTCACTTCTAGTGCCAACTGGGGACCACCACCTTCATTTAAGGAGCAGCTGTGTGTTGAATTCAGTCTCCTTGCCCAGCCCTTGGCTTCCCTTTCAGATGTCATCTCATGTCCAAGTTGCATCCTTTGTTTTCATGGAGAAGTCTGGGAAAACTAGGTCAGTTTATCCAAGTAGAAATTATTATTTTATTGAGTTAACTCTGTGTTGACCTGCTGCCTGTTTGCCTTCTCAAAATTAACTCCCTTGTGTGCACTAAATCTTGCCCTAGAAGTTGCAGAGTATTCAGTAATCACTTTGATTTCAAATCAGAAATAAAAAGGCTGCTTTTCTTAGTATCTTTAGATTTCCTGGAAACAAGTGTCTGTCTGCTTTGTTTCTTGTGTGATCACTACATCAGGCTGGTCTGGTGTGCTGTGAAAGCACTTAATATAAAAAGGTTATGTGCTGGCTTTTCTGGGGATATTTAAAAGATCTTATGGAGAAATCAGGATTTGATTCTGCTTGACCCTGGCTGACAGAATTAAGCTCTTTAAGCCAGTTCTGTAGTTACTAGCATGCTTTCTTTTTAAAATAATCTGGTCCACTTACTCCTGCTATTTCAGAACTTTAGTCCCAGACAAGAAAGCTTTTTTTTTGCTTTTTTTTTTTTTTAAATGAAAGAATATTTGGAATGTATTTTTAAAGAACTTCTTTGGCATTGTACATGAAAGATAAAATATATCAAAATAGACAGTCTGATAATTAGGTGCAGGCTTGTGGAGTGATTCATGTCATAATGTGAGTGCTGAAACAGCTGAGGTTGCTGCAGGTGTGCTAAGGGAATTCTACCCTGTAATGCCGTGATGATTCTGCCTCTACATAAAGCAGGAGTACAGATGTCTGGAGAGCCTGCACTATTAGATGAGAAGAAGTATTTTTGCATGTGAATTATGGATGGGGCAGTATTTATTAGAGGCAAAAACAAGCACCTTTGTCTCCCAGGCACCTTTTTCTTTGAAAAGTCCCACTAAAGCCTGCTGCTGTCCCAGGAACAGAGATCCCAAAGTGAGCTGGGGCTTCAGCTGAAGCCTGGCTGGAGCTCAGAGCTGAGTTATGCCATGCATGGGCAGAAAGGGTTCCAAAGAAAAGCCTGGGAGGCAAAGGCCTTTTAGTGCCTCAGCTGGCGGGTATAGCACTTCGGGGTGGGCAGTGAGAGCTGAAGCTGAAAGTGAATAAACTTGTTTACCTGTGGCAGCAGCCAGCTTCAGCAGGGCTTTCCCGGAGACTGCTGGCTCGCTTGGCATGGCTTTCCTGAAATCCTGAGATGGAAAGAAAAAGAAGTCCCCTGACTTCACTCCTTGCTTTCTCCTTAGTTTACAGTTGGTGAAAACAGGACTATGTAATCTTCAAAAAAAATGCCCCACCCCAACAACAAATCTGCAGATTGTTTATTCCAACTGCTCAGCTTTTGGGAAGGGAAAGGATGTAAACAACACACTAAAATGCAGTGAGATGCAACAGTATTGTTTGGGCATGTTGCTTTCCCATTTGATGAAGCTTTTTTTAGTAGTATTATGGCAAAACAGCTTTAACAACACACACTGTTCTTTAAAAAAATCAAACCCACCTGCCGTCCAAGCCCCCTGGCCAGTGCAGATGTGTGCCCACCAGCTGTGTTGGACTGTGCATCAGCGTGAGGCTTAAACAGGCAATTTTTTCTGGCTGATCTAGCAGGGCTTCTGGTCCACCTGGCTAAATGATACTGTTCTTCCCTTCTCCTGCTGCTTCAGCTAGCCAAGAGGATAAGCTTGAGCAGGGCAGCTGAGCATGGTTGTGGGGTGCACGCTCTGGCCTTGCTGCCCTCCACTTTGGGTGGCAATCCTGGCACCTTGAGAGATGGAAATAACCTCCCAGTCCCAATTCTGTTTTATTTTGTTGTAATAGTAGGAACATGAACAAGCTTTTGCATTTAGGAAGGAATGTATGTAAGCTCATAATGGTGTGTTTTCCACATTTGCTTCGGAGGAATAGGTAAATAGATTCTGAGCTATTTCTTTGCTTTTATTGTCCCCGGCCTAGTGGGAGGCCAGGGCTGCAAGCTGCCGCGGCTGTAACGCAGACAAGCGCTGCGATTCAAGATTGCAGCTCCCTTTCTTCAGACATGCCGGGAACAACTGTTCCTGCGCCTCCATGAGCTCAGTTTGCGGCTGCGGGAGGCGATGTGCTCCCGCGCCTGGCGAAGCACCCGCGCACGCAGAGCCCCTGCAGACGTGCTGTCAGTTGGCAGCTCTCTCGCTAGATGCACCTTTACACAATTGCACAAGCCACCAGGAGGTACAAATGTGAAATTCAGCCTTGGGGGCAAAACAAAGAAATGAAACTTAGGTATGAATGCGGTGTTATCCATCTGCAGATACAGATATTAGACCTGATCTCCCACCACGCTGCTGTAGCTTTACACTAATAGGACTCTGCTGCGATCGGTGGAGTAGCACCACTGCAAGACAAAAACAGCAGTGGGGATAAGTTGGGGCTGTTATTTTTAATTCTGGTGAATAATGTAGAGAGTGAACCCTGTTTAGGGAAAGCCAGCCTGTGTTCACTGCGTGAAACCACCCATAATAAAAAGGAGAAATGCAGTGACACACTGTCTTGGTATTGCTCCTGAACTTCTGCTCTTTCTTCTGGGGAGCCATTGCCCTGAGTCCTGTGTGTCTATGTGCAAGCAAAGGGAAGGGGTCTTCCAGCTCACCTCCTTTTTTTGGTAGCCTTTCCATTTGCTGTCCCATAAAGTCAATTTTATCATGCATGACTAGAATTTATCCTGTAGCTTGGACTCATTCATTACATTGAATAAATGGGCTTATTATGGAAAGTTATTTTGTGGAAGGAGTCTGTTGATGGCATTGTCAGGAAAGAGGTTGCAATTTGTCATGGTAGGTAGCTTGCTAGTTAAGTAAAAAATAAGTCACTTCTTTTCCTCAGTGTATGGTAGGATAAGAAATAAAATAGCTGTGGCAGGTTGAAACGTGAAGTGTTACAGGCTGGCAGTGGGCAGGGATAGTGTGCAGTGTCGAGTCTTAGCTTACAGCCGTGCACTTCCTTGGCCATCAGCGGTCCTGGATAATGCCCAGCAAATTGAAATGAGGACTTTGGATAACCCCAGCATCTCCCAGTTGCAAGGCATCGTACTACCATGACTGTCTCCTAAGAGAAATTAATGTAATATTTGTAGATAAGTAGACTGATTTACCTTTTGATGACCCTGGAGAGAAAGGTCAGATTCAGGATATTTTTGCTCATAATCGGTTATCCATAAAGAGTTAGTGTACCAGGCTTCAAGATTATAGCTCAAAAGGGCAGTTGCTTTGAGAAGGTAGCTTGAAAGGGCACCTCAACAGCTGAAATCAGATGAGACAGATTTAATGGCCTCTCAGTAATTTCTGACTGAAAGTTCAGAGTTTGAAATTTAGGGATTTTTTTCTTCACCCAGCCTATGGTAAAAGAAATGCATTATAGCCTAATAGAAATTTATTTTCAGGCTGAGTATTTAGAAGAGTTTTTCAACTGCTGCTTATACATTTGGTCACTTCAGCTGTAAAGAAGAGAAAGAATAATCACTTTGTGTTTGTGAGCTTGTGTATTTTTAGCTAATGTGTTAAGACACTGCAATTCCAGAAAAGCTGTCCTCCATTTCCCCAGAGTATTTTGATTTAACCATCTGCATGCAGAATTTTATCTAGACTGCCATAGAAGTTAGTAGTAAATCCACTGGGGTCTTGGCAGCCAAAACAGTAGATAGTAAGCACAATGCTTTGCTTCCCTGAGGGTTTTAGTTTCATGGGAATTCTGCCACAGGCTGGCACTTGTCAGTGGGTTACCTGCAGAAGCCTGTAAATTTAGGAACCCTCCCCAGATGGAGTGATTGATTCCCAAAGCTCCTTCCCACTCCTGCGCTGTGCAGGGAAGGGAAAGACTGGAAATACCCACTGGGTGATACAGTTACTTGCAAACCTGTTGCAAGTGGCATGGTAGATCTTAATAAAAATCATAGATTTTGTGTTGAGAGTAAGGAAGTGACTGATTTCATGCAGAATACTGAGAGAGATGGAGCATGATTGGAGTGAGGAGCGAATGACAAGCGTAGTTTAATTTAACAGCTGCACAAGATGCACAGGGACATTGCAAGACCTGCATGTGGAGATACTTCATCTCACATATGGGAATTTCTGGCTATATTAAGTAACTTGAGGTGATGCCTATGTGAAATACAGATGGAAACATACCAGCAAGTAAATTTTGTCCGAGTCAATGAGCATGGCTAGGCTAATTCCATGGCAGATATGTTGGTGGGTCTTCACATGAAATATTAGTGATTTATTCTGCCTGCAATTGTTAATGCTAACAACCTTCAATAGCTGTTTAAGCATCAGCTGCTTAGAGCGTGTGGATTATCCTATTTCACACTGGCAATTAGTTGATGATATTAAAGCACTTTGAAAATGGAAATCGCAGGGCAAGTGCTATTTAAACAGTTCATCATTTAATGTATAATCCCATCTCTCCAGCTACTTTGATTGCAATATGTAGGGAGACGGTAAGGGAGACCAAGGAGTCTGCTTTCAGTCCAACCCCTGGTAGAGGTGCTGTGCCCTGTCTGTCCTGCCTCTGACTCAGCTGCTCCTCATCCTCCACCTGCCCACACCCATGTGCTGCAAAACACGTTTTCTTCTGTTTGTTTGGGGTTTTTTTCCACTTGTTTACTGTCTTTCTGTTTTTACAACTTCTTCATTTCTCATTTGTTCTTAGGACCTGTTTGGGGAGTGTGGGGGGCATTCCATTTGTATTTCTGGGGTCCTGATTTTTATTCTTTGGGCAGTTAGTACCCTGTTTGGCATGTTCTGCAGACCTTGAACCACTCCCAAAATACTATAGTAAATATAAAGGTAGGCATTAGTTGGTATGTTCATACACTTGGAAACAGCTTATGGGATTCTGGTGGGTTTGGGAGGGGAGTTTGTTTGTTTGTTTTTGGGGTTTATTTGGTTGGTTTGATTTTTTTTGTCCTGTCCTTCTGCAACGTTCAAGACAAATGCGCCTGTAGAACCATTTGGTTTCCTTCAGCAGTGGTTTTGGATCTTGGATTGGAAGTTCTAAGTATCCCAAGTATGATAGCTGCTGATTTTGCCTCTGGATGTTTTAAAATTAGGGAAAAAAAAAGAAATTAACAATTTTTTTTTTAAAGATAGTGCAATAACATAAAAATATAAATATATAAGTAAAAGAATACCAAAAGCATACCTTTCAGCTAATTTCAAGGGGTGTTTTTTTAGCCTGTTGTTTTGCATTGGCTTTTCAGTTTTGGTCCTACATTTGATTTCAGATTCTATTGAGTTTTTTAAAAGGATGAGAAACTCCTTTATTTTGCTCATTCCACTTACTAATATTTCAGGGATGTGTCAACAGCAGGTGCCAAATTTCACATCTAAAATAAAATTGCTCAGACTGATGAGAATCCTTGAAACCACAGGTGAAGTTTCAGGCCAGTTAAATAAAGCTGTAGAGCATCCATTTTTATCATTCATTCATATAATGAAACCTGTTCTTATAACTCAGCTCTGATATATTAACCCCACATTTATCTTCACACATAAATGGGAGATGTGTTGCTTTCGTCAGGATATAACCATATAAATCCCCTGTGCATGAATGGAAAAATAGGGGCCCTAAGGCTATAGGTATCAAAGGTCTCCCCTATACTTACAATAGCCTAATAAGGTTATTTTGAAGGCATAGGTAATTACTCACAGGCTCCCTATAGCCAGTGATTCATTGTTCACTACTGAAACATTTCTAAATGAATTATGTTTTAAACAAGCAAATCCTTGGCCTTCTCTTTTATGGGAAGAAAAAGAAAATGGGAGGGACACAAAATTCCACCATTTTCTCTGTTAAGTACACTGCTTGCAAGTTAAAAGGTCCCTGGTATTTGTAGCAGTTTAAATGTACTGCCGTGCTTCTTTCTGTTTTGAATGCCTATTTCTGAATTTCACATTTTGATAAAAATATTATTGTTGTCATTAAATTGATATTTAGAAAAGACTGGATACACGAGCTCAGCGCAATGAATAAAACAGTTGGAGTTAACTATCCCTGGGGATAGAATCAATCACTGTTGTAGAAGAGGGTGACATTTAAAAAAGAAACTCAGAAGAAAATGTCATGCTTAAAAAATTAGATTTAAATGCACTAGCTCCTGATTGATTTTTATTGCACTCACATGGATACACTGATTGATTATCAGCCTTGCAAATGTTTAGTACCTTTCTCACTTCTCTAATAATCAGAATAATCTAATTTTCAATGTCATTTAAGTTACCATATTCAAGGCTATAATAGATCATATTTCTAATAAAACGTAACAATTATGTAATGAATAATACAAAGCTGCAAGGCAGAGTTCAAATTTACCTTCCTCAAAACAAAAAAAAAGAAAAAAAGGTTAAAAAAAAATAAAAATACCGGGAGTGTCTGGAAGGGCCAGTGTACGTGAAGGCAGGAGACAGGACGATGTCTTCTGGATGTGTGGTGTGTTCCCCTGTGGTTGAACTGAGGTTCCTGGCGCGTTGGCCGGGGCGGGTTTGCCATAGCTGAATGTTATTTCTCAATAGGAAACCCTGGGCGGGCTCGAGTTCTGTAATGGATGTGCTTGCTCTGTGCCTGGGGAAAAATGATAGCGTGCCAGGTGCTTATGAAATGTCTTCCATGATTGTTTCTCTGTGCTCCCTGTTAATTTTGATATGTGTCTGTAGAGAGATACTATCTCACTTAATTTGAGATGTTTTCTTCTGGCGATTGTTATCCAACAGCTGACATGGTTGATTTCTCAGAATCAGCTACAAAATATGCAGGTTTTGATGTGTTCTGGTTTTGTAAGCCCCTTACACAACTGTGTACTTGTTATTCGCTTTGTCCATTAGAAATGAGAGTTTTGTGTTTGAAATGGGCTTTGTCTCCAGTCATTCTCCATATGTCAAAGCCAAGTTTTGGCATGGAAATTTGTTTTAAAATAGTTTCCTGGCTTTTTTTAAGACTGAGCTGTTTTGCCTAAAAGAAAACATTATTTCATCTGGAAATCACGACCTGGGAAACCAATCTATTTATAACTACCTGGCATTCTGCATATTTTAGTGTGTTTGGCTTGCAATTGCACTGCTGTTAATGTGAGCAGGAGTCCCACCATCCTGGATTGATGGCTCGTCAGCTTATCGAGTGTGATTTTGCTGCTTTTGAGATGATTGCTTTGTTCCTTTACGTGCCTTGGTGATAGGAAACCTAAACTCCTTGAGTTCTCTCATCTTTGTGCTTTACTCCACCAGTTCTCAGGCCTGGAATCTGCCTGGGATGTGCAGCTGGGTGTTGCTTTGGACAATGGGGTCAGAGAGCCTAGTTCAGCAGCAGCAGCAGGATTGCTAGGGCTCCCTTGGTTTGAAATTTTCCAAGGTGACTGTTGGGAAAGACACCTCTATGGACTGCCATTCCATACCATTTAGCACAGTTTGTTGAAGAGTAATGTGTGGTATATGATGGGCATTTAACCTGATGGAGCACAGTTGGCATTGGCACTAGGTGAGCATTTTGCTTATTTGACTGAAATATTTGACTGAAATTGGCCACAGCTGCTAACTTGTGCCAGAATTAGAATTTTTTTAGCAGCTGCCTCTGGAGTTGGAGAAGCAAGAGCGTGGAGGAGCTGTGCAAGGTTTGTGGGTTTCCACCCTAGCAAATTGCCTGGTGCTGCTGGATTTCCCAGCTGCAGTGCTGGGGATCAGCCCCACAGCCACGTGTGGCACCAGCAGCCTGCCCAGGCTCCCTGGTGTTCAGACAGGGACAGGTGGCTTCCCAAGGAGCAGGAGGACAGGCAGGACAGTGAGCCTCTGCCCAGAAGGGAGAACTGGCAGCTCTGCAGCGTTCCTACCTCAGTTCACCTCTCACTTCTCTTCTCATTGGGCTTTACAAACAAAAGGAGTCTTTTTGCAGACCAACCTTGTGCCCAGCACTCTGCAATTACTGACTTGCTCTGTGTGCTTTATGGTGCTTTTGAGGTTTGTTAGCTTAACGAGTAACTTCCAAAATATTTGGGGACAAGAGAAGTGTGGTTTTACAGGAATGTGAACTGACTGGAAGCACTAGTAGTTGTTGCTACAGGAACAAAACCAGCTAACTGGTACACAGAGCTCTTCAAAGGTCACGGGGATCTCCAAGACACAAAACTGCAGTGATAGCATTTCAAATAATGAATTTATAGCTGATTAATCATTTTAATACATGAAAGGAGTTGTCTGTGTATCTTCTGGATGTCTGGGGAAGCACAGGTTGTGCAAGTAGTAGGAAAAATTGCATTGTGAGCAGCAAGTTCTTCTCCCTTGGACATGTTTGTGGCACCTTTGACAAATGGATGTACAAATATTCGCTATTCCGTGATTTTACCTGATTGCCTAGAAACTGTCTAAATCTCATGGGCTGGATCCCAGCTTATATTTAGCCAAACAGTGGCTAAGTTTGGTGGACCTGAGGGGTTTGTGTTTAAGACTGGACGATTCCCTGCATTAGGACATGCTTGAAATGACCCCACTCAGGCAAAAGAATTGCTGCAAGGTTACTAAATGAGAGCACTGGGGCTCTCCAAGAGAAGCTGTTTGTGTCTTCTCTATACTTAGTTCCATCTACAGCAGGCCCTGCTTTCCTTGAAGAATCATCTGACCCTCGTGCAACTTTTGTGCCCTGTCCATCAATTTGTGCAGAAAAGGGAAAGTGTATCTGAGGCTAAGGAAAAGGCAATGGCAATCCTGGGATGAGGAGAACAGACTGAGCAGGACAAGAGGTGATGTTCTGCCTCCCTACCATCAGGGAGGAGGCTGAACATCTGAAGGTAGGGGCTATCTTAAGGCAGCAGAAAGTACCTTTGCCAGCTTGTGAACCCTGCTATGGCTGCCTGGAGGTTTCTGGGTGTGGAAGTGCAAGTCCTGGCGTGTGTGTCAAGGGGACAGGGAAGCTGTCACAGGAAGATGGATTGAAGCAGACGTGCACAGGTGTGGGCGTGTGTCACTCAGCCTTCTGAGACACGCCAAGACCTGGCTTCCTCACGTATCAAGATCCACCTTTTTTCATGCTCCTTCCCCACACTACCGCCTTATTTATTTTTCTTTCACTTCCAATAGTTCTCATAGGGCAAGAGAGCTTCCATACTGTCCCCTGTTGGGAGCTCCTAATTAATGCAGCCATCAAGTGAGAATTTAGTGCACGAGTAATGAAATTCATAACCTGAGTTTTCCACGGCAGCATTAACTGTGACACAGATTCATCACTGGCATATCATCATTAAAAGGCAGTGGAATTGCATCGGGGATTGATGTGATCATATGCATGTAAAGATCAAGATACCAAAAGGTGTGATTTATGTAATATAAGCATAAGCTGTAATCCAAAACCCTTCCCACATGCGGTGTGACAGTTCCTGTTCCCAAAGCAGTGATGGTTTTTAAATTTACTGCGCAAATGTGTGTGTGTTTATATGTTTTTATTTAACTCTTTTAAACATAGTCTTGTCTTAAGGTCTTTCTGCGCTTTTTTTTTTTTTGCATGTTGATTTATAACTGTAGTTAAATCTGTCCAATAGTTTGGTGTTATTGAAATGCTTTATATTTTTGGAGCTTGGGTGTTATACATGAGCACTTTAATCCATTGTCTTACAGGGAATATGGAAACACTGACAGGTCTGATGCAGTCTTAATGAATAAAGTAAGAAGATATATATTATTCTGGATTTTATTATTTTAAAAGCTATCAGAATCATATAAGAAAGTTAATGAGGAACAAAAAATGTTCCTGGTTTTCAGGCTGTGTTACTTCTCCCCTTTCTACCCTCTGATTGGCACCAAAAGAGAAAGAGGACAGAGCTGGGCCAATTTGGTGATGAGGACTGATCAGCAGCTGTCCCTCTGGTGGCCTTTGGAGGGAAAGGAACTTCAGGTACACTGCAGAAGGAGCAGTGCTGGGATAGCAAAGGAGCATGGCAGGGTTCCTGCCAGAGTTATCTCCTGGTCTCTGGGACCCCTTGGCACCTGCTTCGAAGCCTGGCCTGAATAATGCGTTCAAATTGCACAAGGAGCTCAAAACTGTGTAGGGAAGTGGTTGTTGAGGCCGTCTGCTTGGCAAATTTGTCAGTCAGCTTGTAGAGCTATAAGTAAGTGGGGCTTTGTGACAAAGGTTTATTGCTCTTTGTGGTTGTGTAGGAGTTTACAGAGTTTTCTAAGGAACTCCTTTATCTCCCAAGTACAGCAGTGATTAGGATTTGTTTCTCAAGTGCAGTGGCAGTTTGCAGCACTCGAAACATAGCTCTGGGTCTTGGATGTTTTTTCAGTGCAAAACATGGTGCTTGTGCTCTGCCCTGGGGTCCAGCAAACAAATCAGAGCATTTGCTTGAGGGAAAAGCTTGTAAAAGGAAGTGGGGAGCAACCAGTCCATCCCCCTAAATCTGACTGCACTGATAACATTGTACCTTTGCAAGGAATAACCTTTTTGGTCCACTCTTGCTGGTCTCCTTTGGGTCTGTGCTCTCCAAACACCAAAATTCAAGGTTAGGTTTTAATCCAGTGGGGTGCTCAGCAACCCAGCCCTGATCCAGCCAAGCACATTATTGACTTCAGTGAGGTCTGTCACACAGTTAAGTCAAGTTCATGCTTAAAATGTGCATAACTGGTGTCGGAATTCTCTCAGTTGCAAATTCAGACCTTTAGTGAGAAGACCAGAGCCATACATTGCATGGACTGTGTGCCTAATGGCCTTGGGAAGGAGAAACAAATGTTCACCACATCTCTACTCCTTGATTTCTATTACACACAATATGTTATTTCTGTAGATGCCTCTGACTCTGATGCTTGCCCAGCCCACTATTTTTTCTGCTCTTTATGATTATTGTGGTTCACTGGCATGTAGGAGGCGACCACAGAAGATGTGGAGATGAGCCTGGGGAACCCACAGGGATAAAGAGCTGGCATGGAGGCGGCTTTGTGCTTCCCTCCCTCTGGCACAGATAGATGCACTTTCTGGGGCAGGACAGTACAAATAAGAATCAGCAGGTCTTTGGCCATCCAAAACCCCCAGCCATGCTCACATGTGCCAAACCCACCAGCTGCACCCTCCGAGTTTAGGGCCTTGTTTTAAATATCGTGAGGTTTTGAATACTAACAATGTTAAGATTGGTTTTATTTATCCAGTAAGATTTAGTCTTCAGGGTGTTTAATATTGACATGGAGTCTTTGGGGAGAGGGATTGATTTTGCTTGGCTTTGTTGTAAAGCCTTATGCATCTGGTTACACTTAAGACGTTAGCTTTAGCTAACAGCAAGACTCTTGATAAAATTCACAATTACTGGCAATACTGTGGACATGGACTTATCTCCTGGGCACGTTTTGTAAAATTAAGCTATTTTCATTAAAAGAACAAAGAGCAGCATGGTGATGGAGCAGCTGTCATATTTTATTACAAAACACAAATATGTGGGAAATCAATTACAGCACGAGTGAGCACAATGCATATTTCCAGTAATCCCCCACGGCCGGGGGAAGGTAGAAGGCTGATCTGAGTGCAGAAGCAGATGGCAAGCAACTTTAGATAGCTTCACTGCCATTTTTTCTCTTTCAAGTGTTTGTGCTTCTCCTTTGATCTTCAGAACTTGAGTTTAACGTGTTTTATCTTCTTTTGTTTACTGTTTTCACATTTAACTTTCCTTTAAAATAACTTCTGTTTGGTGGAGTTTGTATTAGTGTGGGACTTTGTTATCTTCTATGCTGAGGTATTAAGAAGAAAGACATTTGCTGTCTTCTTTTGGTGTTGCTCACATCCAATAAAATAGTGCCTGCTTCACTGCAGAGGGCTTGCCATCCACCATGCACAGCTGTAGTTCTACAGTGGAAAAATCCCACCTCACAAAGCTACTAAGACACTGTGCATAAGAAGTTGCAGTAGACTTTCCTGGAAGGCTGATAATGTGGGATTGTGATGGCACACCCACAACAAACCCCTGTGGAAGTTTGGTTTAATCACTGCTCACTACATTTAGTTCTTAAATTATTTTTAAATGAGTAGGCTGGAATTAATGTCCTCTGTGCATATAACATTTTTATATTCACCTAAAATAATGTGTGTTTAAAATAGCAGCATTTTACAGAGATTTGAAATAGAGCAGCAAAAGCAACACAGGTTGATCTGAATAACCCCATGTGATCTGTATCTCTGCTTTTCTTACAGCTGTCAGAAATGACAGGAACAAAAAGAAGAAGGAACCTTCAAAGCAGGAGTCCACAGAAAACTATGAAATGTCAGCAGAGTTAGATGATCTCACTGAGAAGATCCGAAAAGCTCACCAGGAAACCTTCCCCTCGCTCTGCCAGCTGGGAAAATACACTACAGTGAGTATGATTTGAGGCACAGAGCGTTCTGGATATGCCTGGATGATGTGAGTTTTGGAGGCCCTGGACATTTTAAATAGATGGAGCAGTAGATTCACTCTTTGCACCTCCTAAGCCAGGAAAAAACCAGAGGTGTGCGTGCATAGGCTGCCTGCTGGGAGAGAAATTGCACTTAGATGTGAGCGCTACTTAGCGGTATCAGAAGAGACTCCTGGAGGATTAATCCAGCCAAAGGACCAGCTCCGAGACCATGAGTCAGGGACATTCCATCATTCATTAGACATTTCTTGGCTCCCAAAGATGTGATCTCTGCTCGTGCATCAGCAGATTACAACTTTGCAGGTGTAGGGAGTTCTTAAATGCTGCTGGATTACTGGTGATAGTCCCAAAGCTACCAAGGTCAAGGAAAATATGAAATGTTTAAGTAAAACAGTTTCCAAAACGCTCATTTGCAGTTTATTCCTAGAATTATAGAATATCCTGAGTTGGAAGGGACCCACAAGGATCACTGAGTTCAACTCCTGGCTCTGCACATGACAGCCCCAAAAATTATACATCTTTTTCCAGTCTACCAAAAGATCCCAGAACAGCAAAAAGTTTTGCTGCTTTTAGAAATGAAAAATCAGCCCCCCCATTAAGAAGCTCAGTACTATGGGAA
This sequence comes from Melozone crissalis, assembly GCF_028551555.1. NCBI lineage: Eukaryota > Metazoa > Chordata > Aves > Passeriformes > Passerellidae > Melozone > Melozone crissalis. The sequence goes on from NW_026535794.1 coordinate 39,654,750, forward strand.
TTTCTCCAGAGATGAGTCAGGGAAATAATTTTTCTTCTATACATATATATGTTGCTAAATACAGAGAAAGTCAGTGATATTAATTGATTAAAGAAAATTGAACCTCAAGTTTGCAAATCCAATAATAAAATAAATGATGAAAAATAACTGTTAGGTAATGTTTAGAACCTTATCAGTTAAGAAATGACTACTGGGTCTGGGCTTGCTGTTGGTTGCAGCAGCATTGACTGTTTCAGAGGGATGTGCAAAACATCCTGAGGTAGTCAAGCATGTGCTCTTATTGCTGAGAGCAGGAGTTTAGGAGTGACATGGCTGGGGCAAGGAAACAGCTGCCTCCATGGTTCTTGCCCTCCAGCCCCAGCTGAAGATCTGGGACCTATCCTCAGAGGCGTGGTGGAACACTGCTCTCACTGGGTTGCTCTCTGATTTGAGTAAATTTTCTGCTATTGAAACAAACATTCAGTTTCTCAGAGTGATGTAGGCAAATCCCTGTGTGCCAACAATATTCACTGTTTCAGCAATCAGGGTGCTTTTTAATGGCATATTAACCTATTTACAAAACAGAGTGCAAGGCTCAAAACTGAGGTCTGAGTGTAAGACTTGGTATTTAAGCGCAAGAAAAGCAAGTACATATGGTGTGATTTTAGAAAAAGGTACCTTTTTCATGTTGTGACAGTATTTTCACCAGCACTTTTCACATTTAAGTCTGAGCCCCACGTCCCACGTAAACTGGTTAGTACTGGGGAAGGAGCCTGTCCTCCCCATGTTTCTCTGGTCCTTCCCAGCAGGAGCACATTAGAATGTATTTGCACCTTAGCTGGGAGTTAGCAGAGTGCACTGCAGCTGGTGGGATGGCACTGCACTGCATCCTGGGAATTGCCAAAGATCCTCGAGGGTTGAAAGATAAACCTTGGCACCTCTACACTTGCATTAGGTACTGGATGCTGAAGTATCATTAATCTTTTAGCTCTTGAAATGATACAAGTGGATGAAATTGGAGAGGGCCTTGTTGCATAGCACACCCACTGCTGATGCCTTCATCCTGAGGTTCTGTCTGAACTCCATGGGGAGTTTATGCCCCTGTTGGAATTTCAGAGCCCTTGTTGAGAGCACCTGCATCTCAGTAATGAGCAGATCAATCTGGGCGGTCTGTGGAGCACGAGTAGCCATGATTTGACTGCACTCTTTCTGTGGCTGGGTATTGGTCATTCATATCTCAAGCCTGATGGGACAGCCTGGGGCAGGAGATTTCTTGTTTTCAGCATTGCTCTATTGGAAGTCCAAAGCAGGGAACTGCTGCACAGGGCTCACCCTCTCCTGCTTTGTCATGGAACAAGTTGCAATAACAGAATTATGCTGAAAGAGTTAATTTTGGCTTACCTTGAATCTTTGAGAGCGATGCAGCTTCCTTCAAACACTGCCCCAGAACTAATAGCAGTGGTGCTAAATACTGTCCTCTTGCTGCATTCTCATAGTCTGTGTGTGAAGTGCAGAGTGTTTAAATCTCTCATCTAGGTAAGGTCTGGCAGCCACTTTGGCATTTTATGCAGGACTTCAGTGTTAAGAGCTCATGTGGGAAGGACAGAGTAGTGTTGGGGTTGCATTAAGGGTCACCTTCCCCTCCAGCCTCCTGCCAGCCCAGGGGCAGGGGATAATCCTTTCTGCAGCACTGAGGATCCAAGAGGATCTGGGGTGTGGAAGCTGTGTGTGCTGGTCACAAGAGCACAGCTCCGGTGCCTGGACACCACCAGCAGCTGCGGATCAAACAGCAGGGCTCTCTCAACAACCTGAGACACTTGAAGCAGAGACCAGAAATCAAAAAATAAAGGAGCACAGAGCCCTTTTTCTAAGTGCTGAGTCCAAGGGGAGCCCATAGGCTAAAAGCCTATGCCACTCTGCTTTTTTTGATAGTAACAATCTAGTGCATGTGGAAGATTGTCCCCAGTCCTGCTTTTGTGCCTGGTTCTGCATGCTGTCAGTCGTGAGGCAGGGCGTGCTCGCACTACAGAGCACACAGATTGCTTTTATAACCTTAGAGTTTTTAATTTAATTCTCTAAGTGAGAGGTGAGAAGTGAGTGTTTCTAACCAATGTGTATTCCATTGGATTTTGTGAGCCTTGCATTTGTGTACTGACAGGGATGGTGGATGGAAGAAAGTGTTCTGCAAGGGCAGCCCCCAAGTGCCTTTGGTTACACGATCATTGAGACTGTTTTAAAGGTTTCATTTGTTGCTAAAAAGTGCAAAAAATTATAGGAGTGTAACATAAAAGAGACCTTACAGAGATATAGTAAAAATAAACACCTGTTCAGGCATTTGGCTTGTGTATCTGGCTCCTGTCACTCTTGAGCACTGCCGCCTACATTTCCCAGAGGGAAGGGTTACATGGTGATTTTTTTCCTGCTACCATTGTGTATTTTTAGCTATTAAAATGGTTTTGGAGAAGCATTTTCAATTATTTTTTATATCCATCTGCTATTTAAAAAGTAGCCCCATACTTTGCATAATTAATAGAAGTCTACTTAAAATAATGGGAGAATAGCCCCTGTGTTAAATTCCCTGGGTCATTTGGCTTAACAGTTGCATTTGGTGGGCAGTGACAAGTACAGTTCTACCAATGATGAGAATCAGCAAGCTGTTTAAATGTAATGGATTCCAAAAGTCTATCATAAACAGATCTGTTTTATTACTGTCATCCAGGTAAGAGAGAGTGCCTGAGTAATTTCTCTGGAGATGTCATACTTTATAGTATAATTGAGTGTAACTATACTGCTTGTCCCTTGAGACTGGTATTATTTGTAAGTCTACAGCTGTGTTACATCCAGCCTTGTGATAAAGGGAGGATAAAACACAAAACAATTTTGGCCCTGCAGACCCTTGCTGCAGATTCTCCTGGGCTGCTCTTGGCTAGCTGGAAGTGAAGAGGTTCCACACACATCTTGACAGCATTTTGTTCTTTGTAAGTGCTGGTCTTAGAAGTTCCACAGCTATTGTTCAGTTCCATTGAAGAGGAATATGTACATATATAAAAATGTGTGTATCTCCTGATACTGGGACTGAGCAGGGACATGTGCTGTGGTCCTCAGCGAACTCGCTGGAGCTAGAGTGCATTGCTGCTTTTACTAAAGAGGCATCACAAGTGCTCCTGATTAGGGCAGAGTGCCCCTGTGAGCCTTGTTTCCTTTGTAAAGTGGATTTTAAAGACAGTAGGGATTCTGCTGCTGTGTATGTTTCTACGAGTACCTCATCCCATATTGTTAATGTGGATACAGAGCAGCCTGCAATGAAAAAACAAAAATGATGGAAAAAATGGGATCAATTTATGTGGCAAAAATGGCTGTTTAATTGGATTTCATAGCAAGGTTGGGCTTTTCCACTGATAAAGATGCCACTAGGGTGCATTACAGTATTGTTCCACCATATGTGCACTGGTGCATAGGCCTGAAAAACATGTGAGACTGCTCCTGGAAAAGATACCCAAAAAACCCGCTTCAGTAAAATATTCAGGAAAAGTCATAGCGTCTGCATCTTTTTCACAGCATGGATAGAGGAGATCTCCAGGCAAATTTAATCAGAGTTTTTGTTTCTGTTGTGATTTTTTTTTTTAACCCTGTGTTTTATTGTTCAACCTATACATAGATATTTAGTCAGTTTGGGTTTTTCAATACTGAGAAATGCTGCTAAAAATCCAGCTCTTTCCTGTGACACTTGTGTTGGCATTCATTAACAGATAGAATGTTAAAACTCTTTCCATTTGTAGCATCTCAGAGGTAATGTGCAAACCACATTAGCTCCAATGCTGAGGGATCTGGCACCTGGCAAATAAAACACCTGGTTATTTTGTATTTTATTAACTGCCCCTTCTCTTCAGTTTGCATTATAGAGAGTTAGATTTACATTAGTTATGATGGCCGTGCATTACTCCTAATAGAAGACACGTCAAACTTCCCGTTGCTGGCACTGCAGCATGATAAAGTAACCTCATATGATACTGATGAAGATTTCGTTCACACTTGCTGGTTTCATGCAACGTCTTTTTTTCCAGATGGATACCCTACTGTAAAATGATTTCCTGCTTTAGGCTCTGCTTTGTGTAGCTCTCTGCTATGCCATCTTTCTATGAACTGGATAAACTGCCTATTAAATTTAATTACAGCCTGAATGACTGCACATCTTGATCTTATTTTTCCTCCAATGTACTGTATTTCACCAAGGTCCTTGAGGATGAAATAAAATAAATCTGAGGGATGCATACTCCAGTAGCTGAGAGAAATGTTCCAAAGGGCATTACAATCACTATTAACTCATTAGTTTTGGACCATTTTGAAGGCAATACTTTAGGTTTAGCATTATGGAGATATTTTCTTTTGTCATTTAAAAAAACCCAAAAGAAAATAGAGGAAGTTCCCAAAATAAAAATTCAAATAGAAATGATGAAATGAATTAATTATCCCCTAAAGAGAGGGGTAGCAGGAAAGAGCATGCATGCTCCTTCAGACTGCTCAGCACAGTCAGCGTTTATTTTTTCCAATTAGGGCCTAATGTAAATATTCCTGGCTCAAATCTCCACGCTGTTCCCAGTGAGGGTGAATGTCAGGCTGGTGGCGCCCTGGGGACTTGTCAGGGCTTTCCCCTTCATGACTGATGGTAGTGGTGGTGTCTTGTGAAGGCAGTGCTGGGATGGGGTCCAGAGCATCACAGCCAAGCTGAGCTCACTCCACATTGCCCCACCAACCTCTTCCAGCCCTGTGTCCTTCCCGTGAACCAAAGAAAGCTGACAAGATAATGGCTTCAATGGTTTTCTAAGAGGTGGATGTCCTCACCATCAGCAGTGGTGGTGGCAGGCTCACTGGGAATGTTTCCTCCACGAAAGTGTGATCTGTGTAATTTGAATGCTTTTTGATGGCTATTTAATCTGCCATGTCTGTTAGACTTTTAGGTTGAGACTCTGCTCATTTAACTTTAATTTTAAAGTTAATTTAACATTTTAACTTCAACCAGCTGAGACTGAGGCAGCTGATCACGTGGGCTTCCTCTGCAGCTGGGGAGGAAGCCACTGCCTGAGCATATTTTTATAGGTAAAAATTCCTCCTGCAGTGAAGAGGAGATCACCCAGATGCTGAAGGCAGCTGCAATGCACTCTGAACTTGGTGCCTTATGAAACAGGGGAGTGATGGGGGATGCCATCACACTGTCTGCATCCTAAATATCAAATGCTGACAATACACTGCATGTGAGGGCCGAAGAAGAGGAGATTTGGGTGCTTCAGAGCTCTGTCATTACCTGTTTTTTGTCACTCTGCTGGAGTCCTGGATGGATTGGAATGGACTCACCAGGTCTGCTCATGACACCCAGCGTTGGTGGGCTGGCATCAAATGGGTCACAAGCAGATTTTGAGTCAGACTGTTCTTGGCTGACATGTTCAGCTTTTTCAAGGGTTAAGTGGTTGTTCCAAATGTATAAAAATGTGAGTTTGATCACAAACTTAACACAAGTTTCCTATGCATTCTAGAAAATGATGGAGACTTTAGTGTAGGTGAATATAAACATTCCCTGAAAGATGCCACTGGAATGTCCTTGTTACACTTCCAGCAGAGGGGATGTATGTTGGATGCACCATCAAATGAGCATGTAGCATTCATCAAGGCACATGGGATTTTCCTTAGCATTATGTAAATAAATGCTCTGTAAGTCATGGGAGACTGTAGCTTCAGAAAGCTGTGGCAGGGCCACAGAGCAGAGAAATTAAGCAGAACCAATTTTGTAAGACCTTAAGTATGTGAAACTATGTTCCAAATATTGTGCTGCTTTTTCCAGAGGAGGACCCAATACTCTTGTTCCACTGTTCATTTATATTTTCTGGGGTACAACTGTAGATTGTCTTTCTCAATGCACTTATTATATAATGGCAAGGAAGAATAATGAGGGTGGCATTTGGAACTGTTTAAGTTCATTTGTATTCCTTGTACAGATGGCCTCTGCAATCATAAGTAACAGAGAAGTATCCAAGGAATTTTCAGGCGATTAATCCAAGTTTAAAACCAGCATCATCCCGACAGCAAGCTGCAGAAAATGCCTGGAATGTTAATAGAAAGTACTTCTGGAAGGAAAACGTGGTTGTTGTTTCCTTCCCTTGAAAACCGATTGCTGAAAGGGACGTTGTTGATTTATGGTGCCTTCTGTCTGTCTGTCTTTCCAGAACTCCAGCGCAGATCATCGGGTTCGACTGGACCTTGGGCTTTGGGACAAATTCAGTGAACTTGCAACGAAGTGCATTATTAAAATAGTGGAATTTGCAAAGCGATTGCCAGGCTTTACAAGTTTGACCATTGCAGACCAAATAACTCTACTGAAAGCAGCCTGCCTGGATATACTGGTATGTATTTTTAACATCATTGTTCTCCTGCTAATGTGTTTTCTATTCTTCTTTTTACTGCAGTTGACAGGAAGAGGGGGGAGAAATATGGCCCTGACCTTACTGTTGTAAAATTGAACTTACTGGGTAGTCTGGTGTGGTCAGAAGATGAGTTCAGCACACCTACAGAGGTGTGTTTTGGGGGGTGAGCATACTTTTCAAAATGAGTCCTTACACATTTTGGTATTGTGGCATGTGTAACTTTGGAAAATTTTCTTTACTGTTAACACTGAAGAGAGACCTGTTTCTCCTTCATTTCTCCTTCATCCTTCCTTCCCTTATCCTGTGTATAAAGGATACCTAGAGGAACAGTACACTGTATAATGGTTTAGGAATGTGCTGTACCTGTGCTCATGAGGGAATTTAAGGAATAAGACACAAGCCTTCACAATTAGTGTTTTTAAGGTTTTAGAGGGGAAGCTGGTGTGCCTGGAGCCTGTCAGACACAAGCCTCTGGCACTCATATCCCCCTGCTTTCTCCAGTGCTGCAGGTATCTGTGGAAGCGGCCAATGTAATGGACTCACTGCAGGTTTTAGCTAAATGTAATTTAACTTTAAACAGGCAAACATGCAACCTGTAGGAGGGAACTGAGCAGGTGGCTGGAAGTCTGTCTCCAGACCTTGCCTTGCCACTATGTCAAGGCAAAGCTGTCTTCCTTCCCTTTGTCTCTGGTTGTTTCTGTCATGCTGACCTTCAGAGGAGCCCTCTGGGATCTCAGCATTTCATTTTCGAGATCTCAGAGGTCTTCAGGCTTTTAGTGGCAAATATGCTTGGTATTACTGGTTGTAGCAATAACTTGCAGTAAAACAGTAGGTTCAATGTAAACATATTTTAAATGTTTCATTCTGAGCACAAACCTTCAGGTCTTCATGGAGCCAAGCTTGGCCAGTCTAGAAGCATCTTGTAGGATGGCTACTGTAGATATATTTTTTGTCATGATATGGGAGTTTAAACTAGGGAAGCTGAAGTTGAAGTAATTAATCTTGGAATTTCTAAAAGTGCATTGCTTCAAACAGGATCATGTTGAGGGGGACTTTAACTGCTGTGACCTTTTCCTCTTGCTTTGTCAAAAGCTGTTTGGAAGAATCGCATCAAGAGGACATTGATGAAGGAGGAAGAGGGGTAGGAGAGGGGAAGGGGTATCATTCTTTGGCCTATAGAAAAAGGGAAGGTTGAGGTTGCCCTGCCATGCTTGAGAGTCACCTCTCGTTGTTCCCTTAATCCAGGCACTCATTCAGAGTCAGCCTCTCATTGTTGCTGGGAGTGTCCCTCGGTGGGGCAGGGCCATTCGTTACCGATTGCACGCCTGTCATCACCAGCTCTGTCCCCAGCAGATTCTGTTACCTTCCCCTCACACCAGAGGCAGATGGTGATCAAAAAACTGCAGCATTGCCTCGAGTGTGTTCTGCCAGCAGCAGGGGATGGGAACTGCTTTGTGCTGTGCTGCTGTAACCCATAACAAATAGTTAATGCAGAAACTATACAAAAAGGATGGGGAGGAGCCAGGATATAGCAAGAACCTGCTCATCCAAGCCTTTTACTCCTAAAACTTCCCCCCTCAAGCTGCCACCTTGTTTGTTTGTGCCATGCCCTGGCTCCATAACTGCTGGATAACAAATACCCTAATTCTGTAATCCTGTGAGCCCTGATGCTCTTTGTTGGGGTGGACAGTGGCAGCTTGCCCTGGGAATGTGCACAGCCCCTGTGGCACAGGGTCCCTGCAGCAGCTCACTCAGTGCTGCCATTGCCAACACTGGCTAAAAAATTGAGGGGACCCTTTTTGGTAGGGGTTTTATCTCAAGTGCCTCAATAAAGGCACTTTGATCAAAGTAATTAAATAAAAGCCTAGTTGCCAGATTAGAAAAAGAGAATAAAGCAGGTGCTAAATAGTGACTTTATTTCAACTAACTAATGGATAGTACAGTTGATTCTTTAATATGATTCATCACTTTTACTTTGTGGCCATTGGCAACCTTCGAGCTCTAGTTATAAACTTCATTGAGGCCTGCCATTCCAGATCACCTGCTCATTCTGTTTTTTATTTTTCACAAAGCCAGAGAAGGTGACACATCCAAGCGAGCAGGGCATAGTGAGCACCATAGAGTCTGCAGCTCGGAGGAGCTGAGGCTTTTCCAAAGCCAGGAACAGATACAGCACGGCTAATAGTCCTAACTTTCCTGTGTGACATTTACACAAACTTTATGTGACTATTTTATGTGCTGCTTAAAAAGAAAATGGGATAATTACCATGGCACAGTAATGCTTAGTGTGTGCAGCCTGTGAAATGCTCTATCCATTAAAGCAGCATCACCTGCACATAATCGGAATTGCAGTGCTGCTCTCTATTTAAGCTGAACATCAGTACTGGAGCAGTTTTAATAGCACATATTCCCCCCCACAACAAGCCAGTTATCCTAGTTATGAGTGTTTTGTTTTGTGGTGCCTTGAGATGCACAACGAGCGCTGCTGCCCCTCCTGCTGCACCGAGCACCCAGTGGGTGCTGTGTGAGCTCTGCTGAGCAGGGCCATGAGCCTCAGCAGTGTGCCCTCATGATCCTGCTGCTCTGCCATGCCCTGGACGTGTTCCCAGAGCCACAGCATGTGGGAGGAGCAGCATGGCGCTCCCAAGTTGGGTGGCCAGGCTTCCCTGCCAGCAGGACCCCTTCACTGCCCGCCTGCCCTTCAGCACCAACTGTAGAGAGTCTTGAGCATTATTAGACCCTGCCAAGGTCTCTGCTCAATTGGTTCCTGTGGCTGTGGATACTTAAGCCCCTCTTAAACAGGCTGACAAGGGAAGTGGTGCCAGGAGCTCAGTAAACTCCAATGGGTATGGGCCAAAGAATTGTTTTATGTACAAACAAACACTAACTCTGGAAAGGAAAGAACATCAAGCTTCCTGAGAAAGCTCAAGGCGCCAAATGAGGATAGTGGAATTTATATCTTGAGTGGTACCAAAAGTTGTAGGGATAAATATTACTAAATTTCAGTCAATAACCTTTGTAAAAGTGAATGCTTCTGTCTGCTGGTACACTGGCCCAGCAGCAGCCAAGCATCCCCAACCTCACTGGCAAGACAAATGTGGAAAGAATCCAGAGTCCAGACTATCTTAAATCTAATGGCTAAAAGCCTGAGAAGCCCTTGAATGCTAATCCTTAATGATGTAATTTTTGTTTTCTGTTGCAAGCCCTGTGCGTTAATGCCAGGCAGGAATTGGTGTGTGCAGAACAAGCTGTGCTGACAGGGTTTGGCAGTGCCATGTGGCATCATTGCTTCAGAGTCACCTGCCTGGGTTTCTCCTCTCAAGGAACTGCTCCAGCCAGCTGAGGCAGCTAGGGTCTAACAACAGGATTTCTTACAAAATAGGACCAGTTTTCCCTACCTAATCTGTTTAAAATGGGTAACAGTTCTGTGGTAGCAGCAATGTCATAAATGCAACTTTCTGGCTGACTTTGGTTTTGTGCCTCTGGTAGGGTTTTTTTTTTGCACTTTATAACAGGCTCATAAGCATCCCTAATGCTTTAGTATATAAATATTCCTTAAAACAAAGAGCCCTTTAATAATGAGGGAAAACTGTATTTATGGCTGCAAGTGGCATTTAAGAGCAGAGTGACAACTAAAATACTTGGCTTGGTTGCAAAATCTAAACAACATTGAGGACATTGGGAGTTCAGTTTAAAATGGAGAAAGATATCGTGATTTCTTATTTTGAAGTGCTGATGTTTCCCATATGTTCTTCAGTGAATATGAGCTTGAAATCAGCTTTACTTTGACACTGGAAATTTGCCCAAGAACAGTTTAGCAACAATCAGCAATATCCATGGCGTTTCACAGATCCTGATGAAGGACAGAAATTTAAAAAAAGAAAGAAAAAAATAAGTAAAACACCATTTCAAATGATCTGTCTTGGAGTTTAATAATAGCGTGTTGTGGGATAATGTCAAAGGAATGCAGAGGAAACCTGAGAGCTGATTGCTGCAGTCAAGTTAAGTGCACTGCTGAAAACACATAGTTGATCTTCAGCTGTGCCAGTGCCCAGTGGAGCTGCTGCAGGCTCCCCCAGCTGATGGCTGGGGCAGCACTTGGGATACAAAGGCCTGAAGGCTGCCCTCAACAAAAACCTGTCCTACCTGCTGCCTAAGCCTGAAGCAGCTCAATTTTAATTATAAATTTTGCAGGGCCCCTGCAGGTCCCTTTCTGTGCATGCCCACAGGGGCTGGCTTGAGGCTGAGTAACCTCACCCAAATTTGTTCCCAGTGAGGATTCAGCCTGGAAGTTCTTCCTCTGTTTTAGCCCTGGGGTAACAGCTAACAGCAGGATAGGAGTGCTCTTTGCTGAGCACTCCTGTCCTGCAGCCCCAAACACGTGGGAAACAAGGACAGGGAGCTCTGCTGCGAGGGAGCCAGAGCCTGGTGCGTGGTGGCAGGTGTGTGTTCAGCCTCTGGGCTGCTGGGGAGTTCGCTCCAGGGCAGCCCAGTCCCTGTGGGCAGGGATCTCTGTGGCAGCTGGTGTCCAGACCTGCCCTCTGAGGGAGGATCTGGGGGATCCAGATCTGCCAGCCCTGCTTGGGCAGCTGCCGGGGAAGCTGCAGGCAGCCTGGGGAACACACCACGGCATTGCCCAATCAAGCTCCCAATCCTGCTCTGCTCTTTTGTTGGGAAGGGAGTCCTGAGGCTGTGGAGGGAGGAACTGCTTGCTAAGGCTTACCAATTGAAATGGCACTGGAGTGAAAGGGGTTGCCTTTCTGCCTGGCTGAGCTAAGGGAAAAGCAGTACCAGGTAAGGAGTACAGAGCCTTGTTCCTCCCAAAGCTGGATACCTGGCCTTCTTCAGCCATGCACCCTTACTGGAAGGCAGCTACTGTCTGTGCAGGCCTCAGGTGGGAAGAGCTGCACTCCAGTTCCTCCTGCATGCCATTAGAGAAGTGAACTGAGCAGCTCTTGGGTGTCACAGTAATATGTAGCTTTGGAATCTTTGTTTTCTAGAACACCAGGTATTCTCCATGTTTCTTCTGCTTTCTGTACAATCTTTTAATGATTTAAAAGAGCAACCCAGCGTGAACTTCAGGGGAGAGCATGGCCAGTAGTTACTGACAGTTCTGAATGTGGTAAAGATGCTGCCTCTTACTTACAGGGTGCTGTGCTTCATAATGTTATTTTTTTCTAATGATCCTGAACAATACATTGGCTACTACGTAAAACCTAGCAACTAGCAGCCTTTTAAGATGGCATATATTATGGGAAATTTGTGGTCACTGAGGAATTAATGTGCTGTGTGCTTGTATTTGTGACTCTTGGTCATTGATTTAAGTAATTTCAAGAACTTACTCTAATTCGGGGATAAAGCAACAATGTCAAACATTCCTGTCCAACCATACAAAGTTTCACTGCTTCAAGGTATACCCAGAATGTGAGATAAGATTATTGCTGAGACAGAAAATAGTTGAAGATCCATCTGCAGAAATACACCTTATTAAGTCTCTTACCAAGGAACTGAAGAAGAGGAATGAAAGCTTCCCTTTAGGTATCCTACAGACTGTGTTCTCCTCATTCTTCTCCCTGTTTATTTGGAGCAGTGCTGCCAGGCAAAGATGAAAGTGGGAGAACCAAGCCCAGACTGGTCAGCTGCCATGTGCTGGGGCCTCTGACTCAGAGCCTCAGAAGCTATAGGAGTAATTAAATTCTCCCAGTGCTCTCTTATATTCATGTAAATCTTTTTTGTTGTATCTTTAAAACCAAGTAGGATGGGAAATAAATACAGTCAAGCCCTGAAAAAACACAGCTGTAGTCTTAGCTCAGCTAATCAGCCTGACTTGGGCAGGCTTTCAGTTCAGTTTAGTTTCGGCACAAGCCCTCTCCCACCTCTGATTATTTTAAACATTAAGCACTGACATATATAACAGAAATATGTCAGCATGATGGACGCCTCTTTTGTTAGGTGCTTACAGCCGTGTTCATTAATTGCAGCTGTACAAATGATCCTGTGCCACCACAGAGGGTGGCACAAATGGTGGCACACACCCTGGCTGTGCTCTGGGAAGGAACCGTTCGCGCACACACTCCTTCTCTGGCCCTGCTGCCACCTCTGCTGCTGTGACAGCGCTGCCCTTACCCCGGAGGCGTTTGCTAACAAAATGTGGAGCATCCTCGGTGTTTTATTCATGTGTTTTGCATTCCTCCGTGCCCGGTTAGAGGTGTGAATCCCCGTCCCCCCTCGAAGGCTCTTTCATCTGGGGTCAGCGCTGGGTGGCTGTCGGCACACAAGGGAACTGGCCAAAGCCAACAGTGCCTGGGCGTGCTCAGGAGCGAGCGGCGCTGGCGGCGGCTCTGCGCCAGGCAGGCAGGGGCTGCCACCGCTGGGGCTCCGCAGGGGGAAGCGCCAGAGCCTGCAGGAAGGCTGGCAGCCAGCAGGCTGGTGGGGAGGTTTGGTGTTACAGCACACAGAAGTAACAACCTCTGTAAAAGAAGAAAAGCTGGGCCAACTCCTCAGACCACTGGCCAGGCTGCCAGGAGTTGTGTGTGCCGCTGTTTGGAGGTGCAGAGTTTGATATTCTGTTGGGGGCAAGCTCCCAGGCTGACAAGGCGAGCAGGGCTCCAAGGAAACCCTACCTGCTGCTGCTGGGGAGATGGAGGGCTGTGTCCCCATAGCAGTGTTTGCCCGTCTGCTCTTGCAGAAGAGGGGAGGGCAGCCCAAAATTCGGCCTCTTCAGCAGCTCACAGCTGTCCATGCTCACTCCCACAAGCTTCCGCTCCCACAGCGTTGTCCTTGTCAAACATACAACCCAGGGAAGTGCTGCTGTGCAAAAACAATCCCCAAAATCCGTGAGATGCCCTTGTTCAAAGAGGTGAGATGCTCTCAGGGTCTTGTGGGATCAGATCAGCAGTTCATCAGATCAGTCACATTTTGTAGTTAGGTGCAGGTGGCAGACTAATGAAAGAACTGGTTTTGTGGATATCACTGTAGTGTTGGTGACCTGAGTGGCGAGAGTTGCTCCAAAGTTTTTATTGTTTCATAACTAGGGGGAAATTTCTGTCCTTAGGTTTCTGTTACAGGGAATACACATGGTCGGTAGAGTACATTTGTGTTGTACCTGAAAGATTTTGTGCAGCCAGAACTGCACAAGCTGGAGTTTGCTTTCAGATTGTTCTGACGTGGCCAAGTACTGACGCTCCACTGTCATTTGCCACACGGAGAAAATGCAACAAACCTCTCATGGATAAATTCTTCAGATTCTGTTTTTCTGGGTTTTTTTTCCATAGATCCTTAGAATTTGCACAAGATACACACCAGAACAAGACACCATGACCTTTTCAGATGGCCTTACCCTAAACAGAACTCAGATGCACAACGCCGGATTTGGCCCGCTGACTGATCTTGTGTTCACATTTGCCAACCAGCTCCTGCCTTTGGAAATGGATGATACAGAAACAGGTCTCCTTAGTGCCATCTGCCTCATCTGTGGAGGTATTGTACTGCATGAACTCTAATGCATTTCAAAAGGACACACATGATCATGCCTTCATTTATGTTCTACTTGTTTTGCTTTCCTTTACTTTAACATATTATATATATTTGTAACAATATTATAGGTATTATATAAGCCACTTAATGCTAAAGGTTTGTTTTCCACTGGTGATAGTTACTGGTTTTATTATTGATTATTTGAAAAAAAAGTACTGAAATAATTCTGTCAAGCAACCAGTCCTATTGTTGGCCTGACAAAGGGCATTGAGATACCTCAAAGAATGGTTGGAGTTGGGAGGGACCTCTGGAGATGGAGTCCAGCTGTGTTTTTGCTAAGCAGTGTATGGGTACCTGCATGAGTGAGCTTTTTTACAGCAAGATGCCCAATTACACAGCTTTTACTCATAAATATAATTGTGTCCATCTGCATTGGTTTCAGTCACACGGAAGCCATTGGTGATAACCTTCTTTAGCAAAAAAATGTGTTATACTTCCAAACTGGGGCTGAAGGGAAATCAAAAGGCTGATTGTCAATTAAAATCATAGGCTTAAAATACAAAAAGTGAATTCTCAGATAATTTCCAAAATACTCTGTAAATTTTTGTTGGTTTAATCACTTGGTCTCTCCTCCTCCTTGACAAAATCTGGATTAGCAGTAGAAACACACCTGGCTTAACTGGGCCATGTTGTTGAAACACAAACTGGGTGCTACAAGTGAGAGTTTGAAACACAAGAGTCAATCTTTGTTGGCAGTGGCCCTTTAGTACAAAATCATTCCGATTTTATGTGTCTCTAACCCTCACCCATTAAAAGCATTGATGGGCTTCTAGATGTCAGTGAAATGTGACTCCTGTGTCCCGGTGCAGAGGGTGGCATCTGTTGTCGTCCAAGCCAGCACTGCCATCTGCTGATTCCTGATGGCAACTCACTTTCCTGTAGTAGTGGTAACAAAAAATAGCTGTAACCTCTATGAGTACCTGGGTTGCCTATCAGTGACATATATAAAATCAATTCCAAAATATTGTTTGCAGCAAGGTGTTTTCCCCTTGAAGAGCAAGAGCAAACTGCTAATTCTTGATCCCCCACATGACAAACCCTTCCAGTCACCAAGGAAAGAAATTAATCCATGTTTCAGAAAGTTGTGGTTTATCCTCTTCCTATAGAATGCTCACTACAGAGTGTGCCTTGTTTAGTGGAGAACAAAATTAATGGAGTTCTAATCAAGAACATGGAGGAGATTCTGTGATTTGGAGTTTATTTTAAAAAATAAATATTTAAAATCATAAGAGTGATATGATACTTTTCTACAGATCGCCAGGACCTTGAAGAACCAATGAAAGTGGATAAGCTTCAGGAACCCTTGCTTGAAGCACTGAAAATTTATATCCGAAAGAGACGACCCAACAAGCCTCATATGTTCCCAAAGATCTTAATGAAAATCACGGATCTTCGTAGCATCAGTGCAAAAGGTACAGCTTCTCCCAATAACTCAGCAGGAGTGGCAGTGTTGTCGTTCAGAGGAACTGGCCTAGACACCTGGGTTGTTATTTTTTTAACACATCTAAGAAAGGTCCTTGTGACCTGATTCTTCCCAGCTTCTTTACATAATTCCTGCCTTGAAATTGGTTTTGCTTTAAGCAGGCGTGGTGCTCCATTCTCCATGCAACTGACAGTGAAAAAGATGTTGTAGGTGCAAGTAGTAGCAAATCATTAGCACAAAGTCTTTGTTAGTCATTTTAGGACAAGATAAAACCTTTGTTAAATGTTTACAAGGGAGTTCAGATCAGTATTTGCTCTGTATCACCAATGACTTTTTAAAAATCTGGTTACAGACTGCAGAAAACTCTTGTGCTACCAAAATTCCCCTAAACTGTGGTCTGATGTATTGGAGATTTAGAACTGATTTGATCCAGCATTTTGGAGATTCAGCCCCTCTAATCCAAACTAACCATACCTAAACACAGATCAGTTTTAACACTTTATGCAGTCTTGAATGTGCTGGATTGATCCTGTGCAATTCATAGTCTAAGCACTGTCACGCAGTCTCTAAAGCACAGGTGTAGCTGAATGCTTTCATTTGATCAGAACAGGTTCCCTGATGTACCACTCTGAAAATAGAGTCTAAAGTGCAAGATTCTTATTCTTATTGTTATGGTGGCTGATGCAGTTTCACCTTCTTACTCTGCTTACTAAGCAACAGATTTGCTACCCCTGATAGATGAGCAGGCACAAGAGCTTGTATGTACAGGTTCCTGTGTAGGTTGGATCTGTGCTTTTGGGAAGATTACTGACTTCATTTTACATGGTTTGGGGAAACTCTGGGGAAAAATCCCCAGTACTTCATTCACTCAACTAAACATGCTTGTTTTAAATTTAAACCTTAACTGCTCCACTTCAAACTATATAAATCCAAGTTAAAAGATTAAGTTAGAGATATCTTTATAAAAAGAAGTGAGCAATTTAATTGGATTGATTAGAATCAAAAGAAGTAACTTCGAAGGGAAACACCAGAGCTAGAAGCACAAGTATCCTAAAAAGGAACCACTTTACCAGGTTATCTAAAGCTTGCAGTTTACCCTCAAGTAAAACAAGCTCCATCCAACTGAATCTACAAAATAAACTTGGAACACTATTGAGCTATAAAGCATTTAGGGGAGCCCTTTTATAAACTACTGTTTATACTTGTGGGAAATCCATTTCCACTTCCCTCCTTCTTTACCAGAGCCTTCCCGCTCCTCAAGAACACAACTCCTTATATTTCATTCACAAGAAAGGCTTCTTTTCATTCTGACATAAGTATTTAACTCTAATTATATCATTAATGTTTCATAGTAGAACTAAATCATACCAAGGGATGGTGGTGTCCTGGAGGGCCGGGGATGTCTTGAGTTTCATTTTAAAAGATGTACGTGAGACGATAATGACTTGGGGTGGTACCTGATCCCTGAAAGCAAACACCAAAGAAAGCATTAATCTGAAACACTGAGAGTGTCTGCTTTGGCATTAGAGGTATTCCAGCCAAAGGGTGAAGTGTTTGTGGGACTGAAGCAAGACAATTCCTGAGTTCTTCTCATCTTCTGAGTTCTCTTATCCCCTGATTAAGTTGGAAGTTTGCCAAACCTGAAAAATTTCTCTGGCTCTGCACTGAATGACCACACAAACACTACACCTGATGTAACAGTGGAAAGCAGGTGTTTAACATGGCCAAATTGAGTTTATTGCCACAGCTCTGACAATACCTGGTTTTTGGAGAACCTCTCTGCATCATTCTGCATTAATATCTTTCTCATTACAGTTATTTAAGAGACTCTTAAGTCAGCATTGACTTGCAAAGTCAATCATTGCCTTTGTAGATGATTTTTTTGATGCTCCTCATGTAAGGCATAAACACTTAAATGCTCCTTTCCAGCCTGGAGTGTGAAGTGCTCTCTCCAGCATCTCCACTGCAGCAGCATGGAGAAGCAGAGTATTTCTTTCCAAAGGATCGCTCTTCTGGAATGGTTTTTCAACAAACTGTTTTGTCTGGATTTTTTTTTTTTTGTTTGGTTTTTTTTGGGGTTTTTTTTTTTTTTTTTTGTTCTTCTTGTTGTTTAAAAAACAAGGTTTCTTTGCCATTGGACTCCAATTTTAAGATGATCAGGAATCCTGAGCAACAGGAATGCTGAGGTTTATGTCTATAAATTGCTTGATGCAGAATTCCCTCAGTGCTGCCTGCCCAGTGTCCAGCAGGGCCTTGGCTGCTGTGTCCCTGCCTGCTGACCACACACTGAGACTTTGTGCTGGGCTTTCTCTCCTCCCTAAACCAGTTGTTGTGGCTCCCAGTCTGAGTGGTCAGGACTGGTGCAGTAATTTTGTGTGCACTCACCTGCAGAGTTCCCTCAGCAGACAAATGCCTGGTCCTTGTGGCAAGCCCAGCTCAAAGAGCCTCAGCCAAGGCAGAGCTGAGCACTCCTCAAGGCTCCTGCTCCCTCTGGGGGTTCATTAGCACAAGACAGGATGTCTGAATACAAAAGGCAGCTTTCCCCCCCCAAAAAAAAACCTTTTTACTTGAATGTATTCTTTTATAAAGTAATTGTTTGTTAAATTCTGCATCTTATTTCACAGTTTTCTCTGTGGGAAAGAAACATTTTGACTTAGATCCCTGCAGTTCTCTTGCAGGATTCACCTCACCTATTTAACATAGACAGAATTTTTGTCATTCTTTGCAGAACCAGTACAGTATAAAGACTAAATGTTATTTCAGTTTTAAAAGACATCAACATGATCACAGCCTAATTTAATTTGTCAGTATAATTTAATGCCATTTTGGGCCCTTCTTTAAAAATAGGCAGCTCATCCAATTTACCTGTATTGACATATCAATTGCTATGTGATAGATTTGAATTAATTTGTTAAGGAGTACTCACCTAGCTCCCTCTTGAACTGCATGAAGCAGATCACTCACACACCTTTGTGTGCAAGAAGTATAGAAGGAGACACCAAATCCATTAACAAAATACACCCTGAAATTACTCATGTAATGTTAACAGAAAGGAAATTGTATGAATCGTGCTCATGGGAAGGATTTTGTGTTTTCTTTTTAAAGGTGCAGAACGTGTCATTACATTGAAAATGGAAATTCCTGGATCCATGCCACCTCTTATTCAGGAAATGTTGGAGAACTCTGAAGGACATGAACCACTGACACCAACCTCAAATGGAAATACTGCAGAACACAGTCCCAGTATCTCACCTAGTTCAGTGGATAACAGCAGTGTCAGTCAATCCCCTATGGTGGAATAAGACATTTTCCAGCTACTTCAGACATTCCTAATACCTTATGTACAGGGATGAAAAGCAAGAAAACATTTTTACTGCTGCTTAGTTTCTGGACTTAATATATATCTATATATGTATATATATATAGATAAACTCAACAAGGACCAAGAAATTTTCATATGTATCAATATATACTCCTTGCTGTTTAAACTCTTAAAACTAGAAAATGCAAACTTTTGAAACTCTAAATCAGCCATTTCATGCAAAAAAAAAAAAAATAGTTAAGCTTCTGTTTTCTTCTCTGAACACTCAATATTGCATGGTGACAAGACAGATCTCAGTCTTCAAATTCTGGTTGCATTTCTAATGACTTTGTACATACAAATGTATGGCTGTACTCTCCATACTGGATGTTTGGTGCTTTCCTTTTGTCTCTCATACCTAAAACGATCAAGACACCAACCACAGGACATGGACTACTGTACACATCCAGAGAAGGAAGTTGAAAGGACCGTCTGATTTAGTTGAAATATGAAAACTTGTCCTTGCTGCCCTCAGTTTGCATCTCCTTCCTTCCTTGTAAAAAGTATACAAAACGTCACTGCCCCAGCAGAAGAGGTATCAGTATCAGCATTAACTGCCAGATCAGTTATTCAGATGTCATTTGTTCCACTGTTAATGTCACTTTAAAGTTTAAAGAAGTGGTTTCTTAGCTGGCTGGTGACCTAGCTCCACAATTACCTGCTCCATTTCGACAGCAATGCTATAGCCTCCAAGGCAGAAACACTTTTCAGTGTTACCATGTTTTTGTTTACTTGTTCACAAGCCATTAGGGAAACTTCATGGGATGAGAACCAGCAGACTCACTTACAGCTTTTGAATCGCTGAGTCCAGGGTATTTCCTTACGAATCAACTGCCAGGAATCAGCTGGGCTTTCCAGCCTTCCAGGTGCTAAGGAAGTACAGCTAGGACTCCCAGAAACACAAGGAGAGAATCTGCCTTCTTGGCCTTGTTAAATCACCATGAAGCAGAGTGAAAACTGTGGTAGGATGGTTAACAGATTTAAAGTGTCGGTTTCTTAGGTTTCATTTAAAGCACTAGTGGATTTTTTTTTTTTTATATATTCTAGCAAGTCTGTGATGTACTTTCACTGGCTCTGTTTGTACATTGAGATTGTTTAACAATGCTTTCTATGTTCATATACTGTTTACCTTTTTCCATGGAGTCTCCTGGCAAAGAATAAAATATATTTATTTTAAAAATTGTGTAGAAGTAGTCCCTCTAGCCCAAATTTTATACACACACATACACACGGTAGTTTTCCATTTTTTAATGTTTAAACTTCATTTCAAAAAGCAGGTTTGCTGTTTGCAACCATGACAATTAAAATGTGCTTTAGCACAGCTGTCTAGAACATCTCTACAAGCCAGTCAGACAAATACATGACATTTCAATGAGTAAAAAAGAGCATAAAACTGTAGGTGTAAGAACAAAATGTTAAAATGCCTACACACAATAATAAAAACCATCAATTACATTATCACATAAAATAAGTCAAATGTACAAAAGTTTGCAACAGAGGGGACAAAAGGACAACACAAGATACTTGTTGGAAAACATTTTTGTGCTCTTTGGGCACTTAATTAAACATATCAAAATCATCATCTTCATCAGACTCTGCAAAATATTTCACTTCTTTTCTAGCCCGGCCTGTCCGTGGCTTTGGGGCAGTTTCAGAGGCAAAGCCTGACTGGAAGATTTCCACATCAGAATCCTGGTCAAAAGTGGCCTTCTTGGATTTCTTTAGGAAAGAAAAGACAAATCAGTTGTGATGCTTTGGACATTTTCCATTTTAATATTCAGAATTGAAAAAAAAACCTCTTTAGCATCCAATTGCTAATGACGCCTCAGCCCCCAACACCATATTAGCAGCTTACAAGAACTTAACTTTTATGTAAAGGAATTAGTGAGGTTCTTTTTACAAAGAGAAGAGAGCAGAGATGGAACTGACCTTGCTTGGTGTGGACTTGGGTGTTTTCTTCCCAGGGTTGTATTCACCTTCATTTTCTGAACCAGATGCTTTCCTTTTCTTTGCCCCTCTTCCTTTTCCTAGGTCAAAGATTATGAGTTAACTTTGTTGCTTTTTTAAAAAAATAAACTCCAGACTTTATCAAACTGAAAAACCCCCTAGTGAAGTTACTTTAGTATGTCCACATGTTAAGCTCAAACCCAGTTTACTACTCAAGCTTCTTCACAACAGCAGTGTAGTACAGGTAGTTTTTTATTTTCTCAGTTTTAAATATTTTCCACTTGTTCCACAGTCACCATTCACCCTGACAGCTCAAGCTGTCAGTTCAAGACAGGGACAAAATCCATGAGATCAGATAACTTCTACACTGAAGCAGAACTACAAGTCCTTGGTCACCTTCTGCACTGACTACACAGCAATAATTTCCCATTAATATTTAGTAAATTTACTTTTAACCTCAACCATCAACACTGGCACATCCTTTACAGACTCCTCCAATTACACTGCTTGCTGTGCTGTGTCGTGAGGACTCAGAGAACTGGGATACAAAAAAATGGGCTTAAAAACCCAGAAAGTGCTACTTACTACAATTACTATCAGAATTTTACTGGCTTGGAAGGAGCTGAGTTCAAAGAAAATGAGCAGTATCCAGTAGAATGGAAGATGGTGTGTGGGGGGTGCAGCTATTAAATGCATTCCCAACAGTGAAGGTCAGACAAAACATCCACACCTGGTTTACCAAGAAGTCAATACATTGTATTTGCCATAGGAAAGGCTGAGTAATCTACCAGTGATCAGTGTACTCATAACTCACCACAATTATTGTGGTTCTTACAATAATTGTGAGCCCTGTGCTCCTACCTTTGGGTGCTGCCGTCTTCTTTGGAATGCCAAATTCTGAATCTGAATCAGAGTTCACAGTTTCCACCTTCTTGGCCTTGGGAGCTCTTTTAGGCTTAGGGGGAGCATCTAGTTTTGCTGTTGGAAGTTCAAAGACACTAAATAAATTCACAAATTGGTTGAACATATTAAATTGCACTAGATACTCCAATTATGGCACAAATGGCAGACATTAAAACAAGATGAGTGACTTCTGCACTTGGGGAAAACATACTTCAGCTTTGATGCTGGAACTGTGTGGAATAAACAGGAGGTTTCCTGTGTCCTGCTCTGAGAAGGATTGGTGCAGCCAGTACTATTCCAGGTTCTTGGCTGAATACTGTTTCATCTTTTTTGAGTACAAACCAGGTTACTAGTGGGTAAAGCAGCAACAGAAGTCCTGCAGGTTGGATACTTTGACCATGTCTGGATACATCACAGTATCCAGCTGCTTGTGACATTTTTGCCTTCAGGGTGGTATGACTGTGAACTGCTTTCCCAGGATTACTGCAGGAGTTTGGGAGGCAGTGCCTTTGTCTCTGTGACATTGCTTTCTGTCAATCTCAGTGAAAATGAACTTTGGAAAATGTTGAAAGGAGAGGAAGGGAACATTCTGCATTTCCTGGAGAATTTCAGTCAGTGCCACACAACTAATCTGGCTGTCTTTAAAAGATGGTGATTTGAATGTTCCCAAGTGAGCGTCAAGGGATAGAATCATGGAACCATTTAGGGTCTTCTCTGACTCTTAAGATCATCAGGTCATGTGTTCTGTAGGCTCACAGATGAGTGAGTCTTGCAGAAACTTCAGATACACACCTGACCTACCCTCTGCCTCAAACAGACCCAAGTACAAACTCTCCAGATACCAGGAATGTGGGTGTTTGTGAGAACTCTAATTTATGGGATCACAAGGGGGATGTGTTTGGAGAACAAGAGAGTGTCTCCACAAGCATTTTGGTTATGATGCCTTGAACTGCAGAAACAGGTACAACGCACTGCCACAGACACTGGATTTGTTCTTCTCTGGAAACAGAGCCTGGTATCAGTGGGTAACTCCTGAGAAGTCTGACCAAGGGACAGCAAACCCCTTAGCTGTTACCTGGTGGCTAAAGGACTGACTTCCCTCTGTACTAAATACAGGGGGATTCTCACCTGCTACTTTAACTTCCACCCCTAATGGCTGCACAAGTGTGAAGGATCTCTTGACAGCAGCTTGGTGACAAATCAGCTCAGCCAAGCTCTCCACTAGGTATCATGACAGGAAACAGAGTGTGCAGCACAAGCAGCATACACAGCTTCTCAAGAAGCCCAAGGTTTTAGCAGGAAGTCCAGGTATGGTATCAGTCCCACAGGTGATGCAAAGAGTACACCTCACTGCTAGAATCTCAGCAGCTGGGCTCTTCAAAGCTGCTCAAGCTGAGCAGCTGCTTATCAAGAGTTAGCCTGCTTTTCAAATTTCCCTTAGGCTTTACTATAAAGCCCTAAAACCACAGACAGCTCAAATAGTCATGGAAAAGTTCAGCTGTCTCTTGATCCTCTGTAGTGAACAGCAGAGGTCAAAAGATTTCATCCCAAATTGATTGGAGTCTGAAGTCACAGAAAATCAAACAGCTCTGGAACAATCATTTCAGCCACACACAATGAGCACTCCCAGTGTGAAGGTGAGTGGGTGGGAATATGACATTACCAGAAAATGGGTTCTGAGGAGGCTGCTGCCAAGTCCATGAAGATGGACTTAGAATCAAAGAGACTATGAAAAGGGTAACCAGATGACCAATGAACTAAACCTGCTGGGTTATCACTGAACTGTCCAGCTGTGATGATGAAAGTGTGGTCATGTCTGATCTGGGCAGAAAAGAAGAGAAGAGCTGAAAACTGGTGAAAGCAACCTGTCATGTTGCCATGCACTGAGAAGGAGAGTGCCCCTAAGGCTACTCAGAAGGCAAAAATTTAACTCTTGCTTGAAGGAGAGCTGGTTTATACCTATTCTGTATGTGTACAGGTTAATCAGAAACTCAGAAACAGATCACAGTTCCATTTTAAGGTTTTGAGTTAGGCTAATGACAATTCACCTACATCTAGACCCTCAAAAAACAGAGAGGGAGAAAGACTGAATTTTAAATTGCATCCATGCCTGGCTATTGCATACAGAGTTCACTCTTCCATTTGCTGGAGTAGAGAAATTCAATATAAAAGACTACTCTATTAGAGATCAGCTATTTCTGTATGCAATCTTTATTTACTGTACCACAGAACTCTACCAACAACTGGAAGTGTTTGAGAAGTAATCAGGCATTCACTGATTTGAACTGTTAACAAATTAGAGTGGACACAATGCATTAAGAAATTGATTAGAAATAGGGAGGCAAAGGGGGAAAGGGTGAAAAGATGCTGCAGTTCACTGGTGCCTAAAATAGAAAACAACATATTTTTTTCTCATTTTTAAGAGAATAAGTTAACTATTGTAACTGGCCACTTTCTTGTCATTCTCCTTGAGGTACCTTTTTTGACAGAAGAATTAATATATTAAGTTCAGCTGCAAGTTGGTCAAAAGAAGTTTTAAAAAACAAAGGCCCCAATATCATAGGGAAAAAATGCAAGATGACAGCTCTAAAAGCTGACTAATAACTGAAAGAATTTATACCTCTGAAGTCTGAGGAGAGTCTCTCATCCTCTGTTTGAAGAGGAAAAAGTGATAGCCTTCTGTGCTGGTTTTGGCTGGGACAGTTTGTTTTCTTCATTGTAGGTAGTAGGGGACTGTGTTTTGTATTTGGGTTGGAGATGATGCTGACAGTGCAGGGATATTTTGCTGCTGCTGACACTGACTCAAGGCCTTTTCTGCTTCTCATCACAGCTACCATGACAGCAGAAAGGGGCTGGGGGTGCACAAGGAGTTGTGAGGGGACAGTCCTGACAGCAGCCTCCAACTGACCCAAGGGATATTCCACACCTCCTGGTGGCATGCTCCACTCATCCCCTGAAGCTAAAAACGTCCCATTAGTTTAACTATTTGAAGGCTGAACACTACCTCCAAACATGGAAGGTAAGAAGTTCTAACACTACAAAGTAGCCAGTGGAAAGAAACAATATTAAGGAGCTGGAGAAAGCTCATACCCTGTTGCTGAATGTTAATGAGCTCAAATACCTTATTGCTGAATTTCAGAGAGCTCAAAATAAATGGAAGCAGTTCCTACTTTGAAGACTGAAGAGACAATGAAAAGGTGGAGATGATGACTTTCAAATAAAAGGATTGGCTTCCAGGCCAATTCTATACATACCCTTTTTAGCAGCTACTGTTTTACTTGGAATTTTCTCTGTTTGTTTTGGGGCAAAAGATGATGAGAAAACAGGAGCAGAATCCTCATCATCACTGTCCAATTTTGTTGTATCTACAACCACAGAGTAAGTTTAGAATAAGATCCATTCACGGCATATATTAATTACATCAATATTAACTACAGTAAAAATCTCAATAAGTGTTTATGATGCTTCAGCTATGGATGTACTGTGACTTCCTTACCTATGATACAAGCTTTGTTCCTCTAAAGATCAGAAGTTCTTTCACTTTTCCCCTTTATAGAGAGGGAGGATGTGCACATCCTTCTCCTGTAACTACTCTGTGAAGTTTGTATGTACCACTCCCCAAAATATCCCATTAATAGTTGCTATAAAAATTAAATGGAACTGTGAAAACAATCTCACCATCATCCGTCTTCTGAGAGTAAGATGGAAAAGAGAAGATGTTCCCAAAATCTTGATTCTTCTTGGCTTGAGATGTTTTTCTACTTACAAGCAAAAAAAAAAGGGAATTGTATGAGTTACATCAAGCACATAGTAAAGTACGTGGACATCATAAATATCCATACAAAATTTAAATCCTGTTTTAACATTTCCAGCATTTTTGTATCTGCTGGCAGCAAACCCCTATGACTGACATCCAGTCAAGAACTCCAGGCATTTCAAATTAACAGAATTACATTTTTTTCATAAGTTCTCTATACCAGACTGCCACAAGACAGAAAACAGAGAACCTTTAAAAACATAGGTTAACAGATGATATTACAGTCAGTGTATCATAACTGTTTTATATGTTATTATATTATTCTTTTAAATCATGAGTCACCCCTGCATAGGTCAGTTGCAAGGCTGAGATAACATACACTTGAATTCCTCCACATTTTATTTTTCACGGTGCATGTAGAGCAATAACAGCTGATGTTTCTCAGTTTTGTTCAGAAACTTTTGCATTGAAAAAATTATTAATAAAAAAATCCTACTGAGTTACAGTACTTACTCTGGAGATGGCTTTGATTTGGCTGGGGAGAAGTCATACTCATCTTTTTCTAAGCTGTCTGAGGGAACAAACTCATCCTCTCTGTCATTTGTAACTGGAGAGGTTTTTACTTTGAGTTCATCCAAATCGTTATTGTTGGCATCATCATCATCATCGGCATCATCTTCTTCTTCTGAGAAATCAAAAGTGTACTTGGGCCTCTCAGCTGAGAAAATCACAC
Source organism: Melozone crissalis (assembly GCF_028551555.1). Classification (NCBI taxonomy): domain Eukaryota; kingdom Metazoa; phylum Chordata; class Aves; order Passeriformes; family Passerellidae; genus Melozone; species Melozone crissalis. The sequence goes on from NW_026535794.1 coordinate 39,680,805, forward strand.
ATGTTCACAGTTCAGGAGAGTTGTTTATGTTATATAATGCACATACATATACAAATCAAAGTGGAAGTCAGTGAACAATCCCTGCCACATACTACACAAGATGAAAGAATGGTGGATAATAAATTTGTTTCAGCCTGGAAGAATAAAGGGCTTAAAGAATAAAAAATAATTTAGATGTTAGCAAACATTCAACACCTCTTGTAGCTTGCCCAGCCACCTTCAGCTAAAGGCATTATGGAGACATTGTGCATCAGTACTTTTAAGGAATGAGAATCCTTCACTTAAAATTGAAGCTTTCTTGAATCCATGATTTGAATATTCTTCCTAATTTTCCAGAAACACTGTGGTGGTTTTTTAAACCATCACATACTTACATACTTTCCAAACTTTCAGGCTTGGTTTTCATGGAGTGTTCAGACTTTTTTTGACAATTTTTTACTTGCCTTGTAGGCCTTATTTGGCAGTATACTTGCATCAGAGTAATGCTTTTGCTTGTAAGAGTATTGTCTTGTCTGTTTCTTTTATAATTCTCTAGTTTAGTGAATAATTTCTATTCTACTGTTTAGAATAGGGGACAAGATTTCTGATCCAAATTACAAAATCTTTCATAAGAAATTCCTGATCTTGACTTAAGAGTATTCTTCACATAGTGAAGAAAATGTAATGCAAGTTACCTGTAGGCAATAAAGTCCTAAAGGAAGTCCTAAGGTCAAAGGAAAAAGTGGGTTTGTAGTTGAAACTTTCAGTCACAATACACAATTCACAAAGTCTTGGGTACCTGCAGCTCTCCTGAGCAGAGAGTCTCTGGGAATAATCACAGGCTCATTTTCTTCTAAATCACTTTCAGACTTGGATTCATCATCTGACCATGGGTTTCGTTTCTTCACTTTTTTTGCACTGGGTTTTGTAGATGATGGTGTCCTTCTTACCCTGGCACCTGCCAAAAGTAAAATCATTTACTACAGTCAGGTTAAAAAATATTTTCATCTTTTGTAATTGTTTACAAATTTAGTATAAATTTTCATCTTAAAAAGTTCTCCTTTAAACACTGTAAATTTTCTTCTCCTCCAAATGTTATAAATTTTCTTCTCCTCCCTGAAAGAAGATTTAACATGAAATTATTTCACAGAGAACCTGACCACCTGCTGCCAAAGAAATTTGTTTTATGACTAAAATACATAACATCTCTAATTTTAAGTTTTGCCATCAAACTTGAGTTTCTTTAAAGGCTGCTAGAGTTTTCCAGGCAAAGAATGTGCAGTTTTCCATTATTCAGGGAACACAATCAGAAACAATTATTGGATAAATACAACAAACATGGGAAGTAGAGGATATCCTATTGTGGAGAGGGGGTAAAAATTTGGTCAGCCAACTGCAGGGCAAGCTCAGGTCAAGCTGGGCTAGCTGGCCCTGGCTCAACAGTGGCTGTGGGAGATTTGAGCTGCAAGCAGACAAGCCAGTCATAACTGCACTCAGTGAATCTACTCAGCTTGGATAAGCCCCTGAATAATTAAACCCAGATCTTATCTCAGAATAATTATTTGTGCAATCACGTTTTTTTTCCTTTTTTCTGAAAAAAATAAACCCCCTCATACTTAAACCTTCTCTTCTGTCTCCAGCTTTCTTTTTTTGCTGCTGCCTCCCTGTTACTGTGTATTCCTCAAGCAGCAATAATAAATTCCCACCAGCAGAGGAAATGGGGAAGTGAATGTTGGTCACCTGCCAAGCCCCAGCACCCACAACTTTCTGAAAGTTGGAATGACTGAATATGTCAATAGAAAATACATTTATTTAACCATGTTCTACAATCTATACTATTACTCAGACTGAGGGGCTGAAGGTGACTGCCCTGTCCTTCAATATCAAAGAGCACACAAACTAGACATTTCAGTTTGCAAGGAATTAGACTCATTATGTAAAAATAATCTATTTTTCTATACACAAGTTTGAAGATTTAAACTTCTCCCCCCTCCCCTGGCCCCACAATTGAAATGTAGAAAATGTAAGATCCATCACCCCAGCATAGTAGCTCACACAAAGAAATTTCAGAGTACTTTCAAATATTTCATTTTAGGGAAGAAAACCAGATGAAATAGTGATTATTGTGCTGTATTTCCTTTCTCACACTGTGTTAAAAATGCATTTCATGCCCAGTAAATACACAACTAAGGTGAAATATGGCTGTCCAAGGGTCTTACCAGGCTCCTTCTTCTCTCTCTTGGGTTTAGGGGTTTTAGCTGCTGCAGCTGATGCATTCAGTGAGTCATCCCCACCACCCTCAGCTGGCACACCACCAAACTCTTCATCAAATTCCATTTTTATTGCTAGAGAATCAGTTTCACCCTAAAATTGCAAAATAAAATCATTTACACCTTTATATCTCAAGATTGAACTGGAACAGTTTTGCAGATGATAATAAATGAATGTAGACTAGTGTATCAACATTTGTTGAATAGTCTTGGAAAGAAGTTATCTCAATAAAAACACCTGAACAATAAGCAGTCTCATGAGGTTTGCAAATGTAAAAGAAATCCAGTACAAATTTCTTATGCATTAGGTGAGCAAAACAGTGCAAATACAGCAGCAGTGATAATCTGGTCATTTGGATTTATGCTACTGGAGTAGAAAAATACACCAGCTAAATAATAAATAATTTAACTGCAGCAGTCATTTTGGTTTACCTTTTTCTTTTTCAGCAATTTCCTGCTGGCATCAGCTTTCATGGCAGATGTAATCTGTGGAACTATTCTTCTGCCAAATGGTGATGGCATGGTCTCTTCCAGCTGGAGTTTCTTCATCTTGGGTTTCCCAACTTTGCCTTTTATTGGTTTGCCAACCATGCCAGCCAGAACATCTTCTCTTTCCTGTGCTTCTACTTTCTAACAAACACGAGGAGGCAGGAGGGGGGGAACACATTATTTTTTAACGAGGACAAAGTGCAAAATGGTGATTATTTAAGATTCAGCTCCTTTATACATGGAGCATGAGGGTTCCTTTAATTCTCACTTGAATTGGAACACAATTTTCAGTTCTGGAACAGTGTCCACTTAATCTTAGTAAAATCATGACCCTGTAGAGCTAAAAATTAGACTTTTATTCAAGAATAAATGCAAACTTTTGGACACTGTTACACTGAAAAATCTTTCTTCTCTCCAGTTTTTATTTCGCAAGTATGTACCTGGTACTGTTCTAAGTTTCTATTATTTCAGCATTTAACTTAAACATTTAGTTTTGAAGTGTGTAATTTCAAAAGATTGTACCAGCCCTTTTCAGAAAACATGGAAAACTGAGGTTCAGCAGGTTATTCACCAAAGGGACTTTACCTTTTTTTCCTGAATTACTGATAAGGCAAACTAAGGACCCCTTATATAGTATTTATAGTCTACACACTTCATTCCTGAATGTACAGTTCTGAATTTGGTAATACTTACTGCCTCACAAAAAACTAGATCATGTAGAACTATGTAATTATTACCATTACCAGTTAGTACTCACAGGTTTTTGTGTCATTTAAAAACTAACTTTCTCCTGGTTATTTTTCTTTCAATATCACTGACTTGGACAAAACATCAAATTGGATAGATGTAAGAAACAATCCCTGAGAAACACTACTAAGAACACAGATATGCAATTCTGATTTCCCAGTTATCATCATATTCTGAAATGAATCTACTTTTGATTCAAAATGTGGTATTTTAAAATTATTTTTCTTAAATTTTAATTAATTTTTATTAGTGTTTTTAATTAAATTAATATGACTTTCACATTTTAGAAATATATATAAAGTAAAACATACTTCAAGCTCTTCAACAAAGGCTGCTAGATCTTCTTTCCAGAGGTCTGAAGGAGATTTCCTTTTAAGATCATTTAGTTCCCTCTCCTAAAACATGAAAGTAGTATAGAGAATGTAATCACAACTAAAGCAAATGCCACTGAAGACCAAACATTCCCAACAGGCACATCAGCATCTACAGTGCCATTTCAGAACAAACCTTCCAGGTGTACCAACCTTGGAATCTCTCTGCTTGATCAACTCTTCCACCTTCTCTTTTGTGAGTGACCACAGGGACATGTTCAAAATGTAGTTGAAGTCAGGGCCAGAGGCTGGACCAGAAGCAGAGGAAGCATCATCATTTGCATTCTGAGAGTCCTCCTCTTCTGCTGCCTGAGGTGAAACATTCCCAATTACAAACATTAGTGATCTTAGCTGTGTGCACGAGCTGTGACACTGCTCCAAAGCACCATCACAGAGCAGCCAGGTGTGCCCTCACAGATTCAATAACCTGAACATTTTCTGGACCTTTCCAAAAGGCTGTGTTCCTGTGACCTTCTAGAGCTGATTAATCATTTGATTTAAGAAAACAAACTGAACCTGTGCTAGAGCCTTGTATGCTGCTGGCTGCAGATACTGGAGCTGTCCCACCAATCTCTCAGGGCTGAGACCTTTGCCCTTTGAGTATTCATAGATATATCTGTTCCTTCAGAAAATGAGCACAGTCCTTTGAATAACAGCTGGTATCAAAGCCCCAAATGTGCAAACTGGGGTTTGAGAGTAGATCAAAATTTCTCTAAATAACAGTTTTGTTATAAAATAGAAATCATTTCATAGAGTTAAAATACAGTATTAAAAACACAAAAGAAATGTGAAATGAAAACAAATAGCTAAAACAGTGGCAAAGACACAGAAAAGGGATGGGTGACAAAACTTCAAAGCTGCTTTTCAAAGCAGTTCCATCTGCCCACAGTAATGGAGATGTAACTTTGAAATTACACTCATCACATCTCTCTTTTGAAACAATAAAAACTGGTTGGTTCTAAAAAAAGCAGAAACAAATACAGGTCAAGGTCATGGTCAAATTTACTACAATAATAAAAGTCATAAGTTTATAACATCCATGTTTCTTTACAGAAAAGCAATTAATAAGTTATGTAGAAATAACTACATTTAGTAATTAGTTGTATGTGTGGGGTAACTAATGCAGCACTTTCTGTATCAGCCTGTCAGAAATCAAGTTGCCAGTTTTGATTTGGGTACATTAAGAAATTCAGTCCTCTGCAATCTCATTTTTAGACTTGTACTATCTAGTTTTCTTCTAAGCATTATCTATGTATAACACTAGTATTACATGACTTTATTTTTGTGTAAGTTCAGTGGTTTTTTTTAATGGAAGCCAATAAGGAGTAATGAATAATGTTTTTTAAGTGCTATGTGTGTGTTATAAATTAAGCTAGACTACTAGAAAACAAGCAATATCATTTATAACAGCAACCACATCAACAATATCCAAATTATTACCTTTTCTTGTGCTTCTTTCCAGGCTTTCACTGGATCAGATTCATATCCTCTCTGGACCAACATCTGAATCAAATCTCTCTTTGATCTGTTCTCTACAAGATACACACAAACACAGAGGAGGGGAGGAAAAAAAAAAGAAGGAAAGTCAGTGTCATGAAAATCTTGCATGTAAGTATTTTTTACTATACTTATATACTTTCCAGATCTGCCCCACTGTTAACAATTCTAATTTCTGTTTACTCACCTATGGTAATTTTTCCTTGTATCTTCTCCAGGATGAAACGAGCCTGGTTGTTCAGCTTGGTGGACTCTGCACCCAGCATTCCCACCAGCCACTCCTTGCGCAGGCTGTAATAATGTAACCGCAGATCAAAGAACTCCTTCAAGATGTCCTGCACAGTTTCGTACTTCTTCAAGCACCCCATGTGATCAAACAGCACCTAGAAAATACAGGATAGACTTGAGAGAGGCTCTGTGACTCAAACTTTGTTAGCCCTTGTGTAAGTGTTCAGTTCTACTGCATGTATAAAAGCAGTGTACAAAAAGTGGTACTTTGAGGAGCGTGAACTCAAACCTTACTTTGGAGCTAGGCAGCACAGAGCTGGATAGTCTTTATTTTTAGTCACAAGGAGATTTAGGATGAGATTTATGGCAGTACAATCAAACAAAAAGACAGCTATATAGAGCAATATGCCTGAATTCACTTGAATGACTAATTTTATCTACATATTAAATCACAAGTTCAGCGGCAACTGATGATTCACAACTATTTAATCTAACAGTTGCAAAGCTTAATAATCCTTAATAATCTTTCAACTCAGCTGTGAAATCTGTCACTTTTCAGCTGTGAAAACTACCATCCTTCAAGTTCAAGCACAAAGTAAGAAATCATTTTTACTTGATAGGTGGAATCAATCCTGTCTGGCTTCTGACATCTCCAGTTTAGACATTTATAGGTGAACCAGTCACCCTTGGTGCCCTCCATAGTCAACTGGAAGAAATAAACCCCCTCTAGGGGATTATTTATCTATCCAAAATAGCTGTCTGGGAGGTGGGGGACAATGGCCAAGGTCACATAACTTTTTAAGGGTCTTACACTAGGGCAGATTAATTCCCACACAGGTACAGAAAGCGGCCCTTACAATTTATGATTTATTTTGGCAGGCAGGAAATGCAGGAATTCAGCTGCAAAACATTTTGTAATCTGTGAAATGTAAAACTGACAACAGATTCTCACAGTTGTTCCTACAGTTGTTTAAATGTGAGAAATACCATCAGCCTGATTTGGTAGAGTGCCTTTTCAAGTACAATCTGGAAAATTAGTTGAGCAAGGCCTGTTTCCTTTTCCAATTCTATGGTCATTAATTAATTTTTAACCTATTAATTTATTGTTAACCTATTTTCACATAGTCTTCGATGTACACAACAATAGCAACAATAATAATATTTGTGTTTTGTGATAATATCTGAATGTAGCATCTGCCATAAAAAAACAGAATAGTTTTTTCAGTATCTGTAAAGGCAGGATGTTTGGAAATCTTTGCAGAAATTAATTTACACTTAAATCCCTCTCAGAATAGACAGACATGTCTATTCTATGAATATTTATTCATATTCTTAGTAAATAACAGCACTATTATGTCTTCAGCAGCTTAAGAACAGTGTTTGCTATACTTTGCCACCTAAAATTGGATTTATGCTGGTGGAAACATCGGGTCATTTAATTCATATGAGAGGCGTAACAGTCCTGCAGAAAGTGCAATTTTAAAAATGTAATTTGTCTCAAGTTTAAAACTCAAATCTAATTATAATATGGCAAAAAGTTATTTGTATGATCTACTTTACATTAACCACTTTTGGTTCACTGCACAGGAGATTTTCAGTTACAGGAAGGCAACCACCCCAGGCCTGTCCTATTTGAAAGACTCATCATAAAATGGATTCACGTATTCATACTGACTTAGCATTGGTCATCACTAGAGTTTTCTACTATTGAAACAATTTCTAATACACAACACACTGTTCAATACCAAGAACCAAAGCATACTACAAAAACATTTGATTTTACAACAAGCAACAGTAGGGATTCTAATAGCCAAACATGAAAAAGTTACCATAGAATTACAAGTAAGACTTGTTTGAAGCTTAAAGACTTTGTGCAATCCAGCAGCTTCTGCCTGTGCAAGCTTTTCTTCTGTCATTTTCACAACAAATTTCACAGTTGTATCAGTGTGGTATTCCTTATAGTCAGAAATTAATGCTGGAGTTTTTTCGGTCCCATTCAACATAGGCTCTAGAACCTGTTCTTTGTACACCTGTTGAAAGTAGGGCAGCAAAAAACAGAACCACTTGAAATGCCTTAAAACTGCAAACCAAATGAACAACATCAACTTTCAAAGCTCTGTGCATTACATCTGGTACCATTTACAACTTACAGAGCCAGTATAAACTGCAAAATGCAGTTTAGAGTAGCACAGGAGTAGCACAAACATAAGAGGCAGAAACCAGGACAGAAAAGCCTCCTGTAAAGTGGACTAAGCAGGAGAAGCATGGACAGCTGATGGCACAGAGAACCATCTTCTACAAAAGCATACAGGAGAATGAAACCATGTTCCCTTCTGTGTATGTATAATCAGAAATTGTGTTAGAAGTTCACACAGATGTAGGATTAAATAATTTAATGAGGAATTCTTCACTCTTTTTTGTTTATATTAAAATGTATTTCACTGTTACTTACCTGGGTCCATGTCCTTACAGGAAGCTCTGTAATCTCTACTGTGTTCCTGTCCACAACAAATATTTCCCCACTCACTACATACTGATTTTGACCAAGTTCCTGAATGGTTCCTTTGAAGTTTTTGTAGTTTGGAAGCTGAAATTGGAAAAAGCAAAGTAATAATCTTTATAATGAAATGTCAAAAAAAATATTTCTTTTCCATACTCCATACACTTATCATTATATTGCCCTAACCCATCAACAAACCTCTCAGAATGTGAAAATCTGAGGTCAAAGGAAAAATACTACAGAAAAACCAGAACACACACATGCAAGTGACAGGACCAGTTATCCTTCTGTCCACAGTTTAGAAAAATTGTTAAGAAGATGCACCTGAACCCAGTGAGGTGGTGGGGTTTTGTTTTGATTCTTTAGTTTGTCTTTTTTTTTTCATCTTTCTTAAAGAAAACTCTAACCACAATTAAGGCATGACAGAAAGCAGATTAACACCCCACAATAAGTTTACAGAAGTGGTGCTACCTCCCCTAACAATTTTTTCATATTTGTTCTGTTTGGCAAAGATAGTGGAGCCCATCCAGGTCAAATTGTAACTAACAGGCTGAGGAATTTTTTTTAACAGGATTGATTTCCTTATCCAGCTTGACACAAACACATACCAGCACACAGAAAGGAGCTAGATGGAGGCAGAACTGCCTCTTTCAAGCACAGTGAGCTTCAATTGACTGTGAGACTACACAGAAGGCCTAGGAGTCCTAAAGGAAGGGCAATAGATTGCATTAATTAAAAAAAAATCTCATTATTCCCAAGAATTTGAAAAAGGAAAGCCACTATGTCTTGAAAATTGATATTGCACACTCAGTGAACTGTGATTTAAATAGGGAAGAAAAGATGTTTCTGCTTCTATGGCTTAGCAATCACAGCCAAGCAGCAATATTCATCAGTTGTAAAATTAAGGTTACATCAACTGCATTTCATCTCCTGGTCACAGATATTATGGGTTCACACAGGTATTCTTTCTGCCCAATTTTTTTCACACCACTTCTGGGACTTCTAAAATTTTGAATAAACAGAAACTAAATGCACTTCAGAAGTTGCTGATTTCCTTGAACAGCAGCAATATCTTTTCCTCTGCCTACAGATATATAAAACAGAGAACAATTCAGACAAGAGAAAGGAAATGTTAACTTTAGCTGAAGATACTTGAGTAGTACCTTCAAAAAGGAAGAGTGATACAACTTTTTACTCTACTGCCATGTCACAACTACCCTGCAGGGCTTGTAACAGTCAGCAGACTGAACAAAAAGTCCCCTAAAATAACTGCTAAAAATACAAATAGCAATGTTTTTACTTCAAAGTTAACTTCCCCAGCCTCATCCCAACAGTCAAGTAAAGCTTCTACATAAAATTACTGGGACAAACCAACTCAGATGCTCCAATAATTAAGAAGTTCTAGAGAGACAGGAATTGATTCTGTAAGTAAACACATATAAAATACCAGTATATACTGTTATTTTTACCATTGGGTGGGGATCTAGGCCATCCAGCATTCGTCTGACATTGTTTACAATCTCTCTGGTATCATAGTTTGGAAGTTTGCATGCCCAGCCAGTGCCAATTCCTTCAGCTCCATTTACCAAGACCATGGGAATGATGGGAATGTACCATTCAGGCTCTACACGCTGGTTGTCATCATACAGGAATTTAAGCAAGTTGTCATCCACTGATGGAAAAAGTAGCCTTGCTAAAGGGCTTTAAAAAGAAAAAGAAGAAAACCATTTAGCCTCAAGTCCAGTATGTAAAGAACATTTTGCTTTAACAGTCCTTGGGCCCAGATATGATCTGTTTGCAGATTTTTCTCACATCTTTCTCTCTTTTTGCCATTCTGAATCTGAAAATCCAATGTACACATCTCCTGAGATAACAAAGTTCTTCCCAATGGAAGAGTGTGCTCATAATAGATGGAAGTTTGTTTCCTTCACAGAAACACATGTACCTGGTACACTAGCAATTGCTGACATTTAGCATCTACAAAATATCATTCTTTGAAGCTTTCAGAATACACAGCTCAGTGCGACACTGGGGCACTCAGTTATAAAGCAACACAGCATCCAAACAGTTGCAAAATTTCCTTGCTTAACTGTAGGAGCAGCAAAATGTTATGGATATTCAAAACCACACTTAAGAGATCCAAAGCAAAATATGAGCTTCTACTGAAATATTTCAATCTTTCTCCATTTCTCTCCCCCACCACCCCCAAAAAAGGAGTGTTGTGAAAAGATGAGTTTCATAAGAAGGCTATTTAAAAGTATGCATTTAGCCTGGCATTAACAGTTTACCTTAACATGGTGAAAATATAACGAGGGCTGGCAGCATCCTTTCCACCATGAAGCCTGGTGCCAAACTGACCAATAGGTTGTAGCAGATTCACATTGTTACTTCCAACAAAGTTCTGAGCCAAGTTGACTATAGTCATCATTAATGCTTGCTGCAAGAAAATACATATTCATAGTAAGAAGTATGAGACAGTCGATCCTCATCAGCCAGCAAAATCTATTTTTAATGGCCCAAAATTGTGTGACTAAAATGAATTAAATTTTTTAAAAAGCAGTCTCCCTGAGAAAGGACTACTGTAACCTATTGCAAGGGCTGCTGGGAATACAAATTCTATGCTTATGAAAACACCTGAGCTTCTCAATTTCTTCTAAAGCACTTCTCTGGGGGAAGTAAAAAGACATAAACTGACCACACAAACCACTACTCATGGCTTCTAAAGGGAGAAGGGATAGGTGGGTTGTTAATATGGCCACTCTTGCTAATATTTCACATAAATATAAACAAAACAGGAGCTAGAAAAAAAATCTTTGTTCTGACACTGTAATAAGTTTTTGAAGAACAGATCTTGGCTTCTTCAACACTTAAAATACTGTATTTCTTGTTTCAGACAAAATACTGTGTTTCTTGTTTCAGACAAAAATTGTCCTAGAACATATTTCCTATATTCTGATGATTTCAGAATCTAGAAGTTGTTTAGGTAATTAGTTATCTACTATTTGTGCCGCAACCCACAAAGTATTTGGTATAACACTGTGCACCAACCCTTGGAAAGAAAGGAAATATGCTCTCTTAAGTTACATACAGTGTGGTTCATTTCCTTTAAAAGCACACCTTTGTGATTAGTAGAATTATAGTCAATAGTTTGCAATTTTAATAGCAGAAACATTTACCTAGTATTTCACATAGGCTAAAAGTCCTTACAATTTCACCCTCCTCCATACTCACCTCCCCATGGTGATAAGCTGACATTTCAGCCACAGAACCAGCCAGCTGAGCAACCTTTACTTCACGTTTATCATTTCTCTTAAAGCAAGTGAACAGAACTTTGCGCTGCCCTGGTTTCAGACCTATTGAGAGGAATATCCCATTTTCAACACATACACAAGCAAATGTTTTCAAGTGATAAACTTGTTTTGTCTTTTCATAATTTATAGTCTCTCAAAAGAAGTCTAAACATTAAGTAAAAACAAATTCACACTGAAATAGTAACAAAATAATAAACATGTAATTTTTTAAAAGTAATTAAAAATATTTTACCAAACTCAAAAAATTACCAAAAAAGTGGAAACTTTTTGGTTTTCAGCCAATTATAGAGCATCCAATATATCATTCTAATAAACTGCACCTTGATCTTAAAGGTACAACTTCCATATGTCAAGAATTCTTTCCATTCTACTCAGCAAAATCTTTTTCTAAGAATACCAGCACAAATTCAGCAATGACAGCTGTAACTGCAGCTTACCAGTATTTCACAGAACTCTGAAATCTTACTACCAAAAAATGTTATCCTCTTGAGATCTTTTAAAGCCTTAAGAAAGAAGCCAGTCTCTGATCTTCTAAAAATGTTTATTTTCATTGATTAGTCACAACACAACTTTAGGAACAACAGCTGTGTGGAAGGGATTGCATTATATTTCCTGCATGTTATCCAGAACTTGATAACAAGCTCTAGATCATGACTGTTGAGCTATTCAGTGTTTTAATTCACATACATTTCTAAAATGCACTAAAATACTGTTTAATGTTACCATTAGTACAGTGGGTCAAACATAAGAGCAAAAGCTGGAAGGAAGAAAAAAAAAAAAAAAAGAGAGATTGACTTCAATTTCTATTTCATTCAAATATGTAATATCCAACTTTTTTACAACGGGTCTGCATCATGTTTTTCTACCAGCACTCTATGGAATACAACAGACTTAAAGGACTTCCTTTACAAAGGAGAATCACCAAGCAGCAAGAATTGTAACTACCAGCTCTGAAAAGATAGTCAAAATGTTCTTCCTCTTCATTATTTTGTCTGAGATTTGCCACCAGACTAGCCTGTAATATATCACCTGATGATGCTAAAGGACAAAAATCATTGCTAGAGCACTACACCTGCTGCACAATTCATATGTCCATGCCCAGAATGCAGAATTACAGCCAAAGTTGGCAGAAATGGGAATTATATATAATAGGAATTATAATTCCTCATAGGAATTATATATAATATAATCAAGTGAAGGTATAAGGTGTATATATGATTTGTAGTATTATATATGCACCTTAATTGTTACATATGAACATAGACACACACAAATATATTAATAACTGTGTTCCCTTCTTATTTTCTTACATTTCTGCAGAAACAGTCCACTTCAAGTTCATCCTTAAATATTTAACCTTTCAGCAAAATCATTCTGCTGTTTCTGAGAAGGCAGTCTGGGTACAGTACATTGTAAGGAGCAATGATGTCTTGAAACATACAGCTCTGTAAGTACCCAGGTATGGGAGAAGTAAGTCTGGAGAAGCTGAAACAGAGGCTGACATCCTTTGGTTCCCTAGGTGTGTATCTGCACACCTAACTCAGTTTCATTCTACATCAAAGCTGGAGATCCATCTTACTGGGAAGCTACTACATCCCTACCCATGAAGGATCCCTCTCTTTCATGCAAAACACAAAAAGCTCTTGCTGCACTAATATTTTGGTCTAAGTCTGCAGTGTTAAGAAGACTGACCAGCTCCGCGATAAAATTCATCGGGAACTGGAGATAAATGCACTTCACCCCTCCCCAAAGTCTCAAGGCCTTTTTCCTGATCATAGTAAGCTTGTGCACACAGACATGAGCAGAAATTCCTGCTTATGCTGTCTGCAGACAGTTTTACAAATGAAGCCAGTGCACTAAAAACTGCTCCTTTTAATGCACATGCTATTGCAAGGGGAGGGTTAGTAAACCTGACTGACAGGAGGATAGCAAGATTACAGGTCAGTAAACACTAGAGCACTGCCTGTGGTGCAAGACTGAGGAGAGAAAACATTTGCATCTTCATCTGCACTCAGCTGCTGACTTGAATGTTAATTATTATAAGCACTTAAGAGACTTGCTTTCTCTGATGGTATGAGCAGAAACAAAGCACTAGTAGGGCCTAGGGAATAGGTCTAGTTAAGTAAAAAGCCTGCACAGCAACAGCTTCAACTTCCTCACAGAAGAAACATGGCAATTCCTTAGCACACAAATCACAAAATTGTTCAGGCTGGAAGGGAGTACAGCCACTCATCTGGTCCAACCTCCTCAGGCAGGATCATCCTAGAGCACACTGCACAGGATATGGTGTTTCTCTCAAATATCTCCACTCCACACCCTCTCTGGGCAATCTGTTCCAGTGTGCAGGCACTGCACACTGAAGAAGTTCTTCCTCATGTTCAGGTGGAACTTCTGTGCATCAGTGTCCACTGCCTCTTGTCCTATTGTTTGGCATCACTGAGAGGATCTGGGCTCCATCCTCTCAACACCTCCCCTTTACATAGTTATACACACTGATAAGGTCCCCTCTCCATCATCTCTTGAGACTGAACAGGTCCAGCTCCCTCAGCTTTTCCTCATAAGAGAGATGCTCCAGACCCTTAATCATCTTCACAACCCTTCACTGGACCTGCTCCAGGAGCTCCATGTCTCACTTGTGCTGAGGAGCCCAGAACTGGACACAACAGATGTGGCCTCACCAGGGCTGCACCTCCCTTGACCCCCTGGCACTGCTCTTCCTAAAGCATGCAGGATACTACTGATATACAAAATTATAACAAACATATGCATGGTAGTTCTTATATTCTCTACTTGAATGCATTGATTCCAATGCAAATCACAGCTCTAAAAACCACCAATAAACAGAAATATTCCAAAAAGTGATCATGAATTATCAGCTTACCATCAACAAGGGAAGGGATAGATCTCTCGTTGTCCGAATTTGAGAAAAGGATCAACTCCTTGTTAATGAAATCATTGTAAGTCAAATGTTTTGTTGCTGTACCATATAAAAATTGCTGGAAAAAACCACATACATTATTCATTCAATACAAAAACTACATTACATTTAAATCTCACCTGGCAGATTTATAGCTATTATCTAGGACTAACCTCAGGAAGGCCATGTAGCCGACGCTGTCGCCTGTCTTCCATGAAATTTGTTAACCATTCTTTTCGGTCATCAATCTTCTTCTTACTGAAGGCCTGGAAAGATTCCAAGTACACTAAAGTATCAGCATATAAATGTTTGTGCAAATGTATGTTACTTCAGTCAGAATTTTAAGTATATTGCACTTTCTAATCAAGTATTCAGTAAGGCTTATTTGGACAAGCTAATCCATATAACTAACATTTACATTTAAGCAGTACCAGTACATGACTTTTCAGACATTTTTGCACAAGGTTTTTTGAAATGAGAGATCTCTCACTGTTTGCAATTTAAATTCACATTGCTTTCCTGAAATCTGCACGCATTTAGACAAATCTTATCACTCTTCTTCCCTTCTTCACATCAGAATTGTGCTTTGACACACATGTTTGAAGGTCTTGCCCCACACAGCTTTAAGGTTGGGTTCGTCATTTAGACCAAGCTCTCATCAAGACAATCAAGTGAAGATATTAGAAAAAATATCCCACTCTTGTCCTCTCCATGCCCTTTTTGCTCTGTCAATAACTTCCAGCTGTTCCTGACTGGCCATCCTTACTCCTCTTAAGAAAACTGACAACCTGACAGAATTGACACTGCACAAAAAGCCTAAGCCAGAGTTTGGGCCAGCTGACTGATGGCCTCAGCCTTCATGATGGCAAGGCATCACTTTCCAGCAACCAATTATCACTACGAAAGGACACAGGAATGTTCTGACTTTGTGGTGTTACAGAAACAGTTTCCCTCCAGTGAGTTCCTTCTCCCAAGAAGAGAAACAGACATAAAAACTGAATATATGGTTTAAACAAGATTTTGACTACTTTGGGGAAATTCTGTGAGCTGCTGAGATACTGCTTTTTTTTCTCAGGGAGTAACATATACAAACTTCATTGTGTCCTGATTTCAACCACTCTCCTGCATAAGAACACACTCATCAGCACCATCTTTTTCAAAGGACTCCAACTGGAGCACTCCAAAAGCACTCCTCAATGAGCAGTGTCAATTCCTTGGAGACCAAGATGCTACATAATAAATATTAAATGTAACTTAGTTTCTGACAAAGGGCCCCAGCCCTATCACCATGTTTTGCATCAGACTTCCTTTGTGAACAAACCTTGATAATTCACAGCGCCAGACATCTTAAAATGTAAAAAACAGGACTAAATTCTTACAATTTCCTTCTGGCTCCTTTCAGTTTATCTATACCTTTTCTAGACCACTGAAGTGACAAATGACCAACAGCTGGATCAGCATAAAAATGATTTCAAAAGAATAAAAATAGAATGAATGAAACTAAGAGCTGTTCTCAAATATTTATTCTTCAATAGAATAAGAAGGGGATTTTTTTTTCATTTCTCCACTTAAAACTGCTCTTCTAATACTTTATTTACTAGCATAAGAGTTCTTCAGCATGGTGAAGAAGTTGCTCTGTGAAAGAATTCTTGCTTTCCTTGATTTCAGCTATCAAGAGCTCTGCTGGGGCCCACAATCACATACCATCCAGAGGTAAACTTAGGGGTGGGATTCCAGTGACCAGCTGAGGAAAAGCAGGTGGATGTGTAAGTGTAAGTGAAGCTTCTGTACACAGCTCCAGCACTAGCTGGTAGTTGCTGAGGTGTAACAGAGGTGAACAGCTTCCTCCCAGACTGACAGAATACTATTTTAGATAACAGTGAGGATCAGCCGTAAGTGGTTACATGGCCTCATCTACCAGTGTATGGAGGTTTCTTTGCAGAAACAAAGATCAGAATTCTGTTAGTAAAACCACACATTTTACTGTACCCACAGGAGAAGAAAAAAGTTGTTTTGTCTAAGATAGGTATTTTACCATTTTGGTTTTTTTCTCTCTTACCCCTTTTTCTCACTCATGTCACCTACAATTAAAATGTCAAAGTAAAGTAGACAAAAGTTGAAATATTTCTTGAGAAAACTCTTAATTCCAGATACTTTAAACTTTACCCTTCTACAAGCTTTCTTTGGAACAGAAGTATTTTCCTACACACAACTATTTATACAACTTCAAATTCAAATATGTAGAGCACATGTATGAATACATGTATGACACACTGACAGATCTTCAATGAATAAACAATATTTATCTGATCTTATTTGGTCTGAAACACAATACAGACACCTAAGTAGACATGAAACACAATTTCTCTCAGCTCTATTGCCCAAACAAATAAAAATCCCTCAGAGTACTTTTTTGTATGTTTGTCTTTAAAAGCAATTCTGACTGTAACACTTCTTGATATTCACACCACACAAAACTACCAAACCTAAAAGCAGAAGGTAGAGCTCATTTTGTGGCGTGGATTAAGCTTATTCCAGAATTTAAAGCATTTTCCAAAAGATTCTTTCTCCACCCACAGTATTTCTTTCAGTGTCGTGGTTTAACGTAGTTTGGTGATATTTGACAAGTTGCAGAAGTGGTTGCCTGTGTGGGCCTTAGCAAATTCCTTCTGGCCTGGTGTAACTAACCAGCTGGCTAGTTTTGAATATTGACACCGTGTCAAACCACTCAACAAAGCTGAACACACCTCTGTGAGAGTCACATTTAAAAATGAACAAGGCCCAGGAAAAGCTCTCTTGCTTCCAACCTTTGAACAGGTAACAGAGCGCTGGCAGGCCTGGCCCTGTGCGGCCCTCGCAGCCTGGTGGGGCTGGGCCAGGTGTCACAGACACATTTTTTGAAAAATCCTTTCCTTAGGAGTTTTTCTCCTGAGAAGCTGAGAGGCCTCAGGAACAAAATGTAAACAATGGTTATCTGCTGCTATGGAATGCAACAGGTGGATCTGTGATTGGTCTCATGTGACTGTTTCTAATTAACAGCCAATCACAGTCAGCTGGCTCGGACTCTCTGTCCGAGACACAAGCCTTTGTTATCATTCCATTCCTTTGCTATTCTTAGCTAGCCTTCTGATGAAATCCTTTCTTCTATTCTTTTAGTATAGTTTTAATATAATATATATCATAAAACAATAAGCCTTCTGAAACATGGAGTCAGATCCTCGTCTCTTCCCTCATCCTAAGACCCCTGCGAACACCATCACAGGCCAGGCTTGGGAAAGTCCACCAGGCCCCATCCTGGCAGGGCCCCTTCCCAGTAGGGCTGGGACCCTTCCCAGCAAGGCCTGCCAGTTCATTTTCTTTCTCTTCCAGCAGCGCCACCAGGCCATCCCAGTGCCAGGAGCAGCCATGCAGCCAGGACCAGTGCTGGGAGTGGCCCTGCAGCCGGCCCTGAGGCCACGTGGCCAGGACTGTTTGGCCAAAATCAGTGCAGCCGCAGCAATCTCGGCATGGCTCGCAATGAACTTCGTTTGCTTAGCTGCTTTTAGCCAGCCATGCTGCAGACAGAAGTCTAAAGGAAGCAGCAGCAGCTTTCCTTTTTTTGTTTTTCTGGTGCCCCGCATGAAGAGAAGGTGCAGGGTGGCACCGGCAGCCAGCACAACTCGCATGGTGCTGGTGGAGACCACATGACCAACAGAGAGGCACGATTTCCCCAATGGTGAGATCTCCCCAACGCAGAGCCTGGATGAAATCAACCTTTTAGCACTACAGAACTCTATATAAACTGTTTCAACTGATAAAGCTTGAGGAAAAACGAACCTAGGAACACCAATTCTCTCCTGAATCAAGAAAAAGGAAACATGTAAAGAAAACAACATGGGACACTGAGGTCAGTGAAGAAGGAGTCAAATTCTAGATGGGAGGAGATGCCTTTGTTTTGAGCTGAAATTCTCTTGTAAGGCTATAGTGAAGATATAATTGATATATCAGACTTTTTTTTCCCCCTGTAATTTACTGAATGCATGGGGAGCTGTAGCATTCTAACTACAGCTGTGAGCAGAAGCACCAGTGTTGAAATAAGCAGATGTTGCAGTAGCTGTGATCCAATGAGAAGCTTGAACTGAGAGAGATGAGAAACCTTGCCCCAGGGACAGAGGAAGGAAACCTCTGTTCCCAGAGATAAATGAAGAGAACTTTTGTTTCTATACTAGAACAGCTCATCCTTAAAATTGTACCCCAATAAGCTGAAATGACCCAGGGTGGTAGTTATGGGAAAAAACTACCAAAACATGGGAGGGGGACTTCACTACTGCAGATTTCTGGGAGGCTGCTGATTCACTGTGACACTGAAGCCATGAGAGAACTGTTTCTTGTGAAGAAGTCTCCATGGCATGGCAAAGGAGACTCCTCTTCCTAAGAGAACTGAAGAAAGACTATTTTAGAGGTGGCAAACTGACTGAAAGTCCCAGGTTTTGTCTCATTACATTGTCAGTGGGAAAGAAAAGAGGGTGTGGGGGCATGAGAAGTGTTCTGAAAGTTTGTTCTCATTTTCTTATTATTTTTCTTTTATTTCTGTTAATAAAGTTTTCTTTAGACCCTTTAAAAGTTTCAGCCTGCTTTGCTCTCTTCCTAATCCTTATCCTGCAGCAGAAAATGAGTAAATAATTCTAGTGGGTGCACTGGCATTTGGTCCACTTCATTAACACGTGCATTGGCCAGGAAACAAATGACTGGCGAACCAAAACCACTACACTTAATTGGTGTTTCCACCCAGCTTCCGAAACTGCTACATTCAGGTACTAAAAAGAACCCAAAACCAAAACAAGCCCTGTCAGGACTTCCCCATGTGCCATTTTCAGCAGCAAATGAAAAATAAAATATATCATATAGAAGTACTTTTGTGAGTTCTTACCAGTGTAATGGCAGCATCATCCTCAGGTCCAGCATATCGAAACAAGATCCGATGTCTTTCCATGTCTGCAAAATATTCTTTTGCTTCTTTAGCAGTGCTGGTACCCAACCCTGTACAATAAAAATAAATACTTACTCAGTATTCAAAATTTAAGTTTCATTTTACTGGGAATATGATAAAATCACTATGTAAGATACTGTCATGAAAAGCTATAATAAAACTTCATAGCACCCATTTATTATTATTTATTCATAGGGTTCACATATTTGTTTTTAAACAAACCTTTGTAGTATTTTATCTTCCATGCTTTATGATTTTCCATATGCTTTTTCCACTCATCAAATTCAGGAATACTATAGAATGAAAGTTCTTGCTTATTTTTGCTTGCCTTTGAAAAAACAAACAAACAAAATCAACATTTCTGTTGTGTTGTAAGTAATCCATAAAATCTCAATAACAGAACCCATACCTTCACAATAGGAGTGATGAATTCCTCAAGAAAACCATGTTTCAACAGTGATGGCCAATTGTGATGAATAAAATTGATCAACAAGCCCTTTATGTGAGATCCATCCTGATCCTGAATCAGAACATGAAAACATGAAGCAATCTTGTATCAGATTCCCCAAAACACCAAAAAAACCCCACTCACTGGCCTGAATACATCAACACAATGTCTGATGACAGAAAGCATAGAAAGGAGCAGTTGGTTTTAATTTGGATTCCAAACTGAACCAGGGTATGAAATAACCACCTCTGAAGGTCACTGAGCTATGAAAAAGTTCTTCCAAGCCAAGTTCATGGTTGTTGTTCAAGGTTTCTCTGCCTGTGGCATGTTTTTGCTGAGAGCTTGACAGCTCTCCCAGCTCTCTCTTTTTTGTGGAGAAAAGCCAAACCCAGCCACAGTTCTCATTGGTGGCAAGGTGCTTGATAGTTCAATCATGAGATTATCCAAAAATAATTGCCTACATCTTTGTTTCTAGCTGACTTGCTAGCAATGCCACCTCATTTACTGTCTACTTTTGTCCTAACTTTCAACATATTTTTGAATTATCAATAGTATGTTTTTATTATTACTTTGGCTTCTTGCTATTTTCTGCAGCAAAGTTCAGCTGCATATTTAGAGTAACCAAAACAACACAGATAAATTATTCCTTAAAGAAACCTCAGAACCTATGAAATTGCAGCAAAACACATTGTAAGAATCTCTGTAGATTAAAACTTGTGAATTTCAGACTTACCTGATCTGTCATGATCATAATTTTTCCATATCTCAAGCTTTTCAGAGATTCTGGATCTTCATAGCTTTTCTTGTATTGTAATCCAACTATTTTGATGATGTTGTTGATTTCTGCATTTTCCATAATCTGTACAAAAAAGTTATTTTTGCAGTCAGTGTAAAAAGCAGAGATTAAGAAACATCCCAGTCTTGATTTATAGCTATTCTTTCAATGCACCCTGACCTCATCTTCATAAGCTTTTTATTCCCACCCTTGAAGCCTTTGCACTTGTAATGATTTCTTCTGTACAGTCAAATTTTCAAGACTGCACCACTGTTTCTCCTCTACAGCCAGAACACTTTGGACCAGAAAGGCTGGGAGAAAACTAAATGTGTAACAAAAAGTCATCTGACAAAGCTGCCTTCTTTTTCCACTGTTTTTATGGGCATCTGCAGCACACCTCTTATTACAGCCATATTATGAATGGCAGCAGGAGCAATATGATGGGGTAATGCTGCTGGCTGCTGACTCATGTTGTGAGTCCATGAAATCACATAGTAATGGAGAGAATACAAATTTTTAGGGGCTTCAGGTACTCATGTGAAATGTGAATATGAGTCATAGCAAGATTTCCTTCCACTTGTGAAGAAATTAACCTTATCATCACAGTACTGCAATTAATATTTACATGCTTATCCCAGGCTTCAAAATAGCTGGTACTTTATGAAATCTCAATCACAAAACTTCCATGAAAAAATGAAAATATGAAGATGTAAATCTAGAAATCAAGAATAAACAGGAGGACATCCATTTGTCAGCAAAAAGGAAAGGACAAAACTACACACCTGTTTGTGAGAAGCTTCTCGGACATTGAGAATTTTGCCCCTGAGTGGGAAGACTCCATATCTGTCTCTACCAATAACACCTAGGCCAGAGACAGCTAAAGATTTGGCTGAGTCTCCTTCTGTTAATATCAACGTGCAGTCCAAGGAATGTTTGCCACCTGCAGCCCAGGAAGAAGTAGAGGTAAGGCAAAAAAACAGAAGGCAAAAAAAAGCTTAACTCAAACAAAAGAAATGCAGTTGAATTCTTTCAACTCTACAGGTAATTTCCTCTCATCAGTTAATTTAAGTAGGCTGAATTTCTCTTCTTAGGGATGGCCTTCCATACCACTCAAACAGCACAGCAATGAGTATCCTTGCCCTTAGCAGTACAGTACAGATTGCTATGGACAAGGAGCAAAATAGGCAAAATGCGATGCAATGGTGGTACATCTTATATAATGGTTCCCACACATTTGCATAAAAAAAGACAGATTGCTTCTCTACCTTCACCATTTCAGTTTGCTAGCTGCAAATTTCTTACACACATACATTATGCATGTCTGAGTTACATACAGGAGTTATTTCCCATTCTGCATTTTTCATTTTCCTCACAGTATATTTTAAATAGTGAATTGTTAAATCACATTTTTGTGGTTTTCCCTTTTAATTGTCTATCACCTAAAGCCAGACAACTGCACAAAAAATAGTGAGAAAAGCTCCAACGATAAGAACATTTGCACTTCTTATACCTCACAAATTCCTCAAACAGAAAAACAAATCTTTACTAACAGTGTAATTTGGATTCTACAAGACACATAGCACTTTGGTGCCTGTGTGCTCAAAACTGGAATGACATTTATGTTCTGCCTATTGCAATTGTAGCAGTGGAGTAGATGTTCTAAATAACAAGCAAGCTGAAAAGGAACCCACCCTTCTGCTACAGTGCAAATGCTCATTAAGTGGCTTTGATATTTTATCAAGGCCTATGGTAGGAAAGATGCCAAAAAAACTTCAAGTTGGTTGAGTCTCACCTACTGATAATAAGGTAGTTTTGAATATGGTGGTATTTAAAATGTGTGGAGTAATTTGCCTTTACCTGGTAGATAAAGACCACCCCATACTTCCTGCTACACAGAACTTACATTCAGCACCTTTAGTTTTCTGAATCAAGACATGTGGCTTAAGATAACCTAAGGCAGTTTTTCACACTGGCAGTGGCTACCTACCAGCAAGGTGGACTCCAAATATCTAGAAAAACATCAGTCTGCTGTTTTAGAATATATAAAAGCCAATATTTTTCATAAATGAACTGCAGAAAACAGATGTGAATGTCATCCAAGTTCACTTTCTTCTGGAATGGATGCAATCAGTAGCAATTAATGTCATGGAAATACAATATGCCAGGTATTTTCCTGAGCACAGTTCTAAAGAACTCTAACACAAAACTACATGAACTGACAGGTTCAAAAAATGCTTTTATGCTTCACCTGATTTAGTAATCTAACTGCTCCCTTACAATCCTATAATCTTAATTTTTGTTTTGATTTCTACCTCTTCTCCCCCAACAAGGCACAGAACAATGTATAGCTGTTCAAGATGGCAAGAATGACCAGGTATAGGACCCTTTCTTTACAGAGGAGAGGGAGGAAATCTGCAGCACATGCATCACTCTACAGATACACATCACTCCTAGACTTCAGCATTAACTGGCAATGATTAAAACATTCAGGGTACCAGGCACGCAAGAGACATGTGGATGCTGGACCTCAGCTTCAAACTCACTCTTAAAGTAAAGACAAAATCTAAAAACCACAGGAATAACTAAAGTCAGAGGGATTTGTGGCCAGAGATTGTTCTATCCCTGCTGCACTTGCTGGGTGTCCACCCTGAATGTGCAATGTCTTCAGTGTCAAAAATCCAGCAAATTCCACATCTTCAACAAACCAATACCTGGCTAAGCCTCCTCAGGAGATACAGAGTTCCCTCAACATGAAACAATAATTAGGCATCAGAGAAATACCTGGGTAACAGGCATTCAAGTCATGCAAAGCTTTAGGCATGAGTGTTCAGCCCAAATGAATCCCTATATGCCTTTTTAGTAGAGGTACCTTCAGGATGAAAACCAATAGAATATTTTATTAGCTCCCTTGTTAGAGACTCTCCCTTCCCCTCACCCCCAGCCAAAAAAAAGAGTAAGAAGTGATTTTTGAAGCCTGATCTCCAAAGCAAAGCTAAAAAAAACTACCAGAAAGTGTGTCCAAAATAATTCATTATATGAGTTAGGAGTACTAGGCTTGATATCCATGAAAAAACATAATTTCTTCAAGCACACAATCTTCTTGGCAAGAAAAGTATCAGGAACATACATCTGAATGAGGAGGGAAAATTCCACAGGCAAAATACTACAGTAGATGCGATTATCAACTTTTGAGGCAAAATATGACATCTGAATAAATTAAAAAGTAATTAAATACTGAAGAAAACTCAATTAAAAATTAATAACCAAAGAACCAAAAAGAAAGAGAGGAAAATTAGACAGAACCATCATCTAATCAAGTCATCTTTGGCTTGAACATTGAAGCACCAAAAAAAACCCCAAACCAACCAAAAAACCCAACCAAAACCAAGCCTCTTTCTTAGTGCTCATGCTTTTACCTGCTCAGCCCACCCACATACTTGACTGCAATTTCTCTTACCTTTGTTTAAAGTGAGGATGTATTAAAAACCAACTAACAATAACACAGATTGGCAACATTTCGAGCTCTTTAGCCATGTGTGCCCCTCAAATCATCCAACAACAACTCCCATCCCATTGCTATTGGCAGGAAGACTGCCAGCTGATCCTGATCCCTCATCTGTGCTAAGGAAGCAAGCCAGCAGAGATTGCCAGCTTGCCCTATATTCCCAGACAGGAACCTAATGGCATTTAAGTCTAATGAAATAAGTCTCTTGAGCCATTCCCTCAGGTCTGCACACTATGTGATTTACTTCCTATACCTTCTGACCCTGCAAAGATTCTGATCTTTCTACATTAGAAAGGTCAAGAAGACCAGTCACCTCCAAAATGGAATACTGGTACCACCATTTAGCAGGAAACCACAATTGAAGATACACACTCTTCCAATACCAACCTAGACTGCCACTTTTGTTCAGTGTTATTAATTCTCTACCCCAAAGAGGGACAGTATTCCTGACACCAAACTCACCATCACGTTTCCATTCTAGCTCTAGGAAGTTTAGAAAACCAGAAAGGTTTTTATTAAACAACACATATGGATGAGAAATAAAAGTCAGGTTTCAAATTAGCATGTCTGTGAAGAATTTATGAAACAGTAAAGAATTTAAAAGTAAGTCCTCTTACCAGCATCATTAGCATCATCCAGTTTTGGAATGCCCTTGATTTTACTGTGTTTCACTGAAGAACATTTTTTGTTCAGTTGAGTTTGTGCCTTAAATTTGACCCAATTCAAAATACTCTCTATGATACCACAGTTAGAGGCCTACAAGCAACAAAGGCAACAAATCAGAATTGTAGATGAGAAAAATAAAGCTTCAGACAGCAGATTCTTTCATCTCAGTTTTAAATCATTAACACTATTTCTAAGGTCCTCTAAATTTTAAAAATTGAATCTATGAAAGGTCAAGGGATTAACACACACCTTAGTATTTAGCACTTTATGCACATACAACTAAAACACAACATAAAAACAGTTTCCTTTTCCACCACTTCTATAACTGATGGAAAGAGCAAAGGAGACCTAACAAGAAGATGCTGTGTAGTGTATGTGCTGAGACATTTTAGGTACTAAGCACTTGTTTCCTGGATTTTGACAGCAAAAAGCAGCCTTATGGGATATTTATGACCATTTAAATTTTATTTGGAAATGACTGAAAATGGCTGAAAGACAATCAAAACTATCTGAGAATGAGCTTTCTACCAATCACTTGAGAATCTGATACCAATTTTAGAAACACATCTGCAGCAAAAATAGCATATATTTTCTAAACTAAAACTGCTTTAGGTTTTGTTTCACATCAAAAGAAAACACAGATGGAGCAGAATACTATGAGCTTTGGCTTTTAATTATCCCCCATAATACAGCATTCATTGTTGAGATTGTGCTGCACATTTAATGCATCTGGAAATCAATGTTTACTTCTGGGAATATAAAAAGCACTATAAATCAAACCTGCTAATGGTAATACAACATGTATTTATTCTTCAGATTTTGCTATACAAGACTGTTGTGTAAGTTTTTTCCCTCTAAATTCTGTAGTAATGTCATCCATAACACAGAATTAGAATAATAAACCACTATACAATCAGTAAAGTTTGATGCCAGGAGTATTAGCAGTGGCACTGGTTTCCTCACTAGTGGAGTTTCATTTAAGGTTACTGGCATTAAATAAGACTTCGTAAAATGAGTTCTGGCTAACAGAAATCTGCTTTTCCTTCATGCATGAAAATGTAGTAGAGGAAAAACCTCTCTGAGGTATTTCTACAAATATATTCATTTAGAACAGCAATTCTTAACACATCTTCGAAAAATTTTAAACTTACTTCCTGACAATAATGATCACTTTGAATCCTACAGGCACCATTTTGCATTTCCTTGATTACTGGATGAACAAGTAAATGTGAAATATCCTCTCCCTCTCTTTTCACTCCAGTGAAACAGAATAGAACTGGTACCAAGGAGTAAGGCAGACAATATTCTCAACTTCAGAAAAATACTTTAACACAAAAACCATTGATCAAGGACCTCATTTAGATTTTAAGAGTCGAATTCATTTCATTTACCAATGTAAATGTCAGAATCTCCAACAAACAAGTTGATCAGGTGAATTTAAAATCCAGGGCATCAATCAAAACACAGTCACTGCATCCATATTTTATTAAGACCAGAGAATGAACAGACATTCCTTCACCCCACTTCCCCAGTATGCAAGTACCACAATGGACTATAACTAATCTTCTGCTACAGGACATACATACACTTGGTCCAGCGTGTCAATTACCAATTCACAAAGGAATACAAAAGAGGTTTACTTACTGCTTTAAAAAATTTCTCAGATAGCTGGCACTTGGACCCAAAACTTTTAGGCTGCAATGTCATGTTTTCCTTTGTCTGGGAATCAAATGATGGGTTTTCAATCAAGCAATTAACAAAAACCCATATATGGTTCTTCACCTGTTTAAAACATAGAAACCAATTTACTCAACAGAATTCTCACATTCATTTTTTTCAGTATTTTTGCATAAAGTTACTTGCCTGAAATGGTTTGACTGAAACTCCAGCTTTGTTCTTCTTTTTCACCACTTCTATCAGTTTGCCCACAACCTGATCCACCACATAATCAACATGCCTACCACCCTGAATGAGGGAAGAGAAAAAAAAAAAAAACAAATAATAAACAAAATGACCATTAAATTTCCTAATAGTTTGTAGGTGTATTAACAATATTCCTGTAGTCATACTTTGGTACAGAAATCCATGCACACTGGGTTGCAGCATAAGACAGAAAAATCTGGTTTTTCCAGGTCATTCAGTCTTCATTCAAGTGAGGATGACAGAAGTTAATTGATTGATTACTCAAATACCTTCCTTTAAATTTGTAGACAAAAAAGTCAGAATATTAATAAAATGGTAAATTCTAGTGGCTGTCATAGGAAGTTCATATCCCTTTGACTAAAATCTTTTAAAACTGGAGTGATGCAGGCATATCCCATAAAATGAAAACATACCTAACTCAAAATTCCATATTTTACACAGATCACCTTTGCTTTACATCAGTTAGCACCTTACAATAATACAGACTAAATATTGGTTCCTGTTCAGAACAATCTACATTAGGGCAGACAGAACAAAGATTACTTGTCTATGGAGAAGTTCATCATGAAGAAACAAACAGAAAAACCTCTGCTCTTTAAAGCTGTATTTAAAATAGAACTGAGGAGGAAAAAAAAAGCTTTTGACAGGTATGAAGAAGTATAGGATAGATAAGAAATAAGTAAGAGAAAACAAAACCAAGAATAAACAGCAGCCAAAAAGCTAGCAATCAAACCCCAAAAGTTAGGATTCTACATTTTAAGGCAGAACATGCATGTGTAAAGACTGAAGATGTAAAGAAGTTTAATTGATGGGATAGCAGCTGTTCTCAGCTTCATGCAGAAAGCAGAGATTTAAATTAAAAAAAAAAAAAAGAGTAGATAAAACCAAAATGGTTAAGCTAGTAAATATTATTAGTCATAACCAAACCAGCAGTTGCACTTCAAAGAAACCATCTATGGTTTCTCTCAGTTCCTAGAGTCATCTACTAAAACAGCAACACAAACCATTAGAAGCACCCTGCAAAGTCTTTTCTCATGGCATTTCTTCTAAAAAAAACAGCCAACCAAAAAACCCACATCTAAACCCCAAAAGCTGCCAAAATTAAAACACAACAGTTTGTATCCACCAATAGATGACAGAGTTTCAGTAGAGGGAGAGTTCAATGGAAAGCTGATCTATCAATATCCTGCCACTTTAAAGAAAAATAAATCCATTTCCAAAGTGTAAAGAAAAGCTATTACTGGAAAATATCGAATTACACATTTCAAAATCATTCCACACTTGAATGGCAATCTTGAAATGCATTTCTTTTACTCATCACATTGCTGAAAATTTATGCTTATGGGAACATCTCAATATATTTTTGCATTTAAAGATTTAGCAATTTTTAAATTTTGCTAAAAGTAGCATCTGACATACCAAGAAAACCAGCAATTTACTAGTTATACAGCAGTTCACCATTCCTGAGTCCATTCTTAAGCAGCTGTGAGTGAGGGATGCTCAGAGCTCAGAGTTGGGACCTTCTCAACCATCTCACCAGCAGGTGGCAAATGGACCAGAACAGCCTGGAACTGCCCCAGCTGTCAGAACAATTCCATAAAAGACACAAAGGCAAAAACACCCTCTGAATCTAGAGGGCTGCCAAAGACTGTTACAACTTCTGAATTACGGGGAAAGAGAGCTAGAACTGCATAACCTTCTTTTTCCAGAAGGTAATGATAGAAACTTGCAAACTTCAGGATGCAAAGATATGTAAGTTAAGTGCTAACAAAAATCTTAAAAATGAAGCTTTGACTGCCTCCTATATACTTCTTTCTATTCTATTCTATTCTATTCTATTCTTCTCATAGCCACCAGTTTCCATTGATTTGGAGATAAGATACAGACAAATGGTTTATATGGTAGAAAAATTCAGAAGCTAACTATAAATTTGAAGTTTTCATTTAATTAGTTTTACAATTTCAATCCTATTTTCTTCTCCATTTAAAAAAATTATATTTATTTTATGAAAATAAATCTGAAATCTAGAATAATCCTGAACTTCTTGCTGAACTCCAGCAAATTTTAGCACGTTGGAATTCTCTCTCCATGCAAGTCTACCTTCTGAAACTGCAAATGTATTGGCTGAACATTTCTGCTAAAATAACTGGTAATATTACAGTTAGCAGTGCCACCATATTAAAGCATATACATAGCATTAGATTGCTATGTTAATAGTTGAGGTTTCTATTACAATTTT
Organism: Melozone crissalis; assembly: GCF_028551555.1. Lineage (NCBI taxonomy): Eukaryota > Metazoa > Chordata > Aves > Passeriformes > Passerellidae > Melozone > Melozone crissalis. The sequence goes on from NW_026535794.1 coordinate 39,709,639, forward strand.
TGCCACAGTTACTATTTGAAATTCAGAACTTAAGAAGACCATGTTTAATCAGTTTTCAAGTCTCACTGAAGGTTATCTGTACAACTGTCAACAGCTACAAACATTCTTTGAAATGCTGTATCAGAGCCTGAAGTCAAATTTTGTGGTGGTCTACTATGGCAAAATTTTGATTAAATGGGGAGCTGAAAAAGGTAACAAATTTACACAAAATAAGCAAGGGAGTTGTACCTCAAAATACTGCCTGACCTCCCAAACACCTCTCAAAAAACACCATGACAGCAACCTAAAAAAACTTACTTGCAATTTACAGCAAGTTTAAAAAAAGATGGAGGAAAGTTACAGCTGGGTGAAATTTACCCAGACTCAGAAACAAAAAGCTGTCAGCAAACAGTGACAATTAACAGCTAGCATGAGCTCCTCACCTGATAAGGGGGTAGGCAGCTGATGCAGTTAATTACTTCCCATTATGTCCCATCACTGGGTAGCTGCTCAAAAATTGCTGGTGAGGGGGTTCCTGCCCCAGCATCCCACACCCAGTAACACACATAAAGCACGGATTGAGAGAGTGGGGAAAACTAGAAATTACACCACTTACTTTTGAAGAATACACAGAACTTTTCCCTAAGCATTTTCCAAAAGAATACATGACAATGTATGTGTAACTACATGATGGTGAAAATTGATCCAGAAGAGTAAAATGCAAAATCTTCAGAGTAAGTGTATGCAATTTATTTTACTTAGGAATCAGGAACTATTCAGTTTTTTCAAACAATTTTTTTTTAGCTTCCTATCACCCATAATGAAGTTTCTCTATATTACCAGTTTCTTCATGAAAGTATTGTACATCTCTTTAAGGTCATGTTGTTTTTCATCTTTATGCTGCACAAAGAGGCCTGAACTAAACCCTTCAACTACCTGATTTGTCATCCCTAGCTTTAACCAAGTTTTTAATTGTAATGCACACTTAAAAAGTAAATATTCTACAATTAAATTAATTAAATTAAATTAAATTAAACTTGCCCAGTTACCACAGAACATTCATTCAGCTACACTGAGAGTGACTGAAAAGAAGTCATGTAATAAAAATTATGTCCCACCAAACACTAGCTAACACCCAAGATTAACACTGACAATTCTGGGCACCTGCCAGACTAAGTGTAACCACTGGTGCTTATGAACCATTTGTGCTACCATTAGAATTTTCTTCTGACTCTTTCAACAGAGATGTGAGCAAGGAGAGGTTTCAAAGTGCCTGATTAACAATTCTTACCTTTCCCATCTTTTGGAAAGCTCACAGTTAAGATTCTCTAGAAACAGTCTCACCTGTTACTAGGACTGCTTGTTCTAATCTTGTTAAATCCAGCTTGCTAGATTTGCTAACCTCTAATAACTAGACTGCTTAATAACAGCTAACAGCTTAACTGCCTAGTTGTTAGGTCACTCATCCAGTGCAGTTTGTGAAGAGCAGAAGTGACAAAGACGTTTTTTTCACCATGGTGGACCACAGATCCCTAAAGCTGGTTCATGCCAAAAGGGTGTGTAAATAAGAGTCATGCTGGTTGATTTCAGGTGATCACCTTCCTGCCTGACCATCCCCATAAGTCGAGAAGCACCGAGCTGTACTTTATTTAGTATGCTGAGCACATTGCTAACTTAAGATGTTTCTTTCTTATTATATCACTACTACTGTAGTTGCAAAGAAAACCTAGGTATCCTTATGAAGATACGCAAATAAAAGAAAATTAATCTCAACAACTTCAGGGCAACTTTTTCCATCACGGACAGCCGTTTCTCAAGGGCACCAAACGCCATTTTTGTCCTCCAAACTTGCTACTGGTAGCTTTAAAGGTATTTGTACACTTTTAAACTTTACTTTCAGAATTATCTTATTACAATTTGTTTAAGAGGAAGAAATAAATTAGTTCCATTTTCTTCAACACTATGTATGCTCACATAAGATATCAGTATCAGCAATAATGATTACTAGCATTTTCAAAAGTAGTGCTTATGTAGAAATACTGCTATGAATGTATTTTGATTGCATCCAATTGCTCTGCCAGCTCCTCTCATGCAGTGGATTACCTCACCTATTTATTTATAGCAACCCAGACTCACTGTTTTATCAAACACCTGACTGGGCATAGCCTCGGCACGCATTTTATCATTTCCATTTTGTACCATTTGATCTAACCACTCACCTTTGTGGTAGCTATGCTATTTACAAAGCTGATCTGCTGGAACCCTTTCTCACTCAGAGTGAGGCACACATCCCATCGTTCATTCACGACTTCGTGGATGACTTTGAGCGCGACTCCGGTTTCATCCAGCTTGTCCTTCACGTAAAGATCTACGTAGCTGCGAAACCCATTTACCTACAAGGAGCAGGTCACAGTCAAATATCTGCACCAAATACTCAGGACACTCAAGATATATCAAGTGATGTTCTTACAGGTAGTTTCTTCCCATTCAACATGACTTTGACTCCTTTGCACGACCCAGCCAAATCATAGGCTCGTCTTGTCATCAGGGCCACAATATCCTTATCAAGCTTTTCCATTTTAAATTTAGACAGATCTGGCTGGAATGTAATGCATGTGTAGTCATCACCTTCAAAATGCTTAATCTTGGGTTCAGAGGTCTTCATCATGTTGTTCATCCAAGTCTTTGGAAACAAAACATTTTAGATGTTACTTTACAACACATTATCCTCCTCCTTTATTCCCTTTTCTAGCTATGCTGGGATTGCAACAGCATACACAAGAAAAAGCTCACAAACTTCCTTTAGAAATTTCCTCTGGTAAAACACTACACAAAGTTAATTGATTTACAGAGGTAAGCACAAGCATAGGTGACAGCATATTTGTGGTTTCTGGAAACCTGCAGGTATTATTACACTGAGGGACATGATTCTAATGCATGTGGAGTCTCCCACAGAACTCCCAAAATTAGATACAAGTGAGCTGGGATTACAGTCCTTGTTACCCATCCATTTAACACTTTCAATCTACTACACACCTCTCCAGAGAGGCTTTTTAGTCCCTGTGCAGAGACTTAGTAGTCTCCAATTGAGCATCTTGGTGGCTGTGCAGTGTGCCAAAAAAAACCCCAAAAACCCAAGGTGCTCAGATTTGACTCACAAATCTTGTGTCGCTCCCTGTTTAAGAACATGGACACATCTGCATGATCAAGCAGATATCTGCTCACAGCATATATCAAAGCTCAGTTCTAATAAATTTTCACAGATGTTGAAAATACTGCAAACAGAGCACTTCAAGCCATAAAGCATTTAGTAATTTTCAAAAAGTACACTTGAACCAATATTAATTTGCCCTTTGGCAGTCAGCATAAAATATTACATTTTTTAAGAGACAGGCGTAACAGATTAAGTGTATTATTTATGTAGTGATACGAAGCATGACCAGAAAATTAATTAATTGTCCAGAAAGTAAGAAAAGAAAGCCCCCAGCTGGGAAAGACTGTAATGCCAAGGAACTTTGGTATATAATACTCTGACAAAGTACTTTAAACTTTTAGAAAGGTGGCCATTTCAAAGCTATATACAGTAGACCTCATTCTTGGTCTATATGCTAACAATGAGCATTGGGTTCAGGTGGAGGGGTTTGCACTCAAGTCCACCTGGGGCTAGTTAAATTCATGACATAAAAAATGAAAAATCTGTTTCTTAACACCATACAAAATTACACAGATAATTGTTTCCATGTTTGCATAGCTAAGCAGAAAGATTTTTTTGACAGATTATACAACAGCAATTCCAAAATGTTTCAACTGACTATGTTCCTTTTCACAGGTACATGAATATAAGTTAGTTTTAACAGAAATTTGGGGGATTTTTAGTCACCAAACAGTCCAAAGAAAGTATTATTTTACCCAAGAAGCCTAACATAAGAAATGCCAATTTTTACCAACTGAACTAACCTAGCCTGAAAATTCTACACATCCCTCTGAATGAGAAATTATCGATTTTGTTCTACATTCCTGAAATACATGTGTTCAATATATGTGTTCAAAGTCCTGTAACTACAGGAACAAAAGAAAAAGGACAGAAGCTTTGAACACTTCTATACCTGCTTAAAGCTGTGCTTGTACTCCTTGCAAGCAGTTTCAACTGTAAACTTTGTACTAAATATGTTACAAAGTTTTGCACCATAGCCATTGCGTCCACCTGAAAAAAACAACATATAGTAAACTACAGTTAGTTTAAATTTAGGATAATAAACCATATCCTAATTTATCAAATTTATTTTTCCCTGCATTTCAGGAGCAGAAGTGTTAAAATATTCATATACATTACAATTAAAATAGAGAAGTATGTTGTTTGTTACTCAGTAATGAGTACTGACATTAGAGATGTAAATGTAAAGGTCTCTGTAAACGCTGGTATTAAAAGAGGAAACGTAGGATATTTCCTTTAAGTCTTTTTACTCTAATAAAGAGCTAAAGTAATGGTGACTGAGTAATCACCTGCTATGAAACAGAAAATAAAGACAAAAATTGAGAAGGGGAAGCATACTGAAGAGTCACACAATGGCTTAACTGAATAAAACAAAGCACATTAAATAGCCTTGCCTGTAACTTTTTTCTCATCATCATCATAGTTGCTGGAAGTTAGTAGCTGCCCAAAGATTAAAGCAGGTACGTATACTTTCTCTACTTTGTGTTCCACAACTGGTATCCCCTTTCCATTATTCCATATGCTGATAATGTTTGATTCCCTAGAAAATAGTGAAGACATTAAGCAAATGAATGCAATCTTGGAAACAGACTTCTGCATACCTGTTTAAACACAGTAAATAAAATTGACTACACAAAAATACAGCAAAAGACCATATTCTTACCACATTTACTTAGAGCTCTAATGATTTTAATTACAAAAAGCTCCACTTATTTTTGCTTATTAGATGTCTTGGAAGAAAGAGCTTAATTGTCCATACACAACAGTATTTCATACAATGATAATAACCCCAAAAAATCTGTTTGAAGAGCTTTCACTGTCAACATGAACTGCCATAGGATCCTGACATTCAGTGACAGAATTAAACTCAAGATAGAGATGTAGCTTTTAAGGTTTCATTGAAGTCCATCCAGACAAGTTATCATCTGTTTAGAAGTGCTATTTCTGAGTTATGATAAATATTGTGACTTATTTTATGTATCAGTGCCAAATCCATCAATATTTGGCATCATTAATATTTCTAGCTCTTACACAGGATTTTCATTTTTGAGTATTAGAGAGTTCAAAATCAGGACAGGTCTAGCAAATTTAAACATTTACAATTTCCCTTCTACTCCATGATGGAAGTGGAAAAATCACTTCTCAGCATATTTACCCTAAAGGTTAGGTCTGAAAACTAGCTACTAAATCATTTATTATTCAGTTAAATGTCAGTGAAAAAGTACTACCAAAGGAACCCAATCAGCATCTATTTAAATACAGTACTTCTCACCTAAAATTATCTCTTCAAGTATTCAGTTTCAAAAAACAAGGTAATGAAGTGTTTGCAATATGAAGTTTCAGTGTGATATAGATGACTAATTCAAACAGTCTTATCCTAATACTGAAGGAGTTAACACAGAAGTTCAAGAGGGACAAAACTGTGTTAAAAAACCTCAAAGCTGGTATTTAAGATTTGTAAAGAGCCTGGCTGGCTTCAGTTATGCACTGCCAATTTAAATTTATCATAAATTTTATGAACTTCTGGTTTTAAGTTTCATTGAAACCTTAACAAATACTTAAGGAAAGCAATTATTATAAATTCAGAATGGTAGCACTTAATGTTAACCACTTTTAATTCACCCCATCTTAAAATATGAAACTAATGGAAACAATTCCAAAAATATTCTGTTTTCAAGAAATTCAATTTCATCAGTAAAATCATTTGTACAAATCTAAACTGCAATAGCACTGGCAGGGAAAGCAAATGAAAACATGCTTTTACTTACGGATCAATGGATATTTTAATACAAGTCATATTCTTGTCCCTCTGCTTATTGTCAGCAGCATTTACTATGAAACAAAGTAGCACAAATTAACACTTCATAGGCAATTATTAATCTCTTGGTCTGTAAAAGTGATTTTATACATATTCCACCACCAGTTACAACAGTCCAGGTATTTCTTAATCTGGCAGCTCTTTGTATATATTTCATATCTTAGCACTGGAGTCTATAAATACAACCAAGTGACTACAAGAAGATATTTTTCAACCTTCTTATAATTACTGATTCTATTTCTAGCAGTTAGACTATCTCAGAAATAAATATAGAAGTGTATTTTGTGAGCTCATAACTGTTCTTAACATACTGAGCACCTCATTCTTCTCTTGTTGTTCTTGTTTGGATATTCACGGCAGTATATGGATGAGAAACCCTAGAAACTTATATGATCACCAGACCAGTTTACACATGGAAACCCACCAAGAAAGTGACATTCATTAAGGAGTGTTTTGACTGCAGCAAAAGCTCTCTTGAAAGAGCCTGCAACATGCAAGACTTGTAACAAACAGTCCACAGTTTAGGAACAAAACAAGGACAACTGGAAATTAACATTCAACCAGAATTTAGTTGAATTGCACTGCCATGTATATGAACTACAGGAAGCAGAAATGTGACTGTGGCCATTAAACATGAAAACACATCACAGTATTTTTCAGTTTCTGTCTCATCATCCATGAAACAGATGAAGGTAAAACCCCAAAACACCAAAGTACAATATCTTAACAGCTGACAAGGACCTCAGTATAAGATCAGATATTTCAAAGTGCTTTTGCTAAAATCATGAAGTTTCATTCAAAAGCATGCATAGCCAAAATGTCCCATTTTCATAATTTTATTACATTGTCCCCTAGCTCTCAAACCACACTCTCTGGAGCACTTATCAGTGCTTCATAAAGCAGCAATAAGCCATGAAATACTACAATAACGACAGAATATGATCGTCCTTCTGAATGGGACAATATGGAAGTGGTCTCCCTAACATGAAAAGCCAAAAAACTTAGATTTGTGAGGCAGCACTCAAAACAGGAGCGATAAAAGGTTTTCATTACCATGTTTATCAAATTAAGTAATAAGTTAAAAATAATATAGAAAAAATATTAAGCATTATTTTCCATCTGGTAAAGATATATTGCTTCAAACATGACAATGCTGTAAAGCAATTTTAGAGATGTAGAAAAGTTGTGAACCTAACAAAGGTCATAACAAAGCTGACCTCAGTAGACCATAATTTAATTTATGAGATAATCCTACCAAATCCTTTAAACAGAATTTCATAAAAGCTCATAAGTCCAAAATTTCATGTCAATTAGATCAGTTCAGAAGACAGCACAGTATTCAGATATTCCACATCTCTGCTGCTGATTAGTGTGTGCCTGTCACCAACAGAATATCATCAACTAGCAAGTCACAGTAACTTTTTTTTGTGCCTCAGTCATAATGCTTTTTAATGGCAGTATGATACTCATTTATTTTAAAACTGTATGAAGTCTAGAAATGATCTATGAAAACTACCACCACTATCCCTCTGTAGAGGAGGAGGAAGTTTTAATGATTGATGAAAGGATGATCTAAGTGAACACTCAGACATCTCAGAAGTTGCATTCTTTCAGAGGAATAATCTTCTTTCAAATGTCACTTTAAACTGTAGCCCTAAAAACTCTTCACAGATTAAAAATCTTGTAACAATATTGATCATAAAGAATGACCTAGTTTGGATATTCAGTAACAAATATTTACATTTTCTTACAAGTTCAGCTGAAAACTCTTCCCTTTTAAAATGTTCTATAGCTCCAGAATGCACTAAATTTTTAAGCTCTATAGTTTAGCAGGACTCAAGTCTGGGATTTAAACTTAGATACAAGTTTATGTACTTTGAGAGCACTTAGAAAAGCTTGTACTCCACAATGCTAAGGCAGTATTATTGTTAAAGATACTTACCAAGAATTTCATCAAAGATCTTGTACAAGCCTGGAACAAAGGTAACTTCTCTGCAATTCATTCCTACATCTTCATCATAAACCCACATTAACTACATGGAAACAAAGTAAAATAAAAGTATTTACTGTCTTGGTAAACCAGTCTATGATTCTCTAAGATCTATTTTCTTCAGGATCTTTCCTCTTACAGTCTGATTACTGCAGCCATACAAGACAAAAGCACAAGTCTGCAGAAGTTATAGCAAGCACCCACAAAGATTCCATAACAAAAATCTATTATTTTCTGCTTGGCAGGAACTCCCAACAGTACAGAAAGTGAAGTTCAAAGCAATTTACAACTTCACAAAAACAAATGAAGAAAGTGCCAGCAGGAGGCTCAAATTCTCTGTTCTCTACCTAAACCAAGAGACCAAAGCGTTTTTGCACCTGGTATAAATGCTACTTACAAATAAGCATAGATATGTGTGTGCACATAAGCATGTTTGTGAACACAGACCTATACACACAGAGCTGTCTGCTCACACACATAGGTGTTTGTGTTTTGACTGGATTTCAGTATTTTTTGATCCTATCTTTCCAGATGAACCCAGCACTACATGCCTTAAAGCAAGTCCTATCTCCTTCCTACACATGCATACATAAACAAGACCACAGTTTTCAACCTTCTAATTCAGAAAACTGTGAAACCACAGATGGGTCTATTTAATAACCATAACACACATTTCCTCATCAAAACAACAAAAACCATTAAGATGTAAATTTAGTGACCCTTACCTGAGTTAGGGGTTCAACTGACCCAATGTAGGTATCTGGACGGAGGAGGATGTGCTCAAGCTGAGTCTTTTTCTGATAAACCCTCTCAACAGACATCTTCTTTGAAGTGTCATTTTTATTAATGCTTTCTGAGTCTTCCTTTTTTGAAGCATTCATCTGATTATCAAATAATGTCTAAAAAACCAAACCAAACCAACAATCAACCTCATTCAATCTGTCACTCGAGATATAAACAAAATCTGACAGAGATTTAAATTACAATCAAAACTTGTCATGTAATTTAAATGTTAAGTTTTCAGATGTATTAAGATAAAGCTATCCTTGCAACAGAGAAAAACCAACAGATTACATGACAGAACCTTAACAAATTGTTGCATATTCAAACTTCAGCAATTTACTAAACACAATAAACCAAAATAAGGAAACAACAGCACAAAAGGCACCCATTTCTTCACGTTAAGTATTTATAACACCCATTTTGTGTATAAGCATTTGAATCCAAACCACTGAAAATGTTCCAAATGATAACAGCAATACTACACTTTTACATTATAGTCTGGACAATTCATTCAGCAGGACTTAAACACTATAATGCCTCTCCTACTGGCTCCTCAATTACTATAATTTACATTTTCTATTGAAGTGATCAAACCTGATACAATCCCAGAATGCTTTATGATGAAAGGAGAGACATTATTTACAAGAGCATATCGAGGAATGACAAGGGGGAATGGCTTCAAACTCAAAGAGCAGGTTTAGATTACATATTAGGAAGACATTCTTTCCTGTGAGGATGGTGAGGCACTGGAACAGGTGCCCAGAGAAGCTGTGGATGCCCCATCCCTGGGAATGTTCAGGCTGGATGGAATTTTGAGGAACCTGGTCTGGTGGGAGGTGTCCCTGCCCATGGCAGGGGGGTTGGAACTCGATGATCTTTAATTTAAGGTCCCTTCTAACCCAGGTCATTCTATTACTCTAGTAAATAAGCCAAGAACTATAAGGAGAGAATCACATAGGCTAACATTAGAATTTAAACAGAATTCAAGCCTAATCTGTCTGGATTTTATGAAAACTACCTTGAAGAACAGTTTTATGGTAAACTAACCCACTTTGGGATGGGGAGGGAGGTGAGATAAAGAGATATGGTGCACTTTCAGCAATTTATCCTGATAGATACTTCCTTGCCATTGAATGAAAACCACATAATAAAAGGTTAAACTCAGAACAACCAAATAAAGACTGGCCCTCTTCTGAGGCAGTAAAAGCATACAAAGAGACTAGTAATGATGTTTTACAGTGTGCATTCCTATCCATAAACTGGAATTATCTAAATTATCTTAAAAAGGCCAGTAAATGTAACTTTAGCTCACATGATTTATTTGCCTGGCTTAGGAAGATATAAGAAATTCTGTCTCCACCCACCCAGTACCTGAAATTGCCTCCTTCTCTCAGAGGGGCTTTATCAACTCTGAAGCAGGTGTTACATGACCAGCAGAAACCATCACCAGACAAATAATGAGGGCAAAACCCACTTGCCACTGGGGCAAATGTTCTCCCTCTCATTTATCTGTTTCCAGTATGTGTCTGTATAAAGTAAATACAGGCATGTATAAAGTAAATACAGTAAATACAGGCTCCAACCTTCAATTAACCAGTCCTCCTGCAAATTTTGTGGCCAAAAGGAAGTGCAATCACTTCTCCCTCAATCTAGCTTTTGTTGCAGCCTCAGATAGCACTGAAAGCAAAGGGCAAGAAAGCACATGAATCCTTTGGAAAAAAGGAGCAAAGGATACTGAACTCACACTAACAACTTCAGCAGAATCAAAAAGCCAAACACCAACCTATGCACACAATTCTCCACATATTAATCTCATTTATCTTCTCCAGCTTCTCAGGCTTTGATGCCTCTCCCTCTCCCCCTTCCTAGCCCAGCCAGCACAAGAATAAAGCATTTATTTCTATTCATAACATGGGAAATCACCTTTCTCCTCCAGATTTAAAGATCACATTTTTCTAGTTTATTTATGGAAATTCTAGGAAGCACACTTCCAGAACTTTGAGAGAGGCAGATTGTGTGCAGCAGTGATGACAACCACCAATTATTTGGCCACGAGTAAACCTGAATATGCCAAATGAGAACAAAATTCTCTATTAGCTACTCCTGTATCTGACAGCATCCAGAGGAAAAGGGGAAAAAACCCAGGGAATCCCACAATCTGGCACCAGGATTACACACAGCAGAGTTGGAACCACAACACTAGCTCTCATGACTATTCTTCTGGAGTCTATCTCATTTTCTGCCAAACAGGGAAGTTGCAGAATCACATGGGTGATTAGAGGGCTTTGATATCCAAGTTAATTTAGCCTTCACAGTTATTTGGTTGTAAACTGTGATAACCCTGCCACCACCACTCTCAAAATATTAACTGTGAATCAACTAAGCAAGAAGAAAAGGAGCAGAACTTTGCAAATAGGTGCATTAAACTGATACATGGAAGAGGAGGAATAAGAATTGTTACTACAGAAGCACTGCCAATAGTTGCAACATAATTTTTTTCCAATCAAGTAGTTCTGTGAATGATGTCCAGGCTTCCAGTGAGTTTCACTGTACATGTATATAAATATTTTTTATTTTCTTACCATCTTTGACATCATATCTCATGGGAATTACCCTTAGCTCACTTACTGGTCCCACAGGTCTCTTAACCCTGCTTTACTATGTTCACTTGTTCTGAAGGGATCAGTGACTAGCAGGAAAATAATATAATATTTCTCAGATTAAATAAGTGTTGGAAAAAATGTGAGAGGAGACGTAACTGATATAGAATGCAAAAGAATTCCAGGTGCAAAGACCATTAAAATCCTGTTCAAACAGAACTGTTCCATTTGCTCCCAATTCTTAGGCCATAAGAAGTTTTTACAGCCAGGGAAGTTTGTGATAGGCAGTTACCACATGGTAATTCTTCAGCTGACATGTATATCAGTATTATATTCTCAGGACTGTTCTGAGACAGTTATCCAAAATGTTTCTACTCATCCAGTGTGTGAGGACTGGGATCTAACCATGCAGCACAACACAGCAAACACATTAACACAAAGTGAGAACTTAAACCTTAGCCTAAAAATTTAGGCTACAATTTTCCTACCTCCAATAGCAAAAATGCTATGGGACAAGTAGAGTAAGAGCCAGAAGATTAGCAAAAGTCCATTTGATTGTGATTGAGTAACTCTAGATTGGGAATAATTATTACAGACTAGAATATTGGAAAGGGATTCTGCAAGTTATTTCCTCTAATACAATGCTAGGAAATGCATTTCTGCTTTCCAGCGAAAGTTTTAGTAACAACTTAGAGGAGTTTATATTTTCCAATTTAACAGTAATAAATGTAGAGTATCAAAACTCTATCTTCTGTTGAGATGCTACTTTCAAATTGTTGTCATGTTGACAGACAAGGGAGGTCACAGCTAAAAAAGCTCTACTGCCCAAAAAGAGAAGTGTCCCTTCTTGGGGACACCTGAGGTTTGCTGTAGGACAGCACTAGTAAGGATCCTCTGCTACTGTACTCCCTGGGACACCTATGTCCATTGTTTATAACACACTCATTGGAACATGACAATGTATGATTTAAGAAGGGAGAGAAATACACAAAGGATCAGCAGAACATATTTTCTTTCTGCTCAATGATTTAAAAAAAGGGAAAAAAACTAGTCTTAAAAAACGTCAATGAACTTTAATGCCATAGTTTTTATTAAAACATCACAAAACATGCCAAATTAAATGTTCATTTCATTGTCATAGAGAAGGACAGATTTTATTCATGATGTATGATTTTATTCATACAATACTTCAAGAATCATACATATTCTGCATGGTAAAAAAACCCCTGTTTTTTGTGTTACAAACATTCAGAACTTATTTAACACGCTATTCAAACACAAGCATAAAAGCAAAAGGCCAAAAGTATTCAACTCTACAAGTGAATGTAATTATGCAGGTATGCATGGATCAGAAGTCCACAGAACTGCAGTTTCCTGGGCCAAGCATTTTGGGCTGTCCTGTACCCAGAAAACCAATTCTGAATGTCTTTATCTCCATCTCAAATGGACATTTTTAGAGTTCAAGTGATACTTAGAACTCGTTCCAAAGAAGAGAAAATCTTCATCACCAGAGGATAGATATCTATGGACACAAATATCCTCCACAGTCTTCACATTTTGTGTTCCTTGATAAAAAAGCAAAATAAAACTTAAGTGTTTTCAACTTCTGAATTTCTATTACTTAAAATACAAATAAATCCAACAGGAAAGTCCTCCCCGCCTTTCTTTTTTTGTTTTAAACCGGGCAAGCCCTTAACCACGGCACTGTTTAACTGACAATCTCTGCTGTATATTTTGGAACTGTCTCAAGAATGCCTTTTGTATTCTGTCCTGTAAGAAAGATCTTCATATTGTTAAAGCTTCAATAACACTTCTCAAAACAGCATCAGCTGTTGTTTCATGAGAAAACCCCTAAAGAGAATTAACCAAGTGTCACAAAGGGCTTAAGTCTTCTGCTTCACATTAAGACTGCTTTTTGCTTGTTTGCTTACAGGTTACCCAATGTTCAAGGTCTGCTTTGTAATTTTAATGTTGCCTATTTTTTTTAATTATTTTTATTATTTTTTTAGACACAGTGTATGACTTTCCCAACGCTCTTGTGATATTCAAGACTTTACATATTCTTACTAACCCTGTGGAGTTTCTAACCCTCCAGACTGATGTCAAATACACACATATGGGTAAGTCAGCAAGACAACCATGCTTAAGTAGTTTGGAAAGCTACAATCTATTACACTATTCATCCTCTTTCAAAGACATGCAGTCAAACTTTATACAGTGACCTCTGATGGTGGCAGCTTCCTACATTGCTCTAAAACACAGCATAGTGACAACTGGACAGAAAAACCCCAATTCTCAGGTGACAGCAATTGCTGCACAAGTTATCACATCACCACTATCCTGCATGCTGTCACAACCAGGTCTTACTGTGGCAACTGCTTTCCCCAGGATGGCTGAAATGTCTGCAGAGCTTCCCTTCTGAAGGTGTTTTTGCCATGAATGTATCTAGCACTGTGTGAAACCTGCAGTCATTCTTTCCTTTGGTGATCTCCACAGCCAGAACCCAAGTAGCTGCTGATAGACAAGTTTGGCAACAAGGCTTTTACTGTCTACCTTCAACCCATGAACTCACATACCCTGCTTTGGCATCTTCTTTCTTCACATTTTGCCTTTTTTTTTCATGTTGTGCTCTTACCTGTCGGATTTTCGGCTGTTTAAATGGTCTGGGAAGGCCCGAGGTGGCCTTGGGCCGCCCGCGCTCCAAAGGACGAGAAGGGACTTCAGATCTTTTCTCGGTCTTGGTGTTTATTAAATGCTTATCTAAAAGATTTTCTCTGGGCCTGACAGAGTTCTGCTCAGCAGTCAGCCATGGGCACACACTGAGAGCCCCTGGGGCGGCCACCTATCTTTATACTTGGAGTTACGTATACAATATTTATCATTTTTCTCCAATACCTTTCACCCTTATTAACCAGTACACTTTTAGTAAGGTCCAATCCCAAAGTGCCAACATCACCACAGAAGATGGAGGCCAAGAAGAAGAAGAAGAAGAAGGAGAAGGGCATGCCCCAATTCCTCCATCTTACTTCTCTAGGCCCCCCCTGTACAGAAATCTTAAACCCTGTATCTCACACTCCAATTAACTTATCCCTTCACCGTTCACCCCAGTGAAATCCTCCTATCCTCATACTGATGTCATCTCCCATGTGGGATCAAAGTCCAGCCACCAGACATTTCTGGCAACATTCCAGGACTCCCGAGCCCCCCAGGGGTGGTCTTGGTCACCCTGCACCCCAGTTCTGAGAGGCTGAGATCCCACACTTACCCATTGACATTTCTGTGTATAATAAGGCATGTATGACATCCATATTAAGTTAGAGATTTTTATTGCTTTTTTGTAATGAAAACCAGGTCATGTCATCTTTCTTTGTGTTTTGAGCCACCATGCTGAGTTTGGTTACTTATGCTGCAAACAGCTGTAATTAATACAGCTGAAGCTTAATACACATTTGATCTAGAGAGTTTGGCAGCACCAGAGAAAAGCTATTCCTATCTAAAGACACAATAACATATAAAGCTACAACAAAGAAGGCAGGTTTTATCATCAGTTTCAATATTGCCCCAGCTGGAATATACATCCTTGCTTTGACTCCTTACTTTAAGTGAAGACTTTACTCTTACTTAAGTAGATTAATTGCACACCATAGAAAGTTGAAAAACCTGAAAAATGTTAATATTAATGTCTCTCCCCACTTACCCAAACTTAATTTTGTATTGGTTACTGTCATAGCCTCCTCCACTGCAAAATATCTCCATACAACAACACTAACAAACCATTTTTCTTTAGTCTGCTCATTCCTTCTTATCCCTATTAGGTGGCAAGAAAAGGGCTCATTTCCTACATTGGCAGACAAGCATACATGAGCCTAGAAGAGAATATGTAGGTGAACAAGAAGTTTCCTTCCCTTTGGCTTTGTCTTTTCTGCCTTAAACTCATAAAACTACTCCAAATAATGAATACTCCTGATACATGCTCCTCAATAGGCAAATGCAGCCCTGGGACATAACAATTTAGAAAAGTACATGCCATGTGCCCTACATTTCCTTAAATAAAGTGTAGGATAAGCACATTTAGTGGGACAAGACAGTAAATTTTGAGTGTAATTAAGCTGTAAAACCTTGGGAGGTTAATTAAGTAATGAAAACCACAGATTACAGTTCAAAACAAAACTACCTCTTCTGAGGGAGATATGCTGTATCTACAAAAAAAAAAAAAGTGTAAAAGTGCCTTATGATAATTACTAGGGAATTCTATAGATAACATGCTCTTCTTTATTGTAGTGTGTCATACTGGATCATAATGGCCTCTTCTAGCCCTAGAAAAATTGACAAGGAATACAATTTTACCTAAACATTTTGCAATCTTCCCAAAGAAAACTCTGGCTGAGAATACCTCCCACCATGCAAACAAAACTGGAGGGAGTTTCAAAATAAACCACTCTCCTGCTGTGTTTAACAAATGGTTGGGCTCTCCTGCCAAGATGAAAACACACAAAAGTAACAGTTCCCTTCTACCACAGCAAACTTCCATAGTCTGTCGCATACCATTAGTGACATGAACTAAATCTCTCTATCACATCCTTCCCAGAGCTGATAATTTCCAGAGAATTCACCCAGAACTAGTCTCACCAGTGAGACTAATCCATCTGTTCATTTTAAATTCCTCATTTTATTTTTTTTTAACCTCCTGATTCTGACACTTCGCTCTGGACTCTGAAAACATCACATTACGTGGAGTTTAGTGATGATGATCCAGTTATGGAATAGCTTCAGAATGGTCAGATCTCCCTGATAGAAAATAACAAAACTATCAATTGCTGCCAAAAGGGCAAAATTCCTTCTTTCTTCCCTCCTCTGTTCCTTACAGTGGAATCAAATCCACCTCCCAACAATCTGGTTCAGGGAGCAAAGAGAGTTTTTCCCCATTTTTCATCAACCAGAAGCAACCAGTTGCCCACTAGCTCACTTTTCTGAACAAGCTTGCTAGAGAATCAGACAAGTTAGTGGTGCAAGGAAAAAAGCAGAAACACACAGCTATGGATGTTTAAAAAAACCCTACACTTTTCAACAGGTATTGCTAGATTGCTTAGCTGCATGATGGAATGACACCCTTGGAATTACAGAGTTCATCTTCCTAGTAAATACCTAAACACCATAAAAGTAGCATCATTTTTATTTTAGGATTATTGATACGCAACATAGAGGCACACAAGATTTAAATAAAAATTTAGGGATTTTCTTTCTCCATTCTTTTTGAAGAATAACGCCTTTGTGCAAATATGTATGCTCACTGTAATTACTTCTGACCAGAAAATGAAGTATATTATTTTACATAATAATTCATTTTCAGTCATATTAAGTTAGTACAGCAACAGTCATGCTTTATTTGGCACAGGCTTCTACACAACCCGCAATACATTCAGATCCTGATCCTTACTATATTCTTTAAAAGCAGGTGTCTAACATCTGCCCTTGAGTGATGACAATTAAACTGAATTTTATTGCTAGATTTTTCTGTTGGTCTGAAATTTTTTAGTTGTCTATCCACTGACAAGTTCTATTCCAATACTAACTTTTTTAGTGCTCACACAGCATCAAAAAGTATATCCATGGATGATCTGGTAATAGATAATCTTTTAAGAATCTCTTATTTTCAGCTAAAACTCAGAGACAAACAAGGGAAAACCACTCTAACACAAAAAGGAATTTATTAATGTTATACTTTAAGACACCTTATGACTGTTTTCTTACAGATTCTTACAGATTTTTTACAGGTAACAGTGGTCTTTGGGCTGAAGCTGTTTGATGACAGAATCCCCAAATCTGTTTGGTCCACTGTTTCACCAGCCAGCTCACACATAAGCCCTCCACTAGCCACAAAATCAAAAAGTTTGAGGTTCTGACATCTGAACTTCAGGTTATCAGTATCTGGCTGCACCTCTTTATAACTCATTGTTTCCCACATCCTTGACCTTGTCCTAAGGCTTTACTGCATGACTAGTTTAGCACTGTGAAACTATTCCAGACTCCCAGCACATTTCCATTTCCCAACTGCAAGGATTACTTGCCACAACCTGACAGATTTTTGTTTCTGAAAAACAAAATCATTGAAACCCATACAGGCTGTATGTCAGGTATCACATCAGCACTGTGACATTTTCTTTCAGATGCTCTGGGTCCCATGGCCAGCTTGACCCACACCATACTGCAAGGTATTTTTTTCCCTGCTGACTTATCTTCATTATTAACAAACAAACTTTAGAAAAAACTTTGGGCAGGACTAAGGCAACATTCAAGATGTTCATGCTGCAAGACAGCACCTGGAGAGAACAAATCCAACAGGGCAGTTTTTGAGCTCATGTTAACTGGCATACATGAAGATTTCATCCTGCAGAGCACCCCAAACCCAGGTTTTCTGGTTAGGCTCTGGACTACCACTCACACTCCATTAGTAATAGAGGAGAGCCCAAATAGCATTCAGAGGTTACTGATCCAGCTGCACTCTTCAGTGGGAAGCAATCCTCTGCTGAACAAGAGAAGCAAATTCTTAGAGTCTCATAAATGTAACAGCTATCAGTATATTAGAATTTGTTTATAATAATACACCTTTATGTTATTTGCTTGTCTACCTTGCATTGAAATAGTAAAACACCTTGACTGTGATACATGGGTTTTTCACCCTTTTAATACACATGGTGCCCTAAAATGGAATGCAATATGATCAGTAGAAACTATTAGAAGTCTCCTCCCTGGAACCTTCCACAGAAAAGCAACAGCAACATATTTACCTTAAAACAAGGCACCACATAAATGAAAATTAATGAGCTTCTTTCCTTTAAAAAACCTATCCCAAACATTGAACAAACGCTACACATTCATACCCCATATTACATTTGGTCCACACTAAAAACTACTTTTTTATAATTAGAAGCACCTATGGTAAGACAGCCACATTTTCTGGTACTCTCTAGTTTAAAAATCTATTTTTTTCTGCTACATTAAAATAAATACGAATCCAGTGTTCCTTAAAAAAAAGTTGCTTGAGTTTAATTGCTCAGCTCCTACTATGCAACATCTACTCCTCCTCTGGAGACTTTACAAGCCTTGAAATGTTTTATGAGCCTCATAAATATACTACAAATTCTAGTCTCACTCCTGTAGTAAATTCCATGAGAAAGGAACAGAGGGTTGGTTTTCCAGACATTGACAGCAATTTAGAAGGAGGAAAACAGATGCATCAATGAGTCAATAAACCCTTAATGCTGTTCCAAAACTCCCCTCTCTTCCTCAGCCACTCACCCTCCCACAACATTCCTACAGAAGTCATTAGGAAAAGTCTTTCAGGATTGTTCATTAAAAGTGCTGACAATCTTGAAGATCATCAAAACTCTACCCTTTAATTTGCTATTTAAGAATTGCGTCTCGGCAGGTAGAAGAATCAACCTCTCCATAAAAGGTACCATATAAAAGACTCATGAAATAACTTCAAATATACGTTGAGATTAATTTTTAAGTTGCTTTGCATTTTCATCACCTTTCTGTTACCTGACGTGCATGTTAATCACTCAGCTGATAGAAGCTGAAAGAAGAAAGTCTACATGGCATATTCTGAATGATTTAACTAGTATCAGGAAGAGCAGGTTAACACGATACAACTGTAGGTTTGATTTCTCCCAAGCATCTGGACCATCTGCCTCTGTCTCCACCATGAAACCAGTAAGGAACTTCTTCCTCTTCCACCAGCCAATTTCTCACATGCTTGTACAGTCTCCTATTTGAGAGTTTAAAAAAAAAAACTCTTCTGGATCTACTTAATACCAAAAAAGAATAACTGCCTCACTTCTTGCAACTGCTGTCCCTCAAGCAGCTTGGCTCCCTTTTACTCCAAGATTGTGACATGACACCTCAAAGTTTTCATGATGATGCTGTAACACAACAGTGGTGGAAAACACTAAGTTAGGATCACTAAACAGAGTATGACAGAAACCACTACCTCAGCCAACAAAAAGCTCGGTGCTGACACATGGAGTAACAGCCTGGATGACTTCAGGCAGCAGAACTCTCTGTATCAGCTGGACTGAGACAAAGTTATTTTTCCCCAGACACCCTGCCACTCTTGTACCTTCATATCATGGCACACAACTGGAGAATAAAACACAGGACTGAAATGCTCACACACTACTACACTATTGTCCCTAAAAACTCCAAATAGCCCAGAGCTACCACGGATTACAGAGCTGGAAATATCTCCTCTGAAGCTCACACTGTCCATTTCTCACAAGTAAAGATGCTTAGGGGATGACCCAGAATTCTAACTGTTCTTATGGAAATATTACATATAAAGTTATCTGGTTGCAAGAGCTTTTTATTATTATTATTATTGTTGTTTTCCTCTACTTTATCTCAGCTTCTTTTGATTTATAGGAAAATAACTTCTCAGTGTTATCTCCCGTACTTTGTCATGACAAGAAAGTATTATTTCTTGCTCTCTCCTTAAAGATTCCTTCAGAGATTGAGAAAGACCATGTGAGCTCTTGGCACCTCACTAAGGTAGACATTTGCCCAGTTTTTAATACATCTGCTCTTCTCGTAAGTTTCCAATGTCTGAAGAAGGAACAGGAAACCCAGGACTAACTAGGCCCACTCATTCAGTAAAAAAGAGCAAAAATAAATCAAGATGTGGTATCCATGAGAGGAGGACTCTTTATATTTCAACTGCAATTCTACTTCACAAATCAGGAAAAAAACCCCGTAGATTAAGCATTTTAATCCTTTTTTACATATTTCCAATTGTTTTCCCTTTAAGATAGCTTTTTAAATTATATCCAAAGGAAAATATAGATCTGATGTTTAGGTCTGAACCTTTCAAACATGTTCTAGGTCAAGTAGATTTTACACTAACTTAGCTAACACCCGTTTTGCTTACTTGCTGAAAAAAACACTAAAATTGCTATATGTGCATAGTGTAACAAATACACAGATTTATCACTTTCACAAAATAAAAAAAAATAGCAGTAGTAGCTTACTTTCAGTGGCAAACTGTATTTCTATGTAAATTGGAATTGCATTGAGACACAGACAGGATATTAAAATAGCTTTATTAAATGAAACTAGATGAGCTGATATCATAGAATAAGTTAACTCGCTTCAAAACACAACTTTAAAAGTCTTAGTTTATAAGAGTAAAAGCATTTGCAATCATGGTGAAATTTTAAAAATAGCAGATCTGATGCTCACTTGGCAAGGAGGGGAGGAATATTTTCCTGCTTTTCACAACAAACTTTTGAGTATTCATAACTGAAATACCTGAAGAATACAGGTAGGAAACGCTTTTGAATAAAAATTATTAAGAGCTGGTTTATCACTTCAGTTATGAGAAACAGTTTTCTTCTATATTTGCAACACAAATAAATATTTGGTGTTTGATCCTGACACCTTGTTTTTATCACTAGAACATAAAACAAATTTTACTATTTATTTTCGAAGTTATTACATAACATTTTACATGCCTTGATTTAGAATTTACTTTAAATCTGGAACAATAGCCTTAAAAAACATTCTTCCAAAGTACTTGTGTTCCAGTACAAGTACTCAAGAAGCCACCACTATGTTTCCAAGCATGCAATTTTCAAAAGAAACTTCTTCACACAGTTATACACATATAGAACTATGTATTCTTTTTCTCAATCTGCTTTTGCAAACGTTTACAAAGCACCTATTTAATGCAGAAAAATATTTTCACTGTGGGTGGCTTGCAAGAAATTTCCTGCTTTAAATGAGAATTAAGTTTTCTGTAACAGTTTTCATTCTTAAGTTTTATATATATATATATATATATATATAAAATCTCACTCCCAGGGATGGAATGGCTCCCATCCATCAGCTACGAATCACATGTGCTGCTTTTCATTAATTGAAACATAAACATGCATTTGCAGACTGCCTTTGCACACAGACACACAAGACAGTTTAGATGCAAGGTAAAAACCTACTCCTGGAAAAATCAAGTCAATGCAAATGAAATACTAAATTTAGTGAGTAATTTTTTCAGACATAAGGTGTCTTTCTTAGACTACTTGTATGTTCTTTTATTTGAAAAGGTTACTTTATCTATCCAAATAAAGTAATTCCGTACTTACTAGCACAAGGTACATACAGCCACAGGCATCTTAGAAATTAAATGTACACACACACAGGTCTCACAGGTCAAATATTAACAGAGGGCATGTGCTCAAATGTACACCTTTCCTCCCTGAACACCTAAAGTAACTGCCCACAAACCTTCTAAAATCAATTCCTCCCCAAACCCTGAGATATACACCCCTTCCTAGACTTGGTTACAATTGAGGTCCCCACTCCTATGCCCCCATCACTCTTTCACCTATGGCAGAAGAAGGATTCCTCCCAGCTCGGCTTACAGAGGGTGCAGAGGCACATCCTGAGCAGTGGGACTGGCTCAGCTGCTGTGTGCCCCTGATCCTGTTCCTGCAGCAAGCCTCCACCTGATATCACCTCTACCACTTGTCTGATCCTGCATTATTCAGCACTCTGACCAGGAGAAGACTGGACAACAAAAGTATTTAATGGATGCTGGTGTGGAGGGTAGAGAATAAGAAGCAACCACTTTTTTTTTGGCGGCAAACCAAAACACCTGAGGAATACCTCTTCACAACTATTGTGTCTGACTCACCCAAGTGAGCCAGAAACATTTCCCTCTGGTGCTGGAATACCCAGGGAAGTCATGACATCTCTTTACAGCACTGCCTCCTTAAGGGCAGCAGAATCAGAAATACTACAAGAGGGAATCCTGCTTCCCCTCAACTGTTGGATATAACTATACAACTCAAAGCCTACAAAACTCATTCTGTTTAGTAAAAGTAAATATTATTATCAATAAATTGGGGCAAGTATTTCAGGCTTACCTTCCTTTCATTGTATAAATGTGAAAAAAAGGAGGGGGAGGGAGGGTAAGGACACACAGGACAAGAAACCTCCCAGTTCTCTGGTCATTATAATAGCAAAAGATGGACACTCATATTAAGGAAGAGAAGAGCAGTGACACAAGGCTTGGCAACAACACCAGAGTTTCCCCCACGCCCCGCCTGCTCTGCAGACACCACAGTGTAGCAGAGGACAGATAAGACAAGCTAACAGCACATGTAACAAGTGTTACACGTGTGACAACTGCACCCTGGCCCAGCTGCAGCCAGCAGAGAAACAGAAGGCCTGATCCAGATAAAGAAATGGAAAGAACAGAAAGCTAATTCTGAGCTCTAACCTGGGTCTGGAGAGGCAACTAAAGAGGTCTCTAAAGGACCCAGGAGTAGGAACTTCAGCTGCCTACTCTTCCTTTGAAATGAACAGCATAGTAATGAACAGCAATAAAAAGGATAAGGGACCAATTACCCTTGGTTCACCTCCAGGACAGTATGCTTATTTCTAAAAACAGAGTTCACTAGGATTTGTTCATATTGCTGACCATACCTGCCAACTGTTTGCACCTGAGGCAGGCAGAACCCTGACAGCTTACAGACCCAGACCCTGACAGAGCAGTAACCCAATGCAGCTCCTGGGTACGCTGCCTCAGCCCAGCACTCTGCCTCCAAGCACTGCATGGGCACAAGAAGGGAATTCCTGCGTTGCTCCCAAATCAGAGGAATGGTCAAAGCTCAGTGTAGCAGTGATGGGCAGATCCTCGGGGCAGCAGAGATCCAGGTCAGATTTCAGATGTAAAAACCTACCCATAAAGTTAAAAACCACCCAGTGCAGAAGCCATAACCGGTGAGTTATGGCACATCACTAGAAGTTATGGGACATTATTCAAGAGGAGCACTTGTTTTAGCCCTCTCAGAACATATTAAATGCCAAATCAAACTGAAAGTCATCCCTTTATTAAGCTAAACGTATTTGATTTCAAATGAAACAATAAAAGAAAGACAAGATCCCTTTAATAGGATTAGGGTGGGCTTTATTTGTTGGTGCTTTTTAAAAAAAAAAATTGAGACTCCTATCTTATCAATTACATTCACTCTTCATATTTAAAAAAAATACAGTATTAAGTTAAAATTACCTTATTTTTAAGGTAAACTCTGAATCTTCTGAAAGATGTTTATATGTGAATTTAGATTATTTGAAAGGCTGCTTCTTTTCACTTACCAATATACAGCTACTGTATTTATTCAAAGAAATATAACCCAAAAATATACAATATTTCAACCTACTAATAATATACATTCTTTCTATTCCACTCCATCCAAAGAGCAGACACTAATGATATTTTTTAAAAGAGAAGTCACATGAACACTCAGCATATATTCACTTTAAGCTAGCATTTCCTAGAGTCAAAACCTGTCCCTTTCACCAAGGACAGGAAAGTGGAAGTAGTGTCCAAAGTTCTAAATTTTTATCAGCCCTCTCAGCTTCCACTTATCAGGCTCATATAGCTCTTAGGGCCGAGGAAAAAGTCTTGAAAACACTGACAGAATTAAGTGATTAAATGTTGCTTTTATGAAATACTCAGTTTTGTGGGCATTACCATTGCATCAGAACCAATGCACTTCAAATTGTTACTTACAATGACTTCACCTTCACTATAAAAGGCATATTTATAAAAACAAATAAGGTACTACTACTGCGCCATTACAATTCATTTTCTGTAGTTCCTAAACACACAGAGGCTGAAGAATTATTTCTTTTGTACACAGTAAGTTTTTCTAGTATTAGAAAACGCCATTACGTTTCACAAATGAAAACTCTCCTAGTTACAAATCCACGCTTTGTTAACTCTTAAGAGTTAAGTTTTTAAGAGTTAGTTAACTCTTAATACAACTTAGCACTTTTGTGAGTGACACTTGGAGATCACCCACCAAGAGTAATTTATATCACTCTGTAAAAACTCCAACTTCTACCAACTATCAGAGTGCAGAGCTGCAAGTCGATTTCAGAAAATCATCAACCAGACCAAGGAAAAAATGAGCTATTAAAAAACCAAACAAGTACATTTTATAAATCAGAGATTATCTTGGTTTGTCTCCAGTTAAATAATGCTAGATTATTTACCAGTACACATGTTAGTTTTTGTACTCTCATTGTTCCCATCATTGGTAATTGTGCCTAACTAGTTACATTTCTTCAAGTCCTGTTACAGCTGAAAACACAGATGACTTGCTGTTTGTTTCCATGAACATTTCATTCTTCTTTCTTTTAAAAGTAAAATTAGCTATCACCTGATGCTTGTATGATGTCCCATTATGAAATTCACTCTAGGGTAAATTCTCTGTTATTGGAAGCATCTTTCCTTTTTCACAACTGCATGTAATCCTTTCCTACCCACAAGCATGCTCTTTGAATCACACCCAAAGCTGAAGCTGCACATGCAACTCTTTACTAAAATGTCAGCAACCAGGTTATGTGTACAGGATCTGCTAGTTTGAAACATAAATTAACATCCCACCAAGTTTTAAATGATTCCTCATCTTTAGGGCCAGACTTTCTTCTGTTACCCTTCCATTGTTTAACTCGTGGTCTTACTAAGAAACCACAAACTACAGAGAATACATTACTCAGACAGAGAAGCATCCTGGTGGTTTCAACACACTGGCAAGAATTCTAAAAAAATCAAGGTGGTTTCAAAACGACCTACAAGTGAACTGCAAGTGGTTGCATATCCAGCAGATACATGGCAAGCAGATTAAAGCCAGACAGCTGAAACTACTCTGTCCCTACCTCTGTCCCTCTCACCCTCCTCAAGGACAGCATATGATCATCTATAAATGAACTACCACCTAAACCAAGGGTTTTTCAGCCTGGTACATAGGCCATGGCCCCATTCAATTCAGTGCTACAACAATATTGTTCTTTTGCCTGCCAGTGTTCTACAGCTGGCATGGAGCAGGTCTGGTTTTAGGAGCTAGCTTAGAAAGCCTACCTTCACCATTTAAAATGCACATGAGAGAAAGAAAGAATGTCCCACTGTTTACTAAAAAAATAAATGAACAGTTTCAACTAAAATCCAATTGTTTTCCTACAACTACTCTTGAGTTGACAAAAACACGTTTAACTTTTACTGCTTTTAGAGAATGAAAAGTTCTATCATTTCCAGTTGTAGGAAACTGTTGACTCACCATAATTTCAACCCCATTACATTTAAGAACATGTTTCAATAAAAATGCCTATTCAGTAATTTTCACACTTCATTCTGCAGTTTTCTGTATGAGCTGTAAAACTTTCAATTAGTTGGTCAAACCTAGATGGTAAAATCTTAATTCTGAAGAGCCATCCAAAGATCACAGTTGATAAAGATTGCAAACTATTGTGAAAAGAAAGAACAGCTTCTCAACTTAGACATGTTCCCATGGCTAAACTGTGTGATTTCAAGTGGCACACCCAGAAACTTGCACATTTTTTTAATATACCTTTCCATGCTTCCAGCTTTTTGAAATTAAAGAGAATTACCAACATAAAATGCACTAATTAGATCCATGGATATAGTCCACCATCAGAACACACAGGATTTGTTCACTCCAATAATACTTCATTTTCAACAGCTCCAAGATGTAGAGGGACACAAGAACAAGTTTGCTGTTATTCTGTTTAACAGGACTCGTTAAAAGTTCCCACCTCTGGAAAGCACATGTGTCTGACCAAAGATACCTGTCCATCAAGATCTAGTGTCTTCTGCTTAAACATTAAAGAAGTTACCCCTCTATGCCGAGCAAGGGAAAGGCGGGGGAGTTACCGATTGGCTGAACCAGAGCCCTCCAGGTCACCTTTGCTCCTCCTTCCTCTCAGGTCTCACCAAAACCCGAGAGCATCCGCTCTTACTGCTGACCAGGGCAGCACCTCAGCACTGGGAGCTCTCAAAGGACTAGAAGGAGGCTCAAAAGGATTCACCAATTCTAGAGTCAGCTTCACCAGCACCTTCTCTAAGCTTAATACTTGCCACCAATCCACGAGCGGCAGTAAAACACCCCCTTCTTGGGTCTGTTACAGAGTTGCAACTTCTGGAGGATGATGAAGTTGAGTGCTAAGATGGAAGAGCAAGCACACAGCTCCTGCTTCCTGTCTCTGAAACTTGGGAAATTCAGGTATTGTCTTCACACACAGTTGGAAAAGAACATGGGATCAACACAAAGACCCTCTGCTAGCCCGCAAAGGCTTTGCTGTAGGAGCAAGAGGCAATACCCACAACTCTGGCGGGACGACAGACAGACAGACACCACATCTCGCTTTGGAGGACAGCGACTTCAAGACAGCCTTGATGACCCACCCGCTACCCCCAGGAGCTTCCCACCTGTTTGCTCAGTGACCTCTTCCCTACGGCTCCCAGCACCCCGAGAAGCCCCCAGAGGCATAAAATCTCCCCTCCTGTAGCATCAATTCCAAACCCAGTCTTCCTCCTCCTATCCCGGAGCCCTCCACAGAGCGGCGGCTCCACAGCGCTTCGCTTTCCACGCCAGCCCCCAGCGTCTTCCCTCAGCTTCTTCCCTCCTTTCAAAGCCAACCCGCGCTCTTTCCACACACGCAAGGGACGCAAACAGAAATAATAGTAATAACAACAAAACACGAGTAGCAAAACCCACGAACAACAAGGTGCAGCCCCACAACTTACCACCCAAGTCAGTCCCCCGCTGCCGCCGCCGCCTCCTCCTCCTCCTCCTCCAGACTTTGCCATTTTCTGCCCGTCTCTCCTCAGCCGAGGCGAGGGCGCTCGGAGGCGGCCGCGAGGGCCGGCACCGACACCGCGCCTGGGGCCGCTCCGCGCCCGCCCTTCGCGCCTCTCCCGCCCTCACCGGAGCCCCGGCACCGAGGAAGGGCGGCCGAGGGGCCCGCACAAAGCGCCCCTTCCGCCGGCGGGGAGGCAGCGAGAGGGAGGGAGGGCCCGGCCGGGCCTGCGGCTCTCGCTAGTTTAAAGGGACGACGGGCCGGTCCCTTCGCCTCGCGGCGGCAGCGGCGGCAACAACAGCCACCGCTATCGCCGCCGTAGCGCTGCCGCCTCCCGCCCTCCTCCTCACCCCCGGGCCGTCCCCCCCCCCCCGCAGCCACAAAGGCCCGGAAAACAGATTAATAATAAAAAAATCTCCCCCTCCCTCCCGCCTCCCTCGTCCCCTCCCTCCCTCGTTCACTCCCTCCCTTCCCGCCCCTCGCGCGCGCGCACGCTCCCGCGCAGACCCGCGCCCCCCGCACACACGCACACCCGGGGCTGGCCCGGCCCCCTCCTTCTTCCCCTCCTCTTTCCTCCCCGCGTCCCGGCGCCGCTCCCCCGCCGTCGCCTCCTCCCTCTCCTCTCCCCACACAAGCCCCGAAGAGCTGCCGCCGCCGGGACACCGCGCGTAGACAATAAATAACCGCGCCGGCCCCGCTCGGCGTCCGCGCCGCGGCCGCTTCTCCCCGCGCAGCCGGCCCGGGCCTCTTCTCCCCCCGCGCCTTCTGCCCGCCAATCACGGGCCAGCCCGCCAATCGCGCGCTGGAGGCGGGAAGGCTGTGCGGGGCGCCGGCCAATCCGAGAAGCCAGAAGGAGCGGCCGCGTGTGACGTCATCGAGGGTGGCAACAGGGCGCGAAGGGGCCGCACGGGGGCGCTGCGGCGCTCGCGGGGGGCGGCGCTCGCGGAGGCGGAGCGGTTGGATCGGGATAGGGACGGGGATGGGGATAGGGACGGGGATGGGGCGGCTGGATCGAGATAGGGACCTCGGCGAAGCAACGCCCAGCTGCCGGGTCAGCGACGGGCTCCCTCAGCCCATCTTCCCGCTCTGCGACGCCGGGCAGGAAGATGCTTCCCCTTCCCGTGACCGCTCGGGGGAATTGGTGTGGGCACTGGCAGAGCACGGCTGTCCCGTTTCCCTAGTGCTCCGGGTGGATGATGCTGCGATGCGGGGCGGAGAAGAGGTGATGCGGTAGGTGGGCCGGGTGTTCGGGGGCACGCCGGCCCCGTAACTGGTCCCTGCAAGTGCCACCGCTGTGACCTGCGGCGGTACCAGAAGGGTGGAAGTCCCAGGGCTCCAGGCAGGAGAGTGTTTACAATCCACTGCCCTCTTCTGGGCTCTGGGGATCACCCGAGGAGCGCTTTAACTCGGACAGCTCCCAGACCTTCATCCTACATTTGAGCATCGCCGTGTGAAGTCTCATAGAGGTCACACAGCACAGCACCCCGCTCTGTACACAGCAAGCATCCCTGTGTAGTACAACCGTATTTGCCGTTTTGAAAAAAATGCTGTGGCCAAAAAACATCTATTTCCTAGGTCTAACTGGTGTGTACAAAGCCCAAAATTCATGTCATTTTAGGTATCAGCACAAAAAATATGTACAGTTTTACATACTTTGCACCAAATGTATATATATACTTATACATGTATAACTCTAAATATTATAATCAGATTTTGTGACAATGCTTCAACACACACAGCTTCTCAATCAGCAATTTTCATTCTGCTGCGTGAAATGCAAAGGACCTACCTAGTCCAGCCTGTTCCACTCCTTGAATTATTAAGAATGTAAAGTCTCAAAAGGAGGCATCAGTAGGAGCACTGCATCTGAACTAGCAGACAAATCAGGGAACCATTTCAAAGGAAGAGCAATAATTTAAAGGTTTTTCCTTTTGCAAAATGCTTTTCCTAAGGAGTAAAGGGATTGGAAATGGAGCAGCCACTTTTGAGGAGTCAGTAGTAATGTTCAATTATGCCTCAAGGGAAGGATCAGAAGAATTTCTAGTAAATATTGCTTATTTAGCATAATTTTACTCTGCCAGTTTCTAAGGAAGCTATTAAACTAATATCTAAGTGCTGCATAGGGATTATGGAAAATAATGGCATCTGCCAGAAGGGACAGTAAGTTATCTGTTCCAGCCTAGTTGCCAGCAGCTGCATGTACCTCTGAGCTGTAGGCTGTGTTTTCTTCTACTTTCGCAAGATAAAGAGTGTGTCTTGCAGAACCACAAGGTAACCCTTGCAGGGTTGTGCCTAGTGCTTCAGAATTTTGAGCTTGCTGATTAGAACCGTGTTGATTTTTTTTTCCCAAAATCTCAAATTTATGTGTAGGACCCATTAAAATGAATCATGTACAGGAAACTTCTGCAATGAATATTGTGTGGATCAGTGGAAACAGAAGGAATACATCTATTCAAAGGTTTTTACATCGGTAGAGAACCATTACTGTATTCAGCAGAAAAAGAGCAAGTCCCAAACATTAGTGTATTATGTTTTCATGAGCTCCAGTTGTTTAGTAAATATGCAGTCCTTACTGTGGGAAGCGTGTCTTTTGCCATGTGAGCCAAGCAGAAGATAGCAATCTAACTTGAAGGCAGCCAATTCCATATATATCAGAGAGAGGCAGAGGGAGTTTCTTCTTGGCAGTTACTGGCCTTTGAGCGTGCATGGTCAGACATGTTCAGTCTGTGTCACACAGAGCAGATTTATGAGGAAATGCTGATGTTCCCTCAAGCATTTTCTTTAGTCTTTAAAATTACTTCATCCAGGTTGGATTTTCTTTAATTCTCATCCTATGCTACACTAGCTGCACAGCATGTTACTGGCTTATTGTTGAAGTTGGTTTTGTCCCTAATACTTACATGTGTATGCTGAGTGGTTACATTGCTAGTCATGTAGGATTGTGGGACAAAGTTCTCAAGAGAATAAAAGCAGCTGCTTCAGTGGGCTGCAGAGGTGAAGCAGTGAAATGAGATTGCTCTTCATATTTTAAGAGATCCCTGTTAAAACAAACATAGAAGTAGATTTGAGCATGAATCAAATTCAAGTGCCATAACATTTTGATGGGAGTGGAATTACTTTACTAGATGCAACCTGTCCGAATCATGCACTACCAGTTCCTGTCAAATACTTCACACTTACTGTGTGACATTTTAAATTAATAATCCCCTTGAGATAGTACACACAAAGTCCTATTTCAATTCACTGGAGATTTACTTGTCCTCATAGTTGTACACCATAACATAACATAAATAGAAGTACCCTCGAGGCTTTCAAAACAATGATGTACTTAAACCAGTTTCACTACTGCTTTTAGTAAGCAAAATATTTATTGTAATACTACTTTGTGTTCAATCATTTTAGCAGTAAGGCAGCAATATGTATGATCTTTAAGCCTTTCTATACTTGGTATGTACAAACTTCCCATCTGTTGTAAGTTATTTGCTGCTTCTAGTTTACTACTATCTAATAAAACCTTTTCTTTCTATGTGGCTTTTCTGGACTCAGATTTAAAGGGCCTAAAATGTGACTATTTGTGAAACTATGTACATTTATCTAATCTGTGAACATACTCAGATACAAGCACTTACTTAAATAATCGACCACAGCTCTCCTTTTTCTGCAAACTACACAGGAAAAAGCATAATTTTGTGCTAAAATATTTATGAAACTAAGTTGATGCCCATTACATTATACATTCCACATTGTATGTAGTTGTAATGAGGTATAAACAAACATTGCATATTTTAATACTAAATATCTACACTCGCAATAAAATAATTTTCATATTCTACTGCATTTTTAAATTTCATTATAATCCATTAACATAATTTTGAAATAATTGACCAAATTATTGAATAGGGTTGTGGCAGTACAATATGAGAGTGACTAACATACTTGTACCGTGTTGATTGTGGATGACCTTCAGGCCACAGTTCCAAAGTATTTAAGAGAAGTCTACCCATGGCTGGATCACCTAATGATATGAATTTAGCCAGGTCACGTGTTCTTACTCAATTGCATCTCAAACACCTTTGTTGAGTTAGCAAGAGACCACACTAGTGGTTTTCTGTGGGCGTGCACTGTCAATGCACTGCCCAACACTCTCAGCTGAACTGTGCCCAGGACTGACACACCTGATGTATCCATAGCACTTTTGTTAGTAGCTGTTCCTGGGGCCAGGCTGTTCCACAACCAGTCTCTTCAAAAACATCAGGTCATTTCCATCTTAATCCTCCAGAAACAATGTCCCACGTGTGACAGTTTGACGGAGGGTTCAGATGGCTTAAACCCTGTTTACCCTCCAATTCTTCCTCTGGTGACTAACCTGTTAAGTGCTGTGCTGTTGGCAGAGGTGTGGAAAACTCCAGTGGGGCATGCTGTGAATGCTACTGCCAGGTTGTTGCTGGGGAAGAGGTCCAGCAGAATCCCCAGGGTTAGCTCCAGGGACCTCTGGGCTCCATCCTGGACTGCCCATTGCATGGCTGGGACTGCTGCACTGACCTAGCTGAGCTCCTCCTGGGTGGCACCACCTCCCTGCTGCAGGAGAGGCAGGCTGGGGGAGAGACCATCGCACTGACGTGCTTGGCCTCTCGCCTGAGCTGCACAGTCTCTCACACAGAACAGGGAAGTTGAGTCACTTGTAAACTTTAAATATTTATCTGTGACTAGAAGGGCTTTAGTATCCTAGCCCACCCAGTCTCCTCACTGTCAGCTCAGTCTTAAATTGTGACACACTTTCACTGAGCAGTATAAACAAAGCTGTTGTTTCGGCAGAGGCTGGTCATAGAAATTAAATATATTTGTATCAAAATTCTATGTATAGGACAAAGCTCCCTTGTGCAGTCACCACACACAGCAAGAGAAGTCGCATGCAGAGGTGAAGCAGGGGAAGCTGAGCTGGTCATACTGGGAGGAATTCTCAACATGAGTAGAATTACTATCCATGCTATTAACACTGAGTCTTTTAGAGGAGTTGGTGGCAGTTGGAAAAGATGCAAATGCCTGGACGGACAAAACCAATGGAAAAAACCACAGAATGGAGAAGGTGATGTCTTTTGAGGTCTGTGCTGAACATACATGAGAGAGCAGTGGCCATCTCAGCAGTTATACTGAGCTGAGAGGAGATTGCTGTGATTTGGAGGCTGGAATCACCAACTGCATTATGGCACTGTTAATCAGTGTGGAGAATGTAAACAGACAGCAAGGTTTGGGCATGCCATGCCATTCAGAAAGGCACTCCCTTGAGCTCAGGGTGATGAATACTGCAAAGCATGCTAGGCTTTCCTTGTGAAGCTTTTCTGATATTAGCCACATATTCCTTTCTTACTGTCCCTCTATCCCAGCCCATCTGTAAAGGAGCTCTCTCTTTCCAAAGCAGAATTTTCTTTGGACTAAAAAATACAAGTTTTTTCCTAGCAGTTCACCCAAACAAGACTGTTTGGGCAAGAATATGTGAGTGGCAATTCATTTTTACCCAGCAAGACTCTTCTGGCCCATTACTAGTATATTTCTCCAGTCTCCCAGACAGAAATCCATTGTAGATTTTGAGTGAGTATCAAGACTGCTTCCTAATAGCAGAAGGTCATGTCTAGTCACTCCTTGAATGACAGGAAGGTGAAGGAGTTTTTTCTATACAAGGCACATGTGGACATGTTGAATCTGTGGGGAAAAGTGATGAGTGATGTGGACAGCAAAGAAGCCCACTATTCTGAGAAATGTCTAAAGAAATGGTACTTTGCTCTCTTGAGCTAAAATTCAACCACCTCTGACACATAATGTTTTGACTTATTATGAGGAGGAAATAGAAAGGGCAATTCTGTACAGCTTTATAGTATCACCAGTTTTGACTAGAATCAATGATGACTAGGTCAGGGTATGCATTTCCATTCCCTTTCTCAGAAGGGAGTTGTGTGGTTCTTGTGGTAACCCAAAATGAGAAAAGTCTCAAGAAAGACCCAAGAGAGGCAGATGGCTCAATCTCCACCAAGGCAGAACATGTAACTGAAGTGTGGCCAGTGTACCCATGTAGTTTATGCTAAGGTCAAAGGGAAAAAGAGAAGGAGGCCACAAGTTTTGGAATACTTGAACAAATGAATGTCTGAGGGAAAGAGCAACAAAAGAGTTGGGTGAATGACCTGTGAACATCCTTCTGAAAGAGCAGTAGGGTAGGGACACATGAGCTAACGATACACCTGAGCACAAAAGTGGGGAAGACAAGAAGTAGTAACTAACAAAAAGAAAAGTCAGGGATTACTATGAAGGGTCCAGTCAGGCACAGAATAGCAGAACCACAGACAGACAGTTTGCACATACCGATCCAACAAATTAATGAAGAAACCCTCAGAGTAAATTTGTACTGGCAGCTTAAATTTAGACTGACATAATGCTTTGAATTACTGGACCATGGTGGTTTTGATTTGGTACTAGATGGCCTAAAATCTGAATTACTCTTTTACAGCCCACAGCATAGGGAATGCGCTCACCATGTTCTTCTGACAATTACAAGACAGTTTAGAAAAGGAAGCTTATACAATAATACTGTTTTGTGAGTATTCTTTTCTAGATGACTTGTTATTTTTTCCAGTAACCTGTTCACTAATAATTCTCTTTGCTTTAATGCTGTTTCAGATTACCTATGTCATCAGACTAAGACTTTTGAGAATTGATTTTTCAGAAGTCTTTGAGAAAGTAATTACAAAACTAAGATGTATGCTTCAACTAAAAATATAAAGGGTATAGCAAAACAGGTACAATGTGGCCAAGACTCAGCCTCCCATTTAATGATAAACATTATCTGAATTTACAACTCCCTAAAAATTACTAGTTATAGATCAGCTATTCAACAGTTTCTCAGGTGGCCTCATTTATAACAAGGCTCAGCAGCAGCAGTTCCTATTTATTTCAGTAGGAGTTGTGTAATTCAACAGCTTGGGTGATTGGGCAAGCAGTATTTTAAAATGGTCACTGCTAGCTGCTTCATGCACTTTTCTATTTTCTCTAGGTGTTATTATTATTAAGCAAAGGAGATCAGAAATTCATAAAAAAATCTTTTGTTATCCCTTTAGATCCTTTAATGCATTGGTATTTCTGGGTCTTGAATGCTTCTCTCCCAGTACCATGCAGCTGTCCTCCATGATTTTTTTCAATAGTGGTATTTCTGCTTAGCATTTTAGTCTTGCTGTATTTGCTAGGAGAATGGGTAAATAAAGCACCAAATGCAACACATTAAATATGATTTTATGTTTAGGTTATGGTCTCCTGTTCTATTTTTACCCAATTAACACTGCTTAAATTCTCTTCCCACTACATACCTTGCATTGCTCCAATCAGCTCTGCAGATTTTTCCTGCTCCTTAGTGCACTCCTGTTTTTCTTAGAGAAATGTAGGAACACATTACCTCAGTTTTCAGATAAAGTAAAATCATCCAGATTAGTGGTTCTTATATGCCTCTTGCTCACTATGACCATAGCCACTGCTGGTAGAGGTAGCAGAAGTTGCAGCAGCAACAGCTTTCAGTACTGGCCAGGACAATGCATTTGACTGCTTAGGCATCATTTAGCCAGCACTTAGCCATATTTTTATTAGAATCTGGGAATCTCAGTCTAGGTTTTCAGTCCAGCATGGTTTCCAAAAGCATCTTTCCATTTCTAAGCACCTCAGAAAGCTGCATCCTGTTCACAGCATTTTTTCTTTGATTTAGGATTCCTGGCTGTCACCTGTGGAGAAGGAAAACAGTCTTTTGAATGACTTTGAATATATGTGCTTTAGTAATTTGTGAATTCACTTTAATGTTCTTGAAAAAAATTTTTATCTACAGGATGTGTTAAAAGTAACTTGCTTTGATATACATATACCTGTGGGGGTTTTTAACCTAAACAATATGGATGCTGTAATCCTCTTTATTTTATCTATTTCTTTTTGAAATCTACTGTGGATTTAACTTGCAGAACAGTAAAGAAAAATGTTTTTCATCAATGCAGTTTTTTTACAATATTCCTTCATTTCTTGCAAACACCAAGCAAAGAAAAGGTACTGTATGTTTTTACCTTACTGACAGACCTAAGTGTCAAAAAAGGCAGCATATCTATTTTTGCAACAGATCTGTTAACTGTTATACTATAATCACATTCTTCATTTTTTTAAAAATAATTTTGCAAGGAACAACTTAGTGATACCCCGTGTTCCTAGATAACAGCTAGAGAGAACACATTTCCTGTACTGTGCCTCATAGGAAGCTCATGTCAAAGTTTTACCATCATGCTATAGAACCATAATAACAACTCACCTTCCTTTTCATTTAGTTGGTTTTTACTGAGCTTTGTTATTCCACATATGCTCTTCTGCTGGAAACTTTTATTGCAGAAAGCCTTTGAAGAGTGGGAAGCTCTGAAGCTCTTGAAATTTATCTGAAAGTAATATGGTTCCTTTTACCTTGGTTTTTACTGCTGCTCACATTCTTCTATTTCCAGGTAAAAAGTACAATGAATTCGTCAGGTTTCCATGAAAAGGCAATACACATTACCCAGAAATTTCAACATAGTATCAGTTTCCATCCCAT
This sequence comes from Melozone crissalis, assembly GCF_028551555.1. Classification (NCBI taxonomy): domain Eukaryota; kingdom Metazoa; phylum Chordata; class Aves; order Passeriformes; family Passerellidae; genus Melozone; species Melozone crissalis. Next base: position 39,745,285 of record NW_026535794.1, read on the forward strand.
TCAACATTTTCCTTTTTCTAACTTGTCTTAAATTAGAAAATGGAGTTTATGTATCAATGTATTTTCTAGCAGATTTGAAATTATTTGACACTAATCATGTAAGAATCCCATTTACTTTGGAATACTTTACTTTCAGTACTAATGTTAGTTCTTTGGGAAAAGACAGATATATTATTACACATTCTTTTCTGTTCTGTACCCTTTGAGACACATTGGACACTACTGAAACATGACATTTTTCTGCTGAGATAATTTCTCTTGTGACTCATGATAAGAAGCATGGAAGCTCCTTTTTTTACTTTACATCTTACAGTTAGATTATTATAAAGTCATTTTTTAGTTCTCATGCATGAGAATTCCACTGGTTTGCTAACCTGTTGTTTTTTCAATTGCTCATTTTCTATCATTTCTCCCAAAATATGTTGGACTCAGTTCTCTGGGATATAAGTAATGATGATGAAAGAGCACACTGGCAAAAAGGCTGAAAACACAATGAAATTACTTGAAGTCATAGAATACCTAAAGTTTAAGAAATCAATTGCGTATGTATGGTTTTTTGCAACATTTAATTCTCAAATTAAATGAATTAAATAAAGCTTTCCTCAGCTCTCTAATCAAACAATCCATTCTCCCAAATAATTAAAGGTATTAATTTTGAGTTGCTGTGCAGAATTGAAGAGAATTCAGAGCAAGCAATGGTTTCTTTCCTGATGGTTGTTGCTGAAGTACAGCAAAGCCTGAGCCACAGCAGCTCTTTGATTAAAGACAGAGCACAGTCATGGGCCATAGAGGCAGGCACATGAACCAACCCATGGGAACGTAGCACAAGATGCAGCACTCACACATAATCCATGGCACATGCTTCGCCTCTGAGTTGCTTCACCAAACCAGCATGACTGCTTTTAGCCACAAAGCCAAACATCTCCTTAGCCAGGCACAGCACACAGCGCTCCCAAGCTGCCTGGCACAACAGACATTCTCCCAGCGGAGCGTGCATGTGGAACACGGCACTCCCTCCCACTCCTGCTCCATGTGGAACATGGCACTCCCTCCCACTCCTGCTCCATGCTTCAGTCTGCCCTGCTCATTTATGATCACTCCTCTGTGCTTCACAAACAGGAAGATTGCAGTACCTGTCATCTCACCCTTGACCTATGCTACTCCCATGCTGTACATGGTGGGGCATCCCACGATCCCTCAGGCTGATGCTCCCTCCAGGGTTGTTACCTATGCCATGGGCATGGTGGCTTAACAGGTTCTGTAACAGACTAGCAGGGGCATGCAAATAAAATAGGTGAAACTACTTTTTCAGTTCCTTCCAAATGAATTAACATGTTAATGGGGTGAATGCTATGCTTTGCATTTCCACTCCTACAGGTCTTTGCATATTTATAGAAAGCAATAGTTAATCTTCCAAAAAGACATGAAATAAAAATATTGTTCTCAATTCAGCATTTGTTTGGGTTATTCTCTGGAGTTAAATTGAATATATAACAGCATTCATAGCCTTACAACAGACATCTGTAGCACAGCATGCAAACTTAATGTATAGTCAGTCGTTTATTCAGTTCTTTGAATTTCCATGCCAATTCCTTAATGCAGTAAAATCTGCTTATTTAATTTGGTTAGGATCCTCATTGCCCTTTTGAATTATATACACAGACATACTAAAACACCAGGTTGTAGTGTTGGTCCTAAAACCCTTCCCTTAAAATGGCTGCTGCTTCACTTTCCCCTGCTATGTGGGCCCTACACCACCTCTCAGGTTCCTGGAGGACAGTGGGTCTCCAAATGAGAAGAAAGGCCTATGTACCAGGCCTGCAGCAGGCTACCCTTGGTGGCCAGTAGACTTGCTGGGAACCAGAACAATACTGTGAACAAAGGAAGACACCAAAGAGGGACACATTCCTGGAATGATAAGGGCTGAGGCTTCAGTTGTGCCACGGGGAGTGGGGCAACACTACACAGTGACTCAACACAAAAAGCAGGTAGGAAATAAAATGATAAAAGAGATGAACAAAATCTTCCAACAGTGAAGACTGCGGTAAATTTAGAAAACCACATTCAAGGAACTCCCTCAGCAGGCCATGTTACTGTCATCCTCACAGCTTCTCCCACTGTCCACAAGAGAGGGAACAGCAGCTGTCATAAGCTAGGGGATACATAGAGGTTGTATGGGGCTGGGGTACCAGCCTGTGATACAGCAGGGAAGAGAGAAAAGAACAGAATCCAGGGATGGTGCAGAAGCCTCCAGATGTTACCTATGAGGCACTGGGAAGTTGCCTTGATTGCCACTGCAGGCACTGCTTCAAAGGATTAAAAACCACTAGTTTAGAAAAAGGGAAATGTGGAAGGGCTTTTAAGCGTGAAGACAACAGTGAGGGTTACCCCAGGAGTCAGCTGATATTGCATGTTAAACAAAGGAATCTTCCAAAAGATGGACAAAACATCTGCTTATGTTTCACTGTGGAATCCCTCCATCTCACCACTAATATAGGTAATGCTACTATGTAGTGCTAGTCCTGGTTTTGTCATTCTAATGTGTGTTAAACACAAAATCCACTGACCAGTTCTGCTCATAGATACTCCTGCTCCACCCACAAACACTACATGACTGGAGTGTCCCTTCCATACTTTTTCAATAAAATATTCCCCAGTTATGGATTTAAATTCAATCCTTGGAACAGAATCGGTTCTAGTCAATTTCCACTGAATTGGTTATCACGTGCCAGTAAATCTCATTATCTTTAGAAATGATTTTTTTTTTCCACATCCAAAATCTTTCAGCCACTCTTTCACTGGCATACATGTTGCCTCCATGCTCTGTTCACAGATGGACTTTGTATTTTTCACTGAATACTTACAGAAGATTGAATTTCCTCACACGATTGGTAATCAGTCCAGTATGTGAAATAAAGAAAATCAAAAGTAGAAAAGGTAAATGTATTCTGGCAAGTGTTTCTTAGTCTGTTTCCAATCACAGATTTTATTTCTGTGGGCCAGAAATGCATGTAAGTCTCTGTGTCTTGAGAAAGTTACTCTTATGTTGTGTCTGGCTGAAAGCCGATTTCTTCACATCTTTCTGTCACTCAGGTTTGGGTTTTTTTCCATCAATAAGCTGGTATACAAATATGAATTACTAGCAAGCCTTAAAACATGAAATAAAAGTACAAAATGAAGATGCAGAGCATTTAGTTAGAGTGCATAGTCAAGAAAAATTGAAATGTCTGTTGCACTGAAAATGAACTTCAGGGTTTCACCTTTACTAAAAAAAATCAAATAGACTTATATTTTAAAAATACCACTATCAGACTTTGAAATGTAGAGGAAGAACTGATATGACTAATAATATAACTTATAAAGGCAGATCATGCATAGTACTGACAGTTGGGCAAGAACTTCCTAAGGTTCTGTTTTGAAGGCTCCATGATGATACAAATTTCTTTCAAAAAATATTTGGTTTATTAAAAAAAAGGAAACAATCAGCTTTTCTAAACAATCCCCCAAATGATGAAAATTTGACATTCATTAATCAGCGTTGATATTAACTTTTTTCCATCCTCTAGTGCTAAAATTAAACTGCAGCCTCTAGCACTTCCTGTTTGTGTTCCTACATCCTTAGTGGGGGTGTCTTATTTTTTATTTTGAATGTTTTGTTTCAGGTATTTTTGGGGCAGGGGGAGGGGGGAAATGGGACTGTTTTCTTTGAAACCATTATTGCCAACATCATGGAAATCAGCATACTCAGGCAGAAACTCCAACCTACACAACCTAACAAAAGAAAACACAAATCAAAAGAAATTTTGGGCATGCTTCATAAACCAAACCAGGAAAGCACCACAATTCTTAACGCAGTCCAAAACCAGGCACTTCCTTTTTGGCCAATAAAGTTTTATATCCTTTTTTCCAGTAGTGAACTTTGCTTTTTAATACACCATGCATTTATTTCCCTGGCACTTTGGCTAAAAGTGAAAGCTGCTGCAGCCTATGTTATTTTGACTTCTGATACAACGCAAGCACAGACACACATACATTCCATTACCTTCCATCCTTCTCTTCACAGTGCTAATAATGCAGAGGTGAGAAGTGAGGCTCTCTCCTTCCATTCTGTACTTTGCTGCTCCATTTGCTCTAAGAGACTGTGACCAACTGTTCCACCTACTTTAGCTCGAGTTTGCTTAAACAGTGCTCTCAGATGTCTTCATTCTCTTACATCAGCCAGCTTCCTTATGACTGTTCCACAGGGCAGTCTGTATATTGTGATCCAAACTGCTCATCTAAAGTTAGTCCAGCATTTCCTCTTCATTGCAACAGAGATAAGCTGCTACCTGATGATTTTCAGTGGGGAAAATACATTCCCCTGGGACTTCAAGGACAATACACTATATTACTGAAGTTCCAAGGATACGAAATAACACTCAGAATTATGCAATAAAAGAATCAAGTTAACAGAACATACACTGAAATATCACCATTGAAATGCAGAGCGAAATCATCTTTCCCCCAGTTTGTAAGACCTCTAACAGGAGACTCAGTCCTTCAAGGCTAAGCAGGTGCTCAATGCCACACTGAAATCTCACATCCTTACAGGTAATACAGACCTAAAGTTCTTGGTAACAACATACCACTACACACACTTTCTCCAAAATCAAAGATCCAGATTATTCACTGGAACAAAGGAAGGAATTATCTATAACAAGTGGGATCCTGTTCTTAATTCTAAAATTATTTCTATAGCTTAAACTAGTAAAAATAAAAAATATTTAAACTCAGATAATCCTTAAATCTCAGACAGATTTAAAAACCCCCTGTTCATTAGTCTCAGCAATTTTCTTCTACTGAAAACTTTCAGCGACCTAAATATAAATAAACACACAGTAAAATGCCTCAAAAAACAGGGTCAGTCACTGGAAGCCACTTTTGCCAGCATCAGTTTATGCAGTCCATTACATTTCTTTCGCCATAAAATTTTATTAAGTCCTGGTAACTTTATTGGTTTCTGGGCATCATCAATTTTAATTACGGCTGCTTTTTGTTCTGCTGAGTTTGAATATTTTTAATCTATCCCTTTCATCTCCTTTTACCAACTAAATAAATCAACTTATTTTTTGTTGTAGTATTTACCATACAGTTGCAACTGTGTACATAAATTAAAATGTATTTTAAGTTAGATGAGAAAAAAATAAAGCTGAAGAAACTGAAGAAGGCTAATCATAAACAAAGAGAAAGCCTAATTACAAAGCTTACCATAAAAAAAGCCCCAAGCCCAAGAATAAGAACAAAAATCTTAACAATGGAGAAAATCATTGTTATCTTATTCACAGTCATATTTAAGCCTTTACACATTTCATAATACCTGTGTACCTAAAATACATATATTTGACCTTGACTCGTTACTTGGTCATTCCTAGGTTCCATAATATAGGCTGGGAGGTCTCAACATTCTACTCCTGAAGTTTAAAACTTAAATAAAGAAGGAACTTTTTCAATCTACTAAAGGCATTTTTTTTTTACTCTACTGTCCTTCTGCTTGGATTAAATATCCAAGATCAGCATAAAACCCCAAAACTGTCCCAGGTATTACTGCTATTACTCTTCCCTTCTGCTCATGTTGACAGCTATATGACCAGTGATCATACAGGTACACATAATATACACTACATTGCTGATTAGTATTTAGAAAGGCCATAAGGTACAAGCCATAAAGCATTGCTTGCAACAGCACTACCCTGTAAAGAACCTTCAGAACCAGCACCAGGTAAGCTGAACCACTGCAAATAATGTTGACTACTTTTCCCCAAAATACTCTAAGTACAGAAAGGACCTAAGCCAGCAACTGAGTTTAAGGAAGGCACGTGTCTGCAATTTCCTTCTCAACCTTCCGTATGATATGAAGCTGAGACACAAGAAGTCCCTTCAATATTGGCACATTTTTAAAGTTGTTGAATTGCTCGGACAACTGTGGCAAAACTTCAACTTTGTCCAAACCTAGAGGCTTGAATGGAATATGGCTTGAATGGAATATCTGATTTCCTACAATGGAAATCAGATATTTATTTTAAATAATGCCTATACTTAAGAAATGCTAAGTTTTGACAAATACTTAGGAAGTCCACTAAATTCTTAACTAGCAGTTTGCTTCCATTTCTAGCTTGAGCAACCAGAGGTAAAGAAATGAGGAGTGTGGGTGTGGAGAAGAGGCAGATATCCTGATATCTGCCTGGAACATCTCTGCCCCTCTCAGAGTTCCTTTGTTTTGGCTTGTTTTGTTTAGAGCTGCAAGAACTCTGCAAATGGGTGTTCCCAGCTTCTGGCAGCCATATGTGCTGCCTGCCATCTGTTTTCATTCCACCGCACTATGGAGACAAACACACTTTATTTTCAGTGTTCTGCATTTCCTGATGTTGCACATAATAAGGATTATATCTTAAATCCAACCCGCTATATGTGACAAATCTTCCAATGTTAACAAATGAGTTAAGGAGACAGATTTTCCTACAAGGCCAGATAAGATAATTTTCACTACTTACTTCTCATTGTAGGTTATATAATTTACACTGAAGTTTGTTTGGTTCCTGCATAGCTGTGCTCTGTACCTCTTCTTTCTTTCTACACTGCCTAGAAGGGGCTTCCTTCATGTATTTTAAGGATACATCTTCCCAGCAACTTCCTGGGGTGTAGGAAATTACTAAGCATTAAATGTCAAAACAGGATATGAAGAAATCAACAGCTGGACGATCAACTCTAGACAGACAACAGTGCAACAAATACTTGTTTGAAAGGTGGAATTCTGGGCACAGGCTCCCACATAGTTCTGTTGGAAACCATGCACCCCATAATCAGTTTGCAAGCATTAACTGGATAATGTAATATTTATGTAAACTTTTAATGGAAAAGATTTCACTGTTAGACCTCAGTGCAACCCTGGAAGGCACCCATGGGTGGCACAGTGGACAGCCAGCTGTTCTTCAAAATGTACCTAAGCTGGATTCTAGAAAACATTGCTGATTTTACCTGTATTAAGCCATATATTTCTAGGCAGCAGTATTTTTAATTACCTCATTTAATCTCCACCTTCTCAAACTTCTAAAAAGTTGAGTAAGCACTGACTTCTATCTACATGTGCCCTGATCACCATCTACCACTCACCCAGTACTGTACCATTGCCAGCAAACTTAACAACCATACTTTCAGAGCAGATTGCAGCACAGATCTTTCCACCATGTAATACTGCAAATTCAGGATACTGTAAATTAACATTAAACAACTGTGGATGAGGAATTACCTCTGGTTAAAAAAAAAATGTATTAAAACCTGGGCTGAAATGGAGATCAATAGAGGATATTAGTGCCTTTAAAACAATGTGTGAAGAGATTCAGAGTGTTCATTGTTTATAGGGTACTTCAAAAGACAACTGAACGAGTTCCATTTAAATTTTTCATATTAGCTCTATTCAGTATGGATTACCTATTAATTCTTTCCTAAAATAAGCACTTCTATTAATTGCATGTGATCTTTTAAATACAGAAGTACTTCTTCATTAATTAGACTGGCAAGGAATTTTTCCAACTTTTTAATTCATTCAAGGTTTTTAAAAATGGACTTCAATTACTTTACTGTTTTAAGTTATCTGCAGCTATCACTCTTCCCCTAGAGATTCTGACCAAAATTATGAGAAAATTACTTTATCTTACTACTTTTAGATATATTCTGCCTTCTGATTTCAAATTATCAGATGCAGTTAAGGAATTCTGCAATTCCTCGAGGTCCTCTAATGGACTGCAAAAACAATTTCTGCTTTAAAGCAGTAACTATTTCAGCTATCAAAATATTAAGTAGAAACAGTTTTGTTGACGGGTGGCACCTGAGTTGTCTTCCTTTTCCTTTTTTCTACCAAGGTAGTATCCATATTAGCCTAAAATACTCTTCTGTTGAGTTGCCACTCAAAATCTCAGAAAAAGTGTTTAACTGAAACCAAATACAGTAGTTTTAAATGGAGACTGGCAAATTCACTTTGCATTAGTCAAGCATTGATAAACATCCTTCCAGTGTGTACTCTTCCCTTCCAGTGTGTACAATACAGTAAGTACTCTGTCACTGTGTTAATCTGTATTGTAGGGGTGAGGCTCTTTTAATTCCCCTCATAAACTGTCCATTTACATTCTAAAGTAAAGTATATAATCCATCACATATTGTTCTGTCACTTCTGAGCTGCCATAATCTACTATTTGTTAAGATTCCATTGTTCACTGTGCATATGCAGTTTTCTAATAAAATCTGAATGGTTTTATATTTGCTTAGATTTGTTGAAAGGTCAGCAAACATTTATTTCAACATAAATTATTTTTGACAAACACTGGAAATCAATACAGAGGTTGGAAAGATCAGAAAGGAAGAAAAACTTTAAAAACACTGATCTTGAGAGCATCATCCTTAATTCTCACTTATTTAAAAAATAAAACCATAGTTTGAACTTTGTATTTTAGTTCTATATTAGAGTATCTCTTGTATAATCCAGGCAAGGCCTTCCTCACATTCTGATAAAGACTATCTAATCTGAACATTCACTCCATGTTTTATTCAGAGCACTGCAACATCTGATGTCGCCTGGATAGTATTTTTTATTATATTGATTGAAAATAAATGTAAACACTGAATTAACTAAACAGAAAAAAAAAATGTATATACTTTAACATCAAATTTGGGAAGAGTATTTAAAGCAAGTCAAGGCAACAGCTTAAAAGGATTTCAACCTACATGCCTAACTTGTAAAAGATTTATTAAGCAAATCCAAATTAATATTATTTAAAAAGTATTTATAATGAATAACCTATTTTTTCATAGAAAAAAATATGATGTTCTTACTCAGTTTTAAGCCTCAATTTCCTATCACAGGCCATGACAATTTTAGGTACATAATGAACACTTCTTTCAAAATGAGGTTATTTTCCCAGCAACCACCATGCTTCCAAATAGTTCTAGGTATTAAACACAGGTTTAATACTTAGACATCTAACAAGGAAATTTTGAAGCAATATTGAAATTAACTTAATTTCAGCACTTCTGGATACTACATAAAATCAATTTTTTAAAAAAAGTCTAAATTTCTAATATTATTTAAAACATTTTGAAATCATCAGAAGCATCTGTTATAATTGGAAAACAGAATTCAATCTGTTTTTCCAAGCAGATTATAAAAACTCAAAAAAACCAGCAAGCCAATCCCAAAATTCCTAATTAAAATCAATTACAATTACTTTGTGCTTCTATGATCATGTTTTGCTTTCTAAAAATTGTTTCCTTGTCATTGTAAAGTTTAAGAAAAGGGTACTTTATGGTTCAATCCCTTAATTTTTGTCTTTGTTTTTATAGCAGAGAGGTTTTCATTGTGATGTTTACCTATTCAATACACGTGCAGTTTCAAGTTGGTTTAATGGAAGCAGTGAAACAGGAAATAATCTGCCAGCAGAATGAAGAGGAATTGCCAACCAATCTTCATGTTGTATCCATGGTATAATTTCTTCAAGGAATCCAAAGTACACTTCTGCAGTTCAGATTCTCAGAGGTCACTGAGTTTTATAATTATTTCCAAGCAATTTTCCCCACATCCTGTTAAGCTCTCTCTAAACAGCTGTGTGTGTTGCCACGCAGCTTCACCATCCCCTCCATTCAGAACTGCTTCCAACATAACTTCTGTTGCTCCAGAAAAATCTGAATAGGAGCAAAGATTTTTATCTATTGGAGGAAAAGACAGATAATTCAGTAAGCCACAGCTCCAGACAGTATATAATAATAGAATGCACATTAAAAATGCTAAGCTGTAATAGATGTTTAATGATTTCAGTTGCAATACTCAGATTCATTTTCCACCAGACATAGAAGCATCTATCCTTCCTAGTAAAACACAAGTATCATATATTCACACTGTGTTCTTGCTTGCCCTGCCGTATTGCAGGTAGGACTGTGTATATTAATAAAACTGAGTTTTGTACCAGCTTTAATTACATGCACAGTATGTTCTTGACTTTGCTAAGAAATGCTGTTGGGAAAGTAAAGAATATTCATATTTTGTTTTTAGTGTTTGCACAGTACTCTCTCCATATAATATTTCCAGTAACACCTCTGCTACACGATATAATTCATTATTTAAATTCCACACTTACCTCCTATCAGAGCAATTTCTGCTGTAGGAGAGCGAAGTCTCCACTGTATTCTTCCACTATGAAATGTCTGACTGCTTGTCCTAACTGAAATGTTATCTATTTTTAGACCGACTGACTTGCACTCAAACTTCCAGCTGATGGAAGCAGAGGATGATCCTTCTTTTCGGGCTAAATAAACCTACATGGAAAGAAGACAACCAGCATGTCAAAAACTGAGAAGACCAACACACATCTAATTAATGCTCATAACGAGGACATAAAAATTTTAAGATAGCACATTTTCATTCTTTGTCAAGCCCCTGAATCTTTAAAACTGTACAAAGTACAATTTTATATTAAAAACCTCTTTCTTCATCCCCAAGTATATTCCACAGTTAGGTAATTGCACACATTTACAGGCCCTTGCTAGGGAACACTAAACTATTTCAACATCCATAGTAAAGTTCAAGCCACAAAAACACCTAAGCTTATTATTTTTTAAAGAAAGAGAATTCAGGGTCTTTTTAAATGCATGTATCACTTCAGTTGTTCAGTACTGCTGATGGAAAGAATGGTGCAATCAGCAGACTCATCAGCTGTGGCTGCACACTGCTTCTCCTAGGACTTGGATGTGTTTCTCAGTTAAAGCAAATCATACATGCCGGCCATTTATAAATCCCATATTAACATTATTTGAACTGTTACAACTTGGTATAATTAAATTTAGTCCCAATGCTGTCCTGAACCTGGCTGAAGAGCCACGCTCACATATTAACATTCATTAAAGTTACTATGAACCCTCTCAAGAATTTGGTCAGAAGTGCCTGACAGTTCTTTCAAGTGCAACATCTATCATCAGCAAACCTAAATAACAGACACTACAGTTTAAAGAGTCCAAATTACTGTGATCCTTTTGGAATCCTAAATTAATAAAAATTCTGTCATGTCCAAACTTCTGATTAATATCATACTGAGTGGACTTAGTCTGCTCCTTATTTTTTAATCTTGAGAGAACAAACCAGAACAAAATGATAATAAAACACAGTAGTTAGTTTTACTAAAGAACCCACCTAATATAGAAACGTAATTGACAGACTATTAAACAGAATTTTAGTATTACTATTTTCACATTGAAGTAAGCTAAAAACCCCTAAAGGTGTGAGGTCTTACACTGAAGATCACCTATGAAAATGTAATGATTTAAGCTGTTTTCATGTCAATGTAATCCTAATGTTCATTAAGGTGCTGACCTCCACATATTTTTTGAGTATCTCAGCTGGTTCTAGCAAGAGCTTTCCCTTGATCAGATCCTACTGAACTGCTGTATTTGAGGAAGCCAAAACACTCCATTACATACTACTTGTTGAAATGCACTAAACACAGTTTGAAACACTAGAAAAGCCTCAAACATTAGTCTGTTACATCTATCATTATAATATCCAAGCATTTAATCAGAAAAAAAGAACTTAAAAGTTTTCTTGTGTGTATTTTTTGACTTTCCTCTAACTTTCAAACTTGGTTGTTTTGTTTCTAGTATTATGTGAAAAATATCTGAATTCAGAGGGAAAAGTGTAACCAACCAACCAACTCATTCAATTCTCTTCCACTGCAGCAATTCTTCTGGAAAACAAGCCTTTCACCAATCCATGGATTTAAGAACTATAGGTTCTTACACTATTACTATCACCTACTGTGGTCTGCCAGTTTGAGTCCTGGATACCAGGTTATCTCTGGGGAATGTGACTGAATTTGTGGTTTGTACCTGTTTGCATTGTGTACCATAAAACCAAGTGATTATTTTCTGTTACTCTTCATCTAATACTTACAGATACATTTTCTGTGGCTTTTAGATTTAAATGCCTTTCCATTCATCACATAATAAATGTTAACCAAGTATTACTGTAAATGTTCCTTTGGCTTTTAAGTTGGATGGCTGCTGAATCACACTCCAAAGCTGCATCTCGTACTAAAAGAAAAGGCAAACCCCAAACAACCTTTCCCTCTGCTGTTATTTCCCATTATACAAACAACACCCAAAGGAAAGCAATTTTAAATTCTAAGATTCTTGCACACATTTTGGAGGATGCAAATTCCTGCAAAACTAACATGCCTTACCCACAAGTCTGAGGGAGACCTGGAGCCATAGCTCCTAATTTCTCAATGCCATCATCTCACCCTTTTGAGGTGTTACGGAATACAAGGGTAAAGTCCTTGTACCTGGTCTTATAGATTAGTCCCATCCTGTCTTATCTGATCAGTAGAGCTGAGAAAAACTGTAGTTTAGTTTCAGTGCAGGGACAACATGTTTCTTGCAAAGTGAGGATAACTGATCATTGCAGAAGTGCAAACATAATGTACTATCAAATTGTTAGCAGATCCTGGAGAAGCAGACAACATCTGTTCCTTACTCTGAGATTCTTTTACTTCTCTTTTACTATTAAGTCTACCCTGTTGTGACATCTTTTGTACAATTCTCCCATTTCTTTCCTTACTCTTTCGGGCAGCATAGCCTCCCTCTTCAAGTAATTCCCCCACTGCATTTTGCAAGTCAGTTATGTACAGACCCAGGAGAGAAAATCTCAAGAGGCAGATACATACTTAGCTCCATTTTTATCAATGGGAAGCTAGAAGAATATTTGGTCAGAGACCCTTCAGACTAGTAAAATGACATAGGAAAAAAGCACTAACATGCTCTAGTCCCTGACAAGAATGTTCAGTTCCACAGTTGGTCGATGCTGTGGGAAAAGCTGTTTGCTAGTACATGGCCCTTCCCACTCCACAGACAGTAATTCTCTTCTTAGATTTAGAGCCTATGACTCTTGTGCTGACACTATGGAAGCATTCTGGGCAGGGTATACAATATTCTGGATAACTGATAGGTTTTCCTCTTCTTGCAGATGGAATCGTATTATTTAGGATGACAATTTCTTCCGTTGGCTGTACATCAAAGAGATGATGATACGCTATAAAACTATTCTTAAAACAACAAATACCTTTTTTTATTTCCAGAGAAGTACTGCTTTTCAATAAAACACTATTTTCCCACAAGCCTAAGAAGGAAGCCATTTTATAAATTTGGCATTCTGGCAAGGATTTTGCCTACCTGCAGAGAATTCAATCATCCTTTCTGAAAGACAAGTTAAATTTATTTCTAATTTCTCATACCATCTGGCAATCTTACTGAATCTTAACAACTGCATTTACTAACATCTGCTAAATTCTATGGGCACCAAGAGAGGTTTGGAATCCAAACATTGGCAAGGGTTTTCTGTTTTACTGGAGTTATCATAATTTTACTGTACATTATAGGCTTTTAATAATTGCTATTCTTACCATTTTCCAATCTGTTTCAACCTTTCTCCAAATAGATTCTGCCTTCCAAACACCTGCTTCCCAGCCACTTATTTTTTCATTGTTATTGGAAATCCGTGTATAACTATCTTCTATTACATTGTAGACGAGATGGAACAGTTTAGATGTCTTCTCCTTTTCAGAGGGAATAAAAACTACTTCTTTTCTTTTCTGAAAAAGCAAAAACATACAAGCACCTTCATTCCCCAATGCCTAAATTCCCTCAAGACTACATTACTTTTAAACAGTTTGTCACGGTTTTGCAATTCAGTTTTGCTGCCAAGTGAAAAAAAAAAAAGGTCCTTTTTAAGAGAGGCTATGTACAAAACCATTTCTGCAGAAGAAAAGTTTTAAACCAGTTTCTTACAGCACACTTTCAACTTTTCCAGAGTGGAGGAGTACTTTTATTTTTTAAATTTTCAAATAATTACTTTTAGAAGTAATTTTTTAACATACTAACATGAAGTAGTATCATCTAAGTAAGAAATGAGAGTTTCAGAACAGAAAATTTTTATGCTGAGTATGTTGCTTGTACAGTGAATAAGTAAATGGTTATTCTGAATAGCAAACCTGTGACTACCATACACAGGTGCTTGTGTATGCCAGTTTACAAATCAACTTCAAAAAACTTAAAAGTACAAAATTTTTACCTTCACAGTATTATATTTTTTTAAGTAATTGTTCTTAAGAGTTTCAGAAATTAAGTCTTCCAAACAATAGAGAACTGCAATAAACTATTAGTTTCTTAAACTAAGACAATCTTAAGAAGCTCATTACTTTCACTCAACTATTTCTGTACAGGACAGTTAGACATTCCACATGATGGGATTGATACAAAATTTAAGTCACATCTTCACATCCTGACTCAAGCTAAGTATTATTATGCTTCTGGGAAACTGTATCTTAGCATAAAAGTCAACCCTTGCTTTTGGAAACAGTAAAAAAATACTGATGTGAAAATCAATAAGGCTTATTATTTAAGAGATTGCTTAATTTACACAATTCTAATTGCTCCCACATTTTATTAACAAAAATAGTTGGTCAAAACCTACTATTGGTTAAAACCTAGAAGTACCTAATAATACAAATACAAATTTTTTTTACAGTTTTCCCAATTTAACTAACTTAAACTTTCTAGCTCTGTCAAACTAACTAATTTAAATGAAAAAAAGTATTTTTAACTTTTAAGAACAAAAGACACTTTGTATCAAGAAGTCCCAAACATTATTAGAACAACACACCACCATCAATTCTCAAAAATTACTCGTGGACCTCTACTGAATTCACATCAAACTTTCACCTAATGTTTTTGCAAGATTGACTTATTTGAGCTGAATCTGGCTATCTACCATGAATTCTTTTTGTTTTTGGTGGGGGTTTTTTTGTTTGTTTGTTTTTTTACAGACCATAATCACAAATTCTTAGTTAGCTGCCTCTAAGATGGTCATCAGTGCAAAAGTTAAATACCTCTGAACCAATTTCACCTCTGGCTACTCGCCAAGCCATTGAGCCTGATGTCCTTCCACCAAATTCTCCAGGTTTAGGTGTTCTAGGAGAAATAAACTCAACAAGCTCCACAATAGTTCTTTCCAGGAGCTCTCTTTTTCTATTTTCTGACAAAGACTTTTGTCTCTGAAAAAAGACATTTAGGAAAAAAGAAAGCATTCAGAAAAATGGTATTTGTAATTCTGCTCTAGAGTGACACCAACAGGGAAAAATAGGATTGAAAAAATGGATTAACATTTAAAGTCTAGACTGATTGCTAGAGCCATTAATCTTATACCACAAATACAAATACAAAGTAGTCATAAGCACACAGTAACGTGACAGCAGTGTTTTCTCTAGGCACTTTCAGGCACTGTATGGAATTCTTTTAAAATAATGTTTGTGCTTTTTCTTTAACACATTAATTTGGATGATAAAACTCTTCCATAACAGTTTTCATAGCTATTCATATGTATACTGGACCATAGCCATTCTCAATATTATTTGGAGGAAAGAGAAGGCAAAGAATCAGTTGTGGTCAAATTTTTCTTCTCTAAGGTGCAGTGACTTGGTTGGCAACAGTTTTGGTTTTGTGATTAAGCCCAAACAAAAATCTTTGAAAGCGTTATTTCACTGATTTGGTCATAAACTAACCATGACATCTCTGTTTTTCAGATGTCAGAAAATAAAAAAAAACTTAGTTCCATAAAGATTAGCAAAAAATAAAAGAGAATTACATGTCTTTACCTACATGGATATATCTATGAGCAATTTTTTGGTAAGCAACTTTGAAAAAATTTATTGAGATGTCAGTATTTTGTCTATATGATCTTCATGTCAAATAAACAAATCTGGAATGCGAAGCCTTTCATTCTTTTAACTGTGGATAAACTCACATGGGGCTGAAAAAAGATCAACATTGAGTATCTGCATTATTACACACAGCATCTTTTTTTCTGCTTTGGTGATCACCCAAGGCATGCACACTCAGCCCACTGGGACCTGAAACTTGAGGCTGATAAGCATTTCAATTATCTCTAAAGCAGTTCTGACCCCAGCAAGTTTTGCTAATAGAGATTACACAAAAGAAACATTTGAGGACTTTTTATTCCAGACAACAATGTGGAACTGTATAAAGGAAAGTAGATACAGAGAAATGATGAGAAACAGGTCCAGCTGAACAAATTCCAGATGCCAAATACCAGTTCTAACACAGCAAGGGGGGGGAAACACACCTCTGCTTGTGTTGATGGATGACAACCAGTGGTTGCAGCAGTTTTCTATGAAACATCAGGCCTTCCTGAGTCTAACAGCTGCCCTGACACTTAGGACATCCCTATGCAGCACTGCTGATCTTGCTCCAGCTCAGAGGAAGCTTGATATGGTTTATCCTAAATTAGCAACACCAATCCACAATTTCCTTTAAGCACTTTGATGCTCTGGTTACTCTTCTCAGTGCTCTGCTCCGTGACTCTGATTTTTCATTACTGTTAAAATTATTTCAAGCCCTGGTCTCAAAATATTAGTCCAGCTCAATTATTCACAGTCTTAATTTATGGCTATAACTCTCAAACCAGCAGGACTCAAAAAAGGCTTAAGCTGTTTTTTAAGCCATCAGCTGTATACTACCACTGGACCTAAAGTTTCCATGCATGACAATTAGCCCTGTAAGGAAGGGAGGACAAAATAGAAACCTCAAGGTGGTTCAAGGTTTTATGGTATTCTAGTATATTGCATCAAGTTCCTGGTGTCCCAAGTAGAGAGTGGAAAAAGCTTAGCAGAGAAGTTCTGCAACCATGACATGCAGGTGCAAATGGCTCCATGCATTCTGGGATGTTAAGCACGAACAGTGTAAATACACGTGGCTCTGAGTCAAAGCTCTGCTGATGGTTTCAACACCTTTAAGTCTTGGAAACAGCCCATGAATAATTTCTCTCACTTCCTAGAGCTTGTAAAAAGTCATTGAAAAAAAATGAAACCTGCATTTCTTACAACTGTAAATGCTACTGTTTTCAAGTTATAGCAGTCCTGATGTGGAAAATGTTCAGTCACCCTGAAGGAGTCCACATAGTTACTAAGGAGTTGCAGTTTACTCCCAGCAAGTATAAGTCTGCTCCAAAGTCCCTAAGAAAAACAATAAATACACACACATCTGTGCATGTAAGAGATAATATGATAATACTCTTACATACCATTATTTATCAAATTTCCCATAAGTTCAGCACTGCGACTGACTCCTATGTATTCAGGGTAAAATGAGTAATTAACAGCATTTTTTATATCCACAGTGCATGGATATTCCTGTGAGGTTACCAAAAGCATTCCTTTGTTTGAGGACTTCACATATTCCTGCAGATACTTGTGTTCCACTCTCAGAAACCCACTGAAGCAAGGTTACATACCGTTTTATTTAGTGCATTAATTGTCTCTCGCAGCGTAGCTTCGCTGAGCACCGTCCTTCTAGAGAGTACTTCTTCATGTTTACTGCTGTATCTCCAGGTGACATCAACCACCTCAAGCACAAGCGGAAGAAAATAAAGCAACCAAAAATTTCCATATGTCTTGCTTCATTTAAAGAGGCTAGTTAATAAAAGTATGCTTTTCTACAATAATTCGGAAAATCACACCAAGGTGGAATACACTGCATGCTTGCTTCAGGGCAAGTTTGTTTATTATTAGCATCATTACTCCTACCTCATCTTTGGAGAATGCAATTATGTAGGAGAGCTTCTTTCCCCAGCCAGCTTCATAGAGAAGAGGCTTATCACACACATTTTCACAAGGATCACAGTGAAGCCATCTTTTCTGAGATGAAGAATATACTTCAGTCCACACATGATCTATGTAACAAAGGCCAAGAATAAACAATGATTTATAAAAATGGAGCCTCTATTCTAATCTTGCAGAATATTGTAACCTTTTCCAATTTATTAAATGAACAGGTGAAAGAGCATGTTTTCTGTTCATCTACATAGAGAAACTACCAAAACTTCCTCCTTCTTAGGATCAGACCCTTACATTCAGCTAAAGATTGTATCATTCTGAAATCAGTCATCTGACCTTAGCTGCAGAACTGTACTTCACCTCATCAGGCAGGACAGGAAATTGAATGTATATCATCTTTGTTGGCTGACTGTGTAACTGCACATGCTGCCTGATGGCTAATATGATCTGAGAGACATAAAATGCATAACCTCCTTTTGCACAGGTTTGTGTTAATGTTACAATACTTCAGAATACTGATACCTGTATGGTCCCAGACGTATCTTGCCTCAAATCCCACAGCTCTGCAGCACAGTGTAAAACAGTTGGCCCACTCGCCACAGCGTCCACGTCTGGTTTCCAGAAGTTTTTCAGGGTTGTTATACCTACAGGAGAAAAACAACACAAAACAAGAACAATTAAAAATACATTTCACCTTTCAGAAATCTTTAGATCGTGTTTTGATGGTCTGAACAGACTTCAGTATCAATCAGTCCACAGAAGATAATGGAAATAATTGCTATACTGCACAAAATACAAGAATGCTACCTCAACTCACACGACTCCATCATACGTTTATAGAAGCACCAAAACAGATCTGGTTAAGTTTCCAAAATTGATTTAGACATCTTAAAATGCTACTTTTATGCTGGTCCTTTAAACAGTTAGCAAAATGTCTAAATGCCACAAAAGTATAAATAAATTGTATATTTGGTCTTCTGCTATAGACTCAGCAAAAGATGTACACTATGCTGTGATTTTCTGCAGAAGTGAAGTTTTCCCTGCAATAACAAAACACTACCTACATATAGTTGCCAATATTAACATATTTTATTTAGAAGCTGTAGTTCATCAAATTAACATTAAAAAAAAACCCAAACAAGCCAGGCAAGTATTCAGAACAGGTCCACATAAGAGAAAGCATATATTGTTTTTAAAATCTCTGATTTTGCAGAGAAATTGCTGGTTCATCAAACATTCTATCATGTTACTTAAAACACCTTCTCTACTCTCTGAATTAACAACTTCTCACCTGTTCACAAAATGCACAAATACAAAGCTGTTTCTTGAAAGAAAAAAGGCAGCAAGTTTCTGTATGCCCACCTTGGGAATCTGTTACAGAGCTGACATTGGTTGCAGTAATGGTTTTCCACTCGTCTGGCATCCCACCTTAGATCATCATCAGTAGGCAGCAGGTAGCCACTTTTAGGCTCTGTCTGCCCACCACACCTGCTGCAAGGAAGACTATTTACCCAATGAAAAAAGGAAGTCTTAAACCAGTCCAAAAGCTCCAACAATAAGAAGTCCTCTTCACTCACATGTGCACCTGTAAAATTTATACAACACACAGTTAGTTCAAATGGAAAAGTAATTTAGTTGAATTTGTCAGTGCCTATGCAAATTAGCATCTCTGGGCCTTTATATAGTTATATATTTTTATATACTTTAAATATAAAATCCGTATTAAGAAGCTTTGTATATTACTTAAACACATACAAAAAAGAAAATCTAAATTGTCAAGACTGAGTAAGTTCAAACTTGAGAACAAAAAACTGCAGTACTTAATGCCACAGCTAGAATGCAAATAAAAAGTGGCTCAGAAAAAAAGAGTCAGATTTACATTTCAGTCTGGTGAAGTTCCTGATGTCCTTCATACTCTTCCAGGACTTTGGAACAGAGAGTTAATTATTTTTCTGCTCCAAAATATTATCCTATTCATAAGAATAACAATTCCTTTGATTTCAACATACCAAAGAACCAGACACTGGCAGCAACCTAAACAACCGGGGGTACAGGCTTTCTATAAACAGACCTACAAACACAGCTTAATTATTGTAGAAAATACATATATACCATGCAAACACGTTGAGTTTGTTCTAATTTCAGCAAATAAACACCTTTCTCAGCTTACCCAAGGAACACACAGGATGTCTTTTGTTTTCTACTCTAGCTGATTTCACCACACCAGACTCTTCTGGCTCATTTTCCTGCTTACAACAGGAGTTAGAATCTACTTACATATTCTCACTGTTCTGACACCTGGAAATAGCCCCATTTTACCTAAAAGACAAAATCTAAAAATCCAGCTTTTCAAGAAAGATCCATTCATTTAAACTCCTTAGAATCTTTAAACGCATATCCTGTTACAATATGCAGAGAGATACTCTTCCTTCTCAGATACATAAATATTCAAATAATTCTTCCAAATAACTTTATCACCTACGCCACACTGCAATCATAGGTATTACTGCCTGATTATTTTCGTGCACTACAGCTTTATTCTAGTCACAATGCAGACAGGTTTGACTAATGAATATTAACATATAAAAAAAATTCGTAAAAATGTTGCTAGAAGGAAATTGAAGGCAGTTGCACTACAAATTTATGCACTTTTTCAGCATGGTGAAAAAACCCCCTAAGTTCATTTCACATCTTCCTCTGAAGCTGTAGCCATCCTTGGTACAAAGGGCTCTGTAGGAGCATTAACGCCATTAAACACACATTGCATGGGAAGAGATCATCGGTTAATCAAAAAAGGAACACCCGACTTCTAATTATAGTAAAATTTCCATTTTTACTCAAGTATGTGGAAAACCTTTGTGCTGGAACACTCAGAGAAAGGCTCACTGCTTACAAAATGGATATGCTTGTATATTCAAACTTTTTGCTAAAATCTGAATGGAAAGATTTCAAGCACAGGCCATACTCTCTTTTCCTGGATAACAACACTCAAACTAGAACCCATCTGTGAAAATATGACTGCCATGCTATAAACATTCTTCCCTTGATTTGCAAAATAAATCCTTCATTAAAACATCACATGGAAAAATGACAAATGTGATTTCCTTGAACAATAAACAGTTGGCTGTGATACACAGATATTTCTGACTGTTCAGTCCATCTTTCTAATGAAATGTGGCAAAGGGAAATAATAAAATCAAAGCTATAATTCTCATCAAATGACAGTTATCTTCCTAGTCTTTATGAGCCAAAAATGCTCATTATGCGTTGCATTGCAAGGCCTATCCTAAAAACAAGTGTCCCCTAGCACTAAGTATTTATTCCTAGAGGTGACAGTCTTAATGCAGCAAGAAACCAAGAAGCTGAAAACCAATTACCCAAACATCTCATGCATAGTCCATTCCAAAACACATGTTTCTATAAAGCTCTTGAAAAATGCTTTCCCATGGAATCCCATCCCTTCCCCTTCATCTGTATCTAAATTAAGGTCTGGAAGCCATTTTGACTAAATCAGCCTGATGGTTTGGGAAGAAGCACTCAGGGCATTATCCTCCCCCTTCCTTCCCCTTTTTAAACAATGTGCGCAGTAGTATTAAAACAGAGTCCAAGAGGCAGGCTTGTTCTTGATTCTTTTCCTTTATAAAGAAATTTAATACTTGTAATTTATTACTGCTAAATCTCTTTTCCCCAATGTATTGTCCCATGCTGCTGAATAAGAATGCTTTTCAATTGTTCACATGGTTTCTTACTTCCCAATACAGTTTTATAAAAGAAAAATTACTAAGAAAATCCATTGTCAAAAATTTCCTTAATGCCAAAGCCACAATTACATATTACTGTGTGGCTGTATGAGACACCACATAGTAATTTATAAAAAACATTCAAAGAGATTTTTTTTTTTGTTTGCAAACCAACAGCATTCCTATAAATTTAGCAGAATTGCTTGAAACAGTCTTCTATCAAAGATTCATGGTGAAAATTATTTTTTTGTTTAAATATGATCTTGGAATTGTATTTTTAAAAATATTTATCTTATAGAAGTAACATTTTACCGTGCCACTGAAACAAATCTAAAACCATCACCTGAAAATAGAAATATGTCATTTTAATTGACAAAAACTTCATACATTCAAAACAAATTCACATTTATGAAGAAAATATAAATTTTAAACACTGATGCTACAAGTATTTATGCCTACATTTCATATCTAGCTCCATGAGGAACAGGGTATAACCCTATTCATTTAAGGATTAGGAAGGAAAGTGATCATTTGTTTGAATCAGGTTGCATCTTGGAAAGATCTCATTCAAAATCTCACCAATATAATTTTAAAAAAGAGAAGTGGTATTTAAAGTTTTTATTCTGAATTTAGAATCATAGTACATACAGGAAAACTGCACTCTGAGAATTTCACAATAATGACTACTTGAACAAGAAGCTCCCCTCCTCTCCTTGTAGCTATTTCACTTGAGATTCAAGGAATGCAACATTTGTTTCCCCAGTGCTTTTTTCTACTAATACAGAAATTGAGAGTCCAAAATTTCTACATAAGAGCAGTAAAAGACGGATGACAAAAGTGAAATAAAAATAAGAGAAGTAAGCAGTAAATTAGGAAGAAGGCAATTCCAATTTAGAAACAGCATTTGGAACCTGCAGACATATGACCAAAGACACACCAACAATGTATGCTATGTTTGAAAGAACATTTCCACTTTCATAGACACTTTAACTTGGCAGCATTACCTTTATCCAGTCTTGTAGCTTGTGCTAGCTTTTTCTGAGCTTTGCTTTTCAATTCCTGGAGGGGAATTGCAGCCAGTGCTTTTTGCTGAATAGAAGGATTCTCATACATCAACACAAGACCCTCAAATTTTGTCTGAAGTGTTTTCAAGATTTTTGCAGCCTGCAAAAGGATTTTCAATCACAAGATGATTTATGAATTTTCACCTTTGTGCAGAATAACCAAGATCTCCTATTTTAGTTTAAGTCAGTCATAATTCTATGTTCATATTTACATTATATATTTATTTACGGTGAAATGTTTATTTGCAAAGATATCAACAAGAACTGAAGACACCACCACTCAATCTGTAAAGCTAGTCTTGCTGTCTCTGAGCATTCTGAATGGTGTCTTGAGTGAAAAATCAATTAACTTAGGGAGAAAACTGCTTTTAAAGACACCTTTAATGGGAAAGTCTTTGACTTCTCTTCCCCACCTAATCTCCTCCTCCTTTCTTTTGGACTGTTTACCCAAAATCCACAAAAAGACATGCAATCGCTTCCATTTTCTGGACACTGCTA
Source organism: Melozone crissalis (assembly GCF_028551555.1). Taxonomy (NCBI): domain Eukaryota; kingdom Metazoa; phylum Chordata; class Aves; order Passeriformes; family Passerellidae; genus Melozone; species Melozone crissalis. Next base: position 39,768,289 of record NW_026535794.1, read on the forward strand.
CACTGGTTTGCAGAACTATATTATTGATGAATTCTGCTTATTATTTCTTATTCATGAATGTTGCTTGTCTGTCTCTACTTCCTTCTTTTATAGATCAGTTCTGGTAGAGGTTTATAGAGACAGCCCAGTAGCCAGCCACTGAACCACACAGTTTCAGGAGCAACTGGATAGAAGAACAAGGTTTCCTTCAGTCAGTTATCCTAAGTGTCACCTAGAGGCATGTTGCACACAGTAAGGTACAACATAGATACCAAAACTAACAGCTGAGGTTAATAATAATGAAGCTGGTAGCTGAGTAAACCATTTGTTCCCATTTAAAAGGGAACAATACAGAACGTGAAATGGGATTTTGAAAGTAAGAGTCTGGCATATTTTTGGGGGAAGCCTGTGGCACTGCTAAATTACCTTTTCTCTATTGTTACATCATGCTTCAGCCTTTAGCCTCGTTAGCTGCAATTTTAAGTTAATCAAAAATGCAATGCTTTCCTGAGAGGCTTGCAGCAAATGCAGTATCATACACCCAGGTGTGAGAATGCTTCAGAAGAAAACTTCTTTTAAAGGAGCACTCAAATTACAAGTGCTTGTTTTGATGCTGTTACAGTACTTCAGTATCAGTCCTTAATTTTCATAACTGCTAAAACAGAACAGAGCTTGTTTTGCTTTTCCTGGAGCTCATCAGCTGTAGGTAACTGGTTTAACATCATAAACTCCATTGTGTCCAGATTCATTTAATGCAAATTGAAAGGAAGAAATAAGGGACATTAGAGACTGCCAAAGGCCTTAAGACCTTCATGGTCCATCAGCTTCCTGAAAGGGTATGCAGGGATATTGCTCAGCACAACAGGAAGTCTCCCAGACTCTCTGACAACTTGGGTTTCTGATGCAAAACCATCGGTGTTACAGTAGTGCTTAATCTGCTTTATAAAAGCCACCGTATGAAGTGTTATGCAAACATTTAATCATAGAAGCCAGGTGAACCTTGCTGCAGTTCTAAGTTTGGATACACCTTTCCTCCTGTAATCACTATGCCATTCAGGAAGGGATCAGAATCCATCCACCAGAATTAACAACTAGCCATAGCTCTCCTTCTCCTAAGTCTCAAGGATATTTTATGACAAGAAATGCAGAAGAAAACAATGAGGCAAATTCATGGTGGGCTAGGTTCCTAGAACTGTGTATTTACGAATATTCCTCTGTTCTTTCAAATAATTTGCTTTTCCCTGCATTTACCAGGCCTCCCATGAATGACAGGTGAAACACACAGGCAAGAAAAAAATGCTTGCACTACAGACACAACTCTAAATCTCTCTGACATGTGTCAGCAGTGCATACAACAAAAACACAACTATAACTCTTCAGCATACTCACTGGAAAACAAATCCCCACTGCTGTGCAAGCAAAATGGCCAAGTCAGTGCCAGACTTCCTTCTAATCAATTCAGACTATAAAGACCAAATTCAGTGGCTCAGAGACCTATCAGTATAGTTCCCTGTAGAGATCAACTAAATAGAGCATTCTAACAGAGTGCAAACACTGCATTACTAACGCTTCTAAATAGTAGTAATTTTGGTCCCACCACCCAGGCATGGAAAATGAATAGTTTCAGAGAAATGGATCCACAACTCTGATGGCTAGTGTATGTTGGGGCAGAATAACTAGAAATTGGAAGGATTAACCTCAGAACACATTGTGTCAACATTGTGCAACATCGTTGTCACTGCAGGTTCAACTTAAAGCTTCCCTTACTAAGCAGTACAGCAGCAGCAAATCACTCTACAGGTTTCATAATCGCTTCCAACCACCACTGCAGAAGTGACTGAAACAGTAAAAATCTAGAAGCTGGTCAAAAAACCAACCCAGAAACCTCCAAACAAAGTAAAACAAATCCAGTCAGCATATTTTAGAGACAACTACTGCCATGCTAACATAATTAGATTAAATGTCTCAATACAACATGCCTACAACAGTGGTTTTCCCAAAAGACCTTTTGTGTGAGGATGGCTCATTCAGTGCTCTCTATCCCCAAAAGCCATCACTTCAAATAATGCTTTGCCATTTCTCATTCACTGACTTGGGTAGGCATTGGGAAGAAACAGTATGTCATGGTTCATATCCAACAATATACTGATAATATAATGTAAAACATGCAAATTGTGTTTAAGGATGCATGGCAAGTGAGCTTTTGGAAGGATTAATCTTACACCAACTTTGAGATTAAAGTGACACTGGTTCTAGGAGGAAAAACTCTTCAGAAAGTTAAACCAAAGCATCCTTAAAAGCTTCTATCAAGAGGTGTAACTTAGTTTTTCAAAGTTGTATGAGGTGGTGAGTCTTCTCCCATTAGGCCAGTTAACATCAGATGAAAGGACTCTGCTCTGCCTCGATCAGGAACTTCACCTCAACTTCTTGGACAAGGGAAACTTAGCCTAAATAACTATAAATTTGTCCTTGTTTGGCTAAATTTCCGTTTTTAATGACAGGCACATGTGAAAAAAGAAAGCCCTCCTCACAGGCTACACACAGAGATCATAATGCATGAACCAAGACAGCAACAATTATAAGCATTATGGTTATGCTCCTCTTCTGCCGGCACTCAAACACCAAACACAACCCTAGTTTTAGCTTCCCACTCTCCTCCTTGTTTTCCATCTTGCTGCTCCTTTTCAACACATATCAGCTTTTTTTCTTCATACTCCGATCAACAGAATATTCATGGACATCTTCAACAAAATCTCCTGCTAATATTCTGTTTATAGCACATTTCATGCTTAAATTGTATGTAAACTGAAGAAAACACTCAAAAACTTTCAGAAACCACTGGGGGAAAAATGCCTAGTCCAACCTTCTTAAACAAGATTAGCTATGTGGTCAGACCAAGCTGCTCTAGGCTTAACAATGTGCTTATTTGGAGTCTACTCATTTTCTCTGAGCATTTAACTGTCCTAACAGTAAATTCTTCTTCAATCTTTATATGCAAGACTAAGGAGCCTATGAAGTTTGCAGATTATAATTACCATTTCAAGAGATTGCACAAGTGATGTTTCTGGTCGCTGATGGGCAGGGGCAACAGGTCCTGAAGGGCGCTGTGCAGCTGTCTGAGTGCTGCTGACAGCTTCAGAGGATCCTGATCTGTGCATTTGGTTTGACTCATTCAGTCTGCTACTCCTCTCTCCAGCAATTAAGTCTCTGATTTTACGTAGCTGCTCAATTGAAGCTTCCTTAGGGAAAACCAGGTGAGTTTCTCCCTGAAATTTAGACAAGTGAATTCAGCAGTTAATGCACGTCTAAGCTGGTCAACGAGCTGTAACTTTAGCTGCAGAGTTTCCTGGAAGTTAGCATCCCAAGGCTTGGCAGGATTCAGCTTTTTAGATTAGGTCCCTTACAATAGAAACTTGAAGCCTCTCACAACTTCAGAAGCCTACTAGATAAAGAATCTAGAGTCAATCTAGAGAAACAGGGCTTATACCAACATGCTTCGGTTAGTAACTTATTTTGTGGAGCCATTCATGGGCTGTGCAGTTATGGTTTGGCACAGAAAGCAGCAACAACAGAAATGAACAATCAATGCTCAGTTCTCATGGTACAGTAATTAAATCCTAGTCAACACAGGAAGACATCCAATCTTGAGGGAACAAGCCCCTAGGACAGCATCTGCTGGAAATTCTCATACATAGTGGTATCTTATATGTTGAAGTTTTAACTTCTCAGATAGGCAATATTACTCTTATTACAACTGGTACCTGGGTTGATTTTTGGGTTTTATTTTGGACTGCAACATGATTACTGGTAGCATAACAAGAGATCAGTAATTATGACAGAATCAAGTATCTGTGCTTAACATAAAGGAACAGGTTACTAAAAACATGAGTAGCCTGAAGCATTCATCCTTTAACAGTTTCAGTTTCTACCACTGCAGCACTACTATTTATTAAGGTAATTTGTTTACCTACAGTTACTTGAGGTCACATATCACTGCAGATGGAGACTTGGTGTTAACACTTAAAAAAACCACAAAACTAAATGGAATGTATCAATCCCTTATCAAGCAGAAACAAAAGTAAGAACAATATAAGCCATGCAGTTGAAGACAAGCTTGTGAGCTCCAGCTTTGACTGACACAATAACCGCAAAACTGAGGCAACACACTCTCAGAGAACTGCCCCCACTGACACCACCCACCTCCTGGTTAAAATACACCATTCAAAGCCTCCTGAGCACCCGCATAAGAATAAATCAACAAACCATTTCTCCCTCTGCAGTCACCACTTCTTTCAGTAGACTTTTTCTTTTAATAAAAAAATTACAGTAGTAACTTTACCCAAAGAGAAGGAAGAGGTCTCATGACAGCTGAACCTAAGTAACATAATGTACATACCCATACAGTTTGTGGCCTCAAACAGACAAACTGAAGCAAAGCAAGAACTTTGCACCATTAAACAAGAGTTAGGTTTTCAGACCAGCTTTCCAGTAATTATAAATACTGCTTCTGGTTTAACAAGCTCTGGCAGTTTAAGTTCCACCAAGACAGGGACCACCTCAGAACACAAAGCAATCTTTGAAACGCATCCTTCTGATTGCAACAGAATCAAGATTCACGCAACACTATTTTAGGATAACATTTCATAACTTTTACAAATGGGCTTTGAAGGACTCATCCTCCTACTACTACTTGAACAGTCGGTCTATTGCCCTTCACTGCTGTCATGACAACACCAGTACTTGTGCAGCTGCGCTGTAAACTGGCTGAAAACATTTCTGTTTTCGTTTTGGAAGATTAAGTTTTCATCAGATCAGCTTCCCTTATCTAAATCACTACAGGGCCCTACTAATGGTAGGAACATGAAGAAGAGTAGGGCTTCTTAAATTTTTTTTCTCCCTTTAAAATGACAGTTTCAACACTCATTTATAATGTCTGATGTCCACCAAACATTTTTTATTACAAAGAGAAGGGGTTTCCACCCTGCTTCCCACCTCTTCCTTTGTGCCAGCATGGATATGTATCTAGCCATTCAGTAAACCAGCAGTGCCTGAGCAGCAAAACAAGAATCTTGTTATGCATTAGGTTAGCTCATCATTTTTCTGAAGCAGCCACATCTAAATTCTCTGCTGGTTAGCTACAGATATTTGTGGACAAGGACTGAAAGAAAACACCAACTGCCCTAAAATCTATTGCCTTGCAACTAAGAGAAATAGAAAAAAAATCCAATTTTCAATTTCAATATGTAAACAGATGAAGATACCTGAAGTTATTACATTATACTCACCTCTTGAAACCCCATCTCAAATAAACATTCAACAGCTCCTCTGACAGGCAACAACCTTGTAGAAAATGCTGGATTTCCAATCCGAATTAATCTGTATTTTTCCTCATAGGGATTCCTGAACAAATTGAAAGTTATAATTATATCTGCAAATGAAGGAGACACTTAAGAGCTGGGTAACAGCCCTATGAAAGATTTTTAGTTTAGTTTAGTTTCATTTACATCACTTAGGCAAAACCTACACAAAACTTTGACTTTATATATGTTTTTTTGTACTTAGTTCTGAGTTACCAACTGGCGCTAAAGTTTAGCTTGCAACTTATGCTCATGAATTCATGTTTTGTAGTGATACCCAAAAGGGCTAAGAGACAATTTCACATCCCCTTATAGGTGGTGCATTCCAATTGAACCTGCCAGATTAATGCTGGATGGCTTTGGCACCACCACGGAAGCTGTGCTAAACTGCCTGGTACTTGAGTGGAACGACTGTAGTCTCTGTACTATCTTTCAGTTCCCTTTCCTCTTTCAATTCCTTTAAAAACCTTTTTCTCTCGCCTCTTTCTTTAAAAGAAGCTAGCCCGGGACTCGCCATTCTCTGCCAGCAGCTTTAACAAGTGGTTGACGAGGCAGACCCAGCCAGGGAGGGGCAGCCCGTGCACCTGGAGCTGCCGGAGACACCAAGGTCAATCACACGAACTGCCGAGTACAGGCACCCGACAGAGCCACCTCGCAGAAACTCAGCTATAATTAACTCTCGGTACCAACCCTGCGAAGTCAGAAGCACAGGGCACACAAAAAAATATAATTTAAAAAATCAAAATGAAGTAAAAAATAAGTTTAAATCAAGTTGAATTACTTGCTGTGCATCCACTTGTTTTTAGGTAGTTCAATACCCACCTAAGGTGGAAAATCAGGAATAAGGCATCATCTTGTGGTTAATATACAAACTCCTAAACTTCCAAAACAAACCAATCAGCAATAAATAAAGAAACTGAAATCCAGAACACTACATCTCTGTTAATGTAAGCAACATTAATTTTAAAATAGCGACAAAACCACGCGAGACGCTTCTGAGCTCCGGTATTACACAACAGAACCGAAGGCGCCGCGCGGAGCCGGGGAGCGGCCGGCGGGACCTGCGGCACCGCCCGCGGACCGAGGGCGGCGACCCCGCTCACCGGAGGATGTTGTCAGCGTAAGTGAGGAGCAGCCGCGAGGCCTCCAGGAAGATCTCCCGCCTGTTCTGGCACAGCTCGCTCACGGCGGGGGAGCCCGGCGAGGACGAGAGCCGCAGGGCGGCCGCCATCGCTGCCCGCCCCCCGCGCCGCACCGCCCCGCCCCGCCCCTGCGCCAAGCGCATGCGCCGTGCGAGCCCCGAGGTGACAGCCGGGCAGCGCCGCCCGCCGCTGAGCGCATGCGCAGTAGGAGCGGTGGGGTCGCCGGCCGCAGCTTCCGCGCCCACAGCCGCGCTTTTGGGGATTTGGGGGGACCCTAAAGAGCCCCCCTTAAAGGGTTTAATCCTGACCCCGCACCCCCCTGGGCAGCGGGACCTCCCGGCCACACCGGGCCCTGTGTCCCGAAGCAGCTTCTTTCGCCCGGTGTACAAGGCCCCAATCCGCAGGTCGAGGTATTTGATTTATTTATAGATGGGCGCAGAAAGGAGTGCACAAGGCCAGCACGATGACTACCAAAATTTATCACTATTTATACATTCTAGCAAACAAAGGCATTCATGTTCATTAGATACAATTACACAGTTCTCTTATTAATAAACATGCTATCTTCTATTGGTTAAATTATTCCTTGACTTCTTAAGCTTGTGAAAAACGCCAATCACTTGTTTTTAAAATTTTAAAAGTTTAATAGTAATAAAATGGTTATAAAATAGTAATGCAATTAAAGTCATAATAATTTGGACAATTTGAATTAGGACAATATGAGACTATAGAAACAAAGCATTACGGACGTCCGGGTACATTTTTCTGAGCAGCATAAGCCCGAAAAAGGGTGCGCGTTAACAGAGGATTAACCCTTAAAAACAATAGCCTGTTGCATATTCATACATCTCATACATGATGCATAACTTCCATTCAAATACAAGATTCTGTCTGGTCACCATCAACTCCTTCCTCATAATCCTGACGGTGTCATTCTGCCCGAGCAAGGTGGGAAGAAGTTCGTTTCTCCTGATAATGGAGCAATAAATTCTCTTTCTCTGAAAGATTTAGGTGTCCTATGACTGCTATCTCAGTGTGAGTCCTTTCTTTAGAAAAAAAAGTATCCTACATAGCATAGTTTCTATTTTAACATTTTGTAATAACACTATATTTAACACACTACTTAAGAAAATTATTACAGCATTACTTTCTAACACAACACATGTAATATTCATTCTAATATTTGCGAAAAGCCAATCATAAAATACACATTTTTCCCATGCTGATTATCCAACATGCCCATTTTTTCTGTCTAGTCGATGGTTGCAAACTCCCCTTGCCAGAATTACCTTTTATCCAGTCAGAGCTGATCCCAGCACTGGTGCCGAGTTGGCTTTGCTAGTTTCTTCCTTATCTTGGGAGTTCTGCCAAATGTCCTTGCGTCCAATAAATTCCTCATTCTTTGTGCCCACTGACAGTGGTACATCCTTCTTCCCAAGCTTTGTAAACCTCCACCTCTTTGAGGTGTGATTTCACTGAAACATCTGCAGCCCTAAAAAAGCAATCTGCCAACAAGCAATTTGTCTTTCTAACACCTGCACATAACTCAGAGCTTGATTACATCTCCTTTCTGGTCGATTGGGCTTGAAAGTATACAAAGATCAAAGAACATAATTTCTTAAGACAATGTTTACCTATTCCATATTTTTGCAACATCGGGAGCCCCCTGGCAGGCAGTAACGTCATTAAGGACATAAATCCATTTTTGTAGTGCCCTGGTTTGACTGTACTGAGGGTGCCACACCTCCAGGTCCCCAGGGCTGCCTGAGCAGGAATGTCACTGCAGTGACTCGCCCTCAATGTGACATCTGCCCTGCACTGCCCACAGTCCGTCCCAGAGAGGCAAAAACCCCCCTGGTCTTCTTCTAGACGTCTGGTTTGTACTGCTACTGAAAGAGCTGTGATGAAGAACCTTGGGCACAAAGACCTGTGGAGATTTGCTTTACCAGGAATGCAGGTTTAAAGAGTTCCAAGCAAGAGAGGTCTTTAAAATTCAAGCTGCCTTCTGATTTTGTAGGTGATATTACACTGTGGCTCTGCTGCCTGCCTGTGACAGGTCCCTGCTCAGCTTCTCTGACTTTTTAAAATAGGGGCACATATCCCTCACAAAGGCTGAGATTTAACACAGGGCACTTCGCTTTTGCTGAGATTACATTCATTATTCTTACTAGCATAGTTAAAGTGTTACTAGTTCAGCCCTCAGGAACTGGTACCAAAGTAATAAAATTTTAATTTAAAATGATGCCATATTCCTTGGCTGCTACTTCAGCTTTTAATTTCCTTTCCATGTGTTTCATGTAGGCATGTGACTTTCAATGTTGGCTGCCTTAGGAAATACTATAGCAATTTACTAAATTGCTATACATGCATGCACATAAATACACAATGCATCTCAGTATGGCATTTGTAAACAATGCTTTGGAAGTGCTCATAGGCAAGCAGTGTGAAAAATTTAGAAAACCAAGTGCCAACTTCCAACAAATCGCTAACACATTAAATGCCCAAGGAATTTTATTTCTAAATTAAAACCAGATTCTTCATTTTTAAAAAGTGCACATATGTTTATTTTTTTATTTATTAAATATTACATTTATGTCCTTTTTGGCTTTTTTTTTTCCTTTTTCCTGCTGGTTTGGATTTTTAGGTAGCTGTGTTTGCAGCTAATAAACATTATTTTGTTGTGTGCCAGTAAGTTCATTTCAGTTTTCTTATTGCTGTTTACTGAAACTATATAGAGATATAACAAGCAAACTCACACTGTAACTAATTCATGTCTCTGTTGATGGGAGTTTGACAAATATTTATGCTCTGCCATGGTAGTCTGTCCAGGATAAGGAGAGACTTATTACTCCACCAGAGTTTGAAGGATTTTAGGGGGGTTTTGTTGTGGGGTTTTTTTTTTTTGTTTGTTTGTTTTTTTAACTCCTCCTTTGCGTGACTGAGACACGTGGCTTGGGAAGGAAATAATTTCACTGCCTTTCCTGGTTTCTGGACAATTCACACGATCGCGCTGCCCGCCCGCCCACAGCGGCGCCCGCGGGGCGGGGCCGGGCGGCAGGAAGCGCCGTGGACCGCGGGTCCGCGCGCTTCTCCTTCTTTCCCCCCTCGCCTGCAGAGTGGTGCGGCCTCGCCACCGTCGGAACAGGAGAGGGAGGCAGAGCGAACCATCGCCGGGCGGGGGGGACCGCGGCCCGCGGAGGTACCGCTGAGGGCTGGCGGAGGGAGGCGGGGGTTTTAGCCCGGGCCGGGGGGGGGGGGGGACGCCGCCCCCAGCGGGGCGGGCCTGGCCGGCAATGGCGGCGCTGGGCGGTGTGGGGGAGCTGGGGGTTGGCTCCTGGTTTACACATCAAAAGTAGTCATTGCCCTTGAAACACCTGGGGGTGTTCGCTAGCGCTTGTTCCCGGAGGAAATTATCCTGCGCCTGGTTTTCCCGCACAGCAGGTATCGGGCGGTGTTGGGTCTGACAGGACGGCTCGGCGCTGGCTGACGGCATTTCAGTAAAGGCTGCGTGAGGCTGCGGGACGAGCAGCCTTACAGAGCTCTGCAGTCATATTGTATATGCATATGGATATATGTACACTGATAAAATGTGCTGTCTTATACATTATTATATGCGTGTATAATAATATGTATAAAATACATTATCTTACACATTGTATATGGTATACAATATATATCATCTAGTGTATCTACAGAATATATGTAATTACATTATACTCTATAAATATGCATATAATATGACTACAGATGTGTTTTATGTTGTATATTATATATAAAATATTTATATATGTAACTTGTATTATATAATGCATACAATATTATGATATATCTTTTTATACATGAACACACACATGCTACCTCTTTTATAGAGTCTAGGCTAAATGATGTAAAAAACTGAAATGGCAAATTTGGGTCAGGATTTAAAAGAGACTCCCACAAAAATACTTTTTTAATAATTAAATTTAATCTTTGCATAAAATATGTATAAAATATAATATGTGATTGTTTACTATTTTTATTCCCTATCCCAATTGTTCTTGGCCAGGCTGGATGCTGGTCTCTGCTGCCTGGTCTAGTGAAAGGTGTCTGGACCCGTGGCAGGGATTGTTGGAATGGGATGATCTTTAAGGTCCCTTCCAACCCAGCCTTTCTGTGGTTCCATGACATTTTTTAGTAATGCTGCTGTGCACTTGTGCTGCCACAGGTCTGGGTATTTTAGCAGGAGTGCCCAGCAGCCCCTTATGATCTTCATACAGCTCTCTCCATTTTACTGAAGAGCTGGCGATGCCAACTTGCTCTTTGGACAAGGCAAAAAGCAGGCAACCTGTTGCAGCCTGTGTTGTACGTGTTGGCAGAGCTGTACTGCAGCCTCTGCCCTGCTCCAGCACGTCAGATGTGTGCAATCAGACTGGCTCTGGACTACGGCACAGTACAGCACCATCGCTGCTTGGCATAGTCCTCTGGTCCTTCCTCAAGTACTTGTTCTCGGCAGAGGCCTTCTGAGATCATTTGCTGTGCCTCTTGTGATGAGGGGTCTGGTCGTGTTGCCTGCAAGAGAGGTGGTGCTGTGTTCCACATCTTGCTCCATCTACTGGTGATACTGTCCCCTGACAGTGTAATAACCCAAGGCTGATTAAGGGTTGGTAGAGGTGGAAAGAGAAGGAGTCTTGTCCTAGATGTGTAATTACATTAGTAGCAGAACCAGGACAAGTTCATTGACTCCTCTTTGATGTTTCTAGACTGTTCTGCCAGACATGAAGGTTGAGATGATGATATCCTCAGCTTGGGACACACACTTTCTGGTGAACACACACTTTTTCCCTTAGAAGAGTGAAGATGTTAATGCTCATTGTTTCTGCCTCCAGTCAGCTGGTGGTTTCTCCAGAGGAAATTTTGCAACAAAACCAGAGTGCTTCACAGTCCACAGTGGTGCTGTCATATTCATCAGCAGCTTAAGCTAGAAGAGCTCACTAGAGGCATTCCCAAAGTGAACATTTCTTTGCCATTATCTGCCGTAACTCATACTATTCCTCATTACAGACACAGAAACTATATCCATTTCTTCAGGGTTGAGAACAGGCTGTCAAGTAAAAATCAGGTTATTAGTTTAATGTTCTTGAAATGTTTTCCACATTGTCTGCTTTTATTGTTGTGTTTCTCTTTCCCCACCCCCTCCACCCCGCTCCATTTACAGGAATGTGCTTGATTATTGCCACCATGTTCTCACAGTGCTCACGGGATCTGTTAAAGATTGCAAATCTTCATCTCCGGAGTCTGAGTTTAAATCTACATTTACAAAACCACAGAAGGGCTTTCAGCAAGTCACTGCCTGCATGTCGAAGGAAAGTAGTTGTTACAGGTATTGGCTTAGTGTCCCCTCTCGGTGTGGGGACTCAGTTTGTGTGGAGGCACCTTCTGGAAGGAGGCAGTGGGATTATATCACTGGATGGGGAAGAATATGCAGGCATCCCATGTAGAGTGGCTGCGTGTGTGCCAAGGGGAAACAAGGAGGGTGAGTTCAGTGAAGAAAGCTTTGTTTCGAAGTCAGAGATCAAATCCATGAGTTCTGCCACCGTGATGGCCATCAGTGCCGCAGAGCTTGCAATGAAGGACTCTGGCTGGTCTCCCCAGTCTGAACAGGATCGTTTAACTGCTGGTGTGGCAATTGGGATGGGAATGGTCCCACTGGAAGAAATTTCTGACACAGCTGCCTTATTTAGAACAAAGGGTTACAGTAAGGTCAGCCCTTTTTTTGTCCCGAAGATTTTGGTCAATATGGCAGCAGGCCATATCAGCATTAGATACCAACTGAAAGGGCCGAATCACGCTGTGTCGACCGCTTGTACCACAGGCGCACACGCAGTTGGAGACTCCTTTAGATTCATTGCTGCTGGTGATGCTGATGTCATGCTGGCTGGAGGGACTGAGGCTTGCATTAGTCCTTTGTCTTTGGCTGGATTCGCAAGGGCCCGGGCCCTCAGCACGAGTTTTAACTTGAGCCCTAAAACAGCGTGTCGACCCTTTGATTCGCAGAGGGAGGGGTTTGTAATGGGAGAGGGCGCTGCTGTGCTGGTCTTGGAAGAGCATGGACATGCCGTGCAGAGAGGTGCTAGGATCTATGCAGAAGTTTTGGGTTATGGACTGTCCGGTGATGCTTGCCACATAACAGCACCTAATCCTGAGGGAGACGGTGCATTCAGGTAAGAACTCTGTGTTGATTGTAATAACTACTTCATATGTTAATTGTAGTGGGTACATTTGTTTCTGTCACTGTATATTTTTCACAGAGAAGGGATGTTTCAATCTTGAATTAATGTTCCAAAAGCCTAAAAATCTGAAAAATGACAGAGCTTCAGGTAACATTGTGCCCCAATTCTCTTTTTGTAGTAGGAGGGTGAAGGCCAGTTCTCAGTAGAATCAACCTTTTTCCATAGAGTTATGAAAGCTTCCTCTGTGTGAAAACATTTTTCATTTGGTGCATACAGCTGTTCATATAAATAAGTCTCAATGGAAACCTCTTTTTAAGGTGTTTGTGGTGAGACAGAATCTTTTCAGGTTCTCCTTCACTCTTTCCATCAAGAAGATAGACCCCCACCCTCCTGCAAAAGCATGTTATTTGTTGCAAGAAATCTCAGGTGATGAAAGCTGTAGAGCACTTAGTAGATCTAGTTTGTTAGAATATTCAGTACTACATTCAGATGCAGCTAAGAGTGTTGGTGAAGGAGCATAGCAGAAATACACTTTAGTACTGTTTAGGGAGGTGGTAAAGCTTCATCAGTGTTTATCTCATCAAAACCAGTTCACAAGTAGATGATACTCATCTAATCATTATCATTGACCTAATTAAATTGTCAGCTAAATTACACGTGTAAGTTGGAGAGCTTCATGTAGGCTGAGTGCTATTGCTGGCACTGGAATCTCTAGTAAAGATTTAGTTTGCCTTATTCTGAATGTATGTGAGTATTTAATACCAAAATTCAATATATCACTGCACAAATAGATCAAACTTCTGCATGGTATTGTAAAGCTGTGTTTGCATCTTCATGAGGTTAGCAGATTTTTCTAGAACTGTAAATATACCGTGTTTCCATCGATGCTCTTTGATTCATATTTAATTGTTCTGCAGACTTAGGTGTGAGATGAGTAATCAGGAGTGTCTTATCTCATATTTTCAGACTTGTTTACCCTTGCGATGATATGGCAATATATTATAATAGAATTTTTGTGTATTTTGTGATTGCAGTAGCATATAAATTAAATTCACAGTAGGAAGAGTTCAGAATTAACCTGGGTGTCTCCAAAATGTTGAGCATTTCCACCCTTGAGATAAGATAATTCATTTTAATACTGTCTTCAAGCCAGTAATTTGTTACTGCAGTGGTATATGGATTAAATCTGGAATGTATGTGCTTATCTTACTTTCCTGTAGGAATTTTATTTGCCACATCAAAAAAATTCAGAGGAATATATTTTTTGCTATCTTCTAATAACTGCTTCTGTTGGAGGCCAATACATATGTTGGAATAAACCAGCAGGAAAGGAGAGGCAAAGCCAGATTCAGAATTGTGGATATAAGGAATATCCTACACAAGTAATCTGGTATCTCCTTAAGTGAATAAATTCATTGCAGATAATGTATTTAACTAAATTAATATATCTCATAGTTATCAGTAATCTCTTTTGCCTGAATATTGACTCAGTATCTAGTGACAGTGAGTGTCAGTGACTTCCACCCTAAACTGGATGCTTCTAAAGGTGTAAGGCTGTAGTAGAGACATTTAAATTTGTCCAGAAGCCTGTGCTATCTGTTTTTGAGCTTCCTTTTATTTCCTTTTTCTTCATAAATTTCAAAAGAGTCAGTGGTCTTTTGCTCAGAAGTACTTTGTTGTTATGTGCAAGGAGAGGTACCTGATTAATCTTCTTCGAGGGAAATCTATGAGAAATTGCAGAGTGGAGCTGTGTTGATCCTTCCACAGTTTTTATGAAAAACCAGGTTTTAAAGAGGTAGTCACAGTGCACAAGTCATCAGGAATCAAACTAAACATACCATACCAGGGGTTGGAGTGTGACTTTCAGTAAATTTCATTATAAAATGAAATATAGGGATTTGTGCTATCTCCTTGACATGAAGCTCATGTGGAGGATGGCTGCAGATGTTTTCTTTCATTTTCCAGTATTTTTGTTGGGGAGTGCATCTCTAAATTTTTGTAATAATATTGGTAGTTATTTCTCTCTCAAATGTTTTCAAATCTTACAGTGAAAAGGGTGTTTGATACATTAATGTAGAGACTGATTTTCATATATTTTTTCTTCTTTGTATTTTTTCTAGCTGTGGAATTTTTAACAGCAAGTCTGATTTTATAGTGGGCCTCATTTTTATTGTCTTTCTCTGGTACCTAATGTAGATGTTAATGTGCTTAGTTAGAGAAGTTAACCTCTTGTCATTTATATCTCTGCTAAAGCAGATTTTCACACTTGATAAACATTTTAAAAGAACCTATGCTTTTTCTTTTGGTTTGTACATTTGACAGAAATACTTTGGGCAAATCAGCATTCTGTTGTCTTCCTTTCCTTAGGTGCATGTCTGCAGCAATAAAGGATTCTGGGATCAAACCTGAAGATGTAACATATGTCAATGCACATGCAACTTCTACACCTCTAGGAGATGCTGCTGAGAATCAAGCAATCAAGAGACTTTTTAAAGATCACTCACGTAATATTGCAGTTTCCTCAACAAAAGGAGCAACAGGACATCTTCTGGGGGCTGCAGGAGCTATTGAAGCAGCTTTTACTGCACTGTCCTGCTACCATGGGATTTTGCCACCTACTCTAAACCTACAGAAAACAGAGGCAGAGTTTGATCTCAATTATGTTCCATTGACAGCTCAGGAGTGGAAGACGGACAAACGGCGTATAGCACTCACAAATTCATTTGGCTTTGGTGGCACTAATGCAACTTTGTGCTTTGCAAGTGTTTAACTTATGCTGTCAATGGTGTGAAAAAATTGCACCAATTATGATTTTCTGTACTGCTATCTCTGGTGTGTTCTGTAATATTTTCTCAGCTTTGAGAGTTGCTCATTTGATATATAAGAACTTTATTCACCCTGGTATTTACACCAATCATTCTTTTAGAAAGAGAGAACTTCTTTTACTCATTTTAATAAAAATAAAAAAATATCTATTCTTTGTGTGATGAAGTTTTTGTTCTTGACTAGAGCAGGTGACATAGTTAAACTATGTTAGAAAAGATTTTTCTATACATGGGACAAAGAAATTGTTTGGAATCTTTTGTACAAAAGAGAGGCTGGCTAACAAGCTAGGATGCCACACTTGACAAATTAACTGCATGGTAATACAAGGTTTATGACTGAGCTCTCCTTTGCTACCTACTCCATGTAGAATTCTGCCTTTTTTCTCATGGTGAGTTGTCTCAAATATCATATCCCCATATCCACAGAAATGATATTCAGGGGACAATAATATAGACAGACAGTAATAAGATTTCTGGCAGCGGTTCATTTTCTTTTCATCTTTATTCATTTCCATTTGTTGTGTTTCCTTGTTGGCCATGAGCTAACATTGAAGGATGCATACAGCATGGCCTGTACATCTTCCATGTGGCACAGGGATAGAATTAGTAGGTCATGCATGGCCTGTTGAGTTCTGAAATCTTGTACAAGCATAGTAAGGTAGATATCCAAGTATGGCACTAAAGATTTCAAAAATAGTTATACAGAAAGGAATAAGTATCTCAGGAAGTATCTGTTTTTTCTGCCAAAGTGGAAAAGTAGAACTAGCAAAATTTGTCAAATAAGGTTTCTTTTAGGAGAAAAAATTGTCTTCAAGAAATAAATCTGAGAGAACAGGAACAATAAACTATACCTAAAGCTAACATATTGATGAAGGTGTAGTTTTGCAAAGCAATAGTAAAGGACTTTGTCTATTCCTTCTGGCAGCAGCCAAGCATCTTAGCCAAATAGTGGCTTGATTGATAACGCATATGTGAGTGAAGTTTGATATTGCCATTGGTGGGTTAGCTCATTAAAAGAATTTTCACCAGTGTTCTTTTTGAAATTTTCAGTCTTAGCCTTTGACCTGTGTAAGTGGAGGCAAAGTAACTCCACTTAAACTAGATTTAAAATAAGTGACATAAAAGTAGCTGTGCTTGTAAGTAAATTTCATTCTGGAATGAGCTTACTAAAGGGCTATCATGAGGCTGAGCTGTACCCTAAAATCTCATTATTTATACAAATGGTCTGAGTGCTGATATTGAGCAGCATAATTTTTTGCATTTGCTCTCTTTACTGAATAGAAAGTAAAGAGGCTGTTGTGAAAAATGATTGGAGAATCATGTGTTGGAGAATGATTAAGATTATTTCAGAAGCTGACTTCATACAGAACAATGCAGCCCAGAACAGATTAATGAATAATAAGCTTGAAAGTAAAATGATATATTAGCAAAGGGAAAATGTGAAAGCATACAAGCAAGACAGAGTATGGATGGGAGTTTGCTGTCAGGGAAAATACCAACAAATCTCTTACCTTATGTTAATTAACAGTAGCAGTACAATGAATGAGAATCTGGATTGCATGCAATATAAAAGGCAAAATATAAAATTCAGAAATACCCTCTGCAAATTATGTGCAAAAGAAAATTGATTTAAAGAATTCAGACACCAGGTGAGAGTGAGCAGGAGGGTGGTGAATGTGGAGGAAATCATCCAGCAAGCTTCTTGTGGAGATGGTGTTTTTTCAGGTAGTTGTGATTCTGGGGAGAACAAGGAAATAGCGCTGTGTTATTGTGGACTGGAAGTACAGTCTAACTAAACTCACCCAGTCTTGTTACAGAGCTGCAGACCTGTAATTAATACTGTGACAGAGATTCCTCCTCTTCCCTCTGATAGCAGATCATGGCCCCAGGAGTGTTGGGTGCAGGCTGCAGTGTGCCAGCCATGAAAAGATAGATGATACTGTCATAGAGAAAAATAAAATAGAAACGGAAATGATTAAAAGATTTTTCTGTCTTCAGCCCACTGCAATTTAATCATCTGGTGCAGGTAACCTTTAAACCATGAAAGTTTTCTGACAATATTATTTTAGGTGTTTTGATTATGGATCATTTTAAGATGCCAAGATGCAGTAGTAGAGTACCCTGTAGGGCATCTGGATTTTTTTAAAAAAACCTAATAGAGCCCAAGTTTAACCCTTGACTATTTGAAATTTGTTTATAGAGTTTTCATTTTTATGTACTTTTTTTGAATCATCTCTTTTTCTCACATACCCTGCTGAGCTGATCAGGGACTTCTTACTGCTAATTACTACTTTATTATGGTAGCTGCAAACATAAAGGAAAAATAGATCTGTGTTGCTGAACTATTAAGTGAGCAAATTGACCAAAGTATTAAAACAATGCTCTCCCTTAAAATGCACTTTTCTTCTTCAATAATTGAGAGAGGTAAGTATCCAGAGTCTGGATTAAAAAAGCTTCCTATTTAGATGTACA
Organism: Melozone crissalis; assembly: GCF_028551555.1. NCBI lineage: Eukaryota > Metazoa > Chordata > Aves > Passeriformes > Passerellidae > Melozone > Melozone crissalis. The sequence continues at coordinate 39,786,273 of NW_026535794.1, forward strand.
AGTCTGGAGTTACTCACCATCTCATAAACAAATCTTGGAGATGCAGGTATAGTGTTTATTTCAAAGCCTACTTCTCAAGTGGTCCAACACTTGGGAAGAGTGTGAGAGTCAAAGGCTCCAGGCAGGATCAGAAAGTGGCTGAGACTGGAGATTGCCTGGTCCAGCCCCACTGCTCCAAGCAGGGCCATGTAGAGCAAGTTGCTCAAGGCCATGTCCTGCTGGGCTTTGACTATCTCCCAGGATGGAGACTCCACAACCTCTCTAGGCAACCTGTGCCAGTACTCATCACTCTCCCTGTAAGAAGTTTCTCACATTTAAATTTGTATTTAAATCTGTACCTAAATTTGTGCCCACTGCCTCTTACCCTTTCAGTGGACACTACTGAGAAGAGTCTGGCTCCATCTTCTTCCTTCCCCCATTTAATCATGTTGATAAGACCTCACTGGAACTTTGTCTCATCCAGGCCAAACAGTCCCAGCTCCCTTGTCCTTTCCTCCCATGTCAGATACTCCAGGTACTTTATCATCTTTGTGGCTCTTCACTGGATTTATTCCAGTATGAACACATTTCTCATGTACTGGGGAGCCCAGGACTGAACCCAACTCTGCAGATATGTCTCTGATGAGTAGGGGGGAAGGATCATCTCTCTTGAGCTGCTGCTGCTGCTTCTCTTCCTGATCCCCTCAATGATTTTGGTCTTCTTTACTACAAAGGCAACTGGTCCATGAGGACCACTGGACTTGTTTTGTCAAGCTACTTTCCAGCTGGTTAAAACATTGTTTAGATTTGAACCAAGGATCTTAACTTAAGCTAATATTTTTAGAAATAAATGCATTCGAAGCAAAAATTGGAATTATAGTAACTTATCTGAACTCATTTACTTAGAGGAACCTAATAAAAATATATGTTATAAAAAATGTAAACAGCATGTGCTTGCTGAAATCTTACACAGATCAAGCCGCTGCTCAGGGTTAATTACTGTCTGTCTCCGGAAACAGTTTTTTAAAATTATATGCCCAATTTCATTTCAGACTTCTGTAGCTTGTTCTGCAAGTGTAGAGAGCAAATATTCCTCATATTACTTTACTGCAGATCCCTTTAGTTCAGTGTGAAGAAGTTTTTTACTTAGGTATGCAGCATATTTTTTGCTAATTAATGAATTTATAATATAATGTCTTGCCAGTTCCTAAATTATTTCAAATTAAATCTAGTTAGAGTTTGAAAGAAGCCTGAGCAAAAGCTTATATTTTCAGTAAAAATGGGACTCATAGTTTACAAATATGATAATAAAAATCAACAGTAGTTATATATTGTAGTTATTTCAAGGCATACATGGTATTCTTTTGAACAAAAAGCTAACTAACACAATCTTTAGATGCAAGTCAGCATGATTTCCTGCTTACCAGCCTTTTTCTAGCATGGACACTTTGAGTGTACTTTGGATCATATTTCATGATTTCTCAAGCCATGAGTAGGTCTGGAGTGAGAAATGTGTACTATAAAACCATGGGTGTCTGAGGATCAGCCTTGTCCTGTCACCCTTCCCACCATGCCTGACAGGGCCATGGATGCGACATCCATTCAGCCAAGTCCCTCAGTGCTGTCAGTGTTTGGGGTGGCATCTTTGTAGGACCACTCTTTTGTGACCAAAAGGGGAATGGGAAAACAGGTGCTACAAAAACATCCAGAGAGTTTGCTCCCAGTTCTCTGTAACCTAATTTGTCTTTCTCTTTTTTTTTTTTTTTTTTTTTTTTTTTTTTTTGTTATTTATAGGTGGCCATTGAATCTTAGTATGTATTGTATAGGTGGCCTTTGAGCCACGGTAAAATCTATGTATTGTATAAGTGGCCTTGCCCCGATCCTAGTTGTTCTAAATGGGCTGCAGCTGTGATGTCCTTAACTGGATGGCAGCCATGGCTAATGAAGATAACTGGGATAAAAGGGGGTGGGTTGGTTGGTTAGGGAGAGCCTTGGAGGAGCCCTGACAAAGAAGCAGGAGCAACACTGCTGTGAAAAGCTGCTCATGAGAAAGCCACCTAGAAGGTATGGGGCTCTAGAGATAAGATAACAGCAGTTATTTATTTATTTATTAAAGGTGAGCTCTTGTTTGTTTTCTAAAGTTAGCAACAGTAATGAGGATGCAGGCAATTTTATCTCCTAAGCAAAATGTGCAATAGTTTCTGCTTGGGCAGTAGACACTACTCCAAATTTTGTAACAATGATGGTTAATTTTAGCTTGGTAGAAAGCCAATTTCCTAGCTGCAGTTATTGAACTGTAAAGAAATTTGCCGATATCAATTGCTTGTAGCCAGTGCCTCTGTCTAAGAAGAAAAATAATTTTAGTATGATAGCTAATAAACAGGTATATCAAACTGGTAGCATACAGGCTATTGCAGCCCAAGGCCTCCAACAAAATATAATAGGAATGAAGTGAAATAAAATTGCAATAAGAAGGATTGAAAAAAGACCCTATGCTCATGAAGGGCAGAAGAAATGCAAATGAGGAACTATAGTTGAAAAAGAGATGAATATTTTTTAATGTGTGTCTTGTAGTTCTCCTAGGGTGCCATAAAGCAGATCAGAGGCTAAATATCTGGACATCTGTGTGATAGTTAATATAATTTTGTGGTTTTCCTCTTTTTGCCATTGTCAGGATTTTGATGTTAAATGTTATCGCTCTAAGCAGTGGTGTTTCATGCCTAATGAACTGTTTCCTGGAGTTCAGAATACCATCAAACAGTCTCTGGGCTGAAAAAAGACATACAATATATTCTAGGAATTCATTTAAGAGTCAATTCTCCTGATGTTTTGAGTTTGATGGAAGAGAAGAAAGAAGGAGATGGATTGCTGACACTAAGCTTGATATGGAATATTTGTATACAATAAGCTCTGAAAGAGTGTCGGAAAGCAATAATTCTATCTGCAATTCAATTATTTTTATAGAAGTATTATAATTTCCTTTTATTCTCCTGATGACTTTTTTTCCCAAGGGTGGTATCTGGCCTAAGGAGGCTTACATATAGCTTGGTATCATATCTGCATTTATGGTGGATTTTTTTGGAATCACCGAGGAATGCTCAGGGAATTTCTTAGAGCAGTGGTGGCAATACTCTTGGCTCTTGAGAAAGTTGGATATAATTTGAATAGGAGAACTACCAGGCTCAGCCACTTCCATAATTGTTTCTGTTGGGACCAGACAAATTCTCCACACTTGGTGAACATCCTAAAGCCCTTGGATGTGTGCAGGGGGCCAGGGCAGTAAAATTGAGGTTGCACTTTTCTGGTCCTGATCTAACAAAACCCAATCTGCAACAAGCCCGGAGTGAATGAAGAGAAATGGAGAGATATAGAGCATAAGTAGGATAAAGAGATAAAGAGCAACACACCAAAAAGAGTCTCTGGAGCCAGGCTTGTCCCAACACTGCCCTTTAGCCATCCATTCCTTTCACATTAGAAATTACTTAGATCAATTAACTCACCCCAATGATAGGCTTGCCCTAGCTTTGTCTATTGGAACATCAATGGACAGAATTACTCCTCTTTTGGATGGAAAGTAAAGGCCAGAGCTGTGCATAGGTGGGTAAAACTGAGTCTGATCTACACCCTGTCACCCAAGTCATCCTTTGGTTTAAAAAAGAATAGTCTTAAGCATACCTTTAATCTAAGTGCTAGATGGGGGATGTTACTGATTTTCATTCTTTGTATCAGAACATAAGGGTGTTGCCTCTGTTTCCCTTTTTGGAAAAGAAAGAGAATAACAACCTTTGTCATGGATGCAAGTCAGGTTTTGTCAGTGCATTTTTTCACATTAATGTAGGCAAATTACTCATTGCACAAGCCCTTCTTAGCAGACTATGTGGGTGTGGAATTTATAGAAATAGATCTCACTGCATTTCTTCAATAACACAGAGGGAAGGATTCAGATGAATTTAGAATTAAAAAAAGTAAATAAAAAAAAAAGATAGCCAGAAGTTCTAAGAAAAGCAGATTACTGATACTGCTCATAAATTGTATAAGGAGTCAGAGCAATGAAGACAAGGAGTAGTAATTTTTCTATTCAAAGCTGTTTCAGAGACATTGTCTTTGTAATTCAGCAATATAAGGTGGAAAGAGAGTAGAGGACACCTTTGTTCTGTTTTAGGTAGCTGAAATGTGTGTGGAAGAGTGTTCAGAATAACAATTGGTGAAGCTCTTGAAAATAATGGAACATGCTCCCCTAGAGGCAACAGCAATATCCAACAAACTAGGTGAAGTTACCGCTGGATGCATTTGGGATTCTTGCCAATGTCATGCTTATAATAGGAGCGAATAATTTGGCCTTTATTCAATTAATTAGTCTTTGTTTCTCTTCTGACTGGCAATGATTGGTTGTGTTTTGCATGTGAGTGGCTTTCTGCTGGGAAATGGACTGACACAAAAGATTTCACTCCCAAGGGTCACCTTGCCTGAAATAATCATGCTTACTTAAAACCTTAGCTGTATTTACTATTTAGAGCCACAAATTTTGCAAGGCTTCTAGAAGGAACTAGTACCTGGTCGCTAGGTCACTGGGACATCCTCATTTCTGTACTGAATGATTTGTTCCTGGTCTGGAACAACACAGTTCTCTTTAGAAACAGATTAAAAAAGTAGCATTGCGGTTTGCACACTGTGAGCCAGGGTTTGCTGGCTGATAGCTAGGTTCATTTGCCAGCACACTGGTCTGTCCTGGAATGTCAGAGATTCCTGCACTGGGCCAAATTGATCTGTACCTCATGATGGATCACTTTAGGAAGAGGTGTGCTGTAGGATTTCTGGGAAGAATTTTAATACCTCTTCCACTTGTCTCCAGAGGAAACCTTAAAAATGCCCTGGTTAAAGAGTATGTGCGCGATCCTCTGGCCATACTCAGTGTTAACATGTTCCAGAGGCATTTCCACCATTAGTAAAAATCCATGAGGAAATGGACTCAGCTGGCTGTTTGTCTGTGACACTTAAAGGCCAAAAGATTGTGTCAGAACAGTCTGAATATTAAACATTTTAAACAATCATCAACTGTCAATCTTATGGGAAGAAATTGAATAGACCTTTGCTGCTTTGAAAAGCAACTACTTTTGCTCTGAGCACTACTGTTTGTCCATCTGTAATGAGTGATGCTGGGGGACCAGTGCAGAGCCATAAGAAACCACAGAAGAGCATCTTCTGAAACTGGGTAAAACTGGTGAGCCTCTATCTACCGAGAGCAGCCGCCCCTGGTCTCCAAACGTGCATCAAACTCACTTAGGCTTGGCTGGTTAGCCTCAAGATGAAGCTTAGGGTTTGGCCGAGGGCATGTCCATGCGAGGAGCAGTTTTGCAGCAAGACCTCTTTCCTCCGCCTCGGCAGCGGGACCCTTTTCCGCGGCACCATCCCGCGTTGGGGCCGGCCGAGCGGGGAGGCTGGCGGGAGGAGCGGGGTGAGCGCACGGTGGCAGCAAAATCCCAGTTTTCCCGGAGCTCGGGCTGCCGCCGCAGCGCCCGGCGCCCCTGGAGGCACGGAACGCTTGGGATGGCAGGGACTGCTAAAGGTCACCTTGCCCGGTGCCCTGCGGAGAGCAGGGACACCGCCCACCAGGCCAGATTGCTCAGTCGCTGCTTTCCTTCTCAAACCGCCGCTGCTCGCAAAGGGAAAGAGCAGAGCGCAGGAGAAAGATTAACTTTATGAAGGAAAAACAAAGGCCGGATGAGATGTGTTTAGTCTGAGTTCCTCTGTGTGAATTAAACTCGAGTTTGCACTGACTTACTGAAGGGTGCAGACTTTGAGGGGGTCAGCATCTCTCTAAAGCCTTGAGGGGGTCAGCATCTCTCTAAAGGCACTAGAAGCACAGGCAGAGCAGTGAAGAGGGGAAATGATTCCATGTTTCCTAAGCAGCATACTGTGCACTTGCTGAAAGGAAGGAAATACGAGACTAAAGAAATTGTTTAAATATGCTGTAGTGCTTGGATGTCTCTGCTGATGCAGAGAGGGCAAGAGAGGTTCCTGTTGCTGTTGACTCTAGCCCTGAAGGAACCATAAAGTTTGAAAATAAAAGTATGTTGGACATAATTCAATAATTGCTGTGATTCACTCTTCTTGTTTTGGAGCTTCTTCATGAGTGCTTTAGGACTACTTATTTCCCATTATAAATTGCAAATTAATTGAGACAACCTAAGAATCCCTTTACTTCACTGGAAATTGAATGTGTTTCAGACATTGTCCCTGCTCTTGTTACTTTTCTCCTCTGGCTTCATCTATTGACACCTCTATTCTGTGTGGCATGGCCTACAAGACTGAAAGGAAGATTCTCCTGGGAACTGTTTCAAAATTCCTAAATTGCATTCATAAGCAAGTGATAATGTTTATTGTGTAGCTCTTGTTTAGAGGAAATAGGAAAGGGAAGATTTTTTTAAAAAGAACATAAAGACAGTGATTGCTTCTTCCTCATGCTTCTCTGTAATGGATCAGGGAAAATACACCTAAAAAGTTTCAGGGATTTGGTTCCAAAGATACTCTAGGCATTTGAAGTTGAATTCCAGAACTGGTCTGGCAGAGGGAGGTCCTTACTTCCATGGTTTCTTTAGTGCAAGTGCCAGGCCCCAGGGCTGAGGGCCTCAGGGCTGGCGCAGTGGGGGCTGCCCGCTCCTGCTGTGGGGAAAGGCTCTGGGAGGACTGACCCCTGAATCCCTGGAGGAGCTGCTTTTGCCTGAGGCCGCAGTACAAGGCCAAATCCCAGGTCCTTCACTTGAGTCACAGCAACCCCAGGCAGTGCTACAGGCTTGGGGAAGAGCAGCTGGAAAACTGCCTGTTGGAAAAGGACCTGGGAGTGCTGGTGACAGCAGCTGAACATGAGCCAGCATGTGCCCAGAGAGCCAAGTAGTCCCATGGCATCCTGGCCTGTAAAAGAAATAGTGTGGCCAGCAGGGCATGGGCAGTGATTGTCCCCCTGTGCTCGGCACTGGTGAGCCAACACCTCAAATCCTGTGTTCAGTTTTGGGGCCCTCACTACAAGAAAGACGCTGAGGGGCTGGAGCGTGTCCAGAGAAGGGCAATGAGCTGATGAAGGGTCTGGAGCACAAGTCCTGTGAGGAGTGTCTGAGGGAACTGGAGAAAAGGAGGAGGCTCAGGGAAGACTTTATTGCTCTCTGTGACTGTGTGACAGGATTTGGAGCAAGGTGCAGCCTCTTCTCCCAGGTAACAAGTGAGAAATGGCCTTGAGTTACCCCAGGGGAGATTTAGATTGGATAGGAATATTTTTTTCATGGAAAGGGTTGTCAAGCATTGGAATAGGCTGCCCAGGGGAGCGTTAGAACCACCATTCCTAGAGGTATTTAAAATATATATGGATGTGGCACTTGAGGACACAGTTTAGTTGTGGATTTGGCAGTGCTGGATTAGCAGTTGGACTGGATGATCTTAGAGATCTTTTCCAACATAAACTATTCTACCTTTCTATGAATATCCCCAGGCTGACTCACAGTTATCTAAGATGGTGCTTTTTGAACAACCAGTGAACTCTAGGAATGATAGGGAGGTCAGCTTCACAAGGCTTTCAGCTCCTTTCCTGACTTTGTTGCTTAAAATCTGCCTACCCTAAATTGCAAAACTGCTCCTGCCTTCAGCAGGAATAAGGCTGTCAGTCTGCTCAAGAGCTCCAGTGATCTAAGAAACCTGCCTGTTGCTGTAGGTGTGCTTGCACAGTGACTTGCATATCTCAGATTAAAAAAAATCAATCTGTTGAGAGAGCAAAGTGGGGTTTTTCTCTTTGATTCATGGAGCATATAACCCAAACCAATCTCCTCTCAGCTAATGTAAGAGGCCATACATCTAGGACACAATGGTGTCTTTTTATTGACTCTAAACACTAACCAACCCTTTGCACAGCCATGCATATGCTTATGTGTGTGCCAGGACCCTGTGAGTACCTGTAGGCTGTAATTGCCCTGAGGGCCCTCAGCTGTGACCCCCACACACTCTGTCCACTGCACAGGAGCCTATTTAAGCTCAGATCCAGCACCTGGGCTCACTCTGTATTCTATGAGTTATCTGTGTGCTCAATTGCAGCCCCCTGCTCTCCCTGATATGCTGTATGTACATCCTGCATTGGTGGCAATTCCCAGTTAATTTCCTAACCTTTGGCTGAGGATCACCAGATGGTTGATGGGTTCTGTTGCTGTTTATAAAAGGTGGCAGATCTATTAATGGAGATTATCAAACTCTTGCCAAGAGGGGGCTGACTTCAATGTAAAGGTAAATCAAATCAATTAAAATAATAGTTTTATGTTGTTTGCAATTTTAAAATATCCTGACAAAATATGAGAAGAGCTGGTCTTAGCATTATGTGTTAGTGTCTTTAGATAAGCCACATCTAAGGAAAGTATTAGTACTTGTGTCAGTTTCTGCATTTCGTTAAAAGTGTAAATTAATTTAGGTTAGTACCAAAGGACCCAGAAGGTCAGGACCACTGTGTTAGGTGCTGAACATGTATTCCTTTTCCCAAAATCTAAACAAATGGACTGAAAATGGAGCCATTCAGAAGATGAGGTAGTGTTGGCCCTAACTGTGCTATTGAGTCTTTTCAAAGCCATTGATTCTCCAACTCAAACAAAATGTCAGCAGGATCCTCATATTTTCTGTGTTCTACCCTGACAGGTTAGAATGAAATTTAGGCTGCAGGCTGCTCCTCACCAAGAGCACCTTAGGATATTTGATCCTTTGTTTTTTGCTGGTGCTTTGGCTCTAAAGTTATAGACAGCTTGGAAATATATGTTCCGCTGAGTCTCTGGGGTTAGTTACTCATCTGTAGGCTTTTCCATCATTTTGAAATATGCAGGGTATGGGTTAGGAAGTAAACAGAGAAATAAATTGTTCATTCCCAGCATTTGTTTGAACAGAAACATGCTATCTATAACAGATGGAGGGTTCCAAGATTATTCTAGTGATAGATTCTCTTCTCTTTGCTTATTAGTAAGCAGTTAAATAAATTATTTGCTAGCTATACAAGTCAGGAATACTTACTTGATGAAGTAAACAGCATTAACTTGTCTGTTCTGATGGAAGGGGCCAGGGAAATAAAGAAAGTGAAGGAGATTTAGACCAAGGTGTGGAGAACTGAACGAAGTAATGATTAAATAGGCATCCTAACAGTAGAATATGAAAAACAATTAAATTCCTTTGAACTGCTTTTTGTTTATGATCTATTGGTGTCTTTGATATATTTTTCTCTTAAAATGCTTCTGTGCTTTGTGATAGCTGGGCTGCTACTGAGAGAAAACATACCAGCAAGTACTGAAGAAAAACTTGTGTTTGTCACATTTCCACTATTTTGCTGCATATCTGTTGTTTTTGTAAACACTTGTTTCATGAGATTCAGAAGAGTTTTCATTGGCTTTTGGAAGGTGTGTTTTAACAAGAAACGTGTTGAAAGGGAAGTTTTACTGACTGGCCCTTTTAAAAGGGGAGTCAGACACACAGAAGAACACCAGAAGCCAAATATCTTGGGCAAAGCAAAGGGAGTTAGTGAAGCACAATATTAGCGGAGAATAAGTGGAAGGCTGAATTGTTCCAGGTCTTGAAAACTAGAACTGGAATACATTTCAAATGACAGAGTGGATTATCTGTTCAGGAGGCTTCTGCCATCCTTATTCTTATGAAAAGCTGGCAGTATATTAATTACCTCTACAGCCTTCCTGGAGATGGCATGTTAAGCTTAAGCCAGTCCCTGTCAGTGCCTTAGTGGATATCCTACACCTGAACTTCAGCTGTATGGTCTCTTTCTGGACTTATCTACTGCCCTGTTACTTATGAGACAAACTCACCATTTCTTTTTGAGCTTGGTTATAATTGCATTTAGCAGCTGCTTAGTTAAGCAAGAGGCTGATACACCTTGGTTTGTCTCCTTCCCCTGCAAAGCTGTGTCCCAAACAGGTGAGAGATGTTCATTGCTTGGGGTCCAGCTCTGTTCGTGGCTAGACAATGTCGGTGTGTTCTTGCAGAATTTGCTCTTGCTCACAACTTCTTGTTCAGTAATCTACACTACTCATGGCAAGGATATATGGAGGTTTTGAAGGACCTAGAAACCTTCATAAAATTCTTAACACCATAATTACAGGTGAATTCTCCCTCAGTGCTTAGTTGTTCCTTGGCACTATTTACAATATTTCAAGTTGTCTCTTATTCTTCCACTTCTCTGGTTATTTTTTATCTTGATCTAATCACCAGGCATGTTGTCATGAACTTAGTTCTTTCAGATTTTCCTTTCAGCCTCATCTGTGTTTTGGAGTAATTAACAATAGCAACAATAAATAACAATCGCCACTTTTTTCCATGTGCTTTTTTGTGCTTTTCAAAATACTTATATTTAATCTCCAGAGGAGTTTTCTGCTATAAGAATCCTGAACTTTTGCTTCAAAGTTTTCATATTCTGTTTTTTCTTTAAAAAAAGTAATCTTGAGCATTTTATTTGGTGGTTAGGTTTATTCCAAGCAGACTCAGGCTGTGCCAAAAAGTCAAGTACTTGAGTACTAATCTCAAACCGGTGTCGGAGGGCCTAATAGCGTTGCATCAGTATCACACTGCACTGAAACATGGGGAATGGTTCAGAACACAAGGAATTTTATCATATCTCCTACCTTTCCCAGCCATGTAATGCTTTTTGATACCAATAAATTATTTGACATTGTCACTGGGGGCTTTTTTGTATTAATGCAGACTAGGGCTATCTTCCAGTGTGCTGTTTCCATTAAGGTTGGGATACCTGATAAAAAGGTAAGTAATGTCATGTACAGAGAGAGAGTAAATGTCATGTACAGGAAGCTTTGGATATGCTGGTCTGAGAGAGCAAAAGGAAATGTGTATTTGTCTGAAGCTGAAAATCAGGAGGCTAAATTTTTAAGTACATGTTCTGTGGGAAGGTGTTTGTGTGAAGCATAATATTTGGATGGGGGCTCTGGAATATTTCTGTGTGAATTAAGAACATGTCTGAGCTGCTAATATTAAAGGCATTTTGATGGCTCAAGTTCAAGATGAAATAGGAACATGAGCAATGACTTGAGAATTGGGCTATAGGTTAGGAATTATCCTCAGGGAATTGCTCCAGAAAAGGTTTGGTGATAAAAAACCCAACCCTCAAACCAACAAAAACCTCAAATACTGGCAATGGTTCTTTAGCCATTCTCCTTTCTAATCTGTCAAGGTTTCTAGAAGTTTTCACTTTGGAATGTGCATTAGAAATGAAGCCCAAAGAGATGGAACTTCATCCAAACTTATTTTATCTGTGTTCTTTGTAATGATTGATAATAACACTTTTAAAAAATATTCATATAGGATCAAGCTGCTAACTTTCTGAAAAGACATTGATATCTCTACCAGTGCTGCATTTTCTTGTGTTCAGGCTCAGACCACAAGTAAAAATGTGAATTACAAGAAAGGTTTTTCAGTGTTCAAGATCAAACAGACAAAGAGGTCTGTTTCTTATGAGTAGTCTGGGGGGGGGGGGGGGGGGAGGAGGGAAAAGAGATGGAATACAGAAGGGCATTGTAGAAGTAAGCCATCCAGTTTGTAATTTTGGAGGAAAAAAGCAGGCTTCAGAGTCCCTCAGAAGTGTTTTAGAGCAGGGTGCTCCCAGAGCTAGGACTGAAGTGATGGCTTAATGGAATCAAAAAGCAAGTCTATCTTTTCTTGTTTTCCTATTTTTAATGTCAGTGGTGCTTTGTGCCATGCACCATGCATGTGAATGAAATGTATGTTTACTGAAATGACTACAAGAAGGCACAGCTTTGCTAAAGGGAAAGCTTTAAAGGGAGTGATCAGTGCTTTTTATTCCATGTGGTAAAGCCCAAAATACATTAAACCCTCCTTTTCAGTCTGCATGTGTATTAGCTTCCTTTGAACTTCAGATATTCTTAGCTGCATTACATGCATGAGAATGAATCTGCATATTATGCAACAGGTTTAAATTTAGCAAGGCATGTTAGGAGGCATAAATTTCCCACAGACCCATGCAGCTCTGGATCTGCCAAATTGACATTAATAGCTGCCAATTATTGCACAAAGAGATGCTGCTTGTTCAAAAAGAGAGAAAAAAGGGCAAAATTTGGAGTGAGATCCTAGACCCACTGATATCAGTGGGAGTTCTGCTACTGGGGATTTTAAAAGCTGATGCTACTCTTCTATCAATTTTTAACAGGCAATTAAATAGAGACGATATTTATCTACCAAGATTTAATGTCAAATGCTTAATGTTACGCTTTTTCTGTGTGCAGTAGATGAAGTATTTTCTGCCTTTAACAGGCTTACCTGAAAAAATAAAGCAAAATCTGTTTTATATTAAATGTGTTCACTTTCCATAATTTAAAAAGAATAAAGAAGAGAAAGAACAGAGAAAATCAATATAAGGCCACAGAAGCTCAAAAGCTAGGATTATAAAAATGACACAGAATCAGATGAATCGTTACCCCTGTCTCCAATAGTGCCTAGTCCCTTCTTACTTTTTAAATGGGTTTTATTTGATTTTTCAAACTGTGCATAAAATCCTGGTAAAGTTCTCACTGCATTCAAATGTGTCAGCATTTCCATACTGTGATTTGTGATATTGCACTTGGTGTGTTGTGCAGTAACTGGAAACACTGGATTAATTAAAAGCAGCAAATGTACACTAATACTGGGGAAATATTTTAAATCTGAGTGCCTGGCATTTAGTTTCTACAAAACCGAAATAATCAATATGAAAATGTTGGGAGGCTGAATTGTTGATTTTTTCTGAGAAAATATGTTGAACCCATATGCAAGTCTGTCTGCCTGAAATGCTGTGGTACACTGTGAAAAGCCACATCCATCCTCTTCGGAGTGTTCTGGCCTCCCTGTGCAAAATAAGGCTGTGCTTTGTCCCATGTTTGGGTGTTCTGTGTATCACAGAAGTGTTGTGACTGAAGCAGTCTGGTGGGGAGGTCAAAGCTGTGAAGGACCCATAATTAGCCCCATACCCCTGGAGGCTTCACATAAAATGGAAGCATTTCAGGCTTGAGCTCCAGCATGTTTTGACACCCTGAGGTTTGAAGGGAGGGAGGGGACAATTTCGCATCCAATAAAAGTTGCAGGTACTGCAGCATCTGTCCTGAGATGGAAATACTGTTCATGGGTAAGAGTTTCCTAATGGAAAAGATATTCCAATTTCTGATCACATCAGTATTTTATCATTTTTTCAAGAAAAATAATTTTTCTTTGGATTAAAACTAAAACAATGCCTTCGAGCATATCCCATGTGAATGAAACAATATTTCTGGTTAGGTTTTATGTAAGCCAAGCAAATGTAATGTTGGATTACTCCTTTGCTATCTTTTGGTGCTAAGCATTGGTGAAAGAACTAGAGAAAGTCTGTCTGCTTGTCCTTTCTGATTCCTTATAAACAGATTACATCTGCATTGGGCTTTAGGCACTCTGGCTCAATAGATGCTGCTTTGACCTTGTTGCATGAGTTCCATCCTGCTCTGTCTTCTCTTGCCTGGCAATGCCTTACCGCACTTTGCTCCAAATTTACTAGCCCGCTCTCTGTGCCTGTGAGATATTCCTTCTGGTTCACAAGTAAGCATGGAAAAAATATATTTGATGAAACATTCCATATGATCCCAAGCTGATTGGATGCTTGTGGATCCTGTTGCGTGTCCAGCCTTGCTGGAGTTTTCAAAATTTTGAGCTATGAGTCTTATATGGTCATTTTACTGGTTGTTTTTTCTCATTCTTCTGGCTTCTGCTAAATTGAAATGAGCAGATTTCCAGGATAATTCTAAAGAAAATGTAAATTTCAGTTCAGCTTCTTCACTAGCCCACTCTTACCTTTCTTTATCATCTTGAATAACTCACTTGGTTTTGTGCTGATATATTTTATAGGCTTTTAAAGAGCTAGGTGGAGATTTTTAAGGATCTGGGAGAAGAACATGCTTTTTAATAGAACCTGGATACTTCCAAGCATTTCTAATAACTTTGGCTATATTTTTTGGGGTGGAGGTGATTGGTGGAGGGAAAGATGTTATTTAATTTTAATTTTTCTGGAAGATATGGTGCTTGTGACACTGCACTAAGATTTGGAGATGCAGTTTATCTCCCAGCTCTCAACTGGAATTAACCTTTTGCTTCTCCAAAAGTCTGCTTTGAATCAGACAGTGCAGAAACTAGACTGGATCTTTAAGACCTCAGACTATGGCCCTCACCTTCAGTGTGCTTACAGAAGCTCCTCATTCTAATCTAGACAAGTCTGCTATACATTTTGAGTTTCAATCTGAAAGCAGACTTATGCTTGTCCTTTAAAAAATTCTTTCAGAGTTTTGGTTTTGACTTGAATAAAACAGAAATAAGTCTCTAAATTTTGAAAGGTGTTGCACGAGGAACTGCCTTTCCCTCATGTTTCTACTTTCATGCAGGATGTAAAGATGAGCTATTAGCCTTGAACAACACTGTTGCACACATCAGAAAGTTCAGTAGACAGGTGTGAAGTGTATTTGACAGTCATCTCATTAACACAGAATTAAATCCATTGGTTGCTCTCTGATGGGTAAAGTTTGCTGTGCATGTGCATTAGTTTTGTTTTCAGGGAAAGGTTACCTAATCTCTAGAGTATATCCTCGAAATACAGTGCATGCCTATGTGAAACTTAAATAACCAATGATTGAAAATTTTTGGTTTGTGAGCAGTGATTGGAAAATGTATTCTCTGTCAATTTGTTTCTATTTTCAGAAAGCTGTCAAATATCAGACTTGTAGATCCCATCAGCTTTCTCAACTTCATGCTGTGCTATTTGGTTTTATTTCTAATAGGAATTGGAAAGTCTTGTGAATCACTGGAGTTAGAGATTAAGGATCTGGTTTTCAGACAGTGGGGGTCTGACTGCATTTTAATGATCATTTCACTTGAGATAGATGCTGTTTTCACAAGTGTGGTAGTTTCCAGTTAGAGGAGCTCCAAGCAAAAAAATTTGATTATGTAGGAACTGAAACATCTCTGTGCCATAATCTCAGCCTTTTAAGTATCTACTTGTTCTTTGGATAGCTGGTGACTAGCTTTGTAGTCACATTCCAAGCTCCAGGGGAAGGGGGATGGCAGGGGTTTAAGCACTCTCTCCTTTCCTGAGCAACAGATCAGATTTGTGCTTCAGACAAGTTCATTTTCTCCTGAGTATCCCCGTTTGCCTCTGAGTGGGCAGGCAGGCACATAAAGCAGTGGTGGAGTGTGAAATGCCAGCAGCTGTGTATGAGTCTGCTCCCTGGAGCAGCACCACTTGTGCCACGTCAGGGTGATTCAGATGCTCCTGAAAATGATTGATTTTTCTGTATTACAAAGCAATCATACTTCCTCAGAAGGGTGGTAGAGACGTCTACTTTGTTCCAGAGGTTTGCCTCAATTATTTCTTTGTAGTTAGGAGCAGACATTGTATAGTATAACCCTACCTGGCATACCATTTTTCCTGGCCAAAGTGCTGACTGAAAATCTACTTTGATTTAGTTACAATATGGAGTGATTTTTTTAAAGTTTTCCTTGGCAAACTGAAAGATCTGAGGGTGGATGAGTCATCTTATTTGCCTGAGATGCATGTTTTATTGTAGGAAATTAACATCTCCTTTTTAAGGAAAATGTGGACATTTGGAAAGCTAAAGAGTAATTCTGCTTTTCTTAGAGCAGAGACTTTAATGAACTTGGGTCTTTACTGTGAGGAAATAATCCCATTTTATGGGATCTGTTCAAGTTTGGAGTAATCAAATGAACATTCTTGGAGCAAAAGCAAGAATAACTACCACTTCCATGTAGCAGAGCCTATGGTGAGGAACTGTCAGGTACTGGGTTTTCCTCATGGAATTCTTAGCATGATGGAATTTGGTGACTAGAATATGAAAACCTTTTAGTGTAGCATGGAAGATGGTGGAAAGAAAATTAAATATGCATGTAGTGAGATGCTTTTCTGTTGTACTGAACACAAGGAAATCAGAACTGGTGAAACACACAAACAGTATGAAAGAGTGGTTTCATTTAATTTTTGTATTTCAAATTAATTAGCATGTAAATGTACTTGCTCTCTTTATAGGAAGACCCACTCTAGGGTCTGCAAAATTGGTCTCTAAAAATGGAAATATTTTCAGAATTAAACTACGCATTAGAAGTTCCTTTTGCACACACAACATAAACTCCTGCAATTACGAGGTTATATATGAGTTAGTTCATTTTGTAATTTTAATCCTTTAATATGTGGACTATATGATGCTTTTTTAGGACAGATTAATTTCATCTCAGTTTAGTTGCTTACCAATTAGGCATGTAGCTTAAACCTGATGTCTGACTGTTGTCTTGAGTGAAAGGGGAAATAGGAGCTCTGGATGGTTATTCTTCCTGCTCATCTCAGAAGACTATCTTGGGATGATATGAGCTACTGCTGGAGATGCCTGCATCTCTTCAGCAAGAGCAGAGTCTACCTGATTACATTAGAGTGGACTTCTGTACTGCTAAATTTAGGTGGGATATATCTTGCCTTTAATGGGCAGCTGCTCAATGTTGTTTTACTGCCTCAGTGTTCAGTATGCAGTGTGGGTCTTTACTGCCATGGTGGATAACATCCTGTTCAAACCCAGCTGTGAAGAAAGAAGCAATGATTTCCTCTGACCTTTCCTACAGCATTTGTCACTCTTTTATCTGTGTGTTTCACAAACATTATTCTTATATCCACCTTGAGACATACTGAGGTTCTATAACCCTCATTTTAAAGGCAAACTTCAGTTTTGGCATTTCCTTGAGTTTTGAATATCTGACTTTGCTGCTTCAATAGTGTACCTTAGTAACTTTTCTTTAATCAAAGATAAAGCTAGCCATGACAATCTGGTGATAATGCAGAGTTGTGTATTTCCAACTCCCTTTTAGAAGGTTTCTGCTTGGCAGGGAAGACATCCTCAAACCTCCCCCTTATTGATGTAGCCCTAAAAGAAATGCTTGCAGTTTGGTGGCAGAGATCTCTTAACTCATGGAGGCCAGGTCACAGGTGTCCCTGAAAATGTGATTACCTCTTGTTTCTCACTTTCATCTGGGTTTTCTGTAGTAATCAAAACATTTCAGGGTAAAAGATGTCATTCTAATATGCAAAAATTTTACTACTGATAACAAAGTTGTGAGCATGCATTCAATGCTGAATTTTCCTAGCTTCTCGTGGAGAAGTCCTGAAGCACAAGAGTAAAGGGAAGAACTTAACTCCCAACCTACATTTTCCTTGCTGATTTAGGTTGACTTACTGTGTTGTGACTTTGGTCAGCCTGTGAGGGTCAAATTAAGCTAAATGAAATATTTTCAGTGTTCCAAAAGAATAAAATTGCAGCTAAGATTGGAATTTCTCTTCTGTCTGTAAGAACTTGCAAACTCTGTCTTCTCAAAAGTTACCTACTTTACAGAGACTTAATATTCTGGTTTTTCCAGAGTTCTCACAGGCATTTCTGAAATATGCTGGAAGGGGAGCATGGCACTTAGGATTTTCTTCATCATGAAGATGATGTCAGGTGTAGAGATCATTCTAACTAACTGAAGGAAGTTAGAACCACCTAAATGATTGCTTATGTTAATGGATACAGGTAATAAAGGGATTAAATTACGTTATTTTCCACCATGGGCAGTCTTTTCTAATATTAACAAGCTTCTTATGGAGATCTGACTCACTCTGAGCTTCAAAAACATGGAAAAGGTTTGGGGCTTTTTTGGTATTTTTTGTTTGCTTGTTTGATGTTTTGTTTTGGTAGTTTTTTTTATTTTTTACATGAAAAATACTGCTATCTTCCTCCAAGAAATTTTGCATCTGGTCCAAAGCTTCTGGAAAACACTCATGTTGAAGAAGAGAAAGGGGGACTTTATCCTGAGTAGTGGAAGCAATAAGCAATAGAAAAGAGAGGTTTTTGACAGGAAATACTGTGAAAATGTTTTGTCAGTGCCTGCAAGTAGAACTGCTTGTTTGCTAAGAAATTTTTATAATGTAAAAAGGGAGCTTTTCAGTGCACACATAGCAAGGAAAAATTGTGTTCATGGTAACATTTCTGCAGAATTCTTACTTAAATTAAAAATAAACGCTTGAACTCATGAGCATATGAGAGAGGAATTTGAGCACTGACTGCATGTTGGTTACCAAAATGAAATTATTATTGCATTGGGTTACAGTGAAATGTTCCTATGAAAACCCTTGTTGAGGTCAGGGGTTTGCTTTTGAAACTGATAGTAGGGCATGCACTGAACAATTGTATTTAATATGCTATTCTACTTCTCATTCTAAGCAAAAGAGAAAGTTTTGTTGGAGACTTTTCAAGTCTCCATGGCAAGAATGTTCAGTTTATTTGATACATACTGTTGTGACTTGACTTATATGTTTTGCAATTCATAAATGAAGAAAGAATTTTCTTGCTTCCAATATATGAATGTGGAATATCTCAGGCTTTTTGAAAAAAAACAAGAGGTTACTGAAATAACCTGGACAACTTTCCTTCTATCCATTATTTTCTAATATCAATTTTCCATGTGTGATTTTAAGTTGTCCCTCAAAGATCTGTAACTGTGGTTTACAGGTTTCACTGGTCTTGTTCCAAATATCTTGTGTGATCTTTCCACATGTCCTGATGCTTAGAATTTTTCTTGAACTTAAGTGTTCTTTAACATTATGAACTATCATTATTTGAGATCCCATGAATTTTGAAAGTCTGAGAAAACTGTATGATAAAAAGATTCCTGCGTTTCAATTCAAGTATCATTACTATCTTTAATATTACTTGATGAGATGGAAAAGACTCTTTCTAAAATCAGAAAGATTGATTTATTAATCTCTACAACCTTTAACTGTCAGGAAACAGATGAATTCTTATTAATGATACATAGGAACTCATTTTAAGTCTCATAAGTCAGATATTTTTTTTAGAAATGCCCACTGGAAATTAATTTGCAGTGAGCAACATAATTCTTTAAAAGTGGTGTTGTATGTGCCAGCACATGTGAAAACATTTGTCTTTACATCACCCCAGAAAGCCTGTATTGCTGGTGGCCTAGCAGTTTTGAAATTGACTGATCTTTTCTGCGGTTGTCCTTTTTATAATGAAAGGAATACCTAGCAAAGGCTGCAAAATTTTGTACTGTGAGGCTTTGTAAACCTGGCTGGGGGTTCCATCACTGAGGCATCGAAGGAAATCAGTTTTGCACCTCCTTTTTCCTGAACTTAATGTTTTGGTATGCATTGGTGAAGTTGCTTGCTGAACTTCTGCATTCCTCTTTTGCTGCCATAATGCACGGAACTCTTCCTTAGGAGACAGAAGAGGCTCTGAGTGAGACCAGGTTAACACGTCCACTGGGATGAAGTACAACATGTCCCTGCCTTTGGAAGATGGAGTGACGTTTACATTTTGTGAAATGGGGTGGTAAATTTAGTCAGAGAGAACATAGTTACAGTGGGCCAGAAAGTGAAGGGTAAAACCAGTAATCTTTTGAAAAGACAACTCTATAGTTACAGATGAGAGACTAAGACCTTTTTTTTTACAATCTTTTGCAGATATGAGGAGAGTTTGTACACTAGTATATACTCCTTTTGGAGAAAAACTTGATCATTTTCACTACTCAAATTCACTTCATATAGCCATACTTTTAACTAGCATAATCATAGCTGATTTGTTGCCACAGCTGATTTGTGTTGTTAGTTGCTTACATGCCTGGAAGACTTGAATAATTATCATAGGAAAAAATTTAAAAGTAAGCCTTTTTCTCTTGTCATACAAAAAGACAAAGGAAATTGCATCTTTTTAACATGTAACAGTTTTACTTTTTCATGATATCTTCCAGACCAGTTTTATGTGAACTGACAATCATGCATTAGATATGTATTAATTCAACTGCTTTAGTTTAATATAATTTTATCTCCATTTGAATACTTAGTATTTGAAAATATCTTCTGCCAAACTAGAGTACAGCTTAGGAATTGGGTTTTTATGAGTAAAAAACATAGGCAATATATTGGACAGTGGCTGTTAAAGTACAGAGAAAGAATGTAAGGAACTATTGTTCGAGATATTTGTAGTTTCAAGTTGGTGGTATTGGTTCCTTTGAAATAGTCAAGATGCCAAAGGTGGATGAATTAGGCAAGATCTTGCTAAAGGTTCAGCTGTCTTGAAGCACACGGTCTTCTGCTGTAACAACAGAGGAAAAATTTCTGCTGCTGTGCTTGGAAAAACACTCCTTCTTCACTACCAGTTTAAATATTTCACTACAGGACCCTAAATGGATATGTAGTAAATTTGGTGATGCAGATGACAGAAAAGGAATGTCAAATTCAGGTCTTGAGCATGATTGGATTTTGGCTTATTTCAAACTCTTCAAAAGCATGCCTCAGTGGGTAACTGAGGTGAAGGTGATCTGAGAAAGTAGTGTACTTTCTCTTACCTTTGTAGATTCTCTTTGACATGAAACTTTAAACTTTTGGGATGGGTGAAACAAAATAATTTTCTTCCATGTTTTGTGTGTAACAACTTAGTGTTGGGATGACCAAAATGTTATTCCAACTGCCAGATTTTGGACAAACAGAATCCCACCCACAGTCTTTTTGTCTAAGATGGTGCTTACAACACAAAGTCTAGAGCTTGAATGCCAGGATTGCAGATATCCTGTGCTTAGAGTATTATTGAATACAGAGATAAATCCAATGAAATCCTACTGTTGCACAGAGTTCCTAAGAATTTGGCTGGAAAGGTTATTCTGATGAAGTAAAAATATGTTTGATAGTTGGAAGCACTTGCCTGTGCAATATAGAAATATATATTTGTGATGTAGTCATTGAGGGATCTATGAGAACCAAGTTCAGTGGGAGTTTATGCTTCAGGATAATACCAGTCAAATTATTTCTAAATATATTTTTAATATTTTTTCTTCATATTGATTCATTTACAGCACTATAGAGTTAGTATCCTGGAAGGGTTTGACAGCATAGAAGTTTTTGTGATGAGTACATTTAACATCCTGATACAATGTCTGCAATTGGCAATTCCATGCAAAGAATACTACAGTAATTTAAAACACATAAGGAATTTAAGTATCTTCCATGATAGCAAGATCTCCTGATCAGAAAAGACACTAATACTTTTTTTAAAAGATATTTTACTTGAGAAGAGCTTACTCTGTTGTTAGAAATAATTAGACATAGAAACATAGAATTATATGCACTGATGATCCCCAGATGCAAAGATGGACTAGTTTTTGGAGAAAGGTATTACAGTATTAGAAGATAAACAGTTATGCTAGAGGCAATATTGAAGGACAAAAGAACTTTGTGAGGAATATATAGCTCCAAGGAATTTTGGAAACATCAGGATTATTTAGAGTTATTTTAGAAACAACTTTGAGAAAACAGAAGGGAGGGTACTTTTAATAGAACACCACCTGTAGTTTCCTATAGCAGATCTGGTGTTTAGACAATAAGGAAAGACTGGAGAATCTTGATATGTTGTCAGATATATTTAGACATGAATAATTGGTATTTTTTCTTAAGTTTGTTCCTGGTTTTAAAATAGTTATGTTGTTCTGTAGAAAGAAACTAAATCAAATGATAGTTATTTCAAGCCCCAACAAATAAAGCTTTAGCTTTGACTCAAGGTTGCCATAGTACATGTCCCTCCAAGACATGCCTTAGGACATTAAAATGAGTGATGTAGTCTGTCAGCTTCTACTTTATTCGTATGTTACCATTTGCCTTTCACACTTCAGTATCTCTAACACTCAGGATGGGCATTATTATTCACCTGTGCCTATTACTGAGATACCTGCCTTTTTAACAAATATGTAGTGTTTAACATCTTGTATCTGAAATGAGAACAGATACAATGTGTTGATACTCATGGGCCATTGCTGGCCATTCTCAGAGTGGAAGTATATGTCCTGAAGGAAAGGTTATTGTTGTTAACATGTATATACTGGTGGGTAGAATGCTGAAGAGCAGCCTATTTGCTGTACTCAGTTCTGGTGAGCTCTCTCTAGAAAATACAAGCATAAATTATGTATATGGATTGTTTTTCTTTTTAAGAATTTGTATAAAAATGAGCACTTACTTGATATTGGGCAGCACTAGCAGCATGTTTCCTTGAAGAGTTCCCTTATTACCACTCTCATGGAGTGTTATCCTTTTTTTCTTGAAGCTCCCTATAGGATGCTCTGGCCTGACACCATCATAGTCAAAACCAGCTGTTCCTCTGATTTTTCTGACAGTTCTTTTCTGTGAGATGTGCTTCCCTCTCCCCACCTTGCTCCTTTGCAAGCTACTTTGGCCAGTGTTATAACAATCTCTCCTTTTTAATTATAATTTTGGAACAATGGTCATCAATCAACACAGTACTTTGGATGCTTAAATGTTTTAGACTTCAGAGCACAATCCAGCATGCTCTTGTGACTGAGCTTGCATGGCTTTAGAAGTTTGTACCTCTTGATTTCTATGTGACACTCTCCCCTGCCAAGCTCTGGCACTGTAACAGAGGGGTTGAGCTCAGGGAGTGTGCTCAACTGACTTGTCTGTTGTACATTCTGTGTACAAGTATCATAGACTCATCATCACTGGGCTGTGTATTATCTCACATATCAGTTGGTTTTAGCATCATTATCCCTGATGTATTACTGAGTGTCACAATTGGGGTTTTAACCCGAAGACCACTAAATATTGTGGTTTAATCTTGTATGGATTCTCAAGTGAATTTCTGAATGAAGAAAAATCCTGAAAGTGTTTGGGAAAAACTGCATCAAATCAGTTTCTTCTTTTTGCTTTCCAGTTTTACTTATAATACTATTTAGAACTGTTTGCTATGTTTCTGTCTTTACAGTTGAGTAAAGGACATTTCTTCTGTTTATCAAAATTCCTTCAAAGCCATGGAGTACACAATGCTAGCATTATTTTGCATTCTAATAATTTCAAGACTTCGTTTGCTATACAACTTCTGTTAAAAAAACCCCAACAAATCAGCATTAGCCTACTCAAATGCAGTCACCTTTTCTTCATACAGATTAATTCAGACAATATTTTGTGTTTTAGTACACAGGTTGCTTTAATATTACTGTTTGTCCATTTAGATGATTAGGATTTATGCAATATTGCAGAACTGTGGCATTCTGTCTACTGAAGTTAGAGAAGTTTTATTACAATAGCACATCTCAGAATATGAAGCCTCTCAATTGTGTCTATGAATGCTCTCTCACTCATGGCTTGTACCCATAATCAGCAACATGAAAATTTTATTTTATTGCAAGTTTTATGTATGCTCTTCTTAGCTCTCAAATCATCACGGTAGTTCCAAAATTAACCAGCCAAACATGTGCTGTTTAGTATGGGGATGCCATGTTAATGAGCAATGATTAATATCCTGCTTCAGGACTGGGGCCAGAATCTTTAATTTTTGATCCTTCTGCTTTTTTATGCCCATAATCGGGGGTTATTCAGCCTGATTTGTTTGGTGCTCAGATTAGATGCTAAGAGGTTCCTGACTCAACCTGCCTACAGTCCCTGATTATTGGCAGAGTCCATTCTTGCTGCCTACACACACACCCATAGAAGTGAGTGAGGCAAGAACCCCTGTATCTGTCAGAAATGCCTAATGGATTTTTAGAGGGCTATTCAGAAGCAGCTCTGTCTGGTACAGCTTGGACTCCTTTCTTTTCCTCTTTCCCTCCCTTCCTCCCTCCTTGTCTTTACTCAGGGACATATAATTCAAGAGCTGGAGCATGGCACCAGTGGAGATGGTGTTGTATTCCCAAAGCTAAAAGGATTGCTGCCATTATATAAAAGTATTGCATAGCAACTTTCTTAAATCAGGTGGGTATTGATTGCTTTTCTGAAGGGGCTAATTGAATCTGATAACTCAACAGAGAAAGCAATTTTTTTGAAATACTGCCTTAAGAACTGTATTATCTAAAAGACATATTAGATGAATGCAGCAACCAACATTTTTGTCAATAGCTCCAAGAATGAAAACTGTTCTTAAAAGCTGTTGAAATACAAATATTTTGCATCTCTGTTCCAAAAAAAGGGGTATATTAGGTAAAATAATTTTAAAAAGCTTTCTTACTTGTCCTTAAGTGTAACTTCCTCAATATGCCTTTCAAACATAGCCTGTACTTACTAACATTTACAGAAGGCTCATGTAGAAATTCATGTAAAGTCAAGACTCCTGATTTAGCAATTGCACTTTACACCTGTGCTTAAAGCTAAGAATATTCCTGAGTGATCTGCTGGGTATGAACAGAAAATAATTGACATAGGGTAGATGTAATATCTGATTTGAAAATATCCAAATGTCCAAACTCCTGAAGGAAGGTTGAACATTAGTGTATTAACAAAATAAGTCTTGTTTTATTAATACAAAGCTGATCACTGAATCTTCTGGGTCACTTCTTGGGCTTTCCAGTAATCCAGGGCTAAAGGGGTTTAGGAGATCATTAGGACATGTAGAAAGCTCATCTGTTTGTTAGTTTGAAACTGCAAAATAAGTGTTAGTTTGAAATGTGAAGGAATTCTGTCCCCTGGGAGTGGTGTTTGTTGACTTAGCAAAACCCCTTGAAACCAAAAGCCATTCTCACACTATTACAGCTCTTGAACAGAAGAGTCAATCACGTCATCACGTCAGTGTAATTCTGAAGTTCTCATATGTCTTCATGACATTATATGAAGATGTATGAGAACATCAGTATTACATTGACATGAGGAATGAACAGCTGGATACTGTTGGCACTTGGATTGGTACCAAACAAGGTGATCAGATGTCTCCAATTTTGTTTAACTCATCTATGGATGCTGTAACTGTATAACTTGGATGAGGAAGGATGTGGGTTTCAATATTGCTTGAAAAATAAACAACTGTGAACTTTGCACACAACGTGCTTCTATTGAGTGGATCCTATGCAGGAATGCAGAAAAAATACTGATACTGGGGAGGTCTTCTTGGGCTAACTGGCCTCAAAACATAAAAGGAGACAGAATTTACATTAAGGCCACTAAAGACTCACATGATCAATTACTGTCCTACATGGGCAGTTAACAGCACCCCCTCAGTATGATTGAGCCTGATAACCCTGAAAAGTACCTGGACTAAGTATTGACCCATAGGCTGGAATATCAAACCCAGAAGTAATGGAAAAGATAAAGGGATGGTTGCAGCATGTTGGAAAGGCTCCATTTGGGAGATCTTATAAAGCTGACATCCTGAAAGGATATACTATTCTGTGATTACACCTGTTTGGTCTGCCAGGTAAAGCATAACCCATGTTCCTGGAAACCCCAGACCTGCAATTTGACTTGCTGTCAAGGAAAGATTGCATCTATTGGAAAGCACCTGCTAAATCACAGCACAGCATGTGACGTGGGCGTTGAAATACTACTACCACACTGATCTCAGGACTGATCCCTCGTGTGGCCAGCTTTAAGATTGCACGGAATTTGCTGCCTTTGAGTGAGACATAAAGAGCAGTTGATGAGCAGGATGGCATTGAGAAAGAGTTTGAAAGATTCTGAATTGCAGCAGGAGGTGATAAAGATTTCATCTTTCAAATATTTTCAAATTCCATCCATTTGAAACACAAAAGAAGTCATGGCTACATCAGAGGAATTATGTTGGGAGGAACCTGACTTGGATGGAGATAACCACTGCAAATGTAGTTTTTCTGAAATCCTGTAACTGGCAAAACCAAGAATTCATAATTTGGACCCAGTTTGTATCCCATGACTGTAAAATTTGCAGCTTTGAGGAGGATATCAGTAACAGCTGGATTGAACATTAGAGGAATTCTCCATAGAAAGCTCATTACAGAGGAATAGTTGAGAGCTAATGCCTACCCAGCCATAGTTTTTGATTAAGGATGGGCAAGAGACTCAAATTATGCAGACACTGCCAGAATGAGAGCAATGCACATATTATTGCATACTGCCCTACGGTACAAGATGCTGAGATTAAGAGACATAACCAGCTATGGGACATCTTGGTGAGTGAAGGTTAAAAAAAGGTTAGTATTCCAGGAAGCAATGTTAAAAAATGAATAAAATTAACCATGTAAACCAAAGATATCTACTTTGTAGTAGATATCTTAGATATGAGAGTAAATAAACATATTTGGAAGGCAGAAAAAGTAAATAAATATCAACATCTTAAAGTTCAAGAACTGACCAAGGCCACTAATATTAAATTTATAGTATTTCCTATTTCCTTTAGGAGCACATGGGAAGTGGTATGAAGGAAATAATTAATTATTAGATGGACCAGGCCTCTGTACAGTTTCTGACAGGAAAAGGTTGTTCCTGTCATCATACACTTTTTACTTCATTGGATATTGTACATGTTTGCTCACTGAACTTGGATTGGTTTAAGATCTTTGTGAATTGTTGTTGTATGTACTAATGAATTATACATAAACTTATCCCTTTTCATCTATTGATTGCAGAGCAATGCCACTGCATGCCGTAAATGAATTATCTATTTTTATAAGATTATAATTAGGAGGGTGTTGACAGTATGTGGAGACAACAGTGGACTTGGAATCATGATGACCCATCTTGCCAGAAAAAACAATAACCAATCTTTACTTAAATGAATGAGCTGTCTTTCTTAATGCAGGAAAGCAACAGGTGTAACTTTATATGTAAAAATGTAGTAAATAGCTTGCAGGGAGGGCTTGCATCTGGCTTGGAAAATGACACTTACACTGCCTCACACTTCATTCCACCCATGCTCACAAAACACTTTTTGACAATGAGCCTGTTGGGGTCACCATTGCTCGCTCTTCCCCTGCTACAGGAGCAATGTGGTCCCCTCAGCTCAAGGGATGCTCCCAGGTTCAACCTCCCTGCCTGGGTTGTTGTAATCATACTGTTGTTATATTATTTCTTGAGCCTGTACCTTCTGAGTGGCTTTCTACCATGCAGCTCTTCTCAGTAGTGCTGGTCCTCGTGGCTTCATCAGGGCTCCTCCAGGGCTCTCAACCCACCCCCTTTTATCCTCATAACCTTCATGAGCCACAGCTGCTGCCCAACTAAGGACTTTGCAGCTGTAGCTCATTTAGAATAACTAGAACTGGGGCAAGGCCACTTATACAAGACATATGCTTTACAAGGGCTCATACTACACTGGGTTACATGAGAACTAGGGACAGAGGTTTTTCTTCCTGTCCTCAGAAAGGACAGTTTGGTGTGTCTGTTATTGCTGACTTTGTCAGCCCATTATGTTAAGCAGCAGAGTTTCTGCTCTGGCTTCAGTTAGTTTGAAGCCCTTGGTGAATAAGTTTTGTTCTTGCAGGCTGCTGTAAAACAATGTAATAGGCATATTTACAAAGGGATCCACAGGGCTTTAACTACATACTGCCCATTAATTTCAGCAGAACAGTCAAGATCTTATTCTCTTACTGTACTACGTCTTGTTTAAGGTACATTTAGTGATACTGACTTTTATTAGACACATGTGTTGTGTGTTTACTTTCTATAACATCCTGTTACCTTTTCTATGAAGGCATCACAAAGGTAAAAGCGCACTATGAGTTTGCTTAATGAGGTACTTCATGAGTATAAATTCATAACAGTCTTCAAGTACTAAAAATTACTTTCAGATTGGTAATATTTCTGTTTCAAAGGGAATCTCTCAGTGTCTGAGGTTTAGTCATAGAATCCTAGAACTATGGAATCTCCTGAACTGGAAGGCACTCACAAGGATCATCTAAGTCCAACTCCCTGCTCTGGTTTTTGCTGCTTCCTTGAAGTTTGATTCTAAAACTACCAGCACAGGTTACTATTGTATGACTATGGAACCTAATACAAGATTTATTTGAGTCCTGTTATCTTTTACCAACAGCCCATGGGGAAGATTTTCAAGTACTTGACTCTTTTCTCATTTGCATCTTTAATCTACTTTTTCAGAGCAAGAAAAATAATAAAGAAATTACCCAGTGCTACAGAACATAGCCTCTGATTTAGTGGTTCTATTACCATTGTGATTCATGGCTAATTCATAGAAATTAAATTAGGTTATATATTACTATTAGGAGATTAACATTTCATGAATTTAATAAATGTTTTCATGGATACTCTGAAATCTAATTCCCTGGCCTAAAATGTCACTGATGTCTGCTTGTTTTAGGCAACCAATCTAATTCAGTTTAGTAGTGCTGGGTGAATGTTAGCTGAGATTTGTTTAAAGTGGAGTCACTGCCCTTTTCTTCCACCCTCTGCCCCCCCTCTGTACATCAAAAATGCTATAATGTTAGAATGATGCAGGAAAAACACCCTGTTAGTTGACCACATCCAGGAGAGCATGACATACTAGTTTACATCATCAGGATTGGAAATGTCAGGTTGTTAAGGATAAGCCCATCAGATACGTATGTATAAAAGTTAATTTATGGTATTATGCGTAGGCAGTGGTTGTGTTCTATTAACTTGAGAATATGATCATTGTGCTGTTCTCCATGGCATAATATGATTTTCTTAAAGGCTCTCAGCAGTGTTCATTGCAGTCTTGGCATGGGTAATATTAGTCTTTATTAAATTGTGGTAAATATAAACATATAATATTATTTCATCTTGAACTCGGATTCAGGTTTACTCATGTTATGGATGAAACAAGGATGTCTTGCTGCATTTGGGTATAAACTTTGTTCTTTTTTTTTCTTCCTGTACTTGCTTCTGAAGGATTCTACAACATTTGTTCAATCTAAACTAAGACCCACACCCTACAGCCTCCCCTTGAATAATTTGCACAGTTAAATTTTAGGGACTTCTTCATGGCAAAGTTCTGCCTCTGCCCAACTTTAGTTTGGTCACGGTACCCTGGAGTAACTGGAGCCATAGCCAAAGCCCAGAAATGCAGGGTTTATTTTTGTCCTCTGTTTTTGGCACACTTAAACTTTGTTGTGGGTTAGTTGTGAGAATTTTTGTTGTTTATTTTTCCTCCTTTCCCCCCCTGCAACAGGGAGCAGTGAAAACTAGGAGGAAGGAGAGGACCTCTTTTCAAGTCCTGTGCTTTGGTGCCTGGAGTGCTTGTACTGGGTATGTGAGAGTGGGATGAATCCTGATCAGGTTGGAGCGAAAGAGGTGGACCTGGGCTGGAGCTGAATCTGGATCAAAAATCTTCTTGTTGGTGAGCTGTTACTTGAGAGAAGGCTGGACCAATTATGGGATTTTAACTTAGAAAAATAGGTAAACTATTATTTGTCACATGAAATAAATGGCTTGAATACCAAATGTCAGGAAATAACTAACTGAGCTCTGAAGGGAAGCCAAAGCCCTGAAGAAAATTGGCTGTATTTAAACTGCTTATCATGGTCAAGCTTAAAGGCCTGGCAAAACCCCAATGTGCTTTACAACTATTAGATATGGGTGATGGTGCCAGGTCTCAGTGCAGCTCTTTTGCTTTGCTGTGCCTGAGGGAGGCTGGGTCAGTGCCTGAACCTACCCCACACTACTATGTCTTGGGGTTTCTTGCTTCTCCTTAGCCCAAGACCAGAGGTTGTCCCTCTGTGACTCACTGCCCCGTCTGGATTCCCTGGCAGCAGTGGGGGCTTGGGAGTCGAAGCAGGATCAGGCCCTAAAACCTTGCCTGGGAGATCATAAACCTGCATACATTTCTTTATGCTCCACATTTGCAAACATGACCTCCTTGGCCATTAAACAAGAGAGAGCACTTTCTTCATTTGAGAGGAAGAGGCTTCTGTGACAAGACTTTCACAAAGACTTCTCAGCCTTTTAGGTAGTGTACATTTCCATTACCTGCAGTTTTCCATGTTTCCAGTGTACTTGTATTATTTCAGGAATCCCCTTCCAAGTGGATGGAAGTCTCTAAATGATATCTGATCTACTTCTCACTCACTCTCAAAATCCATTCCCTGAATCATCTTTATTACAGTGCCTAAAAGACATATATGATGCATTGTTAATTGGCAGCTGGGGATCACTTATCATTATTGATTTACTTTTAAATTACTCTGACAAGATGAGGAACAATAAACCTGAGCATGTAATCCACTTTCATAATGGTATATTGTTGCTGTTATCCTCATGTCCATAAATTCATATTTGCAGTTTGCCTAAAATCACTGACTTGTTTTTGTTCTGAGACAACCCTCTGCCAGCAGGCTGTGCTTTCCTGTCTTGTTCAATGGCAAATGCAATATTCCCCTGATACTCCTTAGAGAAATGGAAAGAATCTAAAGAAAAGAGCTCATATTCTTACTGAGGTTTAGTTTGCAATACTCTGAACAGAACTGACAAAATGAAACATCAGACTGTAGCTTTCTTTTTGACCTACAATCCTCTTTGAAGTGAAAACTTGCGTTCTAACATGGGAATGTTCCTCCTAAGCTGTCAACACAAGTTTTTGTGTTTATTTTTACTATTTTTTAATGGGCTAGACATGTTTTGATTGATTATTGATAAAAATATCTCTAAAAAGAATTATGCTTTCCATATATTTGTGCGAGAATGCAACTTATAAGTATTTATTAATGTAATTATGCCAACTCTGAATTATATCCAAAGGTAATTTAGAAAATTCTAAAAGCTCTAAGCTTTCAGGCTTTGTGATTGGCAACATTACATGAATTTTAAAAATGCTCAGATAAATTTCCTTCCCTAGTTGAGTTGATGAACAGAACTTGATTGTAGTGCATGCCTGTATGCTGACTTGTTTGCCTAAGGATCTTAATGGGAAGCTTTGCAAGGCTTAACAAACAGAATTCAAGAAGAAAGGCAAGTTTGTGGCAAAAATCCCAGACAAGTCTTCCTAAAATCCTCTTGTTGACCATCTTGAAAAGAAGCAGCAAAAATACTAACAGGAAACTGGAGCTCAATCAATCTTGAGGCCTCCCAGCTCTGTGCCATCACTGTGGGTGCTTTGGTCCCTGATGCTGCCCCAGCGCTTACACGTGAGAGGCCAGGAAACTCTGACCTAATGCATTTATGAATCCCTGATAATATTAAGCATAATTTTTTATCCTAATCTCATTTTTATTGCTTGTAATTTTTTAGGATGAGAGATATCCCAACTTTAACTTCAGGCCATCAGTGCATTTGAGAGCTTTGTGAGCTCCTGTAAAACACATACTGGAAAAGAATAAAAAATAAAAGTTTTGCAAATGGAAATAATTCGGAAAGTGGGGCTTCAGATACTGTGACTTTTGGGCTCTATATTGGAACTTCGAGGAGCTTTAGAACCACACTGTGTAAACCTGCACTTACCAAAAAGCAGCTTTGCCAGAAGGAAGCTCAAGTAGCCTGAGACTGCAGATTAGATAACTCTGCTTCACTGCTGTGTGAATGCACTTTAAATTACTCTGGCTTCAGCTGGAGATTCAGCAAATTGATTGTTACTTTCTAGAATTTGCAAACAGATTATTTTTTGAAGAAATGTTGTTGATTTAACACTTTCTATAATTGAATCTTGATTGTTCGCTGGAGTTAAACCCTTGATTTGATTTTAAATTTGGCAGCAACTTTTTTGATTCTTAAATTAAGTTAAAGGAATGAATAATTGAACTATGGCAACATTTTCTTATTTTTATTGATTTTTTTTGGTTGTAATTTGTTGTCAATGATTTTAATAACATTCATACAAAGAGATAAAATCAGCTTTCTTTCAGTAAGGAATGTGGATCTTAAATCCTCTAACATTACATTAACTTTTTTAGCTCTTGATTCATAAGCCTCTGTATAATATAATTGCTAGGCTTCTGTTGATTTTAATTTTGATGTTTTACCATATAGATGCACAAAGATTCAGGCACACTGTTTCAGCCAAGCTGGATTGTATGGAAGGAAATATAGCCACTACCTGGTAATGTCATTGTACAATAGGTTCATACAGGCCTTATGTGATAGCAGGTGAAAGCATTCCTTCTGCTTCTATTTTAGGATAGCTTTAATCTTACTAATTTTCACCCATCCTTTTTATGCACTGTTAAATAAGGGGATAAGAGTAGCAGCTGCATCCTAGTGGTTGGAAGACTTGCATTTATGTATGTTCCCTTTTAAGAAAAATAGTCTTATGATGTTGTTTGGGTGAGACAGGATGGTTTATACTTATGGGTTTCTGTTTCAGAAACAGTCTGGAGGGGTACAAAGGTGCCACTAAGTTGGCTCATGGAGAGAAACTGATTTCTTTTGTGATATGCAGTAGAATACCTAAATACTCCTCAATTTCATTCCAACTTTTTTTGATAAGGAAAACAAAAGCTGAGGGAACCTCTGTGGGGAAGGGCCAGACTTCTTCTGTGCTTGGAGCAGAGCCTTTGTGGTCCTTTGTGGGAGGGCTGAACAGTGCAGGGAGAGATCTCAGCTCTCTGCAAGTTGTACTACTGGGTTTGGACACTGCCTACGTTTTGTACCTTGTCATTAATTTTCTCAGCTGCTGTCTTCCTGCTGGCCTCAGACTTGCTTTGCACAAATCAGACTGCAGGTACACTGCAGACCAACAGTTTGGAAGGGACTTGCTTCATTCCATGCTTGCATTTTGGAGAGGCTTTTCCTCTTGAGATGGTAGATGTGACACAGTGACCTAGCTTTTCTTACACATCTCCTGGTTTTTAATCAGAATTTTAGATGGATAAAAATGTTATAGAAAAGCTCCCACATCCTCTCTGATTTGTCTTGTCTGTTTTAGGGGAATATCAATGTCATAAAAACTGACACAATGAAGGGGTTCAAGCTGCTTAGTGGTGTAGGTTTAGCATAGAAGACCTGGACTATGACCATGATCTTGCAGCTTTTATTCTCTTTTTCTGTGTAAGTACTGCTAACATGGTTTCAGCTGCAGCATCGAAGAAATAATTTTTGAGTGTTAAATATCTCTTGCATGTCAAGATTTTGATATTGCTTTAATTCTCCCACCATCACTTGTTTCCATGACTCTTTTGGTCTGTTGCTCCACTCCATTGGCAGGATGTTTAAACTTACTCAAATGTGAGAATCAAGTTGCACATTCCACTGATTTTAATAAAAACATACCTAATCTATTCCAGGAGAGAACATCCCCAGCTTCTTCTAGAAGGTACTCAGTTTCCTTTTATAATCCAGTTGGAGTTCATTTATGAATTAAATTAGAGATTGCTATGTGCATTTTGGAAAAAATATCTGCTTTTCCAAAGTAAGTTTAATATTATTGACTATTTTAAGATTAAATACCTCTTCCAGCTGGCAAAGGATTTTATACTTTTGACCCGAAATTTTCAGAAAATTGGCTGCAAAAGCTCGGAAAGAGAAAACAAAATAATCTTTAAAAATCTGGTAATTATTTTTCTGGAGCATGTTTAAGCCTACAGCTTACTCTGTCTCAGAGATTTAACAGTTTAGGAAGCCTTATCATTAAGCAACTGCAGGAGACTAATTTTTTTCTAAAACTATGGAGCCATGGAAGAAAGATTTGTCTGTATCCATGATTGATCTGCAGTGCTGCTCAGTTGTTATATGACTCTGCTAAATGTGTGCAGTTCAAGGCAGGGTTACTCCCTGATAAGAAAGAAATTCAGGCACCAGGGCTGTGTGAATATTTATTTCTGTGGTTTCTTTACATATTCTGCTCAAGATTGACTGTGGTTCAAAAAAAAATGACAGCTGCAATACCTGGTTTTTGCACTAGGTCATGTTTATAGATGTGCTAATTTCTTACTCCTCAAAACATTCTAACCTTTGCCACCCTCCTCTGGCAGCCTCTTACTCTCCTTTCTTCAAAAAATAGCTCTGTGAATGTTTTATTGTCTACTTCATTATTTTCTACGTTTAAAGTAATGCAGCATTACTTATTGTCTTCTTTCAGCTGGTATTCAGTCTGTTGTTTCCAAGTGACTGCAAGTCAGTCATCTCTTCTAATTTCTTTCCTTACAACCAGGTCAGCATTTCAGTTTTCATCTGGTTTGAATTGGATCAGATGATGGTTATTGGAGCTGAGAAACAATGGATTTCTGGAAGGGAGTTTATGGCTACTATTCTGCCACCTCATAATGAGTTTTTATACTTTTTTTTCTTGTATGAACTTTTGGCTACTGATGGGTTCTTTCTTCAACAGCAAAACTTGCAGAAGACTTACTGGCGGTGAGAGGTTTTGGAGGATTTTTTGCATGATTGTTACACACACAGGTTGTTTATTATGCCTGGCAGTGTCTGTGCTCTGTGTTTCTTTCACAGGATACTTCTGATTGCCCTGTATCTGCAGGCTTCCATGGGCCTCACCTGGCTGGGGCATCTCCTTCATTCAATGGCCATCACTCACCACTGCTCCCATTTTCCAGTCTGTTTTTCTCATTTCTGAGATCAGCCCCTCTGTGCCTTGCTCAGGCTCAGGGCCCAGCAGGGCATTTCTAACCCAGGTGATATTTTAGGTCAGAGATGCCTGGCTGGGCACCCAGGACCAAGCAGCCCACGTGGGGCCTCACCAGGCAGAGCCCAGGCATCCCAAATCAGGCATGCAGCTCTATATACGCACTGTGCCAGGCCCTCAGATACTTTTTCCTCAGCCTCCTCTCAGCGATTATCTTCCCTAATGCGTCCATCATGATGTATTAAATTGGTTAATTAACTTATCCACTGAGCATGAACTCAGGCTCCTGCAGCTGGCAGCATTAGGCATTCTTTAGATACAGTGCAACTTCAAATGCTGTCTCTGATTATTTTCCTCTTACAGTAGCAGACTTCTAGTGCGTAGCCTTTGTTAGACCTCTGATGAACTATGCATATCTCTTAGCCTACTATCTAGCCACTTATCAGTCACATTCTCAAGTTCCCCACTGCTTCTGTGGCACTGCAAGTATAATTAGATGTAATATTTTTTCAGCTCTGCACCACGTTAAATCTTCATGGCTAAGCAAAAATGGTTTAATCTCAAGAGTTTTTCGGAATTTTTCTTATAACATGCTCTACATAGTCAGTGATTCATTCAGTTAATTAACTGAATTTAATAGTTAATTTTCAACTATAAGATATTACTAGGCATTTTTTTAGGAACTGAGAACATTTTATAGCTCTGAAACAACTCCAAAAAAATCTGCGCACTTGCCTTTTCTGCTTTTGTGAGATGAAGACTCTGTGATAAAAGTAATTTTGTTACTCCGATACCTACAATTGTACCAAAAAATCCCCCACCTGAAAGACAAATATAAACATGTCAATTCTTTTTTAATACATACACATATAGCTATACATGTATGCTGGGGTCTGTGCACAGTATATAAATATATATATATATGCATATCTGTATCTATATCTCCTATTAATCTTGATAAAAGTTTTATCCATGTGGAGTATTTTATTCTATAAAGTGAGCACAGGCAGGAATGTGTATCTGAGGTATTTTCTTGGAGAGGCACATGTGGCCCTGGGGCACAAAGTGCTTTCACCTCAGTGCTGGTCAGTCCCTCGTGCTGGGTGGGATTCCCTTGGCTGCACCCTGTCTGTAGGGAGGGACTGGTGAGAAGGTCAGGCAGGTTCTGGCCTGAGTGCCTGCGGCCTCAACATCTTTGTTTGCTGCTGACCCAAGATGATTGTATATTTAAACTTTGTCTCATAGTGTACAGATGAGTCACACCCTCTTTCCTCACCCTAAATTTTTTATTAATTCACATTACTTTGATATACTTTGTTGTATTTTCTATACTTTATTCTTCTATACACTGAATTTTCCTTTCTTCATTGACCTACAATTTTCAAAAAGGAGTAGTGTGCAGTGATGCAACAATCATATTTCTGTGGTTTCTTGGTTCTCTGGTTTAGACAATTCTGACTTAACTTTTATTTCTTTTTTGGTCTGACTTTCAAAATACAGTTAGAAATGGCCTTTTATATTTTTTATGGAGAAAGAGCTGAACTATAAATTAAAATAACATACATGCTCTTTGACATCCAGGAATTACAATAATGTAGCAAACTCAAGGGGCTTTAGAAATGTATGGATTTCTAAGTACTCAGACATTTCACAGTTTCACTCCAGTCAAAAATA
Source organism: Melozone crissalis (assembly GCF_028551555.1). Lineage (NCBI taxonomy): Eukaryota > Metazoa > Chordata > Aves > Passeriformes > Passerellidae > Melozone > Melozone crissalis. The sequence continues at coordinate 39,822,248 of NW_026535794.1, forward strand.
AATGTGCAAGTTATAACCAAAAATTTGCAGAAAGACTATCTATGGTCATATAAATTAGAAAAGCAGTGAACTGTAGGTAATTAAGAATAGCCTGGATACTGCAATTCTGAAAGTAGTGTGAATATATAACTACTTCAACTTATTAGTGAATAGTTGAACCTAAGCTATTTTGAAATCATTTTATGTCTTGCTGAAACTGCTGGACCTAAGACCTCCTTTACAAGTGCTCCCATCCACTGCATTGCATTGGCTGTGCAAAATTCTGTTGCTAGGACACAATGCTACCAGAACTTCATCTTATTTCCTTTAGAACAGATATTTTAACATCTAAGACCATGATTCCTTCTCAAAGATCTGCTGAGGTCACTCATGTTTCTGTGTTTACTGCTGGATCTCTAAGTTAATGCTTACTTGCATGTACAAGAGAGGAGAAGAGACCTCTATTTCTTCCTCCCTTGGAATGAAATGTCATACAACCATAGAAAGGTTTGGGTTGGAAGGGACCTTGAAGAACATCTAGTTCCACGTCCCTGCCCTTGGCAGGGACACCTTCTGCTAGACCAGGTTGCTCAGAGCCCCATCCAACCCATCTTCGAATTCTTCCAGGGATGGGGCTTCCACAACTTCTCTAGACAACCTGTTGCGGTGTCTCACCACCTTCACAGTGAAGAATTTCTTCCTGATACATAGTCTAAAGCTATCCTCTTTCCATTTAAAGTCATCACCCCTATCACTACCTGCCCTTGTGGTCCCTGTCCAGCTTTCTTGTAGGCTCTCTTTATCAATTCCCAATGGACCCTTTCCTTCTCTGGGCTGAACAACCCCCACTCATTCAGCCTGTCCTCACAGAAGCAGTGCTCCAGCCCTTGGATTATCTTTGTGATCCTCCTCTGGGCTGGCTTCAGCACATTTACATCCCTCTCATGTTGAGGGACCCAGGTAAGATGTTGCTACTTGTTTCAGTTGTGGTTTTTTATTTTGTAGCTGTGTCAAGGATGTGAATGAAGAATTGAATTAGTTGGAAAACTTCTTATTGACGAACTGGTAACAGAATATTAGTAAGCATTTGCCTTAAATACATTTAGGTTTTCCTAAGCGATGATAGTGATGGTCATGCTGAGGAGGTGAAATCACAAGAAAGTGCGGAAAAGTTAGGATACAGGTGTTAGGGTATCTTTTCTATGGGTGGGAATGTAATCCTAGAGCATGGAAGAAACAATTTACTGAGGTGAAAATTAGTATTATTGAAAAAGATCTTGAGAAAATAAAGTTTCTTACATGAAAACTTGGATGAAAAAGTTGTTTTTTAGGGCCTCATCCCAATGCACTGCTGGAAGCCAGACAGAACTTTTTACTTGCCCTGATAAGGCTGTTAACTGCACTTACAACTAAAACACCTCTATGTGTCTAGTTCCTAGGATCAGAAGTTTCCACATGCAATCTCTTTAAACATAATGAAAAACAATTTTTAAAAAACATTTTTTTAATGCCTGACTAGCAAGTCTTTTTCAGAGTCAAGTCTTTTTAAGAGTGGTACTGGGAGGCAGACGTATACAGCTGCAAACACTTAGGAGCACACTTTACTGTGGCTAACTGAGCCCTTGTGGCTTTCTGATATTCAAAAAGGGAGAGGCAGAGAAATGTTGCAAGTTTGGAGTATAATATGTGTACTTTGGGCTGCTAGAGAGAAATGGGTGAGTTTTTGATTTTACATGTTTACATAGGGTGTATGTAGCTTAGGAGCCACCCTAAGAGGATGAATCTGAAAGGAATCTTTATTCCTATTTGGTGGGAGAGTGGTTTTAGCTGCCTCAAAGATGATCCCACTGTTTGAGCTGCCTTCCAGGGGGAATCCTGGATGCCAGCTCTGCACATCCTAAATGCTGCAGTTAAGGGCAGCCAGCTGAGCAGAGTCATGCCTGCTTAGAATGTGCATTTAAATGGGAGTGGTTTAGGCAGAGTCCACTGCATAGGCTGACTTCCCCAGCATGGGTTTCATTTTTCAGTGGAATGACAGCACCCTTGTGCGAGACAAATAGTATCCATTAGAGTTAAGTGTTGCTGCTGGGCTGGACTTGTGACCTTCAGCTGCTTGGCAAAATGGGTGCAGCATTCATCTGTAGCTAATATTGCTAGGTTGTGTTTTATTTTATTTTTTTTAATGCTATGGGAATTTCCTTTTTTGCTGATGGAGACTTCATCTATCCAGGACATGGCTTCATTCTGCAGTGTCTGGGTTTTGTCTATAAAATTTTTTTGGTTTGTTTGTTTTCTTTAAACTCCCAAGGCAGGAATTGCTTTTCCTTTTTAACAAAATGTGTTATAAGGCAACATTGTAAAACTCTGTATTATAATATTTATGTGGGAGGAAAAAAATTATATGATGCCATCATAATAAATAATGTAATGTGCATTAGACTCTTCATTTCTCAGAGCCCATGGAAAGAATCTGGCTTTGTGTTTGTTACAGGCTAGTGTATATTATAAGATTATTTTTACTAAATTTAAATCCAGGGGTATAAGATACCATTCTGAATTTTCCATATACAAAGTAGTCATACATAAAATGTCTGCCTCCTGGGCAGAGAAACCAAGCAGTAACCATACATCTGCAAGTCACAGAAATAAAATGGACTTGAAGGGCCTTTAATGCACATTTCATCTCTCGTCTTTATTCTGTTTCAGCTCCCAGGCTTCTGGTTTTGCAATAACAGAGGCTGGAATTATTGTTGGGTGGGCACAAGATGAATGCTAACAATCATCTTCATCCTGGGATATTTTTGTGCAAAAACCCATGATATTCAATAAGTATTTTCACTAGTTTAGAATAATTCCTCTGACTATATGGACTTTTACACCAGTAAAATCTGAGACCACACCATACTTGCCATATCTCTTGGCATTTGGAGGATGCTCACCTCTGCTTTTTAAATCTGTTTGAAAGCTTATTTATATATCCACAAATTCATTTCTATCTTTGCTAACCTGAGACAAATATTTTTTCATAAGCTGTTAGTTTTAACCTGTATGTTAAACCCTGGGGAATTGTTTGGGTAAGTTTTTTGAAGCAGATTTTGTATCCCCTTAAAACGGAATAATTAGACTGTGGAATCACAGGTTATTCTGACATCTAGAAGACTTGGGCTTTATTTTGTTCCCTTCCAGCAGGCTTGGGGCTTTTGTTAGGATTTTTTTTTCTGTTTGTTTTGTTTTTGTTTTTAATATGTGTACCTTAGAATCTGGTCTTATGAGCAAAAATTTTAAAAGGATTAGGACTGAAGCTGAGATACCATAGTAATAACAGTGATACCCACCCAACTGCATTGCAACTTGCTCATTTTCCATTAGATCTCAGTCAGTGTGCAGAGAAGGCTTGGGAAAAACTTTGCAAGAGTGGAAAGCCACTGCAAAAGGGGCATGAAGGTTCAGAGAGGAGGATGTGCTGAAAGCTGCCCCAGCTCAAGTACTCTGCCAGGTCATCAGCTGTGAGCTACTGCCCGTGGCCAGAAGGAGCCTACCCAGTGCCTGGAGCTGGACTAACCCAGGCTGGCGAGTGCCACTGCGGGTTTGGCCACTTCTGAGCTCTACTCTCAGCAGCTTTGTGATGCTACGTTCTCACCTTCTGTGTGAACAGCAGAAGCCTCTGCAGGTGGTGGACTTTGAGGACAATAATGTCTCCTACTCCTATAGCTCTCCTTTAGCTTCCCTCATTGAATATCACTTAAGGAGCAGCTTACTTTGGGAGTTAGGCCACATGTAGTAGGTGTTGGGAAAATTTTGGCTGGGGGCAGTTGGATGAAATTATCTCTGAGCCAGCAGCTGGACTTCTGAGGGTTTGATTTGGCAGCATAGGGACATCTTTTTGTCTTTGAAGTTTAAGATTCTGTTTTATCATCTGTTATGTCATTGCAGACTGTCTTATTGAAAAAGATGTGAGATCAGCACCAAAACCTGCTAAGCCAAAGTTAATACTGGTGTTGAAGTATAGGCCAGGCTGTAACATAAAATCAGGAATTTCCAAACGATGTAATATAATTTGCCATTCATATCTTCCATATTAACCTCTCCTGGAGAAAAGCCTGGTCATTTACCTGAAAATCCACTTTTTGCAGCCTTTGGGTTCTGTGGAGAAGGGAAAAGGAAGGATCTTTCAATGCAAAGACCCATTTCTTCCTAACTGTTTAATTTGAACCTTCATTTGAAAAACAGAAAAGCTAAACAGGTTTCCTATAAGTGATTAAGGGTTATTGAAATGGTTTTTCATGTGATCTGGCCAAGACATTCAAGCAGAGAAAGGTGTCTTGGATTTTGGAAACCCTGGCAAAAAAATTTTCAAAGACTCCTTTCAAAATCTCTACCTTCACACTGACTTTTGCAGAGCTATTCAAGCAGTGGATCAGCTTTTGGAACTCTAAGAAACCAACTGAAGGATTTATATTTATATTGCAGTAGCACGAAATTAGGCTTCCTTTCTTTCCACTTTGTACTGTTCTTAAGAAATAAGATGGATAAAGAGATGTACTTTGAAGCTGTAAGTCAGATGTCTATTTACAGAGTCCCAGCCTCCTGAGGGAACAAATTTGGACTAGGAATCACAGGGAGGAAGGCTGTCAAGAGCTTTCCCATCGATTTTCCCAGGGTGCCTCACTGCATTTTGATGGCTCTAGCAGAAGATTCCCCAGAGAGACAGAAACATTTTGTCAAATACTTTTGAATCTCCAAGGCCTGGTTTGGATTGTCACAGAACATTACTGAAAAAGCAGTGGTGCATTCTCACCTTGAAGAATGCACCTTGCTTTTGCCAAATTTCAACAGGGGTGCAGGAGTGCTCATCCCTCAGGTGAGTCTATAGCAATGTTACCAGGCTTTTACACCAAGCAGCAAGAATAGCACAGCGAGGCCAAAACAAAATTCAGGTACCTGCAGTTGCTCTTCAGGTTTGCTGGATTCCCAGGAAGACAGGTCATCCATTCAAGCAGAACATAAACAGGCTTAATTAGCACAGGATTGGCAAGAGAGCATATTTCTTTTCAGCATGAGTTCTGCTTATGAGCAGCCAGTTGAGGACTTTTGAATAGCTGTTTATCTATAAGAAATCTTGTAGACAATACAAGGGAGCTTTTTCTGAAGCCTTCCTTTTTCTATTACATTATTAATAACAGTTGCTTCTCAGGTCACTGTTTCTCTTCTTTGATGAGTAGGTGCCTTCATCCCCCCTGCTCACTGCAGCTACAAGAAGTACTGTGTTGAGATAATTCTGTCTCCTAAGCTTTAGCTGTCCTGCCTCTCTCTGGAAAGATGGCAGAATTCAGATCTTGCCTTCCCTCCCACCACAGCCTTTGCTGCTCTGGCTGTGAGGTGAAGGAATAAACACTGGGTGGCAAAACTCCACCCTACTAGGAAGTTATTAAACAGTTTAATGGGCTGTAAGTCATATCCATCAGGCCAGAAGGAATCTAGACACCTATACAGAGAATTTAGAGTGCCAGGACAATGAATAAAATGCTAAGAATCTCATTGTATAAGGCAGTCAGCAACAAAGCTGCATTCCCATGCTCTTAAAGGAAGTAGTTGTGGGATCAGATCCAGATGAGATCTAGGTTGTTCTGGAATTGTACTGGCCATTCTTACCTTCACAGGATGTTTAAGAAGTGGAGTGTGTTCAGGAAAAAATACAAAATATGGAATAAACAAGTTGAATCTAAAGGTTCTTTTGATTTTTGTTCAGTTGGATTATCCTTTAGAGTTCTGGAATCTGCATCTGGCTGTGAATTAAAAATTGCTTCCTTTCAAAAGAAAAAGAAGGGTGACCATGATAGCAGTCAGAAAAGAACACAATTGTTCTCTCAGTCTGTTAGCAGAAGACCAAAGGGACAACCATTTAGAGAAGTTTAAAAAATAATTTAAAAGCAATTTTCTGGTATTTTATGCTATTCAAATTACAAGAAAGCATCAAGGGGGAGGAGTGGGTACCAGACCAAACACAAGCAGTAAAATACAAGCAAAAGCAATAGAGATTATTTTTTCCCTTTAATAATTAAGAAATCCTCTGCCCCATCAATACAGTCTAACCAATTGCTCTATTCTGAGAGATTCATCCTGCACAGCCAGTTGCTTTCATTGTAGTCATAGATAATCTGAAGACAGCTTTGCATAGCCTACCAGTCTTGAGCAACTGCAATAAATTGTAACACAAGTCTCTGTTTTCTAGCTGTGTCTTAGAACTGGTTTTACCCTGCTCTCAAAAGTAGTTTGACTCAGTGACCAGTAGCAGACTGTTTGTGGCTGGCAATCTACACTTGGGGCGTTCTATAGTTCTGATGTCTGTTCTCTTGTGCTCCCAAGGCTCTCTGTTGCCCTTCTCTGGACTTTTTCAGAAGCCTTTAACGTGTCACCTCTCAGCAACACAACTACTGCTTCATTAGTGCAGCCTTGCCCAAAAATAATGGTCCAAGCATGTTTTACTGTGGCACTGGACAGAAGATGTACAGGAAGAGAGGTGTTTGAACTTTATGCCCTTGCAGGGTCAGGTGTACTGCACTTGCTATTTGCACTTGCTTTGCACTTGCTGAGCTGTACAGTCAGAACAGATCCCTAAAGCTTTAAGGCTGTGGCTAATTCTTCCCTCCTCCATCACAAAGAAATGAGTGTAGTTCCACATGTTTGTTGTAGAAACTGCTTCATACACAAAGTCCAGTGGAAATCATGCTGGTATGGCAAGGAATAAGGCTTGGAAGGATTTTCCCTGCCTCTGCTCTCCATCCCCTCAAAAGGGAATTTGCACTTACTGTGTGATGTTGCAGTGAAAGTTTTATTATGGATGTGTACTTGCTGCTGACTTCTGCTGCTTCACGTGTCTGTCTTCATGCTGGGCTGAAGGAGGGATAAGTCAGAGTGTGGCACCTGGGAAAAAAAGCAGGTATAAAGGGGGAAGTGGGGTCATCAGGGGACAATTTCTTTTGCTGGCAGGAATCTGTGAAGAAAACAAAACTAGATGTAGAATAGAAGTAGTACATAGGGACTGGAATGTGCAGTGCCCAGCCTAGAACTGTGTTGTCTCCCTATTTGCAGGGCTGTCAGACAGTGCTGTAAGACCACGGGGTGGCAACATTTAGGCTCAGTGTGCAGAAGTTAGCCATTTGAGGGAGTCATGTTGCGCTCAGTATGCGGCAGAGATAGAAAACAAAATGACTTCGGTTACTGTTCCGGTTAATACTTGGTGTTCTTTGTTATATTTCACACAAGGCTATCACCCCCTCTGATGAAAACAGCAGTATGTCTAAGGATGCAAGTTGCATTCTTTCTGGTCGTCTTTGTCCTAAGTTAAAGTCTATACCTGTGTTAATATATACTGTGTCTTTCCTAGGAGGAAAACCAGCTACCTCAGAAAGAAAATAGCTTTAAGTGCTGGTTCAGATAAAATAATGGCATTCAATAGCAGAGTCAAAACTTTATGACAGTAAAAATCTTTGTGGAAAAAAATGTACCTTTTCTTTTCTACTTGATGACAGAACTATAAGGAGAAGCCTGTAGACCAGTGGTAAAAAAACCCAACTGCATAGTTTTTTTGCTGATGATGCCAAATGAATAACCTTTTGCTCATAAATAGGAGTGGGACAAGAAATAGAGTGCTGTCTTTCCTCAAATTACCAGTAAGAACACAGATAAAAATTTAAACTCCTGTCTTTGTGTTAGCTTTTGATTTTAGAAAGCTTATGTCCATTAAATTAATTTTGTTGATGTAGAAAAAACAAGGGTGGAAGTAGATTTAAGCCCTATTTAATTTTGATATCTGTCCAACATAGTCATTGCTATAACCTGGGTGAAGAGAGCTATAAGTAACTGCAGCTTAATTTCCATCCTGAAACTCAGGAATGTTTTTTGCCTATGCTTACATACCTGAGGGAAGAACTTAGTGTTGCTTAAGAAAGGCTCATAGTTTTATTAGCTATTCAGGCTTCAAACAGTCTTTCGTGCAGTGGAAAATAAAATAAATATTCCACTGAGCTAAACAGTGGAGAAGTTATTGTGGATGGTGACAGAGCTGAACTGTGCTGTAAAAAAAGCAGTATATAAACAGAGGCTCATATATTTTTTTTTTATGTGCTCAGTCCTTGTTCCCTTAGTGAAAACCCTGCCACAGATCAAGGGTTTCACCTAAGGATGAAAGGTCATCTCAGCTGGCTGGCTACTGAATAGGCATCCCTGAATATTCAGCATCCTGTGAGGACTTAGCACAGGGAAAAAGGACCCATTTCTTAAAGCTGTAGATTTGTATCTAAGAGCTGGTAAGCTAGTTGCAAATATGATGACTGTATTGTAACTGGTGTTGTGGGGTGCTTAATTGTTTTTTCATCTCTTGTGGGTTTATATAAAATACCTGCTGCTTTACAGAAATGCTCTATATGATGGAATAATTAAACATTTTGATATTTACATAGAATAGGCTACTACCTTGAAGAATGCTGTTTGAAAAATTGAATAGTTAGAACATAAATGCAGCTTGACATAATAGAGCAGACATGCAGGCTGGTGAGGAATTTGGATTCCTCTTCTATCTAAAATGACGAGTACAGAATTTCTTTAGCAGCCATTATCCTGACAAGGACTAATATGCTGTGTTTCCACTAGAATTTATTATGTGGATTTACAGAAGAACAGTTCTTGCCCTCTCTTTGCAATTTGACTCCAAACTTTACACTACCTTGGTTTTGCTGCTTGCTATTGAACTAGCAGAGCAAGAATTTAATAGAGGCTTTCAGGCTGAACTCTAAAAGTAGAGTGAAAACTGAATTAAGCCTTGTAATGAGAACACTCATTAGCTAGGGTATAAGGGCATTTAGCAGGCAATATGAATTTAATTGGTTATAATATGAAACTCCCTCAAACTCCCTGTTATCTAGACATCCATGGAAGACCTTGGACCGATATCTCCAGTGTAGTGTGCATGGGGATGTCTTTTAGTTGCCAGCTGGAGGCACCAGTGCTGAAAGAGTGACTCCACCTCAAGGGGGACCCTCCAGTGGTTGAGAGGATCTAAAAATGCTACTGTCAGAGCTCTTGCTCTTGGCACAGGCAAAATCTTCATTTTATCACTCAAGAGAGTGAGTTGTGGTTCAAACACAAAATGCCTGCCTTTGACAATGTCAGCAGTGGTTAGGGAGCTGCTGCTCAAGTCATCCAGAACTGGGGAGATCAAGTGGCTCCACCCAGAGAGAGATGCAAAACCGATCACATTAACATGACAGGCCCAGCTGTGCTTGCCACCTGCAAGCTCTTTGGTCTGGGAGCCACTGGCAGCAGCTGATTAAAGAAGCTCAGAAATCACTTATTCAGAAGTGAGCAGTCATTATTCACTGAGAGGTATTTGGTGTATCTGAGAGGTATCAGGTTTCAAAGAAGGGCTGAAGTATTGGTGTCCCTTTGTGGGCTGGGCCTGAAGGAGCCTCTCCACAGATCCTTTGGCTTTAATGCCAGATTTTCACTGTATGCCTTGGAAATATTCTCTAAGCAGAGTTTTTGTTATCTCTGGCTTGCTGAGGTAGCTGTTTGCTGCTTTTTCACTCTTACTGCGTCTTGGCCAGCCTCACCCAGCTGAAGACCACTTACTTTCCTACTTCTGGTATTATTTTGATGCTATTGTGCTGTTTCTGACTGTCATGGCTGTGACAATCTGATCTCTTGCAGTGCACTGTTGTCGTTCCCAGTACAGAGGAAGTTCCCCATCACAGAGCCCAGCCTTTTTAACATCTGTTTCTGGAAACTGTTTACTTCAGATATCTTATTTCTATTTTTGTTTTGCTTTCTGTTTAAAATGAAAATAATCTTCAGTGCCCAGTTCTTCATAAAAGTAATCTGAACAGCAAGTGCGTTTTGCTCCCTGTGCTGCTATAGTCTTCCTGGGCATCAATTTCCAGCTGCTGCTCTGGTCCTGTGAGGCAGTGCCTGGACAGGACAGACTGCTGTAACTTACATAGACAGGCTTGCTCATGCTGTGTCCAGCATATGAAGAATACAAAAGTGAGTTTCCAGAAAGTTTTGTATGTTCTTTGTAACTGGCCCCAAGTCCTGCTGGGTCTGGCTGTCAGTGGATTAAAAAGTTCCCTTTGCAGTGTTGAAATAAAAAGTAAGTCTGTGTTCCTTCACTGCTGGATCCCTCCTTGGATCCTACTTAGCAGGGTTATTCCATTTCTATTTCCAAGTTTCATATTGGTTTGACACATCTGCTTTAAGGAATCCAAAGTAATTTGTGCTTAAATAGCACCCTGGTTTTATTTACATATGAAACTGCTAAAGTGAAAAATGCATTAGACAGTTCTGAACAAACTTGGACCCCTGGGGAGTCTTCATCTGCAATTTCAGTCTCTGTTTCCATCATCTTCAGAGAACAGTGTTATAGTCACAGCAGAAATCTCAGCTGCAGCACTCAGATTCAGACAAGTAGCCCACAAGGACATACAGCAGAGCTGCCAATTTCTTGGTTTCTCTAGACGCACCAAGCTTCCTCAAACGCTTTTTTTTTGGTGCTGAAGGAGGTGGACTTGCGACAAGTCAGTACATCTGTATTTTAATTTTATGAAGAGAGAGAAGAGTGAAATAGAAATTCAACAGATGATTCCTAGAGAACTTTTTTTCACCTTGTAACTTGCTTAGAATCTCCACCATGGGGATGTAAAGATCTTTTTACAGGGTAGTTCCAAGGAGTTTCCATATGTCAAAGTAAAGATGCCAAAATGTGTTGGGACCGTTAGCTCTTTGAGAAAGGGATTGTATCATGGGTTCTCCCTGTGACCAGGATCCTAAGTAAATGATCAAACAACCACAAAAAACAAAAATCTCTGAGCAAGGAACCGCCTTGTTGCTTATGTAGAAGTCAACATCAAGGTAGTGACTGGCAGTTTAAGCAGTTCTGTTTTTAGCTGGATCTCTGCTTCCAAGGAAAAAGACTTCTGAGCAAGTTTCCATGCTCTGCTGAGCACTATCGAGTAACCACAGTGCTGAGCAGGGCTCCTGTTGCTTTTCAAATCTGTGTGCACTTTATGTAGCCTGAGAATTCCTTGGTGCAGAGATTGGTCTCCTGAAGAGGAAATGCTTCATTTCATCTGATATCCCATCAGTTAGGCAGCTCAGATCTCTCAGTACCAAATCCTTTCCCCATCAGTGATGATTTAAATTCTTGTTTATCCCTTTCACAGAAGGCAGCAACCAAGACTGGTTTGCCTGGTATTCCTTTTCCCACTGGCATAGATGTTGCACTTTGCCTACCACAATTAAGTAATTACATTTACTTACTGAACCCATATTTGTGACTTTTGGGCACAAGAAGGTAAGAAGTAGAGTTTGAAATGCATAATTTATCTTTGCATCAATATTCTCTGTGTCTGTCTTTGCCACAACTTTTGAACAATCCCTAACGCTTATTGTTAGGAAGCTTTCTCTCTGTTGAGAGGGAATATTGCTCTTATGGTGGAATTCTGCTCTCTCTCTTTGTGTCTTTATTTTCCTCCCAGCTAGAGAAGAAGTAATAGTGATAAAACATCTAATGCAAGCTTTGATGTGCCTCTGGTCCTTACCACGAAATATAAAACCTGTTAATGTTTCCTGTGAAAGCAAGAGACATCACTCAGAATTTGACTTGAGTGTTCTAGGCACTGGCAAGTGGGAAGAGAGAGTGTCATTGATAGTGAAAAACGTGTTGAAATTAACATGTGTTCTGGAATAGTGCAGTGTTTGCAAAGTATCTGTTTGATGCCTGTGAATTTTCCCTCCTTTTACACAGAAATTTATACTTGCATTCTACCATGACTCATCAAGGTATCTTGAAATAACAGTTTTTGGAGCACTAACCTAACTTTGTATATGAAACAGCAGCTCGTCTCCCAATTCTGAAGTGGTTGGACTTCTATCAGCCAGGGACTTCTAAGAGCTTGGATCTTTTTTGGAGATGGAGTCCTCCAGGGAATCCTGAGAGATTATTGAAAGTGAAATGGGTTTACAGAAATGTATGCTGAAAAAAAAGCATCATGTAAGGTGAAATCAAGAAACCATCCTTGAAATGTTGTGTAAATTGGTTATGAAATAGAATCTTCAGAGCTTCTTATATTAGAAGAATACTCAGAGCTTCTTATGTTCTCAGATGGGAAATAAGAGGTGTAACTTTTATTTATGGTTGCTCGTTTTTTGTTGTCTTCTTTAGCTCTGAACATTGTTAAATATGATGTACAATATGCTGTATTTTGATATTATGCTCAAAGTTGCAAATCTGCTGAGAAAATCACATAGACCTGGTAATAATATTCCCACCTACTGAATTAAATAGTAGAAGAGGATATGGCATGTTCACAAATCAATTTAGAATATAGTTTCTGTACCTCCAGAAATATGCTGCTCTTCTCCGTAATGGAAAGATCTGATAATCAGGCTTGTATGTCCTAAAATATTGCCTTCATAACTTGTAATTTCATTTTAGCTGAAAGGAAGAGCTAACCTGCATTGTTGTGGGGGTTTTGTTTGTTTGTGTGTAGGTTTTTTGTCCTTTTTGTTGTTTAGTTTAGTTTGTTTGTTGTTTGTTTTTATTTTTTTCCCTTCTGAATTATTAGAAGACTGGTAGGGTTTTTTTTGTTTTTCTGTTTTTGTTTGTTTGTTGGGTGGTTTTTCTGGTGGGATATTTTTTTTCCAGGGAAGAAGTGTAGTAATTGCCAAATCAACTGTTGTAGTAAATCTTCAGTACTATCCTTCCACTGCTTTGTCTGTTGGCTGAAGTCAGGAATGTTGCTGTCTATAAAAGAGAATAAATTACTTTTCTGTATAATAGCCAAACCAGACAGGAATTCTCAGTCTTCCTTTCATTGTAATACTGATGCCAGAAATTCTGTGTTACAAAACAACACTTAAACAATTTTCTGATTATGCAATGCCTCTGATAATACCTCTTTTAATAACTTGCCATAAAAATTTTCCTGAAATTACCACAGGAATACATTAATTCTAGAAATACTAACAAATGAGCTGCCCCTATTAACTGCTTCTTAAGTTAAATTAGGAAACTATTTAATTACATTTCCTTAAAATATGGAGAAAATTCTCTTACTGAAAGGAAGTGTCATGCTTATAACTGTGGAATGTGTCTGTAGTTCCATGTTTTTTATAGGAGAAGCAAATTTTGGGACATGGTGCTTTGTGCTGTGTTTGCTTTGTAACATACCCTACAAAGTGCTGTTCTTCTGGAACCAAGGCTCCATAATCATTAGCACTGGCTCTGACAGCTGGCATGCAGCAGGATGCATTTGACTTGATTGTGGGCACGAGTCTGCATTTCTTTTGACTTAGGCAGGATACATGATAGTCAGTGTTGACTTTGAGGATTTTTTTATCTGCCTCCCTCTGCCTGCTGGAGATACTTGCAGCCATAAAGCATCCTATAAAATTACTGAACCTACAACAATCTTTGAATGCATTTGCACTTGAAGGATGTGTCCATAGATGGATTCGTGCTTTGCCTCATGTGGTGGGTGCACTTCTCATCTTGCACAGGCAGCTCTGAAACCCAATTTACTGTTTGCTGAATCATGACACATCCTTGCAAGCAGATGTGTTAGTTGGGCAGTGTCCATTCTCAGGTAGTCTTTAGCCTCCCTCAGTCACTGGCATTGGTCTTTGAAGGGTATCTGGACCACAGATAACTGAAATAAAATTTACCCAGTGATAATGTTTGTATTAGCAGTTTTCATTTTATTGGGAAAGCTCTCGAAATTCTTTTCTTCCTTGCATCAAAAGACTATCCTTTTACCTATATAAAATTTCTGTATTTTTTAAATGAAGGATGGGCCATGTGGGATTGCTGAAAATAATCAGTCCCTTATAGGAAAGAAAACGTGAGAGATTCTGCAACAACTAGGGATTTTTTTTTTTTGGATAAAATATTGGAAAATATGCAGTACTAATAATCATACCTCACACGTTCCTGGGATGGATAGTGTCCAAATGTCTAAGGGCAGATGGAAAAAATATATACTCATGAACTTAAAAATACAGAATCTGGAGTGGGGTGAGGTTGGGTAGCCATAACATAAAACATCTCTCAAGTTATAAAAAAATCCAAATATGGGATAAGAGACGAGATATCCGCAATAAATATGGTTAGAGCTCTAAGAGATATCTTCTGACTGTTTAATACACATTGATCATAGCCATATGAAATCATTCTGTAAAATCCAGGCAGAAGGACAATCTTTAACATGTTTGCACAGATGCATGTGCAAGAGGACTATGCAAAACTCTTTGTTCCTACTTTAAACACAGGTTTAGGAAAAAAACCAGATGTTTGAATTCTTTTTGTTGAAGTTGTTTTTATTAAATTCTAGTAATTATTCATTGTAAGTATTTAATATTCAATATTTGAAATTAAACCTGTGTAAAGTATAGGGTACAAACTTTTGCAGTATTGTATCTGAACAATGACTGAACATTTACATAAATAGTATTTTTATCTCCCACTTAAGTGACAATACATATTTTTTATTTTAAGAAAGTAAAGACAGAAAATTCACCATTTTTGTGTGTTACCACGGTAGCAGATTCAATTAAATCAGATTACTAATTCAACTGAGGAAAAAATTTGAATAATATGTGAAAATAGGCTTTAGCAGACCTCTCTCTATATATCTATATGGATAGGCTTGCAATCTATTTATCTTAATATAGGAGTGTTAATGAAATAGATAGCAGGATCAAAAAAAAAACCCCAACAACGTGGGTTGATTCCCATGAGCAGTTGACTTTATTTGGCTTAGTTACCAGGGTACTTGTTATTTAACAAGTTTAACATGAATATATTAACCTGCTCTTAATTTTGTTCAAATACATTGGCTATCATAGCTAATTCCAGAAGCAATGGCCAATATCTTCAGTTCTAACTATTCCCCTTCAGAAGAAAACTTGTTTATAACTGTGCTTTAATAGATCTGCAACATACTTGTTCTTGAGATGTTTTGATTTGATGTCTCCCATGGGTGTGCTCTTGATTCCCTGTGATTTGATGTCTCCCATGGGTGTGCTGCTATTCAGCTCTGCTGCAGTTTCTCTCTGAGTGCAGGAGGTACAGGAATCAGAGACCATCCAGTATTATAGCTCACAAAACAATTATTTTTTCATGCAGTGTCCTAAAATAACTGAAAAGGTTTACAGTATTATCTGCAAAGCCTATGTTACTGCTTGCTTGTGCCAAAATGCTCATGGCTTATTAATATAACAACCTGTGAGCAAAGTTCTAATTTCTTTTTATATTAATTTGTAAGATATTTAACACACTTCTGCTACAGGTTTTCCTCTTCATCAGCTAATATCATATTTATGGCAATTTTTATTATATTTCAGTTATTTGTAGATTGTAAAAAAATTACTGGGAACTGTAAAAATATCCATTATGTCAACCAAGGATCCTTTCAGCTCCTCCTGCTCTCTTGTTGACTCTCTGTAGGGTTCCTATAGCAAAATAGATTTGTGTTCTTGGATATTGTATGGGTAAATTGCTCCTTTGTCAACTGACATACATTCAAGTAATACTTTTGTGATATTTTTTGTGTAATTCCACAGTTTATTTCTGGTCAGATGTACCCTTTAATATACACAGAAAAAAGGAAGGCCTCTCTAATACCACATCTTTTACAATGAAACTAAAGTTATAAAATCAAGCACGTTTTCCAACAATTTATTCAAATAAAAGTATCAGGAAACTGAATGGGAAATAGTATGTTTAGAAATATACAGAAGAATGGGAAACCAGGCAATTTTCAGCTGTCAGCTTAACATCAAAAGTAACTGCTAAAACTCTGTGAAGTTTCATGGTCATCCATCACTAAGTATAAATCTCTGGGTTCCTAAAGAAATCTGCATTTTACTACCAAAAATAAGCTGGAAAATTATTTCTGGCATTAAGTTTTAACAAAATTGCTCCATTACTTGAATGCACAGAAATGTTTAAAAATGCACAATGTTTCAAAATGCACAAAAGCATCTATATGTTTTGTAATACAAGTAAAATATTTGATTTTTTCTGTGAGTACTTTGAAAAAGCATGATCTACTTTTTCGTACTCTCATTGAAAAAACTTCCCCCAACACAAACACATCAAAGAAAAGTAAAAACAGTTGTCCTTAGCATCAGCCTGTCCCTCTGAGTCAATATATCATGTAACACAATTGCATTTTGGCTTAATTTCCACTGGAACTGAGCTGTCTCAGGTAACTGCTCAATGACTGAGTACATTATCAAGTGTGTGAGTGTGCTGTACTGAGATTCAGAATCCAAAAAGGGCTCTGACTAAAAATCAAAACCAGAAAAGGCTGGACAGAGACCACAGTAAATTCTTGCTCTGGGATCACCACCTGCTTCACGTACTGACTGTCCTCAGCAGTCAGAGAAACACAGGACCAGGGCTAAAGGAGTGCCCCTGTCTCTCTCCCTCTTTCAGCCCAGGGTGGCTGTGTGGGCAGCACTCTCAGGATGGCACCCAGGCTTTTCCAGCCCTGGCAACTGACTCCCTCTCACCGGAAAGGGGAAAATCTTTCCTGTCTTTCATTGTTTCTTCTGCCTGCTATTTCAGGAGTCTTTCTAAATTTTACTTCTCCTGTTCAGTTTGTTTCAAGTGATGGCTATTTCCCCTCAGATCCTGAGGCACATCTCTGCATCCCTGAATGCAGCCTACTGCCAGGTACTTTTTCATGCTGTTTGAGCTAACTCTTCTTACAGCTTGACTGGATCCCTGCTCTGCAGATGCCCAGAAAGCTCACCTCTGCATGGGTCTTCCACAGCTGATGATTCTGTGTGAATTTCTCGCATTGGGGTAGTACAAAATGACATTACACAGGTGACATCTTTATATAATTTGCACCTAATTTGGCCTTTTATGTACATATGGAAAATACTTATATAAATATTTACATACCTTGCATATAGACATAATTCTGAGGTAACTAAAGAAAGCATTTTAAAGCCAGAAATATGGCTTTAAGAGATGCAAAGACATCTCTGCAGGACATGGCATAATCTACTTCAATTGCTACTAAATTGCATTGCTGTCTCTTATAGAGTTGTGGAGCTGGAGAAAGGACGGCATGTCCAGTTGCTCCTGGGTATTTGGAGTGCCTTTCTCTATTAGGAGTATCTAATAGCAGAGATCTGGCAGCAGCAGAAAACTCATTTTCTGTCTCTGGGTCTCTCAGCATCGGCATGTCTTAGAGCAGGGTAATGCTGTGATAATGCTCATGGGTGGCTGCATTTTCTGATGTTGTTCTCCAAGGGCTGCTGAAGTGAAAACAATTAACAGGAGAAGACACAAAAGTGCTTTTAAATTGATAGGTGTGGTCAGCACCTGGCATGAGTGTGTGAAACCTGGAAGGGCTGGGCAGAAAGAGATGGAAATCCTCTGAAACCCACAATGCTGCCTCTGCCTGGTGAATCTCACCCACTTTCCTTCAGTTCAGCAGCTGCCCCAGGACAGAAATGGGCTTTTATAACTCCAAGGGGAGCTGAACACCATCAAAGTGAACAGGAACTCTGCTAGTGACCCACATGGCCTCAGGCAAGTGGAGTTTCTTCTCAGTGCTTCCCACTCCATGCGCCTACTCTCTCTCCATCTCATGTATTGATTGCAGAGCCTTTTGAGGTGGGCTATGGCCTCTGGTGTTTGGAAACACTTGGCACAGCCAGCCTTAGATTGTGGTTAGATTTTCTGGGGCAATGTTTTTAATCTATGGTCCACTGACCCTTGAAGGTTCAAAAATTGCTTCTATGGAAGTGATGGAAAGTACAGAAGGAAAGCAAACCAATTTCATCAGGGCTTAACCCAATTTTCTGCGACAGCAGCTCCACTGCAAATTTTGCAGGAGTCCACATAAGCAAGGTTGATGCTCCATTTTGTTGAGTTGGACAAGTATAAATTTTTGAAAGAGAAAAAGAATTTGGCTCACTTTACAATATGTTCTTTATTTACAGGCTATACATGTACATATGGCATGTTTTATTTATGAACACAAGCAGAAACACACACATGGTTTTTTTCTGCTGTCTTTCTGAAATGGAAAAGTGCCTGCCAGTGTCATGAGCACAATTTGTACTACATGTGTTTTCTAAGACCACACTGCCTCTTTTTTTTTATGTTTTTCTTTCTTTTTTTTCCTCTTTTTCTTTCTCTTTCCTTTTCCTTCCCCTTTTTTCTTTTTTTTTTTCCTTTTTCTATTTCTTCCAGCATTTTTGTCAAACATTGAAGAGCAGCACCACAGAATGTGCCTTTATCACCCAGGTGCTCCACAGCTGCCTTCCTTAGACATTTACCATGGCTGCAGCACTGGGGACTAATTTTGCTGCTTTATTGCACTCAGTGTTGCTTCCCTTCCATGCTCCCTGCTGGGAATCCTTTCAGAAGAGCTGCCTTTGATTGCTTGCTGTAGACACAGTTTTGAAAGCTGGGGTTTTTTGAGATTTTTATTTTCCCTCTTTCTCTGAACTCCCTCTCCTGGCTGACAGTGGAAGATTTGTGTGTGCTGAGTCAGTATTTTCTGTGCTCTTGGGGATTAGATGGTTGATGTGGAGGAGCTTTACAGTTGGCTCATGGTAACTCTTGCACAGTTAGTGGTGATGCTTGCAGAGGGAATGCAACTGGCTTCAAACAAGGTTCCCAGTATTTTTTCCCCAGCCAATGCACTGGCAAAAATAGAAGTTATTCTTTATTTCTTAGGCTGAACTCCCTCCTACCCTAGCTTTACAGCTGTCCCCCTCATTCCAGAGATAAGTCAAACACAGAGCAGGAATTTCTGGACCGACCTTGCCAACCCAGATCTGACAGGTAGTCTGCTGGGCTTCTGGACTTTACTTGTAAAGCATTTGAGCCTGTCTCCTTGACAGTGTGAGTTACTCATTTTTATTTGCTAGTTTTTAAATACTATGAAAGATTACATGCAAAATAAAGATAGCACCAATGTAACTCAGCTGATGCGTATGGACGATTACAAGCTGTTTGACTTTGTCAGCTGAGCTTCACATTACTTCACAATGTTAAGTAATACCTCTTGTGACCCTAAGAATGGTTCCAGTCTCATGGTTTTGTGGCTCTGCTGAAAGGTAGGAGTGAGCATTTGGATGGTTTTGCAGCTCTGTCGACAAATGGTAACCCATGAAGCAGTACAGCTCAGCTGCAGCTGTCTACAGCTGAAATATCTAAGAGAGAGAGCTGTGAGATATGAAGAGAAATGATATGAGATGAGATTTGGGAAATAAATCTTTAGGCTATGAGAGTTTAGTGGTCTCCAGGGCAGCAACATGGTGTGAAAGCTCTAGGGCTAGAGTGACTTAAGAGAATTGAGTGCACTTTGTAATGAGTGTTTCTCAAAGCCCTCTGACTAGAAATAAAGGATACCAACAAATGCTTTCAGTAGAACTGCTACAGCCTTAAGCCACTGAAAGGCATAACACATTCAGTTCATCTGTGCTCTGTGGATCCTTCTCTGCATACTCAGGCATGTCCCCAAGCTGTCAAAAGGCAGCCAAGCTAGCCTGGAGCCTGTCCTGGAACATCCTCTGCAAGCTCCAAGCATTGCTGATGCCTTCTCCTGTGCCCTGTTGTGCTCTCCTGTTCTTTGGACCTCCTGAGCTCACCTTTGTCTTCAAGAAAAGGTTCCTCACCTGTAAAGTGAAGTTTCCCAGGCAGAAGGGTCATGTGTGTCTCCTGATGCTGCACAGGACTCCTTGTGGGGCAGAATTAACAAGTGGGTTACAGGTAAATCTCAGGTGAGAAATGGGCTCACAGGCTGAGATTGTAGGCAATGGGGTGACATCAGACTGCTGACCTGCACTAGAGGGGTTCCACAGGGCTCCATCCTCATCCTGTGGTCTTCTATATCTTCATAAATGACTTGGATGCAGGAGTGGAAGGGATACTAAGTAAGTTTGAGAGTACTAACTTGGGAGGAGCTGTTGACTCCCTCAAAGCCAGAGAGACATTGACAAATTAGAGTGTTGGGCAATCATGAACAGTATGAAATTCAACAAAGACAAGTGGAGAATTCTGCACCTGGAACACAGCAGCCCTGGATGTATGTACGGACTGGGGAATGAGAGGCTGGAGAGTAAAGCCACAGAAAGGGACCTGGGTGTCCTGGTTGACAGAAAGTGGAATGAGAGTCAGCAGTGCCCTGGCTGCCAGGAGGGCCAGCCCTGTCCTGGGGGCATCAGGCACAGCATCACCAGCCAGGCAAGGGAGGGGACTGTCCTGCTCTGCTCTGCACTGAGGCAGCCTCACCTCGAGTGCTGGGGGCAGTTTTGGGGGATAAAATATAAACAAGATATTAAGCTTTTAGAGGGCATCCAAAAGAGATCTGTGGAGGTGGTGGTGGATCTAAAGGGGAAGCCTTATGAGGAACAGCTGAGGTCACTGGATCTGTTCAGGCTGGAGAAGGATAGGCTGAAGGGAGACCTCATCTCAGCCTATAACTTCCTCATGAGGGGAAGAGCAGGAGCAGACACTGATCTCTCTCATGACCCATGACAGAACCTGAGGGAATGGCATGGTGCTGTGTCAGGGAGGTTTAGGTTGGTTATTAAAAAAAGGTTTTTCATCCAGAGGGTATTTGGACACTGGAAGAGGCTCTCCAGGGAAGTGGCCACAGAAGCAAGCCTGACAGAGTTTAAGAAATGTTTGGACAATGTTCTCAGGCATATGGTGTGACTCCTGGGGCTGTCCTGTGTAGGGCCAGGAGTTGGTCTTCAGCAATCCTGGATCCCTTCCAACTCAGGATAATCTATGACTGATTCTATGACGCAGCAGAAAAAACACCATATGCGGGTCAACTTACTGTTTTAATGCCTCTTCCAGTGTACGTTGTAATATTAATCAACCCCCTCTTAACAGCAGATAACGGGTACTCAGTGGCAAGTTGGAGCAATTGGAGGTTTTGAGTTGTCCCATTTGCAATCAGAGGCACACTGCTGATGGCTACCTTGCAATCTAATCAGGTAGCAGAGTACTGCACTGCACGGTGGCAATCAGCTGTGCTGCAGGCTCCTTCCTCTAGCTATCACCACAGTTAGATACTCCCTTTTTTCACAAGCCTCTTCCTTCTGCATAAACTAACTTTTCTATATAACTTAAGTGATCACAAGTCTAAAATGTGCTTGAGTATTAACATATCCATTCTCAAAAATATGTTCAAGGGATATTTTATCTAAATCTCCTGTGCAGTGGTAAATGCATTTGTGGCTCTCTAAAGCATATTAAGTGAATTTATTCTTATATGCTGTGGAGCTGGCTACTTAATTTTAGTCCCTCTCAGGAGGTAGGAGCTGAGGGAGATGGATCAGGATTCTGATCTGGCAAATGGATTAAGAGGTCTGAACTGCTGTCTGGTCACATGTGGACATCTAAATCTTGGTCTCATTCCAGCTCACTTGTTACTGGGATTCTGTGGGATTTTCTCCCTGTAGGATTTACCAGGTTTGCTGTACCTAGAAATGTTCCAACAGCCATATACAGGTTACTTTCCCTTTTTTGAAAACACAAAAGCTTGATATCCAGTCCAGTGCAACACGAAGCCAATTTGCAGGAAGAGCTTTGTCTGGAGATGTCTCTCAGGGGACGTGACCTGGTGGAACACTGCTTGAGGAGACTGTTTCTTCCCATGAGGCCCTTGGCTGCTCATGAACTTCACATTGTGGGACAGAAAAAAAAAATTACTGTTATGATGACACACAGTTAATTTATACAGATTTTCAGAAGTCTTTCTATACTCCATTAAAACCTGGCCTGGATTCTTCTGGGTGATTTTTACCACTTGTCTCCACTCACCCTGTTTCAGAAAATACCTGTTTTAATGTTCATTACTGCCACAAAAGTGTCACTAATTGCTACTAGTCACAAAGTTTACCCAAAATCAATACAAAAAGAGACAGCAACTGAAATAGGAATGGCAGACTGTTGACAATGAATTCCTATCTTAGCTTAAATAAACTGAAAAAATAATTGCTTCTTCCACAGGAATGTCTTTTGTTTAGTATTTTTTTTTAAATTTATTCTTTACACATAGTAGTAGAAAAAGTATAATATTACTGAGGCAGGATGAAGAGTTTTCACTTCTGCCCTGCCTGTCTCCAGAGTCCTCTCAGCAGGGCTGGGATGGAAAAAATCAGGAGCATCATGATCCATGAAGTAAAGTTCCCACCCTAAGAGAAGTCAGAAAGTCAGTCTCACTGTTCGTGAGTAGGGAACAGTGTCTATTTGACATAGAAAAATAGGATGAAGAAGAGGAGGAAAGAAAGATGTTATATTTTGCCAATATATAACTTCCATCATGGTGGGATAATAATAAATGATTACATTTATCTCTCACTCAATCTGCATTTATTGCTGCAGGTCAGTTCCTTACATGAGACACAGTGAGGAAATAAATCAAGTTCCTTAATGTACAGAGCCATAGCTTGAAGTTTATAAGCTCAGAGAATAAAAGCATTTTAGAAATTGAACCCTTTTTTTTTTTTTACAAGAACTACTATTTACACCAGGTGTGATTCAGAACACACAACTGAACCTGAACATATACAGTCACACGTACAAACAGTTATCTGCAGATCAAATAGAGAATTAGAGAAAAATGGCCTTTTGTACTACGAAATAGGATAAAATCTCCATCCCTCTAAACAATCTTATTCTTTGCATTTTAATTAGCTGCCACAAAAAAAAAATTCAGAGAGAAAGTATTTCCCTATAATGTGATTTATGGTCCATTGTCTAAACATTTGCATTCAAAATATTTGGCTGAGGATGTTCCTAGCACCAACACAACAGATGTAACCAAACATTAGACATGGGCCAGGTCTCAGCATAACTTTGCTACACTGTAGGAGAGCAGCCCTTCCCAGCTGTCCTGCTTCCTGCCTTCCCAGTGAAGGAGGTGAATGCAATAAAGCACTTTGTTTCTCTTCCCTGAGTGCCGTCCCAGGTAAAGAGAGATGTCTACTCTGGCAACTCCCAATAGCTGTTTTTTGGCAGCAGCAGCCCCAGGAGGAGCCTAATGGAAGGACCAGGGCAAGAGAGATCACAAACCTGAAGTGCAGGAGTCTCATGTACACCTTTGCAAGGCATGGTGGGGCTTCTCTCCACTAGCAGCAGTGATTGTTTACCCACAAGAAACCTTTGCTTATTGTTTCCCACTGGGTTCTTCATTGCAAGGGAGATGAAAACCTCTCAAAATAGCAAGTGCCAGAAACATCACTGCCGTGTTTGTGCCATTATCATGTTGTTAAGGAAACTGCTCAAGGTCTTTCATTCCCCTGTGATTTATTTTGCAGTTAGATCAACCTTGTGAGACCTATTTATATCCAATAAGAACCCTACAGAGAAGAAAATATGATATTTTCTTTAAGACGAAACTGAGCTGAGAAAATAAGTATGTGGTGAACCCAAGCTCTTTCTGTTTATGAGTTGTCTGCAGGCATATTAGAAACCTGATACCTTCTCTGCCCAAAATTAATTTCCAAGTAATTTAGATGAATAATATTAGGTTTATATTGTGTGTGTGTACAACATATATGTGTAGGTTGTTGTGAATATACTATACTCAAGATTTCAGATGGTTCTGCAGATTAGACAGCATGCTTCAGTTGCTTGGTTGGATGTGGATCAGGCTTCTGGGGAGGATTTATGTGAATGATAAATAATAGACCCTTCAGAAGAAGCCAGTGAACATTCCTGTCAGATTCTTAGCTTGCTCGTGTATTTATGGAACACTTGATTACATAAGTATTATGGGCTTATTTTAAGTGAACATTAAATAAACCAAGTCACCACTCGGTATGAATATTTTCCCAGTTTCTATAATAGAGACCTTGTATGCTTTCCACTGGCATGGAGAACAAAGTGAAAATCACTTTGAAGTTTTGCATTACTGCAAATCTTAAGCACCATGGGTTGTGTCCTCCGTACGCAAAGAAATGGCTTAAATTAATACTTCATCAAATAAAGAATTTTGCAATGGTATTTTGATCTGCCTTGACACCTTGATAGTATTTTTGAGTTTCTCTCTGGATTCATGAGGGACAGAGTTCCATGATGAATACTGAGATTCCCAGAAACACTGATTAAAACAGTCGCATAATACCAGACTGGAAATAAAATCACCAGAATTGATAACCACCAGCCTGGTACAAGTATTCACCTCCTTGGTCAATGAGCTCATCATAAATATGCAGATAGCACCTGATGGTTCAGAGCAGCTGAACTCCTGCTAATTTGTACACAGGCTGTGGGTGTTTGCTAAAAATTAGTCCCTAATGGGTCTCTATGCTAAGGGAGGTGAGGGGAATGGAGACATAGGGAAAGTGAAAACATGAGTAGCTGCACATATTTCAGCGTAAATTATTGTTTGAGTGGGAAGGAGGAAGAAGAGCAAGATGCAGTATTGACTGAAATGGAAATGATCAAGGAGAAATAGACAGAAGTAATACAGATTATTCTGTGCTGCTAAAACCTTGGAGAAACTGTGGGCTTGCAAACACAAAAAGAAAGGCTGGAATATTACACAACATCTTGACTTATTCAGAGGATCATGGCCATTCTATGACTGTCTTCTGATACTGAATGGAGCTGAGGAAAACCCAGATTTCATTTTGCATCCACTGCAGTGACCAAAGCATATGAAATGGCCAAACAAAGCAAAAGCTCCAACAAACTACACCCCTTCCTCAAACACCCAATGAAAAAAAGATCCAGCACGGAGGAGTAATGAAGGAATATGAATTTTAAAGTTTTCAAAATAGCAAGATGAGACAAAATATCTCTGTGCAAAATCTGCACAAGGTGGATACCTAAAAATGCAGTCAAATATTCCTTTGACAAATTGGCCATGGGTGATTTGTGCATCCCATCTGTAAAACTTTGTAAATAATGAAGTTTTCTATGTGCTTTTAAAAGCCTCCAAGGATGCTGCAGAACTATCAGCTGTCAAAATAGCATTCTCCAGCTTGTGTGCAGCATAAACAAGTACTCTTGCACCTGCCAAATTCAATTGCACAAGAAGAAGCACCAGTTGACCAGTGCGAAAAGAGAGGAGGAAGAAGATCTGCAAAAAGGGGTAAGTAGGTCTGCTGGATACAGATACACACCACTGGGAGATGAGAAATACAGCTTTAAAAAAGCCAAACTCATAATACCCCCAACCCTGACATCTGCTATAGGTAAAATCCTTTTGACTTCAGTGTAGTTGTATTCTCTGTTGCTGTCTCCTGGCATGGTAGAAATGCAGAGGTTCAAATATTGGATTTTTTTAAAGCTTGTATCATTGGAATGGAATAGGAATGAAAATTATTAATGTTTTTGAGAAACTATTATGGTTAAGATCAATCCCAAATTCAAAGACAACAAAATATCAAGAGGTGCTCACAATTGTGATTTTCATTGGGGTTCTTCTAGGTGCCATTTTGTCAGAGAACATGGTAGTATTTTTCAAAGCCAAGAGCAAATGAACTTTCATTTCCTATGTAAATAAGCTGTGTCAGGGGAGGCTTAGGTTGGATGTTAGGAAATGATTCTTCACTCAGAGGGTGGTTGGGCACTGAACAGGCTCCCCAGGGAAGTGGTGATAGCACCAAGCCTGTCTGAGTTTAAGAAGCACATGGACAACACTCTCAGGGACATGGTGTCATTGCTAGGGATGTCCTGTGCAGCGCCAGGAGTTGGAGTTTGGAGATCTTTGTGGGTCCCTTCTAACTCAAGATATTCTATTCTACTCTACTCCACTCCACTCCACTCCACTCCACTCCTACACTCTGCATGAAGGGGGAGGGAATGAACAGGTAGATGTTAATGCATAGAGTAGACCAATTAAAAACAAATCTCATTTTTTGCTATGATCTTGAGAATTATCAAGCACCTGGGCTCCTTCAAAATGGAAGACTGCTCTGAGTACCTGGTATTTCAAAACAGTCCATATACTGACAGACAAACACTGAGATAGTGTTATTATCCAAACCTGCCTTCATCTGCAGTTGGGGTATTTCCCTTTGTCTGCAATCTGTGTGTTTCCAGGGATACATAGTAAAAGGATAGCACAGATTAGCTGGTCTAACAAGGATCCTCCCTAAGGATCATCATGAGGATGACTAATGCCAAGGACAAACTTCCTATAGGTGCCATAGGCGTCAGTATAAATACACAGCTGTTATGCTTTTGAGTTGAGTAGCTGTAGTTCAAAGCTCATAGATCTTCACATAATGAATTTTTCTGTCTTGTCAATCTTCTCTTTTGCAAGAACCAGCTTGGGTGATTGATTTTGAAATTAGGGTGCTATAAACCGTCCTAGGGAAACCAGGTATAAATGCTCTACTGAGATGGGTGCAAGGCAAGAACTCTTGTGAGAGATTGTGAAATTGTTACACTATTTAAAATAAAACTTGATATAGTTGGTAAGGGTATGTTAAAAGACATTGAATTTAAAAGAGATTAAGTAAGAACAAGATACCATATACTGTACTTACACCTTGATAGAGTGCAAAGGTTCATACTTTATAGAGTAGTGACCTAAAAAGCCCTTTTTAATTCTTAAAAGCCTAATCTTGAATTGGCTGCTCTCTGGAAACACAATCTTGCATTCAGGTGCTAGTAATTCAGGGAAAAGAACAAGCTTTTACTACATAGATTGGTATTACTGCAGAGCCTAGTGAGAGGAGGGCACACAAAATGTGACAGCTTCTCCCCAAATATTTTGACCTTCTGACCACGGAAAGGAGGATAATGGGGACAGAGTGAGATAATGAAAGTACACATGGTCAGTGGCAAAGTAAATGGTTAAACACATGGTCTCCTGAGATCCAGCCTGGAGTACTTTCCCTTGGATGACACTGTGTGTCTAATAGACAACTCAGAGCACTACATAAATATTGTTCATCCAAAACAAATCTGCTGCAAGAGAGGCTGATTACTAGACAAGCAGTGAACATATTACAATAAGAAAATAAGGGGGGAAAATCTCACTGAGAAAATGTAATACTGAATCTGTAATTGCCTTTAAAATTTTTTTTTCTGTTGTTCATGCTGATTGATAGTATAAAAATATTGAAATTTATATGATAAAGATATTTTAAATTTTATTGAAGAAGATGTTTTTCAGGATAATCTTGTTGGTATCAAGGTAAAAGTTTAGATATTTCACTTAAGCCACATATTCATTAGGCATAAATATTTGCCTTGCGATCTTTCAAGTTTGATTTAGCAGTGGTTCATTTATATGGCAGGTGATCATTCCAAAGTGCAGAACTGCTGAAATGTAGTTTAATTTATGTATCTGCCATACTGCAGAGTCTGCATCAACTTCTTTCCCTCCTGGTTTTACTGATACTAGGCAGCAGCAGCAGTAGCCTTGAATTAAAAACTTTACATACTTAAGGTACAAGTGTAAATGATAAAATAAAGCAGGGGAAAAGTTTTGTGTTACTTTCAGATAAACATTATTTGAACATTATTTGAACAGAGAGGAGTTATTCTGGAATGAGTTTCCTGGATTTGAACAGCTTCAATTTCATCCCAGATCAAAATATGAATTAATACAAATATGAATAAGGAGCTTCAGGCACCTAGTAGGCTATTGGATTTGGGGCTGTTTAAATAATTGAGCTTCTTAAGTAGCATGAAATCCATGTGTAGCTTGTAATATTGGATCAATTCGAGTGAGCTGCTTTATGCAACAGAAGAAAATTTTCATCCTCTTTTTGGGGTATGAATGTTGATTATAGCATTTTCATACAGAGTAGGATGAAAGATGTGACCTTGAAGAATAACCTTCATTTTTCACATGTAAAACAGTACTGTAATTCTGTCATTCTTGAAAGTCAATTGCAAGGTCTTTTGTTCAGTACTGCTTCCAGAAGTTTTTGGAGCATAAAATTATGGAGTATATTATTGTCTGATAACAGGACATATGAAGGGCAGACACGTTTCTGAACCTTCTCAAAGAATGGAGGAGATCTTCAAGAAAATACTTGCAGACTCTAATAACATTTTAATGTCCATGTCTTCTATTGAATTTCATTGGCAGTTTAACATGTGGAAAGTATAACTTCATAAACACAAAATGTATCTCAATACACATAGAAAATTATGCATAATAAAATATTTTAGAGGTGGCAAAGGTGGTATGGGCTGTTTGAAAGTGCTCACTGTAAAGTAGAGACTTATCCTTCTGAAGGATGAGGATCTAAAAGAAACTGTGTACGCCCTTTCTCATCTGCTGAGCTTAATTTCAGGGCATCCTTGAGTGGCTTTGTCTGTAGATTAGCACTGGCATCCCTACTATGATATGTGTAGGCCAAAAATAGCTGTTCCTAAGGTGCTTCTGAAATGAAATTTCTGGAAGGAAAAGGAGAAGCTAAATATGCTTAGCAAGACTCCAGAGAACAAGGTTTAAATAAGTTCTATGAATGTGAAGATTTACCTCTGACCATTTATCACATCAAAATTCTTGAATGTATTTATGTATCTGAAATTTATAGTCTTTCTCTGAGTCAGAGAACTGAATAGTGCTTTCTTTTTCTTATTTTTTCATCATACAAGTTGTTAATCAAATGGTTAATACACCAGCATGATTTTTCATGCCCTAAATGCCATCAACAAAAAAGTGAGCTACTAATCATTTGGATGAAGTGGATTCATAAATCTGCATTATACACTGTATATCTTCATTCAGAAACCAAGTCTGCTACTAATCCTAATTATTTCTTCTGCAGTTTTATGTCACAGATGGCTCTTATCAAATTTATTTTCCTTTAGAGCTTACATGGTAAAGATGCTGATTCAAAATGAGATCTAACATGAAAAAATATTGTCCTTTTGTGATACATCCTGAGATACTTGCTCTCTGACACCAACTTGATAATGAGTGATGAAATGGAAAAGTGCTATGGTCAGTCAGCGGAAGCTTTCAAACAGAGCCTGTGTTAGAAAGTAAATCTTGCTCGTGATTTCCAGCTCCTTCTGAAGTACACATATAATGAGTGATTAAATAGCACAGATGTAGTACAATACACACACGTGAATTTTTCAGCTGGGACTGTACTTATTTTGCATTTTTGAAAGTCTAAAAGATGAAAAGCATTATCTCCTGTAGCTGCAGTAACCTGCAGTGCTGAGGGCTGCCAACAGAAGAGCTGGTGTTAAGGGTCTAATCCTACTTTGATATCATGGCACACCCACAGCATGCCAAGTCAGAGGAGTCATTCCATTGAAGTTGATCCTGATTTTTCCATTAACTTTACTAAGATGAGGTTTGACCTCAGGAGAGGAAAATATGGCTGCTGCTACACTGATATATTTTGTTTATTAGTCTTTGAAGTTTTCTTTTCTCATTTTTTCCCGTACCTCAGCAGAGGTTTGAGGATTATTTTCTAACACCCATTTGATCAGGCTCCTACATTCTGGCTGTTTTCAGCTCAAAATGTTAGAAAAAAATAAAAAAGCCACTTCTGTTGATGCATGAAAATTGCTTTTAATTTCATGGGCTGTCTTGCATCTTTAAATTCTGGATTAACTATGTAATAGAGAGACTAGAAATGCCTAAGAGTAGGGGAATCATATCAAAATAGAAATAAAAAGAATTGCATTTAAAGCACTGCTCCTCAAAGAAGAGCTTTTTTTTTTCAAGTATGTGCTCTCACTGGACATGAAAAACAGCATTTTACAGAGCTAGAGAAATAGCCTACACATAAAGGATGAAGACCAGAAACTACGCACCAATTTGAATACTTCAAAAAGAACAGCAAGGAAAGTAAGTTCATACAGCTGGCAGCATAACAAGCGACCCAAGATCCTCTGTCTGAGAAATGGTTGCTCTGTGGACACCTGATGGAGGTGGAGGTACTACAGCAGGGGCTGTGTAACCTCAAATGAGTGGGCGAAGAAGGGCAACTATTCTCATGGGTAAAAATCAGGCCATTCAAGATCTGTTTTCTCAGTTCTGCTTTTATGATATTGATCTGCAGTAGTGTTACAGACCTTCTGGAAGGCTGCTGTTGGCCTGTGGAAGGTGATGTTACCATTGCCTGCTTGTGATCAGTCTGCTATAGCAAATCAAAGATCAAGAAAATGATAAAAAATTCATGCAGAAAATAGGATGCAGAGATGAAGAACCACTAGATGAAGGATGACCACACTTACTGGGATGGTATTTCTGTTTTGGAGCAGGTGAATGTTCTTCTCAGCTTTCCTTATGGGGATATTGTCCTCTGTGGGGACGGATGTTACGGTCTGGTTACTGAGAGACGTCTCTGCCCGAATCACGGTGCAAATGTTGAACCTATATTGAAGTCAACAGTATGAATTAAACTTAGCATTGAATATGAGGCAGGGAGATAGAAACAGAAAGAGAGGACAGAAAGAGACAGACAGACTAGGCAGAAGATAGTCACCACCTATGGATCCAGCAGCATCTTGTTGGTCCTTCTTCACCCTGGGCTTCTCAGTGGTGGGAGAGGCAAGTACATTCAAAATTTTTCACTATTTATACATTTTTGCAAACAAAGGCATAAGTGCTCTTTGGCTAAACAGTTCTCTTCTTATGTTGTTTATTTTCTTGTTTCTAATGCTAAATATACCTATGCTCAGTGTTTCCCTTCTTCTGAGTCAGCGAATTTCTTGGGTTGATGATCTGGGAGTTGGTGGGCATGATGTCCCCTGCCAGAATCACCTTATACACTGCCTGGGCTGATTTCAGCACAGTTGCTGAGCTGGCTTTTCTTGTGGCCCATAAATTCTGCCATTATCAGCAATACATTCTTCTCCCCCAGCTTTATTAAACTCACCCTAGGTCTGAGATAACACCCAGACAATAGTACCACCTTTATCTTATCTCAGGCTCCTACTGGTTTAATTTACAGTCCAAGTTCCAGGTATCTACAGAGGCATATTCTGAAGGGGCTGCAGTGGCTGGTGGTGGTCACGGATGCCATCTCTCCCATAACTTTGGGTGATCCTTGTTTGCCAGGTGATGTGCTCATGAGCGTCTTTACACAGTTGCCAATGCAGGAATTTTTGTCTGGATGTGTAACCCAGGATGTGCTACCCAGGTCTTGGCTCTGCCAGCTTGGAGTTGGTGCCACCCTGCTGCTCTGCTCTGTGCTGATCTCATGGTAAAGTCCTTCTGTGGCCTTAGCAGTGTTGGAGACAGGCAGCTGTGATCTCAAAGTCCTCACACCACCCTGTGACTCAAAGACTGTTTTTCAGGGACATTTTGTCAGTTCACTGATTGTGCATAGGGATGATGTGTTGACTTTTAATGTACAAACTTCTCATGCAAAATATAGAAAGTTTTCACTCAAAAGGTTCTTATGCAAAGATATCCTTATATTGAGCCCATACTCTATTCACCAGGGGGTAGTGTACAGAGCTGTTATGATTTAATCCTGACATAAAACAACAACTAAGTCTTTACTGTTGGTGGAGTTATAAGTGAAATTATTATATTTTTCAAATATAGTTGTATTATCTCAGGTTGCTTTTGCTGTTTTTGAATTTCAGAGGGCAAATTGCCCTCACCACATCAATTGCTGCCACAGTAAATTGTGCCCGCAACTGAGAAGAAGTGCTTGAGACAGGCAACTGTGATCTTTAATTCCTTACAAAAGGGAAGAGAGAGACATGCAGCAATTGCAATTTTCCACACCACCCAATGTGTGTCAGGACTCAGAAGAAGCCCTTTCAAAAACACCTCTCTAAACTCTGCATTCTTCTTTACCTGCTTTTCATGCTCAGTTGCTCACAGCAATCTGCAGATATAAAGTCCAGTAATTTCATGTAGGTCTTAGACTTCCTCTTTTTAAACCATTAGACTGGATGTTGATTTGTGTAGTAATGTAAAATTGACATTACATTGTGCTGAATCTGAGATTAAAAAGGTTTTGGGTTATTGTATCAGCTTTTACAATGAAAGTTACATATCTTAATTATATCTAGATTTTATTATAAAATGAGCTATTTTAAATTTAGATCTTGTTTTTTTATGTTAATAAGGATAGGAGATTGATAGTGTTATTATATATTATTGCTTATGATAAAAAATCATTATGATTTTTATTAAAGAAATTTATGGTTATGAATTAAGCTGTTTCTGAGATGCATATGCGTATATATCATGCAAGGCACATTAATATATTTATAAAAGGCACAAACTGTTGTGCTGTCAAGTGGCAATTTTTGCTTGCAGTTGTGAGCAAGGGAAACGAGACAATTGGTATGCTTTAAAAGCTACTCTGTGAGGGATTTTAAAAAAGCTTTTGTTTCACTATTAGTAATGAATAATTTCTGTTTAAAACTAAATTTATTGGATAACTGCTCTGTCCTACTTACAGACTATTCTAAACCACTAGGGATGACAGAGAAAACCTGCCTAATTGAAAGGATGATGTAGCTGCTCTGCTACATCTAGGCAGCTATTCATAGTCCTTAACTAACATTCAGGTCTAGAGTAAGTGACTTACAGTATTACTGAATATCAGCAAAAATTCATTAGATAAAGTCCAATATAAAAATCAATTATTTGCAGTCCAGGTAATTGTCTTATGCATTATTGCCTGTGTAATGAAGCTATACCAGTGTTTAAATCTCTGCTTATTAGGACTAGTTCCTTTTCGAGTCTATGGCTAAATATACATAAATGGATCATGAATGGGGTTCTCATAACTTGGCACTGTTTAGTTTTGAGGAAATGTGTTTTAAGCTGACTTGGTTGAAGTAAAAACTCTATTTTGTATTTACTGTTGGTAAAATGCTGCAGTATGGAGGATACTGGAAATAGCTTTATATCCATTTGGTAATGTTTCTGTGTTTTATATTTTCCATCTCTCAGCTTGCCCTTATAAATAGATTTCAGAGCATATTTGATATGAATTTCTCTTTCCTGTAAATATCTGAGGGAAGTGTCAGAATCAGTTCAAGTTTTGGTGACTGTTTATAAATTATTCCTTGGTTCTTGATAGCAGGCTGCTTTTATTCATTTGCTTATTTTCTTTTAAAAATATTTGAGTCAGTAAAAGCAATCACAGTAAAAGGTGCAGGTGCCTTACAGTATTAGAGATACAAATCAGACTCTCCCCATCCAAATCAGCTTTCTTAAGGTTGTGGGGTCTGAATCGACAGCAGTCCCCAGGGACTTTCTCAGCTGACTCAGTGCTGACAGCTCTCTGTCATATGTTTAGATGGAAACAATCCATCCAGAAATTTAATGCCACTTTAGCCCTACATGAGAAGAGGACAGTGTTAACAGGACAGCAGGAGATGTGACAGCCAGTGACTTGATGATGGGATGTGATATGGGGGTGGCTGTCAACATTGTGGCACCAAACTTCCTGAGAGATTTTGGCCAAGATCTGTTGCTCTATTGAAATAAGCCTTCCAAAGACACCTTTTAGTTTGGATAAGGTTTAAAGAGAGAGAAAGTTGAATGGTGGTAAAACATGATCATCTTTGTGCCATCTTGGCTGTGTTTGGTTTTGCTTTGGCCGCCTCTGTCTTCCCAGACCCAGGACTCTGGAAGAGACTCTGTGGTAACGGCTTCAGAGATAGAGGGCTGTGAAACCCCCATGATTCAGGACCTCTTTAGCACTGTTACCTTGTTTCCTACTGTCTCTACCCTCCTGAACAAGTTCAACCAGACAGAGCTACAGGGGAAACATGGCAGCTCTCTATGTCATTTTACATACATCCGTCTATGAGACAGGGCAGCTCCAGCCTGTGGTGCCTGCAGGAGCGGGACCATGCCTGCATTTTCTGGAGAGCTGTTTTTGCCAAGGCCCCACAGCAGCAGATGCACAGAGGAGCAGCTCATCCACACCTTGCAGATTTTTGCTGAAAAGAGACTGTTTGAGAAATCACAGAAGGGAAAAAACAGCAGTTTGCTTTATAATCTTATTTCTTTCTAACTGGAGACTGGCTGGAGAAGCTGCTTCTTGTAGTTTCATACAATTTAAAGAGGAAGTGGACTATTTGCTCATCTGTTTCAAGCTCCATAAAACTGTCTTTCTGATGCAGGAGTGCAATACAGGCTACAAAGATGAAAGCTGTGCTCACAGACTGACTGACCACCAGTAAGGATGCAATGCATAAGGATGAAGATAGAGAAAAAAGCCAATCATTTAATTGCACTCAGGAACTAGTACTTTTGGAAAGGAAAACATCTATATATTATAGATGCTATATTTATATTATGGCTGTAAAAACATCTATAAAATGTAGAAATCCCCAGAGGTTTGTATCCCCCTAGTTCAGATAGTCCCTCAGAAAAGAAGGTCTAGCTGTGTAGGGCAAGCTGCTTGCCTTCTCCTAGTAATGGTTTAAAAAAATCTGATCTCTAAACTATTGTATAAAGGGTGTCTTGTAAAAGTAGAGTCACCTGAAAAATCCATATTTTTCTATATATCTTGTATTTTTATAAAAGTAGGTTGTATTATGCCGTGGTGCATTTCTGTCAGCTTCAGCTGGGTTATTCCAGGCCTGCGGGTTACCTGGATCCCTGGAGGATCCTCTTAGCCTGCATGCCTATTTTTATCTGAGTCTCACATAATTTAACAAGATTATTCACAAGGTTCTCATTGGTCCTTCTTTACAAATCTACATCATCAATGTGCTTCTTTTTTTACAGCCCTCTTCCAGGTAATGCTATCTTAAGCCCAGTAAAGAACTCCCTTGTAATACTGATCTAAAGAAACAGGGATTCCTTCCCACAGCCATGACAAGGCAAAGGTTTCCAGGGAAGATGCTGTATCTCCTGCTGCCTTCCTATTGGATGGAAAGTTAGCAGCCTGCCCTCTTCTTACAGAAATGCAAGCACTAAGGCTGTGTGTATTTGCTCTGCACCGTTCTAGAAGCTCCTTGTTTTCCTCACCTGAAACATGGCTGTGAGTAGGTGATTCTGGCTTTGGAAGCTATGAACCAGATCTGTCTTCAAAGTTGAATTACTTTTAGCTCATGTGTCAACTGTGTACACATCTTGTCATAATCAAAATTAACCAGGATGAACCAGCAATTTAATTTTCCAGTAAATTATGTTCATATGTGGTCTGGAGGCTTTTTTTACATTATCTTGGTACTTTTAAATTAAAGTACTGTTGTATGTGCCTGCTGCCAACTCTAGTTATTGCTCTATCAGGATTAGTTTTGAGTTTTTCATTGTAGCTTTTATGATAACACACTGCTGATTATTTGGGAATGTGCTCAGAACTGTTCATTTCAGGCTAACCAGAGGATACTTCATTACTGTGTAACTTAAACTGGAGCGCCAGGCTCCTAAATCTACTGGGATTTTTATGATGGACTATTGCATCTGAGTGATGCAGTCTGAGTTGATTTTTAGACGCTTGAATTTGAGATGATTTTATGATGTATGATTAGATTTTCCCTTTCCCTGAATGTTGATCTGGTCCTGTTTATTTTTTGGTTTTGGTGCCATGTCTAAAGATGAGTTCTTGGTGTTTTGAAAAGCAGCCTGAATGTCTGAGTGAAATAACAGAATCTCTTTGTGTCTTTCTGTCTTAAAATCACTGCCTCTAAGTTTAGATCTTGGAGGTAATGAGTAGTGACAGTCCAGCAGTGTAGGGTTCAAATTGGTTTTGTCCCTCTCAGCAGATGGACCAAAGTCAAAGTGAAAGCTCTGAACACATCACACTCAGTGCCCAGGCCATATCTGTCTCTGATGCTCTGCATTGTTCTGAGCAAGGTTACACCTGGTTTTCAGAAGCATTAAACTCACACTTGCACAACTCACTGGATCAAAGTGATTATGTGTTAGCCACAGTGACCACTAATTTCTGCAGCCTACAGAGAGCCTTCCTTCTGAAAGGAGAATGTAATGATAGCACTACATGACAATCCTGGCTGTCTCAGTCAGGGCCATTCCTCCTCACTGAAATCATAAGATAATACCTTCATTTTCAAACCTCTGTTACAGCCATGTGAGACCAGACTTGTCTTTTTATCCTGCCTGGAGGCTGGACAGTGCTCCCTAGGGAAGGGATTACAGAAACTCACAGTGGTTTTGGGGTATCAGTTCTTTTATTTGGGCTGATGACTTCATCATCATGAGTGGCTTGGACCAGAAGAAAGCAAATTCAAAATTCCTGCAAATTGATGTTGTGTGCTGGAGGGGAGCCACAGGGACAGCCACTGAAAAGCAAGCAGGTTCTATGAAATAATAACTTGGTTTCAGAGCTAAAATGAGAGGATGTGAAGGACGGGTGGCTGCAGCAAATCTGTCCCTGCCTGAGGGGAGGATGCTGCTGAATCTGCTTTCATTGTGAGGAGGAAAGATAACCACAAACCTTTGCCAGAGGAACGGCTGGGAAAAATCAGAGAGGGAAAAATTACAAGCAAAAGTCAACAAAATGAGTGGGCTCTTGGCCAAGCTCTCCAAGGCAGATGGATGGTACTGCTGGTTATGACAGCTGCAACTGAAAATGCAGGAGACAACGGGGGAAGCTGACAAATATTTAAAGATTACTACCAGCTGTTTAGCCCAAACCATATCTCCTCTGCTGGGTAAACAAAGCTTTATTCTGGAACTGCTTTACCTCTTCTTCATCACTGGATGGCAAAGATGATATTTGAACATCATTATCAAGATCAAGCTGCTGAATGCCAGCAATGTCTTATCCTGCAGTAAGATCCTCAAGCCTGGCAGACTCACAACCCCCTGTCTTCACAGCAAAGCCAATGGGATATTGTGCCTTCCTCCTTCATCTGGCTCTGCAGCCTGCTGCTCTCCCCACAGCTGCTTGGGAGGGTTGGGTTGGCAGGGTGGTTGTGGCTCCTGGACAGGGATTGGAGGGAGAGAGAAGTGTGCCTGTATGACAAGCAGTGTTCTTTCACATTGAGATCTGCTTCCTGTGTCCTCTGGGTGCCTACCAAGTGCAGCTACCATTGGAGTTCTGTCCTTTGGAAACTCCATGGCCCTCACCTGTCACCTCTGCTGCATTTTCTCCCACGTGCTGCTTGACCTAGCCAACAGCCAGAGCCTCTGGCTAGTTCTCTACCCCTTGTAGGTGTTCAGATTACTAAGGAAGCTGGGCTCCTCTGAGAAGGCAAGTACATCTCCACACCTGCTCTTGCTAGGCACTTTCCTGTGCTGATAAATTTGGCTTCAGCCTCCAGTACTTCTCCTCCCCTAGGAACACTTTATTTTTATTCATGGCTGGAAATGCAAGCTTAACTGCCGGTGCTTAAGGTACCCATTCTAAATGTGACAGACTCTTCACCCAAAGGAGTGCTCAGAAATGTATTGTTTTTTGCCCGCAGAATATTGGCAATAGTGAGACTTTGTCAAATTTCTTTTGGGTCCCCACTCCGTTCTTAAACATCAGAAAAATGGATCAAATTTAGGAGTCCCTTTTCCCTCTTAGCCTTGTTTTACTGCTGTTTCATCTGAGATTTATCAAAAATACTTGAACTGAGTTAGAGAGACAAAAACTAAATTTTTAAGAATCTGCAGGTGGCTGAAGGGAAGAATAGAGAACATTAAAAAAACTTTTTTCCTTTTTTTTTTATAAAAATGTTACCATGAGAACTGCTTACAGCTAAAGGTGATGACTAAATATACTGGAATCATTGAATTCATCCATCTGAATCCTAATAAGAACATAAAAGCACAGAGGGATGTTGGAGGATATGGCTGGTCAGTGGCAGGGGAAAAGAAGATACTGCAGTCCACCAAGGTGAGCAATACTAGGACAAGATTATCTTTCCTGTCATGTACTTGCCAAGCTGCAGCTTTTACTTTGGCTTGCTCCCTGGATTTGATGTCATATTCTCTCCCCCCACAGACAATGAAGTGAAGCTTTAGGGTGGAGAAAATGGGTGAGGAAATTATGTAAATAAACCAGCCAATTGGTTATGCCCCTGAGATATTCTGGAGTCTTGGCTTGCCAAATTTCTCCTTAAGCAGGAAAAGAAGAGTTTTCCTGCCTGGCCATCCTACTTTGCCAGTGCAGGAGCAATGGAAGCTGAGCTGTCCGCTCTGCTGCTGGGGGGTGGGAAGGCAGCTGCTCCAGGGATGTTTCTCTAGGATTCAGAGTGGCATTACTGATGTCATGCCCTTGGCAGGGCTGCAGGGAAAGAACGGGAGAGAAACATCCACTACTAAGACTTGTGGGGAGAGTCCAGCCCCAAAGGAACACCTGTGCCATTGCAGCTTCCTGCTGCACTGCATACATCTGTTCATGGGAGACTCCCTCACACAGGCACACCAAGAAAAATACATATTTTACTTGGCAGTTGTGTGGATGTGTGAGGTCTGCTCATTTTAGTATAGGTAATTATACCCAGATCTCTTTAGCCTTTCTCTGTTAGAGAAGTATTGCCAACAGGATCTCCTTTAAGAGAGGCCATACCTACATTTGCTGTAATTATCTGATTAAGGCTGTTGTGGTTTTGGGGCTTAATCACCCTGCATAGAAGCATGAACTTGAGCAGGGTGCCTAAACTGATCTTTTCCCAGATGTGGGCATTCACTGCTCTTTGGGAGATACCAGCTCATGTATTTGGTGATTTTCTCATGCCTGTAGTTCCTGTAAAGGTTCCACCCTATGGAACCTATCAGGCCATTACCCCTGATTAATTCTTGAAATTTAATTTAGTATGTTCATTCAGCCTCCCCAGAAAGAAACTTGTTGGAAATTTTCAGCTGGAACATTTCATGCTGGGCTTTATAAAAGCAAGATTATTGCAAAAATTATACATGCAGTGGCATTTAGAAAAGCAACAGAGATTTTTATTGAAGAGCTTGACATAGGTGGCATGAAACATTTAAGGGGTTTAGTGACAGATTTAATTTCATTTTCAATTGAAAATGTTCAGAAAAAAAATGTTAAAACAAATATTTCAGTGAGCCTAGATGTTTTTTTAAATCTGTTTCTTGTGACAAATTAATAATTTGATTTTAATCTATTAAATAATAGATTAACATCTTAGATTTCAATATATTTTATCTTCCACTTAAAATTTCTCATGGCAACTTTTTGCAGAGTGTTTAGTCAGAGAGGGGCATAGTCAGTTTTCAAGCAGCTTTATTCTGTCATTATGGCATTAACTTATGGGTCGTTTTTCAGTTATTATCATGAACAGTGGTGGGACAGAGGCATGACTCCAAGGACATATATATGTGACTATTGAAAACCCTCAATGGCCACTCTAATAATCTGGTACAGCTGTAGAATGACTCTTACATAATGACTTCCATCGCAGTTAATGCATACCCAATGGAGCTCACAAAATCCTGGGGGTCTTTGCACTCCCAGCATGTTAAGGCACTGCTGGGAACTCCATGGAGATGCTGCCCTCAGGCAGGGAGTTGGCTGCCTGCGGAGCAGCTGTGCTCAGGAGAGAGAAAAGGAGAAGGAGAGATGGTGGGCTCTAAGAGTTGGTCTTTCAGAGTCTCTTCTGTTGTGAGTGAGTTCACACCAGTAGGAGAAAATCAAATCTTGCAAGTATTTTTGACATAGCTAATTTATGAACAAATCTGTGAAAAATCAGAGATTTTCCTTCAGGAAATAGTTAAAAATACCAGAATAACACTGTTTCCTTTTTTTTTTTTTCTAATACTGAAAACTGATTCAGTCACTTCTTCCATTCATGCTGTATTTGGGATTGCATTTTGGAAATGGACAGCCTGGGCAATATGAGATTTGAAGTCCTTGCCTGTGGCTAGGGAAGCTTTGGAAGAGTGCTAATGCTTTTAAAGACTAAGCGTGTCCTCCCTAGAGTAGTCCTCAAACCTTAGGATTAATTTCTTCTGTTTTCATGTGAGACAATGCAGATATTTTTTCCTGAATCATACATTCCTGTGTTGCACCATGCTGATCTGTCATGGACTGGACTATGCAATGCCATTCCTTCTCAGTTGCTGTGTTTTCTGTATCCTGCTCACTCGTTTGGAGATGCTGAATAAAGTCAGCCACTGCCATGTCATCATGAGCACAAAGTTCTTGGATAGACATCTGAATGCTTACTTCATCATTTTCTGTCAGTTCTGCTTGTTTGGTATGATGATAGAAGGGAAAGATAATGGGAAAGGTATAACAAAATTAGGAGAAACTTCTCCTCTTCCAACAGGTATTAACCATTGCTCCTTGCACGTTTCAGAAGTACCAGGAGAAATGATGCCTGCTTAATAACTGACTCCATAAATTATCACCAATGGGAAGGCAGATTATATGTACTTTTAAAAATAAAATTTTACATGGCACAATGCAACATTTTACATTGGTTGAGATTTCTAAACCTATTTCTTGTTCCCAACCTTTCTCTCCAAATGTGTCCTCTGTTTAGAAAACACACATACCTTTCTAGACGGGAAAAGCCCTCAGACTTGGTTTGTTGCTGGCCACATATCAAATACAGGTTTTTGATTTAGGAATTCTGGTTACTAAAGTCAAGCCAATAATTCAGAGAAGAGTAGCAAAATGATGAGTGAGGCTTGGCAGAATTTTTCTTTGAGGAAAACTGAACTGGGAGATTTTGTTGCTTGAGAGAAGACTACTAGAGATAAAAGGGGAACATGCATCCAACTTCCAACTGAGGGAGTACAAGGATGCAGAAATACATCTTTACATGATAAAATAAAAATTCTTTTCAACAGGAGAAAATTTAAGCAATGGAAAGTGTTATAAAATCTAACAGTAGAAAACCTCAAGTGAATATATCCTTCCCTTAAAAAAATCTTTAGAAAAGAGCACTCAATTTGTGATTTATTCCCCACTGTTCTGAAAAAAATAGTGCTCATTTTCTTACTTGCTGCAGTTACTTTGAGAGCAAATAAAGCACTCAGCCAAGGTTTTGCATCTCTGTGTGGCTAGAAGGCTCGCAGTGCTCATCTACTGCACAACAAACTGCTCTAGGCTTGACAAAGCATTGGTAGGAATTTTCTTATTCCCATTTTTTCTGTGAGTTTTGGAGCTGGTT
This sequence comes from Melozone crissalis, assembly GCF_028551555.1. Taxonomy (NCBI): domain Eukaryota; kingdom Metazoa; phylum Chordata; class Aves; order Passeriformes; family Passerellidae; genus Melozone; species Melozone crissalis. The sequence goes on from NW_026535794.1 coordinate 39,863,223, forward strand.
GCGTTTTCAGCCACATCCTCAGGTACCAGGTGTTATCTGTAATCCTGGCAAGCATTGCGTCTCTCTCTCACTGGTGTCTAAGCTGATGTGAGGTATTGCGCGTTAGCAGCTCTCCATTGCACTGTGGAAATACAGGCAGAGACCAGAAATAAATTCCTTATTGTACTGTGTTGGTTACTGACTGAGAAGAGAAAAGCCAGGACTTCTTCTATTCCGTCTCTCTTATTTTGGATTGCTTTCAAGTAGATTTAGTAGTTTTTATGGGGACCAGAAAATAAAATTTCTTATAAAAAGTAAGTTCTTTGAGTACCTTAAAGTATTTAACATAGTTTATGTATAGAAAGGAAATAAAAACAAAACAACAGGATGTCTTTTGACTATTTCTGACATTGTTTTTCTTTTTCTCATCATTGACATCTTTCTGTTTTACAGGCTTGGATTTATTTAGGTGATCATGTCAATGATATCTCTATGTATATGTATTATTTATTTTTGCTTTTCATCTTCATCTTTCCTGATCTCTGCATGAAGTTGCAGCAATATTGCCTGGAAAGTCTGGTGCCTGGGCCAATTCTGTTTAAAATAAAAGGCAAAATAATGCTAGGCAATGGAGTTTCACCAGAGAGGAGCTTGGCCTGCTGTCCTGGTATTGCTAAAAATGAGCTGCTAATGAAATCACTCTGTAACTGCTTATTCTCACATCTGGGGTGAGAAGAGGATGCTCTAAATGCAGAAACGTTCATGAACCTCAGGGGAGAAGTTGTGTCCTTCTGGGAAGTCATAGGGGTATATATTTATCATCAGTGCAGGAAACCTGACCTGCCTGGTGTGAGTTTATACAGCAGCTCCAGCTGTGAGTTTACATAGCATTTAGAGTGCCCTCCCATGCCTTTATAAAAAGGTCATGTTATATTCATGGTACAATAATTCGGGGACCCAAAGACGACAGCTATGCAAGGAATTTCACAGCTTTGCTCTGCTGTGTCACCTCCATGTCTAACTGTCATCCTGAAACTCTAGTTAAGACACCAGGATATCACTAAATAAAAGGCTTTTCTTTAGAATGAAAGTTTAAATTATGATTTTGCATCAAATTCGCTTGCTTCTTCAATACAGCAATGAAATGGGAATTGTTTTTGTTTTGCTGAGTCATTAGCCAGGTATAAAACTTAAAATAGGATGTACATAGATAAAGATTGAAAATGTAACATGCATTTATTAGCTTGAAATCTGTAATATTAGAAAGTTTATCTTACATCTTTGGTTCAGCACCATTTCCATACATGTGAAATATGAAAGAAATCTAGTTTGTTTCATGGAAATTCTATGTAAGCAAGTTTAAGAGGGAGAATTTTGATTACAGTTAAAGGAAGACTGTATTTATTTGATAACTTCCAGACTGATTTAATTTTATTTCACTCATATTTTAGAAGTTGCAAAATATCCCTTAACATTTATCATTTAAGGGCACCTATAAAAATTGAAGTTTTCAGATTTTTCTTAAAACTTAATGGTATTTATAACATAAATTCATAATTTATGACATAAATTTGTATTTGAATTTTATACCAAATTTGTATGTACCGATTATAAGTTATAAATAATGAAACTTGTTTTGATAAAGAATTGTTTTTTCATATTTCCCAGGGTTTTCTTTTACAAATTATCATAGGATATAACGACATATTTTAAATGCAATTTAAAATGCCTGTAGTGCATTTCAAAATTTTTCAACTTGAAATTATTATTTACTTATGTTAAAATGTGATGCAGAGTGAAAAAAACAAGCCAAAATAGTTTAGCCTTTTATAATGAAGATAAAATAATTATAATTGATTGTAATGAAAAATTTTCTTCAACTGGACAAATTTTTTTGGTCCCACTATTCCATTTTTGCTTTCGTATCTAGCAAGGATGCTGATTCGTAAAGGAGCAGCTGTCCTTGATTAGTTTAAGCTGTGCTTCTGATCTTTTAAAATCTCCTAAAAACGTGGTTTCCCATTCCAAAAAAACTCCATCTACTCCATCTTTTCTCCCATATGGCTTCCAAAAAGAGACGTCATATTTCTGAATTTCTCAGTGTAACCTGGTATAATTATTCTTAAGAATGACATTTTTTAAATTTTGGAAGGTTCGGATTTTTTGTCACATGCTTCCAAATCTATAAGGTAGGAGTTTTCACTTGCAGGGCAATGATTTATCAGGTAAAAGCTGTTTTCTCAAAGGGGTTTCATTCTCCAGAGCCATGCCGGTACCGGTGCCTGTAAAGAGCAGATTTATCTTCTGAGTTCTGTTACCAGTACAACTCTTCACTGCCATAGGTTCAGCTGGCACATCCAGGCTTGTCTCTGTTGGCTAATGTCACAGCTTCATTTAAGATCCTGAAAGCTTGACTCTGATAATATTCAGAGCCTATCTAAAACAAATATTTCTATGTCAACAAATATAAACTGCATTTAAGTTTCTAGCATTTTGTAATGTTATCTCTTTCTGGATGAAGTGAATTCTCTCCATGGCTTTAGTGGACATCATTTAGCCCAGCTTATATGTGGCTGAATTTACAGATCTTGCCCTGTAGAATTTAACTGCATTGTACCTACTGTTTGTGGTAGCAAAGGTAGCAAATGCTAATAGAATAATTACAGCAAAATTTACCTGATAAACTAATACAGAGTCCTTACATTTTCCTTTATCTTCAGTCCTTTTTTTCCTCAAAAAATCCGTAGTTTCAAGCTGTTTCAAGCCATGCAACCTCCAGTACCAGGAACCAGCCACTGAAAATGTTTGCATTCACACAGATCACCTCATTATATAAGGTAAACCTTTATTTCTTTTTTTTTACACATTTCCTCTGTATTAATTCCCTACTCTGGAAAGCAGAAAGTCTCCAGAGACCCAGGAATGTGGTTTCCTAAGTCAGTCTTTGAAAATGCAACCCTTCAGGGTAAGGCAGATGTTGAGTAAAGCTTTAGGTTCGTAGTTTGTTTGGGTGTTGTTTTTGTTTTTTTGTTTGATTTTTTGTTTTATTTATTTTCTTCTCTCTTTTTTTTCCTGATGACATGTAATAACTGTAAAATTGCATGGCTTTATTTGATCAGTGTCAGAAGATGTTTTGGTTCTCAAATGTATCTGTGATACAAACAGAATGAAAGCAAAATATTAGCCAGTATATTTTTATTAGGTACAGTGTCAGGGAATAAGCCAGTTATTAATGGTATTTTTTCTGGTCGTGGAATTAAATCCTATTTTAATCTAAGAGTGGAGAAGGAAAATTAATACTGTTTGTTCTGAAATATGGCAGTGTTCTCTGCATAGCTGAGAACAGACTGGAAGTTTTCTCTTTCTGAAAAAATAGTTTGCTTACTACATACTATCAATATGAATTCAATTTGCAGAGTATCTGTAGTCCCAGAACAGTACAATCTCAAAAATAATAGCTTTCTGCTTTCTCCTTGCCAATCTCCACCCTGGCTTGTGCCAGTGCATCACAATGTGTGGTGCAAAGCCGCCTCCTCGCTGTACCGGCACGGAACGCTTCACCTATAAATCATGAAGGAACAGTCTGTACTGTCTTATCTCCTCTTTGACCTGGGTACTGCTCTGACCACAGGATACTGTAATTTACTGTCTTTCACACAAGTGCAGAAGAGGTTGTGTGATGCCTCCAGGCTGAACAAACCCAGACGTGTTCAGGTGGCTCCAAATCATGGACTGACCTTCCGCATTACTTGCCAGTTCCTGTGGATGAGGATGATTGTGGGAGAGGGCCAGACACCAAGTGAGCCCCTGCAGCATCACATCCTGTTCCTTCAGTCAGAGAATGTCAGGGCTTCTCCCTCTTTGTTTTAATAACCAGCATGAGGGTGGGATGGGGGATGTGACCAGCATTCTGGAAAACCCCCCTCACTTGCAAGGTATGGTACAGGCCTTTGGGTTCCTGGCAGAGGTTAGAGAAGGGACATCCCTTGATATGTGGTTCTCACTCACAGAAAAACATGAATGCCCCAAATGCCTGTCATCTCCCTCTGCTTATAGACCATTTCCCATTTTCTCTTCTTCTCCTGCAGTTCCTGTTGAAGTTTTTTTTGATGCTCAGCTTAGACTAGCTAAACCTCTCCTAACTAGCTGTTTTTTCTTTTTCTAGATCTTTGCCTTCCTCTGTGATTTGTTTTCTTATTTACCCTTTTATCTCCTTTTGCATTGCACCCTGTGCTTACCTGCCATTTGTTCTAGTTTTTATTTATTTCCTTCCTTCCAAAACTGCAGCTTTTATACATTCTTTGCAAATTATTATTTTCCTCTCCTTTTCAATCCAAGCCTTTTCTTCTCCAGATACACTTAATTCGGAAAGTCCTCTGTGGAATGCCACAAATACATCTTTGTGGCCCCTCTGTGTTTGCTGTTTCTGACATGCTGAACTTTGGTGCCCACATTCTTCTGTCACTACCCTGATGTAAACCTGGAAAGACTCCATTGTTGATTACCCATAAGTATGTGGCCGGAAGATCAGTAGATTAAAGCAGAAAATCTTGGAATTCTGTAGCTAAATTAGAAGTGCTAGTGTTGCTCTGCATCTACCATGGCTTTTGTTAGATCTGAGAGGTCGATTACCTCAAAGGCAAACAATTTTCTTCTGCAAGGTAGCATTGCTTCTACATGACACATGATGATTAAACATCTGTTTCCCTGTCTTGATGGTCTTGTCAAGCCTGACCTGAACCTATAGGTTTAAAACATAATTCAGTCATATTCAGTGCTATAGGTTAAACAAATTAGTATTGAATAGTTAATAGAGTTGGCCAAATCTAGCCCCAGTGTTACACCTGTTTTATGCCAGGACTGAACTGTGTCCCATATCAATAACAATGAACATTTACAGATGCATTTGGAGTGGAATACTATGCTGAATTTATTCCTTGTTTTGTTTCCTTAGCAGTATAAGAAAAGTAAGTGTGTTTCAAAATTAAATCACTTGGCTGGCTCACACATCATCAGGCTGAATGCTAATTATTCAGCCTAATTAAGTCCAAAATTAAAAAAGGGTTATAAACTATAAATTGAACTCTGGTATAGACACTATTTGTAAAGCTTTCACCTTGACACCCTTGTGCTTCTGACTTTATTAATAACTGAGATTACTTCAGCCTTGGACTACCAATGTTTTGGTCAGCAGGGTTTGGCACAGATAGCTGTCCCTTGTGCTGAGCAGCTTGGTCCCTGCAGGAGCAGTCTGTAGGGAGTACTTCCACATGCCCTATGTGCCAGAGGTGATTTCTCAGTCCAAATGTGTTGTAAATGCACCTTTCCTTTTAAAAGCCCTTCCAGAACTATGCTGCTGGGACAATATGAAGCCTTCACCTTATTAGCAGCCTGAGTTAGTCAGGCTTGTTTTACATCCTTTTGTTCTTGGGCCAGTACAGCCTTGTAGGTCCATTAGATGCATAATTGCTCATGTTTTTTCTCTTGTACCTCTTCCCAGTCTTCCTTTTGCTGTTTTGTCTGCCAAGTTCTTCTAGCACCTTTTCCTAATGGTCCTACCAGTCCTTTGCTGCACCTCCTTCAGTTTGAGTTTACCTTTGCCTTGGAGTCTTTTCTTGCCACGAGAGAGACAAAGTGAAATGCAATATTGCTACCAACACCTATGTGTGAGTGTAGCCTTACGCAAGCAAGCAGTGTCCAGTTCTGTAGTCATTGTCCTTGTCTTCCTTGAAAAGTTAAGAATGGCTTGTCAGCAGCCCTTAGCCACCTGAGCTCTATTTCTTCTGGTTATTTCTAGGTGTTAGCTCTCCAGTGGCTTAGATTGAGAACAAGGGTGTTGTGCAGAGGGCTCAGGATGTCTGTGGGTGGGCTGAGCAGTCATTCTTGCTCAGCTCATCCAGAACATATGGTCAGCTAAGTGCTTAGGTATTGCTGGGATCGTCCCTCAAATGAAGGCTAGAGCTTAACCCATATGAATATTTAAAGGGAAAAATACCTGCTAGGTGGATCTGTATTTTTGAGCACCCCAACTGCCAGAGTCCGGCACCCTTTGTGCAACTGTTCTCCAAGCTCCTTGCCATGATTTCAGTGTTGTGTAGGGCTTCTCCCTCTTCCCCCCCCAGGTCCAGGCAAGGCTGATGGTGGGGCCCTTTGCCTGGGACAGGAGAAGTCCCTGCAGTCCTTCCACTGTTGGTGCCAGGATCCAAGGACAGGCAATGAATGGGCTGGCAAGGACAGGGTAGGTTTTTAGAAGACTACAGATGGAGAGGTTCATTAAACACCAAGGTCATAGATGGGAACTGTGAAACATTCAGATTCCTGAGTGCCAGAAATCTTGTAGTCCATCTCTAATGGCTTTTAAAGTGTTAGGGTTGAAAAACAACCTGAGTAGGACAAAGAGATGAGTTTTTACAGACGCATCATATCTCTGAGGACTGCAGTCACGGTAAGTTAGAAGGCAACAAGCAAAAATATAATGGTGAGTACTAAGAAGAATGTGTTGGACTCTTTTTTCAGAAGTGCTGTAAAATCTATTTCACATAGCACAAGCATTTATTCAGAGTATTTGTTCACAAGGCACTACCTTACCTGATCTGCTTTCCTTGGCTGATATATGTACTGCAGCTGCAGATTTATTTCTACAGATACATAGTTTTGTATTTTGGTAATAAATTCTTTTCAATAGAGTGACTCCCCAGGACTGAGAGCTTATGAACTGATTGATTTAACTGCCTGCTCGAGACTGTGCTTTCACTGTCTGGCAAAACACATGACATAAATTTGACTCTGGAGCCAAATAAATTGGAGAATTGTACTAAATTGTGCTAAAGAGGGAAGATGAATCGTGAAAGAAGCCACTTCAACAAATAATGCATACTCAGAGTGTCAAATGTAAAATAAATAAAACCCTTATGAAAATAGAAAACTTGTTACCAGCAGAAGAATCTGAGGTCTGAAAATTACTACACACGTACTCTCATGGGGATACATATTCTGCTCCCTTGGCAGAAATATTAGATGTACTTAATCATATTTGCGATATTAATTAGAAAAATGGTGATACAGAGAGAGCAAGAACATTTCTTTATTTTCTTGCTATAAATTGCAAAGTTCCCTGAACTTCAATGAGACAAGAAGTGTACCAAATACCACAACAATAGCTAATCCATAAAAGAATAAAAAGCCTAGGCAATGATTTGATTTAGTTTTGTGTCACTCCAGGCTTATTCCAGAAAAGTAACTTTATTTTTCCTGCTTTAAGATGAAGTAACGCGTTGTTGGAGAAAAAACCAAACCAGAATGTGTTGCACAGCTCATCATTACAGCAGGAATAAAAACAAAACCCAAGGGCATATGATTTTCAACACCTTTGATTCTTAAAATATTAGAGGGAGGGTAATGCAAAATTGCTTTTCTTTCTTAATTTTTAGTTATTGTCTTCAGAATTTTTGGGGTCCCTAGGAGGTTGCATGTTCAAAGGATTATATCACTTTCTGGGGCTGTTGTTCAGAAACATTTCACTGACACTAAATGTGACCTTACAATTCATCTTCTTTGAAGTGAGTGCCTTAGTCAAATGTGAGATGAAAGACAGTACAAACTGGAAACAAAAAAAGATGTGAGCCTGTGCAAATTCAGCTTTTTCTTCTCTTGAAATGTTGACTGAAAATAAATTTAAGGTATTGTATTTCATAAGTGTGTTTTAAAAAGCCTGTCTTTCAGTCTCCTTTTTACTTTCTTGTTTTTCTCAGTATTAATACAGTACCAGGAATATTTTATAGCTTCTCTCTTTGATGCATTCTCATCACATGTGTTGAGTAATGCCTTGCATCAGTTATAAGGAAACAAACTACTTTAATCTTTAGTGCCTAGGTTAAAAGGCTCTAAGGATAACATAAAAGCAGCTTTTTATGTCATGAATGTGGGGAACAGAAAGTAGGACCTCAATTGTTCCAGAGAGAGTGTTTCCATCACATGAGGGGAGCTCGTCCCTTTAGTTTGTGGATCTGCTAGGACATAATTGCACATATTTTAAAATTATTGCATCATTTTATAGCCACAAATGCCTGCTGCTTCTCCACTGGTAAGCAGGGCTCCCTAGCAGCTGCTCACAGCACTTGGCCCTCCAGGAAAAGAAGCCTAGAAGGGACCCAACAGGAGTGGTGAGCTCCTTGGAAAAGAGTGAGAAAGCTTGGGAAGGTGCTCTCTCATTGTCCCTCAGTACGGTTATGGAGCAGGACTGTAGTAACATCATGTTATGGCCCTCTTACCAGTTTGGTGTCTCCTACCAAGTGTGGCTTTAATGTGAGACTCCTGAACTCTTCAAGAATGGATCTGTGCACTGGCTGCCTTGCCTGGCTATTGCTGTAGGAAGTAGGCAAGGGGAGAAGGCAGTGGTTTGGGAGGATGGAGTTTGCAAAGGCAGTAGTTAGAGAGGAGCAGGCGTGTGAAGCCCTGGAGCTGGATAAATACAGGACATGACAGTTTGCTGAGTTCAAGGCCTTACTCTGCTGCTTTGCCTGTCCCTGTGCTCTAGGGCATCTCACCTCTGGCATCAGCTAAGATTTGATCTGTAGTGATGAGCTAGAGGACAATGAAACTGTAGATACATTTTGAGGATGGTATTTATATACATTTAGTGCTGAGACAGATTGGCTGGGAAGGGAAAGAAGTTGCTGAGCTTGTGAGAGACCCACAGGGGAGAAAGTGCTCTATGAGATAGTTTGAGAATTGTTAGTTGTTTTGGCAACCGTTATTAGACATGGCCCATAATTACTTCTGTAGCTATGGAGGAGTGTAATTTGCTTTTAATTACTGTATTAGCAAATATATCAGTAGGGAAAACCACAGAAAAAGAAAAAAAATTGCTGACTTTCTTTCAGTCCTCTTCTTTGTCACTGTTGAAAGGCAAAAATATTTGGACAAAAAAAAAAATGCTCTAATGAGCCCCAAACAGGCACATTCTGAGAAATGAACATGGTGAGGGGGGAAATAGCTATTCTAGATAGCAGAGACTTGGCTTCTGTCATAGTCCTACAAAGTGGAAATAATAGCTTCTTTCCATTGTAATTTTAAAATTGTAACTCAGTGCTGTTCTTCTGATGCTTTGTGATAGATGCCAGGAATGGAGACTGCTCTGCTGCAAGTGTGAGTCAGATAACAAAGCAATTTCTGAGATGTAGCAGCACTGCACCTTTTCTTTTGTTTCCTCTGAAAGATACTGTAAGGCTGCATTATCAAGATTCACCCTTGCAGAACAATATTTTATTTTTTAAATCATCCCTTAAAAGAATTTGTGGGTACTGGAGGGGACATCTTATCTGCCGTCATGGTCATGTCTCCGGGAGAATTCAAACAGGAAAATGCTGAATGCATTTTCTTACCTTGAATCACAAAGAATAGAAATTCAGTGCTTTTCCTGGCCTCTTAAATCTTCTCACTGAGATACTGCTCTAAACACTAATGAACATTAAATCGCTATTGCTCTGTTGGTGTGTAGCGCTTCAGTCAGCAGTCCTTCCAGAGTCAATAACAGCAGGCAATCTACTGCAGCTCCTCTGGTGTTTATTTTTAAAGATAATACTTGAAATACTTTAAAAAAATGAAACATTTCATTTTGAAGGTGACAGAGTTGGAAAAGCTGAAAAAGTTCAAGATGCTTTAACAGCATGTGAAAGGGACAAACCATTAGGATTTCAATTTAATCTCCTGCTGTCTTGTTGGCCACTGAGCTGTGGAGGGAGCATGACTCTTAGCTGGCCAGGGGTGGCTTTCCCTTCTGGCTTCCTCCACCAGCAAAGCACAGGAGCCTGTGCAAGCGCAGCTTCCTGCAGGAATCATTGAATGAGGAAATGGGGCAGGTGGTAAAGGATGATGAAATCCCCAGTACTTTGTTTTAAGGTGAAAACCATCACACAGCCCGACATACTCCAGTAGAAAAAATGGCTTGGTTGAGCATGTATCTCCGGCTGTAACATCCAGATAAACAAGCATTATGTCAGCTAGAGAGGCTTTCGAAGTGGATTTGCTGTGGGGCTGGCTCAGACTTGTATACAGATCCTGCACACTGGCATTTCCTAACTTCTGAATATTTGGTTTTACCACTGCCTCAGCAGTGGTGCTTTAACATCATTTTATGTGAGGTATTTATAGACCATCTTGTCTATCAGTAGTAACTTCCTGACTAGCAGTTCCAGCTGAAAGCTTGTCTGTTTCCGTAAGGGAATTGGTATTTTTTCCCTGTCTGACAGCCAAAATGGTCTGTCTGATTGTGAGATGGAGTCTAGGAGAAGATGTGTCATTCTGTAATGTTAAAACAAAAATGATGATGAGAAACTCTAACGCTGCACTGAGCTTTAAATTGAAAACTACTGTGAGCCGTGCGGGAAGAGGGAACCAGGAGGCAGCGGCAGGGGGGCAATGCCACAGCAAGGGTGGGACATGTGAAGAGTTTGGTGGAGAGGAGAACCAAGCAGGGCAGGTAGGTGCTAGTCTATCTCAAGAAGCTGTGCCACTATGTTTTTCACAGCAGACATCTCTGTCTTTCTATATTGCCTACATGCTTACTTGAATTATGCGGGTAAAAAGAAGCAGAGTTTGAGGAAAAATAAAACTGCAGATGCCAAGGGCCTGTGTGCACTGAGGAGGCTCGGGAAGCAGCAGCCTTAATCTCAATGCTTTAATTCCCTTCCTGTAAAGGTAGTGCTATCAGTTGTGCAGAGAGATGCCATAAAGATGCATGTATACAAATCTTGTGGAGCACTAGGAACAAATGACACTGAATATTGTGGATAAAAAAAGTCCTCACTGAACAAGTCAGACACCCTGCAGAAGAAATAGTGCATGAGCTTGTAATTAAAAAACACATTTATACATAAAATGGCCTGAATTAAGAGTTGTGCATCAATAATTCTGGTATGTCCTTACTTTACAGTGCTTGATTTTGCACTGAAGTGTTTCTTTCAAAGTTACTTTTCTGTATATGAACTATAAGGAAGACACGTGGAAGCACATGAAAAGGGCAAAGAAATACAAATAGGGCAGAAAAAAGACAAATTCTGTCACTCATGTATGAGGTTAGCACAGGTTTTCACTTTTCCTCAAACTCTTGAGTAACATATGAAGCAGGAGACAAAAGCCTTTGGGCAGGACAACCAGTTCTTTACTGCTTCTTGAAAACATGAAAACATTTTCTCCAATTTATTTTCCATCACTTGGATATTTCATTTACTTTTACTTCTCTCAGAGACTCTGCTTTTATTAAAGGACAATACTGAGCTCCTTCTCCCTCACCTTACAGAGATAAGGGTGTTCGAATCTCTGTGCTCCTGCTAAGAGAGAGCTGGAAAGGCAACACCAGGGAATGGACCATTAAAAATACACCCAAAACCCCAAAGCAGAAAGTAAGTAGAAAAATGTGGACAGAAACACGTTAATTAGAATTTTTGTTTTTCTTCTGCTCTGTGTCCAAGCTGACAGGGAGAAGGCTTTTTCTTGATGCCTCTTTCTCTCAGGTATCCTTCTGAGGTATTGGTCATTGCAGAAGAGGCAAGTCAACATCATACAGACTACAAGCTTACAGCTGGCCTAAAGATGTAGAAGACTTTGCCCTCAGGGCTGAAATGGGTAATGGGTCTCCCCTACTAGTACCTCTGCAGGTGCAATTGCAGGCTCTCTTTTTGCATATTTAGGTGGCTCAGACTGTTTGTAGAAGTGAGTAGCTCAAATGCTTTCAAGGAAAACCTAAATGAGCCTGCAAGAATGGCAATGAGCCTTTGAAAGGGTTTGCTTAGGGATTTTTAGCAATGTAGGAAAGCTGGACAAGGGCAGTGAAACTGAATTATGTAGCAAACACAGTTTAATTTGAAGAGAAAGGAAGCAGTGCACTGTGAGTGTTCTTTTAATTCCCACACTGAAGTTTTGCTTAAAGTTATTAACAAATTATCTATCAAGCTTGGTTTGCCTTTTAAATCCATATTTAGATGTTTCTTTAAATATCATGATATTAAGATAAACAAACCAAATGGTGCTCCCATTAAAGCCAGTGAAAATTATATTTCTCCTGATCATGTTTATCCATCCCTTATCACAGTGGGACCTGAATCTAAATGAAATGCTCTTGCTCTTCTTGATCTAAATGAAATGGTCTTGCTGTATATACAGATGATTATGTATTAGTGACAAGGTCTGGAGATGAAACCCTTGTCTCATGTATTGCTGGCAAGACAGAAATCCTATTGTGCCTCTGTAACAGAAAATTTCAAATATTTTTTGAGGCTTTATGTTTGCAGCTGGGTACCCTGGTAGAAAAGTAAACAGCACAGTAGCACAAAAGGGCTCAGAATCATATTAATAAAAAGTCTATCATCCCAGATATTGGTGTCCAAAGATACATATCTGGCAAAGAAAAAAACCTGATTTCCCCAAGGTAGTGAGGAAGAGGGTATTGAAAGTAACACTAGGTCCTTGGGAGTGTAGGCCTAGCCATGTCCCCTACTAATAAATTGTTGTTTTGGTGGAGTTATTTCTTACAGCTGGCAACATCTTTCCTCTGTGGTCCCAAACTCAAGCCAAAAACTTCTTGTCCTATGGAAAGTTACACCACTTAGCAAGATGTTACAGAAAGAGTAAGAGGAAAAATGACAACCCAATGAATACTGAGAAACATACTTCAGTATTCTAGTGACTGAGAACAGATTTGGTATTCAACAGCTGCAAGAGAAAATGTTTGACATGTTTGCCTCTGCAGCCAGTTTCAAGGAAAAGGAGGGTCATTAAGTGTGAACAGTGTCAGCTAAAAGCCTCCCACCTCTCTCTCAAGCCTGCTGGTAAATCTGACCCTGTAGTAAAGGTCATTTCTCAACTCCTCAGGTATGCAGCTGTATAAGGACCTCAGAGTATATCACAATAAATTCTTTGCTGCTCTATAGAACTTTTTCACTTGGAGATTTGAATCCAAGTAATGCTGGTTTCCTGTTATGTTTTCCTGATAGTGCTTTATCAAATAGCAGGAATTTCATACTGTTCCTGAGGGCAATTTTTTAAAGTGATTTATTCCTTATGCATTTTCACTGTAAGCAACACTGTAAGTAAACACTGTCTTTCCCAAGCTTATTGTCAATTGTGAATGAGCATAAAGTTAATTCAGTTTTCTGAGTGCCTCTTCACCTAGTATAGGTCTATTATCGATACAAATTAATGGCTTTTGTACTTTAAAAATTAAGATAAATCTTTGATTTAAAACATCGCTAGTAGCTGATATGCCCAGATGGACCTACTTGCTCTGTTGGATGATTTAATCATTAATTTTATAAATACATGTTATTCATCCCTTTTAATGGCATGGTGAACATCCATCACAATGAGGTTCTCATTCCTAATTGTGGTTTTGACTGAATTGTTTAAAATTAAGTTGCTCAGTAGTGTTCCAAAATTGCTTTATATTCAGGTCCTTCACTCTTACTTTGCATTGGACTAGCCCTGACTGTTGCATTCTCAGTCATCACGGTGACTTTCCCTGCTTAAGAATATGAGAAGAGCGAGGTTTGTAGGTGCTTATTTCTGAGTGGCTTGAATATCTCATTCCCTCACCTAAGACATTGCTCAGGAGGCATAAATCCATTCTTTATCCTTAGTTGCAGTACTAACATAAGAAAAGACAGTCTTTCCATCTGACTTACATAATTTAATTTGATCAAGAAAACCTATGCTGTCCAGAGTTATAATGACCATGTAACTACATGCACCAGAATCAATGACAGCTTTGAATAATTGCTGGTTACTGTAGCTTCTTCTCTAATCATTTGGAAAAGTGATAACACATGTTTGAGTATTCTCCTCATTGCCAATTTATAGCATCATTAAGTTTTGCTAGGAAAATCTTATGTCAATTTTTGTTCTTTCACTCTATGAGTTTAGATTTGTCTGCTTTTCTGAAATCCATCTCTACTTTTGTGTGCTTTAATTCCTATTCTTCAGCATCAGATGCTGGCTTCTGAGTATGGAAGGATCAAAGCATCTGAAGTACAGATGGTCAGCATCTCTGTAAATTAGCTTCTTAAAACAGGGCATCACAAATTTTCTTTGTGAGTATGATTTTGCCACCAAAAATGAAACTGGAATTGAATTTAAACTACTGATGTCCTTGGCTCAAATTAACCTGCTAGTTTTGGCAGAGCAAGCTGTGGTTTACACATCTTCCATCCAAGTTAATGTGAACCTCAAGCTCCAGGACTAGTGGTTTGGCCAACCAGATAATAATGGCAGAGGCAGGAGCAGAAGGGGTCGGAGCAGGGATGCCATCCCTCCGTGGCTCTCCTGTGTCTGGAAAACCCTGAAAGTGCAGGCAGCACTTCCCAACACACATGACAGAAAAATGCAATGTTTTATCTTGGTTTTCTTGCATTAGCTTCTAATGCTGCTTTCATTATATATCTGGTGAATTGTGGCAATTGCACATATAAAACCCATTAATGGCTGCTGTTTATTTTTAGAATAATTAAAAATTATTCCTTCAAAAAGGGAAAAATCTTGTTTAATTTTTTAAGGTTTTATTTTGCACTCTAAATGTGAAATGGAAGATAAATAGGAAATGTGAATCATCTTGTATAGTAGTAAATTGCACGCAATCCCATTTGCCTTTTTTCTGCACAGTATCCACGTCCAATATGTATTCTGCGCTGTATCAATTCACTGATAGTTTAGAGTGATAAACCACCATTTTAACAATAAGTACATAGGAGCAGAATTAAAAAGGCTATACTTTTAAACTAATTTCGATTTCTTCATTTTTGTATTTACTTACCCTTATTCTCCCATAAATGCTTGTTGTTGTCAGCTTTTTTCTTCCATGAAATGCCTTTTAAAATTCAAAAGCTCATTAAAAAAACTAATAGGTAATGATAGTTGCCTTTCATTCTATCTTTTATAAGCCATTTTAAAGTGAATGAACTATTTGAATTGCAAACTCAGCTCTTGCTTACATCCATGAAACAATCAGTGGTAAACAGAAAATGATCATAATTTTTCATCAAAGTGCTTTAACCTCAGCCCTGTTGGCTTGTCTCCCAGATAACAAGGTAGGGTGATTTCTGTGATTAATTAGGTAAAGTTTATCAAACTGAATGAAGATGAAAGGCTTTGGAGGACTGTATAGTATTAAATGTGTTTTAAACATAGCAAAAGGGACTCTTACAAACTTTTTACATACATTCAATAGTTTCTGAAATATTTGGCTCCTTGACAACACAGTCAGAAACATCTGGTCCAAAGCTACAAGCTCTCCTTGCTCACCCAAAGGCTCAAAATAATGGATACTGGTTACTGCCTGCAAAGAGATTTTTAATCAATCTTTGTCCTAAATACATGCATGAGAAAAGGTGTTCATGAATATGACAGGAATACAGGAAAACTCTACGGGACACTGCTCAATGTCTGTAAGAACTAAAACAGAATTTTGCACATTTGAGGCGGCAAACATCTTGTTCTATTTTTTCCCTAAGATTTAAGATAAATAAATAAGAGAATATAATCTTAAAAAGTTTTGTATGGACAGTGCTCTGGGCAACCTGATCTAGTTGAAGATGTTCCTGATCACTGCATGGAGGTTGGACAAGATGTCCTTTGAAAGTCCCATCCAACCGAAACTATTCTGTGATATGTAATCAGTACTGTTACTCATTCTTTTACTCATGATGAATGTCTTTTATTAAGAAGTACTTTTTATTTTAAAAAAATGAATTTTTTGATTTTAAAATAGCTAACCAGAAAGGTTGGATTGAAAATTGTTAGTATTTCCACTTAACTCTATATGTTCATAATGATAATTTTATGATTTATTATTTTTTTATTCCCAAAATTGTGCATTCCTTTTGTGGGTGGAAATTTCTACCTGACAAAAACCTGTGTTTTCATGTCTAGTATTTTTTCTTTTTCTGACTACTGTTGTTATGAAAATGCAAAACTCAAGACAGAACTTATGTCTTGGGGTTTAAAGAGATTGCCATCACAAACCATCCCTTATCCCACATGAAGATGAATAATGTGTTTCAGGTAGGCAATTCTGTTGCCACCAGACTGTGATGTTCAAACCAGCTGACTGCTGGCTTTGAAATAGGATTTCCCAACACTAGGATGTGGCCACTGAAGCACTGCAGTAGTATAGCTAAAGGTGCTGTCCCTGTACCTACCTTTTAAATTAACATTTGCAACTGATGGATGATGGTCTTTGTGTCTGCGCAGACTCTTTGCATTGAAGGCAGGTGTCTGCAACCAGCAGACCATCATGGGTCTGACAGCAGGAAAATCTCTATAACTCACTGATGCCAAAGCAAGCTGCTCAGCTTGTGTCATGCTGATAAGGAAATTAAAGGGTAGCAGACTAACATGTCTTGTTCATAATTGCTCTAAAGTATGTTCAAAATGTAAATTAAAGGACAAGTTCTGAAGGTTACTGAGCATGCACAGTGCACACTGAAGTCAGCAGGAGCAGCAGCTGCTGTAGATCCTCTAAGAGCTGACCCAAATAAAGTGCAAATGTCAAGAAAATCACTTGAAAGCCTTGGGGCCCTAACTGCATTGCACACAAGTCTAATTCTGTTTATCAGCAGAGTGGTGCTACATCTCTTTTGCTGTTGATTTAGGAAATCCAACTTTTCATTGACTCAACAGCAGCTTTGAATGCCCCAAGCACCTAAATAAATCTAATCACAGGAAATCCTTCCCCTCCATCATTTCATTTGCATGAGTCCTCCTTAAAGTGCCATCTCATCAGCAGAGACTGAAGGAAGCATATCTTGCCTCTCACTGGTAGGAGGGAAGAAATCACATTCCTGGGAGAAAGATGTCCTTTCCATAGTGCCTCTTTTCATGTGTACTTTATCTTCTTCACTGCAAGACTCTAACACTGATGAGCCCTGCGGGTCCTAAAGATTCAAACACAATGGCACAACAGGAAGATTAAGCATAGAAAAAGAAAAATTGGATTTCATTTCCTCCAACATTGAAAAGAGGTGATTTTTTTTCCCATTAAAGAACATTTTTCCATTAGAGTGTTTTCCATTAAAAACTGTTTCCTCTGGAAAACTGAGTTTCTATTTAAAAGAGCATTTTCACAGCAGGAATTTATTCTCACAAGAAGGAAGCATGCTTTTAATATGCACTTCCAATTTTAAGATATTGCTTAAAAATTCAATGTTTCAATTACTCTATAATTTAGTGCAAAATTAACAGTTTTGGCAGGAATTCCCTCTACCATTATTGTTTTATGCAAAATGCATTTCAGGGCCTGCAAGACACTTGTAAGCTGTGATTAAGTTGAGCAGTCTCAGCTGGGACCCACATCCCTGCTACCCCTGCCCCAGGCCTCCCTTTAAGCTCAGACCCGGAAAGAACCTAGACGTGGCCTGAGCTCCATCAGAAATATACTTGTGCCTACTCCTGTCTGCTGCTGTCCTGGCTTATGGATTTATTATTTTTACTTCAACCTTTTGTTCAGGGGGCCTGGTTGCTATTCTGACTGTTCATCTCCTGTGGGAGGACATCCTGCTCCTCCCACAGGAGATGCACAGGAGAGGTCCCCACTGTGCTAGGATTCTCCTTGGCTCTCAGCTCATCCCTGCTTGTGGAGGAGCCCTGATCCTGCTGGTCCCTGCTGTTGCAGTGGTGAAGCGTAGCTTGTCACTTGGATGCCAGTGAATAGCAGCCAAAAACATTTCTCCATGCGAGTTGTGTGTTTAGGGTCACTGTTCTTGACAATGCCAACTTTCAGCTGAGCCTGTGAGTAGTGCAGAATGAAGGAGACATATTTAAATGGTGGCCTGCAAAGACTGCTCTGTCAGTTTGATAGAGCCCCATGTCAGCAGTCTCAGATGCCATATTTGCTTGTGTTGTTATGCTTCCTGCAGCCTTTCCAGTGCTTCAGTGCTCTCTTTGATCAATATATCCTTGGATCTTCTGCACCTTTGTTTTCTCCATGTGGGTTCATATGCTGAAGTTCTTGATGGTGATTAAATTGAACATCCTTTTTGACGATACCAAGAGGCAGTTGCAGGAACAGACAGAACTATTGGAATTCTACATACCACATTCTCAGCAATATTGGCTACCATGGGTAAAAGTGTTGTGTGATGAGGATAAAAATGGTAATGTCATTAAGCTTTTGCAAAAGACAGCAAAAAGTCAGGATAAAGAGGAGATGGACAAATGAATTAAACCTAAGCTGATTGCAGAATAATTAATTTATAATTGAAATTAAAGGATTGATACTGTGAGATCACTCTACTAAATAGTAATTTACTTTCTTTTACTTATTTCAATTGGACCAGAAGGTCAATGGCCTTTTCTGACAGCATCTGGGCAAATAGCAGTCTGTTCTTTAAATTAAAAGAAATGCCTGTTTTAGCAATTTCCTCTGGCAGGAAAGCAAGCATATATTCTTGCTTCATTCTTTTTATTGAAAGGGCACTATCAAGCTTTGAATCCCATTTACATTTTTAGACTGGTTTCCTAAGGAAATGAAGCTTATATAATGACACCGACTTTCTCTTCAACTGTCAAGTCCTATGTAGTGACTTTTAAACTGTCAGGCCAACTGCAACTAAACTTAAAAGTGGATGGAAAAATATCAGCTAGAACAACGTTCTTAAAATCTTCGTCAAAAGCAGAATCTGAGGGGAAGAGAGAGATGCAATTAGTGCTCACACTGAGGGAAAGTGCCAGCCTTGGCTGCTGTGCTGTTGTTTGGCATTCATGTGCTGGCCAGCCAGCCTGTCACTGGGCCCATCAGTACACATCTAGGCTTCCTCTTGTCTTCTCTAATGTGTTGCCTCCAGCACTGTGGATTAAACTGAAGCAATTCAGGGAGGGAGCTGGGCACAATGACCAAGCTAAGAAATCTGTAGGAAGCAGCTCATGAGTAGTTCTGCTGCTCATGAAAATATTTGTTGCTTTAGGGCAGAAAATCAAGTTAAGGTGGGTGTAAACGCCTCAATGTACATTTGTCTATCTAGTCTGACAGATATGTTCTTTTAACTGATCACTTAAAAATCAAAGTGCAAATAAATGGATTGAAATGTCCTAGTGAATAACTTTCAGGCCAGATCTTTTGTACCAAAAATATTTTAAAAGTACATATACATCAGGGAAGTTGAGGATATGTTTCAAGTTCTATGAACCAGTGCATTTGGGAACTGAGTTTTTCAATCTGATTAAGATTATTGCCATGCTAATTTCAGTTATGAATGCTGATCAATTCATACTTGAACTGATCAGACAATAGGACCAGGATCAATCTTTTTTGAAAGTCAACCATGATTTTCCACATAACCTAGAAAACTTTCCTGAGGTAATTCGTGCTTGAAAGTTTTTTTAGAGGGGAAAAATAGCCACTATTAATTTACAAATCACAATGATATACCACCCAATTTGCTACAAAGTAAGAGAGGTGATGAAAAATTATCTTCACCTTTTTTAAGAAAAAAACCTGTTGTTTTGACTTTAGGTTAATGAACCTTGCTGTGCTGATCATTAGATTGTGTTGTACTTTGATCTATAATAATGAACAGCCCTGCGAATTCCTTGCAGATATATAACTCTAGTCTGATGGTACCGTGTTGTGCCTTTGTACTCAATATACTCCTTAGGAAAATCTCTGGTAGTCATTTTCTTGCTCTTACCACTTGCCACCATCTTCTCAGTTTCTTAACATTATCCTTGAGACGAGAATTTAGAATTGGGCGAGTTATTCTGATAGAAATCCCACTTAAGTGCACTTGAAAGACATGTGTAGTTGATTGTCTGTTATGATTTCCCCTCTGCTGTGTTCAGTGTTGCTACTTTTCATGAGAGTTTCTCAGAAATCCCAGACTTGGCTCTTTCCTAGAGATCCGACTCTACAGTGGGTTTTTGTGTCCATACCACCCACTGGTCGAGTCTGTTCAGTATTAGTGGTCTAAGTTATTGGAGAATGTCCAAAGGAGGGCCACAAGGATGGTGGAGGGACTCAAATGGAATCTTTATGAAGAACAGCTGAGGTCACGGGGTTCAGTTCAGCCTGGAGAAGAGGAGACTGAGGGGAGACTTCACTGTGGTCTTCAACATCCTCATGAGGGAAGGTGGAGGGGCATATACAGATCTCTTCTCTCTCATGACCAGTGACAGGACCAGAGGAAATGACATGAAATAGAGTTGAGGGAGGTTTGGATTGGGTATTAGGAAGAAGTTTTTCACCCAGAGGGTGGTGGACCACTAAACAGGCTCTCTGGGAAGTGATCACAGCGCCAGCCTGAGTTTAAGACATATTTCGACAATGTACCCAGGCATGTGGTGTGCTTCTTGGGACTTTCCTGTTCAGGGCCAGAATTTGGACTCAATGATCCTGGTGAGTCCCCTCCAACTCAGCTTATTCTATGACTCTATAATTTTATATCGTTCTTTTAAATTTGCCATCATCTACAGTACCATTTTTCTTTGTTTTTCACTAGGTTATCAATAAACACATAACAAAGATTCAGAGCCCCATGAAAGAATGCTTGATGGTCTATTATTTACAATTACATTTTCAAGACTGGTTAACCAGTGTTTAATGTATCTAATGTTACCATGCTAACTCTGCAGTGTTCTAGTTCCTGACTACACGGTCTTGATCTATCAAATCAACAGATCTGAAGAAGCATTTCATTAATACCACTGCTTTTATAAGCCAGCCTTAATCTTATCTGTGATGTAAAATCAGAATGATGACATCTACTACTTAGACTAATATTCCTTAGCTGTGTTTTCCCCCACTGTTACCTTAAATACTGAGTCCTGTGACAACTTCCATGGCACTTTTCTTGTGGTGCATAAAAATGAAAAAGTTCTACAGATAAGACAAATATACAGATATACTTTTACTTGGGTTTCTGTTAAAAAACCATGTATTAACACATATTTTTTTCTTTAAAACAACCCTTCACTATGGAAGAATGAAAATATCTACTGTAAAATTGTCAGAGACAAAGCTATTAGTAAGCAGTGTTCTATTTCATTACACCATGATAAAAAAATGTCTCTGTTTTGCATCTTCAGATGTCTGTTTTCAAGTTGGAGTGTTCTGGACTTGTAGCTTAAACTTATTATCAGTATTCTTTGGAATTGTGGCTTAAGCCTTTTTTATAGAACACTTTCTTCATACCAACTCTTATTCCTCTGTGGACCTGTGACCTCATTTTGCTTGCCTACCAAGATGACTACTAATTGCCATAGCTGTATGTTTACTGCGATGGAGCTGTTTCCAGCTCTCCAAACTCTTGGGTCTGTATTTCCTAATTCGCTTTTTTGAAGTATATGTATTGAAAGCTTGTGGATCTAGGATGGCGTTTCAAACTGAAACGACACAGTTGGTGTGCATGGACACAACCATCAGTTTGCTACGCTATCTCTAACAGGTATCCCATCTGTGCCCTTGTAATCAAATGAGATTAAACAAGATACCAAAATAAAGAATTGGGTTTCTAGCATTCTCCACACTTTCCTTTATGCATGGTAGAAATTGAGCTAAAACTGCTAAGGTATATCTAAGTGCAATGGGCTGCTAGTACTATTCCCTTTAGATCTTCTCTCTTTGTATAGGATACCTGCAGGAAGCAAGAAATAGAGTGAGATACTTTGATGTGTTCCCAATCCACTCAGCCTGGTGGAGTCTCTTAAACGTTTAGCAGTGAAGAGCTAGTGGGCAGCAGCATATGACAAGTGTGCATCATGTTTGTATTAAGCCAAATTTTCACTCCTGAGAGGGGACAGAGCAGCTTTCCACTCCGTTCCTACATTCATAGTCATATTCATTGGGGAAAGAACCGTCACAATGGAAAAGCAATTTATTCTAACGCTGCCACCCAGACACTATTTCTTATTAATTCTAGTCCTTTAAAGGGGGGATTTAGATAAGGATCAGAGATCATGGAGTTGGAATAGGACTATTCTGTATGTGGCTGGCTATGGAACAAATAAATAAGAGATGGTAAATCCCCTGGTGCAAATCCCTGAATTAATTTCAACAATATAATTGGGCTGGGAAAAGAAAAATCATGAATTCTAGTGTGACAGTTATTCTGGCCCTTTAGGAACTAAGGCAGGAATTATGCTTTTGCTCAGAGGCAGAGTTTCACAAACAAAGTGATACTTAACTGCTTCTCTTGCCCTTCATAACCTCTCATTATTCATACCCCCATGCCTGATTTAAGTTGGTCCAGTTAAATTCAAATATCATAAATTTTAAACCAATATTTTGGGGGAATAAAAGTTGCCTGAAATATGTGGTGCTCACTGTTGCAGAGGATGTAGACACACTATGATATTTAGCTAAAGGGTATCAAAGGATGTGGTCTCTTTTTACAAATATTTCCCGAAAAGATGAGATACCAAATCTTTGACAAGCACTGAAAGAGCAAAGCTGAGATTAAAAGTTAAATGCAACAGCTTACTTCTAAAAGCAGCAAAAGATTGCAGATGTTACTAGGCACCATTTAAAAGACTATGGCTTATTAATGCTGTTATTATGCATATTTTCATACTTTGACAGTTTGATTGTTGTCTTTTCAATGCATTTATTTATCATTTCAAATACCATCATGATTTTAATGGTGAATTATATTCTGATCATATTTAGTCTGTTCAGAACAATAGAGGCTACTAAACATGGCATACATGCTGAATTGTTATTGGTTGCATGCTGCTTTTTTGTGTTCTTAATATGCATAGCCAAAATCCTGTTGGCTATGAAGATCTGCAGAATGTTTTGTTTCTCAATAATGAGGAGCAAGAAATATTGTCCTCTTGTCTGGGGCCTGGCTGAGATGGAGTTCATTTTCCCATGGCAGCCCTCACGGTGCTGTGCTTTCCATTGGTAGTTAGAAAGGTGTTGATGACACACAAGTGTTTTGGGTACTGCTGAGCAGCGCTGGCACAGCATTTCTGCTGGCTCCCCAGCATTCCCCCCCATCAAGTGGTTACCCTGGAGAAACCACTACCTGTGCTGAAGTGCAGCTTTCTGGGGAGTGGCCAGATATTTCTTGCTGATGGAAGTAGAGAACAAACTTTTTTTAGCTGTGTGCTTGTGTTCATGGAAAGTTTTGCTTTTGCTTTAGTAAACTGCTTTATCTCAACCTATGAATCATTTTCTATCTCATTTTCTCTCTCCTGTCCAGCTGGGAAGGGGGAAGGATAGAGCAGCTTGGTGTGCTCCTGGCATCCAGCCAAGGTCAACACACTACACCTCTTAATTTTAGCGCTCTGACAGTGTTTTGTGAAGCATAGTTTAAGCAATTTTTTCATGACCTGTTAACATGCTGAACACATTAAATTTGTTCTAACACAAATAGTGATTCATCTTCCAGCAAAGAAGAATTTGAAAATTATCTGTAATTCTGTTGTAGAAATAGCTGGAATAGTTGTAGAAATAGTTTTTGACACAGGATGGAAAGAGCAGGGTAATATTGGTGTTTCACTCTCATGATTTTCTTTAAAACAAGTTACTAATTTGAATACCTTTCTCCACCAAAATTGAGAATTATTTACTTTCCCAGCTGCATGAAACCTGAAAATGCTTTACCTGAGAGAAACACTGAGAATTAACCACACCTTTAAAACAACAAAAAGCTGGAAGGTGCTCCAGCCTTTTGTTGTTTTAAAGGTGATAGGAATTGAACCATATAGTGTGTGATGGGGGTGTGTGGCTGCAATTATTTTCTACATTCTCTTTGACCAGCAAATAAGGTCTCATTAGGAAGAAAAGTATTTCCCCGAAGTTTGCTGCATCAAGATTAATTTTTGTCTACTGAAATGCTTGGAGATTTAAGTTGTCTTTTATTTCTGAAAGAAGTCTAAGTGCTCTTCATTCCAAAATGTTTCAGCGGGTAGATTTAAAACCAAGAGCAATTACATGTGACAGCTGAGCCCTTCCTGCTGTGAGTTATGCACTTCCTGTCCTGTCTCTCATTCCATGGCTAAGAATTTAACTAGAGGAATTTGGTATACTGAACAAAGAACCTATGTAGAAAAGGGACCAAACTGAACTTTAGGAGATTGATTGAATTATGTGGGCTGAATTTTCAAAGGATGTTTAACTTTCTTGTATGTTTACTGCCGTTTTGCCTGCTCAGTAAACATGCATATGTACTTTTAGTGCACAGCTGCTCAATGACCAAACCCATGTGGCTAAATAGCTCTTTGTATGTTGACATACAGATGAAGACTGTATTTGTGAGACTATGGGCTGGTTTTGATCAAGTGTCTTTAACAAATTTGCAATAGTAAATTCTTTGTGTGAATTTTGTCATGCTTAGTTCAAAAGAGGTATGAAACTGACTTTTATTATTAAGGAAAATTAGGAACTTTGTTTTGAAAGGTCTTATAAGTTAAAGTGAGTTGAATGGAACTCAGTCATTCTTGTACTTATTTTACACTGATTATTATAAGTATAGCCACATTTGCTGGCCCTCTACTTTGAAAATTAGACTTGTTGGCTTTATTGAGATTTATAAGTTTTCCTTGAGTAGCTGCTTTAAGTAGAAAGTTTTTATTTTCAATACCTGGAAAATTAAGGAATTCTAAAATTCAGTTCTGCAGTCAGAAGGAAGGAATGAATTTCTTTTAGCAAGGTCAGAAGTGTCCTGCTTTTTCATCTCTACAAACAAAATTTATTGTGGTTGAAAGTGGTGGCATCTATACTTTCTGTCACTTAGGTGCCTCCTTAAGGAAATAGATGTGATTGGAATTTTCTTGCTATTTCATCTTGTGTGGGTTCATTATCATTCACTGTCTCATGAGGACTGGGCTGGCAGTCATAACATTTTGGGACCACTGAACATCTGCATGAGCTCAGCTGCTTGTTGTCAGGGTACTCTTGAACAGGCAAAGCCAGTTTCAGAAGACAGCAAATAGGAGGCAATATTTTTACTGTTTCGATTCTTTGTTTTCCAATTTGTGTAAAGTTGAGGTTCTTTGTTGAAATCTGTTCTTTATATTTTAGCATGTGTTGACTCGAGAGCTCTTATGTTGACTCAAGAACTCTTCCAGAGAAATTGCATAAATATTACCTCCTAAAGAATGGTAACAGGTTGGCCTGAATAAATCTTTGGATAAGGAAGTCAGGAATGGAAGAATTACTGCTTATAGGAAATTTCTGTTGCAGGCTACTTGAGGACAATGCTGCTGGTACATAAAATAAGGCGAAACACAGAACTCTGTCTAGAGTAGTTGTCATAAACAAATGTCAATGTTTCTCCAATACTTCTACATCTTGACCACTGGATTTTTGTTAATTTCTTATTTTCTTTTGTTTTAATATAAACAATATTTTAGAGCTTGATAGCATCCAAGAACTTTTTGTAAACAAATCATATTGGTGGTTTCATTTGCCTAGTAATGCAGGGAATTTTATACCATGAAACAGTGAATTGTTTGACCAGAATGAAAATTTAACATTTGTATTTGTGCCCACCTATAGCCTTCAGATTATTCCAAAGAAATAATTTCCTTGTGAAATAATTACCAGAAACACCTTCAAATTACCAAACAGAGATCGTGTCGAGGTTTGGTAATGTTTAGTCACTGGCGTCATCAATATGTTTATTTTAGATGTTCAAAGTGATGAATCCAGTAAATATTTACCACCTAGTCAGACAGCATCTCTTCCACTTCTTTTGAAAATCCCTTGATGTCTGAAGGGCTCCATATCAGCTGAATACTCAAGGTTTGTCTCTGTGTCCACAGATATTATTGATGCCTTTGGAAGATTTTCTTGTGATGGTGACTAAGTTTCCCTTGGTTTTGAGTTTATTGGGACTGTCTCTGTCAGATGAAGGAATTGCATTTTACAAGTACACATTTAAGGCTAATCTTACCACTGTCTCCCTGAGTGAAGTGAATTTCATTTGTAATAAGTAGCAAAAAATATCAACTAGCCAAAAGTGCTCTATTTTAGAAAGTAGAAACTTTCTGCTCCTGAGGTTGTATATCATTGTCAGACTTCATTCATAAGACCTGACAGTTTTGAATTAATCTACTCCTTCATGTGGGAATTCTCACAATTGTGATTAAAGTTCCATATTTTACACCTACTACAATCTGATCTTATATCAGTCACATCACTATTCCCAATATTGAGACTGTAATGTTATACAGTATATGTTCCCTGGAGTCAAGTACAATAGAAGATCTGAGCAGAAGTGAAGTATGAGTGGAACATAAATAAACCAGATCAAAGTGCAAAATCTTGGCTTGAAAGAAAGTTCAAAGAATGTAAAAGTGCTCAGAGAATAGTAGGAATGAATAAACCACTAGTGCCACTAACAAAGTGAGCCATGTCCTTCTGTTAAAATTATGACTCAAGCATAGCCTGCAGTGAGTTCTGAATGCATAATGATGATCCAAACTTTCAGCATCATTAAGATATCATGGAAGACTTAACTGTTTCCATGTATGCAATTCCTATACAACACAGTACTACCACTAAAAACAAATGTGAAAGAGTTGGAAAATGAAAAATTTAAATTCACACACTAACAATCAAGACGTTATCTCTGTTGCTTTTACTTGCTGTCTCTTATTTGAATTTGTTTTTCTATTCTTCCTAAAAATTATTTAATTTATTTCTATGAGACAAATTATCTGTCATAAATCATACAGGCTAATCAAAAGAAGAAAATCTAATGGCAATCTTAGCCATGTTACCTCTTCCTTTTCCAGGCTTTTTCCTCTAAGAAGTGGAATCTTACTGCATGGACTTTAACATTTTTATGAATTCAAGTAGAGGAGTCTGGCAATTGATAAAGACAGAAAGAAAGATAAATGAAATATTTTAAAGCAATTTTCTTGTTTAGGAAATATGGCCAAGGCTTTGGAAATTCTATAAAATCCCTCACTTTTAAGGGTATGGGCTATTCTCTGCATGAAAAGAAACTTGCCCTTATGTCCAGGTATTTGTGACCGCTATTTTTCAGTAGTATGCTTTCCCTTTTACTGAAGAAGAAAATGGCAACCAGTGCCAGAAGTTAAATATCATGTGGGTTACTCTCTGCTCATGATGATTTCCACATACACCACCAGAGGCATTGAGAGGAGGAGTGGGATCTTGCATAGAGGTTATGCACAAACCCTGCGATATGAGATGCTTTCTTGTACAGTAGGAGAGAATCAGCAATTAAACGTTCTTTAGATACTTAAGTGCTGCTTCTTTCCTTTCTCTTTCCCTCTCCCTAAGGTATTATATGTGCTATACAGGATAGATCCTGCAAAGCAGAAATGGGAAGCTCTGCCAGCAAATAATTGGCATGTGAAGTCACAATTTTATATGCATCAGGCATGGAAACATAAGTAAGACTGTGTTAACAAATTTATGTCTTAAACAAATTACAGCTGTCCTTCAGTCACCCCAGTATGGAATATTGTGATATTTATTATATTTAACATATTTTAGTATGGTTATTAGGACAAAAAGATAGTCAATATAAAAGACAACAAGAGTTTCTTTTTCCTTTTCTTGCTTACAAGCAGCTATTTTCCACTTGGGAATATCTGACAGAAACAAGTTCTTGCAGCCGGGTTCCAGCTCTCTCTTAATGGAGAGAGAAATCCTTTGAACTCTGCAGAATGCACCAGGTCTGACCTTTTATTTCCTAGTTGAATGATGGCCATAGGCAAGTTGCCCCTTTGTAGCCCAGCCAATGTTGTAACAGAAAAGGCCAGAAAGAAGGCACAGATAAACTCCCTCTGCAGCAATCCTGAGTCCTGAAAGTAAGTGAAAGAGCCCAGAGAGTGAGAGAGACACATAAAATATTTGCTCCAGCAATCCCTGGTGCACTGTATATTTATAAGTACTACCTGCTAGCCTGGAGGTTTGATGTGCCAGACAGCAAAATAGCCATGCTCAGCTTGCAAACCTCCAGACAGATGGAAAATAATTCCTCTTCAGCACCAAACATGGGTGCTGACAGAATATTTGTTGCTGAAGACTAAAGTTAAGATGGTTTCAAATGCCAAATTTCTTTTTACCTGACTACATTCTTATTGCTGTCTCATGTCATTCTATGAGTGCTGGACAGAAATTGTTACACAGTTGGCCCATCAACAAGATGAAAATATTTCCTTTGTTTGTCATTATGTAAAGCAAATATTAGTAGAGTTAATAGAATCAATCTCATTTAAAGATTCTGGTTCATGTGTGGTAGGTATTACTGCTCTCCTGACACAGTAATGTTTTTGACAAATAATGCCTAAGAAGGGGGCTAACTTTTATCCTGCTGGTAGGAATGCTATCTCTGAGCATTCTGAATTTTATTTTTAAATGCTGATATCTTTATAAGCACTAACCTCAATTCTTTTGTGCTTCTGTGAGAATTTGCCCACCAATGTTCCCTCTTGCTGCAGTACTTTTCTTTTGAGGCTAAACTTTTCTTTCTCTGTGGCCCTTACTCCTAAAACTTTCCTATAAAAATGAGCACTGCTCAAACCAGCATTTTCATCTGAGCAAGCTCCCTAATGCTTCCACCCAGGGTTTTTAAGAAGGTGATTTGCCCACTTAAAATCAAGAACCAAGTTAGGAAAGGATGTAATTGTTTCAAGAAATGCAACCTAAACCACTGGCACTGGGAAAGGAAGGAATTTCTCCATTCATCAGCAGGGGAGAAATTGATTCTGAAATTTAATAATATTAATTTCTCAGCAGTATTGATGTTTTAAGAGTTGATATAATATGAGCAATTCCACAGATCTAAATGGCTTCTTATGTCCATAAAAGTTGCAGTTCTCCTTTTTTCCCTCTCTGATAAATTCCATAGTTTGACATAAAATTTCACAGCACTACAGAAACATTAAAAATGTAGTAGCAGTATAAAATAATTGATATAAATATCAAATTAAATAACAGAGAATATACTGTAGTGATTGCATTATTCATTTTTATTTTATTCAGTAACACTTTTACTTCAAAATTAACTGAAGGTGCCTTTGAATTTTCTTCATTGAAAAGCCCAAAGTGAGACTTTAGGTCAAACTTGCTATAAAGAAACTCAGGGCCTCAGCCATGATGTACTTATGAAGTAGCTTTTTCTACAGTATTTTGATTTTCATTGTTGACATTTTCTGTACTGAAGTTTCTGAATGAACAAGTTGGTCAAAACATTTGATCTGGTCTAGTTAGAGTAGCATAAGAGTGAGCATCAGAAACTGCCTTATTCTGAACCCTTTGAGGATTTAAATGTGATGAGCCACATTCTAAAACACTCACTTGAATATCCTACTTGATGAAGGAAGTTTAGGAAACTTGCCATGTCCCATGACTCCCCAGCAAGTAGGTAATTTTTTTTCCTACTGGCTCAAAGTAGACTTTCTTCTTCTATTTTAACATTTTAACCAGGACTTAAGATCCGGAGAGATGGCTAAGAAGACAGCTTTTTGTTCAACATAGTGTCAAAACACTTGGTGGTGTGATTCATCAGCAGCTGCCCTTGTCTGTGGTGTGCTCCCCTGGGGAACAAGTCCCAGGTCCTATCAGGTCTGGCCAAGCCCAGGAGGAAACTCTGCTTCATATGCGCAGAGAAGGATGCTCGCCACACCCTGCTGCAGGCCTTCCTTATGGCCTGCAGCAGAAAAGGGCTCCTGTCTGGGCTGCTCCCTGCTGCCTTCTGCATGAACAACCTTCTTCCCACTGGTTTTGGGATACAGAGAAATTTGGGAAAAACTCCCTTGAGTAAAGAAGGTTAGTGTTTCCATTTTCCAGGGAGTGGGGGAAGCAAATCATGGTCATCCAAAGCTCCTGATGGACCGTGGCTCCATAGGAGAGGAAGATGTATTCCTCTCTACATGTGAGAAGACAGAAGTATTGCTAGAGAAAGCTTTTTTCCTGTGTATAGTGAGAGCTCCTCAATCAGGAGTTGTTATGGCTGTGTGTTCCCTGAGCAGAATTGAAAGACAGAAGGGGGAAATGGCCTTTTCTTGGTAGCTAGGTTTTGGCCACTTAGTGAGATTTCTGTTGTGGGTTTTAGCACTCTGTGAAAATTCTTTTGTGAGCTGATAGGGCTCTGCTAAAGCTGCTGAAGATGGGGGAGGATGGACAAACTTACTGGAGGAGTACACTAAGACAGAGCTAGGGAATGCCCGTGCAACACTTGGCTTGTTTTTACAGTCCTGTCTTGTTCACTGACATAAAACCACTTCACAAATGAATAAGTGGGAACTGATGTGACAGAGAGACATTTGTGTAATGTATATTGGCAACCCCATATTGGCATATGGGGAACTAAATCCAGGGAATGCTGCCAAAATTATTCTGAAGATGTGTTTTACCTTGTAGAGGGGGAGTGCGATGGTATTTGTTTTTCCTTTTTGTTTTATGTGAATTTTAAGATGGATAATTTCAAGAGATCCATCTTAAAAGTTAAGACATCCGTCTTAAAATTCCACTTCCAGGAAAAAGAATACAT
The DNA here is from genome assembly GCF_028551555.1 of Melozone crissalis. Taxonomy (NCBI): domain Eukaryota; kingdom Metazoa; phylum Chordata; class Aves; order Passeriformes; family Passerellidae; genus Melozone; species Melozone crissalis. Next base: position 39,893,660 of record NW_026535794.1, read on the forward strand.
AGAAATGAATATATAAAAGATTAAAGTTTTCATGGTGAAAAAATAGATGGGGATGGAGAAACTGTTTTGACTTTTTTTTCCATTTTCTCTTGTCTTTATCTTTCTATGTATTTGTATCAAATTCAGCCTCAAAAAATGGAAGATAATCTTATTCATTTTTACATAAAGACATGGTAAAAAGATAATTCCAACATTGTCAGGGACTTGACAGGAGCTGAAGGTCATATACTCTTTTCTTCATACTTGAAATTAAAAGGCAACTGAACAAATTTTTTTTTATGGTTTGTCTTTTGTTTGTTTGGGGTTTTTTCCTTATCTCTATTTAGAAAGAGGTAGTAACACTCAGGAATGAAATTTCCTGACACTATAGCAGATTATTTTATGCATTTATTAGTAAAACAGAGAGAAATTAATTCATCAATAATCTGTCCAATCCTAACATTCAGCCATTTGGGAAGTGGGAACATTTCTAGTTTTAGTAATAAGAACCACTGGTGAAATCTTGACTTAATGTTGCAACTTAGCCTGTAAAAGCCAAGGGTTAGGATTGAGCAATATGATAACAGGGTTTGTTTTTCTCCTATTAACATATTTTTGTTACATGTTACTGAAAATTGTGAATGTTGTGCCTGTATCTTTGACCTGGCAGAAAAATGATTGACAGGAAAAATTATTTTGTAGCAAGTGATCTGTCCAATGACTGGTGAAAGGATAAGATACAGAGGGACTTCATAATAATATAAAGTAGTTGTATATAGAAACAACATCCCTGTCACTTAAATGCAATAGGCCTCCATTTCAAGACACATTCAGGACAATGATGAATGCCTCAGTAGGACTCTCAATTGATATAATTCACACTACAAACCTGTCACGTACAAATCAGTGAAGTTTGAGCTATCCTCCTGGGAGACAGCATTGAAATCAACCTGTGTCAGGGTTTTCCTTGAGCTTTCTGACTGATCTTTAGGCCTAATTTTCAATATAATTATGATCACATTTGTTTCTTCAGTGTGGTGTATTTATTGCAAGAACAACATTATAGAGTACACGTTTCCCACCAAATCACATACATCCAAAAACAAGAAGAGAGAATGAGTCAGAAGTCTGGGTTTAAAAATACTCTGGCAGTTTTCTAAAGTTACATGAATATTGCTTTTCATAGAGGAAGCTGAAAAATATCTGAGGTATTTGAGTTTGGCATGCTGGCCTCAAATTTCAGTTACTCTGAGTGTTTTATTTGCAGAAAAACAGTGGGGAAGAAAGAATTCTCTCCAAACAGGTGCCAATTGTGAGGATATATGTCAAACTGTATGTGTACTATCATGGTTTCCTCTTAAAAAATAAAACAATTTCCATGTGCTGAAGACAACAGTTTAGTATGTTAAAATATGTGCAGTTTAGTATGTAAAATAATGTGCTGCGATCTGGAAGGTAAATTCTTCTGTGAAACTGTAGCTCATTAAACCAGCTGTAAGGACTTTGAGATCACAGCTGCCTGTCTCCAACACTGCTAAGGCCACAGAAGGACTTTACCATGAGATCAGCACAGAGCAGAGCAGCAGGGTGGCACCAACTCCAAGCTGGCAGAGGCAAGACCTGGGTAGCACATCCTGGGTTACACATCCAGACAAAAATTCCTGCATTGGCAACTGTGTAAAGACGCTCATGAGCACATCACCTGGCAAACAAGGATCACCCAAAGTTATGGGAGAGATGGCACCTGTGACCACCACCAGCCATGGCACCCCCCTCGGAATATGTCTCTGTAGATACCTGGAACTTGGACTGTAAATTAAACCAGCACAGCAGGAACTTGAGATAAGATAAAGGTGGTACTGTTGTCTGGGTGCTATCTCAGGCCCAGGGTGAGTTTAGCAAAGCTGGGGGAGAAGAATGTGTTACTGATAATGGCAGAATTCATGGGCCACAAGGAAAGCCAGCTCAGCAACTGTGCTGAAATCAGCTCAGACTAAGTAAAAGGTAATTCTGACAGGGAGAGATTGCAATCACCAACTCACAGACCATCAACCCAAGAAATTCACTGACTCAGAAGAGAAAGACAGCATGGGACTAATTAGCATTAGAGGCAAGGGAATCATTTAACCAACAGCATAACAGAACTGTGTAGCCAATAAGAATTAATTCCTTTGTTTGCTAGAGTGTATAAACAATGAAAAGTTTGGAATGGCCTCAGGACCTCCCCCACCAAGAAGCCTAGGGTGAAGAAGGACCAACAGGATGCTGCTGAATCCATGGGTTGTGACTATCTTCTGCTAGATCATGCTCTCTCTCTCCTCCCCCACCCCTCTGACCCTCTGTTTTCTATCTCTTTCTATCTCTCTACCTAACATTCATTACTAAATCGAGTCCATACCACTGACTTTGGTATATGCACCATAATTTGGACAGAGGCATCTCTCAGTGACTGGATCATGGACATCAGCTCACAATGGCCACGGTCTTCCTGGCTTCTGTAATATTCTTCTGGTAGAACATGCATTGCTCACTGCCTTTGAGGGTTCCATGTGAACGATGCTCCAGTAGTGCATCCCCAAGCTACACCATCTTTGAGAGATTCCAGTCATGGCCCTGTGGAAGGTGGGGGCCACTGAAAACAGCACAATGAATTGTAGGCAGGTGAGCCTTGATGTGAGATCTTTTATTCCCTTTCTCTTTCCTATTTGAGAGCACATCAATAGAATGCATCATGGATAAGATGCTCATTTTCAAGACATCACTAGAGAGACATTTCAGAGGATAAATAGCGAAATAATTTTTCAGGGGAAAAATGCAGGAGCAAATAAAAACAGTTAAAGGATGAAAAATGCCTGCTATTCCCTCAGTAAAATCAGTTATCCTGCAAACCACATGGATACATTTGAAACAGAAAAATAAAACACTTGTGAGACTGTCATAAATGTTTTTTTCTGTAAGACTTCACCCATAAAATAATTATTTTAGATCTGAAAGATAGTGATTTCTTTTCCCCTTGAACTTTATATTGGGAATGAGAATGAAATTTATTTTTTGCCTTGCAACTGAAATTTAAATATATTAACTGAAGATTCAAGGACAGTCAAATACTTCATCCAGCATGAAATAAGCTCCAAACAACCTTTTGTCTCTGAATTTTTTTTAGATCTCTAGCAATAAATTGTATGGCTTCAGTCTTTTAAATCTATTGACTCCAGATGAAGAAGAGAATTGTTTCTACCAGTTTCAAAATTATGGACTGTTCGTATGGACTCAAGAGGACTTGCAGGCCTCATCAACCTTTTGAATCCCAAAGTGAAGGTAAACTTGAGATGCAGAATTTATGAATGTTCTTATATCTAAAATTATTCCAATTACTTAAAATATATTTAGAAGCTTGGAAAAAAAATTGAATTGTAAGGGCTATTTCTAGAGAAAATTCTATCATTTACAATAAAATAAGTGTCTGACATTAGTATTTCAAAAGAAGGTGGCAAGTATTTCAAAAGAAGAATATATAAAATTCATATAAAAGAATTCATATAGATAAGAAGGCTAAATCAATGTTTAGAAAGCTGCAATTTTTTTTTTCTGCCTACCTATAAATTAGAGCTCAAGTCCACTGAATTTAACTGTGCTTTTTAAAGGAATCAGATTGGAGCCGAAGACAATAATGAGGAAAGAACTGTAATATCAGGCTTAAAAAAACAGTAACTGCCTAGAAATCTTTTCAGATGTGCAAAGTAGTGCATGTGTGTTCTGCTTCATTTGCAATGCATTTAATTTAAACACAGTATGATTCAGTTAAATAAAATTCAGTTTAGTCAAGTAAATGCTACTACTTACCTCCTGTGGGAGGAATTTTTGACATGATATGATCACTTAACCACACTGGAAACAGAGAGCTGAAAATGCCGTAAATAAATTACTAAAAATTATTAACAACTCCAGATTTCAAATTTAAATATTCTTCCTCCAGCAACTGTAGCTAGAAGCCATGAATGAAAAATGTTTGAAGTTAAGTTGTCTCCTGATACTTAGAACTGATCCTGTCACATCAATCTGGGTGAATCTAAGACATGTGAAACTTGTTCTGAGGCTACCTGTACTGGTAAATCTTCTGTGAAAAAATTTGGACATTTCAGTCTGAACCTTTATGAACTTCGTCAATTGAAATCTAAAAAAAAGCCATTTTTGAGATGTCTATTTTGGATGCATTGGGGGAACCCATTCTATAGAGATTTAAGTGCCTACATTTCTGAAGTTCATGTTATTTTGAGGTATCAGAAGCTGAGGACTAAAAAATGGCTGGTCATTTTTGAAAATGTAGGCTTAATACTATAAGTCAGAAATTTATTTGCCATGAGAAATATATTTCTACTATATCCTTGAGAAGAATTATGTTCCTGCCACACTGTGGATGATACAAACAAATCTCCTTTTTGTTTTGCAAAGTGTTTTAGAGTGGAGTGGAGAGAAGTGGAGTTTTACTTGCTACGAGCATCTTTGAGTTGCACATCTGTTGTCTAAAACTTAGATCTAGTTCTACTATAAAAATTTTGTTGGTTTACTTATGATTTGTTGTTATTTTGTTTTTGACAATAAGGAAAAATTTCTTGCTTTTTCCCAGGAAAGTGTTTTGTTTCTTAGCTTGGTTCTATATGGAGTCCCAACTTCATATCTGCCACGCATATACTCCTATTCTGCTGTTCTTGAAAACTTTTCTATAAGCTGTTGAACAGTAAACACCTTTAATATTATCCTCCTTCAAATTATAGTGATTTTTACTAAGAATCATTTATTCAATTCCATTTTTGCCTGGTTAGTTATAACACATCATTTCTGAAACACCAGGAAAATGATAACTGAAAAGATAAAATGACATTGCTTCAGAGCTCCCTCCTTGGTAGAATGTTTAACAATATTCTAAATGTATATTTTGCAGTGTCTCCTTGTGAAAGCAGCAGCACCTTGGCTGGCGCACTAATGGGACAGTGATTCCTGGCTTATTTCACTGATCCTCTATAGAAGTATTTACATTTTGCTGTGATTTGATGTGGTATTACAATGCATAACTATGAGGCAGAGAATTCTAACTCAGCCATTAAATGTCCCTAAAACCTCCTTTAAGTATTGGAATGTCTTAGCCTAATTCTTCTAGGGAAGGACAGACAAGGGCAATGCACCTGCGGGCTTGCCAATTTCCCTTTATGTTTGCACTCCCTTGTCCCAAGGATATAGACAGCTGTAAATCTAATTTTTAACAATTGAGTATGGCATTTGGAGATATCCCCTTAAAAAGGTCCACTCATGAATTTTGCAACAGCAAATTAAAATTTGCATTTTTATAGTTCTTTTATCCTAGGATATTTTGCTAAACCTGGTCAAAACTTTATGTAGAAAAAGTTTCACACACTGACAATGTGATGACTTTACAAACAGAATTGCACCTTTTCTTTCCCAGACAGCCAATCAGTATGTGCTTATTCATTTACAAATACAAAGATTACAATGAAAAGAAATATGTGATGTTTCAACCATTGGGCATTGTGGAGGTACGTGGCAGGTAGTTCCAGAGAGCCCTTCCTACTTTTTAATTTTACTGAAGGCATCTCTGCTTTTTAATGTAGTACATAAGTGATGGAGGAGGAAATTATGATCTTACTGATGGTGAGAGATAATCCAATGATGTCAGTGAGTCAGGATTCTCAAGATGAGAGGAAGACTTTAATTGCATTCTTTGTAGCAACTCTGCACACCTGGAAAATGTATTTCATTGAAATAAAACTGGAAGACAAATACCGGATATAGGAATAAAAGTTATTGTGATTTCATGTAGCTTTGGCTTCTGCACTGCATTAATGATCAGTGTATAACCAATTGGTAGCCAGCTGGCATAATCAGGGAAATTTAGTACCATGCCCCATGTACAGCGTGGCAGCCGCAGGGTGAGAAGTTTTGAAGTTGTGGTATAGGAGGAAACCATGGCAGGCTGGCTGCTGGGGGTCCCAGAGGAGAGCTGCCTGGCTTGACAAGGATTTGCTTTTAGTTTCCTTATAGAGCCTGTTGCCTTTTCAACATTCCTTGGGCCAACACAATTGACTACCTTCTTTTCACTTGTGTAGCAGTCACAAAAGCCTACGAGTCAGGAGTCTGCGTTTAAAAATATTCTGGCAGTTTTCTAAAGTTACACGAATCTCTTACTTGAATCTGGAGGTAAGAGGAAATATTTGTGATAATTTCTATCATATGAAGTAGAATTATTTGTGATAATTTTTGGCCTCTTGTATAACTCAGGCATCTTTGTCTTGAGCTGTTTTGACTGCAATGCCATGCCTTGTAGGACATACATCTAGACTAGGAAATTTATTGTTAAGGAGAAGTCAACACAATCCTTGCTAATGATCCACAATACCTATAAATGATGACTTATTACTAGTGTGACCTCTCACGCTTCTCTCTATTCAATCACTGTGTAATTTTCTTGGCTAACCTTGAGTACCTTGTGTTCATCTGGCCCACACACTGGTGTGAGAACAACTTGCAGTTGGCTGAAAGTTTTGAAATTACTGCATTTTTTCAGGCAAGGTGGACACTGGATCAAGTTTGGGTTTATTTGTGTAAGATCACAAGCTGGGGTAAGAACCTGAGCCTCTGCACACAGAATAACTTCAGATGCAATGGAACTATAATTTAATTTTGAAGTGCATAATTATGATAAAAATTAACATGCCAAAAAGGTGCTGAAAAATTCCAATATATCCTCACAAGGCTGAGCTTCTTAAATAAGTAATTAAAGGGTGTTGCAGTTTAACCCTAGATGTTAACTAAGTACAATGACATTGCTTATTCAATTCCCCACCCCCTTGGTGGGATGTGGAGAAAAATTGGGAAAAAAAGTAGAAACCTTGGGTTGATATAAAAACAGTTCAATGATTGAAATAAAATAAAATAAAATACACTAGTAATGCTAATAATAGTATTACTGTACTGTTTTTAATGGAAAAGAGAGAGAGAGGCAGGGAATAAAATCTAGTATAGTTCAGGCTTTATTGTACACAGCTTTTATTCAGGTTGTTGAACTTAAATGGGCATACATGCATGTGTAGCCTCTATGTGCAGTGATATAAAATCACAATCTATGGAGAGAGGGAGGGGCATAAGAGTTACTAAGGCAAGACAGGCAGAACTGATATCTGGGAGCAAGACAGACACCTGCTGTCCTCACAGGTCACATTTTAATATTCTCCTGTGCATGTGTTACAGTGCACAGGCAGCAGCGAGGGGGAAACTGATCCTCTGAACCCAGAGCACTGCCTAAGTTTTCCTGTGGAAACATTGTCCATCTTTGTAAATAAGCAGAGGAAGATAATGTAAAAAGCAGTTTTCCTGTTTCACCTGTGAAATGAGTCATCAGAGAATGAAAATATAAATTGTAAATTCTTCAGAATTTGGTGAGATGTAAGGTAGGACCTGTGCCCCACTTTCACAAGCTTTTTACTGCTTGCATGTCAAGACAAACTGTAAATGAACGAAATAACAGACTAAATGTGATCACTCCAGACACTCCACTCTGATTTCCCAAGAGATCCAATTTGTGCAGCCTCGGTACTGTATTATCAGGTGGCCAGAAGCCTGAGAAGGCAGCTTTAGGTCTACATGAAAAAAGGCATGCAAAAGAAAAATAACATGGGATGGGGAGTAAGAAGCCTTCTGTAAAGCCTCTGTTTCCTTAGTGCCAAATGGCAGGGAAGGATAGGAAGACAAACTGAAATGGAAAATAGAGAAGGGGAAGTTGGAAGTTAAAAGGAGGAGCCGTCCAGCCCACTTGCTTCGGGGACTATTGAACTGAACTCAGAAGGCAGCTGAGGTGCTGGAGCACACAGGGAAATTCCACTCTCTCAAAAAATTTTGAAGCACATTTGTTATTCTCTCTTTTGGGTGTGTATTTCATCATAACAAATCTAGATATTAGTTTGTCCTCAAATATATTTTCCTAGTTGTAAAGCTCAGTCTCAAAAACCTGATGCAAGAAAACCTCCCCTCTCTATGGAAGCAGCAGTTCTAACAAGTTAAAATACATTGGCAGTGACTGGTACTATAATTCATTTTGTCTGAAGAGTGAGCAGAGGGTCTTCTGCTTAACTCTGCAAGCTGACCTGAGAGTTGCTCATACAAATGTTGGGGAGGGAAATTTACCCATTGGAAGCCAAACTTAATAGGCATGCTGGTGGTATTAGTAATTTTGTAACAGCATTGCCAGGAATAGCTGATGTTTCTAAGAGCTGGTACAGCCATAACAATTTACTTTTGAGGCACTCTGCCCAAAAATTCTTTTGATCTTCTAACAAGTCTATCAGCCTCACTTAGTTTTCCTATAAACACATTGTTCCATTGCCAGGTTACAAAAGGGATTTTCTACTCTCAGCCCTTGTAGTACAGTATGGTTATTAACTCAAAAATAAGCTGAGCCCTTGGGAAGGTAATCAGAAGGATTGAAATCAGTCAATATGCAAAAATGAATTAATTTATAATGAAATTATATATAAATTAAGAGTGGTCTCAGATTTTTTTCCAAAGCTGTGGTTCACTGTTAGCCTCTTGCAGCCTGTGGTTAGACAGAGATCCCTGTTAGCATCCCAAAAGGGTTGTTTATTGAAGCATTCATTTGTAGGAAGGAATCCATGCCTTCTTCGTGGTGTGTGAGTGTCTGTGCATGGATGAGAAAATATTGCTTATACATTGCTCTTGTTGGTGGGATTTAAGTGATATTAATATTTCACCTTAGGGCTTTTTCTTTTCCAGAAAATAACTAGGGAAATTAACAAGTAGAATATCAGAGCTTATATGTAGGGATAAATATTTGCCAAATGCTGCTAAGTAAATGTCAAAATGGCAAAATATATGTGACTCCCCCCCTCAAATTACTTCATAATGGTCTATTTAATATTATTATTTCTGCTATGGAGCATATTTTTGTCAGACAGTACTCTGTCTTTTTCTTACCTATAAAAATGAGTAACCCTCTATTGTTGCCAAACTGCAGCAATTTTTTATCCATCTGATTTTTTTTTTAAATGAGCTGTAGTGAAATGAAAAGTTCTGAACAAAACAACAGCAATAAAAATGTTTGTCAAAGCACTTCTGGCTCCAGTGAGTTTGCTTTAAGCGGTAAAAGGGTTTGTTTCACACCAGAAAGGGAAGGCTTGGGTTGTGACCATAGCAAGTGACCTCTTAAAATCTATCATTTCTGTGGTGAAGTACAGATTAGATTTAAAAGAGTTAAACAAAACAAAATTTGACTTCTTGAAATCATGAGATTTCGGAGCAGCCATTAGGGAAGACTTCTTGTCTACAACTGCTCCCTGCACAAATTTGGTGAGACAAAGGCTAAATTAAGCAGAGGATGTTGAACTTTGGAGCAGGAGAACCCCCCTGGCAGGGATAGCCCAGCTCTGTTGCTGAGAGCAGCCTTCAGAGAGTTGTAGCTCAGCTTCTGAGCAAGCAAGCCAGTAATTAAGCTTCAGGTCTCTGATTGTTATGTTCACACTTCAAAATTAAAGACAGACTAATTCTTTTGAACTTTGTTTTGAACTGTGCTAAAGTAGTCTTAACCTTTCAAGCCACAATGGGAGCAGTAATGCATGCTCCTGTCAGTAGGAAAATGCATTTTGATTATTTGGCAGAACTAGATCTTGTCAATTAACTTTAGAGTGATGAAACAATTATTTGTCTGATTCTGAAGCAGTCTAATTTCCAAAATCAGAGACAGACTTACTCTGTGATTATATGGAAAATTGTACATTACAAGCTGCAATACAGATGGTTTTCCTCTTTAATTTTTATGCAATTCAGGTAAAGTGATTTTTCATCAAGTTGTGTGTACAGATGTCATCAGATATTATGCATGACACAAGATAACAGTTTTATACCATTAACATGTGTTGCCTCTGCAAGATGTTGGCATTCCTTGTTAAATGTAGCTCATGGATGCATTCCAGTTTCTGAAATTCTGGTTACATTTTAAAAATTGAATATTTTTGCATTTGTTGGCACTCCTTTGTTTTTTTTTCCTGGTTATGAATATTCAGAGTAATGAGTCTACTGTCAGAAATACTGGTAAAATAGCAAATTTTAAACTAGCAGTAGAGGATATTGCAATGCTCCAAGAATGTGACCATGGGAGTCACCTGGGCATGAAGGAAGAATTATTTCTTGCAAGAGAAATGAAAACCAGTCAAAATTTCTGGTTTGAATTTTTCCCCAAATCCTTAGGAAGCAAAACACACTGAATTGCAGAAAACCCCCAAACCCCACATGCCTGTCCTTCAGAAAATCCTTATTTTCAACAAATCCTGCTCCTATGAATCTGACAATATCTCTGACTTACCAGTGTGACGAATTTTACAGTTATAGAAATAACGTGAAAGCGAATGCAAGGCAGTAACAATATTGCATCTCCAGGGGTGGTTTCCATGGCTGCTTCTTTGGTGTGTGGTTGAGAAGAGCAATAAAAGTTTCAGTGTTCTTTAGGCAGGGAACATGAGAAGCAACTCCTTTGCTTTGCCACGATCTGGCTGCACCTTCAGGAGCAGTTTTTCTCCCACTGGGTTGTTCTCTGCAATCTCCTGATGACGTGTGATGCAAATGCTGAGGGTTTTGGGTTAAGATCTTTTTTCTCCATGCTGTCTTTTCCTCTACAGAGACCATTTCCATCAGGTGTTTATACCAGACAGGAATAGTTTTGCTTGATTCTTTGACTCTTTTGTCCCTTTTCACTTCTCATTCTTCATGAAGCTGAATGCTATTGCTTAGCATCTCGTTCTTTTATCATCCTCATTTCATATCTGTCCATCAGCATTAAGTATTGTCAGGTTTAAGCCTTTGAATGATCAAAGCCTTTCAACATCTCTCTGTTGCATCTGGTTTCCTTTGTTAACCAGTCTTTCAGTGTTTCTATCATTCATGCAAGACGCAGCTGCTTTTTCCAGTCCTTTCCCTGTGCTTCATGTAACTCTTCTGAATTTTCTAGGCCATTTTTCCATTTGTTTCATGATTTCCACACCTCAGATTTTGATATTAACCTTGAGTATGTGATATCGTCAAAAGTGAAAACCTCTCCATCACATCGAAAGGATGTCTTCTGATACCTGTTAAAGCATGCCATCTATTTAATCCTGGGAGTGATCGTGTCCATCATCTGTAACTATTGACTTTCTGGAGACAACCACAGCAATCACAGCAATGGATGTTTGAAAATACAAATCTCAAAACTGTGAGTGTCAAATCCCTCTCCCATCCCAAGGAATGGGAAATGGCTTCTTGCCACTCTGGAAGAAGTGGCAAGTGAGCCACTGTTTTCTTGGTGTCATCTCTTAGTCTCTTCTCCCATCAGTGCTAGCCCACCTTTCTGTATTTGTGGGAATCTGGAGAAGGGTTTACCAGGGGCTGGATGTGCTCAGTCATGGAGGAAAGGGTTGTTCTGATGCACAGGATGTTTTGAATGGGTACCCAAAACAGTGTTTGGGGCCAAGTATGTCAGGGTGCAAACTGGTTGTTGCTGTAGTCTTCATGGAAGCTCCAGGGCAATTCTGAGAAGAAACTTGGGACACCCATAGTACAGCCACTTGCTTTGCAGTGTTGCATCACCCTTGCTAATGCCACAGAGCAGGCTGAAGAGAGATGGGACTATTTTGCCTTTGAATACCTACTTCAGATGTTGGATAATTTACATGATTTAGCCTCAACAGGTGCAAGACGTGATTTAGTTTTGTTATTTGCTTTTAATGCATAAATGTCCCTGCTATGCTTTGTTTCACGGTGCTGCCTACCCAAGTATGTATGAACAGGATTTAATTTCCAAACAGCCCTGCTCCAATATGTCTCTTGGCTGAAAGTGGTGCAGTAAAATCCAGTGTTCATAGCAACCTTTCTATGTTGAAACACTAAAGTTTTACATTTGTCTAATATATTTTCACTTGGACCTTAGAACTCTCATAAAGTCTTTGCTCATGTTGCCAATTTTACCTGTTCTCCTAATACAAAGAATCCCACTTATTACTTTGTCTGACACTTTGGGCAATGAATTTCATGGTAATTATTATTCTTACCCTTTGCTTTCTTCCCTCATATAACATTGCCTGACACTTTCTATAATAAACCGGAAAACCTTAAGTACTATCCACGATTCACTGCTTTCTGCCAGAGCTAAACCTTCCTCTTTTTCCTGTGTCTGACTGGCTTAGATGCTCGGTGCATGGGCTGAAAGGGTCCTGCCTCTCAGCTGGTCACTAATTTTTGTCACTCAGCACTAAAGGCATATTGAATGAACTATCTTGGACCTTTGTGACTGTTTTGAACCACACTCCTAGTTTTCAGATTAATTCATACAAACAGATGCATTCTTAATGGAAGATGGAGAGAACAAGAACCATTGTTAGATTATGTATTTACTGAGCGCTACAAAATCCTCTTTGAAAATTAATCCTTGGACCATCAGTCAATGAAATTAAACCAAACCACTGCAGGTTTTCTTAACAGGACTGCATAATACTGAGGCTTTGCCATCTTGAATAAAGTTTATGGAGAAGGTCAAGATTACTGTTTTGCCCTGGAGAAATTTCTGTTGTTTCAGTCTAGGCAGCATCTATCATTCCACACAGAAAAGGCAAAATTTGTGTGATCTTAGAAGAGAGCAACAGGAAGTCACAGAAAATCAATTTTTAACGGTTGCTGCTGTGGACAGCAGTTCTCATGAGAAATGTGCTCCACTTTGTGGGGCTGAGAATGTTTTGTGGACGATTCTGTTTGCATACATATGGAGAAAGAGACTTGCTGAAGAGTTAGAAAATGTGTAAATCAAGGTATTATGAACGTTTTATACAGCAAAAGTGAATAAAGTTTGGGAAGTGATTTCTGTGGCTGTTGTTTACCTGGTAAATAAGAGTCAGTTGTTGGAGTGCCGGAGCACTCCAAAAGCCTTGATGGAAAATTCCATAAATGCATAAATAGAGATAAGAAATGCTTCTTCTTACCTCCCCTCTCCAAACCTATGTACTCCAGAAATTACCCTGTTCAGAAATATAGGATGAATTATATTTTGTGTTTGATTTAGGGCAAGTTTAACATGTAGTGTCTTCTGCAAGCTAGAAATATGACCTTTGTTCATGTAGAAAATAATCGTCATCTGTTTGAGGTACACACTTTAGGAAGGATAATGGGAAAATCCATAGTGATCACTAAACTAACTATAAACCCTCACAGAAAAACCCTGGTGCAACACTGAGAGGTTATCAGAAAAAGGATCCCAGCTCGATATTTTTCAGTGGCATATAAGCAAGAAAATTAATAAATAGACATAAGGAAGCTAAAATAGTTGGATGATAAAGAAGAATAAGATAAGAAACAATACTGAAAATATGAGAAAGCCATAATATAAATTGAACATGTCACTGACAGCATCACCTTGAACAGCAGGTACAGTTCTCCTGCTGCGTCTCAGGAAGGGTTTCTCTAAAATAAAAGACATACAGAAAAGCAAACAGCCTTAGCTGCATGAGAAGCGTTCATAGATTAAGAGAAAGAAAAAAAGAAAAATATTAAAAGCAAGAAAAAACAATAGCCCTAGGACACAATCAACAAACAATAAAGGACACGTTATCATTTCAGTTCACTATCCAGAGAGTGGAGGAACAAGCTGAAAATCCAAAGAGAATCTAAGAAGGTCTTACATTTTGCCCAATAATTTGGAGACCTATTGCTACGAAGATCTGAAGAGATTTTTCTTAAAATTACCTAACTGTGAAGAGGGGAAAAAAAGAAAAAAGAAATCCATATTTTAGTCAGAGAGGAAAAATAATTTTGGGGTTTTTTTTTTAAGGACATCCCTTTCCAGGACAGCCTTTTGTCACATGCTTTACTCAAGATCATGATAACAGACAACTTGCAGGAGATCTGGGCTTGTATATGTATATTCAAGTTTTCCTGAATCTTAAGTAGATGAGACAGATATTACCAGCTACCTGTTGCCTCAATGTAGGTTTTGTGTGCCTCACCACAAGAGTCTATTTCTGGCTACAGACTGTAGTTTACATGCATGAGTGGCCAGGACTGATGTGACAAACATTTTTATAATTTCATTTCAAGTTGTTTGTGGCTTGTGAGGCATGATAAACCCCCCAGCTTACCAGGCTCCTGAGCTGACTGCCAAAACCTGGATGGTACATCTGAGGCCGTACACTTGCTTCAGTGCTCAGAAAAGACTCCTTTAATTAGATCCATAATATCTGTTATGTTCCTTAGGAACAAAAGTTTTCTTTCTGTTTATTATTACTTCCTTGCATAGAAGTTGTGTGAGCGTAACTTTTATTGTTAGTGCTTAATGCCTAGATTTAAAAATAACTGAGGAGGAAGCTTTGTTATTCAAAAGTAGATCTTTACTATAGTTCTTATCAAATTAATTGTCTCTTCATTTGTGGATATATTTACTATAAATAGCTTAATCACTTTTATGATGCCAGAATGTTTCTTATCTGATGACTTCTTACGAGCACATTAAAAGAAGAAGGTGCCATATTTGATAAGTCTCTGTGGCTTCCCTAAGGAGGGAAGAGAAGGGAGTGTTGAGGGATTAGAAGTCTGATTAGCGCATAATGAGGAACTTTACTTTCTAAAATAAAATTAGGGTAATTATAAAATGACATGTTCACATATCAATGCAATGACTTCACTAAGGTTGCCATAGAGCTGGAGATCATAACACATGGAACTGCTGTAATTTCTCACACTAAAGAGAGAAATTTCCATGGGGCACATTTCTTTATTTTGCAGTTGCTTTCCTTGACATTTGCCAGCTCCTTATTCCTTTTGCTTCCTCTAGTCTCCCCCTGACTTTTCTCCATGTTCTGATATGGTTTTGAGGAGGTGGACTCCAATGCTGCTGCTCCTTTGCACTGCTGGTGATCTGTTGGCAGAGCCACCCACAGACCCCTGACCTAGAGATCGTGCTCTGAAAGTACTCTGAACAAGGCTGTGGGTTGGAGCCATGATGAAAATACTGAGTCAACACATTCTACTTGCATTACAACCCTGACCTCTGATCTGGATGGGGACTTCACTTATTTCTCTTTTTTCTGGGTGGCATTGACTCTTAGGGAGACTCTGTGCACAGATAAGCTTAGTGAGAGACCTTTGCTGACTTCAAGTAGAGCTGAAGACCCTCACAGACAAAATGAAGGGCCAGTAGTGCTATCCCTAGAAGTCCTGTCCTGATAAAGGGAGTTGTTAATTAATGATTCTGTCAAAATAAATATCAGATTTTTTTTTCCTTTAGCAGTATTTCATCAGTTATTCTAAAGCATTAAACCATGTTCAGCATAAAAACCAATAAAAGCTAGTTCTGGTTTTGTAATTTGGGTATTTATTAAAATCCCTTCAACTGGGGTTATGTTTGCTATTGCAGACTCTCCTGTTTGACATATATGTTTTGCTATATGTTTGGTATGTAGCAGTTTTTTTGCACTACTCTATTATTACATTATTATTATGGCTCTATAACTTTGAAGTAGGATTTGGTTCTACCAAAGTTTTTATCGGGCAATATAAGGCAGGGAGGTGTAAAATCTGTTTGTACTGAGGTTTCAGTTCCTGCAACCTATCTGCCACAAATATTTATAAGAATACTTTTGGAGAAGTAGTAGGTATTATTTTATAACTTGCAACACCAACTCTAAACCAACTGTACAATGCAGGAATTTTCCCTGCTAACTATGCAGCAAATTTACCAAAAGTGCAGCACAGAGTAACACACAAATAAATATTTGATTAAATTTTGGTCTTGTAAGATAGTTCTAACCAAGGAAAAACTTCACTTAGAAGGTGCAAATCTGTATGGTATTGTGTATGGTAAGACATATATTCATTTAGGATAGTTGGATTTGATTTATATTTCTAGTTCTTTACTACTGTAAGGATGATCCTTCTATAGTTACCTTCCTTTTTATGCATAATATCCCTGTATGCTTCCATCTGGAAACAAAGTGGGCCAGCAATGAGGAGTAGAGTGGTCCAACACTTGTGTTTTTGTATCTTGTAACCTTGACAAAATCTGATGACTGTCATTACTGATGACATGCAGAGGTGGCATAATGCAGCAGAAGTAGCTACAGGCCTTGTGTGAACATAAACTACAACACTTTTCCATGATAAAACCCCCAACATATATATGTATAAAACCCACACAAATATGTAAAGTCAATGTTTAAATGTATTACAGCTTCCCATGCACTTTTCTGCCTGTGCACAAAGGGAAGGTTGAGGGAGGAGCAGCAAACACTTGCACAGGTCCCTCTTTTGCATCACTCTACAGAGTCAGAAAATTGGTATTTCTGCTGAAAGCTGCCAGACCCTTGGATTTGCCCCACTTATTCTTCTCTTTATCATGGCACCATTTGCTCTCCCTGGGTGAACCCTTTCTGAGAGGAATCTCTGCCCTTCCAGCTTTGCATGTGCAAGAGACTGTCTCCTCCTCAGCTTATTTTGCAAACTCCTTACACCAGGACATGAAATTCACTGTGAGAGCACCATCCCCTCCACCACCCCCCCTGGCAAAATGTAATTTAATTTTTCTTTCCTTGGGTCTCTATAAGTCTTGTAAACAGTCTGCACAGATTTGCCAGGGCAAGATAAGTTTGCACACAATTAGCAAGAAGAAATATGTGTAAGTAACTGAGCTTCAGTTGGCAGAGGATGTTCCATTTTCAGTTATTGCCCTTTAATCCAGTTCTTGACTCAAACTCTTCTCTTTTGTACATGACCAACATCCATTTTTTTTACCCATGCCAAAGTTTAAATGCTAATACACTTGCTGCTCCATGCTAACTAAAGCAGAAGTTAGCCCAACCTCCTTAATTAGGGCTTGCATGCCTCCATTCAGCTCAGCTGCTTGGAGGAAAGCAGGGTGAGCTATCTCCTCTACAGGGTGCTGCCCTGCTCTTTGGATGATGCTTCTGAGCCAGGTAGGGAAGCTGGCCTCTTTCTTATTGCCCTTTGGAGGTGAGGAGAACTGTTGTGCAGACAGAAACTAATAGGGACACATCAAAGCCTCTTTTAGTTTCTTTCCTCTCCAATTTCCTCAGTTAAAGGAGAGAGGAGGAAGTATTTTCTACCTTTAAAGTTTTTATTGAGGACTGGTTGGCATTGTCTGCTCAAGGTTAGGCTGAATAACTCTGTGTCTTTATTTCTCTTTGTTCTAGATGGGGGCTAAGATTTCTGAGCAATCTTATTTCCTGCTCTGTTTTGGAATAAAACTTCAGAATACTTTTCATTTCATGCAATACTCTGCATTGCATATTGCAGAAATGTTACTTGAAAGTGGTTGTTTTATAAACTTGTACAGATCCTGTGAAAGTAGAGCAGGTTTACTCAAGCCACGAATGCAGCAGTGCTTGTACTAAAGACACAGCTAAAGCACATGTTCAACTGAGCAGCACATAAAGTTGTGAGCATTGGTGAGATAGCTCAGGTACTGTCTCAGGAGTTGACTTTTTTCTAAGCAGCTTGCACAGTGCTGTGTTTTGGATTCAGTATGGGAGAGGTCTGTTGGATAGGCAGCACCTTCTGGGCTATTGATGGACTCATACTGGGGGATGAACAAGAAGCAAATCTTGTCTTTAAATAAGATATTGATGGATTAGCTCCCACAAGCATGTCTAGATTTATTTCTTGACATGCTTATATCTATCTGCTCAATGAGTTAAAAAACAACAGCAAAGTAAGCCGTAATTCTGAAGGAATTGGAACACAATAATGCTGCACAGAGCTGCCTAATTAACAAGACTGTGAAGTAACTGGAGTAAATTAGCAGAGACAATTAATTTATGTTGCATCAAAATACACCCTGGAATGCTGCAGAGCAAATGCATAATTTTCATCTCTGCTCAAAAGAACTTATGGGACCTGATATTCAATTATTTTCACCTGATCCCTGAAAAGCATGTGGAAGCTTCTAATGTTTTCAAATTTTAGTGTGCAATGATTGGAATTTAAAGTATTTTTCTGCTTCAAGAGTGTGGAGCGTGATCCCTAAGTAGCAGTGTATCCATAATATTAGTTTCTTGTCTCCAAGGCTATGATTACAATCTAAAGTTGCATGTGCAGCAGTGGTGATGGTGGTAATTCTTTGTGACCATCTCTAGGAATAAGATTCTTTTAGGTGCAGAATATAGATAGGCTCTGAAAGTCAAAAAAAAAGGGTTTAAAAAGGACAGGTTTGTTGTTGCCAGCAAAAATGGTCTGATCCAATGGCTAATTTGAACCCTGTCTCAGATGCCCCTCACAATGGCAGCTGAGGCAAGTTAGTGAAAACCTTGCATTATACTGATACACCACAGACTAGGCCCATGATTACATGCTAATTGCACTGTAAATTCCAAGTACTGGACATCTTCAAAACACCACCTTTCTGACCTCATAAACTACTTCTCTGCTACCAGAGAAAGTTAAGCTATGATGACTTGGTAGAGTTCCTTGGTGGTATGCATTTGATTCTCAGCAGAGGATTTAGGAACACTTCTCTGAATTACTAATAAAGTGCATCTCAGAAAGTCATGTAATTGAATGCAGACCAACTTGTTCTTTCTTCTGCTCCACTTTATTCTTTATTCACAGTGCAATAATGGCAAAACATGGCAGCTTCTCTTCACATAACTCCCTGTGTTAAGAATACAATGTCTTGAAGGCCAGTTCCAAGCATCATAATGAGCAAAGTTAAGTCTGAAATGGGTCTATAGCCAAATAAATACCCACCAGAAGTAAGTGTTTGCTCTGGAGAAACCTATCTTCAGATTAATGGCTTTGGCACTTCTGTGTACTTAGAGCAAGTAATTCAAGGTGCCTACTGTTGTAATGATGCCTGGTAACCATGAAGCAAAACACCATCCCTCTGTATATTAAATGTTTGGTGCTGTAGTGAGTGATGAACTAAGTGCATTAATCTAGAAGACCTGTGCTACTGTCCCCTCTAATGCAAGTGTGCCTTTGAAACAGCTGCTATAAATTACACCAGGCAGAATTTGTATATTGGTAGACTTGGGTCATTTTCTCAGTGTGGATTTGTTGATGTGAGTATAATGCTTTGTAATTGGGGACATCCTCTTTGGGCATGCCCTACTTACTATATAAAGGAGGTGCTTCTGAGAAAGAAAATAAAGAAATGTCTGTTCTTCCTCACTTGAATAGCTCTGCAGAGAATCTGAATGCTGGAGCTACCACTTGCACATTAATGAGCAACTAATACTTAAATTATACCAGTCTAACCTGAAGACTCACATGCAATTGCATGTGGGTACCAGAGGCAAGAGAAATGTTAGCTTTTAATAAGAACTCGTTCATTTTCATTTCATCGCTGGTTAAAAAAAATAAAACCCACAAAAATGTTAGGTGGAAAAGTGTAGCAACTCCTTTGAATAATTTTGTAGTTATGTATTGAAATGAGTGTTTTATTTGCTTTCAATTAAAAAAAGACAAGACAAGCCATTTTGTCCTTCTTTTGTGACTTTCACATTATAATGTCTACTGAGAAATCCCTGCTGAAGAGGATGATTGCTATTCTTTACCAACACTTCTTTAAGAACTGTGAGTCTGAAATCCTTGATTTTCATGAAAGATTTGATTCCATCAATGAAAATTATACTTATGATTGATTTGTTTTTGTTTGGGTTTCTTTATAAGATATATCTATTTTACAGTAAGGACAAACCCAGAAAAAGTCACAGGAGCATATGTGGGGAGAAGGATTTTGGTTTTCAGTGAGAACTAACTGGCTGAATATGTTTTTGAAATTGAGATCATTAAGCAGACTTTTTTTTCTTGTAGGAAGGATATGGAGAAGATTCAATATTTTGCAATCAGGGTTTAATTTAATTGATGTTCTGATTCTAAAAGTACAAAAGATTTAATCAGGATTGGCTTTAGTATAATTATTTAGTAGGCTTTAGTGCTGGAGGAATGAATTTAAGTGGGAATGACACATTACTTCACTCAACTGCAAAACAGAACTCTTGAACTTGATGAAAGGTTTGACCTTCTTTCTTTTTATTAATCTCATTTTGCCCTCTGTACTTCAAGCTGTTTGGCCAAGAACAATAGCAGATGAACCATGATGCTGCATCAGAGGATGTTTCCTGCAGAAAATGGTCCTGGGAAATCCCACTGGATAGATGATGTTTTTGGGAATGTGGGAATCAAGAAGTCCACGTTTTGTTCTTTGTAGATTCTCTTAAATCAAACCTCATATTTTACAAAAGTAGGGAAAATGTTCCAGAGTGAGTTGGCTTTTTATGACCACTCTCTGCAGACCCTGACTCACATTTCTGATGTGGAGTGCTGTGGTTTGAAGTGTTGCTGTCCCTGGGCTGTCCTACACTGCAGGATCCCTGGGCCCATTGTTGCAATGGCTCAAGGGAATGTGTGAATTTTTATTTTTCAGTTTTGATGAGTATGAAAGGAGAAGTTCACCCTCTCAGCTCATGGCTGGGTGGGCTGGGGACCAGCTGCTCAAAGTGCAGGTTGCCAACTGCTGTGACTTGGCAATGCAGGGCACCCCAGCAGCTCACCTTGGGGGCCTAAGCAAGAGAAGAAAATGAGACTCAAGATATTGGAATAATTTTTTACACCACACATTTAGAGGCGTTGCCACCAGACAGGAAGATCAAGTTAAATGTCAGAAATTAAATTATTTTGTGCTTCCTGGAGGTTTTATTGAAACCTATTTAAAATAAAAATTAAAAATCTCTAATATAACCACAGCCACCTTGTTTCCCCTGGGTCAAGCTGAGAACAGGTATCATACCAGAAATTAAACTCCTCTTTTGTGACATTTTATTGTAATTTTTATCTTCTTTGTGAAATATCCCATCCCAGACAGGACTTTGAGATCCACCAGGTGGTACTTATGGATATTTTGCTTGCCCATGTTTGTCTGGTAAAACAGGTGGACCTGGGTCAGAAGAGTGAAAAGGGAGGTTGTGTCTCGGAAACCAAGGGCATGTGGCAGCCTTTGCCAAGGGAACCCTGGTTGTGAATGTGGAATAATTCCTGGGAAACTCATTTAGCTCCAGCTAAGCCATTGTTGTAGCTGAAATAAAAGACCAAGAAAAATGAAAATAACAGTATCTTATTGAATAATTCAGATGGAGAAACTCACAGAGAAAGCTTCCTGAAAGTCTCTTTTCACTTAAAAAGCTGAAGCCAGAAATAGATCTCAACTTTAATAATTTGATGGGGATAAAATTGGACAGTTACTTTTGGGGTTTAATCTTTCTGATGGTATCATCAGAAGGAAGTAGCTTAGTGCAACATGAGAGTTTGTGAAGCATTTTTCAAGATGTTTAATGTTTGAGAGCAAGGGAAAGGTAAGACAAAATCCCTCAGTGAAAGCTTCCATTATTTCCTTTGTTTGCATTCTGATGACATCTGATTACTTAACTTATAAAGATATTCAAGTGGTTGTGAGTGCTTTCCCAAGCCCTTGTGTGTTATAACTGCATAAACAGTTGAGCAATAAATACTGAGCTGAGATTTTAGGAGATGTGAGATGCTGCTCCTGCATCTGTTGGTGGATATGTCTCAGCCAAGCTGAGATTTGCCTTGATGAAGTGCAAATTTTCCTTGCTTGTGCTAATGAACCTGGGAGCTGAATGACAGGTGGCTTGGGGGACCACTGGACTATTTTACTTCCAGGCATAACTAAGCTGCTTCAGCAGGTCAGAGAATTTCAGAAAGCAATCTGGGTAGCAAATGGAAATGGTAACTTAGCTGTCTCTTCCAGAAGTTCATTCTAAGTCTTCTCATTCAAGCACCCATTCAGAGGCTCTCTCTAAATTGGGATGTCTGACTAGTTGCTGGTTTACTTCCAAATATACATACCTTTGCTGAAAGTACTGTCTGTGACTGTGAGATGTCTGCTCCTTCTATCAGCACTGACTCCATTTCTAAAGCTCCCAGAGATCCAAATTGAGGAACTCAATGACTTTTTTTTAGAAGATGCTGAAGATTTCATGTTTAATATTATTCGGAATGTTTCCTCTGTGGCCTCATAGACTAGATTTGGTCCTTGCTTTTTTCTATCTCTGTTGTGAGTGACCCTGGTGACAAATTACTCTCAATGTGTCTTTAAATTGTGATGTGTCAGTGGATAAACAGGTACTTCCACTACAGGTCTTGAGTGTATCATCATCTGCGTTTTCTTGATTGTGTCTGAGCAAATGTTCTTGCCCTAAAGGGGTCACCAGTAAAAATAAACATTTCACATGGTAAATTACTGCAATTCAACTGGTATATTCAATGAAGGGAATGAAAAAGAACAAAAGAAACTACACTGCTGTCCTTGGCCATTACAGGGAAGAATGAAAATCACACACTGAGGAGAGGAAAAATGAGGGAAGGCAATAATGGAATATTGCATTACAAACTGGAAATACTTCAAAATGAAGTACAAATACACATTTCTATTTGGGTCTGTCATTAGCTCTATACTGGGGTGCAGGAGGTCTGGGGTAAAATTTAATAGAAAATGTCTCTCAGGAGAGTGATGAAACCCCTCTTGACCTTAAATTTGTTTGTTTTTCTAGGGTTTCTTGTTTGAGTTTTTTTTTTTGAGTGGTGATATTTTGTGGTTTTATTGAGGAGGTTAGTTTGGGGGGATTGAGTTTTTGTGTTTTTTTGTTTTAGTTTTTTTTTTGTTGTTGTTGGTTGGTTGGTTTTGGGTGCTTTGTTTTTGTTTGCTTTTAAATTGACAGAAAGCAAAAAAAAATATACTACATAATGGAAATAAATGTCAATAGGAGAAAATGTGGAATTCTGAGTCTATAACTGCCTCAATGGTATGTTCCCAGCTCTTCTCCTGGGAAGTTAGCAGATCTATACTGCATCACTTGAAGAGTTTGTGTGTTCCTTAAACCATCTAATGGCATGGCAAGCATGACAAAACATTTGGACACACTTAGCAGCATACCTTATTTTATTGTCATCTTTGGCTGCTGGAATAGGCACAACAAATGATAGTACTTAACAGTTCCAGTTCAATAGCCACAAAGGTTCATCTTTCCCATGGGCTTCAGTCACACACTTAGGAAGGAGAAAAATCCTTTGAGTTAATTGGAAATCACTCATGTTGTATGTCAAACCACAGTTAGAGCAAAGTTGTTTTGAAAAATCAGTGGCATGAATGATTGTTTACACACCACTTTCTGGTAGTTGCAGTGAAAGAATAGATTGGCAGAAGTCAGGAAAGTCAGATCTTTTAGTCTGCTCTTTAGTCTCCTGGGCAGGGCTGAAAAATAATGTGTGTCTTTTAGAACTACAGCAGAGGCCATATACAAATAAGTCATGTAAAGCAAAAATTTAAATCCATCAAGGAAACATTAGTCACTCAGTTCTAATTAAAGGCGATACAGCCTGATGAAGTGGAGGGGAGAAGATGAAGAGAAACAGATGACCCACTTAGTGTTCTTGTTTTTGTATGTCCTTTTCATGTTCAATAATGAACCCACACCCATGTATACACTTGTGGTCTCCTGCATGCTGAACAGCTCTGCCAAATCAAGGCCTATATTATGAAGTCTTTCAAAGTGATGTTTAGAAACTGATGTGTAATGTTGCTCTGGGTGGGAAAACATGAAGCAGTGTTTATCAGACCTCTGTAAAATGCAAAGATCTTCTAGAAGAAATCTTTGTGTTCAGATATTTTTGTACCCACAAGTATGACCATGTGTTCCTTTTAAAAGAGAGAACTGCTGTTTTGTCTGGGTGGTTTTTTTCCCTTTCTGTTTTTGGTTTGGGGTCCCCCACCATTGCATCATTCATATTGTTTGGAGCAAATGGTTATCCCATCACTTGACACAGCTGCAGGAAGAATTGTAGCACAGAATTTGTGCTACTTGATAAAAAACCCAGGAAAGAGCAGCACTTTCTCTCTTTGCTCATCAGCAGCTAAACAAATGTGGTTCCAAGGGAACAATATTTGCGTGACACAGGGGTTTTTTCTCTAGTTCAGGAGCTAGGAAATTAACAAAGCTGATTTTTAATTCTCAGCCATCATCCAGATTGTGGAAAGGTTGTTTTGAGTAGAGTGGCAAACAGGTTATTGTGTGACAAGATCGAATCTGCAGTGCATGAGGCTAATGCCCTCTGTTACCCACTTAAATCAATCTGCCTGTATAGAGATATTTGGGTGTATTCTGGTAAAATGCTACTGGTAGTGATACCAAACAGGGATTTTTTTACAAAGTGTTACAGTAGCTTTTCTCTGCTTCTATATTTGCATATATATTATTCATGTTTACATTAGCTTATAAACTAAATTTAGAATTCTTTAGGATCTTCTTCTTAGATATTCTGTGCAGACTCTAAATACCGTAATATTAGGATTCCTTTAGATCCTACAGCTGCCTTGGATAGCATTGGCCATACGGTGTTATTTATCTTTGTGCTCCCTACCAGGAGCAGATGGAATCTCCTTGGAGCAACTTCGCTGCTTTTCCACGTGGGAGGCCTGAGAGTAACTGTTGGTAACTACTCATCTGCCCTGCATCCATTCCATGCTCCCACCTCTCCTCTGTGAGTGTTTCAGGGGTGAAACGCAGGCTCTGCTCAAATCTTGTCACTGAGGCCAGCTCAGTGAAGTCTTTTTGTGAAGCACTGTCCCTTCAGCCTGCTGTTGCTGGAGACACAGAGATGGCATGGAGCTTGCAGGGAACTGTCAGGTGGGTTGGGGAGAGCTACCTGGCCAAGGCTCACTTCAGATATGCCTTGGAAATAGGTGGTGCACAGCACCCTTTCTTAAAAAGGCTTTGGTATCACCATACTGGGTATCTCTGCACAAGCCTGAGGGAAGCTGCTGCAGCATCCCTCTCTGTGCTCCAGCTTACCTGTGTAAGCACTTCCACATCCTCCTGGAAAGATTTCAGGGCCGCAGGGAGCCTGGCACTACAATGACAACACCATCAGGAGAAGCAGAGCTATCTCTTTTATTTGACTGTGGTTGAATGAAACAAGTGAAGCAACTTTCTGGGAGGGTGTCTTCTCATTTAAAGGTTATATTCAAGGTTGTGCCTGGGTGTACAGGTTCCCCTCTTTCCCACTGTGCTTTATGCCTGTGTTGCACCAGTGAGGCAAGACTAACTTGTTCTTGGCATGTGAAGGCAGAGACTGATACGGTACACATACATGCAGTGATTAAATAACACTATTTTACAAAAGAAAATAAATTCCTTGAGCTGATAACTAGATTGGAAATAGCATGTGTATAGGAAATGGCTGAAACTGACACTGTAGTAAGAATAAACAAATATGGCTTTTATTTCCCCAGTAACAGTGGGGTTCTTCAGGACTCCATCTTAGGCCCACTGCTATTCAACATCTTCATAAACAATTAGGATGCAGGACTAGAAGGAATAGTAAGTAAATGTGCTGATGATACAAAATTGGGTGGAGCTGTTGACTGCCTCAAAGGCAGAGAGATCCTACTCAGAGACCTTGACAAACGAGAGGGCTGGGCAATCATCAAGCGTGTGAAGTTCAGCCAAGACAAGTAGAGAATTCTGCAGCTGGGATGGGGCAACCCTGGATGTACCGACAGACTGGGGAATGAGAGGCTGGAGAGCAGTGCTGGGGAAAGGGACTGGGGGGTTCTCATGGATAGCCACCTGAATGAGAGTCAGCAGTGCCCTGGCAGCCAGGAGGCCCAGCCCTGTTCTGGAGGATGGGGCACAGCATCACCAGCCAGGCAAAGGAGGGATTGTCCTGCTCTGCTCTGCACTGGGGCGGCCTCACCTCAAGTGCTGGGGACAGTTTTGGCCGCCACAACATAAGAAAGATATTAAGCTATTGGAGGTTGTCCAAAGGAGGGCAAAAAAGATGGTGAAGTGTCTTCTAGAGGGGAAGACACATGAGGACTGGCTGAGGTTATTTAGTTTGTCCTGCTCACTGGAGGAGACCAAGGGGAGACTTGTTGTGCTCTACAGCTGTCTTGTGAGGGGAAGAGGAGTGATCTCTTCTTTTTGGTGACCAGTGATCTCTTCTTTTTGGTGACCAGTGACAGGATCTGAGGGAATGGCCTGAAGCTGTATAAGGGAAGGTTTAGGTTGGAAATCCAGAAAAGGTTTTACACCAGGTGGTGGCTGGGCACTGGAACAGGCTCCCCAGGGAACTGGCCACATCACCAGCCTGACAGAGTTCAAGAGGTGTTTGGACAGTACTCCTGGGCACATGGTGCAATTCCTGGGGATGTCCTGTGCAGCCCTAGGAGTTGGACTTGGTGATCCTTGTGGGTCCCTTCCAACTCAGTATTCAGTGATTCTATGATAGCAGTTTAGAATATAATTTATCAGAAAACCATAAAAATGTTATTTCTCTCTCTTTTTTTCCTGTTTTTTCTTCTTTTTCTCTCTCTCTTTTTTTTTTTTCTTCCATGTAATTCAAAGCCTCGCTTCAAAACAGAGGGATAACACATCCACACTGCAAAGCTCTTGGCAGTTTCTGTTGGGGGTTTTTTATATTCAGCATCCATGAAAGGGAGCTGTTCCATGAAAACCAGCAGTGCCTAGTAACATGAGAAATCATGATCTCCTCTGTTCATGACTATTTAGTGATTAAAATACAATGTACTGAATTGCAAATTACCTCTTGGACAGCTTGAATGCCAGATCATTCTTTTATGGCTTTAAAATACAGCAATATATTGGAAACACAATGTTCTGAGTACATCTACCTATTCTCACCTTCCATTTATAAATTATAAAGTGGTTGGTTTTGACAATAGTAGATTGTGTTTGTTTCAATAATGCAAAATCTTTATAGCTATAAGTAAACAGGACATTTAGACTGAATTTTAATTAAATGTGGCTTTTTTTTCCTAATTGGGAAACCCTTTCAGCAACAGCTTGAAAACATACAAGGAATGGTTTCTTAGTGTTCCTATTATCTATTCAAGTCTCAAAGGACTTTTCCATGTTGTTAACTAGGGTTTACGTGAACCACTGGTACTTTCAGTCTCTTACTACACTTCTGATGTTTTAATTCAGATGCCTCTAATTAAATCATTTTAAGATTCCTTTTCAGCCTGTTAGAAATAATATATATACATTGCCACCATAATTGATTAGGGTATTTTAAAGCTGAATCACATGTATCCATTGGGCACACTTTAGAACTAAAAAGTAGTTTTTCTATGGTTCAAGAAATATGGCCTGATGATTTAGAGGACCAGACACAATAAAATAGGCTCTGTGTGTGTAAACAATTTTATGACCACTCGTGGTTTAGGAATTTATTACAAGTATTTTCAACAAGCTGATTTAAAGCACATGTGGGGGACTGTTGATGAAACACTAGGTAAAGGTTTAACAGGGCACAAGTGCATCATTTTATAGTAATGACCTGCGTTAATGAACGGTTGATAAAAACATTTGTATGGTGGTGGCCCTGAAGCATTAGTAGTAAAGGTAGCATCAAAATAGTATCAAAAATATGTATCTGTTTTCTTTATGCAAGTGAGCCTGCTTACAAAACCCCTCTACTGCAAATGCTTTTCCCCCATCAATAAGCAAAATGTAAATTTACTTGGATATTAATGTACATTTACTTGGATACATCTACCCTGTATTTTCACATGACCATGTGAGCATGAACATTCTCATAGATCCTTATTCTCAGTTTTTTGGGAAGGATGAAAGTCTGACAAGAAAGTCTTACAGATATGTATGCTTAGCAGAAAGTTTTTTAAATGCAGAATCTGATGAAGGAATAGAGATGGAAGCGAGTTTTGATATAGAAGAAAAGAAATGCTGAGCCAATCTTACTGGCTAACCAAAGAGGCAAAGAGTATGTTAGTTAGAAGGGGGTTTTATGGCTTAGAGCAAAGGATAAGCCCACCTCAAACAAGATGTTTTTACCAAGCAGAAAGATAGCACAGGCAAACAAGTCAGCAAAGTTGCAAGTAGAAAAAAGGTCTCAGAATTTTCCACTGCAAGAAAACTGAAAAACAACTTCTAGCTTAAACTGTAATGTACTGATTTTTAGTGATTGGAGAATAGTAACATGAATATGGTAATTATAGTAGTTATGATAGGCTATAGATAATAGTTAAAGGTATAGATTGGTTCTACTGTATTAAGATGCTCAGCAAAGAAAAGAATATAATGCTGTATATAAAGTATATATTGTAACCAAACCAAAGGGTCTCCAGTCCTGCCTGCAGCTGGAGCTGACAGCTGTAGGCATAGGCTCTGTCACCCAAGACCCTGGGCTGCTGTAACCTCTTGGAAGGAATAAACTGCATTTTGGAGAGGCGCCTAGAGTCCCGCATCCCTCATTTCAGCTCTTACATCTGTTGATTCCTGTTGACCCTCCTCTCTCACACCTAGGCTAAGTGTTGAGGAATGCATAGTGCAGGTAGCTCTGCATGCAAGCTGCAGATTGAAGCTCTGAGAAGCTTCCAGTGGAAGCTCTGGGACTTCCACTTCCTCCTAAATGATCATGATGACCCATTTTCTTGATCAGGTTGATGGCTGAAATGGCAGGGGAACCAGAAACAAAAGTGACTTGGTAAAGATCACAGAGCCACTTGTGGCGGAGGTGGAAACTCAGCCCGTCTTTGTTAATCCCCATCTCAATGTGTTTATGCTTCAGATATTCAAATCTTTTTGGGTGTTGTGGGAATCCCTGTGCATCTTGCCAAAGGCTACCAATAACAGGAGTGTACAAAAGCTAAGAAAAACAACTTTCAGAAATTATTCTGAAGTCCTGTGGGACATATGGGCTGTAAGAGCAAGATCTCTCCATAGCCTGTGTTATTAGATCCCTTTGAAATGCCTGCCCGAGCATATATCTGTATTTTATTGTTATTTTACACAATCGCTTCACAGTTAAATGATTAATATCACCCAGGCTAGTACAGTATATAAAATCTACTCTTTCTTATATTGTATCTCTTGACGAAAAAAAGAAAAGGTAATTTATTATCCCTGATATTTGCCTAAACTCCTCCTCTATACTCATTTCACCACATGGAAATTTTATCAAGAAAATGTGCCATTCACTACCTATGTTAGCCCTGTGTAAATCTAGAGAAGATCCATTCAGGTTCATTGCAGGCTTAAAATGCTGTAGGTGATAGCAGGATGTGTCCCATGGCTCCCTTTTTCTAATGATATTCTAAACTTATCATGTAAATTCACAGTTTTATGTGCTAGAAGTAGGCATTTGTATGCAAATGTTGCACTGCCTTGACTATTCTAAACCAAAAAAAATAAAGACTTATTTATCCAGAAATACCTGGCAAAAGGATGATAAAGATTTATTTTGTATAAACGTGAAGAATTTGTCATTATTTTGGTTGGTTAAGGCTACTGGGGGAAACAATCTTTTTAGATTTTATAAAGGACTTGTGTTAAAGACCAGATAGGTAATAATGTTTTAGCTCATTAATGTCAGTGGAAAGTAATATTTATTTATTGCCTGTAACTATTGTGCCTGTAACTAAAGTTGTGTGGGAAAGATGGTTTTCAGTCAATATTCTGTGCTGAATAATCTGAGAGTGTGAATCACAGTGTGCCACTGATATTATATTCTGAGGAAGATTGTGTGCACTGGTTACCATAAAATATCCCTTCAGAGACAGGAGGCAATGAGATG
The DNA here is from genome assembly GCF_028551555.1 of Melozone crissalis. Taxonomy (NCBI): domain Eukaryota; kingdom Metazoa; phylum Chordata; class Aves; order Passeriformes; family Passerellidae; genus Melozone; species Melozone crissalis. Next base: position 39,923,327 of record NW_026535794.1, read on the forward strand.
AAACCATCTGCTGTGTATGTGTGTGTATGTATGCACATACACATATATGTAAAAATAAAATCTCCTTTGACTTTTCAGAAGTTCAGTTTAATTCAGTAGAACTATTTCTAGTCAAATGGATTTTTTTGGTCTGGGATTGCAGACGGATTCAGTGAGTTATCAGGATGACTAACAGCACCTCCTGATTCAGATACATCTGTGGTGATCTTTCACTCAGATGACCCCACTGTAGAATCATAGAATCCTGCCTCTCATGAAGATCAGCATGCAAGTGAAGAGATCCAACGGAGAAAGAGTAATGTTGTAGTTCTTTTAAAAAAAGTACATAAATAATTTAGTTAAATTATAGCAGTACATACATTATTTAAAGATAAAAAAGCAGTTAGTAATATGTTTATTTTTTACATTCCTCACATTGTCTTCCCCTGTTTCCCTCATTTGGTTTGGTGTGTGTGTCAATACGAGAGCTATGTGTCAGCACCAGATTTCTGAAATGAATTAGCAAGTGCTTTCTCATGACACTGGCCTTGCCTGGGCTAAGATCTCTCTCATCCTTGCTAGTGGTCTGGGGGAGCTGCTGCTGAGCTTTTATTTTTTTTTTTCCCCCTCCTCTCCCTTCTAGGATAAGTTCAGGAACCCATCCTTTATCCCCCATATTTGTGAGGCAAACAGGCAAGCAGAAAAGCTAGCTTTCAACTTTGTTTTTCTTAAGCCTCAGTAAAACAGCAGAGAGAAGATAAAAAAGAGACATCTAATTTTCTTTGAAAGGAATCACACTATTGTTCCACTTGTTTATTCAAATCTGGCTTCATGTAACTGTAAAGGCTGCTTTTCTTTCTTGTTCCTTGTTTTTTTTTAATTAACTTTTGTTTCACTCTTGCAGAAATGACATGGTGCATTTGCCAGCAAGCCCTCCAAAAACTTTGATTTAAATAAGCTGTAATGCTGCACCAGAAACGCTTACTGAAGTCTGAAGTGGTTTTGCCCACCCTTTTCTGTGCTCCTGTCACAGTTTTCTTGCTTTGTTCTTCTTTATCCACTGTTGCTTTTAATTATTTTCTCTATTTTTTACCCTTTATTTTGAAAATGCTGAGCAGAGTTAAATGCAAGCCCAGACACTTCTCATGCAAGGTCCTTAGGACTGTTCTTAGTGCAGGTGGGCTGATACTTTCTAAGGGATAACTTGGCTCCTCCTCTTTCTTTCCTACCTCACTTGAACAACAACTAAGGAAATATTTATTTTAGCAGTGTGTTGCTATGTCTAGGCAAAAACATTTGCTCAAATAGTTTTTCAAAAGCTGAACGTGTGTGCAAGTGCATTCCAATTATCTGATTCCCTCTTCATCCTAATGAACTAAGAGAAGCTTTTTCCTGACAGACAGTGCTTGACTGCCTGCTGCTCTTTCCAAATTGTTGCTCTGTCTTGCCTGCTGCAGCTGCCTTCAGGCTGTCTGTGAAAGTTCACAGACTCTAATTGTTTGGGTCATATATTAGCCTTTGGTTTACAAAAGAGGCTAAGTAATCTGAAAATTTCCATGGCATGCCTGACAACTTTAATAATCTATTATTGAATATATAAGGATTTGAGGTACTCTGTGCTTTACCTTAGTTTTTCTGTGCTAATAAGAGCAAAAAGTCGATCCCATTGCAAAGATGACTTTGCAATGGAAATTGGGTGAATAATGTGTTGGTAAGGCAGAAGCCAGAGGGAAAAATAACACCTACTTTTTGAGACAACATGACTGAGTAACTAGAAAGATGCTTTGGGGGTAGGAGGGCTGGCTGTGCTTCCCTGGATATGCCCTACACTACCAGCTGTCCAAACTTTGAAGGCTAAACTGCAAGCATCTTTCACTAAAATCCCTGGAGCCATTGGACATTAAATTCTTGACCTCTTTGAATTAAGGTTTGTTCTCAACTCCCAGAAAATAGTTTCACACTTTGGTTAAAATATAAATAGAACAATGAGTTAAGAACTTTCTAACATATAATTACTAGGGTTTTTTTCATTTTAGGTGAGTAAAGTGTAATCCTTCTAAAGAAGAGCTTCAAATCAAATGGATTTAACTCTCTAGGACATAAATAGATGTAGCAGTGATCTGCCCCTGCAGAGCCATGGCTTGATAGCAGATATTTCCTGAGATTATTGGTTCATTCTGCAGCTCCTCTATTGAGAAACCTTTTGGCAAGTTGCTTTCCTGTAGGTCTGTAGATTCCACAGCAAATCTCTTGTTTGGTGATGCCCTCACTAGCTAGGAAGAGGACCTAGGGACAACAGAGCTCAGTCTGGGATACAGACAGCAGCGATGATATACCAACCTGATATTTTTGAGTAGTACTGGAAGCAGATTTGCAACTGGAAATTTTCCTTCCTGAGAAGAACATCCAATGTGCCTAAAGCTTCCAAACAAACCGCTCCTGCTAGCATTTGAGCTAATGAATTTTTCACTGTGAACATATCTGAGATAAACACCTGTGGCAAACGCATGTGTGGAGAGATCAAAAAGCATCTTGTTTGGGTTTGTGTGTGCTTGAACTTTTGCCAGCATTGGCTGTAGTAAGCAATCAAAGAGCTGCTATGTAGTTGTACTGGGATTTTTCAGACCAAATGAGATCAACAGTCCAGAATCCACATTTCTGCTTAACAAGTTAATTTACAATTAAGAAAATGTACAAGGGAATCTACCTCTGCTGTATTAATATTAATTATTAGTAACATTTTTGCCTCTCTCCTAACTCTTATTTCACTGTCTCACAGTCTTCTTTTCTGTCTTCAGTTTCCAAGTTTTGAGTCTTGTGCAATATTTAAGAAAATGGATTTCTGCAACTTTAATATTCTCTTACTGGGGGAAAAAAAAAAGAAAAAAGCAGATGGTGTGATTGTTTGTCAAGGAGCAAAATCTTCCTGCACAAATAACCAACACTACTAAAATATTCTCTATGTACTTATAATGGAAGTTTTAGCACTTAAAAGTCTTTTGACTCTTTATTTGGAAAGGTAAACACTGAACATTCCCTGCCTCTTTCCTTCTGTTTGTTCTAAGATGTTCCTCACAGAAAGACTTGGACCAACCTGAGCTTCACAAGAAGAGAGACAATTCAATCATTAGACCCACAAATGTGGGCATTTATTTTCAGAATAATGCAATTGTATGAGTATTCTTGGGGCTACATCTGCCTGAAAAGTAGCTGTAGCTAGACAGGTGGATATATAGCTCTGAATTTGGTGCAAAAGATTATAAAATGCTTTTTAAATGCAAAATTTGTTATGAAATCAACAGAAGCATCATCAGTCATCATGACAAATTCTGAACAATGTGCTTTGAAAAGTTAATCTTTCTTACTAAAATGATTAATCTAAAGGAACATGTAACTTGTCATTGGAGTAGACTAATTTCTCCATTTGGTTTGGTGTCTTGCATCAAAGCATATTATCAGATGCTATAAAGCTGTTGTGGCTGGCCTCATTTCAGTAAACAAGTTTATTGAACACCTTCAAGTGTGAAGGTGTCTCAAACACTTTTGGAGCACTCTCTACCTGTCTTTGAGAGGACTGTAGAGATGTCTCTGCCTGTGCTGCTTCATAACCATTGTTATACTTACTGCCTGTAAGCACTCATCCTGTTGGAATCCACCAGCAACCCTTTCCTTCATGGAACTTCCACTCATCCTGCTGGAATCCACCAGCAACCCTTTCCTTGACAGAACTTCCACTCATCCTGCTGGAATCCACCAGCAACGCTTCTCTTGATGGAACTTCCACTCATCCTGCTGGAATCCACCAGCAACCCTTCCCTTGATGGAACTTCACTCATCCTGCTGCAATCCACCAGCAACACTTCTCTTGATGGAATTTCCACCTCTTGACTGAGTCCTGCCCACTAAAGGTGTGTCCCCTCAGACAGGACAGGATGTGCCTGTCTTGGCTGACTGGGATTCATGGAGATGCCTCTGCTTTGGAGGGGATGCTGCATGTCAGGCGTGCACCCCATCCAGCGTGCAAGGCTGGCCTGAGTCACAGTCCCAGCCTTCTCTACAGGGTCCACCACAACAACAGTTCCTACTGTGGATATTTGTATAATTAGGGCTGAGTAAAACCCCTAAAGGTAAATATTAATGTCATATTAATAGGAGAGTACAGCTTTGTACTCTCCTAGAGTTATTTGAAGGTGCTGCCAGCATAGGCAGATATATCCAGCTCTGAAAGCTATCTAAACCAAATCCCACAGGTTTGTAATAAAATTTTCTTTTTTTCCCTTATGCAAATGCAGGTTGGTTATTGCTTCCAAACTTTTCCTTATCGAAGGGGAACACTTTTGTTTCATTGAAACCCTAGTGTTCTGCTGTGTGGAGAGGTGCTTGTGGCTGCTGGTGGCTCTCACCACAGCCCCTCTGGGATTTGTTCTGTTTGTTGCTAGACTCCAACATGGCTACTTGCTTTTTCAAGGTTGTGGCCCAAAGTTTTGGGTCTTAAATGATGCCCTGGATCTACATAATGTGAAAAGTAACAATAGCTGAGCACAACATGTTAGGAGAGGAACAGAAAATGTAAGGGTGGCAGGGAGAAGTGAATGGCTGTGCAAGGAAAAATAATGTGAGCTTTGGGTTGAGGGTGGACTTGGCTCTTCTGTGTGGTAACTTGATTTTTGTTTTCTTTATTTTTTCTGTAGTATTTATAAAACATGAGATGTTATTGGGAGATCAAACACCTAGTCCTGAGAAGTGCTGAATGCAATCCATAAACTTCTGACAAGCCCTCACCAGCCAAGATTCTACTTCTTGCGAATACTTTTGTTTGCCATTTGCCCAGAAACAGGGTTCTGTTACAATCAAATGAAAATATGTTTCTGGGAAAAGAAGTGGATGTTAGAGTCGTTTTTTTGCCACAAAAACTTTTGATGTGCATGTGTTCTGGAGGGGAAATGAGGAAATGAATAGATCCTTGGATTTTTCTGGCATGTGTTTGCCTTCCAACAGTTTTATTTCCAGTAGTTAATTCTCCAGTATTTTTTCAGGATAATGTGAAGCAGATAAGCTCATGCATAGTGTAAGAAAATGAAAGTAATTCCAAAATATCTGGCAGAGACATTTTAATCCTAATTAAAACTGAAGGAGGAAAGAGAAGGAATGAAATGCATTTTATAGTCCTGGTTTATTCCCCATCAAGGAGATTTTTTCCATTCTAGAGTGCCCTTGCATAATTTCTAATCAACCTTTCAGCCTTCACCATGAGTGACAGAGCAAGGAGGAGAATGTCTGCCAGTGTCTTGGGAGAATTTATTTAAGGTTCTCCTGAGCTGTGGAAGGGATTTGTCATTGTCAATATCAGCAACGCAGCTGATCAGCAGCCTGGTCAGTCTTGTCATCAGAAGAGGAAATAGAGTACGTGTATGTGACAGATAAAGAGAGAGCAAGACAGAAATTGCTTCACAGAAAAATAATACTCATTCTAGCCATCTGTGTCTGTGTGTACTCTAGCTGTTGTTCCACTAATTCTTGGGGAAATAAAAATAAGAACTGCAATTCAATTTACTCTCTAATTTACTTCACTGAGCACTTGGGAGATGAACCTGTGAGGGGGAGCATGCTGGCCTGGGGAAAATGAATGCAGTGCTCATTCCCAAGATATCCTCTTTAATACACCATGAAATTTTGTCAGTAAATTTCAGGAGACCCCAAAGAAACTGTGATAAGTGAGCCACTTGTGTTAAGAGGTTTGGGATCTGCAAAGCATCCAGAGTTCCAGGGGCTTATCTGAGCTTATCAGCAGTAGCTGACACTCTTTGATCTGACAATTGAGTCAGGAATCTCTTTGAAACAGGTGTCTGTGTGAGGTTTTCCATTGCATTATGATTCTGGTCAGCTTCAGGCTCTCACTGCACTTCCAATTTGATCTAAAAATACTTTTGCTGATGTGGGCTATAAAACACTCAGTTGTGGCTGAGGTACTGTCTTCCCTAATTGCCAGATTCAGTTATTTGTAATTTCAAAAGTTGAGAGATACATCTCTGATAAAACAATTCATCAACATATTTGAGCTCTTCTGACACAAGCAGGAGGTTTTCCTTCCAGATCACAGATAAATGCAGAAGGCATTTTCTGTACAAAAAGAGATTTCTTTTGCTGAAGCCTGAGATGCCTCAGACCTTCTATTATTGCTTTCTTTTTCTTGCTGGAGCCAAAGAGCTGCTGGATGTTAGGGAATCATGGTCAGCCTGTACAGCAAATGCCTCCCAGGCTGTTCCTACAAAAAGGTATGGCTGTGGCCAATGTGCAGAGTTCCTCTTGGTTGATTCAGCCTCCTTTGAAGCCATTAGCTGGCTCCAAATGGCTGTAGTTTAAGTTTAGGGAAGGCATAGCATAAGAGGACAGACAGAATATTAGCAGACACTTAGTTTGCTGAGTTTGGGCTCATGTCCTCTTCCCATGTCCTTGAAGTCCTGAAATTGGGGACAGAAGAAATCAGCTGCATATTGTCTTTTCATATACTCATAATTCTGTATTTAGATACTGCTTCTTTGGGTTCTGTGCTTGGCATATTGGAAAGAATAACCCTGTAAATTCTTTTTGCTAGCTTGAAGAATATTCAAGGACTAGGATTGAAGTTGGATATCTAGATTACAAAATTTTAATAAGAGAACAAGCTATCAGATAATCACCCTGTTTTTATTTCTTCTATTTGCTGATTTAAATCATGAACCAGCTGTACTCTCTACTACATCACAGGGTCTACAAATGTTCTTGAATACTTTTAGAAAATAGTAACAAAAGCTGCTCTGAAGTTCTTGACTTTAATTTCATTGGCATATCCATCATAAGAGGCTATTAAGGAAATTAAGCAGTCATAGAGTGAGAACTAAATTTGTATGAGGCACTAGAAAAATTCTGATGTGCAAAAATTGTTTGAATAAACGGCTGGCTTCCACATCACCAAAATTCTGTAGCTAGTATCTAAAGCCCAAACAAAATTGCTAGAGTTGATGGTGGCTAGGAGAGGGAGGGATTTTTGCATTTTTTTTAAAAGAAGGAATTTCCAATTTTTCAGACATAAAATGTTAATTGGAACAATTTGATCTCATGACATTCTAATGAAATTTAGTTCTTCATTGTGCTTACCTGTCCAGGACTACAACAGTCTAGGTTTCTAGATATTATGACTCCAAGACAGCTTGGAAGGTGGGTTTTCCACAGGTGCAGCATCAGTTCTCATTCAAAAGGGAAGCAGTGGTGCTTGGGGCAGAATATTCCAATCAGTTTAATCTTGTCTAAGGAAGAGAGTGCTGTCACTCTCTCCTGAGTTTGACTGGAATAGAGTTAATTTTCTTCCTAGTAGGTGGTACAGTGCTGTGTTTTGGAGTCAGTATGAGAATAATGTTGATAACACACTGATGTTTTAGCAGTTGCTGAGCAGTGCTTATTCTACATCAGGGACTCCTCAGCTTCTCCTGTCCTGCCAGCGAGAAGGGTGGAGGGGCACAAGAAGTTGGGAGGGGACACAGCCGGGACAACAGACCCAAACTGGCCAAGGGAATATTCCATATCATATAACATCATGCCCAGGATATAAGGTGGGGAGAAAGTTGGCTTGGGAACCGGTTGGGCACCAGTTGGCAGATGGTGAGGAATTACATTGTGCTTCCCTTGTTTTGTATATTCTACCTCTTTTACCATTACTGTTATTAACATTATTATTCTCTTCTTTCCTTCCTGTCAAATTAAACTGTCTTTACCTTAACCCATGACTTTTCTCAATTTTCCTCTTCTAATTCCTTCCTTTATCCTGTTGGGAGTGCGTGGTGCAAGCGAGCGAGCGGCTGTGAGGTGCTTAGTTGCCAGCTGAGGTTAAATCAAGACACTTTCTCTGACTGAGACTTTTATAGAGCACTTTCCACTAAAAATATTTTTAGATCAAATTGAGAGTGCAAATTGGGTGAGGAAATTGGAATGAAACTCACTTCCAAACTGTTACTCATCATTTGGAAAACAGGCCCACAAGGGAAACCAGCATAGGGATAAGCTAAACCTTAACTATGAAGAATTTAGAGAAATAATGAAGCTGAATGAGGAAAGGACTAATCTTACCCTAAATTTTAAATTTTGGCTGGCTTCTGTTGAAAACCATGCAGCTAATAAAACTCCTTCACTAGGGTATCCTCATTTCTTTGCCTTTTTGTTGTTTGTTGACTTGTTTGGGTTTTGTCTTGTTTTGCCAGCCAGAGCTACAGTTGTGTAAAATGATGGGTTATATGAAAGTAAGTCTTGAAAAATAGTTTTGCTGGAAAAATAACTGGACTTGCTTACATGTATTGCTGGATTCTACATTGCTTTTATCTTGGGGGAGGAAACGCAGAGAAAGTCTTGGTCAGCCAGCCCAAACCACTGCTTCCAGCCATCAGAATTTATTGCTGAAGAGAGCTCACGTTAATCAATTCCCAGTGCAGAGTCCATACTGCTATTTTTGGCTCCTGCTCAGAATGGAAAATAATATCTAGGCAACAAAATGTTTTGCACTGTTTACCTCAAACTTAAGAACAACAAGCAGCTTGAAGGCTGAAACTAATTGTGAGAGATCTTATCTCATAAACACATATGAAAGACAAGAGCTATAAAAAATAGGGTCAAATACAGGATGTGTTCTGCTATCCATAGGTGTAACATCCTGGAGGTGACTCAATATATATGGAATTTTTCTCTGTAAAGAAGCATGGTGGCTATGTGGATGAGCAAAAGATGGTTTCTGTCCACCCCTTTGAAGTTTGAATTATTTAGCTGTTTTTTTCTTTTTCTAAACTCCTGGATACCTCGGATCTCTCCCTCAGACCGTCATGTACACAGTGATTTGATTGTCTGCCAGGAAACTGGTGAGAAGCTAATTTACTGAAAGGAAAACAAACAGAGATTGCAAATGAACAGAGAACCTGCAACTGTGGTCAAGGGCCCTGTCATACATGTGGATTTTTCTCTGTCATGATGGTAATCATGTTCCACACCGAGCAGGTGCCAAAGGAGGTCTGGTGCTACTGCTTGCAATCATGGTTGCTAAGGTATTATTTTGATGCATTTTTTGCTGACCAGTATTATTTTTTTCTGAGCATTGTAACTTTTGAGTTCCCCACAGGATGAACCTTAAACTGTATAAAACTGCAGTGGGATTTAATCCTGGAAAGCTTAGTAAGTATTTTCCCCCCATCACATTTGGCATCAGAAATCAACAGTCACTGAAAATACCTTATATACAGGAATATTTGAATTTTTTTTTTTATACCTGACTTCACTTTTACCTCTGGCTCATGTTTGCTTCATTGCCATTTCATTTCTCTTGCAATCATGGAATATTGGAAACTCTTGATTGTCAATGTTGATCTCTCCTGAGTCTAAACAGTTGGTTTTAACCAGTCATCCTGCATCCTCCCAGAGGCAAGTCATCCTGTTCCAAGGTGGGCAGCTCAGATGGTTTGCCTTCTGAAAGGCTTGGCTCCATCACTGCCATTTGACTACAGAGGGAGTAAAGCAACTTGATAATTAGGCTATGCTGGATGCCTACACTCTCAGTTGGGGGCAAATTCTACCTCTCTAGGAGAAAGGCTATTTTCATGAACAGAAAACACAGGCTATGCCACAGCTTTAAATCTATCTATGGGGAAATATAAGGAAAGTAAGGTAATAATTTGATTTTGTTTGAAAGTAAAGATTAAATATGTCGAACACCTGGGGGAAATACATATTTATTGTATGTCTTTACTGAGTTCTGGCACACTCTGAATCAAAAAAGGTGCAGAAGGTGGCAAATTATCTTCTGTGGATGATTCATTTTTCCATATGTGTTGTTAGATTTGTTAAGGAGTGTAGCTCTTTATGCACTTCTCACAGGAACAGAGCATGTCCCAGGGAAAGGAAAGGTAACCTTCTTCAAGCTGCAACTGTAAATAACCAGGGTGGAGTCCAATAATTCATAACTAAATCATGTCTGACAGAACTGATAAGTCCGTTCTGTTGTGAGTGTAAATATCAGAGCTGCACTTATTAACCTACGAATACAAAACCTGTCCAGATAGCCCATTTAAAATTAAGGCAGATGATAACATACTTACGCTTTTTCTCAGACCTGAAGAGAATAACAATGTCCAAATATATACACTTCTAATTAAGAAAGCATCTGTTTATGTCAGGAGTTGGTGCCGATATTTTTAATTTCCGTGCTTTTGCTTTTCACATTTAAATGGCCAAGTTTAAGGTGGCACAATCACGACCCCGTGAAGCAGGGCAGCACTGTGCTAGAAATCCCCAAGCTGCCCCAAGCGGTGAGCGGTGTCCGTGTGGCACAGTGTGATGTCAGGAAACCAGGCTAGCACAGCTCCCCAGAGTCCTGCACCTGCACCAAGTGTTCCACATGTGGAAGGAGCCCCACTGGCACCAGCACAGGAACCTTGGCACCAGGCTCCATTGCTCACTGTGCTTCTTATTCCATGGTCCATGCAAGGCTGCTGAGCTGCCCCTGTCTCACAGTGCTGCACACGGTCCTGACCTGGGTGACTACTGCAGCTGAAGGCACAGACTGAACTATGAGTATAATCATTTACTATTAAAGTTTAATCCCTGGTGAGCTGGTTTCACAGAGTTCCATGTGTGACTCTGGGAATAATGATAAAGCTGGTTGCCTCGTGAATGTCTTATAGCGCTGGCTAAATATAGACAGCCCATTAAAGTTCTATCTATGGTTTCCCTTAGGATCTGCTTAGAGATGAATTTTGTCCTGAAGACACTCCCTCCCCAGAATTATACTTTAAAAAAAATTAAAATCTGAGTATGCAATTTGTTCACATGCTTTGCATTCCTAAAAGGATATAAATTCACTGAATGGTGCTTCTGCTGTGTATAGCTGTGTAGCTACACATGAAAAAAACTTACTGAAAAAAAGATGGCAAAATTTCAGTCATGTATTGAAAAGTCTGTACACTGGCCCAATTTAATGAAAACAAAATCCAAATGGACTGTTTTTAATAAGCTAGGTGTTATTTTCCTTCTCCAAGTTTCTCTAAGAAACAAAAACCTCAATTTTCAAAATTGCAAAAAAGATAAATCAGGGTTAAACCAACTCTTTCATTTTGCAGCTCGAAATTTCCATCACTTCCTTTAGTGCATCAGCACTGCAGCTATAAAAGAAGTAAACTTGGCCCAGCTCACAAGAAATAATTCCTAGCAAATAATTTCATTTTGCAGTAGGGTCTTAATTACTTTTTTGAAGCCAGAAGAGGAGTTCTGCAAACCTCCTTTCTCTCCACCCTTTTCTGTTGCAGCAGCAAGAGGGAGAAGAGCCACTCAGTAGTCTGGGATTAACTTCAGGCTCAGTACTGGGGCCTTTGTATTCCTTTTGCATATGGATGTAGCATTTATCAGTAAGTTCAACACTACAAAGACTTGAAGGCCCCCTGTAATTTGTGTCTTTTTGTCAAAATTAATGTCATATTCTTACTGTGTCCTATGAAAGTGCATGGAATAAGGCAGGCTCTTTCTACTACTTTACAGAAGAGGCATGAAGTGTGAGCAGATGCAACAAATACTTCTTTTCGATGCTACATTTATTCATTTCCAGATCCATGGGGACAATTTAGCTGAGACTTGGATTTAATTACCTCTGAGAGTGAACCCCATATCCATACTTTAAGGCATTTACTATTCCTGGCAGAGGGCTGGGGGTCTCACTGAAAGCACTGTTTTGGAAAAGGATATTTTTCAGAGTCCCAGGAACTCGAAGGTAATCCTTAGAATTTTGAGCAGTTAATTTTGTTTCTACTTTGGAGGCCAGCAGTCTGAATTCATGTCAGACAGTGGTGAAGGAAAATATCCATCTGGGAAGTGAAATGAAGGGCAGTGTGAGCACAAGAAAGTAACGCAGGATGCAAATATTGAAGAATAAGAGAAGAGCGGAAAAGAGTGGATGTTGCTCTTCCTCTCTCTTCCTTTTGATCCCAGGAGTCCTTCAATGATGCCTCACAGGGAACCAGTGTAACATCTGACCAGGGACTCAAAGGGAGATCCTGTGAGAGATGTTTCATCTCAGTGCAAAGTTAGACACAAAACTTGAGAGGGAATGATGCCATTTGGACCAGGAATATTGCTAAGGCCAGGGGATTGCAGGCTTCACTAAACTGTGCCCCAGGGACAGATGCAGCATTTGCCTCTCATCCTTTCTTCTGCCCATTGTTCTGCTATACAAGTTATTGCCAGCAACAGAGGGGAGGTGACGAGTTACAGGTATGGTTTTCCTCCAGACAAATCATATTGTGGGAGATTAGAGAGGCTTCAGCTTCTTGGTTTGTCCAGAATAAGGTAAAAATAATAGATAACAAACTAAAGACTGTTTTTTTTGTTAATGAGGAAAAAGAAATTGGTAATCCTTAAGCTCTTGGTGCTGGATATACGCAATGAAAAATTGAGTGGTTTTTGATTATTTTCATGATGAAGAATAATTATTCACCCAGTATTCCCAATTATTTCCATTATTCTCATGAAATACTTATTACAAATCTATGTAGCATTCCTTACTCCATTCTACCAGTCAAGGTGACATAGATGCACGTGATCTTGTCTTGGGTCAAGAGAAAGCACAAAATTATCTTACCTCACTTTACCTTATTTTCCATTTTTTTCCATTTCAGTCTTCTATTAATTGTTGGTTTGGAGAAGCATAGTCTCATATTTTTGGAAAGCAAATCTCTATGAGGCTTGTTCAAGGCAGGAAAGTGTGACCATACATGTTTTCCAATGTATGTTTCGGCTCTCATCAGTGCACTCCAACAGAGCTGCATGTCTGAGATATTTTCATGGATCTGTTTTAGTGTTTCCCTGTAATGTCATGGTCATGGGGCAGCAAAACTCTGCTTTTATGGGTGGGTAGGTCCAAGTCTTGTAGAGTCGTCCCTGTGAACTGAACTCAGACTTAACTGCTGTACTCTACTGATCTTTCCACTTTGATCTTCTATTTTATACTCAGTGCAGCTACGGAGATGAATACAAAACCTCAGCATGAAAAATGGTTTCAGTGTGGAAATTGGTTTTTTCATTTAGAATTTAAATATGCAGGCTTTCATATCTGTCTCCTAAGGAAAGGGGTCAAAAAATGAGAGTGAAAGAAAGGGGGAGGAAAAAAGGAAAACAAATAAATTTTTATTTTGCAAATGCAGTACTGTTGACTAAGTCTGTTGGGCTATCAGTGTTGTTAGCTGGAATGCCTGGGATTTGAAAGTAGTTGAAAAACAAACAGTGTCTGTTTGTATGAGGCCACTGTGGAATATAAGCACGCAGCAATATATCATTTGGAGGAATGAAAAATATTTAGGAATTGGAAGTTATTGTCATCCAATATTTGTCTGCCACCACCTATCCAAGGCATATTGCATATCAAGGAGTCAGCAATGGGAATTATGTTTTTTCTGTCTCTGCTGGTGTTTTCATATATAAGAAAAGTAACTTTACTTTTTATCTTTAGAAATGAAAAGGAAATTTTAGAGGTCTTTAAAATTGTTTTTTAAGAGTAGCAGAGAGCTAGCAAGATGCAGGAGTTTAATATTTTCAATTTTTGTAAGCTTCATGCTAAAATACAGCCATATTTACCTTGCTTTGACTTTTGTTTTCTGCAAGCGGGGCTATGCAAGCTACCCAGAAAAGAATGTGGAAGTTATTGTGTTCCAATAAAAGAAACCAGTATAGTTCCCTTTTTTTCCCCCACCAAATTTCCTGTTCACAGCCCTGTTAGGAGCCTTTTTTTTTTTTTTTTTTTCATCACCTGCTTTCTGCAAGGATGATGGGCTGGCTTTCTCTTGAAACCTTTCACTTCCAACCAATTGCTTGGGTATCCTTAAATTTTTCACCAGCAGTTCCATCTGTCATATTGCTTTGGCTTCTATAGGTGTTGAAAGCAAGCACACAACCTGGAAAGTGAACAAAGACATTCCAAACATTGGATCCAGCCAGACAATGTGATGCCTTAGGTTTTAGCTTTTATATTTTTTAGATTCTGTACTGTAGTGTGCCATTCTGAGCTTCATATTAAGGGATGGTAAGCTCTGTTCACAGAGCAGCTAGACAAAACAATTCCATTTCTAGCTTAGGACCAATGATAACTGACCCAAATTTCAGACCCAAGAGCATAAACAATGGTGGACTGAAGATAGAAAAACAAGAAGGATGGGACTTCATAACCTAAACCTGTAATTGGACAATTAACTCCAATATGCAAATAGACCAGAATTTATAAGAGAGACCTTGTGACTGGTCATCCATTTTGTGACCCTTTTGGGGTCATCTTGGGTGTAGCCCTGGCTGGGCTCTTGTACTGCCCAAGGTGCATCCATTGAGGCCTTTTAATAAGTCCCTACTTTATTCTTTAACTCCATCTAGCCTCTGTTCTAGGTCAACCTTCACAAGACATCAATGAAACTTATTTGGGCTTTTTTATAAACAATTATTTAAAATGCTAAAATATCCACAGAGTTAGTTTCAGTCTGCCTTGCTCTTTTCAAATTCTTATGAGTCCATAGAAGGCAGTCAGATTGAGTGTCAATATGCTGTATCATTAATAACTATCACCAGCATCTCTCCATAAATGTGTGTGTTGTTGCTATCTTTATGTACTGATATTTACATATGTGATGTATATTTTATATGCTGCTCATAGTGGATAATTTTGTTCTTGCCAGCTTGAAATTTAGAAGGAACTTAAAAAATCTCATGAGTTTCCAGTGCACTTCTTTAAGCTGCAGAGCAACAGAAATCCTAAGTGGTAGGAATTAATCCAATATACACATAATTAGGGAAAAGTATACAATAAACAGATCAGTTTACCAAATAGATCTAGGAACATACCTGCTAGCAGCTGAGCTGCCTAATGAAAGGCAGTGATCTTAATCCTTAATTAAAAATTAAATTATTAAAAAATGCTAAACTTTGCTTAAAGGAAACAAATAATGGTGAGATGCTTGTTTCATCTTTGCTTAAGATTGTGTTATTTTAGAGTGGAGAATGAACACTTTGCAATCTTTTTTTCTTCAGAATTTAATAAAGTTTTAAAAATATTCTTGGGACCTGTCGGCTCCCCATGAGGAGAGATTTGGTACCATGTACATGTGAGAAATGGGAGTATTTACTCCAGAATGAGAGTTCATTTAGTACTGAAGCTCTTTATGTATGTGATAATGGCAAATCTTTGAATCAATCATCAGGATTAGTTCCCTTGTCTTTATTCAAACAAAGTTGTATGCAGAAACAGACAAGAGTGATTTGAGTCATACTTGTATTTTGAACATAAAAGCCAAAGTAGATCTTTTCTTTCTTTTTGCCAACTTCATCCCAAAGATGTGCATGCAACCTCTTAAAGTATTTGTGTTTTGTTTTGTTTTTGTTTGGGTTTTTTTTTTTGGTTTTTTGGTTTTTTTTAACATAGGCAGGGTGTCTGGAGATTTTTATAGAAATAAAGAAGCGATTCTTTCTTGGAGCTTATAGCTTGTGTGCATTTTGTATTGTCAAAGACGATGAATTACTTAGAGTCAGGAGCAGTATTGGAATAGCAGCTGATGATGAAGCCCTGCAGCCTTTTGCACTTGTGGTTCCTCCTGAGCACAGCATGTTCACAAGCTCAACCTTATATGCTAGACATTAAATTAAAGCCATAGAAAGGCTAATTAGTAGGTTAGCTGTTGCCTATGTGTTTATAATCAGAACACAGTCCTAGATTTTGGTCTCAAACCCATTGTGCTTGAGAAGGAATATGAGATGATCCTTTTGGGAATGTAACAACCATCCATTCACCTTGTGCTAGAGAAACAGATTCACTTGGTACTATTTAGTTGACCAATTTTTCTTGATAATTTTGAGATTTTGTTGAAAGGGTGTAACGTTTGGGTACTAAGCCACAAGCATGGAAGCTAGTTTTTGCCCCTGGAATGCTGCCATGATCACAAAGACAGTGATCCACGAGACATTACCTATAGGCTGAAGGAAAAATGACAATTCTTTAAGGACCAAGTGTGGGGTGAGACAAAGAGTGATCCAAAGCTCACCCCACCTCGACCTGCTGCCTTTCTCTTTAAGAAGATTTTGCCACACCCATGGGAGAGGAAGGCAAGTGTAATGAGGCACACCTCATGCCCACAAGCAGCTCTGCATACTGTGGGCTGTGCCCACATCACCAGAGATGGAGAAGATCCAAATCAGAAATAAGGCCCAGGCAGACCCAAAAGGCCCTCCCTGACCAGGGGTGCTTTGAGACTGCAGCCAAACAGCTCTCAGGATTCAAAGGGGTGCCTATAGTGAAAAATTAGAAACTTGCCCCATGGTTCTTGGCTGAGTTGCAAACTGCCCTCTGTGTGCTGAGATGCTGACCTCATTCAGCATTTGCAGGATTGCTCCCAGAAGTTTTTGAATCTGCAAGATAACCAATATTTTGGCAGATGTTCAAGACCTGCATGTGTGTATGTGATATCTATTTCTATATCCTGAGTTGTAGCATTGTGTGAAACTTCTGTCAAGACCTTATTACGTGTCAAATTTCAAGTCAAGTGATTTAGACTGTGCTTGTTATTTTACTGGGTTTTATCCCCTTTGGCTTTCAGGAGAAAATGAAGGCCAAAAAGCAAATACAAAAATCCTCAAGTAGACAGAGGAACAAAATATACCTCACTTCTTATCCAGTTTATTCATACCTTTTCCAGATTATTCATACCATTCACATCAGTGGAGTATTGATGACAAGGATGGAAGAGTAGCTTCAGACAGGCAATAGTTTAGGGTGATACAGGCAATTCTGCAGCTTGACAGTCTGGAAGATTAGAAGGATTTGAGGGAAAGGATGAAAGACTTTCCCCAGCGTCAGCCCTACCAACAGCACAGCTTACCATAGACCCTACATTTATGGCATTTTGCTGGTTGTGCAGCTAAGAAGGTGATGTAAATGTGGAGTTTTTTTCTGGAGCAAGGCCAGCTCTTACTTCCACAGAATAGCAAGGCTAAATTTATCCATAAGCTTTTTCTGGCTTGGACCTCTGATCACTTTACCAGTCTTAAAGGATGTAATAAAACTAAAATAAGTATCAAGCTGAAGACAATTGAATTATTTGAAAAAGGAGAGTAGAGCTGTGGATTTTCAAAATGTAGAGCAGTAATGAAATGCAAGTTGGAAAGCCAGATTTGGAGGAGTTTTTAGTTTTTGAAGCTGAAAGGAATATTCTGTACTGAAGCCAGAATCTTTGTCACCTGTAACCTAGTGTCATGTTCTGCTTTAATATGTCTGTAGTATCTTTGCAATTACTATCTATACCAGTGGGATGGAACTATGTGCAGAATGATGCCCTGCCTCCTCTCCAGACCTGCAGTACTCTGCGCTCTTCAAAGTCACAGTGACTCCCATAATTTATTCAGTGTAATATTTACACATGGCTCTAACTTCTGTTTTTTACAAAGTTACATCAAAAGCAGCAAAGTTGGAAATATCAAAATTTAATTGGTGGGGGTTATTCCTGTTCTTGGATGTTATATAGAAATTACATACAATGACCTATTGAGTCAGGAAGATGCTGGTATCACTTTATCCTCCTGGAAACTTGTACCTGGGTAAGGTTGCACATTTTTAGTATTCCAAAACCTTATTTTTCTCCTCTTTTGCTGGTGCTTTAAATTGCTAGCATCTCAGAGGTGCTAATCTCCAGCTTCACTTTTACTGGAAATTCAATTCAGAAGATCTAATTCTACTGAAGAGCCTCTGGAAGTGAAAGCCAGTAATGCACCTCAATGACCTATGGGTGTTTGAGCTGCTTGATTATATTCAACTGTAAGTCCTAATTACAAGAGGTCAAGTGGTAGAGCCTGTGCTTGAGACGCAGAAGGTCTCAGGGATGTTTTAGGCAGAGTTAGATTAACCAGGAAGAGAAGATAAAGTATGGATAAAATAGCCAGCTAGACCATGTAGGAGGAGGTTCTGTAAAGTTCACATGGGGGAAGAATAAGAGTTAATTATGTCAGTAACTCAGAAGTTGTTCTGGGGCTGTTCATGTGGTGAGCCCATGGTAAGGACCAGAAAAACTCTTCAGTCACAAGTTCAGAAAAATACACCACTGAAGAGAAGTCCAGTGACATGGAGGCTCTGCAATAGTCTGAGTCTGCAGCATGATTTTCATACAAATGCAGGCAGCAACCTCAGGTCAGTCCTTAAGTGTAACACTTGCTCCACTCACTCATGGAAGGGCAGTCTGGTGCTAGCTCCCACTTCTCTCCTAGGGATGTCCTGTGCTCTTCTGGCCCAAGATGCTCATGGGGAAAGCACTGTCTGTGCAGTATCTGTCTTGGTCTTTTATAGCAAATAATTGCTGTATTATTACATGAGCAAGGCCCATCAAGATGGAATTACTTTCTATTCTTGGAAATGCAAGTCTGCTATGGGGACTGTGCTGAAGTGCTGCTCTGCTCTGAGATTTGGCTGGGCCAGATGTATCTCCCTTCCACTGCAGTTGTAGGGGTGAATAACCTGAGCAAACCCAGTCACTGCTGACATTCTCTTCATTTGTGCCTACATAGTCCCCTACAGTTGGCAAAGTGTTTAAGAATGTTACACCTCTGAGGCAGTAACACCACCCTCTCCTTCGGGACTCCTGATTTACATGCTGAAAAATAAGCACTGGCTTTAGTGTAGTGTTTTGTCCCCCATCAAAGATTGAGGGGAAGGAGTAATAGCTCAGTGCATTACCTGCCAATTCCCCTCCTAGTTCATTCTTTCCACTTTGTTGGCAACTCCAAGTGGCTGCCCTAAGCCAAGGGGGAAGCACCTGTTCTATTCTGTTGCGCTATTAAGCATATTTCTGCAACTGTGCTTACATTAGGTTTGTTCCACTGTGACCTTCTTGAAAGGCTAAGCGCAGCTCAGTGCAAGTAAGGGTTGCAAAATAGTCTTCAAAGACTCTTTCATGTTATATTTTTATCTTTGTCCAAAGATAGGCTAGTCATATCCATAAAGCTGTGATTTCTCTTTGATAAACAAGGTTCCTTAAGATTCTCAAACACCTTAATAACATCTATGACAGAACCTCTTATTTATGGTGCTAATCAAAACCCTTTGGGATCCCTACAGACCAAATACCTAAGCTGCTGTCTCTACATCCTTCCTGTCTTTATTCACAGCCAGGCTCCTCAAGGTATCTTATAGACATATTCTCTATGAAGTTATTTTCACTTTGTTGTATTTTGTTAGAGCTCATAAAAGATCTATCAATAAAAAAGTTGTTCTAACTCACCTCACATAAACATACTGATGCCGTATTTCTCACGGTACCCTGCCAGACTTTCAAATATTCCATTCTCACAGTACCCTGCCAGACTTTCAAATATTCCATTATTTATTTACTACTGATTAGATGATGGATTTTTTAAAACGAAATTATCTCTTCTTACAGTTTCCATTATTCCAGTTTCCTGTTGATGATAACAGTAAAAATGTGCATGATATGGGATGGAATAATGAGCCTGCTGAATACAAAATAAGGTCAGATTTCCTCTATATAATCATATAGCAAAGATAAGATGTTAGATATTTGTCTTTGCTACTGTTTAAAATGTATTGACCTCATCCAGGGGTGCTGGATTCATTGGGTACATGCAGATAGTTTCCGAAGATCATTACAAAGGTACCATTCCAATAGCAACAAAATATAACCAGTACTAACAGGGTCCAAAATTCCAAATTCTTCAAGCTGTGGTGAAATATTCAAAGCCTTTTTGATTGCTGAATTGTCTGTTTGAGATGTGGCTAGCAAGTTACTGCTTTTTCTCCTGACAGTCAGATGGTATAATCAGAACCTACATGACATATTTGTCTGTCTTAAACATTTTATCACATCGCTCTGTTCTTTCATCTAGAAACTAGTACTTGTCCTTCTATGCAAATGTATCTATCTATTCATTAGTCTGTCAGAATGTCTATAAATATTAGATTGTTTTGAGGAGGCAGTGCCTAATTTGTCAAATGAAAATATTTTTCACGAGCTTCCTAGCACACAAACGGTGATGGATGCAGTAAAACCCAGAAGTTATAGCTATTTAGCTGGTGGGTGCCTTGAAAGTGTGTCACACAAATTACTCAGCTGGAGAGAATTGAAACCACAGTGAAAACCCTGTTATTATCTTCAAAAACATATGGACAGGAAAAAAAAAATCGACTTCATGTGGCAGTTGAGGCCCATTTTTAATGACTTTTTCAGTCACCCATCCGTAGGAGCTCAGTCGATGTATGGAGTACCCTGAATGATATTTCAATCCTTACATTTCACTGAAGACCTATTTTCTTTCTTGCCCTCACTGAAACCTCTTAGACTATCTGGTTACGAAATGTCTCCAAATATCCTCTGGCAGCCAAGTGAAAGTAGTAAAGTGGTTTTGTTTCTTTTGCCTCTTTTCCAAAGTGGAACCATTCTGAAATCCATCAAGCAGCATAACAGCAACACGTTGTGCATACCCTGAAATAGAAGAGGCATAAAATGATGTTGGCAACAGGAGTTATTATTAAGAGCACCTGTCCTTTGTCAGATAGCTTTGGAAGAAGAGAGAGGCATTGCAAGGAATGATATTCACACTGATAAGCACATGTCCATTTGTGCTCACACATGCACTTTTCAGAACACTACAGTGTGCACTGACAGCCTGCAGAGAATCAACTTCAAAAATTTCCCTTCAGTCATTTCTTAGCCTCCAGCAGTGTCTGGAAAAGGTGTTTGTGATCAAACTGAAATGTAAAACTGTGGTACTATAAATAGTAGTAAGTTCTACTTCATGGAGAATTTCCTTCTCTGGTACGACATTGATTTCTTCTTGAAGACAATAAAATCAGTGCTGTATTGACATTTCTTTTGTATCTATTTTGTGTTAAAGGATGTTGATAATTGCTTACTCTAAGTATTTATGCCTCAGGTAAATATTGGTATTGTCCTGAAAGAAAAGCTTATTTTCATATTACATTAGGGTTTTGTGGAGTTTTTCTTATATTATTCTACTCTGATCTGTGGTGAGCCATACACTTTGATATAACATTTGTTGACTTCCCTGCAAACATTTAATTGGGTGACAAGTACCTGGAGTACTCCACCCTTTGGGTAAAAAATGCCCAATCTGCCTTTTGCCTTTACGTACGTTTCCTCTTTTGTGGGTTTCCAATACTGCACCTCAATCTGCCTATCAGTTTTTCTGCTCCTCCTTAGCCCAGTGCCTTCAAGCTCTACTGCAGCAACATGAAAACAGGAATAAGGAATCAGGAATCTGTGTGTAGTTTGAAGGAGTTGGATGGATAGTCTGGAGGTTCTAGAGCTGTATTTTCAAAGTCACTTGGCTGATAGCCACTACCAATTTGTCCTTTTGAGGAACAGTTGGGAGCAATCATAGCAGCCTGCATCTCACTGGTATTTGAAGTTTCCATTCCTAAGCAGGAGACTGCGCTGCCTGCTCACAGGTCTCAGACACCTTTGGGCACCTGCCTGGGGTTGAAGAGGCATCTTGAGTGTTGGTCCCATTCCTCTGTGTGTCTAAGATACCACTAAGCATCTGTGAACTACCAGTAGTGTCAAGAGCTTTTTGTATCTCAGGTATGACCTTTGATCCTAGACCAGAGATTTTCAGGGCCTGAATAAGAAATATGTATATGACTTCCTTTTCAATACATAGTGCAGTTTTCCTTTCTTTAGGTAAGTTGGACAATGAATTCCCTTCTAGACGGTCAAGGGTTGGCAGCAGAAGCTATGCAGCATATATCTTATTATTTTGCACTGCTTTCTTATTGTAAAGCTGCAAAATGGGGAGGATTAAGAGTTCTGAAGTTCTGTATTCTTTTCTTCCAAGAAAATGCAGTACATTATGATGGCTTTATTACTGGAGAATTAGGGAGAATAAAGCTACTTTACAGAGGAGAATTGGTTCATTCACTACAGTGCTTACTAAATACCTGCATACTTCTATTATGAATACTAGCCTCAGGAGGATGGAGATATCTCCTTTCTTCCTGACAGAAGCTCTGCCAGTGATTCTAGGCCACATGAGGTTGCATCTCTGGAGGAAAGAGTTTGAATTATGAGTGATCATTCTTCAGAGTTCTTTCTGATTTTTTATTGTCATCATTGATCTTGTTCTTACTTACTTGTACGAGGCCAGATGGGCACAGGAAAAATGAGGCAATTACACACATAACCACCAGATAAATTACTAATTTTAAGTGCAAATGATATTTTCACTAACAGAATGGATAGCTGGGGACCTGTTTGGTATTTGGCCTATAAGAGGCAGCTGATGATGAGCCATTAACAAAGGAGAGTAGCAGATTGGTTTTGTTAGGACAACAGGCTAGGCAGAGTCAGTGGTGCTATGCTTATTCACAGAAGGGAAATGACCGATAATAGATACAGACACCAGAAATGTCTTATTGTGGGTTTTATTCACACCCATTTTCTCTTTAAAGTAAAGGGAAATAGTGGCTGTAGTAACAGTTAAAAAGTTTGGAACAGAAAAGGAACTCTATTACTCTTCCTTTGTTGCAGTTCTTCCTAAATCTGTTCAATTCTGGTTTTTTTTTCCCTTCGGTTAATGAGTCTAAACAGTAATTTTCACAACTGAGAAGGAAATACCCTTAACAGAAAGATAGTGGTTAAATCTGCAAGTGGGGGTTAAATCATCCAGTTGAGTAAAGGATGGGATTACTTAGCAGTCTGGGTACATATGAGCCACTTCTTAGACAGCTAGTGATTAAAAAGAGAGAGAGTTTAAAAGTCACAAATAAATAACACACAGAGAAGAATTATGAATTTAACAAAAAATAGCAATGTGATAGAGTAGGATTTTCATGTATGTTACTGGTTCCAATAAACAGTTTAAATAAATAGATCTACAGTAAATAAAGACAAGGAGGAAATAACAAAGCAAACAAGTTGAGGGAACAATAATTTCAGAGAGGCTGAATGAGTGTTCCACAAACTAAATGTTCAGAATAATGCTGGTTCTATGTTTCTATTGGAGTAGAAAAGCTGAGTTTAAGAATCAGCAAAAGGCTGCGCGAAGGGTACAGCTTGACTTGTCTAACATCAACCCAACCTCATATATGAGCCCTAGGAGAAGCCTTCGGTTGGATAAGGATAAGCTCCTCTTTGGAGCAAGATTTTTTTCACAGGCATTATGCTGAACACAGCTCCCCATTTTATGGAGAAATGTTGGAGAACTGTTTAAACAGTTGTAAGTTATATAAAAAACAGTAAAATTTTTCAAGATCATATCTTTCCAGTATAATACTCCTCTGCCTTCTTTTAGTGGTAACACTAAATATTCAGAAATGTAGGTTCTGGGTTAGATTCCCAGATGCTATCAGGGTGCAAATATGGAGATACCCTCCATTCACCATGAACCAAAGGTTTTAAGATAACCAAAAATAAAGTCGAAAAGTCGAAATAAGGTTTTTGTAAACCAGCAGGATTGAAGCTGAAGGTTCTGACTAGTGTTTATAGGGGCACCTATTCAAGGCTCATAGCTTGAATAACAGGAGCTATGGCTCCACATTCCGGAGCCAGAAGCCTTTTCTGTCCCTTCTGTCACTGCCCAAAAGGCTGTGCTGAGTTATGAGGCTGCTGAAACAGAGGCAGCAAGAAGACACAAGCAGTCTGTGCTTGGTGAGGCAAGGCAGCTGTAGGGAGCCACCGGCACTGCCTGCCCTTGCGCCTGCCCTCCCCATGCAGTGCTACAGGCTTGGGAAAGAGTGGCTGGAAAGCTGCCCAGTGAGAAAGGATCTGGGGGTGCTGGTCAACAGCTGGCTGAGCATGAGCCAGCAGTGTGCCCAGGTGGCCAAGATGGCCATTGGCATCCTGACCCTTATCCCAAATAATGCCACCAGAAGGACCATGGCAGTACCCAGCCCCAGTGAGGCCACACCTTGAGTGCTGTGTTCGGTTCCTGAGCCCTCACTGCAGGAGGTGCTGAAGGGTGTCCAGAGAACGGCAACAAAGCTGGTGAAGGGTGTGGAGCACAACTCCTATGAGGACCAGCTGAGGAAGCTGGGGGTGTTTAGTCTGGAAAAGAGGAGGCTCAGCCACTACTTAAGCCACTCTGCCTCTCCCACACAGTTGGGCCATTTTACATGATGATCGCTGTTTTAAATGAGAACAGGTTAAATACCTCATATTCCTGTTCTTGAAGTTCTAAACAGTGTTGAATGTTCATTTTTCTTAATGAAAAATGCATTTAAATAATGTAGGCTTTTTTTATTTTGTTGTAACTATCTGTTGTAACAGATTGCCCATAATATGTGAGTGCCTATAGCTATTTGGAAGCGTGGCTACTATCATGTTGACTATAAATCCAAATTAACAGAGATACATGATTTATGTGCATATGATGCAAGCACTCAAGAGGCAGGCTATTTGTAAGAGAAACATAATTCTTTTATTAACTTCCAAAACCACCCTGCTTACTGCTTTGGGAATTCACAGAGAACACGTGCATATGTAATTGCATAGGAGCTGTGCAAAAAGGGGTGTGATTATAGGAAATACAATTCTGTTTACTATCTATAACATCTTTGATTGTTCTTATCTAGGTGCCAAAAACAGTCAGAATATTGACAGGAGTTAGTTCAGGACAGTGGATCGTGATGAGTATGATTGTGATCCCTTTAGGTGGAGAAGAATTTTTTTTTTCTCTGTCTACAAAACTGGAATTAAATCTCAATTTCCTCTGTATGGAGCAAAATCATGTATCTACTTGCAGTAGAGCCCCTACTAACATAAAGACAAAAAAGTGAGCTCATGTTAGACTCTGATTTAACATATTTGGGCTCAGTCATTGATTTTTCCACTTGGCCTTTGACATATCACCCAATTTCCCTGCTGAAATTCTTCTGTGAAACTAATTGATACTATTAATGTCTTTAGCTAATTTATTTAGAGTATACGCAGAATCTGGATAGTGGGGGTTAGATTGTGCTGTGGAGGAATTACTTTATTGCAACTAGCCTGCAATAAGTAGGACCTAGTCCAAAATCCTGCTGTGCCTTAGATTTCTGTTAGTAAACAAGAGGAATGAGGTCTCCTGATCTCCAACACACTCTGGAAAGCCTGCTGATTTAGTCAACAATGGCTCATTATCATATTAAAGTGTTTATTGTATTCATTAAGCACAGGAAGCTGGGGATGAGAAAGAGGGCGTACTTTAATTTCCTCATTCCTGCTGCCACTTTTCTGCTTTCTTCATACTGACATTCCTGATTTAATTAAATGTTCAGCTCCTCCTTGTGTTTCCTGCACACACCATTTCAACATAAAGTGATGTTTCTTTTTGGCAAAAATATGCCTAGACTGTTAGTAGATCCTCTGGTGTTTTAGAGATTACTTACTGGGAACGTCTTCCTAAATATTCCACTTAAAGTGTATTTGTCTGACTTTCTCCTCTGAGTAAAGAAAGTATTGCCTGGGACTGTGCAGAATTGATTTTCATGTTTTATAAGGTGCTGATGACTCTGGTGCTTCTGTTGCAAGTCATTTGCCTCTTGATGGGCTCTCTTTCACACCAAAAGCCCAAGCAGCAGCAGTAAGCTGATCTACATTAGAACTTCAGCAACAAGAAATACTGAAGCCCTTGCAAGAGAGGACAACTAAATGTTTAAAATGTTATTTTTAGGCATTTTAACCAGTTTTGTGTATTTGTAGGCTGACAATAATATCTGTCTTTTATGTTGCCTGCCTAATTATTTGACTTAACAAACTAACCTGTAGTGGGATTGATATCCAGCAGTGGGAATATGATTTGAATACAAACCTTCTGAAGACAGATGAGCAAAATTATTAGTTCAATACCACTGAATTCAACCCAACACAAATTCTCCATTTTTTCCTGTACAGCACTTTGAAGAGGGCTGCACTTTGTAGTCAGACTAAATGAGAAATACAGAATAATTTAGGAGCTGGCAGGAGGTTTCAGCTCAGCTGTCCTTCATTCTTTCATTTTTTCTTTTTTTTTTTTTCTCAGTATTTAACATAATTTCTTACTGTTTAGTATTTTTCGGCATTATTCTACTGCATCTAATGACTATGAAGTGAAAATTCACAGAAATGATTTTTTCAGGTTTCCCATCATTTATCAGTAAAGTCAAGTTACTGAGAAGTATTTGTTCTTAAAACAGACAGAGGATAAGAGCATCTGGAGTGATTTTTATTTTCTAGAATAGTGACAAAAACATGGGGTGACCTTCTCACAGAGGCCTGTGATGTCATCAATATTTTCTTTAAAGTGCAGTGGAAATTAGTATTTTCTTTCTCTTTAAACTGACTTCAAAAGGCTACTTTTCATAGTTTTGTACTTGTCAAGGCTCATTGAGTAAAATTCTGAGACAGTAAAGTGTTATGACTATCTCAGCACATGCCATTCAATTCATCCTCATTTAAGATTAACAATTACTTTTGTCTATATGTTCTCTTTTTTTATTTTTGATTTCTTTCTGCGGGTAATTTTTATCTTTATAATCCTTACTGTATTAGTTGCTTAGAAAGGTCTTATTTTTATACTCTTGATGCATATTTTCACAAGCAGTTCATTAGACACAAGGTAAAATAATTTTTAATCCTAAAATTTTCATGGGAAATAAAAAAATCACATCTTGTAATAAAGACTATACTTTACTTATGTTACCTCTTACTAATGTTTAAGATATCCAAGATATCTTATTCTCCTGTAGTGGGACAAAATTATTTATAGGATGGTATTAAGAAACCAAGTTCTTATCCCCTTATTTTACACAGAGAACAGATGATCTGTGTTGGATACCAGAAATTAGGAACAAAAATCCAGAATGCTCTTTCCCCCCCCCTTTTTCTGTATTCTGGAACATTTTCTTATCTTTTTCAAATTTTGAAGCTGTTGGCAGGAGTCACTGAGATTGCATGCATCCTTTGACTTATGGCTCTCTTCTGAAAACTTCTGAAGAGCTTAAATGTCAGCAGTTTGTCAGTCCTAGTGGAAACAAATTGATCCTCAATAAGGGAACAATGGTTTAGGAAATAGGAAATACTGTTTTAAATTTCATAAGATAAATCTGTGTCCCTGAGAATTGCACTGAACATGAGAAGTGTTGATGCTCTATCTCATTTTTAGAAGCAAGTTTTGTTCTTTTACTTGTTAGTATTATGGTTCAGAATTATAGTGAACTTGTTTTTAATTAATATTATTCACATTAATGAAATTATTAATGTTTAAATTTTAAGTTAATTTAATTTGTTAAATTAAATTAATTAATTTAATTAAAACAAGAAAGCCTGAAAGCCTTATTAATTGAGCTTTTCAGTCTTTTCACATCCCCTTGGAAGCCTTTTGCTCTCAGTAAAAGTACTTCACAGTATGCTGCAGCAGTACAGGGAGAAAGAGCATACCTGTCCACTTGTAAAGGTACTTTGAAGTATATAGTTTGTATCAAAAATATGGATATTACTCAGCAAGTTTGAGGAGGCCTCAGACTGAAGTCACACAGTGTCCAGGATGCTTTGTATATTAATCCTCTTTTATGTATCTTCTTAATTTGCTTTTCATGTGCTTAAATTGCAAGCAGTTATGGTTAAAAAGCTGATTGCATCACTCAGATGACAACAGGCATATTATGTTTTGGGGTAGATCAAATTTTTAAGTATCTCAGATGGACATTTTTGCTCTTGTCTTTCAGTGGTTTCAAATGTGAAATATTTTTAAAGAGCAAAGAAAGATGTTCCCTCTCTAGATCCTTGGGGTTTCAGATATAATGGGCTTATCTTCATAATTTTCTGACATTTTGCTCTTTGCAGTTGTTCTATTGTTAGAAGCTATGTTTTAAAAATATCTGAACTTGCTTTGTAATGGGAAGAAGTATTTTGAAAGAGTAGGAGTTGATGAGGGAGGAAAGCCTTGACTATTCTTTGAGGAAGAAAAAAAGAATTGGTTCTAAGGAGAATCAAGAAGATAAAAATGGTGTTTGGCCTCAGACTGAGGATTAGATCTATTTCATTTGCTCTTACCAGGAAAAGTCTGACTTTATAAGAGTGGCTAATGGGAGCCCATTGTTTCAATTTCAGGAGTAATTGAGTAATCTGCTAGAGTGTGTATTTCAGAGTGAGATAGCAGAGATCCTCTTATTTCACTGCTACCAGTTTCCTCACAGTCCTTTGGAGTCCGGGCATCTGGACTTCAGCAGTGGAGAAACCAACCATGCCCAAGTCCCTTCCTGCATGTAAATTCTTCCCTAAAACATTAATTTCTCCTCCTTTCTGTTAAGTTCTTTCCTTGCCTGCTCCAGAGTTAAAAAGGAAAGCTTTCTATCTTTGTGTTTCCCAGGTAACTTTTTCCAGCTGTGTTTCTTGTTGTCTTCTTATCATGTTGGTCTCTTTAGAGGATTGGCATTCCCAGTGCGTATTACAGCACTCAGTTGTCACGAGCCTTGACGTCCCCACTGAGGAGCTGAAAGTTTGCCATCAGGTGGCTATCCTAGCTAGGAGATCATCACTGGAGTTCTACATTTTAGCTAGTCTTGTGCTATGCAACAAAATTTGTTTACCTCCTCTCCTATGTAGCTCAAGCTCTACAGAAGAGCAAAGCAGAGCAGAGATGATAACCAGCTCTGCATTCCAACTGAGGAACTGGAATTTCCTGAAAGTGCCCTGAAAGACCATAATGAGTCACATTCATAAGCTCAAACAAATCCTCCATTGTGCTACAGATTTTTCACTCTCTCTCTCTCTCTCTCTTTTTTTTTTATTAAAGATGAGGCATTTTAATATTCTGAACTTAACTTTTTTCCTTGTCTTTGCATTTTATGTTAGAAGTCATGATTAGGAAGCAATAAAAGAAAGTAATTGTGCAGTAATATGTACTCATATTCACTTTCTCATTTCTCTTACTGTTTGCTAATGGTACTTCTTACTCTGGAAATTTGAATTATTTCTTCTAGATTTCCTCCAATAATGTTTAGTTGCAATGTGTTTCTTGTGTCCTTGTTTTAGACTCTTCTTAACTGCACTTTCAGCAAAATACACAGTTTAAATTGCGGAGAGATGGCCTTAAATAATGCAGTGTCATTAGAGGTTTCTTGCCTGTGTTCATTATAGCTGATATTTTTCAGCTTTCTTACATTGTGCTGTAGTGGTAAATGCTTCCTTTATGCCTCTGACCTTTAATACATTCATTAAATTTAATGAGTTTAAAATGTAAAAGAAAAATAATCTTGCCAAACAGAATCATCAGGACTCTTATTTAATAGGAAAAAGATGACCAGATTCACAAAGCAGGTCTATACAAAACTACTTTGTACTCTTTCTACCTGCTATGATATTGTGTTGATGCAGTATGTTCAGTCTGAAAAGCTGAGGAAAAAAAAAACCAGCAGGCAGTTGAATACCATTATCCCTACATAGTGTAAGAGAATTTGCTCTTTTTCATGGTTAGCCAGGCACTATTTATGTCCAGACATGACCAAAGAGTCTGCTACAAAATGTAAAAAGTGTCTTGTCAGAGGAATCAAACCTGGTTTGTCATTTGTTCACTTTTTATTTTATAGGAAGAGTTTAGCCACTGCTGCCTTACTTGTGATTACCAGTAGTTCCTGAAAATTGTGCTGAAGTAGTACACTATGAAAAATTTCCTTGCTTGTCCTCTTGAGAAAGATCTCTCCATTGTATCAGGTTTGGAAGTGGGACTTTCTCCCTGTACTGTGTTACAATGAGAGAAACTCCTTTTACAGTACCGCTGCAGAAGAAACCTCCTTTCCAGGGGCAGATTCTGCAAACTGCCTGCTCTCACTTTGTCGTACTGGAGAGTGCTAAAGTCCTTCTACAGATGTGCAGGTGTTTTGTTGGTGAACAGTGGACTCTTGCCTAGTCTTTTCTGTAATTATTTACTTTTTGTCGGCTGGATTTGCGAAGAGATGAATAAATTCAGTCTGCATACCCTGTAGCTTCTCTTATCATTTTAGCAGTCAACATTTCTAGTTATATGCAGAAACTGCAAGAAGTCAACGAGACGTGGCACAATATCAGCAGTGACATTTCCTGGGTTTCTCCTGGACTAATGACACTCAATATGGTACCACATGTGTCCATGGGCTCTTTGCCCCAGCTTCTCCTCCAAACTTCATGCTTGATCTCCTACCCTCTTCCTGAACAAGGCATCCTGATCCAATCATGTTGATTCATACAAGCAAAACCAGGAAAATAGCCTGGAGTCAAATTATATTTGTCACTGTTGGATTATTCATTCTGTGCATTAGGCACATTTTTATCTGCTTCTCTTTGCCTTGATCATTTAGACAGTAAAATCTCTGGGACAGTGACTGGTTTGCAGAAAGATTTTGCTCAGCTAATTGCAAGGGTGCTCCAGCAGTTGAGATAAGGATGAAACATAACCAGCAAATATGACTAAGAGGGAGCGACTCTGTTGCTTATTTCCTCATGATTTAAATGCCAACTTGAGCACAAACAATGCATGATTATGAGCTATCTTTTAGAGAAGGAGGACCAGCCATATCCTTTAGATATTAATGTTGTGTAGACTTTCAGACCATAAAAGCAGGCAAGATCAAGCCCTTTTTATTTATTAGGTTTAAAAAGGTCTTTAAAGGGCTAAATGTGAAAATATTGACATCCTGTTGAAGCCTTCATAAGAAAATGGAAAAGCAGAGAGGGGAATTACCTCAGAGTAATGTATTACCTCACTGTGATGTATTTAGCATGGGAGAAATTTGAAGCAGAGCATAAAACTTGTGCAAAGCCACTACATACATATAATTCTTTTGGGTATGACCAGAGAATAAAGATAACTGTATTGAAGATCTCCTAAACTTCTGCAAGGACACCTCTGGCCATTTCCAACTGTGAGAACCACAAGATATCTGAACAAAATTTTTTTCTACAAGGAAGTAATATAAAAGGATGGAGATATTTTTTCATTTAACATCTTGCAAGTCCACTGCCTAGACAAATCTGCAGAACTGGTACATCAGCTTTAGGGTCTTGTGAGTGAAAACAGTATTTTGTTTCTGTTTAATCCTACCATTCTTTAATCTGACACTGAGCCAGCACTTAAATTCAGGGTGGCTTTGACAGGTTTCTTGCTTTATGACTCTATTTTCCCTCTCTAATTCTTATAACCTAAATCTATGACTTTTTCTGTTTTCAAACTCATATTTGGGGGAAAGTCATTCTAACCTAATCTTATTGGAGATTTATGAAAAAGGGTTTTTGTATGTATTCAGTAAGGATGTTGTAAATTGGCTCAATAAAGTTCAAATAGCTTTACAGTAGCTATTGTCTATTCCATAACCCTGCTCTGAACATAAACTATGGCACTACAATGGAATTAACCAGCTTGACAGATGACTTTAGTCTTGTTTTGAATACATTGATTGGCATGTCATTTTGACCTGAAAATAATAATGGAACACTGGAAAAAGTCTACAAATTTAAGCATCAAAGAATTGCTCAATTTACTTCAATAGTCTTCAACCTTTATAATACAACTGCAGAATACATTAAAGATAATTTTGGTACTAGATGATCATCTAACTGAAAATATTATTTCCATGCCTATTTAGAATATTAATCATTTACTATTGCCTTTCCTTATGCTATTAGTAAATTCAAAGCTGAGGAAAACACTACATTACTTGGAAAATTAATCAGATTTCATATTCATTCTTACCTCTCCCAGCTGCCTACAGAATGGATAACATGAAAAGTACTTTTTCTAAAAAATTTGTTTCATTAATTGGATTTTACTGAATATGTTAGCAGAGAGCAGGCATTAGGGTGATCTCCCCTGATTTTGGTTAGGAGGTACATACTTTACTTTCCAGTAAGTATGTAAATTCCTACTGAATTCTGATAGCTCCAGCTTGTCTGTTTCCTCCTCCTTGGAATGGTTTTAACACAGAGCTTCCATTTTCTTGTTTTCAGTTGGCTCATGGTATTGTGTGCTCATATGGAGTGCCCTAAATTGATATCTATAAATTGCATTTCTAAGGAGTACTCTGTGTTTAAGATTGGTTTCTTTCTACTTAACTGCTTTGTACCAAGAATATCTTGTGTTACCATCATTTTTGTCCTTTGTATTGGTTTAAAAAGCTGAAAATCCTGGAAGTACAAAACAAATCACATGCCTTTGTCATGGATCTCCTCTGCATCCATCTCTGTTCCCCTAGGTATGATTTCAGTAGGGTGTTTTTGGTGGGTTTTTTTAAAGTAGTTAGAAATTTAATATCCTTCAATTTTCTCAGTTTTATCTTTTCCACATCTGTAGCAAGCCTGTTCCTTTTTGTAGCATAAGCAACCAAAAGTGTAGACAGTGATTGAAATTAATTTTCGTTCCATTGTGCTGGTATAATTTCCTTTGGGTTACAGTACTCAAAATATACTCACGGACTGAAGTGGTATATAATCTGATTTTTTTGCTGACATTCATTTTGTTCAATAATGGCAATAGTTAGTCCTGGCTTATGGTATATTAAAAGGAAGCAGCACTTATCACAATGCCTCTTAAAAAAATTAAAAACTCTTTCAGCTTTCTTATTTCATAATCTCCCCCTATTTCATATTTTTATATATTTAATTGCCTGACTGACTTATCTACACAATTGTACTAGACTGACCACTGCATTTTGAGTTTTGCTTTTCCCCACTTCAATTTACTGCTTACTGTTCATCCTTTGAATTTACATCACTCTGGATCTTCCATTATTTTAAAATTAAAATTTTCACTTTCTTTCTTCACATCAGACAGGACTAGTGAACACCACTTAATCCCAGCACACTGTAGCAGTTGAATCAGCCTCTGTGGAACTGAGCCCAGTCACGTTTACCCATTGCATGAGATTTTATAACTAGTTTTTATCCTTCCATACCCAAATTTCCTTAGGTCTGATGATCTTCCTCACAATGACGAGAGCCAATGGTATTGGTAGCCATGGATGTTCAAAGATGTATTTTTCATTAATTTTCTAGTGGTGTTCTGAAAGTAATTCTCAAATTCCCAGAAATTCTCATTGCTCTTCTTTCCCTTTCTCTGGATATTGATTATGAAGAAGAAAGGCCATAAAAATTATGACTAGCATTGCCAGCACTATCATCACTAATGCAGCAAACTGGGTAGATGGCAGTCCTAAACTCAGGCTTTATCAGAAAATTCTCAAATATATCTGCCAGGTATCAGGGCAGGCCTTTCCTGTGAAGTATTGCTACGTGTCCAGGAAAATGCCTCTGTGGTGGGAAATCCTCACTGTAATGGAGTTATACAATAAACTTCAGGCAGGCATTTGTACTCCATTTTTCTCAAGAGTGGTGACAAGATTATAACTATGCAGTTCAGGTTTTATGTAATCACTGGTGGAATTTCTTTTAACAGAATAGCGTTTGTTTTATTTGGAGAACCCTGAACAGTATAAAATGGTATTTTCCTTAGCAAAAGATGATTGCTAGTGACAGACTGGCAGGAGGACAGCTGTATTCTAGGACTTAATACTGCTATGACAAAATGAATGGACTGATGCTGTTTTTCACCAGCTGAAGGCTGGTCCCACAGCTTGCTTCTGCTGCCTGGCAGAAGGAGAGGCAAAGTGCAAAGTTCTGTGGAGGTCAGGACATAAGTTAAGGCTCTTCACAAGTGCAGCTGCCCTAGCACCAAGCACTGCTGTGATAGCTTAGCACCTCTCCAACTGCATTCTCTAGAAATAATCTGGTAAGCCATTGCTGAATTTCTGAGACAAGTGAGCCCCCCTGCAGGCCAGCTTGGGCTTGGAGGAAGACAATCTTGACCCTTGTGGCAAGCCTGGTTTGAGCTGGCTCACCTTTCCCAGGATATTCCAGCCTGTCTGGCAGCAGATCACACCCCTATCCCATAGGCTACTGTTTAGGTCTCCCCACATCAAAAGCTTGTCTGGTTATCACAGAATCCTGCAGGTTATTTTCTTGAAAATACCCCCATACACTACACTTTCTGTCTTAGGCTGTGTTACTCTGATGTCATTATCCCAAAGCAGTCACAAGAGCAGAACTGTGCAGTGACTGGGGAAAAAATATTACGTAATCCAAAGATCTTTGTATAT
Organism: Melozone crissalis; assembly: GCF_028551555.1. Taxonomy (NCBI): domain Eukaryota; kingdom Metazoa; phylum Chordata; class Aves; order Passeriformes; family Passerellidae; genus Melozone; species Melozone crissalis. Next base: position 39,957,441 of record NW_026535794.1, read on the forward strand.
TTTCTCTTCCATCTCCAGAAGTGTGCATCAAATTAAATTTACTCAAGATGTGACAAACTTGTCCTACATCAAAAGTTATGAAGTGGAATGTATGTTTTCAAATGCATGTAATAGCATTGATTTACAATTCCTCATACAGAGGAATTTTTATTGGATTTTTTTGTAGTCTGTGTCTTTGTTATAGCCAAAAGTACAAATGTTTTACTGGGCCTATTCTCCCTTCTTTGGATTGTATATGCAGTCAAATAAGGCAACAGATAAAGCAAAAATGAAGGATTCAGACTTTTCCAAAGTTTTTGAAAAATAACTGTGAATGTAGGATTACATTTCAGCATGATTTCAGGAGAATTCTGAATAGCATTCACTGATAACTTCTATACTCGGATCTGCTCAGTGCTGGTGGTGTTTTCAGCCCAGTGCAAACTCTCAGAATAATAACATCCCATCTTTAAGAGTGCCCAGGTTAGGCAACTGAAAGAGGAAAAGATAAAGCTCTGCATGAAGAAGCATGAAAGCTGCAATGAAAGCAGAGAAGTTGTTTTTTTCCCCAGCTTGGTAGATTAATTTATTATGGACACTGCAGTTAAAACAAGTCTTAAAGAAATTGAAATTGAAAGTAATAAGAGGGAGCCTACTTCGTGAATCCAGATAAGAAAGGCTGCCAGGAGGTCTGCGTAAGGTGAAGGAATGGAGATGGAGGAGAATAAAACAAACACAGCATTGACACTGACTTGGCTTTTGTTCTTCAGTTTTAGTTCTAGTTTATGTGTTGCTTTGCTTTTTTAAAGAAGGCTATAAATAATCTAACATGAAATGTAAAATAAATTATTCCAGCATAACAGTCCTGTAAATCTTGCTCCAACCCCCCCTTCTTAGTCACTAGAAGTGTATGAAAAATGCAAATCACTGAACTCAAAAACTTACAGCCTCAGTAACTGAGGTAACAGGGTTTTGTTTATAAGAATAGCATAGCACTCTGCAGCATAAACCTTCAATTAATCCTTTAGTGCAACCTACAACGATAGACTGCATGGCATTATCAAATTCTCTTTTAGCTGTACCACAGGCACACTAAGTTAAAAGTGCTTCAGGCAGCTAAAATGACACACTTGAAATTTTCTGTTGTGTTTCTCTGTTCTGCTTTCAATTGTGCTAACGGGGGAAAAAGGTGAGGGGGAGAGAAGATCACAGAAACCCACACAGGTTTTAAAATAGAATTTGAAAGGCAATGTTCTTTATTTACGTATTTTACTGTGTTTTTTCCATTGTGTATGCATATAATCCTTTCAATTCTTGCCTTTTTACGTGGGTGTGGGTGCAGATCCTTACCTAAGGCAGGCAAAATTGGTGTCAGTGAGAGTGGCATGGTGCCACTCTAAATAGAGGTTAGATGTAAAGGCTCAGTTTTGACTGCCTAGGTTTTGGTGCTTACCCTACATTCAGGTTAGGTGTGCAGGATGAATCTGTGGATCAGGGAAAAACCAGGCTCTTTGCTCAGGTAAGACCTAGGTGTGCACCACCATCTCTTTCCCTGTATCCTGGCATGTTGATACAGGGAGGGAGAAGCCAGCAGACAAGGGTTCTTATTGGGATAGTGAGGATGACTGGGCATGTCGTGCTCTGCCCATTGCCTCTGTTTGCCTTTGAGATGCAGCAATACCTGCAGGCTCAGGTTTCCTTGATAACCTTCATCGGTGTCTGCAGAGCTTAACTTTACTCTGGGTAAATCAGTGATTTTCCTTTGACTACAAGGAAGCTAGGACAGAATATATTTCCAATATAGGCTATTCAAGAAAATGTCTAAAGTTAGTGGGAAGAAACTACTGAAAAGATCTATCTTTGGAAAAAAAGCATCTATATGGGATGTATACAGGAAATTTCCAATAAGGTACCTTTTTTTGTCTGTATTTCTAGTGTGCAGCCTGCATTCTGCTAACATTGAATGTATGTTTGGCATAAGAATGCACTTAGTGCGTCTCAAATATGATGGGATTATTTCTTTGTCCTTTTTTGGCTAGTCTGACAAGAAACAGAAATGTGTTTCTTCAGTTTATTTGTATAGCCTCTCAGCCAGGATTTCCTTTCCCTCCTTCCTCAAAAGCTTTTATTGCTCTGTATTATTTTGTGTTGTTAGAGTTTTCCTACTGGCATTCATCAGAGATAAAGGCACATACGCATTTTCTGTGGACTATAATGCAAACTACTGCTTTACTCTAAAAGGAGTATTTGCATGAAAGAGGACCAGAGATCTTTGAATTTAATTTTATTCTGGAAAAAATCCTGAAGGCCCTGAAGAACATTGTTAGGTGATTTTCATTCTGCTACTTTGAAACAGCGCTGATAATGAAATATCCTGTAGGGATGGCTTTGGAGAGACAAGTAGTCAGTGTTGCAATGCAGTGGTGGCAGTGCCAGTGGTGCTTTGGACATGTTATTGCCACTGCACTGTGCTCTGGAAGAAAAGAAAGATAAGAAACAGGGTGGTTATGGGCTGTTTGGCCAGTATTGTTGGAGGGCAGTGGTTGTGATTTCTGCAGTTTAGGCTTCTCTCAAGCTATTCTGTGAATGATAAGATTAGAAGGAAGAAGTGGCATTACCCAAGAGAAAACGAACAAAGAGATTCCTTGGAGTGTTATTTCTGGCAAACAATGTTTTTCCCTTGGATAGCTTTCACATTGCTGGAAGAGCCAGCGGGCATCAAAGTGCTAAGGCATGCTATGTTTTCAGACACCTGTGAAGATAAATTTGTTGTGAATTTTGGGTTTTTGAGTTAAGTGCCCTCAGGACAGGAGATGAAAAATTAGTCCTCCTGTTTGTGAAATGTTGTCTGCATAGCTAAGACAAATTTTTAAAACCTGGTACGTTTCTTCCAGTGAAAAACAAATCTGCATAGAAAAATAATTTCCACATTAACCCCATTTGTGTGTTGTTTATTTTTTCCAAACTAAAGCAGTGTGCTCCAAGGCATTTCATTTTACTTTCAGCATTTCTGTGGAGGATAAACTACAGTCTCCCATGTGTGATTTCAATGAAGTTTTGTTTTCCTTCAGCATTTTGTGTCTGTGTTAAGATGGGCTAATCAAAGGTAGGGATTCACTGCTCTCTTTCCAGGTAGCACCAGGCAGAATAGTGTGCCCACCTTACCACCTGCAGTCAGAACTGCAGCTAGACGTGTGCCCACACCCTCTTTTCTCTCTCATAAATGATAATTATTTTCTCTCACCCTTTATCTTATCTCCTCAGATTATTAACACTGTGGGGCAACAATATTTCTTTGATTTGTATTTTAACTTCACTGAGAAAAATGGGATGCTGATCTCTTATAGTTTCTGGGAAAAATTGAACCAACTCTATAAACTATTTATGCATATTACAAAGAAAGGATATGACTCCAGCTAGCAGGAAAACCACTACAGATGTTATTTTGTCTATTGCAGGAATGGAAAGAAAATACTCATGTTGTTCAAAAGGCTTTGTCTTCCTTTTATATTACTTTTTCTTCCTATTATGAGTTGTTCAAGTGCTGCCTAAAGCAGCTTCTAGATTTCTAATCTAATGGCCATGTTGTTAAAGGTCTTTTTCTAAGCCCCTGGCTTTGTTGTGTGTTAATCCCATTCATTTTTTTTCTCTTCTGTTCCCTTCCCCTGTGTGACTGGCCCTGGTGCAGCCACCAGGTCCCTCCTGTCCCTGACAAGCCAACCAGCCCAAAAAATACCAGGGACCTCATTAGTTAGAGAGCTGTTTGTGTTTGGTTCTGTGGCATATACAGACTGCTTTCTTTTAAAAAATCTCTTTGTTTTCTGTCCTGGTTTTTTTTGTCCAAGGGCTTCATTCATAGCAAGCAAAGAGGACTGACAAGTGATAACCTGGAATATGTCCTGCATCCACAGTCGTAGATAAACTGGGAAGAGGTTACCCTTTCATTACTGATCCTCTTTGTCCCCCCTAATATGAGAAAGATGGAAAATGTTGATGAACTTTTTATCCTTATTGTCTGACTGTTTAGAGAGAGAAGTGAGAACTGGCAGTGGGGCAGATGCCTCTTTCCCTGCACAACCCTCGGTGCTGCTGTAGTTATGTGACAGGGAAAGGACAGGAAAAGCTGAACTGGTCTGCAAAACTCTCTTTCTCACATCTGTTCAGTCTGCTTTCCTATGACAAGTGATATTCCTATGGAGAAATTACATTTGTCCAATCCAGCACTTTTATCCCACAGCACTTCCAGCCGTGGGAGTGTATTCACTACCAAACGTGCATTATCAATCCATACCATATGCAGTCCTTCAGGTTTCAGCAGAAGATGAGGCATTTTGGAAGAAAAAAATAGGTTCTTTTGCTGCTACTCAGGCGGGGGTAGATGAAGGCCACAAGAAGAGGATCAGTGAAGTTGGCATGTAATGACATTAGTTTGCTTTGAAAATGGCTGAGGTGCTTGAATTCAAAGCCTTTGAATTTCACAGGAAATCCTTGCAGTGGTGTCAGGTGTTGGCTGCATGCCTTAATACGGTTGTTTATAATTTTTTCCACTTGTTAAATCTGTGTACATAGCCTCATGTATTTTTTTAATATGAATATTTGCATTTTTATCTTGGGATCACTGAAAAGGAGATGTAGTGAAGCAGTAATGTGTACTGTTGTGCATATTTTCTTCCTTTGCTGTGAGGAAAAATAGTAAACATGGTATTTAAAAATATCCAGAGGTCTTAAATGTCACTTTTGCAAGAACAGAGTGCTGCAGATGAAGTCTTTGATCTCTGAGAGGCTCTTTCAACTAAGCTTTAATGAATGTGTTACCTAACTGTCCTTCAAGAAAGGCCATGATTATTACTTTGTTGTGTAACATTTCAGAAACTGAAATGCTGAGATTCTTCAGCAGAAATTATTGTCCTCTCACATGCCTGGCTCTGATTTGCAGTGAAGCAGTATCTTCTGTGCTGCTGGAATACAAGTTTGTTAAATGTTGGCTCAGGATAGTCAATGTCTATGGATTCACTCCCTTTAGGTGAGGCTGATGTTCCTTGCAGACCACAAAATGTTGCTGCTCCCCAGCTGACCTGGCTGAATCACTGAGTCCCTGCTCCACAGGGTGTGCTGACATGCAAAATCTGTGGTTTTGGACACGCTTAATGTGAGCAGCCTGACACCCCATTTTTCCCTCGTGGATTCTGGGTGGAGTGAGATGAGTATCTAGAGGAATTCCTGTGCCGCTCATCTGTGGCAGAAGTGCAGAGGAGACCTGTGAAGTTCTCCTAAGGCAAACATTGCTTCCAGACAACACAGCTCTGGAGCAGTGCAGTTACCACTTAGCCAGGCGAAAACTATGAAATCCACAGTACCTGTGGTTCCTGTGCTGAGCCTTGGACACCACCTGAGTGAGCTATTAATGGGGAGTACAAAAACCTGCCCATTGGTGTCAAAATCCTTCAAAAGTGAGGGGTTCTCTACAGAGCTTCTAGTTTAGGGAATATCTTACAAATAAAGGTGCAAAGCTGCTTCATGAAGAAATTTCTGTCTACTCATAACATTAGGCATTAATTCCAAGCCTCTGTACTCTTTTCAGTCCATTGGCTTCACTTCTGGCTGATGTACACCATGCCTTACACCAAACTTAACAGAACTTTTAATTATAGTTTCAGAAGGTGGGGTTTGGGTTTTCCCCAGTGATTACTTAGTATGTCATGCATGGTTAGCGCTTTCCAAAATGTTTAAAAAATGTGACTGAAAGCATCTTCAACTTCAGTGCAAACCAGGGAATGCAAAAGCTGGGCTACTTACAAGATTTATGTTTCTGTTTGCCATTGGCCAGATGGATTGTTGACTTGCAGGTGGATAGAATAGAAAAGAATCAACGAATAACAGGGGCAGCCCCTGGTAGAAATGCTTCCAAAAGCTCAAATGAATATTTCTAAGGACCATCTATTCATTCAGGGCCTCAGTCTGCAGCACTCACTCTGCACAGCTTTCTCATCTTACTTGCTCATGAAGAACAAAGCACTTGGCTTAGCAGATTTGTCATAGTGCCATCCTGCTAACAGCTAACCTCTATTTTCTTCCAAATAGGAATAAATCCTTAAAGAGAGCAACAAAATATTCTCACACATCATATGGCAAATGATGGCCCTAAGTCAGGGTGTGATATTTACTAACCAGAAGGAAAATGTCTGTGCGCACAGTCATTCAGAAAGAAGAAAAAATTACTATATTATTTTTCTTTCCTTAGTAATTAAAGATTAAAGCTCCAATCCTGATTTGGCACCTCCTGCATAGCCCAAACCCTACAAAGATTTCAACAGTCTTAGGAACACCACCAATATCTTCGACAAATGCTCGACAAATGTTTTAATGCTGTGATCAAGAGGAAAGCAAGATTTCATCCTAAAAGCTGCATTTGGTTTATAACCCTGATTTTTAAAACAAGTGTTTCTGTCACTGCCATCTGGATGTGTTACCCATCTGGGAATTTTCAGAGAGTCTTCAAGTGCATATGAGGTGCCCCTATGTAGGATAGTGGGGAGGTGGTGTGGGACTAGCAGCCTGACTTTGGTCTCCTCTGCCCGTTGCTATAGGGGCTTTATGCAGAAATGGCTTCAGCTCACTTTAAATTTCAATAAAATGTCAGCAAGACAATTTCCTTTAAAAAAAAAAAAAACCAAAGCCTAAACACAAACCCCTCAGCCATGTTATTTTCCTATAGAAAATACCGAAGAGAAGAGAAGAGAAGAGAAGAGAAGAGAAGAGAAGAGAAGAGAAGAGAAGAGAAGGAGTTGGCAGAGGGGAAAAAAATTTCAAGTTTCAGGAGACTTTAGGTTGCTGACTATCTTCCCTAGGGGATAAGAAAGTATGAGCTTTCAGGAGTTTAACTGCCCCATTGACAGTAGCTACTTGGGGAATACTCTGCCCAGATCTGGCTTTCACCATCAGTCACCCATTAAGTGGCAGGGAGTGCAGTCTTTACTCACATGATACTGCTTATACTCTGCCTACTCATTTCCTGGAGCCTACCCTGCTGTTTTGATCCCTATTTTGGCGACCCTGGACTGCATTCCCATTCATTTCACCCTTGGAATAGATGGGTTTTTAAATCTTTTTTTACTTGCTCATCTTGACCTGCCTTGATTGTGGCCTTTTTCACTTGCTTTCACCTGATTGTCAATGCAGCCTACAAAATATATTTATTGCCTTGTCTCTGTCAAAAGAGAGAGAACCTTTTTCTCTTTGTTCAGTAATCAGGGGGGTTTGTGCCTTTCCTTGTCACAGCAATCACTAGTTACTGGTGAAAAGGCAATGGAACTGGCAGACCACAGAGTTTGATCAGTTATAGAAATGCTTTCTTTCTTGCTTTTTGTCATTTGTAATTGCTGTAATATTAGAAGTCAAATAGAATGAAAGAAATAATAACTAATAACAATATGATGGAGATGTGTTATTTAACTAGAAATCCCTTGTACTCTAAAAAGAAAGTTAGACTGTTGCAGAAGGAACTAACCTGGGAGTTAGTTCAAGTACTGAACCTGAGTAGAACTAGTAGAAGATTGATATTACACCCTGTAATATTCATTACCTCTTTTTGATTTTTGCACTTCACATGAAACATGATTCATAGCTTTGTACTCCACTGTATAAAATGAATATTTGTTGTGCTGGAAACACTGATTCTGGAAGTGTCTGACAGGCTGTTTCTCTGCCACACTGTTATACTGCTGAAAAAAAAAAAAGATATACTCCTTCTACAAGGAATTTCTGGCATATACCTTGTTTGGAATTCAGATTTTTGTATTATTATCATGGGATCAAATCCTGCTGCCCTTATTCAGTCAAAACTGTCACAGATTTCAGCAAAGCCTTGCCTAACTAAGTAGGGTGCAAAGATCAGGAAGGAAGGTCTAGATTTTTGCAGGTACAATATTTAAGAAGTCACAAATATCTGTGTTACTTTCTATTTATAACATCGTGGAGAGAATTTTTTAAAATAATGGCATTGTCCTGGGTATCTAGGAATAGGGATGGAAATACCTATTAGGTCATGGGGTCCAGTTTCTTACTTCACTGATGATAGTTTGTAGGTCTTCAGCCACTTCTAACCCATTGTGGTTTTGTTAAATTTCAAGGCAGTATCCAGGTTACTGGCAAAACTGAAAGTGCCAATGATCTCTAGATCTGTTGTTTTTCCTATAAATTTTGAAGAATTTTGTGATTGCAATTATTTGATGCAATTACATTAGAGATGTGAGATATTTACGAATACATTCAGAATGGGAACTCAAGCATGTTGGAGGACAGCTTAAGGTTACTGTGGAAGTAATCTTCATCCATTTATGTCTTGCAGTTTGCTCAAGTTAACCCACTTTTCTTGCAGTATCCAAGGTACTTGTCCAATTGCTACAGGCAACTAGAAGTCTAAATCAGCTAAATATTTAATTATTTAATTTTTAGCAAATTGGTAACTACATTAATCAGCCTTGACTCTTTTCTTTCAGGGTTATTTTTTCAGCTCAGGTTATTACCTTTAGGAGGAGTTAGAATGAGCAAACTAGTTGGACAGCTGAAACATTACAGTTCAGCACCAACAGAATTGTTCTAATCAAATTGCCCACTCAATCCAAATTCTTTGCTACTTTACTGAGGTATAGCATAGCATAGAAAAAGTGCTCCCCAGTCTAGAAAACAGACAAAACTGATTCTGCTCAAAAGAGAAGCAGATACTGTAATAGAACTCACTTTTTTCCAAGTGAAGGATATCAGGGAGAACATTCACTATTTCTGCCAATGCAAAAGGAAAATCTGGTCTTTAAAGCAAATCTGACAGGGATAATGCAGTATAAACTACTTCAGTTTCGAGACCATTGCAATTTCCCAGCTAATGTGTGTACAGATTGCTTATGAGGCACTCCTGTGAAATGCATTTGCCTGAACATCAGGTTAGACTGCAGTGTATTAAAGGGCACACAGAAAGGAATCCTTAATAAGTCATCCACCTGACACCCTCTGTTTCAGCAAAAGGGTTGCAGAAGCTGGTAGTGAAGATTGGCATCTTCTGGTGACCAAAACATCTCATGAGTGCCCAGCACTTCTGGGGTAGTTCAGCTTTCCAGCCACACAGCTCCTTTCCGCTGGCACATGCTGTCCTCATTAAGGAATCTTTTTGCAGACTACCACTCTTTGTGAATTTTGCCAACGGCAGTACAACAGGGGCTTCTCATGGAACACAGTATGGTGTCTTATGAAGGCTTCTTTATTTTTGCAGGCTAGTGAGTCTTTCACTTTCATGATCTTATAAGGGTACTTCAAAATATGAACAAGAAAAGAACAGAAGAGGAAGAATGTACTTTTTGCTATCACAATGCTAGTCAGAGTCTTTAATGATTTACACCAAGGAGCTTGTATTTTCATTATCTTCCTTTAATGAAAAACTACAGGAAACAAAATTAACAACACCAGGCAAAAGGTCATTGTCAAATTGGCCTGAAATCTAATAATGAAGACTGACTACAAGTTCACATTAAATAGCAATGGCTTGATTTCTTTTGCATTAGTGAAATGTTCTGTGGGTAGGTGGCTTGCCCCTCTGAAATACTTTTGGAAAGAAGAGCAGATGGGCTGTGATGTCCCCTCCTAAAAAGAGACAGGTGTTCAATGACAGGTAGGAAAAGCTGAGCAAATTTATTACTCCAGAAGCAAATCTGGAGTTGGGCTATTTCATTACAAGCAAACCAGGAAGAAGAGAACATGTTGTTTGATGACCTGCTGTATTTAGCTTTTTTCTAAGACTGAAAAATAGAAGTTCTTATGCCTGTTCTGTTGTTATGCCTGGTGCTCATCTATTGACCTGGTCCAGGTCCAAGTTGTTGTTATTAAATCATAACTGCAACAATGATTCTCCCCTGTAAGCAATCCGAAAATTAGAATAAAAATAGATTTTCTTTTCAGTAGCTGAGCTAAATTAAAGGGAGACTTATTCAGCACAGTGAGAAGCATGGCAGTAAATTATTCCACTCTCATATTTATCTGTCCAAATAATCAGTGTCTTGTATGAGCGAAATTGAAAGGAAATTCTGGTGCAGTCACTGTCCATCACTGCAGATCAAGTGCTGAGCTGTCAGCTGCACTGTGGGGATGGAAAAATGAGAGCAAACTCTTCCTCTGACCTCTATAATGGCTGTGAATATACTAATGTTAGGTGCAGATTTGCAGTGTTTGATGGGGACTTGTATCTGTTCATTCACTTGGTAAAATCAGCACCAATGCTGGCACTTTTTGGGCAAGGAAAACAAGGCAGGAGAGCAGGAGGCTGGATCTCTGAATTTTCCTCAGGTACTTCAGAAGTCACAGTGTGAGACCTGGCCTTGTGTATTTGCCACCCTACCTGTGCTAGTAAGAGATAAAAGAAGACTTGATTTGCTTACCCATTTTTACCATCATGACTGCAGCAAAACTACTACTATTACTTTGATGCATAAATGCAATCTCTCACCCACACCCAGAGCTCATTTCTACAGACCACATTTGTAAAATAATTTTCTCAAGTGTTTTCTGAGGCCTGGAATCATTGCCAGGAAAATAGTAGCAAATTATAATAATGAAAACTAGTGATGAAACTCCTAGGCCCAATTTATGTAGAAGAGAACTCTATCACTTTTTAGTATTCGCATGAAAACAGATCATGAAAGTATAAAAGGATTTTTTGTTTTGAATTTTGGAAGCACTGAGGAGCACAACAGAAATGAGGTCCTTACCATACCAATCAACAAAATACAATCTCCAGAGCTGCCCCTGTGTTTGGAGAAAAGTGAAATCAGAAACAAAACACTCATACCTCAATTTTGCTAAAGAACACGGACACAGGGCTATTAATTGGCTTGCCCAGTGTCATGCAGGATTTGTGTGACTGATCAAAGAACAGAAATCAGGTCTCCTGAGTCCTGTTCTTCTGCCTCAACCGCAAGATAATCCTTCATTTCAAATGCCTGCCAATCAGCTCTCCTGGATATAATGCTGGCTGAAGTGTTACCATTGCAGTTATGTAAATGAAACTAGTCAAAGTTCATCAAAGCTGGACAGACAAAGGAAACTCCCATTACTCAGCCTCAGGACTTCAGGTACTGCTTTTTTAGGGTTTAGAACAAAATTAAATGGGACAAACTCTATGAAACTAGAAAATTGAATAAATCCCCCTTACAAAACAGGGCAGTCTGAATAAAACATGGCCCTGAGCAAGGGGATTGCCTACTTTTATCTTACTCCTTCAGGAATAATTTCATTTTCAACAGCAACTGGAGATTTCTTTGATTGGGTTTTTGCTAAGCGCACGGTCAAGAGGTCCAGATTTGCTCTCCTTACTGTGGTACAGCTGTTCCCTGTGCCAGGAACCTGGACATGCTGTAGGGAAGGGCTCTCCATGCTGCCATCTAGCATGCCAATTTCTTTATTTTGTTATGCTCAGCAATGGCACATGTGTGTCATGGTCTGTGCAACAGGGCAAGGGAGGAAAACTGCCCATGAAAAGGTACAGACTGTGCTTTCTCACACGATTTCCTCCGTGTAGAGACCTGAAAACTCAATTAGGGGAGAAACACAAGAGTTTTGCATGTTAAAAAGGGGTCCACAGAGCTGAAAAGATGCACTGACTTGGCAACTGCCTGTAGTGTGAGCCAGCCCCTGTGTAGTGAGAGCTGAGAGTCCCTTCCCTGCACGGAAAACCTCAGTTAATCATTCCCTGGAAGTAAGGTGTGCAGCCATGGCCTGAGCAATACAATGCAACTCTTTAAGGAGATAGTAGCGAGTTAGAAAATTAAACGTAGAACTTTAAAAAAGAAACCTTTCAACTATTTGTGTTAGAGTTTTACCCTTAAAAATGAGGCCTAAGACCTGAGGCTTCAAAAATCCAGCCTCAAAGCTCAAATCCTCAAAGGTCTTTAGGCAGCCAATTCTCAGTGGCATAAATTGCTTTTGAAAAGATATTTTATGCATCTAGCACACACAAGTATTTTTTTAAAAGAGCTTGCAAAGACAGCATTGCTGTTGTTGATGATGGAGCTTCTGCATGTTTTCAAAGAAATTACCTATCTGAATGAGGAAATAATGTGTTTGCTAAAAACCGAAATCCCAAACCCTAATGTTTTGTCTTATTTATTTATGTATTTATTTATGTTAATTATTGAAAAGTGGATTTCAGTCCAGGCCTACGGTATTTATCTGATTACACACATAGCTGTAGGATGCTGTAGACAAATTATAGGCTTTGGTCTGCTCACCCAGGAGTAGTTATGATAAATTTGGCTGGCTTACCTGGAAACATTTCATTTGAATTTTGGACTCCTTTCAGACAGCTGCATGATTTTCCTCCTCTGGGTACTATTCACTAATAGGTAGCTTTGAACTGCAAATTAAAATTTTGCTTTCTGTGACCAAAGTTAATTTTTGAACTGTTTCTTCTTACCCAAAAATCTCCTCCTCTGAGAGGTAAATTGCATTTCATGTTAAAAAGAGAGAACAAGAATCAATTTGCACCAGCTCAGTGACTACAAAAGTGTGATGTGTCATGAGAGCTGGCAGCACTGCAGCTGCCTGGACTTCCCTTGCTAAAGCTGCTGCACAGAGTGAGTCACTGAAGATACAGCAATATCTGGTCCATAGTGCTCCCGCTCCTCAAGCAGGGCATGCTGCTGGTGTTCAGGAGCTGTGCACAGCACTGTCACAGGAGTTGTCCACGGGAGTTGCCCACTGGTGGTGTCACAGCATCTCAGCCCTTTTCCCTGCAGCACTGGAAGCATGACTGCTTTAGTCTGGAGCAACTGATGCTGAGCAAATTCATTGTCTGTGCTCGTGTGCCCATGTGCTCAGCACAACACACTATGGGGAAACGCTGTGTGCCCCTGCAGCTAATTCTATTGCTAGGGTGCCTGGGAGGGCAGTGAGCTGTACACTGGTGGTTTTGCTTTCGTGGAAAAAACCATGATGTATTTTCCTTACTAGATCAAGCCAACCTGTAAAGCCTGGAAAGTTCAGTGAGGCATTACGGACACTGCTTGTACTATTGTTCCTTGATTCGTGATCCCTAAACCAGGAACAGAGTTTGGCATGCTGAAGTCTTGATCCCAGCTGCTCTATCTAGCAGGAATTAGTGCTCTTTCACTGATCTGGCCCTTGATTCTGTTAGGCACTGGAGCTAATAGAAATCTTCTCACTGCACTGACTTTTGTCTTTTCTAACTATATCGTACTAGAATTTGTAATGAGAAAAAGTGTGTATTATTAGTAACATCTGCATTTTCTTTAGTACCAAATACTCAATATTATTTGATAGTCAAATATATGCCTCTCACTTCATTAAAAGGGTAATTTGTTCATCTTAGAGCTAACTTTCAAGAGTGGGTTGTGATATTTTTAGCTCCAGACAGTGTGTTTTCTCATTGCTGTATCATATTACCTCCTTGTACACCTTAGCTGCAAATGTCAGAAGTGAAGGATTAATTCTAATTGATAAGAGAGTTTCTTTAATATAACTTCATTTGTTGAATAATTTATTATCTGAACCAATGCTTTGTCTTAAGAAACAGATTACATACACAAGGCAGTAAAAAATTTTTCAAATGGTAGAGTCTTTGCCTCATCATGCATCAAAAGATAAGGTTTGTTTCTCAGGTAAAGTGAATCAAAGAACCCTACAAACTTTCTATTTCTGCCCCTTATAGATGGCTTAAATTCATGCTAGAATTTTAATGCTGCATGGAGCATTTTACTAATTGATATTGTCATTTTGAAAATCTCATTGATAATGAGCTTGTTCAGGTCATGCTGGTATTTCACTCCTTGCCCTAATTGCACTGTTTCCCCAGAGTGGCAAGACTAGGCTAGTGATAATTGTTCCTCTTTTGTCTTCATACTTTACCTACAGGCACCAACCTACACCTGAGCTGAAAAACCTCTTGAATCTCTGGTTTCTTCATTTTTCTGTGTCATATTTCTGAATTAAAAACAAAATTAAGGACCCTTTAGAGCGAATTATTATACAATAAAATATACTGATGAGTATCATCTAGGCTTAAAAAGCTTCAATCAGACCTATTTACATGCCTTCCCTTCCTATCCCACCCTCAAAAAGACTATATAATTCCTAGTCAAAGGCTCCAGTAATGAAGATCCATCATATCTATTTCTGTGGTCCATTTTCTTAGTGACATAGAATAGTTCCTAATTTGCCTCTGAATCTTCTTCGTTGCAATTGAGACATCTGAACAGACAAGTTGTTCCCTTCCCTTTGCAATTGTCTTGTCTGTATTCTAAGGCTTCTTTTGAGATAAACAAAATCATCTCAATCACTATTCACTGGTGATGATTCTTAGTTTTCTGGTATTAAGGTGTTCTTTCTCAAGCTCTCCAGGTGCTCCAGGTCATTCTCCAAATATTTGGTATAAAACTGGACATTCCACTCCAGTTGAGATCTTACCAACACAGTATCTTCCAGGTTTTTCTCCTCTTTTTATAATTCAAGGATTTTTTTTTACTTTCCAATAGCATTGTCCTGTGCAAACATTTTAATCCATTGTAATTATTAGAAATTTTTCTAGGTCTTGCTGTCCAGCTGAATCTGTACTCATCTGCCCAGTTGACTGTGATTGCCTGGGTGTAGTTCACTGCACTCACCCCTGCTGAGAACCATTTTGATGTTTGTCCAGAAAGCTTTTTCAATTTATCAAGAGTATTTTGTATTCTAACCATATTCAGCCATCAAAAATTTGCCAAATATTTATTCACCCGACTTAAGCTCCCCTTAACAACTCAAACACCTGTTTAAAAGTATCTCTGTATTAAAAATTAAAAAGTATCTACAAGGTTACATTATCAGAATGCTGGAAATATGAAGTAACATAATTATATATTGTGCTTCCTTTTGCCTTGGTGATTTTTCTCAGTTCCATTGCCAGAATCATCCCTTGGGAAGGACAGTCAGAAAGCATTTCCTAAAGCCACGCTGATTGACCCTTATACTTAAAGGCTGCTTTACCCCAGCTTCTGCTGCCCTCAGAACTGCCCCAGGACTTAGCTATGAGTGGGCATCTCCAGAGTGGTTGTGGGTGAGACAGCAGTGGGGAAGGACACGGATAAGATTTGCCTTCAGAAATATTCTCTAGATGGTGCCACGCTTTTTGCAAGGGTAAAACCACATGGAGATTCCAAGACTCTGTGCTGTAGTGCAGGTGCAGGGCACAGCAAGCTGCCATGATGAATTGAACTTTTGCCACCTCTGAGCTACAGCGCAGCTTTCTGTGTGAACGTACCCCCAGTTTATGGGCTTGAGGATCAAAACAGACCACTTGCCACTTGGCTAGGGTATCCTCTTCCTTACAGTGTCCCTGGAGACATTTCACTGACTCCAGTGGTATTATTAGTTTTCCTTAGACGACTCATCTATTCTTTATACCTGAGATCCTGGCAAGACTCTTACTTAGCAGCTATATGGTTGCTGGGGGAGAGCAAGTCAGCCCTATCCCTGCCATGGGTTATGGGCCATATGCTCCATCAGCTAATGCCAACTGCAGTACTCCTCTCTCTTTTTCTTACCTCTTTGCCATCTTTCTCCCTATTTTCTCCTTTTTTTAAAAATTTTTTAAAAATTCCTCTCCCAAAGACAGCAAAGGTAAAAAGTCTAAATTATGAGAAGCCACAAGCGTTTCTGGGTAAGAGCTCAGGCTTGTCTCCCTTTCCACACAGCTGTTCAGCAGGAAGTTTAGATTACAGCTATTTATGTCAATTTTGTCTTCTTGCTATAGACTGTTGAATTTGCCTAAAAGGTACCATAAGTAAAGCACAGGTAGAGCTTTATGAATGATCAGAAATTCCTCTTAAATATTGCACAGCTTCCTCGTTCCCTGTCTTCTCTCTCTGTGAAAACAAGCTGTGTTTATGAGCCATTCACCCAAACATTTTTCCTTTTTGCATTCATGGCATAGAGGATCCTGGGCAGAGTGAGTGCTCCCACAGCTACTGTGCAAACAGCAGCTAAGACTCCAGTCCGCCAGGATGGGGGTATATTGCAGCTTTGAAGCTGCTTGATGGGTTGGTTTGTATATTCACATTTTTATATGCATATTTATTGCCTAGAAGCTTATGTAGTCATTTCTTTGAGGAATCTGGAAGATAAATGTTAAAATGGCACAATCTCAGTGTGTCCCCATGGCAACCCTTACACGTGATAAGTTCAAAGTCAGTGGATCAGAGATGTTACTCTGGAAAAACACCAGATGTGGCAGACAGGACTTTGACCCAGGGAAGAGGCTCTCCTCTTTACAGACAGATGCTGGTCCTACTCATGCTGTAGCTAATGCTAAGAAAGTGTTTACAGACCTTTCAAAGTTGATTTCCCACCTGAAGATGTTCTAATTTGCACCCTGATCCAGCAGCTCCTCTAGACTTTGAGCAGCAAAAGACTGCCTTGTCTCCTGTTTCTGACAAGTTCTCCTGGCCTGGTTTGACTCCCATGGAGTGCCTATGCCTATAAGCACTGCATATGACTCCTCAATTCCCTGCTTTCTGTAGTATTTCTGAAGCTTATTTTGTGCTGGTCTCCGCAATGGAGCAAAGTAGCTGGGGAGCAGTGGGAAGTGCTATGTGCTATCACTGGTAGTGACTGAACTTCTAGTAATCAAATATGTACTGAACTCCCTTATTAATACAGGACCACTCTCTTCTGTCTCCAAATTCTTCTGCTGTCAGCTGGATCAGAACAGATGCCCAGTACCATCTGTTGAATACAGAGGTTTCTTGCCAACATTGTACAAAGTGTCTGTGTTGTGTTAAATGCCCCGGCTTTGGAAAGGATAGCATGAAAGAGTAGGGAGCCAAAGGAAATTACACATTACAGACATACTCTGTATTCTCCTGCTGTCCTTGCCATTGCAACAGCTGTAGCCAGCAGCAGTACCTGTGCTGGAGCAGTTTGAAATGTGAACGTGTGGGCGTCTGGTGCTGTTTCCCTGCAGGTCCTAAAGAAATTGTCCTCATCCTCAGGAGGTGAGCAGAGGGCAGAGTGCATGAAGAGAGCTGCACTGGAAAGGGCTTAAATAGGGAACCTGTACAAGGCTGACTTCACTGTTGGATTGTTTGATCTAATTGGAACTGGCGTTTTTGTCAAAATATCTTAAAGTTAACAGTACCTGGAGTCCTCTTGTTAGGTACCTAAAAAACCTGGGGAGCAAATATATAAATAACAGCAAGACCAAGGAACACTTTAACATACATAAGAAATTTGGTCCAATCAAACCCTCAATATGAATTCAAATAGAATTAATGGCAAAACAGCACAATAGCCCATCACAAGCAAAGGACAATTGCAACTGCTGTGAAACAAAATAAAACAAGATGGTCAAGCCTCAGAGTCAAACAGACACCATCCAACTCTAGTTCTAGATAAAAACTGGGTATTTATGAAATTCATAGCCTTCTTCCTCTTTCCTGAAGATCTCCTTTGATGTTGAAAGCTAATTTTGTTTGCTGTGAACCATATCTTTTGTTACACTTAGGTATCTGCTTATAGGGAGCAGCTGTTCCATATCCTGGGGTGTTGAGCTAACCAGATGAAGCAGTTAAGCAGGCCTTTATAAAATGATGAGATGTCACAGGAAGTCACTGCTCACCAGGCATCCTGGCAGCAATGAAGCTGTGGCTCTGGGGAGGGTTCTCTAAGGCAGGTGGCAAAGTTTTGGGAGTTGCTCTCTGAAATGGTTCTGTGAGGAGGAAAAAAAAAAACAGATATGAAAAACAAAATAGAGGATTCAGAGGAAATGAAAGCAGTGATATTTAGCACAAACTCCTTTGGGAAGGCAGAATCAGGGATCTCAGAACATGGTGATTGATTCTGTCTTGCTACTGCCACTTTCATGGAAATAGTGCCCTCAGTGCAATCTTTGTCAATAGAGGAGGGCACCAAAGGAATTACTTGACTAGCATAATCTATTTATCTTTGCCATGAAAAAAAGAGAGCTAGATCCAAAATATTGTCCACAGCCTCAGGCAAAAGTATGACAAAAATACGTGTGCAATTATGTTCCTCACTTTGGGCTTTGCTATTATCAGAAGGCATACAACTGCCTCTCCCTGCCCACAAGCTCTTTCTGAGATGAAGATAGAGAATATGTATCACCAGCACTCATAGTTAATAGTCTTACCTCTTTTTCATACATAAATACTGTCCAAACAATATCTAATTCCTAGTTATTAAATAATAAGATATTAATATTTTCATTTTGATGATAGACCAGAGGAACAATTTCTTTCTTAATGTCATGTATTGAGTCATTTTCTTGGCAATGCTCAGGCATGGCTGGCTGGAAAGGGGGTTAAGCACCGGATTGTGCCATGAACTAAACAACCTGCTCCTAGTCTTCCTGAGTCTTCCTTAGTCTTCCTGTACAGCAGCAGAGAGAACATATGTTTCTTCCGAAAATGGGAAGAACAGAAGTGAATCAGGCCTGGCCTCCACTCTCCAAAATACTGGCTACCATCTGGCCTAACGAGATCAGACCACTGTGATGATACAGTCCAGTTAAGAACAAAGAAGCAGTGGAGGAACTGCCCATAATCCTGGCTAACAGAGTCTTTCAGTCTCATTTTGGGTACATTTTCTTGTTCTTGAGCCCTACTTGATTCATAAGGTAAGCCCCTAAGCAAATTGACCTAAAAAAAGCAGGCTTGTACTGGTAGGGCTGTAATAGGACAGATGTGTACCATCTGGGGGCTCCTAGGTTAGATGATTAGTGTTAACTCATTAAATTAGGATATTACCACAGAAATAGGTGCCTGTTTTTTTTGATGGATAGTGTAAAAAGACTAGGCACCTCCACAGAAGCCATTCAATGCTCCCAGGAGTGAAGAATAAGATGCTTGGTTTGCCAAAGAGAAACAGCAGGACAGGTGTGTATCTTAATGGGCATCTAAATCAGGGTTTTTCATTAAACATGTCCATCCTAAAATCCATCCTTTCAGTACTTAGTGTGTGCCAGAGGGTGGCTGTTTGCTGGAGGGGAGAGGACAGCAATAACTTGCAGAGCTCACCTGGGAAGTGTGGGTTCTTCTCAGCCTGAGGGCTTCAGTGCAACTGCTCCCTTTTCTAAAAAAAGCTGAGTCTTTCCCACAAGGCTGAAATAGAGTTTCTTGCCATTTCTGTGAAGATTGGCCACTGTTCAGGAAGGCAAAATGAAGCACTGAGGAAAGTCCTACAGCAGCACAGGGCCAGGCAGGGGACCAGCTAGAGAACAGCAAGGAGAATATCATTATAATGGTAATTTTCTTGACCTACTTAATTCAACTTTGGCACTTTGAAAGCAGGATCCCTAGCAACAGCATTACAGTCCTGAGGATTCCTGATAGGGGCTTGGTGTTTGGTTGTTTTCAGCTGCTGTTCCACATCCTGAGCAAGGCAACTTGCCAGCAGCTTAACAAGCATATTGCCAAAGAACCTGTCTCTCTTTCCCATGCTCTCTCACCCGTTCATTACTTTATATTGTTACAGTAGCCATGGTTGGGATAAAAAATCAAACAAAACTTTATGCTAGGTGAAAAAAAAATGGTGAGGAGAAGAATGCTGTAGGCTACTTGTGCTGATATGAGGGTTGCTCTATGTATCTGAGCTCATGATCCTATGGTTAGGTACAAATAATGAGTCAGAGCTGAATGCTTCCCATAGAAGCATTACATTTTCAACAACACACTGCTGGGGGGGGGTTTATGAAGTTAAAAGCACACACAGACATACACTGGTGAATAGACACTCTTGGGGGAATAGGGAGGGACCTAAAGCCATTTCATGTGTTTGAGTCTGTTTAGGTAATGGCATTTGCCTACCAAAAAACTTCGTAAATACTACTTGGATTTCCTTTATTCAGACATTTGCCTCCTTGTTTCTTTTTAAGTTTCTAGGAACTCAGAGACAAAATAAAACATTACCAAACCTTTTACCATTAGGGTTCTGCTGGCCATCATATTGCTCATGTAACCAGACGTGGTGTCTATATTGTATAGGTCATATGAAATAAGTTAGTGTCCTCAGTCCAGCCTGTAATAGACTGGAGTGATGTTGAAATAGGTACAGACATCCTTGTTACCATCAGGTTTGACAATACCTCAAAACCCTGGTAATTCAGATACAGAAAAAAGCTGTCATCCTCATCTACTCTCTCCCACTTCTCCATGGCCTTTCCTTCCTCCTCTAGGCAGAAGCCCAGAGCAGGATTTGTATCTCTCATCCATGCTGCAGTCTCTAATGGGTCTCTGCAAGCAGCACCAGAAGCATCTCAGGCCCTGAGGGATGTTAACTCTTAAAAGAACAGGCCCCAGACCATCCCTCTTTTAATAAACCCAAGCAGTTTCCAAAATTTTCCTTTCTGTTAAACTGTTCCTTTGAAGCCATTAATCTAACAACCTTTTAGTACCAGAAGTGCATTTCAGCTCTATTTTCAGTCGTCCTGGCTGTAATAGTTGCCAGGTCCAGAGCCAGTCTCCGAAAGGAGAGGGTTTCAAAGACTGCCTTGTTCTTCCTGAGATGTAATCCATTTTGTTACAGCTGGCCAGCAGCCTGAGGTATGTATTGTTGCTGTTGGAGATAAACACATTGTAGGTGGAAAAAAAGACAAGCAGTATTACCTGCTATTAACAGCACAATGTAAAATGTGAATCTCATAGCACCTAAGGAAACGGAATCCCAAAATATCCATGTTTTATGGTCCTACATGTCATAATCCTGCCCATACCTTCGACTTGAAGGGGTGAACTGAGACTTTGGAATAAAAGGTTCAAATGGGAGCACCGAAATTTTCTTCTCCAGAATCGCACAGAATAACACAGTTGGAAGGAACCAACATGGACCATTGAGTCCAGCATCTGTCCATACAGAACTAAAACAGTTTGTATGGTTCATGTGGGTTTTTTGAGTAGTTAATAATTTGTTTACATTGATCCAGGTCAGATGCCAGGGGCTGTGGGCTCGATGCTTTCTGAGCTGTTCCAGACCTGGGGCCGCTGAGCACCCAGCTGGGACACAGCAGAGCACGCTATCACACACTGCTGGCTCTTTATGAGACACTATGCTGCCTCCTGGGTTAGCATCCAGCTTGATTTGCTAATCCTCTGAGCCAAAGGAAGGAAAGGAAACATTGCCTGAGGCATGCAAGCAGAGGCAGCTGTGTGTGAATGAAGACAGAGAGGTGGAGCTGGCAGCCGAGGGGTGTCACAGAGGCAGAGCAGCCCCGTGGTCACCCAGAGCTGGGGCTGGAGGCACACACAGCCTGCTAGGGTGCCAGCAGTAGTTACAAGCTGCAGGCCAAACAGCAGACTGAGGGGGTTACATCATTCTATTGCTTTTGCCCAGACTGCCTTTGGAGGCTGTTTTAGAGACAGGTGGCATTTCATCCTTGCTGTGATCTATCAAAGTCACCCATCAAAACTCTGGCTACAGGGAAATTAAGGAATGAAACATCATGAAGGGGAGCCAGGATTTCATCCATGGCTACCAGGATACCATACTCCCTGCTTGCAGCAGCACTGTGGCATTTCTTCCTGAATGCTGTGAGTGTGCTTGAAGGAATCCCCGAAAAGAGGGGCAGAGGATGCTTACCTGCTTGTCTGGATGTCCTGGTCTCACCACACAGCTGTTAAGACCCTGATGTTCCAGCAGAGCCTTAACAGGGACTGAAGCCACCCCTCTGAGTATAGGTATTTACAGAAAACCCCCCTGTTCAAAACATACAGTAAATAGTATATATATTGAGTTATTCTCTCTATATGCGTATATGTAACAGGGATCTTGACCTATTAAGTGGGACAGGTCTCAGCTACCTGTTGGTATAAAGGATCTGGATGTGTGCTACTATCACTTTTCTTTGTCTGCTTTATATGGCTTGTAGGTGTACAAAGCTTTGGCTGGCTTTGCTTGTGCATAAGGAAAACTTTTGCCTTTTTTTTTCCTAAATAAGAAGAAAGGAATCATAGCATTTTATTTTTTTTAACACATAAACAGCTTCTTTGAATCTGTATTTTACCTTCATGAATTCCCTTCTTTCAACTGCAGCACTGAAAATGCTTTGTTATAAATCATGCAACAGTGGGTGTATTTTATTTGGACTGATACAGATTGTGCTGCTTTATGCTACTACTACACCACGAGCTGTGCATTTTTGCATGTCCTGAGGTATTTTACCTAGTTTTAGAAGTTCACAGCAGAACCTTGGTTGATTAGAAAGTATAGAGAATTGCAATATTATGAAAAATTACCTGAGGTTTTTGCTGAGCTCATAGGTCTGTGAGCATTAATATACTCATCACTATTCATAAAAAGTGAGAGACTGCATGCTACTTTTCAAGGATTTAGTTGGCATTACAGACCTACTGCTGGTGGCAGGTGTCTTGATGAAATGGGGTGTTTCTGGGGATATCTGCTGAAAGTGAGAAAACTTCCCAGGAATCATTGTCATCCCATTTCCAGTAGGGCTAAAAAGAAGTTATCTGCAGGTACAAGAAAATTTTACATGTATTTTCTAGTGATGCATTTAAACTAGAATGTTAAATTTGAGCCTAGTTTCTGTTAGAGTGACTTTGGAGTTTCTGATGCCTGCCACTGAGGTGCTGAAAGCTGAGAGGTGTTTTGATGCATGAGCTTGGGTCTGGACAAGTCCACATACAAAAATATGTGGAAGTCATAATGTGCAGATGATCCTTATCTCCTCTTATCAGACCTTCTGAAGGGATGGTTTCCCAATGTTTCGCTTCAATCAATGCTAGTTTTCTTTGTTGTCTCTTTCTTTCTTTCATCTCCTTGTGAACACTACTTCTTCAACTGTTTACCCAGGGTTGTTTGTTGCTTTGAAAGTACATGTAAAACTAAAAGTTGCCTGAGGTCATCCGGTTTGGATGTAGACCTCCTTGGTATTCTTTGACCCTGAAGTGTGGCATAACCAAATACAAAATTAGGCATGACTTGCACTCCCTCCTCTGCTGGCAGAAAGGCTGCATGAACATGATGATATGAATTGGCTGGATCAGACAAGAGTAAGAAACAAATACAGAATAATGACTCCACATACAAGGTCTTGTTGGCAGGGAGATTCAGTTTGTGGTGAATCTTTGGGGAAGCATGAATATTGCCAATAAACAAATGGGAGTCATAGTTTCTAAGGTTAGGCAGAGGAGGAAGGAAAGTTCTGTTAGCCATATCCACATTCAATTAGTGGTTATAAAAGTGACATTTGCTCAGTGTATTCTTCTTAGGACCAGTGCTGAAAATACACCTCACCTATTAGCATATCTGACAAGCCGCAGTGTTTAGCCCACTTTCTCAACATCTTGCCCAGCAGAATAGGCGACTCTGTTTACTGTGATATGTTTCAGCATGATTTTATACCATTACTGAGAAAATGGTCATATTTCAAACAGTGAAATTTCAGAATATTTCAGAATATGCAGAGCACTGCCTGTCATGATAGCCATGGATGGATGGTTCACTCCTCAACTAGTGTAGGATGGCACCGCTTGTGCCACAGCTATGAAGTAACTTGTGATGGGTAGAAAGGAAAAGTTCTCTTCCTATTTGGCCTTATTCATAAGAAAGAGATATAATCAAATAAGAAATCACTTTTGTTCTTTAGATAGCTACATAAACAGCTAAAAGGACCTCTTTTTGAAGGAGTTCTGAAGTTCTCATTGAAGTTCTGATTTACTCAAGCTTTCCTGGAAAATACACTTCATTATTGCAGAATTTTTTGCGTTTATCCAGAGGAGAAACAAAAACATTATTGAGTTCTTTGGAAAAGTGTGGCTGAGTTTTGAACCAGATAGAAGGGGTAAATTGCTGAACAGAATGGTGATATGATATGAAGGCACTGGGAGAATATAAAGTTGCTGTGTCATGACTGCAGCAACAAAAGTATTTTAAGGGGTTGATTTCTGCTAATTGCCTTGAGCCCTTTGCTCGGATCTGGTGTCCCTTACCACTGTTCCAACAAGATCTTTCCTATTTTGGATTGTGTTCTGTAGGGAGAGATTAGTGTCTTCATGTTATTTGGAAAGCACCCGGGCTGGGACTGGGCAGCCAATAATGAGTAAATAACTCATGTATTTTGAGAGCCTGTAACAGTAGCTTTGTGGAAAATGGCAAGTCTGTCTGGCTTGCTCTGCTGTGTGTGTGTCCTGAGAGAGTGTCTGTACACAGCACGTGTCTCTCTGGCTGATGTGACCACCAGTGACTGTGCAGATTGTGCAGAGGGGACTCTACAAAACCAGAAGTGAACTGCTGGGAAATAAGTGAGCATTTCACACAAAGCAGATCTGAGAGGACCTTGTGGCCTCTGCAGCCACCAAAGCTGGTGTGTTGTGCTTCTCTGTGCCCATTCTCAGCACTGGCCACAATAGCACAATGGCATCCTGACTTGTTGGGTCAGGATGAGCTGCTCTCATCCATGACAAGGATTATAAACATGCTGTTTCTTCCTGCCTTCCTCCCTGTCATGTCTGGACAATTGGTCTTCCAGACTTCTCTCAGGGGCTCCTTTTGTGTCCCATTTCCTATTCCTTTCACTCAGGAAACCCTGATTCACCACCCATACAGCCAACCCGAGGAAGGACACTAAGATGAAAGTATGATACCACCAACTAAGCCAAAAATCTCCTGACATAGTTTATCTAACAGAACGGTGTGTGCCTTCAACCTCCTGCTACCAAAGCCATAATTTCTTTACTTTCAGCAACGTGAGGATGCTAAAGCCAAGTGTATAAACTGAGTCACTTCATTACCATCACCTTCAAAAATTCAAAGGTATGGGAAGGCAGTGCTACCAGTTCCAGCACTATACCTGGGGCAGGCAGAAGATATTTTTCTTGTACTGGGCTGTAAAATAGTTTTTCCTTGGTTCAAACTGGTAAGGTTATCCTATTTTTTTAAAATTTATTTGGAATTTAAAATAATTCTTTACAATTCGAGAAAAAAAAAGTCACACACCCCAAATCCCTTGCTGTAGTAGTTCAGCATGTATATTAAAAATTTTTTACAGAGGGCTAGAAGGTTAGGAATGGGAATAATTCTTCTAGGATTGGCTATGGGAAATGGGAAAGTGTGTCATTGCCTGATGTGCTTAAAATAAGGCTGACTGCCCAGTACCAAGCACTGGAATGGATGGCTGAAGAGCAGCCCCTGTCACCAGAGGGAAACCCGCTGTCACCAGAGGGAAGCAGACTTTCTGATTTGTTGGCTCTTCTGCATCTCCTGCACCTTAAAATCCATGAAAAATATTTATGTATAACATGGTTTAACTGGGATGCATTTTGCTTCTAACACATTGCCTACATTGCCCTGATCCCTTAATTCCACTTTGGTTACTTAGGCGAAGGCTCCTAATTTCAGGGGCTGACAAGCCCCCTAATCCAAAGGGCACACTGCTGCTTACACATTTGTAGTCATGATCTGGCCACACAACCTTAGATTTTTCTCTGGTCTGCTACACAAGTACGGCCTGCTGGCCAGTTGCTGTTAGCATTTAATATTAACACTGCAGTGAGGGTGCACTTTCCCAGAGCCCATCTTTGCTAAATAATGAGTTACAGGAACTAAAGCCACCTCTGGTCCTTTAATCCTTGTACTCTGCTTCTCTCACATCCTCTGCGGATGTTCTTCTTTTACCTTCACCAGAGAAATCTGCAAATAAAAACTGTTTTTTCAGCCACCTTGAATATTCAGTTATCTTTTGGTGTATTAATGCTGGTTCTTACAGAAGTCTTGCTGAAGTTTTAGAAAAATCTTCCTTTTTCTTTTGAACTTCTTGATGCTTTATCTGAACCATTACAATGAAAGCGGGGTTTGATCTGTGCCACAATATTTAAATAGAAACTCACTGCACGGTATTGTTTTGGTTCACTACGTGCAACAACAAAAAATTATTCTGGCAATGCCTACACCGAGGAATTTTCAGGATGAGACAAAAATTAATTACTGTAAGTAATGCAGCCACTGTACAGATCTCTTTTATAAAAAGAAGAAATAACCATCAGATTAAGACACTGAGCTCACCTACAGTTATTGCAGTCAGAGAATTCAATTCAACAGAGATATTTCTCATGCAACACAACATATGTTTTCTG
The DNA here is from genome assembly GCF_028551555.1 of Melozone crissalis. Taxonomy (NCBI): domain Eukaryota; kingdom Metazoa; phylum Chordata; class Aves; order Passeriformes; family Passerellidae; genus Melozone; species Melozone crissalis. The sequence goes on from NW_026535794.1 coordinate 39,983,558, forward strand.
AAAATATAAATCACAACAAATGAACTGGGAAAAGCATGGCACTGACACACATAAAATTACAGAACAAAAGAAATCTCTATTGGTTTTCTTTGTTTGTTTACAAAAAGCTGAAAGGTAAAGATTTGTTTACCTTTTCTTTGTTAGCAAGATTAATCTGTCAGCTCTTTACACTCAGGGCTGTTTCACGTGTGTGGTCATGGCTAACTAACATTTTAGGCACACTATTATTTCTTATAAGTACTTTTTAGGGACCTATGGTTGCACTCAGGTAAGATCAACACACAAAGAACTCAGCAGTGATTGACTTGAAAGGTCAATACCTGTGGGGGCAACCTCAAAACCAAAATGTTCCCATCAGAAGCTGATTTGGAGGCTTGGAGGGGGATTTTGTAGCTGCTGAAGAAGTCTTGCAGCGTAAGTTTTAAAGCTTTTCTTGGTTCAAATGGCAATAGTTAGTAGTTCAAAACATGGCTCAAGGCAGCAATTTCATTTCTCTGGATTTCTGCAGGAGAAAAATGTAATAGTTCACATAGCTGTACTCAACTTGCAATTGAAAAGGAGCTTGCATGCTCTAAATGTATTTCAAATGCTGAGACAAAGCAGATGTGTCATTATAAACAGCTTTGTGAAGTCAGGTAATCCAGTCTCTCTATGTAGTACACCCTCCCGTCTCATAAGTCATGAGATATAGTCATGAGGTATGCATAGAGAGTGTTTATAATGTGAACATTCAGAACTTATCTGTCAGATATTTACAGGCTGGCACTTTTTTAAAAATTATTTTTATTTGATGTATTAATTTCTTTTATCTGTTTCAACTCTTTTATTCTGAGAGACAGATTTTAAAGGAATTCCAGATGTAAGGCAAACCGTAAAAACTCCAAAGTCTGTTGGCACCTAATTTTGCATGGAAATGTCCAATGATATTTCCAAAACACCAGGTCTCTTTGACATCTAATATGCACTACTTCTCAAAATGAATTAGTCTTACATCCTGTGTAGGCTTTTTTACAAATCTTATTTGATGCCTATCTGCACCTTTAAGTATCTAAATGCCTTTGCAAATCTGGATTCAAACTCTTGAATACAATCTCAGAATTTAATGATAAGTTTTAATTAAATTATGACCTTTGCCTTAGAAAGCATTTCAGTATTCAGCCTTGGAATTAATCAGGTGCAAGCCAGGGAAGGTTAGGTTCTAGAAAATCCTTACAAAAATTAATATCTTAACATTCTCTGTGAGCGCTCAGTCTCATATACTGTAATACAAAAAGGCAAAGATATACTCTCCATCTTTTCAGCAACTCAGTAATTTTTTCTTTTAACAAAGGGCAATAGATCGACTTCAGCTTAAGTCAACTGAGAACCTAGCATCAGATTTTGTTTAGTTGGATTGAAGCTTCCAGAAATGTGTAAATAGAAACATACTTCAATGAGAAATCTTTTTATTTTACATATTCTTTCAGGTACTTGACTCTAAGTTTAATGTGAAAACCTTGTACTGCCATCCATTTTGCTAGAAAGTGCTTTGGAGAGATACTTACTTTTTAGGGTTTCTTCTTTGCTCTAAGAAGCACTTGAAAATCAGCACATCTGAAATGCAAACCAATAGAAAAGTAATCTCAGTTTTCTAAATGAGGAGAAAGATCAGAATTCTTATTGTTCATCTTGCTCGCTCCATAGCATCTAATTTTCTAGTTGATATCAGAAAGAAAAGCAAACCAAAAATCAATTTTAGAAGTGAAGTAAGACATTGAAAGGAATACTGCAATATGTTAGGACGATAGCGACTCCAGGTCTGTTTGTCTTCCCAAATGCTGTTATTTTCAACACTACACAGATTGCAGCATTAGAAAAAGAAAGTGGTACATACACACACTTTCATGACCTCTGGCTGTTTTCTACATAAACAAATAAAGGTTAGAATCTTCTTTTGATATATAAGTTATGGATGAAGTGCCAGACAGGTAGCCTTTATATAATGCTTACATGTTTAAAGCTAGACATATCTCAAATTAGCCATCTTGCCCTTCCCTGTAGAATTCCACACACTTTCTTCCTGTCTGTGATATTTACACCAGTGTATAGTCTAGCCTGTTTAAACATGCTAATAAATACCAGGTGCCCATGAACGGAAATAGAGAAGAAATTAACAGATCTAATAATGGTTGTGGTGGTAACAGCCTCTAAGTAAAACTGATTTTGCTAGCCCCCAAAAACCAGGAACAAAGATGAGCGAAGTCCAAGAAGGTGGGACCCTACCTGCACTTAGCTGAGTTCTCATGGTCATAGTAGGTAACAGGTAGTTTAAATGAGGAGTTATTTTTATATACCTTCTTTTTTTTTTGTAGCAAACTAACTTGTGAAACAATGGATCTAACTTTTGACAATGAACCTAGCCAAGGAATATTTTGACATCATACTTAGTGTTTTGAGTGTGTCCAACTAAAATATCATGTAGCTACTTGGTCACATTTTTTAAGTCCACTTACAGACCAGCCCTTCTTACAGACTTAAATCTGTATATTTCATCTCCTGATTCTGCAGGAACATCTATTGTTCCTGCAGAATCAGTATTTCTGTAGGAGCTCAATGAAGTTTAGGCACGCCACATTTCATAGAAAATCAAAAATTCATCATGTTAAATAAAAAAATCTTTTCTATTTACTGGACCAAAGCCAGAGGCATTTACAGTGTGTGGGAAAAAATCAGAGCAGCCTGGGAGTTGATCAGTGAGACATTTCAGGAAGAAATTAAAAATGCAAGTTGGCCAGCAACCGCTTGTCATGATGGAAAGAGAATTTTGGCATTGTGACCTGAATTAGTGAACTATTTATAACAATGATAAAAGTGTTTGTGACTTAACTTATTGTTTACTAGTATCATGAAGGATAGTTTTCCCTCCCATTGTGGGTACACATATTTTTTGCTTTGTTTTCCCTATTCCCCTTCAGGTTCTTGATGCCGAATTTTGCCCCAAAAGGCGATAATAAGCTGCCCAGAGACTGGATTTAAGGTCTATAGGCAGGAGGTATTTATTGACAACGCGTTGGAGAAATCACTAAATGGATTTCTAAATTAGGTACAGCAAAAGCAGGTTTTTATACAATTTTGAACAAGGATTACATCATTTATTACATGCATATTCATAGGCAGGCAGGAATATAGGCGGAGTCTTCCGGGAACTCTTGGTCTTCCTTGGTTAAATTTTAAGCTTCTCCTGATTTGGGCATTTTCCTGTTATCCTTGGCATGTTTTTCCATGGCTTGGCAGAAGTCACTGTTGCACTTGGCTTGATTCTGACGGCTTGGCAGGTCACCTTAACCTATTGGCTTCCACTTCTGCTTCTTCAAATATTCTAATTCCAAAGTTTCTTCTGTGAGTGTATTTTAGATTATTTATTAACTTATCTAGATATCTAATCAAAGTTCTCCCTAACAGTGTATTTTAGGTTATTTATTAACTTCTGCGATTCCCTTGATAAAGTGTCTTTTAATTCTTCTATTTCTCAGAAACCATTGTTCATTGTAATGAATGGCTTCATTCTCATAAGACCTACAATATGTGAATATCAAAAATCTTGTTTGTTTCAGCCAGTATTACTGATCTCATTTTTGATCTTGTTTGCTAATAGACTAGAACTTTCTGCAAGTGCCACAACAAAGACAATCTTCTTCGTGAAATGAGCAATATTAATTCTGATAATTTTCTGAAGCAGCAGAGCTTTTCACAGGAGCATTATTTTTAAGTGCTGTTACCGGGATTACTCAGGAGAACTTAGTTTAAATTATTGATGCTTAAATTAATTAAAGAGAGCGGACTGTGAATTTTCCCATCTGAGTTAGGATTCGAGATCTTATTTGTGAAGGGTTCTTTTTTTTTGTGTGTATATTTTCAGCAACAGCAAATTTGAAGAAAATCTGATTTGAATGTTGCCTGCTGCATAGGAGATTGCATTAACATTTCAATTAAAAATTACATGCAGGCAATTGCTCATTTATCCTGAGATTTCATATATCTTAGTCTTGTATAACTCAACATAGACAGCTACAAGTAGTGATGCTACAGTACTTATATAGGAAAGATCCTAGAGAGGATATATTTGGTAGTGAGAAAAGGACATGGGAAGTTTGGACACCTGCCTCCTTTTTTGAGTACTGCCCTCGTTGCACTGTGCCTTCATGGAATAGAGCAGGAGGAGATGCACTTCATGGAGCAAATGCATGACTGATGAGTCATTTGAAAGTGCATGAGCTAATTCAACTTCCACTGACTTCAGGTGGATGGATTAAATGGAAGAATAAAAAGTTCTGCACCTATATTGAAACTAATTCATTTATCTAAAGTTATCTGCTGTGTCTTGGTGCAATAGAGATCAGTGGTCTTAAGGCCTCTTGCTAGTACAGGACTTGTAGGTTTTACATGGCTGGACAGGGATGAGATCAAATGGAAGTTCAGGCAGGAGCTATTAAGGAAGAATATGACTAGAATAAATAGGGATGATGAGAAGTAGTTTACAAAATGTTATGGAAATGTCTCCAAACATAAGCTCATGAAATTTTGTTCTGAAATTAGTAAAGTGGCCTTCTGAAAAAAAACCATCTTTGCAGTGAAGGTCAAGTTGGCTGGAGCTGACATTTATTTAAATAGCATGAGTTGCTATCCCTTCTCTCTCACTCTTTTATTCCCCTTCTCTTTTAAATAATCACATCCCCTTGAGAGAAATGGAGCAGTTAAAATTTTTACTTTATGGAAACTGTTGGATTGACAAAGCCTACCCACTAGACCTAATTTATAGAGATCCCAAAGGCTTTGCTGAAGGATATCAATTAGAAGTTCTTCCTAAGGAAGGGTGTCGTACTCCCAGGATGTATGTATGAGTACTAACCATTTTCCATTCATAAGAAACCATTCCTCCTTCAGACTTTTTTTTTGCTTGCTGACTGGGACAAAATTTTATTTATTAACATAGGTGGTAAAAACACCTGTGCAAATAATATAGAACTGTTGAAGATGTTAGGCTGGCATGACAAATTGGAAATGGAGTAATCCTGTTTTATGCAATCCCACTGCTTCTCTGAAAAGAAATTAGATTTCTGATTGTAACTGGTTTAATGGTAAGATTCTGTCAGCTTTTAAATTCTGATTTTTGTGACCTCTCCTTCTCTCAGATGAGAAAACCAGAGTGAAGAGGACTTGCTTTATATAAAGTGTTACCTGTAGAAGAAAAAGAAAACCTCCTCCAACCATTACAGATGTGTTTATTCCTTAGAAATTTCTTTCAGGGGCTTGGCATCTCTGATGAATACGAAAGGCAGTTTTAACATATATGTCCACATTTAATTCCTCAGTGTATCCGCTTTGGCAGAAATCATTACAATGGAGTTGACACATCTGTGAACCTGAGAGGCGTTGTCAGAATACGGAGAAAAGAGCACACAAGATGAAGTCAGAGCATTTGTTCCTTGACAGCTCAGAGACACTGGCAGCCAGATAGGGCTGGGAAAAGGAGAAGGCACTACAGTTCCTCCTCACTGATCTGAAGCCGGCAAACAGATATCATTTCAGACATAAACCTTCCTCGGAGGTTGTTGCAAGAGTGAAGCAAACTGATGCCTTCTCTGAAGGTTTATATTTCGTGACCTCATTTTAATGACTGTTTTTTTCTCACAGCCAGTCTCTGCAAAGATTCCCACTCAAATAACTTATTTATGGTATGAATGAGAATGTTTTGGGTGGGTTTTAAACTCAAATTTATCTCCTTATCCTTACAGCTTGCAAAAAATAAAGTTTAATGTTCTGAACTACAACTGAATTATTAGATTTTACACAAATCAGGGAAGGTAAAATCCATTTGATATGCTTACTTTTTTTAGGTTATTAACATATGTAACTTCATGTCTGTAGGTCTTTTGTACTGTGACTGAAAGTATGCCTACATTACTATCAAGAAATTCACCTTGTATCAGTATCAAAAATGTCACAGCCAGGTCACCATTAGAAAATATTTTGAAAGCTCAATATTGGAAGCCCAGTAGTTTCTACTTCTTTTTTGTTTTTCTTTTTTTTTTTTTCCTCCTAGAAATGCAAGGTCAGTGAATTTGAATGCTGTAAATACTCAGGCTGTGATGGGTTTATGATTTTGTATTCAACTACTACAATGGCATGCACAGAGATGCATCCATTCTTAGCTGCCTTCCAAGCTGGAAAGCTTGTGCTACAGTATGACATGGTTAGTCTTTGGAAAAGACAGATTCCAATATTCAGTGACTAAAATTTTAGAATTCCTCCTTCTTCTCTGCTATGAACCTAAAAATCTTGTTCAGGACTGCTCTTCTGCAGCTGGTGTCCCAGTGTCTGTTCTACTTATAGTGCTATTTATAACTGGTAGTAGTGTCTTACAGAACCCTACCCCAAGTTATTGAGGAGAAGCACATGAAGAAAGGTGCAAAGATGAACCTAGGCCATTTGTATCTGCCCAAGTCAGACAGAACATGTCTTTGCCAGAGAAGAGGTGTCAAATAAGACATTGGCCCAACCAAAACTGGAAAGTTGTGTTGCTGTCACTAGTACTCGTGGCATAATGTTGACTAAGGTTGTTTCCTGGTAGACCACAGCCTTCTGTTGGTTCAGAATTGGGAAGTGAATCTGTCCCTTCCACCCCTGGGGTGAGGTTTTTAGGTGCAGTTGGTAGCAAGGAGAGATCAATTGCCTGGGTGCTGGGCATCCTGGCATAGAGCTGCCCACATGCCAGAGCAGTTCTTCACAGCACAGGTCTCTGACATGTAATTCAGTTGGCATCACTGAGGAAAAGGAGTCTAATAACAACTCTTGGGAATTTTAACTCTGCAGTCCTCATTCTGTCTACTAATCATACATGGGTATTATTTAGATTCACAGTTTCAAAATACATCTCTACATGTCCAGCTCTGAAAATAGGTCAAAACACCTATCCCAGCATCAGCACTAAGAATTCATAGGGTAAGAATAGAAGAAAGGCACCCATAAATGTATGTCCTGAAGCCCACCCTACCTTAACTGCAAGAGGGAAAGTGAGTGCAGAGCAGGATGCCTCAAACAATAACAAAGTACATGGCTGAGAGCAAGATCTAAACTTGTACAGAGGTTTTCAAGCCAGCGCTTCTCTTTATGAATCTCTGCTTATCTCCCCAGTGGCACTAGGACATGGAAATGCAGATTTTTTTCTCAAATTCCAAACCATTTAGGGCATACAAGGTTAAAGATGGCCTCTTCAGTCCCATCAAGAAGCTTGTTGGAACCAATCAGTGGTTTCAGAGAATTTGTACAATGCATTTTCAACAGCTTCTCTGTGTAAGAAAGGGGCTAAGCATCACTTCAACTACACTGGCAAGCTCTAGCCTGGGTGGCACTACTGACTTTAAAAAAAAAGGCTATTCTATTTGCTATAAGATTAAGAAAGAGAATATTTTTGAACAACAGTTCTAAACTCCAGTCTACTTCTTAATACCATATTCTTATGCTTAGAAGATGATTAACTAATATTCCTGTGCATTTTATTTAACATTTATTTACTCCCAGACTTGAATAACTTAATCATAATAAAAATAGATTTATTGGTCTGCTTCTCCTTCTAGCCCAATTAGGTAAAGCTCAGAATTTTATAGGATATTTAGAACACTGAAGCAGATGCTGAATAATAACAGCTAATCTTTGTTCATTGTGATAAAACCCAGAAGAGCTTCCAATGATGGCCAAGCTCTTTTGTGATCCTGGATTGCAGGAAAATGAAGGATATCTTTGAAGTACCTCCTCTACAGACCCAATTTAATTTCCTAGTTAGTCCTCTTTTCTCATATGATCAAAATCCCATGACTTTCTAGAGATGCAGAATAGCTATTCCTGATCCTATGTTCACTTAGAGGGAAAATTTGTGACTATCCCAATGCCTCTTTTAACAGGGCCAAAAAAACCTGAAGTTGCCATGGGTAATTTAAAGTGTTCCTTCATTTATGTTGATTTTACTGAAACATAAGTTTCAAAAATATGGTATATAAAAACCCAGTATTAATTACAAGGCCACAAGTGCTTTTGGGGGTATCTATATGGAGCCCACAGACAGCACAACACCTGTTAAATATGAGGAGTTGCCAATCTACAGGAGAAATATTCAAAATGCAATAATCCTTGTTAAACTGGTGCAGGGTCACACTCTTCCAGGTGCCTTTTTGGATTTCATGTCATGTAAAATATTACAGCATAAGGTATTCCCAGGTAATACACTTGTTCCACACATATGTATCCTTGAGCTAATGTTTCTCAATCATTCTATCTTCTCTCCAATATTGCATTTTTCTTGTTCAACCACTCTCTGGTCTCCCATTCCCAAGAAACTGAAATAAATATAGTCTGAGAAACTAAATTTTAGCAGAAACCGTGCCTGGAAAATTCTCAAGGGTGGCATCATCCATCTTGCAAGCATCGAAGTAGTAAGTCATGGCAATTAAAGTGTTGTTTCTTAATGAAAGTGATATATAGTATCCCTGGTTTTATTGCATCCCCTGTTGCTTTTTGAAGTGTGTTAGACAACTCTAAAAATAGATATAATTGCCAGCAATTGCAAAGGAGCCTGTTTGTGAATGCCAAAGACATCTAAAGGTAGATACATTTTGAAAAAATTGAGGTGGAGTACTTTCTTTTCCTTCATCCCACATGTTGTTTGGGTGGATTCGAGAGGAGAGCGTGTCCACAGAGTGCAGTTCTGCCAGCAACGCACATCAAAAGGGACAGTAAAGTCAGCAGATTGTAGAAATGGGGCTGTTTCATAAAACATATGCCACCTATTTCAATACACAATTTTCCTCCAAAACAACAAATACAATGGTCTTGTCCATGTTTCAATGCTTATGAACGATACCAGTTGCAGATACTCATATAGACTCAGTTTTCCTGAAGATGGCAGAAATAAGAGAGCTCAATAATTCCCTATTTGTTCCAGAGGAGAAAAAGAAAATGTGCAGTCTTGCTACTTTCTTTTGCTCCAACTTGATACCAATCTTGAGAAGTCACCATCTTGTTCCAGAAAGACAAAATGCTTCCCTTGTCCCACTGTTCCTGCTGCCCTTGGTGACAACCAGCCACTGGTGACTTAGAGGCAGCAGAGAGGGTTTGCGGGACCCGGGGCATTAATGAAAGCTTGGGTGCTGCTGATGGATTGGAAGCCAGGGCAGCTCCAGTGCAAAGTCTGCACAGGAATACTTAGGTAGTTATCATGTGCATACTTTGTATTAGCCACAAATGATGTAGTTTGGAGGGCTGCATAAAGGAGCAATGGGTAAGCATGGCTTATGAGAGGGTCACCTGGTGCTCTTCACTGCTCTGCTTTTGATGGGACTGGGAAAATGATTGTGCAGTATTCCCCAGATGTGACCACTCACACCTGCAATGTGAGGAAGTTTACACTTGGTCCCCAGACTAGTGACTGCCCTGCAAGGCCTGTTTGGTGACCTGAGACTTAGAGCAACTCTGAGTGAGAGTTTCACAATTGTGGCTAAGGAGCATATTACCTATTGGTAATAAATAATGGCCTATTACCATTTTCATGAGTCATCTGATTATTTGATTCAAAGCCTATAAATCAAAGTTTTCAGTTGCAAGACTTTTAGCAGTACACCTCCAAATATACTTCTTTCTTAGTTCTGAAAATGTAGGGAATAACTGCCACAGGGAAAAAAAAAAAAAAAAGAGAAAATGCATTCTCAGTCAAATGCATGCAGTATATGATGCATTTCATATATATATATATACACACTGCAACAGTTTTCAAATTCATCTTTCTTGAAATAATTTTAGGGACAAAGATTTTCTTCTTTGAAGACCTGTAATGGCCAAAACCATTTAGTTTTGTACTGAATTTTATCTTTCTTAAATAATAACAACTAAATGTAGTTAGGTGAGAAACATGAGTTCTTTGACACTCAAAACACCTTACAAAGGAGGACAGAGTGCAATTCATCATCATACCCCACCATGTCAAATTACTCATGTTGTTATCAACAGATACTTAAAACCAAATTCCATGGAATTTCCACTGTTTACTGCACTATCTCTGAACATTATTTTTGCCAACTAGCATTGGGTATGCCAATATTGCAATGTTGCTTGCCTAATTTGGCCTGGGCATTACCTCAGATTATGAACTCCCATCTTCTTGAGCAGTTAGCTTTTAAAAACAAAGATGCCTTGTAGAATCTGAATGCAGTTTCTAAAATCTGAAAACTTCCACTAGCATTTTTGCTTGTCTTTGAGCTGGGTAAGAGTTGAGCTATTTAATTTTAGAAAACTGTCCAAATAAACCAGTCTTGTGCTGGTGGAGTAGTGTGCCAAATGCTAGCCTAGAGCAGAGCTGCTTGGCACTGTTAAACTCCTGAACTAATAGACTCATAATGAAAACAATTCAAACCAACCTGTAAGAAGTATGGAAAGGCCCATGCATCCCTCATTAAAATGAATCTGTTTCTTCATTGCCATTCTGTGGTAACAGGGGTCATGTTTTGACTCACCCTCCAAAGCATGCACAGTAATTGTGCACTAAATCTCTCCACAAGGAGATTCCTCAGTGCATATAAACGTAAGATGGGAAACAAGGAACCAGACGTAAATCAGTGCTTGACTTAGAAAAGATAAAAATTCCACTTCAGTTCTGTCTTGAAGGCTTAAATGGAAGAAAATTGCACAGGCCTCTTTCTGCATCAGGGGTGGATGCTGTTCTGAAACCTGGCGCTGTTTAGCATGCTCAACAGGGAAAAGAGGAATGCTGCATGAAAAATCTGCTTCTTTGTAGGTCAGATAGATACATGTCTTGACTCAGTGATGACTAATAAGAACTTTAAATTCAGTTAATTTTTTCTTTTCCAGTATACAGTTCCAAATGAGTTAAAGAATTTCTTTCCACCCTGTTTTTTACTGAATCATATTATTTCCAAGATCATGATCTTCTGATCTCATGTATACACAGAGATCTTATGATCAAAATGTTTTCAAGGTTTTCCTCAAATTCATTTTTACACATCTTTTCATAATGCTTCCATATGATCTAGAGAATATTTGTCCTAAATTGGAAAACTGATGTACAGCTGACTCTTTCTTTACCTGTTCTCCTTGAATTTTGAAATGGATCTCTTTGGTTTTAGACAAACAATGCTATATCAGAAATGTCTTATTAGTAAAAACAATAATGTAGTTGATGTTTTTGTCCTGACAATGTAGCATCCTATATAAGATCCAATATTACTGTGCTCATGCTGCATTTCTGCAAGCACAATCAATCATCACTGGACAATCATTTTGCCAGATGAAGGCTGTGACTTTGTCCTCTGAGGGTTGTCTGTAAGCAGATAATACTGTTGAACTAGACAGAGGGATTTACAATGAAATTCTTTCTAGTTATCATGCATAAGTCCAGGGAGCTTCTGAAAATGGTCCCTCTTTGAGTAATTTTAACATGTTTCTAAAAGATTTAAAGTGATATAAGCTCTGTGTCAGAATTATATGTATGGCTACTTTTAAATGGTAGTGTAAAACCCCAGCTGCACAGCTTTATCTGTGTTCATATTTTATTAATCAGTTTCTTTTAATGTCCTCACTTCTATCTCGCTCTCATTATCTTCCTTTAAGTCCCTGCCCAGCTATTTCCCAGAGACCATTTTAAAATTAATTCTAATGATTTTAGGCACTTTTAAGATGATTTTCTTCATAAGACTGTTCTCTTAGTGAACTAAGTTGTTAGCTGACAGCAGTATGATTTGGAGACCTTGTCCTACTGTTTCCCCCAAGCTAGCAAGAGTCAGGCCAAACCTTGGTCTAATCCTGTTTGCTTATTTACAATTTAAATCAATTTAAATGAATATACCACGGAATAATTGACCCCCTTAAAATATAATAGGAAAATAAAGAGGGTCTAAGCTCCAGCTATTTTTCAGAGAGGCACACAGCTCACACAAATGCTGTGACCAGGCTCATTTCCTGCAACCAGAAAAACCCTGAACACATGAGAATTTTCTCTGGCCTGTTGGGAATCTGGGGCAATTTGTCCCTTCTGATTAATGATCAGTATGGCTAACAACTTCAGATACTCCACTGAATCTGAAAGAGCTCTTGGCAGACCACTGATTTAAAGTGGGATCTAATGTTTTTTTGGGTTAAACACTCTGGATGGCAACCTTTAGTGCCTTTTAACACAATAGTGAATGGGAAGGCTAGCCAGGACTTGTGTTAGTTAACTAGATTAGTTAAACAACAGTGAAAATGCCTGATCTTATTGACATCCAGAAGAAATGAAGCAATTATGCTTCAAAGATTTCTGGTTACTTGAAAATCTTTTGTTTTACCATTGTTGTTGTGGATCACTGTGTATCTATCATGAGTCTGTAACTTCAGCTTTGGCAATTTGCCTAAGATCAGTGCCTTGTAACAAAAAAATCCCTTAGTGGGCTTCTTTACAGAAAGTCCTGCCTCTCCAATTTCCTAATAAACCAGAAAGACAATGTTCATGCATGTTATTTTCTCTGGACCTCTAGTTCTTTTATGGTGCTTCTCCATCCAGGTTGTACTGGCAAAACTTAATTCAGTAGGGGGCTCACACTGGACTTTCTGCAAAATTCTCCAAATAGGAGACTGTTGAAAGGTGATAATAAGAATCACAAACTGTGTTATCACCACCAGCTTCTTTTCAGAGTTTGATTTATTACTGTGGAGAAGTCTTCTTAGGACTTCAGTCTTGGTTCTCCCTACTGGTCAGCGCAAGAGAAAAGTAATAACAAGGGATACCTAATATCTGAGAAGAGAAGGAAATCTTTACACATAGGACATATATATATATATATATATATATATACATGTTACTACAGATCATGTCAATTCCCCTGTAATACCTGTTATTACACCATATTTGTCTATATCAGAACACACCTGCTATTACACCAAAGCATAATTTTCTCGTGAGACAATTTCAAGGAAGATAAAAGCACTTTTTTCCAAAAACAATAGCTATCTCATAGTAATAACTGCTTTTATGGAGCATGTTTCATTTTGTGAGCAAGATCTACCCTGAAAGTAAATTGCATATACTTTCCCATTTTATCAATTTTATCTATTTTGCCTAAGCATGAGGTATCATTTAACCTACATATTTTGTTCTCCCAGTGTTTCTCTAGGTATTGTTACAATTATTGTTATTGTTGTTGTGTTGTCATTCAACACAAAACTTAGGCACATAGTTTACTTTAAAACCTTTAAAAAGCTCAATTGAAGACAATATCAGTACTCTTAGTACTCTTGGCACATTATTATGAGCAGATGTGTAAATACCTGAAGGATCATTATCTTAGGTTGGCAGCTTCTTTGGGGCACACCACACTTCCACTATTGTAAAAATACCACATTAAAATGTGGGAAAATATGCATTTTCTGTAAATATGCACAATATTCCAGCAAATTTGGCTAAGAGTTTTGTACATAACAATACTAGACATAATTTTAAAAATTCAACCTAAACCCAGACAGCAAGCCAAATATTCTGAAAGACTCAAGATAGCACATCCTGGGTACCATGTGAATTCTACCAGAGTAATCAAATTCTGTAAGTCCTCATGATATTGTACATAAAGAAAGAAATATCTTCAATATCCTCTGAACAGTGTCTCAAATGTCCACCTCTCAGATGGCTGAAATGAATAGCTGTTATGCTACTGTCAGTTGTTGCTGGACTACATTTTAAAGTTTTTGGGGTTTTTTTTTCTGTTTAAGGAAGACAATAAATCCACCAAAGTTTCTCATTTTCTGCCCAGGCACCCTGCAATCTGCTTCTGGGATAGTGCTGGTTGTTTCTTATATGTCCCATCATAAACAACAATTCTTTATGGAAGCGCCTTTTCCATCCAGCTACTAAAAATGACAGCAAAGATTATGCAACAGAGGAGTTGCTTGGAAAACATAATTTGCAGTCTGTACATACACTCAATGACACAAGCTATTTCTTAAATAAAACTGTAGTTTAAGAGAAACCTGTGATAAATCTAAACTGAGAAGAATATATTGATGAGCTAAGGCTATAATGTGTCCTTTTCTCCTACCCTTCAGCAACAAAAAATATCCACTTTCCGTAATGATAAGCATTATATGAAGCTATACCTACTGTGATTTTGTAGGCTTTCAGCTGCAAACATCTTGGGGATCTAGAATACCATTTTTGTTTTTAAATAATTTGCAGTGTCACACTGTTCATTGTACTGACTAGTGACACACACAACACTTATTTTACAAGTATATTATTCAGAGGCAGTAAGTCATAGATATATGGTTTCTACCTTGTTTCACCAGTCTGAGTTGTTCTTCTCTCACTTCTTTTTGTGATTCTTTGGGTAAGATGCTAGAAATAAGTTTTCACTAATTATGTCAGTCTACACAGGGAAACAGCTAATTTATGTTTATTCAGTAATTGTTTTCCTGGATGCAGCCACTCACACCTTCCAACCACACCAAAACACCATGGTATGTTTATAAATGTTTTGCAGGAGAATGTGTTAAATATCCAAGTTTTCATGCAGGGATGCTGAGCACCCTCATGTCATGAAGATGGAACACCACCTAGTTTAAGACTGGAAGTCTTCAGAAACCTGCTTTCAATAGAGCTTTTCCACAACCAAGCTGCCACTCTGTCCTACCTAGGCAGGATGGGACTACTGATGGCAGAGGCTGTGAGGACAGGTCTCCTCTACTACAGGCAGATCTCTCTGATAACTTCTTCTGATGCTTGCAAGGCAAAGACCTGCAAGCAATTGGCAATATTTTGTGTTTAAATATTTTTAAATTTTGGTGGGAATTGCTTGGTTTTTGAATTCTCACTGAGTTCTTCTATCTCTGGCCAGTGGCACTGGAGACTATTTGACGCTTGTGGCTCATAGTATAACCATGGTCTGAGAGCTCTGGAAACTGGAGGCTGTTATGTACAAGATTTAAATTTTCTTACAATTTAAGACCAAGAGAGATCATCAGCCTGTCTGATCTGTCTTGCATATAGGTGCCTACTAAATGTTGTACATGTATGCCAAAGCTCAGAGAACCACTTTCATTAGCCCATACTATTTTAGTCCTTGAGAAACTAATCTAAAACAGTGCCTAAAACAGTACCTGAGCTTCCTATGATACTTGAGAACTGATTAGGCATGCCCAGACAACCACAGAAAAAAAATCCATGCAAAATATCCACCATGCTTGCCAATCTGAGCTATTAAAATTTCTACTGCTTCTGGACTGGGCTTAATTCAAACCCAAGCATCAGATGTCTAAAATAATTTTCTGCATTGGTTTAATCTCTTCCTGGCTACAGCAAGATAAATAATACATGGTTCAAGGGAAGGCAAAAAGTTCTTCTGCAGAATATATGAGACCAAATATCTCTCAGAGGAGTGGAGAAGAGATTCTTCCTCTCTGCTGTAGGCAGCCAACTGGAGCTCTCAAGTATGGGATTTGATTATACTTATTACCTTAATGCCAGCCTGAAAATGTCTGAGTGGGCAGGGTGCAATTCAAGCCATCTTGTTCCAGCCATAATGGAAGAAGTTGCACAGATGCATTGTTCTAATGGATGGGGCCAGAGGGATCACTAGGGTATGTAGCCTGATGTGACCCTCCTTCCCCCCCTGAGCCTGCTCTGTCCATTAGAAGTTCTCCCAGAAGCTGAAGTAAAGCTGTATTTAAGAAAGACAGCCTTTTTTAGGACAAGATCAAACAATGGTGAGTGCACCACCTCCCTTCATAAGCTGTTACAGAGTTTAATTACCTTTACTGCTAGGAAATTGCATCTGATTTCAAGGTTGATTACATCTAACCTGAAACTTCCAGTCATTGGATTTAGTTGTGCTTTTGTCAGCAAGAGTGAAAAAGCTCACTGTTGTTATCTATTCCCTGTATTCTGCCACTCTTTTTTTAAGTAGAATATGTCCAGCTCTTTAAGCCTCCTATATCAAGACTTGTACTTGACATACAAAATACTTGGATTTTCTCTAACATTTTCTCGTCTTCTTTAAAGTGCAGGCACCAGAACTGTGCTTGATATCTTTGAAACATGCAAGGACTGTGCTGAATCCTTTCCTCATCAATGTACTCAGATCTCATGTAAGGGCTGATTAGGATAATCACTTTTTGAGTCTCTGCTCTCTGAGACAGTGTCCATTCCTACAAGCTTTTGGACTGTAGTGAAATGAATTTAGTGTGCTGCCTGTTGGACAGTGATCATTTAGCCAAATCAAATTACTGCAGAAGTAATATATCTTCTTTGTTTATTGTGCTATATGCAAGCCTTTAAAGCAAAGATTCTACCTCATGGCCCGAAACGCTGAAAACAAAAGAAAACAGTATCAGGAAAAGACTGTTTCTGATGCTTGGAAATCTCCTCACATTGAGTGAAATCTCTCCATTAAAAGGCTACATTTTGAAATTTGTCAGTGAGACATTTCTTAATCCTCACAATAGGTGACCTGTTAATTCCATGTAATGCAAGACTTGAAATCAAAATATCATGTGGTATTAACTGCCTTGCAGAAATCCAAGTACCTCCTATCAATACAACTGCTTTTCTCCTGCAGACCTGTAATCTTTTACATAAATCTTCAAAATAAACAAAAATTCCACAAGTGTATGTGTTGAGAACTGCCACTAACCTGTTTTGACCAGGATTAAATAGATTTATTCTTTTTCTCATATTTAAGTATCCCAGAAACACATGCTATTTTGTGAGAAGACCAAAGCATCAGTTTCAGCTAATGGATGGCAGGCACGTAGCAGAAAAATATACTTCCCTACTTATATTGTTCTCTAAATCAGAGCTAGGCGGAGTATGAGCTGAACTAGTTGAGCTTATTTACAACCACTGTTTCTCTCTCAGAGTTAATGAATTACTGACAGGATCTTCTGTTATTTAAAACAGAAACTCACTCCTAAAAGTCACTTAATCTCTTTCCTATAAAGGTACTAAGTCAAAGAACAATGAAATGTTCTTTCAAATGATGGAATCTGCCAAATACAGGAACAACAGAAACTACTAGTGCTTCTTGAAGGGAGTGTTTAATGCCCAGTCCTCAAAGCCTTGTGAGAGTAGCTGTGCTTAGATGGTCTGCACATTGCCAGTGTGGAGCTTAAAAAGATTAAGAGACACAATGGATTTGTATGGGCCCTCTGTAAAGAGGCCTTTGATTCATTACTAATCTTCTCAGGGCAAAAGCTCATCACCCATACATGCAGCAGCAGTACCCATGGGCTGAGAGGAGAATGAGGACTGCTGGTACCACCAAGCCTAGAGAGAAAGCAGAAACAGATACACAATTTAGGAATGCAGCTATAGTGTAAACATTGTGGTTTGTGTTGCTTTTAATGTTTCCAGGCTGCAAAATTTCATGCTTTTTGCTGTTCTCGTGGCTCAACATGGACTACTGCTCTGGGCCCTGACCATGTCCTCCCTTGGAGTTTGGAGTAATCCCAGGGAGAATGTGCCCCTGACATGTCTTTGCACTGCTCTCTACAAAAAAAAAATCATACTCTAGACCATGAACAGAATATTCCCTCTAAACTCCTAAGCATGTGCTACTAGAGTTAAAAACCTTGTGAGATTTAGCTCTTTAATGTACCTACATCTAGAATATTAATTTCATACTACTGTTGGCTATGAAAAGAATTGATCCTGTAATGAAAGGAATATTAGTCAAGGGATAAAGAGAAGGTCACTCAATTTATCTCGGCACTGGAAGAAGCAGTATTCTTTGCTGATTTTGTAAAAAGCTATTAATGTCTCTGAAAATAAAGGGAATAGATGGTACCAGATGATTCTTTAATTTAGCCATTGAAATATTTTGTTAATATTTATACATTTTTAAGGATCTAATCCTGTAAAGTCTTGTTTATATGAATACTTCTTACTCACAAACAGCCTTGCTGAATTATGTAGGGGTTTTTGCGTTTGAAAAAAATTTGTGTAAAGATCAGTAGTACCAGGCCCTTAAATATTTACAAACACTCATCAAAATTATTTTATGAGGGAAACTGAAGAACCATCTGCTATCTCCTGTTATTTAATGCTCCCTGATTTTCCTAACTATGCATAGAAATCAACAAATATTAGCATTTTCTTTCCTATCTGAGGGCAGCCAAATTACCTTCTCCTTATCCTTTAAACTTACACTCCTTCCTAACAGAGGACTAATCCTTTCACTTCTACTTCTGTAAAATGGACAAGTGATGGCTGTGAGCTAGTCAGCAAATCTGCTGCTGGGTTGTTCAAGAACCAAAGTTTCTTTCACCTAGAATGATAATATAGTTTTCTGCACACAACCACCATGACATCAGCAGTATTTCAGTCCTTAAAAATCTGTGACATTTTTAACAGCAAATAGCTGTGCATCCCTTTACAGTAATTTTCCCCAGAAAAAGTACTGTGTTCTTCTTTTCAGAGAAGCCACTTTTCAACTGAAGTTGTAGATGCTTAGCTGCTCTCAGCAGTGAGTCTTTGAATACAAACCTGCAAACCAGCTACACATGTGCAGCTGGTCAAAAAGGTTTTTTATTAGGTGCAATTTCAACAACAACAACAAAGTGTTTCTATCTTTTTGTGAAGTTCTGTTTTTCTTGGCAATTGGACTAAAATCATTAGGATGAATGGCTAATGCAGTAAATTAAGTTATGCATGCTAAGATCAGTCTTCTCTTGTACTGTTGTGATATTTAACAATGCAAACATTCCACAAAGTACCACAAGAGGTTCAATTTTAAAGAGAAATGACTGTATTTATATATATTTTTTTGGGGGGGGGGGGAAGGTGGGTGTCAAGCCAAATGAAAAGATTTGCTAACTCTTTTTTTTTCATTAAAAAATATTCAGCAACAGCAAATCACTACAGGTAAGTTTGCAATGCTGGTAATGTGGTGTATTGCAACCAAGTGCATCCATTCTGGGTACTACATCCAGCTGCCATATATCTATATACCAAACAGAAAAATATGAACACAAGCTGTATTTGAAGGAAGGGATGCTGCACATTAGATTTTGGATTTGGGTTATCAATAATGATTAATATTTTTCTACTTCCTTAAAATGAATCTGAGTTGGTTTCAGCTAAAGGAATAAAACTCACAAAGCCTGAAAATTGTTTCCCATTGCAAATAATACAGGGCTGCTAATGCAGTTATGGCTTCAGTCAGTTTCATCAGCTTTCTGACACAAACACACTACAAAAAGAAATGCATGCTCATGTACTAGGTTTTTATTTTTTAACTGATTGTGTCTTCAAAGCTGGGTTGAATCAGTGTGAGAGTCGTGCAAGGGACTAATGAAAGTGATTTTTATCAAGTTGCTTTTTGTATTTGTTATTTTCTCTTTTACTAATAAGAATTTAAAATGATAGGCATACATATACGTGTTCATGAACCAGTTTGCAAATATTCCTAGGAGAAAAACCAGTGGGTTTTGCTATAGTACCAAGGCCTGGTCCTGCATTATCTTGCTAATATGATTCAGATAGATTACTCAGGGACATAAATATTTACTGAGATAAAAACTCACAGGTCTGAGATTTAATGATGTAAATTGACATTTGGCAATGCATTTCTTTTGTTTCCCCTTCCCTCAAAAGACCACCTCTCTGTGGCCATAGCACTGGTCCTTCTGATCTAGAAGTCTCCTTTTGACAATGGCTGATATGGAGATAAAATATTTTTGTATAGTTACAGGCAAAAAAACAGTCCAGAGGAAATCAATGCCAATTCATTTTCTGTTCCATGCAGCATCTAAGGCAGCTTTCACCTTAAAGCAAACCAGCTAAGATGGATCTTTCTGAAACCCATCTGCTCAGGTGCTCTCAACTAGAGACAAGCAACAAAATTTTTGCTGCACAAAATGAATAGAAAGTTTACTTTGCAGAGCCAGAGTAGAAAAGTGCACAACAGAGAAAGTGTGTTCGAATGAGAGAGGCAACCAATTGGTGATGTTTCCTAAAGTCTGCGTTATGACAGGCCACGCGACTGCTGCAACACAGCACACTTCACAGAAGCACCTCTTGGAAAATAAAGTCACCCTTGCAAGAACTGTGGTAAACCCGAAGCAGGATGTGAATAACTGGATCAGCACAAAAGGCTGGTGAGGCTGAGCATAGCATAAGTTCACCTATCGTAGCAAGTATTATCCATTGGCAATGACAGCTGCTCACTCAGATGAGCAAAACAATTAACCTTATTCGTATTTTGCTGGGGAACCTGGCGGGCACTGGGGGGAGCAGAAGCACCCTCTGAAGGACCCCACGGTGCTCCCGACAGGCCGGGCTATCTCTCTCGGGCGGCCCCGGCCCTGCTCCTAAAGCTGGGGAGCGAGAGGCACAGTCAGCCCCGAGAGGCAGCCGGGCGGCATCCCCCGTGGCGGGCAGCACCTCCCCGCCGTGCGCTGAGAGCGAGAGAGAGGTCTCCTCCTTCTCTCGCTCCCCGCCCCGCTCTCTCCTCCCTCCGTGCCCGCCTGCCTCCGAGCCTGCAGCCGCAGCGCAGGGCAGGGGAGCGGCGGCGCGGCAGGCACAGCCTCCCGGCGGGCGCCCGGCGGAGCAGCAGGGCGGGCGGGCGTTGGCTGCGCCCGGCCCCGCCGCGCCGCCCCCGGCTCCGCCCGGCGCTCCCATGGCGCGGCGGCCCCGCGCCAGGTGAGCAGCGCTGCCTGTTGCGCCGAGCGGAGCGGAGCGGAGCCGCCGGGGCCACATGCCGAGAAGTTTTGCGGGAAGGCGCCGCGATGTGAGTTGCGGCGCCCCGCCGATGCACCGGGTGGGGGGCGGCAGCACCGGGAGAAAACTCGACGGGCAGGGAGCGGGGGGAAGGCGATCAGCGCTGCTGCCTCCGAGGGGTACCGCCGTGCCGTGCCGTGCCACCTTGCCCGGCAGCGATCGGCGAGGGCCACCGGCGATGCCCCCTCCCCCATCCCGTGCTGGCGAACCTCCGGTGTCCGTGAGTTCTGGGGGGTGACGGGGTCGGGATTCCGCCGAGGCAGCGGGAGATGGGGAGGGAATCCAGAGGCGGAGGCTCTGAGAAGGGGGTTAACACCCTCTCTTTTGGGAGCAAACGAGGAATTTGAGACCCGCGGCCCCCGATCCCGTACCGGAGCAACATCAGAAAAAGGGGTGGAAAATCCAGCGCCCCTCCCATCCGTATGTGCTCCCGGGCGCTGTCCCTGCCCGGCCGGGTGCGGGCGGGCTGCCGGAGCTCGGTCGCGCTACTCAGCGTGCGGGCGGCGGCCGGGGCGCCGAGCGGGGCTGCCGGGGAGAGGGGGCGGCGGAGGCGGGGAAGGGAGGGAAGGCGCCGTGTGTGTTGCCGTAGGATTTTTCCACTTTGAGACGTATCAGGACCAGTCGCTACGGTTCGGGCGGCGGTGGCCGCGATGCGGGGGGAGGGGAGAAGAGGGCATCTCCCTCCGAACGCGAGCAACAAATGGCAGCGGGGGCGGCAGCCGGGCTGCAGGACAGCGGCGCTGCGCCCAGGTGAGCTGCGACGCCCCCGCTGCCCGGGGAGGCACCGGGCGGAACCGGAGCGGGTGGCGCTGGAGCTGACCCGGGGGGCTGTGACGGGGGCGGGCTGCCCCCGGCCCGGGACACGAACGGGGGTTCAGGGGTCCCGCGGCCGCGGGGGCTCCGTGAGACCCGGCGCTCCGAGACGGGAACGGTCGCGACCTCTGAGCCCGCACGGAAATGTGGGGATCTCTTGCAGCAAGCGGGTACTGGGTACTGTGGGAACCGCGGGCTCTTCTCTCGCCTTTCTGGCGAGCTACACGTCCAGAATTTCCCTCGCCAAAAATTTGGAAAATGCCTCAGATGTGCCAGTGAGAATTCTTCTTTCCGTCTTTGCTTCTGCCTTCAAAAATTAGGAGATTTTAGACTATCGGTTAGAAAATGTGAAGGTGATTGAGGCTGCAGGTTAACATCCCATCTTTCTAATTGTCCCTAGACAGCAGAAATCGTGTAATTACAGAATGAAAACAGCCCAACGACTTGAAAAGCATAAATAGACCAACTACCTAAAGAGTCAGAATGAGAACCAGGCAAACAACGTTTAGTGCTCTCCTCATATAAGTAATTCTAGAGTTATTTACATAGCTATGAAAATGACAGAATAAGCTAAAGCTTTTGAGATTATTTGAATTAATTACAATATAATAGCCATGAGAAAATGTTACAGATTTGGTAAGGAAGGGAAAACAACCCTTCCTCAAGCTGAAAACTCTGACTGGGGTAGCCTTTTCTGAATGTTGAAAAGACCTGTCAAAATTTCTTCTTATGGTAACCTGTCTAATAATTTGTAGGTTTAAACTGGAAGGTGTGTGTCACGCCCTCCTGAAAGCGGTAGCTTGAAGGCTTTGGTATAGAGCACCACAGTGTTCATATGGCTTACCTATTGATATTATTCTTAGTCATTTAATTTAAAAGTATAAACTCCTAGTTTGGTTTAAAGGGAAAGAAAATAAGCTGTAGAATGAGCTTAATTTGCAAAGCCTTTGCTACATTCAGAGTCTGATTTTCCAGTTTAGTTTCTAAATAGAAATATTGCTCAGAATTAATTATAACTGTGATTGTGGCAGCCCTTACTTGTGCAAGTTGCCTGGATTTCTGTGGGATGACTTCTACAGGTAATATGCTGATGGCTCAAGATGGCAGGATGAGGCCCATGGTCAGAGAGTTCCAGCATGCAGCACCATGTAGGGCTGTGCCCATTGGAGCTAATGAGATGATTTGGACTTTGGCAAGAGAAGAATGTGAGGTTAAGTCTGGATCTCTTGCATTTAGTCAGCTATTGCTGGCTGGGTCACTGAACCCTGATCTTGCCATCCCTGAGGTTTGCTGTAAAATTTGCTCTGACTTCAGTCCAGCCAAAATGAGCTCCTGTGTGATTGTAGTTTCCAGTTGCCTTAGGGTGGGTGGAAGCTGCTGAGTGTCTTGGAGATCAGGGCCTGAATGAATGAGAATTGTACCTGCAGCTATCAAGAATCAATGTGTTTTGCCTCAAATGTGAGATTAATTGAAAGAGAGGTATCATTTAATAGGCATATAAGTCTGTGCTCTGGATCCAGTCCTGAGCTAATAAAGTCCATGAGAGCTTTGCCATATATAAACGGAATAGCAAGACTTAAGGGTACAGGTGTGATTTGTCTTTTCCATGTGCTTTATGGATCTGTATTTCGAGTCTTTTGGGAGGTAGGAAATTCTTCCTGCTCACACTGAAACAGCATTAGAGTAACTAGAGTAACAGAGCAAGTGCATGATATGTCAGCTCAAGAAATATCCTCCCAGCAGGAGAACTGGAATTTATAAAATTCAGCTGTATTCAGAAGTGCTAACTCAAGTGTCTAAAGCCAGAGAAAAAATGTATTGCTTCATTTCAAAAGCACCTTTAGATGTTCAGTTAAATAATAAGATGCTTCTGAGTCTTGTTTTTAAGGATATTTCCTGTCACTTCACTAGGAATATTTATGTGAGTAGCGCAAAGGATACATGGCTCACTGGCAGGAAGATTTTAAACTTTTTAATGAAGTGGATGATTTAAACAAGAAGGAATAAGGGTAGGAATATTTCTTGTTGCCACTTCAGTTAATCAGAAGATGAACTAAGGAAGGTACTTCCTCTCAGAGTGGAATACTGCATTTGTAATGACTTACAGGATTTGCATGTAACTACTGTCCTTGTTGTCATCTGCGTGCCTGGTCCTTGGATCAGCGCTCATTAGAGAATGCAAATTAAATTAGTGTTCTGTGGCTAGCAAAATAATGCCCCTAATTTTGCCTCATTCAGTAAGCTTTGTTCATAAGCTTAGAGAAAACTCTTGTGAAGCAATTTAGAAACTTATAATAATTTTAAGCAGAACCTTTTTTCAAAATGATGGTATTTTGAGCCAAGAATAAATTATTTGAGTTCATAGAATATGTAGCATTTACATTGGCTTGTTTGGCCACGCATTTTAAGTTGCTATTTTATTTACTAAAAGTAACTTCTAGAAAGTGCAATTTTGATAGGACACTTCAATACTGGTATGAATCAAATGCCAGTATGTCTACTGAAAGTGCAAGCAGAAAGGATTTAGGAATTTCTCAGCACCTTCAATAAGTATTTTTAAAGGGATTACAGCCTGTGAATACATGGATGAACAAGGTATATCTTTTGCTCTTAAATCCAATATGCTGTGGGTGAAGTAGCATCACATTTAGAGATGTTTTGGTGAATTTAATCCCTGCTTCTAGTTTCAGTCCAGCTCTTTTCATAGGTAGTTTCTGTGCTTCCGTCATTCTGGCGTGGTTTGTTAGTCTGGATGCACAGCAGACTTGTGGGTGCATCCTAGGGGGAAAAGGAGTGTGATGTGGTATTGGTTTTAGTCACTGCATCATCAGAGCATCAGATAAACAGTTGCTGAAGAACTTGCTGTGGAGGAGGATGTCATTAGTTCACAATGCTTAAAGATGCATGATCCTGCTTCATGGGGATTTCTGTGGGTGACTGGTGCCTGTGTCTGTACTTGCCACTGATGACCTGCACTGCTTATCTCCATCAGCACCTGTATCCAGCGCTGGCTTGGCTTTACACGCTTACAGCTTGGAAATGCAAACACAGTGCTTACTGTTACCAAACAACAGAGCATCTTTTATTTCTCTCTCTGGGCTCCACTGAGTTCCTTCACCAAGCAGATGTTTTTAAAAACGGGCATCTTTCTGACTGGCTTCTGCAGTGGATGAGGGAAAGTCCTTTTCATAAGGATCATCCCTGCTCCCGAGTTCTGTTTTCCATCAGCAAGGAAAAGGCAATAGTTGCTGAATATAAATGGTGTTTCTTTCTCTGGAGGGTATGAACTTTTGTAGTGATGAAAAAAAGACAGGTAGACAGATGGGAACAGATGAAGAAGACCTGATGCCCACAAAACAGGAGAAGTAGCTTACAAGAGGGAGAAAGTAGTGGCTGATCTGAGTATTTTGAGTCTTGAAGTTGAGGTGATCTGGGCTGTACCATAGCCCTCTGGCTCTGCTCCATGCTGTGCCATGGATTTGCCATGGCCCTGCTATGGGCCTTGAGAGAAGAGGTGTTGGTTGATCTCAGTGGAACTAGAAGCATTGCTGAGGAATTGAATTTGGCTTTTTGTATCTCAGCTCCACTGACAGAACTGAGATAAAAAATGCCTCTTGAGGAAATGGGACTGGTAAAAAGCCTTTTCAGAGATACATTGATCTGGATAATTGGACTTTTTACTTAAACAGAGATGAAAATTACCACTACAGATCTTGATGTACTTGATTAAGGTTTACCTCTGCTTTTCAGCTAGCTAGTGTGTGTGTTTTAAATTAATTTGCCACTTCATTAATAGCCGTTTCATAAAGCTGCTAACTTATCCTTTGAGAAGAAAAAAGTTAACCTCTGCTTGCCAAATAGTACTATAAAGAAAAAATGAAAAGTGATAAAAGTGAGTGACAATATATAAATGGGGTGCTACTCTGGCCTGGAAGCAGGAAAGCAAATGGACACTATTTAATTATTTAAGGAACAATAAATGAGAAGTCCAGTTCTCAAGTGACAGCAAAAGGAGCAATGAACAGAATTCTAAAAGGTTAGGAACAGAAAACAATGCATAAAGAAAATAGAAGGTGGACACGAAGGGAGCAAAGGGTCAGGGGATGAACTTAGGATTTCTATGGAGTTTTCAGTTGGAAAATATTACCTCCATATTATGGTACTTGCATAACAGCCAGTATTTCACTCAAATTGTGGAAGTTTAGCGCACAGTGTCCTCCTGGGGGGGTCACTTCATGTTCCCACTTCATCCTCTGGATGCACAACCTCAGTTAATAGGGCAGGTGCTTCTAAAGATGGCATGTCTTAGGTGTCGGGCTCTCTTAAGAAGCTTACTTCGTGGATGTTGTTAGTTGTAGTGGTGCTGTCACTTCTGTCAAAGTTGCTTCCTCCACCAAACAATAGCATTAGTTTTAAGCAAAGTATTTTTTGCAGTTCACCAAAATTGGGTTACACACTTTCGCAACTGTACTCGCTAAAGATATGCTGTAAATAATGATCATAAGTATTCAGCATTTCATTACAAATATTTGCATTGGGAGTTAGTGGGATACATGAAAAGCATGTGAAGGCTGTTTCCCATATGTAGATTACAAATGTCTGTTGTTCTGGTGGAATTTGCTTAATGCAAAATATTCTTGTAATGCTTAAAAAGTATACATTTTTGTGTGCTTGTGAACAATTTGTAGCAAAAACATGAAGCCTTTGGATGTGAAAACAAATCCATGGTGCTTGCCATTGTAAAGGCATTGCAATGAAAAGAAAAGGAAAAGCACTGGGTCAACAGTGTTAAGTTCCTGCTAGTATTCCCTCATCTTTAAAAGCAGGGACAAATGCTTCTTCCTCTTTAAAGAGGATCTGCAACAAAAAATTTTAATGAAATTGCTTGTTAGGTCATATATGGTTAAGCAAGCAATAGTGGTTATATATCTTAGTGATGAAATGTCGTCTTATCAGCATTAAAACCAAAACAAATTTACATTACTGGTGTTTTAATTCTTAACTTTTGAACCTGTTTCTAGTCTGTGTTTGTAAGTGAAAACAGGCACAATCTCTTTAGACTTCCATTTCAATTATTTTTATTTTTAATTCTTCACATAGCAGTGTTTGTATATTGCTTTCTATACATTCTTTTATTAAAAAAAAAAAAAAATCCCGGAAAGCCTTTTCTTTCACTTGTGAAAATACTTCTGTAGTGCTTTTTTTCATGTGAAGATTTAGACATTTGGCAGGAGCAAAAATTGTGGAATCAATAGGAGTTGCAGAAGAGGGAAGACCCTCAACAGCAGGACACTGACTGTTTGCAAGGCTGGAAGTTGGTAAATCCAGGGGTCAGTCTTTATAATAAATCTTGCTAGAGCTGGGTTTGGTTTTGTTGGGATTTTTCCCCTAGATGTACTGCAAATGGTCTTTAAAATTTATCTTGATTCTTTCATTTTGTTAAATGTAATTGTTGTTATAAATGTCAAAAGAGTGACCCTTAGTTCTTTTCTCCTAAAATGAAGTTAACAGGCTAATTCTGCCATTGCAACCTTCAAATAGTGTGATAGTGTTTCTAAATGTTCTTTTTGCCCTTGTTTTCGGCTTTGTTGACGCCAAGTCATTGAAATGAGAATTGGTGACTTTTAAACAGTCTATTTTTAACCAAGTTTGTAATAGAGTATTACTGTTTATGAATGTGTGTCAGTCCCAGTTTGCACAAGCACTGAAAGGGAGGGTTTGTATCAGAGGAGATCTGCTTCTAAGTCCTCATTTTCAACTTTGTTGTTCTCTGGGTGTTCCTGGTCCTGTTCTTCAGGTGGGAGTACCATTTTTACTCTGCTGCTACAAGGACATCTCGCCTTTTTCAAAGCTGAGATATTTCAGACCGAAACCTTTTTCAAAGGAATGGTCTATATCCTGTTATAAAATGAGATATAAGTGGGAAATTTTGGTTTCTAGGCTCTTTTAAGTTAGAGTGAAATAACTCCTCAAACTTCAGATCACAGTATTTCTTAAACCTTTAGTTGTCACTTCTAACACACTGCATATAACCAAAGCACACAATTCAAATAGAATAAGAACATCTCAGCTTTGACTGAAAAGCAGCACATGGATGACAGCATGCAATCCAGGTAATCCTGTCTTTTTCTGTGTGTTTTTAGGCTGCAGAGCTGACATGTCATGTCCCTATACACTGGATTTGTGATCCTTTCCTGGTTATAAGCAAGACCATTGTCATTGAAGGGTTAATATTTTCTGTTCAGAAAACGTATTGGTCATTTTCTCTTTCCAGAGTCTTTCACAGGTTTTGCCCCTTGACAGAAAACATTTAATCTGTATTTTGCTCATCACTTTCATCAGTTACTTGGTGTACTTATTGGCATCTCTGATGCATAGTGGGTGTTAGGAATAATTTCTTGACAGAAAGGGTTATCAAGCATTGGAACAGGTGTTTGAGTCACCATCCTTGTAGGTGTTTGGAAGATGTATAGATAAGGCACTTAGGGACATGGTTTAGTGGTGGACTTGGCAGTGCTGAGTTAACAGTTGGACTCAAAGATCTTTTCTAACCTAAATGATTCTGTGATTCTATAAATACTTATTTTGCTAGAGTAGGACTTGACAGGATTTAGACATGCAAGAAACCTAAATCTTTGGCTCAGGAAACAATCCTGATGGATACAAATGGTATTTCAATAACTTTCGATCCAAAAATGTTTCTTGCAAAGTGACAGGACTGTTCTTCTTGCCAGTCATGGCAGGTGCTCCATCTGTACAAATACCACCTAATTTTAACAAGTCAAGCTTAACAGTTTGGGGTTTTTTCCCACTATCTGCCACATTTTCTACAATTTTTTCTCTATTCCTTAAACAAGTGTGAGGCGAGGCAGCAGTGTGGAATGAAATGGACAGAGGCCAACCAATTACTTAATTGTAGTAGTTTTTTTTCAACACATTGAAAAGCAACAGTCAGTGCAGTGTCAGTGGCATTGCAACTTCCCTTGGTTGTGGGCAAAAAAAGAAAAAAAAAAGCATGAATCTGTTAAAAATGGAAATGCGTGCTGTTGTGTTGTCTAATGCCGTCTCAGCCCTTCCCATTGTTCTGCTGTCTGAACAACTATGGTCATATCAGCTGTGGGCTGTTTTGTCAGTCTGGTTTGTGCAGCAATAATTGATGTACTCTCTTGTATTCAGGCTTTGTTTTCTGAGAACAGCCCTTTCTCACAAGCTTGCCATAAGGGATTTTTGCTATTACACCTTTGTCACTGATTTCAGCTATAAATACACATCTAATTTCACAGATGTGTATTTATTTTTTCCATGTAAAAAGCTGTCATGCTAGGGATCTTTCTTGAGGTGAAATCTGACCACAGGTCAGATACATTAAAGTATGTTTTACATCATTTTCAGGATTAGTTTGTATAAAAGTACCATTCCAATCTGGACATTCCATGACTGTGTTATCTCCACAAACATACTTTTACAGACCCTGACCATTCTCCAAAGAACTTCCCTGAGAGAAACAATCTCTATGCAGTGTCAGCTCCATGCACTGTCATCTTAGTGTTTTTTTTCACTGGGGCATGCATGACTTGGCAGGCAATGCTTTGATAATAAGTAAATGGATTTTAAAAGCTTATGGACATTTGAATTAACTGGGAAATCATTAGAATAATGTAAAGTGAATGAGGTTGCACAGGTCCTTTATTTTCCCCTTGCTGTGGGCTTGCAGAGTAGGTGTTCTGTGGAGTCCCAAAAGGAGTCTTGTTGACTAGAGTTAGTGTGTCTTGTTTCATTGCAGCAGAATTTTATCAGTGAGCTCAGAGTGCTAGTTTTAAATTCTGGTTCTTGAAGCTGTGATTTGCAGCCTTGAATACCGAGTAAATGCTTGAGCATTTGCAGAGGGAGACTAAAATATTACCAGGCTTGCAGAGCAGTTCTTCATTAATGTAAAACATTAGTGGGCTAGGGGCTGATTCTGTGACCTCATGTGTTTCTCCATTCACTTGGCTCCTCCAAGTAGCCTCCTCCATTTCCTATGCATCCACAGTTTCCACAAACTATTTTATAAAGGTATTTTGTTGCCTTTCTTCTAAAAGTATGTAAGGATTGACCATCGAATTTAATAAATGTTGTTATTGAAGTAGAATTGACATTTTTGTAAATGTAGATGTGATGTGTGTATGAGGAGTTAATGTGACTTGAAAAGCATTTGGTCTCAGCCCTTCCCACCTTGTTTCTGCATTTTGGACCAGCCACTTGCAGGTAAAGGGCACTGACAGGGTAACATTTTAGTGACTTTAAATACCACAGCTGACAGAGAAAGATTGAATTTTTAAGGATCAGCTATCAGGGAAGTACATTTCAGTATTCCCATCTAGGAAAAAAAACAACCATGTTTGTTTTTAATTACAGATACTGAGCTTGTTGTGATCAGTTGATGCAGCGGTGAAAAGTTTGTGGTAGTGAAAATTGGAGATTGGTGAGAGGTGAGCTTCTTGCTAACATTGGTATAACTCAGGTTCACTGTTTTTACTCATACACCTGACTGTTCTTGGAATTACCTAGCAGCATTTGGCATGGAAGTGTTGCTCCTGGAAACAGTTTCAATCAGAGAAATTAGCCATAAACTTTGACCCTTTTCTGGTATAACTTAGACTAGATGGCTTTATTTGACAACTTAATAGCTGTACCTAAGCCGCCTCTAAAAATATTTTGCACTTGAACTTTATTAGTCTTGAATATATTACTTTTTCAAATGAATTTTTATAGTTCCTACTAAATAAAGGATGAACCTGGAAAAGGGAAATTAAAAGCAAGTGATCTGTATCTTCACTTATAAAACAAATGCAACATAAATAATTACATTCTTCTCAACATTTTCACACCAGCACGGGAAAAAAAGAAAAAGCCCATCTGTGTAAACCTTTTGAAACCTGTTTCCTGTGCCGTTGCCTGTACTCCTTCAGGTTAGAAAGAAACACTGTATTCTTCAGATGCCATAAGGAGAACGTTGCTGTTCCGTGGCTGTGGCAACAAGCAAAGAAAACACTGGGCTGTGCTGTAGCTCCCCATAATGGTGAAAGCCTTTAATTTTTCATTAGGGATTTGACCCTTGGTTCATTTGGAGGGTGAACTTGATTTCTTTGACCCTGCAGAAAAAACCCAAACCAAACAGACTAAGCAAAAGCACTGGCTGCTGTCATTACTAATTCATCAGGTGTGACGGGGTTGGTGTTCTTCAGCTTGGGTTTGCGTGTCAGGATTTAGGGAAAATGAAATAAGAGGGAAGTGATGTCTATAAAGAGCTGGCAGGGTTGTACCAGATAAAATATCCCTGTAAGAAGGCTCATCTGAAGAGATGAAAGGCAGAGTAATCAGCACCTGCAGAAACATTTCCTTTAAGGTTTGTACTTCTGGTGAGAGGTAAAAGATAAAACACATCACTAATACTACAGCATGTCCTTGCTAAGCCTACAGCTGCTTTCTTGGCAGCCCTAATGGAGGCGTCTTGCTGGGCCCTGAGAAAAGTGTTTTGGACATGCAAAGGTCATGAGGATTTGTCAAGGCTGAGACGTGAGCCCTGGTGCAAAGGCAAAGTCGTGGAGCTCCTAATGCATCCAGGGAGGCATCTCAGACAGGAGCTCAGTGTCTGGGCTCACACCTGTCAGCAGCGATGGGCATCCCTTAAAAGTTTGTTCGAGAGCTGAGCTTTTCTACAAAAGTGGAGTTTCTTTATAGGTTGGGTGGCTGGTCCAGGGTGAAAAAGGAATTATGGCAAGTTTTTAGTACCTTTAGCAGTTCTGGTGCTGCCAGATTCAGTTACACTTACTTCACTCTAAAATACCAGTTTGACTGTTATCATGAGTATTGTCAGTGCAAGTAGGCAGTGTTTTAAATGGCTGTTGTTTACATGAGGCCTTCAAGGTTGTGACTGAGAACTACATGAGGGCTTTCCCAAAACCTTACTGAGCAAAAGGGCTCAATTCCTTTTCCCAAATGAGTGGCATCGTGTAGGAGTGAAATGGGTAGATGAGATTTGTGTTCTCAGCACTGGGTGGAAGAGAGTCCCCGTGTGAGTTTTGCAATATGGGTTTGCAATATTTTCTAATTTTCCAGGCATTTCTCCTTTGTTTTGTGTTGCTTCCCCAGTACTTTTAAAACCTTGTTCTAGTTTCCCTCTGGACCAAAGTGATGTTTAAAGAACCAAGTCCAGGAAATAGTTGGAACAACAAAGAAAAAAATTCCTGGAAGAGGCTTAGGAGGTCTGAAATGGGAGGTGAATAGTTCTTTTCCTTTCTTAGGGGAAAATGGTCCTTCTAAATAAGAAGGTAAAGTTTTCTCAGGTGACAGAAGAGTCTTCAAAATGCTTAAACAAGTAAAAAAATCTCTGTGTTTCCCAATCAAGGGGGGGGAAGATGTTTTATTATAACATAGACCTGTAGTAAGTTAATAAAAAGTAAATTTTTTGTTTTCCTTGAAAGTATTTTGATACTAATGACAATCTTTACAGTTCCTAAACTTTCTAGAGCTATCTTTTTATCCTGCTGTCTTACCTTTTCAGTGCTGCTGCTCTCAGAAAAAGCTGTTTACCCTCTCTTCAGGGTGTCAGCTACAGAGGACTCTTCCAAGGCACCAACTTGACCCTTTATGTGGGCTAAAGGTTGCATGAAACAGGGCAGCAAAGGTCTTTCAGTGCAGGTGCCTGGAGCTGGCCTTCCTGTACCCTTGCTGGAGCTGGTGAGAAAGAAGTTGGATTTTTTGAGAAGAAGAGGCCGCAGGAATGTGCCTGGGTTCAGACCTGAGACTGGGGTAGTACAGAGGTTGTGATTAGATTGGTATTTAGCTTGGAAGCATCAGTATCGTGGATTTATTTTCCCTTTTTTTGCTTGAAAATCACTCATATTTAAAGATTTCAGGTAAACCTGTGTCTGAGCTTGGTGGAATCGCTTTGATTTATGTGGGTGTAAGGCATAATATATTTATGTCCATAATGTGCATGATGTCTCAATTTTTTACAGACTTATGCAAAATAATAATGAAAACACCTTGAGGATGGATGTTATTTGTACTGATTTGAACAGAGGATATTTCCAGATGGGAAGTGAGGTATTGTTCCTAACTTGCAATATAAAAATACTTGAAATAACTGTTTCTGGGACTTTAGTACCGTCTATTGAATTCATATCTACCCTTGTCATCTGACAGACTACTAAAACAAGATTCTGCTCAAAATGATAGAAGTGACAGTCGTACAGTGCATTTCATTCCTGCTCAGCCCTGTTAGGCAGTTAGTCTGGGCAGATTTGGATCTCCCTTCAGTCATTCAAGGGCAGTCCTTTGGAAGCGATTTGCAGAATATGTAATTGTGCCCATAAATCCCTCGCTCCCCCCTGCAAATGGGGTAGAATTCCTGTTGCCACCCTATTGTGTTGAGGAAACAGCATTCCCCCCCCCCTCCTTTTTCAAAGCAATTGTGGTGGATTCTCTCTGCCGCTGGCCATGCTTTCATTCCTCTGCAGTGTGGTTACATAGAATTGCTTCTGTGTTCTGTCGGTGTTTGATCCCTTCCAGCTGGCAGTGAATCGAAGAAATCGAATGTATGGACACCCAAATTCTGCCCTTAGCTACACTTGTGAAAACGTGTGGCATTATATGCTTGGCTTGGAAAGGCTTAAGAAATCCCATGAGATCCGCTCCGCTGAAAGTCGCTCTGTAAATGTTAGACAGGGCTGTTGTTTTTGTTCTAGTACATTTTACTTTAAAGCTGCACCTGAGCTGCAGTCGATGATACTGTTTCATAACACTGAAAAAGAGGGACAGATTTGGAGTGTGAGATGTGCCGTGCTGTCAGTGGAGTTTGTCACTGAAACTGTCATAGCTGGGTGCCACGGCAGTGTCTGTGCTGTGAGAAAAACGTGCTCGGTGGGGTTTTGGTTCCTGGCAGCGTTCAAGCCACTGGTCACCATGCAACCATCCTCCTCAACAGCCTGATCCCCTTTGGGAAAGAGCCAGGGCCATCTGCTAGCAGTGGTGTCCAGCACCCTGGGGTGTCTTGGTGGACTCTGATCTTGCACAAGAGCGAGTCCCAGGCAGCAGAAGATGTCTCTTCTGAGCCAAGAAAACTGTGTTTAGGTCTGACAGGTTCATAGCATCATCCAGTATGGAGGAAGCACAGGTCTGAGGAACCCCTTTGGTCTTCTGGCTCTGGGGAAGCTCTGGGTACTGGCCCATGGTGGTGTAGCCGAGTGCCCTGTGACTGTGAAACATAGTGTGAAGGAGATGTACCTTGGTGTATGGATGGGCCCATATGATCCTTTTGCTTCATGTTTAGTGCAGAACCACAGGAAATAATGTTCAGGCAGATACTGTACTGACACAGCATCTTTGACTCAAGCTGATCTTTGCCAGTGTGGAGGATACTTCATGCAGCTGGTCCACAAAGAATCAAAGAGTTTGAATAGTTGTATAACACTTCTTTTTGAAAGTGTTGCAGTGACCTGAGCAGATTGAAGTTGCAGTCAAAAAAGTCCTGCCCTGAGTCATTTACTTTAATTCTTGGTTTCTGTTTCTTGGGATCCTTGGGAGACAAGGAAACAAATTATGAGTTGTGAGGAAGGTAAGCAAAAGACAGGATGACAGGTATTATACACACCTCCAAGACTGTCATTGGGTATTTTTATCTACTTCTAAATGGTGGAAAATTTTCAGAAGAAGAGTTCTGTGTATTTTTTCCCGGACTGAATGGAAATTTTGCCATTGGTTAATATAGAAAGGAAGTCGGAAATACCAGAATTACATGTGAATTATTTATGTATCCAATTTGCTGCTGTGAACGGAGGAACAAGGATCTTAAATGCTGCTAATTACTGTGGATTTTATTTCACTGACTATGGTCGTAGCTGCAGGCCATGTGACCTGGCAGTGACCTGAAGGGCACTTCTGGAAGGGAGGAGGGAATGTGCAAAGAGTTCATTGCTGGGTAGTCAGATGACACTGGAGGTTTTATCATGTTAGCAGAGAAAAGTGATGTTTTTCCTTCAAGTCCTGAAGGATTAACAGCTTTGTTTATACTTCTTCTTGTATGTCCAGAACAGAAAAAATAATAGAAAAAAACTTACATTTCTGTAGTACAGCATCTTTGCATTTTTATTCTGTGTTTCCTATATTTAAGGGATTTCCTAGCAAGAATAGAAACATCTGCAATAGCAGCTCCTATTTATGTTAATCTTTTCCAATCAGCATGCAGCCTGAAATAATTACAATAAATGCACTGTCTGCTCCAAACACTCACAACTTCCATTTATTTCAGGCTTCTTTGCTTCGCAAGTCTGAGAACATAATCCTTCATTCTGCTCTGCTTCATCTCCTTTGCATGAATTTATCCAACAGTATCTTTTGTCAACTTCATTAACAATGGTCATGTCATGATAAGTTACATAAATTGAGAAGTTTTTAATTAACTGAGTTAACAAAACAGCCCCACAAAGCATAATAAATTTAATTAGGTAACATTTTCCTGTTATAAGTCTGCACATGAGGTGTGTAATGAAGTAGACCAAAGTAAAATCTGTAACCTGAAGGTTTTTAGATTTCATAGCTGCAGAAATAGTTTCTTTTTGAAAAAGATATTTTTATAAGATCATGTGTTAAACATACCTTGTTGTGCAAAGGATTATGCAAACTGGGCAGAAAAACAATAGTTACTGACAAAGACATGACTAAGAGTATGTTTAAACAGAAGAAGACATCTTCCAGTCTTTCCCCCTCTGCTTCTGGCAGTGCTGCTCCCCAAGTCAGGGTCATTTTCTCCAGCTTGGCAGTGGTGCTTTGGCTCTGGTTGGGTGAGGGGTTTTTTTTTATTCTGGACAGAATTTACAGGTGTTTTTGGTCAAATTGGCTAACGTATGTGGTATAAAGAGCACATTCAGAGCAGAGTCTCCTTGCTGGTGCTGTGTGCTTTTAGCTGGGCTGCTTGCCCAGGTATGTGGGAAGGAAAAGTAAGATCAGCCTTGGCTCGTGTGGAGTGCTCGTGTGGAGCGACTTCTCAGGTATCCTCTGCAGTTAACAGCATCTGTCTTTGCTTTTTCTTCCCTAAACTTGCATCCAAAAATATTAAGATTGTTATCCCCTGCCTCCTACCCTCTTACACGGCCCAGCCAGGCTGCTTTTGCTTGGGCAATGCTCCCATCTAAGGAATTGGGTTCAAAAATAAGAACTTTGCTTTTCCTTTATGTCCAGGACAGCTTTGTGACAGTAAATGGTACTCTGATTTTGATGGTGAGACAAAGAAGCAATTAAACAAAAACAGTGGGATAGGACACAGAAAGGAACTCTTTAATTTATCAACATTGGTTTGCATTTCTCCCCGACTCTCTAGTCACAGAGAGCAGTGCAAAGGGAGTACGTGGGTACATCCATTTACTGTTTTGGTTTGGTGATGCATAAAGTCAGAGTAAGGTTTTTAATTGTCTTTCACAAGTGCAAATGAGTGTATATTGAAGGCTGTGAAAAATAGCTATCAGTATTTATTATCTCTGTGAAGTATCCTTTTTATATTTTAATTTAGGTCTGATTTGGAGAGACAAGTTTGATGTTAGCAACATCAGTATACAGTTTGGGGTGGATCTCTGGTTTATGGAGAGGGAAAGTCCCATTCCCTGGTTTCAGAGTTTGATGATAAACAATGTTAAATGTTTGATGATAAACAATGATAAACAAAGTCTGGTGGTGAAGAGGGCACACAGGTCTGGACAGCAAAACAAAGTGAAAGGAAAGAGTTGATAGGAACAAAGAGTAGGGGGGAAAAATTAATGCACAGAAGCAGAGGGGTGAAATTAGTGAAGGAAATACAGGAATTAAAATACAAAGTGTTGGGTGAGAAAAGCAGCTCGCCAGCAGTCACTCGCTAGGTGAGAACATTGTGTGTTCAAGAAGAGATTCGAGCAGACCTTCCCCAAAGATTTGTGATTCCTGCAGGTGAAGGACCTTGGGATGAACAAGGAGACTCTTTGCTTCCTAAAGTATTACAAGTTAGGTAACTGAGGCAGAGGAATTTTCTAATAGTATTTGGAAAAGAAGATATTAGAAATTAATGTCTTGATGACAGGAGTATGTCAAATTAATGCATGATGTATTTTTGGAATTGTACAATGTGTCATAAGCCAATTTTGTTCCAGGGGAAATGTGACATCTTCTCCCTTGTGAGTGAGGTTTCCAAAGGGCTGAAAAGCAAGGAAAATGGAAAGCAAAAAGTGAAGTTGTCAGGTGGAGAAGAAAAGCATCGCCTGTGGTATTTAAATTGTATAAATTGGTGTTGATGTATCCTGCTCCTCAAGCCCTTCTGATAGCTCTATGTGTTTCTATCTGTGACTGCTACACCTGTTTTCCGTTTTCAGTCTGTTTCAGGACAGTAAATTTTACCTTGCCCTGTGATGCCAGTCATATCCTTTTACACAGCAGTGACTTCCCAGGAAGCAGAAACATGAGTCTGTACTGTTGCCATGAAATACATGCTGTGCCTCACAGCAGATCTGTTTCTTAACTCAGAAAAAATGTGTGCAATATGATTTTGCTGGGCTGCTGAAAACATTTGAGCTGCAGTTTTACATACTTTATTCTTGTTTCTTCTGCTTTCAGGATCTGGACTGTTTAGAAAGAAAATGTAGAGTTAACATCTGCAATCTGATGTGGTCTTCCTTTTCAGAAAAAAATACTGTTTCTGGCATTCATGTTGGGAGAGAGGAGCCGTCCTTTCCAAGACTTTCAGTATAGGTATGAGAATGTTCAAAGAGCTGACAGTTAGTAATTATTATTCATTGGTGCTACTTTGCTTCTAGTACAGTGAACATATTTTTGAAGTAGAATTAAATCCAAGTCTCTCCAGGGGCTGTTGGTATTTTGCTAATGCTAAATTAAAGCGTGCCATGTGCTGTGCACTAGAGGTGGTCAGTGGTGGCTTGACAGAACTTAATTGTGTGTGTGGCAGGGGTGCTCTGAGTCACTGTGTGGTAGGTGTGCTGCAGCTGCAGTCTGGTGGGAAGTCACAGCCCCTTGTGTTTTCATGAACAGGAAGGAGACATTCCCAAGCTGCTTTCCATCCTGCCTGCAGGTTAGGTGGTCTAGCTCCTGGAGTGGTTATCCTGTACAGCCAATTTTTGTTCCTTCTGCTCATCACTTACCCCATTGCTTTTTCAACTCCCAAGCTGTAAATACTTAAAATGAGAAATAAGCTAATTAGAAGCCATGAAATAGAGATCGAAGTTGAGCTTCCGTGAAAAAATCAGTAAGTGAAGAAGCAGGTCTGGATTGGAGATGAAGGGATGGAGTCTTTATAATCTTCCAATTTATCATCCTATTAAGCTGTTGGATCATGTGTTTGGATTTATCAATATAAAAATTTGGTAGTATTCCATCCTTGGGACATTCTAGCATACGTTGGAAGTTTTTAAATGGCACTGCCCTGTTTTGAGCACTCATCTTCTTAATACATTTTTGGTATTGCTTTCCTTGATGAGGTCCTCACCCTTCTGAGCCAGACACTTGGAGCGTGTTCACCGTGCCTAGATGATGCAGTCAGTGCTCAGGATGTTGCAGCATGGCTGGGCTGAAGTGTTAGCGGGGAGAGAGCCACCACAATTTAAACTTGTAATGGTGCACCTGAGCCAGCAGAGTCACTGTGTGGGGAAGTGTCCTGGAGAGCTGAGCTGAAGGCCTTATTCCCAGGCTCTCCTCCTTCCCACTCTCTTTTCCTTCTCAACACTCTCAATGAGGGCTAAACTAGCTCAGGCAGTCATGCACTAGATGTGGGTACGGTTCCCTGGAGATGGTAGATATGATCTCTGTAGAGCATGCAGGAGCTAAAGGGAAACTAATGGGATGTAATGCTCAGGTGCAGGTGAAGGACTGGGGGGGAAAATCCCCCTGATGTGTATTGCACCCTCGGTGATCCTCAATGCTGCCTTGGAGCAGAGAAGGAGACGGAGCTGTGGCTGCAGCTCAGTGCTGTGGCTGGTTAAGTGGCGACAGAGCAGAAGACTTCAGGAGAGCAAAACATCTGAAGATTCACAGGGCTAGCGTGATATTTGGGAATTGCTGTGTGGAATGGTGGCATTTTGTCAATTTGTTTTGTAATCTGTGATGACAGTAAACTGAATATTGAACAGCTTAAATCTAAGCAACTGTCATTTCATGCTTTGGTGAAGAGGGAGTGGGTGAGTGAGATAGTAGGGGTAAATTGTTAATAGGAGTGAAACCAATATGTGCAGTTTTCTCTGAACCTGCCCACCTCTTTTTTTTGGTGTAATATTGAGCAGCTGGGGCTGTGCTATCTCAGCTTACCATCACTAATCAGGCTATAGATCTCTGGGGACGTGCTTTGCTCTCAGTTACTGTGGTAGAAGTCTAAGCTTATTACCTAGATTACTTGCATATAGACAAGCAAAATCACATAAACAGATTTTGAGCCTTTTTTGTCAGTGTGGTTCATGAGACATACTCTCATTTTTTGAGTGCTCTTTGTTTAGTCAAAGAAGAAACCACTTGTACTCAAAATGAGAGAGCATTTGCACTATTGCCTTTTTATTTCTTCTTTGTGGAAAATTGTATTGCTTTTAGTAGAACTGAAATTAATAGAGTTCACTGGAAATGAAATTATTTACTTTGTTTAAAAATGACATTTTCATAGTCCATAGTCTTCATGCCTGCCTGTAAAACCACAGAACACAAACTTGACCAACTTAGTTACAGAAGTATTTGCTGCTGTTATTGAATTTCTTCAGCTGTTTCAAGCATTTTTCAGGGAGACTTCCCCCTTCCTTGAATTCCATAGAGCTTTATCTTAAGTATCCCACTGGTGGCCCTATATGTATTTTTTAATGCTGTGTTAGGTAGGTCTATTTATGAGTTGCTGTTCTAAACTGCTCTCTCCAGAGATGTAATTTAGAACTGGTGTTTCATTCATTACTATGCTTACCTTGGTCCGAATCTACAATTTTGTCTGTTCCTTAACTTTCAGACCGATGACTCATTCCTTTGCTTCATGGCATTGCTGCATGTGATCTTATCCCACTCTGAGATGAGCTTTGGAAATGAGCTAACAAGAAATGTTTACAGCATTCAGCATAAATCACAATTCCACAGAGAAACTTAAGGGGGGGAAAAAATGGGTTTCCTGTAACTTGGAGATGAATCTATACCTAAGGGACTCCTTGTTTTCTCCCAGGTAGCAGGAGAAAACAGGACCAGAGAAGATGGCCTCATTGCACCAGGGGAAGTTTAGACTGGATATTAGGAAAATGTTCTTCACTGAAGTGGTGTTCTAGGCATTGGAACAGGCTGCCAGGGAAGTGGTGGAATCACCATCTCTGGAAGTGTTCAGAAGACATGTGGATATGGCACTTGTGGACATGCTTTAGTGATGGACATGGATGTGGCCAGGTTAACGGTTGGACTCGATCTTAGAGGTCTTTTCCAACTTCAGTGATTCTGTGATTTTAAATCATTTTAATTATCTGTTTCATATGACTCCCTTGAGTCTTGGTATATGCAAGAAGATGCTCTCTGCCCCTTTCTAACCTTCACAAGAAGGTGTGCAGAAGCAGATTGGTGCTTCCATTCAGGAATGGAGTGTAGCAAAACCACCTGTGGGAATCCATGTGAAAGGAGAAATCCTAGTGAGATGTCCATTTTATTTGCAGGCATTTTCTTTAGAAGAGCAGTTCCCTGCATGCCATGTCCCTGCATGACTTAGCAGCATCCTGTAGGTGTGAATGCCTGTCTCTGCAGAGCAGGATATGCAAAAGATGAGGGGATGGGTGGTGGAGGTAGACATGGTGACTAACTCTTTATTCCTGGAAGTGCACCCTCCGTGTGGAGGACGGCATTAAGTGTGTCCCAGATAGGCTTCTCACACTGCGTCATTGCTGGGGATTAAGCCATTTTCCCCAAGGATTCTGTACTTGGCAAAAAGCTCTGCAGGAAGTGCTGGTGTGCCTCCAGATTTAAACATATCAGCACTTGCATAATAGGTTTATTCTTTATTATCCACCTTTATTTTCTGTTCTGTGGCATGGGCTTCAGATACTGCACATGATGATTTTGCTCCTGCTGCCACGTGGTCCTTCCACATGGTGAAGGAAGGATGTCCGCACTTGAATTATTTAGTCTTCCAGAATCCAAGAGTTTTACATTGTTACTTCACTTTCTTCCTAGTATCTCTTCTGGTACTTTTATTTTTATTTTCAAAAAAATCAAGCATTAAAGCTAGTGCTTGTTACCACAAAACTGGTTGTTCTTATTTCCAACTAAAAGACAATTAGTGAACTTAGTGAAAGAATTATCAGGGTGTAATTTTGCCTTTTTTGAAGAGGCAGAGGGAATTCACTTATATCAATCTTTCTGTTTTGCTAGGTCTGTGAAGACCACAAGGCTTCACTTCTCTAGATGATTCTAACATGTTCATGCTGATTTTGAATGATAAGGGGAAATTTGCAATAAAGACTTGTCATGAAATTTGAGGAGTGAGTACCTTTATGCTCAAGGCAAATGAATAATCTCTTTCTGTATTTAGGTACAAGTCCCAGCCATCCCTCTTGCTGATGGTATTCTTTAGAACTAACCTCGGTATTGTATGTGCAGAGTGCAAAGTGTGAAATTATACCAGGCAATGTTTTTGTGATTATCTGTTTGTAAGGTGTGTCATGGTAGCTGAAGGCAGTGTAGAGTTTACACTCAGCATGTTCAACTCATCTTCCAAAGGATGTATTCATGCCCCTTTGTAGCCAGCCACCTGGGACCTCTTTTCACCTGGTAAATATTTCTTGTGGCCATTTGGAGGGTCTGCATGACTACAGTCCACAAGGTCTTTCTTCAGCCTGGCAAACCATGTTTGCACAAGTTAGTAGCTAGGTAGTAAGGGTCAAAGCTGGGATTTCTCAAAAGTCTGTGTATTAGGTTCCTTCAGAGCACAGGAAAAATGTGAAAGAGGAGCATGGACTAATTCTGTTTAACAGCTTGTGCAAAATATATGTAGGAGTGTAAAGAAGAAACTGTCACTACTGAATCTCAGAAAAAGTAAATGTAAGAAGAATGCTTAGAATACAGGGAAGAAGGAGAAAATAATGTGCACAGATATAATGTGAACCATCAAGTTCTTGTTCAAAAAGAAAAGCCATTCAAAGGCCATTCGGGAAATGTGGGTAGTTTTCAGTAGGCATATTCTATTGTATCTTGCTACCACTTAACAAGTCTCTAAGTTTTTGGTGCGTGTCATAGTTTTGGCACGTACCACTGCAGCTTACTGACTAAGGCTAGTGAAATTTGTTTTTACTGAGGAGGGTATCCTCATAGGACATGCATAAAGAGTTTGGCTGATTTATTCTTCACCTTTTGAGAGAGCTAAAATGTTCATTACAAACAGCTTGTAAAATAGCAAAGAGCATTTTGTTTTTAGTGTTATGTGAACACAAATTTTCTGTTTGATTTTATATGAAGCAAACAGAAAAAAAAGCACAGCAGTTTACCCCACGTATTTGGCTTCTATCAATATAGAAAAATATTTGCTTAAATGAATGTGACTTCCGTTTGGTGTTATAACGGAAAATATGTTTCTGCTTTACTTCTTCTCTTCGCCATACTGTTTAGTTTTGCTTACTTTACGTAGCCATGCTTAAATGTACCATATTATATAGTATTTTTATGTATTATCTGGGCATTTGAATTTCCTCTGCATGGCCCTTTTCCACCATGAGAAAAGCAGAGAGCAGTGGTTTTCAGTGCTCAAAATTAATGACTGTGGGCAAGTATGTGGTGGGCTCCTTTTTATTAGGCTTAGTACCTAAGGGAGCTTTTCTTCAGTGTAAAACAGTAGTAGAAATTAAACTTCTTGTCTTGAAGTGTAAAACCAAATAGTTCAGGGCTTTTAAGAGGAATTTGTCCGC
Source organism: Melozone crissalis (assembly GCF_028551555.1). NCBI lineage: Eukaryota > Metazoa > Chordata > Aves > Passeriformes > Passerellidae > Melozone > Melozone crissalis. The sequence goes on from NW_026535794.1 coordinate 40,026,077, forward strand.
TGTCAGGGCTATTACTACATGAATTTCAAAAGTATTTCTGTTACTGTGAACTTGAAAATTCAGGTGGTAGTTGATTTTTTTTTCCCCCAATGAAGGAACTGCATGATCCTGTAGGTCCTTTGCTTACATGCAGAGGTAATCCTCATGGATGACTCCCTTGGTGGCTTTGGAAAAAGTCTGGTCATGCAGAGGTGCCCCCCTTCTCACCTCCAGATTATCTGGACCTGTAGAAGTGTTGGGCAGAGGTGGTATGCCTTGCTTCTGCAGTGTCTTCTGGTGCTTGAACTTCCCTGCAGAGCTCAGACTGCTGGGGAGCTCTGGGATTTCTGGGTTAAGCAAATAGCCTGATAGAGGGTTTGGATCATGCCAGGAGATGAAAACAGCTGTGCTGGATCTGCTGGAAGATAGCAAGAGAAAGCCACACAGAATCCCTGAGCGAATGCAGTGACAGACACCAAGCACACCCGAGGGCTCTTAGTTTGGCAAGCTGTGGACCAACATAAAAAAAGCCTTTTTTCCTTTTAAGGCTACAAATCCCAACAGGAAGCTTCAGGGAAAACCTTGGTGGCTTGTTCCTGCAGAGTTGGGTTTTTTTCTCTTGGCAAATGTCATATCCCTGTAGAGGGTTGTGAATTGGCCTCAGATGTTCTAAGAGAGTATTGTAAATGAAGGGTGGAAAAATGTATTTTCTATTACAATCCATTTGACAGACAAAATTAATAACAAAATTTGGAATTTTAGAAAGCTTGTTCAGTGGTCTTGTTTCATTTTGAAGCTTTCTAGCTACACTTTGAGGATTATCTTCTGTAATTTGTGTACAGAAAACAGAATGAAAGTTTCCCCTTGTTTTCTTGCCAGCTTGAGTGTCATTTTGGTGCTCAAAAGCATTTTAAAAAAAGGCTCAAACTTCTTTTTTTCACTCTGTTTGGTTTCTTTAAGAGCAATGTTTTTAAAACAGCTTGTATGGGAGTAGGCACCTAAGTTGGTGTTTGATGCATTGAATTCAGTTAATCACTTAATTGGTCCATTAGGTTCTTAGGAATTTATTTACCTAAATAAATTGACTGTGTGTGACTTGTTGTAATTTAAAAAACTTCTCCTTTCAAGAGTTTACAGATAAGTTTATGCATATTTACTGGGGATATTGTCATGCTATCAATTCAATAATTCAATTTGTTGACTTCAGTTACAAAAATGAGTAAACGTTTGCAGTTTTGGTCCTTTGCTTTTGGATGCTGGTGTGAGTTAAAAAAGAAGAATACTATTTTGATTTAGAGTCACAGAGCAACACAGTAATTGTGTCTCTTCAGTGTTAGTTGGCTAATATAACCATTTCTCAGGAAGCACTGTTCTTGTGGAAAGGAACTTCATTTCAATTAATGCTTTACACCATGTTCCTTTCAAATAAGTGTTTTTAAAAGAGAACATCTGTAATTGGATCTGCTTACTTACTGTAGTCATAGTGAAAACTGTACTCAGTGGTAAGATATTTCATAAAATCTGAGTGATAGAAAACATCTTCAGCCAAGTGATTGTTTGGAGTATGTGTTTATAACTAACTCTCTGTTGCAAGTGAAGAACCCATGAATTGCATCTCTTCAGACCACACAGGTTGTACAGTCTTGTGTAACATAAAGAGGAAATAAAAATGTGCATTATGCTGCGAAGCCTAGAATTACCTCTGTCTTAAGTTCTGCTGCTTTTGAGTATTTTCTTCTTGAACTGTAGTTCTTTCAGCTGTTCTGTTTAACTGGATTGGAAGTAATCATGGAATGGCTGAGGCTGGAAAGAATCTGTGGTGATTGTTTGGTCCACTGCCATGCTCAAGCATGTTGCTCAGTGCTATGTCCACCAGACTTGGATGGAGATGCCACAACCTCTCTCAGTAACCTGTTCCAGGTGTGACCACCCTCACAGTAGGAGGAGGGGAAAAAAGAAAAAGAAATTATTTTCTTACTTTCAGATGGAGTTCCCTGTACTTCAATTTGTGTCCATTGACTCCTGTCCCTTTGCTGCGCACAACTGGGAAGAGTCTGTCTTCATTATTGTCTCTCATCAGTTGTTTATACATACTGATGAGACCTGCCCTGAGCCTTCTCCAAGCTGAACAGTCCTTGGAATCTCAGCCTCTCATACACCAGATCTTCCAGTTCTTTTATCACCTTTGTGGCCTTTGCTGACTTGTTCCAGTCCATGTTTTGCATATACCAGGAAGCCCAGGACTAACACAGCTCTGTGCAGGTGTCTCACTGGGGCTGAGTGGAGGGGGAGGAGCATCCTTAAACTGCTGGTGATGCCCTTTCTAAAGCAGCCCATGATGCTGTTACCCACCTTTCTGTGAGGGCACACACTTTGTGTCTGTCAGGACCCTGATGCTGCTCTCTGCAGGCCTGCTTTCCAGCTGATCAGACCCCAGCATGTAGTGATGCATAGAGTTAACCAGACCCAGGTGCAGAACTTGGAATTCACCTTTGTTGAGCTGCATGAGGTTCCTGCCAGCATGTTCTCCAGCCAGTCCAGGTCCTTCTGGATGGCAGCACACCCTCCTGGTGCATCAGCTGCTCCTCCCTGGTTTTATTATCAGCCAGCTTTCTGGAGATTCTCTCCCACCCTCCAGGTTGGTTGTGAAAATGTTAAATGATGCTGGTCCCAGTACTGGCCCCTGGAGTACTCCACTTGTGATGGGCCTCTTGCTGGGCTTCGTGCTGATGTGCACAGCCTTTTTGAGCCACGCAGTTCAGCCAGTGTTCTCTCCACCTCACCACTGCTGTGTTTAGTCTGTACTTCATCAGTGTGTCAATGAGGATGTTACGGGAGACAGCATCAAAAGCTCTGGTGAAGTCAAGATAAATTAACATCCACTTCTCTCTCATCTCAGCAGGCATCTCATTGCAGAAAACTATCAGGTTGGTCAGATGTGATTTCTGCCTTCATAAATCTATGCTGACTATTCCCAGTCATTTAATTTTACTCCATATGTTAAGGTAATTGTTCCCAGATTTATTTGCTGATCACCTCCCCAGGGTTGGAGGTGAAACTGATCTGCCTGTAGTTTATGGGATCCTCTTTCTTGAAAATAAGACTGGCTTTCATGCAGTCCTCAAGAAATTCATCTGATCCCTATGATCTTTGAAAGATGGTTTAGAGTAGCCTCCTGTAAATTTCAGTCAGCTCCCTCAGCACTCATGATACATCCCCCCGGATCCATGGGCTTGTGTATGTCCAATGTGGTTAAGTGTTCCTTCACTGGGTTCTCCTCTGCTGACAACAAGCCTTTATGGCTCCAGATTTTCTCATTGGTTGCAGGGCCCTGGGTTTTCTGAGAATAGAATGTTGAAGGAAGAAGTACCTTTTCAATTGACAGCCTTTTTCCTAGTAGTCTGTCTTTCCAGAGACAGAGATTCACTTAATGTGCTTTAGACACAAACCAGTCCTGTGCAGAGTGCGTGCATTAAAAAAATTTAGAGTCTGTTGATAGATCTGTATTTAAATTAAGCTAATAATGTCTTTCCATGATTACACTAAGAAGGAACTCTGCACAAAGCAGTATGAATCTACCAAAAAGGTGAGAGTTTTTTCTGTGTGCTTCTTTCCTGTGTTGGCTTGGCTGAATGCTGACTGTGCAGAGATGCGTAACAGGAGTGACTACAGACAGTGCAGCAATTTCAGAGGTGGTTTTCATGTGTCAGAACAACAAGGGGAATTAGTCTCCAGTCACATTCATGTTGCCATCGAGAGCTGTCGTCCGTGCCTGAGCAAGGTTGTTTTAAGCTTGCAGGGGTGTAACAGTCCCAATCTACAAGTGTTTATGTGCAGTTGTCAAATGGGGAGAAAGAAGGAGGAAAAAAAAAAGCAAAGCTTTTATTTGCAGCTCAGCAGGAACCTGACAGCTCCTGAGTTCAGCGGGACCAGAAAATGCTGCTTCTTGGGTGAAGCCATCAGCCTGAGGCAGGATTTTGGCTCCTGCCTTCCTCTGAGCTCCAAGCCTGGCAGCAGTCTGGGCTAAGGGGTGCAAAGCACAGATCACCCCTTGGCTGCTGAGCATGTGCCACTGATGGGGAGCACAGGTTGGTCAGCCCTGCCCTCCAGAGAGACATGGGGCATCCACACTGCATGGAGTGAGAGCTGAGGAGCCACTTGTCCTCAGCAGTGTTCGTTTACCTTTCTAGCACGACTCCACCAGATTTAAGTTCATCATAACTTTTTAAAAGCCTTTCCCTTTCTTAGATTCCAGAAACAGCCAGTGGCTCTCAGAGGGTTGCATAGCACTTAGGACTCGGCCTGGCAGCACATGGAGATCTGCCAGGGTTGCTCCTCCTCCTGCATGGAAGCAAGAATGGCTGTGCATGGGAACTGTGGCACTGCCTCAAAATTAGTGGGAGGCTGGAAGTGTTGCAGTAATTATTCCCAAGAGTAGCTGTACCAACTTCTGGGCTGCTTTCTGCTGGCACTGCTACACAAAAAAAGGTTGTTTATTTTCCTCAGCATATCTGCTGCTGTCATCACATCTTGTGAAGTCAGATTTGCAGTGTGTGTGTCTGTTCATGGTGGACTGTTTATAACATAGCCCACATCAGGTGTCTCCTGTGAAAACACATTGCAGGAGCTCACCACAACCATCTGAGCTTCTGCTTCAGATTATTGCTCAGCTCCTGAGTGTGAGCCCAGCCAAGCAGCATTCAGTGGGGCCACCTTGTTCACAAAGAGCTGCAACCTTTAGTGTACCAAAGAAGCACCTTCTCTTTGTTTTGAAGAGAGCTGACTGAAAGCTCCAGAAGGAGGAACTGATAAAGTACCATATTTTCAGAAAGACAAAAAAATGCCGGCGTGGTTTAAATTTTGTATTTTGGTTGAAGTTTTTCATGTTGTACAATGTTTTTAATTTTCTCAAATGTTTTTAAAATTCATATTTAATAAAGAAAACATGTATGTTCCAGTAACACTAAATATCCATTAAAATTTTAGTAGAAGTGTTGATATGGATGCTATGAAAAATGCAGCAGAAATAAGAAACTACTTAGTGAAAGAATGCCACTCTGTAGGAAAAGATATTAAATTTTTTTTCCTCTTCATTAAACTTCAGGCCATGTTTTACTGAGTAAAGGCAGGGTCTAGCATTTTGCCTGGGAAATACTTGGGTAACTTTAAATAAAATGTATACTAACAAGTTATAAATAGAGTCTTTTTTCCTCTCATTTTACTGCTAAAATTTATTCTAAGAGAAGCCTAGCTATTTATTTTGTTGTTAATAAATTATTGCCTTACTAAGGCAGATGTTAAAATCATTGATGGAGAACTAATAATTCATTCTTAATGGAGCTTTTGTACAGCCTTGAAAGTAACTTTATAATATGAAATGATGATGTGGTGGGTTAGTATGGTAGATGAACTCAGAAGGCACCTCGTGGATTGATGGTTGACTTGCCCACTCCTCCCTGTTTGCAGAGGTTGCTGCATTTTTATGTGCAACTTTGAAGAATTCTAGAGGGGTTATTTGCAAAATGACAGTTTTTTGGTGGAAAGAGAAAGGAGAGGTTGAATATATTAATCAAAAGGAAAGCAGACCCATCATAGGAGCTTTTGGAGGCTGTTGAGGCTCATTCCCCAAGGAGCCACAGGCCTGCCAGCCTGCAGGCTCCTTGCTTGCCGTGCTGCAGCCATGTGGTGGCTGGTAGCACACACTGATACCATAGCTGTGGTTGTCTCCCTTTCGTGTTCTGGGGACGCTTTTGAGCACAGAGCACTGTGAGAGCCCTGGTGGTTCAATAACATGTGGCTGTTAGCACTGTGAACACTCTACTGCTGCTCACATATCATGGATCAGTGTGAAGATGGGTTGACAGCACTGTATTGGCTGAGGTTTAACACTGGGCCGTTCCTCGGGCTAGCAATGGTTTTAAATGTAGGATTGCAAGGATGGGCTCTCCTTGCAGCTGGAAGAGATGGAAGATTTGTCATTTTCAGAAAGCATCCTTTTGGGGTGCATGCAAACTGTTCTTGGACCAGAATGAGTGACGCTGAAAGGTGTATGGCACCTCTTCATTACAGAAGCTTAATCTGTTTTGCTGTGCTTGAGCTAGTCTGTTATCCTCACTGTCCAGTGGGGAAGGGCAGGATGGAACTGGAGGATACCTTTGCGAGACTGAAAGCAAGAAGGGAAGCCATCAGGAGTGCAGCTGTGCTCAGATCTGGACCAGCTTATGAAGATGGCTGCATGTTGCTTCAGCATTGTGGCACTGCATCTATGGCAACTAAGGAAAGAAGAATGAGTAAGATAATGTTTCCTGTGATGGGAAGCACAAGGAAAAAGATTTGAAAATGCTGCTCTCAAGTGATACAGTTTAGTTTACTTGTTGTTGTGGTGTTCTTCATAGTACATAACCCAGGACTCAACAGTGTTTTTTAGGCCATTTGGACTTTTTTGTATGTCCTGGACTCCTGACTTGTGTTGAGATGTGGTAGTTGAGTGCCTAAGAGGTAAAGGTGCCTTTGAAAAAAGGAGGGCAGTTAATAGGGTCCTTTTCATTATTGACTCGTTGTGAAGGTGTGTAAATACAGGCAAAACTGTTTTTTCCATCATACCAGTGTATCTCTCGCTATTGTATTAGTGAATAGAATGGTGGTGCTGCTGAGCTATTTCATGGTTTGTCATATATCTCCCAGAAAGATGGTATAATTTATAGAACTTGTTGAGGCTTGGCAGTTTCACTGGGCTCCAGGCTGTAAGGAGTTCACCCGTGGGCTTGTGAGCCAATGTGATCTCTCATGTGAAACTCCCACATCTGGCTTCCTCCCTTCATGGTGCCTGCACAGGCCTGAGATTCACTTCTGGTTCTCTTTATTCTTCACTATTCCTGCAATTCCACAGGCTTTTCTGTCAGCCTTAATCTTTCCTGTAGGTACCACAATTCTTCTAGCCTCTATCTTTTTGTCCTTGAATTAGTAGTCCTTTCAGTGAGACAAAGACTTTTCTTTGTAGCTGGGACATCTCTGTAAGAGTCATTGAATTGTAATATTTGCTTCTGACAGAGGAAAAAAAGTGGGTGAGTTGCTTTGAACTCACATGCTTTTATTTGGGCCAAACAAAAGAGCAAACCAAAGAAACAAAAAAGAGACAAGTGACAAATAAACAGATGAAAATGTGCTAATTTGAAAAGAAAATCCATTATTTATTTGCTTTGCCATTGTATTTCATTATTTCTCCATAATATTTCTCCATATATGTATTTCTCTATAATATTTTTTTTAGGAAATTGTTTCAGGAGAGGAAATAGAAGTCTCATTTTACCAACCAGTGCTCAGACCATTTTGGGAGAGTGTAACACATGGGATGCTTACTGGCAGATAAAGCCACCATCATAGTTGTGCTGAACACACCTCACTGAGAGTAGCTGTTGCTTCAGGAGCTCGAGGAGAAGCAGGCAAAAAGGAGGGTGTGTGTGTGCCATGTGCCAGGCACAGATTCCCTTTGCTTTGATTTGACTTTTATACATGTTACTAGAAAGGAGTGGGTCAGTGACGGGGCAGGGATGACACACTGGGGCTTGGCATACCCAGGAAAACCTGAGGCCACTTGGACTCCTGTACTGAGTGAAGAAATTCAGCTTCATGGCTCTCCTGGAGTCTGACTGAAATAAGACTGGTAGTAAACAACTTATGGGCTAATAGCAGGGTGCCTTAGCGTGCAGGTGGTTTGGAACAGAAGTGAGTGCCTTTAAGCATTGTTTTATGGCGTTGTGTGTTTCAGACTGAAAAATGGCCACAAGCTTTATTACTTCAATATTAACACTTTTTCAATACTCTCTCCCTCCCCCCTCCTGCAAACTGCTGCATTCATCCATTATAGTGACTCTTGTTTCCCCTTCACCTGGCGTTTTTCACAGCATGGGGGACGTGGGTGGCAGGAGGGACAGCTGAGGACATCACGGACCTCGTCTGTTGCTGAGTGCAGCCAAAGCCCAGGCTGCTGCCAGATAACCTGTTGAGGTACCTTGCAGAGCCCTCAGTGATGACAGCATCCCTCCTGCCATTTCTGCTGGTTTCCAGTGACCTGCAAAGGGACTGCACCTCTTGGGAGACCTTTTCCCATTAGGTTTTTCCATCCTCCCTCCTGCTCCTTGATGGCAGGGGCTTCTCAGTGCAGATGTTGCTATCCATCCTTTCCCAACCCTTGCAATCAGCTGTTTTCACTGCACTTGCCACTGAGGGCTGTGTGCCAGGATGTTTTAAAATTGGGGAACGAGTTGCCATGATTCACGGGATCAAATGTGGAGAAATGGTGTTAAAAAGTTTTTTTTAAAAATCCTATTCTTATATTCTCTTTCCCATTCCAAGTGTGTCAAGTTAAGTTTGTCTCAGTGCCAGTGCCAACAGTAACCAGAGTTAAATTAGCCTTCCTGTTTGCTCTGCTTGGGTTTCACTTTTCAACAAGCTTTAGTAAAATAAATTGTGCCCCACATGTCTTTAAATTTCATTATCATGACCTAACTTAATTTGCTATAAATTATTTCTACCTGAGCTTCTTCAACTGTGAACTTGCAGCCTCGAGTGTCTTGCTTATTGGATCATTGCCCAGCTAATCAAGATTTTTTTTTTTTCCTTCGCAACTCCTGCTTTTTGTATCACCTAGGTCTGCCAAAGTCAACTTGGCTGTGTAACCTCAGAGGGGACACACAAAGAGCTGATACATTCTTGTCTTTAAATTAAGGGTTTTATTGAACCAAGTTTCTGTTGTGCTCTAGTGCTGCTGATAAAGACCTCTTTTCCTTTAGTGAAAATGTGACCTCAAGGGTTTTTTCTCTTTTTGGTGGTAGCCATTGCAATACTTCATTTTGGCTCTTCCTTTCTTTTGTTTTCTCCTTGGGAAAAACGACTAAGTGGAAGATCTCTGCACACTCAGTGTCAAGCAGCTGTGCCTTGCTTTTGTTTTTTGCACAGCTAGGCTCTATGTCTAATAAAGGCTGGTGCTTATTTCCACTGAGAAAAGCAGATTTATTTTTTTTTTTTTAGAGCTGTTCCTTTCATTTAGCAGTTGGTGATAACTTTTATTTCAGTGTGGTGAATGTTGAAGGCTCACTTGCCCCTTACCAAGCTGATGAGCTGCAAACAGGCTAAAGATTTTTGCTGAGTAAGGGTCAGAGAACCAACCCTTAAAGGATTTCAGCCTGCAACCTCAAGTTGTAATAATGACTTGCTATCATTGTATGTCCTCTGAAGAGAAACTTAATACAGCAAGTTTGATTATGACTTTGGAGAAGCCCTACTGCATGGTTAAAAAAAAATAAAAATTACCTGACTTCCTGAGAAGCCTTGGGGATGCTTCAGAGCACTTATTTCAAAATGAAAACATGCTGATTGTTGCTTAGATGTAACACATGTAATTTGAACTGTTCCTTAATGGCAGCTGAGGGCCTGATGTAACTCACCAGCAGATTAAAAAATAGCCAGTTTGTTTAACTTTCATTTGGAGAAAGCGGTAACATAGAGCTCTTGATGATGAACAGTGGAACATTATCTTCCAGTATAGCCTTTCTTTTGAAAACAAACACTCTTGCTTGGTGTCTGGACCCTGGTGGAGCAGATATGTCTGCTGGAGTAGTGTAACTCTTATGGTGATTGTTGATACAGGGTGCTGCAAGAACAGTGGGCACAAAAGGTATTGCCCTGAGCACACAGAAGTCTTCTCAGTTCAGACACGCTTCAGTCTGACCTAAATTTTTGGGCTCAATGTGAGGTTTACTGGTAAAACGACACGTCATGTGGTAGGCAGGGGGTCAGATTAGATGATCTAATGGCTCCATCTGGCCTTAAATTCTTAATTAGGGAAGTGCTGCCAGCGCAAGATGGCATTGAAGGTTTACACTGTTAGATTTTGCTTTCTTGGGAGATCCTTACCTATAGCAGGGCTGCAGAAGTTGTACTTGGGCTAGTTTTTTCCATAGCTTCTAATGGTAGTAGCACCCAGCAGAGCTAAAAGTGGGTCCTGATGGGAACCTGGTAGTCTTGCTTTCATGAAAGTACAAAATCCCTTTGTCTGACTATTCCAAATTACCACATGTTGAGCTTTGAGAGTTATAATGATACCTAAATATGGAGGGAAAATCTATTATTAGGACATGAAAAAAAAAGGCTAAGTTTCCCTGGCAGCTAATGAAAAAGAAATTACAGTTATTTGAAGCTGTTCATGGATTAAAATATTAGAAGTGGGGATGTGGTTTTTGGGTGGATGGTTTGATACAGTAGGTTATACTTTGCTTGACACCTTTGGTGCAGAAATGGAAGTGTGATGTTGTAGATATGCTCTTGGCTCTCCAGCTATGCAAATGGCAGTGTGCAGGTGTAATAGCCATTGGCACAGCAAAACCAGCGTCACTGATCAGCCACTTTCTTTGGCAAGGTCAAATGGCTTGCAGCTCAGTGTGTCACTTGATTGTAGGTTATTTGAATGTCTTTTAAAGTTGCTTAATTGCTTATTGATCTCATAATTATTCCAAACTTGCTGTCCCTTTTGCTATTTTCTGAATTATATTGTTAAATAACAATTTTGATTTCATTAGGAGAAGCTTGTGGTTTTGAGTATTCACTCTTAAGTTTAGAGCTTTTAATTGGAACTTTCAAACTTGATTGGTTTCTTTTATATGCTGGTACACATTTTATTTTTCTTGTATTTTTCTAAATGAGTTATTCTACTTCTGCATGCTTCTTTAAGGTCCTGTTAATATACAGGTAGCATATTTCAAAGCACAAGGAGCTGAATTAATAACTGCTGAGGTACTATATTTTAACTGCTGTCCCCTTTTGCTAATTTATCTTGTGGGGCTTTTTTCTCCCCTTTAAGATTTTTTCAGGGTAATTGCTGTGGAAGTATGTTCTTTTCCTTGCTAGTCTCATCTTGTGTATTACTATTATTCAAGTTGCTTCATTTTAGTAATAGCTTCTGCTGGCTTCTTTCCTTTCAAATTCTTTGTGCCATGAATTATTGCTCTGTGTTTGTGTCACTGGGAAGAGTGACAGGAAGAGAAGAGTGCAGGAAGAGAAGCAGCCTTGGCTTCCTGGGTTTTAACGCAGCAGGGTAATGTAGACACAGTAAAAGCAATAGTTTGTGAAAGTGGGTGCTAAACTGTGGCACTTCCTCTGCTCACATCTGTATTTCCTGTTGAGCTGTCTAAACCAAGAAGTGGTTTCACCTGCGGTGACCCATTGTCCTGGGAAGCTGCTCTGTGACAGAGGGTCAGCTGGGAAAAGCAGCTTTCAGCCATTCTTTGCTTTGTTCTCCTTCTCCCTGTTGTGCTTTGGAGTGTGCAGCACCTCTTGCAGCATTCCCTGGTGCCCAGGTGTTTGCTGCCAGCAGCTGTCCTGCTGTCCTGCTGTCCTGCTACTGCTTTGGGCACTGATGGCAGCTTTGCAGAGCCACCAGTGTGTCCCTCGCTGAGCAGTCCCCTCAGGTCAGCGCACTCATTTCTGCCTTGCTGACTTCATTATCAGCACAGCCTCCCCAGCCTAATTAAAACCTCTGTCTTCTACTAAGTTGCAGGAGCATTTGGGTGAACCTCAAATGAGCCCAAAGATCATGGTACACAGAACCAAATAAACGCCCTTAAAAGAGGAAGAAGGGTCTCTAGGTGGTCTGAATCTTGCTTGTCTTTGCAATAGCCTTAGTTCCTTAAAGGCCTGCCAGTTTCTGATAACACAGTTTTGTTAGCAGGGATTAGATTTTCACTTTGCAAAAATAGAATGAGGTCTTCAACTGGGCAAGGACACCATCTGCAGTCGCCAGATGCAGTTATCAAGATTAAATTGCAAGACTTGCCACTGATTATGCTGGTAATCATTGAGGTAATCAGTGTAATTATCTTGAGATCAAGACAAGATTTTCTCTGATCTGATAGATTCTGCCTAATTAAGTTGAAGGAGCATCCATCATTAGCTACTGGAAAGAGTATGGCTCCAACTGGGCACTTGTCTGTTTCACTTTGATCATGTTATTGTATAATATGGGAGAAAAATAAATCGGCAAATATTGTGAAATTGACATCTCATGATGAAAGCATTTTCCATTGGGTTGTATCAGATTTCTTGAAAACCTGCAGCATTCCTTATTCATGAAAGGCTCCTAGGTATTCTCCTCATAACCAGGCTTTAGAAAGGACTTTAGTGTGGATCTCTTTACCCAAGGAAGATGAAGCATTTCCACTTCAGGTTATTTTAAGCTTTCAGAGTATATTTTTTCCTACTATTGATCATGTGGAGGATTGACTCAGCTGCAACTGGAAAGGATTTTCTTGCCAAATAGAATGGTTGTTGATGTTTTCTCAGAAAATGTGACTGAGGCTTGGTAGAATATAATCCCAAACTCTGATGCACACTAATAATCTAGAAAAATGTGGTGAGGCTTTGGAGAGCTCTTCACAAGTAGTCGTTTATGTGTGTTGGAGCATTGTCCTTTAGCATTTGTAATGTGGTTTTTCATGTTCTTACATAGTGGTAAAAAATCTTTTTGCAGATGTGTTTGCTGAGTAGTAATTGGCATATCTTGATCTTTGTTCATTTCTTCTATAGGTTGTCAAGACAATTTCTTCTGAATGTAGTGATAAATGATGTTAAAGATTATCATGTATCTTACATCTTGTGCCTTTCATTTTTAACTTGGTTTATGTTGCAACTACATATGCAGTGAAAGTCTATGTAACTTTTTTTTTTTTTCAAATGGCATAGGTGTGCACGCAAAATGCTGTTTATATTTCCCATCAGGGTATAGCTCAGGGAAGGGACAGAAGCCGTCTGTAGTCTATGTCAGGAGATAACAAAGAGAAATAGGCAGCACTGAATACCTTCTAAAAAGCCGGTGATTCAATCTTTGTTAAGGCTAAAAAGAACAAGGTCTAACAGCATCCCCAGCAGCTGTTTCTTTAATTTCCAGCAAGTTACCAAATTTCATTCCAAGAAATGTGTTGCCACAGAAGACTTCCAAGAGCAAAGCTTCATAGTAGATGATTGGTAATATTTTTTCTGTCATCAATCTGTTGTTATATCTGCTAAGTTTCACACAATTATTTATCAGCTGAGAGTTGCAAAATAATTCCTGACTTGATGTTAAAAGGAAAAAAAGTCAAATGCATTTTTGAACATGTACCCAACCCATCAGTCTTAAAGTGCTGATTCATTTGCCCACACAGTATAATTAAGATGTTAATCTGTAATAAGGAGTGATACATTCAGTGATCTCACAATCAGAAAGTAATTGCAAATTTAAATGTTCATTTGGCTCTCCTCAACCATTTTATTACTCTGTGACAGGTAAGGGAAGGCATTCACAGCTTAGGATCTATAAACCTTTACCTACACGCTTCGCTTCTACAACTGGAAAAAGTTTGCAGTTATATATAGATGCCTGTACTGGATGTTTTTGGGAACAAAATGTCGATTGGCATTCTGAGTCCTGTCCTAGGGGAGAATATTTCAGTTTGAGTACATTTGGTGTTTCATTAGATAATGAATCCATTATGTAGTTTAAGTTCAGGCTCACACTGATTAATCATGGCATTTCAATTATTCATAGAACCAGTGATCTTTTGCACCCCTTTTTTCCTACCTCATTTGCCATTGGCTTCTATTAATTTCTCTTTTTACTGCTTTAGGATTTTTCATCTTGCCATATTCTGAAATCCTGAAACTCTTCCACTGCTGGAGACTTTCATCTGGGAATTGAAATGACCTGGCACCTTGCAAGCAGGTCGTGGCACCTCTCTGGTTTGGTGCTTCATAGCATCTTAGCTGCCTGCCTTCAAGGTGGCTGAGTTGTGGAGCAGCCAGGCCTCCACATTTGAGGGGTGACAGGGAGAGATGTGTGAAAGAGATTCACAGATTGTTCTGGGAGTCCAAACCAGGTTCTTGTTTGATCTGCTGAATGGAATTTCTCCATGTTGTCCTGGAGCCATGGAGAGGGTTGAGTTGCCTGACTCACAGTCCCTCTGTGCGGCTAGTGAGATTGCCCTTGGTCCTGGTGTGCTAACAGCACAGAGATGGCATTGTTTTAAAGGATTGGATTGTTTGTTTGGAGGAATTCACTTGGTACCCATGCATTTGATGTTTCATAGTGCACAGACAGCACAGAAGTCAGAAGTGGCTGCTGCATTCCCCTTTGGGTCCTACTGCTCCTGTCCAGCTCCAGCTCACAAACGTGATCGCTTTTCAGCTCAGTGCCCAGTCAGTCAGTCAGTCACTCACATTGCCATGGTGTAGTTTTATCATGTGTCCATAGGTGTGTAAAAAAACTCCTGCAACTTCCTATTTTTACATCTTGTGTTTTGAAAATTTGTGGGCTGATTCAGCCTGCAGGTGTTGGTGGAGCCAGGAAGGATTTGATGGAGGTTTTTCCCCAATGGACATAGACTCTGCTGGCCTCCAGAGGCACAGATCCCTCAAAGCTGGTGCACAGGACAGCCCAGTGTGCAGCTTACTGGGAGGTCTGTGTTTACCAGGAGTGTCAGATTCATTAAGCATAGGAGGCATATAGATAGTTCTTTCTCCAAATATCTTTTCTGTTTTAACTCTTCCTAAATATGCCATTAGCAATTGTTTGGGAGTAGCGGTGGCAAATCTCATTCTTTGGGTTCAGATAAAATTGTCCTGTTCTTAGTCCTCTAGCTAACTGGACTTTTCAGGCTGGAAAATCACCTGTTAATTTTAGCCTATAATCTCCATTTTATGGCTGTCTTGTCAATACTAATTGCAAAGTAATATTTTAGAGATGAAGTAGTATATGGCTTTTTATGACAGTGGGGAAAAAAAGAGGGGTACAAAGTCATCAACCACAGCTCTGTGGATGGGGGATAGCAGGGTGGGGGGGGTGTGTTTTATAAGAAGCAGACTGGCATTACAGGAAGCAGAACTCATGGGAAGCAATGTATTAGAAAGGGACATATTTTCTATTTCAATGGTTAATTGGCTAAACCCGATGTAACCCAAAAATATTCAATATGGTAAAGTTAAGACCTGTTTTAATAGAAAATAGAAAACTAGATTTATCAATGAGCATCTTTTCTATAAACCAACATAGTTGATGTCTTAAAGGAGGGAAAAAAGTTATAATAATGTCAGGTCTTTCAAAACTATAAAGCATCTCAGTGATTTTCTGGAAGTTAAAATAATGATCTTTTTCAGTGCTCAATAAATTTTAGTTATAAAATTTTAATATTTATTCAAAGTGCAAGTTTGCTTTAAAGATGTCTAAAAAAAGATCCCTGTAGGAGTCTCATTTCCTGGACTTTTCTAATTCTGTATCAAAATTCCGATGCTGGCACGCAAGAAAGTTGTTACACTGAAGGGTAAGACTTTATTTAGACCAGGCTTGAAAAATTGAGCTCTTTTTCAGGGATCTCCTGAGGGCTTACTGGGACTTGAGAGCTTCTTTTGAAGGCAGTGGAGCTGCCCATAGGTTCATATGTGAGTTGTATGGGCTGTACGAGAGGAGGATGGGAGGCACCCTGATAGGTGCAGTGCATTTCTGATGTGGGGGGCCTGCAGTTGTTTGTGGGGATACCTTCAGTATTAACTGAGAACACAGTGATCCCAGGGATTGTGGAGCCTGCAGTGCCATTGGGGATCCATTTTCAAATGAGGGCTTCTCTGGGTAGTAGTATGCGTAAAGTTAGTAGCAAAGTCGCTTAAGCTTTACAGCTGTATATCCTTGGAAGCATGGTAAGTCTAGGCAGGTGAATTGTGCATCAGTCCCCGTGATCCACATTCTTAGGAAGTTGGATTGTACATAATTTTTTTCCACTTTTTCTGGTGGTTAAAAAGTGACAGACCAGACAGATTGAGTATAGTCATGATGCAGCCAACAGCTCACCCCCTGTGGTTGATCCATTGGCTTCTTCCTTTTCCCTGTTCTGATCCTGCCTGCTCATTTGAGCACATCAGCTACAGTCAAAAGAAATTCCTTTTTGGAGGAAAAAAGGAGCCTTCAGTAACCTTAAGTACAAGCTGTGTGTGCAGTTGCTGAGCATTAGTAGTTAACTGTGACCCCTTTGACACTGCTGGAGTTACAGATGCAATCTTTTTCATCAGTGGGTCCGGCTTTGAAGAGAGAACAGAGAGCTGCTGCTCTGACAAGCAGGCAAAACAAGTGAGGATGCTGTGTGTGAGTCTGGGGGCTCTTGTGTTGGAATATACCTGTGTGATCCTGTTCTACAGACCTAATTTGTGGCCCTCATTATGTGATTTACGACAGGAATCTTCCCATAAAAACATCTATATTAAATACATTAGGTCATGGTTTTGTCATTATGTGTGAGGTCTTGCTTGATGAAGAGCTGTCAGGAGAAGGATAATGGTCTTGATTTTTCCTCAAAAAAAATGTTTGGGAGTTTACCTGACGCTGTCTGAGAATTCAGATGAAATTCCAAGTAGAAGTATTGTCCTACTGGAACAACTTAAACAAAGATATTTTACTGTCACAGGTTATTTTTGTAGTGCTAGGAAGTAATTTTTGAAGGACCCTACTAAAATGTAGATACACAATGCCTGGAGAAGCCATCTGCTGAACAAATAGGGAGTAAATCCCTCTCTTGCATCTGAAAGATAAAAATTTGCAGGAAGAGTGTCATCAACAAATGGCACCACTGATTTCACCTGAGGGCTTGGGTAGTTGTGTGTGTTCAACATACTGTAGGCAGAATACCTCTCAAGGTTGGTTGTAGTCTCTGCTTTTGAGTCCTCTGAGAGCAGTGGCTAGCTCTCAAGTGCAAGGATTTGGTATCTGGTCCATTCTCTCCTGTGGAGGCAGGGGGTGTGAGAGTACTTGGGTGATGACCTAAGCTGCCATGTGGACTCTGAAATCAGTCTCAACACTGCAGTAGAAACTCCTTCCCCTAGTCAGACATATTGAACTAAACAAATATGATGGATTGTCTTTTTCTGCATCTTTTGTTGTCTTAGTATTGCCCTAAACATAAAAACATCTCAGCCTGTGTCATTTTTTGGCTGTTCTGTGTGATGGTTATAGGATTTCCTATCGTCCTAAGTCTTTCTTTGAAGACAAAACAGGATAAATTAATATTGCAGGCTGTCTTGTCCTGGACTTTCTGTGTGACTTTCTTGAGTCTGTGAAGCCTTTTCCCATGTCAGTAGTTGGAGGCACCAGTGCTTCCTCACATCACTGGTTCTTGTGGGGAGAAGTTATTGTTCAATTAGATAATTTCGTAGTGTTGCATTCAGAAGCTGAGATACAGTCTCTGCACCTTGTTAGTAGTAAAGACAAACACTTGCAAGTACCTGACGCCTGAAGCTCAGTAGAAATCTATGTATTAAAAGCAGTGTGTTTTCCCTGAGGATTTCAGGATTTGTACATTTTCCTACATTGTTGGATATAGGCATTGAGTGAATGGTCTTGGGGGAACTTGAGAAGAGGAAGCCTTGGAAACCTTTAAATTGCAAGACTGTAAGGAGCTCTTCTATGCAATCTTTTGTCTGTAGTATTATTCCCCTGCAATATTTGACTTGGTGTTAGGCATTCTCTGTTTGTACTTGTATTTTAGAAATGTGCACAAAAAGCTTTTTTATACCACAGTGCTGCAAGTGCTCCTGGTATTGCTGTCATTTCCCTGTGCCTTCCTTCACTTTTTAATTTCTTTTTTTCTTTTTGCTTTATTTGCAGATTTATAATTAATTCACATACTTATTTTAATTCTGTGTCTTTCATGCTTTTGTCTGTAGTCATTACTGTGTCTTCTGGTATATCTCTATTGTGTTTGTTCCAACTTTGACACCTTCTTTATTTATTGTGTTCCAAGCAAGAGGAAATTAGATACAGCTCAAGAAGCCACAGATCTTCCTACTGGCATTAGAAATATGTGAATTCTAGTTTTCTTTTCTTTTCTTGCAGTCACTAGAAGTAAAGAAAGTTCTTGCTCTAAGTTTATTGTTTAAAACAAACCTCAGATATCCCTTCGATTGCATATTCTGAAGCAAATAAAGCTCTGTTTATCCTGACTGGTGTTCAGTCCCATTGTGTTTCTTCTGGTTAATTTACTGGGAATTTGCTGAGCTTTGTTCTTATTGAGACAAGTTTTGTTGAGTGGGTTGTTAATTGCAGGTTTAAACTTGTATTTGCTCTATCTAGCAACTTAAAACATTGCGAGTTCTTTCCTCTCTATATTAATTTACTTAGTTAGGCCTTTGGAAGAGGCACTGCTTCATTAAACACTATCCTGTTTAGTCTGTAATGACTCTACTTCTTTCTCTAAACACATTAATGCATTAAATAGATTAATTTGTCTTCAGTGAGATCAGGATGTTCTACAAAGGGGCTTGGGGTCTCTGATACATGGTCTTTGGTGATGCAGCAGTGCTGTGAAGGACTCAGCAGAGTCTACGCTGTATTTCCAGGTTGACTGGGTTTTTTTTAGCCTGTAATGAAGCGAATTTGATATTAATTTGTCACACTCTGATGAGAACAGTATCATTTTTGTAATTCTATAAAATGAAACACCCGAGACTGCTTCAGGTCTTTGCTCTTTCCCCCTAGTCCCTTCCTGCAGTAGAGCTCCAGTGCCAGTGATGGGAAGCCGCTGAGTACAAGTAGTAGGTGATGAGATGATGCTCCTTCTGTGGTGATGAGCTGGACCACTCATCTACTCTTCTGGTGCAGGAGCACAGTAGTGAGACACATGAACATGAAGGGAGAAGAAAATAGGTGCTGTTTTTGCAGGGGACAGGCTGTCCTGCCACAGCACCCAGGGCTGCTGGAGGGAGCAGCAGATTGCCGGCTCCGAGTGCCAGGGGGAGCAGCTGCCAGCTCCAGCTTGGCCTCCGAATGGGCTGCACATTTTAGCAAGTACTTAGCGCTTTTGGGCAGGCTGGGAAAAAACAACTTCTGGAGCTTATCCCCTCCTGTAGCAGATTTCTGTCTGGTCTGAAGAGCAGGCACTGCAGTGACCAAAGAACCAAAGGGAGAAATGGGAAGGATGCACCCACCGCAGCAGGGTTCTTTCATGTAAACCCTGTTTTTTCCACAGAGGTCATGAAGGATTTCATTGACTTGGGAGGTTCTGCCTCACCTCTCTTTCCTCAAAGGGAACTTTTCATGCTCTGCTTAGTTCCCTTCTAAGCAGTTTCACATTTCCAGGGTTAACTTCACAATTTCTCATTTGGAACAAGTACATTTCTTTTTAATTTTAGAGTAGAGATTTTATGGAATCCAAGTGCAAGCTTTCTGTTTAGGTTCTTGGGCAATCACTGATTTGAACAATAGGTAAGTTGAAGATTAGTGGTGACACTCCAGTAGTTGCAGTGAGAGTATGCTGAGCTTGTGTGAGCATTCCCAAGCCATGGAGTAATCACAAGTAATGTACATGCTGTTAAGATTGGTTTGGGTTGTTTTATTTTTCTTTTCCTGTGGGGTTGCTGGCATACTGAGCCTCAGCAGAAAGGGTTAAATAGAACTTGAGCTATGAGTTTGAAATTATGCTTGACACATCCGATCCACATTACTGCAATGTGTCAGCAACTGCAGTTGGTATGTCAGTTCTGCAAGTAAAAAAGTGATTGCAATGCAATTTCTCCTTTTTCATGTAAAATCACACATATCCTCCGTGCAGGGATTTTCTTGTTCAGTGGGCTACAGTGTGGATTTAGAAAAAAACATAATTCATTTATATGTAAATACAACCTGAAGGCTACACATATCTGAGCTTCTACAAAGACAGAGAGCATGTACATGAAAACAAATGGACCTGTTGTTGTTTTAAATTCATAGTTTACCATAATAGGGGTGGTGGTGGGGAGGAAGGGTTGTCTTTGAAACCATATAGGTCAGCATTTCAGACTTCTGTATTTGTATTCCAATTAAAGGAGAAAATGGAAAAGCTTCTGGATGTTTGCTATTTTAAAGCCAGCTTGAGGGGGGAGAAACAGAAACAGTATTTTTCATACGTCCTATTAGCAAATCACATGCCATGAATAAGATATTTTAGTGTTTGGCTCGTATATAGGTTTTGTGAGTTTTATTTGTTTTGGAGGCGGGGTATGTGAGTTTTTGGCAATTGTTCCATTTCTTTTTGTTACATGAAAAGAAAATTTTCAAAAAAACTGGAAGTAGAAATTGTGTTTGTGGCTCTCACCAAATGCTGGGAGATACAAGGAATCCAGCGTTCTAAAGCAAAAGAGAAGGAGGGGGAGACAAACAAGGAGGTGGCGGGTGATTGTCATGTCTTCTAGCAGCATTTGCTGTACCTGATTTTTGTTCCTTGATATAGTAAAAATATTTCCTTGCTGAAGTACTTGGATTTGGACTTAAAATAGCATAAATAATTTTGAGATAAGTTCACATTAACCACCACAGATTCCTCACTTAACCTGTCACTGTTGCTGGAGATACAAGTATTAGCTCCTATCGATGCATCTTCTACTTCAGCAAGGGAAAAAGCAATTTAGTTTTATAGCTGTTTTAGAAGAGTCTGTGATAAAAGCAAACCAGTGCCTTCTCTAATAAGTATTAAAGACCAAAACCATGCAATTTGTAGTAAGTGTACTCTGTCCTCTTAAAAATGTCCTGGGGATTTATGCACTAAACTCAGATTAATGCTAATAGGAGTTACTTAAGATAATAAATCATTTCTTTAGCGTGGCATTTCCCTTTAACATCTTTTTATTTCTATTTTTTTTAATGAAAACAAAGAATTTGAGTTTGTGGTATAAAAAACCTTTTTTCCCTCTTTTCTGTAGGCATGCTTCTAAGAAGGGTATTGACCATGAGGAAGCCCATGTGCTAGTAACCAGTGTTTGCTAATCCTGCCGAAGAAAATGAAGCCACGTTTCAGCTTTGCCAATCCTTTTCCCACCCTGTCGGCTGAATGAGAAATGGTCATGTGATTATGCTTACAGCCCAGCATGCATTTGGTAGACCTGTGGTTAACTCGTTCCCTCTCCATGTGTCTGCTCTTACAAAGTTTTGTCCTCATGATACTGTGCTTTCATTCTGCCAGTATGTGCCCAAAAGGCTGCATCTGTTCCCCCTCCTGGTGGGAACGTCAGCTGGGAGGTCTGAACGTCAGCTGTAGCAATGCAAACCTCAAGGAGATACCCAGAGATCTTCCTGCAGAAACAGTCTTACTTTATTTGGACTCCAATCAGATAACATCCATCCCCAACGAAATTTTTAAGGACTTGCACCAATTGAGAGTACTCAATTTATCAAAAAATGGGATTGAGTTTATCGATGAACATGCCTTTAAAGGGGTGGCAGAAACCTTGCAGACTCTGGATTTGTCCAACAACCGGATTAAAAGCGTGCACAAAAACGCTTTCAACAACCTGAAGGCCAGGGCCAGAATTGCCAACAACCCCTGGCACTGTGACTGCACGCTGCAGCAGGTGCTGCGGAGCATGGCCTCCAACCACGAGACGGCCAACAACGTCATCTGCAAGACCTCTGTGCTGGACGAGCACGCGGGGAGGCCCTTCCTCAACGCTGCCAGCGACGCCGACCTCTGCAACCTCCCTAAAAAGACTACTGACTACGCCATGCTGGTCACCATGTTTGGCTGGTTCACCATGGTGATCTCCTACGTGGTTTATTACGTGCGACAGAACCAGGAGGATGCAAGGAGGCACCTGGAGTACTTGAAATCCCTGCCAAGCAGGCAAAAGAAACCAGATGAAGCCGATGACATTAGCACTGTGGTATAGTATTCTGAATACAATGACTGCCTTTGTGATGGAAACTAGAGTCGGATGATGCTAAAACCAGAGGTTTACTTCTAACGTTCATTGTAAACATTAAGACTTTTGGGGCTTTTTTTTTCCTGTTTAACTGAATTACGCCACTGTTGAGCTTTCTAACAGAAAGTTTTGTCCGGGTGGTAAACTTCAATTATTTCTCTGGTGGTATCCTAAAGCAAGTGAATTAATATGTTAACATTAGTTTAGACTCATTCCACTATTTAATAACGAAATTTATTTTTTTAATTTAAAAACTAAATAAAAAGCTTAAATTTGAACCATGTAAAGCAGAGTAATTTATTGATCAGTGCCAGAGCACTTTTGGCTTGTTCAGTGTCCGTGAGGTAGAGGAGAGGAGCGATGATGAAGTTGGCTGTGAGAGGTACAGGATTGGAGAGTCCCCAAGGGCACATCCCACCCATGGGTGCAAGGTGAGCAGCTGGTGAATGGTGGCCCATTTTGTGGGCTGCCTGCCACAGCCCACAAAAAAGGGGAAAGGGGCACAGTGTGGGCAGAGCAGAGTGCCCAGACTCTGAGCGTAAGGGACTGATGCTTGCTTAACCTCTCAGAGGGCATTTTGGCAGTGCTGGGGAGGAGGCAACCTGGAGGAGCTGCACCTCAGGACATCAAAGAGAGGTAAGCCAGGGGCATGTGGTGTTTTTTGTCTTACACTCACTTACTGCCTTGCATGAGCTCCAGGCATGACCTCTGCACTGGGGAGTACAGCAATAAGGCAACAGCAAGCTTAATATGCTGGTCAAACTAGAGTATCACCAGTGATAATTTAAAAAAAAAATCTGGTGGGTTTAAGCTGTATATTACTTTATTAGTAAATGTGACTTCTGTTTTTTAAGGAGTAGCCTTTTAAAAAATTGAAATAAGTAAATGAATATATAGGCTAGGCATATTCTCTTGTGTGTTAGGATATATGTATGTTTTTGTATGATTTTGTGGCTAAAGGTTTGGGAAAATAGAAAGTCCACATGAAGTTAAACTCAGCCTTGCATATGAAATAGATATTTTATATCTCTGCTGTCTTTAAAAACACAGTGTTTCTCTCTTTTCACAGATAAAATTTTCAAAGGGAACAAATCCACAAGAACATATTCCTCCTGTCTTTTATTACTATAATAAAATGATGCTTGTCTCTGCATCCCTATAGATCCAGTCTAACTGACATTGGAATATGTATTACAGAAGGTTGGATTAAAAAATGTATAAAACACTGCTTTTCAAGAGAAAGTGTTAAAGGTCAGCCTTAAAAAAAATGTAAAAACCCTCCAGAGCAATCTCTCAGATTAGTTTATCTATTATTTCTGTTACAGTTCTGTTACAAGGGCAGAAGCTTGTTTATCTTATTTTTTTTTCAGAACACTGTTAAAATAATAACTAAAACTTGTTTCAAAGCAAGTGACAGAACAGGAAAAAAATTGAATGGACATAGAGTCAACTTTTTATGTCATTTTTGCACCCTTCATAGGGTGAGTCCTTGTGACTGACTTAGCCGTTCGCATACCTCCATGAGCAGCTTTTAGCAAATTAAGAGAATGTTAATGTTTGTAAAGGGTACTGTCTGTCCATAAAATATCCACACTCTGATATTTCTATCCCTGCTGCTAACTCCCTTAAGTAAAAATATTATTGTCTAAGGTGAGACTCTTGTTGATGACACATCCTCCTTAGTTAACATTTTATGCTTTCCTGTTTCCAAGCTCTATGTGGCTATCTACCCAAGCCCCCCAAACTCTGTGTGGCCTCCTGCAGGACCCAAAAGCAGTAGGGTTAAATACACATGTGAGTCTGAAGAGAGCAGATAAAATGTTACATTGTAGTGGCAATTTAACAGACTTTACTGAACAGGACATGTAGGCTCTCTGTGTAGGCTGAGCAAAATTACTTCCTGATGTAATTCCCCTAATTTCTCTAAAATTTCCTTCAGAGTAAAATTGGTCTCATTTCTGTCACTGTGTTCCCCAAGTGATATTTAGGATTCCAGCTAATATGCTACTGTGGGAAAAAGCAGGGGGAGCTAGCTAAAAGATGACTCTGAGCTGGAGGTACTAAAAATCAAGAATTTGGTGTTGTTTATTCACAGCTGAATGCAGGAATTTCTCCACAAAATTTGAACAGAATTATTTAAACATTTAAGAAATCCTGGTCACTATTAAAACACTTTAAAAACACTTGGACGGTTTTAAATATTTAATTTCAAGCAACGTATTCAAAAAGAACCCCCCCCCCCCCCCAAAACTGACTAAGAAAAATATAAATAAGTTATCTTTAGGATTTCTGGTTTTTTTCTTTATTACTTGGTCCATGAGACAGGATCTGGTATAGTCTTACCCCAGCTGAACTTCTGGCTTTCCAGCTTTAAATTCTGACCCAAAGAAATGAAAACAAAGTTAAACATTACTCTGTAGAAATGCTTTGGAGGGATGGTTCCAAAAAGATAAGAAGGTGCTTCTTTTTACTGTGTTTACTTTACAGTTTTTTTTCCAAAACTACTGTCTCTAGAAAAGCCTAGGTGCTGCTCTTTGAAGTCAGTGGCACAAACTTTTAGACTTTTATCAAAGTTTAACCCTTCAAGGAGTTATTTCATTTACAAAACAAATTTTGCTGAGAAATGAGTAATTTGATATATTTTTATCTATAATACCTTAGCATGTAAATACAGATGAGCGGAAATGAATGTTTCCTTACTCACAGGAGATAGCATATGGTGGAAAATAAGAAGGGATATATATAATACAGTGATTTTTTTTTCTATTAAGATGCTTCAGGAAAAGTAGAGCTGGGACTTAATGGCTTAAATGTGATTAATTTCTCTACCCTGATTTTCTTACAGAAAACATCCATATTTTTGTTTCTAAATGGTAAAAAATAACTGTCAACATTATTTTTTTCTTTAAAACAATAGTGATTTTTCTCTGCTAGTTTTCTAGTGTTATACTCTGTGGGTAAGATCTGTGGTAGTGTATTTGGTCTGTGTGTATTAAGGCTCAGGCTTTATGTGTTTATTTTATTCTTAATTTGGTACACTATTAGATACAGATCTCTTCCCTGTTAATGTACGTTATATTGTTAAGTCTTTGGTAGCAAGATTTTGCACTGCAATTGCCATGAATTTCAGGCGTTGAGTATGAACAGAAGATGTGGTGATCCACGTTCTGGTCTTCCCAGGAAAAAAAGAAGAGAATAGAATTTTTATTTACCAAATAGATGCCATGCAGAAAATCTACCACATTTGTTTCTAAGCTTGAAAGGGGAAAATCAGAAGCATTAGAAAGCAAAAAAAGGGAAGTAAAAGGAGCAGCTGTAGGCTTAAACACTTGAAGGTGTCGTGGAGTCTTGCAACATGTTTAAATGTGCAGTGAGGTCTTGGAGTGAATCTAAATCAATTTTAAAAAGGATGTCACTCTACTTCTACACCTGGAAAAGGAGCTAAACAAGAGTAAATATTTAAACTTTAGGAGGGAAATCTAAAGAAGCAAAATGTAGGAGAATATAAATTCCGAGGTTACACATAAAGGTGTAGTATGGGCAAAACAAATGTGAACATTTTTTCCTAAGCAAGTGAGAAACAAGAGTCCAACTAGAGCAAGAGCCAAGAGTTAGTTCATCAGGTATTAAGGGAGCATTGTGAATAGGTAGGGCAAATGTTTTGAAAGAAACTAGGCTAGCATTTGAGAAGGGAAAAGTCACCTATCAATTAGTTACTGGTTAAAAGATAAGAAACAAAAGTAAGAAGAAATAATCTGTTGACTTGAAGGAGAATGGTTACTGAAATTTCTGAGGTGTCCCACGGAAATCAGAATGGGAGCAGTGCTGTACAGTGTATTCCTGGAGAAGGGAATTGATAATGAGCTGATAACATTTGTGGGTTAAAAACAGTTATGGAGGGCAGTCCAGCTTACAGCTAACTGTGAAGAAATACAGAAGGTTCTCACATTTCTAAGTTGGCAGATGATGATATAAAGAAGATTGAATTTTGTGTGAATAATTACAAAGTACTGCAGATGGCACATCTGAACATGAGGATATTCTCTAAATTGGCTGTAATCAAATGGAAAAAACATCTTGGAGGCACAGTGGGAAGCTCTTCAATGACAAACACCAGAAATTATTAGGAGGGAAATAATCAAACAGCGTGGTGGATTGGCATGATAAACCACTGAATAAAATCTGTGATGAACACACATCTGGAGCATTGCATTTCCGTTTTCCTTGTCTTCAAGGAAAATGAACTTACTTCTGAAGTACTGAATATGTGGAGAAAGATAATAAGACAATCAAGGATATGAAATTTGTTTCCATAGGAGAAAACATCTAACATCCCCAGTCATGGAGGTGAGATGACATTAGAACTCACTGTAATAATTGGAGTAGTAAACAAAAGGGAAATTCAGAAGCTCTGATCTCTGTTTCTTGCAACAGAAAACAGCAGTTTGGTTAGACAATATCAGGCAGTGGATGCTAGGGTTTTTTAACATTTTTGTAGAGCATGCATTTAAATGAAGTACAGGTTATTGTAGAGAAGAAAACATATTCAAAGGTAGGACTCCACAAATTCCTGGAAGTTGAGGTTGTTAATAGTTAACAATGCTAACATATATATAGATACAGTTCTCAACAAGGAAAGTCCCTGCTCATCCTAGGAAGCAGGGATGGTTTCCCTAGGAAATGCTTACAGTTTTGTGCTTCTCTTACTCTCTGAGATGCTGTTGTGGGTGTTTGTTGACGAGAAGGGAAGGTGGGCTTGATTTGTATGGCACTGATGCTCTCGTATGTCCAGAGGGATGAAAATCAAGCTGCCTTCCTGAGAGGCTGGTATTTGTAGCACAGACAAGGAGAGTTTCCGTGCATAGGCTGGGAATGAAGTCCAGGAAAAGAAAAATCCCATGTAAGTGTTGGTGTCTTCTCACTGTGAATTGCAGCACTAACTGCTGGACAAGGTTCAAGCACTCCGTGCCCAGTTGTGCCAAGACTGTGTTAACTAAAGGAGTGACAGCTTTCCACTGGGGATCTGTGGAAAAATTAATTCAAACCTTGCTTGACATATTTATGTAAATTGATACTATTCTTACAGCTCACCTGGTGGTCCATCTAGAAAGAATGGAAATTTCTCTGCGGGTTCTTCATTAAAACAAGGTTAAGGACTTGATTTTCACAAAGAAATCCCTTCATTGTTGTTTCTTCAAGTGAAAACTGGTGTGATGAATTCTTGAAAATACAAGTACTTCACCAGTGCCACTTATGACAGGGAAATGCCTGGAAGCTTTGGTTTTGTTTTTCTGGAGTCAGTCTGAGGAGCAAAAGTCACCAACAAGCATCAGAGGCATATACATGCCATGCCATAGCAATATGTGAAGGAGGTGTTTTTTGCATGCCAGTGCATCCATGAGTATGTACATGTTCATGTATGGGTATACATCTCTCAAGCTCAGTCACATTTCCCTGTGTTAGTCGTGTTCAGTTAGCTGTACATACACACGCATGCAGATAAAACACTGTCTCCTTTGGATGCTTTCATTTCCCCTATTTAATCATGAAAAGAGTTGCTTTGTTGCTTCAAAGCCATGATTCATACTGCATTTAAGCCAAGTACACCTCCATCCTCAGCCTTTTGCAATGCTCCCTGATCCCAGTACCACACAAAAAGTGGAAGAAAATGAGGCGACACTAGTTCAGCTCATGCTGTTTCCGAGATCCTTAGTCACATCCATTGCCTACCATATCGAGCTGTTACAGACCTTTGTGAACAACCTTTTGTTTTCCAGCTGGCTCAGAAAGCAATACAACTTCCTAGAAAGCAAGATATTTAGGTGGATGATGTAATGCCTTCAAGCTCATAAGGAGCTGCCCTGTTAGTGAAAACTGGACAGTGCAACTGCAGCTCATGTTCCTGGATCAGTTCTCTTCTTCTGCATTTGTAAATGAGTAGGTTCTTGGCATTACAAATGTGTTTGGCTCTGTTTTTCTCCTAGGAGATAGTTATAACCCTTGGAGGAAATTCCTTGAGTTGGCTGTGTGTCTGAATACAGCTGCTAATTCCAAAAGAAACGCCAGAATGAAAAATGAGATGGTTTTAAGATTTCCCTACTGTAAGGAAACTTGAGAAGCAGTTAAGTTTTTGGAAATCAAACTTCTGTATTATTCTTAGTACTGATTGAGGTTTTAAAAGCACATTGTGAGCATCCTGCTGCTTTGGTGGGGCAGTCTGCAAGCAGATTTCCTAACAAAGCAGCAATATCCAAAGCCTGTTAGGGGCAGATTAAACAGGACATTGAGGAGAAAAAACACCAAAACCAAACCAACGTGACAAAACCACTAACAATAACAACAAAACCCAGATAAGCAGAAAAACCAACCAAACAAAAAGTCCACGTTAAACCGTCTGTTTAGGTATCTTCACCCTTCAGAATTAGCAGTCACTGCCTAATAATGAAAGAGTTTGTGATCTCTTGATTTCTCCATAGGTCTGTTTTAATTTGGAAAAAATAGTTCTGTTTAAATATATCTGCCCTAACACTGTTAGTTATGAGCTGACACTACTCATATTTAAATTGAGATTGAAATTGAATTTACTAGTTCAACCTTGTCTGCACTGAGGTCTGTTTCTCTGCCTGTCTGCACATCTGTAAAAAAAACCATTAGGTATATATTAGAAAAATACACATTTTCTGTACATAGATGTGGTTATAAAATCATGCTCTTTCAAATATGCTTTGGAAGTTTTTAATATATAAAAGCAAGGGAAAAAATTGGGAAGGAAGAACAGACCCCAGAACTTTCAGGTTGCCTTCTGACATCAAAGCAGGACAAAAAGGAGAGGAAAAAAAAGCCCTATCAAAACCTATTTCTTTTTCTTCCTTTGAGGATTAGCTTTGTGCTCAATGCTACATTTCATGGTTTACCAATTTTTTATTTCTGTACCTTAAGCCAGATTAGCATTCACTTTCAGCAAAGTCTCTTATAAATGGAGTTCTTAGCTACAGAGGATACTGAAACATATCATGTTGTCTGAAAAAAAAACCTGTGACTGCAACAAATAAGCCCTCTAGACACTATCTCTATACCCTGTTAATTAAATTTAGTGGCAAAGGAAAGCAGTTGTTGAATTAAGGTAATACTAGAGAGATTTCAGGTTCTCGAGTAGATGCTGGCTTTTGTGTTTTTAATGTGACTGTGTATGGGAAAACCAACACACCTTTTCACTATTCTATTTCAGAAGCTCTGGGTCTGGTGGCTGTTACAGGACACAAAACCCACTGTCCCCGTCTTCATGTAGCCCCTAAGGATAAAGACTTTGGGGAATGCCATGTCTGGGAAATGCCACCCTCACTGAGAGCAGTCTGTTCAGAGTCTCACCTCAGAACTGCCAGGTTTAGACCATTTGTAAAAGGAGGGAAACTGCTGTTTGGATGAGATCTGTGGAGCCTCTCCCTCTTGAAGGGACTTGTCTTACCACTGGTAGCAGATACATCACAGGCCAGGATTCCAGAGACTTCATCATTTAAAACCATAGGTATCTTGCTTTCCTTCAGAATAATTCAAGTTATTTTTGGTTCATCAAACTTTCCAGTACTATAAACAGAAAAAGACCAGCACAGCCTGTTTGGTTCTCAAGACAAGGGTGTCTAACCACATTACAGCTGTACTCAAACTAGAATATTTTCCCTTGTCTTTAGTCTTTTGTTGTTTAGTGTTACATTTGTGGTTGAATAAACTTCATGGCTCTTCAGAATGAATCTTCAAGCAAGCTTGCTTTCACTAATCCGAAAGGATTTCCAATTGCTGTTAATGGTAAACCTCACTGGGAAATGTGAATACATTCATGGGTCAGCAGAGATTTGGTTTTTTCTCATGTTTTTTGCGAAATTCCTGAACTGATTAATATAATTAGGGATTTTTACAGAGTAAATCATGTATGTATGCACAAGCTTTTTTTTAAAAACAGGGCTAATCAAGAAATGAACAAAGTGAAATTTGCTGATTCTATTCTGAAGTTTGAAGTAAAAAAGGATGATCTGTTTAGGAGAGCTGGGTGAGGTATAAAGGTATTCCTTCACACAACAAGCTCTGAAGTACATGGAAACATCTTTTTGTTTTCAAAAGCTGTGGCAATCCTGAAACTATAGTTGCAGGATAGTAGAAATAAATTGCAATGCTGAAAATAACAATAATTAATTGATCTTAAATTGATAATTAAAGAAAATCCATGTCTCCATTTGGTTCTCACCCTGTGTAATGTACCAGAATTCCTGTCTCAATTTGAAATTGTCCTTTTGTAGTTAGCAAGCTTTCTTCCCAAGTTCAGGAATGTACTTTGGACTGTATGTGAGACAGAAGTTTTGAAATTGCCTTCAGTGAGATCAGCATTTCCTTAATAAATGTGTTATTATTCAGGGTGAACTGAGCCACCATACTGGCAATTGCTTTTGTACTTTTGAAAGGGTTGATTTGGGTTTAACATCTAAATAATGACAGCACACAGCTCTGCAGTGGTGCACCCTCAGGCTTCTAGTATGGCAATGAAGAACCATCCTTTCCTTACCCTGGTGGCAGATAGCCATGACAATTACCTTAATTTGTTATTGTTTATATGACAAAAGGCATGTAGTGTCTTTCTTGTACTTGGCTCCACATAGACCTCTGGAATCTCCTAAGTATGTGTGTATGAGGACAGGCTTTTAGAGTGAAGAAAAAGGAATTTAAGAGGGTTGACTGCATGTAATTAGCTTCCAGTAATGGATCACATTTCAGGCAGCCATCACCCACAAAGTTACTGTATAGCAAAATCGCTGGAGTCAGCAGGCTTCTGGAAAATACCCACCACTATTGTTTAAATGCTTGTGTTCCAGTATTTTTCCACAATTATTTTTGTTTCTGCAGTATTGTGTTCCCTCTGTGAGCACCATTGTGGAGGTGATTGTTTTGGGAGGAACCAGCTCTGAATTTCCAAGCTGTCCTGAGGGTGTGGAAAAAAGGTCTTTAATGGAAACTACCTCAATTAAAAATATGACAGTACATAATCATAGACCTGAGGAGACCTGACACACATTTCACGCCTGGCCTCTGACTGCCTGAGTAAATAGATGCCATACTTAGCACAGAGAACAAATGGTTTGGGCTGAGAAGGGTGAGTCATTCAAAGCCGAGTTGCTTTTCCTGAAAGCACACAGAAATGCAATGATTAAATAGGCTTTACATTTGGAAAATCCTGCAGGCAAGTCTTTAATCAGTCTTGAAATGCCTTTCCATGTGCTGCCAGTGGATTTGTTTTGACACAGCGTGGTGATGGCAGCTCTGGATACGGCAGTCAGTTTTAGCTGCAGAGGCGGATGGGTGACGACTGCTCACGTTACGTGAGCTCAGTGTTGGGTGTCTGACGAGTGTGCTCCTTCTGCTGCAGGTGCTGCATTGAGCTCCTCGGAGAACCAGCTTCTCCACACAAACTGAGGACATGCCTGAGCTGTGTGGGCCGCCTGAATTCAGGGACAGTTGGCAGATGGCACCCCTCGCTGCAGGCCCGATGATGCTGTTCCTGATGAACTTGGTTTGAAACACAAATTCTCATCCCTTGTGGAAAACCACAGTGATTCATGACACATGGACCTCAGCTGTTCCAGCTCCCTGTTCCCATAC
This sequence comes from Melozone crissalis, assembly GCF_028551555.1. Taxonomy (NCBI): domain Eukaryota; kingdom Metazoa; phylum Chordata; class Aves; order Passeriformes; family Passerellidae; genus Melozone; species Melozone crissalis. Next base: position 40,057,442 of record NW_026535794.1, read on the forward strand.
ATGTGTGTGACTGTGTGTGTGTGTGTGTGTGTGTGTGTGTGAGATTGTGTGTGTGTGTGCACTTCTGTGGGTCCAGCAACACTTGATTCAGCTAGGTCTTGCTAGTGGGAGAGCAGAATTTCTGTGCTGGACGTTGTGAATTATTGTGTGTACAGTTGATAAGGTTGGATGGCAACAATATCCCCGGGAAGCTCTCAGCTCTCTGCACACTTGTTGGAGAGTGGGTGGGAGAAGGTCAGAGGGTGCTTGCCATAATCATGTGCTATTGAAGTATTCATGTAAGTGGTTCGTGTATATTCTGTTTTCGCTTTTCTTACTGGTTTAATACTGGAGCCTCTTCTGTAAAAACGAAGGAGTAATTAAATCCTCACTTATCAGAAATGCCATAATGTTTCTGCCGTAATGAAGAAGCGCTTAATTACTGTATGTTACATGTCACATCAGAGCCTGTCACATCACTTTTCTGTGGGAGACTCCTCAGGGAACGAGTCAGCCAAGTTCTTGGTACATCCCTGCCTGACTGCAGGGCACACAACTGAGCAAAACACACCTTGTTCACCTGGCAGCCACACTCACGGGGTTCTTTGTGTCTGTCAGAGGCAAACTATCTACTCATCTCCCCAACATTGTGTGTTTCCACATGCAAACTTCATTTCTTGTTGGAGTGAAGATGTCATTCAGAGGGGATAGGTGAAGGGTGATGAGAATCTGTGAGTTATGCTTCCAGGGAGAAAAGAGTGGCTGGGGTGGATGAAGCAGAACTTCATTTGAGGCAAGGGGTTACAGAAGTGCCTGGAAAAGTCAATAAACCCCAGAAATTTGGCAATCTGTATATGGGAGAAGCCCTGAACTCTCTGCAGAGAGTGGAGGAACAGGAGGGAGAAGCTGAGGTAAGATGCCTACCTGGAGAGGATGCTCTGCATGGAGAGGCATTCATTCAGGCAGGTGCTGGGCAGGGCGGGGGAGGTGCAGGCAATTCCCCTGTTCGGTTGCCCCAATGCTGACACCATGCCTTGTGTTCCACCTCCCATAACACCAGTGATCCTTTCTCTGCTCCAGAAAGGCTGTCTGGGGCAGAGCTGAGCTAGGAGGGGTATTAGGAGGTTTATGCTTCTGATGGTCAGTTAGCCAGTCCCACCTGGGCTGGCCAGAGTGTTTCTGCCTGGACACTCCTGAAGCTGGAGCTCCTGAGAGCTAGGTTGGTGGAGGGCATCCCACCACCAGCACTGCTCCTGCTGGGGGCTGTTTCCCACTGAGTGGGGTGGGGAAGAAAAGGTTCCAGCCTCTCTGGTGGCTGCTGGGTTGATCTGCCTCTGCCATAGTGCTACCCTACAGCTTTGCTCTTCAAGCTGATACTTGGCTCTTCCCTGCCCAGCCTTCATCAAGGGTTGAGGAGGTTTTTTCTTTCTAGGAGGTGAATCATAAATAATGTCCGTTCTCTGCTTTCCCACTAAAAGGTTTTTAAACCAGCTGCATGTGCCCTTTGAAACACAGGGAAAATGTAGTGTATATAATGAAGTCATCCCTTGTGTGTTTCTATCTGCTTTGTATGTATTTTCAAAAGTTTTAAGCTGGGACAACACTTGCCCTGCTGTAATGTCTGCCTGGGTGACATCCAAAAGTGTAGAGGGTCAGATCCTTACCTGCAGTAGTTTAATGTAATTCCATTAAAATCAAAGGAGCAGTTCTCATTTATCATAGTAAAGGTCCTCTTGCAGAAAGCATTTTTAACTGCCAGCATCCTCCCTGAGCATGAGGGAAAGAAATCCATGGTAATTTGGGGGGACTATTTAGCCAGTCTACTTTAAAGGTTCTCCTATTTCAGTTGTGCCTAGGGATTCCTATCAGAGAAAAAGATGCTGATAAAGGGGATGGTTTAGCTCAAGTTTAATTCAACATTGACTTAAGCTGTCAGGGCTCAGTAGATCAAGAAGAATAGCACTCAAATTATGACAGCTTCAAGGCTTTGTAGATAAGAGAATCTAATTTTAATTAGGAGCTTCACTGAATTTTGAAAAGATCACATTGTTTCATCAGTGCATAGAAGGGCAAGAAGAAACATGAACTCTTCCATCTTAAAAGTAGGAGCAAACCTGTCTTTTGTTTTATCCCAAAGCCCGTGAAGGCCAATATAACTCCTGTTCTTTTTTCTGGACTTATATGGTTCAATATTATTGTTTCAAAGTTATTACTATACTGAAAATGCTGTTGCTATACTGCAAGACCAGTAAAGCAGACTTTACTAAAAGCAAAATTTTTCTTCAGCTGACTGAAGACATGCCTCCCTACCAGTTTACAGGCATTTCCCTTGCCCAACAAGATTTTTATAAAATTAAGTTACTTTTAAAATATCAGTTTCAGGCTTTTTCTTAAGTTAAAAACTTTTAAACCAGAGTTTTATTAAGCTTAGTGTTTATAATGCTAAGATTATATCACTTGCTCTCATGAGGAATTTATGGAAAAAGAGTTTACAAGCAGGAATCCTGCATTTAAAAAACCTTATTTTGCAGGTTTATGTAACTTATTTTAGATACAGTGGCTGTCTCTACTTAAGATCCCCACCATTATCAAGGAAATGAGAATTTCTCGGGTCTATTATTACCCTTAATTCTATTAAATGTACTCAAGCACCATGAATGTAAGCCCTAGGACCTCATCATTCTTAGATGGGAACAGATGGGAGGCTGGTCTGCTGGGGTGTTTGATATCAAAAAAGACTGAGAAACTCCTGTTGATATAGGAATGTTGTTCAATTTTTAAACAAATATACCTGGGTGAAGCTCACTTTTGAAGGAAAGAATCTGTGGAGCTTGGAAAGGTGTTCAGAAAACAGATGGTTCACTTTTATTGTTTCCCTCTTTCTTCTTTTTCACTTTTGGAAATGAAGTCCTGCAAAATTTTACAGTGATTGGAGAAATAGAAAAGTAGTGAATTGCCACAGCCAAATGAGAGAATGTTTAATAAAAGAAAGGGGGTTTTTTGAGTCAAATTGTCTTAGACTCTGCTAATTTATTTTTCAGTGGCTAATTAACGTCAGATAAAAGAGATTGTAAAGTCTTTAATATCAATTTCGGTCCTTCATGAAGATGCAAGAACTTGAACATCCTTGATGCATCCTTTATTAAGCCATGGAAAGTGTGAAAGACTAAACTCTTGCTCTTTCAAATTGATCTAAAGGAGACTAAAACTAAGAAGGTTTTAGCTTTATCCTCTTCATCTGTCCTTGACCCAGCAGCTGTAATTTAGCCACCAAATTGATGGGGAAGACAAGCTTCATACAAAATATCTATCTTCTCTCATGTCAGCTACAATGGAAGGAATATTTGGTGTAGAGGTTTTAATTTCTTTTAATTTCCCAAAGTTTCAAACTGACCTGTGCAGCTCTAGGTATACAGAAACTAAAAACCAAATTTGCAAAACCTCAAGCAAAAGTCTGATTGTGTTTAGAAATCTGGCCTTGATGAGGGGACTTAAGGCTGGATTATTCAGATTGTTTTGGAAGTCAAGGGGATTAAAAATTTCTCTTAAATAAGGAGGCATCCTTTAGCATCTTCTTGAGGAAGACAGAGATTGTAAATGCCTGTTTAGGAAGATGGTAAAAGCCAGAAGTCAAAGCATTTTTCTTTAATAAAAAGAATTCTTTATCTTAAAAGTGCAGGGCAGCCTGGGAGAATGAAGACAAGCCCAGGACCCCATCTTTTTGTGCTGAGCTTTGGTGCTCACAGACCTGAGCGAGGGTATGTTGGAATGTTGCTATGGGAGGGGTGAGAATCGATCAGATGGGAGCTGCTTTTTCTGGCTCTGCCTGGGGTGAGGGCAAGGCATGCCTTCACCAGTTTGGTGGGTTGTCAGCCTGGTCATCAGCAAGAGTTTGCACTGCTCCTGCATGCACACCTTGAACCTTCCCCACCATGCATGGGACTGCTGTGGTGCTCACCCAGATCATCTCCCAATTGGCCCCCAGGTGTGGGGGTGTTTGTGGCAAGTGTTTCTTCCCTTTCCACTTTGATTTTTTCCCTTCCTGTCATTCACTGAAGGGAAGGTTCAGTCCTCTGTGTCAATGCAGACCAATGACATACCCCAGCAGGGCCCAAGGGCTGGGGAGTAATCTGCAGATATATCCAGTTCCAAGCTCTGCAGAGCAGCTTGTCTTCCCCACTCATGATTCTCATAATGGGAGGAAGTGTGTTTAGATAAGGAGTCTCAAAAGTCTCACGTTTTGAGAGTGCTGTTTTCTACAGGCAATGTGCTGTCTACAGGCAATGTGCTGTCTGTATCTCTTGCACACAGGGCAAGGGGAGCTCTGGCATTATAAGAGCAAAGCCTAAAGAGCTCCTCCAAAACACATGCAGCTTGCTAGTAACCACTTTTAAAGTGAGGACATTGCTTTTATATCCTGTTTTCTATGACTACTGCCAGAGGAAAACTGTGTTTACTTCAGCGTCTTCAATGAGGATGAAGGGCTCAGAGTATCCAAATTCTTGGCTACTCATTAGAACTAAAGGTCTTGGTATCAGATATCATATCCTAATGGAGTATTAATTAATCATCTGGCTGGGAAAGTCTGGCTTTAGAAATATGTGACATTCTGAAGTGCTTCCACTTTTGCGCATCAAATTCAGCATGAAGATCAATTTGTGCATCTGCAACCTCTTCAAAAGTAGCTGACAACAGAATGGCTTGTTTGCTCAGAGACAAACTTCTGTGGCTTGTTACATGATATGGAGTATCTGAGTTCACCTTCCTGTCTTGTATTTGCAGTTATCCTAGGAAAGGGGGTTGGGGAAACAACAGGAAACCTTGAGACAGACTAGGATTAAAAAAATATACTCTGTGACAGAATTTTATGATGGAATAAACTGTGTTTTATGTTATCTCTTTATACACCCAGCTGTCTAAACTATTTTCACTCACCTGAGACCTGTCAGTGTTGGGAACATCTGCTAAGATGTTCCACTGATGATGATGGGTATGACATTCAGCAAAACACTTGCAAAATTTTATATATGGGGGGATGCCATATGTTTTTCCTGATCATCCCTATCTACCATTAAAGAACTCTAAAGTTCACTCAAGGTTTTCCAGCTGGCTGGTTTTGAATTGAATTATCAAAGACCTTGCATTACTCTTAAGCCCTCAAGCACATTTGCACTTGCTCCCCCTTGCTTAATGTACTTGTTATAAAAGTAAAAGGTACTGTCTTTTCTTAGACTTGTGAATATAGCTGAGAAAAAGGAGGAGGACCCAATAGACAAGATCTTTCAAACTGCAGAAACTGAAAAAAATTCTTGCTTGTTTCTTTTTCTCCCAATTATGTCAGTTGGCTACAAAAACATGTCAACTTCTCCCATGTATTTTGCCAGAGGCCTTATGACAGCTAAAACAATGCTGTTGCTGTTTAAATGGATACAGTGTTTTCAACTTTTGAGAGCAAATAGTATTCACCATCTCACTAATATTGATAGTCATAGAAGAGACTACGGGTTTACCAATCAACTGCTTAGTTTATAAGTCTGTCTCAAAACAGCCCCAACACCACTGTCCACTTTTCAATATAATCTTGTTCCAGGCCACTGACAACATTTAAGGCAGAGTCTTCTGGCAAATTGGAGAAAACATTAATCGGTAAATATGGAATAAATGGGATTTCAAACAATCCAAATGTAATGATTGCCACTAGATGATCAGAAAGAGTTTGCCTATTATTACACAGAGTTTGGACAGATTTGCTAATCACATCTGTCATTGCTGCAGATTTGGGCTGCAATTTGTGTTACTGCACAGCCCCAGACACCCTTGTCTCTGCTGGGAGAGTAAAATCACCCAGTGAGGCCTCCTGAGCATTTCAGTGCCAGTGCACCATCCTAAGTGACCATGTGCAAGGCTAATGTCAGAATTCCCAGTGAGGAACAAGAAGCCTCTTGTGCACAGAAGGCATAGTATCCTCAGTATACTCATGTACATAAAGCACAGGTTCACTCTAGAAAAGACCTGAACAAAATCTACATTAATAGAATGTAATAGAAGTGGTGACACAGCGTGTGACCAGTTGCACGGTTTCTGGTATTTCTAAAGTGATTAAGTATAAATAATCAAACCATGAAAACATTTTTGCTGCTCTACAGGCATCTTGGTACCATCATGTCAGCTTTGCAGGGGCAGCCAGTGATACATTAGTCAGAGGATAAGGTAATGGGTTCACAGAGCACATCAGCAACAGATCAGTATTTCAAGCAAAACAGAACTAATGGAAAAAGAATCTTCAGGACATTTCTGCACAAAAGAAGCCAAGGGGAAAATATTAAGAGAACAAGAAGAGCTATATTATCCTACAAAACTGTGTTTTGTGATGTTGCAGCACGAAATTGAAGTTGGTGCCAATTATTGTCTCTTAGAAGAGATTTCTAAGCATTTGAGAAGAGTTGGTTCAATCTGATGTGGAAAAGTTGCCTTCTTTACTTTTTGAGAAGTTGTTGATATTTTGTGAACAGGTCCAAGTAGTGTTTAAATTTTCCTGAGGTTTTTTTTTTTGTTTTTTGATGTTATTCTTCAGTTTAAAATAAAGTGTCTTACTTTACTACTCCATAGAAAAATTATATTTTAACCTTGAGGCATATATACTAGTTTTATTTCATTTTAGCCTATTCAGCTGCAAAGCAAGTAGTGTGAATCAAAGCTGTTGGTTTAGATGTTTTATAATTTGTTGGCTTCCATTTAAAGCCAATAACCCTAACACTTCGTGACTGTGCTAGTTCTCAAAGAAATAACACACACATGCAGCTTTCATTGATCTTTGGGAAGGCTGGAATGCTATTCTGTTAACATTTTAAAAGCTATGAAAACTTTCAATTAAACAGTGTGATTTTTGTGCTGTCGAATTATTCTTTAACCTCACTGAAAGAGACAATAGAGCCCTTTCTGCAGCTGTCATTGCTCTGTTGTGCTGAGGTGCACCATCCTGAAATGGTTCATGGAGGCTGCTCAGTGTGAAATGGATGCAGTGACCCAGCAGCGCATCTGGGGAGCCGGCTCTGCTACAGGGCTTTGCAATTACCCACTGTGGGTGAAAACTGCTTCTGGATGCAATTATCCTGGCACTGCGTGAAGGCTCAGCAGTCAGACAGTGCTGCTCCTGCAGGAGTCACAGTCTCTGGGGGTTTAAATCAGTGTAGTGAGTACCGTGCTGTGCTGGTTTACAACAGCGAGGGCATCGCTCCCCACGAGCCTGGCACGGGTAATGCTCGGCTTCCTGGAGCACAGCAGCCTTGGAAGGAGGCTGGTCTCAGCTCTCCAGGAATGGAGTTGCTCCTTCAGTGCATGGGAACAGTTAAGCTCACTTGCACAAAACATATGTTGCTTGCATAAGATACATTTTGGGTGAAAACGCTGCTTTTAATTATAGACGGTTGCATAAAATGTCAGTGATTAAAGCACAGATTTAGCAGTATTGTTGGCCTGAAGGATGCCAGCCAGAAAGCATGTTTCTCCTCCTGTTTACTCCTCTTGGAGCGGAATTTTTCCAACTTTATGAAAGTTTTCTATTCAAGTGAAAAAAAAAAAAATCAACCAAAGAGGAAAGTAGCATTTCCTCATCTATTCTGTCTCTCAGGTTTTCTCAACAGTAAAATTTCTCAGGAGCTGAGCAGGGTGGTTTTGAAACAGGGAAGACTGAAGATCTAATATCTTATTTCAAAGCAAGAAATCTAAAAGTCAGGTTTATGTTGTCTAAGGCAATCTCAGCCTTTGGTTTCCTTTTGCCCACAGGCTGATGGGGAATGCCCCTCCTTTAAAATCGCCAGTTGCCACTGATAAGTAAAATTCCTTCAGTAATTCTTCTGAGCCTGAGATAATTATATCCAAGGCAAAACTGGCAAGGTTTGAAATGTGATCAGATATATACCCAGCTGAGCAGGATCCACTTAAGTATTTGTTCTGACTTAGCCATTGTCACTCCAAAAATACTGCCATGGAGGAAAATATAAACATGATCCTTTCCTTTTTGGGATTGTTACCATCTGTATCATAGTTACCAAGTATTTCTTGCTTAAATTGCATTTAAAATTAACCGAGTCTATGCATCGCCTGCCTTTAGTGTAATCATAATATAGTAATCACAGCTCTCTTCACAGAATGTGGTCTACTTCGATAAGCATTTTGCTTTAGCTTTGAGTAATGTTTTTTGACAAGTGCTATTTTTGCCACTTCTTCTATAAATATATAGGTTATTATTATTCTGCTGTAGTGATTCACTTCTGTACTCATTCCTCTGGAAGTACATTGAATTACACCAGCTGAGATTATGGCCTCTACTGTGCTTTTCAGAATGTTTTCTTTTAGTCTCCTCTATTTTTAGGTCAATTACTGAGTCCAAATCACATTACAGGACTGAAGATAGCACCTGTCCTTTTATTTATATCCTCATATTTTCTGAGTTCCTGTTGCTGCTTTTTTTGACCTCCCTTCTCCATGTAACTGCTTCTCATTATGCTATTTCCTGACTTGAACTAGATTACACAATATCTGTGTAGATTCAATAATCCCTTTGAAAGAATTAATTGAGCAGAAAATGCTAACAGGAGACCTGTGGGTTAACCCCAACAAAGGCAAAATCCTCAAGCACATAAGGAGGATACTTTCCTTTTTAAATGAGGTGATTAATGGTAAGATCCTATTTTACTGTGAATGCTGTGCATGAATTACTTTGGCAAGGTTTGTTGAGAGGAAAATGTTATAAGGAGTACTTCCTGGAAAACCAAATTCTGCTTCTAAGAAGGATCCTTACCACCAGGAGGGAACACAAAAGGCTGCCTTCCTTTTCTAATCTCCAGTTTCTGCATTTCTTGAAAAGTCTGACAGAAGTCATTTGATTCACAAGGTGGTTGCCAGCTACGCGTTGCCAAATGTTGGAGAAGTGGAGAGGAGCCACGCATGTGGCTCTGGTCTCTGTCTGCAGTCAGACTGGCTGCTTCTGACAAATGTGGAAAGCCAACCAAAGCAGCAACCATCTGACCCTCAAAGAACACTCACTTGGAGTTACCAAGTTTGTGCTGTCAAATGTAATGGCCAAGAGCCAAGGCTCTTCTGTGTGAAGTGCCCAGTGAATAGCTGAATGAGTATTTGGGAGTCTTGGCACATAGTTAGGCTTTGCTGTCATCTGACCTTTTCTAATCTAATTTATTATATGTAACACATAACTTTCTTTATGTAGGGTATTTTTTGTCTTTAATAATTATACTTTATCCTTAAAAATAAGCAGTACTGCTATATCTATGGCAGTGTAAAACTGGAATTACTCACAAGTGTGGCAGATTTTAAGCATATTTCCAACATGATTTACAGAGATAACTTCATATGCTCAAAGAAACTTACATTTCAAGAAAGAACAGCTCTTCCCAAAACTCTGCTCTTGCACTAGGATGGGCCACTGTCATTTCAGGCTATTCAAACATCAGAGTTCTCCATGTCAGTATTCGGTCTGTATTTTACCATGACCAGTTAAAGATCAAAATAAAGTTGTCAGTTTCTTGTGCTCTATCTTCGATTCTGCATCACTTTACCTATAAAGTGCCATTCCTGTGGGTTTCTAGCTGAAATTTGAGCTGTGCCAGAACTTGGCATGACTTCTCAGATCCCACAATGAAATGGCCCTGAGAGGAAAAAAGGAACAAAACAGTAAGTAGTGGGTGAAAATGGTACTAGTAATAGATTAATCCTTTTTCTTCCAAATATGGCACTGAATTTGACATGTTAGGAATGTTGTCTCCAATTGCCTGTTTCTCAACAATGTAAAACAATTACAATTTTGATTGTGAAGATGTGTGTCTAAGATTATGCCTTGAGAATAAGGTTGGGGTGAGTTATGTGGCAAGGGTTAAGAATTCAGTGTTTGAAATCAGTTTCTGAAGAAGAAGTGCACTGCTCTCATTTTCCAGCCAGTTTGAACTAAAACAGCACCTGAAGAACATTTATGTTTAAGGTGTTTTGAGCTCTCATCTCTGGTATTGCTGTCACTGCTGTTAATTGCTTACTTGGGTTTCTTTTCACTTATTGCTGATTCTTGTCCCTGGAAGACCGTAAATTTACTGAGAAAGAATTCTTTCTTTGTCCTCAGCAAATCTGAATAATTATTTTTTATTTTAATCATTATGCTCCTTAGCCGACAGTACCTTCGTGAAAGAAAGAGAGAAAGAGAGAAAGAGAGAAAGAAAGAGAGAGAGAAAGAGAGAAAGAAAGAGAGAGAGAAAGAGAGAGAGAAAGAGAGAAAGAGAGAAAGAAAGAGAGAAAGAGAGAAAGAAAGAGAGAAAGAGAGAAAGAAAGAAAGAGAGAAAGAGAGAAAGAGAGAAAGAAAGAGAGAAAGAGAGAAAGAGAGGAGAGAAAGAAAAAGAAAGAAAGAAAGAAAGAAAGAAAGAAAGAAAGAAAGAAAGAAAGAAAGAAAGAAAGAAAGAAAGAAAGAAAGAAAGAAAGAAAGGAAGAAAGAGAAAGAAAGGACATGTTTAATTAAAACAAGAAAGTGCTGCAGTTAAACAACATGTCAGTCACTCTGATAGTTGAATAACATGCTATTTTTTCAGGGTTACACACTTGCCTTCTCAGCACTATTTACTGCACCACTAATGCTTCCAAAGCTTCTTTTTGCAGCAACAATCTGCCAAAAGCTAAATAATTTTCAGTTGGCAGGGAGGAAGCTTTGTGTTTGCACCTGGAAAATATTGGAAATAATTCCCTGGCCAGGGGAGTGACAGGAATGGGGGCCAAGGGCATGCCCAGAGCAGGGGTCAGAGCTGTGCCTTGTGCAATCACCTTCCCCACACAGGTGTTCCCAGGGTGGGAGACTCTGAAACCTCCAGTTTGGTGAGGTGATGCATTATCAGCACCTCATTAGCTGCCATCCTGCAGGGGAACTACAGTAACTGTGTGGGCATCATGACCAGTGCCAAACACAGGGTAGTTTGTAGTTGCTTTGGGCTGAGTGAACAAGGTTTGTGCAGGGGAATTCACTGTGCTCTTTATGAATGTGTGTAATTTTGCTTCCTGCTGGGCATTTCCTTGGTCACAGTTTGGCCTTCAGGACTAAGATGCTCCAGAACATTGTTGCTTTTATTGAAGATTTAACAAGTGCCAATTTAATCTGTACTGTCCCTATATGTTCAGGCTCAGATTCATCTAAATGTCTTTGAAAAACACAAGGAAAGATGTTTTGCATCCCAAGATGTCTGCTTCAAGAGTAAAACCCAAAGTGAATAAAGAAAGCATTAAAGTGGTTAAGCATTAAGCTATGTGGTTTAAAAGTTTTAATGTAAATTTGAATATTTATGCACTTAAAAAAAACCAAAAACAACAAACCCCCCACTGTGAAAAGAGAAGAAAAAAGAAAGAAGGAAAGGAAAGGAAAGGAAAGGAAAGGAAAGGAAAGGAAAGGAAAGGAAAGGAAAGGAAAGGAAAGGAAAGGGAAGGAAAGGAAAGGGGGAAGGGAAGGGAAGGGAAGGGAAGGGAAGGGAAGGGAAGGGAAGGGAAGGGAAGGGAAGGAAAGGAAAGGAAAGGGGGAAGGGAAGGGAAGGGAAGGGAAGGGAAGGGAAGGGAAGGGAAGGGAAGGAAAGGAAAGGGAAGGGAAGGGAAGGGAAGGGAAGGGAAGGGAAGGGAAGGAAAAAGGAGAGAAAAGAGAAAAGAAAATAAGGAAAACCACCATGCGATATGTGCATTGAAAACGGGATTTAAAATGTCTGTCCTGAATAAACATGTTTCCAGGCCTGGCTTCATGTGCATAAAGCATTCTGGCTTTCTTTTAGACAAGGTGCTTGATGTGTTGAAAAATAATCTTTCCAGTGCTTTGTATATACATGTTTATGTTTCCAGCATGGATAACTGTATAGAGCTCATCACTCTGATCACAAAAATTACCCAAACTGGAAGCTGTTCACTTTGGGCTGGTCCCACTGCCTATGCAGAGCAATGTGCACAGCAGCATCCTGTTTTCAGGATATCATCCTCCCAACCAGCAAGGGCAGTTTAGTGTGCTTTCTCCAGTTTGGGGACAAAAAGTGGTATGTATGTAAAATTCTCATTGGTGCCAACATTAGATCTTTTCTTCTAACTGATTGAGAGTTAGAATAGCTGCAGAATCCATCTGTGCCAGGATAACTGGATTGGGATAGAAGGGGACTTGCCTAGGGCTGAAGTGCAGGGTGCATAACGATCTGTGCCAGTGGCTGGAGAAGATGTCTTTGGTATGGACATTAACATGATGGATAGGTTGAAAGAATATTGAGAACCTTCAGGATTCCAAATCAGGAAACCCAATTACTGCATGATGTGGGCGAACTTAATAAAAAAATAATGATGCCAGTGAAACTGTAGCCCTTCTTCACAGCACTCCATCAGAACTGCAAAAACAGATATTAAAAGGAACAGATGGAAGGATCAGTTTAATAAACTTTAGTGCACATTTCATTAGGCTTGAGCCAGAAGAAACAGCAGGACATGCTCTAGTACTGGTTCCCTTTCAGAATGGCAGCAAGGGTGCTAGGGGCTGTGCTCTCATCTCATACCAGTAGAAACTCTCCTATTCCACAAGTAAGGCAATAAAACCCATAACCATTAGTCTCTTGTCCAAATCTCTCTTCTGACCTTAAGCAGACTTCTGAAACAACTGTGGAGAAACCCATCTCTATATGACCAGGCCAGATTTTTCATCAAATCCAAGGGAATGCAGAGGAAGAAAACTCTGAAGGGATCCTTTGGCTGAAGTGGAGTTATCTCCCAAGTGGGAGAAAAAGACACAATTTAGAGTACAATTCCTCCTCTTGTGAAGGTGATACCTAAGTGAGAGATAGGCCATGCTTTGTTTTTTCCATTGACTGGAAGGAGACTACAGGGAGTAATCAATTATTATAAAAGTTTTTGCTTTAGATGTCTAAGATTGGGTGAGACCAGACTTCTTGAGGAGTACCCAATAAATATGCTCAGTGGAGCCTCCTCTCTAACACCAGGATGAAGAGCTCACTATACATGCCTTGGTACATATATATTTAAAAAAAAGAAACAAAACAAAAACCCTCTATCTATCTATCTATCTATCTATCTATCTATCTATCTATCTATCTATCCGTCTGTCTATCTATCTATCTATCTATCTATATGATGGGTGCATCTGTGCACCAAAGTCTGTAGGAAGAATTATAATGATACTTTTAAAATTATGTCATGTACCTTTTGCTGTTCAGTTTCATTGTCTTCAATTTGTAATTTATTTTACACTCCTAAAAAATCAGTGGAAAAAATGGTGCAGTCATATGATTCTTACCTACAATCAAGTGTACCTGCAGAAAATTAATTTTTGTTTGTTAGAATGCACTGAATCTTTCCTAAGAAGACAAAATTCACAATAAATTTCCTGACATTCTATACATCAGCATTTATTTTACTCTCATTTTTCAGTGAAAACAGGCTTTTTCAGTCCTGGTCATTCCTCTGTCTTAATTTGTAATGATTTCCAAGGAACCATAATCTGAATAAATGGATGAAATGTCCCTGTGTACCTCAAAAGCAAATAATTTTATCTTTTCATTGCAATATAGGTGCTCTAGAGCATTCATCCACACCAAATTAAGGTCCTGGGTTGTACAACTGACTTTGCCATCTGCTTTGGGCATGGAGTTCAACCAAAAGCCTTCAGAGGCTACCCCCATCAAAGAGTAAAATCTGTCTTCTAATACAGAAACTTGGCCCCCAGACTGGCACATCAGATGAAAGCACAGGAATCAAAGCCAATTTGGGATCCAAACATATTAACCAGGAGTAGATTGAAGCATACCGCACATTTCTCTAAGGCTAACATGAGCTCTGATTTGTATCTTGCACTTATCACTGATCTCTCTGAGACTTCACAAGCAAGATATGTGCAAGTACAGAATTTGTTGCTTTGCATTTGGAGCTGTACTTTTGATTCAGTTGGTGGAAAAGTGAGAAAACAATTAAGGAAGCAGTTGTTTGGGCTGGTGAAAAAGAACAAAGAAAATGATGGTGTCAAACTAAATGCTCACATATGAGCAAGGACAGATAGTCTCACCTGAATGTTCTTAAAGAGCAGGCAGAGATAATTACAGAGGCATTATCAATCATTTTTGACACCTCATTAAGAGCAGATGAATTGCCAGTGGAGTGAAGGACAGGAGAGCCAGAGAACAGCCAATAGTTAAGTAGGTAATAAACAGGGGAGACAGATGTGGACCTTTGAGGCAAGTTTCAATATCCAAAGAAACAATGATAGGGTTTATTCCTACTGCTATGGCTTCCAAATGTACAGATTTCAGTGCCTGTGGGAGGAAATACTCTCAGGTCCAAGGAGAAGCAATCAGATGGTCAAGAATATGTTGAGCTAGTAGCTGCTGACTGAGAGGTAAGACAACCCCCTCTCCCCCCTGCCATTCCTCATATGTAACACCAAGCACTTTATTTTATATTTAGAATATATTTGGACAGAACACTGAACAAAGAAATAGTTGTGATCAATAAAAGAATCCAAGTAAAGGATTAGACACATGCTTGCTCTGTGATGGTTAATCTAATTTAGGCAGTCCTTGTATTGGGGAGTGATTTTGGACACTAACACTGGATTTAGTTTAGTAGACAGAAGCATACAAGCATAGAGGCTAGAGGTACAAGAATGGGCAGCTATGTCCTGGCAGAAATAAATTTAGCCTTGCCCTGAATCTTCATTTTTCTTTCAAACAAATCCCAGGCTGAGTTACTTACAGTGTTTTGGAATTCTTGAATAGCATTCCAATATTTTTTCCACTATTGGGGTAAATTGTTTTGCTCCATTGATTTAAGACAGCTCCTTTGGGGATTTCTTTGTTAGGATATGTATGAATGTCCATTAAGAAAGAAGAGCAACAGAAGCATTAATAAACTGGGGCAGATGTTAAATTAATATGAAGGCAATGATCCTATGCTGATATTTGCCAGCTAAAGATCTGTCCTACTGAATATCCAGAGAAGTCACTTGCCAAACCATATTATCTATGCTTCATTGCCTTATTTTCTGTATGCCTGAGAAAAGCCAAAGAAAATTATTAGTTCCTTCTTCTACTACTCACAGTCAGGAAAGGACCTGTCATCATCAGTCATGAAAACACTTGAAAATGGATGCACTGTCTTCATTTCCATGGTCTTCCATGTCTAGCTTGTTGCCTTGCTTTAGAGGACATAGCATTTTTTCAGTGTGCATGGGTTTCGGGCATTTTTGTCAGCAGAGCAGGGTGGGGTGTTGGAGGGGAGAACGGGTTTTACTGCAAGCTCTTCTTCGATTTAGAACTTTATTTACTTCATTCATTTTCAGGTACTTGAGATTTCTACTTATGTCCAACCCTTATGCATAGACCATTAATCTATTCTGAGATCTCCAACTTTTAACTTTTGGTCATTCATAGCATTTTCAGTCACCTTTTGTAGCTACTGTAGTCTTTGAATGGTATATTACTAGAACTTTTTATAATGACAGGATATGACATTGGCAAGTGCCAAGTGACCCTTGTTCCTTTCTCCAGAAGCCAGGAGAAGACCAGGTCTGTGATATGTGAGATCTCACTCTTAATTAGGACTGTTTTAAGCCTTTATTTCATTACAATTGTAGCTACTGTTTTCATTTTGTATCTAGGATGGGCATTAAACTAAAAAGTGCAGCTGCTTTCAATTATACTCTAATGTTCTGTTTCAAGATAGCTTTCATTTTTTGTGGCATCACTTAGTTACCCTTCCCCCTTCCCTGCTGTCTTGTACACTAAGAGCTTTTAACCACTTGGGAATGATGCAGGGATAGGAATTAGCAGATATAATTTGCCACTGCTTCTGTTTCTGGTAGCAAGACCAATTTCACTTAGTGAAAAAATTATCTTGTTACAAGCCAACTAAAAACTTCTGTCCATGGGGAAATGCTGGAAGAAGTTGCTGAAATTGATAGGATGCTGTTAGAAAGGTGCCAGAGATAAAACCTTTGTAGGCCTACTCCTCCCTTCTCCTTCTGTATCTCTCAGTCTGGGGCTGGGGTTACCTTAAGAGAGGGGGACCTTTGCTGGTGAGATGGAGGAAGGGCAGCAGACACAGACTCAGCTGCAAAGGCAGCATTCCTGCATGGAAAGGAAAGGCGTCCCAGCCCCATGAAGTCAGTACTATCAGGAGTTGTGGAGCCCCAAGTTAGGAGGGAGAGACAAGGACCCTGGCATCTCTGACACAAACCTGGCAGACACTGAAGGGTTCCTGTGATGCCCTTTCTAATGCCATGGTTAGGCTGAGTTTGACACAGGTGTGGGCAGGTTGAGCAGCCTGGGGTGAGAGACCATTACAAAGGCAGCAAGGGAACAACACAGATCCTGGGAATCACTGGTGTTGCTATAGGTGAGTGTGCCTTCATGGAAAGCAGGAGACAGGCTTTCCCCACCTCCCTCTGGTGAAGATGAGCTCTGGCTGTGCTCATTTGATGCTGGGACTTTGTTAGCCTCCATCAAAATGAATAGCAAGAAATAAAAAGCAACATGTGAAAGGCATGTTGGTTCATTGTGTGGTCATCCAGGATCCAGAGGTGAAGAACCACCAGCAAGGACAGTGGGAATGTCCTCATTCTGCTCATTCTCCATTGCTTCCTCAGATTAGAAGTCTTTCCTCTCTGTTAACAGGAATTTCAGAGAGAGCTGCCTGTTCCCATGCACAGTAGCCACATGAGCAAACAGGCACTCTTTTGGCAGATGAGGGGGTTTTCCCTCTTACTTAGCAGCTGAAAAATGGAATCTAATGTACAAAACACCCCTTGTAATTAATCAACTGGCTTGTTTATGCCTCCTAATCTCAAATTTGAAAACTGTCTGGAAACTTGAAGTACCTTGGTGATAAAATAATGGGCATTAGGCTTATTTTCTAGCAAATGAAACTTTGGGAGTCTGCCAGCAGTAGTCAGGCTTATTGGACCATATCTATTCAAAGGCATGAGCTGAAATCATTGACTACCTGAAAGTTCAGAGAGTGATGAGCAAGAGTGGCCTCTCTCAATATGTGAAATAAATAATAAATGGCAAAAAAAAAAGTGATAAAGAGCTAAAAATAAAGTCCAACTACACTGTAAGCCCTAGTACAAGTGGTGAGGATCATTTCACATTTCAGCCTGTTCTCTGCTTCATTGCAGGGAAAAATGTGTTCACAGAGCACCTCACTAAGCAGGTTTTTTGCCCCTTGCTGTTCAACTCCAAGCTCTGTAATGAATGTGTCAGCATTCTAGCAGAGCTGGGAGGGGAATTTGCACATCATGGCTAGGGGCCATATGACCCTGAGGAGTGTGGTTCTCTCTTCACATCCACACTGAAAAATTCCACTGATTCTGAAGAAGTTGCCAAGCAAGGGCTGGGGTATTAGGAGGTGAAAATGTGTTTGAAGCATTTCCTTTTTAGAAGGAAAAAAGAGGGGTTTTCAATGAGAAAAAATATGAAGATGTTGAAGGGGTTTATTTGACTCATGCTAATAAACTCTTTGATGAAGCAAATTGGTTTTAAATGGAGGAGTGGACACTCAGTCCAGTGGACCTGAGAGAAACCACAGGTAGGGGGTAGATCTGTAGAAAAGTGTGGGACTTCATGAAGCCTTGTGTTGGAAAGAGAGAGATGTGGGGACAGGTTGCTGAATCTTCTGACTGCTGCCTCCAAGCTCTTACCTCAGTGTGAATGGACACTCACATACAGTCACTGAAAGGTGTTTACTGAAGTTGACCAATACAGAGAACACATTTTCCAAATTAAAAAGGTGACGTTGATGACTGAGTGAAAGTTGACAGAGATGACGGTTCTCTCCAAACCTCAGGGTCCAAAGCTGGGCTGAGAAATTCCTCACCTCAGATTGCAAAGGAAGGAGTGACCTAAAAGGGAAGAAATACAGAATCACAGAATTATTAGAGTTGGAAGAGACCTCTGGAGATCATCTAGTCCAACCCCCAAGAAAGCAAACATTCTGCACAAGGCTCTTGCTTTTAAAAGAGAGTAATAAGATGGAGCTGTCTCCCTTGTTATGTGCTGAGTAACAGCTGTGGAGGTATCTTCAGTCAAGGAGCAGATTAGATTCATCAGAGAACTGAGACTGAGCAGCAAGGAGCTATGACAGGAACTGCAAAAAGGGAACAAGTCAGAGACAACACACAGAGGCAACGGTGTCTTCACAAATCCTCCTTCAGATGAGAATTTCCTGTGAGTGGCTGTCAGGAAGAAAAATCAGACAGGATAATGTCGGGTATGATCATAGTGGGCATGTCAGAGCAATGATACATACTGGGGGGGAGAGAGGAACGCTGAGGGCAAATGGCAGAGCAGGGCTTTGGGAGCATGAACTCAGAGTGAAACAATTCCAGCACAAAGGGAAGCAGCACTGCAGATGCACAAGCAGCATCTTGGCTCCAGCAAATGCATTTGGGAGAAGCACAAATGGTACAGACCATTCCCCTTGGTGGCATTAGCAATTTCCACAGTTCACAATAGTGCAATTTTGCTTAATCAGTTGTGCTTGCACATAACAAGGCCCAGCCCAATATCCACTTCCACTGGAACAGATCCTGACTTGCCTGTGTGTACCCTCCTTTGCCTGCTGACTGGGTCTCACTTGACAGAGTGTGGGTTGAGACATGCTGTGCTTGCCATACATATTTGTCCCATTTTATTTGGTGCCACCACCAGGATGCTTCCCTCTGCTAGTACTATTGCAGGCTTTATTCCACTACAGAAATAATGCACGTCCTCAGGTTCTTTCCATCACACATCCTCTGTGTCTAGTCTCTGAAAATATTTTTAGGCACAGTGCTCAGTGTCTTCTGGTCCATGTGACATGTGAGAATGGAAAACTGATATTTACTACTGGCTCTTAATTTGGTCTTAGACAAGAGGTGAAAGCAAGAACCACAATGAAAGACAGAAGATGTATATTGGAAAGATAAAAATATTTATTTTAAGACATGTCATGTGTCTTAGGAATTTAAGGTCCTCTTTCATGTAAAACTTTGTGGTAGTCTGGGTTTTCTGAAGTTGCTCAAAGAGCTGCTTCTGATGTCACCTACAGTCCCATTTTTTACATGGCAACTTGCTTGTTAGCCCTTTTCAAGCACTGTTGGCATTTTAAGAGGCTTACTGGCTAGCTTCTCATTTATTTGAACTGTGTAAATCTACAGGTCAGAGGCTTCTTTTTGGTGTCAGATTATTCTCTGTTAGTCTACTGCAAATTCCCCTCCTCTTTTCCATCACATTGCAACTGCAGTGTTCCATTTGCAGGGAAATGGTCTCACACAAGTAAAATTATATCCCACTCAAAAAATGCCAGGAATCTTGAACTAATCTTTGCTTTTGTTATACTGCTTCACAGTCCATCTCTAACAGAGATGATATTTTTCCCAGTGAATGAAATAATGAGATGTTTTCAAGTAACTTGACTGGTTTTATAGCTTTCAAAAACAGCAGTGCATCCCACAGGACACGGGAAGCCCCAGAGCTCTGTGCAAATTTTCCAGTAATGTTGTTTTCACCTCCTAGCATTGAGCTGCAACAGCACCCAGCCCATCACTCCTCCTGCAGCCCTCTGACAATGCCACTGGTGGCACTTTGGTTCTGGGAATGTGAAGCCCTACCTTAACTTCAGATTGCCATTTATAACCAGAAAACACAGAAAAACTGCACCGCCATATTCTCCACATGTCACTGGTGCAAAGTTTGAACTGGTTTTTCTTGGTTTGCCCTCAGCTGGAAAGTGGAATGAGCATTTCACCTGTTGATACCAATGCTGGATCCATCCTCATGTGTAACAAGCAGAGAAAAAGCTGAGAAATCACTTTCACTGATTTATAAGCAGTGTCAAAGATTGCTAACAAGGCCTGGATGG
The DNA here is from genome assembly GCF_028551555.1 of Melozone crissalis. NCBI lineage: Eukaryota > Metazoa > Chordata > Aves > Passeriformes > Passerellidae > Melozone > Melozone crissalis. The sequence continues at coordinate 40,077,338 of NW_026535794.1, forward strand.
CCAGAGCCCAGACTGGCTCCCTGCACTGCTTGCAGTAAATGCTCACCAGCCAGTGTGAATGTGCCTTTTTTTGCATGTGGAACACAATGAAATCACATCTGCTCCTTTTCCTGTACATGACAAGTGTAGCTGTGGCCCATCAGGGCCCTTTCCTTGTGCTGACAGGTGGCAGAAATTGAGTTGGTCCTAAGACCCTAAAAGTTAATGAAGGCAGACATCTGCAGCAGAGCAGTCTGTAGCTGAGCCACTTAGAAAACTCCCTGTGCAGCCAAGAGAGAGAGAAGACACTTCTGTGGAGCCTTAATTTAGATGTCTATTTTAGGGTGGGCTGAATCACACTTTGGTGCCCAGTCAGCACTGACCTCTCCTGGTCACCACTCAGCCCAGGTGACCTACATTTAGGTGAGTGACTCCCAGCCCTGCTTTATGCAGGCAGATGAAGTGCCTCTCTGGAAGAGCACTTTTGGCTGGGTGATGTCTGCAGCAGTGCTGGCTCTGTTTTTGCTCCTGTAACCATGACTGCTTGAGAGGTTATTTTGGGGCACTCGGGAGCAGTTTAAATTTGCTCTCCCCAGTTGCAGGCAGTTTCCTCCATCTGGTGCTGAGGTCCATCAGCTGCAGCTATTGGAAATGCAGTTTGCATCCCACTGCATCAATAAAGGTGATTCAAGCACAGTAAGGGGCTCCAAAGGCTCATTTCATTGATGTTTGCTGACATTGAGTACATACATAACTTTCCTGCCAGCTGGAGATGGCTGTAATAAGACCAAGCTCAATAATATGGAAAGGGATCCTTCCAGAGAGAAAACACAATGGCTCACACCTCCTTCACAAATTGTTTCTTACTTACAACTTTCAGAAATAAAAGTTCTGTTGGCAGGATGTTTTCCTAGTGTTTCTTCCCTGCCTGGAGGGAATTTGGGGACAGACACAGACAGTTCTTCTCGTTTCAGAAAGACTGTGATAACCATTCAACATGCAACAAAAAGGATGAGTAGGACCAGTGTTGCTAGAGCACAGAGTGCCCCACAGGTTGGGGTAAACCCTACAGGCATTTAAACCAAAAAAAAAAAGCACAAACACAAAATTACCCTCACATGCCCATAGTTGGACTTCTCTGAGAGACCTAAGTGGTAACAGGAGGGAAGATCTCAGAGTGACTCTTGTCTGTTTAACCAAATTAATGTTAAGGAGTTTTTCTTTTACCACACCAAGTGACCTCTGTCTGACTAAAAACTATTTTTCAAGGCATTTTCTTCTTAATAGAGGTTAAGATTCAGAAACAGATTTACCATCCCTTTTAAAATTTATTTTCAAAGATTCATACCCCAATGTTAAAAAAATAGTGGATCTTCTTGTCCTACAACCCTTTCTGGCTTCCAAAATTTGGGCTTAATAACCCTGTTCTTGTTTCTTGCTGAAATCTTCTCACTAGATTAAGTATTCGCTGTCCCCTACCTTCCCTTTTTTTTCCCTATTTCAGCTGCTATCAAGCTACTTCACAATAAATAGATCAAGCCCTCTACAAATAAACCATTTTCTCAAACTCATCAGGCCTCAAATCATCTCTGCACATTTTCATTTTCCAAAATGTTTTTCAAGATGCCTGTATCAGGACTTCATGCAATATTTCAGTTCCAGTGGAATGACTTCTCTGCTCCTACTTGTTTATCTCATGTTTATTTAGCTGAGCATTATATTTGCTTGTATTGCCAGAGCATCACAGGGATACTCTGCTTGCACTGTGGCAACTCTGCAACTCTCTTTTTCAATACTGCTTCCACAACTCTGCAGATACAGTCTCAGCCACATGAAAAAGCTTTATTTGATTACACTCATACAGCAAAACTCCCTGCACCATTTCATATAGTTGTCATGGCATTATAATTTCTATTCCAGCAGCATATGTGATATTCACAGGTTTATTTTAAATCAACAGGAATGTTGCATTTAATTCCAGATCACTGATGAAATTGGTTGGTCAGCACTGTTTCCAGTACATACCACCATGGGATACCACTAGAAACATACTCATTCAGAGAAAATTTTATGTTAGCAACAGCTTTGCAATCTGCCATTTAGCAAGTTCTAAATTAATCTTATCCAAGCTTTATTGACACTAATTGCTCATTTTTGCAACCTTGCCATGCAGTTGCTCATTTTTGAAAAGCTCAAATTATTCTATGCCAGCAAACAGTACACATTAAACCATAGAAATCTTTTATGTCTACATGACAGTGATTATCAGCCAAACACATAATTCATAGTAAAATCAGGCTGTATTGACAAGATTTGTTTTTTAACAGCATCATATTGACTGTCATGAAATGGTATTCTCACCTTTTACATCTATTTACATCTTCATTAATTAAATCTTGTTTATTTTTCTCTTATCTTGCAAGGGACACACATCAGGATAGCAAGGTGGTTGTCCATATAAACCAATTTTTCCTTTTTACTGTACCATCACCAAAGGATTGAAGCAATTGGCTGTATATTTTGATGAAAGTCTGGTGATTTATAAACATTCTTCTTAAATATATGGTAATTTTTTTTTAACTTTTCAATGGACTGGAAAACATTTGAAGTGGCATAGGTTTATGGCCTGATTTTCTCCAAATATAAATATCTATTGTCAATTTCTTTTTTTTGTCTATTGAAGTTATGAATGGTTTGCATCAAACTTATGGAAGTTTGCAAAGTGAAAGTAGTCTTTTACTACTTCATCTGCTTGTACTATGACCCAAAAAGTTCTTCTTATGCTAAACCTGGCAGACCATTTTTCTGTAACTTCTTTACCTTCCTTTGTGTTTTCTCAAGTGCTAAGTTCCAGCTGGTAGCTGTTGTTTATCTCTCTCTAAGACTGATACAAAGCACCAGCTTTGGTTTATATTTACATCTGAAAGGGTGAGGTTCAAAGCAGAAAACCATCATACGTATATAATAACAGCAAACCAGAGGGCATGACAAGGAGACCAACACCATTTCCTCTGTCACACCGACAGAAAAGAACATCTCAAACTTCTCCTGGTACCCCAGTCTTTGACTTTGCTGGACATCTAAGCAATGTAGAGCACCCAGCACTAACTTACACTTAAGAGGACTGGTGGCCTGAGAGGAGGAGTTTTCAGGCTTAATACAACACATGTTGGGAATATTTCTGAGTTGAAACCAGTGTTTCACACTCTCCACAGTTCTGAACTGCTGTAACTCTACTAAAGACATTGAGGTCAACATTTCAAGGTTTGTTTCTTAAACAAATTATAATATTGCAAGGATCCTGGAGGCTTGCACATTTTTTTCTTGAGGTTAGGAGTTCATGTAGTGGCTGTTTTGGGTGATGACTGAGCTGTAGTGAGCTGTGCAAAGCAGATATTATATTTAGTAGGATGGAGGGGCTGGTAATCAGGATCACAGAGTAACTCCAGTGGAAAGGGTCAGGAGATCTCTGGCTCAAGCCCCAGATAAAACAAGGTAAGCTTCAGACCATGCTGCTTGAGGTTTATCCAGTTGGGTCTTGAAAATCCTCCCAGAGAGGAGACTGACTGCACAGCCTCCTTGCTTTGCTGCCTGGCTGTCCTTGCAGTGAAAAATCTTCTCCTTAAATCTCATGAGAATTCAACTGTCTATGCTCCACTATTGTGCCCAAATATGAACAACTTGGTTCCATCTTTTCCATGACTTCCTTGTACTCATCAGACACCTGTTGTTAAGTCCTTCCAAAGCCCTTGTATCTCCTGATGGAAGAAGCCCACCTCTCCCAGCCTCTCCTCATAAGGCAAGTGCTCCTGCCCCAATCATCTTGGAGGTTCTCTGCTGAGCTTGCTCTGGGTCATCGGTGCCTTTCTGGTGTTGCAGGAGGCAAAGCTGGACACAGTACTCTAGATGTGGTCTAACAAGTGCTGAGTAAAAAACTTCCTTCATCTAACATCTGTCTTTCAGCCTTTTCTTCACAGCTTTTCCAGGTCCCTTAAGTGGATTGCTTGTACCCTGCCTCCATTTTTCGTGTCATTACCACTTCAGTACAACAATCTGTTGCCCTGCTTTTGAAACTCTCACAGCTCTGCCTTGCAGTCTGCCTGAGTAATCAGTATTCAGAAATAAAAGTGATATTTTGAAAAGATGAGCACAGGTCTGGCTTTGCTAATGCTGGCTGCTGTGGCAGACTGTACAAGAGAAACCAAAGAAAATCAAAAAGTTCTTCTGTCCCTTCCCAGAACAGAGAGTGACAATAATGGATCCGTTTCCCACAGCAGCAGCCATGGGAGCTTTTTCTTTGCTAAAAAATATGCCCTCTCTGCCCAGCCTACAGCAATTTTTTATCAAGGAAAGCCTCTCAGCACTGCCTTGTTATTTATTCTGCCTGCATGGCCCCTCAGTGCTGTGGCTGCCGCCAAAGGCAGACTCAGGATGAGGCATTGCCAGAGAATGTTAAAAGCAGAAAAAGTCCCAGAACCCACACAAATGGATGCAAAACTGTACATTCTCTTCTCACTCCACAAGAAAAGCAGCAACTGTTAGTTGTACACAGACTTCACGGAACATTTAAGCTAAAGAACCCTGAAATGTCAGGGGAATCATTCCAGATGTTGTGAAAATGGATGTGATTCTACACACAGAATATTGAACATTTCATTTTATGAGGATTGCCAGCATCGCTCACTACAATAGCCAGACAGACCCGTTCAAGATCAGACTTTTCTGCTAGGCAAGGAGCAAACCTCAGCCATGTCTTCCAGGTTGGTGAGCTCTGAAGCAAATATGCACAGGAGTGCCCAGTATGCCATGAAAACTGTAATTAATACAGGAATTAGGCACTCCTGCAAGGAGAGGACAGATTATATAATATTCAACAACTAAAACAAGGCAAATTTTCATGGCATTCCAAACTTCTGCATGCTCTTAGAATTTCAAATTTCCATACCTTCCTTTTTTTACATGCTCTGTCACAATCCTTTCTCAGCCCAAGCCTTCCCAGCTGGTGATCCTGGATATCATCTTTTTTTCCCAGGGTCTCTCAGATTCTTCCTGGTAGGATCCATCTTGGGTCTTTCCACCTGTGTGCTCTGCATCAAGATCAAGAGAGAAAACAAGGCTGAGGTCCATCAAGTGAGAAGCTGTGGAAAGACAGAGGGCTTAGTGTTCTTCGACAACATGATTTGAACCAGGAAAATGAAAGTTTTCCAGGGGGTAATTGGCAATAAATTATGGCACTTAATAGCAAGACCACATATTGACCATGTTGGGGTGCCTGTGGAGTAGGTGCAATAAACACATGAAAATGACCCATGTGATCAAAATCTGCAAGACAGACTGATGTGCAAATAGAAGGACAAGCAAGAGTTTGGGGTTCTTATTTCTTATGAACATGTTTTTCCCAATATTCAGCTCAACCTGTTGCAGCTGCTCTCTCAGACATTTCATAAATTTGTAAAACCTTTAGGCCACCAGGCCCAAACACCCAAATAAATAACTTAATAACTATTTTCCAAAAATAACACCATTCTCTGATCTATGATAACAGAAATAAATGAAGTAAAACACAGAAAAAATAGAGAAGCTGGTAACATGGTGATTGGGGCACTCCATTTTAAAACAAGGCTGTTGGGCACTGTCAAGACCATAATTAAGGATAATACAAACCATTTTTGCATACTGGTTTCCTGTGATAGATCTGAATTTTCCTCAAAAACTGTAAGAATCTGTCATTGTAAAGATTATGCAAATCTGGTCAGCATTACACCAGCCTGGGAATGTATTTAGTTTTAATCACTGAAACACATATATTGACAGTTGTAGGAACTGACTGAAAGCTCATTAAGGCCTGTTCTAAACCGGGGGCTTAAAGAGGAATTTAGACCTGACCCTCATTTACTTAAAGTAGTAATGAGGTATTTCAAGAAAATACTTTGTTGGGAACAGTGAGGTGAGAAAATCTGCTCAAATGCAATGGCTTTTTTATGTTGTAATATCTATTCCATACAAGCCAGTGCGCACGGAAGGTCATCCAAGCCCAGGGAAATATTTTTCCCATCTCACTGTTGCTTGTTTTCAATTTCTGGAATACAGCAGCATCCAGTGGTTGTGCCAGCCACTGGGGGAAAATGTCTGCCCCAAACACACACAGTGTGAACGCATCAGAAAGATGATAAACAGCAGGAGACTGCAACCTTTGTGTTCCAGAGGCTGACCCAGAGACACCGAGTGACTGCACTTGCCAAAGGTGACCATGGGAACCAGCAGCAGCACCAGGCACTGGCTTGCTGACTGGTTTATTGTCCCTGAAACTATCAGCCTCTGAAAGGACATCTTTCTCTCTGATTATTTTTTCTGAACATGCTTTGCCTTTTAATGGGTGGTGAAACATAATCAAAGAACATATTCATTACTGATGTTTGTCCAAGAAGTTTCTACTAACATCAGCCTCTTTTCCTCTATACAATGCCAGTTTCACAGAGTCATTTGCATCACATTGGGGAAGTCCTTTTCATGCATCATTTGCAATATGAACCATCTGTTTTACTCAAAACAGAGATAACAGACAATGCAGTCTCAACACCGAAGGGATTCAATTTTTAATCTTTGTGCACATTTGTTAAATAATCTACCTTTGAATTTCAAGCTTAAAAATACTGTCAGAGCAAACACTGGCCTGCAAAGATCATAGTGATTTAATTAAAAATGTATAAAAATGTCAAAGTTGGCTTAATGGCCCCGTGGGAAGGAAATATGGCCAAGTTTCCACCTGTCTTGAGTACATATTGGCTTATATTAATTGCCCCGGAATGAAAACAATCTTTTCAATCAAAATTAATTATAAATTAAAATTAGTTAAAGTGTATTTGCATTTGATGGTGACACTGGCATATACAAAGCTATATACAATCTCTGTTGTAATGCTGAAATTGTTCTATGGCCCCTTCTCAAGATTTCATGTCAGAGGAAACAATAACTTCCTTTTCAGCTTCAGTAGAGTATTTATATATTCACATCTACAATAGTTATTCCATCTCAGCAGAGAAGCAGCCAATTTTTCCCTAATTAAAGCCTCATTATGCCATCTTAATAGAAACACATAGCTCTCTTCCACCTCAAAACCCTTGCTAAGTTTTAACAGTGCCCAAGGACACTCCATAAATCAGTAGTGGCAGTACAATTAGTACTGAGGATTTCTTGGCTCTTAGGTCTATATTCAGCTGCTAAGCCAGCTCCCAGTTTCCATCCCCTGCCCACTCTTTCTGGTCTATATCAAGTTTTGTAGGTCATAAATACATGCAATGTCAAACTAAGTACCCCTTATCACAGCCTGCCCACTCACTCAACAAAAAATAAAAAAGCAGAAAAGAAGGTGAATGAATATTCCTTGTCAAGGAATAAACCATTGTCTATTTACCAAAAGAGATAATGTGATACACCTTGAGGGTTCATGGGCTCTTTTCTTCCCCTTTCTGGCAATATATTCCTTGTGCTATTCTGACAATATAATATGTTCTAAATGGAAAACAGAGAGCTAGTTATTTTTTTTATAAGGTACCATATTTTTATTTAACATCCAAGCAACAGCTTCACAAATGGGGTTGAAATGTAAAGCAAGCTGTTTCATAGCACCAGTGGAAAAACCTTCCCAGTGACATTAAAGGGAGATCTTCATGGACTTCAGCTTGTCCCTGGTTAACCTGGCACACAGTACAGCAGGATGGCTGCCTCCCTCTCACTGCACTGGTACTAGACAATAGGTTAAGGGATGGGAAGGACCACTAATGTCTTTTCTCTCTGAACCCAAACAGGCATAACCAGACAAATATATTTAGTGGTATTAACTCCTAAGGCATTATTCCCTTAGATTTCTTGGCAACACCTGTTGCCATATTTTGTATGGAGCAATTTCATAAGTCAGAGTCATACAACAGTCTTGGTACTTCTCTTGTTGTCTAACCTAAACCCTTCTCTTACCTATTTTCAGCCATGGCTGTGTTTCTTTATCATTCCCTTCTTCAATTCTACAGCAAAATAAACCTTCATTAGATATTGGAATGCTCTCCTTCACTGAATGGGCTGGGATGATCATGTCTCTGTCTCTGCTCAATGTCCCTGAGGATGGAGCCCAGGATCTGATTTGACTTTGTGGCTGCAGTAGCCCAATGGGGACTGAGGTTCAGCTTGTTGGCCAACAGGACTCCCACAGGAGATTCTCTACTTCTGCACCAATCAATATTTCCTACAATTGCCTTCTAGGTCCAGCTACCTGACCTAACTCTAATAGTGAACAAATCTTCTTGCAGTCTCATCTTCATGTAATTTTAGATGCTCCTTCTCAGCCTCACATTCAAATCCTGATGCTAGGAAATGCTTATTTTAAAATCCATTTCACATTAAACAATCCCCATATTAGTACTTCACTCCATCTGCCATCTCAATCAAAATTGTGGTTTATTTGAATACTACATGTTTGATCATGTTCAGTAGTGTCCTTTGCTGTGTTTTTCTTTCCAGAAATCTTGGTGAATTCCAGGGGAGGAAATGCTCTCATCATCTGCACTGGGATTTTGTACAGAATCAAAACAAACAATTGTTCTCTCATGTGTAGTGACACATTAATGCCAAATTTCTCTGCTTCATCTCCACAGATCTCCTTGGTTCTCGAATGACCCATAATCTGTGGAGCAGGAAGGATGGGCTGAAAGCCCTGGTACAGCATTTCCTGAACCCTGCAGACTGCAGAGTCCCACTTGTGTAATCTGAAGCTCTCACTGCCACATGGATAAAAGCAGCTTAGTTTAGAAGCATAGAAATGTTCAACTCATTAAATTTACCAGGCTTTCAGCTGCCTTCCAGATGTGGTTCAAAGTGCTGGCCTGAATCAAAGTCTGTTGGTAATTTCTACAACATCCAAAATTTTTACTGAACCAGATATTATTTTAAGTCAAAAGAACAATTATTTTTTTTTTCACAGACATAGAAAAAAGACAGATGCTCATTTACCCTCTGGCTCTTTCCCTTTTATTAATTTTGTGTTTTAGGGAGTGAGAATGGGGATGAGGGGGCATGTTAGACTTTTTTTTCTTCTTTATCCATTTGGGTAAAGACAAAAACTGGGGGGTTTTTCCCCTCCTCTAGTTTACAGCTGAAGAAGTGTTCTACCTTCTGTATTGTTTCTTTTCAGTTCAATAAAAAGGGTTGAATAAAATACGACATAAAAATCTTATTATTGTCTCATTTCGTTTTTCAGACTGAGCTAAATTACTGCTAAGATGTAGAGGAGAATGAGAAGAGAGCTCACTTTTATACCACAGCCCTCAGAAAAGTTTATTTTTCTGACAGAAATTAAATCTGCTATTTTCGGTAAACTACCTTAAGCATAACCATCATGAAGGGCTTATATCATGTTGTAGCTTCTGGGTATTTCTGTATTGTTGTCAGAATAAAGGTAAGGCTGGTGTCATGAAATGCCAGTAACACCATGCCCAGCATAATGCAGATAAGCGAAAAGCAATGTAACCTTTAAAAAAACATCAAGCTGCTATTTAGCTACTGCACACATTAGCTATCTGGCACCCCAGGCTAGAAAAGTGGATGATGCAAGTGTCTAACCTTTAGTGCAAATATATTTGTATGTGAATTATCCAGGCTTTGTGACCTGTGGCTTCCTTTCCAAACTCACCTTTCGGCACAGAACATGGGATGAGACATTTTTCAAATCACAGGGAGGAAATAAAGAAGGGGGTTTGGCTAGAGAATGGGAGACAGAAAAATCACATAGCAGGGAACAGAGAAAACGATTCAGGCACTGCCTAATGAAAGTGGGAGACATGCAAGGAGCTGATGCAAAGCATGACAGCAAGAAATATGAAGGAAATATAATGGAAAATTGTTACATCAATTTAGATCTACTCAGGCACCGTGGACACAATGCTTTTAAAAAGCCTGTGAGTCCATATCCCCCTTCTTAATGTCCAGTCGGCTGTAACTAGAAGATTGTAGATTAAATAAATACCATTGTAAATTACAACATTCATCTGTCTAATTACCTGCTTGTTGCAAGTAATTTATCTGACTTGCAAATCTATCTCCAGGAAGGTGGGAATAATTTAATTACTCCTCAAATGCAGGAAAACTTGGCATACACAGATCTTAGTTACAGGCACTGAAAGTGTTTTCAAGCATAATATAATGAGGTATTTTATTCAGGTAGTACACTGGGGTTCTTGGTTGAAATTATGATGTATTGTTCTGCTCCATATTTGTTCTGCTCCATATTCACATACAGAACATATACTTGTTTCAATTTTTAAAAACAACATTTTAACCAAAGAAGCATGCAAGATACTACATGCTTGTTTCACTTTAATGTTTGTGCACACTGCTTTTTTTGAGTCTGTGCAGAAGGCAACAGCCTATAATAAGCAATGATGAGATATCTATAAATATGTTAAATATTCTTTTTGTTTTCCAGGAGATTGTGTGACTTTGGGTTTTCTTTAGCAGGAGAACAGCACATTTGTAAATGATATTAATGACAGACTCAGGCCTGGTCCTCAATAGCAAGAGATACTCCCCTTAGGCAAGGTAGGATAAATAGGAAAGGCATGCAGCTATGTCCAAGAGAGGTTGTAATTATCTATGGCAAGTCAACAGTCTTTAGGCTTTAAAGTGTTTTTTTATAAGACTGAAAACTGAAAATATGAAAATAGAAAGTCTCTGCAGACCAGTGGGATGTAGGCAATGGTTGTGCAATTCATTTAGTAGTGGCAGGCAGCTGCCTTCCAGACCCTCTCCTGCCAGAACAGAGAGGAGTTTATAGGGGAAAGGAACTTAATTCCCACAGTAGCATGTGGAGGTGTGGAGAGGCATTACACACATTTAACTGCATTATATCCTTCTTTCCTTATGTGATAATCCTCACACTATGCATATACATAAATAGGTGTTTGTTTTTAGCACAGCCTTCTTCCCAGAAACTCCTTTCAAATCATTTTCTGACTAGCAATTTATCTTCTTTTGATATAATAAGGATTGTTCATGCAAACGCAATGCAAGCTGAACACGGATATCTCTCCAGGATTAGAGCTGCTGAGTGCCCAGCCTGGGAGAACAGCTACAGCAACAGCAACACCTCCCTAAGCAGAAGGACAGCACCTGGCAGTGCACAGAACACAGGATTACTGTAAACCACAGACTACAGCCTCCTATGCCCTCCTTGTTGACTTTATACACATTGGTGGCTCGCTCAAAAACAAGCCTGAAGCACCCTGACACACAGATTAGGAACCCACTACCTTCATTATAAACCTCCATTTCAGATGTGCTCAACCTGCAAGGCTTGTCTCTCTGTTCACCTCTGTAGTAAAGACTTAATGGATTTGAAAAAGAGAGTTCTTTGAGATCTCTGTTTTAAGTATTCCTAGTCCTTGGGACATTAGTTTGGAAAAACCTCACTGCCATCAGTCAAAAACCAGTTCCAGCTCTGCTGCCTTACACTGGGGATGGGACAGTGTTACCGAGAGCAGCCAGGATGAAGTGCCAAGTTTCAGCTTGTGTGGTAGCGATGCTGACTGCACCCAGGCACAGCTCTCTCATTGCAGCCAGTCCAGTGCCTGGCTATAACCCCTTAGAGTATCCTTCCCAGCTTGGGTCCCAGAAGGAGACATTACACACTGCTCTTGTGCATCCCCATGACACATAAACTCAGCATGGGTTGGGGTTTTTTAATTCCAAACGGCTGTATAGAGCTGCTGTGCATACATAACACAGTCAGTCTGTCTGTCACTGATACTTGAGTGCATCCTGATCCAGGATTGGAGGGGGATCTTCAGAGAGGGGAAACTTCAGAGAGGTTGACCAGAGAGGATGTGGAGTCTCTCCCATTGGAGAGACACAAGAACCATCTGGACACAATCCTGTGCCATCTGCTCTAGGACAACCCTACCCGAGCAGGGAGGTTGGACCAGATGATACCACTTTGGTCCTTTCCAATCTGACCCACTCTGTGAGTTTGTGATTCAGTGAAACCAATTTTTGCTTGAAAAAAGGCTGGGCAAGTGAAAGACATCACACTACAGCTCAGCTAGGATCACTGTACACCACTAGTGTGACCAGGGACCTTTTTCCTCTTGATCCCAGTGATGAGCACCTGTCAGTGTCACTGGGAATGTGGCACTGTCACGGAAATGAGAAAGACACAGCAGAAAAAGCCTGGAAGGAAATTAGAGTAAGAGGAGCACAGGTTATAATACACAGCACATAAACACGTGCAGGCTTGGCACTGTCTGCTTGCACACACAGAGACTCCCTGTCCCCAGCCCAGAGCAGATCTGGCTGCTGCTGGTGGAGCAAGAATCCTCCTCCCACTGGCCCTGGCTGCTGGCACCTGGTGACCTGGTCAATGTGGAAGTGGCAGAGACAGATCAGTGTTTGTGCTCGGTGTGCTCGCAGCCATGCCAAGCCAGCTGCTTTCCATGTGTCTCTGCTGTTTGCTCTCTCCAGCTCATTAGCTGTGGTCAACACGAGCAGCAGTGGAATGGGGCACAGCTCTGTGTGACACTGCTGGTCTCACATCTCACCTGCTGCAGGTGTGGCCCATAGCTCTTACTCCTCCCTGCACTGCTGCCAGCCCTGCCCACAAGGGAGCTCTCCTGGCCCTCCAGGGCTCCCAGAGAGTGCAAAGCCCAGGAGCTGGGGCAGTCATCTCTCCCCATCTCTTGGAGGCTGGATAAGCTCAGCCATAGCCTGAGACTCCACTTAGGGGACACCAGGAGCTGCACAACAAGCTTGTTACATGCAGAGAAGGCAAAAAGTCACATTAAATTGTGCATGAAATAAAAACTGACCCCCGGTGGAGGTGGCAGGATCAGGCAGCTGAGCCAGCCTTACCGGGGCTCTGTCGCTGCATCCTAATGCCAATGCAATTTCCACAGCCTCCAGCTCCACAATCCCACCTTTGATGTGACTCAGTGATCTTTTCAGGTGGTTAATTCCACAACCTGATCTGCTTTAGCACTGGAGAATGTTTATACCTGACCTGAATATCTCTGCTTCTTTGCACAGAGCTGATGAGCCTTCATTTTATCCCTCACAGTTTTGTATAAGGGAAACTGTTTTTCTCTCACTTCTTTTCACATTTCAGATGTTTGTACAGCATTATTATATTCCTGTGGATTTTGGCTTTTTATTGAAGTGGTATGAGAGAGGGGAAGAGAGGGCACACCAAGAAAGGGATATTTAGAGATCTCCATATTAAATTATGGGGGAAACTGAGCAAATATTTGGTATGTGTATACGCTGATGTTAAGGTAAATACATGTAGGAGGACGCTGTATTTTCATATTTACAAAAAATGCACATACATAAGCACAAACTATTTTTCATCATTTTTCATAAAAATGCTTCATTAACCACTTGCTCTTTTAATGCTATACAAAAATTCCCCCCTTGAAATAAAAGAAGGAATTCTGAATGCCTCTAAATGCAGCCAAGCTGAATCTGAACAAAGTCTCTGTGAGAGGGGACCAGGGAGGAGTTTCTTTATTTACATGTCACTTACTGAGCCTTGTGAGCCTTTTTTTCAGAGCACCTGATCCCAGAGCAGGAGACCAGCACAGATGCCTCAGCAGTCTGATCCTACAGAGCTGGCTTTATCTATCTGCTTTTAATCTAATTTATAGATCATCAAGAATACAAATATTATCTGAATACATGGTAAAGGAGTCACAGAGAACAGCAGTATGGGCTAGTGCCTGAGCAGGAGCCCCATAATCTCCAGTGCCCTTTTGTTATAATGCCTTTAGCTCGGCTCTCTGATGAGAGCTTTGGCTGCTGCTCATGTCCTGATCACACTGAGGAAGGGAATGACACAGTCCTGGGCTTTACTTGTCCAGTCCCTGCATTTCTGCTCTGCACAGAGAACTTGTGCCCAGATACTTTTTAATGGGTGAATAGAGCTCAGACTCAGACTTAAAATATGGCCCAGGCATGCACTGGACAGGTGCTATGCTGCTGCATTGGGCTTGTTCAGGCTACAGATTTTGTGTGGCCAAGCAGGACTTTGAGTTGCAGATAGCCAAAAGTCCACACATCCCTTGGGGCCAGATGCTGACCCATGAGACTGCTGATGGCTTTCCATTCCCCTTGCAGAGTTTACCAACAAAGCCTCTCTCCAAGGCAACTCGGCTCCATGCTCTAAGCTGATCTTCCCATGGTTTACACTGAGCTGAAAGAAAGGTCACAATTGTGCCATTCTCTGAGTATGAAGAAAAACTCAGTGGTTTTCTTTCTGTGAAGCCTGAAAGGCATTTCAGATCTTGAACTGCTGGAAAACCAGCAACCCTCCCCATGATTTAATTTTCAAAGACATTGACTTAATTCCCAGAAGGCAGTGAAAATGTTGGCTGTAATCAAGAGGGCTGTGCCTAAGAAGAATAAGAATTCCCCTCCAAATAATTTTTACTGCCTAGTTACATGAGAGCAGAGAGCTCTGCAGAGAGAGGGTAGAAATTCCCTCTCCCTCCCCCCACCCCAGATACAACCAGGTCTGTCTTAGTGGGACAGATCCATGACTGCTTCCCACGAGCTTTACTTTAGTGTAAACGTACTGACCGAAAGAGATCATCTCTTCAGTCTCAATAAGCTTAATTTGCCTCTACATCCTGCAGATAGTTCCTGTTTTAATCCTACAATGCTAAGCTTAAATGACAAAATGATCAGAGGGGAAACCTGGGGGAAAGTAATGATTTCTACCTACTCAGAGTCTCCCTTCTGAGGGAGTCATTTGCTGTGTCTGGAGGTGCATTTCCCCTGTTGCAGGGAAATAGGGGAGAGCTGGCATTTCCAATCATCAGCTTCAGAAAGGCAAACTGAGTGCAGCCTGTCTGCTAAAATCTGGCAAGGACTGAATTATGCAGAGAAGAAAGGAGGACCATATCATTTGCACAGCATGCTATATATTTTCTTTCTCTGTGTTCTCGTTATGCCTCAGCAGTCTTCTCTACCAAAATACTGAAATACAATCCTTCCTTCTGAGAGCACAGTGAATAACTCTTTTCTAGATAAATTCAGTCCCAGGAAAGCCACTGATCTTAATGGCAGAGTAGCTGATTGAGCTAAGTCTCAATCCACTTAATGGCCAAATAATCTGAAATTTGCTATTAAAATTTTCATCAAAAGATGCTGGCAGGGAAAAACAGACTTCTGGCCTGTCATGCAGTAGCAGTTATTGCATGAGACCATTCCCTTAGAAATGATGTTTTTCATAGCCAGGATGCCTCTGTGGCTGGCTGGACCTTGCTGCAGTGCCCCTCATGTGTGCGCTGTGGCAGCCAGAGCTGCTGGCAGCGCGTGGGCCGGGCAGCAGCGCGTGCTGTGTGCAGGGCAGACGCTGCTCTTGTCAGCCACCCCCAACGCCTCTCCCACAGCAAATGTCATATAAGGGAGAACTGGAAAACACATTTGACTTACAAAACTATTCCCAGTCGCCTTCTGTAGAGTCTGGTGTTCTACCTCCTCTCTGCTAGTGGCCTGTATTTACTTTTTCTGCCTTCCATTCCCTCTCCACATCAAGAAGAAGGTGACCATTCAGGCCTGAACTGTCACTACACCTACTTCATTATTTGTTTTCTGCATTAACAAACGTATCTGCAGTCTTAAATGAGTCTTAAATATTGATTCTCCATTACATATTATATTTACTATTTTATTTTGAATTTGTCTATATTAAATATTTATTTTCCCTAAGGTTGATATATTCCTCTGGAATTTTATCACCTTACCTGCATTTCTCTTGTTTCTTCAATAATAAAAATTTTCAGGACTGAAGGGAGATTTTGGCCACTTAAGGAACAGTTTCACTTTTCCTAAGAGAGCGGCTGAGAAACAAATTTATATTTGATATGATTCCATGTTAACAGAGGTTGACCTTATCTGAGCACAGCCTTAAAAGGAAAGTCTGTTCAGTCTCAGGCTTGAGAGTACACAGACATGTGGACCTTATGTAAGTAGTAATAAGTGTTTACAGCATTGCTCAGATATCTTCATTGTTCTTAGCTGTACTTTTGCAATGCTTTTGTTTGTTCAATTTCCTTTCTCTACTGTAATCTTAATGTAGTCATAATGGATTTGATTATATGTTGTTGCTCATTCTTGGCTTATTACAAACTGCTGGCAAACAATCCATGGCTCAAATGTACTCCTGCAAAATCAGCTGCTTAATAATGCCAAATAACAAACAAGTCCTTGGTGCAGAATCTGTAAACTGAACAAAGGGACACATCTCTGCAGTATGCTAAACAAGCCTCTGCCTGCAGTTAGCAGTGTGACTGACAGGTGAAGATAAAGGGCAGCAGTGAAGAAAACTGTTTTTTGAAGCTTACACAAAATACTTTTTTCTACAGAGCATGCATCACAAATATAGCAGAAGTGCCATGGACTAGCACACAGGATGTGTGAAAACTTCTTTGGCGTGACCTGGATGTCTGATTTCAGCCCCTCTCATGAATAACACCCTTGTCCCAAACTTAAAACAGTACAAAGCCTCACAGTGTGTTTGTGCTCTTCTCCTCCTGGGAGACAAGAGTCTCGACAGAAGATGCCTATTTGTGAGTCATTGGATAAGAGAAATACCAACACTGGAATTTATAACAGCTCTGTGCAAAATCCAGCTCCTCATTTCCTTTCCATTTTTTCAGGCACTTACAACAAGCTCACTTTTGCAGTCAGGTGCAAATACTATATTAAATCCTGAGATTTTATTTCCTTCCTTATTTTTTTAACAACAAAATTAAAGCATCTATTTATTAATTTCACTTCTTAGACTACTTGGATGCCTCCATCCCTTTTATCAGCTATCTCTTGTCCCATGCTTGGCTTGTAAGCTCTTTGGGCCAAAGACAGGTCTTCTCTGTAGTGTTTTTGATTGCCAGAGTAATAAGAAAAGAAAATAGTGATCATAATCTGCTGGTGTTTTTTTATAACAATAAATGCTGAATGTTTCCTCAAGTGAACAAAACCACCATGTCTCACTTTTAAAATCCTTAGATTTGAACCAATCACTCATGGAGTCATTTTCTATACATCTATATGATTTAGACTTGTATCCCTGTGGAGGACATCTTGCAAGCACAGACTGAAGCTTGTTTGGCAAAGCACAAGCATGTGTACTCCTAGTGCTGGACTGGGCCTCCAGGGAGCAAGTGGTGGCTGCCCAGACACAGCTGGGTGACTCTGTGCTGATTAAACTGAGGGGTATTAATGCTGTTTCTTTAATCTGCTCTCATTCATACTGAGTCTGAGCAATGGTCTGAAACATGACTGCACTCCCTGGAGCAGAGAGCCCTTTGTTAAAGGATGGCATTATAGGTGCAAAGCTGGATTTCTTCAGCCTTACCTGCATGAACGAACCAGCCAATACCAAATCACACACCAACATAAAACCTCAGCAAATTGATTTTAGGTTTAGATCAGACAGACACTGATCTATTTTCCAAACAAATACATGCAACCCTTTCAGTTTTCCCCAACTCTTCACTGAGTTGTGTTATTGTGGCTGAAGCAGCACAATGTGTAAACATTAAAAGGTCACCTCACAGCAAGCAGAACTGTGTGAGACACAACTGGCCATCAGTAGGACAGAGATGAGATCATAGAAAAGTTCATGTTGGAAGGAACTTTTAAGGTCTTCTCATACAAACCCTCCACAGTGAACAGGGACATTTCAACTAATCAGGTTGCTCAGAGCCCCATCCAACCTGACCATGAATTTTTCCACAGATGGGGCATCCACCATGTCTGGGCAAGCATGTTCCAGTGTTTTATCACCCTCATTGTAAAAAACTTGTTACTTATAGCTACTCTAAATCAACCCTCCTTCATGTTAAAACCATTGCTCCCTGTTCTATCAGAACAGGCCCAGCTAAAAAGTTTTTCACCCATCTTTCTTGCAGGCCCCCTTTAGCTACTGGAAGGTACCACGTACCCCTGGAGCTTTCCCTTCTCCAGGCTAAACAACTCCAACTCTCTCAGCCTGTCTTCATAGGTGAGGTGCTCCAGCCACTTGATAACCTCTGTGGCCCTCCTCTGGACCTGCTGTAACAGGTCCATGTCTTTCCCATGCTGAAGAAAAATAGACATGCAGAGGGTCAGAAAATTCAGGTGGCTTTTTCCTGTTTAAAATATTTTGGGGCAGAGGTCAGGCATACATTCACTCTGAAAAAAAAATTGTCCTGATCCCATGATCTGAGCACACTATCCACTGCCATGTAATGATGTCACAAACATTGGCATGTCCCTATATCCCTAGAGCTTACCACACAGAAATGGCAAATGTACTATGACCAATTTTATTCTGGAGTGTTTACAATACCTGATGCCTTTGTCCCACACTCAGTATTTTCTTACCAAGGCTGACACTGAAATCTGTAGAAGCTGACTTTACCTGGTCACTCATGTGGCAATACCTGCTCTGCACAATCCTGCATTAGGTTCCAGTTTTCTCCCAGGTGAAGTTCTCCTTTGGCAGATGGGACTCCACCTCTTGTTCATGTCCAGAGGAGCTGAAAATAGCAGAAACTTTGCTTAACTGGGCTCTCATAAAAATGAGCTCTGAAAATAGAGCAAAAGAACCTTTTCTTCTTACAGGGATGCTGGAGGCCCATCTGAAACAAAGAACTTACCTTTGTTTGTGACTATCTGGCCAGTGTGTTCCACACATTCTCCCTATGTGTGCATGGTCTTGTCCTCCACATAATCAAAGGTTGGGAAAGACCAAATGACCCATGGGGCAGATCTTTGCCCAGCCAAGACCACAGCAGCTCACTGTTGTTATCTTATTGTTGTTATCATATTTCTAGAGTCCCATACCTTCTGGGTGGTTTTCTCACAAGCAGCTCCCCACAGCAGCACTGCCCCTACTTCTTCATCAGGGCTCCTCCAAGGCTCTCCCTGAGCAGCCAACCCACCCTCTTATATCCCAGTTATCTTCATTAGCCACAGCTGCCACCCAATTAAGGACATCACAGCTGCAGCCCATCAAGAACAACTGGGACCTACCAGGGCAAGGCCTATATGCAGATATTCAAGTACTATATTTCCCCCTTTCCTTTTACTTACAGATATTCAAGTACAATACACATATTTTACTAGGACTCAAAGGCCACCTCTACTATAGCTCATAGTCCTTCAGCCAATATGGGGTAAAGTTATACTCAGTAAATTTAAGCTTGTTTCCATGAGATTGCTACTCCTTCACTGTATTTTCCTAGAATCACAGCCCAGAAATCATACACAGTGTTCTACATATATACAGCGATGCCTAAAAAATGCAGTACTGAAAAAAATGAAGATCTGTCACAGAAAATTTTCTGCAAACCTTGCCCATTCTATTATTTTCAGCTACTGTCATCTGATTAGAAGTACATCTTCACAGACTAAAATGTATAGAATTGAAGGAAGCAAGCAAATGCTATTTTCGTGAGTGTATTATCTAAAGTAGGACTTCCATCTGTTTCAGACCTAATTATTACATCATCTTTATGTAGCTCGATTTACAATGAGTGAATTAAATGCTTATGTGAGTGGCTCATACAATGTGAAACACAGCTGTCATTTTTACAGACAGAACAGGACAAAATGTTCTTGATACACTGAATTTCATTTTTCTACAGTGTATACAAAAAAAAATCCCTTTGTAGTAAATATTTTTCCCACTCTCTAAGTAATACACAATTGTATTTTGGGGAACCATACAGCACATACACGGATTGCAATAAAATGCTGGATATTTTCATCTGCCAAAGAAAAGACTGAGTTTAGTGATCAAAACAGCAGTCTCTTGGAAAAGCATTTAGCTGATTCTTCCTAACCTAGCTGTTGCCAAACAAAGACAGATTAAGATTAATTGCAGTAATTAAACAAAGGGACAGGCTACAGCATTAGTAGCAGCAATGTATCACAGTCATGGTTCCCAGACACTTTATTCAACAGGAAAACAGAAAATCACAGGAGTTCTCGTCGATGTTATGTATGTTTTCTATAAGGATTAACTCTTCAGCTGATACCAGTTACAAGGCATGTGCATGTATAGTTTGCTACAGCATGTCACTCTTCAAAACTCCCTTTAGCAAGTAAAAGTTAGCTAGATTTAGAACATATTTTTTGACTAGATTATAACCCTCTAAAATAGTTTAATGGGAGCAATTTTTTTTAAACTACCAATTTTTTACTTGCATTTCAAAATTCATCTGACAAGCTGTAGTGAAAAGAGAGGTAGAATATAGATTAGGGTCTAGAAAAAGCTCTTGCTTCAAACCAGATAAGGAATAGTCTTATTTTAAATTTTATTTTTGTTTTCCCCTTATCCAAGATTTTTACTTGCTTTTGGGTTGGGGTTGAGTTTTGGTTTTGTTATTGCTTTTTGTGTGTTTGCTTCAAAAGAAATGTACCCTGTGTGAGGCCTGTTTTGGTCACATCAAAGGTTCAGGTTACAGCGTCACCAGGCTCCCAGCCAGACACTGCAAATTAGCTGTATTGCATTCAGATGGCTTGGCTGTGTATCCATTCTGAAAGCCAGGATATTGGCTGTTGTTTTCTCAGAATGAAAAACCAAAGACTGTTGGATCTCTCAAACACACACCCTGTCAGGGTAGAAAGCTAGATTTAAAAAACATGTTCATATTTAGGATATTCTAAGGGATATAAATAGTCTTGGACCAATAGTTTATGGACTCAGCATAAATTCCATGTGTCTCCAAAGCTACTGCTCTCCCAGGACTTTTCCCATCCCTTTTGTCCCCACAGAGCTAAACATAAAAGCAGTCTCAGCTTAGCAAAACATGATCAGGGATTATGTCAATTAAATTTAAAAAAGAATTCCTCTTATGTCCACTTCTTCAGTGTGGCACA
The DNA here is from genome assembly GCF_028551555.1 of Melozone crissalis. Classification (NCBI taxonomy): domain Eukaryota; kingdom Metazoa; phylum Chordata; class Aves; order Passeriformes; family Passerellidae; genus Melozone; species Melozone crissalis. The sequence goes on from NW_026535794.1 coordinate 40,098,224, forward strand.
GACACAACCTGTTTTGCCGGGGTTGGCACAGCTTAAGGCTTAGTCATTAGTCATTAGGACAGAAATACACACGTTAGGAAATCAATAGGCAGTTTTGCAGCAGAGAGGTAGCAGAAAATAAACAGAGCTGTACTCTAGGAAGCAATTATGCATTTTCCTCATTTAAGCTTTGAACTGGAGAGTGAATCTGATGGTGGGAAGAAAACATTAAGCACAACTGAGGAGGGGAGAATGTGTCCCTTGCAAGTAATTTCCCATGAATAGCTGCCTGCTCTGACATCTTTTGATCGAGCTATTTCTAGAGCTAACCCTCTGCTTGTAAATACTAATGGTGCAAATACTTGATGCTAATCTTGTTTCAGAAATGTTTCATCTTGGCTAGGCAGTAATAATCACTGAACCAGAAATGCTAGGAGCCCAGCCACGCACAAGGCCTTGCTATAACAAATCAATAGTGGAGGTAGGTGAAGACCAGAAGGATGTTCAGATGCCTTTGTGGTTCTTCAAGCACATTTTGATTCAGCCAAGATCTGTTTTGGCTTTCCCTTTGCACAAGAAAATTTTAGCTTGTGTAAATGCCCACAGAAAAGAACTGCTAGTTCACAGGTTGAAGTTTGCTTGATGAGAAAAGAAAATTTGATTTGGTGGAGAGAACAAGACCCATGTAGTGCAGTCATCCATTGGGACAGTACAGGCAAAGCAAGGGGGTACCTGCTCTCCCCCCAGCTACAAATTACAGGAATAGCCATTACAGACTGTTCACTAATCATGTACAGAAAGAGAGTCTATTGTATAGGCCAAAAATGGATTGTGGATTTTTAAGTCTCCTTAAAGGAGTCAGATTTTCAGCATCCAAGGTTCTCAAGACAATCTCATTCTTCAGTTGTTTTTGAAAGCCATACTGAATAGATCACAGATCTGTTAAATAACAACCACACTACAAGAAGCTGGCTGTTACTGCAGTGAAATATTATTATTACTATTACTTGCATTGCTATTGATAAAGATTGGCAGCATGGGTGAAACTGGAGGCAGGACCCCTCTTTGAAGGAAGTTTTGTAAAATATGCAACACAAAAAAGACAAGCTCAGCTCTAAATAGCTTCCACTCTCAATGATGCATTAAGGGGACAGAGAGAAATATTACTTTTCCTTATTCAGTGCATTGATAGCATTGAACTTTCACCACTTATCTCCGGCTAAAGGCTGTCCTCACTTATGCCAAATAAAGGGTAATAATAGCAACAAGTGTCACTGGACAAAAGTGGTGAGTGAGTCTTTGGTACAGCCTGTTATTGATAAGACTCTGATCCCCTGCCCAGCTGAAGAACAAGACTACAGCTGCCAAACAAAGCGCTTTTGTTTGATGTGGGAGCTGCAGCTATGCAGGGAAAGGTGCCAAGTATGATTCTGAAGCAGCCTTTTAATAGCAGATAGCTAAAATGAGAGGTTGCACTGAGTGGGAACACAGCACACGTGGGGGGAGGCAGTTTTGCTTGATGTGTGAAAGCTTACTGTTTATACAATCTGATGCACATGGCATTACATAATTGTAATTGGATGCTTTTTTGTCTCAGGAGACATCTGAATTGTAGCTTAACCATTTGTACGTGACATCCTGCAGTTCCTATTAACAAAACAAAAGTTTTGAATTGTACAAAGATATTAAAAAATCCCAAATAGAGTTTAGCAGGGACCATAGCTTTCTTTCCATAGCTTTGCCTTAGACCCCCTATAACCAGCATGATGTTTATGGAAATGTATTTCAGGGTAAATTATTAACAATGCAGACAGTAATGTTGTGATTCTGTTTCATTCCAATAAAAAAAGAAATTGGTACTGTAGGATAAAAGTCAACAACTCATTACACAAGTCACCATCTAGTGGTATGTAAGAACCACTGAACTACTGTTCTTTAAGTTTAGATGTTAAATAAACCTTGGGACCTAAGGGACTTAAAATAACCTCTTCAGTGCTGCTCCATATTAATTTGTGAATACATATATGGGCCATATGTGAATATATGGTTATTATATGTATATTCTGGTTTTAGATGTATGTATAGCTGTAGTATAGAGCGATATTTTAAGTAAATTTGGTGTTATTCTATGCAAAGTTTAGCTGCAACAAAGTTTTATGACATGTATTTAAAATTATGGAGCACAACAGTTTGTAGAATACATGTTTTTCAGCCTTTTTCTCTTCTCTTTATGCATTTATGTGTGCATTTCTTTATGTGCATCTGTAGCTATATTTGTGTGCTTGTAGCTGATGCTCCAGAGCATCCCATGGAAGGGGTCAGTATTTCTTACTAGGCAGCTGTGTTGCAATGCAACTCAGTGGTTTGCAGTGGCAAACTTGTGGTTTGCCAGTTCTGTTTGGTTACTGCAGGAAGAAGTGACATCTCCCCCACTGCAGCTATCTGTTCAGAGAGAAAGCTATTAGGACTGACAGAGAAGCTCATTCTTGCTCATTATATTCCAAGCCCTTACAGATGAGGCAATTTTTCACTCTTCTCAGTTGTGATAAAAGCTGAGGACAAATACAGCATTATACTCTATTCAGCCTGTATCTAAAAATGTTCTGAATTTATTTATCTCTGAAGAAAAGCTGTATGCAAGCCAGCAGTTTTTCTCTCCCCCAGTCTACCTTTCCTATTTGCATTTATATTTAGCATTATTTCACTTGGAGCCAAATCTTTAAAACATTATTTGACTTTAACCCAATCTCTCTTCCTGCATTAGTCACCATATGAGATTTGTCCAACAAAGGACTAAATTAAAACTTTGCAGACAGGATGTGCACTAGAACTTCCTGATGAAACAAAAATCACAGGGCAAACAAAATATGACATCAGATTACAAAGGTGTACTGATGGCAAGCCTTCTGCTCCTGGGCTTCCAAAATGCCAGAGGATACATGGGGTGGAGCTGGAGGCAGAGAAATAAGATAGGCTTGGTGCAAGGAAGGATGGTCTGCAAATAAAGAGCTATGATTAGTACTTGGCCGTGTGCAGTTTTTGTTGCTTGGACTTCCCCAGAAAGAGCAGTATGGCCTGTCACAGAAGCTAATAGCAGGTGCTGACCAGGGCCAACTCGCCCTTCTCCCCACAAGGCTGCTAAGAGCAAGAATTTGACCATGCCATGCTATTCTAACTATCCTCTCCTTTTGGGGGAAATTTCTCATGGAGATCTCTAAAGTTAAGGCAATTGTGATGGGAGATCTTTCACTGGTGAGCACTGCAGTGATTGAGCCAGACTTCATTAAAGGCAAGAGCACAAAGGAATGCAATGGAACCATCTTATAAAACACCAGGTGAGCTTTGGGGATGAGTCTTCCTAAAACCTAGTCTGCAAAGCAGGGACTTTTAAACACTTTTACCAATTTTCAGTACAAGGAGTTCCTGCCTCCTTGTACTGAAGCTGGAATAAGGAGAAGAGTGAGTACTGTCTATGTGGACTAATGCACTGGATTTGATTCCTTCAGTAGTACACATCAGATTAGTCACAGGACCTGCCTATACCCCCCACTTATACTGCTTTAAATGCAAATCAAATATTTTACCTTAAATTGCTGCATTTACCTAATGCATTTTAGCCCACATTTATTTTAGTCTAGGAGCAGGCATATGGCCACTTAGTTCAGCTCAGCACAAGAGGTAACTGCCGAGGTCTTACTTGCCTTCTTGAATTTTAAAGTCTGCCTGGATAGTTCTCTGTGGAGTCTGGGAAGGGGAAGAAAGCTGAAAGGAGAGGCTCTTGGACACGGTAATGTCCCTGCCTCAGATATCCTAAGAGCCCTGATGCCAGTAGGAAAAATGCAGATTCATACTTCCCCAGATTATTTACTAACCTTAAAAATTCAATTCAGTTCTCTCCTGAAGGAATTTCCTGGCTTCCTATTCTATTTTCTTTTCAAAGGCATGCAATGTTACAAGTGGCCAAAGGCACCTCTTGCCTGATGTCTACTTTTTACGTGTTCTTTTAAAAAATGGCTTTTTGCAGATGGCATCTAAAAGGCAAGGTAGAACACTTGAATCTGGGGCTTTGTAGCACAAACACAGAAGAGTTGGCCAAAACACTCTGGAAGAAAAGAAAAAAATGGGTTTAGGAAATGCTAAGGCTCCACTGCAATTGCTGGAACACCGAGGAAGATAAGTAACAAGGATAAGCTGCTACAAGTGGTGTCAACTGGCACTGCTGAGGTAAATTCAGGGGCACTACATGGATTTTCACCTCTGAGAGCTGAGGACTGTGACTAGGGAGTAATGTGTAACAGCCTTGTGAGACACAGATTTTCCTTTCTGTGGAGGATATTGTTTCAGTCTCTCCCACGGTTTGTCAGTGACTGCTCCCTGGTGAGAACATGAAGAAATTGTCAGGTCTATTAACCTTAACAAATGTAAATATGAACCCAAAATGTGGAAAAAATGCTTGGATCTGAGATGAATTTCATTCTAACAGACTGCACAGCTAAACAGTCACTTATGCAGCCAACCCAGCAACAGCAGGCACTGAAAAAGAAAATTGTTCACCTCCCTCCTTTCAAGTTGTCCTTCCTTCCTGTTTCTTGTTTTGGTGGCACCTCATGTAAACATCTCCACTGAAGGAGGTTGGAGTCACTGATGTGTTTTATCCCAAATAAATTACCTTGCAAATGCAGGTCTTTCTTCTCCAGTCAAGACTATTGCTCACAATTTTTCTATATAACTGCAAACAAATCTCACTCACCAATTCACTCACAAAGCTGCTGCTAGGACTGGAGCCAGGAGCTGTATCCTCTTATTTCTGCTCCCTGAAAGAATGGCATGTCCCAGGTCCCCTGTCCCACAGGGAAAGAGGTATTCTTTCACCTGATAAAGGCTGTTCCTGACTATGGGGAAGTGTATGGCATCAGACTATGACCAGTGCTGCAAGACTGCTTGGAGCATGGCTTAGTTTGGGATGGAGTCCATAATGTTTACATTTCCCATAAAAACTGTTGCAATAAAAACAAGTAATCAAAAAGAGACTTAGCCCACATTTCCATGTCTGCACTCATACAGGAGGGCCTGAGGGATACCACTGCACAGGACTAGGATGGCAGGAGCTGTGGGAAATGGCCTATTTCTCCACATTGTGAAAAGGCATTTACAAAATTGCTTCCTGCAAGGACCATTGCCCTGCAAGTGTTGGGATAGGGCTAGAGGGAGATTTGGACTAGGGAATTCTTTACTTGGCAGATCTTTTGCATTTCCTGCCAACATACACAGACTTGCCTGCAAAAAATGCAGGAAAATCTCCCTCTAAATTTCAGTCTGCCTTTTTAGATCGGGCAATACTTGCAAAGCAACTCTGCAGCTTAAGGTAGAGAGAAGCCACAGTTTGATTTATGCTCTCAGATTCACTTCTCCAAGGTCCAGATTCATACAGAGACAGAAAGGTGTGCACTGCAGTTTTTAAGGAGTCAGAGGCTGGATTCTCCTCAGTGCTCCCATGGCCCTGTTATGTACTGAACAGGAAGACTCCCAGGCTCAGGCCTACAGTCTGTTGAAGCTGAAGGTGTTCCAGCCCAGGGCTGCCCACATGTGTTTCTGTTTCTCCAGCTGTGCCTCTGCTGCTGCCTCTGCCTCACCATCATGGCACACACTTCTGCATCTCAGCAGCTTCAGTGCCAACCTGATGACACAGGTTAAACTGCTGGGCAGTGAGGATGGAGTTAGTGTGAAGGACTGGGCTCCTGTGTGCTGTCAGCTCTGTGCTCCAGATTGCAAAATGTATTCTATTACCATCTGTATGGCAGGTGTCTTTTGTCAAGTGGGCAGTTTTCCTTATCTGTCTCTGAGTGATCACAATCACTCGTCCCTTGGGAGGGGACATCTGCTGATAACAGCTATTGAATGTCACTGCATGACTGATAAGGACTATAACATCCCATTGTGAGATGCTCCGCCCAGAGGGAGGAGCCAAGCATTGCTTCCCAGATATAATCCGGAGGTTCTGAAACACCAGCACGGCTTCTCCACTGGATTTCCCAGAGGAACAGCTGCCTCTTCTTCCACTGGATCTTCAGAGGAAGACTGTACCCTTTCTACAGGAACCCCTGCTCCAACAGAACCACACCTGACACTCCAGGAGGGCTGAAGCCACATTTCCAATTGGACTGCTACCAACACCATGACCAACAGGGTGTCAGGTTGTGTTCTGACTCTGTCAGTGTTGTTCTAGTGTACTGCATTGTTTATTTTATCCTTTTATTTTCTTCCCTATTAAAGAACTGTTATTTTCTGCTCCCATATCTTTTGTCTGAGAGCCCCTTAATTTAAAATTTATAGCAATTCGGAGGGGTGGGGAGGGTTTACATTCTCCATTCTCTTTCTTTTTACATTCTCTTTCCGGGGAGGCTCCTGCCTTCCTTAGCAGACTCCTGTCTTTCCAAACTGAGACATTCTGTTAGAGAGTAATGCCTTCCAGCCAGGGGTAAAAGTTTGTCTGTCAAACCCTCTAAGTGTTGGGGCTGTGCCTGGGAACTGGAAGTCCAAACCTAGAGACAAGACACTGAAAGCAGAGTAGGGGAGAGAGACTCAAATTTTGTCTTTTCCTTGGCTGGCTCATCAGTTACCTGTGAAGGTGGTTTTCAACCTCCAAGGTCTCATTGAGGGCTCAGGCACTGGCACTGTGCATTCAGGTGCTGGCAGGAACACATCTTTCTCATTCTGCAACAGCAAACAGGATTCTCTCTGCTTAACAACCAAGTGTTCTAGGATACTTGCCCAGACAGCAGACTTTGAATTTCTGAGTGAGAAAATAAATATAAGAGAGAATTCCAAAGCATTAGGAAAGTTGCCTCTATATGCAAGAATATTGCTGAATACTTTCCATACTATAGTGGCACTATAGAGTATACTCAATTGGACAAGGATAAAAAACAGGACTAGATTAGTCAGAATAACTTTAAAGCATACATGGACATTGGGTTCCTCTAGCTCCATTTGGATTCAAAAAAATTTATACTTACAGTTCTTTTCTTCCCTTTAAAAGAAGACATTTAAATGTCAATGGAGATTTTATTTTATTTTGGAGCTTTCTTTTGTTTTTCATTTTCCAAGTCAGAGGTAAAATGGGTAGCCCTTCATTTTATTTAGCACGAAATGAATTACAAGAAAGTGGCACCTCTAGGAATAAAATGCCTTCAGTCTGCATGTTCATGTAAGTGTAAAACGTACTGCAAGGCAGATTGCTTCTCCAATTTCACTACACATTTGTAATAATAAAAATGTGGACTCTGAGGAGAAGTGAGCCAAGGGCTGTATGATTTGAACAGCTACATTAACACACAAAGAAAAAGGAGCAAAAGTTCTAGACAGTTCTCTATTAATAGAAAAATAAAACAGCACCCAGAAATGCATAAAGAGACAGTAAATGATAGATTGGATGATGTACATGGTAAGAGCAAATCTAGACAGATTTCCATTTGAAAATAAATAAAGGCTCCCAGTGGCAAGTAAATCAGGGGAAGGGAGGCAGAAACAAATGAGCAGACAGAGGAAGGGAGAAGGGATCATACATTGCAATGTACTGTTATTGGTACTTGGCTAAAATACAGTGTTGGAATGAATGAGCACCTATACCAAGATTCTAATTTACAATACAGAGATACAGGGAACATTCCATCAGTGTTTGGTAGGAGGGAAAACGAATGCCTGAGTCATTCAGAAAGCAATGATAGCCTGTTTGTAATACCCACATCTGTCACACCACTCTCTGTTGTAATTACACTCCCCTTGATGGTAAAGAAGAAGATTATGGAGAAGATTATCCCAGGGAAGGATGTACTCATGAATCTGCAGGCAACATTCAAAGAACAATCCACTCAGAACTTGGCTAATCCAAGAAGCAATAGAGCATACTGAGCCACTGAGCCACATTTCATCATAATGCTAAACAAAAAGAAGAGACATACTTAACACTGAGCAGACCTTTGATACCAAAGGAAAGAGATGGAAACTGGAGGAAAATACCTAACTAATACCTAAATAACTCCTTCTGGGCCACCTGCAGGTAATCGAGGCTGGATCTTAAGGAGAGAACAGAATAGAACATCTTAGGAAGAAGTCTTGCTTTTTGAATGTCTAGCAGACAAAAAACCAAAACAACTGTGTATCTCTAACTCCACTTGAAAAACACCAATCTGAAAATGCCTATCCACCATTGAACAAAAAAACATTTTTAGCACTCAAACATATTGAGTATTTGCAAATATTTTCTGCTATTCATTCTACTTTGAGGCAGCTGAAAACAAGCTATAGCACTTCCAATTTAAACTTGATGGTCAGGGATTATATTATAGGTTGTCCATGTAGCTCAGCCTTAGAAAAAAGATGTGGAAAATCAATAGGATTCTACACTAATGATGAATCTTTAATAGCTCAGAGTAGCTTGTTCTCTTCAACTGATACCATCAGTGTAATGGCAGTGCCAAGGAAATGACAGACTTGAGCCTTTGCAAGATAATGATCACATTTACTCCTGTTTAGAAAGAAAAAAAAAAGGATTAAGGACACATTATTTTAGCAGTACAAGCAAAATAGCATGTTACAAATGTTCTGTTAAAAAAAAGGCGGGGGGGGGGGGGAGTTGGGAATGAAATTGGAAACAAATCTTACTGTTGGACTAAAACCTTGGTGATTTGGGGGATCTGTGAATTGGTCCCTCGAGACTTCCTCTGCCCCCTCACTTTCACCTAGATATCCTGTAAAGATTTTTTGGCAAAAAAGTGTTTAGAAGCGCAACTACCTGGTGTAGCTACACATTTTGCTGTGTTTTTGTAGATGTTTCCACATCTACATTTTCCTGTTTCAAGGAAAAAATCAGACAGTACCATCTCTTTGCCGTTTCACCTTTGTCTCTCTGTGGAAGCATAAAAATGCAGCACATGCCAGAAACTGCCCACACATCTTCCCAAAACAGACAGGGAGGCTATGTGGGTGCAAGGACAAGGCTGGAAATCAGTATTTTCCTCTAGATGAAGGTGATGTGACCAACCCTGCAGTGTGGTTAGGTCATGAGTCAAGACCTTGAAATGATGCACGTTTAGTTCCCAGTGCTAAAGCACCAAGCATTTTCCTACACACCACATGAATATGTTGTATGATTATCAGAGCCTTACACTTAGAAAAATAAGGGAATTGGCCAGCAAAATGGGGATATGCAGACAGGCACCTGCCACATGAGCCTTCAGGACTGCAGATGCACAAGTACCAGTACAACATTTTACAGCATTGTTTTTAATTTTCATCCCAAATCCCCAGCATCTCATATGGAAGAGGTTCATTGTAATTAAAGAGTACAGCAGCTGTTTCCATGTTGCAGCTTTGTGGATTTGCTCTGGTTTATGCATATGAATTAATGTACACTTAAGCTAGTGGGGGCTCTCATGTATAAAGCATCATAGAGAAGCTCATACATCCTCTTTGCACCCTGGGACTATAATCTATTTACATCCCATGGCCTCTTCTGTTTCAGACATACCTGCACAGGAGTTTCCCTTCTCTCAGGCTTCAGTTTGCACTGCGGCCCTTATTGTTCCTCTTCTCTCCTGTAGCTGGCAAAAGAAAGCTGTAGCATCTTTGTATTTTGTGCCTTGCCTGTAAGATCTGTGGCAGTGTACCGTGTTTAGAGAGTTTGAGGCCAGAGGGGATCTTTAGCTCATCAGCTACTGCTCTTTAGACTGCCCTCTGGGTAACTTGTCATTGCCAAAAAATGACACATCTTCAGAGAACATGCCTGTTCTAGAAGTCATTGAAAGATGGAGAATCTATCACTTCACTAGATAGTTTGTGTCAATCACTCCTACCAGAACAACCTATGTCTTGTTTTTAGTTTGAATGTGCTGTCCTTTAGCTTCATGTTTCTTTCTGTACCCTTGCTAGATTAAATGGGTGATTCACTCACAGTACTTTCTCCCTAGTATGTGATTATTCTGTGACTAAGGTGTTACTTTTCTCATAGATTCATTCTGTAGTGCCCAGCACCAAATGCATGATCAGCCTTTATACTGTTCCTTGGAGAGAAACAAGTGAGATCACTTCTATCCTCTTTTATTTATTCAATTAAACATGTTTATTACCAAAATAAAATCAGCTAATTACTCCCTGGCTAACTATCCTTCTTGACTGCTTTTATAGTTTCACTGACCTGTCAGGGTGTGCTGCTACCTGGAACAATGTGTCAGTAATTAAATCAAGTATTAACCAGTAGAGATTGACATTAACTAATGTAAAAGCATTCATAATTTCAGCTACTATCAAAGAGAAGTCAGGACTGCTGGTAACAGCAGTTACCAGAACATTTTAAAGGCTGAAGGGCATTTTCAGTACTTACACTGAGTGACAGGCTCGCTGTGATGGCTTAGTCTAAAATATGTGTAGTCTAAAGCACAATTGTGCACTTTTGGCATAGCAGCATTTCAGAGCTAGCAACTGGGTGGGAAACATGGAAGCACCAACACGACTCTTTTAGGTTTCCCTGTAAAAGCCAACAGCCAGAGAGCTTCTGAGGCATTCTCACCTACCTGTCAAAGCCAAAGGTGCAGCAGTCTGCATGGGCTGAGCAAAGCTGAGGGTGCTGGGAATGCCAGCTGTTTGCTCCATCACTGGAGCTCCAGGGACACTGGTCAGTGCAGAATCTTGCCCCTCAATCAGCCCCCAGCCTTGCCAGGTGCCTGCAGGCAGCTCTAGCTCTGGACAGCAGGGCTGTCATTCCCCCAGTGAACAGGCTTGCAGATTTTTTCCAACCAGCTTAATTTCATTGATCCTGCTTAAGGGCAGATCACTACCCACAGTTAAATCAAGCAAATTGGAAGGGCAGAGAACTGAAAGAGAGAATGTGGGAGCTGGCAGGAGAGCCTTTGTAAAAATGGTAAAAGGTTATGTTAGAAGAGAGCCAGTTATCTACACAAAGTGTAGTGGTCAGGTTTACCAGCTCTACTGTGAGTCACTTTTAACACCAGAACACCTTCAATTCACTATGGGTTTATTCTAGTAAGACAAATGGTTTCATTCCTGATTATAATGTTGAAAGCAAAAGCGTATAGACAAAGACAACACAAGGTCATCCTGAGCAGCACTTTGCATTTGAAATCTCACTTAACTGCTGCCCGCGCTCTTTGAAGGACATTGCACTGGCATCCTGAATTGCTGGTTCTTAGATTTCAAGGAAAATTTACAAATTTACAAAGTTAGTCCTAGCCACAGGGACAACCAGCTGTAAAAAAAAAAAAAAAAAAAAAAAAAAACCACCAAACCAAACCAAATCAACGAAATCAAACCAAAACTAACAAAATAACAACAACAACAACAAAACACCAAAAAACAAAACCCTAAACCAAACAACCACCACCAAAACAAAGCAAGATACCCCCCAAAACCCAATAAGGAACATTCATAAAAACACTGTTTCATACCATCTAATTTTCCTCCAATGTACATTTGATGCCCTTATCTAAATTCCTCATCAATGGAGTCATTGTCATAAAATTTAATTTTAAAATTTAAAATTATATTTCTATTTTCTTCTGTTCATTAAATTCTGTTTGTGTACAACTGAAACTAACTTATTTGAAGTGCTGCCTTAAAAGAATTGATATTCAGTCCCTTTTTTTGAAATGTTGATGTTTGTTCACAAAAGTAAAATATTCTTCGTAGTCCTGCATTCATGGTTGGATTGAAATATAAACTTCAGAGATATGAACTAACTTTGGAGGAAAGGAAGAATGTTAGTTTACTCCAAAATACAGACTTCCATACATGAAATAGGAAAACAGCTTCTAATATAAGAACAAGATTTTCAGGCTCTTAATTTACAGGGGTTTGGAGATAACCACGTTGCAGAGAAATTCCTCAACATTTCTGTCCACTCAAGGATGACAAAATGAAAAACTGCCATGTAATTCAGAAACACATTTGGCAAAAATACAAGAGATAATTTAAATTTTCATATTATACATTCAAGGCTGTACAATGAGCCATATATAGCTTCCCTTTTTGTATTATGCACTATGTGGACTAGGAGATTATTTAGAATAATATTAATTTTCATGCTATAATAATATGCACTGCTTTATGGCTAAATATTGTTTATATCTTCCAGTATTGCTGGTGTGATTCTATGTTGCCTTCAAAGTAAGCAACAATGTGGAGAATAATAAAGGGACTGTGCACCTACACATACAGGTATTGGAACATTTTAATATCTCTGTGCATTGGGACATCAGTGGCCTTTTTAATTAGAAAAAATTTTAAAAACCCTTTTGTGCTTATAAATTACAGCCTAATTCCAAGTGGACCTTGGACAAAATTATTACTACCTCTATCATGATGATGTGACCCGACATTCTGCACTTCATTGCTTCTGAAGGAGTCACTTCATCACTTTCTGTGCTTTCCTGTTTTTTAGCAATAAAAAAATTTGTTCTTTTAACTGTGCTGCACTTATGTTTGTTATGGATTCCACTCTGCTGTTTTACTTGTGATTGGCTATATTTAACAACTGAGGTTCTTTGCAATAACTACAATAAGCCTTATAACAATTATTGCTACCTTTACTGATCCTGCAAAATTATTTTTCCATTTATTTGGGCAATTGCAAAGCTCTTTCCACTTAGGGAGTGTATTGTGATTTACTAAAGAAATTACTGCTGCCATCAGTGCCAAAATTATGATCTCTATTAAGAATGTAGTTCAGCCAATGAAAATAGCTATGGTAATTAGACTTAATCTGTAGTTAGACACACATTAGGTACTGTGTTCTATATATAACAGACATGATTTAGTTATAATAAATATATGTGATAAAATGGTCTTTATTTTCTGGGAGCTTGAATACACAGGGTAATCTTAGCAGTAATTCTTGAAGGTGGATTTCAACTCTACTGAAAATACGCATCATACTTTTTTGGTGAGGGTTAAAATTCTCTTCATATAAAATAGAGAAAGAAACAGAGCATTCTGCAGTTTAAAAATTTCTACACAAATGTAAAATTATTTTTTGGATGGAGATAATACCTCAGAGCTATCTAGGGAGAAATGAAGCTTCATCAAAGACAGGTTTGACTCAGTAGTTCAGAAGCCCCCCCATGTCAGAGTCCTCTGCCATCCCCAGAGGAGGGGGTGAAGTTTCCAATAAGCCCTGCTGTAATAATGTCTGGAAACTTCCAAGACTTGTCTGAAAAGTCTGTGCTTCACAGCTCCGTTATGCACACAATAGGCACTAATATTCAGCAATGAAGTACCCTTATGTCTCTTTGTGTCAGGTATTTCATTTTTCCACAGCTATTAAAAGCACTTCACAAAAGATAGCTTTTTTCCTTTTTGTGAATTGATCCTCATCTGGGTTACAAGTAGAAGGAACATCAGTAGTTATTTATGCAGTGCCATAACTGTGATTTTACTTCAAGGTAGTCTTGGGAAAACTAAAAACAAAACCAAAGTAATGCCTTTGCTTTGCAAGCTTTGTCAATAGGTTTTGTTAAGACTTGATTTCTGCAGGCTGAATCCTGCAATGCAAACAGGGCTTTATTGAACAGTTAATTCCTTAGTGTAGTTCTGCAGAGATTTGATGGACTGAAATCAAGGCTTCTGCTCATGACTGTAGAAGACCGAAATGGGAGGTGATGTTTTAATCCAGGGAAGAGTCTTGGGAACGTCACCTGGCACTACATTTCTCTCTTTTTTTCAGGAGTTTATTTTCCTCATCTTTCTTGTCTCCTTACTCCTTAACAAGGGGGTTTTGATAATACAGAGCTCTCTCTCAAACATATCTAATTATTACCATCCTTTTCCTACTGCCTCTTTTTCTGGACTTGCACTCTGAAGTACCACATGCAAAACACCTCTATTGCCACTCTGGTACCATCCTGAATTCATAGTCTAGGCATGTTCTTGAAATAAATATGGTTTTCCTACTTAAAGTGGCCTTCCTGGAGGTCAGAACTGTTGAACAGACAACATTCCCACAGTGCTTCATGAAGTGTATGCCATAAATCATAGTCACCACATGCATACCTTACCCAATGCAAACATGGTGCATTAGAACTGCAGATGACTGAGCACTTTCTCAAAACTGCCTTTCCTCTCTTGCTATCTTTTCAAGAATTGTTTCAGGGAGACCAAATCTGACACTGTGAGATTTAGGAATTTTTTTCACACAGAAAACATGAAATACTGTGGGGTTTGGTGAAATATCCATTCTTCTGCTTACATTGCTTTTTATATCTTTTGGAAGAATAGATGTTTTTTCTACCACACATAAGGAATTTATACTGGTTATGTTTTCTTGTCAAAGCTGAGATACTCTTCCCTCAAGAGGATTTCCTTTGAGTAATTGCCTAACTGGTGCCCACTGAGCTGCAATTACTCTAGATGAAACCAATTGTCATTATTCCTTACAGTGCAAACTGCACTCCAAACACTCCAAATAGCATTCCCATTAGTCATATCTCCAGCACAACCTGCACATTTTTCCTGCTGAAAACAGATATTGATTTGACACCGTGCTGAGATGATATGATGTATAACTGATTGTACATTTCTGTATAGTATTAGATTAGACTAATGCATCCAGGTTTTCAATCCAATTACGCCTGCTCAGCTGATGGAGAGAGTTGTACCCTGTGCAATTGCCTTGGCAATTGCCAATATCACTTTATGATAATCTACTTAGAGTGAAAGAATCGTAGTGAAACAGGAATAGGCTGAGTTTCTCCCAGATCTTTTCTAATGTTGCTTGCATTTTCAAGGAACATTAGGCTGATCTCAGTTGGTAAATAAGCATTTGAATCCTACTCATGAAAAAACACAGAAAAAAGTACTCAACATTTTCATGGTATTTGAAAGAGTGTATCACATTGGCAGTCTATCACTGTTCCATAAATGCACTCTGGTATGATTTGATCTTGGCAATTGATGATGATAAATACTTGAATTGTGCAGCTGGCCCTGGATCTGGACTCAAGATTTCCCCTAGTGTAAGATTAGCTAATATATCATTTTTTATTCCCTGAACAGTACCTGCTTGAGAAGGCATACAGTCACAGAGAGTCATCTTGAGTTTGGCAGGAAAACTAAGTGGTAAACATTTCATTAATATCCAGCTGGACAAAGAGAGGAACAAAATTAAAATGAGCAGGAGACAGAAAGTACAAATGGTCTTTGCTACACTTTTAAGAAGCAAGGAATTTCCAAAATACCACAGAATAATTTTTGTTGCTGTTCATTATCCATTACTTCTCATGGAAATCTAAGTCCTATCACTTTGCTCTCCTAGCTGTTGCAAAAGTACAATAGTATAACCTGAAGCATGTCAGGGAAACAGGCTCACTTGAGAGTGTTTTGGGTCTGTGAATGATCAGGATATGAAAAGAATGCTCAGCTTCTGTGAAGCAATAGCCAAGAAACTAAACAGCATCAATACACAAACCAGAAAAAAAACCAATTTTTTTTTGTGGGAAACCACGTTACAAAATCTGTGTGATACTGAATTGACTGTAAGATAGATGAGGTTAGTTTTGTCCTTGAGAAAATGGACAAAAGTAGCAAATTTTCAGGATGAAGATGGTGGTCAGGCAATAGCTCTGAAAGGGCTCACCAATGAAAGAGTTTGATTACTGAAAGTGGTGGATAATGCTCTTAAACCTGCCTCACACATCTGAAGATGTCAGACATGATACTAACTGACTAAAAAACAGTTTCAGGGAGAACCATGACAGTCCAAATATGGAATCCTGATGCCTATCCTTGGGTTCAGTAGCATGCTAATCTCACAAAGAACAGACACCTGAATAAGTATGATAAGTTAGGGAAGAGTTTTTCCACATTTTTTTTTAAGGCTATGCCTTACTTTGCTGGTTCAGTGGAGTTATTTGAAGAAGTCAAGAAGGAGTTGAATAGAGTGAACTGACTGGAGTGGTGTATCTGTCCTTCTAAAGCAACTTCAGTAGATTTCCTCACATTTAATTTCCTGAGCATTTGTAGTAAACATTAAAAAATAAGAGAAGCAGAATGAACAAACGTGATGGTGGGCAGAAACCAGAGGGATGTGTGCAGGAGCCTTTTCTGGTTACAATATTGATAAATGAACTGTCTGTGAAGAAGTGCACCACTTACAATAATGAGTGCCTGTGTAGATCACAGCAGCTGATAGCTTTCAGTATAGATAAACATAAAGGGATGAGCCCTGAACAAAAGTACTTCTAATGTCACATCTTAAATGATGGGCTCTGAGCCCAGCACTAATATTCAGAAGTGAGATTGTTCCATGAATACATCAGTGTATCGGTCAGTCGCAGTCAGGGATAAATAGAAGTTAAAGTAGCAGACATTAGTAAGAAAAATAGAGAGTGCAATAGGCAGTGTTACTGTAACACTTTATGGATGCATGGCTTGACTACAATTTGAAAAATATGCAGTTTACATCTGCCTCTGCCAGAAAATTTATATTAGAATTAGAAAAGGTGCCAAGAAAAGCTTGAAGGATAATCTGAAATGAAAACACCTTCTATAAAAGAAGCAATTGAGCAGGTTACGACTTCTGAGTTGGGGGAAATTATCCAGAAAAATTATAATTGGTATGACGATGGTAATTAGAAAGCAACTGTGAGCAGTGTTGTCTACCACAAGAAGTGCATATCTCAAATGGAGATGGTGGGAGCCGGATTCAGAATCAACAACAAAGGAAATGGTTCATTGTGCATCATGTACCTGACAAGCTGAAATATTGCCAAGGATGCCATAGAATTATGGAACATTTATATGAGCTCCTTTTGTTCAGCAAGTACTTGGTAACGTGATCTTGGGTTAGGACAATCATATGAATCTGTATGTCCAGACCTACTTTTTGGTGATTACAGATTTGGTGCATTGATTAGGACCTGGAAAAAGGAAACACAAAGCCATAGCAAAATGACTACTGAGGGAGCAATAATGCTGTGGGTAAATCATATATAGCACATTATTTTTCTTTTTCTTTAATGCCATGAGTGTTTTCTGAAGAGGCAGGAATCCTGCTGTCACACCTGTAACTAAGACCATAAGCAACAGAGGTTATGTATCAGGGCAGGAACCTGCAGGCTGGAAGCCAGTGAATCACTGATGTTGTGTTCCAGGTGGTTTTACGTGGTAGAATAAGAAGTTCAGGGCCCTGGAGAGTTGGTACAACCAATTGCCTGCTGTGCACTGTAAATCAGGGAAAGCAGCTTGCAATTAACAAGGAGTGTTGCAGGTCTTGTCACTATACTCCATTTTACTGATTATCAGAAAGGTCCAAAACCTCTGGGTCAAATTGCTAGTGAATGTAAATTTCAGTCAATTAAAATTAGAGTTTTAAAGTTTCAGAATCAGTTAAAAAAATAAATCCTATGAAAAGGGGAAAAGCAATCATAAAACCTGGTCAAGAGGAACACCTCCCCTTCTACCTCTCCTGACTACCACGTATGACAGCTCCAGCTTCACAGAAGAAAAACCCCATTCAGTGAAAGAGTCATTGGCTACATAGCAAACTGCTCTGTCTTGCACCCATTATTTTTAACCCCCACCAAAAAAGTAAAGCATTAATAGTTTGCCTTTATGTCATCACATCCAATAACTAGATCCTCATCTAAAACTCCTTGAAGTCAGGGAAGGCTGTCATTGACTTCAGCTGGCATTGGAATAGACTCTGAGAATGTAAATTGCCTGCTAGCAAGCTAAATAAAGATCTGGGTTCAATTCAAGTTGAACATAGATAAATGAAATAGTGAAGCTATATAGGTCTGCAAGCACACCAGCCTTCATTCTGTTTGTTGCTGCTCCGTTGACTTCAGTAATTCATTCCTTGAGGTAACACATCAAAATGGCATTTGATAATGATTTTCACTATCAGTAAAGGCATGAAGCAGAAGATTAAGTAGAAATCAAAAGTTCCAAGGGTTAATAATAATATCTTACAAATGGGAAAGGATACTTTGCACTGTTTATGCCATGCACAGCATTTCAAAAAATCGAAGCCGATCCCTTTTTCAAGACAGCATGAAGTCAGGCCCTATCTAGAAAATGGCACATTTATTAGGATTTCAAGAAAAAGTGTTCTTGCTATTATCTCTGGGATGAGATAGACTTTGCAGGAATGACATAAATATTCTTGCCTCCAGTGTCTGATTGGCATAATCTGTCCACAACACCTACAGAATATGATACTATATTGCAGGAATGTGGCATCAGTCTTTTTTTAGGAGCAAATATTTAGAACATCTTGAAATATTTCATTGTCATACATGTGTCTATGTGTATGATAGAAATAAATTTTGCTGCTTGGTGTCTTGGGATGTATTTTCTTGCACACAGAAATACTGAGGGCAGCCTTCATCATCGCACAGAGACATACCTTATTGTGGTATTTGGGTTGGAGAAGACAAGAAGAAACAAAACAGAAAGGGAAAAAAATCCTTGCAGGTATTTTTGTCATCTGAACAATTGCTTTGAAGGGAAGAAAACATGACCTGCTATGTTACACAAGTTTATATTCAAATTTTTTCTGTTGCTATACAACAAGTGTCACAAATTCACAAAATTTACCACTGAGTTTTGGTTGGGGTTTTTGTTGTGGTTTTTTGACTGACAACATTTTTTTCCCCAGTACCTCAAAGAAAATCCACCAGTGTTGTTCTTTGCAAAGATTACATTAAACATTATTGGCGGGGGAAAGAAGATAACCCTCAAGAAAATCACTTGGAACTGACCAGTTCTTGCCCAACTCTTTCATTCCTAATCACACAATGAGAACCTTGAATGGGTTCTGAGAAGCACTCAGAACCCACAACATCCCACCTACTCACTGAGATATTTTGCATAAACATTTTAGGTCATGTGGGCAATCAAGTCTCTCAAACAGCAGGGTCAGTTGCTGTCTGGATAGGAGTCTCCATTGCAAGTATTCTTGCAAGACCAGCTTCTACAGGATCAGGGTGGGATACCACAATTTGCTCTGATTATTTCTTACAGTCCAGCTGGTCTGTGGTCCTACATGATGACTACTGTACATCAATGATCCATTTCTATTTATTATCTTAAAACTATGCACAGAACTTCTTCTAGCTTTCCTACTATGTACAGTGTCCTACCTATAACCACAGAACTAGAGAATTCTTTAGATTGAAAGGGGCCTATGAAGGTCATCTAATCCAACCTCCTGCTGCCCCCGATCCTGCCCTTAATTAAGGTAGTTAAATCTTGCTAGTTATGTCTAGAACATTTTCATAGACATTTCTGCACCTGCATTTTGCAGACTATTTAAATTTATCCATGTGGCATTTGGCCAGTTGCCTCACCTGTCTCTGGAACTAACAGTATCATTGGGACTGCCCAGGATTCCTCCACCCAGGAGGAACATTACCAACACATTGAAGCACAAAAGTAGTGCCTAACTGATCTAGGCACAACAGGCAATTGTCTGAAATTTCCACCTTGGCAGTTTCTAGTCCATTGCTTTGCCATGAAACAGCACAGAGATCAACCTACTGCCTATTTGTCTCAAGCCACATCTACTCAGAGATCACCAGGAGACTTCATGGATCAGCCATGGAGCTGAAGACAAAATGCATTGGCTTTGTGCACAGATAGAGTGCTGGTACCCATCTACATCAAACCTGAATTTATTCCTTTTACCACAGTTATAGTTCAAACCCAAGCTTGTCAAAAATGCTTCGTTCTTGGGTCCAATCAGGCCTACCACTTCACTAAATGTAACACTAACACACACATAATTATGGGGTAAGAGAAATTTTTGCCACTTCAGCACTTCCATGCATCCAGCCATGTGATACTGTCACATTTGTGAAGCATGATTCTATTTATATGTTCAAGTAGCTGTCATAGCAGCCTCAGCATCAAATAGCTCCTCTGCTGGAGTGAGCAGACAGTTGCTAATGGGAAATGTTACAGAACTCCTGTGGACAAACCTCATGCTAAGCAGTATTTTGCTGCTTCCTGTAGGAGTGAAATTAGAACAATTTTGCATCTCTAAAAAAAAATGCTGCTACATAAATGGGTGCTTTTAGCAGAGGGTGGTGCCACCAGGGAATTATCTGGATACACGTACTTCAGCAAGTCATTTTAGAGAAATCATTAGGAATGGATGCCCATCTCAGACATACAGCTACCTCACAGTTTTCATCCTGTGTTAAACTAACTAACTTACAAAAACCCAGTCAGGACAGAGCACCAGCATCATCTTTTGATTTTCCCTGAGACATACTGGTGATTACTTCATCAACAAAGGAAATTGAGACTGAAATGGGAAACAAAACCACACAAACTAATCTAGAATGGACGTGTGTCTCATATTTCCATTTGCATGCAATTCTAATATACTAAAACAGTACTTGCTGGTACTCAAAAATTCCATAATACTCCAAAACCCACCAGATTTCTGAGCAGAACACAGGGATATGTACTGTGCTTAGGCATTCCTCTAACACACTTCAGAGGAGGGGCCATTTTTTTTCAATTTCATGGGGTTTTTTTTCTATATTGCTTTCTGTAACTTGAAGACTTAAGAAAAAAAAATATAGCTTCATTCTAACCATGGATATTTTACTGAAAAATACTGCTTTCTGTAATCTTATAATTATAAGACCTTCTGATCTTATAATTGACCATGATTTGGAACAGAAGAGTGTTTACAATGCTTATTGTTTTGAATGGGAAAATTTAGCATCTTAAGGCAAGAAATGCTATCAGGCATGCCTTTGGCTTACAGGGCCAGATCTCCAGTACCTCATGTATAATCCAGAATTAAATTAGCTAAAAAATTTATTGCATTTTATTATATTTTTTTTTCATATAAGGATATAAATATTTTTATATTTAGACATACACTACATATAAAAACATAGATAATTAATTATTAATTATATTAATTTATCTAAAATTAATTAGAACTAAAAATACATCATTTGAGTATGTATTAAATTTTAGTATATTTATTTCATTATTTTACTTAATATTGATATTTTACAGCCAAAAACTTTAAAAACTTTTGTACCAAATCTGTGAACTCACAGGTTCATTTGTAATAGAATTTCCATAATTCTCTTGATGCTTCCCTTGAGGGAAGGGTTTCTACAGCTGCCCAGGCAGGACGGCTCAGTGAGATGAGGGCTGAGCATGGCAGCAATTCCAGTGGAAAAGCATTACTGATATCTTAGCTCCATATGTCATTTTTTTAGTGTATTGGGGTACACAGGCATGTACATACATACCTGTCTCAGAGCTGCTCTCTCCTCCTTACAGATCTTGTCATCCACTCTCCTTCTCTGTGAACACAGACTCTCCAGCAGGGACCATGTTATTTGTAGCACTGCCAAGTTTAATCCACCTGCAGAGGCACCTGGAAAAACAATTTATATACACACAAAAGTACCTGTGGAGTTTGAACACACTACATATCTTAGCACTTCTACTTCAGTTGAGAGAAGTGACAAATATAGGTCAAGAGGAGGAAACATATTCAGGTAGTCAAAGTTATCAGAAGACCACAGTCAAGCAAATTTAAGTCTTCAGGTAGCCTTGAACCCACGTCCTGACTTTATCTGAAGTTCCTTGCTGGGAGTGAAGCACTAGCTGGATGTGCTTCATGGGAGCCTTGGCACCGAGGATGTGCAAATCAGTAATCCACACTACTAGGATTTGCTTGCCAAAGGGTCAGTGTTCCAGGATGTCAAATTGTCATTTGAGAAGTGATAAACTACAGATAGATCACCATTCA
This sequence comes from Melozone crissalis, assembly GCF_028551555.1. NCBI lineage: Eukaryota > Metazoa > Chordata > Aves > Passeriformes > Passerellidae > Melozone > Melozone crissalis. The sequence goes on from NW_026535794.1 coordinate 40,119,999, forward strand.
CCAAGAAGGAATGGAAACTTTGGGACAAATTGAGATGTTATAAAATATTGTTCATTAATTATGCCCCATGAGAGTCTACCTCCAACAAGGGACTGTCATGCTGGCCAGCTTAGTGTGGATATCAGATTTTCCCTGTCTATTTCAGGATCCATTTGCCTCCTTGGTCCTTCTGCATAGATTGACTTTTTGCAAGCCTTGCAACAACATCCTGGCCCTGTACCTGCATATCACTGGCTCATGGTCTGTACTGGCTCACCAATTCAAAGTGTGGCCCATTGGTACCTTTCAAGGAAAACAAAAAAATGGTTCTAAAAGAAGTCTAAGGATGGAGGGATAATTTCCTGTTGCAACTCATCGGGCAGCTCCCACCCATAACAAGCTGTCATTACAAAAGCACATTTTAGCACCCCTGAGGGAGAGAGCAGCATCTCATGGTGACACAGATAAGATATCAACAGGGGCTCTAAGAAAATACATCAGTCTGTACCCATTAATGCTGGGAGATCATCTACTCATGTTGCAACATGACTTTATGTCCTGGCTGGAGTCCAGGCTTTGTTACAATTAGCATATTAGCTTCAATTATGTAAGCCAGCAACTAGCTTTTAGCTAGTATCTGTAATTTACCTTGGGAAGAAGTTTGATTTTGTCTGCCTTTTTCCTGATGTAGCTTGATTGAGAGTGAATTTTCTGCAGAATATTTCTTCTCTGGCTAAAATGCTGTCTATTTCTAGAAGCTCTGGCATCAAGGTCCTATTTCACATCTTGGGAAATCTGGAATGGGTTTCACTGTGTGCCCAGCTTGGGTGCTGGTTGTTTGAAGGTGCTCAAAACATCCAGAAAAAGCCTTAAGTTTATATCTCACTCCAAGATAAGTTTCAGAAGGGACTCAGCATAGAAGGGTGATGCCAAACCTTGGAGTGTGCATACCCCATTTGGGAAAAAAGCAGAGCCCCACCAGACAAACCACTGGGAGAATTGGGAGAAAGGCGTCAAATTAAAGTATTAGCTGGGGACTCAGACTTGAGACAATTTTTCTGTTTGATTGTAAACTTAAGGGACATGATCTGGGAAAATTTAATATTTTTGCTTTTTTTTACGGGGTGGGGGGACAGAGTTTAGCAACAATGACTTATGCTGCTGACTGTAGCACAGAAAGAATAAGTTCACAGGTAGTTGTGAGGCATTTAAATGCTGCAGTGGAAAAAGGCCATGGATATGCCTGGCCAAAACTGTCAGGTCTTTCCTTTATGTTAATATATTAACCTTCCCTCAGTAGAATAGAGGCCTAAATATAAATTCATTCTCTCTCCTCAAAATAGCCTAGACATAGCTAAAGCAACTGAGGAACAAAGGACTAAAAAACTGTTGGAAAGCTGGGAGCTGTTTAAGCTGAAAAGGAAATGGTTATGAAGGATTAGAAGGAGATGTAGTAGCTACCGTGGGCCTTCAGCTTAGCAGAGCATAACCATGACCAGCTCTTGTGATGACCCTGAGAGATTAGGAGAAGAGCAGAAGGTCTAGGATTTGTGTTCTTACATCAAGTAAGACAAAGAACATTCCATTAACTCATGGCAATGTGGAAAAATGGAAGAGCAAATGTCGATTGACTGCTTTTTTAGAGTGAGATATGAAATTAAATGCTTATCACCAGAACAACCTCTGATAGATGAGATCAGAGAAGAGAAGAGGTACCCCAGCTAAACAGTATTCCTAGGAGTTTATCTGTGGATAATCCACATTACTCTTTTCACAGAGCTATGATCTGATATTTATGATAATTTTTCCACCACGTTGTGTTTTTGGCAGGATGTTTTTACTATCTCACATAAGAACTAAATTGTTTTGCAGCTTTAGGATGACAAACTCAAACTCTTCTTCAGGGTAACACTAAAAAATGAAGAGATAGAAAAAGACTTCAGTGATGCACAGCCCTTATGTGTTGTTTTGTTACAAGACATGTATCATCAACTTCCCACACATTTTTTATGCAGGAGATCTACAGGATGCTCAGCTTGGTGCTCCACAGATGGTGCACCACCATCAAACAAATGACGGGAAATTGGCAGCATGCTGTGGATTTACTTTCTTCAACTGAATGGAAAACACTGTTCAGTATGGATCTAATACCCTTCCCTCTTCACCCACTCCTGCCATGCCTCCATGCCTTCAGGTTTCCAATGCAGGTCTCAGGTTGAAGAAAAGCTCAGTCCTTCATAGGTTGAGTATAAGGTTTTGCCAATGTACAGCAAAAGCCTAGCCACTCCTCAGGTGCCACTTGAAAGACATCCAGCCCCTCCCTCCCTCCCCTCCCCAACAATACTCCAGAGAACAATTTTTTTTTCATAAAGGGGAAAGCTGGAAGAGAAAATACTTAATTAGAAATTTCAAGAAGAATTAGAGTGGGTGGGACATTATCATTCCATCTGTGTTTGTGTTACAATTTCATCTGGAAACTAAGCAGCCCATTGCACCTGCCGCTATAAATGACAGCCCATGCCCCAGGCTGCTCACCCCAGAGACAGTCAGCAATTATAGCAGTGCTCTCAAGTGGCCAGCTCTGAGTCACACCCAGTACTTTTCGTGTGTGCGTGCACCTTAAACATTCCACAAGCTGCTAACGAGACGTTTGCCAATGCGGCTCCGAAAGGCTTTGAATTGTGTATCTTTCCTGCTTTAGATGGAGACTGATACTAGTTGAGAAGTGAGTTGATGTATTCTCCTAGCCCTTAACCTCCAGGGTTGGCCCTGCCTGCACACAAGCTGAGGGCAGCTGGCTGCCAAACTGGCCCAGCAATCCCCTGCCTCCCCTTCAGGTCAAAGGCATTGGCACAAAGGCTCAGTGCACATAAGGAGCTGAGAGGAGCTCCAAAGACAAAAGTCTGTCATACTGCTTCTAACAGCCCTAGACTGAACTGATTTCCTTGCAGATCAACCTTACAAATACACAGCATGACTAGAGAGGACAGCAAAGGTACAGAATCAGTGCTTACTTGCATTATTTGCTGGTTGATACCTATACAGCCACAGAGAACGGCCCTTGGTACACTCCAAGCTGAACAAGCATCATCTAAACCATAGGATTTACCTGGTGAAGCAAGACATCCTCAAGAATGGCACAAATATTTCTTTCAGGCCTTTCAAGATGATTCTGCCTGCTCTTGAGCTGGGCCTGGCACTGGGCTCTGGGGTAGTGTGGATGCCCATCTCCATGTCTGTGGTTTCAAGGCAGAGTTGATAAGGCAATTTCCTTCCCCACAGAACTTTTTTCTCTTCCAAAGCCAGGTGTGAGTATTGGGTTACCAACTAGGGTGAATTTCAGCTGCCTAAAAGAAATCACAGAATCACAAAATGGTTAGGGCTGGAAGGCTGTTTAACCTAGGGAAGAGAAGGCTCAGGAAGGGATCCAAGAGCATCTCATTAATTTACCTGAAGGGAGAGTGGAGAAAAAGAGGGAGACACGTTTTTTTCAGTGGTGCCCAGTGACAGGACAAGAGGTGACAGGCACAGACAAAAGCACAAGAGGTTTTATCAAAACATAAGGAATCACTTTTTTTCTGTTTTTACATCGCTGAGAGTGATGAAGCAACATCTTGTCCAGGGAGGTTATGAATTCTCCATCCTTGGAACTCCTCAGGAGCTGTCTGGACATGGTCCTGGTCAAACAGCTATAGGTACCCCTGCCTGAGGTCCCTGTATAAAACTCATATGTGCATTGCTTTCCCTCACAACAGATTATTGGCAAAAAGACATGTAAGTTCTGTCAGAGCTAAGTGGAAAAGGAAGTACAATTAAGACTGCAAAAGACAGGCAAAATCTAACCCTTATAGCAAAGAGCTGCTCAAAACAATCCTGGTTGTTACAGTGGATAAAACACGTGAAAGGAGAAGCTTGAGGAAGGACAGATGTGATGTCTGGATCTTAAGGCAAATGCAGGGTGGCAAATCTTATCCCTACCAGATGGCCCTATGATTACACAACCTTTCAGCACACTGATGGAGTTTGAGATTTTCTGTCCTGCAAGAAGCAGCTTCAGATGAGTTTCAGCAGAGTAAATATGCACCATTGACTTTTATTCAGTTTTAATAGACTTTGGCAATTCACTTTTTAAAACATACTTCTGCTTTATGACTGCTACTTTCTGATACTCTCCTCCTTAATCTCTTTTCTCATAGATGTTTAATTGTGTAGAAGAATCACTGTGATGTATTTAACTTTCATATGATTTCCCTGTTTGGTAATAATACCCCCAATTAACTACTGTTCTCATTAACCAATTTACTCATTTATAATCAAGGGCAATGGCTTTAACAGTTTTAATAATATGCCTTGTTAATAATGTCTTAATGAGGATTAGCCTTATACTGCTCTCAGAAGGTTTCCTTTCTCCCTAAAATGAGAAAAAGCATATTAATGAAAAATAACCTTCTATCTCCTGGCTAAGTGTTTTGTTGGAATAAAAAGAAAATGTGGAAAAGTACTGTTGATTTTTTACCTCCATATTCTGCCATTTACAAAACCAGTGAATTAGAGTAGGTGTAGTACACGATGCACTAGCCCATAAATCAGTTCTGCCTCTTTCTTACTTGCTATAATTAGACACCAAAAGGCTCCTTTTATATCCTCAGTTGAATCAGGATGCAGGCATTCTCATCAGCTTCACTGGACGGAGCAAAGAGAATACTGTTAATTAACTCAGGGCAAGAAGTGAAATCAAAAAGAAATATTGAGTCAAGGTTTTATTGAATTAAACTAAAAGATCAAATCTAAGAGAATCTTCTCCCATAGAACTAAGCAAACACAATAAAACTGCAAAGACTGACTATAGGTTCTGCTAGCAGTAGCATCAAAAATTTAGCGTCTGGAATTGACAAATAAGGAGACAGGACTACCAATGATGAGCAAAAAGAATCTGGAATGGCAGGTTAAAAATAGCAGCTCACACATTTACAGGTAGAATAGAGAAGCTGCATAAGAAACCTTGTATTTAAAATAAAGGGGAACAGAAGCATAAGTCAATGCATGATCAGGCAACCCTGGAAGGTTAAATGTTGGAGAAAGAAGCACTTGGTGAAAGGCAGCCCTCTAATGCATCCAAACTGATGGAGAACTGAATACATCTTTCACAGTTTTGCCAAAACAGAGCATCCACAGGCTGGTCTAGCAGTCTCTCAGGAGGAGAAACCTGTTCACACTCACCTGTGCAATGCACTTTTGCTATTCTGCATTCTATACACTTAAAGGCACACCAACCTCTGATGATGATGATATTTTAAGACAAAATTACAAATCCCTTTAGCCCTCCATCTTCCATCTTCTGAGTATGTTACTCAGATGTCTCTGTATTCCCCATTCCAGCACTGTTAGGATTTGAATTCTGCCTCCAGTGATCTATTAGGATTTTAAGGCATACTTATGTGAGGAAAATAATTTAATCTCATTACCTCTAAGTACTGAAGACATGGCAAGTGCTATGATAAACACCTATGCTGAGATGGGGAGAAATTAATCTTCAGAAGTCAGTATTTGCCAGCATCTGGAAATGTTGGTTTGCCATAATCAGTTCTTTTCTTGTCTATATTTTGGTTTTAATGAGTGGAAACTAGAAAGACAAAAAGAGCAATGTCCAAACAATATTTCTGTTCCAGAAAAGCCACTGCAGCTAGAGCTATAAAGTGTCCAAATACATTCATTCCGTTTGGGATTTACAACACAGTAAAAATGTAAATATCACACTGTTTTTCAACCTTTTGCAGAGATGTCAGATCAAGGCCTATTCACACTACACACTTGACTATACCTTTAATTTATATTTTTGATCAAGCACAAAAGTTGGAAGTAGCCTCAGTATTAATTTTTAAGAAGAAAATTTTTAAGAAGAGAATTCTGTCACTCCAAACTCTCATTAGTTTCCATTATTTCTTGGAAGGTTCCTATAGCAAGAAATACACATAGATGAAATCTTGTTTGCACTAAACTCATCAGGCATTTTCCTACAGACTTTATTGGAGGCAATATTTTACCTAGTATCTTAGGAGAAGTAGATTTTACTTTCCCTTGAAGAGTCACAATTTTTACCTGTAAGCAGGCAGTATCCTTTATATAGCAATTCTGAGGCAGCTCATGCAAGTGATAAGAACTCACTGAACAAATTTTGATGCATTCTGAGACCATATGAGAAGGTAATTAGATAAATTCATGGAAGCGAGTTTTCAGAAAAACAGGGATGATTTTGTTCTTTTCCTTAGGCTTCAAAACAATGTAAGCCCTCTCATTCGGTACTGAATTAAACAATGAGCTCCTTGCCCTTGACTGCATACAAGCTACTTTTAAATCACTGGCATGCCAGTTCAATTCCATCACTTATTTATTTTTTTAGGCTGGAATAATTTAAAGCCAAACTTAATTAAGCTTCTGACATTGTGAGATGGCATAGAGAAAACTGTTTAAAATACGAGTCTTGTGTGACTTGGTTCTTGATAACAATCCCATTTTGATTTCCTGCATTATCACTGTTTAAAAACATGTCTTAAAGCTATAGGTTCTTTTCCATGGCTGGTGTTTGTCATCTTTTGCACAGATCTATGGCTTCCTTTGCACATAAAGACATGCATGTTCCTATGGAATATTTTGTATCACTTGGCTGGCTCTTGATTACATCTTGTTTCTCCCCAGATGAAAATACCTGGGGTGCAAAGACAGACAACTTCACTTTTCTGTTTATTGTGAAAATCCAGCTGAAGCTAGAGGGGAAGAACTGGGGATGGAGCCAATCAGCACTTGGTCTGAAATGTTTTATGGCTTACCTGACTGTTAATGGACAATGATATTTTCCTTCCAGTATTTGCTGGACTGGCTTGACTACAACATAAACAGAGGTGAGAGAGGCCACAGAAAAAGACAGAAAAAAGCATGGCCAAAGGAAGGGAATAAAAAAATACACACAAAACATGACAGGGTCATAAACCAAGACACTGGGCAAGTAGAAACCAGGACCTCCTTGGTCCAAACTCTTCTTGTAAACTGTTACACAGCTTTAGGTAATGAGCAGATTTGGCTGCCTTTGGAAAATGAAACATTTTTTCATATATTCTAGCTAAAATCTTGGTCTTATTAGGCTTCAGCATTGTACGAGTCACTAGGATTTCAGTGCTAATGAACTGCATTCCAACTTCACTTCTGTGAAAGCCTATGGTTCAGACAAAATTACTCATTGATATATAGTGGTAGCTGTTCATTCACTTAGAGTGAGAAAAGGCATACGAATGCAAAACAGCCTTCTACTTCTACCTCCTGTCTAAGTGTTTTGTTGGAATGGAAAAAAATATACTTAGATTTGCCATTTGATTATGCCCTGCATTTTAAATCACACTGAAGTAATGTGATAGACTGAAGTTTGTTTACATAAACTGGTTGAGCCTTGTGATAAATTTCTCCCTGATAACCCAGGACTGATGCCTTAAAGAGCCATCAGTTTTCCTGCCAGATAAGGGAAAAGGCAGGTAAGCAGCAGATCCTTTGGAGGTGGTGTAAGGCTTTTTTATCATGTTGATTTCCTCCCTCCCAGAAAGGCACAGCTGCATCTGACAGTGTAAAACTCCCCACCATGGGAGGTATTGGGTGCTCACATGGAAGCCAGAAGGTTTTTTCCCTCCTAGTAAGGCACAAATGGCACAAGGAAAAGCATGGCCAAGCAGCAGTTGGGTCATTAGGAGGGGTTAGAAAGCATCAAAGACCCCCAAAGTGCCCCCCAACTCATTTCCACAGTGTTGCTTCAGACAGTGTAAAATCTCTCTGCAGGGGAGGTGTCAGGTTCCTGCTGCAACCTAATTATTTCAAAATAAACCTGGCTCATATGTACACAGGTCATTCACTGTCTTTTCACTCTAATCCACCACAAGGGATCTATTAACCAGAACCTCAGCTACCCTGTCTCAAAGGCATGTTGTAACAACTAATAAATAAAAATCTATAGAACCGGCAGGAGAGGCCAGAAGTGTCAAAAGTGGTCATATTACCATTCAAAATCCTTAGCTGAAAAATTAAGAAATAGCCATGTTCTGTTCAAAGCCTATGAACAGCATATAAATGAGATATAAATGAGGAAGATATCTGTTTACACAATCCAGTCTGCTTTGATTCAAGAATCAGTCAAGCAGCTGCCCAACTTGAAAGATGGATTACACATTCACATACCACAGTCAAGGTCAAGACAGCTCTCCACCATTTCCTAGTACATAATATTTCAGACTTGAGTTTTTAATCATTGGCTTTTTAGACACAGTTACTTTAACCCATTTAGCATCAGCTTGGATGTGCTGCCTGAATACTTCCACTCACTTGTTCTGAAGGGCTGTGGCAGAGACAGGAACTTATTCCACCCCTCCTCATTGCTATAGAAAACCCAGGTCTGTGTGACACATTTATACACTCAGCCTCAAGATCCAGCCTCATCTGCTGAGGTATTTTGTCTCTCTTCTAGCCACCTGGGCCAGGTATTACTTCTTGCAGCTTGTGATGGAAAACTGGTAAACCATAACAAAAGCTCAAAGGCCACTCTTCAGAGTTCTCTGGGAAAAAAAAAATAAAAGTAAAAGCTTGAGGAAGAGACCTAGCAAATACTACACAAATTAAAGATTAAAAGAGAGGGCTGTTCTGGTGACATATCTGCTGAGATCTGTCTCTGTGCTTTTACTTCTGAAAGATAAGCCCAGGACCTCCCTTCATGAGTCAGCAGTAACATAAAAGTAATTGAACACCCTGCAAGGAGAGGCCTGTCGTGTTCCTGTATTTCACTGCTTCAATAACCCGATGTCATTAAAATTTCTTGCAATCTTCTTGCTATTAGGCAGTGCCTTATTTGATCAAATGATTATGAAAGATGGAGGGGGCTGTTAGCTTATAGAATTTCCTTCTGATACAGAATTACATGGTAGGCTGATTCAACCTGAGTGTGAAAGCAAAAATAAGAATTTCTTTGCCTCCTTGCTCATTTTTCTATTTTAATTTCCTTATATTTTTTATCCAAGAATGTCATAGACTAGTAATATCCCATGACTCCATTTCACACTTACTTAGCAATGGTATTTATGACTTACCTCTGGTAGCAATCTCCTTATGTGAAGGTATGCAATATATCTTGGGATCAGGCAAAACCTCCTTTTCCTCTTTTTAGATTATATCCTTGCACTCTTTTATCTAACTGTATTACGAGTTTTTTCTACTACTTTTCTGTAGCTTTTTCCTCCTTCACTTCTATAGGAGACAAATATCAAGATGAATGTCTGCTTTTACAATGTATTCCTTGGAGGAGGAGAGCACAGGAATTTGCTTTGACATACTCATGCTTTTAATTGTCTGGAGTATTCTCAAGACACATCAGTGTATTATCTTTCCTAATTTCCTTTTAATCCTCTACAAGTCTCTAAAGAGCTGGTGTTGAGTCTCTCCCTAACATCCCTGGATGTAAGGATGTTCAATGCATATTCCCTAGCAGAAACAAAGTCATGCCCAGGCTCAGCCCCAGAATGTAGCATTTTTAGACCAATACATGGATACATTTGAATGCTAGGAATCTCATGTCTGTTTATAATTATGGTTGTAATGTTTCCCCCAGATAATAACATGGAAATGGTCTGGGCACTACAAGAAGAAAAAGAAAGCCCACCATTCTGTTAGAATCTAATTTTACATCACACCAGACATTTCCATTACCTTCTTTGCTATGCCATCAATACAGGACTTTGTGTTTCTTTCTGTTCTCCACAAAATCCTGTGAGAACCCAGAGAATGGTCTCAGTGAAGAAGCTTCTGTAGCAAAGAATAGCCAACCCACTGGTGGGAAAAAGAGGCTTCAGGAGGCATAACTAGGTGACAGAGAGGACAGGCCTTATTGCTCTTGCCTCTTCTCAGCTTTCTTAAGTGGAGTTTGTTTTCCCCTGTCTTTGGCCCGATGATGCAGAATTTGCTTACTATGGCAAACAAATTCTGTTAACAACCAGAATGAAGCAATCAATTTAGAAACTTACTTACCAGAAAGTTCCCCCCCCCCCATATTAAAAAAAATAATAAAAATATAGAGCTGTTGCCATAAATCTTTTGCTGGCAGATGCTACTGCTGCGATGATATCCATCAACCATATCAGTCCCATTCATTCCTTGCTGGACTTGGTACTCAGCAGCCTCTCCATCACATCCATAAATAATCTCTCTTCTGAATGGCCATGCCAGAGCTTGGACACACTAGCTGAGTCCTGAGCCTGCTGCTGGCTCTGGGAAGTCCTTCCTGGTGCTTGCTTACTTCTTCATGCTCTATTTCACACCTTTGGAGGGGAGCATTCATTTAACCTAAAGCAACTGTGGCTGCCTGAAAATCAGGTTTAGACTAAACCAATTCACTATATTGATTCTGTTGGCTATGGAGAGAAATAAGAATCTACTAAACACTGATGCTACTCACCCATCTCAGGATGGAAGGACTGCTTTCCTCACAGGCTTCAGTAGAACAGAGAAATGTCATCAACTGACTGGGCAACAATCTTGAAATACTGATTCAGGCTGTGATAGACAATATTGGACCACTAAATTTATGGCTTTACAGTTTTCTAAGAAGCAAACAAGCATTAGGAATACCATATGTGTGCAACAGTGATGTCCCATGTATTACAATATAGTGACATTTGTGTCACTGTGGGACACTGTGATGGAGCGCAACAGCTAATGTACTGAAAGCTGATATATAAGGCCGAGGTACCACAAATATAGATCCATGTCAATCTGCATGGCATGGTCATGGCTGATTTTGGGAATGTTATGATCCCTCTGACTATATATTGACAATCCTGCCAGCTCTTGTGGGGTGTTTCCTTCCCCTTTCCCAAATACAGCTGCTTAAGCTAGAAAATTGTCACAGGTCCCCTGTACCAGGCAATCAACTGAAATTATGAGACTAGAAACTGCATTTTCCTGTTCTTTATACTCTTCCATTAATTCATCATTTTCCAGCTCTCTTCTTCTGCACTGATTTTCTGAGTCTTTATGTCCCTGCCTTCCCCCTATTCCCTTTAGATTATCTGTCCATTTAAAATTCTAACAACACAGTAACCATTTCTCATGCTTTTGATGACAGCTCATAATTGCTGACAAGAAATAGAAGTAAACCATGAGAAAATTTGTATGCATTAAATTGTCATAATGTCATAGACACTCCTGAGATCAGTAATGAGGAGGTTGGGCCTTAGTTAAGACAGCTAGACAGCAAATATATACCAGTAATAAATGGCAGAATATAAAATTGAATAAAATAGTGGCTGTGGAAAGATAAATTAATATAGTAAGGAAAGCTATGTCAGAATCAGACAGAAAAAAACCAGTTCCCTTTATGTAGCATAGAAAACATGGGACAACTGGCAATGAATGACATTTGTGGCACCTAACTGGTGCCATTCCACTGTCATTCTGCAGGAGAGGGGGTGACTCCCCAAAGATCTGCTGCCTTCCTTGCTGTAATCACTTGACACAGCACATGGTGGGCTGCTGTTGTGAGCGCAACCACAAAACTCTTCCAGAAACTGGGCTCCTGGGACCATGGGTCATGCAAACATGTAAACTTGTTGGTTCACCAAAGACAATTTATATTTTGCACTTCTGCTTCTCAGCCCATGCTATTTAACTTAGGCAACAGACCAAACATTTCTGAGGCCTCTCCTTACCAAGACAACAAAAAGGTAACAAATTCTGCTGATGATCCTGCAGAGTCCAGCAAGAAGGGATTTTATGAGAGAGGCAGTTGGAAGCTGGAATAAACATAGTTTGTTTATTTCTGGAGCAGTGTCTACAGCTCCTACCTCCCTTGCGACCTTCTAGAAGTGTTCACTTTTAGACAGAAACATCATGAAATCAGCACTGTAATCCAGCTCATTGCTGGGTTTATGGGTGGAATTGCAGCCCATCTCTGCTATAAAATGTTGCTTTAAGAAGGCCAGCTTTGGTAAGGACTTGGCAGTCAGTTTATTAAGACAACACCTTTCTGTATCTGCTGCTTTTAGACAAAATAAGGTAAAAGCTGAAGCAGTGAAGTTGAGAAGAATTCACCTCTTAACATTTTTATGAGAAAAAAAAAATCATTTGCACTAACATTAGACTTAAATTTAAGCCATGATAATCAAACCCAAAAAAGTCCCAACGTGCAACACTGAATATCCAGTACTTACTCCAAATCATCTGCTGTTGAAAACCTGATCATGTCTCCTGAGTTTTCCTCAAGCAGTTCCAGTAATTGGGGTTGCAGTTGGCCAGCTGCCGTTGAAGTCAGGCTCCCCTAATTAGGAGACCTGCCCGTGCTCCCCAGGGAATTGCCTCATCAGGACAATTGTGTATTTCTGCAGACCCCTCAGACTTTCTGCTTTCAAGGTTACCTAGAAAATGTGCTTCTCAGAAACACAAAGGGCAGCAACACAGGTATTAGTTGGAATGTATTAACTTGGATTAGGATAAACTGGGGATGGGGGAAGGGGGTAGGCAAGGGGAAATGACAAGGAACTGGTAATCTACTTGTAGCCTATTCTACAAATGTCAAAGAGGGTGAGATTTTGGGTGGGTTTGTGGTAGAGATTTTTGTTTTTATTCATTTCTAAGCATGGATGAGCATTCTAAGGGAGAGAGGCGAATGGCTCAGGTGTGTTCTGGAGTTCAGAGGAGAAAAGGAGATGCCAGATCTCAAATCCAATACACATTTTACACAGTAGAGGAACTATCATGCAAATCTATTTCAGTGATCTGGGTGCGTGCAGGAGGGATCCCAGATTTCCACAGTCCCTTTTAAAATAGCTGGCACATAGCAGTGAAGCTTGGCAAATGACCTCCTTTCACATGACTAGCCAGTCTTCGCTGACTAGCTTTTATAGTCAGGCTGTAATGTGAAACATATAAAATACTAATCTTAAGCACAGCTTACATTTTCCTTCTTTCTCACCTGATTCTGATCTCAGCAAATCAAGTTAGCGGCTCATTAGTCCCAGGCTTTACTTATGGAACACAAAACAGTTGTTCTCATGCAGTATTTCCCTCATTAAATTCTTGGTTGAGGTAGGAAAAAGTAATTTTCTTTCTGGAATCTGAACAAGATGGCCTCAGCCATAAGGTTCTGTTACAGATGGATTGATGGGACAGCTGAGACAAGAATCTCTTTGCTGAACAAGCTAAGGAACAAATGCTCCTTGTGCTGGGAATGGGAGCTAATACAAAGTGTTCAGGATGAGGAAATGACCTATCTCACAACTCCCTCTCTACACTGAGCATCTCACCAGCTTCCCATCACAGAATTCTCTGGCTGGTGCCTAAGGTACTCAGATGAGTTTCATTTCTTTGCTCCAGTGTTTTCCATATGTAATGCCTATTCTCAGAAATATCCTATTAACATCCACTTTCCTGTAAATGTCCCTAGTGACTTGACATTCGGGCATAAGCAGCTTACGTGGCCTGAGATGCAGTTAATTTTAGGAGTGGGAAGACTTGAGATAGCAGTTCTCTCCACACAAAAATATGGGTGGCATGCTCATAAATCCAAGTGTTAGTGGTTTGAAAAGGCTGACAACTTCTCTCTGTTTCATGGAAAAGAAAAAGAAGCAATTTCACTATAAAAAAAGAGGAATCTGCACACATTTGCCATGTGAGCTCACTGGTACATACCATGCCAATACTGCCAGTTTTATCAGTATCTTGGTGAAATACTCAAATCTGGCATATTTTACTGCTTTATGGTCTTTGTCTTCAAATATTCCTGCTATGTCTGGAGAGAACTGCCAGGACAAAAATAACTTACTGCACATTTCAGAGCACTGCCTTCAGCGTAGCCTGGATTCTGTCAAACTAAATTTCACCTGGGGAAGAAAATGAGGAAAAAAAATGACCCCTTGTAGTCCTGAGTTCCCAGGTCACTGGGATCAATCTTGTGAAAAATTAGGTATGGACATCATCCCCACACAGAGCTGGTGGTCTGGAGGAAGCAGCCACAGTGAAGCTCTGCCCTGAGGGAGAGCTGTATCCACACACACCTCTCACACCAGAACCAGAGCTGCAGAAGGTGAATCATAAGCAGTCCCCATGATGGTCTTGAGGACCTGCAGCATGCACAGCCTCCCTTTCATCCCCATGACAGGACAGGCACAATACACCCTACTAAGGGTGTTACTGCAAAGGAAGAAAGAGAAAAGGAAATACTTTACCTCCCTTGAGTTACTCTGTGCTTGAACACCTGCAGGAAAGATGTAGGTTATCAAATTCTGCAACAGAAGAATCCTTGTTTCTGCAGGTTGAAGTCCTGAGGCTCATTGATGTTGCTTTATAGGATGGTACAAGTTATGGCTGAAAGTCTGCCTGGAGCTGGGGCAGGTGTAAGGCCAAGAACTCTGCTTGGTGGGGTCCCACTGCACTCACCAGCAGGAAGACCAGGAACCCTTTGTTGTCTTCCAGGACCCTTTTCTTTCTCTAGTTTGGGTGATATCACACAGCTGGTTCAAAAATTACTGTGGGGAGAGGGAGAGATCAACAACTGCATATTCCCACAAGTACAAGTTTTATAGGACACCATGTGTCTGCATCAGCTGTATAATTATTCCAATAGAAAATCTTTACACTTTAAATAGAGAAGTCTGAAAAAAATAAAAATCTGGTGCCTGGAAGTGACCTTTCTGTTATTCTGAGTCTCTCTGACAAATGTGACATCAGGTCACCCTTGTATCATTGCTCAGTGCAGCCCTGTCCTCCTTGCCCTGCCCCAAACAAGTATTCCCAGAGCTGGCTGAACTAGAGCTGGCTGAGTTCTCCAGCTCTAGTTGTGTGCAGCACCCTTTTCCACTCTTGTTAACACAAACCTTGTTTCAGCTCTCCAAGTTCCACAAAACAAAGATCAGGCCTGGAAAGAAAAATCATCTAGATCCACATTATTGGTGAGTTGCTAATTGTTGGGAGTTCAAAGAGCATTTGAGGGGATGCTGAAGACACTTGGGGGTGTTTTGCTTTATCCCATAACACAGAGTAATATGTAAATTTAGGCATGTGGGGAGAAGGCAAGCCAAGTGTATTATTGTAAAATCTGTAAGAGCTAATCTGCTAGCCCAGGACTGCATTTTCAGAGCAGGCTGCTCTCACTGATCATGTTGGGACATTGGCTGAAACATGCTAGCTTTCATCAGTGTTTTGGGGCTTGGTGGAAATCAGTAACTCTCAGCAAACCTAGGTATTTCAGAAATGGAAAAAGAAAAGTCTGACAACATTCTCTACACTGTTGGAGCAAGACAGAAGGAGTGAGATACTGATTTCATGAGGAGTTCAGACATAATAAGTGGAAATAATACAATATAAATTTTCATGGGTCACCCATTGTTAAGCAAAGCTCTCATTAAAGCAAGTCAGAAAAGAGCAAACTCTGAACAGAGTGGTAGCTTTAAAAGTGGATTTTTCAGCTTTTGTTACATTTCACTGCATTTTTCAGCCATTTATACCACAGACAACCAGTGTCTGCTTTGCACTGGGGTGAAGGATTATGGCAGCTAAGGTGTACTCTTTTTTTGTGGACTTCTCTGCATTTCAAACATTGATAATTAAAAGGAGAAAGGTTTATTTTCATGAAGAATTTCAATTGCCAAAGAAACACAAGATAATTTAATCTCCAATCCTAATGTTTCTGCTATCTTTTTTGAGATGCAATAGGTTATTTCTAGTGGCTGTAGGAACTTGGGACACTGCCAGTTTTGAGAAAAATCTGTATTTGATAACTTACAGCCATATCCTCCAAGTTCTGGGACACAGACTGAAACGATCAGCTTTTGGAGGAAAAATAGTCCTATAATCCTAGGTATTGAGTCCTGAAGTTTGGCTCTGATTTACATTTCTGTTGAAAAATTATAAACCCCAAAGTATTCAGGAGATATAAACCCAGATCTTTTAGAGCACTAAAGATAATGATGCAGTGAAGTACCTTCACATATCATATGACCACCCTTTATTTGTCATTGTGCATTTCAGGGCTCTGCCAAGTTGACATAGAGGCAATGCCAAAATATCTGGTGCACAATGAAATGGAGACTAAGAAGATTAGATGTGAGCCTTAAGCTCCATTCAGGAACACTAGCCAGAGGGAAATTCACAGATTCATTTCTTTGGGGTTTGTTGTGTCTTACGTGGGTTTAGCAGTGTGCACCTTAAATCCTGCTGCTAATTCTGACTCCCTTCTCTCTCTCTTCTTGCTACATTCTGCCTTCTTTACTCTGGGTTTATCACCTGTCTCCTGGGTAACAGCTCTCACTACTGAGGACTGATTTCTTGTGATGGTATCTTTTAATTTCTTTTCCCTGTAAAATCATAAGAACTTGTTGAAAATTACTTTCCCCAGTTACTACTGACTTACTAATCTATCTGGTATGCAATTTGATTCCTTTATTTCTGATCACAGACTATCATCATCATCATTGGAAGAATTTGAGCTGAAGAGAGACACAACTGACCTGCCCCCTTTTTACTTGTTTAGCCAAACAGAGCTCTTTAAATTTCCCAAATATTTCAACAGATTTGGAAGGGATGAGCCAAAAATATGGAGATCAGCTATCCTTATGCTTTCCGAGTTTAACATCCAAGAGATAGAATAGGGCTTCAGGTGACAAAATTTCCCTTTATTCCAAGTATAGTCCAGCCTGTAAACACAACTTCCTTGCACACACCAAATAGAAGGGAAATCATGTGATTATTTGGTCACATAGACTTGGTATAAAGTTACCAGAGCAGAATCAGAGCTCAGTGATTGTCATTATGGTATGCTATTGTCAGCTGCAGAAGATGAAGGGACATGAACAGACTCAAAAGTCTGGCAAGCCTTACTGCTGCATTTGATTTTGAAAAATCCTCAAAGTCTCTCTTTATAAGCAAGAGACATACTGAGTAATTCAACATAAAGTGTCCCTGTCAGAAAGGCATTCCAGTGAAATTCCAAGTACTCTTCTCTTACCTGTTCACCCATTACAGCAGCAGCCTCTTATTGTGATAATACAAATAATTTCATTGACATGACTGTTCTGGGGCACAGCTCCTGCAGTGACATCCGTGACTTTCCAAAACCAAGGAATGGAAAAACCAATTAATTTCTTCATGGCTCTACTTCTGCTCATATGCTACATTTTCATATTCTAAATGAATTTTCTCTCAAATCCACTGTAATGTGAAAATAATACTGAAACAAACGCCTTTATTTCCTAAATTATTTGCCTGCCCCATTCCACTGGATTACTTTCATCTTTAACTGTGTACTTGAAAATTCATCAGAATGTTGCTTTATTCGTTTTTCTAATATTAACTATGGTAAGGAAAAGAGAAGCAAGAAAATAAACACCAAGGACCACTTTTTCCAATGGAACTCCAAAAAGTCACAAATAGTATGTGCTGATACAGCTTTGCATGAAAGTAGATGCATATTTACATGTACAAAACACATCGTTAGCCACACAGTGTTTTATGAACGTGGAATGTCCCAGTGCCTGCACAAGCACAAACACTCACAGATACCCTGAACACATTTCTGCAGAATGACTCACAGTTTGCCTCGAAAAGGCAAGTGGAACTGGCAAGACTGTGCTGGTATTTCTACCTAATGAAACTTTCCCAAGTACAGAACAATCACCTGTGCTCCTTGGGTACGAAACCCAGTGAGTCTGAGGTTGTAATTGTGATTTTTTAATTTTTTTAATGATCAGAGAATCCCATTCTGCAATAAGGTAATCTCTTTTTTTTTTTTTTTTTTTTTTTGGGGGGGGGGGTGTTTGGTTTTAGTTTGTTTGTTTTTAAATGTATTTCTCTCACCACCAGCAAAGAGCATTGTAATACTTTTTAAAAACAAATTACTTCTGTGAGGAGAAGAGAGCATATGGAGAACAAAACATAAGTAATTTTAGCCCAAAGGGTAATTTTTCTGGAAAGCATTGTGCAGCTGAATAGAAGGTTTTGGCATGAAAGAGTTCTCTCACTCATAATACCTTGTTATAATGAATGTTAGAAGTCAATCCTTCACTACCCAGCAAACAGAAATTAAATAGAAACCCAGTAGGTGACTTGGATTTAAGACTCAGTGACAATATATTTCCATCAGTCCAATTTAGTTTTCTTTTACCGTAAGGTCATTACCTTCTGAAAGCAAATCTGGAGAGTGTCTTCACAGCCATCTTTGGGAATATTTGGAAGTGCATTAGTTGGCATCTAGCCTTTCCAGTTACAGTAAGGAGCATTAATCACTAATCCATACGAAGCATCTATCTGATGACTGTATACTTAGTATCTTCTTCCTAATGGAAAAAAAGGAATATGTTCTTAGAAATATGCAGAGGGACTACAAAGTTCTCTTTATAATTCGTAACTACATAATGAGAGGCAGAAAGCAAAGAAAAACAAACTATTTTATTTGTTACATAGAAAGAGCATTACTTTTCAGAAAAACATTTTAATTTTCTTGATTACCACAGAGCTTATGTTCTTCTGCTTTTCATTTCCTATGGGCTCGTCTGTGCTGTGTGTTGCATTTCTGTGGTCCACTTTAAATTCCAAACTGACACAACCAAAACCTGATTTTTAGACTTGATCTCATTAAAATAAACACTTTCCAAGGGATGTGGAAAGAGGAATAAGGTAACAATATTAATATTATTTTAAATTTCACACACACACCAAGGCAATTAGAAGGTACCCATTGCCATCACAGTTACACTGAGCCCAGGGCCAATGGTCTCCTGGGAAAGGGAAGCATCCAGAAACCACAGGAGAATTGGCCTGGCAGGTCTCATGTTCAAAGACCTTCCTTAAAAAAGACTCTGTGTACTTCCTAACTGCTGCTCCCTTACATGGCCCAAGGTCTAAGCCTGGAAGAAAACACCAAATTTTAACGCCGTTGAGAAGACCTGTGTTGAGATACAGAGACTGAAAGTAAAGATAAAACTTTTTAAAAACCCATTTTTTCCAGACTTCCTAACTAATTTAGCAATTTAGCCACAATTCAACCACAGCACACTTATGGGAAATCAGTACATGTACTCTTCAACTCTGCTCTTCATGACAGAAATTAAAAGGGTAAGCATCAGGGGATCTAATAGCTGGTAAGACTGAAAACTCTAAGTTGCTTCTCTGTTTTTCAAGAAGTGAAGGCTTGTTTTGATAAAATATAAAAAAAAAATATGTCTCTATGGACTGATTTAGCAAAAGAGATGAGCAAATCTGAAGACAAACATGAATTTTTACACAACAGTTTGTGTGATATTAGGCAAGCAATCATATGTGACTGTAGGTATATATCTCTCTAGCCTAAGTGGTGGAAGCTGATCTCTGAGCTGCTGAGTGAGCCTTTTCAGTTACTAAATAAACCTTTTTTCAAAACCATTTTCCATCTAAGTCACTTTAGAAATTCAGATCCATGTTCTGTTGTAAAGAGTCGGCTCCCAGTTGAAATAAAGCAATTCTAAAGAGTTAGAAATGCACTTGATAGCAATCCAAACCATGAATCTGGACTAAAACTGCATTTAGGGATAAGTTTTGAAATATGGCAAAGAGCCTTAAAGTAAAACCAGATTTTGATTAAATGTTTACAGATCATCTATGGAACTGACCTTTACCTAAAGTGTAGCTTGGAACACAGACTTCAGCAAGTTTTAAGCATAATTTTAAAGCACAAAGAAGTCAGCTGCCCCTCAACAGAGACTGCTCAACATATAGTTAATAGCAAAACCTATTTATCCTGTGGCCTCAGATGCTCTGCATGGGTTTACAATGTAGTAGCATTTGGGATCTGCCACACAGCATTCAGAGCCAGATGGGTATTAGAAAGTGATGCCAGCCTATGGTGGGGCGTCAGCGCTCTGTATCTGATCTGGGTATTCATCAAATCATCTCAAAATCAGCTGTTAGGAAAGGTTCAATGGGAACAAAGGAAGTCTGAAAAGCAATGACTTCTGAGCCAAAAAAAAGTGTATGTGAATCCAACCACAAAGTTTTTCATACCTCCAGATGACAGTCTCAGTTTCCATACTGAAATAACTGTCAGGTGACCACTTTGTTAATGAACTGTTGTCCAAAAACTGTTGTTGTGAAGAATAATAGAAAATATGAATAAAGGAGGCAAAAATGTGGCTGTGAGGAAAAAAATCTCCCTCACCCTTTTCACTGCATCTACAGTTTTTTAATTTGGGTTTTTTTTTTTTCAGTTTCCCTGCATCATTTTCTTCAAACAAGTCTTCTTGTGGTGCCATTCAGCCTTTTCCTTCTCTAGAAGCTTAAGAGAGGCAATGGGAAGAGACTACCACACTTGTATGTGCATGATATGGGGAAAGGGTAAGAAAAATAGACATGAGATACTTGAAATTCCATCTCTTTTAAAAGCAGGTTTACAACTTACAGGCTACTTACCTGTTTCTTGGGCATCAGGGGCATTTTGACGTTTAAAAAAAGAGGGCTGATCTTGGAACATGCTGAGTACCAGTTTTAGTCTAGCAAGGAAGGATTTAATTGTTGATCCATCTGCAAGCAGCATCTGGGAATAACAGCTTGGAAATATTTGTTAGGCTTATATATTATTAATAATTATTACAGGATGGCTTCAATGAGTTGGTTCTGTTAATGTGGTGATCAGTTCTTTAAAACTTAAAAAAAATAGAAAACAACTGAACACTTTCCTTAGACACATGCCTACATTTTCTATAACATTTTTGAAGCATTAATCCATTAATCTTTGCAACACACCTACAACTCAGGTATCATTATTTGGATATAATGGGAAAACTTAGACTCTGAAATTAAACTAACAGAGACAGTCAGAGTTTTAGTCATAAAAGCATCCAGCTTTCCAGGTGGAATTCAGAGTGTCTGCAAGCACAACACTAACATTTTAGCAAGTGTCCTCCCAGCTGCCCTAAGACACAAAAGCTGGAATCAGGGAAAGGTCCAAAGCCAACAATAAAGCTTTGCAGCATCTACACAGAGGAAAACTTAAGGACTTGCATTAATTGCAAGGCGGAAAAAGTACCTTTAAGTCAGTGGCATGTCACACACATACTGGCACATGCTGAATTGCATGGCTGATTTTACAAAAGCTGAACCCTCAAAGCCTCTCTCTAGACTAGACTAGGTCCGGAGTTCAAGTCTGCCAAATTTAGCCATCCAAGCTATTTGCCTAGCTTCCACAATCCACACAGCACATAAACACCTGTAACAGGGCAGTAGTTCATTCTCTCTTGAGGTGGGAGTTGAAAACACATTTTTCCCATGGACAAGAGCAATATAGCACTGAAGATTGCACATCTACCTCTCAGGTGGCTGAAGGCAGGGAAATGTGTCTGGCCCTTAAACAGACTTACTGCCATTTCTCATCATGATTTTTCCACTTCTCTGAAATCTCATTCTCTTTTTCTACCTTTAAGTCTGTAAATGTAAGATAAATTTTCCTGAAATTTCATACTATTTTCCACCACTGTTAATATGTACATATGAGAGGGTTGGGGTTTTAAGATAATAATACATCCAAACCAGATTTTTATTTTAAATTATATGGGGTTGCCACGGTGCAAGCACACTTTGGTACCATCCAGAGCACAGCCCACTTGTTAAGCAATTCTCATTAAAACATGAAACCAGCTGTGTGTTGATGGGACTAATGAACCATCAAGAGATCAGTTCATTGTAATGTGCTATTAAGGAAAAAACCCACCTGTTATTAAGCCTTGTCTTAACTGTTATGTTTTGTCTTGATGATGAAAACTCACTTAAGCAAGTCATCTATCAGTAGCCACTATTATTCCTGGACCCAAAAGTCTTAGTTCACACTACTCTGCTCTTTTTTGGAGAGAGAAGACACTCTCTCAGAGCTCAGCTTGATAAATTATACAATTATATATCCAGGGATTTGGTTTTGATGCTTTTAATGCCTTCTGCCTTTGCAACTTAGAGAGCCAGAAGCAACACAGAGCTGAAAGCTGACAGGAAAAGGTTTATAATATTTTCACTGTAGAGATGGTGGAAAAAAGGAACTTGAAGGAACAGTATGAACTGACTCAAAGATTCTGCTTTGTTAGAAATCAAAGGGGGGGAAAAGTGACCTGAAAGTCACAAAGGTTGGCTCTGCTGACCCAGGAAGAAATCAGCTGGCAAGCAGAGATGCTTTGCAGACATTCTCTCAGGCCAGTCTGACATCTAGGGAAGAACAGGCAGCCCTCACTGCTCCACAGCATCCCCTCTCTTCAGCCTTTCCTTGTTCCCCTGGGTTGGAGGCAGAGGGAGCTGTGGAAGCTCCTGGCACAGATTCAATCCCCAGGACTGACCAAATGCAATGCCTGCCACTGCAGCACAAGGACTCAGCCTAAACTGAGACCAGCATAACACAGAAAATGTTATCTCTACCTTAAATTCTTGTTTTCAAAGTACTTCTAAGCATAAAGAAAGCCATCTGTGACTGCTCTCATGAAGAGCTCTATATGATGCCCTGCTCCTGTGCCTCCTGTTTTACGCTGCAAGCTCTCTAGAGGCTGCAGTCAGGCTGTAAGAAAGAAAGCATTTGCCTGAGATCACTCCTTGGGCCCCATCACCACACACCACATAGCTCCTGCTTCTTAACCTGCACCTGCAATGCTCACTAGTGTCTCTACCTCCAGGGAATAACTGTGGGTGTGTAGCAAGGCACCAGATGCTCGCGGGTGGAACTGGGTGGGTACCTCAGTGCTGGCACTGCTGGCTTCACACAGCCAGTGCTCCAAGCACAGCCACCCTGACAATTAATGATGACAAGTGAACACCTCACTACTACAGTATCACATTCCTCTACACAGTTTCTTTACACATGCAATTATGGGATACCAGGTGCAATATAACCAAACCATAGCCCAGCCCAAAGCAAACAGCAGCAGCACAATCCCTGCTTTCCAAAATGCATCAACCACTCAGCTACTGTTTGCCCTGGCTCATCCAGGAGTGAAAAGAGACTCTTGGGTTAGTTTAGGTCATAACTGATAATGAAGTGACTACAGAAGGAGTTGGGGAAAAAATGATATAAAGAACAGTAACACATTGCCAAGACCAGATGGTAATCACTCATGAGTTTTAAAGCAATTCAAGGATGAAATAGCTGAATTGCTGGAGACTTGTGTAACCTTTCATTTTAAACAGTCTGGATATTTAGAACTGGAGGATAACATATGTGATGCAGAGGTCCCAGAGGAGAATTACAGAAATATCAGACTAATGTCCACATTGGACAAACTAAGAGAAACTGTAAAGGGTTAGCAGACAACTGCATAAGCACTGTACCATAAACAATCCATACTGATAGTCAGTGAAGCTTTACATAAAAGGTCATAATACTGCTTTTTCTGTCATGTCAAGAAGCTTATGTATGGGACAGGGTTATCTGAACAACTCAGCCTATTTTTAATTCCAGAAGGCTTTGAGAAAGACCTTCAACAAATGCAGCTCTTAGAGGGAAGGTCTTGTACAGTTATAAGATATGAAAGAGAAAAAAACATCATTTTTTCATGAAAGAGAAAAAAATCACCAGTTCTTTCAATGGAAGCAGGAATAAAGAGGAATTTTTCAGGGGTAAAACAATAGACCTCTACTGTTCAACATATTAATAAGAAAACCTGGAAATGGTTAATAGTGGAACAAACTTGTTGGTGACAGCACCTTTACTAGTCAGACTGTAGGTTGACTGTATAAAGTCTTAGAACAAGACAGAAACAGGATGTGTAATAAAATAATAGGAGATGATAGAAATGATAGAAGATGGAAAGAATAATCCTTACTTCACACAAAGAATGATGGAATTTAAACTGATTTTCACCATTCAAAGAATCCTGGAGTTCTTGCAAGTGACTGCATCGAAACAACATTCAATACCTAACTGCAGTCAACAGAGGAACTTGGATTTTTGGCATTTTTAGAAAAATAATGCAGAACATTATCATAAATAATGTAAATGTAAATATTTTGTTACTGTGTAAATCTATGGTTTGTTACTTCAGCCTTAGAGAAGGTTGACAGAAAGGCAACAAGTATGGATAATCAAGGGCATGAAAGCATTGTCATACTAAGGCTAAACACTGCAGTCTGGAAAAGGGGTAACTGGGGATGATGTGGTATACACAAAACAATTGTGTCATGGATAGATAATAATTGATGTTCACTGTCTTATAGTGAACAAGAACTGAAGAGCATAAATAAAGATAACATCAGCCAGATCCACTACAAACACAATATTTTGCTTATTCACAGAGTGAACACTAGACTGCAGAACGTGTTGCTAAATTACTTAAGGATGCTAAAAATTGGCATGGGTTCAAAATGCACAGGTACATGGAAGAGAAATACAAAGACAATTAGAAATATATTGAAATACCAGGAAGTCTCTGAAGTGTAAAAATTTAGAGCCTGAAAGAGATTCAGGAAGACATTTCTCAAGTGTTTGCCATTTCTTATTCTTCCTGAGAAGTCTGTTCATAGGTACTTTTGGTAGCAGGGTACTTGGGTTGGATAAATGTTCTGACCCAGGACAGTCATCCTACTGATCTTAATATATTCATATCCCCTTCTGACCCAAGGAATAAAAAGATGAATTCTCAGCTTTCAGTGAATGAAGCCCCTTTGAAATGCACTGTATCCAAAATGAATACACCAGGGAAAAAGCCATCCATCACATCACTTGCTTTCCTTTAATCTATGTGCAGTTGACAAAGGTTTTAAGCTTTTTTGAACATGACCCTTCAATGCTGGAGGATCAGGCTTTCTTGTGGAAATCAATTGTATTTCTCCGAATGTTGTGTCAGGCTATAAGTGCCTCATCTGCTCCTGCCTCAATAAAGTTTATTTCTGGTAGCCACAGTAGAGATCAGGACACTCCAAATTAGAATTATAGCAAATGGCTCAGTTATAGAGGAACTTTTGGAGATATTTCAGAGTGATTCAGGTCTCCCTGAATGTACTGAGACTAGGTAAACTCTCTTCGGGATCTCATAATTTCCTTGAAGAGGAAAAGGAGTTGGGACAAGGAGTCAAAGACAAAGAATGGTAAACCTGGAGGGTAGGGCAGCTGAGGAATGTGGACAACAAAAGAGAAATGCAGCATGGCATCTGGCAGAAAACAATCAGTGGTGACTTGGAAAAGGACTGAAATTCTAATCCATTTTCAAGAGGTTTCAGTCAAGATTCTAACCTTGATAGATCCAGATTCCAGGGCTCTTACTCACATTAAATAACATCTGTTCTGTCAGATGCTATTTAGAAGACATCTCCCAGATACCACTGAAGCCACCAGGTGGAGATGCCATCAGCATAAGTAGAAAATATGGATCTTATGAAATTAACATAGGTCAGAATAAATCTCTGTGCTGAAGCTAGTCTATTAAGAGATGGAAAACTGCTTATAAGCACTCATTCTTCTGAAATAAAACTGGGGGTTCAGGTAAACTCCTTGTTTAAATATCATATATCATTTCTTTAAAGAGCTTACATTCTTCCATATTCAGAACGAGGAAGATTATTAACTTTTAAGGGTATTTCAAGATAAGGGCAATGGAGTGGGGGGTGTGTGCATGTGAGCGTAGGTCAGACAAAATGAAACTGATTAAAAGTACAGGACTTCCAAGGCTTGAATGAAGTAAAATTTTGCTGAAGGAATCCTGTTCCCATCCTGCAGTCAGCTCTTCCTTGCATGTTAGAGTTTCTAACATACCAGCCCTGGTATGCTGTGGCTTCTTAGCCCACATCTCTCACATAATGAACTTTGGAGCTTTACTCCTACAGACATCTGAATTTTTTTTTAGGAAAGGGTTTGAATGACTTTATGGCAAATTCAGTGGTGATGGAGCCAGGATTCCTGGAAGATGCAATGCATTTCCAAGATCTCTCATAGATGTGCAGCAGTATATTAAAATTCAGTATCTAAGATTGTTTCTATTTTCAGTTTTCAGCACACTTTCTCCCATGGAAGTTGCCAACTTTATAGTAGCAGCTTTGTTCATGAACCTGTTCCTGAACTACCTAACATAAAACTGGAAGAACTTTACCTATTATCTCCCTTCCTTTTCAAGTAATTCATGTTTCTTTCAACTATTATCTTCATTTGCACTGAAAGAATTATCTGTTAATCACTTTGGTTAATTTACATGTGTTCTTTGCTGCAAGAAATCTGAATTCTAAATACATTACTGTCTGCAAGATTTTACTGACTTGAAGTTTAACAAAGGAATCCTTATACCAGAAATTATTGCATTATGATTGAGAGTTGGCTGCAGGTTTTGAAGGCAAGGTTAGGGGTATGATTGCATAAAATGCCCAAGAAAACAATACTTCTCACTGATCTCTGACTTTATCCTTACCTCACTGTCAGAGGCTTCTGTAATGCTGCTGTTTGCCTTTAACATTTGCTTTCTTAAGTCGTCAGCTGGTACTAATCCACAATGAGACCTAAGCAGAATGTGAGACAAGCACAGGCTGCTGCCAAAAAAGGTGAGCATGTGACCTGACAAGGTCCTGAAGTCAACAGAATTGCACTGATTTTTGTGCCTGAAAGGCCACAACAAACATACATGAGGACATACAAGTGCTGGGAGGTACAGCTGTGATTTCATATCATGACAATGCCCTGAACAAACTTAATGTTTCTTCAACATGTTCTTGGATATGTTCTGTGAATCTGTAACACTGAAGGAAGGGAAGAAAAGAGCTTTACAGCAACTTCATAAACTACATTACCTCTGTGAATCCCAAGTGAATCTGATGAGCTTCTTCCTATTAACCTCTGAAATCAGTGGCTAGTATCTTTTAAAAAACACTTGCTTCCGTATATTAATCACTGGCATTTCTGTTTTATATGAGCAGGTCCAGTGAAAGGCACAAAAAGTACTCAGCATATCCTGCTTGCAGATTGAAGCTAAGTACCCTTCCTCTTCAGCACCAAACATAATTGAAGATGCAGTGGACGACTGAGTCATCCAGACTCAGCTTGAGCTGAAGCCATCTGTGCAAGAACCATACTAATTTTTAATGATAAAGGCAACCATGAAAAGAAAAGCCTGCCCATATGCTGTTTAATATGGATGTATCACACATGGCAATCACAGCCCCAGGTGTATCTGAGCTGCTGGAGCAAATAGTTTGTTTCTGATTAACAGCTCATTTTCCTCTCTTAATTACAATCATGTACTTTTGCGGGGGGGGGGGGGGAAACCCCAACAAAACAACAAAAAAATCCCCCACTTCACAGACCATTTTAGAAAAGGCAGGCAGGACTGAGGAAATCACCACTGGTTACCCACCCATAACAGGTCTCTTCCATGTCTCTGCTTTTGGAGATGTGAGTGTTTGAGGCATTGCTTGCAGAAGGAAAGCTACAGTGGCACAGCTGACTTGTTGGGATAAAGCTCTAAAAGCACACATGCTTGTGCTACCTGTGGAAGGCAGCACTTCCAGGGGAGAAGATGCTGCACCAGCTTCTGTAAAGGAAGAAGGGCTAACCCTTCTGGATAATCTACTACAATTTTCTTCTTAGCAAAAGTACAGACAAACAAGATAGCCAGCATGAATGGAAGAGCAACCAGAAAACTCAGTCAATTAATCCAGCAGATAATCTTTAAAACATGCCCAGAGATCGCTGGCTCCCTCTGTTACAATCCCATCTCTTACCCAGGAGCTTTGTACCCAGGCTGTGCTGGGGTGTCTCACACTTGAAGAGGGCATGCACAAGCCCTCCCTAGGAGGGGAGGGAGGTGCCACTCACCAGCGTGCAACTACAACAGAGGGCCTGATCTTAGCATGGAAGTCCTTCCCCAGCTTCAGATAGTGAAGTACTAAAGGAATGATGGGAGGAGAGGGACATTGTCCATGAGAAAAAGGTTTGACGTTCAAGCAGAATTAATGCTAACACCTCTCGCTTCACAAAGAGCTTGCAGGAAATGTGATTTATGGAAGGATTGCAAGGATCTCCTTTAGAGGAAGACTTAGATGTTTGCCTGTGGTGTGCATTACACTGCCAGTCACTAACACCAATCTCTTTACACCCTCCTACTCACAAAGACTGTGCTATCCCTATCACTGCATCATTGGTTGAACAGACTGTTTCACACAGGTTGTCACACGTGCAAATGAGGTCACCAAAGGGGAATTATGCTGTCAAACAAAACAAAGTCTATCTCAGGCTGTAAACACGTATAAGATGTCTTTTCTTTCAGCTTTTGGGTTGGATGATTTTGTGAATAATAGCAGAGGGAAAGAAGGACAAAGGGAAGAAGAAAAAGATACTGGGATAACTACTATCTACCTGAGAGGTTTAGTTAATTGCTGTATTTAAATTTGAAATTTCTCCAAGACAGACAGTGACTGGGGCTTATGCAGAGTTTAAAGATTGAAGTGCATTATATTTAGACCTAGAGAGAATTTCTTTCACTAGGGCCTGCAAAGGCTGACAGTGCCAGCAGGAGGGAGGTCAGCACAGCCCTTTCAGTATAAGGCAGGCAGCACTGCACCCCACTCACATGCCTAGAGCTCAGCCACAAAGACTGGGCTAGGATGAGGAGCTGGGTGGCCAAACCAAGCCAAATGGCAGAATGAGAAACAGTCCAGAGACAAGAGCAGACCAGGAGCTACACTCCAGCCACACCAGAGTATCAGCAGGGTATCAGACTCATGGAAGCTGCATGAAATCCTCCCAGGTGACCTCTCTCACTTGTCTGCAAGGACTGTGACAAATAGAAGCAAGAACATGATGGCTTCATAACCCTGAACAGAGACAAAATGAACAGAATATTACAACCAAGAATAGCCAGTAGGTCACTTATCTTGTTCATCATATATTATTGATAGTCTCTGTATTTTTCATGACCTGTGTTCAGTACTTGTCTAATCTTTTTCACATGGTCTTACTGCACATGCAAGTCCAGTGTTTCCAAGCTTCTGGACAGTTGCCTGTGGTGGCACTCACAAGGGGAATGTTTCAGAAGCAGCAGCCCATGTTGAAAAAGGGGTTCTTGAAACATTTCTCCCCATTTGACATCCTTTATGACCTGCATAGATATTCTAAGATTCTGTCCAAAAATTTCTGTCTCTGATCATCCCCTATTACATCGCCGTATCTTCACTGGAGATCTGTCACCTCTTGTGAGAGCTGTCCCTCACCCTTTTTGCCTGTTATCCCCTCTGAGTCTGTCTAGGGGTTTGTAGTTTTTGGATAAAGTGAAGGGGAAGCATTTCTGGGATAGTGCTTAATCCCTTAGAGCAATCTCCTTCTGTCTGAGCTCTGTGGGTGCTATTGTGTGAGGCAGGGGGGTTTGGTAGAAAGCGTGGACAAATCGTCCACTTCTCTGGCTAGTACTGAGAAATTTGTTTTCAGAGATTTTATTTTTCAACACAGGTGAGCATTAGACTGCAAGATCAGTAGTTAGGCCATACATCAGCTTGCATATATGCAGAATAACTGGTTTTGCTCATGAGTATTTTGGGTGCTCTTTGATTACTTTGAAATTATTTTCACAACCTTCCTTTTTAATACCTCAGGGGATAAAAACCAATGCAGTGCATAGGAAGAAGACATGTAATAAAAAGCATATAATGTTTTCACCTTTTATCTGAGCCTATCTCTCCTTTCTTGCAAGTGAAAAAACACAGCTTAAAACAGAATGGTCCATGACCAAATTTTTAGTCATTGTGTCTTGTTTTGTGCTTTTAAGAAATCCATCATGCTTCAAAACCCCTTTTCAAGCAACTCTCCTTCCTTTCCTTAGAGAAGGGAAATGCTGGCCTGCAGTCAAGGGGAATGCAGGTCCAGACAAGTCCTGGACTGTAAAATTACATTGGGTTTTGGCTGAGGTTCCACAAGGTAGATCCAACAGAAAAGCTCTACAATTCCCCTGGAAGCTTTGGTATCCCCTTACAGAGTTTCTTTAAGCCTGCCCTGACGTTTCTCAGAATCAGAAGCATGCATAAGAGTGCAGAAGCAATTCAGAGAACTCTTGCCTCAGACCAGCTCAGGGCTGTCTATTCTCTAGGTACATGATCACTCTAAAATCAAAAGAGAGGAGAAAATTGACTTACAAAGTCATACAGAGGGGAAGATCCTTCGAAATATTCAACTAATTCATGCTTCCCTGGCTCTGATCTCTCCAGAACTGAAGAACTGACTTTAGCTCTGTTGTCCTGCCCTTGGAAATCAAAGATTTCTGTCAATTTCTTCAGATTTAAATACCTACTTTCCTGCATTTAATGTCTTGATGGCACCAGGGTGAGAAGAAAAACATTTGTTTAGGTCCCAAAGGCCCCTGAGACATTAAACATTATAGAGATTTTGAATGCATCATCTGGCATAACAGAATTAAAGGTAGGAGACACAGCGTGCCACAGCTTACCGTTGTCCCAGGACCATGAAGAGGTGTGTAGAAGCATCTTGGTGCCCAAGAAATTTTGTGATTTTCATTGCAGTTTCTCCCCAGAGATGCAGATTCAAGGCTGTGTACTCCAGAACCCTCAGCCATGTCACTGCTGCTTTGTGTGTCCTCCTCACCTGATAGCAGCAGCATCCTTCGACAATCTCTGGGCCTACATGCAAATCACATGCAAATCACAGACTTCACTGTAAGGGTTTGCAGGCGTGGTTAAGGAAAAACCTAAAGCATTTTGTCCATAAAGAATGAGAAGGTAACCCAGGAAAATGATATTTCAAACAGCTGACTCAACTTCAGCGATTGCAACAATGCAAGCAAAGCATCATTCTGTCTTTTCTTGTGAATTCTAAGTCACTAAAGGCACATCAATCTTTACAGTGAAAACAAATGTGAACCAAAGTAATTGATCTTAGACTTATAGAGGCAGAAATAACCAGATACCTGGACAGGTCTGACTTCAACAGAAGCCAGTGCTTAGGTGCAAATTGGATCAACAATTTCTAACACATCTCTCTGTTTAATTACACAGATCTGTAATGTGTTTGCTTGGCTGCTTGATTTTTTGGCATTTCTTTTCTCTCTAGGATTTTCAGAGCTTCAGATTTCTACTTTCTGCATGCCACTTCTTTCTTTCCAAAGAATTCCTGCTCTTTTTTCATGTTCCATTTTAAATCAAGTCCCACCTACAGCACATTTTGATATTTCTGAGCTGTCACTTCTACCTATGATTCATTTTTGCGTGTTTTGTCATTCCTAATTTTGCAGTTTCTTGAAGTGGCTGAGGAAGATGGCAGGTGATAGAAAGATCTACAGGAGAGAAGGAAGAAAACATCTTGTATTTCTTAGTGAACTAAATTGCAGGCTGTGACATTTTCAACAGTCCATATGGAGGTGATCAAACTGCCTCCAAAGGACAGCAAATGCTTCTCCACAGAGCCTGTAATATGCATATATAAGACATTTCAATCACTTCTATCACCTGGCATTTCTCCTTAAGTTCTGTTTCCTATGGTCCCATGACTTGGGGATTTTTCAGTCCTTCAGGGCAGAGGAGGAGGTGGGCTGAGCAGGAGGTGGCACATTCCCCATTGTCAGAAATGGGTAGATACAGGGGAATGTTGAAGAATATTTTTTATTGCTGTTGTAAAGCTGAAAAGAAAGATCAATTAATAGAATCAAACTACCCATAAACTTCTGGACTAATGTCTCCTCAGATAGATCAATTGAACAAATGATTACAAAAAAAAATATTCTGAGTTGAAATCAGATAAGAAAAACTCCACTCTCCAAGATACAGAGAATTATAAACATGATACTTGAGGCACTGTGAATCATCTGGAAATCTTGAAATAACTCTACCTTACAGAGACAACTCTGAAGAGATGTATACATTTGTTTTATTTGGGTCCATTTGCCTTCCTTCTTTTTTTTAAACGAATGGGTCTCTATCAATGTCTCATCTGTCTGCATTCCATACTGAATTGTAAACTAGATCCCATCTTTCATCTGCAGATTGAGAGAGCACTGCAAGGATCCAGTCAAGCCAGATATTAGTTCAAATTCATAACTCTCAACTCAATAGCTAGTCCCACAATAATCTCATTTTGCTTTTTAGGTGCAAGCTCTAATGATGGGTGCTTAAATTTCACATTGCTTTCTTCACTGTCAATTACTATATACCTCTCCTTTCTGACACATCTTGGAACTGTTTCAATATGAAGTGTAGGCAGGGGTGTCATTAGCAGTTTGACATATACACACATGCTACTTCTGCTGCATACTGGCCTGTACTGTTCCAGCATAATTAATGAAACCTGGCATGTCTCTGCACTAAGGAATATACAGGGACTGCTAGCATCTGGAGTGCACCAGTGAAAAGCAGATTCTTTTCAGGACTATTCCCATCAAAGTTAATGGGAACAACTTCTTGTCAGTCTGCTCACATCCTTCCTCCTTAACAGGAACCCAGGGAACACCATTGCACACACATCTGCATGTACATCCCCACTTAGCCCACACCTCTGGAGAGGCAGCCCTACCTCCAGTGCTGTGACATGTGGGGCAGTTCCATCTGTCCAAACAAAATCCATAAGAGATCCAGGATTAGAGAAGGCAGTGGAATATCAAAACTGCTCAGTGATGGGGGGTTTATTAGCCCAGGTGCTTCACTGCACTGACATGGCTGTATTATAAAGTTCCCAACAGCTGACCTGGATTTTCTGCACACTTCCACTGGAAAGCAGCTCTTCACAGACAGAACAGGTCCTTGCAGAGCAGGTGATGGTAGCTAAATTGGTAATGCTGCCAAGCCATTAATGAGTTAGAAAACAGGCTCCCAGCCATGGTCAAATGCAAGTGTTATTCATTCAGACAAGGCTGCTGCTCAGAGCTGGAATGAATTGAGAGAAATAAATAAATGTCTCTCACAATCATGAAATATTTGAAACAGGAGACTTTTGAAAGCAATCTAAGTGCTGTTTTTGAGACGAGTTACTCAACCTAGGACCTCCTACAAAACTGAACCATTTTTTCTGCAGGTCAGCACATTGTATTAGAGCAAACTTTCATTTCCCAAGCATTACACAAAAGAATTCCAAATTCATTTAGGTAAAGGTCTACCTCCTACAATGATAGACAGTTGTCAAACACACTTGGTTCCCAAGGACTGAGATAGATTGAGGTGAATAAAAAAAACCCCAAGACTATTGTGCAAGAGAATAAATTTAGAAAAAGCTCAGACTATTTATAGAGAAGTAACACAGTTGTTAAAGGACCACAGCTTCCTCTATAGATATAAGGATCATGAAACTTTCCAGAAGTTGAGTCAAAGCCCTGTGCTGTTTCTATGAAAAAGCTGAATTCACACAGCATCCAAGGATGCTGATTTTATCCGTAAGGTTAAAGGCAAGAGACTTCTTTATTTTACTGAATGCCATAGTGCCTACTTATTGCATTAAGGGTTTCTTCATTTTCAAGCTGCAGCAACTTCATAATGGCATCTTTAAACTATAATTTTCTTTTTTTATACTGGAAATGTCACTCAGCAAGTAAAACCAGATCAACCATATCCAATTCTGTCTGTACTTAGTTTTCATAGCTGGTCTTTCATATTGTGCTTAATGCCCTGAACAAGAATAATCAAACCTGCCTAACCCATCAAATTCGTGGTTACACCACAAAGTCCACTAATGTAACACATACAGAATTAATATGAGGTCAGGGTTGAGGACCAAATATGAATTGATTTTATTCAGAAATCTATCCTTTATCAGTAAAACTGATGATTAACTGATGATTAAAACATGAGATTAACAACACAGCTCTAATGGAGAGTTCGGGCAACAGAGGGGCAATGCAGAGCAGAATGTGCACTGCTTTTTGCCCCTTGCTTATACAGAGCAGAATGTGCACTGCTTTTTGCCCCTTGCTTATACATTTCTTATAAACTCAGTTCATCTGTTGCAGGGTGACAGTTACTAAAGATAATTCTCCTTTCCAAGATATTATGTAGATTACTTTCCAGGAAAACCTCATTCAGTGCTGGTAAAAAACTGCAGAATTTTTTTCTGGGGAAAAAACTCTGGTTCATCTCATCTTGCAAAGACTATCAACAGACATGTGCAAGATTCAGAAGCACTGTTTGAAAAGAAACAAAGCAAATTCCAAACTCATTTTTGTTCAATGGTTTTGATGTGAAGGATCCCAGAAACAGAATACCAGAGTTTCAAATACCTTTTTACCTTTTCAGTGTTAGTGAACTGCTAACTGAGGGGATGAAGGACCTGCCAGAAACCTCTGGAGAGTCACCTATGTAAAGATGATATTTGAAACATGGTTTCTCCAGCAGTCAGTCTGTGTCAGTAACAGCCTTCTCTTTATTTCTACTTTTTAATGCATCGAAGGTGGCTCTTATTTTCCATTCCTTTCTTTCCCTCTGCCCTGTGCTGGCAGCTCTTTAAATAACCACATCTGTTATTTGGTGGCTTTTAGCAGAGAGAGCTGAGGGTAATTGGCAATATATTTTCCAGGAAATTCATTAGACAAGAAGAATTCTTTTTTTTCTATTACATCAGCCCTTACACGCAGGACCATCACTTCATTTTCCATTTAAATCTGCTTCAAAACATTCCATATCATATTACATTAGACCCTGTAGTACTGTGTTACTTACAAACGGCAGGAGGAAATTTGGAGTAGCAGGCTAATGGCCTAATTTATAGACATGGTAAGGCATCTGGAAATCAAGTTTCTACCATGGCCCTCATCAAGGATCTATTATTAGACCAAATCCTGAGCAAACTTATGGAATTTCAGAAGGAGTCCTTCAGCAAACACTGCTGACTCATCCAAAACCAACTTCCGGGGCCAATGTGTTTAACACTTGGTCAAGTTCTCTTCTGCACTTGGAAATACTCTGATTCTTCTCAGTGTCCTCTCAGCAAAGTCTCAATCTCCTTGCTTCTTCACTGGGGGCGTTACAGGTAAGCAGTGAACACATCTGCCCCCACCTTCAAGACACTAGGGACAGCAAAACTGCAAACTGCAGAAATGTGCCTGAGTAATGACTTCCTCTTAAAATGCCCCAACGTGCAAGAGTGAGAAATAATCTAACTCCCTTCACACTTTATCAGATGCTGAAGACATTAAGTCAGCAAAGAAGGCATCAGGGAGGCAGAACTAAGCATTGCTGCCTGTCCTGGGAGGCTAAAACTGACTGCTCTGACTCATTCCAGCTGCCAGCTCTGCTCGGCAGGGCAGTGTTACTTCCACTTTCACCCACATTAGCAAGAGAAGTCTCCTGGCATTGCTCTGCACTGGCACACCACCTGCTAGAGCTGTGGGATGGATGCTGGGGATGTAGTGACAGAACAGAGAGTTTCACATTGCCCAGAGAAAGGGGATGGAGGCACTTTTTGCTGACCTGTCACAGGCTGGGCAGCCTTCCTAGTTACATATCATCCCAGATGACACTTCTCCCAGACCCAGCTATTCCAGTGTCAGCCCTGCAACAGGCTCACATGGTTCTGTGCCAACCTGCCCTTGCTGCTGGCAGGTACCTGACCCTGGAGAGATATATAAGGGAGCTGGGTGATTCTTCAAGCATTCCAGGGCTTTGACTGAAAGATTAACCTCACCTGTGGATGAGAAATGCCTTGTGTTAATCAGTTAGCTTAAAATCACCTTCAAAGCAGGGTAAAGTGAAATACACTTTATCTCCAAGGTGATTTATTTTCAATCCACAAAATAAACAACCCAGTTTCAAAACTTTATAAAATATAAAAGTAAAATGAAAGAAAAGTTTGACACTATTCTGATCCCATTTGAAAGGTTGACTATTAGTATCCCCGACTCATTTTAAATCATCTTCATGTTAACTCAAGAGTTTTTTCAGCCAGCCTCTCTTTTGAGGTTCTCTAGCTCGATCCATATTCCACCCTGTTCCCAGATGCCTATCAAATTTCTTTCATTCTGTCTCACCCAACAGATAATAGGAGGAGGATTAAAACAGAGGAAGGAAAAGGAGATGTTTCTTTAAGGGACCAATTACTATTTGTTGTACTCGACTGGCCTGTCAGCGATTTCTTGGCTGGATGAGAGGTAAAACCTCTCTCTGTCCAACAATCTCATGTCCCTTTATGCATATTGTGAGGTATCTTCATTCATTGAACCCTGCCACAATTTGGACATTAGTAAACACAGTGGCTACAAACATTTGCATATAAGTAGCTCTTACTCAGGCCAGGTACTGAAGCAATCAGTACTGGTTTTGGGAAGTAGTACATGTGGGCTGACTGGATCCCATGCCTGGCTTTGAAGGGAGCCATAAATTCCATTGACAGTGTAGGTCTTCCATGTCCAACACTTCCAAATTCACTGTTTCTTACCACACGTATGGATACTCTGCATGCAAAGCTCAAACTGCCAGTGTCACTTTCCTTCTGCCAAAAGACTTTTCAACTCTCACAGTGTTCTGTGTACTGACAATGGTCTCCTTTGCTCTGTTTTTGCCTATTAAAGGCCAGGTCAACCTTTATCTCCAGCAGTATTATTGGCTGAATAGCCCTTCCCCCCCAGGCCACCTGGTCATATCCCTGTACTGCCGACACAATTGCTAACAAGGTTGTCAGAGACCCAGAGCATGGAAAGGATCCAGCCCAAAGCTGTTCTCCAGCCAGCTGTGTGATCAGGTGTGCTGACAGAACAGCAGGAGCAGCACAGGATTGTAAGGGAATGTCAGGGAGCAGGATTCTCTAGGCAGCCTGGCTCTCAAACATGTGTAAGTCAGGTTTTTCATCACATCCAGCCAGTGAACTCTGTGCTATGTCAGGGAGTGCTCTCCCTCCCCACTAAGCACCCATGTCACCTATTCACAAGCAGGAATCCAGAGAAGACTGGATCTGGGAAGCTTTGTAATTCCAAAAAAATGATAAAGGGCATTAATTGTGGAGCAAGGTGCATCCGTAACTGAAGCAGAAACCAGGAGTTTTGTGGTATATGGAATACTTCTCTTCACAGATTTTAAGAAAAAACTCTTTTTAAATTTTGAGGGGCAAGACTGTCCACTGCAGAAAGGCAGAGATTGTCTCCATGTCCATGTCAGTGTTGTCTCTGGCTAATGGGTATCCCCAGTCCTGCACAAACTGCCCATGGGAGCTGACTGACACAGAGCAACAAAGGAAGCTGTCCCTGGGACTGATCACGGAGCAGAACTCAAGAGGTACAGCTTATTTAGAGATGTTCAAGCATCCTCCACCACACAGCAAAGTTAGCGTGCATTCTCCTATTAAATCTCCTTATTTCTTCCTGATCTATAGCCACTCTCTGCCTTGGGAAATGAAACCTGGCAGCACAGGTGATTTTTCTTCCTACTTCCATCTGCTGCTGCAAACACATGCTGCAAGTTAAGGAGCTATGAATGATGGGGTGTATGTAAATTTAACTTAATGACAGCTGCTTAAAGAGCGATGGGCTAGAAAGGAGAGCACAAAGGCCTTTGGGTGGAGTATGTAAATGAAGAGAGAATTTCTATGTTAAGGATTATGTTGGGAAAAAAAGAACTTGAGGAACAGTGGAGGTTTTAAAGGGAGTAGAATAAAAAAGGTTTTGTAGGTCTGTAGGGAGGCAATATCATCCTTCTGGTGAATCAAAGAAGATAAAGTTTCTCAAGGCCACTGAGCTACGTAGCCTAAAGTTTAGGTGAGATCCCTGAGAGCAGAATAATCATGTGCAAATTCACCCTTTTCTAAATGGGACACTTTCTCAGAACATGGCTAAATCCTGCTCTGACATGATATGGTGCCTCAGAAAACACTAAAGCATGGTTTACTGATGAGATATCCACCACTTACTTGGGTTCAGAATACTGTAAATTAATTAAGTTGTCTGTTCAAGTAGAAAAGATCACTAAGAATGCCATTACTAGTCATGACCATAAACACCTTTGTTCACAGAGTAGACAAATTACCTGTAGATGGATTGGCATCCCTCCAGTTATGATCTTTCTTCCTGATTTATTCTTGGCTCCAAACTTAGAAACATTAATCAGAATCCAATGAAACAGACTCTTTGAGAAGGAGGAAAAAACAACAAAACAAACATTTTGACTTCCTGACTACTCATTACTTATAGCAAAATGAAGACTGGCACATATCTAGGAGCTTTTCCACGTTATTTGCTGTAATCAGTGGGTTTCAGTGCCTAATCAAACAATGAGAGCATCACCAAAAGGAAAGATGACAGACATTGTTCAAGGCAAATAATGCTGCAGGCAAAAATACAGAAAGCTTACCTAATCATTCTTGTTATAATGAGGATTCCAAACTTTACCTCCACAGTTTCTTGCAACACTTCTATCAGTATTTGGCATGTGACACTAAATAATTGAGATGCTAGTAGTCAGGGACACAAGGAGTAACAGCAGGAAGAAAAGATGTCACATGTCGCCATTGTCACAACCTGTTCCTGCTGCTGGCATTTTCTTTAGCTCCTGTGTCCTGGCAATGGATTTTATAACCTTAATACAATTCTAATTGCACCAGGAGGTTTTAAAATATGTTGTGCTGATCTGTGTTGAATTCAATGGAAATTGTGTTCCTGCTGCCAAAATGCATAATTAAGAACAAGATTTAGGTACCTTTTGGGAAATACAGCTTATGAGAGGACTGGTTCTGAGGTCTGCTATACCGTCCTGCCTGAGGACAGAAGCATAGCCTAAAAACTCAAACCAAAGCACTGGCCATCATGGATGTGTATTTAGTGCACTTGATATGGTCATCCAGTGGCAATTTCTGTGTCACTCTCTGTACTTTTTTTCATAAGAAACCAGCAACATGGAGTTGTGATTTTATGAAAACTGCCAAAAACTGATAGCAAGATTCATTTCCAACAGGGCAATAGCCCATTTACAGCCCCACCTTGCATGGGTAAAGTGAAGGCTATTTTTTCTTTAGGTATATTCACCAGGGTTTAAATGTCCTAGAAGTTCAGGCATTTAGTGGATCCCCCAAGCAAAATATTCTCATGTCTGCAGACACTCCCAAAAACGAAGGAGTTTCAACAGCCAGCTAAACAGTTGGTAAGGTTCTATCTTTATTTATACTTGAAGAAAAGAAACCATTTCTGAGTTGCCAGGCTTCATCATCAAAGCACATCTATACTTAGTTTTTAGTGACAACCCCAAAGGTTAAAAAAATATGAGTTACCCTCACACAAAAAATATCACTGACATTGAAATAGCAAGATGTTTTTGTATGGGATTTTCAGACTTTGACAATTGGGACAGCTGACTCCACATTGATTGAAAAGATCACAGAAATGGTAGAGAGGTGGGAAGAAAACATCTACAGATGTCATCCAGGTCAATGCAGTCACCTGGAACAGGTTGCACAGGATATTGTGCTGAGTTTTGACTATCACCAAAGATGGCCCCTCTGGCCAACCTGGTTCCAGTCTGCAGTTAACCATAAAATTCTTTTCCCCTTAGATTTGAGTGGAATTCTCTGCATTTTAATTTTTGCCCGCTGTCTCTCGTGTCTTTTTCTTGTCATCACTGAGAAGAGTCTGACTCAACCTTTCTTACTCCCCTTTCTTACTCCCCGGTATGTCAATTTCTCTCTTGTATGGGGGAGACCAGACCTGGACAAATCACTGGAGATGTGTCTCACCAGTGCTGAGTAAAGGGGAAGAGCCACCTCCCTCTACTTGCTGCCAAAACTCCTCCTACAGCAGCTCAGGTTATTGTTGGTCTCCTTTGCTACAGGGACACATTACTGGCTCATATTCAACTAGGTGTTCAACAGAGCCCCCAGGCCCTTTACTGAAAACTTGTTTTTCAGCCAGTCACCCCCAACACAGCTGATGCATGGTGTTATTCATCTCCAGATGCAAGACTTTGCTCCTACCTTTGTAGAACTTCATGAGGTTCCTGCCTATTTCCACAGCCTGTTGAAATTCTTTTGAGTAGGAACACATCCCTCTGGTCTATTCTCTGCAAATTTGCTGAGGATCTATACTTTGTCACATCCCTCAGATAATGAGTGAAGTCTTAAACAGTTCTGGACCCAGTTTTGACCTTTAAAATACTCCACTAGTGACCAGCTTCCAGCTGGACTTTGTGCCACAGCTGCCCTCTGAGCCCTCTGGTACAGCCAGTTTCCAATCGGCTGTGCTGTCTGATTACCTCAATTATCCATCACCATTTTGCCTTAAGGATTTTAGGGAACAATGTCAAAAGCCTTGCTGAAGTCAAAATAAACAACAGTGTTGCTTTTCCCTCATCCACAAGCCAGTCAGCTCACCATGGAAGACTATCAGTTTGGGCCGGGTAGAATTTCTCCTTTATAAATCCATGTTTACTTTCCTAATCACCTCCTTGTCTTTCAAGTGTCTGGAAACAGTTTTCACAGTTATTCATGCCCTCATGCTGCCAGGGATCAGGGTGACACTGACCAGTCTGTAGATTATTTATCTGCTCCAGATTATTTTTTTTTTTCCTTGAAGATGGGAGTGGCAGTTGCTTACTTCCAGCCTTTTCTAGGGAGCCTTATTCTCATTCCAAGTAATTTCCAGGCAAAAAGAGCCTGACCACCACCTTTTTCCCAGGTTTCATACCTTCAGTTCCTGCTTTGTGATCCATACTCCTCCCTTTCAAGTCTTAGCATTGTAAAAATTGACCAAACATTGATGTTCCTGCAGGGTGACATGAGGCGGGAGGGGCACAAGGGAGTACATCTACTGGGATTCTTCTGCACCTTCCTGCCCTTCCTGCTAAGCAAAGAAGTAAGGATTTTGCCTGTCTGCTCTCCTCCAGGAGCTGGACAAGTGGAGCAGACATCTGAACAAAAACTGGGCTGATCATTCATTGGAAACTGAGGTTTTTCATCTCCCTGGAAACTGGCTCTTACCACAGCAGAATCATCATTACCTTTGGCCTCCTCCCAAATAAAAAGCACAAAGCTTGCAGACTATTATCAGAAGCAGCCTCCAGCTTTGCCTGAGAAGTGGTTCTATACAGGGACAGAAACATTACTGAAATACAAATTGAAGCAGTGAGAATATGCATTGCCAAAAGGAGAAGTTAGGCAACATGGGGAAAGCATATTTTCTGATGAGAGATGACCAGTCTTTCTCCTCTTTCAATTACATGTTTAAAAATCCTCACAGGACACATCCAAGTATCTCAGACCCAAAGGGTGACTTTCTTGGCCAGCTTGGAAAGAATATTTTCACAGCCTATGTTTCCTTCCCTGATTCCACATCCACAAACCCAACTTTAGTTCAAGAACTCCATGTCAGCTCAGTCTCCTTATGTTTGAATGATGTAAACCTGGCACTGTACGCCACATGCAGCTACAGAACCATGTTGGCCATCTCACTATTACACTGCTTTTCACATAAAGTTTTCAGGTCATGTATCTGTACCTACATTCCATGTGACACTCTTGAAGTATGCAAAGCCAACGGA
The DNA here is from genome assembly GCF_028551555.1 of Melozone crissalis. Lineage (NCBI taxonomy): Eukaryota > Metazoa > Chordata > Aves > Passeriformes > Passerellidae > Melozone > Melozone crissalis. The sequence continues at coordinate 40,161,408 of NW_026535794.1, forward strand.
TCAGGCTCTTTAGCAAGGTAGAATTTTTTTGCTTGAAATATTTTGAATTAAAAATAAATACTATATTTTCTAATCTATCCAGCTATTTGTTACACATTTTCAGGCTTTCTTCCACAACAAGGTTTAGACAGATTATGTAAACAAGCAAAGTAACAGCTTGAGTAAACTGTGAAATTGGGCAACAAACTCTACCTCAATAGGTGACTTATTTGAGTCAGTGACTAAACTCTGGCAGCTGAACCTATCAGGCTCATCTGAGGATCAGATTGTACAAAAATCTATTCTCTCATCTTTTCTCAAGGGCCCAAAAGAGAGGTGAGATAAATAACCATATCTTACCTTTAAAGTTTAAGGGTAGAAGAGAACACGATGTTGGTGGGAAACCACCCAACATCTTTTCAAAGGTGTTAAGTGTGCAAATTCACCCACACTCTGGTACTTACACTATGGTTTTGGTGGCAGAGGAGGGCATTGGGAAAGAAGAGAAATGCTCCTTCGTGTGTCAAATACAATTCTGATTTTTTTGAAAGAAGATTTTAAGAAAGACAACATAAAAGCAGATGTTCATTTGTGCCCTTAGAATCCATTCTGGGCTCCAGTCTTCTACAACTAGAGTTTTTAATAGAATTGGAGATAGCTGGGATTGGATTCCTGTTACACTGGGCATTTGTTGTACAAAATAGAGCACACAGAAAACTACACACAGATAGAGAAGATTAGTAGGTCTTCTAGAAAACTGCAGAAGATCTCCCCTTCACATACCACAAGCAGTTGACAAGTGTCCTCATCCTGCTTGGCCATTTTCCAACCCTTGAAGTTTTGGGTTTTTTTCCTAGTATTGCCTCTGTTAGGCAAAGACACACAAAGCATACACCTACTGAAACCCCAAAGGATTAGTCATTCTTTGTTTTTCCATTCACATCCTAAACAAATGTCCATGAAAGAAGTTAGGTATCCATGTACATAACAGAATCACAGAGCCAACATTTAGGTTGGATAAGTCTTTTAAGATTACTGACTCCAACTGTTATCCCAACATTGCCAAGTCCACCACTAAACCATCTCCCTTAGTGTCACATCTACAAGTCTTTTAAACACCTCCAGGGATGGTGACTCAACCATTTCCTGGTCACCCTGTTCCAAAGCTTGGCAACCCTTTTAGTGAAAACAGTTTCTTAATGTGTAATCTAAACCTCCCGTAATGCAACTTGGACTCTTTCCTCTCATCTTGTTGCTCGTTACCAGGAGAAGGAGCCAACCCCCACCTGGCTACAACCTCCTTTCAGGCAGCTGTAGAGAGTGATAAGAACCCCCCTGAGCCTCCTGTTCTCCAGGCTAAACACCCCCAACTCCCTCAAAGGTTCCTCACAGGACTTGTGCTCCAGACCCTTCCTCAGCTCCATTGCTCTTCTCTGGACCTGCTCTAGCACCTCAATGTTCTTTTTGAAGTGAGTGGCCCAGAACTGGACAGAGCACTCAAAGTGTGCCCTCACCAGTGCTGAGCACAGGGTGACAATCACTGCCCTGCTCCTGCTGGCCACACTATTTCTGATACAGGCCAGGATGCCATGGGCCTGCTTGGCCACCTGGACACACACTGGCTCGTGTTCAGCTGGATGTCAAGCAGCACCTCCAGGTCCTTTTCCACCAGGCAGGTTTCCAGCTGCTCTTCCCTAAGCCTGCAGTGTTCAATGGGGTTGTTCTGACCCAAGTGCAGAACCCAGCACTTCACCTTGTTGAACCTCACACAATTGGCCTTTTCCCATCATTCCAGCCTGTTCAGATCCCTCTCTAAAGCCACCATGTCCTCCAGCAGATCAACACTCCTGCCCCACTTAGTGTCATCTGCAAACTTACTGAGGGTGCAGTTGATCCCCTCATCCAGATCATTGATAAAGAAATTAAACAGGACTGGCCCCAACACTGATCCCTGGGGGACATCACCTGTGACCAGTTGCCAACTGGATTTAACTCTGTTCACCACCACTCTCTGGGCTCAATCAGTAGTTTTTATCCAGCAAAGTGCAAATCCATCCAAGCCACAAGCAATCAGTTTCTCTAGGACAGCACTATGGAAAAGATACTTCATGGCTGTGCTGCAACAGTTAGAGAGCACCTTCCTTTCTTCTGGCTTCAGAACCACATTAATACAAAGCTGTAATTCTTTTGTACTCTTCAAAAGTCTTGAAGCATTCCTATCTCAGAAGCAAAGCATAATTTTTCTGCTTTCTTTCAACAAATATCCAGCCTGCAGCCTCAGCTGACATACTGGTCATGAAGATAAGAAGACATTTGCTTCGGTGCTGTCTTTGCTCCATATATTAAATTTTCCATTGCATTTGATCACTACCTTAAATGGAATCTCCTTCTCATAATCTGCAGAATCTCCTCATTATTGGCTCCAAAAAGGTAATATATAAACATATATATATAAAATAGAGTAACCTATAACATATAGTCTTTGTAATAGAGAGATGTAGTATTTTATATCTACACATTCATATATAATGATATGAAAGAAAAAAATTATGTACACTTTTTACACAAACCTCATACCAATTTTTTTTCCTTAAAGAAATATATCCTGAGGTTTCAAGTTGAAAAGAATATGAAAGAAGGAAAAGCTACTCCTAACTGAGATTATTTGCACATGTTAAGATATTGCTGGAAGTAATTTACGTACTGTAGTGATGGCTGAATACCTGTAGAAACCAAAATAGTAAAAATATAGTTTAAAAATAGTAAAAATAGTAAAATATTAGAAACCAAAATAGTAAAAATATGTTCACTGACAAGAACCTTTTTCTTCACTCCTTTGCTATCTTTCTACATACTATTCTTGGTTATTTCCAAAACCATTGGAATGTCTACAGAAGTCATTAAGCTGATGCCCAAGAGAACCTCCTTTCATCCATGGAAGAACTGCAAAAATTTCTGCGAAGTTCCCATCTGCCCAGGGCTCTACAAACTGTGATCAGCAACGAAGATGACATGTCAGTGCAACCATTCTTGCAACCACCTGAGCTCGTGAGCTAATTTGAAGATGTCTTATCTACAGTCACAGGCTAACCTATGCCCCCTGCAAAGTGCTCTGAGGTTCAGCATTTCAGTCGTTCCCCTACAAAGCTGGGTGCACCATCCCAGCTTATGCCCTGATTTTCATGCAGGGTTTTCACACCAGTTGCTGAATATGAATAATGAAGACTTGTAGAGTGAACTGCAGAATGTATCCACTCCAGGTATTGCCAGAGACACTGCAAAGATATTGTCAGATCCAATTCTCAGAAACCACCTCACTAATCTCTACGTAGCACTGATTTTCAGATGGGAGTCTAAAGATTCTGTATCCTATTAGCAATGCCTTGATTCATCCTCTTGAGTATTAAATCTGATTCATATTGAATTATATCAAATTTAGAAGGCTATGCTGTGATTAATTTCACTAGAAGTTTTTCAGATTTCAAAAATGAAATACTTAGCTGTTGCTATAAAACTTACTTGTGGGTCTTGGCAAGGTGATGCCATGTACACACATGAAATGCAAACCACATTAATGATACTGATTTATGTTAACACTAACAAAAAGACAGACAAAGAATTGAAACTCAAATGTTTTAAGTCCCAAGGCAGTACAAAGATTGTGTCTCAAGGTTTTGTTTATGAAGGCAGAAAAATCCCTTACATACTGCAGAGCTCCTCATCCTGTCAGCCAGAGCACAGGGCCACAGCCATCACCCTACCCAGCTGTCACAGCACATTTGAGCACTCTGATCCCTCATGGTCTGCTGGGCTCACTGCTTCCCCAGTGCACAGGTGACAGACATCCATCTGTGTCACAAGTTTCACGAGCACAGATCTCTTGGCAGCGGCAGGAAAAGTTCAATAACCAGTTCACAACAAAACACTCAGAAACAAAGCACCAGAGGCACTGACCAGTGGCAGTGACATTCTGATAGTGGCCAGAAAGGCCACATGTGCAAGTGAAGCTTTGTTATGAACAGATGCCTCTTATGGTCAGGAACTCTCAGAAGAAAAGCCAGGAAAATGAACCATCGACCTTACTTGTCCTGAAGAAACATAAATCTTTTTGGCTATTGCAAGGGTCAGTAGATGTAAGCTAGAGTTAGGTTCAAGCTTCCAGATTGAGATGCAGTCTGGATTGCAATTTAGAATAATCCCTTCTTTCTTGATGAAAAAATGTCTTTTCAGGCTTGGTCAGGAGTGTGAGGCCAGGCTTATCTCTATTGCACAGACCTCACAATGCAAGAGAATGCTTGCCTGAAGAACACTGGCAGAAACACACCATGTGTCAGAGGGATTTAAGCTGGCAAAGTAGTTTGCCTCCCGGCAAACAAAACTCGCAGGTTAAGAGTTCATGATCTCAGGAAAGCAATCTCAAACTTCTTATGCGTACTTTTACCATACAGAAGCCCTGTGATGCAGCACTGCAAGTGAGATTCAAGACAAACAACAAGGTATTGACATCCTGAATGCTTTTCCTGGATGTGCAAAAGATGAGAGATTTTTCCTTTCTTTCTTGTATACACAAGTGAAAAACACGCACTCCTTCCTCAGCACTGACTCAGTTGTTGCATAAGGATTATTTGTTCCAACTGCAGTTAAATCTCTTCAACACAGACTTACTTTGGGCTGTTGCCAAGGCTTTAACAGAAGCTTCACTTAAGCAGCCATAAAAAATCATTTCATTTGTGCTAAGATGCCCCCTGAACCTGAGCTTGTCTGCCTAGCTTGACTCTCGGTATTGCCAGTTAACTCCTGGGTCTCAGACCTCAGTTGTCACAATCTTCTAGAGCTTTCTCACACTCCCCCAAAGATTTTCTTGATCTTTCTATTTATCCACTTTCTATGTTACCATCTTCCTGGTGAACTAAATTCATTTAGTTGGCAACTAACCTGGAAGGAAAAATAAAACCCATGTAATCAACAAATTATTATGGTAGCAATAAACACAACTAAGTCAAGGGATGGTATCTCCATTGTTGGCTCATATCCCAAGTTGGACAGACAGCAAAATATCATTTTACATAAAAATCACAGGTGGAAAACACCCTACCATAAGCTTTTCTGCCCATGCATATTATGCTAAGTGTATGCTGGAACAAGCTAAAAATAAGTAAATTAAAATGCCAGTTTGCATCTGGCAAACTCAGATGCAACAGGAACTACAGTCAGGGTAGAGAACAATAAAATCATAAGTTTTTGGGCTGTGAGAAGGGATTACAGTGCAATGAGAAGGAACCAGATGCAAAAGTCGCTCAAGGCAAAAAGCAAAACTACTACGAGGCAGTTCAAGCCTTAGATCTCTCTGAGAGCAATTTTCTGAGGTGCTTCTTGTGTCTTGACTAGGACAAAATAAGGAAGGCAGGTCCCATTGAGTTATTCAAGGCATAATACAGGAAACAATAATAGATAGAGTGGGTTTAATTTATTATGACTTGGGAAAGCTTGGGGTAGATGAGCCTACAAAGAAAGAAATGTCTCACTGCACAACAAAAACAATTTGTTCACAACTGAAATTAAAATCAACACAGAACAGCTTTTTAAGACTAAAAAAAGCCAACAGATGTGAAGGAGAACAACATAATATGTTAAAAGATATTTAAGGGATTAAGTCATTAAACTAAAGATAACATTTTTAAATAAAGTTTAGCATAAAAGTTGATAAACATCTAACAGAAGACAGTGAATTACAGTGCCAAAAAAATATAAAACTTGTTAACCAGGTCTGTAAAAAGAAATTATCAATTCAAGATCATAATTTCAAATACTTTTCAAGAGCCTAAAAATAAGGTGGTAGTCTTAAATGCTTAGCTCTATGTGATAATAACATAGCTAAAAATGTTGGTGAAAAGTCCAAAATGTGATGCATGATAATATTGAAGGAGAACTAATTATATAGGAATGATATAGTAGTAGGGATATCTGTGAAGGTGTATTTACATATTAGAGAAAGCCAAGAGTCAAATAGGACACAAAAATTAACAGTGTCAGTAAGAAACATTGAAGGCTGAATTTTGAATGCCCAAATTGAAAAGGATTACTATTTTTTTGCTATTGTTATTTTTATTATTACTTTCCTAACTATCCAGAGGAGCTGCTGGGAAAAGGGTGTGAGTGTAGAGGACTAATAATGGAAGAGGAGTTTTACCTTTCTACATATGGAGTAAATGTCACAACAGCACATAAGAAACAATTTTATACCGCTTAAACTATATTTTCTTGGAACAACTAACACTCAGAAAAGGAGAAGCAATGCTTGACTGTTTCCTGAGTACACAATTGGACTTGGATCAAAGTGATACTGATGTAGTGATCACGATTATTAAAAAAAGACTCCAAGAGAGTCTTGATTATTAAATTATTATGATTATTTTTAAAAATCTCCTAGAGAGCAAATCACATCCATGCCAAAACACAGCATTTAGTACTGGCACATTAGAAGTATAGAACATGATAGAATAGCTGCAACCTGCTACTGGCTAGAATCAAGAGCATGAGAAACAGGAGAATTTGGGGTCATAGGGGTGCAACAAAGCACACTTGGAGGGGTACAGATGAATGAATGTTTTGCACTCGTGAGCTTGTTTAGATATCTTTTACCACACAGTGCTTTGCAGGGGCAACTAGGAGAGGTGGGTCAAACTGAAGAAACAGTAGAAATGTCTTAGAACAAATCAGTAGAAGAAGCATAAAAAAATGCATCAAAACCAGGTTACACTGAAGAATCCTGAAGGAATAGAGCTATTAACTGAGAGATGCAAACCCTCACTGAAATCAGACATATTATCAGAAGAATGGAGGAAAGGAAATCTGATGACAATTCATTGAAACATTTCCATGGGTAAGACCAATAAATCTAAGTTCTTTCCAGGAAATCAGAAAAAAAATATAAAAAAATATAATAGAAAGAGAAGTACCTTCAAACGGGATGAAATGTAGTCCTTTTTTGGTTTGGGTTCTGACACCTCTGAGGACCTACAGGGACAGGACTCACACTACTTCATATTTTGGAGTATAGATAGCATTTTCTAACATAAGTGAACAATTTTATGATTCACAGTAAAAACTTAAAAGCTTAATTGCTTAGTTGGTGTGATCTAGATCACCAAAACAAATTTTAAAAAACCCATCAAACTACTGAAAATCAATCTTAGACTTGATTGATAAATGAGAGTAAATAGTAAAAGCAACTGATAATCTGTGTACTTAAATTGATTATGTGATGCCAAGGAATGTACATTGATTATATACAATCAACTTCCACAGTTCACAATTCTATGCCAAGTTTCATACCATTGCTTTTTGCAACATTCCCATTTGCTCTGCCTTACCTTGTTCTTACTCCTCTGATTTATTTTTCCATTTCTCACTTACCCTTTATCTCAAGCTCCTGTGCTAACAACCTGTACTGGCCTATGCCATTCCCTGTAATATCTAATTATTTTCCCATTCTTGATGCTTAGCTGATTTTCAATATGATTTCCCATATTTATTAATTTTTAGTATACCTTTGATCATCCTCATTTCATCAGTGTTTAAATCTGTAGCCCACTCCCCATATCAACCATAGTTCTAGTTTCACCTTGTGACAGTAAGATACTTTCCCATGACTACTTAAAACTGATTTTGTGTGATGAATTCCGGCTCTGATCTTATTATTTCATCAATAATCATTTGACAAAAGAGTTTTCAAATATTTAACATGGCACATTGCATTTCATCTTGCTTTTCATAGGCTTTTAGTTTCCTGAGCTTTGATCTTCATTTAGATTGCTGGGTTGTGGAAAGCACTGATCACATGGTAATGCTCTTTTTCACTGTAATGACCATGACCTAATCAATTTAAAGATGATTTGTACCCAACAGTCCATCAGTTAAACAGGTTCTGCAGCTGCATAAGCTGCCTCTGAACTGTGCACCAGTCTACTACAGAACAGAAGCAGTGAGCACATATTTTGGTGTTAAACATCACCCCGTGTTAGAATTCACATACAAAACAGTTTTACATTTTTAAACCTTAAATAGATTGTTAACCTTGTTTAAAAGTTTTTAGAATCACTCTTAGAGTTTGTGAGCAATCCAACCATACCAGAACACAACATGCAAGGCCAACTAATATATTGCTGCAGCTACTATAATTAGAGGACATTAGCAGCACAATCTAAAGTCATGAAGCCATAATTACCTGCACCCGTGTTGAAATGGTGCTTGTGAAGCTAAACAATAACTCTGTGTCAGACTATCTAGAAACAATCTGCTAATGAAAAGAGACAAGTGCACCAACCAGGTACAACAGAGTGTGTACAGCTGACACATCATGTCATTACAGCAGATCACAACTCTGAAAGCAAGATCTAGCCTGAAAGCAAAGTAAAACAGACAGGCTAAGATTACTTCAGAAACTAAAGATTATGACCGCTAACTTTCTCCTGTTTTTTAATAATGTATCAGAAACTTAGGTCTCTACCTTTTATATAACAATCTCTACAAGGATGTGTAAGGAGGGTTTTTTTAAAAAACTATTTAATGCTAAAAATCAATTTCAAGGGCTAATTAATATCCAAAATATAATAGTTTGGTAGTATTCAGTACATCTTTTTTCCAGAGAAACCAATGGCAAAACTCATAAGGAAAGGAAGACTTTAAATACATTCTTATTCTCAGACAGTGGGTTCTAAGAAAAAAATTAAATCAAACTTTTCAGCCTGAAGATTACCCAGAAGAACACAGAAAGAGAGTATAAAACGTTTTTCAAAGAGAAAACAGTATTCATTAAAAAGAAAAGGGTAACAAATAAGGAGTCGAAACTGGACTTTAAAGTGAAAAAGCTCAACTTACACCACAAAAAAAATTCTTAATGTTAACAATTGTGAAAGAGTGGCCTGGGGCACTTGGACAGATTTTAAATTTTGTGAGATTTTCTTTCAATGTGACTTACTTGGTCATATGTCACCTCACAGATTTTGTCAAAATCCAGTGTAATTGCAAATAATTAGTAGCAACAGTCAGCAGCAATTCAGTAACCCCCAACACAGCAGCCTGAGTCTACCTGAGCATAGAGCAAAACTTCTGGCTGTCAAGTGAATTACCAAAACCATTAGTCCATTAATTACCAACACCAGTTCAACTAAGGCTAGCAGCAAATACAAATTATAAAGGTAGCAGGTATATCTGGTTCTTTCTCTGTCTTAGAACTACTGAGGTTTTGCTCATTTAGAGACTGGTAAATGGCTGAAATGACCTTTGAAACTTGCAAAAAAAAAGTAAAAATAATAATTAGTTACACACAATCATCTGTGAGAAGTTTAACAAGTCTAACTGATCCTACCCTGGGGCAAAAGAACCAATCCCAAAATCCTTTCCTGCCTTATTTTCAGTTATTCTAATGATCCTATTAGCTAAGAGAAAGAAAGAGAGGAAAATATGTCTTGCACCAATTGCACTAGTAAATGAGCTGCAGGATATAATTATATATTTCATTGCTTTTATGAAAATGGATATTGTTATAGCTATTATTTTCCAGATACTTTGATCTACAAGAGATCAGGAACTCCTATTCTGCATTAATGAGAGTCAACACATGCAAGTAATCCAGAGTTTTCTTCCAATGTAACTATATGCAGATAGAAGGCCTTCTTTAAAATGAGCAGTATGAATATGTGAAACACTGATTAAAAAATTTGTGAAATGGCTTGAGAAATGGTCTCATGAGTTAAAGATCAGAAAACAGTCTACAGATGCTTCTATTTTACCGTTCCTGTTGAAACATTTCACTTCTTCCCATCTTACTCTGCCTTTTTAAGTGACAAGCATACACTAATCAAATGTGAAGACAAGCTACAATTCAGACAGCAAACCGATAAATATTTCAGGGGAATGTTAGAAAGACAGCACCATCTCAGTCCAACACTTCTGTTACAAAGACAATATCTAACACTTCCTGTAAGAATAAATGGGAAGGAAATGAGAAGGATCCAGAGCAAATTTGCACGAACAGACAGAAAAAATTCCTGCAGAATCTGTTAAATGGCAGCGAGAACAAAAAGTTGGCATATTTCTTCTGTTCTTTACTCATACAAACAAGATTACCAAATCTAGGATAGTTTTGTACCATTTTATTATTTTATATTAATCAAGAACATTACTTTTCTAAAATTTTGGGAGAACAATAACTGCTAAGATCAGGAATGGATCCATCAGTATTTTATGTTTAAACTCATTGATTTTGCTCTGGGTCTTCAAGAATTTGATTTTTTTCCCACCTCATCAAAAGCTTACCTGAATAATAGTAGTAGTTAATTTCCACCACTGTTCTCAGAAAATTCACTTTTAGGCAGCACTTTATGGGATACCAACATTCTCAGTCTGATTACTTCAAGAATACTCATTTCTCCTGCATTACCTGACATGGCGCCTTCTTAGTGTGAGACAAATATTACCAACATCTTGTCCTATATGCACTATATGATCTTTATGTTTAGATAAAGATTAGCATGCAGTTGTGCCATTAGGAATTCCTTTTGAGTTTGTTGTACCCCTACAAACCCCACCCTCGCCACATTTTTGCAATGTATAGGGAGTTTTAAGGCATGTCATGCACATACCTATTGCAGTAATTGGCAACCTGCCTTAAGGCTGGATTGAATTCTATTCATGAAGCAAGGTTAAGTCCCTCAAATCATTAATGTTGGAGCACAACTGCCAAATCTGTATCATTTCTGAGAACAAAACCAAATGAAACTCCAAATTGATTTTCCAGCTATGCTCTGTAGCAGTTTGAAGATTTTGAGCCATTAAAAACACTTCCTTTAAGAAGGTTTCCTTGGCTTCTACTTTTTTTTTTTTCTCTCAGGTCACTCTAATTTAATCAACAGTTGCCTAATTTACTGCATGAGTTAGCTTCACACACAAATAATGTAGGGGAACCTGAAAGGGCTGCAAAGCCTTAAAGTGATTCAAGGCATATTTTTTTTTGTAGGGATACTGGTCCTTCCAGCATATAGGAAAGTGTGTGGGTGATAACTAATGCATGATAATTAAAGTCTGGGAATGGAGCCTGACAACCTGGAGGCTCCAGGCATCAGAAGAAGACCTTGTTCAGGTCTGCTGTTCTGGCCTCGGAGTCTCCTGGGTACCTCCTGCTGAGGTAGGACGCAAAAAAGCAAATATGATGCTCTTTGTCCAGCACCCCAGAGGATACAAAATCCTCCCCTTTTTTGCGGTGCCTGAACAACAGAGAACTTTTGTAGCTTCCAAATCAAACATTCAGCTTCAATGCACAACCAGCATTTCTGCTCTGGTCACGGTGTGTGTACAGCATAATGAAGAGCTGTCTCTCTAAATCAGGCAGAGCCAGAGCAGGGATGGAATGACAGCTTCACACTCTGGTAAGTTGCCATGATCTCTATATAAGCTTTAAAAACTGGGTTCATGAATAGTTTGAATAGCATGAAACTAGGGTGGGAGGCTGAAACAAAGCCCAAAGGTAAAATATAGCAGAACATCTACAGAAAACACCCTGACACTGAAATAACACTGTGGCGCTTCCCTTCCTGTCCCCTTCTACCTGTGATCAAGACTACTGTCAGGCAAGAATATTTGGCAACTGGTTATTTAAATGCCTTCATATTGTAAATTGAGTAAAATGTGGAGTTATGAATACTTTGGGCCGAAAGGTCCTGGATGGCTCTTTGGCACAATGAAAATTTGTAAAACTAGTTTTGAAAGGGTCATTGCCAAAAAAGCGGAAAGTTCTTGGGAAATGCTGAAGTCCATCAGTATCACACAACTTGAAAATGGTCTTGCCCCTTACTCCTCAAGGTTGGGAAGACCTGGTTTGTGATAAGCATGTGGAGCCCTTGTAAAGCCAGTCCACTTTTGGTGAAAATGACTACAAGCACACTACAACAGCCAGTGTTAGAGAGCAACAGAAACAAAATATAAAATAGATGGGGGAAACACAGCAGGAGATGCCTAAGAGCCACTGTAGAAAGATGTTACATGGACAGAGGCAAGATACACACAAATAAACCAATACATTATTAGAGTTTGAATCACGTAGAGAGCAAACTCAAGAATTTCAGCAGTTTGCCAAGAAAATCAATGGCTAAGTCCCTGATGACTTGCAGAGCTAGACATGAAACAGCTGTTGAGCTTGTGATGATGTTCTAGCTAGATGGCTGGTCCATAGCTTCCTAATTAGCCTTTCTGTTCTCAGTCACTTCTTTGAAAATGGATCTTTATAAAAGTGGTGTCTGTCATTTACCATCTAGGACCTGTTAATAATCTGAAATTCTAGCTCCTATGAAGCAATTTCTTTGGAGTTCAAAGAAATCGTTTCCCACTGGTAGATATCACGTCAAAATCTACCAACAGAACTGATGCCAATCTGTTGCATTACACAAACCAAGGATGGAACAGATACAAAATACCTTGTTTTTCATCACTTTTCCGGCACTTTGTCCAATGCAAAATAATCTTGCATTTCAAGTTTCACCCCTTCTTTCCAGAATAATTTTTCAAAATTCTTCAGCAACATGGAATTAGGTCCCAGGTCTGGGGCTTTTCTTAAGTGTTTGGAGATGTTGACAGGGTTTGGAAAATGACAACTTTTCATACAGGGACCACTGAAACACCTGAGAAGATCTGATTGCTTTGCTTAACAGAAATCTCAAAGCAGACAAACTGTCAGAAACCTTGGCAAAATATAAAATGCAAATGATTCTCCTTCTGATTTTCAGTCACACACAGTCTCCAGCTAGGAAGATCACTTTCCTCTTCAAGCAACACTAAGCTCAAATCTGTTCTTATCCAGGTGGTTGATACACACCAATGTAGTCTCAGGAAGAGACTGAAAACAGCAAAGCAATGACCCAGTTCTCTTGATTCTCTGTGAGTCCCCACATGGGACAGGAATCACTCCATCACCTACTGTGGATAAAGAGTTCCACATCCATGCCTGTCCACAGACCACATTTTGCAAACATTACCACCACTTAAGTTGCGGTATCTGTATCTGGTATTCCTGTAGCAATTATCCTTGTGGCTGTACTTTAGAATACTTAATTCAATTGGACAGATGAAGACATCAGGTTGTACAGATGCAAGCCGCAAAAGAAGTGTGCTAGAGGACCTCTACATTTTGGATATGGTTTTGGCAGATGTCCTGATTACAAACACAGTTTCTTCAATATTTAAATTATGTTTTCCTAATAGTGTTTGCCCTCAGTACACTGGCTGTAATTTACAAGCTGTAATCTGGTCTGTGTCTGCTACTGTATTATTGCTCTATTAATATCTATTAAGTCACTGAAATATATTAAAATTCACATTCAACACATTTTTCATGGAATGTTTCAAGCTAATGCATATTAAATAAAAAGTCTAACAGTCAGGAAGCAAATGACACTGTCTCCAATCAAAAAAGAAAAAACAGAAGTCTAAATATGTTTGTAAGACATTATTACATTTGGACCTGAGGAGCACACTAACAAGCAAATGGAAATTTATAGAAAGCCAAGACATTTCTGTCAATATTAGCAAGCAAAATGATATACAAAACAACTGGAGAGTTAGCATTTGTATACCTAATGTCCCTTTTTGTAAGGCATAAATAACATTTCATGCCTCATTGTGTTCTAAAAAAACTTAGTTATGCCCTTAAGTTTTGTGAATAAAAAATTTGATATTTTAGTAAGTAGGACTGTCAGTAGGTTTTGGAGAACATATGATGGCACCTTGGAGCACTTGCAACTTTCCAAGTAACAGAGAACAAAATAAGCACTTTTTGAAACAGCAACATATTTTCTGTAAGTAAGAAGTGACCAAATAAACATCCCAAACATTTAGAAAGAAGAATTACACAGAAAGATTTTGACCACACAGCTCTGAAATTAATGATGGTATAAAAAGTTTGAGTAAACAAAGTGCACCTACATAAGGAAGGAGATATATGTGTATGTGAAGGAGGGCACTATACTCCAGTAGTTGGGAATTTCCAAGATGAGAGATTGAAACTACACAAAGATCAAATTTTACTAGCCTGTTCCAGGCATCATGTAAAATATATGGTTTTACTGCATAATAAGAAAAAAAGAATCCTCACATGAAGTTTCTAATCCCAAGGATACAGAGAAACTCATCAAATAACATAAAATTCATCAATTAAAAAAAGCTAGGCAGTACTGTGTAGCAATGGATGACATTTTCCAAGAAGCTCAGCTGGAAGACAGGAAGTCTGCACACTTGTGTGCAATCTAACACTCCCTGCAGAGAGCATATTTCTACAGGATCACTAAAGCTGAATGTTTCCAAGTGGCCCTAATGCCATCTCTGAGATTCTGAGAAATACACACACACACACACACACATAAGAAGAAAAACAAGTCATGAAAGCAATACAAAAAGAAGCAGTATTAATAAAAAATATGTTACTAATACATTGAAAATCCTTGATACAGAGATACAGCTTACTTTACCATTTTCCCACATCTAATAAATAAATTCTCTTATCTAATAAATAAAATTAAATATGAGAAAAGTGTTCATTTTGGGATCATTGCTTTAGCAGGTTGTGAGCAATTTTTCTCAACCCTCTGATATGTTACCAATTCCATGCTACTTTATTTTTCAGTTTATTTTCAGTTTCATAAAATATACTATGAGCAATATAGGACCAAATTATGCCATAATTCTTGATTTTACATTTTGTAGATTTTTTTCCACATTCCTAATATTCTTTACAGACCATTTTTTAGACTATAACAAGCTAAGGAAAAAAAGACTGATTTATTGACTGTTGTTAGACAATCCTCTTAAATAGCACATTTCATCATTTATATATCTTTTATTTATTTTATTCTATAGTGTACTGTACCATTTCCCTTTTACCACTGAAAAACTCAAAAAGGAAGTCATTCCATGTGTGCTCAGTACCATCAAGTAAGACTATCACACAGGAGCAGCTAGAATTTTCACATTCAAAAAAACTATCCCAAAGCCAGCCTGCAGTTTTCTCAAATTCTTTCATCACTATTGTGTATAGAACAATCTGTGATTAGAACTAGAAATTCTGACATCCACAGCAGTGATTAAAACCTGACTTTTGCAGACCAGTTCTAAACTTCTGGGTTTTGCAGATACCAAGGATACAGAGAAACAGATAATATAATGGATATTCACAGAAATACAGAATGGTTGAGGGTGGAATGGATGTGTGCAGGTCATGTGGCCCAACATCTTGCTCAAGAAGGGCCACCTAGAGAGCTCAGTACCCAAGACCATGTCCAGAAGTTTTCTGAATAGCTCCAAGAATGGAGAATCCACAACTTCCCTGGAAAATCTGTGTCAGTGTTTGGTCACCCTCACAGTGAAAAAATGCTCAGGCAAAGAGTCCTGGTTTTCATCTCTGTGCCCACTGCCACTGGTCCTGACCCTGGGCACCACTGAAAAGAGTCTCGCTCTGTCCTCTTGGCACCTTCCCTTCAGATGTTTATGCACTTTGATAAGATCCTCCTCAGCCTCCTCTTCTACATGTGTAGAAGCTCCCTCGGCCTTTAGTCCTATGTGAGATGCTCCTATCCTTTCATCATCTTTGTCTGCCTCTCTTTGCTGGGCTCTCTCCAGAATGTCCGTGTCTCTCAAGCACAGGGAGCCCAGCACTGGACACAGCACTGCAGGCATGGCCTCCATAGTGCTGAGCAGAGGGGAAGGATCACCTTCCTTGACCTGCTGTTAAATCTGCCCAGATTGCAGCTCCGGATCCCATTCACCTCCTGTGCCACAAGGGCACATTGCTGGCTCATGTTCAGCTTGAGTCCTTTGTAAAAATGAATCTGCACATCCTCATTCACCACTCTTGTTTCTGCCCTTTGGTGTTTGGTTTTTTTCCAGTTTGCTAGGACATCCATGCAATCAGTTGCATCAACAGCAGCTAGGAATGAGGTGAAAAGGCATCTTTATATCACTACATCTCTGCTTCCAGATTTTATTTTTTAATTAATTATTAACTGTGGTCTAAGTAGCAGGACCAGACAGTGAGCCAAGCTCACAGAAACTGGGTTTGATCTCTTCAGGAGCACATAGAAAAGCTTATTATTCCAAACAATAATTATAATAATATTCTTAGATACAACATAATAAGAAGATGTAAGATCATCTTTTTAAGGAAATAAAGGGGATATAATTGATAAAATACAAGACAAAATTTCAGGAAACTTTGATCTCACATCCTGAAGTGAAATAGGTCTTCAGCAATTCTCAAGAACTTGCTATACTCAAATGTGACATGTGCTGTTTCCCTCAACAAAACCTTCCACTAGAGTTATGATTTATGGGTAAAAGAATAAAGCTATTGCTAGGTCATCTGTCCCTGCATAACTTTTGCATCTGTAAGATGAGGATCTTAATCTTTACCTAGTTTGGGTGCTAAAAGATTTACTTAATTGATGTCTATAAAGCACTTCAGAGCCTTAAATGGAAAGCTGTACAGGAATGCAAATTATCACTATATCCTCTGATACATTACAAAAAATACAGCTGCCTTTTCTCATCTAAACGAAACTCTCCATTGTAATAATGAAATTTCAAAATATTTCCCACACTTCTTTCCCCCTCCTCCATCTACTTTGCCCCAGTGACACACAGTAATAACTTTCACCTTCCTCCAAAACTGAATGGGAAAAAAATTGATAAAAACCTTCTCAGATATAAAAGACTAATACTGAAACACCAAGAAATCGGAAGGCTTTTTAAAAATATACAAATGAGTCAAAGCTGCAGGACGTCAATACCTACCATTAAGGGTATTTAAGACTTAATATTTTACTTGCTAATGAAGCAAACATGTAGAATAATTACTGTCAAGCACTTAACACATTTTAGTGAAGAGGATGGATATAATTTGCTTTAGGAAAAAACCAGCAGTATGTACTGCAGTGATGATTACAGAATTACAGATTACAGTACAAAATTCACCGGGCTTTCTTTTACAGATTATGTTGAAACATGTTTTAGGATACTCTTCAATATTTTATTTTTAAGTTTATTTGAATGCAGTGCATTCAGCTTGTCTCTTTGAAACAGTAAACAGTGAACATTTGCAATGTGCAGTCTTGAAAAACAGAAATGAGACGAGAGAGGGGTAACAATCACACTTCAAAAAAGATGGGTAACCCTCTTCATTTTTAAACAAAAAGATGCAGCTTGTTGCCAAACATGCTTGGCTGAAGAACTAAGAATATCTTCTAGATCTTTCTGAGGTATACAAAAGAACAGTGCAGCTACAGAGGAATACACAAAATCAAATAACAAATCTTGAAAAATAGCCTGAGGAAATTAATCTCTCTCCCACATATAAGTATACTATCTTCTCTTCACAGGCTCACAAAAACAAGCAGGAGTGCATGAAGAAATTGAAACAGAAGGTGATAAAAACTTAGGTTAAAAATATGAGCATAGCTTTGATTATGTGGGGATTATCGTTTTCCTGCTACTCATTCTAAGAAAACTCAGTTTGATTACATGCTATACATACTTTTCAGGCTTCCTGCAATTAGGGCACAGTCAACTTCCCAAAAGCCTCTACAGTGGCAACTTCATCAAAGTCTTCCCTGAGCACTCATCAGGATAGTATCAGTGTGGTGGGTGTTTGTTTGCTGTTATAGCTCTATATTTCAGCAATATTACCTGTTTTTCTATGTTATATTGGTAAGAAAAATCTGCAAGAATATCTCCCTTATAATACCTCCTGGGGATTCGCTGATCCCCAGGTTCTCTAGCAATATATCCTGATTCTCTGTGTGACCTCAGTGCTAGGTGCACCAATGCAAAGGTCACGTGGTTCAGAAAATGCATGGAGGAGGAGACTCATTCTGAGGAATACTAATAATACTTATTTTGTCAGTATGGAAAGTCTCATGTCTCAATAATGGAAGTTGCAGAGAAGCAGCCTGATCAGATATTCAAATACTCCACAATGTATAGTGATTTCAGCAGAATAGTGCTCAATTATTACCTTTTTTTGAATTTACTCAACCTTTTAAACAGTTGTTCCAAACTTTTGCTCTATCAAGTACACTCAGTTTCACCTAGTGAAATCTGAACACAAAGTGAGTTTCCTATTGGTAAAAAAAGGGATTTACCGCTGATTTTCACCAGAATGTCTCGCAGCAGTGACTTCTTACTGAGAACAGGAGTAGAAGTTAGTTCACTGTTGATTAACTGGAACACGATATTTTTCCTTGTCCATTACTCCTTCATGTCAGGAACATCTATTTCCATCCATTCTATAATTATTTTTCAATAAAATATCACTGTATTGCATCATCATTTAATCTTTCTGAAAGTCAGTGGGCAGGTCACTCAAGGCAAAGCTCTAATTGACTGCCAGGCTTTCTTATTCAGAGAGGGTACTCAAACTGTATGCAAAGGAGGACGGTAAATGTCTGTCTCGAAGAAGTGAAGATGACAAATAGGTCAACCTTAATTTAGGCCCCATTGAAGACATCTTTAAAAATAGCTGTCTGTAGTTACAGAGTGCTACACCTCACTCATTTATTTAATGCCTACTCTCTGCAATATAAAACTAATTGCAGAAATGATCCATACAGCACAACATAATTTAGGACTAACAGATTGCATTGTAGAGGTTTACAGAAGTCTCTGGGGTTTACTGTGCTCTCACTGGTTCCTACAGGTCTCCAGGAGATCATTCCTACCAACACTGCCAACAGGTGAAACATTGGTCTGTGTCTATTTTCACAGTCTATTTTCATTGCCTGCAACTGGATTACAAAGGATCACAACTGACAGTAGATCCACATCCCTTCAGGTATATGCTGTGTCATCAGCAGTGGGCCAGTGTCAGATCCACTACACCATACTGACATGTTCTGCTAACATAAACCATCCTGTATAATTCCACTGTATCATGACCCGCCTAACAAGAAGAATTAATCATCATGATCATGCTAAAGAAAGGCAAAACTTTGATTCCAAATACTGCTAATTAAAACAATTTTTTAAATCTTTCTAAATAATGTCAGTAAATATTGTTTCAATGGCTACTGTTTCAATTCTTTTATGCATGTATTTGTAGAATCTATACGTATTACACTGTGGCAGAAACTCAAGAAACTATTTTGTGGAACAATTCCATTCCTGTGCTGTCTGAGGACCAGGTAGAAGAAATAAGAAAGCTCTAAGCAAGCTCAGAGAGCAAATTGTCTGACATTCCACTCTCCAATAGCATACCCTCATAGTCATAATCTTTCCAGTGGCTACAATCAGTAATAATCAAACTATTCCTCATGGAGCCCTGCCATCAAGGATCCAAGATCCCCACAGACTGCTGGAACACCACAGAGCATGTTCTGCTCAATTTACAAAGTCACTGGTCTCTTCCCATCCACCAGCACTGCAGCGTAGGCTGCACCAGATGCACAGGCAGTGAGTCCTCTGCATTCAAACCACGCCTTTGGCAAAGAGACTCATTTTCTGTCTGGTGAGGTGCATCTCCTGTTTTCATCCATTCCTTTTTACCCTGCAGCAGCACTGCTTGCTGGTCCAAAGGGTGGCTCCAATGTTTGGCCACTCTTAGCCACACAGTCACACACTTGGCAACTGCAATTCACCATTTCGGCAAGCATGGGAACATTACTCCTCTTTAAATGATATTGCTGATCACACAACAGACAGATCACAGACACCAGACTTCAGTAACAAGGTCTTCCTTCTTTTCTGACACATGGGAATATTGCCATGGTGTTAATGACTTGTACCTTTTGAAGGCATTAAGAACAGTACATGGGGTACAGGAACAAGAGTCAGTGCATTTTTAAAAGCTTTTGAAGCTGCAGCCTTAGAGCTCTGCAACAAAGCAGTACCACTACCACCAACAGGCCATAAATGCTTAATTTGCAAGGCTTCACAAGTCCTGAGGCTTGTCAGCTGTGCTTTGTCTGAATATATCTTTGTTTCAATTGGAACAGCTGTGTTTGTGATTCCTCCAACTGACCAGTTCAATACCTCTAATTGTTTTACTTTTTTATTTCTCTTTGAACAAGGACAGTTTCATGCAGAGAGCTTTAAAAAGTGGTTACTCAATGTATACTGAGATACTTGCAAGACTAACATAAGATGTAGTATGAAGAGACATGGGCCAGGTCAGAGAGCAGGGTCCTTAAGAGGGCTGTGCCTTAAAACACAGGATGTGGTATAGAGGAATTCAGGTATGGGATGGTAAGGATGAGGCACAGGGTGGGCACTGGTAACTATAAACAACTTCAGCCATGATCAGCAACAAAATGCAGGCCTGGACAAAACTGGGGTTAGAGGTATCTAAGAGAACAGAGAAACAGTACCCAGTATGTGTAAAATGCACCATACATTATAAATCCAGATGTCTCATGGAGCTGCAAACCAACAAAGAAATGGTAAAGGAGTAAAAATGTGTTAGCAAATGTAGAAAAATTATCCTGAATGGGGGATCCTAGGGTGAGGAAGATGGAGCCATGAGTATGAACATCCTGTCCTTCTAGGACAGGACTACAACTGCTGACAACCCCACCAGAGCCAAACCACTGACCTTGGGACACTAAGGAGCACTGCAAGGGTGAGCATAACTACCCCAAATGGGGAGAAGCTAAAAAGTGTTTGTAAAACAATTCAACTGCATTATAATTCTTTCTTTCTTCTGCAAGAGATCTAGACTAATAATGATTCTTTAATTAGATTGCTAAGATTTCAACTATATTAACTTTAAAAAATTACATCTATATTTCTATAATTTATATATACACATATATATATATAAAGATGTGTGTGTCTTCATTGTCTATAAAGATTTGGACTGTAACTGACTACAGATTCTATTGCTAAGCAAACTCTCCACTAAAAATAATCTGTATTTGCTTACATTGCACCAATGGATATGGAGGCAGACAAAAGACAGTAATGAAGCTACACCAAGCCTAAATTTGGAGCAAAACTGAGTAAACCCAATTACAATTGAAGTCAGGGAACATGTCCTTACTGGTGGAAATTAGAAATAGGTCAAAATACAGCCAATGTATTTCACCAGTAGATAATGGGTTCAATTATGGACATAAAACTTTCGTAGAAATAAGTTTTAGTTTGGTCGGAAATCAAATGTTAAATATTTTTTTTTCTCATCACAGTTCTCACTGTCTCCTGTTGAGAACAGCTGAATACAGAGTATTCATACAATTCGGCTTCCTTCAAGTCACGAAACAAAATTAATTAGAAGACTTTTGTTTCCAGTTGCTGTTATCTGTCTAGACAAATTGAATGATGAAACCTTCAGCTGAGAAGTTTTTTAATTCAAGTGCATGGTGAATTCATACAGTCAAACCCAAATATTCTCAAGTGGCTTCCTCTTTTCACATCTCCTGAAATGCAGTCATTCAGAATTGCTTGGTTCTTCCCAAAAGTAGGGCAGAATTCATACATGCTAAAATTGTGTCTATTATTCAGTTTGGAGAAGTCACTGCTAGAAGCTTTCCTGTTTACAGCATGGAAATTTGTTGGCCTTTCTTCTTTAATGAATATAAATCAAAAAATTCCTTAATTAGTCAAATTTCTTGATGTGAAATACCAATAACCAGGCACTAATCCCACAAAGTTACAATGACAGTAAGAAAGAGTATTTAAACACATTATTTTGTGCCTGTAAACAGGAATATAACTCATGATTTGGTCCAATGTCAACATCTGATTATTCAGATGGATATGAAAGGAGACTGGGAAATGATTCAGACAGAGCACGACATATGTAAATCAGGCCACAGAATACAGACATGGTACATTCTCCTGAGAAAGTATTTGTAACCAGATAACTGTAGTAAGCGAGAGCATGAATAATAGAAGACAGAACACTACATAATCTCAGGTACTCCACTGCAGCCAAGCAAACTGAAAGGCTTGCATATGTCACAGTTTAGATTAACTCACAAATTATCTAAAGTTACCTCTAGTTCAATACAGTTCTTCAACATGATTACTACCACACTTTGCAGGATCTTTTTCAATTAGCTAAATAGTAAGTACAGCTATGACTGTTTCTCAGATTTTTGCACAGGTTACATTAAAGATGTCAAACATGAGGAAAAAAAGAGCTATGCACCATGAAGGATACAGTTATGAACTGGACTGGAACCCAGGAGATGTCAGTTCCATTCCCAACTTTGCTGATTATTTGCTGAATGATATTGAGCAACTTAGTTTTGGTTTCTGTGTTTCCCTAAATATGCTTTACCTGTGTTATCTATACAGAATTTAGCCATACAGAAATCATTCATGGCAGAACTGGCTCTTGTTCCCTTTCATACAATGGGAAACGCAGTGGAAGCTGGTATCAGTGGAGCCCATCTATGTACTCATGCCATAAACTATTTAACAGCTTAGATAATGGATCTTCTGTAGCCACTGGCTGCCCTACATGCAAAATGCATCAATCAGCTCCTTCCTACAACAGTCAGTTTGTCTGTTCTGTTGCAACCAGGGAGGGAAAAGCAATCCTATGGAACACTGGGAAAGAAACAGAAAAGACCATTGATTTCCTGCTTTAAATCAAAGCCTTGGTGGTTGCACATGCCACCAATCCACTTGGAGCTTTCCTGGAGTTACTGGAGAGAAGTCTGATGCTCTGCTGGCCACTACTTAGCATTCCACTTCTCACTGCCACAAAAACAAGCACAAAATTTGCTTCAAAGTTAAAAGCACAAAAAGTACATTAAAAAAAAAAAAATAAAACAGTAACATTAATTATGTTCTATTTCTCAATAAAAACAACACTATAAATTATAAATTAACATCATACAAACCCAGACAAAATATAAACAGTGATACTTCAAAACACACTTGAAATAAAGTCAAAAGTATTTCTAGGGTATTCAGTGCACACTGGCAGTTTAGAATTATAAAAATTTCTGAAAAAAATTATCTTTGAATAGGTTACTTTAAGTGTAGATTGTTACATGCTATTTCAGTGGAAAATTATTATTAGAATTCATATACAATTTGAGTAGAACATATCAAGGTTGAATTTAAATGAAGAATTTTGGATAAAATAACCATGTAATCCATTCCACTGGCAGTCATATACAATATGGATTTGCTTTATAATCCATCAGACTTAACCATACTGCATTCCCTTTCTTCATTCTAGCAAAGCAAAACTAACACTCTGAACTAGAGTAGAAATTGATTTTGAGTGGCACCATTGCAGGAAATGCATCATCTGTGGTGATTCATGGTGCAAACTGTAGCTACCTGTGAAATCCACAGTTCTCTGCTGGGGATACCTTAGCAATGATATGCCTTGACCCTTAGCAGACCTTTACCATCAATATTGCACCATTGTACAGATGCAAAGGCACTGCCTGATGACTTTCAACATAATATGTATGTGAAAAGTTGATCAGTTTAATTACTATTGTTTTGGAGTTTTTTGCATTGTCCACTGGGCCCCTTTTCACTGCTTCAAAATTCAGGGCATTGAAGTTACAAAGATAAAATTATACATTTAAATCGTTACAAAATGAATGCCAATTAGCTTTTTAAAGTTACAAACGAACCACTGGGGGAAAAATAAAGAAAAATGTACACAACATACATGCGTATCAAATTACTTACAAGTAATCGTGTGATTGCTATAAAGCTAACAATTTTCAACAACAATAATTACCAAGTGCATCCTGGTTATTTGAAACAGTTATGGTTGCCACAGTAGCAATTGCAGGGAAAAGCCTTTGCACTTAGTAAGAATTCCTCACTAAATTGTAGACAAAAACATAGCTTCTCTGCTACTGGAGTGAGACATTTTAATCTACATTTAACACAATGAATAAAAATTGAAATTCTAGAAGTGTCCTTAAGTACTTTTCATTAGCAGCAAAAAATGTATTTAATTTACTTAAACCTGTTACAGAGTAAAATGACTGTGTATATAAAATGTATAGAGATGTACACGATTCATTTTATGTACATAGATCTATATAATGTGTGGCTCCAGACATATAAAATGAAGACAGAAATAGCAGTAAAACCAGCTGGTTTTAAAATAACACTGTTTTCAGAAGCTGTGCCAGTTGCAAATAGTGACTATTAATGCGTCAAATCAGCATTAGAATTTGCTACTATCCAAACGTAAGAAGTGAAGTTTCTTCCAAATATTAAAACCATGCTGATGGTATTTAATCTGTTTCTAATTCTGGCACAGTGAATCGACATGTATTTTCTGTCTGGTCATATTACAAAGCTTTTTTTCTTTACACAGAAGGCATACATGAATATAAATAAGGCTACCAAACCATCATTCCAGAAAACCTGATGATGCAACAGCTTCAAAAAAAATTTCTAAAAATAGAAAATATGTACTATTAAGAATTGTGCTTTTTTTCTAATGTCTAAACCTAGAAGCATTTTTCACAATGCTTCTTGTAAAGTGCTTATGCTGTAAACAAATCTAAAGAGTAACATCTGGAAATGATACTTGCAGCTGTTCCACATTGGTATGCAATACAATGGGCAAAGCTTGACCCTTTGGTAATCAGCCTCTGCTGAAGTACAGAAAGGTTGATTTAATTAGGAACAATTCCATATCCTCTGTTTAGAACCACACATTCTCTTCTTTTGCTGAATAGTTCTTTGTTCCCTTCAGGACAGTAGAGATACCTGGAGGGAAAAAATTGGTAGGTAGTTGGAAGAATTTCCCACTATTCACACTCACCAGGCATGGGATCAATCTTTGTGCTACCAGCAGAAAGCTGATGTATGAGCATGATGGAGAAGCCAAGGAACCTCAAAAGTCTATCAAACGAAATGGTTTTAGTTCATAGTTTACAACAGTTTGATGCAGAAATCTCTGGGTGAAACTCTATCATTTATGCTACACACTGGGAATTACTTTGTCTAATGATCCTCTGACTCAAAATTTATGGACTAGTCTCCACAGCACACAAATAGAATTAGAACAGCATGGTGCAAAGGTCCCCCACAGATAATCAATGAAGCCTGAATGTAACATAATGTATTTATGGGACAGCTTTAACTTATGTTGCTGATGTAACATATCCAGAAACTTCAGCACTATGGAGAACAAGTGGAAAGCAAGTCTTTAACATCACTTCTTTCTCCTTTTCTAATTTCTCTTTAGCTTGCTACATGGAAAATTAGCACAGAAAGTGATGGAGCTGCATCAGTCAGCTTTATATTGGTGAAACTTGTCTCATAATCAAGATGCATTATATTGTTACAATTATTCTATGAAAATATGATGTAAAGATTTCTCATAATCAATGCTGTGAAAAAGGAAAACTGGTTGTTTTGGTTTAGTCAAAAACTCTATCAGTCTCCGACACAAGTGTAAGACCTCTTCTGAAATTTTCCCAGACTACTTGTATACAATTTGTATAACTCAGATACATAAAGGCCTTGCAAACGTTCCTCTGCTCATGTGATCCCTTGGGAAGCAGTGTTATTTTGATTACTGGAGTACTGAAGGATATCAAAGTATTCCAGGAATGAGGAAAGGAAAAATATGAAAAATAGTTTATAGCTTTGCACGCACACTTCAACAAAGGTAGATAGAATTCACTAAGCTGAAAGATTGTTATTAAAGTTGTAAAGTCAAGCGCACTTAAGGAAAAACAAAACACGTGGAGTAAAGGCTGACAGCAAACTTCCACTTAGCCTGCTATGTGGATAACATAGTCCTTGATGAGGCACCATATCTGTGCAAAAATTAGAATCACAGAATGGTTGTGACTCAAAAAGGCCTTTAAAGATCATGTAGGCCAATGCTCTTGCCATGGGCAGGAAAGACTATCATTAGAATCTCAAAACTCCATCCAACCTGAACTTGAACACTTCCAGGGATAGGGCATCCACAACTTCTCTGTTCCAGTGTCTCGCCATTGTCATCACAGACAATTTCTTCCTTACGTCCAATCTAAATCTACAGCTTTAAGTTTAAAACTGTTGCCCCTTATTGATTGCTACAGGCCCTGGTAAAAAAAAAAAAAAAAAACAAAAACAACAACAATTCTCTTCTAAGGCCCTTTTAATTATTGAAATGCTGTAATAATTTCTCCCTGGATTCCCTTTTGTCTGAGCTTTTGAGCCTGATTCCTGTTTTATGTGTCTACCATCTGCCCCAGCTGCAAACCCATCTCTCTTCTCTTAGTCAGTCCCAGCTACAGGTGGTTCTTCCTTCTGCCCATACCAATCTCCTTCTCAAAATTCCTGCATTCCATCTCCTGTTGTTCTTGGCTCTGCACTAGATGTATTCTCATTTCCTACCTTCTATCTCATCAGTTTTTCCTTATCAGTTCTTTGCCTAGGCATTACCTTACGATGATGAGACAACCTCACTTTCTGTTCTGATATCTAGACTTGACATGACACTATTTCAGATACTTCAGTACTCTATAAAGGCTACTGTTAAGCATACACCTACTACTGTGGGTTTTTTTGAAATTATGACACTGGCACAGATTTATTAAGTGAAGGATGAAATTCATACCTGTGAGCAAAAACAAAAACAAACAAAAAAGTACTTTTCTGGCTAATCCTTGCTGTAGCACACAAGTTAATCAAGAAAACAAGACTAGAATGTTTTTAACAAAAAAGTACTTTTCTGGCTAATCCATGCTGTAGCACACAAGTTAATCAAGAAAACAACGCTAGAATGTTTTTAACATGGGCAAGCAAGGTAGGGCAAATGCCTTCATTTATTGCTGTAAAGGCGAAAATGTTTCAGATCCTTCCACAGAACAGATTTCTAGAACTGTAGGACTCCATGAAAACATGGAAAGCTCAGAAGATTGAGAGGGTTTACAGATACAATGTCACAGTAAGAAAAACTGTTATTCCTTCTTTTTATATCATTTTCCCATGATTTGTCTTAGTAAAAGCTTTCAAATTAACTTTCAAAACTGGAGTTGATACTATGACAGGACCTAAAAACTATCTTTATGCAGTACCATGTCAGAAACATGAATATTTGACCTTCCCTTACCAGTAAATAGATGTTCTGCTAGTAAAAAGGCAGTACTCAAAAACAAGACACAACTACAGTACTTAGAGGAACATTGTGTCTGTTAGTACTATACTTACATCCTGGAATAGCTTTTGTTCTGTCTTGCAGCCTTATATCAAAACACCCACCTATGTAACTCTGCAATTCCTCCTCTACCCATAGTCATTAAGGAGATGTTGAAACAGGTAAAAAATAATTTATCTTTGTATGGCCCTGATTTCTGAACACTGAGGTCAATTTCATCTTCCATTTCTTCCCAAACTTTCAGATTGTCTTTTATTTAGTCTAAGAGTTCCCAAAATGCCTTTAAAAATCATCTTGCTATGACATGGAAGGATATTACATTCTTAGCAGCTAAACTGGCCAGCTGGACCAAACCATTAAAGCCTATAAAACCAAGCAAACCAAACCAAACCAACAACAACAAAAAAAACCCTACACTGCCCCAAAAAACACAAACCGACCAAAAAAAGAACAAACCCAAAAACCTTCCCCTTTACTTCAACTGAAAGTGTTCAGTTCACAGTAGCTGTATAAGAATGCTTACACAAGAATGATTTTAGACTATACTGAGCTTTCTGAACCAGCTTAAGTAGGGAGGTGCCTCCTTATTTTATGTTCTTTGAGTTTATTTATGCTCTATGCACAATTTCCACCATGCAGACATCTCTGATGCACAATAGTTGTTCTTAAATCTTTTCATTAAACTGGTAGAAAGACCTGCTTCAGAACTGTGAGAGCAAGCCCATTTTATCTCGGCCAAACAAGTCTGTGATGGCAGATGCTCCCACTCAAAGGTGGAGAGCTCATAGAAGAATGTCTGAGAACTCAGGGCATGTGATCTCTGCAAGGGACCAGAGCCATCTGCCTGCTGTTGAAAACAGTCATTCCCACAGTCCAAATGCTGAGAGACAGCTTCATAAACATGCAATTTTCTACAAGCACTGTGGACTTCAGGCATTCCTAGTGCCAGGAGACCGCTTAATTTTGTCTATACATCCCTGAACTGTATCAATGAATTGGTACCTACCAGTCAGCCTAAATTCAGGCCAGATGCTCTTTCATTTTTTACAACAAGAGGTGAAATGCACCTTTCCACAGATCTCATTGCTTAAGATAATCCTTAGTTTGAGTGAGGGAAGAGGTTTGCATCAATGACAATCCTACCACGTGATCAGATTATTCTGGTACTTGCACCAGATGGATTACTTTCTCTGTTCTACACCACACAATGTCATGAATAACAGCCAGGTTATCTATCTTTTATACCTAGCACTATGAATACGAGCCAAGTCTAGCAGTCTTGATGCTGACTAGTTGCTAAAAAGCAAGAAACAGTTTCTTCCACAGCCCTTTTCATTCTGACTCACAGGAAAAACAAGACTCAAATAAATTTAAAAAAAAAATTAAAACACTGACTTACTAACCAAAGTGGGAAAAATGTCTTGTTATGGCACTGCAATACCAGGAAAAAAAATTTAAATACTCTTTGTTATTAGCATACTGGTTACCCATGAAATAACCAGAACATTTCTGCATTTCTCTAAAAATAGAGTTAGCAATACATTTTTCACACCTGATCATTTGATTTTGACATGAGGAGTTGTAATACCCTAGAATCCAAAGCATACATTTTTCCTAGTTTATAAGTCATCATTTCTGCAAATTTCTACCATTACTATGAAGCCTGGACATATATCTTCTGAATGCAGCCTATATCTGTGCAGCTGGAACAATTTGGCTAAAATTATCTCTCCAGCAAGTGTGAAAAGGCATACTGTGACAATCACCATGTGCAGCAGTGAACCCTGTCCTGCAAGTGTCTTTTAATCCATTTCATGGCCAAATTTTTGCCATTGGAACTCTCTGTATTCCTCAATGTGACAAATATTAGTCACTGTCTAACCCCAGGAGTTGGATGAAATTAAAGCTAGGATCAATTGCTACACCTGGTTTTCATGTTGCTTTCAATTTCTGTAGGATCTGTGGCTTAGGAAAGGTAGGCCAATACTGCCTCTTAGTGGAACAACAGCTGACTCAAAGGTGAAGTGAATGCTGGTCTGCGGAAATGGGACTGGAAACTTCCAGTGCCACGCAGACCCTCAGCTGGCAGCCATCAGAACTGCAGGGGGCTAAATGAAACTCTTGCAGCCATGAATGCTTAGCAGTAATGATGAGAGTAATATAACAATAATAATAATAATAATAATAATAATAATAATAATAATAATAATAGTAGTAGTAGTAGTAGTAGTAAAAAGTACTTCTGTGCTTTGGCAAACTTTTTTACCTCCTTGGAGAGAAGGACAATTCAGCAGAATGCTGGTATGACCTGCTGGCCAAAACAACCTCTTTTATGTGTGAGAACTAGGAACCTACATGGAGAACTATTTGGAAGAAGAAAACAATTAACAGATACCTGGCAGCATTAATGGAAATGGTTCCAGGCGAGAATAAAAAGGACCAGAATGTCTTAAATCACCTAAGTATCACCAAGTGCTTTAGATTCCAGGAGTGTTGGAGCTGCGTACTGTCATCTATTCCCTAGCTCGGTATGTTCTAGAACATTAACAAAACATTAACTAAACGAAGTACAAATGGGAATCCGTTAGCCATCTAACAGAATTAAAGTGGTACATTATGTTGAAGAATACTTAATTAACAGGGTAAAAATTTGCAGGCAGCAAAAGCTCCACTACTGCATTTCTATTTTCAAATTATGAACAAATATAAATGAGAGCTGCCTCAAACAGACACAGTTCAGAATTTGCTGTCATTCCTGAGCTATATAATCCTTCTGGGGATAATACCTTGAGATATTCTTTGAGTAGTTAAAAATGTATAGCTATCATTAGAGCCAGACTTGACATGCTCTTCATGAAATAGCTCTTTCTAACAACAAAATTAGTTGCTTCTCTGTTTCTAAAATTTTAATAACAATGGAATAAATTTCACTGAAGAAAATTAAGAAATTATGTGACAACATATCAATATGCATTTGATTACGAAGCCTGTTTCCTTCTTGTCTTACTTGCACTGCAACCATTTTTCTTCCTACAAAACAAATGTGGAAGCATTCCTCATAAACAGACATGGCCATTTGAGTTTGTATGCTTTTGGCTGGGTTAGAGTTAAATTTCTTCACAGTAATTCGCATGCTGCTATGTTTCAGATTTGTGCTGAAAACGGCCTTGACAACATACCAGTGTGTTAGTTATTGCTGAACCACACTTATACAGTACCAGGGCCACTTTTGCATCCCTCACCACCTCAGCAGTGCTCAGGCTGGGAGTGCAGAAGAAGGTGGGAAGGAGCACAGCCAGAACAGCTGAGCCTAAGTGACCAAAGGGATGTTCCCTTTGACCCTAAGTGACCAAAGAGATGTTCCCTTTAACCCTAACTGACCAAAGGGATGTTCCCTTTAACCCTAACTGACCAAAGGGATGTTCCCCAGATCATGTGGCTTCATGCTCTGCAATAAAAGCTGGAGGAAAGAGGAAGGAAGGGCAGGGTGGTATATTTGGATTTATGGCACTTGTCTTCCTAAGTAATCATGAGACGTGATGGAGTCTTGCTTTTCTGGAAAAGGCTAAAAAACCTGCCTGCTGTTGGGAAGCAGAGAATGAATTCTTCCTTTTGCATTGCTTGCAGATGCAGATTCTGCTTTACCTAGTAAACTATCTTTATCTCAAGGCAAGAGCTTTTTCACTTTTATTCTTCCAATTCTCTCACCTGTCCTACTGCAGGGGAGTGCACGAGTGGTTGTGTGGTGCTGAGGCTGCCCATGGGAGTGAAACCACAACAGAGCTACAGCACTCAGCTGAACACATCTCCTCTCTCTGACCACTGCATTTTTTCTTATAACTGAGTTTGTGCTTGGATTAGGTCTCTTCAAGCAATTTATTAAAAAATAGATTTCTGCATGAATTTGGGTATTACATGTGTACTTTAATATAAAAAAGCAGCATGAAATTTTGAAACTGGTATTCACTGCCTTATTCATAAATAGCCTCACAAACAAGGAGCTTGCCTCTTGTGCAGTATAATATTAAATCAGAAGGTGGAAAAGAGAGAGTGGCACAATGAATGTGAGCAGAATAATTTGGAAACATTACAGGGTCTTTTTATGCATGTTTACCAAATTTCTGTATAAATAAGTGATACAATTGGAGTGCTGAGTAATTTCAGGAGATTAGTGATAAATGGGCACAAGTTGATTATTCAAGATAAAGCTGAGGGTCATTATCCTCAGCTGGTCATTAATCCCCATGAAATGACTGGTATTGAGATAGTAATTACTACTATAATGAAAATAGGGTAAAAAAAGCAGCATGACATTATTCTTATGAAGCTGTCAGTTTCTAAAGAATTCATGTTTCTCTCATCACCCAATCAAGTTGCTTGAATTATTTTTAACTCTTTACACAGTTCATTTGTCCTACTACAATTTTCATGTCATCACCTCACTTAAGGTTTAGTTTCCCATCTTCTTGGTATTTTAGAAGGCCACAGCCAGGGGCAACAGTGATGGGAGAAAAAGACAATGCATAGAAATTCTCCCAAACCAGAAAATAAATGCAACATATTTTCAGAATTTTCTCTATAAAGCGTGTTCCACAGTGAGGTAGAAGACTGCATTACTATGTTATCTAGCTAATTATTCTGCATTTAACCATGCTTTTAGCCATAGCACTCATCCCAATTCTTTGTTCTAAACCAAGATTCACCCTGTAACCTTACAATGTATGTAATGGATAATGTCAATGTCAACTTGGTCAGAAAATGTGAGGAAATTTGGCCTCACATTTAAACATTTTTAAGTTCTCAAATCAAATTTGTGGTATTTTGATGTACCTTTTAAGGACTTTTGAGCCCTTGAAGTTCTTTTCCTTCTCATTTCTACTAGACAAGCTAGAACCATATTATGAGCTGAAGGCAAGGCAATTTGTTTCCTGCTAGAAGCACTGTCATTCTGTTTCCACTGGGAAAGACCCACACATGCTGCATCATTACAACTTAGAAAATTTAAAACCCAGTCTAAACTAAAAACTTTTAACATAACATGAGTAAGTTTAAAAATAGTATTGCCCTATATGTTGCTAAAGCAAGTAAGATACAGATATTCATTACTCTAAGTACCTTTTTCTAAAGCTCCTCTGTGAACATTTTTCTAAGAAGGGGATTGCAGGAAAGCTACAGGATGGCTTGAGGTTCTGCTGGAAAATTTGCAGTTGCTTCTGAAATGTCTCAGTGTATGTAAAAGAGAGGAAGTAGAGCTCAAATCAGCTTTAGCCAAGAATGGCTGATGGGATGTTGCTGTGAGGGCTGCAAACCAATTACTGTGTGATGGAATAAAACCAGATAATGGTGGACACTGATAAGTGACTTGCAGTGCAGCTCAGGAAACCGATTTGTTCTTCTAGCTTGCTCATGGTGTTTGAAGAGTTTGAGGTGAAACCTAATGATTCTGTCTGCTAACCAAATGAATCATTCAATACTGGACAGCTATCAAAACTGGACTCTGGCTTTTTGGACAGAGTGTGAGCAGCAAAAAATAAAAATTGCTCAAGTTCTGAAGGCTCTGAATGGCACTGAGCAGAACACACTTCAGAAAATACAGCAAGTTCTCTGGAAATATAGACATGTTTTTGACAGCCAAGGTGAAAGCCTGGTCTGTCAGTTTTCAGGAGGAAAGAATATAAGTTATTTGGGAGTAGAGGCTTGTCTGGGAAACAATTAACATAATAGTGACAAGGGAACCAAACATAATTATGCATCACAGCAAATAATAGTATTCAAACTGGGTTTGCATGGACAGGTTTTGGTAGTGGAGAGCTACAGGAGCAGCTTCTGTGAGAAGCTGCCAGAAGCTTCCCCAGGTCTGACAGAGCCAATGCCCACTGGCTCCAGCAGTGCTGCTGGCCAAGGCTGAGCCCATCAGAGATGGTGATAATTCCTCTGTGATAACAGATTCAAAAGGAAATAAAGTTATTGTTCAGATTTAGTTGTGCTCAGAGAAGAGAAGGGTGAGAGGAATGTGAGAACAACAACTCTGCAGACACCAAGGTCAGTGGAGAAGGACGGGCAGGAGCTGCTCTACATCAGGGCTGAGATTCCCCTGCAGTCCATGGTAAGACAGCTGTGGAGGTCCATGGGAGGTACATGGAGAAGCCCATGGAGGTCCATGGGAGTGCAGAGATCCCCTGCAGCCCAGGCAGGAGACCCAGACTGGAGAGGTGAATGCCTGAGAGAAGGCTGTGAGCCCATTGAGGCCTGTGCTGTGACAGGCTCCTGGCAGGGATCTGCACACCCATGGAGAGAGAACCCACACTGAAGCGGGTTTCCTGGAAGGACTTGCGATGCTGTGGGGGACTCACACTGGAACAGGCTATTCTTGAAGGACTATGCCCCCTGGAAAAGTGACCCATGTTGGGGCAGTTCATGAAGAACTCATGGGAAGCACTTAGGCTGGAGGAGTTTGTGGAGAACTGTCTCCTGTGGGAGCAAGCCCACAGTGGAGAAGGGGAAGGACTCCTCTCCTTGGAACAACCTGTGATGAACAGACTGTAACCCCCATTCCCTGTCTCTCTGCACCCCTTTTGGGGAGCAGGTAAAGCCAGGAAGGAGAGAGGGGAGTGGGGAGATTTTTAAGATTTGTTTTGCTTCTCATTACCCTGCTCTGATTCTGATTGGTAATAAATTCAGCTAATATCCCCAAGTCGAGTCTGTTCTGCCTGTGACAGGAATTGGTGAGTGATGTCTCTCCCTGTCCTTATCTCAATTCATGAACCTTCTGTTATATTTTCTCTCCCCCAACCAGTTGTGGAGAGGAGTGACAGAGCAGCTGTGGTGGGTACCTGGCATTCAGCCACGGTCAATCTACCACAAAAAACATACTGAACAAACAAGTTGCTGGTGACAGACCAACAACAGGGTTGCAGTACAACTGTCTTGTACCTGCCAGCTAAAGCCAGGACATGCTGTAGTGACACACATGCAATGGAGTCAGGCAAAGTCTGCAATAGCAGTTTTGTGCATGCCATTAACAAATCTAAGCAATTAAAAAACCCCAACAAAATCTAGACAACATACATCTTCACCTCTAAGGAGATTCACACCTGTGAGATTTCACTGCATTCCTCCAAAATTCACTCCAAAATCAATTTTGTCTTTGCTACAAAACCCACGAAGAAAACACAGATCAGCACTGACTGTGGGTAACACACTCGAAGTGCTGCTAAAGAAATTGTGTGGTTCAGGGAAAACAAAATGTGCTTTCCAATTTTGCTGTGCTCCTGTGAAAATCAAAGACATAGCACATCAACCAATGTGATTAAGGATGAATATCCCTGGCCTTCTCCAGAGCTTACATATGTGTTGAAATGTACTGCTCACTCTTTCACCCATTTCCTGCTGCAGGATCAAGAATAATTCCTTATACTATACTGTCATCCCATGTAGCTATGAAGGACAACTTTTTATGCCTCCCTTAAAATAACATTTTTAAAGATTTAGAATCTTAAGTTAGTTTTCTGCAGAACAGCTACCCTCTAAGGAATACCAGCAGAGCAGAGAAAAAGTTCTGAATAAATCAGGAAAAAAAGACAGTTAATTATTTCACCACTGTTAATCCCATGTGCATTTCTGTGGCACTCATATGTTGAAAGTATCACCATAAGTGCCTGCAACCTTGAAGTGTGCTCTACATTTCAGCAGTTACATTCACAGTAATAGGACACAAGGGAATGAAATGAAGTTGTGCTAAGGGAAGTTCAGACTGGCCATGAGGAAAAGGTTCCTCACTGGAACTGTCTCCCCAGGCAAGTGATCACAGCACCAAGCCTGTTCGAGTTCAAGGAGTATCTGGATGAAGCTCTTGGTCATATGGCTTAGTGTCAGAAAGTCCTGTGAGGAGCAGGGAGTTGGACTCAATCCTTACATGTCCATTCAAAATGAGACACATTATCATTCTGATTTCCTTTAATAGACACCTTATCTCTCTAGTAGTTCTTGTTAAAAAAAAATACTGAAGTCCATATTCAGCATATTCACCACCTTTGTTACAGTTAATTAGACTTTTTACTAGTCTGTGAGATAAATGCCTATAAAACTACAACACATTTGTATATTTATAACAGGACTTGGCAGACCTTGATGTCTTTTTCTACTCTTTTTTTTTTCCATAAGTTGTGCAATGCTTTTTCTAAGCATCAAATTCTGGGAGATTTTCATGAGGACAAAAATTTTAAAATACTTGAAAACATTCATGAAGAAGTTTGTTAGACATCATGGGTGAAAAAATAATCTGTAAACATAATTCAAGCACACCCTGAAGGTTTAAAGATTGAACTGTTATTTTATTTTGGGAGTGTTGAATCATGATTTTCAATACTTTGAGCTGGGAGCTGAAATATCAGTTTAATGAGTAGCCTATAGACTACCATCAGAAATTTTTTGAGTTTGAATCATACCAAAAACCTTGCAAAGATAAAAAATAACTGAAAAGTACTGCTGAGGCACCAGGAACCATTCTTAAAATTTCTTAATACTTACAATAGGCAGGGCAAGGGGCTGGGAGGGTTTACGTTTGTTTATTTGTTTGTTTTAGAAAACCTAACTGCAGTGTCTCAGACTTTAAAAAGGTGATTAATGTAAAGACAAGAAAGACTTACTTAATTGAAGCAGTTAATGTTTCTTTTGCAGTAAAGAATATTTGAGATGAGAAATAATAGGATATCAGGTGAAAAACATGAAAAATTATATAGTTAATTTTCTCTCTTGTGTCAAAATTTTGTTGCAGGAAAAGATATACCATCTTGAGAACAAAGTATTTGCCTAGTTTCAAAGACCACCACATTTGTTTTCATCCCCTGCACTTTCGTGCTAGTAAACACTTATACTGGCTTTTGCACTGTACTCTAATATTTTGCTAAAGATATCAGCTTTGTTCTTTAAATCCTGTAATGGCAGTGCGTTAAAATAAAATATTCTTCTATGTAATTAACCTTTTGTTTAAATGTGAGTTTATGTGGGAAAAAATGTGAGGAAATTGCTGCCACACTTGTACGACTCTTTCACCTGAATGAAGAAAACAGATGTGGTCAAAAAAAGCTGCTTATATTAGCTAACGTATTCCAAACACATTTCTTCCAGTCCATGCATCCATGTATTATAATAAACCACATACTGCACCAAGTTTAAAGTGAATTGCAGTCACATAAACAGGAAGATGATACATTTGGGTTTAGCACTTCATAATTAACCTTTTCTTTTTAAATTGACTAGACTGACCCGTAAGAAGCGAAACTGTAATAACCACTTTCCTCTAGAACCTCTTCAATTAGAGTGTACAACACAAAAGAACTTAATTTCAATGAATTATACTCATTAAGAGTAATAAATGAATACATATAGGTAAATATACAGCTTACCTGCAACTGCTCATATGTCATCCCTTCTGCCATGCCAGAAGTGTCAAGAATGCCTTCAAGTAAAAGGCAAGTAATGTTATACTACTGAATTTGGAATCTGTGCTCCCTTATCAGTTTCTTAGCAATTCCACTTCAAACACAATGACAAGCCAGAAGCTTCATGATCAGTAACTCTCACTGAGCATAATGACCCCCTGAAAAGGTGGGGTCATTTTATGGCATGATATGAACATTTGGTGCACATGCACTATGGAAATATTCTAATCAATGAAAAATAATTTAAAGACTTAATGTAACAGAACTCAGAAATGCAACTTTCATATTTTTTCCCACTTACAGAGGAAATTTACAGTGGAAAGGGCACACAGCCAGCAGCAATTTGTGAGGACAAAAGTACTGTCTGCAGGTTAAGAGATTCAAAAATTACAGATAATGAGCATATCAACAAATTGCATTATCGTCTCCAGGAACAAAATAATGCTCATATTTAAAGAGATTGTTAGGAACTAATTTCCTACTCCAATGTCACCCTTGACACCTAGTATTAATTCTGGTTTTTGCAAAGGGCTGTGGAACAGATACACTATTTTCAACACAAAGACCATCAAAATTAAAGTTTTTCACTCTTCTTTCTGGTGCCACAGATTTTAATGTTACTGTATTTGCTAGTCCATGGATTGCAACAGTTTTTTCTGTATTTAAAAGAATGTAATTGGGACAATTACCAAAATACAGGCAGCACATTTCCCTTATGTCTACTGCACAAAAAAACCACATGATGTAAAACGTCTCTGAACCAGGAATTGTAGTTCCCCACCCTGGGTGACACCACAGCAGGCAGGTTTGATTTTACATGGTGTGTATGATTTGTCTAGCTGAGTATCACTAGTCAAAGTAGAATTGACACATATATAGATATATTTTCTAAAGTATATATACATATATATACATATATATATACACACACACATATATATATATGCATATATATATATATATGCATGTGTGCATTTTTCCCTCCTCAAGTTCGTATGGTTTGATCTATGTAATTAAATCAACCAATTACAACTGTTTCAAACATGACAAAAGAACAACATAAGGGTTTAAACATAGTTGATTTAAAAGTCATACACAAGGACAGGTAAGTCCTTAATATGATATTTTCAGTTACAAACATTTCTATTAACTTTCATGGATGAATCATGAACTATTTGTATCTGTGATATTTCTTTATAATTTCAAAGTGTACTCTCTTCAATCAGTAGAAAGTTCCAGCAGTGCTGAACTGTGTATCTTACCAGGAATTGAAGAAAACAAAACCCAACCAACCAAGAACTCCAAACCAAAAACCAATAACCCCCCCTAGAAAATCAGTATGGTCAACATAACTTTATTATCTTTAAAGGCTGATCTTAGAGTAGCAAGTCCTTCTGCTTTGATACCATACATTTTATTAGAAAAATATACATTGATACTATACCTTTTATTAGAAAAATATATGCCACTACCAAAGATTATGATGCTTCACTTACCTTTTCTATCATCTGGCAGCAGCATATTTCCACCTGAAGAAAGATGAACCCCATGCCAATCTGTTGTGAAGATATTGGGTTCAATCAATTCAGCAGCATCTAGGGAAAAAGAAAAGAGACCAAACAAATAAAGACACCTGAAAAGTTCCTCCTTCTCATTTGCCAAAACTTCAGACTTCTGGGAGGCAGTTTACACTTATGTTTCCCAGTGCAATCAGAAGTCAAAAGAAATTTCAGTACTTTTGAGATTAATGAAAAAGTGGTGAACATGATTACGAACATTCTACCTTTTTCTCTCCAGAAACACTGAACATTGCAAGCTGCACTTAGTATAAAACACTGGATTTTTCAGATTATCTGAAAAAATGTCACAAACTATACATCTGTGTGAAGATAAAAAGGAAAGTGTGTTCTCTTGAACCTATGAGAGAAGCAGCTTAGGACTCTGGTTTTTAAAATTGTGGCTTCAAGCGAAATTGTTAGCTGATATTCAAGTGGCATAATTCCCATTAGAGGAATTCCAGCACTTTTGAAATCTGAAAGTCAGTTCAGCTACTTGATTATATGAGCAATGATACTGACATTAAACTTAAAAGCATCTAGTTTTGAAAATATCTACAGGTAACAAGGTAACAACTCTAACAGGACCACTTTTGTGTATGGGAGAGAAATCTCAGTTATGCATTTCTGCAACATGATAACTTTTACAGTTACAGAAACAGAAGAATCTCTGTTGTTGGAAGACCTTTACCCCACCACAGATTTATGGAGGAATCTTTTTGTCTGTAATTCTTATTAGGTTTTCTAACTTGATGTAGTTAAAACCCCATTATTTTAAAATTTTATTTCCAGAAATTGTAAAACCTCATAACAACATTTGCTGTAAGAGTTCAACATCATTCCTTTCTCTATTTAGGTTCTTCCCATTACCTCCAAATGATCTTTCCTTCAAGGTAGAATGCCCAGAATTGTATTCAATGTTTCAAGCATTTTCAATTTACTACCATTTACTTTCTAAATAAAGTATTTATTCCCTTTTCTACAGGTTAAAGTCCAATAGTTTTGAAGCTAACACAATTTTACAGTTGATAACATTTACAAATAATTTTCTTTATTTCTGAACACCTGAAAATTAAGTTAATTTTATAATAAACACTTCCTTTTTCTTACCATATTTTTGGGCATTTGTTTCTGAAAACATCAACTCAATACACAATGAGCAGGTATTTCTTTGATTTAATGTTATGGCTGAAATTCTGGAATATTTAATACAAATTACAACTTAACAGGACAGCATGAAACTGATAGCTCAGAAAGAAGCATCCTTAGAAGCATCTAATGTACTACCAATGTGCCACCTTCCAGGAAGTTTTAGCACCTCAGGTTAATTATTACAAAAGCAAAGGAAGGATCCAGAATTTGGGATGAGTCTGTTTCACAGCAAACAATTACACAGAAGATTCCATAATTTAGTGGAAGTAGGTGATAATCAAATTAAGTTACAGAGGGAGAACTATGTGAATGATAATAAGTCACCTTAGTCATCAAATTTTAGGTACAATAATAAAACTAATAACTACTTTATCATCAAGTCATAAATGAAACATCTTAGCTTCAGTATCCCACAGTACACAGATGCCAAGGAAGTAAAGTTCAAATCCTTTGCTGATTGCAGTCCTCTCAGGAGATTGTGAAGGAACATTTAGAAATTCTGATATTAGTAATTAGATCTTTCTCTGTTGGAAAGCATCCAGCATGTCACTGGAAAACAAGCAAGAATGCTTTTTCATTCTTACAAATCTGCAGTACTTTTAAATTGATGACACTAAAATGTTGCTGACACACTGTGCAACAGCAGGACAAGGTATGTTATATTTAAGGTACTCTGGGACACTGTTCTCTTAAGATTAATGGTTTAAGTAGGAATACAGTCCAAAATAAGAAAAATATTAAGGAACTATTAACAAATCAAATCAAGCGGAGCTTGTATAACTTAAGAGCTTATATAATCTCTAGTTATGTTACCCTTCCTCTTGACTTTTTGAGCTCTGATGAGATGAAATCTGGGTTTGTGTCTTAGGAGTTAGCAGGTCCTTACCATTTACAGAAAGAGTTCTAATGACAAGATACAAACCTGAAACCATCCTGCAAAAATTTCTTACTTAAGGAGACTCCATATTTTCCAAATATAGGATAGCTGGAGAATATTTAAAATATTTCCTTTTGAAAATGGATTCTTACACTTACATTTTTCTGATACTGATATCAATAGCACAACTGAATGGAAAGAGAGACAAACTTGAACAAAAGTAGTAAATGGTGTACCACACCTTTTTGATTTCTGATTCCAGTTTACAAGGGTTGCTCTTCTGACTGCAAAGGGACTTCTTGAATCTCTCAACGATTCTCCTTTCCAAGTTGCATTGCAAAGCAGGAGGAAGCTACGTGAGACAAAGAAATGCACTTTCACCATTCAGTTACACCTGCCATGAAAAGGACCCATTCAGAAGTGCCATTACGGAGAAACATAGCTACCCTAAAAAACATGGATATCTAATGACATGGTGATAAACAACAGTGTAAGACTTGATTTAGTGACATATTAGAATAAGGCTCCTTTGTTTGCCCATTCTGTTAGGCTTAGCTTACCATGAACTCAGTTCCTCTAGTCTTGAAGGTAACCATCTTTATTAGCCTAACACTGGTAATACCAGATTTGCCTCCCTGATCAAAGTGCCAGTGTTTGGGACATTTTTGTACAGATGAAGCACATAGAACATTGCCTTAGATTTCATGTTGGCTATAATGAATCTCTTCATCTGAAATTAATGAAGA
The DNA here is from genome assembly GCF_028551555.1 of Melozone crissalis. NCBI lineage: Eukaryota > Metazoa > Chordata > Aves > Passeriformes > Passerellidae > Melozone > Melozone crissalis. The sequence continues at coordinate 40,202,285 of NW_026535794.1, forward strand.
AATTTAGACCTTCCTTGAATGTGCATAGAACGGCTTCAATGGCCTCTTTTAATGTCCTCAAGGGTCTTCATACAATTCAGAACATCCCTTTTGCTCTAAGCTTCCTGAGGGGGGTAATTTACCTTTCACTTGTTTATGAAGCATAACTAGTTTTATATACTTTTTCTTCCTGTATCCTTTTGGTTGAAAAAGAACACATCTTTCACTTATATTTAGAAAAACAACAAAAACCCAAACAAAACCCCCACAAATAATGCACTTAAAGTCTTCAATAAAGACTTTAAAATATTTTTTCCTTTAAAATAATTTTTATGTTCCAACAGCAAATGTACAGTTTCAGCATTGGTAACTGCAATGACATCAACCCAGTCTGACAACAATTCTATGGTATGTTACTACCCTTTTGAATTTATCTTCTCTGTTGCTTCTGCATAGTTGAAAAACTATGATTTTCTCCCATTTCGTACACACTTTATAATAATTTCATTGATGTGAATTCATGAAGTACCACTCAACTGAATTCAGGAAGCTTTTTGACTACTTAGGGAGGGGTTGACCCCTAATGATTCACATTCAAACCCTGCCATAGGAGACATCATAGAGACATTTATCCCACTGGAACAAATTACTGCTCTTAGACAGCAATAAATCCAGAATGGTTTTATTGGCCTCACAGGAGTCCTGATTTGCTCTAACAAACCAGGGATCAATGTCACATGCTAAGCACAAAAGACTTCTCCAGACAGCTGTTGGCATGCAGAGATTTTTTTTTTTCTCACAGACAGATACTACTCTTTTCTCATAGAGATAAGGCCTTATACATTTGCTTTAAGTCAGAAGTTGAATGTTCCTTAGCCTATGAGAGAGTAAAAAAATGATGCCCTAGGAAAGGCTGACAACATATTCTATGGATTACATACCACTGCAGTGTGTAGTTAATGTACCATGGGGATACTGGGATTTTCTTTACCATTTCTGCTTCAGAATAAGTCCAGTGCTTGAGAAACTTGGAGTTGCCTCAGGCACTAGTGTTCAATTTTAGCTTTTGTTTTAATCAAATCAGTTGTCAGATCAGTAAAAAAAAAAAAAAAAAAAAAAAATAGAGCCAAGGATTTACATAATGCTTTTTAAAAAGCTTTCTCTTACATTGTTTTCCAGAGATCACTCTGATTCTTGTTCCCATGGAAACAGGGAAGGCTGCTGGCAGCCAAGAACTAACAGGCAAGAACTCCTCCTTGCAAACTTCAGTTTAGAACTGTCAACTGGAATATGTAACAGTTTGAGAAAACAGCTGTGTATTATAAAAAATACTCGACCTCAGATTTGTAAAAACATAAACAAGTGCAAGGGAGGCATGTGGAACATAGTAAACAAGTACAGGTATGGATTTTGGTTTCTCTGAAATCAGAGAAAAGCTGGTGCTACTGCTTCAGTGGTCAATTCTGAGCCAGTTTTTGAGCTGCTGTTAGTTCTCAGTTCTTGAGTATCCACATTACAATAACTCATACTAATTAGTAAGCCACTTGAGAAAACCTCCTTCAACAGAAAGGATAGGATAGAACTAATGAGCACCTTGGACATGCTCCTAAAATACCATGTAAAAACTGAACTGCCTCATTTCTCCTGATAGGAGAAGGATATAATTTCCAATTGTCTTAAATAATGTTTGTTTCTTTTGTCTCTGATAATTTAGTTCTTGTATTACCTGTTTTGATAAGCTTGACAATTAAAAGGAAAGAAAAAAGAAAACAAAAGGGAGACATGTAAAGCACACCCAAGTTCAGTTAAATTATTCTGTTCTAAACAAAACCAAACAAATTTGGTTGATAAATCTCAAAAGCCCTGAGGTGATAAACATCATGTCCCAAATGTAAACTTCATTTTGAAAAATAAAAATCTGTTTCTCTAATAATAGCAAATGTTTCAAATAGCTGCATGGTAGCCATCCTTCCGCAGAATAAAAAGGTTCCAATCACATTTTTATGTGAGAATTCAAGGCAGATTTTGTATCAGCTCTGCTCCATTTTTGTTTTGGAATCAAAATGAAATAACTTCAACTCTCAGTATGAAGTTGGACTTAATTTTAAAATAAGTCTTAAATTTGAAAAATATCCGACATTTCAAAAAGTTAACATGTTCAGGATTTCATCTATTGCACTAAAACTCCCAAGAGAGCATTGCTATGTACTGATAATTAAAATACAACTTAAAATTATCAAAACTATTACCACAGAAGAAAGCATTTCATTAACTCTCCATGTCAGTATATGATATTGTCACCTTAAGTAGTCATATTGCTGGTATGACAGAATGTTGTAAAAATACTTTACTGTACAATCCATTTTTCTGAGGTGAGCTACAGCTTTTTTTTTATATGACTCAATTATTGCCATCCTCCACATACTAATATTCAAAGTTAGTCTTTATTTTAATGATATATTTTTAAAGCATCCTGCCATCTGCAAAAATGTCAAGTTCTGTTGTTTTTAAAGAACAGTAACTAAATTAGCAGCACTTTGCAGTAACATCATTTTGACAACAGCAAATGACTAAAAAGTACAGAATGTCAAAAGCAACAGTAATGCATACTTTAGTGCTGAAGATAATTTTGTGCAGCTGAACAAGAATCTGCTGAACAGGGTCACTGATCCGATGCACCTTTCCTTGTGATACAGCAATTCTTGCCAATGCTGTAGATGGCAAGAGAAAAATCAGGAGGGAAGCTCATTTTGTTGCCTTAGCACATTAATAGCATAGAATGTTTAAAACTCGCAGCTGTAAATACCAAGTTGAAATGTTTGACTTGTTTTTCCAATAATTCTGGGAACAAAAAAAGGATAATCTAAAATGTTAAAAATTTAGACAATATAAGTGACAATGTGTTTCAAAAGAAAATCCCTTTCTCTGAATCACTAAATTACTCCATGACAGAAGCAGTATTAATGTACCTCAACAATTGTTAAAATTTTGTCATACTTATTCAAAAGGATAAATATATGAGAAACATAATTTTCTTAACTGATTTTTTTTACATAGACTAACAAAACATATTTTTTCATATATTTTGATGTTATTGAATTTATTTTCATTCTACCCTAAGCATTATAATAATATGTCTGATGTGGAATATTTCAATGAGGTAAATCTATTGTTTAGGATTTTTAATCTTGTATATTGAAGTCATACACATTGTCAGGCTCGGAGATTAAATAAAAGTTTATCAGCAGGCTTCCACTATAAAACACTTAGTGGATCACAGAAGAACATTAGTTCACAAAATAATCTTTCCACGTTGACCATTAGACCTGGGAGCTAAGCAAAGAGCTTTGGCCAAAGTATTGAACTTCAGCCAGCAGCCCTGTACCTCTCCTAAATACAATTTTCTCTAAACTACACTTCAGAGACTAATTTAGATATTCTAACATTTACTCTCACAGAAACACCCTGAGGATCATCAAGTCTGATGTATAAATTTACAACCACAGAAAATGTTCTTTTTTTTTTTCCCAATGTGATCTTATGTCAAGATTAAAATTCTACTGAGAGGGTGATGAAATCCAAATGCCAACATTAACTAGTCCACAAAAGAACTACTACTACTTTTTTACTGATGAATTTCTGTGCTGGCTACTTCAATAAGAAGAAAGATATTCACAAATATTAATGTCTAAAGACCATCCAGATCTGAACTATGCTCTCACAGAAATAAAGCAATACAGATAAACATCCTTCTCTACCACAGGGAGACACATTTCTAGTAGCCTCAGGAAGACAACATCATTGATATTTATGGGGTTTTTTGTTGCACTGAATTTTGGCAAATGTCTTGAGAAAGCCAAGTGAAGTTCAGTTTGACATATTTTCCCTAGGTCTTCTCTTAATAATCAGTAAGACAATAAAAAGCTTTGCGTTTCCTCTGAGTCATTTAAAGAAGAATGTAAGTGTGTTCTGCTCAAGGTGACAGTGGAAGCCATACTATAATAATCTAAAAATATATGCCACCCAAAGAACAATTCTGATTTAGTTTTTTTTGCCTAATTTTCACCTCTCTACCAACTGTTTCAATACTGTTATGATCAAGGCCCAAAAGAATCCAGTGTGGTCTTGCCATTATTGCCTTAAAATCTTCAGTTATGTTAAGGACACTCATAAAACCTTCACTTCTTTGACATGTTCCCTTTTTCACTGCTCCCTCTTCTGTGGTATTTGTCTCCTCTTTTCCTGTCAATGGCTTGTATTATAAACCAAAAGTAAATAAGTCAGGGCCTTTTCTTTTGTAGGTATTAAATTATTTTTTTCTGAATAGAAATATGTTTAGAATGATAACAGCAAACAGCAAAGACCAAGAAGGATATCATTTAGGTTTCTCTGTTATTCAGCTGAAGTAGCTCTTTCTCTTTTCTAGGATGACAGCAACAATTTGACTTAAAAATCTATGAGTACCAGATTTAATGTTTATTTGTAGTATCTAGGTGCTTCAAAGACTTTAGGAGTTCCCATGAAGTCCACACACTGAACCACTCCAAGTTCCTTGTTTGTTTGTTTTGTTTTTTGGGGTTTTTTTTAATACAGAAGCATTATTTGGAAGATGAGGGTACATGTGTGAATAGGCTGCTGAAGACTTGACGAAAGCTTTTAAGACTTTTATCCAAAAGGAAAACATCACTGACAAAAGATAATGGATTCACTCAATTTACTCACAGAACTGAAAATATCAACAAAGGCTAAAGTATTTTTCTGTAGATCATTATAGCACACAGACATTATGTTTAAACTGAATTGTTATTACAGAGCACCCTTTAGAAAACAGCACTGAAACTACAGAAGGTTGACATCAAATTTGGATTAGTACTGCATAATTAAAATTCTTAATACAGTTTTTACATTAAAAGCTGTAAAATAGAACTTAGTACAGACAACAAGCACTTTTTTGTGAAGATCAATATCCTAACTGATCAAAATAATTTTATTTCAAATATTATTTAACTCAGACAATATGCATTCTGAAATCACATCTTAGCAACTTACAGGGTGTGAAGCTTCTCGGTAAAAGTACTTCAAATGGAAAATTTGTTTCATCAATCATGATGCATAAATACATGATAATTTGCAAGAGCTGTATGAAATATTCATTTTACAGGAGAATTTCCCATTTCATTCTGCAGAAGTTTAGCTGGGATAATGACAAATAATATGAGATCTTACTGATTCACTGTTGGAATTCATACTCTTAAGAAGTACTTTAATGATACTTCAGATAAGATATTTGTATGTAAAATGTAATTATCTCTTTTTCTAACATTTAAAAATACAATTATAAATAAAACCATGATGATTCACATTGTAAAGAGCTACAACTGGTAGACTATGAAACTGCCATCTCATCACGAAGAAACACTTGATTTTCTTAGTGTGGGGCCTTTGGGTGAGTGAAGGTACTCTTAAAAGCAAATCAATAGGCAATAAAGAGGAAGAAATAAAAGAGGAAACATTCAATATGCAATGGGAGAATAATGTAATAATGTTCAAAAACTTGAAAATCATTAGATTTAATGTAAGTTAAAGTTTGAATTTTTTGTGAGCACAAGATTACCTGATCGCAGTCTTTATCCAGAACTGTCAACATAATCTATCATTTTTTAAAAAAAGAAACAAGTTTTAATTGTGTTTGGCATCAATGATTGTACAGAAAATAGCAGTATTCCTTGACTCCTTCTCATGTTTCACCTAAAGGAAATCTGTCCAAATTCACTAGTTTACAACTGTCCATTTCTAAAAACTGGTTTACTCTGCATGCCCAAAATAGAATGACTTCTACTAAATAAAAATTTCTTTCCTTGGTCAGTACTAGTAAAATGGGGAAAAAATTGGTATTCCATCACTAGGAAGGCAATATTTCAATGTCAGAAATACAGGTCTACATGTATCAATGCTATATCCTTCTCTAAACTCTAGACAAATACTTTCCCAGCCTGCAGATCTCACTATCTGAGATAAGCAATAACAAATGGGCACAGATATCAGGGAACTGAAAGAACAAACATGATGTCCTGATGGATGGCAGCCGCAATAGCCCAAATTTTTATCTATTTTTGTAGCAGTAGGGAAAACCACTGTTTCAAGGAGTAGTTACAAATCAAGACAAGGAAATAGTTTTGCAGATGATAATGTGAGGGGCAGAGATTTGTATAGTAATGAGTTTCTACAATGAGAAAGAAAATGCTTTCTTCAACGCTTAAGCATGGGGAGGCTGCAACAGGACTGAAGAACATGTAAGGTTAGGAAGGGATAAATAACAGACTGGATGGGTGTTATGCTAAGCAGCATTCTGAAGGCAAAAATAAAATATTGCACTTGACTCAAACAGGGTCTGTGGAGAAACACAGCAAAAGAATCAATGCAATCATTACAAATACTTACCTAGCTAAGTCAAAGATAAAATGAAAAAAATGTTTGGGAAACAGATGCTGCCAGGAGTGATTTTGAGAGTTTTTTCCCAGATATGGAAGAAAAGCAGAAATGAAGAAACAATTGACAGCATTTCTGCATAAGGGTGGTGCCAAAGTGATCAGAAAAATAATGGTCGGGAATGTGTTTGATATATTACTGATGACACAGAAGAAAAAGGAAGATCTTTAGAAGAAGGATGACATGACTTATTCTGCTTCTGTTTGTTTCCTTTTTGAAGAAATGAGGCCTCCAAAATGCAATAAATGGGTGTTTATGCTTATACAGAAAGTCCAGAGGATTTCAAAGAGACAAGGTACTACTCTAGACTACTACAGCATACTCTAAACTATCAAATACACAAGCACCATTTTCTATGGAAAATCATCTGCTTAAAAATATAAAACCAGAATTTGGCTAATAAACTGATGTCAGTTTAAGTTTCAGTAGCATGGTCCATTGTTAAAACTATTTATCATGTAAAGCTTTTGTGCGCATACACCCTCTAACATATCCTCAAGCAGAACTGGGGTCCTAGGCTGAGGTAAAATAAAGTCAAAGGTAACCAAGGACATGTTTCTTGGTTTCAAGGAACTTGAGGAACTGTTCCACTGTGAAACAACCAGCTGGAACTGATAGCAACAATGATCAATTATATTTAAATCATAAATTACACCTACCTTATCTGAGGCTGTCTTTCAGAAACACTGAAACTTTGTTTAATTATACTTGAAACAAACACATAAATATTATTTTCTGTTTAAAAGAAATGTACAACATGTATGTTAATATCTTCTATTCCCAGACATGTTGTCAAAACAACTTTTAAAAAACAGCATTAAACAAGCTCCAAACCTCCACCTATCAAGTTGCTGTTTGATGTATCAAAAAATTGCTTGCATCATAACAAAAATCTCAGCCTGACAAGTATTTTAATAAATTATATCAGAAAATTGTTACAGAAAGTAACAACACAGGCTGACTAGATGTTCACAGAATATGCATCCGGATTTGCATTAAATTGTTACAGGTACTGCTACCACTATAGCCACAACATTGTCTCTAGTCTGGACATGGAGATAGAATATTTGCCCATGTTCTTAGAGGTTGACCAGATATTTACTGCCACCATTCCATTTGGTGTCTATCTATATGCAATAACACATGCAATACCTTCCTGTTAAAATAATCCTACTGAAGTCAAGGCCTTGAAGACAGCAGTATGACCAGTTATTGGGCCAACATCTAATCAGCAATAAAACTGAATGTAAACATTGAAATCATTTATTGCATACTGCCAAAAAATGTGTAGAAGGAAAGCTAATGTTTGATGACATCTATTATTCATGCACTTGGAAAGCATTGCCTTAAAGCAAATATTAGTCTTAAGCATTTGTCTTAAATCATTCCTGTAAAACCACTCTTTTGATGGTAATTTGGATGGTAATTTGAGACCACCCTGGTATCTCATTTTGGTAGAGTGTATGTTTAATGAAAAGATAATTCTGCTAACTGAAAATCTGAATAGCAAGATTAGAATACTCTTACAATTTTCACATACAATTATTGTATTTTAATACAAGGCCTGCATCTTTGCCTACATGAGATTTTTCTCCCACACTAGTAACATCATAAACATTATCTCTAAACAAGAACAGAGGCATCTAATCACTCAAACAGCAGATAAGAAAAAAAAAAGATTTTATGTCAAACAAACTTGTTTTCCCATTGTTGGTCTTGTTACAGCAGTTATATTAGTTCTTGAGCAACTGCAGAGCAAACATATTTTTGAGTCTTAGATCTTTTCATGTTCAAACATACTTTTGTGTTGTACTCTGAAATATTTTTACTACTTTTCTGAAATCCTCTAAATTTTAAAAAAAATCTGAAGGAGGCTTTCATCTGTCAAACTGAATTCACTTTAAAACCAAAAGAAATTATACATCTTTAGGCCAAATCTGTCTCCCTGAAAAGGAGACACGGAAACAGAGAGAGAATGAAAGAGAAAGAAACAAGAAAGAAACAACATTTTAATCTTTGCTGATACTTTGCTTAGCAAAACAGACACCAAAATTCTGTGTTAGCTAGCACAAAAGACTATTTGATAAGAGCACCTAAATTACATAACAGCAAATAAACTAGGCCCTCATAGAAGCAAAAGTTCTTCAATTAACTTTGTTAATGAGACAGAAAAATAGAAAAAGAGAGTGCCCACAGCCTAGAAAGTGAAGGAAAAGAAAAATGTTATTGTGCCTATTCAAGGAACAGATATTTTACCTGCTTAGGACACAGACAAAATAACATAAATACAAAAGTAGAAACTCTGAGTGAATGTGAGTCATGTTGCTTGGGGTAAGGATTTTGAGTTGCAACCTCAGACTCTCTGTCATAACAAATACCATAATATATTATGTGAATGCATGCAAGAAAATCTGTAACTAAAACCACTTGGCTAGAAAGCTAAGAGTGAACACAGATGTTTGCTAGAATTTTATAAAAAACAACCCCCTTTTCACGTATCCATCTACAAAATTGGGTTTGAAATATTTCACCCTTTGGCTGTTTCAAATAAATGGTCTCTTATCAGTGAAGGGTTCATATCCAAATTTGTTTGATCAGTTTGATGACTCACCACATTTGACTTGCTAATCTGCCATCGTATGAGTGTATTTACAAGTGCATGATATTTCACACCAAAGAGTCTGTATCACCACTGACTGTACACAGCAGAGGTGCAATATTTTCTGATTCATAAGCTAAAGTTAGGAAAATACTTATTAATGCTAAAAAACAAAATGCCAAAGATGGTGAACATCACTAAACAATAGCAAACACCCTTCAGGCCTATATTTATTGCTTTTTATTATGCTAGAGACCCACTGAGCAGCTAGACCTGAGAGAGGAATCTCATTATGTTACTCACTATGAAAACAGGAAAATAATTTACTTAATGACTAAACACAAGGAGACTCAAACATGTAAAAATCATTGTGACAAACACACTCACATGTGTACCCAAGGTACACGTGTATTCAAGGAACACTAATGACTTTATTCATAATCCCTGGTCTTCTGTGTATGAGTTATGCTAATCATACAGAGCCAGTCAGGGAGTAAGAAACAGCACAGATGTGCAGCAAGGTGACTCATGTAAGTCATGGAGCACATAGTGTATCCTGGTGTTCAGCTCAGGGTTTCCTGGGCTATATTTCCTTTTACCATGGCTACTCCTTTGACATGGATAGAAAGAGCAAGGCAATATGTTCTGTTCAAATGCTTGCAAGAAGGTATTTTTCAGTTCAAGTCAATCTCAAGGAAAATGAAATACAAAGCTTCCATCTCTTTCCTGTTGTGTGCCCACTTTTGTTAGAATGTGAAAGACACAAAAAAGCCAAAGCTTTTAATTCTCATCAGCCTCCCTGTTCTGAATAGCTCTATGCAGATGCCTTGAGAACATTTTAAAAAGTATTAAATGAGGCATAAATAATTTCTCTGACTGCTACTTTGGTCTTTAGCAGCTGATGTAATTAGAGCAACTTCTAAGACTCTAACTTCTTAACATGCATCAACATCAGTAAAAATCATACAAATACATTTTAATATGAAGTTTAGTGTTCTGCTTTTGCAGGCACCTAAACAGGCAATTGCAAGGGAAGAGCTGGTTACATGATATGAGATCAGAAAAACCTGAGAAGAGAGTAAGTTTTGCTTTGGATTTAACTTTCATTTCAATGGTATCTAAAAACCAAAGCCTCTGAAAACCTCTCCAAGTTTGATCAGACTGGCAGGAAAATAGAAGTAAAATTTTGCATTAGCAGAGAACTTCAGTACATCTCCTTGAATGAAATGGAAGCAGAGTGGTTTTTTGAATGACAGCTCAATGATCTTTTCAGGAGTAAGGTGAAATTACCTTTATTTATTCAAAAATAGTAACTTAGTAAGCTGCCCTTCAAATCACTACACAGGAATGGACAATCCCAATCGGGTTAATTAAGCTGTTTTGCAGAGCAAACAACTACTTTTTTTCTTGCTCGCAGTGATTCCATGAGCAGCAACAGAAGTTGACATAAACATACTTCAAATTTAACTCAGGCATTATATAGGAAAACCAGGTCTTGGCTGATGACTTCAACAAAATCCCATTAGCCTGAGGTCTCAAGAGAAGTCTGAATCTTAGACAAATAATGAAAAGCAAGCCTACAGAACACTAAGGTCTCCCAAGTTCTTCACAGACAGTCCATTGCTCAAATGATAGATTTCTTGGTGCAATAATAATTTTCAAGAAATTCCCTAAGCTTTCTCCTCACAAACCAGAAAACCATATATAGCAGATGTCAGACAATCTTATTCCAAAAACATACCAAACTATCTAGTCATTTTAATAAAGAAGACATGTCTTCTCAAGTCGCCAAATCTATCAAATACAACTGGTCTAAATTTTAAAAAAAGGCTCATCTCTGTGACTACAGAACTTTCAAGATATAAGGTTGCTGTCTGCAATGTAGCCCAAATCACAGGCTCCAGAAAACAAATTACATTAGTGAATGGGGGTTTATTTCATAATGTGTTGTTGTTATCCTCGAAAGTAAATAGTTAAATTTAGAGTGAAGTGATGACCTAAATTCATGACCTAAGTGATGAGCCAAACCACTTGCTACATAAAACACACTGAGTTCCTATTTTGAAAGTATCCTAGTTCAAGAAATCCTCAATTATTCAACTGGATACGAGCACTACCTGTACAATACTCAAGTCCTGGCACTGTGTAAACCAGTTGCATTTCTCAAAGAAGGATATAGGAGACCCTTTAAGAGTTACATCACTAGAATATGGTTCAGGCATATCTGTGGTGTCTTCATTACATGGTAACTTTGAATACTCTTACAGGAAAGGAATCCTGAATATCAGTGTCTTTGCTTATTGGTCACAAGATATAAAAGTGCAGAGATTCCTCCAAATAGTGGAAGCATAAATGAAATTATGAGGTAAGAGAAAAACTTTTAAACAAGATCCAGTTGCACAGCAGGACTGTGTTTTGAGACTTACTATTCTCTTGAAAAGGCTGAGCAATTCGGAAAAGAATCTATTGCATGCTACCTCTATATTGCGAGGAAGGTTAGGAGTAATAAAGCCTTAGACCAGGGTTTTCTAATAGCAGGTTTTACAGAGAATTGTCCTTCAATGTCCTTCACTGTCCTGGTTGATGAAAATGAACACAATTAAGGGAAACAAAAAATATTGTCCAAAAGAGCATTCCCAGACAAAAAGTAAATTTTTCAACTTTCACCCAGCTGACACACTGGCTCTACTGGACTACTATGCATTAATACATATAACATATTTTCCTGCTATTTGGTTTTACCAACAGAAGTGAAGATATGGTTACGCTGTAAACCAAATAAAAGAAAAAATCCTTTAATATGACTAAGTTAAGGTAAAGTTGGGAACCTTGTAATTTTAAACCAAGAAAAAAAGTTCAACTAATAAACTGTTACCATCCCATCATTCTTCACAGTTTTTTGACTCAGTATGTCCCTATCCTCTGTCAATCTTCATAATTTGAAATTATAATTACTTCAGGAAAAGAAAAATGCATCTGTCACTGCTGCCTCTATGCTTCTGAAATGTGCAGAATTTTGTTCCTGTAGGATTAATCATTTCAAGTACCAGGAGCAACTGTTCCAGAATCTACACATCCTGAACTTGGCAATCTTGTTAAAGGAGTTGGTCATGTAGAAATACATTGTCCATACGTTCTGTACTAAGAAGAATAATTCTTTTTTTAAAGCATAATTGAAAAACACTGAGTATGCAAAGTCATTAAAAATATTATGACAATATGGGACTATAAAAAAGCTTCCCCCTATTACTGACAAATCCATATCAGTGTCTGTGCTACTGAACAGCTCAGCATATCACACCTTTTTGCAAAATACCACCCTAGTTTCAAATTAGAATGATCACGTTTTCTCTGAGAGTGATGTGATGACAGCACGATTAGACAAAACCTTTTACAATCCTCATCAATATACCTGAAACTAAAACTCTCATTTTAGAAATTTCCAATTTAGCTAGATCAAAGTTGGCCACATTTTCACCTGTAATGCTGACATGCTTGACAAAACCATGGCCGATAATTCAAACTCTGTTACCCTCTTATTATTAATGAATGGAACATTTCTCAAGCAATACCCAATTATCCTGAATTTATATTTTTTTAAGTTATCTTTTCTTTACCCCTGAAAAGTAGAAACATTTTCCAGCATTAATTACAACTGATCTATAACACTGACTTCAACATGAAGTAGAAACTACAGCTGATCTAAGAATGTAATACTGCAGTTATTTTCCTGAAAAAGCAATCCTGAAGTATCTATATAATAATTAGACTCTCTGCCAGGAGAAAAATGGATGACTTCTAGAAATGCTGATTAAAGCTCCTGGGACTGATAAGAACTGAGGGAATCTTTCCATTTAAAATATTTAAATAAAACCATGGCAATATGGCACGGAACATTCAAATATTAGGAAAAGCTGATATTTTGTTAAAGTCAAAATCTTAACAAAGAAAAATTATCTACAAGGAAATCATTACCACTAATGCTTTGGGTGTGGTGAGTTACAAACTACAGAAACGCTTCAAATTTCTGTGCACAATGCTGAACTAGCCCACAAAGAATTGCATTCCTGTGAGATACACAATGTGTAATTCTTCAGTGTGAACATAGCATACAACTTTGTCCCTGGAAGCTGCTTTTTCTCAAGGGCTTCATTTTATGCAGCCCCTTCCCACAGTTATTCAAGGCTTCCCTGTATCCTGCAATCTTCTCCTGTTACTCTCTTAGCACAAGAATGGGGCCACAAAAAAGTGCTTTCTAAAATTATTATTTTTACAGAAAATTTTGACAATAATCTCAGGGCTGGCTAGCCACAGGTCCTCCAGCCTTCAGAATGGCAGGCTATCCAGTTACAATTAGCAAATCATTTTAATGGATTTTAAATAGAATTACCACATCATTATTTGCCCTGCACTAATGGCTTCTGTAATAAGAGCTCATCCGAGCTCTTCAGTATCTGGACCAAAATATGAAATAAAACCTAGCTACCAAATAGGATTACAAACAAATAATGTTATTCTAGGTTTTTTGGAGCCTGGGACATTTGCAGCAATAATATTTTCTAATCTTCAGACAACTACATTCCCTTTACCTTTTAAAAGTACTTCTAAATCATCCCCATATTTTATTAATGGAAACCTTAAATTTTGCTTAACTCTAACACCCATCTCTTTTTTCTCTAGTATAAAATGGGTAGGTCATGGTAGCTCACAATCTAGCAAGTAAACTCATAGTGGTTAGTGCTACTGTTTTTTGAGTTGATTTTTTTTTAATTTTCAAATCGGAAATATAATCCCAAAAAACTGTTACTGCACACAACACAGCTGGTGTTTTCCAATTTGATTACCATAAATAACTATAAGCAGAATTAATGCTGTGTTTTGCCACATAATTCTGTCCTAATTAAATCTGCACATTCCTTCAGTTCCATTCAGTCAATTCTTCCAGACAGCTAAAGCTTGCCTCTTTCAACTTTCTTCTTCACACTCTTCCATCTGTTTCGTATCAATATTAGTCATCTTATGTTTAAATTGAAAACCATCTTCCTACTCAAGAAGCTCAGTAATATTCCAATTTTCATAGTTGCTACTGCAAAATATGGGGACAAGCTACACAAAGTCCTGGTGGTACCAAATGTATGAAACTGGACATGGCTGTCACAGAGGCACAGTGATTTTCTTCACTTAGGTAACAGCAGATTGTGAATTTGTGACAAATCATGAAATAGCCTCATATATTGGACTAAACAACTGCTTCACCGTTAGAAAGTTTTGTACATTTCATTCTTGAAGAATCTTACCAACAGCAGACTCTTCCAAATTACTTGAACTGGAGCTGCTTGAATTGTCCACTATGTCTATCTCATTGTCATTCAGAGAAAATACCTGCACATACAAATGAAAACTAAGAAAAGTTAGCAAAGAAAAGTTAGCAAAGGCTCCATGAGTGAGATAAGGACCGGGAGAAATATTTCAAGGGCAAATCAGGCGCAACTTCCGTAGCAAAATGAAGTTTATTACTAACAGGATCAGAGGAGGATAATGAGAGGTAAAATAAGTCCTTAAAACACAATTCCCTCCCCAGCCTCTCCCTCCTTCCCACTAACAGTGCAAGGAGACAAGGCATGAGGGTTTTGGTCATTTCATCACTGGGATTTTCTTCTGCTGCTCTGTGAGAGGAGTCCTTCCCCTGTGAGGTCATGGGGTCCCTCCCATGGGAGACAGTTCTCCATGAACTTCTCCATCGTGGGGCCACTCTCATGAGCAGCAGCCTTCTGCACCTGCTGCAAACATGAGTCCTTCCCATGGGCACACAGTCCTCCCAAAACTGCTGCAGCATGGGTCTCTCTTCATGGGGTGCAGTTCTCCAAGGACAGGCTGCTCCAGCCTGGAAGCCAGGGCCCTCTCTCTCCATCAGGTCTTCCACTGGATCACAGCCTCCTCCAGGCATCCACCCACTCCTCCACGGGCTGTGGGTGGATCTCTGCATCCCCTGTGGATCCCCATGGGCTGCAGAGGCACAGCTGCTTCACCATGGTCATCACCAGGGCCTGCAGAGGAATTTTGGCTCTGGCACCTGGAGCACCTCCTCCCCTCCCCTCCTTCTCCACTGACCTGGGTGTCCCCATGTTGTTTCCCTCGCATGTTCTCACCTCCTCCTCTTCTCTGACTAGAAACAAAACCTGTAACTTTATTTTGATTTTCTTTTTAAATATGTCATCACAGAGAAGTTACCAGCCTCTCTCACTGGCCCAGCTTGGGCCAGCATCATGTCCATCTTCACAGCCATCAGGATTTGCTCTGCTAAACATGGTGGAAGCTTCCAGCAGCTTCCCACAGGATCCATCTTTGTGACCCCCGCCGCTACCTAAAGCTAGGCTGCGCCAAAGCAATACAGATGTGATGCTAGAGAGACATAAAGGTTGAAATGACCAAACGCTGCTAGCATTATCAAAGCAGATCTAAGAAAACCAAAACACTGAATACAAATTATTTGCTTGTAACATTTAAGTGCTGCATCTTGTTTGCTATTTGATGCATATAAAATTCTGCCCCTGCGGTTGTCGATGTTTATCAGTTTTCTGTAATGAATAGAAATCCCCAGTCCCTGCTACTGCTTCTATTTTAATGCAACATATTTTGAAGGAAGACTTTTTATGATCTCCTATTGTTCCAAATCTTCACATATTATTTCTGTTATTTCTGTTGTGTGTAAATAAATTCATATTTTTTTTACTCCATCCTATCAAAGTAAAGCACGATAAAGGTGGACAAGAGATGAATTATATATTTATATCAGATTAAACAAATTAGTATATTTAATATTAAAGTCATTTCAGATGATAACACATTCCTAAAACTTATATTCTTACCAAATCTGCATAAGACAATTTGTCTTGTATCTAGGACAACAGTCATTCAAAGTTTTTCCCAAGAAGTATTTTGCCTTTATTAGGACACAGAGGAGTGAATGCACTAGAAAATTACTCCTCAGAAACTTCACTGTATCCCTGAGCATTGCTACATATACTACATATACT
Source organism: Melozone crissalis (assembly GCF_028551555.1). Lineage (NCBI taxonomy): Eukaryota > Metazoa > Chordata > Aves > Passeriformes > Passerellidae > Melozone > Melozone crissalis. Next base: position 40,218,389 of record NW_026535794.1, read on the forward strand.
ACACTGTCTACAAAATGATCTGCTTCAACTACCTCCCCATCCTTTGTTCAAGTCCCAAACCTATAACAAGCCAAGAGATGGCTTGTTAAGGTTTTCTCTTTAAATTCAGGTGGAAAAAGGTCATTTTATACTTCAGGGCTGGGCTGAGGTTATGTCCAAGATGCCACAATAGACTGCAGTGTAGCACAGCATGAAAACCACTAACGATGACTCTCAAGCTGACTTTAAGAGAGCACTCCAGTCCTGGCACACATGAACACACTTCTTGTGCCCTGAACAGTCAGTGCAAAGTTACTGAAGAGAAACAGTCCTCCTGCTCCATATCAAAGGAATCAAAGCAAAGACAGAGAAGGGTCAAACTGCATGGACATTTCAAACTCAAATCTCCTTTCAACATTTTCAGTATTGAACCTCATACTCAAAAGATTCATTGTTAACAATAACTTGTACATCAGGCGGAGTTGAGGGGGGGGAAAAAAGATCAAAAAGACATCTCATACCAACTGGTGCCAGATCCCACTGTCCCTTAAGAAAGGAAACCTGTTTGAGATGTCTGAATGGAATTCCATAGACCTCAGCCTGAAAATAATGGACAGACCTACTAGAGAAACTCTTAAAATATCAGCGGAACACATCCTAAAGTGTTAAAGCAGTTATGCAAACTGTAAAGCTATAACCTGTCCAGAAAAAAAAATCTGGCCCATTGACAAAGCACTTGAACACAGAAAACTATAGTATTTCATTACTAATCTGAGAATAATAAATAAATTTGCTGTGATATGTTTTACTCCACCTAGAAAATAGCTAATAATTTTTAAAAGGGATATTATGTACTGCTTTTTCTCTTTTTAGTAAGACACTGGCTGATTTAGAAGAACAAAAGCACCCTGGCTAGAAGAGGATGGAAGGCAAATTCAATGTCACTTTTGCTCACTATAGCAGAGGGACCAAAATGGCCTACATAAGGATACAAGGTTATAAATAACATAATTTTTTTGTAAGTTCATGGAGAAAAGTGTACTCCAACACATTGAAACAATCACTTTCATATGCCTTGAAGTCTCAGAGAGGCTTCTTTCAGATAAGGAGAAAGACAGATGCTTATCTGTCTATGAAACTGGAATATTCAAAATATCCCAAACATTGAAAAAGGAATTCAGTTGATACTTATTCATTTGAACTGTGCTCATACCTACACTTGATTCTAGAGTCCAGTATTTTACAAATTTCTCTGGAGGCTCCATCAGTTGATACAGTGTATTTTCACATTTTCCTTATAAACTAGTACCTCCGTTTCCCAATTCATCAGATAAATTGTTGAAACAAATTCTGCCTTCTTGTATAAAGAACACAGCTGAAAAGGAAAGCTAAGGAGAAAGTCGCCCACAAAAAAGTGTTCAAATTATGAACCAATTAAACATTTTTTTTCCAGCATTTATCTACCATTATTACTGAGCAAAAGCATCTCTGGAAATTTGTGTCCCAGCCATGAGGAAAACTTCTGTATTCATTCAGATCCTGTATACTTTCCCTATCTCTTCATTGGTAACCATCAACACTAAAATTGAGATATACTTTGATTTTGGAAAAGTGAAACCTGAATTGCTGCTTTTGACTTGCAACAAGAATCTAAAAGCTATTAGGAAAAGAAAGGAAAATGTAGGTTGAAATAAAATAAAGATACTGATCTTTTATTTAGCTCTGTTTTGTTATACTGCTGTCCAGAATAATTAACTTTTCTGTCTTCATGAAATATAGAGCTCTCTAGTGGCATTTGCAAAGAGCATTTAATTAATCTTCTTTATTAGAGACATTTACAATTACAGCATTATGCTAGTCAATTGAATTTCTATTAAAAAAAGAAAAACAAAAACAAGAACAAACTACAACCTATTTCCACTGGCAAACTACCAATAAAAAAAGTAATATATAACATGAAATTGACAGGGGAAAAACCAGGCTAAACCAATATATCTTTTTCAGTAAGATAGTAATAGCTCCTGTGCATTAGGAACAAGAAGTAGATGTTACATATGTGGGTTTTAGCACGGTTTTTGACAATGTTTTTCATAAGTTCCTAGAATAAAGCTAGGAAGTGTGAGCTAGACAAAATCACGACCAGTTGGCTGAATAATTGACCATAAAACTGTACTCAACCTGGTAACTGATTTGAGTGTTTGCTAAACTGAAAATGGGGAGTGAGCACAATTTATCAGGCTCCTTTTTGACCTTGTTCCAAAAGCACTGAATGTTGTCACTGAATTACAGTGACAATCTGCATAATGGATAGGCAGAGTGCCTATTAGAAGTACCCGGACTGTGATCCATTCATATTGTGTATCACACTGCAGCACATACATCACACACAGAGCTGTGCCAATCAAAGTGACAGCTAGTGTCAAAGGAAGTTTGAGAAACTGGACAAACTAAAAGAACTGATGTAGTTTAAGTAGGGAAAATGCAAAGTTCTGAGAGCAAGAAGAAACAACCATACAACTGCACAGACTAGAGAAGCTCTGCATTAAAAGACATGGGGAGTTCACTGGATCAGAAACTGATTATACTACAATACCATACTGTTCTGAAAAGGTAGACATCATACTGGGATATATAAAAAGAGACTAATTCTGAAAATTTTGTATTCTTTCTACTTTGTACCAAGAAGATTCTCAGTTGGAGTAATTAGGTCCAGTTTTGATCACTACACTTAAAATCATGTCAATCTTACTTCTTAAGTCATGTTCTGTAGACTTCTGATTATTCTCATTTCTTTCCTTCTCTTTCTCCACTTTTTTTATCATTCAGCTCAAATAAAATTAAAAAAAAAAATAAAAAAAAACCTGGGGGGGGATACAACATAAGAGAAAAACCATATATAACTTTTACATACTTCCACTGTGGGGAGGAAATTTTCAGTAATTAAGTGTTAAACTATTGCATCTATCTGGGATCCTGCAGAGAGAAATATGGGTTCATATTTCACTGTGTAACAGGTTTGAATGCACACAGCAAACAGCTTTTGGGGATATTCTGGACTCAGTGCTATCAGAGTCCTTATATGACACTTTAGATTGGGTCTGAAAATTCCAAGTGCCATATACATCCCACAGGTGCACAGGCATAAGTCAATCTAATGTCTCCTGGAAACGAGATGTACATGAAGTCTAAACCCTTTCAAGCAAAGGTCAAAATTTTCTGCAAGCAACAGACTAAATGCAGATTTTATCTTCATATGAAAAAAAAAATACTTAATCAGACATATGACTGTTGACTGTAAAGACAGTATTTGCATTTCTGCTGTTTCCAAACTGTTTCTATAACATGACATTTTTAAGACTGACTGGTCAAATACCTGTCAGGAGTGACAGGTAGCTCTAAAGCTTGGAAGTGAACAAGATAATCTTTAACAACTCTTCCTCCCTTACATTCTGCAATTCTATTAAAAAGCTTTGACGCACTAACAAATTAAACATTCAGCAATTATAAAAAAATTATACCTTCAAAACAGTTTTTGTATTGTCGCTTTATTCTCCAAAGTTAAATAGTATCAATTTTAAAAGGTTCCTTTTTTTTTAATCACACCAACATTTTTAAAATTTAGGCATAAGTACTAGTACCTGCTCCTTAATTAGCAGAACAGAATGGTGTTACAATGGAGTGAAAGGTGGAAGAATTAGAAAACAATTTGTGGAAGTCTTCATGACATTCCTGAGTCCTCGCTCATTTCCAAAGGTTTATGTATGCAGCAGAGCATGGTCATGATCATCCACGTTTTTATTTTATAAAAATTTAACAAGTTTCAGTGATAATTTTAGCAAAAATATTTTAATCTTCTATATTGACCGTATTTCTGAAAAATTAATAACCTGTTGCCTGTCAAGTGTTTTAAACTCAAGTATACTCATTGCTTTAACAAACACCAAAACAACTGCTGCACACACACACGGTTTTAAGAAAGAACTCTCTTATGCACTGAATGGCACAAAATCTATTTCTAAACACAAAGGAAATTAAAATGAACATTAATCCAATCTTTATGTCTTTTTCTGAGTTAACAAAAAAACTTGATTAATTCAAATTGAATTGCTAATTAAGTACTACTTTGTAATGCATGTGGTGGTGCTTAGAAACTGACACGATTATTAGCACAACAATTGCCAGCAGAGCAGAACTGAATTTAGACGTGGGGAAAAATGACTGGGTGAAAAAACAGTTAAATTATGTTGTGTTTCTTGGTCCTTCATATAGCTATGATCCTCAAAAATACAAAATACAATCAACTCATAATCATCTAGATGTGGAGTATGAAGGTTTATGTCAGAGATAAAGGTCAGGAAACTGCATCAGCCATTTCAAGTTCGGTCAGGTTCTTTAGTTTAAATTTAGTCATTTACATATAGTTTGAAAACAGCTACACTGCTTCATTTACTATTTTCAGCCAACAAAGAGTTGAGGAGCCTCTGCAGGAGAGATAGTCAGACTTCCTAGCATGGGCTGTAGCCAAGCTGCCTGCAGGAAGAATAATCAGAGTATGTTTTCTGTCAGCACCAACCTAGTCCAGTAGCATGGCAGCTTGATACCTACAGACCTAGCCTGGGAGGGCCAGTGCTGACCTGCAGCTAAAAATCCTATCTAGATGAAAGATGCCTCACTGTGGTCTATATACCAGATTGCTGGGTTAGGCAAAGACCAGTCCAAGTGTGAAAACAGGAAAATGCAGAGAGCAGCCTTGCTAATTGGCATTCTCATGCATTTGAACACTAGGACAAAGCACTCAGCTAAGGGCAACCTAAATGAACCTGCTCAAACCAAGCACAGTTAATGAATTCTGACTCCCTCTTAGCCCCAGCTAACATGGAATGGGGAGACACTCCATAGATCAGACTACACTCAGAAAAATATATTGGACCTATTTTTCCCATTATCTAAGTATCATCGTCCCCCATTACTCTAAGCAACTGGGAACTCATTCTGAATACACGGATTTGCATATATGAATTTAAAATGAAATGGGTATTCTAGCAACATTATTGATACAAAAATTAAAATAAGCCTAAATTCCCAAAGAATACAGAAAAGCATAGAGAAAGAATGTGACAGAATATATGAGCCTTATGCACAGATCAGAACTACAGAAACCAAGAAAAGGAAGCTGTTCTGACCATCCAGGTAGTCTACCATGTCTGCCCATTTTTAATATATTCTCAGAGTAGCAGACGGTATAAAAGGTTCATGTTTCTAGCTGATGGACTCCAATTATAAAACTTACCCTTTCCTCTACCACATTCAAAAGACAGGACTGAACAGAATATTCATCATTCTATATTGTTTTAGGTATATGTATATTTTACATTTAAAAATGTGACAATGAGAGAAAAGTTGAAAACCTGTTAGGATATATACAGTAAATGAAACAATAATGGATGATGCCCATGTAATGAAATGCATGTTTCCAAAGTAATAAAAATTACTTATTTTCACTGTTTTCTAAACAGACAAAACCAATTTTTCAAATCTTTATACTTCAAAAGGCAATCAAATCATTGTTTGGCTATACACTTATCTCTTCAAAGGAAAATATTAGAAAGACAATTCATTAGTTAGATCAACTACTGTTTTGAGACTTATCCTTGCCTTGGAACACAGAAAATTCAAATTTGCTACTGGTCTGTTTGGTGACCTTACACAAACTACCTTTTTCCTTTCCACCTCTTCCTGCCCAGAGCATGAAAATATAATATTGATCAACTTGAAATGAAAGTTGCAACATGAATTATTAATGTTAACGAGAAAGAATTATTGCCATTATTCTTACTTGTTTGGGTCTTCTGTACCATGTGTTATGTCAGCAACCTTAACCTTTCAGAACTGGACACACAAGCTCTATCAAACACCTGTCACCCCTATATCTGTTTCTGCTCTAACATAAACAGTTTCTGTGGAAAACTAGGAAATATAAGAATTTGTGCAGGGAGCTGATGACGATTCTTTTTATTGGGATTATTTTCAAGCATGGATTTTATGCTTTCCTTACCACACAAGGAAACTAACTGACTTAACTGCCTTTCAACTGCCTATTTTCCAGCTACCAAACTGTAGTTTTAAACTACTTATAAAACAAATTCCATTCTGGCTCCAAAATATCTCTGTTCTTCAGTTCCATATACAAGGACAGAGAGTACAGTCCTAATTTCAGAAACATTCACAATATAACAAAACTGGGATGAAAAAAGAGGCCAAAAGTACATTACAGTAGAGAAAGCATATAAGCTAGCTGGCTTCAACAAAACATTGAACTACATGGCAGAAACACCAAATTCTCTGACACCATGGAAAAATGACAAATTACTTGGGTGTGGACTCGCTGGGGCCTTGACTAAGATAAATTAGGCTGTCTACATCTCACAGAGCTTTTATTTCAGGAGCAGCTGCTTGAAATTCTTCCAAGCCCTTTTAGTCAGAACATTGCCTTTTTTTTTTTTTCAAAAGGCAAACTTTTCAGGAATAATTATTCTCTTTATTAGAAACCCTTCAACTTTATAAAGTTTTCCTAAATACCAGGAAGAAAGAAACGACATGGCTCCTTCTGTTTCTAAGCCCTGTAACATGCCTCTGAAATTTGAAAGATCCTAGCCTGATTTATTCTTATTTATAACAATTTGCAACATTGGGTCTCATTACTAAGCCATATTCCCCTCCATTTCTTCAGTGTTCTGGGTCTTTGTCAGAATCTCTTGTTCTTTTAATATGCATCAAAAAATATCAATTGGAACTAGAACTTCAATGTTTCCTCCTTGAGAAAACTAGCCATTATTGCCTAAAACACACAGGCAGTTTTGTAGATAGGTGTATTTTCCAAGTATTTATACAAAACACAAGTATTCTAACTTCTATGTAAAACTATCCATTCTACCATATCTCACAAATATCCAGAGAGGGAATTCATTTCTCAAAGACACAATAACTGCATCAAAATCCCAAATCTAGCATCTTTACATCTATAGCACATTTTTTTTGCAAATTTCATCACAGTTATGCAAGAGAATGACTATATCAAGGTACAAAAGATAATGGCATACAACAAGCTTCCAAATCTGTAGGTTAAGAAAAATTAAATGAAAAACACATGGGAAAAGTTGCTAACAGTATCTTAACTTACAAATCCTACTCTGTATCTTCCTTTCAAACCAATATCTCTTACATTTTAAAAGGCAGTGGTTTGTTACAGTTTGCTGGCAGGTTTTGGCATTCTTTTTTTTTGAAAAAAATGGTGTAATATAAATAATGATCTTAGACTGATAGGTCAAAAAACTCCTGAAAAAAATATTAACCATTGATACAAGTTACTTATTTTTGAAAGGTGAAAACTAGAATGTTTGGTACCAAGTGTTCTAGAAAACCATTTTCCTACACAGAGGTTCTTTGTACAAGCCACTGAGCCCTGACAAAAAGAATCTAAGAGATGTAATATTTCAACAGACAAGAGTGGCTGTGTAAATTATAACTTTATACTGGAATTATTATAACAATTTTCAAAGAGCAATTTTGCTACACAAAAATATTTTTCTTGTATTTTTTAAATTAATTCTCTGAGATTATATATGGTAGGTAAACTACAGATGTTTTTCATGAAGGATGCTTAAAACACAGCCTGAAGCAAATGGAAGAACTGTAAGTATTTCTACAGAACTGTATCAGACAGTTAGAAAACATGAACAAATACCTTATCAGCATCACTAGTCTGTATTTTGCAATCTGTAATTAAAAATTTTATTCTTGTAGGTTTCATTTTCTAGGTGTCATCGTTTATGAATCATACACAAGATTATCAACTTGTTCCACCCTAATCAAGCGTATATTCTCTTATTCACAAACCACTCACAAATGTGCCATAATAATTAAATGTTATCAGATATTATCAAAACTTGGAGGTGAGAACCTCCATAACAATGCCATTTTCCAACACAGAATGACATTGGGTTTTAAGATACTGTCATTTTTCCTGCATAAGAACATCCAAAAAAATTAATGAATACCTTGTTAAAAATAAATTAAAGAGCTTGCATGGAAAAATGATACAGAAGGATGTGTCTTTTAATTTTGATTCATTTTCGGCTTTGCTGCAACTTATTTTCTCAGATATGGCAAATAACAATAACAAAAAATAAAGCTAATACATGTACTTACTTGTGATAAAATGAGAAGTTGATGGTGATAAGTTACTGCATTTCAATTGGCCTCCATGAAGTACCACTGGGTTTGTCTCCTCTCCCAATGCAGTTTCTTCCCCAGCATGAGATGAGAGGTGGATAAAAATTCCAGATGTTTCATCATCACATCAGTCAACAGTGAGCTGACTTCTACCATGTCTGGACGTGCCTCTGCATCAGGAGTCAAGCAGCCACAGGAAGAACATTCTCTATTTATTTGTTTCTTTTCCACCACTGAATTTCTGCCCTGGTATTTATGGAGTAATGCCAGCCAGCACTGCTCCCTCATGCTGCCTGGGACAGTTTGAGGCTGGGCAGCTTTGGTGCTGCCACACCAGAGCACAGCCTCCAGCATCAGCTGGAACAATTATCCTTGACACTGACCCAACAGAACGGCTGCTGGGAACTGTGGCTGTGCACTCCCAGACACACTCAGGAGTGCCTGGGGCCTTCTCCTGGGATGGGGGAGATGGAGTCAACCTTGGGGGATTGGGTCAGTACTATTTAATGTCTTTATTAATGACCTAGATCATGGGAGAGAGTGCATTTTCCAGAGGTTTGTGAACAATGAATTGCAGGGATACATGGGCAGCTGTCAGAGGGACCTGGACCACCTGTTCTCAGATCTGATTGCAACCTGCATAATGGGAAGAAGGCCTGGCCAGATCCTTCTCAGGGATGCACAGTGTTAGAGCAAGAGGCAAGAGACCTAAGTTAAACCACAGGGAAGTCTGGATAGATCCAAAACTTGTTATTATTATTATTACTATTACTTTTAATCACAAAGGCAGACAAACACTACAGAGGAGCCCAGAGAAGTTGTGGAATCTCCATCCTTCAATACAAAACTGACACAGACAAAACCCTGAGCGGTGAGCAACCAGATCTAATTGTATCTCCATTGAGCAGGATGGACTACACTCTTCCAGGGGTCCCTTCCAATCTAAAATACTTTAACAGATCTATGTTAAAGGTACCCCCAGTAATGGTAATAATATATTATTAGGTCTATTTTTAAATCCCCAAAATATTTTCTGCAGTGTATGCAGTGTAGGACAGGAAAGCTGCTGGGGACAGTCGTGCATATACTAAAAAGTGTCTTAAATCTCTTAACTCCAATGAATCTGGTCATGTACTATGATTTCCTTGCATAGGACCATTAATCTGCTAACACAAACATATAACCCAACACTCTTCTTCAAAGAAAATGTCATAGAATGACTTATGATTTCTAAAGCAGTTCTTTCTAAGTAAAATACAACTGACATGCACAGTAGCACTTTTGAAAATGCTTCACAGTGCTTGAACTTCCTGATTTTAATATTTTTGTTTAAATTTTCTTAAATGTGTTGATTAATTTCACTAATTTTCATAATTTAAAAAATATTTTTATTTTAAGTTTTTTATTTCTTTGAAAGAGGTTCAAGTTTTCACCCTTAAAAAATACTTGGGGTTGGGGCTTCCTTTTGATTTTTTATTTTAATTCACTGAAACTGGGCAAAAGTTCCAAGACCAAAGGGAGCTAGAAGAGATTTTTAATAGGCCCTGCATCCATTTCCATGCATAGTAATTCCTGTAATTATTTACAGGAAAAATTATTTATTACTAAAAAATATTTATGACTAAACATCAAGTAGGTTGATGTTCAACTCTGAAGGAATTTGTTGGCTATGATTCCAGAACAGAATCCATATACTTTGGAATTTGATGGCTATGATTCCAGAGTAGAATCCACAGCCATACATTCTTTAGTAGCTTAAAGCAATAAAACTATTTTAATTGCCTGTTTTAATAACAATACTAAAGAATAGTAATGATAACACTAAATGAAAATTTACAGTTGCAACAAGAAGCTTTCAATATTTCTTCAAATCATTATCAAGAAATTATTTTTTTACTTCCAACATTCATCTTTGAAATGTGTTCTGTTTTAGTCATTTGAAAATAACATCTTTTCTGTTAATGTTTTCTCATCTATATAGCTAAAATCTCATTATTACTGCTTTTCTTTAATGTTTTCATTCTTTCTAAATAGCTCACAAAGCATAAGCAAAAACCTAAACATAACAAATGATTTAAGACTTAACCTATAGTAAGAGATATTATTTAAAAAATAGCCCCCCAAAAATTAACAATAACAAAAAAAAACCACTTAATGCCTCCCACTGTTAGTAAAATACGTAGAAAAATTCTTGTGTAAAGATTTTAATATTTTCATTAAAATTCATTTCAGAATCTCTTCAACTTAAATGTTAGTTCTATTAGCTCCTGTACTCTCCATTGTTGTCCTTTATCCACAAGGTCTTTAAGTAACAGAAACCTTTCTGTACACTAAAACATACTGTAAAAACCTTAGTTTATAACATACTATAAAAACCTTAGTTTATAACCTTACACAAACGTTCTTTGTAATGTGCTTTTTAGAGACAGAATTGAATATCTGAATGAAAAAGTATAAGCATTTTTGTACTAAGTAGGTTTTTTTTTTTTCTAAGATGGAAAAATCAAGGGAGCTAACTAAATCTCTAATTCACTCTATACTTTGTCTTACACATTACATTATCTCCAGGAAAATATAAACATAGCTAAGAAATTTGTGATGAGTGAGTGTAGCAAGTACAGGCTTATCTTTTCCTCCATTGCTTCATTACCTCTGCTGCTGTGCTAACAGAATTATAAGGTAATGAAAGACATATTTCTATCAGTCAAATAAACAGAAAAAATTATGAATATGGTCATACAGTGATCTGTAAATAACATATTCTGATGGGGTTATTTGCTTGACCACAACCTGCATTTGAAAATTACTCAGATTCTGGATTTTTATTGGGAAAAAAATCATGTGCAGAGAATTAAGTACAGCACTGATACCGTTAAATGTAAATTTCAGTACTGAATATAAAGCCTATACTGGCTAAATGAATGCCCTGATTATACTGGTATGAGTTTTCCAGTTGCATGTGTGCAGCGATATTTTATATGTTATTATTGGTCTAAGGAGATAGCTCTGTTTTTCTTTAAATCCAAAGATATTTCCTATTCAGAGACAAATACTGGCAGTTGCTTAAGTCTGCAAACTGTCACATTATCTCTGCTGGAAGCATACAAAACAAAAACATCTTTACAGCAGGATGTCGAAATAAAATGAGTAATTACCTCTTAATGGTAAATGAGACTTTTTCAGAGTACAGTCCTTCTGGCACAGGTTCATACACAGCCCCTACTATCTGAAAAATAAAAAAAAAAATCTACAGTTTGTTGAAGAAAAATACTCCAGTATTTATTTCAGCATCCAACATGATAAGTGTTGTCCCTTTAAACTACCTGATGAGCATTACATCACCAGCTCTAACTTGCAGAACAACTTAGATGCAGACTGTCTCTTTCAGTCAGGTATCCACATTAGTGTACTTACTGTAGGTTAAAGTGCTACAATATTGAACATTTATAAGCAATTTTTGCAATTAGAATGGTAAGATAGCAATTCATACAATGATAAACACTTGTGCTTGTTCACAAGCCACACACATTAGAGCTGAGAGCAGTTTATGTATCAATAATCTTAAATATAAATTCTCTTGGATCATGACAACACATGCAGAAATAACTGGGAGGTTGATCTGGAAAATGTGGATACCTCAGTTGCCAAGGAGGGCACATTGGTGCTGTAAACTGGTGGGCCCAGAATGGCCATCTGTTCAAGGATGCATCCTGCAGCCCAGACATCAGCCTTGTCTCCACACAGCTCACCCTTTACAACTTCAGGACTAGGGAGAAAGCAATGCAAGCCGCAAGTGTTTTATTAATTCCCCTAGAAGTGGGCTTATTTTCTTTTAAAAAGCAAAAACAACAACAAAATAAACACAACAAAAAAAACACCCAACTCACCCTATATTTAGTTACTCACTACAACATAATTACACACACAATTACATTCAAAAGGTTGCATATGCGTCATTTACCAGCCAAATTCTTTAAGGGGAAGTACAGTAAATAGATTTTCAAATTCTGCTGCACTTTTTCTCACAACACTGGGGGTTTACGTTTTGTTCACTTGTCCTTTCCACTCACACTGTCTTTGGACTTACCGGACATGAACTACAGCATTTAGAACAAGTTTACAATGATGATATTTCAGTAAAACAGACTAGAGAACAGATAAGTATGGCACCTCATCTCATAATCCAGATATCAGAAAGATTTGATACAACTCCTGTATTTAGAATGATAGTGGATACAGTTTTGCTATTAATGTAAGTAAATGAACTTGACTCATTGTATCATTTTCATCCTCTTAAAACAACTGTAATGCATTCCTTGTGAGGATGCAACATGCACACTCAGCAGGCAGCCAAATGATAATACAAAAAACATTGTAAAGACACATTTAAAGAAAATGGAAGAAGGCAGTAACTTCAATTTTGATGCAGTACAAAACAGCATTTACTTCCTTTGTTTAATTTCCTCAGTGCTTTTTATGAACCTGGATGATAACAATTTACACTAGTCAGTGTATTCTGATGTTGGAGTTCAAGTCTTAGCAGCAAGTAAAGATCATATCATAGAATGTGTTTGGCTTTTTTCATTCAGAGATATAGAAAAATACTCTAATCTGTAAAATCAACTTGAAAACCAACTTGTTTACTTTTTCCCTTCAGATTAGAATTTGGAGCCACTTTTTCTTCATAATTATAGTACTGATATCTTTGGTAAAATGTCTTATTTTAATGCTCAGAGGTACTGTGTAAATTCAATTAGTGATGCTAGAGAATATCCTGCTGCTATATACAAAATGCAGATTTTTAAAAATATATGGGATGAGGTCCCTAGACAAAAGATAAGATTAATTACGTGAACTTTAAAATAGAAAGTCAGAAGAGAGGTCACAGTGCAGGGAAGTGAGAGGGACTGACAGGGTCACACTCTTCTGATAAAATTATCAAGCAAGATACAGATTATTGGGTCAAATCTAATAAGCAATTTTCTTTGAATCTCGCTGCTGCTGTTACATAACTACAGAGTGGGTACTGAATATTGTTTTAGGACATATTAGTATTTCTGTGATCACACTGCCTGTGACACTAGTTCATTAGATGTCTTTGTGAAAATTTCCTTTCTGTGTATTAAAAGTGTCTACTAGCAAATATTAATACTGCAACTTATCATATAGATGGTGAGCTCAATAAGGCAAAGCACCTATCTTAGTCAAGTTCTAAGAATGCTCCTGATTAGAAAAAAATATCTGAATTGAATTTTAGTCTTTTGTTCTAAGGATAATTTTCATCCACAGAGAGATCAAGTTAAAAAATATTATTTTACATTACTAAATTATATTAAAATACCAAACTGAGATTATTCAAGCCAAATTTATGTAACAATGCAGAAAGCTGTGCAGCAGCCACAGAAAGAATAAGCTGAATACAATTGAGAGAGAAACAAAGACAACCATGACCTAGCCTACAGCATCTTGATTCCTGAAGATTTGTCCACGCAAAATTCTTGCCTGATGTCCAGAGCAAACAGCAGCCCACCAGCTGGTGACTTGGAAAAATCATACTGTGATTTGGAAATCATAGAAAGAATACAGTGCTGACAGGGTTATAGTTTTAGCATAGTTTCACACAAATGCACAGTAGCTGAAAGTTAATGAAGTCATTTGTTCTGTTTATTCATGCTGAAAGATTTCTTGTTCTAAATGCTCATCTAATTCCTCTTTTTTTTTTTTTTAATCAAAGGGACTTGTAGCAGAATAGTGTTTCTTTTCTTCCAGAACGAATGTCTTAGTCAGAAACCTCAGATATTGAGAACATTAGGATGACCAATACCTTAAAAAATACTGTCTCCTGCTTAAGAAGTACTTTAAATTACTGAAGCAATGTTTATTTAATGTGACCATGAAAGTTTTACAGAGAATATAAATCCCTTACTTATACGATGCTATGCTTTTGTAGCTCATTAGTTCTGTAATTTAGATTTTTAAATAGGATTTTCAAATATTATTTATTTACTTTTCTGGGGATGTAGTAAAACCCATCACCATGTTCTACAGGCTTAGCTCACCATCTGCTAGTTAGAAATGTGGGTGGGGTACAGTAGTTGTTGATTAGCAAAACAGTTCTGCAGCCAATTTGCATGTTTTGGATCCCCAGTGGCAGGGATGCCAAGCAGAGAAAGTACCCAGTTCTTGTTCCTGTACACTGCCACCCACCAACAGGAGCGTGGTGGGAGTACATATGGTTTGCCTAACTCAGATGACAAATGTGTATAAACTGTCACTGCCTGGTCAAGACCAGAACGGATATGTGGAACCAGTCTTACTCACAAACACTGAGAATTTAGGCATTAGTATGACTTTTTTATAATTATTATTTGTAAAGGCAGTACTCATCCTTTAACTTTTAGCTGAAGATAACTCAGTTGACTGAAATCAGACAGCAGTACTAATTAAATTTTTAGCAAACAGAAGCCTACATCATAAAATGCATTCAAAACAGAATACAGAAAGGGGAAGCCCCTAAGAGATTATAAAGATTTTAATTTCCATTGCTCCAGGGGCTGAGCTTACTGCCACTAAGCAGCAGAGCTGATGCTATTAGCCACAGCTACAAGAAGTGGCAGCATGTAATTCTTACAGCTAACGTATTCAAGATAACAGCTCTAAGATATTTTTCATCTAAGATATTTTTCATCTAATAGCTCAAGAAAATTTTCATCTAAGTTTGCAAATCACTGTTGATTTCCAACTTACATATTCAATCTGAAAAAGCTTACTCCAGCATCATTATATTAAATATAAGGGAGTCCTTCACTAAACAAATGTCCATTGCAAATGCAAGACTAAATTCTTTTAAATGAAAGACAGAATTATATCCCCAGAATAACCATGCAAATTCTCAGCATCCTTTAACAGACAATTTTATAATTTTTTCTCAGAAAGGTCAACATACTACCACTGCTTTCATTCTTAATAATAGAATCATCCATGACCATGGCTTCAAAAATG
Source organism: Melozone crissalis (assembly GCF_028551555.1). Taxonomy (NCBI): domain Eukaryota; kingdom Metazoa; phylum Chordata; class Aves; order Passeriformes; family Passerellidae; genus Melozone; species Melozone crissalis. Next base: position 40,233,602 of record NW_026535794.1, read on the forward strand.
AGCCACTGCTTAATCCAAATAGTTGTTTTTCCTTCTGAACTTCTTTTTACAAAATTAAGAAGCTATTCTAAATACAGAAGAGGTTTCCCATACTATACCACATTTATAATTAGGAGATTTTTTAAAAAAGAAACAATAATAAACAAATCTTGTCAGTACAGTGCTACTTGTAAAACATCAAACACATCAGCACATTTAACCAAATAACCTCTACATGGCCTTGGAGATAGTTTTGCCATCAAGCTTTCATTTATAATTTTGCTTACTGATGTTATTTTACCATTATTTTTCTTTAATAACACTTTTAAGAGAGATTTAAACAGACTGTATCTGAGTCTGCTACATTTGCACTACCACACAGCTATATGAAAGATTACTATCCTCACTAGATTAGCTCGTGTCCACATTAGTTATTAGTGGACAGAAGTGCCAAAATTAAAAAAGAAGTCCTGAATTTGGAGAGGAAGGAAAAGAGGAGATGAGGGAATGATGTTTCCAAAACAGCATTAATTTTCTAGAGCCTTTGAAACTTCTAAAGAATGTTATTAATACTTTCAGGCTGACTTTACGTGGGACACAGCCAGTGAAGATTTCCCGAGCTGCACAGAACTTCAAAGAGCCACTCATGACTTATCTTAGTGCAGTGTTCACTGGTGCTTCCAACAGGTGTAGGAACACACTGGCATGTGGCATCCCGCAGTAGGAGGAGCACTTTTAAATGAGACTTGGTTTCAACTGGACAGTTAGGAATGAATGAAAACAGCAGTGATCCTTCAAGACTGACTCTCAGAGAAGGTGGTGGTTACAATGAAAGGCTAAACAAAGAATCATCTGCCAGTGCTGAGGATTTTAACAATGACAGTTATTGCTTTTAACATAACTCCAGTTCATTACTTAAACTTTGATGGAGAATTCCAGCAGTAGGTATTAGCTATACAAACACTCATGCCTAGAAACCCTATCTATTTCAGGAAATAATCTATGCTGAAAATAGCTGGAAATTTGCAATGAATCCAATATGCTTATCCCATTCTCCCTTACCTAAGGATATTGATTTTTTCCCACTGTTAGAGACAGGACAGTAGGAGAGACAGCAGGCAAGCTTGCCAAACTCTGATCAATGGGGTTTTTTTGCTTCCTTTGGTCCCAAATGCTGAAAGAGTCTCTGCAGCTTCTACTAAGTTCAGGTAAGTCGATATCCTTGTTAAAATACCTATATAATAATGCTCACTTGCAATGGATAGCCTTACTACTTACTGGCAGGACTCACCAAAGCAAAGCAGAGAAAAGGATTTTCACAATCTTCGTACCTATGACTGCAACAATTAAAATGAATACTATAAAAATGAAACCTGCTGCTCCCTGGCCCAGATAGATGGGGATTTATCCTGCAGTGCCTTGAAAATCTTCAGAGGTAAAGACTACACAACCTTTCATTTCCATATTTTACTGTTACAAGTAAGAAAAAGATATTTGCATATATCAAATTAGAATCTCTTTCAATTCATGTCTATTTTCTCAGAAAAGATCCAAGACCACGAATTGCAGTGCAATGAATGAGAAAATGTTTTGGTTTGGACATCATTTCTAGGTTTTTACAAACCCATCTTCATTTTGCCAAACTACTGCAGGATTATATGTGAGTATTTGGAGACCACTGCAAAAATACCCCTACATTTACTTTAGAATCAGTTCTCTGAGTCACAGAAAGAGAGAGGAATAAGGAAGAGGAAAAAAAAAAAAAAAAAAAACCCAAAAAAACAAAACAAAAAAAAAAAAAACCCAAACAAACAAAAAAAAAAAAAAAACAAACACCACCAGCACAATCCCAAAATGAAAAATAGAAAAGCAGTTGCTGCATGTCACAATTTTTCTCCGGATAGTTTGCTGCAAGCTACAGATACACATTCATTACCATAGCTCCATAGCTTCATAATTACCACTAAAACCAATGGAAGAAGAAACACAAGCCACAAAACTGACAGTTTGAATAAAGAGGTCCTGCGAATAATGCTGAAAGCTATTTGCATTTCTCACCCACATAAAGAATTCAACACAAGCCTTTTGAGGATATTCTGTCTATCCCTTGAGTGATGAAGCAGGAACAGGATTTTCAATCACTAGTTAAAATTTTACCTTCAAAGTTTTCTATTTTGAAATGGAAAAAGTATGGCCCAGGAAGTCTATAATAATTTATTATGTTGTTGTCTAACTTGCTACCATTTTTCTCCATACAAATTATGTTAAATATTTTTTGGGAAAAAAAATATACATATAATTTCTTATTCACAAAAGACATTTTTGCAGACATCCTAAACTTCTACTGACACTTAGAGAAAAATTCATCACTTATTCATCAGTTCCACCAAGTTTTAAAATGTACAGGGGTAGGGAAGAAATTTACTATCTTCAGATGGCAATTATACATTGTGAAAAATCCTTGCGCCACCAGGTGGGGAACGTAATTTTAAAATGGGAGAAGTCAGCTAAGAGAGGCCACTTTCATGTGCATAATTGCTCTCTCATCAGTGTAATCTCAACAGTTTCATTTCCTAGTCCAACCATTGCCTGCCTCTGCCCAGAAAGCTCTGCTACATTCATATAATTTCTTCTACAGAGAGGCAAAACCAATTCACAGCCAGTGACAGGCCACTAATAACTGTAGGATACAGCAGACTGCATAATGCCTGCCTTATATTTTTACTAATATCTTCCAAAAAATCACCTGGTTTGATGTGGAAGGATGCTTTTCACTGCAAATAGTTGTAAATTTGTGTAGTCTGTCTCAATCTCAAATGTTAATAAGCACTGAGAATTTGCAAAAACAAGATCCCAGTAATAAACCAGTGGAAATTTCAGTTACGCTGCTGTTGATCAACAATTTAGAAAAGTCACTAACTTACTGCTTCCTTTCAACACAATTCATTACCTCTGTGTTTGAAATAATCAAGAAGTTTCACAATTTACTTTCTTGGGTTTCTTATTCTATATTTTTGAAAATGAAGATATGGACATCCAGTTAACATTCAGCAACAGATTCATATTTCTTTGAATTTACAAACCTTCAAGCTTTTATGTGTGCCAACTTTATACAACATTGCTTAGCAATGCCAAACATACGAAATTTGGAAAATAACTTATGGTCCCTAGCACTGTAATAAGACATTGTTCCAGAATGCATGAAAAACTGCCACCAGCTCACTTCTAATTCACCCTTGCCACATATGAATATAAATCAAACAGCATTTTAAAGGTTTATTCTATTGTTGTTTACTCATATTGCATTGTTAAACAAAACCAACCAACCAAACACCTAAATCATTAAATACCCAAGGCAAAAGCATGTTCAGAGCACAAGGTCCTCTTCCCAATTCCTAAGTGCAAAAAGGCACTTGTAACTACTTTTTTCCCCCATCAAAAATTTAGACCAAATATGAAACTGTGAAGACCACAACAGCCTCATGTGGGGTAAGTTGTTTAAGCTGTATATTGAAAAGATACTGAAAGCCAAGATGGTGCCTTGCTTCTGCTGTACCCAGTCACTCTCTTCCACCAGGGTCTGCTCTCCTGCGCCAGCACAAGTAGTTCTGCAGCTGCTTTACACATCAAAGACCTAAAATATTTTTAAGCCAGCTCAGTTCTCTAATCTAGTTCATCATTATATGTTTACCTAAATGCTTGTGTTTGCCCTGGAGTATGGCTGGTTCAGGTTGGGTGGTGGTTGTCACAATTGGATTTTTTTGCCTTGAATCATTTCATTGACACAGTTTATATCACAGCCTCAGAAACAACTCGTACTGGCAGAAGTTTGTGAGGTTTTACCTGTGGAAGAGAGATACCAAAAAGAACTGCCAAGGAGTCAGCTTTAGAAATATAAAATCAGCTTTCACTGAAACACAGCTTTCAGTTTTACCCTTAGCTCATAATGCTGAACTAAAACTCTCTTTTACCTTTACCAGGAAAAATTAAGTCAATCAAAATATAACTATACAAGAAAATGGATAAAAAACTTCAGCATATCTATTAACAGTTCCTCTTTCTGGGCATAAAGCCTAGATAAAAAGCTGGCAAAAGGAACAGAAGACTATTATTGTCAGGACTTGTTTTCATACTCAGAAGACTAGCATGTTATATTCAACTACTACAAATTCTCCCATCTTTGAACTCTGTACCTTTTCTGCAAGACTGTACATCTCTGGCAGACAGACCTGGTTTTTTGTGGCAACTTTATACTTTCACTGTTTTTACACATATGAACTTCTAGTGCTAGAGAAAATAAATGCTAAATCTCAGCCCTTTCTGAATTTCATAGAGCAATGCAGCTCATAACACAAGTATCTTCGTAAAACTATCTTTAAAACTGAAGGATATATTTCACATATATTTCCTGATTATGCTTCCAAGGAACATCCATTTCTAAATGTTCCCATGTTTGAACACACAGAGAACAACACCCTCCAACAACTCCCAGGTATGGCAATTGTGTGCTTGCTAGGACACCACTTGCTAGGACACATTGGCTTAAGTATCAAGAGCAGGTAGAACAAACAAAGAATTCTCATTATGTAAAATATCATAGGTTGAAAGCATGAGAGACATCAATATGGCAACTTCCTGAATATGTGGCTATGCCAGGAAGAGTGTTGCTAATCCAATCTACGCTTAATTTGGCATTGTGGAACAACAAATTCAACAAAAAGCCCACAAAGAGAAAACAAACAAAGAAAAAAAAACCCACAACCCCCCCCCAAAAAAGCCAAACACAAAACCAAACATGATAGAATCTGTTTTACACTCTGTAAACTAAAGTCTCTACAACTGTGAACATTCTCATTGATTTTTACATGTAGGCGTGTGTATGTGCATGTCCTTGTGTGTCTCAGTATATATATGCATATATGTGTACACGCACATATGTGTGTATGCATATATACACGGTACTACTGCTCAAAGATGTATTTTGAATCTCTAGGATTTTCCAGAAAGAATGTTTTATTTCAGAAATGAAGAGGCTTGGGAGCAAGAGCTCTACTGTACTGCAGAGTACAGTACTATTGAGTTACATTGTCTATAAAAACTGGGAGAACTCTTAACAGAATCCAAAGGCCCATGTCTCAACATTTAGGTATCTATTACAAGTAGATCACAAATATCAGAGTTTCACGGGCTGTGATGTGCATTTACCCCCAACTGAAGCACTTCTATACACTTCTTAAAAAGTTACACAATGTGCTGGTTTGGGCTGATGTAGATTTAGCTTTCTTCACAGTGGCTGGTATGGGGCTGAACATCTCTCTATTTACCATGCTGAACACAGTCATGGTAAATAGAGAGATGTGTTTGTTACTGCTGAGCAGGGCTTACACAGAGCCAAGGCCTCTTCTGCTTTTTGTACTGCCATGCTGGAAAGGAAATTGGGAATGCATGGGAGGTTGAGAAGAGACAGAATGGAACAGGTGACCCAAAGCAACCACAGGGATATTCCAGACTATATGACATCATTCTTTGTATATACAGAAGGAGGAATGGGGGACATTTGGAATGATGACATTTGTCTGCCCAGGTAACTGTTACACATGATGGGGCCCTGCTCTCCTGGGCATGGCTGAACACCTGCCTGCCATGGGAAGCAGTGAAATCCTTGCTTTGCTTTGCTTGCATGCACAGCTTTTGCTTTCCCTATTAAACTGCCTTTATTTCAACCCGTGAGTTTTTCAGCTTCCACTCTCCTGATTCTCTCTCCAGTCCAACTCGTGGCTGCATGGGGCTTGCTTGATGGCTGGGGTTAAATATGACACAGATCTATTGGCAATGTGTTTTACCCTTCATCAGGGTAGGGTGTATAGGCATATTGGGAAAATGTACCATAAAGATACAATTCTGCTTGAATTTGGCCTTCTCCTCTATATACTGTATTTGTCGAACTACTGAAAAAACTTGCTGGGAGTCAGTGTGCAAAAATACTATTCTCTCTAGGCCTTAATTTAAAAAAAAAATTGTGTCAAGGACAATTTAAAAAGTCTTGCTGCCTCTGTTTGAAAAGTTCATGTGTACACCAAGCCAATTCTTTCTTCAGTTCTATTACTGTTACAAAGAATGTCACAAAGTACCACCTTTCACACTGGGATAAAAATACACTTACCTAATTAAACTCAAAATGTGCACAGCTGTTTCAACTTTTTTATACTTCTGAATTTTCAAGAGTATTACATGCATCTTTGAGTAAGTTATAAGAACAAATCACAGTACCATTCATTTGTAAGTTAGTGTTCCAGTAATGTTCACATTGTCCAGTAGTGTTCACATACAGAACTGCTGAGAGGCTTAAAACAGAAAAACACATTAAAGTTCTAATTTATATCTGTCATTCCTTCAGACACATCATGGAACAAGATGAAGTATAAAACAACACAAGGAAGTATAAGCTGCATTCTGAAACTTAAAAAACCCAACATTTCCTTTTGATATGATTTGTTATTTATATTATCAAAACCAAGCATCACTGCACGGGATGTTATACCATTTATACAAAAATACCTAGCAAATTGTCAAGCTGTCAGTTTTAACAAAAATGCTGTAGACCAATTGTAAGCTGTGGCAAATGTTATCCATACACGTAAAAACCTGAACCACTCATATACTAAAAAGGTACTCCTAACATGTATCTGGCAGATTCTTCTAAGAAGAGTTTCCTTCCAACTAGAGATGTTTTTCAGTGAATTCATATCCCAATTTCCTGTAAAATATTTCAAGAATTGCCTTAAGTCTGTAACTGTACAAACAGCTCAAGAAAATATTTTTTTCCTTTTATCTATGGAACAGAAATCTGAACAGTTAAAAATGGTAAAGGATTTTGCATACTGAGACACATGCCTTTTGGAATAAACTTTATTCAACACCTTTATCAGGCTTAAAAGCTGGATAACCAAGCTTATCAAGAAATTACATGAATATTTACATTTTTGAGGGAGACATGGAAAAGTAAGTATCTGCAAAAAGATGACACAAGCAATAGCAAATCCTACTCTACAACAACTCTAAAATAAACCGAGATCTTTGATAACTGATTTCAAAGGTGTCAATTTCACCTAACTTTAAACTCCTCTAAGAGATTTATGCTAAGATCCCTCTGTAGCAAATGAAAGATATACACATCAGGTGGTTGATTCATCTCATCAACTAAACATAACTGTTTAAGGTAGATGGGATGAAATTCATTATCAGAATGCCCATTTTTTTCCATTACTTTCAGTAATCTAGCTGCTTGTTTGAGTAAGATGCCCAGTTTTTAAATTGCTGCATATAAGCAATTTAAAAATTGCTGCATAAGATGAATCCCAGCCACACAGAGACTTGTTTCTGACAGTAACTTGTGTCTCACAGTAAGGTATGAATTAGATGACTTTGCAAGTATTTGGATTTGCTGGAAAATAATACACAATATAATTAACTAATAACAACTCTTCTGTCTAGCAATCACATTCAGTATGGCTTAAATGGAAAAATAAAAACAACCAGGAAAAAAAGCAGACATGAAAATTTTACCTAATAAGATGGGGACTTCATTGTTTTCTTTTGCATAGAATTTAAAATTCTCCAATCTAAATAAAATCTGGATCTGTTTATCCAGATGCCCCCAACAACCATGATGAAAGTCAATAGATTAAATAAACACACAGGCTTATAACACAATAATCTATACATATTTTATTGTATTTTTATTGAAATGTATTGCTTCCTACCTCACTTACTGAAAAAGTAAGGTTACACCAACTGAAAAAGTAAGGTTACATGGGAAACTGAGCAAAGACTAAAGAGAAGGAAGGAAGAGATTTGAGATACCACCTCATTCTGTTCAGCTCACTATCAAACCCCAGCAATGGGCATCCTTGAGAAATAGACCAGAAGCAAAATAAGACAAGACATCCAAATTGAACTGTCACATGATCCTCCAATGAGAAAAATATTTAAATCCACAGCTTTCTTCACCAAATTCTCTCTAAAAATCCTTTTCAGGATAAACTAAAGCTTTTATAAATTCTCCTTGAGATGGGAAGTAGAAAGAGAATCAAAATACACATGAATTTGTAAATAATAATCAACAAAACCTACCCACAAATTACATTTACATATCCTCTTCTCCCAATTTAATAACTTGGCACATTGCTCTCCATAAAAATACACAGACTAGTTGTCTGAAAGTGGTATCACATAGTTAGTAACACTGTACTATCTCTCTAGTCAGGGGTAAAAATCATTTACCCCTGCTGTGTAGATTAAATTGTGGAGAACCTAGAGAGATACTGGGCAGTTACCCAGGACAACAACTTTCTTCAGCAGAATAAATAGCAAATGCAGACATATGAATCTGTCTGAAACCACAGGGTGTTTAAATTCGAACTCTTTCAGCTGGAATAGATACAACAGACCAAGGAAAGACTAAGTTTAAACAATCCTTGATAGAGCTTTGAAATCTGGCTTCTATGAGAAAGCAAGCAACTGAACCAAGGCCACACAAGAAACTAAACCCCAAGACCCAAATGAAAAGAGCAAACAGCTTTAAATGACCATCAAAGAACTGGTAAAATAGCAAAGAGGGTCTTTAGGAAATATCCAAGACAGAAAGATGTCACATAGTGGCACAAGAAATTCACACAGCACACTATATACTGAGCAGCAAAGTAAAGAAGAACAAGAAATAGTAAGATTTAGAAATAGTAAGGATTTGCTAAGGTACTAATACAGCTAGCATCTTGCATATAGAATAGAATGGAAAAGGCAGAAATAAACTCACCAAAACTATTCTAAGTCCTGCAGTTCAGATGTCATAAGAACATAGTTTAGCTTAATGTAACTCATTTAACATTACTTAAAACAAAAACGAAAGAAGAATTCCAGCAAACAAATGCCAGTAACATTGTACTAAAAGACATTTAGAAGATGATAAATTAGTCTGATTAAATGACTAATCTTATTCTATTGAAAGTATTTGTTCATTATCATTATTATCTCTTCCAAAGAGATAATAATATAATGATTATTATAGATGAAAATAATTGCTGTACAACTTGTATAAGTTTTACAGAAATAACTATTTCTGAGAAGTACATTGTTGATTTATAACTTACTATGGTAGTAAAACAGTACTATTTTTTTCCCTCAAGGTAGCAGTCTAAAGTCACCATGGAACCTATAAAATTATTAGATGCTACATCCCACCCCTCAGCATTAAAATAACTCTTTAGAAGCTGGATCAGCACCATACACTTGATAGAAAAGAAGTACAGAAAACTGTTTTCACATTCCCTTTCATGTAAACAACTTGTGCTATGACTTTAAGCTACTTACAAGCCCTTGTGAGTACAACTCTACTCAGGTTAGGAAAAATTCATAATATGGACTAGTTCATGTTACTTATAAAGTGGCTGGTTTTCTTTTAGTCCAAGATTTTTTTTTCCTCCTCCTCTCCTGTCTAGTATTAAGTTATCTCTTATGGTGAGAATTGTATAATTGCCACTGGAACATTTTTCTGGAGATAAATACAGATATCTTCATGCTTTCTTACTTTGTTTCACATAATTTCCAGTTTTACCCCCAAGTATAATGCTATCTCACACACAACATGGTATTAAGTATATTTCAAATGTCAGGTGACAGTAAACTAGACAAACTTCTTATTTAATAAAACCTATAAAAATTAAATCATTTGAACATCTTTTTGTAAGGCAGTTTCTGTCAAGTATTTATAATGTTCTTCCTTGAGGTTTATCCAGGTATCTTTTTAGTCACCAGGTGCTCACAATGAAACACAATTTCTAAACAGAGCTGTCCTGTGGGTTACACACAGGGACAGTGCTGCCTGCCTGTCCAACCTATATTCTCCCTGTGGATTCCATCTCTAATTGGACTGGACTTTTTGCTGATACACAATATAATAAACTTATGTCTACACTACAACCAAATTTTCACAATTGTATTTCATTGCTATCTTTCACTCTCAGAGTGAACACTTGTATTAAACAACTTTCAGAAGATCCTCTGGTTAAAATATCAGTATTGATGTACTGAAAGGATTATTTAACTTTTGTTACCTTTCTATTCAAATCAGCAAATCCCCTCCAGGAGCCATCTGTTCCATGAATGGTAAAACTAGCACAAGATCAGTTTTCCATTATTTTTCTGTTTCCCCTCACCATTACACAGTACCTTCAGTTTCCTATTCTCTGGGTTATCTAAACACACCAAACTGCTGTCACACAACAGCATATACTGCAGCTTATTTTGGAAATTTGGAAAAATTCAGCTGAATTTAAAAACTTTTCCCACCAAGACTGAATTATTTTGCTACTTGATATCCATCACCAAATTTTCACAAACATTGAAAGAAGCTAAACTCTCAAACATGCTTGAAATTGGTGAAATGTTTCAGATTCTATTTTTGGAGGAATAAAGTACTGCTGGGAAATCTCATAATCAGTTTGACCATATAGCATCATAATGGCTAAAAAGAAAGTATTTCTGAAAATACAACACACTCCCTCATCTTAATTTACCTTTCCCAAAACAAAAATGTTTTAAGTAAGTGAAAATATTATGTCTCCATAATAGGCAATGCAGCTACTGCAGGTCTCTACATGAGAAATCATACCAGACTATTGATTTATGCAATGCTCTCACAAGATATGGTTATAAAGAGAAGCAGTGACCAGTTCTAGACAAGAAATCTGGTTAGCATAACACTGTACACAGACGCAGTGTGTAGTCCATAAACATAAATGAAGATCAACGAATATTTTCTCCTCCACAGCAGAGAAGATGAGGGAGTAAAATAAGATGTCCAATTGCCACGGAAATGGGAGTTTCTTCAAAACACCGCAGCAAGAAAAGTCCTCAACACTGGCACAAAAAGCTAAATAAACAAAATTGTTCTGTGCATCAGTTTTCTAACATTTGAAAAAAATTTTGTTTCAGAAAGATCAAGTTAGCTCACCAACTAAGGTAGAACTTTCTTGCCTGCTTCTTAATGACACCTGAGGGATCTACTCATAGTTTCTCAAGAGCTTTTAAAGATCAGTCAAGTTCTCAAGCAATTATGATGGGACTGTCAATTCCATCCAATCTCAAAATTAAGTTAATTTCCCAGAGTTCATCTAAATTGTCTCTATACATATACAGTTATATACATCTCTTGATCTGCTGGCAATATATCCTTTTTTTCCTAAATCACAATCCCTTTTTTGAAACAAAGAAATGGAAGGTATAATTGAAAGGAAACATCATTCTCTATAACAATGGACAATTGCTGTGTCTCTTCTGGGAAGGCCTTTGAGATAGCACAATAATAAAGACTGTCACCACTAACTTGGAGCAGATTGTTTCTAGTGACTTATGAGCTGGGAAAAGACTTCAGGATTCATTACCAATTCCCTAAAGCAGTCTTTTCCTCAACTTTTAATGTATTAAGTGTAAACACATCTGTTTAATACATTTGGTATTCTAAACACACACATTGCTGGATTTTTTAGTTCAGGGAGATAACCAATTAAAAGGAATTTAATTAGTGTGATAGTAGAATGCAACCTAGTATGAAGTAAAATTAAAAACCATCACAATTACAAAACATAATTATATAAGCCCCTCTCTAAACAAAAAGCAGTGTCTACAGTTATTTTATGATGACACAAGGTTCAAAAAATGGCATTAGCAAATTGATTCAGCCAAGCCCAAATACAAACATTTTGGTACATACAGTGGTGTGTTTTTATCTGAACCATTTTGCATAATATTGCTTAGTCAAATTTAAACTATAAGCATCAAATGCTATTTTTGATATTTATTGTCTTGTTTCTGCACTGTATTTTCTGCTCAAAGAAGGGTGGGTTGCATCTCAAACTACTCAAAACTATTACCTGTCAATTCAGAAGAAAGCTATTTCTGCCATTCTAAGATGAAAACAATCTCTCACTTCTCTTTCTCTTTTTGGTTTGGGGGGGTTTTTTGTGCATTGATAGGTAGGCAGTTTTTTTGGTTTTTAATAGCCTTTAACATCTACTTAAATCATACAAAAAAGCACCATTAAAAAGTCTAGTCCAAGCACTGCTTAAGTCTACAGGGTCTGATTTCTCCTTCAAGACTTGTCCTAAAATACTCTGTCAGTTCATCTTATTCCTTGTGAACAGGCTTCCTTTCAAAAAGCCCACTGTCACACCCAGAACTAACCAAGCACCTTGAAGGTGGCCTCCAGTGCATGGTGCTGTTTGCAAAGCCTCTTTAGCATTCTTAAATTATTATGACATTGGAAGGACTAATATCTTAGCCTGTCATTTTAAATATTACTCAAGCATATATTTTAAATACAAAGACATCTGCACTCTATCCTTGTTCTCTTTTCTGACTGCAGACAGACAAGGATCACTGCTTCCATGATTTTGCCTGTGGAGTAGAACTGACAAGTAATGTCCCAAAAGACCACTTACTTGAGAGACTGCAACCTGTAAGGGACATTTTATCCTCAATCCTGCATCCAAATAACTGGATAAAGAGGTAGAAAAAGATCTGCCAAAGTTCCAGCTCTGATATGAACTTCTATGTACAAAGACAGGGTATAAGAATAATAATAAATATAGTATAAGCAAAAATTATATTTTAAAAAGTATTTAAATATACAGAACACTACTCTCAAACAAAAAATTTCCTGCAAAATGTTAAAAACCCAAAAGATATCAGTGAAAACAAAATAGGCATCTAACAGAGGAAAAAGAAGAAATAAATGTAGATGGGATAAGAAAAATTACAATTCAGTGTGCCTGAGGGCCATGGCAGCATGGTTTTGACACCTCTGACACCTCTATTTTTAAACTGATGTTTAAAAGAGCAGAATAAATTCTCATCAACAGCTTCTCTTCCCAGCTGTAAGTGAACAAAACAAATTGATTATTTCAGAGAAGCTGAAAAAAAGATGGCACATAACTAGTTACACCAAACTCTTACTACACTTTATATACCCCAGCTATCACTCACAGATCCAATGTCACTCAGAAATTGTGCAATGCTTCAGCAATATTTGGATAAGGAATTAAGGCAGCCTTGCAATCCTCTTACCTTTGCTCACTAAGAGCTATAAGCATGTCTTCCAAGGTATGTGACTTGAATATTTAACATATTACAAGGTCTCACTCTTGAAGCCATTTTAGGATTTAGCGATTTCTAGGGAATAAGTATCAATCATTATCATTCTGGCACTAGGAATTCACAAGCAACAATTTCAAAAATGGCAAAATTAATTATGTTCAACTGCCAAATGCCTGAGTTCTTGACTCTTAATTCAGAGGAACAACCAGCAGCTCCCCTCATGGCTTGGACCTTTTAATTAGTTATCACAGCCTGCAGGCAAAATATTCTCACAGGTGTAAAGCCTTCACATGTGGTGGTGGTAATTGATACTGTTTACATACACCTTTCTAAAAATTTAAACATACATTTCCTTATCTATAAGGATATTCTACATATAGATGAATAAGTTACTACATTACTGCAGCTAGTTTATTTTTGCACCAACTTAACCCACAGTAACCACCATGTGTTGAGAACAGGCAACATCAAAATAGGGAGGCAACCAACTACTGCAGAGTAGCTCGTGACTTACACCTTGTTCCTTACTTCATTGCAACTTCCCTGTCTGCTCCAAGAGTAACCATGAAGAAGGAAGTCACTGGACTAAAAGTTACATGCAGGAGTACTTACCACAAATATAGGATTACCTATTATTATAGGATAATAGGATTACCTATAGGTAATATATAAACACCTAGATAGATAGATAGATAGATACACCTATATATATATATATATATTTATATATATTTATATGTACATAAATACCTATAGGATTACCTATATTACAGGATACCACTACTTATACAAGTTTGCAGATTTCTTGACTTCACTTTGCAAGACCAAAGTCAGCTACAATAATAAAAAAAAGGGGCAAAGATTAACATCTCAATAGCCACCACCTCCACTGATTGATGACAATCAGTGCTCAATCACAACAGCTGAAAAGCTGGGGAGGGTGGAAGGGAGGTTTGGGATTTTTTATCTTTTACATTTCACAGAACTGGACTATAATATCTTTTTATCTCTACATTCATCAGCAACTTACACTTGAATTAAGCCTATCTGCTTTAAAAATACCATAAGCACACTTCTGATGGTTTCAGAGTAAACTATATGACCAGTTTCAGGTTTATATTAATATATTTCAACAAACTGTATGACAATGCTATGTATCTAATAAGCAGTGACCTCATACTAATCTCTAATAATCTAAATCTATGGTAATTAGTTTTCTTTCCTTGAAATTATGACAATTGGGAAGGGTGGATTTGCAAGAAATTTAATTTCAAAGGAGCATGGGGATGGGGGAGTCTAATAGCTTGGTAGTTCATGTTCAAAAATGAAATTTGGTAAGAAATAACGGTGAATCTTAGCCTTAGCTTGTGAAAAAAGCTGTAGATTTAGATGGTCATGTAATTATGTTAATAAAGTGCCTTGTGTAATTATCAGGTAGTCGTTGACAAAATGGCACACACAGTCTTTAGAGATTATATTTTTAATCAAAGTTCCATGCAAACAGTTCAAGTTTGTTTTTTCCAATTCAATATTCTACTGCTGCCTCCACACAGCAATGCAGTTAAGATGCATCACACTTCATTAAGTCCAAGCACAAAGAGCAGAAAACATTATTGTACTTCATAAATCCTGTTAATAATTTTTGTATTGCAATGCAACTTCAGAAGATGATTTTTGTTGTAAGTAACAAATCACAATGTTTAAAATATTCTAAGAACTTCTGTTCTACTTGGACAGAGCCCATAGCATGCCTATTCTAATTGCTTTCACTCTGACACAGTTCATAAAAATTTTATTTCAAAATGTTACTACCCATCAAAAGAAGCTGGAGATGAGAAGAAATACAGGTAAGAAAAATTAGTTTCTGTTGGCTCTTGCTCAGTGCGAGCCTTCAGGGTCTGAAAAGTTCTTGAATTCAGAAAGGGCCTTTGATAAGAAAGCCAAATCTAGACGCTCAAGCCACAGATCATTTTTCTTTGAACAAAATGTCCAAAGAAGGACTAGCTCTGCAGTGCTTGGCAAATGTAAGTAGAAAGAATGCTAAATTACAGGATAACCAAGAAAACCAACTTTTCCCTTGAGTTAAGGCAGTCCTCAGGCAGCTCACCACAAGAAATATTAATCCCCAAAGGACCAGAGGTTTTTGCAGTGTTGATACTTCCCTGTATTAATTGGGCTGAATCATTCTAAATTCCTTCCTTTAGAATTCTTCAAATAATATTTGATGAAGGAAGAGTATTGAGACATTACAACAAGTCATAAATTCAGTTCTTGTTGAGAGATTTAGTAAAGGAAAGAAGGCAGCTGAACATCTCAGTTCTGGAAATAGAAGTTGATTGTAATACAACATGAGTGATTATGGAGAAAAGAAAGAAAGCGAGGGAAAAATCAGCCAGATGGAGTAAATATATTCTCTTCATTTTAAGCTTAAGTCCTCAGAAATGGAGGGATAAAACCCTTTCGGTGGCAATTATTTTTTCCAAATTTGGCTAAACTTTGTTGACACCAGCAAGAAACTCCTACATACAACTGGTGCTGCCAGAGCTAAGGAATGTAAAGCCCGGGACAATCTGCTTTACATTAAGCATAAATTTTTTTTCTTAGCTTTTTCAAGCCTATAATAGAGATTCAAATGAAAAAGAACTGCCAACTGTTGAACTACATCAAACTAGGGACATTGCTTCTTTTAATTTATTTAAGCATTTGTCTTAATAAATAAATAAATTGGTCTAAAAATTTTAATATTCCATGATTATTTGGTATGTGATGCCAAAAGTTGCTACAATGACTAACAAACAAATGAAATTAACTTCTGAGATCTGTGACAGGCCTGTCTCATTTATCATTAAATGAAGATATGACCAAATAGGAAGGTGACCCCTATTAATTAGTTTTATTTTAATTTTTTAAAAATTGTTAAAAGTTAGTCAGACAAGTATACAAGACAATCCTCATACAGGAAGAAAAATTAAAATAATATGATGTAGTCATAATCCTTTAGATTCTGATCACCCTCCTTCACTTTTTTCACTTGTTTACACTATGTTTAGAGTTGCAGAATAAGTGATAATGAAGCAAGGTGGTTTCAAAAAAGATTAAAAATGTGTGGAAGAGGGTATGAAGGAAAGACAGAACTATGAAAATAGGACTAGGCTTACTTAGCTAGTATCTTAACCTCCTATTAATAGTCTCCTCAGCTTTCATGATGGCCAAATTACAGAAGCTTTCCAAATCTTAGCAGTCTCTTCCAACCAGCATTTCTGATACCTGCAATGGTTTTCTTATTACTCTTTTTATTAAGAGAATCTGGATTTGCATTTGCTGTTTCATTTCCCAAAATTCTGATCTAAATTTATCTTCTGCAATATAAACAACACAAAAATTATCCATATACAACTTAACAACACTGATTCCATATCTGCAAGTTTCTTGCCTTAATTTATATCTGAACTCCATTTGAAAATGCCATTAATTTCTCCTAAAATCAAATACAAAATTGATTTGATGTTCTTTTCTGTTCTCCAAAAGCAGCGCAAAAAAGAACAGCAAATCCACCCCATCTATGGACTTCAGACCTGCTCACATCAGATTTTCACTGTGTATCAGCTGAACATTTTCTTCTTCTACCCTGAAGGGTAGAGAGGGATGGGAGAAAAACCCTTAGCTTCTCTTCAGCAAGTTTGCAATTTTTATCAAGCAGATTTGTAAGCAGCTAACTGAGGTACAATGATTTCGAGTATAAAATTACAACTTCATTTTCTATAAAAACACATGCTAAAATCAAGATAATTTGCAATTTAATCAACAACAGTACATATTTATTCTACTTTTACCCATCAATAGAATGTGAACAGAATTAACTTCTCATTCCCAAATAAATCTTTTAGCTATTCTATCATTCTCCTTTCTGTGTGCTTTTATTAATGCTTTGTAAACAATCTACTGCTAGATTTGTGAAGCTTGTAACTTCTGCACTAGGAACCTAAGCCCTGATCCACATGTAGAACTGAGATTTGTGGAGAGATGTGATCATGGTATTAATCCACCAATGATTTCCAGAATGTTTGAATTACAACTTGAATATAAAAAAGGAGAAGATTCCACTCAGCCTATTATGAAAATAACTTTAAAAATGAAGTACTACAAGGACTTCCTTGAACCTCAGTGTGAAGGGTAGCAATGCTGATTATGAATATTAGATAAATGAGCCATGTAATCTGCTAAAAAAATAGCACTGACTGATTCAAAAGAATCTGAGCAGTGACTAACATACAACAGACACTGGTTATGTCCACTTTATCTCATGGCCACTGCTTCTCTGGGCATGGAACAGAATCCAGAGCCAGTAAGTGTTTTATACAACGCACTCAAGCAAATATTCTGAATTATAAAACTAACAGAGAACTTTCTTCCAGCACCCAGCAACTCTTTGAACTTTCCAAGTCACATTCATTTAACCATTCTAACACTCCATGGCTGCCTGCTATGATTAGAAGTTTATCCAACAGGTGAGTAGTCTCAAAACAAGCATTCTGCTGCTATATAATCCTAGGTTCAGACCCATACAGATCTTTCCAGCTGCTATTTTATCATGTGAACTAAACATTAAACAGAACATGCTTCCTAAAACAGAGTAGGGTACCCTTCACAATTCTCCTTGATATCAGCTCTGAAAGGTGTCTGAAAGTGATTCCGCACAGCCCTCTGACCATTAAGGTGTAAACCTTTCTGCAGTTAAACGACACTGAGGAAAAGTGATGATCTACAGAGTCTTCTGTTTTGTCATACAAACAGATGCAGTTATGGAGCTCTAGACAGAAATACACTGTGCTAGAACCAAAACACAGCTGCAGTAAAATATAGCTGCAATAAAAGCAGATACACATTTTCAATTTAGAACTGTAACTTCTCAATGTCTTATATAAAAAGGCTGGGCAGATGAAAAGGAAAGCCACTGATAATATTGGTTCAATCAATCTCAAAAACCCTATAACAAAACAACTTTCAACCTGGCTGCACTTAAAATTCCACCTCTTTTGTGTGTGTCTGACACAATACATGAGACTTTCAGTCTGACCAGAGATGTACAGTTTTGGTTGTACTTTTCTATCAATTTAGACTGAGATGTCTTACAAAATTGCAGGTAGGCATGATTTAATGTTTATATGTTCATAGCATTGGTAGTTCAATCAATTATGATTAAATGCTGTACCAGCATAAGAGATGGTAGTAATGGACCCCTTCCTATGGAATTTATGTCAAAAATTAAACAGAAAATGAGTAGGGTGGGCACTTCTAGAGACTACAAAACAACAACATGCTTAAAGTTCTCTACAGTCAGAAATAGCTGACTGGGATCAGATTGTAAATGTCTGTTTACATGTGCAACAACACACAACTTTATAGAGCCTGAAAAAGATTAGGATAATTCAAGTTTAATTGATATGTGTAAAAGATATCCTGGGAAATACAAAAAAGCTATACAATTTTCACATTAGAATGAAGCACCTCCTGGGCTTAGAACTTTCATTTCTGTCTTGCATAAGTTCAAAAACAAAACAATAAAGAAAGATCTGAATAAAGAAAGTATCTAACCGCACACATTGCTTAAGAAAAAGAAAACACAGTGTGACTATAAATATTCAAAAATTCCTCCGAATATTATTGTAGAATGGCTTGGGTAGGAAGGGATGTTAAGATTATCTAGTTCCAAGCTCCATGGGCTAAGACATCTTTCACTACACCAGGCTGCTCAGAGACCCATCTAACTTGACCTTGAATACTTCTAGGGACAAGGCATCCAGAACTTCTCTGATTCCAGAGCCCCACCACCCCCCTGCCCGCATAAATAATTTCTTCCTCATATTTAATCTAAGTCTACTCTCTTTCAGTTTGAAGCCATACCCCCTTGTCCTGCAACTACAGCCCCTCGTAAAAAGTCCTTCTCCAGCTCTCTTATAGTCCCCTTTATGTTCAGAAAGGTGCACTAAGGTCTCCCCAGAGCTTTTTCTTCTCCAGGTTGAACAATCCCAACGCTTCCAACCTTTCCTCATAGGGGAGGTGGTCCACTCCTCTAATCTGTGCAGTGGTTTTGGTTCATCAGTTTCAGATCTCCCATGCAAAACCACCACAACCCTCTTCATAACCTTCCTCAGGATTGACTCCAACAGGTCCATGACCTTCTTGTGCTCAGGACCCAAGAGCTGGACACAGTACTTCAGGTAAGGTCTTATCAGAGAGTGAGGTATTATCTCAGGTATTTCTTTTTCAATAAGACCTATACACATGATATTCAGAGACCATCCCAAGAAGAGGTCCCTCAAATTTAATCTTGCATTGTGCCAGGCCAGCTGCAGATTTCTTTGTATGAATTCTTGTTTTCTTTCACCCTAAGTCCCTGCCTACCAAGTTCTGCTGGAATTGTTCTACAAGTGCCACCTGTAGAACATTTCTCCATGAATTCAGGACAAATGAGCATAATTATTTAGCAGGTTTATTGTTTTCCACTCTGACAGCAAGGTGGGAGTGTCTCCCACTCTATGCATTTCTATCCTTTTCAACCAACATAAAGGAAGAAACTGTGTAAGAGATCTTCAAGGGATTTGGAATATGAGTGGTCCCATTCTCATACAGAAGGTACAAAATGCCTATCTGTGAATACAAGAATTTTCTTAAAGCAGTTCATTGGTGTGGTTGTTGCAGAATTAAAGTCTGAATCTCTAAAAGGTCTTTCTCCATTATATTGCTCACTTCACTAGTTTTTTTTAATCAAAATACACCATAAGAGTCTGAAACAAAGGCACTTCTCTAAAGACAATATTTTTTAAGAACATTAGTTACAGACAAGTGATCTGCCTTTATTATACTGTTAGCCTGCAGATTCTCATAGCAAGAGATTAACAAGAGTTACTATTTCCAGAAGGACTGATTGAGGAAAAGAAAACAGAGCAGTATTATAAGATTCTTTTACAAAGCAAAATAATTTCAGCCATATCCCACTTACAGTCACACAACACTTCTTCACAGGCAGTTTACTACTCTAGTAAGATCAAGGTAAGTTTGGGTCAGTTTTCAGATTTGAGAGACTCCAGAAAATTGAATTCTCTCTATTTTGGATGAGCATGCAGCTTGTAAACACAGAAGCAACGTTCTTAGTAAATCTTAGAGCAGACCTTCTCTTTTTAAAAAGCTGACAGGAAAAATTAATTTCAGAGATTTCTCAGCATTTTAGCATATGCTTCACATTCATCTGACATTTTGTTGTAACTTTGTCATGGTTTAGCCCCAGCCAACAACCAAGTACCACACATTCAATTTCTCACCTTCCCCACTGGGAACAAGAATGACAAAAAAAGGAAATAAAACTCATGGGTCAATGTAAAAACAGTCTGACGACTGAAACAAAATAAAATATTATATTATTTCAGTATTATAGTATTATAATTTATATAATATAAAATTATATACATATAGTTGCTATTATTAGTAGCAATTGTAATTAAAAGAATGTGGGGCAGAATAAAACTCAAGAAAAACAAATGATGCTCACTGCAGTTGCTTATCACCTGCTGAAAGATGCCCAGCCAGTCCACGAGTGGCCATTGGCACCTCCTGGCCAAATTACCCCAATGGTATGGAATATCCCTTGGGCTAGTTCCAGGCAGCCATTCTGTATGTACTCTACGGCCCCAGCTCGTTGTGCAGCTCCTCGCTGGCAGAGCATGGAAAACTGAAAAGTTCTTGATTTAGAGTATACACTCCTCAGCAATAACTAAATCCTTAGCGTGTTATCAACATTTCTGTCATCCTAAATTCAAAACACAGCACTGTACCAGCTACGAGAAAGAGAATTAACTCTATCCCAAACAAAATCAGGACAAACTTTCACCAAGAGCACTTGAAATGTACAAAATGGACAGTACCTTTATCCTCAGCTATGGCGAGATATAATCATTAAGATCACAAATGCTCCAGTCTTTGGCATACACAGACTGTATGCCAAAGTACACAGAGTTACAAGAAGACCACAGCATGCATTTACACAGTACATATTAACCATCATCAGAGAGAAAGTAAATTAATCTTAATTTCATTAAGGTTGTTAAAAAGCAAGGCATAATAAAATTCAGAAACAGTAGATAAAAGTTCTTCAGCTCTCCCTAAAAATTCACTAGGTACTACACTTGTAGTAGCTGTAGGACTAAATAGAGTGAGTGTGTTTGTTTAAATACTGGCATAGTTTTGAACTAATTGCTGTAGAAATGATGCAAATAAGTTTCTGTTCTTCCAATTTTCCTGAACTCCTGTAAATCTTTGACAGAAATATAAATGCTTTTCAAGGGCAATTTTGAGCTTATACTTGAAAGTACATTTAGACTTCTCCACATTTAGAACGGACTAAGGATAAGGAAAGGTTGTTGAGACAAGAGTGCCCCTCAGTGGCAGCAGTTAATATAAAATACAATTATACGATACTTTAAAATAATATCTGGAATATTTATATTCATCACTCAAGGACAATTGCACCATTAAATCACATTGTTTCAATACTGCATCATTACAAAGACTCTGAAGGGGTTTAGCACACACAATTTCATAATGAATAAATTTAAATATGTAGATCACGAGGTAAAAATATTTACTATGAAACAACAGTTGCTAACTATTTATAGCTGAGTGTTTTGTGGATGGGTGTGCGTGTATTTTTTAACTTTAAATATAACAGTTTACTGTTATATTTAAAGAAGAAAGATGGAATTTTGCATAAAGACTTCTCACAACAATTCTGCAGCATTCAAATTGTTTGTTTTCTTCAGTGTCATGAGCAGTAAAAAAACATGCAGTAGTTCTTTGAGAACTTCAAAAACTACAGGATCTGAATTTCCTGGAAGGCTTGCTCTGTGTACCAGGTTGTGTTAATTTGCTCAAAGACTAAAACTATGTCATGCTTTGTACTGCAGACACACATATTGCTTTCAAAGTCTGTCTTGGAACCTGTCTAGGTTCCTTCATCCACCCTGTGATGATTACAGATTCATGGCAGAATTGGAATGGAGCTGTTATACTTTATATGTTCATTAGCACTTGTTCTCTAATCTAGTTATTTCAATATTCTTGTTAATTTAAATAAAAACAGGCCTTGAAGCATAACTATAGTTTAAATATTTTAAGGCTAAATCATCTCCATTATATTTACCATCGATAGCTGCAAAAAATATAGCCATGGTTGATGACGCAATATTTGCATCAGCAATTATTTTACTTCTGTGCTTGGGAAGGTCATGGAACAGATCCTCCTAGAAGCTATGGCAAGGCTCATGTAGGAGAGGGAGGTGATTTTGAGATGGCCAGCATGGCTTCAACAAGGACAAGTCCTTCCTGACCATAGTGACCTTCTATGAAGGACTGACTACATCAGCAGACAATGGAAGGACGACAAATGTCATTCATCAAGAGTTCTGGAAAGCCTTTGGCATGGTTCCCCAAAACAGTAATTAATGAGTGGACTGCTAGATGGATAGGAAGTTGATTGGATGGTTGCATCCAGAGGGTAGTGATCAATGGCTCAAAGTCCCGATGGACACCAGCGACAAATAGTGTCCCTCAGGGATCCATACTGAGACCAGTGTTATTTAATATATACATTAATGACATTAATGGAGGGATCAGTCTAAATAAATTGCAGATGACACCAAGCTGAGGGATGCAGTTGGCACACCTGGAAGATGAGATGCCATCCAGAGAGACCTGTACAAGCTCAAGAAATGGGCCCATGGGAATCTCACTCAGTTTAACAAGACCAAGAGCAAGGTGCTGCACCTGGGTCAGGGAACCCCTGGTATCAACAGAGGCTGGGAATGAACAGATGGAGAGCAGCCCTGGAGAGAAGGACTCAGAGGTGCGGGTGGGTGAGAGGATGTGATCCAGCCATGGGCACCCACAGCACAGAAACCCAAATGGCTCCTGGGCTCCAAAGCAGCGTGGGCAGCAGGGCAAGGGAGGGGATTCTGCCCCTCTGCTTCCCTCTGATGAGACCCCACCTGGAACCCTGCATCCAGCTCTAGAGTCCCACCACAGGAAGGCCATCAACCTGTTGGACTGAGTCCAGAGGATTACCAACAAGATGATCAGAGGGATGGAGCACCTCTCCTGTTAGGGGAGGCTGAGAGAATTTGGTTTATTCAGCCTGGAGAAGAGAAGGCTCTAGAGTGACCTAATAGTGGCTTTCCAGTACCTGAAGGGAGCCCCTGAGCAAGATGGAGAAGAACTTTCAACAACAGCACATAGTGACTGGACAAGGGGGAATGGTTTGAAACTGGAAAAGGTAGGTTTAGATAAGACATTGGGAAAAAAATCTTTACTGTGAGGGTGGTGAGGTACTGGAACAGGTCATCCATCCCTGGGAGTGTTTAAGGTCAAGATGGATGAGACTGTGAGCAACTAGGTCTAGAGAAAGGCCCCCCTGTGGGGGACGGGGGGGGGTGTTGAAAATAGATTATATTTAAGATCCCTTTCAATCCAGTCCATTCTGTGATTCAATGATTTCACACAACAGTATAATAATGCAATAATTTACTACCTTCTAAGAATGATAACCAACACGCAGGAATCTGAAACCATCTCAGAGTTTCACTAAAGAAATGCTTCTCAGGTACATCTTGAGAAATTATCTCCAAGCAAAGTAGTTCTACTTAATAATTGTAGCTTTGTCTTTATCCTCCAACATGATATTGTTCACAGTGAGATCTCAATGAACAATCCTTTTCTCTTTATGCAAATAACGAAGAGCTAGACAAAGCTAAAAACCAAACAGAAAGAGCCTCACAAAGATTCTTAACTACAACCTAAATTAAGACATATTAAATTCACAGCTATGTATTAGTGATTGATATAATAAACATTACTTCATCATTTATTAGCTTAAAAACATGGTGCTACTAATTACAGGTAGGAAAATCCTGGCAAAAATAATGGAGGCACTTACTCAGATAAATATATGCCATATTCCTCTTCTGTAAACTGTTGTTGCTTTTCCTTGAAATAGTGAAACTGGTCTCCCAATGGCACCCCCTCCATGAGATCCATCACTATATACAACCTGTCATCTCATAAAAGAAATTAATAGAATACTGTATTTATATAGAAACAATTTTTAAATAGAGTATTTGAGCTTAAAATGTATTTTAAAAGCTGTTATTTTTTAGTCTTTAAAAATTGTATTTGTACAGATAGATACACCTTAATCTCATTCCATTCTTTTTTGTTTTCCTTTTTCCTCAGTTTATGTCAGGAACTATAAGGAAACCACTGCCTGATAATCACTGAGCAGGCAGGTGTATGTAGGTAACTCTTTATTGAAAAGCAAATTAAAACAATATGGCTGGCAATCTGTATCATTCACTCTACTACTCACCATAGTTTTTCTCCCTATTTAGTATTTCAATTGTACACTTTGGATCTTTAGAGGAGAATAATGATGCTTGCTACATATTTACATTGCATCTAGTTTTACTAATAGATAAACAAATACAAACACTATTTCTCATTATTTTTTTCAATTTTAAAGGAATATAAGCCTGTTTGAACTTCTACCAGCTCTGGAAGAAAGATTATTGCTCAAATTTGACATGCTCCTGCCAACCTGTAAATGGTTTTATTATATATTTCTATTTCTTCATTATGCATAATGTGATAATTCTGTGCATTTATACTCACTTTCCAAGAAGGTTCTGTAATACCATACAACATTTGGATGATAAAGCTACAATGAGGAAAGAAATGCAGATGCTTAGAATAGTTTAACTGATGGCACAGTATTTAAAATATTTAGCTACACGTAGGAAGGAAGGATATTACAAAGATTCCACAAACTTATCTAGGAAGTCCAGTGCACCTTCCTTCACTGTTACCCCAAATGCAGAGAAATGTTGCACATTACCAGAGTAATCAGCAGGAAAAGAGGGTAGTATTCCTGGCTAAACACCCCCAGCTCCCTCAACCACTGCTCACAGGACTTGTGCTCCAGACCCTCCACCAGCTCCACTCCCCTTCTCTGGACCAGCTCAAAAACCTCATTGTCCCTCTTGTAGAGAGAGGCTCAGAACTAAAGACAAGATTTAAGGTGCTGCCTCAGCAGTGCCAAGCACAGGGTGACAATCACTGCCCTGGTCCTGCTGGCCACACTGTGCTGATACAGGCCAGGATGTCTTTGGCCTTCTTAGGCACACTGCCGGCTCATGTTCAGGCAGCTGCCAACCAGCATCCCCAGGTCTCCTTTTCCACCAGGCAGCTTCCTACATGAGAACTCACAGTCAGTAATTCAGAATGCCAGCATATCATACTAGAGTTCATGAGAAACACCTGCCCTTTGATGATGGCTAATTCAGAGACAATAATTTTACACTGCTATCTCTGTCATTTTTGTCCTTTCCAAATGCTGGATTGTGTAAATTGACTTCTTTCATTGCCAGGAGATGTTGTCCATAATGCTTTCTAACCTATAACCAAGGTAAAACCTTTGAACAATAAATATAGGATGGGGACAGGAAGAATGGTATTATGGCTACCAGATTAGTTATCAGAGTCCAAAATTTTCTCACAGAATATGTAATCATTGCTTTTTTTTGTGTATGATGTGATTAGTAGAAGAACTACAATCCAACAGTACAGGTTAGCAGTACACTTCTGAACTTGCATGCTATTTGAAGCAATATTATCTGTGCTCAGTGTTGCCTTTCAGATGAAACATGCTTGAATTTTTGTGGTTTTACACAGATTGATTAGCCTTTGCAATAGACAAATGCTGTTAGTGGAAAGGAATTAAGAGAAAATAAGGTAGGAAACCTAAAAGATACACTGGTCAATCATAAAATACAACATGGAACAAACAAAATCACAGCAAACATAACAAGCTCAGATTCTCAAAGGCATTTTTGCACCTACATTTCCCAACTGAAATTCAAAGGACAGTTGTGCCTAGAAGAGATATTAGACCCTCTTCATGAAGCTTCTCCTCAAATCTGTAAAATAATAGCAAAAGAAAATTTTACCTTATATACACTTCCAAAAGCTCCACTGCCAAGGTGCTCTAAAATTGTATAACTCCTATATGATTTCTGGGTGCCTTATTCTGATTCATGTTCTCAGTACTTTCAGCGATTTGCTTCAATACATCCTCCTAGTCATAAATTAAATGACAAATTTAAAATATTTTATGCCTTTCTTGTACTAAGAATGTGCAAGAATACAACTTTTTAAAACTGTGAAGATTTAAGGTTTTTACTTACCTTTAAAACAGATACTGACAGGTGGCTAATATGTATGCTTTGATGCAACTCATCTTTAGCTCTATTTGTCAAGACTCAATGATGTGGCAGATTTATAGCTGAGCAAACAAAGACTGTCATGAATTAAGATCACTAAAGTAGCATGGCAGAAGGAAGATGAAAATTACATCATTGAAAACACACACAGTGGGGCAGCAGAGAAACCACACAAGCACTGCAAATATTCTAAAAAAAAAATCTGTGAAACTCAAAAAGGATATTCCAATATCTGCAACTCTATTTCATCCCAGTAACATTTTCAAAGGCAATGCAGGTAGTAGTATGAGAAGCTGAACAAGGTTTCATAAACTTCTTGTCCAAAACAGACTTAGTTTTCATATGTGATCATTAAGCCCATTATTAATTCATATGGCTTCATGTTCAACCCAACTACAGCTGCTTGGTAGCTCTTGTGAGTTATTTCCTACACATTCTGCTGGAATCTAAAAACCTCAATGGGCAATAAATTAAGCTCCTTACAGTTGTGTGAGGCAACTATACTGAGCATATGCTCCAGTTTGTTAGACTACATGTCAGTTCCATATACCTACCCACCAGGAAGGTTTGTATTTATCTCATCCTTAAGATGAAGGGCACTTTAAAATCTCCTTGCAGTAGAAAGGCACCTACTGTACTGAATCTGCTCTCCAATTCTAATCTAGAAGAACTGTGCTGAGAAAGATGACAGTAGAATGATTTTTTTTTTTGGTGGAAATGCCTTTCTTTGCTATCCAAGCACACCCACCTGATTAGATAGTGGAGTAGCTATATACACATTTTAGGGGCTATGTCAGAACAAAGGCCATGTGAGAGGCAGGATCATTAATGCATTCAGCTGTGCTAAGGCCTTTGCCAACTAGTGCAGCAGCAGCTGTGCTCAGCCTTTGTTGGAATCCTGGATGCAGAGAATTCTAAACTTTCTGTGCTGAAAGGCACAGACTTGCAAGAGATCACTGCATTTGACCTGAGGCTGTGGAGAAGACTTCTAAATTTGATTAACAGCACTGGGATTACAGGTATGTAGTTGGTTAGAAGCATACAGTATCACAGGGTGGAAAACTTAAAGTTAGAGGTTTTAGAATATAGAAATAAATATGAAGCAAGATGGAGATTTTAGGGTGGAGGCAGGTTGTTCTTCTCCCCTTCTTCTTCCTGGGTTTGGGTGGTATTTTGTAATTGGACAGAAAAGTCGACATTGCGGGCTTTGAGGGATCAGTTATTGGGTTAAAAGGGAAAATAATCTAGGTGTCATTTCTTAATTGGATAGTTTAGTCTTAAAAGACATTGGAAGAAGAGATGGTTAGCCATTTTGTGCCTTGCTAATGAATGGCTGCAGGACTCATGGTTCTGAGGCTGTTACTGATAAGAAATAATAAATACCTGAGTCTGAACATGAAATACTGTCTCAAGTGCTTTCAACACTGACCTTGACAGAGGTGGAAAATACAGAGAATCCACAATCCCTGAACCCCTGAGCACTACATTCCCATATCTTAGAGCGACACTCACCACTGTACAGTGCCTGAGAAAAGCTACCAGGTAACTAATTAATTACTACTGAAGACCTTTAGCCTAAGTTGACTCTAACCAGTACATTTATGGGGGTAATGACATGCAAAACCAAGAGGCATTCGATGCTTATTTGGCCTATATTTATTCTACACTTAAATTTTCTCTATTTTATACATTGCCTTCATGTATATTATTTAACATTCACAGAAAAATGCTCCAGAAATAAACAGATATTAGTAGAGTGTCAAGTCTAGGGCAAGTTTCAATGAACATCAAGGCTCTATAAAGGTCTGATGCTAGACAGCGTGAAAACGTAGAGGAAAGATTATCACAAGAAAAATATTAACTTTCCTTTACACTATATGAGGTGCCAGAAACAAAGTAAATCAGAACAGAAATTAAGTCTCTATTTAACTTTCAGTTCCTGGGCTATTGTTTTGGTGTAGGGGTTTTCCCTTTAAATATGATTTTTTTTTCTACTGTACTTCAAAATAAACTTTAATTCATAAAAATTCTCAGGGACTGTTGGGGCTTTCATTGTGCAATGATAATAAAGGGAGTTACCTGTAATAAACTGGCTTTTTCAGCATTCCTTTCTTTGTTTGATAAAATTAGCTTTGCTATTGTATATATTGCATTTGCCTGGAAACAGAAAAAGGTCAGCATTAATAATGCCCCTTTGCATGCAAACCACAAATGAAAATTAATGTTCCGATAAATCAGAAGTTAATAGCAACAGACATGTTCTCAACATCCTATTGCACACCTAGAATATAAGCTTAAACACGTATAAGAATTAAATCATTCTTACATTGATACCACAAAAAGAGCCTGTGAAGATAAAGAAACGCTTCTATCTCTGTAGGTGAAGGAAATTGCAGCAATAGATCTCCTGTCACCATGTGGCACCATATTTTGAATTGTCAAAACAAAATTCAAGTCTTAATAAAAATAAATTGGAGAAACACCAAAAGTGATAACCTGAGAAGTCTGTCCATGCCTCCAGAATTTTGTGAAAACCATACTGAATTCAGCTTCCGATTTCATGCAATCATGTATCCTTCACTATTCTATCCACTTGGTAGGTCTGATAGATGGGCACTGGTAGATTTAGTTGGAGTACTGTTCCCAGTTACTTGACAAGGTCTCTGATGGACACTAGTCTCTTTAGCAGACTTGTGTCAGCTCTGCAGAGGCCCTTCTGCAGTTCCTGATGTTTTCTTCCACTGTTCAGGAAGGTAGAATTAAGCTTAGACCACGGTTAAGCTTAGGTTTTGGGCTGTGCAGTAGAGCCTTTGATCAAACACATTCTGTCTGCTGCCAGAATTACTGCAGACTGTTGTCAAGGCTGTGACAAGGACAGAGGACAGACAGACAGGTAGAGAGCAGTTACAGCAGAAGCAAAATTTCCCAAGAGCCCTTTGACAGCAATGCTATAAACCTTTACAGGTTACTCAGACTGACCTCCTTGGCACATAACTGAAAAAGCTGCACACCTTTCCCTCTGTTTTAACCCAAGTGAATTGCTTCATCTTGCTCACTATGCAACTCTTGAAGTTATACTAGCAAAAAGAAAGAGGTAGGTTTTAAAATTACTACAGTGGTACTGGAGGCTGGAACTCCAGTTGAAAAGAACATGCTTGAGGCTATGTCCTGATTTGAAAGGGGGATGTTGGCTGGTGTTTAAACAAATGGAGAAGTCTGTGTCTTTTGACATAATGAGCAGAAGAAGTTAAGTTTGAAACACCTTTTCCAGCTCTGCACACTGTACCATCAATTTTTAAGTGATTTACTGACAGAACAGTCACCATGCATGTCTGGGGCAATGCAGAAAACCTCTCTGTTAAATCCATTTAATTTAAACAAGTGATATTTTATTTTACTGAAATCAGTCTCAGCCTAAAATATTTCATTGTATTGTTTAGATAAAAGTTGTCTAAATCAGTACAGTTTATTGACAATTCTAGTGTGCAAAAATAATTTTTTGTTTTCTAGACTTACTTTCATTTATTTTCTCTCAACCAATAGTTTGGAGATATTCACAAACTTCCTTCCTGGTCATATTTAAGATTCTTGTTCTCTCGGTTCCTCCAGGAATACCTCTAGTTGGGTTTTAAGCTAACTTGAAGGCTTTGATTTAACATTTAGAGTTTAACAGCTGGCTATAGCTTTTAGCTGATATTAATGCCCTTAAAATTTATATCTTTGACCAGGTCTGGAATACAGCCAGGGATTTTAAGAATGGCTTATCCTTGGAGATAGAATGGTAGTTCTCCCAGAAATACCATACCCTTATGAAAAGAGAAATAGTTTGTGAAACAGCGACATGTCAATTTTTAGCTGTATAGCTTTCTGTAATAAACATCAAGAAATTCAGAATTTGCATTTCTCAGTTTATTCTGTGATTACTTTTATTTACTATCCTATTTTGAATATGACAAAAGCATGGTAAGAGATGCTAAAATGAACCTTATCTGAATAAAGCTGTTTATTCTTCCAGACACCTATGTTGATAACCTTTGTGTCTGTGTCTCTGTGTGGAAAACGATAAAGAAACAGAAAAACTAAAATTATAGACAGGCATATTTCCAATCTCTTAAATTATGATAACAAAGAACAACAATTACGTAAAATTATAAACTATAATGCCTTACTTTACTGAATAAAATCTTCCTACCTGAACAACCTGGTAAGCATTAGCCTCATTGAGCACTAGTTCAGTAATTGCAGCACAACTAGCTAGAATAAAAGTCCAGAAGTAACATTTAGGGCCATTTGACTCTATTGAGAAATCTCCTCCAAAAGGAATTTGCTCCATAACTACATGAATCCTCACCTAAATACAAGTCATTAAAATACCACTTTGAAATCATATGATTCATATTGATATTTCATAGAAAATATAAGTAGTGAAGAAAAATATGATCAAATAATGTCATACTAAACACAAAACTAACTAACTAACTAAATAAATATATAAATGACTCTTTTGTCACTGTTTTTACAGGTGAAGAAATACATATGATTCCCAGATTCTTAATACTTTACGTTTTGCTTCCTTCTAACAAAAGTATACTTTTTGAAAATAAGTGCTGGTATCACTCATTTGAAAAGAAACAAATCCAATTTGATGCTCCTACTCCCTAAAGCAGGTGTAATTATTTACAAATTTGTAATATTTTAATCCTTTTGCACAAGTGTATGTAAAGACATAACAGAGTACTAGACCTTATAAACCTACCTGCTTGAAGTGAGAAAGTATTTTCTTGTATCTCATCAGGACTCAGTTCATCTGACAAATGAAGATACTGGATTCTCCCTGCTGCAGTTGCAGTGTTAAAAATGGCTTAATATGTGTTTGTTAACCATTCATGAAGTTCTGAAAATGTGTTTGTTTTCATTAAATTAGCTAACACTTTGAAAAAGAAAAGAAGCCTTTAAACAGAAAATTCCTTTACCATGTTCATCAATTATATTCACAATTCTAGCTCACTAAATAGGTGTCTGATTAATAGAACTAAACAGACAGAAATGCCGTATTTATGACTTATTCATTATTTTGTTTATACATTAAAAATATGAAAAACACCTTAGGATAACAATGAAATACAAAAGGCTGGAAAAAATATTGCTTATTCATTATGTTCTAAATAGTCTTTTAAATTTTGCTGGTATTACATACAGCTGAACAAGCCAAAGATGTTCCTTGATAAATCAGGGCTTGGTCAAATATATCTTAAAAGAACAAACAGTCTTGTACAATTGCCACAATGTTGAGGGCTGAAAACCTACTCCTGTAAAATATGAAGGAACTGCTTGATTCTACCCCAGATCCTAATTTCCACACTAGTCTCAGGATCTTCACAAATCTGTACCAGAATCCAAACTATACTCCATAGAAGTTTGATGTGATCAGAAAGAAGCAAACTGAGAAAGACTGGAATTCCTTCATACATTTTTATTTGCTCTTTGACTCGTGAAAAATCAGCAAGAAATTTCAACAATAACTCCATCACTACTTTGTATTGTCAGTTAAAAAAGGGGAAAAAAACACAGGAAGTTTAAAAAAGAACAGAGATCTCCTATTAAAAAAAAAAAAAACAAACAAAAAAACAGGCATACCCAGCCAGGATGGGAGGTGGCCAGGTGGGCTGCAGTTATCTGTGCTACCATCTTCCTATTAATGGCATTAGTAGTAAAAGTAGCACTGACTGCATGGACTTGTGAAGTCCATCTGTGGAACTCAAATAGCCTAGTTCCACAGATAACACAAAAATGCATCATTCTTCTCTAGTATAGTTTGAATTTTATATTTAGAAAGTGATTGGATATATACCTTAAAAGGTTTATATAAGACTTTCATTAACTGTAATGAAGGTGGACTTCCCATAGAAAATATGGTTAAGGATATCCATTTCCACTTTAAGCAAAAAGCTCCATGTGTGTTTAATGAAACATGTGAATTCAGATTCATATCTGAATTTAAAATTATTCTTAACTGGTACGGAACTTCATCATCTTCCTGTCTACATTCAAATTCTAAGTCTTACATCTAACTTTTGATTTACATGTGACCCAGAATTTTCTGACACAGAAACTAAATAAAACCTTTTCATATATTAATTTTGTCTATTCTTAGTCACATATAAGGTCACTTATATGTGTGAAATAGTTAAGCATGAAATTTTTAAAACCTCTTCAGAATTTTAAAGGTGATAAGTGATGTATTATCACATTTGATAGTCTTTCTGTTTCTCACTAAAATTCAGTAATGCTTTGCTAGCAGTCTTAGCTGAGATGATTAAACAATTAACTGAAGGGACATTGATGATTTTCTGATGAAGAGGATGTGGAATCTGACTCAGCCTCTGGCATAAACTACAGCAGCTCTAGGTCTTGCAATTTTACTCATTTATATTGGGCATCCCAGGAACTGTCAGGGCCCAGCATGCTTTCCCATCTAACCACTCAAGTCTGCCAGGAGCAAGGAAGAGATGGACCAAGAAAAGTGATTGCAATCACTTTATGATAACACTGTAACTCATTTGCAACTGGAAGCCAACAGTGGAGAGAGAGTAGATGAAACTGCTGGAAAAGATTTTGCTATATCAGTATGTGACTGAAAATACTCAGGTTTCAGAATTTGACTTTGGGTATATTCAAGTGCCACATTTTCTAATTCCTCTAAATACATGCATCCTTAAATAAAAAAGTCAAAATTTATTTTAACATAATTAATGCACACAAAAAGTCTCACCTGTTAGAGAGACAATCATATTCATGTAATATCACCAGCAAGTTCTCAACAATCTCACTTATCTCCTCTCTACATTCTGGACTACAAATTGATTATTCCTGACATTTATATCAAATGAAATTATATGAAAAACACATATTGCTGTTTAGACTCCTTCTTTGTGCATTTGATGAATAATTTTCCCCCCAAGTCTTAAGTAATAATATCAACTTGTGCACACAAGCACTTAAAGCCACAAATACATGCGGGGTCAAGAGTAACAGTGCAACAATTTTCCAGTTTTCCTAGTACAAAAAACAGTAAATGTGAATGCATAAAAGTAAAGAAAACTATATTTTGTGTCTTACTGATAATAAAGCAAACGGAGTGCATTTAAAAAAAAAACCACACAATTTCTATGAAGATTTGTAATATAGCTCAAACTCTTTCTTGCCCAGTCCAGATGTAACACAAAATCCTACATTCCATTCAGCGAAGAAAGTTAAATGGAAGTTGAAAATGTATGCATAACATTTAAATTAACACAGATATTAAAAACAAATTAAACTGAATCAGAGTTTTGGGAAGTCTGGGAGACAGCAGATCAATAACAGCAGTTTTCCTTCTATAATACCATTATAGATGAAAGTTGCTCTGCCCCTCTTTTTGCTCCTTTTTTCTCTTTTAATCTTTATTTACCACTAATTAATGAGAAGAGGGCACATATACATGGATTTGACTGTATGAGTTTATTATTTTCTACACTGAACAATATTCTACCTGAATATTGTGAGGCACTCTTATATTAAGCTGAGGACATAAGATTTTTATATGCAGGAAGTCAATAGGAATTCCAGAATCCTGCATGAGGATTGAAAAAACAGAATCTGTGATTCCAGTATTGCAGAGCCATCCATATGAACAAGAAGTCTGCTGCAAGGACCAAAGTTTCTATTTAGATTCTATTGCTTCAATATAAAATTAAGAACATTTACATTTTCCTCATAAAGAGCAGTTTTAATATTCTGTCAAGAGAAAACATTAAAAAGCTTTTGTTAATTATGGCACATTAAGTTGAACTTACCATTCTACTAACCTACCATTCTACTAAGCTAGTCAGAGCAAGGAGGGCACCAAAAAACACATAACTGTCTCTGGCAGATAATAAATTTACTAAGGTCTGGAAAAAAAATGAAAAAAAAAGGTAAGTAAATGTTTGATTCTGTGTAAATATAAAGTATATTACTTTCTTTTACAACTCAGAAACATGTAGAAATATTTAATGAAAAGTAAAAATTAAGGTACCAAGTCCTTACACAATATGTTAAAAGTCTTAGGTACATTTAAAGTACACTTAAACATACACCTAAAAACTTAGAATACACCCAGTAGGACAAGCAAAGGTGTTTCTTCTCAAACTATAATTAGTATCTCTTAGACTGCTAAAATCTATTAAACCATTGTAAACCATTAAACCATTGTAAAAATTTGGTTTTGTGTAACACTTCAGAACACTCAGGCCTCCTGAAGTAAAAAGTTAATATTCAGCTTATATTTAAACAGCACAGTAATTTAAGGCCCTGTCTGTATTTCTGTTCATGATTAATATCTAAGTAAACTCTGTATTTGTCTAGATTCTCTAAAAATAGGTTGTCTGCTACTATATGATCACAACTGCCAGTGTTTTTCTGCAGCATGATAGAATCATGAAACCCTAGTTATACTGATTTTGATCTCAACTGTATCTCAGTTTAGCCACAAACCAGCAATAGTTAATTACAGATTCTTAGACTGATGGTAATGTATAGTAATGGATGTCTGGGTTGACACAGAATATTTAGACACAGAATACTTTACAAGTGAAAAACCACAGCAGAAATTTATGCAAAAAAATTTTAAAATATATTTACATTTTAAAAATATATTAAACTATTTGAATCACAGTAAGTTGTAGCTCAGGACAGTGTATACAGAAGCACCACTTTTTATAGAACAAATATTTAGTCCAAATGTTTACAACCTGTTTATCTCAAACAGCTAATAATCATACATCAGATTCTTTTTATGATACTATTAATATATATAACTATATTTAATATATAGTAAATTATATATTAAATATATAATAACTATACTTTTTATGATACTATTAATACATCTGTAAAACACAGAGATTATCTTACCTTACAAGACTGACAAGGTAAGGAATTTATTCCCACCTAGGTCAAATCTGTAAAGCATGCGTTATTCTATTAACTAGATAATTAAATAAAATTAACAATTTTATAAAGCACTTACTTTATGTGCTCCACTTGCTATAACTCATTCTCTTTGATTTCTAACAGCAGCAAGCTTTTGGAAAATATCTATGGAACAAAGGAAGACACACAAATTGACTCTTTCTCACTAATATTTTTATTTTACCATTCAGGTAACAGAGAAAAATACTGTATAACTTCTTTGAACCATAACTAGCACAATTTACTCTTTTATTTCAATGCATAAACAGATAGTGATTTCTTAAAGAAATATTACGTATGTAGAAAAACAAGCTGCTCCCTTCTACAGGAATTTTAGCTTTTACTCATGTGATGATGCCTACAGTAAATATACTACTGTCTTACTTAATGACAACCTGAAGTACTTTAAACATTTTAAGCCTCACAGAAAAAGTTGTGGGTAGCCTTATGATTTTTGTTATCAGCTACTGCACCTGCATGTCATGTTGACCAACTTGTCTACATTGTGCTGCTCTTCCCTGTAATTAAGATAACAATTTGCTACTGTTTCCATATACTACAAGAAGGGGAGGAAAAATAAAGGATACCATTAAGACAAAAAAGTTTGCAGACTTCATAAACCTAGACTGTTCTTCACAGGTAGAGCCTGTAGGTGGTGCATCTGTTTCACGAAAAAAATCCTGTAATGCAATAGTGGTGTAGCCACAAGGTTTAAACCTGTTTCAACATTTAAAAAATAAATTATCAGAATGCTTCTCCCTTTGAAAAGTCATTTGCTACAGTGCAGGATGACTTTGCTCATCTCCCTTCAAGTCTAGAGTTTCTTTTGACTGAACCAATTGCGTTGACTTTTCTAATTCTTCTCCCACTTCAGGAGGCATTTCTGAAGTCTCCTAACTGGAAATCCTAGATGAATGCAGCTAGATTATAGGACAATTGTCTTGAAAACTAGTGAAAAAACCCACACCTACTTCTCATGTGAAAACAGAGAAACAGACTCACTTCTTTCCATAAACCAAGAATATCTGTACACTGCTTTTTACAGTATTTTAATCATAATAAACTGACAGGCAACATAATGGACAAAGGTACTATGAGGAATCCTACCTGACTTAGATTTTCAATTCCTCCCAGGCTGTGGAGCATTTCCTACAGGAAAATGATAAAAAAAAAAAAAAAACCTTCAGAATTACTTATAATAAGTAGATAAATAAAAACACAAAGGTGGAATGTTAAAGGTTCTTAAACTGGAGCTTTCGGTTTCCTTCAGTAACTACATTATGGGAGTTTTACATATCTTTGTGATAAAGTCAAATACCTAGTCTAGGGCTCAGAGCAATGACCGAGCCATCTGTTATGGAGATTTACAGTTTCCTTGTTAGGGTCAGCAACAACAGACATGACATAAAGAACAACAGAAATTGAGCAAGTTATACAGCAATGGTTTAAAACCACCCTTGAAATCAGTTTGTTTGCAATTCCCATCCTCACATATAGAAATATAGATACATACATGCACGTGTGCATTCATAAGAAGAAATGTTTTTATACACAAGCACCAATACAACTGTACACGTGACACTTACAAGCATCCCCTGATCCAAGCAAGAAACATTTTGACATACTGACCTGGTAGCATGGATCTCTTATTAATAATCTCAGGCAGATTAATAAGATCCAAGAAAGTGCATGCACAGAGCTTGAATAACCCATTGCCTGTAAATTAAATATTCAAAACATAAACCAAATGCGATTCAAAAAGTGTTTAAATATTTAAATAAAACAGTTTGATTCAGGATCAATTGACTAGATGATTAGTGAGCTACAACTGTTCTATACCATAGAACTTTTAATACCATTTATACTGAAACACAGTGGCAGCTATAAATAAATTTATTACATTATATGAGTATTACCAGCCATCAGTTATTATTATTGGACTGATGAGGGAAAGTACATGCTCATCTGTAAGAACAAACTAACTGTGCTTTGATATAAACTTTTAGTGGTTGAATTGAGGCCCAAAAGAGCAAAGTAAATGAGAAACCACAGAGCAAACTTCAGTGCACAAAATACACTTATGCAAAAATATGGGTGCTACAGAAGTAAAAATAGCTACATTTAAAATATTCTTTTGAATTATCATAATCTATCCTGGCTTTTAAAAACTCTAGTTGTATTATGCTAGAAATAAATTGTTATTTAGTTCAAATGTTCTTGAAATAGGATTGTATTTTGATATACAACTTCCTCCTTCATATTTCTCCATATGATTCACAGCATAAGACATGGCAGAAAATACAAATCACATTTGCAGAAAGTGTCCAGGGGCAGTAATCCTGCACAAAATGCCAGTAAAGGAATCACTATTTCCACTGCCTGTTGAAAGTATATATCTCCATTTTCCTATTTAAAATAAACCCAAAATTAGACATCTTTGCCATGTGTTTTTTGTTCCTGTTTTAACTGAGAGGACAAAATTTGTTTGGATAGGTTTCTTGGAAACAGAAAAAGTGTATGGGTCATGGCAGTTCTCTTCCCATTTCATCATTTGCAGTTGGGAATGACACCAACAGCTAAAAATAATTCCATAAAAATAAATGTTTTACAAATAGATACTAACAAACTCTGAGCCCTTTTATGCCAATATTCTGCCCTAGTAATACCATTTATCATTATGATTCCATAATTGGCTACTTCAGAACAGCACAAAACTTTCATGGAAAGAAAACAGCATGCAAAATTTGTAGGTCAGATTTTAAAGTGGCCTGAAGATATTACCATGGTCAACAGTCACTCCCTGAGCCTGATTAACATTTGAGAGCCCCTTCTACTACAGTTACATTTACAACACACATTACTAGACACACCAGGGTACATCCAGCTTATCTACATATCTCTAATTTATGCTTGTTTCACCAACCTTGCCCGGGTGCCTTCATTCTTAATACAAGAGGCTTGTTTTGTAATATCACTATCACAAAGAACACCAAAGAAAACCAAAATATAAGCCAAGTATGTCACAATGTATAA
The DNA here is from genome assembly GCF_028551555.1 of Melozone crissalis. Classification (NCBI taxonomy): domain Eukaryota; kingdom Metazoa; phylum Chordata; class Aves; order Passeriformes; family Passerellidae; genus Melozone; species Melozone crissalis. The sequence continues at coordinate 40,272,079 of NW_026535794.1, forward strand.
ACAGATCTTGGGAAATCACAGTGTAAGCTATTCTTGGATTTCTGGCAAATGAAGCTGCGCCACTGACCTTCCACTGGTGAATACTGAGTTCACATGTAAAAAAGAGGTACCAGATTTAAAAACCACTTAAATAATCTGTTTTAAACTCACTGTCATTTAGATAATCAAAGAAGACACCCCTAGTTCCCCAGTTGGTTGTGAATAAAGGTATAAGCAAACCATGTGATGTTTTTAAATTCCTCTAGTAGTAGCATATTAATACCTTTAAGTGCTCTAGGATTCCATCTTTAAACTTCTGTACCACTTAAGGGTTTTTTAGAAAATGTATTCGGGCTTTAAAAAGGAAAATACAATACACTGCAAAGGAGAATAGTAAAAAAAAATCTAGAAAATACACCTTTTTTCCCCTGAAAATATCTTTCTCTGCCCCCTCTATTTTTGTAAGGTCCTGTGCTTTTTCCTCACACAAATGAGAACAGCATAAGAAAAGGTATCCCCCTTTCCAATCCTGTCATACACAGAAATACAAATAAACACAAACAAGTGGCATCAACTCATCTGAATTTTATGGAAACCACAGGCCTTTCACTATAGAGGCAGCAGTGCATAAAATACAAATAGAATCAGGACAATAAATTAGAAAAGCAAATAATACATTACAGACACCATGTACAGATGAATGATCAAGAAAACATAGCAGTTAGGATTTTGGTCATTCAAGGTTTGTCATACACCCAGTCCTGTGTTCTTCTGCCCCACTAACCTGGGCACTGCTCCTCAAAGCCAATACAAAAGTGGTTAATTAAAACAACCACAAGTGCTGCTGGTAATATCCACAGAAATGTGTGTTGTTATAACAATATGGGATATTATCCACACATCTTGCTTCCTCGTGGAACGCAATAAAGTAGCCTGCCTATTTGGTTATGAATGTGCTTCATATACTGATCTTGCTAAAATTTCTCTCATTCTTGTAGGTCACACTAAAAAGAAAGAAAAAAAGAAAAATGGTGAATTACAAATTAACTTGCCACAAGACAGTTTTGCTCTGCTACAACTTAACATTAGCAACAAAAACTAAGAAATGTCATACCAGCAGTTACCACAGAACAACACAATTTCAGATTGCCTGAAATTGTGTTATTTCAGTCTGTCTCATGCATAATTTGGGACTACCAGAATGGTATAACTTTTCCAAATAAAGAAATTATGATATTTTAAATGAGTTTATTCACTCTCACTAGTATATACTCTGCTGAGTGGGAAAGGTTGAAACTTACAAAGGCAGGAACATAAACAGGTTTAAAAATTAGAAGTACGTAATTCTCATCTCAAATACTGGATTAACATGAAAAGTACAAGTAAATAGTACATATGTAAAAATACAAATGCCTTCAACACCTCAACAAGGTGATACCCTTAGATACATAAAGGTATCTCTCGTTCAGGGATATGAGAATGTCATCATAAGCTTTAAATTATTTTTACCTAAATTTCTCAAGCTCAACAACTTCTGTTGATTCTTGGCATTGACCATTGGACTGCTGTTCATCGCTTTTGACATTTTGCCAAGTTCTTGTCACACTTAGTTTGACCACTTTCAATATATCTAGCTGGAAGCTAAAGAGTCATAGTAGGCATGAGGCAAATGCTGCAATTTAAGTTTTCTGAGAATATTATCATGCCAAAGTATGTTTTCTCGAGTTCTGATTTGAATTTTGGACCTAAAACTTGTTATTCTAGAAAACACACACCTCCTCTGGAAAACAACAGTGACGTGGTAGAAAACGGATGCAAAGCAAGATTGAAAAACAAGTACTGAGAGGTAAGTAAAAGGTGAAGAATGATGTCTTTTTAAATTTATGATAGCAAAGCTTGACAAAATCTGCAACACATCCTCGTTATCTGTATTTCTGACCTGTCCCAACTCCACAACTGCACAGCCTTCACATTCTTTTTAGGTTGTACAACTCACATGTTTCAGCTTTCTGCTCAGAAGCAATTCCAGGCCTCTAACCAGATAGAAAGTGCATAACTCCTACCTCACATGGATGAATCCTTTAGTCATTTTGTCATATCTTTTTACAGAATTGAAAGGGAGAAAATGTTCTGCGATTCCAAAGACTCACGCCCACAATCATGTGTTGGTTTTCTTTGCTTCAAATGGCAAATACAAGCTTCACTAAGTGAGCTGAGGTGAAGGAGATTTGACTTTCTCCTGTAAGTTGGTATTTAAGCCCTGGATATTTTTAGCTGAGGTGTTATTCTTCAAAGACAAATTGTTTATGGTTAAAATGCTGATCTTATTTTATATTCTGTACCACTGACCCCCATGCTGTTACTCACACATCTTTAAGCCTACCTTCGTGTGACATTGTGAAAGGGCACAGAGGAAAAAAAATCTGCTATGCTACTTTAATATATGCAACAATAACTGGATAAAACCTGCTCAAGATACAAAATAAAGCAATTTTTTTTTCTGTTAAAATAAAAAATATGGTGTAGTAGAATGGGAAATAGATCCGTTTCGTTCTTTTACCCATTCTAAATGTGATTTGTGCCACACAGAAGGTCTAATGCTGCCAAGAAAAAAAAGACAAGATGAAAGACATCTTCTATTCAAGATTTTGCTAACATGTTTTAGTCACTACAGTACATAATGTTCTAAGCATATGCCAGAAACCATAATCACCATTAATTATAATTCTAAAGCACATTTAATAACAGTTATTGAAAAATACCTGTTGGTTCCTTGACTGAACACTTCAGAGAGACTGAAGCCTTTTTAGATCAGAATAATCCATAGGAAAAACTCACACCAGTGTGTGTTAATAGTTACATAAAAGTATTTCCATACGTGCAAAAAAGGTCAACAAGCAACAATGCTACTGACAGAAAATAAAGTTTTCTAGCGTTGCCTGGTGTCCACTTTTGCATACAGCAGAATTCACAGCTTCTCCAGAATGCCTTAAGTCAACATAGGTGTAAATAAACTTTGTGACCAAAGTAACAGTTGTCATGTTTATACTGCACTTCAAATTGAAGCATTCTGCTTTGGCAGCCAGTGTAAATTCCACACGAGTCCCGCTGAAGTTCAAAGTAAAACGTCAGATACTACACCTCATAGAGATCCCAGAAGGCTTTTGTTTTTATTGCTTTTGCTGTGCTCTTCAACTTTTTGTCCTGATCAGGCATTGTGCATCATTATTATCATGATGGGGTTAAAAACTCTTTTCCTTAAAAGCAAAGTAGATACAGAGAATTATATCACTGCAGCAAAAGGAGCACATGTTTACTTCCAGAATCAACCGATACTGGTTTTAGAAAAAAAAAAACAAAACAACTTTGCCATTTTCTCAGCATGAAGCCTTGGGCATTATATCAGGATACCCTTTGAAATTCCAGATATTAATAAGAAAGCTTTTAACCTAACATACAGAAACCTTGGTTTTCCAACACATGCATAGACAATACTGTCTTGCTCTTTCATGTATTTTTTTATTATGACTTTTCCTTTTATTTCATCTTCTTGCCATTATTTCTCTCTGTGAATTGGCTGCTTATGTTACAGCAATGCTTACAAACTAACATCAAGGTTGTCAACAACAAGCTGTTGTCCAGACAACAGAGAATTTAATAGTTATATTATCCAAATAAACAAGTCAAATGAAGGGTAGAAAAAGGAGGTATCTGACAAAAAAATGAGATGCATACAGTGAGTTGAGAGATGAGATTCTCTCCCTCTACTTGGCTCTCCTGAGACCCCACCTGGACTACTGCATGCAGCTCTGGGGCTCCCATCAGCACAACAGGGACCTGCTGGAGTGAGTCCAGACGGCTATAAACAGGATCAGAGGGCTGGAGCACCTCCCCTGTGCTGAGAGAAGCTGGGGGGGGCGGGGGGGTTGTTTGGTCTGGAGAAAAGAAGGCTCCAAGGGAGATATCCAGCAGCAGCCCACTGCCTAAAGGGGTCTACAGAAGAGTTGGAAAGGGACTTTTAACTTGGGTATGTGGTCTTAGGACAAGGGGATGATGACTTTACACCAAAAAAAGTCAGGTTTAGATTATATATCAGGAGGAAATTCTTTACTGTGAGGGTGATGAGGTACCAGAACAGGTTGCCCAGAGAAGTTGTGGACATCCCTGGAAGTGTCCAAGGTCAAGCTGGATGGGGCTGTGATCAATCTGCTGTATGGTGACAGGTGCCTCTGCCATGGCAGAGACTTGGAACTCAATGATCTTAAGGTGTCTTCCAACCTCAACCATTCTGTGAATCTATGACCACACAGTCAGTCAAAGAATAACAGAAATTTTCAGCAGTTTAGAATCTAGGTCTTCTCAATGTTTTATACCAAACCTACCTGCTTTCCTGGCAGTGGGACACACAGCTTCTTTCCACAGATGAGCAGATCTGTAGGGCATGGCCTCATCAGGGCCATTAGCACACATTAAATCCCTGCATAAAAACATTCAATCTGTAGGTCTGACTTCCCACAAAAGCCCTGACCTACTCACTTTCACAGTACACAACACCTGTTCACTGAAAATCTTCTAAAGCCCTAGAAAAATACAGAAAGACGTGGAAAGAGGATACTCAAGAGGAATCTCTTGCTGCAACAAAAGCAACTATATTGATACAGATCCTTCTCTGAGTGAAAAAAAAAAAAAAAAGAATGGTCAGGCACAGGCTGGGGCTTTAGAATTACCCTGGAGAATTACATACAGCAGTAGCATGGTAGAGCACTTTCAATTTAAAAACCATAGATATAATACCACTGTCTGATCCTTTCCACCTATTTTACTGTTCACTAAACATGGACTGTTTGGATGTTCGCTTTGGTGTGTCCTTAAGAGGATTTTCTGTATCAAACCTGATGGCCTCCTTTTCTTGCTGTGCAATGTAGAATTCCTCTGCTACTGGTTTTTACTTCTCCTCCTCATAAAGGCAAAGAAGAAGAAGAAAACTGGTCATGAAACAAAAGCATTGTAAACTACCAGAAGCTACTCCTTCCCAAATGAACATCAGAGTAATTTTTCCAGTTATACAATCTCACATCACAGAGCTACCCAAAATGCAACTATTGACAGTATGAACTCGTGCCCTGTATTAAATCCCTCTCGGAAGTGGCCTGTAAGCCCAGTTCATCCATGTCTAGTCTTTTAAACAAGCCTTTATCCTACTACAGGGAATCATTGATCTGGATCCACAAGAAACTTCTCTCCTCTCTTCCATGTATCTGCTCAAGAAGGTTATTAAAAAACATCCCAGAATGTTTCTGTGGCACCAGTTATTACCAGGGAAGGAATATAAACAGGATTTGTTCCACTACTCAGCAGACAAAACTACTGAGTTCAGACTAAACTGAATGCATTTTGCTCAAAGCATTTACTTCCTTTGCTTCAAGAGCATTAAAAGTTAAGAGAAGACATGCACATTGCTAAGCACATTAAGAATCTTCAGGAGTAAGAATTTCCATGTATTATTTCAGTGCCATTCTTATATCATCTCCCCAGTACCCTGTCCATTTGGAATATTACTGAGGCATGACACAATGCAATAAGCACCTCACATTTGCACAGTGGGAAATACTGTGAAACTCACAAATTGTCTACTTGACCATGAGTATCTGTGCACAAAGAACAGATTTCAACCAATTAAAGAACAACCAAACCACACACAAATAACTTGTTCATAAGCAAACAGAGTTAAATCTTAAAATTTTTAGCATCCTGTGAAATCCTTGGGTTAACTCTCCAAACCACAAAGAGCAGGATTCCCACTATGGCTAAAATTTAATCCAGAACTGTTAGGTTTTAGTGATTATTTAGAACATTTTACAACTGTCAACCAAACTTACTTTAGGGCTGTCATTCCAATTCTAGTGCTACCTTGGTAAAGATGAAACAGAATAACAGAGGACAAATATTTTAAAGGTTTGTTGCCATTACAGATCTAAAAGTCCCTGTGCAGAATTTAACCTGATAAACATCAAGCCACATTCCCTTCACTGCTGCTGAGAATGAAGGGACACTGGTCACTCAAGGATACAGCACTCACCCAGCTCTGAGGACTCACCCTGAGGTTACCTCTCTGTTTCCTAGAGGCCAACAAGTCAGCACAGGTCAGGAAGCCCTTCAGGAAAGAGGCCAGCTCTGGCCACAAACTGACCCTGCAGTGACCTCTTTAGTCTGTCAGCCCAGCATTATCTCAGATGCACTGGACTGGGAAACCTGATTCAGGTTACAAATAATCTCTCCTACTTTAGCCCTACTGTACAAGGGCAGGGACAACATGCAGAAAGGAGGATTTATCCATGCAGCTTAGAATGTTATGCCCTTCACTTTACTACAGAGATTAGACTAATTAATTAACAGCCAGCTGCCAGTGAAAATGGCTTTCCCCATTCCTTCCCTTCCACCAGCAATTCTTCTCTACTTCTTCAGCTGACCTGACCCAAACCTGAGCCAGTTTAGAGAGCTAAACACACAGAAAACAATATACTTCCATTTATATTGTTACTTTCCTACCAGTTTAGCTCACTGGCACAGGTGAGTGGCCCTGCTGACAGGGCAGGAATGCACAGGTGTAAATCAAGGGAGAAGAGCAGAAAGCCCCTTCCATCAGCCGCCAGTCATTAAACCAGGTAGGTATATTAGCACCATGAGTGAGGGTGCTAATATAAACAGACAGAAACAACTAAACAAACAGAAACAACTCCATTTTCCTTCTATCAGCCAGAAACCTGAGAGAAAACAGATATTAATATTTCCTTACCTATTCTCACAGTTATCTGACTTTCTTGAAGTCACCAAATAAGTTCCCACCCCATGTTTCTTCTTTACTCGTGCCAGCAGAAATGTCCATGGATTCCATGGAGCCAGGCTATTCACTGTCCTCATAACTATCCCCCTGCTATGACACCAGCCATGAGGAATGTGTAAGAAACACACCAAACATCTCTCACTAGTTGTGCCAAATAAAAACTGAAATCAGACAACTCTTTTGAAGAACAGAGACACATTAGGAGAAAAATGCCTTTACAGCACAGTCTCATTTAATTCCATTTAAGACAATGGAATTAGAGCAATAGTAATGCATTCATTTTAACTGGGGATAATTACATTTAATTACTTATGCTGATTCAATTACACAGGAAGAGAGATGCATTCTGACAGCACTGGAATGCAGGACAGGACAAGAAATGCTCCAAGAACCCCATCAGAAATGAAAGAATCCACATGATGAGAAACAGGAGACAAAGGAATTACCCCAGACTTGATCTGCGGCCCAGTCTAGTATCTGTCCCAGATGACATAAGCACATAAGATTCAGAAGGTAAAAACAAGCCCCAAAACAGACAAAACCAAAGAAGTGTTGGAGGATGAATCTACCCCCACTGACTACAGTGCAATGGTCTCTTCAACAAGAAGATGTCTCACATTCTTTAAAATCTTTACTAGCAATAACTAGTGGATATGGATAATTTGTAAGCCAACTAGTTTCTAGATTTTTCCCTTGAACTCCTTTCTTAATCACTGCAGTGGCTGAATTCCACTGTCTAATCATACACAGGATAACAGGCTTAGGGTGGATAAAGAAGCAGTAGATATGGTGGCTTTAATAAGACTTTTGATGCTGTTGCTGGATAGGAATGTATCTAATACCCCATCTAATACCATAACCAGGGTCAGATGAAGGTCAGGTGAAAATTCACTTCCTAAAAGAGAAATTAGATATATATTATTATTGAAACAGAAATTTATTTCAAACATGGCCAAAATAATGGCAAAGGAAGCATCAAAGGTGATGAAAAATTCCCAAAAGGTACTTTTCCTTATCTAGTCTGGTGGGGAAAAAAGGGACTTCTGGCTGGCTTCCCCTCTTGTTCTCAAAGAGCATGGCAGTCATAACAGATCCCCACCAGTGATAGCCTATGTCTAGGAAATTGTATTGAAGAACCCACATAGACAATGTCTGAAGAATATTTCTTTCATTTCATTAACTGAATCAATATGGAAATCCATGTGTTTCTTACACACAAAAACTTCCACACACATATATATGCCTCAATTTTTCTTTAATTAATTCTTTGGAGATTCTCTAAAGGTTAACAAGAGTAAGGTCCTTCCTTGTTTTCCTGACAAATGAAAACTTAATTTAAGCTACTGCTGGTTTAGGATTGTTTGTCTTTTGCTCTTTTCTGTTTTGTTTTCCCTCTGTACCACCTCACTCATTCCATAAATGGCCAGGCCTATTCTCAGATTGCTGGGTCCACCAAATGTCAGTTTCTTGGTTAATTTCCAGAGTGTAACTTTCCTCTAAAGAGGAAAGTCTGCCTAAATCTCGGCATAAACAGCAGATCACATATATAAGAGAAAAAAAGAAAAAAAAAAAGAAGTAAATAAAAAGAGAGAGAAAACAAGAGGGGATTTCTGAGGTGTAATGAGCAGCTCAGGTCAGTATCAACTCGAGAGCAACATGCAGCTCTTTGAAGTTCACCCTCTCCGCTCCCACTACCAAGGAGACCTTTATAGGGAATTGTACCGCCATTCCTCAGAGCCTCTGGGAACCACGAGGGTGTTCAATGCCTACCCAGAGCTGGTGAAGGAGCAGGGCTGTGGAGCACGCCATTAAGCGGAACGGGAGGAGGATGGGGACATTGCAACGCCTTCCCTGCCCTGGACTCTCCCGTCCCAGCCCCGCCTCTCCCCGTGTTCCCGTCCCTCCGTCCCGCTCCCCGCGCTCCCTCAGCGGCTGCGCTCCCCCCACCCCGCTCCGCGGCCCGGCCACGGCGACGCTCGCTCCGCCGGGACGGGACCCCTCAGCCAATCGCCTCCCCTCTTCTTGGCCCGCCGACCAATCGCGAGCCGCCGTACTGCGCGGCCCGGCGCCGTTGCCATGGGCACGGGGAAGCCCTGGCCGGGCCCGCCCCCAGCGCCCCCCGGACAATGAAAACAGAAGCGGCCCCAGAGGAGTCCAGGAGATTGTTTATTGCTTTTACCAACTTTCTGAAACGTTACAAAAGATAATTTTATTCTAGCAGTAATTAAAACAACACAAAGGCTGAATCACATTAAAAACAAGTCTGAGAGTTGTGTTTTCTGTATAAACTGAATATTGATTCTACAGTTGGAATAATGTTTTCATTTGCTTTGGATTTGTTTATAAAGTAAGAAAACGTCACTGTAATTAGAAAAGCAGTCATAAAAAATTCGAACCATACAGTATGCAATCACATTTCAAATAAAGAATATTAAAATCAAAACAGCAGTTCAGCTGCAAAAGCTGAACCTGGAAGACACCTTTGCACAGGAGCATCAGCAACAACAGAAAAGAAAATACAAGAAGTAATGTGTCTTTCCAATAAAATCATTTAGAAAAGTATCGATTTTCAAACTCATTCATTATTCCAAATAAATGTCAACAGATACTAAATTCAGTATGAAAGTGTCTTTAGGCAAAGTTCAATGCCAACTACAAAGTCCTAGAAGTTTTCACTAAAAACATTATAAAATAAAATTGACAAACTTACTGAGCAATTTGCTTTATTTATAGCACTACACTTATGCTGACTCAAAGCCGTGTGCATCTACAGTCTTGAAATTTGCCATAAAATAAATTACTGTTGGTATAAACCAAGTATTTCCCACGTTTTACCGTACTTGATAATTTTGTCCTAGATGAGTAATTAAAACATTACTAATCATAAGAAAGCAAAAAGACAACTAAGCTCGCCGTGGCGCTTGCCTGGCAGATTTCATTTGTGAACTGAGAGTCCTGAACCATTCACTTTCTGATTTCCAGAACCTTTGTACAAGACAAACCCTTTAGAGCAGCGCAGGCTCTGCCACGTGACACCCATTTGGTACAGAAATATTTCACAGCCTGTCAAACCTGCCTTTGCAAAGGGCACGAATTAGGAAGTGACCGCATAAAGACAAGAGATGCAGGTGAAGCAAATGATAACTTACAGGAGAACTTGCATTAAATGAAGAAAAAATGGCCAAGATACTTGGTTGAAAAAGATCCCAAAGCCATTAGGGCACCAAGTTCTACCCTGACAGGTTTTATGACGACAAACTTGGCAATTTGGAATATTTCACGGAACAATTATATAAAATATGATGTTATAGCTGCAAAGTTCATCTAGGAGGAAATTGTTGTTAACTTGGGCATATGTAAACAGAATGAAAAACGTGTCACTGTAATACATACGAAAATGAGTTTTCTAGAATATAATTTAAACACAAAACTGCATTTTAAGTGATACCTTTTAGATGATAATTTAAATGGAGTGGCCAAAATTAAGACCTAGATTTCATGTAAACATTAATATTTATAAATAAATTAGAAAAAAAAAAAAAAGAAAAAAGGAAAAATAAGGAAAAAAAAAAAAAAAGAGGGACTTCCTGAGGTGGCTCTGCAGCCAGGTACACAGTAGCACTAAGCTCCATTCCAGGAAACCAAGGCATCTATAAAAAGTGCAGGGTTGGTTATTTTCCTCTAGCTATTGGAATGGAAATCCATTGGCGTAGTTTTTACAGGGCTTAAGCCCTATGAAAGAAAAAAAAAAAAAATCAGTGCACAGCAATTGTCACTGCTCTTTTGCATCCATTAAGGCAAAACATCTACATAAAATAAACTACATCCTTAGCTGTCTTATTCTAATACTATGTGTGACTTTAAAGCAGAGAAGGTGTAAAATGACCACTGAATCACTTAACCATACATTAGCAACAAGGATTTATGTACTTAATACCAGAACTTCTCCTGTTCATATGGGAAGAAAGTGCAAGTATAACTATTGCCCAAGAACACTGAAACTAAAGGTCACTGTAAACTGGCTTGCCAAGTCATGGTATTTCTGGTACTGATTAAAATATCTACACAATTAAATAAATACTGTGATTAGACTTGTGGGGCTTTGGTTTTGTTTCCTTTCAATGTTACTCAAAATATATCCACCTCCTGTAATAATGACCAAAACTTCTGAAATAGAAGCCAAATACAAGGTGTGCAGCACCATGGAACCCTGATTTCCAGCATTAAAGAGTTAGAAATCCAAGAGGCTTCTAGTAATTTTTTGGGTCTTTGGAAACTGTTGTAGGACTATGAACAGGAAGCAAAAAATACTACTGAGGACAGAAGTACTGTACTGTGGATGATGCTACATAAAATCCTCAAAATATCTCTTCCCTCCTTGATTCAGAGCAAGAGGTACTTAGCTGTCAACTACTGACATGCAGATGGATGTTGTTAGGGTTTTTTTTAAATAATGTATGAAGTTTTGAGAAACCATCTGCTGTAGTTTCATTGTTATCTCAGTTTGATCAGAGGGAAACCATGGGCTACTTTCTGAAAGAGCATGAAGTCAAACTAAGGCACAAGCTACACTACTATCTAAGAATGCAGGTCATTACACAGTATTGCTCAAACTGGTAATGCAGACCTCTCTTGCTTTGCCACTGACCTGAGCCTGTTATGACAGTTTGGATACCATTATTCATATTGCTGTACACTACGATTTCCTTTCTTTAAACTGCCTTCTCAGAATTCAGTTAAATTAAAAAAAGGAAAGAAAAAAAAATGTTAAATAATTGCATTACATTTAAAGGGAACAGTAACAGTCCATGTAATGTAAATACTATTTAAAAATGTTTCTATTTATTCCCACTGATTGCCTTATTTTTGTAATATACAGTTACCTTCTCTACAGGTGACACTTGGCTGAAGAGCACCAAAATTCCACCTCAAGTGGGATTTTCAGATAAAGTCTGCCCTCCTCCAGAATCAGCTCCTTTTGCAATCGTTGAGAATTTTATCACTTGGTCCATGGTAAAACTCCCAACTCTACCAAAAGCAGCATTAAGCAAACAGCATCTTCTAGTATTAAATGAGCACAGATTCTAATTAAAGCCATTGTAATGCATCCAGAAAGGGCTAGTGGCAATTCAGAATGTAAAGAGATACTGTTGGAAATTAAAGCCAAAAAAACTAAGGCATAAGGCAAAAGAAATATTAAGAATGGAAACTGCGCAGGTAAGTCATCAAGATTTTCATTTATATATAAAATTCTCATTATTTCAAATATTATAATGCTAAACACTAGAACTTGAAAATGTAAGTACAATAAATGCACTGACTGCATCTTTATCAGTGGAGTCCCCAAAAAATCCCATTTACTTTAATAAATGAATATTTATTTTTTCAATTCATCTTACATGATAGAAATTTATACTAATTAAAATAAATAATGTGTTTAAAAATAAGTTGGTGTGCTACCATATATGCCCTTTACAATGGAGAGGATCAGAACTGTACATACAAATACCACAAGCAATTAGTAATCCATAAAATAATACTGATCATAAACCTATTCCAGAATTGAGCTACAACTAATTTAATCAAATACACAGTAAATTAAAAAATTTATTAACCAAGAAATATATTTGATGAAGATATGAAATACTCCAAAATCTTAAAGCTGAGCAAATCAGACACTGAAAATCTATGGGAAAAAATGTAAGCAAAAACAGGAAGAAAAGAATTCAAGAGTACTGACGTGGTAAGTACTTATAATTTCCTATAGACCAATTGCTGCCTGTAAATCCAATTTATATTGTGTAAACATGGAGTGTCCAGAATGGCAAATACTGATTTGGGACTGTAACTGCCATTTCTGCACTCATACTGCTACTGGACAATAATGAAAACCCAAGAGAATTCAGAAAACCAAAGAAAGTAGCACACCAGGGTATTTAGATACATTTTAAGGCTTAACTAACCACCTGACTTAGGGCTCTAGGCCACTCCTGTAGAGTAAGAGAGACAGAATCCAGAAAACACTAGCATGGAGTGGAGACATAAAACACAGTAGTTCTTGTCAACAGCACATTAACATTTGTTCTATGAAACCACAAAAAAAGTATACCCTGCAAAAACAAGCACTAATTGCCTGCATGGAAAACAAAACTTCTGTGGCGCACATTATAAACAGAGGTATTGCAAAATTTTAAGCAATGTGGACCAGGAATCATCAGCAAAAGCTGATGTAACTTTTATGCACATATTGATTATGGAAAATAATAAGCATTCATTACAGTCTTCCTATTTAAAAATGAAAATAAAATTTCCAATAAAATAAATAGCTGAAGTGTGATTACCACTCATCTTATTTGCTGGGAAAATCTTTGCATTATGCAAGCATATCTACAGTGCCCAAAAAAATGGCAGAAATTAAATATATGTTGCTCCTTAAACTGGAAATCACACTTCCATGGTAAAATATTCTACAGTGATATATATATACACACAAATACAAGCAATTCCCATTGGTTCCGTTCTATAAAGATGTTTCAGCATCCACGTATCTCACAACAGGTGACTTTTCCACTTCTATTTTCACACTTTCTGGTTTTTCAGGGCTGTTTGAAAACAAAGAAGAAAATGTGAAGTCTGGCCCACTTTAGGAAAGGTTAAATTTCAAATGTTTTATACTTCAAAATGAACCCTGAAAGTATTTACATAAGGATGCTTTTATGATAAGGCACTTCTATTACATTTTAGTAATTGTTAAATAAAATTCACAGGAACAGTGACTTAACTTAAAAGAGAGAAAACACCAATATGACCTTCATAAATACCATATCCAATTCCACTGCTTTTATTGATTTGAAACTGTTCATGCAAAACTTCTTTAAAAACAAACAAACAAATCCCCAATACAGCCTGCAAAACTGTCTAGGTAAAAATACTCAAAAATACATAACAAGCAATATTACTAATACATCTTTATTTATGGGCAGGAAACTATCTGTTCACAAGCATGAGAGGACATTTCAGTCTGTTCACTTCCAACAACAGCAGAGGACAGTAAGAAACCTGTGTAACCTGAAACTTCCATTCAAGTGAAGCAGAAGACCCAAAAGACAAGTGGCACCTGAACAACTGACACTCTTAGGGACACAGACACTGAACAGTGCCTGACTGAAGGACAATAAGGAATGTCACAAGGTAGTTGGAAGTCAGTAAAAGATGAAATGGAACAGCCTAAGAGGGAGGATGAATTTCAAAAGAGATGACACATCTGTAGAGTTGCTCTTTAAGGAAAAAAATATATTAGAAATTCATGCAGAGAAAAATTCTGGGTCTCCTTAGAAGATACAAGTGTGCTGGGACCGCACAGTCTGTAAACTACAATAGATGGCTGAGGAAAAAAGAAAAAGCAATCTGAATCAATTCAGAAAAAGAAAATAAAAAAATAAAAAATTGATCTTCTTAAAAATACATGGTTTTTAATAAATCATGCCAAGCCACACAACATGTCATCTGGAATTATAAAAAACATGCCTCTTTTGAACTGCATTAGTATTTGAATATAAATCTGAAAACAGCAGTGCTTACAGAACCATTTTTACCACAGCATCAAATGTCTGTCTGTACCACCAGATGAAGACAGTTAAGCAGAAAAACCTTAGCAGAACTAAAATCAGTAATTTACTGGAAATTACTTTTGAATGACCAGTAGTGACATCTCTGAATCTCAACAGGATGCAAAGAAAGCATAGCAAACACCTCAAAACAGCAACCAATCGAGTTAAGGCTCAAGAAGTCTGCCTTTCAACATTTTCAAGATTAATGCACTATGAGACTGCCTGTTAAAAGCCCAGTTCTGGCACCAGTGGTTCTTATTTTCCATTTGCAGTTTTAGCAAGTTCCCTACTAAGATGGATTTTTTACTGTACTAAGCTCAAGGAGAGTATGTTATAGAATCAAAGGGAAGTGTCTTATAGCAAAATATAATCAATAGATGGAATGATGAATGCAAGGCTAAGCACAATAAAAAACACTGCAAACTGATCAGAAGCCTGATTCGCTAGTATTGCATAAAATTCCATACTAACTTAACCTACTCAGGAAACAGGAAAGAGAGAGATGAAATTGTACTAAATTAGAACTGCCTGAAAACCAAATCTAAACATTTTCATTCTTCTGGAAAAAGAAATGCAGGCCTGTATCTCTTCAAGCCCTATATGCCCAATGACTATCAGATAATTCACTAGAATCATCCATAAATTCTGTAATGGGCTGCTTCTAAGAATTTAGCAAGGAAGAAAACACCTATTAAATAAGGGGGCTGTACTTACACACATACTCTCTTATCTCTTCAATTTGTCTTCTTGATGGTCTCACTCATGTGGTACTCAAGATTTTTAAATATTTTAATTAATTAATTTAATTAATATTAAATTAAATATTAATTGAAATATTTTATTTAATTAAATATGTGTTTAACATTTTAAAAATGTTTAAACAATTCAGCCTAGACATTCATGGAAAGGGTGCCTGCACTAATGAGTCTCTTAAGCTTTTCCTCTTACAAAACACCTCAAAGTTCTTTCTCTGTCTCCTTTACCCTTGGTTGACCTGCTGTCTGGCCAAAACTGTACTTCCATGCCTTGTTTGGAGCAATGTGTGCGGTGAATAGACAGATGGTATACAAGTGCTAGGTCACTACTGGTGCTTCCAGCAGGACCTGAGATGGCTTGGACAGAGCCATGAACAGAGTATGCTCTCTATGGAATGCTCCAGCCTTGCACAGACCATGAACACTCCCTCCTCACGATGAATACTTTCACTGAGATGTAATTTTATACAAAACCTGACAATTTTGTATCTCTCAAATATGTCTTCCTCAGACAGAATTGGCTGAAAAGGATCAACCAATAGAAGATGCATACAATAGACAACAGGACTGCTTAGGTTTAGTTTTCTGAGGCAAAAATGCCCATTCTCCCCATTCCTACATAAAAACTGCTAAGCAATAGCGGCATGGATGATGAGCAGTCCCCAGATA
Organism: Melozone crissalis; assembly: GCF_028551555.1. NCBI lineage: Eukaryota > Metazoa > Chordata > Aves > Passeriformes > Passerellidae > Melozone > Melozone crissalis. The sequence continues at coordinate 40,287,936 of NW_026535794.1, forward strand.
AAAGTTCCTATAAATCACAAGCCTTTCAGGAATTTATACTGCACAAATACTCACGTCTTGGCTTGTTTCCCTAGACAGATTCAGCTAGACAGGGAATAAATCAGGATAAAATAGCAGAATGATACATCACTCTCAGACTTTGTTCTTTGAGGGGAGCTCACAGAGAAGAAAGGCTACTGGCCAGCATAGAAGGTAAGTGTCAGCTTACAGGGAAAGTTCAGAGCACTGAGGGCTCATGATCTGTCCTTGTACTTCACTGAAGTATATTTCAGTGAAGATAGGGTCTGAGACAGGTTCAATTTTCAGATATTTAAAATGAGTTGAGGAAAAGCAATCCAAGCAACACACTCCCCCACAAAAACAGAACCTAGGGCAGTACAAAGCAACAATGAAAGTGCTGGACTTACCTTGTATTCTCAGTGGAATTTGTATTATTGAGCATCAAACCACTCTCATGCTTATGTACATACTAGTACTTAGAAACCCTAAGCTCATCAGAGTAATAAACACTTGTATTAAGTAAATAAATAGTAATTTTAAAATTACTAATTAAAACAATGCATTAATAAAATAGCGAGAAAATAATTCCTTATAGAAACTGATAAAATCAGAGTAAAGAGGAAAAATTAGGCTCAAATTCAAATTCTTCTAAAGTAAGAAGTCAGTAACTCAGATTCATTGATCACATTTTTTTTTAAGATATAGTTCAATAAATACAAGTATGGTTGATAAACACAAGACAATTAGTTAGAAAAGGTGTGAGTAATTATAGCTACCTCAGGTTAGCTCTGGTTACTTTGGCATTCTCAGTACTCATGGCAAGAGCCTTCCACTGTGCAGTTTTGGCCATTTCGTCTGATATGTTTACAACTGAGGGATCAGTGCTAAAGAACAAACATACTTTCAGGTTAGTATTCAATTCCTTGCAACACTATTATACTTACTGTCACTCATCATTTACATCAGTTGTGCCTTCTTTCAATATTTACACAGCCACAAGTTGAGTTCACCTCTTAAAAGTATACTTCAACAAAAAACTGAAAATTTAACTAACCAGCACTACCATAACGACATAGCATCTCAAAACAGTTTTTCACATAGATACCAGTAAGATATTGAGAAAACTTGAGAGGTAACCCATACCTAGGTTCAGAAAATTATTTTGCATGCCAAGAAATAATGAATTGAATCACACTGTTGTGCTAAACTTTCATGGATCAATTACTTTAAGTGGCTTCTAGGAAATAATCAAGGGCAAAAGAGCAAAGGTTAATAAAATTTCAAAAATTTAAGTGAGATTTGAAACTATTAAAAATCTAGAAATTCCAATTATCTTGACAGATAAGTTTTGCTTTTTTTTCTCAAAAGCCTTATTAGATATTTTGCAAGGTTATTTTGTCAGACCACCCCCCTCCCAAGTGTTGCAGAAGATAAGTTTACCCTCACAGATGTAAAGATTTTAAAGCCTATTTCCACTTTTGTCCTCCACACAGTTCTATGTGAAGCAGACTCAGGTGCTGCCTGTACGTCTGCTTTCTGTTCTGTTCCACATTTAAGCTCCAGAATCTATCCCAGGTCATCTCTAAGTTTTTCAAATGGCAGAAAGAACTTTCAAAGCCATTCTTCCCAGGGATCCCACAAGACATATAAGGCATCAGAATACATACAAAACATACATACGCACACAGGTGATGAAGTCACAGCTCTACTGTGAGAGAAATTAGCAACTCAAATGTTTTTTAAAAAGCTTTAGCATTTTCATTTGAGTTGCTTAAGTCTGATTAAGCCTGCTCTCTGAACAGACAACAGCACTCAGCAGAAATATCTGTCTAATCCAAATTTCTGTCTGTTCCCAACTCTCATCAGGGCATACCTGGTACTACCCTAGATCCACAGGAAGGCAGATTTTTAACCTAGGAACCCTTAGTATTAGAGACAAAAAGAAAACCTGTAAGCATCTGTCACATCTTAAACTCGTGTTGGAACAGTTGAGAACACCTGACCACTCAGCTAAATACAACCCCAGTAAGGGAGACACCAACTGAGGCAAAATGCCTATCAAAGGTGAAAGAATTTCCATGACTGAAATTCCAGTGCCTCCTTTTCTGGAAGAGAATCTATTTGTATATTTATGTTCAGAAAATAACATTTTAAAGTAAAAAAGGTTGCCTGTACAACGGGTTTTTTGTACCACAGAGATTACGACTTTAGCTTTTGCTTAGGTAAACCAAATAATTACACACTTAGATTTCTTCTGCAAAACCCAAGTGGCTGGCAAACACATGGCTCAACTGATGCTATTAGTTGCTTAATGCTCAGTATTTCATGCACAGTAGCACACAAATATTCCATCAAAACTGACCAAGGATGCTTCTTCACCTTTAGTACAGCTGGTCAAAATTGAGTCATCTGATCTGTTCAAGATGGTCACGTAAATTTATAATTAAGATGCAGTTTTAAAGAACAATGCAGTATAAAAATACTAATGTAGCACCACGAGATATATATTCCTATTTCCTAATCATGGCTAAGTTACCAGCTTGGGGAAAAATTATTTCAACTCATACACAACCAACTTAATACAAAGCAAATTTTGGGCTCTGATAAAAGAATTTTTAAACAGACACATTTTATACCTGTATTTCAGGGTTTTTACAGGAAAATCTATATTTGCTTCTCCATATGCAAGGTGTACACTGTCATGGTCTGAAAACATTCTCTCTGCTTCCTGTAAATTCCAAGTAAGAAGTTTGTAAAATTACTCACATAGCAGAAACCACAGTAGTATCTCAACTTATTCAGTTATCATCTCAACTTATTCAAGTTATATGACAGGTATATATGACAGGTATAGGGTAAAAGGCACTTCTGTGTAGATACCACAGTTGAATGCAGGAGACAGAGATTATGACCTTTCCTCCTTGAAGTGTCTTATTAAGGGAGGGGACATGGGAGACTGGGGAAGGAGGGTGTTACATACAAGCTTTGCAAGGAATTCATCTAGGTGGTGCACAGAAAGGCAGGACTTTCATGGATAAGTTCCAGAAGCTATATTACTGTATTTTTGGTAACTAGTAGTTGCACTAAATGACAGCTCCACAAACACACATGAGCAAAATGTCCCTGATATTATGAACACTTTTGTGACTAATTTAAGCAGAATAAAGAAATCCTACTTCACCACTTCCCTCTCCCTCTCCTTTCTCTCCATTTTCTTTCCTTCTAATCTCATGAAAGACCAAAAAACCCAACATTTTTGTGCTAACAACTGCTTCTTTCCACTTTGCTTGAAAATTTTGATCACAAATAAAAATCATAGTTTGTAATAGCATAATTGAAACAGAGACTTAATTCCTTAACCAGCAGCAACTATTCCTCTAGTAAAGAATTTAATTTCTTAAGTAAGTGAAGAATTTCAAAATATGTATCTGGTATATAAGGTCATATGCTCAGGTCACATAGTATTATTTTAAATTGCATTAGGTATTTCCTAGAAATTTACAACATGCTCAGTTTGATTGTTTTCACACTTACTTCTTTCTCTTTTATCTTTTCATCATCTTCTGTCTTCTTTTTACTTTCTGGCATAAGATCATCAAGCCAGCTAAGATCTTTTTTGGTGAAACACAAATCCATGAGCTTGCGAACGAACACTAATGCTAGAACCTAAAGGGAACCACGGAAAAAATACTTTATATATTAAACTATTCAAATGAACAAAAAGGAGCACACACACTTTCAGAACACTCAGAATCTGTAACTGAAGCCCTTTTTTCTAGTACCAGATTTCACCTTACCCCAAAGGTAAATAATTTCCACTTTCAGTAGCTATTCACAACTGAATTGCTTTTCAGGAAATGCGAAGTCTCTGTGTTTCAAAAGCGAACAGCTTGTACTACAGGGGCTTTTTGTTTCTTTCCCACTTCCTTCTTTCTTAAAGGCAGCAAGCATCTTCTGAAGAGACTCTGAATAATACATGTAGTCTTGTATAAAAATTATTAACTGGCAAACCAGAAAACTTACCATCATAGGGAAAACAACAGCAGCTGCAGAGGCTTTGATCACCCACAAGAGAACTAGACAAGTGAGCTGAACAACTGTAAAGATATGGACCTTCCACAGTGGCACATAACGTAGATAAATCAGGTCAGGTTGATGTTTGGCAGGCATTCCAAACAGTTTTATACGGTCAAAAAACTGCATGGGAAAATAAAAGCATTCTTCAGTTAATTATTTTTTGCCTCTCCAGAAGAAAATTAATGTTTTTAGGAGACTACAGAAATGTAATATAATCCCAAATTAAATACTAATGAAAGGCAGTGAACATTCAAGGGGGTGGAACTGTGGGCTGTTTTGCAGGGGTTGGCAATGCCCCTCCCCCCCCCCATCAAAAATTCCAGAATATTTCAGAAAATTTGTTTCTTAGCTACGCTATTGAAAGAATAAATAAAAAAGAACTGACAAGTGAAGACATAATATTGTAAGAACAAATAGTTGAACATGACACTCAGGAAATTATCCTATATGCTATTCAGAAAATATGGAACAACTTTATTGTGGCTCACATAATGCAGGGTGTTACAGCTTCCTTTTCATTCAGTGTTAAACAAAAGTGAACTGCTTGTTAAAATCAGACTTTACCTGAATCCCTTTTAATGAAGATACTCCCATGTAAAGAAAGACACCATACAAAACTGGCATTGGAATAAACTAGGGGGGAAAAAACACCCACAGTTAAAAGTGGAATCAACATGACATAAGAGAGCAGTCCATATGAGTGAAAGGCACAGACCAAATTATTTTTTACTTTATATTTTACTTAAGTGAAATCTGAAGACCTTTATTTAAAAGAATACATATGTATCATTGAGCAGCAAAAAAAAATCTAGAACTAACAAGGTTATCATCAGGATAAAAAAGCAGTTCTGCCTTGACTGCTCACTCACTCAGTTTTCTAGGTTGCAAGAAAAATTTCTATTCATGCTAAATATACTGCTTTATGCTGCTGTTTGACAGGAACTGTATCAAGACTACTGTATTCTGTACAACTTCATTAAATTGCCACATTAAGTTTTACTTCTGAACACCTGGAACAGACAACACAAAAACCTCACCATACCTACTGAGCTATGAAAATCTGCTAATTATTCAGAACTAAGTTTTGCTTCAGTAAGAAGACCAATTTAAAGCTTATTAAAATAATATTTCTAATAATTTAAATTGTAATATATAATAGCTTATATTATTTTATACAGTGTGATTTTCTATTTTGATATAACTTAAAGCTTACTAAGATAACAAAGTTGTCCACTGATTTCAGTGGCACTTGCATCAACCCTCTGCAGTGAAGCCTTCTTTGCTCCTGAATTCATTAAGCTTCCAAGTAAAGGACAGCCACGATACAACATGAAATTTTAATAAAAACTGCTGCTATCAAGACTGAACAAAACCCTTTATTTAAACAGTGTGAAATAAAACTATGTCTTAGGGGTTCATGATGTATGTGTGTGTGTGGCTAGTGTCTTCACTGTAAGTTGTGTAATTTGATATAGTGTCTTCTATTGCATTAAATCAGTATAAATCCACACATAGAACAAAAGCACAACAACTGTCAGATGCAAGGCTTTGTTCTCCTTACTTCTTTTGAACAATAACAGTCATTCACACTGAAAAAGAAAAACATTTCTTAAAAGCAAAGAGTTATAATTTCATTCCTATTACCCTGGGTCCATAAACCCAAAAGTATTCATTTCTATGAATAAAAAGTTAAAATATGGGATTTAAAACACTTTACTTTAGCAACCACCACTTTTAGTTTTTGCTTTTGAGCAACAATAAAACTATTTCAGTGTTTCTGCTTTTGATTCTGATTATTCACATTATACAGCTGAGCTCTTGGTAACTTTAATGAGAAACTGTCAAATCTGATTTTTTTTTTTAGTAACTGCAATGGTCTTATTTTTTACGGACCTTTACACTCTTTAATAGATATACAAATGGTCAACTATTTAAAATTTATAATACATAACTACTCATTAAACTATAGCTGCATGTTTACAGGATTATTCTTTCCCATTATCTAAATTTGAGAAGCTGCATTTCTTACGAAATTACTTGAGATCTTTCTTTGTTTATACAGACTTTTACAAAGCTCTTTAGAAATACCAGCAGTTACACAGTTATCTTCATTTCTGACAACAAAAAAGATAATTGTTTCATTTCTCCTTTTAACTACTGGATTTGAAACAACAAAGTAGAAGTTGAACAGATTTTAGTAAATCTGAGCAAAATCCAACTGAATTTTCTTCCAATAGTCATTGAAAGGTCACTAGGGATATAAATTAGGAGATGAAGTGTAATCTGATGCTACAACACAACTGCAAAATCATCATTATAGTGTGATCATGTATAAAATAATCTTGACACTCTAAGAATCAAATTAAGTTTAGTAAGCTGAAGAACAAGAAGTAAAAAATGGAATTTCTCCCTTTTAAAGCAATGTTTCTGCTCCTTCTGCTACACTATATTACTTCTGCTCAAGTAGCTTTACTTCTTTATCACACTCCTTTTCTCTCTCCATTTAAGCACTTACATAAAAACTGCAGGTTTTAGGTAACATGAACTGGAAAAACAAAAAAATGTTGGCAAGAAAAATCAAGCAACACAGGAAAAGGTTGCTTTCTTCACTACTCCCTACATTCCTAGCTTTCTCAGATTTCATTTTCTTGCATCTTTCCATAGTGTTTCTATTCAACTAACATCTGTTGCTAAAAAAGCAATTTGAGAATGAGTCCAGGCATATCTTACTTAAAATAAAAGAACTTTCTCACATTATGAAATGCTAAATCACAACATCAATAGCACAAAGAAAATATTTTGGAAAAACTCTCTTTTACCTTTAACACAGAGGTCATGGACACTGACGTCCCCATCAGCACAAAAATCATCAATCCTGTCACTCGCTGCTCCCGGATTCCCAAAAACTTTGGTCGTTCTCCTGGTGCTGAGCATTGAGATTCAACTTTCAGGCTGTTAACATGACTTATAGACAGGACAGTTGCAGCAACAAACCACGGTAAGCCCATGATAGAACATATTCCCAACATAATACCAACCATGAGCAGATCAAGATGATAACCACAGCCTTTCTGTAAAATTAAGCAAACAAATAACTTGAAAAACTTCCTATTTATATGATCATACTTCTAACTCAGCAGGTGAATACAACTGCAAAAGTCAGATACTTTGAGAGTATCCACAAAATTATATTTGTTCTTGATTAGTCAATTTATATTTAGCAGCTGATGATAATTTCACAAATTTGCAGAATGAATCTGATTTTAAGTAACTTACACAACATTAGACTTCCATAAAAAGGACTTTTACCTTCAGTTTATGCTCTTTCCTGTTTATAATAACAGCTGTTATTTGTTGATCCATGAAAATGAGAATGGTACAGAGTAAAGCAGGAAGAGCAGCAACCAAGAGTGTCCACCAAGGATTGTGTCCAAGAGGATCTATGAACCATCCTCGATCTTTTCGGGTGGGCTGAAAAAAGGACACCAACCCGTCAACAAGGAGAATTAAATGACTAAAATAGAATGCAGATTTAATCATTACAAACAGTTTCAATGAACAACAGATCAGTCCTTTAAGTATATGTTTAGGTTGTCTTCCAATGGCTTTGACCAAAAGACTGATTTAGTTGTTACAGGTGAACATGGCATTTATATGGGAAAAATCAAAACAAATCCATTTGATTCCTTCATTTTGTACATTTACACAAAAGAATTCTTTCCTTTCAGTAATAATATAAAACATAAATTTTTCTGTCAGATGAGACATATGTCCAAAACAGAAAAGAGAAACTACTTGATCAACCACATTGTAATCAAAAAAGAGAAACTTCTGTTTCTGTACGATTTGATTGTTCTACTGTTCATAAAACTTCAATCATTTTAAAAGTTATGTTTTTCAAAAGGTTTTGTTTCTTACCTCAAACTTCTCTGGAACGAGAAGCTTAGGAGAAGGTACTCCTACAAGATAGTCAATCAAAACCATGGTTACTATGGTCAGAAATACTGCAAAGTCGCTGATGGTGGAACGCACCTATAAAGAAAAGACTTGTGTTAAGTCTTGCTTTTTCAACATTATAATTTCCATGTGTAGAAAGATGATTTTCTCCTTTACAAAACGTGAGGTTTATTTATATTATACTACCACTGAACATTATCTACTTTTTCTTGTTACTTTCAAATTTAAGCTGCCTGCCAGCACAGTATGAAGTTGCAGAAGACAAGTATTCCATACAGCTGTTCACTCATTTGAAAGTGGACTACTGCAAGAGGCAAATTAAACAACTCCACAATCTTCCTTCTCCTCTCAATCCCATTAGGAGGCTCAGCCATCACAGCTAGTTCCTGGTACCTTAGGTCAGTAACATTCATACTTTCATGTTTTAATCAATAGGAGGCGGATAATTTGCAATACATTCATATTATCAAAGATAACTTTATTAAACATTAGGAAGACATTACAGGAATGAGTTGAGGTTTATAGCAGATCTAAACACTTCATTTTGCCTAGCAGAAGTTACATAAATCAATCTCAAAAGAAGCATCACGTTAACATCTATTAGAAATAGCAATCCCCTGAGGAACCACTCTAAACCCAATAGACATCAGTGGTTTGGGAAAAGTAATTAATTGCTTTGTATGGCTACGTGAGGAAAAGAGCCGCAGTATTGTCTCTACTAATGATGCCTGGCAATACTGATTATTGTGAGGAGATGGACTGCTTAGATCTTTCAAAGTTTAGAATATCTTGTTGTAATTCTACAAAAATACAGAATAAACACCAAATTTTTGCAGATTATTTCTTTCCTCAAATGTCCTAAACTTTGTAATTATTAGCTGAATTTTGGGTTTTCATTTCCTTTCCTGAATTAAAAGAAATTTCTCAAGACAGAATTCAACTCCATTAAATTACATCAAGGTGTATATATTACAAGGTAACAATAGTCTAGTCTCTAATCAGAATTACCTTAGTCGGGAAATAGCGTTTGGTCTTGAATTTCTTAAGGAAAGAGGAGAGGAAAAATGTTGCAAAAAATAGTATGACAGACCAGAAAAGAACATCTGGAATATATGGTCCGTGATGGCCACAAGCTGATCCACGAAACACACCATGATATTCTAAACATTCCTGCAAAGAGAAAAACTCTTCATAAGTCTGTTTTATTAATTCAGTGCATTCAACTAAGCTTCCAACTTTTCTATATGAAACACATTTGAGAAAGTCCGTAATTCCAACAGAGGGCTCTTTCCTTCATTACTACCCCACCCTGGAAAAGCCAGACGTGTGCTGTCTGTTCCAGAAAAGCCACAGTAGCCACCACTGATTATTTCAGGATGCCAAAAATGCTGGGAGATGCCCAAGAAGAAACAATTTCTTAACAGTCACATTACTTCTATTCTGTTTTTCAATGCAGGAAAAGCAGAATATCCAACATCAACTTTAGCTAACAAACATAAAAAAGGATCTCCTCAGTTTCTCCTATCTCTTTGACTTTGTTTTGCTCAGTTACGGGAAAAAACACAGTCTTATAAACTAAGATTACCCAAACCATAAGAAAACATTTCTAGCAAAGTAGGAAAGCATCGTAAATAATGGATTTAAATAAAAAAGAAAACAAAGTCAGATGACAGCTATCCAAAAGACTTACTAAAATGCAAAGCAAAAAGTTCAAGTAGACACATGGAATACAAGGAAAACACAAGCCAATAATTCAAGTAGCTGGAAGCAGCACTGCACTAGCCTAATTTATCAGTTAATTCATTGAAAATTTATCTTATGGCACAAGTTCTCCCTTTTTGCAATCTACCTTGCTTATATGATAACACCAAATCCCAGGTCAGTTCTGTCTCTCGGGTAAGACTAAAGATGGTTTAGAGGTAAAGGCATATAGATGAAAAGGCATATAAAATAAGTAATAAATATAAAGGAAATATAAAAACTAAGCTCAAAAGAAACTGTCATCCTAAGTGACTATGCTAAACTAGGAGCCATAGGTAGCACACAGAAAAAAGTCCTGCTACAAGTCAAGTAAAGCACTGAGGTTTTACATGGTATTTCTGCAGTGCAAAAGAGGTGCTTCAGTGTGAATGTCTGTGCTCAGACACAAGGGGAGCCCATACACAGATATCCACTGCTGTTCTAGACAGCCTCAGGTGGCCAACCTAACAAGTGTAACAAAACCAGTAACAAATCCAAATCATTCAAGAGCAGGTAGGAATCAGATGCCAGTGTAAGCAAAGTGGCTGCACACAGCTGCATTTATTCCACTGCACACTGCCCAAAAAACTACTTATCAGCAAAAGTGTTTCTTTCTAAAAGCTTTCCAGAGCACTTGCACATGGTAACTTTCCTCCTCTTCACCTACACACAAAATTAGATATTGGTATAAAATATCCAATTCGTAAGTTAATACCTTGGAGCCCATTGTAAATAATTGTTTTTCATTTTAAACAATTATTTCTTCCAATCAATATTTCCAATCTAAGGTATTTCCTTAGATTCCTTAGATTGTTGGGAGTTTTGTACCAATGTCTAATAACTAATGACATGTGTTTACTGCCACACTTCAAATACAAATTCCATCATCATGTCATATTAAAAATATTTATTTCAGGAACTGGAAGAAAGCAAACTCCTGCTTATTCACCTCATCATGTTCCCCTACAGGAAGATTACTGTGGTGCCTAAAAGCATTAAGGTGGATACCTCAAGTAGACTTATATTAGCATTTACTTCTCTGGACTCACTCATCTAGTCCTCTACACTGACTCTGTAAAGCCTTATGGAAGAAATTAAGAGAGTTGAAAAATACAGTTTTAAGGAAAACAGTCCGGGTTCAGTTAAAAAAAGAAATCAGATGAAAAAATGTAATAAACACTAGTACTGTGAAGGTGTTTATTTTTTATTCATATGCACATATACACACACAGATACATACATATAGCTTCCAGATACTCACAGAAACTGTAAGATTATTCCATGCTATGTCTTCACGAGACTTATTGATAGTCCTCCACATACGCAATGTGTCATTGCTTGGTTTCTCAGGCTCAGAACACACACATCTGAAGGGAAGAAGAAAAGTTTACATGCTTTTAAGCTGTATGTGCCAAAACGCAGCAATTTGAAGTAAATTCAAAAATCCTGAACAGTTTAAACCAGAGTTTATCCCAAACTTCTATGGAAGGAGCAGAGTACAAGGCTTTTCCTTACCTGATCCAGAACTATTGAGAGGGTGGGGGAAATGAAGAATCAGGTCACCCTCAAGAAAGACACCATATTTGAGTATGTTGTCAGCTAACTGAAGATATAAATGCTTACAGTGCTCAGCTTTAAAGCAACTGTATACATAATTTTTAGCAACATTTTTGTAGAAGTAAAAATCCCCCTCCCTATTGCAGCATTCTGCAAACTCACACTGCAGAATCCTTTCTGTCAGACAGGTTGACAGAAGTACACATCATATTAAAAAAAAACAAAACACAATGGACTGAATATGGATTTAATGGGATGTTTTCAAATAAAGCTATTCAAGTACACCAACTGGCAAGCTTAACACATAAAAATTTATGTAGAAGAGGGGAAAGAGTCAGTAAGCAAGAAATAAGTCTCCTTTTTCTATGAGATTCACTAAACACACTAAAAAAAAACCCCCAATGAACCATGGAAGGGAAAATCTGCATCCTGGTGGTGTGAGGGTAAAGAAAGAAGAGACATTATATGTGCATGGGCAAAAAGAACAGAGATTTGCATAGCACAATGTTTGGGGAATTTCGAAAATACTGAGTAAACAAATTATCTTTTGTTAACTGAATTCTAAACTAACAGAAACAGGAAATAGGAAAGGAGTGGAAAGCAGTAGCTCCTACAAAGCAGTTGCCAACACAGAATCATCAATAGAGAAAGGAATTGCAACAATAAGCATGATGAGACAAATCATAATTAGTTGTTGGTCAAAGCAGCAACATAAAAAAGCATGCTGAAGGAAGACTTGACAAATTTCTCAACAAAGACAATGAAGATAAAGTATGCCACCAAGTAGATGAGTAGAAATGCAGGAAAAGAAAGGAAAAACCCACACCCAGAAAAATGTAAGAGTATTTGAGATTGTTTTGTGGCTCAATTAATTGAACATGCTTGTTCTGCACCCTTTTCCCCACTGGGGGTTACAGAGTGGGGAGAAAAGGAAAGGGAAAGGAGGAAGAAAGCAATTGTGAACAGCTGGATCTCCTACAGCTTTGTAAGAGAAAAAATGCAGGGCAAACCCATGCTGAACACTGTGGCATGTCCCAAAAACCATAGAGCTAAAGCAAATTAAAATCCCACCTTCCCATCTCCACCTTCATGGCCTGCCTGTGGCAAAACACAGTCAGGTGGCAAGTGCACAAAGCCCTACAGACAGTTTCTGCCAGCTCAGCGGATTGAACATGCCCACACAGAAGTCCAGTGAGGACCCAGAGCCACTGAAACAGAAAGATGAGCAGCCAGTAGGAAGGGAAAAATAAATGAGTGTCCTCCCACAGCCCCCTCCTGGCAATGTGGCCTGGTCTTAACAGCGGCTCAGACAGGAAAGTGAGTGTAAATGTCAAGTGTGAACGGAACACAAGAAGCAGCCTGGCAGGGTGTTTGCCCTTTCCCCCTGGAAGAAAGTCCTGAAGAAGCACTGAATGATTGCAAAAGTGAGCAGAGATCTTGGAGGGGAAACACAGTAGCCCAAACCAGTTTTGACACTGCTAGAAGTCACCCTGTGTGCAAAGGGATCACTGCCCTGGCCAAGCAGAGCAGCAGCCCAGCAGGACAGAGAGTATTCTGCTCTCCAACTAGAGAATGATTGCCCCAGTGCAACAAGCAGGGACCTCACCCCACGTGCATGGACGTGACCTTGTTAGGGGTCCCTCACCCACACTGTGACCACACAGGTACAACTGAAGTTGGAAGATGCACATCTCCAACAGGAGGGGAGCACTAACATTTAAATTATTTCATTTAAACTATGAGAAATGAGCAGTTTTCTCTGAGCAACAGTAAGCAGTATCTTCATCTGGCATGTGTGAGCTGCTAACCCAAGTCATCCTATTTCATGAAACTATAATTCCTAGAAGTAGCAAGCAGAAGTCCTGTTCTGACCTTTAAGAAAGCTGTATTAAAGCAGGCTTTGTCACAACCCCTTATCCCTTTCAACCACCCATAGGTAACACAGAAAATTCAATTTCACAGCATCCTGAATAGAATTGTTTTGATGTTTTTCATGCCCACACCAACCCTAGCATTCCTCCTACCCTTCCTGGAAGTGGCACCCACTGCCATTTAGTAAAAAATATGTCCCTCTATATGTCCCTATTTATTTCACTAACAGATAGTAACTCGGTACTTACGAATATGAAGTCAGTTTATTCAAATCATTGTGCATATTGAAGGGATACACTTCTCCCAAATGGACAAGCTTTTCCAATGCCTCATAAATAAATATGATACATATGAGTGCTGCAAAAGCTTCCTCAGTAAATCGAGTGATGTAGCACACGAGGCTGCTGGCATCTGTGGCTACAAGCACGATGCACAGAAATGCAGTCCACAGACCAATGCTAGCTCGCAGGGAGAGGTAGGAAAGACCATAATCCCTGTGTGAAGAAAGAAATAAAAAGCATTAACTGAGTCAAAACTCACCTGTATTACATTCTACTTGAAAAGACACTGAGGCCAAGCTTTATAGGCTTTCAGCACTTTTCTCATGCTTGATATTAGCTCTGAAGGAAGCAAAAATTTTTTTGTCTCATCTCCCACCAAAGCAAAGCAACACTGCAAGATGTTTCTAGGACTGACAGTGCAACTACCTAGCTTGGGAAGCATCATGGGGATGGGTCTCTCCAGAGCTACCCAGATGGTTTCTCCTAGAGGGTAGATCCGTCTCTGCTTACCCCTGCAGAAGCAAAGCCAACAACTTCACACAGTCAGAATATAACTTTCGAGTCCTTGCCACTTCTTATCACTGATTTTCTCATTCAGGTTAGCCAGTGCCTCACAGCTTTACCAAATAATATCAATTTCTCGGTCTCTTGCCACTGTATTTACCTTCATGGACATACACATTTACTGCACATCTGCTTTCAATCACTGCTATTGTAACAGGCTAGAATGTTAAAAAAGTGCATCAAGTCAATAGAAACATCACTTACCTGCAAAATTTAAATAATATTTTTTCAAATACTAGAACTGGTCCTGTGCTTCCCAAGATAGTAAGAGGTTGCCCAGCAAAGAGAGAATAGGCAATCCCAGTTAATGAGGCTCCAAAGAGAGACTCTATTGCACTCTGTTTGGGGGAAAAAAAAATGCTGTAACTTTGCTGTCCTTCAGGTTAGCATTTAGCATCATATCTTCATAAATACAGCTTTAAGATGCACTAACTTAGAAACAAGACAAGATGCAAACACATTGCAACCAATATCCATGTTTGAGACAAGAATAACTTAACACTGTTTTGCAGTAACAATACCATGGATAAGATTTTGAAAACTTCACCCTTGAGAAACATAAAGCCATCCAAAACCATGAGAACAAGTTACTAGTCCTGCCAGCTCTGAAGGAAAAGCATACCAACAATTATACAAATTTACAAAAAAAAAAAAAAAAAAAAGAAAAACTAATCTGAAACAAAAAAACCCCAAACAAACAAAAAAAGAAAATAGTTACTCAACATGTTGATTACAGAAAGAATTAATGGTCTCTGTAAAGAAAACAGATATCTGTATTGCACCATACCTACAGTGTGCTGTATCAAACCTGCATCAACCAAGCATTACAAAAGAAAAAAAAAAAGAAAAAAAAAAAAAGAAAAACAAGCTGACAGGCAAAGGTGCGGGGGAAATTACTGAAGAATATTGCTTTATGTATACATGACACCAAAAATAGATGAGCAGTAAACCAAACCAATGTCCCCCCTGGTAATGCATTTCTTTTGAAGGAATTAAGGTGTCTACTTCAGTTCTTGAATTACGTGTTTCCCTGCAATATTTTCTGCCAAAAATACCCAGTTACAATGTACCTCTAAAGAGAGAGGTCAGAATTTTAAATACTAGTATTATATTAAATTTACTTGAAAACTGTTAATTACACCACCTACCACTATGAGAGGTCATGGATTACAGATTCCTGTAATGGAATTACAGCGTTCCTAGTGGAACTTTAAAGCATTTGCTATTTTGAAATTATGCAAACCTAAGAAAACAGAATTCTTCAAACTTGAGCTCCAATTCAGGAAATCATCTGAAAATGGTCAAAAGGATTTGCTGAACTGGGCTATTAAAAATGAAAATGAGTCCTTTGTTCATAACATCAAGAAAAAAATATAATTCCAGTCTCTCGTTCTATTACCTTCAAATTAGTGTTTTTGGTTAGTCAATGCATTAACCTTGGGGCTCTCAGTCAGGGTGGCAGGGACAGGAGCACTGTGGAGGTGATGGCCTCTGAGAATGCGAGGGAAGGTTTCAAAGACAAACTGTGTACCTTACAATGTCAGCTACTGTGCTTGAACATGTGTGTGCAGTAACTAAATGTTTTATTCAATGATGCACACCAAGTATCTGAAGGCAGGAACAAACCCGCAAACAATTCCAGATAGCTAAAAGAAAGAAGGTGTTTGAGAATCAAGCTTTGAAAGGAGGGTAGTTTCATTATTATACATGTTGTACATTCAAAAGTTACACTGTCATTTTAGTAATCATTCCTACATTTACAGTGGGAAAACCAGCACACAGAAAAGACATAATTGATTTCTGTATTTTCTACCAGCTTGAAGTGCTACATCAATAAACAAATATCTGAGTCAATAGCAGTAACTGAAAGAAATAAAACAGTTAACTAAATTTTAATACAGTACAAGCTTAAAAATTTCATTAAGTATCAAGAACTTTGTAACATAAGTTTCATCAGCATCTTAGCACTTGTAAAAGACATGTCTGAATATATCCTTCCCTCCCATAAAAGGACAGAGCCTTGTTTCTTTGTGATAGATTTAAAAACAGAAAATACACTTCAAACTAGTTTCCTCACAAGCCAATTGACACTAAGTTACTAACACTGCTGATATTCAGTAATTCTTCCCTGCTTCAAAAACTGCTGGTGAAAAGGTGCTGGTATTATCCACTGCCCAACATAACACTACCAAAATTTTGTATGCATATGGTTTACATTTGAATAATTTACAATGAAGAGTATTTTCTGCTGATAAACCTCAAACACTGTATTCTATTGTGAACAACATATGTATTAGTGCAAGCATAAACACATCCTGTCAGTTTCATAAATGGACTGCTGGCCACACACCGCAGGCATTATCATCCTCATAGGTCTACTCAAGGCCAGTACATATTCTTGGCTATCCACCTTGAGCCTGTGACTTTGCCTAAAGCAGGCCCAGTGGGATGGGCTTTACTGCTATTTATTGCTCTTAAGCAGCCAAAAGGAAGGCAATACAAGCCTTTTCTCAAGTCATGAAGCCATTCATCCAATAAGGTAGGATAAACATTTTTTACCTCCCCTGTGCATCTTCTCCTGTTCACATAGGTTCCCCACATTTTCCATAGCAATTACCTTTTGGGGAAGATCTGCTTTGGGGCAGGCTAATCAAGTGCTGTGGGTACATTCTTCAAATACAAGTATAAATAAATGAGACAAATGCACACAGTGACTTGCCTCTGAAGGTCTAAAAGCCTGGCCGCTACCATTCTTTGTACTCACTATTCTGCCTTCTGTAGCTTCTCCCAGGAGCCCTCCAAAAGTGATTACAGGAGACATACAGGCACAGTATAGGAAAAGAATCGAGGCCAGGCACTGCAGGCTTAATGCATCCTTGAAGTCACTCAAGAAAAAAGGTGCTTTCCTTTTGATGTCAAGTATCAAACCACCAAAAAGCCTAAATAGGTGAGATGAAACTCATCAAACTGTACACTAAAGGATTCTAGCTAGTTTAAAACTATGGGCTACACATGACTGCCAGTGCCTATTGCTGGCACAAATTAGCTATTTCATAATCTAGATTAAACCATAACAATTAAAAATGTCAATGAGAATCTTATCTACTCCAATTCAGCAGTATTCCAAACATAATCAAGCAGGTTTCCCACATTTTTAAAAGCTGACTACATTTTTTTAATATATGGGCTAGATACTGAAAAAATAACTTTGCAAACAATTTCACCTAAATGATGCTTAAAGTCAAATCTGTCTTATGATATTCAAAACAATGGAACAGAGAAATATGCTAAACCTCAACCAAGATCACTGCATTATCGCATTTCAATACTTCCACTCCAACATACAGTTGTAGCTTTTTATTTAAATTCACTACATACATATGATGACGTCAATAAATGAATTTAGGGCTATCATTTTTAACAGTGTTCCTATCAGGAGAACACAGATATTCCACTTAGTTCAACTGAGTAAGTTATTACCAAGAATTTAAAAATCAATTTTAAAAAATCTTAAAGACTCCAAAATAATAGACAGTAATTTGCATTTAGAAAAATTTATTTTATTTTTAATTATTAAGAAAACACTCCTAAGAAAAAGAAAAGTCTTATCTACAGATAATTTTGTGAGCAGAAATGAACTTTTTAGCTCCACATACTGTCTACAAAAACAGTAAAAGGTAATTATAACAAAGACACAATGGTAAAAATCAACACAAATGCTGTAAAGTCTTTCTTGCAAATGTATGAAAAAGATGCATTTGATTTAGAAGTTTATTATTCTAGGGATAACAACACTGTACATATACTCCAAAATTTTTCAGTTGATTTAATCTCTACTCTCATTTCAGATATTAAAGTTTACTCATAACCAGGTATTTCCAATGTTGGAGACTTCTTTAGCAAATATTTTAGAATTAAGAGAAAACAACAGTAACTGAAAGAAATTCCTTCAGTTTTATTTTATCTCTATAAAAAACCTGACCAAAACTCAAAGCTAACCAATACCAAACTACTTTGTGCCACTTTTCATTTCTTATTGTTCCATTTCATACACGCTTAATAAAACAGATTTGCATTAATGGGATTTTTTAGTACCTAGCCAAACACTGAAAATTGCATATTCCTGCTGTAATTATGATAATTGCAAGCTCCTGAAGATTAAAACTTAAAACCCAACTTTTAAAAGTCAGTTAGTTAAATTAGGCAGCATCTTATGTGAAATCCTTTGCAAATGTGTTGAGAAACATTGCCAGAGGCTTGAAAATACTTTAAGCAGATTGGCACTTACAGGCAAGAATCCAACACTTGAAAAGGACAAAGGATGCGCTCTGACACTTGTACCGTAATTTAATGTTTAAATGTCAATCATTAAGATGAAGATTTATCACTTTTATTTCTTTATGGAAGCTAGCATTTAGGGAAGTGAACACACCTTCCAGTTCTCTGAAGTTCAGGTCCGGCATGATGGCCTTCTTCTTTATGACCGTTTCCTGTAGGAGTAGATCCATTTGGAAAGTTAGGTGCCTTCCTTTTCTCCTACAGAAGAGACGCGGGGGAAAAAAAGGAAAAAGGAAAAAAAATACTTGGAGACTGTTTTTACACTAAAAAAGTGTAATTAAAAGAGAGTGTGCACAAATCCTATGCCTTCCACACCCTTTTTCATATTCTCAGCTCATCAGCAGTTCTCCATTTTCCAAACCAATCTTTTGTTGAGTACAGATGACTAGAACTGTACAACACCACCCAGAAGACCTTATTAGTACCTTGCACAACAGTATTCATCTTCCCTGTATCTACAAGAAATAGGTTCCTTAAACACAATGAAACAAAACCTAGATTTTCAACACACAGTAGAGGCTCAACCATGAGACAGGAATCTTTAGATACTTTTTTTCTTCAACCATTTACAGAGCAGAAACATTTAACATGTATCAGAAACTGACGTCTTTTTATGATACACACAGTATTTAGTTGAAATATAAATGAGAAGTAATTCCCCTGCTGAGCAAGCTGCTTACCAGCTCCTCATAAATTTTTCAGCTGAGCCTGCCTTCCAAAAAACCCTGAGCCCAGCTTATTTTGGAAACAAGTTACATGGTAACCTCAGGCTACTCATGAATAGACTGCACTGCTGTTATGCCATTCTATTCCACCCACTCTGCCAAACCACCACAGGACTCGACACCAATGTCAACCTTCTGAACAAAAAGCTCTAGTCTCTCCCCTGCTTTTGATCCTGCAGGCCCAAATTCCTTTAAGTTGTAAAGAGGGAGGAGAGGAAGAAAATCTCTCCAAGGACCCATTTTCCTCAGCTCTCATTGTAAGCCTGCATCATCACAACTGAGCAGTATGACCAATTTGTATCTATTTCATAAACATTTTGTTATCAGTATATGCTACACAAAACACATTGAACACTGTAATGAATGCTGCATGCAAACAGAAGTTCTTACAATAATTTAAATATTCTTGCTGACCACTGCTAGACTACTCACAGAATTTGGTAACATGAACTCAAGCACAATTTCTCACCAATTCTTCCAGTTCCCACATGAACTCATTTCAGTATTTCAAAAGGAAAGATTGTAAATAAAATTAACAGCATAGCAGAAAACTGATTAATGCCTTTTCCCCCTTCTTAATTTTTTTTTTTGTAACTTAAATGAACAATCAACTTTTTCTTGCAAAATGCATGTGGGGACTTTCCTGATGCTTTACAGCCATCTGGATAGGAGCCAGCAGTGTGGCCAGGTGGCCAGAAAGGCTAATGAGATCTTGGCACGTGTCAAGTAGAGTGCGGCCAGCAGGACAAGGGCAGTGATTGTCCCTCTGTACTCAGCAGCTCAAATCCTATGTTCAGTTTAGGTCCCCTCACTCCAAGACAGACTGGACCTTTTTTTTTCCTTTTACCTGGGAAGGAATATTTTGTGGTGGCTCAATTCGTATAGTTGGATCCCACTCTCCCGGAGGCAGGACTGTCACTTGGTCTAAAAACTCATCAATTCCTGACAACAAATCATTTCGGTCTTTTGCTTTATAGGCAACATCATGGAAAACCTACAAGAAGAAAGTACTCAACACTTATTTTTATTTTATTTTTTTCTGAAAGAGGAACTGATTATCATTATATAATGATTAAACTTGATTAAAAGGTATGGAACATATTTTGTAGGTTCTCAAAAGTTTGGCTCTTACTTTACTTACACACTTTTAAATTAAAAGCTACTGGTATGCACATTCCTATGGACCACAAGACATAGAAGTTTTATCTTCAAACTCAAAACTAATACTGAGGTAATTTTTAAAGTTAAATGAAAGTTAATCTTCAATTTTCAGGACATCAAGTTCATGTACTATTGTCTGACTAACTCTGCCTTATAGCCATTGTACCACTATGACAAAAAATACTTCAAATAAGCTTCAAACCAAACCACAAGCTCTTATTAAGAATAAGAATGCATTTTTATACATTTACCTTAATTAAGTTTAGAAGACTGCCTAAAAAGCATATGAAAGCAATCCTACTAAAAAATCCTATACCATTTTATAGACTACTACAACATCAACTCCAAGATATATTTTATACACACAGAGGGGAAAAAATGCTATTTTACTGTAAAACTGCATGTAGAAGATGATTCTGAATTGTTCTGTACATTTTAAACCTGAACTGGTTTTCTCCACATACCATTAAATCTGATCATTAAATCTTCTAATCTTAAAATAGATCTCTGAAGTCTACTCAGGTCTTTTTAGACCATCAAATAATAGATTTTCTTTTCTATTTCAGTGATCTGGAGTATTCCTAAAAATCAGATCAGCCTATCTAAAAAAGTTTAGAAGCTGCAACTAAAGCTTTTAAAATTCAATTCTCACATTGAACAAAAACTGTATTCACAGACTTGTTAACAATTGTAAAATGACAAATTTCTAGTTTACATTACCAAACTTCAAATTGTTCTAGAGTAAAAAGTACTTGCATTTCTGCTAGATAACCTTAAAAATTATCAGCAATTCAGTAGGTGGCGCTCAATGTGAAGTCAAATTAAAAGACCCTAATTTTGCTCAGTAAGATGGCATCACTCTCAAATTAAAAGTACTGGTTCCCTCCTGTGGTCTTTAAAACCAAAGGGCTCTAAGCACATGACTTCAAAAGGCTATTAAAATTCCTATTTTATTTCTTTGATCTGGCTTAGATTTAAAAAAAAAAAAAAACTATGATGACTCAATTGCACGCGTTTTTAAAACTTTGTTTCCTGAGCACTTGGGCAGCTGCTTCTGTCCTTTCTGACACACAGTGACTCATACCAAATGCAGTTCTATTTAATAGTTCTAATAATGAATTTAACATAAAAATGAAATCTGTACATTAAAGTCAATTTTTTTTTCAGAAATGCATTTAGGATTTCAAGACAGACAAGGAGGGAAGTTAATTTACCATTATCGACTTCACTAATACAAAAAATAATTAAGTTTACAGTTCTTCATTTAAATAGTCTGAGGTTTTTTTCTTTAACCTACTACTCCAAATCATTTACTGAAATCAATTGGTAAATACCTCATTCTAGACTTCAACTACAAGCATTTAAAACAGATCACTCACGTCATCTGTCATAAGTGTTGCTATTGATCGTCCAATTTCATGGTACTGTGGGCTTTTTCCTACTGGTCCCAACAACAAAAACAAAAACCTGTGGAGAAAGTA
Organism: Melozone crissalis; assembly: GCF_028551555.1. Lineage (NCBI taxonomy): Eukaryota > Metazoa > Chordata > Aves > Passeriformes > Passerellidae > Melozone > Melozone crissalis. The sequence continues at coordinate 40,309,689 of NW_026535794.1, forward strand.
ATACAGGTGAGTATGGCTGACTCATCTGCATATATTCAAAAGGGGTTTTTTCAAATTAATATTTAAAAGAAAATTTAGTGGTGAAGTAAAAATCCCATTTTTACTGCTTACGATCTTAAAAGACTCCTGCAACACTGTGAAAAGATTCAGTTTAAAGTCATTATTGTAAGGAACTCAAATCCTGACCCAAAATTACTCAGATATCTTCTTAATTAAGCCTAATTTTTCAACTTCTTGTAATGCCTTCAAGACTGTAGGAATCCACAGACTAGAGCTCAATGAATATTTCCCCTGGATTCTAAGCCTTTCTGACATTCCCAGTAGCCAAGATCCATTAAAGTGGCAGCCTAGGAGCTCTATGACCTGTCCTACATTCCCTTTTCATGGGAGTTCAGCCCCCTCACCTCCTGAGAGTGGCCATGGCACACAGAGGATGCACCTACTGGTACCTCCTGCAGTACACTTGGGCATACTCTATAGTCTATCCTAGTCTTGTGTCAGTGGAAAGGAAGGGAACTTGGGTATTTGAACACCCATTGAAGTAAGTGACATTCTGGGAAGCTGATCCAATCTGGGGGTTGAGTCACAGCATATAGTAGCAGATCCTTGTGCAGTAACAGTGCCTAACATAAAACTCACCAAAACCTTGAACAGGAATAACATTTTATAAATTCAAAAGGATACAAACCAAAGAGTGAACCTCAATAATTTGTTTCAGAACCTTCTTCTATATTTCATGAAAATGACATTCCTAAGCACAACACATCTGAAAAAAGTAGCACTTTCTTCACTTTCTTTCAACTCATTGTACAAATAGGTCACTTCCATCTCCTTTGCAAGTTTACTACCCTAACTGAAAACAAGAGTGCATCCTAAGAATCCCAGTATGCTATTTCAGATCTGCAAGTCTGCACCATTCTGAAAAACTTAGGACAGAATAGATTCAGCTACAGTAATCAGTATGCAGAAATTTTGGAATTTCCCAAAAAAAATTGAGTACTCCTGTCAACTACTCTCCAAAAATTCTCACATATATGTATTTTTGCCCTTCAATAGAGTGTATAAGCTGAAAATCGTGAAGATAAACAAACACTTTGATAATTTTAAAACATTAAAAATCCAACAAAAAACATAAATACAAATGTATGGGCAAACACCACGGAACAGTCCAATACATCAATGTGCACAGAAAATGAAGTGTCATCCATGATGATTGATGAAATTATCTTCTAACCTTCATCATGAGACCTGTATTTTGATATTTTGAACATCTGTGGTAAACATACCCACAAGTATAGTAATGAGATCATTGGGACTGGGGGAGCAGGGGTGACTGCACCAGGCTGGATAGCATACTGCAGACTGAAAACTACTTCTCTATGTATTAGCTGAAGATTGACTACTCCAATGTCAATCATGTGAAATTGGGCATATAATAAAAAATTGTTTTTTAACCACCTAAGTCATTCATATGCAGAGCATTTGTATAAGAACAGATGTTCAGATTAGACAGACCTTCAGACTTAGTGCGCTACTCCCCACTGACAAGCTGTGTCACACCGAAGGGAACTATATCTTCATGCCCATCTTCAAAATGTCAACACAAACTTGGAAGACTCATTGCTTTTACTGCAAATTAACTTTCAGTTTCAAATCCTGCACTTGCTTAAGACAGCATCTTCACATGTATATAGATGTATATATGTATGTGTGTGTGTATACAGAGATATATATAAAGATATATAATGCATTCAGAGAATTTTGTGGCAGATCTCATTACTTCAACTTTTGCAGCAAATGACTGACATAATGTTAAACAAAACTCTACATTTTTTTGAGCTTAATACAGTGTTTATAAAAATTTACAGCTATTTGAGATCTTAAATATTATTATCTTATTGCATAAGTAAAGCCAGAATTTCCAGGCATTTATTTACCGTGTAGGAACCGGAACCTCTGTGAGACCCGAGAGAAGCACAGCAGGGGAGAGCCTCACAAAAGCAATAATAGGTCTTTCTAAAAAATCTACTTCTCCCACTAACACATTTGATGCTTCTGCTCCTGAAGGAATTTTCTTCATGAAGTTCATATCAACCTATTCATACAAAGGTGAAACAAGTGTTTAATCCCTTACATTTCTTAGCAGAAATTCCTTAACACAATTATGTTTATCAGAATTTACAAGACATTTATGCTACAAAGAAAAATTAAAAAGCAAATTAAATATCCCACAATACAGAAAAGACAAACACATTTAGAAAATGTCAGCCAGCCAAATAATAATAAACTATTTTCTATAAGTTAGAATTACTAACACCTAGTATACTCTAGAAGACTCCAAACTGCATAATCACCTTTCTAATATTATCATGACAAACATTCCGTGATAGGACATAAATTAACAAAATCTATGCACAATTAAGTAAGGAGAGTTCATGTAATTACACATGGTTTCTAGAATGCAGTAAGTTATTTCACAGCCATGTATTTCAAGTATGTCATAATTTTGAAAAATAATTTGTATGTTCATACAAATCATAAAGAATATGATGGCTGAAAATCTTCACCTTCATTTCTGTACATAATTACAGAAGTGCATTAGAAAATGGTACAGCACATGAACTCTGTGTTCACATACACACACACACAAGCACCAGTGACACTGCTAGCTAGAGAACTTACAGATGGCCTCTTGAGTCCCACACCAAGTGTGCCACAACTACAGTGCCAGGAGGCTGACTCCTGTCCAACAGGAGACAAGGCAGGTGTACACAAGGACAGGCCAAGCAAAAATATATAAACTGTGACAGAGGAGCAGGAATATATGGCACCTGCCATGATCAGATCAGAACTACAGTGTAAGCTAGCTTTCCTTAAGCAAAATTATTTAACTTGGCAAAACAATTTTCTTACAGTATTTCAAAATATAGATGACACTTCTGACTGGACTTTATAGTAACAGCCACGATGGAACTTGCCCAGCAAATTTAGATTATGAAAGAAATATATGAGATTTACAGCAGATTTTTTACAGCATTTCTTTTAGAATATGGTATTACATGTTACTAATGACTAAGATGTATGACAACTTTTGTAGAGGAAACTCATTATACATATAAAGCAAATTCTTCTTAAAAGCCCTCTTCACAAAAAAAAAGGAACCAACAAAAAGTTCTAGAAAAATAAGTTACAACACAATGTACAAAACTGCTTTCAGAAGAGCCTTAATAGCAGATGTGTAAATATCTCCATCTGCATGAGAAAGTACAGCAGCTGCACTCATATGTTACCAAAATACTGAGAAGCATTCTGCTGCGAAGAATTTTAAAACATGTGACACATGTAGGCTAGATCATATTGTGACACAAGTTATCTCTCTGTACCTATTTCATGTGTACACTGGTACACATGTCTTAGTTGTAACTAAGGGGGAAGTTACAACCTGCACAGTTTTTGCTACATAGTTAATTGATGCTAAACACTAAGGTGTTTAATGTTACTTACCTTACTAAAATCAACAGTGCTGTTTTCTCTGCTTCCTCCTGACCCAGTAGCTTTAACCTCTCCACTTTTCCCAGTGTCCAAACTTCCAGGTGCTGACTGTGGAGATGCCAACAGCCCTAAATTTAAAAAAAAGGAGATAAGTTCAAAATGGTGCAGGAAACAAACTGAGTGTGAAACACTACCAAAACTCAATGTGGCAGCTTGCTTAATGCAAAAGTGCACGTTATTCAGTAAGTGCCCTACATTAGTATCATAAATGCAACATTAACAAGTCACTGTGTTGTCAAAAAAATGACATAATTAAAAAAAATTAGGTATTGCCCCAAATGATGGCCATTTGCAAAACAGTCACCAGAAAACATCAGCTACTTTAATTGCAGAAAAGATAACTTCTGGCATTTTAATCATAACTGATTCAGTAGCTAGGATATAGCATCTTCACCGTACTAAGAAGTCCTTGGACACCAAATGCAAGCACCTCTAGTCTGCTGTGTAGCAGTTACTGTAATTGTAAAAAGTGTCAGCAAGCCTCAGGCTACAACTACAGGGGATGTAGTCAACTAAGTTAACTAAGCTGTAAAAGTAAGTAGTGTATTACATGAAGGACAGCTTGCAAACTGTGCTTTCAATCAGCAGACCTAAGCTCCCACTGTTCATCCAACCACATGTTGCTATGTGGAATATACTCTTGAGCTGAAGAATACACACAAAGTTTTTCAAGTTCAGTATACAGCTTCCCTATAACACTTGCACCAAAACAAAACTGTGTTATGAATCCTGCTACATTGCCAGCAGCATCGAACTGCAGGTTCAGTAAAGGGTGCAAAAGGCAAGTAACCCAAGCATTCAAACACACTGAATTCCATGATGCATCATGGTTCTCTCTACCCAATTAACATTTAAAAGCTGGTCTAGGCATGCATAACCAAGCCCAAATCCCACCCTTTGAATTACAGAGCTTTTGCTTGTTCAGTTTAACATGCACTAGAAATGCATTTGGCCTTCTTGCTTGTCTACACTAGACCTTCCAGCTGTGGTGACAGAACATGCTTTCACATGCCTTCAAAACCACATCTAGATAAAGACTGAAGCCTAAACATTGTATTACATGGAGAAAGTTTGTACTTAGGTCAAGCATCTCTCCAGTCAAGATATAAATGAAACCCTCTCTGGCTATCTTCAGGCTACTACTCTATTGTAACTACTGGCACATAACTACTTGCATACCCCCATGTCTATTATTTCTCCATTTTGAAATTTTTTTTAGCATTTCAAATGATGACTGAATTCACTTTACTTCATCCTCATCTTTGTTTTCAAAAAGCTCTTCCAAAAAGTCATCATACAAAAACACGCAGGTCCAAGCCTTTACCACTAATTTTCATTCTTACAGTTCATAAGGGATGTAAGTGGTGCAGGTGTTTTGTCCTGAAGCAAAAACCAAATCCAAGTTAATAGGCTGTCATTCCTTCGTAAATCCTAAAACGCACAATGAGCCAACACAACAAGAAGAAAACCCCCAACAACAAAAAACACATTCTACTCTTCTGCTCCAAGATTTTTATGTTATTCACAAGAATCATACCATCAACCACCTATGAAATCAGCTGATTTAAGTATTTAACTGCTTAAGAGTTGACGTTTGTAGAACTAGAAAGAAATATTAAACAGTTGTTGCAGAAGAGCAGCCTAATACAAAAGTTTAGACATATAAACTTCTTCATTTTTCCCCTTCTCTGTAGCAATACAGGAAACTTAGAATGTTTTTAACTGATGAAAGATGAGCCATAATGCATTGCTTTGCATTTTCTGGAAAAGCACTGTGAGCAAGAGCAAGCAGAGACTAGAACAAAAACAGAGAGACAATCAAGGAGAAGGACAGAGAATAAGGATTCCCCATATTAGCAGAAATATTTATTATTTCAGTGCTAAAGTGACACTGATTCTTCTAAAAGGTTTGCCTTCAAAATTTCACTGATCAGTCACAGTCAAGGCTCACAAGTTTTGGCACTGACACAGAAATATATGTGTGATCCTAAATCATGTGTGAATAGTTTTCCTTTCCATCGGCCGCGCAGTTGGACAGACTGCTGCTCTCACAAGACAATACTGTTCACAGGTTTTCAGATCTGAGCAAGCATTTCCATATGAGACTGCCTTCATTACACATATCCATCAATCTGCTATTTATAGGGAAACTCTGAACCAAAGAATTAATCTTCTTTAATAGTGAAACACTTCTATTCCAATCTCACATCAATAAAATAACTTATTTCCCTCTCTTCTCCAGTTTAGTAGATGCAAACTCAAGGACAACTACCTAGAAGTACTTTTCAGATTGTAAGACAGAGAAATTCATTGTTATGAAGCTACTGAGGGGATCCTTAAAAACACAGCGCTCTTCCTGATGTTAGTTAGGCAGATGGATCACTTGTTTCCTCTGAAAGACTACAGTGAAGTGAGTCTGGAGTCATTTGGAATAAAACCTCATAAATTCAAGTTAAGGTATTTATAACTACACCATCACTAAAAATCATGTGCTTTTTCTAGCCAACTACACTTAATATTGTGATCACAAAAATCTAATCAACATTATGTACAGAAAAAAGAAAGCAAGAAGATTACATACAGTTGTATCACATCTGTTTCATATGAAAAAGATGAGTAATATATGAGTTCAACATCTAAGCATGACTATTTCAAAATAACTGTCTTTAGAAAAGCAAAAATTATATAATACAAATCTTCTAAATATGAAGTCAACCATATTTTTACTTGAGGAAATTAAAATCAATTTTTAAAACTAAAGTCCAATGCAGCTCTAATGCAAAAAAAAAGTTCAAATTACTACTAGAGGGCAAATATGCAAACTTCTCTGAATCAATATTTTCAGGAAGCAATTACTGTAAGAGGAAAGCCGTTGTAAATGTTATTTTGCTCACTTTCAAAGTACTTTTCTCAGTGGACCAAAAGACCTTTTAAAACAGACTTTTTTGCTGTTGTTCACAGACATTATGAAACCTCAGTGATGCTGGTGAACTAACTGTTAATTTTTAGCTGTGACACAGCTCACTTCCCAGCTCTTCCTATGGAATTCATTATTCAACAGTTCAAAGATGGGAAAACAAACACTGATCTTCAACTGATGACAAAATTAAAAAAACATTATTAAGAGAAGCCTTTGTCTAGTTGACTTACTAGGAACTGATGACTGGCTGATTAAAATTAAGTGGTAGACCAAAGGTGTGTCTCTTTTCCCTCCTTTTACAGTAATTCACATTAAGTTCAGTAACCTTCCAGCTATTTATGAAAACTAAAAAATAAAAGTCTGAATAACACAAGGCAAATGACAGAGGAATGTATACAGAAAAAACCACCTATTAGAAAATTAACACAGCTCCTCACACTCACACGAGGCAAACCAAACTCAATCATACAGATGTGTAAAATGTATTCAGACTGCAATATTCTGAATTACTAGAGAGGTGATACAGACCATAACCTATAGTGGAATGGACCAGGAAGATTTGTTTGGGTTTTTTTCTTAATTAATACCAGGAAGTTGACTGCCTTGTCAAGATTTTCTTTGACTCTTGCCTCCCAAGACAGAAATTGGTCCAGTTGCAGCCCTGAAGTCATAGTCTAAGAATGTCCTCAAAAGCAAATCTAAGAAAAAAAACGTGTCTTTCTGTGGTCAGATGATTTCTTGAACTAAAAAAGCAGAGGAAATCCCAGAAAACAAAAATATCTTCATTGTTGGTGTTTATCATTATCTTGAAAGACTTATGGATTAACTGGGAAATCTTGCCTTTCACATTTTTTTCTTTATGAGAAATATCTGCATGAGGAACAAAACTGATTTGAACATGACTTGGAGATTCTAGTAGAAAGCCTTACTAGTGATGATAGTAATAGCATCATGTACTTGAGCTTCATTTATTTGCCTTCTTCTGGATTATAAAGATCTTGTGTCTGGCATGCTGTCATTCCTGCCAGAGAAATGAGAACTGGAAAAACAATTACAGCTATTATTTTACTTCTGATTTCAAAGCACATTTGGAAGATGACCTGTGACAGAATTATCGTCACATGAATTCTCTTAATTTCCCATAAGGAAGTCAGAAAAAGAGATTTGTGTTTGCTTTTCTAAATTTAAGTAATGATGAGGCCTCTATACTTAAACTAAAGATAAAAAACTATGACATAGTTTCTTTCCTGTTCAGTGAACTACTTGGCTGCTAATGTGAAAAGGCAGATAACCACAGCCTCTTTCTTCTCTGTCATCATATTTCCACTGTTAAATGTAACAGTGTGCTCTTATTTATTAAACAAGTGAGGAAGAAAACAAGCAAAGCCTCAACTGATGGAAGAACCAAGGGAGATCAGTCCCCCTGCTCCCAACATACACAGGCCTAAAGCAGTCAAAGCTACAAGCTGGATTTTGGCAAGACAAATTTCTAGGAAGGGAAGGAAGAGCCTGAGGACCAAAAAAGAAAGATGATTCCACCTTAAAAACACAATCTGCCAGGTAGAATTGTGAAGCTTCTAAATAGCTGGTAATTTTGCAAAAGTAAAGCTAGTATGACCGCACGTACGCAGAATGCAAATGTTATGAAACTTCTACTAAAAATATTTCAAGAAAGGATGCAAAGTTCTAACAGTTTCTTTCAACTTATCTATACACCTACATACCGTTTTTGCATATAAAGAAGAAAGGCTTTGCAGATAACAAAATAATAAATTGCTGAGCTCTGGCCTACGATTACAAACTCCTAACTACTGTCTCCAATTTTGCCTATCAAACACAGCAAAACGCTTATGTAGTGTCTGATGCTGAAGCAGTGCAGTGATGGAGAACTATCCAGAAACAGCTGCAGGTGAACTGAACCTGATCATTTAATCAGTTAACTACTGCTGGTTTTAACAGTCATGGTTTTAAAAAGCACAAAAGCAAAAATAAAACTGCTTGAAAGCTTCATGATACAACTAAACTATGAATGCCACTGACAATTGTATCCTTCCTAATTCTTTTCATATTCACCTCTAACACTCTACCATGGTTTCAGCTGTACCTATCTCAGGATATCCAACACTGGTTTAAGACATTACCTCAACCACTGACAAAACCAAAGCAAAACCTGCTATGGACTGTAGGTGAGTGAAAGGAAAAGGCCACCATTTTTGACATTTTGCTTATATATTAGATTTTAAAACCATATTCCTTTTTAATTACACAAATGAATGTTAATTAAAGAATTTTTTGCTTGCTTTAGTTAAAAGCTAAAAAGTTAAAAATGTCAAACAAGAAGACAGTCACAACTGAGAATAGATAAACATGCAGGCAGAGGTAACAGTTATCATATTTCTTTGTGCCAAAAACATCGCAGTGCAAGTGATCCAGATGCAGAGAGCATCACACATGGACAGCTTAAATTTCAATAGTTGCCTGGTGTTTTGCCAATATTTTCCTCTGTCTTCTTTTCCTGGCTTTCCTGCACTTCTAAGTCCTCCTCAGGTGGGTGGATTACTACTGAAGGAATATCATCACTGGCAGGTGACACCAGCAATTCCTTGCCCTGAAGCGGGCTTGGCTGGGCACTTGTGCTTGGGCTGCAGGTAGGGCTGGAGGGTGGAGTGTTTTGAGGGGTGGTTACAGGGGTTGTACACCTTGAGGCTGCCGGGCTCCCAGCTCTTGAAGAAGGAAGAAGGTAACTGAGAAGAACCGACAAACGGCTGTCTGCTCTCAGGGAAAGATTGGAGGCAGAGAGACCTGTTCGCAAAGAGTGCCGGGAGGCTGAAAGGCCTTCCCCTGAGATAAAACAAATGGAACACCATGAGGCTTACAAAAGGGATAGATTATACTAAATTCAAACAAACCAAACCAAACCCACACAGATACAAATATGAATTAACAATTTACATAGTAAATTGCAAGCTTTATGGGACAAAGTGTCATACTCATGCAAGTAAGAGAAGAGGTAAAAGCAGATCTGATACCAGACATTAGGAAAGTCAGAAATCGCTGAGGAGTACTAATTAGAATGCCAAAGATCTGAGGGAGAAGATATTATCTTAAGTCACAGTAAGATTTGTTAACAAAAAAAAAAATTATCTCTTGACACTGACTCTTCAATTTTCCCATAATTCCTTATTCCTAATTGCACAGTAGCTAATCCATCCAAAAAATAAACTAAAAAATCAAAATATTACAAGACTTGTGTTAACTCTATCCGTTATGTACAATGAATTTTTAATTTTTAAAAAGTGATAGTGATCAAACTTATCTAAATGTGTTAAATGCAGCTGTCTTCCAATAAGAGTCTTGTTTTATTGAGAATTTTCCCAGGCAGCTGTAGTCTAATATATATTTTTGAAGAGGGCACAAAAATGAGATACACAGCCACTTCTCCATATCCTCTTGCTGTGACTTACCAATAGCCCCACATGGCTAAAACCAAACATTTCTCCAAAATCCCTTGTTACTTTTGTTGCTCTAGTTTCCATGTTCTACTAATTTCTTATGAAGAGAACACAGTCTTGTGATGGTTCCTTCAGACTGGAGTTTGTAATGGATTTTTCAGTTCTTCCTTAAGCAGGAAGAGAGACTGTTTATGCTCATATTAGTACTTCCATTAAAAGGTTTAGTGATACCATTTCTCCCATTTGCCACAAACACTTTTCCTGGGATGACCAGTCTCCTTGAAAACATTACTGATGACTTCTCCTACAATCCCTGAAATCCAAAACATGCTGGTTTCATGTACCATGCCATCAAACAAACAAACAGCAAACTATACACATTTACTTTCACATTTATACCAAGCACTACAGAGACCAGTAAGTTGAACAACCCCAGAAAAATTAACAAGAAGGAGGTGCAGAAAGCATGCCTAGGTAAAGGTCACATATATTCCCCTCCCCCCAAACAAAGAGTGGATCCTACAGATACAAACCTGCTTTAAGAACAAAAGCCTCAAAACTCAACTATTAAAATATCAAAACTGCAGAGCAGTAAAGAAAATAGGACCAATAGAGCAGATTTGGTTGCCTATAATAATCACTACAGTAATAACTAAATTCCATAAGTATACCTGATAAATTACAAACATGTCCTAACACACACAACCCCCTAAGGAGCCTAAGAACTAATATGTAAATATGCATGTTTGGCTTACCAGCTTATTAGAGGGTTACCAAAGTATAATAAAAAGAAAAGTAAATTTGTACATGCTCATCATATTATACTGGTTTCTTGTTTCAGCATATATCCCATAATCTCTTGTAAAAAGAGTATTAAGAATAAAATGCCCTAAAAAATGGAAGTGATACATGTAAGGTAAGTGTCAAGAAAGATTATACCTGGGGATACAGGTGTTCAAGGATGGGCAAAACCAAGGCTGTGTGTGAAATTTTCATGTTTGCTGAATAAAACATGTAAGTCAGGAGTTACAGGAGACATTATGCTCTTAGATCAATTAGCTGCATTTTCATTCTTGTAAAAATAAATCTGAAACTATGAGAGAAATATTTAAGCATATATCATATATGCACTGGCTAACAAAAAAACCTATCAGCAAGCTCAGGCACTCACTGGGGAATACTCCAGCATATGTAGCCCCTAACAAGCACTTAACTAAGTGAAACATACTCTAAGCAATGAGGCATCCTTCAAGACAGAAAAGGAAGTTCACTTCAATGATTGATTCATGAAATCAGAACTCAGTTTTCATCAGGGTAAAAAATTTCAATTTTTCAGAATAAAAAAAGTCCATGTGTCTTACTTAATGCAAGGCAAAATGAAACAAAGAACAGAGATGAAAATAGAGGTCCCATAAAAACACAAGAATACAAGTAAGCTGCTCTGTAGTACATACTGCTATTTGGAATTTGGGACTGGATGTCTAGAATAATTTTTCAGGAACTGGTTCAAAAAAGGTGTCTAAGAACATTCCTAATACCTTTCTTGGGTTTGAGATTTTTGTTCCCATTAGAACCTTCTCTATAAAACAACATAAAAATAAACAGCTAACAGTACTAGCTTCACCATTGACATAGCAAACTTGTCAAATGAACTTAACACTGGTTTAAAACACAGTAACTGTCAGCATCACTGAACTCATGATCACTAAATCTCTTATGCAAAGACTATAAAAGCAAGTAGGATCCATCTGACACATGTATAAGTTATGCCACAATGCTGAAATTCCTCAAGCATTGCACATTTTATTTAAGCATATACCAAAAAAAACCATTAGGATCAATTTATGTCTACTACTATGCTTCAAAATAATAATGCATGCTATGGTATACAGGCAGGAGTAGAAGATTTGAGTAAATTCAAAAATATCATCCATAGCTACACATCACACACACACTCTTATTGTTAGTTCTTTGCTCATCAAGAAGGAAACACTTATCTGTTATTACCAGCTGACCTTTCCTTCATCTCCCAGTGAGAGCATCATTTACCAGGTTAGTACGAACTGGAGGCTACAACTTATCTCACCATTTCGTTCAAGCAAGTGAGGGTCAGAATGTTTCTTGCCTATATCTGCGAAAGACCGAACTAGAGGAATCCGACTGCTCAGCTTCTTCTCGTTCTGATGATGGTGCCTCTTTAGAAGAGCCTCTCTCACTTTCTCTCTTATGGATTCATCCAGCTGGCCAGAGGCAATCATGTTGTCCAAAACCATATCTACATAATAATAACAAAAGAAGAAAATTATATAGGTAGCTATCACATCTCTCTTTCGCCTCACTCAAGCACTGTAGTCATATCAAATAATAAAAGAAAATCAAAATCTATTTAAAAGAAAAGTCTTCTCTTTAGCAAAACCATCTTCAAGAATCCACAGGAAATTTTCAGATGTCACTAAACAAGTAAATGTGAGAATAAGAAAAGCACAACATGCAGATCCAAGCGAGGGTATTTATTAGTAGCATCATTTCAAGAAATGTAAGATACTAAGCACCTTGTAATTTGAGCCATTTAATTCAAATTTCAATGGAAACTCACTTTCAAAAAATGTATTTATTGTATTCAACAAACCTACACTAGGCGTGAATTCACGAAGACAAACACAATGGAAAACAGACTTATGACAGTCTTACCCTGGTGTTCCCTTCTTTCAGAAGTATATACAACTACATAAAAGTGAAAGTTGCTATGGAATGAGAGGAATTACACAACTCCTGTCATCTTCAGATGCTCTACTGAGACTCTTTATGGAACTTCATGTGATTCACGTGCTTTAAAAGAGGAATTATGAAACAAAGTCTAGGTATATAATCTAAAACTAACTACTCATCTGTCAAACAATATCAAGTTTCAAAAGGGCATCTCACCAGTATTCTCACATCAGGAAAGAAAGCCTACATATCAGGGAAAATACCTACTGTGATTCTTAGAGGTCCATTTTTGAAAAATAATAAAAAATATAAAACAAATTCATAAAAGACCTCAACCTGCACAAAGAAACACAAACCTATGTGACAAATTTTTAAATATATTTTCCCAGGCTTAACTAATGTATCGAGATTTAACTGCATTGTTAAACTGAAATTGCATAGAACTTCTCACAATGAAAAATGTTAGGGGTCAGGGTAGGGCTCTGTCCTGACTAACAGAACAACATGCAGTAAAGTGTCTGTCAGTACAGTGCAGCTTCTTTCTGAGATCACTGGTAACACACAGCCACTTGTTACAGGTTCTCAGAAGGAAACCAGCCACCCTCCCTCTCCTGTTATGAGTAACAAACAGTATAACCTACTGGGTATTGCTGGCTCCTGGAAACAAGACAGCACACTTGTATACCAAGCACTGCTAAGCCACATGCTTCAAAATGGCACCTAAAATTAACTTGAAACAAGTTCACACAATCTCTTAAGGCATCCTAGTTGCAACTTAAGTGCCCACTACCCAGAGTGCTGGTTACGTAGAACTAAGCAATTACTTTGGTTATGTATTAAGATTATCACTAAATTCGATTACCAAAAATAAAATTATAAATCAAAACATTACATTTACAAGGATGTACTGAATACACTTGCTCAGTAAGTCAGAACAATAGGAAGGGAATACCAATTTCCTGAGCGAATTTCAAGGATTTCAAAACAAGAAAACTTTTCAAGTGCTGCCAAAGTTTTTAAGGCCAAAACACCTTGTCCTACACACATATGTTGGTCAACCCTAAGTCTAATATGATTCCTGAGAAGGCATTCCACTGTGTGGTAGCTGTAGCAAGAGATAACATTAGAGAAATTAGAGAGGAAAATAGAGAGAGGAAAATTATGTAGAACTAATTCTAAAGTCATTTAGGAGCAAGTAGACATATATCATGTATATATATGTGCATGTATCTATATATTTATATGTATCTATAGGTATGAAAGTATCCAAAATGACCATGTGATTAGTGAGGACACTCAGCACAGTAGGTCAAACAACATGTACAGCATTTATTTCTGCTCACCTCTTATAAAGGTGAAAGAATTACCAGATGTGCAACAACGAACTGCACTACTGGCATCAAGTTAATGTCAGTCAAAATATGATTAATAATTATGGTACTAAAGTGCACAAATAACTCCTAAAATGTTCTGGCAGATTTACAATTCATCTGTAGAAACAAAGACAGAGAACACATTAAGGGATTAGAACATAAAGGCTAGTTCTGGGCCTCAGCCTAAAGTACAAACTAAGGAGCTCCTACTCATCCACTTTTGTAAGTGACATTTGTAGGACCAGCTCCTCTCAACCAGACCAAGAGAAGTGCAGCAAGCATGCACATACCTGTTTCTTCAACACAGTATTTTCAAGAACATAGACATCACCAAAACCACCTCAAGTTATAGATCAGAATTTGGGAATAAAGTATTTTTAAAAATTTTTGCTGCAACCTGCTATCTCATCAAGTGTGTCTGCTCTCATGTCCAACATGACCGTGCCATTAAGAATACAGCTCCGCAGTTCAAAGAGACTGTGCAGAGACAGAGTCGCTACGTAAGGCTTGCTCCATCGATCACCGCCATCTTCAACATCCTCTTCAAACTTCAGCCACCTGAAATGAATTCACATGTACACATTTATACTTCTCCTGGGAAGAAAATCTGGCAAGTAATCCCACTCTTCCATGTCCATGGCTTAGGCATGACATAGAACAGAAAATCCCATGAAATCATACCCGCTTTCATTTTCTCAGGCAGCCCAACTGATTAATGTTTTTATCAGGCCTTAATAACCACACTCAATTGTTTCAGTTTTTACCATATTGTTTCTCTGGGCTTAACCAATACCTGTCTATTCACATGTTCTCATGAAGAATATGGCTGTCTGCCCTATTACCTGATTTGCACATCTTGATTTAATTAGTATTTTGAGATTAGAAAGCTGTCTGAAACATACCATACAGCATGTTCAAGTCTCCTAAGGCTGCTAAGTCAGACATTTAAGAGCCAGGCAATATTAACATGTGAAACTATAAATTGATCTTATTCCTACTCACAGGCATTATGCAAATTGAGTTTCTACAAAAGTTAACATGCAACTAGGTAGCTGGAAGTACTGAATGCAGAAGAATTCATCACAATGCATGGGTAGAAGGAAGCAACTAAATTAGTAAGGGTCAAAACCAATCAAGGCATCCTGTAACATTCAGGCATACAATTTGCCAAAAATTAATCAAATATTACCCAAGAAAAATAATAATTCCCTTTTTTTATGTTTAAGAAAAAAATTATACTAATATATTGGCTATGATATACTAAAGACATTTCTGAGATTGCAAATACCACACTAGGTGGACGAAACCCCATATTTATAACTTGGCTTACTCCTCCCTTTCAAAATGTTTGGCATGATCAGTTTTAGGGAAGAGAACACAGCACCAGAAAGACTGAGGGTCTCTTGAAAACAATATTGATTCTTTCAGAGTTTGAAAAGAAGAACTAAAGTTTTGGGTTGCAGTGCATGAATTGAGCAAACAACTCCTACAGATGGTGATGATTCTAAACCAAACCTGGTTTGAATTGAGTAGACAACTCCTACAGATAGTGATGATTCTAAGCCAAACCTGGTTTGCAATTCTTTGAAATAAAGTTACTATAAGATACACCTTGAAACAATCTACTCTAAACATACCTAGCAGTTTCTCTCCATTCATATTCCTCTCCATCCCTGAAGCAAAGTTCATCCATTTCAGTGAAGAGATCATGAGGAATGTGTTCATCATCATCTTCAGTACCCAAGATAAACTGCACGCGTTGGGATGGTGTGTCTTGAAGAAAAGGAGAAACTAAATAATTAGAAGAATTCATACTTCTATGAAATAAGAAACATTACATAACAGTAAAGTCTCCTGCCCTCAGCTAGAAATATGCAGGACAACATCCTCTTTAAGAGGGAAGAGGAACAAAAGAAACATATACATGTCTTTAAAAGAAGGCTCTCTGAAAACTTCAACTGTTTCTGAAAACAAAACGTCTGGAAATCCATGTTTATGAAAATTAATCAATTGGTATTGGCTCTCCTACAGATTGCCAATATGAAAATTAACATCACGAGCAAATGTGGTTTAAAAAAACTAGAAATTAATATACCAAAACACTAGAAACTTTGTTTTCATTTTGAGAACAAAATAATTAATACCATCATGACACAAGACACTGAAGAAGCTAAAACAAAACAGGCTGATGGAAACAAACAGCCTTACTTACAGATTAGCTGCCCAAGCAATAGTTCAAGATGGCCATCAGTGAGTAGCCAGGCACTGACTGTTAGAGCAGCAGATTTTTCTGTGGTCTGTTGATATTTATGTAGGATAAAATTTTTCATTGCATGGTTGGAGCAGTATGTATAAATTAGCATAGGAAAGTAGAAAACTATGTAGCTGAAGTATCCAGAAAATATTTTAACTTCTCATAGTATAATGCCTAGTGGAACAGGCTCAATAACTAGCTAGAAAACTCAACTATCCTTATTGATCAAATAAGTACTAGATTTCAATTAATATGAAAAAAACTTTTAAAAAATACCAATTAAACCACATGATTCTAGAGATACTTTTATACATATACTTATACAAGGATTTTGTTTCAATTCAAGTGAATTTTCATATTACAAGGGTTCAAAAAATGTACTAATTGCAATGCTATCTCAAGGAAGGCCAGAAATAGAAAATCCAGGTAAATCTCAATTTCAATTTTTTTTTTAATTTTCTCAAATTTTAAAAAATCTTAACTTTGTTCACTGAAACATCACTCTTACAGCTGTTATACATGAATATACAACTGTAAGCTTCTACTGTAGAAGGAAGATGGCCTTTTAGATTTAAAGGTTAAGATCTGAATTACTAACAAAGTTAATTCCACACGGAGATTTACTTTAGCATTTTTGTTCTGGTATATACCACCATCTAGTAGCATCATTCTGAAATGTGCTCTTGAATGCAAACAACATTCATTATTAGTTAAGGTCTATAGCAGATTGTTTCCATCCCAAAACCAACACACCCCAGAATCTGGCCAAACCCTGTGCTTCTGTGCATACAGAAGCAACCAGAACAGAGAAAGTGAATTTCTGTCAACTTAATATCACTTATTTCTTCAAAACCTGTATAGCAAGACTCTACAAACATGATATCCATTATAATAATTTGTATTTGGGAGAGGAGGCCTTGAAGATGGTTGAAACCAAGAACCATAGGAGAATGGTAAAAGATTTGTCAGAGCTTTTCCATTTGAAAAATCCTTTGTTTCAGGTACTGGCCCATGCAGAACATGCTGCCAGTCATTGAAAGGTAATAGTGAACAGCATGGTGTCCACACTTAAATTCAAACATTGCATCATAATCTGCTCGTTCATGGCACTTTAGGAATTAAAATGGACTTAGAATGTTGAAGAAAAACTGTTAAGCATACTGCCAAATATTTTCATTTCAGAGAATGATATGACAAAATTGTCCTCTCTTGAGGATAATAGGTATGGGGTGGGGGGGGGGGGGGGCAGTTCGTGATCCAAACCAAAAATTTATGAGGCAGTGCAATTCCTTTACTAACAGACAGCAAGAAGGCTGAAGTAAATATTTAAATAAGATCATTGATCAAATTACCATGGCAAATGCTGCTTTTCACAGCTACATGCTTAGTTTCAAAAATCAGAGGAAGAAGCATACACGACTACACAATCTGAAAAAGGTGTCTAATTTAAATAACACAGATTTTCATGCTACAGGAGAGCATTACAAAGCTCTAGTCTAACCTATTCAGTGCAGGCTGCTGAACATTCATGCAGGCAGCTGGACCAAGTCCAACAGCTTCTGACTTAGATAAAACACAACCACAAAATCCTTGTCTGATTGTACAAAAAAAGACATTAATTACAGCGAGAATAAAAGAAATAGCACAAAACAAACAACATTTAAGCACAGAGTAGCTACTACAAGTTTATTTTCAGGAGACATGAAGAACATGCACAACAAACTTCTTACCATATGATGGAGATTCTCGGCCATCCTCTCTGTCATCTTTGTCTCTTTTTCTTCTGTGCCTGTGCCCACGATGCCTATGCCTTCGACGGCCTGGCTTGCCAAGTGGGACGTGAACTCCGATATACACAGCTCTGTGGCCTTTTCAAGGAAGTTTTAAAGGACACAAATAAACAAAAAATTACCTACTACCCAAATTTAGTATCTAAAGACAAGGGGTTTAAGAAATAGCAATCCAAAAGCACTTGACAAAAATTACCTTTAGTGAACTAACATGACCATTTCTGTCCTCCCAGACTGTCAAGGAACTAGCGCTAGACTCATTTCTCTGATAAATTAGGTCATATTTTTATTCAGTTTAAGAATTCAGTTGTGAAACAAATAATTCAGAAGTACAAGCTTGACCTGTAACACTGAAAGAAGCTACTTTATAAACACGAGGCCAAAGCAGAGAAATTACATTTTAGTCCTCTTTTTTTGCAGGGATTCATATGAGGACAGTTGTAAGAATGGCAAAATAATCTCTTGGTTCAGCTTATTAACTTCATCAAGAAATTACCCTTCATTCAGAGTCTGCAAGTAGTTTTCTGTCCTTGAAAGAGCTGCCAGTATTTTCTCAAATAGCACATAACACCTCAATGTGAAACTGATGTTGAATCACACCATTAACTTAGTATCAAGAGGATAAAAGGAACTTCTATTCTGAAATGTATGTCAACACTTCAAATAACTTCCAGAGATGTTGGGATGGGTTTTTCCTATTCTAGAATGTTTTAATAAATTTAGAAGCACATCCTCAAATTAATGAACACTGCTCTTGAAGACGTACTTTCAACATCTTGCTTTTCCTTTGACATTAAGACAATACTAGCACAAACATCTTAGCAAAAGATATCAATCAAGTGACTGTTATGAACATATTACTACCATGTCTCCTGTAATGCAGATAGCATATACAATAGGCTTTTCATTGCTATTTAAACAAACAATTGCAGGAAGAGACAAATTAACTACAACACTAAATACTCTGCTTCTTGGTGTTGAAGAGCTATTACAGAAGACTGACATTAACCAAAGGAAAAGGAAGTGGTCTTCCAGCTCTTAGACATATGGAAATTCAGCAAATTTACATTATGAAGGCAAGCCCTAGAAATTGTGACTGCATGTACACACATATATATGTATGTGCCTAGCACACATAAAGATGTTTAAGATTCCTGCTGATTATAGAGCTTTAAAGAAACAAAAAGTGCTAAGATGTCAAGCTTATTTCCCAAAAAAAAGAATCCCTAAGCCCAAAAAGATACTACTTTATAGAAGTTTTGTGTATTTTTACAGTGCTACCTGACTAAAAACACAAGCAGAAACCATTATTCACACAAGTAAGTTCACCATTTAATTAATTGGTCAAAGATTCCTTTTCACATAACAGGATCCAATTCTTGACACACTTCCAACACAAGTTTAATTAGAGCTGACTGACTGGCACTATGACCAAATCTGAAATTAAGCATATTAAAAGCTATTTGTTTCCATGTAAGAGTGGAAAAGAGATTAATTTCTCAAAGCACTAATTATTCCTATTTATAGAGAGAGACTTGGTTTTTTGTGAGTTTCTTCCAACAATACCCAGGCCCCTGCCCAGCAGCCTGACCTCTGTCCTCCATGACTGCTATGCACATGCAATTCCCAGAGAAATTAATGCCAATGTGACACCTATAAATCACTGCACTTGGTGTATATACATGTAATATGATCGGGGGCACCATTAACAATGGTCATGTCGCTGACACCATCGTGATACAATAATCTGATGCATAGGGAAAGCAAAAGTACGAGGTTTAAAAATAACTGCATTACTCACCACATTCCACTCAAAGCTGCAACTGAGTGAGCCACACTCACTGCAAGTGCTGTTACTGTGCCTGTTAGGGTTTCTGTTTTATTTTATATATTCAATTAGCAGGTATCAAGCTACAGTTTATATATACACTCCAACTGTTCTATTTGTTGCCAAAGTGCTGGATTTTTTTGCAGGAACTGTTTCTTCCTAAGAGAAACTCTAGCACACTTCTAGTAATTAAGCATTTTATAAAAATGCTTGCTTTAATATTGTTAATAAGATTCTTTTAAGCATGTGTTTTGATCACTGCACTAAAGAAAACAAAAAAAAAAAAACCCACACAAAACCAAAAACACAACCTTGAAGGAGTCTGACACTGTTCAGGATTTTACTCCCTGAGAACTAAGGACTTCCACATTTTGGTTTTTCACCATTCCTACAAATAAGAGACAAAAATCCCTCACAGATTTTCCAAGGATCTCCATCTTAAAAAATGTACCTTGCTATTGCAAAAACTGGCATTTGTAATAGTGTGACCATTTCCATGGTCAAAGACCATGTTGCTGCATGAAGGAGAGGTGGAAATAAGTCTATCGCCTTTTACCTAATTACACTGAGACAGAACTTGTTTTTTCCAGTAGAAAAGTTTGGAGGAGACCAGATATGCTGCAAAGACACAGCTAAAAGCTATGGAAACTGAGCTGAAATAAGCAACAAACAGAAGGTGTTTTAAAACAACCTGGGTCCACAGCAAATGGCTTTTACTATCACAGAAATCACAGAATCGTGTCCAGGTGCCTCACAGCTGCCTCAAGCAGGCACTGCCAAGTTAGTAACCTGGATGGTCAGTGACTGGATGGTCAATCCACAACCTACAACATTTGATATTGCTGTTCCACTTTAAAAGGAAGAATTAAAGGAAGCACTTTCTTGCCTCCTGAACAAACGAGGGTTTCATAGAGAAAGGGAACAGTCTAGCCGTGGGTTATGATCCTGCCCTTCAGCCCCACTGCCCAGAAGTGACTACAGTGAAACTATTTCCTCACGTAGACATGGTCTTGCAGGCAAATGTACACCAATCCTACCTTCCCCAAAGCACTTCTGTATATGCAAAATGTTCAGACATCTGCAATGGTATTCTGGGACTAATATGAAATGCCAATGAGCAAATGATTGTCAGCATTTATAAAGTAAAATGGACCACAATGCAATGTAATTCCATCAGAGTAACTTTAAAAAAAAAACTGATGTTGACAAAAAGTCTCTGAAATATTTTTCAGAGCAAGCAGTGAAAGTGGCAGTACAACAGACCAACCGAGAAAAATTTACCTGCAGCAAACGGAAGCTTATGAGTGCACCTGACTGTTCCTTAGGAAGAGGGACCTTCATTCTGCTATCACAGTCATAAATAAAGATATTTCAACTACTGTCTAGCAAATCTGAAACTACTGCTGTTGAATATACTGTCAGGATTACCCAAAAACTGCTTACAGATATAGTCAACTCCAAAAGTGGGACAAAACTACATAAGAAAAATCGGACAAGCTTAACTTTGATTCTAACTCAACAAAGCAAAGCATTGAGAAGCCTTCTAAAAATAAGATAGCTGCACTGAGTAGGCCTGTGTTTCATTATTCAGATAGAAGTAATAATGTTTGCAGATAGACAGATAGAGATTTACTTATAAATATAATTTACAAGGAAAAGCAAAGTAAAACAAAGCCATAGCCATTTTCTTCCTTCATTCCCAGTGAATTGGACTCAACAAGTTATTTTTCAGATTTCATATTTTTCAGCAAATTTTGGTTTTGCCAAAAAACCAAACCTTAACAAAATAAACAACCAGACCTCCAAGAAAGGCAATTAATATAAAATTCATATATCATCTGTGAAAGCACTGGAAATACATTTAACTCTAAAAAGGTTGGGGTTCAAGTTTCTAGCATGGGGGTGTTATTTTTACAAGGGACACAACCTTTACTTGAATATTGTGTTTAGAAGTTCAAAAGGTACATCATGTGACCTTAAAAGCTTCATTCACGTAAATGTCTGTAGCATTGTACCACTTTCAAACAAAGCTTCTTACAGAATTACTATAAACCAATAATCAATAGAATTAGTAGACTGCCCAGTACTAAATTTAGTAATACAAAGCTCAAGAGATGATTGCTCATTTTAATCCAACATGACTTTATCCAAGCTCAGCTGTTGAAATCCACTGAGAGTATTTACTACTTAAGGCCCTTATCAATATGAAACAAACTTAAGTGTTAGGATCTTGAAACGTGTCTCCATCACATGGTAGGTCTCACTCCAAAAGTCACTTTGGGTGAAGTCCTATAATATTTACAGAAAAGAAAATGCTCTGATTTCTCTCCAGAGCTCCTATGAAAGTGGTAGATTTTCAAAATAGAAGATTTCTGAAGCCTGAGAGAGCTGAACAAAAATGCCCTGGTATCACTAGGTCTTCTCTTTTCACACAGAACCTTCTCTTTTCTTTGGCTAGATGCCTTTAAAGCTTCACAGAAAGAAGGACATTGCTCTCCATCTTAACAAGGAAAAGCAAAGGGAATCAAGTTTGTGTCTATGTGGATTCTGAAACCCTGTAGCTTAGAAATTTGAACTAAGAGCGATCATATATTAACGATGGATGTAAGGACCATCGGCAGGTGAGCTCCCTGGTCCAACCTTGCTCAAAGTACAGCCAACTTCAAAGCTGGAGCCATGGTTTTGATCAGTTTAGTTAGGATGACAGCCACACTTTTAGTAATTTTAAGGATACATGTTCTACAGCCTATCTAGGCAACCTATACCAACCTACAGCAACACACTACCTGAAAAAAAAATCCTAATATCCAACTGTCACTTCCAATACAGCATCTTATGCATGATCCCCCTCACCCTTTCACAACGTACCATTGTGACCCCATCTTCCCAACCAAAGACTAAAGCTTTGTGACAAGAATTACTGTTTTTACGGAAAATTTTCAAATAATAATCTGAAGATGGAAAATTTACTTTATACAGAAGCCTTTTTTAATCAAATAATGTCATAATCTATCTCATTCTAGCATGGCGCATTCCAGTATGGAAAAACTGGAGTATCTGCAAGAGAGACCCTAATCCATTCCTTAAGATCATAAAACAGGGAAGAAATCCAGCTGTTTGATGTCTTAAATCCATTACCTTAGTAGGAAAGATCTGGAACACAGCATCTCATTCCTTGGTATTAATTTCCCTTACATCACAGAGAGTACTTGTATGCACAAAAATAAGCTCAATGCAATCTACGAGCACAACTTCTTGTGATCTTTTCTGTTACAAGACTGCTCTGAAGGTAGTAGCACAAAAATGGGAAAAAGGAGAGGGATGGAAGAAGTAAGAGTAAGAACAAAAGTGTCTTTTCTTGCCCTTAAAAATTTCAGAGCCCATAGGACTTCTCCAAATATTCTTGGTTCTGGTAAAACTTAAGGAACAAGAACAATGCCTCCACACACACACATATACACACACACCCTTTTTATTTATAATGAAAAATAAGTCACAAAAAATACTTCCACTATGGTAATTTTCTAATTAAAAATAATGTCCTATTTCTGAAGGATGCAATTAAATGCAGAAATTAGTATTGATAGTAAAGTCCCTGTCATAAGAAAGAAACTAAATATTTCAGAACAAACAGCATTTTTCACTTATTTTATAAACTTCTCATGCACATTCCCAAGAAAGAGTCAAATTATTTTCTACATAATTAAATGTATCAAAATTGAATATAAAATAATTTAACATAATCTTGGTCTTCCACACATCAACTGACTACCAAGAAATCCTTTAATTACCTAGGATTCTTCTTGTTAAAGGAACTATTTAACTAAAGCTATCTCTTGCTCTCAGAATTAAACATTTGAGATAAAATTTTCTAACCAAACCTGTAGAAAGAAGTAAAGAAATTCTTTCACGGGATAACTGCATGCCATGACTGTATCCCAAAGGTTCTCCACAGTACAGCATACTTTAGAATCCAGTACACAACCTGGGCTGGGCTCTGAAATCTCCTGCTGCTCCTAGGAATTCAGTCTCTCTGAGAATACACTCCTTATACTTGAACTGATAAAACTGAGAATCACAATCCCAAACCATAGCTAGCACAGCACAGGATAAAGCATTCAGGAAGAGTGTTCTCTCACTATGTGACAAAGATTGGCATATTATGCTGACAAAACCAGTAAATGCCAGATTTCTCATTACACACAAAAGTGATTTTTTTCTCTGACTTAAAATCAAATGAGTTTGTAGGGGCAGTCATAGAGAAAAATTCACTGCATACTTCTATTTAGACACAATCAACAATATTTAGGAAGGGTTTATATTAAACAGGCAGGCAGAAACAGTAATAGGAAAAGCTTAGTGCTGGGTGGCAGTGCCACACAGGGATTCTGGCACAGACCTGTGGCTCCCTGCCAGCAGCCATGTCCCTTGCCAGGGCAAGGAGCCAGCCCTTGGTGCTGATGGGAGGGAGGACAAGCCGTCCCTGCTCTGCACAGCCAAGCCAGAGCAGGGCTGGGCCCCACGCTTTATCCCAGCTGAGGATCCTCGGTGCAGCCTGCCTCTGCAGCAGAGCTCAGGAAAATGGATACACATATAGGGTAATTTCAAACAGGTGTTTCTGTTGGAGGAGAGAAAACCTAGAAATAAGCAATTCAAGTGCAAGTTCCATTAACATTCAAGACTAGCCCTTTGTCCACTAAGCACAACATAAAACCACAGAATGGTTTGGGTGGCAATGGATCTTGAAGATCATCAGTTCCCATCCCCCTGGTAAAAACATAAGGCTTCCACATTCTAACACTGTTTTTGGAAAGTATTTCATAAGAAACTTCTGAAATGAAAATTTTCTGACTTCATCAAGAGGTCACAAATACATTACCATAACAAATTTGATCACACCCCTCTTTTTACAAGTGTGTAAATGGATTGGTTTGCCAAATGCATCTACTGGTATTTACAGAAGGAATCTTGCTTCACAGAAGGGTTACTCATTCCTGAGAAAACCTCAAACCCTCTCCTTTTTTTATTTATTTTGTAAATTAGAAATTAGAAAAGGTAAATTTAAAAGCTTAAATTTCAGTGACTGCAATTTAAAAGCTTAAAATTCAGTGACTAACTTTCAGTGAACTGCAAATAAAGAAATCATCCATTCAGAAATAGTTCTAATATCCAACAAGGCACAAGTTTAGTCAATTTTTGGAACAACTGGTTTTTAAGGGATTGAAAAAAAGTACAGGTTATGAAAAGTCATCAAGAAGTAATAGGTTGTAGAATCAAGCAGTCTCTTCTGCCTCCTCTCAAAAATTTTATATTTGAGTGATCTGGAGCTATTGAGTTTACTGCAAGTTTTAAGTTTTGGTTCATACTGTTTGGTAGAACTTCAGTTTTATGACCAGATTACTTAAATAATAATTTTATGTGTGTTTCAGATTATAAAACTATTATAGTTTGCAGTTAGCTGTCTTTTTATAAAATTTCTAATGCAATCAGAACAAAAACATTACATATTGTTCTCTTAAATAAAATTAGTTAGAGAAGAAGTCATTAGGACACAGTTGATGTCAAACAATTTTAAAAAGCTTCAAATTGTGAAACACTTGTACAGCAAGTCTTCTACTTAGATACACAATATTCACTTACGGGGAGAAAAAATACAGGATTATTCGATTGCTTGTCCTTGTCAACTAAGATTAAGTGAAAACCACGGTTCTTTTCTTAAATAAAAATTAAGGCTCATCAAGGTATAAGAGATAATAGGGTCACTTAAAATGTAAACATTACTTACACCTGCCACAGGATAATGTGAGAGTAGATAGCTATTAAACCATCTTAACTCTTGAAAGCTGGTGCTTGGATTTATGCCACAGAAAACTAGTCTACCAAGACACACATTCCTGACCTCAAGATTGTTTCTGGAATGAAACCTCTGTAATGTGTAAACTGCTTATCTCTGCTATGCCCGCTAAGAGTAACAGAATGTATCCCTTCTTCCCTTACACTGTATCTAGTAAATGTATCTTCAAATCAAGGTTGAAAAGTAGCTACACAGTTTAAAAGATGCATCCTTGTAGTATCAAGCCGGCCCAAGTGAAGAAAGTTTTCCTTAAACATCATTTAACAGAAAATACATTTTACAAGACCACATTAAATACCTCTGCCATTAATATTCATGCCTTTACTTCCAACTCCTGGGTGACTTTGTTATTACTCTCATTCACTGCAGCTCAAAGAGCCTGGCATCAAGTTAAGAACATTAGGTGCTCTTAAAAAAGGTTATTTTAAGATGTTATTCCCTTTTCTAGCTCTTCTGTAAACTGACATTTGTTAATTCAAAATAAGGCCCTACAGCTTCAGTAAAGTGCAGTACCTTTATTTAGTACACACACAGTCTGCCCACAATTGCAGTTTACCATCTCTAACCATTCCTCTTTTATGGGAAGAGCGTTACGAAACCAGCAGCCTGTGCCTAACCTTCCTAACCTAAACACTGTCACTCCAGACAGGTACCACACTCTGCCAGCCACCATAAATAGAATGCAGGGCTTGAGAAGCTCCAAGTTCAAGATCTATTTTCTCATTTAGCATTTGTTTCTCTTTCCATTAACATTTCATCACAAAATTTCCAGAACATACAAGAGAAACTGACAACACTAAGACACCTTTCCTTTAGTATTAAGAGCAAAATTATGCCCTTAGCTGTATCAAACCTATCAAAATTAGTTTGTACATGCTTTAAGAAGGTTAAGTATCATCTGTCCAAATGGGCTCTAAAAAATATTGTGTTTCACACCAGAGCTGAACTCAATGAACTGCTTGCTGATTCTCCTTGAAAATACATCGATGCATACTTGTGTAAAGGTTCAAAATTCCCAGTACTCCTTTTCAAGTCACCAGAAACACATATGGAAAGACTAGACTGAAATAGGTTAAAGTCTTAAAACACTTCCAATGCCCCATGCTTTAGTAGAGGGCTTCCCAAGCTTACAAGAAAATATTTGTGTCAGAAATGAAAAATAATGCTAGTTGGAATTGTTTTACTGCTTGCAGCCAACAATCCCATTTCTCTCCTTGTAGGATTTTGATACCAGAATTAAAAACAAAACCTAAAAATTCCACATACCTACTTTTATCATAATAGCTTATAAATAATGAACTCTTAAACAGAGCTTTAAGTTCACATAAATTTATCCTCTAGAATACCTTGATTTGAAGAATCTCTGAGAAGGTGACTATATGAGTAGAACAATCACACTTACATAACTTTTTCTCTTTCATAAAGGAAAGAAAAAAACATTTTGTTCTTACTTTGGAATAGTTTTCACTTTGATAAAAGTCAAACTATATGGTGCCCCTCCCTTGTTCCATTTTATCAAAAAAAAAATTAATTCTCACAAACATACAAGATACCAAAAAATACATGTGAACACCAAGAATAATTCCTATTTATGTGAGAAAATGCATACCTATATACAGCTTCACAGATGTGATAATACTACTGGAAAACTTTTTTTTTTTGGTCGGATACTTATTATTAGTTATTTGTTAAACCTCTGTATAACCAGCCCCCTCTTGCATTGAGATACCAACACTGGCCATTCCAAAATGGGGGAGGGAGTGAAAGAAAAGATGAGGTGCATGGATAAGAGCAAGGTGAGGAGAGTGAGATCTCAACTCCTCCTTTCAAAAGCACTTACGTTGACTCAATTGTTCATTGGACAGCAGTCCACATTTCACCTTAATTTAATCTTTGGCTACGGGTAAAACAGGGGTATTTTCCATAGCAGTCATCCAAGTGCTTAAATTGCCTCAGGCAGCTGAGCCTCTGCCTTCCCACCCAGTATCTTGGTTAACTGCAGTGCTGTACGAGCTGAAGCACTCCTACAAGAATGTGCTCTGAAAGAGACTGGGGAAGAGATCTGGCTGCACATTCCCATGTCATTCCTTGGGGTCGAGGTATTACAGCTGCTAAAGCTGCTGCCTCCAACACTACTCCAGCTGGATGCCTGCTTTCCCTTAAGCCCTGCCTCGCTGCAAAGCATACACATACACTTTTTCTGGGTCATCTCCTGAGAAAAGCAAGAGAAAGAAATTTAGGAGGAATCAGCTTAAATCTCCACTGAAGATTCAACTGCAGAAACAGCCAAGGCAGTGGTTTCCCTACAGCAGAACCCCATCTAAACCAGCATTGTCACAGCCTCCACTGTTGCATCTCTCAGCCCCATATCCACACTTCCTTCCTCTGCTCAGCTCCTGCACACATTCATCAGTGTGGCATTTTGAGCCCAACAGCTGAGATCTTGACCATCTTCTTTTGTCAGACTGGTAAATTTTCCAATCGCTTAACAGACCTAGCTGGGATTGTGGTTTGGTCAGGCCAACAGAAATGTTAGCACAAGACAGAAAACAGTAACAGAATGAAGCATACAGATCAAGAGTATGCTGCAGCAGCAAACAACTTCAATCACTTTAAACTGTCTCCTCTTATACCACAGTGTGAGAAAAATGTCACAGCAACCTAAGATCAACCTTTCTTAGCCAGAAACTGCTGCCATTATGGTTTTCCAGTGTGCTGAAGCAGTGTAAGAGTCAGTACAACTCAGTGAATCTACTGCCTTCTAGCATTCTGCAAATGTTAATTAAGCTTCAGAGTATTCCATGTGAAAGGCAAATAACGAAGACTTAACACTGGATCTCCCTAGTCTTTTCCTTGTTCATTAAGAACCATCCAAATGAATCCTCGTCCCAAACTAATTTGTTTTCAAGTAAGAAGAAAAGTCATGTCTTAGATGAAATACCTAATTTTACATTCTGTTACATGAAACTAAATCATTGCTGTTTTATTGCTAAATGTGGGATCCTGAGTCAAATAATGAAGACTACCATAATGCTTTACTGAGAGCAGACTGTGGAACATACAGTTTACTATGGAACCAGAAGGACAGTTACATGTCTGTTGAGACTCTCAGTATTTGAAGTGCATAACCACAATCACAAGGACACTTAACTTTCAGAAAAGAAAACAAACATCTCCCTCATGACCCCTGTTTCCTGACTTTTAATTCTGAAGAACGTGACATCATTCATGCTGGAAAATTACTTACCAACAGGAATTATTTTTTAAAACCTAAGTCTAAGAAGCAAGCTTTCCTTGGAAAGCTTCAGTCATTTTGGGTTTTTTTTTTTTGGTGACAGATTAGAACAGTGGGTATTTACCAGCATGCACAGAGACAAAACAGGGAACGTCACCTCTGCCTTTCACTGGTTTTACCCCAGAATTTCATGATAGCCATAAAATTTTGATTCCTTTTAGAAAGGAAAATTCATCTTTTATCCCTAGGCAAAAAATACATGTTAATCAAACACAAAACCACCACAAACTTACTCTCTAGTTCTTCCTTCTCAAAATTTGTATTGATAGTAGAGCTGATTTTGCCCATATCCACAACAGCTTCTTCATCGTGACCCTGAAGAAACAAGACACAAGTTTAAGTTACAACTAAATGGAACTACTTTTTTCCTAAATTCCTAAATATGTTCTGAGACAGCATGTCATCACTGAAAACCTATCTATCCAATTTTTCAAGAAAACATTACCCTGCATTGAAGGAAAAGACAGTAAATCAACAGACAGGCTAAATACCATAAAATTTCTTTCTGCAATGCTCTGGGATTTCATTGCAATCAGGACACATGTTTCAAAAGTACAGTATTCTTTTAGCTTTTTATTCAACAGCAATCAATCTACTTCCATGAAATAACTGATAAATTTATAAAAAGATACAGAAGTAAATACTGAGAGACCTCAAGCACTTCTCTTTGGGGGGCAATTCCTGTGTGAGATTTTCCAGCACAAATAAGAAGCTTTTTTGAACAAAGGGGTAGCAAAAAAACCTAAGGTATTTCCTAGACCCACAGCTCTGGAAATATCAAAATAACTGCTTCATTCAGGTTTCAACAGCCAGCTTGTTAACCTATCACTTTTTTTTTTTACACATGAAGTTAAAAAGCAGCAGTTTCCAGCAGACCTTTTGGGGTTCCATTACTACTGAAACCACACCACTCATAACATGAAATATTTGAAATAGATAAAGGCTTATCTCTGAACACATCCTCTAATCACAGTTAGCACATCACTAAAGCAGACCTTTAAACTGTCTTTTGCTCAGTCTTGACAAAAATAAAGAAACTGAATAGTAGAAATCTCAAGTCCATCTCAAACTTGACATCAAAACAACATTAGAGTTGTCTTTCTCCACACGTTTGCATTCCTTAGAATAAAGTCCACTTTTCACAGCTCACACATTACAGCCTCCTGACAGAGCTGGTTCTCCAGAAGAACAACTACTTAAGGGCAGTTTTACATCCAAATATAAGGGCAAGGCTAGCTGCTAAAGGTTACTGTGTCCCTGATCTTTCTGCTCCCTTGGGCACACACTTCTTCCTTAAGTCAGACCTAACCATCACGAAATCAGATTAAAAGCGCTTAAGAAACAGTGTGGTTTCTTTGTTTTTTGGGTTTTTTTGCTTTTTTATAATAGCTTGATTAGTTTTCCATTGGATCAGCTCACCAAAGTGACTTCTCTTGTGGCCATATGACAGCCAGATCCACCACAAGTTTATCTGTTTGATCACTGCTTCTAGCAGCAGTTACACTGATCTGATGCTTTACATTTCAGTCCACAGAGGATCTGTGATAATGGGTTCATGAGGGAAAAACAGAAGCCTAAATCAGGAGTCTCACAGGAACTGGGAACCCTAACAGTGTTGACATTCAACTAAACTTTGGTCTTAGAATTATGCAATTACTTTATATATAGAACAAGTTTGTCACCTCACAGGAAAAGTGGCAAGGATGAAAAACAACATACCTGTGTGTAACAGGTACAAGCTAATAAACACTGTATCAACTCCCACTCACAAAAAAAATTTTTCTTGAACACAGAACTCCTTGATCTTAAAAAAAATATCTTTATTATAATATATTGTGTGCATATACACAAAACAAATTTAAGTAGTTAACTACTGAGGGAAGAAGATGAAAGAATATGAAGAGGACAAGCACCACATGCTGGGAAAAACATTCTGATGAGGTTCAAAAAAAGGTTAGATGCAGCTAGATCACAAAAAACTAAAAGCAGCTGGCACTATGTAAATAAGTAAAAACATAAGAGGAAAGAGTAGCACATGGCAGAATGAACCTCTGAAAACTAAATACAAGTCAATTCTGAGCTGTGTCCCTGAAAATAGGGTTTTCAAGAGAGGCATTACACAGTAACCTAACTTTGTCACTACTACTGCATTGTAGTGACAGTAGAGTTTTGAAAGCAGGGTAGAAAAAACCTTGTACACTCCACAGAGCTACAATTTAAAAAGAATTGAGGCAATGTCTGTTGGAGAAAGACCATGAAAATGTTCCAGGGACCTGTTAATAAAAAAGTGGTAGAAATTTTTCAAGTGTCATGGTAATAAGGTGGGAGGGGAGTATGGGGGGAAATAGTATATTCCTGTCTCCTACACACCAAAATCCAGAGTACTGTAGTACACTCCTGTTCACAGAAACAGATACACACAGTATCCACAGTACCACAAAACTCCAAGCAGAGATGGAAGCAGATGGAAGAATTACAAATTCTCTGAACTACCTTAGGTGGTTTTTTATATCTGAGTAGAAAAAAAAACCCCTAGCAATAGGAAAACCACTATCAAAATCTGTTCCACAATTAGCTTCATGGTTACAGCCACAGACTCCTGAAAACTCCTGTACCTAAATACACCCATCCCCAGCAGCCCTTTTAGGACACTTGAAATCTTGCCAAATACACAGTTTTTTGAGCAACAAAGGAAGAAAAAGTTTTTTCTCCAGATGATACAAACAACTGCATATCAGTAGAAAACTGTATACACACTGTGAAAAATATACACATAAGAAGAATTTTTCATCTCCCAATAACATTTTGAAAGTGGATTTGCTGTGTGTCCTACATCACATTATTAATTTTTATCACCCTTTCCTTCAGTAAAAGAGATTCTCTGCCAAACTCATACGTACAGAAGCAGTCTTCAAAAACCACATCACGTGAAAGTAACATGTCTTTTAAGATTAGATTACAGGAAGGCATGTGTGCCCTTGCAAACCGTTCTATCGCTATCTCAAAGTACTCAACATATGCAAAGACTCTTCCAAGAATAAACCATTAACAACCACAATATCATACATGGAGGAAGCATATCATTTACAGCCTTTGTTCAGAAAAACACAAAGCATCATTTTAACATATCTGTTTTGTGATGCCAAGAGGAAATCCCAGGATGAGATATTTTTGCTTTAGGTCAGGTAAAAAATCAAAAATATTCAAATACATTATAGAGTAATTCCAAACTACAACCTTTTCCTGGTTAAAAATAAAGTCTGTAGGGCATAGTTTTCCAGTAATTATAGATGATCTATCATGTCAGTTAAAGGCACTGAAGGGAGGGAAAATTTTACAGCTGCCGTTTCAGTTCTCTTGTCTACTTTCTGAACTTTTTACATAAACAAAGAACAGCAGGATTGTGGAAAATTTGTCAACTTCCCTGTTTTAGGCAGAGAATGACTTGGAGCTTAAAGCAAATATTCCAGGGCACTTTACCATTCACTGCATGTGAAACTTTACATAGGACAATCCCACAGATGCCCAAACACAGCTGATGTAGACAAGCCAAAGTAAAATTCAAGACTAATTTAGAATGTATGTAACTTTCATTTTCAGTCAAAAGACAGAACAATTGAGAAGGGGGGAAAAAACCAACATTAGCAGCAACCAAGGTGCCCTAGGGAGAGATTAAGCTTTCACCTTTGGTTTGCACTTTTTTTTTTTTAAAGGAGAAGGTAATTATAAAAACAGAACAAATCCTGAGTACTTCAAGGGAAAAAAAATAAAAAGGCTAGCACATTGTATTAAGATACACTGCACTGTATTATGATGCACTAAGTGTACTTTTTCCTAACAGATTTCTGGATACTCATAAACATACTGCAGAAACAACCTCCAGTAACACCTTCATATTCAGCTAGAGGTGCCTGCATACATTAGAATCTGCCTTCTCAGCCTTCTAACTCTCCTCAGCATGAAAATGAAATCCCTTTTCAACTGCTATAGATCAGAAAAGACTTTCAAATACTCAGTGCTCCAGCAGGCTCCAGAAGGATTCCTCTTGCCACCTCTGGTTTTCAAATGTCTTTTCTGTCTGTGAGAAAAGAGTAATTCCCCCTTGCAGAAAACCAAGCACCAGAAATTTTTAACACTACTAATTTACCTTCTCAAACATTTATTGTCATTTACTACAGTACACTTTTGGTATCTAGCATATTAATGCTACATGTTTTTAAAACTAGTACTGAAAAAAGAGTCAATCCTGAATTGCACGAATTTTTATGGAAAGCCCTGAGCTGGGAAGAGCTGACAACCTCCAGCAGTATGTGGTAGCCACAGTCTCAAGGACTAGCACGAATATGACGCATGGAGTATTAAATCCAAAGGCAAGTTTCCACTGTCATCTCTGCAAGCACTTCTCACCATGCAACTCACTTAACCTTGTGCAGTCACACACATAACAGATTTCAGACAGGCACGCTGCCAAAGTGCATTACTGAATAACCACTTCCAAGACAGACAACTTGCTAGAAGCACATTTTTAAGGTACTTGAAATACAGTCTAATCAAATCATTCTGGTGATAGACAGTGATCATAAATAGCTGATACAGCTAACTGTAAACCTTTAAAATCTATAAGCAATACAGTAACCATGTTAAGAATAATTTGAGATCAACATTTAAGACCATTACTTAGCTAAGTCAATGTTTATGTGCTCCATTTACATTTCCTCAGACCAAAGTTCTTTGCCAGCAGACTTAGAGTGACTTGCAGCACCAGAAGGGACTGTATTAGTGCTCATGGAAATAAGTAAGTAGGGCTTGAGAGGGCATAAGCAAACAAAAAAACCTCCACAAACACCATCATCCTTCCCCCCCCCCAAAAATTTACATTACAACTTTCATGCTACAAAGAAGGTTCACTGCAGCATTTATTGAAGTAGATGCAAATAAAAAAGAAAAAACAAAACCAAAACCACAATACAAAATGCAACCAACAAAAACTAACCCCAACTCAGGATGGGGAGGAAGGAGCAAACTCATAT
Organism: Melozone crissalis; assembly: GCF_028551555.1. Taxonomy (NCBI): domain Eukaryota; kingdom Metazoa; phylum Chordata; class Aves; order Passeriformes; family Passerellidae; genus Melozone; species Melozone crissalis. The sequence goes on from NW_026535794.1 coordinate 40,343,746, forward strand.
CAACGTTTTTCCTTTATATATCTGTCCCTGGCCAACAGTTTAACACTTCTTATTTTAACAGTATTCCAATATAACTGCCTATATCGGTCCCAGTGATCCTACATACTGCTTTGTGACTGTAACTGTATCCCAATCTCTCTGGCTTGAAGATAAAGCAGTTTCCTCCTCCTTCCCACAAGAACTCAGGGATACATCTCTACTTCTGTAAGCACAAGAGATCTGGCAGACAGGATTTTCCTCTTAGGCTGGAATGTGGCACCAACAAATCATTCCTCTCAACACAGGAGCAAACCTTGCTTACAGATCCCACTGGAAAACCTTTGTAGCACACTGCTGCAGATTTACCAAGATCAGCAGCATATGAGCAATTGAGAACAGTGCATTTTGCCTGTCAGGCTCAGCTCTTCCTCCTTTCACCACCAGTAAGCACAGAGGAGCAGTTCAGCTGGACCAAATCCTCCATCAAGGGGCTGTCTGCAAAAGGACACAACAGGAGAGGCTCTGTGCAAACTGAATCAGAGTCAACAGTGGCTTGGCCTTAGGAAGTATAGCCAAAGCAGGACTCTTGTTCTATTATCAGCCCTCCTTTGTGGGATCTACACTCAGGAGATGGATATGACAGCCATCAAAAAAGCTCCAGTGACAAAAATAAATAAAAAATTAATTAAGATAAGATTGTTGATATTGCCCTGCTTCAAAAATTAAGGTTTGGCTATGAAAAGGAATTCAAACCTTCATTTTGACCATATATCTCAAAGACAACCAAAGAGAACTACAAAACCTCACTTTGCAAATGTATCCAGGTATGTGTGTGTACATCTATAAAATATTTTAAAACTGATCTTTATAAAAAATAGATAAACAAACTCAGTTGTTTTGTTACGTAGGTACTGAAATATATTGTTCAGGGTAATTTAGAACCCATAGGGTAATTCATCATTGTCACAGCCACATTTCCCAAGTGGTCTGTTTCAGAAGTCTGCATTTCTGCTCCAGGCACACATAATGCTCCATGTAGTCAGGAAATAAAATACATCTCCAATTTACAGAATGTGTGTACAACCTCCTCTCTATCCATTCAACCTCCCACAGCTGCACGTTAATAAGAACTAATACTTCAGGGAGTAAAAAACAGACAAGACCAGTGTTGTAGACCCACAAAATTAGGAGATTAAGTCTACCAGGGACAGCAGCTCTGGAAAGGAAAAGAAAAGAAACCAGAAAAACAGTGTATTTGTTACTGTCATCTCTGGATGCTGTATGCAGAGCTGAATGCCAATCACTCTACTTCAGGCAAGCATCAGATCTATCCCAGAGGTCTCCTCCTCCCACTGCTACCCACACACAGCACCAAGCAGCCTTAGTTAAAAGTGAGTAAATAGGAAGGGCTTGTAGACGTGGTTTACCTGCAGGATCAACTAACAGCAGCACTTGCTGTTAGTCCTAAATATATTGTTTTACTTCTCTTCCAGACTGATTCTGCTTTTAAACCAGAGGTAAGATGAGCCCACAGTAGGCAGGAGGGCAGGCATCTGTAGTTGCTGCCTCCTTGAAGGACAAGCGGAGTACAAAAAAAATTAAAGTTCTTTCTAAATAATAGTAAGTGAAGGTATTAGGCAGTCTATCAAACTGTTCAACTTTAGTTGAACTGCACAAGTGATCCTATAGATGCATCTGAAGTAAGTTCTTTGGGCACAATCTCTACACAGCAATACTGTATCATCAGAAGTTGCCAGAGTGATGAAACACTACCAGTTCTAAATCAAGCACATCAACCTAAGAGCCAAGGAAAAACGCATCACATATAAATGAGCCCTGTCTCATTTTGTCATCGTACAATTTTTAGCTGGCCTTCCCCTCTAAATATATACAGATGAGAGCACAATTAATAATAATTCACAAACAGAACACTTGCCAGGTTTAAAATAGGAAGCATACTGTTGATGGGTTCCCCCTTAGTTGTAATTTCTATGGTCTCCAACAGCTGCTTTCCAGAGATTTTTTTCCCCCTACTATCTTAGCAGAGGGTATTGCTCAAGCACTACAGGAATGACTCTAATTCAACTCAATGGCTTTGGTGTCACCACACATCCCCTCTTTTCCTGTGAATTTTACCTGTGCATGTACAACTCCTATCTTACTCAACAATCCTCAGAGGTAAACGACAGCCCCTCCTCATCAAAGCTACACTCAGAGCCTTGCAGGGAGCTGTGACACTTAGATTTATTTCAGTAAGACCATAACCATCACGGAAGAGGTTAGGGATACTTAGACATTTTTTTAGCCTACTAATCCTCTAAATAACTGTTCAGCTTACCTTACTAAATACATCTGACCAATCTGCTTCTAGAAGACTTACAATAAACAAAGCAGCTCTACAAACCTTGTTTGGACAAGTATGTCCAAAGGATATCAACAGACTTCAGTCGGACTCCCCGGAAGTTTCACTGTACTTTGAATTTTCTGAAACTGTATGTGGAGGGCACTAAAGATGTGCATGTGTGCTACTTAAACACCACAAAACCCAATCACTTTCAGGAAAAAGGCAGTTCTAAACACACTGATGTTTTGCTTCTATTGAAATCTAATGTTTATAAGTAGTTTTATCTCAGTTCTAGCAGGCGTTAATCCAGCCAGGGTCACACTGAGCACCACAATGTCCAAGAGAAGCCATGTCTCATTCCAGAAAAACTAAACATGTCTTTGGACAATAAACCGAGTTTGCATTAATCACAAGAGAAAATTAAATTGAAGAGAAAAAGTCAGAAAGAAAAGGAAACACACTACCAACAAGAAAGAGACTGGTCATGACTGTGAATGGCTTTCAACCATGGCACACCACAGCAATTCATCAAAAAAACTGAATTAGAACAAGCACAAGAAAAAGAGATGGCTTGATTCCTAGCAAGATGCAAGTGAACATTTGATTTACAAGTCCATTTGAATTCAGCCTGAGTATTCTGCAAGCCAGAAAATTCACCACCATGTATAAACTTAGCAAATACTGTCAGCAATCCAACACAAGATATCAAATTGCATATCTAATATTATAGTAGCTATTTCACGAAGTTGCATTTTATCGCTGCCTCACAGTACTAAATTTCATTCAAAAAAACCCAACATATCTCCATTCACCTAAATGTAATTAAGTGAATTCCTGAAATTACAGGTAAAAAAAAGAAGTACTGTAATGTTTACAACTAGTGACCTCAAATCTGTGCCTAGTCTTCTATGCATGCTTGATACAGTTCTGTGCCCAGAGCTGAAAGTAGCACCACAATGAAAACAAAAAATCGAGCACTGCACTACAGAGACCTTGACAAACAAAGGCCACTACAATCTGATGCACTCTAATATATCTAAATCAAATTCTTTCTTATGCTCACACAACGGAATAGAAAATTTAGCTGTCATACATAAAATAATTCAGGGATCTTCAGAGTTTTACACCTTAGAAAAATTCCCTCCCCTAGATTTTAGTTTCCAGGAAACTTTTAAAGTAGTAATCCCTGTTACACGCTGCATTGCAGTTACATGGTAATGGTAATGACAAGTCATACAATGGCTAAGAAATAGCTTGTAACACTAATATTAGAATTCACTGTATAAATCTCCACAAGTGGAGTTTTTTGTCTGTGCCACTGAGGTCTGAAGAAAATGTTATCTCTGCAAACACTTCACCTCAGTTACAGAGCTCATTAAGTTCACTTGCCTTTTATTTTTTGTCAAAAAGGAAGAGTTAGCTGGCTATTTTAAGACTCTCTACTAGAAACATCCTGGCTATACTTGCACAGAATCAAGCAAAGTCACAGTTGATAACCTTCAAATTAAGAAAGGCTACTCAAAATAGTGCAAAAGAAAAAATAACCCAATCCAAAATACTCAACCAATCTCAAAGGCTGACAGTATACTGGCACAACTATAAGAGCACATTTTCTTTCTGAATTAAGCTGGTTACTATGATTAAGCAATTCTAACAACACAGCAAATATCTTCCCTAATACAGAAATCTCTACTCAAACTACTACTTCTATCACCAGATCTTTCAAAAATTTCTTCCACAACTACTGAGTCTAAGGTAGCACACAATTCTGAGCCACAGCTGCTAAATATCACTTGCATCAAATCCCATTCAAGCCATTATTACGTTACACAGCTGCTATTTACATACAGGTTGCATTTTCTTCCCTTGACGAGCTTCCTCCATGCTGATGTGCAGAAGCAGAGAATGCCCTTGTAGGAGACCCTGTAATGAACCTCCCCAGAGATCAGAGCCTGCGCATACATGACTGCTTTAGCTGCCTGTGCCTGACACAGATGTACTCCGGGAAACTGCTCCCCAGCCAATCGCTCCCGCTCTGCACGCTCATCTCCCAGGCCACTGATTACGGCTACCGCAGGGTCACACAGCAGCAGAATGGGCAAGATGGCATGCCTTCAATTCCAGCCCAGGGAATACCAAAAAAGGAGCTGAAACTGAGTTCCACACTTCATATTTTCTGCATCAACAGCTGCTGAGAACAGCTCCAAGGTAATATTTTTGCTCTGATCCAAGACTTCATTAGCACTACAAAATGCATTTGTACCATGGGTCCCAGAACAGAACAACCCAGAAGTTAAACATCTGCTAAGTGTGTTTATAGCTGTATTCTCAACCTTTCACTGAATACTCATTCCAATGCAGGTATTGGGTTGTTTTTGGTTTTTTTTTTAACATAAGCTATATATTCTTGTTCTGCAAAATAAACCAAAGCTTCCTAAAAAGATTTTTTTCCCCTCTCCTGTTGAAAAGGTAAAAAAGCACTGATGTTAGCTGCAATTAATCTCATGTGTCCTCCCAGAGTAAGCTGTCTCTGTTTCAGGTAATACTGGTGAGTATTACTATTCAGGTGAGTATCTGTATTTTTTCCTTCTGAAAGTCACCCTTTGAAAAATGCAACCTCTGCTTGAGCAGATCAAATTCAGTGCTTCATCTTACTCTTTCCCTCTTCATCACTAACATACCCTAATCTCCTTGCCCCATTACCAAATGCATGGGTAAACTGGCTCTTTAAGGAGTTATCTATAACTTAACCTTTAAGACATGCCACTGCCTTGCTTGTTCCTTTTTCTTCTTTTACTCCTACGTCTTGTTTGATGAGAACTCTAGCAGTGAAGCTGGACTGATGCCACTGCAACCAACAAACAAGAACAAGTAACATACTGCCCATGAACTTGGTGCAAATACACTGTTGCAACTATGAAGATGGTATTTATCACCTAGCTGTAGAGAAATCAGAAGGCCACATTCAGTTCCTCTCGCTGCCTCAGTCCAGAAAATTCTCTAACCATGGGCTAATGAAAGTATTCTCAGATAGTGCTGACAAGAGAGTTTAAAAGTAGTTTGTTTCCACTCTGTAAATAGAAGTTCACTCTAAGACACGTACGCATCTTTTAACTTCCAAGCTATTGAAGGCCTCTCTGCTGCCATGTGTAAATGGTTATAAACTAAATGATTCATAAAGGAAGCACAGAGTTAAACATAAATATCAGATATCCTAGTTCTTAGTGATCTCTTCTAAACTGGGCATCCCAAATCACACCAATTCTTTCCCTAAAACAGAGCACAGATTCACACAGCTCTTCAGCTGCTCAGATGAACACTGAAACAGCTATGCTGAACTGTGTCCTGGTGGCTCTCCCATATTTCAATGAACTGTTCCTTAGCATAAATCCATACTAGAAGTAATTCAATTGCTACAAGTAAAAAATGTTTGTTTAGGTTGGGAGTGGGTGTGTGAAGGGAAAAGAGGCTGTCTGTTCCTTAGGGATAGAATAGGAGGGGTGGGAATCACTTTTTTTTTTTTTTAATAAGTTTGGGAAAAAGTACTTGCTTGGTTTGAATACTTAAAGAAAAAAAAACCTTTTCTGAAGCAGCTTATTGAAATTTCTTTATAGTCTGTAGTCAGCCAATTCCTTGTTAACAGTCACTCAGTCTTGGAACAAAACAAAACAAAAAAAACCACTAAGAAGCAAGAGAAGCACGGGGTTTTTTTTCAAACAGATGGAAGTTTTTGTCTTTCAAGTCCCATACCAAAACACTTTGTGGATAAACGTCTGCTCTTCCCTTAGAGTAAATACCAGGAAAAAGCTTCCCATCAAATGGAGAACAGCAGATCAACTTCAAACTGCAATTGTCTCAGCATGTTTTACTACAGAAATATTCTAAAACAAACTGTAGGCAAATATATTCAAAATTATCACATCCTTGAACATGTTCAGTGACAACATTGTGAGAACTCAGAGCAGAACTATTTGTGCTGGAGCAATATTTTAACCATACGTTTGATGCTGCAAAAATATCTCTATGAAGTGTACGAGGACATTTATTTTAATAAAAGAAACAGAAGTACCTATCATGAAACATACACTTTTTCCTTCAATCTTTCCTTCTTCATTTTCACTTTTACACCCCTTCAAATTCCACTTATTTGACCTTATCTCAGTCTGTAAAAACATATTTTTGAAAGACGGGTCCAAAAGAATATGTACCATTTATCTAGACAAAAAAAAAATCATCTGAGCTCTTATTTCTTTGAAAAACTTTTCATTTTTTCCCAAGTGACACACAATTCTGATCCCAGTCCATTACAAAGTGGCAGTGAACTGCCTTACTGCAGGGTCTGCAGAGCGTCTAGCAGGCAGAGCTGTGCTTAATCTGCCACTCTGAAATGGCAGGACATTTAAAGTAGCTGCAGTAAGCAGGACTGAGCTCTCAGCAGGATTTACCACATGAGCTCCAGCCCAGCTGCTATCTGACACAGTCAGATATGGGCACAAGAAAACCAAGTGCTTGCTTGCAGAGCAAGCAAACTGACCCACCCACACATGCAGCCCTGAAACTCTGTACCTATTGATACTTTAAAATCCTGGTTTGGGGGGGTAGGGAGGTGGGGTGCTAAGAGTTGCATCCACAGTTCGAAATCAATCCTTCCTTTTATGAGCAAATTAAATCAGGGAGTTAGAGTTGATAATCCCTATGTTTCCATTCCAACTCAAATCAGTCTATGATACTATAACTATCTTGTCTAACACTGTAGCCCCAAAAAACCAACCCAGTGCCACCCTTCTTCATGCAGCTGAAAGGACAGCACCTACTGAGCTCAAAGTGTCTCTCTTTAGGAAATAAAAAAAGGCAAGAAATAATTATGAGACAGCATGAAAATACTGCTAAATGAGGCTTTATTTTGGAGAGGGTGAGGGTGGCCCAGGCCATGGGGGGATTCAGGAGAGAGGCAAGGTGATAGGGGATTAAGATGATGGAGGGGGCAAGTTGTACAACACAGTCTAAAGTTCATATGTCAAACACCTCTACAGATGGCTTTGTTCAGCTTCTTATCAAAGGGGAACCTACTAAATGATATTTATAAAACTTCATAGGAGTTTCTTTTTATAAAAAATTTAAATATAGGGTATTCCTCCTAAGAAACATTACTGCCTTAGCAAGGGAACACAGAAACCTTTGCCAGCAATGCCTCATCATTTAATTAATTAAAGCTAACCATGAAATCCCAAAGTCTTACTGCCTACAAGTATTTTTCAGAAAACAATTTTTATGTAACACCTAGTTCCCAAGCCATACACCTGCACAGCACGCTTCAGCTTGCATCGGCACATACACATGGAACTGGGTTTTTCCAAAAAAAGAAAGGAAGAATAAAGATAGATGTATTCTGTACAGATATTCTCTGGTGTATTGCCCCAGTAGTGGAGTCTTGGGTATCTCAACACATTGCAGGACAGCTGTCAGAAGCCACCAGGATGCAGAGAGCAAACATGAGGCAGATCAGTAGTTTAAGCCCTCCTGACATTACACAACTGCACATCATTTGGACAGCTGAATACTTAGTCTCTAGAGATCCCACCGAAATTTATAACCTGAACCCTCATTAACAGCAAGATTACTATGTTCTCTAGTGTACTATGTACTACTTGATTAATCACACCACATTCTGATCTAAATACACTGATGATGTAGAAAAACAAAAGATGTGTGTAAAGTTTTCCAGGACATGTTCCAGGACTCAAAACCGTCCCTCAGTATAGATGGATGAAATTCACCATGTTCAAACAGAACCCCACCAAGATCTTACAGCAGCATGTATGAGCATGTGGTCAGCATGCGAATGCCACTGAGCTAGGCTAGGGAGGGTTGGGTGATTTGATTTGTTGGGGTTTTCAGGAGGTTGGGTTTTTAAACTCTGGGGATGTTTTTGGTCTTCGGTTGTTTGGTTTGTTTTTTTTCCTGGGGGGAGGGGAAGAAGGGATGGTAGGGAGACACAGGAATTCAAAGCTGATTACTTTACAACTGTAACATACTGCCTTTAGCTAAATTCATCTCCAGGCATTTTGGCAGCATTTTTGAGAGATATTCTAGTTTTTCTTTATCTCAAAATAGTCTTAGATTGCTGTGACAGTTCACAAGAACTATAAACCAGGGCTGTTTCAACACTATTAAGGCTGCCTAAGCAAAACCATCTGTCTAATTGTTCTACAACCATTCATACAAGTATTCTAAATTATGGAGTGGTTTGGGCTGCCACTTGGAGGACCATGAAGATCACCAAGTTCCAATCTCCCTGCCATGGGCAGGAACACCTACCTCAGAGTTCCTACCTGGCCTTGAACACTTCCAGGAACGGTCCATCCACAACTTCTCTGTTGCAGTGCCTCAGCACTCTCAGAGTAAACAGTTCTCTCTCACACCTAATTTAAACCTACTACTCTCTTTCCATTTGATCCTATTCCTCCTTGCCCTGTCACTACATCCTCTCTTAAATAGTCTTGTCGCATCTTTCCTGTAGGCTCCTTTCCACAGTTAGATTAGTCCAAAGCCTTCATTTTTCCAGGCTGAACAATCCAAAGTGTCTCAGCCTTTCCTCATACATATGCTCCATCCCTCTGATCAACTTGGTGGCCTTCCTCTGGGTTCACTCCAACAGGTCAATGTCCAAATATTAAACACTTATCCTCTAGATTAATTCCCTAGAATAGATGGCATCATTGTGAACAGCTGATGAGCCCAGATATGAAGCAGCATAATAAGAGACAGATAAAATTATCTTGTTTTTATTGACATTATTTAAAGTGCTTGCACAAGATGATCTGCTTTCCCTGACAGCAGATCTTCAAGAGGTAAACAGCGAAAGAAAAAACAAAAAATAAATTTAAAAAAAGTCACCCCATCCAATTACTGAGTTAGGACAAATGGTTCAAATACAACCTAACCAAATTACCCAAACAGAATATCTCCTTGAAAAGACCATCAATCAACAGCAGCTAATAAATAAAAGATGTCTTTCCATGATGATGTCATTTTTGAATGATTATTCACTTATATAGTCATTCCACAAAAAAGCAAAAGACTGAATCTCACCAATTCACATGAATTCAAGGCTTAATTCTTCACCTTCAGCTTTCCCAGTGTCTCAAATTCTCTATTTATATAACTGCATCCCACTCAAATCAAGTGTCTGTATAATAACTAACAAACAACACATGTTCAGTCTTACAGTGAACAAAAATTACTCCTTACAAATCAAAACTCAGTAAGTTATAGTGGGAGGGTAATGCAATGTTTCCAGTATCTATAGGTAACTGCAGAAGGAGGAATCAGCACTTTGCTGGCCCATAACATTTCTTTTTAATAAGAAGGCAGGTAGGATGGAAATACAGTCTGCTCATGCAATCTGAACTACAGCAGCATTTCATCATAAATTTTTTATCTAACTGCTGTAACATACAGGATTCAGGTGCTGTCATCTGCAGATTATTTTAATTAAATAATTTTTAAAAACCAAATGAAAACCACCAAAAACCCCAAAAATAAAACAAAAGCCAACAAAATAAAAAGTCCACAAGTCACATCCCAAAAGTTACACTGAGGAACTTTAAGGTATTTGAAATCCTTGTAGCATGAATGCCAGTCAGATTACTACCACTGTTACACATATGCTGAGTATCAACCAGTCACTAGTGTACTAGCAAGCCTCTACCCCAACAAATTCACAGCTACCAAAAAACAAGTTTTAGCAATTCACACATATTTTATTAGTAAGGCAGACAGTACCAGAATGCTGCAATTCCTGTTTTGTGCTGGCCATAATGAGAACCTGCCACACACCAGATCAGGGAACTGAGCCAGCAGTAAAGTTGCACTGATGGTATTTTGCCACTTCAATTCAGATGTCACTCAGTAGCAGTGAGGTGCAGAGGGGACACTGCTGAGCCCAGGGGAGGTAGAGCAGGACCATGTTCCAGCAGAGTCTGACTCAAACTGTAATGGAGCCACCCACTTCCACTGCTGTAGTTTCACATCTCAGCTTGGAGAAATGGCAAGGTAGCAGTCACATCACCTTCCACTCTTCTCATAATATTTTGACAATGCAACATCTTTGCCTTATATTGGATCTGGTGCTTTCCCACTTCTGCCCCCTTTGCCCTTCCTCACTCTCACAGGCACCAAGCTCTCTCCCTGCCCTTGCACACACTGACAAGATGCCTTCCAGACTAAGGGACACCCAGAAGCTGAGAGGGCACATCAGCCACAGCCACATGCACACACAGGAAACACCCCAGAGGACATGGTAATGCTAGTGGTACTCAACATCACAGGATGAACTTTGGCAAGCATCACGCTGGTTACTTCAGAAAAGTAGGCATGACACACTGTCATTTGACAAGAAACGAAATATTCTGTGCTACTGTCAACTTGGAAACTGTGAACACCTGTAAGTGAATAGAAAATGTTCAATTACATGAAAAATGAGGCCAGACTGGCTGCAGTCACTGATATTACGCACTCAGGCTACTACAAAGTGCTGGGCAAGGGGAAGCTGCACAAGCAACTCCCAATTGCGAAAGCAAATTTTTCAGAGGAAGCGTAGAGGGGAAAAATCAAAGAAGTTGGTGGCCCCTGTGTGTCTGTGGAATAGAAGTTTTTGTTGTATTTAATTTTTTTTTTAATAAAGACAATGTGTAAAATGAGTCAGGGAAAAAAAAATAATCACCAGCATTGGTAGTTCAGTGGTAGAATTCTCGCCTGCCACGCAGGAGGCCAGGGTTCGATTCCCGACCAAAGCAGTTGGTACTTTTAGGGAGGTGATTCCATGACTCCACTCCACTGAGAACCCACCTGGTTCCCAGCACAGGAAAGACATGGACTTGCTGGACAGGGTCCAGAGGACACCTACCAAGATAATTAGAAGGATGGAGCACTTTTCCCTGGAGGAAAGGCTGAGAGAAAGTCTCTTGCATTTCAAATGGAAAGAGAGTAGACTCACATTAGATTTCAGGAAGAAATTCCCCCTGTCAGGTGGTTGAGGCACTGGAGCAAGTTGCCCAGAGAAGTTGTGGCTGCCCACCCCTGGAAGTGTTTAAGGCCAGGTAGGATGGAGCCCTGAGAGCATGATCTAAGTGAAGGTGTGTCTTTCCACACTAGGGATGCTGGAACTAGAAGACTGTGCCCTCCAACACAGACCATTTTTTGATTCAGTGATTCTGATTACAGAATGAACACATAACTCATTTAACATTCACTTCAGGAAACTAACACTGAACTAGTCTTTTTTTGAGCTTGTAGAGTGGTTTTTAAAGTTTTGTTTGAGTTTCTCAATGGCTTCAGAAGTTGAATCAGCTTATGGGAAAGGAGAAAGGATGTAGTAGAAATGACATTTTTCCCTTTCAGAAATCAGGAACTAGTTAGTTCCAGCTCACCCTTACCATGAAGCTGTATTTTAAGACATATACTTTCTTGCCAAAATTTCTTCCATTTTCCTCTTGCATTTCCAAAGCACAACAATCTTAAAAGTCTGAAAAGCCTGAAAGAAAGAAATAATAAAGCCTGAGATAAAAACTCTCAGAACTTGAAATTTCTAGGAGTCAGTCCAAGGTCCTTCAGAAGGGCCACTGACAGGACATTTAAAAGGAGATCCACTTCTGTTTCTTATTTGTCTTGCCTAATATCTTGTAAAACTATACAAACAAGCTCTTTCTGTTTTAAAAAAGCAAGCAGTTGATTTTCTGATGTATTAAGGGTAATGCTTTCACTATGTCCTACTAGCAGGTTTTGTGAGAAGTCAGTTTAAAAGTAAGGTGTTGATTCTGGCACAACTGACTCATACATGCCACTGTACATGGTGCTTTTTTTACAGGAAAGTTCAGCTGACAAAATGCAAAGGGAAACTGAGGTAGAGATCTAAACTTAGCCAAAAAAAAAAAACAAACCAAAAAAAACCAAGCCTACCTCTTTTGTAGCCATTTCATTTATTGTCTCAAGAACTACAACTACTGACACAGGTTTTATGATTTTATTAGTTTTTGTTTTGTGAATAAACATGTAAAAGACAACACAGTACTTCTAAGAAAGACACATAATTCTCTTGCAAAGAGAAAAAAAATGCTGTCAGACTCCTATTGTAAATTTATGACTTGAGGGGCTACTTAGTAAGAAAAGTTGACAGCCTCCAACACCTGGCAGGCAGATCAGATGCTCTTCATTTGCTTAACACTTAGAATTCTCTACTTCAGAGAGCATTAGCATGGTTTGCATGGGAGGTCTAACCAGCCAAGAACTATTAAAAAGGGTGCTCTCTGAAAAGGCATTTTTCATTATTTTAAAATGAACAACAGAAGTTACCCATCTTTCTAATAAAGCTATAGACCACACTTACATGCACCTTAATCTGTACACTACCATCCAGTAGCACAAATACATGTTCAAGGAAAGACAATTTATTTGAGACAATTTTAAGCAAAATTGGAGCACGTACAACAAAGAACTTAGGCTTTTGGCTTTCACATTGACTTCTGGAAGACAGACGATTATCTAGCCTTGCATAAAGTCTACCCATAAAAATTCTGCTGCCATGATTTTATTGTAAGGCAAATTTGAACATGCAGAGTTAACCTACACCAGCCATGCTTCCTGTGATGCAACCACAGCAGTTCTGACCAGCCCTAGAACTCTAAAGCTGGCATCAATAAATCAAAGTCATTGCCCTAGACACAAAGTCTCCTCCTGAACTCTCTGCCTGAACTTGAAACAGCTTTAAGATGTCCTTACAAACATAATTGATACCATTAACAGATAAAAATAAAATGTCAAGCCAAATGCACAGTGAACCAAACACTAAGACAAATACATAAAATATATCATCCAGACTGGAGATCTAAGCAAAAGACTTTCCAGCAATATGAATCAAATATGCTATACCCAGTGGCTACAAGAACTTTATCTTAACATTTTTAATTCAGGATTTCACAGCTAGCAGGGAATTTTTAAATGCTGAAAAGAATGCAAGAGTTATTCTAGTCAATGGAAATTGTATCTGGCAACCAAGTTAATTTTCTACACATATGAGATAAGGAGAAAAAAGAGAAAGTAAAGAAAATTGCATTATGTTTCTCATTATTTAGAAACCAAGCCTCCAGAACAAGTATTTCTTTCCAATACTATCAAATTTGTAGAGAAACCACCTACACAGAATCCAATACTTCCTTTTACTGCAGCATAAAAAATATGAACAACACAGCTAACAGCCCTGGGGATGTGTTATGATATCAAATAAATTTCTGCAATCAGATATCTTAATTATATATGTATTTATACAACTTTAAATGTTCAGCTGGGTTTTTCCTGGGAAGGAAGAACATCTTTACATGGTGGCTTTTGGCAATCAAACACAGCTTTCATCCAAACACAGCTTTCATCATTCCATAATTCCAAAGGACTGTTCCACCTCAAACTGATAAAGAGACTTTTTAAAAATAAATATGAGATACAAGAGAAACAACAGTTAAGAGCAGCTTTATTAGAATTGTCCCACCTACTCCCAAATGCAACATGTAAAGAAATATTTAAATAGGAAAAATTTGAACATGTCCTCTAGGAACTGCCCATGTTTCTAATTATAAAGTTCCTTTTTCCAGTGTTACTTCACTTAAGTCTGGGCACACACAAAGAAATCAACCTATCCACCAAATCATTTGTATTTATTCTCACATTTTTTCACAGAACTGACTCCACAGAAGAAAATCAACTGCCTTTAGAGCAGGGTGGAAAAGTATCACCAACAGCAAGTTGTAAAAATTTCCCCTGTAGAAAACAAAGAGAATCAAACTGGCTTCTACTGCACTTTAACCTTAATCAAATGAGATTGTATCTCAATGACAATAAGACATCCAACTTTGGCAGAAAATGGTGCCTCTTAATTGACATTTGAATACACTTTGATATTTGGGGCAGCACAACACCATAGCTTTTGGTTATCTTAACATCAATTTCAGAGCTTTTGTCTGAGATGCAATTTATTTAAATAGAAGTAATAATTTCATATCTGATTTAAACAATGTTTTACACCCTTAAAAACTGAGGTTTCCAAAAGGACCTGACTCTTCAATTTGCAACACTTTCATCGTGGTTTATCAGAATCAACACTATAGCAGAAGCATTGTTTTGTGGGGTTTTGGTGTTTTTTTAAAGCATATAAAGCAGAATTATTCAAGCACAATGAGACAAAAAATTGCTATTTTAAAATACTTATGACCAGGCCAACTGCCCATTAAAGGCTTTTTATGCTGTCCGAGGGCCCTGTGCATTGACAGGAACTCAAAGAAAGCGTAAGATGCCCTTTTCTCACAGGAACAGAACAACTGTGCCAAGAGGAAGCTCTTCCACTAAAGAAAAACGGAACTGTAGCTCACTTTAGAATAACAACATCCATACCAGGACACTAGGGGGAACCTGAAAGCAGTTCACTTCAAAAATCTCCTGCACACTCTGATCCTGCCATTGACTCCAAATTTTCATCCATGAACAAGTGATTTAGATATACAAGGGAAGAGAAGCTTTTGCAGACAACTGAGGTCATAATGCTTAAACATTTGAAATGTAGTCATACATTGGGAAAAAAACATGGCATTCTGACAGCCTCAGACAGGAAGCTATTGTACAGTAGTACAGAGACCATCCTTCATTCTCTCCATTCTTGCAGTTCTTCCAGTCTTTTTTACTGAAGAAAATTGTGAAGCTGCATACTCAAATACCAAGAAAATTATGTTAAACAAAAGGCAGTTGAAAAGGCTGCAATGCTTCTTTACCCTTACTGTTTAGGAAGTGAAACAAAGTAGCCTGAAGAAAAGTTTGCTCTACATATTTGAAGCTTGTTTCTACTTTTGACTCATTCCATAATGGATGCAACTTTTGGATTTTCAGTAACACATGATAAAATGTTATTAGCAACTTACATTCAAAAACATGCCTGCTCTCCTAAACAGAAGCACCCTGGGCACACTGCACAGCAGGGAACTACACCACAATTCAGACTTTTGGAAGCACTGTGTCAGCAGGTTTCACTTCTGCTCTGGGTGTCAATTTGAATATGCAAGATAACCCCACATTTCTACAAATCCTTTTGGAAGTACTAGGAGACAAAGACAGGCATGCAGTTGTGAGAGATGTCATTAGCCACATTCACAGGCTAACACTTCATAAGGAGGAGGGAGGAAGAGGGTGATAGAAGAGCGTTCACTAAGGATTTCCTAAAATTATCCATTTTCTTTTTTTTTAAATTTTTTTTTACCTCTATGTACTTATTGATACTTTAAAGCAATATTACATTCCATAACTAAGCTTTTCCAAAAACTCCCATATTCTTTCAGTTAACCATTCATGTATTTCCTAGGTCTTACAAACATTTTCTACTTATGTTACCAATAGAACTGGAAACATAATGCATATTAATAAAGCACAAACATTTACAGTTGCACTCAAAAGACCTTAAAGGTCTTTTCCAACCTAAATGAGTCTACAATTTCTATTATTCCAAAGGAGAGACATCGGTGCTTACACTATTGAAGTGGAACATCCTGAATATTTTGTATTAATTCTGAAGTATCAACTGAAACACAATCTTTCTAACACTAACCTCTTCAACAAGATATTATGAACAAACAGCAATAAAGTCACGACACAAAAAATCCTCTGCTTAAGATGCTTTTACAGAAAATTTATGACACCGCAAAGGAAAATCGGAACTTTTGTAAATTAGGAAGCCACTGAAGGGGCCACTTACAAAAGGATATTACTAATACATGATCTAAGAAGGCATGAAGGTAACTCACCCACACTATACTGTCTTGACAATCAGGCACCACTTTGCAAAGTGAGCAGGCCTTGAATTACAGACATTCTCTATTACAATAAGAGAGATGCACACAAAAAAATTCAGTAAGTATTTAAAACCAGAAACCTCACTTAGTCCTCAGCTGCCAAGGAAGACAAATTGCTCAATCCTCAGCTTCTCTGTTGTGCTGTAGGTGTATGCCATAGCACTTTCTAGGATGTAAAGAAGACTTGATTGCTCTCAGATGAGGGTCTCAGAATACCATAGCAGGATTGCATCCAATTATCTAGTTTAAACCAGGTAATTCCAGCTGTTTCATTACATCTGGTCTCTGAACAACTTTGATATAAACCACTGTTCTTATTAATAAGACTTCTGTCAAACTACCTGCTACAAGTAAGTTTAACACATTAAATTACATAATTAGTAGAGTTCACTTAAAGATCAACTTCCTCATCACTCATCAACTGCAACAAGAGCTCTGCTTCTTTTACATGGGCTCACTTAGAGTCTTGTTGCTTCACTTCTAACCAACAGTTTTCAGGTTTGGATTTTCTATGATTTGGATTGATATAGGATTATTGACCTTTTTGTCATATAGAATTTAAAACATGTAACTTGTTTTGAAACTTTGTCCCCACCGGTGGTGTAAAATTAGGAGATCACTGCTCATGCCTGTCCCAGAGCACGATCACTATGTAAAAAAAGGGTTATATTTATAGGTTCTTCAATTTCTGCCTTCTCAGAGCCTAGGGGGTTTAGAAGCACTTTCTTCAGTAATATGAACATCACATGGCAGTGAGAACCAACAAAAGAATATAGTCACATACAGGGCACATTTACATTTCAGCTTTTA
The DNA here is from genome assembly GCF_028551555.1 of Melozone crissalis. Taxonomy (NCBI): domain Eukaryota; kingdom Metazoa; phylum Chordata; class Aves; order Passeriformes; family Passerellidae; genus Melozone; species Melozone crissalis. The sequence goes on from NW_026535794.1 coordinate 40,360,765, forward strand.
TTACATTACTATCTGCCTAGAATTAATACACTGGAAAGCTGCTGTGAGTCTCTGCCTAGAACACACTTCACTTGGAGCTTAGCAACTCATGCCAAAGTTGAGAGATAGTAGCACAGTAACAGGAGGAAGGGCAATGTTACAACTTAAAAGGAAGTCAGTTGCCAGTTATACATGAAGCAGTATATGAAACAGAAAGGCTGCTGAGCTGCAAATGCCTCCTTCCCACTTTAACCGAGAAGCACAGGGCTACAGCCACCAAGAAAACTTCTCTCTATGCTGCAGTATAAGTCACTATCAATCCTGCAGGTATGTGGAGTAAGCACATCAATTTTTCAGTCACAAAGCCCATTTTTTTACAGAAAACATCCTGTGGGAATCCTTCAACATCAGAGACTCACTGCTCACGCAGAACAAGAGGCTCAGACACAATCCAGCTCCTTTGAGGCTGTCTGTCAATACAGAATCAATTAAGTTGGAAAAAGCCTCCAAGATGATAGAGACCAACCTTTGACCAATCATAAACAGGTGAGGTTAAGGATAGAAGCTAGGCAACCATCACTCTAACAATGAAAAGCATTGGATACCAAATAATAAACCACAATAAAGGGGGAAAGGCAGAACTGCAGCCTTATCAGAAACACCTCAAATGTGTCTCTCCTGCTTGCTGTTACACATTAATTTTCAATGGAACTCTCAAGAATTACCGTGACCACAGAACCTACAGAAGGACACCACCAAGCTCTGCTCTGCCCCATTTCACCTCTCACAATAAGCCACTTTCTTGACCATTACCTTATCTTAATGATACCTATGCAAGCAAGAAGACATTTAAAGCAGTTCCCAGATTACTTTCCTCTTTTCTATCCGATACTTGACTTCAGGATCATCACTGGACTTAAAAATGTTTATTAAGGATTTGTTAGTGACATGCTAGATTTGTACTAAAGTATTTTGATGTAGAGCTCTACAGGAGGCAAGTTCTCCAAATTAAGGTCATGTCCATTCTTTTCTCTAACAATACATAACTTCTTCCATTTAAATTTAGTATATCTTAAAGATAAATATATACACATACAATCTGTTCACCACCAAAGAGCCATTGTTCAGCTTTCATTAAATTGTACAGCATATTGTACACATTCATGGTACTTGGATTTTTTTAGCAGCCCTCAAGACAGGAAGGAAATTTTTTTCTATCTTCACCCGAGAGCCTGTTTTATACCATACCCAAGTGAAGCTGGAAACAGGTTCTCCATATCATAAAGTGGCCATAATGCATAAATCTGTTTACAGTCTTGCTTGCAATTGATCCTCTGAGCTTGACTGCAGCAGTAACACAAGCCCCAAGACAGAAGTGAACATGCCATCTTGGAGGATGTATTTCTTTACTCTTCACTAGAAATTCAAGCATGTTGTCCACTTGTACTTTATTTCCAGAAACAAGCATGCATACAAATACAATTCCCCTTCTGTCAGTTGCAGAAGTACTCAGCTCTCCAGCCACAGCCCCCCTGGGCTCTTAACACCTTCCACAGCACCTGACGCCTGTACTGCCACTGCCCATGCCCATCCCCAGCCCTTGCCACCTCTGCAGCCTCTAAAACAAACCTTTGTTTGAAAATATTGCCACCATTCTCTAGAAGCCATTTCTGAAAACAGATACACATCTTCCTGGGCCCCCCGGTGCTCTCAGTGCCAACAAATCTGTCATCTGTCTACAACCTCCCCCAGCACCTGGAAGGGGACACTTGTGACATTACTAAGTACATGCACCAGTGGCAATTTCAAGTCAAGAGTATTCTGCTGCAACCTCTCAGGGTGACAAGACTACAACTTTAGCTGTTTGAAAAGTTATTACCTAAGCAATGGTCATCCAGCATTACACATTTCTTCCAAGAACAGCCAAAGACAAAATATGCCTTTATTCAGAAAGCTGAAGGTAATTATTAGTTAATACATCAACCTCCAACACGGTTTTCAAAGTGAGACCTACTCTTCCACCCTCCCCCAGAGAAACCCAGTTATAGAGTTGACATATGTGGACTAGGAAGTAGACCTGGTTTGAGAACTACTGTTTTCACATGCAAATGCTCACCTTTACATTGCCTCCAGGATCCAGAAGTTTATAATCATCAGCCTGGGCTACCATAAATGCAAATACAGTAAATACCCAGTCATACACCAAATCTCTGAATGTGACAGGAAGAAATTCATAATCTTATTTAACAAAGCAGCGTATTTCAAGTTATTTCTGTGTTAGGACTAGCTAAAAATCACATATACCAAATGGATTACAGTAAGTTGTCTCCATCACCAATTAGAAAAGCACACTGAACTTTCTTGTCTGCCTGGCTTTTCAAAACCTTCTGTCAATGCAAAGCACAGAATACAAGTAGTAGGTATATTCTTTGACCTTAAGCGTATCAAATTTCTTCAGATCCCTATTTATATTTTGACCTTCATTTCTATCTTTATAGCAAAGGCAACTTACTCATGCTCAAGAATTAAAGCCTCACACTAACATTATTTGGCTTCACTCAACAGAATAACACCATCTTCTCCCTCAACTATAAGCCAACAGGCTACCTACCAAGCCCATCTGCACTACGCAAAAGTTTTAAAGAATTGGAATTTATTTGTGTCCATAAGTGGACTGACTTCACTACATTTAATCACATCAAACAAAACGTTGTTTGACAAATAAGGTTCCCTATCATGTCAAAATAATTTGGTGGACAGCTGTTTCATTAAAAAATTTAGCATTGTACTCCTATCTATTTTTTTCTCTATCCTGGTGATAAGATTTTTTAACATTTTTTTCTGTGTCCTGCTCTAAAGTCTCAAATCTATCATTTCACTTAGCCTAAACATGAATCTTCATTCAATTGACTTTCAGGAAAAATACTCTCAACTTCTCAATAAACTGATCTTCTCCAGCTGAAGCTCTACCTAAAGCATCCGTGTATAAAAAAAGGCCCAAAAATGTTTATTCTTACAACACACAGAACCATGTACATTTACATATTTCAGTAAAAACCATCAAAGTTGGTCTAGCAAAATATACTGCACATTATGCTGAAAAAAGCCCTCTGGTTATGTTTCTAAAAACATGTAAAGCAATTGCAAGCATTTCATATAGCAACAGCAGTTAAGGCAGGTAATGGATGGCAACACTGATGCCAACAAGCAAAAGAAAAGGTTGGTTTTTTTCTGACATATATCAGCAGTTTGAAAAACTCAAGAATTTCCACAAAAGCTTTAATTACAACAGCCTGTACAGCTTGTACAATACAGTTACAATAGTTTTAACCAAATTGCTTGTAATTGCAATCTAAAATTCAAGCTGGTTTTGTAAACTTAATTCGTAAGTATGAATCATTATGTATCTGCAATTCAAATTCAAATATTAATTGTAGGTATCTGCTTTATTAATTTCCTTTTTGATATCTCTCAATTGCACACAAGCACAGTAAAGTTAATTTAAAAAAAAAAAAAGCTGAGAAAGGAAAGGATCCCTGCTACTCTTGGGTTTTATCACTTCCTTAAATGAGTCATAACAATCATCAGATGCTATCTGTTTGTTTTTATATAAACAGTTTTAAAATTCATGGCTGGTAGGGTGTAGCCATTTGACAAAAAAAAAGAAGAATTTACCACTAACAGGAACACCAACTGTGGCTATTCAGTAAGAAGTTCTCATTTCCTTTTTTGTACACAAAGTCTGTTTGGAAATATGTTTGACCTGTTAAAGAAATGCATGTGCCTACATAATAGTATAACTTCACAATAGTTCTGTACAAGTCAAAGGAAAAAAATTCCAAAAATCAGTAGCCTAAAACAAGCAGTAAGGTTAAATACAATCTTTCCAATAGCTTCTTTTTTTCTTTAATAGAAACAAAGAAGCAATAAATCTGGCAGTAGTCTGAAGAGTCCTACCTTGTTGCTTAGAATGTTAAAGAGTTTGCAATCAGTCCTTTGACTTCACGATTTTAGTAAGAGAACCCACAGCACACCTTATTTTAAACATTCTGGTGAGCAACTAGGAAAGAAGATCCTCTAGTTTTGTACTCACCCTCGTTAGCACCAGTAGCATTACTCAGTTAAAATCCCTCTATAAAAGAGACAGAGATTAAGAAATTCCTAGAACATAGACTGAAACCACAGTGTTTCCACCTATAACAAACTAAGTTTACAGATATGAAAACAAAAAGGAAAAAAAAATAAGTTTTTCAAAAAACTGAAGCATCTCCAGTATGGTAGAACTGTCTCTGCTCTACATAATGAGGTATTTATTAAATGTTGTTAAATATTTCCAGGTAAGGGAAAGAGATACCTATTATTACAGACACATGATCTGGCAAAACATGAATATGAAAATCTGTTGTGTTTGGTCCCTCCAAGCTGAGAAGCCAAGAAGTTATGCAACATCAGCCAATGCAACAGCACCAGCCAACTAAAAACTCTAATGATTACTGTTACTGAATATTTGCCTTGGAGAAATAGCAGTCATTACAAGTTTACAGCACGGAAGTTGTTAAAGTAATATTGACATGACATGCCCATCAAAAACCAGCTGCAGGTAGACCAAAGCATTCACATCAACATATGTCTTTTAAATCTATATTGTGAACAGAACTGGATGGTAGTGCAATACTTTCACAATATAAACCTAAACCTGGGTGCAGCACATCGATCTACCAGGGCTCAGGCAACAGATGCACAGCAGCTCACAGCCTAAGTTACAAAAGGCCCAAAATACCTTCCAAGTTTGTGCAATGTTACAAGGAGAAGTCTCACATCAGCCAAATGAACAGGTACATCAGAGATCCCAGTTCCAAGAACTGCACAGGGAGGATGTCACCATCCTGATGCTGGCCTGCAGGAAGCCTGTGCTGCTCCTCCCTGGCTCACTGCTGTGAATCACAGTGGCCTCCCTCACCCTATGGGAGCTGTGCTACCTTTGAGCTGCTGAGCAGGCCAGGTGAAAGAGCTGCAGGAGATCAACACATGGCACAACAGGGAAGATAAGATAAGCAGGAGGTCCTGGGAGGTCTGCTGCTTGCCAAACAATGAATAAATCAGGCTCGTCCAATCCTCAAACTACTGGACTTTCCTGCTTATCCATATGGACACCAGTGACACCTCCAAAATGCAACTACAGAGCAAATCAAGAGTGACTACTGAGCGCTGTGGGCAAGGAAGCCCATGCAGTGTTTCTCAGTCTCTCCACTGAGAAGCAAAAGGCTTAGAGCAGATTAGATGCTTCTAGAGGGTCAGTGCATGGCTGCAGCAGAGCTTTTATGCTATGACCACAGAAACATCTTCCAGGAAGAAGGATCCATCTGACAAAGTGTGGCAGGAGTGTATTTGTCACCAGGCACAATAAGTCTGTGAGTATAGCTTTAAACTAGGCATGGTGGAGAAAGGCTGTCACTCTGAGGAGAAGTCAAGATGTGGGAACAGAAGTCTGGAGGCTCACACACTTCTCTCATGGAAGTGGCCTGTCTGTGAGTCCATCTCAAGTGCTTCTACTCACCATGGGAAGTAACAGGATTCAGTCCATGCACCATTGCAGAGCTATAACCTCATGGGAATTAGAGTGATGGTGAGACAGCTCACATGGTTGAGGTACTACAACAGAAGGTCAGAGATGATTTACGAAAAACAGCCTGGAAGGTAAGGAACATGGGTTTCAATCTATGCAAAGGGATTCCTGCTTTGCTTGGAATGAGTGACAAGGCATCAAAGACCGCATAGGTAAGGATCAGAGAACAGTCCAACATGGGCAACTTTGTATTAGGTGCCTACTACAGACATCCTGCTAAGAAGGGGCTGTAGCAAAAGCCTTCATTTGAAAGCTTAAGGAAACTTCATGATTGCCGGTAGAGTATAGGCAAACACAAGCACTCCAGGAATTTTCTTGAATTTGTTGAAAATTACTTCTTGGCACAAGTCATCAATGACCCAACTAGTGAATATGCTCTGCTGGACCAGCTGCTCACAAACAAGGAAGAAGCAGACAGATGTGAAAGCCAAGAGCAGCCTTGGCTGTAGCAATCATGAAATCGTGGAGTTTGAAGTCCTGAGAGAGGGAGAACAGACAAATACTACAGCACACAGGGCACAACCCAGCACACAGTTACAACATGGCAGCTCAGAGTTACTTCATGGCTCTTCACTTTCACCTGGTCCAGGGCTCTGCATGCAGAATCTCCCAGGAGACCATAACGGAGGAGGGTGAAGGCAAAGCCTGTGAGTACTGGCTGACCTTTAAGGACAACATCCTCAAAGAACAACATGCAGGAGTTCAAGCAGGCCTGACAATGGACCACTGTGAAAGAAAAGGGAACCTGTGGCTGAGCTCAAATGCAAAACAGAATACATGAAAGGCGGAAGCAGGAGTGGGAGGAATATACAGACATTATCTAATTGTGCAGGGGTGGAGTTAGATAAACTAGAGCTCTGCAGTGGTTGAAAATAATAATGGAGACAAAAGGCACTATGAAAGGGAGAAAACACACTTCTAATTTTTTCATCCAAAAGTGAAGTTATACAGCAGAAACAGAAAATAAATCTTTGTACAACAAGGTATTATTCACACCAGCATCTGCTAGCTTAAAAGGAGAAAATCTGAAGAATTAGGGCTTCTAAATGCAAACTGGAAATCTCATCAGTTAGCAATAAATGTGATTTACAGTAAGCTGTATTAGCTTACTCATAACCCTATCTAAAAGAAAAGAAAGAAATCACACATGCTTCCACTTAGCATGATTTCTGAGATCCAGGAAACAGCAGCCTGAATCTCTTGACACAGCAACACAATTTTTGCACTGAGAAGCAGTCACAGTTGAGAAATGGACACCAAATAAGGTTCTATTACAACAGCTCTGCGAACAGATTTGCTTTAACCTCTTTCTGTTCTTTGGTAACAAAGACATACATGCAAAGCAGGCTGATTAGAGATTCTCTAGTCTTCTGATTATAATATGCCAGTGAAACCATCAGTGTGTTCAGGATGTTCAGCAGCAGCATTTTTTGTGGGAGCAAATTCTTAACTTCTTCTAGTAAGGAATTACTGGCATCACTACCCCTGCCATAACCTAGGTATTCACAATAACTTGGCTGCCTTTTTCTTCATCCCAAAATAGATCCCAGTCAAGACACAGCCAGCATATATTTAGTAGACATTAGTCATGGAAAATGAAAAAGAATCAGCCTAGTCCAAAAATGAGTAAGGGAAAAAAGAAATCTTCACTTTACATTTCAGGAAAGCACAGTTTTTTAAGGCAGCATTTCTACATACACACTCTAAATACATGCCCCCATAGTAAAAACACAGTAACTGAAAAGAACAGACAGGTTTTCATATAAGTCCTCAGTTCACCTCACCTGCAAGCAGATCTCAGCTACCAGATCCTCAGAACTATAGCTGCACTGTAAAACCAACAGTAGCAGAGGGCAGAGTAGGTCAAACAGCACAATTCCAACACACAGGGGATGCTTCTCTGTAATTCCCACTTCCTCTCCACAGTTTCCACCCACATGCCTCATTCACAGGAAGCTCCAGTTTGTTTGGAGGCAGACTCCAGACATTCTGTTAAACTGGGGCAACAGTGTGACAACAGGTGCCCAATCTGGAAGCATCTATTTAAGTTTAAAAAAACCTTCAAGTCTGTTTTCAAGTTTAAAAATATTCTGATATTTCAGGATACTATCTTAGCACTACTGCCAAGAACGTAAGTCTAGATGCCTTACAGCATATGAAAAACATCAGTACTCATTCTGTAAAAACTGTTGAAATTTACACTTCCAATTAGTTTGAATAAGAAAAAAAATCCAACCAACAACTACAAAAACCCTGAGCCACAAGAAATCTCAAAATCTCTCACAGCAGGATTCTGGGAAAGAAGATGACTCACCTATAGTTCACAAAGTATCATATAGTGAGAATTCAAATGAAGACTTGAATAAGGGTCTACTCTCCAAGTTGGCAAAGTGTTAATCTAAACTCATCTTCAAAGCTGAAGACAGAAGAGAGGGGGAAAGGGAAGGTCTAGGTGGGACATTACTAAGGATGTAATGCAGGGACAGAATCACACTCAGAAAAAGCTTTTAGAAAAGAGAATCTTATATCTTCTGAAGGAAGATGAAACACAATGAGTAGAGCACTGGGAATGCTTCTGCTAAAATGGGACTTGCTAGAATTAATAAGCCTGGGGTATTTCAAGGTTATGAAGCACTCCAGCATTGCTGAAACAAGACAACTGACGCCAGTATATCCAAACAGAACAAACATTTCATTACATGGGTTTGAGTCATTTTAGTTTAAGGTACTGGAGAAGGAAAAACAAAAGCTCAAAAAGCTAAAAAAACTTTGAGCTAGCAGCCTTTCCTGGGCAGAAGTCACAAGAGCATCCAGACTGTCAGATATCTAACACCACTATGGATCAATATTCCAAAAAGCTACTTCAGGCAACACAAGGTGTACAAAGCTACAAAGCTCTACTCATGTGACACTGGACAACTGTAATTCCCACAAAGAACAAGCATTCACTTTTTTCCTCCACATTTATGAAAATGTAATAGCCTTCCTGCTGTACAGTCCTGGCACTGTTACTTGAAGAATAATACAGTCTTCTCTGTAGGTAAAGAAATGAATAAAAAATTATAAGCCATCTTCTAAAGACAAAATGACCGAAAGCACTTTATGAAACAAAGTTTTCCAAACTTAGGTAAATAGACAGGCTGATACATAACTAAAATGGCTCCATCTACTGGTTAAAATGTACATTTTATAAGTTATGACACTCTAGTTAGAGAATGTAATTCCCACTGAAACTAGGAACTCTGAGGGTGCCATACACAAACACGAGACTCTTAGACAGATAATCCCTTCTAACAACTGCTGAGATATGCCAGCAAGGTAGATTTGAGCCATTTCAAATACATGTTGGTCTTTTTTAAAAATAATGTAATACTTTAATCTATGGATAATTTTGCAAATGTAAATTTAGAAATGCAAATATTTAGGAATATTGCAAGATCATCTGTAAAATAATCAAAATTCTCATTTAACCATTCAGACATTTTCTGATCTACACAGCTAAGTAATAGTTGGTGCTCATCTCTATGTCCTTACTTACAAAACACTCAGTTGAATTTCACTATTCATTGAACTATTTCAAAACATTACCTGGACATCTATCTTCATTTTAGCAAAAAAAAATCTGACGTATCCCTAAACTTTATCATTCCAGGATGTGCTACACCAAAAACATTCATGACAGACCTCCTGTAGCTAAGTTCGAGTATACTCAAAGTATACTTATACTCTATTTTTTTATCTAACACTAGTTATAGAGCAGTTCTCTTTACTAAGTATTACTACTGCTTCAGGGCCACGAAAGGACCTGTGCAACAGATACCCTCCTGTAATGGGAATCAATATTCAAAGGCCCACAACAAATTTGGTGACATGTCAAAAGTCACCTGCAGAGGCAGATAAATTACATTGATATAAACCAACAGCTACTCAACTTGGTACTCCCCCAGCTTATTCTGGACAGAAAATAGAACTACTACAATGAAGCATAATGAAAGTTCTCAAATAACACAACAAGTTTTTGACAGCCATGGTAACTTTTCAAGAACTCAGAAAGCCTGCCAGACATCCACTTAAAAGCTTACAGAGGCCCACAACACAGTCCAAGCTGTACGAGGTACGCACCGTACCCAAACAGCACACCAGAGAAAAGCAGCTTGTCTCTCAAAGTAATGGCTTCAAGTCTGCAAGGCTGGCAAGCCACTGCAATTCTCTCTGATCAGGGCTATTTAGCTATGGCACTGCCACACAGCTATAACTGTAGTGCTTGAACTTGTGCAGAGCATTTGTTCAGCCAGATGCCACAAACTTGTGGGGGAGGAGAGTTTCCTGCACAGTCCTCAATTATGCAGTACAAACATACCCTCAGTTACCCTTGCCCAGCCATAAAGGCAAAGCACCAGTCTGAGCTCACTGTGTTAGTAGGAAAAATAAATTGTATGCAGAGACCTGTTGACTTCACATCACAGAAGCCCCATGTTGAATAAGATGACAGCAGAGGACAGTGACTGCAAGCCACTTGATAACATGCAAGCACATCTGTTAAAAGAATTTTAAAAAGCTGTAGCCAACCACACAGCCACTTCAGAAAAAGCACTGTGACACTAATGCCCTCTTCAGTGAGATAAGGCAGACCACAGTACTTTTCTGGTTTGATTAGGAAAGCCAGAAGGAGATTCCTGGAAACATGCCCTTCTCCAACAGAGCCACTTTCAGTTCTATCATCATCTACAGTAGAATTAATGATAAAACCAGATGTGTTTCATTGAAAGAAGACACAAACAAACCCATTATTTAACTATACTGCATGGTCTACAATCTTATACATTAAGAAGTTTCAAATACTAACAGAAAAAAGTTTCCATCTACTTTAGGAAAACAAAGTATTTTGAAAATATTACCTGCAAAACATCTAGAGACAAAACTGCACTACACATTCCTTTAAATGCTACTTACAGCTGTTGCAAAGAAGCCCACCAAACATTACAGTAACGAACACCATAATGACAAAAGCTAGAAGACAGAACTAAGATCACTCATATGCAGTATCAAGTATTTTTAATACCATAACTGTAACTGTCAAACTCATCACTGTATAGAAAACAAACTACCACGTCCCACCCCTATTTTGAAAAACCCAACAAGAATTACCATAAGTAGCTGTTGAGGGAAGAGGAAAAACAAGACAAGCACACAACTCCTCCTCCTTACATTCACAACCTCCAGCTGTTTTCAAGTCAGATTTCCTGGGGCTGTTCCTCATTCATTTACTAACCTCAATGTATCTCTCTTCCAATGTTTGTCCAAACTCCCCCAAAGTTCACACTGTATACATTGTATAGCAAATATACCTGTGAATCCCTACACTAAGTTTCTTTGGCTTGTTTGGAACTGAGCACCTAAATCTGATTTGACTGTGTGCCTCCTCTTCCATGCTCACCTACTTTCTCCACAGGAGTTATAGAGCCTCACCAAATCACTGTTCCATCATCTCTACTAGGCTGACAAGTTCTAGACTGCTGAATCCTTTATCATCTTTGAACTGAATTAATATCCTCTTGTTATTCCATGAACATTTTCCAATAATAATGCATCTTTCCTAAGATGGGGGGGCAGAACATCTAAGAGCATGTAAGGTATGAAAGAACTGTGGATTTATACAGTTATGTATCTTTTTCCTATTGTATTTTCTAGTCATCCCAGATGCTCTGTTCATCAGTTGCTCTCTGGTTGTAATAACTATCAGGCATTTGTTTCACCTCGCCCTTCCAACTTTCAATTGCCACCAATCAGGTTCTTCAAAACACCAAAGTTCCAAACACTTATTCATTCTCTTCTGTACAACTGGACCTAAAGTATAAAACAAGCAAGGTTAAAGGATTTTTTTGTATTTTTGATTAACTAAATGGGAGGGGGAGGAGGCAGCATGTGACTGATAGAAGTGCTCCTCCATAAGAGAGCCACCAATCTTAACTCATTATGTATCTAATATTGTATGAACACAGAAACAACACAGGAGGAAGAAAAGGAATTTTTAGGAACTCCTCTGTTTGATTACACTTCTGTATTTTTAAGCCACAGCAATGAAGCTATCAGATTTGATCTACGCTTTTTTACTAAGTCTTTCCATCTTAGTGAGAGGCTTATTTCTCAAAAAGTTATGCACATGTAAGCAGTTTCAGCAAGCTTTGCTACCAGGAAGGTAGCCTGTACTGTCAAGAAACACAGGATTAGAAAAATTACATCAAACTCCATTGTCAAAAACACTCATCTTTTGGATTAAGTAGCTCTCTTGTATAAAAAATTACACCTCTTGCATATGAAACCCACAACAAATCCAATACTGCTATACTATGCAATTGCCCAAAGATCAGCATGTCCTTTCCTTCTGTAAGCCATTTAATTCATGTGTTTTCTCCAGAAATTCTTTTTTTCCAGTTCCTACCAAGTCTTCTGCCCTCTCACTTTTCTAACCTGCCCTCTCACTTTTCTAACCGTTTCATCTCAGCTGGAATTACCTCCTAGATACACTCTGGCACCAAGGTCAGGTATTGCTGTTCCAAGGAAACCAATGTGGACCACTCCACTGAGTATCTCTGTTCATTACAGCTGCATCAAAAATGACCATGCAACAATATAGGAGGAGTTCATCCTAAAAAATTTCATTTCTGCTACAACAGAACCTAAATGACTGCTGCCAGATCTGACAAACATGACCAGAGCACACTGACTTTCACGACATCTGCAATAGTCTTTTCATTTGGATTCACCTGAGGAATGACCTGAGATGGTAACCATTACCATCTTCCACTGCAACCCCACACTTGAACCTCAAAGTTTTTCAACTCCCTGCACACAGTTTAGCATCTTTTTGTTATATATAGGAAGTATTCTCCTATACAGAGGGAATATTCTCCTGCCAGCTAAGAACAGATACCGCATACAGAGGAGCAAGGTAGTTTTAACAAGAATTAAACCTATTAAGCAGTCTGCTCTTACACAGAATCTACCTTGAAGAAGTTAACATGAATTGGGAATATACCTTTTTTGCAGCAGTGACAAGACAGAGAAATGGTCTAGAACACATCTGCAAAACCTTTCAATGTGAGCACAAGCATTAACATACAAAGGCAACATACAAAGATTGTAACATTTGCAAAATTCATGGCCCTTTGAACCACTAAGTTATCAACCCTCCTGTTATAACAAAGGAAAAACACACTGAACATACTGATGTCACAGGAAGCGAGCACTTCATTAGACTGCCAATTTTATCAAATGTGACTCAAGTCTCTCCTTGAAGAGTAACGGAAAGATGATGAAAACTCATGTGTTTTCAGTGTTATTTCTCTGTCCATCACAGCATTCTTTGTGTTTCAAACTACACATCCCTCCTCTTCAGGCACTGAAGACAAATCCCTGCGCGACACCTTTTTGGAAAAGGCCCTGAAGGAGAACATCAGAGTAAGAGCTCACAGGCTCGTTAACAAAATCCAGACCTTGAGTCATCTGAAGGGAGGGGAAATTACAAGCGTGGAACCACATGTATTTTTCAGCAGCACAGGAAGGCAACACATGCCTGCTTCACTGAGCCACCCGGCCCGAGAAGGAAATGAGCCCAAGCTCCGTAGTTCTGCCCATCTCCCGCTCACCAACACTTGCACTCCCCAGGAGCAGAAACCCGCGGGGGAAGCGTGCCCGGCACCCGAGCCGACCCCGCCGCCGTGCGACACGAGGACAAGGGGAAGCTCGCCGCTTGCCATGTGTGCGCACTTCTCCCTCGCCCAGGAACTCGTCAGCCGGCGGGGCAGGCAGAAAGGCGAGGCCAGGGGCGGCCGCGCCGCCCACCGCCGCCGGCACAAGCCCTGCGGGGCTCTCACAAAGGAACGGGGGGGTGGACGGGGCAGCCGCGGCCGCCGAGCACACGGAGCCCGCGGCCGAACAAAAGGCTCCGGCCCCGCCGCCGCCCCCCGGGGATGGCGAGGGGCGGGAGGGGGGGGGGGGAGACACGGCCGCGCGCACGCGGCCGGCACGCGGGGACACCGGGCGAGAGGGGCCGGGAGCCGCGGCCGAGGGTCCCGCCGCCGAGGGCTGGGCGGCCACGGCAGGGGGGCAGCCCCGCCGCGTCCCCCGTGCCCCGGGGGGAGGGCAGCGGCACGACCCCCGGGCGGGACGCGGGGCAGCGCTGCCCCGTGGCGGCCCCTTTGTGCGCCCCCCGCCGCACCGCACCCCCCGTTACCGTGGTGAGCAACGGTCTCATCTGCTCGCCCGCCCGCTCCTCTTCCATCGCGGCCCCGCCGAGATCGCCCGGGAGACAGAGCGAGAGAAAAGGGCGCGGAGCGGCAGGCGAACGGCGAGCTGGAACCGGACGCGGGGGCTGCGCTGCCTGGCGGAGGCGGGCGGCGCCGGTGCCCTCAGGACGGGGCGGCCGCGACTGCTCCGCCGCACCGGGGGCTGAGCCCGGACCGCCTCGGCGGCGCGCCCGCTGCCCCCGCCCCGCGCCGCCCGCCGGGCCAATGGCAGCAGCGCAGCGCGGCCGCGGCCCCGCCCCCGCCACCCGCCGGGGCTGGAGCAGCGCGGGGCGCGGGGGCGGCGCGCTCGGTCCCACGCGGAGCCGCGTGGCGGGCCCGGCTCCCGCGCCGCCGCCCGGGCCGGGAGCAGCGCCGGACACCGGGGATCGCATCCCGGCGGGACCGGGACACGGGGGGGCAGCGAGCAGCTCCCAGCGCTGCCGGTGACTACGCCTCCTTAATGCTTGCCTTTCGTTAATTTTTTTTTTTGACACTCTTCGCACTTCCCGGTAACTTCTGCCAGCCAGCCTTTTACCACGCAAGCTGAAATTTTCCATGCCAGGTGTCTGCCTCGGGCTGATTTTTTTTTTCTTTTGGAAAAAAAAGTAATGAAAATAATTCAGTCATTTCCAAAAATAATGTTATTTGCCCTTGCATAAGTAGTCCAACAATCCTTTATTCAAAAGGCTGGGGGGCTGGGAGGGAGCAGTATCAAGGTTGTACTTCTGGCTGCCCCTGTAAAGCTTTGCTCCAGTGAAAGTTTTTAGAAACAGCTGTTAACACTTGTCTAGTAAAGATAACTTTGCCTTGTCTGCCTCCGTGAAAATTACACCCTCCTTAGGCACATTCAGTTGTGAAACACCTTGTGCTGATGGGGCTGAAGATCCACATACAGCAGGTGAACCGTCCCCCCGTGCTTCCTGTTCTTGACTACATACTCACATTGCCCTGGAGCTCCTCCTTACACCTACTCCCACTACACTTTAGGGGGATTGCATACTGTGGCTCCTTTTTCCACCCTGACACTCTGCAGAGTCTGTATTTGCCCACAGCTTCTGGGCTGAGCTGTCACTGAAGCTCTGACATTAACACAGGGACGCAGAGAGGCCACAAAGCTCCACATCATGTGCAATGCAGCCAGTTCCCTGTATCACTTTTGGGATGCTCTGGGCTTAGCATTTGTTACATGCAGTGTCGGAACTCTGAATGGCTGGGAAGCGTCAGGAAGAAAACAGCAGTGACTCCACTGCAACAGGGCCAGTCCCAGCTTGACTTCTGAAAGAAGCAAAAATTCTAGAGTTACTTGATGAGAGGCACAGAGGTTTCGGGATCAGGCAGGGTTCACAGGAGGTGCAGTGTGAAAGTGAAGGCAGGCAGGCTGAGGCAGATACGGCACGGTCGAGACAATGCAAGGCGAGGGGATCTCAGCTGGACTGGGTCTCAAACAAACCCTCTCAAATGGAGACAGAAGAGCTTCTGGTCTTATCAGCCGTTTTGGAAGCAGCAAATGAAAGGAATGCGTGCATCAACAAATACCGTGCTGAACTAAGAACACTATAAAAGGAGGCTCTGCAGAGCCTGTGGACAAAAATATAAACCTGGCTGTGGAGGCAAAGCAGGCCTCTGGCACTGCCTACCAGCAGGAGGCTTAGCACAGCCTCAGACACCGGCTTGCTCTGGAGGCTGGCCACAGGAGAAGGAAAGGCTCCTGACGTTTGCCTGATCCTGGGGAAGAAGAGCTGATTGGTGACCAGTAACCCTCTGTATGCTTTTCAGGAAAGGTGCTGGCAGAGCCAGATCAGTCTGCAAACAAAATCAGTTCACCATTTCTCTGAACAGAAGCAAATGCCCTGGAGGGAAGAGCAGGTGCACACACCGTTGGATGGCACTGGGCACAGATGCAATCCTTGCAATCCTAGCCAGAGCTCCTGACCCATACAACCTGGAGGGAGGTTTTAAATTAAAGATTTGGCATGCACCTACACCAGGTCACTAAAACCTGCACTTTGAGAAATGCATCATTAGTGTAAACTACACCTGCCTAGTTGTACTGAGGAGATGAAGTAAGACAAGGTGTGCAGAACTGATTGAATAGGGAGCAGTCTTAACACATTCTTCAATCAAAGATTATGACCTGGAGTTTTAATGGATAATAAAGCACTGAGCACAACCACCACAAAAAGAATAACCTTGATATTAAGGGCCTTGATACACCTGCAGTATAACTGTGACCGATTCCGTCCTTTCCTTTTCCAGGAACAGTACTGGCAGAGTTTCAGCCCAGTTAAACCATTGAAAATGGTCTTGTACAAAACAGCATGGCTATAAAAAGGGATGGATTGCACCTTCATGTCCCACGTAATTGATGCTAAATATGTCTTGGGAGGCAGATTGCAGTGGTCCTCCATTGATATTGGGATGAACACAACCTATTTTCACAAGCACTGAATTTATCCATTCTCTGGGGATTCAGCCCAGAGAACAGTAATAGCTAAAACAGAACTTCCCATAATGTGCAGTGAACTAAAGTATTTAGACAGGTTTCTCAGGGGACAGCAGATGAAGGGTTAGAATGAGAAAAATATTTGGTCCTTCAAAAAGGAGTGTACTGACATGAATGCCAGTTAGGTTTGGCATAAAAGGATGTTCCTTTCCCCTTGATCTCTGAGAAGGGATCTCTGACAAGACGCTCTAGCACTTTTTTCACTGCCATCAGAGAATGCCCACTGGACAAATCAAGGTTCAGTAGGGCAGTAGGGCCCAGCATTCATCCACCTTACTTCCTTTGGCACTCTGCGGAGAACAACATCTCCAGGTGAACACACAGTCATTTGCTGAGCTGAAAAACTTGTTTGCTCATTGCATTCCATCTAGTCACCATATGTATAACTATAGCAGAAAAGGCCAACCTAGCTTCTACATGCCATGCTGCCTGAGTGAAAAGAAACTGATGCCACTGTTTACAACAAGCTGACCAGACCTTCAAAACACTCAAAACTTACCAAACCTCCCAGAAGTCATTATCAAAATAGAAGCGGACCGTTTTTTGTATATGAATATGAGTGCAACTGTCCCTGACACACCAGGTGATGTATGGAAGGAGGGGGGTAGCATATGTGTAGCACTGAAGAGTTGGTCCATCAGTATCTTTGATTAGATACTGTACCTGGTCCACTAAGAGTGGCCTGATGGTGGTTTTCCTCCACTCCTCTTCCTCCCTTTCCTTCCCCACCCCCTCCCCAAACACATTCTTGGACATAGATGGAAGCGGCAGAATTTGCTGGATAAGCCAGACCTCTGATGAGGAAATTGCCTGTCTCCTGTCTCCTAGGGCAGTGCCATAAGAGTCAGCTTTGCATTTTATTCTCCTGCTGTTTAATTTCTTGCCAACTGCCAAAGGACTCAAAGAAAGGAAGTCAGAGGCTGATAAAAGCACCTTCCACCCAGCCTGACAGCATCAGATCCACTCCAGTCATCAGCTGCTCTGGCAAGTAGGACCTCTGACAGGAAGATACCACAGACTTCACAAACAGGATGGAAAGATGATGTTTGAGGGGATAACTGGAACAGCCATTACTTTTACCAAAGTAGATTCTTTCTCAAGGATTTATCTATTAATACTGGCTGTTCTTACAGGCTGACACAATATTGCTAACAAAAACATTGCCAACTTTAATGGAGCTGAGTACCTGGTACAGGTAATCACAACAGGTCATTTTAGCAGTGGTAGCACCCCTAAGAATGGGAAAGGAGGAAAATGCCAGGAGTCAGTATTCCATGGTCCTTGTAAACTTTTCTTTCAAGACAAAGCAGACATAATTTCCATGGCTAGGACAGAGTTTCATACTGAGGAGCCAGCAATACAAAAATAAAAGAAGGAGCTGAGGGGAGAAGATAAGGGACCTGCCCCCTCTTTCTCATTAGAGCATCTGATGCTGGAAGAAGCAAACAATATTAAAGAAACAGTGTGAGGGGAGAGGGAACCAGTATGAAAACAACCATTTCCTATAGCTACACCAGGACAAAGAACATTCAAATAGGAGGAACAAAAGTCAAACAAAAGGAGTAAGGGCAAAAAGACACAAATACTAGTGCAAATAATCACATGTACAGAAGGAAACAGGCAAGAGAAACACCTGGATAGGTTGAGAAGGCTGGCTCCAAGCAAAGAAGTGTAAAGTAAAAGAAGGAGTAAAGTAAACCAGGGGAGAAAGTAAAACTGATTTCTCAGGGATCAGAAAGGTAAGCATCAGATGTTAAGTGGGGTGTGAGAGAAAGAAGGGGTGAGGAAACAAACACACAAACTAGAGCTGCAAAAGGAGAAAGAGGCGCTCTGACCTAATGCTCTTAAAGAAAAGGGTCTAGGAAAGGAAGATTCTCTGCTAGGAGGAGTACAGGAGAAAACTGAAGGGTCTCAGGACCCCTGCCAATGTAATTTCTATATCAAATTTTAAAAATTAAACCCTTTCCCATGTGCTCAACTAAATGGTGCATTCTTTATACTCCAAGTTCCTGTTTGCCAGATTTAGACTGAAAAAAAAAACCAAGGACATTTGCAAAGAAATCAAGATGATATTGCATTTTGAGGACAAGTGTCATACAATACTTAGCACATAAAAAAATTACCAGTTCAGGTATCTAAAATTGAATACTGAGGATCAGTTGAAACTTGACATTGTTTGGCTAGCTATCTGCAAAAAAAGATAAATCCCCTTTCCCATGCTTGTGAAATCTACCATGAAAGTCAGTGCTTATGAAAGAAAGAGATATATAAACTTGAATGTTAGTAAAAAGCAAAAAAGAGAAACAATAGCATCACTCCAGTGGAGTAAATAATAAATACATTCTTAGTCTGCACAATTAAAATAAAACACCTAGAAGCTGTTCATTAAATGCTGTCATTTTTCTGTGATGAAGGCAGTATGAGTGATCTTGTAAAACAAATAATAAAACTCAAAAAACCTGAAGCAATTGGGTAAATGAAAACCAGCTTACAAGGCACATGAACAACAGGGTCAAATCAAAACTAAGAACAACCTGCATATTCTAGCAGATCCTTAATTAAGATTTACAAATGTTGAGTGCTCATCTCTGCACAGTTTGTGGGTGTAATATAAAATGCAAAATTGTGACTAAATATTTATTGTAAATTCATATGGTCAAGGATCAAAGTTATTTGTGTTTCTTTCCAGGAGATTTAGTATACTATGTGGTTTATAAATGCTTATGAAGAAATAATCAAAGGCCTGATGAGTTCACAATCTAAAGCTAAGAAAAGCAGACTTGAGGACAAGTGCAGCATGTTTGAGGTATACCAAAATTACCAAATTCCATAGTTGAGGAGTAATCAATCTCCTAAAACTATCTCTTTTGTGATTGTTCTCAAAAGAGGTTTCAGTATAAACAAAACGATGATGTCACCATCATTACAGTCACTAGCTTCAACAAGTACAGGTTCAGATGAGTAAAGTAGATTTGAAAGGCATATAGCAAGTCAAGGCAGGCTACTTAATGAATAAAATCACTTCCACTTCATTTTCTCTCCTCAATTCTCCTTTTAAAAGATCAATTGTCCTGTTGTTTCTTTTTTCCTTGCATGCAAAGAGAAAGAATACATTTTTTAAATCAGATGTGTGTTTGAGGTGTTACACAGTTCAAAAAGAAGTTTTAGTCTAGGGAAATTTATCTCACCTTGTCTTTAAAAAAAAAAAAAAAGAAAAGAAAAATCCGCTGCTTCATAATTTTCTGGTACAGACCTCTGACAGAAGGAAAATATTTATTAACTTGTATAGAACTTGGCCATTTTAGAAGGCATGGTGAGATAGTATGAAAGGACTCTACAGTAACAAGTGTCTTGACCGTGTGTTCATCTATTGCTGTTTATCCCTCCTGTAATCATACATGATCCCCACCTTGTCCAACTACACTAACAGAAATAACAACTTTGACCATCAACAATAGCAGTAGCAGACAAAGAAATTTTCAGTTAAATTTCCATACAAGTCACAATTATATGCAGCTGATTTTTAACACAAATTTATATTTCTTACCCCATCCAGCTTGTGTGCAATGTCTAAAATGTACCCTTGTATAGAATGTATAGAAAAGCAGTGAAATCCATCCTCAGACTTGACTATATGTTTAATGCTCACTGCATTTCAGTGCTCACTTAGCATCACCATGGCCAGCTTAGTAGAAGACAACACCTTCCTGACATTTTACCTTCACATGATTTAGCCCTATGGTAGCCATGATATTTACTTTTTCCCCCAGGACAAAGAAAAGAAGAGTTGTTTAACATAAAAGACAACACTGGCACAATTTAGGTTGAAAAAGGTTCTTAGATATCAGAAGAATGAAATCTTGGGAACCCTTTCAGGAGGTTTAGGGCAGCCTTGAGAAAGCTATAAACTACTTAGTTTAAGATAGACCTTGAAGTAGTAATTAAGGACTTCAGCATGTAAATGCCTGCAGTAGGAGAAGACTCTTCCAAGAAAAGATTCCAAGAAGTTCTTTCCAATCATGTGGTCTCACACATTTCACGGCTGCACTTGTTCCTTGTTTTCCATACAGGCTCTCAGTGTAATATTTTAACCTCACCCAAGCAGGTCTTCACATCACCAAAACAATCAGCACCCTTTATTATAGCCCTGCTTAGCCTAAAGTCATGAGTTTAACCTTCAACCTGCTCCTCAGCCAAGGAAGAATATTAAAGATTAGTCAACTTGTGCAAAATTTTTTCACATGCACAGAAGGAATACAGTAAATAAACACCAAAGATGTTAATATATCCAGGGTTCCAGGTAGCTGAGGTAAATTGTGCAATATGGGACACCAAATCTGTTTTCCCATAAGGCTCTCCAGATGATCATATTCTTCCCACACAATTTCTCTTCCATCACTCCAGGGAGTTTAATCATACCTGTTGTGGTGAAAAGCCAAGTTCTAAATGTGTTTGGACATTCTCTGGACTCAGTTCCAAAATGCCCAATACACTACATGCTAATTATCTACACATAAAATGCCTTCAGAGTAGGCATTTCTGTTTCAGAATGACATACCACAAGGTCTTCACACAGGATCTGGTGACTGTACCTTTATAAACAGTTGTCACATTATCTGCATTAACATGATTTTTCTTTTTTTTCAATAATCAGTTGGGATTAAAAAAAAAAAAAAAAAGCAAAAACAAAAATAGACAATAAATTTCTGCAATTGTCGCCTTTCCAAATAAAGTATCTTTATAACAAAAAAGTTTTCAATTTGCTGTTGTGGTCTTTGTTTTCTGGCCAAGAACATAGCCAAAAAGCATGCCTAACTTCAGATGCTTTTCTTCCATATTTAAGAAGTTTCAGCTCTTGAGAAGTAAGATACTTAGAGACAAAAAACAGAGGCATAACAAAGTCATAGTCTTATAATGTTTAAATAAACAGATTTAATAAATTAAAATACAATAATATTTAATTACAGATTGTAATGTGCTTTACTGAATATTATCAAATTTATTAAACATTGCCTTTTTTCTCTTACATTAAAGAGTAACCCTATATATTTCTGTTTTCTCCACAAGAGACAGGAAACCTTTACTTTAAAAAGGGAATTAAGCAAGAAGGTACCAGTGAAACAGGAAGATAATTTCACTCCTGCCCTTCTGGGAGAGAATAGATTTGAATATTGTTCCTAACAGAGCATGGTCAGTATAGTGAGAAATGTGTTTGTGGATGAAGGACACAACTGATGCAAATGAGGTTACACGTCCCACTAGGCACAGCTTTGTGATGTTTTGGGGGAGGAAGTGGTGGCCTACTTTGTTTACCCCCTCACTTAAAGTGAAATACTGCATAGTTCATCATCCTCACTATCTCTGGTTTTCTGGCACTCTTAGAGGAGCATGGATATAGGGAACATTTATTTACAAGTCAAATGCATGTCCCACATTTAGTTATGTGCTAATTAAGATGACAGTGCTACTAATGAGCTGTATGTATTCCCTAATGCAAATCAGATTAGGAACTACAGAGATTATAACCTCCCATGAGGGAACTGCTGTCCAAATCCCTTGTGTAAATGTAACTCCTAGAAAGTCCAGATCTCCTATCTGAGACTTCTAGAGAACAATTACCATTACAACATATTACATTAAAGAGTTTCAACTGAAAGAAAGAATCATCAATGGCAAATGTAGGTGCATTATTCACGAAAGTCATTACAGCATAACTTCAGAGATAACTGTCCCTCAGAATATTCTTCTTAGCAGAAACAATTCATCACCAATAGATAACATGAAACAAAATAATACTTTCCAGGTCCTTATAATCTAATCTATTCTTATATCTTTTTCCTAACGAAGAGGTTTTCACCATATTGTATTAAGAGGAAGGATGTCCACAAAAAAGTCTAGAAATAAAACAGATCAGACTTGAAAATTTTCCTGAGCCATTATCAAAGTGCATTCTGATTCTTGCCATTCAGGACTCTTCTACACATGTACTTTCAATTCTAATGACTAACTCTACTTCCAGTCTGGAAATTGCCACGGCACAAGTCCCACCCAATAGCCAATTTTGGGCAGAGAAGCTGTGAGGCTTAGAGCAGAAGAAAGCAATCAAAAAATGAGAATGGCCAGCTAAGGAAAACAAGGTACAGCATGACCTGTCTCAATTCCTAAACAGCCTGTACTCCAGTCTGGAAGATTTGCTGAGTGAGCTGGCAGTGAGCTTAGAAGGGATGGCCCGAGGCCTTCACAGGGCAATGGAAACTGCTACCTGCACTCTCTGCGCTGTACCAGTTCTTAGAATATTTATGAAAGTACCAAATTGTAATTAAATGTTACCCAGGACAATTGTTCTGTCAACAAATGGAACACATGTTTCTGCAGCACTCTGGTAACTGAGCAGGAGTCAGATTACATCCCATCAGCCAGCTGGGGAGCTTCGTTTTCCCTTGTGATTGCGAACCACCACGTTGTTTTTGGCAAGATACAAGTAGCTGTGGCCGTGACAGACATCTAGTCACTGAATTTCCAATTATGGAGAAGTTGCACTTAAGAGTTTCAGAGCTGAAAAATGGACTTCACCTTAATTCCACAGCTAAAACAATTTGCCTATGAAGCTGCAGGCCAATCTGGGCAAAAAAAGCCATGGAAGTTCGGGAAAAGTTTGCTAATCCACCTTGACTTGTCTAGAAAAGTGCCTAAAATGTCTAAATTGCCAACAACCAGGGCATACGGATTTCCAGTTTTAGTAAAATGCAATTATTTTATCTCAAAATAGGCTTTTTTCAACTGATTGGTATTACTGGATGATGAGTAAGAAAGCAAGTTAAAGTCTGTTGATACCAAAATTTAGACAGAAAAGAGCTTCTTGGGTATTCTTCCTTTGAATCTGCAACATTAAAATTTTATCCTGTTTTCCTGTCTTCAAAAATCATCTGTCTATACTGACACAGTCAGCTTCCACTCAGGTGCCTTCAAAATTCCTTTGTACTAGGAGTTCATTTTTTGTCTATTTCTCATTGTAAAAAAAGGTTTTCTGTACAGGTGTCCAAGTAGATGGGATAGGCACTACTTTCTTTGTGCTGCCAAAGTGCTCCTTATATTCTTCACAATGCCAGTTCTTTAGTATGGTCTATTTTAAAGGTGCAACATAGTTGGACAATCTCAAATTCTTATCTGATAATAGAAAAGTCCAATTTCTTGATAGGAAAAACTTTTCTTTTTGTGATCATGCAGGTCACCTAGCATAGCAGAAAGTTTCATACACAGTATTTGCTTAGAAATTCATACAAAGGACTTCAGAAAAATCAAGTATTAGATCATATATTAAATATATTAAAGAGGAAGCCATATCTAAATAAATTAATTTTAAATAAATAACAAGGAAAGGGAAAACTTGTGGAAACAGAATATGGAAGTCAATATTGGGGAAAAATTTTTACAAGACACAATTATTTGAATCTTTCAAACTGGGCTACTTATCATGTAATGCTTTATGTCTGTAACCAGATGTCTTTATTACTGACTAGATTGCCACCATGCACCAAATGGGTGACAGCAGATACTCCAACATTTGAGAAAATCTAGGTTCCTTACTTAGTGTGTTTGTAGCAACTTAAATTTCAGATAGCCAAACCTGGAACAAAACCCCAAGAAAATAGGCATAAATCTTGAACCTAACTCATAACTCTCATTTCACGTCATCTCCCAGTTACAAAACTCTTGCTTACTTTGGTGACTTGCTAAAGTATTCTCAGTCTGAAGTAAAAACAAAACAACTATCCCTGTGTTACTTCTTCAGGTGTGGTATCACAGAATCATGGAACAGTTTGGGTTGGAGGGAACCTTTAAAAGTCATCTCCTCCATGCCCCTGCAATGGGAGCAACATCAGCCCATGGGGTAGCTCAGAGTCCTGTCCAATTCTATGATCTGAGATTCTTGAAAGTGACATGAGAATTAATTCCATGGCAGGAATATCAACTGAAAGCAGTGGCTCTGAGTCACATCAGCAGATTCAGGAGTGCTTTGTACAGAGTTGCACAGAATTTCTATTCATAACTAATTCTGATAGAACCTGAAGATCTGTCTCTTCTGAAAAAAAGAAAAAAAATTTAAAAAACATAATATTCACTATCTTGATTTAAGGATTTTATCAATGTATGTAAGAGGATTTTTGGAAACAAATCTTATCACCATCTCCAGGACAGTGGAACTTCCTGTGGCACCAAAGGAAGAATGCTGCCACAAGTACAAGATATCATATGACAACAGCAGTATTACATAAAACAACCTAGGCTAAGCCGAATTTTAAGATGTTGTCTTTGACAATACCTGTGAGTGACCTAAAGGCATGTTTGCACTTTAAATTAATATAATAATATATTAATATATACCCAGTTTCAAGATCTCATTTATAGCACATAGCTCTCCTGAAGCCTATCTGTTTTACTTCACCTTAGGATTTTTTTTTCTTCCATATTTGTAGTTCTAATACTCCAAAAATATTTGGTTATAAAGACCAGTACTAACTGGTTCTAGCAGAAAATCATCTTGACCTGGATATAGAAGGGGTAGAAAAAGCCAAATACAGTCTCTGTTGTTTCATTCTTTGCTGAAAAGACATACTCTGAGCAAGACTCTTCCTTACTAAAGATTTGCAGCTTGTGTAACTCATCTTGGCTACCCTGGCTTGATGGCATCTGTGTCAAGCAGTCCACGCACAGGCTAAGCAGCAGCAGTACATCATCTCAGAAGAGTGCAGGGAGAGATGGAAGGAAAGGAGCTGACCAGGCATGAGACTATTCTGAACTGAGAACCAAGCTGGCACATTAGCATGGGACTCTGCTGGGGCTGACCCCTCTGGTGAGAAAGTGTCCATAGAGATCCATCCCCAGATAGCTGCTGACATTTTATGACTCTCCTTTGCCTTTTATGGGAGCTGCCATTTATAGCCAAGAGATGGTTCTTGTTTTATTCCTTCCCAGTTCCTGGATCTAAACCAGTACTAGAAGTCTGCTCAACAAACCCACATGAGACTTCCCAGTTTAAAGCTGCCCCCACCAGGCTCCTGAAGTTTGGACATAACATGCACTGTGGTTTGGCTTTCCACCTTATCTTCCCGTCAGCATTTGTCTTAAGCTTTTATTTATATTGTTCTGTCACAAGGAAAAACATACAGAGACAACTCTTTTATCTTCAGCTCTGTGGTGTGGTTTGGAGTGATTTTGGCAGTGTCATTTACAATCAGACCTGCTTAAGCTGTGAGTAAAACATTCATTTACACCAGCAGATACAGAAATCATGTTTACACATTCAGTTCTGACTTAGTACAACCAATAATTGTAACATGCTTTTTGATCCCTAATTGCAAGGTACAATAAGAGCACACAGTCTTGCAATCATACACACTTTTTTTTTCTATTTAATAAAAAAGTTACTAAGACAGCTACAGAGAAATATATCCCAGAAATTTAGCACACCAAAATTGTCTATTGAAATAAAGTTCCTAGGATTTTGTTTCTAAAAGAAAATGCACATTATAATGACAATGTGAGGGTCACAAATTTGGTCTCTATTCTCAGATCACCAAAGATATTTAAGTGTTACTGTTGTATTGAATTTCAATAAGAAATTTGCTCTCCACCCTCTTCTCTATTACAGTTCCATTTGAAAGAAAAACAAAACACTACTGAAAATAGTTGTTAATTCAACATTAACATAAGTTCAGCAAAGCTCTGCACAAATCCTCCAGTACAGAATATGGCTTTCTTTGTTTAAGCTTCTAAATTACATTATATAAAAGCCTATTAGAATTTATATCACCCACCCAGAACCCTGTATAAACCCTAAGCTCTGCAAAGTGTAATACAAGCCAAAGATAGAAGATTGTAAAGGGAAATAAAATGCCAAACATAAGCTTCAGAATTTGCCAAGAATACTGTAGATAAAAATAAAGCTTGGAGTTTAACTCCAATACTTGGCTGCAGGAAAGCTTACTTTGCTGAGGACTGGAGTTTAGAATAATTCCCCGAAGAACTCTGGCACTAGGAGACTGCAAGGACTTGTCTTATTTAGAAAACACTTTCTTCTACACTCAGAATGATTAGCTTTCAAGAGCATATCTGGCTTTCCTTCTTCTTAGTTTTTAGTTAATATAAAATCCTTTTGACACTAGTCTTTTTGGAGAAGACCCAGAGTGGGGAAAAATGGTTCCATTAAAATAGGACAGCTTTGCAACAGAGATGATAAATTCCACTATGTCTTGGAGCAGAAGCAACAGTAATCAGATATTTTTGGCTACTTTATTTTCTCAATGGCTACAGAGGAAAGGATTTTCCCCTGTGAGTGGCTACACCCCAAGTAACTCAAGTATATCTCTGTTCTCTCAAGATGTCTAGGCCAGACACAAGTTACAATGCTAGAGCTTATTGCTACTACCAAGTTTTGAGTATTGCACATTGTTCCATGTGAGGGAGTATATACCACTGTGTATTTCCACCTCTGCTCAAATCTAGTCCCCGAGAGCAAGACTATATCAGCTCTTTACAGCGCTCATGGCAGTGAACAAAAATCAGCTCCTAACCTGTGAGACTGCTTCCCTTGCAGCTATTATATCTGACTCAGAGTCAGAAGGTGGTGTGTGATCCCAAAGCTATGTGGTCTGATCTGCACCTGGGCTGCTGCAGTCTTGCTCTCCTCTGCATGCTGCATTTATCTCTCCTGTGCTAGCACTGCTGCTTCTGCAATTGTTTGGTGAGGTGGGCCTGCTGAAAACCAGCCCTAAAAAAAAAGGGATTAATTTTTGTCTGGCTCAGCCCTCAAAGGAGAGAGGACCATGGCAGCCCCCAGTAGTTCAGCTACAATGGCTGCAAACACTGCACCTTTATTCACATCTCCAGCTTGCCCATCACATCAGACTCTTCTGTTTCCTCGACTAGATTTTCTAACTGGAGCCCTGTGCTTTCCTCTTGCAGATTCTCAGTTTGCTGAAGCTCCTCATAAGCATCCCCTGAGCTATCTCATTCTTCCACTTCCAATCCCCTGCACTGAACATCAGTGAAAATGCTGGCATGCAGTGACAACTTGTTATAAACAGAGATCAAAAATATCCCCCTTGTTTACTTAGCCTGCCTATTTGCAAGACTTGTTTATGTGACAGTCTTTGAAGTACTGGCTACGTCTGCGCTATATGATGCTCAAACACAGAACAAAAATTTCAGCTGAAGACACAAGGCAATAGAAGTTCCATGTCCTAGATCCAATAGAGCAGCTGCTCAAGGAATATGTGATGTGTGTATCAGTACCAGGACTTGTAGTGCTGCTACCTGTTGCCATTGCTGTTACTATCACTGATACATAGGGAAAAAAATAAATTAATAGATTTTTACAAAAGAGTTGTGAGGTAAGGAGCATTTGTGTCACTTGGGCTGCACACTACTAAATTAGCTGCCCATTATACATGCTCACTGTGCCTGCACTTGTGAGCTCAGCAGAGAGAAACAGGGTTCTGTGAAAAGCCCCTCCCCGGTTGCAGCTGCTTTTGGGAGCAGCAGAGCAGCCCAAGCCAACAGGACTCACTACAGAAGAGAGGAAGGATTGTGTTTAACCCACCATACTGACTAAACCCCACAGACAGCAGCTCTTCCATTCTGTCCTCACACCTGTGCGAACCCTGAGCACATTTTCAGCCCAGTTGTAGCAAAGTTATTTGGCTTTGGTGAAAGAGCCCTGAATGTCACCTGCACACTGCTGACATAGGTTGCCTCACTGCTTTGCATGCTTTCTGGAATGCAGAGATTCCTCACAAACACCAAGCCTGTGGGATGAAAACGTCACTCAGCACTACCAGCATGTTTTTTTCCAGCAAGAAGGTAGGGACAAACCAAAGGCCACTCCTTCTATCCTTGCTACAGTCTTCAAGCAAGCTGCACACTATAAATCTGGGGCACCTCAAAGTACCTTTATTAACAGAGCCAAATGTGATTCCTGGCAGCAAAGTCCAGATTGTGTTACTAAAATAAGATGACAGAAATTAAGTACTCTTTGGACATATTTTGCCAGTATATTGCCAGAATAGGTTCTATATGACTTTTATGATAAGAGCAATCCTCCAGCAACTACTCCACTGCGTCTTTATTCTTCAGGTAGTATAAATTGTAGTTGCTTTTTAGCACTCCTCCACCCAGGAACCCAGACACCATCACTCTTTTCTGAAAAGCTCACTTCCTAGCCCACCTTGCCAGACAAAATCTCCATCTCAAAACTGTACTGCTGCCTGGAAAAGGGTTCTTGGGTCCCTTAGGCCTGCAGGTTTGCAGTGCCTCTTGGATCTCACTGCAGGACACATTTACATGGGTGCTGATGCCTGGGAAGCAAAAGTGGGCTCTGCTAGAAACACATTAGGTAAAGGCACAGCAAGATCCTTACTGAGAAGTGAAGAAAACATACAATCCAGGCTGCTCTCCTCCAGAATAGGCAGATTCTTGATAAACCTGGCAATGATGCCACTCCACTGTTGTCACTCGTGTTGTCACTTGGCACTTGTATCTCCTAAAGCTCAGAAGAAGAACAGCTGCCAGTGCCCACTGAGAATGGATCTGAGGTATTAGCTCTGATAGCAGACAGGAGGAGTATATGGACTTCATTTACAGCAGGAATAGCTCTGTCCTAAGTCAGGTTAAACCTACACTTTGAAAGACACACAGTAAGAGCAAGGGGAGGCAGTTCAAATTACACTGGCACACATTTTTCTCACTCAGGAAGTCTGTAATCTACATTCCCCCTTCCTTGCAAGGTATGAGATGTACGCAGGTGGTTAGAGAATAAAAAATTTGAATTTTTAAGACTGACATATTCCAGGGGTGTGTCCTAAGGAAGCAGACTGAAGGAAAGGACTGAGAATTTCCACTGAGGAGCACACCAGGAGAGCACTGAAAGTGGTCCTGATGGTGCTGACTCTGGAAAGTATCACATGAGAGCCCAGTGGCCCTCAGTGTAATGCAGCTGTGTGCATCACCACTGCACTAGAGTGAGCAGGTTAAACTGACACTCTTTGCCTCACAGCTGTGGCAAGCAGAGGCCATGTGTGTGGCCAGGTCCCACAGTGCAGCTGACAGGCACACACTAACACAGCTCTGCAAGTGCCCACACCCAAATACATCTGCCAGTCAAGGAATTTTGATACGATACCCACGGGATGGCATTCACACATCTTGCAAACTAAAAGATTAGATTTTCCATGGACATAGAGCGCAGCAAAGATCCTACACAACAGGACTTTGGATGCTGGTAGGATGCTGTTCACAGTGTTTGTGCATTTATCATCCTTAGCCACTCATAATGACAGCATATCACAAAGGTCCTGAGCACAAAAATAACAGCCAAGCAGTCAAAGGCCATTATCCACTCTAGCTTTTAGTGTCAGATCTGGCTTTAGTCACATTGGCCAAAGCTAGTGACAGGCATAAAGAAATTGAACAGTTGGCCCCAGTTCATCTATATGGAATTAGCCTAAGCACTCTTTAGCTAGCAGAGATTGATCTGCATCCAGTGTTCTATATTGTACCAAAGGACATGGCTTCATGCTGGCAGCCTGAGCCTGTGTCACACAAACCACTGCTGCTAGTTTGAAACCAACCTTCTGCATATTGACTACTGTGCCAATAATGTTTGCTTCTTACGTTATCTTATTGGAACAGCTTCGCAGAAACAGAAGTCGTTTAATAACTCCTTATCCAAGCTTCAAGCTGGGTTTTATCTTTCCACTCTTCTTGCAAAGGATATTGTTTGGGAAAAATAATCTGATTGACCGTGGACTTCATTCTGTTTGTTTCTATGCCCATGAAAGCACTTACACTTAATTTCTTTTCCTATATGTAGTCAGACAGGTTTAACCATTTTCTAACTTGGCCAGTGATATGTTTGCACATGGATATGCATCCTATCTCATGGTTAAATGTCAGTTTCATTGTTTTTAATGCAATGTATGACTTTTGTGGCATCTTCACACACTAAGTGCTATACATGTTGGATATGCTAGGTATATATTTTGGATCTCATAAGTGCAAGTGACTACAACAGTCTTTATAAGCTCAACACTCTTGAAGAACCAGTATTAGATACACATTACACTGTTGTAATGAAGGAGAAGTCCAAGATATTTTTTGGACTTTAAGAAATATATTTTTTCCTAGAAATGTGTATTTGACAGTTTGGTGATGCTCTTTCATCTGAAGGTAACTAAAGATTCACAATAAAAAATTAATAAAATCTATTAAACAGAGAAAGGGAGAGGGGCTGCAAGCCAGAAAAGAGAATGATGGCTTTCCATAAAATGTTTCGATTCTTGCTTTGATTTCCTTTAGCTTTGTGTTTTGCTGTTGCCTAAGGAAAACTCTGATGGAACAGATCACATCTAATGTCAGACAGAGTTAATCTAATCCTATTCTTTGGAATACTGTTAGTTTACCAAAACGATGCATCAAATCCCTAACTAGTTCAAAGGCTGTATGCGCAAGTTATTATTTCCCTAGAGATAGGACAATCCAAATAAAACATTGTTTCTGCTCCTTGGACCAGAAACAGAAAAGGCTAGTTTTGCAGTAACAGGCACTCCTAACATTAGGCCTATTTTGTCTGACAGAAATGACTTGAAAGATTATCAGCTTTATGCCTCTATTGAGGACTGTAAAAAGATCACAGAACATCACCCAGACACCAATGAAGGAAATTATTTTTTTAATATACAAGTGAATTTCCTGTATCTCTAAGTTTTCTGAGTTCCACTAAGAGGAAATGTGATTTCTTTTCAGTGTTGCTGTAGAAAATTCCATTCATGAGAATTGGATTGACAGTCTCTGTATCTCACACTATCCAAAAAGAATCTCCCATACACATATTAGCTCATTTAGTGTTATGAATGGTAACTGCTTACAGCAGCACAAACAGCTCTGGGGACCATTTGATGTAAATTCTGCAATCGCCTAATTCCGTGCAGCTCCAATGACTTCAGAGCAAATATCTTAGATTTAAATAAGCACAAATAAGCAAAATTAGAGCTTGGAACCACACTTAGCAAAGTTTTCTCACAGTCAGTCCTACTAGCAAAAATAATTATTTGGTGTTTCCATTTAAACATATTTGATAAGCCTTAAAAAACCCCTTCTTTCCTACAACACACACACACACACAGAGATGCTGTCACAATGTTACATCCCACTTAAAGTGTCTTCTTTGAGAAGGAAAAAAAGATGCAATTCCATATTAAAATTGTAGCACAGAGTGTAATTTTTGGCATAAACAGAACTACCTCAGATGGGCTTAATTTAAGCTGTATCTCTCGGCAGACAGCTGCATTCAGAGCAGACCTTGCAGATTTATCATACTTTCACCATGTCATGTATTTATAATCCCACTGGAAAGTAAAACTAAAGAAAAAGAAAAAAAAAGTGCTGAGTCCAGTTACACCTTTGAAATGAGAGCAGGTACAAACATGCTCTGCTTAGAGCTGAGCCAAGAACAGCTCATTCAAATACATGCACAAAACACATTCACTCCTATTCCAGCCTCCCAGTGAACTTTCACCAGCATCCCTATCAGCCACCAGAACAGCCCAGAAAATCACTTAACAGTACTTGTCAATAGGATTTTACCCCTCTCTATTTTCAGGTGCAAAATTCCTAATCTGAGGAATTTGGGCAGTTGTGTGTCTTTGAGAATCCAAATCTAAACTTCAAGTAATTCAACCTGAATCATTAAACACATACTTGAAAAAGCCTACCCTGCTGGGAACCCATCCTTACCCAAATCCCTATGCCATATTTGGATTATTCACTTTGCTCTCTGCAATCCACATCCCACAATTCCCTGCAGCAAATAACTAAAATGCTTACACTTCCAAAAAGCTGGCACTTCTCACTGCCTGTGGAAATTCATACCTGAAGTGCTCCTTACTGGACAGGAGGAAAACTGGTGAGAAATGTCTGTCACTTCACTGAGTGTGAGGTCTTTCCTCTGAGGAGGAAATGTTTTGCCCATTACTATTTTTTACCCTCTCAAGTGTTCCCAAGCACTGGCACAGGCTGCCCAGGGTGGTGGTGGAGTCACCATCCCTGCAAGAACTTAGAAAACTTAGAACATGTGTAGATTTGGTGGTAACAGTGGACTTAGCTGTTAGGTTTATGGTTGGACTTGGTGATCATAAGGGTCTTTTCCAAACTAAATGACTCTTAAGATTGTTTGATAGAATCTTAGATTGATTCTTAGATGCATGGTTGCATCTAAAGAACTTATAAAATAGGAGAGAAGAGAAGAATTATTAGACTTACTATAGCTCATCAAGGCAGCATCTTGGACACTGAGCACTCTGTATCAGCTACTATTGATGGAATTTAAATCTTTTATTCCTTCTAGATTAAATAAAATCAATTTGAAAGCTTCATGGATTAGTCTAACATACAAGATCTACCACAGGGAGAAGACAGAGAGTATTTCTCTACAAAGTCAGGAATGCTGATTTCAGAGAATACTCTAAATCAGGCAAACCATCACTGGTCACCAGAAAATGTCTGTAACAGTTTTATGGTGTAAATGTCACTATTCTTCGATACATTTGGATCTAAAATTTTAAAAGGTAGTAAACACATCATACATAGGTTACATATTTTGCATCAGTCCATTATCTAGCATGTATGTTTCTTTTCCTGTGATTGTTTTCAGGTTCCACACCTTTGTCTGCCGAAGCCAAACAAAAGGAGATGAGATATGTCATCTAACAGATTTCACAAACAAAAGCACTCAAGTTATGAGCTCAGGCCTCAGGAAACAAGTTCAGACACCATTAAGTTCAACTGGCAATTTTCTTGCCTGAAAGAGACTTGTTAGTGGAGGAGGAAGACTCAAACCAGTTAGTGATGAAGAATGTGGGCATCACCTTTCACAACACTCACATGCATAAGATTAGCTGACTCCAGCCCATCCTCTTACTCCTTCCTTGAAGTAGGATCAAAGTGCCCCAACATGTTTCAGCAGGAGTCCTAAAAATATACTGATCTGACAAATAGCAATTCAGATGCTTTGTTTGTTTGCTGGTTGCTGTTTGGGGGTTCTCCCCCCAGGTTTCAAGGAGATTCTTGTAAGATGGCTATTCCCTCATGTACAAGTACATGATCCAGCCTCACTACGTGTATTCCTGAGACTCAAGATGACCAGACAAGTCTTTACCACCTAACTAGGAGATTCCCTAGACACGTAGGCTTTGCTCAGAGACACAGCAGGCTGCTGCCTTTCAGCAAGCCCTTGTTGTTTTCAGAGCCTGAAGGAGCTCTGCTTTGGGCCCCATTTAAGGGAAATCACAGAACCAGAAGAAACCTCATAGAGAAGTCTCTCTCCCAGCTCTGAGACTGAATCATCAGCATCTCCATGATTCTCCATGCAGTGATGGTGCAGTTTTTCCCCCTAAAGGCTGCAGAAAGGATAACTACCTCAAATATTAAACGAGGCCTTGCCTGCATCCGGCCCAAACATCACTTGCTGCAACTCAAGTTCCATGCACAGATAACACAGGGCATCATTCATTCCTTTCTGTTTTGTGGTTATCTTGTCTATATTTGATGTCTTTTTTATCTTTCTTCTGACTGCTCTTTCCTAGACTAGGGACTGACATTTTTTTCTGTCTTGTAGATCTTAACTGTTAGCTGGAGATACCAGCAGGAGGACAGCACTGCATTTCACTGATTGCCATAGTGACAACTTATTTGTATGCCTGAAGATCTTTATTGTTTAAAAATCTAGGATTTCAAAAGTCATTATGACATATAGCAATAGACATTTTGTCTCTTCACTGGTAAATGAAATAATTTCATTTACCACTGAATTATATTATTTTGCTCTGCCATGAAAAAAAATGATTTGTAAGTGCACAGAACTTCTATTGAATTCTGCAGCTCATCTGACTACAGCAAACTACTGGGTACCATAAGTTTTTTCTATAATACATAAGAATATGCTATTCCTCTAGTCAGCTACACTTGCACCTGCTGACAACAGCCATAGTCAAGATAATTTGACTAGCAGCAAAATGAAGAAATAGAAGATTATTTCCCCTCCCTTTTCACAAACGCATTATTCAATTTTTCCAGTATCTGGTGCTTATCAGGTTTTTTTATTAGATAGTTTACCTATATGTTTTCTCCATACCAACAACTGATAAACGACCACAATCAAAATGGAAAACCACATCTGTTCAGGAAGTGTGCACAGACAAGAAAATTACTTCAATCATTATCTCTGTGTCTCCACAAGCCAGAAAGTAATTTCTGACTTTTCAATAGGAAAAATGAGGATATATCTCTTTTGCAAAGTACTTACCACCTGTAATGTTTAGACTTTGGTATCCTTTAGTAAAAAGTTACATGTGGAATACTTCAGGAGTCCATAGTTAAAAATCACCACTACAATGTAGCCTGCATGGACAATTAATAACGAAATAAATCAGGATGAATTACACACTGACAGTATAAAGCAATGCTGGAACAAAGCAAGTGGAAAAAAAAAACCCACAAAGCTCTTTGTTTAGCAGATGAATCAGTTTCATCATCCTTGGTAACAAGATCAAGCACTGTAATTAACTGTTAGAAAGCTAGTAGTGTAATTCATCCAAGTTAACTGAAACCAGGGTGTGATGTCTGAGTGTGTTTTTGTGGAAGGCTGTTGGCTTTCCAACCCCTCTTCACAAGAACAGAAAACAGGATAAATATTCTTTTTAGTGAGTTGATTTTATCACGCTGTAACTAAAAGTCTTCAGAAACAAAGAGCAAAAGGAAGAGAAAACCACCATGCTCAAGTATTATCTTAACAAAGAGAAAAAAAAAAAATGAGGCTTCATATAACTCAGTGGTTTCTGTAATTAACTAAAGTGTTCAAGAGCAAGTGGTCTCAAGTTGGAAACCTGATCTGTCAAAACTCCGTCTCTAAATGATTCCCACTAAGGTAAGAACATTCATAAGAAGAGATATTGCACTTACCTTTATGCTTCTCTCCACAGAAAGTAAAGGACAGAGGATGAAACAGTTCCAAATATAATTTTATATACTGTCATCTAGTATTCCCTTTTATATTTGTCTCTTTCTATTTCCACTCTGAGTAAGAGTCAGTACATTTCAACAAAAATATATTAAAATTTCAGCATAGCCAGAGTTTAACTACTTTCAAAATACCTGAGCTGGTCAGAGCTAACTCTTTCATCATATGAAGCAGAGATGTGGCTGCTCTGTCGCTTGTGAACAGGCTCCAGCATCTCAAACCCACTACAGGCATAAGTGACCCGGACTTCTCTACAGAGCGTTGGATCCAAGCTACACTGAAGTCTTCAGTTTTTTTCCAAAAAAACAAACGAAAAGAACTCTTTAAAACACCACTGCATTCAGAGACATTGATGTTTAACCATGCACTACTACAGACTCTGTAATCTTCCATTCTGTGGTCTTCAGGGCTGTAGATAAATTCCACTGTCAGAATAACCTTGGCAAAACCCTTCCTTCACACCATCCCCAACCTTTGAATTCTTCCAGTGTCACTTTTCTACCCAGCACTCTGCTCTGGCTTCTAAGATCTCCAAAATCTCTTGGCTTCTCTATTAGTTCACTAAGTTGACTTACTACCTATACTCAGCAACAACATAAACCCTTTACAGCGACACTACAGGCCACTAATCTGTTTAGCAGACACTTTTAATCATTTGGGATTAGACAGAATATAACTAACAAAGCAGGCATTATTCAAGAAAGGAAGGAAAGAGAACAGACTCGGGGTTTGACTTGAGCCTGGTGAAGTTTGACCCAAAATATTTTTAGGAACTGCCTGAAGCTATTTCAGAACCATCAGTGATTATCATTGAGAACTTGTGGGAAAGGATGAGGCTTTTGACAAAGGGTGAATGCAGTTCTTATCTGTAAAAATAGAGAGATAGGAGGACCCTAGAAATGACAGAGCACTAGAGCACTTAGCTTAACACTTAATTTCTTGGAAAGACATCAGAACAAACCATTCAGCTTCTATGTAAGCACCTCATAGATAAGGACATATCAACAGGGATTTGTCAGCAGCAAATCACTTCAGTCCAAGTTAATTTTCTTTAAGGTAGACAGCAAGGCCAAAATGCAGTGGAGATATGAGCCACTGTTGGATTATTGCCTTGTTAAGGCTTTCATGCTCCATCACATAACAGTCTCACAGGCAAGCTACGTCAACATCTTAAGACAGGTACAAAATATGGAAAAAATATTCAGAATTATGAGTTATCAACAAGAAATTGTCCAAATGGAAAATATACCAACCTGTGTTATGCAGAACACTGTTCTTGAGCCTCAGCTAGTCAATATATGTATCTGTAATCTGAAAACAGGTAGGGATTTACTACAGCTGCAAACATTGTCAAACTGGAGGGAGCTGTGAGTACTCTGGAAGACGACAACTGAAAGGAATTGGGACAGCAATGAGTAACTGGGTCTCTGGACCTGTTTTCTATGATTGTATTTTCCTTCATATCTAACCTTATGCAAAACACAAGCTTTAATCCCCTAATTTGACATGTGCTAAGGCTTCCCCTTACCCATTTTGTGCTTTCATTCAATACTTTTTTGGCCAAATCCAGACAATTTTGTGTCTCCTCTCAGGCTGTCACAACTCGATGCTTGACTGCAAGTTCCTGTTGAGCAGAGCTGCTTTTCACTGTATTTGCACATCCCAAGACTTTGCTATGGTTTCTAGCAGCTTACACATTACAAACCAGTTGAAAGAAAAGAAAAATCCAACATAAACTAGACAGACCTCTTTTTTGCCAAAAGTGATAATTGTTGTTTCAGCATTGAAGTATTCTAAATGTTTTGCACAGGACATCACACTGGACAGGAAGCGAATTTGAATTTCCATGCACTTTTAATTTGCTTTTTTTTCATATAATATCTAAGGAAGCGGTATTTGCCTCTGGTATGTACTAATAGTGCAGAGGGCTGATGTAGAAAACAAAGTGAAGTCTATATAAAATTAAATCATTCCAAACAAGGACACAAAGCCTGAGGGATGGAATTGCCAGCCCTAAATGGCACAGCAGCCAGCTTCTGCAGTGTCTGGTCTTGCAAACATTGAACACACATGCTCAGCTTGACTATGAATAACCCTATGGAGTTAAATGGAATTACTTACAGTAGTGAAGTCCATGCACAAGCACTCACAGATTTGGGATTTAGCACAGGCCATTAGAAAAACAAAAGGAAGAAACCGGCCGTGTGCCGTGTGCTGCAGGGAGGTTTCAGACCAGCAGATCTGCTCAGACCCTGGTCCAGAAAGGCTGGAACTTTCTGTAAATACCTACTGTGGAGTGTTCCAAGCAAGCAGATGGGGTGGAGCTCCCATGTACCAGAGGCACTGTGGTACCTACCCAAACATCTCCACAGTGCCCGTGGTGCTTCTGGCTCTAAGGTGGCAATAAAAGGCACTCTCAAACTGGGCACCTGTGGCCTTTTCACTCCGTTCAGAGAAACCAAATCACATACTGTATGTTCATTCACAGTGAAATACAAGCCAAGAATAAAACCACACAGGCTTTTACACACTGCCCTCAGCCCACCACACTGCTATTTTCCAAACTCCCAGGCAAATGAATACACATGTCCACAGCCTTTGAAGGGCCAGCCTCCATACTGGAGTGCATCCCCTCTTTACTATCTCTGTCTCATCATTTAGATCTGACTTTGGCTTCCTTAATAGTTTTAAATGGTTTTATTTTTTTAATTTAGGGAGTAAATCAATTCACTAGGTCCTGAAAGGTACTTAAGTCACAACACAAAAATAAATTATCTGTGGAGCATTTAAAATAGGCCTGTACTCCCTATTCTGTAATGCTTTATGATTTAGTCACTGGAATGGAGAAGGGATGATGCCACAGCCAAAGCATAGGATTGACACTTAAGAGACAGGGGCTTTACCAACAACTGTTAGACATATCCTCTGTGATTATAAGCACATTATCCAAATTCTTTGGATGAGTTTCCATCAGCGATCCATCATATACAACCAGAATCTCCGGGCTGGATACTTAGGTACCTTACACTCTTCATTCTGGAAATCTAGAAGGTTTCCATTTCAATACTTCATATGCTGCTTACCGCATAACTGATGTTTTCAAAGGAAGTGAGAGTGAGGTGGGGGACATCAGTTCAGAAATCAGAGCATTCAAGTTGTAAACTGGGGTTGGATTTCAAATCCTAAGGCTTAATTTATTAATGAAAACATCTGAACAGGAAAGTGTTCTGGACACAATGTGTTATTTCTTACATTTTTCTCTCTCAAGTTTGCTTGCTCCAAAAACCACGCTCACATACCAGTCCCTGTAAGGTCAACCTGACGGTGTTGTAGTTATGGCAGCATTAGAACTGAAATAGCCCCACCAGGAAAGTGCTTTACAGCAGACTACCTTTGACTTCAGCATGGGAAAATAATACCAACAACCCTTTTAGGCTGACACTTCTGCCTGGTGTAACAGGAAGTGGTGTGCACAGCGCTCACAGAATTCACCTATCTGAAGCAGAGCACAAAGCAGGAGCCAAAGAGCTTTTACCCAGGTTCACTGCCCACCCTGCTCTGCAAGGCAGCAGGACACAAGAGCAGGGCTGAGATGGTGGCAGCAGGGCCCCATCTCCTCCTTTGAAAGGCACCGATGCAGAAGTGACCGCAAGGCAGTGGTGCAGCAGAGGAGGAACCACGACCTTGTGCTTGCAGTGACAGTGAGTCCCTCCCGGCACAGCCAGATGCTGCTCACACTCCAGTGGCAGAAGTTCAGTGTTGCATCTAGAGCTCGTTTTGCTGAGGTGGGCTAGAATAAGCTGTACAAGCTGAAACACAGCTTTGCTGTCCTAAACTGTGGCCACAACAGGGAACTGGTCTGAACTTTAATGGCACAGAGAACTGAGTAGCACCTCCTCCAGAGAGACAGAAACTGTGTGCAGAGGTTGTTGTTAGGCTATCTGATTCTCATTTCCTTCTGCTTTCTCCACTTGAACAAAATCAGAGGTGTTAGTCAGCAGACATGGTGAATTAGTCTCAACAGTGATTTTGTCAGTAATAACTCCTGATGCCTTCAAATTTAATTTTCCTTTTTTTTTTACTCAGATAAAAATATTAGAAAGTCGTCACTGTTTGTATTTTACTTCAAAGTTGTCTGAAAATGTATTTTTGAGAGGGGATTATCAGTAAATACTCATTCATCAGGATTATTCTGAACTAAAAAATGGGTTTAAATTTGATCACTCTCCTTTCATAATAAAAAAAAAATTATAAAAAAGTCCTTGTGGGAACAGACATGTACACATCCTTACAGTATTCTGTCAGTGCTCTGTTTCATAAGATTATACTGTCATATGACAACAGGCCCATTTGTATCACAGGCTTCCTTTGAACAGAGAATGTGTTTCTGTGTTTCAGCAGTTTGGATTTCTGTCTCATGGGTGGGCGTTTGCCAGAGAAAAGATACAGATGGGCCTGTTAAGGCAAGTGGACAGACAGAAGTCATGGAATACAGCTTCAGGGTTCTGACAGGTGTGAAACACCCCTGAGCTAACTCTGAACGGGACACCAAGTGCAAAATAGCAGGGACTGCAAAGCCAAGAAAGCTCAGGGTAACACACAGGAACCCCAGAATGCTTGCTTTAGGCTGTCCAAATTCTGGAGCTGTTGAGAAGTCTGTGCTCTCAGGACAGAGCAGAGCTGCCACATAAGCAAGAATCAGAGTTAACCTTGCAATAAAGAGATGTCATCCTGGTATTTAATATTTGTGTAGAATACCTATGTTTTGTTCACTGCCATGTCACCTGCTAGTTCTATGGTTTCAGCCACAATAGTTTCATACAGCTGAAATGTTTTTCCTGGCCACAAAAGTTTTGCCTTGCCCAGATAGAAATCCTCTCAAATGTTTATCTTGGTCTCTTAGAATCCTGGCCCAAGAAGCAGAAATAAAAAAGTACAGCTAATGGAGCAAACGAGTGGAGAGGACTGAAAAGGGAAACTGGAAAACAAAGATCTAAAGAGCAGAACAGTGAGCTACCTTCAAAGATATCAGAAGAATAGTTCCAGCTGCGGAACTAAAAAGGTGTAGTATGTGACTGTTTCCTTTTGTATATATTAACAGAGGAGCGCCAGAGCAATTCAACAAAAGGCATTATTGCTTCTTGTGTGTAATGACAGCACGTCTGAAACTACCAGTGAAGAGTTTTAACTGTGCTAGGCCCAGTTCTTACCTGAAGAATTGTCCTTATCCATCCCCTTGAGTTCCCTTTGCTAGCACTCAGCAGACTGGCATTTTAGCACCTCTCACATTCCTTTGACAGCATATTCATGACTCCACAATGTGTGTGGAGAGAAAAGTCAAGCTCATTGTTTTTAAATGCACTAAAACAAAAGCCAGAAAAGTCAACCGTAGGGTATTTACATGCTTATTACAAAAAGCAAGGATTGGGAATTGGACAGCTAAGATCTATTTAGTCACTGTCTTAGCCAGCATGATTTCTTTGAAATTTGGACAGATGCATGACAGAGTTATTGCAGCTCAACAAACAGCTGGCAGTTACTTTAAATGCAGCAAAGCATCCACTCTGTGTCAAGAGATCCCAGATGACAGAGGAATCCAGACCGATGGGGCCCACAGGCTTCCAGCTGTGGCACAAGATCAGGAAAACTGATCATTGTGCCTGACTGTAAGGACTAAAGACATTTAATAGTCTGCTCAGACTTCATGTAGATACTTCAGTCTGTAATTCTACTGCCACAGAGGAACTGAGCACCAGCCTTGCCAGAGCTAGGCTTCCACATCTTCCTCGTTTCCCAGATTTTGGTTAGACAGGATCTTGGCTCCCTTGTTAGAGTAGATTTTAAAGAAAGGTGAATTGGGTAAGGTGATATAAGTAGGTAAAATGTTGGCTGATTTAAAAAAAAAAAACAAAAAAGGTAAAGTAGACATTTCTGTTACCTCACCGCAAAAGAGCCAAGAAAATACTGGAGCAAACAGCGAGATGATAAATTCAGAGCTGATAAGAAAGTTGTTATACATATATATGTAGTATAAGAATTTCAGCCAAACCCTACAGTCAGACAGTGTCACTGAAGCTACAAGTTAGGCAAGACGCTCGCATGGTTTACACATTTATAAAACAGAGTTATGGTAACCATTTTTTCAAAGGCTAATTAATTTCACTAATTACAACAATTACATGCTCCCAGGCTCAGTATTTAGAGATTGCATTGCAGCAAGGAAGAGGCTCCTTTGAGGACCAGAACCTCACACATGCTAACTAAAAGCATGCTGTGCCTTGCCCTAGAGCATCCTATACTGACCACTGCTGGAGACAAACTCTGCAGCAGCATCACTGGGGCAGGGCTGGGCTGAAATGAGAGCCATGGACAGGGTGAGGGAAATCCCTTAGGGAAGCTGGGCAAGGCCATTAGTGCCCTCAATGCCATAGCAACTTATAAAAAAAAAAAATTAATTACTCCCAGTTGCTAAATAGTTTTTCTCTGATCAACTCAAATGCGGCTTCCCAAGTTACACTGAAAAAATAAATATTCATCAACTTTCATGAATAATATCTCTGTCTTTCAAAGGGTGGAGGCATTGGAGTGGGAAAAGCAGTCCCAAATTCTACTCTTGGCCCTGCTAATAACCTGCAGAGAGGAGGTCACTTGCCCTCAGTTTTACCATTTTAGAATACGCGACAATGAAACAGTCCACAGCTACAAGCAATAAGCTTCACACATGGCCACAAGAAATGGGATCATTTGCATCAAGCCATTTTGGAAACTTTGGAAACTTTCAGAATTGAGGTTGAGATACTTGTTTTGTTTGCTAATATATGCTGTATCTTGGGGTTATTTTCTAGCTAATTCATACCCACACTCTGTTAGTTGCCAAGACTCCAAACAATACAATTCTGGGAAAGAGAGAACTATCTCCTCAATGCATTTAATGTAGTTTAAGACTTTGTAGAACAGTTTATCTGTATCTAGATGACATTGTTAAGGCCAAATGACAAGCCTATCTAGAACTGGATCTGTGCAAGCAGTATCCCTAACAGAGAAAGATCAAAGGTGAAAGTATGGTCAAAGTACTCAAAGTACAGGGTAGATTGTTTTGGTTTGTTTTTATTCAGGTAACTCCACAATTCAGCACAATTATGTCCTTCCACATACCGAGTGCTGTTATCTCAGGAGTCAAGCAGTAATCCAAGAAAATCTCTGCTCTGCTGATTTCAGAGTTGTTGCTTTTTCAGATACATTATTTAAAGACTATCATAAGTTTTACATTGGCCATAAGAACAGAAGTTGTCATTGTTCCAAGAATCTTATAAACACACCTAGCCATCAAAAACAACCAAAGCAGAAAAAAGAATCTTGAAGCACTGCTTACATCTGTAGCTCATGAGATAATTATAGCTTTACTGAATAAACAACCTAAAACTGCAAAATAATTTTACAAGTGAAATCAGATAAAAAGACGAAGTGCCATCAGATAAAAAGACATCAGTGTTCCTCACAGAAATATGGCATATAAGGAAAAATATTTAGATTTTAAAAATGGAAAGGATATAGTCCAGTTTCACTGGTGTTAGAAGTGTCATTCCATTGACTCCACAGGGATGTGGCCAAAGACAGCAGTTAGCAAGAAGGCCCGAAAAATGTAAGCACTGGATAAAGGAAGGATATGAAGGATAAGAGCAGATTTGGCTTGAATTATAATGAAGTAGGATAAGGTTGGACTTTCACAAATAAAGAATGGAACTGATTTCAGAGAGGGTCTCTTATATTTCACAGCCATTTTGGGGGATTTGCAACAGTATTGACTATTAACCTCTTAGAAATGTGTAAACTCCAATTGTCCCAAGTACCTTCACTACTTATTGGCCTGGAATTTTATCATAAATACTAGAAGCAATAATCCCTATTGAAACTGTGTTATCAGGATATCAAGAGGTTGGCTTGCATCTGTATTTGGTCACTGTCTGCCAGGGAGGTAGTCAGAAACTAATTAAAGCTGTCTGGCTGTGCTGACATTTTACTCAGTGTTCACCAAGTCCTTAATTTCTGTAAGTCTACATTAAAATTTGAGCTGCTGAGAGTGAAGGGAGGAAATAAAGTTCAGTCCCTGTAGTCTCTTCTGCATCAGGTTGAAATTTTTATTTAAAATCAAGTCTGATCAGTTCCCTAACATGGATAAAAGTCCTGTATAAGAGGCCATGTCAGTCTCCATTCCAATGGCCAGAAGCCATCGTTTCCACAAGAAACAAAAGCCACTAAAAGCTTTAAATCCTATCCCATTGTAGGAACACAATTGAATTCTCCTGCCAACATGAGGACAGAGTATACATAGTCACTGCATAGGACTGACAGTCTGTGTGGGAATTACTGAAGTCTAGCTGCAAGATTCCCATATACAGACATTTCCTGCCACTAGAACATTACAGTACTAAGTCAGCATCCAAAGTAATCTAAAGAACAAAAGGAAAGTCTCTAAAAGACGGAGAAGGAAAAAAAAATTATACACAAAGATCACTTCACATATTTAATACAGGCATTTAAAGTGGAGGATATCAAGGTCATACTGTGCAGCCTTTTTTCAGGCACATCAACAGGAGTGTGTTTTTAAAGTAAAGCCTGAGGCAGTATCTGACCTTTTTCAATTTTATTTTCTTTTTCCTTTGGATAAGATGGTTGTGAGATGCTGCCCAAGAACAGAACTAGAGGGCATACCAAACTCAGACACACACTTGAAACTGAGCATTATCTGTTTCAAAGTATGGTCTCAAAGGAACTCTATGAGTATCAGTAAAAGAGATGAAAGATTCTTGAGTCCATAAAGATTCTTGAGTCCATATTCTGACAGTATAAAAATAATCTATTCTTG
Organism: Melozone crissalis; assembly: GCF_028551555.1. Lineage (NCBI taxonomy): Eukaryota > Metazoa > Chordata > Aves > Passeriformes > Passerellidae > Melozone > Melozone crissalis. The sequence goes on from NW_026535794.1 coordinate 40,405,099, forward strand.
CTATGAACAAAGCACAGAGAGTTTAATTAATCAGCCATTACATCAGTCATGTTTTAAGTGAATACAGCAATCCTCATATAGGTTTGATAGGCTTCCAAACTGTTAAATTAATTTTGTGGTGACAAGTGAACTAATGCAGATAATGCTCTGAAGCAACTCTGTCCACCTACCTCCTAAGAAATCTTGTTTAGTATAGAGAAGAGATGTGTAGGCTGTGACTGTATCAGCTCCAAAATCCAGCTCATCCTTGTGACCTTGAATCCTGTTGCTCAACACATGGAGGAAAACAAGATTTCCCCAGAATTGTCATGATGCATCTCCTTTTAAACAAACAGTTTAGGCTAAATACTTTTGTGTCTCTATATACACAGACATCTGAGAAGTAAGCAGCCATCATCCATGTCAACTCCCCTTCTATGTTGCTTCAGATCAATCCCACCATAAAGACATGAACTATTGAGTCTGCAGTGATTTCCACTGTTCTTTCCCTTTCCTCTTCCCATGTCTCATGACCTACAACTACATTGCATATAACAATAATTTAAAAAAAAAAACAAAACCAACCAACCAAACAAAAACGTACTAAACTACACTAAAGCATTTGTTTTTTTATGTACACAGGTGGTACACCTGTGCAGGGAAGCAGACTGTCCCAAACCTAGCTCTGACACTATTACACAGCATTAATATAACACTTCCATAGACATCCTGTATCTCACTGCTACTATTATTCATCATTACTTTGTAGTATTAATTACAGTGTTATCAGAACAGCTCTTAAAAGTGATGTAACAGGTACCTGAAAATATTTGTGTGCCATTGCAAATGGTGTGCATTAATACCTATTTTGCCTGAGCACTTATGTGCTTGAATAAATGAATAAACTCTTGCTTTCTTACAATGTGCTCTTAGAACAACTTGATTTTTACTGAATTTTCTGTTTTCAGCTTCAGAAGGAAACAGCTTTGAAAAAAGCTGCCCAAAAAAACCAATCACATCATGCAAGGAAATAGGAACCCCTTTATCTGTGAGTGCTGGGCTGGGCTTGGTGCCCTCCTCTGAGGGACACGGCTGTCTGCTGCAGAGGGTGTGATTTACACGCGTGTAGCATCTCCCTCTACTGGCTAAAACCCGAGCAATACTTCAATTTCCAAGCAGAAAGGTTTTATGTGCAATGAGAATCCCCACATCAGGTCACCTCCTGTCCTCTAGTTTTCACACACTTTTAATCTCTCTCTGTAACCCTAAAGCAGACAAGGTTTGTGTGATGGTTCAGGTGATGATGAACCATCACAGCACAGTTCAGTGAAACCCTAAATCCTTGATGCTAAATGCCTTAGTGAGATGCCAAAGACCTCAGTGAAATGCTCTGAAGACAAGCAGACTTGAGCAAGGTCAGTAGGGCCTTTCTTGGGAGCTCAGGACTAGAGAGGACTTTTCAACTACAGTTGCTCTGCAGAAGCTTTCATTTTGGACTCTGAACAATGTCTGATTTAGCAATACTGATTATTAAATCATTTTGAAAACTCTGATCTTAATGGTGAACTCAAGTCTCTTAAGTAAAAACCAGAGCCCATTAAATATGGATGCTTTACCAAACCTCAGTTCCTCACTCTTTGATGACCTCTGAAGCCATAACTCAGTGTTACTGTGTGCCCCACACCAACAGCATTTTTGTGTCTGTGTTCTCTTTAAATGCTCAACAGCTCACAGAGCTGATGAAAAATTATCTTGATACATTCTGAGAACAAGAAAGGCTCACCCATGAACACACTCCAGATGGAAAGGCATGGCAAGAGATTCCCTGTGAGGAGAATTTCACCACACAGCACCTACACACACACATTCCATTTCCAGCAGTGCATTACATGCTTCCTCCCACTCTGGAGAACTAATAGTTAACAGAGCCTTTGGGCTACAACTAGTAGTCTATAGCCAGGATTTGTAAGGCGCAATTAATTCCTATATACTCCAACACCAAATGGCATTAAGCTGAGATAAACACATCCTAAAGTTACCCTTCTTTTTTTTAAGTTGCTATCAGAGTTGCCCATGTAGATCTCCTGTAGTCAAGAAAAACTGAAAATATGATCCATCCATTAAAAATGGAGAATTCACTTAATACCAACCCTTCTAAAATGTGGCCTACACTATAGAGTCTTGATGTATAGGCTACAGACACTAATATTGTTCCTGCTACAAGATTGTAAAGTTCAAAAAGTAATTAAAAAACTATTTCTATTATAATTCACACAATTATAAATAAGGTAAATAAAAGAAAAACTATGTTATTCATAGCAAGGAAGGATTATAGTCTTTTCTTTCTTCTCCATCTTTTAAAAGGCTTTTTAATTCACGATTTCTTCCCTTTTATTTCCCTTTTATTTCCCTTCTTCTTTTGTTTGATAAGCTTTTTTTAAATTTCCCTTCCCTGCATCCTGCATGCAGGGCAAAACCATTCATGCAGAATTCATCACAGGAAAACAAACATAATATCTCGCTCCCATATTCCCAAGAGGGAATTAACTGAAATTACCAGTTCTTGGGAAATCAGCGTAGAAAAAAAGCAGGAGAAATTACTATAGCCAAGTTGTCAGGGAAACTGTTAACACACTGGCAGCTCAGGAAAATGGGCTATTTGAAACACTTTCTACTAAGTACCCAAGTAAACTATGGGGTCGTTTGTGGGATTGGAGGCACACAAAGCCTGAAAGCATTATTGCCTTTGAAAGGCTCAGTAACTCCTGGCTATTGTGGGGGAGCCCCTGCAGAATGGACGCTTGCTACCTTTTCAGCACAGACACTGAGTTCTATGAATAGCACTTGGCTAATTCCCCCTTTGTGGAAGTCTTTAGGAAGCTTTTCATTGTATAGCTCATTCTATAGAACTCCTAAAGCCAAAAGATAAGGGTTTTCTAAGGAAATTGTCCAATTCTAAGTGGGCTTTTTAAAAATCATTTGTGCCCAGCCCTGTTACATTTCCTTTGCTACCCCAGGGGCAGCAATTATCCCAGCGAGCAGCAGCCAGACTTTTGTGACAGAGCTTCATTGCTTTTGGTCCTGGATCAGTTCATGAAAGGACAGCACTCTGCCAATTCCAGATTCGGTAAGCTGCACCTACGTCCCAGAGCAAACACAGTGCAACACAAGGCTGTGATGATCAGTGCAACACTGCCCTGAGCTCGGTGTTAGGGAAGGCTGCAGACTGTGACACACCTGAGCTTAGGGCACCTGCTGCTGGGGTGAGGGACTGGCTCCAAGAGCCCTCCCTCCACAGATGCACTCAAACCCAGATGGTGTCTTGTTCTGCTGTGCTGCAAACACATGCAACTACAACTATGGCTGGGAGAGCAGAAGATGAGAGCTGGAGCAGGGGGTTTTGTGGTGTAACTGCACCTGAAGCAGTATTTTTGTGAGGAGAGTGATGCAGGTAAAAAGAGAAAAAGCACCACGCCTATGCCAACCAAATTTTCAAAGTGACCGTGTTACAAACAACTGACCAGTCAGAGCAAGTACATCAACTCTGGGCCAGGGTACATGGTGGAAAGAGGAACAAGAAATCCTAGGCTTTAACCTGACCCAGGACTGCAGTGAAAATGTAACAAATAAAGAAATAAATGTGTTTTTTATCATATGAAGAGATGTCTTAATCAATTGATGGTTAAAGGTGTGGAGGTCTCGCATCCCCAACATCATATTCCAGAAGCTTGAACAGCCAGCAGCAGATTTCACATTATCATTGCATTCACATGGATCAGACAGAGAAACCTGTGATCAAAATTACTCGAGGCAGTCTGGGTTATTCCAAACATAATCCATGCAAGGGTGGAGGAGGGGGGGAACACCAAGAGATAAAAAACTTGCTGATGACAATAATAGGTTAACATCAGAGTAAAAACTGAGATTTTTGTGGGCCATCCCAAGGTTTTTCTCCCAACTTCCCCTCTTTCCGGAATACTGTCTATGCTATACCGTGCTTAACTATATCAAAAGCTACTTGATTACAAATGTTGAGACCTGCTAAAGACAAAATTTTGTGACCTGATTTTACCTTCTGTTTCACAGGCTGTGGAAAGTTTCCTGCACAGCTTACTCATAGAGCCTTAAAGTATTCCTCTTTCTCACATTACTTGATTTGTCTGCATGAACTGCAGACCTACCAGCCCTGGAAATCCATCTAACTTGTACCTACTTATCCTCCCTAAAAGTGTTTGGCATCTCTGGCTCCCTTTCACCTTAGAGCGTGAGGATGTGCACGCACATATCCAAGGTGTGTTAAGAGGTTAAAAGGGTGCTGGGAGCATCACGTAGATGATTGGAGGCTCAGCTTGGCACAAGAAAAAAGGCCAAGGCATGCCAGAATTTGCAGAGGCATATTCCTCAAGTTGCTTGAACTTTACTTGGCTTTCAGACTCCTAGCAAAGACCACAAGACTGAAGGTCACCATGTTCATACAGGGAACTGCGAAGCGTGTGAGTGCACACACCACTGATTCTGTGCACATCTGAGGCCCTGCCATCAGGGGCATTTTGCCACATGCATTCCTCCCTATACAGGGCTTTCCCTTCCCCTGGCAAGGAGCAGCCAGTACATTCAGATCATTCATTTCACTGCTATAAACTTCCAGAGCAGCCTAGCCTGCAGTTTTGCCTTTCTCTGCTCTGAGGAAAAACATTCATTGTAGTTCTCCAGGTTACCAAGCACATATTGGAAAACTACTGGGGCTGAAGAGGCATGGGAAAAAGAGTGAAATCCAAGTCTGCAGCCCCAAGGGCAAGAAGGGATTGCACAGCACTGTCTGGACAGCCTGCCCACAACATTTGGCTCTTCCCAGCAGTGCTCACACTCACCTTCTTTATAAATTAACCTGCTTAAGCCACCTATGCCAAACCTTGAAAGAAGAGCCAGAAGACACCTGCAGCAAAGTCCCACTTCTATGAAAATTGCCCTGCTGCAAACAATTGGGAAGGATACTTTTGCAGAGACTGGGACTCTGGTTCAACTCAGTTCACAACTCAGCAATCAATTTCCATTTCAAGACAGAGAAAGGCAACCTGTGCCTCAACAAGTAATGTATAACAGGGAAACAGTGCAGCCTTTCTCCCAAAGACACCTTTTACTGCTTTGCAGAGCTTGGCCCTGAGGTTACTGATACACAGTACAATCTAGAAGGACTTGGAAATATCTGAACTAGCTCTTGAGATTAACTTTAAGAGTGGAATACAGTCACATTAATAGTACCTTTGGTCAGTTAGCCCCCACAAAAAGGAGGATCTGTCCTATAGGATGCCACCTTTTTTCTCTTTACCACTAATCTCAAGATCCTTGAGAGGAGAAAGAAGTTGGCAAATGTTCCTGGCACAGGGTGACAAGGCACAATGCCGATGGTCCACAAATCTCTTGGTGAATAATCCCTCTCGCAAATATAACTCCCTTTCTCTCAGAGAAAACACAGCAACTCTGTTCTGGGACTTCTCTAGAGAAAGATAAAAGTATTGCCATGTGGAGTTGAGGAGAGGGTGAAGAAAAAGAGGACTGTGGCATCCTTGGAGAACAGAGGTTGTGCAAATAACACAAGTCATGGCTGAGAAGAGAAACATGGCAGGTGAGGTAAGAAAGGAGGAGTACAGCATTTCAAAAGGATCAGGATAACAGAGAAACATGTTAACATTGGTATATAATAACAGCTAACATGACATGTATTTGGCATTGCAAAACCCCTACACCATCACAAACAGCATCACAGGATAGCATCAGGCCATGAGCACACACTAACCTGTAGGCATGTCATTCCCATCAGCTTTAGTAGGAATCATGCATCTGACTAGGGTTTGGTAACATTTTACCTCCATGCATGCCCCAGGAGCCTGCACTGAATTAATTTACAGATTAATTGAGACAGTGTCTGCCCAGAGGATGCTAGGTGTTGGGAAAAAAGAGCATCACTACATCTGGGAGCTGTTAGCTCCAAACTCGTGCTGTGTCTTAAACACACAACAGCTTTCAAAGTTGCTTTTTTCTTCTCTGCAGGCCTAGTCCCTAATGGTATCACCAACTGCATGTTCTAGCTTGCATTTAGCAGCACCCTATTCACAAGAAGTAATTTTGCAAGAAATTGAGGTGGTTTCAGCATATTTCTAGGTATTAAAAACGGTTTAGCAAGTATCAAACTCTGAAGTAAAGTAGATAATAGGCATTAATCACCAAAGTAAATCCATTAGTCAGTTGCACAGCATTCATGGCTGTTCCTGTACCTACAGTATCGATGAAGTCAGGATGAAACATCAGCCTTCTCCAACTTGCTATAGCAAATCCATGTTACTTGAGCAAAATAAAAAATTCCAGCCCCGTGATCTCCTCCTTCACTTTTGCTAATTACTTTGGTAGAGATTTCAAAACCATTTTTATGCCACAATAAAAACTTAATGGCTCATCTAGCCTGCAGAGGCATAATTACTACAAATATATTTGCAATGCAGATAATGATTCTGAATAGCATGTTTCCACAGGCAAAAGCTAAAAGGAGAAAGCAGACTGATGACTGTCACCTGACCACCAGTCTTCTAAAACAATGCTCCCTCCAAGAAGATCAGCAGTGTTGCCTAAAAGCTAATGTGCCTAAAAGTATGTGTCTCAGGCATCACTTAATATTTGATCCTTTGTCATATTATTGGTCAAAGTTGTGTATTTTCAGAGGGTTGGGGGTTTTTTTTCTTATCTTGTAAATTTTGCTGTAAGCAAGAGCATTAGATAAAGGATCACTAAATAAATATATTTCACTCTGGAAAGTCAAATTTCAGTCAGCTGTTCACCACTATGGAAACAGCTGTTCAACACTTTTGCATATTTAATGCATAGCATATCTAGATTGATAGCTAGACATCTCCACAAAATGAGGTGTGGCTTTATATGTTTGCAATTAATTTACATATACAATTGGATTTATCAATACCATTCCATGCTACTGAAGGCAATCTCCTTAGCTTCCTAAAATGACAAAGAAGGGTCCATACATGGAAAGTAGATCCGTGTTCTTAAAATTCCCTATTTAAACTATCACCATTCATAAAATGAGGTAAAGTTGAGGAAGAAGGGAAGACCAAATTAAAACAAAAAATATTGGTTTTCCTTTTTTAAGTTATGGGAGGAAAAAAAAAACCTGCAAAATAGAACTAATCTTAGTGAAGAAAGTGTTCTGGAACTTTAAAGTTCTACTCATAATTAAAATGTAAAGGATGGAGGGATTCTGAGGAGCCCAGACAGCTATTTCTGCCAAGCCAGTTATGACTGCTTGCATTTCTCCTAGTCACAGTGTCCAGGAAGATTTTACCCTGAACAGAAGGCAGCAAACATCTGGAGAACAGCAGCCTGTCTCTGCTGCACAGTTACCAGCAGGACTGCATGTGTTCACCCCAGTGCATGCCAATTCAGAAGGCAAACGTTGCCTTTCCTGCTCCAAATGGTCAAAGGTAACAACATCAGAAAAGCGAACTCTCCTGTGATACCTTTGCCCTTGCTGGGCAGCTGGCAGTCTGAGGCACTTGCAGAGCTCCCTCCTCCTGTGAGGTGAAATCAGAGCTGAGGAGAGAGGGCACCGATTGTGTCCGAGCCCACCTCCTGACACTGCACACACAGAGGCCACCTGCTGCAACAGCCCTGTGCCAACCTCCTAGCTTGGAGCCATGGCCTCTCAGGATCTTTTTCTGGTCACTGTGACCCCAAGAGATGTCAAAAGTCTCTTTTCCCAGCCCGAGCGCTTGAAGAATGAGTCGGAGCTCTTCAGTTCTCGGTCTCAAGGTTGTTTATTGCATTTTATCTATAAAAAATTTTCTCCTGCCCTGCCGAGGTCCATCCAGCAGGACAGTTCCAGGCACACTGCCTGCCTCCAGGGTGCTGTTATGTCTTTATACTAAAAACTATGTGTACAATGTTTACAATTACTTTCCAATACCTACCACCTATGTTAGACAGTGAGCTTCTACTCTAAACCAATCTGAGTGCCAACATCACAGCAGAAGATGGAGGCCAAGAAGAAGAAGGAGAAAGGCTGGACATGCCTTTCATCCCTCCATCTTGCCTCCTGAACACCCATTCTAGAAACCGCAAATCTACTTTTCCACTCTGTGATAACTTCACTATTATTCTACTTAAACTGTTGTGGGTTGCTGATCTTCATGTAAGGTTGGTAATTTGTTCCACGGGTCATAATCAAAACCACAGGCATTGTGGGCTCCATGCCAGGGCTTCTGAGCCCTCTGGCAGGGGTCTTGGCTATCCTGGGTAGCCAGAGGGATGTTCTGGGTTCCCACAATGGCCTTGGGGGCACAGGAGTTGGGGAGCAGCCTTTGCATTGCTTCCACGTGGCCCCTGTCTGCTCCCAGCTGATCCTGCACCACCCCTCAGCAGCGCTGGCCAACTGCACCCAGGGCTGCACTGGGAACCACACCAGGGCCTGACCCAAGTTACCCATAACCATCTGCTGCCAGCTTATCCTCCAGACAGATCAGTCTTCTGATCCTACCCACAACTCCATCCCACATACTGCTGTAGCAGCACCACTTCTAGGGGCACGTGGGGAGGGTAGAAAAAAGAACAAACACATGAAAATGCCTGAAAACAGGAGGTACATATGGCATCCCCATAGCCAAAATAAATAACTTAGTAAGTAATTAGTTTAAAGCCCGTTCTCGAAGACTTAACGTGTCTGAATTGCTGAATTCTGAGCCTTACTCCTTTCTCCTTCATCAATCCCTCTTTCCAAGAAATCCATGAGTCTAAGCTTACTAAGCATATTTGGAAAACTGTTCTCTCACTTACAGTGAGGGTTAAGTAACCACCCTCACATCATCTCTCTCTCAAGCACACAAAGCCATCCCCAGTACCATGCTAGGTGGGTTAAGTTGTTGTGGGGAATAATTAATGCTTGAAATAATTGATCTTGCCAGATTCTTTTGGTCTGTCCCAAGCAAGAACTCAGAAACTGTTGAAAACACGCAGAGAGATGGACAGCAAGCAGAGAAGAGAACAGAAAGGAAAAAGAGAATGGACAAACAATAAACATTTTTGAGTCTGAAATTAAAATGGGTTGGTTTCCAGGTCTTGTCTAGCTTTAATCCTGGATGATGTGTTTGCCTGAACCAATCTGTCAGCAAGCAAATGGCAGTCAGCAAACACTTCAATAGTCTTCTCTTGAGTTATTTTTTATGTTCCAGCTTCCTAACTGCCAAGTGTTCAAACCTATTTGCAATGATTTGATTTTCTTTCTAGCTTGAAGAATGTGATGACAGTCAGTGCAAGAAAGCTGTACAATAGTTAATATTGTGCAAGCACTAGAATGAGAACACTGTTGTCAGTAAACATGGTCATTTCTCCCTAAAATGCATTTATCCAGTTATTAGGCTGGCTTAGTCCATACTCGTGTGGACTACTGGAATTACAGAATACTAAATATTCAAAATGTTCATTTAATTCTATTGACAAAAGAGAAAAAATGAAGCTGAACACCTCAGGATCAGATGGGCAGTCTTGTAGGAAGAGCACATTCCTTGGAGAGCAAATGGAAGGTCTTAGCTACCACAGACAGCTTCCTAAGCTATTAAGGACACAGAACATTGTCTGTTCACAATTAAGTCAACAGCAAAACCTCACTGGCATAAGAATCAGCACCAACAGGAGAGCTGATCTGAAACACATGTCCAGGCCCTAGCAAGCTACCTTGACACAATGGCTCATCCTTTACTTCACTAGCAGCACTTCCCCCCTGAAAAACAAAGGCAAATTTTAGTAATATACTTGCAAGGAAGGAAGTTCAGAAATTCTACTTCATAAAAGCTCTCCTTCCTTCCCACCCACTTGGAGCGGATTTTTTCCGCCTCTTGTCTCTCTCATTTCTAAGTCAAACTCCTAGCAGCTGCTTATTGAAGACCTAAGTGGTGATTCTGGCTGGCTGGTGGCAGCTTTTTCTTTCAAAATAACAGACAAAGAAGGATACACAATAAGAAAGATTTCTTCACAGTTTCCAACACAGTGGATGAGTAATTCCAAAGGTATCAAGAATTTCTTCCATTTGCAGTATTGCTCTCTTCTGCTTTATTTAGAGGATATGACAAAGAACTAACTTAAGAGATATCAACAATGCTGTACCACACAGAACGATCTCCTTTGCAAGGGGGAAGGATGTCATTAACAGCTGCCACATATAAAAGTTCATTGCACATTATTACATTATTCTTTTGCAATGGAGATTTCTGAATCCATTTCAATAGTTTATCAAGATAAAACAATGTCAACAAAACAAGATACAACCCAAACAACTCCCCTTGTAATTTATTCAAATGCTTAAACACTCTTTAAAAGATAACTTAGTTTGCTGCTGAGTGACAAGCAGGTGGTATATAATAACCATACACACATGCTTTTCTCACTCTTACGCTTCGATTTAAAACTCAGAGAGTTTTAATTTAGGAGAGAGTTTAAGATTCCAGAACAAACAGCAAACTGCAACTTGCCACAAGTAGGCTGCACTCTTGCAAGCACACTGCATTCACCACAGCAATGGTGAGATCAGAGAGGGTTCATGTGAATCTCTGTACTACATGAAAATGCAGTCTATGTAAAGCTTATATCCCAGAAACCTGAACTCAGTTTTGATGTGCTGTTGATTTTGCTCACTTTTGCAACATTTGATAGAACTGCTGTTATTTATTTAATCACTACTGCAGACCCAATACCAGCTGCAGATAAATCAACAAGAACATTCTTGTTATTCTGGCATGCCTTCTGTAAGCTCTTATAAAAGAGATTTCCATTCTTGCATGCCTAGGAATAAAAGTTCCATCAATCAGAATCATTCATCAGTTTTGTAATGCCCCTCTGCCTGACCTTCATTGCCTCATGCAACAAGCAACCTGCTGAGTCTTCTTCTGTAAAGAAGAAGCTTATTCATCTAATCCATCAAACAGAAAAGGAATAGTCATTTTGGTCAAATTCATGGAAAAGGCATGCTGGGGTGGCTAACTGAACCCTAGGATCCACATCAACCTAAAACTCTTACCTTCCAGTACCCAACAGGGGCAATATTGCACTAATCAGACAAGTAGGCAGCTGACACCTGCATTTAAACAGATAATCTTAAGGCCAATGTTGTAATGAGAGGACTACGAGCAAGAATTATTTTAAAATTACATCCCTTAGATGCTGCTTATGATACAGCTTTTCAAGAACATTTACAGTAATATTCTCCTTCAGGATAGGCAGCAAAAGTTGTATTTTTCATTAGCTTACAGCATCAGAAAATTTCAGTTGGGTACGACATAAAAGAAGAATTAAAATGGATTGGATGATTTTGAATATGCCTTTGGTGATTTAGTCATATTCAAAAGTACTGCTGAGAGAAGGCTGATTCTTTGTGGCCCTAGTACAGAGACCACTCTGATCTGAGCTTTAATCATACATAAACAGTATCTGAAAGAGATTCTCTGTTGGAACTAATCCTTTCACACCTTGACTCACATTTTTCCTCAACCAACAGGAGATATCTAATAGATTAAACTATTAAATATTATTCTGGTCCAGACGTGGATCATAAATCCTCAAGAGAACATTTTCAATTAAAACAGCCTGAAATGACCTGGTTTTCAATGCTCATCATCTGACACATCTATTTGGTTTAACTTATTATTCTAGTCATGGAACTTGTTAAAGTTAGGTGCCATTGCAGCATCTTAATGATAGATTAGGACAAACCCTGGAATTACACAGCTTTGTCTTTCTTCCAATCCTCTTGACCTTATTTTCCTAAATCCAGCTTGACCAAGGATCTCTCTAAATTGTTAACATTTTCCAGATTTTTCTGGCATGAAACTGCTGAAAAATATATCATGAGAAAAGCAGAGGCATCACAGTTGGGAAATAGTGGCAAGAGCTGGAAATATGAACTGGAAAGGAACTGGAGTTTTTACACTGATAAAAAGGGTTCACCCTTTCAGTATTCATTCTGAAGAAGTCCTGATTGCTTTGTATTTGAGGAGGAATATTAATTTCCTCATTTCCCATCCCAAATTAATTTACACCACACATCTTTCCCCTTGCCAAAACTTGCAATTACAGCAAGGAGGAATAGCACGAGAGCAGACTTTATTTTACGGCATATGACTCTACAGTAATATATACACACCAGTTTGTCTTAATTGCTTCAAATATTCACTGACACCTCTTCAGAGCTGACCATCTAGCACCCAATATCACAGAAAACTATCTCATGTTTCATTCTTTTAGAAACTTCCATGAATGTTGCTCTTCTTTGTTAATTTTGCATCCTTTTTTCCACTCTTCCAGATCCTTCAGAGATACTAATATGCTAAAATATGGCTTAACCTCAGATAGACTCCCAGGCACTGCACCAAGAACCGTTAGCTTTAACAAAATATAATCTCATTCTGCTTTTTTTCTTACTGCTTAGCCAGTTCCTCATCTCATACTCTGCCTCTCTCTCCCAGTTAAATGAAAAACAACACCCGGTCTGGAGCTTTGTCAAAGGCTTTTTGAAACACGATCTCTCCATAAAAGTTGCTGCAAAGATGTGGACTACACTAAACAGAGAAGGGATCAGAAGGCCAACTGCCTGGGCATGACTCATTTTCTGCCACACATGTAAGCTGTGCCTCGAGAAAGGCTCACAGACAGAAATCAAAATGCCTGTGATAAAATGGGGTCTGCAGTTTAATGATTGGCTCCTGGTAAGCTCCAAGCTTCACCACTCTGAAAAGGAATTGTTTGTGCAAATGGTTATGCTGGCTCCCAGCAGACCCTCCTTGTCTCTAAGTCATTAAGACTCTCCCTCTTACCACTATTAGTCATGCTGAGTACTAATATTATTCATTATTACTCACAGTTTACTCTTTGAATAACCTCATTAATTTCAGTGAGAAATTTGCAGTAGGATGTATTAGATAATCTATGCATTTATATATGCATGTACGTCTAATTAAAGGGTATCAAATGAGATGACAGAGTTTCTATTGCTGACGAAGCTGATCCTTGAAACTCTGGGCCCAGAAGTGAAAGTGTTTGTGGCTGATGCCAAAGACATGCTAAGTCAAGCTTTCTACAGTACCTGTGGCAAAATCAGTCTTTACAGCAATTTTCATGAGGCTACTGCAAAGTTACAGCAGCCTTTCACCTCTGGGCTCTACTGTACAAAAGAGCCTTGGAAAGGGGCAGTGGCCTGTCCCTCAGTACTCCACAGTAACATATTAGTAACAAAATTGGGAAGCAGGCTTAGAAGAAAACACACACAGGTTTGTACCTCACAGACCACTCTTCCTGTTCTTTTTGTGGATGCCACTGACATTGAAAAACTTTCTGCAGATCTTCCTCCTTCCAAAGCTAGGGAGAAGAGGAAGTCAGTTAACCATTCATTATGAGATCAAACTGTACTTTATGTCCCTCTGAAGGCATCCTGTGTTGGGATCATCTGGGAGCAAAGGGCAGACTCTACTTAAAGAAGTGAAGAACCCATGAGAGCATCTCGAATCATCCAGGCTGTAGACTGCATGAGCGTTGCTGCTTTTTATTTTTTAAAAAGGAAAGTTAATTTTCTCAGTGATTTCAGCACATTGCAAAACTTCATGTATTACAACATTAATTCTTTAATTATATTTTTGAAGAGAGAAATTCTTGTGATAACTTTTTACAGAAATAAATCGGGACAGCAGTGCTACAGGCAGGAGGAGACTGGATGGGGGGATGCTGTCTGAAAACAGGACAATGAGTCAGAAAAGCATGACTGGTGTCTGCTCCCTGATAATTTCCTTCAAATGTTAAAGGAGCTCCTTCTATGGGAGACTTCTAACTTTTTCCTCTGTCCCCCTGTCTTCCCCTCAGTCCCCTCCCCCAAGGAAAGTTTACCAGCACAGCTACACAGTCATCACCCATCCTGTTTTGTCACCACTGCCCACCTCATCCCTATGAAAACCAGCTGGATCAGGCAATGCCTGTGAAGCCAGGCTCCTAATCCCATCAGGGGAGGGTGATAGCAATCTGAAAGTGGCAAGGCGGGACACTTTCTAAACACTACCACCCACAGGAAAAATTGTACTCAGCTGCCTACAGACTATGCAAATCTGCTTGTTCTCCTGGCCTGGAAAAGGAGCAGGAAAACAAGGGCAGGATCAGTCTGTGCTGTTCACTGACAAGGCCTTGGAGAAGCAGACACAGTGTGTGCCCAGCTCTGTGGAGCACACCTTGAGTGTCAGCCCTGTAGACTGACTTTGTCTCACGTGCTAGACATGGCTCATGAGTGGTTCTCACTTCATCTTTGTCTGGAGCCAGGGCTAAACTTCATGTTCAAGGCAGAGCCACAGGCTGCTGAGGTGAGCTCAGTGGATCACAAAGAGGGGACAGCTCTTTTGCCACTAGATCCCCCTTACTGTGTTTCCATGTTCAACAAAGTCTTTCTGTAAGGATGCACCTGCTCTACAAGGGCCCCTCTGCCCCCCTCACCATGCTCTGCACCAAAACCCTTCCTCTGTCACCAGCCTGGCTGCAGCACGTCTGAGAGGCAATCAGGACAGGGCACCCTGGATGGTACAATGCTGCCTGCTTCCCCAGATTGTAAACATGACCCCTCCCTTGCAGCTGGGGACAATTTTAGTCACCACAAGCTCTTGAAAACAACTGGTGTTGTGTTTTTCTCTGATACACATACTGAGACTGGGGAAGGAAACATTTATCACCTCATCCATGGTGGGGCCAGACTACATACAGGCAGGCACCAGTTATCCAAAGTAATTAATTAAATGATCCTGCCACTGACTGAGCTCTCAAACAGCTCCTTTCTGTCAGATAGGCTTCTTCACACTTGATGAGTGGAGTTCTTCTCAGACTTATCACCAGAGGTACATTAAACTTACTGGTTGCTAAGGTGTGTTTCTAGACCAAGGGCAATGCCAACATGGGCAACTGCTGCATTCAAACTGTTCACCACTTCCTTTAAGAGCTCAGTCATAATTCAGGATCTCAGAGGGATGGACCAAAGCTGACATACTTTAGCCTAAAAAAAAAAAATCACCTTCAAGGCTTCCAATTCCACTAGCATAAAAACAGGAATCTTTCAGGCAAAACTAGCACCTTCCACACCTGCAAAATTCAGGCCATATTATGAAGAATTCTGTAATTTCAGTTCTATCATTCCAGCCATATCATGCAGAAAAGTCTGAATTAATATATTTCTTTGTTGGAGAAATAGAGAAAACAGTCATTTACCTATCACATAAGAATACAGTGAAGAAATATTGGGTAACATCTCTCTCCCAGATCATAAATCATCACACAGGTACCTAGGAGTGTTAGGACTTGAACTTTTTTTAAAATAAAAAAACCTCATCGTATAATCTGTCTTCTATATATACAGTAATGGCAATTCCCATGGATATGATAAAATTATATGTTACAATCTTTTAAGAAACACGTTTCATCTGGGGTCCAACGAACAAATACTTTTTAAGGAAAAAAGAAAACAAAATGCCAAACCCACTTTAAAGCCATTTCAGTTTTGATCATGAGGAATGCTGGGTCAGTCCAGTGCCCAGATACTGGTAAGCAAATGGCAAATTGACTCCATTGACTTCAATGGGAGAACAATAGCCCCTCGAGGCAATGTATTTTAAGTTCCTGATATTCACAGGAATTTCCCTGCAAGCACAAATGTCATACAGTAACCACTGGGCAAGAATAGAATAGTGACATTATTACTAGTGCAGAATAATGGTTCGTGACCCTTGCACTGTGCCCTATAGTGCAAATATCACTACATTATTAAGCTATTTCTTTTCCTTTGTGTCTGAGGGTATGGATCACAGCAGGCAATATTTTTATTTCTACAATGACCTTTGCAAAGCTCGCACAGCTAGATTATGCTATGGTAATGGTACAACCCAAAGGTCATGGAACATTATTCTGCCCTAGTAACTGTTAGGGATGTGATGGGAGTTAGAGGAGGTGTCTGTCCCTTGGGCCAGTTTTCCACCTCTGGAGACCTGGGTTCAATGTTGGCCTCAGCAGTGACACACTGGAGGCTGAGTGTCCTCACTAACATTTCACCAGTGAGCTGAGGGCTGTGCTTTCTGACTTGGTGAGGTTCACTCTCTCTTTAGTTCCTGCTGAATTATACAGATAATAATGTTAATATCAGAGGGAGTGAGAGCCAATTTCCAAACACAGAGGAAAATGCTGCCACCCTCTAATAAGCAGACAACATGAAGCTACAAAACCAGCTTGAAGGTGAGCAGATGGCATTGTCCTGGAGAACACTGACAAAACAAGCTTCTAACTCAGCAGTGCATAGCTTGCTGGCAGCAGGCTACACTTGTGCTGTGATTGTCAAAACATTAGATTATGATGACAACATATTGTGCCAGTCCATACTTTTCAAAATGACACAAATCTAGGACAGTGGATGAAAAGCACAGCAAAAAAGAAAAGAAAGTTTTAAGCACATTTTATGTGAATTTGTATAGCAGATAGGAAAGTGAACAGCAACACTGGCTAATGGGTACAAATGCCTGCAAAGTATGTGTATTTTCATCAAAATGTCGTTTAGGGACACAGCATACAAAGTGACAATGGAAAAAAAGGTAAAATCCAAGGCTCAAAATCACATGGAAGACAAAAAAAGCAGTAATGAGACACTAAGGAAGCAGAAGCTGTTGCATCCACTGGTGGGTTCAAACTATCCTGTTGATTCACACACAAGCAACACAAGGTGAAGCAGTTGCAGCAGAAAGAACAAGATTCCTAGGGATGACACACGAATTAGAAAACCATTCACCTCCGTTGTTTCAGAACACCCTGTTCTGGCACTGCCACAACATGTCACTTTGAAACCAAAATGGCATTGAGAGGAATTACACAAACATGGGCATGTGGTTCACCCTGCTGGGGCTTGTTGCTTGTGATGTAACCACCTGATTTTTTCCCTCGGTGTTTTGCATGCCAGGATTATACAATTTATTTTTTTTTTCTACAATTTTTAGCCTCCAGACCTTAATTATATTTGTGTTTTGCTGGCACAACAGCATTTTATGCTGTGCAACTGTAACAGAACACCACCGTGTCATGTCTGTGCAACAGTAAGTGCATTGCATGTTTCTCCTCACACGAAGCTGAAAACATCTTAAATATTCCTACTGTGATAGAAACGGGGAACAATTGCACGGAGAGAAATGAAACACTGGCAATTTCACAACAGTTTTAGAAAACAAGAGGAATGTGTTTGGGGATGAGAGTTTCAGCACACTTACTAGTAGAATTCCATCTAGTTTTTTTTCATTTTGTTCTTATAAAAACCCCCAAAACCAAACCAAACAGAAAAAACTGACATAATTTTCAGGGGAAATTACCACAGAATAAGATTTTGGTTTTTTCCCTGACAAGGATTGGACACGGCTGGTGAACGTCACGTCAGATTCTCTAGTGTGAGCAAACAGGTTTTGTGGCACAAACCTGCCCTCTGCTGGAAGTACAAGAAAATGGGAAATACAAAAGAGAGTCCCAATACATTTCCAGACGGATGCTTTTTGTATTTTTTGTACACAAACAGCACTTCTTCACGTTACATGTTATCGTTCTTGGAGTGAAAATTAACTGATTTTTCGAACCCTTAATAATCCCCTTTATTCAATGCTACAGAACAACACTTCATGTATCAAGAGAATATTACTGATCCTGCATAAACCTAGGTCTATGAAGGAAGGCAAATGCTGGTACAGTGAAGAGGAAGCACTGACATGCTAACAATATGTATGTCTTCCTTTCCTCGTGAAACTCACCACTAAAAGGCACATCTGAATTTCACTTCTGGAATATTAAATCTTCTTCTAATAGTGTCACTCTATAAACTCTGAAAATCACATCTGTCATTGCTGTCTTGTCCCAGTCCTGTATATTACCAATTATTTTTTGCCATAAAAAAACCCCAAAAACCTGCTTCAACAACTCCAGCATATATTCTGTATTCCCATAAACAAAGATCAGTGCATATCAAACAGACTCTTAAGTCCCTTCAGCCTGTACAAACACATTACTTTTGATTTAAAGAGAATAACCTTGTTAAAACTCAGTCTCCTTGCAAATGAAGGGCCAGCCAGGCCAAATGAATGAGAGTGGCCAGTCTTTCCTCCCTGCAAAGCTGCAGGAGTAGAATATTTGTAAATACATGGTTTGTAGGTACCATTCACTTATTGCAAAAGCAAAGCCCTGTCTCTTTCACTCTTGACTGAAAGCTAACTCGTGCCTCACTCTTAAATCCCCCAGTTCATTGCCCCTGGGTATTGCAGGTTATCCAACCTGGGCACACTGCCAAAAAGAAACTATTAATGGCCAGACCTCAAAAAGCCACTTGAGCCAAGAGATGAACTTCAGGACCACTTACATTTTTTGTGGACTTCATGCCAGTAAATAACTGTGCAAAGGGGCTCCTGCACAAACACAGGGTTACTTGAAAGCCACTGTCACTGCACATGTCCCAAGACCTGCAAAACTGTTCATCCCTACTTGAAGATGACTTTCCTGTAGATGTGATCCCTCATCTTGGTACTCCAATGGGGCAGGTGGGGCTTGAAACATCAGTGGATTTAAGATGATCAAACACACTTTTAAGCACTTAGCCAGTTTCACAGTGTGCCTGTATTCAGATTATGCAACTTTCTGGGGATTGATAGCTCACCTCTCTGAGCAGTACCTACTGCTGTGCCATTATCCAGCCATGCTTTTAGAAACATCACCTGGCAGAAGTCCAGGTGTCCAAAGGTGTCCACTGCTAGGACAGGGCTGCTCCAGAGCTGACTAGGAGCTGTGCTCACACAGACCTGCAAAATACTCAGGGACACAGCTTAGTCCAGGCATCCCTGGCAGAGAAGGAAAAGTATGGAGTCATTGTCTGGATGGGAACAACAGATTCTGTGTGGTTTTTATTCCTGTGTAGGACAGGAGCTCTGGGATTCTGCTGTGCTCCTTCCTGTTCCAGCTGTAGCCAGCATCCATCCTGAAGCACAAAATGGACAGCCTGGCTGATCACTTGGTTTCTGTGAAAGGCAAAGGCTGCTGCACTGAACTGTGCTCTGATTTCAACCAGAAATCCATATGTGCATGTAGGCACTGATGATCCTGCATTTGAAACCTGAAAATTTCTCAGCAACAATAAAGTTGACCTGCCAAGTGGCAAATACCACAGACATGCTGAAACTTCTGGAAAACCCTTATAAGTAAGCTTATAGCCACATTCTTGGAAGAAAAAACTGCAGCTGGAAATATGTGAAAATACCTTATTCACTTGCCAAAAAAAAAGAAAAAGAAAGTATGTATGTATTTCAGAAATTTCAGAATTAAATCTCCTGGTTATGCACTCTGTAGTTTCAGTCTAAGCAGTATCCCAGGAGAATCAGAGCTCAAGTCACCCCTTGCACCTTTGCACTGTACAAATAAGTCTGGTGTTCAGGATAACCCTCAGCAGGCAGAGGCTTTGCCAGTATCTTGTGTCTATATGGTCAGGGTACTTAAGGTGGAAAAATACAATCCAATGAGTATGGAACATAACAAATACATTCTTGCATTTTCATGTTGCTGAGCAGTACTGGTATCTAATTAATAGGATCCCAGGTTGAAGGTAATTTTGTGGTATTTAAGATAATTATTAACTGAGTTAATGTCTTGCATTTGAGTAATAAACAAAGCCTATCATTATTAAACCAAAGTAAAGCAGTGAATTAACTGGCTTTATGGCATACTCACTTCCTTTCTGTGACAGACTCCGAACCTACAAGAATTTTATGTGCTTCAGTGGGTGAGAAGACATGGCATTCCCAGCCCAGTCTCACATTACCCACCTTAAGGGCTGCTGGTGGTACCTGCAGGTGCAATCACAGTGCCCAGGGAGGGCAGACTGGAGAGCACAATGGGATGTGCCAGTAGGACTGGGAGACAGGATTGCAGCATTTTAGTGACGGAATTCTGCTCCCAGTTATTTTTATACAGATGTGCTGGTGCTCTGTATCTGTTTTCTAGTCAGGATAACATCCTTCCCCTCTTTCCCATTTCTCTGTTGCTTTCTGTGCAACTCAGCTCTGTTTGCATTTCAACCTGTTCCAAGTCCTTTTTTTTTTTTTTATCCCTAGATTTGTGCAATCCAAAGGCCTCTATTGAGGAACTAGGTTTGACTTTTTCATTTTTTGATGTTAGCATTCTTGCTTACACAATTCAGGTCATGGTACTACAATGACAATTTCCTTCCTTAGCTGTCACTTACACTCCTTACAGTTTTGCCATGTACCCTCCAAAAGGGTAGCTATATTTTTAGAATGATCAAAAGGCATTTTATCAAATGAGTGGGACACATCCCTAAATTTTCTGTGTCAGAGTTGAACTTATTTGCGTAGGCAGGTATTTTTCTTGCCTTGTAATCTTGAAATACTGTGGTCACAGCAGATTTTTGCTTTGCCATTTTCAAATGATAATGTGTCAAAACCCTCCTGGGTCTGTCCTGCTCACTTAGTTCTGATCACTGTGCCCTTTCTTCCCTTGAAGTTTTCTTTTCCAATCACAATACGTTAATTCAATCTCCCTAATTTCAGAGGCAGATGAAGTGCAGCTGACAATTCTGAGGCAGAGAAAGGAGGAAACCAGGTTTGGTCACTTATTTTTTGCTATGAAGCACTTCAAAGGCCTGGCCTATGAACGTGGAGACAGCATCTAGCACACCTGGGAGCCCCTCTCCATCACAGGTCCTGTGGGCATCACCTCAACAGAAACAGTAAAAGTTCATTTTCCAACTGATGCCAAAATCCTAGCAGAACACAAAGCACATTTTAAGCTGTAAAAGCCCAAGGGCCGTCCTTATATTTGCGTTGTACCGCATAACCAGATAACCTACTGGCCAAAACACAGCTCCCAAAGGCCGGAAGAGGATTTTGTGCTCGGTTTCCCTCCCTCCCCGGCATCCAGGTGTTGTGCAGAGAGCTCTGGGATCGGCCGCGGCTCCAGCCCCGCTCGCTCGCTCGCACCAGAGGGCACTGCAGGCTCACACATCGGGCACGCACCGGGCACACGCACCGGGCACACACACATCGGGCACGCACCGGGCACACACCGGGCACACACACATCGGGCACGCACCGGGCACACACCGGGCACACATTGGGCACACGCACCGGGCACGCGCACCGGGCACGCGCACCGGGCACACATCGGGCACACGCACTGGGCACACACACATCGGGCACGCACCGGGCACACGCACCGGGCACACATCGGGCACACGCACCGGGCACGCGCACCGGGCACGCACCGGGCACGGATCCCCACGTGCACCGCGCTCACCCGGGCACAGCCCGGCTCTGAACCGCTCTGCTCTCAGTGAGGAGCCCACTCTCCCCTCACCCAGGCTGGCACCGTGTGGCACTGGTACGCCTTGCACACATAGCAGAATGTATCACTCTGGGCTAAAATATACCCAACTTTGAATCAAATTTTACAGTCATGGTTTACCTGCATCCCCAGGGATTTGAAGTCAGGGAAAATATCAAAAGCGTACTTAAAAAGAATTTTAAATCCCGGTTTATGCTACTGAAGAAAACAATCTTCTGTGCTTGATATAATGTGAATAGTTAGATTATACTGGCAAACAGAAACTTAGATATTCATTCATGGGACAACCTAGAAAGAGCTCATGGCAGATTCGGGTGAAGGGTAGTAAAAGCTTATTAGTGTGTCTGCACATTTGTAAATAAATAAATAATGTTCTGTCCCCAGGATTAGGGTGTTCAGAGTTTCCACTAATTCAGATACAAACAATAAGCACGATAAACCCCAAAATATCAGCCTGCCACTAACACAACATATACCTGTCAGAGTTAGGTAAGTTTAGGCTCCCCACTTAATATATTCAGTTACATTTATAATGAATACCGTACAGCAAAAAGGTGAAATACTTATGTCCTGTCTCAGCACCTCAAAGTACCCAATGTTTGTAGCTCTCAAAACAAAGTAAGAGAAGTCTGTCACATGGAATTGTATTTAGATTCTGATTTGACTCAAGTACTGGGTGGAAATGTAGGCTATTTAGAAAAAAAAAAGTTCAGGATGGAAAAAATTAGCAGATTAAAATCATATCTAAAATCAAAGAGTGGCCATTCCTGGTAAATCAAAGAGTAAGAGCATAAGCAAACCCCACTTAGGCTTTTAGAGTGCTTTTCATTTGGCACTGATGATTAACAGAAGTGGTTTGAAAAGAACAAATCTCAGTAACATGGGTTGAGATTTCCAGTGGGGAAATCTGCAACCAAATTTTTGCAATGAAAGGCTGTAGAATTTAAGGGGTTCCTATGGGGAATCAGGATTAAACCACATCAAGGAAGTGTTAAGCATGATAGTCCAGAAAGAGCTCAGGAAATCCTTCAAGCTGGTGGCTGGAAGCTCTCAGGTGAGCTATCAATCCCAAATGTGTCTTACTCTGTATTAGCTGCTCCAGGGACAATCTGCTGCTCAAGGCAGACTCTTGGTTAATGCCACATGACCTCTGTGTTCCTGTGCCCCCCTTGGCACACAGGAACCCCTGACCACACTGATCCTGAGAGATGACACATCAGGCCTTCAGCCTGGGTCGCTTCACCTTCCTCTAAATGCTAACATTCAAAGCACAAAACTTCCAAGTACTTTCCTGCTCTTAACACCTTTCTTGTATCTCCTTTTATTTCTCAGCCTCACTTTTACTAACTCTACATTACTGAAAAATCCCACAGCTCACCAGCCTTAGTTATGGCTTCTTTATGCTGTCTTATCCTAGCAGACTCAGATTAAAAAGGCAGCTAAAAGTCTATGACTTTAGCAGCTGATATCAATTAAAATTTGCCAGGTCTCAGGACATCTAATAAATTCTGAACTTATTAGCAAGATAATTAGAAAGCCACCTAGTCACAGCGTCTCTCTTTCCTGTTCTTTCTTCTTTTGTCTTTGTTCTTCTTCTTTTACACTTTTGTCTTCTGCTGTTGCTGTGAAGCAGAGCTGGACAACAGAAAGCACAGCAAGTGCTCAGCAGACTTCGCCTAATAACAGGACGTGATACCATCCTTATGCCATATAAAAATCAACCAAAAACCTCAACCACAAAACTGTCTTTGAAATAGAATTGCAGATTTTTTTTAGTTTAAATCCTCTCTGGATCTAATAAAAGGGAAGTAGGGGATATTGGTACAAACTTTCTTGACACTACAAACATTTACGTGCCTCCATATCTTCAGAAGATTCAACGTGCTCATTTTTTGGCACAGTATTTCATAGACCAGTGTCTCTGTTCCCAAAATGTCAGTGAATGGTTGCTTCTGTATGGTGACAGTGCCACAGAGACATCATGAGCTCTGAGTCCTTTATTCCAATAAAAAAATAACACAGCACATGACATGGAATCAAATAAAAATTCTTTAAATTCTCAGCAAAGGCACAGCCTAAACCCACATCTGGTGATCCACCTCTAGATTTCCTAGGATTTATCTCCCATCTTTCTTGTGCCCAGACACAGCCATAAATTTCTCCTACTTCCAAAAAGATCACCTTTTGTGGATGGAAAAGTACTTTTCTGCACTCAGTGCTAGCATTATAGAACAGAAGACTTGCCTATCTCTGAACCACTGCAAACAACACATGTGAGGTTTGAAAAGCTGCTGGTGTACAGCCAGTTCTAACATTTGCTATTTACAAAGACAAAACAACTAGAGTAAATTAATTCTACCAAGATCCTTTGCACTAACCACGGGAGCACTACAGGTGCATTTGTAAAGCCAAAGGGCATAGCACTAAAACAGAATAATCCCTCGTGACATACAAAAGCAGTGTCTGATTTGCTTCTGTCATCCAAAGACATTTGCTTGTAGCCCTCTGCTACCTAAATCTAAGGTGTTAATGTACTAGCCTGACTTCAGAAATCTCAGGAGCTGCTCACCCCAGGCAAAAGATATGCATCTTTTTGGGGGCCTACTATGGAATATAACACATGAAAGCTCTATTTCTAAGAGGAATAAGGCAGCACCTTACATAACATCTAAAGGAATAGATTTTTTTTTCTCCTTTTCTAGGCTAATTCTTCTCTTATTAGATTTGTAGGAAAAATGATCATGTTGTTCTTCCACCAACCATCCCCCACACCTACAGAAAACCTGCCAGAACAAAAATCCCAAATCCCCTCAAACCAACAACTCTCAGAGCCAATGCAGCACTGGACCATCTCTGTTCAGATCCATTTTAAAGAGCTACAATTTTGTGTTACTAACCTAGGGCCAAATTCAGCATGTTCTACTCCTATTAACTTCAACAGTGATGCACAAATAAACAGCATTCAGTGAGACATGTAAGCACCACCTATCAATGTGCAGACTGCCCTATCCAGGCCTTTGTGACCCTGTCTCTCACAGCTAGTCTGAGGGCACCCTACCTTCAGAAAGTCTCTGATTCCAGCCAACCATTTCAGAAACATTGCCACTTCTTTGGGAAAAGTTTTCCTACTTGTATCCTACTTTATCTTTCTCCTAACCACACTCCTTTGCCTTTTCCAAGCTGCATGTGAAAGACAGCATGCTAGATCATTATGCATGTACACACCTTTCTGCATATTTAGGAGCATGCTAGAGGGTCCATAACCACAAAAACATACCCTGTTTGCTGTGACAGGTGTTACATTTGCAATCAGAAATGCTGGAGAGCTGCAAGCCCAGAAAACAGGTCTGTAAGCCTTGTATGAATTACTGCATGGAAGCTGACACTATTAAATTTATGGAAGTCAGGTATATCCCTCAATGCTGACACCTGGAACCCTCCTCTACCCTGGGAAGGCTTTCTCCTAGGGCTGTCCTTTTAACTGCCATGGTAATTCTGACCATTTAGCTCCACAATTTGGAGGTTGCTACAATGCACTACAGAGTAGAACTTAAACCAAGTTAGAACACCTCCAGAAGTGAGAAACACCATGCACAGATGCAGGGGCTCCTGATGGGTCTGAAGTGTGCTGATGGGTCCAACTCAGGTGCTGAAAGGAAGTCAGCTTCAGAGCAGACATGCACAAATGAGATGTCGTGAGAATCCATGTGCAACTCCTTCCCACCTCTTCCTGATGTGACTCTGTGCTGCAGAACTGGACTTCATTTTGTGGAAATAAACAAGAAGCTCCAATTTGGCTTTTAAAAGCTGCAGCTCAAGGGCCTGTCCCTGGGAAGTGCTGACCACTTGATTTTTGCTGCAGTCAGTTCTTTTTTTCAATGCCCAGCAGCCTACAACCTCTGTAGATCCACACTCTTCCTTAGGGATTTATGTCCAACTTTTCATCAGGAGCTCAGGCAGGGAAGATACCTGACTTACTCAGAAACAACTCTGAGAACTGCATGAATATCAGTGTTCAGCTGCTCAATGATTTTGTGTGACCCACAGAAAAAAGCAGCAGACTGCCAGGACTGTACAAGAAACAAACAGGGAATTTCTCATTTGAAATGGAAGTGGTCAAGTATGCCAGAATATTACATGGAAAGCAGACACAGGAGCCAAGGAGCCAGCTCCTACTGATCCATTTCAGTGAAAGTTTTGCTCTCATATAATGCTGTTCTTAATAAACAGCAGTGAACCCAAGATACTATTTGCCCCTGAGTGCTGTCAGAAGGCAGCTAGCTAAATACACTTTTACAGTTGTAGGCTGAGGCCATAAAGCAAGACTCTGCCTCAAAAAATCTATAGTGGTAGAAAACATTCAAAATTATTTGATCTGAAGCATTTTGGACAGTTGGAAAAAATTATGAGCGAAAACCTTCTGTTTAAATTCAGCCTAATTCCATTAGAAAGGTTATTGTATCCCAACATGGTAGCAGAATATTTCCATCTAAAAGACAGCAGAACTCCTGCCTTATTCATTACATTGCATGGAATTTTGGACCAACTGCTGCAGCAGGCTACTGCATAGAAACTTCAATGGTATTTTCAGAACAAGTAATATAATAAACACCTTTATTTACCTGACAGATTGGCACCTCTCTTTAGAATTTTGACTCTTTTCAGCAATTTAAAACATTGGTCCAAGAAGAGATTTTCTTGATACTAATTTCCTGATACTATATCATTATACAACTGATGATGAGGCTGTAATAATTTATGGCACTCTATGAGCTTCTCACACAGTTGCAAAATAGAAACTGAAGGTGCATTTTGCTTATTAATAATAATAGTAGCATCCAAAATTCAAACTGCATCAAACACAGTGACAGTGATAATTCTGTGACTGAGGGTTAAGCATGACTTCCTAGCAGTTACCAACACTTCTTTAAAACTGAAATACAGTGTTTATCAACACAATACCATAAAATGCTAACTCTGGTTGTAGGGCAGTTAACATCAGATTTAAAAAGGTGAGAGAATTACATAACACAAATCACTATGTTTCCATGAAATAAATTTTCTTGATGAAAACTCTTCAGCTAAGTCTTGAAAGGTACATAAGAATCCTGGAAGGCACCTGGAAAAAGCCTCTAAGATCATGAAGTCCAAGCCATTTACCATGCACCACTGTCATGTCCACCTCTAAATAATACCCCCAAGTGCCATGTCTAAGCTTTTGGTGAACAACTTCAGGGACAGTGATTCCACCACTATCCTGGGCAGCCTGTTCCAATGCCTGAGCACACAGCAAAAACATTCTTCCTAATATCCAATCTAAACTTCCTCTGGTGCAACTTGAAGCAGTTTCCCTTTGTCCTATTGCCCATTATGTGGGACGAGACTGACCTCCCACCTGCCTACAATCTCCTTTTGGGCAGTTGTAGGGAACAATGAGTTTTCCCTGAGCCTCCTTTTCTTGAGGCTAAACAGCCCCACCTCTCTCAGCTGCCCCTCAAACACTTGTGCTCCAGGCCCTTCACCAGCTTTGTTGTCCTACTTTGGACAGGCTCCAGCTCCATTCTTCCAGCAGGATTTGTTTGATAGTTATCACATCTTCACCCTGGCTCTGCAACTGACCTTCCTCAGATCTCCATTCTGTACCTCCCTCTTCTCCACTCCCTGTCACAGACATCTTTTGTGAAAAATCCTTTCTTTGGGATTTCTCCTTCTTCTGGAAAGAATGTAAACACTGGTTATTGCTGCTGTGGAATGCAACAGGTGCACCTGTGATTGGTCTTCTGTGAGTGTTTGGATTTACTGACCACTCACAGGAGAGTTGTTCTTGCTTTCTGCCTGGACACAGAACTTTGTTGATTGATTCCTATTCTATTCTTAGCATAGCAGCTTCTGAACTTTTCTCTCTATTCCTTTTAGTATAGTCATAATGTATTATATATCATAAATTAATAAATCCAACCTTCTGATCATGGAGTCAAGATTCTCGTCTATCTCTTCACCCCTGAAGACCCTTGCAAAGCCTTGTAACACACTCCCAATGCTCCACAGTGCATGCCTGGCATGCCCTTTTCTCTTTCCCTTTTACACCCCTCAGAGCCAGGCCTCCCTTTTTCTGCTACTGAGCCACCCCACCAACCTCCAGCCTGCTGATCCAGGCTCCATCCTTGTGCAGGCTGCTGCTGAGCAGACAGAACTGGGTCCCCACACCAGTCAGCAGAACACCCTAACACCAGCTCACCAACCCAGAGAGCATCCATGCAGGACCTACTGCCACTGCCAGGCCCTGAGAGGACTCACTCCATCCACCACTGCCTCCAGAAAGGAAACTTCCCAGCAGGAACTCAAGGTGATGCAGGACTAAGGCTCAACACCCCAGACAAGCTTCCCTCATGGCTCAGAGCAGTAACAAGCTCAAGGGCTGCTGGAGCATCCAGCTCCTGCACTGCCACCAAACCAGTGCAGAGAGAAACTAAAATGCTTTCAGTACTCCCATTTACTTGATGAAAAGAGACAAGAACAAGGCACTGCTGAAAGAGGGGTGGGCACACAGGGAGAGACAGAAGGAGTAAGAAAAGGGCAGCTCCAAAAAGCAGCACTCACCCCTGAGGATCTGAAATGCCAGGGACTCTGGCAAAAAATCCCAGAGGCACCTATAGAAAGCACCTGCAGGCTGAAAACAGATGTAAAAAGGAGATTGCTTGGTTACCCCCCTCACAGGGGTTATAGGATCACAGTGGGACAGCTCACACAGCTGGACTGCTGCCAAGGATGAATCCAAGCTCCCAAGAACAAACACACTGGGAAGGTGAGGAATATGGATGACTTAGAGTCCATGCAAGGGTCTGGCTGCAAGACACACTGCTCTGCTTTGAACAAGTGACAAGTGAGACCAGACATGGGTGAGGATCAGAGGGAGAGGTCCAACCTGATGGGCTTTGTACCAGGGGCCTGCTTCCAACCTCCTGGGAGAAGCCTTTGTTTGAAAGCTGAAGGAAGCCCCATGAGCTGGAACTCCAGAGCTCTGGTCCCCACGAGTACTGAGGATGAGAACGACCCTGATATCTGCATTTGGGCAGGCACAACCCTCATGTCCAGTCTGTGTTGATGGTAATTTCTTCGTGCATGTGACTGATGAGTCTTCTGGACTTCTTACAATGGGATGCAAAGGCCAGCGGTAAGATTGGGATTAAAGCTCTGAGAAGTGAGAAAGACAATACAGTTACAAAATGACACTTCAGGGCAGATCAGCTTAGTTCAGAGTTGTTCTTGGTTAGGATCCCATGGAAGACTGCTGAGGAAAGGAGAAGGAGAAGGAGAAGGAGAAGGAGAAGGAGAAGGAGAAGGAGAAGGAGAAGGAGAAGGAGAAGGAGAAGGAGAAGGAAGCTTGTGAGATCTGGTTGGTCTTCAGGAACCACCTCAAAGCATGAGAAGCCCATTCCTGAATGCAGGAAGTCAAACAGGAATGGTGGAAGGCCAAAGGGATGAACAGAGAGCACCTTACTGCTGAGTTCAAACACAAGAATGAAGTCTGTGTGTCATTCCTGAATCAACAGTCCTGCAACACCAAGTCAAGAACCAAGGATCTTTACTGCTTTTTGGTGGGTTTTTTTAAGACTGAAGAATTACAGCCCCCTGTTTCTGAATGCACGCATCAGCTTTTTAAAATGAGACAAAGATTTGTGTAAGCCACTCAAACTAGCTGTGCCTGACAATGCCCACCACACAATTGTGCACTCTTCCTTCTCCCCTCAGGTGCTGGTGGCTGGAATTTCCAAGTGTCCTGTGAGATGACAGCAAACATGACATTGCCTGTGCAGCACACATGGACCATGTCTTAATCAGCCACTCCATAATAATGAACTTCTGGTTTTTCAAATTAGCACAGCCTGCTACTACTTATACACTGGATTTTAGCTTTCTCCAATTGTAGCTTCCTCACAAAGATAAAGGGAACATTTTCCACTCCCAGAGCCTGATGCAGAAGTTGTGAACTTGGTGCATATCTCCCTGTTCACAAATTAGTCCCAGGAAACCTATCCCAAAAAGGATGTAATTAATTGCAGTTAAATTTGGGGGATATTGCAGGGTCACCAGCCTGCACAAGGAAAAGTCACACACTCCAGCAATACGTGCATTACTGTGTTCCCTGACATGTCTTCCTATCTGACCCCCACATTTCCTACAGCCATGGCACAGTGACTTTCCCAGGGACTTTGGCCTTTCTGGACACTCAAAAGGAACAGAAAGACATGAAACATTTATCCCAACAGCCTGGGAAAACACCGTTTGAGCTGAAGGAGAGAATTTTGTCTTTCTGAATGATAAAGCTGCAATTTTGCATCACAAATTGAATCAACATGAGACTACACCAAAACCAGATCCTGCCCTCTCCTTGCACTGCCTGTGCTCTGGCTGGGCCTTAGCTGAGCTGACCCAACTCTAGAACCCAACAGAATGCAGCTGTCCTTTTCTCCTGGATGTGTTTTCTGCCAAATCTGTACAATGAACCGACTCTCAGAGAAACCTGGATGAGCCCCACAGCTGGTGCAAGGTAAGAAATGGACCTGCAAGCCAAGTTTAAAAAGGAAAGAGATGGGTTCATATCTCTTTCTCACAGTAAGTGGAACCATGAATGAGCCCAATCCCCCTCCCACAGATTCACTCTTCAGTAAAGACAGCATAAGAGAGCTTTTAGTTTTAATGCCATACTTGAGAGCTTTGGCCTATTAACCTCTGTAGCTTTTATAACAGAGAACGTTGAAAGACAAAAGGGACTTAATCTACCTGCTGCCCACCAGGATTTTTTCTAGGCGTGGTTATGGTCAATCTTTAAACTTTTCTATAGAGAGTTTTTCACTCTATATGTCGGTGATCTTCAAAGACGATGGGCAGCCATTAGCACCTCTCAGCAGAACAATATGAAATATCAGCGTGGAGAAGGACGCAGATCAAGCGTGATGGATGTGAACAGGGTGGAGGAGCACAATTTGTCTGCTTCCTGCTGCTTTTGCTCTCCCTGTAACTCCTGGCTTGGAGAACATCCCACCAACAAGAAAATGGATCTGTGGGTTTGGGTTTCTTTAAATGTCCAGTCCTGGAATTTTTTTTTTTTTTTTCAAATCTCCAGTCCCAGGCTAGGTTGAGAAAACATTAGAAGGGCATTGTTTCTCATTTTCTAGCTTTGATGCTTCTCTACAGAGACTAAATACAATTCAGAGCAGAGAGAGACACCTTAACCACTTACCAAAAACACCCACAATCCAGTCTAGCAAAGTCAGTCATCACCCCAGAGTTCAGAACTATCCTATCAATAGCTGTGGGATCTATTTTTTTATCTCTGTGGTGAAATATTGCACTATTTTTTGCTTGTCAATTTCTTGTGTAGTGTACTAGAGCCAAACACAGCCCTTGTTCCAAGCCAAATGTAAAATGAGAAGCAGCCTGCCATAGAGCATCCTTCCTGCAGCTCCAGGAGACACTGCCCTAAAATTTCCTAAACTCCTAAAACCTCAGCCCATTTCCAGGGGAATGGATGGCACCTCCTCTAAGGTTGCTCAGTCAGTGAGAATGTCAGAAACAAGAACTTGACCCACATGTTAATCACAGTTTTTGGGAGCAGAACCACAGTTGCACATGTTCCATTATACTGTGCAACGATGAAGCTTTTTGTGGTACAGCAAAATCAGGGAGCTCCTGTTTGCTGATACCTATGGGAAAGGCTCTCTCTTCCCATGCTTGGAGAAAGGAAATTGCTAGAAAGACCCAACCACAGTCAAGGAACCACAAAGTAAATGGTAGAACAAGTGCATGCCCATGGACAACTGTTTTGGGGTATGAGAGGTGCTCTAAACCTACATTTCACCATATGCCCACAGACAGCTAAATGCTGTGATTGTACCACTGTGGCATCTCCATCCTATCCAAAACTCCTCTCACCATTTTCCAGACAAGAGTGTTTATACCAGCCTGTTTAAATACTTTTGAAGTTCATTCAGTACCTAAACTGGCCAGGTCAGCATCCAGACATTCACTGTCATGTGCTGTAATTGAGTGCTGAGGGGTGGTATGGAAGGGGAAAAGGTAAACAATCACAAATACTGCTGCTTAAACTGCTGGAAGCAGTCACCAGCACCCCTGGCAGGAATAGACAAGTTTTTCATTCTTACATTCTGCTCCATTTCTCCTCTCTGCTCAGTGCCAGCATGAGCATTTCTGCTGCTGCACAGTGAACTGAAGTAGAGAATTGATGTGACTGAAAAAAACCCCTCGTTGTTCTCTCCCCTATGCTGAGGGAGACATTTCCAAAGCATTCTTATGCACACATAATTTAAGCAGATGAAGTAGAGAAATATATTGCATATTTGAAAGAGAGATGTACAATGCAGATTTATCTGCTGTTCAGGATCATTACTGGCACAAACTTTAAAAATAAAATTTTTCCTCTGAGCAAAAGTAAGACCACTCAAATTTTGCCAAAATCTTTTTTTCTGGATCAAAGATATTTCCCCTCAAAACAAGAAATTTACCTGATAGTTCCTTTCAAATAATGCTGCAAAGGAGCTGAAAGACAAAGGCAGCAGAGCTGAATTCTGCCTTCACTGAAAGAACTAACAGAAGAGTTGGGTTAACCATAATCTTGCAATATACAACACAAAGTTAATGGAAAATGAGCTAATCAAGGTATCAGAGGAAACCAGGCTACACAGGTGAGGCTTTGTCTGTCCTATCTGGAGCAAGAGATGGGATAAAATTCACATGCTCTTGTGAATAGCTCCTGAAAAGAGATCTTTGCACTGACATGCTCTCTGCAGTGTCAATTTAACAGGTCTGCTTGCTCAACTCATACCTTCATCAGGGCAGGAATATCATCTTATAGTGTTTGGAATGAGAAGTGAGGAGAAAAAAGCAATAAAATTTCTGTTATTGAGAGCTCACCACTAAAAACAAGCATGCTCTAATATATTACCAAACTATTTTGTTTCCTAATAAAGGTTGTTTTCTTCCTCAAAGGAAGTTTGAAACTATGCCAAGCAATTTGCAAAAACTACATTACTTTGTGGACAAATGGAATTATAACTGCTCCGTGAAGTTTAGTGATCAGTGCCCTATGCACACCACAGAAACCTCACCCTGCTCCAAGAAACCCAAGGATCACTACAGAGCAGGGCCCTTTGCTCTCCTACTGTGTCCTGCCACATAAAACCACAGTGCAGAGGAACCTTAACACAAAGTTTCATTTTCAAACCTGCTAAAATGACACTACTTCATGGGGTACACACTTTAGCAGTGCCTACTTCATCCACAGGAGTCCTCCTATAAACCAGCAAAACTGCAGAGCTCATGCTGCAGCAGAAGAGAACATGGACACACATGGAGCTCCTAATACAGATTTGTTAATGGATGTCCCACTCCACACATCCTTTCCTTATTTACAGACATCACACCCCACTGATGAGAAAGAGAATTGATATTTTTTCTGGGGGGTCTTTCTTTCTCTGTAGAACACTCCAGGAAGAAGGAAATCACTTTGCTTTTTGCCTAAGCTTGATGATAAAAGACAAGTGACTTTGGAAAAAGTTCTAAAAACACCTGATCAGATTTGGGTCTCAGACAATCAAAGAAGTCTGACAGTGAGCAGATGAAGAATACAGGCTCCTTTTCAAGCTGCAATCATCATCATTTTATGAATTTAGATATTCATTACTTTAATTCATTTTAGCGGTGTGAACCAAAAAGTGGCACGTGCTAGGGAAACCCACGTGCTCAATGCTTACCCAAAAAAGCAAGAGGGATGAAGAGCAGTCAGCCAGGGTTTAGTGCTGTTACAGGAACCACATCATCTGAAGCCCTGTCCCATCCATCTTCTCAGACCATCTTTTGAGGGGCACTGGTCAAAACAGGTTGGAAATTAACCGCTCTGCTAATAAACACCAGCAAGAAAACAGTTCCCTGCTGCAGATGGAAACTGAACTGCACACAGCAGACAGAAAAATCAATTTTGCTCTGCAGTCTGGTACTGAGCTAACAGTGAAAGCCTGGGCAGGAGAAGCACTGTCCCTCCTGAAACAGAGAGTTCCTGCACCTGATTAACATCACTCACAGGTGGAAGCTCTCTGCAGGCAGATAGCTTCCCCTGTGACTAAAGTTAGGCCTTTATTTTTACTCACCAGGATCAGAACTGCAGAATTACCCCCTTTCCTCCCAGCACTCCCTGTGTTTATGCAGTCCACACAGCATTCCATCATCTCTCCTGTATTTCCCCCTTCCTCTCCTGCATTTTATCTGACTCTGAAATGAAGAAGGGGGAGAGGGTGGCAGGTTAGAGAAAAGCCTGCACAGGATTCCTCCTCCCCAGATTAGGATTTAATTGTATTCCTAGTGAGTCCCTTCTGGTTGCGCTCGGTCTCTCAGATGAATGTTTCATCAATATGATTAGGATCACATCCCTCAGTCTCCTCCAGCTACACAATCGGTTCTGACAGCTCAGAGTATAGTACTCCCTAAAGGAAATATTAGATACCACCCTATCTTTTTATTCAAATCATATTTTGCACTCCACACTTTCAGGCTAAT
This sequence comes from Melozone crissalis, assembly GCF_028551555.1. Classification (NCBI taxonomy): domain Eukaryota; kingdom Metazoa; phylum Chordata; class Aves; order Passeriformes; family Passerellidae; genus Melozone; species Melozone crissalis. The sequence goes on from NW_026535794.1 coordinate 40,439,092, forward strand.
GTCATTCTCCCCTGGATTACATATCTGTGATACCCAGAAAGCACTAAAATCCTTCCAATAAGGATTAGATTAATATTTATATTAGCCATACCCGCATCATTATGATCACGGCTATGAAGATCTGGGGAAAAGGATGAGTGGGCTACAGAGCTCAGGGGGCTGGGGAATTGGGCTTGAATGTATAATGTAGGATGATAATAATGACAATAATGACAATAATGACAATAATGATAATAATGATGATTATGATGATGATGATGATAATAATAATAATAATAATAATAATAATAATAATAATAAATAAAAGTTACAATTTCATGAGGTGGACGGGCATGAGGAAAGTGTCAGCAGCCCCCGTCTTCCTCCTCACCTCATTCCCTCCCGCCTCGACTTTCGACCCAGAGCCGGGACACCACAGCGGACACCTCCGGCTCTGCTGGCCGATATTCCCGTCGGGAAGGGGAATATCTGAAAGGCAACGGTACCGCAGGAGCCATCGGGGCCCTGTTCCACCGCCTCAGAGGCAGCCCTGGGCGGGGGCTGTAAAAAAAATTCACCTTTCCGGGGAAAGCCCCCCTCCATGAAGGCCACGCTCCCCTCAGGGAGGAGGAGCTGGGAACACGCGAGCAGGTGTTAACGAGGCGGCGGCGTTGAGGAAGGTGGGAGCGGAAATTCAGACCGAAAGTAAAACCCCATCCCATTGCTCGAAGAGAAAACATACCGAAAAATATCTGTCCCCTCCTCCCCGGAGCGCGGAGGCGGCGGCCCTGAGGAGAGGGAGCCCCTTCTCCCGGGAGGGTCGGGGCGCTGCCGTCGGAAGAAAGAGCTGCGGGGTCGTTTCGTTTTCCGCCCCGGGTGCGAAGCCGCGGCCATAGGGTTTGGGGCGAGCAGCGAGGGATGAAGTTTCGTTGGAAAAAAATTACCAGAGGGCTGTTCTCGACGTGCCAGGTCTGCTTTAACGAAAGTAACACCAAAAACCAGAGTCTTCGCCGAGGAATGGCCCCAATCCATGGGACGAACCCGTCTCCGCTGCCTCTGTTGCCCCGTGGGGCGCTTATGCTATTTAAAAATCAGGGCTGCGCACCCAGAGCACCGACCCGCTCCCTCGGTTCCGGGAGGGAATATCCCAGAGAATTGCTAACTCGGGGAAATGGCCCCAGGGTGCGCAGCCCCTTCTCGGGGCTGGTGGGGGAAGAGCCGAGCCCCGAGTCGGGCAGAGCGTTTGCCCCGCCGGCACCGCCGAGGTTCGCGTTCTCCCTGACCTAGAACGGAGCTTCCCCTCTCCATCGGGCAGGGCTCGCCCTCCACCTCCCGCCGCACAGCGATGTAAACAACCATTATTTATTTCTTTATTTCGCTCTGGACCCGCCGTGCCCGTCCAGCTCGCGTCTCAAACTCGCACGCAGTTTTTTTTTCATGCGAGAGCGTCGGAAGTGGCGGGGCCGGGGCCGTTCCCCCGCTCGCTGCCAGGCCGAGGGAGTGCCGCGTTTCCCGGCACACGCCCGGGGCCGTGGGGCTGCGGAGGAAGGGGCGCTCACCCTCGGGGTGTCCCCTCCCGCCAAAACCGCCAGAAAAAGCCCGGCGGGGCGAGGCGAGGCAGAGCTCTCCGCCCGCAGCCCGTTGTTTGTGGCAGTAAATCACATTACGAAGCAAAGTGCAAGGGTAGTTAACTTTATCTTTTGTTAATGTAAACAAATAAAAAGCATTCAGTTCCTTGATCTTTATTTAAACCTGGCGTTGTTTATCGGTGTCATCCTATGAAGATTAATTAGATACCTTTATTCACAATTTGGCGTCTGACACCCCATTTTAGGAATGCATTATAATCACAAGGTGTTAATTGGGGCCAGCCAGGCACTTACGTTTCTATTAAACAGTGTGAGGACTTTTAACAAGTATTAAGTTATTTTTTCACCGCGCGGTGCAAAAACATACAGCTTTTATTAAGAGAGCGCGGCGGAATCGTGCTGTGTAATCGGCGTTTGCAGGGCGGGTGGGGACGGCCGCATGCCGCCGCACCCCCGCCGGGGACAGGGACAGCCCTTCCCGGGGCTTTTCCGAGAGGGGATGGCCCCAGTGGGAAAATAAAAAAAAAATTTAAAAAGGAAAAACATGCTCGGTCTTTAGTCTCTTAAAAATTGCTCCCATCCCGTTCCAGATGGGGCAGAGGAAGAGCTGACAGGACAGCTTGGCACCGCGCAGAGCGGGCGCGGCGAGGCGCTGATCGAAATCTCCGCGGACACCCGCCGTGTCCCGCTCCGGAGGAGGGGGAGCCCCTGCCGGTACCCCCCGACAGCGTCACCTCCACCGGGGACAGCCCCGGCCTGAGCCCCGCGTTTATTTGGTTTGCAGCCGGGAATCGTTAACAGCTTAATCCCATTACTGCCTGCATATCCTCAGGAAAGGTCCCGCTGCCGCGGGAGCTGGGATTCAATCGCTCTGCCAGCAGCTTCCCCCTCAGATAAGCGGGCAGGGGAATTTCGTGCCTTGTTCCGGGAAGCAGAGCGGGTGAGAAGGGGGTGGCGGGAGGAGGCAGGCTGCGTTCACAATTCGCTGTCCGAAGAGGGGGTGGAAGGGGACAGGAGGCCGTCGTATTTTGGAGCGACCCGGGGACTCCCAGCTCGTGCAGAAGATGCACACGAAAATGCAAAGCAAAGAGACTTAAAAAAATTAAAGGGAAAAAAAACCCCACACAGCGAGTACAACAGATAAAGCATCAGCACCGCAAGGGATGGTTAGATATAAAGGCCCATTCCCTAGGATCGCACTCCCTCCTCCCCTTTCAGGACACCCAGCAGAGGCAAAGATGAGGCAGAGCCATATCGTGTTATGCCTGGCACCACCACATTTATTAAAAATTATTACTATCTACATAGAAAAAACAGAAACAACTTTATTGGAAGAGGAAAAACTTTGTGGGCCAGTTACTCTGGGGCAGTTTAAAATGGCTGAAAGTATAGGCAAGAATGGGTAAAGTTACATCACTTCCAGTTTCATACAGGGCAGCTGTAAAAGTCACTTGACATACACATAAATAGAAATCTCCTTTTGCAATGTGTCATAAGCTAAGTTTGATTAATCAAAAAAATGCCTTTTGAACTTCGACACACCACCGGATGTCCTTCCAACTGAACAGCTATAGGTCAACTATTTATACATTATTCCACAATATTCTACAGTGTACCTAGACAAAACACCAAATGTACACTTGGTTTTTGGCCACCTTAATAAAGGTTAGGCTTTTGGGATGGAGACAGGGTTTTTTAATGCAAGTTCTAAGCTAAGAAAAGTCAGATTTGTCATTGTAATCCCGTTGGCAACAAAACCTTCAAGTCAAAATCCTGCCTGGCAAGCAGGCGTTATTTTGGCATTTCTGCCAAAAGAAAAAGCTGTAGCTGAGCAATATCCAACTCAGCCAACTGTGTTGTGGATGGGTTGAAAAAACAGCTCAGTCTAAAGCAGAACATAGCATTTGTGCATTTCCCTGCAACCCAGTTCCCTTTTATTAAGCAGGGAAGGAAATTAAATTTGGGATCCCACCCCCTCTTTCCTTGCTCAGGAGTGCATAGATTTAATCAGGCTTCTGAGCCAACCCAAACTGTATACTTTAGTGTCTCCAATAAATATGCCACATATTTAGACACTAGAGTATACTCCTTACAGCTTCTGCATATGGTTCCTTCTAAAAGAAGGGGAAGAAATCTCCCATGGTTTGCTCTTTCCCTACTTTGTTACCTGCAACAGTCAAAAAGCTTTGGCACCTTCTTTAGAATTGCACACAACAACTCAAGGTGGAAGGCAAGAGTCTTTTTAGCAATTGTAAGCAAAAAAAACCCAAGGCCACCCTGAAAAAAAAAATAAAAACCACCAAAAAACCAAAACAGCCAATTGGAATAAAAAAGATGCTCTAAGAACTGGCATAGAAGGCGTAGTAGCCCATGCCTTTTGAAGTGTCTTTGCTATAGTCCTCAGCATTAATGTCCTCACATTTCATTGTCGGGGAATTTTCGTTGCTGGAAGTGCTAGGGGAAAGCCGCCTTCTCTTACAAGCGCCTGTGTAGACCCCAGAATCATTTGAATCTAGAGACTTTATAGAGGGTGGAGTCTCTATCCATGACGAGCCAATTTCTTCTTTCACCTTGTCCTTGGAAAGCTGGTCTTCAGTGAATCCCGGGGGACTCGTTCTGGAGGGCCAAGTTAGTCCTGTCGTCATTTTCCGCTGGTAAGAGCCCCTGTTCCCCCAGCCCGCCATGGACGGGAACGCCGGGTCGGGGTAGTATCCCAGAGCGTGGGACGTCTGCAGCGGGAGGGATTTGATGCCATAGGGGAGCAAGGTGCTGTGAGAATACTCTGTCTCGTAGGAGTTCATGTCCAGTTTGTTGGCGCTGGGCTGCTGCACGGGCGTCACGAACCAGCGCTGGGGAGAGCTGGCCACCTCCTCGTTCTGCTGTGGGGACAGCAGGCCATTGCTCTGAGGGACAGTTCTCTCACCGTTGTAAAACCTGGCCGGGGGCAGGTTGTTGACAAACTGTTCCTGGAAGAATGGCTGCACGCTGTATCGGGCACCAGGGACGATCTGGTGGGATCTAGGAGAATCCGTGGGAGATGGAGTTAATCTGTCATTTTCGGAAGCTGTGTACATGCTACAACATAAAAGAGGAACACTGAGTGTTTTTCTTTACAATTCCACTATGACAGTAACACAACACAAAAACACAAACACAAATAAACTAGGTATTTCTTAATTAGAATCATAACTACATTTAATTGGATAGTGATAATCTGATTTAGCAGGCGCTTTTCCTAGGCCACTGTAAATTTTCTGCTACTGCTACAAGCAATAGCACAAGTGAAGGTAGAAAATTATTAGGCAAGAATTCTGCTGACAATTTAAAGACCCTCTCTGTTCTGTGGAGAATCCCAACATACTGCTGCCAGTAAAAACTGCAGGCCAGCTGGGTTCTGCCAACACAAGTTTCCTACCAAAATTCAGAAGCCAGCAGAAAGACAGATCATCTAGACAATACACTATTCAGACATTTTAACATAAGCAAAATCACCAGTAGAAGCAGTGCTGGCACGGAATAACTGAATTTAAGTCTAAAGAAAAACCCTTCCACAGACATTTCAGGCCAGAATCATGCCTCCTAGACTGACACATCTGCAAAAGAAAATAGAGGTATACTTACGAGTCATAGTTGTCTCTGAAGCCTTTTGCAAAAGGATTATGGTCAATTTTGAGCTGTGTAATCTAAAAGTGAAAGCAGAATATATTAACATGAGATGCTGAACCCACAAGTCAATTTTGTTCTTAATTGCAATTTTATACATCGATACTTACATCAGTGTTTTGATATGCTGTAACTGCTATGAACTGCGTTTCAGGAAAAATAAACGTTTGAGTCTTTGAGGAATCATTCAGATCTTCAACACCATCTTCGGTCACTTCCACAATGTGAAGTCGGGGCTGGTACTTGTGTAGGGACTGAAGTACTATCATCTAAAAGAAACCGTGAAAGAAACAACATCGTTAGACAAACAGCATCTAACATTAAAAGACTTATTTTGCAGCATGACATTTTTTCCCTGTAAATTGTAATCTTTTGGTTTAGAAACGGAGCAGTTTTAACTGTTATCAGGAGCTGAGTCACAGCTGGCAGCCCTGCTTTACTAAGAGCTATCAGCTATCCTCCCACTTTTTGACCAACTCCAGGGGATCAATATAGCAACTAAGACAAAAGTAATTCGCACATTGTAATCGAATATTTTCAACTATTCATACAGCAAAACAAAGAAAACCATCTCTATGACCCAGTTCAAGAAGGGAACGAGTCACAAGCACAGTGATGTAGCGCCTCCATGAAATGTCGTAAAAGCCCCAAAACCCTGCTGAGCCACCAAGAGCCCCCCAGGCCACTCTCTCCCTCCTTACCTGTGCGTTGTTGTTGTTAGCACCTTTATTGTTCGTTAGCTTCAGCTTTCCGAAGGAAATCTCCTGCCTCATCCAGTGCGCCCCAGTGTTGGGCGACTCGGGGTGCACGTAGACCTTGTTGCCTGGGGAGGACAAGGCAGTGAGAGGCGGCCCTGCCGCGGGGCTTTGTTCCCCGCCCGCGCAGCCCCTCGGCCCCGATGGCCACCCCCACACAGCCCCACACACCAACAGCGCTGCGCAGAAAGAGCCGCAAGACGATCTTAAGAGAGGAGCTCGACCCTCAGCAGGATGCCGGGTGTGGGGAAGACCCTGGGGGAGGGGGCAAACTGGGAACCCTTCCCGAGAAACCGACCCGCGGGGAAAGGGGGCGAGGAGACCCCCGGATCCTGCACCTACCTTGCATGTTGTTGTCGGCTTTGCCGCAGGTCACCCACTTGCCCCCCTGGAAACGCCAGTGGTTGGGGTCCGCCAACACCACCTCCACGAAGACGTTGTAGTGGGCCGTGGGGTTGAGACCGGTGATGTTGAAGCTCAGGAAGGGAAACATTCTCCTGGGGAAAGGAGGAAAACCACAAGGCATGGTGAGGCGGGCGGGGGGAGGGGGCGCGGGCTCCGGCGGATGCTGTAGGCGGCCGTGGAGTGCCCCGTCCGTCCCAGCACCAAAGAGACTAAGGAAGCGGCGAGCTCCAGCCGACCCCCCCCTTATCTCCGGGCCGCCGTGTGTGGGGAAACTGGGGAACAGTTTCTCGGGGAACACATCCCGGGGCACCACCGACGGACAGAGCATGCACCCCCCCACCCGGGGGAGCGGGCAAGAGCCGCCCGACGCGAAGTGTGCCCGGGGGTGCCACCTCCGCCCCCCCCCCCCCCCCCCCCCATTCCCGACCACCACACCACTTCCCTCAGTTTCCACCACCCCCCGCGCCCACTTACCGGCCCTGCTTGGTGATGATCATCTCCGTCTGATGCCGGTGGAACTTGAGCCAGAGGGGCCGGTTGCAGAGGAAGACCTGCGCTCGCATCCCCGGGCCGGCGGCTGGCACCCCCAGAGCCCCGAGCCCGCCGCAGGAGCCCGACGCCGGCGGGTAAGGGCCGTAGAGAGATCCGCCGCCCGTCGCCTGCCCGTACTGGTACCCGCCGCCGCCTCCGAACTGCGTCCGGCCGCCGGGCGGGCACACGGCGCCCGCGAAGCCGCCCGGGGACAGCACGGAGCCGTAGGGGTAGCGGGGCCCGCCGGGCGGCTGGTAGACGGCGCCGTGCTGCGCCGCGGGCGGGTACGGGAACAGGGAGCAGGGCCCCCCCAGGTCGGCGGCGGGCGGCCCGGGGGACTGCAGGTAGTAGCGCTCGGGGCTCAGGCTGTCCATGGAGTAGCGGGCGGCGGCGGCCGGGGGCAGCTCCTCGTCCCCGCATGGGGTGGCCTTGCGACCGTCCGGCTTGGGAGCGGCGAAGGGCGGCTCGACGGCCTCCGTCTCGCTCAGGATGGCGGGGGCCGCTCCAAACTTCTTGGGCATCTTGTCCAGGTCGAGGCGAGGTGGCGATCCCGAACCGGGCGGCCCGCGGGAGCCTCCAGCAGCGCCTGTTCCAGCTCCAGCGGCTCCGGTGCGTCCGCCGCCCTCCAGCGGGTAGAAGGGGGCGCCCGGCAGTGCCCCCGCCGCCGTCAGCAGCGGCTCACCCAGCTGCATCCTCGATGGGCGGTGCGTTCGAGCTCCCACTCTATCCTGTGCCGACCCCGACCTGTGGCCGCGCCGTGCTACGCTCCGGCACGGCTCGGCCGAGGCAATTTATACCGCACTCGTCGGGCTGCCGGGGAGGGGCTTGCGCCGGGCTGCCTCGCGTCGCCCTCCACCCCCGCCGGCCCATTGGCTGTGCCGCGTGACACTAATTTAATTAGACAGCTACTAATTGGAACAAGTCACCTGTGACTTTGGTGCGCGCCCCGTCCCCTTCCATGCCCCCTCCCCCTTCCCGCAGCCGGCTACCCGAGGGGCTCTTGCCCGCTCCCTGCGCCCACGTCGCTCGGACTGAGGGGAGCTCCGCATTACCCCTCAGTGGGGGTGCATCACGGTGGCTGCAGTGGAGGGCCCGGCTCCCCCTCTTCCAAAATAATAATAATAAAAAAAAAAACAAACAAAAAAGGCCTTTTGCTGAGGTGGCACCGTCCTACCGCTCGGGCGCGTAAGGAAGAATCCGCCGCGCTGAACGAGAGATGGGGACGAAATGGAAAGGTTTGGGTGGGAAAACCGGCACCCGCCAGGTGGGGAGGGCGGCGATCAACCGGGCCGCTGAGACGGGGCGGGGGACGCCGGCCTCCCGCAACCTCCCCGCCGGCCGCCTCGCCGCTCAGACGATTCGGCTTGTGTCTCTGCTGCGTCCAAGAGCCTCCTTCCCCCCGCTCCGCTCCCCGAGCAGCATCCTTATCATGGGGTTAACACGTTTCACCTTATCTGTGGGAAGTGGCGGGTTCGGTTCGCAATTCCAGTTTTCAGGAACTCTGCAGTCGGTTTCTCACAAGCCGCGTTCCCCTTCAGCATCTCCCACCGGGAAGGCAGATTTTTAATTGAGGCGGGTGCCAGATCTGTTTGGCGCTTTCTCTCAGTGCAAATCCCCGAGCCTTTAGCCTCAGGAGGGTAGGGAACAGCCCTTGGGAAGGGGCAGATGCCCGTGTGATTTTGTGGAGCGGGCAGAGCCGCCGTGAATGATTTGCAGCTACAAATCCGCAGCCCCTCGCCCTCTGCTCGCCACCGGCCATCTCGCAGGGAGCGCTGCAAACACCTGCCTCCACCTCACGGCTGAATTTTGAACCAGACCCGCTGAGCGGCCAGGATTTCGTTGGCTGACAGAAGGATCCGGCCGGGCTGGAGCAGCCCAGCTCTGCCGCCCTCCGCGCCGCCTCGGCCCGCTAGCCCCGCGCTCCCGCCGGGCCGCGCCGCATCGGGCAGCCGAGATAAATGGGGAAGAGCTGACCGGGGCCGCCGAGAGCCGGGGCCGGGCGCTGCCGGAGCCCCGCCGGGATGCGCGTCCTGCGCAAGCCGGGCACCGGCAGGTGCGGGTGGAGGGGCACTCCCGGTGGTGACCGCCGGGGACGGGCAGGACTCATCCCCCATCCCTGGTGAGACGGGGAAGCGGCCCCTGCTGTGCCCACCTCGGGCTGCGGCCACACAGCCGGCAATGAAATACCAGCCCCAGCCCTAACCACACGTTCTCTCCGGAATAATGTTTGCCTCAGTTTTTGCGCGGATCTCGTTCGACCGAATAAAACAACAAAAATGCGTCGGAAAAGTCCGACGCTCCGGCACGAAGCGGACCAGGCGCTGGAGCCGCGGGGTGCGAAGCGGAGCAGAGCTCGGCCGAGCTGCCCTGCTTTGAAAGCGAAGCAAGGCGAGGAGCGTCCTGCCGAGCGCTGCCGAGGCCGAGCCGCTGCGCCCCTTGCCGCGGCCGGAGAGCCCGGTGCGGCTCCTCCCGGCGGGGCTGGCTCCGGCAGCCCGCACCCTCGGGCTCTGCCTCTCCCCGGCCAGGGCAGGCACGGAAGGAGATTTTAGAAAACCACTATGTAGGTTTTAAGGGAGTTCATTTTGCGGTCTTACACACTGAAAGAGTCACATTATTTCAAACATTCCTTCGGGTGCCGCGTAGTTCAAGGCTATTGCGAGTTTTTCCCCCCAAAACTCGGGTGGTCTCGCGTTCATCTGGGCAAGGTAGTAAAGCTTTCGATGTTGCTTAGGTTTCTTGCGGATTGCACCGAGAGGAGGGCATAAAACCTGTGGCTGTCCCGGGAAAGGAAGACCCTTCCGTTTTGGTTCGAAATATGCCCGGGATGAAGCTCTCCCTAACGAACGAAGAATTGATGAATCCTTCTCAAACTTGGGGTTATTTTCAGCTCAGCTCGGGAGAACAGCAGCCTGGCTTCCATCCCTGCCTCGTAGTCCGCATCTCCCGCCGAGCCGAGGCTCTGGCGGCGGTGGCGGGGGAGGCTGGGGTCGGGGCTGCGGCCCCGGGAGTCCGTCGAACCAAACTGCCCGGAGACCTTCAGCGGGAGGGAGCCCCGGTAACGCGGGGGCTTCTTCATTCACTCTGCACGCTGAGGGAAGAGCTGTAATTCACCCCCTCCAGAGTCCCGCAAATTAAATGAACAGTCACGTTACCCAGTTCTTGGTACCCAGTATTTGTCATTCCTATCGCTGCCAATCTACCGTCCCTGGGAACCAAGGGGGCAACCAGGCGAATGCCCCCAAGCACCCTACAAGCCATCTCCGTCCTTTCTCCCTGCCCCCTCTGCCCAGGAACTCCGCCGCAAGAACTTGCGGGATGTTTCAGTCCTGTGGGACTGGAGACTTCTAAATGGGTCCCGCAGCCCTTAGCTCTTATCTTTAAAATAACACTGCAGAAATATCAGTCTGGTGAAGCAGAAAGGAGCATGTTAGATTTGTAAATCTACCTGAATAACCTCTAAACCACACACAAACCCCAACAACAACAACAAAAAAGTTTTTGAAAGAAGACGTAGGTCTTTGAAGGGTTACACATTATCTTGTTTCGTTGGGCTTTATTCAAATATATTCACGGGGTTTATTCAAGTAAGGAGCATCTCTGGCTCTAAAAAAGCTGTTCTTCTCCAAAAGAATAGCTTTTTTTTTTTTTTTTTCTGCAGCCCAAGTTACAGCAGTGGCACACTGGACTGAAATATTTAATATTTTGCTTTTCGGCTGAGATTGAGACCTTTCCTTTTTCATCAGAGTATTGAAAAACAGCCTCTGCTTCAACAAATTGCTCGGACTCTTGTGACTGAAACTGTACAACCTGAGCACCCTGCTCAGGAGGGCCTAAGAGGAGAAATTGGGAACAATGGGATCTATCAGGCTGTTACACACTTACATATGTGTGTATGTACATATGGAAATCCACATATCACCATTTATAGCCATATATGACCTTTATCCTTATAAATATGGATCTGGATACATACACATACTCCATTGGATCTATATGGACACTTTAAAAAGGCTGCTTATTAGAATGACATGTCACACTATTCCATTGCTGTATTCTTTTCCTGATGTTCTGCTGCCACCATGGCAGGATTCACAGGTATTTTCTGAATGCTACATCTGCTTAGTTTAAGTGAGGTAATTTTTTCTTTGTTTGATTTTGGTTTAAAAGTAGCTGTAAGTTTCTGGATATCCTCTTCAATTTGCTAGCATCTGGTTCCCAAACGGCTTTAATACTTTCACCTTTATGTCCAGCTTGTGCAGAGATTTTGCAGATTTTCTTTCTACTTTTCCAGTAATTCATTCTGTTGGGTTTTTTCCCCCCCTTCAACTTACACACAGAGTATCACACTGGGCAAATGAAGGAAGACACTTTTCACTTCCACTCTTTCACCACATTTCAATGGCATTTTAAAAATCACTAAAGCTGGGATTTTTCAGACATGGCCAGAAAAATATTAATGCTTCCTTTTAAAATTCTTTATACCTTTCTTTTCACAGCCACTGAGTCCTTACAGCACTCAGAATAAAATCAAGGAGGTATTACTATGGCTGTGCAAGGCTTGGCATTTCAGCTTGTCGCTGAACTTCAGGGGCTGTTTTTATGAGGAAGCGAGCTACACCCTTTCAGTGCCCAGGGACCTCCTTCTGTCACATGCAGTCAATGTCTGTCTCTTTTATGGGAACGTTAGGAGACTGAATTAACTGAAAATGCTCTTTATTTTCTCATGAAAACAAGTCCTGCTATAGCTGCAAAAACCATCAAGCCATTTTATTTATGCCAAGTGGGATTTTCAGTGTGCAGACATACACAGTCCTGAAGAAACAAGTGTAGTTTAAAATCTACTACGAAGCTGAGAAAACTTGAACCCAAAAGGGTTAAAAAGTAGAATCAAGTCTTGTTGAAACACATGTATATGGACTTTAAATAGTGGAGATCAATAGTCCTACAAAGCCAAATAAATCTTATCTTTAATGTTGACCAGGAAAGGTGTCACATTAACAGCAATTTTATCCTTTGGTAATGATTCAATTTAGCTGCCACTTTCTTTTAAAAGGCAGTATACAGACATACATACTTTTAAAAATGGCCATATGTGGACATAAACCCCATAATAAAGGCAGGGCTAATTTATAACAATCAGAGAGTATAGAATAGCCCTTTCCACAGAATAGCCCTTTCCACCCCAGGTATACAAAACAGAAAGGGCAGACAGAAGTCAATGAAAAAGGACCTGGAAGAAGCAATTCAGGATTTGAAAATAAAGTGGTATTCAAAGCAACTTCATTGGTCACTTCCTTTCTCCCGCTTCAAATAAAATAGCACCTAAAAATCTTTAGTTGTAATTTTAAATTAAATGGAAATGCAATGGTTAGTAAAAAATATTTAAAGTCTGATCCTAATCAGTAAAATATGAACAGACAAGGGAAAACATATTCAATGCTTGAAGTGAATTTTTTGCAATGACTAATTTTGCTTGGTAAGACCATACACCAACTTTCTCTTCTTGGGCCTATGATACCCTTATTGGCTAAAGAAGGAAAAAGAAAGTGTTTAAGAAAGTGTAGGTCTGTCTAAGGTGAATGCCTTTGTTGCTTTAACAAATATTTGGGAAACGTATAGTAAGGGAGATGGGAAAAGTATTAAATTGTCATTAGCTTCCAGATGACTTTCCTTGCTCCAAATGGAATTGTAGAAACAAACAGCCTGAAATTAGGATCACAAACACAACCATAGCCATGACCAGCATTTAATATTTTTGAAATGGCTCATGGCTTGGGCAGGTGGACACTCTGCTGGGTGAAAAAACATCTGGATGGCCAGAGAGTGGTGGTGGTCTGAGTTACATCCAGCTGGCAGCTGGTAACAAGTGATGTTCCCCAGGGATCAGTGCTGGGCCCAGTCCTGTTTAACACCTGTATTGATGATCTGGATGAGGGGATGAATGCACACTCAGCCAGTTCATGGATGACACCAAATTGGGCAGGAGTGTTGATCTCCTGGAGGGCATGAAGGCTCTGTAGAGGGATCTGGACAGGCTGGATCAGTGGTCCAAGGCAAACTGTATAAGGTTCAACGAGGTAAAGTGTCAGGTCCTGCAGCTGGGTCATGAGAACCCCACTGGACACTGCAGGTTGGGGAAGAGCAGCTGGAGAGAAGGAAAGCAGCCCAGTGGAAAAGGACCTGGAGATGGCTGGACACGAGCCAGAATGTGCCCGGGTGGCCAATGGCATCCTGGCCTGTATCAGCAGGAGTGTGGACAGCAGGACCAGGACAGTGATTGTCACCCTGTGCTCAGCACTGGTGTGGCCACACATCAAATCCTGAGTTCAGTTTTGGGCCCCTCACTGCCAAAAAGACATTGAGGTGCTGGAGCCAGTCCAGAGAAAGGCAACAGAGCTGGTGAAGGGTCTGGAGCAAAATTTATGCAGAGCAGATGAGGTAGCTGGGGTCATTAACCTGGAGAAAAGGAGACTCAAAGGGGACCATTCTGCTCTCTACAGCTGCCTGAAAGGAGATTGTATCAAGGTGGGGGTCAGGTTTTTCTCTCAGGTAACAAGCAATAGGATGAGAGGAAATGGTCTCAAGTTGTGCCAGAGGATGTTTAGTTTGGATGTTAGGAATAATTTCTTCTCTGGAAAGGTTGTCAAGCATTGGAACAGGCTGCCTAGGGAAGTGGTTGAGTCCTCACCCCTGGAGGGGCTCAAACAACTTATAGGTGTGGCAGCTGGGAACACAGTTTAGTGATGGACTTGGCAGTGCTGGCAGCTGGACTACATTATTTTAGAGAGAGGTCTTTTCCAACCTAAACGATTCTATGATTATTTATGCATAGGGATCTCCAAACAGCTCTTTGTAAATGCTTGCTTTTTCACCCTTCAATAAATTTAGTGAGGGATGCCTAGCACCTTTTCCCTGGTTTTAAAGCAACATTGCCTAATCACATATAGATTTGTGCCCATAACCATCCTGACAGTCACACAATAGAGACGTGAGAACATAACAAGATCCATATCATGGGTGTGACAGCCACACATCTGGGCAGTTTGATCCTATTTGTATTTACAGATCTGTTACAGACAGTTTTAAAGAGCTAATTTTGGCTTGCTTCTCCTATGTTGTATGAGAAATGACTATTAAAAAGCCTGGATTCAGCAATCACAGTAATTAAAATTAGCAGCTCAAATCCAGTAGAAAGATGTTTTGCTTTTTTATTTTCTCACTTTAAAAAGTACAATTTCATCATGTGAAGGCCCCGATAAACTTCATGCTGCTCAGGGCTTATGATGTCAGAGCTATGAAATATTTCCTGCTGGTAACATAATAGCTGAGAAATATGAGTTTTGGAAGGTTTGGGGTTTTGTTTGCTCTCTGTGCATTTGGTATGAGGCATACAGTGGGAAAACAATTAACTCTAGGGGCTGAAAAAGCGAATAGCAGTGGGCTACAGTGTAATTGCAGAAACAATGAGGAATTTCACCTGGTATTATTTGTGACAGCAATCAAATAGCAAGGCCTAGCAGGGAACCACATATTAAATAACTGCCGTGACGGGCGAGTCCGCTATAAAGATAAGCAGAAAGCAGAACGGGGACGACATATGTACTCTCTGGGAAGGTGAGAAGATAGCTGTAGGGTTCCCCTCCCAGGGTGGGCTTGCTAGCTGCCCGCCCCGGTTCCCATCAGCATCCCACTGCTACCGGGGGCGGGATGGAGCTGGCATCTTCCCTTCCAGCCGCTCCGCACCTTTTCTCGGGATAACCGGGGCGGGAGGGGAGCCCAGCGGAGGAGGGACCGCCGGGGGACCGTACTGCGAAGGCGCCCCCGCAAGCGGGCCGGGGTCCGTGGCGGGGCCTGCGGGGCAGCTCCAGCCCCGCTGTCCCCGGGCGCTCCCCGGTGCGAGGGCCCGCGGCAGCCGCCGGGATGGGACGGGACGGGACGGGACGGGCCGTGGGTGGCGGGGAGCGATCCCGGCCGGCAGCTCTGCCCAAGGCCAGCTCCTCACACGCTGCCCCGCAGGCAGTTTCAGGCTGGGGGTGGTGGAGGAGGGGGACGAGGGGACATGCTGGCCTCCGCCTCTGTCCCCGCTCTTTTAACCAGTTTCCAAACAACGCTGCCAAACCTTCCGGCCTGCGGAACGCCTGGGCACACGTCGCCCCCCGCAGCTGCCGCGGGGAATCCCGGCAGAACCCGCTGCGGCCCCGCGAGTGAGCCCTGGCGGGCAGGCGGACATGGCATCCCCATCCCCATCCTCATCCCCATCCTCATCCCCATCGCTTAGCGCGAGATCCGGCGGGCGATCCGGCCGGATTAACGCCGGGCGCTTTGAAATCGGGTGCCGCAGTGATCCCGGGCCGGGGTGCTTAGGGCTCCCCTTTCAGTTGTTAATTACCACTAAGCGTTTGTAAGTACCTGCGCTCACAGACCTCAGCGCCTTCAAAACAAGGGCATGCACGCAAATAGCTCCAAAATTACCCATCTGGGTACCGGCAAGACCAAAGGCACAAGGGAGCGGAGTCGTTAGAAAATAATTGAAGCAAATGGGCACTTTCTTTGCCACGTGAATTTCAGCTGGGAATCCCGTTGGCAGGAGCGGCGGTTTCAAAGGTGTCCGCACCTGCGGAGCCTGCGCCCGCGGGAGCGCCGAGCCCGGGGGGTCGCCGGGCGGGGTGACCCTCCCCCCCCCGCTCTGTTTAAATGGCCTGGAAAAAAAAAAAGGCAAAAAACCAAAACAACTTCCATCAGAAAAAACATTAGCTAAGAAGGAAACGGCTGTGGACACCCCGGTGGGATATCTCCTGACTCCGGACAGGAGGGTTCCTGCCATTGGTACCAGTCCTGCGGAATTGCCCTCCTCGGTTTTGTTTGTTTAGCAGCTGAGATTTAGAATATACACAGCAGAAGGAATTATCTTCCATTACGAAGAAACAAAAAAGATGTGACCTACATCTTCACCCCCGAGCCCAGCAAAATCCCGCCCCCCACACACACACAAACCATCACAATTTACTTTTCGGTGACACAAGGACAATGTGAAGTGAGTGATCCTTGCACCACTTTTCTCCAAATAAGTTCAGTGTGAAGTATAAGCACTGTGTTTTCTATCACTGATGACTGTGTTGATTCCTAACACATTAGTGAAGGAAAATTTTAGCCAGAAGAATTTGAATTTTACAGATGAGTACAGACAAATGAGCAAATGTCACAGAAGACCGTTAAGCCATATCACAAATGCATATTCTTTTCATATTGCTTTTTCATTGTCTGTTTTTCTGGGGTTTGTTTGTTTATTTTTACCATTTTTTCCTTTTCCCGCTATTCACATCTCAGGCAGTTACTGGCTCTCCTGTTGCTCATGGGTATGAATTGAAGGGTAGAAAATGATGTAACAAATAGGAAAAGGATTTAAATTAAAACACAGCGCTCTTAAGGGACGACCCATTAGAAAGTAGCAAGGAACTTGGCCTGAGCAGTCAGACCTTGATGTCCTCATAGTGGTGAGGCCCTGGTAAACATAATGTTATCACGGCAACATTTCTGCCTATTTTATACGTTATTCAGCTCTACTCAGGCTAAAATCCCACCCTACAGTTTCTCTTATATATAGCCTAAGGCGTGGGGTTTGACAGCTGGGGAACAACAGGGCAGGTAAAACGCAGAACCTCGGTATGGTGATGGGAAACAGGGGCCGTATCCTTCCATCCTGCAGATGTCTTCCTAAGGCCGTGTTCCTGCTGCCTGCAGGATGGATGTCCTTGGTTCCTGAGAGGAATGCCTGCCTCTGCTGCTCCTCCGGATCTCTTCCCAGCCTCTTTTCCTAAATGACACGTGAGAATGAGTCAGAGATAAGCAGTCGGCCGGGAGGTATCACAACAAAGCTAAGGACACGCTTTTCCTTCGGCCCGGGAAGCCACGGGAGCAGGGGCTGTTTACCCGCGGGGCAGATGGAGGCCACAGCCGGGCAGAGCACGGGATCTCCTCCTCCGGTCACCCACCCTCGGCAAAAGGAGCGGGACCCACAGGGTCTGTGCTGCGGTACCAGCAGCGGTGCGGACAGCGAGCAGCGATTAGCAAGTGGCAGAGCCGGACCCAGAGGAACTCTGGCGAGCAGGTTAAGCTGAGTTGTGTTTGCGTTTGAGCCATTGGCTGGGTTGGGATCCTGGCGTGCTCCAGCCAGGCAAGTGCTCCTAGTATGCAGCCTTCACCATTGATTTCATCACTTCTCCTCATGGAGTGTAGTAGGTGGGAGGTTCTAAAGGGGTGGGTTTTTAGTGCATTGGCTGTCTCTGAATGCTAACTCTGGGGACTATTTGATGAAAAGTGGATATTGGCAGACCCTGAGTAGAATAAATGCTGTTTAAAAATCCACATTTGAAAAAAAATCCTGCTGAAAAAGTGGAAAACCATCCCATCAGGCAGCCATTACACAAGTTTCAGGAAACAAACAAACAAACACCAGAGCGATGCAAGCCTGTGTTTCTATCTGGTAGCAGAACAGCTCTGGAAGTAATTGTCCATTTTGTTTCACCTTTCTCCTCCTGAGGTTGTGGGTCTTGCCACGTTTCACCATCGAGGAGGCCTCAGTGAGGAGCTGTGGGGTGGGTGGTGCCTGTAGGGAGGGCAGGACCCACGTGGGGAGCAGCAGCAGCACCCGCTGGGGGACACCAGTGGGCACCAGTGTGAGCCGCTGTCCCGGTTCGCTGAGCACTCCGCCGGTCCCTGGGGCTCCCCGATTCCGGAGAAAGTGGCCAATTATTTTTCTGTCTGAAAGAGTCTGTGATGTGGCAGAGAATGACAGCTCCAAGGGAGAAAACACCTCTTCATTAAAAAGCGCTGCTAAGCACACTGAATATCCAGATCCCGGCACCCAGTTGCACAAAGGTTAGGATGACAGCCAAGAAATTACGCATTTTCACAGATATTTTTGTACACACATACATATATATGTGTGTACAATGTACATGCAGACACAAATACACACACACAAATATCTACAGGCTCAGGGTAGATAGATAGATTTCAGTAGAGGGTAGCCAAAATCCTTTAAGTTCCTATTGAGACAAAAACTCCTGCAGAGGTCAAGTTTTGCTATCAGTTTTGATGTGCTAGGAAAAAAACTCAATTAAATTGGTTAGAAGAGAGTCAGCTTCATGGAAGTAAATGATTAGACATTTGTTGAGGAAAATATTAAACAGAAAAGAGAAAGCAATAATCTCTGTTTTGCACACCTCTCTTTGAGAGACTACTGGAAGAGAGGGCCAGGCTGCTACATTTTGTAGGTTCCATTTTATTTAATTTCATTTTGGTGATTTAATGATTGCAGAAATTAATTTCAATGAATGAGAAAATATTTCTAAAAACAGATACAAAACACATATGAATAATGCAACAATGAAGAATTGGGTTTACTGGTGAGGCACATGGTATTGTAGAAGAGAACTACTGATACCAAAGTAAGATCAAAATGGAAGCTGCATTTTAACAGCCCTCTTTTTCTTTTCTTTCAGAAATTCTGGAAGGCTGAGAAGAAGGCATTTTAAGGCAAAGGTGGGAGAAAAACTGTGACATCCAAGGCTACCGCAAGCAAGCAAGGTAGAAGTAATGGTTTCCACAATGGCTCTGTGGGAGAGTTCAGGCTCCAAGATGAACAGAAGCAGCCCTCAGCCTTAACCTGACTCCTCATGGCCCAGCAGCTTTCCTCAGCCCAGGTCCCTGGCTGCCTGCACTCATGCCCTGAGCTGCCTGGGCTCAGCAGGCTGCTGCCTCTCTCCCTGGTTACCAGCTTGACTCTCCCTTAGCCTACCCCAGGAGGGTGGCCCAAATGGGATGCTCAGAGCATCACACCGAGGTTGCTTTGCAGATGAGCCCACTCCCTCTTGCTCACATGTTTCAGTGAAGCAGGAAACAGACAGAGGGCATGGCAGCAGTCAACCCTCTGGTTATTGCTATCCACTTTTTATAGGGGGACATACTGAGATAAACCACCACCAGTTCCATCACATCTGGGGGAATATTCCAGTTGAACTGTAATCCAGGGGCACAGTGATGAATAAGGAAGGAGATAGATTCCCATATTTGTTTTTCAGAGATGGGCACTGAGAGATGTGAAAACCCTATGCTGAAAAAAGAGTTAAACCCCTGTGACTTTGAATATGCTGCTATTACTGACTTGTCAGAATCACTAAACAACATTTTTCTAACCATTCCTGCAGTTTTATTTTAAAATTTCCACCTCCCTGTGTCCTCTCACCTGACCAGATAACACAATGCCTTCTTCAGCATCCTAAAGAAGGAATCTAATCTGCAGCAGGGCAGAAGTACTTGAAATAGAACAAATATGTTCTTCTCATAAACAATTTACAGAACATAACCATTTGTTCTCAATAAAGATTTTAAGCCAAAATCACTATTCTCAGTAGAACTTTAAATTCTACAACAGTGTATCTTTGTTCCCCTGTTGCAATGCAGAATTGCTGGGGTTGATTCTGTGATATTCATATTTGATTGTTTTCTGTTTTAAATGTGTGCAAACATAACCACAACATGATAGTGCTTTTCCATGCTTAGCATATTCATCACCTTATCTTCCTCTCAACTTCTTGATTTGCATGCAAGAAATCTGTTGTTAGAGAGAATGCAATCTGCAAGGCAACAAAATCCTGTCCCATGGGGGGAAGGAGTCAAAGTGGTACATGTATATCAGATGAAGAGTATGAAGTATGTACAATAACCTGATCCTGCATCATATGAAAGGCCCACAGTCCAAGTGCAGTGTGCCAGGGAGAGAATAACTATTGCAAGAAACAGTGAGAAGACTCTGGTTGAAGTTCTACCAGGTATTGGCTTTATTGACAGGAGCAGACCATGAAGTCTCTAGTTCCCTGGTGGCTGCCTGCCTAATCCTGTGGCTCAGGTCTCTGCCCCTCAATCTGTATGAACATTTGGAAGGCTGTGCTGTAAATCAAACTTTGAGGGTAGTTCTACTTAATAATTACCTCCTCCCAAAAGAGTGTGATTTTAACCTTGATTTTTTCATTTGGTCATCAGTGCAATCTTACCAACAGCTGCATCAGCACAATGAAGACAACAAGCAGCATTCCAGGAACAAAACAAAAAAAAACTGTAGGGCAGGAATTTCTTCCATTGGTTTTGCAGGCATCCTGTTGAACCTTCCCTCGCAGATGAGCAGGGGCAAGCTAGCCAGGTTGTTGCTGGTTGACTGCCTTCAGCACCCAGGGCCAGGGCTCTGTGCTCAGCAGAGCTGGATCTGTGCACTGCCTAAGAACCCATGGTGCTCCTCTGGCCCAGTTTAGGCTCAGGCATGTGGCCACATTTCTGTCAAATTAGTCCACACACCCATTAGAGGTTTAGCCCTCTGCAGGTGAAGGGGCTGCACCCAGCTCAGGGCAAAGGCTGCTGGTGCAGAGTCAACCTGTTGCCATGTTTTGAAGAAATCAGAGCCCAGGCAAGAGTTTACTGACCAATGACCTGAGGCCCACAGTGCTTCTGATTTAGTACTAAGAACCTTAAAACCAGATTTGTGGAACCATGGTCTGGTGGGCTTGCAGCTCCTGACCCACTGTAGTATCTTAAGGCATATGAAGATAAATGATAATTTGCTTGTAAATGTTGCACCCTTGACTCTGGCTGTCTGGCAGGTGGTCTGGCCACAGCACAGCTGTATTTATAGCAGGGGCTGGAGCAGTAACACTGTCAGGCCTTCTATCTCCAAGCAGAGCAGCAACTAGAGAGTTAAATCAGTCAGCACTGGTTTTTCTCCCCAGTTTTGATCTCAAACACCCAGGACAGAGGCAATTACACCTCTCTGAAACAGCTCTCCACTGCCTGCCTTCCTCTGTATTCACTTGCATAAAACCCAGAGTCAAAAATTTGCCAGTCCAGAATAGTAATAGGCAGTGGCAGATCACGCCTAGTTGCACTTTCTGTCTCTCTCACCAAAGTGTAATCCAGTGGTATCTGATATGGCTAAGAGCTAGAACGATGATTTACTATGCTTGGTTAGCATAAAACAGCTCAGGCTGCTGCAGGTTCACAGCATTTTACTTTGGGGCATGCCCTTTTCATCACTCCTATTCTCACCTATGGCCTGGTCAGGTAGGCTGGTCCAGCCATTGGTGGGATCTCCTTGTCAGCCAGAAACCTAAATTAGTGCTTAAAATTCATGCTTATATTCCAATCCCCATGTGGTTGTGCTAGGAGTCATATGCTATGCTGCAGGAGCCAAAACCCATTGCAGAGGGGCGAGGTGACCCCAGGAACCCCTATGACCACTAAAGCATGCTGAAATCACAGCCTTGCAAACTTCTGTAGCTGCACTTTGTGCCCATTACCTGAGCAAAGGCTTTGCCAAACTTGACTTTGAATTTGCTCCCCATTATCCAACCTCTCCTTCCAAATAACTATGGGTCTGCCAGAGACTTCTTATTTCTCTGCAAGGAGGAGAGAAATTAAGCATAGTCTATACAGTGCTACTCAGATGAAATTTGCCTCAGTCTCTTTATTCAGCTAGTCACAGGTCTGTGTGAAACTCTTTAACCTACTGCAGAGCCTATCTCACTAAGCATCAATAGTTTTCAACAGATACATCTAAAGCACCCCCAAAAGCTGACTGAGAAAAGTATGTTCAGCCATATATTCTGTAAAACTGCAAGAGTTTCAGAAACATATACTATTTTTTAAAGAATATGTTGCAGTTTCCATAGAAAATATTCAAAGGTCTGTGAATTAGAAGATGTGCTCAACTCTGCTGTAGTGAATCCCTGAAAGGCACAGGTGAACAGCCTCCAAAGGAAAGAGGACCACAGTGACATTTATTAAATCCTGATTGAATACTTGATTTGCCATAGCTTGCTGATTTTGGAAATTCTGACTTAATAGAAGTTGCAAGGAGTTATAAAAAACAAGAAGTGGAAATGATGTATGTAAAAAGAAACACTAAAAATTGCTTAGCATAATACCACTACAAAAATGTAGTTAAACAAAAATATTATATAAAAGGTGTAGCCAAAGTCCTGTTAAGGCAATCTGCTCTAAAGCATACATGCAGGGGCATTTGAACTGTGACAGCTGAAAAAAATTTCACAATTACATCAACTTTTCAGGCTGAACTGTTACTATCATTCACAGGAAAACAAACCAGTGGGTAAATGAAAAAAAAAAAAAATTACAAGGTTCCCTCCATCATATTTCTCAACAGCAATGAGAAGAACTCTCCCTGGCTGCAACTCACATGAACATGTCTGAGATTTACTGGGGTTGAAATATCTCCGCTCAGTTTAGCTACTGTGTTTTTCCACGCAGCCCCATCCCAAACCCCTCTCCCCTGCAGCCTCAGCAGGTTCTATCCCCAGCACTCCAGCTTCACCTTTCCTACTTCTGCTTTTTCAGTATGGGCAAGTCTGTGGTGCAAGCATCCTTACTACTGACTCTCCTGGTCTTGCACCAGCACAGGTCTGTCCCAGTGCCCAGGCTCAAACCTACTTCCCACCTTCCCAGGAGCACTCTGAATCTGTGTCCTGCTGTCCTGTGAGCTGAACTGTCTGTGTGTCCCGCTGGGGGTGACCAGGGTGGCTGCATGCTGAGACAGGCCCTAATGTCATCCCACAGCTGCTGGTACCCATGCACTGCCCCAGCAGCCTCTCAGCCCATCACATCCAGGGAGCTGGCTTATCCATATCCAGCTGGGTTTCCTGTAGCCAGCACTGAGGTACTCCAGGGTATACAAGAAGCTTTTTCTGGTCTCAACACTTTAAACTTCTGCTGGAGGAAAAAGCAGAGCAGATGGCGCCTGGACTGGGAGCAACTCACCTTTGACGTCTTCTGAAAGCACAGCCTGGCCAAAGGCCACTAGCAGTTCTGAATAACCTGAGCACCTCATCTCTGTCCTTTCCTGCTCTTACTCTGGCTCTTGTTGCACCAGCCATATGAGAGGGGCTCAGACCCCAGTGCTGACGCTCTGAAATTGAAAATGCCTAATGTTAGAAATTGATTATGCTACATTCCAGTGGACAGGTGTAGAAATATTTATAGGTTGAGCTTGGCTACCTTACCTGTCTTGGCTACAAAATAATTTGTCTTTCTTTACACTGAAATAGAGACAAATCTTACTAAACAATCTCTTATAGTTAAATATGTTTTTGGGAATAGTGATGGCAGTTGAAATACAGCATTAAAAACCCCCAAACTCTTGGTCATGTCATTTATTTAGAAGAAAAAAAAAGTACAGTTTTATTTTCCTACCTTCTCCTTAACCCCTACAGACTGTGATATCACATGTGTAAATTCAAATTAACACTTCTCCCATCTGGATTTCTGTATATTTAAATAGGAGTCTTGGAATAACATTTTTCTCTTTATATAAATGCTTGTGAGTAACTATCATGTTTGAAGAGCAATGGGTTGGGTTGCTGACCAGTCCTAGTGCCCAGCTAGGAAAACCAGAGCCAACTCTGAAATTACTTTGTCAAGTTTTTTTTCATGTTTAGCCTTCACAGCCTGAGGAGACATTGGTGTCTTTGAAGGCAGGACACATTAGCTGATAAATGCTATTCTGCAACGCTGTTAAGCCTTTATTTTTACCATAGGCATGACCTACTACCTCTACCTTTTTTTCCCTCAGTCCCCTATGCACCTGGGCACTGCCAGCAGCATCAACCCCTACCTCTGGGGCACCCTGTCCCATGGGGGACCATGGCAGCTGCTCCACTCACTCGTCACTCAAATCTCCTCTGTGAGACAGGAGGGTAGGTGTGAGTATAAAGGGATGAGTATAAAGGGATGGGTATAAATGCTCCTTCAACTGATGGGAAACCCAAAACCCCAAGAAGAAACTTCCCAAGACACCCATTGCATCAGTAATTGGGGCAGAGCAGAGCATCACCAGAGCCAGACTGCACTGCCCTGCTTGACACCCTTATTGAGAGAGTCAGCACCTCTACTTGCCCCCTTCCCCCTGGCAGATGGGCTGAGCCTGAGTGAGAGCTTATGATTTGGCTGCACATGCTCCACTCAGCTGTAGAAAGGTGTTAAAGTCCTCAAAACCAAAAGCATCAGTGGGCAGCTCCATCCTCTCTCTCTGCCACACTTTTGCTTGCAGCTTCCCCCAGCTCATCCTTCCCTCACAGCAGGGCAGGAATCAGAGAGGAAACTTTGCTTTGCAATTCCCAAACATGCTCTGCCAGAAACCCACCAATGAACAGAAACAGCTGCTCCTCAGCTTCCTCCTTGCTCTCATGGGTGTGTGAAGAGTCTTCTCCATGTGGAGAAACAGGGAGGAAGCATTCCCATCCGTCTCCTCCCTGGTGCCAGCACAAGAGGCAGGAAGCAGCAATAGCTCAGCAGATTTGCCTCAGCTTGTTTTGGCTGGCTCAGGGGAGGAAAAGCCTCAGAAGTCAATTGGCACAGCTTGAAAGGAAATCCCAGCACCCCCCACTCCCGTCCTGCCTGGTCCAGACTCCAATGCCTATTCCCAAACCCAACAAGCAGTATTAAGCTGAGATGCTTCACTTGACTTCAGCTGCTGTGGATCCCCACTCTGCCCACAAAAGGGTGAGGGGAGAGCTGGACTTCCTGGGACTGTCCTGAAGCACAGATGTGAGCAGCTGGAGGAATGCTGCTGCTAGTGCCGGGTGGTCAGCATGGGGTGTGCCACAATTTCAGCAGGAGGCTGGGGGGAAGTGATGGGCTGTTTGCTGACATGATCACAGCTTTTTAAAACAAGCTTATGCTGCAAAAGCCAGGACATCTCAGATGATGCTTTTCAGCATGCTGCTGGCTGGTGTGGCGGCTCCCAACAAGTGCAATTCAGAACGGCTCCAGGTGAAGCCACACACGCACCAGAGAGCAGCCAGAAACCTGGAGCAGGATGCTGCAGCCCTTGGGCCAGAGGGGAAGCTGTGGGTGATGGGCCAGGCAGAAAGATAAACCTATGGGCTTTCAAGGACTCTCCCTTCCTCCATTTCCACCTGCAGCAGCCACACACATTTCACTCTGCATGCTGCAGTGTCATTTCGTGCTCTCAAGTAAAGTTTTTATGTGACTGGAACTGGTGCCAGGTCCTCCCCAGCCTGAGCTGGTGCCATCAGGCCAGTGGGAATCCAGTCTCATCTCTTCAATGCAGAATGAATCATGGATGGCTGGTGCTCCCATCACTCCCAATGCATCTGGAAATGCTCCTTCAGCTCACCAGGTGGTCATGCACCAGTGTCACAAAGCCCTCATGTCCCCATATGCCATGGGACAGGCACAGTGCAGAACACTGCAGTGTCACTGTGGGCACAGCAAAGACTCCAGCAGCTCTCACCCATGCTGGGTCTGAGCCAACAGCTGCACACTTGCAGTGCACAGAGCCCAAGTCTTGCTTACTTTCATTCAATCAGGAAACAGGACTATGGATATCATGGACAGTGGGAGAGGATGTAGCCTTTTCATAGTGGTATCACTACCTCTAGAACATATAAGTTGAGCATGTTTCTGTACATTATGCAAGTAGCCTTTTGTCCCCAAAAATGAAGCCCCAAAAGAGCTTAAGTTGATGAATTTCTGCCTCAAGTGGCGACCTCATTCCTCTTACACTCCATTTCTCCATTTCCCTGTTTTTGTCTCAAAGACTCCTTCCCACACTGAACTCCCGGTTGTTCGTGTGGCCCTTCAATTCACTCAGCTGATGAAGAATCCTCAATATGATTTTCCTGTGGCCATTCACATGAAAATCATGATTTACTCTGTGTTAACATTTTGCTGAGTTGAGTCGCAGCAGGGTCTGAGGAGCAGACTGGGCAGGTGGAGGAGAGAAGGGATGAGCAGAAGGAAACAGGACATCTTCCTGTTGATGGCAGAGACCAGCACAGTTGCATCACCTCAACTCCTCTGATTAAACATATTTTAGAGAAGCAGCTTTGTTGATTTAACAAAAATACTTATTTTAACATTAGAAGATCAGCTTACCAGGCACTTTGTCACTCTTCCTCCAGATCTGATGTTTAACTTTAGAAAATGCTCTTCCTCAAGCAGAAAGACTGTGCTTTATGCAGGACTGACTAACAAATCCTACAGCTTGTGTTGCAGAGAAGGGCCCTTAGAGGCACTCCGAGATGATTACCAGTTTAGCCAGCCAAAGGCACCAGGTAAGGGTACAATTCTACTGCAGGTACTCAGTGCTTTGCCAAAGCCAGACCTCGGTGTCCTGCTCACACTTCACTGCACACTCTTACTGCCAAAAGCAGTAATTGCTGGTTTTCTTGAACTCAGATAAGCCTTTCTGTAGTTAATCAGTAATATCTTACACTTCTTGAAAGATGTGTTATTATCAGCACTCCGGCCCATCCAACAGTGTTTCCAGTTCCTGCCTCTGATGTTCTTCATTTTTGTCAGGGGGATCTGAGACAATAAATGTTAAGTACCGCAATTATTGTGGGTTGTTACTTATCATGGGTGGTTACTGTGCATTGTACTTGGAGAAGCCTGAAACCCCAGGGTTGGAGGCACCTTTAAAAACCCAAAACAATTAAGCCCATCAACGATTTATCTGTATGTTTGTTAATACAATGGAACTTATCCAAAATAGCATACAATGAAAAGACCATATGTCTTCAAAAGAATTTCCTTTGACCACACACATAAATGTCAAATTATTTGATTAAAGGAGCTGAGATTCTGCAGTTAATTTATTCCTGGCCTACTGCATGTTTCATCACATGCAAATGTTAATTTTTTTTTTTCTGGGGACAAAGGAAAAGATTTTTGAAAGTGATGTTCTATCCACTATCTCCTTAAGCAAGTTGAAAAATCATTTTGACTTTGCTGGGATTTTGAATCAAGTTACACAAATCTGCTGATTTTATTAGGCAGTTTGGGTCTGACAACAATTTAAATCACCTAACAAGGTTGCCACCATTGCATGCAGTTCATCTGGTACATTTGGCATATCCAGTGCTCAGGTGATGACATAGTGGGCTGTAGGTCCAGCATTGTTTGCTGGCTCTTACCCCAGCTCTGGGGTAGAGCTGCAGTGCATTCAGGAGCAGGGAACCCACGGCAGAGCTAGCTGAAAAACAAGCAGAGTGGTGGGAAGGATCAAGTTCATGGCATAAGCAAATACTCTACAAATCATCAAGAGACTAACTGGATGGCCACAAAGAGATTTTTGTCAAGGGTTTTATGCAGCTAAAATCAATTCATTCACTTCATCAGTTTTGAACATACTGGAGATGCAGCTAAAGATGTCACAAATGGTTAGAGTTGCCTGGAAACCTTCAAGGTGTCAATTGACCATATTTTTAGGTGCAGGAATGTTACATGGACACACCACAATTTCACCAGTGATTTGTTTAAAAAACGAATGGAGTCAGAAACCTACAAGGGAATAAAAATATCAGGAGAGTGAAGCTGAGTTGAAGCAGGGTAACTCAAAATCAATATTTTGCTTTTAAACTCTTAAGGGGAGGCCCAGGAGGGCTGCACTCATTTTGTCCTCCTTCCTTATTGTCCTCGGAGGATTGGCTGAGAAGTGACAAGGCTGCTCCGTTCTTACTGCAGGACATTCCTCACTAACAAGCCACTTGTTAGAGTATTCGCTTCCCTGCCCAGGACCCGGCTTTCATCACACAATGGTCAAGCCAAATTTGAAACTAGAGATGGTAAAAGGGCTCCTCTCCTTTTGCCATAGGAATATGTTGAATGTCCCTCTGTCCACAAACTCGGATCTGTACACGAAAACGGGTCACTGCATCTCCAGCATCCTCAGCACAACCCCGAGGGTTTGCATTCAGGGAGTAAATTCAATCTGAGATTGCTCCACAGACTAAGCTTGTGATGAAGGGAAGAAGTGGCCACATAAGTGTACCCTGCCCCTTTTGCTCGTGGTTACTCATCTGTGGCTTTGTCTGATACGACTGGGAGGAAAGGAGGCAAAAAGTTTGTAGATGTTTTTCTAAGTAGAGGTGGACAAAAGGCCATGAAACTTCTGGGGTGCCATTTTCTCTAGCTCTTCCCGTGTAAAAAGAAATGTCTACAAATTATTATGAGGTCCTTAGATGCTTGACTCCCAGACTGGCTCCTTGGGACCACACATACCCAGACAAAGCACAGCCACACTGAGGGATGGGTCTCAGGATGATGGGCTCAGACAATTCACAATGGTCATGACAAAGATGCAGCATTGAAAAATTCAGAATCTGTGCTTTCATGTGGTTGTGTTTGCTGGACTCAACAGCTGAGAGTGAACTACTCATCCTTTCACCAGGGGTGAATGAAACAGAATTTTTTTTCCTCCCTTAAACAAGGACTACTTTAGAGACTAGTGGCTGGCCAGCTGAAATTCTGGATGGTCCATTAAAGACCTTAGTTTACCAATACCCACCTGTGCACCCCTCTCACCTCTGCAAGACACAGAAAGGGGCCGGTGGTCCTGCAAGCCCTGTCTTTGGCAACACAAGGGGGCTGTAATCATAGCAGAGCCTCTTTCCTGACCCATGAGGCAGCAAACACACCATGAGCAGGGCTACTAAGGAGAATGGGGGGACAGCAGAATAAATAACAGAGCATGTAAATCTACAAAGTCATCCAGCACCAAACTTCAAAAACTATTTTATGCAAGCCCTAAGCTGACAGAAGCTGGGTGCCTCATGACTTTCAAAGCTCTGGACCTAAATCCTTACAAAAAAGCAAGCCAAGTTCTCAGCCATCCCTTTGGACTCTTTGCAAGCCAATAAACCAGAATCATCACAATCAGGGAGTAGAAGAGTCATGGTCCTTGTCCCTGCTCTGCTTGGTTCACAGCTCTACAGTTCAGTAGGAACTTTCCCTTGCGTTCAAGATCACCTCTTGAAGGAACATTTCCAGAAGCATCTGTTGCAGGAGGTGCAAATATTTGTGGACCCTGAGCCTTGAGATCAACACCAGAGCAAGGTGTGAAGGCTGTGTAGTATCTTGGGAAGCCAAGGTTCCCGTTTCCTTTCCCTGTGAAGCAAGGAGAGTCACAGACAGAGCCATAGGATTTCATTTTTACAGAAGTTCAGGCAGCATGAGAGCTTGCTGATACAGCTGAAGCCTGGAGCTATGCAGTCTTCATCCATCCAAACCATCCCTGGCCGTGTGTAGCTCAGCTGCCCTGAGGACAAGCAAGGCTGCCTTTCCTGATGGGAAGCCCTCAGCTAGTGCAGGCTGCAGTGCAATGCCATTGGGCACTTTTCACTCACTGTGTCCTGGGGATGGACGGGTGCCTTGGGAGCTGGTTTCTGCTCACAACAACAAAAAAATTCCAATCAGAAGGAGGATTTACACTTTTAAGTTTTTTTTTGTTTCAAATGAGTCCTCCCCCAGTGGTGCTGCCCACTGGAGGTTTGATTGGCCCAGACAGTCCCCTCTGAGTAGAGCTGCCAGTGGACCATGTGCTGGACTTCAGATCTTCCAGAGAGGACAGATGTGTGCTTCAGTGCCACCTCATTAACTCACTTGTTTAAAGCCCCCAAACAATCCACTTCCATGCAGATGGAAATCCCAGCCTCCCCCTTTGCACTTGGATGTGTATTCTCCCGCAGATACGGCAGATATGTGTTGATCTGCTCAGTTAAAAAACTTCAAACCCCTAAAATTCTGGTCTTTGACCCTACCCTAAAACTAATTTGAACTATTCTCAGCTGATCTGAAGTTGAAGGAGATGGCTTTTGACTAGAAATACCTTATCTCTAGACAAGTAATCGTTGTTAATTAAAGCTGTAAAAAGACATTAGCCTCTGCTTACTTAAGTTTCAGCCAGTGAATTAACAAGCAATCTATGGTGTCCTTTTAAATGAAGAGGTTCTCATGGAATAAGACAGTCCCAGAATCAATATACTTTTCCTGTGAGATTTGAAAAATAAACCCTGCAGCATAGACTGAGAGTAATTTCTCCTGCAGAAAGCACACATTTCTGGAACTTGCTTTCTCTCTTTAAAACATACAACTGATTTCTCTCTTTAAGACGTACAACTCCTCCAACTATTTTAGAAGTAGTAGATAAAAATCTGGAACCAGTTGCTAATACAGAAGTCACCATGTGGAAAAAAAAGGGGATGCATGTGTGTGTTTGTACACAGAGTCTTCCTTCACTGGCATTTCTGTATGAGCAACAACGAGTAGGTGCTGCAGTTGTAACTGCAGGGAGCTTGACAGAAGATGGAAAAGGAGTAGGCACAAGATTTGACAGTGGAAGAAAAAATATTTACGGTAAAATACTTTGCATTTTATAAAAAAACTCATTTGCCTCACTGTTTACCTGCAGAAAGACAAGGATTACTGTGATAATTGCAAATGTGGTGATAATACACTGAGAAAAGCTGCTGGGGAGATGGGAAAGGGCCTGGAACAGCCCAGGTAAAACACACCCAAGATGGTTCTGCCAAGCACATTCATGTGATGCAGGAAGCCCGGGAAGCATTCCTTGATTAAACTGTGGCATATGTACCACTGCCAGGGAGAGGACAGATGGATGTTTGGACTGATCCACTGATGGATACACACACCCCCTATATAAAAGTTTTCTACTTGAGGTTTGACTCTCCTAAATCATGTGTCTGTGTCAGCCCTTAACAAGGGCCAGAGCTAAACACCTCCTGTGAGATGTAATGGTTATACTTGCTGGTCTTCAGTGTCCACAGGCTGGATTCTCTGTGTGCTGTCCTCTTTAGTGTCCTTTGCACCAGGGGAAAGTGATGCCAGCTGCAAAATGACGGCACTTGACACTTGTTTGCTATCAAAAATATCTTGCAGTGTTAGTCAATAGCAAACTGATTCCACAGGAAGTTTTCCCATTGACTACAAACTGGGGAAAGCCACACACAACTTAACAAATTCTGCCTGTGAAATATCATATACAGAATCACATTTCTGTTTTTGCAAATTAATCTAGTGGTCCTAGATCTCACTGATCTCTAGAACCTTCTTTGGATGTTTATTCCTTCTGTAGAGTCCTGAAAAAATGAAAAAAACTCAAACCCCAATTTTTCTCTATACTTAAAATTACCATTTCCCTGTCAAATGGTAGATTTTAAAAGGTTGTGAAACCTGGAAGAAACATTCTGTCTGCACAGAGAACTGCAACGACCTCAACCACCTCACTTTGTAGTGAAGAAATACCAATGCATCACAGGCCAAGTGAAGCTGAACTTTTACAGATTCACAGAAGTTAGCAAACTTGCTGGAGTTTCTCCCATCAAGTTTTCATGGCTATTCTCCTTTCAAACGGCATCAGTTTTTTTTTTTCCTCTCTCCCTCCTCTGTCTGTTGCATGCAAACATGATTCCTATTACTAAATCAAACCAACAGAGGTACAGTACATTTTCTATGCCCTAATTAAGGTTTAAAACTGATTCTGAAATTTCACATATAGCAAAAACCCTGAACGTGATCCTCAGCTATGATGTATTCTTCCAGAAGAGCCTGTCATTTAAGGTACTGAGGAAAGATAAAGATGAAGAGCAGATAGAAAGAGATCAAAGAAAAAAAATTCCACTGCCATTAAACCCCCTCTGTGTTTCAAGTTACAGACTTTGAATGTCTCATCCAATATTTGCTAAAGAAAGCTACCTAATGTCTGTTTTCCCCCTCTTCACCACCTTAGCTACAATGGGTGGGCACGTGCTTAGGGGACATTGGGATAAAACAGGGGAAAATCAAGGCTTTGAAGTGCAGAGACTGGCAGCTACAGCTGAGACCTCGACCTGTCAACACCGGGCAGCTCCAGTCAGAGCAGACATTACAAGGAGACTGCACAGCACCCCTGCAAGGGGCACCTGCACCCAGGACCTGCCTCTCCTTTTACCTAGGAGCCACCACAGCAGCAGGATGAGAGCAGGGGCACAATCTCATCCCCCTGATCTACCAAGTTCACAGAGAAGAGAGACACATTATTAGCATTTAAATGGGATCTGCAGCATGTTTATTGGTTTTACACATCTGGCTTGGGGAGGGCAGCAGCTGGGATGACTCCAGACAGAAAATACAGACTTCGGTGCTTCAGAGTCCCAAAGCCTCCTTCAGCAAGTGGAGTTCATAAACCTCCTGGCAGCCCCAATTATGATATCCTCACTCATAACAAGCAGTACCTTACTCCAGGGGAAATGTCTTTGATTTTTAATTTAGCCTAAGTTGTCACATAGG
Organism: Melozone crissalis; assembly: GCF_028551555.1. NCBI lineage: Eukaryota > Metazoa > Chordata > Aves > Passeriformes > Passerellidae > Melozone > Melozone crissalis. Next base: position 40,471,169 of record NW_026535794.1, read on the forward strand.
TGTAAGACACCAAGACTCAAAAGTTCCTGGAGAGTTAGAGAATACTGACATTTGCATTTGAATCTCAGCTGTTGGCTTCAAGTGTGAGGGAGGAGAAGGGGCACAGTCTCCCCTCTCCTTCCTACTTACACTTCTTGCATATGTTATTTTGGCAAGAAAAGGAATTCTGGAAGAGCAACAAATGCTGGGGTAGGTCCCAATGTTTTCAAAGGCTGTCATATTAAAAATGAACTTCAAATTTGATACTTTTTTTTTAAATTCAGGCATTTAATTCTTTATTTGAGAGACTTTGAAGAAGTGCAGTTACAATCTGTAATGACTTAAGAGATCCCTAGCAGTTTTCTATGCCTGTCAGCCAAATCTCCTGCAGAGCCACTGGTTCTTGCCATTTTAGCAAGTAAAACCCTCATGTTAAAGATAGGAAATGGGGCCATCAAAAAAGTCTCACCACAGCCAGTAAAAAAGTCAGAAATAGCACCTTTGTCCTGACTGCTTCCTGCTCGACCCACCAAGCCATGCTTCTTTCTTGGATGCAGAGAGAAATTTTTGCTTTTTAAGCTTAGCACAAACTCTCAATTTTCTGTTTCAGTTCTAGCACTACGTGCCTTTGCTCTTCCTTGTGGTGTGTTCTTCATTCAGCCCCACTGCACCTGCGTTTTCCTGCCCACAAACACCCTGTAACAGCTCCTGCTGGTGACTCAGCTGCAGTGGAGCTGGGCATGGATGGGGTGTCTGTCCAGCTGCCACTGCTGCTTTGTCCCCCACATTCACTGTGAAGGGTCTGAAAAATTTTCTGTGCTGAATGTAAAGTGGAGAGAAATGGAATTAGTGCAAATATTAAGACACTAGTGTGACTGCATGAATATTTTAAGAGTGTGTGTGTGAATTTGATGGCTAAGTGGCCACCAAAGAAAGAGAGAAAATAAACCCTGACTGCACTGCATCGCAGGCTGTAATAGCTGCAGATGAGAGACTGCTTTGTATTCCAGTTTTTCAGAGGGTAATAAGGAGTCACCTGTTTGAAAAGAGATAAACAGGCTGGATCTTCAACCCTCCCATTTGGGAACATTGATGTTTAAAGTGAAATGTTTATTGGCTCTAATGAGGTTGATGCAAAAGGGTGTTGGGTATTTGCATACCAATTTCTAAACCTCCAAAAGAAAGGTGGTGATGTCTGAAAGCATAGAATGACACCCACAAGCACTTCTCTGGTTTCAAAGTAGTACCGGTTAGAAAAAAAAATGACATCCCAGATATTTTTTTTAAATGCAAGAGCAAAGAAATTTGCAAAGTAATTAAGAAGCAAATAGCCTAAAACCATCAAGGAGACTAGATTTTTAAGAGTTAAAATCTCGTTATAGGGTTCTCTGGTAGAACCTACCATTAGCATTAAAAAGAAGAATTGGACATTTACATGGTGGTAGGCAGAAGGAGCACAGTTCTTTCCTAGACAGTGAGACATACCAGGATAGAAACACTTTGACATTAGAGCATTAACAAATCTGTAAATGATTAGCCAAGAAAAGAAATCTGGCTGATTGTTTGTCAGTTCATTAACTATCCACTGCAAAGTATATGGCTATTGTCTCCTGCAGTCAGAACAGGGTGATACAATACAAATAATAAAGATAACAGCCAGAAGACCTATTTCACTATGTGGATTGTGCACTTGGTCTTGTAAATCAATTTTTGCATACCTTGTCTCTCTGCAAATAATATCTGCAAGGTGAAGAGACAAAGTAACACACATCTAAAATAAATTGAATTAATCTGGAAAATAGGCTCACTACCATTTTTTTATCCACTACTTAACGTAAGAAAAAAATTAGCTTTGTGTCACAATACAAATGTCAGTGTTTTACCTTTTCTGTGCACAAGTGAAATGAATTTGATTTGGCTGAGCATGTGCCCAGCTTTAGACCTGTGCCCAAGTCCTGTTTTTAGCAACTAAACACTGCTTGCAGTACTTTGCTGAGTCAGGGATTGGATTCAGTGCTCCCATGCATAGGCAGCCATATGCCAGGCACATTATGGTATACAATGCTTAATTTCCCAGGGGAAAATAAATCTTGCAGAAATTTTTCTTCATCAAGCCTTTTATTAGACACTGCTAGATCTGAGTCCCAGGAGAACATGTTTTCCTTGGCTCCAATGGCATGTACCCTCCTAGAAAATATAGAAATTGGCTGGGCACAGTATAACCAGAACTGGTAGCAATGCCAACAGCCAACTAGACCCTTGCTTGCATTGTTATTAAACAATGATCAGGAAAATATGTCATCACTACCTATTCCTATTTACCTCAAGGGAAAATTAACCCACTGCTGAAAGGACACTGCCTACGATCTTTTTGCCTTGAAATGCCACACTCACCCAGGGGCACTGTCCCCTTCCCCCTGGTGAACAGGCAGTTGCTGCTGGTGTAGGATGATATACTTGATGGAAACTTGCTGACTGCTGAGACGTGGGTAACTGTCCCCTCTCAAGATCACTCTTCTCTTTTCTTTCATCTTCCATCATACATGCATGGTAAGATATTTTGAGCCAGGATTTCTCTTGCCATATTCATAGGTAGCAGGTACACTGGGTCCTGGTGACAGATGGGTACCAGAGACAAAATCCAAACCAGCTTAGTTCCTGATGATTTATTTCTTACCCTAATGTTGAGAAAATTATTTGCCTTCCTGCTTTTCTACCTTCCCTTAACTCATCTCGAGAAGAATTCAAATCCTGAGATACACTTGCATTCAACAGGCCAAGAGAAGGGATCACCATCATAGACCACTTTTAACACAGATTATTGTAACTGTAATTTTAAAGTCAGTCAACTCCCTGCCTTTTTAATCTACAGATTACCTTGCTATGCCTTACCTGCATCTCAGAAAGTGATACAGATGGCCAGAATTTTCAAGTTTCTTACTGATTTTCCAGTAAAAAGGAATTTACACAATAGCAGACTTTGCTTATCACCTATACATGATCTATACATAATTACCTTTCTTATGGTTAGTAGATCCAAGGTGGAAGAAATCTGCCAGCTGAAGACAAATGGAATGCAGCAATAAACCAACAATCAACTCAGTGCCTCTAAAAAAGGCTTTGGAAAGAAGCATCCACTTGTGAATGGAGAAACAAGTTCAGCTTAAAAATAACAAAGCAAAAGCAAGGTAAAGATTACTCTTAGAGGTCACGAACTCCTGGGTGATGAAAGACCTGCTCAGTCATAACTAGGAGCTGCTGCAGGGCAGGACCAAGCAGCCAGAGGGGAAGAAAGTGCTGCTTCAGTCCACTTTGCTGTTGGGAGAAAAAAAAACAGCCATGGAATCATTCATCCCCAATTGCCTCAGTACCTTTTCAGGCTGAGATGATTCTTCCAGTGCCATCTAAGTTACCTTTTTAATCACAAAATAGAGTAAATCCTGTCCTCTAGAGTTCCTCAGGGAGAAAGCCAGTCTTGCTAGCACAAAAGCTTTCAGTGGGTTTTAGGTGACCTCTATCCATCTGAGAAGAGGGGACATCCACATGGGACTGATCATAGACCAAACACAGACTCTGTATCTGTGCAGACTCCTGCTTTGCTACACACCCAGGCATGAAGGAATTAAGGCCTGATCTGCAACACAAAGTTAATCACATATTAAGACATCTTCAAAGTGTGGAATTTTTCTTGTGTGCTCTAGGGTTAGCATAGTCCAAATCAAATAATTAATAAAATTTAGTACTAGTCCTGAAAATATTAAGCATCTCCTGTTTTTCCATGTCCCATAGGGCATTTCATGATACAAAATGTTTGGCCACAAAACAGGTGTGTGGTATTGCTGGAATTCCATCCATGGCTCTGCCCTCCTGTTCCCTCCAGCTGTGGCCACTGATTTCTGCTCCTATACTGGGAAGAAATAATCAGGCTGGGATGTCAGAGGACACATCAAGCCATGTTAATATGACCACTATCTTCATGCCTAGATGTTGTTTACTGAACCAAATGATTTATGAGGAAGAAAGAAGCAAATAATATCAACACACAAAAATAATGGCACACACATTGCAAATAAAGGCAATGTATCAGACCAAATAGGGTTCTTGTCTCCGTATCTCAAATATTTCTAATCTAAGTCCCTATAAAAGATAAACCTCCTTCATCTCTTCCACAACAGCTTCCTTCAACATTGCAGAAAAAAAACCCCCACTTAGAAAATGAGAAACACAAATTAAATTGTGTATACTGCAGGGATTTATCAATCTGTATCACCAAGGGAGAAGAAAAGGACGGACCAGCCATCTTTGTCTAACATGCTGTAGTGAGAGAATTGTCATTGTCTTTGGATTCTTTTATAAATAAAATAAATATAAAAAGACAAGTAATTTTCTCACCTAATTTTCCTGTAGAACTGATAATTAAGTGTTGTTGGCTGCATCACCAGCACACATTTGTGATAGTTGATTTAGTGTCTCTGCACATTTAAAAGCTAAAAATTTTCTCTTTTCCTGAGTAAAAATACCTGTTTTGTGGCCTTTTCTCTCCTTCAAGTAATAAGTAAGCTTTATTTTTTTAAAACTTGTCATCAGTGAAAAGTGTTGCTTTTTCAGCAATCTTCCATGTGTCTAGGAGCTCACTGAAAAGTAATTATTGTGTATGTTGTAGAATGACTCTCAAAATATTAATAAATATGCAAGATGCTAACCCATATATTTTTAAAGTATATATTACAAAGACACTGGCTTGAACACAAGGTCAAAGTTTAGAGGGACAAATGTCTAAATGGGTCGAAGTCCTTAACTCACTTTGTGATGTTTTGAACATCCAATAATTTATCTTCTTAAGTGGGAAGTGTTGAAACTACAGCTAAGACAATACTGGACATGGGAATAAACCATCACCTATGTGGGAAGGACTTGAGGCTTTCCTCACAAATGTGTCCATCCTTTTAGTGTGGTTCATTCTTGCCATAGCAGCAGCAGCCTGGCAATATTGTATTGCTGAGTCAAAGCTTCAAGGCTGAGAGCTATGCAAAAGGAAGACAGTTTGGACACAAAAAGGAGAAGGTTTAATTTAAGGTGCCCAAGCTGGAAATAGACAGTCTTTGACCAAAGACTGTCCAAAGACTTTGACCTGTGTCTTTTGCACATCCTCAGAATTAGATGCAGCTAAGGGAACTGCTCTGTTCTTGGCTCTTCCTTTCTCAGTGGCCTTAGCTCTGGCTCCGGAAGACAAATCCTTCACACTGTGATGTTAGAATGTGTCTGGATGTGTCTGGCACTCCTCTCTGACCACACTGACTGAGAGGCTTTCAAGAAAAACAATGTCTCTATGTAAATCGAGGGCCCCAACACCTGTGCCAGGGCATCCAGCACCTTGCTTGTAGGAACACACCTTTCATTTAGTTTCACTTATTTTGGTACAAAAAGAAAAAATAGCTCTCCCCCAAGAGGTGACATTAAAATAAATCACATTTAAACTGAAACCAAGTACTTGTACAGTTTTCCCCAGTGTGAAACTTGTTTTAAGTTAAACCATTGAAACTTTCCTGAGTACATGAGGCTTTGAAGAATGCCTACATACTACCCATGACACCGCAAATTTCAGCAATAACCCACAGTAACTCCCACGTCATGTACACAGTGCTTGCAAAATTGTTGTCATTGAGCAGTCTCTGTACCTAATCAAAGCCTGCACACACACACACCAAGCTATGGCCAGAGCTAATGACATGCCATGGGGTCATTTTTGCCACCCTGAGTTGGCAAGAGACATTAAAGGAGACATTAGAAGAGCCTCCCTTGAAATGGCCATGTGAGAATAGCCATAAAGGTAGAAAAATAACATCATGTATGCAAGTTTTCTTATGAAAGTAAGTAATGAGATAGGACCAAAGTCCTAATATAATTCTCCTAGCAGGATCAATGCTGTTCCTGCAAACTCTATTGCCTGAATATTGCACTGTAAATCCTTGACTTATTAGCTCCTGCAAGTCCCTCTGGGGCTATTTAGGAGGTTTATTGTTGTAGGTCTGTATATGGAGGCATTAGGAGAGATGGGAATTGTATGCAAGCGTTTGCCACCACAGTGTGCAACCTGGAAAATTAAACTGCTATCAGTCTCACCTTATGTTAGTATTTCGGCCCCTTGGGAATGGTATTCTGAGTAATCCAGTATTTACAAACATATATGGTTTCCATTTTGGCAATTAAACATCAGGGACCCTGAACTGAAGCCCACAGCTGCCTGCAAGGACAGAAAGCCATTCTGACAGCAGCAACTGGCATGGGCTGAGCATGGGAGCACTTTCTCTTCTGTCCAGCTTTTACCTGTGCTTTTGCCTGTCTGTCACTGATCCTGAGTGTCAGTGTGTGCAAAGCCCTGGCAGCAACATAATATTCACCAGTGGTGCTTCAAAACTCAGTCTTTTCAGGACTAACCCTGCCATCTTATAAATTCCAGATAACATTTTAAAAGGTATTTCTAATGAAGGGCTTGTTATTTCCCAAGTAGAGACAGGCAGCCTCAGCTTTCCCCTTTCTGTGTCTTGCCTTTTTCCTTATCGCCATTGTGTAACAACCCAAAAGATACATGACATTTATCACAACACTTCTCATCCATTCACCTGACAATTAGAAATGCCCAGTGGATGGGCTGGAGGCCTGGTATTTATGTTTGTATTTTTGAGTTTCAGCATTTCTGTAACCCTTCGTTACCACTAGCAGAGCCAAAAGTCAGCACTCGCTTCATACAGCAGGCACATCCACATCACTAAAACACAGGACTGAGAAGGGGCTTGGGTGTGAACTCTGGTTTGTGTAAAGAAGCACTCTCACCTGTATTTTCTGCCAGCTGTCACATCACAACCAGTTGCACTTACAACCAGGAAAGGTTTGTCACAACCTCTTCTCCCTCTTGGAAGACAGACCTGAGTGTGGGGCAGCGATGCAACCTGCTGTTTATTTGCCCATGGACAGCTAAGGCCAGATCCTGCTCACAGCAAAACCAGACTGTTACTTTTTAAGAAAACACATCCTGACTACACTTCTAAACAAATTATAATACTCTGTTTCCTTTTCATACCTGGAAAATTTTATTGGCCACCACATCTCCCCACTGGTGATGCAACTTCATTTGCAACCCATTGCTCATGACCATCCTATATTTTCAGGTGCATTACACGGGCACACCATGCTCAAGGACGACTAGAATTTAAATAAACAGAATTATTTAGGGCAGAATTTAAATGAAATTATACAAATTCTGATGTATTTATGGCTAAATCTAGGGCCAACTGAGCTACTTAAGATCATTACTGCTGAATTTATTTGCAGAATAAGTAAATATAAGAAAAGCAGGTTCTTGCTTAGACATGTCTGCAAATAATCAAACATCATTAACATGCAAGAGACTTGTTACATTTTGGTGGATTTGATTTTTGAGTACCAGGCTGGGTTTCTTGCTTGCCAGTCTCTGCAGCCCTGCCATCACCACTAGTTGCAGGAGAGGCTGTTTCCAGGCAGTGGCATTCCCCTGCAGAGGCTGTAACACCACACTGCCCAGAGGCACGGCGTGTTGATTGAAGCATGGTCTCTATGTGTCATGTGTCAAGGATGATATGTCACCAAGTCAGCCTTGCATCTCTACACAAGGTGTTGAGATAACACTATCAAATCATGGCCTCGTGACTGGTTTTTTGTGTCTAATACAACAAATGACTATAAGCTCACTCTAGATTAATGTCGGTGTCATGAATGTTTACTAATGAATATCAAAGCTGGGATCAATGCAAGGAAAGGATTTTAAGTGTAAGTTTAGAATGAAACACAGACAGAGAGCTGACTTCCCCCCTCCAGCACAAATTACAAGCAAGTTTACACTGCATTGTGCAGGGGCAGAGGGCAATATTCCTGACATATTATTGAGAAAACAAAGCTTCTCTTCCTTCTTTCTGTGAAGGAACAACATCATTTTAGTTATATTGGTTTACTGCTTGGAACTGTAAGATAAATCACATTGTGGGCGAGATGTAAGCTCTGGCTTGCCAATAGACTGGTTACACATGTACTTACAACTCTCACTGAACGACCCACACCATCCAATTGGACATCATCATGTTTTTTCACTTTTCTTTTTATCATGTTCCACAGCTGGACACGTCTTCCCAGACCCTTGAAAACTGTCCATGATTGTGTCCAGTGCTAGTGCAGCAGGTGCAGCAGTATGCCACCATCTGTGCTCACAGAAATCCCCACCCTGTCCCACCAGGTTCCCCCCAAGCAGCTGAAGTTTTTCAGGGTCCCATAGCTCAGAAGTGAATGACAAAGGATGCAATTTGAGGGCAACATACTGTTGCTTTCAGTTTTAATGTTTTGCCATTGCTGCTTTGAAGGGCTTTGCAAGCTTGCCTTAAGGATTGCCTTTCTTTGTCAAATGGCAATATTTATTCGGGGCAAACAGGTTAAAGGAAGAATCCTCCACTTTTAACTCTTTTTCTCTGGAGGAAAGGAGGAAATTCCTACTTCTGCATTGGAGCCTAAACTCTGTATGGGCAATTCCTGACCTGCTGGACATCACAGTCTGCTACCCAGGGCCTTCAGCCCACTCCTCAGCAGGCAGCAGCACTGTGGGGTGTTTCATGGGGCCAAGGCATACAAGAGACAAAGGACAGACTCAACCCTTTCCTCTTTCATGCACCCTCTCTGCAGCTAGCTAATACATCCTTTTGCATGTGCTGAAGCTTGCCCAAAGTGGCTGGGGCCCCTTGTTCAGCAGCATTTGTTGGGCAGTGCTGCCATACACCATGTCAGGCTGCACACAAGTAAGGCAGTGCCTGAGCCTCACACACATCTGTAGGAACCTGAGCACTGATATCTCACTTCAGCCTCATCCCAGATATGTGTTTGTGCACGTATGCATTTTCACAGCCTTACAAATGAACAAAAAGTATGGTTCTTTCAAGCGGTGACAGTGTCACAAGGAAGTGGCAGACTTGGGACATCAACACTGCAGCTCCAGTCTATCAGCCTGGGAAGCCCCTGCCCTGTGCATCACTACTTGCAGCTGATCTCAACAGGTACATCCCACTCTCCTCTTGGGTCCTCACCATTGCAGCTCGTCCAAGAAAACACGTGTAAGCTGGACCTCTGGGAATTACAGACATCTGAGGCACACTGGGTGTTGTAGGTGTTACTGCCCCTGCCTTTCCGCTCTCACCCCAAAAGCAGGCAGCAGATGCTGACTCACATCTCATCAGCTCCCAAGTTACAGCCTCTGAAGAAGGAGAAAATCAGTTTGCAGAAAGGGGATGGTGTGTGAAGTGTGGCTGCAAATACCGGCCTCAGCCTAGCGCTGCTGCGGCCAAGGAGCCAGCCAGAGCAGCAGAGCAGGACAGCAGCAGCCTGTGCAGACCCACAGAGCTGTGGGCAGCTCTCAGTGTCAGAGCTGGGGCTGAAGCAAGTTCTGGCAGGTTTAAGGCAAGGTGGGGTAGCTGTGGCTGAAGGTCCTGGCCAGCAGTGAAGCCGCACGCTGCTCTGAGCCATCATCCAGCCTGGCCAGGCTTCCTTGCCTGATGCTGAATAATGCAGCAGCCTGCCACAGCCCCGTGCCTTGGTGTTCCCATCTGCAACCAGAGTCCATAAAACTTCCCTTCGTTCATGGAACATTGCAAAATGTTTGGATCCAAAGGTCTAGCTAAGAGCCAGCATTACTGGTGTTCAGCTGATGATGCTGAAGGTAAAACTGCAACAAGCTTGAACTTGGGGGAAGGAGGGAAGGAAAGAAAACCTCTTCACATGGACTCATGCCAGCACCACAGCTGAATGCATAAATGAAAAACATTTTTGTTTTGCAAAGAGTGGGCATGTGCAGGCCATTGTAGGGCAAAGCAAAACAGCTGAGCTGTGACCAGCTAGCAGCCACAACTGGCAGCCACAACTTCCCCACTCACAGCATCGTTCACTGAGAGGCAGCAGTGGCTAAATGGCCCTGAAAGAATCCAAGAAACAAATTTTGAGCTGACAGCCAACCTCCTTTGCTGTCAGTGAGGCAGTGGCACAGGAGGAGCTGGCATCTGACGGGATGGGCACGTGGGTTGGGTGCCTCCACGGCAGCAAGGGGAGGGCAGAGCCCTGCTCTGGGAATTGCCAGGATCAGAAATGACTGCTTGTCCAAAGTATCACAACTACCACTTCAGCTACTCCTCTCTCATGTACTGTGGTTTCTTTATCCAGCACCTGACTAAACCAAGCACACGAAGCATCAGAGGCTACATGATGTTTTTAATCTATTAATCTATCTTCGCAACACCCCTGGGTTTAGAACAATTTAACTTTTGATTTCTAACAAAACCAGCAGTTTATAATCCAGACTGCCTGAATCAGAAGAATACAAAACTTGAGCTACAAAACCCACCACACTCTGCTTTAATTTCCTTCAGCAATTTATCACCTCTTTGCAGCTCACACATACAGAACAACCAGAAAAATTTCTTAACACCCCTTTGGCAAGCCACAAGGAAGCAACTGCCACAGTATTTTTTTTATTATTGTTTTCAGGGCCTATGGCAAAGAAAATCTAAAAAAAAAAAAAAAGCACCCAAACTAAACTAAGAAAGAAAAAAATTAAATACTTACCTTCCATAGGCAAGACACATGCAGAGTGTGAGACTCCACATAAAAGGCCAAAATATTTTTTTTCAAATAGAATTTCCCTGGAAAACATATTGAGAATAGTATCATCTCCAAATAAGTATTTACACTACCTATATACACATGTGTTTGTCCATGCATCTATTATATATTTATAGAAATTATTTCAAATGCAGTAGAAAAGGTGTTGCTTGAAGTTTCACATAAAAGCAGGAAAATAGGAAGCAAAATTAAGTCCTTGGTCCAAATCCACTAACGCTGCATATTAATTTAATACTTTTTATATTCTATTGCTCTGGTCTTCTATTAAAATCAGACCAAACTCAGGCAGCCAGTGTAATTTCAGGGCAGATGGAATTACCCTTGTTATTTCCCATCCACACAGCAAAGGATTCTCTAATGAGGTGAATACTTGGCGCTCAGGTTTTCCTCTGCCCCATAGCCTAGATTCTCATTTTGCAGCGCTGTGAAGTGGTGTTAAAATGATGCCTTACTAAATGGTAGCATTTTACACCCACTAACCCAATTCTTCAAAGCGGTGTTAATGACTATGCAGACTGCAGAGCCAGAAGAATCAGACCTTAGGTGTTTATGGCCAGGAAAAGTGAGAGCAAGCGCAGCCCTGCCACGCAGAGGCTTATACAGCTCCTTCAGCTCTGCATGACCTGCTTGCAGCCAAGCAGCTTTCTTTGGACTAGGGTGTAGCTATGCCTTCTCTAATTTGCTGTTTCATTGACAGGTTTTGCGGCCAGGACTGGATGTCAAAGGCCATAGCTCTTATTCAAGAGCCATCTTCTCTCACCACGCCCAGCTCAAGGATACATTGAAGCCACATTAAATGCTAGAAACAAACCCAGCCCATCTTTGAGACCACCCCTTAACGGACATGTCATCACCTACCCTGAGGCTTGTAACCTTTTCATCACTGAGATGACACCCTTGCATCCCACTCAAGTGTAACCAGGTTAATTAATTCCCTTCACTCACCCTTATCATTCTTAACTCTGTGCTTTGCTGAGATGCATTTCCACAAAACTACATCAAAAAGCAACAATATGATTCCCAATCCATACTTCTTCATTAGGTCTGTTGAGGGAGCACCAAGCAGAAGCACCCCACTGTTTCTGACTGTTGCACAGACCCGTGTCTCAGTTCAGAGATTCTTGTCTGACTTTCAGATCACAGGTTCTCCAAGGTGGGGAGTATCTTTCTGTTGGGAATCTGCCAGTCTGCTGATATAGTGGAGTCCTGACCTGAAAGCAAACACAGACCAGTCTTTCATCTCTTATACAGAGAGCATGTAGAAGAAAAGAATTCTACCCAAATCACTTCAAACTAGTCTTCTCTGAAAACTTTGTTATACTGCAGGGTGAATACTTTACATGGGACACGTAATGGTTCCCATTACCCTTTGCTCCTGAGACTCTCTTCAAACACCACCTCTATTGCAGAGTCAAAAACCATTAATGTAGCTGCATTTTGCTCCTACAACCTCTCAGTATGTGGCAAATCCTTCTCTTCTATATGTGCCCTTGATGGGCTTGCAGAGCCCACTGAGAGGAGGATGACATGCAATCCACTAAGTGCCAGCATTGCAGTTCCCTGCTGTGCCCTATCTCCTGCACACCAGAGACATTTGCCAGCTTGGGGCAGTGGTGTATTGGCACTGGGGTATCAGTTCCTCCTTTCAGAAACAGGAAATATAATGGACATGTTATTTTTCTTCCTGGGACCACCTATCTACTGATGGCCCTACAGCACTGTTAATGTGCAATCCAAACACTGCCCAATTTGCTTACAGACAAGTTTTCCCCTTAAGCCCCATTGCTTTGTACCAGAAATATGTGTGTGCATGTGAATTTCTGCTGCTAATACCAGAGGCACAAGGGAGTGTACATGTGTGCAGATGGATGATGCTTGCACAGTAAACCTTATGCAATCCAGAATAGAATATGGTACCAGTCAGTCATTGTGTCACTTTAGATCTGCCTTTTTCTTTTCTTATACCACATATAGTGCATTTCCAGAAGTTCTTCCACAGAACACAGGATTTTCTTGGAGACGAAGAGGGATTTGTCCATTCGATGTTAGGCATCTTATTGAAACTTCTAAGCTGCCTGCCTTAAAATCTCTTTAGGAAGAATTCTAAACTTGGTTTACTTCAGTCTTCACTCCAGGCTGATTTCAGAATAATTATTATTCCTGAGTTTAGAGTGCAAAATCAAGCAGTGTAATTTTGCTGCAATGCAAACTCAGAGTGACTGACCCCCTGGGGTAGGCTTAGTGAGGGATTTGATCCTGTTCACCAGGGAAGAGGGATAGCACCAAGGGGCCAAGTGGCAATAGTCATGAGATAAGGTATGGAGAGGCAGGAGGCAGTCCTCAACACCTCCAGGTGCTCAGACCATACCCATCACTGCTGTTGGCTGGAAGGGTCACTGGAATTGACACCAGTTTGGGAACAGACAACTCTTCACAACTACCCAAGGGGGTTGATGCAAAAATGGCTTATAACCAAAAATTCAGTAGTGCTGCAAAGGCTGGATAAATTTGCACTAGAAGAAGACCAGTTAACATTAGCTGTGCCCTCCATCCGAGGAACTGCTTCTGCCTACAGCACCAGGCTGCTGACAGTGCAGCTCACAGGGACACCGCAAACTAAAGAAGCTGTACTGGTCATTGCTTTTACTTTTTCCTTAGTTCCAAACTACAGAAGCTGTACTGGTCATTGCTTTTACTTTTTCCTTTGTGTAACTGCATCCACAAAACGCTTTTGGTAGAATAGAACTGCTGTTTAAAAAAATCACACTTCAAATCAAGAGTATTTTTCTGGTAAGCGTTGCTGGAGTGTGATCTTTAAAGCACTTTACACTTGTGATTCTCCTCTGTCGTGCTCATCCCGCACCACAGCACTGCAGGAATCAGGAGCACTCACACAACATCAGTAGGCAATCGTCCCCAGTCACAGCATGTGCCCAAAGTGTATATTAAACACCCATCAATATTTGGCACGAGGACACTATTTGCCATCCCACTGTCACCCAAAGACATTTCAGCTTTAAAGCTGTACCTGTACAGATTTAAATTAAACCTGCACCTATACAGCTTTAAATTCAACCTGCCAGGGACTGCTTTTGGCCACTAAGGGCAGCCAGCACAGTATGGCCTGTGTCTATGCTACCGGCTGCTCTCCTTGTCCAAAAGCTGCCTCCGGTCTGGTCCCTGGGAATGGCCCGTGCTGGCTCCCAAGCACTGCCTGCGACCTGCTGGGAGGGCTGCTGCCTGCTTGGACCAGGTAGCAGCACAGATGACCGAGTTCCCGTCCCAGGGATTTTCCCTGCCGCTGTTTTCTGACTCAGATGGACGCAGACAAGGCGTCTGCACAGACTGCAGCACGTGCTGAAGATCCTCGCTTACGTTATTGCACAGAAGGATCGGGACTCCACAGGTTCGGGTCAGCAAACAGCCTTCACAAAGAACAGCTCAGCAGAGCCTTCACACATATGCTTGGCTATGAGTCAGGTAAAATCTGGGCTAAAGAATCCCCTTTCTGTGCTTTTCCATAGCAAAGTGGAAGATGAGTAGGAAATGCAGGTCCTCTGGATGCCTCCTGCAGCTTTGCAGCATATGTGTGGTAGTCATCATGATGTCCACGCAGTATTTAACCAGAACCTGCCCACTTTCAGCATGAAGATGGTGTCCCTGTAGGTCTCTCATGTCCCCCAAGTGACTTGCCATATCTCTCAGGGACTTGTCAGCTCTTTAGAGATGAGGAAATTGGGAAACCACAGAAAAATGCAACAGCAAGGAAAGCTCTCCAGGGGTAAATAATGAGTTTTACTACAGCAATTAAGACAGCTGGAAATAATAGACTTCAAAGGAAATAATTTTTAAAATTTGATGTTTCTGAAAGGTTATCCCTTTTTTCCAACTATCACTTGAGCTAGTAACACAAATTGCCTCCCCTTGCTATTTTCCTTAGACCAGACTAGCTGTTACTGTCAAAATTACTCTCACTCTCTGCAGAGGAGCAGATCACCTAAAAGACCCAGACCTACTGCTTCTGGACATGATGAAAACACTTCATACCAGAGCTAGAGCAATCTGCCTCCCTTTCCATGGCATAATCCCATGAAACCAGATCAATTTGAGGATTAACCAGCCCAACTATTAAAATCCCCATGTTTAAAGAAGGGAGTAACTTCCCAATCCATTGTGTGGGCATCATGTCTGCAGATAAGAAAGTCCTGCTGGTTGGACAGACATGAGATTAGATTAGATCAGATCAAATTAGATTTGATTAGATCAGAATTAATTCAAGATGGGTGCTTTATTATCTCTTGACAAGGTTCTTACTCTCCTGCTGGGTTTTTAGGTAGCCATGAGACATCTTGAATGTTTAGAAAACATAAATACATTTGCGTTCTGCACAGACTTTTTGATTTTGTTAATATTAAAGATTTAAGAGGGGACTGAGGTGTAAAACCAAATTTTCATCCTGTTGAAGACAGATATTACCTGTATTACCAACAGTGTTGGAAGCGCTAAATGACAATGTAACATGGAAAATTTTTAGCTGGGAAGGAGAGATGCACTTGCAGTTTAAGATAAATAAACAGTGCATGTTTAAAGACTCTCAGAGCAAAAATAAATACAATGATTCCTCTTGCAGGACATGGTTATTTGTTTGCACAATACAAAACCAAGAGCAGGGTAATAGTCTCAACCTGAAATAGCTGCTCTACTTCTGTTCTGAAGGTTATTAGACCAAATTTTTGCCCATCTTCAAAGTCTGAATGCATCAGTGAACTACAGAAAACTTCCCTTATGTTTAGCACTGTGCAGATTAAGTGTTGAGTTCTTATTTACTGCATGACAAGATTCCTCAGCCTCCCCTTGGTCTCCTTTTTTCTGCTGAAGTAAGGGCTCAAGTCCAAGCACCCTAGGTTCTCTCAGCAGGCCTGGAGGCTCTCACTGCTCTCGTGCATATGGGAGGAAATGCCATGCTTCTGGTTTTTGCTTGGGAGCTTTCAATGAAGAGTTGAGAGAAAAGGCAAAGTGGACACTTCTCATTAAGGGAAGAAGGAACACTGAACTTTCTGAAGGAAGTTTTGCTTTATATACTTTATACACTTTTAATATACTTTTAATATATTTTATATACTATACAGCTGGATTTTTTAAATTATCACATATACACATGTAATAGCTTCACTCTTGTGTTCTCCATATCTCCTTATCGCTCAAAAGGTTTCCCAGAGCTAAATAGGAAATAACTTCAAGGCTCATCCACAAACTATCTGTTCTATCAGGGGATAAGGCCATTAGATGCATGTGCAGAAAAGCAGAATGAAGGACAGGGCTGGAAGGTTTTCCAAAGATTCTCAGGCTCCTCACTGTCTACAGAGGGCATCAGAGAAACAACTTAGCTTAAGCCACTTAAGTGACTTAAAAGGCAAAAGCAAAATAAATTCTCCAAATACCACTGATGTACAGTGATGGGGCTATTCAATCAAGTCATCAGCGGCCTCAGGTTTATCCTGAAGGCATATGAGATCCAATCAGCTTCCTAACTATCACTGGCTTTTACAGATTTCTTACAGGAAACAAAGGAATTAGGCCATATTGGTACTGAGACTTCTCTTTTGGGGGTTGCTTCTCACACATTGTTTGGTACCATTGTACATGTTGCTTTTCTGTGTTGTTGGAAACCCATGGTCACAACCACAGATAAATTTGAGTTCTAAATGCAAGGGCACATGCATATTTATGTGCTAAAAATGGTTCAATTAATATGAGGAAAAAAACTGAAACAAATTTAAGGTATTATTGGGTTTCCTTCTGTGCTTTATTTGTTTTACTGGTTGCAGTGCTCCTTCACCATTCATTAATTTTGGAGTGGATGGGGCAGACTGCACCATCACTCAGTCACATTTCAGGGAAGTCACCACTGGGATGGGACACCTGAAAACATGTCTCCTTGGGCTGTCTCTTCAGACTCACCACAGGACCACACTGTCTTTTGTAATGCTCAAAACAGTTTATCCTCTCATGGAAAAGAGATGGAAGAGGAATGTGAAGGCAGACACCATCCAGGACACATACCAGGTTTGTGAGCAACATCAAGAGGCTTCGCTCCCATGTCGCCCTCCTGCCCTGCACAGTGTGGTTCACATCCATCAGATACAGCCTGCGCACAGCTCTGTCATCCACACCACATTTTGACTGAAGCTAGCCATACTGAATGAAGCTAGTCACATTTTTAGGAACTGGGTATTAACCTGCATTTCTATGGATTTACCTTTGTCTGTAATTCTCGCATCCTCTTGGATAAAAGGAGAAATAATTTTTGAGAAGGATTTAACTGTTTTCATGTGTCCTTGTGAAATACTGCAGTCAGGCACTGCCCTTCATATCTGTATACAGGCACTGACAAACAGCAGCAAAGACAGAAGTGCAGATACAGAGATAACATATGGTCACCTCGAAATTTGGCATCACTATTGTCTATTGAAGCCACTGAGATTGCTTCCAGTGAGTGGGCAGAGGATTTCAGATATGACATTTAAAAGGCACAAGCGAGAAGCTTTAAACTATAATGTGTTACTAACAGAGCTAAAGCAGTCTGACAGCCCCTAGCAGACATGAGGCAGCCTGGGAGCTCTGTCTCAGCTGCTTTCCTTGGTCTCCACCTGACAGCAGCAGCCCTTGAGCCTCAATAGGTACAGACACAGCTCCTGGGAGACATTACTGGGAATGTGTTTTGCTTTTATTCCTGCTTTAAGTTAAACTCTTTGCCTTAAGCAGCCATGGTGGCAGGTGACAGGTTTCCCTTTATTTTGCCTCAGGTGAGGGTACCAACCACTAAGTTTCAGAGGCAGCAGATTTATAATGTGAATCACCACAAGAGCGCTGGTTTAAGCTATTTTGTCATAAACGTGGCTTTTAAACTCCAGTGGCATAACTTAAAGCACAAGAGGGGCAACAGCCTGGCCCTGAGTAGTTTAACTGACTACAAATGGCAAATGCATTGTCTATCAGCACTGGCAAACTGAAATAAGGCCACAGCACACCCTAAGTCTGGACTGATGGTGCCAGTTTGGGTGTGGTTTGCTTTTACAAAAAACAAAGCATCCTGAGACTGACACTGTGCTATGCTGTCTCATAGTTATAGAAGTTATTTCATTGTCATTTGATGCCATTTTGCTACAAGGATGTGCAATGGAGGGAAAAAGAAAACAAAATGCAATAGCAAAATCACCTAGAGACAGATGGTGACATAGAATTGTAGGATCATCCAAGGGTCTGGGTTGAAAGGGACCTTAAAGATTATGTAGTTCCTGCCATGGACAGGGACACCTTTCACTACACCAGGCTGCTCAGAGCTCCATCCAACCTGGCCTTGGACACTCCTAGGGATGGTGCATCCATAGCTTCTCTGGGCACATGTTCCAGTGCCTCACCATCCTCACAGTAAAGAATTTTTTCTAACTTCTAGTCTAAATCTACCCTCTTTCACTTTAAAGCACCCCTTCTCCTGTCACTACATGTCCCTCTCCATTTTTCTTGTAGGCTCCCTTCACATACTGGAGGGCTGCAATTTGGTCACCCTGAAGCCTTCTCTTCTCCAGGCTGAACAAACCCAATTCTCTCAGCCTTTCCTCATAGGTGAGCTTCCCCATCCCTCTAATCAACTTGGTCTCCCTCCTCTGCACCCACACCAACAGGTCACTGTCCTTCAATGTGACGTGTAAAACAGTCCATACAACCAGGTCTCATCTCATTGCTGTAAAGCCTGTTCTAAACCTGGAAGTGGTAACCAGGCCAGAGAGGAGCCTTGTTTGTCACAGACAGATGTATCAGGAAGATGTCACATGCAAGTGCAGGTATACCAATATAAATGCACCGTATGACTACAAAATCACAACAGCCTTTAATCTGACCTGAGCTCGGCAGGGAGGAGTATTACTTTATCTAGACAAATGGTCCTTATTAGCCTCTATACACTTCAGCAGCTTAAGCACCTTGTCAAGTAGATTTTTAGCAGTAGAGGGCTCTTTAATTTAGCTTGCAAAGGCACAATACCATGTTATGGCTAGCAGCTGGGGGAAAGTCCCTTTGGACAATACCCAGTAAACAGGACTGGATTACCAATGTTCACTTTCATAGTATTCTTCATTTGCTAATTTATCATAATTCCAAGATTCCTCTGGCCACATGCTCCCCTCTGTCCCCCATTTAGAATTAGGGGTAGAGTGTGGGGTCCACCTCAGACCTCTTGCCAGTGGAGGTTTGGTAGTCCAACCCCAGATGGTCTGGTGGAGGCAGATCCTACTGCTGCAGCAGAGTGATTCTGTTCCCTTGGATTTGCCAAATCCTACTTCAACTGACTGCATGGTCACATGCTATCTGAGGAGGTAGAAGCCACTAGCGAAAAACAGGGTGAAGAGGTGACACTTTAGTTTAGGTGTTGTGTTTGCCCTTTCTTTTTTCCCCTAGGCAATAGACAAAATTATTCAGCATAGACCTGAATTTAATTATTGCATCTCACAATAGAAAAAGTGATGAACTGAAAATGTGCTCAGTTTTTCTGCTTTAAGCTTTAAATCAAACACACCTGAAAAATATGATCTAGTTTAAACAGATATTAGAAATCTCCTCAAATTAATGTCCTTATGTTGTCTATCTAACTAACATCCATCTATTAATCTAAAGGCAGCTGGCAGGTATGAGGAAACCTTACTGTTCTTGTGCTAGATCAGTTACTGCAACAAAGAAAATGTGTTTGTGAAGAAGTCTTAAGAAAGACAAGTAAGAACTTGCAGGTGATGACTGAGGAGATTCATCCTGCTTCCTTGGCAGTGAATGTGCAGTAAGCATAATGTTGCTCTAACTTGCTCCTTCAGAAGAAACTGGACAGTTGACATACAACTTTGCCCATTTTACATCACTCTCAACTTTTTCCAGACTAATTTCTGAACTTGACTTCCAATCAAGATGTCAGCAAAAAGCTGAAGTGTTTTTGAAGACTGGACAAAATTACCTGCAGAGAGTTCAAAAGTTGGACTACCCCAGCAATGTGTGTGGGGTGGCATGGAGGCACGTGCACACAGCAGGATTTTTCAGAAGTTATGTTATTAGTCAAAAGGTTATGAGTGGGTGTAGAACTTAGATTTAAGTAAATTTAAGAACTTAGATTTAAGTAAAGTTTGTCTTTTTTATTTTCTTGATATTCAGCCTAGCAATAACCAGTAAGAGTACATTGCTTTACAAAAGATTCTGCAACTTGGAATCATTTTAGAGCGGTAAGAGAGTAGTAATTAAAAAGACCAGCAATGAAGCAGAGGTGAAGCAAAAGGACAGATTTGAGCCCTTTCTCTTTAAGATAATTTGCACTGGGCTCTGCTCACTTCTCTGGGTAAGTCCCAGCCATTCTCCTTTCCTCATTCCTACCTTCCCCTTGCAAACTTTTAGCTCCATTAAAAATAAAGCTCTTTCTGATGTCATCAAGCACAGTGATGGGTTTGTACAATAGCAAGCATTATTTCAAAAGCCATCTTTCCAGGTCCCATGACTTCTCATTGAGCTACTTAGTAGAAGTTTCCTCAGTTATGTCTGAACAGGTTGCTTTTGTACCAAAGTGAAGTTTTTATCAAAAGAAAACAAAGCTTTAATGGCATTACAAAAGCTCTTCAGAGCTATGTATATCCTCAATCAGCAGCCCCTCCTCAAAGCTACAAGGATGTTCAGAAAGCACACCCAGGCAAAATGAAACATGATGGCTGCAAGGATACAAGAACTGGCATTAAATTAGAAAGTGTATACAAAATAATCCTTTATCACAGAATATTCTGATTTGAAAGGGACCCATTAGGATCACTGAGTCCAGCTCTTAAATGAATTCCATACAGGCATTTAACCTTCATCCTCGGGGCTAGGAATCAGCTGTTCCCACAAGCTTTGAGACTCAAAAAAGCAGTGCAACCAGAAAAGTAGTTGCAGAAATGCAACATCAAAACAACTTCAGTCAAGACAAAGCCAACTTCAGCCAAGATGAAGTCTGTATCTCGAGGAAAATCTGCAAAATTTTTGGTTTGGGGTTAGTTTAATTTTCTTTTTTTTTTCTTTTCTTTTTTTTTTAAATCTACATTTAAACAGAATCAAAACCACAGGGAAAAAAATGGTTTACAATGTTTTCAGCTCCCAGAAACTTCAAAACATGATCCAGACAGATGTGGAAATAGAATTAAACATTGTCAGCATTGCCAGACTACAGGATTCTAAACCAAAGTAGATTCTTAATATTCCTCAATGTTTTGAAAGTTTCAAAGCCAGTTTGCCCCTTTCTCATAGAGGTAATGCTACAAAAGTTCAAGAAGTTTGGAGCACTGATTCTTGGTTTGTCTCTGTCCAGTTTAAATACAGACCACGCCAGAAGTGGTCTGTAGAAGAAGAAGACTTTCCCCATAACAAAATTAGGAATATAAAATTCTCTACAGATATTTAAAATAAGTTTAAATTAATTAGATTATCTTATATCAGTGAAAAGATAAGATAATCAGTAGTAATATGGGGGTTTTTTCCCCATATCCCTTCTGCTTTATCACCACCTATGCATCTTGTAATATGCATATAATAGTTAAAGTCTCACATACACTCTAATTGTTTTAAAACCATATAATTTCATGTATCACAGCAATTACTATTATTCTTCCTGTACATTTTAATTTTTTATCTAGTCTACTAAAAATAAACAGTTAAATTACAAATCTAGTGTTAGTTGTGATCAGGTACTTTCTTAATATACTCTATGAAAGATGCAGCTTCTCTTTACCCACAGAAAGCGCCTGAGGGGTTTTTAAAGTTAAAAAAAAGACCACAAAGCTCAGATCTTCACAGCTTGATTTTCATTCAATGGAGATAAGCAGACCAGAAAAATAGCAACCAAAAAAAAAAGAAAAAAATAAACAAGAGAAAAAAGTAGTGAGCGCTATGGTAGGAAATTTAAGTTCAAAAGGGAATTCCAAGTGTTGCAGACGATGGGTATGTTGGGTATGTTGCTCCCCGATCTCTCTGAATTAGCTTTTGTTATTCCCTGATCTCTCTGAATTAGCTTTTGTCTTTGTGACCAGGTGATGTGGACAGGACCAGACCTGCACAGTCCTTGCATTAACCAAGCAGTGCCCAAGAACCCCCTCAACTGGCAAGTCAGCAATGCTCCTCATGCCTTCCATGCAGAGCAAAAGCCTCAAGGGCCATGTGTGTGGCATAAACCTGAACTGTCCTGTGTCATCAGGCAAGGCAAAATCAAGGTGGGGGAAAGGAAAAAAAATTGCCATTAAATCAAAATGCAAATCATTTATACATCAACATGTTGAAAGTCCTGCTGTTAAAAAGGGCAGGCAGCAGACGGAAACCACTTCTCTTTAAAACTGGCAGTGTATCAAAATGTTTTTAAAAATAATCAGGGAGGTGCAAACCACCAAGGGGACCCTGCTGCTTGCAGACTGGAAAGTGGCTTGTACTTCTCAGGGCATGACTGATTTCAACCCGGTTGTGGGTCAGCACACTTCCCACCTGATCCCGAGATATGGATCTCTGCCAATTGATACAGCCAGCCCCAACCCCACAACTGCAGTGGGCTCTGTCTGCAGAGACACCCGGCGATCCCACACGAGTTTCCCACCACGCTGTGCCTGGCAGGGTGGTGGCTCTCCTCCTTGTCAGCAACCAAGAGATGTTCAGGAGATGGACATTTTTGGCTGTGGATGGTCACCTCGGGACCCCTCACAATTCAGGCAGGGCTGTAGCACTCAGGGCCATGCAGAAGGATGCTGTGGGCCTGCAGCAGATCCAGGGTGCCAGTGCATGCTGTTTGGGCTAGTGGAAGTGTTGGCTTTTTCCATGGTACTTTCTTCTCTAAAAGTTACTTGGCAGCAGGAATGTGTCCCTTGTCTGCTTGTAAAGCGAGGGATGGGCAGAGCCACTGCAAAGGCTCAGCCCTGAAAGGTGACCCAGAGCTGGGCCTCAGCTTCACCTCCTGCAGCTCTGATTTCCTGGTGTGATATGTTCAGTGGTGACATTGGTGGGTGACCAGTGTCCTCGTCCTCGCTGGGCTGCTGATCCTCTGGTGCTCCGGCACCTCCCACAGCAGCTTGGGTTCATCAGCCCCTGCCAGTCCCAGTGATCGGCCAGCAAGGTGGTTTCAGGGGAAGGAGCCAGCCCTGGTTGCGGAGCAGTGCTTTGGCAGGGCCAGGGTCAGGCAGTGCCCCAGCTCCCCTTGGCCCAGGCCCACTGCCAGGCTGCGGAAGCACTGCACAAAGGGATCCGCGGCTGTCTTGCCCTCCCTCCACAGGTTCCCACCCGCACAGCCAGTAAGGCCTGACAAACAAACAACAGAGGATGCTCTGCTAGGGCTGTCAGAAACAAAACGCAATTACCCTCTGCCGATTGCTTCAAGTTGCAAACAAAAGATGACAAACAAAACACACAACAGATCCCCCTCCAGGCCCGCAGAGCAATCAGGAGGAGGCTGACAATGGCAGGGCCCCTCCAGCTCCGTGCCAAGGACACTCACCCCCAACACAAGCACACGCTGCTGCCTCGCAGAGCCCCTGGCCACCCGCCATCCCTTTTGTCTAGCACGTATGGAGCCCATCCTTGCTTGCAGACCGCCCTGGCTATGCCAAAGCTGCATCTACCAGCGGCTTCCTTGCCAAGAGTTCAGTACCTCTCCCTGCTGCAATCTCAACTTTCCACTGTCAGCTCCTGCCCGTGCAGCACCACCATCACCATCTCCTCCTCCTCCTCCTCCTCCCCCGGGAGCTGATGTGACACAGGGGTTAACACGAGTTACCCAGAAATGAGTCAGCAATTTCCTTGCCTTGAAGTCACTGCCTGGTTTCCAGAAATGCTATTTCCAGATCAGCCCAGCATCTGAAGAATAAATGAAAACGTGACTCGGAGCCTCAAAATCTGATGAACACATAGCTGATCACTGTGCTCCCCAGGCCAACAGCTCAAAGTGGTATGTAAGAACCTAAGATCACTTTTATTCAAAGCCAATTTGACAACCAAATCTCTTCAGTTGGGTGCCATTAGGTCTGTGCAATCAATGTACTATATTTACCACTGTAATACTGAAAAGTGCAGTGCAAACTCCTCTGGTTGCACTTGTTTCTGAGGTTTGCAGTCCCTATCCTACCTCCCTTCCCTGCCAGAATTTCCTTAAAAAAAAAAAAGAAGCAGAAGGACACAATGTTTTTTGCTAAGTAGAAAAACATGTGTTCTCCTCTCACCTAACTATGAAGATATGATGATCAGGGCTGATGGGATTAGGAAGTTAAGGCAGGTCTGGCTGAGTACTGGGGCACTTGTTCAACGGGCTACCCCAATCTCTCACAGCTTCTAAGCAACACACGAAGGCCAAAGAAGAGAATACATACGACCTCTGAGAGCTGTAGCTGCAAGAGAGGCAGGAAACACTGTGAGAACACTTTTTCTCAACATACATCAATGTTTCCACTTCCAGACCACGAGGAAATCCTCCAAAGAAAGACTTTAAATTGAAATGTTCAGTCAGTACACAAGATAATCAACATTTTTAGGAGTTCAAAAGACACAGCTAATGGCCCCTGTGGTAAAGACTTCAGACAAGGGACAACTTTTCACTTCATTATGAAGCACTAGGAGCAAATGTTCACATTTCTATGACTTCCCATTAATGTAAGCACTGTTTTAGAGACAAATGCAATGTACTTCGATAATAAAACTAAATTTGGAAAAGAGCAGCTTAAATGATAAGGGTCTGTATATCACAATCAGTGCATGCTGACTTTAAGTGTTGTCAGCCTGTACAGATTATCTTAAGTCTTATGAATGTATCACCTCCACTAAAGATTTTAAGATTTGTATCCTAAAATCATGTTATTTGATGACAAGCTCAAAACAGCTTCTTGGTTGGTTTTGGGGTTTTTTTTGTTTTGTTTTGGTTTTTTGGGTTTTTTTTTTTTTTTGAGGACTAAAAGCAAATCAAGCAGATCCATATTCACTCATACTAATTAAATAGCCCACACAGATGATTTTGCCAAATTTATCAATAGCAAAAAGTCAAAACCAACTGGGAAAAAAATTTGAGATTTGGTGGGGAAGGAGGGGAATTCAAACAAAAAATCTGAAGCTGTTTCAACAATTTCTCATCACTATGTACATATTTTTATACTTTTTTCCCCAAGGAATACTGATTATTATTTACATGAAAAAAAGATAGTAACATGTAAAAGAAAAAGCACGGTGCTTTTACACAAACAAAAATGAATAATTCACCTAAAAGCGCTGTATATTTCTGTCCATAATTTCACTGATTTTTTTTAAGAGAGTTCTTTTTGTTGAATTACTTTTTCCCCCAATTTCTCCCACTCCCTGCCCACTCTCATTCCAAAACTAGTCTCCCACATTATATCTGAGCTCTCATTTAACATAACCTACCTACCTTACCATTCAGACTAAAATTCTGCTTATCAAAACTGATTTCAAGTGATCATTTTTATTTTGGCTCACCCATTCACATAAATTTAATTTCAAATTAGGTTCAAACAGTCCCCATTTACAGCTTGTGAGTAATTTTTAATGTACTTTTACCACAAATAAAAAAAAATAAAACCCCATTGGTTTATTCAACAAAGTCTCTGTTAGTCATCATGAACCATATAACTAACAAATATGGTTTTTCTTTCATATACTCATTGGGTGTTCAGGGTGAGGGTGGAGGTATGAGTGGGAGAAAAGAGGTTACTGAGGTTAAAAAGAGGAATGTATGACTGTGTACGCCCCTGGTACTTCTGCTGCTTATTCCCTCTTTGTGTTGTGTGCTGGTGGGCACAGAGCCAGCACTCTTGCACAGAGATCAGTTGCTCCTGTGGCAAATTCTTCTGCACATTTTAGCTAATGGATGTGGTTGTCTATGTGGTTTTATTTCAGCATGTACAAGTCCAAATAGAACATTCATTTTAGCATATGTCTGTATTTTCCCACAATATTTATCTAGCATGCTAGATAAATAGCTATAAAATGAAATGTGTGTTACTAGAGGTGTTGAGTTTATTTATGCCTAATATATGCTCACAAAGGCAACAACACCCAAACAGATGCATGTACCTGTATTAAAGGGATGGATTTTCTCCATGTTCTCATCTGACTATTATCAGTTTGGAGAGCTCTGCACAACTAAGAAATCACAGACTCCAGAGACTTAATGCCCTGGCCTGTCTGAGCTCTGCACAGTCTGAGAACCAGCAAACAAAGACAATTCAGGGCTCAGTCATCCTGGCAGTGCAGTCATCTTCATACAATAAAGTGGTCACTGTTCTCACTCTGCTGCGTGCCTCTGCCACTGTCCCAAAACCCTAGTGTCACATTTGCCAAAAATCTCTGGGTAAGATACTCTTTGACCTCCTACGACCTTAGTGTCACCCACTGAAGATATTCCACTGAGGAAACCACTATGGAGTATTTTCTTCAGAGCCCCTGCCATGCAGGGGACCATGTAATGGCGAGCTGCTCCTCTCTAGGAGGCAGATCAGGTGGGGGCTGCAGCTGCACAAGCCAAGGGAGATGCAGGTCAAAGTTCTCTCTCACAGCTAGATCAGGCAGCTTGTGTAGGTTTTATTCTGAGATCATCTCACATCCACCCAACACTAACCAGCACTGGCAGGTGTCTCCAGGCACTGTTCCACCCCAAAACAGAAGCCCAGCAGTGTCTATGCAGGATCAGTCCAAGGACAGCTCAGCACTCCCAGTGAAACCTGTGGGAGGCACTGAGCTGGAAGGGCCACCTTCATGGAAATCTCCACCTCTGCTGGAAAGAGAGGGCCTCTTTTCCTCTTCTCTCCTGCATCATACTTTTCCTGCTCAGCTCTACTGAATTTTCTTCATTATTTATAATTAGAATGTGGAAAGCAATTACTATCTTCCCTGTTGTTCATACTCTAAAGCAATACTTAAAGAACAGAGAAACAGCTGAAATCTAGGCCATTTCAAAAACTTAACTGCACTCCTAGTCACTACACCTGTCCCTGAATCCCCCCAATGTTTGTGGTTTTGCATCACATTTTCCTATGTTAAAAAATATATTAAAATTATCTTTTTTGTTGCCAGTTGAAAAACCCACAAACAAATGGGCAAATCTGACTAAGTGCTTAAGCAGAGAAAACAATGGAAATGTGTATGCACCAAAGGCTGTCAACAGTCCCACAGAAAGAATTGGAAACACAGAAAAAAATTCTTTAAGCTCTTGTAACAACAAAATGTCAAAACCAAACAAATAACAGACAGAAGTGGGAGCTAAGTGTTGACTGTGCCTTGTTAAGAGTTTAGTGAGCAAAGCCGTCCCAGCCTTCCCCTGGGGTGCCCCAATCCAGCCCTGGGACTATCTTGCAGCTTCCAGGGACAGCTATTGAGAATGCTTCCTCCTCCCCTCCACCCTCCTTAATTATTGTAAATAAAATGTATCTAAAATTCTGTCCTGACATTGAGATACTGG
Organism: Melozone crissalis; assembly: GCF_028551555.1. NCBI lineage: Eukaryota > Metazoa > Chordata > Aves > Passeriformes > Passerellidae > Melozone > Melozone crissalis. The sequence continues at coordinate 40,498,335 of NW_026535794.1, forward strand.
TATTTGTAGTGCCTGTTTCTTTTTCTTCTTATTATTTTTTAAAATATTTTTTTACAATCCCCTTTTTATGCTTAACCTAGAATAGGTTATGAATTTCCTGGCTTCTGTGGGTTAGATAGGAAACTCAATGTTACTATTTTAGTGTAGAATGCAGACATTTTTGTGGTCATACTTACCATAGCTGAGCTAAACTCAACAGGAAGCAGCATTTTTATTTGCCTGTTGGCTCAGGGTGCATATCCCACATCTATAGTGCAGAAATAACTGATAAACTAATGAAGGACAATTTAGAAGGAATTGGGAGGTGATATGCCAGTGGTCCAGGTATAAACCATGCCAAGAAAATACAATGCTGCTTTGCATTCAGGGGTTTGTATGAATTCAGGACCAGCTACAAAGCCTTGGTTACCAAACTGCCCTTGTTTTTATGCTCAAGTAAGGAAGGAGGCTTCCAAAGGGAGACCTCCAGGAACAAGCCTAGAGTTTGCCTTCACTTCAAGTATTTTCTTCTCAATTAATTGTCACAGCTTATATATATATATATTTTTTTTTTTTGTTATAGTCACTCTAAGAGATTGCTGCCAGAAATCCATGAGGGGAAGACTCCAACTAGGGAATCCGAAAAAATGTATTTATATATTTGTTTTCAATATGTCCACACAGAGCAAAGTTTACAGTACACTGTACCTGTGGGAATGCTGCAGCTTGGAAGACTTCCAATAGCACTACAGGTCCCTTCTGCCCCCAAAATCAGGAGCCTGCAGCAAGGATACTGAAAAATATCTCTAGTTTGGGTAGGTATGGAGTTGGGTCTCAAATGACATTTTGAAGAGTATCTGTGGGAAGTGGTGCTGTCCACCTTGCACTGACCCAGCAAGGTACTGATCTTTCTTTGCCTCTTTTAAAATCAAATGTTTCTTTGAGTTAGTCCTCTACAGGTTCTAGCATTATGATTAAACTCAAAGGCAAACATAATTTGTACAACATCCTTGTAGGTTTGTCTCATTCTTACTCTGTCCAACCACAATTCACTCACTCTTCCTCTGGTATACTACATCTCTGGGACCTCAAGAACTGCCTGTGTCTCCTTGCTCGGGTAGGTACGGGGATGGAAAGCGCTGTGGTGGAGTAATGCTCCTCATTCATCACTTTCCAAGCTGAAAGTCCCTTTTCTAAATTTGAAAGTCTTGTTCTGTATGAGAATCTTGGGGAAGCATGGCACAGCCCTTTTCAGGTTTTATCTTGGTTGATACTTTGTGGTATCAATGTTGAAGGGGGTCACATACTTCCTCTGTGATCTCCACCCAAGCCACTTAAAAAAAAAAGTGCTGTGAAAACCTAAAGCTCACTTTCTATCACACAACTCTGTATTCATGGCAAGAAAAGGCAATACAGAATATAAGCCTCAGCAGGGGGGATTGTTAGAAGCAAGGTTCCCATTTGTGCCTGCATCTGGCAGTGCTTTGTGCACCGACAAATTCAAGTTCTCCCACCCCGGCTGCTCTGTCAGCTTTGCCCACCATTCATGTGGCTTCACACAGGGGAGAGAAAAACGTATTAAACATAGGAAAATGTGACTGTCAAACTCCCAACCTTGACAGGTGAAACTCAGAGAGTAAAAGCAATCTCCAATATCACATACAATTTAATTTTGTAATGGCTGTCTTCTGAATCTTTTTCCACATTCAATCCCCCTGCTAAAGGAAATCTGGAGTGTCCCAGGAGTGTTTCATGTCCTAACCAATTAGTGCAATTTAACAGCCAAACCATGACCACAGTTAAAAGGACCCTTGGGGAACAGATCCCTCTCTGAGAATAATGACAGATATTGGGCAGCTTAGGTAGCCAGGGCTGGTTTTGTTTGCAATAGTCCATAACACACCACTGTTTTCTGAGCCATCTGATCCCCTTGTAAGCCAGATCCTAAGCACCACTTTGGTCTATTAAACTAGCTACACATCAGCTTTGGTTGGCCTGAATATACTGGGTAGCATGGCTGTTGGATGAAAAAAGTCAGATATTCCTGGTTAGATGCAGAAACACAGAATAGTTCAGATTGGAAGGGACCTTTACAGGTCACCAATTCCAATAATCTGGCAATGAGCTGGAGTATCTTCAGCTAGATAAGGTTACTGAGAGGCCCGTGCTACCAGGCCTTGAAAGCCTCCAGGGATGTGGCATCCACCATCTCTCCAGGCAACTTGTTCCAGTGTTTCACTGCTCTCACCAAAGAAAACTTCTTCCTAATATTTAGTCTAAATTGACACTGTTTCAGTTTAAAACCGTTGTGCCTTGTCTTATTACAACAGGTCCAGATAAAAAGTGTCTCTCCCCATCTTTCTTAATGGTCTTGTTTAAGTACTGGTAGTCTGGACTGAGGTCTCCCCGGAGCCTTCTCTTCTCCAGGCCGAACAGCCCTGACTCTGTCAGCCTGTCTTCATAGCAAAGGTGTTCCAGCCCTCTGATCATCTTTGTGGACTCACTTCAGCAGGTCCATGTCCTTATGCTGGTGGCCCCAGAGCTGGATGCAGTGTTCCAGGTGGGATCTCACTCAAGGGGAGAGGCAGAATCCTCTCCCTTGCCCTGCTGGCCACGCTGCTTTAAATACAGTAAAGGACATGGCTGGCCTTCTCAGCTGCAAGCACAGCACTGCTGGATCACATCCAGCTCTTCATCCCCCAAGTCCTCAGCAGGGCTGCTCTCAATGTGTTCAATCTCCAGCCTGTGTTGATACCAGAGCCTGCTTTGACCTAGGTGCAGGACCCTGCACTCAGCCTTGAACCTTGTAAGATTCACATTGGCCTGCTTCTCATGCTTTTTCAGGTCCCTCTGGAAGGCACTCTGCACCTCAGGCATGTCAAAAGCACCGCTCACCTTGACGCTGTGGGCCAACTTGTTGAGGGAGCACTTGATCCCACTGTCTGTGTCATTGATGAAGATATTAAACCACACTGGTTCCAGTACAGACCCCCGAGGGACACCATTTGGACCCACTCATCTCCATCTGGACATTGAGATGTTGACTATTGCCCTCTCGATGAGACAATCCAACCAATTCTTTGTGCACAAAACAGTCCACCCACCAAACTCATCTCTCTCCAATTTAGAGAGAAGGATGTTTTAGGGGACCACATCAAAGGCCTTAAAACAAACATCCACTAGAAATGTAAGGAGGTTGGGAGAAGCAATTGCTTCAGCAAAGACTAGAAACTCAGAAATACTGCTCCATAACTTTCCTCAACCACCTGAGCCAACACACTGTTTCTAAGGCAAGGCCATGAAACTGAGAAACTGATCCTGCAGAAAAAATGCTGTACTGGTTGTATTGGGACCTTATGCAGGCAATTGCCTCCAGTACACCAAGCCATCCTGGCATAATTCCAAGCACAGGGATTTGATGTCTCTGCTGCTGAAGGTGCAGGCTGCCCTTGCCAGAACCACTAGACACTACAGCAGCTTCACTGTGACCTGAAGCAGTGCAAAGTGATCAGAAAATACAATGATATTTTAAAATCCAGGAGACAGAGCCAAGCAGGAAGCTTTTAGAAAATGCCTCTTGTCTCAGGACACCACACTCTCCATGGAGGTCCTCTGCTGGGTTAGTGAAACTTTCTACTCTCTCATTGCTCAGAAGTCTTTGTTAATGTCTATTACATACAGGTATGCATCTATTAACTGTATATTAATTTCAGTTAAGAAGATTCTGCTTGCCTTGTTGCAAGGATCAATCTTATTATTAATCTCACTTATCTTTTCCATTTCACTTTAGTGGTGGCCACTGTGGAAAAGTCATTAACTTGTGTGTTGGCAATTTTAAGAGCTTGATGCCGTTTTGTGTCTGAAGAAAGAAATCCATCTGCTCTTTTTGATCCTGAGCTTACCTTTGTTTCTCACATTTTCTGTCTTTGTAAATCTGCTTATTAACAGTTCCACTATATTGCCCTATATTCAACACTGTCTGTGTCACACTTCTGCTGAAAGTCTTATTCACACTTTTGTCTTCTCCAGGCACGATTATTGTAATTCTCTCTCTCCATGGCCTTTTCCAGGAGTCTGCTTTGTCAAGGCACAAGAAGTATCATAAAATAAGAATAATGTTCACTTTGTGTTGTACAGAACACAAAGAATAAGGTGATTGAGGAGCGATGAAGAGAAGTCCTCAGCTTGCATTAAGGACCTGTACCTTCAGCAGCTCAAGGCACAGCAGTGGGCAGTGACACAGCCAAGATAAGCAGTATAGTCTCACTTCTATTTTGAGCTACTCCCTGGAAACAATATTTGCCCCCTTTTCACTGCTGAGCTCAAACATCTGACCCTTGTTCCTCATTACACAACACTTTGTGTTGATCAGTGTGTAAGACCTTGATGCAGATGAAGTCAAAATATTTCTGTCCCAGAGACAAACTATAGGCCCTAATCTGTCTGTATAGCTCAGGGCAGAGGTGGGGCACACTCAGTATCCTGGCCAATACAGTGCCTATGGGGATGCAGCTCCACATAGGCTGTGTACACTGGGATGGCCCAGGTTATAATGGCATGTTCCGGTCAAAGCAGAAGGCAACACTGAGAGCAAAATGAACAGGAATGGGCCTGTACACTGTCACAGCAAGTTGTGATACATCCGTCAATCAAATAGATTAGATGTTGCTTCCCACTTTTACTCTACTATTCACAGGGTCTTCAAACAGTCACAGCTACACAAACAGGACCATACTAAATATCTGTCTTGCCAGCCAGAGTTGATCCAGCAGTTTAAGTTTCAATGCTGTAGATAAGAATTTGGATTCAGTTGAGGCAGAACTGCAGAGGGCCATGGGTCAAATCCCTTGCTGAAGTAAATGTCATGAGGTCTTTTCACAGCAATGCAACCAAACTGGCTGAAACCCTGTCTGCACACAGTCCCATACTATGCAAAAGTTAGTATGAGGTTATTCATCCAGCTGACAAGATGCTATATAATATTTATATATATTACTCACAGTCTCACTGAGTTGCACCTAAATTGATCCCAGGAACACTTACTGATTAAACAAATCTTCTAAAGAAACATCTTGCCTTGTTATAAAAACACCAAGAAGATGAAATTCTACAACTGCTGCCAGTGGTTTCCACCAATAATTTATTCTCCTCCCAATTTAACCAACTCAGCAGACATCTTGTTTCTAGTGTTAATTTACTTAGCTTTCCTTTTCAGTCACTGAATCTTTTTGTTTGCTTGCTAGGTTAAAGACTTATACATATACACATGACAACAAAGTAGCTCTTGATTTTTCTTGTGTTAAAGAATTGATTTACAAGTGCTTCACTGGAAGGTTCTTTCTCCAGCCTCCTTTGCATTATCTCCATGCAGGCAGAAGAATGTTGTACAATATTCTAGTGGGGGGGTATGCTTATGCTGTATTTGGAGACAATTTGCTTCTAATAATTTTCTATCAATCTAAAATATCTTGTCCTTAAGACAGGATCTATGTAATTCGAATGTTTTTAACTACATCTGTTAAAATTCATATCTTGGCTTAAACCAGAATAGTTCCCACTGAATACAAACCTTTGATATTGGCACATAAACAACATGTTGTGACATACAGGATATGAACAAATGAAATAATAAGTCCATAATAAAGTGTGGTCTTAAAAATCACCAGCTAGTCCTCACCAGTTGTACATATCCATATCATTACACCATTCAAATTCAAAGGATGACCAGATATAAGGTACGTTGCTGTAAGATTCCTCACAACACGATGTGTAGAGCCTGCCAGGATGAAGTTACCTTCACCACTTCTTTGAAAAAAATTAAACCTTGCAGAATGAGTACAACACTTGTACTAGGAGCCCTGTGACTGGATTTATTATCCTTTGGAATCAGAGTCTAACAAACTCAGACTCATTAATAGCCTTTGATTAACACAGTTCTCAAAAAAAACCCTGAAATCAGTTTCATGCTTGTTAGAGAAACTGTATCAGAAACATGTTTAGACATAAACCAAGATAAATCAACTTTAGCAACAGAGAATGCAAAGCATTGGATTACATGATCCAGAGTGCAAAGGTTTTTGTTCGGTCTTTTGTCTCTTAAATTAAGCAAAGCATTGACACAGTGTTTTCTCTAGAACAATGTGGCCTCTCTAGCCTCATGTGGCAGGGTTTGTAGAGTAATTTTCTTTCCCCTTTCATCTTCCTCATGTCTGTAGTATAGCCATGTGGATTTGTTGGTTTTGTTGTGGTAGTGTTCTGGGGACAGAAAATGCTTTAAGATCACAATTCAGGAGTTTTGCTGGCCACTATTTACATGTTTTGGTTGCAGAGTTAGAGTCCAGTGCTCCACAGTTGTCCCCCATGCAGCCCCATTAACACACAGAAACCTGTGACCTGATCATGGCTATGTTTTTGGAGTTTTCAGCTAACAATGCCACTGAAGAACTTAAAGTTTGCTTTCATTTTTCTCACTCAAGTAAACAACCTGCTCACTTTGCAGTAAAACTGCCTGCCAACCCACTGGCACGCCCACAGTTCTCCAGCACCTGTTCATGACTTTCTCCTTGGGTCAACACCAGGCATGTTTTACACCAGTTTGGTAGCACAGCCTCCCAGAGCAGACCACGTTCCTGCAGGGCTGGGAAACATGGGATAAGCCCCACAGGAGCAAACAATACCAAGGAAGAGCAACTTGTTTGTCTGGGGTTTTTATGTGTGACTATTCCAACATAAGCAGCACTGAGTTCAGTGCCCACAGCAAGGTCACAGCTGCACATGGTTAGCTGCACTATGAAGCTACACTTGGGACAACTGGGAGAATGGTTATTAAGGAAATGAAAGGCATGTAGTTTATAAACACTATATAGAATCTGGAGAAGGGTTTTCAGTTAGAAGTAGCAGTAAATGCATCGTGTTAGAGACGCACTAAGAGATGCACTATCAGAATGCATTCAAATGCCAGGCTGTGCTGAAACACAAACAGGCTGCAGAAAGTGCTGTTGCCTGAAGGGATTGAGGGTAGCCAAAAAGTCATTGAACTAAAATGTTTTAGGTTGCCTCTTGTTTTGTAGTATCAATATAGAGATGAATGTGCTGTCTTACTGACTACTGCTTTAATCATCAGCATTTATTAGAAAAATCTATGTTTAATAAAGCATAACATTCTCTAAAATACAAAAATTCTCTAAAAATAAAAGGGAGTTGTGCTATTTTATTAACTCTTGTCTTTACTAACACCTAAAGTTACATATTATGCATGTAAGTATATAGAGTGCTGCCCAATTTTCATTGCTCTTCCTCCCTCCAGTTTTTACTTTCTGCTTTTCTTTACCTTTTTTTTTTTTTTAATATAATCAGTTTTCTTTTTCAAGAAACAAAATATTTCAGGTCTCCCTTATCAGAAATTTTCTCCATTAACAAGAAACTTTTCTATTTAATGCCATTATTTCCACAGTGAGCTTATTTCTTCTTATATTTTGCATAGGGATATCAACAACAGTAAAACCGGTGGAAGATGAAAAACTCCATCAAGGGATACACCAAGATACAAAGCTCTAGCACCTTTTTTTTTTTCTTCTTTTAATGGAGCAGCTACACACTACTGAAAGCAATCCACATGTACCTGCAGTGATTCAGACACTTTAAATGCCTAGTTCAAAATGCCATGAAGTGAAAATGAAAGTAAATGCTTCTGATAGCAGGGGTACTGCAGCTTAGATAAGTAATTATAAGAAAAACAAATAAATAAACAGAAAATGGGAATTATCAACACTAGACTACCCTAAAACCAAGACAGGTCTATAGAACACAGTGGATGTGAGAGACAGGGCATGGCACACACCTGAATTTCTGGGGTTTTTTCCCCTGATATTGGTAATATCAGGTCAACTCTTGTCTCTCTCACTCTTACGTTTTCCCTGCCACCCTATTTTTGTTAATGATTAATGAATTTTAAAGCAGTTTCACACAATCAGCAACATGTTTAAAATTTCCAGCTTACATAAGAGAGTATTTTAGGATTCATAGGGGGAAAAATCAAGTGTTTCAAGGTCTTTTCCTTCCCTATCCTGAGTTCAGAATATCTCTTGGCTGGGATTTGACAAATTATATAATTATAACATCTATTTCAATTATCTAAAGAGAATTAATACCAACAATGTCTAAGTCAAAATTGTGGCAATGAACACCACTGCTCTGTAGCAAAGATTGTTTCTGAGGAAGAAAGAATTATACAACAAAAAAATTAAATGGTATAGCAAATTACTTACATAATTTTGAACATCCCATTGAGGTTCTTTGCATATTCAGTGGAAAAACAGATGTTGCATTTAGATGGTGGTGATTTAGATGTTAGTGTAAGTTACTTTTTCCACCATTCACTGGGATTTTCTACTGCATCTGGTCTTTTTCATCTAAAGTTAGGTGAGCTGAAGTAAACTTTTATGGAGTAAAGTAATGCACAGACTGATGAGAGTTAAGCTTATTCCTGGGCTTTTTGCTAAGTTCCCAGCAATCTGAGTTTGAATTCAGCCTGTGGTTCAGTTCCACCTGTTCACTAAGGAAAGGTGTTGCTTTCCCTTTCTACACCTTGACAGGTGTTGTAAGGCTAAGCTGCAGCTCTTCTAATGATAAGACTTGATTGGCACTTAGAAAAACTACTTCAACAGGTACAGGAGAAGAATAAATTATCCCTACCTTGCAAAAACTGGATATATTTGCTGATGTGTTTGTAATTGTGCTTCCTCCTGTATTCCCTTTATCTGCTTCTGTAGAAGTTCTTCACTTTCATGAGAGACTTTGTACTGAAGGCTTGGGAAAAATGACACCATCAGGTTGTAACTGGATTATCAAAAGCCAGTGTATTATAAGAATTCTACAAAAGCATGTGCCAGGTTCATCAAAACTCTTTAAGAATGTTATTATTTGTAAAATAACAGCTATGTGTAACAGGTACACATAGGTGAAGAAGCCCAGTCCAGGAGAGATTTCAGCCAAAACGAAGTGTTCCACTGTTTCACACAGAGAGAACTGAAGTACAAAGATGTGATTTGCCCAAAGATGAGAAACCTCTGGGAGACCAAGAAAGTGAACCCAAATCTACTGAGCTGGTCCTTGTTGAGAGTTACAACCACAAAGCTCTCCTTCCTCCCCATCTTGTTGCTCAGTCTAGTTTCTCTTTTGTTTCTTTGTAAATTTAGTCCTCTCCTCTCTTTTACAAGAAACCATTACTTAAAATATGTGTGATGTAAAGATCTTTCTCCTCCCTTGATTTACTCCTTACCTTGACAAACCATATCTATACAAGTAACTGCTACTTAATTACATTCTATATCATAAAAGATGTACCTTAAATCTCTTTTCTATGCTTTATGCGGGTCTCTACTTCCTGCTTTGTTCTTAGGTTATAAACTAATGTGGTAGTCTGAATCTTTCTGGAGCAGCTTTTCTTCTCAGATTAGAAAACCATATGTTAGTGCATGGGGAAATGGCAACTCCCTATGAGAGAAGCAATTCCTTAAAAATCACCTACACAGTGGAAACTCTTCTTGTTGCAGGAGTAGCAGTTGATTTTTAATTCAACGATGGTTCTGCAGGCAACTGACATGTAAAGAATACTAAATTCTTTCCTCAGTGTTTGGGGACCTGACTCTAACTCTTAGTCATACTGCTGAATACTGAGTCACCCAAGGACCACTTCTAGTCAAACAAGGTATTACTCACACAGATGGTCCCCAATTAGGACAAGAAATTTGTTCCTAATGTGTTAATGGCTAGGAATGAGCCTAAGCAAGGTTTTACCATGCTTGGGGTCTGTCCTAGAAAAATTAATAATGAAACTCTTATCTCAATGGGCTCATTCCTTTTTAACTCTCTTTCAAAATCTCTGGCAGTTGAAGTGAAAACATATACAGTCTTAAGAAAAATCTTCCTGGATTATTCCTCAACAACTGCTGTCATATGTGAACACATGTATGACAACAGATGAGCAAACACACCAAATTTCTTAGTTTGTCTGGGCCTTTTCTGAATTTGCTTTATGATTGCAGTAAGCTTCTCTCACTGAATTCTTTTACTTCTCAAGTCCAGTAGGTAAAAATACAGTGCAGAGAAAACTAGAATGTAATTAACGGGGAGCTTGAAGGAACATTTTCAAGGAGGAAAATAAAAAGTTCAGCAGAGCTTGTTTCAGCATTGCAGCCACCACATAGCTCAATTCAAAGGAGAGTCATGTCAGTGTCACATGCTACAAGCTTTCACAGCCATGTGAAATCAATCATGTGTGCTTCATTGCTTAAACTCCAGCCCAGAGACTGTCATTGTGAGGCAGAAAAATGGAAGAGATCACTGTAAGACCATGACAACAGCTAGCTTATTTCTTTTGGGGTTGGTTGACATGGTCCCTATGGGAAGAGAAAGATGAGATAATTTAGTCACTAAGAAGTCTTCCACTGTAAGAAAGCAGCTACATACAAGATCATTTGTATTTCAAGCTCTGGTTGTGTACAGTGTCAGAGGGATTACTGATCCCTGTATAAAACCTCATAAATCTGCTTCATTCCTCCCCCTTCCACTTCTCCCCCTAAAAAATATTCTTGGTAACTGACACCATTTTGTTTGTTAGCAAAGGCAACAGACAAGCTGACAATTAGATTGAATAGAATTACTTTCTGTTTACACTAGATAAACTGGCCAGAGCTAACAACAGGTGGCTGCAGTTCCTGTAGATGAGGAGAACCTTCTGCTGGAGCACAACCCCAAGAAGCTGTGCTAAAGCATTGTTTCAAGCTGCAGCCTAGGCAGGACTGGCACGGTCAAACTGGGATTAGGCAAACGTGAATGAACCCAGTCGCAGCAGGAAATGACTGCTCACCTGTGCCTGCCACTGTGACACAAAGTCTAAGGATGGTCTTGCTCAAACATAAGTCCATGGAGCCCACCCATCCTCCTCCAACACAGGCAGCAAAGCATCTCAAAACATCCATCCTTTCTTCAGCAATGAGAAGTGCAGGGACTCTCTGAGCTAGAGGAGCTTTGTTTGAATTTCAGTTAAATGCCATTGGCAGGCAGAGGTAGCCTGCTATGCATATTTAAATGCAAACTAAACCATTTGGGGATGCAAGGGGCCAAAAGAGCAAGCTATTGTGGTAAAAATCTGGAATATAGTTTCTCTCAGACAGCATCCAGATGCTACCTTAGATGTGCTGGGTTGTAAAAATGCAGATGATCAGGGTATCCAGAAAGAAAGTGCCTATAGGACAGGCAAATTGAATGTGGTAAAGATCTTATCTCTCCATCTGCTTATTGAAAGATAGCTAATGAATTTCAGTCTCCTAAACTGCCTTAGCTAGGTATTTGTAACACATTGACACGGATGGCATTTGACTGCAATTTAGGGAATTCACAAACTACAGTACAGGTGTTTCATTCTCCTTGCTCAAACGCATCTCTTCCCCAGCCACCTGACATCCCAGCAGTGCTAGGCACAGTTCAGCACTCAAGAGGAGCTGCCTCAGGTTGGTTACAAGCAAATCCACAGAGGTGGGACCAACTAGGGCTTTTCTTCCGTCACCCCTCCTTTTTCTGGCTGATGGTTGTATATTGACATGTTTGTATTATTGTAATGGTTGCATTACGAAGTACTTGCTATTGGTTCATGCTCTGAGCAGCATGATTCTTTTCCCCCTAGCACTTAGGTGACACTTGGTAGCTTGCCATGCCAATAAAGCCTCATTTTAACTGAGCTCGAATTGCACTAACAAGATGCAGAGGAGGAAGTTAGCAGTACCTATTACAATGAGTCTTTGGAAAGAAAGATAGAGGAAGAAATTCACTCTTCAAAATTATATATCACACCGAATTGCAGGAAAACATCAACTAGTACCTCTTGCAGGGATTCACCTGTGATCTTAATCATAAGTGTTATGTGGGTCCAAATTCAACATGGGCTAAAACAACATTATGTCTATGGAACAAGAATGACAAAAGAAAAGTAGAAAAGAGATAAAGACTACAAACATTGACAAAGCCAGCTGTGGATCACCAGCCTTAAGGAGCACTTGATTTGCGATTCCAGTCTTTAAATAGCTAAGCTTGAAATCTACTCCTCCATGAAGACATGCCAGGGCTTGCAGCTGTACTAATTAAGTATGTTAGGTGAAGGTTTCTGATATGATAATCAACAACAAAACGGCAGCTTTAGCATTTAAACCATCTTAATGAGGTGTTAGAACTGAAGCCCCTTTGAGGTGAATGGGGAAAGTTTGTACACGCTGCTATTGTTCCAGCCCGTCTGGCTCTCCACTCGAAACAACAGCGCGGTGATTACCTTAACAGCCAGGTAGAAAAGAAGTTGAATTCCTCAGCTGTTTTTTCTCTCTACGCCCTTGAAGTTTTCAGATGCTAGGAAATGTAAGGACAATGAGAAAAATTAACTGAGATTGAAAGCACCGGGAGAGGGAACAAAACTCCTTGAATCACCAACGTATGCAGATTTGGGTGTGCCTACAAGTTATTTGAAGCTTCAGTCTATTTTGACAGCGGGGGAGTAAATGTATATTGTGTTTCTAATGGCTCATTACCTTGTTTTTTCTTTTTCCCCTTACAGAACAAGACGCCTTTTTTCCAACAAGCATTGGGTGCTCATCAGTGTGATTAATCAGCCTGTATTTGCACAGGACTTCGAAGACAAGAGAAAACTGGTAGAAGTCCTGCGGGTTATAACTGCCCAAGTAAAACTACCCGAATTCGACTTCCTTACTAAGCTAGTCTTGCAAATAACTGCCAGCAAATAAACAACTGAAGACATAAGTACATCTCTCCATTCTCCTCAGAGAAATATTATTTTCAAAGCCAAGTTAGGACCATTTAAATTCAAGTAACTCTCCAAGGAGGCTGCCCAGGGACCAATAGTGCAGTCGCACACGAAGGCACTTCTGTATACAAGCATCAGCCAAGACACTGTGCATAACTTATTTTTTTACCAATAGCACTGGAAGCAGGCTTATTTTTTCATGCAGATCTCAGTGCTAAACACGGGGAAAGGTTCAGAGGAATAAATACTCCCTCTTATTTTTCCAAGAGACACCTCATCCTAGTCTGAAAGGCAAATCCCCAACCCCGTGTAAGGTAAAGCTGCTGCCACTGGTCTCCACGTGCTCTGCACCACTTTTGACTGTAGCCAAATGCCAACACCACCACCCGAAGATTTTTAACTCTAGCAAATTCGGGGCCCCACCTGAAGTCCACAGAAGATTCTCATTAACTTAATTTGCAAGCTATAGAATAAACTTTTGGCATTATTTTAGTTGTGCAATCAGTTTAATTGTGTTATTAAGCTATTTGCTGTAGAATTTGTCATCAATCAAAACACAAAGTACAGTTCTGGTGTATGGCTAGCCCTTGCAAAGAAATAAAAGCTTTGATGTTAGACATCGATTTTGTTCAGCATTAATAAAAAATATTTACTTGTGTACTATGCCTATTCACTGTGTAGATGGTCAGACTATGGAAAATGTTAAAGGTGTCCCCCAGAAGAATTGTTCCCTTTAGATATTCTGTTGTTTGTGTGGGCTTATTTATTGTGTGCATTTTTAATTAATTAATTGACGGACGTTAAGCAAGCAGTTGATTACAAAAAAAATAAAAAATAAAACAAAACAAACAAACAAAAAAACTCCACAAAAAAAAACAACAAAAGAAAAACAACAACAACAAAAAAAAACAAAACAAAAAATTAAGTCCTATCTCTAGAAAGGAAGAAAAATATTTACTTAGACCACTGAAGACCTCAGTGCAAGCAAGAAACTAACAGGCTTACCTGTGCCCTTCAAAAATTGCTCTTGAAGAAAGTTTCATTGTAACCTTTGGTCCTTATGCTTAGTATTGCAAAACCAGATCTCTGTACCCATACATGGTGTAACCGAAGTAATCAAGACTGTACATAACTCTTTGTCAGATGCAGATAACTCTGTGAACTATTTTCATAGTGAACTCTCTTATCTGACCCTAATTTTAGATTGATGTCTTTAGTCACCCATTCTGCAAAACCCAAACTAAAATAACAGTACTGGGGCTGAATTCTTCAGAAGGGCCTCAGGAGAGTTGAAGTGCTGGTTCATTCCTGAAAGCAGCACAATTAATTTACAGGCTCTGGTGAAAACACTATTAGTGATAACCAGAACTGCAGAATTTTTTGTATAGATTTGGTACTAGTATAATTGTACTATGCCTGACTTGCTGGACAGAAGGTAGGAGAGATTAGGCTCATTAACATTTTGTAACATAGACAGTGACTAGTTCTACAATTGCTAATGACAATTACAAAACTTCAGTTGAGGAGAGAAGGTATTTCAAAGGCATTTTCCTCCCTAATTTTCATACTTAATAGGAATATTAATTTGCTAGGCTGCAGCCACAGCCCTGCCAAGAAACAGAGCCTGAACACAAGAGTGCCAGAGAGTGAACATATCAAATCCACCTTTCCAAAGGTAAAATTTCCAGCAAGAGCTAACGAAAACATCTGGGTGAGTAACCCCTTGAAGGACTTGTGGCTTGCTGGAAGGAGTGGGAAAATGGGGTGCTGTTGTTTGCTCTCCCTAATGCCTCCTGGGCCAGAAGTGCCATGGCTCCCAAAGAGGTTGTGAGTGCAGTTTCCTCTGCTGCCAGGCAGGGCCTCAGGGCTTCAGTTCCAATTGCTGCTAACAGCACTTGTTCCAGAAAAAAGATTTTCTGGAGAAACTGTGCACAGCTAAGCATATGCTGCATCTCAATTGTGATGTTTAACAGGCCATTATGAGGACAATATCCACCTTGTTGCACCAAGACTTCCTATCTTCTTCCTCCTTGTCGTTCATTTTCCACACCTCTAAGGCAAAGCAAAACCCATCACAAAGCCTAGATAGCTCTCTCTCCAACCAAGGAAATCCAAGAAGACTCCAGAAGCTGAAACTTGAGAAAATCAAAAGAAAGGAAAGCCATTTCCTTCAACTTTACTGATGATTTTCCCCCCTAAATTTGCAGAGCATGGAAGAAAGATGTTTTTATTGTTTTTTTCAATGTGAGAAAATATCCCCTCATTTTCTTCCCTGTTACTGGGAGAAAATGAGTAGTTAGCTCATTACACTGACACCAGAGACAATATTTTTGGTTTACTGATTTACATCTTCCATTTTTTCTTATTTACAGACAGACATTTGCTTCTAAAAATGTCCAGCTATGGCTGTAGCTATAGCCCTTTGCATCACACATCTAGCTGGGGAGTGTGAGACACAAGGTGTTCACAGCTATCAGGCCTAAGACCTGAAGCAAAACTGTACCTGTTCCTGCTTCCACTCACCTGTACATCCACTGGTTGAGGATGCTGTGTCAAGAGGAATTTGCCTATCTGAGGAAGACATGTGTTTTAACGCCTTTATGGAAGCCAGCGTTGATGCTGTCAGAAGAGGCAGGAGCAGTGAGTAATTTTCACTGTGACAAAAAGCCCAAAATCAGGCTGTCAACCACCCAGTCACCACCAAAGGGAGTTGCTGGGGGTTGCTGGTGAGGCAAAGAGGGAGAACGTGGGAGTTTGTTAAGTTTTGACAAAGGTGGGCAAGAATTACCCCGGAAATCGTGACTCAGATGTTTTCATGGCCCCAGCTAGCATTACTCCCAGGAAACTCTCTGATGCCAAAGTCACAGTTTAGTTACACCAGTGACTCACAAGTGTGAAGATTCATATTTTAGCACTTGACAATCAGAGGCAGCATTAAACCATTTAAAAATGGGTTCTGATGAAAATTAAGTACTTGGGCTCTTCTGACCATGGGTGTGCATTAGGATCCTAAATTGAGATGAATGGTTTAATTGTTCTTTGTCACTTATTTTGGTTAACAGTTCAGAGATAAAATGAGCTTATTGCTGTAAGAAAGATAATTGTTTAAACCTGTCAGGAGAACCTACATTAATTTTCACTTTGCCTTATGTGCAAAGTATAAAATGTGCAGAAAATCTAAAAAGAGAAATCTTATCTGTGAACACTTCTGTACACTGGACTGCCTTTCTTGAGCTAATAGAGAGCTCTTTAAATGATGCCAAAAATAACATTTTTTACCACTTTTAGGAGAATCTTTCAAATTGTCAAGAGCCTTCTTTTATTTTTTTACAGTATCCAACACAAAAGAGGTCTGCCCTGGTAGCCTTTCAGAATGAAAATGTAAAAATTATTTGTATTACCAGTTTTGCCAAGCCTTGCAATTTTTATATCTGGTATTAATTGATGAGTTTAGAAGTTACCTGTTAGTACTGATTTTTCAAGTCTTGTGATTAAGTGGACATTTTGGTCCTCTTTTGATCTTCTCAGTGGAATAACTTTTCTACCTTGTGCAAGGATAGCTAGAAAAGGTGAATGCAAAAGGCTTCAAAAACCAAAGGAAACACTCCTCTGAGGTTTGTAAATATGCTTATGCATTTGCAAAATGTTGTGATTTTTAACTTACTATCCTCCTTTCTTATGTATTTTGAGGCAGTGGCTGAAGGCATTGAACAGCCATAAAAAATATTGTAACTATTTCTTCAGTGTCTCTTTAGTGTGAAGTAAGTTAAAGGAACCATCATTAATGCAGAACTATCAGTTTACCTGGTGTCTTGAAATAGATAAAGCATGACTCATTAGACTCATCCTTTTGCCCCAAGGCATTAAGATCTAACGCATTTTATTAACTGAGAGAGTGTAGCACAAAGTGGCATATGGCCTTTTGGCTGGGATGATTTATGGTGACACACTCCAAAGGAGCTAAGAGAGCTTCAGATTTCTCTGTGACTCTTGAAGCTTTTCTGAATCAGGCATAGGAAACTGAATGGAATAAACCTGCCTCTAATTTACAGTGACAGGAGTGAGAGGAATACTCAGTAAAAATAGTGACACTGAATGAGAGCAGCAGTCCCAGTTGTGCCACTGGTGAACACTGCTGGAGCAAGGGATGAAAAAAGAAACAAAAATGCCTTTAAACTGGGAGCTGTTTACATTAGCCCTTCCTAATGCTGCATGTCAGGAT
Source organism: Melozone crissalis (assembly GCF_028551555.1). NCBI lineage: Eukaryota > Metazoa > Chordata > Aves > Passeriformes > Passerellidae > Melozone > Melozone crissalis. The sequence goes on from NW_026535794.1 coordinate 40,515,347, forward strand.
CAGAGATTAAAATCTCTGTAGAAGCAAAAGGCAGGTAGCTCATTCAGAGACACTTAGCATTGTATTTTGTTTTAGTTTTGGCAAGGCAAGATGAACTAAGATCAACGGGGAAGCAAGTTCAATGTGCAAGATTCTGCTTTACTGCCTTTACTTACTGCACTCAGTTTGCTTTCTAGTTTTTACTGTGCTACATGGTGAGTGACAAGTGATGAGACAAACCAGCAGTGTTAAAATAAGCTGCAGTCACACTGTCAAAGATGTATAGTGTCTTTTCCTTCTGGAGCTGCCTGCCTGATGCACAGGGAGGTCTGGATGGCCCTTTCTTGGGACACTGTCCAAAGAGGCCATGCCTGCTGCCAGGTACTTGGGTACCAGGGCAGCAAAGTCACCAAGTGAGCATCCAGGGCTTTGGAGGGTGAGCAGTCAAAGGTCCTTTTATCAAAGGGGCTGTGGGGGGGAGCAAGGGCTGAGGCTGTATCACCTGTGTTTGCTCAGTGGCACTGGTGGAGCAGCCTGATCCTGATGTCTCCCTGCCCCCTGCACTGGCTGGGGCATGTGGGATAAATGACTGGGAGTGGACAAGCCCTTTGCCCAAGAATCGTCACTCCCTCAGGTGTTGTATCACACCAGAGAGATTCCCCTCTTCCTCCTGTCCAAACCTCCCTGGAGCACAGGAAGATGATGAGCCACATGCCTCAGTGAATGGAGCAGAGATTTTGTTCTGGTCCCTTACTTTCCACTGGTCACAATCCCACATAGGTCCTCTGTTTTTTTACAGTGTAAGGCTCTGTGCAGTAAGTTCTGTGCAGGCAGTGCCCAGAGCTGGGCCACAAGGCAGTGATGACCGTGCAGTGTCCATAGCAGGAATGCCATTGCTTCCATTGGAGGTGATGCTGTGAGACCAACAGGAGCAGGAGCTTTACTGAAAAGGGTCTGGCAGCCCATGGACCCTTGAATTCACAGAAAGAGCATGAAAAAGCAGTGGATCCAAGGCCCATTTTTTTAAATTGGATAGAATGGTGTTGCAGCTGGCCAAGCAAGGCACTCCTATGCAGTGGTTTCCAGGGCTGGGGTTGCAGGCCCTAGAGCTAAGGCGATCATGGTGGGACCTGCAATGACAGACTTTGCCCAAGTACCACAATGACAGACTTTCCCACCAAGTACCACAAGACCCTGCCTCCATCACAAAGCTGGTGGAAGGTAATCCCACCCACATCCAATCCCACTCCTAACATATGTCTCAATGACTTATTGCCACCTTCATGTCACAGTTTACTACACATCTTATCACTGTGTGGGGGGCTGTGCTGCAAAGTAAATCAGTTAAATAATCCTAACAAAAAATAAAAGTGTTTTGTTTGTTTTTCTCCTGGATCCTAAATCAATATAGCAACACAGCAGAGAGATAACTGCAGCACAAAGACAAGAACAAGCTCTGGAAATTAGAAGGAACCAGAACTTTTAAAGATGATTGTGCCACCAAAAATGGTATATTGTGAAACTATAGCCAGGATCTACACAAAGGGTCTGTACTTGCATCTTTACAAATTTTCATAACAGGAAAGCCTTTGATGTCAGCTATCATTGGCAATAATGAGTGCTCTGTGCCAGACCTGCATGTGCCACTTCAGAAATGTATGCCTAAGAAGGGAAGTTCTTAATTTGATTATTCAAGCAGGCTTGAGACTGGTTTGCAATCTCTTGCATCAAGATTCCAAACATCTCCTGTCAGATTATATATCTTCACTTATGCCCCATAGCTACTGCCAACAGGATCAGAAATGCTGTTTTTAATTAAAAATGTTATTTCTAAATACAGTTTGCAGTGTATATTCTTGGTGAGAAGTGCTCCTCACCTTGTGAACTTTCAGACTGCTGTACTGCAATCAAAATATTGCAAGGCTTACTCCGATGTCTTATCTACACAGGCTAAGAAAATGTGTCTGGGTTCCTCCAAAAGGCTTTCCTGATGTAGCTGTGCTGGCTCAGAGTTGAAAAACCCATGCTGGCAAAAAGCTAGAAAATAAAAGGGCAGAACCTCCAACCTTTTGCCATCATAGCTTATTTAATTTAATGTGGGCATCTACAATCCCAAAGGAACTCTCTTGCAAACATTATCTACACTTCACCTATCTTCTGTACTTCTGTACTAGAAAACTGCCAGTCATACTGCACTCTCAACCCCTAGAGACCTTATAGGAGAAACCTAGTAGCAGATTAATTCATGGCCTTAAATGATTTTAGTAGATCAGGATAGGCCATCTCTTCAGGTGCCCAAACCAAACTCATTCTTACTTTTTTATGTGTAAAACTGAACTCCTGCAAAGAGGGTGTTTTATAATGGAACTCTTTTGCTTATATAAGCTGAGTTTCCACTGAGGTATTATTGTACACTTCTAGCAGTTATTGTTTTCAAGGGGAGACAAGCTTAGGGCCTTGACATGGGTCGTAGCTTTGACTTAATAACAACCAGCCTAGTTTTCCCCCGTCCTGCATCTTGTGTGGTCACTTATACCTGTCAGACCTGTGGCTGTTAAATGCTACCATGTGAAAGCAGTCCTGTCTTACACCCTCCTTTATTTACTTGTCATAGGAGTAAAAAACTGATTTTGTTTCAGGACAATGGAAGTTCAAACCCAACATGCTCTGGACCAAAACATGCAGGTGAAAGTGCTTTGATATACAGCCAGGTTCAAAGTACTCAAGTCCAACCAACCAAGGTATTTCCCTATGAATTTCTCACCACTCTGCTACCAATACAGTAATTCCCCAACAGAGAAGCCACATAAAAAAAAGTGTAAAATATGGTCACCACCACTTTTTCACAGGTGCACATATTAGCTGCAGAGTTAACTCAGACTCTCTAACTCTGCATGTTCCCTTGCCAAGAAAGCTACTACCAGATTACACCTGGGGTAGTTCAGGGTGATTAACTCTCTGTCCTGCCTTAGGGGGTGAACTCCCTAGAAAAACTTTCTGTAAGGGGTCTCTTAACTCTCTTGCTTTGCAATGAACACAAAACTGTTCTTTGTAGTCACTGGTCCTCCAACATCTTCTGTAATATTCTGTGATGAGACGAGAAGGAAAGAGAAACCCTTTCACAACAGACTAGGAAAGGATCACAGAGCACTTCAGCTCACCACACTCATAAATTTCAGGGGACAAATCCTCATACGCCCTCGCAGTGCCTGTAACTGGTTCTGCACTGTGACTGCTCACCCTCTACAACAGCTTAAGCTCAGATGTTCATCCACATTAATGCTGCAGTGAATCTATTCCCATATTGACGGGCAGTAAGGCAAGAGAGGCCACACTAGCTAACGATGCCTGAGAAGTCTAGCTGTCCTCTTTGGGCTCAGAGAAAAGCTGGTATGACAGGGGAAGGCAAGGTTTATACACACAAGGCTTTAGAGAGCAAGCAAAACAGAAGTGCAACTGTGTTCTTATCCATAAGAAGCCAAAACACCATAATAAAAATTAGTTCACTGTTTGTGACTTTACTGCAACACTTGTCATGTTTGATAATTTTCTTAAAGGCCACACTCTCAATTTTCTTCTTGAAGAAGCTGAAGGAACAGCTTTCATCTAAAGAATATAAAAAGTATCCCTGTGGTTGCAGGGCAAACCGTGAGAACACAACCCACAGCAGTTAAAAAAACAGAAAGCATATCAAAACAGCACATTGTTGCCTGAAAAAGCCATGCAGTATTATAATACTTTCATGACCCTGTGAGGCAGAACTTAGTGTCTTTTTGAGTGTTTGGCACTGGCATTACATTGGTTCCATTGCACTTTTCTTAATGTTGTGAATTTGCCTATGAGCCTTAGCTCTGAGTGCGTGTCCACCAGCAACACAGAATTCCTGACATTGTCAAACACCTTTTCACTTTTCTACAACACTTCTTTTCTTAGCTTATCCAGTCAGCTTGTAACTTCAAGCAGACAATAGGATGCTCACAACCACTGTAGACCTTTCCCAAGAGCAGGCTATCAATTTGCATGAAAGCAAAAAAAGCAGAAAGACTCATCAAATTGTCACTGCATCTGTACAGAGCTTTAAAAAAAAACTGAGTTTTTTTCCCCTTTTCTTTCCTTTCCTTTTATTTTTCATGGAGGTTTTCCCTGAAGCCTCAGCTCTCATGCACTGTTCAGCTGTTGTTGTGTTTCTGAGAGCAACCCTGTGGATTCCAGGGGTCCCTTCCTTGCTGAGCCTCTCTGATACCGCTAAAAAGAGAGAAAGGTTCCAAATGTTACTGCATGCTACATTATTTCTCTTTTTTCTCATCTCTCATGTGTTTTTAGTTATATGTGCATGTTGTTGATTTTTTTTGAGACTGTTCTAAAAGCTTTTAACTTCTCAAGCTTTCAGTCAAGCGCAGAGCTGAACATTGTACAGATGCTCGTTCTGACAGATCCTGAAGAAAAGGGACAGAGCCATTTGTAGCAAATGGGAACCCACGTGCATGGGCATAGACACGGACACACAGAGGGCTATGGGAAGCTTTGCAGGAGGAAAGACTGCAGGATGGATCCACACAGGCCTAATTTTGTTGGGGTTTTTTTACAAACACACAATGCCTTTCCTGCAACTTTGCTTTCGCAGTTTGCGGCTTCTAATATTAGTAAGTGACCAGAAGAAGAGAATGGCAGCCGATGTGTTTGAGAAGAGAATATTTGGATCTCTATGCACATTTCACAAGGAACTAATCCACATGAATCCCAGCCCTTTTCTATGGGAATAGGCACTGCTGTCCATCAAATAGAATGTGGTGTATGCTTATTGTAGTAGTATTTTACTTTTCTGCCAGCAGTCTGTCTTTTCTTTTTCTTCCTGCTTCACAAACAGCGAGTACAGAAATCTGCAATTCAGAAACTGTCCTAGATTCTTCCACTGCTGCACTGTTAAATCACACATTTGATGGAAAAAGACAGCCTAAACATTCAGTTCAGTTATGAAGACTCAAACATGAGATCCAGCTGTTTTCATGAAGCACGTTTTGATGGATGATATAGGCTTCAGACAAAAAACCATCCAGCTCCCAGTGCCACAGTGCATTTGATTAGAAACAATTTTAAAAACATAACTTTTTAATTAATGAAGTGATCCAGAATTTTAAAATATGAAACTTGACTTGCAAGATCTAGGAAGCGTCTGCCCCCCTTCTGGAGTCCAAGGATGAAGCACATGCATATGCATCTTTTTTTGCTGTTAGTAGTAGTATATGGTCTCATCCAAACACCAGCTTTAATGGAACACTCAAACTCCTCCCCATCTCAGAGGGAGATTTGGGCCACACTGCCTATCTCTTGGAAAATAAAGAAACACCATGAAAATTAACAGCACTGTAATCTTTCATAGAACTTTTTTTTCCCCCAAGTCACTAATGCCTGTTTATGCTTTCCTCCTATTGCAATCAGCCACTGTTCCTCCTAAGCTACAGAAAAATCACAGCTGTAGGGAAAATAAAGTGTCCATGCAGGTCATGCTGCTACAACTCTTTGTCCACTGGCACAAAAGGTAGCGCAACAAATTTCCAAATTAGAGTCTTAGTTAACCACATACATGTTTGATCTGGAGCAATTCAGAGGGGGGATCCAATTAGCAGTTTAAAAATAGCAACAGATCTTTAATACTAAACAGCATTTTGCTCCCCCTGCTCCCCCCCCAGCCACTTTGGTAAGATTCTTGATGAAAAAGTTGCTGAAACTCTTTTACAAGCCCAACCTGGCAAGAAAGGTCCAAATGGATGACACTGATTTGATCAACTCAGTCATTAAGAGTGTTACTGCCAGCAGGGAAATTGCAACCTTGCCTGACCTGAAAGAATTGATAGCCAAAACAGCTCTGAGGGAGACACCAATTAATCTACTTATCTTCCTGCAGAGTCAGAATCCCCATGTCCTCCCTTCTGCTTTGATTCCCAGTTTCCTCTGAGTTTCTCCACTGCGTAGCTTCTAAGTTCCAGCATTGAGGTTATACAATATATAACCTCAATATATATATATAACCTCAATTTGCAGTACCAGCTGCAGGTCCAGTCTGCTGAATAAACTGGCTGGTGCATCAGCCTTCCAGCACTGCAGCAGCAGAGGTGAGCCCAAAGGAGCCTGACCCTGCCTGACAGCGAACCCCAGGAGCACTCAGTGCCTTAATAAATAATGCAGGGCAAGTACAGAGAAGGCATAAGACGTGGGAAATGTGATATCTCAGTTCTGAAACCCAGGTGGACCAAGTCGGTAGCCTTGGATAGAAACAGAATAAGTGTGAGAAATCACTCATCCTTAATAAATACCAGTTTCATAGGCCTTGCTGGTTGTGAGAAGCATTCAGCTTCAGCAAGTCATTGAAAACAAAATGTGCATTTTTTCACTTCAGAGGATTTAGGATTTGATTAAGTACAAAAAGAGGGAGCTCAGTGAGTAAAAGGACGAGACTCTCACTTCAGGGAATTCAGGTCAAGCCCTCTGTGAAATGAGTTCACATCTCAGCTCAGCATCTCCAGCAGATACTAACTCACATCACAAAACCACTGTAAAGGATTTGGCACAGTACGGCACATCTGAGGATTTCTGCTCAGAAAGGGTGAAGGAAGGGATGAGGCTTAGCCTGCACTAGCGTAGGACTATCATCCCTCAGCTGCAGAAAGCAAGCCTGGAGAGCACTGGACAGGAAGGTTTGGATTATCTTTAACCTGGAATCATATCTGTCAAGTGGAGACCATTGGAGTTTTATTTTAGAGCTGAAATAAAATTCTTCTCCCTCCTATCTGGAGATGGTGGTGTTGAAGAGAAGGACTGAGGTACCTTGTGCTGGGACCTCTTTGAGAGAGGAGGAGGGAAAGTCTACACACAAAAGAAAACAACTGACCATGGGTGAATCAATAGCCACACTGATGTCTTGTGGGCTGTGTCCAACCAGCCTCCAGCCAGTTGTGTGCAGATCTTCCTGCTGCAGTGTGGCTCAGAGACTGCTCTGCAGCTACCACATGAGCTCCTCAGGGTTCATAAAACCTAGTGTACCATGGTGAAGCCACAGCCACATGCAGTACTTAGAAAAACAAAGGCAATCAACCAAACCTGTGAAGAGAGCACACCTAAATTAAATTTTATAAATATATGTAATTCTTTTGTTCTCAGGAAGAATTAAAGCATAGCAAAAAAAGGCCATAGTATTAGATACTGAGAACATTCTCCTGACTTCCTTCAGCATCTCTACCTAGATTATTTCCAAGTGTATTCATAGGGACAGTAGGCAAACTGAGTTCCTCCCTCTTTCTCTCAAAGCCCATTTGCTCTCTCTGAACATGCAGGAAAATAAGCAAACATCAATTTCTGTTCATTCAGGATGATCTTTGTCAAACTTTGGTAACCTGCAGAGCTTGATATACCATCTTAAACTTAGCTTATTAACACATTTCAGTGTATTCTTCTTTTGAGGACACAAAGCACAAGGATGTGTTCATTAAAGAAAAAAAAAATGCTGGAGGCATTGAGGTCCGGGACCTTTTTTTACCTTTAACTGTAAATACTGGGCTGACATTCTACAGGGGTGAACAGGATTCCACTCCAGCTGTGAGAAAGAGTAGATGCCCTCTAGTGGTGCATTTATTTCAAATTTCTGCTGCTGTGCCCCGAACGTGCTTCCACATGGAGCTCCATGTGCCTTGTGCTCTGCAGAAGGGAGCCAAAGCACAGAGCAGGCAGAAAAAAGAGAAGACAGCATGTATAACCTCAATTCTGGGTAAAGCCAGGCTGTGGCACGACACTGAATCAGAACAGCTCTGTTCCAGACTTGCTGGCCTTTCCAATCAGTAGGCCTCCTGATAAAAAAAGCGTCTCCAACTTGACCAAATGTGATATCATCTCCAGGTTTCAGAAAACAATGCATTTTCCTGTCAATCTCAGTCCTCCTTGACAAACATTCACCCTCTGCCTACCCATTCCCTTCCAACATTGACCTCTATCCTCAGAGAGAGGGGAACTCCATAAGAAGCACTCTCCAACAATTAGCTGACAACATGTGCTGACTTTGCCAAGAATTGTGAACAAGCCTTTCTGCTCTGTAATAAAGGTTTTGAGAGATCCTCAGACAATACCAACTAGCCAAAACACCTTTAATGAAGAAGTTGGGAACTTGATGGGAAAATTTTCCACAGTTCCTTGTTACAGGTCAGCCCCTGGGGGGGATTGTCTGTCCCTGTTTTTCCCTGTAGATCAGCTGGAAAATGGTTTATCCATTTTGCATTTATCCACTCCAAGCAGTAGAGAGCAGACTTAAAGTATTTACAGTTCTAGCTGCAAAGGCATATATAAACTAGTCTGATGCATTCGTGTGGTGTTTAACTTGCTACCACTTCATGATAGTGGACAAAATGACAAAAACTACACCTTTGTTCACCTACTGTAGGCAGGTGCCATTCACTGGGCCATGTCTAGCAAGCAGCTCTTCCCTCCCTTAAAGGGAAACTGTTTTAGATTCTTGGAACATCTTAATTACTAGTTTTAGAAACCAACATCCTATTTACTAGTTTAGGAGTCATGGTCAAAAGCCAAGAAAAAAAAACATCAGTCATTTTGTGGCTCTTTCTGATCCTGTATTGTCTACCCCAGCCATAGTGAGAGGCTCTCTTGCAAGTATAGCTGTAGGAATTTCAGAAGTTACTGAGGACAGAGGGTCTTCAAATGAACCTGGTTCTGCTGTCACTGTGAAACAGAAGTGCTGGTGCAGCTGCTTGTTCAAATTCAGTGTTTGAATGAAGAGATGGGGTGGTGATGCTTAAACTGCTTTAGGTTGTCTTGCAAGAGGACCTTTCACTGTGATCTTAGACTATAAACCTTATCAGGCCTTGGAAGAGACAGCTAGGTTGGCAGTTTAGATTACATTTTTAGCTGAGATTGTTGTTCCCAATATGTTTGAAAGAGGTAGACACTGCACTTTGTTGGCTTTTTTCCCCCCAGAGGACAAACATTTCTGGAGCATTTACAGTAAATGTAAAGAGAGACAATAACATTTGAGTCCTGGAATGAGGTTCAATGGTCTGTCCAGCCTAGTATATTGTTACACTATCAGTCAATCAGCCAAGCCATTTAAACTAGGAATGTAAAATGTTTTCTAGATAAACCCTAAGGATTTGTGCAGAAGCTTGCACAATGATTGGGGCCACTAGAGTTACCAAACTATGAATAAGAATTATGGCAGAAGGGAGCAGTGACTAGACTGTGAGGTAATACTAATGGCCAGAGTGCACCTCTGAGGAGCTTTTTGCCAGGGTGGGACTGTAGGATCAAAAGAACATTACAAATACATTGCCAATGGTGTTTCCATTGAAAACAGTATCTGAGTTGAAGAGAGACCTGAAGAAATGTGTTCCTGATACCCTCAAATCTTAAATTCCATACAAATACAGGATGGACAACATGGGGAGGGAGGGAAATATAGATGGGTTTAGGAGATGCTCCATGCTTTTCAAGGAATGAATCATTACTGATGACCAACACATGGAGGGGGGTGGCCAAGGGCCCCCGAGGTTGTCTGACACTCAAGGAACAGCGTTATGAAAGCAGACATCTTATAAATAATTATAAAAAAAATCTGTTCCATCCTTTTGCACTGACCCTAGATGGGCAATCCAGCCCCTTAAAGATGGTCTTTCTCTGCTCAGTCAAAAATTGTATGAAAATGAAGCATTTGACAAAGAAGCTGTGAGTTTTTGCAAAATACATTTTTAAAGCCCACCCCAGAGTAGCTGTCTGAAAAAGTCTTTGTATATCTAAGTTTCAAGCCACTTGTCAACAATTATTACCATACAGAAAGACCATTAGCTCTTCCAAAAACTTATTTTTTGGAAAGGAGCAAAAGGGAAAATCACACAGTGCTAATTACAGCAGGGCAAGAAGCTTTGCTATTAACAGACTTTTAATGTTAGTTGGGATTTCTACCTAACAGGCTGTGCTGGTCTACACCTAATTGGAAGATCCAGCTTTTAGTGTTTTGGGTAAAATTTCTAAAAAATGTTCAGTACATCTCTGTTGCACTGCCAAAAAGAGTCATCAAGGCTATGCATTTTGAGAAGATAGGTATTCTCTCAAGGAAAATGGGTGCCCTCTCAATTTATGTACATCTCGTTTAAAGCACTTATTACACTGTTTTATTTTGGCACTTTGCTTATTTTTATAATGGTGCTTTTGCCTGTAAACCCTTTTTCTCTTCTGCATCCCTAAACCTTTCTCCAGCTGCCTCTTGCATACCTTTTGTTCTCTCTGCAAGTCTCATTGCATGGAATTGAATCCAGGCCAAGAAATTCTTGCCTCTTTCTGGGTCCCACGCTACTGCTCATGGGGTAGTGCTGCATGGCCTCTAGCAATTAAAACCACAGGATTTGCAACCACAGCATGCCCCATCTCAAAGCACAAATACAGCACTCTTTGGCTCTAGCTCCAGGGAATTAGCCTGAAGAAAAGTGGTCTTGGGGACACAAGTCAGGGCTGGTTAATTACACACAGGATTTTCCCCTGCTTCAGAATGGTCTCTTGAGCTTTGAGATAAGAGAAGATGCTAAACTTGCAGAAAGGAAGACCAGATATTATAAGCAATTCCTATTCTTTGGTCCCCACTGGATTTAGCAAAATGCAGCAATATGTAGAGATAGCTGTGCTGCATTTAGACATGTTAACTCAGGAGCTGTGTAAGCACAGCAGCATGCAGCCTAGTACAGGGCTAATTTGCTCTGCTGCTTGTTTAATGCCAGCTTGTATAATTCCACAGTGATTTGCAGTAGCCATACCCAATTTCCACATCAGTTGCAGCTGGGTATAGTTTTCTCTCCTGTAATTGAGTTACATATCCTCTTTGTGCACTTGCAGCTTTAATGGCTCTGATTTAGGGAAATGTCTCAGGCTGGATAGGGAAGGGGATTAAAATTTTTGTTCTTGGACCTGTTCTTGTGTCTAGGACTTGTCTATAAGTGAAAGACAGGTCATGACATGAATCTAATTAGCATGTAAAACTGTTGTACTTCAGCTACCAAAGGGAAGGACCGTGCTTAGTTCTCTGCCAGTGCGGATGTATGTGCAGTACCCAGCCCTGAGATCAGAGGGGCTCAGTTCTGCACAGTGCTGAGTGGTAACTCTCACACCAGATCAGCAGAAGTCACGACACACAGTTTATTTCCTCTGGCCTTGCTAGCAATTAAACCCTCTTCAGGAGTCAAATCCTTAAATCCTCCTTGCATTATTTGTACAAAAAAAAAAACTCCTCCATGCCTTCAACATCCATATCCTTAGTCCTGTGTATAGTTTCTCAAATTTCCAAAAAGGAGCCATAAATATTGTGCTTTAAGTTGCAAGGTGAAGGCAAAACTAAGTAATTCTACCAGATGTAGCACAGGGGAAGGCTGTGCCCCTCAGCAGGCTGAGGATGCTGTTTACAGCATTGCTCTTACTGCATCCAGCTGTAGGAGTAGAAAAGGCTGAGAGGGAAGGGCAATACTTCCTAAAGGGAATGGTCGCTACAAAAATAATTCAGAAGTGCAAACTGACTTCTTGGGAAAGTCAAAACAAGGCAGCATTCAGCAGGGCAGAGCTGCCACTGAGCCCCATCAAGCAACTCACACAACCACATGTCAGAGCCAGAGGCAACTCCATGGCCCCCAACATAACCAACTGCCTCAGGACTCACACAAGGAGCCAGATGCTCTGTCTGGGAATCACTCTTCCACAGGTCGACATCAAGATCCCAGAACTGTCATTTTGAGACGAGGAAGAACAAGTACAACATGGTGACATAAAACAAAGGTTGAACTGGACTATATTTGGGGTTGTTTGGTTGGATTTTAGTGCACTGAGTTATAAATAAAATAGTTATTTCTGACTTACTTTTGCTTTGCTGCATGGCTAGATTTTGTTATTAAAAAAAAAGTTCTATGTCCTCTTTATAAATATTAAGGATGGGCCCCAATTACATTTTTCCCAGCACTACTGCCTCAGGCTTGGGAATCCAAGGACACCAGCCCCTCATGCTCCTTTGAAAAACAAATCCTCAGATCACAGGCTGATTAGGCAAACAAACCCCTCCCTGTCCCAGCCATGGAGACAGGCTAGGGGAAGAAACATTTACCTAGCTCTCCACCCTGCTCTTAGATAAGAGTCTGAGCCATTCTTAATTTCAGTAATCAAGGATGCAGCCAATGCCAATTGCGAAATCTAATTCAAAGGCAATGTCCATCCTTGGAGGCACATCCATCTGGGAAAAACAAACTTTGAACAGTTAACTCACTCATACCAACTTCTTTACCACCAAACAAAAGGTAACAGAATGATCAAATCCAATTCTCTTGCCCTGAAATTTTAACAGGATCACAATTTAAAGGAGAATGCCTAAAGTCTAACCTTACAAATTACTGATTTTTGCAGTGGGATCTTCCCATCGTTTTTTCTGCTACTGTAAAATGCACAACAACTAAATAGTGCCAGAGAAGAAGTCTGAAACAAAATTTAGGAAACTTAGGCAACTATCAATTTAATCCATAGATACCTAAGTTTAGATATTGGGAAGCGGCTGTGGTGTGTTAGATTCAGCTTTGCTGGGTCATTTTTGCCTTTGTAGCTTCATGCTGCTGCTGTTGCTCAGCATTCCAGTACAGGGGGAAGAAATGCAGGATATCTTGCAAGAATGTAGGAAGCATCATGTGTCTGGCATTTGGGGAAAATTTATTCATGTGTTACATCTGGATTAAAAAGAGTGCTTCCTCAGTAATGGAATGACCTGGCCAACCTTCTTTGCATGAAGTGTTGTTTTTTTGTAATTAGGCCTAGTATTTTGTTGTTTTGTGAGAACACATCTGGTGTATATATATATATTATACCAGACTGTAAGTAGAACTGCAAAAAAGGGGATCTGGGGAGATGACACCCTCCAGCAACTCCATCCAGCAGGTGGTACAACTGCCAGAGGTCTTTGCTCCAAATCCCACAAGAGGAGAAGAGAGATCCTTGTGTCCAAAATAGAAATATTCATCCTAGAAGCAAAAAGTGTTTTTGCTTTGGTATCCCCACAAGGATCCCCTCAAGTGACTCTGTAGCAGCAGGCTGAATCAGACTAGATCAGAGCTGATGTGGCAGCAGTGACAGCGCTGCCTGCTCAGGGCCAGCCACAGCGGGATGTGCGCTGCCAAGCTGGACTCTGTGGCTGCACACAGAAATGGGGACTGGCATCATTCAGTGTTTTGCACCAGAGCAGACAGACAGAGGGGAAACATCCCTGACCAGCACTAAATTCAATTGAATCTGTGTGTATTGTGTGATGGGAGTGGGGACTGGAGGCTTTTCTGCATCTTTGCAATGACTGGACCTTCAGACTGATCTATATGGGAGAAAACTCAAAGCAACTACAGCAGTAAAGCTGGAAAATGGTGAAATAGAAGCAATTAATGGCAAATGTTATGTGTCAATCCATCATAACATGGTATAAATGTTATGGCTATAAGCACAATAGGAATGACCAGTGTAATGATTATCTCCTCTGTTGTATTCTTGTAATGCCCTTAAACTCATAATCATCCATAATTCTTGGTATTGCAAAACCACACAATTTACATTTCAATACAAAGAAGAAGTAGGATAGATGTGAAGCTGATCTTACTGCAAACTTCCAATGAACCACCCACACAAACTCCTTCTAATATTCTGTATTCTCGTTCTTAAAAATGAAACTCCAGCACCAATTTTGGTTTAAATGTCAAATACAACTTCGGAAATTCCAAACAAAATGTCCTATGACATTTTAGGGGTTTTCCATTGTTTCACTCAACATTTTGCTACATTAAATCTCCATGAAAACTGCATCTTTCACTGCAATCACATCCCCCTCATTTATGTGAGTGATGCCTTCAGAATATTCATATATGTTGTTAAATGCCTAGGGAACACCACAGGACCTAAATACATGTTCTAGACATACTTTTCTCTTCAAGATATTTTAAGAAGGAACTTCTCTCTCATCTTGAGTTTACCTATCAGGCACACATAAGAATAAACGTGTGTGTGTTTCAAACTCACAACACTTTCCATACTGTTTTACACAGCACCAATCAGGTTTAAAAGGGTCATTTCAGAACACCAAGACTGAGAAGAAATCACAGTAATAAAACATTGATCCTGGAGTGTGGGAAGTGTTAACACACAGACAGTGGAGAAATAATACTAGAAAAGAACTGCTTTATCTGTTCTATGTACACAGTGTTAAATAATCTGTTGACTCAAATCAGCTTGAATTTGTCTGTGTAGGTGTCATGCACAGGACTATTTGAATACACCAATCCATAGATGCAAAGATTTTGCCTGCAACAACAGCATCTTTCCTCGTTATAGATGTGTTGAATGATCTGTGTTTGCTGAGTGTAGGGGGAGAGAGTGTGCTCCCACTAAAGGGCAGAGGCCCAAAGGGTTTTGCTCCATCTCTGGGTGATCAGCTACAGCAGTTACTGCTCCCCATTGCCCACATGCCCCTGCTGGCAGAGGTCACAGGTCCCTTCCTATGGATGTCAGTGATTTGCACTTTAGGAAAAGCAATTTGTAATCCCTTGTCAGTGATTACAGCACCTTAGGAACAGGTGCTGCAGTATTTATATAACGCAACCTAAGTTCTGCTTTAGGTTTACTCCCAGGCTGTGAATTTGGATGAGGAGCAAGCCTTGTTGGGCTATTCCTGATCTAGGTCATCTCTCCAGCAGATAGGAAGGGAAAGGTAACAACATTTTCACCCAGGACAACTGACTCAGGGCCGTTAGCACTATGTAAAGGGCCATTTGTACCACTAAAGTTTTACTGATAATGTATATTCAGGTAAGTATCTCACCTATAGGAGGAGGACTTCATTTCTGGCCTTGGTTATTTGCTTTATACTAAGGTCAACTAACTGCTGGAGATCCCCTCCCATCAACACAGTCCAAGTGAGTGCCCACAAAGCAATACATGGGATTTCAGGGCACCAGTTTTAAGTCTCACATGTCCATGAATAGCTTGAAGTCTGTATCTTGCACTCCTGTTAATTCAGCCCAAGAGTAAGAATGCCTGGTTCAGCACAGTCAGGTGATTGTTCAGTGTTGATGAACACAGAATTAAACCCCTTGTACCAATCCTGGTACTTTGCCAAATTTAATTCCACTGTTTTAACAATGTTAATTTTTGCTACCTGTTATGGTTTTAATAAAAAATCCCACTGTACCTGGTGTTCTGTCTATTTACCAAATTACCAGGGTCAAAAGATCATCCAGGAACCTCAATATTCTTTAATATAGGAGAAAAAATAAAAGGAAGATAACATTTCCACCCTTTGACACTGAGATGAAAAACTTGGAAACTGAAACCAAGTCTTACCATTGCCCTAAAAAGTAGTCAAGACTCACTGTTTAAATCTAGTTATTTGGGGACCTTCAGTCATTCTTTTTTGAATGTTGGGAACCATAAAAATGTACTTGACTGTTTTTAACATTTTAGATAGCCTGGAATAACTGATCCATCTCAATCAGCGATGTAGATTTTTTTCTGCCTCTAGCATCATTCATGTAAGATTCACAAATCATTCCTTGTGTTTTCTATACAGTTATGGTGTCCCTATTCTTATTTCCAAGATCAAGAAGATTTCTTCTCTAGGGCTTCCAGTTAGCCTAATGAATTTGGTGAAACTGGCCTTTGGAAGAAGAAGTCTTTAGAGATTTCTTTTTTTTATACAGATGGTTAATTTTAAGAAAAAAATATTTGTTAAAATATTTTAGATAGATTGAAAGCTAAATTAGACTCAAAGTACATGGAACTGTATAAGCGAAGTGTTCAAAGGTAGGCTACATGCTTTTTTTCCCCCTAGAAGTTTATCCAAACAATAATGTGGTTTGTGCCTAGACTTACACAGGGCATGAAACCAGCCTCATTAAAATCAGTAGGAGCCTCTAGATTTCAATGGAACGAGAATTAAATCCAGAAAGCTTTACTTCTCCAACTTTACAGCATTAGAGCATTCAATTGGCACACATCCTGTAAGCAGAACGATGTTAGTATTATCAAATCAGGGGAGGCCATCCTATAGGACTGCACCAGGCCATGTTTAATACCCACTAAATTTGCTCTAGCTCCCAATGACTGATTTGTTTTCATTGACTTCTCTTGATCAGAATCACACTGAAAGAAGTCCAATTAATTCCTTTAAAGACTCAGCAGTGAATGCATATGAGACACATAGCTATTCATTATCTGAGCTATTGTTCCTAATTTTCTCCCATTCCCATCCATCTTTTTAAAAGGATGCTGCAGCCACGTCACTTCAGCGTTCAAACATTGAAAACACACTCACAGTTTTCACTGCTTGAATATTCTTGACTTTTAACAATAAAAACTGGAAAATTTGCCTGTAATGATTTGGCTTAATTATGTCATTGATGGGCTGTATCTCTGACTTGTACCAGAATGTAGTATAGCTTCCAAATTCAGGAAAACAGTTACATGTTGGAGGTGAGCAGAGTGGAGTTTGGAAAATAGTTGTGGTGAATAAAAAATATAATAAAGGACAAAGAGGAGACAAGTATTTTGTGCAGGATATGAACTGCCTGCAGACCAGATTGGTGTTAAATCCTGAACTTTAGTGAGTGGGTGATGAGCTGGGTTCATCTAACACCAACAAACATGATATAGCTACAGGGTATTTCACCCTGGTTAAATACCAGATGAATTAAAGGCTGTTGCCAGCAGCTGTGATGAATGTCACTGGGATGCTGTCTGATTGCTCTCTGGGTCTTATGAGTGAAGTATGTCGGCTCCTTCTTTGTTAAGGTCAGCATGTATTTCTAATGGTTCATCTGCAGGGCTTTGCTGAAGGCATCAGTGAGAACACAGGTGCTGGAAAATGTCTCTTTCATGCAGCACAGACTGAAACAAGCAGGACTGAATAGAGTAAGGAGGAACTTTTGTATCAACATGTTTGCAGTGTAGAAACAAGGCTCACAGATCAGGACATAAAGTGACAGGCATTTGTGGATGGGATGAACATACTGCCAAAGGAGAGGGTATTTTATTTAACTTCTATAAGCAAATAATTTGCCTTGAGTTACCTGCTCAGAGAGACTTGCACAATTTTTATATAAAGGTGTCATCTCTATGACATCCTTATCAAAGGAGCAGAAGGAAAACTGAAGGAGCCCAAGGCAAAGATGTCTGAGTTACATATCACAGCTCCAAAGGTCTCCATGCCACATGTTGATCTAAACCTAAGTGGCATCAAAGGTGCCAAAGGGTGATATGAATGTTTCCATTCCCACCATATGAGCTGATTTGAAGGGTTTTGAACTAAAGCTCAAAGGTTTTTTATTTCACTGTATAAAAATCCTACTATTTTTAGAAAAGTTCTACTATTTTGAGAAAAAAAAAAAATTGTCACACTGCAAATCCTGTGCTCAGTTTTGGGCCCCTCACTACAAAAATGAAATTGAGGGTCTGGAGTGTGTCCAGAGAGGGGCAACAAAGCTGGTGAAGTGTCTGGAGCACAAATTTGATAAGGAGCAACTGAAGGAGCCAGGGGTGTTCAGCCCAGAGGAAAGGAGGCTCAGGGCCTTATTGCTCTCTACAGCTGCCTGAAAGGAGGGAGTAGCCAGGTGGGAGTCGGTGTCTTCTCCCAGGTAAGAAGCAATAGAACAAGAGGAAATATCCTCAAGTTGTGCCAGGGGAGTTTAGATTGGATATTAGGAAAAATTTCTCTCCTGAAAGGTTTCCCAAGCACTGAAACAGGCTGCCCAGGAAATGGTGGAGCTGTCATCCCTGGGGGTATTTAATAGATGTGCAGATGTGGCACTTGGGGACGTGGTTTAGTGGTGGACTTGGCAGTGCTGGGTTGGCAGTTGAACTTGATGATCTTTTCCAACCTAACTAATTCTATGACTTAATGATTCTCATTCTTTCCAATCCAAAAGCTGCCTACGTCAAAGGAAGAAAACATTAACAGAAAAAAGTAGTGGTAGCCCTGTAAGTTTGAACAAGTTAAAGGGAGAAGGTTGGACTTGATCTTGGATGTCTTTTCCGACCTTAAAATTCTATGATTCTATGTTTAAAAAAACCTCAAAATGAGAAAGGACCAATGATTGCCTGTTTTCAAGGCTTGCAAGTACTGGGTTTTGAGACAGTGATTCAGAGAAGGGGTTATGAGCTTTTTAACACTCCTGATCCTCTCTGGATGATTACCTATATTAACTTAAGTGCTTCTTTTTCTCTGGTGTTCCTTTGTACAGAATAAAGTGAAGGTTGGCTTTCACAGTAATGGGAAATTTCAAGTCACTCACTTTCCCACCCATTCTCAGCTGTTCCTCCTCCAGTCTGTCTCTACATAATACTGTCAGAGGAATAATTCCTGAATTTTTGTCATGATCAACACTTGCATAACAAAATGGGCACAACTATGGCATCTTATTGTTTCTCAGTGAACAAATGAACTGGATGTACTCCTGCCCTGGAAACCTCCATGCAGTTCTTTAAAGAATATTTTAAAAGAATATTTTATCATTACTACCAACAAGCTAAATTATTAAGCTGTTCTAATGGCAGGAAAACATGTTCTAGTTAATTCTCACCTTGCTCACTAACAATCTCTTGAGGTAGGAGGATAACTAAGACTTTGCCTACACTCCAGAGTAACCCTAATCCTGAATGTTGATAATGGGTACAGGTAAATATAGTCAGACTGGAGCTTGCATCGACTGAAGGAACTCCCCCAACATCCATCATGATCAGAGTGATGAGAATCTGACCACATCCAGCAGAGGCCTACTAGGCAAGCTCTGTTGACTAGCTCAGTAGGACTAACACGCTTCTGGATTTACTTCTCTTTCCATGAATCAGCTTTTCTGCATGCATGCCCAGACTCACTCTCACACATGCTCTCCATGCTTGATCCCACTGTTCCACATGTGCCATGAATCCCCAGTGTCTGAGACATGTTGAAAAGCCACAGATGCTTCTCTGCATGTATGCAGTGATCGCTTGTCTGGCCAACTGGCAATTGATTACTGCCAAAAGTGGGCACCAGGCTCTCTACAAGATGGTTAATGTTGCCATTTGGGTGTTAGAAACATCAGTATAAGTCCCTTTGCCTTCCTTTTTTTCTTAGCACAAAGTCTCTCTAATATCAGGACATCTCAGGAGGACAGAATAAATGTTTATTTGGAGCCTCTCGAGATGTGGGTAGCAAGGCTGACATGATATAATTAGGGTCAGCCCTAAGACACTTGGGAAAAAAAAAACACCCCACCATTTAAAATAGTGCACAAAATTCATGAATATCTATAGGAGGCACACTCTTAGAGCTTGATTTGAAACACAGGTATGACTTTGTACCAGCTATTCCACACATCAGATCTAGTCTGATATGTGCCAGTCTAATTCACTAAAAAAGAAAAGAAATAGGAAAACCCATGACAGTTTTCTATTGTTACAGTGAATTAAATTGGCTCATGGGAGAGCCCAATGACTGCTACAGCTGAAATAAGGGAAGGCATGGAAGTAGTGAGGGAAGAGCAGAGGAGGATAGTTATTCTGTCATGGCAGTGGTCTGTTGCTTCAGGATCATACTGAAAGCTAACATAAAAGCATATATAGCCAGTTCAGAAACAATCAGCATATTTTAAAGTTATAACACAGAAGGTGGTGGCAACACCTGACTTGTAATCTTTGTACCAAAGACTTACTGGGAAAAAAAAAAAAGGAAAAAAAAAAAAAAAGGCAAATATATAACTAGGGAAACTCACTTAGTACAAGTACTTTGTCTCAGACAATGTCCCTTGACACAAGTGCCCTCTTTGTCCCCTCCTCTGTTATGCCCTTCCACCACAAAATCAAGATGAAAGCTTCACAGCCCTGTCACTTCATCATGGCTTGCATTGCAGTAAAACAGAACTCCAAGTAAAGACAGACAAGTCTTAGTTAAAAAAAATTACTGTCATTAATTCTGCAAGTTCCCCATCTGACAGATATCACCAGGGTCAACCAAAGTATATTGGGATTTTTCCAGTGGTGTGAAGTTAGATGTGTTCCCCGAACCAGGACTGGGCTCAAGATACCATTTTCCACCATCCCAGCTCCAGTAAAATTTTCACCAAAACTCAGTGAACATATAGTGAACCATATGCTTTAGGAGAAAATAAAGCTCATGCCACTTGACTTGGTTTTGGGTGCTGCTCATGCAAAAACATTCCCATGACAATTTACAGTCCTGGTGAGATTCTTGCTGGGCTTCTACAGCCATACAGGCCAGAGCTGGGGCTGGCAGTCACTGCAGCAATTGCCCTGATTCCAAATGACACCAGTTTCTCCTTGCTCTAAGGCTGGCAGTGACTGAATGCAACAGAAACCACCAAGCTGATTCCTTACCAGTAAAGGCTGGTACAAGTCCAGCAGATCTGTGTCAGACAGACTCAGCTACATTTAAAACCAGGTTGTAGTAAAGTGAAAGAATAATGCTGTGCAACAGGACTTGGTCTTTCATTTAATTCTCTCCATTAAACTGCTCATTTGCACTTTGAAGAATATTGACCCTGAATGCTGAAAGAAAATTACTGAGTACACATTTTTCTTCATCTTCACAGCATGTAATTGTTCTATTTCTTTTTGACAGATGTAGGGCAGTACTGACTTCAATTACTTTCCTTCATACCTCTCACCTAGTTCTCAATCTTCCCCTATTCTTTCTCGTTTACTCTCTTACCAGAAGCAGTGGGCTCACACTCAAACTGAAATGAGATCCACAGAAGCTGATGCACAAGGAAGGGACTTCTATCTGTCACTTACAAATGAAGATATTTGAAACTTCAGCCAAAGAGTAGAATAGTTGTTTGGCTCAATAGTGTCTTAAAACACTGTAAATAAATCTATTAGAGCCTCCCTCTCAAAAGGTCTCAAACTTTTGCCATATCTTCTTTTTTCTTAATAGCTTCATTACCTTCAATTATGCTACTTTCAATTTGTGTTTCTTAATTAAGGTCACCAGTAACAGAAAATGAAACCAATTTTTACTTTAAATGCTTGTCTGGTTATGATAAACAAATCCCTTTAGTAGTTTCTGTGAGTTTGAAAACATCTGATTTCTTCTTCAGTACGTAAAATGTGGTTTTCTACCGGGCTCTGATAGCACACTGAAAACCACAGCATTGACAAGGTTCATGATTTCACAAGTGAGCACTAATTTTTAATGACAGAACTTTTGCATGGAAATGGAGATTGGTTTCTTATTCTCCAAGCTGTTCATGCACTGTAGCTCCAAGAAGAACCATGAGGTACACAAATCCTGTAGTCTGCCATGTCCCACTTTTAGTCCAGACATCCACCCAGAATGGACCCCTCATGTATAGCAAGTATGTTATTAACACAAATGATTGAGGACAAGGCTACTTGGGTCAGCAGCAGCACTCATTGCTTTGCTGAATCAAACTTGTGCTGTACTAAGCTAAGCACACACACACACATTTGCACAGCAGTGTGTTCTCAAAGCAGCACTGTGAAGTGTCTGCTTTTTCAGTGCCTAAGCTGAGGGAACACTCAGAGTTGAACAAAACAAAGAACAGCTCATGAGACTAACTACGGGGCACTAAGAAGTACCTGAAATTATTTGGAAAGAGGGCATAAATGAGGTTTGAGAGCTACCAGAGATTTCTTATAAAATGACCCAATATAAGATATTCCAGGCTTGTCCTTCTCCTGTAAGATTTATTTTGTACAAAAGTATTCTTGCATAAAAAGCAAGCCAATGTTGCAGTGTAAAATCTGCAACTGACTTCCATCATGCTAGCTTTTTATGAAAAGGAATTATGGAAGGAAAAAAAGAAAGAGAAAGGAGAGGAAAAATGAATTCCTGTACTATGTAAATATCTACAAGAATAAGAGCTTTGAATTGGATGACACCACAGTGGAATCTAAAGTTCAACTATGTCAAAAACTCCTAAGTAAGCAACAGAGAGTTTCACTTTCACACAAGATTACTCACTGGACTCTTTGGAACCAAATAGTAAAAGATTAAGTTTTTCTGAGTCAGGAACCTACAGGAGTTATTTTGCCATGTGTTACATTATGCCATGCCATAGACAGAAGCTAAAGAACAAACATGGAGGAGTAATTAAAAAACATTAGCACTGCAAAGCACCATAGTGCTGATGCAAAAGGCTCAAAAACTTTGAACTGGTGAAAGCAAAGAGAGGGAAATTTCTTTTTGACTTGAACACTCCCCTCATACTTTAACATGACTTTACTGTCTAATGGTTGTCTCTTCCTGAAAGCAGTCTGTGAAAATGGGGATGGGATGTGAGACACATGGAAATAACAGTGAAAACACAAAAGAGATAGGACTGGATTTTGCACTGTATCCATTGTTGGTTTGATGTTATCCCACTGAAGCTATTATACAACCTTCAATAATTCAGCAGAGCAAAGTTGTAACAGGACTGTGTCCTTCTAAAAATTTGATTTTTTAAAGAAATGCAACTGAAAGACTTCCAGGAAAGTAGGAGTCCCCAATCAAAAAGCAAGGAAAAAGAACCTCTTTCCTTATTTCCAGTGAGGAACTTGAGTTTTCTTACTTCTGAAGAGGAACTAGCTCTCTGAAGTGAATCAGCACACTTGCTAGACAAGGCAAAAAGAGGACCTTTGCCTTTGCTGTCTGACTCTAAATTGTTGAGACAATTACTGCAGTTTGATGTTTGTATAGAGAAAGTGTGGCCAGGAAGGAAAAAGACTTCCTCTCTCGAGGACACCTGTTCTAAGAAGCTCTGATAAATTGAATATGCATAGCACAGAAGAGGCACTTGCAAAGTGTTAAGTAAATCACCTAACAAGTAACAAGGGAGGTGGGAAGAGGAAGAACGGAAGGATACAAGACAGACAGACTATAAGATAAATCAAAGCATACACAGAATGCCACAATGAATGTGTATAACAATATTTAAGCTATTTGATTTTTTTCCCATTAGAAGAATGCATTTCTTTCACAGTTTTCAAAGGCAAGCAGTGATTTCATTAATTTTTCTACCTTTCCAACTCGGTAGATTAAAATGAGAAAATGCTCCATGTTAGCCTTATGATTCATTGTTTTCAACATGAGATAATGTCATTTTGAATCCAAAATTTTTACATTTCCCACTTACTCAAATCTGTGAGTTTTCAGAATTTGTTCCTTAACACTACCTCTTTCTGATTATCTTAGGTCCACGCAGAAATCATTCTGGAATGGCAAGATTTTTAGCTAGACAAAAATTCAACTTGCTGAACAACTCAAATATCTATCTTTCCTCTGACAGCTGCATTTGGTGCCCCAGATCTATGAAAAACATAACATAGCCTAGATTTATTGTATTATCATAAAATTTTAAGCACAACCTCCTGAGGTTTTTGACTGATAAGATTGCATGCTGAAATAAGATTTGAGCAGAATTAAAGATTAATTAAGATTACTGAAAATATGGGCAAACCTCACATCTGAGATGCTTCAATAACTTGCCATCAGCTGAAAGGAGAGATCTGCTTTCCTGTTGCTCTACTCCTACTGGTACATTCCAATGCCATATCACTTCTTCCAGCCTTACATGGAGTGGAAGACTCCATGGCAGCAGCTCTGGAGCAAATTCAGCACTAAACTGTTCATACTTTTGCTGCATAATGACCTGTTAGTTTAGCAAGTTCAGCAGTATGGGATCAGGAGAGAACAAGAGGTCGTGCAGGGTGGAAAGGGTGCCAATAGATCAGCCTCACTGTTATCATAGAACTTAACAATTTGGCATATTTTTCAGACTCTTACTAGCTTTAACATATATTTTTGTTATCTTTAATTGCTAAGAGAGAACTCAGCCCTAGAGCTATTTTTCTTTTGTCCAATGTACTGAATGCCACCTCCCACTAGTCTCGGGGAGCAGAGGGAAGTCAGTCCTGCACAAAATGTCTGTCCTGACAGCTACCAAGGAAGCCGCTGACAGATCTTCACTGCTCAGTGCCTTCTAAGCCCATCCACATGCTATTTGTCCTGCACTTTTATATGTGTCACATTTACTTGTTTAAAAAAATAATACCTGTGGTCATCTCAAGCACAGATACGATGGCTTTTTGTTGGTAACATGTTTGCACTTTGCTAGAGGAACCTCTGCCCAACCGAGGCTTATTGTTGACTTCTCTTAAGAACAGCAGGTAGGCCAAACTTTTCACACATAACACCTATATTTAGCACCAAATTGACATGGAGGACTACATGACAGCAGGATGGCATTAGAGACTTTTGCTGGTAAAGCAGTGTGCAGCACAGAGCTGGTTAGAGGTGTGATTTTCGTGCAGCACCGCTAACATCAGCCCGAGCGCTAGCACAGACACAGTTAAATAACTCCTTCTTGCCTGTAATAGCTTATTTCATTCAGGGAACTGACACAAGATGCAGCAAAAAGAGGTGTTTTGCTGGTAGAAGTTGGGGTGGACATCAACAATGACCTAAAGCAAATAGGTGCTCAGCTGTGATCACATTGTATCACAGAAGTACCTCTCCACTGGTACATACACAGGGAAAAGGAGAGCAGGGACCAAGCATTGTTAGCTGGCAAAGCTGTTCCTGGTCATGGCTGCATTTTCCAGAGGGGAAGGCAACAATAGGACTACACCAGAACCAGCTTTATGCAGGGAAGTGTGCATCAGGTTTGGTGTCTTGCCTTTACCAGGACTCCACGGAGCTCAGGTAGTGGAGTGTTTGTGAAAATTTCAAATGCTAAAGTTGGAATATGTTGTGGCAAGTTTTAGGTAGCCATTCTTAATACATATGTTCTGAATAGCGGGGTTCCTAAGTCTGTCCTCACAAAGACAGTCTGGGACACTTAAAGTATCTTCATGACATCTCAAGAAATAATTAGGATTAAATGGGTGAAGGCTGAACACTACTCTGTGTATAAGCGTGTGTGTGTGTGTGTGTGTGTGTGTGTCTCAGAGAGAGAGGGGGCAGGGAGGGAAGGAGAGAGAAGGGAGGAGAGAGAGATCCTTTTCCTCATAAGTGTGAAGGAAAGCTACCAACATACCACTTCACATAAACATCACGTTAAGCCCTACTGCTGTCAGGGCTAATTGAAATTTACAGGATTGGTACTTGCAGTATTAACCCAGGAACTGTCAAACTTCATTATTTCCAGTGGATCTGACAGTCTTGTCTTAACATTATGAAGTGTCAGTCTCTTTTCCTTTGATGACAGAGAAATAACATCTGCATTTCCCCACCCAGAAAGGCTAAAAGGGCATGAAAACTAGTGTTATGGTCAGTATTTCAGTGTTCTCAAGATCATGATGGTCTAGTCACATCTCTTGTCACAAACACAAAAGAAAAAAAAACTAAACCTAATTCTGTTTACTTTATATTTTTACCTTTACCATTCCCTGTTGAGTCAAATAAATACTACAATTTCCCCTTAGCAGAAAGAGTGCTACAGTTAACGCTTTTGATTAAATGAATACTTAGAAAAGCCCTCTCTTCCTCTGTTTACAACTGACTGAAAGGACTGAGCGTAGCAAAAGGCAGACAGAGAAAAGCAGTTTTTTGTCTTCAGAGATCTGTGTTCAGCTAAAAGCTTGGGCATGATGTAGAGGCTGTATCCAGTACAAGCCTCCTTTACTGCTTCAGGTTCTAAAGTGCTGTCCACAGGGATGAATTTAATGTCTTAAAAAAAAGAATAACACCCCTATATTAACATGAGCTGAAGCCTTATACAGTGTTCCACACACAGATCTTTAACCACACTCTATTAAAGCCACTACTGATCTTTTTCCCAGCATCATTGATACCCCTGCCTTGCTGAGATGTTTATAGCCACAGATGTTCCTTGGTAAAAAAGAGTGAATATACAGATAAGCAAAAACCAAAGCAAAACAAAAACACACACAAAACAAAACCAAAATAACTCCCCCTAAAAAAACCCAAACAAACAAAGCCACAAACATCCCCCTCCAAAAAAAACCCCAAAAAACAACCAACATCACCCACTCCCCCTGCCTTCAACTACTCAAATTCAAGAACTTGCAAAGTAACTTTCTGACATCTCACTTAAAATGACACTGGCAGTGAGCCGCTTCAGGTGGACTGAGGAGGGTATCTGGGGCCAGGATGGATGGACAAATCCATCTTCCCCAGAAATAAATAACTGGAGGTAGCATTATATATACAACTATGTTAATAATAGTTACCACAATATCTTGCTACAGGAGCGAAAAAAATTTATCTAAAATGAAAGGAGCAGCAGCTGTATTTTTTCAGTTCAAATCCAAGTGCTAAGCATTTGCTTCTAAAAGCCTGTGCACAGATTTGATCCACAGGACAGCTTTTTGAAAAAATAAGATTCCACTTCTCACCAGCGGTGCAGGCAACATAGAAAGCCTGAGAATGTAACAATATACGTAGCAACAGTGCAAACTAGTTAAGCCAAAACTAAGTAAAATGTACCAAATCTGAGCAAACTGCCCTCCACAAACAGTCTGAGATGAGCAGTTCCATCATAGATATTTCCTTCTCTCACTTTCCCTCCTGTAGTTGCTTATCTCCTCTTTTCCCTAATGCCAAGTTGCAGTGTGTGAACCCAAAAACAGAGAAGGATTTGGGCTTAGCCTAGTGGAGTCAGAGCCTGTTCCTGCAAGTAATGCTTGGGCCATGACATGGCACCCACAAAAGAAGAGGGAACCAAAAGACTTAGGGCTATTGTTTTGTACAAAACTTACAGAATTAACATTACCACTTACAGGTTTAAAAAACACATTTCCAATGATATTTCCAATGTAACTGTCTATAGACAGATAGAAAACATCAGAAATGTAGAAAAAATTAAAAATCAGTGGATCAATTTACCACCACTCCATCAGGTTACCTGAGATAATTGCTGGCTGTGAGTTATTAATTTTTATTGTTAGTGTTTCCAATACTCCCAAGTTCATTAAGGTGCTAACTTGAACGTACATAGGCTAGTATCTATTCTCACATTCAACTGGCTAAAAGAATTAAAATAATTTCTATGATCATAAGTACAACAGATCTCATAAACATTCAGAACTGGCACGTTTCCAAGTACTCAAAAAACTTTCTTGACAAAAAATGGATTAAAAAAAAGATAAGTAGTTTGATGAGGCTGAGAGGAAGAACATATTTCTTGCTTCTTTTCCATCTCATTTCTTTCAGCTCCAATAAAAGCACAAAAGCAGAGGTGAGTGATCATCAGCTCCTGTTGATATACACTCTCTATAACTATGAGAATAATTGACAAAATCCTAACTAAAATCAGTGATTATAATCACAGAAATAACCATGGCACACTTACCTAATCCATTTATTCTGCTTACCTGCAGGGAGGCAATATTCCAAAGTACAGGACACAACCTATTTGACATTCAGGTCCTTGTTACTGGAGAAATCAGGAAAAGAGAGAATTCAAATGGAAGTCTATTTAAAAATGCACAGTACAGGAGAATTCCACTCTACAAGGATAAGTTGAACATTCATTTACATTGGAAGATAATTTAAAAATTTGAGGATTTTTTTTTTCCACACAAGTTCTAGCTGGACTGTAGAACTGTCATGGGAAGCCAAGAAACCAAGAATGCAAGAAGATGAAATAGTGGGTTGGACTTCATTATACAGCTATCAAGAGAATCCATATACATCATAACCAACCACAAAATTCCTGAAGGGATGCTAAACCTGTTCACTAGAACTTAATTATTAGAGGATAATACACATCCTAGTGTCATTCACTGTCAGGCACTGGATGTTGTACTCTAACTGTAGATCTGATCTAGTAATGCAATTTCCATATTTCTGATTTAGCTGAAAAACTAAAGCTTATTCACACATTTTATCATATGTGTATCCTTTTGATAATCATAAAGTAATTTACAGCATTTGAAAACCATCCATAAGTGTGGCTTTTTATTAGCATGTACCTAATCCCATGTTTGGCATCTGTTACAAATATTTTTCAGGACATGAACAATTAATGGTATAATTACAGCTTTCATATTGGCTAATATCTTTAATTCTGGGCAGTCATTTATTATAGGTTTAGCAGCATTTAGCAGTATTTAGCCTTGAAACAGAGTCCAGCATTATAAATATTTGCTAATAATTAATAGCTGTTTTGATTATTGCAAACTAGCATTTAATAAACAAAAACAACAAAAAAAGCAAAAAGAATAATCAAACTGCATTTCCTGAGTATCTTCCAGAAGCTCTGTTATGCTTACCTAGCATCATCTTCTCCTGTTTATATAAATTATATCAATGCATATACCATGGTAAATGCTGATATTTCAGGAACTTATGGGAATAAACCCCCCCCACATTTAGGCTGGCAAATTCATTTTGTGAAAAACAAGAAGTCCAGGCAGAGGATGAAGATTATTCTCACTTGAAACAACAGAACAATTGGTTTGGAAAACAGAGCTTAATGTGTGAGCTGGCAGCTATCCAAGTATCCCAGAAAGATGTTCATTTTCTTTGCTCAGATGCTTCTCAGTCTCTTCCTGAACTCCTGGTTTATTGTGACAGTCAAAAGCTGCACAATATAACCTCTCACCAGGTTTGGTGATCCTTTGAAGGAAACAATTTTCACCTGAGGATCTAGAAACAAGAGAATGTGGGTTTGATTCCACAAACCGTAATTCTTAATTGTATGGATAAATTGTCTGTGAGATATATCTTTATGGACTGGGGAATTTTTGTGTACTTTCTTTCAACTACCCTTTATAATTTTGCTTTCATCCTCTTTCTGGTTTTTTGCCTGGAGAAAAAAAACAAATGCCCATACTGCAATGCATTCTCTGACACTCAGTAAGAATTTAAGACAAACACTGTTGATATTTTTCTTTAGCAGAGAACTGGATGGATTTCCTACTGGCTATTCCTATGATTTATGTTTTGTATAATTTGTATATTATTTACATTCTGAAATATTGCTCTTTGTTATACACCAAGTCATTTATTTCCTGTTCACACTTCAACCTCCAATACTACACTGATTTTTGTCCTCTCTTGAAAGCCATTCATTAAGTTGAAAAATTAACAGACATCTTCATTCTTGTGCAGCTAAACTCACAGGGAATCAGTTGCCAATAAAAGTAGAAAAATAACTGCTTAAAAGTGTCAAAAATGCTAATTGAATTCCAGTTAACTTGGCTTGGCTGAAAGCCAGCATATCTGGTAAGGACTGACAGGGAGCAAAGATCTATCTGCTGCCTATGTACTCTGTATGTTTTTCCTAATGCCAAAAAGTTGTTTGGAAAAGGAGTAGTAGCAATGTGTGCAAAGCAATTTTTTCTCCTATTATATCACTTTGCCTAATGTGTTATTGTCTTATGGTTAAATAGTTATTATCATTCAATGACCATGATTTAAAAGAAAAGAATGAGTAGAGAATGATGTACATGATGAACAGGAACTTCTTTAAGTACTATTTGCAGTTCCATACCTAAAAAAAATGGCAGCAAAGCTAAGAAAGTATGGAGAACAGCAAATAAAATAATAAAGTAGAGAGAGCTCCTCCTTTGTGAGAGACTAAACTGGATGGAACTCCAAACTGGGCAGCAGATGGCTGAGAGGACAGGTTTAGAAGCTTATGATGGCAATGGACAAGGTGAATGGTTGTGCAGCAAGTTCCAAACTATTTTAACAAGGGCTTACAGAAAAAATAGGTGACCCACCTAGAAATAATTTTTTAATTAGTTAGCTTGGTTTTAACCAACAGGAATGAACCTCTGGAATATACTGCCACAGGCAGTCGTAGATGAAGAAGATATCATCAGATTAAAAGAAGTCTGAATAAATACATGGACAGCAGTAAGTAAGTAAGTAAGCACACACTAACATTAACAGGCATGATGCATTCTCAAACATTCCTTATCCAGCAGTTGTGGAGGGTGGGAAAATGGAAGAGAAAAGGACTGCAGAGAGTAGCTAGGGTTGCATGCTGTTCCCAAATGGCATCTGCTGTTGTCACTGTTGGGAGAATACACTGGATAGGAAAAGGAAATCAAAAATTGCCCTGTTGGATTAGACCATTGCTAACACCAGCATCACATCCTCTATGCTCATCCTGTATTCTGATTTCAACATGCTTGTACCATTTCCAGCACAAGATCCTCTGTGCCAAAGGCTCAAGGAATCAAAATAAACTTTAAGGTACACCCAAGTCTAGAGAAACTACCTAACATGCTTGCTGAAGGCCTGATGCAGATCCTAGTTATTTGACAACATAATTTGTTCCAATTTCCCCTCCTCTTTTAAAAAACAACCTTTCCTCTAGAACTTTCAACAGTGCGTGCATTCTACCAATGAGGCATGTCTAGTTAGATGTGATTAGAGGCAATAATGTCCTATTAACCTCAAGTTAGACTTACAAAGGTAAAGCAAATACATCCCATCAGAAAACCAGTGTTCATTTAAGAACTTCCCTTTATTTTTCCCTGCTGGAAATCAATACATTGCTATGGTAATTCACCTATTTTATCCTCAAACCACAATAACGTACAGATCCACAGAAAGAAAATTAGCCTCTACATAAAAGTATAAAATTAGCAGCACGTGTCCTTACTATGATAATCAGAAATACTTAAAGTTGACCTCACAACAAAAGTAATTGGGTTTCTGCTCTTTTGTCTCTCTTAATTATCTCTGGAGGGGATAACAAAAAAAAAATAAATTGTCTTTTCTGCATTAGAAATGCAGATGTTTTTTGCCTTGGAAATCTTGAGATCTAAGACTTCACATAAACCTGGAAGTGACTAGCATAGAAGGGAAAAATTCTTATGGTTTTTTGACCTTGAATGTCATGTAAAGACAAATGGACAGAGCACTAGACTAAATGGTCCTGAGAAAAAGCATTATGCATGCTTATTCCTGAAAACAAGGCAGATGAATCCACATGCTTGATATCTATAAAAAACAGATGCAGTTTGGATTCTTTAACCTGGAAATGATTTATATACATTTATTTTCAGGTAAGCCATGGACTTAACACTCACTTATGCACTTTACAGAGCCCATACAGTTCTTTCACATTATCTTGGCTGACCTAGCTCCTCCATCTATTCTGCTAACAATGCAAGTTTATTAGCCCTTGCCACCAGATTATGGCATGTGCAATATACCAAGATTGCTGTTTGGTATAAACTCATGAGCACATGTTTTTCTAATGAACACATAGCATTCTTCAAGGAAAAGAGAAAATAAAAGAAAACTGTCACATCCTTTTGAGCAGAGTTGTATTTTCTGAAAAGGTTTTCAATTAATCTAGGTACGAATTCATATCCCCTACTCTTTTTTGTCTGTCTAACAAATCTTGCAGTAGATGTTATTATTCTTGCATTTCTTGATTGGTTGTTAGCTAAAAATGTTGTTATTTTCTACTTTTTAACATAGGAAAAAAATCTGCTTCCTCATATTTACAATTATCTTGCAAATAATTGCAACATGGTCTCTAGATTGCTACACCAGGGCACATAACACCACCTTTATGCCATTCTTCCATCACTGACTTTCTTGATAAAGACCTGTAGTCTGTAACACCATATATTAAGAAACCTGAAGCTAGATTACCAAATAAAATAACAGCTAATTTCTGCAGATAGTTCTTCTCTAGGAATAGCAAACATCTTTACTTCTCATACCAAGACCAAGGGAAGAATTACAACTTTACCCAGTAAAGCACGGTCAACACATGTTTAACCATGAGTGACATCTTTTTAAAAAAATCCTTGAAATTCAACCAAGTACTGAGAAACGCAGGTGTGCTGCTGTTGTAAAATCTGCATTTCTGAAAAATTTTATTTCTCTCCCACCCTGCTTATGTGTCATTTTCCCGTTCTTATTTTAACCTCCAATGAAATAATCAGATTACACAAAGCCCAGTACCACCTCCGCGCCGAATCCCTCTCTGGCAGGAGATTGTTAAAACATTCCCTGAAAGATCTACTGACGTGATGTCCCCTGACTGTCCAAACGCAGCAGCACGCCGGCCCTGCATCCCTGTGCCGGGGAAAGCTCCCTGGGAACAATACCTCGGTGCTCGCAGGCAGCAGGCTCTGGGTGACCGTTGAGTGCACTCGGATTTTACAAACTGTCATATGGCGAGATAGTGGTGGGTTTCAATGCCGGCACCTATTCAGTCAGCGCAGATGAACTAGAATCACCATTTCAGTTATATCATAGCTCGGGGCGAGAACATGTCACCCTCTTTATTTCCAGCTCAGAACAAGCTGCTTAGGCAGATGCTAACTGTGGTCCTCCCTGCCATGTTCTGTAGAGTGGCCTTTGTCTGGGTTAATTGAGCCCCCACTCCATTTAATAGGCTGTTGAAGTCTTATTGAAACAGAGCTAGTGCCGCAGGTTAAATACATTGCAGTGCTCTTGTTAATCCCCTCATTAACGGAGCTGTAAAGCTTGTTGAGAGCTGTGAGTTTGCATATATTATCAGAGAGTTCTTCACTCAAGTGCTATCAATAAAATGACAAAGCCAGTTTGCAAATAGTGAAATCAACAGTGACACAAAGCTAGATACCTTAAAAAAATAAACAAGTTAATAACTGATAAATCTAATTTTCACACTTGAGGGATAAAAAAAAAACAAGGTTGAAGAATCTCCTTTTTTATTGGATGAATTTAAAATATGGGTTATACAAACTCAATTACCTTCCTTGAGCAAGAGAACAAGCAAGAAAAACACCACTTCTTCAACAGGGGCTTCTGGCAGTGGTTTGGCTATGGCTGTTTAGAAGTAATGTAATGAGCCATGCACAGACTAGCTGCACTTAGCAAACTCAAAGAAAACAAATGAACTCATAATACAAAATAAGAAGTGAAATTAGATATAAAATACAATGGAGAATATGAAGAAAAATCTCATCTGGTCTCCACAGGAAAAGGAAGCCGCGTAGGCCCTGGAAAAAGGAAGTTTAAGAGGAGCATTTAGCCTATCAGGGCTCTCTCACACCTCCCAGGAGGGGGAGCAGGAGAAAGGACTCCCCCAACACAGGCACAGAAGGATATGTCTGACTGATGAACAACAAAGAAATAGGACTGTGTGTGTGATGTTCACCAGGAAACAGGAGAAGAGCTCTGACCAGGAGAGGCAGCCGGAAAAAGCAGATGAGAGCAGAGCCAAGCTATGGTGCTGATGTTGATGTGAAGCAACAATCTTCCTTGTTCTAAGGAAGACAGAACTACCTGAAAATATATTTTTCATGTCTATTAATCTTTTATCTTTTATATGCATTGTAGGTACGATCCTACAATCCAGAATTCAGTTCAGAATTCCACAGAGAAGCCTGTAAGTGAAAGCAGTGACTAAGATCATTGAAACTGAACTATTGTAGTTAGAATGTTGTTTAAATGCTGTTCAGATTCTGTCTCTGAGCAATGAATGCATATATTTTAGAAAAGTCCAGTAGGGTAATTTCAGAGACTTGACATCAGCAGCCAAGGCTTTTACAGATCCTTTCAGAAATTATTTTCCTAAAACATCACATGAATGCCTCTGGTTGCCCCTGATTTTCCATTTCTTGTTCTGACTCACTGGCCTATAAGAAAAACTGATTTGCATTCTTTTCTTAACAGTCCCATCTATACAAATAGCTGTAATTCTGATCAGGATCTTCTTTAAAACTCTGGAATAAAGCACAGGCAATATTTGCCCATCCATGCTAAGAGTCTACCCTCTCCATGCACACCAGTGACTGGGCTGGATGATGACTCTATTAAAGGCAACTCTTCATGGTATAATGAGAACTATGTTTTCTTGGACACTTTCACAACATAATCCTGAGTGCTTTCTTCTGGGAATGAATATTATGCCATTTCTTTTCTACTGTAGTTTGATGTTCTACTCTTTTCTTTCTTTTGGTTTTTTTGTTTGGTTTTTTTTTTTTTTCCCCTTGGAAGCAACCAGAAAGTGGGGGGTTGGGGTTGTTATCAGGGTGGGGTTTTCTTCCTCTTTCTTTACCTGTATACACCATGTCTATAAACTATATACAACCTGATGTAGATGCAGAATATTTCTTTTCCAAATCACCAGGATGCTATATTTGCACAACAAAAAATTCTGAGAAAAAGTGGACACGAGATGATAATGTGCCCCCACAGCCTAGAAAACCAGTTGCATCCTGAGCTGCATCCAAAGGTGGCCAAGAAGTCTAGGGAGGTGATTTTCCCTCTCTGCTCTGCTCTCATGAGATCTCACTTGCACCCAGCTCTGGGGTTCCCAGCACAGTAATGTCACTGACCTGTTGGAAAGCATGGCCATGGAAATGGCCAGAGGGCTGTGAGGAAAGGCTCAGAGAGCTGAGTTTGTTCCACCTGGAGAAGAGGTGGCTCTGGGGGGACCTTATTGTGGTCTTGAAATATATAAAGGGGGGCTTGTAAGAAAGATGGACAGGGATTTTTTACCAAGGCATGTAGTGCTAGGTCAAGGGGCAATAGTTTAAAGAAGCTAGGTTTAGATTGGCCATAAGGAAGAAATATTTTACAATGAGGGTGGTAAGATGTTGGAGCAGGTTGATGATAGAAACTATGGATGCTCCATGCTTGCAAGTATTCAAGGTCAGGCTGAACTGGGCTTTAAAGCATTTGATCTAGTGAAAAATGTCCCTTGCCTATGGCAGGGAGTTGGATTAGATGATCTTTAAAGGCTTCTTCCAACTCAATCATTCTTTGATTCTAGAGAAATAATATAAAATTACCAAAAGTTGCTCCTTTCGTCTTATCTCAGTACTTCGAACTTTTTTTTTGTAGTATTTATACTTTAATAGTAGTAAAAAAATGGTAATTTTTTCAGTGCAATTGGCTTTATGTTCAAGTTTCATTGCTGTCATCATGTTTATTTTTATCATATCTTAAAATGTAATCAACCTGAAGCAATAATAGATAACATAAATACCTTGTTATGTCCCCTGTTACCAAGGTCTCACAAGCCAGTTTTTAACATCAAATATGTAATGCTTATATATTGCACTCACTTTTTTCACCTGAGTTAGAAACTGTTGAGAGAAAAGGTGGCTACAGTCACAAAGCTGTACACAATGCTTGAGAATTGGCAAGTCTGCAAGTCTTGCAACAAATAATATTGTGTTTTGTGAGTCTATCCACTCTTCAACACAAAGGGTGCTATGTTTAACATCCAAACCACGATTGTTTCTTATTGGTTGAATCACTATTCACCTAACTGCAGGCAGTGCTAATAACAGCTTCAGCTGGCTTACTCCAGGAACTTAGTGCTTGCCTTGCCATGCTGGAGACTTACTGTCATTTGTATGGAGATGCCTTTACTAAGCTTAAGCAGCATAAAATGCCTGTATGCCCATGCTTCTGCACAGACTACAGAACAAGTAGCAGGCTGTTATTGAAAACTACATTAGTCCCTCAGGCATTTCTGCGAGGCTGCACTCAAGAGGATCTTTATTACATGCACAGAAGACTCACAGTAACCCACAGAACCTCTGCAGTGTTTTCCACAGCAGAAGATATTCCTCTTTGGTACATGTCAGCCAAACCAATTGTTTTTCACTAGACTTAGCAAAATGTGTTTTGAAATCTTCTTTCCTATATTTTTTCATTATTCATATAAATGAAAATATTAATATACCTTTCTCCCCATTCTTGAGGTCATCTGTAAAATTAAAAAAAAACACAAAAGGAAAGGATGCCATAAGTGGAGAAAAGGATCCTTCATTACCTGGCATAGTGGATGTGAGTTGCCAGTTTCCATTTCAATTTATACAACTGCTGTCAGTCGAAGGAACTCACTTCCTTTCCACAAAAAGTATACTGTTTAATAGTATTTCTATTAATAATTAAAGCCTTTGGGTTGCAGCAAGTGATTCCCAGAACACTTGCCAGAACTTGCATTTCTTGATCAAAATGAGACTGTTGGTGAGTGTAAGCCAACAATTTTTAATGGAATTTCCTTTACTTCCTCTCCTATTTCCCTCTCAGGAAAATATTCCACCAGAAACATTTTTCACTGGCTCTTTCAAATATTGAGCTTGTAGGCAGGCAGTGGCTGAATAAATATAATACTGCTAGCATGGGTCCAATGAATAACTGTCCATCTGTACAAAGCTTGCTTTGCTCCCCATGGATCTAAAATGGCACCTGTTAAACAACACACAGATGGGTTTTATATTTGCCAGTTGATCTAAATAGGGATGGTTGTCTTATTGATGGTGATCCTTGGCTGGCCATAATGCTCAAAAAAACAAGGAAAATTTTGGCATAGAAACACTATTAATATACTTAAAAAAATATCTGTTTAGATAGATTTGAGAAAAATGTCTTTTTATTGAATTTTTCCTTACTGCTAGGCAAAAACCCCTGTGCTTAATCTGAAGAGGTGTATACCTAGCATTAATCAATAACTCAGCTTGTGAGTATATCAGAAAAATCTCTTCAAGCAGCATCTTCCCTCTGAGGCTACAACAAGCAAACACTGTCTGTTTGACTTTATCTAACCTACATTGCCTTTCAGGTCTAGAGAAGCCCATGTGATATGATATCCCTTCAGTGTTGTGTTCTACTGTCATACACCAATGTTTTAGTGCTCAGAGCCTACTCACTCACCCTGCTAACATCCAGCCTTCCACTGCACACAGCTCCCATAATCTTACAACATGCCAACATTGTCATCTCAACCCAGTGCTGTACTTTAGCTAAGCAACAGGGATTTGGAGGCTGTGGTAACATGTTCCCTTTTTCTCTCAGTCAGTCAAGAGGAACCTTTACTAGGAAGAACCAGATTGACAGAAAAATTAACTATTTATTTATTTCACCGATTTTTAGTGTAAACCCTTTAGGAGTCTTTGCTGAATTTCTCATGTAGCTTGCTGGGAGTAAACTTTCACAGTAACAGTGTAGGACATCAGTTTCACATAATATCCCTGACTCTCAGTGACAGCCCTTATCTCTCCCTACCAAAATGTCTCATAAACACCAACATCCTTGCTTGCTTACAAGGGAGAGAGTTGTCTTCCCAACTTGGGTTAAGCATATGCTGAATTGTGCTAATAATCTTTGCAAAAGATGGATATTTTTGATAAGTTTGTTTGATTGTTGGTTTAGAGATTGCTGTAGCTTTTATTTCTACAGACAGTTGAAGGAAGAGACTTGGTTTAGAGCACACTCAAACATGTAATCAAGAGAATTAGGGCTACCTTCCTGTGGAGCCTGGAGTTTCATTTGTGGA
Organism: Melozone crissalis; assembly: GCF_028551555.1. NCBI lineage: Eukaryota > Metazoa > Chordata > Aves > Passeriformes > Passerellidae > Melozone > Melozone crissalis. The sequence continues at coordinate 40,552,597 of NW_026535794.1, forward strand.
TGAGCTGCTCTCCCTTCATAGCTTGAGAGGGTTTTGGTCATTTTTGGAGATCACATGGTCAGAAGAGTGCTCCAAATTATTTTTGTATGCTCTTCAGGAACACTACCTAAACTGAAGCCCTGTTATAATGAATTGTAAACAGCTGCATTTGCACATTAGAAAGACAAGGATTTCCAGGTTGTAGAAAAGTTACATATACCATGAAGAAAGAGAGAAAAAGGAAAGGAAAGGAAAAGAAAAGAAAAGAAAAGAAAAGAAAAGAAAAGAAAAGAAAAGAAAAGAAAAGAAAAGAAAATAAAAGAAAAGAGAAAAGAAAGAAATATTTATGTTCAAATGAACTTGAAAACTCAGATGTAAAATTAAAGTCAATTCAGTACCTTTGCCCCTACAGAGGGAAAATAACTCAGTGAACTTTTCAGAACATTAGAACATCAGTCTCTGCTAAGCTCTTTCCCTCAAGGAAAAAATGTTCTGATGACATTGACTGTATGTAGACTGCAGTTTTTAAGAAAGCCCTAAGAGTGATTGAAACAGTTACTTCCCCCTGCTTGGGTGTTGTGTACCCCATGGGCACTTTGAAATTCTCATGCATGATGATGGATGGATTCAGCTAGACAGTCCTCTGGATTGTTTTCCTTCTGAAAGCATTTGAATTATCTCAGACAGCGCAACTGAGAAATCAACTATTGCCTCTTGTGTGATATGAAAATGTTTCTAAAACTACAAATTTATTTTTATGTCTTTTCCCTAGAAAGCTTAAAGAAGGGAATTCACAAGTTAGGTTTAGTTGATTTTCTGGTATAAACTCCTCAAGATCATTTAGAAATGGAGAGGGGAAACTCACAAGGACAGTCATTCACTAACACTGTAACCTTGGAACCAAAGATGAGCTATCTGCTAATATACTGAGCACTAAGACCAAGAATCCCTTGTTAGTTATCTCTCCATAAAATCAGCAAAGAGATTTATTTGACTAAACATTGAAAAAAGAACAGCCAGTAAAAAAAACACCTTGGAGGAAAGTGAATTAATGAAGTACCAGGTCTTCACTTTTGATATGCTGGTTGTTGGCTTTGTAATGAAATGTGTGTTGACCACTTGTACAGGAGGAGCTCACTGCAAATAATTTGTCTTGTCATATACTGTAGAAGCCACAAAATGATACATATTAGCATGAAAACAGGGAAACAAAGTTTTAACTGTTCCTATCCAGGTACTGCTCCAGACCTGAGCACTCCAGCAGAGCCTGTTGCGTCAGCTCAGCTCAGAAGATGACAAGGCCTTGACTCCTCATCTCTCTGTTTCACTTGGCCAAATGTGTTAATAGAGCTAATGCCATCTCATTTTCTCACTTTGGTTCTAAAGAAGGTGACCAGACGACGAGTGTGAGGTCATTTTGGAAAAAGGAGGACTGCTGAGGTAAGGGTCATTGAAAAGGCAAGGTGCAAGAGTTCAGGATCTTGCCTCCTGGGAACACTGAAGTTTGCACTCTGATTTCTACATTTTTGTAAATTTCTTGTCATGAATTTAATATCTCCACCTTTTTAGCCCATTTATCTTCTTTGCTAGAGTTCATCTCTCCGTAGTTCAGTGGGTAGGGAGGAACGTTCAACATTTGCAAAAGAACATGCAGTTGTGATTAGATAATCGTAGGTAGAACACATCACCATTATGGATCATAATTGTCACATATAATTGCAGTGTCCTCTTCAGAGCTAAGTTCACTTTCTTCTGTGGAATAGAGATGCCCAAAGTTGCTGTGACCTGCTGCTGTAGCTGCAAACCAAAGAGCTGCTGCTGCAGCTGTACAGCCATAGGGGACAATATCATGAGCTGTATTTCCATGTTCCTAGACAGAAGGTGCAATTAGAGTTCTGTGGGAGCTGTCATAGGAGCGGCCTCTCCAACAGGATCTCCAGGAGGATTATTGTAGAATCACTTTTTCAAAGCAGATTTGTCTCTGCTCATAATTAACCATCAGATCAAATCACAAAATGACCCCCAGCTGTCTGCAACAAATTCTTCCTAGTTTTACTCCTTGGTTTGCTAAGTGCACATTCCTAACTCCTTTGTTTGTTCTGAGCTCTAGTATATCTAGGTATGCGTCCAGAGAGAAAAGAAAACTCAACGTGCTTGTTTCTAGATGTTGTGGAAAAATCAAGTTAGATTTTCCACTGTAATAAGAAGCACTTTTATTTTAAGGGGCAGACTGGGTCAGGATATGCTACCTGAGCATCCAGGAGTCTCTGCTCTAAATCCAAAACAATCTAGCAGAGAAGGGAAGACTTCTGAATGCAGCCATCATCCCCCATGTGCAAATACTCACCATCCCAGGAGCAGCAGAGTAAGACTGGCCATTTTGTGAGAGTGCCAAAAAGACAGAAGGCCATCTGGTGCTATAGACTAATCTAAAAGCAATGAAGTCAATACAGCCTGGTTGGTATACAGTACATAAGGCTCCCTTACAGACAGATTAGTGCCCGTCCCCGTAGTCAGGAGAGACTGGACATTACGTTATCTGCACTAGAGAAGCAAACACTGACAAGCTGCAAGAGACAAGCTGGCAACAGGCCTTCAGAAAGAGCAGAGAGTAGGAAGTGAATCACAGATAGATTTGTTCGGGATTAAGAATTTTGGGAAAGAAAGGGGCGTGTAAATTCCTGCCTGTTGTAACTTAAGACATGTTACCATTTGTACAGGTAGTTCAGAAAAGCATAAAGTTGTTATGAAGATAATATGGGAAGAAAGGGAGTAAACTGTGACATTCAAATCAAGAGAGTAAAAGGTGAGTGCTAACACATGCAATCACACCGGCATAACCCAGTGTCTCAGTGGTCAGTTGTGTTCATTGCATGAAATGTGATAGTACCATGTGCTTATGCAAACATTCAGTACTGAAAGACAGGGCATTTATACACACAATTTTTTACTGAGTGGGAGAGCAGGATTGACTGCCGTACTTGAGGGACAGTCAGTGTTGCACAAGCAGTTACATGAAAGAGTGAGCAGTCATCCAATCACTTCCAGACCAACAGTTTCCTTTCAATAAATGGTAAATTATTTGCATTGGTGCCTTTAAGATACTTAATATAAAATGAAATCTATAGATTGTGAGCTCTGCAAAGGAGCTAAATTGTAAAATTTATTTAAATGAGTCAGTAGTTTAGCAGGTAAAAGAGAGGACTGACATAAATTATGAAGTTCTCTGGTCCTTTGGTCCTTAGCTACAGAAGCTAAGTGGGCTAAGTGGAGAAGGCAGAGGAGGCAAAGTAGTTGCACAGATCAAAAATGGTGAAGTAATACGAAACAAAAAGAAAGATGGTTGCTATGGCATGAGGTTATCTGTGGTTGTGCCACAAGGTTCCATCCCAGGGCATCTGTTGTTTATCAACTATCTGGAAAGTGTTTTGCTGACATTCCAAAACTATTCAAGTAGATGCAGACCAGAGAAACTGTGAAAAACTTTGAATGTCTTAAGCAAGTAGAGTGAATATAAAACACGATGGCAGATGAAACCAAATGCTGGCAAGTCTTGTTGGAACACTTTAAAGGAAATCACTGGAACTGCTCACTTTACTGGGTTCTGAACTGACTGTACCTCAGAAAAAGACTCAACAAACACTGTACTAGATCAAAAAAGATGATTATTCATGAAGAAACAGTAGTGGAAAAATTAAGCAGTTAGTGGGCTATGCATAAAATACAATGGCAAGAGAACAGAAATAAAATTATGTATGTCTATGTATTGCAATTTAGTTAACTAAGAAATATCTTGTCATCCGGAACACTGCACAATTTTAATTACCCCTATCAAAAAGGTGACAGAAGAATTAACTGAGATAAAAAAATAGTAAAGAGACACTGACAGACTCTCCTATGTTTGCCTTAGACAGAAGGCAATTAAGTGGGAGCACACAAAAAGAATCACAATAACAAATAGCATGTTCTCAGTACAAGGGAGCATCCACTGAAATGGAAATTTAGTGGCAATTTCACAGCAGCAATAGGAAAATCTTTCACACAAAGCAAAATTATATATAATTATAATTATAATGTTAAATATTACACAACAGATAATTTCAACAGCCAGCAATTACAGCTTTTGGAAGCACACCCTTCTACACAGTCACCTAACTCCCTGGCAATATACTGCCAGACCTCCTGCAGTTTCTTTGACATATGTAGTACTAGCTACTGCTCAAGGTGGGATGATACACTTCAGATCTGATTTATTCTGGACACTACTATGAGTAATTACTTGAATAAAAATGATTATATTGTATATAGTCCATATTGACATTAAAGCTATCAGTTGAATTACTTTATTTCAAAACTTTGCTGCTTGATCTGTTTCCACTGTTGTGGTTTCAAACCCAGCTGGCAACTAAGTGCTATGCAGCTGCTCACTCACAAGCCCCACCTCAGTGGAAAAACCCACAGGTTAAGAAAAGTTTAATAACGACATAAAGCAAAATATAATAGCAACTACAACAATAATAGTAATGAAGAAAGGGGGAAAAAAGAGGAATAAACCAGAAGATAACTTCTGCACACTACAATTGCTCACCATCCACTGATCAATGCCCAGCTTGTCCCTAAGCAGAAACTGGCACCTCATTGCTATTTCCCCACAGTTTATATCTGGGTATGGAATACTGATATTATAGAATGTCCCTTTGTCCAGTGCAGGTCAGCTGTCTTGATTATTGTCCTTCCCAGTTTGTTGTGCAGATCATTGCTAACAGAGCATGGAAAACTGAAAAGCCCTTAAATTAAGGTAAACATTACTTAGCAACAACTAAACATCAGTGTGATATCAACATTATTCTCATACTAAATCCAAAACACAACACTGTACAGCTACCAGGAAGAAAATTAACTCCATCCCATCTGAAATTAAGGTACCACCTATTTTTAACTGTAAATAAAAAGCAAGGAAACCAGCAGCATTGAATCCTTCCCTGTCTCATTATATTTCTAATTTGTTGTAGAAGTGTTGTAAATTCCCTTTTCTCTGATAGGGGTTTGAGTGGGGGAGATGCAAGATATTTCTTTGATCATTAAGTTGCTACTATTGGCAGCAGATAGCTATTTATGTTACACATTCACTTACTCATGCTTTCACTCAGTTACCAGTCAGAGCAATAGTAGGGACAACAATGCCACTGTACATTTGGAAGCTAAGGACCATGCTGAAGCATCAATGGCTTCCAGGTAGTAATTCAGAGAGTCCTTCAGAGAGTCCTTCTGTTTCCTGAAGTGGGTATACAATCCTGTATTCTTTTCATCCAGCTGCCAATGTCTCCTGGATGTGGTTCAAGTTATCCAGCCCACTGTTAGTGCCAGCATGTTCAAGTAGCCTTGTAACAATTCAGCAGACAAGGTGCCTTGAGTTTGCTGGATGTTGCAAATTCAACATGACTACTTGTCTCCAGATCTTATCCTCAGCAAACTTTCACTAACTGCCTTCTCAGCACCTACTTTTCCCCTCCTTGGCTTGTAGATAATTAGCTACCAGAGTTAACACAGGCTTATGAGAAAGTATTGATTCAATCAATCCTGCCTTGAGTTTTTTTTGTGACAAGGCTTATGAGTAGAAGCAGTGCAAAGACACTTCTGTCCACCAAAGCTAATTCTTTTACAGGGGAACTTGCTGCCTCCACATGTGCTATTGAAGTGTGGATATAAGCCAGAGTAGAAAAGCAGCAGCTGAAGTGGCAGGAGGCGGTGGCCCTACCATAATTTTTTTTTTTGCAGAAGTGTCCAAGTCTTCTCCTGAAAGTTGTGTTCACATCATGTCTTTAAAGTCTGTGGTATTAACACTTGGCCAAACCAGCATGTTGTACAGCATATCCTAGAGCCCAGCTTCCTCTTCCAGGGGACTCCTCTGGAAAAAACCCTATAAATGGATATTGTTCATATCATATATGTCAACGTAGTACATTCAACAGCTCTGGTTCTTGCTCCACAAATGCCATGCAAAGTAACAATAATAGCAGAGATCTCAAAATAAATTCATACTACTAATCTTTGCCAGCAGTTTGGGTTTTATATTGTATCTTACTTTAAATATCTCTGCATTCATTAAGACCTTCCTGCAAAGAGCAGGAAATCTTGCTTAAATTTTACACAAAATCAATCAGAATCAATCAGAATAATTTAAGTTTCTGGAGGGCCAATTTAAAGGTTGCCTAAAAGATCAACACTGAGACCTGACTTGCAAGTTGGACCAAGCTGCTCAGGCCTTTGATGAATCATGTTCTGAACGTCACCAAGGATGGAGATTCCATGATTGGGCTGAGTCCTATTTCCACTGTTCCTTCATCCTCACTATGTTCTTTTCAACAGCCTTCTACAACAGAGGCTTCTCTAATTGTCTTTCTGACTCTTCAATAGATTTGCTCCTGCATGTCACAGAATCACAGAATGGCTGTGAGTTAGGAAGTGACATCTGAAAGCCACCTTGTCCACTGCTCAAGCACAGCCACCTAGAGTTAGTTGCCCAGGGCTGTGTCCAGATAACTTTTGAGTATCTTCAAGGATGGAGACACCACAACTTCTCTGAGAAGCAGAAGCCAACGTCAGTGCTTAGTCCCCCTCTCAGTGAAAAAATGATTCTTTATGCTCAAAGGAACCTTCCTGTGTTTCTGTGGGATTGCCCCTTGTGCTGTCACAGGGTACCACTGGAAAGAGCCTGGCCCTGTTCTCTCTGCTCCTTCCTTTCAGGTTTTTGTATACATTGGCAAGATTCCCCATATACATGGATAACATGAATACTATAACAAAGTATAGACCCCCAATATGTACCCAGTGCCTCAGAATGGAAACCAGCTGGCACAAGGGATTCAAAAGGTACCAAGTAGTGGGGGACAGTCATTTCCCTCAGCCTGCTTCCCTGTTTTACTAATGCAGTACGGAGCTTGCCTTAATCAGGACTCTGTTGACTCATGGTTAGGGACCTGAATGCCATATCAACATTTCTATACACAACCACTTAGACACTCATAACCTAAATACCAAAATCTTCCCATTAACCCACACACATCTACTGGGAAATTCCCTGGAGCTATTAAAAAAAGAACTATAGCACATGGGAAAAATTTGTACAGATCACACATTCTGATGAATACCAAATATAATACTTATAGTTTTTACATTCTTTGGATTGCAGTGATGACCTGCAACAATTACAACCATGAACCACAACAAATTTTGAAAAAAAAAGATCCTGTAAACAGCAGTACTTTACAAGTTATTAGGATGTATTAGAGAAAAAAAAAAAACCAAACAAACAAATTGTCTGTGGATTAACAGTCTAACAAGTGGTATCTTCTTTCAGCATTCTGTCATGTTATATGTGCACCCATGTGAAATTAGCATTATCCTTCAGAATGAGATCTAGGCAGTATCACTCCTTGAGAGGCATGCAGAGATTTAGTGTAGAATCTGCCTTGGTCTATAAAGAAGGAAGAAGCCAGCTCTGCTGATGGTGCCTTTTAGAAAATTTTAGGAAAAGAGAATCAGGCCTTGAGAAGGCTGCTGTAGTTGCAGAAGCAGAGGAAGACAGATGGTTCCTGTGTGGTCAGAAGAAGGTGGTGAGAATGGTTGATGATGCAGGAGAAGAAGATGTAAAGGGAGGAACATCTGTAAATATTCCCAATATTTGGCTTCCAGAGCAGAGACTGGCAAAAACCTGGTATTCTTTCTCTGATGTATTTATGAATTATTTTAAATGCAAATCTACTCAACAGCAGGCGGAAGATACAAAATGAAAATGGAGCCAAAATCAGGACTGTGGAATGAGGTGAGGAGGAATGATGTGGTGAAAAAAAAGACATTATTAAAACAAACATATACTGGCTAAATATATCCTATATATAGGATAGTTCACTAGTTCAAAGAGGTATGCAAATCAGACAAAAAGGCAAAACTTTGCCAAGCCATTCTAAATTGTGCATCACCTTTAATGTAAACATGAGCCCATAGATGTATAAAAAGGAATAGGGAATTTCACCTCTGATCTTTTGCCATATTCTTTTAGCTGTTAAGTCAACAGATAAGTAACATTTTCCGCCATCTTGTATTATAAACACTAGTTCCCAGCTATTTTAATTATTATCAAGAAACTGAAGTGTGTACTTCATCATACTGGTGGTGACATTAATCTGTGGGTGACACTGTGCACCAGACATAAGTAGTAGGAACAGATAAAAAAGAACAGCAGAAAATGTAGAAACTTAGTCAAAATTCTTCTCCATGTTTTTGAGAGTAAAACTTTTTCTCTAACTGCTAACAAACAATGGTCAGCAAGATGATATCCCCAAGGGTTGATAAATTTGGTTGAAATTAATCTCACTGTATGTATTTTCAATTCTATTTTATATGTTTTTACATGGATTTGCAGAAAATAAAAGTATCGGCATCTGTGTGTTTTTTCCTTCATAGATTTAATACATTACCTATGCAGGTCACTTCAGAGATGAGCAAAAGCCAAGGAGTGAAAAAATGTCACATTTAATTAGGACTATGAAGATAGCAGTAAAGTACACTCCTCCAAAGCTGCTGAGACAAAATTATATACATTTCATATGACTTTAAAAAACACCGTATTCTGAGGTAATTTGTATGTATCCAAAGCTGTCCACTGAAGTTATGTTGGTGTAAACCTGGAGAAACTAAAATTGAGGGCTGTCCCAAAGTACTTTCCTTCTATAATTTTCTGGAGAGTAGGTTCCCAAATAATGTACATTGGAATAAACAAGAAAATAACTCTAACACCAGCAATAGAGTTATTTGTGATATGTGACTACAGGAATGAAACCAGAATCCTGTCCTCAAAACTGCAAATATTCCTGCTGAGTCTCTTTTCTTGTGATGGAAACAGATGGTTGGATACATCAAGGCCAGATTTTAATCTCAGCTGTAATCATGTAAGTCTAAAGCTGTTTTGCTGAAGTCTTTGCAGGGTCTTGTTTTACAATAGAAAGTGGTCAGTGGCTTAAGGTATTCCCAAGCCCTGGCTTGTTCTCATTGGCATGCTCTCCCCTCAGGGATTTGGGTCGAAAGAAAACAATTAATAAAGCATGACTTTTACAACTTGGATCAACTCCCTGATTTCATGCACAAAACTGACTCACAGCCACTTGCACCAGGACAACTCGGAGGGTGATGTCCTATGACAAACACCAGAGCAACCAGGACAGGAATACTATTTAGCCAACAAACATGAAGCTGCAGCCTCAGAGGGTTAGCAATGATCAGAGGGCTGATGCAGTGATGTAAAGCAAGAGCTCGGGCTAGGGAAGGAAGAGAACAAGCCAGAGGTTACTTTGATAAATTAGAGTTTACTAAATTACATATACCTGGTGAAATTCACTATGGCCTAGAGCTCATAGGGAACTGGATAAAGTAATTTAAGCCCATTAGAAATTGTTTTTTACAACCTTCAGGATAAAAGGGGTGCCAAAAGTCTGGAAATAAGCAACCAGCATGCTGGCTTGTACAGGCAGAAGGAAGAGCTGATAATCATTTTAACCCAGTATATGTGTATGCAGTCAATGGACAGGGCAGGCATACTTTGTCCCACACATCTGACCACCTCCCTAGTGTTAGCACTGTTATTTTTCCTATTTTCAGCTGTGTAGTAAGCCAAGTGAAGGAACCAGTTTGTCTGAAACTGAAAATTCCTCCCATTCCCTCTTTACTCCACTCCTCAAAGCTGCATTAGTTCTGCTGGAACAAATCCTTAATTTTACTTAGCATGTGGCTGTGTAGACATCAATGCCATGCAAGGAAAAAAGAACAAGGAAATAATGTGCAAGGAGGAAAACATGATAGCCCAAGTTCATTTTGGTAACACAACAACAAGATCATACCTAGAAGCTGGCCGGCCTAATTCAACACAATTAATAATGGCATACAAATCCAGGATCTAATAAAGAGAAAAGCAATAGCTATGATGTATTTGTCAGGGAAACAAATGTATGTAATGATACATTAAATCAGGTCAGGCAAACCTAATTTCCATCTATGACAAGCACCAGACAAGGATAGAAGCAGTACCCATGCCATAATTAAATGTCACTTAAGTTCTGCCACTATTTTCTGCAGCATTCTTGTAAATCAGGTAAGGCTACATGGCCTGGACAACTAACTGCTAGATGGGCATACTTTGTTCCAGTATACTTTGATCAAAGCTGGAACATAGAATTATGAATCTGCACGTGAAATAGGAACAAAATTAAATGAAAATACCACAAATATAGCAGAGGGGCTTTTCAACATTTTTATATAGGAGCAATATTTTAGTATAGTCAGGAGCTAGAAACAGCAGACTTTCTTTATACCACTTTCATTTGTAACAGAGACATAAAGACAAAAAACCTGACAGAATTATACCTTCTGTATTTGGCCAGCTGGAATTTCTTTTTTTCTTGGCTTATAATTCAGTCATTTTAGAACTGTGCTGTTGCTGATATTGCTTCCTGGTGGCTGAGATTATATCTATCACATCCCAAGGGAATTCAGCATGAATGAACTAAAAAGAGTCAACACAGTAGTAGGACTTTAGTTTCTTCCACAATAACTTACTTAAACTTCATGTTTTAGGCAATAACTGAACTGACATACCCACTGGAGTCTATTTCTATAGCTATATACTTGATTATGTAGAAAAGTACTTACATTTCATGGTTTAAATAAGAGTTTTGAACTGTTCTACTATTTTAAATTGTGTTAACACATTTTGCCTTTCATACAAATAGTCATTTTTTCCTTCCTAGCTTTTAAAATACCCATTGTCATTGCTGTATGGATCTGGCTGATATATTTATCCACTTAGGGAATTAGTTCTTCCACCTAAACCTAGAGTGAACCCATGGAGTTTTCTAATCACTACATTAGAAACCCTTGTCTCTGAAAATGATGCAGAATATCTTCTGGAATTGATAGTATGTTCCAAATCTCTGATATGAGTTTGATTATCTCTGCTTTTTATATTTCTCAAAGGAATTTCAAATAATGTCTATTCTTGCAGCTCTTAATCTTCTTTCTCTCAAATAATTCTCCACAGTCCTTCTGTATCAGGACAATTAAAGCTCAGTTTATTTTTGTTTGATTCCCTGTTAAGTCATCACTTAAATTTTAATTCCTTTAACATGGCATCCAGTGGGTCAATCAGTCATTTTTGTTTCATGTCTACTGATCTGTCTTGGCTAGTAGGTGGCATAAAGGCCATATTTGACTCCAGCACTATTTAAAGGTCTATAGCTATTTAATCTGATTAATCTATGACTCCACCTACATTTAAGCATCCACGTACATTTCTACATATAAAAGACAGCTAAATTTGAGGGAGTCTTTTTTGAACTATAAATATCTCTAAAGTAACAGCTGAATATTCTAAGTCCCACTGTACATTAGAAAAAGAGAGGAAAAATATCAAAAGCTCCCCTGAATATCCCACTTCAGTAAACCCATCAGCAATGCAGAGTTCTAGCTACTTTCCCCTTTGTTCCTTTGATAAATGCAGTAAACTGCAAGGCTGTGACACAAACCAGTTGAGAGCAGCTAGAATTACTGTGCCCAAGAGAAAGATCCCTGTGAAGCTTCCACAAAAGGTATAACATTGACCAGCCATAAAAAAATTACATATTAGCAACTGAGCACATGCATTGTGTTGGATTTGTGTTAATCTTTGACAAGCTACAAGATAACAAAAGTAACTACATTAAGAGATTTCCACCAGATTTGTAATTTGTGCTGCTAAATATCTCTCAGATCTATAAAGGCTTTGCAAAATAACATTTTTATATTGCACACATGCTAGACTCAGCAGAGAGACAGTGAATGAAATCATGAGTCACATAAGATGTACTCAAACTGCTTTGAATCAATATGTCTCTGGCAGGTCATCATTTACCAAGCAGCTTTCTCACTGGGGTTGCTGTATTAGGTCTGAGTCATTTGATGCAGGTGAAGTTTTGCATATGAAACTACCTCCAATACAAAAAAAAAATAATATCTCCAACATGAAACCCACAAATAAGTCATATGTACCACTCCTTTCAAAGTACCAAGTTGTTTATTTTATACTGGTGCATAGTGTCCTGTGTGATAAAAACCAAATTAATATAAGGCCTGACAATTCCATAGGGATTTGATAGTGTGAAATGATATCCTCTCTCAATTATAACAGCTATATGAAAATTGCTTTTCTTCACTATTTCATTTTGCATTGGGGTGTGTAGATGAGGAATCAAATCTTTTCTGGTTATCATTTCATATCATCTCTTCCTGCCCTGCAGATACTCATGGGCTGAAAGTGTCCTTTGGAGACCAGAGCAACTATGGTAGCAAAACTCCAGGTCTGTCCACGTCCACAGCAAACAGAACCTGCAATAATCTTCTGTGGCACAGTGGTGAGTATGATCCACAAACCCCTTCCATCTCTGTGGATCAGAATCCACACAGGAGACCACAGCAGAGCAAACTCTGACTTTCTCAGGGCAGGTGAGCTGCAGAGCAGGGAAAATGAAAGACAACACATGAGCTGACACAAGATGGGTGTTGATGCCAGGTAAACAGCACAGCTCAATGTTGATCAGATGTTGCCCAGCCACAACTAAGTGTGATTCCCACAGAGATGCCTAAGTGCACTCATTGTGTCTCCTTTACTAAGGGCAAAAAACATGGATGAAACCCAGCTCCCACTGAAGGCAGCTGGAGCTTTGGCACTGACTTAACTGAATAATCATTTCACCCCAGAACATCTCTGTCGCAGGTTAGCAAGGAGATTCAGGAGCTTTAAGCCTCTTTTACTTCTCTAGTCTTCATTTGGCAAGAAGTTAGACAGCCTCAGGAAGAACTGCACCTGCAGCATGTGGCTGGCACCACAATATCCCACCTTATTCCGCTGACAACTCTAAAGAGACCATTTCAGTAAAATATCATTCACCAATGTCACCAGTTTCTAAGGGATTTACTTGGAAACTGAATGACCTGCACCACCTCTTTGATGATGCTTCTGCTCTCAAAGCTCTTTTCCCTTTTACCAGTGTTGGTTCATCATTCTGTGTTGTATAAGTAAAGGAAAAACAATCTTCTGAATGGTTTCCTACTCATAAACCTCCTTTGCAATCTTTAACTAATGCCAACAGGACTGCTATTGCCCATTTGCAAGGCAAAATGAAGCTTACTGATGAGCATTTTACCTTAAGTTATCACACAAATCTCCCATAAAACACTGCTTTAGCAGAGTCATGTCAGAATCCCAGGATTTCTCCCCCACACCGTTTTTTTTTCTTGTTAACTGGCCTATACAGTACAGTATTTTAAAAATCTTGTGATTCCTGGTGTCTCCTACCAATGAAGAGTGTGAGCACACTGCTATTTTTATCTTGCCTGAAGCCAAATAATTAAAAATTATGTTACACTCAGCAATTATACTGTTTCCAAGGGCTGTGCAAACATGAGTTGGGCTTCGTAAGTGTCAGTTTTTACAATTTAAATCAGGTCATTTCTGGTTAGTATTTTGAAGAGAGCCCTTCCCTCCTGCCTCCCAAATCTCAGAAATTTGGAAAGGAAAGATCTGAGAGATCCAATTGAGTGCTATCCAGAAAAGAGTAAACAATTTCAGAATGCAAACTTTCGGAATAATAAAAAGACTTTCATTTTCATGGAGTTATACTGAGTCTGGTTTTGCCAATGCCATTTAAAAATCTTTTTGGAACAGTAAGAAGACTGTGGTTTTGAATGGGAAACCAATATCAACAAACAGCAGGCAAACAACTTAGATTAAAATGGGTTAAACCCTATCCCCATCCCCCCCAAACATGCCAATATTGAGAAGAAAATTCACGGATTGTTTTTCAATATACAGTTGTTCTTGTAACAATTCACAAGGGCATCACTTTCTGAGCACCAATAACAAGTTGGAGATATGCTGATACCAGCACAGCCAGGTGGCCTCTTTGATATGAATTTCAAAACCAACATCTGACCCACTAACAAGTTTCCCCAACATTTTGAATAATGGTATCAGTGTAATATTATTACTAGTAAGGTTTGGGGGGTTTTTTGCACTTGAGTTCTTAACGATTCAAAATGATACAAACACAAGGATAGGAAAAACACAGTAATGTTCCTAAGAGCCTACCCACAAACCGAACCAATTTAAAATAAATACATTTTTAGAGTTATCACAGGAAATTTTAGATTTTTCCTTAATTAGCAATTCAGACTGATGGTAATTTATCTCTCCAGTTACTCATGTTTACTGCATAAAGCAACCTGTGCCATTCTCTATACACCTAATGCCATACACTTCAATAAACAATGAAATGGTTAATGAAGTTGACAGTTAAGTTAATGGCATTAGATCTCCAGGCTGATACTGCAATGAGATTAATGGAGCATTTCTATTTCTCAGAGATACAACTGCAAGCTTGCAGAAGGGCAAAACAGCTTCATTACAATGCTTGGTATTTGGTTTATACAGTTCCAGCACTGATAGATTTTAAACTGATGAGGGTCACATATAAACTGGAAAAGAAGGGAATGGAATTACAAAGTTTTTCTTTGTAACTATATGATCAAGTTCTCAGTCATTCCAAGGGGTTTTAATGTGAATGAGATTGAAACCCTTACAGCTGATTTTTCCTTTAATGAAAACCTAAATTCTGGAGCACAGATGGTAGCTGAAAAAAAAAGAAGAAAAAGAAACAGCATGACAACCTACTGTAAGGCAACTCACTCCAGTCCTTGGATAAGGGTCATTTCAAAGTGTTTTCCAATACTGCTATATATTACTAACAGTTCCACTGTACCAGGAAGTGTGATGAGACTAATAAATAGCCTTTACATGAACTGAACCATTTTCAAACTGTCCCTTCAAATGAAAATTTCTATGCAGCTGCAATTTTTTAATGGTTTAATGGGATGTGTTATAGGGTTCATTTAATTCCATCCATATTTTATTTTATTTTATTTTATTTTATTTTATTTTATTTTATTTTATTTTTTACAAAGCTGAGTTAAAATACCAGGAACACTATTTTGCCTCTTTTGAAAATCTGAACTAAGAGGTGTGAAATTCTGCCATTCTTACTCAGTTGTTACACGTTCAAACTTATAGAATTCAGTTTTTGCTTTGCTTCAAAAGCCAGACTTGTCCAAACCACTTGCAATCACAAAGTTTTCCAGAAACACAGGTTGGAAAACTAAAGTGCTTTTAACAGCTGTGTCCCAAGTTCAGAATGTAGGTCTCTGCGTGCCTTGTTAGCCCTGAGGAGGGAAGCAGGGACTTCAACATTTTGGCTACGTCTTGCACTGTTTGCCTTTTGCTGTCACAGCGGCTGCTGCTGCTGTTGCTGTGGATGACATCTGATGTTGACATCAGACTTTTGGGAGATAGAACAGACTTTCAATATCTGTGCTCAGTCAGTGGGAGAAAAAGCCTTCACAAGAGGGATCACAAAAGGAGATAATTTGCTCCTCCTCCTCCTCAACCTTCCATCACCCTCTCCTGCAAACACCGAAAAGCTTCAGAGGAAAACAGGCTAACGAGTCACCCCCGAGCCCCACTTCTAATTAATTTATGCTCTATCTTAAGGGAGTGTCTCTGCAAGCACAACTTGCAGAGACAATGATAATGTAAATAAATCATCTGTATTTTGCACAAAAGTCATATTTATTGAAATCATTCTAAATATTGTAAACAACCAAGCACACACTGACTTTTCTTGTTTTGAGAACGGAGAAGGACTTGTAGGTGACATGATGGCTGAAGGCTGGCTTGAGCATAGAGATCACAAAATGGTGGTTTTAAATTCTCTGAGAAGTTAGGAAGGGGTCAGCAAAACTGCTGATTTGGAGTTCCAGAGAGCAGACTGTGGCCTGTTTAGGAGCCTGGTTCACAGAGCCCCTAAGGAGGCTGTCCTGAAGGACAAAGGAGCCTGGGAAAGCTGGACATCCTTCATGGAGGAAAACCTCAAAGTGCAGAAGGAGGTTGTTCCCCTGTGCCAAAAGATGAGCCAGCAGGGGAGAAGCCTGGTCTGGCTAAACAAAGGGCTGGTAATTAGGAGAAAAAAAGGAGAGCTTATGACCTTTGGAAGAAGGAGCAGACACATCAGGAGGACTGCAAATATGTTATGCAGGAAAAATACCAGAAGGGCCAAAGCCTAACTAGAACTTGGTCCGGCTACTGCCACAAAAGACATAAAAATGTTTCCAAAAACATGTCAGCAAGAAAAGGACCATTAAGGAGAATCTCCATTCTTCACTGGATGTGGGGGGAGATGTAGTGACAAAGGATGAGGAAAAGATTGATGTACTTAATGTCTTCTTTGTCTCAGTTTTTAATAGCAAAGAGCAGCTATTCCGCTGGTACTCTGAGCTGGAAGACGGGAATGGGGAGCAGAATGAAGCCCCCAAAATCCAATGGGAAATGGTTAGTGACCTGCTACACTACTTAGACAAATACAAGTTATGGGGCTAGATTGGATCCACCCAAGGATACTAAGGGAACTCATGGAAATGCTCATCAAGCCACTCATATCCCAGCAGTCCTGGCTAACCAGGGAGGTTCTGATTGACTGGGCCTTAACAAATGCAAGGCCCATCTACAAGATGTTCTGGATGAGGGATATGGGGAACTACAGGCCTGTCAGCCTGACCTTGGTGATGGGAAATATGGGAAATGTCATTGGTTCAAGACACAGCCATCATACGTACAGGACAACCAGGAGATCAGGTCCAATCAAGATGCATTTATGGAAGGCAGGTCCTGCTTGGCCAACCTGATCTCTTTCTGCGACATAGTGACCCATTTAATTCAAAGCTGAACAAAAAGCTGTTATCCAGGATGTTGTCTACCTGGATTTCAGTAATGCCTTTGACACTGTTTACCACAGCATTCTCCTGGAGAAGCTGGCTGCTCGTGGCTTGGACAGGTGCATGCTTTGCTGGGAAAGAAAACTGTCTGGATGGCCAGGCCAAGATGGTGGATGGAGTTGCATCCAGTTGGCAGCAGGTCATAAGTGGTATTCCCCAGGGATCAGTGTGGGGCCAGTCTTGTTTAGTATCTTTATCACTGATCTGGATGAGGGGATTGACTGCACCCTCAGTCAGTTTGCAGATGACACTAAGTGGGGCAGGAGTGTTGATCTGCTGGAGGGTAAGGAGGCTGTAGAGAGGGATCTGGGCAGGCTGGAATGATGGGAAAAGGCCAATTGTGTGAGGTTCAACAAGGTGACGTGCTGGGTCCTGCACCTGGGTGACAACAACCCCATTGAACACTGCAGGCTTAGGAAAGAGTAGCTGGAAACCTGCCTGGTAGAAAAGGATCTGGGGGTGCTGCTTGACATCCAGCTGAACATGAGCCAGTGTGTGTCCAGGTGGCCAAGCAGGCCCATGGCATCCTGGCTTGTATCAGAAAGAGTGTGGCCAGCAGGAGCAGGGCAATGATTATCCCCCTGTACTAGTGGTAAGGCCACACCTCAAATCCTGTTTTCAATTTTGGGCCCCTCACTACAAGAAAGATATTGAGGGGCTGGAGTGCATCCAGAGAAGGGTAGCAAAGCCTGTTCTGAAGGACAAGTCATATGAGGAGTAGCTGAGGGACCTGGGGGTGCTCAGAGGAAAGGAGGCTCAGGGCCTTATTGCTCTCTACAGCTGCCTAAAAGGAGGGTGTAGCTGGGTGGGGGTCGATGTCTTCTCCCAGGTGACAAGTGATAGAACAAGACGAAATGTCCTCAAGTTGTGCCAGGAGAAGTTTAGATTGGATATCAGGAAAAATTTCTCTCCTGAAAGGTTTGCCAAGCACTGAAACAGGCTGCTCAGGAAATGGTGGAGCTGTCATCCCTGGGGGTATTTAATAGATGTGCAGATGTGGCACTTGGGGACGTGGTTTAGTGGTGGACTTGGCAGTGCTGGGTTGGCAGTTGAACTTGATGATCTTTTCCAACCTAACTAATTCTATGACTTAATGATTCTCATTCTTTCCAATCCAAAAGCTGCCTACGTCAAAGGAAGAAAACATTAACAGAAAAAAGTAGTGGTAGCCCTGTAACCACTTAAGTTTGAACAAGGTAAAGGAAGGAGGACTATCAGATACTGTCCTACACTTACTTTGTGAAAATAGGCTGAATACAGGACTTCCATAGGAGCAGAAATTTTCAGAAAGCTTGATGCTGCAATCCTTATTTCCATTATAGAGAATCTACCCTACAATACACTTGCAATGAATCAAGTAATCTGTATCTATGAATGTTGTTCAACATAGGAGCTGATAGAGTCTGATAAAGCTTTGATTCTCAATTATTAAACTTAACTAAAAACTAAAAAAGCAACTACTGTGAAACAATTGAATTTGCTCATGTTAACTCTTCTTTAGTCACATTCAGTGCTAATATCATACCGAGCCTATCTGAGTTGGACAGCTTCCTAGTATTTCCATAAAACATAAAACACACAACATAAATTCAGCAACATAAAAATGCTTGTTCTAATAAGAATGAACTGAATTAGGCACAACAAGGAGTAAGAAAAAGGAGTTTTTGCAGCAATATGGTAAACATGTGTTCCATCCTTTCCAAAACACCATTGTGCAAGCTATTTGGTGGGGTAGGCTGCTGGTTTGGTGTTGATGTCTGCAAAAGATTTATTGTCTTTCAAACTTATGTCAGCTGCAGCAAAACAAAGAAGTATGTCAGTATGTTAAATGACAAATCTTTTCCCATTTACAAAAAATGTTTCAGCACTAGTCAAAGTTTCAAGTCCTCCAATATTTTATACTTCTCAATTCATCTATTCCTCTTCAGTATTCACACAACATTTCCAGCCAGGACAGGCGCACAGTTCTGCCACATATCACTCAGTCAAAATATTCAACATTTGGTGACAAGCCAAAGAGACTTTTTTATTTTTTTCTTATTTTTTTGAGGGAAGTCCGCAGTTTCCTTTTGAGAGAGAATAGGAATGAAAGGGGAATCCCAGAAATGCTCCTCCCATTAGCTCTGTGCTTGAAATATTATTAACACTTTCATTTTCTCACTCCTACTTTCACCATTTGAATCTGGGTCATAACAGCATGCCTACCCTTCAGTACCCTGAGTGGGTGGTTGTTTTGGCTGGAACTAAGGCATACTTGCTTTGTGACACAGAGTGCCCTTATGGTGACACATACCTGTCCTTTTCAGTTAGTCTTTTTTTTAAATCATCTTGTTTATTAAAAAAATAGACTAGAGAGTAGAATTCATGTTATTCAGTATTCACATTGCTTTAGCAATGTGTGAAATGAAAACCTAGGCAATACTTTAGTCTGTTCTTTTCACAAAACTACAGCATCTTTTCTTTTCCCTTACCAAATACCTTTTCCTAAGTAAAATACTTTGATACATGCTCCAATCTCAAATACTACAGCACATGACTGAAGTCTCAGGTTCAGTCTCTAGTACTCAGTTCTTAATATACAAAATGAAGAATCTGCAAAGCTAGAATTAAATTACAGTGGATGTTAAATTCACTAAGTGCCAGGCTGCTTATATAAAGAGACTGTCAGATCTCTAAGAATTCTTGCATGAGAAGACAAGAGGAACCAAAAGAGATACATGAAAGAAGCCCAATCTTCAAATTTCCTGCTAGCCAAAAAACAAAATCAAGAGCTGGTACATAAAAGGCTTAAATGATGTGCAGCAGAATGGGAGTGACACCTGTAGATTTATGCCTTTCCAAGCAAGTGAGGTCTCCTATTGACTCTGCATGTGTCTTGCTGCAATGCTTCTCTCTCTATTCTGTTTGAGGGGTGGAAAGAACTGTAAGCAAATAATTCTGGACCTCTACAAAAGTTGCAGAGAGGTGACATACTGTTTTTCTGAACTAAAACATCAGCCATTCTGAGTATGATTCCAATGAAGATAAAGAAGAGAGATTGTTCTGCATGGTTTTCTTTTTCCCAGTTATTAAATGATCATTAAATACTTGACAATTATTCTAAACAGCTGCTATTTTAAAACTTCTATAAAAAATCCATACCAACAACCTGTTCAAAGTAGTTCACACCTATTTGTTTTTAGCTAACGTACTGAGTAGACGTAAATTACTGGTGAAATTATACACAGTATTAAAACAATCCTAAAATTATACAAATATATGTATAGTGTTTGCTTTTACTATTTCTGCCACAAAATAAATGCAGGATTTGCAACCTGAGTAATTTGCAAGAATTTGCAAGCTGTAGAGAGAAATAATGCAGTGTTAGTTTTATAATTTAGCGTACAGGACACATTTGTGCTAAAGCTCTGTAAACTGGGCCCGTGGTCAAAAGGAGCAATTAGCACTTTGTTAGTGTGCAATGATGTACTAATCTACACAGTCCCCAAAAGCAATTGTCTATTCCTTTTGCCCTCATCTACAAATTTTTTACAGTATGTACTACTCTGCCCCTAAAATAGCCCATTACAGCACAGCTGCTGTAAAATAAAAAAGGTTTCCTGTGATTACAATCTTGGTATCAATTAGAATTTGTTTATTGGAATAAAACCCATGTTGTTCCATTAACTCCTTTTTCTGTGCCGAGATAGTTGCACAGTTCTCTTAAAGTGTCAAACAGCTGTAACTGCTCTATCAAAGAGCAAAAGGGGGTCAAATTTAGGTGACAGAATATTTCCATCTGAAGGTTCCACTAAAGGTTTCTCCGAACTAAAATAAACTGTTGCAAGCCGTGATTTCCAGAAAAATATGCCAGGTGGTAAAAGTGGATGGATGGTAAAAATCAGAGAAAGTATCGGTAACACTGACAACTGTGAGAGGACTAAACCCTAATATTCTGTGAGTGTTCCACATCCCCCTCTTGTGGCTGCTATGTAAAGGATGTGAATCTATCACGAGTACCACTTAAATTAACCTTCAATGTAGATGGCCTTTGTGATAGTCACCAGAGATGGTCCACAGTGAGGGCTACAAAAATCAAGGAGGAATACAAGGCAGCACACTGCCAGAAATCTGAGAGTGTTAGAGCCTTATTGTTAAAAGCCTAATTTCAAAGGCTATTTTCCAAAAATCAGTCTCATTATAAGCTATCTCAGCTGTGGCACCCACCAGCCACAACACCTTCAGCCACTAACCATTTTGGAAAATCTTGGCAGTGCAATATGTGCCTACCCACTGAGGGGGTACAGGCACCCTCTCCTCTCTATTTCAGTTGCCTCAAAGCAAGCTAACACTGCAGTTTCATATTTACCCAGCAAAACTCACAAGGTATCTACCACAGAGTTACAGTTTCCAAAAAGGGTATGAACACTGAGATCTTAGCTCCCTCAGACTAATACTGAAATTTAATCCTCAAGTTAAAGGAGAAAATAAAAAAGAAAGTTCTGTGAACTGACAGCACAATCAGTGACATATCAGAATGAACACTCATGGGGACCTCTAAATAAAAAGATATCCTTCAGAGTCACTGCCACATAGCTGTCTTTGATATTATGCATGAAAAGCTCTTTGGCTCTTCAGACTGTGAGAACAATGGGCACACCCTGGGATTTGACAGGAGGAAGGGAAGAACAGTGAAAATGTTTATGTGTAAATAAATATCATTACCTAAACTACTTGCAACACTGTATAAACTAATATATTCCTTCTAACCTTTGGAAAGAACTAAATTAGAGATTATGATGGGATGAGACTATTTAGATCAATTTTAACATATAGAACACCCTAACATTACAAAATTTATTAATGGATCTGTTACACAGCAAAATAGTTCAAAATAGTTCTACTAAGGTCATATCAACTATTTGTCCACCTCATTCAATTCCTTTTGCAAGCAGCAGTACCTGATTCATTTGATTTCCTCCATCTGTCTTTCTGTTTCCCCAGTTCAGCACTCCAGGACACCACCTTTTGCAAAGAATGCTTAAATTTGCTCTGGAAAGAAAATATAGCAGCTTGGACATTATCCAACAGGGCTAGGCATAGAGAAGATTTCTTTGCTTGTTTGCTCCCAAGCTGCAGAAAGCTATCTGAAATACTTGTAACAGTACTGAATTAGTTTTCAGTTAGTTCATTTAGCTTTCATTGTCAATGAGTTTTGTAACAGAGCAGTGGTAGGTGAGGAGTAGATAATATGTTAACAAGAAGGCTGTTCCTGTCTCTACTTAGTGTCAGCACCTGCCATTTGGGATTCTCTCCAAAATTTGTGTTCCATTTGTGACAATACTGAAAAACAATGAAGAGACTTACTGAGAATTCTAGTTCTGTTTGTCTACACTTACTTGGCAAATTAATAAAGAAAAAGAAATGAACATATGGAACTGTAAGTTTTCAGATATGCTATCCACAGTATACGGCAATAAGATTCTGCCAGATTCAGCATTTGAACATATTGTTTAATATTTATGCAGCAACATTTAAACTGATTATATTCCAAAAATATTTTTTTTAGATTTGACTTTGCTGAAAATAGTGAATTGCTCATCTGCTTAATAAGTTTTTATTTAAATAAAATAACATATTTTAATATATGTTGCTATCCTGCTGTTTTAAATATTGGAAATGATTAACACTGGGAGAGAATTAAAAATTTAAACTGTTTCACCATCTGTGCTGTTTGTTTATTTTTCACATTTCATTCAACTTGGAAAGTGAAAATAGATTATTTTTTTTCTCTTTCACTTTTCTGCATCAGCATGGCAATTCAGCATCCGTGCTACAAATATTGCAAGGGTATATTTACCTCCAGACTGTCAAATAATAAAATGCTTTTCTCATACAGTTATAAATAAGTAAATAAATAAATAAAACCTCAAACACAGATATCTTGACTTAATTAAAGCAATTACATGATTGGCTCGTTGTTTCAGATTTTTATGTTCGTAACTTTCCCCAATATACTACAGACAAGCCTGGGTTTACACAGCTGGTGTATATCTGATGTACTTGACAAAAGCCTTTTGCAAAAAGTTTGTCAGCTAACCAGGACAAAGGATGCCTGAAGAGTGATTATAAGGTATTGTCTTTGGTAAAGTGCTCTATGTTGCTTTTATGTGATGGATGGAAGACCAGTGTGAATTTTTTTATAGGCCCACCTTAATGCCCTGCCCACTTGATTGTTGTAATTTAAAAGCACTAAACTTTTTAGCTGCAAAATCACTGAAGATGGAAATGAGTTTCAAGGTCCAGCTTTACTGCAGAAGAGTGGTTCTAGCTCTGATACCCTGTTACAATTTTGTTTTCAGTTGGAATATCTCAGAGGCATTCTTCTTCCATATTACAATGAAGAAAAATCTGAAAAACTGAATCTTGAATTGATGTTCTGCCTCACAAAGAAAGGTCATGTCCCAAGGCCATTTAATCCCTCAGAATCTGACAGAAGAGCAACTCCCCACTGAATCACTTAAATTATAGCATGAAAACCAAAAATAAATCTGTTTGATTAGCAGCAACAAACACTTTCTTTGTTCCATGTTCTCAGGCACAATGGCTAGAGATCAATGTAATCTCTAAGCTGGAGTAGATTCCACGCATTCCTCATAAAATACTTCCAGAATCATGCCACAATCATCCCACATTTATTGATTCCAAGCCTGGATTCAGTAGCAAAGATCTAAGCCTGAGATCTTTGGTTTTTTATCAAAGTAAAACAAAATAAAACCAATTTCATACAGTGCAAAACTTCAAATTGTTAGCATTCTCTACTTACCTCTTGGTTACGCTTCCTCTGGACAATTTCCAGCAGCCATTCCACTGCAATTCACTCGTTAGCTGCCGTGTTCTGAATTTCAACAGAACTTTTTAAGGCTATAGTAAAAGAGATGGAAAAAAGAGGAAAGTTAAAGTTCAAACCTCTCCTAAATGAATAATTTTTTTTCTTGGCAATTTACTTTGTGTGGATCACAGTGATCAGAGCAAAAAAAATACCACTCTACCGTTGCTCCCCCAGTTACAGCATAGTGAGTCAGGATAACAAGAAAGACCAGGGAATTTTAAAAAAAGGAAAAAACTGTCATTTAGAAGGAACACTTGAAAACCTTAAAAAATTACATCTTTAAATGTGATATAGAAACGAAGAACAGGTGTAAACAAATTAGACTTGCCTTATATATCAACATGATCACATAGATTTTCTTTATCCTTTCATTTGCCCTCAAATTCTGATAAGAATTCTCTTGCATGCTAATTGCCTGGGGTTTGAAAGGTCTGACACACAACATTCATGGTAGTCAGTTCCCCTAATAGTTCTCCACTCTTCTTTTTCAAGTAAAAAATCACACTTTTCAGTGACATAATTTTCTTATTCATTTTCTCAGGGGGGGATTAACATGTTAAGTCCTTTATTCCTTAGCTTTGATGAGTCTGGAATGGATATTGTGAATGTGGTATTGCAAATTGGCAGAAAGAGGTTATTTTGTCTGAATTTCTGAATCAGCCTCTCTCAACGAGTCTAATCAAACCTGTCACTCTTATGAAGACTGACATGGCCAACAAGTGTGCTGATGAAATGCAACCTGCCAGACTTAGCAACTCCTACCACAAACGCAGCTGAAAACCTGGATTTCCTATTGATCCCAACTTGGTTTTGCTATAAGGTGACTTCTGTAGCTAGACCTTGTCGATATTTCTGTCAGAAAGGTTACTGCATGTGTTGTTCATGTTCAATTTGCAAAATGTTGAAGTGACAATGATGGGGTTTATTTGAACATTTGTTGTTGAACAGTGAGAAACAAGGTATTTGCTGATGTCAAGGAAGAGTCTATATGTGCTCACA
This sequence comes from Melozone crissalis, assembly GCF_028551555.1. Lineage (NCBI taxonomy): Eukaryota > Metazoa > Chordata > Aves > Passeriformes > Passerellidae > Melozone > Melozone crissalis. The sequence continues at coordinate 40,577,357 of NW_026535794.1, forward strand.
CACCAGCAGGTGCAGAAGTAATTTATCCATCCTTCCAAAAGCCCTTGGAAAACTCTTTTTCAGTTGTAGCTCAAAAGAGCCTTAGGCTAAAAAATAGATGGTCAAATACCCTCTGATTCAGAAGTAGGGTGTGTTTTAGTGCAATTCATACTACAAAATGAGTGATTTTAATTTTCTTTCTCTCCATCGGTATGGCTTGCAAACATATATTCCCTTGTTCCCTCTCTCCTCTCTACGGATGTTGCACTTTTCCTGCTGCATTCAGCAGCATAGCTTACACTCAGATCACAGCTGGTCATTTCAGGGCACTGGGAAGTTTCTGAATCTTCCAGCCAAAACTAATAGTTAGATTTTTAAAAGAAATATGAGATTGAGACAAGCAGGGGTTACTCAGTTTAGGGGGGATGAACAGCTAACTCACTTCACCTCCAGCAGTAATCCAAGACTGGAATTTGGGAATTTTTTCCCAGGCAGGATCCAGTAGGGAGTTTTGTCTGAATAGGGATGTCAGGACTATATCTTTACAACACCATCCTTTACTAAATCTGAATGGTATCAGACCCATTCCAGGGACTTTGCTACATCACATTTCTTTAATCTAAGTAAGCAAGCAACAACAAAGGAATCTATATAAAGTGGACAGAGCAAAAAGAAACAGTATCTCAGCAAGTATCTGTGGGTATGAAGAGTATAATAATATTATTAAATACCTAAATGTTTCCTAATCAATCCAGTCAAGTACCTATTGAAAAAAAGAAAAGGAAAAAAGAAAAAAAGAAAAATCTCTCTTTTTTTTTTCTTCAGCTATGGTGGTGCAGCACCTGCCATTAGCTGTGGTGGTTCCTATTTTCATATTGTCTGACAGTAGCAGTTGGACTGAGCCAGAGCCAGTGAGGCCGAGAGGCAGACTCCCTGCTTCCACAAAGCTGAATTTAATAAGATGAGAACAGTATGCCAAGATGGTGAACTCCCTCCCTAGCACTTATCATGACACTAGTCACTCAGCAGGGCCCTTATTGCAGCAGTAATCTGGGTGAGCCTGGCAGAGCATCCTGCTTACAAGTTCAATATAATAGAACAGCAGGGCACTGGAGGCCTGGCAGAAAAGCTTAGCAAAGTTAAAGCCTATTACACTATGCTTGAAAAAAATGGCTCTCAAAATATTATATGCTGAGCAAAAATCTGGACATTCCAAATGCAGTGACATATTAAGTCTCCTCTATAATGGTGCACTCATTAGCCTATAGACACAAGCAACATGGATTTAAAAGTCCATAACATGAATGGAAATGGATATGCAAATTCATCCTTTCCTTCTGCTTGGTTTGAATTTAATAGGCAGGACTAGAGTATAATATTTAGATAGCAAAAACAAACCTGCTCTGAGCTGTTTAAGATTGTTGAAGTTAGAAAATCCCTGCTCTGCATTTTATCTCCTTTATCTTTTCATAAATAACAAAAATAATTTGGAAGTAATTACCCATCTTACTTGTATATACTGGGATGTGAACATGAAATCTCAACCTGTACAAGACCTGTGGCAAGGAAAATGTATTAGACACAACTTTAATGTAGCAACATATGATCACATGCCCAATAGCATTTAAATTAAAGAAGTACACACATTTGAGTGTGAGCTGCTCACAGTAGTATCATAAATCAGACTATATTTTCCACTGGATTATTACGTATAGGATTGAACATTTTAAGTCCATTTTACTCCTCTCTCCATTTTTAGCCTCAGTGGTATCTGTTATTGTACAGACTTGAAATTAATCAGGAATGTCCTGATATTACCCTGAAAGATGTTCCTTCATTTGAATAGCATTTTGAAAAGAGAATTTTACTTGTTGGGAATTGCCAGAAAAGTCTTTCCATCTGGTCAAAAGACTATAATGAAAAGCTTCCCTGAAATGAATTCTAAAATGATAAAACAGATAAAAAGAGATGAAAAAAGAAGAACGCATATACTGCTCTGCATAAACTTCACTTCTTGTGGGAAGATAAGCGTGTAATTTGGCTATTTTTTCAAAGTCAATCAGACCTTTTGCCTGAACACAATCCTTAAAGCCATATGACATGCCTTTGGGTTTCCCCTATACTGTATATTCACCAGAAGAGCACTAGAAGAGGTCTCCTGTAGTTTCTGCACCATATATATATATATCCCATATATGATAGAACTGCACGTCTTTCCAGCTGCAAGGAACCCCAACAGGTCTTCAGTGTAACACCCTGCTCAAAAAAGGATCAACACAGCATTCAGAGGGTGTTGCTCTGGACTTAGTCCAGCTAGGGTCTTCAAAGCCTCCTAGGATAGAGATTTCATCATTTCTTTGGGCCCCTCTTTCAATGCTCAATTATTCTCACAGTGGAACAGTCTTTCCTTGCTATAAGCTATAACCTTTCCTATTTCAATTTATAGCTCTCATTCACCCACCATGCTCCTTAGCAAAGAAATTGTGTTTGCCCTCTTAAAAATTAGCTCCTTGGCATTGGAAAGCTGCTACTAGACACCCCACACTTTCCCTAAACAATCTTGCTCTCTAAAGAAGCACAGTGCCTCCATGTTCTCCTGACAAGACATGTGCTGCAGCCTCCTCACCATCTTGGTAGCTCTCTGCTAGACTTGCTGACATTTACCAGCATCTTCCTTGTGCTGGAGAGCCCAAAACTGAAGTGGCAGAGGGGAATTATCATGCTTTGATCTAGTGGCTACACTGCTGTTGAAATCTCCCAGTGCACTTAGACTACTGCCCACCAGGACCCTCAGGTCCTTTCCAGAATCTTTCAGTGCTGGTGGGTCAATCTGTATGAAGAAGGGTTAGCGATCTGGTGACTTTCTTGAGCTGCTTAAAGAAAACTTTTATTTCCCAATATTAACTATGTGATTTGTAACAGATTCCCACTACAGTGTTGCTTTTCCCAGCCTCTCCTCTGATCATGGCTCACAAGTCCTCAATCACTCTACCAACTGTTCCACAAAAGAGCTCAATACACCCAGGCTGCTTCCTTGCATAGACAGAACCCCTCCTCCTTGTTCTTGATGCCTGTTGTTCCTAAACAACTTGTGTGTTCCTTACAATGCAGAGACCCTGCCACATCTCAGTTATTCTTGTGCTGCCTCAGTTCTGCACCTGCACACAGAGATAGATCCACCTCCTCCTGTTTGCTCCCCAGACTGTGTGCATTTGCGCACAAACACTTGAGGCAAACCTTCTTTTAACCTGTCTTATCTTTCCTGAGGGCTCTCTTGCTCCTGTCACGCTGTCCCATGTATTTACTGCCCGGACTGCTCTTCCCTCACTTATCTGCAAGCTGTCATCACCACCCCCTGACATACCTGGTTTAAAGCCTGTTGGCAAAGATCATATGTGTGGATATTTTGGATACTCTAGGGCACCTCAAATGGAAAGTACTTGTGTTTAGACAGTTAAATCCTGCCTTTAGTGTCTGGGTCCAAGACTTACAACTGCTTCTGTCTGGTCCTGTCTATTTCTCATTTTGTCCTTCCAGTCTGTACCATTTCATTGATTATTTAAACAGAACAGAGAAAGAACATCTTAGATGCAGATTTTAGGACTGTTTTTGAAAAAGGCCTTCCTGTGTGAAAAAAAAAAAATTACTTCTTTTAACCCCCCAACAGAATCTAGCTAAGTACTCAAGCTTCAGAGCAAACCTAGCAAAACCAGCTAAAATATTCCTACCTTAGCACAAGGGTGAACAATATTTGTCAGATGTAATAAACACAGGAGGCAGCAGAATTTTAGGTAACACACAGCCTGTAGCCAAGATGCCTGAATGCACTGATAGCCAAAATGGCCCCGGCCTGCCTCAGTTGGAATCTCCACACACACCCACAAGTCCAGATGCCCACAAGTACTTAAGCTCAGCCCTGAGTGTTTGCTTCTTTCCTAAGCTTCTCTGGAGGAGTGCTGGTTTTCAGCTCAGCTGATGCTGTGCTCCTGCCTTCCCAGCCTGAACCTTCAATGTGTCCAGCTGACCCCATGAACTGCTTTCCCAGCTTGAACCTGGGGTGTGCCTGGAAATCCCTGGACCTGACTCTGACCTGCAGATTGACTTCCTGGCTTGACCTCAGACCTGCTTCATCATCATGAACTTGCCTGGTGATTGCAACTTTTGCTTGGGCCTGGCTACTACCTCTGGGCCTGCCTGGCTCAGGGTGGCCCCTGCCTGACAAGACCCCTGCCCTGCTGACCCCTGGCTCCATTCCCCTTAGGGGCTCCTCTGACCCCTGATGAAAACTGGAAATAAGGTTAATGCATGGTACTGGGAGCTAAGCATGTAGTCAAAGCATTACTGTGAAAACAGCAGAGACAGCACTTGGAATTTTACTGTAAAAGAGAAGCTTTGAAAAATGACACTTGCTTCCTTTTTAAGTTTTCCCCTACAGTTCTAGACTGCTGGCTAACTTTAATATGTATTGATCTATTACCTTTGAAAGATTCTACTTAAGTACTTATTTTCTTGCCGCAGACCCTCTCTGCAGTAGCTTGTTATATTCTGCCATGTTGTTATGATAAGTGACAGTCTCCTAATTGAAGCACTTTAATTTAGTATTGGCAAACTCAAGTCTGTTTTCCACTTGGAAAGGGATGCTTTGTGGATTTTGTAGGAAATGTTAATATGTCACTTAACCCAGAGAGGACATTTTGTATAGTAAATTACAACCCATCATCATTCTTTAGATTGGTGACACATCTGTGTAGGCAGCAGAATTGAGAGAAATTTGATTTTTTTTGTATCTTGTCCCCACAGAAAACACACTGGGGAGCTGCAGATATGCATGGTGTCTTATGACCCCTGCACACTGTAAAGATCAATCATACCTGCAGTTCATCTGAAAAGATTACAAATTTAGCATAAGGTTAAAAAATTACAACTGGTTTATAAAATGAATAATCTTAACTCTGCCTTGCAGTATATTTTGGATAACTATTAAAGAAACTTATTTGGATATCTCTAGCTGTAAATTACATGGAATTTATTTGTAAACACACTAGCATTGGGAATTTGGATTACCTTCTTTTCCATTGTCATTTTGAAATATACAGACTTTTGTTCCTCACTAGTAAGTGATAATCTACGTTATTATTAACTGATAATCTACGTTAGCAAAAAAGTCCTGGCTAAGATTAGACAACTTCATGCAAATAAGCCTAAGAGCCTCAGAGAAGGGCAGTGTCCCAGAACACTTTTCAGGGCCTGTGGGCATGACTCACATGGATGGAAGCAGCTAAGCCTTTCATTTCAGCAGAACCTCAGTGAAAAGGCACTGTAAGAAGCCCTTGCTTTGCTCTGTGGGAAAGCCTCTGGTGTTAGAAAGCCAGGATATCACTGATGTCCTCCTGTGCATATCCAACAGGCAAGAAGAATACATACAGAGCACTGCCAAGTCTTACCAAAGCAGAATTTTTTTTCTCTTTTAAGTCTCATTTTGGGCAACTGGTTTTAGTTTTGTGACTTATCATCTAACAATGAAACATTGTCAGGCAAATTACATGTTCTGGACAGCGTTAAATGCTCTTGGTAGATTTTGGACTATCTTTTTAATATTAGGTTGGTATTCAACCAGTGTCATATGAAGGACAGATAACATTTTCAAATTATTTTGTTGCTGAAGATGAAATTAGTGACCAAACTTTTCAAATAAACTTCTAATAACACTGGACATCAGGACTACTGCAGAAGCCATTAGTAATGCAATTTCATGAAGAAGAAATTCCTTTGGATATTCTAACTAATGGGACCAGTGTACTTGTTGCAAGGAAGTGAACAAATGAAAGCAACCCTGGAACAGAAAGCACTATGTAGGTAGTGTTATATAAAGCTGAGTGTGCCACTCGGCTTCTGCTGCAGCAGCTGTTACTCAAAACCATATGGGAATTTCTGAAGACAACTTTTATTCTGAATTTCCTCATCCGACTTAGCAGAGATGAATACATAGTAATGAGCATGTATACTCTTGATGAAATTTCAAGAAAAAGGAGTTTCAACATTCTGAAAGCAAAGTCTTAAGGCCTTTGCATATTGGATTAACTTACATACTTAAGACAAATCAAATGAATGTTTCATTTTGTGAGACCAGACAGCTAACACCTCACAGACTAAAACACCAGCTGCCAATTTGTTTGTTGGTGTTTGGCTTTAAGTTACTGCACACACTGGGAGGCAAAGAAAAAACTTTTAATTAATGTCAAATTTATTATTTCACAATTTGAATTTTAGTCAAGTTCACATTGAGTAGAGCAACAACCTGGGCAAATCCTTGTGCTGTTCTCTTAGGAAATATTTTCCTACATGTACTTATTCCACTATTTTGATGTGAAAGATGGACAGTGGTGCTTTAAAAAATCCACTACTCCTCGAGTTCCAAACATCAGTGCCAGAGTAGCTGATTGTGATTTGCCTTTGATGATGGCTTCAGTTTTTTTTCTGTTGATATCTACAGATATCCAACAGCCACTATTCCAGCTGTGTGTGCAGTACATTGTAGCTATTCTTACACATTCCCCAATTGTGTCCAATGACATAAAAGGCCAAGATTCATCATTATTGATTTGTAATGCCATAGTCCAAAGATACAATGGCATAGTCTATGACAACACATCTGAAGAAATCTCAATATAATTTTTGTGTTCAAGACAAAATAAATATATTCTACTTGAACAGAATGTTTAAGTGTTATGCAATGGACAGACTCAATGTGGTGCATACTAAGCCAATAATTGCAACTGACTCTAAACCCCCTTTTTAACACTTAGCACTGAAAGTTTAAGCTATTATTGTTATTTGTACTCAGAGGTATTTTAGATATGGGGAAATAATCCATTCTCATTTAAAACATAATTGAAGTGTCTTTTGCATGGCTTATGTAAAAATTAACTTGTTGGTATATCGTAACATTTAAAGTTATTTAGATGTTTGAAAAATTTTATAGTGTCTGACAATAGTAACTATGGAACTGCCTGCACAAATGCTGTCCATAGTATATTTCTAGTAGGCCACTGATCGTAACAACAGGATATCCACAAAAGGGATTCTGTTAATCAGGAATAAACTGATTTGCTGAACTGTGCTGTTGGGTAAACCATACAAGAAAGAAAACCAGTTGTTTGACTTCAGTGTCAAATTTAGAAAACAAATAAAAGGGTTGGTGTACCCAAAAAGGGATTATTTTTAAAAACTATTATTCTGTGTACATCACATATTTAAATTCCTTTTAAAACATGACAGTTAATTCAGGAAAGAAATTAATTGATAATTGGAACATTAACAGTTTAAATAAAAATAATCAAAGAGATTATTGGGATTTATTTCAGGACAAAGAGATCTTAATTTTTTCTTGCCCAAGAATGTTTGTGAATCTGCAGCTGAGGCCTTTGTAGGAGAAAACCAAGTTGTAAAGTAGCTACACATCAGAAGTTGGTGGTTTGTTGTTTTTCTGGTTTTGGTTTGCTTTCTTTTTTTTTTTTTTCCTAGGTTCATTCGCTGTTTTTAGTTATTCAGGAATGAAAGCTAAGTCATCAATATTAATTTGCTTTCACTTGCAAACATTAAAATGATGATAGAAGTCCTACACTGTTAGCTTCCTGTAAACAAAAATCCATAAATCCAGTGCTGCCTGCTGAAATGGGATCTGGTAATATGATTCGATGGAATTCAATCAGCACATTTTAGGTTTTATTTATCCTATATTATAATATTCAGACCAAGACTGAGTAATTTCTCATTGGACACAATGAGACACAATGCCTAGTTTTCAGATTTTAGAATGTAATGAATATGTAATTTTGTATTTTCTCTCTAGCAGTATTTTCAACAATGGTACTAGACTACTTCTAGTTTCATCTCTTGATTTTCCTCCTGTTTGCTGGCAGGTTTAAATCTCAGTTCTGTCTTAGGAGTTAAACTAAGTACCTCCAATTATGAAAAGACTTTTTATTGGAAGAGCTACTTAATGCTTGTTTATTCTGGAAACAAAAGAATGGCACTAAATGAAAGTATGCTTGTGTATTTGATTCCAACATTGCACAGAGCAGATGAGAAGTGAGACAAGTGAGCAATGCTCAAACTTACATTGCTGTGTGAGGGTAGTGGGATGGATTTGTGCGGACTTACACAGTTAGTGTAAATTACAGCTGATCTGACCGGCAGTCACTTTCATGCCTGTCTGTGCTTTGTGGTACTGATAAGGAGCTGCTCAACTGTTGTAAGCCCTTGACCTTTCACTTGTCTGAAGTGGTAAGTGTGAAATTTGTGACCAGCTATACTTTGGTGCAATTTCAGAGCACATGAAGATGATGGCAGGCGATGGATGAATTGAACTGGATAGTGTAAGAGCCAGCATTACAGACTGAAATTTTGAAATAAGATCCTTAGAGAGAGGTTCATCTTTATCTTATGCAGCATCAATATTGTTCACTGTTTGCTATTGTAATAAAATTATACCTATAATGAGGATTTCAATTTCAGATGTTTATATTTTACTCTAAAAGGAGAATTTAATGAAAACAAACTTGCCAAATAAAACCATCTTATCCTTTCTACAATTTCCTCTGCGGTCAGCAAATTAAAATGAGTAGGAACTTGTGAATGAGAGCTCAGCTTTATATATTTACAAAGGTGTAAATGTCTCTGACTTAATGTCTCTGTCTATGACTTTACATTACGAAAACAAATTACCATCATCTCAATGTAAGCCAATACTAGGAAAGATACAAATCTCCATATCAATTGTCTAGTAGGATCACACTTAACTATTTTCCACTCCTTGCTACAGATGGATAGAAGGCCACAGGTGAAGAACATTTGAGAATGGTACACCAGAGACTTTTCTTTTTTGATCTCAACTCATGGTGGGACCCAGCCATTACCTCTGTGCCTCCCCTGCTCTGCTGACAAAGTCCTTGCTCTCTCCTGGCCTGCAGTACCCTGGTTACCTGGAATGTGCTGTCATTAAAGTTTTAAATCCATGATAAAATTAATGAATAATTAGTTAATATTAAAATTTAATTTTTGATTCAGTGGATCAGTGGCAGTATTTCTTCATAAATTCTAAGGGGGAAAAAGAGACAGTTCTGGGCTCAGAACTGGACTGGGTCTAGGGAAGGGTGACAAATTTGATTATGGGACTGGAACACCTCTCTTAGGAGGAAAGGCTGAGGGAGCTGAGCCTGTTCAGTCTCAAGAAGAGATGGCTGACATGGGACCTCATCAATGTTTGCCAGTATCTAAAGCAGGGTGCCAAGAGGATGGAGCCAGGCTCTTCTTGGTGGCGCCCAGCAATAGCACAAGAAGCAATGAGCAGAAACTGCACAAGAAGTTCCTTCTGAAAATGAGGAAGAACACCTTTACTGTGCAGATAACCAAGCACTGGAACAGATTGCCCTGAGAGGGTGTGGGTGTCCCTCACTAGGGATATTCAAGAACCCTCTGGACACAATCCTGTGCCATGTGCTCTCTAGCACGGCCCTGCTCGAGATGATCCACTGTGGTCCCTCCCAACCTGACCTGTTCTGTGTTCCTGTGAAAAAAGTAGCCACACAAAAAAAGCTGTATTGAAGATGGCATCTGTTCACACACTTTTAATTTGGAAAGTGAAATTTGTCAATGAGGCAATTTATGAGCTACCATAAAGAGGTATTTTCTGCTGTAAATTAAACTACTCTTCTATACATTAGGCATTCAAAATTCATGACTTAGATCCTTGAAAAAGATAGTAGGGTTGCTCATTCTAACTGGAGAGGGTACACAAGTTCTGCTGTCACTGGTGGAATTGTACCCAAGCCATATCCTTGTTTAGCAGGCCTTTTGTTTCAAAGATGATAATTCTTATTGCTCCTAAATCCAACTAATGTGGTATCTGAAAGACACTTAGAGGAAATCTTAAAGCAAATTTTCAAACCAGTGCATAATATGCATACTGAAATTAGCCTTATAAATAAAGGTCAAGCATGACTCAAACTTGGCAATAGATATTATGTGGCCAATATATGGACCTGCTTTTATAATTGAGGTTTTTTATGGTTCTAAATGTGTATGTTTGATTCCAGTATGAATACTGGAGTGACTGTAAAACAAGAGAATATATGAAATTTATAGATCAGACTGACCCAAACAAACAGTCAATGGCTTAAAATCATGAATGTTCATGAGTATCTTGGACCTATGCTATTGCTTGGACTAATTTACCTATTTATTCACTCTTCTACATTATGTAAAAAGAACACTTAGATGTAAGCTCAGATAGAAGATGCTACTTAAAAATTCCCTTCCATATCAACTGAGTTTTTTATATATTGGAAAGACTAATGAATATAGAAAGCTTAGTTTTGACAACCTGGAAAAAAACAAGGTTAAATGCAATCCCAAATATGGCTTAGCAGGGAAGTTTATGACAATTGTAAAAAATATGCTTTTAAAAGAAAAAATACTGAATATTTAATACTGCAAATACATACTATGTAGAATTATGCCTGAGGGCTCTTTTGCTATGGTGAGTGGATTTAATTTAATTTTAGAAGGGCTGAAAAAATAGTATACAGTACACACTTTTCCAATCTGCCACGTTTTTGTTATTGTTGTAGAAAAGCAGAGAGGAGGTTGCACAACTAATGAGAAAAACCTCAAAAATAATTTCAATAGGAACACAGTAATACAATGTCCACTTTGCAAGCAGCACAGCAGAGAAAAATGCTACACTGACAGTAGAAGGCATTTCATTCACACACTTATTTTTACTTACACAAGAGAGAAAATCATTATCATCAAGCCTGCTTTTACTGAAGTACCTGTAGAAAAAAAAATATTAAACTAACTTTTCATTAAACACTATAAATAAATCTTAAATACTTTGCTATATTGAAAATGAAAAAACCAAACCATCCTCTAAACCAAATACATAAGGAAATCAACCAAAACAATAACTCAAGACCCCTCAATGAAGAAGCTTTGCTGAAGTCATGTGTTTTGGTCAAAGTTTGTAATTTTTAGTGGTCTAGTAATTGAACTTGCACCAATGTTGTAATGTTATCTCCATGTAAGTATTTTAAAAAACTTAATGGGCTATAGAAAGTTGGAAACAATTTAGTGAATACTTTCTGTAAGAATCAGCACTAAAAATAAAATACCTTATTTATACTCTGGATTATTGCTTATACAATAATATCTTCTATAAATATAGAATATTATGCTTGTACAAACACAAGAGGTAGATCAAGTAATTTGTTTGGAATATTGAAAAAGTGGAATTCTTCTCACAGCTGTAGCCTTTGCATTCTGTCAGGCATGTCTGCAGCCAATCTTAGTAGCCAAACTGCATTACCACTAATGCCTGGTTTCACTGAGACTTACTCTGTGTAATTTATACACTGCTAAATACATTCAATAAATATTGGCTGGCCACCCAGATACCTGCATTTGTTTTACTTGTGCTACAGAACTGGAATGACTGGACATACCCAAAATGATATTGTGCAGTATAAGATCTACAGGAGTTTGGAAATACACAAAACTTTTTACTTCACAGAACACAAAGATTTACCAGTGTATTCAGTCAACCCTTTGGAATCTATGCAAATATTCACATATTATATTTGTTTCACTGTGAAACCACATAAAGAAGGATATTGATTACCCTCTCTTTTTATCCTAGCACTCTTAACAAGGTAATAGCAGCATTTCTCTTCAGCATGCTTCGAAAGTCAAATATTTTGACACTTCAGAATTTTTTAATTATCTGTTATGAAGGTAATAATTAGTTCACTGCTTCATCAAATATAACTAGCTATTTGTACCAGCCTAGATAAACATCTAATTCTGTATTCATAAATAGAAGGATTATATATATATATGTCAGTGAAGTGCTGTATGTAACCTGCTATTGTGTCATGTAACCCTTGGGGCATTTTCCTTTACATTCACAGTCAGGTTTTGATGTAGAAGTGAACTGCATATATGATTCAAATGGGCTCCAGGCAGATGCTCAGATTTTTTCTGAAAACATATAAAGGCTTCAGGGAAACATCTTCCTTTGGTGATCATAAAAGCACCACTTGCATATTTCCATATGGAATATCCTCAGAACCTTGTTCACAAACATAGGGAGAACTGAGAAGCAAACCTGAGTGGTTCTGGCACCCTAAGGATTTTGGAGATATTAACTGTGAGGAGAAGGTTCTTGTGTACATTGCAATGTGCCACAAATAGTGGAAGATATCTTACTATTCTTAAATGTTGGGCAGTGCTCTGCTCTGCTCTTTTGTAAAGCTAGATATTAATTTTGGACTAGACAGATCTTTCCATAATTGACAATCATCTGAAATTACGAGTTATAAATGCTTTGGTCTAAAGCATTTATTTAGAAACAAAATAATGCATATATATTTATAAAATAATAGTATTAGTAGTAGCAAGGTAATGGATGGTAGTACTTATTAATTTGAAACTGTTGGTGGTTTCATAGCTGTTTTATGAGAAAATTGCTGTCCTTTGTAAAATTGCATTAGGAAGTTAATCTTCTCATCACATCATAATCACTACTAAATAAAAGCTGGTTATGTTAATCTAAATTTTCATTTAATAATAGTGATGGTGGGCTAAGGGTGGGAGAAAGCCCCTTTTAAACCAGCCTCCAAAACCACTGGTTAATGGAGCTGCATTCAAATATCTTTTTCACCTAGATCCAGGGTCAGCATAAATGGAAGCATTGCTGAAATTCAAATTTTTTTCAGTTTTGTAGGGTCTCTCCCCTATATAATTTGGTTATACACAGTCATCTTTTTCTGTGCATCCCCTGACTTTTCACTTCCAGGGAGGTTTGCATTTCAGATTTTGTGTTGGGATGTTGCTTTGTTTTTCTTCTGTTTCCTTTTTCTCCCTCCCTGCTACTCTTTTCAGATTCAGAGAATCTATCATACATTCATGCAGTTCAGGTAAGCATTTTACTTGTCAGTAAATCCTAGTTTAGAGTCTTTAATTGAAGTCTTCATTGGGCTTTCTATCATGTTGTACCCTATGTAGCAAAGCAATTTCAATGCCTGTTAATACATTCTTTTACCTGCATCCACCACATGATGCTCAGGACAACCCTTCCCTTGGAACATTGCTACTTTTAAAAATTGACTTTCCTTGTCAAACCTTTTATGTGTGTTGTTGAATAATGACTTTTCTATGCCTCCTAATTGTATTGCAACACCAATTCTGTCTTCTGATTTTCTCCCTTAACCTTTTCTTTAGGTGTGCTACATATTTCAACCCTTAACATTATTTCCCCTTGTCTACCCATCTGCTTATTTTAGCTGCTTCTTCCTCTCTGCTGGATTCTGTACAGACTTCCCATCCCCCTTGTCCACTCCTTTAAACTCTCCCCCATAGCTCTGTCTATCCTCTCAGTTGGTGCATTTGTGACCCTTCTGTTCAGATGGAACCCGTCCCACCTATATAGGCTCCATCTGTTCGAAAATGTCCCACAAACCTAAAAGGGGACAGAGGAAGTTCTCCTCTACAGAATTGACGTCACTAGGTGGAATTCTCCTGGGGTTCTGGCCCCTGAGCATCGGGAGCATCTACAAACAATAAAAAGGCTTCTTGCTGAAAGGAATTCCTGGGAACAATGTTACATTACCTACCTATTGCACATATACTTCTCAGGACCCGATCCAAAGTCTAAGTCACTGGGGATTTTCCACTGATCTCAGTGGATTTTGGATCAAGTCTTCGTTCCAGAAATATACGCGTTCAAAGGATGGGTTTAAAAAATAGCAACTTCTGCCAAGACAAGGGTGTTTAACAACTCCAAATCAATTCTCTTTGCTCAGAAGACTATGGCAACTAAGAAAATAAAATATTAGAGAGATACTTCTTTTGGAAACTATTCTTACCTTTGGAAACTATTTCTATGCATATTGAGACTTGGTGAAATTAAATCTCATATATATGATGCCACCTTTTGTTGGTGAAGTGATTCTTTTGGTCATTCTCCAAATGTTGCTCAATATCTGCAGTATGTAAAATATTAAAATCTCCTTGTGATCTGCTTCAAGGGACAAGAAAAGCTGGAAACAGATAAAAGCAAAAAACTCCCTAAAATGGAACCTGCTTTCAGCACTGATAAAATCTGTGATGATTTTTTTTCTTTATAGCCTAAGGAGAAAAGTTGTATAAGTCTATTGTGTGAAGCAAATATTTTGCTGTTCAAAACAAATAAGGACTGAAACCTGAAAATTTAAACATGCCAATGAACAAAAGTTAAAATGTGTAAGGAAGATTAAAATTATTTCTTAGCAATTATTACTCTACTCAGTTGCTGAGGTGCATTTAAAAATGGTTAGAAGACAAGAACAAGAACTGCTCTATACTTTATTTTTGAATAAGGTTCCTTGCAATGATGGTCTCTCCCAGCTTTTTGCAAGGTACAGTAGCTGCAGCTTTGTTTATCTGGCCCCTACACAATATTGTCAGGATGCATTTCCATTTTCCAAGTGACTGCTGCCACTGTGCCACAATCTGTGCTCATTTCTCGAGCAGCTAAACCCTTTGACACTGTGGTTTTTAATTAAAATTACATTAAACTTAATCAGCCAGAAAGAGGCTGCTGTAGAAGGCAGGTTTGATTGCAACCTGCAAAGGGCGCTGGGGCTGCCAACTCGCTAAAGATGTGCCGGCAGATGCCAAGCTGCTCGTGTGAGCCCCATGGTCACAAAAATGCTATGAGAGGTCAGTTCTGTCTTCACTTTTTTCTAGCACTGTCACCAAACTATAACGCGTGACAACTCTTGATAAAGCTCAAGAAAGAGAAAGAAATACATTGCTAATGCAGACAATGTATCCTATTCTTTTCTCAAAGAATTAAGGGTCACAGAAAAGATGTATTTGAAAAATGTTATTTGGTAAATCCTGCAAATGATAGCACTGTAGGTCTACTTGCACTTTTAAGAATCACAATATATGCAAGGGGTTATGAGATTGGGCCTTGTGATATAAATAGTCCCTCATTCCCTCAAGACTTTTCCCAGAGTTTCTTTATTTTTTTGTTCCTGCTTGGCTTTGAAGGGAGTAATAAATGAATGAGCAGGCCTGAGAGTGCTAGATAACAACCAGTTTCTTTGTAGAACTAAGACTGATATGATTGCACAAATTAATAGCTTTTATCTGAAAATAAAGTAAAGGTTAAAGTAGAGTTTTGGAATACCATTCATAACATTTTTAGATGTTGTTCAGCAGCAGCCCAGAGCAACTATAGAATTTCTTGTGTTGATCACTGAATGAGAGTTACATATAAGGACATTGTTATTGATATTATTTTAATACATACAAAACTTAAACCAGCTCTCTCTATTATCCCCTCCTCCTTTCTGCTTTTCCCTCCACTATGTCGATTGTTTAGATCTGAACAAATGCACAATGAACAGGAAAGGTCCCAGTGGCAGGATTAAGAAGTCTCTGAAACCTATTCCCATCTTCTTGAGTTCTGGATTTTATACTCATAATCTAGAGGGTCATGGTGGTTACAACAACCACGTTTCATGTTTGAAACTGTCCAATCTTCAAAAATTGTATTGCTTTGAAATTTTGCACAGGAAGAGTTAAAAAAAGTCCAGGAGCCGTTTGGCTTCTGTTATATGGTATTAGACCCACTAACAAGGCTTCTGAAAGCTTCTAAACAAGATTTTAGTGTTTAACTCTATTTTGTATTTCCTTATGCAGACTATTTCATCCTTCTACCTACAACTAGTCATTCAGGAATCACTTGATTTTTGCTGAGAGAATTTGATTCATTTTATGTGTTCAAGGGAACACATAACTACTGTGATCTCATGATTATACAAACTAACCAGAATGTGATGTTTCACACAGTTTTCAATTGTGTATGCCTGGAAATGTGTTTACAGAAACCTGGAAAATCAGGAACAAACTGGTAAAATTAATGAGAGAAACAGGGAACAGCCAGATGAGAGATGTGATGAAATCTGAGTCTAACAGATTTAAAATTAGCGAGGGGAGCATCTGAAAAGAGAAAGAAAGAACAGGAAGGAAGGTTTCCCAGTGAATTAAGTGATAGGATAACAAAGTTATTTTCTTACTTCATAATCAGACATATTAAATACAGTAAATGGCATTTACTGTGCTAAGACCGATTATAAACTACCAGAAAATAAATACATTAGCACTCTTATAAATTAGGAATAACACTAATTAAGGCAATGAAATCAGACTGTTCTAGGAGAAACAGGAATGCTTTTTTTTCAACTGTTCACTCAATGAGAAAAAAAAGAGCAAAGCACATCATGCTTTCTAATTACATTTGGTAGAGGAAACAATAAAATATATCAGAAAAATTAAACTCATCTTGTGTGACACAAAAGCATAAAACAGAAATGATGGAAGTAAGAAACAATTTTTAAAGTCTGGACATTTTTTTGGGGGGTTATAGGGATTTGTAGACACGCAAAAAAATAAACTGTGATGGTTCCATCATATTATGTCTCAAGTAACAGGGAAACATTTTCTTTCCCCTTATTCTTGCAATCTCCACTGTAATTTCCTCGGGGTTTTTGCCACATTATGTATACAGCTCTTATAGTTTTGAGTGTTTGTTTTGTGCCTTGGAACTATTCCTGTAACTCCAGCTTTTCTAACTCCCCATGACTAAGCTTTAACCCTGAAACGAAGAGATGAAATGTGGAAAGAACTGTAACAGCAAACATCTCTCTTAACTGTTTGGGTTAAATAGGCATTAGCAGCAAACATGAACCAGTTTTACACCTTACTAAATGGTGTTTATTTTATTGTATCAACTAGGCTTGATAATGCATCAAGTGTGCCCAGTTTAGAGCAAGATGCATGGCAAGAAACACTGCTATTCTGCACGTGGAGCTTGGCCAGTTACTTAAAAGGATTACACAGTGGGATCTCTACTGTTTGCAGGGACTGGACCCAGTAGTCAAATATTTCCTTCTAGTACAATGTTCTTAACAAGCAAGGATTAAAAAGCAGACAAAATACTCTTTCACATTTTAAGTCATCTTTTAAGCTACTTTCTATGTAATGAAATCTGCAGTAAAGCTGAGGATAATACTCTTTACTGATCAGCCACACAGCTTTATTTGGAATAGTAAGATATATTATTTACAAAAAGAGAAAAAAGGGTAGTTCCAGGAAAAGTAGAACTGATGTCTCCTGGTTTGTCTTTGCATATTATCAGTAATTAAAGCTTCTTTTGTGATAGGTCTTACTAAATAACATTATATTTGTGGATTCTCTGGGATCTAATCCTAGTTGAAATTACACTGCAGTCTTTGTCTGGCAGACCATGGCCTCTCACAACTCAGAGATGCCTTGTTTCAGGCAACTTGCTGAACTTATACGTTGTCTACCCACTTCTTGACTTGAGTTTGTGTTAATGAATTGCAAAGTAGTGATGGACAAAGAGCTCTACAGTTAGTGCAAGGCATGGTTCATGCACATAAATTCTGCAGGCCCATGGAATAGCACAAGCCACACTTCCCCCAGGAGAAACAGGGGAGTCCAGAATGATGTGTACTACGTGATGGGATAAAGATGGCATCCATGGCAAAGGGCAATTTGATATGGGGAATTTCTACCTCCTGTATAATTGGGGAAACCTCAGAGGTGTGATTGAATGAAGGCAAGGGTGATGGTTACAAAAAATGATGGCTTCTTAAACTAATGTGTAGAGAACCCTGCCAGGAATGGTTCATGTCTAGACCTCGTTAACCAGTTATCAGGCAGTAGGAGCAAATTAGAATTGAGCCCCTGGGCGTCAAGTGACTACAATCTAATTAAATTTATTATAATTCAGAAACCAAACCAAATTAATACAAATATTAAAAGTATGACTTCTGACTGGCCTGCTCTGATGCCTCATGAAGAGGATCTTGGTAGTACTTGTACACTGGAGAAGGCAGCTCTTGTGCAGCTCTGGAGCTCAGGTTATGGAAGACAAATCTAGAATTGGTTCTGTCTAAAGTTTGACAGTCCAAAAGGAAAATAATTTTTTTCCTCCTAGAAAATGCCCTCCTACCAGTTGCACTAGTTACATTTGAAGTGATGATTCCTCCCTAATCAGAAGAAGTACACTAAAGACAGGATTAACATGAATATTATTAGCACTCCAGACACAAGACACACCTTTTTAAGAGACTGCACTTTACAGGGACATCACATATGAATATTAATATTATGATATCAGTCATTTGCATTATTAACATATCTCCAACCACTGCAAACAGCTGTATGGCTGGCAAGTACAAATCTCACAGACCTGCACTTGTTAGGCAGGGTCTTGTAAGCAAAAAACAGTGAAACACAAGCACAATTATTCTCTTGAGATGGGATACCCAGTTTTTATTTGGCACCAGCACAGCATTTTGTAAGGGATGGGCACACTTCTATATAATGTGGCAACTGACCTGCAGCTGGTGAGAACTCAAGTGGGGATTCCCAGCTTCCTCAGACGTTACAGGCAGGATAAAACTTTTTACAAGGATGTATATAAAAGTTGTAACACACCAGAAAAGATCACAGGCAGAAAACTGGGCAGTATAGGTCCCCCAAACACTCATGTCCAAACGTGTCCACTGTCCACACAGAAGAAAAATCCAGGCTCATGTTGCCTTTTAAAGTCCAAGCACATGTAAGCCTGACATATATGCAGGTAGCACATGACAGAGGAACCCCTCCTAGAACATCCCCTGCCAGACTGGCAACTCGTGTTTGTAGGAAGCCACAGCTCAGATTGCAGTCAGAGTGTGGATGCTGGAAGCAATGCGGGTGCACAGAGTCAGCTTGAAGAACAGCCCCTTCCAGCCAAAGTTAATGTAGTGCCACGTGATCAATAAAGGAATGACTGGTGCTTTGAAAGAAGGATTTTTAAAATGAAAAGGTTAAAAAGCCTCCCATGCTACAGAACTGCTGATGTGCAGTGCTGTGTAATGCACAGCATAAGTCTCTCCCTACAATTTGCAGTGTCCCTATTTAAAAGGCAATGCCACATCCGTTCATGTTCCAGCTCATGATCAAAAGCAACACTCCAAACGTACAATGTCTTGCAGTCATATCTTAGGAGGACTTTCGCCTTCTAGCACTGTTCTCTGGCTTGAAAAATCAGCACTTGGCTCTTTTAATAGTTCCAGTGGGAAGTGTTACTTTTGATTAAGCCTGTGTAACACATTTAACATCCAAGAGTCAACAATATAGCTTATGAGTTACTGATTTCTAAGTTTATCAGACTTGATGCTAAACCATGAAAAAAAAGGACGCAAATTATGAAATGGCAAATGTAATTTTTCATCCATTAATGCAACAATGTGAGGTGCCTCAAGGCAGTGGAGATGGTTTCTGGTGGCCAAATATCCGTCATTTTTAAGATATCCACAATAAACTAAAGAATTAGTCATCACATTGAAAAATATACAAAAATACCTCTGTGCCAGTAAAGACAAAATCTTTTTTAAATAACTACAACTTCCACTTGGCTGAGTCTGCCATTGATATATCTTCTGACTGGTACCATATTACATGAGTAACCCCACTAATTTCAGTGAAATCAGGCAAGAGGTGAAGTCCTGCATAATGTAAGCACAAAGAAGATCCCAGTATTTACTAAACTAGAAGAGCAGCAAGAACCTCCCATAATGGACAATTTCATTTTAAACATCTTTGAAGACAACAGAAGTGAAGTCCAGACTGTTGTTTTCTGTATACATAAATTGACTCAGAACTTAACTCTTTTTACTACAGAGAAACATTGATTTAGAAGACACCATCTTAACAACAGAAATATTCTGCCTGGAAATTAAATGAAAAATGCCACAGGAAAAAAAAAAGTAAAGAAAACATGTATTACAGAACTGGATATAGAATATATCTTATAGAACTGCCTTCTTTTATGAAGTGTAACTTACTGTTCATAAATTCACTTGCTATAATAGCTTTGATATTTTTCAGTGAAATTTAGTAATGTTCATGACCTGAGAATAAGTGCAGGAAGGAACTAAGCTGAAGATAACTAAGCACATTCATTCTTCAGAAAGTATCTAGAGAAAACAGTAAAAATCCAATCAAACAAATTTTAAAAAAACCCAACTCAATTCCAAAGCAAAATTACTTAGATTATGTTTTTCACTTTATATTGTTCTATTTTCATTCCTGACTGCTCTTTTTCTTTACAATTTTATTGTGTTTTTAAGCCACTGTAGCTGTGGACTTTAAATTTGGTGTTTAACCTTTTGCAAGTTTAGAGAAATCTTTCCACCCAACAAAGGAACACATGCAGGACTCATCTGGACCTATGACTCTAGTTGATACATCACCACTGATTAGGACACATAGGGGTCTATCACACCAGGAGTGTCCCTGGCAGCACTGGGTCATTGCACTCAAGGGGTTAACTGATGGCATTTAATATGCTTATCTGGGGGCAGCGGTTCAAGGCTGGAAAATCCTTCCCCTCGTATTACCATTTGGTCAATTAGCAACCTTTAGGCCAGAGCTATGTGTTCATATTCTCTCTTAATCCTGTCAGTACTCCTTATGCATTCACCAGTAATGGAGTCCTGTGATTAAAACCTTTCCTGGCCAGGGTAGCTGAAAGACCAGCTTCTGATTCCTCACAGAAACTCTCCTATAGGCAATGAAACAGCAGTTATATCACAACTGCTCAAATGGCAAATGTGAAGTGACTGCTCCAGTATAAGATGCTGCCTGAAAAAGAGGAGATGGGGGTAGCTCATTTGACAGAGCTGTTCACACTTTTTCTGCACAGCTGAGAGACATTAGCTTGATTTCCCAAGATCGGTGTGTCTTCCAGCACGGCGAGTTAGAAAAGCCAGCAGCCTCACAGATAAGCTGGGTCTGATCATACATGTTTCAAAGCTCCGGCACCAAAACCCGTCTCAACAAAAAAAACAACTCACAGAAAGCTGAATATTTTCACAAGGTCAATAGTTCAAATGAAGTAAAAAGAAAAAGAAAAAAGGCTTTAGTGACTTGTCTCTAGTCCATCTTTCCCACAATGATACCCTATCTAAGCTCACATTTCCATAGAAATGTTTTTTGTAGATATTTGGGCAAAATTCACTTGATTTAGTAAAAAAGAACAAATTATCCATGTTCACACAGACTGGAGATGACTGGTAACAACTATCCACTTCAGTGGATTTGGGAATTAAGCAAAGCAGATACAGTTGATGCAAAAGAAGAAAATGAGATCTTGTTTATTTTAGTTTTGATTGTTGTCTGAAGCTATAACACCTGTATTTTATACTAAATGACAGTCAGGAAGACTCATAATTAGCACTGCTGGTTATCCATTTACCTTGCCCAGAGTACTTATTACTTCTAAAATATCAAATAAGTTTTGAATGCCTCCATATGGATTAAGATTTTTATCTTGGGTAGCCATTTTTTTAAACTTGCAGGAAAAAAAATATATTTTACCAATTTCATTCTATCATAATGACTGATAATCAACATTCCTGTAGAAAAAGATATAAAACATTCTATTTTTGGTAGTATCAGAACTACTTTAAAATGTGTGCTGTATTACAATACAGTTACTCTGTGTATTATATTGAATTATAATAGCTCCACCTCTGTCAAAGAGAGTAAAAGCAGCAGAGACTATTTGTCTAGAAAAGATGGAAATCCATTGATTTCAACAGATTTTGGAATGAGAAAATTTGGAAACCTACTCTTTTGACTCATGGTATACAGTGAAGGGCCAATCTAAGCTAAGTGTCTGTTGCCACTGAAATAATTTATAGTGGGACACTACCATCATTAGACCTTAATTATTATATGGGTAAAAATGGAGCAAAAATATAATAAATACAGTATTTTTACCTTCCCTAGGTAGCTTTGATATCAGCATATCCCAGTTACTGGATTTTTTTTCCAAAATTAATATAAATAATTTCTCTTTATTACAGGGGATCTTGAAATCTCACTCATCTCACAGCAGAAAAAAATGGAGAAAACAGAAATCAAAGGAAACAGAATGAACTGGCAGTACCTTCTAATTGTGAACACCTCTCTTCATCAATGCTTCTAATTTTATGTTGCTTTAACTACAGTAAGTACCATCTAATTTTCTAATAGCTAAACGTCACAATAATATAAAGATGTATTTGTTTTAAACTACTAGGCATACTTCTCATTTTAGTTATAATGACAAAACAGAAATTCTACAAGAAAAAATCAAGTGAATACATGAGAGGGGTAGATCACAGCTATACAGATTTATGCTTCAGCATGCTCAATAAAACTAGAGACTGTGCAGGTCTAATGTTCCTCTTTACTATAAAATAAAAGACAAAGCATCCAGGAGAAAAGCTTTTTCCTATCTCCTAAAGTTGCAGACAAGATATTTTTCTGAAAAGCATTTCCCTTTTTTCTGCTGAGATACATGATTCCAAACCCTCAGTTTATTTATAAAGTGATACATTGCCTCCATCAAAATGCCAAGATCAATCCATTCTAATTCAGGATGTCCCACTGTTTTACATATTTGTTTCAATCTTCATTAAACATGATTGGTAATAATTGATCCCTGATTATTTCAATTCAGATTTTGAAAACCTGACTTTTTATTTCAATTAAAATACATTACCCAGGTATTGTACTGTAAATTGTATTTTAATTGTTCAACATTAGTTTGCAAGTAAGATGTATTTTTGAGGCAGACTTTCCTCAAAAGTCCTCGCCAACAAGTCTGCCAAACTTTTTCAAAGGGAAA
Organism: Melozone crissalis; assembly: GCF_028551555.1. Taxonomy (NCBI): domain Eukaryota; kingdom Metazoa; phylum Chordata; class Aves; order Passeriformes; family Passerellidae; genus Melozone; species Melozone crissalis. The sequence goes on from NW_026535794.1 coordinate 40,600,137, forward strand.
CAGAAGGGAATTAGATGCAAAAACCGGATATCTTACTGGAATGTTCTAAAAGATGGGCGTGCAAGATGGGCAGCAAACCTCCACAAGGAGTCAATATGAGACTCATACTTTGATACATTTCAGGTGCCTGTTTAAAATTAGTGTTTGTCACTGTGAGAAATTCTGTGATGAATATTGAGACAAAAATCAGAATAACAGAGGTGACCACAGCTGGGAGTAAGTTTGAAAAAGAAGCAAAAATGAACAATCCACTCTCTAAATCGATATCACTGATAATGTAGACATATACTTTTTTCATATTGACTGAAAGCTGGGAGTATGTTGACCTAGGTCTGAACCCACTGCCATGCCATCTATATGTATCATGTGCTCTGAAAACTAATTGGTTGATGGACTTGCGCATGGAGGCGTGAAAAACTTTGTAATGCTCAGTCACAGCAGGATAAGACCAAAAGAAGACATTAACAGGGACTGAGGAGGAAGATGACATGGTAACAAGAGTGAAGAAATGCATGTCCTTGTAGACAAAAAAGACAAGAGAGTTTAAGTAAGCAAGAACCATTTTTCCTTTTTCACTGTTAAGAAACAATCCTCACAGACATTTTGCTAACTTTTGTCATAGCCAGGCTCTATTTTTTAAGTTTGTTACATGTAATAGAGAACACAGCAATAGTTCCATATGATAGAGGTGAATGCAGTACAAATCCCTACAGTGTAATCACTTTTCCTCTCCTATTGGGTTCAAATTTTCTTTTAGAACAGCGGAAGACGGAAGACAGATTTTTGCTGCTGTTTTCATGTGCCCAAAGTCCCTCAGAAATATCTTTTTGTTAAGATTTTATAGCTACAGCACAGTTTTCAGCTCTTACTGCTACTTCTTCCATTACTAGAATTCCTCTTATTCAGTTGGGGCATTCAGTGGCCCATTGAACGAGAGGAATCCTAGTAATGGAAGAAGAAGCAGTAAGAGCTGCAAACTGTGCAATAGCTATAAAAGACAAAGTGGAACACTTCTGTAGTTAATCCATTAAAGAACAAGAAGCATTTTATAAACATTCCTATTGTGAAGAAACCACTGTCTGTACAACCACATAATTCATGACTTGGATTCTACAATTGACAGGCTTGGTTTGTAGTTTAGCAAGCTCATGCTAACTTTTTGCCTACCAGTCCTTTGCACATTATCTTCAGCTGGGTAGGTGGCTTCTCCATCCTGCTGAACCATCATGAACTGCTACCCAAAAGTGCATTAACCATTAACCTGTATACCAGGCACATAAAACCTTCACTATTCTTCACTTTTTGTTCTGGTTTGCCACTGAATATCAAAAGTGAGGGCATTCATTTGCTCACACAAAGATTATCAGTACGAAAGATGGCCTAATGCCCACACATGAAGATGACAATCAACAATTTTCTGCTTGGTTCAGTGGAGCTTTGAACTATCAGGATTATTTTATCTGCACAGAAGACACAGATTATGAAGTGCTTCTTCATTCCACCACTTCATAGGGAACTACAGACCATCACAAACCTCATCACTGCCTATTCAAGCTAGACACTTCTGAGCTTCCAGCTCTCTCAAAATAAAGGCCCTTCACTGAACACACTGCTGCCTCTCTGGAGTCCAAGAGCAAACACAACAGATATTAGTCAGCTTAACACACTGATGGAAGGCACAGGGATAAAATGGTAAAGCCTAAGGAGAAGAGAATACTTCAGTACATATACAGCTGAATGGAAGGGCATTAGCATAGCAAAATATAAGAAGAGAAAAAGCTGTGTTAAGTGTGAAGTACTACCTGTCATGGAAATTAAAAGCACTCATAGCTGCAAGTACAGCCTGTAGTCTGACTGTTGAACCATGACCAATACCCCAGTACAATACACTCTACTTCTGCAGAACAAAAGTGAAGTACTTTGAAAATTGTTGAAATGCTTAAAATTACTTAAAATTAATATAGATTAAAAAACAAATGAGAACTATGCTACAAAGAAGATACTACAAAATCTGAAAAACAGATTGATAAGAATGACATTTATTGGTGTTTTCTGATGAATTCTGAGGTCTCCTATAAGGATAGTGGATATAAAGCTCTTGCAGGACTGAATATGGGCAGCACAAACAAGAGAACTCCAAACAGGGGCAGTGGTGAAAAGAAAACACCAAGGCACACAGATGTTCTAGCCAATGTTTGCACATATTGTAGGAACTACTCTTCCCACCTTAATTTTTTTCTTGCTAAGATAAATGCCATTCCTTTTACATATCATAAACTGGAATGTTGAGTCCATTAGATAATCATATGTACCTAGCTGATTTAAATTTGAGATGGGCTGCAGGACTGAAAATCATTAACTACAACATGCACCAGCACAGATGAGAATGTTTACCCAGGCCCAGGATGGATCATCTTGCACTGTGCAGCAGTGGATCCTGACACTTTGAGAAATTCCCATCCAGATTCCTCTACAATGGACAATGGAGACTACAGCAATATTAAAAAGGATCTGTCCTTTTTATGTACTTCAAAAAATCAGGGGTGCTAGGAGAAAATCTTCCTCAGATACTATTGGTAAATTGGCTGGTTAATACTCATGAACCTCACACCTGAGGAGACAAGCACCCAAGTGGGCAGGACAGGAGGAATGTCAAAAGATTTGTGACTGGTTCAACCACTCCCAGTTTGTATGATATTTTTTGGTTGGTTTTGTTGGCTTTCTTTTAACACCAGAATTCTGCTGGCAGCCATTTCAACAGCTTGTCTTTGGCTGTGAGAAAGACAGTTTCTCTTTCCATGTGATCAAAAGATACAAAAAAAACAACCAAACATACTGTAAAAACACAGCTAATACCATATGTAACATCACACACACTGTAAAACAGAGCATTATTAAATTTAAAAAACCCTACAACTGGTCCCCAGAATACTGGGGATCCTAATCCTCTGTGAAGGAGCTCCTTTTGAATTTCTGTAGCTAAGATCACTACTGGAGAAAGATATCCTCCCAAGGAAGTGGAAAAACAAATAAAATATTTACACACATAATATAATCCTCAGTAAGCTTTTCCCTTATTTTGTTGAATGAGAAGGAAGTTGCTAAGCTTTTTTTTTCTTTGTGAGGGGGGTAGAAATGCATTTCAGTATTTCTATCATCATTTTAATTAGCTCCAGAATAAGTTATAAGAAGATATTTAATTTATTGTTTCTCTTTGCAGTGTTGCCACGAATATGAATTTTATTTCTTTTCACCCAACTACTTCAGTATTGTCATTTTAAAAGAAATATGGTACCACCATCCAAGCCCAGCGTGCAGTACCTTAATTTCACAACATCAAATATAGCTTCCCAAACTAGCAAATACATCTAGGCTACCAATATCTGTGCAATTTGATATGCTGGCACATTTTTTTCTGTCTCATTTCAGTACAAACAACTGACACTCAAACAGTTACAAACAACTCACACTCCCTGAAATGTCATACATAATTAATACATAGTAAATTTTAAAAGAGGAAGTTCTTCAGACCCCTTGAACAGAGCATTCCTTTCACTTTCTGTCCTACCATACTGGCTAATGTTGATGCAAATTCTATTTTCAATGTAGCCATATTTGGATGATCAGTGAAAAACTCTTACATCACGATATTCTCTAACCTTTGGTTGAATATACATAAGCATTGAAACTCAGATAAATATGGTAGCCTGCCTAAGCAGTGATTCACTGGCTGCAAGCACATCTTACATAGTTTATAAATGTACATATGCTTTTGGCCCTACAGGGCTTGTTTGGCTTGTGCAGAAACAAAAAATCTACTCTATATATTCTGTATGTATTTTGAGTATCTGTAAACAAATATAGTACTACATACTTAAAAGACTTATTTTCATGATGAAGTGCTGTACCTAAGACCTGTGACTCCTGGAATCTTCAAGCCAAAAGCCATTCAGGAAGCAGCTTCTGTCCCCCTGGTTCCTGGTTTCAGTTACTACAAGAACTGTGTAGTTATCCATATGACACCACTGGTACAACAGCATGTGTACACAGACACAGTTTGCTTCCACAAATGATGTTTGCTCACATAACTGTTTGCAGATTTAGCTGCACAGTCAATTAAAAAAAGTAAAGCAGCCCTAGGTCTGAATACCTCATCACAATCAACTTCTTTGAGATGCAGACACAACTACAATGACGACTGAAGCCTTGCAGTACAGGTGGAAAGACTTTGTTTCATTTTGCCACCCAGTCTTAGCCTTGTTCCCTCATTTTTGCTTTCCTGTTGCTATTTTAGCCATCAGTCTTAATGCAGGTAAAGCAGTATTTATTGCAGTCCTTTAGCAGCAACTAAAATGTGAAACTTACACCTAAAAATTCTGCTTACATTAGATTGTGTGATAAACCTGCAAGTGTTTTACCAGATAAGAGCTACTAATATTATATAGGCCATACAATTTAGATCCTTTTAGTAAGAAAAACTAGAATGCAGTAGGCTTATCTTTAAATGCAACTTTATGATTGTAACACCCAATATAATCAAATTTTCTTTTTGCCTGGACATAAGGGATCTGTTCCAGTGTACCACTGGACATCTGTTGCACTACCAAGAAAGATGTGGCTAATAATCTTACATTTTTTGGAGCCTTTTATGGGTGTGTCTGTGTGCTCTTGGTTGCCAGGTTTAAAGTCCCAAAGACAGATGGCTAAAGCCATTTGTGTCCCCACTGTCATCCCACATTCACTCACAGCTGACGCCCACTGCATTTAACTCACTTCAAGAGGTTTGTTGGGCTCATTTGCTTTTGCACTCAGCAATGAGAGGCCTGCTCAGGATGAAATGATTCTTGTGCATTTCACACATCTTATCATCTCCCAACACACTCTGGGACAATCTCACTGGCTCAGGCAGGACTGAACTCCCTGCACAAGCTAACTGCATATGCATTTTTGAGCTGATAAAGTCTGAGATGTAAGTGGCTCCCCTGCCTCAAAGCCAACACCCCTGAAGTTACAGGACAGATAATTTCTTGGCTTTTTACTTTTATCTTGATAGGCCTAACTACAGTCCCAGCCAGGAGAGTTCTGTATTTCTAGATCTAGGCAGACTCCTGAGGCTTGCATGAGTCTTCAGAGTGCCTATGACAGATTTACTGCCCCACACTTTCAGGTCTTAAGAGAACCACAAAGGTCTGGGCAACTCCTCCATATGTTCTGCATTTCCAGGTGAAGCTTCTTGTTGGGAGCCAGTTGTTTTGCACCAAAGAAGAGACTGAATGTGAGCCAACAGTGGGTACTATGTGAGCTTGCTATCTGAGTTACCATGAAAGCACAAAGTGCAGTACTAACCACAGTCTAGGTTCACACTCTCAGAGAACTTCTGTTTGTTTCCACAACTGTGTTCCATTAACCAGGCAGGCTACAGCTAGGAATCAAACTAAGCTTCTAGCAAGGCCACTTTTGTCACTCATTCATTCCACCTCATATCAGAATCACAGAATCATAGAACAGTCTGAGTTGGAAGGGACCCAGAAGGATCACAGAGTCCAACTCTTACGTGAATGGCCCACACCATCATTTTTCCTTGAGAACAAATTGAAGAAATTGGCATTCTCATTTAAACAAGAGCTTCAGTGTACATTTTAATATCATATATCCTGCACATTTTCTGCATATTTTTACAGACATGAAATATTTTGGAAAATGATTCATTTTCTGTGATCAATTTTTTCTCTGGAGACACATATCTAACATGCTCTATTATGTTGTTAGAAGCTTGCTTTCAGTTACAGAACCCCTTCCTCAGCATGTTCATTAAAAAGCTATTTTTCTGCATTGAACTAGCTAAACTTGCTCTGGTTTTAACATGGGTAAGGATAACAATTTATAGTCCAGCTAGCTTATGTGAAGGATTAATAAAAAGAGAATTTTTCCCTTCCTATAATAAAATGTTTACTCTCTAATAATTTATCTTCTGTCTGAATTGTCTAAATACAGCTGGCACTTCCATACAGGTGGGAAGGGAGGGCTCTATCCCAAGTCTGAAATTTCTCAGTGTGGGAATACACTATTCACTGACACCATGTTCCACCAATGTATTTATTATTACATCTAGCCAGATACTTGCTTCAAGATAGTCTGTGTATCAAAGACACTATTTTATATGGTCTATGAAGTCTGCAGTTTGTGGGAATTGTGGCTATTTAGCTAATTGAACTCAAAGATGTGAGAAAACTACGCAAAATGCCAAATGCCAGAGGGCATTTATAAAAATTTTCTCTGCTGCAATCAGAATTATTTTTCTTAAAATGTGATAAAGAAAATTCAAGTGTCTTCTGAAGAGTTACACCATTATTCAGAGACCAAACTCAGTCTTTAATGTGCGAAACAGAAGGATTCTAATTTTGCTTTTCAAGCAAGTATCAATAGAATTTAATTTTGGAATTATGTCTGATGCTCCACTGAGTGTGCCTTGTAAAGCAAAATAAAAGACTGTCTCACAAGAAAACAACATTATTATCTCTCTAGCTTGAATCTAGCACAAAATAACCTCTTACCATCTTATCTGCAGCTGTAACTGGCTTATTAATCTTTATACAGAAGATATTATCATAATATCTAGACTATCATAAATTCATAAAACATCAGTTTTATGAGTGATGGTTCAGGAAAATCCCTGACCAAAAAAGAAAATCATTGATATAAAGAAAACCACTCAACATATTAGTTCAGTTTCACTATGTAGTAAATCAAATTGTGAACCATAATAAATATAACTGGATAATTGCAGGACATCTACCAAACCAGTTGGGACTATCCTGCTAAATTTACTGTTCATTCACACAGAATCTAGGAAAGGCTGCAGCAAGTGACACAAAATGGCCAATGGCTACCAACCACACAGGTAACCTGCTGTGAAAAGTTAGTGCCAAAAAAATTACTCTCCAGTGCATAGGACACTGTGGGTGAATCCTCTATCACACCAAAAGCTGCTAGCTGGCAATCAAATTCAAACACCTGATCACTAAATACATGTGTATTTACTTGGTCCATCTGCAGCATAGAACATGTGCCAGAACTGTGACTTAAAGTGAGTAAGAAAGGAGCAGTATAGTATACCATGTTTGAGAAACGGTTAATAAAACTGCACAAAATATTTTATTACTTTTTAAATTCACAATCAAAATGCTCCAAAGAAAGTGTAAACATCAGATTTTTTGTAATGGGATTTACAAGTAGTTATTATTATTATTATTATTATTATTATTATTATTATTATTATTACTACTACTACTACTACTACTACAACAATTACTATTACTATTACTATTACTATTACTATTATTATTATATTTTTAAAATTAAATTTTGGGGACTACTGCTGTTGTAGTCTGAAATCTTTTTTTCAAAGCCCTAAAATTTCATATTAAGAGAAATTTCTGAAAAACCCCATAGTTAAATAAAATAATTTCCCAACAATTTCATTAGCTCGTCAGAACATGTTCAAAATCAGATCACTGGTACTAAATGCAAACTTTCTGGTACACATGGGTGAAAGGAAATCTAATGCATGATGGGATAAAGAACTGCCAGTCTTGTTAAAAACCAAGATTAATCTAAACCTCACTGAAGCTAATGGGACTTTCCATTAACTTCTACAGTCTTTGGATCAGGTCCTATAGTTTATTTTTCTCTGTCCTTTTATCTTCTCTCCCTTTCAGATTTGTTTTTCTCCTTTATGTGTTACAAGAGCAGCAGTGAGAGCTGAAATGGACAATGCTTAGCTGGCAGTCATTCTCTGGTAATTAGACCGAGCCTCAAACACCTGACCTGCACATCTATGGATATCAAGCACGTCTGAGTGCCCAATTACCCAGGAGTATTAAGAAATAGGTTTGGAGGATGGGCAAATGATTTGATTCTTAAACTCTTCTGTAGTTGATGCTGTGCATGCTTCTTCAGCACAGACTAGAAGACCCAAAGAGAGACTGGAGGTCAAACCCTGTCTGAACCATGATATGCTGTGAACAATTTCTTCATAGCGTTTAGCATCTTTGACCTTTAGAAAATCTACAGCATTCATAATTATATCTAAAGCAGCTTTGATGGTGTCTTCCCCTATAATGGATTCACAGACGTGAATAATACTCCTTAATTTTCAAGTATATCTTTTTCAAATTAATATTTCAAAGAGAAAAACCCTTATCTTGTTAAGAAGAAGAGTTTTAGGGTAGTAGCTCTTGCATAGGATGATACAGTTTGGTGGCCTATCTTGTTAAAAATGTTCTAGTACCCATCTAATGCCCACTTATTTATGGATTTTAGACTAAAAGCCCTTTTTTGCCAGTTTTCTTCACAAGCACTTATCTCAGCATCCTCATTAGATGGTTTTTCTCTTTTCTTTTTTTTCAAGGCCTATCCATGCCCTTGGTACTTTCTTTTGTTCCATTCTGCAAAAGGAATGGCTTTAAAGGATCTCTCTCTACCAGTTTCAACTTTTTTTCCTTTGTAATTAGCCTTATTTGAGGAGCAGAAAAGTAGAAGACCAGAGAGAAATAATAATAATAAAAACCCCTGGTGAACAAAGCAGATGATGTTCTTTACTTCAATCATATGCTGTATAGGCTGAGTCAAAGAACTTGCACATCTTTTTTTTTTTTTCAAATCTGACTCATACAGTACATGCAAGCAAGCTGAGAGACAGTTCTGAAGCTAAAGAACAGGAATGCTTTATTTAGCTGGTTATTGTTATTACCAAGAGCTTATTTAAAAGTTATAATTAAAGAAACCTTTTGCAGATCATAATTTGAAAATGAATTATATGTTTACCATCATCTGCTGACAAGGAATATATTGATAGTGTTCATACACAAGTGTGTGAATAAGAAAGAATATATTCTATTATATTAATTGGCAAGTGTATGAATCTTTGAAAAATAGGCAATGAAATAAGATATGGGAACTAAAATGAAACCTGAATATTAATTAATGTAGAATAAAGTCTAGAACTGCTCTCATCGCAGCTAAATCTGGTGTCAGCTTTTATTCAAATAATCAGGGAGGTAAATTTCTTTGCTAATTCTCTTTCAAATTGAAAAATACATATTGGCAATCCTGACAAATTGTTAAACTCTAGAAAGCATTTCAGCATACACGACACTGGCAGAAACACAGAAATCTGAATTTGTAATGATTCTAAGATTCACTTGTGAATGGTTCAGAAGGGCCAAGAAAAACAAAAAAGGGTCCCTTTACTAACAAAGTGAACCGATTTTATTCTTTTTTCAAACTAACAAAAACCCCAAAAATATTTGTACCTTGAATATCACTTCCTGACTTCCTACAATTTGTTTGCATTTTTCTGTCTTTTTTCCTTCTTGATATGCAATTCTTGCTATATTAGCTATCTAAATGAATGAACATTTACTACCTGGAACAAAAGCATATTTGGATTTTTAAAAAGCAGAACTCTCCTCTGAAAGTACTTCCAAGGACTTTAATTAACAAGATGTACAGAAGATATTTTACTACTGGAAATCCACAGCTGTTGAATCATGAGCCTTTTGTGTTTTTTTAATCTGTGAATTACATAAGTAATTCATATTCATATCACTTTGAATAAGTACATAACATTTATTTTGACTGCTACCAATAAGTCAGTTATCTTTTATGTACTTGAAGATTACACTTGTGTCATATGTTGACCATCTTGATTTCATGTTGAGCCTTAAATAAGTTCACCCAAGCCAACAGTAATTTTCACAGATGTTATAAGATTACTAATATTTACTATAAAAGAAGCAACATACATGCAAAGCCTTGATCTTTCAATTTTTGTTTATATGTCTAACTTTTAATAATTTTAGAATTATCCAAGTTAAACTAATTTTGATGGGTACCCAGTTCAGTTAAATATTTCTACTTCTGTGAATTTTACTCACAGTACAAGATCTCTTTGAATCTGCAAAACTGACTGGAGTCATTCCAGTAAAAAAGATGCCATTTGTTTTGTTGCTTATGTCAGAGCAACCACCATTTTTGCCACTCATTGTTTTTAATTCTAGGCAGAAGTCTAGTGAAAATAAAGCAGTTTATATAATTTCAGAATGATCACGGTACACAATTGAACTATAATAAATAAGGTCTGAATATTGGACAGAAAGTTCAGACATTTGTTATCTAAATAGGAAAACTTTTCCTCATTTTGTATATCCTGAACCCAGCCAATTTACCAGCATTCTCTGTACCAAGAAATGTAGGTTCACACGTGCAAAATGGGGGATAATTCATCAGTTTGTTGATGCTAAAACCTGCAAGTCTGAGGTGGTTAAATCTCTCACTATCTTATCTCTGTACCTACTCAGATATTTTCCTGTGGTCCCTGCTCATTTACAAAACTGTCTCAGATAATGCAAATACATTATGCAATCCCTGCTCACAACAGAATGATCAAATTTAGTTTGAGGCCTGCATTGTTTAAAGAATTACATCTGTTTCTGTTAGTATGCTTAAGATACTGAGATATACTGTATTTTATCATTTAAAGGACTTTCTTTTCTTGGAAAGGGAAGTTTACTTCTTCTTTTCATTTCATATTTTGTATACTTTCTTTTATATTTTAAGTTACAAGCTGACATTTTTAATTGATCCTCTAGCTGAACCCAGCTATGGCCTCAATATGCACAGGAAAGGCAGACAAACATCACAGATTTTGCAAAATCTATAAATGTACAAACACCTGTGGTGCTTCACCTGTATGAAGTTAGGCACAGAAAACATCTGTGGGAAAATCAGAAACTGACTCTTGCTCAGGCTAAGGGAAGGTGAAGAGATTTATAGAAGGGATTTCTATTTCCTTCTCTCCTTGATAATCCCAACCTAACACACTGAGAAGAATATAGAATGAATGAAGTAATTTTAACTGCATCCTGCTAGAATAAGCATAATTGGATGCAACAAATCTCTTCAAAATCTTTTCAGTTACATTGTACAATTAAATTTCATTTAGCAAGATGTTGCATAGATTAATTAACTTGAATATTAAGGGCTTTTTTTCCTTTCCATTTGTAGGAACTTACCTACCTATTAGTGGTAATTTACTTTGTCTGGCAGTAGGTATTTTAGGTGAATATTTCATACAGGAAATGACTCCTCCCTATGTTTTAAAGAAATCAAACAGAAATGAAAAGCCTGAGAGTCCGTTTTCTCAATTTAAACTTGTACCTACGCTCTCAATCTATTTTTTGGCCAGCCTGTATTTATGCTCAGGATTGCCCTGACTCAGGTGAAGGTCCTTGCTCCTGGCCTTTTTGAACTTCATGAGGTTAGCACAGACCCACCTCTCAAGCCTGTCAAAGTCCCTCTGGATGGGATTCCTTCCCTCCAGTGGGCTGACTGCACCAAACAGCTTGGTGTTCTCAGCAAACTTGCTGAGAGTGCACTCAATGATGCTGACAATGTTGCAAAAACAGATATCAGACAGTGCTGGTCCTGGTAAAGACCCCTGAGGAACACCACTCATCTCTGGGCTCCACTTCAAGCCATTGACCACAACACTTCAAATACAGCCATCCCACTAATTCCTTATCCACTGCATGGTCCATCCATCAAACCCTCGTCTCTCCAGTTTAGTGACAAGGATGTGATGCAGGAAAGTGTCAAACACTGGTCAAACGCATCCCACTCTGAGCAAGAGGCTGGAGTAGGTGACCTCCATAGGTTCCTCCCAAACAACTTTTCTATCATCCTCTGACTAAAGCGAATGAATAAATCCTTTAATTAGGCACATTCAACTTTTGACTTTGGTACTCACTCACAAAAGAACAATGTTACCTAAACCCTCTGTTTTTCATAGAATCTTTCTTCAAATATCGGAAACAGAAGCATCAGATGGTTCTGAATGCTTTTCATACAGAATGACTATCTTTGGTTTCATGGCCAAACACTCTTACAGACGAGCCAACACCCTTAATTATGGATTTTCATACTCAGCAGAGAAAGAAATCTGCTTTGTGCTGACAGACCTGAGGACCATAGAATTGCTCTGATCCTGCTGTGCAGAACTTGTTCCTTTGTGAAAATGCATTTATACACACATCACAAACGTTGTGAGTCTAGCATGTTGTCAGCTCAGTTAAAATGGTATCCCAAAGCAGAAGATTTGGAAGAAAACAGATGAGGCAGAATCAGAACTATAATGACTGGCAACACACAGATCTCAAAAGTGTCTTTCTATGTTACTCATGACTGATGTCAGACTCCTGCTGCTAAAGGCAGCTGGGCACTCCAACCCTGTTATGAACCAATGAAATGTCCTCCTTAAATCAACCCCATTTGTTCTCTCCATTGCTATTTTAAAGAAGCTGTTTCAGGGCTCATTCTTCTTAAAAATATTGTAATTTTCAATGACCTGCATGCCCAGATTAAATCTTCTATCTTGTGCCAACTCAGATCTTTTGCCATAAAGAGATCTACCTGCTAACCAAGGGTTGAGCACTGGTAAGAAAATTTGTTTCTTGACTGAAGATGAAAGCAAATTTACTTTTGTTTGCAAATAAACAAAAACTGTTTTGCCACAAGTTCCAAAAGCCAAAACCAAATACTTTGTGCTTTTCCAGCACCATTTTTTCTTTAGATCAAGTAAGTTAAACAAGACTCTGTGGGGAACCACAGAGCAACAGGAAAGAAAGACAGGAACCTACTTCTGAGTTTTGGGTGGATCAGCCTCTACAGGACTTGGCCTCAGCCATGCATATGAGCTCCCATATCATCAGCACTAATGCTGCAATGGCAGTCTTAACGCCCCAAGTATTGCCAGTAGCCTGAAACCATACACAGCAAACCTTTCTCAGTGCACTCTGAGCTGAAGGCATCCATGGCCAATCTGTTCTCACCAGACTTTACAAATCTTGCAGGCACCTAAAAGGGTTATCTCAAGTCCTCCTCACAGTAAATAAAATATTCTTTAAAAGGCTTTTGGGGATCCTCAGGGCATTCCAGTATTGCCAGGAAGATGCTCTACCCTACCTAGTAGAGAAATACATAACAATGTGCTTTAAAAATTAAAAATTTAAAAGAATCTGAATAATGCTTCCTGTCAATTTTCTAGGTTGGCATCATGTAATTCAAGAGAAAACCATCTCAACAAATTCATCTGGAAATGTCTGTCTAGCCTGTGGAAAAGCTATGTAAAACTGTGTACACAGCACAATACATAATGAGGTTTACACTTGCTTTGGGTTTGTCCTGAGGAACGTACAGCAATTCTGACACAGTTTCTGTCAGTGTTACCAGCTGCAACATGCAGCTCACTAGCACAGGAATCTACTTCCTGTTCAAAGGGGAAAACAAGGACTTTAATATTTACAGGTTAACTGTCTCAAAATATTATCAGTTGCTTCTCCTTAAAAATAATTAAGTGCCTCTTTACCAGAATTAATGAAAAAGAATATTATTAAGCAGATGTTAAAACTACAGGGCAGGTCAAAAAATTCATAATGAAACCAGAGTTTTTCTATCTGCTTCTTTAGATTTGCACAGGCTATAGTCTCAGACTGCTCACTTTTGACCTGACCATAAGAATGAATCAAAACTAACTTGATCAGGGTCTCGTACTCTGATTTGCTCAAATAATTTTTTTTTTTTGACATGCACCAAAGGGAGCTGTGTGCACAACTGGGGAGGATGTATCCTACCAGCAGAAAGGCTATGGTTTATTTCAGTATTTTTCTGAATCTTGAAAATAGAAAAAGTGAAATGGTAAGACATATTCGATTATAGTACACACCCACCAACAAGTGTAAAATGCCATCAAACTTGAACAGAAAAATCTCTGAAAATTGCAAAGAGCTGCTTGAAAACTTTAAAGCAACAGAATTTCTCAGGAAAGCAATAGTCAAGCAAACAAATACACAGTGAAAAAACCAATCTTTTCAGTAGGATTCTGGTGGAGGGTGCTTTTTTTTCTGTTTGTTTGGGTTGGTTGGGGTTTGTTGTTGTTATGGATTTTGTAGTTATTGTTATTTTGGATTTGTTTGTTTGTGTATTGACATTTCTGGTTGCGTGTTTATTTTGTTTTCTTTCCCCAGAAAACAGATTGATTTGCTTGTTTTGATTTGATGATTTGTTTTGCTGCTTTTAGAAAAACCAAGCAGACTCAAAGCAGACTCAGACCATGAAGAATTTCAAACTGCATGTCTTCCTGTGTCTCAAAATTAAAGGCATTCACACTGTGACCAGATCAGTGCACAAAGCACAATGAAACTTCTGCTATGACTGTAATATAAATAACTTTTGCATTAAATTGGATGCATATTAAAGACTAAAGAAAGAATATTATTCTTAAATACAAGGTAGAAAAGTGTAAAATTACAGATTTGAGATAGGAGTAAAATCAGATACTCTCAAGAGTTAAGCCTTCTTATATATCTGCTACTGCTTCAACCAGTGTTGCTAAGGTGTCTTTACTTACCTGGGCAATGAATCTATTACAGCTATACACCTATTCCACTACTTTCATGTATTTATATACATACTTTGAAGGAATCATTCTTACTGCTGTGGGAGACTTGCTGAGCAAAGAAGACTACAGCTCAAAAAGAAGACTAAAGTTCCCAGTTGAGCTACAGAACAGCACAGCAAAAAAAAAAACCCCAAACCAATCAACCAACAAAAAAACCCCAAAACCCCCAAAACCAAAAAACCAGAAACAAACTACAAAACCAGAACATTTTGGTTGGAAAAGTAGCTGATACTAAATCTGTTATCTCACTTGTTAAAAATAGGACCATGCTGCTCATTTTCACTTGTCTTCCTCTCATTTCTAGCCTCAGAATTTCCCCACAGATATCCATGCACAATCTGGCTGTATAAATGTATGCCTCACACCAAAACAAAACTTAGACTACAGTCTGCTTCTTAACATGCTTTGACCTGAGAATTCAGAAATAACACTTGTGAATCACTATGAGTATTATGAAGTGTTTAAAACATAATATAGAAATTCTTAAAATTGTAAGGGTAAAAGGTTTAAGTTGCATTTTTAGAGCAATATTCAGTTCTTAACTTTGGTATCTTGGATACCACTATTTACATGATACAGAGCAATTTCAGAAAATAAAAATTCAGATGAAAAGAAAGAAGACAAAGAGGAAGAGAGAACTACTCTTCACTGACCAAACTGACTGGCAGTAACCCTCTTAGTTATATCAAGAGCTGTGTGATACCCAGGTGAACTTAGAAGTAATTTATTGCTCTTCATTCCTTGAAGAACTAGCTTCCTGTTCCCTTCTTGTCCTCCAAATACCCACTGACCAAACAATTTTCTCTCAATCTGCAGGAAAGGGGTAGTGAAAGTTTGCCTTTAGGGGACCACAGAGGCAAAACATTGTTTTCACCTTTCCCCATTGCTCTCTCAGGGCATAACACTCCTGACTTCAAGGCAATATCAGCAGTATTTATTCACAAGCCTAGCAAGAACACCCATTAGTTATACTCAAGACAGTATTATTGTGCCCTTTCTCTAAGTTGTATGTACTAACTCAACATAAAATCACAGTTTTGGGTATTGATCAAATAAAAAATTTCCACTCGAGCAGTCCTGACAGAAAGCCAGGAGATTTGCTGCACAGCAGCACGGTCCTTCCCTGCATGTAGCCCCATATACTGAGGTTTTCTCTGAAGTTTGGTATCCTGACAGCTCTGCTCCTGGAGTGCCTTGGGATATGCCTGAAATACCTCTTTATCCTCTCTCTGATCTTTATTGGCCCTTCACCCCAACAGGAGACACCAGCCTCACACTGATCCTGTTCTGTTTGCCACATAGCATTCCCCAACTGCAAGGTGCCATGAACATGTCTTGAGATAATGGTCCACATTTGCAGAAAATGCTTCAGAGAAATCATGGGCCCTAAATTTATGATTTCCCCCTCATCTACCTGAACTCCAACTTTAGCCAAGTTTAATGACAAAAATTCCCCCCACCCCCAAATGAGTAAGTGAGTATTAAATGTAGACTTAGTTCAAGAATGGAAATCCTGAACTCCCACTTACACTCCAAACCTGGTTGCTCAGTCAGAAAGACTCTAATTTTTATATCTGTAATCTCTGTTTTTTTGTTATATTTTGCTGTTAGTTTTAGGACACAAAAGCAAATATTTGAAGTGCTCCAGCACAGTAAGGATAATTGTAAAATTGCGGGTTACCACCATACTTATTTAGTGAAGCTCATCTCTTACAAGGAGTGCTTTTTAAACTGGAGACTACCTCCACCAGCAGCAATGCCAAAACTTGATGAGCTGAAATAAAGAAAAAGGTAAATTTACACAAAATTTACTTTTGTGGAAATACAAAATGAAGCATAGGCTTAAGCATCCTCTTTGAATCACGTGAGACCCACTTTAATTTACCCGAAATTTGGAATTGCACGCAGAAAAGGAATGAGGTGATTCTTCTTCCTAAGCTAACATAACATAAAGTTGTTAATGTCTTTTGAACTCTACCTTTGTGCTTTAGCAGACCAGAAGACAGAGCTTGACAAACTGGGGTATTTATCCAGACAAAAATAGCCACTCAGCTGTGCTTTAGTGCCATTTTCTGTCACACCAGCATGACAGCACTAAGTGTTTAGTTCAAATAAGTGGTTCCACGTCCTCTGATAATACAACATGGTTCCAGCATTCTGTTCACTACAATTTCAGCTCCATCAGGGGTGGCACAAGACAGCTCAGTATTCCCAGAGATTTTCAAACTGTGGTGCATGTGTTCTATTATGCACTCAACCCGTCTGGTCCATTTGGACTGGATTCACCAGGGAATACAATTAGCTGGCCATTTTATTTACACAAGCCAGCCTGCCAATTTGTCTGGAGCTTCAGTTATTTTTTATTTTTCTCTTTCTTGCAGTTTTGAATTATTTCTCATGCGGCAACTATCTGTAGCACAGATTCTTCTTCCACCAGGCATTAGTGTGTAAGGCAACCAGCTGTTGGGGGACTCATCTTGGGGCAGTCAAGATCTTCAAATTTGAAGCAGTAGTGACTTCCTCAACAAACTCAAGTACATTGTTCTTTAAAATGAGCCACTAATAAGACTTCTTGTTAATGTGCTGCCAAACAAATCATGGAGAATACGAATGAACAGCAACAGACAACAGCACACAAACACAGGGCAATGAATTTATTCTGCTCCTTATCACACAACTTATCAGTGCTCCCAAAGCAGGGCACTATTGCTGCCCTAAAGACCAGAATTTGACACAGGCAATGTGTTTTAGGAAAACAGGCAAATATTCAAAAAAATGAGACATGAAATGATCTTATCCAAAGGACAGAGAACTCAAAAAATCTCATCAAGCCTTACAGAACCACCATTGTCACTGTATTTGAGATACACTTTCCAAAGTTCTGTTAGCACATACAACACAAATATTTAATGTCAAAAAATAAGACCAGACATAAAAAGAAACATAAAAAATCACACTCATTCAAATGTGCTAATTTGAAATGGTAATTATATGAAAATATTGTGTGCTTTTTCAGACATGAAGGTTCATATATTACCGATTTTATGATGCCAAATATTTTCTGCCAAAGTCTTCACTTTTCTTCCTCTCTCTCTGCCTCTCTCCTCCTGCATCAAAGAAAAATCTCTCAGCCTTCATTTTTATCTTGAGCCAACAGTCTCAAAATGTTCCATACAATTAAAATGAAAACCTAGTAAAATTGAACCACCCTTCATTAGATATGGATTTTTTTTCTATGCTGCTACTCAAAACAAATTTCCTGTCTTTCAATTTGCCTAATGACTTTAATTATATTTTTCCAAAAACATGCTACCCTTGGACAAGTCCATAAAATATGTCCTAAGGTATCCTCTTGCCAAAAGCTTTTCCCATAAGCTTTTCCAGTCAGCTGCAAGAAACTTATTGGGTTTTTGTAATGATTTATAAATAAAATTTGATATGAAACTTTTGGCAACATACCTATAAAGAATTCAAATTATTAAAAAATTTATCATATAAATTGCAAACACAAAATGACTGATCAGATTACATAACATCTCTCATAACTGCACAGGTTTCAATTACTGTAAATCTTTTTGTGAGCAATAATGAGTCAAACTGAAACTATCACCAAAAAAGGGTTAAATGAGAAAACATTATCCATGCATTTATGGACTGCCACAAACTACCTGGAGAGCATGAAATGTTCACTCTGCTCACTGACACCACCAAGCACATTCCCATTTACATTAAGAGGCTTGAAAGCAAAAACCAGAACCTTTATGGAACTACTTAGCTCGAGGGTCCCTTATTCCTCAGGCCAGTTCACTGTCTCCTGGAATGTTTTCCTAAAGCACTGTGTGTTACTAGCTCCCCTCTCAGGGAAGAACAAAGTCCTAAAATCTTTTTCTGTATTCTGTAACTTCATATTGCATATTTGTCTGGTGGACTGACATAGCAGTCAGAACAAATACTCCTGCTGGGTTGAGAGCATCCATGAAGCTACTGGAGGAGAGGGGGACACGTTGTCAGAAAAAATGAAGTGCCACTGCTCACTGTGGCAGAGCACACTGAGGTGCTGACCTGTGAAGGAAAGGTCTTAAAAGTACTGACATCATACCATAATCAATAAATGCATCACTTAATAGCTAGTTTTTGTACCTTCATCAATACCATTGCAAAGACATGTTCTAGAGTTTTGATTAACTGCTGGTAAATTTTACATATTTAGGGAGACTAGATTTTGGGGTTCATAAGGGTTGTTTACAAAACACACTAAACATATCATTGTTTTCATAAATTAGGACACCTCAGCAATAAACAGGAAAACTTCCAGAATAGATTTAACAGTGAATAAAAACATCTGAATTCTAGTCCATGGATCAAGACAGTAATTGTCTTTGTTCTCCCCTCCAGCTGAGTAGAAGTCCTAAGACATAGCAGGATTGGTGGAAGAATTTGTGCTCCCACACCAAAACCAGAGCTGTCTGGCCACTGTAATCACTGCTGGGATATAGGGTTCTTGTCATTTCTTCAACATGACTGGCAGTAGTTATCTTAAGAGCTCTGTGATATCTTGGTGAACTTCTAAGTCATTTAATGCTCTTTGTTCCTTGCTGAACCTGCCACCTCTGTTTCTCTCATGTCTTCTACATACACAATATTAAGATCAGAGAACACAGATTCATAGGGCCATTTTTATTTCCTGCTGATGAAGGACAATCCCTTGGCAAATACAGAACAGTTACATCAGAAAGATGACAGTTATTGTTGAAAGGCAATATAGTAAAAAAGCCAACAATGACAAACAGTTCCCAGAATGTTCAAATTCAGACTTTCAGAAAAATCTGAAATAATTACATCTTATGTATGCCCTTAAGCCATTTGCCTGAGTACAGCTGCACACAGTGAGTGTGCAGGGACACTTTTCAAAGCTTGTGACTGTGAAGAGCAGACCACTGGGTACTGGTGGTCACAGGCAGGAGGCAAAAAAAGTCTGCTTAAGAGGGAATGGAAGAACATAAAGACAGCAGCTACAGGCACCTTGCTGTTGTACTTTCTAAAGCAATGATGCTGACACAGCTCCTTCCCAAGCAGTCCAGAAAAGTGCCTTAACACAATGAAAGAATCAATCCAACCACATAAAGATGGCTTACAGAGTACCTGAATGGTAACTTTATTCTGGCCCAAGGTAAATGGTAAGGGACAAGTTTTTTCCTATAGTACAAAACAAGCCAAGTCAAAGTCAAGCTCAGAAAGTCAAAAAGAATGTGTCCATTTCTATCTCCATACTTGAATGAATTGTTGAAGCAGTCTCTCTTCTGCATGAACTTCAGACTGGAAGTTCAACACACTGTACCTCATGTGCAAACTTCATTCAACATTGACAGCTCGACCATTTCCTAGACTGCTTTCAAGGATTTCCTTTTTATTTATAAATACAAGTTTACTTTTTACTTTTGCAGCATAGTAGTTTATGCTTAGAAGAAATAGTACATGTCTATCCCACCAAATCCATGTGCACATTTGGAAACACTTGGGGTTGCTTAAGGTGTTCTTAGTTTTGTATCTGTTTTCAAGAAGAGCAGGTTAATTACAAAACTTATTTGAAAGGCATCTGTCTGGTCATGTGGTTTCTGCTGCAGTCTCCAGACAGGGAAAGTGAGGAGGGGAAATAAAAAAACCAGTTGTCATAAATAAACACACCCAATTTATTTTGTGGTTTGTATTTCTGCATTCTAGGTTTGAGCATGTAAAAGGGATCTGAATCTTCTGAGAATTTCTTCTCAAAGAGACTGCTGCTGGTCTGTACTTCTGGATGTTGCAAAATATTCAGTGCTGCTTGAAAGGGGAAAGATAGTTTTCCCAGACAAAATAGAATTCAGTTTTGTATGCTTTGTCAAGAAAATTTTCAAGTAATATTAAAATAACAAACACATTAATATTTTAATATGAAAAATACAAGGACTTTCCTTTCAAATGTTGGTCAAAATTACTTTTAACATTTACAATAAGAGCTGGAGAGAAAATGATAAATTTCTAGCTAAACATTTAGCAATATTCTTTAAAGTTTTCTGTATTTCAGACAGATTATACAAATCTTAAACACCACTGAATTCCTACACAGCTTAATAGTTTTCCATATTTCCCATGGACACTTTTGTCATCATTCATCATCAATTACTCAATTACATCATAACTCACCCTCTCTCAACCTCAATATTTTTTCTGTAAAACAGATAACACCCATATTGACATTCCAGGAACAAGCCTATGAAATAGTAAGGGAATGAAAAAAGACCTTCATTAAGTTTTTTCTGGACATACAAAAGAAAAAACCCACCACACACAAAGAAATTATGCAAATCACCTTTGTAAATGTACTTGAACAGTGTGGAGATTTGTTAGTTGAAAACAAGAGAGTATTTCTGGTCCTCTGATAATTTTAATGGTAAAATGACCTAGGTGTGCCCCCATAAAACCCAAATACTGAATTCTTCATCATTATTGCCATCACAAGAGGAGACCTAAAACTTAACATTGACACATACAATATCTGGTAGTCCAGAAATCAATAAGAGCAGTGACCTGCTTTCAACTGAAAAGCAGGAAAAATCTCTCCCAAAGGTCTTAATGTCTATATGTCCTTCCAGCTAACCAGTAATATACAAGAAAAACATAGAAGCCTCAAACATGATGATAAAATGGACAGAAGTGAAAAAACCCACTTGTTTTAAACAAGTATGATTCAGACTTATTTACATTACTAGCTGGGTTTTTTCATACTGCAGAAGTCAGAAGTGGCCCGGAGTAAATGACAGAGGAGAGAGAAACTGAATGAAAAGGTGTTAAGAAGAGGTTAAGACAAAACCACCTAGCCAGAATGGCACACTGCTTACAGAATTACAGTAGTCTTCTGACTACAAGTGTGTGAAAAGCTAGGACGGTATTTCTGATGTACATCAAACACAGTAAAAGCTGAAGTGAAACCTCAAAGCTCTTTCTTTTCTGAAACAGGTTATGAATTTAATTATGCAGAAACAGAATTGGTATGTGCGCATCTTCTTTTGAAGGCCTTGCAGATCCTTCCTAAAAAATTGGTTCCTTTATGGTAGCAAAGCCTCCAACTCCAAAGAGTTTAAGTATGCTAGTACTTGCTGCTCTCCCTTCACTGCAGACTCCAGCTCCTCCCTGAGTCAGAGTGAATGCACTTCTCTAAAAAACACAACTATTCTGACAATATGCTCGTCCTTTCCCAGGATTTACTGCCAATTTCAAATGCCTAATTGCTGTTGTGAACTGTGAGGATGTCCAAACTCTGTGGAATGGAAAATTACCTTTTTCCCTCCTCTAGTCTCTCCCTAATTCAGCTGCAGATTTTCTCCCTTGCTAATGCAAGTATCTTTTGTGGAGAATTTTCCCTTTACAATAAAACCAAAAGTATCTCTTGATTTCAACATGATTGTTGCAGATCAACACCAATTCTGACTTTGTATTTGACATTAGCATTGCTCTTTAAAATAAATTTGGTAGTTTCTCAGCAGTAGCACCACATTTCTTTAATGCTTATTGACAGGCAGGTCAGTAGCCAGTGACTTCTTTTTTTTTTTTAATGACTGTATTCTTTTGTTCTCTTTGCAGTACCCACAAGGACTTGAATGACAGAAAGTTCATTTTTCTCCGAATGAACATCTGATTAGAGTAGCCCATGCTTTACCCCCCTTTGGGAGACATGCTGTCAGCCAGCAAAGCCATGGTGGTGGTGGTAGCTGTCACTGCATATCCAACAGCTGCTCCGTCACACATTCCCTAGCCTGGCAAGAACCATGCCGCAGAGATTCTGCCGCTTTTCCCCAGCCTGGCTCTGTGCTGCCCTGGCCCTCCAGCAGGCAGCCTGGCCAGCAGCTCTGCCTGCAGCTGCTTCCCACCCTCCCAGCGCTGCTTCACCACAGCAGGAGCTCTCCCAAAGGTGCTTTCTATGGCCTTGGCCCTGGAGAGTGAGCGTCACCCCACCAAGGAACCAGCACTCCTTGGCTGTGAGCTTGTGGAGCCCTAACCTGCTTGGTACCCACCCCCCGCACACTGCGGGGTCTTTGCTGCGCCTATGGAAGGAAATTATGGGGGAAAAATTATGCTGAAGTGGACATTTTGAATTATTTACATTCAAGGCAGAATATGGCTTGATGAACAGAAAGTTAATCAAATGGTCTCTGTATGTTGCCCCAATATGAAAAGAATTATGTCAGTGCAGTAGAGCCATGCTCTAGCCGAGTGCTAGCTCAGAACACGGGCTAGGTAAGAAAGAATTCAAAGCAAATTGCATCCAGTAGATGGATTGAGCATCACCTGCACCGTCATTTCAGTTTAATGCTAAAGAGTTCAGAATGCTATTTTAATTACACAACACTAGGTACCTTAAGATTTTCTTTGGAACAATCCTTTACATTTCCATCTTTGTTGAAAATGTGGTTAGAATATGAATACCTTCCTAGAGGGACTGTGCACTAATGGTGGGTGTCCTGGTTAGGATTATATTCTATGTCTCTCACATATGAGTAGCTCTGTGTTCCACAATGTAATCAGAACTGAAATCAATGTGAGACACTCTTAAACATCATACTTTTCTAGAAGGCTGAAGGTACAGCAAACTGCTTTAATTTTTTAAAATTAACATATATTCCTGCTTGGGAAAACCATACAGAGATTAAAAAAAAATTAGAAATTTTCCCTAATTTTTTGGCTAAGTGATAGCCAAGTGAAAAAGAGTTAATCTGACATTCCAAATGCAGTGTTTCTTTAGAACTCAGGGGTTAAAATCTAGCTGTTACTCCTAATCTGCTGCTTTGCATCAGAAAAGCATGAAATTCAAACTTCAACTTCCCTTTCTATAACTTATCCCAGCATGGGAACAGATTCATCACACACTGCAATCAACTTTTTGGTACATAATTGAATACAAATTATGATACTGAGGGAGATTTACATGTTTCTGTCACAGAACACAGAGCTCATGAAAAAAACAGTTGGTTTATCCACTGCAGGGATTCAGTTACATTTCCAAATAGCCATTCAAAATAAAGCACAGAGAGACTGAGAGAATGGGCATTTTAATTGTTTTCTCTGCCTTTCTATTTCTCTATGTTTGTTTATGTAACTGGTCATTTTTAAAAGTATTGTCTTCCATTTATCTCAATCCTTTGACTTACCAGAGATACCAAATTTGCTCTCCCATAATCTTGTTGTAAAAGTTCTGGAAAATCTCAGAAATGTTATGAACCTTACTGAAAGTTTAGAGGACTGAATATTCTTTTCTCAAAAATGTGAATCACTGAAATTAAATAAAAGGTGCTCTAAAAAGTGTGTGTAGGGGAGGAGAATCTCCAAGAAAGAATGAATTTGAAAATACCTGACCAAAAATCCCTGCTTTTCTGAGTTGATTAACACTTAGTCCCAGTTATGTAAAAACATGACAGAAAGCTAAATATTGAAGATACACTTTCTTTTGACACATCCCCATTCAGTCATGTCTGATGCTATGCTCCTTTCTAATTTTGTACAATAACTCAGAAAGAGAATTAATATCTGTATATATGAAACTTTTACTACATTTCACATATATTACCAATGTATAATGGTAACAGATACACAGTAGATGTTTTCATGCTAAATATGACATTTGTAATGTCTTCTTGCTCTCTTTGCCCTTATTAAATTCTGCTTGTTAGGCCATTTCAATTGTTTATACTGCAAGACTTTTGGAATAGATATGCTAACAATGCCTGAAAAAATAGACTCAAATCCCTCATACTGATGCTAACAATCCACAATGATCTGACTAATGCTGAATAAATAGTAAATAATAAAAATAGTAAATCCATCATCCAACATTGCGTTTTATTAGGAAAAGTTGAGAAATATAGGATACACCTTAACTACCTATTTAATTGGAGAGCAAAGAGAGAACTATGAAATCCTAAATCCTAAATCATAGTATCTGTATTCAACTCCCAGTTTCAGTTTGCCCTAAATTAATATTGTTACCATTGTCACTGAAGTTTCAGAACTGTCCGGCACTTCCCAGATCTTAAAATATTTGTTTTATTAATTTTGCCAAGGGTTTCTCTTGAGTATCCATTTCTGTCTCAAGCTCCAGTTACATTACAATACATGAGGACACACATGTCCTCGTATAATTTTCAGTTGTGAGTAAAGGTTGAACATTGGTAGTAAAGCAAAGGATGTGGTTAACCAAATGCTTTGCAGCAAAGAATTTGAATGTGGAAGTTTGTCAGGCTCTTATGGCCTCCTAAGTGGAGCTGGAATCAATGGGATGAATTGCTCAAGTTTTCACCTTGATTCTGCGTATTACAACATGTCACATTAATCAGTCCAAAACACATCTCATGATTCTTCAGACAACACCATGGCTTGACACATCAGCAGTGACCAACCCTTGCTGGACCCCCACCAAGTAGCCATCAGAACTGGAGCCACCCAAAGTCTGTATGACTTAGGGATGCACATATCCCAGGCAGGGAATTAGGGACCCACCAGAATCAGACTGCAGAGAAATACATGTTGAGAGCAGAGTTTTCATATCAGATCTTCCCTGCATTCATCTGTCACTCAACACTGAAATGAATGTCAGTAGGTGAAAGTACAGCAGCTATAAAACCACACTCAGCAACACAAAAAAAGAGATGAGAAAGGGAGATGAGGGTAGAAATAACATTTGTTTGCAGGTACAACAAGAATTTATCTCTCAGCTCAAAAATATGGGACATTATAATTTCACTGCCTTCACCAATAAGTCTCCTGTAGTCACAAACAGGCAAATGCTGAACTGCACAACATAGATAAGATACTAGGAACTAAGAAGTTGATTTTCAAAGCAATGGATGTCTTACAAAGAAGCATGTAGGACTTTTTTTCCTTTACTGAATTTCAGGATATGGAGTTATATGACTGCCAATTCTTCCTCTTGACAACATCCATACCTCAGTAACTAAACCCTCAGAATCAGTGCTGGTCAGTTGAGGTTCCTTAGCAGAGTAGTGTTAAAGTCACATTGAATTTTCCAGACTGGTGAATATAGAGAAGCTAAGTGTTCAGAGTTATTATTGTTGCATCACTCTTATGCACCTAAAAACTAAAGAGGATGGAAAAGATTTTACAAAAAAACATGTTCTGACCATATCTGTTGGGGTAGAAAAGCATCTTCCTCCACTCACATTCTGTTTATCAGACTTTAAGTGACAAGTTTGAATTAGAAACAAATGCAGGACAGCTATTCAAATGTAAATGTTAAGGTAAAGTCCCCGTATCTTAGATTGTATTTTTTATTTCACAGAGAAAAAGACAACCAACCGAAGACATCTCAACAATATAAACTAAGTAGGTATGCAAATATAACATCATAGATAATTATGTAACACTGTGAATCTGGTTGGGTAAGTGTGAGGATTTACTGTAAGTTAAATACTGAGAGCTAGGTGCATGCAAAAGAAGCCATCTGCTGACAGAAAGATTTTTGAGATGGCATCAGGATCACATTTGGCAATGACAGTGTTTCTCTTTCATTTCAGCATTCCTCTCTACATACATTAATAGGTAGCTTTTGTTTCATCACCTTTTTCTTCTGCCCCGAGGACTCGCATCTCATCATTTCCAATGATGACAATCCAAATGTAGAAGTATGGATTGTACTTAGGCTTAATTGCCTGCATTATGAGTAGTGTTACGATCTCAAGTAATCTGAATGGACTATAAATTCAAGAGCTTGATCTTCAGATCTTTAGTCTATCACTAACATTCCTCCACAGTGCCAGGCAAACTGCTTAAGCTCTTTGTGATGGTTTTTCCCTATCTCTAAGGTTCTTTGTGGTTTAGAGATGAAAGAAGCAACTACTGCAGTTGTATCTCAAGGCAGAATGGTGATCCTACATTACAGGGTGGTGTGCCCTATGAGAAACAAACATTTCCAAAACTAAAGAAACAGACAATGATTCTTAAGAGGCTCAACCAGCAGTTAAGAGGATTTGTATCTCTAAGCAGGGATTTACTAAACAAAATGAGTAAGTACAAACAAGACCAGCACTCGAACAGGACTGACTATGTAGTGCATTTCAGTTATTAAAGGCTTACTCTTTCTTTTTCTGTACTTGTAATACAAGGTGACACCAAGGGTGGAGCTGTAACCTCTGTCTGCAGTAAAGAATGGATTGGAAAGTAACTTAGAATTTCAGAGCTTGCCTCCATAGAGATGTTCTCTGTTGTGGCACAAAAAACCCAAACAAATTAAAACCATACCAAGGAGTGATTAGGAAACATCCAGGCTAGTACTGATGCAAAGACAGCAAGAGAGTTCTTGTGCCAGCTCATATACCTAGAGGACTGCACCACACAGTTACTGTGGCCTAGAAGCCACATTGAACACTGAACCATTTATTTTTTAACATTTATCTTCCAGGATTAGCCCTTCTCTGTGTGGCACATAAAAAAATGGGAAAGGGTAAAGCAAAAAATAGCTTTTCAAAGAACTTCACGAACAGAAATAAAACTTATGACGATGCAGAGCTGCAAGGAAGGAAAATGAAAATTCTAACCTCTAGTAATGACTCAAATAAATTTCTAAACAAAACTAGCAATATAAGCAAGAGTCACCCTATAGTTGTTGTGAATGTATTCAGACAGAAAAGCATTCTGCCCACAGCCTGAAAAGTAACTCTTCTTGTATGCAAGGTAAATCAAATGATGAAAGTTTACAGTCTGCTTTGTTTTGGTGGTCCTTTCCTTCCTTTTACATTACTGAAGTAATAATACCTAAAAATCTTAATGAAAGTCTAATGATCTACACTGCTGTAGAGTTTTTAGCTTTGGGATACATCTGAATCTGTTGATATAAAAGAGGAAATTTTTAGCAAACAAAAGCCAGTGAATGAGTGTGCTCTTGTGTGCAGACTTCAGAAAAGAAATTGAACTGTTTTCCACTTTGCCAGTCAGATCCAGTAGTGACTGGCAAAAAGAATTATTATTTGATGTAATTCTTCTACTTTAGCAGATGGCCAGCTTCCTATATACAACTTCAGGGGCATCCTGATAGAGACAGCAAGTTTTGGTAGTCACCCTGATTAGATGGTCCCAACTGTCCTGAAACTTGGAAAGGTCAGGCCCATGAAGGGGAAGATTTCATTCTTGGTGAAGTGGTAAAAACAGTCCACAGGACTCAAGATAAGCACTACCACCAAGAGCCTGCCACCAAGCAACAAGCCAGTTGTTCTTTGACAGCAAGAGAGAGGCCAAGGCAATGCTGTGCCAGGGCCTGCACTGTGAAAATACTGCAGAAGTCTCACATCACTTAAGTGAGCCTTGACAGGCTGCAGGTTCACAGGTCTGCAACACACTGGCATCCACTAATATCCAGAACAGGCAGAGTTAGAGACTCATGAGACAGGGCAGAAATAGTTCAAGATGCTTAATGCCTCTTCCTACAGTAACAGATTCTGCTGTAAAGATGTCCTATCCTGAAGAGACATATGGATGGGTTTAATTCTGTGGGGGAATAAATACAAAATGCTGCAACTTACATAACAGAAAGACACTAAAACTCCTTCATGTTTTTCCCTCTTCTAGAAGATGTCTCAAGTCAGTGAAAATCTCGGATGGCAATTGCAAATAAGGCCCTCAACAACTTTGCAGTGACTTCAGTAAGAGTACTTTCCCTCCAGAAAAGAAGGAAACACTTCTTTGATTCTAAATATTCTCATTTAAAGTTCCCCCACATCTCACACCTATGAATGAATTTCACATGGGTAAGCTTAGCAAAGAATCACAACCCTTTACTGGTAGGTGTATTTCATGAAACAAGATCAAAAACATCAACAGTGAACAAACGTGTCTAAGAGGTGCCACTTGAAAATAAGCCTTTGAACTCATTTGACCAAGGCTATTGCTTAAAAAAAAAAAATCACACCTGTGTGCAGACAGATAGGCTCTCTTTATCTGGCAAAAACAAGGTGAGGAGACTCATGGGACAGATAATTAATCTCTATTGCTATCTATAGTTTCTTTGTTAACACTGTCTTGGTTGAAGTGTGAAAATATGTTCACACTTTGGAAAATGGGCGATTAGCTAATCAAATAACAATATGAATCTTAGAAACACAGAAATTACTGTAACCCAACAGCACTACTTCTGACTATATAGGGGTTTAAAAATTTTATAAGAAAAACGTTCTCTCAATCATCCTTCAAGACTACAAGGGAAGTTATAAAGTTATCATACCTTCCCCACATATGTATATATAACAATCAGTGCACAAATTGTGATCACCATCATCAGTCTATTTCAAATACTTCACCCAGTATTTTATCCTCATGGAATTAATTGCAGGGAGTATTTTCTTTGTATAGACAAATTCCAAGAAACTGCGAAGAGAGATTACATAAGCAGCAGTGAATAACCAGGGGCACTCAGCAGTAGCCACTGCTCTGTTAGGGCCCTGTTAAGTAGCAGTTGTGTGTATTAAGTAGCACTGGTCTCACACCAGTGCCCCAGGAGATGTCCCAATTAAGCAAGTTTACCATAAGTGTCTCAGTTAAATGAAGCACATGATACAAACTTGTATCAAAGTGCTACATGGCAAATGCCCCACACATTTCAGCACAACTTCACAGGGCTGCCCAAGTTGTGCAAGATTCATATTAAAAAAGATCTGACTAAACACAAATTGCATACTCCAGATGTCATTTCAAAACTCTCTCCTGGGGTAAGATACAAGTTAGACCTCGTGTTTAAGGAAGACTCACTTTGCACTTTTTTTCTTTTTTTTTTAAATTAAACTATCCCCTTGAATGCTCCTACAGCATGGAGCTCATTTTCACAGGCACTTCCACATTAATGAAGGAAGCAATTCTTTTCTCTATATAAGTAGATGATGTTATTAACATCAAGACTGCATATAAAAGCATGAAGAACATGTATTTACAAAGTTTTGCTTTTTTATCTGCGCTACTAAAATTCTTGATGTGGCACTTAACACTTCATGTATCTCACACAGCAACTTTCTCTCTTCTGCTGGCAAAAACTGTTCTGCTTCTGTTCACTCAAGCTGCTGTAAGAACATAATTATCCTGTGTCATTGAATCAGCCATTGTGCCCCTTCCTGGGATCCCTGCACTGGCTCCCAAGTCAGACACAAGATATTATTCCTAATTTAAAGCCCCTTGTGGACAGTTGCTACCTTACTGTCTTACTCCATTCCTCCTCTGCATGTCAGCCTCATTTGCTTACCTGTCAAGATAACACTTTCTCTGATACTTTCTCATTTCTGATCATTTCTGCTAACTCCAAAAGCATGAGACTGTTATCAGACTCTCAGCTGCATATGCCCTCCCTCAAAAACTCTTTCTGACCCTCAAATCTACAAAACAAAGTTGTTCTATCAACTTTTTTTTCCTTTCTTCTTATTTTCTCAAGGTGTGTCTCAGTCCCTTTTGCACTTCTTCTTGTCTGTCAGACTTGGAAATAAAACTCCAGAAAGTCCTGTTTCTGCTTTCCAGACCTGCTACTGAAGAAGCAGCAGCAGCAGAGGACAACTTCTCCAAGCTACAAAGCAATTGGACATTTATTTTTGCAGGTAGTGTTTCCATGAAAGAAGCAGCAAAGTTCTGGCCTGAAACTTATCAAATTAACACAACACAGGGAGCTGACATGTAAGTTCAAAGATCTTCATCAGTAAAAGAAACCTTCAGTTCTAATTTTGCAGGGCATATACAAGATAACAGTAGCCAAGAGTTTAAGAGCAGGAAGATTACTAACTTAAATAATGCCTTTTTTTAAAAGACTCAACTTACTTGGAAAGCATACATTCCACTTCTTTGGCTCTCATGCTGAAAGCTCCTCTTTGTATCATGTGTTTTCTTGTATTTTCTCTTTGTAGATTATATAAAAACTCTTTGCAGATTGGCTGGTATCTTTTTTTTTTAACACTCTCTTATATTCCTTGCAGAAGTGGCATAGCCAAAATCCCTTAATAAAACAAATACAAATAAATTGACACGTTGCATTTGCATTGCTTTGTTCAATCAAAATTCTCAAAACAGTTTATAAACATTAACTGAAGTGGTATAGTTTAAAGTTACAGAAAACAACTGTAATATTCATGTTTTACTCTGAGGAATGAGATCAAACTTGTGGTTAAAAAAAGAAAAGCATAGAGGCACTTAATGGTATAAAGCAGAAATGCTCTAGATCAGTAAGGCCAAAAGCATTCAAGTGGAAGATTTTGCCTACATCACGCTCTACTAATTTCTGTGAATGTATCAACACGAAGAACTTGGCTCTTAGTGTGGCCTCAAGTTGAAACAACATATTTCCTAATAAAGAGACAAAATTTTCAAATAGGGAGAATATTGTCAATCTGGGGAAAACCTTGAAACTTTGATGGAAAATCATTTTCCATCAAAATAATAAATAACATGGCATTATCTAAATTCCTCCTACTGAATTTTCTAGACTGCTTATTATCTTCCAGAGGCATACAGTCTGGAAGTTTGGGGAAGGTTCCTGGGTTTCTCACTTCCCTGAGAATGTAATGTTTAAAATTCACCTTTCCACTGTACAGAAAGTAACAATGCCAGGTAAGAGAGGAAATGCTATATTTGGAAGAATTTTTGCAGCCTCCTGTAAGAGGCTACTGCATAAAATGATTGATTTTTCACATCACTTGTCAGTCTAAAATGTTAAAGATAGGAAAAGAGGGTAGGCTTTCTGAAAATTCTGGCTTGTATTTATTAAAACAAGATCCAAGTTTCAGATATGTCTCCTTACTCCTCATTTCTCTTAATTTCTCGGGAATCATGTTCTTGGGTTCTTAAGCGTATGGCAATTTCTGGCAATTTATCACTTTTTAAATTTTTTTTGCTCCATGTTTTGTGTCCTGAAGCGGTTATTCTTGCCTCATGCAACTACAGGTTGGTCAATTATTGACCAAATATTTCAAATATATTGCAGACTCCTAACTAAGAGTTGGAGGTGGGACACTAGATTTCCTGGTTCCTCTGTCAACTGCACAGGAACGTGGTCCCAGCGACACTGAGGCATGAGAAGGGACCTCATGTCCAATGACTGGGAAGCCCCTTTTTATGGTCAGAAACCAAGTCATCGATGAAAACAGCCACCAATGAAATTCTCATTTGCCACTTTGAGTCCTTGCTGTGGAAGCCTCAGGCAGCCCAAGGGCTGGAGGATGTGACACCGGTCCCTGTCAGAGGCTGCACACAGGCGGACACACACACACAAGCTTCCCTGGGGTTCCCTGGGAAGTTGGTGCTCAGCACCCAGGCCCAGTTCCCAGTTTTGGGCTCCTCAGTACAAGAGAGCCATGGAGCTCCTGTGGTGGATCCAGCGGAGGG
Organism: Melozone crissalis; assembly: GCF_028551555.1. Taxonomy (NCBI): domain Eukaryota; kingdom Metazoa; phylum Chordata; class Aves; order Passeriformes; family Passerellidae; genus Melozone; species Melozone crissalis. The sequence goes on from NW_026535794.1 coordinate 40,632,049, forward strand.
CAATGAGCATGAGTGGGGCACTGGAGCATCTCTCTTATCAGGAAAGGCTGAAGGAGCTGGGCCTGTTCAGTCTCGAGAAGAAACATCTAACAGGGGACCGTATCAATGAGTATAAATATCTAAAGTAGGGGTGCCAAGAGGATGGAGCCGGGCTCTGCTCACTGGTGCCAAAGAATAGGACTAGAGACAACAAGCAGAATCTGGTGCCCAGGGAACTCCACCTGAAACATGAGGAAGATTTTTTTTTACTGTGCGGGTGACCACGCACCGGAACGGCTGCCCAGAGACGGTGTGGAGTGTCCCTCACCACAGATACTCCAGAACGATGGGGACGCAATCCTCCAGGACGACCCTGTTTGCGCAGGTAGGTTGGACAAGATGACCCACTGCGGCCCCGTTTCAACCTGACCATTCTGTGATTTTCTGATCCCTCGGTGACTCACGGAGTATGAGCCCACCCACGGTCAGGAAATCACAGCGGTGGCGGCTCAGTCGCGGCAGCGGCCCAGTTACGGAGCCGCAGGGCCGCCCCCGTGCCCACACGCCCACACGCCGGCACCTCCGCCCTCAGCGCTCCCGCCCCCGGTCCCCGCCCGGCGCGGGGAGGAGCGGCAGGAGCGGCCGGGCCGGGCCGTGCCGCGCCTGCGCCGCAGGGCCGGGGAAGCGCGGGCACGCTGTGCGCAGCTGCCGCCGCTGCGTGGGGCCGCAGATGGAGCCTGCCCCCGGCGCCGCAGGTAGGGGCGGCCGACGGGCGGGCGGGAAAGAGGGAGGGAAGAAGGGAGGACGGCGGGGCGGCGGAGCGCCCCCCAGACATACCCACTTCACCCCCGCCCTCCTCTCCCCGACCGCCGCTCGCCTCGCCAGGCTTCCTGTGGGAAACCCCCGTCGCTTTCCGCTGGCCCTTCACACCCAGCGGAGAGGGCGGTGGCGTGGGCTGCGGCGCACCGCGGGTGGGTGCTGCGAAGGGCCACCCAGGGGGGCTCCGGCCCGGCCTCCGCGGTGTTCCCGGCGGGCTGGGACGTTCCTGGTGCCCTCAGCGGGCTCCCGGCGCCGCCTCCCTGCTTCCTTCCTTGCCGCTCTGCCGCCGCCGCCGTGACCTCCAGCGGCGGGACGCGGGGCGAAGGCAGCTCCGGGGCGTCCCGCGGGTGCCTGCTGTAGCCTCTCTGGCTGTGTAACCAACGTAAAGGCAAAGCACCAAGATTATGCTGTCCTCGGCTTCGTGCTGCCGACGTCTTGTCCGGATGGCTATAGACACGTGTCCTCAGGAGTGAATGTAAGCCCGTGGCCTTTATACCCATGCAGTGTTCACTCGCTGTGCCCGCAGTTCCCGAGTCAGGCGCCTTCGGCTTGGTGTGTTAAAAGGCCATTCCCTTCAGCTAATGCAAGGTGTTGAGTCTCCCGTAGGTGCTGGTGACCTGCAGTGGTCCTGGCTGTGTGCCTCGGTCCCTGCCGCCTGTGGCTGCTTCTCCAAAAGCCGAAGGATGCTGGCCGAGGCCAGGCTCTCAGTTTCTCATGGAAACCTAAACCTCAGTTTCTGATGGAAACCTGGAAAAGGCCTGGAGACCAGACCCAAGGCCTGGGTCTCCAGGCCTTGCAAACAAGGCGTTCATAGAGTAGTCAAGTTCTGGGTTTATTGATGGTATCCTCTACGCATTGATCTCTTACTCATTCAAGAAAACATTATAAATCTTAGCATGTTATTTCAAGTGGTGGATGTTCATCTACAGTGTAATTTCACTTCCCAGTTGTCCTGTGGAAAAAGCCTAGTTATTACATTAGTTAATTCACAGATTCACAGAATAGGCTGAGCTGTAAGGAACCCGCAAGGATCATTGAGTTTGACTCTCTAGTAAATGGTCCATAATGGGATCAGACCCACAACCTTGGTGTTGTTAGCAGCATGCTGTAACCAACTGAGCCAATCCCAGCAATTCAACCTGTTGTGATTTCAGTGCAGAACAAAAGGCATGGCGCCAAACACTGAAGTCACTGGCATTCTGCTTCCATATTTATGTATGTAATGACATTATCTGTTCCTCCGAAACTATACTGTGGTTCTATGTTAGCTGCTAAGGGTGTACCTGCTGTGTGGCACCAATACTGAGATTCATCTGAGCAGTGACATTGCTTACTAACACCTCTCTAAATCTGCTACCTTGTTATCCACTATCTTTTGCTGCCCTCCCCCGCTCCCCATCAGTTTCTGGCTTATACAGTTCTGTTGAAAACCTCAGAATGAACTAAACGTGGAGATGTCTAAGTGAGGTAGTAGAGGAACTGGAACAATTGCTGCAAGAGGTGTGAGCTGCCCTGTTCATGTTAGCAAGGTGTTAACCCAAATACCCTGGTGTGGCAGGTTTTAATGTCATCGTTGTTAACTCCTTCTTGGCTCAAATATGAGAAAAAGAGGGAGGATCACAGTTCTGTAAATTGTTACCATGACTGATAATTCATTTTATGGTCACAAAAGACACAAGTATTCTCATGGCTTTGAAAGGCAGTAGGGAGTGAATATCAAGGAGTTCTCTTGAAACTCAGGTTGTAGAACCTGTGAATTATGTTGTGATTTGTATGGGAGGAGTTTTTTGATAGCCATAGTTTGGGAAGAAACTGTGGTTGTGTCATTAGGTAATTATTTCCAATAAATAAATTGGCTGTAAACATGTTCACAAGATTTTATGTTCATAAAATCACAGATTATCCTGAGTTGGAATAGACCCACAAGGATCCTCAAGTCCAATTTCTGGCCCTGACTTCCCCAAGACTTCCCAAAGAATCAGACCATGTGCTTGAGTGTGTTGTCCAAACGCTTCTTGAACTCTCTCATGCTTGGTGTTCTCTCATGAGAACTTCCTTGGAGAGCCTGTTCAAGTGCCCAGCCACCATCTGGGTGAAAAATCTTTTCCTAATATCCAGCTTAAAAAACCTCCTGTAACTCAGCTTAAAGCTTCTGCTTTTCCCCTTGTGAGAAAGCTGTACTCTGCAGTGAGGTCTCCCTTCAGTCTCCAGGCTGAACAAACAAGTGACCTCAGCTGCTCCTTGAGTGCCTCTAGGCCATTCCTCTCCTCTAGGCCCCTCACCAGCTTTATAGCTCTCCTAAAGTTTTATATTCTTTTTGTATTGTGGAGCCCAAAACACACAGGACTCGAGGTGAGGCTGCCTCAGTGCAGAGCAGAGCAGGACAATCCCCTCCCTTGCCTGGCTGGTGATGCTGTCCCTGATGTCCCCAGGACAGGGCTGGCCCTCCACTGCCAGGGCACTGCTGACTCTCATTCCACCTCCAGGTCCCTTTCTGCAGTGCTGCTCTCCAGATGCTTTTCCCCCAGTCTGTCTGTACATCTGGAATTGCTCCGTCCCAGGTGCTAAGCTGTGTTAAACTTCACATGGTTGGTGATTGTTCAGCCCTTAATTTGTATAGGTCTTCCTAGAGGGCCTCTCTGCCTTTGAGGGAGTCAACAGCTTCTCCCAGTTTAGGAAAATGTTACACCATTTTGTTTTGTCCTTCTCCAAAATCGATGTGCTGTAGTCCAGCACTGAATTTGATTTTTGTATGCAACACTTCCAAAGCTATGTAGGGTGCAGTTTTTAGTGGTAGAGGCCATGGGTTATGAGAAAGTTCATTTTATTTTTACTGTGCACTTGGTTATAGCTGTCATTTTCAGGTGGTGATGTTTGGATCCCTACTTGAACATTCACAGATGCATAAAGTGGTGTCATGGACGATAGCTGACGATAGCTGAGATTTTGGTACCTATTCTTGACATAGGGCTTAAAAACAGAGGGTCTGAAGACTGTTTTGATATTTTTCCTAAGCTACTTAACATGTCTATTTCTTCATGTCAGGTGGAAGTGTAGGTTGCTAAATAAAATGGTTTTATCAGTGGACAGAAACAATTTGGCTTGCAGAAAGGATGTGACTTATTTCAAATTGGCAAGGGCAGTAAGACTAGAGCCAGAAGAATACACTGAAAAGAATTATAGCTAAGAATTAAATTATAGCTTCAAAAGACAGAAAGGATAAAATAATGAGGGATAAAGCACTGTTGAATTTAAAGGGAAAAATGTAGAAGTAAAAGGAAAAGTTGTTTTTCAGCTCTTCTTTTTCAACTTTAATTAAACTTCTTTTAGATAAGTTTTGTGACTAATAACATAAGTTACCAGAATAACATCTGCAATCCTTGTGTTAATGTAACTGACACGTTTTTAGCCTTGTCACCTCATGCTCTGAAACTTGAGAACACTGGTATGTTTTAATCATATCCCTGATGTTAGTTTCCAAGATGTTCATTCATTTATGTTGTATGTACTGATTGTTCATTTACTACAGAGGTACAAAAGTCAAAGGTAGGCATTGTTTTTCAATTGTCTCTTAATCCTTACTTCCAGTTAAATAATTTTTTTTTAAATTGCAGGAAGAATGTTATTCGGTCCTATTATTCATAAGCCTTGCTCTTCATTTGTGTGTGATGTTCTTTATTTGGAATGAAAGGTGTAAATTTTATCTTGAAAGGAGTGGCTGAAGAGCTAAATATTCAAACTCTCAAGGAGTTTGGGCAGATTTGTTTCTATAATGAAACTTTTATTTGTGATTTGCATTGTTTTTCATTCCATCTTGTCACATGCTTCTGAAAATTATGTAGTGCTGGAGCAGCTGATTAATAGTATTGAGCATGGTGGCAAATCTTAGGTGGTTAATGTCTCCTCTTGTGATAACTGGGGGATTTGTTGTTTGTTAGATTTTCCTGCATCCCTTCCTTGTCCATATTGAGTGCTTTGTTCTTTCTATATTGGATTTACCTCTTACTCATCTCTTGTTTCTGCTGCAAGTTCTTGCACAGTTCCTTATGTCACTGCTTAGCTCTATTTTATGTGATCTGTTTGGTTTATACAATTCAGATAGTTTGTGGGTTTTTAGGACCTTTCTCTGTTTCTTACTCCAAGTGGAAGTGAGCAATAAGTTCTTGGACACCATTCACTGTTAGTTAGAAAGGGCATAGAAAAAATAGGGATTTTACACTTGGGACTGATTTCACACAAGAGCTGCTCAAATGTGTGGGCTTGACTTTTTAAAAAGTGTGCCACCCTATCCTATATGTAGGATTTGAATTGTGTCTGTGCTGTTAGTATATTTTAGCATCTCAGAAAACCCCCTGGAATGTGTATTTGGTTGCTGAAATCCTGCTGCATGGTGTTTTGTTTAAGTGACAGAAAGTTGTGTTGAGGATTTTGTGTCAGTTACCAAGTGAAGCTTTACAATAGTGGAATTAGGGCTGGCTCTGCTACTTTAATCCTTGGTCAGCCCACAGCCCTAGCTGTGTTTTCTGCATTTTGCTGGAATTCTTACCTATTTCCAGATGGGATTTGAGGTGGGCTGAGGTGTTCCCTTTATAGGTAGCTCACAACTTAAGTTTTCCTAACTGGCAAGTCTGTCATACTTGAACAATGGTACAGGCTATGTGTTAATGAAGCTGCATTATTTCCAGTAGTAAATATTAAGTCCTAATCTGTAATTAATTTTCAGGCCCTGTAACTGGATTTGCTGTGTGATCAGCAGTATAAAAATATCTCCTTGTGTTGGCTTGGCTTTAGTTATTACTCACTAGATGTATGAGCATTTGCAATCTGCATGTAATTAACAAGAAAGTGTGCTTTTTCAGGTCTGCTTTTCCTTTTCTTTCTAGGCATTACAGACTTGCTGTAATACAGCCATTGTTCACTTTTAGCAAACAGCATTCTCGTAATCCAGTACTGCCATATTGCAGGAACATGAGCCCAAAAGCAAAATGTAAGATAACAAATTCAGCCAGTGAAAAAGGTGAAAATTGACTTTGAGGTGATGATAGAATGGTGAGAAGTTAAAGCTTTGGAAATTTTCCCTGGTGTTGTCATCCCTGTACTCCATCTTAATTTAAAATGTTGTCAGTATTAAAAAGATCTCAAAATCTGAAACTTTTAAAATACAATTAAATTTATTCATATACATTTAAAGAAGAATAAAAAAGGATACTGCGTAGAAAAGCTGCATTGATAAGTTTCTTTTGCCTTTAAATTAGGGTTTCAGAGTATCACAGATCTAGTTTCACTTGGATTATAACACTTCTGTCATTTCATATTGTCCTTCTGTATTTTAAAACCTCTGTAGAAGCTCGCTGCTTAAGGCTCTAGTTTGTATGCAAACACTGATGTGCAAATGAAATTACCAAACTCTGTAGCATTTCACATATGTATAAAGGTGTTTCTTTGGTCCTGGTCCATCATCCATCAGTTCACACTGGATGTCTTTGATAAAATTCTTAATCTTTAACAGGATTCTGTAGGGTTTTTTTAGGGCTCAGGTTTACAAAGCAGGATGCTGAAATGATTCTGTAGCTTTGACCCCTTGAATTCCTTGTCGGTAAAGGCACAGAAGCCCTCCCAAAGGCTACAGGATTGGATACTTAAAGGATTAATTGATACATCAAATACAATTGTAGGAAAAGACCCTAAGATTTTAGAAAGATAAGTTGTTTTTCTCTCCCATGACTTTAATGGGTCTATCTCTAAATGAATTTGTTCCCATGTGTGACTTGGTGTTTTCAAACAGAGGTTTTGAGTAGTTGATGCAGTCAGATTCAATTATAGAGACTTGTTGGAGAAGTTTTTATGATGCACATAGGCATAAATGATTCACATGAATTAACCTAAGAATGGTAATTTTTATTTAATACAAGGGGAATAAGCTAGGCAGAATAATGGAGATAAAAATTTTGAGTTGAATGTGTTCTTTTCCTAGAGGAGTACTAAGCTCTAATCATATTTGCTTACTCAAAACACTGCTATAGGTGCACTAAACTAGATCTGATTATTTTTTGTAAAAAAAAATATAATGTCTAGAACCAATAGTCTGATGAAAGGAGTGTTTTACTTTTCCAGTGTATTTTTATAATTATCTCATAGGCAAGTGTTCTAAAGCAAAACTTTGTAAAGAAATGGAGTATTTACCTCACAGAAACAATTTTTACCGAGTGACATGAAGAATAAGTGAATCCTCTAAAGTAATGCAATTTTGCAACTTTGTTATAAACTTGTTATTCATTCTCCAAACCATCTCAAGTATTGAGCAAACTATAGATCTGCATGTGGAAGAAATGACAGAATGGCTGTTAAATTCAAGTTTTAGTAGACTTGTCACAGATTAAAACAAGACCTTCCCTTCCAGGAAAACAGCTTCTTTGTAGTGGAGATTTTCTTTAAATGTGATGTAGGTTAAAGAATGGTAATTCTGCATCTCCTTGGTTTTCTTCCCTTTTCACTTTAGTAACTGCTATTTCTAGTACTGAAGTTCTTATTGATACTTTTTTTGAGTTTTATTTTTTAGCTTAAAAAAGAAGAGCATCTTAGAAATCTGTCTACTCACTACTGTTCACCTTTGATGGCAACTGGTAGGAAAAACTATTAGGATGTAATAAAAAAGAAAATCCCATTTATGGTTCCACATTTCTCAATCTCCCAAAATAATGAAAGTGATTGCTTTTCAAATTTATATTGTGTTGTATTTTAACTTGGATTTGTGAACCTTGACTGAACTTTCTAAAGCATTTTTTCTAGTAAGGAACATACCTGATGCTTAAAAGTTAATCGAACTGGAATTCCAAGAAAAGCATGAGGTAGTAAAATTGCTAATTAAAATGATGTAAAGTTACTAAAACTTTCTCTGTTCTTCATACATACTGTGATTCTTAATGAAAAAGCAATAGTATTTAAAGTATTAGTTTTGAACACTTTTTGAACATGGCTAAATAAAAAAATCAAGAAAATCCAAATTATAGGTCGTATAACTAGAAATGCACATTTCAAAGACTGTTACTGGAATTGCTTGACTCAGTTCCCTTTGGATGGAGAAAGTGTGAGGTTCTTTAAGTAGCTGGGTAGAGCAGATTTCACCTTTTCTGAGTAATCTGTGTCCCTGCTACCTGAAGTCGTGAAAGAGGTGAGAGCAGAGCTGTTAACTACCAGCAGGATGAGTAAAGGGTGAGCAAATCAGTTACTAGCTGTGTTGAATGGAGTGGGGAGATTACATGACTTCTCGCAGGACACTCTTCTAAGAAAGCTTTTGTCTTGGTATCCTCTTCTTGTAATAGTGTTCTAATTAATATGAGAAGCTGCTAGAGGCCCTTTTGTTGTTAGGACTGTAATGCAGCTTTGTATTTCATTCTCCTCTCCCCTTTAAAGGTCTGCTGCCTGCAGCACAGCTCTACACCGTGCTTGAGGTGTTCTCAAGGCCATCCTGGGTCCTTTGGTCAGAGACTAGAAAGTCAGCAAAGTATTTGTCATCTGTTTTGCCAGCTTCCATACAGAGTGAATTTGGTGTGTTCTAGTGGTTGGGATGTTCTTGTTCTTCTTTATGTATATTAGTTTCTTGGGGTTTGGTCATTTTTAGAAAAATACCGAAACTATTAAAATGACCAGCTGTGGTCCTTGGCCTTCCATGGCAATAAAGAGCTTTTGCAGCTGAGGGTTTTGATCAACTACAGAAGGCTATTACTGCAACTGTAATCTTGACCCCTACATATTGTATTCAATGAGAACCATGAACACTTAGATTTGCCAAACCCCACAGATTTCATAAATGTTTCTTAGTGATTTAGTGAATAGGGATATCTCCTAGTTAAGTAATATCTCTCTTTAATTCTTTACACTGGGCTGAGGTTTTATGGAAAACAATTTCTCTTTCACAAAGGTATTCCCTTTTCTGTAGCTTTCTCTCCTTGTCTTTTCTTTTTAGGCAAAGTTGTAACTTCTTTAACTGTTCTTTATTTTCTCTTCTGTTCTTTGTCCCCAAGAGGAGCATTCTGGAATCTGCTGATCAGTCTTTAGGAAACATTCAATAGTTCTATCACACAGATTCCTTGTTTGTAGATTTACATTTTCTAGGAGCTAGTAACTTAGCTGGAAGCCTGCCTTTGGTTTTAATTCTGGCTAACTTTTGTGTATATTTTTACAAAATACTTATTTTTAGCATTAGTAGTATTTAGTCTTTGTTTTGTAACCTTTACTTGATTAGCTGTGTTCATCCATCTGTCCCTTGTAATGTTTGATAGTGCTTGGAAGTTTCATCAGAAGGTAAGGTAAGGGTAAACTGTCAGAGTATTCAATTGATCTAACAAAAATGCCCAGGTTTGGGCTGGCAGAGGAAGAAGAAAAAGCTGCTGCTAGCATTTGTCTGGGGTGATGTGGTGGTTCACTTTGTGGCCAAAGGCCGTGATCTCCTCAAACAGCCTCCCCAGAAGACCAGGAAAAGTGTGTGGAGGATGTGAGTGATACCAAAAGTATCAACTTTCAAATGCAGAAGGCAAACTGTAGGAAAATACATTTCTTGCTTGTCTGGGAATAATATTTTCATGATGATATAAAGCAGGAGTAAGACTGTTGAAATGCAGATTCTGTAGGGACTAGTTCACAGGTGTCTGGTATTAGAGTAAGAAGTAGCTTTCTTAGTGCAGAATAGTGAACTTTAAAAAGGGGGAAAAAGCTCTTATTCTGGAAACTGTAATATAGTTGAAAAAAGGCAAAAGAAGTTGATGGTTTTACATCATGGTTGTGTCCTATTTTTTTATGAAGTCTTGCTTCTGAGTTTTTTGGTTTTTTTTTTCCTGTGAAAGTTGTTGCCATATATGTTACTGCAGAGATGAATAGCTTGAATTGATGGTGATCTTGCAGGTGCTTGTTCATCAGTATCAGAAGTGCAGGTACTTTGCTTGTGAACACATTTGCTTTATCTGGTATCTGCTATTTTTAATATTTGCACCTTATTTTTCTTAAATATTTTGTGTAAATCCTAGGGATACTGACTTCAGTAAAGTGTTTTAAGATTGTTGAAGGAAAATCACTGTAATTGTAAAGCAATGGATAGTTGAGAATCGAGGAAGAATATTTAAGATGTCCAAGTAGAAACTCACAAGTAAGTACAGTCCTGTTAAACTGAACATCTGCATTTTGGTTATTTGGAGAGGTAGTTGTACCCAGAGCCTGAAACTTAGACAGTATAAGATAATGAAAGTTCTTTGGACTTTTCATATAGTCACTTAGTCTGTAGGTTTAACTTAGGTTTAACACCATCATTTTTACCGTGCGCTGTTAAGTACTATATATTTTCTAATTAAAAATACAAAAGCAAAATCCTGTAAATACAAACATTTTTTAAAATTAAAAAAACCCATTGAAACTGATACTTCATAACAGAGATTCTTCTAAAAGCTGTAGATGAGTTTATAAATAATGTTTACTGTAGTTTCCTTTATACTGTTGTATAATTACTTTTGAATTACTCCTGTAGCTCTCTTCTCATTCTGCCTACTGGATGCTGCCCAGTGTCCTGATGTGCCCTCTCCTTCCTGCATTTTCAGCATTTGTAGACTTGACAACATGGGACTAAAAAGAAGGAATTTGCCTGGAGCACAGTTCTGTCATGGTTCTGGTTGTGCTGGTGTGAACGCCAGTAGAGCCTCTCCTTGCTATCAGTCTTACGCCTCTTTCTTTTGAATAATCAAACAGAAGATTGGGTGTTTCACCTAAGAGAAAACCCAACAATCTTTTTGGACTGTTCTGGGCTATCAGGGAAGTCTTCTCTTTTTACTTTTCTTTTTCTTTGCTTGCTTGCTTGTTTGTTTTTCCCCAGCTGGCCCTGTGTCCCGTTTCCTTTAGTTGCATTCCTACCCACTTCTCCTCTCTGTCAGTAGAGGGATAGCTGGTCCTTGCACTGGAGGCCTGTGCTTTGGCATTGTGAAAATCGTGGATGCTTCTGGCCAGCTTTGCCAGCAGGGGAAACCCAGCTGCTCCTCCCAGGCCCTGAAGACTTCTCTCCTCTCTGCTACATTTCCATCTATGCTGTGGTATAAAAGTTAAACCTGTGCAGAGCCAAGGGTTGGACTTGGTGATTCTTGTGGGTCCCTTCCACCTCAGGATATTCTATGATGCTAATTATGGGAAGCGGATAAGTGGATTTAATTACTCCAAAGTGTGAATCAGCTGAGAAGCACCTTTTTACATGTATTTGAGTTAGTTTTCTGTTTTGACTTGCTCACTCACTGCGAGGTTAGGTGCTTAAAAATGATGATGTGATGCGGGTGAGTGAGGGCAATGTGGCACTGGTAAAACTTCCCTTTTGGTGACAGCAGGCAACCCACTTAATTCACTCTATCTGCATTTGTATTTGTGTACTCCAAGCACCTGGATAGCCAAGTTGGGTTTAGAAAAAGTGTGGGAAGCAGAAATTAAGGCTGTAATCTGAGCCAGTAGTACTCATGATACTTCAGTCTTTCTTCTTGTCCTCATCTCACTGAATTCCCTCTTATGGATGGCTTTGGAATTATACAGTGAACAGGATCAGGGAATTCACCTAGTTGAAAAATAACCTAACAGGAAATTAATTTAAAGGAAATTAACTTCCCCTTTCATTCACCAAAGGGCTGCTGAGCCTGACTGTGTGGGCAGAGGGAAAAGAGATCATAGGGATGGGGAGAGGGCAGGAAGGCTGCAGTGCCAGCTTGCTTTGACTGGAGTGAGTGGGGGCACGTAGTGTGGTGGTGCCAGTTCCTGCCATGTCATTCCACTGAACTGATTTGCCCTGTTTGCAAAATGTGCTTGGAAGTTTTCTGACAGCTTTGTCTTGTCTCTAGCCTATGTACTGTACCAAGTGTTTGGTACACTGATGCTCTGCAGAAAGTTAACATGAAGGATATTTGTAACATTGTATCTGTAAAATAATATATTTGTAGAAATCTGACATTTGTAGTATTTTAATATGAAAATCCGTGCATGGAAGCAAATCTAAGTCTGAGCTATTTGCTTTTAGTGTTTCTGTTGTATGTACAGAATAAAGGGGTTTTTTCCTGATGTGGAAATGCTAAGAAGGATATTTTTGAGGAGAAATGTCTTTAGTGTATATTGCTCGTTGTAATCCTCTGTTGTTGCTAGATTCCACTAGTAATATCACATACAGTACTGTGTAGTCTCACAATGTAATGTCTTAGCATTAGTAAACTTTAAAAGATGATGACTTAAGAACGACAGATGTTGGTTTCGTTGTTTTTTGTAGAGAGGTAACAAAAAATGCTCTGAAAAATAGTGTTTGAAAGCTGATGGTAACTTAAAACCTGCTTCTTTCCTTAGTTTCAATACATTGCACTTTCACTTTTTCTTAATTTCATCTCCTTTTTAATGAGTAATTTTATATTGAAATGATTGTCACCAAAAATAACTCTGACAGTAGAATTTCCATAGTGTGAGCATCCCAAGTGATGCTCTTCTGAAATGTGTTATCAGCTTCAAAAGATGAATAAAAAGTGTGTTTCAAGATGAAAACCATGTATTTGGTATAAGTGCATTGGACTATACAGTGTCTTCTAAAGGGTTTTAAACTCAGAAACTGAGAAATAAAAAACTATTTTTGATGAATTCTCATCCCTTTGTTTTGAAGAAAGTGGATTTGGAAAAGCAGTATTGTTTTTTTTAATGGCCTGCGTTGTTTATTCTAAATCACTAGCTGTACTCAAGAGAATTCTGGAGACAGCTGAGAGCGAACTACAACTTTACTTCTAAGTATAGAAATCAGGCAGCAGCACTTCTCTTTTTGAGTTGGATTTCTGAATGAAAAAGCTCCTAGATCCTCCCCTGAAGAGACTTCATTTTCTTCTGAAGAACCAGAGTCTTCCACATAGCCATACAAATTCTAGCTTGTGCTCTAGTGTGTGCTGTTTTTCTCAGCTTTGTGTTAGTGAATGAAAGAGTGCATACAGATCATGGCCATAAAAAAATATTAGTATAATAAAAAGAAATAAAAGTATTTAATTGCTGTGCTGTCTGTATACAGATTTTTTATTCAATAAGGCAGAAATACAAATGTGCTGCCAGAATTTGCTCCTTTATTTTTGGTTCACAGTGCATATTAAACAGAGTAGAAATATTCAGGATAATGCTCATATTTGTATCTGAGCAAATTTTGGACTTTCCATCCTTTTGGTCTATATAGTCTTTTCATGGTATTTTCTGCTGCTGTTTGTGACGGTTTTAGTATACTCCTGTATGTTACATAAACAATGTTGTGTTATTTCTTTAGATTGACTCTTTCTGATGTATGGATAACAATTTTTTTTTCAAAATTATCTTTTTTTTCACTCTTGCAGAAAATTCTAAGCTGAGACATGTAGAAAAAGATGTTTTGATTCCACAAATAATGAGGGATCGAGCCAAGGAGCTGTGTTCAGATAAGGTGCAAGGTAAGAGTCAAATATTCATTAGGAGATCAGATGTACTCACTTTTGTGCCCTGAATATAATCCTTGTTTTTGAAATCATGTAGTCAGAGAATTAATATGTGTGATCTCCATCTTTATCAGCTCACTGTGAAACCAGTATTGAAGCATATAAATCTGCTGTGTTGGCTTTGGCTGCTTGGTAAAAAATTTTGGACTATTTTCCAAAATTTTTTACTCTCAGGGGCTGTCGAATTTAGTATGATTAATACAAAATTTTTTCACTTCTCAGTTTGGTGATGACAGAGCAGCACAAGAGTTATTGTGTTTCTGTATGAATATTCAATACTTAAATAAATTCGCCTGCCTCATGCAAACCTTCAGTTAAGGCTTCTCTCATTATAACAAATTTGTTTAAATATTCCCAACTTACTGCATCCTTTCCTTGCCCCAGCATTGAAATGATCCATGCACATAAACACACACATGTTACTAGACAGATGTTGAAATAGAGTGATGCAGTGCACTGCCTCTTTCATTTTCTTGTGAAGAGCACTGGACTCTTTAAATTAATAACTCTTCAATAACTCCTTAAAGTGGTGTCACCCCCTCTGCTGAGGGCTGCTTACACACAGGTAAACCAAGAATGCTGCTATGAGAGGGATGTAAGAATGGATGAAAAGCCACTGAATTATTCTGTACAAGTGTCGGCTTTCAGTAGAGAGCATTTGCATTCGATCATCCAGATCTGAGCTCTTTAAACTTCTTTTGTTCATGCACTCCAGCAGTAAAAATTTTCTGACTGCACATTCCCAATATGGGTATATTCATTTATAAATTATGTAAATGTATCACTGTACTGTATGTTATATACATTATAAAACATAAAAATAGAAGTTTAAAAAGGATGAGATAAAGGTGAAATAAACAGTACTTTAAAATATTTTAAATATTTATCAATCTAAAAAGATTACTGCTAATAACAGTACTTTTTATTGAGATCTATATGACTGAAGATGCATCATAGTTTTTAAAATCTTTAACACTGTGATATAGGAATTTGAATACCTGGTTCTCAATCCAGTGTATTTCAATACTTGATCTTGATAGGTGCCCAGAAAAGATACCTTACAGAGGTGTAAAATTACAGAGGTAATTTTACTTACCTATACTCATTTTTCAGTCCTATCCACAAGTTTTGCAAATGGTTTTCTTGAAATTAGGCTAATAAATTATCTTCTCCCCCGATGTCAATCAGTTTTTCTTCCAAACTAATGCATGTCAGTGTTTTCAACCCCCTAAAACTCTCCTTGGGAAGATTTTTAACAGGTTAGAAAGGTTTTTAACAGGTAGAAAGGTTGATATCCTTTTAAAGTGCACAGATATAGGAGGTTTTTGTAGGTGACACATGTTTTGTTCACCTACAAAACCAAACCAAAAATTACATAATTAGGTGAACATATCCAAATACCTGTTTTCAAAATGCAAGTTTCTTTTGCAAAGGATTTACTTTCTTAGTCATTATTAAAATGACACCTTCACCTTAAAGGGACACATTGAGTGCTTAGGTTTTGGAAATTCCTGCTAGGTAGCAAACTGCTCACAGCCACTTGTCATCACTGAAAAGGTCAGTGGATTTGGAGCACTTGTCAAACCTGACACATTTTTTTTTACAAAAGACAACTCTTTGAAGCACTTTGCCACAAATTATCCAGAGAGCAAACCTGTCTGTGCTGCCAGGGATTTTTGTGGCCCGTCCCCATCTCATTACAAAATCTGGTAAAGATGCCACTGTTTGAAGGCTCATTTTTGTCAGGTTATAACATTGATGCCGTCCTGCAGCACACTGTGCACTCCTGGCTCCAACTGCTTTGCTGCAATAGCTCACCTCTGAGTGAGGCAGTGAAGGAGTTTCATGTGCAGTGCTATCTCTGTAGCCTTAGTCCGGAATTCCCTTCTTATTCCAGTCAAAGCAGCCACTCCATCAGTAGCTACATTTGCACAGCTTTTCCATAATACATTGTTTTTTATTCAAGATGCTACTTCCTGTTGAGAATAGATCTTCTGTAGTGCATCTTTCCTTTAGTGGCTCACAAAAAAAAGTATATTTTTGTGCATTTTGTTGTTGAAATGCAAATACCACAAAGTGTGAGAAGTTAAAAACTTCTCTACGTTCAAACTCAACTGTATAGCAAACCTCCCACACTATGTAACTTGTTTTAACACTTGTTTCTTCAAATCTTTAGCAGTGTCTTCTGTGCATCTTCCAACAGTATTTAGTGACAAAGGAGTGCATTTTAGTTTGTTGCCATATTGTTTTCCCTGAATTATTTCAGCAAGTTTTACCATGACAGGAAGAACAGTTATTTCCCTAGTGGCATGTGGCTTTTTGTGTTTTGCTATTATTTAAGAAACTTCAAAGGAAGTTTCTGGAGTTTTATCACTAGGGCACTCTATGACTAGAGTCAAGTCTAGGTAAAGTGGACCAGTGTATTTTTAAGCATCTGCTTTCAGAGGTTCTCCAAAAAATTTTAAAAACTAGTGTTACCATAATATCTGTCAAAGAAAAGTGGCATCATGTAATAGGTGCCTTCTAGTGCTGCCAGAAGGACTTAACAGACCTTTTTTTTAAATTTGAACAATAGTTATATTGTTCAATTATATTATATTATATATTGTTCAGTTATATTCAACAATAGTTGAATCATTTTTACTTTGAATTCTATACCTGTTGGGGAAAAAAAATGAAGATGAAAAGCAATTACAGTGGCGTGGATGGTTTGAAAGATGTTGGTTAAAAGTATTTTGAGAGCTTGCTATTTGTATAATATTGTTTGAGGTTAACCAAAGGCACAGTGTGAATGTATTTTTCTCCTCTGAACTTTGTGCAACATGAGGAGTTTGGTTTCAGCATCATTTTCTGTGGCAGCAGCCAATATTGGAGGTTCTTGAGCTGTGAGCTGTGAACCATTACCTCGCAGCTTCTCCATCTTTTTTCCTACATAAATTTTAAAGCCAAATGTTATGGTTTTTCTGTTAAGCAAAATTGTAATTTCTTCCTTCTTTCTCCTGTGTAGAGTTTAGTTTTGTATCTTTAGGAAAATAAGGTTTGTGGATGCATCCATCTCCCCATAATTCTTCTGTCACCTGTCACCAACTTTGATCAAATTGTGTGAAAGTTAGAAGTAGAAACTGAGTATTTCTGAAACAATTTTTTTCGTCAAATAGGTGAGCAAAACCCCACATTAATACCTCTATTAAAATAAAAAGGTGGTAGCAGAGCTTCAGTTATTTTGTTGTACACCTTTTCATCTGGGTGGAGGGGAGAGACCAAACCATGGGAGATGAAGCTTAAACAGTTTTGTGATCAGTAGATTTACCATCTCATAAATCCATTGTGAGATTATTCCTGGAATAAATTTGTCTTGTTAGTACACAGGGATAGGTGTTAATCAGAGTAAAGAGGCTATGCTTTTTATGCTGTAAACAATTATAAGCTATGAACATAAGCTGTGTAATTAAGTAATCAAAGCTCTTGTGACTTAGTTTGTGTGCTGTGGAGTGTACACACATGCATGAAATGGAGTTGTTTACACTGAGGGCAGAGTTACTCATTTAACTTGCTCTCAATGTAGGATTTTTCTGCTTTATGTTAAGTTCATGTTTGAGAAACTCCTATTAGTAGACCTCTGTTTCTTTTTGTCTTTAGGAAATTGTGATAAATGCATCAGTAGTGTAGGAAATGAGGCTATTCCACAAGTATGGGCCCTTACAATTGGCTTGATCAGGCTGGGTTCACATGTGTCCCTATGGGGAGCCCCTGTACATTCAATAGTGCTCTGCATGAGCACAGGGTCCATCTGTAGCCAGCCCGGTACCTTAGCCTGCAGCTATACCACCTAGAGCTGTGTGCTTATCAGAGCTAATAATGCAAGTAATGACAGCCTGTCCAGCACGTGTTCCAGAGCTGTCTAGGGAAAAGAAACCCCAAGGGTTACAGAAATAAATAAAAAATAAAAGGCTCTTGTTAACTTAAGAAGTGATCCTAGCACACAGTTAAAAGGCTGGCTCATTGCTGTGTGTGGTTGTCAGCCTACCAAAATGGCTTAGGGAAAAAATAACCATGGAAAGTATGTCCACTCTGGTCATATACCATTTTACTTAGATTATTTAAATTTGCTTACAATTTTTTTTTCAGATTGTTCCAGTATAAGTTCTTGTGTGTTCTGCGTGTTTCTTAAGAATTTTGTAGCTCTCAGTTTCAGAAAGATTTTTGTGTGATTTAGGATTTTCAAGCACTTTTTTCAGTGAAAATGGATATATTAGTAGTTTTGTCAACATGGGTAGTAATTCTGTTAACATGCTTTCTGGGAAATACTAGTCAGTTTTCTGTGACCGTTATGTAAATATGCTTTATTGTGTTCATATCCATGCATTGTATGTGTGTA
Source organism: Melozone crissalis (assembly GCF_028551555.1). Taxonomy (NCBI): domain Eukaryota; kingdom Metazoa; phylum Chordata; class Aves; order Passeriformes; family Passerellidae; genus Melozone; species Melozone crissalis. Next base: position 40,649,728 of record NW_026535794.1, read on the forward strand.
TGTGAAATTGTGGGCAAAAGTGTCAAAAAACCAGCAAACAAAAAACCCCAAAAACATTGTCATAAAGGAATGTTTCACTGTATCTTTACAAACTATAGCATGAGTCTGCCTGAAACAATATTAAATTATAAATTTCTGTATCAGCATGTCCTTGCATTTCAAACCTAAGTAACTAAAAGGATCATTTGTTAGCCTTTGCCTCACTTACTGCTTTTATGAAATAATTTCTTAAGCGAGCTGTTTTCCTGTTTTGCTTTAATTTCTAGTTATAAAATCTAAATATGAGTAAGCTTCTTCAAGGCAAATTCATAGCAAATTTCAGGAACATGGAGTTGGCGTTTTTCATCAGAATGGTGACCTTTAGCACATCAGAAGTTCTGTAGTTTCACCAAGCTGTGCTTTGCTTTCCATGAGTCCATGCCCTAAAACTCGGGACAGCTCCATGCTCTAAAACTTGGGACAGTTATGGAAAAATTTGCAAAAGCTGTAGTTGTTTCTTAATCATTTCTAAAGAGTTTGTCTAATTTTTTGAGAGCACTTACTCTGCTGTTCAAAGTTACAGATTCTGAAACTGAATTTGATAGGTTTTTTTTTAGTAACAGAAATACAGAAACTTGAGCTGTCAGCTTAATTTGATTTAATTTTGGATTACTTGGCTTGGAAAATAGAAACGACTGACTGACTTTGAGATGTTGAAAGTTTAGACTCTGAAGAAGTGTTGAATTGAGATCCCAAAAAGAAATTACTGGGTCACAGAGTCATTCATGAAATTAATTCTGTATTATATTTATTGTAGATGTTTCATGTACTGGTTGTATTGTAAAGCATTTCTGCCTACCTTCCAAAACGTTGCAACTTTTTTTTTCCTGGGAGAAGAGCAACCTGCTCCAGTGACAAGGGGTTTAAGTTCTGAACGTCTTTCCTCTGAATTTTGTTGTCTGTTACTGTCACATCATCTGGATTTGGGCTCTTAGGGTCATGAAGAGGACCTGCAAACATCTTCTGTAACTGAGACTCCTTTGTATGATTGAAGGATTCAATATGAAATAGACTTACAGTATTTTCAGGGTCACTGCAGGGACAGATAGTTCAGCCTGGTTCTGCCATTAGAAAGATGGTGAAATAGAGGTAGCCATTTCTTATTTTAAGCATATTCTGGGAGACATCCGTTTGATCAAGATGATCAAGGTTGTTCTGTCCTTTAAAAAAAATTATTGATCTATTTAAAAATTTTTACAAGGGAGACACAAGGAAGATATTTCTCCTTGTACTGAGTTGAGGACCTTCACTGGAGAACACTGTTGTGTTGGTTCTGTTGCCTGGAGGAGCCGTGTAATTAAAGCAACTGGAGTTACATTGCTGAAAAAATCTCATAATACTTGGCAGGGCTTTAAAAATGGTTTGGAAAGTGTGGCTGGAAAAGGACATTTCCAAGCAACCATCCTCCTCCCATTCTCCAGATTTCCCATTAGCCCTCTCCTCCTCAGGGCTCGTGTTGATACTTAGTGAAGATGATGGGATGCAACACTACTGCAGGCTTCTCTACAGTTGAGCATGACCAGTGTCATCAGGAGTTTTGATAATGTGCAGTTACTCAACAGTCCTGTCACTGACATTATCTCTGTCCCCCTGGGGGCCACCTGCTCTAGACCATGACCCTTACACCTGACATAGCAAGGTCCAGAAATGCAAAGAAATTTCTGATTGAACTACATGTGGTGCTGTACATTTAAATGCCCAAGCACACCTTTAGATACTGCTTCTTAAAAACCCCCATTCTTTTTATATATAGTTTCCTATCAGAAATGCAGATAATGAAACGTGTGAAATCCTTAGCAAATTTTGCTTGATGTTTCTTATATTCCCTGGTATTGCAGACTGAGTTCTGTTAATTGTTGCCAACCCTTGTTGAATGCTGAGGGAGGATTAACCTGTTGGTACCTACAGTTCTGACATCAGAAAATGCTAACACTGATAGTAGAGGGAAATTACATGACAGCTCTACTTAAAAATTTTCATGAATGTTGTCTTATAGCAAATTAAAACTGAAATCACCATTTACAGCTGAGCTTTGCTCATCCACTTTGCATCATTGTGAAAATACAGTCCTTACAATTTTTTTCAAGTTCACATCTCCTAGGAATATGTGGGAACACAGTGATCTTCTAATTGACCAAAGCAAAAAGATCAAGTGACTGATAAAAATCAATGAGTTAACATGACAGCTGCTGGTACCTTTTTTTAAATTGAGCTGCTGTGATCAGAAATTGCTTACATGTGCTTACATCCATATTATTCAGAGTTTGGTGGAAAGCCTAAGAGTTACAGTGGAAGAATCACAGATTTTTTATGACCACAATAGCCTTCTCTTAGGAGGATGAAAAAAAAAAAGCTGCATTATTCTCTGCAACTCCATTTTTTGTGAGAGGAAGGTTAGTGTAATTTGAGAACATAGTTTCAATTCAGCAACAAAATTGCAGGTGGAGAATGGAGGAAAGCTTTTGTCCTCTGTTGCTATATTTATTATCTGAATATTGAAGTGTATTATAGTCATATTGTGTGACCACATGACCTTATATGAAACTATTAATATTACATTATGTTTTACATGTTGTGCAGTAGTCAGTTATTTAAATTATTTTAGATGTTTTGGTAGTTTGCAGTTATATTTAGTACTAATAGTAAATTGCTATGAGCTTTTTTCTGGCTTGCATTCCTTGAGAGTAAGATGCTGAATTTTTATACGATGCTCTTATTTGCACACAATAGCTTTTATTTTGGAAAAATTATTCAGTGCTATGTATTTCCAATGAAAATTTACTCTCATCACATTTAACTATGTGAATTAATACAATCTCTAGAGGGATTATGGTATATTGAGCTTTGCTCCATCAAACTGGGCAGAGAGAAAAGCTATATGTAAATTAGAATTTAAAGACATGAGATTCTAGATTTGTGTGTGTTTGTTTGTTTCCTTGAGTGAATGATAACAGCATGAACTACCCTAAGCTAATTTATAGAAAAGAATTATGAAGGCATATTGTCTTGCTTGATGATAGAAATTTCAGTGTTCTAACTAGTTTTGAGCACTTTGAAGAAAATGTTCATGGAGAGAACTTGCCTGGTTTGATTATTTTTGTTCTTCCCCCTGTCCATGTCATTTCAACCCAGCTGATGACAAGAAATGGGTCAGACTGCTGCTAGCTTTACCACTACAACTTAGTTGTGTGGGTTTTTTATTTTTTATTTTTTTATTTATTAGGGAAAGGAACAGCTTTTACAGGGACAAAGAGAAATGAAATCACTTTCAGTGAAAGAAAGAGGCCTCATTATAGCCACCAACAGCAGTTATTGACAGCTACACTTCCTATTAACAAGGAGCATTTAAGAGTTTGGCTGTTGGATCTTTGGACTTGATCTAATTTGCTAGCATTAATTAGTTTCTTTTGAGCACAGACACTTGGTGCTCACAGCTATAGATTTAGAGGACTAATTAGGACAGAAAATTGAACAGAATGGGGTAAGGCATTAACCTTCAACCATTACCAGCTGGGGCTCTGATAAAGACCACAGAGTCCAAATGCTCCTATTCATGCAAAGAGTACTTTAATGAATATCAATTTCAGCCAGGTTGCCATATCGTACAAGCCCTGTTCTGATTTTGATTCTCTTACCTGGTAGAGATTTTTATGTATAGATATTAAAGTGATATTGGTAGTTCTGAGCTCATAGATGAGAACCTCAAAAGGTTATCTGTGTTTTGTGCAGTCTTTCAGTTTGCTTTTCTCAAGTTACAGATTTTATTGGTTTCCAGCTAAGATCCTGAATTTCAAATTGATTTCTCTGTCCAACATAAATATATTAAGATAGCCCAGATTAACGGCATGTTCTTAATAAATGCTGGTGTAAAAAGAAGATGCCTGTGTGGTTTTGGATTATTGTAGTACATGGCAGTAATATCCATGACAAGAGCACTCACCAAGCTAACTGCTGAAAGTTTAATAGAGGTTTGCTTCTTCTGCAGCTCTTATGGTGAAATACAATTATTGTGTTATGGTGTTCAGCTGGTAATCCAGTTTTAGGAGGAAAACTATTCTTCCAGATTGTTTTAACATCTGCAGAATGGATTTTTTCTTTCCTTAATTGCATATAAGGAAAGAAAAAAACTAACTGCTTTTGTCCTCTTGTTTAATTTGGATTGTTGAAAGCGTTGAACTTGAAATTAAGCATCCAAATAATCAGTTGTTCCTACCCTTTGGTCATATTACTACTCCCTGACAAATTCCCCATTGAAGCTGAAACATTGTTGCTGTCTTCATTTGACTTCTGTACCTGGAAATTCTGTGCCCACTGATGAGAAAAGTTTAAAAGTCTCTTCTCTGTCATAATTTCTCCAAACTTGTTTTTTCAGGAATGATGCTAACATTGATGGATATGCCTTTTATGTGCTCTAATTATTTCCAGTTCTCCACTAGTACACTCTATAGTGTTAGATTGAATAGCTGGTTTTGTGTCTTAGGGTCCTGGTGAGGTAAGATTGGTACAAACTGTAAAAATAAAGAAATGCAACCTTACCTGTATCTAATGATCGTGGGGTATTTCATGGTATTTAGATCAGTCTTTAGGGAACCATGTGAGGGGAGGAGTGGAGGAGACATGGTCAAGTTCTTCTCCCAACAAAAGGGTGAGTTCCAGCCCCTGACTAATGCCTTTTCTCAGGTGTTATACACAGTGTTTGCTGATCTCAGAGTTTTCTTTTCCACTTGAAACATTGTAATTCTTCTGTGTCAGTCACTCTTACTACCAGCAAGGGAGCACAAACCTGGGATTCTGTGAGGGGTTTTTTGCATCCATTCTGGTGGTGGCAATAAACTCTGGGTGCAGTGTTAGAGTGTTACAGTGAGGCGTTAGTGTGGCGTGAGTGGACAGAGCAGTGGCAGTTCTTGTGACTCACAGTATCTCTTGTTTTAGCTGCCTGTCCTTAACAGTGTATGAAGTTGTTGCTCTGAAATTTTGCTATATCCCTCTTAGGTACTGCATTCAACAGTTAGACAGTTAGCAGTTAGTGTAAATAAATCTTAATACTTCTAAGAGGTCATGCTATATTCTCATTGCCTGTGTATAAATATTTATGTTGTATATGAATTATTAATATTACCCTTGGGTTAGTTTCACACAGAAAATAGGTTATTTTTCAACTGTAGAAGTCAGAGTGTGTTGTATAGGTACTATTAGGTTCAGCAGTGGAAAATAAAACTTAGTTTGATCAAAGTGTTGCTTCTGTGAATTCAGAAATACAATAACTAGTGAGCATTCATGCAGCCTAAAAACAATATATTGACCTTGTATTTGGCATAAGGTGATAGGGGAAAGCTTCTGTCCATTCTTTAGAAAACACATGGAGTTGGTAAGTGTATTTGCCAAAGAAAATTGCTTATCCAAACCTCAGAAATTGAAATGAAGCTCAATGGGAATTAATACTAAATTGAAATCAGAATAGGAGTTGTGATTTTACTTAATATACTTTGATTTAATGAGACAATGAATTATGAGAGTTGTAGTTTTGATCTCCTGTATGTTGGAGCCTTTACCTGTTGTACATATTTTGTGTAGAATGTTATAACTCAGCAGAACCAGTCAAAAAAAAAAAAAAGGACAGGAATCACAGGTCTTATCAGGCAATAAGTGAACACAAAGTTGAAACATAGTTTAGCAACTACACACACTTTAAACAAGAGGTGATGTTCCAAGTGTTCTTCATGCTTTTTTGGTCTAAGTGTTCTTCATTGTTTTCTTAAAACAGTGAAATCTCAAATTTTTATCCTGTTTTGGGATGGAAACATTTTAAGGTTCTTCTTACATGTAGAGCAGTAGTTCTAAAGATTGCTTAGCTCAAACTGAGGGAGTTGTCCCTCTAGTACTTATTCTTTGATGTAGTAGCTAATGGGTCCTGTGGTAACAACATTGACAATGCACAAGTGGGTTTTTTTAATGCTAGAGACAATGTTGTCTGTTGCTGAATAAAACTATGTTCTTGTACATTATTTTTCAGGTCCTTTTAATAACAACAACAAAAAATAATCCCCCTCTTTCCCACCCCTAAATGTAGTTTTGTTGCTTTTGTAAATGCTTTCCAGCAGTTGTCTCTGTGGTGCTGCGTAGAAAAAGAGTAGGGGGATTTGTGCTCTGGAGAGTGTTTTACTTAAAGGCTACAGTATTGAAAGGTCATAAAACATTGTGTTGTATTGTCATCCCTCTGAATTTTATTCGTAACAGTCCTGCAGAAAAGAGCACCTGAAACATTTGCTGCCCCAAATCAGGATGGATGCCTCTACAGGAAGTGTAATCATGTAACAGAAGGCAGGAGGTGTTTTGGATGAGGAATTAAGAGCTGCAGAGCTGGTCAGAGGATAGGAAAAGGGATGATCAAAGACTGCTTGAGCTGTACAGAGCTTTAGAGGTATGGATGAGGCTTTAAATTTATGATCAGGGAACAAGAAAAGCAGTTTAATTGCTCTATCCTAGATTTGAGTGGAATACTAGTAAAGGGTTTGAAAGGAATCATGGAAAGGAGGGAAGGTAGTCATGCTGATGGGATAGTGAGTAAGAAAGGAGGAATTTTGAAGAAAATGTAGAACACCTGTGCATGAAAATATCCCTTGGATGGAGTGAACAGATTCTTCTCTTAGTATTTATTCATTGTATTGGGAAGGAGTTGAAATGGTTGTAGGGAATTTGGGACTTCAGTTATGGTATTAAGAGATCTGCCTTCTTACCTTTTTCCTAAAATGAGTATAAACAAAGATTTCTTTAAGTCACTACTGCCCTTTTTGGGGGGCTTCTGATATTCATGTTCTGGATTTCCTTGTATTACTTTTATCACCCATAATGTTGTTCACTTTTTAGTTTTCGTTCCTTCTGGCTGTGATCTGGAATCTCCCAAGGAGAGTCCAGTTATTCTTCTTTTCTCTCCTCTTCAATATACACTAAATGATGCCCTTCAAGCTTTCAGATAACAGCATTTCAGGGATGTTTAAGTAGTCCTTTTTGAAGGACAAAATCAAAAATATATTGTTACATTTGCATGCCAGGCTTGAGACAGATCTTGCTTTGTTTCCTGGTGACAGAAATGTCCCTTGCTCTTTGCTACAATCGGATGCCTATGAAATTGGTGAAAATAAAGCACTGCAGAATTGTGGTTTGAGATGTGATCTCACCTATGGCTGTAGACTGTCAGACTTTTAAAAAGTTATTTTAGGGAGACACAGCTAATCTTTGCAAAAAGACCTTCTGAATGCTATTGTTTAATATGTGGGAAATGTACAGAAAATGTATAATGTGGAAAGACAGAGAGAGTTGAAAGTAGGACTTCTTGATGCCATCTAGACTGGTCTAACTATGCTTCAAAAGCATGAACTTCATTTCTGTAAAATGCTTACCAAACCTGATGCCCTTGGAGGCACATTTATCAAGCATGAAAGGGTTGCAGGTCTGCAAAGGATTTTGGGAAGGCATTTTGGGCCATCATCTTCTGTTGGGGCCATACCTAGTGTGCCTGTGTTTGTCCTGTAATCTCGTTAATGTTTAAGCTACTATGGCCTGTTTCAGTGCTTAGTTCTATTTCACAATTGAAAAATGCTTTTTGCTTTCTAAGTTTTTTGGGGTTTTTTTTTGTTTTTTTTTTTTTATTTAATGTCTGAACTAATTTTTCTTTGCGTATCAAGCAATTTGGGTTCTCATATATTGGACAGATTGCTGGCAGTGATCTGAATAAAAGGAGGATTTCAAATGGAAGAAAGAGGATGATCTGATTTATGTTAACCAGCCAAAAGGAAAAAAGAAAAAGAAAATACTTACTCAGTAACCATCCTGGACAACTATTTCTGTCAGAGTCCCCGAAATGGCTTAGGGAAGGTGTTGAACCCTGATATTCCAGACTTGTTTTCAGGAGGATTAAGTACTTTAAACAAAGACACCAAAAATCTTTAATACTGTGAGATGTTAAAAATTGCATTTAAATTCAGAGGGAGAACGTGTGCTTTCAGCTTGAAGAAAATTATATCCAGTGAACAAGAGTGACCACAGTCTGCAACTTCAAACTTTGTTGCTCATTACTTTTTTTCCTGCCTTTGGGATGATAATTTTCTACAGTGACTCTGACAGCCCAGTCAAAATGATTCATGAGGCCAATGGTGAAAAGAACTCTTTCTTTTTCTCCGGTGTAAATAATCTTTGTCATTTCTGATCTGTCCTGATTTCCTCCTTGTGCTTCTTTGCATGTGTCGTTTTGCTTCTTTTCTGAGTGGTTTGGGTTTTTTTACATTAAATGTAGGCTTCAGCATGTATCTAGTTAATGAACAGCAATTTACCTTTGCTTTCCATAGAATATGGAAAAGAGGAATAGAAAAGCATGGTAATACTGTTTGGGGTTATATAACTTAAGATTTAATTTGTAATTAACTAATCTTTAATGGGTGCTAGAAGAGCTCACAGCTTCTCTGGCATCTTCAATGACTTACATCAAAAGCCCTATGTTTAAAATATTTTATATTAGCTGTGTGTAACAATGCTTCATTACAGTTGAGTAGTAGTATTAATGGTTCTTCAGCTTTTTCCTTGTAATAGAGGTGTCCCTGTACTTTTGAAAACTTATGGAAATTAAAAAGCATATTCATGTATGTATGTGTGATGATTTTTTATATTTTATTTTATATATTCCAGACAGCTTTGTGGAGAGTGAGAATGGTGTGGAAAAGATACTCTTGCTTCAGCAAGACAGGTGTATGTTCATTTTGATATGCTCCATCTGTTGAGTAACTATAAAACTTCAGCAGTTTTAACCCAAAATACTGTTGGGGGAATCTGCCCTCTTCACTCTGCTGTCGAATTCATGCAAATACTACTTACTGACTGTGCACAAACCATTTAGCAACATTCATTGTTGGGCAGAGAGTACTTAGTAAATTACAACCCCAAAAAATAGTATTTGCACTTCTGTAGAAGGAAGATATTTAACAGAATTGTGGACTTTTGCTTTGGCTACCTTCTCCCACCAGATGAACAGTTCTGGTCTCATGATTTTCTTTTCTGCAGTGGTTTCAGTGCAGTGCTGTTTGTTCCAGACCTGATGTTACAGATCTCTGTGGTCCTAATGTTTGAGTTGCAATGACTTGACTTGACTGGAAGTAGTTCAGCCACTCTAATAAAGAGGAGAAATAATTGCCTCTGGGAAATGTGTTAAAAGTACTTAAAGGTAACAATGTTTGGGTTGTGGTATCAGGTTCAGCCAGATCCGTTTCACATAAGCAGTAAATTGTAACAGTGACTGTAATTCTTTTGTGCGAAGCAGGTGGAATCTCCTTGTTTCTAATGTAATATAATCACCATCTTCAGTTTGATTGTAAGGTTGATACACTGATATCAGGGTTCTGCTGTGTTATAAAGAGATCTGGTACTTACAAACTTTTGTGTGTCCAGACCTGAACTGATTGTACAAAAATATTTTACTTGGGCATTTTTTGTACTAATAGTTGTCAAGTCGTCAGGTCTCTAAGCCTTGACTGAACTTGTGACAAAAAAGTCAGAATGAATTCCTAAAGCTTGTTATATTTCAGGCAATCGGAGGGGATGAATCTGAGTAAGAAACAGAGTCTGGCCTTCCTCTTCTCCCTTCTGCAGTCTTTCAAAGCTCAAGGGGGATAGAATTTACTTCACTGTGTTCTGCAGTGTTCAGAGAGGAGACCCTTATAAGTGGAATACTCTTGGAGACTTATGTCAGCTCCTCTAACTCCTCCTTTGATTTTTGGTTAAGTCATGTAGGATGGGAGACATCTCATCCCAGTTGTAGTCCTCTCTACCTCTTCCCCATTCCCTTACCCCTGCCTTGTCAAGGCTCAAGGCAACAAGGACAGGAGGGTACTTTCAGAATCAGCTTTGGGTGGGACATGGAAATTTTGGGTGACTAAAAGGAGATAAAGTGGTAGTCATTCTTAGTCTCTGTTCAGCGTGTGGGACATTGCATTGGTATGCATAAAGCAAGGATGGCAGTGCTATCAATTTTTGTTTGGGTATTTGATCTTCTGCAAAAGCCTTGTAGAAACTCTTGGACTTTGCAAGCATTTCCTAAGGATTTCTTTGAGCTATTTTTTCCCTGTCTGTCTGGTTGCTTCCGTATCTTGGGAATCCCATTGGTTTGTTAGTGGCTTCTCTAACATTAAGCATCAATGTGTCTGCAGGTTCTGTGCAGGTGTGGACTGGCAGGATAGTAAGTGTCTTTCAGCTCCCAACAAGATCTGATCAGAGTAGGGGAAGGGCAGTTGCTGCCTGCTGGTTCATGGCAAACAAGGCTCAGCTGGACACTGGTTACCAATTTAAAATTTGGGAAGAGCATTTGTAATTGAATATAGGCTTTTTACTTTTGAGGCTCCAATCACTTTCCTTTTTTTTTTTTCTTTCACTTTAGTCCAGCTAAAGTTCTGGACTTTAGCTAAAGACCAAAATCTAAATTAAATCAAATATATAAGGCTGAAATCTTAGTATGTAGGGGAAAACAGGCAAATAATCTTAACAGTGTAAACTTCGATTTATAAATTTGAGACTTGCAAGCAGACTGCTGTACAAGAAAACAGATGCCATGCAATAAATTAATACTAAGCTGAATAATAAACAAGACTTATTGTTAAAGGTCTTTAATGCAAAGACAGTGATTTCAGACTTTCATATGCTTGTTTTCTGTCTTTGTTTAAATGGAGCCTTTGCATGTGTTTTCTTTATTGTTCTCTTTTGCGCACATTTGAGCTTTGTTGGGTTGAGGACTCGGTCTCTGGTTGGGCAGTGGTGATTAACTTACACTAAATAGGCAGCAATAATGTGATTTGAGAATGAAAAGGATTCATTTCTTTTAAACGAGGGGAAAAAAACAAGGTTGAAGGAAATAGTTTACATAATCTGTAAACTAGTTAAGGAGCTGAATATTTATGCAGGTTGAAATTGAAGCTTAGTTGCCCTCTAGGGGTTTTACATTAATACAGCATATGCTAGCTTTTGGGTGTTTTTTTCTTCTTTCAGAATAAAGGTGAGACAAGTCTTTGGAAAAAACTTACATGCTGACAAATCTGTGGTGATAGAGGCATGTGTACATCTGCATTCAGTGAGTAAAACTCATTTAGTTCAAAACCGAGAAAATGGAGGAAAGATTTTTAGCCACATTAGGTTCTTTTTAATCTCGTTGTACCGGTGGAGAATGCATTCACAGTCAACCAGTCATAGCACTGAAGTCCCAACCAGGAAAGGTCCTTACTTTCAGTCCTAAATAAACAGAAGACAAAAAGTCACAGGGGGTTGTAGTGACAGAACCAGGACCCTCAGTCAGTTTCTGCTCATGTCTCAGCTGCTGAATGCTGCTTCAGATTCTTGTGTCCTCAGCTGCCACTGAGTGATGCACAGGGGTCTTCTGTCAGTTCTGGTCTTACAGCAGGTTGAGCCCTGGATATTGGTCTGTGATTGAATGTGTTAGGAATAATCTTAGTCTCCTCCTTTAGAAAGCAATTGACAAAACCAGTAGTTTTGCTTGGATAGGCGTGTGATATTTCATTGGAAGTATCCTCATGCCATAGGAAGAAGTGACAAATGGCTTCTAAACTGGAGCTACATATATGTGTCCCATTGTCTTAACTTTCAGTATCTCCTTTGCCAATGATTTTGTAGCAGATGCACTGTTAACATGCTTAATTGCTAAATAAATTCATAAGTTGGGTTGTTTTTCTAAAAATGGAAACCGCATCTATGTGATTGTTTTTGCTGTTTCTTTCATAACACTGTATGTTATGCTGTATTTGTATGTTGATGCTCTAAGATATTTTTGCATCAGAAACAAGATAATTGGAGCAGGCAGAATAGATGCACCTAAACAACTCCCTCCTGCCAAACTTGAATCCCTCTGCATACAGCTTGAGGAGCACAGTGTAGTCAGCTTTGAGAAGGTAGAGCTGTGTCCCCGAGGTTTCAGTGTACCAAAGTGCACCTGGATTTGTGCTAGTAAAGTCAATGTTCTCACACAGATTTTTATGCCATTTGCCTATTAAGCTTTACAGTGCAAAACAGTTTCTCTCTTTTGAGGGGTTTTCATACCTAGTTTTTGGTGCATTTTGTTTTGCTTTGTAGATTTATCCAAGACTTGTTTGTAAATTCCCTCTCTACCAGTATTTTATTTTATTGTCTTCAAAATTACAACTTTTATTCTGATGAAATGTACCTGCTTATTGCAGTCCTTTATTTAAAACATTTTACATAAGATGAAAGGTAAATGTTATGGTTACTACCAAGTTTCCAGATATTGCTGAGTTTTGATAGTGTGCTTTCCTGCCTCGTGGTTTAAAGTAATTTCTTCAAAATCATGAAATGAGTAGGGTAGTCTGAAATTCTAAATGCCTCCATAGTAAATGATGCAATTTTATTTGAAAAAGGAAGTTTACATACTTTATCACACAGTGGCCATAATTGCAGGAGTTGAGTTACTCTTCACTGTTCACTTCAGAATATGGACACAACAGACTTTTTTTTTTTTCCTGGAAAATTTGCACTTTGGTTTTGTCATCCTTACTAGCACTGAGTAGTACCTCAATTAGCAGGAATTCTTCCATGGTGAAGAATTCCTGCCTCCACACCAGCCAATGGAAAAACTTGGGAAAAAAAGACGTTTACTGGAAAGTAGGGTAAGTACATGATAACCGTTTTGGAGATGTTGGAACAGTGGTTGGGGATGAACTGTGATCTGTGAGGGAAAGTAACTTCCTCTTTTAATAACTGTATATAAATATTTTATATTCCATATATTGGGCGCATTCTATAGACTCAAAAGACCTGAGATTTTGACCGTATTCTGTGAGCCCCATCTCACCCTCCAGCTGGAACCCTGGAACCAGTTTCAGGTTTTTTTTTTAGAAGATAATTTGTTTCATGCAGGAGAGTGAGAACTACTATTACTGCTACCACCAACCTTCAGTATTGGAGCTCTGAGTTAAATAGGTAGTTTTGGAAGTTCATTAAACTGAACAGGGGCAGGGGGAAAGGAAGAGTCCCTGGCACAGCACGGTGTAACTGAGGGCTGGTGTCATGGTGGAATAGCTGGGCAGACGCCTCCTCAGGAGTGATATAAATGCCCCACCGTGTGGTAGAAGGGCATTACTGTTACTTCTTCCACTCCCTGAAGCTCTGTTTTTGAGAAATAGATCTATTTTGCCTGTAGAGTTCAGCTGAAGAGTCAGTCGCTGTGGGACAGAGGGAGGGGTGTTGTTGCTTTAAATCCTCTTATCCGAACTTCTCAGCTGTCCCTGAGTGGCTCGGCAGCTCCCGAAGGAGGCGGGAGCACGGGCAGGGGCGAGGCTGCTCTGTGCAGCTCAAGCTGGATGCTCTTGTTTGTATAAAAGCAGGCAGTGACAGACAGTAGCCATGGGGGAACTTGCATTTGTTCCAGTTCTGCCTCTTCCAGCGCCTGGTATGGTAACGCTTGATGTCAGGGATACTTACTGCAGGGTGGCAGGAAAATTAGATCAAGGCAGTTGTTTGAAACCAGTGCAGTTTAACCAGGTGGCTGTGCTTGCTGGGCTTGCATTACCTGAAGCCTTTTAGAGAAGGTGATGCTTGTGCTTGACAGGAACATTCCTCAAGCAGGTTTCTTTAGTGCACAAATCATGATTTACCCAAATAAAATGCTTCACAGCGATGTGCTTGCTTTGCTTAAAAGGGTCAATTTTTGTAATTGCACTAGGAAGAAAAGGAGGTCTGCTTCTCTGGAAAAATCTGCCTGCACAGCCCAGCAGATTGTCACCTTTGAGCACTTAAATCTGCCTTAACTGACAAAGTACTTGCTGTAAAGCTTGATACATAATAGTTATGCCCTTGCTATTTCTTCTCTGTCTTCTGAGGACATAACCCTCCTGTGTACTGCTGTGCTCTGCCTGTCATGCTTAGTCAGAAGCAGGAGGACTTGTCTTCTAGCTCTTACAGAGCTAGGTTGCTGGAATTTACTTAAAAATATGACAGTGTACTGGATTCCTGTGTGTTTGGGGCAAAATGTGTGCACACACATATGTAGGTAGGTGTGTATACTCATGTATACAGAAAATGCTGACAAGTCTGTGCATCCAGGAAGGAAGATCAGATCAGGTTTATGGCACCAAAACTAACAAGCAGACATTTCTCTTTATCATCTCTGCCAAAGCTCCTTTTGCTGTTACAGTCCAAGTTCTGTTGAAATTCTAGTGACTAAACATATATTGCTAATGAATTCTGTCTTTCACAGTATTTCATCATTTAGCAATAGTCAGGAAAGCACTGCCTGACATTTTAAGGTATATGTTCTTTTCTGACTCTCTGACTCTTAGGGAAACACTTTTCCTAGTCAAGTTTCAGTATTCATATGAAACTGAATACCAATTTTAGTCTTTCCAACTCTTGTCTCCAAGAAGACATTTTGGTCAGATCTCATACATGCAGGACATAGAATGAGCAGAGCTGACCTGCCCTTGTCCTAATGGCAGAACTAAATGCTCCTTAAAGTATCTTGAGATTGCATGTGTATGTTATTTTCAGAACTCTTTTTTTTTTTTTTAATGCTTAATTACTTTAATCTGGCATATTTTTGTTAATACTTTTAGGTATTTGTCTGGGTTTTGTTAGTTGAACTGATTGGGTTGGCTTGAATTGCTGTGTTTGGCTGTGTTCCTCAGCTTGTTTAATGTGTTTTTCTTAAAACAATTATTCTCTTTCTTAAACATTGCTTTTCAGTGCCATTCTCTGTTTCTTGGTGCTTATTGTAAAATTGGAAAGAAAAGATCCAATGATCCACTGTGGATGTGTGAGTTATTTGGGACAACAGAAGGGCTTCTCTGCTGTTGCTTGAGGTTTCTGGTTATGCCTCTTAGAAACATCCACAATTCTCAGTCTGAATGGTAGCAAATGTTGAACTGAAGGACAAATGTAGTGAGTCTGGTGAGAGAGACTCCCCTAGCACAAGCCTTTGCATCACATGGGAATGGGGCTGTGTCTTCATGGTTCATGGCTTCCATGAATGTGCTTGTCATTCCTTGATGGTAGTTTCTTAAGATCCTCTTTTTCTCCCCCACAAATTCTGTCTTTAATGATTGTTGGCTTTGCAAACAAGACAAACCCTGCTAATATTTCTGTAAGAAAAAGATCAGCAGCTGAGCAATGACTTCTGACTTGAATTAACTGATGTTGGAGGATCCCTATGTGCCTTACATCCGTTTTCAGAACTGCTGTGGTATTGTGGTTTTGAAAAAAAATCCTATATATATATATTAATAATTTTTGAAACAGAATGTTTAAATAGGCCATAGATTTCCTATATTCATTTTAAAAGCCCATTGTAAGCAGTTGACCAAACCTAGATCCTTGTAATATCAATGGATGTAGGACATGAAAACTTTGTAGACTCTTGTTCCTGAGTAGGTAGGTGGAGTTTACAAAGCAAGTAACTGGATTTACTGAAAAAAACCCCAACAAACTCTCAAACATTTTTGATCTGGGTACAGTGCCATTGCTCCCTACTGCTCTGGCCTGTTTCTGTATCCAGCTGAGAGATACTTTGAGGCCAATTAATTTTTGCAGCAGGATTTTGAAAACCTGCTAATGAAAAAAGCACGCATGGTATGAAACAAGTAACTACAATTGCAATAGTTGGGAGTTTAGCAGGGCTTGAGTGGGCCAGGGCAGAGAGATCTTCAAGGAATCCAAGCTAGTATATGCCTTTCTGGTTTCAGGAAGTTTTTCCCCTCTTTCATCCTCTTGGTTTGGAAGCTTGTCCATTTAGACTCACCATGTAAGGCACCCTAAGGGTTTTGAAGGGCATGTGAGAACTTTATGCTTCAAGATATAAGCCAAACTTACAGTTGATAGGGATTAGGAGGAAACTTCATTTGAGAAGATGCTTTTCCATAATGTAGCCTTTCTGACACATTTCTTTAAAGCAGCTATTACAGCCTTCTGTGAAAGATGATGTACAGGACAAATAGGCCCTTTGATCCAGTATGTTATTTTCTCGTCTCTCAATGTCCCCTAAAGCAGTCTTCAGATTTATTTCTATGATATTGGTAAGATGCTTTCTTTAACCCAAGGCATTGTGTTTAGGCAAGCAGTTTCTAGGTTTTTTTTTGAAACATTCTCCCTCTGCAGATCACAGTGTATTGTTTGCCTTCCTGATGTTTCTCTCCTGCTGTATCTTCACCTCAGTCACGGGATGAGGGAGGTTTCTGCGTTTTATTTTGGAGTGCCAGAAATGCTGTGGTCTGCTGGGGGATCCTCTGTTTGCACTCTGTACTTTAATTTAAAGCTGAGAGTGCCGTGGTAAAGGTTGGCCAGGAGGATGAATATCCCTTCCTTAAAATTCTTGAATTCCTGGGATTCTCTGCTCCGCAGTCCTGTATTGTGTGCTAGTGTGTATTGATCATCTCTCCTAGGATAGATGCCTGCAGCTAAAAAAGCTGAAATGGAGCAGATTTTGGGGGGCTGGTGATGAGCAGGAAAATGGAAAGTATATGATTTTTATGTTATAGCAAATGAATATTTGCAGAGACAAAGTATTTGATCTGATAACAGAGGTTCACTTGAAAGAATCAAGGTTATTTTATGTCAATTTTCTCTTTGCCCTATATAAGATGCATTTAATTAATTCATGCTATCTCCTTCTATTCAAATTAATCTGCCTTATATATGTTGTTGCTCAAATTAGAATAATTCTTTAATCAGCTGTGATATGCATGCCATAGAAGGCTAGAATAGGAAAGCTACTCCTAGCATACCGACGATGCATGTATTTTATTTGTTGTTGTAATTTAAAAGTAAAATCAGAAATATTGATTTCTACTTGACTGGAGAGATGATTTAGTTTGAATATCAGACTGATCTTAATCAGGTGAGAATTAATTGAGTTGGAGGTATTAGATATTCAGTGATGTTAACTGAACCATGAGCAATCTACAGAGAAGCTTTCTTTTGTACTGTGTTGGAAATATCAAATAGCTCATACTCTACAATGTGAAACAATCTCTCCATGTTCATGCTGCTACTTCCTCTGGCTCATGAAATGCACCAGTAATCTGTTCTGTGCATACTGAGTCATCTTCAGAGTAACAAGCTAATGAATCATAATTGAATACAAAATTTAAAAGCATATTAACTACCCTTAAAAATGTTGCTGGTAATGTTTTGGATCATTTAATGTTTTTATACACATTTTGCAAACATAGGTTTTAAAATTTTGCCTTTGTTTAGATTTTAAAGGGAGCTATTTCCTCCTCCTTCTACCATCACCCCCAAATCCCCATTATTATTTGGGCATCTTTCCCCACTCAGTGGGGAAAGGAATGACCCAAGGAATGACCCAAACACCAGACAAAAAGACAAAACTATTTTTTTCTTTTTTTTTTTTCTTTTTTTTTTTTTTTTTTTTTGTGTAGAGGGAAAAAACCTACCCCAGAATAAGTCTGGTCTGGATCATGATGCAAGCTGGTTTGTTTTTTTTCTTATTTTAAGAGTGTGATAGCAGTATCATAAGTGTTGAGAAAATATAAATGGTGAGATAACACCTCTGTAGGACTTTTTCTTAAGTAGTAAAATTGTAAAGTCTTTAAATAAACGAGAGCCAGACCTGAGAGGATCAATTTATCTTGATAATGGGGAATATTTCATTTATTTTGTGTACAAGCACATCTGCAAAATAGATGCGCAATTATAATTGATAAAACTGTGCTTCCAACATGATATGAAATGTACAACACTTCACAATATGAGGCAATACGAAGGTGCCAAGTATTTTTATAATCTGAATCTGCAAAAAATGAACTTTCAGAAATAGCCTTCATGCTACAAACAGTTCAAACGCTGAAGATAATGAGGATGATTCCTTGCTGTTATATCAACATGGTTTCCATGCTGCTGCTTGTCTGGATATAAGTCCCTCTTTTTATTCTTCTCTTACTTTGCACATGGGAAGACTTTGATGTTTGGAGGAAGAAATAATTAACTATCTTAATATTTTAAAATATTTTAAGTAAAGAGAAAAAAATCCTTCAGAAATCTGCTACAAATACCATCTGATGCTGGTTGTTCTTCTTTATTAAATTGCAAAAACCCCAGAACTTTCAGTTTGTTTCTAAGCTTGTGGCAGGACGTAGCATGGGGTTTTTTTCATGAAGTCTTTCCTTTATGTACACATAACTGAAACTTCAGCAGTCCAACACACCTATTCCACTATTTCATTTTGAATGCAGCACAGTAAAGAAACCAGCTGAATTCTGTTTGGGTGAGGGATGGTGTTGTAGGGTACATAAAGAACACTTTCATCATAAATATGTGGCCTTGTTTTTGTTGTCCACTGTTTGTAGTCCTGCAGACACTGAGATTAACAGTGTTAAATTTAACCTTGTCTGGTTTAATGGCGTTGAAGAAAATCATCATCTTTATTCTGCAGAGCTGTGCCTGTGTCTTACGCCAGATGTTGGTTTGTCCCTTTGACTCAAAATCCTACAAGTTTTATATTTTTGTCATAGAGAGCAAATATTTATTGAACCTATCAATATGTTCTAAAGTTAAAATGGACAGGACCCAGGCTTTTTATCTCCTTTTTTTAAATTAGGACTTGTATATCCCAGGACATCTGTTGATGGACCCCCACCAACTTTGTTGTAGGTTTCTGTTAATGTATCTGATCTTTTCAAATACTTTAGTGTGTATTGCATATGCCTGACCGACTGCTTGAATAGACAGGGAAATAATTTGTCCAATCTTTACTCTGTGATAAGTGAACTGTTAGCCAGCTTCACTTCACTTTCCATCTGCTTCTCATATTATCTTGTCATAAAGTCATAAAACAGAGTTGGGGAAAAAGCAATTAGAAATACTAAAGAAAAACATTCTTCTTAGATGCTGTTTTTTTCAGCACGGATTAGTGCGGACTGTAAAGATCTTTGTAAACAAAGTTTTCTTTACTGTGCCAACCTAGCTAATTATCAAAGAAACCTTAATAAAAAGAGTGCTCTGTAACTTAAAGAAGTTTTTAATCAACCATCAAATATACTGTCAGGCACTCAAAACTAATTTTTCATGCCTCCAACATAATTTGTATAATTCTGTATCTGAAAGGAATTACAGAAAGACTTGGAATGGGATTTTTATTTAAAAAATGCATGTCTCTCCAGCTTTTTAGATAAATTAAGAAGGCTTTAAAAAGCTCCTTTTTTGCTTTGACATATGTCAGGATATAATTTCTCCTAGTTCTTTGTGTCGTGCTTTCTCAAGTGGGTAAGTTGGGACAGGAAGACCCAGTGAGATCCGGCTCTTGGATCCAGGGCAGTGCCACAGGACCAAACTCAGCAGCTTCTCTGAGCTGCTCAGGGCTGGAGATGCTCCCTGCTGAAGGGTCAGTCCTTGGAAGGACTCGCTCATCTCTGGCCTCAGCCAAAAAGCCCTCCTGTCTCTCCCTGAAAACGTGCTCTTCCATCATAGGCAGATCCCTGGCACATGCCAGCATGCCATAGTGAGCAGGTGAGAACTGGCAGAACTGAATTGCTCTGTATTCAGACATGGCTGTTCAGCTCTTGTTCAGTTGACAGCAGAACTCTGTCTTGGCAAAGATACATTTTGGCCTTATGTACTTGGTTGATTTAGAAAAGGTACTAAATTGCAGGCTTGCTTTAGCAGTTAAAATCTCTCTATATGGCTGTAATGGCCAGAACGTAATGAGACTTAAAATTCTCTGAACTGCAACCAAAACTTACTTTGGATTTGCCTTGAAACAGAAATGCGAAGCTTTCTTCATGAGAGAAAAAGAAGAAATCCAGCCTCAAATCAGGGCTGAGCTGTTCAGTGCAGTCTCTCTGAGCTGTAGCCTCGAGAAGAGGTCTTTGCTCTGTGTGCATGCCCTTAGACAGAGCCTGTGGCACAGAGAGGAGCCTGTGGGGTGACCTATGTCAGATCTGATGTCATGAACCATGACTGCTGCAGGTGAAAGGGGGTCTGTAGCCAGTTTCCGTGGTAACTGGTGAGCACCTGCAGCTTGCTGACGCAGTAGTGGATCTGTCCTTGTCTGTGCACAGAGCATTCAGTGATGGACATATGTAGCTGTCCTAGAAAAGCCTTGGCAAAGGGTGGATTTGATGGAGGGCAAGCCTTTTCCCCCTTTCTTACAAGGCATTTTCACTTCTGTGGCGTTGAGCTCTGTTCCTCAGTTTATTTGCCTTGTTCCTCAGTTTATTTGCCCTGTATCTGGAAATATTGGGAATGACCTTTATTGGTTGAAAAATGACTTTCCTTTGTGTTACAGTTTGCAAGGAATTTACAGACTTGCTCAAATTTACTTCTTGTTTTGCTGCTGCTTGAGGTTTTGTTTTGGTAGCTTGCTGCTTGCAGGAAGAAAGAAAATGTATCAGCCCATGAACTTCTGAAGTCATGGAAAGCTTTCCTGAAATCATAAACATAGTACCATACACAAGATTATGAAAAGATCAATTCTGTTCTTTCTATAATGTGCAGTGTATCAGGCAGAAGGTTTGTTTGGATTCTTTAATGTTCTGATTACCCCTCATAGCTGCTAAAGTGTTAAATTACAATAGGTTTGTAACTAGATGCTGTGTATCTGCTCCTTTTGCTGTGTCTTGCTATGCATCCTGAAAGTGTGGTCAATAATGCAGATACTGCCTGAGCGAGGAACGACTGAGGCTTGTCAGACATGGAGGTAAATTCTTGGTTTGAGATACCTGCAACTATTGAGCACTGTTTCTGATGTTATTCTGCAAATGAGCAGTTTAAACACTGTGTGTGCTGCTCAGCACTGACACATTTCATTTCATGGAAGACTCACAGGATCATGGAATAAGCTGAGTTGGAAGGGACCCGTCAGGATCATCAAGTCCAACTCTTGACCCTATGCAGAGCACCCCCATCACACCATGTGCCTGAGAGCATTGTTGAAATGCTTCCTGAACTCAGACAGGTTTGGTGCTGTGACCATTTCCTTGGGGAGCCTGTTCCTGTGCCCAGCCACCCTCTGGGTGGATATCTTTTCCTGGCAGCAAACCTAAATTAGCCCTGACCCAGCTTCATGCCATTTCCTTGAGTCCTGTCACTGGTTAGGAGAGTGAAGAGAGTGGTACTTGCCCCTCTGTGAGCAAGACAAAGCACAATTAAAAACAAAAATAATTCTCCAGACTCCTGAAGGTTTCTGGTATGTGTCCATAACTAAACCTGTCTTGCATTCCTTACATGACTGCCAAACAGAAGAGATGGATAATCGAGTTTTGTGTGCTCATATAAGGATGCCTAATATGCTTTAACCTTCTTTCTTCCTCTCTGTTGTTAAGCATCAGTAATGTTAAAGCTGAACAGCTGGAAGCAGTTTTATCACTTTGCAACAGTGCCTGGCCATGTACCACAGGCAGGGCCTTCTGCAGCCAGGGAATGCTGGCAATTGCAGTTCAGGCTTTTTTTGTTCACTGGGACATCACGCCTTTAACCAATCAAGACTGGTGAGTTAACAAGTGAGAGGGACCTCCCATTGTCTTCAGTGGTTTTTTACTTCACAGCTTCCAGAAGAAATGATTACTACTACAAAAAAAAACCCAACCCAAAACCTCAGCATAGCACTTAAAGAAGTGCCTGTAGAGAGTATAAATCAAATTAGACCAAAAGCTTTGGATGTTTTTCCCACAAAAAAACAAAGGTCATTTTTAGAAATGTACTAATAGGTATGATTTTTCTGAGATGCTGATGTAGGGATAGTCAATATAAATAGTCCAGGAAAGAATGGAATAAATGACAGATGCATCCTTGAAAACCAAAGAAATATTCTGGTTACCTAATAAAATATTTGCCTTGTTCTGAGCTTCAGCTGCTTAGTAAACTTCAGCTGTCCAGATGTTTCTTAAAAGCTGTGCTTGTGCATTTGGGTGACTTTAAGTCTAAACCACATTAGAAACTGGGTGTGGTTACTAATAAATACCTTTGAGCACAGGCTACAGTGTCTTCCCAGCTGGTAATAACTGGTTAACTTGAACCCATTTTCTGCACACTATCATCTGATTTTCTGTAGGGTGTGGTGGAGTTGCCAGTGTGTAATGCTGGGTGCTGTGTTGGAGAAGGTTTTTAAGTGTTCATCAATAAAGAATATGTTTGAAGTAGGAAAGAAGTCAGTTCTTTGTAAAGTTTCACAGTATAAGGACACTGAAATCTGTCATCAACTCTTTCAGCAAACACTACTTTGTCTTGTCAATTATTATAGTGAAAGCCTAATTAATAATAGCTGTGGACAAGCAGATTAATCTCACCTAGGGATTGCTTGCAGCTGTTGGATCACTTTCTCACAATCTTGCCAGTAGTGTTCAGGATCCTAAAGGGTGGATTTTGTTCCACTGAGATCCACAATTGCTTAATGCCCATTTCAGCAGGCATCTGCTATGAGCAAAGGACAGGAGTGCTGCCTTTATAGACACAAATCTCTTCTTTCTTGTTTATTTAAGTCTTGATGTACCTATACACTGAGCATAGGTAACATGATTTAGCTGTTGTGTGATGTAGTACCATTACATGTTGATGTTACTAGATTAGCTGTAAATTGTGCAGGAAAATAATTTTTGTATACCCTAAATTTGCTGGATATTAAATCACTACCAGGAGGACCTAGGAGGAGGAGAAATGGATGGAATTCCAGAAGGGGATGTGGTAGGGGTGACCTTTGTTCTTGATCTGGCTCCTGTTGATCATGGACACATGGCATTCTTTTTTTCTCTCTTTCTCTCTTTTCCATCTGCTAAATGTAGCTGATTACCTCTTAGAACAGCTTGAAATCTCCTGATAGAAATAACAGCCAGTTCTTATCTGGGGTTATTATTCAATGAAACATTTGTACAGAGTGCTGGTAACAATGAGGCATAATTTTAGTTACTCACAGATAAATCCCATGTCCTTACCCATGACTTTGCTGTTCTGTTTTAGTATCTCACTGACTTTTTTTAAGTCTTAAGGTCCTTAAAACAGACCAGGTACTTTCACTTCATTGAGCAACTTCATTGTTCTTAAATGCCAGAGATCTAAGTGGCAGCCCTGAGTAGAGCATGTGAAAAGCAGGCACAAGCATCATGGATTTGCTGCAAGAATAACTCCAGAAATGGTATTAGCAACAGCAATATGTGTGTGAATGTGCTACATGATGAGGGGAGAATCCCAGTTAAAGTGTTGTCGCTAAACAAGTGACAAAGACCTTGCAAACAGTATGAGAATCTGGGCCAACTATGGTTGTATTAATAATAAATCAGATCTGGTCTGCTACTTCCTACACAAAGAGTTTTTTCACCTATTGTCATTTTTCTAACTTCAATTTGGTTTGTGGTGTTTATTTCCCCCAGCATTTACTAAATGCTGTCAAGAAACTGGTGTTCTGATGGTGGTGAAGTGTCGGCAGGAGAACGCAGCACTGAAGGACTGTCTGGTTGGCTAGTAAGTCCCTCCTGAGTTTTTGCTGGGTTTTTGTGCATGGCCTGTACTAATCTAGAAATGTGAACTATTCTGAAAAGGGCTCTGCAGGCTTAGGGACTTGGATGTATTTTCTGAAAATGGTATCTTTGCTTTATTAAAGCCGTGCTGGTCAGGGCCCTAACTGACAAGATTTTATTTACCATATGAATCTATGGCTACAGAGCCTCTCTTCTTGATTCACCTGGGGACAGATTTCAGCCCAGAGGACCTGCAGCCCTTTATTTGCTCTGGTACATCACAGATGTGGGAATAGGGGTACACAGTGAAGCTTCTTCGTAGTCTGTTAGTAAGACAGTAAAAGTTGGTTTTCATTTTGCTTCTGTTTTTTAAGATTTAGTCTGTCTTGAAAGTGTCCTGCTGTTGTGAACAGCAGTTGCAGGAGCAATGGGAAATTGTTATCTATGAGAGGTCAACTCAATGCCATGGTGGATTGAAACATCTTTTTTGGAAGTCCTAATTTACCCCCAGTGCCATTAGGCTGAAGTGTTAGATTCTTGAATTTCCCAGGGTGAGGGCTGTGAAGTTTTTTAGTTTGACTGGGGGAAAAAGGAGATTGGTTTGATTTTTGCTGTGTCCTGCTCTCTTAAACCAGTGATTGACATTAAAAATAAATGCCTTTGAACTAGTGACAGTTATTCTCAAGTATTTAAGAACTGATGAAAAAAACATCTGCAGCCAGGCAAAAATTTAGGCCTAACTGCAGTCAGAACTTGCTGGAGTTACTCGGTTTTACTTGTCTGTTCCTTCACCTTTTGAAAAAAAATAAGATTAAACAAAATGCTTCTGACAAAAAAAGGTTTATAGTGTTGAATAGTTATACTTCAAAAAATTACGAGAGAAAGGAATTTAATATAATGATCAAGGACCATTATATCTACTGTGAAAGACATACACTTGAACCTATTCCCAGTAGTTACTTGGATGCATTAAAAAAATAAGTCATCTCCAGCAGGTTCCTGTGCTGAGGAAGAGAACTGCAAGTGAATTCTTCAGCTGATCTTAAATACCAAATGTGTTTCCCTTTTTTTTTCTCTCCTCTTGATGGCTTCACTACAGAGGCTTGAAAAGGAGAGTTATTTTACTGTTAAAGGCAGACAAGTTTTCTTGGGGTGTGGAAGGAAGATCAGTTATGAGTAGTACTCGTGCAATATCTGTTCAGTATTCCAAGATGAAAAACAATGTGTGTTTTCTGCCTTGTAGCTATTCTGATCCATCATTCTATGAAGAATGCAAAGCAGAATATTTGAAGCAAAGAGAAGAATACAGAGCAACTGGAATTAAGAAAAAAAGACAGAAGTTTACTCAGAATATGTGATTAAAACTTAAAATGAACTTTTTTTACATGCAATTTAGATTTCACTTGATTTAAACAGACTTAAATTGTCTGTACCACTCTCTGTGGAGTTTAACTGAAATACACAAAATGAGATTAATGGAGAATAAAATAATGTCTGAAATTAAGAGTCAACTTTAAAACTTCTCATAATTAAGGATCTAGAGCATGCTGTCACAGTTTGCAAGAGAGGTGGCAAAGGTGTGCTCCCCTATCTGGACTTGAGATTTTGTTACCAGTGTACCAGTGTTTGTGGAGTTTATAAATCCAGCATGTCCATTTGGAATTTAAAGCCTATATCTAGCTGCATGAGCCAGGCTACATAAAAACATAAGGGTGAATAATTTAAGTTGTATTAACTGGTCACAGATTGGGTGTACACTGAAGGTGGTCTGTTAGTCATGACCTGAAGCTGACTGTATGGAGATGCCCTTACTAGAAGAGAAGGGTGGCAAATGCAGAAGAACTACTCAATGTGAATTACCCTTGTCATCAAGATGTTGTCAGATGAATGAGAGCCTGGCAGTACTTGTGCCTGCACTGTAACTCATTTTTAAGTCTACACTGTGACTCACTTTCAAGCCTACACTGTCAGAAGGGATGGATGGATGCCTTGTGCTTGTGCATGGCCCAGACTGACCATTTCAGCTCTAGGGGAGACAGTAATCTCATCCAGACCTTCCTTGAGAACAGGGAATGAGCTGCCATGCTTCAGGAGTGAGTGAGTGACCACACTTGCAAAATTATCCAGGTAGAGGTGAGTAAACAACTAAACCAGGCATAGAAGATGCAGATCACAGATCACTTTGCAGGAACTAAGCAGGTCCCTAATTTAAAAAGAGCATACATTCTTTTGTGTACTGATACTTGAAGCTGCTTAAGTGTAGTTAATTAATTAAATTATTAAAAAATTAATTGTAATTGCTTAAATGACTTCACTTATGGCTTCACTTGGTGATCCTAATAGAAAGTTTTAGAAACTATCTTGGAGTATCATCCAAACATTCTGAAATAAAATGAAATTGTTTAAAAGCAAGGAAAGGCTGCACTTAAACTTGGTAACGTTAATGCCCTGATTAAAGAAAAAAAACTAATTTTCTGAGTAAGGAATAGGATTTGCTACTGATCCATTAGAAGAGGCAGCATTTTACTTGTTTATTTTAATATTGCTTCACCACAAACAGGGTTCCTCTATTCAGGGAGGCAACTCTGACACATGTATATGAAGGACTTAATTCTGCAGGTCAGTCATTGCCCTTTATTCTGTGCCTGTTACTGGAAGAATCATTAATAATGTTGCTGCAGTAGATTGGGTGCAGGACTGGACTTGTGAGGGACAAACTGAAAAGATGTGTAGCATTCTGCCTGGTTAAGCAAACTTAAATGGCACTCAGCTCTAAAAGTAGCCACCTTGAAGCAGCTTATGTGGAACAGTGTCCTACACCTGTTCTCAGCTTCTTATCTCAAGCATTTTGGAAAACCAAAATATTCCTAATAAGTTGTTTTGCTGTATGTATTTTTAAAAGGAGGAAATTTAAAATAGATGTGTTTTTGATGACAGTGACTGTTCTTCTGTCCCACTATGAAAATCTGCTCTATTTTCAACCTCTGGAAAGCCAGCAGGAATTGACCCTTGGATCATGCATCAGCTTCCTCTATAATACACCTCAGGCCTTACTTCATGTCATGTTCCCTAGCTTTGAATTCTTGGTTTCACACCTTTCATTTTCTTAGTATCTTGTGCATATCCTGTACTTGAATTGCATTTACATCTTTTATTTAAAGTTTAAATGAAAGAACGAGTACCATGACATGACAAACTCATACCACTGAATTACTTTTGGTTTTGGTTTTGTCTCAGCCATAAACTCTCCTTCCTACTCAGGTTAACTGGAGGCAGCCCTGGATTCTAATCAGTGTAAGAAAACACAGCACAGGGTGTGATCTGTCCTCTTCAGAGCACTTGGCAGGCACCCAAGACACCCCCATTTTTCACTGGAGGCTGTATTAAAGGTCTCTTCAACCTCCTAAGGGGAGCCCCCTACAAATGGAAGATATGAGAGGAAAGAAGGAGAAGGTGTCATGTACTTATTTAGAAGTTTGCCTTCAGACACTAAAACCCAAACTCAGAGGGAATCTGAGGGGCAATTTGTAATGCACAGGTTTTTTAAAGGGCAGTGGAACAGCCACTGCAGTTTGAGACAGCACCCAGAAATTAACGTGCAAGCCAGAAACCCATTCTGCTCCACATTTAGCACAGCCCTACTCCTCCTCAGGTAATTCCTGTAGGAAATTCCTCTGTCCTGTTCACTCTGCTGATTAAGAAATGGTCAAATACATTTGCACTGTAGTGCAAATGTAGTGTTCCACCTAGTTAAAAATTGGTTCAGTAAGCACCTGGGTGTTTCTTGCATGTTTCCCCCTAGATCAAACAGCCATACTCAAACATAATCATCTTACCACTTTGATTACTGTATCTTAATGCTTGACTTGCTCTTTTCCATCTTAAAATACAATTAAATTAATTTTGCTGGACAGTTACCACACAGGGTGGGTTTTTTTAATGGTCCAACTGCAACTCAGGTAAAATTAGTGTTTACCTTTACTGCTGGTCATAAAAAAATAAAATGCTCTCATCGACTGCTCTATGTTCATACAATTGCAGGTAGTAACACCACTCTCCCTAAAGAAAGGGTCAAAAGCCTGAAAAAACCCCTCAAAAATAATAAAATCTAAAAAAAAAAGATAAACCTCAAACTCCTGCCCTTTTTTACACTCAGAGAATCAGGGAAATACCTTACACCTCTGCGACCACTGTCCTTCACAGGGCCTGTCTGAGATCAGAAAACAACAGAGGTGTCAGGCAGGTGCCAGAGCTCTTCACTCTTCCTTTACCAGCCCACAGCGTCATTAAAGCTGCAGTTGTCTCAGCACAGGAGTGGCAAAGTCTGCTGCAAGCTGGTGTTGGAAGAAAATTCAATCTGCTTTATCCCACCAGTATAGTTCATGTGATACTCACATGGGCCTGTGTTTCATTAGTTGGAATGGGTATTGTTTTACTGTAACTCCACCATATGTCATGTGCTGCCCTTGTCTTTTTTCAGCTGTAAAAATTGGACAATGCATCACAGCTAATTTGGGGGTTTGCTTTCTTCAATATGGATAGTTCACATCAGCTGTACACCAATAAACTGGCAGGGAAACTTACAACAATCAGATTTTAAAATACTTAAAATTAACCAAACAGTGCAAGTTTACATGTAAGTTATTAAAAGGTTCACCCAGCTCACCAAATACCCAAATACATAATCATCAGGTTGCCATGGGATCATTTAAATGTGCAAAGCAACAACCTCCTCCTGCCCCAAAAGCTGGCTTTCATTTCTGTTAAATGGAGTTATTGCTTTCTTAAATTAAAAATTGTCAATTTGGTGGAGGTTTTAAAATGTTCAAAGTTTGCATTCAAGTTAAAATTTTCTTGAGGTCTTTTAACATAATTATATGAGAACTTTGGTCCTTACTATATGCAGGTTTACAGTTTTATGTAACACAGGCACACTAACACCAGAACCCTGTTATTACAGCTACTTCTCCATGTAATTTGCTGTCACTGATGAAAAGATTTCACTTCTGAAAATGGAAAAAGCACTGTAAGCCACTAGTGGCGTGGATCTAAATGACTTTTCCATCTTCAGTCAAAATCTGATTGTAAGCTTCAGACCCAACAGATGCTTCACAAGCCAGTGAGCTCCCAAGTGACTCCAGGGCTGGGGACTTCCTCTTCAAATGTTACAGCCTGGACATGGCAGTGAGTGATTGGATTGGAAATGCTGCCTGCAGCAAACTCTCTGGCATCAGTCCCTCTTCTCCCTAGTTAGCAGCAGCACTCCTGAAATTCCTCTCATCAAACATTGCCTGGGAAGGAGCACAGAATATAAAAGCAAGGGTCAAAGGCAAAACCTGGAAATTCTCAGGCTCTGCACAGAAAGTCTTAATTTCATACAGGACAGGACAGGCTGACTGGGAACCTTTTGAAACAAGTAATCAAAGGTAAATAAATCCTTCAGATTTCAACATCCAGAAGGATACTTCTCACAGAAGATGCTGAAGCAGGCTACAGCAGATGGCTGATTTTTTTCCTTGAGTCAAAGCAATGAGCCTCAAATCTAATTGGTTTTGGAAAAACATTTATACACAATAAAGGAATTAAAACTTCAGCAAAAAAACTTGTGCCCAATACGGAAAGGAGATTTGTTAGTGAAACCAATTTCAAACAAAAATAAATTTATTTAATATCTTACACAGTAGAATTCCTTCATTGCACAAATCATATTAATGCCTGTTGAATATTACATTCCTTAATAAAAAACCTCTGTAATACTGAGCTGGGGGACCCCAAAAGTAAACTACATTAGAACTAGGTACCATATAGCTTATGCAGCCACATGAGAAATGTTTTCTTTGTTATTACATAGGTAGTTGGTTCTATCAGCTAAAGCCTAGTGACTTGGATTTGTTTTATGCATATTGGATTTTGTTCTATTACTTTCCAAGAGATTGTACTCCCCTGAGTCAGCTGTGTTCATTGGTCAGAATAAATTCCAGCATCTGACACCATTTCCATTAATCACAGACAAGCCAGTATACGTGAGCAAGATAATAGAAAGATAAAAACAATATCTGGTGAATGGAAAACATTGTTTATGTATGCTGTTTGTACTACAGAAGGTCTCTGGAAGGCATTGTTTTTGCCTTTGACAGACAAAGTGAAAGATGGGCTCTGTGTGAAGTACTTACTGTGCAGGGGAGGGTGTCTGGAACCACACAGGTCACGTAGCACCCTCCTAACGCTCCTACAGCCCATCATTACTATGGCTGTGCTACTGCCAGAGCTTCCCCATGTATTTGCAAGCCATCTTAAGATAATTAGCTACTAAACAGCTGTGAAATTAATTTTTATTACTTTGATGTTAAGCTGGATCTGTGAAGCTGAATACTTCACCCACCCACGCATTTGTAAATAGCGTATTCAGTATTAAATATCTTCCTGCCCATTACAAGTTAGGTATCATGGATCTAAAATACAATGCATTTTTCTTCAACTTTTTGAGCAGTCAAGACATTTCACTTAACCCTGTTGTATTAAGCCAGATATGAAGCAGAGAAGTTTACAAAAAAACCCCAAAAACATAAATTATACTTGTCTAGAAACAGTTCATGGCCTTAAGAGGAAAAAAATAATGAAAAAGTAGTGCTTAGACACCCATAATCTATAAAGCAGGTAGCTGGAATTCCAGTAGCTCTGGTTCTTAGTGGCATACTAAAGACACCACAAAAATACTTATTTTTGTATATCAACAATGCAACAACACCAAGTCTGATTAACTTAAGGCTTTGTTTCTTTAACAAAAGAAAAATTAGTAGCCTTCACTACCACAGGAATGAAGAGTCAGTTGTGGTGCTGTGCAAAGGAGGCACAATATGGAAAACTGCACTGTGAGCACGCTGGGTCTGTGGCAGCAGCACTGCAGTTGCAGCAGCTTCCTTCAGCAGGAACTGAGGGAAACAAGCTGAACCTCCAGGATTCACAGTGGGCAGCAGCAGCTTTACTTACGGTCCTTCACCTTTCACAAGCAAGCCCTAAATGGGGCAATCAAACAGCATAGCCTAAGGGTGGTTCTTCTCCTGCCACTGTCTCATATAAATCAAGGTTGGAACAAAAAACAAACCAAACTCACCTTTCTTAGTTAAATACTACAGAAAAATGCATTTACAAACCAGAGGAATCAAAGCTAATTGAAAGGAGGAAGGAAGAGAATCCAATTCTTCATATTACCCTTATTCTGAAAAAGAACACTGTCAAAATATAAGCTCAGAGCTGGTTCAAGTTCTAACACTGGATGCCAAGTATTTTCTTGATAACATACAAATAGCAAACAAATACAGAACTGGATTATTTCATTTTATTCCACAAACTCACTTTTCATTGTAACCTTTAGCAAATGTATGTCATTTGCAGTACAAGACTATCTAGGCCCCATACTAGACTTCTTTGTATTTACATTACACCAGCACAGCTTTAACATCAAGGAACTCACTCCTGATTTACAGCAGAGGAAGACTCGGCTTTCTGATTTGGAACTAGAATTAAAAATAAAGAAAGAACATTTCAAGCAATTTGTTTTCTCTCCTTAAAAGTTTGAGCATTAAGGTGCCTATTCAGAATCACTCCAAAAATGCCTCAGTTCATTCTAAAAATTGTTTAACTCTTGTGCAGACAGTTTTGATTACACTGATCCAGGTAATCTGCTGGACAGTTTAACAAAGTTGGATTATTTTTCATTTCCCAAAACATATTCTCATTGGGCTTTGGAGGACTTGGGAATACCCAGGAATTATCTTCCAGAGAGCTCTTTCCATAGGAATGGTGTTCCTGAAACATTTTGCTGTCAGCTGGAATTGGTCTCTCGTCTGTCCAAGCTTGTAGGGTCACCCTTTCTGATGGGACACGGGCATCTCTCAGCAGAGGGGGAGACACAGCATTGCCGAGGGCTTTGTCGTTTTGTGACAGGTTTTTATACACTACCCCAGATGTCAGATTCACCTTTGAAATGTTCAAGTCAACACATTGCACTGGTGCAGTACAGGCAGCTGAAGGAAGAAGATAAAAAAAGATTTTAAAATTACATTATCTAATGCATTTTTCATGTACCCCAAATGTACTACAGTCTAGCAGGGATGTTAAACACAGTTTCTTCAAGCCACAAGACCATATTCAGTAACTACTTGAAATCTAAAAACAACATACTACCCTCACCAGTCTCGAGATGAACCCAAAATCCTGAAATCATTATGTCTAAAACACACCCAACTCCAAGGATATCTCCCAACTCCTATTTCAACACATAAACTGATGGATCTTTCTGACCAGATTGAAATGAATGCTGAAACAGAGACCATTTTCACATGCTGGAGAAATCATCCAGATGCAGAAGACTGAATGCTGCTCCCTATTCTACTGATTCTTCAACAAGTAGTATTCTTGTGCCATCCAGAACCCAAACTCTCACTGCCTATGAAGCAGTAAGAGGGAAATACGTGGTGTTCACAGGTTCTCTTGTCCGACTTTCAAAAGTAAAGTGACAGACTGCAATGTTCAGCTATGTGACATTCCAGAGGAGTTTTAAACTGTTAGGCAGGGGGGGGATTTTGAAACAGAACAGGATCTATCTGAAATGGAAGAGCTGTACCTTCAACATACTTGAATCTGAACACTTCACAATCTGAACATATGGCCAAATACAAGCAGGTAATTTTGTTTTGTAGTGATAATCTACATAAACATGTAATCAGAGTAGATTAATGCCTCCTGAGTTAAAACTCACATCTTGCATAGAGTTTTCTAGAGCAGCTGTTAATCTTGAGCATGAATTGTAATTTTTAACCTTTGTTCTTAAGGGACAGAAAAAGAAGCTGGTATCTTGGTCAAAGAATACAACTCCTGTTTGTCACAATAAATTAAAATTTGTGGATGTCAGCCCAAACCACCTTCCAATACCATGGGCATCATGTCTGAAAAACATGCAAGGCACTGGATTTGGCATTTTTGTGCTGGCAGGGGTAAAAAGCAATTAGAGGCCTACAGAACTTTAGAAGTTCAAGAAAAATTGAATCCACTAAAATAGATTGAAAATGTACCAAAAAAAACCCCCAAAAAACCCCAAAAACTAACTAAAAACACACAAAAAAACCAACAAAAAAAAACCAAGAAAAAAATAAACCCACAAGCACACTCATTTGTTGAAAATTCCTCCATACATAACATACATGAAATGCCTCTCTACATTCTAAGTAGAATTCACAAGTTAACTGATATTGTTCGTGTCCCACATGAAGTAATGAACACGTGTTCTGCAGAATTAATGCACCTCTGACAATGGCAGCTGCTCTGTAAATGCCAAAAGTCAGTACTAGAGGTATAGGAAGTGGAAGGCTTCAGTCAATTGTACGCATATTTTGCATAAGCCAAGATTTGTCTATAAATACAAGCAAAGATATATCTGTATTGCACTCATAAGTGTGGCTGATGACCAAGATCAGACCTGTCCACTCTCACATACTTCTGAAAAATTACTGAAAAAAGTCTACAGATGAAAAGGCAGAAGTCCACTGTTTCCTGATCAGTCCAGAATGCCTTCTGTGGCTGTGGATGAACAACTGCATAAGAACTGCAGAAAATGAGTCTCCTCACCAAGGAGAAGAGAAAAGTAAGTAGTTGTGTAGTGGCAAGACAGGTAACTGCAAATTAAAAGTAAGGACATAAAGACTGTATGTGATCACATCAAACCTTGACAGATCTAAGATTATTTAGACTCATTCACTTCCCAGTTTCTCTGCTACAGTTATTTGACAAACATGTTTTAGATTTGTAGGAACACAGACTCACCTGGTAACAATATGGCCAAGTGTACAAAATGTGTTGACAGTTTGTATCAGCCAAGTACCAGAGACAAAGTGATCATTAGTCACTGCTGACCACAAAGGCAGGGACTGCTCGGGAGGTGAATCCTGTCATTACCTCACTGAGCTGTTTAGAAACAAAATGTCTTGATCTGGTAATGGACAGGGACATCAGAGACTGTCACCAGTACATTGTAACCAAGTTCACTGTCTTCCACCAGTATTCTGAGCACAGTAAAGATCACAATTGAAGTGAGCAGAAAACAAAGGAAATTAACTCTTTAAGACAGTTTGTTTGCCTGACAGTCTAGCATTTGGCTTCAGAGAAACATATGTATGGAGTAGAAGAACTGTCTGATGAAGTACTCATGGAAAATTTAAATACTTTATCTGAAAAATATTTAACCCTTGAAATTATTTAAGGCAGCTTTGTTTCCCCAGTATTCTGACATTCAGAAAATGTCACACTGTGTAGCATTTTGTTAGAAAAGACAACTTTTCTGAATAAAATACAAAGAAATAGGGAACAATAAGGAATTTCATTCTTTTAAAGTCTGATTTTAAAATGTTGCAAATTTAATACTTCATATATTCTGCACTGGGAAAATAAGACTGCATTTGCAAAAAGATTTTTTCCCTCCTAATATGAAGTAGTTGTGGTAAAAGGTCAAATACGAGTAAACTTAACACCTCAGCCTTGTGCACATAAGCAACACTTGACTGAGAAAAAAGCCACAAGGGGAACAGAATACAGTACTGAAGAAAAAACACATCAGCAACACCTTTATGTGTGAAGTTGACCAGTATGA
This sequence comes from Melozone crissalis, assembly GCF_028551555.1. Taxonomy (NCBI): domain Eukaryota; kingdom Metazoa; phylum Chordata; class Aves; order Passeriformes; family Passerellidae; genus Melozone; species Melozone crissalis. Next base: position 40,683,877 of record NW_026535794.1, read on the forward strand.
GACAGAAGCAAAAGCAGAAAATGGGGAAGCTGGAACCATAATACAGTCTAGCTTATCAACTTCAATTGATGAGATTCTGATAAGATATGATAGCTGGTTTATTTTTAAAATGCTACAGCTTGCATCAATGGTTTGTATTTGTAAGGTCTGTTACTGCCAACACTGACTTGCCTTTCTTGGCTCCTGGTGGGTTCCTTTTCAGTTTTCGCAGGACCTCAGCTTGCTTGTCAGTCACTACACGCAAATTGGACATTTCTCTCTTCAGGTCCCAATAGGTTTGTTGCAAACTTTCAAAACAAAAATTTATTACAAGTTAAATATTGCTGCCTCCAAAGCAGCCTATTAACATGCCTATCAAGTGTTGACTGTTAGTAAATTGTTCTGCAATGCTGGAGTACCCTAACTGTAACTGGACTGAACAGTACTGAGAATTACCTTAAATGGATGGACCTTTGTATATAATTTGATTCTTGCCTATTGCAATATACAATGCATTATATATTGACATACTAGGTAATAATAATAATTTCAACTCTCCAAAGGAAAGAAACATGAAGCTTACTTTTCATTTCAGTATCTGAAACTAACCATCTTCCAATAAAATTAGTCATCTCAAAGGAATACTTTATTTAAAGTGATACCAGGTTATAAAAAAGGCAGAGTGTTAACTCTGAATACCTTTCAGTAAATGACCACATACCCCAACACATATTATGAGCCTAGTAATACTGATTTATTTTTATTTCAAATAATCAAGAACCAGTATTTGGGTCTTATACCATGCACACTGCTACACTGAATTCAGACTAAATACCTGAGACCCAAACTGAGCATACACACAGAGTCCAATCTAAAATATAAATCATACTCTTTCATATTCAAGGCCTCCAATTTGTGTTAATACACTGCCTGACCAGACAGTGTAAAAAATAGTGTTCCAATTCATTCTCTAAGACAGTATAATAGGAGAAACATATTTAGCAACACCAGCACTGTTCCAACACTGATGTTTCAGGTTAATAACTGGTAAGAAGATTAAGAGGGAGAAAAAAAAGTCAGCATTACCATATGTTTCTTGGTAAAATTTCTAGCAAAGGCTCACTGAATATCATATTTATGTTGATTAATAATTAACTTAGTGTTCAAAGACATAAGGATGTCGTTACTTCAACTTAAACATGAATGCAATGATTTAATACTTTTTTAATGATTAACATCCTACCAAAACACATTTATTGAAGACAAATATAATGGACGAGAGTTTCCAGAACATTTTCTTCCTCACTACGTTCACTAAAGGCATTTATTTCAAAACAGCTCAATATCCCAAGCTACTGAGATGAGTAAGAATTAATAAGCTTTGTAACAGTATGTAACACTATCCTTCAAAAATAGCAATATAAGATCAATTAATGCTTGATATTTCCTGCATGAAATACCAAGCACAAATGTGTTGAAAATCACTCTGAGAAGTGGCTATTATGCAAGTCAACAATGTGAGAGTTCCCTTAAAACATAGAAATAGAACTTCTATCCACAGAAATACTTCCCCCGAATACAAAAGTTCAGATGCAAAAAGTTCTGTTAAAGAACATAGGAAGGTGTTATTTTAATAAATAATGTGTTAAGTGTCAGCAGTTCTGACTAATAGGAAGTTGAAATTTTCAGAACTGATATTTCAAGAAGTTCAGCTAAACCTGTGGCCTTTTTACTGCAGACTTCTTTTGACTCTTTCAACTCTTAAGAGCTGACAACTTAATTTTAAAACTGATGTGGCAGCCACACTTCCTTAATTCTCATGTTTTGGTCTAAAAAATAAGATCAAAAACTTTAGTTATGTCAAACCAGAACTGTCCAATATTTAACACAGAAGTGGCAAATACAGGGACAGCTCAAATATCTGCCACCAACCAGGAGCAAAGTGCTTGAATTAATTTTTTAAAATGCATTTAGCAGTTTTACAAGCATCTTGCAAAGGGCTGCAGGTACCAGAATTCCACTTAAATCACATGCAACTGATTTTAATTGTTTTTGTGGATACTGGCCTAGAATCCCATTGCAAAGCCTAATTTTCAAGGAATTTGTAATTGAAAACCAAGGATTCCCCATGCCTGGAATTCCCTGCCTTCTAACATGTGATATGAACCTTCACTATGACAGCCTGTTTAAATGTACAGAAAATTAGATTTGCACACTGAGAATTTAAAGTCAGATTTGCAGGCTGCTCACAAATATGAAGTAACTAGTTTCCAGAAAGTTAACTAGAGGCAAATGCCTCCATTTCCTATAAAAAGCAGGATTGCTTGCTACAACAAATGTTTCTCATAGGAAGTTTTTCGAGTGTTTTCTCCACAGATTTTTGGATGGGCTTACATATTTATTACACGTTTAGTATTTATATTACAATAAACACTATATAGTCCATATGCTATTTTAGATGGCTGCCACCTGAGCACCACTTGATGGAATATATCTGCTCTGATTAGTAATTATTTGATCAAATGATCAGTTTAATCAGAGCAGTGATCAAAGAGATAGCTGCTGTGTGTTGAGAGAACATCTTTTATCAGGTGTGTGAGGCTGACAGCAAAGCTCCAGGAGGAACCACAGGAATAAGTATCCAGTCAAGATGAAAGGACAAAGTGTGATTTGTGTGTAGTGTGTGCATTGTTAGCCTCACTGCACCAGAGAACAGATGATGGGAAGTGTCTGTATGTTCTCTTTCAATGGCTGAAAAGTCTCTTCAACACCCAAGGAAGCAGCAAGGCCCACTGCACTAAAGCCTGGCATTGTGAAGGGCTGCTCTTCCCTCTGGTGGAAAATGCTCTAAGTGCACCAAAGGCATAACTACCTAAATATTCATACAAACATAACAAAGGAAAAAAATGTACAATGATCTTGCTAAATAACTATACTTAGACTTTCAGTGAAATTATGAAACTTGAAATAACACACCTAAAGAGTCAGCAAGAATAATTTACTTGTTCCAACAACTGTCCCTCTGTAAACTGAAAATGAAGTATTTCATACCTCTGGATGTCTTGCCTTTGAAGGTGGTCTCCATGTAATGGATTTTCCTCTTGAGCCTGGTCCTGCATAACAGAGTGAAAGGAAAACAGAGAATGAATGAACATGGTTTCAGATCTTCTCTCTCAAACAACAGCAGTGAAACTCCAATTTGCCTAATACTGAAATTCACAAGTAGTCTTCATTTGTGTTAGCTGCAGTGGGTTTCAAAAGTGGATTTCAATTCTACTAAGAATTTCCACTAAGAAATGCTTAAACTACCTACTTATATGAAGGCATTGCTCAGCCACCTCCATACTCTTCTTTCTTAAAACAGCTGAACTCTCAGAATTAGAGATTGATTACTTTCTTAAATGGACATGAAAAGTCTTTCTCAATTTCTGCTTTTTAAACAGTCTTTTTTTTTCTTCTTTCTCTGTCACGGTATATAAAAGATCTTTAACTTAAAGGAAGCTGTTTCAGTATAGATTTACTTGCACAAGTTACTTTTATAACTTTATAACATAACAGAAAATAATTTATGTTAATTTTTTATAAATAACATAACAAAATAATTTATCTCTTCAGTCTGAAAGACTACTTTAAAATTGCACATATAGGCAGCCACACTGAATTTACCAGAATTGTTTAACAAATCAAACACTGGGCTCACTTTGTTAGCTGTGCTTCTATTAGACCCTCACTGGTGAGCTCCCTCCCTTTCATATCCCTTCTTTCCATGTTCCCTTCCTATCATCCCCTTTAGCCAAAGCTGTTATGGATTTGATCCTTTTACAGTGGCTTTAAGACAGGCTGCCCATATTTCAAGCAACTTGTTAATGTACACACTGCATCAACTACAATGTTAAACTTGAGGAAGAATATCTTAAAATACAAAGAATAGGAAGTACACTTGCCTAAGGTAGAAAACATTTGAAAACATGTTTTTCTGTTTTCATTTTCATTATTACTTATTACATTCATTAGCTAATGAACTGAAAATAAGTAATAATGAAAATACCAGCTGAGCTGAAAGAATGCTGATTTGCCATTGTCCATTGATCACACTTGACTGTATTTCACCTGACAGATTTTCCCCTCCTGAGCTTTATCACCATCTCCCAAAGGTTTAAATTCATAGCATAAAAAAGTTGCACTGTATTACCCCATATTTGAAAACATGCCCTTTATTTCCTGTATTAAGCAGTTACCAGGATCAAGAAGAAATTGTATTAAAGACAAGCAAAAAAGCAACAAACCCGCCCCAAAAACCAATGTAACAAAACCCCCCAAAACAAAACAAAAAGCTGTTCCCTGTATTTGCTCTGTGCAGCAAAAGCTGCTGGCATAAACATTATTTAAACAGTGTCACATGCAGTATTCCTTACAAATGCTATTTTAGTCTGTTCTCTCTGACATCATTCACTCTCACAATACAATCTGCAATTATTTATGCAGCTGTTACTCTGTTCTAGAGTTACCCGAAGACACCAGAACTTCACACAGGTTACAGCAAGCCTTCAGATTTACAAGTTATTGAAGGCACCTGAAACAGCTCCAGACCCAAGTGAAACAACCAACAGTAAGGGAAGTTAACAGAACAGCTCACACACTTTATCCCCACCTAGTGGAAAAACTGCAGACTCATGCAAATGCTGTGTGATTCCAGATTATATAATCATCATTATTAATGACCATAAGGAATGTAAAACAGTCTGCCTCCTCAAACAATCACATTTAAATGTTTTACATTCACTGTGTGACTTCAGTGTGACTGCAGACTCCTAGAGACTGGCACTGTACCTTTATCAAAGGCAAGATGGAAAGAAGAAAGAATGCACTAGACAATGACTAAGTGCTTTTTGTTACTGTTATCTTAATTTTCTTTTTGAGATCCTAACAATGCCTAGGTTACAAAATGTGTCCCTCAGAACAAATATTTGTCCCAGAAATGGCAGGGAAGAGTGCCAAAAGAGGAACTTTCCTGACAAGCTTCATGCAACCACCCTGAAGAAAAGTGCCATACCTCCTTAAACAAAGTTCATGACATCTTTAAACATTAGCATCCCGTTGCTTTAAAAAGAAAAAAAGAAAATAATAGAGGCCAGCTTTTGCCTAAACTTTCTTAGCAGCCCAGGTTACACAGAACTTCAGTGGCTACTTATAAAAAATCATAAAGCTTTATTTTCTGTTGTTATATGGGCAATGGCTGGGAAATCTCACCTGTATAGAATCATAGCATATCTGGAGTTAGAAGTGACCTGTAAGGATTAAGTTCAATTCCCTGCTCACTGCAGTACTACCTAAAGCTAAACTTCCTAATTAAGAGTGTTATCCAGACACTTTTTAAATTTGGACAGGCCTAATGTCATGAACACCTCCCTGAGAAGCCTGTCCCTATTTCCAAGAAGAATGACAGTCTATGAAAATATTTAAAGATTAATTTTACCAAGATGTTAATATTTCACTCATATAGACTTCCTCTTTTTGTTAATCCTTGATTTTGATTGACCTTGGAATTTAAAACTAAGCATTAATACAAAAATTCCTTAAAATTAAAGTACCTTCTGCTTGGAATTTTGCAACTCCTTCCTGAGACTGTTGCACTCTTCCTTGAGTTTTTCTAGATCTTGTTCCAGACTATGCACTTTCAGGTCACTGCTCAGCTTCTCTAATTCCCAGTTAGCCGGAGTACAATTCAGACTTTTTATCACTGTGAAGGAGACAAACAAGACAATTAGATTCCAATCTCAGTCCAAAGAACATAATTCAATATGCAAGATATTCTTCAATCAGCCCATGCCTTACAAAAACATTATATTCTGGAGAAACTGGAGTCCATGGCAACAGGGAATTATAACACTGGTAATGCTGTTGGCATTATTGGTCTATATTCTGGGTTTAAAGCATGGAGCCCTACTTTCTAGGAATGCACTGGACATTTGACACAGAGAAAAACGAAGTACTAGCACAAAAAGGCACTGGAAATAAAAAAATCCATTTATGGCAAATACACATCATATATGCCAACTTGCATACTTCTCACATGCTTTGAAAACATGACTCTTTTTGCCCTCAGATTTGTATTATTACATCACTTACCATTATGTTTTCCCCAAGTTTAACATCAAGAAGTTCCACACAGAACAACAAAAGATACAATCCAAACAAAAGGGGAAAGCATAAAAGTTACACAAATTTTGTTAGACTGAAGCAATTCACGTGGTAAGAAGCAACCTAAGCTGATGCCACCATCAGATCAGTACCAGGGCAATAGTGAGACAGCAAGAAAAGAAGGAATGTGACAGGAAGAAACGCCACAAGTTTTCAACTGCGTGGTACACTTATTTCCAGAATTAATAGTTTAAACAGCCTTAAGTTACACTGAATCTTTTTTTTTAAAAGTAAGGTACCCAGAGTCCACTTATGAGTAAAACTGAATTACAAACAAGGAAATCATCACATTTTCAGAGCTCTCCTTACAAACCCTGCAATTCTTACCTTCTGAAACCATGACATCCTCAACAGTGATACTAGCACTACCTGCAATTCGTTTTTCTAGATTTAAACATTTGTGCAATTGAACTAGTGCATTACATACATGTTTAAGGTCCTCTTGGAGAGTAATGAAATTCAAGCACTGCCATACTCAAAAGTGCCTTTCAAATGACTGCATTTGTACATACTCTGAAGTCAGTCCATACTCTAACGTTATACAGATGGCATCTTTTTGTAACTAAATTAATCAAGGTTTTTTTCATTCCATGATGTTTTGTTTTATGCATCTATCACATACAGAGCACTCTTTACAACTGCAGTAAGAGACACTGGATTTGGGATTTTGGAATTGCCAGGATACAGAGTTATTTTCTCCTTCCTCTTTTCACCAGGCTCTCTACAACCACCATCTTTCTACTTTCCCTCATTTCCAGCCAGCTAAGTAACTGTTGGCAACTGCAGCTGTTGCTATACAACATCCTCTTGTATTTTTTGCATCCAACAGCAAGACAAACCAATATGCTGGACCCTCTACAGGTGCCAGGGGAAGTGGGATTGACTGAATGATCTTCATACTTGAACAGACCTCTGCCCTTCTCTCAGGAAAAGGTGCTGGGGTCCAAAGATGCACATGACCCAGCCTATAAACTGTTAGGTGGTGCCCATTTCTCAAATTTGTCAGTCACCTAGGGTGGGAGAACACAGCAGCCTCAGAATATACATTTCACCATTCATGAGAATGAAGACAAAGTACCTCAGTGCTGTTCATGCCTCTCTTGCCTTGCCCCTGTATAGGGTTAAGCCTCTTCATGCCCCGAGATCACAATATAACCACTACAGCTCCTCAACATACCTTAAGATGAAGTAACCAAATGCATACCTTGCTGAGTTTCCACTTCAGTTCTTAGTTGTAACAGCTCTACTTCTTTAGATTGCAACTGTTCGTTCAAGTTTTTCAAGGATTCCGCACTTTCTTTTGCCTATTTTCAGAGGAGAGAAAAACCCCAACCCAAAATAATTTGTGAGGCATTCTTCTATCATGTCAGACAATTCAATAATTTAGAACAAATACAACAACAAAAAATATTACTTTGATTTTTATTTTAAGCGTTATTCTAGCCCAGTAATAAAACTGACATACATTAAATCGTTATTTCTACAGAAAATATTGTCATGTACTTTAAAAGGGTGATAAAACCAACACCACAGATCTTAAGAATATAAAGCTCATTCTAGAGTAAGCAGGTACTAACTATGCAGTGCTGATAAAGCAAGCCCTGAAGCCATTACTTAAAAAGGCACACCATTTTTTCCAGTTTGCTTTTCAGATGGTCGCGGTCGATGCAGGCCTCCCGGTAGGCTTGGTAGGCCTTATTGACTTGTTCCCGCCCAACCGAGCTGCATTCCTCTTCCGCCCGGGAGCCCAGCACCTGAATGGTCAACACACAGGGAACAGAACAAGGGAGAAGTTTTCTGTGTTATGCTGGGAACTGCAAAATTTTAAGCTTGCCATATTAATCTAACAGCTTTTCCTTTTTTTTCAGTTTAGATAACAAATTAGTCAAGTACACTGATACAGGCCATGTTTTTTACAAAAGTGCAGCAAAGGCTGTCTACAGATTCTGAAATCCCTAACAATACTTAATGCTCACTAATTTATAGAATCATAGAGTAGTTTGAATTGGAAGAGGACATTTAAAAGCTCACCTAGTCCAACCCCCCTGCCATGGACAGGGACACTTTCCAGTACACTGCTATGAGTTCACTCCTATGAGTACTTAAAAACCATTCATAAATTATCATTACTCCCACTGATAATCCCTTAATCTGTGGGAACTCAGCACAACATTCCTGATGTGCAGAGTCACCGAGACCACCCTTGGGGGGCTCGGAGGTCCTGGAACGTGGCCAGAAGTGTCTGGTGGTTGGACTTTGATCCTACACAGGAAGCAACACCTGTATGAGGATGGGAGGATCACACGGGAATAAATGGTGAAGGGATAGATTATTATAGAGTGAAAACAGGTTTTAGAATCTCAGTACAGGGGGGTTCTAAGGGGACAAGATGGAGGAATTAGGGCGTGTCCTGTCCTTCTTCTTCTTCTTGTCATCCATCTTCGGTGGTGATGGTGGCACTTTGAGATTGGTTCTTACTGAATGTGCACTTGTCAATAAGGGTGAAAGGTATTGGGGAGAAAAGGTAAATATCTTATACGTAGTTTTGGGTATAAAGATAAGTGACCGCCTCGAGGGCTCTCAGTGTGCTCATGGCTGATGTGCTGTGCGGACCTCTGTCGGGCCGGGAGAAAATATTGTAGATAAGAATTAATAAACAGCACTGAAGACCGAAAAACCTGAACACTCCTTTCGTCCTTTGGAGCGCAGGCTGCCCCGAGGCCATCCTGAGCCTTTCCAGGCCATTAGAACAGCCGAGGAACGGGACATTAATCATATTTTTTCCAGGCTCCAAAAAAATGTAAACTGCTTTTTGAAAAAGGAGTTTTAAGCATATAAATGCACAACAAACAGAAAGTTCAAAGGAAGCCAAACATAATTACTTAAATGCCTCATAATGTAAATAAAGATTTTTTTCCCGCCTATTTATGTACAAAAAGCCAAAGCAGAATAATTTTAGAAATATCTGTTAACTTTGAGATTACCACCATCTTACTGCCTGCTATGGCAAAAGACAAGCAAGGCAGAAAAACCACTACCCACTGGATTGCTAGAAAAAGGGGAACAGAGTCAAAATATATTCAGTGTTTTTAATAAGACAGAAAGAAGTCTTACATCAAATTATATCCATTCATATTAAAAGTTCTTGTTTTAATTAAGTATTGCATTCTCCTTTTCATTCTTTTTATCCTGCATACTTCCTTTATGTGTACCTCTTGTAGATATTCACAACAGATTTTCATATATTTTCTTAAAAATTAGGAGTCACACAAAAGAAATTACTAAAACAAAGCACTGACACTCACATATCTACCTTAAATATCTCCTCTGTAAAGTGTTTGCTTGAAAGAAAGTATGGGAAAACAGGAAGACAGGAAGCTTCTGCCCTTTGCTTTTTTTGTTTATCTGTATGATTCCTTTTAAGTTTTGTCTTTTATATTTTCTCCCCCTAATAAAGCCACTCACATAGAACACAAGCCTTAATAAGCTTTCTGGAAGTTTCCATGCACACTGAAATGACAGACTCCAAAGGGGTAACTCCCCATATATTTTTTAAGCATACAGGTATATTAGCTATTGACAAAGACTGAAAGTCACTAACAGCCTTGGCCTCCCTCATGAAACATTTTAGTGGTATTCACATACTAAAAAGTTTTCTCCACAGAAAACAAAGTAGCATCTTCAAGAGAATTAAGCTAAACCAGGCCAAACCAAAACACACAAGACAAAAGGAACTGTCAAGGTCAAATCCTGTTTATTGCGATTCTGAGTAACAACATAAAAGATGTTACACTCAGCATGGTTCAGGTCTAAAGCTCTATTCCTATTCCCAACATCCCCTTAAACTTTACATAAAGACAGTCTTGAGATGGTTTTCCTTTTTGAGAAAAAGTCAATCCTGTCTTCACCAAGAATTCCCAAATAAGTGTCTCAAAGCTGTGCCAAGTGTGACTCAAGTGCTTCATTCCAATGCCACAAAATAATACACACTTGGAAAGCTTTCAAGAGTCAGTAGCATAGTTAGGAGAAAGTCCTAAATAATGTCTCAGCTCTAACACCAGGATCTATCTTTACATCTTTTATAAGAAAGCAACCTATCAAAGTCAAGAACTTCTGCAGTAGAAAGACACTCAATGCTGAACAATGGATATACATTTCATCACGGCATTCCTTACTTGGAGAGAAAAACCTGCCCTGGTCAATTTTTAGCTTTAATGAACTTCACTAGTTTATGGCCGTGAGAAACTGCCTATAAAACAAATTCCAATATTCATTTATATTTCAGAATTACTGCATCAAAAACCAGCCAGCCAACATCTATGTTAGGCATTGCAACTTTGCATTTCACACTTGAGGCTGGACCTAGCTGGATATTCTTACCAACCAATTCTTCCTTATCATTTTGGTATGCTTAAGGGTCTTTTGACACACAATTCCTGGATTCTGATAATTTACAAGCTTTGCACCTCACTGTTCAACAATACTGTGCCACATGGGCCCAAGCTAATAAACACCATGAAGTGGCACCCAAACTACAGTGACAAATTCTATGCAACTAGACATCTATCTGAATCAGCCACTGTCTTTGCATTGCATCATGTATGTGCCCAGTGAGAATCAAAAATGCCAGTATGACACAACTACACTACCAGAGGAACAAAATGCATTTCACTTAAATAAATAAAACAATTTATAAAAACTTTTTAACATGGAAATTATTTCAAGTATATATTTCAAATCCTTAACCCTCTGCCATCCAGCCAGGAGCAAAAAAGAAACTGGTATATCAACTATTTTCTTACCTTCTCTTCTAAAATTCTCACTTTTTTTTTTAAGAAGGAGTTCTCCTTCTCTGTCTCTTTCAGTCGTTTCTTGATATCTTCATATGCAGTGACAAGTGCAAAGTGTGAGGCAACAGACTCATCTCCACTATAGGATGGAACAGGAATATCGCTGTCTCTCTTGTGAGCATTGTCTGCTTTTTCATGGTTCAAAATACAGATGTCATCCTCTACCAACTCCTCCATGACAGCTGTTAAAAAGACAGATAGAAGTGCTAAGTTTTCACAAAGACAAATTCATCAGAGAGTCTGAAAACCTTCCAAAATAATACTGCAGGGTGTTTCTGTCTAAGTATGACAAGACAAGACTGAATAATCAGGAAGTATCTTAATGTTGCAGAAAAATCTTGAAATCCATGTCACCTTGAAAATACACTGCTTAGAAAAGACACATTTCACTGTTACTTGATATAAATATTTTGAGTACCTATCAGATGTATGAACCCTCAAATTCATTTTTATTAAGACTTAACACCAATGTAGAATTTGGCTGGTACCAACTATCTGAACTCCAAAGGAATATTATATCAGAGCTTTTGCAAGCCAGCACTGAGCAGTAAGAGTACAGCTCCAACAAATCAACCAACTCCTGTGGTTCCTGAGCACAAGTGCCAAAGCCTCTTTATTTTTGAATGCAAATACTTATATTTTTCCAAAACATTAAAATAATCTTAAATAATCTTAAATTACACTTGTGTTAGTCCTTAAAGAGACTGCATGAGTAGCTATTCTTTGCCTGGTCACAGTAGAAAACCTCCTTCTGAACAATTACAGTAATTCAGGCACAGCAAAACATTCAAAAGAAAATACCATCTTAAAGAAATTCTATACATTTTCTTGAGCAACAGCTCTCAATGGAAAACCCCCAAAAGCATTTTCCTTAAGAGTTTCAAGTTATCTGGAACAAGTTTTGGCGTTTATTTAAAAACAAGCCAACCTCCAAAATGCAAAAACAACTAACCAAAACCAGACACATCTCATTTAGTTATGAACATCAAGATTACTTGTATTCATATGCAGTACTAAGAAATGATACTAAGTGCCAGATAATACCACTGCCCTTGAAACAAACTAGTGATGTGACTTCTACAAAAACCAGACTTTTATTTTTTCCCCTTCAACAAATCCTTAGGTTCCTGATGATTAGCTAATGAACCAACAGAAATGCTGGAATGAAAGAACTGAGCATAATGAAGACAGCTTTTTGTACTGCAGGAAAAACTTATTTCAACAGAAAACTGACTTGATCAGCAGAACTTTGCAGAAAAGGCAGGCATTAGTGAAAAAAAACCACAGTCACAATTGCTGCTTCTACTGTGTATTTGCTCTTTGAATTCAAACTAAACTTCCATTTGCTTATAGATACTGGACTTCCATTTGTTTACAGATTACAAGAAGTAAAGGCCTGGAGCTTGTCTGTATGGTCAAATTTCTCTCACCATGCTGGAAAGCTTTCAGAGTGCAGCATTATGAAGAGCTGTAGTACAGCTACTGCTGAACAATAGTGCTGTTATCACATTTGTCTCAATTTGCTCCAAGCCAGTTAGACAACATGATAAAAAACTGTGACAGCTGATTTCTACTAAATAAGACAGCAGTGGAGTTTTTCAACAGTGAAAAAAAGACAAGAATACTACAAACCAAAGCTGAACTCCTTTTAATGGTTATATTCAGGAGGTGAATAGATGCCTTGTACGTTGTTTGATGCATTCTGACAAATAAAGTAGCCTAAGCTTCCCTTGCCTGTTGCTCTGCCTTGAACATTCTGTGATATTTAAGTAGAAAGAACCCTGCAAGAAAGGTTTGCTTCCTTTTCATTGTAAGCACAGTATCACTCCATGCACAAGGTGACCTTGACCAAAAGCACCACATCATTCAAACTGCATTAGCTGACTGAAGGAATTGCTCATTTTGTCTTCCAAGATGAGCATAACATACCAGCTTATCCTCCCCCATTTCACCAAAGGCTCTGCAAGTCTTGTCACCCATCCCATCAAATTCCCAAGAGCCTGCCCTCTCAAGGCAACACATCTCCTTTTCTCAGAACACTTGACTCAAATGTTGTTAAAGAAGTGTCACAGCTTATCATTATCTCTCAAAGAAAGCAGCAGATTTCTGACCTTGTACATAACACAGATCTTTGTCCCCATGCTTTCCTAGAGCTCCTAAACCTGAGTATCAGATATTCCCTATTTCTTGCACACATCAGTGCTACCAGGAGATGGCAATATGGGAAAACAGGACCATATTTATTCTGCATTTTGTTAACCAGAAGTGCCTTTAAGAGCCTCCAAGAGAGAAACACTTTCCAAATAAGACTCAGTATACACAAATACTATTTTATAAACACAAGTACACACCTAACCTGCACCTGTTAGGAAGACTAGTTACTCTAACATTTTTTTACTTGAAAGATCTCATTTAGTTTATAGGATTATTCAACTCTGGTTTTCTGATGCTGCTCTCTAAGACAGAAGTGGAGATTATTTAGAAGAGAAGCATTTAATTCCATATAATTCAAAGGGACTTTGTTTGCACGCTTTTCTAAATTTCTACACTGAAGAGAACAGTTCCCAAAAATCCAATATACACATTTTTGACTAACTGTATTGCATACTAAGTGATGACAAGCTGCATTAAACAGTTCAAGATCAGCAGTACTGTAAAAGGCCATGGTGAAATGCACAGCTCACCCAGCTTTTTTTGCTGTCAAGACAGACAAAACCCTCAGTATAGAAAAAAAAATGTCTGTAAGAAATCCCCGACTCCAGCTGAAGTCTTTGATTTCACCCGAGGACAGGAATCAAAATTTAGATGCCCCAGTACTGTATTACCTCATCTTAAAAATATGAACTGACAGCAACAATCAAATAAGTGTTTTGGTTATTCCACAGGTTATAGCTCCTCAAATCTGGAAGAAGGATGCCAGGTCTTTCAGGATGGTTCACCAAGTCCTGCCACAGCCTTCTGCCCTGTTTTAATCTGTTTGACTTCTCCTAATTCAAAGTCACATTCGTATGTACTGCTGAAAATGCCTCAGAGCTGACACTCTGAAACACCTGAGTGAATATTGACCTCTCTGGAGCTGCAATTCATGAGATAATCTCTCCTACAGTAACCAGTTCAGGTGAAAGATTTCCCACTAAAATATTTGAAGTAATATACCGACAAGTTAATGTCTCTGAATACAACTCATGTCCATCTCGGCCTCCTTAAGGCAAACTTCACAATCCCATTTACCACACATCCCATCCCAAGAAAGGTCTTCTTAATACTTTTTACTCCCTTTACTTCAGCACAGTAGCTAAGCGTTTTGCAGTGATAAATATATTTCATTTACACTTTAGAATGATCTGCACACTTAAAACAGCCTACTTAAAAGGACTTTAATCTTTATGTCCAAAACGAAATACATTAAAGGAGTACCAGTACTACTATTTGTATTGACTAACTAATGTTTAAAAGCCTACAAACAAAAAACCCAACCTGAATACACTGTTGATAGGAAACAGCTTTAAGTTCTAGCAGGACTAATTATGCTCCCTGTTTGTAAGCAAATGAGTTTGAAGAGGTGGCACCACCTAAGTTTTCTTTCACACAATGTGAAGAACAGAAGAACTAACAGGAGCCACTTCTGTTGCTCAACATAGGTTATAGAACAGCTTTGATTCAATACACTGAATATTTTGAGCAAAATAATGTTTTCCCATATCTTCCTAATGCTTGGCAGAAACACAGCTTTTCTCTTTAAAGAGCTTTAAGAACACTAATCATTAACACCATGGGAGGCAGTTAAATATAAAACACATTCTACATATGAGGAACATGGGATGCAGAGGCTCTAATAGCAAACAGACCACTGCACAAACAGAGCTCTGTAGTTTGAAATGCTAATCTTATTCTCAGATCAGAAGGAGAGATAGTAAAAGCAGGATATCATTAAATTTTTCCCAGTATGAAGCAGATTCTCATTTTGGCCTAACAGTTGATTTGAAAGAGAATAAAACAGTTCTCAAAATATTTCCAAATACCAAATGCAAATAATTTCAAGATGGTTGTTTTCCTGTTTGCCTTCCAGACTTGAAGGGTTTGACTTCCTAATGATAATAAGAACAGTTTCCAGCTGTTGATAACAACAGCATAATTTTTGTACGGATTTATCTTGCCTTACAGAGAAGGGTATACATAAATGCATGTAAACATAAAAAAACCCTTTAAATTCAAGAAATGCCTTTGAACCAAAGGGATCCTGAGTGAGCATGTTACAACCTTCACCTTAATTTCAGAAAAGCTGTACTGGTTTTTTTTTTTTCTTTCTTTAAAAGACACTTCAGTACAGCAAGGAATAATACAGAATTCCTGCAGCCAGCATCAAAAACTCCACACAGTACTTGGAGCATATGACACAAGATGTTAAAACAAGCAGCAAGACTTCCAGTCTCTTTAAGCATCCATCACTTTGCACCTCTCCTTCAGAAATCTTAGGTTCTCTTTGATTCCAATTGTGAACAGACTGTTCTACAGAGAAAGGCATCACTTTTTACACATACTTGCTCCATTTCAGAGTAATAAAAATTCTCACACATCTCAGCAGCTGCTCACACCCACATCTGCTGCTTTGGCCGCTGCTCATCCTTCCATATGGCCAAAGTCCCCAGGCCCAGCGCCCTCCCAGCGAGTCCGTGAGCACAGGGGCACAGCCCAGTGCACTGGGTGCTCCTTCAGAAACACGTCAGCATGGGAGCTGCATCACAGCTCCAGAGCACTTTCATTTTATTGCCTTCAGGAAATGGAAACTCTCTGTCTCTGAGCTCACACACCACATCACCGCAGCTCATCTATCCCGAACATCTGGGTAAGCTACAAAAGCCAAGTAAAATCTCCTCAGGTACAACAGGCAATTTTTTTCAATCTCAAGGTTTTTACAATAAATAATCTACTCTCACAAGGACCAGAAAAGCAATAAACTGCCCATTTTATTACAAAAGCGCTTGATAAATTTTACTTTCTCTGAACAGTGTCAGACTCCAGTGCCTCCACTGCTAATTTGCAAACCTTATGCATCCTCAATGTAATGTATTCAATCTGCCTTTCTGTGGATGCTGTCACAATAATCACTCTCCCTGACAACTACCTGAAAAGGGGGGAAATAAAAACCCAGAAGTAGAAATCAATAAAATATTATCCTTTCAGCATCATGTAATCCTGTTTATTAAACTATTACATTTAATGTTGAAAGTAATTAAAAGCAGTGCTGTCAAACAAACCTAAGTAGGACCAAAATGGCTTTTGGCTGTTAAATATCTCTAGCACCAAATATAAGTATCTTGAAAGGTTATTGAAACCCTTCTTTTGCTGTTCATTTATTCCCATTTCAAAAGGTTTATAAGGAATAACTATTTCCAAAAGTTTAGAGGATTTGTTTTGGATTTTTTTTCATATCTTGCTTTGTAAACCAAACAGTAGGTCCTACCTCCTAATCACAAGTTTCTTCCTATTCAATTCAATAGATTAATTACAATTCAATAAGTTCACAAGTTCAGTGATAACTCTTTTGTAATTGTATTAACTTTTAATTCAAGTGGAAATGTGCCTCACCTGTTACAGCTACTGGAAGGCAAGTGAGTCTCACCAATGGCCCTTGCTCATCCTGCAACTCACTAACACAACATCTGCAGGTTTCCAAGACACAATTTCATCCAAAACAGGATGCCAGCAAATCTGATTCAGGCTCCCTTTTACAAGGGGACCAGATGATCTTGCCAGGGCCTTTTCAACTTGGGCTGTCTTCTAAAATCCTATATTCAGATTTATATGGCAATATTTCAGACAAACCTGGTAATTTGAACCTAAGTTGCACTTAACAGCTTCCAAGTGGATGACTTCGAATATTCAAGCCATTTATGCTTCACTTACCCTCTCAAGCTTAATTTCTTCTCCCCAAAGGTCCTGTCAAATTTTAGTTGCATCTACAGTTTCATACACTAAGAATTCCACATAGAAAAATTGTATAAACATGTAAATTAGTTAATTAATGCACGTATAGTATAAACATTTAGCAAAAACAGAAGACTGAGTCCTAAGTGAACCATGGATAATGGACACAGGTATGGAATTCAGCAGAACTCCCCACTGACTCCTACCAAGCTGGTCCCTATCCTGACCCCTTTGCTAATCCTAGCATTGCCATCTTAGCAAACTGGATCTCATTATCACTGTTTTATTCAAGATGGACTGTCAGACTTCCCCTGTCTAGAAAATCCCTGTGAAAGAATGAAAACATATATCAAAAGGTAAATCCACATTGCATTTTATTCTGTTTCCTTCTCCATGTTCTCTTTTTTTCCTCAAATTCTGTTCTAAAGAAAGCATATGAATAGCATGTGCAGTGACAGGGGAGTTTCCACTTTCCTAAGTAGGCAACCCACATTTAACATTTTATAGTGCACAATCTCCAATTCAATGCATCTACTGAAATAATACAAACAAATTTTACTGCATTTGCAACTCTATGATTTTCCAATGCTGTGAGATGAAATTATTCTATTTCTCTGCCCTGAGTACACTAAGTAGTTTGTTCATAAATTTGACCAATGATTTTCACACTTTCCCCACCTTCTGAGTGTCACATATAAAAGATATACTGAAATCCAAAGTAGAATACTTGTTGAAATTCAGGCAATCTTAAAACTATCTCTCATTTATTTCCCATTTTTGCTGCACAAAGATATCACTTCACCCTCTTCGCTCTTTTGAAAAACTTTTTACTATTTAATTTTCATTGTAAAACATAACCTAGCTAGCACTTGGGTAATGGTCACCTCGCACTTTTCTAAACTACAAATGCAGCAAACAAGGTTCTGAATAATTATAAATTTTAGCAAAAAACACGGGTGTTGGGAGTGAGAAGGTGGCTAAACCCTTCACATAGTCTAATTTAGAGTTCAGTGAACCGGTGTTTTCTGCCTTTTTACTTTACTGAGAGTTTAGATGAAAAAATTCTGCTTAAAATTTGAGGCAATAATCATCTACTTAAGTTATAGGGCAATTACCTGATAAACACCTATAACAAAAGTGCTGTTATTAAACAGCAATTATTCAAAAAACAAAAAGTAGTCATAATTTTAGATTTCTTTTGGTTTCTACAGTAATTTTAGTAGAATTACTAAAACTCTAAAATAGATGTTGGAACAGATAACTTGGATTATTTGCAGCAGAAGCATGTGATCATACATCACTATCCCGGAAATGAAAGTTTCCCATAGCCCATAACAACATGTCCCAGAAAACTGTCTCAGAAGAGAAACTGACCTTTGGAGTCCAGAGCAGACTTCACTGTCCTGGCAATAATTCTCCCCTAACTCCGCTTTTTCCAGAGTCTGTTTCCAGCACACTGATTTTACTGCATACATACAGAGAAAGGCAGTGGGGAAATGAAAGGATTCCTTAAGAAACACAAAACTCCTAAAAGCACTCACTGGAACAGCTGACACTCACTTCTAAGTTGCTAGGGGACCAATTCATTTATGGAGATAAGGGTATTTTCCCTACCAGGTGAAACAGTAGGATTGCAAGAGGCAATTTTTTATAAGTTTAAAGCACCACTAGCATACACAACCACCTCAATGCTCATCTACACTTCCTTCTTCCAAACTAACACGGCCTGCAGCACCTGTATTCCTGTCAGCTCCAATATTCTATCATGTTTCTGTTTTCACACCCGTAGTTTGCTCATTTCCTTTGCCAGACTGCTCTGTACCAAGGCACAAACTGCAGCTCCAAGAACCCACGCAGTTTTTCAGCTCGATCAGAGGCAGCTTTGTAGCCAGGTTAAGAGCCTGCCCGAGGCCCAAGCCCAGCCTGCTGGCGGTACCTGTAAGCCTTGCTCACCCTCCCGCCACGGGATGACCCCTTATTCCGGCCAAGTGTGACTGGGCAGGGACACGGCACAAGACCGACAGGCTGCTCCTTCTGAAACTCACGAAGTTCCACTTCAACATGAGGAAGAACTTTATATGAAGGAGGCAGAGCACTGGAACAGGCTGACCAGGGAGGGCGTGGAGTCCCCCTCTCTGGGGTCATTCAAAACCCACCTGCACACAGTCCTGTGTCACCCGCAACCCGCTCGAGGTGACCCTGCCTCGGCAGAGGGGCTGGACTAGATGATCTCCCTTCCAACCCTCAAAATTCTGGGCTTATACGAGGACGACTCTTATTTTAAGGAGAGAAACGAAAGACCAGCCTCTTTTCCCAGGGAGAGTCGCTCCTCTTCCACGGGGCACGAAGCTTCCCAGCACCCCGGGGGAGCCCCGGCCGGGGCCGCCCCGCGTTCCCCCCGCGCCGGGACCAACCTGTCCGGGCCCCGCTCGGCCGGGCGGGTCAGCGGCGGGCGCTCAGCTCGGCGGGGAGGCAGCGCCGCCCCTCGCGGTCTCCGCTCGGGCCCCCTCGGGCACCCATCGCCCCCAGCCCGCCGGCCCGGCCGCGGTTTCGGCCTCCGCCACCGCGGGGAATTCCCGGGGCTGGGCGCCGCCCCCGCCGCCTTCGAGGAAGTCAACAAACGCCGCTCCCGGTCCCCGCCAACGGGCGAGCGGCGCTCCCGGAAGGAGAGAGGCGGCCCCGCCGGCCGAGCGGGCAGGAAGGAGGGAAGGCGGACTGCAAATCCCGGCGTGCAAGCGGGCCGCCGCCCCGCCCCGCCGAGGGCCAGAGGGCTGGCTCCGCCCGGCCCTGGGTGGGACTGCCGCCAGCCCCAAGCGGCCTGGGAGCTGCTGCGGGTCGGCGCTCCCATCTGGAGCGCTCTCGCAGAATTGTTAGAGATGGAAGGGATCTCTGGAGATTATCCAGGCCCAGCCCCCTGCCAAGGCAGGGTCACTACGAACAGTGCTGCATTAACGCGTCCAGGTGGGTTTGGAATTCCTGCAGACAGGGAGATTCCCCCGACCTCCCTGGTCAGCCAGTTCCAGTGCTCTGCCCCCTCAGTGTAGAGAAGTTCTTCCCCATGTCGAGGTGAAACGTCCTGTGTTTTAGTTTATGGCCATTGGTCTCTGTCCTGTCTCTGGCACCATCCTCTTGGCATCCACATCTGAGTTATTTATATGCACATTTGAGTTATTTATATGCACTAATGAGATCCTCTCTCAGGCCCAGCTCCCACAGTCTCTCCTTAAAAGAGACCCCTGAGGGGCCTTCACTGACCCTTTCCAGCCGCTCCTTGGCTTTCTTGTACCGAGGAACCCAGAAACGGGCACAGAACTCCACTCTCGTCTGGCAAGGATACAGTGCTCCCTGGTGGTGCTCACTCTTCCAGCACCACTGGGCATCTCCACAAGCAGGCAGCCACTAAAAACCCACTTTTCTCCCTTTTCTGAGGCTCACTGCACTCCCTGCCATCATTCAAAATAAGGCTGTAGCAAAGCAATAAAGATCAGTGATTTTTAGTGGGAGCTGCCCCCAGCTTGCTCCAAATACTCCTTAGCAGAGGAGCCCATCCAATTCAATCCTTGAAACTCTTTCCAGCTTCTTGAGAAGTTACACCTGCACACAGCTGAAGAGACATGGTGTAACATTTTACATTCGTACTCTTCCAATTTTCTTTTTCTCCCAACAAGGGAGAGATGAAAGGCACCGGATGCTCTGTTGCTACAGCAAGGTGAAAGATCATCTCATGTAACCTCATCTGCCAAAACCACAGCTTTTGTTCCTCCACCAAAGTCGAAACGAAGCAAGAATAAATCTAAATTGCAGATCAGGACCTCTGTTACAGGGAATAAAAGCAAGCTGATTCAACAAGTCTAATGTAGATCTACAGGGGAGAGCAGCTGTGCTCTTCAAGACTAATTTAAAACTAACAGGAGTTTCCTTTGCTGCTAAAAAAACAAGCAGTTTGCTTTTATGTTGTGAGAGTTCTTTAGCCAAGTCCCAAAGGACTTTTGGCAACTGTGCCACAAAGTCAGCTGGAGCAAGAGAAGTGTAGTGCCAAATTGATCTATATATGGAAAAATGTTGCAATATTGAGTACTCCTTAAATGCTTAAAGACCAAATGGAAACAGGACCCCTGCTGTGGGTAGGGAATTGTTATTTGGACAAGAATCTAATTTAAAAACTAAAACCACAAGTTCTCCATTAATCATGCTCACAGACCTCAAAATAAATTTTTGAAAAGTTTGTAGCATACTTCCATTACTGAGATTTTTACTAGAAGTTTATGTTACATGTAAACTGCTTTTTATTTTATGAGCCAAAGTAGTACAATGCTATTTTCCACTATGTTTCTTACCAAGAGCAGCGGCCTTCAGTTGAAGGGCAAAAAATACTATTTCCAAGTTAACACCTCTTTGTAACAATTCATGTGACATGGATACAAATGTGTCTGCATGTCACAAGGTTACAGAACAGAGGTCTTACTACATAGTTTAACATTGGTTTGAAATAGTGCCATTATGAAATCCAGAAGAAAAGCACATAAGGATTTAGGGTATCAAATATGCCCACTATTTTTGTGGACAGCATTCACAGAATAATTAGCACGTTTATTTTTAATAATGTGTTTAATTTGTAATCTTTTTCCCATTAAAATGTATCCTATCTACAGAACAGTTAAACAAAAAATAGTCCCAGACAATGGCTGGTATTGTAAAACCAGTTGCTACACATTTAAAACCAGCTTACAGACAGTTAAATTAAAACTAATGTCAGAATTTTCCAGTAGTAGAGGGTCTGGTTTTGTTTGTGTTTTTTCTTTGAAATGTTGAATCTTTAGGTGGACAATGGTTCCTATGTGATTTTCTATAAGAAACATGCTTTGATCTCTGAAGAGATAAAAATGAATTTATTATCACCCCATTTGCACAGAAAGTACTAGAACAGGGTATGGATTAAAAGCTATTTAGAGAGTGTAAAAACATAGATAGTTCAGCTTCATAGGGGCATGCATTGTTCTGTTGGACAACTATGGAATAAAAAAAAGATAATGAAACATACCATTAGATTGACAGATTCTTCTTGTGACACCATCATGTTTCCACACATGTTTGTAAGCTGCCCAGCCTAGAGCTTGGAAGCTACCAGGAATTTTCTAATTAGCAAGACATTTCCCTGTACTTCAGCCTGACATCCTAATCCCAGCACATGTTAAGCACATACAAAGGAAACACATTGCCAGGCACAAGCATTAGGCCTGCAGAACCAAAATACTGGACTTCTAAAACACAAGAAGAAAACCCCACCAAAAGCAAATCCCAGCTCTTTTCAGACTTTAGCAAATAATTCACGATAACAGATGGCCACAAGGATGTGTGCCAGAGCATCCGGGGTCAAAAGGTGTGTCTTTAACTGAGACTGGTAACTTTCCACTACCAAATACATTCCAGTTTCATGACCCATCAGAAAGGTGACTTAACTGATTCCATTGCTTGTTTTTCAGATTTATGGGAGGATATGTTTTGCTACAAGAGAGAAAAGTTAAAAATTCTATCATGAAAAAATATAATTCTATCAGCAATCAAATATAGTTGTTTGGTATAAGTAATATTAAATGACACCACATCAGATTTTCACCTAGAAAATGGTAAACAGAAGATAAAATATTCAGAAATGTTGAGGCCCCAGATGACATTGTGAAGCCTGGTAGGGTTCAAAGACAAGTTGGATAAAGCCTTGAGCAGCCTGGTCTAGTGGGAATTGTCCCTGCACATGGCATGGAGGGGTTGGGGCTAGAGGATCTTTAAGGTCCATTCCAACCCCTTAGCATACCATGATGGTTCTGTGGTGATTAAATAACCCTGCATTAGAAGTGTGTGCCTAGAACAGCTTACTCCCTGTGCTCTGTTGAATTCTCTTGACTACTTCTATTATGTGTGATTTAAATAAGTACAATTAGAATGATACAAAACTCTTATTGCATATAATTAGAACAGAACAAACATGATATAAAAATCAGCATTCTGTGAACCACATTACATTAGATTTCACTTTGACAGATGCAAAGGCTGTGCTAAACAAATCTATTTATGCAGTGCAAGTCCTTGCAAATACAAAAATAAGTCATAGTTGCTTTCTTCTGATCCCTTTCTGTGCTTGACATTGTACAGAAGCAACAGAAAGATCACAAAACCTGTCCTGCTCAAAGATAATAGCTCAGCACTCTTTGCAATCCTGCATCAGTCAAAGTAGGACACAAAGCTGCATTACAGTAAAAATTTGGAAGTACCAAATAATAATGTATGCAATTAAAATCCTAGTTGTGCATTTCTCTAGACAACTGGTAAAGCATAAGTAACATTTTAAATAAGTCTGCCCCAACACAAACAAGCAATCTGGTTAAGGACAGTAGTTAGCTGTAGAGGTAGAAAAAATGTGAAAAGAACCCTCAAATAAACCAAGGCAAAACACTACACAGTGTGATTTCTGAAGTGCTTTGTTTATGGATTTATAACAAATCAAGCCCTTTATTACACATGAAAAGAATAAAAATGTCCATTCAGTAACATGTGCTGTGCAAGGTCATGGGAACAATGCTAGGTAAGATGACTAGAGTGCTATTATTTTTAGCTGTCTATCCTGACAGATGCAGGCCATACCGGAAGGCAAATCTTCATGGTTTTGGTGACAGCAGGCAGCTAGTGCTTGTTCTGTCCTGGCTATTGTTGCAGGGCCTCTTGAGGAAGGCTATGAAAGGAAGGATTTTGTCAGGAAAGTCCACAAACACCAGAGGTTTATGTCCAAAAAGAAGATAGAGGAATCCTTCAACTTAATCAAATAAACGGAGAGAGCCAACTGGGGCAAACACTCGCAGGGTTTTCTCTCTCGGGGTTTCAGAGGACACAGCCTCCTTTTATCCTGAACTCCCAGCTGCATGTTGCCCTCTTTATTTCTCTGCTGCTGAGGCACTAGGAGGGTACATCCTTCCTGAACCGCCTGCCAGATATTCCCCCCTTGAACCGACTGTTTTACCCCACAGTTCAGAAGTTCAGGCTTGTGCAGACCCACTTGTTTGTTCCAGGAGCCAAGCTGTCTGAGCTCTGCAACAAACCTGGTGCCAAAGTTAGTAGAGAATTTAAACCTATATCAAAGATGTTAGCACCCATACCTTCACCCAACAAATGCTTATAAATACATTCGCTTTCCTCTCATTTTGATAACACAAAAAGAAAAAAAAAAGATAGGTCTGTCTGGGGGAAATTATTTAGGATTTGTTTTTACTTTGTTACTTTATTAAGATTTTTGTTAATCATTCAAATGCAGAAGCATAACTGGATAGTTTTATGACTAGCAAAGAGCAAGCGAAGACTAAGAAGAGAAGAAAAGCAAAACCCACCTTTATTTTCTTAACAAAAATGATACATTTTCCTTGATTAATTCCGAGGTATTTACAGTCCTCTAAGAAACTATGACTAAAATCTTCCACATAGGCTCAGTCTTGTATGAGGGACAGGTGTGGGTGACACTTCCAGTGAACCAACTTCTTTATGGACACTGCACTGGAAGAACTTTTTTTTAACCTTACAGTATATAAATTATTCCTATTGCAATAGCAAATGGCCTTGCAGAATAATTTCTGAAGGTTTAGTTAAAAAGGATTTGAGAAAGAGCTGTAAAGCTGGTTTTCACCAGGCAGGGCTTGCTGACTTGGGCGCCAGTGGGTCCTGCGCTGGAAAAGTTTATGAAGACAAGTTTCTGACTAAGAACTGTCTTACCCAGCTGCCAGCAAAGAAGATGAAGCTCCAAATTTAAAAGCTGTCAAGCTCCGACACTGCTACCCGGCTCCGGTGCCCTCACACGCGGCGCTCCCTCAGCGTTTTCCCTCACATCGCTCCGTGCCTCCACCGCCGGACGGGCGCTGCCTGGCGGGCTCAGCGAGCCCCTGAGCAGCGGCGGAAATGCCCGCAGGGTGCGGGGCAGCGGCTGAGGCCCGGGGCGGGTCGGAGGCGCGGGGGGCGCAGCGGCCCTGCCCAGCCCCGCTGTCCCGGCCGCGGGCAGGCGGAGGGCGCCGCTGCTGCGCCCCTTCCCCTCAGAGCGGGCTGTGCCCGGCGGCCGCTCCGGCTCGGCCCCGGGCTCCATGTCCGGCGGCGCGGGGAGCGCGGCAGCGATGCCGCTCGGTGGTGCCCAGTTCGCCCCTCAGCAGGGCGGCCCGAGGGCTCCGGCCGCGGACAGGGCGGTTCCGCGTCCTCCGCTCGCTTCAGGTGCTCGCGGATGCTCGGGTGCGGCTTTCGGTGAGGCGATGGGCGCTGCAGGGACACCGCAGGTACCGCGCCCGCTCCCGTTCGCTCGGAAAGCGGCAGCTCTGGAAGCAGAGCAGCTCTGGAAGCAGAGCAGCCCCGGCCGGACAGGCTGAAAGGGGCCGTCCCCGAGCCCTCCCCGCCCTGAGGGCTCCTCGCAAAAACCTCCCTTCATTCCCCTCATCCAGAGCCCTAACAGGTTGAAGGAAGAAGTGGTTGACCATAGGAGCTTAGTGGCTGGGGCTTTTCCTTTTCCTTTTTCTTTTCTTTTTTCCTTTTTCTTTTTTTAGCTAACCGTTAGCAGGCTTCTCAGTAAATCTGAAGAACATTATTTTTTAAAAATCACAATAGGTCTACGTATATTTATGTTCCTTGAGCCTAATGGTGCTGCCTTGGTGAATTAGCTGAAATGGTGAATCCTGGCAAAGAAAAGATGCTTTGGCAAATGAATATTAAGTTCCTAATAAGAAAGATAGTGCTTAAAGGAGGCTAAAAATATAAAACACTGAACATTCCGCTTTCATCATCATCTATAACTTAATGAGTAGAGGTGGTTTTTGATTGACAAAATCAGTGTCAAACCTTTTACTAAATTCAGCTGAGCTAAATTTCTCTTTCTGTCTCCTAATGATGTCACCAAAATTCCTATGATTTTGAAATACTAAATTGCTTTGTGCATTAAAATCGAACATCTCTTGTTTGTGCTTAAGCAAATATTATCTTACTTTATCCTTTCTCTACTTTGAAGTTTAAAACAAAATATTAGGTTCTTATTGCATTCAGTAACCTTGACTAACTTTTCTTTCCTTGTACCTAAGACATATCTACTGGGTTTGTTCTGTTCCTCAAATGAAGGAACTGTCTGTTTGAAGCTTTGTACAATTTTACAAATGTCCAGAAAACTCTTGGAAGTTGTATTTTGACTATTGTGTGATGTTGCCAGAAGGTTTATTTTTGTGCGAATGAAAAGAGAAAGGAAACAGAAAGAGGTCTGTCCTGAACTAATTTGGTGGTAAATATCATGATTTGGAGGTGTCACTTCACTCATTTTTTTTAATAGGAAGCTCTGTTCTGAAAGAAAATCTTGGCTAAAAAATGCATAAACTCTGAGGCACAGCTCTTGCCATTCCAAATATGGCAATTTATTGCCATAAACTTTTTTCACAGTTTTTACAGAAAAAGGTTTTTGATTGGAAAAGGATCAGGGATGAGGGGAGGAAGCTTGGAGTATGACCAGAGTTTTGCTACTGACTTAATATGATATCAGGTTTATTAAGCATTACTTTTTTTTAGTTGACATTTAGTTATTTGTACTTTTTTCTTATCTATTTCATGTGTGCATTTAGTTTTATTCTGCAGTGCAACTAGGATACGGCACAAATGGGCCAAGATGAAGCACACTCAGATAATTTCAGTATGATAAAGAAAACATAAAACTATCACTAGTATGCAATTCATAAGCTGAATAAACAATACTTTTATTATCAAATGAGTTAGCTCTGGGTTGATTTGTCTGTCAAATGTCTCCTAAATTAAAGCTGTGTCTGTCTATGCTTTCTTTCATGGATTACAGCAGAAGAAAGTGGTAAGAATATTCTTCTCAGAATATTCTAGTGTCCTCAGACAGCTTCCTGTAGCAAATTGGTTTTTGTCTGATTCCACAATCAGAATTCTAGTGGATGGTTTCTTTCCTTGTGAAATGCTTTTACTGTTTTGTATAACCCTTGATTTTAATTACTGTTTAGGTTGATGATTTAGGGTTGTTAGCATCTTCTGTCATCTTATTCATAACCTTTCTTAGAGCCTTTACATTGTATGAGTGCTGTTGTCATTTCCAGTAACACACTGTTAAAATCAAAATACAAGGTAGAGACATGGTCAGGACTTGCAGCTCTCTGAAGGCATGAAATTATCTGAATGCAGAAACTGCCGTGTCCCAGCCCATAGGCAGTGCCTTGCCCTGTAGAAGGCACTGAAGCAGCTGGCACCTAATGTTTCAATGTTTTGTCACTGCCTGGCAGCTGTGATCAGGGTGCCTGAGCCACAGAGCTCTGCTGACTGTCAGTGTGCTCTGGAAGCATTTCAGCTGAGCAAAGGGAGCTGGTCTTCAGCACACTGAACTTGTTCTTGTTAGTTACACCGAGCTTGAACTTCCACATACCCATCCGATAAAACCAGTTAAAATTCCATTGCCCTTTCCTGACTAAGCTTTTGAATTTTATTTCAGTGTTAATCCCAAACTGCTCATCTCTCAGTTATGAGTATTTAGAATTGGAGATGTTGCTACTTTTTTTAGCTAAATGTCTTCAGAACTTGCTCAAATGCAGGCTTCCCTGCTGTTTGGCTGTTTCTTTATGGATTTCTTGTGCAAATCTTAGTGGAACACATTAAGTGAGCAAAGGAAACAAGAAGAATTTGTAGGATTCATTTTGTGGTTTTGTTTATTTGATTTTCTTTTTTTTTTCTTTTTTTGGGGGGAGGGGAGGAAGAGTTGTTTTATGGGAAGTAGGCTGTAGGAAGGAAATGTTTGTATTCCTTATTCATGGAAGTTATTAAGGGGTACTGTGATAAATAGATGATTTGGTACTATAAAAAGAATGAGCAAGTAATTTTCTGCTGAGATAGTTACATTAATTAGAGACTGGCTTAATAAGCCTCCAGTTCAGTGATACACACTGTAAATGCTTTGTATTCTCTAGTCTTCCCTAACCAATGGAACTCTTTTCCACGGCTTCAATATTTTATATATCTTAGTTGAGTTCAAACTGTCACTTTTCAGCTCAGGAAAACAGAATGACTCTTTTGTGGCCTTCAGATGATAACAAAAACATTGTCCTACTACAGAGGTATATATCTCTTTAATGAACAGGAAAGTCCTTTGGCATAATTTTTCATCTCTTTTTTCTGCCAATTAAATACCAATGAGCCAGTCAAATTCCAAGACTGCAGTTTCAAAGCCATTAGCTGGTAAGTCTGATGTGAAAAGAAATGCAGAGAGATGTTCCAGCCCAGTCCAGTCTGTTCCTTGATGGGTCAGCAGCATGTTCTAGGAGGCCAAGAAAGAGAATTAATTTCATTAATTTTGGAGGAATAATCACACCTCAGGATGGACTAATGTACTTATCAGAAAAGCATTTTCCTGGGGGCTTTTCCATTTTTTTTGACCCATGAGAAGAAGGAGAGTTGTAGATAGGCATGCTGTACTGAAGGTGGGCTCCATGTTCTTGGGCCTATGCTCTTCCTATTTTTTTTTTCTTCTGATCTCTTGTTTGCGAATGCATTTATGAAAGTCTTTCCTTATCATCTGGAATGTATATGACAGAAAAAGAGTATGGACCAGCCATCCAGGCATGTCATCCACATATCAAAATATATTGCTGATTTTTAATTCTTTTTTTATTTCTTTTTCTTGCATCCATGTACCAGCAATGTTATATTCTGCAGTTAAACCACTTAAACCAGTCTTGGGTTCAAGTTGTGCCTGCTATGCTTTCTGATCATTGTGCTGACCTTGTAATGTAGGCAGAGGTTGTTGCTGTCATACTTCATTTCATTATCAAAGCAATTAATTCTTTAACAAGAGTCTCTTCCTCCCTTTGTGCAATATTCTGATTTGACAAAACTAAAATGAAAAAATCTTTTAATATAGTCATTCTTCTGGGATAAAAGAAAACAGACCTTGTTTTGTAAACTAGAAAATGAGTGAAAGTAGGAGGCAATGTAATGATTTTGTTGTTGAAATGTCATTAATGTTCATATAATTAATTATGCATTTTAAATATATGATACACATTTGGATGTAATAGGTATAGGGAAATAGTGATCTCAAAGAACTGTAATGACATATATATTTTACAAAATCCTGCTTTTTCTCCACAACACTTTCTTGCTGTTTTTTCCTTTTACCTTCTTCCCAAGGTGATAGAGAAGTCAGTGGCTGGAGTAATCCATTGTATATGCACTGACTGACAGTTTCCTGGCATCCTCGTGGTGTATAAAGATAAAATGTTTTTGTTACAAGATGTTACTTTTAGATCATAAAAAGAACTAAAAATAACTTTACTGGTAAGTAAATCTTCCTTGAAAAAAATCTGTTGCATTAGTTGTTATAACTCAGGGATTTTTGAACAATTTAGAATAAACACAGTTTGACACTTTGTAATGAAGGATTTGCAAAGCCTTTATTTTCCTATGGCTGAAAAAAAAGAAAAATGTATCTGTATAAAGTGTGGGTTCATAATGAAAATGGAAAGTGTTTAAAGCAGGGACTGATGATGAAAGTTCATACAACTCAGCCCTGGTATTGCAGTATGGATACTTATCCATATTTTAAGTGTGTTGGATTTTTGACAAGTATCTTCCTGAAGAGACTGAGCCCCATAAGAGTGGAAGTAATCATATCTGTCTGGAGCTTCCTCTAGGAAGCAGTTCTGGGAAATATGCACATAGCCAAGGTAATATTAGAGGGGCTGTAATCCTAATTTTTTGGTCATCTTTTTTGTCAGGGCATGCACATACTTTGTATTATATGCAGAAATATTTTAGACGTGCTCTTTTTCTCAACAGTTTGAAAAATAAAAATTAGTTGTAGAAAACCACTTTATATTGTTTCAATCACTACTGAATCTGTGCTCCATTACTGGGGGCAGGATGATTTGTATCAAATTTTCAGCACCAGTGTATTTTTCAATTAGATTGTCCTTCATGTTGTCTCTATTGATACCTATTTAACTTTACTGACTAATGTTTTTAAGAAGTCTCTGTTGTGATTTCCAGCTTCTAATACCAGTTGCCTTTGAGCAAAGCTGACTTTTCTGATGCTCTAAGGCTTGGCTTAAGGTGTACAGAAACAAGAGGAACATGCAAACCGATTTCATCTTTTCGGCAGAGCAAAATGTGACCTGACCTCTCCACCCTACCCCTGCATTTTTCAGAGCTTTTTATTCCTTGGGGCTTTCTATTAGTTTTACTCTCTGGGAAACCATACCATAATCTTGTCCTCAAATGAATATGCTGAGCTCTTGCAAACCCCTGTCTGATGCTCTCTAGCAGGCAAATGTTCTCTGCCCATTTCTCTGGAGAGCCTCACCCCCAGCCCTCACCTCTCTCCCACAGTGCCACAGCACAGATTTGTACAGAGTCTCACACACTCCTATACCCTGCCCTGTGCTCCCAAGCCTGTTGGCATTGATTCCAAACAGCTGCAGTTCTTCTGGAGCAAAGGTTCCCTCTTCTTGCCAGCTGCAGCATTGACAGAATGCCTGGCCCTTTGCTGTGGAACAGGAAAGCTTTCTGAGTCCTTCTGTGAATTTTGCTTTTATAACGAAGTTGAGAACATAGAAAATACAAAACATACATCTTACATTTACTCCAGTAGAAGTTCCTAAGAACATAGACAATACAAAATATGCATCTTGCATGTTACTACAGTAGAAGTTCTTCCAATTGAAGTTTTACAATCATTATTTATTTTGGGGCAGGATGATCCCCAGTTGAGAACAATTGCACAACTGTGATGTTCGTGTCATAGTACTTTTGGATTTTAGCATCGACAGGTCCTTCAAATTCATTAAAAGGATTTCTAAATGTCTATAAAGACAATCACAATTGGAAAATTGATCAGTGAAGGATCTCTGAAGCTTTTTATCTTTACTTTCTGTGCTTTTAAATTATAATAAGCATAAAGTAAAAAATGAACAGGTAGTGTGTCTTGTTACTTCAGGAATAGCAACGAAATGGAAAAACTAATTTTTTTAAATGTATCAGATTGGACTTGCTCTCTGTTGGTACAGAGGTTTATCACAAAATTCAGATGAAGTCAATTTGGATTATAATTGTTCACCTGTGAGAGCTTTCAAAGATAAGGATTTTATTTCTTCCTCCTAATGCATTCCATGCAGCAATTGATGGCAGCAGAGATACGGATACTTCTCCCAAATAGACTTCCTACGAAGGCCTTTTTTCTTTTGGTGGCTTTTTAGGGTGCTCTGACAAATTTTGCTCCAATCCAGGTAACAGACAGTGCATGGTGTACAATTTAGTTGTCTTTGTTATAGTTATCATGCTGAATTCCTGGTTACTCTTTGTTCTGGAGCTTGGGTAGCACCAAAACACATTAACAGTTATTCCAGACTCCTTTAAGGTTGGGAAAATAACACATTATGCACACATGACTGATAGAATATTTTCATATATGAGTTACTGTATAGCTGTGCTTAAAGGTAGTTGGAAACTGATTTTTCATATTATATAGGCATTAACAGACATAAGAATAATACACTAATTATTCTGGGAATTTTGAGATTTTCCGACTGTCAAAAGTTGAAAAGTAAAACCATGTCTTAGAAGTAGCTTAAAAAAATTCCATTCAAAAGTAAAATTAAAGTACAGAGAGATTAAAAATTGCAAGTTACACTCTATCTGAAAGTACACATGCATACAGTAGTGTAACCAAAGCTGTAGGTTCAATTTGGCAAAAAAGAAGGTAGAGAAATATGGCTGAAGTTCCTATGATCATGAAGGAATTGGATAAAAGAAATGTGGAACTGTTGCTGGCCAATTCTTGCAGTACTAAAACTAGATGGCATTCAATTAAGGTAGTTGGAGGTGAATTTAAAAGAGACAAGTGAATTGCTGCTTTATGCAGTAGGCATTGAGCTCTTGGAATTTACTGGAGATTGTGTAGTCAGGTAGTACAAGTGTGTTCAGAAAGGAATTGTTGTCACAACCAAAGTAATTACTTAGTAAAAACAAAAGTAGGCATGGGTGTGTTTCTGGCATTCCTAGCCCAACACTTGTAGGTGCTGTGGGAGTGTGCTGGGAGAAACTGGCTGGATGTGTGTTCTCCCTACACAGCATTTCCTTTTGTTACTCGAGGAGCTGTGCTATGTGGGTTTTTCGTCTGACTTAGCAGTACTTACATATAAAACCTTCAATTTTTCTCACCAAAATATATTTTTACTCATACTTGCTGGCAATTTCATAGGAGCTTAAAACTGATATGAAATATAAAGTGATTTCTAAATTACTTGCCATTTTTGGGGGGGGGGGTGAATTAATTTTTGCTTTTTATATGCGTTTGGAACATCAATGTGCATTTCTTGCCAGTGTATACTAATGAAAATGTCAGATATTTACCATAAAATAAAACTATCTCATGACTATTGCTTTGACTGCTTTTGAGTGCTTGCCAGAGATTAGACTGTGGATATAATTTTGTTTTAATAACTTTATGTTGGGTAGCCCTACACTCTAGTTTACCCAGATTTGTGCCAGAACAAATCAAATATGGAATCTCTGTCTTATTTCTTTTGGAATTCTAAATGTAATATAGCTTATGGATATTTTAAGAGAGTATATTCTGTGTGCTGTCATCAACTATAATCTATTCTTCCTTCTGTTCAGTGTATCAGCACTTGTTCCTCACTGACAAGCATGTTTTTTCTGGAAGATGTTACTCCTTACTTCCCACTTAGAGGAATACAAAACAGAGAGCTCAAAAGCACAATCTTTTTTGTTTAATATCATTTGAACCATTTTTCAGATGATCGTAATTTTCAATAAATCAATAATGCCTTGCAAGATAGTTGCTATGTTACCCACAGCCAATGCTTGCTTGGTTTATACTGATAGAAACAGCAGAATGCCAATGTATTCATACAGGAGCCTCAATATTCACTTATTTGGGTTAGAAATTGTTGAAGTGCTGTCAGTTTTGAATGTTCAGGCACAGCACAACTTTCTATCTGTGAATATATACCTGTGCATACATGCATACTAATAAATTGGAATGTTGAATGTTGAAACTAAAAAGAAATTGGTTTTAAATAAACAAAAATTGTCCCGAGAGATGTAATATTTTGTGCAGAAGGGACTCCTGGTTCATTTTTTAAAAAAGATTCTGTAATATTACCATGAACTTTTCTTATTTATGTATAAGTTTACTATCCCAAATATGAATGTCCTTTTTTATTGTTTTTATTTAGTGTTCAGACTTCCATTATGGGAGGAAAAATCTGAAATGGCACATTGAGTTTGTGTATCAGGGTTTTGGTAATGGAGAGGCTCTAGGGCTGGCTTCTGTGAGAAGCTGCTGAAAGCTTCCCTCAATTCCAACAGTGCCAGTGCCAGCCTGGCTCCAGGATGGACCTGCCACTGCCCAAGGCTGAGCCTGTCAGTGGTGGTGCTAGTGCCTCTAGGATTACAGATTTAAAAAGGGATAACAGATTTAAGAAAGGGAAAAAACTGCTGTGAAAAGGTAGGAGAGAGTAATGAGAATACATGAGAGAAGCGAGCACAGACAGCAGGGCCGTGGGAGAAGGAGGGGCAGGAGGCGTTCAGGCACCATCACAAATTCCCCTGCAGCCCGTGGTGCAGCCCATGGTGGCGCCCCTGCAGTCCAGGTTCATGTTGGAGCAGGGATCCACCTGCAGCCTGTGGAGGACCCCATGGCCGAGCAGGTGGGCTCCCAAAGGAGGCTGTGACCCTCTGGAAGCCTGTACAGGAAGCAGGACCTATGGACCCATGGAGAGAGGAGTCCATGCTGGAGAAGGTTTGTTGGCAGGACTTGTTACCCAAGAGGGGACCCATGCTAGAGCAGCCTGTGCCTGAGGGATTGCACCCCATGGAAGGGACTCATGATGGAGCAGTTTGTGAAGAACTGCAACCTGTGGGAAGGACTCATATTGGAAAGGTTTTTGGAGGACTGTCTCATATGGAATGGACCCCATACTGGAGCAGGGAAAGAGTGTGAGTAGTCCTCTCCCTGAGGCAGAAGGAGTGGCAGAAATAGTGTGTGATGAAGTGACCATAACCCTCACTCTGCATTCCCCTACTCCTCGGGAGGAGATAAGGAAAAACAGTATTTAAGCCTGGAAAGAAAAGAGGGGTAGGGGGAAGGTGTTTTAAGGTTTGATTTTATTTCTCATTACTTTGATTTGTCTTGTAATGAATTAAACTAAGTTCCCTAAGTCAACTCTATTTTGCCTGTGACTGTAATTGCTGAGTGACCTCCCTTGTCCTTATCTTGACCACAAGCTTTTTGTCATGTTTTTTCCCCCTGTCGAGCTGAGGAGGGGAATGACAGAGCAGCTTGATGGGCACCTGGAAGTCAGCCAGGGTCAACCCACCACAAAAGGCCATGTGTCTTTTTATGTCTCTGATAAGTGTTGGAGTGGTTTCTTTAGGAAAGATAGCATGTTGTCATTGATCTTTAGAGCCTCCAACAGATTATTAAACGTACAGGAGTAGAGTGTAGAGAGATAGGCCCCTAAGCAGAGTTGATAATTTAAATAGTTTCCAGTTTGTCTTAGATTGGCTGAAATTATTTTTTTATGTGCTTGGAGAAAAACTGAACCTTTGGCCTTTATGATGGACCAGAAGAATTTGTCATGTACCTGATACAACTTATGCTTAATTCACCCAGCTGATCATGTATTTCTTAATATAGTCATTCTGATTTTTTTCAGATATTTCAATTCTTTTTCTCAATAATGATATGCCCATTCTTGTAGAGAGGAAAAGATTCTTAAAGGAATTACTGTGTTCTTGCCTTTGGCTGAAGCACAACTCACAGCTAAGATTATGAGGAAGCTTGCCATGCCACTCTGCTAGACAAGCAAGACTACCCCTGAGATTAGTAGTCCTCTTGACTTGTTTCATAGAATTTTTACTAATACCTGTCTGAAAAGGTGATTACCTAGAGCTCTGAACGGCAGCAAAATTAGCTCCAAATGGGTACTATGCATAGGGTCTGTGGAGCATTCCTCCAGAAGTCCTCAGAACCATCTGCTTGTGAGAAATACAAGATAACATGCTTCAGGACTTTATTTCAATTTTCACATCCATCTGTTCTGATCATTACACACATCTGATCTCCCTGTTGGAGAGGCTGCTCCTGACCAATAGGGGTGGGGTGTGAGAAGCAGCTTTATGTAAGGGTTCCAGAACTCTGACCCCTCTCCTTCTGTCCTCCCCTCAAACCTGAGCAAGAGGTGCACCTTCCAGCAGCAGGCACAAATAGGAGAGCTGTGTTTTAATGAACATAAGGGAGTATATATATTTTCATTCTGGTAGCACTTTGGGACTGATGTTTACCTTCTCAAGTACGTCTGATGCCAGCTTTGCCAAAGGCATGTAGAACCCTACCAGCAGGTCTCAGCCACAAGTTTCAAGATTTCCAAGTGCTGCTTAGGTTGTGATATTACACTAAGTTTGCTGTTCAGGAAGGGGCTTGATCTACCTGTAGACAAAATATGACCTAATGGATAGGAACTATTCCCTGACAAATAGAAGTGGGTGGAAACTTGGTCCTGAATGGTTTTGCGCTGGATTTAATTTTGTGAGTTTCTGTCAATTGCAGAGTTAATCAGACAGATGCGCAGTGAATCACAATGTATCATGATGATTTCTTCTGTACAGATCTGACAGCAGCAGCATTGACATTTTCCCACCTTTCAGCAGTATCTCCTTTCCATATGGAGAAAAGGCTGCCTGGTCCTTATCATTACATCATGGCTTAGTTCATGCTAGACCAAATATAAATGACTTTGTAAGTTAAGATGCTCTCTGGAAATGTGTGTGTTGTACAACTTCATGTGTGGGACAAAACAGTGGTAGCAGAGCAACACAGCCCCCCTCCTTCTGTATGTATACAGTCACATTATTTATTGTGCAGATATCTTTAGTTTCTCTGGCCTCTTGTTTGGGTACTTCTGTCCTACCTCTTAACTTACTTGTGCCTTGACTAAGAGTTTTATGAAAGGTCATAGTACTGCAATCCTTTTCACAGCAGTAACTCTGTTGCATGACTTCATCCTGTTGCTCAGAATTAGATTTTTCCTTCTGAAATGTTCAGAATGCACTTTGTTATGTTGCTGAAGACTGCATTTTTATTACTTAAAAAAATAGAAATGGGAGACATTAATTCTCACTTTGTTGTATTCCACATGAATGTACTTAATTCTGGTCTAGGAAAAGCATACTCGCAACTTAATAACAAGGTAGCATTACTTATGCTCATTTTATTTTGTTCATATTATATTCTTGCCAAAAGTGTAATTTGCTTAAAAAGTTTATGAATATGATTTGCAACACAACTGAGCTCTTGTCATATACAAGCTTATTCTAGACTGTTAAACCAAATACTAATTGAGATTTCAGGGGAAAAAAACCCTTAAAGAAGACTGTATGGGACTTTCTAAAGAAGTGAACTCTTTTGTGGTTATTGTTATATAAGCAGATAAAATAGGAGAAATTCAACAAATCTAAATGACTGTAAGTAGATAAAATGGTGTGGATTTTCAAAAATACCTTCTGTTACTTTATTGCTATTTTATTCAAGAGATACTTTTTTTCTGATTAAAATTTTTTGATAAGTATTTTAATTTTTTTTTAATATTAGAAATTTTCACTTGAATAGGTATCTTAGCGACCATGTTGTCCAATATATTTTATGCAATGAAATTCAACACAGATTTTGATAGGGCACTGGTTCAGGCTCCCCAGGGAAGTGATCACAGCAGCAGACTGACAGAGTTCAAGAAGTGTTTGGGCAATGCTCTCAGGCACATGGTGTGACTCTTAGGGATGGTTTTGTGCAGGGCCAGGAGTTGTAATCAATGATCCTTGTGTGTCTCTTCCAACTCAACATATTCTGTGGTTCTGTAATTATGCTTTGCGCTTAAAATTAAATATTCAATCTCTTCACAAACCTAAAAGTAGGTGAGTGAAAGTATCTGTAAGACTTAAAATCTTGTACTAGAGGTGTGAGAATTTCAACATATCTTTTTGTTGTAAGGATCTCAAAATAAAATTTCAGTCCTGCTTTAGCCATGATGAGCTGAATTGCTCTTCAAAGCTGCACAGAGCCAAAACAAAAGTTAGGAGAAAGTTGCATTCCAAGTAGGATTTAATGTAAAGAGATATCGTTTGTTTCTGAGGAATGATATCTTTTGTTTCCTAAAGACTTCATGTCCTTGTGTCTGCTAGAACCACACACTTTGTGTGTCATGAAACCCAAGTCCAATTCCATTCACAGATGAGGGAGTGTTATTCAGGTGGTGTGTGATTTTTTGGATTCAGATTAGGCTTAAAATTTAGTCTGTTTTCCTCAATAATTGAAGTCACATTTAACAGTGCTAATGAAAGCATGTCTGTTTTAATGATAAAACAGCATTTGAGTCAACTTTCTCTTTCATAGATCACTAATAACCTCACTTAAATTTTAGAAGAATACCCATTTCTATATAGAGAGCCTATAAGTAGTGTACTCTTCTGATTTTATTCTGCCTTCC
Organism: Melozone crissalis; assembly: GCF_028551555.1. Taxonomy (NCBI): domain Eukaryota; kingdom Metazoa; phylum Chordata; class Aves; order Passeriformes; family Passerellidae; genus Melozone; species Melozone crissalis. The sequence goes on from NW_026535794.1 coordinate 40,721,405, forward strand.
CCCCACCACTGATCATGTCTTCAGGGTCTCTGCTTTTAATATCGAAGGCAAAACAAATGGTGCTCTGCAGCGCGGTGTCCTGGCCTGCACTTAGACCGTGTGACCACGAGATGTCACAGCCCAGCTGCGGGTGCGGAGCTCGGCTTCCCCCCCACCGACCGCCTCCCCTGCCCCTGTTCGCGAGGAGCATCACACACCACCCCCTCCCAGTATTGTCTTCGGAAAAGTATTCATTTCCTGATGGCAAGTATTTCTGTCTGCAACTGCCTTTATAATTTGCTCTCCATTTGCTAACTCGGTAGTCAAAATACTTTGTCTGTTCTGTGGCAAGCATTCATTGGGCTTCCTTCACAGCTGTACTGTTATGCTTTTCTCCTTTAAGCAACTGCTTCCCCCATTGTTGTCTGTATTTTTGTGAGAACATAGCAAAATAGGAAATAATAAAAAATCTCTTCACTTTCTCTATGCCAGTCAAGACTTAGTATATCTCCATTTTATGATATTGTCAGCCATCCCTTTTATAAGGTAAAGGATTCTACCTTATGTTGCGGTACTTGAAAGGTGTCCCCTACCTTGATTCCTTGTTACCGCTCTCTTTTTTGTTCTGTCTTGTTCTCGTGGACCCAAAAACCATGCAGCTTGTGAGATTTGGGAGTTTTGTGAAATCAGGTGGTGGCATGGTGATGTGTTCCTCTGTTCCATCTTAGTAATTACAAATACTCGATTTCCTTTTTTTGATTGCTCCTGAACATTGAACCAATGTTTTGATAGAGTTGTCATAACTTCAAGGTCATGTTTAAATGTCAGTTTTTCAGCTTGTCATTTTTATAAAGGTAAATTATTTTTCCCATATTCATCACTTTTAAGTTTTAATTTAACCTGTATTTCATCTGGTTTTTTATTGCCCAGACAGGTCTAGAAAAGTGTGTAAGGGTTTTTGCTATTTTTTGGTTGCTTTGTTGGTGTTGTTTTCTTGTTCCTTATCCCCATGCCTTTCCTCTTTATAGTTGATACTAACTGATACAAGTTAGGATCAATATTAAAGCATACTTAGAGATTCCCCTTGGTGTTTACTCAGTTTTCCAGATAATTTATGTGCATGTGCACAAAAAAGGGCCAATTTTTGGATTGCATTAGTGAAAAGTCATTACTGAGAAAACAGTCCAAATATGCTTTTACCCTTCTTTTTTTCATTTTTTTGGTCATTGGCTTAGTCATCTGAGGATCCATAAACCATGGCATTCTTACTTGTCTTAAGAATCCATAGTGAGGGACTAAGTGCCTTGCAGAAATTCAAGGTTGTATTAACCTGATTTCTTTGTCAAGATACTTGCAGATGACTTCAGGGAGTTTGAGTGGAAGTAATAATCTTTACATCTATATTCATTCTCTATGATAAGATGTGATTCAGTATTGCCATCACCTGGAGGATCTTTGAAGAATAGTGTTTTTTCAAAGCAGTGATTCAGCAGCATTGCATAGATTCATTTTCTCCATACTAGTACCATCATCCCAGCACTGTATCCTAAAACTCATCTGGTACAGACTTTACACTCTCATTGTGGATGTTTCCTCAGCCATGACATTATCTATCCCAGTTACATAACTTCAATGTTCAGAAAAAGAAATCAAATAGGAAGATTATTTTTTGGTGCAAGTTAATTTGGAGGGGAAAATGGCAGTACTTTTCTGCATGTATTTTTGTCTGGTTGGTTGGGTGGTTTGGTTTTTCTTTGAAATTGTATTTGATTCCTGTGCTCTGAAAGTGAAGGTTTTTTCTGGGTTTTGGGTGAATAGTTCAACTTCTGAAATCCTGAAGGCTCATTTAGCATCAACCTGTGTGTATAATTTCATTCTCCCAATGTTTTAAAAATATCAAACTTCAAAAAAAATTAATTACTACTGACATTTTTCTGTCTGGATGGGGTGCTTATAAAATGGAGGTATCGGTTTGACTTTCATTAAGGTGGCATGTTGGGCTCTCACAGAGCATTCTAGGCTATTTTCCTGAAAAACTTGGTGAGTTATCCAAATATTAGGTACATACCTATCTGCTGCATCTCCACTGGTAAGTCTGAATGAAGTTCCTGTCCTGGTTTTGAATAATTCTACATACTATTGCCTTAACTGCAGAAGCACAAATCAAAATATTCAGAGTAGCCATGGGAGAGGTAATGTCTCTTCTTCAGCCAGCACTTAATCAGAAATTCTGCTTAAATACTATGCTTTCTCTTTTGTTTTAAACACTTTTCCTGTGCTTAACTGGAGAAAAACTTATACCTCCTTATGTTCTGTGCAGGTTATAGCTGTTACCTAACATCTACTGAGGTCTTTGAAGGAATGTAGTTTCCTTGTTAATAATGGTGGTTCCCTAAGAATTATCACCACAAATTTTCTGCCCCCTTCATCTTCTGCAGCAAAGTTTACTTTGCTCAAGGTAACATTAACATCAAAGAGGTTTAACTCAGTTAAAGCTAACTGAGTTAACTGAGGACTTTTTCAAGTTATTTTTTATTAATGTTTTCAAGAACAATGCCACTAAAGGAAGAATTCCCATCCTTCCTTTTGAGTTCTTGCTCTAAAAGAAAAGAAAGATTGAAATCAAGCTGACAAAAAAAGAATTTTCAGTTATGCCAGTTCACGATATAATCATACTTGGAAATAGGATTTAAGACAAACTTTTGACTTTCAAATGTTCATTTCAATGAGCCTGAGATTTGTTAAAAATTTGGTAAGCTTATAATCAGAGGATGCTAATTCCACAAACAACAATATACAGAAGTAACCCTTAATGGTAAATTTCCTTCAATAAGATATGCTCAGGAATTTAGTTCTCCCATTGACTGAGTCTCTCCAGTTTCAAAACTCTCTTAAGGTGCTGATTTATTTCTCACTGTTCACTGGCAAGCTGTAGTTCATGAGGAGCTCCACCCTAAAGGGTGGTGTGGAGCAGAAGGCAGATTTTTTCAGGATTCTGAGGGCAAAGACCTTGGACAAGAGCAAACCATCATGATATTGCTACTCTCACAAGGCTTTATTGGAACTTGCATTAGTGTCCAACAGCTGTGTGCCTGGTCCAGCATGAATGAACCATGTCCCAGTCAAGGTGAATATTATGGTGAATAGGAACCATCAAGTTATAATACTGTCCAAAAAATACAAAGTACAAGGGTCCATGTTTTTGTAGTGGTGTTTCCATTTCATTTGAGGAGTGCTGGGTATCTTCAGGTGCAAGTCCTGGTACCTGGGTACAGCAAAATCCAAGAGTGCTATGAATATGTTGACGATGATCTCTGTTGTCAGATGTGAACATCTGCTTAAGCTTAGAAGCCAAAAACTTACAGGCATTCACTCTCTTTTCTTGTCAAAAAGTGAAAAGCATGATCCCAAAAATATCTGATCCTTCATGGTAGATTTTTTGATCAAGTTACTAAGTTTCAGTTCAGTGCTCTTTTACCAATACAGAGGATTTCAGATAGGCTTCTTTAAAGCTGTGAAACCAGAAATCTCAAAAGGACATGAGATTTGAACAGAAGCCATAAAGTAGATATTGAATCTAGAAGCCTCTTATTTTTGTATACCAGTTACAAGTAGATTTTATTATTGTTTTATTAAAGTAATGTCTAATATTGAAGACTTTAGTCCTAATACATGTTAGTATTGAGACTTGAATCACATTTGGAAATAGTTACTAAAAAGGTTAATATTAAATTATATTCTCTTTTATGCTTAATTTTTTTTTCAGATTCAGAATCACTAGCTTTTATAAGTAACGACTTATTATTTAAGAAACTACAGGAAAATAATCCACATTTTATCTTAGGTAATGCCATAGCACACAAGTCACTCTACCTGATGAAACCTTATCATTAGTCAGAGGCCTGATGCTCCCTGAATGACACATTAAGAGAGTTGAACAATATTCTTAGTGAAAGAGAGAGGTCTATACTGGATTTCCTACAGATGCCCAGGGAGTTTTCATATCTCAGTAAATATATAGAGAATTACTGCAGTGTTCAACTTGTTTTGATGCTGCTTTCAAGCAACAGCTCTAAACACACTTAATAGTTGTGAAAGTTCCATTTTTTGCTTTGTACTGTCAACTTCCACACAATATCAAACAACTGTAGGTAGATACTATGATAGGCAACTGGGCTCAATAATCACTGTTAGACTAGAATCAAGGCAGGAAAAAAGTTAAGGTGAGCCAAAGAATCAGAAATCAAGAGTGGCACAGAGCATCTTTAAAAAAAAAAGAAAAATAAAAATGGCAAAAAAGTGAAAGCATACTCAGGAATCAGACTTGGAATGAAAATGCCACAGAATCAAAATATATACTAAATAGAAGGGCAAGGTGAGAGTTCATTTCAAGAAGCAGGCAGGCAGACTGCTCAGGATTGGGAAGCAGAATGAAGCAGGTATTAAGCAGGTGAGAGAAGGAAGCTGCAAGAATGAAGTTGCAACTGATCACAAATAACTGAGAGCTCCCCTGGATGGCCTATCAGAGTTTGATACACAGACAATCAGACACACAACCCAGTACCCCCACACAATCACTCAACTTATGCAGATTTATCTTCAAATTATGCAGATTTACTAGGTCTTACTGGGAGAATTCCTCTCCCTTCAGTAGAAATCCAGATTAACAGGCACCACCTGATATCTTTATTGCTGTTGTTTATTCTCCATCTGTTTGCATTGCTTATACTTACACATAGCTCCTCCAAGGAATCTGTCTTTAAAAAAGGGGAAAACCCCAAAACAAAAGTGCTGCCCTCATTTGGTCAGATGGTCACCTCAGGTATGGCACATGAGGTATCCTGAGGGAGCACTGGGTGCTCCACAACACAGAGGGGTTGACAGTGCGGCCATCACTTACTTGTTTTCAGTGTATTGTCTAAATTCCCATTTCCATGTGCCTGCTTAACTGAATTTACAGATTGTATTAACTAGTTTTTATTACATTAACCCTCACAAAATGGACAAGTGTCTTAAAAAGAGTCCTGCAAAGAAATTGCCATTGAAGATGATTCTAAACACAATCAGGGAACAAGAAAATGGTAGAGCTGACACTTCTGTTCCAAGTGTGACCTCTTTGTCAGCCACACAACATCAAAACCAATGGTGATCTGATTGGATCTGACAATAAGTTGATCAAACACATTCAAAATTATCAAGACTGAAGTATCCTGTGAGGAAAGGCTGAGAGAATTTAGTTAGTTCAGCCTGGAAAAGAGAAGGTTTTGGGACAACATAACTGTGGTCTTCCAGTACTTGAAGGGAACCTACAAGAATAACGGAGAGGGGATTTTTACAAAGGGGGCAAAGGGGACTAAGGGGAATGGCTTAAACCTGAAACAAGGTTGGTTTAGATTAGATATTAGAAAAAAGTTTTTCACTGGGAGGATGGCAAAGCACTGGAGCAAGTTGCCCAGAGAAGTGGTGGATATGTCATCCGTGGGAAGAGTTCAAGGTCAGGTTGAATGGAGCTCTGAGCTACCTGATCTAGTAAAACTGTCCCTGCCTATGGCAGGGGGGTGGGAACTATCATTCTTTGATTCTATGACTCTATGATTCTATGAATGGATAACCACCGTTAATGAAGTTCACCAAAATGTGTATTGTGTCTTGAGATATCAGCTAAAGGTGGTATGAAGCCACTATGGTTAGCCAGATGTTTAGAAAGCTACACATTCAGAATATGAAGACAGACAGACCTTCACAAATATTTTTCATTGATGTTTTCAGTCATGCTGCTCAATCCAGCGCTTTGCAAAACTTAATGATAAAAGTCTAGAAGTTTCATAGATAATAGCAAAAGACCACATGCCATTGAGGAAACAATTGTTATTCCCACAACAATAAAAGTCGCTGAACTAACACAGGTAGAATATAGGAGCAATCTAAAATGCACTCTTGTCAGTAAATACAGTTGAAAGACGCATAGAAGACACTGCTGAAGATTTGAAGAAAAAAGCATTAGGACAATTACTGCTCCAAATGTACTGGAGAAGATCTATTCTCAGCAGGAAACAGTTTCTTTGATGAAACTGATGTTTAATGGAAAAGTTGTACAAATGTAGCCACTGATGGAGTGGCTGCTTTGATTGGAATAAGAAAGGAATTCCAGACTAAGGCTACAGAGATAGCACTGCACATGAAACTCCTTCACTGCCTCACTCAGAGGTGAGCTATTGCAGCAAAGCAGTTGGAGCCAGGAGTGCACAGTGTGCTGCAGGACGGCATCAATGTTATAACCTGACAAAAACGAGCCCTGTAAATGTTGGCATCTTTACCAGATTTTGTAATGAGATAGGGAGGGGCCACAAAAATCCCTGGCACTGCACAATAGTTCTCTGGATAACCTGTGGCAAAGTGCTTAAAAGTGTTGTCAAACTTAATACATTTTGTTTTACAAAAAGACAAGTGCTCCAAATCCACTGACCTTGTCGGTGATGACAAGTGCCTGTCAGTAGTTTGCCACACAGCAGGAATTTCCAAAAAATAAACAGACTTAATGTGTCCCTTTGAGGGTAAGTTGATGTTTTAGCAATGAATGAGACATGCAAATGTATTTTTATTACATGTTATTCATTAATGGTATGATGTTTGCTATTCATTAAAAATAATAACAGAGACCACAGATCTACGCATCTAAAATGGAAGTAATTTGAAAAGTGTGAGGAGATGGTTTATTATACTGGTTTATTGTGACATAATAAATCAATTACAACACCTGTATTAATATAACAAAAGTAAGGAGTACATATATCTTATGAATAACCAATATAATATAATTTATTTTGCTTGTCAGATGTATTTGTCTTCTGCCTGTATTGGTTTTGAAATGTTTTTTGGCAGTACTACAGGATCAAAAATGTAGTAGTGCTCAAGGGAAGAATGATATGTCATATAAAATTTGCCGTAAAATATTAATCCCTAATATTCTGAATAAAAGAGATGATAAGCAAGGTATTAGGTTCATAGTTTTTGCATCTCTTACCTGTGTTTTTTTTTAATGTCCACCAATTTTAGATTTGTAGTTCTTAAAGTACTTTGAAAAAACAACTGGAACCCCTCCATCACAACAATTCTGATGTTCTTTAGAACAGAAAAAAGTTAATTTTTTTAAAAGCATAACTAGAAGATTGTAATAATGTATTTTAAGGTATCATAAAAACAATTGTATTTGTAAATAATATTTGAGTTTTGAATTTCTTTCATAGTATTGTTTTTTGCCTATTTTTCTTTTTTTTCTGATGCCCTTTTTTGTCTATTACTCTGTATTTTAAAAGTAGATATTTGAAATGTGCCAGTGCAAAACTGTGAGGCACAAAGGGGGAATGTTTTGAGGGGCAAGAAAGCAGGATCATGTGTAAAATCTGAAAAATTCTTAGGGAGTTTTGATGTGTTTAGGCATAGTTCAGACTTACGTGGTCACATATGAATGTTATTTAAAAAGTGGCATGTAAAATATTTGTTTTGTGTGATTATGTTGAACAGTGTAATTCAGCTAACCCTTGAAATATGTATCAATTTAATTAAATGTCTTAGAATTTCTTTAAAATTGTATCAAGGCATATTTCTGGTATCTAATAGCCACTCTCTATCAAGTTGTCGGAAAACTCAATCCCCAAGTAACTCTTTCAATGCAAAGAATGTGAAAACAAACAAGCAAAGACGAGCACATTCATTGCTCCCAGCAGAGACTCCCAAAGGAGCTGCCACAGTACATCTCATTGGTATGAAAAGTAAGAGTTACCATGTATGTTTAAATACAATCCAATTCCTGCAGGGTGATGTGTTGCAAGACTCCATAGTATGTCAAATCTCTCATGCAAAATCATGAGCTCTAACCATGCTCAAAACTGGCATCCAAAATTTTGGAAGATGCCTCCCTCTTTTCCCCCTCTAAGATTAAACTCCCACTTAACATTCATGAAAACAGATCACCTATATTTTGGAGCTTTTTGGTGATTAAAAAAAAAGAGTATTTTAACTACCTAGACATTTTTTTGCATACTTCATCTTTTTGCAACCAAATAATGGCTTTGGACATATAGACAGGTGGACATGTTTAAAAAACCCAAAATACTAAGTACCAGATTCTGTTAAATATCAGGTCACAATATGGCTATGGGTCTGAGGATGTACAAGATCTGAAAGTCTCACACCACATATAGGAGCTTTGAAACAAGCTGTTGGAGTAATTTTGGAACTTCTGAGAAATTACACCCTTCCTGAAGTTTCTTTACCTTGCTACTATTAGTAGAATTTCCAGATGTTACACTTTGTCCAGATGTACAAGTGGTACTACTTTTTTATTTATTAATTTTCTAATCTCTGACTTCCTGGAAATAAATTTAAAAAAAATTACACTTCAATTTATGAATTAAATTAAATGCATACTTATTATCAAAAATATGGAACAGTTGTTACATATGGGATTGAAAAAGAACTTCTAAAGTGCTAGCAGACAGTAGCTGTACTGTAAAAAAAAAGAGGTTATGTCTCTGTCCCTGTAACTGGAATTACAACTGTACTTTTGTGATAGCTAAAATTTCTGATTTCCAGTCTGAAATGTGGTTTCTAGTAGATGTATAACCATTTTTTCCAGGCTTGTGTTGTCCCTATGTTTAAACATCTATGTTTCTTCTCAGTGTTTCCTTTCAACATGTGTTTATTAGCAAACAGTGATCTGCACTTGCATCATAAATTTGCATTGTTATTCTTAGCTTCAGGCCTTATTTTCTGTGTGCCACCATATACTTACGTACTCAGAAAAGAAATCCCATCAGGAAACTGATGACTGAAAGGTTTTTATCGATCATGAGTCCCTTGACTCAGTTCACAGCATAGGTACAGGAGCATTAGGGCTGGTAGAATGGCGCATTTGAGGTAGAAGCCAAAACAAAATGTGGAATTAGAGGTAAGGAGAAAAGGTAGTGAGCCATCACTTTCTTTAACTTTGATCTTACAAAACAGGGAAATTTCCATTCTCTTATCACCCTAGTAACAGTTCTCCACATGTCCCGGTTTGAATCCATTTTTCTTTAATATAAGTTGCCAGAATTCGGTAACAGTATACACGGGGACTCATTAGTGCAATGTAAAATAACAAAGTCTTCTCTTACTCTACTGAAAGGATCATTTCTGATTTAAGGTCATGTTTGCCTTGTAGGGCTGCATCACATTGGTGGCTCAGTTGTCCTGAGATTGACTAATATGTTATGATCTTCATTTCCCTAATAGGTTTTCAGTGTATTAGTTTCTGAGGAACTGTCACAGAACTAGATTTAGGCACAAATAGTTGTGTATGATGACAGACTGATGTGTCTGCAGAATCATCATGGTACAGAATTGCTCCCATATTTCATCCTCTCTTAGCAGCTCAGGGTGCCAAGATCACATGAGCATTAATTTCATGACTGCTGCTATGCTGGCTGTGTACTGGTCCCCTCCTGCTCACACCTTTCCCCAATACTATCTGCTTGATTGCTAGAGGAGATAACAGAACAGAAAAGGGTTCATTTCAATATGGGGGAGTGGAAGATGAATATAAGAGTTTAAGCTAGTCCCTGCTGCTGACAGAGCTGGGTGATTTAAGTCACATAGCCACATATTATTGGGACTGGGAAGCTTTACTTCGTTGTGACCTTTGTTGCCTCCTCTTAATTTCTCCAGACTGGAGAAAATGGAGTGTTCTAGGAGGATTTGGCCATTGACAGAGGTGAGCACAGAGCAAATTGGGATCTTGGCTATCTGATGCTGGAACTTTTTGAAGTTCTTTTCACATTTCACTTTCCTGCCTCTGCCAATAGCTTTTGGTTCTTCTCCTCAGACAGGGTGCATGGCTCCAGCCCCGAGACAGAGAGAGGGCTGTGAAGAAGGCGGTGGGACCACGGCTGTTTGCTATTGGTGGTAAGGGATGTTGCTTAGCTTAGCAACACAAACTTCTCAGGGAAGATGTTCCTGTCCTGCTTCCTCTGTCATCACCACAAAATATAGTTTTGAAGCCTGTTCTTGTTGAGAAAATAAGTAATTTTATCCTCTCCTTGAGGGCATCAAAATCCAATTTAGTATACACTGCTAAGAAGCCTTGAGCACGGAGCCTGTGCCCCAACCTCATACTTCGTATTATTAAATGTCATGACACTTCCATTACTCCAGTCCCTGAGTCACCCGGTTTTTCCTTTGTCTTAGTTCAGTTCTCTGTATTGACACATGGTTAGGAGGCATTGACATCACTCCTACTTTTTATGCCAGGGAGTTTTAAAAATATTAAATAAGACTGTTCTCAAAGATGATCTTTGAGGAACTCTACTACTAACTTCACTCTAGGGCAGAGGTCTGGCTCATAGGAGTTGACGTCTCCTCCACAGCCAGTTCCTTACTTCTTACAATTGCAGCAATAACCAAAATTTTATGTAAAACTTTTTGTGTAGAGTGTTACAGAGATCTAGACAAATACTATTCTGCTTTTTATTTGTTCATAAAATTTGCTCCTTTTCTGAAGATATCCAGTCATTCTAGCAGGATTGCTTTGCTAGTCATGTCATTTTATTTCATTTTCTGTTCACCCTCATATATTTAATGGTTTATTTTCTCCAGAAGTTGTTTTAGATATTTTGTACTCTGAGATCAGAGTAAAGTGTTCAGGTGTGTAGATCACTTTTTTTCTATACTGTTTGCTGACATAAAATAGGTATGGGAATAGAGAAGTAGGAAAACATTGGCAAATGGAATACATTAGACTTCCTGTAATATTACTTTCAGTAATGGTTGTTATATTTGAAAAAAAGAAAAATTATTGAAAAAATATTCAGAAATAGCTATAGGAATGTTTGTGTGCTGCTTGTTATGTGGGTTATGATGAGAGGCTTAGAAAGCTCAATCTGTTCAATATGTTTGAGTGAGGATTCAGATGTAATTTGATTAGGGTCCACAAATAGATGCATGAAAATGAGATTTCTAGTATTTAATGGCCTTAAACAGTATAGAATGTAATAAGGTTCAGAAGCTTGAAACTGAATGTAGACAAATCCAGACTAATAAAAAATGTGGATATCTCTTAACAATGAGGGTAACTAACCTTTGGAACACATGATTAAGATTGTCATTACTTGGAGTCTTTACAAAGACATTTAGTTTTGATGTAATAGCAGGAGATTCTTTGGCCTGCAGAGGAAGTGTGGTTGTGCTAATGTACTTATAGTCCCTTTTGGCCTTGATATTCTTCTGCTTCTTTTCAAAAATTCGGATACATAAAACAAGTCCCTCAAACATGCAAAAGAATTGGAATAACATTAACCTCTCCTCTCAGCTTGCTATGTACAATGCACTTATCTTCATTTAAAATACTTACCAGGAAAAGACCTTACAAAATGAAATCTGCCTGCCCTCCTGCCTTGATAATCTGTAAATGATGGCATTTTATAGCCATGAAGTGTTGGAAATACTATCTTATTTTTATAATACAACAGAGTTTGTTATTTAGTCAAGATTATTTCAGCTTGAATTAAGTCCTAGGCAGTCTATTTTCAAATAAGCATTTCTTTCTTTGTGCTTTGAGAACTAAGAATAAAAAAGCCCCATATGCTGAATATTGGTAGCCACTTAAAAAGGCAAAATGCTAAACGTCTATTGTATGTGGGAAACCCATTGCAGACAGAGAAGTATTGTGGGTTTTTTTGAGCCAAGTTTTATGGGAAGAGACAAAAATTCATTAAGAAAGATGGGCAGACATAGAGAATAGCAATGGTACTGATTTTATTAGTTATACAAAACATAGGAGTGGATGGGCCAATGCTTGAAGCGACTCTGGCATGAGGACCTCTGGGGTTTTTTAACAAAATATTGTCTAAGTTCTATGCTTTACATTTACTATTCAATGTAGAAAAAAGGAAAAAAAGTGTTTAACCCTCCATATCTCTCCAGACTTCATTAATTAGTAAATAATTAAGAAAGAGGCTTCTATTAAACAGGTAGAGGAAATAGGAAATGAAAATGAGTTAGCTTAAAAATTTTGCATCTTAAAATATTTCATTATATCACTTCTTTCTTCCAATGTCATTTCACATTTCAATTGTTAAATTTTAGCAATTTAAAAGTTAGCATGACTTGAGGAAAAGAAAGCATGAATGGAGAGATAAACATAGACGTTTTTGTTAATTTCTTTTAGTTTAGGAACATTTTCACTTTACAAGCACAGAACTACTGATTACTGTGGCAACATTTCTTGACATTGCACACACGGTAAAATTCAGAGGACTGAATTAACTGTGACCTTTAAGAGAAATCTTAACCTAGATGATCAAAGTAAAAATGGATAAGCAGTCTTTGACAGATGGATTAATAACTGTCATCTAATACATTTTCGATATAATTTTTTTTTTAATTACTGCACTATTTTGAGAAAAACATATTGCTAGTTTCCAGAAGAATGTTGAAACTGATGAATTGTAGTGAATCGTGAGGATCTAAGGAAAGGAAATCAACAGGTTTTTATAGAATTGTATGAAGAGAATACAATATTCTTAGGTGTTCAATAACAATTATACTAATTTTTTGCTAGACACCTGATTCAAGAGCATTAAATAAGGTATAGAATCTAACTGCAAAAGCCTGCCTTTGGCTTCTTAGTAATGAAAGTACAAATGGGCACTATGGTACTTAATTAATACCTGTAATTTTTTATCTGGAGCATTTTGGTGCAGAATATTTATGATAATTTATTTGAACATATAAAGGGTTTAGGAAACATTTACTTGATGTTTGAAAAATGATGAGGTGAAATGTAATAGTATGCCATTACATAATTTCTTTCTGTAAGGGCAAATTTGAAGTGAAAGTACAAAGTTCATCTGGATTTGTCTGTTAGAGCAGATGTCTGCGATGAATACTGAATTACTTTAGTCTTTAAACAGAGGATTTAGAAAGCTTCATGTTTTGAGTTGAAGTGGAAATAGCTATGAAAAAAGAAAGCTGTTTCAATGCTGAAGATACGCGAGTTTTTGTGTATAATGTACATTATATAACCTTAAATTGTAGTACTGTTGCTGTTCCATTCTCAGCAGCTTTTATGTGTCATGTTAAATCATGCCAGATTGGTGGGTTTTACAGTGATCTAGTAGAGGCTACAGGAACACTACCTACTCAATTTTTAGATGTTGAACTTGCTAAATAGTAGCATATTGCTTCAGCAGATTTTTAGTGCACCATTTTGCCCTATAGAAAAATGTTTAGGGGAATGTACAGCAGCCAGCACTAAAGCATATTAGTTTATCTGAAGTATATTCTCAGTACAGATGTTTTAAAAATAATCAACAAATTGGTATCATCCTTCTTTAACTTCTTGTTAAAAAATGCAAAATGCACTAGAACAAGCCTCAATCCAAACCTGGAATTTACTGTAGCAGTTTCTGCTGCTCTTAATTAAACATGCTTGTTCTTCACACAGAATAATTTGATAAAAATTGCTTATTAAACAAGTACAGGACTTTACATTCTGGAAAGTACAGTATGATACTCCTTGTTCACTTGAACTTGCAAGGAGTTCAAATATATTGTGAAAAACGAATATCAAAAAGGCATAAAATTAGTAAAACCTTAAAATTAAGTTAAACTTACATGTTGAAAATATTGAAATTGCTATTTCTTAAATTACATGTGAACACAAGAGCTGTGGTTGTTGAATACAGTATTACTGATAAGTAAAAGGTTTGCAGATTGGCTGCACTCACAATAGAACTTAATAGAGCAATATTCTAAGACTGAGAGAATCAGATAAATTATAATGACATATAAAGCAGACTCTTCTAAGTATATAATTGTTAGTACTCTAAGAAGGGAAAGTAATAATTATTGTTATAACCAGTAATATTGGATTGACTGAAGGCTTGCAGCAAACAGACCTGGAGAACAGTAAAGCATTTGATAGATTTTCTGAGTATAAACTTCAGGACTTCTTGTCCTTCTAGGCATTTGAAAAACAAGCATGGGTGACTACTGAATTTCTCTTGTGTGTGTCTGCAAATGCCCAAAAATGCTTCTGACAGGGTGGATAGTATCTGAAATACATGAAATTTGGGGAAGGAGAGAGAAGAGCTTGAGAAAAGAAAGGAAACACGGCTGGTTTATGTATAAGACAGCGTATTGGACAAAATTAAGTTTTATTGAAACAGATCCTTTCTGAGAACTGCACATATTTATGTAGGTACAGGTTAAAGAGAGAGAACATAGGTTTTTCTTTTTTGCAGGGCTTATATTAAGTTTCTTACGAGGAGGAATGTTAGCTGTGCAGAGATGTTTAATATTTGATGTGGGCAGTAACTCCTCAAGCTGACTTCAATGCACAGGCTGACAAATCAAGGGGTTGCTTTAGATTTTAAGTGTAAGCACATTTATTGTTTAGTTGATTTGTGCTTCTGGACTGAGCGTGACCTGTTAGTATTTTTTAATGATTACTTATCTATCATTAATGGAATTATCCCAACAAATTTGCCTGATTTTCCTTAGTATGTGCTAATTTAGAGAATCTTAATAGATAATAGTAAATTTTCATTAATGTATTAAATGCATCAAAAAGCCTGCTGCATGGGATGCTGTAGAAATGCACAGAAAACTAACCCCTTGTATATAACCCAAATATTTCACAACACTGTTGAGAGGAAGAAGGTCATTGTGGTTGCAGGATCCCTATAATAAAGAATTTTTAAAAAGAAGACACAGATAAGGTAATAGTTAAAAATTGCAAGGATCTTCAGAGTAAATATAAAATTATTTTATTCAGAAGTATATTATTCTGTTAAATATAAATAAAACATAAATATAAATATATAAAAATAAAACATAAAACAATAAATTATTTTATTAAATGAAGTTATTTTATTAAGAAGTTAATTCTTAAGTAAGAAATATTTTCATTTTTATCCCCAAAATCACATCTGCTCCTTATTAAGTGATTTACTGCTATTTCTAATTAGTTAGATTTTCATTGTGATTTTACCAGGTTTTAATTTCTGATCCAAGCTATATTAATGAAAACAACAGCAGATACAATTCTTATTGGGTCATAGGACAGGCCCTTTTTGCCTTCAGTGTCTCATTTATCAGTAAAAGTAATTAATTCCTTAAGGGTCTACATTACTTAGAGTAGTTTGTGAGCTATTTAGGCAACAGAGTTCCTGAAAATAGAAAAGCTGTTTTTCTAGAGTGTGAAATTGTGGAATTATTTCCCTGTTAAATAACATTAGCAGACGAAGCTAAGTATTATAATTATTGCTAAATAGTGAAATCATTCTTTTCCCACAGTCAATTTCCAGCCACTAACTCTTTCATGAAATGATATGTCTGGAAATAATATTTCACTTTTTGAAATTGTGAGACTTATGGGTGTTTAATGACATTTCACAAAACTATACAATCTTTTTAAAGGAAAAGTGTGCTAAAATGTTCTGTTGAAACAGTTCTTGTGGGGAGGCAAGACACACAGAATTCCTCAATTCTGAGGGCTGTCTCATCAGAAATGACTTATATACAAGTCATATAACACATGTGAAATGCTTAATACTTTCTCTGTGAAGAGAAAATAGTTTGTTTCTGATATAGCAGTGTTTTAGCAGTCAAGTCAGTTGTTTACTTCAGGCTCAGCTTTTCTTGTGGTGTTTTTTTTTTTCTCCCAGCTTTATTACTTTGCCTACAAAAGATTTTCTTCTTAGAGTATTTGATCTGTTTGGTTTTATTATTTTTAATATGCTCAAATGATTACAATTGGAATGATACTACTATAGTTACAATAAGTATATATATATATAAATACTATTTTATATATATATATATAAATACTATTTTATATATATATATATATATATATAAAAAATACAGTAACTATAAATAGTGTAAGAAAAAAATAATTTCCAAGACATTTGTTATTGCCATATCACATTTTACTTCTAATAATTTCAAGATAATATAAATTACAAAGGCAAGTAAATCTCTAATTTTCAGCAGCCACATCTTTAGTGTTTCAGTATAAGTAATAGTTTTCATTTTGGCACTGAAACACAGGATGGTTTGCTATCCTACTGGTGTACCTTATTGTTTTATTAAGTATTGTGTAAGGCTAGATTACATCATTTACTTTGCCTCACGTTTTTAGTTGAGAATTCTGTTGGACTAGGTTTAGTTTAAAACCAGGTGAACCAACACATAAGTAAAGGCGTCATTAGTATCCAAAAGAAAGGTTCTACTAGGTTTTGTGGTGTTCTTATGCCACACATTGCTCTGTGCAGCATCTCAGATGATCAGTTAATTTAGCTAACTATTTTATAAACTGTGTGGTGTGAAAAAACTCCACTCAGGAAGAGCTATGAAATTTAGAAGTTTTAAAACTAGATCTGTTGGGGAAAAAATGAGGCTAAAGGAGCCATGTTACAGTTCCCAGCCAAATTCATCTTCATATAAACTGCAGAGCATTGGGAAAGACTAGGATGGAAAAGGAGGAGCAGGCCTGAGGGAAGAGAAGCTGGACTTGCTTTGCTCTTACCTTGTCTGGATATATTGTTCTCTCTGTTCTTTATCGAGGAAGTCCAAGAAGTGAAACTTAGGAAACCTGAACCTCATCTATACTGTTAATTATAAAAGCATTTTTGAAATAAACAAGAATCACAGAAGTAATTTCAGTATCAGTATGAGGCTCTCTTTCCCCCAATTTTACAGGAGTAAGTATTCACAGGTTGTTTTGTCATACTGATTCCAAGTGGAGTTCCAGCTGTTTCTGTGTAAACCTTCTGAACTGCTTGCATAATTTTCTTTAGCCAGTCCTGGTTTTGCTGGATATCCCTGTGCTTTCCAGGGAAATAGTTAACAGGAAAACCCAGGAAATGAAAGCAGATATTTGACCAAATTCCATTATCAACTGCACTAAAAATTCCTTAAAAACTCTAGACTTCCCAACCAGTTTTAGAGTATGTGGTTTTGATAGATAAAGCTATGAAGCATTTTGCAGTACCTAAAAGTGTAACAAAATATGACTAAGTGAAATAACCCTTCAGTGTAATATTAAAATTATACTAGAGATTAAATGGCAACTATTTGTTTTATTTCCCTGTTTTCTTGTTTGGCTTTCCCAACAGCTGTGGGTTGATTAAAAGTCCTGGAAAATTCTGTATGGAATTTTGTGTAGGTGCATTTATAGGTGGTCTTAATGAAGATATGTACTGTCAATCAGACAAGAAGAAAATTAAGTCAGCTCCCCCAAAATAAAGCAAAACCAAGCATCCTGAAATAATTAAAACCAAATTTAAAAAATCTTCTATTTTTGCTTTTCAAATTTCTTGCTGAGCATTCTTAGCAGTAACTTTTAAGATATAGAATTGTTGAGTACAACTGTGTTCCTTAGCTACAGCTTTGAGGGACACAAATATTTCCACAAATATTCTTAATTCTCTAAAATAGTCTGACTGCAATGGACTACAATATGTAAAAAGAGCATTGAACTTTTGACATTTCATGTATTTTTAAAATATTTTTCACTGTTTCTTGGTATGTGTGTTTTCTTCTGAAAGAAGAATTTTTATTGAGAAGGAAGAAATAAATCATACATAAAATAACCATTTGTTATTCTGGTAGCTGATTTGCACATAAACAGCAAGAAGCTGCTGTAAATTAAATGTTTCCTGCTGATCCACTTCCTTTTAAAACACAGTAGGAGGGGCATTAGTTAACATTAAGGCAAACACAATTATCTGCTGACTACATTGTATTAAAAATAGCTAACAGCAATAATTCTTTGGCTTCTTCCATCTTTGCAGGTATGTTGTAAAATTAGTTCATGTAAACATGCTGGAAAGCAGTAAAATACTTAATAATTTCCTGTATGCTACTCTGAGCCTTGGCTAGAGAAGTAAATTTTAGTTGTGAAGAAACATATTAACCATGGAAAGTATGACCAGTTTCAAATGATCTTATTTTCAGTAGAAACAATGGAAAAGTATTTGTGGTAAACATGAAACGAACAAATTTTTTAATATATATATACTGGTATATAAATAGTTTATTTCCCTCATATTATGTATGCCTTATACCCATGTATGGAAACATGGAAGATGGCTGTTTATGGTCCTTTGTCCCACAATCCTCTTTTCTCCAATTTTAACTCCCAAGCTGTCCTAATTTTGTATCTGAGAGACAGATGACCAAAAACCAACCAATCAAAAAAATCCATAGCACTTTTCAGGAGTTCAGCCTCAGGAACTTTATTCCCTCTTGTGGTAACATTTTGTAACAATTTTTCTAGAGTGTTCTGCCCAAAAAGGTGAAGATGTCTATTTTGATTTCTGTGTATAAATAACATACACAGTTTTTCTTAAGTATTCAGTTTTAATAATATTTCTACTATCATCAGTTGTAGTACTGATCCAATAATTTCATATTCAGATGCAATTATTTGAATATTATTCACTTATTTTAAATAAGAAAAATCTCTGGGATAAATTATGTCCTAACCTAAAGCAGAGTTAATCTTGCTCACTTCAGTATCAATGAGACCTGATCTTTTTGTCTGCTGGTTTTAGTTCTATATGCTTTGCTAATGTGAAACCCTTTTAAAATGGTTAAAATAACACTTCACAGGTAATGATTACCTGTATACCTGTATGTAAATAACTCTTACAAATAGGGCCCTTCTGAGATACTATTTTAAATGATCAAATAATAGAAATCATATTGCATAAAATATCTGAAACTCGGGCATGTTGCAGAGCTGTTGCTTTAAAACAGCTTGTGAGTCATGTAGAAAGAAAAAGGAGCAATACAAGGAAAAATGTGTAAATTATAGTTATTTTTGCTGGTAACATGACTAGAGTAATTATTGCATTTTGCAAGTATATTCATGATTATAATATGAAATTTTAAAATTCCTTTTCAATTAGTAAAAATAATTTCTGAAAGCAAATAATGTTGTTGAGATGTTTAAGCATTTCTTACATGGTGGCTAATTCATCCTATGATGCACTCTGTAATTTGAACACTAAAATTTGAATCCCTCCCTGCTGGCCTACAGAAATTCTAGATCTGTTAAGGGGTGCAGTACTACTCATTCTGAATTAAATTGCTTGATAAATCTGTAAAATAAAGAACACTTAGCCCAGTTTAGTCCTTTACTATGTACCATATTATTCAGACCTGCTACTCTGGCCATATATCTAATTAAGTATTTATATTTCATTGTAATTCACTTGATCAGTGAGAATTGATTGATTTGCTCACTCTGACATGGATCAAATCCAGAGAGTTGCAATTCAAAGGGCTGCATCCTATCATCCTGGCTTTATTCTTCTCTAAGACAGACTTTTTACTTTCTCATTTTGCATCCAGTTTATTACAAAGGTCAGATATGGAAAGTCTTTTTCACATGGTACTGACATTTCTGCTGCCTTTCCCAGACAAGGTAGGATGCATAGATTGGAATGCTGGTGGTTTGTTTTCTGCAAGCTTTCAAGTGGGCCATCATAGTCTTCATAGATGTCTTCAGTGTGCTTCTAAGGTCAGACCTTTATGGAAAAAATCAGAGCTATTCCCTTCTGCCTCATTGTGTGCTAAAATATTGCACCTGAGATCTGCCTTTCTAAGTCTCAATTGGATTCAATACAAGTTCTGTCTTGTGAATAGGAAATTAATTTATAGAACTGCAGAGAATGATGATAACTTGCATGGATGTACTATATCTGGTGGTTTAAGGAAATAATACAGTGTAAGAATCAAGTGAGAATGACAGTCTCACAGCAAACTTTTTCGATTACACAGAGCTGCTGTTTCAATGGTAGTTACAAACTTAACAGTAAGTAGCACACCCTGGAATTTGAACAAAAATACAGCATTTGAGCTGGAAAAGATAATGCCAGAATAGATCCCTGTTTCGACTCTTTCATGGCCATCAAAATTTATTATTCAATGTTGGGAATTTGTAGAGCTGCCTTTTTTGATGCAATTTATTTCTAATTGATTTTGAAGAATAAAATTTCCATACCTCATAAAGATGTCTCAGTGCACTGCAGACTATTTTAAAAGACAGCATTATAACTCAACATTTGTTAATGTTTGTTGTTCCATGCACTTTCTTTTATTTGAAAAAGAAATATTTTGGGTAATTTTCAATTTTTTTTTTTTCAGAGAAATGTGGCTTGTCACTTGGGACAACTTTTTAGACTCTGTTACACTCTGTTCCTTTCACAGCCCTTGAAACATTAGTGGTCTGCATTGTCTTTGGACATGAGAATATGCTTCTTTTGCTGTTCCCTCCTGGGAGCATTATCCCAGGAAAGCCCAGAGTTTGTTCTATCTTATGCCAGGCTGTTTGGTTCCCATTATGCTATTTATTACAGGAAAGCCCTTTAAGAGTAATGCTTTTGATATACTTGAGCTCTCTCAGCTTTCATCTGTTTCTTGTCTTTATTTTCTCATCATGACCCGCTAGGTCAGACACAGTAAGGCTATGTTTATATAATCTACATGTTATTAGCATTGAAATGCACCCTCAGGCACACTGCTTCTAGAGCCTCTTGGGTGTGGTTTGGAAGTTCTTTGCTTCACCTGTGTTGTAGAGCCTCATTTTGAGTCAAAGTTGACGTGAAAAGGATAGAAATGTACCTCTCTGTTGCCCCATCCCCCAGAATGAGGTCATGAATTCATGTGCTTTTTTTTTTTTCTACAATAAGACAGAAATCTACATAAAATAGAATCTAGATCTATTTTAAAAAGCAACTGAAAAGGGCTATACGGCATTTAAGTATTCTGCATGATCTGAAAGTTTTCTTGATTCTTTTCACAGGGTGGTTTTGCGTTTACATGTAGAGGGAGGTCAGATTGAAATTATTTACAAGGCAAAGGGTCATAGCTTTTGCTTTAAGAGAAACTTTAGACTTGTTCATTGTCTGCTAGTGCAGTGTGCTTTGAGGACAGCCATATTGGCCTAAGGCATTTCTTCAACTGCAATTTATTATAAATCTTTTCTACAATTTGCAAAACCAAAAGTTCTCCTTTGAGATATTAAATAGCATGTTTGACTAAGTTAAATGCATGAAACATATTTCCACATAGTTGAAGTCAATTGTTCTGAAGGAATTTGATCCAAGACATCATCCAAAGGGATGGAACTCAGAAATTAAAGTCTAGAAGTAGTCATATTTTAAGCTTTACCTACTCAGATGTCGGGACAGAATTTATCTTAAAATTCTGAGTTTTGACTGAGGAAACTTGTAGTTGATTGACTTCTAATAAACTAAATTGATGGTAACAGCATATCCTATGTTGGTAAGGAAGAAATTTTCTTGTTCCTTCATTATTTCTGAGTATAAGTAAACTATTTCCAAATGTTAAAAGCAAAATTGGATAAAATACAAACTCTGTTATTTATGACTTACATTATCTCCTGTAAAAAAAGTTGGTATCTTCCAGCATTCCCAAAAGCCTTCTAGCAATTAGAAAGTTTTCATCAAATTACCTTTGTCTTTTGAATGACTTTGCTGTGGTGTTATATTCTTTAAAACATTACCTCCTGATTATTTACTCTCTATTTTTAAAAATTATTCTGGCAAGATTATTTGTACTGTAATTTCTTATTGAAAGATTAGTATATCAGACTTTGATCATATTTCTTAAAAGTGATCATGTACGTGCAAAAAATTAGGGATAAATTATCTACAATTTGTTTAGAAAATTGGCCTCTTCCCACAAATGCTTTTAAAGAAAATAGGAGGAGCAGCAGTACCAGAAGGGACTGTACTCCTGGTACCCTCTTGAAAATTAAAAATGTAATGATTCAGTGTAGTTTAGTGACTGCAATCACAGGATCTTACCTTTCATATTTCTATGCAGTAGAAATTGTATTTTTCAATCTTCCAGTTATTAATATTTTATTTCAACATATTCTTGCTGTACTTCTGCAGCATCAGATCTACAAAAGCTTTGAAATGCCAGAAAATCTGGACAAAAATTCTGTGGTTTTTTTACTATTGCATTGTTTTGCCTTTCCTGGTGCAAAATTACTCTATCATGAAAGGATTATCACAGAAGCACAAAATGGTGGAGGTTGTAACAACCTCCCGAGGCTGTCTGGTCCAACCATCCTGCTCTAGCTGAGGACATCCAGAGCTGTTTGCCCAGGACCAAGTTCCAGTGGCTTTTAAATATCTCCAAGGGTGGACTCCACAGCATTCCTGGGCAGCCTGTGCCAGTTCTCAGTCACCACCAGGGTGAAAATGTGTTTCCTGATTTTCAGGGGGAGAGTCCGGTATTTCAGTTTGTGCCCATTGGCTCTGGTCCTGTCACTGGTCACTGCTGGGAAGAGCTTTTATCCTGTTTGCAGTGTCCCTGCAGTCATTTGTATACATTGGTAAGATCCCCCTGAGCCTTCTCTTCTTCAGGCTGAACAGAATACTGCTTCCTACCACAGCTCTCTTCAGAAGCACATACTATCTAAGCAGCCACCTTTTTTCACTTTGTTTTATTACTACCATCTTCAGAACTGAGATACCTCACCTTTGAAGACTTTTTTGGAATCTGGTACCAGGAGAAATACTGTAGAGCCATCCAGCCATATGAGATAGAGCCAGGCTTAAAAATACAGTAATTTTTCACAGTCCAGAACAATAGTGTAGCTCTTCATGAGATACTTTTGACAGCATGTTTTTTTCACAAAATATTATTTTTTTTGCATAGAATTTTTTGTAAGCTTCGATGGTACAGAAATAATGACAGCATCTAAGGAATGTTGCTTGATTAAGTTTATTTTTTCAGAAAACCATAGATTGCTTTGGGTTAACAGTAACCTCTAAATATCACTGAATCCAAGTCAGCAGTCATGGGCAGAGACATCTTTCCCTAGATCAGGATGTTAAAAACGAGGTCTTGTGCACTTACTTTTTAACATACCTTGGGATTCAGCCATGGAGAATCACTTAGTGACTTGTGTCACCACACTCTCACTACTGCCCTGCTGAACTCTACTCACAGATTGCCCATTTTCTCACAAATTCACTGGTTCTTCATAAAGCAGAATAGTTTGAAAAAGAATAATTATTTTAAGTGGTAATTCTGAGACGCGACACAATTTCTAAAAAGCTTGTTGAATTTTCTTGTTTAAGGATGAAAACTGAAGTAGTATTCTTTTACCACATAGATATATTTTTGTTTAGATTTTAAAAACCTGCAGATAACTGAAATATGACTGTTTAGATGGCTGCTAAAATAAAACCAGTCAAGCTCCTCTGATTTTAAATCAATTTTTAATGCATTATAGGAAAATGATGAATATTTATATGTTTGGAACTGATTTGCACATATCTTTCAGTGGTTAGAAACTGCATTTCAGCTGTATAGTCCTGACCCCCTTTTCCCCAATATTAAACAATAGTGGGGTTTAATTGTGCTTTGATCCTCGTATATAATCCCTTCTGGTTAACATTAAGTTCGTACCAGAAAATTTAACTCTAAGTAGTCTCTAAGAGTTTTTTCACTTCAAAAATATTTTGTTTGTCCAGAGGATTATTAGCTGCTACACAGCTTTTAGTTATGGTAGAGAACATCCAAGGCATGCTCATTTCACTGTCCTACAACTAAAATTATACTTAAAAAAGAAAAACCTACAAAACAGAATAAAGATCAAAGCAAACTTCTTTCCTCCCACCCTAAGGAGTAGGGAAGGAAAAGAGAAACAGAACAAAGTGGATAAAAATGGAATTAGGAAACAGGCAGAAAGAGACAGATAAAATATTAATTTTACATATAAAGGCCTTCCTTTCACTATTTTACGGAATAAATGGTCACCACTCTCACATTAATTTTTCAGTGAAAAGACCTTTAAAATTATTTTGTGCAATTTTTGTAATAATTTAATTCCTTTTGAGACTTTTTATAAAGAAAATATTACTGAAATTATTCTCAAAACAATTTTATTTCTGACAGCTCTTGTTATTGAGGTTTCTTAAAGTGTCACATAATTACATATTAATGTTAAGAAATATTTTAAGTAATAAATAATGTCATTTAGGCCAGTCATCTTTTAGTATTTTTATGGCCTCAAGCAAACATAACTTATCTTTGAAAATACTTCTTCTTCTTCGCTACATGTTGCTTATGACTGAAAGACAAAAGAACTCAGAGCAAAAGAGAAACATAAAATATGAAAGTGAAGCTCTAAAATCTGTACATCACTTAAGGCAAAAAAATTGCAATGTTTTAAAAATGTCTAGTATTGTTCTCATCTTTAAAAGGATTCAAGAATGACTCCAGGTATCACAGGCTTGCAACTTCTTTTCAGTATTATAAGAAGGGATGCAGTATAATTAAGGAGAATGTAATGAAATGCTTGGATAAATATATGCTGATATGATCAAACTGGCCTAGCTGCCACAAGTGTAAATCACACATTCTTGACCAGCTAAATTCTTTGAGTCAACAGTGCAGTGTATAAAGGGCATCTTGAGGAAGTAATTTATTGTGATTTTTCAAAAGGATTTCTGACAAAATCTCTCAGAAGAAATTTGGTAGAAAAATAAAGCAGCCAAGAGGTAAGGCTGAAATTCTGAGAAGGTTTAAAAGTAAGTAAGCAAGCCAAAATAAGCAACATTTTAATAAATATTTTCTTCACAGACTAGGGAGGAATTCTTATCAGGCAATACAAAACACTTAAGGAAAAAATATTTTATACTAAAACTAGCTACTAATTTACCTTGTTTCAATAATTATGCTGCCTAAATGTGTGTTTTCCAGGAAATCTCTCATGACTGCCTTTTCATCACAGTTAGCTAGGGCCACTGATGTATTATAGGCACCATTTTATTTTAATCACACTTTTGTAGTATCACAGCTTCAAAGCATTGTATTGACATTGCTGCAGTCCAGTCCTTCTGACTTTGGTGCTTTGTTTTTTTTCAGTGTCCCTTGATGCAGTGAAGTATTTGTCTATTTAGTAAATTAGATCAGAAAACCAATCTGGATCAAAATAATCCCATACCCCCTCCAGCAAGGAGTTAGAGATTGTCCAGGTTACTTTGTTTATCCTGTTCACTGTGTAGTCACATAAGTACATCTGGTGATGTAAGAGAGGTAATAGAGCAAGGGCAGGAATAGTGGCTGTAGGAGATGCCCTGTTTTGATGGCAATACCTGTTTATTCTTCCTTCACATTATTTTTGAAGCTGTGTCTAACAGCTTCAGGTAGTAGAACAGGTAGTGAAGTCAACTATATTCAGTTCAAACTTGAACTCTAGTAGTTGCTAGCTCAGACAGAAATGCAAATGGTGAGACATTTCTGATAAATGCAATGATGAGAGGTACCCTAAAAAGTCTGCAATAAAAATATGATACAAGCTATATATTGATTTTCACCAGACAGCTATGCTGGGATCCATTTCACTTTTCTGAACCAACAGTCAAACTGGTAGTCACTAAGAAAAAATATCAAAAATCTTTTGAGTTGGGAGAATCATGTCTGCATTATTATGAAAAATACTTAAAAATATAACTGAATTTCACAGGAAGCTTGAAGATTTAAAAATCAAAATAAAAGCATATATGATGACTGTATTAAATATGCTTAGTAATATAGCATTTCACATATATTAAATTGATCTTTTGTGTTTCTTTCCAAAGTGTAGTAGGAATACAGTCAGAAAAAGCTGATTAATTAGTTTAAACACTAGGCTTAGCGTTTCCTGACATACAGAAGCCTTAAAAAAGCAGTAAAATTTCACCCTTAAACAGATAACTGAATAAATAGCTTTATGTTTTACCAAAATTAATGTAGAGGTGAGAAAGATATAACAGAAAATTCCATGGTTCCTTGGTATGTTGATTACATCTGAACATTTTGACCAAAGACTGTTGGTAATGGATATTGGAGAGGAGTTATTTCTGAGTTTTTCACTATTCAGGTACTTGTAGCAGATGATTGACAGCCAAAATATTATGAGCAGTATGGGCACAGTACCATTTCTGGCTACCTAGCAGGAAGATAAACAGCACATCATCTTGTTTCAGCTGGCTGTACATGGACAAGAATGGCATGCAGAGCAGGATTTTAGCATGCATGGAAGGAGCCAAAGTTAGAGTTAATAGATTGATGTGGCTGGATAGGACAGTTTCTTCAGCACAGTGGATTTATAAAAAATTGTCTGGATTTATAAAAATCTCTAGCTACATCTACAATCTGTGAATCTTCTACTTAAATTTGGCAAAACTTGAGTTTGTGAACTCTCCAAGTGTAAGGTAGAAGTGGTTCTTGTTGAAAGACCAGAGAGGTGCCAGTTCCTCAGAACACAATATGCTCCCTAAACAATGTGTCCTACCATTTATTCACATTAATCTTTAGGGAAACAGATTTCATCAGGTTTCATGCTGCAAAGAGTCTTTGAGAATGCAAAAAAGGAAGCAGCACAATCTCTTAAAAATGTCTTACTTAACAGTATTATTAGTCATCTGAAAGAGAGGAGTGTTAAGAAGATAGCAAGAAAATTAGAAGGTGTCGCAAAATTAGTGAAAACAGAAATAAAAGCCAAAAGGAGATTGCAAATACAGGAAAGAAATAAGTAAACCAAGGAAAGTTTGCTTAGAAAATTCAAAGTTAATGATACAGAGAAAAATAATATTAAAAAAGTTCAGCATTAGAAATATGTAAAAATAAAGAAGCTACGAGGACAATAATTGAAGAGCAAATAGTATATGATTGTGAATTGGAACATGGAATAAACCCAAACAATTTTATTTTGGACACAAACTCCCTTCTCAAGCTCTCTGATCTGCAGAGCATGTAAATAAACTGTATCATCTTTCAGAACAGTGCATCTTGTTCTCTCAAGTTTATCTCACCAATTTTGTGAGAGGATGTATCACCACAATGAAGCATTTTTATCATGCACAAAGTTAATGGATGATGTGAGCTACATTACTATAAGCAAAAGAACTATAATCCCTCTCTATCCTTGAGGCCAGAGGTAGGTGCAGTATAGCTGTTCATGGCAGAGGGAAAGGCTGTGTCCCATTTCCATAGTTTCAGGTCGTTCTCCTCAGGCTGGGTCATACGGAGGGGCATTCTGCCAACCAAAGAGCTGCAAAGCATATTTTTTGCACTCACATCTTCAGGTCCTGCATAGCACTGCAGTTTCTCTCCATCACTGGAGGAGCTGGAAAGAAACTGCAGTGCTTCACTCAAGTCAAGTCTGAACAAATGAGTTGCTGTTGCAATGGTGGAGAATGAGAGAGCAGGTGGAACACTGTAATAATAATGCTGTCAAGTAATTATTATAATTATTTGCTCTAAGTATCTCAGAGCTTTCTTTTCTCTGTAAGGAAGAGTCCAAATTGAAACACTTTTTGATATTGGAAGGGTTGGCTTGTGGAAGAGGGTAAAAGAACTAGACATATGATCATTAATATGATTATGTCTGCATGGCACCTTAGGGGCTGGACCATGGAGCTCACTAAGGCTACTGTGCCCCTTGATGTGTCTTAGTGCTTTTCATGGTCAAATACAGGAGTCTTGTAGCAATCCCTACAGGCTAAGAAAGGCTTCTGGAGCTCACACAGCCTACAAATCCATCTGCCTTTGTATTTCACAACACTGAGACCTGAGACCCTCCTCTGAAGAGTCACATGGCTGACTTGTCATTGGCCATGTTATGGCACTGCAAGGCAGCTGATGCTTGTCCATGTGTGATTCAGTCAGGAGTATGCTCCAACTTGCTTGGACATGATCTAAGTTTGCAGTCTGCAGCACACCCCAAATCTATTTTATGTTCAGTTTTCTAGTACACAATAAATAACCCAAACAGTGGGCTTGGACAACCATGGGCCTTAAGAAATGGGCTTTAAACACACATTCCACAAAAACAGAGGCAAAGCCTGTATAGCATGCCTGATAGCTAACTGAAGAGAACTTAATGAACATTCCCTCATAAAACAGATCCTGTACAATAAAATGGAAACTGGCATGTGTACAGTACTGTGCAGTTTAACATGAACAACAGTAAATGAAAAGACAATGTTAGGATGTTACTGTGCTAACTCTTAAAACACCTTGCATTTGTATCCTGCATTCCAAAGCAAGCTGAATGTACTGGAAATCTCCATTGCTATTGTCACTAAACTATTCTGCAGCTGCTTGTCACTTTGTTGAGCCAAACACCAAAAGTTTGCACAGCTATCATCTTCCAAGGGTGCTGCCAGGTTTGAATAGCTTTATTTTATGCCATGATCACATTCATCCTTTCTGGCTGCAGGTATCTCAGGAAATGGTGGTTCAGTCTGTCTCCTTAGGCACTGGGTGTCCTTCATATCTTCTTCAGAATTGCACTTGACATTTCAATATCCCAAACTTAGTATATGTGATACATCGTGTTGATTTCCACTCTTGAGTTCAATCAGGAAGAGTTCAATGCTCCTGCCCTAAAGAGAGAAAATATTTCAAAAGATTGGGAATTTTAAAAAGTGCTTAAAGGAGACACAAGACAAAAGAAATAATTTAAAAAATAGTGCCATATAAATATTTTTTAGAAGATGCATATATACAGTGCAGTCCTATGATAAAGAAAAATAGTTCTAAAAGAGCAGAAAAATGTCGACAGCTAGGCAGCTGTTAGGGAAAAAACCTTTTCCTTGTTCTAAACAATAAGCTGCAAAGAAGCAGAGATCCTAATGTAGCTGGGACACTAAGTATGAACATGGAATCAGTGGCAGTGAAATGTTTTCTCAGGACAGGGTCCTGTTTTGTCCCTGAGCCCTAACCTGAGCCAGTGTTAGTACAAATATGGCAAATGGATGCATCTATTTTTGTCAGTCTTCCTGCAGATAGGCTAAGATAAACCTAAAACTAATTCATTTACTTTGAGATTAAGTCTGGCAAAAGTGGAAAGTACTGTCTTACTGATCTCAGATTATTTCCATTGGCACTTGCTTTGGTATTTCTTACCTAGTTTAAAAGTTTTAAATTATATAACATGGTCTCTAATGTCAGAATTCATTTTCCTATAGCATCAATGCCTACTAATATTTATTCTAATACCTAAGTGCCTATTAAAATCTACCAGAATTATTAATCCCCCCCAGTCTTCCTTTTTATTTTTGTTCTTTGGAATAGGAGTCATTGTTCTTTCTCTTCTCTTTTTCTTTTTTTTTTTTTTTCTGGTACAGCTCCTAGCACAATGGTATCCTGATCTGATCTGATTTTCTTAAAGTTCTAGAGGAGATGTATTGGAAGCAAAAGTTTCAAAATAGATCTATGCCATCTGAACTTCTGTGCTTCACTGCATGATGCCCATTTTAAAGACAGGGTCAGATTCAGGAGCAAAATAGTTGGAAAGATAAAGTGGGAGCTCTGTGAGACTTCAGCCAAAAATAAGATCCTCCATCCATAGTTCTGCAGCCTCTGAGACTGACCTGTAATGTTGTGAAATTATGAACCTCATGCCAGCCTTCATTTGTGTATTGAGCAAACACAAGGACAGAAGGTTACAACTGATTCCAAAAGAAAACAAAAAAAAATTAATACTAAAAATATGAAAATTTCATGTGAGGCTTTGGTAATTGTTTTAGTAATTATTTGATTGACTAAGATTCTGCATCTTGTACTCAATAATATTTTGATCAAAAAGGGTAAATTCCAAAATATGTGAATCTTGTATTATTCAGTCAGATAATATAAACTGAAAGAGTGACTATGTAAGACTGAGAAATAATTAACAAGAAATAGAGTTTACCATTATTAGCATAGTTCTTAAATTTCATTCTTCTTGGTTGTGGAGGGAGTTTTCAAGAAACCCCTACTACAGAACAGAGAAGTATTATGGAGGCATATAAAGAGTACTTGCTGATAAGCAATCCTTTGAATCCTTGAAAATCTCTTCTCTTTAATAATTATACCAACTGCCACTTCAACCACAAAGCAAAGTTTAAATGGCACAGTGAGTTGAGAAATGCAGCAGTTGTCTAGGGAGGCTAAACAACATATTATTCTGCACT
This sequence comes from Melozone crissalis, assembly GCF_028551555.1. Taxonomy (NCBI): domain Eukaryota; kingdom Metazoa; phylum Chordata; class Aves; order Passeriformes; family Passerellidae; genus Melozone; species Melozone crissalis. The sequence continues at coordinate 40,751,419 of NW_026535794.1, forward strand.
TATTTTAATAAAAATATACATGCATATACAATTTGAAAATGCCTGTACTTTCAGAAGTATAAGCAATAAGAACAAAAATACCTCAGCAAACAATACTGTTGGTGATTTATGATTCCATAATCCCCTTTATAGCCCCCTAATAGGCATTACATGTAGCAAAAACAAAAAAGGAAATTTTCTGTTTTAACCAGGCCTCTTAATCCTGAGAAGTATTTAATCTTTTGGAAATGTCTCAGTGGCACATTGCTGATGGCATGCAATAAAGGTAGTTGACCTGTCCCCTGTGGAGCAAACCCAAGGCAATCTCCTTAATCTCATCCTGGGCAACACACCCAGTATCACTGAATCTGATGAAATCACATGGATATTTTTTCAGATGCCTTGCAAATGCATACACAAAAATTATTAAAACAAGCTTTGTTCAGTTCACAATTCAGCCTTTTTGAAGCATCTCCCATGCCCTTGAAGAAAAAAGCTGACAGCTGTATTTAAATTTTGTTTTTAAGATTGTCTGCAAAATTACTCTCATCCCCCTGAGAGGAAGTAACTCAATCCCCACAATGCCGGGTACAGTTAAAATCTAAAATAAACACATAAGAAATCCCCTTATTTAAGACACTGTCTTTTCCCATTATTAAGTGTCTTCAGATAAAATACAATTTTGCTAAATTTTAAATAGTCAACTCGAAGCTTTCCATGGCAGGTGTCTGCCTCAGGCTGAAATGAATGTAGTACTTTACTTGTCTTGGAAAGCTTAAGCAAGCAGGTCCATGACTCACAATAGATTTCACAGGAAAATATTTTTGCTCCTATGAGAAATGTTTACAATTACCAAGAAAACTGTATTATCTTTATGTTCTGGAGCAGTGGCCTAAAGCTTGGCATGAGTTATGCTGTGAAAATACGCCTACATTTGGCTTGCATTTATAACCTCATGGAAAAAAAAGGAAAAAGGAAAAAACCTCCATGTTTTTAGCCACTAGGGTTTGGCAGTTACCTTCTCCAAAGCTCCATCTTCACTGGATCTGCTCCTTGTTTGGACTGAAGGGGCCAAGTGAGGCTTTGTGCAATTCCTCCTCTCTTTGACAAGCATTGTGGTTTGGAAAATAGAGTTTGTAGCAGGAGATTATCTCTCTTTTAGTGTCAAAGAACCCCTGCTGATGCCACAGCAATAGAAAGAAAACTGCCTAAGTGGAGCACTAGGAACTGGGCCTGAGTGTTACAAGGATGGGGAAAATGATGGAGGACAGGGCAAAAGAGAGTAACTGAAATTATTAGGGAAAAGAAATGAAGGCAGAAAAAAAGTGGAATTAAAATGCAAAATTAATAGAAAGGAGTGGGAACAGTCAGGATCTCAGAAAGAAATTACTTGACTGGGAAGGCCACCAAGGAATTTATAACTGTGATATGGATGTAGAGGAAATAGCACCCTTGGAGGATTTCTGTTTAGAAATTGATAGATAGGTATTACCTTTGTCTTCCCCTGGAACTAGTGTTTTGCTCCAGCCAGGCAATAATTCTGTAGGCCAGATGAAATGCATGTCTCACCTGCCTCTTGTGGCTGATTCACAGAAGAGGGAGAGTTTTTCACAAGTACTTTTCTAGGTTACATGTCAGAGGTCTGTACTGCACCCACCAACACAAACTGGTTGAGTGTGTGTACATATCATGTAACACCTGTTTAGAATTTTTGCTTTTAGAAGCTAGGCAGGTGCACGAGCTTTCCAAACATAGTCCTGTAGTTCTTTGGTCTTTCATGAATAACATATACCTGTTTCCTCAAAAATTGATAGTTGCAAGTTTTTTTACTGAAACCTGACATGAATCAATCATTCTTAGAATACCTTCAAGAGTCTACATTGTACTTTCTGTTGCCACGTGCCTCTGAGGAGGAAAAGTCTAAATTGGCATATCCAAGTAATGAAAGTATCTGAGACATATTTAAGCTTATGAAGTTAAAAGACAGGGGTGTATCTATAAGCTCAAAATACATCTGCCTGAAAAAATTCAGTGATGAGAAATTTGCAAGGTCAAAGGACAAAAATCCAGTAAATTATTTTCTGGTCATTTCAGCTATGTTGCCCAATTTACTAGAGCTCTGGAGACAGGAACTGACCCATTCCCACTCACTATGTGGTGCCCTTTATTTAAAAACTGATGGTGCTACTAAGCATTTAGGAGTTTCCTTTGCCTTTGTACAGTAGAACTAACTGGATTATTATGCAACCTTTATATTTTTCTTTTTTCTTACTATTTACCATTTCTTCCCTGCTGTCATTTTTAATAGCACTGATATTTACTTCTACATTAAATTAAAAATGAAGCTTTTTATGAAAGAGAAAAGAGTATTTTGACTGTAGTTCTGTAAGCATGCAGTGCTTTGTCATGGTAAATGCTCCCCACAGATATCATGTCTTACGATCACTCTTGGTTAGAGTTAAAAAAAAAAAATCAAAATATGCAAGTGATAAAGTGTACTGCAAGATTGGTGGAACATACTGAAACTCCATTCTAGCTAGGAATATTGAGTCATTGGCATGATTAAGGGAAATGAGATGACTTACTCATAAATCCCTAGCAATCATCATCTCTCAAATACCACAGCTAATAAATAACCATTTGTTTACAAATAGGCTGTATCATCCTCTGGTGGCTGAGGCCTGTGAAACTGGATCATATTTACCTTTTTCTGAAGCCTTCCATTAAAGTTTCTAAAAGGTTTCCCTTTAGATGATCTTATGTCTATAAAAACTGAATCCCCCTTAATCTCTTTGAATATTGTATTAAGTACAGCTTTTCTCAGCCCATGCAAAAATCTTGAAATATCACTGTGAGAATTTTTTAAAGATAGTTTAAATGTAAGTCATTATCAGTGATATACTGTAGCTGCATTTCCTTTAGCCTTGAATTGTAATTAATGGGTTAATTATCTTTTGCATTTACAGTGGATATTTTTTTCAAAAAAGTTAGGCCTATTAGGCACCTGAACAGTTTTCAAGATAATAAACAATGTTGAGTGCATCCCAGTTATTACAAATGTTAAACAATAAGAAGGAAAACCAAAATTTGATTACCAATGAGCACCTGAATGACAAAGCTGTTTTCTCTGAATTAAGTACTGAATTAAGTATTTCACAAGAATTTTGAAAAACTTCTCTCACCTTTGAGCTGTTATGTTTTGAAACCCCTATTTTTCAGTGCAGAGAAAAAGTTCATTGATGTAAAATTCCTTCTGAAGAAAAACAGGGATTCCACTCATCAAACCATCACCATCAGTCATAAAGGCTGCTCATACATCAGATTTCTTTCAGTTGCCTCCTGAAAACAAAACATATTTAGCCAAGTATTAGTGAGATAACAAGGAGCTGTATTTTTACCAGTAGAGATAACTTGGTTGCTATGCCAAAAACTTAAGTTTTTATTTTTGAAAAAGAAATTACTCCAGAGATTTTTTTTCCCACAACTCTTAAAATATACACCAGCACCAAATAAGCAATCATGGATTCACTTGAAGACTTGAGCTGTGAAATTGCATCTCAAGCAATTAAGAATTCTTTGTACTATGACAAGTAATGCATACTAAACTTGTTACCCAGAATGGGCCAAATGAGATCTTCCAACATAATAGTAACTTTTTATCTTTTTAGTGAAATCAATACCTGTAATTTTAACTTTCTAGATTTTCTGAATTTCCACTTGAGAGCATGTACAGCCAATATAGTCCTACATCTTTTCAATTTATATCTCTTCTTTCTGCTACTCTCGAATTATAAACTTGTTCTCCAGCCAGTCTTCCGCATCCATTTAATTTAGTTTTAGCTTTCTGCTTAATCTTTTGCTATTCTTTCAACACTTATCCATAATCAGCTACACCAATTAGCTAATTTCTATTCAGATTAATTCCTTTTCCCAACATTTTAGAATTGTTTCATCAATCAAGATTTTATTCTGGATTGTTTTGGGTTTTGTTTTCCTCCCTTGGAGACTGATTTCAATTGGCTTTTGCATTTGAAAAGAATTTTTCAATTTCCATTGATAAAGACAGTTTTATTTTATTTTATTTTATTTTATTTTAATTCTTTTTTCCCCAATAACTTAGAATTTCTTGCTTGTAAATGCTTTTCTAGTTCATTCTGAAATATGGCAAATGACAAGCAGGGGTGTTTTAGTTTACCATACACCCACTATTTCATGTCATATATGGGGGGGTAAGTGCATCCATATAATATGGAAATATATGCTTTATATATGTTTGTGCTTTATATAAAGGTACATACTCATATGCTTAAATGCACAAATGCACAAGATGGTTTCAGTGGATGTTCTAATGAAACATAGAGACTATTTCTAATATTTTCTTGTCCTCTTTATTTTTGTAAATTGCAGTTATACTTGAACCATATTGTTTCCTAAATGGAGAATAAGAAAGTTCTCACTCTAAATGGCATTTGTGAAGTTAGTTTCTTCAGAAAGAATGGCCCAAAGGCAATATTATCTGCTTGTACCTATTTAATCTTCCCGTCCCTCTGAATCATGTGCCAGAACACAGGTTTTTTTAGTGGGAGGCAAATCTTAAATAAGAGCTCTTTAAATAGATTGTTATGTTGTTGTGACAGGTAGAAAAAAAGTTAATGAGCTATTAGATGTCACAGAACTGTAAAATCACCAGATTGTTTAGAGCTTCAATCTGACTGATAGCACTGCACTGCAAGATGCAGCTGTAGAAATAAAAATGCACATCTGAACAACGCTGAGTCATTACTCATGTTTGAGAATGTAATGTCTGCTGATTTGCATTTGCTTTGCTGTACCTTATTTTGGAATTTTAAAATGGCTTTGAAATTCTTAGAGTATTAGACCTTTATATGGGTAAAGAGAAAAACAGTTACAGGAGTTACAGCAAAAAAATATTTTTACACTGTACATATAATTTGTTATTTTGGGCATAAATTAATGACAGTGTGGAGGTAATTAAGAAGAAAGTCTAGTACCCACTAGTTACTGCATATTTATTTGGCATTTTTGTCTACTTATTTTCCTTTGAAGTGTATTTGACACTGGGCACTGTCAGGGGGGTGGAGTAGTAGGCCTGTTGGTCTTAGATAAGATATCAACTCCTAGTTTTCATCTAATTTTCTTTAGAAAAGACAGAAGTGCCTAATACAGTAAACACAATTATTCCGGAGCACTTAATAGAAGGCTAACAAAATAGATAACTTGACAAGCTTATAAAAGCTGTATGAATATAGCAAAGTATGTAAACTGCAATGTTTTTATTAGAAAGTAATAGAAATGCAAATTGATTTCAGAGAAGGCACTCAAAATAGAGTTTTTTCCCTGTAAAATTGTTTTCTTATTGTGAGACACCAGTGTGGAAATGCCCCAAGAAACAACAGGCATTTTGCTGCTGGCTTAGTTCTAAGAAAATAGGGATTTTCCCAGGACCAAACAGGTTATTAAACAGCTCTATTGTTTATAGTAAAAGCTGTTTAGTACTTTGACTGTCATCCAGTCAGATTTCCAGTATTAAACCAGAAAACATTTGCTAGCTCTATTTCACATAGGCCTTCTCTTCACAGACACACCCTCTAGCTCTCGAACTTGAATTCCATTTTTAAGTATACTGCATTCTGCTATGGAGGGACACCATTTATCTTATCTGGAGGATGAGTTTCAATTGAAGTAGATATAGGTAGATCCAAGGAAAGTACTTTTTGGAAGTCAAGAATAAATTAATTGCTGATGAAGAAATAAGAACGTAATCTCTTGGGTTGCTGTTGGATTCTGACTTCAACTATTTTCTGGAGCTGTGAGTTCTTCTGGTGCTCCCATGAAATTAGATAAATAGCTGTATAGATAAACTCCCAGACTATGAGTGAATGTGTTTTATTTTTTGAGGGCTAACATTTTCTCTTAGAGGCAAATGCAAGAACTAAACTGGACAATGAACAGCTTTATAGTCCCACTCCTCTCCTTGGCAGCTGGGCCTTGTGTTTTGGAATCTAAGCACTTACGCTAAATAAATTTTATCTAGATCTTACTATAATACCCTGTGAAACATTAATAAATAAAGAAATAATGTATATTAACGGCAAATACACAAAGGCCAATGGATTCCTGTGCACTGGGGAGAGCATGGACTGTGCTGATACAGAATTTGGTGAAGGGGCTAGCTCAATGCCAAAGATGGCACAGAGAGAGGTAAGCTGATTAATTCAGCCTCACACCTCTCCTGTTCCAGGAATTTTGGCTCTGTTTACACGACTGGCACCACTGTAAAGAACAGACCTGCCATGAGTCTTCATGGAAGGATCAAACAAGAGTACTTAGAGTTATGAATTGCGTCTACTTGTCGCAAAGCATTAGGACCTTCTCTGAGGTAAAGTGACCTCTACAACTGTCAAAATTATGAACTACTTCACTGTAATTAAAGGGCACAAGAAAGGAAACAGACAAACACAGTGTTAACATCTGCATGATGTCTGGCACATTGTTTGTTTGATTGTAAACTGTGTTATCTTATTTTGGTGTCATTGCTGGAAATAGATTAGATTCTGTCTGAACCATTGTATTGGGACTTTTTGCTTTTTCTGAGCACTACTCAGAACCACAGTTTTGAAATATGGCATCTATTTTTCAGGTACAATTTGAGCACTGCTTTTTCTGCAAGCCAATGATAAAATATACAGATATGCATACAAACCTCAGCTGTATGTGCTAACTGAATACAAACTAAGCACAAACAGGCTTTTACAGATGTAAATTCTATCATTTTCTTGTACAAGTGACAGTGATAAACAACCACACACACCAGTGATTTGCATACACAGGGCTGAAGTTTAGCTTTGAGTGCTTTTTGAGACCTTAAGTGTCATACCCTGTTGACAGCATATTTGACCTGAGAACTTCAGCTTTTAAATCAAAACATTTCCTTGCAACTTCAGTTTATTTTCTTTATATCCATTACCATGTGTATTTATTTTTAATCTGTCATCAAAACATCTATCTGTGAATGGTTAGGCTGACTGGTGTCTTTTGCTGAGCTATTTCTAATATGCTGGGAGGCACTGCTGTTTAAGTACATTTGCTTAAATTTGGATCTAATTCTATTAATTTTGCAATGACTGGACATTTTTCCATTGGGTCTTTTGATTGTACATTCCTTTGGGGCAGGGATGTGTCTTCCATTGTTATTTTGTGAGTGAACTACCAGTGATGGTATCCAAGAAGTACAAGTAGACAATAACCTATTCTTTCAAGGAACAAAAAGATGTTCTTTCCGATGCATTCATCTTTCATCTCTCTTGAGTTTGCCATTCAGAGTCAGAAACTGTTTGCAGGGTTTTTAATTTTCATCAATTTCCTAGGTATTTTGCATCTTCTAGTCTTCTCATTTCCTCATTAATTTGCTTCACTATTGTATTCATTAATACTCACTCCTTCTAATGTCTATTTTAAACTCTACAATTCTGAGTAGAAAAATTAAAAATAAATTTTTCAGGTTGCTTTTTGAAGATATATGATATCCCACTCAGCAAAGGTTTCTTTCAAACTTTTACTCTGTGGGGTTTTTTTCTCTATAGCATCCAAAAAAAGCAGAAATAATGAAAACATGACTTCTACAATTGAGGAGACATTGCTAGCTACAAAATATAGCTATATTGAAACTATTTATGGAATTTAAAATTATTTTGCAAAGGGAAAGTTCTGGATTTTGTGTTTCCCCTTCAGAACTATGTCCTATATTTCACCTTGTAGCTGTAAAACTGGCATCAAAACAGATTTATCATAGACAGCAAAGTCAGACTCTTTTCTAAATATTAAAGTGCTGAAGACTATACTATTTAAATACATACTCTCTATCTCACTGGATTCAGCCAGTTGCAGGTGAAGTGGACAAAACTGGAAAATCCTGTACTCAAGTCCCTGCACTTGAAAGAATAGTAATTGATAATATATACACTTGTTATCAGTTCTTAGCCTTTAGAAGATGTGATGAATTGTGTTCAGTCTCATTTATGTGTAACACTTTGGGTTTTTTATTCCAAAGGTTAATGAGTTTGAATGTATTTCCAATCTGCAGAAAGAACAAGGAGAGAATGGGGCATATCTCAGCAGGACCAGTGAGCCACCAGAAGTTGAAATAAGTAGTCAAATTAAGCAGTATGCATTAATTTAAAAATTAAAAGCAGAAATGTTTTAAGAAAGGGGATTTGTGCATATTGTTTATACAGATACTACCAAACAGATTACTCATCTATTTTCATCATCAAGAAAATCTTCCAGACTTCATTTTGATAGTTTTAAACAAAACCCATCATCCCAGCTCAAAACTGTATTTGCATATGTATATATGCAGTGTGCTATGAAAAAAAAAATAAGATGCTATTAGCACATTGAGTCCTTATGCTTCACCCTACTACAAGAGACAGAAGCTATGAAAAGAGATTGGGAAAGGAAAAAAAGGAAAGAAAGCCTAAGAAAAAAGGGATTGCTGGACCTAAACACATAATTTTTCTGGGCATCTTCCTTATCCCGTGGCATGCTCCTGTTCTGATGATATTTCCCTACAATTCCACTGGGAATATCAGATATAAAGGCACATAGGAACACTCCATGGCATGGAAGATCAGAGAGGAACACCTAACTCCTAACACCTGCACTTGTTCCTCCACAAATCTCCTCTGCACTTTACACAGCAGGACTGTGAGTGGCTTTCAGACCAGCTGGTGAAGCAGAAATGCTGAAAGGTTTAGCCCACACATTATCTTGTCTCCATCTCTCCCTGTTACTGTAACTCCAAACTTCTGTTCTTGCACACCAACCCTTGGCTGCCGCGGGAGATGTTCTATCCCGTGTAGAACATTCTCATGCCTTTGTCTACTTCTGTAAGTTTCTTCTCTAGCAATGAAGATCTAGCATCCATTAAGAAATTATCTAGATAAATTCTTTTTCTGTTGTTTTAAAACATTTCCCTTTTGCTTGTTTCTAAAAATTATTATAGTGACAAATTACTTTTCCTGCCAATTTCTAACTTAAGTGAATTCAGTGGAGATATTCCTTTCCCAGGTACTGAAAACTGTGTAAAACTTTTCAGTTTGACACAGATCCAGGCCTACTACAGGAACCAAGAAGACTGCAGCATCACCCAGTGATATACAGATGTTTTCAGTGTGCGAAACAAATGTGGTTTGCAGCCCATCCACTTCCCTCAGAGCTTCATTTCTTCCCTTTGAGCCTCCCAGGTTAGGCCTTTCATCCCACCCAGTGATGTCCGGACCAGCTATGAGTCCAGGCCAACTCTCAGAAAAGTCAGCATAAATAGCTGCTTCTTTTTCAACTTCATGTAGCAATTTTGAGGTGAATAAAACCTTGCACACAAAAAAGAACAGATACTTGTGTGCTCAAATCATGATGCTGCTATGGAAAGTGAATGCATGCCCATTTCTCTCATTTTCTTGGGCAAGGAAGGATGAAACTCTGGATATGGCCAGAGAATAGTTTTGTTTGTCAGTCATGTAGAATTTAAACTACAAGGAGCTATGTTCATGTTTAAAACTCATTAAGCCTATCAATTCTATTTTGATGGTTTTCCAGAAAAGGAGATGCAGGAGTTCAGTAGATTACATGATTCTTTATTCCAAAAAAGGAACAGAGATAAATCTTTAAAAGTGTCAAAAATATCATTCAAGGCTTGAGTTGTGCAGCCATTCTTTGTGGTTTTGGGATCTGTGAGCAAAAATGTTAGAATGCAGGGGAGAACTGAATTAAAATTGGGGTGGAAAGCTAGAAGACAAGATGCTTTTGAAAATGTAGCTTGTAATGTATCAATTTTCATGTGGACTATGTAGAAAATGGTGAAATTCATATACTATATTCAACCTTTACCCTCTATGAACATCCAGAGCATGTTTTTATGTGCCAGTGCAATGTAATTGTTTTAGGATAGCATTTATTAAGCACATAAAATTATAGACTTTCTGAGACAGAAAATACCTGCATAGATAGATCTCAAAAATTACAGAAGTCCCCAGGTTACCAAATATTTACTTACCTGCAGTAAAGTGCCTAAGAGGGTGGAAGCAGAGATCGATGAGTGGGAAGATGACCCATTGGATATTTGTATTAGCCACTTTGAAGACACAGTATGGAGGGAATTATTGATAAAGTCACAGCCTTCATGAGAAAGCAACTCTGTTTGCAACTCTTAAGTGAGAAATGAAATTGCCTAGAATGCAAGTTGACAGATAAGACTGTTGAGTGAGGCCCCAAGGAGCTTGTGTTGACGACAGGAAACCTTTTACTTGAATTGTCTAAGGGTGGTAAAAGGTCAAAATTATTCAAATGCTGAGTGCAGCAGATAGATGAATCCTGAACCAACAGATTTGTGAGGCAGCAGAAAGCAAAATGGTCCAAAAGCTGCATTTTTATAAAGATTATGTAAGTCTCACTAACTTGTAATAGCCACTTTTTTATATTTTACATGCAACATCTTTAGTTCATCCACATTAATGTAAATGTAAATGTGCTTGAGAAAGACCTGAAAATATCTTTGAAGATTAATTCTTATGTAAGTAAATATCAATAAATGTTTTGGTTAGTTTCTGAGCAGTTATCCTAACTACTCACAAGAGGTGACAAATTGCTAAGTGAAACAAATGACCAAAAGAAGAGATTCTGGAAAGGGCATAAATGTTCTTTTTAATCTGCTGCTGAGCTACTTTATGATCTTAGGCAACTCATTTAATTTGTGCATGTCTTCCCACCATTTCTACCCTTATTAATTAGGACTACATAGAATCTCCCTGCCATGTTGGCTGCGCAGTGTGTTTTACTATCATTTGATCATAACCAAGAATAACAAGATAAAAATTACACTGGATTCTAGAAGAAGTCTTTGACCCTTTCCATTAAATTGTTCCAATTCTTGGTCTGTAATTAAATTCATATTGTCATCACTCCCTGAGTTTAATTTTTTGAGCTACGAAGAATTTACTTGGTCATGAAAGGTCTTCCTTTTGCATTTTAGAACATCAGTGTCTCTGTAGTCTATTTAGTCACCCACACCCATTTTACAGTACAACTCACAACTGCAAAATATGCAAGAGCATGGAGTGTGTGTTAATGAGTCATAGTATTGATTTCACCAGCAATATTTTAATGCTGTTTCTCTTGAAAAATGTACAATAGTTCTGGGCTCAGAAATCCTTAATATATGTTGTGTATGGTAATAGACAGTCCATATTCAGTAATGTACTTTATTATTCTATATGGAAGCTAAAATATATGCTGTTTTACCACAGTGCACATAAGTGAAAGATCCATGCTAATTTTTTGCAGTCAAGACATCTGAGAAGCATTCAACACAATGTTGTTTCCTTAGGAGCTCAGCCCATTTGGTGTGGATTGGCTTGCCCTCTAGTGAGGCTCCTGCTTTCTGCTTCTCAAGTGCATGCTCTTGCAGGACCTCTGCCGTGTGGTAAAATGCTCTGGTTCACCATTCTTCCACCTCAGCTCCAAATACAATTCTGTGGTTTTAGTTCAGTGTATGTACCAAGTAAGCTGAAGGTTCCAAAACCTTTTCATTAGGCAGTACTGATGAACTGCTCAGTTTTGCGGCTCATTGCATTATCATGGTCTGTAGTCCCATTCTTCAGAAGGACCACTGGAAGGAGGTCATGCTTCCTATCTCCCCAGGCTGCTGGTTCAGATCATGTTTTCCTGTCCAATCTGTTAGCATTTCTAGATTTGTAGTTACTGTTTCTATCTCAAATTGTACTTGGCCTGGAGATCTTTATTTCTCTCACTGAGATTTGCAATGATTATTCAGAACTTTACCTTAGCCTAAAAAAAGATATTCTACTTAGAGTTCTCTAGAAATCCTTTGAATAACAGCAATCTGGTTTGTGCAGAGAAACTGAGAGCACACTGTGATGATGAATTGATTTTAATAATTTTATTTTTGCAATAGAGTTGTAAATCTCTTGCAGCACAGAAAGGAAAGATGGGGTAAAAAAGAGGAAGAAAGAGAAGTTTGAAATCAGCCAAAGGCAAAAATTTGTACTGACTTTTATATAGTCTAGGGCCTGCCCTTTTCTTCTTATGTATGATCATGTTCACTTGAACTATTTCAGAAGTTTCTTTCGGTTTTGGGGGTTAAACTCTCTAGGATTAGGAGCAGAGCTTTCTGAGTCCAGGGCCCCCACCTTTGGAATTAGTTTTCCTTGGTTCTCTGCCAATGTCCAGCTCCAGTAATCTTCAGAGCACATGGACAAATATTTGTATTTGGGTAAGTTTTTCTGTATTTTTAGGCTTGGTTTTGCTTTGAATTTTACTTTACAGCCCTTGAGATGGTAGATTGGGAACTGTTATTTTCTAACAGGATTATTTAGGAATACCCACCACGAGAAGTTTTCTACGTAATTTATCAGTTGTTTTTAAAAATGTGCACTGTGGTGCCTGAGTGAACAATGTATTTATTTTCACTTTTATTTTGCCATTTTCCAACCTGTGATACTGGGAGTACTTTGACTGAAAAGCTCTAGAGGACAGAAGTTTGTTCCTTGCATGACTTCTCTGAGGAAGGCAGGGGTGACTATGCAGGTGGACAGACAGTGGGATGGCTTATCAGCTGTGTGGGCTCACTGCTTCGTTCTGGGCAATTCTGCTGTCAAGCCCACCTTGGTACACGTTGTGCAGCCATTGTGGCTGTGCAGCTCTCCCCTCCAAAGTGCCTGTCTGCAATTGGTACTTCTTTCTGCTTATGAGACCAGAACTGCAAGAGTGTCCAGAAGGTATAAGGCTTTCTATCCAAAATGTAGCTTTTCAATAAAGTCTATTGTAATGATTACAAATGGATGACTGTAAGTAGTCTGAAGTATTTGATTATAAAAGTTAATATATATGGCTTGATTGTCTAATTATTTACTTCAATTTTAAACATTTGTGCTGGTAATTTCAGTAGAAAGGCTCCTCATTTTCACCAATCTGAGAAAATAGCAGGGACTGTAAATACTTGACATGCTTTGAGAATAATACAAAAGGATCTTTTATTAAAGATCTTAGAGATGTGTATTTTAAAAATTCAGTTTCGGTGCAACAAAGACTTTTTTTCTCTAGTGCAAGGTTAGCTCTTGCCCTTTGTCTAAATATATTGTAACAATAAGAACTGTTCAGGTTCCCACAGTAACAACACTGTTGGGGGATAACCCAACCCAAGGCCAGGAATAAAAGGGTGTCATAAAGTACCTGATAGTCACCTGCTTCCCAAAATATCCTGGAAGAGGTTCTCTCTTGGTGTAAAACAGACGAGCTACCGAGGATGTGGCCCAGTATCTGTCGGAGAGGTCAGTACATGCATCAGCTGGATGATGTATAGATCAGATCTTTGCACTGCAGGCTCTTAGGAGATGTTTCCAGTTAACTTCCAGAGCAGCTGCTCCCCAGGACAATGGGGTGTTATATTTAGAAGTGCAGACTGGTCACCTGATGGTGTCCTGATTTAAGAACGATCAGGTCTGTGCTCACCATTCATCTCTTTGAAATGAAAAGAGGAATAGCTGAAGAGTTGGCTTGGCTCTGGCACCATAAGAAATTCTTGTTTTGGTATAAACCACTCTTAATGAGATTGCATTTTTTTCCCTATCATGTCTAACTTCAGTCTGAGAAGGAAGATAACACAAAGAATAAAACAGTCGAGAGTGCACTGCGGTCACAACTGATTTAGCAGCTTACACGCGATTTTTTTTTCTTTTTCTTTTCTCTTCTTTTATCTGTGTTGATAAAATCGGAGAGCCGGTGGCTAGCACTGATTTAGATTTCCAGCCTGGATTTGTTCTTGTTTTTCTCCTTACTTCAGTTCTCCTTGTGCAGTGCTGCGTGGCGCTGGCAGCCTGAGAGAGAGGGAGCTCCAGTCACACGCATAGACTGAGACCGCTGAGAGGAGATTAACATCAAGGAGCCCACATTTGCAATAGCGGGTGGTGCTGGGGGGAGAGGCGAGGGGAAAATAAAATAAAAGCAACAATCGGGTAAATGCTCCTCTCTTCTCGCCACCAGCACCTTGCACAGGTCTGAAATCGCTTGTTTTGCTTTGCTGTATTGCGCTTGCCTGGGCTGTGGAGAGGGGAGGGGGAGGGGAGGAAGGGGGAGGTTTAACTTTTACTTGACATTACCGGGTTATTGTCACTTCCCCCGTGTTAAACCCCGGCGGTTTCCCCTCGCCCCCACCCCCTCCCCGGGCTCGGCTCCCTCCAGTTAACTTTGTTCAAAGGGCTGCAGCCGGGAGGGCTTGTCCGGGCCTGGGACACAGATAGCGTAAAGTAAATAACCACCACAATTAGGCTGGGGCCGCGAGTTGATCTTCGTGGCGAGAGATCTGCTTAGTTAGCGTTTGCTGTTTCGGGGCGATTGAAGGCCGCCGTGCCAAGGACACGCACACGCACACACACACACAGTCACTCTTACACACGCACGCTGGATACAAAAGTCTGGAGGATCTAGGGGAGAATTGCAGCCGCCGGATCGGTGCAGCAGCGGCGGCCAGAGCCATGCGTGTCACGGCCTCCTGAGGGGGGAAAAGGAAGGAAGGGAGGAAGGAGGAAAAAACAAAAGAGAGAAAGAAAGAAAGAAAGAAGGAAAAAACAAAAGAGGGAGAAAGGAAAGCAGAAGAAAGACGCGGGGTGGTGGAAAGTGTTTGCCTGCTTTTGTCTCGCAATACAGTGAACTGGAAGATGGAGATGGATGTTAAGGGAGTTTCTCCGTGCCCGGAGCCCATCCCCCCGGCGGCGGGGTCTGGCGGCTGCCCGCACCAGCGCCCGCACCACCGCGATGGGCAGCCCGCGGAGCCGGCCCCCGCCGCCGACAGCGGCCACCCGGAGCGGAGGCACGGCACTGAGAAAGAGGACAAAAAGGTAGGTCCGCTCCGCCGCCGGCCGGCCGGCGCCGCGCCCGCCGGAGGGGCCGGCTGCCCGGGGCCGCGCTCGGTGGGGCGGGCGGGGCCGCTCCCGCTCCGCTCCGCTCCGCTCCCCGCCGGCCCCGGCCGCGGGCAGCCCCGCGCCGCCCTTTGTCAGCGCGGCGGCGGCGGCGGGAGGCGGGGGGCCGGCGGCCGAGGTTGTCTGAGGACACGGGGGTGGCGGGGCGGGGAGCGCGGGGCCGCCGCCGCCGGGCCCGGGGCGCCGGGCATTGTTCTGCCCGCCCGCCCGCCCGGCGGGAGCGGCCCAGGTGCCGCCGCCAAAGTTTAACCTCACTCTTCGAGGGGCTGCGGCCGGCGGGGCCGCCGCTCCCGTTCCCTCCCCGCGCCTCGCCTCGACTCCCAGCCGGCGGCGAGGGGCGAGTCACTTGGGGGGAAGGAGCCCGGGCGCTGTGTCCCTCCAGCCCTGCTGTGTCATTGCGGACCGGGGGACGGCTGCTCGCTGCCGAGTGAGAACCTGCGGGTGACGGAGTTGAGCGAGAAATGGGTCAGATCGCACCCTTTGGTGCGGATGTGTCTGCTGCTGGGAGAATCGGAAAGTAGGGAGGATGGGATGGAAAAAGGTTGCCATTAAGATAATGTCAGCGGAGTGCATTGATCAGTGCTTTTGTCTGTGGGCACTGTCTTCGTTCATTTTTCTCGGCATGGGTTTGCTAAACTGAAGCCGATGAATTCTGCTGTGTCTGTAGTCTGTGACAGGCAGAGACTGGTAAATTTGTAAGTTTCATCGTAATTCGGTGATGGTTGCAAGGTGTGATCCCTGTGTGCTAGACTGTAAAACACATCCGTTTATATTTTATTGAAATCCGAGTAATTGTCTGAATGCACAGATACCCCCAAACAGATTATAATCCTAGAGTAACGTAAAAAAGAAATGTTGGCATCTACTGGATTTGAGCCGTGTTTCTTCAACTAGTTTTACTATAGTTTGGTTTTGTTACAAATGTGTAAGAGAACGGTAACACAATGAAGGAATGTAAGCGGGCAATGCAATAAATCAATGCAACAACTATGTCACACCACATATTTGCATGACTAGAGCTCCAGTTGTCATGAGAAAGATTTCTCATGTTGTATTTTTTAAAAATTGTATTTTTAAATGTAGACTCCGAGTTTTCAGCATTTGCCTCCTACACTTCTGGGCTTGTTACTGTTCGGTAAAATCTGTGCTATTGTTTTAATTAAAAGAGGGTATTGACGTTGGATCATTTAAGCAGGGCCCGTACAGCTTAAGAGGGTGGATGCAAGGGCTTTATTTTTAAAATGGTAACTGGTGGTTTACATATTGTGATAGATGAGCACAGAATTCCATCTCCTTTGAGTTTATGAATATTTAATTCTGTCGTGACTGCATGTTACTGTACCTAGCTGAATGATTTGTGTGTGTGTGATTTGTTTCTAGGATCCCTTTCCTTGCACTGTGCTACTTACTAAACTTAAAATTATTTTATTTCAAAATAATTAAAATGTAGAGCCAAGGTTGCCATTTACATGACTTCGTTTTGCCACTGCCTCGAGAATTTTAAAACCCTGCCATCAGCTGAAATCCATGATCAATAATTACTTTCTGATGCACCACACAGTCTAATGTTTTACCAATCATGGACATGAGGAAGGCAAAGAAGGTGTGACTCAAGGTGAATGAACACCAAAGAAGGCCGGATTCTCTGTGGTGTGGCTAATTAATGTGTTTAGACGACTCAGGATTGCATTCTTTTATTCTGTATCTGCCAGCATTTTCTGGACATGTAAACAAAAGTACTACCTCTTTTTTTGGTTTTTTGTTCTATCTATAGCCATGCTAAAGTACTGTGATATATTCATCTTTTTTAATTCCACTATTAGCTTTTCCAAGTTTGCCATTGCCAAGGTTGTTGCAATGACTAGCTTGTATTTTTGGGATGTGCTGTGATATTTCAAACCTCCCTAAATGTATGTATCTTTTCTGGATGCTGTCCCAGGACAACCAGTACTTCTTATTAGTGCAGAACTATTTCAGATATCTGGTAAAGTACTGGCAACAGAAATATAATGAGAAGGGGAAAAACCTTTAGAGTGATAGTAAAATCCAACACTATTGTGAAAAAACCCCAAGTCAACTACAACACTGAACTCAAGCATTTCTGGAAATATCATCTAAGAACTTTCTAAATTGATTGAAATAACTGTACCACCGTTCTCTTGGCCCTTATACAAACTTCCAAGGCACACTGATACATGCTAGAAGTGTCAGCGCTCTACATGGAAATTGTAAAGGACATTAGAACCTGGATTCGTGACAATGTATAATTATGACTACCTAAATATTAAGATCTTGCAATGTCTCATGATTTCACTGTCAGATTTCCTTTTTGGGATCATGCTTCAATTATAAAAAAAATCTCATATTTAATCATTGAGCTCCATTTCCAGTGGACATAAAAAAGTTCCATCTAAAAGGAACTGGGTCAAATTTATGTTCTAATAAAAGTATTTTTGTCACTGCCTCCAAAAGGAACATTGAATTAACCAAAGCAAGCATTTTCCTAAGTCCATGGAATTTCAGTAGAAGATACTACCGTAGTCTCACTTATATGGATACTAAAAGTTTTTCCTCTGCTGGATATTAGTTTATTTATCATTGAGCTTCAATAAAATTTTGAAATGTTTGTAACTTGAAATATATCCACTGTCTTCAGCTGGGATGCTGATGTGCTGAAGTGTGTGCTTAAGTGATTTGTTGGAGGAAGACCTAGGCTACTTCTCTTATATCTTTCTGTTGAGACCATCTCTAACTGATGTATGAGAATAGAAATTATGAAGCTAGACTTTATAATTTATTAAGTATACAGTACTTGGTGCTTTAAAGCCTAGTTGCCATTTGGGTGAGAGAAAGTGAAGCACAAATAGTAGAGTGCAAGATTTAGAAAGCTAATAGGCTGACTCTATATGGATACTATTTTTTTGTCTTAAAGCAAAACACATCAGAAAATATTTTTCAACACTCCTACAATGTTTTCTGTTATTTTAGTTAAAAGCATATAGGTCTAATCCTATATACAGAAGCATGTTGACATTCTCCAGTATGGCAAAGTGAGTGACTGGGGGAGAGAACAACCTGCAATCCTGGCTGTTCATTCCTGGCTGGAGGTGCAGCTGATGCCTGTGACAGGTTGTGTGGGTGGCTTGTCACACCATCTTGCCACTCCATGACTCGGTGCCAACAGATCCAGGCCCCTAAATTGTACCAAGGATTCTTTCCAGCTTATCTTGGAATGATTGCATCTTTACAAGGACAAATGTACGGGGCACTTTGGGAGTAGAAGGCAGCTTTGCAGTTCCTTTGCAAACTGGTGACTGTAGGTGAGGTTTATGACAGCTCACAGCTCAGGATGGGTGGAGTTTTCCCAGAGGTGATACCCTGAGCCTTGCATTAGGACTTTCAAGCCCTTGGCTACAGCCAATCTATTACAGTGTTTTCATTTTCCAAAGCCCCCAAGTTGTCCAGAAGTTGGTCTGAGATATGGATTTGGTAATGTAACGTTTTATACTGAGGAAGACTTCTGCATCTCTCTGGTATGCACAAATCATTTAGCACAAATGATCTGCAAGCACATCCAGAGCTTTCACTTTATACCTACATTCCAGATGTAAAACCATCTGTGAAGTGGCTCCAAAGCGAAGAACTTTCCGTGTATTTATATGGAAGTGAGCACACCGGGGTTATAGCAAAACCAAGCTTATGTGGGCTGGCTACATAGTATTCGGCTTCACAACCAATTCACCAGTGTTTAATGCAAGAGTTCTGAGGTGTTTTGTGGGCTTTTTTTATGTTATTTCCCAGGATGCTCACCTGTGATAGTGCTGTGTGATAATGGCACTCAAGTGTGAGCTTCTAGAGGGGAAAAGCTGAGTGCTTTGGCAAAAGGCACTTGGTATTAACCTGGGAATTCTGTTCTGCTGTACACATGATCTGATCATCAGTCTCTGAAAGCCTTCTGCTAGCATATTTACAGGAATACTGCTATCAACTAAGCAGTGCTTGTTCACTCATCCTCCACAAGCAGTAGGTCAGGAATAGTGGGAGACACTTCAGGGGAATTCTTTTTTAATAGTTTCTCTTATATATTTAGTTATGTTTGCTTTGGAAAGCCAAATGTTACTGTGTGTTTACATTTAGAGAGAGAAGGCTCAAGAAATGCAGTCTATGCTTGAAGCAGATGGTGGGGATTCTTTCAGGGGGTAGATCACTCCAATCTCAAATCAGATGTGCTTGTCTTACCTTAGGCAGTTCCGTTGCGAACAGAAGAGGAGTTGTCAACCACTGCCATGTTTCTTGGAGATTTGATTGAGTTTTCTTTTGCCAGATAATCTGGACCCATCCCACTGAGCAATCAGAAATTAAGAACCAAAAACTGAAACTGAAAACAATAATGGCTATGAGGAACCAGTATAGGGTGTGTGGGATGAAGAAAGCAGAAATAGACAACACTACTGGTTGCTTATGGTAGCAGCTTCTCCTGATAATAGTGTAAAATGCACCACCTTGTATTAATTGGAGTTTCTAAGTTGCTAAAGGCTTTGTGCCAAGTGTATCATGGGCTATGGTTCTGCCAAGATGTAATGCAGGCATGAATGGTCAAGGTCAGGCCATTGTATGGATAGATGGACAAATTCTTCACCACACAGGGCAGAAAACTATACTTGTGGTTGTTATTATTCTGAGCTTTTGATGTCAGACAAAAATTCAAGTGTATGCTTAAAGTGAGGACAGAGCCAGAGAATAACGTCTTTGTCCAAATCATTGGTAAGAAGATTTCAGAAATCATTCCCCAGCCCAGCAACATCTACTCTGTCTTTTTCAAATCCACTCTTAAGCATCTTTATTCTTAAGCTATTCCTATCTGTGCTGTGGACCATTGTGATATTGGTGTTGATCTGCATAGTTCAGTTTCTTCCTGATGAAGTGGTCTGAAAAAAAGTCAGCACCCTGTTCTTCCAGGGTTCCCAGAGCCTGGTGGCTGCCTGAGTGGTTAGCTTGACCCAAAGCCACAGACCCAGGACATTCTGAGTCCCTCATATTCAGGTATTTTTCCTGCACATTCCTAGATCACAGCTTTGGGCCAGGCTAACTCATGGCTGTATGGGGAGACTCCTGGACACCTGTTCCTGGAATGGCTGCCCAAAGCCAGAGTGCCTGGCAGGTGCCTCTGGAAGGGAGGTTTTAGTTCTTTGTATTGCTGATGTGGGCAGTAAAGCTATTAGCCCTGCCATTAACCTGTTTTGATGAGCAAGACCTAAGAGCTATCTGCTTTGAGGAGACTAAGTAAAAAATTCAGATTAAAAAAAAAAAATAAAAAAGAGGAAATTCATTATGAACTGAAAGCCTTGCTTTGCAGGCAGGTCTACTTCTGCATTTAGATG
Source organism: Melozone crissalis (assembly GCF_028551555.1). Taxonomy (NCBI): domain Eukaryota; kingdom Metazoa; phylum Chordata; class Aves; order Passeriformes; family Passerellidae; genus Melozone; species Melozone crissalis. Next base: position 40,771,793 of record NW_026535794.1, read on the forward strand.
CATTTCATGTATCTGCCTCACTCTTTTTTCTGGTGAGAGAATGAATCCTTAGATGAACCTAGGATTGTGCCTCTGTTACAAAATTAAGCAGATGCGAAGAAGAGAGAGAAAGAAAGAAACTGTTAGTATCTGAAGTCAAAAATAACAAACTCATGTTCTATTAGACATCAAAGAATCCAAAAGGAGATAAGATATTTGGAACAAGACCTCCCAATTTTCATATCACCAAAATTTTTCTTTTACTTTTTTCTTGTAATTTGGCAATTCCTTTTACCGTGTGACCTGCATGTGGGTCAAGGGCAGCGATTCTCCCCCTCTGCTCCACTCTTGTGCACCCCACCTGGAGCACTGCATCCAGCTCAGGTACCCCAGCATAAGGAGGACATGGAGCTGCTGGAGTGAGTCCAGAAGAGGCCACAAAGATGATCAGTGGGCTGGAGCACCTCTCCAGTGGAGACAGGCTGAGGGAGCTGGGGCTGTTCAGCCTGGAGAAGAGAAAGCTCTGAAGACCCTAAGCAGCCTTCCAGTGTGTAAAGGGGACTTACAGGAGAACTGGAGAGGGACTTTACAAGGGCATGGAATGACAGGACAAGGGGAAGGCTTTTAAACTGGAAGAGATAATTCTTAATTAGGCATTAGGAATAAACTGTGTGGGTGGTGAGGTACCTGGAAGAGGTTGCCCAGAGAAGTTGTGGATGCCCCATGCCTAGTTGGATGGGGTTTTAAGCAACCCAGTATAGTGGAAAGTGTCCCTACCCATGGCAAGGGGTTTGGAACTAGATGGTTTTTAAGATCCCTTCCAATACAAACCACTTAAGGATTCCATGATTCTATGATATGGGAAAAAATCTTACCTTAAGTAGATGTCAACAGTAGGACAACATTATTCTTACACTAAATAAAAAACACAGCACTTTCCCAGTTACTGAGAAGATAAGTAACTGAATCCCAGAATCTGGAATGTGGAGAATATGTGTTTTATGTTAAAGCATAAAGTTGGAGAATGAGGAATTCACACCTGTGATTTGCCTGTGTCTGTGCTAAAACAACACACATGATAGTGCATGTGAATGATTCTTTAAAATTTTACCCAATACAAAGATTTCTGAAAAAAGAATATGCTATTTAAAATAGTTGTCCTCTCAAATAAATCATATGAGAAATGTTTTGGTGAAGTTTATCAGTCTTATAACTGTTAAAATTTTTCATCCCACTGATCAATAAGTGGATGAAGCTTGAAAAGGTGATCACACTCTGACTGGTTCCTGTAGTAAACATATTCATTGTAATAGAGAGATTTCATGAAAAGTAGATACTGCTTAGAGTTAGTACAAAGTGAAATTAAGTGCATATGTAGCTGATTGAATAACAAATCCAGCGACATAAACAATGAACATCATGGGTGGGAGCTGAACAATGCTCTTGGATCATCGGCAACACAACCACAAGTTTTGTCTGCAGAAGACACAGAACTGACTCTCTGGTTAAAGGCAATTTTGTCTTGGCTGCAGAAGGGTTGTGAGGATTCCTACTTGGACGAAGATGCAGCACTGAAAAGGGCTTTGTTATCTCCTCTTGAGCAGTTGGGCCATTGCCTTGACTCAGATGTAGTGGTATGTGCTCATGCCTATGTGCTGAGACTGGAAAGCAGTCCTATTCAGGACTGCATATGACAGCTCAGAGCTTGGCCAGTGCATGGCATATCCTTCCCACTTAAGTAGAGCTTGTTCTCAAAAGCCCAGTATTCACAGGAGTTCCTGGCCAAGAGCTGAGTGCCAGCTTGTAACAAATCTGAGGCTTCAAACAATGGATAATCAATGAAGCTAGAGATGAACAATGCCCATGTTGTTGCATGCTATTCCCAGTGTTTTCCTAGATGCTCATAGTGTTTTTAGACCATCTCTATCTGTGATAAAAACTTACTGTTCTGCTGAATCCTTACAGCACAGCAATTTTTACTAGACTGAGGTTTCAGTTTACTTAATTGCCTAAGCTAAGAGAGATGTATAGTTACTGATGTGTGAAGTGGTTCAGTTTATCTTTGGTTCCATATTTGGTTGTTCTCTGCCTGGCTGTAGCCATGCTGTTCATACAGTGACTGGGGTTATTTCCCAGCACCTTGTGCTAGGTGGATTTTTCTCTGACTCACTGCCAGTAGTAATTGTCCGGCAATGGTATAAAAAGTTGCAGAGTCTCGGTAGAGTTATTGTTTTTTAGCACCTTGTCTCTGAAAGTACCCAAATAGTAAAGAGAATGGGACTACAGCTGCAAATGGGAAAAGTAACAACAGGGCCACTGATAATAATTTCCATAAAAGTAGGGGTCAGATCAGGTTTTAGTGTGATGTTTAAATGTGTAGAAGGAAAAAAATGGATCTGAAAGGCAATGCAGATGTTAGTATTCTACAGTAGTTTCTTTGCTTCCTCACTGTCATCCTTTCTGCATGGTTGTGAAATTCTCCTCTGCCTATAACAAAATTTTCTGTTTTATTTCAGTTCCCCACATTGCATTCTGAGATACAGGGGCAATATAAATTGTTTCAGGAACTCTAGTAACCAGTGCATCTTAACTGGGATAAAACAAGACAACATTTGGCTCATAGTATGGACAAGGACAGTCACGTATAAAATTTGTTAGACAGCCATGATTTACTAGAAAAAGAGTAATTCTTCCGTGCCTAATGGCTTCTGCCATGTGTTTAAATGCAGCTGTTATTTTTGTTATATATTATAAGAAGGCAAATCTTATTACAGAAGCAGAATAGGTACAGTTTCTTTGACTGAAAAGCAAGTGTTGAGTGAATCAAAATTACAGACTCAATCCACAAAGCTTGGTTAATGCACTTAGTGTTCCTGGGCTTTGGAGTTCATTCTATTGAACACCTTGTCCTATGGTTACAGGGTTTATTGTTTCCAAAAGCTATTTGACACAGGTTATTCAAAGTGATAATGTGATCAGGAAGTGCAGGGAACATAAAGGTAACATTCCCTCCTTTAGTTCTAAACCCTCTGCAAAAGATTCTTATAATTGATTGGAGAATTAAATGAAAATACTGTGGAACCCATGCCTGTTCCATCAGCGCAGGGTGTGTTAATTGATTTCAACAAGTGCCTCAAGCACCACTGACATCTCTTTTTTGCTATTGCCCAGTGATGGTTTTCTCACTGAGGTTATTACTGAGTCTGTACTGATTTTTAGGAGACCATAGCAGAAAATCTGGTTTTGGACCCAAACTACTCAAGGTCTTTGTGGAAAGGGAGTTAAAGGGCTAGTATCTAGCAAAGATAACTTTTATGGCTATTATATTTAGTAGCAATTTTGTATTCAACATAGTATAAATAAATAGGCATTGTGCTTTTCTGTGGATTCAAAAAGAGTAGTTTATTGCCTTGAGGTGTGAATCAGACATGACACAGGAAGGGTGACTACAAGTCCTCAGAGATGGGCAGGTGAGCATGATGTGTGGGGGTAGGTTGTAAATAACTTCTGCTCTTCAGGTGAATTACGAACGAGAGGGAGTGACGTGGAGGGGTGGAGAGGGAGTAGCTGGAAAAGTAATCGAAAGCAGCAACTTTTGAGTAAGGCTAGCAGAGAGAGGTTTGTAATGTTTGTGTTTTGAGGCAAAAGAGCTTTATGAAGTGTGCACTGGGTCCATGTGGAGTTAAGGAAGCACACAACAGAATTCCACAGCATTCACAAAACACCAACTGAGGCTTCACAGACGTACAGTGCCCTGGTTAGCCTTGTTAACTTTATTGAGTGTGCTTCGAGGACATGCAGACTTTCAAAGTATGTGAAAACCACTTTTAATAATTAATTGGCTTACTTTCTCCCACCTATTGTTTCATATCTAATAAATGGCAACAGCAAGCCATTGCCAAAGAAAATAGATACAATAGTATGTAGGTTAGTTTGGTTTGAGATATGACAGGCTAAAAAGGATCTCCCCAAAGATCTCGGAACTTAAATAATCCCCATTTTTTGTCCTGTCTTATTTCTCTCACTATCATAAGATGTGCTCTTAAACTAAATTTTTCCCAATCTAGTAAGTGGTTTCGGGAAGATTGGTCCATTTATAGAGTGCATCTATATGAACTAATTTATAACTGGAAACATGTTTCAACTTTACTATGTCAGGGACATGCTGAAATTTCCAAGTGATAAAATGACTTTTTCCTTAAGCAGAGCAGCCAGCATCTGCATTATCATCTACATCCCTGCACACATGGTGTGGCACAGGAAATGACACACCATTATCAGATGGCTGTTAAGATGGATGCAGGGAAATGGTGAGGTTGCTGGCATGCCCTCAAAGACAGACATCCACAGATGTTCTGTAGTCACTTCAGTGCATGTAGTTAAAGGGTGCCTGCTGTGCGCTTGGGGAAATTTTTGCTTAAACAGTGAACATTAAAGTTTCGAAGAGGTCATGAATATCCTTCCAAAGGGAGAAGGAAGGAGTAGCAAGCTTAGGGGGAAGGAAAGCCATGCCGATTTTCAAGAGGAGCAAGGCAGCAACAAAGAGTCAGACTTACTTTACCTCCCACAGTAGGGAGGTGGCTACTGCGGTGTCATGTGCTGTTGTGGTCTTACACAGAACACAGCCTTGTTTGACCTTAAAGTGGGATCCAAGGGTGCCACTTCTTGAACTTGTTAAGAGAACACGCCCTATGCAGAAGATAAATAATTGATGGATCCATTCAGAGAGAGGCCATGTGGAGGTTAGAGCATCAGAGGTGATCAAGGTCAGTGTGTCTCAGGGAATCTTTACGACACGACTGGCATGAGATAATCAGCCAGATCAACATCAAAACTGGGATCATCGTGTGCTGGGAAACACTGCTCAGGGCAGGGAAAAAGCTCTGGGCTCCCTGATCTGCTCTCTGCTCTGCATGTTCTGCCTGTTGGTAAGATTCACCAACTTTCTCTCTTCAGGCAGTTGTTTTGCAGTCATATGCTTCTGTATGCCGCTGCACACAAAACAGTCACTGAGGTCTTCCTAACCAATCAGGTGATGCAGCCACACTTGTACTTAATTGCTGCTGTTTTAGAGTCAGACTTAGCTCCTCACAGCAGGTTATCAGTTTGGTCACACTATCCTATTGACTGGCATTATTACTGGTATCCAGAGCTCTCCATACTGCCCATGTTTGTCTGCGGATTCAAGCAAAGTCCATGGAAAGGTGTCATTCTGCAATCAATGTCAGTCTGCATTTCACAAATGACTGTGCATGTTACCTGTGATCATAGCGTGACACCTCTTAGTCATACATCCACATCTGATGGTAGTGACTGGAAGAGACTAGAGACAATAAAGTCAGAAACCCATAGATAACAGGTACTTTTGTACTATGAACTGTGTGATAATAAGAACTAGGAGCAGGAAAACACAGTGACACAATAGTTAACAGCATTACTCTTTTATTTGCTGATAGAGATGACTTGTTTCTCACCTACACAATGGAAAATGATAGATGAATCTGTCATAGGTAGGACTTTTGCCATTTTTAAGACTCAGGTCAGAGCAGTTACACGTGTTGACACACAGTTCTGTGTTATCAATAATCTCAGTATGCAGTGTGGTCCTGTTTTGTTGTACATCTGTGACAGAGACTGTCACAGCTACCCAGAGCACTGTGAGAAGTACAGAAGTTCAGTAGCCAGGGTCAGGACCTCTGAAAGGTGGTGTGGAGATCACTGCAGAGAATTGAAAAGGTGAGCTACCAAATGAAAAGTACAGAAATGCACTGTGTGCATCAAGCCACTCTGTGCACAAACAGAAGTGTATGTGTTATGCAGAGTAAAGGCAGAAAATGTTGAGCTCTTCTTCAAGCCAACCCTTGTTATGTTATCATGGTGCATAAAATAATGGGGGAGAAGCATACGTACATCAGTGAGGCAAAAATAATAAAACTCATATTTAAAAGCCAAACCAATGTAAAATGCATAAATGGGATCGAGTGATAAATTTCAAAGGCTAAGTTACAGAAAAGAAGAATGAGGCAGTTCATCCTTTTTCCTCAGCTGGCAAGAATGAGGGAATGTGACCTGCTTATATGGCTGGCCACTGCTTGGTCTGTAGTATCTGGAGGCACATTCACCATGGGTAAAATACTATTCCCGTATTCCATTCGTGCAGCTGGTGCTGGATGCCAATGCAATGCTGGCCACAGAGAGGGACAAAGTCTTACCTCACATCTGTAGTCTGTTACTGTCCTCTCTTCTGATCTCCTTCCAAACCAGTGCCAGGATGGCTGGCAGTGCTCCTGCAGACTCTGCAACAGAAAACAGAGACCACACCCTTGCCATGACTGTTACTGTACCTCTCTGACAGCACTTCAGCATCAGCCCAGAAGTGTAAGGATCAAAAGGACTAGTAAATTATTAAACTTAAAAAACACAGGGTTTGGAAAAGTGCTTCAGCATCTTTAAAGCTGAGATCTAATATTTGGCTTCATGTAGGCTAAGGACAAGTTTTGTGTCCTACTAACAAAGGAATTTCACCATGTTTTTCACAGGCATGTTATATTTTACTGACTTAAAATGATTTATGACCAAGTAAAACTTGTTATGAGTAGAAATTATGCATGAGAGAGTGGAAAAGTACAGACTGTTAAAAAATAATCCAGAGGAAGGTATATTAGCAGGTTCAGATGGGGTTAGTTGTGCATTGTCAGTGCTCTAACAAATTACAAAATTTTTACATATACACACTTAGGAGAATGACATTCTATAGTATCAATGGGAAATTGAAACTCACTTCTGTTCTTCAGAGCTGTAAGAGGATTGTTTTGAGCAGTATAATTTTGGGAGAAATTTCCAGATTTGGAAAATAAGAAAAAGGAAGGAACATGGACAGATCTCTTTTTGAAATAAATCTGAATATTTAAAATTTACTAAAATTACAATTTTACTGAGCATGCATTGTTCAAATCTTACTATGTTCCACACAAAACTCTCTAGAAAGTCCCTTGATGAGGTTTTGTTTGGGATTAGGAATTATCCTTCCTTGGAGCAGGAGAATGCTGTAAATCTTCCACGTAATTTCTGTATGATTCTGTGCTGGAAAATGCTTTGATGGTTTTTAAAATGAAATGGCATCTACTGAGAGTTTTCAGATACATTTAAGCTCCAAAAGTTAATATGAATTACCTGACAATTGTCTTAAGTGATTGCAACTATAAATAAAACTGCAGTCTTACATACTTGCATGATCAGATCTTGGAATTCTGAGGTTTTGAGTGAGAAGTGCCATCCTCCTTTATGTAATTAAACAGTGCTGCTACAATGAAACCTGTACACTTCCATGTTCATGTAGCACTAAGTGTAATATTTCAACAGTATAAAATTGCATACCCTACTCTATCAAAAACAGTCTTAGAACTAAGGAACACCAGTGTGCTGGGGATGTGATACCTAATCTGAATCTATTTTTGGTATTAGGCAGTTGATATAAAGTGTTAGTATAATAACTGAACAGTGTTTTGAAGGACCTTAAAAAGGAAATGTGTTTTGAAGTGGAGACTGTTGGCTAACTTGCATTTTCCAAGGCTGATATATTTAAAGAGGTATTTCATTATAATACAATATTTCAAATTCTAATTAGTCTTTTCTAGAGGGGATGTGTAACAATGTCAAATATTGCAGTTGATAGTGTAGCCTTAGCCTGCACAACAAATTTATAAAAGTGGAATTCTTTGTCCTCTTGCTCTTCCTGGAACATCAGTTTGAGGAGTAACACATCTGTAATAGAGTCAGGCTGCTTTTTTATCAGTAGCTGATGGTGACACTCTTAAGAAAGGGCCGAATTCATACCTACAAATAAATTTGTCAACAAAATATGAGCATGCGAGACAACAGTTCAGTCACGTTTCACTTTCATTTTTTCTCTTTTGTGCTAGGGAGTAACTTTAAAGTGTCAGCTCTTTCAGCTGAGTGTCAGCTTTTTAATAATTTGCTGCAGTGTGTCAACCCCCTCAGAATTACCATATGTTAGCTGTTTACCATGTTACCAGGACTGAAAGCATGTGCATTGAGCTGCTCCCCTTTGCCTACCTGTGTTGCTCCCAGTGACAGCCAGGTGATTATTTTAGCTGACAATTCAGGCACCATCAGAATGCCCCGGGTGCATTTGGTGTGGCTGTGCACAGTCTGGGAAGGTCAGTCAGTCACAGAGCCAGGCAGCAGGAGGAATGAGGCTGGGTGGTGGATGTGCTTGGCAGCCTGGCTGGTGAGCAGGAAGACTTACAGGCCTAATCCCTTCCTTCCTTTTCTGAATAGTTGGGCAACCAGGAGACAATTACACTGTAGGTTGTGTGATCTCTGTGGGAATTTGCTTCTGAGAAGTCCTGGCAATGGAGGCAGGAGAATCTGTTTATCCTAGTGTCTGCCTGAGTTTTTGACTAATGCTACCGCTATAGGATGTTATCACCCAGCAGATATTTGAAATACTGTAATAACTCTAATTTTCCCTGTCCTCACTGTCAAAAAGAAGAATGACAAAGGGCTTTACTCATGGCAAACCTTGTGTTAATAATGGTAATGTGCCAATGTGTATCTAGTTTTGGACTGCATCCTGTGGCTGGTTCCTGACTGTGAACCGGAGCTTTTGCTGGCATTTTCCTGTGTCTGACATTCAATTTGGACCTGTACTGCAGAGGGAAACAGTAGTAAGCTACTAACAGAGTGCCAGATAGTAAGAGGATGACAAGTCTTTTCCAGTCTTGTGTGAATGCTATTGAATGAGCAGTCAGTGTGCTAGGGGCCAGTGAGCCAACAAATATGTTCAGCGTTCCCAGAAAATAGTCTTCAGAATAGTAGGAGGTGTGATTATGAAGGGGAAGCATTTGAAAGCTATAGATAGTGGAGTTAGGCAGGAGAAGTGAGCTGGCAGGAAGGCATTTTGAAGCAAAATGGGGCTCTTTGTAAGCCTTTCTCACAGCAGCTCTGCCCATCCAGCCTGCACGTCCCGCTAGTGTGGAGCTGATGGGGGCAGGAGACTGCCAGCACATTTCCCTGTGGGAAAAGAGGAATGAAGGTTATAGGGAAGTGTCAAGGGGACACACACATGGCATGGACACAAAGGGCCATCTCTGCCAGGACTGCAGCTGTAGCAGTGACCAGGACTGACTGTGTATTTCAGCTGCTTTCGCCAATTTTCCACATTCTGTGAAAGTGAGTTCTCTGAAGCTGAATTGTTTGACAGTCCCTCCTTTTATACTTAGCTGTATTATTTACCAATTTTGAAAATGGTTCAGTAGGGGATAACTAGTGTTCTGAGATCATGATGGGTCTCGTCAGCTTTCCAGAGAGTAGAGCAATTGCTGTGTGAATAGAGGTGAACGTGACGGACAGGCCGGGTGGCTGCTCTCTCGAACCTGAGCATGAGTTTTCTCTTGTTTATGTGCACACTTCTTCTCTGTGATTAGCCTCAGTGGAAATGCCATCACCAGGGTCCTGCAGGCAGCAGCAACTTAATAGGCAAAATGGAAGGGGTTAGGTGTTCTTCTGTCTTTTTCATTTTTCATTAAATAAGGCAAAATACACAATAAGTGAAGTCTGATTTGCATGGAAATTTGTATGCATGTATAATAGATCTGAATGTTAATGTGGGAAATTACTTTCTTTCAACTGAGTGGCCTGTATGTTTGATTTTTACAATTATTTGCTTCTTTGTAACTTTCTCTAAGTTTCTATTGCAAAATACTGCCTCTAAATTCCTTGAGAAATACTCAAGCACTTGTGGCTTAGTAGATAAGGATGTTGTTGCCTTCTATTGGGAAGTATTTTTTATTAAAATCCATTGGCAGCTTTTCGATAAATTCCTCTTTTCTTCCTCTGTCAAATGTATTATTACAAGGATAACAATGAATGCTGTCATTAAGAAATACCATGCATTTAATAGCCATTATTTAAAACTTCTATTCCATAGGCAAATGTCTCTGTGTGCCTGTATGTGTAAAAGCCAGTTTTCATTGGGTTTTGAGTGCAACTAAGTCTTGAAATGAACTAGCAAATATCCTTTGTTTAAACTTAACAATGATTGTACTTGATATTTTCAGAATTAATTTTTAGACCAGTTTTTGTTATATTGCTGTTGTGTTCTGAGTACAATAGGGCAGCTTACTTGCAGCTGAATTAAAATCTGTGGTTTAATAGCACTTTACCTTGCCTAGGCAATAAACTATCTCCCACAAATGGAGGTGCTATCAAGGTAAAACATGTTAAGTTAATTCTGTAACAAATCCTTGTGTTGCTGATGGAAAATATTTCAGAAGAATTACTCCCTGCTATGCGTGGGGGCTTCATGGATTTCAGGATAATGGAGATAATACTCTCTAAGGGGTCTGCTGAAATATACCCTTTCTGAAGAACTGTCTGAATTCTTCTTGGAAGTATTTGTGGATCAGAAACTGGCTATGGCCTAACTACACTTTCATTTGCTTTGCTTTAACAAAAGGTGTCATTTTAAACTGACTTCAGGAATTTGATGAAAAATCCTGTGTGGATACACTTAATTCAGTTAAACCTAGCTAATACAAATTTAATATGCATGGCTAATTTATAGATACAAGCTAAGCTAACAGAGTAAGTTTTTAACTGTTTACATAAATCAGTTTTTAAACAGACAAGGAAAAACTTTCATATAGCACAAGATTGAAGAGATTGGGGCTGTTTACCTTGGAGAGGAAATGAATCAGAAGTGAGATGATAAAAGGTTACAGACAACGAAGGTGTAGGCTTTACAGAGCAAGAAATGCTATTTCTACCATCAGGGAAGAACAAGGAGCATTGTGTGAAGGTTAAAAGTGACAAAGTCAAAAGTAAGTCAGAAGAAATGCTCTGCCATGCCAGGAACTCATTGCTGATGGAAGCTGAAGTCGCTGGATAACTCTGAGGGCAAGAGTTTAACAGGGTAGGCTTAGGGACATGATTTAAGGGTCAATTTGGCAGTGTTAACTGTTGGACTCCATGATCTTAGATGTCTTTTCCAACCTAAATGATTCTATGACTCTATCCAATTGCAATGGTAGGGATTAAAAAAATAAAAAGAGTTGTGGAAAAGGTAAATGCCTGTTTGTTTGAAGCAGCTCTGCTATTGATGAGGTCAATTTCCCCCCATATTTAGCTGCTGGTTCAATCTCGCAATTGCAGTATTGTGTCTGGGTAGATCTCCAGTAGCAATTTCTTGTTACTGTACAGATTACCACAATTGTGCCCATTTCCTTCCAAAATCTCATCATGTCTGCTTATTTTCTAAAAGCCACAGCAGACTCTTTTGTGGTCTCATTAGGAATTTGAATCACTGCATTTCACTGTTTCTAATGAGCAAATGCCACAAATTTGTCTCTAAAGGTGACTGTCTCTCCCACACATGTGGATAATAGCAAGTACCTTTGTCTGGTTTCCAGAGTATGACATAGGACAGGTTTGGAAAACTTTCAGTGTTGCATAATGCTTGGTTCTTGGGAACGGGAGTGCATCATAGGCCAAGGTGGTTTGTTCATGGCTGTAGCTGCTAATCAAATGACTGGGATGACAGAGCTCTCCAGAGGACTCCTGGCTAATATCACAGTCTAATGGAAGGGCCCCTGTGAATTGCCACGGAGAAGCAATGCAGACAGAGCAGGAAAATCAAGATTACCTGTTCTCACCTGCTGCCACATCCTGGTGAGTTGAGTCTCTTGGACATATCCTGGCACCTCTTGAACACACTTCCTAAAGCCTAAAGGGGACTGTATTTTGCTGAGCAAACAGAAGAGCCTAGAACCAGGCTTTTGAGTTGGATTTGTGGAGACCATGGGAAAGACTGCAGTGCAAAGTTAACCAGCATTTCTGGATTGGTCCCCATCAGCCTGGTGAGCTGTGTGCTACATGGATAAGAGATGTGGAGAGTGACATGTTGTTCACGTGGATTCCAGTCTTTTTGTTGCCTACTGCTCTGCAGCAGACTCTGAGAGTGTCTCTGCTGTCTCTTGGCTCTCCTTAATCAGCAGCTGCTGCTTTTTATCTCTGGAAGCAGCCTAATCCTCTCCCCTGGTAGTGAGGTTGTTCTGGGACCCAGATGCTACCTCAGTCTTCTGTGTCTCTGGTGCAGACTGAGCATTGTGGCAGCCAAGAATGAGTGTGCTGTGCTATTTCTTTTGTCTCATGTGCTCAGCTAACCCTGCCAGGTTTTGATCCACGCAAGAATTCTCTCACTTTTTGCCGTTTATGATAGAATGAGGTCACAAGTTAGGTCTGAGGCCATTTAATCATTCATTTTGTCTTTATCACTTACCCTCATATCCCACCATCCTTAGTCATGCCTACAGTATCAGTGGACTAATTGTACTGTGGTGGAAAGACCTGACATGCAAATCTGCCATTGCTCATTATTGTGGCCTGCTTTGTGCGCCGTCTTCTGTCTCTCAAACTATATACTCTACAGAATCACAGCCTAGTGACAATGACCCAGTTGTACTCAAAGTCTGAGAAGTTCCCTCTGTTTTCCTCCCCTCCTTCTTCTTTTTTTTCTTGGTTTCATTTTTTTTTTTTGTTTTTTTTTTTTTTTTTGTTATTATTCTGTTTTTCCTCATTAGTGTAAGTGAGCGTTAGGCACTGGACAAGAGTCAAGATTAATTTTTTGCCTACTACTTTCTTTTCCTCCTCTCCATTTCTTGCAGTCCCTCTTTGTGGATCTCTGAGGATGCAGCTTCAACAGATCCAGTAGACTGGGTGGAGAGTTGATGTGTCAATGGGGGAGCTGAGCTGATGTTAAAAGAATTTTTCAAAAATATTTCCTTAGAAGAATTTCAGATTTGATCCTATTTCAGGAACTCAGAGACAGGTTCTCACGGCCAGATGTGGATTAATGGCAAGCTAAACAGGAGCCTGTAACGTGAGGATATTTCTTGTGGGAAAGTCTGATGGCCTTGCACTTTGGCACTTGGTGTGGAGCCAAGACTTTCAGAACTGTGTAAGTCCCAGCAGTAAATGGTGCTTACCTCTTAGATCCTCAGGAAAAAGCCTAGAAATTTCAAAAGGTCAGAAAGCTCTGGAGTGGCACCAGAACCAAAGGTGTGAAAGCTCTGGTTTCGCAGTCCATGGCAGTGTGGCTGCCAGGAGGGAGCTCAGCCCTCCTGGAGCCCTGGCCCTGGGAGGGGTGACAGCTGCTTGGAGTAAATGACGTGTTTCTCAGGCTCATGGCTACTGCTGATATCAATACCAGGTTCCCTCAGGCTCAGAGAAGTGGTGGGGATCACCTCCCTCCCAAAGCAGAAGCCTGCAGACTGTCCCAGCCATATGGCAGAGGCAGCTTTAAAAAATTTATTCCATTTGTTAAAATACTGCTTCAATCTAAAGGAAGATGAAAGCAAATAGAAAGTAATTCCTGGTGAACATGAACTGCTGTATTCTGGCTGGCTCCAAAGGGGAGCCTGAGAACAGCTTGCCAGCTGCACTGGGGAGCAACTTCTCCCATTAAAGGGATACAGCAGTGCATTTCTCTTCCCAGCTGGCATTCACTGCGGCTCATGTTTATGGCACTTTCCGGTGGAAGCAGAGCTCTCCAGAGGACTCCTGGCTAATAACACAATCTAATGGAAGCACCCCTGTGCTGAGTGATACAGAGGATGGAAACCTTACAGCCTGCACTGAGAAGTCAGGCCCTGTAAGTAAAAGCTGTAATGATTCATTTTCTTCGTAGATGGACTGTGGAGAGGCATGTGTAGTGTACAGTTACAGCTAGCACGACAGTAACACCAATATAAAACAAAACCGTGCCAGTAAAAGGAACACTAAAAAAATGTCAGTGAAGAACTAAAGCAAAGGTGATACATGGCTCGTTCTGCAACCAGGACGTGTTTGTCAGTCATTCTCATGGGAATATCAGGTTGTAATTCTGAGATAAGTAACGTTAATACTAAAATAGAGTTTTGTGCCTGTATACAAATACAGGGTTTAGGAGGGTGGTAGTTTTAAAAAAGCTCTTTTCTGATGCTTACCTATGGCTCCTTTTTGAAATATTGTTTGTACACTAAAATATACTGCAAGTATAAGTCTATGTCTTGCATTTAGATCTAATGTTACAATGACTGTAAAATAACCCATTTAGAATAATATGCAATCGAACTCCATTAATATTGTGTTGTAGCCTGAAATTTCTGCTGTAGTGAAGTTATTTTTATGTAAATAGAGAAGTTTGGATTGTAAAGTAAACAATTTCCATTCTGTATTCAGCAACTGAACTATATTTCTTTTTGACACTTTTGCAAAATGTGTTACACAGGATTAGTAAAAAAATCACTCACTGGAGCTTTTATATTTAATTTCACATGGCTGTGCTAACTGAAAGAGGCAGTACTATGTTAGAAATACAATATTTTCTTTGTTTGGAGAGAGGGATGTTACCTGTGATTTACTTACTTGTGGTTATTGGTTGTTACTGGGAACGCCAACATTTTGGAGCTGAAATTAATAAAGTTGAGGTACATTAAGCAGAAAAAAAAATGTAAAAGAGAAAAATGTGTATTCCTTTGAAAATCCTGTTGTAGGTCATAGTACAGCTGTGTGTAATTCTTTTAGCTACTGAAATGTAAAGTAGGTGATTGGAAAATGCCTAGGTTTTCTGACTCCCTAGGATACTAATAATCATACTTCAGGTACAAACTCTCCATGTCATGGTCTTACCAACTCAGCCTGCTGCTGTGATACTGGTACCATCAAATTTGAGGCCATACCAAATGTGGTTAGATGCTGTCACAGTAAATTTAACCCTCATCCATTAGGGAAATAGTTCAGGTGAAAGGTCACGTCCAATATCAAAGTGGCCATTTAATGCTTTTATTTCCTTTAATTGGAAATGATAATCAATGAGAATCATTTATAAAACCTGTCCAGAGTAGTGATTCTCTACTTAAAATGACATCTTCTGCCCAAGGCACCGTAATTGCAATCAGGTTGATGCCATATGATCATAAAGGGTTTCAGAACTTAATTATGTGTATGGTTAACCTGTTTGCAGTACTTGGCAAATAGACCTAAGCAGGTTTTTTCTCTGATAGGAACTTCATTGCGTTTGACCTTTTGTCATCCAAGGATTTGCATAAAGTATTTCCTTCTCTTGAATTAGGTTCTTGAGCGAAATGTTTCATGGGCCTGCTTAACTATTCATCTGTGCTACAATAGCAATTAATGTCTGTGTAAGTAAACTTTCTGTTTTAAAGGTCATTAATTTTCTATACATGATACGGCTCAGAGATCCTGTTACTAAAATAATTGGGAGCTAGAGGTGCTGATTTATGAAGGAGGATTAAAGATACTAAAAATCTAAAGATTAGCTAAGTGGTGACTAGGAAAGGTTGTGATACAAGTCTTCCTCTTGGTGGTTTTGTTTGTATTGTATATTCATATATTTGTCTGAAGGCCTTTGGCTTTTGTTTCAGGAAAGTCAAACTAGATGTTCCAGTCACCCTTTCTGGTCTTAAAGTCTGTACATCCTACTTGCCTACTTGCCTACTGTACATCCTTACTTCTTTAAAACCTGAGGAGAAATATGTTTTTTCTTTCTGTGGAGAAATGTTTTACCCTGCAGACAAACCAACGGGGCCAGTTCTGCTGTAAGCTTGAGGCTGTAGAGAACTTTTGGGTGGTGATGCAGCTCCAGTATGGCAGGTCTGCCTCTACACTGTATTTTTGGGTCAGTGTGGAATCTGTGCCAGGCAGTGTTTGCTCCACACACACGCTGCTTTGCAATGGTGTCACATCACTAACAGCATTAGCGGGTCACTCTTTGCCCTGGTGGAAAATATCCTTAGTCCTGGCTCTCCTTTACATCAGTTCTAGCTCACCTGTATGGGAGTTACTTTGGTTTTACAGCTGTAACAGGGGTAGGCTGCATTTCATTAACTTTATGAAGATTATGCTAAGGTGAAAAAAGGTTTGTGTGGCAGAAGCTTTTCTCACTGATGAGGTTGGTTCAACATTAATTCCTCATATGGATTTGTTTTGGATTTGGCTGCTTCTGTTGGCAGCACAAGTAGTTCTGTAGCATTTGGAAAATGGCCTTGCATCATACATTGCCATTATAAGAATACTTACTGCAGTATATTATTTATTTGTAGCAATGCTCACTCTTTATTGGGGCTTTCCAAAATGTAGGAATATATTTACTCTGAAGTAATCACAACCTAAATAATCACTAACGTACCAAAATTTAGAAATTAACCATTATTGCCAGCTAGATCCATAGAGAATATTTGATGGCATGGCTCAGAGTACTTCAATTAAGAATTGCTGATGAGAATCCAACACAGTAAGTAACAAATTAATGGAAGGGCAAGCAGTGGAGCTTCTTGCAATATTTCAGTGTTATAAAGCTCCATTTCTAAATTAGGAGAGTGTGCATTACCAGACTTTCAGCTTGTTACTGATCCAAAAATGAACATTGTGCATGAAACACTATGGGATAGTGTCATCTTTGCAAGGAAACCACGTGAAGAACTGTGCAGGAGAAAGCAATATTTTCTTTGGTGATTAAAAAATAGGTAGCTGTTTGAACCTGTGCAGAAGCTGAAGTGTGAGGAAAGCAGAGGGAAACTGGTCAAAAGCAAAGGAGAATAAATGGAGCTGGGCCTCAGTGCAAATGGAGTGAGGAGTTCAATGCCTGACTTCTATGCCACAGTACTTCATAATTTTGCATCACATTTTCCTAAAAACTGATCAGCACTCTGAAGCATGATAAACAAATTCACAAAGAAAATGGAGCTGAAGAATTCTGTTAAACAATATTCTGCAGTACACAGATTCACTCCTGTTTTTTTAGCAGAGGAGTTCCAAGAATCACGTGAAGCGCATCTCCTGTTGGATTTGTTTTAGTTTTCTGTTAGGTATTTCTGTCAATGAGTGTAAGTTCTCTTCCTCATAAGACTTCTGTTGACTGGCAGAAGCCATGTGGTTAGATATTTTTATGCCTGTTTAATTGATAATCAAGATTGAATCCTGTTGAAAAAATCTGACTTGCCTATTAGTAAATTCTATTTCCCCATTAAACTCTGAAGTCTAGAATACAGAGAGAAACTCATTCCTGACCTGTAATAAAACTGACAGCCTTTACCTTCTGCTGGTATCTGTAAGTACATCCTCTTCAATCATGGTCTAATTGAGGCTTTGGTATTAGAAGGGAAGAGGAGACTGTAAGAGCCTGAAGGGACAGTTTATCTTAAAATGCCAAGAAAAATTCCATAGCTTCCTAGCACACAGAGCAAAGTGAGTTATGTTCACCTGACGGGAAAGGAAATTCAGTGGTTATGGTAGACATTGCAGTTCAAGTCATGAAACAGGATCCCAGTGATGAGTATGGCTTAGGACTGATGAATGATTTATGAATGGCTTTTGCTTTTTCGCTTCTGGAGGAATCTTCTTTTCAAGACTTTTCTTATGCTCTGCCCGCCACCTTTCTGTAAAGGGAAATTTGCAAGTATGACAAAATACCTTGATTATTAGAACTGAAGGTTTAGGGAAAAAAATGCTAAATACTGTAAAAGTAGGAATTTAATCATGAGAGCTAGCAGGAATGTGCCTAAGGCTTTTCTTTTTCTCCCCCCACCCTCATCTGCGTATCTCTAAAGGGTGTGTACAGTGGAAAACTTACTGCTTTCTCCTCTATGCCTTCTTCTATATGCCTTGAGTTCCTGTCATCTTCCCAGCCTGCTCCAGGTCTAATTGATGATAGCAGTAGTGCTTTCTACTGGAGAAATACTACTGTTCAAATCCTGTTCATAATATTTTGGGCAGTAATTAAGTTCAGAATGAAAAGTAGGGGAAGGACAAGTTGTAGATTGGGAGGTATCAGGGATTTGAACACAGCAGTGGCTGGTCACAGTTGTCTATTGCTGTCATGCTAGTAAAGCAGTAACTTTTAGCTTTCAGACTCCCAGGTTCTTGTTGATAGCTTTTGCAGGTGGCCATTGCCTTCTCTCCACCACAGAAGGTAATTAAACTATGTAAAAGGCCATAAAGTTATCAGGGAGCCTGCACATAACCTGGAAAAGTTGTAGGAATCTGAAAGAGGGGGAAGGATAGATGCTGCATGGCTGGGCAGTTGAATAAACTTGGCCCAGGAAATTGCCAAGTAATTAAAAGAAGGATCTGTGATCTAGTCCATGGTCAGAGCAATTGTCCTGGGCGTGCATCTGTACACAGAAATGTGCATGAGGAAATCCTTGCAACTGTAAGCAAAATCCAAGTAATTCCCTGTGTTATTTTGTTTGAGACAAGGGGTTCCCTGTACCTGCATGTGAGCTACGTGGCACATTTCCCTCTGCCTGACTGGGAGCTGCAGTAAGAAATCACACAGCTTCTGGTTGTTCTGCTGCAATCACCCAGCTTTAGATTGCAGCTAAGCATTATCCTCACCAGGCTTAATGGTGAAAGACAGGTATTTCCAACCTCTGCAGCATAAGCACCAACATTCCTGTTTGAAATGGATTATGTTTGTGCATGTAAGAATTTTATTTATGGCTGTTGTCTGAAGTGTTGCGTCTTCTGCTCTGTCTTCACAAATGTGGCATTTGTGTTTGTTTCAGGGCTGAGGGATGTATTTGTAAGGATGAGAATGGCTTCAGCTGGCTTTGGTGGTATAGAAGTTTTTGTAAAGCACAGCTAACGTTTGAATTTAGAGTGCAGTAGCCCTGTGCCAAATGGGTGATTCTGCCCCCAGAGTGACTCTGTAGTTCAGATTAGGTGGAAAACAGGGTCTTAGTGCAGAGTTAGAAAGCCCAGGTGAGAATTAATGTAGAATATCTATAAATTGCTCCTTTCCCAACTAGAAAAACACTAGACAAATTTACTCTTTAGCCATCAGGCAAACAGAGACTCTCTTTCCTTGGATTCCTCCTTATATTACAAACTATTTGTAAATATTTCTTTTGGCTTTAAATGCGCTATTTAATAGTCTGAGTATTTTTTTAATGTAAATGGACAGTTTCTTGTAGCTTGAATGCAACCAGTCATGGTGCTGGCTTGTTGCTTGCTTTGTATAGGGAATTTGGTATGAGACATTTTCCTCATTGTGGTTTCTTTATTTCTTTAGTATTGGAATGTATTTTATTTTATTTTGAAGTCAGTGAGCATGGGGCAGAATATGTTCTCTTGAAACCCTGCTGGACTTGATGAGCAGTTTTTCTAGTTAATCCTCAAAGCTCTAGTGCCACTTTTCCCCCTGCCTTCATTATTTTGGTCCCAGTTTGGCCCATTGCATAACAAAAACAAGCTCGAAGGATGCTGTAAATTATATTGGCATGTGTGCTCCCTTGAGAGATAATGTGCTGCTTCATCCAAGTCCCAGGGTACCCTGACACCCATCTGCCAGGGAACTCCTCATCTGCCTAATGTGGGATTAGATGCTGTATGAAGCACTTGCTTTTTTTCCCTTTTAAATACATTTTCTGAATACTAAATATCTCTTTCTACACCCACATAGCTTACCTCTTTCATGTTGTTTTATAATAAGTGTCCATTATTAGCATAATAACTGTTCAAAGTGACATCTTACATTGCATTGTCAAAGATGCATGTATTAATATTTCCATAGTTCTGATGCTATGATACACTGTAGTACTGTAATTTTACCAGAGATTATTATTTTTATGTCAAAGACCTGCCTATTCCATTTACATACCATACAGTGACACCAAAGCTACTGATAGTGGGCTGTTGTGAAGGTTCTGTAAAGCAATGTGTCAAAAAAAGTATGTAAAGCGTAGCAAACCTTGGAGTGCTTTGATTGCTTCTTGAATTGCTTGGAAAAGGAGAATGAGAAAATTCATTCATGCAACATTCCCCTGTTGTGTATGGATTTGTTTATTTTAAAATTGTTTAGGCCTGTCTTATATCTTTTCTTGTAAGCAATGTGAGTTGGCAAAGGCCAGCACGCCTCTCTTAACTCTATTTTATTACTTATCAAAAAGCCTTTGTGCAAAGATTAACTGTGCTTGCTCTCCATTTGCTATTATTGCCCCCCCACTGTTCAGTAAGTACCCCAAGCAGTTTTTGATAAGATGACAGAAGGGTTGCCTGGTTTCATTGTTGCTCTTCTCAGAATCTCTTGTATCCTCTGGCGAAATGTTATCTTGTACTTTGTTACAGTAATAGTCCTCAGTGATTCAAAACAGGTATTCTTTTGTCTCCTGCCCTAACAATGCATGTATGGGAGAGCGTTTGTTCTCTTTCACCAGCTCTGCTGCTGCTAACAAAAGCCACGCTGGATCAGAAGAGCAGCTGTCTTTACACCCAGTATCAATAGATCTCCCTCCTCCTCCTGCATGATGATAAGGGAGGGGGGGTGGCGAATGAGCAAAATCATTTTGATTCTTTCCTTGCTCTGTAGGGTACAGACTTCTCTCTCTGCTGCAAGGCATCTTTCACTGAGCGGTTAGACATGATAACAGTGTGGAACTCAAGTATCTGTGTGCTCTTGAGAGGTGTCCTTCTTGAGCTGCCCCAGTTCTCAGGCAGGGTCTATAAAAAAATGTAAAAAATGCTCACTTGAGGTGAGGATTTCCTTTGACAGTAATGTGCTTATAAGGTGGGTAGAACTGCTAAATTCATACTCTCTGTTTACACATAAAATTTGGAATCTAAGGGAAGTTCATCATGCAAGCTATCCCATTTTTTACCATTGACAGCATCTTGAAAATGATCTGAATATGTTTCAGTATATAATGAAAATATCAGTGGATAATGCTGTTTTAGCCCTCTGCCTCTTTTGGGGTAGCAGGAAAGGGAGTTTGGGAGAGGGGTTTCTTTTCTGTGTTTGTTTGGGTTTTTTTTTGTTTTTTTTTTTTTTTCTTTTCTGGGAACTTGGAACAAAGCATTTTACAGATATCACTTGTGGGTAACTGATGATCTCATCCCAAAGCAACCCCGCTTGATCTTGAGGTTTTCTAAAAAAACCCAGAAGATGGGAAGAGAAGAAAGAAGGAAACAGTGCTTGTTGAAATCCTAACACTGGATATCCCAGAGACTTGGTCTGGGTTATGTCTGGCATTGACCCAGATCTTGACGTCGTGCAAAACCATCTCTCACGCTACTTTGGGAATGCTCACTAAAGAGCTGTAGGCTCTCCTGGGATGTTCTGTTATCCTGAAGTTCTTCTGTCATGAGAACAATAATGCTCATAGTCTTAAAGCCAGAAAGACAGTGAAAGTGATATGGAAGGGTTCTCATTTTGGCTCCCATGAGTGTTCTGTATAAAGTGATGCAAGCCCAGTTAGAAGTGCTGAAGAAAAATCTTTCTCAGAATAGCTTTCAACTTCATGATTGCATCTGTCTCCCCAGAAATGAAAGCGCTGGGTTAATGTTACTTCCCTACCTAAAAGCTTAAAATAAGGACTTTGTCTCTGTTTGTTGTAAGTACTAACACCCCATAAACATATGATTGCAACTGTAGAAATAACTTGTGAAGAGTGTATTTCAAGGTCTTTTAATATTTGAGTGGGTGTTGGCTGTTTCACTGAGCCATAGTTATTTGCCAAACACTGCTTGAATTTCTCATGAGCAATATTAAGATCACAGTGAGTACAAAAGGCATGCAGTAAAACCAATGTCCCCATCCTCTAAGCAGACTTTGACCCAGCCCTGATTGCAGTCTTTGCTAAAAGATAAAAAAATTAGAAATGGTATTTTGGTGTACTGCAGCACCTACACAAGAGTTTGTCTTTCTGTCCTCTGGTCCAACAGGGATGGCAGGCTCTTATTTTAAGGAGTACATAATTCAAACAAATGCAACTCTAAATAAAAGAGAGGAACCAGTACATTCTGTAGTTATTGGAATGTATTTAGAGCTTGTGGAGTTAAATGATGTACAGCTTTAGATATTTGGATGTGATTTTCATCTGTATGGTGTTATTCATTCCAAAGGGTCAATGAAAAGTACAATATTTTCTGTACTTATTTCCATTCAACTAATGAGACTTCTTGTGATATTTAGCTGTGCAACAATACACTGCAAGATAGGAAGAGACTGTTCATGAAGATTTGGAGGCACCTCCCAGACAAGCAGTTTCTCTAATATGCCTATTGGTCCTTTCATTTCTCTGAAGAGAACATAATGTGCATTTATGATGAAAATTACAACTTCTGTACATCTTTAGTAACTCTAGCAAACTGCCCTGTTGAGAGTGGTTTGTTCCACAGAATTAAAATGTAAATGAGATCATTTATTTCTAATAGAATAGGTGTTGTGCACTATAATTCTCACAGTACCTGGCTGAACTCTTTCTTGTACAGACACAACTCAACCGATTTCTGCAGAAAGTTTGCTGGAACCTCATGGAGAAGGACCATGCATGGAAATGTTCTTGTCCTGACTTACTTGGTGAATACTGACTCACCAATTAATTTCAAAGACAGACAAACATTTTCATATTTTGTTTCCTTGTTCAATAATAAATTCAAAGGGGTAGACTGGACAGTGGTTGGTAGGCTTAGACTATGATACGGATGTTGGTTGTGTTTATTGACATTATGATGTCAATTTATATTTTGCCTTTAACATTCTAAAGTGGTTGGAAACAGTGGGTTATTCTGTTCTGTTGATGTAAATCTGAGTGGCTTTGGGGAGAACTGCTTCCCTCTTTCTCATCTGTTTGGGTAACTGATTTATTTGTTTGGGATTCTGGACTTGGAATTGATTTTGTTTATGTGCTTTAAGCTCCTGTGAGGCAGTGACAAACATTGCTGATGTCTCAGTAACTCTGCAGATCTGATTATCTGAAGTAATTGCATTATGTGACCTTTCACTTTCCAAATCTTCAATGTTGTTACCTGTTTTAAGACAGTCTCTAAGAGCAGCTCTGAAAGGAGGCTGAATTTCCCCCAAAGTGAAGCTCTGTAAGAATTTGAGGAAGGGGGAAAGTCCTAGATTTCTTTTCTGCTAAATGTTTCTATGTCCATCTTCATTATACTAGCTAAAATGAGAATGAGGTAAAAAGGCTCTGCAACCCTTTCCAACTAGCTTTGTGAAACACTGAATTTGGTGTGCTGCTGAAGCTAAAAACTTGTGGAGATTAGCTAGTCCCAGGTTTACTGAAAAGTACAGTTTAATGAGAATTTTTGCTTTAATAATAAATAAGGCTGTTCTCCTTGAGTCACAGACTAATCAAATGGCATTTCCAATAGTACTGCTCCTTTGGGCTGCTGATGAGTAGGAGCTTCAGTTAATGTGAAAGGGTGTGCTGCATCCTCAGATACTTGACAGCTGTCAAGTACAGAAGTGGGATGTCTGGCTTTTGGCAGTGTTAATCACCTGTGCTTGAGGGACATTTGTGCATGGATTAATGAAGCAAGAGCCAGGGCAGACTAGATCATGAAAATACTTAGATCTCATTATCTATTTATTAATTCAGGCTTTTATTGACTATTACAAGACTTATGGACAGCTAGTATCAGAACCTAAACTTGCTGGAGGACTGCATTTGGGGGAGTGGGGGAGAGGAACAGTATGGAGGAATGGAGCTAATTTTCTTGAGATTGTTGCTTGGAAAAAATGAGTAATGTTGAAAGCTACTGCTGTTGAGTTACTGCTGTCTTCCCAGCTCCTGCCCCTTTGGAAGCAACAGAGTTGTCACAGCCAGTTCCCAACTGGTTCTTGGGTGTGACTCTGGAGCAACACTGTTAAGACAGTTTTTTGCTAATGTTTAACACACTGTTTTTTCAATAACTTATTACAGCTAATATTTAATATTTTACTAAAATCAATTTTATTATAAGAAAAAAAATGCTATGACAGGCTGTAAAACCATATCTTTTCAACTGTTCTTTCAGAATGTTTCCTGTCTTTTTAGTTCTTATTGATTCTTATGCAAAACTTGAAGGGAAAATAACCCCAGCTAAGTTAATTCATTATCTTATCCCTTGTACTTTAGATACATGGGGGGTGTTTTTTTACCACCTCCCCTTTCCCCCCACCCCAGTATTTTACTCACAATCTGCTCAGAGTGCTTGTGTCTGTGCCCTGCTAGAATTTGGGCTGAAGGAAGGCTGAGCAGGGTGGCAGCAACACTTCTGCAAATGCCTGCTCACACCTGAACATGCCCTTTGGTCTTTGGGACTAAGATAAAATGGGAAAGCACTGGCCTCTGTTTAGTAAGTTCCCATGCTGATCCCTATGAAGCTGTGAGGATTAAGCCCAACACAAGTGTTTGCTTGGGAACATGGCTGTAATGCTTTTCAAGTTTCAGATGCTGGCTCATGGCAGTAGACAGCTCTTTTCCATCCTGAATGCAAGCCCCTTTTTCTTCCTGTCTACTCCTATATAGTCAGCACATCTACCATATGTGCCCCACCTTGCAGGTGTTTTCAATTTTGCACAATCCTTTTACTTGACCTGCTCTATATTCTGAACCTTTTCCCTCCTCTGGTAAATACTAGTTATGTTGAATTTGGAGTAAACCCCTTGTCTCAACGCTGTATCTCAGGCTGAAATCCTGAGCTTACTGCTTTTAAAATAGAGCCTCTAACATGGTTTGCTTAAGGTGAAGATGATTTCCCAGTTTGTTGTTTGCATTTTTTCCCTTTTTCTTTTTTGGCTAGGTTTTTTTTTCCCTGTTTGTTTGTTTGTTTTCTCAGTTCCTCGAGGTGCTGGTGATCTAGAGAAACTTGTAGCTGCATAAAACATGCAGCATTACAATATGGATACTTGGTGGCACTGAACTTCAGAGGCTGGCTAATAGATGTGGAAGGGGTGGAAGCCTTTGGAGTGGTGTGTGCAATCGCAGCAGACAGCAGCACAGTCACTTCCAGCAGTCCTTTGCCAGAGCAGTGCTGTGTGTTTTGGAGGCAGGGTATCTGCATGAGGGTCACAGCTGACAGTTTAGACAAGGAGCCCGATCTTTGTTGACCTGGACTTTTGTAATGATCCATGAGAGCTGTGTGAACCTGTTTTATGCCCATACTGCTGTAAAATAGCAGGATAAAAGGTACACACCAGAAATTCTCTGTCTTTCCACTGGCAGTGTTCTGTCTCTTTTATGGAGGTACATGATTGCAAAGCAGTGGAAAAATTGACTTTACTACGCATCATTATAAATGTCTCCTGTTTCTGCCCAGGTCATAGAAAGAGGGAGAAGGAGAGGACTTTAAATTTGGACTTTTTGTCCCCCAAAAAGCCTAAAAGATCAATGTTATTTACTGTTTGTATTTAGCCCAAAAAAACTTCTCAAACTCTTGTTGGTTATTTTAAAAACCTTTCTGATTCTCAGTACCAATCAGTAGAGAAATTGCAGCTATTTTTAATAATTGTTTTATTGTCGTTTGTTCGTATGTGGGAGCTGAAAGTCATATTTCAAGATGATTTCTGTCTGAACTTCTGCCTAGCATAAACATGGGTTCATTTGTTAAAATAGTGCTCAGTATACTGAAGAATTCAATTTGTACTCCTTTGCATATCTCTTAATTAATATTTAGCCAAAATTTTCATATTTTGTTACTTGCTACATGGAGATGTCATGTAGTGAGTTTCAAGAAGGCAATAATAACTGGATTCGTGTGTTTAAGACCTGATGTCTTGGTGGCTTCTGTGTAGTGATTTGGTACTATTGAATTTTATACTAGAGACTTTCTTTTTGCTGGCTCTGAACTTCCATTGCAAAGGTGGGAATCAGCAAGTAATATCTTCCACTCCTGTCTTTAGTGGAATTTTGCATGCTGAAGGCACTCCCTTAAATGTTGCTGGGGTTGAGCTGGGGTTGCTGAGCCCACCTGAAGCTGTTTCTCCTCCCTTTTTTAAAAAGAGCCATGGTTGAAGAAAAAGTGTGTATTATGATGACTTCAGGAAAAAATGTATAATATCTCAAATAACCTCACTGCTGTTTATATTCCTCAAACCCTAGGCACAAACTAGCAGTGGAATGCAGGCACTCCTTGGATCTCCTCCTGCACAGGGTTAGGTGCTGGCTGGCTGAACCCCTCTGCCCTGGCTTTCCAGTAATGCTTCTGGACATCAGCTTCATGCTCTGTGTGTGTCAGGAGCAATCCAGGGAAAGGATTTGTTCTTGTGGCAGAAAGCATTCTTGAGAGGCTCTTCACCGCACAGGGCCTCACACTTATGTTTTGACAGGATCTCTTCTCACACTGTCATGTTCTCAAAGCCTCTCTCACTTGAAGACTCTTATGTAAGGAGTATGGAACTGAAATATATGCTGAGGGCCAAACAGGTCCTGACTTGATCAGTACACAAACACATTGTCTTGCTTGTCTGAGAATGGCCTTTTTTGCTTCCCGGGCTAAATAAATGATGTGTCTTTCTCCAATGGGAATACAAGGCTGAGTATGTCCACACCTTTTGTAAGCATACTGTCTGGCAATGCTGGCTGGCAGCAAGAAGGCCCTTGGCATATCATCTTTGATGGTGTCCTGGATACAGAGAAGCAGGAAGAGGGATTATTTTGCAAAGGTACAAGCTACTCTGATCCTCTTGGGGCTGGGTGACTTCCCACCGCACTTTCCATGGGGATGTGCTGAAATGCCATAGTCTAGCCCACATGCTTCTGCTTGGAAATCTGAACCTCCAGGCATGAATAACTTACTGGAATTAATCTTCAGCTGTTATCATCCAGTATTCAAATATTAATGTGGCTGATCAGAGTGAGGCAGTGCAACCATGGTGGTCATGCAAAACAGCGCATCGCAAAGTGACATTTCCTAGTGTGAGTCAATGTTTGTTCTTCTGTAAAAGGCATTCTAACATTTTTCTTCAAACTGCCAGGCTAAATGGCTTGTGCTGGCCCAACCTCTGCACAGAAAGCAGTGCATTTGTGGTGAACAGCAAATACCAAGAAGCATCATTTGAAGGGGGAAGGAGTAGTAATGGAAATGCAAGAAGGTTCCCTGGAGGTGATGAAACTTCTGAGATGCTGCAAGTTTAACAAGAACTGCCCTTTGTCAGCCATACAGGCAGTGTAGCACTGGGAAAGAAACAGCACCAGGATCTGAATGAAGTGATCCTTCCAGGAAACAAATGACCTGGTAGTTCTCAGAATGGCAGGTGAGACATGCCATATGCCAGATTTATTGTGTGCTTTGAACTGTAAAGTTTTGTGTGAGTTCATGAGCTATGGCACTGATCAAGATATTTTTCAGCCTTTTTACTGAAAGGCAAGTGTCACCACAAGTTAAATAATTTTGGATCTACGTTTTTTTTTTGGGTTGCCACAGAGGAGGCTTGTGTGGTAGGAAGTTACGTCTTCTTTTTAAAATCACCTCCTGGGTTGCATAGGGAGTTGGAGCAAGTACTATTCTCTCATGGGGCTCTGTTTTTCCCATCTGTAGTGATGCTTGCAGATTTTATTTAGCAAAGTTTCTCTGAGTAGCCAACAAAAAGTGGCACGTAAAACTTGAAATCACCATGTTTTAAGTAAATTCAGGAAAAGATCCCAGAAGAATACTGTATTTATTCATGAAAGGAATGCTGTCCTAAGTCAATGAGGCTGCTCAGATCAGATTTTACCATAACAAAAGTTATCCTCTTGTATGATATTAAGATTAAAACACTCTTTGAGGGGAGGGAGGCTGTACTCTTCAATATGGCCATAACTATTTCTCAAGAATGAAAAACATCCCTTTCCTCATCTCCTCCACAGTATAAGGTCTTTATGCAATGACAAGGTGCACATTTCAAAACACAATTTCCTAACTCTCATTGAGCTTCAAGAAATAGAGGTGTGTAGATAAGTACAGGCTGAGGCACCACAGGAATGGATTCAGCTATAGGTTACAGAATCAAGCCTTTTAAAATAAAACTACATAAACAGACCAGGGAGTAGGAGAGACACAGGAGAAGAACTTGCTCCCTGCCAACTCACTTTTTGAAAACCCCAAATTAGTTGTAGAGTGTGAAATGTGAACCTCTATGAGTTGTTGGACAGACCAGAAATCTTCCTGTCCACCACATCAAGCAGGGCCACTGTGGAATAACTGGTGGCCACCAAGCATCTTTCCCACAGGCTGGCATGAAGCGTCACCAATCCCATTTATTATTCACTTCATAGAGATTTGACAGAAATCTTAGCTTTTGGCTCAGCCACAAAAATTACCCTGGTCAAGGATCTTCCTATGGTCCGTCTCTGCTTGGACTTTGGTATTTTCTGCCATGTTGGTTTGCTCCCACTGAACCTCAGACCTGGACTCCTTTCCAAAGATTCTTCAGCTAGTTGGTTCCCCTTGGACATAGTCTCAGCATTTCTTCTGCATCCAAGATCATCAGAGCTGAGACTCACACCACATTTCCACACCTCTTTGTTATGTTTTTTTTTGACAGATTTCAGTGTCAGACTCATGAATTATCTCAGTTTCCATGACTTTCAGATCCCATTTCTCATCTATGGTAATTTCAGCCTCTCCAGGCCAGTCATTAAGGGTTTAGGGAAAGAATTTTTCCTACCTACATACTTTTTTCCCCTCTATTTCTCCCTAAAGGTTGCAAGCCTGACACTTATGTCCCTACTATGTTTGGTTCTGAAAACTTTCTCTTCCATGTTCACCGGAGCAAATGAGGTGTTGGCTGGGGAGACACTGGTGGAGGAAGAGGGTATCCATGCTTTTATACAGAGCAGCATTCAGCACACTGGAATTGCAATTTCAGGGAAAGTCCTGCTCAGCCCCAGCCTGGGGCAAACCTACTGGCTTGGGAGCCTTGAGGGAATGGCTGAAATTGCCTAAGCAGCTTATCAGCTAAAGCAGCTAAAAAATTGAATATATCTTTATTGACTGTTTTTTAACTGGTGGGGTTTTTTTCCATCCTGTTTGAGGACTTGTAACCTGCTTAAATTCAGGCCGGTTTTTGTTTAGACACATACCTGACACAATCAGGAAATTTTGGATCTGTGACATAGTTATTGTCAGACCCAAGGCAGGGCCATAGTGGCGAGTCTTTACTGGAAAAAAGCTTTCCACATCCACACATTTCCCTGTAACCTCTCTCAAAACTGCCTACAATATTATGTCTGAAAACATTTTCCTCTCCCCCAAATCAGGCTGCAGCACATATTTAATGCATTTCAACCCCAGTTTCCCATTTGAGGGGGTCAAACTTTTGCAGATTTATTGGTGATTGAAAATGAAATTTTATGTGGGGAAGTACCAGGTAACCTTGGTAACAAGCAGAGCTGTGCCCCACAGCTCTCTGAGCTGACACCCCCCACCTCCCTCCTGTGCCTTTTCTTGCCGCTTTATTTAGCTCAAGGTTTCTTATGATTGAGCCAGTTCCTGTTCTCAGCTGAAGTCAGTGACAAACTTCTTGCTGGCTTTGGGGCTGGAGTGTTCATTGCTGGATAAAATGGGAACACACTCAAGGGATCAATCCGAGGGTCGCAGAGCCCAGCTGGCTGAGGCCACCGCAGGATATTCTGCTGCTGAAAAATACAGAGCAGAGTCGGATGCGCTCTTCTGTTTTGTTTTAACTTCATAAACATCAGCTCATTTTAAATAGTCTGCTTTTTTTGCCTTTTTTCTTTTTTTTTAAACTTTGAAAAGAGTGCTATTGCTGGAGGTGCTGTAAGAAGGAAGAAGATAAGTTGTTTGATGCTGCACATGACACAAAGCTTGGGGTAATGAAGGAATGGGTATGTTTCAGGTCAGCCTGAGTTCAGGCAGTGAGGTCTAAATAGCTGCTGGAATGGCACAATTTATCATTGTGTGAGAGAGAAGATTTTGGTTGCTAGACCCATTTGTCTATGATCTATATGCCTACTGAAATCACAGGGCTTTATTTACCATAACAGAAGTTTAGATATAAACTTAAATATATTTTTTAACATAGGGAGAATTTGGTAGCATCCAGATACTACGATAACATTATCTTAAAGTGTGAAGGTATGGAAACACTGTAAATCAAGGTAAAGTATCTGAGACTAAAGCAGTGCTTTAATGTGTAAATCTTTTCTGTGACAATTTCCTTGTGGTGTTGAAGTGGCATAGAACCATATGGCATTCTTTCTATGAGGCAAGACTTTTGTGAAGCAATTGTAAGTTATCCTGCATTTGCCATAAGGCATAGAAAAACACATGTAGCTGGTTGATGTGAATCAACAGATGTGCAGCAACTCTTTGTAAGTCTAAGGCCTTACTAAAGTCACATGTCACTGGCTACTGGGCATGGGCTGATATGGAGAGTTTTGATGAAAACAGTTAAAGACTGTAATTCATTGAATGTACAAAAATGTAGTGAGCTGGGGTACTTCAAGATACAGATTAGGTGAGCCTTTTGGCATATTTAATTATTGATGTAAAGCTACCTCTGCAAAAAAAATAAAAGAGGGAAAGCATATTCATAGAGCTAGACTCTAGACTTCTTTTTTGGTGGTGGTTTATGCCCTGTGAAGTCATCATAAGGTAAAATTGAAGCACTTTCAATATCACATTGATTAGCAGAGGAATGAAAGAGGTGGTGGGGGCTGTTATTGATTAACATAGCAGAGTAAAGGAGGATTTAAATACAGAATAGTTAACAGAAGAAAAGAAAGATGATTGTGATACAGTGATGAAAGAGGTGTGGTGCAGGGCAGAAGGTAGGAGTTGGAGTTACATGGCTGCAGAGACAGCTGCTGATGAAGAAAACCTGGAGGAGAATACCATTGACATTCCTGAGTGGTTCTCAGGTTTGGTCTTGTTTTTAAAATGTGCTTTCCAAATAAGCTTTTAGCAATGCCACTGCATTATTTTATTGCTGTCATTTGTATGCACTATTCAGCTGCAGCTTTCCATATGTGCTAGAACTGTGAGCTGGGACTGGGGCTGGCACATGGGAGATTCCTGCAGCATTCAAAAGGAGAGGAGGCTGGAGGATTGAGTGACTACTGCAGCTGAGAAGAAGGAAAATGTATCAGTACCTTTGGGAAGTATTCCAGATGGGAGAATTTTTCCCTTTGTATCAGCATCTGCCCAGCTTGAGGCTGGAAGAAGGGAGAGGGTACACTGATATATAACTGCAGGTGTTTCTTTGAGAAATTTCTGGAAAGTTTAGGGGTTATGCCAGCTTTATTTAAAAAGAAAGAGACATGACTAATGTGGGAGGAGCCCTGCAGCACAAAAAATTTTTCAAAAAATCCATAATTTTGATTACTGAGTGCCTGTCCCGAAATCCTACTAGGAGCAATATTTTGTATTGGATAAGGAAGTGTGTCAAAGTTTTTTGGGGGGAGAAAAGATATTCTTACACTACTGTAAAGGTAAATCAGTAAAAATTCGCGACATAGCAGAATTTCTAAGTTAAATCAATAACTCTACACACTAAAGTAGTGCTTTGTAAGCTAAAACTGCTCCACACATCATACTAATCCATTGAGAGTGTTGAGAGTTTAGGAGATTGGTTATACCGTCTGCAATATCAGTAAAATACAGTATTAGGTTACATATGCCTGCTAGGGCAGGCATCAGTAAATAAGTATGTGATATTAAAAATTTGATACTTCTAAGTCATTCTTTGATAGCAGAATGTGTTTATTGGCATGTTGCATTTACCTTTCTGTGTATGTGAGCTGAGTTAAAACCAGTCCTTTGGTAGAGTTAACAGGCTGCTTTAAGCATTTGCCAGTGTGGGCATGAGCCTCAAGATTAGTGCTGTAATAGGAACAGGAGTTGGAGGGCTGACATTAGTTTTCAGAGGTCTCTGGGGTGCCTTACCTGCAGCTAGAGAGGCTGCATTTGCCATTAATTTTTAAATGGTGAATGAGCTGGGCTGAATCCACTCCTTGCTCCCTGCTGCACTGGGTCTAAAGGAAGCAACGTGTGCTGCAGGAGGTGCATCGTGGCCGGGATGGCAGGGGCTGACTGCTTTCTTCCCACAGTGTTTATATCCTTGAGAAAGGTAGACTGGGGTTTCACTGGTTACCTTGGGGAAATCTGGAGGGTCTGTGTAATCAATAAGTGCATCCTTTAATTGCAGTGTTGACCAGTCTCTGGAGTAGTCTTCTCTGAGGAGAAAGTACCAGCTGCTTCTGTGCTTTAAGGCTGCAATGAGCAGAACTCTGCTGGAGAAGGCAGAATCAGAGTAATACCAGTATCAGGTTGTTTTTTTTTTTCAACTTTTCATTGCTTAGGAGCAATTATGTACTGCTTCTGGTGCAGGAAAGGGCCATGCAGATGCAGGGCCTGAGCAGACACCTTTCAATCCACAGCACTGCTCTGTGAGGAACACCAGCCACTTCAGATCTGATGTTTGCCAGGGGCCTGTAGTTTCTGTGGTGAAGATCCTATTCCTAAAGAATCTACATGTTGTACCACAGCATTCACTCAGTGTGTTGACTTAGCAATCCTGAAGTCGTGCTTAGCTGAGGTTGGATTGCTGTCTAAAAGTTACAATTCTTTTGGTTTTTTACTTCACTGTAGCTGTTGTGCTTTGCTTGCTGATTCAGGACAGCCAGCTTTATCCAAATCATTGGAATTAAAATTCTCCCACTGTGTTTTTGTTCTTAAAGTGTATGCATGCAGTAAGAATTGCCTCTTTTATTATTCTCAATGGTACTCACCAGCTCAAGTCTCTGAAGGGTTATTGGCATTATATTTGAGCCAATTATTTTTATTTAGAAAATTATACTTATTCATCTAGTATAATATTAAGTTACCAGGCTTGATGTTTTTCTCTTCCTCTAGCCTATATTTGCTGAGCTAGAACTGGGAACATATGCATCACATTCCTTTTTATTTGGTGGGCCTCAGAGTCTAAATTGGGACTTCTGAACTGCTCTTGAACACTGGGAAACCATATGTAGCATTGTGTTTTTTGAATGACATTCAAAGCCAGAGAGTTTGTGTGAGCAAGGAACGTGCATCATTGTTCAACCTATGCGTGTGCACAAGAAGGCTGAGAGTGGGGGAGAAGAGCTACAGCTTTTCCAAAATACAAAAGAACAGGAAAAAATGTCTTTCCAGATGGACTACATGGGGAAAAAAATCTCCAGAGCCGGTGTATTACTACTACATACCTTGGCTTAATGGTCCTGGAAGCAATGGGGCACTTGCAGCCCATAGCTGGGTGTGGACCTGGCCCTCCTGTTAGCAGCTCCCTGGGATTCAAAGCACAGTGAGAAAAGCTCTCTTTGAGGCATGTGACACATTCCCCACAGATGGGGCAACTCCTGTGGCTGGGGAGGAGTTGTTCCAGGGTGTAATGTATGCTGTTATTTCAAGTAGAAGCTAAAACCTTGGTGTGTGAAGGGTAAGGGTTACTTTAAAGAAGGGTTGGACAGAAGATTTTTGAGCTTCAGGATGTTTGTGCTTCTGTTATAATCACATAAACTAATTTCCCAAGTTTTGTTTGGTTTGTTATTTATACATCTTCAAAAACTTTCAATGGGCTAAGGCGCAAAGTCCTTAAGTGGATTAATAATAATTTCAGTTTAGGAAATAAAAATGAGGGGAAACTGGCCAACTTTTAGAGAAGGGATGGAAAGACCAGTGAGGTCATGCTGTTGAGTCTGGTGCTGCTCAGCATAGTCCTGAAAGAGGTGGAGAATGAGGCAAAAATGCCTCCTGATGATACCAGATCAAACAGGATAGCTGAGGTGAGGATGTGCTATGGGTCTGCAGAACAGCCTCGCCATACAGAGTGACCAAAGGACCACCTGGCAGAACATGGAATAGTGCAGAGGAAAAGAAACAATTCTAAATTGAAATACACCATGATGGAATGTAAATTACTGTTTGCAAAGAAAGCTTGGTTTATAATAACTCTATAAAAATGCCTGCTGAATGTGCAATAGGAATGAGAAAAAGAAAAACACCCAACCTGAATACTGGGACTGATTGGTAAAAAAATTGTGAACAAAACCAGGAGTTTTTATGCTACAGCATAAATGCATGGCACATTTCAATATTGCATCCTTGCTCCATCATTTTAGGAAGGATGCAGAAGAAGTAGAGATGATACAGGAAATACTGATGAAAATGTGGAGTGAATCCCATATGGAAAACAATGCTTGGGCATCTGTCTGAGCAGGAAGAAACAAAGATCTGTGAACTCTTAAGTGGCATGGAGAAAGCAAATAGAAAATGCCCATTCACTCTCACATGCCATGGGAGCCAAGCAGCCTCAAGAGAATGGTTAGGTGACAGTTTTGAAACTAGCAAAAAGGACTTCCTGTAGCTGTGAAATTGCCCTGGGATATTATAGATGCCAAGAATTCCCATGTTAACAGGGGTGTTTGGACATACACCTTAAAGAAAACTCTCCCGAAGGCTACTGTACACAAAAATGTAGTTCTGATTCAGGGAATCACCTCACCAGAGATTGCTGGGAGCTGGGGAGTCCCAGAGGCTGGGACAGTGGGACTGGGGAAGGAACTGAGGCTGTTTGCATTTGCCTGAGGAGGAAAAAGTGAAAGTCGTGAGTGTGATAGGATGCTCAACTTCCTCAGTCTCTGAGCCTATCATATCTGTCTCTTCCCATGTAATTACACCCACCCCGTGCCAGGGTATTGTTTAAATATATGACAAACAAGCTCCTGCCCTTAAAAAGCAATTTGAGCTTTTCTGGAAGGATTTCAGTGAGTGTTCTTGCAGAAAAGAAAGGCAGAAGGAGTTTTTAAAAGAGAAGCCTGAGATGGACAAAACCAGGTTCAGGGTGAAGTCCTAATTTGCAAAGATATTTTAATGATTTTGAAGGGTCTTTTTTGTCTTAATAGCTGTATACATAGTACCTTAGTGTGTCACCCACATGTGAATAACAGTGATGTTGATGCCTGGCAATAATCTCCAAATTGTGAACATCTTTCTATCCAGGCACTTGCTGTAGCTTTTCAGAGAGACTGAAATGCAGCTGACCCGAATAAAGCTTGTGTACTGAAACACCTGATTTTCTTTTCTTTGAGGGTATTGTAATGTGTGCAGTGTATGTGCTAAAAACGTTGCTTTCTAGTTGGCTCTCCATGTAATGTTGGATTGCAACAGACTGCTCTCTGTCACACCTGATGACTAAACCTGTCTCACCCACGCCATGGGAAAGTACTGGTGCATTGAGCCTTCTTAGAATCAAGCTGTAGGTTGTCCTCAGATTTCAAATCTCCTGTGCACTTTTTTTAATATGGCCTCTAACTCAAGAGATACAAGCACAAATGGATTCCAGGCAACAATTAATCAGATAAGTATTTATTTATTTAACTCAACCTGTAGAATTATGCTGGCAATAATTCTTTTTTTCTTTCTTTTTTTTTTTTTGGAGTTAGACTTTCATTGAGCAAAAGACTGTCTTTTAAACACTTTTCTCTCTTTTTCAGGCATCTACACAGAAGCATTCTGGATTTCATTTGTCATGGTAAGAAACTCACACTTAATTACAGAAAAAAGAATAAGTTAAGAGCTGTCTGCTTTGTTTACCTCCTGATATGTTCAAAGTGAAAATATGGCTGAAGAAACTAGATGCATTTGATTCATGTTGTGCATTTTAAAAAAGAATGGAGACACAGCTAAAGCAAACATACATTTCAGCGGTGTGGTAGAGCATTTACTACCACAATACCAAGAACTGGGTCAGAATTGGCTGTAAGCTGGGGATGAGAGTTCATCAGAAATTGCAGAATGTGTGTCTGCATGATGGAGGGAAATTTTTTAAACAATCAAAATTAAACTCCTTTTAAATGGCCCTAGGTGAGCCTGCAATTGCATACTTGATGCTGTAAGTGTTGTCTAGGAGATCCATGGTTACCAGAGTATGGGCAGGAAGCAATGCAAAGCCAGGTGACTGGGGAGGATGCACTGTGCTGTGAGGGGAAAAGCTGGTAACATAAATGTTGCTGAAATGTGAAGCACTTCAACCTAATTGAGAGGAGGGCTTTAGTCTTGCTGCCATAGCTGTGTCAGGTAGGGATTTATTCTAGTTTTGTCATCATTACTATGCTAGCAAAAACCCTAGAATGTATGAAGTTAGACTAGGGGAAAAAAGGATTTTTTTTCTTGGTCAACTCAATATTTTCATGGAAATGTTGTTAAACTATACCTGCAAATGGCCTTTCTGTAAGTGTAAATTGTCTATGCTTGTGTAGCTATACCAACACATCATTACAAGAGTCTACAAGGAGTTGTTGAAAAGAAATCAACTGCACAAAGCTAAAGACAACAAATAATCCTTAATATAAGTTGACTCATTCTTACAACTGGATGTGCTATATAAAAGGGAAATCCAGTGACACCCCAAGTTTTTTTGGATTGTTTTTTGATTGGGTTTGGGGTTTTTTTAAGCCATTCCTCTCAACATGCAGTCATTTCTTCCTAAAGTTCAAACTAAGGAAAATTCAAGACATCATCATGCAGATGTTTTTAGCTCCTTGGGCATTTATTGTCTCTGAGGGACTGGTGGGGCTTGAGCCAGCACGTCCCAGCAAACCTCGCTGGCAGGCCATGAGAAGTTCGGCTTTCTCGGGCAGTGCTGAGGGAGTCTCTCTTTGAAGACTCCCTCCTCCTACATATGTATACTGGGCTTGAAGCCAAGCCTCTCTTCTGTAAAGAAACCTTGCTAAAATTTCTCATTTCATGCCCCTTTATGGAGAGAGAGGGAGTGCGAGGGGGAGAGAGAAGGAGGTACGTGCCAAGAGTATTGAGAGAGCAGAGCAGAGTAGATTCTTCATTTTGTGTGTTTGGGGACAGCAGGGCAGCAAGGAAGGAGAAGGCTTTATATTAATTAGTACCATATTTGCCATCCCTTCCTCCCACCTCAAAAGTGATAAGTTGTCCTCCTTCTCTTCTCCTAACCACATCTGTGTTTTTTTTAGACAACGTTTTTTTGTTTGAGTCCTTTGAACTAGCAGAGACACTTGAAATAAATGCACTTGTAAATGTGCCTCCTGCCAGCCTCTGTCTAGTCTGCATATGGACACTTAAAAGAATTAAAGAATGTGTCTTATGTATCTTAGAAAAATGCTAAGTTCACAGTGGTGGCACCTGAAATGACTTTATTCTTGCCTCCCTCTTAGAGTACAGTGGAATTGCTAGTGTATTATTTGATAAACAATCACCAATTAGTTGTTCCAATCCTCACTAATTCAGCAACTGCTCTCCAGGGCCTCCAGGCAGCTTGTATGCCAGTTCATGTGCTCGCCCCAGGTAGCTCTGAACTGAAGGAGTTTCCTTAATTGCTTTTGCTGTTATGTCTGTTTTAAAGGTTTTACTGTTCCTGTTGATGAGCTGGGTGGTGTATTACAAATGCGTGTTTGCTGTCTTACCTTTCCCCAGCGTGCTGTTAGCAGCGCAAGTGACATAAACCATAATGCTGTGTGGTGGGTAAAAACACCCACTTTGTGCACCAAATGCAGGGTGGTCTTGCTGACTGGAGGCTTCACTTCCTCCATCTTTTATAGGTTTGGGTACTGCTGGGTGTCTCCATATACAGCCCTGCTGCCCCTGCTGTACACCTAGATCACACACAGATAAATCAGATATCACTCATCTGCTGATCACAGAATGGCACAGGACCAGGAGATGAATTAGTCACCCTTGATCTTAAAGATTCTTGCAAATTCTAATGAGCTACAAGCTGTGGATGGGAAGAGTGTCTCTCTGTTAACACTTGTTCCTTATTCTTTTGTCTTACAGGTTCTTGTGACTGATTACAAAATCTGCTGCTGAAGCAACTTTAGAGGTGGTGGAAGACCTATGGTTGTGGATCCTTTGCACATATAAATGTTATTGTGTGTGTCTGTTTGACCATGGTAGGATATTTAATGTATCATAGAAGCAACTTTTGTATCTCCAGTTTCAGTGTCCTTCTCATCATAGAACCTTCCTTTCAAACATATTTTCCTTTGTTTGAGTCTTTAAAAAACCTTGAAAACCCGAAACCTTGAAAAATTGTAACACTCTATGAGAAATATACACTATTGTCATCTTTTGGGGAAAAGGGGAACTTTACTGTGTCCGCTGTTTTTGTAAGTGAAATGTGGTGTACAGCATGCTAAGTAACTGCTCAGTCAAATGTCAGTGTAAATTCAGAAATCCTCAGAAGAGGAAAGAAATAAATATTTTTATTTTCTCTAAAAGCTTCCCTGTAACATTCTTCTAAAGATTTTCTTCATGAGACAACACAAACTAAGCATTTGAGTGCCCTTTCACTTCTCAGCTTGATGGCAGGCTTGTTGGGACTTTTGGCCAAATGCTCTGAAGCCATTGTAAGCCTCCACAAAGGTGTAGCCTATGTTGTTAACCAGGGATATGCCTCATCTGTGATGAGCAGGAGGCTTGAGTAATAGATTTTTCTGTTTTAAGTGACACTTACCCCTTTATCTGTACCTTGAA
The DNA here is from genome assembly GCF_028551555.1 of Melozone crissalis. Lineage (NCBI taxonomy): Eukaryota > Metazoa > Chordata > Aves > Passeriformes > Passerellidae > Melozone > Melozone crissalis. The sequence continues at coordinate 40,810,052 of NW_026535794.1, forward strand.
AGAAACTGCAGACAACTGATGTGAAACGCTGCTCACAATATCTGGGCAGAAAGTTTGGCAAAGCTGTTTCTCTAAAGTTGTTCAGCTAGACCCCTTCCCTTCCCTTCCCTTCCCTTCCCTTCCCTTCCCTTCCCTTCCCTTCCCTTCCCTTCCCTTCCCTTCCCTCTGTCTATACTTCAGCATTTTCATTCTGATTTGTACAATTTTTTTTAAGTCCTAATTTTTAAACATACTTGCTCTTTTTCAATTCTCCAAATGGATTCTTTGGCCTCCACTTACATAATCCTCCAGACTTGTGGAAATTGTAGATTGTAGAGAAAAGCTGATACCACAGCATAGTATTTGCAGCATAGGGCACCTGTAACCAAACTAAATCCAAACTAAATAGCAAGGCATTATTCAAAAGAAGGTGAGGTTATATTTTGCTGCTGCTAAGCTCTTTTCTGTTCAGTTTTAACACTGGATGCCTGGGTTTCTTTTTCTGGAGTGCCTGTTTACTCTTGTATATTTTTATAGAGTGAAAGGGTGGTGGGGAGAATGAGGGTGTTATGTGCAGTAGAGTTATAAATAACGTTGGCTCTCAGGTTATTTGCATTATATCTACTTGCCTGAATGCGTAAAGTTAAACAGAAATGTCTTATAAGAAACCAAAAAAAGGGCAGAACAATGTCATGGATAAGAGGTCTAAAGGCAATACTATAGAATATGTTTATTGGGGAGTATTTCCTACCTAGCTAATAAGCCAGACAGAAAATTGCTTACTCCTCCCTCAGCCTCAAAGAGATCAAACAGAATATTAAAGCCTTAAAGATGCTGATGCAAGGAAGAAGGAGAGTTACTCAGCACCCACTGCACTAAACTGACAGGCAAATAGGGAGCATGCTGGGAACAGAGCTATATTCCCAGCCAAGAGAAAGTGATCCTGGGGTGGATGACATGATGAAATGCAGCTGTTATGGAGCAGGGGAAGCACACACATACGGGGTTTTGTTGTTGTCTTTTTGCCCTGTGTGCTGTTGACTTGGGGGCAAATAAAGAAGTGCCCACTTTTGGGCTGCATTTCAGTCACTGTGGTGGCTTTTGATTCAATAATGGGACATTGATAATGTTGCAGGCTCCTGAACAAACAAGCATGGGACAGGGATCCAAGGGAGAGTGGCTGCAGTTTCTTCACTGACCTGTGGATGCTTACGTGGAACAAACATGCCAAGGTTTAGTCTTGCAGGGCTGAAACTGAAAAGAAGGCAGACTCTAATTTTGGGCAGTGAAGGACTGAGCCCTGAGGAAGCAATGCTGTCATTGTGAGGGGTGTCTGGAAGATTTCAGAATATGTCTATGCCTTTGAGTTTTTCAGTGCTGGAATTTAGTTTCTGAAGTGTTATAACACCAGTGCATCCTTGTAATTTTATTGCATTTTTATTATGGATATCATCTGCAATAACCCTGCTGTCAGATTGGCCTCTGCTATGGTTTCAGTAGTCTGTCCATCTAAGATGATGAAAGTGAAGTTGGGCCACATCATACACACTAGGTTTTCTTTTTTCCTTTGTTTCCTTTCTCCAAAATGCTGCTTGAGTTAGTGGAATCCTTCTGGCTTGTTCTTTCTTGGTGTTCATCCTCAAAGGCACACGGCATCCAGTTGATCTTTTCTTGGAGGAGTAAAAATATATCCTTGACAGAACTGCTTCCTTGGTGCAGCAGAGATCATGGAAGACACTGTGTCCTACTCATTCCTCCTGTCCTTCCTGGATTGCTTAATTGCATCCCATATCAAAGGCTTGAATTCCTGCATGGCAGATGAGTCTTTGGAGCTCAGAATTCAAATTCTGGAGGACCTTGAGGCAAGAAGAGCCCTTGACAGGCTTCTAGAATAGCTGGACACGCTCTGGTTTCCAGAAGTGGTACAGTAACACCCGTGAATCTGCATGGCTGCCTGGCAAATCTGCAAAGGAGAGCAGTGCAATACTGAAGATAACAAAACACTGTGAGAAGAAATGGAATGGCTGAGAGCTGGGATTCAAGCATGAGCTGCTGAGTGCTCCAGCAGCAAACTCCTGCTAGACCAATTGGTCCCATATGCCAAAGAGGACTTTGATTTGTGGCTGGGTTTCACAGTGGTTTGAGCCTTGTGTCTCCTATAAATTCTATTGGAAACAGAGCTTCAGCTGTGAATCAGTTACAGGCATAGTTAGTTAATTCAGTGATATATTTAAGTAACACTTTACATCTGGACTTGGCAATCAACTTGAAATCCTCATTTAAAATACAATAGTAAAGTACCAGAGAGGCATGATGTAGTCAACCAGGGTTTTTTGTTGTTTTTTTTTGGTTTTGTTTTTGGGTTGGGGTTTTTTTTTTTTTTTGGTTGGTTTTTGGTTTTTTGGTTTTTTTTTTTTTTTTTTTTGTTTGGTGGGGTTTTTTTGCCATAAGAGCCAATGTTCCAGTGATCTAGCATGGAGAATGTATTAGAAAAGTAATGAGTAATTGGAAACAAAATGCTCTTGAGTGACAGAGCTCTGGACATTAAAAACCTACAAAATCTCCAATGTTGTGGAGTAACAGGCAAAATACTATTATCAGACTGAAAGCTAGAGAGGAGAGGAGAAGCAGAGGGTTAGGCTAATGTGTTGGGGTAGAAAGTGTCCAAAGCTGGGCTTTGGACATCTGCAAATTAAGTAAGATTTCTGTTGTTTATGTATTTATTGAGAGAGAGCTGGAGCTACCATGTTGCAAAATCTGTGTGGAAATACTTACACAGTCTATTCAGGAGGAGCAAGAAGTATTAATTCTAAAGTTTTCCACCAAGTGGGCAGAACAGTGCTGGATGAAGATCATTGGTGATAAAGAACGACCGAACGACCGAGTGTGAACAGTCAGTCCTGACAGATCCAGAAGAAATGAGTGTGAGAGATCAGTGGGAACACTTGGTCAAATTACAGCAGCCAAAACCCAACTGTGATATTAGATTGCACATCATTGAAGACTGCTAAGAAGTTGAGTAACTGAGAGGACATTGTACAGTTTTTTGTAAAAAGCTGTGCCTGTGGTCTCAGCTAGAACACAGTGCAGTTTTGGCCTCCTGAGCTCAAAAAGGATGTGACTGAAATAGGGGGGTTGGAAAAAGGGTGGCAAGAGCATTCAAGAGCCTGAGAAAGCTCCTGCCAGAAGAAGGACCAAAAATATAGCCTTAGCAGATGGAGAAGAGGAGAAATAATACAAGTATGGAGGATACTGCTTATGGTGGAGGTAAGAGGTCAGGAACTTGGTCTCTTCTCATCCCATAGCATAGGCCCACAGGGGTTCAGGATGAAACCCCACAGTGGTTCAAAAAGATAGTAATTATGACTAATTTGGGAGGTGATATTAACAGTTCAGTCTTAATGTCATGACCTCAACTTTAAGATTTTAAGAGGGTAAAGGATAGGTGACAGCTGTAGTCCTATAAAAGCGTAACTCCCAGCAAATGTGCCTTGTCAGAGGGTTTGTTACTTAGTTTCTTCATGCTCCAGTTTTCAAACTGTTATTTGAATTTTTTGTGATTAGTTCCTCTTCTGAAATCCTGTTTACATTCTATAAGAGAAGTTAATAATACAGTGTACTTTACTCATTAAAAAAAAGAAAAAAGCCTTTGATAGAGATGTCTAGTGCTTGTGCTGATACTGTGTAATTCAGCTACTGTGCAACTTTACAAATCTCTTTTATAACATGTAGTAGTATCTTATTAGTCTAGTTGGCATGCTTTGGAAAAAAACAGTGGCCTAAAACCACTTGCTCAGGTGTACATGAAACAAATGTGTGTGTCTGGGTGTGCGCCGGCACAAATGAATTTATAGTGCAGCATGATAGGGGATCTCTTAATAGATGTAAACAATAACAACATGGTGTGATTTGTTTTTCTAGTGGCTTTCGTGACTTCCTTCTTTCAGGGTTGTACCCAGATGGCTCTTTCACAGTAGGTCCTAGTTCCTTCCACAGTGTCAGAAAGTTGCCTTTTGCTTTGAGAGATTGTTCCTTGAAGCAGAATCATCATTTTTTAACTTCCTTTCACTCTGCTGCTGCTTGGGGTCAACACCTTTGTTGTGCCACAGCAGTGTACTGGTTAAATTTTCCTGAAGGCATGATGCTGCTCCTAAGTAATGTGTCTGTTGATGATGAACTTGCTGGTGAGCATAGAATGCATGGCCTTAGACATTTTTGCCCTTCTTGGAGCATAGAAATTAATCTAAACATCCGTGTGCCCTTTGTATTGATTTGAAGCATATGGAGACATTTAACAGCTGATCTCCAAAACAATCTGTTATACAAAGCCATGCCTTTGTTTAGCTTGCCTTGAACAACTCCTAAGAAATTTTGTATTTTTTAACAATAAGATGAACAAATATTCTGAAGCCTGAGTCTTCCCTCTGACAGATTTATCTTTTTTGTTTCCTTAAAGAAACAAGAATAAATTGGTTAGATTTTGTAATATAAATATTGTTAAGGACTCTCTCAGGCTTATAAAGAGAGAAGTGTTTATTTTAGAATGGTATATTTCAAGATCAAGTAGTAAATTATTAATTTTTTCCCTTTCTCCATTTTATTACAGCTTTCATTTCTAGGTGGCTGGAATGATTAATGGGATATGCTGGGCTAATGCCTTGTATTTGGGTACACAAATGATAGAAGCAGCTTCCTGCAAAGCTTTTTCTTGTTGGTGCAAGATTGGAAGATATTTTGAAGGCAGTGGGTTGGCCATGGCAGTTCCACTTCTCTCAATTTAGCCATAAATCAATTGTGAATTATTCTCCCACAGCAATTTTTCATACAGTTTGAACCTGGGTAATGAACATCCCTGTCCTGGAGTGAAATTGTGATTTTTCTAGATCTTGTTGAAGACATAATCAAGATTTATGAAGAGTGACAATGTAAACCCATTACATTTGCCTCTCTCTCATTTGCCTCTCCACCTCATCCATCCTTCCCTTCCCTTCCCTTCCCTTCCCTTCCCTTCTCTTCCCTTCCCTTCCCACATTTGCCAACCCAAGGAGCTTTAAAATCTCCATTAGAGCACAGCTGTTGCATAGCAGTGGCTCTTACTGCATGAGCAGTCATTTATCTGTGACAGACAGAGGAAACAGCAATAACCTAGATGGATATGAGATGGTTCAGATCAAGTAACAGGAGGATGTGAGCAACTTCCTCAGTTCTGAACTCTTTTCTTCCGTCTGAATCTATTGCCTTCTCTTTTAATGTTGCTTGATATAAAAGTACAGGTTGCTTAAAAAGGAACCTTGCAGAAATTATGCTATCTCTTCCTTACTTTCTGTTTCAAATGCTCAAAAAATGTTTGAAAGCAAAAAGATGCTTTTTTGTGTGTTTGTTTTCCTGGCAGTCTTCTCTGAACTCTGAAGCTCAAGGTATAGTAATTTCTTCCTTCTCTCCTCCTCCCTCTCCATCTTTGCCATTTACTGATTTGAAGCTGCCAGCACTGAGTAACCTCACTAATGCCTTGCTTCTGGTGCCCTTTGCACCAGATGGCAAACCTACATGACAGTCACACTGGAATTCTGCATTTGCATACTCTGGAATAATCTGCAATATTATGCTTCTGTGTTGCTTGGTTGGTAGCTGTAATGTTGAGTTGCAGTTTATTAGCCCTGGAGTAGGGGTCCTTTCCTTGAGAAGGACCCTCTAGGTCCCTTGGAGGCTTTTGGCAAGTCATATGTCAATAAGCACTTTGGTTTTTCAGCCAATAATATATACACACACACACACAAAGTCATTTGGCTGCAGACTGCCTGAAATTAAGTTGCAGATTGTATCTGGCCCTTGGGCCAGGAATTCCTTGTTCCTGTATTAGACAGCGCCTAATAGTAGTTGAAAGAGAGAATTTTTACAAATCATTTTGCCAGTGGCTCTGGAGAGACAATGAATGTAAATCCTTGCAGACTCACAAAGACTGCAGTCAGAATACTGAGTGAAACTCAAAGTGCAACATAGCGGTTCCTCCCTCATCTCAGGCTTCAAAGATTTAGTATTCAAAAGAATGTGGGAAATTGGGTCATTTCTGTACAGTTTAGAAGAGATCTGAGGTTACCAACTTTCTTGCTTTAGTTGTGTAGAAACTCTGAGTCTGGATTAGCAGGAATCCTGAACAGGATTTTCCTCTGCATTTAACATGAAAATCTAATAAATGTCATTTAACTCAGTGAGTGAAATTCTGTCACCATTGAAGTGGATATCAAAATTTCCATTGGCTTTTGTGATAATAGAATATTACCCTATAAGAATAAATCCAAAGTAAATGCTCTAGGTTTTTGATGTAGTTATTTCTGTCAGGACACACCTGTAAGGCTTTTTGGATATGTTGTTTTAAGAAAAACAATTTAGCTTTCTTACTCAGAAGTAATTTTGCTGCCTTTTAGAAATGGCTAAAAGTTGCTTTTTATGAAGAGCATCATTTAGTGTGACACCTTAAAAGATGTGAAGGTAACAAGGAGGTGGTGTTAATTACTGTAAAATAAAAACATATTTACTATCCTTCCTTCAAGAAGTTTGAATTTCTATTACTTGTCCCCCCTGCCCTCGTTTTTGGTGAGAGTTTATGTGATGACTTTATGGTCCCCTGAATAGTTTTCAGAGTTTATGGGGTAGTATTTTATAACTGCATTCTGCAAGCAGTGGTGTCTTCTGGAATGGCCGTGAAATGTTATAGTAGAGATTTCAAAATGACAGGGTCTTGGCATGGGTTTCTGCAGAGAGGAAAAATGACTTTGGACTTGTTTAGAGTATGTCTCATGGCAGGGATGGCCCCAGAGCTGCCTGGCCTTGTGGGCTGGTGGGTCTGTTTGATCAGGTGGGAATTAGTAAATGTAAGAAATGTCAGAAACAGACTCAATGTGTAAGTCCAGGTAGTATCTCCAGCACAAGCAAGTAGCAGGTGTCTCAGTGAGCTTATGGAGATACCTCTTGGTTATACTTTCCTAGATCTGGGAATTTCCTAAGCCAAAAAAACAATAATAGAGGGGGGCTGAGCAGGGGAAGCAACATCTGGTTTATCTTTCTCTGTGACAAGGCTCTGGAAGAAGGCTTCCTTTATCTATTTTTTCACAACACCTGTGTCTCAGTAATTGCCCTGCTAGAAACTAGAACAACCTGACACTATTTTTACACAGAGCATGAAAGTACTTAATATATGAGTTATATGAAAGAAGATCTGACTGGGAGGAAGATGAAGGAAAAGCAGGAAGTTAAATGGGGTGTAAGATAAAAGGGTTGCTTTGCTTTTTACTGTATTTTATTCTTAATTACTCTTTCAGGTACTTCTCCCTTCCAGCATCTCAACATGCAAGATAAATCTATTTTACCCTGTGTGAAAACCCACAAAGTTTGATATAAATTTCATTTTTATATACACCTGTTTCTCCAAACAACCCCAGGCTAACATTTTGTATTAGTGTAGAATTTGCCCAAGAAAATAAAGTAAGCTTTAGCAAGGAAAAAAATAGGAATTTAATGGTATAATAGAAGTGTAAGTTTAAAGGCATAAAGTGATGTTTCACATAAGGATTATGAGACATTTTGGTTGCAGGCTGTTAACCATGCTACCAATGCATTAGAGGAGCCTAGCTTGCAGTTGTCAGCATTCCAGAGTTTCACCCACTAAGTCATTAATTTGTTCTCATGTCTGGAAGATTTAACATGACACTGTAGTTTCTGGCATAATCATTTTATTATGCTAAAAAGAAAAAAAGTAGCTAAAATGGGTTCTGATAATAGAAACCCCAAATACATGAGACTCTGTTCTGTTGAATGCCAAAATCAGTTATAGTTGTTTTTGTATGTTCAGCTGGTTTAAAAGCAAAAATTGCATGCAGATTTGAAAGCCCAATGAAAAATCAAAGTGAAAATATCATATATTGAACAACACAGGCCCCTTGTTTCCTGTGCAAGTCTGAAAAGGAACATGAAAGAAAGTATTGTTGATTGTCATATAGAAAACGGACTCTCCTGTATTATCACATAAAATACATTTTCCCAGTTTCTAAGAGGAACAGATTAAGACATTTGAGCACCTCAGCTAGACTTCTTAGAGATTGGCTTGAAGTTATCGAACATATGGTGTTTTGGGTAAACAGAGAGCAACTAAAAAGATATTTGAAATCTTTTAGAATATATATGCCAATCAAATTCCCACCAGGATCTGACACTATTGCATAGAGCTAGATCATGTAACCACTGCTAAACCAGATCTAAAAAAGGAAGCAAATAGCCAGAGCTAATTATCTGGGTTCCTTCTGTAGTCAAGGAGTTAAAGAGGTAAATTCATTGCACTTAATTTAGAAGCCTGTGTTGGAATTAAATGAATCTTCAGCTGCCTGAAGATTCTGATTATGATGGGAATTAGCTGGCTAGCCAAAGATATATGCTTGAACTCTGAAATAAAGTGAGTTAGGTGAGATGAATCTTATCCCAAAGATATTACTTTCCTACAGTATGGTCTGGGTGGAATTGTAGTCAAGGCAGCATTTTTGATGATTGACAAATGTGACCCAGAATGAACTGCAAAGAAAAGTCTTCAGGACAAGTGGGAAAAATACAGGACAGGGAATGGATTCTGATGGCTTTCCAGGGAGTTGTGCTATTGAAGCATCTGAAAACTGCTGGAGAAGTTTGTGTGTTGGAACTGCCAGGCAGCAATTAAGCCCAGCAGCACAGGCTGTTTGCTGTCGAGACTGAAGCATATGAGTTGAGTACACCCTGTTCTAGAGGGATTTCATGGGCTGACTGTTTTGCTTTTGTTGAAAAAAATCCCAAGATGAAGAAAATACCCAGAGTTGTGCTTTCCTTTCTCTTTTGTGTTTGTCTCTAAGTGTTTGGCAGAGCTGGGGTTCCGCTCAAAGTGGTTTAAGGGCAGGCTGATCTGTGCTGTAAGGCTGTGTTGGCAGCAGTGGCTGACATTAGTCCTGCTAGAGAGGTGTTCTCACCAACTGCAGTGGCAGCAGATTTAGGCCTGTATTGAAGTTCACTGTTGACAGAAATTAGGACAAAAGTAAGGGATGTTCTGTTTGTCTGGAGTGTTCAGGAAGACATGATTTGGGGAGGAGGAAGAAACTGAAAATGTTATCAGTACTTAGCATATCTTTCCCTTTCCCTCCTTCAAACCTAGCTGTTTTATCAGTGACCTACACTTAGGAGTTCTTCAGATAGAGGGATGAATGCTTGTGGGTTTTAAAGCCTTCTCTTATCATCAGGTTTGCAGAAAACAAATTCTCATTTAAGACAATACCTATGCTCTTCATCCATACAGGCACAATGGCAATGTATCAAATTAGATTATTTTTCTATGTCCCTCTCTTTCAAGTGTTCAGAATTTGATGCATATCAGCACTTTGTAGAGGATTTATGAGAGAGGATGTACATGAGGAAAAGATAGTTGATATGCCTGAGATTATGAAGAGTGTCTACATACATAATGTAAAATATTTTTTTTTATTTATCACCTTCCTGGAAAACACAATAATCCAATCAGGACTAATAGTTTTTTTGATGTCATTGGTTTGGCAAGCTAGCACACTGCGTAATTCCTTGTTTCTTTCTGGGATGACTGAAAAAATGGCAAAAAGCCAAGCTCAGGAAGCAACTGATCTCAGCCAATGTGCTAGAACCTCTCAATTGGTCTTTGGACTAGAATACAGCCGAGATTACTTTTGTGTTGCTGATGGATGATTTCTTAGTAATAGCTCATAGACAGATTTATTTCTGGCCTGTCTAGAATATTTGACATTGTGAATAACGCATTGCAGCTGATATGCCTTGAAGATCTTGTGAAGATGTAAGCAAATCATATGGATTGTATCCAGCTGCAGTGACTGAATTGTAATGCATAACTACAACTCTTCTCCTGGTATTCTTCTTTGTGCAAAGCCTGCAAAATGCTATCCTCACTCCTGTCTTGGTATGAGCACGAAGAGAAAATTAACTGCCCCTTAGCATGTATAAGCATCTGTCCTTTGCATTCAACTCGGAAAACATAAAACTTCTGACTATTCCTGTAACTAAGCTGAAAAAAATAAAAAAGACTTCCCTGAAAAGCTTAGGCTTAAACCATACACTGGCAAAATGAAAGGAGCAAGGAAAAGCTAACATTTTCAAGACTAGTTAATGCATAACATCATCAGTTGCCCATGAAACTATTCCAAATGCCATGTACTCTTCCAATGGGTCTTCACTTTTTTCCCTTAGACCATGGATGATCAAGTAGTGGTGACTTCCAAAATGTTTCCTCCCTCCTCTTAGCAGATGTTCTGTGGACAAATAATGTTTTCATAATGTTCCAACATACCTTTAGCTCAGGTTATATTCTGTTTTCAAATTGAAAATCTGGTCTCCAGAATGTCAAATTGCCTTTTTAAGTTGCCTAGATAAAAGTTGGCCATCACTATTATGCTCTACTCCCCTTAAGTATGAGATTAGGTGGTAAATCAAGCTTTATAGGGCTTAAGGGCAGGAATCCTCCATTCTTTATGTAACCAAAATCTACCATGGCATCAAGCATTCATCCATGGGAAGGAATTAATTTGGAGATAAAATATTCAGATATCCAACTCCTTGTTTCATAATTGTGTCTTAGAGATCAGGTGTATTGTAAATCAAGTTGAAACTGATTTGAATAATTCACCTATACTTATCAATAATTAGCCAAGGAGGAGGCTACAGTTGTCATTAGCCAAGGAATAGAGGAAGAGAGATTCATGAAACTGCAAATGTGGCTGATAGGCAGATTATGGTGCAGGTCATAAATGTTACTTAGGCCAATATATTGCCCAGACTCTGGATGGCATCACTTTGTTATCCTGTGTGGGCTGTAAGACTTATTGTCCTGTGCTCATCCTCCTCTTTCAGAACCAGGTGCTTAGCTGCATGCAGTTTATTGTCTTCAGAGAAAAAAATCTAAATCATAACAATGTACATAACAGTATCTGGATAGAGTAAAATCTCCCAAATATCAACAAAATTCCTGTTGGCTTCATAAGAGCTGCACATGAAATTACTTCAATACTTTATCTGTTGAATCACTCTTTTTCCATTCCTTCATAACATTCAGAAGATTATATACTCCAAGGAACATTTTTTTACCCGTTGCCTAAATGCATTTTTCACAGTAAAGATCAGAAGATCACGTAAAGGTGTGGTTGTAGTTTACAATGATAATTTATTAGTGCTATCATTCATATTTTATTTCCTTGCCATACCCTTATGGCATGGAGCGATGCTATCAAAGCATAACACATTCAACTAAGCAAACATTTTGAATACATTTGGGTAATTTTAAAAGCTAACTGTGTGGTTATACTGTGAATCCTATGTGAGTCTGAGATTGAAACCCTTGTCTGAGATTAATGAAAGAGGCCTGCCTTCCTCCCTTTCCCCTGCCCCAGTTTTGGCCTCTGAAGTTTAGTTTTGGGTCTAGTATAAAAAGACAAATATTGAAGAGCATGAAAAACCAATAAACTAGGTTATGTTAATTCTAAACTTTAATGGGTTGAAAGCAAACAAGTTCAAAACTGTGTTGATTTTCTGAATGGCTCTAACTGGAAGGTAGCTTATTTTTTTGCCCTTGTGGCATGAATTCACTGTATAAAAAGAAGGGATTTACTAGGGGACTAAAATGAGATGTCCCTTATGTAGCAGTGTAGCAGCTATATTTTTTTCACGATTGCATGATCTTTGCCCTACATTGTTCCTCTTGTTGCATCACAGATTTCCCAGGAGCAATGTGCGAAGTTTCCCTCCCCTTGCTCAAAACCTAAGCCTTTTTTCAATAATCTTGAGGTTTCATCCAGTGATATATAAGGAATTATTTCTATTACCACCAAATCCTCGAAGAGAACCATTGTGAAAAACTGTTCAAAGCCCAGGGTGAGCTTTTCAAAGGTATGTGCTTTTATAGGGAGTTGGTTTCATATCATCTCACGATGCGTCTTTGAAACTGTCCCCCATATGACTAAGACCATGTGTGAGACTCTGTGCCTAATTTGTGAGCAGTCATAATGATGGTACAGTAATAGGCATGCAACTGAGCCTGCGTTTTGTTCATAACTCCAAGTGCCTTTAGCTGAATTTTCAAAGAGGCTGAATTCTCACATCTCCTACTACTTCAGTGGAGCTGTAGGTGCTCCGGGACTGAAAATCAAGCTACTGACATACTGCAAAATTAAAGCTGAGGTATGAATGAGTCAATCAAATATCTACTGTTCATTCCTAAGTCAGACTTACCAACTGACTCTTTCTGAGTTAAATAGAGGCTGCTGCTTTCGTCTTTCAGGAGATTGTCAGTTCAAGAATTCCCTCTTTTTGTCACCTCACCTCCCAGACTCTAGCCTTACATAAGTGGTACTTTCTATTCTCAGGTAACTGCCACATTTTATTTATTAGTTTGTGTATCTGGTAGCTACAGAGCTTGGTTGATGTGCTGTTTTTTCATCTTCATACTGTATGTCTACATGCAACACTTTTGATTTAGGGTTTGTTTTGGATGCTCTGTTGACTGAGCCGTGATCAATCACATCCTCAAGGCTGATATTCACTTTTAATACATAGAAACAAAAATAAATAAAACTTTGTATCACATATTGTGAATATTAATACATGTTTACACTTATGCATGTGTATAATTTCATTAATTTATTTGGCATAGTGGTATATATGGTTAAGCAGGTATTTTCATGCTTGCAGGTGAAGACATTTTCTTTATTTTTTATTTTTACCCTCCAGTTTCAACCTTTATAAATCATGTTTTACTTCAAGAACATCATGATGTTGGCTGAAAAAAAAATGGGGCTTTAAAAAAATGCACGCTCTTTTTACTTGCCTTTTGGTTTTTGATCTTTTATCTTCAGCTTGGAGATGTTTTCAAAACTCCTCTTTTCAACAATGAAGGCTAAGAGCATCTGGATTTTTATTTTAAAGGAAAAATGAAATCCTTACATAAACATATCATTGAAGGAGCTGGGCTTTAAAAAACCCACCAAATCAAAAGACAAAAAATAAAATTATGAGCCAGGGGTAGAGAAGCCTTAGAGAGAACAACCTATAAACATAAAAGAATATCTTTTTATCAGTTCAAAGCTTAGAGGCACTGAAGTAAAGACTCTTGAAAGGTGTGAGTTTTTGAGACAATGGAGTTCTAGGAGTCTCTCCTCCTTGCAATGCTTAATTCAGACCCACTATTGAACAAGTCTGAACTTCACTTGGCCAAGAACTTAATGTCTGGATTCTTGCAGGTGCTAAAGGGTTACTGATGAGTAGGTGGAGGAATTTTGGTTATATATGTTGGTGTTTTTCACTGCAATAGCTGTAGCTGTTTGCAGTGCTGTCTGTAACCACCTCACTCGAGGGTGAATTTTCCTGCCCTGCCATTGCCTTTGATTGTGGTAAAGCACCCATGGACTGTGAAGAAAACAGCAGTGCTTAAGCATAGTCTATTCAAGTATATTCAAAATACGTTATTTTTAGCATTATTGTTAATATGAAATGTTCCACCAACCAGCTGGAATTATGCAAATCCTAGCACATGCGTTCCTCACTAATCTGCACTCTTGGATGTACTCTTTACATTCATTTCATTTTATGAATGTCTTTCCAGCATACTTCCCTACAATAGGAGATTGAAAAGCCTGCAATTTTCTTCTTGCCTGATTCTCCCATTGGGTTTTGTTAGTATTCGAAAAAATAAATTGATGTCTTTTTTTTATTATTTTTATTTTTAAGCCCAGATTGAAGAAAAAAATCAACCTGCCAACACAGATGAGTAGGGAGAAAAGGGAAGGCTCAGCAACTGCAAAATCTGAGTTCTTTATATCGTTCTTTGTTGACTCACTGTTTGCAGTGGAGACACAAATTAGGGCAGTTATGGAAGGAGCTCTGAAAGTCTGCAAAGTTTTTCAATAACCTCTCATAACCTCTGTCACTTTCACTGATGTTACCACCAAAATATCATGGGCCAATTTCTAGATGGGAAGGAAGGGAAGAAGTGATGGGTCTGTGGTGTTGGCCTGTTTTACCTATGCCATGTTTGTGGATCAGGAGGACATGGCCAAGGCCTTTGCCATCCTCATCATCCCAGCATACTTGCTGTAGGGATAATGCATAGCCTCTGTTACACATTTCTCCTTCCTGCTTGGGGCCTGCTTTGGGTAGCCTGTGTGTGTCCTGCTCCTCATGTACCTTTGCATCCCTGTTGATTTATGGAACAGGCCTTCAGTGCCTTCTGGCATCATCGTAAGCACAGCTGTGGGAAAGGTTTCTGTGGGGCCCTGGTCCACCTGCTGCTGCAATAGTTATCAGTTCCTTGCACTCTAGCAGATTTCCTGGGGAGCTGGAGGATTTGTCCCAGAGGTGAGCAGCCTTGTTCCCTGGTTTGAATTCCCATGGTTAAATGACATTCTAAATCTCTGTTATATCTTCACCTTGTAAGTTGTCTGTTTTAAAGCTTTCTTAGAAAACTCATTCAATTTTAAAATCTTATTTACACCTCTAGTTCACCTTGTCTTCCTATAGAGGTCTTTTCAAACCTGGTAACTTCAATAATTTGTTGTGTCTCTGTTTTTGCTGAACTTGTGATTTCCAAATTGAATTGGTACAAGGTTTATTTGCTGGTGCTGTTTTAGTTTTCCGCAATGGAAGATGAAACACATAGCAAGACAGGATTTTTCAGGCTTTTTTTCTGACTAAAATAATAAACCAGCTCCAATTGCTCCTAACCAAAAGCTGGTGATGCATTTCATATTAGCCCTTCTGGGCAGAAGTGATCCACCCTGTGTGCTTGCAGACTGCCTATCACCTCTGGGTCCTGCACACAAATTCTGATGGATATTGGGATTTTTCATTGCAAGATTCTTACCTTGCCTGAGGTAATCTCTTTTGTTGAGCAAGAAGGGACATTTAGAGTTGTCACTGTGCACAAGAGGTTTCTCACGTCTCTAACAAAAATAAACTTGCAGTTCTGATGGCTTAGACACACAGTCTTCCATATTGACCTAGAGCTCCAAGAAGTGATAGGGGTTTATTTCTTAATAGTTTCGGTCAGTCCTCCTTCCCAGCTACTAGTTATGCTACTTGTTTTTATCTATTTAGGGCCTGATTCTGATCTGTGGTTACTAACACTGTTTTCTTAAACAAATGGAATATTCATTGAGCTACTGTTCAAAGAAGGTGAGAAGGAAGGGAAGATCACTCTGTTAACTAGTTTGAAAACTAAAAACTAAAACTGACCTTTATTTTGCTAGTTCAACATTTATTAGTCTTTTGTAAACATTATGTGTGGGCAGCTCAGTCTCACCTAATTCAAATGAGATTGTTTGATTGAGATTTACTGATGAGCAGATCTGAATGCTGATTTTAAGTATTCTGGCACCGAAACTATTTCCTATGGTGTAATGGTAACCATAAATGTTAGCCCCATAGGTTAATAATATTATACCACGATCGCTTTACAACCACAACTAATTTTTTTAAAATTCATTCCTTCTATTCAGGAGTTTGTATTGTAAAACAATCTGTCCTCTTAATTTGATATGGTTCCTGGTTTCCTAATGTTTTGATAAAGTTGCAAAATGTTGTTCAAGAATTATGGCTGTCCACATGACCTCTGTTTCATACTGAATAGCTTGATTTGAGTGATGTTGCTCTGAATAGCTTTCAGACTTTCCTAGACCCAGAGTTTAGCTAATATTGCCATAAGTAGGAGTATCATATGAACATAATTAGGTGCATCAAACTCCAGATGAGTTATGTGAAACAAAAAGGTGTATCAGATGATTTCTGAACTTGAGGAATTTAAGCATCCCAGACATAGTAAAGAGAATGAAAGAATGGCAATTGAGTTTAGCCAGATTTCTAAAACACTTCTGTCTCCCTTGGGTCAATCTGCTTTGGATGCCTTCATCGCATTCTGTAGGAAAGAAGTAATTTTGTGCCTGTATCCATTTAATGGCAGGTACCATGGAGTCCACGTCATTGATTAGAGCTTTTGTGTGGTATTTCTGTGCATATAAGAAATACCTCACACAAAGCATGGACAACATTTGTTTAGAATAGTGTAAAACTGGCAGCAGCACCTCTTTGCTGGCACTGATGTAATATTATGTAATGTTTTTCACAAAGACACCTTCTGATAGCTGTTTTAAATAATTTTCGCAGACAACTCAAAAATCTGCAAGATGAATACTTTAGCATTTACCAATCAGGGTTTTAACCTTCCATTCAGTTGAATGGTGTGGGATTTCAGTTTTTTCTGGATGCATTCCAGTGGTAGTGATTTCCTCTGTGGGGTTTATATTGTCCTTGTAGTAAGGTAAATGCTGAGTTGCCAAAAGCATACTCTTTTCAAAACAGGAATACAGCTCATCCAGCATAAGGCAAGATTCAGCAACATTCCTGCCTGGTATAAACTTTCTACATGGAGAAAATTCCTTCATGCAGGAAAAGCTTTTTCCATAAGAATCTGTTGTACAAAGTATAATATTTTTTTTATTGAGCGGGTGAAATAGGGGCATAGCTCTTTCAGAAAACTTCATAATTCAAAGATCTGAATTAGCCACAGGTTAATCATATATGATAAAAGAATATTTCCCATTGTCTTATTCCAACTGTAAAATGTAAGCAGCTTAAAAAGAAGCAACAGCACATGGAACTCTCTAGAAGTCAGGACAGATTCAGCAAATCTGACAGTAGGACTGGAGAAATGAAATATGTTTCTAAAACATATTTTTCTGATGGTGAGAGATTGTCAGAAAGTGGGGAGACGTGGCTAAGAGTAAAATGTCAGAAAAAGAGAGGAGGAAAGAAGGAGACTGAGGAGAGATTGTCTTTGAAACATCTCACATTTCACTTTGCAGGGCATGCACATATCCCTTTTCCCGATCTTGTTTGCACTATATGGACTCTGAAGCAGAGAAGACTTCCTAAAAAAGGAAGCAGTGGCTTCCCCCTTACACACAGGTTGTAGCCTATAGGATCTAAGGGGCTGAGTGATCTCTGCACCTCTCTGGCTTGCACACCTTCCCCTGAAGAGCTGGCCCATGCTCCAGGCCCAGGGCTTGTGCTGGTAGGGAGCTGGAGGGCACTGGGGGACTCAGGGCTCCAGCCGTCTCCACTGGCTGCAAACTTTTAAAGGACTTGTTCTTTTCCCACACAGTTTTTATTGCTGCTGTTGTACATGGAACGAGTATCAAAGGCTTTAGATGCCTTTAAAATGCAACTCAAATACTGTAAAAAAAAGTCTGGTACAGTCATGGATTAGAATTTCAATCCATTTCAATAGACAAGACTCCAGGCAATTACCAATTCGGTTTCAATACGAAGCAAATGGATGCTGAGACATTTAGAGGCAGTGAAGGAAAGCAATACCATGCTGCCACGGGGTCATGTAGAAATAAAACTGTTTGCCTCTGTCTTAAGAAATGTTGACAGATTTCAACACCCCTAGGGAAGGAGTGGTAGACGATGGATAGAACAGAAAGAAACTTGTCTTAAGCAATAAGTTGGAGCCCACCAAAACGTGGTTGCCTAGTGATGGTGCTTTGTGAGATCCAACAAAATTATGCTGGGAACTTCAGAAGTGAATTGATGTAGTCTCCAAAGAGAGGAGGTTTTCAGTTGCAGGCAGCTTTTTACAATGTGTCTGTCTGTGACTGGACTAGTGTTCAAGATGGAGGGCCAACATCATAGCATCAGATACTCATCCAAACCCAGACAGCACATGAAGATGTGAATAACTTTTTTTAAAAGTTGATCTGCTTTTCTACAGAAGGTTGTTTTGACACTCATGTTTTTGATGGATCCCTGGTTCCTAGCATTTGTTGTACTCCTTTACCTGTACAATTTATTCTGTCCTTTCATTGCCACAGCTGTGCTTGTTGGCACTGTTTTTTATTTAGAAAGTGGGAAAATGGCAGAGTCCATGGCTCAACCCGCTCCTTCTGTTCCTTTATTCCCCCACGTGGAAGCAGAGACAAAATTAAATTGCAGAGCATGAGAATTGCTGAAGAGCAAAGTGCTAAGGCAAGATTATAATTGATACAGAACAAAGTTACCGTATGGTGGAGTGATGTTATGCCAAATATTTTTGCAGCCTTTCTGAAAGTGGGAGCATAACTTTGCAAACAACTAGGAAATGCCTACAAATTGCCTGATGTGAATTGCTTTTCTTCATTTAGCAATTTTTTTAGGAGAACAGAATGGTTTTGCTCAATTTTAGCAGTTAATTTGATATAATGCAATTGATGTAAATCATGTAGTTAGCTTGATTTATGTAATTTGTACCAGCAAAAAATTGTTTATAAACCAGGCCCAAAGTGTCTTTCTTAACACGAAAAGTACTTTTCTGACAACTGCTGCTGTGAAGTAGAATACATATTGCCAGGCAAACAACATTTCAATTGTATTTTTGATTTCTTTATGGTTGGGGTAGAGAAAAGACTTGAATTATTAATTACAGAACTGTGACATTTTGTGGTAATTTCTTAGCAGATTTGGGAATTTCATTTTCAGAAAAAAAAAAAGCTATTATGTTCAAAAGACATTTGGAGAAATAGAATGTTGTTTTCTCACTAATGTATTTCCAGTAAACATGGAGATTTAATGATTTTCAGAGATCTATAATTGTATGCTGACAGTTCCTCCACTGAGGGAAGACCACTTTACTGAGGAACAATTGTCCCACATGTGGATGATTCAGAATTCATTTTGCAAGAGATTTTGTGGCTTCTGTGGGCATTTATTACAGCATTTTAAAATATCATGTCTTAAGACAGTGACATTCACCGGATAGTTCTTCTGTCTCAGGATTCTCTTGCAGTGAATCTGTAGCAATTTCTGTGGGATCAATGGCATTACACTGGGACAAAACTGCTGTAAGAGGAAAACGAGATTAGATGCATGAAGTTATTTTCACAGTATGCCTCTCTATTGTCATCAGCAAAGGCACAATAATTAATATATTTAATAGTTTTAAGTATTTGAAAAAGAATGGCTGCTTTTCTTCATACGGAATGCTTTGAATAACACATCTAGCAAGTGCTAGTTTAAGAATCTCTGAAAACCAGCGTATGAACAAACAGCTTAGGGTTTCTGCTCTCTCCTGCATGTATATAGGTCTTCTGAGGGGCTCCAATAGCAACAACATGCAGTATGCTCCCAGTCACACCTCTCCTTTCCATATGCACAGAGCTGCCATATGTTTCTTCAGTTTCTCTGTCAGCTTTGCTGTTCTTGTTCCTGTTAAATGCAGAGCCTGGAAGCTAGATGTGATTTGCCTCTGGAGCAGGACAGAAGTAGTAAATGTGACCCTCTGGGAGGGAAACTCATTATGTGAAAAGGCTGCCCAGTGGCATAAATCAGCCCCCATGGAGTTTGGGAGGAGTGTTTCACACCCTTGAATCTCTGCCAACACTAGTTAAACTGAGAGTCAGTTATAAGCTTGTTGCATACATGCTCTTCCTAAAGAAATGTTTTGGGTTTTTTTACCCCAAGATTACTGTGTCCTTTCCCACTGAATAGACCAAATCCCATTCCACTATCCGGACAAATTGAGTAATTTGGTTTCTTCCATTCTTGAGACACTGTCTTCTTGCTGTGCTGCCTCAGCGCCTTTCTCTGGGGAGCTGTCACAAAACTCCAGCTAATGCAAGTTAGGAAAGCAAAGTTACTGTCAGGGCTACTTCCTAGGGTTGTTACTGTCCCCAAATTCTGACTCCATCCAAAATCCTGATGATGCAGTTCATTTGGCTCAGGGCAAACATACACTTTGTTATACATAACACAGACATGATTACATTTTCCATTTGGTAAAGTCATAGAGTAGCTCCAAGTCTGCTAAAAATAGAGACATGATTCAAGTTGCAAACAAGATGGAAGGATTTCAAATGGCTCCATTACACATAGGGCAAGCATAGTGAAATTAATAGGAAAAAGCTGGTTTGGGGACAAGGGCTGCACTCCCTTTTTCTAAGTAAATGCATAATCGTGAGGCTGTGCAAATCAAGAGTTCCACTGTTGCAAGTAGAAAGAGTCTGATTTACTTAAAATGCAGGCTGTTGCAGGCTTTACCCTCCTGAAAAGAAACAATTTTTCCTAACTCACTGACCCATTTGTTTATCTGCTGAGTTGCCAAAAATACATTTACAACAGATGTTTGCATGCATAGTGTGTCTATCTACTGCATGCTTTTGCATCTTTTCTTAGGAGAGACTGAGGCTATTTTAATTGCTAGTTTTCCACTCTCTGTCCCATTACCCATAGCAGCCTCACTGACCTCTGCAAAAAGAAATGTACAATTTAATTGCAGTTATCACTCTTTGAGCTAGGAGCATGTGAATAGGGTGTTCTTCTTGTCTTTTGGTGCAAGGGTCCAATATGCCAAATAGTATTTAATGGATAAATAGGAACTGCATCTGTCAGGCCAGGATATCAAAGCCTTTTAAAATGATGCCAACATTACTTTTACAGGGAGGGAAAGACATCACTGTTTGTTCAAAACTGCAAAACAAGGCCTGAAGAAGAATTGTGAGTGTCAAGTCCCAGGCTCATTAAAAAAGAAGAGATGCTCCTTAAAAGACACTCCTGGTTTGCATGTTCAGGTGCTAGGGCAATAGACTCTTTGCTCTCTGAAATTCCAAATCCCATTTGGGGATCTGTCTGGGCTATTTGTGTAAGTCATTCTGAGTCTCACACCTCTAAAATGAGGATATTAGCCATGTCCTAGTCTAGAGGTCTGAGTGGTTAAATTCAGGTAGGAAAAGAGAGGAGGTGTCTACATCTTGTTATGGACATGAGGCTAGAATATGGGTTTGGTGGCCTGTTTGCACTAGAAAAAACACAGAATCACATAATTATTTGGGTAAGAAGGTGCTTTAAAGATCATCTTATTTCAACCCCTTTGCTGTGGGCAGGGACATCTCCAGCTAAATCAGGTTGCTCAAAACCCCAGCAAACCTGATCTGGAACACTTCCAGGGATGGAGCATCCATAACTTCTCTAGGCATGGTTTCAGTGCACTGCTAGGCATTCTCTTTCATTGTCTCACCCTCATGATGAACAATTGCTTTTCAGTCTAAATTTATGCTCAATTTAAAGCCATCACTGCTTGTCTGACTGCTACATGTCCTTGTAAAAAGTCCTTCTCCAGATCTCTTGTAGGCCGTCTGTAGGTACTGGAAGGTGTTCTAATGCCTTCTGTAGGTACTGGAAGGTGCTCCCTTGGAGCATTCTCTTCTCCAGGCTGAAATGCAGTCTACTTTCTGCATAAAGCTTGGAAGTTTTAAAATGAACTGGACAGAGATCTGGAATTTTCAGGATGAGAGGACATAGCCTCAAGTTGTACCAGGGGAGGTTCAGGTAGACATCAGAAGGAATTTCTTGATGGGAAGGCTTGTTAAACAATGGCATGATGTGCTCAGGGACATGGTAGACACCCACCACCCCTGGAGCTGTTCAAGAAAAGACTGGATGTGGCACTTGGTCTGGTTGTGTGCCATGGTCTGTTTGGCATGGTGGTGATTGATCAAAGGTTGGACTAGATGGTCTCAGAGGTCTGTTCCAAACGTAATGATTCTGTGATTTTCCAGAGACTGAGAAGAAGGTTCCCTCCTCCTCTCACTGTCTCCAGTGTGCTGGTCTGCCTTGCTTTATCTCCCCTTAGGAGCTGCAGATCCTGGTGAGGGAAATGATCTGCTTAAAGGAAAATGAATCTTAGGTAAAGAGTAGCTTGAAAAATAGCATATTTATATAGATGTAATCATTGTATTCGATGATTAACAGTGGACATTATACTTTCTGCATAATAAATATTTTAAAATCAGGTATCTATTTCTATAGTATCAAACATTTGAGTTTTCAGAAAGATGAAATCCTGGGCTAAGATTTTAATACATCAAAATAATATTCATAGATGCTGCTGTTCATAAGCATTCAAGTATAATCAGTGTGCTTTTAGAGATGTTATGTATGTTAATTTCTTCACTCTGTTCACAGTAGTTTTGGTGTTGAAAGAAAACAATAAGAAAAGCAAAAATGTAAATATTCCAATTTAGGTATTGGTTATTTATTTCCTCACTGATGCACATGAATAAAAACTATATTAACAAAATAAGGAGAAAAAAAAGCCTGAGAACATAGAACAATATTCTGCAGCACACACAAGGTTTCCATTGGAACTTTAATGAGGTTTATTGGTTTCTGATTTGTGCCAAAGCTCAGGTTATGACCAACCCTGACTCCTTGCTGTTCCTGTGGCCCAGCAGTGCCTCACTCTGCCTGTGTAGTTATCCATTTTTTTCTGTCCTACTCATTCTCATGGCAACCTGGCTCCTGGGAGCCTCTGATCTACCTGGGGTACAATGCCTTGTTCTTTCAGTCTCACCTGCACAGGGGGTCTCCTGAGTGTGGCTGACACAGCAGACACCACCAGACACCCCAACACACTTGTAAAAGACAGGCTGGTGTCAAACTAATCAATTTGCTCAGGGGCTAGACCTAGGTGTAAGTTGGTTGAGCACAAGGACACCAGCTGGGGAGTGCTAGTGTGGGGAGTCACACCAGTTTGAAACTGGACTTAAATGGATGCCAAAAGTTTGGTTTGCAGGGCTGCATTTCTTCATTCTCAAAAAACCTGCAGGAAAGCACAGTCTGTCTGCTCTGCTGCCTTTGGAGTTTGAATTGTTTGTTGACTTACAGGGATATAGCAAAATCCAGAGATTAAAATAAACACCAAGTGTTGCTCCATTTGATCTTGTCATTTCCTGTTGCTAGCAGTAGATAATGATGGAATAATTTGTTACTGTGTTCGAACTCTGCAGTATTGAGAATTCTCCTAATCTAGTTTAGCCCATAGTTCGTTCATGGGAAAAGAACAAGAAATTTTCCAATGATTCTCTCATTTCTCTTTTAAAGAATGTTGAACCTGGTTCTGTGCTTGAAAGCAATTAGTATTGAGACTGCTAAGAATAAATTGCTGATACCCTCGAATCCTCTTAATTGCTATGCTGATCAATGACACGCCTGCTTAATTGGGATGATTGTCAGGCAACTAATCCTGTGCAATGCATTTCAATTACTCTAAACAATATATTAATGGCTTACCTCTGTTTAAATGACACATCTCCTGTTGTCTTCTGCTGCTGTAAGCTTTTCACAAGAGCTATAGAGAGAAAGATGGAAGCTTGAGAGGAGACATGTCCTACTTATGCACCCCCTTGCTTTCTTCTTGTTGTTCTCCCACTTCTATATCACTCAACTTTATCCCAAATATTTAATACAAAATTATTATGTGTACTTCAAACACAATTCACAAACTACAGTGAAGTATTTTCCCTCATCCCTGATACCCAGAAGAACCACTTAATTAGTTGTTTTCTGTTTACACTGGGTTCTTTGTGCTAACCAGGGTGTGCTGTTACATGTAGCTTCTCGCTTTGTTTTCTAATGGTATAAAAATGTGTAATTGGACAAGCCAAGGTCTTAACTATTAGAAAAGAATACTAATCAAGTATATTAATGTTCTCCTGTTATTAGGGGAGCTCATTTAAAAAATGTCAGTGTTTTAATGATGAAAGAGAAAGTTGTCTAAAAAAAAAAGTAAAAATGCATTTCATTTTAATTAGCTCTAATTAGAAGATTAATAGATTTTAAGGACTAAAGGAGTCATTGTGATCTTTAGGGCTAGCTCCACAGGACACAGTGACATTAAAGAAACCAGATGCAGCCTCTGATGGTGCATCAGTGTGCATGCAGCAGATATCTGCTGCTTCCTGGTCATCTAGATCCATTCTTCTGTCAAGAAGGAGGATGTGACTTTCACCTCTTAAGTAAGATATCCAAACCGATTTAAATTGACTGTGTTCTAAAGGTACCTAAGCTAAAAAGAGCCATAGACTAAAAAGAGGATTGAGAATGACTAGGTCAATATGGTGGATAGCAAGCCATAGAATAGATTAATCCTACTGTGTGTCATATATCTCACAAATAATGAAATAAGGAGTGAGCCTTCAAGCCACTGCCATAGCCTGAAGGTGCCTGAAGTTACATACAGAGTATTTTGTCCCTGAGAACTCCCCATGCTGCTGTTCTCTCTAGTGTAAGTGGCCAGGGCTGCTTTTGTCTGACCAAACATTTTCATACTGACACAGTGGAAACATTCAGTGAAGGAAAGCCCCCTGACTGTGCAGGTGCCGTGCCTGCTGCTGCAGGTCCTTTGATGGGAAGCAGAGTGACTTGGTGATGTGGGAGTGCATGCTGGTAGCTCCTCTGCTTGGGATTATATGGCTCACATTTCTTCAGGTAAGAGGCAGCTCCTTGGCTTTTACTTTATACCTAAACCATGTGCTCCTAAACCTCTTGTTGGTACCCACACTGTAGGTTTGCTGACTTCCCCCTGACACAGGCTGGTACACCCAGGTCCTTCACAGAATGACAGAATAGTTTGGGTTGGAAGGGACTTCTCAACTCATCCAAATCACCTGCAATGACCAGGGACATCTTCAACTACTTCAGGTTGCTCAGAGTCCTGCCCAACCTGACCTTGAATGTTTCCAGGGATGAGGCATCCACTATACCTCTGGGAAAATTCTTCCCTGTATCTAGTCCACCCAGAGGCAGAAATGGCCATTATCTTTTTAACTCACTGGAGGGAGAAAAGGAGCTATTTTCCATACAAATATATAATGATCAGGAGCAATTTAGTACTTTTTTTTCAGTAGGAAAAACAAAGTCACCTGCTGTCCCAGTCTGGGTTCATTCAAACCTCAGTGCCCTGCATATACAAAGACTTAAATTGAGGCTGCTGTAGGTGAAAATTCATCCCTGCTTTTCTTATTCTCTACTGTTACAAATCCTGAAGCACACAGTAGTTGTGTTTGTATGAGAGAGGAAAGGTACCCTTAGTGTTTCCCCTGCCATCCCTCCAGCTCAGCAGGGAAACCTCTCTCTGGTTCTCACCTTTCTCATGAGTTCGTAGGAAGGACAGTGTTAGTGTCACATCCTTTTTCACAATGCTGCCCAGTTGCTTGCTCTAGATGTATGATAAGGGTATGGATTATTTTGGATTGCCTCTTTGAAGGGTTGTCCTGGTGCCAGCCAGGACAGGGTTGATTTTTACAAGGAGGGGGCATGGCTGGGACCTGGAGATTATTCAATATCACCTCTTGTCATTGCTGGGGATGGGGGAAGGGCCTTCTTCTGGGTCACTGTAGCATGGCAGAGGAAGGGGTTGGGTATTTGGCCTCTTTATTTCACCCTCTTCATTAGTATTCTTGCTGCAACTGTTTGTCTTATGTCACTGCTGTTTCCAGTAAATTGTTCTTATCTCAACCTGTGATCCTCAAACTTTTGTGCCTCCAGTTCTCCTGTCCATCCTGCTGAGGGAGAGGAGAGGGAGTAAGCAGCAAATGGTTTGGAGACTAAACTGGAGAGCACCATTCCTAAATCATTACATGTGTGTATTTCTTCACATGAAGAAAGATTCCATACATAAATCTGGTGTTTGGATTCAGCCTGGCAAAAGGAAGGGACATCAGGTTTAGGATTGGAAGATCCTCATAGGAAGTCTTCATGTCTTTGGGGTTTTTTTTTGGCTTCATCCTCAGTTTAACACTCCATCATGATTCTTGATAAACTTATAGCTAAATTATCTGTGCCACACTTCCAGGTTTCACTTACCTAACTCTGTCTTTTCTGTACAGCAAGGAATTTGATATAACCCAATTTGACTCAATTAAATTCTGCTTTTAGAAATCTTTATCCTGCCTATTTGCTGATGTACTTTGTGAAGTATGTAAAACAATGGTAGAGTGACTATTTAGCTTTGCTTTGTTAGGTCACAGATCACATAGCTTACATCTTCAGCTTTACAGTAACAGATAATAGCTCTGGTGTATATTGTTAAAAAATACAGTTTTTAAAAAATTTAAATAGAAAAAAATGGGTTGATTCTTTATTAGGGATGTTCATTTCTGTGCATCCCTTTCATAAACATTTTATATACCTATTTGTTTCTGCTTATCCTCTTACTGATGCATTTCTGTGTAATTTGTGATGAACAGGCAAATGCATTGTTTTCACAGCACTTACACGTGTAAAATAAGATTTTTTTTTTTGCTATAGATTAAACCTCTGGAGAATTGTAAAGACAGACTTCAAGATTTCTAACTTTGCTACACAGCTTTGCAGCCCCCAGTCTTATTATTGTCTTTATATGTATAATCACTACCTCAGGGACAAGCTTCCTTCCAACTAGGAGAGTGGAGTTGCTGAATCTGTATTTTTAAAGAAATCTTTCTTTTTCTGACAGTTACTCCAGAGTAACTGGAGAGAAAAGAACAAGAAAGAGAAAAGGACAAGTGTTTTCTCAGATGTTGATTTGGTGACAAGGGCAGGAGACTGAGGAGGTTGGAGTATTTATGTGTTCTTTTAGGGGAACAGAGGAGAAAAGGGAATAGTGAGAGGTAAAAGGAATAATAAAAAAAAAAAACCCAAAAGACCAGAAGGATATTGTGTGGATGTGTAGAAGGTAAGACAAAAGGAACAGGGATGAAATTGCTGGGACACTTCAGGGAAGTTGAGCCAGTATTGATTGGCCACTGCTGGGGCAGAAGGGCACTGAGACAAACTTCCATGCCATAGAGGAATGGGGTGGTAAGCTACCAAGATTTTTGGTTCAGCTTTGGTTCTCTATGATGTTGCTGTCACAAAAGCCCATTTCTTTTGCTTGAAGTGCTTCTCTGTATGCACAGCACTAGGCTGCGTGGGCTGGCCCTGAGCAGTGAGTGTAAGCCACCAGGGCTGGAATTTATGTGCAACAGGAGATGGTCCTAGCAGGGAAGACAAGTGAGGATGTGTGGGGAGAAGGAATGGGGGCCTGTGGACTCCCTGCATATGTGTGTGTGTATGCTTTGTATCTACCCAGTGCACAGGGAGGGCAATCTCCAGCCCTGTCTTTCAAAATTCTTCTCTCTGAGGAATGGGACTTCAAGCAGACTTTTGATGGCTGTCTTCATGAATAATGCTAATTGCGTCATAATACAAAAAGTTTAAAACTTTAGCTTTTGTACAGTAGGAAATGGATGAACAGTGCATCAGAAACATCTGTCAGGTTATAGAATAAAGGCTTAATTAGCATTTTTGTGTGGTGCAGAATAATTCATGCTGGGACATCAAAATTTGTCTTCTCAAATGCACAGGAAAAACACATTTTTTGGTCTTGTTATTCTCAGGCTGGAGGGAGGGAGAAAACAGAGTTGTACCATGTTAGCACCAGTGAAAGTCTGCAGGGTGCAATGCAGTAGTATGTGCATCTTCAAAGTGCTTTAGAAACAGGAATTAACACATTGATGTTGCACTCAGATTCTGTGGCAAGGGTAATGCTGCAGTCTTATCCAGAGTTCAAGGGTGTGATTTACAAAAGCACTTAAATGACTTTGTAGCACAAATTCAATTCAGTGACACTTAGGATTCTGTTGCCTAAACCCTGTCTTGAGTTGGCGCTGAAATAAAGATAGCAGAAAAAGAAAAAGAAGAGAGAAAGACCTCTCTGAATGATCTGTATTCTGGAAAATCTGTCCTACTGTCACATTGCAAATACCATGTGGTTTAGTTATTACAGAATTGCATGTATGGCTATAGAGAAAGTAGCTCCCTATTCAGTCTGGGAAATGAAGTGTATTGCCAAAGACAATAGTTGGAAGGAGCAGCTATCAGTAGGAGGAGGATCTTGAGCAATTCAGAACAGAAGTCAGTGTAGGTATTTATTCTCCTAGTCTGCTTTTAGCTCCTTCAGCTGTCTCTGACTCAGTGTGCTGAAGCTGACTGACTGCCTCCTTTCATTGACTAGGCAGGGAACTCCAGCCCTTCACTTTGATCTGTTGAATCATTCCTAAGCTAGATACCTAACATGGGCATGCATATATGATGTGAAAACCTGCCAGAATGTATACTTTTACCCGCAAGGCTATGTTACAAAATTGGAAGAAATAGATGGAAATACCTAAATGAAGGTTGGATACTTGAAAAAACCCCAACTCTTCCAGAAACCGTTAGCTTTATGAAAGAATCCTTGAGTGAAATACTATGGCTCATGCCTTGTGAATATTAGAGTCATATTAGAAGGACAAAATGGTCCCTTTGGCCTTTAAATGAATACAAAAATAATTTTAAGTTGCTCTCGGGTCCCTTATACTCCTTATGTTACATGCTGGGCTATAGGGTTTAAGGAACAGAATGCAACAGATTCATGCTGTGTCTTGTCTCCACTGTGGCAGAGAAGTTTAAAAAAATATAGATAATCAAGAATTTATTAACCCCTTGGTCTCAGTTTTATTTTCCCTCCCATTTATATACTGT
The DNA here is from genome assembly GCF_028551555.1 of Melozone crissalis. Taxonomy (NCBI): domain Eukaryota; kingdom Metazoa; phylum Chordata; class Aves; order Passeriformes; family Passerellidae; genus Melozone; species Melozone crissalis. Next base: position 40,838,426 of record NW_026535794.1, read on the forward strand.
AGACACATACAACATTTTAATTGAATCAATTATAAGTATGATGGGCTAGTTAATAGGATTTATATGCTTTGTATATCCTTCATAAATTCTGAAGCACCATAATGCATTAGTGTTATAGATAAGCTATATGAAGAAGCTGGTGAATTGAATAATAGGAAGAATAATAGGAAAACAATAATTGAAAAACCTATAAACTCCATTAATGTGCGCCCTTCCTTTATTAATTTGTAATAATAATGTAGTGGCTAAATCAATCAAAGATATTACAATAGCTGACTTAAAATGTTCTCTTCTAAAGAGATTTTTTTGCAATTTTATTCTAATTCCCCATACTGAATGAATTAATGATGGAGTCAGTTAGATATTGTTCTGTGTTACACCCAACTGATTTTGAGTGGAGCCATATTAGTGTAATTGGTAGCAGAATTTGGCCCTGAACTCTCAATTCCCATGCGAGGAAGGAGAGGGGAGAGACCCTCCCCTGATTTGCCCGTAGTTTTTTAATTTGAGACTTGCGCAGAAGGAAAGCCTGAGCCCAAGTACCTCTGTACCCACGGCAGCATCCATAATGCATAAGCTATTAAGTGTTGTGAAGAGTGCTCTGCTTGTTGGATAGCTGCAGAATAACATGGCTAACAGATGTTGTGCTTCTAAAGCAGTTGAACTCCTGAGTGTGTTTTTATCTTCTGATCTGCAGCGCACTGTGGCTCCCTCACTGGTGCGTACACAAGGCAGACAGATTAGCGTTAATTAGAGATAGGCTTTGCTCATTTTTCCTTGCCAGTTTCAGTTTTTTGGGAAAGAAAACGTTTCTCTCCTTTGCAATTTAAAATAAAGGCATTTTAGAGTATATGTGGAGGGGGAGGGGGATTAGGCGTTACTCAGTGATGCTTAAATTGGCTGGTCCAGGTCTGGGAGTCAGCTGTCAAAGTCCCAAAGTGGATGAAGGCTGGTGGGGAGGATGGGGAGGGCAGGGCCAGGCTTGGTGCTGACTTCAGCACAGCAGTCCCAGGAGGGGAGCCACAAGAGCCAAGGAGACGTGCCATTTTGCAGCATGGCTTCGTGAGGAGAAGCATTAGCTGATTATTCCTTCTAGGACATTGCTGAGCTTTATTAAAGCATTTTGCATTGCTGCTTATAATGAGAAAGGAAAGGGAGCTCTCTCCACCTTCTGACCCCCCTCCCTCCAGCACCAATGCAAGGGAGGATTTATTGCTTCATTAGCAGCATGATCACGCTTCACAATGAGTATTAAAGTATTGGCTTACTGAGTTATTTAGGGAATGAGTCTCCCCCCAGCTATTCCTCTCTCCCACTGCCACTGCACCCCCATTATTTCATGTGTTTTTGCCATTTACCCATCATGATCAAAATATCACTGTTTCCCTTTCAGCAGTGATAGGACACTGGCAATAGAACAAATATTTTTGGGTTGACAGTATGTTGCAGAATTGTAATGTGGGCTGGGTAAATTGAAATCAAAGCAAAACCAGATTCCACTCATTCTTCAGATTCCCAGGCAGACTGAGACATCTTTTGCAGTTCATTGATCTTTTAGCATGGGCTTAGTGATCATTCCCAGACAAAGGGGTGTAAGTTCCCAGATGGTGAAGGCTGTACTGACTGCTTCAGTTGTACTTGTTTGTTTGGCATTTTTTCCCCATCTCCACAACTCTCCAGTTGTGAGAATATGGCAGGGCCTCTGCAGTGCCTGCATTTACCTACCCCCCTTTTTAATGACCCCTATGATGTGGTATTTAATCAAATCTCATAATTCACTCTATCTAGTGTCCTCCTGAATATATCAGTGACAGAAAAGAATTTCAGCTTTTGCAAAACAGTTATTGTGGTAGGCTTGTGAATGTTGCCTTCTTCTCTCATTAATTTCAATTATGTTCTGTTAGGTTTCCACAACAGCTGTCCAGCAGTGAGGCTCTGTAGGCCACCATGCCTTGGCACTTTAAATTGTGGTTATGTTTAGAAAAGTGAATTCTTATTCAGCCTGTCTGTTGCCTGTGTGCTTTGAGTCATATTTGCTTACTTTACTGACACAAACACATTGTTTATTACCACTACAATCACAGTGCCAATATACCTCCAAGCTGCAGGATGACCTGTAATCTGCTCTGTCTCATGTAGCCTCAAAACATTGTCAGCAATGCTTTAATTGTAGATGATATTTTGGCCCTGGTGCTTGGAACAGATGCAGCTTGGCCTCCATCCACAAAAAAAATTTGTAACAGTGTGTTTTTTCTTTATCTGTAAGGAGGCAATTCACTACTTGGTACTTGTTGGTTTTGTCACAAGTGATCAGCCTTTGATACTACCAGAGCAGCAGTCAGAGAAGAGAGGGTTCAATTCACTTTGGTGAACCTCAGGGGTGTTCAGCAGATGCATATGCTCGCTCTCTGAAGCCTCTTCAGAGGCAGCGTCCTTGTCGGACTTGCTGCATTTGTATGAACCAAATATTCTGAGCTGCCTACCTGTTTTCCTGGTTTGTTTTTTTTTTTTCCCTTGGACTTGTAAGACTGCTGTGCACGCAGAATTTTACTATCAAAGGGTACGATGCTTGTTTTGGCTCTGTAGTTGATACTTCTTTTGGCTGTGTAGTAGCAAATGGATTTATTTTTAACTTTCAGCCAGGCTAATTTGACAGTGCTATTTCAGTTTAACAAATTAACACTTTAATTTGTCATTCCTACCATCCCTTAGAGGAGGGCTTATTCTGCAGGGTAATGTAGTTACAGTGGCAGCAGGCACCACTGTCACTAGCAGCAACATTTTCTGACTCCTTGCAGTTTTGTAGTGGTGAAAACATCAGTACTGACACATTTTTCAGGCTATGGGGACACCTGCATTACAAGCACTCATGCCAGGATGCTTCCTTGCTATGGAGGAAGGAATAACCAGGGCAGTGCAGAACTGTTCTGCTGCTAATATTCATACTGAGGATGACTACTGTTCTTGTCTCTATTTAAGTTTTTTACCATTGGTTTTTACTGTGGCTGCCTCTCCCTTTGAGTTTTAGTTCCTCCTTTATGCAGCCAAGTCTCTACATTTAGTTACACCAAAGATCCTTTGATATCCCTGAAGCAAAGGGCTCTGGCACAATGTGTGTGCATGCTGCTAAACTCTCTTGCTCCTCAAAACCTGGGGATGGAATTCAAGCATCCTGTGGGAAACATGGGGCTAGTCCCACTATTGTGGGACTTCGCTATTTTAGCAGCACAGATGTGATCCTTGAGGCCAAATAATTTGCTCATCTCTTGTATGTTGACTTGTGTCTGGTATATCAACAACACTCTTGCACTAAACATTAAACAGAAAACTTAAGTGTCAACATGGCTGATGGCAGTGATCTTTATTGTGTTCCTCCTCTGAGTCTTAATGATATCTGTCTGACACGTGTTCCCCGTTTCTTGTCTGTGGTGTTGTGTCTTTCCGTCCACTGCTTTTCACAAGGTCCACAAAGTCCTCTAAAACCTGTGTACAAAAGTAGAAAATCCAAGAATGAGTTTTCCATTCCTCTCCTCCTTTTTCCCACCAAAGCTGTCTCCAAGGGGAAGGCATCCAAATCCCTCTGTATTCTCTTGAGAAGTGGTGAAAGGATCAGATGGGACATGCTGGAGAGTCCTGCGCAGAGGTGTTGAGCCCTGTTCCCTGTAGGTACACATGTGATGGAGCTTATAGGTGCTCTCTGCTGCTTTGTCTGCTTCAGGGGGATGGATACAGACAGGGCCCTGGCAAGATGGTGGTCCTCAGGCTGTTTGCCCACCCCCTCATCACATTTTTAATCTCAAAACTGTGAAAGTTGGTGGATTTGGGTCTGACATGGTTTGCCATGGGACAACAGATTGAGCTCGGCCTGGGCTAAGGACTGGCAGGTTCTGTGGGAGCCTGTAGGATGCTTATAATCAAAACACATGTGATTATCATGCAATCATTTTTTGTTGTTTCTGTCGTTGAGAACACTTGGCTTTGATTTAGCTAGATCCTGAGCACAAGCTTATCATTAATAATCAGGAAACTCTACCATTTTTTGTGTTTAGTTAAAAGGAAATTTTTTCACTATTCACCACATAACCACATCCTTTAGCATCACAGTTTTATTTTCTGGCTGTCCCAAACTTTGAGAGTTAATACCTCAGAGCTCAGGCATTGGATGGGATAAATATTCCATTTTTAGTGTCAATGGTTGTCATAGATACTCATAATTAATATTTAGTGTCTGGAGGAGATCTCAGAATAACTTGAACATAAAAGGATGCTGTGAGATTTTGGCAAATCAGAAACTAAGTACCTGTTAGAGGAATGAAAACAAATCAATTTCAACACATTGTCACTGACAATGTTTATTTTATTGTCTTTGTTCCATAACCTTGTTTCATGGATTTTCAGTTTCTTACATTTTTTCCTCACAGTGTAAGTGGTATGTTGGGATTAAGGCATTAACTCTAAGACAAGGCTTTCCAGTTTCTACATTACCTCACTTGACAGTTACTATACATTAGGTTTCACATTACAGCTCTTTAATTTCCACAGTCTCCTAACTTGATCCTCTTACAGAAAAGGGTTTTCCAGAGTGTTACAGCTGCATCCAGCTTCGTTTTAGTTTCTGCCTTTAACAAACATTTCACAAACTAAGGCATGAATGGTACAGGAAGAACCACTTGCTAAAGGCAATCACAATCATGTCCTTGCAACACATTAAATTACAATTTATTTTGTAGTTTGCTAGTTCTCCTGTTGAAAAATGTTTCTGAAGTGTGTCAGGGTACTAATCTATCAGCATGTGGTAGATTTTGTCTGACCTTTCACAAATTGTAATTTTGGATATGTAAATTTCTTTTCATTGGCACTCTATGGTAAGGATCACAATTTCTTAAATTTTTTCTAGACAGCATGCTTGAGATATTTTACTTCTTACTGGATAAAGTAAGATTCAAGAGTGTTCATAGGGTCATAGTGGTTTATCAAATTTTGTGTTGGCCAGAGATGAACGGCAAACCTCTGTTTTGACACAAGGTGAACCTCAACTCTTTCACAGCAGTTGGGGTTTGTCTGCACAGCGCAATGCCTTTCCCCCAGTATCTTTCCTCTCTTATGTCCAGGTGAGAAGATGACAGAGTTATCAGCAATGCCTCCAGGTAAGAGGCTCTTTGGGCAGTATCAAACTTTATTATCCCCAAGAGCTCGGATAGGAAAAGCAAGAAATAGCAGTGCTGTTCTCGGTGAAGGATTTTGATTTTCCTTCCTAAGCATTCAGCAGGAGGTCTGACTCTGGATTTGCCTCTTAGTTAACAGCTATGTTAACCCCATTCAGAAAACTATCCTTGGTTCTCCAGAAAGAAAACTATATCATCAGATCAGTTTTTTTCATTAATATGAAACTACTCTCATTTTGCTCTCATGGAGCAAAAACTGTGATCCAGTAATGTACTTCTATAGACAGACAAATTTATGTTCTTCTGTTTCTTACTTCCTTTTAAGTAGCCTTAAGAGTATAGATTAATTAATTTTTTTAATATAGAAACAATCCACAGTAATAACTTGATTCTTGCAATTTTTGTGCCCTTTCCCCAGTTGTTCCCTGATCACTATAATCTAAGTTCATTTGCTTCTATCAGTTACATCTTTTTTGCTTGTACTGTCAGATTAATTCAGAAATATTTCCATTGTAGGAGGTATTTAAACCTTCTTTCTTTAGATCCATACCAGATAATCAGGGCAATTTGATTAAAATGGAAGACTGACTTTTGATTCATGTTTCTTTTTTTTATGATGAGGGAAGAAAGTTCAGGTCATCTTTCAACCACACATAATACTAGTCAAAAAACAATATGATAATCCTGACTCCAGTGGTCTTCATCTCAGCAGGAACTTAATTCTCTTTATCTACGTGTAATTCCTATTTAAAATATGAATTAAAACAATGCAATTTAAAAAATTACAACTTTTCACACAAAATGCAGAGACAATTATGCTGAAGAATCTGTAGAGACATAAATATTCTGCCAGTGCAGCAGAAATAAAATGTGTCCATAATTCCCTTTAAGAAAAGAGAATGAAAAGTGATACAGCAAAATGGGCAGGGGACAAAGCACTATTTTGATGTGAGATTTTTGGAAGGTACTTAAAAATTCTAGTTGGGTGATCAGCATAGCAGCCAAGAATTTTTTGTCCTGAAAAATGTAGATTAAGGCATGGTCAAAGGTAGATTGCTTATTTCTAAGCACTTGGGAGGCAGAGCTGGACAGCACTGCAGGCAGTTCTGCATGCAGAAATGGTCAAAAGACAAACAAAAGACTTGCTTCAGTAGCTTTCTTACTGTCCCTGGAACTGGGATGTTTTTTTCTCAAACTGGATGGAAGCTTTTGGGTTTTACATTTTTATGAAACTGAAGTTGTTTTAAGGGACAATCAGTTCCTGCAGGTAGTAACTTTAATATTCCTTTAATTTCTTCAACACGTCAAGAAAGGAACTAATTGATGCCTGAAAATATGACTGACTTCTGCCTCTGAATTTCTGTGTATTTCAAAAATAACTTCTTTTTAAATTAATTTTTGTTGTGCATGACTCTAGATAACCAAGACTTATGAAATACAAGTCAGTTTTTCAGAATTATGTTTATATATTCATTTTAGTTATAGTACAGTTCAGAAGAGGACTGCTGGGATGATGTTTCTCTTTGGTTTCTGTTTGGGTTAGATCTGCTGGCTTACCAATATGAGTTGAATACAAGTCTGCCTTCCCAGAAAGGGCCAGAAGACTTTTGGGGTTGTTGGATTGCAGTATCAGATGCAGTCAGATGAAGGGACATTTTCCTAATTCCCATCTATGGACAGAAGAGAATGGCCAAAGCAGTGTGGCCAAGAGGGCAAGGGAGGGGATTCTGCCCCTCTACTCCACTCTCCTGAGACCCCACCTGGAGCACTGCATCCAGCTCTGGGGCTCCCAGCATGAGAAGAATGTGGACCTGCTGAGGCAAGTCAGAGGAGGCCTGCCAAGGTGATCAGAGGGCTGGAGCATCTCTCCTAAGAGGATAGAGATGAGGTTGTCCAGCCTGGAGAAGAGGAAGCTTTGGAGACACCTTAGAGAACCTTTCTGTACCTTAAGGGGCCTGGAGAGAGACTTTTTACAAGGGCATGCATTTATAGGCTGAGGGGAAATGGCTTTAAACGGAAAAAGGGTAGGTTTAGATTAGATATTAGGAAGAAATTCTTTACTGTGAAGGTGGTGAGGCTTGAAACAGGCTGCCCAGAGAATCTGTGGATGTCTCATCCATGGAAGTGTTCAAGGTCAGGTTGGACAGGGCTTTGAACAACCTGGGCTAGTGGTCAGTGTCCCTGACAGGAGGGTTGAGCCAGGTGATATTTAAGGTCCCTTCAAACTCAAACCATGCTACAAAGCTATGATTTTACGACACTGGAGTAGTTATCTGATAAATAGGATTTCTTGTATTTCCCATTTTCAGGATTTTGGGGGAATATTTTGTTGCTATAAGAGTGACTGACCGTGCGTTGCCCGTACGGCATGGCAAGTGTTTGTGCCTGCCCATGTTCAGCAAAGCAGTTAAGCGCATTCCTAAATTAAAATATGTGAGTAAAGTTAAGTATGTGCTTCACTGCTTTATAAAAAGTTATGGCTGTCTCAATCTTGGCCAGTGAAGACTAATTTTCTGACATCTGGGCAAGCTACAAAGGCCTGTCCAGCTGGGAGTTGCCATCTCTCGTTTCTGCTGTGATTCAGACGTGTCTGCAAGAGGTCAATGTGGCTGAGGGACTGCAGATTGCAGATTTTCTAGCGATGCCTGCATTTTCTCCATTATACCTGGCACAAACAATCAAATAAATGCAAACCAGAGAAGCAAAATAAATCAGACAGAAGCCTCAGAGGTAAATGAAGAACCTTTGTTTTCCATTTAAAACGGCTGGAAGCAGTAGTCTGTATGCCAGACCTTGGATCTCTTGAAAATGACTTATTCTCAGCATAATTTGCCACCTGCATTAGACTGAATGAAAATCCATCAGCAAAAAGCTTCCAGATAGAGACTCCGCGACACTTGGATTTAGTTCCAAATTTCAAAGGTCATTTAGAAAATCCAGGTCAGGATACAGAGTTGAATTTCAAATGTCCCTGAAGTTCATGTTTGTTCAGACCTAAGCCTAAAGATCTGAACCAACATGATAATGCAGATTTAAAACCTCAGCTTGTAGGTTTATGCAGAATCATTTATACAAACCCTTGGTTACTTTTTTTCTCTATGGTATTATTTACCACACACAAGGGCATGTAAAATAACTGCTTAATAATTATGAACTGCTAAAACCCCTCATTATGCATTGAAAATGTGTGAGTGCAAATTCTCTAAACGATGTGAAAGTTGGACTGTTGGGAACATTCAGCTTGTACATTACCAGAGTGTAGGCTACTCTCTAGTACATTTGTCTGATATACAAGACAATTTCATCTCAGCTTGGATGAGATACAGAAGTGTAGGCTCTGTGGAATATGAAGTGGGCTTGGTGGAGCAGAGGGAAATTCATGTTACGTTCAATGTGCCTAGTAAATAATGAGATATTAAATTATAATGTGTTCCAGGAGTTTTCAACTGTATTTTCTCTTTAATAATTTCATTACTCAGAGTCCTTTGTTTCTGACTTGTGTCTTTCATTAGTTTTTTAGTACTTGAGTGTGTGTGTGAGGAGCTCTGGGTCCCTGTGGCACCTTTGCTGTATTGATCCCTCAAGCAAGGAGATTTGTCCATAGCAGAATCACTTTTTTTGTTTCCTGAGCTACAGATTTCTGCTATGGGCATGGGCTCTTGGGCAAGCCCACGAAGACAGGCTTCACCCACAGCAGCCACCATGTGTAGCCAAAGCTCCCTTGGACCATGTCCCACTTCCATGGCCCTGCACTCTGAGTGGGCAGATGTGAGGCCTTTTCCAGAGACACTGGCAGCAGAAGTGACCTGGTGTGACTGCAGGGCTGGGAGCAATGGAAAGGGCTCTTGTAGCCTCATGTGAGCAAGCAATGACCTGCTCACTGTTCCTGTCCCTTGGCATCGCTGCCTGAGCATTGGATCAGCAAAGCAGGATCGGTGCCTTCAAACAGATGGGCCTGGGCACAGTCTGAGCCAAGGGAAGCAAATATGTGAATCACTTGTGGATGTTAAGGGCAGGATTCCCATTCAATGTTCTCAGCATTGTAGCAGGTATTAGGGTCCAAGCATTTAAACAGTAGAAGTGACTTGAGCCTATTAAAAATGCATGCTGGATAATTAGATTCCTCAAAGTGAGAAGGGGAAGGAAGTTTCTGCAGGTGTGCTCACCAAGCAGCAAAGGATTTAGGGATGTGCACTCTGGTTTGTACCAGTGAGTCAAAGAAGCCCTGGTATGTGAATTTGTGACCAAATTTGCCACAGGAATGCAAATAGGCATCTAATGCATGGCCTTAGTGAGATTCAATAGCAGATTTTTCAGGTATTCCCCTTTAATTACCAGGTGCTAAAGTGTCTATTACAGGAAAGCAAAAAAAGTGCCTTTATTATGTTTCCATAAACAAGGTCCTGATTTCTTGGACTGAAGCCTCAGGGAGCATTACAGTGTGGCAATTGGTATGGGCTGGTGTACTGGTTGTTTTGTTTGACCTTTTGCTGTTCAGAGGAGCCTAAAGGTGTTGGATCCCTGATTGCTCATAATTTTCTTATGTTTCTTTGAAAATCTCCTCTTTAATGTTTGCTGTAAAATAAAACCTGTTGACATTGGCTATGTTTATGGTACCAGTCTGCAAGAGCTCTCCTTTCTGTGCTTCACAGTCTGGACACACAAAGAATTTGTCCAAATATGGGAACTTACTTAACTTACTGAGTAACCTGCCAGATTATTTGTGAGAACACTTACTTGGGGGCAGTTGTTTCATTTCCATGCACATGCCACTTTTATTTTTCTTAGTGTGAGTGAATGGGCCAGCATACTGGTGTAGTTGTCAAAGCCAAAACTGGAACAATTCAATCAAGTGTAAATAAAAAGCCAGGAAATCTTTGCAGTCCTGTATTTTAGTGTGGGTCCAGGGCTGCCTCCAAATAAACTTATATAATGGCAGTGAGAATGCAGAAATGTTGCAGAGATTCCAAAACTGGAAATTTTAGACCATGTGCTGGCTGAGTGCTGTGATGCACAGTGGTGTTGTGTTGTCTTTAACATTAATATATAGGCACGCATACACTGTCATTAGGAAAATGTGCCCATAGAAGGCACTCAGAAAAATGTAACTGTGCTTATGACTTATGCAGGATCAATAAAGTTCATTGTTGTGCAGTTCAAATGGCTTCCCTCGGTGCAGCTCTCTTTACAGCAGCTTTGAACAATAAAGCCCTTGTTGGATGGTTCTGAGAAATGATAATGAATTTTCAAAGATGCTCATATTTAGTTAAATATATATATATTTATATACCCACACATGTATACCCATACATATGTGTACACTTATGTATTTATATTTATATAAATATTAAAGTTTAAATGTATAATATATATTCATAATATATTATTATAAACATAATAGATTTTAATACATATTATCTATATGTTTACAATATAAATATAATAATAATATATTAATATACCCACTCATATGTCCCCATACATATATATGTGTACACTTATGAATTTATATTTATATAATATAAAATTTTAAATATATATGTAAATGGAAACATTTGATAAATAATAGAAAGCCAGCACAGAAAATGGTAAATGTCTTTTAATTTAGTTATTGTAATGCAGGGTGCTGTCAAATAAATATGCACCTTTATTTCAGAAGATCTGTATTGCTTTGCTTAGGTAAAAAAATATATGCAGTACTGCTCTGAAAAGTAACTTGACACTTGAAAATGTAACCCAGAACTAGCAAAAGGAGTAAAAGAAAAAGCATTGGCCTGTCAACCTCTTTGCTTAGCACCTGACTCAAAGATGCCCTACATTTAAAATATTTATTTTTTTTAAATGCAGACTCATGGATTTATTTATAACATGACTATCTCCATGTCTTCCTTCACATTTTGTTCCTTTTGTAGACAACTCCTAACTGTGCTCTTGCATACTATATGGTGGCTTGAATCTTTCACAAAGAGTGCGGTCAAAACCTAATTGTATGAAGTTATCTGGGAGGCAGTGGTGTCAGTCTTTTAGAGGTAAAGACTCCTCTGTTTGGCAGAGGTTCTTTACTGCATTTGTTGTCTCTTCTGCACCCCAAATCTGCAGTCTGGTGTCAGACAGTGTGTGCCCTGTTCATCCTGGGTTGATGACCTGTATCATCCAGATTCAGTGTCCTGCTTGCATGGCCCTGCATCTTCTGCAGAGAAAGAGAGGGAGTTTCCCCAAGAACTGCTGTTGATGGATGGGCCGGACAAGTGTCAGTACCTTTTCCTTGGCACATCAAACACAGCCTGTGCTGCGCTGTGAGTTCTATGAGGCAATGTTACAGTCACCCCTGCCCACAGTTCAGTTGTGTGGTTGACAAATTCTCTCTGAACACTTCATGCTGCAATACTCCATCCTTTTTCAGTATGGCAGGAAGTCAAATCTGTATGCGCTTACCTCTAAATACAAATGCATACAAATAATAGGTGAATATTTTCATTTGATATTCTGTTCAGTGAAAGAATCAGTCAATTGATTAACCTATTATTCAGTCCATTATTCAGGATTCTATCACCATGAAGTCACAATTATTTAGGAAACTTTGATAAATTTTAAATCTGTTCCTGGCTTAAGACTATCAATTAAGCTATATAAAAAGAAGCAATTAGTCACTTTACCTTTTAAGAATTTTTATTGAAGTTCACACAAAGATTTATTTCTGTTTTGAGAAGACTATAGCCATGTGCCACTGTGTTTGTCTCTCTTAGGTCTATTATTTCACGTACTGTTTTCATTTAATTCCATAAAATTGCTGAAAGCTGTGAGTACTCAGCACCTTCCCAAACTGGGCTACTTCAGTTTCATTGCCTAAGTTTGCATTCAGGCATTTCCTTTAGGTAGAAGTGTTTTGATAAGCTGGGCAGTGGTTTCTGGCAGGAATGTTAATCTTCGCAAGTGCCACCACTGAGATTTCAGTCTTTGAGGGCTACCCCTTGTGGTAATGAAAGAGCCTGTGTTTCAATAATCCTATCATCTCTGCTGGCTGGAGTTTTAACTCCTGGTATGACCACTTAAGTCTAACAGGTCAAAGAGGCCAGATGAAATGAATTTCACTGTTTTGCTAGACTGGCAGGTGATTGATAGTTCTATAACTTATACTCATTAGCAAAATAAAGTCAAGCATCAAAAGCATGCTAAGATAGTCACACAAGAAAGGTAATGCACTCGGCAATTTTTCCATGAATTGTTGGGAAAGCCAGGTCTCTACAGCAGACTTTACTGAAGGTAAGTATGTATGAGAATTTCTAGAATATTTGGAGTTATAGTTGCAATAATGAAAGTTGATAGTGGCAATGAAAGAAATGGACAAATGCAAGCCCTAAATCCTTGTAGCGTGCGAGCATCACCGCTGACAAAAATCATTTTAAAAATGAGGAAATCTGCAATATATCCAAGGGTGCAAGATAGTTACTATTCAGTGAGCATCACATTAATGCAGAAACAGCACCATCACTCGTAGGCTAAGAGCCAGTTATGACTGTGGAGTTACTCATCAGCGTGCTCCGACTGACAACATTGCTAGGCCAGGATCTCTGCAATAATGGCAATAGCAAAAGTTGAGGCAGTCAAAATATATTGAGAAATGCTATCAGCAAACACCATCCCTGTGTTTTAGATCAACATGAGGAAAAAAAATAATAATCAGTGCCCAATGTCAGAGTTCAGAGTGGGTGGAAATCATTGTTAAATCTGGCTATCTACAAGTCATAGGAGTCATCCAAATAGAGTCACCGAGGACTGCTTTGATTGTTTTAACTTCTACTGAAAGGAAATTTGGGTCAAAACTCTTGAAGATGTGAGCTGGTGTAGATGAGTTGATGCTAGAAGTTTTTTATTTTGGTAAGAACAAATTCATAAAAAAAGCACACTCTTTTATTATGATGATGCAAAAATATGAGAATGAAGCTGTGAGATGTTTAAACTTTTTTTTTCTCAGTGGCAGAAAATGTGCTCTGCTCCTCCTGAAACTGGTGTAACGGCAGCTGAAATATGGTTTTTGGTAGATGGGCTTAAGAGTAGACAGCCTGGATAGACCCCAGAGGAGAGTAACAGGAAAAGAGGATTAGAAAACCTGCTTATGGAAATCGGGCAAAGGAACTGATTTGTCTAATTTAGCAAAAAGAGGCCTGAGGGGAAACTTCATCTTCCAAAACATATATGAATGATGGGAAGGAACAGTGAGCAATTGTGGCGCTGGGACACTCATTCAGGGCTCCTTATTAAAGATTTTTAAAAAAGTGGTTAAAGGAAGCTCTGCCAGGGGTAGACTGGAAGGGCCTGATCCCAGCTCATAATCCAAAGAATGGGGCCAAAATTGCCTTGGAATTCTTTTCCAAGTCTTTTTTTTTTTACAATCTTAGAAAGCATAAGGAAAAGGCTTTTCAAGACACAAACCCCACATTTCAGGTTGTACCAATGAAAGGAATCCAGGTGTGTTGAGGCTCAGGCCCTGCACAAGTCAGTCCTGATGCGCCATTGTATTTTTTGAATGACCATATCATAGATGCTGCGACAGCTGTTACTGATTTTCAGAAAAGTGTCTCTGAAGTGTGCATAACTGAGGAACAGCAAAGAAACAAGACAAGAAAAATATTAACTGTTCAGAAATACCTTTGAAAAAAGGGAAAGCAAAAAGTTTTAAGGACAGCGTAGTACAAGGCAACCTGAGTAGAAATTAAGGGAACAGCATGGAAAATTTAATCAAGAAGGCCAAACTGTTGGTTAAGCTGCAGTAAAGGATTCTACCAGCTCAGCTATTAATGCTTTAAGACTTTGACTGCTCAGAAATTACTATTACTGCTCTTGCTTTACATGTACAGTACAAAAAATATGACAAACATTCAGAAACTTGAGAAAACTTCAGATGAAGCTCATATCACTAGGGAAATGCTTGTGGGAACAAGATGGCTGATAAATTATGGAACTCTTCTGCAAAGCAAGGAAATAGGAAAAAATCCCAGAGAATAATGGGGAATGCAGCATTATAGCCAAAATATCAAAGAATAGAGATGTAAAAAGTGATAGCAATTAACAAAGTAAGCAACCATGTTACACTTCTGTTGACAGGCAAATTCTTCCACATTGATATATGAACCAAAATGAAAGAAATGGCAGTGCTGCAGCCTGGACTTTGACATGGAAAATTAACCAGTCAACTCATTTTTCACACAAGGTTTAATCATCAAGAGAACATCCAACAGCTTCAAAAAAACCTTAATACGTTTTCTGAAATCACGTGACAGATCTCTTTACAAATAACTCTGAAACATCTTGATATGTCACAGTGTACCTGTAAAAATATTGAGGTGCTAAATCAGTGTAATCTTGAGCAAATGATTTGATAATAGATAAATGTCAAGCATTGTGGCATGATCTCACCTCTGGCATTTGACTGGCCATTAAAAGAAAAAGTAGATGGACACAGCCCAAGCACCATATGACTCAGAAACTCACTGGAATCAGATTTTGCTGGTTGCAGAAGTCCTTGAAATGGCAAAAAAAGCCCCAACATCCCCACACACATTCAAGACATCTTAGCATTGTAAATATGAGCTGGTTATCCAACAGGTGTGAGTAACCAACAGATATTGCATCAAGAACCCCCCAGGTCCCAGCTCACATGTTATCTTAGGAGGCAGAGCTTACAAATGCTAATGCACATCCTTTGCAATAGATTATGGGTCAGTACAGATGTATAAAAGGATCTGCTGTCAAATAGCCAGAATGTGCCTCCACTTGAAAGGCAATTGAGTTTCAAGGGTCTACAAGTGGAAGGCTAACTGACAAATCTTCAGCTCAGAAGTTACTTCTGATAGATAGAGTGCCTTAAAAATATGAGGCATTGAGTGGAATTAATTTATAACAAATAGTAGAATTCATCAGAGTTTTCAGATAATTGTGCTTTATCATTAATGCTATTCAGCAAGGAAAATGGGAAATATTTGCTGGGAGTTGTGAATCAAAGCAGAGCATCAGCTGTGACAGCTCTGCCATGGGGCAGTTGGAGGAGCACAAGAAAAAGGCCCACAGAAAGAATGTTTCTAATTGAACTTTATGCAGCATGGGAAATAGTGCAATATTTAACAATTCTGGGAATATGTAGAAAGCAGTCCAAATTAAAAAAACCCAAAAACCTGTCAAGGCCTCGTTCTGGCCTGAAGCTACTTTGGATGGTACAGGAAAGAATAATGCAGGAGTTTTAGAATCTCTTGTGTTTCTACAGTTCTCGCAGCTGTAAGAGGTTTGTGTATGGAATGGAAGTATTTCATCACTGAATAATATATTACAGAGGGTAACTAGCTGTTACTAGTTCATTTAAGAAAATATTTTCAAAAGGCACTGTGTGCCAAAATTGCAAGAATAAATATATTGTATTGTAAAAAAAAATATTAATAATTGCTTCCTGGAGATGAGCATCATAGGTTTCAATTTGTAGCTAGAAAGCAATGACACTTTCAGTGCAGTCAGAAAATTGTACATTGTCTATTTAGTCAATTGAAGACTTTGAAAATGGATATGGGTGTTCAATTTTTATCTCCACACAACTGTTGAAGAGTTAGGTAAAACCACTTGCTTTGACATGACTCCGGAAGGAAAGTACTGATCCAAAATGGTTACTTACAAGCAAAAAAAATTCACACACATTCCCCCAAACTGCTCAAATGTGTTCAGCACAGTCTTTCTATAAGCTAGCAGAGTTACTCAAATACTTTTAAAAAGGAGTAGAAAACTGAGCAGAAGCTTTAAATCAGTACAGTCTGGGCAATCACAGACTCCCTTATCACTTCCAAAAATGACTTGCTTGGAGTAAATTGAAGAGCTTTGATAGTTCAGATAGCTGTACAATTCACATGTTCAGAGTGGTGATCACCTTCAAATTTAAGCACTTAATTTAAGAGCTTCAGTAATTTTAAATTGCTATGTTTCACTGAGTGGCAGGCAGAGACTCAAGTGCTACACTATTTTAAAAAACTTTGGGTGTTCTGCTTAATATTTTTCTTTCAGGGAATCCAGAGAGGATTTCTATAGTCAAGCATGGAAAATGGAGCACATTTCAAGATTACTGTAGAAAAGCAGGAGGCTGTTCTTCTCTGAGGAGCGTGCAGCTCCGAAGCTGCGCTTGCCCTTTTCTGTGAACTGTTTGACCAGTCCTTGTGTGGGCTGCTGCAGGAGGTACAAAGAGAGGTAATGACGTTTACATGGGCATCAAGAGACTTCTCTGTCTATTTGCTCTCCTGAAAGAGCCTGCCCAGGTTAGGTTTGTTTCCATTAGGCATTTCTGCTTAACACTACTTGCGCAGAAGCAGATAGGAATGAGAGTTTACTGCTGTTTGAACGCTTCCCCACTTGTGGATTCGGATATTTTTACCTAGCTGTGGGTTTCTTCATTTGTTATTTTGGTTTTACTAGGCTTCAGTTTGATACATGTAAATAAGTCACAATAAATCCTTCCTGTGTGCTTTTAACTAGCCTGGTACAACATTTACTGATTAAATACTTGGCTGAGGACTGTGCTGAACACTGTAAGTGGTTGCCATGAACTTTGTCTCAGCAGCTGGGAGAGGTGCAGATGATACCACAAAAACTCTCACAGGCCCATATCCCTATCAGATGAGGGGAGCAGGATTTTGGAGTGTTGTGAGAAAGTCAGGCTTCAGAGCTGGTTATTCAGGGGTGCCTGGGAGGAGGTGCAGCTCTTTGGAGCAGGAAGGTGGCACTGCAGCCTCCTGCAGCCTGGCTCACCACGGGTACTGCTCTTCAGGCTGGAAGGGAACAGGGCAGGGAGCCACAAACTACAGCCTCCAGAAAACTTGCAAATGAAAGGTCAAGAATTTAATATTACCTGAAGAGCCTAGGAGAGATCCATTGGAGCTGATACCTTGTGACCTCTCATTTAGCAGAACAAGACCAAAATTAGTCTCCTGTGAGGTAAATGTAAAGAATATCTTTCACTTCCAGAAAATTACAATCCAGCTCAAAGACATTTTATTATTCAGAGTGCCACTTTAAATGCCAATCACTATTTGCAGGCTCATTGCAGCTTCAGACTGGCTTCTTTAAAGGAATGAAGGGGTATTTCACATTCATCTACCACTGAAATTTGAAAATCCCAGCTCCAAGGTGTACAAGGGGCACAGGCCAAATTGAGTGAATTTGTCAGCTGTTATTTGGGACAGAGTTAGGTTGCTTCCTTGTTTTTATTTAAGGAAAATCAGTAATCTTTGCCTTGTCTCTGAACTTTCACTGGCTTCCTCTAATTTTTCAAAATGAATGTCTATCTCACTGCAAATGTTCATCTCTTGTGTTCTTTCTCTGTTAATAAACCTGCATGTGTTCATTTACCTGTTCAATTTCTTTTTACTGATAGTTGCTGTCCATAGAAGAGTTCTTACTGCTCCAGTTGTTTACTTTATGAGTCCTGGAAGGACTCAGTGAGCTGTGATTACAGCTTGTTACTGAGTGAACTAAATTGTGTAAGAATGTGGTATTAACTTTTGTAAGTGGTATCAGACAGTTAGGTTACAGTTCACTTTTGATGCCACCTCCGTAATATTGAAGGGCAGTGGGCTTACCTGACAAGCCCTCACACTAGCCTGGACCTGGAAAGACTTGCATGTGTGAAGAGACCAGTATTTTTATATAGAGGAGGCTTATAATGCTTTCTGCAAAAACAATTTCCTAAATTTTATTCAAGTCCATTAGCCTTGCCTGTTACAAGAAAGATGCTGGAGCTATCTTGTCCAGCAGCCTTTTAATTTTAGGATCCTTGTTTGAGTTTTCCAAGAAGTCACATCAGGTGCACAGCTGTGAGGGCAGAATTGTACCTCTGTATACCCACAGCTGGAAGGAATACTTGGGGTTTTCCCAGGGATGTGATTTTGTCATGGAAACTGCTCTCCTTACCAGTAAAATTGTGAACATTTTCATTTTTCTCATGGGAAAAAGTAGAATAAAATTAATTCCAAAGCTGAAAATGTTGAATGGCATTCCCAGACTCACCAGTGGCTTATATAACGGGATCTGTCACTTCAGAAAATTCATAACCCAATCTCTCCGCATAGTACAGGCAGCCTTATGATTTAATGGCCTAAGAAAATTCAAGAATGCCAATGTGGACACCCCTGTGTTTCACTGCAGGAAAGAATTACAGCACAGTTCATAGGAATTCTATTGTGCAAGAACTAGCAATAGCATAAAAAATGCTGGTATTCAACTAATATGCCTTTCTTTTACACTGTGTCTCAATTGAATGAAGGAAAAATACCCAAACAAAGCTGTACTGTGTTTTGATTATTAAAAAATCGTGGTTATATTTGACATTGAAAAAATTTCCATTGAAATAATTTTAGTAAGTGTATACTACCAAATCACAGAAAATACTATTTCTATAAATAAAGATAGCAGCATGAGAGGTGGCTGAGTCAGTGTGAAGAATAACAGGGGTTTACTGGCAAAAGGGTGATATTTTGAATACTCATAATTTATTTACTCAGTCTGTCTTAAAATTTCAGCCCATCAATTATACATGAAACTGAATACCATAGCATAGGAGGGGACTAAAAGGCAAGTATTCATTTCCAGCTCTAACATCTCAGTCTTTAAAAAAGACCTACTCCTTAGCATAGTGGTAAGACAGATGGATAAGTGTTGGGAGATATGAGATTTATAGTTTGGCATTATTTAACTGCTCTGTAATTTGCTTGTACTAGCACCCTCGAGACACATTTTTTCAGAAAGTCTGATTTTTCTGCATTTATTCTAGTAATGGTATACTGAGAGTTGTTAAGGAAATTAAAGTCCAATTTCAGGCCTCAGTTCAGCAAAGCATTTAAGTAATTCTTAACTTAAAGTACATCTTAAACCAAATCCTATTTAACAAAGGGGAAAAAAAGGCCCACAAGTCTTCAGAGAGACTTCTTCACATGGTTAAAGTTAACAGCATGGGGTGTTTTTTAAAAGTGAACTTAGAAATACTGCCTGTTTCACAGACTGAAGAGGCTGCCTGTGCAAAGGGACATGATAGATGAAATTACCTGTTGTCCAGAAAGCCTTTATGATGTGGTGAAGGAGGAATGAAACATGATTCAAAATTTTGATCAGAATATAGAATGAATTGGACTTACCATGCTTTGAGACAAGATTAAAAAAAAAAAAAAAAAAGTTGTTTTGCAAGGAAAAGAGCAATCTTGCAGTGACAAACTTATTGGCCATTTAGGTGTGTTCTCCTGAGACATCATGACATTGGAGGCTTTACTGAAAAGCTAGAAAAAAGAGCTTTTCTAATGAATGGAGAGACTTCTATCAAACTGGCAACTAAATCCCTTGCATCTTTCTGTCTCAGGACCATCTTTTGGTAGAATTGTGTCTGCTCCCTGCTCCCTGTTCTGGAGAACTTTAGTGGGCTATATTGAGAGTTCATGGCTGTTTTGTCTGGTACAGTTCCAGGCCCTGGTAAAGGTCTTGAATAATGTGGATAGATAAGTATTAGATTTGGTCTTGTGGAGCATAATATGTATTTCTAGGTCTCCTCACAAGATTCTATGATACAGCTTTCAGTTTTCAAAGTAAAACACCAATAATAAATATTTATGTCCACCTCACCTCCCCAGTAAATTGGAAACTGTTATTTACAGTCATTAACCCAAATACAGTTACTTACTTCATACAGGTGGTCTTCCTTATGAAAATTCTATGACATGCACCAGGAAAATACCTGGTGGTCTTGTGTTTTGCCACCTGGTGTGATGCAAGATTAAAATCCAAAATTTCACCTGTGAAGACACTCAGATGACGAATAGCAAGGAAAAAGAAAAAATTACTTTTTGTCTAAGTAGGCTGTTTTCTAGTTGTTCATGAATGAAATTAAAAATAGCCATCAAGTAGAAAGCACCAATCATGATGAAAAAGACTTTTTTCCACTCACTAGTTTAGATCATTAGGGAGATCAAAACCTATCTAAACCCCAAGTTTTGTTGGAGGAAAAAAGAAAATTTTATCATGTTTAATGAAAATTTCCCTGTGACAGAAATTCAGTGCTGCAAAATGTGTTATTCTTCCATATGACAGCACAAAACATGACATAGGGAAAATTCAGACTCAATAAATTTCTTAATTAATTATGTGTCTATATTTCAGCATATGACTTGATGTATAGCACCCTTACAGAAACAGTATAAATGGGTCTGTTGTGAGTCTAAAAAACCACTCATTAATGTGTAGCTAATGACAAAAAATGCTTTTCTTCATGTGATAGCAAATTGTTATTAAGCAGAATAAAGTTAATAGGCTAATATTGCACTGCACAGTTAATTTCACCACATTCTTATTTTAACTTCAAGACATTCAGAACTTCTGTGTACCTTTTATTAAGTTTGTCTGAAGAGGGCAGCCTTTCCTAATACACTTGGAATTTTCTTAATTTGACAAGGTTACTGTATGCTGAACAAATTGACAAAGGACAAGTTTGCAATCTGAAGTTTGCCTCTTATTAGTGCCTGTGTTTTCATTGAAGTTTCTCTCCATGTATATTTATCAACCAACTGCAAAGGCTATTATTATTTTAAATATTTGACGCCTCTGGTAAAATACATTCCAATTTCACTTACTCTCAATGCTAAATGAAGGAAGACTTTCTGTGATATTTCTGAAAAGAAATTTTAGGAGAATGTTATTAGGAAATTTCTGGAAATATGGATGTCGTTTATTCTTTCTGAAGTCTAAAAATAAGTGTTATTCACATGCATTTTTAAATGCTAAGACTGCATGTGAACAGAACAGGAAAATATCTGTCCCTTTGTGCTGACAGTCCTCCTAATCTTTCATGATTTTCATGCTGAACTCCTCTCCAGGCTTCAAAAAAAGCATTAGCCTCAAAGTAGACAGTGATGTTACATTTTCTTTTATTTTATAGTTTAATGATAAGGAAACATTAGAAAAAAAAATCTTACATCAAATTCATGCATTGCCATGTTAGCAGGAAAGATGAATGGCTACTCTGCATTTAGCAATTAGTGTGATAGATTTAAGGGCTCTTAGAAGAATTTATTGCTCTGGTGTGCCTCGATCACGGAGCAGGGAGGGGCATTTGAAGAAGCTGGGATGATAAATTTTTGCAGTTACTGCTGCTCTCTCCACTGTGTTGCATCTCTCCTCTTGCAGTGGCAGCCAGGTTTGAAATCCTGTCTCACCTTCTGTGGTGTTGGGGTTTAGATTGCACAATAGGAGAAGGAATGCTCCTGGACACAGGGAGCGAGCACAGGGGTTTGGAACAGGGAGCACCTGGCAGCTGCTGCTGGTAGAAGAGGAAGGTAGGTGGAGACAATAGGTGTAGGATTTCACAGCACTTACATAAACAAGCATCCTGTTTGCAAAAGAGTTTCACCTGCTTGATTAGAATCCCTATAAAAACCATGTTCAACACATTGCTTGGGCAGTAAGAGTGGTGGTGTGAGTCCTGTGCAGAACAGTCAGTTAAGCAGGTCTCTCTAGAAATACCTACAACAAAATCACTTCATGTACCCAGGAGCTCAGTAAGTTTGCTGTGGTGGTTGGCAGCTAGCAAACTCTGTGCCACATCCCAGCCACAGCAGCTGTCACCCATGCCAGTTATACTGTGCTTGCACTGACTGCAGTCAAACTGCACTACAATGTCACCCCTTCCATTTCTCAGCTTTTCTCACCTGATGATTAGGTAATACCACTGCCAATCTAGTCAAGAGATCTCTTTTTTTAATTTGGTGACTTTTTAGGGTCTTTTGTCCAAAGTAATTTTTCCTTTTGTCATTAGGTTCAAAGCAGCAAATAATTGAATTTATTCCTCCCATGAACTTCTACTATTATTTAAAGCCATCAGCTGTTTAGGCTACCAAACTCATTGCAACCTCATTGCCTGACAGAAAGCTTGCTCAAAGTCTTATCATTACAAGACTATTTACCTGTTTTTGCAATCCTTGAATATCATTCCCGTTCACTGATCTAAACCTACCATTTTTTCTGACCTTGTCTTTACCACAGCAGTCACTTATTCAGAAGTTGAGGCAGATTGCTTCAGTGCCTTCCAGCCAATGACTGGACTGATCTGAAAAGTGTGGGGCTTCTTCATCTTCCCATTTTAGTATTGGATTGCTATGAAACAGCAGAAATTTCATTGTATCTCTACTTGAAAAGCATCGAATTTCTTACATAATAGTCTCATACTTGTCCTATGATGTTCCAAGATGTCAGATGCTCTTCTTACAGGCCAAGGACCCACTAGATGATTGCTAAATCCTCTAAGAAATTACACTTTCATTGTCTTTATATCATCATTTTTCCTAGAGACAACAGCTAACTAAAAGTGATTGCTTGTTTTCATTTTTGTGACTAATCTTGGAAAGGAACTCTTTGTCAGATACCAATATTCAACATCACTCACTGTTTCCTGTGTTTAAAGAGTATGTGTCTGTAAAAGGTATGAAAGCTGGATTTTTGAGGTTGAAATGGGAAGAAACATAAAAACAACTCCTACGTTTCCAATACATCCTGGTTTTGAAATTGGAAATGTGACTTTCTCTTTCTGCTCTTAGGAAATATTATCAAAATTAGGTTGTAAAAAATTTGACTAAGCTTATTGTATCCGAGTCTTAATAATTTAGTAGGAATTGCCAGCATTTTTCCTGAATGTCTAATTGCCTTTAAAAATTTGATTCTTCTGGGAATTACTCCTTTATCTGGAAAATAACCATTTGTTTTTCACTTTTATCTCTCACCATTAAAGAGATCATTATAGTACCTCCTCCACCTTTCTATGATTGCATTGTTTGCAAATAAAGATTTTTATCTTTGCATTTTACTGAGCCTTCATGATTCATGTCCTTGCCTCCCAGTACTGAAACACATGTAAAATATTCTGATTATTACATCTACTGTATGCCATATTTTACTTTAATTTCTGCATTTTTGTCTTTTGCATTGTCTTATCAAGGCTATTCTCTGTTCTGGCTTTATTATAATCTTCAATGTAAGCATAAATCTGAATTCTTATTTTCTTTGGTAAACATTAATAAAAAAAGAAAAAGTCCCCCCATGCCTTTATGAGAGCATCCATTGTCTTTATATTTGCATTTGTTCTTCCAATGTTTTTTGATACTCTCTCTAGTGCATGTCTGATGGTTTCCTACTCAGTACCAGTTTTCAGTGTGGTCACTTTGTTATCTTTTAATACCTCAGATCCAATATTACTCAAAGATTCTGGGTCACTTTTCATATTTCTTGTCTGCTATTAAAATGGAACAGATAATCTTTCTCAGATTAGCTGCTCAAATAGAGCAACTCTCATTACAATCAATTTATTTTACATTCTTGGTGTTATTCCTTTATCTCAAATCAACACAGACCTGTTAATTCCATTTTTACAGGCCTGTGCAGGCTTCTGAAGAAAGCTGGGTCTTTTGGTCCCACAAAACTAATCCCATGTTGCTCTCTACCATAGCCAAGACTGTCTGTGTCATAGAATCATAAAACCACAGAATATCCTGAGTTGGAAGGATCCCATCAGGATCATCAAGTCCAGCTCCTGGCTCTGCACAGAACCATCCCCAAGAGTCCCACCATGTGCCTGAGAACACTGTCCAAACACTCCTTGAACTCTGTCAGGCTTGGTGCTGTGACTTCCCCTACATCTCCTGTGACTTCCCCTACATCTCAATTTTCCTGAGTAAATGAAATGCTGGGGCATTCATTTACTCAGGAAAATGGTGAGAGTCTATAGGATAGAAAAGATGTCAAATGTTCCAAGTTCTTCTGATAACACATACCTCCTTGAGCATTCTTTCAACAGGAGTGGGTGTCCTGGTGATATCCAGGACTGTGGCATTCACTGACTCCTTGTTTAAGTTACTGATTGATGATAATAGAACATTGCTTGGCATAATACTACACTTAGTTGCACAAAGGCAGCTGCTTTGAAAGCCACTTTATGACTAAATTTTCTCTCATATGGCTGTGTTGTGCTCCCCTACCTTCTCTGTAGCACTTGGGGGAGTTCTTGATGTCAAACAATTGAATATCTCCATTTTTTTTTCTTTTTTTCTTTTTTTCCAGCTGATTTCTCCTCCTTACCTAATTGCATGTTTCTATGTCTTGCAACTTTCTTACAATTTCTTAATTGTACATTTTATGGGGCAAGAATGCCAACTTTATGTCAACTCCATCTGGAAGACTTGAAGGTTGTTCCTCAATCTCTTTGCAGCTTATCTTCAAACTCTCTCTGGCTTTGGAAAAAAGTGCTGACTGCACAAGAAATCATGATGTCTATAGCATCTCCACAGATTTCTTTCCAGATAAAGTTCCTAAGAAATATGTTATTGCTTCTCACCAACAGCAACAGTTGTTCAGGTTGTTCATGATTTCAAGGATGCTGCACTTTGTTTGATTGATACAAATAGGAAAGGAGAAGGAATTAGTGGTTACAGTATTGCTGGCTCGAGCTTGACCAGTCAGTTCTTCTAATGTAGGTGTGGTTTGAGATGGATTTCTAATACACAATTTTTAATATCAGTTCTTATTTGATTTGTGAGGTATAAAAGGCCTGTGGACTTCATTACCATTGAAATACATACTTTGAAACTTAAAATACATTAATTATTACTTTTAACAATCAAGAAGGATATGAGAGGTCATGTAGGGAAAGTCTGGGGGGTTTTTTTAGCACAAAGCTCCTGGTTGTTAAGTGTAAAGAGAGTTTGTGAAGACATGATATTTTTATCTCTGGCTTTGTCTAGAAGGTTCCCTTGTTTCCTTCTTTAATATCTTTATTAAATAAATAAACAGGGGTGGACAAAGAGAAAAAAGAGAGGGAATCACAGTGTCATGACAACCCCTGCACCATGGTTCAGAACCCGTGTCAAATCATTAGGTCAAGAATCCATGGATGGGGTTGGGTGATAGACATCTACTACTTTTGGCAATTTCACCTCAAAAATTATGAGTCACTATGTTGATGGTTGTGACCAGACAGTGGATATGAAATGGGAGTACTTTGAGTGAGTGCCTGAGTTTCTATAAAAGTGTCTATGGAATGCATTTGCTTCATCAAAGCCCAAACCCACAGGTTCAGAGAGATGTACTCCTATGGTTGACAGCTCAGTCAATATCCCTCCTGCTCTGTCTCTTCCTGTCATAACATTGATTTCTGTAAGCTAGAGGAAGTAATCCCTAATGACATTGTGTAACAGCGCTAAGGAAAGATTGTTTTCCCACTACACACTTTTTCATACACAACTTATAAATGCATTTCATTACTTGCAAACTTTACCTCTTGCAACTCTGGTACATTTTATGTTCTGCCATTCTATCCAGATCGGCTGATTTCTTAATGTTTTCTTCCTGATTTTGCACTTTTATGGAGCACCATACTTGGTGATTCCCCTGCATCACCTCATCACTGCAAAACAGTGATGTCACTCTGACATATGCTATTCTCTCAGCTGCCAGGTAAGCTAAGGGATGCATCATGCACCCTTTGCATGGAGGAGAAGACCATATTGTCACCTCACCTACCATCCTTCCACTGCTGTCAACATCACTGCGCTTTGCTTCGTGTCCTAAGCCTGTGATCAGCAATGTTTGCTGTTGAAGGGTAAAAAATGCTGCATGGCTGTAATGAAATTACATTCCTGTTATTAATCTGATTATATAACCTTTTCCTGTCTTCTGTCTTCCTTTTTTCTAACCAAAAAAAAAAAAATCCATCACTCTGCAATTTTGTAGAGCTAGCATCACTAGGAGGCAGGCAGTTTTCCAGGAAATTTTGGAGGATTTTTAACTTGTATGGTTTTGAAGAAACCACGGATATTTAAAGTACTTGGAATTTGTCTAGTCTTATGTTCCGAGCACTAGCTATGAATTTCCAGCATGGTATTGGTATTGTTGAAAAATGGGCAGAGGTTTTGAAGGGAGCAAGGAATTGTGTGTATTTATTGCACAGAAGTGAAAATGGTTTCACGGGTGAGCAGCACTTTTGTAATGAACAGGCTTTACTGGGGTTTGCCTCCCTGTGGAGCCAGGTGTGGCACCAGATTGGAAGCACAGAGCTACCCTTTCCACTGAGCTGACTTCTCTGATCCCTTGAGATGATGTTTGTGAGGAAGAGGCTGTAAAGGATTTAGTATTATCAAGTGTGTGAGGTCTTACCTCACACAGAGAATCACCATGGCTTAAGGGTGTCTGGTGCCAGGCCAGAGGCAGGTATGGATTGATATGTAGGCATGGAGTCTGTGTTGTTTCATGAGATATTACTGGTTCAAATTTCAGACCCTGTAATTCCTCTAAGCACCACTTTTGATCAGATAGTATCAGATAAATTATCATCATTTCTATTTACCATGTATATAGGAATTAATAATGTGTAATTTTCTGTACTGCATTGTGATGGGATAAGCTCAACAAGTGAAAAGAAATAAAACTCAATACTTCAAAAACCAGCTCCCACTGCTCCAGTCTGCTGCGGTTAATGTCAAAAGGACTTTGCTCATTATTCCTTCCTGGACAGTCATAAAGGATATTATAGCCCTTTATAGTATGAGAAGTTAAAACTTTATTTTTCAGTGTTTTCTTCATAAATTCCTGCTGTGAAAAAAAAAAAAGCAAAACAAGTTAGCCCAAAGGCCTGTGTCTCACAAGAATCAACCCCTGAATATTGTTTCTTTTTAACATAACATTGCTGGTTCCTCTTTGTAAAAGTCACAGATATATAAAACTCCATTAAAAAAAAGAAAACAAACTTCAGAGAAAGAACTTCAGTGCCCTCACATCTTACAGAGTTGTTAGCTATCTTTGTAACTTTGTTCAGGAAATGACTTTTTTTTTTAATTTAAGAGAAAATCAGGAAAATTCCATAGCAAATACAAGGAAAAAAGAATTCTAGATATTGGACAGTGCACAATATATCCTCAATTTCATATCCATCTATACATAAACAACTGGACTCTACATTCTTTAAAGAAGCAGCATCTTTTGTAAATCAGATGAACTAGAGACCAGCTGAATGCCATCAAGGTTTTAGGCCAGAAAGCCAAAGAGCCCAGGAATTGGTGGTAGATCAGGTGTTTCATGTAACTGTAATTGTATTCTCAGAGTACTACAGGTGTATGTGTAAGTAGATTTTCTTTGAAGAAAATCTACTTACACATACACCTGTAGTACTCTAAGTATTAAGTATTTAGTATACATTCCCTTTCTTTTCATATTTTATTTTCTCTATTTATAAAGAAAATAATTTTCTCCTCTTCTTGCCCAGCCAAAAATTTCTAAGTCCTGCAAGTCAAGACAGTGTTTCATGTCTTTACCAATGAGCTGCATTTTGAAGAGTAACCCAGTTTGTGGGAGTTCACAAGGCAATTCACAAGTACCCCGACTGCATAACAAATTTGCTACCATAATAACCCTTTGAGAGGTAGAAGAGGACAAATTGCCTAGGTCCCTTGGTAGCAAGGAGAACAGGGACTGTGGGTAGATTTAATTTCACCTAACATTAGCCATCCCCAGTTAGATGTCTCAATTAAACTGCCTGCTTAGCCTTTCTCTCCACTGAGTGGATGGAAAGAGACAGGTACTTCCAGACAGTAAATCATCCCATCTCAGGATGCTTTTCCAGACTAATGGGATGAATTGCCATGCTCATCACAAGACTTTATAAGTTTATTTGGGTGTAGAACAAGTTATAAATGTTGCCTTTGTTATCAGAATATATACTCCTTTTTTTGCTTTTAGAAATATTGTCAGAGTAATGACATTTGTCATTCTGGGCTCTGCTTTTTTTTCATAAATTTGAAGTGTGGCCTTATCTTGGAGCTCTCCTTGACTGACTGAGGAACTATTTAGGGCCTGTATATGCTCTTGGCTTGTATTGCATGCAGTCACTGGATGCAATAAGCTCGTGGAGGAGCTTGTACAGCCTTACCTCAAGAATGAAATGGTAACATGTATTTCTCTGAACCCTCCTGTTGAGCCATGCTCCATTGTATTGACTTCCATGTATTCTTTTAAAAGTTTTTATTTTCCTGGTTTCTTGCTATGTTATATACTGTGTTCAGTAGTAGGAATCTTCTGAGAAAACAGTTTTCTTGTGAACTGCATATAAAAAAAACATCTTTGCACATATACTGCATCATTTGCTCTTCTTTTATCTGTGCCACTTCAGGAGAGTTAGAAGTACTTTTTTTTCTTGGTCTCACTAGGATTTGCAGGCAGTCTGATGTTTCATTCAGGCTCAGGTTTGGCTAAGTGCTTGAAGCATTGCACCTGCATCTACATCAGATTTTCTCTTCTCACACTGACTGCTGCCTGGGCAGCAGTGTGCAGACCACCAGCTTCCCTCTCCATTTTTTCCACAACTTCCATCTCAGTTACAAAGCTCACACATCCAGTTTCCAGTTTTACTGCCTTTGGAAGTACAGTCTACTGTGAGTCTTAGACCTTTCTAAAATTTTCAGCAAAACTTTGTTGTGGTCTTTTAAAACAACAGGTGCTCATCTGCAGCTCAGTGAGTTTGAC
This sequence comes from Melozone crissalis, assembly GCF_028551555.1. NCBI lineage: Eukaryota > Metazoa > Chordata > Aves > Passeriformes > Passerellidae > Melozone > Melozone crissalis. The sequence continues at coordinate 40,867,162 of NW_026535794.1, forward strand.
CTCTGTTCACAGGTGGAGGGAATGAGGGAAGGGCCAGGACATGAGGAACAGCTTGGACAGCAGGTAATTAGGGCAGTCAGTCTTAATTAGTTTTTAATAGTTGGGGAGGAGCTTTTTGTATCTGCGTATGGCTGAGAGGCAGCTTAGGGAGCAGGGATCAGCTGGGGAAGCAGAATGGGAATAAAGGTAGCTAAGAGTGGGACTTGCTAGGGGCTCTGGAGGTGTTGATGGCTGTTTGGTTTAGGTTGTTTCAGTGATGCTGTTAGGGAGCCCTGCAAGACCAGGGAGGAAGTTTATATCCAGGGCTTGTGCTAAAGTGCTAATTGTGCCAGAGGGAGCATTCTTAAATATCCTGTGTTTGTGCTCCTTTCTCAAAAGCAGGAGTGATGTGGGAGGTGATTTTAACTGAAGAAAGGGATATGGTTTAAAGGGCTGAATGCAGCCTGTGTTCTCCCTGGTAAAATAGCTTGGGAAAATGCAACACCTTGAGGTCTTTGAGGTGCAAGCTGCATGCAAAAGCTGCTTATCCAGCAGTGAATATGGTCTGGCTTATGGCCTATTCTGTTAGATATCAAGAGACATTCTTAGAGGTAGGTGGGTGTCTAATTTCTACTGGTTGCAGCAAAATAGGGGTGGAGGTGTGTGCATTTGCAGTTTGCTCATGCATAGCTTTTTCACTTGCTTTAAATATTTTAACCATTGAGATGAGCAGGGTTTGTGATCTGGCCTTCAGAATTTTTCCTGTTGCCCTTTAGAACTGGGACAGAAGCTTAGATGAAAGTATTTTCCAGGTATTTCAGAATCTACTCTGAATAGTCTGTGTGTGAGCAGTACAAGCCTTTGCTGTATGATCCGGCAATCTGGTTGCCTTGCAACATGCAAGTGAGCCTGCTTCTTGGTCTGTGAATGGAGAAGGGGGGTGGGGGGAAGGGAAAATAAAACTATTTTATACTACTATTTGCAGTTTTTTAAAAATACCATCTTAATCATATTGGAAGATGAAAGTCGTCTAATAAGTACTTCTGAAGTGCTAGTATTTTCTTTTTTGTAACGTTAAAAAAAAGAGAAATCATCTTCTGTCCTTGTCTTAGGAAGTATTTCTTTGCTGGATGTTTGTCCTGTAAAGGGTTTGCCTGTTTTTCTGTAATATTGCAGTACTGTTTCTCTGTGGGATATTTATCTTTCGGATGTCCTTGAAACTGAGACAGAAAAGTTCAAGAGAGTGATTGCTGTGTAGGAAATGTACCTACTAAAGGTATTGGAGTGAGTAATGAAACCCCAGACTGGTATTTATGAGTTTAGACAGGAGGAAGATGCAGCTTTATTGGATGATACTAAAGGCAGACATCATTACATATATATTAATTAAGAAAGGTGTGTGGTGCTGGTGGGAAGGGATCTTGCTGGAAAACGATTTCCAGGTGCTTCTAGAAAAAACCCCAGCTATCCCATTATTCAACGTGTTGTTCAGAGATTGGCTGGTCATTCTTCTGAAGCAGATGGAGATAGTTTTTCACAAAGCTGAGACCAGCATAGTGTGCACTTTGTCTTTTCTGAAATATCTATTAAAAAAAGTGTTATTCTGTTACTTGGTGGATCTGTTCATTAAAAATGCCCATCCTTTTAAGGGTGTCTAGGAGAAGATAAATACACTATACAGTAATGGTAATAATTAAATTTGTAAAATTACTGCCTTTTGATAGACTAACACACAAATACAATTCCAGCAGTGGCTGTTTTTCATTAGTTAGAATGACATGCCAGCTTTAGAATATGTAATGATGTATAAGCCCTGGTGGTTATAATTGGCATAGAAATGTACTATATCCTTGGGTGTTAAAAGCCATAAGCTATTTATTTTCATACTTACAAAGACTGTACTACGTTGTGGTATAAATCTCACATGGTTGTCACAATTACATTTTTTTTTTTAGTAATTTATGTCCATATGGTTCAAATATGAATCTGTCCCCCTTATTAGCATCCTGCTGGTCACATAATGTACTGATAAATTAGTATCTTATGTCTGGAAAGCCTGTTTGAATTCAGATCTCATGCAAAAGAAACTTAAACCCACCTGGTCTTCCTGATATAAGTAGCCTTGTTGTCATGCAGATTTTGTAATACATGAGCTTACACAGTATAGTAGTGATATGCTTGCAAGAAACTTGGTTATTTGCTGTGGTATCCAGTGGGTTTGTTTGGTTGTTTTTCTTTTTTTTTTTTTTTTTTAAGCACCACATTCACATAAGTAAGGAGTGGACTGGAAGCTCTTCTATTATACCAGCTTAAACTGGGTGTAGATGGTGTTGAAGTTGATGATATAAATTAATTTTGAAACCAGAGATAATGTGTAACAAAATAATTGATGTAGTTCTATTAGATGCCATAATGCATTGATTCTTCTTCAGTATCAAAGGCAGTCTGATTGTAAAGTCTGTATGTGACACACATGAAATGGATGTGAAAGTATGACCTTTGTTCTTAGGGCTTTGGGGGAAGAAAAATAGAGAAATGGGTGAAAGAAATGTAGAGATAAATCATAAAGGCTGTTTTTCTTAAAAAGAAAGTTGGTATATAAATAATCCATTACGTATTCCAAAAATATTCAAAAATGAAACTTAGGTAAGGTGAAGTGATTCTGAAAGAACAAGTATTTTGTTTTGACGCCCTCCTTTCAATCTTCCAACCCATAAGAAACACCATGTGTCCCTGTTCTCCACTTGAACAGTGAGCCATTGACCCCAGCTGAGTGTGACCTTGTTGCCAGTTCTTTATCTGCTGGTTGATCTGTCTGTCAAATCTGTGTCTCTCCAATTTACAGCCAAGGGTCTGGTGTGGGACAGTGTCGGAGGCTTTTCACAAGCCCAGAGAGGTGATGTCAGTTGCTCTTCCTTTACAGCATGTTTGCTTAATCTGAGTGGATTCTCTGCCTGATGGGTAGTGCTTTGTACCCTGAGTTTAGGTTGGGGTTTAGCATTTAAATATGCAGTCTAGGGGACAAAGTACAGATTGAAGTGAAGATTGAGGTCCTGAGGTTCGAGGCTGAAAAGGGCATTGGTTGCAAATTCATCAAGCTTCCATCTATGTGATTTTAGTGCAACTGTCTCATATTTGTGGTTTCTGGGTCTCTTGCTTAGGGTTTTGGATTTTTTTTTTTATTATAGTTATTTACATGGTTGAGATTGGTGAAGTTGCCTGTGTGTACGACAGACGTGTGGGTTAATACTTGACATGTCCTTTTTTTATTTTGCAGAGACCTACAGCCAACAAGACTTCTGGTGCTCCTTCCTACAGCAGATGGTCCAGTTCACAGCCCCATCAGGTAATATGCCCTTGTCAAAAAGGATATGCAGCTCAGGTTGACACATGCATCCTTCTAAAGTCAATTTGTGAGGGGATCTGGGAGCGTTACCTACCTGCACCAGCCCAACTGGGTCACACTGCTCTCTGAGGTTGTTGCAGGATATCCTGTGGCAAACTCTTGGATGCAGCTGCTGCTCATGGAGGATCTTGTACAGCTGTGCCTCCTCTAGTGCAGCGGTGCCTCTCTGGTTTGTCAGGGGTGGTTATTGTGCCTGGATCCCCCTGCCCTTTGCATCCTGTCATTTAAGCTACAAGTGTGGGTGTTTGATGCCCTTTGGCAATGCATGAGGTCTGTTCTCATATGCTAGCCTTCCTCCCCCACTGCCCTAGGGTTTCTTTGTGAAGTGGCTGCAATGATCAAAACTTCAGGAGAACTTGCCGAAGCCAGAAACTCTTAAGCGATAGCCAGGAAACAATATTCTAGTTAATGATTCTTTATAAGAATTTGAATGGTATTCAGGGTTTCTGTTACTTACCAAAATTGAAAGACTTTTTTGACTATACGCTAGGATATGATTTGCCTTTGTTATTAAAGAACAATGTATTTCAACTAAAGCAACTTTGTCTTCAAAAACTCTTCAGGTGTCTTTTCAGTAATGATTGCATTGGCTTTGCTTTCTTCCAGCCTCTACTTTTGTTTTTTCATACCTCTTCCTACATACGCATTAAAAAAAAAAAACACAAAAACCCAAGTAACCCAGAAAAACCAAAACCACCACTCCCCCTTGACATGAAAAGTTTAAATTATCATGGTGAACAAACTCTTGATCTGACATGCTAGATTTTCTTATTGAAGGACGTTTGTAGACTTAAGAGAGGAAACTTCCACTAAGTTGTGATTTGGCCTCAAAAACTAAAGCAAAAGAAACCATGAACTTAATTTGTGTTCAGATTAGGATGGGAAAAAATGTGGCTAGGTGCTTCATGGGCTGTTTTTCAGCCCATGATACCTTTTTCACTATCCTCCCAGTTTTAATAGTCCTGTTTTCACAAAGTATTGTGAGAGTTTTTGCCTCCTCTTCATATAAAAATATGGTTCTTTTGCTTGCAAAGTTTTCCAAGTGTTCTGTCTTTCACTTTTTCAACACTTAATTTTTACTTTTGAGGGTAAAAGTGAAGAATGCATAGACAAAAGGTTAACTCTTTTCAGTCGCTATTGCTTACTCCATCCTAGGGCATTAGACAGTGAGCAAGAAAAAAGTTCATAACTAATACATATGAGCACTGTTCCGCTCTTCCTGTGTGGGTCTGCAGTTGTCTGTTAATAGGAGATGAATTCCTAAGTCAGGAGGAGATCATCCTAACAAATCATATGAGATGCACCTTATGCTCTGCACACTTGATTTCCTTTTTGAGGAGGGAGGGAAACATAAGTGCATAATAAAGATTGTTTGTAGTGTTACAACCCTGTCAAACCACTAGCAGAGTTGAGGGATCAACTACCAGGAATGTTGCTTGAAAGTATGTCTAGACTATCCAACATCTGCAGGAAAAAAAAATTGTTCTAATGTATTAAAAAGTGCTTGTGGTAGTTTCCCTCCACGTGTGTTGTACCCTTTACGTTTGACTCTTGTTTTCCTCTGTCATTTCTACTCTACTCTTTTCTTTTTCTTCCTTGTTTATTGTCAGCTTTTGTCTTCTGTGTTTTGGGTTAATAAGCTTATAAACTTGCCTCATGGATATTATAAATGCCAGTACCAACTGTGAGGATGTATAGGCTTGCTGTGGTTCTGTTTGGGAGGCTGGAATACTGCTGTGCGCTCTTATGAGCTGAGTGGCAAAATATTTGTATTGGATAAGAGATTTGCATTCAGTCTTGCAACTTGCCAGCATCTATATATAGTTTATTTAAACTTTTTTTTTTTTAATTTTTTTTTTAAAGATAGCTTTCCAGGAAAGAAAAAGATTAAAGTTCAAAACTCATAGTCTGCATTTTCTTTAGTCTCATGCAGTGAACCCAGTGAAGGCTTTTCCACATGCATCTTACAAGAATCCACACACAAACCTAGTAGAACTACATAGCTGAGACCTTTGGTGCATCTAAGAAATGTTAAAAGTTAAATTGATTTCTTCCTTCTTTCCCCTAAGTTTTTCTTTTTTCATTTCCTCTATCTATGTGAAGTTGGAAGGTTCATTAGGTGAGAGATTTGAAAGGGTGAGGTCAATGAGTCACAGAAAATAACACATTTATTTCCTGACTTGTTTCACTTTGTGCTACCCAGACATGCTTATATTTTGTATTGGATAAACTGGACCATGTTTATCTATCTCAAATATGCTATCTGGGGAAGGTTTTTAATAAGTTTCCATCAACTTACCGCTCTCATGGACACATGGAATTTGTATGCTCAGGTTTTTTTTTTTATATAAAGCTGTTCAGAGAATAGTGTTGTTTGGGTTTCTTTTTTTTTTTCACTGCCCCTTGAGCCTGAGAAAATGTCTTGTTGCAGGGGAGGCATCTTTGAAACTTGATTTAGAGGTTCCTTCTGACTGCCCTGGGAAAGAGGCTTTAGTACCTGGTTCAAGCTAGGTTTCTTCAAGCATTCCTCTTTCTCAATGTCAGAATAAGAAGCCATTAGTCTAAAAGGTTGATTTTTTTGGATTTGAGGAATTTATCAGTTGAATTAAGGAATTTGAAGGAGTGGGCAGGAAAGCCAAACAAAATCTCAGCTTCTGAACTGGCATCCATGTAGCTTTGGGATCTTCCTGCCTTCAGATGTACTAAACCAGCTTGAGGGATGGAATCAAGGAGGGGATAAAGATGCTAATGAACCAAAATTGCATACACTGTTTTCTGGGCTACTAGCATTGCTTGATGTGTGGAGAAGTCTGCAGCAATTTTGTGAGAAGCTCTGAACTTAGTCCTTCTGTGGTACTCTGAAGGCTGCTGCCTGAAGTGCAAGTGGCTCTTAGAACTGATGAAAATGATTGGGGAAGTGGCACTTCATCAGGGATGACGGTATAGCTATTTCTAACATGATGCTGCTTTTGCTGAGTGGGATGGCATCCAAGGCAGAGCTTCTTGTAGTGATGGCAAATCCTTGTGTGGGACAGTCTGTCTGACATGAGGAATCAAAGGTACACAGGCAGGCTGGGACACAAGGCACTCAGCTTTGCAGCTTGGTTATCTCTGAAAGCAGTTTTAACATTAATTCACTCATTACTGGTAATGACTTGAGAACTGTGTGCTAGTAAAAATGAAGACAATTAAGAGAAAATCCCTCTTTTTTTCCTTGGGGAAAAAAAAGAAGAAACCATATATTTCAGATGCCAGCTTAAGGTCGAGGACTTGAAAAAATCCATAGATAAAGTGTCCTAAAAGAAAGAATAATGGGACAATGATCCTCCTAATTTGCTGTGTCCTAACTGTTAATGAGAGGCAAAAAGTCAGTAGTACCTACTCAGATCTCAGAAATACATCCACCTTGTCTGCAGGTAGAAGATAGTGTTAGGCTGACTTTTCTTGCTCATGAGCACACTAGGGAGCTGGTGAAATCTGACAATTCATTTGGTCTCCACTGTTGGCTGGCATCTTAGTGGCAAAATTCCAGGTCTCTTGCACAAAGGTTGTTAGCAAGACTATCTTTAGAAATGCCTAGATTGTATTACTTTCTAGAAATATTCTAATGCCTCTTCAATATTAGGTGCTAAATGAGCCTGCAGAATAATTGGTGTGTATTAAATGCCATTAAAAATAATATAGAACATTTCAGCATCTTTCTCCTCCTCATATCTATTAGCAAGGCATTAGTTTATGAGCTAATGAAGTAAAAAATACAGAAAGTGAAACTATATCCAACGGGCCACAGGACAGGAGGGCTCTCAGCTGTGATTCCATAATGTTCCTCTGTCTGGTTCCACTGCTGCTTTGTTACAGAGTTATTGCTCTGACTTTCTGGTAGAGGCAAAGCAAGCTCATTGCTTTCTTGCTGGTAGTCAGAGATTTGTCCATTGCTGAACTTGACATCAGTGCCTTAAGGCCAGAATATGGGGGTTTTTTCTTCAATAAAGAAAGGCTCTTTAAAACTTAAAGCTCTTTAAACACAGGGATAAGTACTATATTTTAGTACAAAGTGGTTAGCAGTTTCTCCTAGGAATCTGGATAGGCAATGGATATTGACAAACATTCAGTGTAGTGTCTATATTTCAAACAGCCAAAATATTTTATCTTTCCATATGATAGTTTATAATACTGCTGCTTTGTGATGGGGATGATGGAAATATCAGTATACCAGTCAGGAAGGCAGAAGCTGGGAAAGGTGATTTTCCAGCTACACTGTGGCAGCTGTTTGTTGAATTTCAGGTCAGAGATTTCAGTATACATAATTTCTCTCTCTTTCTTTGTCCCTGTTGTGTGTGTCCCTGCTTCCCCCTTGCCTTGTTTTTGCCCTTGTATTCTTCCTGTGTATGTGTTGGAGCAGTAATGTGTTGGTAAGAAGATAATTAGACAGGTGTCTGTTCAGTAGGCTTTTTCACAGCACACAAGGTCAAAATGAACCTTGTGATTAATTGTGCAGCATGAGAGTAGAGAATTTATTTAGTTTTAGGAAGCCAACTAGGTATGGCTTCTGGTAGCAGTTGGGATTGTTGTAGCCTAAAACACCTCCAAGTGGAATTTCATGGCTTCTTGGAGCAGGAAGATGGGTAATAGCGAGTTTCCTTGATGGGTTCTGGCAGACTGCCTGAACACCAAGGTAATCGGAGCAATGGCTCAGAAGATCCATTCCTGTGAAGTGAGTTTTCTTTTAAACTGGTGGAAGATAGCTAGTTCTAAATACTAAATAAAGAGTAATAAATAGTAATGTACTCAACTGCTTTCAGTCTTATTTGTTTTCCTTCAGTGCCTCAAGTCTGACTCGGAAAAAGTCAGTATTGAGAAAGTCACTGTCTCCCTGATGACTCAGCTCTTTGCTTTTCTGCTGAGCACTGCACACTGTGGCAGTAAATTTTAGGTTATGTGCCTGTCTGCTAGAAAACTTACTGTGAACACCAACTGAAGAAGCCACTGAAGCCACTGAACAGCTGTCAAGTGGCAACAGAAATCCTTCACTCTCGACCTAGGTTTGAGCTGCAGTGTGCTCATCTAAATGACTGTGACTTAGTCCAGCTATTAGGGTTAAACCTTATTTTTAAGGGTCAGATGAGGTCTGGCAATTTTCCAAAGGCAAACCAGACAACCCAAGCCACAGAAATATCTTCCTTCTTCCTGGCACTTGGTGTTTACCCCAAAAAAGTAGCAAAATTGAATGGGCTCAATTTGACTTAATAAGGGAAATTTGCCAGCTTTGCAATAAATGGAGTGGAAATCCCTAAATACCTCCTTTCCATAATATATCTTTTCAGAGCTAGGCATTCCTCTTTACCATAGGTCATCAGTTTTGCAGCATTGCATTTTGATCTTTGTTACATTTGGATAAGCACATGGAAAAATCAAGTATGTACTGATAGAAACTGAATTTTTTGACATGTCAAAGGTACTCACTGAATTTCAACAAGCCTCTGTTAGGTTTACCTTGGATCACTCATTAAATTTGAATTTGAGGTGGAAACAGTGCCTTGCAAGAGCAAATTTAAGTAGTTAAATACTTAGAAGGATAATTATTATTTTATGCATCATGTGTTGCCCTAAGTTCACTGAAAGTTTGGAAAATGTGAATATCTGTGATCAGCACTCCAGGTGTGCTCTTATTCCATGTATAAGCCATATTATGCTCATGAGAGCTTTGTGGGATTTTGTCAACTAGTGATAAAGATAGACCCATGTGTTTGGTCAGTCTTTATTAGTAGCAGACAAAAAATTAGCCATTCTCTTTTTTTTTTTTTTCCTTGTGTCTCACCTCTCATACCCTTGTCCATCTTTTTCTGCTGCTGCTCGTTAGGTTCTACTGGAAACCTGGTGTTAAAGGTTCTTTCTGCTTTCCAAAGTTTGATGATTCCTCGGTGAAATCTGGGAGCTGCTGCTTCTGGCATGATGCTTTTTGTAGGAGTGTGTAAGGGAAGATGGAACCTGGCATATGTTTCATAAAGCCACAGGAATTTGCACTGGCAGCCCCAACTTCACCAAGGTCATGGGCAAAGGCAGAGTTGATCTCAGTGACTGCTTTGCAAGTAACAGGAGAGCAGGGCACACTGAGTTGGCTGCTCAGCTAAATGCATCAGTACACCAGGATGTGTAAGCTATTTTTATTGTGTGAAGATAACTCAGCCAAATGAGACTCAGGAGCAATCGTGTCTGTTGCCAACCAAAGTACAACATAAACTTAGCTTTGAAAAGTTAAGGCTTTTGTAAATGAAATATGAGGGGAACTAAAAAAGGAAACAGTTTTTTTTTTTTATTGGACAGTGGTAGAATATGAGTAAATGTAAATGTGTGCACTGTTATTCAAAGGTTGCTCTTCCAAGTATGTTACCTGTTGTCTGGGCATAATCACCAGGCAGCTGCCTGAACTGAACATAAAGCTGATTCCTAAGCTCCAACAGGGTAAGAGCCTGAGCCTGGAGGGCAGCAATGGTGTTCATAAGATCCAACCCCATGCTTTCACTTAAGTACTTGTGGAGAAACACTTTGTGTCTGACCCAACTACTGACACAGCAGGATGAAGACTGGTGGTAATTTTAGAAGGAACCCCAAACCTATATTTAAAAGAAGGGCTTATGTTTTTTAGTCACTGTAAATGATAAAATGCAGGCTCTATTCTGCAATCTGTGCATCTGGTACCTATAGTCTACTCTATGGGTTGGATATATATATTCCTCACCAAGCGTGGGATTTGGGCATTAGTTCCCAATACCAAAGTCTTGGTAAACCAATTATGTTAAATTTCTCCCAATTATACTGTATAAATGTTAAACTTTAGGTGTAATGGTTATGAAAACATAGGAGAACTCTTCCAAGACTCAGTACTGTGTATTTCTCTTCTACAGGTGTGAGGAAGAAATAGTAGGTTTCCTTTCTCAGGAAGGGAAAGCTATCATTACTCTGTTAGATACCATTGTGTATCATGTTGCACTTTCAAGTAAGGGTTCAGAAGATTCCACCTATAGCTTGGCTGATCTTAAAAATCAGTATGCAGGGGAGAAAAACCCTTTTTTTCCAAATGATGTTTCTAAACAGCTGATTTTTTTAGTTTGTTTGGGTTTGGTTTTTTGTTTGTTTGTTTGTTTGTTTTTTTTTTGGTCTGGTAGGCCAGCAAACTTTTTAGTCCTTTCAATTGTTGTGTAATTACTTTTGATGACAAACACCAAATGTATGTGTTGTGCTAACTGTCTGCTCAGTGGGTTCAGGTTTGTGTAGAGAAATGTGTGTGCTGGGCATGAGGGAAAAAACTAGCAGCATTTGTAATGACTTCTGTAGATGTAAAATGTTTCCAAAAGCTATTTGTCATCTGCACTTTTGTTGCCTCTCAAAACTATTTTCTTCTAGAAGAAGAATTTAATAAGATTTAAAAAGACTGCAAATGCTATCATTTCATAAAATTTTTAACCATAAAGACAACATTCTCCCTGTGTCACATATTGTGTCATTGCTGGAAGATTCCCAGCCTCATTTGGAAGCCTCACTTCAAAACTGCAGACTCAATTTGAGAAATCCCAGGAATGTTCCTCCCATAAGTCTTTTTTGCCTCTTTGGCTTAGCAAGTTAAGTTTATTGGTATTTTATTTGTGAATGCTGACTGCTCTCTCTTTGACTGAATTTGGTGAGGAAAAGGAAGGATGCAGGTTTTCTGAACCTTTCAGAGACAAAGAAAAGCATGAGATCACCCTTCAGTAGCCATTGGGCAGTTCATGGGGGAGAATCATAGAATGGCCTAGATTGTAAAGAATCTTGAATATCATCTAGTTCCAAACCTCTGCTATGGTCAGGAACGCCTTTCACTGGACCAGGTGGCTCAGAGTCCCATCCAACCTGGCCTTGAACACTTCCAGGGATGAGGCTTCCACCACTTCGTTTGACAACCTCTTCCAGTGCTACACCACCCTCACAATTAAGAATTTCTTCCTGATAGCTAATCTAAACTTATTCTCTTTAAACCCATTTCCCCTTGTTCTCTCACTACATGCCCTTGCAAAAACTCTCATTTTTTGTAGGCTCTGTTCCGATACTGGAAGGTCACAATTAGGTCACTCAAAACCTTCTCTTCTCCAGGCTGATAAATCCCATTTTTCTCAGTCTTTCCTCATGGGAGAGGTGCTCCATCTCTCTAAATGTGGTGGCAGTCCTCCTCTGGACCTGCTCCAACAGATTGCTGTCCTTTCTGTGCTGGGGAGCCTACAGCTGCATGCAGTGTTCCAGGTGGGGTTTCACCACATGGGAGAAGAGGGACAGAATCCTCTCGCTTGCCCTGCTGGCCACGCTGCTTTGGATGCATCCCAGGGTTGGATTGGACCAACTGCATGTTGGCTGGAAGTGCACATTGCCAAATAATGTGCATCCACCAGCATCTCTGAGTCCTGAGCTGGGCTGCTCTTGATCTGTTTGTTCTCAGTCTGTGTTGATAATGACCCAGATGCAGCACCTTGTTATTTGTCTTGTTAAACTGTGAGATTCCCATGGGCCCATTTCTTGAGCTTGTCCAGGTCCCTCTGGATGGCATCTCCTCTTTCAGATGTGTCATCTGCAAGTTTGTTCGGGGTGCGCCCTTTTTCTATGTAATTAATGGAGACATTAAATAACACTGGTCTCAGTATGGATTTCCAAAGGACACTACTTGTTGCTGATGCCCTTTAGAACTCTGAGCCACTGACCACTACTTTCTGCAAGAGTCCAACCAATTCCTTATCCACTTATCAGTCCAGCCATTGAATCCACCTCAATCCAATTTTGAGAGACTGATGTTATGGGGGACCGTAGATGACATCTATGTCCCTTCCCTTGTCCACTGATGTAGTCACTCTGTCATGGAAAGCCACTAGGTTAGTCAGGAAGGACTTGCCCTTGGTGAAGCTGTGCTGACTGTCCTCAATCACCTCTTTGTCCTCCCTGTGTGTAAGCATAGTTTCTAGGAGGATCTGTTCCATGGTCTTGCCAGGCACAGAGGTGAGGCTAATATGGGTCCCAGTTCCTCTTTTCTACCCTTTTTATAGATGGGTGCAATGTTTCCCTTTTACTAGTCGCCTGGGACTTTACCTGACTGCCATGACTTTTCAAATATCACAGAGAGTGGTTTTACAATCAGCCAGTTCCCTCAGGACTCTGGGATGCATTTCATTGGTCCCAATAGACTTATTTACGTTCAGGTTCCTCAGGTGGTGGTGAACCTATTCTTTACTTGCAGGAGGGAATGTGGTCCCCAATGTGCTCTCCATCCACTTGAGAGGTGTAGGAAGAGGAGTTGCCATTGAAGACAGAGGCAAAAAGTTGTTTAGTACTTCAGGCTTCCCTTCATCTGTTATTGCCAGTTTTCCAGTATTGTTCACTGGGGAGAATACACCTTCTTTGACCTTCCTTCTCTGTTTAACATTCCTGTAGAAGCCCTTGTTATTCTTTGTATCCCTTAACAGGTTCACTTCCATCTTCACCTTGGCCTTTCTCACCCCATCCCTATACAACTGAATGTCATCTCTGTATTCCTCCCAGATTACCTGTCCTTGTTTCCTCTGTGCATTTGCTTCTTCCCCTTTAGTTTGACCAGCAGTTCCCCACAGAGCCATGTGGGTCTCTTGTCTTCCTTGACCAGTTTCTTGCTTGTGATGATTGCTAGCTCTAGGACTCTATGGAAGACTTCCTTAAAGGTCTCCCAGCTCTGTTTTACTCCCGTGTCCTGAGGGCAGTCTTCCAGGGATTCCTATTGATTATCTTTTTTAAGAGCTGGAAGTTTGCCTTCCTGAAGTTCAGGGGCCTAACTTTACTCTTTACCTGACCCATATCTCTTGGAACTGCAAACTCCAGCAATGTGGGATCACTGCAGCCCAGTCTGCCTCCAATCTTGATGTCCACAATTACATTTGCCATGTTGTGGATTTCCTAACATGGGGCAAAAAACTCAGTTGTTGGTGTCTGTGTTTTTTCAAGAATGAGGCTAAACTTTTGCTCCTGTGCAGATTTTCTGTTTAAAGGATGAGCTTACCCCAGAGCTCAAGGAATAATTCAGTTAAAGTCAATCAGCTGCAAGATGTGTGTACATTCACTATCAGGCTTAATTAGTTTTGTTGTTCACACAGCTACACAGCTGAATTCTAACAAAATTCTATAGTGGATTGATTGAATTCAGAACTCTTTAAATCTGTGAGTCTTTTAAGGAAACTGTCTCCTTGCTGTGTATAGCAACATTATTCTTGACTCTTCCCAAGGTTCAGATCTTGTCATATAAACTTCAGATAATATTATTTGAAGCTGCACATAATCTTACAATAGGGTCTTTTCATTATGTTATCTGTAGTATCCCTGATGTGTTGACTAATAGCAAAGATTGACAAAGCGTGTTACACGCAAACATCTTGCCTCATGTTCTATTAAATGTGTCATTTGATATCTTCTGTCTTCGTTTTGACTTTGCTATGACATCTTAAAAGAAAGATGCCAACAGATGATGTTTTAACACTTGTCAGCAATTCGTCATGTTTCTTCTTACTTTAAATTTAATTGTTCTTGGAATGAACAGTTCAGAGGGTTTTTTTTTTTTTTAAATTCTGCTTTCTGGTTAATGCAATCAATTTGATGCAGATGATAATTAGTATGATAATTGCAGCCTACACGCATGCTACTGTAACCCCCTGATTTCTTCAGTGTTCCAATGTTTTTAAAGATTGCAAGATAGGTGGTAGCAGAAGAGTTTAAGTTATTTTTAGGGGCCTTTTGCCCCCTTGTTCTAGTATTTAAAAGTAACAGATGGACTTTGCTCTTTGTGCCTTTCATCTTTCATGCTCCTGAAGCCTTACACCTGGAAAGGAAATGCAATTAAGAGACATGGCTGGGTCCACCATCAGCTGCACGAACAAAGGGACTGATGGTTTTCCAGAGCAAACATTAGCTGAGGAGGAGGGTTTACCTTTGGAGGAGTAGCACCTGGCATTGAGCTGTGTCCAGGGGCTGATCTGGGGCTGGAGGCATGTCAAGGGAAGATGGTCAAATCAGGGCTGGTGGCATAGGACTGCTTCTCTGCCTTTCTAAACCAGGTCCAGACAAAACTTCTTTAAGAGCCTTTCCCCTTTCCTGTGTTTTGCACGAAGGAAAACAAAGCTGGCTGATGGATTGTTTTAATAATCTAAGTGATGATCATTCTGTTTGATAATTAGCCATGCAAATCTGAAAGAAGCAATTGGTGGATCAACAAAAATAAATCTGCAGGCTACATTTGGGGGAAGAGCTGAAAAAGCTAATTTGGTTATAAAGATAGGTTATGCTTTGTAATGAGAAACGACAAGGCGTTTTGCTGCAACTGTCATGGCAACTTTACAGCTCCTTTATATAGTCTAATTTAATATGTATTTACCCCGTAGCAATGAAATTGCAATCTATGTATGAATCATAAAAGCTGGGGATGGAAAATACCTCTTGAACATATGGACCAGTTCCTCAAAGGATACAATTCATTTTAACTCAAAGTGAGAGAATCAGATATTCTCTCTGTCTTCAAAGTCAGCTTTTTTGTCCGAGGTTTTCTGAGTGTGGACTCTAGAAAGGGTCTCTTTGTCTAATCTTGGAGCTGGACTTGGCTAAGAAACTTTTGTTAACTAGAGATCTCAGTAATTAAGTTTTGCTTCAACAGCTTGTGAGCTCTGCTGTCTACTACATGGCTCTACATAAGCTTAAATAGTTAGTGAACACTGATAAAATTCACTTATATCAAGATGCTTTTTAGTCATGTTTCAAGGCACAGATTAGTTGCCTACTGAGTTAAGATCTTAATTGTGTGAGTGCTCCATTTTTGTTCCATCAAGCTGTGTTGATATTTGAAATCAAACTGTAATCAGGAAATGAAAGCCTTTTTTTCCCCCGTTCAGTATTAACAGTGACTCAGTTAGTTGTTAATGCTAAGCATTGGTGGCAGTTATCTAAAAAGCAAGAATATGGTGCTAGAAAGAAAATGAGACTTTTATATTGGTGATTTAAATCAATGTAAGGTTTAGGGTGCTGGTTCTCCCAGCATGTTTAGAGATCCTGTTTCATTCTGATGATCAGCTTTTAGACTTAGAAGGAAATTCTTTGAGAATTTCATGATATCTTCCTAACAGAAGCTAGTTAACTTCCCCAAAGTCACCAAAGCTTGCATTACTCATGCTTGTTCATAGCTCAGTATGGAAAAAAATTATCTAAAAATTCTGTTTTCAAGATCCATGATGAATATATTTATTACTCTGTAGTTCTGCCACTGTCTGAGAGCCTTCTGTAGAGTGACCATTACCCTGCCTGTGAAGTGGGCTTTTAGCTTTGACTGGGATTATTTTTAAAAACACCAATGTTTCACACATTTTGGGGGATGGCATTTTTAAAAACACCAAGGGCCTACAAGTAACTTACAGTAATACCTCAAAGTCCACTGATGTGGGAGGCCAGGACCTTAATTCCATTCTAAATGAAATATCCAGGTTTTCTAAGAAGGGAATTGAAATAGGGATAATGTAAGCAAAGAAATAGAAAGAACGATTCTGTAGAAACATGACTTACATATTGTCATAAAACCACTGTATTTCTTGCTTCAGCTGTATGTAGTGGATGTTCAAGACAATTAATGTATCAGGGCAAAATTTGCATAGATGTAGAAACTTGAATTAAAACTTCAAAACCAAAAGCAACTAAGAAGTTATTGAAAAGGCTGAAGTAGCCCAAGCAGAAATCCTACAGGCTTCAATGAAAACATAAATTTGCGACCGACAATATAAGGAAAACGTGACTCTGGCAAAATGAGATGTTTTGTTGGTTTCTTTTTCTTTTATTGTGAATGGTGCTCAAATGGGGAAAGCATCTGGACTCCCAAGAATGAATGACAGTGCCTCGATGGATGAGATTGATTTGAATCCCTCTTCATGCGCAGGTTAAAATGAGAATGTCAACTGGATTGTTGCAAAATTCAGAAGGGAAAACTAGAGTACTGTTCAGGATTGCAAATGTAACCATCAAAAACTTGTGGTGGGAGATGACAAGCTGGCAGAGTATGCTAATGAGTCTTAGATTTAATGCACATGAACTTTCTTTCTGTGGTTTCCATTTATGGGCAGTGGAAGTGGTAAGCAAAATCATGCTGTGTGCCTTCATAACCGTGGCTGGACTATAAAAAGCAGGGGGGGAAATTGCTGTTAATCCTCCCAGCGACTTTTAGATGGACCTCCAAAGACTAGACAAAATTCTAAGCCTCTTAGAACAACTGAGCTCTATTGTGTCCTGCAGTACAGAGCTTGCTTATCCTGCTAAAGATCAAGCTCTGTTTGTACCCATCTAATAGGAATATATTGAATCTTGCATGGAGTGCAAGCAGGACTTTGATCAATATTGCACGCATTTTATTTGAGGACCTACAGCAGAGGCCCTACACTTAGAAAAACAATTGAAGTAGGTCTTGGGAACACTTGACAGAATATATAAACATATGATGTTATGGTCTCAGTGGAAATCTAGCTGTATTGAACTGAAAATAGACCATACAAGGAGAAAATTGTGGAATTGTAGTCCTTGTAGTAGGACACTATGCAGTAGGCCAGCAAGCTCTGTTTGGGTTCCTTTGGAAAATAAAACTACAATAAAATATCTCCCTCAAAGAGTTTAGCACATCTCTCCATACTCCACTATGAACTTCTGAAGGAGGAGTTTGTCTGTCTTACTGAGTGACGTATACTCCAGGTATCTGATAATAAAAATCAAAAGCATGAGTTGTCCAGAGGAAGACATTGCAGGAGGTGCTCATGAGGTTCCATTTCTCCAAAGGCAAGTATGAATTCTACAGTCAATACACAGTTTGGTAAAATAAATATATTACACCTGACCTTCCATCACTTGTGTTCTCTCTTCTCTGGGGCAATAGCACAGTGCACATATCAAATGACTACATACTGACAAGCTTCAGGTTGGGAAATGTTATTTGAGCTACTGTCATCTGTATGTTCACGTAACTTTCTGTGTGTTGATTTTTGTCTAGGAATGTTGTGTTTACACTTATTTTGAAAAGTAACTAAGGAAAACTAAGTGAAAGTGGGATTAAGTTCTGATTTCTGTGCCCTTTGGCTACTTGTTTTCAGTTCTAGTCATCGTGCCTAAGTCTTTTATCTCAGGACAGTAGTCTGGTGTGCTTTCATTTCAGTCTGTTATTTAACTAACTAAATTGCATTGTGAAGTAGAAACTTCTTAAGCTTTTTTTTTTTCAAGTCCAGTTTTCTAACTGCTCCTTAATCTTGTTTCTTCTAGGATGTTATTTCCCAGATGTAATATATGAGAAGTTTTATAGTTACTAAGCAATAGTGGTTGTAGTAGTCTTTGCAGTACAAATATTAATATGAAATCCTCCCTATAACAGTGGTTGTAAAACTGCTGATATATCTGCTTTAAGTATAAGGAAAAAAAATGATAAAAGTCCATGTGCTTAAGTGATGGGGGAAGTGTCCATGAACTAGAGTGTTTTCATGTCACAATTAAGTGGTATTCTTGTTCCAGAACAGCTTCATGCTCATGAATTCTTCATGTTTAAGGTTGCAGTGATTGTTTTTTGTTTTCAGTGAGAAAGCTTTCATTTAGGGACACAGTCTGCAGCATTTTTTAACTCCTTGTGTACTTTGCCCCATTACAGAATTATAGAAGCATCTGCAGAATCAATTTTGAGTATTTAAATCTTTCTCTCATATTGCCCTTGATGTGATCTTTCTCAAGGACTACTCAGTTTTGGTCCCTGAATACAACAAAACTATCACTATTGAAGGGGCTTGTTGAAGAGCTGCAAACTGAAAGCACCAAACTTTCAGCTCTGGCTCATACCTTGTCACTCAGAGTTGTGGAATGTGATGCCAGTTTCTCAAAGAGATGCTTGGGTCTTATTTTTTTTTATAAATATATACATTTACTTATGTATATATATATATATATATGTTGAACTTGCAAGCAACAAGGGTGCTGATTAAAACCTCATCTGTAATTTGGAAGTGCCATGAGGAATATCTGCCTGAACTCTACCAAGGGATTGGCAAAGGCTTAGGTAAAAGAGGCATGGATCCTGCAACATGCTTGGGTTCCAGCATTAAAAGTCTGACTGAAGTTCTTCACTGAATGTGCCTAAAACAAATGGAAAAAAGCTCATTAACTCCTCAGGAAAATAAGTCTACTGAGGTGTGTTCAACATAGCGATGCATATCTAACCCTTGGCTCTGAATGCCATCCCTTTAGTAGGGCTCAGAAGACAGAATTTCTCACTCTCCATACTTGAATCTTGTTTTGTACCTTTTCCTGGAGCAGTTGCTGATCTCAGGGCTGCAGGAGTACAGGACCCACCTGGACATTTACTCTGAATTGTTACAGCTGTTCCGTTTTTACTTAAATGTGTATTACTGTGATCTAAAGGTGAACACAGTTCTTGGTTATAGAGAATATTTTTCACATGTAGGGCAGGTCAGCTTTTCCAGCTTCTGCTGCAGTGGGGCAGTAATCCATCACCATGGCATATTGTATTTGTGTCAGTCTACCAAAAAGACAAGTAAGCATTGCACAGACCAAGTCTCAAGCACCTTAATGCTTGCCACACCAAAGCCAAAGACTCCTGTTGCCTCAGCTTGCTAAGGCTTCTAGATGAGTCTCAGGACCCAGCCCAGCCTTGCTTTTCCCTGAGCTGATGCCTGCAGGGATGTGCAGAATAGCCATTAACTCGGGAAGAGGAGGGGACACCACAAATTTCCAGCGGTTTTTTTTCCTGTTTCTTTTGTCCTGAAACTTCTTGTGGCTTCTCACTCAGTTAAAATGTTAACTGTACTCTGTTTTTTAATGATTTTATAGGAGAGCCAACGTTTCTTTGAGTTTCAGAGCTGACAAATGTGTTTGCAGCTGAACTAGCTCTGGAGGGAGGTTCATGCCAGCATCTGCCACAAGGAGGCAGAAGCATTAAATCTTAAAATATTTGTAAACCACGTCCTTGATATGTATCTCAGTTTATTAAAACTATGCTTTGGAGTATCTATAGCTGATGTATACAGAAGCTTGGGGAGAGGGAAATTTTGCAGGGGAGAATCCAAAACATCAAAGAATTTCGTGCATAGTAGGGTTTTACTTGGTGCTTTGATAAGGTGGAAAAAACTGTTATAAAAACATATAAGCAGCAATTAAAGCAAAGATAGCCCCCCTTCCCCCCGGCAACAGTTACATGACAGTTTCCCACCCATTGCATTTCATACTTATCACTCTTGGTCACTTTCCTTTGTGAAGGCAACTCTAAAGTCCAGCTCAGCGACAGTGACACATTAACATTGCAGTAATTGTATTTTCAAGCATGCCTGGTTTCCTGTTCAGCTAATAAGTTGCTTGCTCAGCTGCTTGCAGTAATTCAGAACCGCAGCATGGCATATTCGTGTTTCTGGACTACCTTTTTGGTCTGATTGCACTGTGATAATTCTCTTAGAGGTTAGCTAGAGAGAATTCTAAAAAGCATGAGTGGTTTAATTGAGTCTGATCCTTTCACAGCACTGCTGAATGCGAATGAAATCCCACTTGCATCCTGGTGAACAGACTATTGAAAGCTTGGTGGTGGTTTGCTGTGGATGCTTTTTATACCTGATAATGCACATGAAAGAAATGGAGAAGGGGAGGCAAAATTCAAAGTGAAAGCTTGTATTTTGTCCTTAATTTGTCCTCCTTTACTTAAGTATCAAAGCACATATGGAAGAAAGGTCACTCTGTTATCTGAAACTACTGCAGCTCAATACGTACCTGGGCATAATGGAATTTGTTTAAGGACATGGTATCATCTGTAATGTCAGATGTCCTACCTGTTACCATCTGTGTCAGACTTCATCTGACTGATTGTAAATACAGATCCTCTGCTGTGTATCTTGGACTGCTGTCTTGGTTAATGTAGGTTGGTTTGTGTGTTGAAATCCACTTAAAAAAGAAATTTCTTCCTGACTTAAAAAGCATTTGTGTAAGGAACACCTCTTCTGCCTGTGAAGGGATATTGCAGTCCATTGTGTTAAGACGTATTACAGGTTTAAATTACAGATTATGACACTTCAAAGGTGCTCTCTGATACTCATGCAGCAATCAGACAAGCAGTCACGATGCTACTGTGGCTTAGTGGCTCACAACTGAAAAGGAAGGAAAAAGGCATTTGATACCAGAGATGCATTTCTGAAGAGCAGCCTATTGTTTCACTCTCATCCTGTATGCACCCACAAATGCTCATTGCTGAGGGCAGGCATGTGCTCCCCCACTTCTGCTGCAGGGAGCTCTGCTAATGTGGTGCTTGTAACCTTCCTCTGCTCCAAGCACTGCCTTTATATTTCAATAGCCTATTGAGCACGCGTCTTTCCACAGCCCAGGGCTTGAATTTGGGATCACATCGTCTAGCTTCCACTCCAATTAGTTATTAAATACATTGGACATGTTCGTGTGTTAATTAATACCCAGTGAGACGGTATACAAGGTGATGAGTAAATAATGCATCAATAGATGTACATTCTTTCTTGGGTACTGTGAATCTCAAGGAGTAGCTATGCCTGCTTTTAAATAGGGGGAATTTTGATTTTATTTCTAAACTTATGGAAGCTTTTGATTGTAATTAATGATGCTGTTCTAGTAAAATAGACTTAGTTAGGTCTACTTTTTGACCGAAAATTACTTTCCTCTTACATTTTGGAGTTAAATGTAGCTTTTATAATTGTTATTTCTATTTTTTCATTATTAAAAGTTAAAAGGGAGATAGTGAAAGCAGTTTAGCATCCAGGTTCTTTCCTTTGTTTTGCACTTTCTTGTGATTTTATAATGTGCTTGCTGGAAAAAAATAACCAGTGGTATGTGTTGTTCTGCCACAGGCCTGACATACTGGTAAACACTTCTCCCGCAAAAGATGTGTCAGAACCACTGTGAGGAGCATAAAATAAATGTTTTATATAAGTAAGCTGTTTAATGTCCTGTTACAACCAGTAAGATCTATGTTGTCCTGCTAATGCAAGTAATCACTTAACCGTTCTGGTAACTGACCTTTCTTCTGCTGTGTTTAGGAGGTTGTTTGTGCTGCTCAAACCGCTGTGTGTGATTGTCACGTAGCAGAATGCATGTCTTAATGTCACACAGAGCTGCCTTAAACTCACTTCTGCTGCTTGAATGTTTTATCAGTTTCTTCAGTTCAGAATGGCCCGCCACACTTTTTCTTTTTCTTTTTTTTTTTTCCTCTTGGCTAGACATAACAATTTTAACTGCTATTGAGTTTTGCTATTTGATTGACTTCTCTGTTATGGAAATGGTGTGTGACATGCCTGGCTTCCTGTTTCCTGGTAAATCACACAAAAAGAAGGGAGGCTGGTTTACTGTAATGATACTTCTCATTTTCAGGTATCATGGCTGAGCAAATGGTTCATTGCTTTAATTACAGTGGTCACTGAGGTAATGTCTGACAGGTTTTTTAGTTCCCAGTTGTCTAGATAATAGTCTGTGATAATGATGTTATTGTGGGCTGTTTTTTTTTTTCCTGGTGAAATTGGTGATTTCTACTATTCTTGAAAATCTGCTGTGCATTTCAGCACAACTGCAGCCTATTGCTGAAGCTGGATATCCTAATGCACATCACAGCTCTGTGCTGGGAGCAGTCATGGCTCTGCTGGGGAATGCACTGTATCCTTAGATCCTCCAGAGAAATGGTTCTATTTCAGAGTGACTCCCACATACTTCTCAGAAACTTCTAAAAAGAATTTTATATTACACAGCCAAAGTGTTTTCTCTCACTGTGTGTAACGCTGAAGTATTTTTCAAAACACCTTGACAGTTAGAATGTGCTTGAGTATGAAGTTTTTTTTCCTGCAGTGTCTGATTATGCAGGTGCAGTTGATATAAATTTTTCCTTTTTAATTCCCTCTCCTCCACCCCCAGCTGTTACCTTGAAGTGGTCTGAAACAAGTTTAGTTTAACAGCTTATGTTCTTATTGAGATGATATGCTTTTCTGCAGCAAGACTGTCTTACAGAAGTCACTGATATATCCCTTGATCATTTTTTTAACTTGTAGTTGTACTAGCTTACTTATATAGTACCTTACTATAAAGTCTTCTCTGTCTGTTGGTATCCTACTCTTGGATATTATTGCAATGGTATGGTGTAAATTTAATTGTTTGTCAGACTTTTAAATTTTTTTTTTTCCCCATTGAGGTGATAGTTTGTTCCCTCAGCAGAAGTGAACATGGAAAAAAGCTCTGAACACTGGGAACCTCGGAATTGTTTGTTGAAAGGTCCCTTTTGCCTCACTGAATAATTTCAGGACTCAGATTTTTTAAATTTTTTTTTTTTATTTTAAGTACAATTTCAGTGGGACCCAACTCTTTCTGACTACTTGATAACTACAGCAAAATGTATGGGTTGAAAACTTCAAAAGACACTTTTACAACTTGTAAAGCTAAATAACCTTTGAGTTTACTTAATCTCTTCAGGAAAGATTTGTGTTGTAATGCTCACACCTCTTCAGGTAACAACACGATCTTTGGATGGACAATGAGTACATGGTCTGGACATAGCTTTACTCTTAGAGATTCATTTTGATTTTCTTTTATCTTGTGTTTTACCTCCCTGTCTGTTTCTAGCAAAGAAGTGAAGATATAATTCTGATATTGGTGCTGTCTCTGGTGCCATTTAGTTGTGTTATCTATTTTGTGCCTGCTACACACAAATATGTCCTTGGTGTTGCTACTAGTCTGTCATTTAAAACTGCTCTCATTCTTTTTAGTTTTGTCATATGCATACAATATTTCATCTTTTGAGACTGCCTGATATCTTACTGCTGTGTGCTTTCCCTTTATTTACAAGGATAGGTAGAATCTTGTCATAGTTATTAGCTCTGATTCTGTCCACAAAGTCTTTCTTATAAACCTTGTTGTGGCTTTTCTCTACTGCACCTATATATTGCTTTTCTGTTTAACTTTTTTTACCTTGTGTCTTATGCAAAATCATATTTTTCCCTCTTTTATACACTTTTCCAGTTCTACGGAGCGAATTATTTGCATGTCTGCTTCCCCAGCTTCTTGGAGTTCAGTCTGAACTTGATAGCTGACACTTTCCATGCATTGGTAGAGTTACTGTATTTTCTTCTGTCTTTGCAACTGTGTATCTCTTGTCCCTTTCCTGAAGGGTTTGTCATGATGTGTTTTTATTGTGCTATGGCTTTGCAGGAGCTCTGAAAGCCAGAAGATGCTGCTATTAGCCACTATGTATAGAACCCTCCTCCTACAGATATTATAGGCTGTGCCTTTCTCTTATCAGTTCCTTTCAGCCTGTGGTATAAATCATTCAGCTGTGCTTCCTTTGTTTGACTCTAGGTACAGCTCTGTGTCTTCTCTTTTTGCTTGTCTGAGAGATTCCCACTTCAGAGCCCCCTCTTACCACTCCTGGAAGCAAAGCTCAAAGTCTTTGCTTTTTAACCAGGCCATCATTGTATGGCATTGGAGCTCCAGGTGGTCTCCAATGTAATAACCTAGTGTTCCTGTTGAGTTCCTTCTCAAATTCACATGTATGCTCTGGTTGCCTCCATTGCTTGTGGGAAGAATGCAATTCCTAGCAGGCATTTAAATCTTGCACTGAATAAGGTTGGCAGCATTACTTCCAGGATTATTTCAGGCAAACCTCTATAAACATCTGCTAAAGCATCATTATCCCAAGGATAATGGCCACCTTCTATTTCCTACTCACCATTTGGAGGTAACCTGTCCCACCATGACTTCGAGCAAGAGATTAAAACAGTGTGGTGCCAGTTTTAGTGCTCGTTGTGGAAAACAATATTTTAAAGCTTTGTGAAAATTCCTGTTTCTTGCACTCTTCATGGGAGAAGGTGAATTCTCTAGTGAGGCACTGTATAATTCTTTCGGACCTTCTCCTTTTACTCACTAGAGGAAAACTAAGTTTAAAATGGAGGCCAAGAAATTAGAAATTGTTTTGATACCATTTTTTGGTCTTCTCCTGCCAGTCCCTCATTTGCTCCTTTAGACAAGCTGTAATGAAACCTCAGATTCTGACACTCAGCAACCCACTTACTCAGTCTAAACCATGAGACAGGATGAGCAAAAGGGACAGCAGTTGTGTCTTTCTGGAGATATTTTTTTTTTTAATCAGGTCTATTATATCCAAGTAGAATTACATAAGAATTTGTCTTAACAGCCAAATTTATTCCTTCTTTTTTTTTCCCCCTTCTTCTCCCACAGTCCCCCAGCAGTAGGCATCAAAACTCCTGCCTGGCTTGCTGTCCTCTTTGGGAATTACCCATTAATAATTTTTCAGCATGCCCAAGGTTCTTATCCCTATAAAGCTTGTGTTTTGTGTTTCTTCCTTGTGTCTCGGTTCCCTGTTAGGCACCTGCTACTGGTGACCTTGCAAAAGGGCCTGAGGACTCTTCCTCTCTTCCTCTTTCATCATTTCTCACTTCTGGCAAGTCATGCTCGTGGTATAAGCTGAGCCTGAAGCACGCCAGGAACAAACTGTGCAAAGTCCTTTGTGACCTGAACAGAGACTGAGACTTTGGTGGAGAAAACAAGAGCTGATACCTGAGCTCAGATAAACTTTGTAGGGCCTCAGCTTCATCAGGGCACTGCCTCTAAGCTGTGTTCCTGCCATTTGGTGGCATCTGGATGCAGCAGCTCATCTCTGGGGAGCAATCAAGAAACATGAGATTCTTCGAGGTGACACTGTTTTTCCTTTGATCTCTTGGGCCTTCATGATCTGATGGTAGTTTGAGCTGCAGCATGGAGGAATCAGCCAAAAAAGTGCCCTTGCCAGGAAACTCTGAGCAGATACCTTATGATGAGAAATTCAACTCTTTTCTGCTTGTGCAACTTGAGGAATTGCATGAACTCAAATAGGAGGCCCCACAAATAAACTTCTCATTTGAGGAGGGAGAGAAGTTCCACGGCAATAAGCATTGATAGCAGATACCAGCTGACACTTGAGTTTCAGGCTTCCTTGTGTAATAATGGGTGATGTTTGTAAAAAATACTGTTGTAGTTCTTTACCTTTCCCAATAAGTTCTAGTACAAAATGAAAGAGATTCTTTTAAGAAGAAATATCTTCAGCGTGGGTACTGACAAAGTACTTGTGGGGAATACCTGGGCAGAACTTTTTTCTAGTTGCAAGTGAAGATGTACCTAGAGAGAAAAAGCAGCTCTTGGTCTTATTTCTCTCCAGGTAAATATGGTTTTCAGTTGGATTTGCAGGGATTTTTTTAATTTTTTTTTTTTAACTAAGCTAAAAGTTGGATATGATTTTGTCATTGTGGTCCCTTTGGAAGCATGATTCACCTGAATGTCTGAGAAGGGATGTATGGTGAGTGATGTACTTGCACAGGGTTTCCAGGAATTACTGGTACCTTTCTGTACTGGTGAAATGTGCAAATCGTTTTGGCAAGTTCTGACAAGCTCCTAATATGACTAAGCATAGGGCTATTCTCATTGTTCTTTCTATTAATCTCTTTAACAATATAAAATATTTGAAGGGGTTTTTTTTCTTTTTTCTGATCAGAAATAGTCTGATGAAAATATCTGCATACATCAGTTTGCTCTAGGACAGATTTTGTGTGGCATCAGTTTTTTTTCTTTTGTTGAAGGTTTGCAGCTTTTTCAGAAATCTTGATTTCTGATTTTGAGCATGCCTATAGGAGCTGCCTTGGCTTCCCCTTCCATTTTATGTTTAACATGCATTAGAGACAAGAGAGAGAAATACTCATTTTTATGAATGTTTTGCGGTCCCTTTTAAAATACCCTCTGACAGTACAGTTCCTGGAAACTGCAGTTTTCCCTGTTCAGAATCT
Organism: Melozone crissalis; assembly: GCF_028551555.1. Classification (NCBI taxonomy): domain Eukaryota; kingdom Metazoa; phylum Chordata; class Aves; order Passeriformes; family Passerellidae; genus Melozone; species Melozone crissalis. The sequence goes on from NW_026535794.1 coordinate 40,893,430, forward strand.
GTATTATTTTAATGCATGTGATTCTGGTGATTGTAAACATAGGTCTTAGTTTTATTCCTTTTTTCCCCCAGGTTTCATGCTGCATACATGAAAGAGTGGATGTGTCTGCTCTGTTGTTGGGTTTTTTTTTTTTTTCTGATGTCTGATGCACAACTTGGTTAGTTTTTTGGTTTTTATAGTGAGATGTCAGCAAGACATCCCAACAATATGTGCATATGTGTTATATTGACCTCTCTGTAGCTGAGCTATCAAAGCCTGATCTTGAAATTATTTATATACTTAACCTTAAGGTGCTGAGCAAACATACAGGCTTGATGGATATTACTGGCAAACATTAAAATCAGTGCTCTTCCCAACATATGTTCCTGCTGAACAAAACCTTGTCGTTGTTGGATTTTTTTTCTCCCTTTACTGACTATTGCTCTTTCTAAGAATATGCAGACCACTCGCTAGTTAAACAGTCTAGCTTTTTTAAGAAGACCAGTTTCACTTGAGGACTGAAATCATGACTCTTCCATATGATCTAATTAAGAGTTTGCTGACTTGGAAGACAATATTTGCCGCATAATTTGTTATTTGTCATATGGTAACCTTGAAGTTAGTGGGGTTGTGTTGGTAGCTGTAGCATCAAGGAGCAAGCAGTCACAGTGCCCTACACTGTTCTTTTGGGATGATGATAAACTGCATTAGTCATAAATGCTGATACTTAGAAAATAGTATTTATTCCCAAGCCTCTCAGTTGCTCTTAAGTATTTACTTTTTGGGTATTATTGGCTTCAAGGAGCATTAACAAAACGATGATTATATGTTGGTTTAAAGGCTATGAATGTTTATTACTTCAAACAGAAAGACTTTGATTTATTCTTGAAATCACTGGTAGTAATTTGGAACACCCCACTTAAACATATGCTAGAACTGAGGCTTCCCTTGATAGCTCAGTCAGAGGTGGAATTTTTCTGTAGTTATGCATTTCTAGGGGTCCTGAGTGTGAACTACTTGCCAGGCTCCACCCATACCTTATGTGTGCACAGAACAGACAGATATAATGCTCTACCTTTTTTTCTTTATTGAAGATAGGTTTTAATATGAATTGGCACAAGTGTTTTGAATTTGGACTATTATGCAAAGAACAGAGGAGTACGAATATCTTAAATAGTGCCTGACTTCTGTTCTTAACACCTGCTGGCCTCCTCCATTGGCCTACTATTGTGAGTGTTGAATAAAAGGGAAGAAAGCTGTATGTTTTCAGATCTATTTTACAGCTGAATGACACATTTCTGAACAGATTAAAAGAAAAAAGAGTAGTGGGGAAACAGCATGGAATTACCAGAAGTAAAGCATTTGACCAATCTTTTGTGGTCAAAGGACTAGGCCTGTGGACAGTGGGGGAGTGGAGGGTATAATTTTCCTTGTCTTTAGCAACACTTCTGACGGGTTCTCCTGCAATAGTTGTGTGCCCATGTTAGGGGCAGGTGTTTAAATAGATGCATAAATAAAATCTGATTGGATGATTAGGCCTAGGAGCAATATGTAGAGGTAGGGCTGTACTCTGCCTGAGCTGACTCTGAGTGGAGTGGTACTCCTGAATTCTCCTGTGATTCTTATGACTTTTTGTGATGAAATCAAGGTCTAAATGAAATATGTCTTTCCTGTAGAATATTTTAGAAAATGCTTTGGTTTATTTAGGAGCTTGACATATTTTGTTTTAAGATTCAGGAAGAGTTATTTCTTTGCTCCAAAGAAGTTAATAAATACACATTTCAAATTCAGGAAGACTGAAATTTAGTATATTGATAAGTACAAACAACAGAAGAGTGAATTTAATAACCTGATAGTAATCTTGCCAGTAACACAGTAAGATGTGCTTTATAATTCAGTCAGGTTCTTCTACAATAGCCATCATCACACTGCAAACTGTACTTAAAGACATGAGCTCAGAAAGAATTTCCAAGTTTACCCAATTTCTTATGAGTTTAGAAGTTGACAACTGCTTTTGTGAATTTTTATATATCCATGCCATTTTGCAAAATATTCCTTGCTGTTAGGGTTAAATCGCTGATGGAGCGTCTCAACTGTTAACCAAGAGCATGCACTGTCTTGGTTAATGCCCTTACCCTGCCACAGATCTAGGCTGTCATGCTTTACATCAATCCTCTTGCTCATTACAGTAGAGAAAAATCAGAGGCATATTAAAGAACTGGATGTGAAATAATTCAGAAAGCTGCCATTTTTCATAGAAAGCTCCTAATATGCCTTGTTAGGTGATGGCAATCTCGTTCTTGAACAATCTGTGTTGAAGAATCATACAATGGCCTGGCTTGGAAGGAACCCTAAAAATCCTCTTGTCCAATCTGCAGTGGGCAGGGATACTTTTCATCCACCTGGTTACTCAGAGCCCCATCCAACCTGACCTTGAACACTGCCAGGGATGGGGCATCCAGAACTTCTCTGGCTAACCTGGTGACTGTGTTTAGTGTAGGTGAGGGGGTTTAACTTGTGCTTTTCAATTTTCACTGTCTGAAGAAGCTTACTTGCTTCTGGGAGAGTGTTTAGGTTCATGTGGTGCGCCAGTTCAGCCATCAAGAACTGGAGGTACAAACTAGTTCTACACAGGGAAGTACTTAAACCTGTTCCAGTTTTTTTACCTCACAGTAAAGAATTTTTTCCTGGTATCTAATCTAAATATCCCCTTTTTCAGTTTGAAGATGCTCTGCATTGCCTACAATCACTACACATCCTTGCCAAAAGTCTCTTCACATCTTTTTGTAGGCCCCCTTCAGCTACATGAGGTTACCCCTCATGTTACCCCAAGCCTTCATTTTTCCAGATGTCCAACTTGTTTTTAAAATTGCAAATTTAGTGACAGTAGTATGATAAAAGCTTTAACCCCAGCATCCTTTTGCAGCTTCCTTCAGAGGCATCAACATTTGCTATCTTAGCAGTAGACTTGCTGCTAACTATCCCTGCCTGCAATGGCCTGGTCTATTAGCCTGGCTAAGGTTCTGATGGCTAAATGTGAGCTTACTCTCGATGATGAGCACATTTTTGGGACATGGGTAATTATCCAGTATGAGCTAATTTGATCTTAAGGGCATGAGAGCAATAAAGATGATATTCATCAGGAAGGCATAATTCAGCTGCTCATAGCTGCTTTCTGTCTCAATGGGTGATAACACTAGTTTTATGTGGCAACATTATCTGGGAAATTTCCTATAAGCCTTAATCCTCTTCTGAATATATGTACAAGGGTGTTCTGTCTCCAGCATTTCAGCATGTCTGTTCTGGGTTAGAAAATCTACCTCTCTCATGGGAAGATGCTTGCTTCTTACCCAATAACTGTGTTATTTTGGCTCTGTCTTTTTGGCTGCCCATGCACCCCATAAGGTGTTGTACAGTATAGCAATGGCAATGTCTTACTACAGCAGGACATTGAGTAGTTGGTGGAAATAGCACTAAAATTTTTAAAAATAGCACTTTCAGTATTGAAAGAGTTGATTGTCTTTCTTAGCCACTGCAATACCATTTCTTCAAAATATTGACAGTCTGTAGCACCAACTCATAAATTCAGAAGCAGCTATATTTTTTTTTTTTGTTTTGGTTTGCTCACTGCATAAATCAAACAAAGCCTTTAAGGACATATAACAAATAATGATGGTCTATTGTTGTAAATTTTCTGCTGCTAAATAAAAGGAGAGAAACTCAGTATGAAACCTATGAAAACACAAAATGATAAAAGCAGGTATTTGACTCTGTAAATCGTTCCCAGTTATTCCCAGCACTGAGGGTTTATTTCTGGGTTGTATTTCACCTTTAAATGTGTGACTGCTGTTTTTCTTGAAACTGAGATCTGCCCGCTGTCATCTGAGGACTGCTATGGTCCCTTCTGGGTTTTAGTGAGTATATGATGCTCTGGTAGCTGAATTTTACACAGCTTCCTGTGATGAGCATTACAGGCTCCTGTGAGAAGAGACTTGAGCAGCTGAAGCTTGGCAAGCCCCAGTGGATCCTGTTAGAGATCAGAGGAGAAACCCACAAGCAAGGACAAGTTGTAAACAGCGATACATCTGTCAGCAGGCAGCTGATCAAATCTGTGCTCTCGGTACAGTTGGACATGAAAGAAAATACTCAAATTGCTCTTTCACCTACCTTGTGCTCTGCAGCCTCTTGTAAAAGAATGGCCATCCTGTTGGATTTAGGCTGCCTTCTTAATGAAAAATCGCACTATGAGTGAATGTGTGCTATGGAAATTGGCGCATTGGATTGCTGTGTGTCTTCTTTGGCAGTCTCTGGAAGAAAAGGGACCAGTGCTCTCTTCATTCAGCTGGGTTTTCTGTGCGACAATAAAGCCAAAGTCTAGAAGTAGAACTGTTTAATGAGAAGTATAGTAAAAGAGCTCAGTTCTCACTATTAGGACATTGAATTTTTATTTGTTTTTAAAGAGAAGGATATTATTCTGAGAGGAATGAAAAATATCTGATTAATATTTATTTTCTGAACTAGTCTCACACTTTTTTTAAGATATTGGAATTATGTCTGCTTTTTGAATTCCGAGTGGTGAAAATAGGAAAAGAGACCCGAGAGATTTTATGCTTGCATAATTAGCATAATTTTTTACAGTAATAGTCAACAACCACATAGTAACTTAACAAAACTTAAGAATTGGCATTTCATTCTAGGCATTGCATTATGTGCAAATGTAATATCTTTTTATGATGATTTCTTTGGAGTCTAAACTAGAAGTGCTCCAAAGAGAACACAACAAAATGTGGAAAACAAGTAATGAGTCCTGCTGGTCCTTATGCCATCTGGAGGAAGGGAGCAGAGATCCTGGCACAGGAGTGCCCCTTGGTAGGCTGCACTGCTGAAAGAGTATAGGATGCTGCTCAGTTGCACTCCTGCAGCCAAAAGCACTTTTTTTTTTCTGCTGAGCAGAGCAGACATCAAGTGCATGCTAATTTGGTGCTTGATACACAGGTTACTTGTAAATTGGGAAGCTCATAAGACTGGACCTAGAAGCATTTCTAGTGGAAGTTGCATTTCCTTCTGATATTAGTCTTAGGTCAGAACTGCTTGGCAAAAAAGATTTGTTCCAACCTCATTTGAATGTAAAGGGTATCCCAGGTTGCACCTACGTTAGGGGTTTGTTCAGAGCAGCAGTGCTGCTCTGAGGCAAGTCTGCTCAGCCTGCCTGCTTGCAAGGCGCTGGTTTGATTCACAGTGTGACTCTGGAGCACATGGATTCTATCTCTGATGGACAGCAGACTTGGAGGCCAAGCAAATAACGTTACAAAACTGATATTGCCACGCAGAGGATGGACAAAGCAAGACCCCAGCACTAATATTCTTCTATGTGAATACTAAAGTATAACTCAAGAGCTGCCTGCCTGTGCCACACAGGGAAGAGCATTCCACTGTAGCTTTAATGCACTTGGGTGGTGAAAGTGGTAGTTGCTATGTAAGCATGTGTGTGCAAAACATTCATCATAGAACAGATGCATGAAGGACACTGTTTATGTTTTCCTCTTTAGTATCTGTGCATTTAGGTTATTTTACAGATGATGTAGTCCTTTAGCAAGAATCCCTAAGGGTGTTGAAGGATCAGAAGGATGACGGAGAGGTCCCAACTGCTGTAAGAAGCTCAGAAGAGCCTTGCAGAAATGTGCAATGGGCTGTGGATGGAAATGGCACAAAGATTTGAAATTACCCCTCCTCCTCCTCCTGGCCCCAGCAAGTTTTTGGCCGTCTACTTTGGTGGATGGTCAAAAAATCCCACTCTGGCTTGACTGTGTTTAGTGTAGCTGAGGGGGTTTAGTAACTTGTGCTTTTCACTGTCTGAAGAAACTTACTTGATTCCGGGAGAGTGTTTGGGCTCGTGTGGTGCCACAGTTCAGCCACCAAGAACTGGAGGTACAAACTGGTTTCACGCAGGGAAGTACTTAAACCTGAGATGTGGCTAACCTGTTATGGAGAGCAGGAGGCATCAGAGTTGGGTTTTTATGTGGCTCTTTCTTTGTGTCTTTCTGGATCTTCAGAACATGCTGAATCTAGCTGAGCTACTCTTGCTGGTGTAATTTGGCTGGGTTAGGAAAACCTTAAGAAAAAAAAAATTTGAAACATCAATCTGTGTGAGTGAAACATGCCAGGATAAGTAAGAAGTGTGGTAGTTAGAGCTGTAAACAAGATTATATTGCTTTTACTCCCAAATATTAATGCCTGACAAATCTCTATGGAGACTAATGTTCTGCAGGATATTATACATGAGAGCTAAAAGTAATGACAATGAAGAAATTAGTGAATTTTTCTGTAATGGGAAAACGAGGCTATAAAGATATTTTTTCAGTTACATTTGCACAGCTTCTACCTTTAAACAAAGGCAGCTTGTACAAGAGCTTGAATGCAGTGTGTGGTCTTGTAGGGAGTGTGTGGCTGTGACCTCAGTCCTAACTTCTTATGCACTGACAAATAAAATACTTACAGTAACTTTTTTTTTTTTTTAACATAAACCACATTTTGAGGTTTTGGGTTTGGCCTCCCTTGTTCATGATGAAGATCTTTTGTTTGAGGTTTTGATCTTCTATGCCTATTGCTTTTCTCAGTTTAATCAGGAGCAGCAACAGATATGCGCTACCTTGTTGAGATGCCATGAAATCAACACTTTGATATGGACAAGGAAATCTAAATTTCCTGAGCGATGCTTGCCTGCAATCTACATTTAAAGACCTGGCCATGCAGTTCCCTGTTTCATATGTTGATGACATCCAGGAAAGAATGGTAGAGCCTGGAAGTTGCCCTAGTGAGGCTTTCACCCATCTCCACACGGGTGGGACCACAGCTCCGTGCAGCCATGGCCAGCACATCCAGCCATCCACCACCAGCTGAGCACTGGATGCTCTGTGGTGATGGGCTCTGAACAAGAAAGCTGCTGCTGTCAGTCTAAGCCCTTTCAAAACAGGTGCCTGCCTCCTAGGAAAGAAAATAGCCACAGCTAGCATTAACTGAGGTTCCCTTTTGGAAGTTTCTATGGAGAAAGTGCCAGATCAGCCCAGGTACTGAAAACGTCACAAGAGATGAAATGCTGCTGGATCAGTGTGATGCAGTTAGTGATGCTCCTCTCTATGGGGATATGCTTTACTCTGTAGCAGTGTGAATAAAGGTTTGCTGAGTTCTGCAAGCATCTAGTTAAAAAGCTTGTTGCTGGTAACATTGGTGCGGATAAGGATTTGACTGGCCAGCTGTCCACCTGACAATAAAAGACAACTGCCTCTCTCTAAGACTTTCTACACACCTGGAAGATAACTGCAAAGCAGGACTGAAGGTTTTCTATATGCCCACCTGAAACCTGAGATCATATTATATCAATATAATCATATTATCAGTATAATGTTATTTGGATAGAGCTTTTTAATTAATAGAAGAAATAGAAAATTAATAGAATTAATAAAATTAATAGAAGAAATAGAAAATAGATGAAAAGCAATCTTTTGACACACGTAATAATTTTTGGTTTCCAAAACAGTTGTAGTGAGTGCAGAAAGCTGCCAGACTGTCTGTTCTGTTAAAGAACCTTAATATTTTGGTGCAAGCTCAATGTGTCCAAACAGAGGTCTAATAGACCAGCAGCCAGAATAAGTCTAAAGATGAATTTGCTTACCATAGTGGCCCCTGTCCAGAGACCTTTCAGGAAAAAGACAGTCTAAGTAGCAAGGATTTCAAATTGCATGGGATTTATGAGCTAAAGCCCATGTGTTGAATTATGCTTGAAAACAAACTGATAGCTACTGTGTTTAAGGACTGTGCTTTCTTCTCTGCAAAGGGCTATGCACCGCTGACATAGCACATTCTGAAACAATTAGCTTAGGAACTGCACTAATTGTGTTCTTGTACTGCAAGGGAACACAGTAAAGGAATATAATCCCATAAATTGTGCCCCACAATTTAAAAAGGTTGTTAAGATATTTGAACAACTCTAGAGAAGGGCAGCAATGCTGGTGAAGGAGCTGGAAGGAATGTCCTCTGAGGAGTAGTTTAGGACACTGGGTGTGTCTAGTTTGGAGGGAAAAGGGTTAGGAAGCCACTTCACTGCTCTCTACAGCATCCTGAGAAGAAATGGAGAAGGGAGTGTTGGCTGGTCTCTTCTTCCTAGGATCCTATACCAGGATGTACAGGAATGGCTGAAAGCTGCATCTGTCAGGGGAGGTTTGGACTTAACATGAGGAAACACTTTTTCACCAAGAGGGTGGTCAGATCCTGGAACATGGTTCTTGGAGATGTGATTGATCCCCATGCCAGTCAGCAGTTAAGAGGCATTTGGACAATGCCCTTAGTACAATACTTTAAGTTGTGGTAGGCCCCAAAGCTGTCAGGCAGTCAGACTGGATCATTGTAGCACCCTTCCAGAGGAATTGTTCTATTCTGTTCTTCTTCCCCTTTTCCTTTTCCTAGAAGTACATGCAGAGGAAATCTCTGATGACATTTCTTCACTGCCCTGCAATAACAGAAGACATTGAAGGGTAATCGTGTCCCATTCTACAATTAGGTTCTGTTATTTTGTGGGCAAAAAGGAATGTGCCTTCTGATGGGGGTGAGAATTGTGGATTTTGTTTAGGTAATTTGACCACTTGAAGAAATTTGAAAAAAAAAAAAAGGTGTGTGAAATGTGGGTTTTGTAAGACTTGTGTTCATCCAGTTTAGCTGTGGTTGCACAAGGTGGCTTAGGGCAAATGTCTCAGCTCAGCCTGGGGCCTTCAGACCCTGCCTGAGCTACATTGTAGAATTGCACATCTCTGTCTCCTGGAGCAGCCTGGGACCTACAAGGGAGAGCTGCTCTTCTGGATGGACCCTTCAGGCCTGGGACGCGCTTGTCATGCCAGCTTTAGGGATAACACAACATTACTGTCTTCCCTGTGAGTCAAATAATGAGACTTTTATTTGCCTGAAGTGCCAGGAGTTTTTCCGTTTCAAATCCACTTTCAGGGACACATATCACAAAGGTTGCAAGCTTCAGCAGCGTTTTATTGTCTTTCTCAATCTGCTTCAGAGCTGATGTTCACAAGTTAACAAAATGAACATATGTGGCCAGGAGCAAGCAGATACATTCTTCAGTTCAGCTTGGAAAAAATCTTTGCTTCTTTTCAAAAATGAATGGCAAGTGCCCAGCTGTGGTTTCTGATGCTGACACTGAGGATCATGCATGCACACACCTGTACCTTCTAGAAGCAGGAGAGATTATAAAAAGCATGGAATCTTGTAGGAGGTGGGTTCTTCCAGTTGATACAAAGTTCTGGGACAAATGAAAAATTCTTTTTTAAGCAGGCTAACAACAAAGCTTCAAAATCTTCTATGAAAGATCTATATGTTTTTCTTTCTCTTTAGGAAAAACCATTTCACGTCTATTGTCTATTTTTTAACTTCATATAACACAACATGAAAGCTACAAATTGCATTTTAGAAAGGTCAAAGTTGTTCAGCTCTATAGGAATGTTTTGGTTTATTTTTCATGAATGAAATCTTGTTTGCTGAAGTGCTGTTTGTCATGGAAATGTTATTTTGGAAAATGCTTATTAACAGCTCTAATAGCTCTTGCTCCCTGCCTTAAACAGTTGGACTTTTCTCCCAAGTTGTATTATGAAAATCTTGTATAATCTGGAAGTTTTACTCATTAACAAGGCAAAAATTAAATGCAAATCACAGGAGAAAGCTAATCTATTATCTTTATTTTGGCTAAAAAACTCCTTTCAACTCAATCTAGCAGGTTTGTTGTTGTTGCGCTCTTGGGAGTGATCTTTATCCTTGCCGTTTTTGGTTTTAAGCTGCGGGTTTAGATAATATCAGGATAATGTACCATGTAAGTCAAGGAAATAATCTTAATCTTCTGTCTGGACTATGACAAGTGTTTCTAATTGTAATAAATAACTCATACATTAAACACTCAAATTAGCTTTGGTTGTTTAAGGTAGGAACTGGTTTCATATCAATGACCTGAAATTGTTAGGCAGTCTTTCTGAGGATCGGATCATCAGATCTGCCATTAGATTCTCATTTCTTTGGTCGGACTGTTTTCACAGAATTTCCTCCCTGTATGTAAGATTAAATCCCACTAAATTTCTTGTCATCTTGAATTTAGTTTCTTGCATGATGTTAGAATTTTATCAAGGTTTTGATGTCTAGCTAAAATGTTTCTAAGTAGTTTTTAACCCATTGTTTCAAAATACTTCCTATGGTATAGCCTTAAATACACACATTGCAGTTAAAAATATCCGTGACTGGCCCAGAATCCTGAAAACCCTGGGTTTGCAAACACCTGAATTTTCTCAGCTGGCATAGAGTGACATCTTTGCCTACAAGTTTTCTGGTTTAAGAGCAAGCAAAGCCACTGCCTTGCCTCCTGCTCCTCCCTGGGCCGTGTCACACAGTGGTGGTGCAGGCTGTGTCAGTAGGTAATGTGAGTCAAATGGAGCTCAGCAGCACCTCACCTTTCTGATGTTGTGGGGTGGTTTGGCACAGTACTTGCTCTTGAGCAGAAGTTTGTTTGTTTTTGAAAGGCTGAACTGATGTCTGCATCATTTATGTGAAAATAGAGCTACTGACTGGCACCCAACCTTCCAGAGAGATGCCATAAAGATTAAATTATGGAGCAGACTGGCAAGCCCCATTTATTTCTCATTTCCTTTGTTTTGGTATGGATGTTAGCAGCTCTTCTTGTGGAAATATTTCTCTTTCTTTTTCTGATTGCAGAACCTTGATTTTTTTTGTTCTCTGGAAATATTTATATAAGTTTCTTTCTCTTCTGACCAGCTGTAGAGATGTTACTGGGAAATTCCTGAGTAAAAGCTCAGTTTGTTTCCAGTTGTATTCCACATAATGAGAACTCCTTTACTCCCAAACTGTGATACTGCAGTGATACTGCTGTGGATAGGCTCCTTGGATTGCCCTAGAACTAAATTTATAAATGGAGATGCTCCTCTATATACTATGTTATGATAGATTCTGCTAATGAAGGGCTTGGGTGAGGTGCCTTCTCCTGCATGGCTTGAGGCAAGTGCTGTATGAGAAGGGGAGAAGGAGAAAATGAGGAAAAACGTGCTGCAACTAATGTTTTGCTGTGAGCATGTTTGCAGTATTAAAGCAAATTCATTTTTATAGCCTTGTTAGTTTTAACTTTATGGCCTCCAATTCAATTCATAAACTTAGAATGTCTCATGTAAATGCAAACCTAAAAATGCCAGTAGTGAAGAATTGGCAAAATAGAGAGTTATCCATGTAATTTATTGAAAGAATGTAAACAGAGATGAACGAATAGACAGACTGCTCTCATGGGGACAAGGGGAAAGCAATGTCAAAAAATGTACACCGCATGAAGCCATGAAAAGTTAATACAGCATAATGCAACTAGGTCTGCAGAATATCAAGTGAAGCCAATTACTGCTTTTAGCCCAACATGCTTATTAGATTCAGTGTTTTGTCCCTGTCCTCTCAGCTAATTCCCTTGGGACAACACAGGCAGTCTTAAAGTAGCTACAAGATGTGACTTAGCTCAAACAATTTCTCATGCTATTATCAGTTAAAATGTTTGCATTAAGATCTGTGAAACTTGAAACTAATGTTTAAAAAAATTCACAGAACAGTTTTAATGGAGGTTATAACTAGAGCAGAGAGAGCCTGATGCTTCAGTAGATGCCTTGTCTGGGTTTGTGTTGAACTTACACTTGTTTGATCCTTTGAAATTGTGTCCACAAAAGCTGTGGGGTGGAGGGATGGGGTGGATTTATTTCAGTAATTTTTAATTTATTGCCTGGCACTTTCCCAACTTGTCTTGCACATGCTTTTTCCCCTTGACTTGCACAAAACTGAAGCATCATTGCAGTTACTTTCCCGTATCTCCTCTGCTGTTCATCCTAACGTGACTAATTAATGATGAAAAACCATGCTCAGGACTGAGCAGGTGCAGGGACAGTGCTGGTATTTGAAAAGTTGACAAGGCTGATCTTGTTAAGTCACTCACTAGTCACAGATAAGCCAGTTGCAGTGTGGAAGTGGTTTTACTGCTCAAATGTGATGCTGTGCTATGAAATCTGCCTCTTGCTTCTGCCAGGTGCTGCTTTCTCCAGCTTTGGGTGTTGGCCATGGGGTATGAACAACAGGAAAGAAACTACAGCTTTTATGCAAGTCTTTCAATGTCAAGCTTCTCATGAAATCCATTTCATTTGTTCTTTAGTCCGTCTTATGTATTTTGGCTGGAGCTTTCATGGCTACCTTGATAAGGTATCGTGGTGACAGTATGGTAGGAAGGAATAGTTCCTTCTTTTCCCAGGAAAATAATTTGAAGTCAGAGATGAACTCAGTCCCATAAGTTAGGTGAAAAAATACAGCCAATCAGCAGCTGTGGTTTCAGCTTACAAGCTTTATCCACTGGACTGATATAAAGACCATGTCCTTACCCTGCCTTGGTTCCCTTTGTCTATAACATTGTGTATAGGACACAACCATACAGGGTTCTTCTGCTGTGGAAGTGAACTTGGAAATAGTCTGCATAGGGTTGGATACACACTTCAGGGTGTGTGGGTTTAAAGTGTTTTGCTGGAATGAGTCAAGTGCTTAGTGGTTTGTAATGCTGGGGGCATTTATGGCTAAGTGCAGGACATCTCCAATATTCATGAGAGAACAGCAGCCCCATCATGGGACAGTGTAGCAATAAAATGGTTTTTATTACAGCTTTATAGCCCTCTCGAGATAAAGCCCTGGTTACAGGATTTGTGATCGTACCCTCAAGCGTGTGCAGGGGGACATTTTGCTTCTGTTGTTTAATTTTATGCACCCCTGTGAATCTCAGCTTACAGAATATAAAGATTTTCACAGACATGGGTAAGTAAACAAACACCTCTACGTTCAGTAAAATGGGCAGCAAGCCCTACCCTTTCAACACACACGTGTTAGAGCTTTCATGTCTGCTCTAATTTTGGTAGGAAGCCTGAGGACAAAATTCCCATCAGCTTTAGCATAAACTGGTTCCATAGGTGCTTTCCCTAAGAGAAAGCTCACCCTGGAAGGGGGGTCACTTACTACTATATCCACAGATGTGGTGAGGTGTACAGAAACAGGATGTGCTACAGCCAGTTGGAGGAAATTATATATATCAGCATTTTAATGGTTTTAGTGTATGCATTATATATAGCTCAGAAATTATACATGGGTAACCATAAAGCTATGACTTTGTGAAGGTTGACTCTTACCTTTTAAAATGTACTTTATTGATATCCAAATGAGCAATACAGCACAAGAGCTTTTTCCATACTACAATAAAACTTTGAGCAAAATTAGAAAAAGTCAGAAGGCAAGAACAATTTTAAAACAATGAAGATGAAAATTTTAAAAATGGGCGTGAGGGAGGGAAGGAACTTGAATTTCAAAAGTAGTGGTGGAAATATTTTTAAAGTGTCAGTGGAGTCCTGCCAAGGATACATACTACACTTTCTGATTGATATAGAAGTTGCCTACCAGCAATATTTTTGGAAGTAGAAGCAGAAAGATGGACAAGAAGGACATTCAATTGCATGTGTAGTGTTACTTCCCACTTCTCTAAAAAAACCGATAAAAATCCTGGAGCCACCAGCCTTGATGTGCTTATGCAGTTGAAGTTTTTTAGCACGCACAGATGCTGTGGTGGGATTCTTGCAAGACAGTGTGTTCCATATTATCCCCAGCAGTTGCTTAGCATGAAAATTAAAAGCATCTACTTATTCAGCAAACCTGCACAGTGCTGCAAAATGAAAATCTTGGTCCTGATGTTTCTCTTGGATGCAGAATCAAGTCCTTCAGCAGCCTGAATGAGTGGCGCTTATACTGTCACTGTAATGCAGATGAACATATGAGAAGGTTGTGTTCTGTGTAGCATGATCACATAGAAAGGAAAATGTGATAAGTAGCAGATGACTGATGATTTTACAATAAAAAACAATAAATAAAGAAAAAGAAGATGCTGTATAGTTTATTGCAATTTTCTGAAGCAAGAGAAGCTATCGAATTACTTTCAAGAAGGATCTCAAGAGCCTTCCTTAATGCACATTCAATGCCAAGCTCTTGAAAGCCCCATGTATTGTATAATATGGCTAACAAATAAAAAACTGTGCAACAAAGCAGGGGAGGGGCTCATATTGACTGAATGTGGACAGACCGTGATTGATAGTGTTGCCTTTTTTTCCCCTTTGTGCGCTGTGCACAATAATTACTGTAGGCAGAACCTCATGTTTTAATATATTGTACAATAGCCTCTCTTTTGATTGAAATTCATGTTCATTTGATCTTGACAGCAATGCAAAGTTAGTTTTTTCCGGTAACATTTTTAATAATTAAACAAGCTATTTAAAGCTTGGCATTTTCATTATATTTGCACCAGTGCTATCCATTATTCTGATGATCCAGTGATTCTTTATTAAAACGAAAAATATTGCATTCAAATATAAATGTCAGGCATAATTCATAAGTGTAATGAAAGTCATATCTGGCTTGGAGATGCAGTCCCCTCATGCATCTCAGTGGCCAGAGATTGCAGCATCCTTTTATGCTGGGCCACCTGGGTGACAATGGATGCACTCCTAAGTCTGATGTCTGTTAACCCCGGCATTCTCCTTCTGGAGAATATTCTGTATTGCTTTCAAAAGTATTATTTCTCTGGATGGAAACTAAAGAGCAGCACTGTCTCACAGTATTGTTAAGTTGAAATACCTCAGTTTTAATAGTCTGGGCCTGTTATCCTGGAGGGGCAAGAATAAAAACTGAAAAGCCCATTTAATGAGACTGAGATTTACGTGAGGCTGTGATAAACCTTCTGTAAAATGCCATCATTCCAAGGGTTGTGTATGATATGGAAATACTACAGTTTAAGTTCAGGGCTTAGGTGTAGATTAACTCTACCCGCTTCATGTCTTTGCCCTTACATTAGAAATATTTTCTAAAACAAAGACAAAGAGTCAGAGAGTACTAATTTCCTATTGAGCAAGGAATATTGGTAAAATAGGCCATTTTGGCTGATTCTCTTCTGAGCAGCACATGCTTTTCCTAGAAAACCTCCTGTCTGGACTCCTGGTATAGTTCAGGACACCTTGTTACAGCACCCTGTGCATCTGTCCCTATGTGGCACGGTGTGACTGGCAACCTGACAGCTCCTGAGTTAGCAACAGGGATGAGCCACGAGCCTCTGCACTGTCCTGATGTCCTCATGTGGCCTGGAAGGGGTTTGTCCTGCTGATTCCCTTCAGTGACACAATCCCTGTTTGGTATGTCTGTGGCTGTTTTATCCCCTGTCATTAAGGGGATGACATACTCGTTGCAGCTGACTGGGTGGATGTCACTGCTCCAGGTGAAGGACAGATTAGCATTTTTCCTGGTTGAGGACAGTATAGCATTTCCCCCCATTTACTTTTCACAAGCACACTGCTTTTGCCTGAGTTGCACCAGTCAGAGAGAAAATGTCAAACCTTGGCTTCCCTCTGAAGAAAGCCATTCCAGATGGAAGCTCACCTGGGAGCAGGGCAAGAGGTGACCTCATGGGAAAGGAATACTGGCTTTGCAAATACAGGTGCCATTGCTCCATCCTTGCATTGTTTTTCTCCCAAGAGGAAGGAAGGATTGAAATTAATGTGGTTTCAACTTATATGCAGTCCCAAAAGACTGGAATCAGAGTGGTGGTACGATCTGATATTTTTTACAAAGGGCAGCAGTTTTTGGGCTATTTCTTCATTTCCCCTAAATTATTTAGCATCTTCTGGTTTATTGAAATGACATGAAATGGCAGCTGTCTAAAACTCTGGAGCCGAACTTAAAATAAAGAGTTGGTACTATTAGATACTATAACAGACTGACAGTATTTTTAGATCATTTAAATGATTTTTGAGAACTTTTTTGGGAGCTTTTTCTCAGACAGCAATTCCTGGACCTCTTTTCTGGCCTGCTTTTCTGCAGACAGATGGATATAGCTGGAGAGAAATCTGGTGAGAATTGCTGAGAATTGTGAGAGAGAATCTGGTGTTGAAATGCTCCCTCTGAGACATGGCTCTTCCTGGGATTTCCCAGCTCTGGTCTGGTTTTACACCCAACTGTTTGCTCAAAGCACTGCCCACAATGAGAGCCTTCCCCTTAGCATGTGGCAGGCTTGTTTGGAGTCTGTGTGAGGATGTCGGTGCCTGTGGATCAGAGAGACTTCTTCAGAGTCACAGGCAAACTTAAAACTCACAACTATTTCCAGAGAGGGTTTAAAGAGGGGACAAGATTTTCCTTAGTACATGGTTCATTTTGTTGCTTTTTATTATCATTCTGTTATTTCACTTAAAAGGACCCCCAAAGGTTTTTTTTTTTTTTTTTTTTTTTTTTTTTTTTAATAAGGGTAAAGCCATTAAGACAGTATTCTGGGATATTATTTGAGTGTCAGTGTTGCTGAAGCGCATTTTTCAATTTACTCTGACTTTGAAGCCATGGGAGCAACTTTGCATTTGAATCCAATCAAGGAACTCTTGATGTAATAAATGAAACACCAGGGAAAAATCAAGGGTAACAATTGTATTTTCTCCCTTTGACTTTGGATTTTTAATGGGAAGAATAATTTTTGAACATTTTGAGAAATATTAAGTCTTTCCAGGCGAGCATGCTTTTGCCTATTTGTTTTTTATGTATTCTTGCCACATAACAGTGGGGGATTTTTAACATACAGCTGAGACTGAAATATAAGCTCCCCTAATGAGTAAGATATATTGTCAGTGTCAAGTCAAATACAATAAAAAATGAGTGAATAATATGTGTACAAAAATGTACCATATGCCATTTCGTGATGATTTTTTATTATCATATTTATTCTTCAACTGATGCCACAGGCAGGCAAGCACTTTTTACCTTGTGTGATTCTTTTTCTTTGAAATCTGTATGTTCACTTTTATTTAGCTGATGCTAATCTGTTTCTAGTTGAATAATGTGTGTATATTTATATATGCATGTCTATAACAGTATGTACATGCCTGTGTGTGGTGTGAAATTCTTGTGACAATATAATACTGCTTGGTGACAGCAAGTGTCTCTTCCTCTCCATGTTTTTGCCTTCTAACCCATGTGCTGGGGTTGAAATACAGTCCACAACTCAGGCCAAAGGCTCAGTGCCTCACTGGGTGGCTGTGCCACGCTCCAAACTCGATTACTCACTGCAGGCTCTTCATGCCCCTGTACCAAGAACTGAGAATTAATTATAGCAGTGTCTGAGCCCATATTTGGGTTTACTGGCAAAGCTTTTATTGTCATTGATGAGAACTATATAATGTGTTTAAAAAAGAAATAAATTCTGATTTTGGCCAAATTCTGTAATTTTATTAAACTTTCTGGTGCTCAGAATCTCATTGCAGTCATAGGCAACTTTTAGATTGACTGTTTCTTCAGCTGAAATCTACTGATCTTTGCTGGTAGAGCAGGGCTGTGATTTATTATGAATTCTTCCCACCCCACCCACTTCTTCCCTCTGCTTTTCTACCCTTCCCACATATGTTTCTTCTCTTCAGGTCTTTTTTTTTTTCTCCTCAGTTTGTTTATTTTCTTTCCAGTGTGCTTACACATATTGGCCAATTTAGAAGTTCAGAAATCTAACTGAGGAGCTTTATTTGAGTGTTAGATGCAAGATGCTTTAAGATGTTTCAGTTTTGAGAAGGTTATTTTGGTCTTTGGAAAAGAGGTTTGTAGGGACATGGTAAAAAGGGTAGCCCAAGCTTTACATCACTTTAACAACTCTTTTTCAATTTAGTCAGTTTTGAATTTAGTTCATTCAGATACCAGGAACAAAATAATTTCAAGTGCTTTTTATTCGTTTTGAGTTCAAAATATTGATGGAGCTAGCACTAATACTTTCTGTATTTACAACCACTCTGTGAGATTCAGACAGAGAAAAACTTCCCACCAATGAGAAAGCTGAGGTTCAAGAATGTATGAAAATCTGATGGGGGCAGCAGAGGAGAATGCAAATTTACCAGATATTTCTGAAATTATTTAGAATAACAATTGAATAGAGTGAAGATTTTCTTTTTTTAACCTTGGTCTGTTTTATGTACACATACAAAACTTAAATTGGTTTCCTCTCTTTGAACAGTGGCTTTTCGAAAAATACAAAATGAGTCCGGAGTTGAAAAAATGGTTACAGCATAGTGGGGCTGGTTCCTTGTCCTTTTTTCAAATTATGTTTATATTAAAATATCATACTGTGTTCTAGACTTCTTCAAGGTTATGCTATTAACCATGGATTTCTCTTTAAATGAAGGGATGCCTCTATTGTAATGATCCTGGCTCCTAAGGAAACTCCATTTTCTAATTCAGTTACCCTAATGACATACCAAGGGTAGTATTTGGTGTATTTAACTAAACCTAGAGCACAGGGGATATCAGAAAATTCTGTTATACAGACTTGAATTAAGCAGTAAAAAGTCGTATTATATGCATCTTCTTTCCGCATATAAATAAATAATGTGTCCTGTTACCAGGCTGTGAGGCTTCATTGTCTGCAGTTATGGACTTTTCCTGGCCAGGGGGGAAATACAGAGGATACAGCTATAGAAAAAAAAAGGATAGGAACATGTGTGAATTATGTATTGAGGTTTCTAAGAGTTCTGCACTGTCCTGGGTTATTGTAGCTGTTCCTTCCCTTCTTGTGGGAATGATGATTCATGCAGGCACTGCAGGATGAGAAACGAAATCATTTTCAGTGTGTTAATGAAATATTTGTAAGAGTTATGAAGTATGGCAGGGTTGGTGCAAGAATGAAATGACTAACAAAAATTATTAAATAAAAGTGTAAAAATATGTAATTATCTACCACTTTTGCAGTATTCCCAGGGATTCTGCTCATCATTTGCTATGAGAGAGAGCAACTTTTATGACCTTAGGGCCTGGTTCTGTAAATGTAATATTGCTGGCATAATCCTACTGATTGCGCTGGCATGACTTTGTGGAAATCTTTCGAACACCTGGTGCTTAATATCCCGATTCTGAAATGTTAGAGTAATACTAAAAAATGACTGTACATCCTATATAGAATGTGTTCATGTGCACATGCCTATATATGTGTGTGTATATGATATAAGAGACACAGGAAGCAAGAATTATTTTCAGTCCTAGATGAGCAAGTACTTTGTCCACCAGCTCCCTCCACTGCTCTTTGCAGTCATCCCAAAATCTTGTGCCATGCATCTGCAGATGTATAAAACCAAAACTTGTTAGTCTGCTTGTTGCCTCATTTCCTTGCTCAGTATTTTGCTCATGTTCACATTCAGGAAAACACTTCCAGCTCCCAAGAGATGAGGTGGATTCAAAACTCCAGAAACTGTAAAGCATCAACTTTCCTAATCTTTTTTTTACCATATGGATTTCAGACCTTTAGGTTCACGAGTTTACATAATTCTTTACAACCTTCAAGGTTAGAACCTTAAATCTGCTTATATGGTGTTTATGTCAAATGCTGTGAATCTTGCTGGAGTTAAAACCCCAAACCAACTAACCAAAGAAAATACACAACCCACTATAGATTCACAAGCTCATAAGGTTAAAAAAGAACTAGTTCAAGCACAGAAAATCCTGTCTGTGGAAATGTTAACATCTGAACTATTTCTTTCCAAACTGGACATGTCTTGGGCTTTTGTCTTGTCAGCTGCTGCACTGCAGTTTTATTTCGCTTTTTAATATGCTGCCTGCTTGATCTTCTCAACAGAATTTTAGAGGGTGAGAACAGTTATGCAGATAAACTTTTTATCTCTAGAAAATAGCACTTCTCAAACGGAGAAAAGTTCAGTTAGATTACATAGAAATAAAATTACCTTGCTCTAGTGCTAGGACTTGGAGGGGGCTTGGTCAACCAAATAATTGACAAATCCCAGGAAGGTGAAGTTTTGTGAATTTATTTTAGCAAATAAATCAAGATTCAGTAGCCTTCATAAAACAAGCTGTCTAACTGGGGAAGACTGAGAATGTGGGCTCAGAAGAATGACATAGCTGTGTTGAGATTTTTAATGATAAAGGCTGCATTAGAATTCAACCTGCTGTTGCAATAGATCCCATATTATATCAACAACACTGAAAATTTCACTATATGCTTCCTGTGATGTGGAGGATAAACTGTCCTTTGTACTGCAGATGAGGCCTGTGCGTACCTCTGACCTTTCAAGTCTTGCTAATCAATTCTCATCCATCAGGCTCTCCACAAATTGCTGTATGAATAGCTAGAGAGGGGAAATTCTCCTCTCATTATACACACTACAAAAGGTTTGTCTCCCCCTGAAGCACGGAGGTACTGCTGGAGGCAGGTTACTCAACTAGATGTACAAGTGGACTTGATGTGTTCTGGCACGTCCTGTAGCTCCAGCACGAAGGCACCGAGAGAGCCCGCGCTGGGCCACAAAAATGAGTGGTGCCCAGCCTGACAATTCTGTAACTCCTGCTGTCAGAGTGGTTCTCTGCTGGGGAAAATTTGTGCAAGTCAGGGGAGCGATGCCAGTAAAAAGCTAGGAAAAACTCGCAGTAAGTTATATCCATTGAAGAGTATTTTATTTGGCAGGGGCTGAATGCCTGTCTCTAAGTGCAGGATATCTCCTGGCACCCATGGGAGTGGTGGAAGTCCAGGAGCTGTAGTAATCTGGCTGTGGGAATCTGACTTTGCAAAGTGCTGTGTGTCCCTGGTAGAGTGAAAGGCACTTACATAATAGTAATGGGATGTGATGTTGGGATAAATTCAGGATCTTAGAGGAATCTGCTTTCAATATGATGTCCATTGTTTGATATTCAGGGCTTTGACTTCAATGGCTTGTGTTGCTCTAGCATGACATGCTTTGGGGAGGAAAAAGCCCTCATCCTTAAAACAAAATAACCCTCCAATCCTACAAGTTCTTAGTGCATAATCAATCTGAATACAGGAGCTTTTTCCTCATGAAGAATTCCTAGATCTGTTTGTTCACAATTTTTGCAGATGTTTATTTGAGTGCAAGCAACACAGTGTAATGAAACAAATGAGTTGGAAGTGTCAGAATGCCCAATTATCCAACTCACTGCCTGTCTATGGGGCTGAACAATGGGAACTACTAGGCATGCTTTACTCATTTAACTTCGTTTAAACTATTCTTGGCATCAAAGTTGCATTAATGTGATAACTTCTGTGTGGCAATTAACAAACTGTAACAATTGGAGACATTCATAAGGCCTGCTGGGGAAGGGCTGCAGAGTGGCCACTTTAGCTGTTCGGCTAATTTCCTGTTGAACCTGAAAGGAAGAAGGAAAAGATTCGATTTTGGCTTCCTTCTCACAAATCTGAAAAGGAAGAAAAAATCTACAGGAAATCTGAATAAGAGTTGCTGTATCTCCTCCCAAAAGGACCTAAATTCTTCTCTTTGCCAGTTTATCCCTTTAGCCACCATGGCAATTTCCTCTCCTACTCGCTCTCAATTCCTGTGTCACAAAAAAAGGATGGACGGGGGAGGAGGATATCATTGTCAGGGAAAGGTAGAAGTGAACAGAAAGCAGGTAAGAATCAACTAGAAAAAGGCAGAAAAATCTCATTATATTCAGGAAAAGGACAGCTGGAGTAATAACTGCAGGTGGATCATCAGGGGAATGGAGAACCTGAAGATAAAAGAGCTATTCCTGAGTCCTGCACACTAAGGAATTTTGGAAAGAATAAACTTGATCTTACGCTCTGAAAGCAGCCAGGCAGGCCCTGTTTTCACAGACGTTGTTCTCATTGACTTATATTTAAGTTTTCTTTGAACAGAGACCACAGATTTGAACTCACCTTGTTCAAATAGATGTATCTTTTATACATGCAAAATGTCACTTGACTGTAAATTATTTCAGCCTGTGCTTTCTGTGCTAAGTGGTAGAATATAAAGTGGACTGAGACACACATTATGCGGAATTCTGTATGATTGTTAATAATAGCTGCCCAGCCATTCTCCTACAATTTTATGGCTTAAAAATAACGCTCAGCTGTTCTGGAACAAGAGGCCATTGGAAAGGGGTGAGGGCAGAATCTTTCATAACCTCTGAGTGGAAACAGTAGCCGCTGATCTGTTGGCACAGGAATTACCCGAGCCTATTATTATTCTATAAAAAGTAAATTGTTATTACCATACGTACAGACCTCCATTTGCTGGTGCAGAATGAGAACAGCTTTTTCCTGACAGCCCATGCTTCTCAGAGCTGTGCTCTGTGTGTCATGCGAAGGAGTTTCTTGGGGATGGAGGGTAGCAAAAATCACTCATGAAAGGACGACCACCTACTGTGCATAACTACAAGGGCTTTTCCAGGGGATGATGTGACCTCCAAAATTCCTGTCAGCACTAAAACAATACAGCATCTTTCTCACCTTTTTGTAGTGGAGAACAATACATAGCCACTTTTGGTGGAAGCACATTTTTAGTGGCCAAGCCCACAATTCTCACTCCTGTTTAGCAACACATATTCATGTAGGAAATGAGCAAATAAAGGGGTAGAGAGCTGAGCTCTCTAGAGGGCATTTGAATTTTCTAGCTTTGTGAGAATTTTAAAATCTTTTCCATAATAAAGCTTTGTAAGAGCATGATTTTTGTTGACTTGAGGCTGAAAACCCAAACCCAAGTCTGTGCTAAAGCAACAGCAATTGTCTCCACATGGAATGATAGTGTGACTTGGCAATTTTTGTGTCAGATCAGTGAACAGTATTTTTTTTTCTGTCAAACTGACTTCCAGCAAATAGTTTGCAGGAGTAAATACTAGTAATGAGTAAGCCTTACAAAATTGTGACCTGCCAAATTTTGACAGTTTCCTCTTTTAAAAAACTCAGATTTTCTAGAGATGTTCTTCTGAAAGATGCAGAGTGTAATCTGTGCGTGGCAACCCAGGGGTAAAAGCAGGCAATGCAGTCAGCTCTTGAACAATGTTGCCGGAGTATCAGTTTGTGCAGGGGTGTCATGGCTTTCCTGTAGAATTTGTATGTCACACAAGATCATGGATGCAAAAAAGTAATTGTCTAATTCTGCAGCTTTTCCTTATGCTGGTGTGGGGTGGGTTCACCTCACTGGGTTCTCAAATCAAATATATTTTAAGTGTGAGAAAATGGCTCTTTATGTTCACATACAGTATGAAGTGCTTAATCATTCATAGCTGAAGATTAGCTGAGTGTGATTATTCACCAAGGTACATTAACAGCAGCTGGTGTTTTACTGCACTCCCACAAGAGAAAAAAAAATCGGTCTGAAATCCATGCAGAGCTTTTAAAATCATCTGGATAAATATCTAGTGTTAAATGGACCAAATCTTCCTGCCTGCACCTTTACTGACAGAGAAAGTCTTGTCTTCAAATCTCCTGCAGTAAAATTGGAGGATGAAAATGTTTCTTGGGCAGTGTGGCATAGAGACCAGCTCCCACTCCTTCTGTGGTTGCTGTGTCTCTGTTTCTGGTCTGGATGGTGGAGAGCAAACACTGAACACCTGCTCCCTGGGGAGGAAGAGAGATTGAGCTTGTGTCCTCTTTATTCCAGGACAGAAGCCAAATATTGCTGGAAACCATACTCAGGTCTGCCTGTGAGTTCTGAGGCACTCCCCTCTACTGCCTTTATCTGTGTACCAAAACTCAGAGGAGGTGCTGTGGTGACACCAAGCCCCAGTCTAGTGACTGCTCATACATTTTCAAAGAGAGAGATGCTCTGCTAGAAACAAACATGTTTATACTCTGATCACTTATTTTTCATAGTTACAGTGGAAGGTGAAAGCAAAAAAATGTTGTAGAGGTCAGTCAGTCCATCCACCTGCCCCATGACACTGCAGATAAAACCAATATGTTTCCAACTAGTGTCCATATAGCTGTTCCTGAAAGGCTTAAATAATGGTGATCCAAGGTCTCTGTAGGCCAGCTCTAGCAGGACTTAGCTATTCTTACCACTAGAAGAAAGCACTTGCTGAAGTCTAACCTAAATCTCCCTTGCTGCCTTTTCAGCCTATTTCTAGATATACAAACCTTGGCCCATGTGGAAAAGGGCTTATTTCCTTTCTCTTTCTAGCAGTCCTTTTCTATGTTTGAAGATCGTTATCGCATCTCCCTTCAGACATCTTTATTTTTAGACTAAACAACTCTGCTTTTCCCAGACTTCCCTCCAAGGATAGGCTTTGAGACCTCTGGTGATAATTCTTTTCATCTGAAATCCTTCAAGTCGGCCTGCGTTGTTCTGGTATAAGATACGGTGCCCAAATCTGGCCGCAGTGCTCCAGCTGTGGGAGCCTCACTGCTTCTGAGCAAAGCAGAAGGTTTGCTTCAGCTGTCTTAGGAGCAGTGCTCCCCTTTACACATCCCACTTTGATATTTGCTTTCTCTCAAAAGCAAAATATTCTTGACTTGCATGCAGTTTACAGTCCATTAAGATTCGCAAATCCTGTTCTGAAGAGCCACTGCCTGTCCAGTGGTTTCCTCTCTTGTGGCTTTTGTCAGCTGCACAGGTATATAGATGGGTGTATACATAGATGTGTGTATATATATATATATTTATATTTATAAATGTACATCCAGTCATCACATTTCTAGTCTGCACCTCTACACTTGCTGAAGTGAATCCTCATTTGCTCAGACACTTTTCCCTCTGTCTCAGGATTACCTGGACACTAAATCTCTTCCTCTAAAGGATCTGTTGTACTTTCTCACTTTGATACTCTCTTTAGGCCTGGTGTTTTCTCCGTCATCATACTAAATTTTTAAAGAAAATACTGAAAACTCACAGAATGAAAACAGGTTCCTGCACTTAATTCAGCTTTCCTGTTTGGCAGTGAAGCAATGCTTGTATGATTTTTCAAATAGTCATGAATCAAACTGTAGTTTCACCTATACCTTGGTTGATTGTCTTGTTTATGATAAATTGGTGAACAAGTGTTGGAATAGTTACTAAAATCAAGACCTAATACAGCTTCTGCTTTTTCATTCTTCATAAGAGCCATGATGCCATGGAATAAGTTGTTTGTAGGATATGTTATGTGTGTGAGCCATTTGTATGTTTGTTTATAACTTTCATTGTCTGCTTAATTGCTACTTGCAAATATTTAAATTTCATTCAATATCTTTCTGGGATTTGAATTACTTTGATTAATCTGAAAGTGTGCTGAAGGTATTTGGAAAAATGAAACACATTTTATCAATATTTCCTGAATGTGGTTATCTGGATGCAAATATGTATTTGTCTACCCATCCACTTGAATTTTGTTGTGGAGATGCTTGTGGGCAGCAGGACCTTGGCTTAACATGTACTTGATATCTAGTCCCAAGTTTCAATGTAGTTGTCAGATAGCTAAAAATTTTCTGCAGACTGGCTGGCCTCCCTATTTGGCAGCCTCTTGAACCTAGTTTATTCAGGCCACAGGGAATGTGTTGGTTTTTCAGTGCTTTGGGATAATAGGCTTCTCCTCCTCAATTAGGCTGGAGAACTTCTTTTCAGCCTAGCTAGGATGAGAAATGGAATGTAGTTACAGCAGGCAGGTTTATGCTTAGGTTTGTGAATCTATGACACATATTCTGCCTTGATTTTGCACTTTGTAAATACACAGAAGTGACTGAAACTTCAAAATTTACCTCACTTTTGGAGCGTGTATCAAACTACTGCTGGTTTGGTTTAGGGGGTTGAGCACATTTGTCACAGGTTTTTTCAAGGTTACTAATGTGTCAGGATCTTGCTATGGCAGAGCTTTGTTCCTGCAGTTTTGTTCTCATGGTGATAGAGCTGTCACTTCAGCAACATTTTGACATCTAGAATTTTTTCACCAGTGTCCTTAGTTGTACTAAGTGATTACATTCTATCTTCAGTGGCGAGCACAGTTTAGATGTAATTCCTATTAAAACCCAGCCTCTGTCTCTCTGCCCTTCACACTGCTTCAAAAATCACAAGAGCAAAACAACATCACAGTAGCAAACTTGGTTTTCCAGTTCCTATCAGGAGCAGTGCCTGTGTGAAATCAATGGCTCTTAGTTTAAATAGACCAGTTTGGAAACTTTTCCCTTTTGTGTTGGGTTTTTATACTTTTTCCAGATTAACTGATTTATCTTCTGTGTTTAGTGGAGGAGTCACTAGCAGTTCCTACTTGTAAAGTGCTTAAAACTTTCCATTACAAAACATGGTTGCAGCCTTTCCTTTGAGAAGGTTCTGTCTTTTTCCTGTTTGCAGTGAGTGGTTATATGCAGTATTAAGGATGCCCTTTGGTTAAGGAAGTGCCTCTTTTTATTATTTTTTTTAATCCTCTTCCATAGAATGACATCCACCTTGTCCTGCAATATCAAATATTAAAAAACGCCACCTCACTCTGTTGCCTTGTGTGCTCCAAGAAGTGCTGGCAGCCCACCAAAATCACTATAAAGTCTAAAGCCAGGCTCTCACTTGTGCTACAGCTGCAAAGTGGTGAAGGGACTATGAGTGCTAGAAAGGTGATGTAGAAGTTATAGTTAAGTGGTTCAAAATTACTTCTTGCTTTCCAGGGAGAAGACAGAAACTCCCTCTCCCAATGCAGCTTTCCAGCAGCCTGTTGCTCATCCCCCTCCACTGTACCCTTGAGGGCTAGAACTTCTTTAGACATCAGTGACAGCGCCTTGCTCCTCCAACTGGTCCTCATCTCAGGGAAAAACCATGCCAAACGAGAATGTCCAAAACTCATCCCACATTCAGGCCATGCACTCTGAAAGAGAAGGTCCTGTGGTGCAGAAGGCAATGGTCTGTATATCAGAGGTGCTGATTGCACCTGGCCACTGTAGAGCCATGCAGTGCAGGCCACCCTTACAAGCTGAGTAAGCACTTCCTGAATGCAGCAGAGGAAGGTGGCAGGGTAGATGGATGTCTTGAACCTGATCCATGTTACCAAAGCAGAGGTACAAGCAAAGGTACCTTTGCTGCCCTCTCCAACAGGTTCTGGCTCTCTGCAATGGCTCAAAATTACCTTTTGAGTCACCTGGTGCCTCATGTGCCCCGAGAAACCAGCTTGCTCCTGTTGTGCATCACCTGCCAAATCTAGTCTGGTGCTCCTAGATGAGCAAAAGCTGCTGCTAATTTTAAGAGATTCCCTGACTAAAACCTAGTGCTGCATGGCAATTGCAGAGGCAGGAGGTTCTGGTGCTTACTCTTGCCCTTTGGTACTGTCCTGTGTGCAAGGCAATATGCACTTCACTTCCACTACGTGTTCAGATATGTAAACCTTGTGCAAGTGAGTCTCTGAATAGTTCAACCAAATTCCAACCCTGAATCCAACCAAGCAGTTCAACTCTGAAGACTGCTGAATCAATCACTGTGACAGGTGCAGCAAAAAAGTGCTCCTATTTAACTTTTTATTCCAGCTGAGATGGGAACATACAGTTCATGGTGAATTCTGTCTCCTTCCACTCTCTGTCTATTCCCCAGGTATGTATTTCTTGTTACTGTTGCAGGGAAGGAAAAAAGCCACAGCATATTGAAATTGCCACACTTCAAGGCAGCATGTTTTGAGAAACTTCCAAAACAAAAAGCTACCACCAGTCTCCAAGCACTGTCTCACTGCACAGCTGGAGAGGACCATCAGGGCTTGAGGAGATGCCATCTGTGCAATTTCAGGACCACTAAGGTCTTAGAAAGTGTTAATGACATTCCTTAAAATGTCTTCACTGTGGAAAACTTCAGAGCATCTGTCATTTGTCAATTTTAACAGTGGGAATATCCTGCAGAAGAAAAATTAGAATCTTAACCTGATGTATTGGTTAAATATGGATTCTCTGGCACAAGTGACTGTTTTTAGTATTTGTGTGCCCTGCTAGGGTTAAGAAATACAACAGCAATTAAAGTAGATGCACTCTGATAACTTGCTTGTGCATCAGTGCTATTAATATCCATCTATCTTTTCAGCTAGTTTCAAACAGGAGACCAAAAGAATACCCCACAAAATGCTGAGGCAATACCTTGCATCATAAACTGCTGTGATTGTAATGAAATAAGATTTACACCGCTTTATTTTATAAAGTTTATTTTGTCAGGCTCTTGACAACGTCCCCCTGTTATCAGGGGCTACCATGTGCCCTACAGTGTAAAGCAGACATTGCCATTTGTGTCTCAACTTGTCCAGCATTCCCATGTCTTTGAATTTCCTGGCACTTTAACTCACTCGATAAATGCAGCTTTCTTTTCTCCTTGAGTCAGACACAGCTATTTCCCAGTGGCGATAAACCTGAAGAAACATCCTAAAAGCTAGATAGATACATCTCTTTCACATTTATTGTGGATGTAAAATACTCTGCAAAGAATATAAGCTGCTGTCAGGCATGTAGCCACAAGATGGGTGTTTTTCTCACATATGTATCCATTTCTTTTAATAATGAATAATGGACTTTATATTTAAAAGTGATGTTTCTATGAATGTGCTAGATTGTGCTATATTTCTTTCACATGAGTATATTCCCATCATGGCAAACTTCTCACAGAGCTTGCCTTGGGGGCTTTTGTTTAAAGTAATGCGCTTTAATGAAAAAGGGCTGCTGAAATTTGTCAGCTTCTTCCAGCATGATTGCATTTTGGTGGTGGTTTAAAAAAATCTTTACCCACTTTATGATCTTCATGCTTGTTCCAAAATCCCTGTTCATTTTTAAAAGTAAAAAGATATATCTACACACATATTACCAAAAGCCCTAAAACTGCCTTGGACCTTTTGCATGAATAGTCTCATTGAAGCCAATGAATAATAGAGGTAGACTTCAGCTGTGTGCAATTTTCAAGCTCAGGCTGTAGGGTAGATTTCAAATATTACCAGCAATTTAGAGACATACACTTTGTGTGTAGTTTTCAAAGCCAGCAATATATTTTAAGGGCATATATCTAATGAGAAATGGATGAAACTGATACCTCATTGCTAAGAGATGATTTTGGAAATTATCAGCCTTGACTCAGTGAAGTAGAGACATCTTTGGAGGAGTGAGGACATGTGAGTGAAGTACCCTTGGACTTGTAAAGGTAAGCGAGTGTGCAAGTTCTTGTAAGTTTTTTGGGTTTTGCATTTTTCATGGTAGAAGTTCAAGTCCTCTGGCACCAGGCAGATGGGCATGGCAAACTGCATGGCTGCAGCGATCTGTGACCCACAGGTTCTTGGTTATTTGTTTTCTCTTCTCCAGGGGGCTGTAGGGCAGACTAACTGAAAAATAGTACTAATTCCTGTAAGACTGGCTCTCCTTTAACAGCACCAGTAAGGGGCTGAGTGGCTGTACTGCTGAAAAGTGAGAAAGTATTTAAAGGGGACTGGCATGTCCTTCAAGCCATGCACTGTAAGCCCTGCTGGATGCAAGGTGGTCTCTGGGGGGCTGCTGAGGAGATGGGCCATCCTGTGAGGCACAGCTGTGCTCCTGCAGCCCAGGCTGCGCAGGTGCGCTCCCACCAAGCAGCTCTGCACTGAGCCAGCACCAAAGGCAAAGGTGACCTGCAGCACAGTGTTCTGGGAGCAGCTGGGTTATAACTTACAGGGGACAAGGACAGGGCGTGCCACACTTTGTTCTGGAAAATGCTTCCTAACTGCAGGCTGTGTGCTGGATTTACAGACAATTGGTTCCTGTAGTTTAGAGGAGCTACCTACTATTCAGGTCCTTTTCAAATCCAGCTAATGCTAGCTTCTCCTGTCTTCTGAGTATCTTGATGGACCCTGACAGATACAAAGTCAATAAGGATGTCAGGAATCATGATTTTTGAAGATGAATGCTCATGTATGAATGCTGGTGGGAATCTGAAACTAGAAAGGTATACACACACATGTACTCAAGAAATGGAAATGCAAAGTAAAAATAATCCCTCAGAGACTTACTCTGCAAATGTTTCAGGCTATGTCAGACTGGCCCATGCAAGAGGATTGTCATAGAACCACAGAATAGGCTGAGGTAGAATAGATCCATCAGGGCCATTGAGTCCTGGCCCTGGACAAGACACTCCAAGAATCACATCATGTGCCTGAGAGTGTTGTCTGAATGCTTCTTGAACTCTGTCAGGCTTAGTGCTGTGACCACTTCCTTGGGGAGGTGGTTCCAGTGCTCATCCACCCTTTGTGATAAAAACCCTTTACATATCCAGCCTAGAACTTCCCTGACACAGCTTCATGTTTGAGCCAGTGTGAGCCTTGCAGGATCAAATGGTCCTTCCTGGCACAGAAGCAACAAAAATGAACAGCAAATGAAATGTACAGCTGTCATCTGATCACACACTTTTCCATAACAAATATCAGCATCTGTTTTCCAATGACAGGCCTTGGGTTATTGCTCAATGGTTCTCTTGATTATTTGGCAACATTGTTAGGTGTCCCTAATGGTTGGCTATAAACCTGAAACTTGATCTCCCTTTCTTCCTTCATACTGTTCTAGACAGGAAAGCATTTCCTCCAGAGCCTGGACTCATTTCTTTGTAGAGAAGTCCAAAATTTCACAAGCAGCACTTAGATGGTGTCAATCTAATGGTTCAGCAAAGAAACACATTTTAGAGGTTATCAGATAAATATGAAGCCTGTAGGAACTCTGTAATCTATGTAAATTCTTCTTCAGTAGGAGGAAAATTCTTTCAATATGGGAGTAGGATTTCTTCAGATCAATACTTCCTTTTCCCTTAATAAATCTTTAATAGTATCTTTAAGAATTAAAAAAAAAAATTAGCACCTCAAAAAAAAAAAAATCAGCTCCTATCAGAACATGCCCTGAAGGAGTAAATGAAGCTAGAAAGGGCCAATGTTTTTGTTATTGATTTATATTAGATGTTCCAGTGATGGGCAGAAGTAAATTAAGTGGAGTCTGGTCTTCAGTGGCATCTGTGCCTTTTTTAAAATTGGATTATGTTGTTTGAACTTGCTAGTAGCTCTTCAGAAACATTCTCAGCTTGTTGGGAAAATACTTTGTCATAGAGTAATTTCTGTTTTTTCTTCTGCAGAGTGGTGTCCATGTTGTCTTATTCTGCTACCCATTTTAGAGTGTTACTCCATATGGGAACCAGGCAGGCAAATGCTTCCTTCCCACACAAAATGATATCTAGATTAGCTGGTTTTGTAGCTCATATATAAATATCTAGTGGAGCTCTCAGGATTTTTTTGAATTGCAAGTAATACACAAACTGAGTTTTTCGGTAGTTGAAGTGTGACTAATGCTTGTTTTACATAGTTCAAGTTGATGATTACAAAGTTTGAAGCTTGGTTGAATAGAATTTAGTACCTAATACTCTGCAGAGCTTGTTTTCATTTTGCATTTAATCAATTGGTTTTTTCTTTAATGGATTCTCTTTGAAATTTTATGTTTGTACCAACGCAAAGACTTCACTATTGCTGTGTTGCATTACCAAGGGCAATATCAGTTTAAATCACTTCATGATAAAACTTTGCATAATCTGCTCATACAAACTAATTAAATGTCAGGTCATTGTAATACAGAACTCATATTATCACCATGGGTCACTAGAAACAGCAATTAGTAATTCATGTGTAATCCAGTTAAATTCAAATTACGAAAAAGAATGTCAAGTCAGAGTTTTGTTCCTAATTCCTAGTTTTTATAATTTTGTACAAGTTGATGGGGGCACTTAAACATACAGCTTCAGAACTGGTTTGTAATTTAATTTGATTTATACTGCTCAAGCATGCTTTTAGGTTGTTCTAACCAGTGGTCATATGAGCGCTTGTACTTGGAAATTAATTAACTTTAGAACATATACATATTTTGAATATGTTAATCCTTCACTAACTACACTGTTATTTTACTGATGGATATTTAATGGTTTGAAGGACCTCTGCGTTCAGCTTTCGTAAGCAGAAACAAAAAGTGGCTGATTGTTAGGTGAACTATGCAACCCACAAATAAATGAAAGAGCACCATGGTGGAAAGTCATGGAGGTTGTGCACCCTGGAAAGTGCTAGGTGCAGACAAGTGAGAAGGCAGGAGAGTGCTTTCTTCCACAGGTGGGGCAGGGGCTGTGTGCTGGAGCAGCCCCAGCTGGGGCTCTGTGCTGCCAGCTGTCCAGCTCAGCCTCTGCACTGTATGGGCTGGTGCCTGCGGGACAATGCTCTGCAGGATGCACTGTCTTGGGCTGCCACGTGAGATCCTGTCTCTGCAGCCAAGGACTGGGCAGCTGAGGTCAGTGTGTCCTTCCTGGAGCTTCTCTAAATGTACTGCAGCCAGAGCAAACTCTCCACTGCTACAGTCCTCCTGCTATGGCTTTTTTTGTTTGGAGCTCCAGATAGGGAGGGCATGCTCAGCATTAGGTACCATCAGCTTGCTCTCCATATAGTTTTTATAGGATTTTCCTTTAATTTTCCTAGATATATTTGGATTCAGGCTTCTCAGCATTTGCCTTTCTGTGGTTGAAACCTCATTAGGCTCCTATCATATTTCAAACTAAATAGGATATCCTGACTAAAATGTCAGTGACATTCTTGTAATGGCTGTGTCTGAAAGAAGCTAAAGTACTGGTTGTAATTTATTTATATAGCATGCAAAGGTCTTAGGTGATTTAGAGAGAAGTCTAAAGACAAACAATACTTCTGATCATGTAACGACATATTCTCAGATTATTTTAGCTTCCTCAGAAGACTTTTAGTTGGTGCAAGCAGTGTCAGAGCTGGATTAAAAGTCACAGCGTGATGATACTCACTATTCCCAGCCCTGCTCTTCAGTACTGCTCAGATCCATACATATCCAGTTACTGGTTTCACTGGGTGATCTGTTGTACATTTTTTTCTCACTACCAGGCCATCAAAATCTCTTCAAAAACATAAAAAGAGCAGCATATTCTAGGGCTTTTTTATTTAAATGAGTCTCAAATTTAAATATCTAACTTCAGCTTCCAGGTTTAAAAGATATGGCCTTCTTTTTGTTGTTGTTGTTTTTTTGTTTTTTCCTTAACAAAGTGAAAATTCAAATGCTAAATCATCAAATGCTAAATGCTAAATCAGCCAAGCCCATCACTGCTAAATTAAGGATGACAAGTATACCCTGCTGTGTTGAGAGATGTTTTCAAATATGAATTTGGCTTTCAAGAAAGGCATGATTTCTTTGTAGCTTTCCTGTCACATTCACTTTGTAATACAGTGATTACTGAGCATTCAAAAATAAGTGGCTACCCCAAAATATTTTTTGCACTCAGTTTATTGGTGTGTGCAGCACAGCTGTGAGCTGGTAACCTGTAACAGTGCAAAATACTGAAAACTTGAATGGCAGAACCAGATAAACCTAGAGATTGATCAAGTGCTGTGCTAATCAATTTTTTATATTTAATTAAAGTATTTTGCTTTGGAAAGTTGCTATGAGAGCTGCAGAATTTCCATTCCCATCCCAGGAGATTGATACCAAACCCAGCCAACCCACGAGGCAATGGTGCAGAGAGAGGGCTGGTGGGTGTCACAGGGAGCTGGAGCTGCCACAGCTGAGCATGGAGGAGGCTGGGATACACTTATGACTCTTCTTTTCTGAACTGATGAATTAGTAAATATCACACAAGGCTGCATCATTCTATATCAGCTGAGATCCTGGCCTTGCATTTTGGAGAAAAGAGTGTTTTGAAAAGAGAGAGACAAAGTAATGAAGAACCTGGAGATGGGAATTTGGCACACTACCAAGAGCATCCTTGCTTTAGTGGAGCTGTATTTAAGTACTGCTGTGCTCTTTGCCATTGTTTCAAAAAGGCAATTATGCTGAGTTCATTAAGATGACATCAAAGGCAGAGAGCTCCCACCATCTATTATGCAAGCACTACAGCAAGTCTGCTGTTCATGCATGTAGAGAAATGGTAGCGGGTACTTTGTTTTCCCACTTTAAAGAGTAAAGTTAACATCATTTATAAGCAATGAAGTCAATAAGAAATTTGAAGAATGTCTCTGACAATAAGCCTGCTTTAGAGTAAATATCTCTTGGTGTCTTTAAAGGTTATTTTAGACAGTGCATAGTTTACAGAATCCCAAATGGGAGAGTTTGCTATCTTTATGTACATTAAGAGACCATGACATCAACTGCCTTCACACTGATATTGACAGAAAACACTACCTGGTTTTGAATACTCTGATTTGTTTTCTAAATATAGCCTTAGATCAGGTCTGCCCTGCAGAGCAGCAGGAATTCCCATTTACCTCACCTTGTGCTAGCCTAGGCACAGTAACAGTGATGCTGCAGCTGTGTGCAACTTGTCCCAGGCAGTGAAAACACAGAAAAAGGCAGCCACAGCAAGCAGGCACCACACTAGTTAGAATAGATAAAATTTTAGCTTTTACTTAATAAAAGAAAAGAGTGGGGTTTTTCCCATGGAATTGCATGCTGCTGGAGTATGATGCTTTTTAAGAAAAGACCATGAATGTTAAAAAAAAGTAGGTAGAGGTGATTGCTATCTCAAGTGGGCATCATTTGAAAGGAAGGATGTTTTCTCATGGGGCATTTAAATGTTTGGAGATCTTTAGTTATGAAAGGAGTCCTGTCAAAGGAAAGGAATTGACGTGGCTTGGTCTACATGGAAATATGGAAGTGAATGAGGATAAATTTAAACTTGAATTAGCTGTGAGGCTGGGATGCTTTCATCACTGGTAAAGGATGAGTCAAAATAAAGTGCAAGTATGCTTAAGAACTGATAGGTTAAGTTTGTCATGACCTGTAGGTGTAACAGCTCAGAAGCAGCCTGGTCTCATTCGTGTTGCACGAGCTAATGGAAATGCCAGGATTAATTGCCTGTGCACCCGTATGATGACGTGAAGCTGCTTGTATACACTCAGCAAATAAAAACAGCACAGATGTTTCTTCTGAAAAAGCAGTGCATATCATTGTACCAACTTACACAATGAGATGTATCAACTTACACAATGAGATGGACAAGGTTACTGATCTTGGTTTCTGGAGATGTTACAACAGCCACATCACCAGTAAACTCCCTCAGTGTCTCCCCCAGGGTGATATTTGAAAAAGTTGTGTGCCATATGTTGTGGTCTATGTGGGTGCATTTAGAAAGGAAGCACCCACAGCCATGCAAAAATAAAGCACAAATTGGTGTTTTCTGACCATGTGTCTCTATGAATTTAGCACTACTGACAGAATAAATATGCTGCCATTTCAGTTGGGTTTTTGGGGAAAGATCTGTGGCTGTGTATGGAGACACTAGTGAAATAATACTAATGGATAAAAATATCCATTGCTTTTTGTGGACAGCCAGAGGAGCTGCCTTTGTGCAGACCAGTACTACTTCTGTGCCCATGGAAACAGCATCCATTAAAAAGAAAACTGGAAAATTCTTATGCGCATTAGCAGAGCATAGAGGGAATGGGATTGTGGCTGTAATAAATCCCTTACCTTTTTACATTCCTCCCTTTCACTTTGGTAACTGCAGCGCCGAGAACTTTGCGTTCAACTTAATGCTACATCTGTTCACTTCTGTCTGCCTCTGTAGCTCTGAGGCATTGGGCTCAAATGTTTCCCTGGGCTCCTGCTAGGGAACTGCATTTCCAAATGTGCTTTACTCAAGCTTTCTGTACAACCACAAAATCCTACATGTTGGCTGGTGGACTCTGGGAACGCAGACTTCTGCAGTGTAGGAAACACCAGGTTGCTTAGGTCTAAGAGGCAAAGCCACATCACATGCAAAAAAGATACTGAAAATGCTTCTTTTCATGGCATGCAGCACCACTGCTTGTGCTTGCTCCTTGAAAAGCAGTTCATTTAAACTGCCCTGCTTTGTTTCCATAAATGTAATCTATAGAGGTAATGATAAGCCAAGCAAGCTCTAAGGGTCCTGGCACTGTCAGGCTCTTTAGGATTCATTGTAGCAGGGGAGAACATCTGCAGTCAAACTTCGGGAGTTTGGAACGAAAGATTATCCTGTGTGTTTAACCAGCAATGAACTATTTTTAAATAAATGCCTCTCCTATTTGTTCACACTGAGAAAGGACAATAAAAAGGAAAACGTGGTCTCACATAGCTTGAGAAGAGACCAGGCCATTACTCCAAAATTCTTGTTTCTTCACTTATGGCTTTTCCGCTCACTCCTAAGTGTGTCTTGTTGATGACTGTGACATCTCTAGCAGTCAGGATATATTCATGCACTGAGGTCCACAGTCCTGAATGTGAGCTGAAATTGTTTGAGATTCAGAGAAGCTCATCATCCTGCTGTCTGCCTTAAGTATGTGGTGGTGGGCAACCTTTCATTATACGTTCCACCAGGGAAAAATCACACATCCCCTCCCTGTGACTGACAAGAGGCAGTGAAATCTCATCTCTTTCTGCTCTCCATCACCCTGCCTCAGCCCATCAGCTAACTGACAGATGGGACATGGTCCTGATGTATAGGTACTGGGAGATTAAAGAACAACTCTACAGCAAAATAAACCCACAGGACACAAGTAGCTTTTAAAATGGCCTCAGGAGACATGTCAGTCAGCACACAGTATGGGATTTTCTCAGGTAGGAATTGCATTTGCGGATTGTGTGTGTTGTTTAAACTGTAAAATGCCCTACTGCCAACCATTTGCCAAGCTGTTTCTTCCTGAGATGAAGGAGGGAACTGGATCCAGGGCTCCCTGTGTTCATAAATAGAGATTATAGATCTGTATCTACTGTTATCTATCCATTTACCTGTGTATGCTGAATGTCTCTTTTTAAAATGACACTGGATAAGTTTTGTGTACAGGGGAGCAGAATTCTCCTGTGATATTGATTACAACACACACTGTGCACATTTCTTGTTTCCGGGGGACAATGACTTAAAAAGTTGTTGAAGCAGAGAGCAGCACATGGGTCTTGGTTTAGTTTAATGGCGAATCACATTTGTCAAAAGCACAGATAAGGGAGCCTCACCCCAAGCAATTTCTGTAACAAAAATTGGATCAAAACTTGACCCTGGAATCTGTGAATTCTGAGCTCAGTGTGGGAGTTGTGCTTGCAGGAGAGTTGGGCTCAGTCCTTTAATAATACAAAGGGCTTTGTCATGGTGTCTGTTTTTCATGCCCTTCCTCTGCACCTAAGGGGAGAATTTTAGCCTAGGATTATTTTTTTGTCCTGTGAAGATGAGCAGTTTGTGAGCTTTTA
This sequence comes from Melozone crissalis, assembly GCF_028551555.1. Taxonomy (NCBI): domain Eukaryota; kingdom Metazoa; phylum Chordata; class Aves; order Passeriformes; family Passerellidae; genus Melozone; species Melozone crissalis. The sequence continues at coordinate 40,930,469 of NW_026535794.1, forward strand.
AAACCTGGAAGCAGAGGCTCTCAGTAGCTCAGCAGTGGTTTGTGCTGTGGTGAGCTGAGCTGGCGTGTGTGAAGCTGTTGGTGATCAGGAAAGCAGCAGTGTTCCATGAGGGCAGCTTCCCTAACTAGCATCACATAAAGTAACTTCTGTTTATCCAAGGATGGCTGATTTGTCGTGCCACTCAAATTTGTAGATATTTGAGGGACTGAGTCTTTCATGGCATGGTGGTTTCTTTGTGCCTTACAGGCAAAATCATTTGGGAGGTAAAAACTTCAAATTGGGGTATTTGACTGCCTCTAGTGCAGGAGATGTGGGAGAAAAGAGTTGAAATCAATGTCACAGGTGAACTCTCAGGTGTTCACAGGGTGTTGCACAAAGCAGATCTGTATGGTTGTTTGAAAACCAAATATACCTTTTAATTGCTCTGAAGTGATTTACTCTCAAGAAGAAAACTTGACTAATTTTTTAGCAGTCAAAGGTAGCAAAGACTTCTTTGGAATTTCCCATTTAAAATTTTTACATTTTTTGATCTCTTTAATTACCTATGTACTCATAGGCTGTGTAACACAAGGCAGTTTTGAATGGTGAGACAAAGAGTAAAAGAGCTTTTGGAGCAGCTGGAGCTACTGAAGAAGTAGAGACAGAATTCTCTTTGGCTGCGGCAGGAAAAGCTGGGGAAGGTCTACTGAGGAAATTAAAAATGGAAATTAATTCTGGCCAAGCCCAGTATTTAGGTCTTAATCTTTCAGTCAAAGCAGCCAGTCTGCTGGTGTCAGATCTGCAAAGAACCACTGGAGCACCTTTTGGGGGATCCCATCTCTTCTGACAGCTAGGGGAGATAAGGGGTTGCCCTTCAGGTCACTTTTTGAGTGGGAGGTGTGCCTTGGCTGAGCAATGATCCTTTGCAGCCTCCTGCCCCTTCTTGCTGCCCTGGGCTGGGCAGGAGAGAAGGTGTCAGAACAGGGACAGCCTTGTGCTGCAGCCAGGCTGAGGGCTGCCTCTCTCGTGCAGGAACCAAGCCCTTGGCTTTGGGCTAAGCAACACTGGCAAATTTATAAGCAACTGAAAGCACTCTGGAAAGGAAATATATATGATTTCATCTACCATGGCATGCTGTAGAGGGTTGAATTATTAAAATGCATGAGAGTTTCTCTTTCGAGCCAAATCAGGAGCTGTGGCTCTTCTCTGATCTGAGGCCTGGCAGTCGGTCAGATTTTTGCTTTCAGTGTACAGTAAGTACAAGATGTCGCTGGACCTACTTTGCCTTGGTTTTCTGAGATGAAGATTTGCCAGGTGCCTCCTCTTTGTGGCTGCCTCTAAGTGCTGTGGTCATGCACGCTGCAGCCTGAGACAACTCAGGCTCAGCGGGAGCAGTGCCCAGTGGCCACTTGTCCTGGAAAAGTGGTTGAAAAGTGAGCTTGGGTGATTTTCATTGCAGGTCTTAGGCACAGGAAAACAGACTGAAATGTCTGCTCTTCCCCAGACTGTGCTGGCTACTACTGAAGGGCAAATAATGCAGAAGATGATCAGTGAAGCTGCTGTGATTGGTAGCACAGAGTCGAGGGCACCTTTTTGGTACCTGTCAGGCTTTACCATCGTGTAGAACCATAGCTAAGACTTCAGCTAAATCAAGACCAGACCTCCTCCCTCAGGAAAAGACTTGAGGAAGATGGTCAGTTGTGAAGCTGTATTTCTTGGGGTTTCCAGCAGGTTCTTCTTACTAAGCAAATGCTCTCTTGCTGAGTGTGTGGGTGTTGGGTTCCAATGGAATCATGAGGAAATGAACAAAAAACATAGAAGGGCCAAGGCATGAAAGGCTTTTGCTCCTGGCAGGCTGAGAGATCTTTTTTCTTTGATGTAAACACTCTGTCCCCTTCCACTACTCCTTATGCCGATTTTCTGGCAGTAAAAGTCCATAAAATCATGCTGGTAAACAAGGCATCCCCGAGTACTGCCTTGGTGGCCATGTGTGACCATGAGGGACTTCATGTGTGGTCACCACATGAAAACATATCCTTTCAAAGAGCTGCAAGCATAATACTTTCACTGTAGCTGGAGCTTTGGCAGTTCACTGGAGAGCCTCACATGCAGCTCCTGTACGCTTGCTGGAGAAACGCCGCCCCAGGCACCTCTCATCTGGCTCTTAATTTCCTCCTTGGGAGACAAGGTGTGCGTGTGTGTGAGGGGAGGTGTCAGGACAGCCTGGCTAAAGCTCGCTCAGAACTGAGGGCTGGGTGAAGCTTTCAGCAGGCTGCTGCAGAGTGGGTGTAGGGAAGGAGTAGTGTGGAGCATGCACAAGGGCACACAAACCCTCGGTGGGCAGAGCAGCCCTGAGGGACCAGCAGAGCTACTGGAGGCAGGAGCTGCACAGCCCAGTGCTGCAGTGTGCAGCCTGCCCAGGTGGCTCTGGGAAGCTGATGCAGGTCATGACTCTGTGCATAACTTATGGTACACATGGAAGTGACCTTCCCTGCAAAATAGATGCGTGCTGTCATGCAGGGTGGGGTATCGGCAGGGCTTCTGTCTTTGTTTCATCTCTGACACACAGAAAAATAATTAAAAAGAGGGTGTTTTACAAATATTTTTTTTTGCATTGAGGATTTTGGAACAAAACCGAAGCATTTCCTGTCACGTTGTTTTCCTTGAAGCAGTGATTAGCAACTGTGATAAGCAGCTAAGGCTTTTCTGCAGAGATAGTGCTCTTGGATGCAAAGCACAGCAATTCCCACGTCTGTGCTGCATGCTCAGTCCCTGCTGCCCAGTGCTGGATCTGCAGCACCATTTTCACTGCATCCTTCCTAGAACAACAGAAGTAGGGACCTGGATGATTTTATTCTGTAACCTGTTATCAGAAGTAACTCCTTCCTTCTGTCATTAAGGTATTTGCCTTTATTCTGCATAAAGCATTTCAGTGACTTGCTGAATTAATATTTGCTCCCAATGGAGAGTACATGCAGTATATTCTTTGTGAAGCAAAGTTGTAAACACACACTGTAAACTCCAAAGCACTGATGCAATATTTATGTTGTTCCATGTTCTACTGGCAGATTTAAGCATAATATTGTAGACTGGCAGGAGGCTGTTATGATCTAAACTCCATGATTATGTCAGTGTTTAATTTTAAGTTCTGTTGCACACAGCATAGTGTCCAGCTACGTTTTTTGTGTATGAGTCTCCTTCTGGAAGCAGAGCTATCACTGGCCATGACCTAGACTGAAAAGCATAGAGTTTTCTTCTCACTCAGAGTAAACCATGAATAGTTCGGGTTCTATAATCTCTATAGTAATTTATCTAGAAGTTGTATTTTTGGGTGCAAAGGCTGATGACCTATCTCTCACTGATCCTATGTTATCTCTATGTCCCATACTGACACCACATTATCATCTTTCATTTTCATGTGCAAATACTGTAAGGAGGATCCAAATGTAGAAGACCTTTCCTCAAAATGCCTTCAGTTTTATGCAAGGCTCATTTTTTAATTGCGTTATGCTGGCAGAACAGATTAGTTGCTCCCTCTCCATTCCCTTTTCTTCCCCATGAGAAAGGTCCATCAGAGCTAACATGCACTCTCTGTGTCAGTCTTGTCTCCTAATATTTAATTTGTTCATTTTTACATTTAGAGAACTTGACTTCCCCAGCCCACAGTCCTAAGAGAATACCATAAGCTTATGGGTGGTCAGCACCCATTAAACCATTCATTTTTGTGAAGGACTCAGCTCCCACTTAAGCAAGAAAACATCTTTCATTTGAAAATTTGCATAGCCAGCATGCTTAGCAATTAGGAGGAGTTTCATGGATAGTTTAAATTTCAGAACTGTGTTTCTTGGAAACTGTGGGGCTTTAGATCTGAGTCTTTAGGTGCTGCAGCTGTGAGCAGTTGCCCTTTCCTGTTTATGGTGGCTGTCAGACTGATGGTTGTTTTGCATGCCTGAAGGTTATTTGTCTGGTAACTAAAAATAGGCTGCCCCAAATAGTTGGCCTCATCCTATGAACTGATGAATTCCTGCAAAAGATACTTTATCTCGGTTCCATCAGTACAGATTGCAAGAGAAGTTGGGTTGTATATATTTTTCCATCACATGTGATGCTCAAATAGGTGGTGCAGTCACAGGAGTCAGAAAGTGAATTTTAGTTTTCAATTTGAAAGACAAATAGAAGTTTTTACTTCAATCCTTTATACTAAGAACATTCTTGAAAACTTAATTGTATTTGTGGTAATGTAAGCCCACTCCATAAAAGGCATTTCATCATTTTAGTTCTCTATAAACTCAAATTTGTTCTTGGCAGTTAAATATGGAGGCTGAAATTTGTTGTCTGACTGAGGAACTGTAGCTTCCATGTGTGGCCAAGGAAGAGAGGTCAACCTAATCATGTCTTAAGTGGGGTGTAGCACCTTTGCAAGCATCTCTCTCCACTGATTGCATCAGCAGCTCTCCTAACTTAAGTGCTTTGGTCCTTAAAGTTAAGGATGAACGTAGGCCTGAGGAAGACTCAGTTTTTGTTGATGAACAGAGGTAAAATGCTTACAATTCAGCCAAACATTTTTCGTTCTGTTATTTGTTGCTGTGGCTGACTGTGAATGTCTCTCTTCCTTTCTATTAATGAATACAGATGTGCAGCTGCCTGCACCCATCTGGCTTTGTTCAATAAATGTGCAGGCACAGACGCTTAAATCAAATATTGATAAATACAGCTTTTAATATGTAAATTCTTGTGAAGAAAACTATGTCTGCCTGTTTTGTTTTTTTTTTTCTCATGGAGAGGCATTTCTGCTATACTGATACTTTTTTAAATTGCCATTGTATTCTGCCTACAGTGGTATATGCATTGATGCTTGAGAGTCAGAGGGACAGGACTAGTTCCTGGAATAGATTTGGGGAGTGAATAAAAGAAGGTAGAAGGAATTCTTTGGGCATAATAATTATTCTGTTGCAGTTGCAACATGTTCCTCATCCAAACACTTTTTCAGAGATCAGAGACACAATGTGTGAGCTGCACTAGTGAAGTCTTGAATGGTCCCAAATAACATCTACAGGAATGTCAGACTGGATAGTGTTAAAATGTGCACTGGTGTGTGTATACTCAGAAAAAGTGAGCAATTATAACCCCTAGCTTTCAAAATTTGTGACCCTCTTGAAAGTAGTGAACTAAGGCCCTGCTAATATGTTTGACAGGTGCTTAGTGGGGTTATAAAATACCATAAGGAGAGTGGCAGTAGTGGAGAGCCTAGCTAAAGGTCAGCAGTCAATTCTCAGGATAATTTGTGATCAATTATCACACTTGCTGTTAATTCTAAGATCTTAAGGATCTGTGATTTCAAGGGATTTTTTTCTTCTTTCCTCTCTTTTTTTTTTTTGTAACAGGAAGTTATTAATTAGTAAAAGTCTGTTGAAAAGACAGGAAAGAGGAATATCCAAAATATCAGCATTGATCTTTTCACAAGAGAAATCTGCAACTAAGTGTGACTTTAAAGGAGGCAACACTGTTGTATGGGTGTTCAAGGAGCACATGGTGAACTCACAGCATGGCTGAGTGTGCCTTTCTCCCCATTTTAATTTTTTTTTCCCACCTTTCCAGAAAATCAGATATAAAATGCTCTTACAATAAATAAGTGGCCTAGTTATATATATATGTATATATATCATTTTTTCCATAGGTTCATAAATACACTTTTAACTGCACTTTTTGGTTTTCTCTGGTTTAGAAAAGTTTGTCTTGGTTTGGACTACTCAGAATAGAAAGGACTCTTTGTTATCTTGAAATATGAGATATTTGCCTTCCCCCTCCCCACTTTCCCTGGGATTTTTTTTCTCCTTGGAAGCTGGATATAATGAATTATCAGGTCTTTCTTTGACTTGCTTGCAGATTGTATGATGGCCTTTGCTACATGAGAAAGACTTGTCCATCTTGTCTTCTTTACTGGACAAGCAGTTGAAATTGCAGCTTTTGTTGGGCATTGAGTTGAAGACTGAAGGTACAGGATGAGAATAAGAAGTGAGACTTTTTTATTGTTTTGTTTTAACATATGTTACAGTCTCAGCATAATCTGTTTTGAGGCAAAAGGAGTAGAAGCAGCTTCTGTGTCCTTCAGCATCTCCCACCCTGTGACTTGCTTCCTGCTTTGCTGTCTAAGGAAGTCATATGTGAAGTTAGTTCCTGAAATGGAAGAGGTGCATTCTCAGGAGCTGTGACTGATGGATTTCTGTCAGCACTCTCAGGACCAGCCCTGCCATAGCAGACATACAGCATTTATTATGCTGCTAAGGAGACTTTTAAGAGGAATTAAGGTAGACATGTAAAACTGCTGGATATGTATTGTTACTCAGTGTCATAAAATGCAAACTTAAGCTATTCAGTCTGTTAAAATACTTGGGTTTCCTCGTCTGACCTCAGAACTTTCTATGGAGAATACTTTTGTGTCACTTATGGCTTTTTTAGTATCTCCAGAAATGTCAGAAATTTTGTTAGTTTTTCCAGACACACATATGCAGAAATAGATGGCATTGTTTCAGTGGTTTATAGAGAGATTATTGGATTAAACAACCTTTTTTGTCTAGACTAAACTGCCCTTTCTGCACTGTGGTACAAAAAGTAAAATCAGAAATATATTTTAAAACATCAACATTTTATTTAAGGCTGTAAATTGTACTTCAAAACAATTTAGATGGCATTGCCATTATGTATGCAAATGCAAGGAGCAATGTCAATAAATTGGAGGCTCTGTGGGTTGTATTTTATGCTTTGTACTGCGGTAAAGGAATGTATCAAAGAAACCTTTCAAATATACACACATGTTGTAAAAAGTAACACTATAAAACATCAGGATTTGAAATGCTTGCAGTAAGTGCTCTGTGGGATTATGCTGCCTTCATAAAAAGGTTGTCAGCACAAAGAGACTAATTCCAATCTTAAATTAACCAGCTCAGGGGAGCATGTTTTGGTACCAAGTGGCAGGGCTTGTGAATCACTCCTGGAGTATTTGCCCTGTGGATGGAGGAAGAACATGGTCCATAAAGTTCACAATGGTTCTGAAAGGCAGAAATGTGTGTTGGAATCCTGTTGCGCTGTTGGCTAAACTCAGTGGTGGGGAGCCTGTGCTTCATCAGCTCTGCCTTCATCTAGGAAAAAAAAAAAAAAGACAAGAGACAAAGAAAAAAGCCCCCAGAAACCATGCACGGGGAAGTTTCTCTCATCCTGAGCCTTCTTTTATTCTATTTTTGCACAGGTTTTATTGTTGGCCTGGGCAGAGTCTTAAGCTTTGAATTTTATGTAAATGTTTTCTAAAGAGCAGTGCCTAGATAGAACAGGATGGAGTACACATTTCAGCCCTCAGGTTCAATGTGTTCTGGATGCCAGGGCACTCACCCATCCTTCTGCAGGCTCCCAGTATCTCCAGGTAGGAATGGAATCTCCTGCCTTCCCCCTTGTCCCCACCCTGTGCATGTTCTGGGTTGGTTAAAGTATTCCTGGGTCCTTCTCTGAGAAAGGGCAGCTCTTGATGCTCCCAGTGGCATGTCTCCAAGTGCACTATAGGAACCAAAAATGTGAAACAACTGAGTTGTTATTATTCTATAAAAAATGAGGGTTTTTTCCTTAATTCCCTCTAAAGTTAGATCATTCCTGCATGTAGGGAATCAGAGGACAGTATTTGATCAGTGTTACCTTGCTTCAATAAAACCCCAAGACAAGACTCTCTCCTGGAAGGCCATTGGAATTCTGTGCTTTGTCCTGGGAAATAAAGACCTACCTTTACTGTGCCATTCTAACATTGCTTTTAACAACCTTTGCGCACACAAATACATCTGAAGCAATCTAATGTATGTTAACCAGGTGTTCATGAGCTGTGATAGATTACTATTAATGACTGGCATTTACCTACTCCATCAAACCTTCCTTGGTAGGCTGCTGCTGTGGGAGGATGGAGCTGAACTTTGTGGGCATGGAAAGCCCAGCCCCTGGCCTGAGGAGGTTGAGAGACATTGGACTCTCTGTCTCTGGTGCTTTCCATGTCTATCTCACTGGTCTCTTGCCATTTTCATGCCAGTCTCCATGGAAACTTCTTTCAGGATAACATAACAGAAATGTGAGTTAGCTCCCTGCCCACAGGAAAGCTGCCATGTTCCCAATGCCAGAGCCCTGGTGAAACACAGCCCCAGCATGTGCATTCCAGTGGGGTTAGGTGGGTTACAGCAGCTGCTTTCAGATAAAGGTGAAAGCTCTCCTTTCCTGCTTGCCTTGCCAGGCCAGGTCTCCTCAGCCCTTCCCTCTCACGTTTGGAAATGTCCCTGTATAATTATCCAATGGATTACTTTTTCCCTCCTGTTTGCAGGTTTGCATGATTCATTTTACATTTTAAATGGCTTTGTCAATAAAAGCTTTAGTTTTCAAATGAAACATTAGCTGGTAACTGGGGAAATGTTACAGGAAAATGTTTACTAACAGTTGTTGGTAAATTAATGAGTTTGCTGTGCCACAGTGTACTTAGGAAATGGCAATATAAAAAATGATTTAGAGAGTCAGGCAGTTTATTAGGAATAAAGCACCTGAGTTCTGTCCTTCCCTTGGCTGTTCCGGTTGTTTGTCCTTGTGCAAAGTCGCTGTTGAGTCCTGTGCTTTTCCTTCTCTAAATATGAGAAAAGCAAATGCTTATACACATTCTTCAAGGATTTTGAAGATTGCACATGAATGCTACCTAAGTGGGAGTCACAGTGGGCTTAGGAGCCACTTGGGGTCCTCAAAAACAGATGTTCATTTTTTTGGTGTGACTTTAGGAAGTGACCTGTAACTGAGTCCCCAGATACTCTAGAAGTAGATACTTTAGATGTTTAAAACACTTTTATTTCTTTTTAAATAAGGCCTTGTAGACTTCTTGCAAATGTATTGCTTTGCATTACCCTTTCTTCACAAGAAGTGTCAACTGGAATCACAACTCTGTTGTTCCAAGCTCCCTATGCAAACCTCAAGAGAGACTTCCAGGAACCACTCAGTTCAATTAGACAAGACAGAGGCATGTTGGAAATGTTAACCCATTCTGAAATGGCCTGTATGAAATGTGATAGACCTGGAAGGTGAGTTTTAGCATCCTGAGATATTTCAACTGGAAAACAATGTCCTCTTTTGGGCTTGTGGGAGATGAGGGAACTCTGGGGACAGCAAAATTAGTAATTTCTTTTAGTTTCATATGAAATCTATGTCTTTAAAATACTAATTTCCCAGTTTGCATTTAGGGCTGGAATTCTCAGCTACACCTACCTCCTCCCCAACATGAACTGAACTTCAGGTTCAATTCAGAAAAGTCAATAAAATTAAATAGCTGGTTTGAAAATGTTGATTTTGAGAACATTTTGTTCAAGGCACCTTTTGTCCTTTGTTCTTGTAGTGTCAAGTGGGAAAGAAGGCAGAGCTTGAATTGCGTGTGTTCCTGAACTGTAACCCTCTGCACAGCCTGGGCGTGGAGCCTTGGAAAGTGCTGCCTCTGGCATTGGATGAGAGGGCATGTAACAGGTTATCATAATTCCACTCCTCATCCCCAGTGCCCTTCATAGTAGCTATTAGTGAAATGAGGAAAAGAGACAGTGAAGTGGTCCTTCACAGTCCCTTTTGTATGCCTTCTTTTCCACAAGGTAGGAAGCTAAGCCTTTGAAGTGACCCTGACAAATGAGAGCATGCACAAACTCCTGCAGGGAACTTAAACAGCCTTTCTGCCAGCTGCTGTCCTCTTTTTGCATGGGATGCTTTCTGCTAAATCTCATTAGAATGGGTAAATATTTCCAATAGCGATGGTGTAAAAATTCTGGTGGTTTAGCAGATGCTGGCTTTACTCACTCTTCCCTCTTGTGCTGAGTAGAGAGCATTTATTTAAAATGTTGTTGAGGCATTTGGTATTATTGCATCTCAGTGAAATAATTCATGGTATCATTAATTGTGGGTTGTTGACAAGATTTTTGTGGAAGCAGTGAAGAGATACATTCTGCTGTGTGGAAAAAATTAATGTATAAATAGAAAACAGAGAAAGTGGAAGCGTTCATTTTGCAACTCATGAACACAGGTGACAACAGATTTTGAATGCAAATATGTATAAAAATAAGGTGTTCTGAATGAGTAATTTGATTTCCTGTGGGAGTGTATGAAATTGACCATTTACTCAACATCCCCAGTCTGAAAATTGAAGCTGCGTGTTGTATCAGCTTGACAACCACATCACATTCTCCTCTTACATTGGCGTTAAGAGGTCAGAGATCATTAATATTTATGTGTGCAGACCAAAATGTAGCATTTGTTTTTTGAATTGACTTCTTCATGGTAACTCTGGCCAGATTACCTGCTTGGGGTGAGCTATACAGAAGGGAGTTGTGGCAGGGGGAATCTCTCCATTCACCATATTGCCCATTAGAGAAATCAGGTTCATTCAACAGCAAAAACCTGGATCCACTCTCAAAGCTGTTGCTCACACAGAAGGGAGTCTTCTGCTGTCACTCTGATCCCCTGCTGTGATAATTTTTCTTCTAAAAGAGCCATTTCCTTGGAGCTGTACCATGGAAATGCAGTGTGGCTCTATTCTGGCAGGTCTCTACGGTGCCCAAACAGATTAATGAAGTCTCTGGGCTTGGCCTTTCATGGCTCAGTTCTCACTGTAGCGTGTCCAGACTGCCAGAGCACTGAGTCTTGAAGAGATCTGTTAGTTTCTGACAGAAAAGTCCTAATAACATTGTTGTAAACACAGCTGTCTCCCACCCCCGGGTGGGAGTCCCTTTCTTGCAGATTTCTGAAACAGCGTGATTATTTGTTAATTTAAAAATATAAACAAAAGGGATACGGCTATCAACAAGGGTGATAAGAAATTAAATTAAAAAGCCTGCAAAAGTTAAGCCTCATGTTATTGTCCTTCATAATCAGGACAGTTGGTCTTTTAAAAACACAGAGAAAGGGGCTTATTGTTCCTGTGCTTGTTTCAGAAATATATCAACATTTTTTACACCTGTGCTGAAAGTAGTAAAGCCTTCTGTTTCTCAGTATATTTGCATTTGATCCAGTGTTCATGTTAGGGAGACAAATTTATTGATGAACTAAGTGTTTGAGGCAGTATTATGTCTGAGCATTTTGTATCTCCCTCTTGTGCATGATCCTTTTGCTAGTGAGAAGTGGTCTGGCGCTGTCATGTTCTGCTTCTCCAGATATCTGCCTTGGAGGTGCTCTTGCTTCTCCTTGCCCGTAATTAATGGCACACAGTACTGTGTTTGCAAAACAAAAGGACTCTGAGTTCACCTTAGCAGTTATTTACTGTCACCCAGTTGCTTTACTTCATTATCTATTTTGCCAAGTAATGTCTGTGGGTGTGATCAAGTGGAAAAATCTACTTGCCACCTTTTTATGGTTGGTGTGGGAATCCCTGTGCACAATGGTCACTTGTCCTTGTCCTTCAGCTTGTAAATATTTACTGGACACAGCAGAAAAGTGGATAAACCCTGTTGGGATGTTTTCCCTGGGAAAATTGCAGGATCATTTGGGTAGGAAAAGACCTCCAAAATCATGAAGTCAAACATTTGACTGACCATGGCACTATGTGTCCAGTCATTTCTTGAACGCCTCTAGGGATGGTGATTCTACCATCTCCCTGGGCAGCCTGTTACAGTGCTTGACAACCTTTTCATGAAAAAATTCTTCATGATGCCCAACCTGAACCTTCCCTGGAACAGATTGAGATAATTCTCTTGTCTTTGTCACTAGTAGCCTGGTAGAAGAGGTTGACCCCTACCTTGCTTCAAACTCCTTTCAGGAGCCAGTTGGTGAGTGCTGCTGAAATTTTCTGCTAAACCCTGTTAATCCAGCATCCATTCCTGCTTTCCTGCTGCTGATGCTTCTGCCACTATGGGAGATGTTGCTACTTTCTGCTTCTTTATAATTCAGGGCCTTCCTTACTGTCTTGGTACCATCAAGGGTCCTCAGCAGCCTCCCGGCAGGCAAACAAGCAAATAAAAGGAAGAAAAAAAGTTTCCCTTCTTCAGTGATCTAGAAGTGTTTGGTTAAAATAGCACCATGTGACACCATATTCTTCTCCAAAATCTCTGAAGTCATTGAGGGATCTGGTGAGAAGATAATGGTGTAGAGCAGGAAGTGAAAGATGAGGAGTGAAAGATGAGGAGGTTCAACGAAGCTCTTCAAAGACTTGAGAAAAATGGTAATACCACTGCATCCTGTATTTAAGTGGCCAAAGGTTCTGTGGGTTCTGTGTCTTCATGCCAAATGTGTGAGTTGAAGAGAAAAGCACTGGGAAGCACCATAGTCTTAGATTTAGGGCCTTGGGGGATTGAAGATTATATTCTGTTCTAACTCAAGGTCATACAGCTCCCTAACAATTTGTTCAAACTTTCTCCAACCTTGTTTCTCCACTGAGGATGAGGATGGTTGGGCAAATTATGGCTCATGTTCCTCAGATGTTCTAAAACTACAAAGTGTCTTGGTTGAAGGTGAGTATTCCCTTTCATAGTTAAATTATTGATTTTCTTAGTGTAAATTTAGTACATAATGTATTTTTAAAAGTTTCAAATAGATAGAAACTCTACATTAAAAAGGATTTACATACAACTCTCAAATCTCTGTTGTAAATGACAGAATTTGAGATTTTAGAAATTAAAGGTAGTGGAGATTTCATTCCTGATTCAGTACAAGAACCTGACACTGAGGAATACTTATTGTCCAGTTTGCAGAGAATTTTATGTTTTTTTTCTACTGTAGTCAGTCAGTGCGCCAACATTCTTTAATGCTTCTGCATAATCTTGATTTTGATTTTAACCCCAATGTGTTTTGTCAGGAAGAGTCTGCAATGGCACTGCTCACAACCAAAAGAACTTGAATAGTTTTTCAAGATTTCACAATGTCATTTGACAAATGTAGCACTATAATTTACGTCTGCAGTTTCTGTCAGCCCATTTTGGAGGTGGGGGGGGAAAGAAGATCTGTTGAACGTAAGAGCAATTGTTATGTTTCTTTCTCAGTGATACAGCTGCATTTAGTTGTCAGTTATTTTCCTTCGCGATTTTAGTGTGATTTTCTTCCCTTTTTTTGACTATTCCCTGGTTTGTTTTATAAAGAAATTACTTTAGTCCTGAAAGTGTGTGTTTCATAAATATCATCTGATTAGTTTTAGTGTCTTTTGTTTTACTTTGTTCCTTTGACATATCCTCATGACTTTATAATCAGAGTAATCTTTGATGCATGCTCAAAACTCATTCCCTCCACTTGACTTATATTTAAGTAGATGTTTTAAAGGCTTTGCTGCAGCAAGATCTCAGTCACCAGTGTCTTGCAAGATTCATTAGTTAAGTTCTGTAAATACCATAAAATACATGTCAGAAAGACTATCCATAATCTGTGGTTTGGCTAGGAGAAGGTTTCTGCTTTCAGTTCAAGAGGATTTTTTTATTTTCTTTTCTTCTCTTTACTGCTTTGGAAATGCTTGGTATTTCTAAATGGAGCACAGTCCTAAAAATTCCACTGTCCTTGAAAGGAATTTTCTAAATTCCCCTGTGTTTCCATAGCATAGACGCCCCCTTTATTGCCGGTTAGGTGGCACTTCAAAGCTTTGGTTTGAGAAATTGATGGTTGAAAGTCACACAAGAATTTTTGTTTTAAATTAATAGGAATCTGAATCAGATTTAGGTTTTGTCAGATTTTAAAATTGTAAAACCCCATACCAGCAAGACCACAAGCACTTGTTTCATGCCAGCCTGTTTTATGATGGTGTTTCATCTTTTACTTAGGAGTGGGGATATGATCTACCACCCTATAAGCAGCTACACAGTAAAATCCGAGAAGGCAGTATTTCCTCTCTTTGATACTCTGCTCTTACTTACCTTCCTGCTCCCAACACTAACTTCAGTAGGAGTTTTATTGTGACAAAAGATTTGTGATTTGACTCACTGACTTTTAGTAATATTGTTTGAGAGAGAACTATTGAACTCCCTCCCAGTTAGTATCCTCCTGTACTTTTTGTGGTGAAGCATAAACTTTAGTGAACCCTTTATGTAAAATTCCTGCTGTGGTAGTTTTACTCATCTTAAGCAGATCTACCTTAGTCTGAAGACAACGGTGCACTTGGATGACTTTGTAGTCAGCATCATTAGAAAAACAGGTTGTCTTGGAAAAATATATTTGCCAGTGTTATGCGTTGGAATGTGGGTTTTCCATCCTACCACTCATATTCCAGTGCTGATGAAAATTACAGTTATTAAGTTTGCTTTGTCTCAGCCCAAGTAGCATTTTACTGCTCGTTTGTCACCAGTTCAGGATGAAAACTTCTGCTTGCCTTTTTTTTTCCCCCCAAGGCAAAATACAAGTAGAATCTATTGACATTTTGCTTTAACAAGAAGCCAGGATGCTTTTCCTTTAAAAGTGATCTTTGCATGTTGCTATGCACTTGATCATAGTTTCCTACAAAAATGAATATATTTTGGAAGCCAGGTATGGGTTTCATTCTCCCTCCTTGCATTGTCTGGAGAAATCACCATTGTTTGGATTTGGATAGAGAAACCACTGTAGTCAGAAACTGAATTGGTCTTTATTTGGAGGGGAGGGTGTTAAGAAATGCTGGATTTCCTGGGTTTGCATAATGCAACCAAGACAAAGCATGTGAAAGCAAAAGAACTGTAAGAATGTTAATATGACTCCAATTGCTGAAACATATGGAGCCAATCGCTGGCACTGCCTCAGCACAACTGGGAATGGAAATTAGCATTTTTCTCTGAAAAATATGGGATATTTCTCTTCCTGCAGTTTGTCTAATTTTTATGGCATTTCTGTTTTATAAAAGCAGGAATATTTTCAAGATCAAGGTAAGCTATTTTGCCATCAATATTAATTTCTGGTCTTGTTTTTAGTACATTAAAATAGGAGAATAATGTGCAAGGAAAGAAAAATTATGAGGAGGACTTGGTATGCTGTTGAGCATATTCCCTTAACTTTGACACATTCTTGCTGATCTCACTATGGCTCACACTGAGGAACTCCTAATAGTTTTGCAAAAAAATCTGCTCATATCTTGGAGGTGGTACACTGACAAACTGTAAGTTTAAATTGTTTTTGGGTTGTGATGTGTCTTCTTTGATCTTAGACATAGATCTGTATTTCAGCTCATTGATGTGATGAGTCACTGTTAAAAATAAGATCTAAAAGCTTTTAAAATCTTAGATGTTGATCTTAAGAATTCTTTAATATTAAGAAAAACTGTAAGGTAACTTCAAAAATAACTGTGCTCCAAAGGAGTGATTGCTTGATTTGTCCTCTCCAGTGAACTTTCCTCATTCTTCCTCCTTCATTCCTTCTTTTCTGATTTTAGAATTGTTCCAAGTGGAGACAGCAAGACTTTTTAACCCTGTGGCATCTGTAATTTTTTTAAAGGAGATTTTTTTGCTGTTTTCTTTTCTGTTTGTAAAGATTTCTTTCCAAAACTTTACTTTTTCATTGCAGCTGTTATTAATTTATTATTGTTTTTATTCCTTAGTGGCTCAAGAAAAGCTATATTCAATTTTATGCCTAGACATTTAAATATATGTAGAGCTGTTTACTGGAATATCACCAGCTGTTTAAGGACATTATATATATATATATACACATATATATGTGTATGTGTGTGTGAAATTAGTATTTCTTGAAACCTCTGCCTTAATTTGGCAAATTCCCTGTGTTTCTAATAAAGCAGGTCAACTGCTGTTGTGGATGACAGCAGGACTGAAAAATGGTTCTTAAGCTACTTTGTGTAAAACAATGAAAATTCTTACACAGTATCTTTTCTTTCTCTTGTGTTTGTTTTGCCACTGTGTCAGTGGGGAAAACTAAGGCAGGGAAAGAGGACGACCTTTGTTTTTGAAGTAATTTAGATTAAACTTCTTCTAAAAATCTATTTCAGTACAAGCTGCATGTTCACCTCATTATTTAAAATTACCAACCCAAGATGCAATGTGTTTTGGTCAGCAGGAGACAGAACTGAGTGCTCACCTTATACATAGCTCCCATGCACACAGTGACTCAGTGGGGAGCTTCTTTTATGAACTCTGCAGTATCTTCTATGGTTTAACTGGAATGCTTCCTGGTTTGAAGTAGCTCAGGAGAAAATTGCCACTGGGCTCAGTTACATGGAGTCTAAGAACTGGTTGGCTGTTCTTTATTTTTTTTTTTTCCCCTAGTGGAAAGAGCCAGTTTTGTCAAAACTAAAGTGTTTATAGGAACATAACCTTTTTCGATGAACTTTTCCTGGGAAAGAACTAGGTAGAGTTTCTTGTGAAAATTCCCTTAAAAGAACAGTGCTGTTACATGTATAAACTGGAATACATCTTGAATATGAAAAGCACCAGTCTAGAGCAGTCCTGCTGGGCTGCTTATTTGCCCACTTCCTGGCAATAAATGGCTTAGTGGCTCTGAGATCAAGGTTGCATCTAGGTTATTAACCTTCACAGCGATTACTGGATCCTTCCTCTGTGATCTATTTTGCAGCTGTTCATACTTCTGGCTACCAAATTGTTGGATGGTGTGAGCTGCACAGCTTAGCAGGGCTTTTCCTGAGAAAGCTCTTTCTTCTGCTGCCTTTAAGACTGAAAGTAGCTTCTCTGGGCATCCCATCCTTGTATTCCTCTCCACTTGTCCAAATTAATTTTGATTTCTTTAATACACCTTTATTGCCCTGTTCTCCAGGTTTTGTCTCTTTCCCAAAGTGGAAGCAATGTCACACCTCTGATCTCTTTTGTACCTCCTCCTGTAGCTTCTCAATTTCCTGTATGTGGTTATTGTGAGATGAGGTGCCCTGAGAGTCAAGCACTATTTCAGATGCAGTTGCTGCAGAGCATAACAGGGCCCCTTCTGCTTGCATCCTTAAATAAGTGACATTTGTGAAGTCCTGTCACTCTGGATGTCATCTCTCTTTCTATGGCTCAGCCCCTGCACCCTGGGGCCCCTGTGCCTCTGGACTTGGAAAGGGTGGTCCCAAGGCACTGCTGTTTGCTGGTGACAGAATTCTGATTTGGCATGAAATAGCCACCCACTTTCCCATGGTGGAGCTCATTAAAAATTGTAAATTTGCAATCTCATGTTCCTCACTTTTTATGCATTTCTTACTCTAATAACTCTGATAATCTGAGCCCTTCTGAAAAGTGAAGTATTGCTGATACCAATTCCTTTATGGCTTCCCCAAAACCAGACACTTCTCAGCATTACATGGTTTTCAATGACATATAAAAAGGGAAACAATTTCACATAAATTGTCAGATTTTGGATAGAAAAATAGGTTTGGGGTTGGAGTTTGTGTTTTTGGGTTTTTTTTTTGTTTTTTTTTTTCATTTTGTTTTCTTTAAACATGGATCATCCTGACTACTGAGGTGTGAGGAGCACAACTGTGTCCTGCAGCCACTTCTACACTCTTCCTCTAGTTGCAAAGTGCCTGATTTTCCTGTTGGGAGATAACAGCCCCACTTATCCAAATTGTTGTATCAGTCAGAGTGAAAATTAGAGTCAAACTTGTTGCGTTCTCCAGCATGTCTCTGCATTTTACAGCCTGTTAACATAAATTAAAGCAATGTTTTTGTTACCTGAAGAGTCCTGTCATTGCTCTAGGAGGTTTATATTTGACTAATTATAATGTCAGAGTGGTTTTCTGCTTATAATGAAAGTTTTTCCTTCAATCTGGTTCTATTGTTACATTTGGTCTCCTGGCAAGGTACAATGTTGAAGAAGGGTTTTCTTTTCTTTTTATAAAATGATTACTAAAAGTGAAACATTTACATCCCTCCAAAATTTTCAGTAAGTATAGGCAATTCTAGGGAAGGAAAGTCTAGAAATTAAGTTGAAAATACAATCTTTTAGTAGTGGTAGGTTGTTCCACAAATAATGGCAGGGAAATAAGTAGAGGTTTAAAAAATGAAGTAACCTAACCTCCAAATTACTCTTTACATTCAAATTCTCAGCTTGAGTAAATCAAAACTGCTGTGCAAAGTGATATGATCTATTTTCACTTAAAACTATTTATCTAAGTCAGTGGAAATATGCTATTTGCACAAGCTGGCTACTGGGGTATTACAAAGATTGTCCTACGAAAAACAGCTGCCTTTTTGATTCAACAATGGGGCTTAAATACTTGAAAACTAAAATTAGGCAAATAGTTGATGTTATCATTGCCCAATTTATTCCTCCTTGCTATGAAGAATGACACATCCCAGACACTGGCAAAATCTGAATCCAGACTTCTAAATTCAGGTATTTTGGATCCAGATCTCTGGGTTGGAATGATGAATAGTTTTCTTTTTGTTTAAAGCATGTTGAAGCTATTTCCTGCAAAAGGAGGAGAAGGATGATGGAATTCTCTGAAGTTCTTCTGCAAGTGGCATCTGACCTTAACGTGGGAACTTCAGTGGGTTGGTTGTCAGTTCAAATGCAGAGGAGCATTCCAATCTGCTGTAAATAAACAACAAAGCTTCAAAGGAGACAAGTTACAGCAATACAAACTGCATGCCCTATACCTCTTGTATTGATTAAATCATTCTCTAAACCTGGGGACATTTGACACCTCAATCAGCTTTCCCAAGTTGTACATCAATTTTCTTTGGTGCTAACAGCTCGACTTCTAGCATAGGTACATTGCAAATATAGAAAGATGGTACAGAAAAAATACTAGGAAGGCTTTACAATTTACTTTTGGAGCAAGGGTCACTAACTCCTTTGATATTTTCTTTTCCTCCTTCTGCATGGTTCATTAAATTCCCTGAAAGAATGGTGTATGTTGTGCACATAAATGAACTAGCAATAACAAGGTCCCATCACTTACGTCTAGTAACTAGCTTAAAAAACCCAAACAACAAACCCCAAATCCTTCTACTATTGAATGGAGCTATCCAAGCACTTTTAAATCTTTGTAAGTCAAACTTGTAAGAATATATTGCACTCATGAGTTGCAAGGCACTTTTTCAGGTAATTAATGTATTTTTTATGAATTACTGTGGTAATAATTGGAAGATAATGTAGGTCACATTGTCAGGTATTGATATCTCTGGTGCTAAGTCTCATGGTTGTGTTCATCATGCAAAGTGAACTGCAGGCCACTGCACTTAAAGGACAGTTGTTGCATCTGGCAGGAAGAGGTGTATAGGAGAAACCTTTTGAATTCAGCATCTGTGACCAAGAGTTTTTACCAAGATTGCTAATTACTATACACTTTTTTTGACAGAAATTATAAATCCACATGATCAGTGTTTACATCTTCATTCACATTATTTAATGCAAATTAATATAAAAATACCATATTGCAAAATGTTAAAATAGTTTCTGATTTATAGGTTGCAACACACTTTATTCCCTCCCCTCATCTGCAGAATTTTTCATGTTTTTTACTTCAAGGATTCTCATGATAACATTATTGTTCTTTTTATTAGATATATTGAAAAAAAAATTTATTATAAATGCTTCAATAAGGAAGGTATTTTTTCTTCTTTGTGAACATGTTCCTGAAAAAATCCGTTTTCAGGAATTTGGTTCAGCTGGTTTGTAAATAGTTTTTTCATGAGAATTTGTCCCCTGAGCTATTACTGATTTAGTTAATGGTGTACATTAACTATTAAAAGAGTTATGCTTTTTCAAAGATTGCATTTGCCTAAAACAAGCCTTGGCCGTCTCGCCTTTTCTTGCTTCTCAGGCCTTGAAGGAAGTGCAACTAACCCAGGAACATTAGCAAGGTCACTAAATCTGAATTTAGGAAGGATCAGAGCCAATGCATTGTGTGTTTATTCCTTCCCTTTAGGATTACAGATGCTCCTTGCACAGCTAGAGTTCATAGGATAGGGGAGCTGATAAGGAAGGGAAAGACACTGAGTAATATTTGCTGCAGTAACATAATCCCTAGTAAAATCCTTAATGATATCAGTGGGCTTTAAAGCCAACTTGTTTTCTCTATGCACACTGAGATCCTTACATATTTTCACACAGTGTTCCAGCTGTCTAGAAATCTAGCTCTCACTGTCTAGAAATCACAGGAGGAGTCAGTGCAAGCATCAGGAAAAGTCACTGGT
The DNA here is from genome assembly GCF_028551555.1 of Melozone crissalis. Classification (NCBI taxonomy): domain Eukaryota; kingdom Metazoa; phylum Chordata; class Aves; order Passeriformes; family Passerellidae; genus Melozone; species Melozone crissalis. The sequence continues at coordinate 40,950,514 of NW_026535794.1, forward strand.
CTTGTTCTTCTCTCTGGTCTTATGTGATGATCTCTAAAATATGACCTTAGAATTTGTCTGGGTGTAAATAAATGAAACAATAAATGAAAAGTAATAAGTGAAACTGGACTAGTAATGCTAGTAATGCAAGTCCATTTTAGCTCAATTTTCTGCTGTGAAAGAAGCTTTTGAGGTCTGTTGCCCTGAAAAACACTTCAAGGTGAACTGGATTATCTAGTGAAAATGCTTGACTCAAGGAAATAACAAGAAAGGAGAGAAAATCAGAAGTGGAAAAATTTTTTTCGTGTTTCCTGCAGTCCAAACTTATTTTTCATTCTGTGCCTCTTGCTGTTTCTTCCAACCAATTTTTTTATTTGACTTCTTTATTTTTAAAATTCTCTCCCTTTTTTATACTCATTGTGTTTTCTTTATTTGATTACTGATGGCATCAATTCAGCTGGACAAGGAATAAAAAAATGTGTGTGTAAGAGGGCTGAAGGAGGAAAGACCTTCAAGCAATTAGGCTAATAAATATTCATTATTATTTGTGTTGCATTCACAATAAAGGAAAGAGAAGAAACAAGGAATTCTGCATTTTAATGTTTGCCAAGAAAAAAGTGTGCTCTGAGGCATCTCTTGCTGTTAATGAATGCTTAGTTTTGTCTGTCTTCTTGCATACTGATGGTACTTGTTAAAACAATGACCTTTTCCTCATTGTCCCTCTGATCCAAATATATTTTGCCCAGATGGTTAGCGTAGGTGTTGATCTGGTAGTTTGGAAATCAGTGAAGTTATCTGCTGGTTTATTTATTGTGATATTTCTGTATGAGAGCCTTAGTTGACACAGATTTTATTTCAGTGCTGATCAATGAGTGTGGATTTCGGCTACCTTGCTGGCTGCAGAGCTCTCTGTTGCCTTTGGTAGTGTCTGTGGGTTTGAGGTGAGCTCGCTGTGCACACAGATGGCTCCCATACCCAGACATGATCCCATGGCAGGGAGCTCCTACAAGGAGCTTCCCTCAAGTGTTTCCTTTCAACAACTGCTTGGGATCTAATGAAATGTAGAATTAATAGCCAGGATTGAGCTTTACATATGAGTTGGTTCTGTAATCCAAACACTATCTAATGAGTTGACTAATTAGCACTTTTTTGAGCATCTCCACTGTTAAGGTGAATTGAATGAAGTGGATGAGCTCCCAGAAATATTTCCCTTCAGAGTCAAAAGAGGCACCCATCTTGCCCCATAAAGTTTCCTTCAGAAAATTTTTAGATTTGAATTTCGAGCAATGTTTAACTTGTAGCAAGCCTTTCAAGCATCTGTGAAAGAGATAGGCACCAAGATATGAGCTTTCTCCATTAGATTGCTTTAGCCCATTAAATTTCCTCTACTCCATTAAATGTTTCCATTACCCATTACTTCCTGAATTATGGACCTTTGTTCTCCATGGCAGGTTGTTTCTGACAAACCTGATGGCAGCTGTGGAAGACTGGAAGTGGTAACATCCAAATAATGCAGCCAGAGAAGAGTTGGCAGAAGGATACTGAGGCCAGAGATTTTAGCCCCCCTGGTAAACCATGATTCAGGGAAACCCCCTTTCAGCGGAGATAATTGGGATATCAGGCAGCTGTCATGAATAATCAAAGTACATGCATTTTCTTGCTGCCTTGGCTACTAGTTTGTTGTTATGGCTCTTTTTTGGTCTTGGGACTTGAGCAAGCAAAAAAGATCTGTTCCAGTTATGACTCTGCAAGAATTCTGCTTTGGATCACACAGGTAGGAAGGAAGACCTGTGATTACAAGCTAGAGAGGAGTCCTACAGAGAATGCCCCTACACTTTTTATTCAGACTGTCTTAATGGAAAAGCTTAAGCAGCAGGGATAGACTAGTTATGTTGTTTAGGCTATTGGACAGGAAATGCAGCATGGAAAATCTGTCTGTTTATGGACAAGAACTCCCACTGGCCACATTTACCTGAAAATCAGGTCCAAGGGTGGGTGGAGCTTTTTAAAGTGGTGAATGAAGGCTGCGTTTAATTAAAAGAAAGATGTTAGTATGAAAGGATTTTTCTTTATATAAGCATGGATAGGGATGCTCTGAAATACATAAGAGTCAAAAGTACTTATTGAAAAAGGGCAAATTTGTAGAATGAAAGTTGAAGTGACCAGAGATATGTTTGCTTTACGATGGTTTTTTGCGGGGTAGGCTCTCTAATTAAGAGCTGTTTCAATTGAGGAAGGCATAGGGAAAATTGTGGACTTCCTTGACAAAAATTGAATTTTTCCTATATTAAAAAAAAAAAAGTGGAATGCTTTTGGGCCATTTTATCTATATATATTGCAAATAAAGATTATATTAGTAATTTTTTAAATGGTGAATAATGTGTAGTGCTCAACAAATATTTGTAACTGTGTGTGCCTGTGGAATGTAGCCAGGTGAACCCAAATGACCTGGTGGTAGTGGTAAGAGTGGAATGAGTTTGCAAGACTTCTGCCAGTATTTGATTATCTAGAATGATATTAGCCTGTATGATTGACTGACTTGTGTTTTTTTTTTTCTTTGAAGTATATTTGTATTGTTTTTCAAAAGGAATTAGGCAATTTCTCTTATTTCAAGTACTAATGGAGTGTATGAGTTGGTCAATATTCTGGCAGCCTTCAGAAGACTTTACTAAAACTATCTGATACTGGGTGTGTGCCCTTTGCATGTTACTAACAGCATATTGATGCATTCATTTTGAATTGCAGTAATCTATAGACTATCAAAAAATCTGAAACAAGGGGGTTTATTGTCGTAGGAGCCCTTAGGATTACTAATTTTTTTTTTACATGAGCTTAACATTTATGTGCTTATGTGTAAAGTAACACATCTTACATGATGCAAGATACATCCAAAGCAAATCTGGCCCTATTTGTGAATGCTCTTGATCAGTTTTTTCCAGAGTTTTCAAGCTCAGTCTTCAGAATTTTTTTTTCCTTTGCAACACCAGCAACTCCATTAATCTGTTTGAGTTGTGAGGGCTACAGGTGTTTTCTGCTCAGAAAACTCACCTTTAACCATGTTTTCTGTTACTTCTTCCATGTTTGCTCTTTGCTCTACATTATCTGGTGGAGGAATCAGAATCTTTTACAGTTAAGCTCTTTAGTGTATTCATTATTCTAATTAGTTGAAACAATTCTATGTGAATTGTTCTTGAGGTTATCATATAAATGCTTCCTAAAAGGGTACATTAAATGGTCTATGTCAGCACATGGGCATTCCGTGCATGGTGGGAAACAGAGGAACATTTAACAAAGACAGTCTGTAGCATGACTTCCTTCTCTACATTGCCCAGGGCAAGCCTATGTCTGTTCATTGGCTCTGGTGGGAACACAGTCTCACTAGATTAAACTCTGCTTTTGTAAATACCCTCTCAGCAGTACAGAGCACTTTCATTAAATCAATCAGAGTCAGTCAGTTGTTCATTGACGAGTTCTTAAACATTTGCAAGTCAGCTTTCTCCAGCGTCTCTCTGGAGGGTCCTCATGCTCCCATTTCAAGAAGAAATGTTTAACCATCTCCTGTGAAGCATTGTGGCATTTTGGCACCTAGCAGCAGTGCACAAAGCTTGTTTGTTAGGAGGCGTTTTGGGGATGAAGTGGGAAATATCTCTCATGAAGGTGTCAGAGTTGATGACATGAACCCACTATTGCTGTTATATATTCAGGCAGAATCCCAGAGCCTGAGAGCTAGGATTTAGGGAAAATAGCTAAAAAATCTGGTGCTTTGCCCAGCTATAGCACTTTTAATTGCTGCTTTTTCTCCTTTTTTTCCCCGTCATCTTAAGTTCTCTTATTAGAATCAATTGGCAGCAGTATTTCTCCTCCTCCCCCTGCTTCCCACTGCTCTGTGAAGAAAAATGCGGCTCTTAGGGATTGCAGGGAACAGCACAGTCAAGAAAATTCTTTGTATTTTTAAGAAGTGGGATGATGGCTCTTTTGCCCGAAGGTAAAACTCGGTTTGAGCAGTAGGGGGCATGGAGAGTGTTTGTAAGCATAACTGCAGGCTGAAACACTTTTGTCTTCCTTCTACACCTTGTTCTGGAGGGCCAGAGGGGAGGTCGAAAGTCAGCTTCAAGCGTGCTGCATTGCTCTTTTCGAATCTCCCAGCTCCTGGGGGTCCGATTTTTCAATGAGAAGTGGGCAGTGCTAGGATGAAACTGCTACCCTTTTGTGAGTTACAATGTCTTGTGCTTTAAAAGAACTATTCCTATAATTACACCTATATCCAGATGTTATTCAGACATTTTAGCTTAAGTAGCCTGGAGTTCTGCAGCTCAGCCTGTGGTCTCAGGGCAGGCCAGTGCTTTAGAAGGAGGACTTGCACCCTCTCTCACCTTCCTGTTCTCTTCTCCAGCATTCTTTTGTACTCCTAATATTTGAATTGCTATTACCCCCAAACAGAGGCTTGTAAGAAAGGATTTTGGCACAAGAGGCTGCTGGCATATTATTTCCTCCTTTGTACTTCCCAAAGGATGGGATCCCTTAATCTCCTGATTGATTTGGAGCCAGCCTCCCTGCTGCTGAGGGAGGGATGTGAAGCTTTTCTGCCATCATCCCTTTCAGATACACTGCTGGAATGTGCCACTAATCATGAGGAAGAATTTCCCCTTCCTGCTGGCTGTTGCTCAATGCTCTTTGGCTTGCCCTGGGTTGTGCTTCTGACTGGTATCATTGAGGCCTTCAAATTGGAGCTGTTCCTTCATTTCCTTGTGTCTGGAGACAGTTTTGGAAATAATCCTGTTCTGCCTTGCTTCCATTATCTCTGTAAGGCTGCTGGCATGGCCTGTAGTCTGTCACCAATTTGCCTTCATCCAGAGCTCCTGGTTCTTCCCTGGTTTCTAAAATCACCTGAAACACTGCAAAATGGGATGGGTCATTGGAATGTTCTGTTCCTTCCTTTGCTTCACTGCTGATGTGGATGGCTGAAGATGTGGATTCCTGACCCTGTGACGGTATTTGTTGTATATGTTTTAATTTCCCTTTTCTAGCGGAGAATCTGAGTTCTCAAGTTTACTCTCTATCTATAGGAAGGCAGCAAAGTTGTTGTAGACATGCACCTTCTGTCACAAATATGCTGTGTGTCCCTTCAGGCCTGCATCATGAACTCAAGAGGAGAAATAACTCAGAGTTTCTCATAGAGGGCTGATACACTGCAACCAGGTCCCTGACTTCTACCTGTTTGTGTGCCTTTGTCCTTGAAAAAAGTGTCACCTTCTGCCCATAGCTGCTGGCCCCAGGAAGCCTAGGTTGGGACTGGAACCACTTTTTTTGGGTCAATATGATGAGCACAACAAAGTGCTCAAATCAGTTTTGGGAGTTTTTTAAAGATATAAATTAATCTGAAATGCTGACTCCAGGCACTTCCAGTAACGTCATGCAGACGTGAATAGGGATCTGGGGAGCTGGCAGAGTTGTGGTCCCTCACTCTTTCTCCAATGAATGTGGTCACCTAGGAGGAGAAACTCCATCAAAGCACCTGTCCAGTTTTGGGGGGTTTACCTAGAATGCTCCTAGGGATTATTACAAATATATGCTAGTAATTTCACAGTGGTTGCAGTAATAAAGCAAATTTTTGTCTAAATAAATGCTTCTGTGTGTAGTGTTGCATGTGAATGTTATTAGGTGAGCAGCTACACTAAAGTCAGTCAAGTTCCAATTTATCACTCTTCTTTAACCTACCATGAGTAGTGTTCTGGTGAGGTGTAATGGAATGATTGGGTATTTAAATTGCACAGCAACAGCATAGCTGCTTACAGTACCAAAGGATGATAATGAATTTTCAGTTATTCCTTGTTGCTTGTAAGTGATGAAACAAAACAGTAATCTGAGGCTTTTCTTCTTTCCTCTATATTTTATTTCAAGGAATAGGATAATTTCAATTACAATAGAATTTGCTTACTCTGACTAATACTAAATGCAGCTAACTAACATCATCTACTCCATGCTATACAAACCTTTTGACACAGTTTCATTGCTGCCTCATAATCCCTAAGATTTGCTATTTACTTGAGAATGGGAACCAGAATTTACTTCTATTTGGCAGATTTCATTAAAATCAGAACTTTCAGGAACACAATAAATTAAGGGTGTGTGCAGGGAATTTGTACAAAGATATATAACCCTACATGTTATTAACTACTAATAAAACTTAATTAGTTACTTAATTAAGAACTAATAAAACTTTTGGCTCTCTAAACTGTGATTTGTTATTGGTGGTCAGTTTGCAGGGGGCTTCAGGGTTTAGCTATAGTGAGGACTTTGAATGAGGAGTATAAAATTAGGGCACATTATGGAAAGCCCTGAAGTTGCCACATCTTCTGAGCTAACCAGGGGTTTTGTGGCACCCTTCAGTGAAGCACATATTATTTCTTATGCAGCCTTGCTGAGAAGTAAAATTCAGCGAAATTCTGCTTATGGCATTGCGTAACATGAACTATTTCAAGTAGTTGTTTGGAATAATTCTGTGGTGGTGAGTGATCAATGGCAGATACTTTCAGCAGAGCGTTGGCCCAAAGGTTTGGGACTTTGTCATCTGAAAGCTACTGTGCAGAACACAGCCTTGTTCTGAATAAATATTAGGAATGCAGATTGTGGTGAGGGAACAGAAGATGTAGCCTAGAATATCATGTAGCTCTTCAGAGTTTTTCTTTGCTTATTTATCTTGTAAATGTATACTTCAATTGCCGTCCACTGTTGAGAATAAAAAAAATTGCTTGAGGAAACTCTTGATTGCAATTTTATTTCTCAGCTTTGGAATATGTGAAGCCTGTATATTTAAATAAGAAACTGTGTTTCATAAAGATATATGGTTAATATACATCAACAAATTAGGTATGATTTCCTGTCTTTTGCTTGGCTTAATTTTTGTGTGTTAAACCTGAGAATCTTCTTATTTTATTATCCATTCAGAAAGAAAACTCTTTGAATAGAGAATTTCCAGTCTTTTGGGGGAACTCAAGAGACTTATACAAAACTGTTTTCATGCTGATGATGTTGCTTTCTAGGATTTGCAGAGAGAAGTGTCTTGTTTATCCTAACTCAAATTTGAACAAGTTCTTCCCAATAGATTTCTAACAGGAAGTGTTGGACTACTGTGTCACAACAACTGTCAGATGCTCTGTAAATATAGTTACCCCCATACACTTGGTTGACCTTGTAAATACAATTTGGTTATACCTTTGAAGTAATTGGCCACACTATAGTTAACTTTTTCTCCAGTAAAATGCAATGTTTTTGACAGGTGCAGGGTAGAGGAGGAAGCAATAAGGGGGGTAATGGGGAGAATGGAATTGATTATAGGTGGTATAAATTTCAGGTGATGTAAAGTATCAGCTCTTTGCACAGGGAAACCAGTGATTAAAGACCTGGATAGTTCTACACAATTGACTGCTCTGGAGTAGTATTCTCCAAATTACAAAACCAATCAAGCACCCTAATTGCCTTCATTCAAAACCAGTCACCAATTTGATTCTGTTACCAGCCAAATAAGACAGCATAAATCAGGCAGTGTGGGTGTCAAGGAATGCACAACTGGGACCCAGCCAGATCTTATGTAAACCTAACAATAATGTATTAAATCCACAGCCAGGGGAGACTTGCAATTCTCACTTCAGAGCAGCATCTCCTTTTGGCTTTCTGTGACGTGGCAAGTGTAGGACTGCAAAGCTCCAGCTCTGAATGCCAGCCCCAGATATGATGGTGTGGCTTTACAATGGCTGTGGTATAAGCAAGGCCTGAATGGGGCCTTTACTTTGTAGTGTCTGCTTTTATTAGGATTTTTTTGTGAAAGGCTCTAATGGGATTTACTTTGCTCCCATTGAATCAAACTGTTACTGACATTAGTGAGAGCAAGTTCAGACCCCAGTTAGCTTTTCACTGTTGTTGTAAAAGCATTTATTGGTTTCTTTTAGTGGAGTGGAGCAAATTCTTTTTCCATCTTCAGCATGCATTCTCTTTGTCTGCTTTTGTGTGCATATTCTATTTTTTGGGGAAAAAAAATCCTTTACTTGAAAATCTCACCCTATTTCAGCATGCTTTTAAATGGGAAATGGAGCTGTATGACAACTTTTTGGATCTTGAACACGCTGGAATGACTATGGAAACAATTAAATGTTGCACTGCCTGAGGAGTCTTTCCTAGGAAGGAGGGATGAACTTCTCTGTAGCTATCAGTAGGACAGAATACCCATTAAAAATTCTCCAAGCCCAATTTGACTGTCAGTTTAGGAGGTGCAGTCACAGGTAGGCAGTGAAAGATCTTGTTGGTCCAACAACAGGAGTTAAAAGCAAATGGTTTAAATAGATGTTTAAGCAGAAAAATAAATGTCTGACACGGATGGGGCCATGTAAGAAGTAACAAATTGTGACTGCTATACACAAGAATCTAATGTGAAACGTAAGGATTGAATTGTGCAATATGAAAAAAGGTTGAATTTAATAGAATTTAGAAAACTTCCAGATCTTTCAAATGTGAACAAGAGGATAGTGCAGAAAACTGACAAAGTCACAGAATAAACCTAAAAAGGAGGTACAGAACATTTCACTGATACATGAAAAACGGGGAATATCACACAGAAGGCTTGACCCATCTCTCTAATTGTGCTAGTAATAAAAGAACATGGACATCTGATTTCTGACAAAATATAAAGGCATTTAATAAAAATAAATTAATACTTTTTTGGAGAAAATATTGAACCTGTGATATTTTTATAGGAGAAAAAGCTGTGTTTATTATGACCAGTACCTACTGCCTTTATAAGGATGTAAATACAAAAATAATTCATTCTTATGTTTCAATATATAAATGTAGCTTAAAAAAATTCCTGTGCTGATGAATAGCGTTATTCAGCTTTATAGGTCTGTGGTAGTGTTTGTTTTCTGAGTTCTCTAATAGATTACCTCTAAACTGGTGAACAGGATGCCAGATTCTAAAACAATGGCAAAGATTTACTGTAAGTATCTGAAAAAATATATTTCCTGTTTCTAAATATTTTCTGAAATAGCTGGAAGATACACTCTTTGACTTCCTTTCGCTGTTAAGTAGAGACAAAATTCACTATTTTAAAATAGCAAGAAGACTTGCAACTAGTTTCAAGTAGGTGAACATTGCCATAACCCGCTAATTCTGGTCAATTTTGTGAAATTGGTGTATTCAGTTCAAGGCTTCATATCTGTAGATATGTCATTTCTGAGCTTGGACAGGGGGGAGAAACAGAGTGGCATCCCTGTGTTGGGCACAATTGTATGTGCAGGACTCGGTCCAGGAGGCAGAAAGCCAGTTGCAAAGAAGTTATGCACAAGGTAGAGAAGTCAAAGGAAGGCCAATAAAGACTTCTTTAGGAAGATCTGACCTAAGCAAAGACAACACTTAAGACTGTTTGGAAAACTGAAACAATTTCTTGGCTTTCTGTACAGTTGTTTCTCAAGCTTGTGGGCCTGCCAGTTGGCTGCCAAAGAGGTGAACTGAGAAAAAAAAAAAAGAAATTATGAGTAGGAGATAACCTCATGCTCTTAGTGGATGAACAGGAGGAAAACTGCCCACTGGAACCTGGCGGTGATTGGAGAATGTACAGACAGGTGAGGTGCTACTTGTGTAAAGAAACCTAGAACTGCTGAGCTGAAAGTAAGCTGAGAAAGGCAAGGAAGGAAACTGGAGCCTCTTTTCCCAAGAGTATGGTGAAGGCCTGCTCAGAAAACCCCTAGACTGGGGGTTGGCTCTGCTCAAATTCACTCCTGCAAGTTTCTCATCCAAACCCCAAAATGTACTGATCGAATGGGAGAACCTGGTAAAGAGCAGTGGATTCTGAGGAGTATGAAGAAGCCCTTCCCCCCACCAAGCCTCCCCCTTCATGTGCTGAGGGGAGTGTGGAGAATTTCTTCTGAAAAGTGGTATTGTAAGCTGGACAGAGGAAGGAATTGAGTGCATCTCCGCATGAAATCTAATTGCATAGTAAATACTTTTTCTTTCTCTTTTCACTTGTACCCTTTCTGCTATTTTCTCTTCCCATGTCCTGATTTTCATTCCTTCATAGTCTCTCACTTCTCTTCTATTGTGATTTCATGTAATTTCATCATTACTATCTTCTTTTGCTCAGATTTTGGGAACATTTGAATATTCTAGCTAAATATACCAGTACTATAGTCTCTTTGCCTTTCTCCTCTAAATGACCATATTCTGGACCCTGTGTTCCACTCCTTGGCCCAAATTCTCCATCTAGCCCTGCTGAGGTGACTCCTTCCCTTTCCACTTCCCCAGACGTGTACAGCACTCAGTCTTGGGTGGGGTTTAAAGAAAAAAGCTGTAGGTGCCTGTATCCATTTCCTTCTTGCAGCAGGCAGCCAGTTCTCTGGAGGCAACATTACCACAGGTCAGACTGTGTCCCCCAAACCCTGAGATGGTCTCAAGCTACTCCTCTTTGTAGAGGAACAAACGTATGCAATGTATTGATCTTTCATACCCCTCAGAAAAATCTCTGTGTTTTTATGGTGAGTGGCCTGAAAGATCTGGTTTTGCAAGATGCAAACAAAGAATCCCAGATTTCAGTCTGCAGGCAGATGGACCTTTAAACAAAACTCCCTGCACAGCAGGGACATCTGTTACAATTTGTGATCCACAAACTTTAAGGATACTCAAAATTCAGCTATGGGGCTCAATCCTTAGCTAGACCCAGCAGGAGAAGTAAAAGGCAAAGTCTTTGTGCTGTGAGATTTGCTGAGAGCTGAAATAGTTCCTGCAGCAAGCTGGAACTATATGATTTTAACCTCATGTTGTCTGGAGCATTGTTTGGACATCTTTTCTTCCACTTTTTTATCCTAGAAGACCTGACTAAGGAGTTGGGAACAGTGACAAGCAGCTTGGTGGGGACATTAGAGGGATACTGCACATTAGGATGATATTTTTAGAAATACATCCTGCCTGAAACAGTGCCAATGGCAATTTTTGATTTACCCTGTGGAAGCAGGAGTCAGCCCAATTGTTTGCATTTACATTTAACACCTTCTGCATCTTCTGTTGGGAGTTAAAGGGTACCAAATAATTTTTGTCCCTGGTGTTATGTGTTGGAGACTATAGAACTGTGTCCACCCTACTTTAAAAAAAAGTAGGAAATTTTTTGTAAACTCGGATTGAATTATCGTAAATTTTTTGTAAATTTTTCATAAATTCAGATTGAATTATCCAAATTTATGAAAAAATAATAATTTTCTATTAAGTACTGGGAAATAATTTATTCAATGCCTCTTTTCTTTAAAATTTTCAGGGTTTTCTAGAAAGGTCATATGACTCTTCATTGCAGTGGCCATTTCTGATGGCACTGCTAGCGTTTGTGCAGACATTACATGAGGGTTTAAAACGTTAATCACTAGTTTGGATTTTTTCCCCCATGAATGGTTAATAATAAGGGTCATTTAAGAGAGGACTTAAGTACATTGCCTTTTTTGTCACCCATTAAATGTGTATGCTTTCTTTTCTTCAACTTAATTGTTACAGCAAATACTCCTTCAACTGGATTCCTTGCAAACATTAAGCGAGGAATTCAAGGAGCTTTGCTTAGATGCTCACAGTGTGTTTTACTTGGACAGATAGGACAAACATGAAATTCATAGGACTGTGTGGCTGGCACACCACATGCTATGTTTTAGAAGAATTCTATCTTTAGCCTCCCTGTTCCTGATGCTTTTAGACGTGAATTAGTATTATGTTTATAGAAGTTCTGAACTAGTATCTGTGAATATTTAAAAAAAATAAATCCAGAAGGTGCAAATTTATAGGCAAGCAGAGCCAAAGCCATTTCTATTTCTTCTTTTGGCAAATATTTAGGAGAAATATTTAGATATTTTAAGTTCTGCTTGACAAGTTTCCCTTAATATCTCAGGTTCTTCTATCCCTAATTGCTGGTGTCACAGCTTTTCCACACTTGTGCTCCTGCCAGCAATGGCTTGGAAAAGCCGTCTGTAATCTAAAACTCCGTTTTGAAATTCATTTCACAGGGTATACCTGGCAAGAAGTCAAAGTGCTTCATTGTGTGATCTTTCCACTTTCTGCACTACACAACATGCCTATAGCTCTCCTAACTGTTCTTTCAGGGGTTGGCTCTCCCCACCTCCCAGATCTGTCTCCACATGATCTGACCTTTCTCATTCTGGGGTAGAAATGTGGAAATACAGTGTGAATATTAATTTAGCAACTGAACTGTGTTCTCCAGAAACAACCTTCTCTCTTAGATACAGTAGGAAAAAAAATTGATTTAGCATCTGCTGGTGTCAGACTGATGCTTCATTGTGCCCCTTTGTAAGAAAAAGTAAAAAGAAGGTCTTCTAATCACCTTCTCCTGTTTATCCCTAGTTTGGGGTAACATTAATTAAAAGGAAGAAACTCATGTTTTGTTGAAAATACTGTCTAACCTTTGTTTAGCTTTTAGGGAATATTCAACAGAAGAAACTTACTGTTTTTCACAGTGACCTACAGTGTTTTTTATCTGTTGAATAGTTAATATTAGGTGGAGCATCCCGTGACTGTGCAGGTCTGCTAATTACCCAATGTTATTTGTAGATATCATTAAGCAAATTTAGTGTTTCTCTTTTTGCATAACCAAGTCTGTGTGGAAGTGTTCCCAGCTGGTTCTCTGCCATTTTCAAAATTTCTCCCATGTTTAGTCCTCTGCAGATTTTTTTTTCAGATTATCACCTTTTTCTTTGTGGATACTTGAAAACAAACACATTGCTCTTCATAGACTTTAAATGGTACTGGTAAGAGGGAAAAACCTGGATTGCACATTCATTGGGAAAGTTGTGAATTATCAAGTAGAAAGAGGACTACCCCTGGGGGTTTCCATTTGCCAAATTGCCGTAAGAGATCTTTTGCTTGGAAAATACTAAACTCATATAAGATGCTAATAGAGTGTACTTACAAGAACATGCCAGTATCTTTCTCTTTGAAAATTTCTCTTTTAAACTCTTTTTATGTTGCTGCTGCTCAGCTTGGGACTTCAGCATAAATTCTCATTTCCCAGCTAACATCTGTGGTCAGTCTAACTGGGACATGCTTATGACTGTTTTGCTTTATATTTAATATCAATAACAATAATCTATTAAAATGCAAAGTCTACCTTAGAGAAACTACTCTTCAACCTCTACATTCAATTTTTAAGAGTTAAAAAAAAAGTTCACTATCTCTCTTAAAAATGTTATAAATTCATGGATATCAATCTCATCATAACTCAGTGAAACCCAGAAGAAGAAAAAAGATAAGTAAAGACCAGTAAAGTTTATATCAACTCTTAAAATCAGTGGAGATGCCATGCTTCTTATCAGAAGTAATTAATAGTAGATTTTTTTCATGTCAGTCATTTGGCTGCTGAGGCTTTGTTGGCCATTATAAACCTCAAATTCTTTAATTGCCCATTTAGTCTTGTGCTTTAAATTGTTGTTTATTTCCTGAGAGTCAGATGAGAATACAAATTATCAGGTGAGGATTCTACATATATTTACCTAACTCTAAACTGCTAGCAATATCTAAAGGGAAAGAAGTGAAAACAGTTTCACAAGAAGTGTGTTGAAATAAGAGGTGAATGGAAGAGTCATAAGGACAATGAAATGGATACCCAGGAGTACTCTGAAGCTGGTGATAATTGAAAATCTAGATGCTAGTTGCTTACTTAGTTTGTCTGCAAATTCTTGTGCTTCTCTAGTCAAATGTAAGTATTTAAATACAGATTACACAACTAATTCTTTCTGTTCTGTCATCTTTTCTTCATGCAAAAATGTGGGTTTTTTAAAAAAGGTACAGTGGATGACTGACCTTTTGAAAAAATTAGCCCTTTAATAGAAAGTAAATAGAAGTAGGAAGAATACTGAGGGAAGAAGCAAGACAGTGAAATATTTCAGTTATTTGTTCCTGTTATTGAGTCTTCTGTTTCCAGACCTTAGCTGCACCAATATTTCCGCCAGGAAGTAAGGGACATAATGAATGTGTGTGTTTTTTCCAAAAATGAGTTTATTAAAAGAAAAAGGTCAATAGGGCTCCTTGCAATTTGCAACCCTGTTACCACAGAGGTAGCATTCTGCCAAGAACCTACAAACACTATTGACTTCCCTTAAGTTCAGAAATTTTGCATCATAGCAGTATTGATTGATTGATTTATTTTCAAGCAAAGAAAAGCACAAGGGAGGGAAATGCATAATCTGATGCTATGTTTTAGAGATTAGCATAGTGGAATTCTCATGTAAAGATCAAATGGGGCCATATGCACTCTCTGGTTTTGATTGCTTTATCACAGTGATCGATGCAGCAAGGCCGTATCAGACCATTAAACATCTCTTGTTCCATGAGCCATTGCTAAATGCTTCAGAACAAGGTGCAGGATATACTGTGCATAATAAGAGTAGAATATCCTGCCCAGAGAGTATTAATCTTTCTAGCTTTCCTGTATACCCTGCATCATGAAGATTTATATCCTTTTAAAGTAAACAACGATGTCCCCCCTTTCCTATCTAATCCTCCATCTTTTTGTTCTTGCGGAGAAATAAAGTTTTTATCTTCAGCACAGGATCAATTCTCTTAGATATTTAAGTCTTTCAAATGAAAATCTTTTCTATGATTTTAGTGTTGTAACAAACCCTCTGAGCTCCTGTAGACTCCTTCCTGTGTTTGGAGGTGTGCATATTCTTAAGGGTTCTTGCCACACAGGGACCTTGGCATCCAGAACAAAGCTGACATCCAGGGCCTAAATGACACTTGCTAAAGTTATCAAATTTTTGCAGAGTGAATGGTTATCAGAATCTTGTCAAAATGCATGACTCTGATGTTAAAGTGACAGATAAACACTATATCTTCTGCTTCATCTAACAAATTTGCCTTTCTTTGATCAGCTGGATGTGATCCATGAAAGCAAAGAACTTCTTAAAATTTGTCTTACTAAATCTGAATTCTATTGTTTTTATAGCATCTATATTCCTGCTTACTTTTTCTGGAATTTGAGGATAGAAGAAAATATGTACTTTTTTTAGAGTAAAATTTTCTGCTTCCTTAAAATATTTTTTTAATTAAAAATGGTTTTTCATCAACTAATTAAATTGTTTTGCATTAATTGATATTTTCTCTAGAGAGTTTTTTAAGAATTACAATGTTTCTGACTCAAATCAGAATTTTAGGCAGCAGCAAAAAAACCTCTTAGGTATGTTCTTTCAATTTGACCTATCCATGTAAGTTAACAATTCTTATTAGGAAAGTCAGTATAGAAAACATGCATTTTTCTGTATCATGGCCTAAGTAAAAGAGACCTGTAAAAATGTTGGATAACCTCAAATCATGGTTTGACTTGCATCTATTCAGCATATTCAGCATCCACTTGATTTTTTTTTTACTTTGTTAAAAGGTTGACAATGCCATTAAATATTTGAACAGTTTGGCTATTTCATTGCGCAGCAGTATCTGCAAACAATTTGGGAATAATGACAGTCTACAGCAGATATTTCTAAAATTACAGGAGATAGGGACATAAATATATTTGGATTTTCTTCCATATTTAAGCTGTAGACTGTAATTTTTTTCCTGTGTCTTTCTGCATTAATGTTACATAAAATCTTAGCAGCAGACAGTTAAAAAAAATTATATTAACCCTTTCCTCCTAAATAAATGTTTCTAGATATTTCTCTTGAAATATATAAGTTTAAAAGAATGTTCAAAATGTTGTAACAAGGTGTTTTTAATTTCAACATTTTCCCCTTATGTAATATAGACATAGATGAATACATGTAAATATGCCTAGCTGAATGAAATGGAGTAAGGCTCTATTATAATGATTCAGCTCCTCAAATTTAATTCCCTCATCTTTGCTCTTTTATGCTGTTTGCTATCTTAAAACCACCTAATTCATGTTCCCGCTTTTTGCTTCATTAAAAAATTAGTCTGCCATCAGATTTAAACAAAATTGGAAACATCCTCTGTGTTGTTCTGTCTGTGTTGTTATTTATTCCACTTAATTATATATGTGAATTACTAGAGTCCTTTCTGTGTCTTTTGTTGTGGCTGTTCCCAATCATGCAAGCTTTCATACTCATTATATACCTGAACATTGACCAAAAACCTGATTCAGTGATTAGATGATTGGTGACTGATTTGGGACTTTGCTGTTAAAATTTCAATGGACAAAAGATGTCACACATTCTCCCAAAGGGTGCAAAAGAGGAAGCAGTAAATTCTTTTACAGAGGCTGGGAAAGAGCTGTGCAATGTTTAAGTCACATAAGAAGCCTGATTCAGAGGTAATGGTGGTTTTTGATCTTCCAAATAATAGTTTTCCTCTTTAGGTGAAAAACCATCTTTTTATTCCAGATATAGTAGGTGAGATTCCTTTCTTTTCTATCTATAGTCATTAACTTACCCTCTCAGTATCTATGTAACAGTTCACTAGATATTGAAAGTTGCGCTTAAATAATCATGAAACTACTTATAGGTGATTGGAACTTTTAAAATTTATTTTAAACTGAACAAATAATGTGCCTCCAAAAATATCTCTTGACAATCTTCAAAAGTTCTGAACTGTTCTGGTAGAATAGGGTAACTAGTGTTGTAAGCTTCTGTACAAATCTTTTATTGTTTTTTCCTGTTTCTCCTATAAGGTTATGGCACCTGTATATATTGGAATACAAAAGATATGACTAAATATACTGTATGGATAATTTTCCTGAAATGTATATTCTAAGCACAGAGCTGCAGAGGTAATCTACTGGCATAGAAATATAAGATTCAAAATGAGACTTTTAAAGGAATTTCTAGGGTATTATTTTTCTGTTAATTCTTCAGCATTTTAAGACCAGTGTCCTTACAGAGGGGTAAGAAATTCTACTCATCTTCAGGCTTTGGAAATATAGTTATCAACTCTAGCAAGGCTTTGACTTGAGAAGCAGAGGTTTTAGAACAACTGGGAACAATGTGTCAGGACAGCGTCTGTTTATCCTCAGAGCCTTCTGCTGTGGTTTCTGGTCATCTCCTCTTTCTGCTCAATCACTGTTAATTTCTGTTCTGATTTTTGCAGCCTGGACACGATTGCTGTACTTATATTTTAAAATTTGTATTTTAACATTTTAACAAACATTTGGGCATATGAAAGGAGGCTCTGGTTACATCAGGGAGAAACACAAAAGTAGAGGTTTCCATCTCCCCGTTTACCTGTCAAGTTTATGATGTTGAAGTTCAATAGGAAGGATCTGAATCTTACTCATCCCATTGGGCACTAGGGGAAAAAAAAATCCCTGAGGCTGAGTTGCACTGAGTTATTCCCCTAGCTGTCAGTGTTTCATAAGTGAAGAAGTACAGCTCCACATGCCAGGCTCTGAGGAGCTTCAGCTGGATTTCCTCTCTTGAGGCTCAATGACTTCTCTTATTTGAGCACCCTCCAACAGGATTCAAAAGATCTCTGCTTTCCACTTAGAGCCCCTCAATGTGTAGTGTGTTTGGCTTATTTTTTCTCAGCAGTGTAATTTCATGACAACTGAAGCTATTTTCAGACCTGCCTGGGTTTTTCTTACTGCAGTAACCTTTCTAAAATGTAAGTAATCGGCATTTTGCTGTTGTTATTTTGGTTTATCAATTCATAAAGTATAAAATGCCAATCTGAAACATTTGTGGCTTGGCCAAAAGCAAGTCAGCCTTGTATCTTTAGCTGGTAAGTGTGGCTTATAGTTTGAAGGCTTATAGGAGTGGCTTATAGTTTGGCTTATAGTTTGAAGGAAAAGGACTATTATGGGGAGGTTGCTTGTATGTATTCAGATTGATACTTGATAGGAAAAGTGATTTAATATTTAGAAGCATTTGACTGATATTATCATTACATGCAGTAGACAGTGATGCACGAGAGAACTGTGTTTAACTCAAGAAGTAGTTTTGACAAAGCTTTGTCAGGGATCTGTTTGCCTAAACTCATGGTTTACTTTGAGGTTGTGAGTAGTCCCATTGTTCCGAATGCTGTGCAGACCAAAGCCAGAGCAGCTTTTCATGGTCAGATGTTCAGCATGAGTGCCTCATGTGTACCTCATGCTGCTCTGCTCCTTCAGATTCACTAAGTGTTCCATTAACTTAATGTATTTTTGTTTGTTTGTTGATGCCTGTGTCTCCTTCATACTAGTTTAGACCACAGGATTGTCAATAATCTGCAGAGTTATTTGGATTTTAATAGCCTTTCATTGCCTTTTTTTTCCTTCAGGGGAATTAAAGCAAAAATAAGCAAATCTTATAAGCTCTGATCCTGTAGTATACTTTATTTTAAGCATTTCTATTGTCTTTTATTTTGGGAATTTTAATGTCATTTTTCATTGAGATTTACTTATTTTTTAATAAAGTCTGTAACTGTATATTGATGTATCCTGGAAGTCCTCACTACCCTGAAATCATACAGTTTATAGTCAACTTCCCAGTTATAATTTGCTCATCCTTTTTTATAAGTTAATAATTTCTCTCTTCTCCAGTATGAGTGCCCAAAGCTTAAGGGAAGAAAAAGCAGCTTTTCTTGACAACTCAGTAGCCCTGTGTGCATGTTCCTCTGTTCTGTATTTGATACTCAACAGATATCTGAGGCAGTTGAAATTGATTTGGAATACCCTGAGAGATGGTCTTGAGAATGTCTTCTTATTTTCTTTTTCTCTTTGTAGTGCATTCTGCTTTCTCTTTTGTTTTTTGTCTGTCCTACTGAAGTCATGGAATTGTTAGACTGTCTATTATATTTCTAATGGATCAGTTGAGTACTGGAAAAGAAAGAGGATATTAGCCTTTTCACATTCAAATGTGTCATTTACAATATATATGATTCTATGAATAATTAATTTGCGTGAAAGGCCTGTCTGAGTATGATTTCACTAAGCAAGAAATAGCTTTTGATTCCTGGATTTCCTGGCTATCCAGTTTACTCCTTGTTTTTTATAATGTTCATGGAGTATTTTCAGCCCAACAGAAACCTTTGGCAAGTTCAGATTCAAGTAGCAAAATTCTTATTAGGTTTTCATTTCATTTTAAAAAGATTATTTTCTCTGTTCTATTTATCTTCCTTTTGCTTCATCCTCCTGTGTTCCCTTAGTTGGATCTTTAGGGCTGTGTTGTCTGTAATGTCCCTCAAGTGATAAAACGTGTTGGTGCTTAACAGATAATGAGAGCTCAGGCGTGATATTGAAAAGTGAGCCATAATTTTCCCTATATTCCTTAATTCCATAAGAAATGGTGCTGAGCTTCAGATTGTTGTGCTGAAAATTATAACTCCATGGTCAGAGAAACCAAGCTGTTTTATTGTCAAGGGAGCAGGAGCCTGTTCACCAATCAGCAGTAAAACAATTTATGGGAGGAGTATTTGTTTCTCCAGCAGAAAATAAAAACTGTTTGCAGGGTATTGTAGCTAATGACAGGATGGATAAATCATGCACCTGCAGAACTCCTGGTATACAATAGATATAATATTATGGGAAGGAAATCATAGCTTTGATAAATGTCCTAATCCCACAGTGAGGTTTACAAAAGCATGCAAGCCCATCCACAGGAGTTAGCAGGAGAATGGTACATTGGTTAGTTTTGTAGGATTTATAGAATTCTTACCAGTGGCCAAATAAGTTTCATAGCTGCACTCATTCAGTAAAGTAAGCATTTTCTGTACCTGAAGGCTTGTAATATGCATGTGATGCTGGAATCAACACTTGCCCTACTGTAGCCAAGGAAAGAAATTTGACTATATTTGGTAGAATTGCAGAAGTGATCTTGTGCCACAGACATTTTTCAGTTGTTCATAAGCATCCCTCTTCCCTGGTACCTCAGTCCAGATTACATTCACTGGTTAATGTTTCAGATTTGCTTAAATTGTCAGCCAGTTGTTACTCCTGGGGTTGTCTAAAAAAAGCTGTGTATTGCAGATCTAGTGTGAGGAAAATGCATTTTGTATCCAAGACAGTGGTTGATTTATTGTTCATGGAGTAATTCAATATACATGAAGTAAACAGATACATCAAAAAAAAATGTTAAGATCTTGTAGAACTGTAGAACATAATGAAAAATACCTTTGGGTACTGTAAAAGGGGAAGCAATTCAAGTGTTAATAAAATAATTATTTTTCTCCCCAAACTATCAAAAAATAATGAGTTTCACAAAAGATGTTAGCTGTCTGTAAAAAGTCCCAGCTTGGCACACAGGTAAATGCTAACATCAGTCATTAATCTGTAAAGCTCCTGAACTTGTGTTGCAGTTAGTGTAACACAGAAAAATAAGATGTAGATATCAGTGGTTTGTTGACTTACAGAAGAATTGATAGAAGAGCCCTGTGTAGTTGGAAATGTGATCCTAAGGAAATACATTTATAACAATTTTTTTTTTAAATTTTTACAGCACCCTGTTTTGTTCTGTGGTTTACCAAGGGAATGCTATAGCAGTCCCAAATACTGCTCTGTATTTCACAGAAAATTCATTTAAGAGTGGCAACAGGCACATATGAGTCAGGGATTCTTAGACATTGTAAAAATATTACTCTGGAGATCTGTCAGCAATACGTTTTGTATGTTATCAACAAATATCCTTAATAATAGTGTTCACCAATAGACTTTCTGTTCTAGAGCAAATTTTTTGCCTCTGTGACTTATGTGCTTAACAGCTGCTGGTGGAAGAACATTGTTTTCTCCACTCACTCTGTACAGATGGGCTGTATATGCATTTGAGTGGTTTATGTGGGTGACTTCTTTAGAAATCAAAAGTATTCAGTTCATCTGTGAAAGAGTCTTAGCCAGTTCTATCTTACCAGAGTTTACTGGAAACACTCAGTTCATGCTCATCTTGGGTTAACAGAATGCTTCACTGCTTTAAATTGCAACTGTGATGTTTTAAAAAAGGCTGGAGTAAATTTAACAAATACCAATGTGATTTATTTTCAGAAAATAATTACTTAATGACCTACCATTACAAGGTCATAGTCAGTGTCCTTCTGAGGTTGTTATGATTTAAATTTATCACAATACATTGACTAAATAATATTTGGAACAGAAGAAACTTTGACATGGCCTTACATGGAGTCAAGATATTCACTGTGTTTAAAAGTAAATCAAAGGTTTAAACTAGACCAAAAAGAAACTAGCAGAAAAACATTTTAATCCCAGTTTACTTTTTACAAAGATGGTAACAAAGTTAAACAAATAAAATGCATACGTTTTGGAAAGTCACCTTTCATTTTCCTTTCTGTGAAAGGAAGACATACAAATGTGTGGTCCGGAAGCATGAATGTCCCCATTCCCTATGGCTTGGTACTACATGGGTATCAAAACCATTATAGGCGTCTCTTATGCATGCAAAATTCCTTTTCTTATTCTGGAGAAATTAGCTTGAAGTAGAGGAGCATTTCTTGAGACTCTTGGCTTTGCACTGACTGTGCCTGCTGAGAACTGGTGGTGGTAGTGCTTTTGGAGAGGGGCGTGTGTGCAGAAGTTGACTGAAACCCAGTGGTCTCTTGCTTAGAGAGTCATCAGGTAACAACAACAACTTTTTGGTGCGTCCCACACAGGTTGCCAAGAAGTTTTAAGGCTTTAATCTGGATAACCACTGGCCTATCTCCTATTACTAATTCTTTGCCCCTGGTGTGGATGCTAAGATGGCAGAAAACCAGCCTCTTCATGGCCTCTTCCTCAAGCTGTGAAGGCCTTCATTTTTTCAGCTCCTCTGCTCACTCTCTTGTAACTACAAGAGCAATGTTTCATATTTTGCCCAGGAAAAAAATGCTCTTGGGATTCAAGCAACAGTTAAAAGTACAACATGAATTACAGTGTTGTCACTGGAAATGACAGCAATTCTAACCAGAAAGTGTGAAAGCCATATATATTTTGTTTTCAAGGCATAATAACTCTGGGGGAAAATAATGAATGGCAAAATCTTTTTCTGGGCTACATTCCTTGAGTTATTTGAGACCTATCCTAAAAAGTCTCCCAAGTTAGCATTTGTACAGGGCCCCAGCTAAAAGTATTCCAGCTGTGCAGACCTGGGTCCCTTTCACCTGGCTGGCAGGGATCCTGCCTGCCAAGCAAGGCAATCCCATGGAGAGCATTCCTCTCTCACTTCCTGGGAGGGGGCAGATGGGCTGCACATCCTGGCTTTTGGCATGATGTGGGGCAAGTGCTCAGTGCTTTTGGACCCACTGGATGAGCTGCAGTCTTACATGTATGCCGAGGTATGAAATACAGCCTCATCATTTCTCTGTGGTTTCAGTGGAATGCTGTTTCTCTCAGATGATCCTGTTTTTCCAGGTAGAGCATATTGAGTTTCAATCCCATGTCTGGAAAAACAATTTTTCTCTCAAACTTGGTCATGTCTACAAAGTTTTGTTTTTAAAGGTTATGAGACAAACTTGATAAACTTGAAATCTTCAATGGCCAAATATTAAAAACTCATTTCTTACTGAAACAGATGGAATCTGGTCCTATACAGTAAAAAATTTGCAAGCTGTGGTGAATGATTATGTTGGG
The DNA here is from genome assembly GCF_028551555.1 of Melozone crissalis. Lineage (NCBI taxonomy): Eukaryota > Metazoa > Chordata > Aves > Passeriformes > Passerellidae > Melozone > Melozone crissalis. The sequence goes on from NW_026535794.1 coordinate 40,973,006, forward strand.
AAAAGTAGCAGCACAAAATTCCTCTTTTTGCCATTAACAAAAACCCCAAAACCAATCTGCAATACCTTCCACGTTTAGTTTTCATAACAACCCCAAAAGAAAAAAAACCTTTGCTCTTCAGTTTCCCAAACCTTTACGGTCTCTCAGGGGGATTTTGTGATGAACTAACTTCAGATTTGGTTTGCCAGTTTCATATTTTCTCTGAGCATAAAAAAACCCCTCAACATTTTAGCTCATGCAATAATGTTCCAAGGAAGCTATTTTCATTTCTTTCTTTTACAGGTTATAGGAAACCTTTGATTTCTAGTACGGGAACAGTAGTATTTTGTAAAGCATCCAAACTTTTAAGAGCACAGGACTGTGCTTTGCATCATGGCCTGATCCATCCACAGGCATATAGAGTTTCTGGAAGCAGTACCTCCAGAATGGCAGTTTCTCTCCTTGGCTTTTCCAATCTTCTGATATCATTTTAGCATGCAAAATAGGGGATGTCAGATCCCTTGAAGGGATATGGGAAGAGGGTGGATACCCTTTCAATCACAATTCCTTTCAGAAAAGAAAAAAGAAACCCAGAAGATGCAACTGAAGGCCAAGCCATTCCATAATGAAAATCCAGGGGACTGAAAACAGCTCAAATTGTGTGGGCTAAGAAAATGACATCATAGCTCTGTAAAGTTGTTTTTAAAGAATGAGGAAATGGGAGGCTGAATTCAGATGTTTACACCTCTTTAATCCCATTTGTTTGTTGGTTTTGATTTTGTTTTTCTAAAGTCAATGTTAGTCAAGAGGTAGTGTGGAGGAGAACATTTGAGCCTCTCCCTTCTTTTGGAGTGCCAAAGCCAATAATAATCATGGCATCTTGTAATGTTTGGCAGAAAGGTGTCTGACAGATGTAGTAAATCTTGCATTTGACGTGGTGTAGAAATTCAGAAGTTAGCACATAGTTTTCCTGTTACTTTACTGCATGATGACCCTGAAATGCAAAAGAGTGGAGGGCAAGGGTGTGATGACACAAAAACTAAGGCTGTGTCAGAAATATCAGATTTGTTTAATGTCCTAGTCAAAGGACATTATTTATCTTGACCCATGAGCTTCATTCACATTTGAATAGGAAGGAGAGGCTGCTAGATCTTAGATCCACTATAAACTTCTTTAAAACTTGGAAACGTTGCACCAGTCAAAAATATTACCACCATTTAAAATGTGCACAGTGCTTTGATGATAAAAAGTGTTCCATAAATACTATGTTCTATTTTTTCCACTGTTAGACTTCACACATCAGCTATTACAAGAACTAAGAACCGAAAACAGTTAAGCTCAAGAATTACTAATAATACTAATAACACTTTCCACTTCACTCATGCTTATGTCCAAAACTATTCAAATCTTTTACAAACACAAGGGAAAGGTTACTCTAAAAGTTTTAAAGTAAGATTATCCATACTTATAAACCAGAGAAATTAAGGCACAGGAAAAAGAAAAAAGGTTACACTTTAAATTATGCTCAGACATTTAAATTTTACTGCTCTCAATTTTACATTGCATTAGGCGTTTGGGGTATAAAGGGACTGGACTGGCTTGTGCAAGGAAAAGAAAATTCTCCTCTTGCTTTATAATATTTCTTGTTTCTGGCCAGACATAACAAGGAGGGCAAAAGTTTTTGTGGGTTTTTTTTGGGTTGGTTTTGGGTTTGGTGGTGGGTTTTGTTTGTTTTGATCTGATAATTTTCTGCAGAAGTTTTCTGAAAGAAGTTGACTGGGTTGTCCCGAAAGTGGCAGAAGTGGTCTGCCATTGGCAACCTAAGAGCTATAAATAAGACGTTAGGATTATGGAGAGGGGTGATTCCTTTTCTTGATGGAATCAGTAGTTAAGGGGAAAGAGATACACTTCTAAATCCTGAGTAAAAGCTCACGTGCAACAAGACTTGCCAGTTTGTGGTGAGTTTACCTTTGCTGGCCACCATATGCTCATCTACAGGGTCTTTTACTCCCCCTCCTCAACACAAACAGGGTGGAAAATAAGGTGGAAAAGCTCATGGGTCAAGATAAAGACAGGGTGATCATTTAGCAATTACCTTCACAGGTAAAACCAGACTCCACATGGGAAAAATAACTTAACTACCAGTTAAAATAAGTTGGCATAGTGAGAAAGAAGGGGAAATTATTACAATACTCATGCCTTCTTCCCTCTGCCTTTTTCCCAGGCTCAGTTTCACTCTTCTGTTCCTGAGTCTGCTTCCCTGCTGGCACTGGGAGGTTGGGTGGTCTCCCTCTCCAGCTCCTCTTGCTCATCCTCTGCTCCAGTGTAGGCCACAGTTCCTTCAGGACATCTCCACCTCCTCCAGGTTGGCTTTCTTCACAGATCCTGTCCCACCCTTGCTCCAGGTGGGCTCTCCAGGGGCCAAGGGGAGCCTCCTCACCCTCCTCCTGCTCTCCCCCAGTGCTCACAGGCAGTTTCTCACTTTTTCCCCTCACTCCCAGGCAGCATTTCGCTCTTTCCAAGATCCATTTTCCCAGAGGCAGCACCGCCTTGGCTGCAGGGCCCAGCTGGGCCCTGAAGCGTGTGGGTGGCTGGGAGCCAGCTGGGAATGGCAGAATATGGCTGAGTATGGCTGAGTATGGCAGGGTACGGCCCCAGCCTCACCTGGCAGGGGCTGCCCTGCACTGCCAGCACCTGGGCACCTGCCCCGGGCACCATTGTCCCCTTCCAGCTCTCCCAGTTGGTCCAGTGTCTTTCCCAGAGCTGCCTCTTCACTCTGCTGAGAAGGCTGCAGAGGTATGCAGCATTTTGTTTAAAGCTGAGAAAATCAAACCATCAACTTTTGGAGTCCCTGGTCTCATATCCCAGCTCCCTGACCACCTGAGGGGACCAGGCCGTTCTGGGACTTTGTGGCTGGTGGTGCAGAGATCCCTATTTTCTGGCAGACAAGCTGTATTTCTTCAATATTTCAAAGCCAATTATCCTGTGTCTCCACTGACTTTGACTTTGTTTTGCTATGTGTTTTGGGTTTTTTCTGGAGGGGATCCAGCAGCAAGAGAGCAGCTTTTATGGCTTCAGACTTGGTGGTCCCTGACCAGAGCTATTCACAGCAGAAGGGTCTCCTCTCAGGGACCTTTCACCCATGGCTCCTGGCCACCCTGAGGGGTCTGTGGGGTCTCATTTTGTGCCTCTGCATCCTGGGAGATCTTATGGGAAGGACACCCTCTGCATCCTTGGTGCTCTGAAAGCCTCACTGTTCCTAATGCACCCCATGTGGAGGAATAGAAACAGGGCAGAGGGGCTCAGCTCTGTGCCTGGATTTAGCACTGGGGCTGAACTGTGCCTCCTGCACGGGGACAGAACAGGGAGAACATTTTGTGTAGCACACAAACAAAAGCCAGGCAGAAGGCTGTCCAGCAGCCCAGGGAGTCTGTGTGAAAAACAGGCTCATTTTTGGACCAGTTCTCTCAGAAGTGAACAGGGATAGTGCACATCTGTGTAGTGCCAGGGGCAGATCTCTCCTTACTGTAGTGGAGTTCGCTGCTGTTGTGAAAATAATCAGTTAACAAATATCACAACTGACAATGCACTTTTACATCCCATCAGCCACAGATACCTTCTACTGGTCCATACAATGAAAACCCCTCAGAAAAAATAGGAAGGCGCAAAGTTCTTATTGGGATAAAATAGCTCAGTGTTCACAGAATATTCAATGAGGGATCAACTTCTCAAGAGGAGTTAATAAGCAGCCACACTTAACTATCTGATGTTTATGAAGGGGAGAAATGTACACGGTACATGTAAATGTACATTAGTCAAATGTTCATTATGGCTAAAAACCTACTTGATCTGGCCGAAACAAAACCTAGCCTTCATCTCTTATGTAGAAGCAAGTGTACCAGGGCCCAGAAAGAAAGACTTGTTTTGAGGAGTGATCTGAAAGATAAGTAATATGTCAAATGAAAGAAAATGCAGTTTCTGCTCTTTGGGGAAAGAGGGTAAAAGGGGGAAGAAATAAAAAGAAAAACCCCACATTAAAACTCCTCAGTTGTTTTTTTTTTTGGTTTTGTTTTTTCTTCCTAGCTGTAACTATGGCCTCTTTCCTTTGATTTGTCATGATTTAAATTCATACAAGAAGTTTTATTTCAAATAAGCCCCTTTAACTGTAGGGGCAGATATTTTTTTCTCCTAAAGCCTTTTGTAAGAACAAAGTAACCACTTGTCACACACGGTGACTAATGAGAGTTTAGTGTGGGTTTTAGTGTTCATTCATATGCTTTGTGTTCAGCTAGTCGTAAGTTAAATCTTTAGAAATCACACCGCAGGAATCCTTCTCTTAGGAGTGGGGGCGGGAGGCGAATCTGTCGAGATATTGAGAGCTGGTGAGCGGAAACTGCTCTTTTCAGGCTTCCTAATCGGCGGCACAGGAAATAAACACATGCAGGAAGTCGTTTGGCCTTTTCTTGAACTTAAAGTTTATACAGCAATTGATAACTGAGGCAAACTTTGTGTACTTAAACTTTTGAAAATTAAATTAAATGAAGAGGGCATGTTCAGCCCATACCAGCATGGCCTGTAGTTTCTGCAAGCAGCTGGTCTAAATACAGTATTAAAAATTGGAAAGACTACAGAGTATATGATTTTGCAGCTATGTGTCCTTGAAATGTGTCCTTGAAACCTTTTTGTATGTCTTCTCTCTGTCCTCTTTTGCTTCAATTTCTCTAATTCTCTCCCAATGAAACTGAGCTGAAGCATTGAAATCAAATTGAAAGTCATGTTTATGAAGCTGTTTTCCATGCTTCTACACCAGACTCTGCTCTTTCATCCTTTCCCTGACCTTCTCATTTATCTTGTAAGCACTTGAGGGTAAGAATGGTCTTGGATCATGTGAAACACCTTGTTTGATGGTGGTCCATATTGATATTTGGTTAATGCTACACGTATGATGTATAAAAGTTGTCTTTGAAAGGAGAGTAAAAATAAATGAAGTGTCATTCTTGAGTATAGCTTTTGAAATTGATAGCATCAATTTGCTAACAGGGACGTTTATAAGCATTTCTAAGAAATATTATTTGTGTTCATATTTCTCGAGCTTTCACTGTATAAACAAGGTCACCGTAAATTTAATGCTCTAAAAAGAATAGGCTTAGCTTTATAATAACCACAATTAGCTGGGGTAAATTTGCATGGGAAATTTAGAACACCTTTGCCAATAAAAAGAAAGCAAGCAAAACCCAAATAAAGAGCAGAATATGGAAAAAAAGTACATTTGCATGTCTTTGAAGACCAACCTAAATACCTGCTAAAAATGCATCCACTCCTATGCATCTTCTACTCTTTTGAAAATTGATTCTTTTTTGCTGGCCTAATAAACCACCCCTAACAGTGCAGATGTTTATTAAGAATATTTTTCATAAAACAAGGACTAGAAGGAGAAAGCTGCAATTAAAATAAAATGAGAGAAAGACAGAAAGAATGCAAGTGACTTACATATCTGTATTCCAGGTTACTTTCAGATTAAATAATTGAATTTTAAAAAAATTCAAGATTTTTTTTTTTTCCCTAAGTAATTAGAACATCATGAAATTTTATAGTGTGCTTAGAAGGTTGCACATTTGATATGTAGCTTTGTGAAGGCTCAGCTTTGGCTAGCCCCTAGATGGATTTCAAGTCTTCAAGAAATAGATCTAACATTGGCCCCAAACTGCCATTTACTGTAAAATGGCCATAACTGATCAGTTGTTCAATAAATGTCAATATAATAAAAATATATGGAAGTATCTACAATTAATCTTGGGACTGTACCTTCTACACATTTTCAGAACATCCCCTTACTTCTATCACTTATTGATTGTCCATTTGATTTATATCCCAGCCTGAAGTCTAACAGTCATCAGTCTTCCTTTTGGGCATTACAGTGACATAGCTCTTTCACTGATATCATTGATGGAATCCATTTTTTGCCTTTCCCAGCTCCTTACAGGAAACATTCAACTTAGTTCCAGACCATGTGGCATTATATGTATGCACAATGATGATTTATAGCTGCATTATTTGTATTTTACCCTAAAAGCTATTTTTACGTTGCATTTCTTTCTTTTTTGATAGTCCAGCTCCACAGTGAGAACGTACCAAAACAGTAAATCGAGAGTGACCATGAGCCCTGGCTTTAGCTCCCAGTGGAATAGCAGCCAACCTGCTTGGAATACATACACCTTTCCAAGAGCAAGCTTGCACTACCAGTCTCATGCTAGCTACACCTACTGTGCTGGACATCCTGCTGTAAGTAATGAAAACCTTTTCTGCAGTTACCTGAATGAGCTCTGTGATTCCCTGGGAGGTGGAGGCACTCAGGGCCTGATGATTCAGCACCCTTCTCCAGCAGTCTTTTTGTCCCATGCCAGACAGAACAGCTCACATATACTAATCCAAACTCTAAAAAAAATATTAGAATGAGTCTTAGACATAAGCAAATGTGAAAGTTTTATGCCTCAGTAAAAATATATACTTTCTTGTGCATTTAGCATTCTTTCTCCTTGCATGAAATTACTGTTGTTTGCCTGGGTTTTGGTGTCAGAAACATAGTCTGAAAAGCAGTATTACAGATGGCCTCATTTCTGTTTCTGGTGAGCCTGTAAGATGAATCAATTATTCTTTCTATTTCAGACATTTTGAATTGTGTGGATTAGTCAGAGAAGAAGAGCATCTCTTCTCATCATTAGATTTGTTTTGACTCACTACTTTATCATTAATGTGATCAGTGGTGAGCATGCAATCTTGTTGCTAAGCAAACACTCCTGGTCTTCTATAATTGTGTGAACTGGTGGCCAAAAAGAATGTGGAAGGGTGGCTCAGTGTTTTTGTGTGTTTTAATTTGACAGTCATGAAAGGGTCACAACTATAGGCTAATGGTGAATTTTGTCATATTGGTATTGTTGACTGCTTATAGCAGAGCTCTTTCATTCATGTAGTTTCTGGTTTTGAAAGACCCCAAGAGAGTTAATGGGGGAAAATCTCATTAGTGTAAGCAATCTTCCTTTCTTCCCCACTCCACACTTTGTTGTTTTAATGTTTGGATTTGAACTTAGCTTTGGACATTTGGTTATAGAACTTCTTAAAAGACATAGCATGTTAACCTCCTGCCGTGTGTACGTAATGAAGTTTTGCCATCCTATAGTGAATTCCAGTAGGGAAATGGGAAAGTGCAGCTTTTGGTACAGAATGGAAATTGTGCTGTGCAGTCTTGTTGCAAGATCTTTGTGATTTGATTTAGATTTGCTATCTTACCTGCCAGCAGACTTCTGGCCAGAAGTTTGGGTTAGAAATTGTCTCAAACATTAACATGGTAATTGAAATAAAATAGAGGAATAAATTTGTAAAATCTTACTTTTTTTTCTGGGATGATGAGTTCTCAGAATAAATTAAACATCTCTATGGACTCTTCTGTTTGCTCACTTCCATTATGGTGTCATTGAAAATGATAAAAACTGTTGTGAAGAAATAAAAAGTATTTGACATCACAAGGGCACAGATATTTTCCTTGTTTAGAATGATGGCTCAAAAAGAATCCCATGACAGCTTAATTTATCTTAAACTGTGGGTATTCAAATCATTAACTGCTCCTTAACTTTGATCAGCTAGAATAAACACTATCCCCTCTGTGACTCAAGCTTTGACTCTGCTTAGCAAAAGAGCATATGAGAAGAATGCTGTGCTTCCTGGAAGAGAGCTTAAAATTTGAATTGAAATTTCAGTCTTTTCAAGCTAATTCTGCAGTTCCTTTTTTTTTTGTTCAGACTAAAGTTGAGGGTAGCTCCACTAGAATTGTAGTACAATATTTATAGGTTATACACATACAATCTGTACGATATTTGTTTTCATTGAGCATCTTAATGTGTAGTCACTGGAAACAATACACCAGTCTGGAAGTTGATTTATCTGATTTCTGGAAAGCAGAGATTTTAGAATGTGCAGAATTGCATTAACCTTTGTGCAGATTGGTTGATTAGCCCTGCCCTCAGTGTCCCTGGGTTCAAACATTTGCAAAACCTGGCACATTTCTTGGTTCTGGCTCATCTGAGGAGCTGTTGCAGGGCTACTCAGCAGAGATTGGACAGGTTTCTTAAGCTGGTGGTGAGAAGCTGTAGCAGGTTAGCTGCCATTGCAGTGCCTGCCGCTGTGATCACACGCTTTTTCCATACCTTCCCTACTTCTGTGTTCTCTAAGGAAGTCCATAAGCAGGGCCTGGGCAAGGCATTCCAGGAAATTCAGCTGCAGCATCAAATGAATTTCAAGTTTCCAGGAGAAAAAAAAAGCCTTAATATTTGGTTGGATATCTGTTTCATTGTATATTATAAAGTTAGACTTAGTCTGGTTCCCATTCCTCACGGGGATTTTTTTAATTTTGGCTCAAACCAACCTTTTTATGGTAAATGACAATAATAAAAGCTGGATATGGACAAGCTCCTTTATTTGTGAATCTTCCAGGATTATGTGCTCAACTGGATACCTGCTTTACTTCAGAGGATTTTATTTGCCCTCATCTGACACAGGTTCAGCAGAACAAGTTGTAGGTTGTAGAGCTGTATGAAGCTGTTTCTGCAAAACCTCCCACATGGAATATGTCTAAAGATCATTGCAGCTCCTTGACACTTTGGAGGCTAACAAACTTACAAGCACTGTGCAAGTTCAAGGCAGACAAATGTCAGGGAGTTGGATCTACCCTTGCAGTACTTAAAGATATTAGTCCCTGAAGACAATATCTTGTCTTGTGCCAAGAGAAAAGCTTTGGATTTCTCTACTGTTTGGAAAAAAGCTGAAGGAGACAAAAAAAGATTAATTTTAATTGGGCCAAATGTAACTGAATTAAAAAAAAAAAATTCTCTAATTTTTTTTTTTTTTTTTTTATCTAAATGAAAGAAAAAATATCTTACAGAGTGCAGTGTTAAGAGACTCTGGCTGGTCCTGAGTATGTCAGAGCCAAAGGTGGGGTTTTTATTTTGTTTTAACAGAGAGCACCCTTGGCATCTCTCTTCCATAGTGCTGCAACCATTGATTAAAAACAGTCTTTCCACCCTAGGAGAGAAAGGAACAGGAAGTTTGTTTAAACAGGGTTATTTTTCAGCTCTTGAATTATCTAAGGTAAAAACAGACTGCATATCAACCCAGTCAACAGTGCAATGCAGTTTTTGAACAAACAAGAAGGTGCTAATTTCTAGCTATACTGGGAAGCAGGATACCCCGCAGGATCTGTGTATACTAATATAAATGATAATGTGGTAGATGGTCCTTACATAGTAAATTATTTTTGATATTAGGAGCTTGAAATTCTTCTGGCATTCACACTCAGAGGCTTACAGCCAGAAAAATACAGCATGTATTGCTCAGAATAGGAGAAGACGCCTAGTCATGTTTTCCTCTTGAACTTTCTTCACACAGGAAGATAAAAAATAGACAAAGTAATTCTGATTATCCCTGCTGGGCAAGATAGGAACCTTTGAATGATAGCGTCCGTTGAGCACTTTTACATCTACACAGGCTTCCTACCCATGCTTTTTCAAAAGTCTTAAAGACTCACTTCATTTCCTTTTCTCCACATTTTGCTGGAAGGATGATAGAATTTCACAGATCTTCATAAATCTTGTTCATTGAATTAACTCTAACAAATGAACTACTTAGACTGTACTGTTGTTTTAAAGGAATTAATCTGTAAAGTGAGAAAACAAACACAGATCTCATCAGCTTTGGAGTATTCCAGCTGAAATTGTAAGGGAGTGTTTTGTGCCTTTCTTGGATATTCATGTAGCAGTCTCAGATACCTGCCATGCTTACCTTTGTAAAAGTCAGTCCTTACTTATGAAGGAATTTGGCCATGTGATCCTCTCTGATGACGCAGACAGATCTGCTACAGAGTGTTTTACCCTGCAGGGTTTGAAACCTTTGTTGTATGCCCATGGGGTGGTGAATTTAGCTGTGTGTATTAATTTCCCCATGTGCATACATCTCTGTAGCATGCACAATGTCTTTGAAATCCTTATCTAGATACCCAACCCAGCGTGTGTAAGACTTTCAGCTAGAATCCATTCTGCACTCTAACAGGATTTGGTCATGCTCCACTGGATCAGTGACAGCCTTCAAAGCATGATTGGTTAAATCTGTAGAGTTATTATTTGGAGCTCTACACATAATGTTTACAAGCTGTTACATCTGAGATGTCATAGATGGATCAGACAATCAGTTTGCTTAGCAGTCCCCATTCCAACAGTCTGTCCCCAGACTTCTTTCTATGGCTTCTTTAAATGCGTGATTGCTTCTGAAATTATGCTGTTAGTTGGAATGTGAAAAGCAGAATTTAAAAAAATATGTGATGCAGAGTGCTATGAGACACTACTGGCATTCTTCCACTCAATTCTGCAAGTCCTAGTAGGATCTCAAATCTTTAATCTTAGAAACCTTAAGACCCAGTAGAAGGAGCTGTAGCTCCTTTTACACGTTTCTGCTGGCAATCCTTGGATAGAAAAGCAGAAAGGGAGCAAGGCTGTCACTGTGGACAAGTCTAATGGAAGGGCTTACTCACTGTCAGCATGACTATGCAGAGTCCATCGGAAAAATTTCCAGTTCCAGGTAGGTAAGCCTCATTGCTGATGACAGAACTGCCGGACTGCAGCATTGCACGGCTGTAATGCTTTATGTAAACTGACTGTTCTGATCATTACCACACAAATTGGATTAACATCTGTAGTGAGCTCTCTGTGATTGACTGCTTAAGCAACTTATTTTGTATACATTTACAAAATTAGAAAACCTGCCATTTTTATGGGATTAGATAATACAATGTTTAGGAACCACCTGGGGTCGTGAGATACAATTATCAATTTGTATGTATACATGTATATAATGGCTAAGTTATTAGTTTTAAATGTATATATATATTTAAAAAACCCCACAGACCAGGCTTTTGGCTAAAATCTTTGCAGAATGATGTAGGAAGGTTCTCAGTGCAGGGCTGGAGTTGGTTATCAATCTCTAGTTTTCTGATATGATCCTATTCTCTGAAATGTAAACTTAATTAGGGAACACATTTTTGTAAGTGAAATATTCCACTCAAAGTTGGTTCTTTAACAGCAAAATAAGACTGACAGAAGCAATTTACTGGTGCATACCAAATTCACACATCATACCAAATATGATATGACCATACATTATAATGCAAAGATAATGTTTTAAGAAGCACCTTTCTTTAAATTCAGGAAGCGTGCAATACATAGCATGAGTGTCCTATTCCAAACAGACCTTTATTTCTCTAGAAATAAAAGTAGAAAAGATCAGCTATGAAGTTTGGTTTGTGGTTTTTTTTAATACTAAGATCTTTCCAGTGAGTAATTCTGTTGCACCTCTCCTTAGAGAGAAAGTGCAAAGAATGAAATGCTTATGCAGTATAATCCTGTCATCACTAATTTCCGATATATCTGTTTAAACAAAAGCTGTCACTTTCTGATCTGACTTGAGCCTCCTGCCTGATTCATTTTGTAATGTCACGAACAGTGGATTGTGGATTCGTGGAGTAGAGCTGGTCTGATTAGAGAGGAAGAAACTCGTTTTTACACATGCACATCCTTATAATCAGCAGTGATGGGAAAGGAAATAAATAGTACAGTAGGCATGAATTGGAAGTGTCTCTGTAAGAACCTCTCAATTACACTTGCAGTTCTGAAGTCTTGGCTTTCTCTGTCCTTTGTGTTAACCCTTTCTTACCTTCCTAGGCCTTTCATGTGAGATTGCTCCCTACCATTCTCTAGCCAGTATTTCTTTGGTGCTATTGGCCCTTGTCATTATAATGGCCACAGATGAAAAAAAGTGGAAATGGATTCCAGAAATTATACACTGCTGAAGGACCATTGAGCAAAATATCTGCCAGATGTCACTTCGGTCACAGTCTTACAGTAAATAAAGTGTAAAGAATGTGTTTTGATCTTCTAAAGTTGGTGACAGCCCCAGCTTTCCTCCATTAATAAATCTGGGGAAAGATCAAGCACTGGCTGGAAAGAAGTAGGAAAGGGTTCTCCAACCAGAATTAAAAGAGAAGTGTATCACCAGAAACTATTTTATGTAGTTGTTGACATGTTCCTCATGAAATCCTGCAAGAACAAGTGAGAGTATAAAATGAAGAGGCAGTCATTAAAGTGAGAATCAAAAGGATGACATCTCCATTGCTAGGTACAGTTGTGCTATAAGAGAGAAGCTGTGCCAGTTAGGAGAAAAGTAATGAAGGATTGTGGAGAAAGGAATATTTTTAATTGACAAGATATTGTAGCTATCAGGTGCAATGAGTAGCTTAGCAATCAGCTGCAAATCCATATGCTAACTGCTGACATAAATTATTTATTCTGTTTATCTATTACCTCCATCTACAGGAACAGAGCCTCAAAAACATGAACTTATTAGGCCGCTAACGTAAAACACATTTTCACTGTGGCTTGGCTTCTTTGGAGAAGAGAGGGTGGAAATTTCAAACCCCCAAACAAATATGTCTCTTAATTAACTTTTCTCACCATCTGTGCTTACTTATAGCTGAGGCAAGCGGTACCAGTGACTTGTGAGATTGCTTTCAATGCTGCCTCTTTAGGCCAGCTTTTCAAAGCAGCAATCACATGCAGTTAATTCTGATCAGATCAGCTTATCAGCTCAGTTCATTGTGGTGCTTTCATAATAATTCATGTGTGACAGCCCATTAAAACTTTGCCAGGCCTTAAAAAAAAAAAATCACAAAATCCACCAATGGGTTTTACATTCCGCCTTTGAGTTACCCAGCATATTCGTTTTGTGTATTAAGCTTTGAAATGGAACTTTAGTGAAGGGTTGCAGGGAAAAGTCACCAGCAATATAGAACTCTAGCCAAAGTAGTTAAACTGTATTTTACCTCAAAGAGTAGTTTTATTCAAAAACGTGTACATGATGCTGTAATAATTGTGTTAAATGCTGCCTGTGCCTCTGCTTGGCTCCTGCAAAGGGACAGTGCTGTGGATGGTGCCCACCAGATCTCTGAGTGTGTGAAAGGCCACTACCCACGGGTGGCTCAGGTTGGCCAAATGAGTTTTTCTGTTCTGGAGTACTTTTGATGGATGGCAATTACAATTTGAAGTTGAATGCCCTGCTCCAAAAGGGCAGTGCTTCTCAGAGTGTGGGGAGAGCTGAAGAGAGCAGAGTTGAAGGGTTTTGATAACACAAAACCCTTCAACTGACTCACAACAAATATTGTTCAGAAAGTCTGGGGAAATGGAGAATTTCCACGTAAGTGAGTTCAGAAATGTTTTTTTACAGAATTCTGGATTTTTGTTTGTAAGTGGTGTTTTAATGTTATTTTTTCTGGCATCCTCTACTCATTTACATATCACACATATTGTGTTTTGTCATTGTTTCTCCTAATCTTAACAGAATAAGAATTTTGTAGATTGATGTTTTATTGAGTTGTTTCCTGTGTGTTATTTAACAGGAAAAAGTTAAATTTTATGCAAGAACTACAGGACAATTTTTTTTTTCAACAATTAATGCTAGCAGGATTAGGAAAAAAATCCCCTGTAAATAACTAGTGCCTTATTTTGAAGAAGAAAGATTTCTTCATGGGAAATATAATTGAGGTCTTCGAAATTACCAGAAGTACTTACACAGATATATCCACAGCACTTATTTATTGGTAAAATTACTACTGCTGGAAAGTTTCTCATCACCTCCAAATACTAATAAAGTCAGCCACTTTGGAGATGGGAAGATTTGTTTTTAAACAGACTCTATGGGAGGCAAGAATTTTATTGCTGATTCTACATTTTTTATTCTTGCATACTCAAGAGGAAGAAGACAGAAAGACGGTATTTTTAATAGACTTTAAAAGCCCAAACCAGATGCTGCTTTTTTTTTTTTCTTTCTTTCTTCTTTTCTTTTTTTTTTAGGAAAAGAAAATTCCCTAAATTTAGACTGTAAAATAGGCTTGTAGGAGGCAGTAAATACAGATCTTAGTAAATGTCTATAATTTACAGCTACAGATATACATCTACCTATACATATCTCTATATGCATTTCTGTCTGTGTTCATGAATGTGTGTCTATATATATGTATATACACGCTTCCAGTGTTTGTTTTGGTTTTCTGCTTTAATTTAGCAAATAGGAGATGCATGGTTCTAATTTAGCTTCTCCATCTCATTTTCAGTTAGCCAGACAGGTTGTCTTTAGGATTTGTTAGTTAAGGTGATGAGTTCCTTCAGGCTCCAGAGAAAATCCTGGTATTAGGGCTTGACAGTAGATGCTACAAACTGCCAAGCTGTCACATGTTTTGGAGACACCTGACACTTTTTGAAAGATTGATTATCGCAAAAGGCCAGCAACTGTGTTGCTTTCATTTTAAATAATTAACACGCTCAGGCAACTTCCTTGTATTGCAGCCTCCAAGGGTGAAGAGTTTTGGACTAATCTGAGCAAATACTGCTTCAAATCATTTTGCTGATGGACTCTTCTCTCTTAATTTTAATTGGAGTTATTGATTTAATATAAACCCACCCAATTCAGTGAAGGCATAAGGGATGAAACTTTTCTTTTGCCCTTAGACCTTGCCTTGAGGATTTATTTACACCAGGGATGCTATTCAGCAGCACTGTTGACAGGGAGTTCTGTTTACAAAGGGAGATGGAAGAAATGCATGTCGGTGGGAAATATTGATTTGTCAAAATTGAAATGTTCTTTTGATGACATTTCAGTTTTTTTACCCTTGATAAATTTCAAATGTTGCTTTACTGTAAACCAAAATGCTGGCCAAAGATCATTTGTCCCTTGCTGATTTCTGACATGTGTTCCAGCAGTGATTTAAACCCTCTGTTATAGCACATGATCTAAAAAAGATCAAAATCCTAGGGTTCTTTGCATGCCTAATTTTTTAAGCAATCTAAATTTTCATCTATGTCACCCTTTTCATCTTTGTCACCTTTGTTGAAATGCTTGATCTTGCTTTTATTAGCTGGGTTTCCTCTAAAAGAAACACCTGAGAGACATTGGGATCTGTATTTCAGTCTTGGGCAAGTTTTTCATTAATTTATCTACTTTTGTCCAGTTTTAAGGTTTCTGTGGGAGAACTTAATTTTGAGGAGACTGGAGGTGTTGTGTAGGAGGTATTTCTGCATCACTCTTGAAGGAGGGAGTTGGAGTTTTTGAGAGGAAAAACAGAGATCCACAAAATAACAGGCTTTATTTCTGAAATCCAGGAAGCAATTCATCACAGTGCTGTGTTGACTTTTTCCTTAATAAGGACTCTATTGACCTCAGATTTGTATCAAAAACACTGTAAAAGAAAGTCCCTATCACAAGGCATGTAACTAGATGGGACAGAAAATAGGAAGGGAAGCAATGGCACTGAAAGAGATCCTCCCCTAAGCTGTTTGAGGAAAAGAATGGCAGTAAGCTTTGGTTTTCCTTCATTCCAAGTTGGTACCTTTTCTGTCAAACCTGGTTCTTTTCTGTATTTTTTCCAAGTATATAACTAGGCAGTGCTTGCTTTTGTTCTAAAACCTGTCACTATAAGGTGATGGAGGTGTCTTAGTGAAACCCAAATGTTCTAGCTGAAAGGAGGTATGGTTAGTTATGTTCTCTGCTTTCCACCAGTGTCTCTCTTCTAAGCTGTATCAGGTTCTCATTAAGGATGTCAAATACGGGCATTTGTGCCTTTGGGAAAAGAGACTTGCTTTCTGCAAGGGCATCTCCCCTCAAGGCATCACTCCTTTGTTTCCTTTTTTCTGCTTTTATTTTATTTGGGGGCTGTCAATGTTTTAATGTAGTTTTCCATGGCATTTAACTTTTTAGCTGTAAGATGGACTGCCTAGATTGTTGCTGAAGAAACTGACAACCTTTAGGTTTCACAAGGAGCAGAATATTTCTCCATTTATGTACAAATACCGTTCTTTCTTGTGTATACAGTCAGCTTCAATGCAAGAGGAAAAAGATCGTAAGGGACTGGAAATATCACAAAGGTCTTTGCAGAGATTCTCTTCAGTATTTTCACCTTTCATGCTTTTTTCTCATCTTTTTGAGCATTAGCCCTCTGGCTTGGTCAGGTGCTAGGAATTTCCTGGCACCAAAGGCAAATACTCTGTTGAGGCTCTGTCCTTCTGCCCTGGTGACCTGTCCCTGGATGCTTGCCAGCATGGCTTGCTCTGCTGAAAACAGAGCTGCTGCAGATCTCTCTGCCAGCTGCTTGCAAGTCAGGGAGAGCAAAACTCAGCCTTTATGTTCAGCATGGTCACCAATTCTTTACAGTTGGACTCTGTCTTAAAGGTCTTTCCCAACCTAAATGATACCGCGAACCTGTGACACAGTGTCAAGGTTGTCAGGAAGTTCCAGCATCTTCACTTCTGCTCTGTGCTAGGTTCTCCTCCTGCATCTCTGTGTGGTCTTGGAAAAGCCATGTGGTTTTGTTTGCTCCCCCATCCTACTTTGTTTGTATCCTGTAAATGAGAACATTTGCCCACAAACACTTAGATGTGTCATTGAGCTTTCTTCTTTCTTTTTTTTTCTTTTTGTATTGTCAATGATTTATTTCAAAAGTAGGATCTTTTAAACTTCTAGAAAGCACCTCAATTTTTTTCTTTGTTATTAGGGCAGTCTCTCTTTGAAGACTTCATTTTCTTTAGAAGCTGCACTTGTAGAAATCCTCATATTGTATACAGCTGGGTGAAAGGTTGGATTGAGTTGTTTTCCTGCCAAACTATAAAGTGATTTTCTTTTTAAATCTTTCTTTCCATTTGGCTGCTACTTAATGTCTTTTGTCTGCTTAAGGAGGACAGGTGCAATTATTCACCTCTGAGTCCTGGGAAAGAAATAGTACTTCAGCATGGTCTCTTAGAAAGGAATGTAATTCACTGCCCCACATACGGTACATTATGCAAGACAAACAGAGCTGTGAAAGCTGTAGCATTGTAAAGGAGAGCATAGGATGAACAATGAGTGATACCAAGTCAAGCTGTTTATCTTAATATTTTGTTTGGGAGTTGGAAAGTAAAAGAATTAATTATATATTGAAGCTTGATAGAATTGCCTTTTCAGTCTTTTAAAAATCTCTTGGTACTGCTATGTGAAGAAAAGGATATGTTAGCATTTTCCAACTAGTTCATTGGGATGTAGATTTTAAAGCAGTGATTGTGGATCCATTGTTACTTAGATAATTTAATATTTTTTTCTTTCATTGTGATGAAAATGGGGACCAAGATTTCAGAAGTGTAGCTCAGAATCTATTTCTGAAGAGTGAAAGTTCTCACCCTCTCCTAAAAGAGCAAACCTGTCTACCTCTGAGTTAAGATATTCAGGCTACATAGAAGTTTCAGCCCACAGTGAATATATTCAATATATAATTAATAACTTAATAACTAGAAGAGATCTGCTTACAGAACAAAATTCTGCATTGGGTAAAGAGTTTCTAGCTGTGGTCACATAGAACTGCAGAGCAGCCTTGTCCCATTATACTTGTTGCATGACAATTACACAAAAGGAACAGATTTATTTTAAAGCTATTTAATTCAAATTTTAAAAAAAAAAATCCCACTTGTGGGGCAAATAAGTCCGGTTACTGCTTGTACATAGTAAAGTCTTTTAATTTCAGTCCCTATTTTTACTTGCTGATAAGTTTATGACACTTGTACCTTCCCAGAAAAATCTATGAGGTCTGGTGTGATGCTGGAGGGATGTTGTGTAATTTTGAACAGAGTCCTTTTTGCTCCTCATATTCAAATAATTCAGATGCACTTATTCATCAGATCTTTTTCTCCCTTTGAATGCAAGACAATGGTCTATGGAATAGATACCAGTCTCTTCTGGCAGTTAAATGTTCATGCTTCCCCACTTCCTCCTGCATGCTCAGTTACATCAGGAACAGAGACATAAACTTGATGCTTTCCAATAGAGGGTGTCTGAAGCAGAAGTTTGGTCATCTTGCTCTTCTGAAATGTAAAATGGAGTAATTCTGTGATTCTCTACCATGGCTTTTTTTGGTCCCCCTCCACATCCCCCTCTGTACCTCCCCCCCCCCCCCCCCCCTTTTCTTTTTTTCTATCAGAGGGGTTAAGGTAAAAGGAGCAATAGAAGGAGGACAAGCAGTCAATTTGTTGTTCTTACAGCCAAGTATCATTCAATAGGCAAACTGACTATGAAAACTGTGTCTGCTTATGTTTAGATGTATAATTCCCTTCAGAGAAAATACAGGCTACTGCATAAATCTAAAGAAATCTCAGAATCTGGGAATAAAAGGCTGTGCTGCCATTGCAGAACTGACTGTACCACATGGCAATCACTTTGTTTTCCTTGAAATGTTAGTGAAGCAGAAAACAAAAAAAAAACCACCTAATATTAATAAAAGAAACTAAGCATGTTAGTGCTTTTGTGATGGCTAAGTTGTATGGCTTCATGAGTAACTGCTTTTTAAAGGGCAACCAGCACTGAAATCTTGTTAACTGACTAAAACCAAATTAAATTATTTGAATGACTACATCCAATTTTGATATTTTATTGTAAGATGTTCCATGTGAATAAACACCTTTTTCTAGTCTTGTTAACCTCATAAGGGGCATCTGTGTTGGTCGTGGTCCCTCTAGATAGAGTAACTGGCATGGTTGAAAACATTTTTCCTTTTTTAAGGCCAAAAAAAAAGCAAGGGGGGAGAGGGGGAGTGTAAAGATCTTTTTCCTCTGTAAAAGGAAGAATAAACCCACACAGAAAGAAGAATGCCAGTCAGATTATGTTTTGGGGAAAACAGCTAAACTGTCTGTAAACAACATGTCAAATATAAAGAAGGAGGGAAAAAAATAATCTCTTTCAGCAAAAGAGCGAAAGTGAACTTACATTGTTAGATATAACATTCTTAAGGACTTTTCCATATTTAAATTTATTCTAAAAAACTCAGTACCTCTTCTCTGTTGCTCACTGAAAACCTAAAACCCAACAGAAATGTCATTCCCACTCAATGAATGCTTTTTAAACCAACCCTATACATTTTTAGGAGTCATATGTCTGGAAGAATAAAACCATCTAATTTTACTACATACAAAATAAAAATAGTTCATTCTGTTTTAAATGACAGTGAATAAAATGGAATTGAAAAGCAGAAGTAAACAAGGCTAGTGATGACAAAGTATTAGTTGCTGGGCCAAACAGGGGACTGGAGGAGAAATTGAGAGTCAGTCTGTGCAAATTACACACTGTAAGGAGAAGCTTTTTTCTTGCTTTATACAATTCCTAAATTTCATGAGGCAGGGAAGGTTTCTTCTATGAAGTCTCCAACTAGAGGGATGTTCAGTGATGGTGTTGGTACCAGCAGATCTGCAGCTGAGTGTGCGAATCCTTGCTATTGGACATTCATAATGCAGATTCCAGTCTTTATTGTTGTGCAGAATGTCTCCCACAGGTATTTCACTTTGGCTTTTCCCTCTCTAAAAGGCCCAAAATATACACTTGCAGTTTCTGTCTGGAGAATACAATCAGCCAAGCTCTCACATGATCAGAGGTGATGAAGTCCCACTGTCCTCCACCAAGACATTCCAGTTTGTATTCACTGATGATCAGAAGTAGAAGGTGTTGGATGCCAACATGGACTTCTTTGTCTTTGTGTCTTTATTATCTATTGTATCAATACACTGAACAAGGTTCAGGTGGTTCTAAAGAGGCAAAATGGCTCTGAATTTTGCTCTGACCTTGTTGCTTGACCACATGTGTACATAATGTTATTTTCTGTCCTCATCTAGCTTTTCTTGAGATCATGGGAGAAAGGTAAATACCTTTTCCACATGAGACAAAGAGATTTTTTTGTTTTGCTTCCCACTATTTTCTTGGCTAGGTTTCTGTTTTTCGCAGGTGCAAGAATCCCCTGCCTACCTGTGGGGATTTTAAGAAAATAATCCTTTAATATGGAAGTGTTTATGTTCTCATTAAGGGGTGAACATAACATTGATTTCTTGTACCTTCACCCAAAATCCAATTGCCAACTGTAGTGACTGGAGATAAGTCTGCCCACCAGGTTTAGTGCTGTTTTACTAGTTTAATTAGCTTTGGGTTTAAGGTGTTTCATGAGAAGAAAAGGGCTTCTCAACAGTTGGGTTAAAAAGGCAGAGAGAAACTACAGCTATAAGGGCACTTTCCCATGTACTTGAGCATGATTAAATGTAGCAGGGGGTTCTTCCTTCACTGAGTAAATTACCTTTGTCCCACGTGTATATTGATATAAACTTTAAACATTTGCCTTTGCAATATATCTCTTGCTGCTCAGGGTCAAGAGAGAAATTCATGAATGCTGACAGGAAATCTCTCTCCAAGT
The DNA here is from genome assembly GCF_028551555.1 of Melozone crissalis. Taxonomy (NCBI): domain Eukaryota; kingdom Metazoa; phylum Chordata; class Aves; order Passeriformes; family Passerellidae; genus Melozone; species Melozone crissalis. Next base: position 40,993,326 of record NW_026535794.1, read on the forward strand.
ATAAGGAATAGGTGTACAGTTTCTCAGATAAACAGAAGATTCAGATTGTCAAATTCTTTGTGTGCTTACTTTTAAACAACACACATAGCAAATAAAGTGACATTTTCACCAGATTTATATTAGTGATTTAGATGCCACATCATTTCTCTAATGTCATACATAAAAAAATTCTTGAAAAATCTGCTTCCCTGTACAGATTGTTTAATCCTGCTGTGATGATTCAGAAAAAAAGACTGGTTTGGGTTATTTGTTACTATTTTAGAAGCCAAAAGATCTGAGTCTTCATGAAACTCTACCTGATGCTGCCAGATGCTACTCAAGTGATAGTTGCATCAAGGTGCCACAGGGTTTTAATAAGAAGTGTGTATTTTTTTCTCATAGGAATATGAGATCAGTTCATAAACTTTTAATTTTCTCTCCAAACTGTCCCATCTCTATCCATCTTAAAATATTTTTCTTTTCTGTAGCATTATGACAGATTTAAGATCCCAGCTGAAGCATAAGACAAAAATAAATTAATATATGATCTACTTAATCCAAATGTAATTTGTTAAAACTTGTTCAAAATATTGCCTAACAGACTAACCTATATTTTAAAAGTCTCCAGATCTTATCTCTTCTATCTAGAATTACTTTAAACTATTTGGGACTGCTAAATGTTTTATATTTATTAAATAGAGTATTAATATATTTCTATACTTTATAATTTTCTAATATTGAAAAAAATACAAGGTTTCCTTAGTTTAACATTTAGATGACATAAATTTGTGATGTGCTTTTCAGTCAAGCTGAAGATATTTTCTTGGACCTTGTTTTCATAAAAACATGACTAACAGTTGTAAAGGAAATATAATGGTTCAAACATTTAGTCATCAAAACTTTTAGACACTAAAATGAGACCAGACCAACTCTAAGAAAACGCCTCTGGGTGTATCCATTCAGCCCATGCCTTAGTAACAGTGCTTTCCAGCCTTCACAGAATGGGTCAGGTTGGGAGGGACCACAGTGGGGTCACCTGGTCCAAGCTCCCTGCTCAAGCAGGGCCATCCCAGAGCACATGGCACAGGATTGTGTCCAGGTGGTTCTGGAATATCTCCAGTGAGGAGGCTCCACACCCTCTGAGCTTCTCTGTGGAAGCAAGAACAAGGTGGCATTTAGGCCTGTGGGGCTGTGCCATGTGGTGACAATTCACCCCACAGAAGTCACCAACTGCCAGGAGCTCCTGGCGTGGCTCTCATTCCACCACCAACCTACATTGGGTCCTGAAATATCTTAAATTATCTTTACTGAACAGCAAGCTTTTTATCTCTGCTTCCGACTGGGAAGTACGTCAATGAATATCCTTGAATATCATTAACTACACACTAGTTTTAAACATTTGTTCCATTTAGCCACTCTTTAGGCATGCTATTTCTAGCTCATGCTCTGAATGCACTATTTGATAATGATGGTGAGCAAATAACTTCAGCCATATCACTAATAATCATCTTAACCAATCCATTGTGCAGCTGAACCGATCGAGTTAATGCAGAAGGCAGAGGGGTTTAGAACCAGTTTCCCTATCAGAAAAGTGTAAGGCCAATGTATATTGATTCAGATTTTATTAAAAAAAAGCAAATTGCTGATCTGAACAGAAATATATGCCAGTCAGAATCAATATTGGCCGGGATGAGATTTATTTGGTTGGAGAAAAGGATCTAATATTCAGGAGACACTTGAGCTGTGGTAGTTGTTGAGTGTTGTTTATTCAGGCAGTTGAATTGTTGGGCTGAAGTAGGGAAGGTTTATTAGCTCTGCCTTGGGCATCAAACTATTAGATTTCATGTAATTTCAGCAGGTTTCTAGGAAATATTTTACACCTTCATGAGTAAATTTGAAATTTTGGCCACTGGGAAACTACATGAGCATTGTATTTTTCATACCATTTTCCAAATAGTGCTTACTTCCTCGAGACCATAATATTTTTATTATGATAAGCATTATTTGTCCCTCTGTACTGTTGGAGCTCATTTTCTTTTTAAGGAGAATATAAGAATGAGTGCTATATGAGGTGCTGCATAACTATGTTAAAAATAAAAAGGGGAGGGAATGGTGGAGAGCTGCCTCAGATGAAAAATGCCCAGTATGTCAAGGAAAATATATTCCCCAGTGTCATTTCATGCTCTGCAGGGGTCTGTTTTCTTGAGTCCAGTGCAAATGCATAATCTCAAGAAAGCCATTTTCTGCTTAATGTGAAAAAGAAGAATAAAGCAATTTTTTATACTACTTTTATACAATCTTGTCAGAAAAGAGAGGTGGATGAAGAATTACAATCTTTAGAGATGCCATCAGGACTCCCTAAACACAAACCTTATCAACCCCAGTCTGAAATCATGTCAAATTTCACAAATTAAGCAAGACTGGAGATTCTGCTTTGGACGCCTCCAAGGAAAACTCATGACACAATAGGAACTAACGTGAACAATTCCTTAAGCAGATCTCTTTTTTTCCTCTGAGTAAACAGGGATGAGATGAATGTGGAGAAAGTATGCAAGTCCTCCCTTTGATTCCCTGGAAGAAGTTCTCTACCAACCCTTTCACCCCTCCAAAATTAACGCTTGCTCTGACCTATTTTCATATTTTTTACTCCTTGTGCTCTGTGCCAGAGAGCAGGCACAGAGCAACAGTGAGAGTTCGTGCACCCGCCTGCAAAGACATGGAATGTGATGCAAGAACAAGCTAAGACAGGAGAATTGATCTCTTCAATATCCCAGTGGCAAGCACATAGTGTTCAGCTCCTAAATGAGTCTAAACAAAAGGTCCTGTGCCCTTTGAAATGTGGGATTATCCTTCCTTGCCTACAGCTCCTGCTCTGGAGGAGCACAGGTCTCCTGTAGGTTTTGTGTGGTACCTGCCAGGTCTCTGTGGTTGCTGGGGGCACTCCAGGGCATCTCAAATGGCACCAGGCAGCTATAATTAGGCAACTTGATCAAGCCCTTAGTTCCTAAGACTGCTTTGCCAAATATCTAATTTTAGCTGTCAGTGATGCCATGAGTGGACATTTCAGATGCTGCAGAAAATGAGAATTGTCACCATATGACTCACTGAATCTGCCAACCCAAATGAAGTTCTCAGCAAAGCATGAAAAATCCAATGACCAGAACCTGCAAATGGGGTGTGTACCCCTGCAAATGAACTTATTTTTGGCTACTCACTTTGCTTGCATTGGATTTTGTGTATCGAAAGGGGGAGTGATGTGCAGTAGTAAAAACAAATTAACCCAAGGAGACAAAGAAATCCCCAAACCCCAAGAACAACAAAGAGCTTTCCTGAGATTAATTACTGTAGACATTAAAATCACTGAATATTTTGGTAAATCCTAAAAGGACTCCAGATCTCCCTAAATGAAGTCCTACAAATTATTTGCTATTATTTGCTTTTATTATAGGTCAATCTAAATCTAAAAGTTTGTAGAAAAAATTCTTCAGCTTGGTAGTGTTTTATTTAATAAAGTCTATATAAAACTGTAACATGACAGTAGTTTTCCTGCAGTACTGCATGATAGTAAACTAACTTTCCAGGATGGGATTGAGGTAGTCACACTATTCATTTTAAGCAGCTGCCCTGATAGTACTCTGCAGCATCACTTCCAGACTGGACAAGTAGTAATGTTTGGAATAATTCTCAATATGATTAGAAAAATTCACCTTTCACATCTGTATCTGCCCTTAAATTCCATGAATGTAAAAATCACAGTATTCCTGCAACTGGTAAAGAAGAAAAATGCAGTCTCTAAGAAATGGCATCTAAGAAAAATCCTCACGCTTTCCTATTGATGTAACAGTTAAAATATTTTCATGCTATACTCCATCCCCATATGGTTTTCTTCAGTGTTGTTTTCTTAGTTGATGGAGGGAAATTCCCTAGACACATTTTACATAATTGCTTGTACGGTTGCTGTTGCTTACATTTGTTCTGTCAATTGTGGATAGTTCATATTTCGAACTATTTTGTTAGAAGTATTCAGAATGCTTAAAAATGCTGGAATAAAGTATATTTAATACAACCACCCACTTACAGAGCTGTACAAAGCTGGAATTCATCCCTCAACTCTTCTCTCAGCACTTAGCTCTGTCTCATGGAAATAGCTTTGCTGTTTTCTTTTGCTTACTTTTTCAGTTTTTGGGGTTTGTTGGTGGGTATTTTTGGTAATTTTTGGAAATTATTTTGATAGCTGCTGAAAATACATGTTCACCACTCCTTTTGTTTGAAAATTGCTTTTTTCCTCTTTGAGGCAACACGGGCTGCTGAAAGAACCCAAGGCTCTAGACCCAGGAAATGTAATGTTCCCCTGCACTTCTGTTGATGATATTTTTCAGATTAGTTAATAAAAGGATTCTGTAGCATCACACAAGTATTAGTAGTTAATCTCAGGGTTTCAATGGGAGAACATTTCCTTTACAGTTTAGGAGAACTAGGGTGGAAGGAAACAAGATGGGGAGCTTTACTGGCATTGGCACTCATGTTTATTCTTACCTACCACCTTGCTAAATGGACCAGAGGATCTCACCCAATTTTTTTTCTGTAGCATTTTACCCCCTAATCAAAATGATGCAGTAATACCTGCCATTGCCCTTCCTGATGTTTCGAAAGTTTTGTCAGTTCCAAGACAGCATTAAGTCCATGTGCACAGAGACAATTGCCTGAGGTAGAGATGAGGGTGACTTCCCATGTGGATCACCTTGTGGCATTTGGGGTTTTTTTCTCCCAACATCTTGGTTCTCTCACTTTGAAAGTCAAAGTACAAAGTCCAAAATCAAATTAAATCTGACCTAGTCAGTGAAGTATTTTTTCTGTAGATCTGTAGAAGCCTCCACAAGTTTGATCTATGACTAAAAGGAGTTAGGCGGGGTTTTTGTTTTATTTCTTTGTTTGTTTGTTTTTTAATTCCAAAAGACTGATGTTGGACATATTAGAGGTGACATGAGGGTGAGTGCTTCTTAAGCATATGTTCTGAAAAGATGTATTCAAAACATTAATCTTTTAAAAACCTAAGTATCCTGTCTTGTAATAAAATAAGATGCCAAATCTCATCAGGAAAGTTCTTTTATTTAGACTTTCTTCACTTGCTGAAAAATTACTTGGGGAAAACTTCCTGAAAGTCAAACCAAAAGCAATAGATTGTGCCTGTAAGAAATCATAAAGTTCATTATGTACACAATGATGTGGCAGAGGAGGAGAGCTGAATTTTTAGTAGCACTGGATGAAAATTAAAGTAATCCTGGGTAAGTAATATGTTGCAAAGTGATAGTTCAGTATGTTTGAAACTCATTTGAATTCAGCTCTGATGATAAGTGAGATCTTAACAGAACATTTTAGAGTGTCTTTTCAAGTCTGTAGTCTGTAGGAGAAAAAGATTTTTATTTTATACCTGCATAATACAAAACAAAAAAGATTTCTTTTTTTTTTTTTTCTCTAGGATGAATTTAGAATACTTGTCCAGTTTTATGTGTTCCCATAATAACCCTTTGCTGGGGAAATAGTCTGTCAATTATTCCTGTTTTTCATTTCAGACTTTTTACATTTTTTAACACAAAGAAGGTGAGAAATAAAACTAATTTCCCAAGTGACTTTGTTTTTCCTCATAATGAGAAATGCAATTTATAGTATTTCAGATGATACAGAAATCAGCTGCTGATTTAAATGGCAAATTTCCATTTTCCATTAATATGACAGTTCATTTCAGTTGAAGAGACACCTTTCCCTGCATATTTGGACATCCTGCCATACAAGGAGATGCTGAATTTGGGAGGGTGGTGGGGTTTTTTGTTTTATTTTGTTTTTTAGTTTTTAGACTACTTATAATGAGCATCTATCAGGATTAATTTCAAGGTACAGAAGGAGATACCCTTTCTATTTGAGCTGTGTTTGCTGTAAATAAACAGCACACTGAGAGAGATACATAAGCCACCCACAAGCACAATTGTAGTTTCAAATCTAAGTAAGCAGGTAAAGGGAATAGCCCTGAGAATTTGATGCCATGGGAAATTTAAGGTATTTCTAAATATTTCTGGTAGTGGTTTACCATCCTAAAATCTTCCTGAATTTCTAATAGACATGGGGAAAAAAAGTGAAGAATTTTTGTTTTGTGAAGGGGAGTTCAAAAATTAATTCTTAGTTTTGCCTGCTGTTCATTAATAATGCCATGACAGAGTAACAATTTTAACCATCTTTTAAAATAATGGTCTCTAATATAACTCCCCAAATATGTACATTAACATTGTATCTACCCTTCACTTTCATGCAAGTGGTATGGGTCTGCCAGTTTATGCTTCTGACTTTTCTTTCCATTTTGAGGCTTTTCCCCATGATTTTCTTCAAAGTGCAGAGTTCAAGGAGTGGATTTGGCTTGGGTAATCTGGACAGGATTGGAAGTTTGTGCCACTGAAGGGACAGGAACAATTTATTTGCTGATGTGGTGACTTTGTCATTCACTGTGCTTGGACTCCCCAGTTCTCTCCAAAAGTTTGAGGTTTGTAAAGGAGATTGTGCCTGTATCTCAAAATATTACCTCAAAGATAGCCTGCTTATCTGGTGAGAAATCACCCTGAGGCTGCTGTTGTGGTTTGTTTTCATAAATTCAGAGCAGGGGTGCCAGTGCCCTTGCCAGGCTGAAGGAGAAAAGAGCAGAAGAGGTGATGCAGCCCACAAGGAGATGATGGGCTGGCAATAAAGGCAGCACTCAGGCAGGACCAGAGGAGCCATGCAAAGAAGCCATGTGAGGTGTTTGTTGAGGTTATAGGCAACTTGTGACACAGGAGTGTAAAATGAGCAAAAGTGAGATCTGTCTTACCCAGTCGTCTCTTCTTACCAGTGACAATACAGTTGTCTTAGGACATGGTAGGGAGCAAGGCAAACTTGAAGATCCAGACACTGCTGCTCTCCCAGCCTCCAAGAACTTGCAGTTGATGTGCTTTCTTTTTGTTTCTGAAGGAATCACCGCAATTCTAAGGAAAAATAGGGAAACCTATTTTTCTCAGTGGTTTTTATGGAGAACTCCTCCCTCAGGCAGTTTCTGGGAGGGACAGTCTGAGAAACATTTATTTTTGATAATTTAATACACAATTAGTGGGGACCAAGACTAGAATTCCAAGTAGGAGTTGACTTACCGATGCAAAATAAGAAAGTATATTTAATTGTTGCATGTGAGAGTGAGGATATCCTTAAAAAGAGAGATTATTGTTGTTTCTGGTGGAAATGTCATTATTCCCTTGCCGTGTTCAGATGCCTTTTTTTCCCTGTAGGGTTTGAAGTGGAAGAGACACTGCCCCAAGGACTAAAGGCTGTAATACCCATTAGCTGCACTGAAACTGAAGTCAAGATACACGTGGGCTGAAGGGTTAAGAGTTGAGTAGCTAAGATGGTAGAAGGGCTCAAGTGCTTTCTGAGGTTTTACTGAAGTGCTGCCAACTGACTTGAAACCTCTCATCTGAACAAACACTTGAACTGAAAATATTTCTGTATTTTCCCAGAGAAGTATTTCATGAGTCATCAATAACTCTTGGGGTTATGTACGACCACCTTCACAGGTGTTAACAAATAGCATGAAATCTGAGAAGACATTATTTTAAAAAAAGAAGCAAAAAAGAAAGTAGAATTTGATTTAAAAAGAAACAAAACAGAACAACTGCTTATTGCCTTGTTATTTTCTGAATAAAATTGAAATACATCAAAGTCCTTGGTTTTTGAACGAAGAATTAGGTGTAATTTTGATTATGTCATCAGAACCCCGGACTGAGTTGTCAAAGTATGAAGAGCTCTGTCCCATTAAGTAAACATTTCCCAGTATATCTGTTATCTTCCTTCTCTTTCTTTCTGGGGCAATGTAATATGTTGTGAGATGGACAACTGTCCATGCTGGTGGACATGTAAGGGAAAATTATTTTTAAAATTTAAATTGTAGGGAAAATATTTCATAAATTTCAAAATTAGAATTATATATAAAATAGATAATAATCAACTTTTCTATTAATTATAGAATATAGTTACTTTACATGAGGCAAATTTTTGTTAAATCACTTTTGCAAAGCAGGCCTTAAATTCTTGTCATAATTTTGCTCCTTGGCAGATAATAATCTTTCCTTCTTGGACACTGTCAAGTTCTGTATTTCCATCAGTTCCAAAATGCTGACTGCTAGTGCTCCATTAGCTCTTTTCACAATCTGCATATCCTGAGGCCTCAGGGGCAAGCAAGGTCCATTCAACCCTAGTGACCCAATCCAGGAGCTGTGCAGAGAAGTTCTTGGCCCTGCCTGAGGATGTCCAGGAGCACCTGGACAGGCTCAGGCCAGGCCAGAGGCTCAGGCCAGGCTGTTAACAGGAGCTGTGGAGTGACATTTCCACTGAAAGAGTTTTCAGCCTTTGGCAGTGTCTGACTTCCTCATCCCAGTTACATGTAAATCAGAGTATTTCGTAACTGTTAACAGCCTGAAGATTTTTCTCATTTCCCATGCTTCTGGTCTATTAAACTGTCTTCTAGCAATGCTTATTTATGCTGGCTGAGAAAAAAAACAATTAAATATTTCTGGTGGGTTTAAACCTGAATTGGAAGTTAGATATTTTTGATGTCTTGCAGTTGTCTGACTGCTGTTAAAATGGGCAGATGATGTGTTTTCACACACCAGAGAGAACTGTTTTGCTCTTTTTTGCAAGTAAAATGTAGATTTCTTCTAGTAACTATGTAATTTTGAGCTATCTCTGCTCTCTCTCTAACCAGCTTTGCTGGGTGGGATGAATCCCAGAGCCCTAGCCCACACTTTAGGAGATTTAATAAAATATTTCAATAGAATAGTAGCAGGATCATTTATTTTTAGCACAGTGTAGCTACTGCATTTTATTATGAGATACAATTTATAGACTGTTTAATTTTTTTTCTGTGAGACACAGCTTGAATTTATACTCATTGCTTTTTAGCAATTATTAAAGTTTGTTTTGTATAATCTTAGCTATAAGCTTATAATCAGCTAAAAGAAACAATGAATTTCTATAGCCTCTGAAGTTTCAAATGATTTTTTTTTGCTAGTGGCTGTCTGCTGTTAAATCACTTCAAAGTTTGGTATGATCCTTAGGTATGGCAGATACAGGATTTTTTTGGAAAAGAGATTGTTTGGAGAGTGGTTAGAAGGTTGACTATACAGAAATATAGCTTGCATGAAATTTGTGATTAAATAAAATCAATTACTGTCTTCAGGAAAGATGAAAACTGCATTACTCTTGGTGGTCCATTTAAATTACCATTTCGGAGCAATGCCTTCTGTTTGAAATTTCTTAGGGACAAGAGCAATGGGAGTAGTTGAGGAACATGAAATACTCCCTCTGAGAAGAATTGGTTACTTTAGCAGCTACCCAGGAGGAAAGATGGAAACTATGGTTCATAGGTGATCAGGTTGCTGTGAATTTATTGGCTTAAACTGTGGAAGGGGGAGATGGAGATTTACATCATGCAGCTTCTCCAAAATGGAAGCTAAAGGTTTGAAATACAAATCAAAACGACACACAAGTTCTCAATTCTGCCATATTACTGAGAGTTAAAGAGAATCCTTTTACCAAGGAAACCTTTCTACAATAGAGATATATTGCCCTTAAATTGGAGCAATCTATGCATGAGGCAGGAGCCAGTCACTGTCAATCAGCTGGTTTGCACTTTCCCTCTGCTGTGCAAGGCAGCCAGCAGGAATTTAGCAAGATCTGGCTGCTCAGCATCTGACCTTGCCTTGCATGAGGCAGGCTTGGAGGATTTCATTTCAGACTCCAGCTCCTGCTAGCTCAGTGCTTATAAGTGGGTTGGGAGGGAGAGCGTTTGAAGAGCCATGATCATGAGTTGGGAAATCAGGCAAGGATCTGATGGAACATCTGATAGGATGTAGGAAGGCCAGGTCTCTCTTTTATGGGATCTAAGCATGTTGAGGTCTCCTTAAATTTAAATACTTGGCCTCAAAAAATAGCTGTGTACACATGCAAAAAATAAATAACGGTCTCCTTATATCAGGGTGGATTTTGGAATTTCTCTTTTAGTCAATAATTTGGAACAGCTCTTCTGGTTTTGGTAGAGTGGCTCTGTACTAATACATCTGAGTTCAGAACTTGACCCCAGCAGCATAATGAAAAGATCTCCCTGTTGAAGCATGGCATATATCACCACCTGGTGATTTCTGGCTTTTGGTGAGAAGGAAATTGGCCAACACTGTGCCTGCAGTGAGAGGGATGCTAGTTGGACTGACCCAATATTGATGTAGTCTTTTCAAGTTTAGCTTCTGTGTTACCTGGAAATCTTTGGAGAGTTTTCAGCCCTTGTTTCCAGTTAGAAATCCTTGAGATAGCTATTATATGCCATCTTAAGGGATAAGCAAACAAATCTAACTTCCAGTCTTACCTTTGCCTGTGTTTCACAAAAGCTGTGGCCTTCATTCCACAGAAAGGCACACATGCAGAGTCATTATTTCCTCACTTGAAAGATGAACTACATATTACTGCCTGATGGAAGGTTTTTTATTTTTCCTTAATTTTTAGTTCACATGCACATCTTCTGTTTTGATCAGTCTGACAAGTTAAAATGTAAACTGAAGACTGGTGCTTATTTCAGATTTGAATAGACCAGATTACTTATGTAAATATTCCTTCATTACACACATATTCAAACCTTTTACCTGACTCAGGTGCTTATTGCTTTTATAACCTTTCCAGCCAGTTTTTACAAGGGCCTGGTAATTTTATATATTCCTTTTCTACATGATTGAAGTAATCCTCCATTGATGCAAAAAATGTCAACATTTATCGATGAGAGAGACTTGGGGAAAAGTAACTTAAAATGCAATCAGAAAGGGGCTTTTTGTGGAAACAGTTGTGGTTGTAGCATTATACCTGCCCAGTGGTCCAATTACCTTGTCAATGAGTGAAATACACTCTGAGAAAAATAGTGGAGATTAATATACACAGCCAGTGTCTGAAGATCAATATAGTCTTGGATCCAGCTCAGATTTATTAGAAGTGTGGATAGCTCTATAGATGTAAAAGGAATTTGAGAGAGAGAGAATAATGTCTCCAATAGTTTTAAAACTGATAAGCAAATTTGATCCTCAATGCTTAACAAGAACCAATTCAAAATGGGTTAATTTTCTAAAAGTGCCAAGATGCTAAAGGTTAAAGATTTGCTGTCTTTGGGGGATTTCTAATTGAACATTTCTCCATAATGGAGGAAGAACCAAAACCAGTCAATTTTTACGTCCTAGTAAAGTTCTTAGTCTCAGGAGCTTCCACATTAGTTATACTGTGATGTCAAGAAATAAATGAGAACTATCAGCTGAGGGTAAAGTAAAACAGACCACAAAATCTCACAGAATCTCACAATAGGGCTCTGTATTGTTGCAGCACATGTAACAGTGATATGGAAAAGAGAATCTAGTAACAGTTACCACCCTGACTAAGGTATTCTATCTGTATTCTGAGATAAACAGACATGAAAATGCTTCAGAGGCTGAGGCTAATAATACAGTTCTATGATGCTCTGCCTTTAACACTGTGCCTTGGCTTTTACATAGTTCAGCATAATGAAAGCACCAACAAAACAGTATGTGTTGGCTGTCCAGTGTGAAAACAGAGCTGACACTTTAGTCAGACACCTTGCAAAGGAAAAACAGCCCCAAAGGTTTAGCAAAAATCTCAGAAGATGTTGCTGCTAATTTACACAAAGCAAAACAGCAACAAAATGTCTTCCTCAGGGAAGATGTCCCAGCGTTGTCCCAGGACAACAGCAGAGAATCTGTTGTCTTTGAAAAACAGATGCTATGCAGGGAAGATGAAAGACAACTGGGAAGGCTGACCAGACTGAAAGATTATGCAACCATTCATTGCTGCAATATGGAAGTCAAATGCATTTACATTTTCCGGCTAATAGGGGAAGCTTTACAGTAAACAGGAAAGTAATGAAAAAGGATAAGAAGCACTCTTTTCTTCCTTGGTAATTCTGTGCATTAGGCAGAGCAGACTATTCCACTGTTTGCACTGAGAAGAAGGCAACAAGGGCAGTCCAGTCAAGATGATTACTGATTTGTGCAGGGTTGCAAAAATAATGGCAAGTCTGAAATTGAGCTGGAATTTGTATGGCTTGAATTCATGTCTAGTTTCAGTCAACAGAGACTGTGCCCTTCTCAGCATCATTCAGCAGCAAAGCCTGCAATGATTCCAAGTTGGTGTTATTTTCCTCTCCCTGTCATTTTAGGATTTTGCAACCATGGTTCTGTTTTGTGCTAATGTTCATTAACCCTCCTCTTGGATAACGTGAGTTCTCAAAAGGTGAAGCTTGTTGCACATTTAGACAGATCCTAACTATTGATTGACACACTTGTGTACTCGAGGAAGTCTGTCACATTGCAAGCATACTGCAGGCTGCATAATCTACTTTCTGAATGAGTGACCCCTTTATCCTCTGCCTTTGTTATTTACCAGACATCTTAATTTTCTGTTAAGGTAAGACTGTTGACTGCCTTTAAACCTGGAAGAGCATAGGATCCTGCAGAAAAGCTGGCAGGAAGAAACAGGAAAATTTGGTACCTTTTCCCTTTCCAGCACTTCGGGTTTTCAGTTCAACATAGATTGAGTCAAAACCTCTGCAGATCTGTCTCTTCCCAAGCCAGATCCTTGCCAGCATCTCCATTTGAACCATTAAACATTGGCTCTATATTTCTTCCTGATCACTATCATGTTAGCTAGGAGAACTAAACATTCTTCTCTGTTCAGTTCAAAAAATGGTTTCTTCAAAACTGCCCCTGGAAAATATTACCTAAGACAGTCTTTTCTCTCTTGCCCTAGTAGGGAAATGTTCATCTTACATTTCATCCTGGCACAAAATATACACAAGTTCTTTTATCTGGATTAAAGTGAAGTTAGTTTACAGATGAAGTAACATCTCTCCATTCAGGTGAACTATAAATTTTGCCAAGTTTACCAAAGCTAAGTTACCAAAGTAACTGAGAGTGGTTACCAGTTTTTAACTTTAGTCCCTCTAATTTCTTGATTTCAAGGCTCTTTTGGAGACCTGGTCTTGATGGAGACTATGATGCACTAGCAGGGAATCCTATCTAATGTGAAGCCAAAGGACTATGGAAGCTGTAACTGCAAAGACAAAGCCTTGCCCAGTGCCAGACAAATGGCATCACTGTTTGGGCTGGTGTTGACTATTATGGTGTGTGTTTGAGCAGTTGGACCACTGATATGACCAGCTGATCTCACTGACATGTTAAGCTCAGCTTTCTCCAATTGATGCACAGGAAGGAGGTCACCTAAATCAAAAGCAAATTTAAGTCAGTTCTGTCTGGTCCCTGTCCAGAGCTGTGAAAAGCACAAAGAATGTACAGCGCATATTCACTGAGACAGGCAGAATTTCTGGAGCTCTTTTCTGACCAGCCTAGACACTTTTCTGGCATAATGTGGCCTCAAAATGGGAGGCAAAAAGTGGGCCTTGGGCTTCTGATGTCTGAATACAAATGTTTCTTCTTAACATCACACAATACATGAAAGGAAGCATCAGGAAGGAAATATACCCTGTAGCATCATTCTCAAGGGAAGGTATACTTTCACAAAATGAGAATAAATGAGTTGGTATTATGATAGTCTAATACTGTGATGTTATGTACAACAGATGCATTTTTCTGCTAAGGGTTTAATCCCTTCAGGCCCATTAAGCAAGGGGAAAAGTTTAGAAGGGATGCTGTTAAAAGGAGACATTAATGCACCTTTAAAAGAAACTAGTTGGAGCACAAATCCCAGGAGAAATACAGAACAAAATAGTGAATGAAATATTTATACTTTCCACTGAAGCTGAGTTTATGCACTTGAGGGAGAAGCCCTGATGAGATGGTCTTCCCCTTTGTTCTGTATCTATTTTTCCGATTGCTCAGACACAGCTGCTGCTTTCACAGTCACTCTGAGGCTGATTAGATTAGAAATCATAGGCCTGTCTGCTCAGCATGGCCAATGACACACAGGAAGTTTGGAATGCATTCGAAGCATGTCGTTTGGGTAAAGGAGATTTCTTTTTCTGTGCTTCCAGACATAAATTGGTTCTTCAGGATTTAGTGTGATTGGATCAGCTTTTCTGTCCTATTCTGAGCAAAACAATTTAATACATGATCTAAAGCTTGTATATGTTCATGTGAAATCTCACTTAAGGGCTAGATATGCTGCAAGGTTCACTGGCTTTTCCAAGGCTCATGACTATCACATTTATATACCATTGCTTTTAATTGTATTTGTTCACTGTGAAGCAAAAGTGCATAATAAAAAAGCTGTGAATGTTTTTAGAGGGAGATTCTCTAAAACAGATGGAGGCAAAAAGTGCCTGGCTGGCAAGAGAATTGGGCTTTGTACTTTCTAGAACCCTTTCTTTCTCTTTAGACCTTGACACTGAGATTTCTTGTACAGGATCATTGTCCTTTTAAAGAAATTATTTATGGTTACTCGAAAAACATTTTTTATTTTCAAATAGCTTCTGAAAGAAGAGCAAAACTCAAATGCAATTTAGTGCCTTGTATTCTGCAGAAGGGTTGTCATGTTTCCTCTACATGGCTCATTTCTTTCTAGAGGGTCTTTTCCAAATGCTGCCCTCCTATTCAGCCTCATTCATATTACCTACTGCCATTCATCTACCTACATCCCTCAACATAGCTACATCAATTGCCAAAGTGCAAAAAGTGAAGAAAAGGTGATGCTGTGTTGTTTGGTTTTGGTATTAGTTTATTTTTGGGTTGGTTAGCTGGTTGGGGTTTTTTGTTTATCTGAGGTTTTTTTCTTTTCTTTTTTTTTGGGGGGGGGGGGTTGGTTGAGTTTCTTAAAAGTTTTATGTACTGCAATTTGTAAATATGTCATTTGATATAAAGGGCAAAATGACTTCACCAATGCTCCTCTTGTGTTTCTGCTTTCTGAACTTTTTTAAGCTTACAGTTCCATGATCTGATATAATACCTTCATCTGCATTTTCCATAGCTTTGCATTCAATTCACAGAGCTATTAGGCATTCACATTAGGTTTTGCATACAGAACATTTAATACTGTTGGGATTGTTTTTTTTTTTTCTTTTTTCTTTTTAATTAGAAATAGCCTTTGTTTTTCAGGGGTTTTATATTTATTTCAATAAATATAAATAGATTTTCTAGAAGATAAATCTGAAGGTGTAAAGCATATTTCAAAATCTCTGAAATTATTAAGTATCTAAAAAATTGTTTTAAAATATTTTTACAAGAAGCAGCAGTAGCAATCTTTGTGCATGCTATTTCTCAAGTACATGTAAGTATGTAAGAATAAGCTGGAATGGACATTAGAGAAGATAATTTGCACAGAAAGTCTTAAAATTGTGGCCCTCAGGAGTAGTTTTAGAAGATAATTGGGGTCTACTGAATAACATTTTTATTTGTGGTGTCAAATCAAGAGCATATGTAAGAGTGAAAACCATTCCTTGAGAACTGTCAAATCTGATCTTTCTCAGTTTTGCTGCATTAATGAGTAATCGATACATAAGGAAAGGAAATGTAGTAATTTCCCCTTGAAAAGAACTTCTGCTCAGTATTTCAATAATATTTAATTCTTATGGAGCCTTTTGCTTCCTCAAAATATTTTAAAGATGTGAACTTATTCAATCCATCCCTGTTAATTTTCCCAGCCCTTCACTGAGACTGGCAGTTACACACTCCTGTTTCTGTCCAGGGGGGAGGATAGGGCGGGTTGCTTAGGCTGCTTCATTAACTTTTTTGTGGACAGGAAAAAGGGGCACAGTTGGATCCCATTTTAGAACTAAGGATTTCCTGATTTTCAGCCTTCTGTTTACACAACTGCATTGTGCTGCTCTGACTTGAACTAAGTATTCCCTGGCTTAAGGGACTGAGGTGTGGTAGATGTAATCAAGATATCCAAGCTTGCCTATCTCCAGTAGGCACACTGGGGCTTTGTGAGCTGTTACCTTGTGCTTCATGCACATCATTTGGTGTTGTCCAAATGAATCTCCCAGTCATGCATCCATTGCCTACTTGTTAATTTAGGACACTGGATTTTCCCTGTAATTTTAAAGCCAAATGCCATTAAACATGGAGTTTTGGTATTTCTTTTACTCTATTGAACTAAAAGGTGCTTTGAGATATTTGCCAGTGATGTATTTTAAGGACAAGGTAGCAATTTTTTTTGTTTACTTCTTAGAACTTTTTATTTTCTGGTACTAAGGATGCTTTTTCAGGGTGGAACACAGGGAATTTATTGTGTAACACCTGTTAACAAAAGAGGAACTTGATTAATTTCCTACTCATGGTGCTGAGACTGTTCCCCTTTGTTGTCATTTTCTCAGGGTTATTACTCATTACCCTTATTCATTCTGCTTTGATAGAGGTAAATAGCTTTTAATTCCCCCTGCCCCCAAACCTTCTTAAAGTTTCCTTTGACAGCTTGTTGTAATTATGCCCCTCATTGAAGACACATTCATTATTCTCTGTTGCCCTGAACAAGATTATTTAAGGCTCATTTTGGATTTACTCTGTGCATGTGTCTTGAATGTATTTCCCTGAAAAATAGAAAATAGAAATATAAGGGCAGTGTGAGATGCTGGTAGATGTGTTACTGATCACAGCTTGTATAGTTGGAGGTATTTCAATGAACATGAGCAATGTCCTTGTCATTCCATGACAAAAAAGAAAAAAAGAGAAAAAAAAAAAAAAGCCCAAAGGATACAAGCAAGAAACTATTGAAGCCTTCTATACAACGTGTTATTGAGTAATTGTTACATACAGTTTACTGTTGAGCTGTCACTGTATCCTCAGCTTTAATAAAATATGAGCCAATATTAGGGGCATTTTTTTGCTGTATCAGGAATCTTCTTTTGGAAAGTATCCGATGGCATTATGAATGTTATTCATAATGTTATGATACTCAATGTGACAATTAGTACATCCTCACTTTCTTCACTTCATCTCCCCAGACAGAATTTATTTGCCAGAATTCACAAGTTCTTGGGAGTGTCAAGATTCTTGATTTGCCACAGCCTTATTGTTACTGGGACATCTCAGTGCTGAGGCATTTAACAAATAGCTCAGGCCATTCCTGAGAGGCCCTGGTTCTTAATTCCATGTCTTCTTTCCTTTCCCTTAGAAAAGCATCCTGCTTGGTAAGGCTTCTGTTCCTAACTGCTAAGGCTGTTAATTCTTTGACAGATCAGACAGCAGGAGTAGCTCCAGAAACATACCTTTGCCCTTAAATGAACTTGAATTCACTATTTCCCATCCAGGAAAAAAAAAAAAATTAACATCCCCCTGTAACTCTCAAGCTATCCCAGTAGTTATGCACTTGCTTTTATAGATTATATGTAAGTGATCACATTTGAATTATCAGCTCTTATAAAACCTGCAGTCACAGGTTTTTTTAGCTGCATTGCACCTTGATGCTTTTTATTTGGAGACAGCAGGTCTCGTTTGCTTGTGTCCTTGATTTTGTCTTATTGCCTGCTCCCTTTTATATTAGGAATTGCAATTTTTTTTTTATTCTAACAATCTTAGACTATTTTGTAGTAATCTAATTCATTAAGGTATTGGCATTTCTAGTTATTTGAAAACAGTAACATGATACAAGGAATGCTATAGAGATTTAAGGGCAACAGTAGTTACTTTACAAATTAATAATGAACACTAGTTCCTGGTTTATCATCAAGAGTATCTTCTGTTATACTTCCATAATATTAAACTCTTTGGTTTATGGCAGACGTATTCCTGATGGGGTGAATTTTCAGACTTGGACTCTGTTTTGCCCATAAATGATCCATAGAGAAATGACTGCATATGCATAGCTTTTTAACTGGATATGTTAAATTTTTATAAAAAGAAAAAAGAGGTTTCTATGATGACCCATCCCAAGTAAGGAATGTCTACTTTGGAAAGCAGATAGTTGTATTTTTACAAAGTCATGGGCAGTAGGTGCAGATGATAGATATAGACTTAAAATCTTTACTTTCATAATTTGTTTTTTCCCTGGTACCTTATGTTTTGTCTAAGCCACAGAGGGTCAACAACTGTAAAGCTACATCTTGAAGGAGATAATTGTTGTTGGAAAGGAAGTGGTTAAATAAGGATTCACAAACAAAACTGGGAGCACTGGTGGTCTAACCTTTACACAGTTTGTGTTTGCTGGCTAGTCATGGGGTCCATGGTGCATTGCATTTCCTGCCCACCTGAATCAAACCTGCTGTGAGCAGCAGTTTTTTTACCTGCTGGCATTTCTGGATGTCTCTAACAGAGGCTGCCAAAGCACCAAAACCCCCCCTGAAACAGTAAATGCATGACAAATGGTGAAATATCACACTGGTTAGCAGATTTGGCAGGTCTGCCTTTGCTCTAGGACCACCCTTCCTGTAGAAATTTACTTGTGAATTGTGCAGCTCTGCATATTGTGTGTGGGGAGATGTGTAGCTTCCAGATGTACGAATGAATCTGTGATTTACAGTGCAGTCTATGTGAATAATCACAACTGTTGTGCATGCACACAGATTTTTACAGGATGTTTCCAAGAATTTTGTATAAAAACGACATGGAGCCAGTACATATTTCAAAGATATCATCATCTATACATGTGTCTCTCCTTGCTTCCTACAGTCTGCGTTCCTATAAATAGGAACAATCCCAGTCTGAGAGGGAAAATGAGAAATAGTGCAAATAATACAGACTTTTTTTTTTTAATCATAAACGTCTGCATGTGCCAAATCTAAATGTGCACACAGATGCCACTGAAATAGAGATGGCTCCAAACCAGTCTCATGCCTTCAGCCTAGAAAACACTTTTTCATTTCCCAGAAGAATATGAAATCCCTCACTGAGTATGAGAGATTGTACCTTAAAAATTATTTCAAGTGATTATATTTATAGGGTGTTTATGAGGCTCATTACTATGTACATGAGCACATAAATGAAATTAGCCTCACAAGAGGCATTTATCCAAGGACACACAGGATGTCTGCAGCAGAGCCAGGAACCAGAAGATAGCTTCCAAGTTTAGTCCAGTATCTTAACCACACTGCTATTTTTGCCTACTTGTGTCCTACCGTACTCCATTAGTGACCAGAAATCTTCATGTGAAGACCTCTGCTCTTTCTTTCCAAAGATCATGTTGGCTTCCCATTCTATTAAGATATCTCAACAAAAATATGCACTTGTGTCATCAGTCAAGATCACTACTTCTAAATGACTGAAGGAAGTAGCAAAAGAAAACACAAAATCTATGTAAAGTAAGATATTACAGATCTTTTTTGAAAGAATATCTCATGCTTCTGCTATAAAGAAATATCCTATTCAGAGAAATCCATTACCCAATTTAGTATGGAGGGGATAATCTACTGTGGATGTTAATCCTTTGGAGTCTATTTTAACTCTCTATTTCATAAAATTATTGCTTCATTCTCTGATAATTTTACAATTCAGTATCATTAATTTTATATATAGAAAAGGATTGATGGAACTACTTATTGTTAAGATTTCCATCCTTTCCCATTAGGCATCTTTCTTTTCAGTTGCTGTAAGAGTAGGATTAAGTTTACTGAGCAAGAAGATTGAGATTAGCATGCACGTCTGGGGCTTGGAGCAGCACCTGCCTGCCAAGGTCTCTCTGCTGCCAGGATATACATGAGGCTCACTGCTGCAGTTTGGTGGGCTGATCCCATAGGGGAGAACAGGAAGGTTTTGTCCCTACTGGTCACTCTGTTTGTGGCTGACAACTGGCAGAAGCTTGACCTTTGAGCAGAACTGTGCCATATGATACACAGAATTCTGAAAATGTAGCCTCTTCCTTAAAATGTGCACTGAAATCCAGCACTGACTTTTTGGTGAATTTTGTATGTGCCTGTGTTGCCTACCTGTTAACTGGAGATGAACATAGTTCTCCATCTCCTGAGGCATTAGGAAGATAAATTTACATGTGTTACAAAGCACAGTGTCACTACAGTGAAAAAAAACCTGCTTGAGAGTCTATGCAAACATTAATAATTCTGTCTTCAGAGCAGAATTTGAGTGCTGTACAGGAAATATGGTATGGCATTAAAAAGTGATGAGAAAATAAAATATGAAATATTTTGTCGTACATCTAGCAGTGCCCATTCAACACTGAGAACAAGGCAAGGGGCCTCCCATTAGAGTTAGATGCAATTCTGCAGATTTTTTTCTAATGAAGAGACTCAAGGATGTAGTTAAGGTGGAATAAGCAGCCTTAATTCCAGTGCTCCAGGAATTTTAGCTGTTCACTTTGCAACTTGTCTTTTAATATACTTTCTGTTGTATTATATAAAGTGGCTAAGGTGGAAATTCAGAGGCTCCATCAGGCTAATGTAGAAATCCTAGTATCATATTCCAGAAATCCCAGGCTTGGTATGACACCTCTTCCCCGGCCAAAAGCTGCTGGTATTCATGCTGGCAGACGTGCAACAACCACCAGCTCTAAGGAGGAGGCCAGAGTTGGGGACTGAGCGCTGATGGTATTCCAGAGCCACATGCAAGCAGAGCCACAGGCACTGCAGGGCTCCTGGGGGAGCTGCACTGAGTGGCAGGATGTGCAGCTTGCAAAGTCTGCTGCTGCAAGGGGGTTTTAGTAGCTGGTTCAGGAAATGATTGTGATGTTTAAGAGGGAGCTCTGCTGAATCAGGTCCAACTGCTTCCAGGCAATCCTGTGGGACCAAGTGTGCCATGGCATCCTGTCATCTACCAGCCTACTTGGATCATGGGTTACATGTGTGTGTAAGTGTTTGTACATAGGGAGCCATCCACCATTTCAGTTTAGAGATGGTCCTTTTCAATGCACCATGTTGGAAATTAGAGGATCTGTTTTCATTAATCTTTGTAGGAGTTGTACAACATCACCTGATTGTTTTTTAATTTTTTTTGTCTTGCTGGTTAGTGCTGTTACATGACTAGTTCTTGAATTAGGTGTTACTGTGTTTCCTATATGCAAGGAGGCAGCAACTAAATTACTGCATAAAACTGATACATAAATCTGGTCAAGTTCATATACTGCTCTTTGTGATGCTGAAGAACAAGAGAATGACTTGCTGTGACAGTGAGAGCATGGGATCCATCACCTTTCTCTTATAGCCAAGAACTTAATAATAGAAAAGAGCAATTCAGAGAGGCATGCAGAGAGGGTCTTTCATTTGCCCTATCATTCTTCATGACTGTTACCTCCTACTTGATCTCTCACTTTACACCTAAGACATGTTTCTCTTGCTGTTTGAAGAGTGCTGACTAGAGATTGACTCTTATCTAATACTATTTAGTGTTAACTCCCCTTCTCCACTCAGACTGCAATGACTGCTTCAGGGTCATGCGGCTGGAAATGAGAATGTTGTGCTCCACAGGTAGTCAGCTCACTGAGCTGGCCCCCCAAAGTGTCTGCTCTTTACTACAAACAGGTTTTTTTTCTTTTATTGCAAACAGAAATCTCAGCTGCCAAGAGAACCACCTGCATATAAGCATGCAGGTAGTGCATCAGTGGTTGCTATACGGTACACATTAGGATTCTAGTCTGAATAATGCAGATGTTCAGGGACTTGCAGTGGCTTTAAGGTGACCCAGAGTTACTTGAGTGACAAGGATTTGGGACAGTCCTATGGGGCATTTATTATTATAATTATAATACTTTGGAAAGAAGAGCTAAGAGCTTGCTAAAAGCTGACATTTGCAGCTAAAATATGTAATGCCTGAAGAAATGCAAACCAGCCCTTATTAATATTGGCTTTTCCTAGCAGTAAACTTGAAATATGATGATAGTCTGTAAGCATGCAATGCCTCTTTCCAATTAAAAAATGTGCCTAGTACCGTGTCTAAACAGGAGTCCAGCAGTGAAGGACAGCACATAAAACTAAGGTAAATCAGTACAGTGTCAGATGGAAAGGAGTGAAGGAAATGGTTGATGCCTTGCTCTCAGCCACAACCCTAACTGAATAAAGTATTTAATTGTGTCCCAAAACCTTGTTAATTTGACTTCCCCTGTTAAAACAATGGGAGAAACGAACTGTAGAATCAGAAAATTTTTACAAAACTGTAAAAACAGAAGCGTTAAAAAGATGAGAATTTGTAACATGGTCCCATGGTCCCAAGCCCAAGAGTTTGTAACATGGTCCCAGCTGTTGAGATAGGAATTATGAATGTGCAGAGAGGCAACAACCAAATGCACCCCCCACTATCTCCTGGCTGTTGCTCAGTAAGATAATCACTGGCCTCTTCTCATATTCAGTATAAAAATTTGTTTGAAAGGTATCAAGCAAATAGGAAGACTGCAGATGGTGTCTGGAGATTGTTATATATCATTACACAGGCAAAAAACAATGTTAAAAAAACATTTAGGTTGCAAAGTCAAGTGTTCAAAAGGTATAAAATTACAGAATAATGGTTGTCTATGCAGTTATAATGGGCTTCTCTGTGAACACTCGTTATCATTTTATTGTTCATTATAATTATGCCATTACTCATTAACCTTAAATGTGGGATCATATGGAATTTTCCCACTTGTTCTTTTAATTTAATTTATGTGTGAAAAAGGTTTTAGCTTTAAAAA
This sequence comes from Melozone crissalis, assembly GCF_028551555.1. Classification (NCBI taxonomy): domain Eukaryota; kingdom Metazoa; phylum Chordata; class Aves; order Passeriformes; family Passerellidae; genus Melozone; species Melozone crissalis. The sequence goes on from NW_026535794.1 coordinate 41,015,925, forward strand.
ATAAAGGAACCTGAAAATGCCATCCCATGGCATATTGACAAATGGATTGCCAGCAAGGTTGAAATCTTTCTATTTATCACAGAGACATGGAGAGTCTGGAAGCATTAGATTTTAATAGTCTGTGTGGACCAGTGCTAGAAGGGGCTGGATCTCTTTGCAGCTGGGTGTGGATGATTTTTGTTGACAATGGAGGAGTAGTCAATGTCAGGAATTTGGGAGTTACCGTCAGGATGCAGAGGGAAAAGGGCTGTCCTCGTTTTTGTGTTGTGTGTCTCTGTGCCCTTCTGTTCTCACCCATTTTGGCTCCTCTCATGTCCTGCCTAGCCCTCCTAATCAATTTGGATCATCTTGTCTACCTGGTTGCCATCACTACTGCTTTTTCATTCTCAATTTTAGTTGATCCTTAACCTCAGGTCCCATTTTCTACAGGTATTTTGAGATCCCTGTTTCATTCTTTTCCTCCTCAGACTATAATACTTACTCACCCTGGGGTCCTTTTATAACACTAGTGCCTTGATGTACTGTTTTCACTCCCCCTGTAACCAAGGCACATTCCTCTTTTACTCCTCAGTCTCCTTTTGTGCTCCCTCCTCCACACCTCCTCATCTCAGTGAGTGATGGGCAGCAGCCCAAGGGCCCAGCAGAGACAGTGCAATACCTCACAGTACTGCTGGAGTTATGTGCCAGCATCTCCTGCTATGCCCATCATCCCAGCCTCCTGCTCTGTGCAGCTCCTGTTCCTGGGAGGAAGGTGCCGTTCCCTGTCTGTCTGCAGAGGTCTGTGCAAGCTGGGAGGGAAGCAGGTATAGGGGCTTCAAGGAAATGTATGCTGAGGATACAGGGACTGTGCCTTTTCAAGTTTCTCACGTGGCCACACCTGGAAAGTTTTCACAAAAAAGGTAGCAGGTACATTCCTAGCAGAATGAGTCACCCATTTGGGCAAATTTCTGGTCTCTCTGCCACATGTTCTAAGGAACCTTGCCTTCCTTCTGGTTCCTTCCAGCCACTATCCAAGAGAAGAAGATGAGCTTGGCTCTTTTTCCTTTATTTGGCACCACCTTATTCCAACACAGGTTAAAAAAATGGCATCTTTCTTGAGAAACAGGAAAAGGACAAATGGTTTGACTGAAATTTCTCACCATGAGCTTGAAGGGAGCATGTGATCTGCAGGATGGAAATACTTGGCTGCAGTGCTAGAGTTCTGACAAACCAGTGTTTCACTCCAATGAATGTCTGAGACCATGGGAAATGTCAAGGCCCCGCAGTGACAGAACACTCCTGGCCCTTCTGATAAAACATTCAAGTAATTGACTAGCACAAAGAAATATTTATTGCAAAAATACAATTAAATGAAATAAAGTTATTGTTTGGGGTTTTTTTTCTCCTACAAGCTCTTAAACATCTACCTTTGCTTGGTGGGAAAGTACCAAATGACCAAAATGCAAATTCTCTGGAAGCTGAATTTGTGTCAGTATTTAATCTAAAAAACTACATCAAAAGATTAATATTTAACTCCTACTCACTTTCAGTGGTTTCTGCTTGTAATTCTTACCCTGCTGTATGAGGTGAGAATTCTTTGGCAAAGATTGCTCTTAAGGTTTTAAGCTGATATATGTCTTGCTGCCATACGATCCTGAAAAGACAAGCATGGTGAATGTCACGGGTGTACAACTTGCAGTTGTGAGGAGAAGGGAATCTGTGTTCATCTGTACGTACCAGAAATGTCTTTAAAGCCCTTTATTGAAAAGAAGTCAGTAAGGGGTGAGATTGATTGGATCCTCAGTTTGTGAGACCCAATTCTTCCTCTGTTAATGAACTTAATATTCTCACCTTCTACTTTATTTTAACTCTGTCCACAACCCTGCCAAGGCACCTCAGCTGACATGAATTTAGATGTTTATGGCACATTGCTCTCTCTTTCCATCTAGTAGGATGGATTTCCAAGTTAAAAAGAATAGCACAGCGGTATCTTTTTCCCCCCGTGAATATTTTTGTTCTATATTCAAAGAACTGCAACATAAGTAAGAAAGTGGAGCCTAAAGCATCTGTGGCTGAGGAATGGGGGCAAGAGAAAAAAATAATGGAGAGAGAATTCAAGAAAAAGAAAGTGCTTGTGCTGGCAAGACAGGCAGTTAGGCAGGGACAGAAATAAAGAGGAAACAAAGCAGATGAAGGATTACAGAGTGAAAACTATTTGGGAATAGGATGTTGGGAGTGGTAAATAGGCTAGAACAATAGGGATGAACATTTTCTGAATGTGAATAGAAATCACTATAAAGTTTCCACCATCTCCTAATAAAAATACAGTAGCCTTGAGTCCTTGTGCTTTTATTAAAAATTCCAGCTGGAATACATAAAAGAAGGCAGGAAAATTATTCTCAAGCCAGATAACTTTCAGATGAATGAGAATGTAGAGATTTGATAGGATTTTTTGAAGGCAAAAAATATTTGATGAATAAGACTGAAGAAAAGATGCACAAAGGAGGGGAGGAAGCAAAAGAAAAAAGAAATTGTAGAGGAAAAAGAGGGAAGATTTGAGCTATAATTAGCATTTGTCTGTTAGCAGGAAATAAATTATCTCTTACCCAAAGAATTTTTCTGGTACAGCAAAGTGTCAGTCCTAACCCTGTTTTTGTTAGATGTCAGGTATTACTCTCCTTTTTGCTCTGGCAAGTGTACAAGTGCAGGATTAGGAGGTGAAACATTTCTACAATGTGCTCTGTTCAGAATGGGATTGGTACTGTTTAGTGGACAATGAGCTATACTGCAGCTGGCAAAATACAGGTTTCCTGAACCAAATATATTCAGTTCAATGCATTTTCTTTGGTTATGATGGACAGTAATCTAGTGTGACATAAGGTTTCATTTTGCACGGCAGGCTGCATTGGTTCTGTGGTAAATGGAAGCTGTCCATTACAAAAAAATGCCATTATTCCTATAAAAGAGTGAACTGATTTGAAAAACGGAGAATTGGTTCAAGTCTGCAGTTTACCTGCACGTGGAACTTTTTACCCAACTCCCAGTACTGTACTTCACCATTTGCTATGCATTCTCTCCCTATCTTGGTGAGGCAGAATTTGAGAGGCAGAAATTCCCCCTCTGTTGGGAATCGTTGCACACAATCTTTTGATTCCATATTTAGTGGACACTTACAATGTTTCTTGTAATGCTTTCGGGGAAGCTTTGCATGTTGATAAGAAGGCACTAGCAGTCCTGGTACGTGTTTTTATGTGCTTTCCACTTCAGTTCCCGGTTGTGTTTAGGTGAGAAGGAAAAGAATAGCATTTTGTTGTGGCTGAAGATTACAGTTCCTCCCAACCTGTGATTTTTCTTTATTTATAAAATGCTTTGGATTGAACAGACTCAGAATTACTGTAGGGCTTACTGGCGCAAGCTAAAGTGCAGATTGCTTTTCCCAGTCATGAATTTCAGTTAAAAACAAACAACTGATGAACACATTTCCCTAGAGACTGATTTAAATAGGGGTATTTCATTTGTATATTTCCTAAATAATGTTTTCCTGCATGTGCAGGGATAAAAGAGTTTTTGCTTAAGATAGTTTTGAAAATATGTTAGAGACTTTTTTTTAGACTTTGATTTTTCCTTTTTCAGGGGGACTAAGTAGGAAAATATTTATTGCAGTTAAGTCAAGGAAGAATTTTTATGGAAAAATTAAAAATAATTCAAATTTGAACTAAACTAAATGAAAATTAGGTAATATTTTGAGATTTCATCAAAACCATAAAATTTCCAGAAGTTGTAATGAAAGATTATTTTTAAATACTTTTGAATGAAATTTTGGACAAAATTGCAAGAGTAGCGCCATAATTGTAGCATGTTTTACAAGGGGGCCTATTAGGAGATGAAACAGAAATTGTTAGCAAAGGCTCCTTCAGACCTTATTTACAGCCAGCATTAGATAAAGTGTTACTTAGTGGGCAAATTAGCCTGCCAGATATGAAAGAGACAAAAAGAAATGTGTCTTGGCGTGCTGGGGAGGATATAAGTATGGAGAAAGCGGAATCTATTATATTTGATAGCGAAGGAATGTCGCCTGAAATGACCCTCCATTCTTTCCTATTGTTAACTTTTTCTCATGGAAAAAAAAAAAAAAAAGGCAAAAAAAAAAAAAAAAAAAAGCCACAGCCAGTGAATTCTCTAATAGCAGCCGTCTGGATGGTAGAACAACAAACTGTTTGCATACATTATTACAGATTTCTGCTGTGTTGTTTTGGTGCCCAACCAAAATTGAGGTTCCCCTGTGGCACTGTAAAAACACAGAGATTGTTCTCACCAGAAAGAGTTCCAGTTGACACTGGTGAGACACAGACAGAGAGGAGGGAGCAGGAGAAGTGGTTTGGCCAAGGTCATGGTATAGGTCAGTTTCATCAGCACCAGCAGGAAAACAGGACCCAGAAGTCTGTGTTTGTGTAAATAGGGGCATTTACCAGCATAATTATTCCCAGGGAAAAATGCCCATATGAGGCATTACGTGGGTATAATTCTGCTGTTGAGGATGCTGGTGCAATTACATCAGTAAACTTTCCCAGGCAGATGAGCCCCTGCTCATGGGCTTTAAGCACAAAATCCCGTTGCAAGGAGACCTGCTGCCAAAGAGTGTTGTTGGAAATCTAGCAAGAGGAAGGAAAGAAAAAACAAAACAAAACAGTCCTCACTTCAATTAGAGGAAAAGATAATTCCTTTCAAGTCGAGAGGCTCAGCTCCTGCTGGCCTTTGTTCTTAAGCTTACCCTTGCTGTAATTTCACAGAGTAACTTGAATAATGCCAGTTTGTTCTGTGATTACCCTCAGCTGGAGCCCAAAATTAATATCTCACTAAGTAATTCAGTACATGATGGGTGAACATTTATTCAAACATGCCCTAAAAAGCTAGGATTTTCAATGTTTGCTGGAACTCCTTCAGTGACAATTAATTGCCTGTGTTCGTATATGTTTATGAGCCTCAGTAAACAGGCAGCATATTTACATCTCCCCATTACCTTCAGAAATAAACTTCCTGAAGAGAAAAAAAACCTCATGTTCCCTGATTACAATCTAATTTTAAGTAAACAAGGGGTGGGGAAAATGACTAGTAAGCAGGACTTTGGAGGGAGGAAGGTGGGAGGTGAAGAATTTTCTCCCTCTGGAACCATACCACATTTAATGCTGGTAGTATTAAGTTAATATGCTGCAAGAGAGAAATGGCCTTGGCTAGTCCTGTTAGTGTTTGGGGGGTTTGTTTGCCTTTTTATCCTAAGAGTTTAGACTCAAGACCAGATGCAGTATTTACTAACTTGTGATGTGGAGTTGCTATGGAATATGCCACCTTTGAATGGCATGTCTTCTAACCTGTGCACAATCTTGGCATTTTATGAAATCCCTAAACTACTGCTGTGTGATCCTCTGATATGCTACAGCCAATGTCTCTCTCCCATTTCTTCACATTGCCCTCACTGAAGTTGCACTGCTTTCTGTCCACGTGAATCCCTTCCAGAACGGAAAGTACCAATCTTTTGCCCTATTGGTCTTATTTGCTGTGGCTTTTACCACACAGTGAGGGTTTGTGAGGTGACAGGAATCCTCCATTTTTTGTCACAACTGGGGCATTGCCATTGACTGGTCGTGTTACTTAATCCTCTTCCACATTGCAGGATGAATTAACTCTTGCAAGGTGTTCAGAGATGTGTAGGAAACAGACTGTAGACAAAGACTAAGTATTATTTACTTTGGTTATATCCATTAACATCTGCAGAAAGACGACATTAGTGCATAATTTCAGTCTGTCTGTACAACTGACTGCTAGTTTCATTGGCTTGTGCTTTTAAGGGATTATATCAGGTGGAAAATACAAACAATTTAGTGAATGTTCATTGTTGTTCACTTTTCATCTAAAATTTTTCACTCTGCTGCTATCCAAAGATTTCCTTTAGGACTGGGTGTTCAGGTAAAAGTATACTAATGGAAATCCCTGAGCCATAATGTAAAGACAGAAGATGATAAAGTGAAAAATAATGAAGTATGATGATAGATGGCAACTCCTTGCTGTTGTCCAAAATCTTATCCATTAACTCTTTCAGATTTACTTTAAGGCCATCTGTAGCTCTGCCTAATTCTAGACTTTGTGCTGTTGTGATGGTTAGAGCTGAAGGTTGGAGAGCAAACCTGATGGTTTTTTTCTTGCAGGCAGGGAAAGGGGATGTGTGGGGAAAGCCATCTCGGGTGGTGTTTGGTCTCTTATGAAAGAAAAGCACCTGAAAACAGTGGCGTCCCCCAACTCAGAGAGGTTCTGTCAATCCCAGACACTTAATGCTGTCATTGTTAAGCTAAGTGTTTTGATCTTCTGTGTCTTTTTCACCTTCTCCGTGGCTATCACATGCTTTACTGATGGGTGCGCCAGGGTGTGTCCTTTCTTAGAAACTTGGTTAGCTTTCCTTAGGTAAATCAGCTCCATAAATGATCCATTAAATAGTAAAGTTCTGTGTTCATCAATGAAGTTTTAAGGTAGCTGGACTGAAGGAGGTGACAGATCTAAAAATAAAGTCAGTGCTCTTCTCGTAATCCATTGTAAACAAGCTGTCAAGTATCACTATGGTCTCCTTTGTAATAGCTTTAATGAGTAAATAAAGAGAATAAAAGTAGAGAGACAGGGTAAAAACTGTAAGCCAAATATAATTGTTCTTCTTTTTTTTTTAACCTATTAGATTGCCTTAGGTGGTGGTATCTCTATTTCTGTAGTCCTGACTTAGAAAATTTTGACATAATTTTGCCAGTTAAAACTTCTAGAATACGCATGGCTGCTTTTCAAGAACAAGGAGCTAGAAAATGTTTGAATTGCTCCCTGACTCTGATATCTGACTTTAGAAGGTTTTATTTGGATAGGTAAGCTTATTTAAAACAAAAAAAAAGTGTATGGAGAATTGTATTTTATCAAATAAAAGCCCCTGAATTTTCTACTAGGTATCTGCTTTTTTCTTTTAAATCAGTTTTTGTGAATGAAGAAATCTGCTTTCTATGACAGGTAAAAATACATCCAAACATATGTAATTTTTCTGTACTTCAGGCTGCCAGAAAAATGAGTCTCTTCTTTTTTTTTTTTTTTTTCCTTCTGTTGGTTAACTTCAGATTTCTTATCCACAGCTTTGGTTGTTGCAGGGTTAATATCCTTTGGTGCTTGCCTTTGAATGCACTTGGCTGTCAAGTTTGCAGATGATGTGCTCCCATTTATCTAATTTAATTTCTAAACTTTCCATTGAAGGGGTCCTTACTGCTCACCTGGCTCTTGAATCTGCCCTCAGGTCAGTGACAGCAGTGGCAGCAGTGCCTTTGCAGATGCTCTGGGATCTGGCTCACTCCCTGGGCTCCCGAGGCTGGGACTGGCTGGGGCTTCATAATGAGCCCTCCCATAGGAGGAAAAAAAAAGTTGTGAAGTTGCTCACTGTTGCTCACTGGGATCGAACAGCTTGTCTTTTCTTTTGAGGAACATTTATACTTAACACTCGGTAGGCAAACTGCTATTTCAGTTTGCAAGTGGATTCAGTTATTCAAATGCACAGGCCAGAAAATGAAGGGGATTCTATTTAAACAGTGTGCTCCCAAGTCACAGATGATCTTTTTGATGTCTGTATTTTGCAAATGGAAATTTTCCATTTTCCAGCACTAGCATTTGTTCAGAGGCTGTATGCTATCTAAATCTGCTTTTGTGGCTGTTCATTTGCATTTTTGCTATGGTATATTGCCTCCTGTCTTCTCCCCTTGGCCCCCCACTCTTTTATATTGAATTCCTATTTCTGCTGCCTCCACTCTGTCTTGCATCTCTGAAGACTCAATCATGCAAGATGCTGAGCACTCAGGGCAAACAGCAGAGGCTGCTCAGCACCTGGTCAGGATTACAGGTAAAAAGGGAAATCCAAAACATCTGCATATTGAAGATTTTTGCTGAGAAAGAGCAGATGAAAGGTGGAGCTGTTCCCCACTCACATGACACTGCCACTTCTGTAGCTTCCCACCTTTTCTCAGCTGCTAGAACTGATTGAGCTACTAGCCAGTGCATCTGATGGAAGAAGTGTGTGTAAATCTTGGGTTGAAATTTTATGGCATGATTTGAAATACTCACAGTAGTCAGATGATGTAGACAAAACAGCCCTTCCCAGATTTAAATTAATGACCACGGAAAATCTTGCATGTTCATGTAGCTTTCTTGGTCAGAATGCAGAGTTTTCTACTTCCTTTAGTATTTATCTTTTATTTCACCCTGTACACATAGGTTCTTTCTTCTCTCAAATCTGATTACATCCACGTCTACAAGCCAACCGCTTAGCAAGAAAAACTGCGTTAATATCCTGAGGGAAAATTGAGAAGGTGAGGAGAGAAGCACAACAACTTAATTCTGGCAGTTGAAAGAACAATCTGAAAGTTGTCTCGGCTCAAAGTATCACATACAGTCAAGCAATCACTATTAACTTCTGGAGATCCCAACCCTCAAAAAGTCTATTTCACCCTCAGGGAAAGCCGGGCGGGGGGAAGAAGAAAGTGTAAGCAAGAGTATCATGCAATACAAGGAGAGACAGAGTATTTAAAGCTGAGCAGTGATACAGACCGTGGGGCTGGGAGGCGGGGATTGCAGACTTCTCCTCCCATTCTATATTTTTCTAAATTCACTTCTCAGAAGAGAAGATGAATGAAAAAGAGGGATCCTCAGAAGAGGGACTGCATGGTCCTGGCCAGGTTGGAATGATAATATTAAAGATAGGGAATGAAAGTACTCAATATTTTACCCCACCAGGCTCTCCCTCTGAGTCTGTTGGAAACTGGGGCAATGGCAGTGCTCCACAGGCTCGTCCAGGTGTGCAAGAACCTGCCGAATGCCTGCACAGTGCTCTGGGAACAGGGCACTCGTTTCCCTAAAGTTTATCTCCTGCCACAGGAGGCAAATACGTGTGTGAGCATGGCATGGTGTTCCCACTGTATGGCAGAGGGCTGGTACCTCAGTACCCACGATTATGAGTGCCTGGTGATGAAAGCACAGTGCATAGGCAGTATTATAAACCTGTGTATGGTTTCCCGCACTGCCCTTTTGGACTAGCTGTGGGGCAGTTATGGGAATCCATAACAAAACCCTCTGCTTATGAGAACAGCAAACTGCCAGAGTAAAGCGTGATATTTCCATGTTCCTGTCATGTGCAAGCACGTGCCCACAAACCAAAACACAGCTGGCAAGTCTAATTTTAGCTCTACCAGCCTTGAGAAATGTCCCTTTAAAGACATTCTTTTTATAATTCCTTTTTTTTTTTTTTTTTAAAGCAATTTGGTTGATAATGCAGCAGCTGACAATCCCACTGCCATACTATGGATGATTTAAATAAAAACAAAAAGAAACTGCTGCCCCACATTTTTTCCCCCCAAAATTTATAAATAGGCAAAACCACTGTAGAAAGGCCTAGCAATCTGATGACATGTTAAAGAAATAAGTTATTATAAAAAAAGAGAAACGCTGGGATTTGTGTACAAGAGGAAACATTTTGTTATTCACGCACTTTTTTTTCCCTGATGATTTATAGCCCTGTTGTAAAACAGACTCTTCCTTCGAGTCTTTCGGCGGATAAATATTTGGGATGGCGGTGCTGACACAGGTCCGGCACGCCTGGGATCCGTGGCAGGTGTGGGGCTCTCGGCCGGACGCGGGGGCCACACCTGGCCCTCACCTGGGCCCGGGCTGCGGCAGCTGCATGCGGGGGAGCCGGGCCGGGGGAAACGCAGCCGCGGGTAACTTTTGTGGCACCGTGGTATTTTCGCACGTCTGGGCGAAGGCACCCGCACGTCAGGCCGGCCGAATTTCCTCTTTACCCTCTTCCTCCATTTTGTTCCAACTTTAAATAAACCAAGTCTTATATAAGCGGTTTAACAAAGTATGTATTTAATATGTCTGGCCCGGGGTCGCCTCTCCGCGAAGTGCCGGATGACGGTGCGGAGTGGTTTTCTGAAGGGGGAGGACGGCGACCCGTCTTCGTCACCTTCCCCCTCTCGTTTGTTAAAACATATATATACATATATTAAGGATTAAAACAATAAATATAAAGCCGCGTTTCGGGGCTGCTCTCCCCGTCCCCCGCCCCGCGGCGTTGGCGTTTCCCGGGTCCCGGGGCCGCTTTCCGGAGCTGCCGGTCCGGCGCGGGCGCGGAGCGGGCGGGGGCGCGGAGGCGGCCGCGCGGCCTGCGCCGACCTCCCGGGGGAGCGGCGCGCCGAGGTCCCTCCCACCGGCGGCGCGGCGCGGAGGGGGTTTGAATGAAAGACAGGACGAGCCCTGAACACCATGTCACTCCGTGAAGGAGGCAGCGGCAACTAGGCTGGGGAAGGCTCTTCCCTCCCCCCCCTTTTTTTTTATTTTCTTTTTTTTTTCTTTATTTTTCTTTTCTTTTTATTTTTTCTCTTTTTTTCCTTTTTTTTTTTTTTTTATTTGGTTGGAAGGGGGGTGGGTGGGGAAGCGAGAGGGGAGGGCTCGAGAGCGGGGCGAGCCGAGGAGAGGACGAGGAGAGCGAGCGAGCGAGCAAGCAAGCAAGCAAGAGAGCGAGCGGCTCTGCGGAGATTTGGAGTTGCACTGTCTTCCCGGCTCCTCTCGCAGGACGCTTCCCTCCCGAGCCGGGCAGCGGGCACCGCCGGAGGCACGCTGCTGCCAGCGGGGGAGGCGGGCTGCTCCCCGCGGGCACCCGGGCACGGGGCTTCCCCCCACGCACGCACCCCCGGCCGCACACACCCCTCCGCGCACACACACACGGACACACACGTATATGTTCGTGCGGGCGCGTTTTTGGCTGCGCTGGAAGTAGCGCGCGGTAGACGGCGAGGAAGTCTCGGCAGCCTCCTCTGTCGCCCGCGCTGTCAGGAATAGCGGCGTGAGAGGAAGAAAGGCCCTGGGGCACTACACCCTGCCAACGAGTTCACCGCACCAGCCAGAAGGACTCCAGCTACATGGGCAAACGCCTGGACCAGCAGCCAATGTACCCTCAGTACACCTACTACTACCCCCACTATCTCCAAACCAAGGTAAGGGCTGGCGGGGCCGGCGCCTGGCGGGGGATGGAGAGCGGAGCCGCGCGAATTGCGGGCTCGCCTCTTCTCTTTGGCGATTTTTCTGTCTCTTTCTCGGGTTTGGTATCACACAGAGCAGAGCTGGTAGGCAGAAAGCAGGCGTGAGAGAGGCAGGAAGGTTACTGTCTGCCCTCCCATTTATTTCTTTATTTCTTTTAATTTATTTTTTTTCCCCAAGGGCTGCTGGCGTCGGCTAATTCCTTTTATTGTTTGGGGAGAACAGTGCGGTTAACGCTATCGTAACAGCGGGCAGGTAGTGTGTTTGTTATAGCACGGGATAAAGATTGCTCTGGACAGCATCGGACATAAAACACTTTTGGTGGATTTTCCAGGGATCTCTACGGTTTCTTCACAGCTTAAAAGCATTTTGCTGTTTGAAAAGCCGTCTGTGGCAACTCAAACTTTTAATCAGCTGAGGAGGAGATGCTGTGGAGCTCGGAGGAGAGCTCGGAGCTAACCGTCTGTAAACCTGGTGGAGTTTGTTTCAATGCATTGCACTGGTTTTAATATTTCATTAAATATTGAGGATGATATGGCTGTACTCTGTTGCATTTAAAAAGGTCTAGAAATAGAGGCTACTACTTTTGGAGAGAGTATCCAAGCGCGGACGCTTCCGTTTTCTTTCTTCTTTTCTTAATAATTTTTAAAATGCCAGCAGACTGGAAAGCAGGCCGGCCCCTCCTAGAGAGGCTGGGTGAAGTCTATGCTACCTGGCCATGAGTTAGTTAATTAAAGCCTTATTTTTATAAAGCCATTGTATAATAGTCTGCTCTCTGAAAAGATTTCCTGTGACCAAAGGACAGTAACAAAAGAAAGCCCTAAACCGAAAGTTTGCAAACCCTGTCAGGACACTGTATTTAGAGGGAAGAAAAAGGAAAAAATACACACTCCACGAGGTGAAGTGTGACCTCACAGCCACAGATTAGCAGTTTCAGTAAATAAACGAGCATCCTTTAGGAGGGAAAAGCCAAGGCAGGGCACACACACGTGCATATGGTACTGCGTGCAAACATACACATTGTGCTCCTGTGGCAAATTTAACACACGGGACATCTGATGTGTGCAACTGTGTGTGGTGAAGTGCCACAAGGGAGGCTGACTTCTCCAGACTTTTGGTTTGAAGCATGTTGATCTGGCTGCAGTTGGGAAAGGATAAGTTATATTCCTTGTTAATAAAAATTACTTTCCCGTTAACGTTTATAGCCTGACTACTGCATTATATAAATTAACTAATTGTAAAAACTGTGATTCAGGCTGGTTGGAGTTGTGATGACACCAGAAGCACTCAGTATGATTACAGCCTTGTAATTCATGGCAGGGTTACCTCTCACTTCTTTGCTCTGCTGTTTCCTTCACTGCCTCGTGCAGATATTTTTTCGGTACGAAATTCATCCTTTTTTAAATTTTGTATTTTGGCGTGAAATTTATCATTTCTCCACCCCTTCCTTTCAAGGTCAATCCAAATAGCATTTTACCTTTGTGACCATTTAGTGTGTAACGTTGCTGTTGCAGCAGCAGCCCGTCACCAGCTTGACTGCAATATTGCCTATAGCTTTAACTGTTTGGGGGATTGGGGGACACAGGCTGATGCTATTCCTCAAAACCTGGCAAGCCAAGGACATGAAACAATTGATGGTGTTTTTTTGAAAGAACAATAGCCTCGAGTATTGGAGGAGAAATATTGGACATTCCATCCCTTTTACTCACGTAGCTTATATTTTGCCAGTTGTCCTTTTTCTTTCTTTTTTCTTCATTTTTTTGACTTTGTAAAATAAGCTTTTTTTGAGAAAATTAGCCTTATATTTGGGCTTAAAGTAGAAAAATAGCTTTTCTGTACCATGACTTTTTTTTTAACCCCTTGCTTTAAAAAACAACTTAAATGCATTTTTATAGCCGGTATAACAAATTATCAACCCTGTGAAAAGTCATGTGCATCAGTCTTGGCACACTTGCACTATTACAGTAAGGACAGGTAAAATTTCAAATTGGTGATACATTTTATATGCCTTTTAGTTTTTTTCCTTTTCCTTGGTCCACAGTCAAGGGCATACATAAACTCTAATAAACACACATACACGTGCGTGTGTATATGTGTGTGTGTATATATATATATATATATATTTGTGTGTGTATGCACAGATGCAAGTATTTCTCTTCTATAGACTATAAGACTTTAAAGTAGTGCAGACAGGCAGCATCTGGATTTTGTTACCTTTAAGCTAGCCATCAGCTTCTGGGACGTTTTAAAGCAGTTAGATCCATTGTATGTCTAAAGCTAATAGTTGGGTAATCAAATAATCTTGTGGTGGAGAGCTGTATCTTTTATCATCCCTATTGGAGCAACACATATAAATAAACCTTTGTATGATTCCAGTCGGCCTGAGAACTTCAGCTTCTTATTTTCCAAAAACTGCTCTTTGTACCAAGCATGGTAGGATTCGGCTCTACAGAAGGAATGTGTTTTTATGCTCATAGTCATGCATGCTGGGACTGGGGGGTGCACATTCATTTGTAATTAAGTAGGAAATTTTAGGCTTTCTTATGGCATGGTACAGCTTCTGAAATTCAGAATGGCAGCGTGTTCAACAGGCAGAGTTTGGGAATTCACGTTCCCCAGCGTGTTTGGGTGAAGTGCTGCTTTTGCTTTGCTTGTTTGGTGAAGTTGCCTTGGCTCTCCGTTGAGAAGTACCGCATTACTGTACATCACGTCCCTCTCACGGGGGAGCTCGGAGCTGCGCAGGATTCCAGCCTACAGACTCTGTGTGTGTGTGTCTTCTAACATGGCTAGCACGTTGTTGTGCAGAAAGGGTGTAAATGAATAGCTATGTGGGTAATGGGATTATAAATAGAAAAAATGGATTCCATATGTTTGTCTGATTGCTTTAACTTTTTAGAGTTTTGTGGCCATTTGTGGAGCACAAAACATGCACTCGTTCCATTTATTTGTGCTCCTTCATTATCAAATGCCACCACTGAAGCTAAAACTTTAATTTCAGGTTTAGGAAAAGCCATTGTCATCCAAAAAAGAGAAGAAGGGGAGGGTGCCAGTCCTTATGAGACAATTGCAAGGAATTTAATATGTCTCTTAAGGACAAGCACTGACTTTGAGGCACGACATAACATTATTTCTGTTTTCGTGTGACGCTGTCTGACAATTTCAGTTTGAATGTACAGTTTTGGAACTTTTTTAGGCAGATGCTGAGAGTGTGGCAAGAGTCCAATTGTCCTAGGAGTGGAGTTTATTTCAGAGTAAGTGTTTCTGGTTACTGCTGTAAGTGAAGCATAGTCTTGCGTTTAGTTGCAAAAAATATTGCAGGGAAGTGGTTCAGCTCATGTCATGTATATCTGATGAGAATCTGTGGTACTTTTTCATTTTATTTTGAGATGTTAAGAGAATTTCCTTAGCTTCATCCTTGCTGATGGTGTAACAACTGGTTTAGAGGAGTACGTTGCAAATTGTCATGTAGAATGTTAATGATGCCAAATCTTGCATTATGGTCTGAATTTCTTTCTTTTGTTTCTTGCTTGCCAAAGCAAATTCTTTTCTCTTTGCCATTTAGCACAGAAGAAAACAAAAATAAGCACTATGAAATATCATGTAATGAGAAAAAGGGGAGAAAAATACTAACTCTGAATATATTTGAAAGAGTCTCCTTGATTTAGTAGGTGATGTGTTTTATCTTTGTCGTCTGCAGCTTATGATTAGACCTCTTGCTGGGGTCAGCTTTCTTTGCAAACAGTCTAGTGAAAAAACCTGAATCACTTGGGTAGAAAGGAGGAGGTGCCACAGTTACCTGTCGACAGGAATTGTTTGGTTTACGATCTCTCTACCTGCACTCGGGGTAGAAATATGCCAGTTAAGCAGCTATTTCCGTGCGGTTTGCTTTCATGCATTCTCCAGATATTTCCTACTTATTAGTCATGGTTTGGGTCTGGTAATTTAACTCTCATAGTGTTGACTCTGTAACCCAGTCAGATGGCAGAAACACCCCAAAACAAGAGGCAGTGTTTACAGTACCCACTGTACCTCTTCAACTCTGTATGCCTGATGCATGCATGTACATGAGCAAAAGGAACAAGTGTGATTTCCCAACACCTGCCTGAATAAAACCTCATCTCTGTGGCTGTGAAAGGGATGCAGACTAACCTGCAAGCAAGAGGGCTTAATGAGCCTGTTCCTGAAACAACAGATCCATGCCCCAGCTGAGTGAAAAACAATTCGAGAGTTCCAACAGGTGTCTCAGAAGAGTTTAAGTTTGATATAGTGATTTTATGGGCACACACTTAGGTGTGTGTTATATCTCCTTTTTTACATTTTTTAGGACATCTTTTGGTGTGAGGGAATTGAGGACTTCCTTCAGTTGTGTGGCATGAACATACCTTCCTCCTTGCTCCATCAGGCTCTTTCAGAAAGTGTGCATTTGGAATTGGTGCAAAGCTCTTGCCTCTCTTCCCCTCTTACCTTCCAATCCTGTGCTCTTTAGCCACTCACATTTCTGTTTAGCGGGTTTACGGCATTCCCCACTTTTGGCCATCTGGCCATACAGAAGGCCTTGAAGAAAGCGTTCCAGATACGGAGATGCCTGACAGGGCTTCTCTGGCTGGTAGTGTTCAGATTGTGTTTGGTGCCTGGTGTGAAGCAGGGGTCAGGTGTAAGGAGTAATTCATCAACCACACACTGATTTCAGGCTGCATTTCCAACCATCTGCAGCTTGGATCGCTGCCAGAGCTCAAAAGTCTAGCTGGAGCCCATGTGATCATGCCAAAGTAAAGGCAAACACTTGCAAATAGAGAAATGCATTTCTAGGAATGAAGTTTGTTCGCACTTAGCCTCGTTTGATTCAGTATGTCACAGAATGTTTTAAATGCCTCAGAGAGCTGCCCAAAAGGAACACAAATTCATTTAAATGCCATTTAAAAGTATTTCAGCCTGGCTATGATTTTGATGGTAATATTAATATCTAGCTCTAGTATTTGCCAATTGGCTTAAACAATAAGGAAGATAAGTGTTCCTCTGAAAAATGAAGGAATATATGAACTCATTTGCTTTCCGTTTGTCCTTGCATTCCTGGATAAAAATACTTTTGTTGTTTTAAGGGACACGATGATATGTATTGTTAAAATGGTGTTAAATTTCTTGATTGATCTTCCTTTCATATGTTGCCGCAATGGAAGTCTGTTTAAACTAAAAACTAACCAATTCACAAATACCCACAAAGGAAAGCACCAAATAAAAAAGAGGAAAAAAAACAAACCAACAAACAAAAAACCCTAGACCAAACCTGTGGAAAAAGAACATTCAGATTTTTACTACTTCATTTACATATTATGATATTCTATGACTATTTATTTTGCAACCAGATATTTTATTTCTGTAATAAAAGATGGAAGCTGCAAGTATTTGCCAGATGAGGCTACAAAGATCTTGCTGTGGCGAGTGTGTTAATAGTTATAATTTAGAATGCCTTTTACAAGGTGCCCTTTCAAAATAAAGTGCAGTGGTTCAGAAATGAACTGGTTTGGTTTTTAATGCATGAAGTCCTTTCTAAGAAAGCATGATGGTATGCTTGCACTTTAATTCAAGTATCTTGGTAAAAATCATCAGACTGTCAGTTCTTAAATTTCCATGAATTAAAAAACAGATAAGAAAGGCTGCATTTCAAGTAGGATGTCTGAGTTCATTTCAGGTCTTGCTGTGAGTAGTCTGTAAAGTATTCCCTTTGCATGTAATTGTAAGCAGTGTTTTCAAATTAAATTTAATTTTCATTTATTTATTTATTTATTTAGGGGTGGGAAGTAAATTTTCCAATATCTGTACTCCAGGCAGGGACTGAGTTTGCTTGCAAACAATGACATTCTGGACTGTCCAGGAAGAGGACTAGACTTTTTAAAAACACAAATAGTCTAATTGTATTTTTTTCCTTGAAGAAAAGAATTTTAGTGCTAGAAATTTTATGTAGAGGAAAATAGTTAATATGGCTCAAGAATTTGCTTCTAGTGCTGCATTAAAATTGTGTTTTGTAACAGTCTCATCAGCTACAGCTGTATGTGATTAAATAGTGTAATATCAAAAGCATGTGTGAATAAGAGCTTTTATGATATAGTTGTTCCATACCAAAGACTGCAGATGGGCAGAGAAGGGAGACAGAGAACAGTGATTTACTCAGATATTGTCAGAGCCTATACTCTGAGTATTCCTGTTTGCAATTGCTTTCCCACTCATATGGGCAAGACTGAGTAACAAAGGGAAGGTTAGAAGTAAAGAGTTTTACAAAGAGAGCTAGTCTAAACAAGCAGGTATCAGCCCAAGGATGGTGTCTACTGATGCAGAATGATGTACCAATATTTTAAGTAGAGGAGTAACAATAATATTATTGAATAGAAGTTATAGTGAGAGAGATCTGTTCTGCTACCTTTGAAAAATCAATGAAAAAGATTCAGTTGTCTTCAGCAAGACAGAATCAGGCCCACAAAGCACATACCTATCACCATGGCAAAACCAGGACAGCTGAACAATATGCAGGTTTAAAAAAAAAACAAACAACCAAACAACAGTCACAAAAGAAATAAAAACGGTAAATCAAAATGATCCTACTTTGTGCAAGGGGCTGAGGACATAGCTCATCTGATACTTAACATCATTTTGTATTTGCTGTGGCTATTATTTCTATTTAACATTATTTCTCGTGATTTATAATTTTAGAGAATGAGCATAAACCAGATGCTTTGTCTTTCTGTCGGTTTCTCTCTCTGCCAGTTCAGATACGATTTATACAGAGGGGAAGTCTAATTGCCATAGGAGATGTCTCACATGGAGCCCAGTGCCTATAATGAAGATTAACAATTTCAGTAAGAGGCTAAGTGCACTTAATCCACAAAAAAGTATCAGAGAACTGTTTTTGCTTTTAGTTGTGTAATTCTTAAGATAAAAATACTGTAGCCTCTTTGAAATTTGAAACAAGTCAGTTTTCTGTGTTGGTCTTTTCTGAAGATACAGTGTTTCTAAATGGAGAATATAAGCAGAGGTTGCTTGTCCTATCTGTAGTTGCAGATTGGAAGTTCCTGTTGAATTCCTCATACTGTTTTTTTATATTTTGTTTGTTTATAGCAAAGTCCAATCTGGAAGTTTTTTATTAGCTGAAAAACTTCAGGTCTGACATTGTCAAATAAGAGAAAGAGATTATTTGAGATTATTTTTCCTGCTTTTTTGGATGGAACGACTTTTTTTTTTTTTTTTGCCCCTTCCTTCCTTCTTTCTTTCTTATTTGTCTTGTTTGTTTTTGGGCTTGCTTGCAACCATGGTGAAAATAAATTGCTTATTTGTTGTAAAGTTAACTTCAGTATCAAATGTGATAGTTTATTAAAAAGTAAATATTTACATTTTTAAGTGCTTCATTTGTGGTATATTTATGCAGATGAAATTGTTTGGACAGATTTTCTATGAGGGTTCCTCTGTTATTTGTATTGACTTCATTCAGATGCAAATGAATAAAATAAACCACCTGACATATATAGATCATAGTAGAAGCCAGAAGACACATAAGATTGCATGTTTACAATGTAAAGCACTCTGATATTTTGTTCCTTGTTGGTGTCTTCCTGACACATGTTTTATGGTTAGTACCATGTGGTTGATGATGATTTATGTGCTGTCATGTTGTGGAAGTGATGTCACTCCTGTGTGATTCAAATTCATTCAAGAAGATAAGTTGTTGAACAGATTTGTGTTCCCCCCTCCCCAAGTATAAATCAACCAGCAGGTTTTTTTTTATTCTGTGAGTTTGCATTCATAGACTTAATCCTGAAGCTGTGCTTAAATACTCTGCTGGAGAACGTGGCATAGTAGAGAGGGCAAGTCTTACTGGTGGACCAACATGGTATTGTTGATTTAACTGGTTTCTCATTTGGCTTCTGTTCCACTCCCTTCCCCACCCACTTTGACAGCCCTTCCTCTGCCCAGCTATACTTAGAGAGCAGCCAGGCTGAGCCATTCAGAGTTCAGCCTGGATGCTGTGCAGGAGCCTGACCTTTCCTCCTGCCGGTGGGAGACGGCAGAGCTGGATCTGCCATCAAGTCTCGCTCGTGTGTCTTGCCTGTGAGAGACTCTGGTTATTTGGAACAACATCTGATGCAGTCTGGTTGCCTTCCCTGTTGAGAATCTGGCCACATTTGTGCCAGGGTTATGGGAGGGTGAAAGGCAGACCGAAGATGCAGTGGATAGGGCAGAGAGTCCTGGTTTGGATGTGCAGTCCCAGAGCTGGCAAAACCTTGCAGTGCTGCATTGGTGACTTGTGAGATGAAGGGACATTAGGGAACTTCAAATGGAGGCTTTTCACCAGAGGATGAAATAAGGGAGCCTGGTGTACCGCTACATCGCAAAAGGTTTTTAAAGCTAGGTATCCATAGTTACAACAGGAGAGTTAAAATCTGGATTTCAGGGACTCACCTGGTGTAATGTCCTCCTTCCCTTTAAAGAAGAAAGTGTTTGGCAGTTCTTAAAGCTGGAATGATGTGCCTGTGTGAATTCCCCGATGCTCAGAGAGCTGCCTGTTAAAAGTTTGCTCTATTTTCCCCTCTTGCTCTAATTTTTCTGTGGAAAAAAATGGCATTGCAATTCTTAGCCATATAAGGGACTTGTTAGTTTCTTTATGTGGTTGGGAATTGTTTCTTCTTTTGGTCTTCAAAGGCTGTTGCTGCTGAGTATGCTTTAAAGGGAAGGAACTACTTGCTTAGACAAAGGCACAATCCTTATTTCTTCTCTTTCTCACTTCTCTCTGACCTTTTATTGGGGACATGCATGTAAATAAATTCTGCTTTTGGAGTCGTGCAAGTTGATGGATACTCTTACAAAGAGAGAAGCATAATGGGAAATGCAGTCTTCATTTCTGTTCTCTCATTTTGTAGTGATGAATTTGGTTTGGTGCCAGTTAGTAAGTACATGACCTTTTCCCTACATCTTTTGATTCACGACTGGGAGTGTCAGAGCCGTGTTAGTGATCTCTTGTTACAGCTTTTAACAAACTATGAAATATTAAAAATGAATTAGGTCACTTGGAGCTCAGCTAATATGTCAGTGATGCAGGGTGGCGATTTCATATTAACGAGGCGTAACACACAGCTTAAAATACAAAATTCAAATTTTTGTGAACACAGACAGCAGGGACATATCGCTTTTAAGTCAGGTCATTTTTATCTTGAAAATGTAATCCTGTGAAGACAAACCAAACAAGATATTTTGCAAAGATGGTGTTATCGGCCACATTCATTTAGTGTTCATTCCAGAAAATCGTATCAGCCTCAGCCTAATTGGAGCTAAGTTTTTCAGTGTATTTACTTTAAGATCAGAACTGCCGACAAGATTTCTTTTAGTATCAGCTGAGATGTGTCTACACAGCTGTCGATGTTCTGCTTAGCTGCTATGCACAACCTGATAATCTGCCACATGTAACTGAACTGTGCAATATACACTCGTTTGGTGTGCAAATGACACTTCTGGAATTGTTTAGTGAAAGGGAGACTGGTGATAAAAATGTGCTGTGAACAGTACAATGGATAAGGTAAAAAATAGGACTGATAGCTCTTAGAAAAGCCTCTGCCTGGTTTTGCATTCATGAAAACTACCTTTAATACCACTCTGTACCTGCAAGACATCAGAAAAAAGTCAGAGGCACTGCAGTCCTTCAGATGTTTGACAAAGCGTGCAGCAGGACTTGGTAAGTTGAAAGCTTTACCTAGGCTGTATTAAGATGACGTTTACTGTGTCAATGTGGAGCTGCACTAAGTGTACTGTTAAACAATCCTTCATGAAAACAAGCACAAAGCAGACATATTGCTGTGGCCTTTAGCAAAGCAGCTGGGAACTTTCTGCCTGGGGGAGCATCGCACTCGTTGCGTTTCATGTTTGTGCTCTTTGTGTCTCTTTGGAGCTTTTGCCTCCTAAAGAAACACATGGGTTGGTCCAAATATTTCCATGTCCTTCTTAATGTTACTTTTACTGTGAGTGTCAGCTGGTGGTGCAAGATGGGATAATAATAAAGCTGGCTGATGTATGGTGACTCCATGATGACAGTAATAGTATATGCTGATCAATGATGTGACTGCCATTGCCTCACAGATACAGGTGTGCAATGCACTGAGTTGTCTTGAATTTTGAGATTATGGATATAATTCCTGTCTCTAGGAACAGCTGTGAGAAAGATGCAGACTCCTGGCCCACCAGGAAATACTTGTTATCTGTGTGATTTAGAAGCCTTGCCGGCCACTCAGTTTCTGCTTTATATCTCTGCCATTTTATGAAATCACTGTAATTGTATACAGTTGTCCCTGTGCAACATGCAATTTCCTCTAGTTTGAAAAGCTTTCAGCTTAAGATTGTCTAAACTTAATAGCATAAACATTAATTTACTGTGTTAGATGGGTTATTGGGTGTTTTTAGCATGCATAAGTCTGGCTGTAATTGTGCTGGACAGAAAAAATAAGTTTTGTTTCCTTCACTGTCTGCCCTGCTTTGACTTAAATGGATCCCTGGTGATGGTAATATTTAGCATGTAGCAGTCATTTCAATTTTCAGTGGGCTGTATAAACATTAACTAATCTTCAGAGCCCATTCTGAGAGGTGCCTTAAACACCTTATTTGCTCATGCAATGGCTGCATGCAAATAATGACCTCAGAAGCCTGTACTGGATTATCAAGAGTTGGGGAATAGACTTGTGTAGCATCCACACCTTCTCTCTTTGGGCAGAATCTGGAGGTGGGGAATGCTGTTACTGCTTTATGAGAAAATATGGTGCATGAGTGGTCTAAGAGTGAAGAAAAAGCTAGAAAAAATAATGGGAAAGAATTTTTAGGAGGGACATGTTCATCTATAGTCATCCGGAAGTGCTGAGTGCCCACAGCTTTAGCTGATGGAGTTCTCAAAGACATTTGACACTAAACCCAATGTGACTCACGGATTTGCAGGGCACTTTGCAAAACCACTTACCTGAGGCAAGTGGCTGAACCTGCCTGCTGGTTCAACATTTCACCTTCCTCTTGAGCCTTCCTTCTGGCAGGCAAGTGGACAAATGGAGCAGGGTGAGAGGATGGACTTTCTGGAGGAGAGGAAATCCCTGTTGTGTCCCCTGTGTTGGGGAAGGAGGTTGACTGCAGTCCTGCTAAGGTGGCTGAAAAAGATCTTTGTGGTGTTTGGGCAGTGCTGTGAGGGGCAGATCAAGGCCCTGCTTGCCGTGTTTTAGAAATTTGAACAGTGCTTCGCCCAGAAGTTTCCAGGAGACAAAAACTTAGCAGACACCTGGACAAGAATGGAAAGGACTTCCTCATTCTTCCAAGGAGAAGAGAAAAACACTTTCAAACAGTGCATGTGCACTTGCACTTTCAAACAGTGCAAGTCCCACTGGCCCTTGCCAGCTTTGTCAGGCACTGATGGAAAGGTTATAGAAAAACAACTGTCACAATTCCACCAACATTGTGTAAGGAAATTGGTCTGTGTTTGAGTCCTTCAGGTTAATATTTCAAATCTACAGCACCCTGCTAGTCACCAAGGCATTAGCAAAGAAGTTATTTATGGGTGGGTGTTAGCTAAGTAGTAGTTGATAGATACAGAACTGTCTCAGCCAACTGGCTTTGGTTTTTTCATGCCTGATGTTGTGGCCTTGCAAGGACTTATTTTAGATTTTCTGTTGTCATTACTCTTTTTATTCCTCTCACCTTGGCTGTACTGTTGTAACAGTATCATATTTGCTTCCCTCTCTGTTTTGTTGGAAGTAGTTGCATTTTTAAAAATCACAGCTTGTTTAGCTCAAAGGTACTTCATGGATGGGAGAGAAATGATGATATTCTTGGTGCTGATAACTTCTTGTGTCCCAAGGGTTTTGTTTTAAATGTGTGAAAACACTACAAACAAGCGTTGATTATTGGTGTTTTAAAACTGAACAAGGAACTGTGCCAATGGCCACACAGATGTAGATTGTGATTTTACAATGTGTGTTGAGGAATGAAGTAGGACTGCCATGCTCCAGCAACAGCCGATGAAGTAGGCGTTTATGCTTCATCTCTCCTGGTCTTTTAGCACAGGAGTAAATTATTAGTTGTTTATTATTTCTTAACATTCAGTGGGTGACTTCCTTTCTGCACTAGTCAGCTATTTTGAGGTAGAGATAGGTGGATTTTATTTCCCTCCTCCTCGTTCCCACATTCTCATTTGCTCTCAGGACAGATTGTCAGGTAAGTTCATGCCTTCTTTTTTACCAGCCTGAGGGTCAAAGAGGTGATCTGAAGCTTAGGTGACAAGGACAGACCTTGAAAAAGCTGAGGCATAAGGGTGTCATTACCATGACATGAATGTAAGGAAAGCCAGAAGCCTTATTTCTATTCTACAATTTGTCCATCATTTGTGATTTAGCAAATCTACTTCTTTACCAATGTCTTTGTTTTGATTTCCCCCCTCCCCCTGTTTTGATGTTCTTCTTAGCCTTATAAGAGCTCTGCTGGTTTTCATTTTTTTCTTTCACCTAATTCTAATGTGTATGCTGTAGTGTTTGTTCTACCATTTGACCATCAAAACTTTTTTGTTATATATAGATATTGCTGTTGTATTACCTAAGCCAGTCATATTCTTCCCCTCTTCTTGTTTTTTTTCCCTTTTCTTTTTTTAAATGGTATTTTACTGTTTGCAGACTGCTTCTGACTGTGCAGTTAGGTTGTGCTGAGCTGCATACAAAGCCAGGGTAAGAGACAGTCCCTGCCTGCAAGAGTTTACAAGCAATGTAAATAAGGCAGCCTGACAAAGGTGGGCAGGAGCAGCAAAGGAGGGAAGTTAAATGCCTGGTAGATTTCACTGCAAAGCAGTGCCAGGACCTGGATGGTAGATGGCAAGCAGTGTTTACTGCTTACCCATATACTGTACACTACCTTGGGAATGAGCCACTCTGTCTTCCCAGTTCTTGCATTGCTGATTTTCTTTATAATTTTCTTCCCTAATACTTAGGGGTCTAGTTGCACAGAATCATTCCTCCTTTTCTAATTTGTGCACTACCTTTGTGCTTACCTGGGCTTTAATTTCTCCTTCTTTGTTGTTTGGTGGCCAGTCTCCCATGCATAGTCTGGCAGATTTTGGTGTTGCAAAGTGAAGGAAGCCACGGTGTGGATTTCTGGAGTTGCCTGTGCCGGTAAACTGGCACTGAACAAGCACGGTCTGAGCTGATGTTGCTGGCTGACTTCATGGAGAACATAATGGAACTGGACAAAAGAGCAAAGCAGTTGAGGTCAGTGTGAGACAAGAAGTCTATTCCCAGCAGATGAGAGCTCTGGAAATATCCTGGTGTGCGGTGGCTGGCGGCTCGTGCTCGGTGAGGATTAGAGCTGGTATGTTTTCATGCTTGCTTCCTGTTCCACCACGGCTGTAATGCTGCAGGAGAGCCATGCTGCCCACAACTGTTCTGTGCTTTTGAAAAGTAAATACTGTGGGGGAAAGGGGTGCATGTGTCTTGCACTTCAGCAAGCTGGCTGCTGGTAAATGCTGAAATTTCAAAGGGACAGTGCTCTGTACAGTAGCTTGAGGCCTCAGAGCCAGAAGTGCTGGTCACTTGCAGCTCCTTTTAATTTCAACTAGAATCGTATGTACTTTGCACTTTTGAAGACCAAGAGCTCCTTAGGGCTTAAATGTTACCTTTTTTTTTTTTTAATAGTCCTTGCAAACTGACAGGGAAACCTCTTACTGTATTCTTTGTAGGGGAAGAAAAGAGTGTTCAGAGACAAAAGGAAGAAGTTTGGGTCTTTTGGGGTAGTTTTGTTTGTTTGTATTCTTTTTTTACAGCCATGAATAGAACATACTTCCAAAAGCAGGTATCTCTCTTAGCAGGTAACTCTTCATTTTGTTAGTGGTGTGATGTTAATGATTTAAATAACTTTACTGTTTATTTAGCTTCCACAACTTAGATTGGATAATGAAGAAGGATGTGATTTCTTCCCTTATTTCATTTTAATTTTTAAAAATGTTGTTCTGTTTGGGATGCATGGACTGCCACAAAATGATTGCTTAGATAGAAAAAATGCAACAGAAGCTTTTCTAGCAGTTATGTGAAGTTTATTTTTATGAAAGATGCATTTTGAGAAATACTCACTGCTTTGGTCTGTTACCAGCTCTTTCAGTTATACTAGTTGGCAGGAATTTATTTTTCCTAAGGTACTTTAGTTCAAAAGGATCCAAATTGTCAAAATGTGTGTTTGTTTATGTATCAGTTCTAGTCTCCATCTAGATTGCAGGGAAAAGCTTGAATGCCTAATCCAGATATACCTAAAAGGCTCAAAAGTCACACAATGAAAAGCAGAAGGAGGTCTTCTAAAAAGCTTGGGATGTAACATCCAGCCTCACCAGGGCCCCCTGTGTTCAGGTGTAGGTTGCAGTGCTGAGTATTTCTTGAGTTTACAGACTCAAGTAGTTTTAAGTAGTAGTTTTAACACTCAGCTGATGATTGAATTTTTTTTAATTAGACATATATTTTGAAATTCTGGGGTTTTGTTTCATGTTGATGCCAAGTGCTGCTGTATCTGTTGCTTAATCAGCATTTACAGTGGGAATATCCAAAGCAGACAACTAGAGGGGAAAAAAACCCCATGCCTGATTTAATTGTATTAATTTTCTTCCCACTGAGGTTGGTAGAAGTGATTTATTGGGACAGATGGAGTGCTGGTGTTGGGAGCCTGGTAACCTGTGAGGTGTTTTCCCTTTGGGCCCCATCCTGTGGTCCAGGTGTGCTCCCAGCTGAACACTGCCTTGTCAGCAACTCTGCTGAAACTGCAGCACTGCATACAGGATAAGGAATTATTCAGTGGGAAAAGGACTGTCAGAATTTGGCCTTTAGGATAGAAATTTCATTTTGTGAGTGTATTACAAACAAGAGAGAGTTAAAAGATGAAAAACTGCTTCTACATAGAAAAATAATACTGTTTCAATTTAAGCCTTGGTTTAGTAAGCTTTCTTGGAAAGAAACTTGTTCCTGAGGGCATTTTATCTATTTCTCTCTCTCTCTTTGGGTTTTATACTGCTGCCCATCACGGCGGTATCTGAATGCTTTCCATGTAGAGATTGATAGCAACTTTGAAGTCCCCAGTGAACTGTGCAATCTTTGACACATCTTTCTTTAGGGGGTGAGAAAATACACCAGGTGGGATCTTTTTTTAAAAAAAAATTGTATTTTGTAATTTTACATTCTAATAGTATTTTTTTAGATTGTTGTTTTGGAAGATGTTAAGTGGTTTTTTTTTAAATCCTTTTCATGATTTGACTGAGGTTATGGGTACAATAAGTGTCAGTGTTACATTCAGAATACATTACTGACTTTTAAAAATGTGTTTTCCTAAATGTCACATCAAGCAGATAAGGGATAAGTTATCAAACATCCAGTGTTACAGAGATTTTCTTTGTTGTTCAATGTTATTTAAATTGTTTGAAAAACATTCAAATAATATTTGCACTTTTACAGGTGATGCATACCAGATCTATATCAGCTAATGTAAATTGTTAGATGCAATCTTCTAGCTTTTAAAATTATTCTACTTAGAGTAAATATTTAAATTAGTATATAGAACTAAGTTCTTAAAGCTAGAAAGATTACAGTGAGAGGATTTACTTACTGGTTTAGATATTCAGTTCTGAACCATTTCAATATTAGTCTTATGTGGCTACTCTGTCTATCTAGCTATGTAGTCTGTTTAAACAAGGTACTTGGCTCTTCCCAAACAATTTCAAAGAGAAATAAAAATAACATTGTTTTCTTTCTTTCTTTCTAGTCTGTCAGAGAAACACCTTGATTAGTTTATATTTAGTTTATATAGTGGGTGTCTTCCTTGGATGTGAATAGTAAGAAATTTCTGAAGAAACTCAAATTGTAGTAATGACTCCTGTGGTTAATTCAGAAGATGAGTGATCCTGTCATCATTAGTTAGTTGTTGTTTTTCTAGAGCAATATAGACCTGCCCTAATGCCAACATTTATGAGTGCTTCCAGAGGTGTCCTAGTGAAGATGGAAGTCTGTGGTAACTTTTGACTGAAAAATTACTGGTGGTGATTTCATAGCTAGAGAAAATCGAAGGTAAACCACTCATCATTAAGGCATGGATTTGAACTAGGCTGTGCATTGAGTAGGCAGTTTTTGGAGAACGAGAAATTCTGATAGAGTTCAGGAGAAATGAGGAGAGCAGGGAGGATAATCTTGCAGTGTGAAATTTCATTTCCTCAATATGCTGATAGCATTTTGTTAGAAGGTGTGCAGTATTAGAGGAGACCTCACCCAGACCATGCTCTCTTCTTCAGAAGTTAAATCAAATGGATTTACAGTACCTCTACCAGACATTTCTCAGTGGCTCGTATTATAAGGAGGTGCAAGGAATTCCTACCTCATGGTGAGAGATGTGGCTGAGGAAGCTGCTGAATTCCTTACCCTTGGTTAGAGAGGGTTCCTAGTGAGAGAGGTGTAGGTGTGTTAGTAATTATATGGTGAAGTGGAAAAAAAAGGCAATTTTGTCTGGTTCTTTAGTTTTTTCCATCAAGGTGAGCCTGCTGTCCCTCCCCCATATGACACCTAATTTTAAACATGTGAAGGTGAAGGAGCACAGTCAACTCAGTTGTGACAGGTCCATCTGAAATGTCTTTTTTAAAATACTTTTATTACCTTTTTCTACAGCTTCTATTTTAACTTAACATGCTCTTCAAAGGTGTCAAACATGCGTTATCACATGAGTTAAATCAGTTTTTACCCATGGGTTCAAGAAGTCAGCCTGTATATTCTTGTTTGAAAAGCTGTGTAGCCTTATCATATTTTTCACAGTCGAGTGCCCATTAGGTTTGGTGGGAGCTACTATTACTACATAATATTTTTGGAAATCAGGCCATTGAGGTATACTTTAGTTATAAATATCTATAAGCTAATTAGGCTTTAAAACTCTAAAGATTCACAAATGAGACGCATCTTCCTTCCCTTTCCCTAGTAAAAACCCTGGGTCAGCTTGGATGAGTTCCTCGCTGGCATGGACGCCGTACCCACGTCTCAGTACGTTCTTTGAGCAAGTTTCCTTTTTGAGGCCTGTGAGTCAGCAGGGTTTTGAAGTGGATGAGTCACAGACAAACTAGCTGAATGATGGTTACCAAGTGGGTGGGGGAAGCAAGGATTTTATTCTGGGAAGGTGCAAATGCAGACAGAGGCCAAGGCTGGAGGTGAGGGAGGCCACAGGATGAAAGGCATTAGCTGATAGGAAGCGCTGAACCGGTGTTTGATGCTGGCTGCTCTCGGCGGTTCGCTGCAGCCATGTGCTTCCTCCTGGCTCTGCTTGATGCTCCTGTGCAAAGTCTGTCCCCCTCTTGGGGAGCAGATGTTCCAAATGAGCAGCAGAGAATCCTGACAGATAATAAAGCAATGTTAACTTTGCCGAGAGCCAGTTAGTTTCCATCCAAGAGTTAGATTATTTACCAGAAGAGAAACTGACCTGCTTTGCACTGTGCTTCATCCACTTCAGCCATCTAAGGTTGGCAAGAAGGCCTATGGAATCTTATGAAACATGTTCAGAGATACAGTTGGTATATTTTTTTTTTAATATTCTCAGGTGGTGGGAGCTGTATAAATGCAAACTACCCATATTATTTCCCATCATATAAGATTTTCAATCATGCTTCTCCTCCACAATCCCTGTGTTCTCTTGAATGATGGAATTGCAAATGTTCCATGAAGTCATGAGCTAGTTCCATGAGCTAGTCAGAGCATAGACCTTTAACATTTCTCTGAGTGGGACAGGTAGCATCAACCATGCCTGTGCAGAGCAGACTAGTGTGCCAGCCTCTGAAATCAGAACCCACAGTGGCATATATTGAACTGTCTGAGAAATCTTCTTGGAGGGCTTGGAAACAAAAATGCAAACAATGTGAAAACATCCTGTTCTGGCCAATCCCATTTGTGGGTTAATAGAAAACGAGAATGCCGCTCCAGAGCACCCCTTTATGTGTTTCTCATGTGTTCCTGCAACTCCTTATATTGTAATGTAATTTATAATAAGGTTTCCCTTAAGATGGGAGGATTTTTTGTTACACACTATTTTGTAGTTCAGCAGGAAACCAGAAAATATGACCATATATCATTGCCACTAGAGCTACTGCTGACCACATATCTCTGTATATTAGCAGATAGTGATAAAATCAGAATTTTTTTGTGGGATGGAGTGTTCACTTAGAGTGGGATAGCAGAATAAGTGTCAGTCAGAGAGCTGTGGAAGGAACTGAAGAGCAGTGGTTTAACAATCAAGGCTCTTGCAACCCTGGCTCTCATTCTGTTCTTCCCAGTATGTTGAGATAGAGTAGAGAGAGTAAATACTGCAATTCATAATATCCTGGAGTGCTCAGATACTGAAGGAAGAGACTGTGGTGACCAGATTCCAGCTGTCCCGTTTCCTCTCCCAAATGAAAAAGCTTTTATCAGGATAACATATATAAATACTTTTCATTGCAAGCTCAACTCATTGTAAAACTATTTTGAGTACAAAGTTTATGTTCTTTTGCGTCCGGATGTAGAAAATGTGAGACAGTGAACTGAAGGGTGAGAGGCAATTGAATATATACTCTATAAGAAATATACAGAGAAATTCAGTAGAACAAAGAAAGAGCCAATGGTTGAAAGCTGAAGCCATAAAATTCAGCAGATGACCCAGTGCATGTTTTGAACGTCAATGGTAGTTTACCACCATTGCTGAGGGATGTATTGCTGAGGGATGTAGCAGATTCCCCTATCACCTTAAGTCTTTAAACTGACATTGGGTCTTTCTCATTCATCTTTGCTGTCTTCAGTCCAGGGGTTTCTGGGTTGTATTTATTTCTAGCTTCTGTTGGGCAGAAGGTCAAACTAGACCCTTGTAATGTTTCTCCTGACCCTAAATTGAGGGTCTATGAGCTGTGACTGCTTGTATCATTTGAGTAACAAATTCAATTGCCAGTGGTAATGGAGGATATGCAGAGCCAAATCTCAAATTGAATCCAAGCACTGGGAAGAGTGGATGTGCATGTGAGAGACACCTGGCTTCCCTAACTTCTGTGTTACATCTATTTAGATTTCCTTTGAGTCATGCTCATTTACCTATACTCTGCCTCTCACTTGTCCCATTGCATTTCAGGGGTTGTTGATGGCATAAATCACAGGGTGAGACAGTGAAGAGAGGGAGGGTTCAGGACAGATGATTGAAGAGAACGATACGTAGGAAAGCATGAGTTTAAGTGCCCCAGACTTAGGGGCCTTACAGCATTTCTGACTCTTTGATATATAAATTACATCAATTTAGATTCCCTCATGCACCAATAGAGTGGGTAGAACAAGTTCTAAGGGAATCTGAGTGAGCATAAGTGGGTATAAATTACATTACCTTACAGATTGCCTCTGAATTTGGCCCAGGTTCTTTCCTTTATTTTCATTATGTCAACTTTGTGCATTGGCATTATAGTCTTTTCAACAACTGGCCTGACAGCTAATGAGTTCTTTCTACAAACAATAAATCAACCAAGACAGACAATGCTGCTCTGTGTAAATACTTCTCTTTATGTTCAGAGTATTCAGAATCCCATTAAATTTGGAACAGTGTGCTAGTAGAAATGCATGTGAAGAAATGCTATAAAAAGTGCTAATTATTCATAAGCCACCTGGTTTCCTCTTTGCTCCCCAGCTAACCATGTTCTCAGGCTAGGGGAAAATTAGAAGGGGACTAGGCAGCACAATAATGCTGAAATATAACCTGCTGTATTGAAAACAATTAAGTCCAAGTGGTTTTAGGAAGTTTCCTCAATTTATGGCTGTTTGTACTCCCCAAAATTCCTGTAACAAACAAGGTTAAAAGAAAAAGTCAAGAAATGAACTAGTAACATTTCCATCCTGGAGAGCTGAAACGAAGGAAATTTTAACTGTACTTCATTAGGGAATAGAATGGATTTTTCCTTCCATTATTGAATAGAAGAAAAATTGTATTTGTATGTTAATTAAGTTACAGTAGAATTTGCTTTAGGAATAAGTTACATGCTATGCAACTTATTTCATCTCTCAGTTCAGAGTATATTGCTAAAAGGCTAAACTCTATTCCAGATTGCAGCATTGATAAATGTTTCTGTGCCACTTCATTATGTTTTAGAGAATTTTTTCTTTTTCTGATGTCAGCACTTAAGCATTTAGGAAGCCATGGGGTAGGTAGAGCAAGGAATTCCTGACTGATTTCTTCTTTGGCCTTTTACCCTGCTGTATGAACTGAAGAAAAACTCACTGTTTTGTCTTCCTTTTCTGATCTAAAGTTGGCAAGAAGGCCTATAGGATCTTATGAAAGATGTTCAGAGATACAGTTGGTATCTTTTTTTTTTAATATTCTCATGTGGTGGGAGCTATATAAATGCAAACTACCCATATTATTTCCTATCATATAAGATTTTCAATCGTGCTTCTCCTCCACAATCCCTGTGTTCTCTTGAATGATGAAATTGCAAATGTTCCATGAATGTCAGTGCAATTTATTATCATCCTTCATTCAGAGCATTACAAAATGATTTGCAGATGCAGGTGTTGCTAATGATTTTCAGCCACCCTCCTTAAAGATTAGAGAACATAATTGTCCCTGTTTCTATAACAAGAATGAAACTCCCTAACTAAAATGAAAAGGCCAGTTTGGAAGGTGAGTTTGTGTTGCCTACATCTTTTTGAGGTTCTTTTATTCTTCTACTTTTTCTGTTATTTTTGCTTAGTGGAATCCATTGGCTACATGGGAAGCAGAATTTTTTAAAAAAAATTTAATGTACAGAAGGATTCTTTAGATGAAAAGGAGGGGGGAAGGGGGGGAAAGAAATGCTGCTTGGCAGTCCTAAAAAAGTAGAGTGCAATATTTAACTGTGGACATAATGGCTCTTTCTTTGTTATCTAAAGACTCTTAAACCTCTGTTTTATTCCTAAAACATACTTCAGTGGCTTCACAAAACATACTTCAGTGGCTTCACTTGCAGTATCATACAGATTGTTTCTGATTTTAGTTTCCTAAAGTCCTTTGTTAATAGAAGGCATCATATATGACTTTTATAAAGGAAGTTTTTAAGGGGATGTGTGGGGAAATCTATTTTTGGCTGTATCTCAAAACAGTCCTTTGTTACGTTTCCTGGTGAAGAAATCACTGAGAAATCAAAGGTATAAATGGAGGCATACTAGATGTACTAAATGTTTGAGAATGCATAAGTCTATAGACTTGACCTCTTGGATCCAAGAGCCTGGTCAGAGGACTGACCCTTATCAGTAGAAAAAGGACAAGATTCCTTCTCTCTGAAGGGCTGAGCAGGTGTAGTTGGTCCTGGTTGCACAGAGATGCAGAGATCCAGCCTTCTTTCTCTGCAGCCTCAAATGGAGAAAGTAGTGCAAAGCATTAGCTGCAAATTAAAGGGTTTTTTTTCCATAGGGAAGAATCCTTGGGTGAAGGTTTATGCAGTCATGACAGCTCTCTCTTGAGGCAAATCCTCTTAGGCATTTCTGTATAAAGGGATGTAATTTGAAGCCACATGCCAGTGGGAATAAGACTACTGGGATGGTTCATGTGGCCAATGTCAAAGGTATTTTAGCACAGATGAGGCTATGATATTTTTGTTGTTATTGTCTTTTAAAGTGAAGCTGTACATACTTTGCTTGTGGCATCTCTCTGAAGGTTCAGTGGCTCACTTTTTATTTGATTTTGATTAAAATCGATGTTTCTGCCAGCCTGAGCGATCTCGTGAGTGAGGTACCTGAGTCTGATTCCTGGATTTGATTTTTCACTCTTGTATGGTGAGGGGAATCCCTGCCTGCCTCTAGAAGGGAAGCAGAGCTTCAGATCTCTGTGCAGCAGCCCTGTTAGGGGTGGGGTGGCTTTGATGGACTCCACAGGAGGGGTCTTGGCCACTAATTAGCTGTGGATGCACACCATGTAGGCATTCCCAGCCACCTAAGCTTCCCAAACACAGAACAGCCAGGGTCAGTGAAAGTCTCCAATCTCTCCCTGATAATCCTATTTAATGTTAACAGGGAAAAATCACATCTTGTGGAGAATTGAGTACTCTGCCCTAGGTTTACATAGACCTTTGTGTTTCTCCAAGGGCTGAGAACAAGGGGTAGTTCTTTTTTGGCTCAGCAGATATGAAGATGGCAGGTTGTGAAGTTCTTGTGAAATTAGGCTGGGCTCTGTACAGCACTTTGTTGCTAAAATGTGTTCTCTATTACAAAAGCTGAGCCAGGCTTACTGGCTTAGATAAACTATCCAAGAGTTGGTGAAGTAATTAGCAAATGTGCACTGTCAGACCAACTAATTTGTTTAATTTTGAACAGGCAGTGTTTATAGATACTTAAATAATCTTAAGAAGTGGCTGTCCAGAGCCATGGCAGGATTGTGATCTATGCAGTGCTGCAGACAAGCAGACCTGTTCCCTCCCTTTGCTGCAACACCACTGAGCTCCATAGAGGACAAGCACAGCCCTGCTACACTGCTGTTTCATGGTTATTAAATTCACTTCTAGTTGTAGGAGGTAATTCTGTCCTTGCTGGAAGCTGCTCCTTCCCTGGTGCAGACATTTGCATTTGTGTGGCTACCAGGTGAATCAGGCTAGGGAGCAGATGTGTCTGAAAGCTGAGGCATTCTGGTTTCTGTTTCTGTCACTTTTTTTCTTTTTTTTTTCTTTTTTTTTCTCTCTCCTTTGTCCTTGGGCTCTCAGAGCCAGCTGAGCACATGGCCAAACAAGCACTAGAACAAGCCTCCAAGAGGAAGTACAAATACCCAGCCAAGGGAGGTAGAGAGGGCAGAGACAACTTGCATTTTGGGCAACTTAATTGGTTACAAACCTGCAACCTGAGTTTACATGCCTGTTTGTGTAAATTGAATAGTTTACTGACTTCTGGCTCGAGTTGTGTTTGGTTCTCCAGGGTCCAGGCACAAAAATGTCAGAAGCTTCACTGTAGTGACTGAGTCTTTCAGCTTCCTGTGTGGTTCTTTGCCAAATTAAACAGAGCCAGAAATCTCAGCACCAGCAGCTGTAGGGAGTTAATCCCACCCAGATCCAGATTAGCCATGGCACATTCTTGTAACCATAGGCACGACAGTTTAGTGTAGACAGCTGTTCTGATGAACTGATCTGGGAATCCTGCCCTCATAGGAATGTTTGATGTGTACTGGTCACAGAAGTTGTTTCAAAGTTATGGTAAGACAAACTGGTAGCCTGGATAACAATTGCATGTTTTTGTTGGTGTTGTGATGGCAATACTACATGGGTATCAAAAATGAGATTAGTGATTCAGCTTTAGAAGTAGAATAAATTTATCTCCTTGCCTGAAATGATATAGGTGCAATGCCAGCACTCATCTCTTGTGTTGTGGGGATGGTGCCTATTTGCTTATCCAACAGAGACTTGGTACAGGGTGACAACAGGTGTAGAGGGGGACAGCCTGCTTCCCACCCTGAGCAATATCCTATTTTCAAAGAGCATTTTCTTCCCTGCTGGTTTTGCTCTTGTGGCATCATTGTTGATGGTACTGGCTGGATATTTTGTGGAAAAGAAGGACAGGGATAATTGAAAAATAGGGTAATGTGGTGATTGTAGACAAGGATAACTTTTGACTGGGTGAATGGGGGTAAAATGTTTGAAATTGTTTGGAGCCATTGTGAGGAATCGCCTTGGGTAGTTGCATGAGCACCAGAATTTGAATCTCAGGACAGGGGATTTGGTCACAGTTTACAAGAAAAAGAGCATATTTTGCCATAGAGTAATGGCATGCTAAAAGTTCACCTGGGTTCCAAATGAGAATTGATAATTTCATTGCATAGAAATTTGGAAGCAATAGGAATTGCTTCCAAAAGACTGTGCATGCAATGCAAAACATACAAACTGTTAAAGGCTGGGAGTATGGTCAAAGGTAGTTATTTGTATGTTTCCTGTGCTCCTGTCCTCTCCCTTTGCCAGGTACTTTTGGTTATTGTAGATTAGACAAGATTTGGGGCTAGATGGAAAAGGACTGACATAGTAAGTAGAGTATTGTAACCATAGGCACAAGAGTTTAGTTCAGACTGCTGTTCTGGTAACCCAGTCTGGGGATGCTGCCCTCAGAGGGTGTTTGTGAACTGGTCACAGAAGCTCCCAAGGTCATGGTGAGCAGGTTTGAAAGCTTCCCTGATAGGGTTGGTAGTCTGTAAGGGAGCTCATTGTCTTCTCAGCTGTGCTATTAGTGTGCTGTTCAGCTCAGGACCAGAGATTTCAGCTGTTTGGCTCAACTCTCCTCCTGACACACACCCTTTTTCTGTGTTGCCATTTCAGTTGTCATCTCTGTCAGCTGAGGACTTTCTTAGGCTGTGCTTGCAGAGTCACAAGTGAGGCAAAGCCTTCCAAAGACTTGGCTCTGCAGTGCTGGAAGTTCTGCCTCTCAGCAGAATTTCATTGTGGCCGCACATAAAAGCAGGTTAAACTATTCTGAATCATTGCCATTGAAATAGATGACGCTAACTTTGACATTGTCATAGTTGAGGAGCGCACATGTGTCAAGTGAGATGAGGTAGTGTCCCACGGTGTCCTATGTCACCAGCTTCCCCTTGTGCCAGTGGGGTCCCCATGTTCTGCTTGGTGCTTTGCCCAAAGGAGCTCTCAGTCTGTTTTTTGTTGCTACTCACTACTCTAGTAATAATAATAATAATAATGATAAATCTGAACATCTGAGCCAGAATCGTTTTGCTATTCAACCTCTGCTGCTCCTTTGATTAAGGAAAGATTTAATGCTTTAATTTGAGACATGTTTTGTTAAAGAATAGAGGGCCTTTGATTCACATGTTTATAGAGGGGTGCACTTCCTCAGCAGAATGGAAAACGTTCTTTGTTAGTAAAGGATGTTGAAAGTATAGGCACTCCCTGCAGCTGATGGATTTGTTCTGAGCTCGTATTATCAGTACATGTTAACACAAAACAAAAATATTGAGGTATTGTTCCATAAACAAGGTAAATGATAGTTTTTCCCACATTTTTGCTGAGATTGATGCAAAACCTTAAGCTCCATCTGAGTAACTTCTTGATGTTAGGACACCTTAGTGGCAGGATTTCTTTCTTTTTGTTTGTTTTTCTTTTTAATTTTTGTTACTTTATGTTCATTCCCTTCCTTCTTGAGTGATTGTATTTAATGTCAGCAATTATTTTAGAATGATGTTTGCAAATAACATGCAACATATAAAATAATATTTTACTGTGTTAGATAATTTGAATTGCAAATATAAAACTCTCAAAACAAACACCAGCAAACTCCCTTGGTGATTTGATTTTCTGGTCTTTTTGAAAGACTGGTGACTCTTTCTGATAGCAAAGATAGATATTTTTCTCAATTTTTTTTTTCTGAGGGAATAAAAGTTAAGTGCCTATTCTAGAGTAGAGAAAGAACATTTATTACCTTAAATATTGGTCTTCTAGCTACAGTTTGGCATTATGATTTTATCAGCACTCCACAGTGTCACTAATATGACCCAGAGCTTAAACTTGCTACTGTCACTCTAACGTGTTTCTTCTAAAACTGTTACTGTCAGCCAGCTCCTGCAAGTCCAATACCACATTCCAGCATCCCCCCTGAGAGCTAGGCTTAGCCTCTCTGAAGCAAGGCTTAGCTTATCATCCTCCTGGTGCAGAAAGGGATGTGGTTTTGAGCTCTGTGGGGTGCAATCAGAGCTGAGAAGTGCTGTTCTCCAGGAGCAGCACACAATAAGTATTGAGTTTTAATCTGCTTTCTCTTCAAAACCTACATGAGCATCTCTGGTTTGGCCAGAACTCAAAGAATTTTCAGGGTTCTTTAAAGTAGGGGTGAGATTAGTACAGTTTGAAAGACCTGAAGACCATTATGGCTTGAGCAGAAGGAAAACTTGCAGCTGTTCTCTAAAAGCCTGGCTGTTATTGCCCCTTTTAAAAAGGTGCACCATGACTGTCCTTTTTTTCTTGTGCAAGACAAGTCAATTGCTGCAGGCAGAACCCTCCTCGAGTGCTTTTGAGAGTCTAGCACTGGCCTCTGCTCCATAAATTGGAAGGCTGTGAATCCTGGCTTGTCCTGCAGAAAATATATTGTGTATTGTAGGCTCTTTGAGATCTTTTCCCCCTTGCACACCTTCACAGAGCCAGGCACAATCCAGGCCATTATCTCCATGTGAGAATTTTCACTATTGCAGACTTGTAAAAGTTTCTATTAGCAATTCTGAATTAGAAAGGACAATTGGAGGCTGAAAGAATGGCAAATGCAACCTGGATATAACTTTTTGATCCCAGAACCCAATTAAACTTGTAGTTTTAAAGTGCATGTGACTTCTGAGTTCAGCTGTAATACTGGATTTATATTATTTCCTGGAATGAAAGTCACTGCAGACAATATCCAGAAGAGCATAATAATGATCTAATGAAAAATGAATCCAGCTTTTGACTTTTTTTCCCCCAACAGAAATAAGATAGGGAACCAATTTAGTTTTATATAGGCTATTCTTTTAATACTCAGTAAGTTTCCTACCATCAGTGACTTTTTTCCCAAAGATATCTACTTCATTAGTGCTGCTGCTTCTAGACAGTGCTAGTGTGCATTTGTCTTGACATGGCTAGTGCTGTAGTACTAGCACTTATTTGGGAATAAAACCCACAGAATGTTGGTTGAAATATATTATCTAATATCCTATTTTGTAAGCTCACTTACAGTGAATAATTAGCATTCTGTGAGCCATGTGTTTCTTTCTGAATCCTGTCAATGTCCTCTGCCTAAAATGATGCTTCAGCCTGATCAGTTTAGGTAAGGGGGAACTTTAGACAGCAGTAATCATGAATGCTCTGTACTGAGCTTCTGTCTGGCTCAAAACAGCCTTCGTGCTTCTGAATTATTATTAGAGACACTTGAGTTTTGGACTAGCAGTACTCCGTCTGTGTCTCATTTCCAGTTATATCACAGGACAGGTTTTGTCTCATAAGGAGACTTATCTTAGTTCTGCTGCTTCTTGGAGTTTGTGGCCCCATTTGCTCTTAGAGATCTCTAGGAAGGAGACCTGAGCTATGTCAAAGATGAAAGCAAGTGTCCTTGCCCTCCTCTTTACTCTCTTTCCTAATCTCTTTGCTATGGAGCATGGCAGGTTCTGCATGTAGTATGAGGTTTTCTGTTCTGAAAAGTGAGAGCTTTGGAGCAAAACATAAATTATTCTTAGAGAGAAAGAGCCTACAAATTCTCTTTTCCATGGAAGTAAATGAAGGTATGAAGGTGTGTGAGAAGTAAGAACTCTTCTATGGAGTTGAGCTTTTTTTTTGCCCCCCTGCCTTTGCTGTCTAGCTCTTAATTTTGAGGATACCAGCTACATTTTATCATAATGATATTTTTGTCCAGCAAGGCTGTGCTCTGGAAATAAGCAAGAATCAGAAGTGCAAATGTGCTTTCTTGTTGTTATCAATGGACTTGCGCAGACATGAATGAAGTTGTCTATTTCAGCTTCCTGAGGTTGGAACAGTGCAACCCATTTGACATCCTCCTCTAACTTCAGATTGAGCAAAGCTCTGTCTGGTGTATCTGACACCTGGTATCTAGGTAGATTCCAAAATTAGGTGCATCTTCATATTCTCTCTTTAGTTTGAAAATGAATGGCAGCCTTTGTTTTCAGCCTTTGGTTGCTGCTGTTCAAATGCTTTCCCAGATAAGGCCGACCTATCTGTAAAGTAGAAGCGTATTCATTTTTACTTCTGAGAATTTTTCTTCTACCTGATCTGAGTTCTGTCCAGAGACAGAGCAGAGGGAAGCATACATGATAATTTAGTTCCTGGATTACCCTGGATTTGCTGTAACCACAAACACAAGGGGATGAATGCTGTCAAGAATGACTTTCAGCTCAGATGAATGTTAACTGAAGATGAAAATCACTATGAAAAAAATAGAGCTGTTGCTGCTAAATCAAAACAGTACATCCTTTTTGAACCCTCTGGGAAAGCCCTTCTTCCACAAAAGATCTTCTGTGAATCAAAAGGATATCGATTAATTCCTGTTATCTCTTCCCTGTTTCACATTAGAAGATGCCTTGGCTATGATGATCATCATCTTTTATTCTTTCTCTACTGTCTTGACTGAATACAGAATATGACTCTGTGGTGAGTTTAATCCTCATTTCAGATGCTGAGAGGAGAGGTGCTTATTTATGTCCAAAATGAAAAAGCAAAAACAACCATCCAGCTGAACTTGGTGATACACTAGATCTTGGAGCAATGCTTTTTCTGTGAGCCGCTAACTTACTCAAACTGATGCTGATTTACTGAAAAACCTCTCTTGCATGATACAGAGCTTATTGTATCTCTCACCATTGCCTAATAGAGGAAAAATTCAATAGAATTAAGAATTTACCCCTATGCAACTATTTTTCCTCCCTTTCTTTCTCTTTTTCCTTATTTTCACTCCAAGACAGTTTGGTAGTTGACCACTTTGCATCTTGAAAGACAAGCCCTGTACCTTGAGCTATCTCCATTTGGCGCAGCATGATTCATGCAACTGGGCTGTGTCTCTCAATCTATTTTTTCTTTCAGACTCTGGAGAACAGCATTGTGCCATTGGTACTGGTTTTGAGCTGAAGTTCCTATCTGGATAATGTATCCCTGGATGTGGCATACTGAGCTTGCAGAGCTGGTCTGCAATGCAGTCTGGGACCAGATGAGGAAATGGATACTTGAATGAAATCATTATTACTCTCACAGATGCAGAAAAGTAGACATACAGTAATGGCTTAGACAAAATGTATTGTTTAAAGACCATGTTAAATGGATTCCTTCAGGAGGGCTTGTGTTTTTATGGAGAATGCTGTCCAAGCAAGAAGGATCTGTTCTTCCTTAGCCCAGCAGAGTAATTGAAAATGATTTGGAAACTTCAGTCTGCTTCATATATTTCTCTCCAGGCCAAATACCTGCAAAAATAAACATTCTACTACTTTTTCCATCAAGATAGACATGTTTAGAGGCCCTGTTTCTAATCAGACAATTTTTGAAGCCTAGTATTATACTCTGAAATCAGAACAGTAGTCTTCTCCACTGATTCACATGTTTTTCCAAAGTAAATGTAAGAGATTTTCTTTCTTCTGTTGAACTTCAAAATGTAGTCTTGAGAAACTTTTCGGATTTCAAGGCAGGGAAATCACTTTTCCTGGAGTGACACAGGCCAAGTGGCCTCAGGGTTAGTGATATAGAAATTCACCCATTGTGCCTCTTTGTCACCAGTCCTTAAAGTGTGTGTCCCCAGGTCTGTTCTATGCATTGGTGTGTATTGAGAAAAAAAAATTTATACAACTTGTCTCATTCTCTATATTTATATTCTAAGGAATGCATCTGGGAGGAAGAGGTGGAAATTCTTTTTACAAAGGATCTTTGATCCCTAGGATCATGATTGATGGGAAGAGATGTGTCTGTATTTACTTTAAAATCCTTTCTTTGAACAAGATGATCCACAAGCACAACTTTGCTAGAAATAAACAGATCAGGGAGGAAAGAGTCAGAAAGTCACTTGGTTGCTGTTACTGAGAGCGTGCTCTGCAGTTCATATATTTAGAATATAGATTGTAATAATTTCAGAAGTTGTTTATTAGCTTTTTTCTCTAGCTTGTACTTGGGAACCAGTGTGTATTTCTGTGTATAGGAAATGACCAAGAGATAAAGTAGCATGTCTAAATTTTTAGTAAGCAAATAATTAACATCTTTTAATTCTGGTTTCATACAAGATGCTGAATATTTCACTCATTTGCACATGCACAGACAGGCACACACATATGCATTGCTTGTCAGGTTATCCATTTGTAGAAACGAAAGCTGGGTTTGCAGTCTATGATGTGCCTTTAACCTCTTTATTACCAAGATGTAGTTATAAATAAAGTATCAGATTTCCTCTTATCCATGTTGCTTCTCAATATGTGAGCAAGTCTATGCACTAGTTCTGATTTGGAGGCTTTCTTATGTGTAGAAGTGATTTTTGGCATGAGTGTTTCTCTGAAGGGGTCCAGTGTAATAATGGACTGCTTTGCTTTATTCAAAAGTGTTTATTTTCAATGTCTGCTTTTGCTGCTCAGGAAGTGATAGGTATTTGGTGCATTGTGTCTGCCTGAGAAGAGTGGGCTTAATGCACTATTTCAAGGTTTAGTTGCATTTGAGATACTTGATACTGAAGAAGTGCCCGGTGTGAACCTCAGTTTTCCTCTCAAGTGCGTGATGCTGTTGTGTAAGCAGAGTAGCGCACAAGCACAACTGCTTCTTGCTATGCTAGGGTAGTATTCCAATTTTAGCTTAGCCTGAACTGATCTGAAATCTTTAACCTGTCTTTGGTGCAAAGATCTGTATCAATAGGCACAGCTGAGCAGTGTGAGGAAGCTTGTGTTGCTGTCCCCAGCATGGTTGAATCTCATTATGATGGGTAAGAATTGTCACGAGAGTAAAAGCTTGAGGCTCAGAAGGCAATGTTTGTAGGCTTGCTAAAAATGATGAGACATCATTGACCTGGCATCTTGTTACAAACGTCTCATTGTGCTGGTGAGGAAAGCCTTCATATCACAAGCCATCTCCTGAACAGTTTTCTCTTCCTTCCCCTCACCCATTGGCTGTGATCCTTATGAAATGATACAGGGCTGGACTGTGGGGTTTCTGTTTTTTTCTTTTCCCTATGGGATCCTAAAGGAGTATGGTGTCCAACTAATGTTGGAACCTCAACAGAGATTGGTGGTCTGATTTTCATTCCAGCATAGTATATCATGAATATTAAAACTGCTAAAATATGCAGCTGTGTGTGCATTTCTGCAAGTACTACAACCCTTGCAAAAGCAAAGCAGTAATTTGCTGAGCTCTAAACAAAATGCTTTCTTCCTTAGGAGATGTTTCACAGTGCAGGTATCAGGAACAGGTGGGGACAAGGGTTCAGCAGCTTGGTATTGCTGATGGGGATGCTGGTACTGGGTTGTGATGCTGGCACTGGGAGCATCATTCAGACTTGCACAAGAGGAGATGTTTGGGCAGGAATTTCATACTGCTCTGCAGAACTGGGTGCAACAGTTAGAAAAAGTCTTGATTCCTTTTTGAGCAAAGGCAGAGTGGTTACAAATATCCAGACATTTGCTAAGGGCCTGTGTGCTCAGTT
The DNA here is from genome assembly GCF_028551555.1 of Melozone crissalis. Lineage (NCBI taxonomy): Eukaryota > Metazoa > Chordata > Aves > Passeriformes > Passerellidae > Melozone > Melozone crissalis. The sequence continues at coordinate 41,058,167 of NW_026535794.1, forward strand.
TGGGTGGTAAATTGCATTTGAGCCAAACATAGAAGCCCAGCAGTTTCTGCAGAGCCGCCTGTGGAGTGGGATGCCACACAAGTTGACCCAGCAAGTTCTGGTCTTCATTGCAAAGAATGGAACCAGAAACAAATGTTCAATTTTTAGTTTTCTACATGCATCATCTTCTATTAGTAAACACAAATGTAGTCATGGAAATCTGTATGTCTTCCATGTGAAATCTCTGCTTTTATATCCATTTCCTCAGAATGTAGAGCAAAGCTAAAAAAAAAGTGGTTTTATGATGCAAACAATGTTTTTCCTATTTAGCTTTCTGAAAGCAAACCTGAAATAAATAGTTGTGCAGCCAGAGTACAATTTGCAAGCAGTATTTGAATAAAGATAATAAAGAAGAATTACAGTTCACTGTAAGAACTGTTTAGTTGCATCAGTCTTAATGCAGTATTACATATTCTGCGTTTAAAAAAGTAAAAGAAATAAAATTATAGTGGCCCTAAAACCTCAATACTGCAATGTAGACAGCTGTCAGTAGAATCCAGTCTTCATTAAAAAAATAACTTTTAGTATTGCAATAGATTTTTTTTTTTTAATTAAGACATCTCTGTATCTTTATCCTTCTTGTCCCCAAGGACTTGATAAGTTAGTGGTTCTAAATTCAGGGCATATGAATGATGCAGCTCTACAAATGAGGTATATGTGCAAGAAAAATCATTTCACTGTCAGTCTGTTAATTTATCCAAGTAGACATTGTTCTATCCATTTGTTTTGCATTCATAGTGTTTTAGTTTGTAAACCTTTTGGAGCAGAAACATCTGACTTTAGGTTGTGCAGGGAGCAGGGTTTTGGCTTGGACTTGTCAGTGCTGCTAGGAAAAAAACCTTAAAAATATGTTTCTGGAGGGAGGGAAAATATCTAAAAGTGTGAGAAGTAATGCAATGTAGAAGTGTAAACTTGCACATACCACGTTTCAATTCTGTTTGGGCTTTGTTGTATACATATCAAATGGTAGGTAGAAACTAGTGAATAACAGCTAAGAAGAACTTTAATTTACTTTTCTGAAGTGCATTACAAATGCACAAATACATTGAATACAAAATAAGATAACATGATTTCACATATGTTTGTAAGAAAATATCAAATGGGATTTACTCCATGGCTTTTATTAGACAATTGTTAGTATCATTCTTAACTGCCTATCAGTGTGATTTGATCAAGAGTTTCTTAGTGAACGTACTCATTTGATTAATAAAGTTGTATGTAATATCAAAGTGCTTGTAATTTAGGCAGAGAGTCGTGTTATTTTTATTGGGGAAAAAAGAGATAAAATCCTATTGATTTGCTGAAGTAAGCTTTGATGTTCAGTAATATATATTGTTTCTCATGTTTTAGGGCCAGGTTTTCCTTTCCTGAGAATTCCTTGTAGAAATAAAATAATTACCAGAGGATGGCATGTCTTCTGTGCTTTCTCACAGCAGGAGCAGAATTCCTGCCTTACCCTGTTGCGGTCTTTACGCTGCCCTCAAAGGGATTTAGATCAGACCCATAAATCTCAGCTCAAGTCCGTAGGCTATTTGAAGGCATTTCTATAGAGTCAGGTTTCTTCCATTCCTGTTCTATTCACATGATTCACGGTATTTGACTGAGGAAAATGTTCAGGGATACCTTCTGGCAAAATCACTCATGAGGGGGTTGGGTTCTGCTTCTCCTAATTAGAGAGAACAGGGGAGGGGAAGTTGTGAGTGCCAGTGGTGGTACTCAGAGCAAATCTGTTTACACCTTTGCTGTGGCTGTGGGGGCTGGTGTCAATTCCAGACACTCTGTCCCAAAGCAGGATCCTTCAGGCCTGTGAAAGGCAGGAATGTTTCTCTCCATCACTGCTGCATCCTTGAAGCTTTGCTTCTGCAAAAGCTTCCAGCTCCATATTAGGCATGACTAAGCTCATCTAAACAAAGGGCAGGATTACCAAGCATGTTAATAGAGTTCTTTTTACCTATTTTGGAAGTTCTTTCCTTAATGGTACCTTGTTTTTCCTTCATGTGTTTTCCTGATGATAGAGAAGTTGTGGTCTGAAAACAAAGGAGTCTGAGTATTCATGCCGGGTACTTTGTTCTTTTTGCTGATACATCCTTTTTCAATGCAAGTGAGAGAGAAGGATGTCATTGCCATCCTATGCTTAGGTTTGGAATGGCTCAGTAAAAACATTTCTCAATTTTAAAAGTATATTGCTGACTCCATGTAATGTACTGTCTTTAATGAAGATCTGGGTTTTCAAAATTGGAGGTGCCTGACTGCTTCTCCTCCCACTGGCCAGTACCTGATCACAAGTGATACCCTGAGCAACAGGTGTTTTGGTACAGTTGGCCAGATACCAAGGAAGTTGGAGGTGTATAAATATAGAATTTAAGAAATATATTGGTTCATGGTCCAGTTGTCAGCATCTGGCTTTAATTCTCCTGTAGGAAGTGTTCTGCTGTCCTTGTAAAGGGGAGCTAAAGAGAGAATGGAGCTAGTACTTAAAAACTAACTCAAAGTTGGCTGCTGAATGAAAGAAATAGCCATGTGTTTTTAATAAAATTTAAGGGAAATATTGTCAAAGATTTTAAAGATGACTGCTCATCTTCCACCTCTCTAGCCCTATTTTGGAGAGATTTTGTTTGGAGTGAATACTCAATGAGAATTGGTGGGGTGGAGTGGTACTTTTGTCTCCTGTAATGCTTCTCCTCTTACTACCTTAAATTATTCTTTTTGTATCTATACCACAGTGGGAAAGATTTTCCTTACATTACAATAGGGCTCTTTCTTTAACTCTTCTCTTCCACTGATACTTCATCACTGATACTTTTATTTCTAACCATCAGTGATGATGTCTCAAAGCATTGATGCTTTGAGAACATTTTGTGAGGGCTGCCTTAAAACACAGGTTGGTGCTGTTCAGAAATGCTGTGACACATGTGTTTGGGGTTATGCATCACATAACTGAAGTTATAATGAGATTTTACCATGGATTAATGAAGGCTTTTGTGGTCTCTTGTAATTGCTGAATTTGTCTAATCGGTGTTGCAAACATCCTACTGGTGATGGGTCTACAGCACAGTTGATTGAAATATTAATAACTCCAGAAAAGAAAATCATCTCTTCTTCCAAATATCAGTCAATTTGCATGTCTTGTGAATAGGATATTTTTTCAGTTTGTTTTTTCTAACAAACTAAAAAAAAATTAGTTTAAAAATTCTAGGGTGTTTTTGAAACGTGAGACTATACAAATGCAGGGAACTCTGTTTTCAGCCTTAATATAAAAGCAGTTTTATTGGACAGGAGCCTTAAATTTGCCACTGTAATCACTTTGGGGAAAAGTTTCAAGATAGTGTATGGATAGTGAGTGTGCAAATCCTGTTTGCAGGATTATAGAACTTGAATGAGAAACTAATTCAGTATGGCATGTTGCTTTTTCATTTGTGAGTCTTGAAAAGTCAGCACCAAAATCAGCACTGTTATACTAATTGTGAAACTCTTTAGATTTGCAGTGAAATAGGCATGGAAAATGTACATGTCGTGACTCACTGGAAGGGATAGGAGCCTTAGTCCTCCAAATTCAAATTTGTTTTGCAGTTCTGGGTAATGCAAAAGGTAGAGAGACTTAAAGCCTTTTTTCTTCTTTCTTTTTTTTTCCTTTGACACCTTTTGATTGGAAATGTGAAGTGCCACAATATCTGTTACTTTCTTATAATTGCTCCTTTTACACATTTATCATGTATGTCCCATCAGATTTGATTTTTCTTTTTCATACTGTATCCTCTCTTGTAAAATTCCTTTGAATTTAGGTGTGTTACTGGGACTGCACCAGGGCAGAGGGGAGGAGAACAAAGCCAAAAGTGTCCCTGACTGGTATTTCTGAGTTGAAGTCGCTTTGTGTATGGTGATTTCTCTCTTTCCTGGCAAACTCTTCTTTGAGCTGCTGTTCTTCTTAAAATCCCATGATGGTGAATATACTGAATGATGAACTGAATCTCCAGTTTCTCTTGGGGATGTTTTCCCTCCTGGCTGGTCTGTTACCAAAGATTTAAGCAGAGTCAATCTGTGTGCAGGTTGCTGGTCTTGCAGCATCAAATGGCAGCTGGATGGGAGCTGTCAGCACCAGGGTGGTGATGTGTTCAGCCAGTGCCACACGAATAACTGGTGACTGACCTTCCCCCACATCCAGCCCAGCTAGAAATTCTCCTTGTCTCTCTGGGGTCTCTTCTGGGAGGATGAGGGCTTTCTAACCCTTAGGGAGTCTGAGCATGTTACAGCCCACAGTAAATGGGATGGAGGTAGGTGGAGGGAGCTGTTTCTTCATCTCAGGCCTCAGGCTAATTGCAGAAGAGTTACTAAACCCCCCTGCTGCATAGGATTAGCTGGGTCCTCCCTAGGAGTGAGTGTGAGAGTTGGGCTTGGAATTCTACAGTAACTCAGGGATGTCCTTAAATAGGACCACGGAGCCTTGTAAATTTAGGATTTGTTTAGTCTTTCATTATTCTAAGGAATCTTCAATTATAGCATTGGTTTATGTGTGAATGTGTATTATTAACCAGTTTTTTAAATGCAAAATCCTGGGAGAGTGGCCTTTTGCAAAGTTGAATCTTGGCATTATAAATTCATTCTTCTGCATTTGAGTGAAATATGAGGAAAGAGTGCAGGTCAGTCAGAAATTAACTCCTTGTGGTCCTTGTTTTGGCTAAGCAATGGGGTGCCCTCCATTCTTTCTCTGATAACTTTAAGTATTTTCTTGCCTTAAAGATTTCTGTTAAAATCCTCAGGACATCCCTTCCAACCAATCAGTCCATCCCTGACCCTGTACAGGTTCAAGTAAAAACTCCAAACAAATCCACTTTACACTGAAGTATTCAGACACCTCATAAATGGTAAGCCAGAGTCAATATGAAGTCCTCCATCTCTTGGGATTAATGAGCAGCCACCAAGACCAGGGGAAAGGGTGGGAAGAGAGAGAAGAAAAAAGCCCAAACTACTCTTTGTTCAAACTTGTTTAGTACACCTGTGCCTTTTAAACAGTTCTTACTGTAAGCAAATTTTTCATTGAAATTCAAGGTACATTTTCTAGCTAGTCACATTGAATTTTAGGAAAAAAAAATCCTAATCTTAGTGGAAAGGAGTCTGATACCCTAAAATGATGATATGTAAGTGCACATTGTGTTTTTTCGTTTTGCTTTGAATTTTTGAGACATCAAGGTACATTTGGTTCCTGTTCTCAGGCTTTTATGTACAACATGAGGGCTGAAAGTATGCTTTGGGAAATGAAAGCTGACATTCCTAGAGGATCATTTGTTTGGAGCAGCTGGGGTTTTAAATAAAACATCAAATATGAGAAAATCAGAAGAACTGTCAATGTTGTCGTTACCCAAATGCAGTTCAGATCAGCAGTGCTGAAAAGTTGTCATCTGATGGTTACAAGATGGTCTGTGACACAGAGCAGTTTGCCCAGAGACAGGTGTGTATTAGGTTGATGTAACAAAATTACAACCTGCAGAAAGATGGGCAGAGCTGCACTTCCATTCCTCACATTAACTTCATCTGCAGTGAGGGCTGGGAGACCATGCTAATTGGGAGGGCAAGAAATACTGAGCAATTACTCTGGGGAGAAAAGAGTCTGCATGAACTGAGAACAAACCAAGTTCATAACTGTCCTGGATTCTAGCATTGTTATAAATTAAAAACACATTTAAGTATGGTTTTGCTGGGGTTTCCTTCTGAGGCTTCATTCCCCTTTCATTTTGTTACATCAGTTCAATCAGAAAATGTAATTCCAGCTTTTTCTTTATTTTTCATTTTTTGTATGTGTGTGTGCCTTGATTGTAAAACACAAGTTTGACCTGCCAGTGTGAGTGCAAAGAAGCTTTGACATGTGCTTTGGCAGAAGGGTGTCTAGCACTTGCCTGAGAGTGACTTGACAGAAGAGCTTTTAATTCCTCCGTAAGTGTATGGAGACCTGGCACCCACTTCTGAGGGCAGCTGGGGTCAGTGTTACCACACACATGCTCTCACAGATTGTTCCTTTCCTTGCAGCACAAGAATATTTGCAATCTGTTCAAAACTTACTGATTTCTGGTTTTAATTGTGGGATGTGCTCAGGGATATATGTGCTCCTAAACTCCACTCCTTTTGTAGGTGAAGGCCTCACGGAAGTGTAAGCCATACAAATAATCCCCTTTGGAAGTGACAGGCAAAGAAGGTGAAATGTCTCAAATCCCACAGTCAGCCTGGCAGAATCCTGAATTTGAACTCAAAACTCGTGAGATGCAGTCTGGAGCTCCTATCACAGAATAGTCCTTTTTTGTCTCTTGCAGTTATTTTTTTTCAAAGACGTTCCTGTTTAAATGTCTTGACCGTGTACGGATGACCTGTAAGGAGCAGTCAATAACCAGAATGCTGTGAGATGCTCAGTTATGCTTTATTTCAAAGCCTTGCCCTGTGCAGGATACCTTCTGAACGTGTCTGACAGTTTCCTCTGATTTCTAAGCCCTCTGTGGCAGATATTTGTCATGAGTTCCCATGAGTTAGAGCAGAGAGACCATTGGCAAATGTAATGTCCTTTCAATATCTGCTTGAAAACATCTAAAGCAAATCAGGGAAACAATGTTTACGTAGCATGGTCATGAAATCATTAGCAAGCTGGCTGGCCAATTATTTAATTAAATTTTCCTTTTCAAAAAATTCTAATGACATACTTGTAGTGCAGTTTCATGTCCTCCTCCTAGACAAGCATTCATTATGAGCTTGAGTAAATATTAGATATTTATCACATAAGATGTTAACTATTTAAATTTTCCTGTAACAGATATATGTTCCTACTTGGTAGGCTGCTGCTCAATATTGAATTAGAAGGACAAGTTTCTCTTAAGTTGTTTTCTTGTTTAGGTGCACAAGCATTGAACTATAAGTCGATTGAAAGTAAGATTTTTCTGTAGTGATTTTGTGCTTAAGTGCCTACTCCAGGCATTAAGGCTTTTATTTCCAAAGGATATCATTGCAGCCTGGGCCAGAAGAGTCTTGTCATCTTGTCAGTGGCAACCAGCACCTGTAGCTGGTAGTGTAGGGTAAAGGTATGGAAATTTTTCTGTTGGCTTTCATGGGACTTCTCCCATACTGGAATTTTTTTTTTTTTTTTTTTTTGTGTGTGTGTCTGTGTGGTGGTGTTGTTTTTTGTGGGTGTTTGAGCTCTCTTTGTCCAAACCTGCCATGGTCCTTTCCATGAGTATTTGTGCATCCCAGCTGCCACATGGCAAGCTTATATAACACATAAGTACATGAGTACTTGGGTGTCAGGTGTAGGTTCAGCTCCAGTCTGGAAGTAAATTTTGCTTGGGTAAGCCTTCTAATGTTCCAATATGTTGGTTTTTCCTCTGTTTATATTCCATTATTCCTCTCATCATTTTCTAGTCTCTGGGAAAAAAGCTGCAAGTGGTTGTTATAGTTTAGCCCTGAAGAAGTTGGTCCAGGGAAACTGGAATCATTGCATTGCTTCTTGATCAGCAGATCTTCATAGAAACTTAGATCTAGATCTGGGGTTTGTGACTCCAAGTATGCTTGAAACAGCAAAATGCTATGGAGCTAGAAGGAAATGTATTATTACACCTTGTGTCTGGCTTGTCACTGTGCCACCAGCTGAAAGGGAGTTTGAGGTATGTAGCGTAAGGAACAGCTTATGCTGAAACCAGACTGGCAAAGTGGAATCAGTTATGTTGCATGTGATGTCTTCAGCAAAGGTATTCTTGTGTTATTGCCTTGTTATTTTTATTTTTTTTTTTATTTCAGAAAAGATATGTCAGCTGTTTGTAATTTTGAAGCATTAGGAAGCAGTCAAAACAGTGACAGCTAGATCAGAAAAACAGAGGCATTCCTTTGTCATAATTGCATATGATAATCCTAACCATTGTTGTTATTTTAGAGGAAATTATACTGATTTTAAATTAGTCTTTGATTCGAGTTCTGTGCAAGAAGCACAGCAGAGTTATCTTTGCTTTGGAATTGACAAAACTGTACTGTTTGTCATTCAGTCATTTAATAGCAACCGGCAAATGCAAAACTGCAAAACTATAAATCAAAACCAAATGTTTGCTACCGCCTTTAAAAAAAGTTGCTGACATATTAGAGGGATGCTAAATGAACCTTATTGGTGTTTCATTCCAATTAAATACAAGGTAAATGTTCAGTAATTGCACCTTTCATTAAAATGTGAATGTGTGATTTGCAAGCTTCCCAGCACTGCCCTTTAAAAATCAGAAAGTATTTCGGCCTGGTGGCATTAAGTCACTATAGCTTAGCAATGTATTGATAACTTAATAAGCTGTTGGCATTTGTTTTGGAGAAATTGTCCTTCACAGGCAAAATTGTCAGACTGCTTGACTATACAATCTTTCTTCATGTGAAATAATATGATAAGGTTCTTGGTATTGAATTGAATGCTTTACCATGACCTGTGCTTGCGATCTTTGTGCATGGACTGGAATTACTTGACAGCAGTAGGATCATTTGGTGACAAACATGCTGATTTCATTACATCCATCTATCTCATTCACATGGTAGATCACCTACTGCTGCTGTGTGCTTAGGTCTGACCAGCTCCATGTTACAAAATGGAGCTGTCACCTTCGTTATTTTTTATGTCGTTGGAATTAATAATTGTCGGACTTGGCCATCGGTATTGCAGGTGAGTTTATGCCTTCCATGATAGTTTGGCACATGTCTTTCTGTGAAAGAAGATAGGGAAAATTTACATTTTTGCCTGCTTTAAATTAGGATCTGTATTAATGATTTAGGCTATTGTGTTATGACAGCATCGATTTCATCTTTTCCAATGATTCCTTTTAATGAAATTGTTCAAGGCTCAGTTCACCACAGAGGAGAGGCTGCTCTCTGCATTATTGGAGCCAAGTTTAGGTCACAGATCTTGGCTCTTCTATCATGAGAATCGTTCAATAGAAAACACGGACAGGCCAGAGAACAATTTTCAGCTAATTCCGTGATTGCTTTGAAAGCAGTGGTGAAAAGCACAGGAGTTAATGAGTCTCTCCATTACTTACCCATTCCAACTAACTCAGAAAGCCAAATAGAAAAAGCCCCTGATTTTTCAACTGAAGCTATTTTTTGTAACTGTCCCCAAAATAGACCTGTTTCAGCTGAGGAGGAGACCTCTCTCTAGTAAAAGATCAAATGTTTGAAAGGCTGATTCTGCTTCTTTCTGTTCTCCTGTCTGTCACTGGCCTTGGAAAAGTCACTTCATCTTGATTTCTGTCTTCACATTTGAAAAGATAATATTTTCCTACTTCATTAGGATTGTGACTTTGCAGTGTTTGAGCTGCTTGAGGAAACACAAGTGCAATTAACTACAAAGTATCACTGAATACAATTAAAATACAGTGTTTCCTTTATCTTACTGTGTACTTGTTAAAAATACCAACAATGTTAAAAATACCAACAAACCCCCATAAAACCAACCAAAAAAGAGCCAGTTGAGATATTCTCTGTTTCTTTATATTATGTATCTGACATCAGGAGTGCAGGAATTATATTGATAAACCAGCACCTCAATTCTTAAGGAAATAATTACCATCACATTATGCATATGTGGGTATTGAATTGGAAATGTGGTTTTGTATATAATATAATTGTATATGTAACTTATACAAATATAAATATTTCATTAAATATAATCAGTATTTATAACAACTATAATAATATGTAATCATGTGTGCTTGAGTACTAATATATAGATAGCATTTTGTAAATAGACTAATAGTTGGATTGGTACAATAATATGTTTAATATTCAGAATGTCCTTGAGTGGCAGTTCCCACTTCAAGCATGTTTTTATAGGTTCCTGCCCTAAAGTATCTTTATTGTGGCAAACTCTGAAAGCCTTTCTTCTAGGGCATCCTTTTTGCATTCCTTGTATAGCACTAGGGAAATAGAAAGCTAATTTCCTTGTTTTCATGTAAACAAGGAAAGCTGCAATTCAGAATGCTTTGTCTGGCACAGAAGAGACAAATTATAGTAATAATACCTATCTCTTATATAGCACATTTCAGACTATTTGGTCTAACTAGGGGTCAGGTGCTCTCAGGAAATACCAATTCCTGGTGTGTAATCTGTGGCCTGACTCCTGAATGCTCCCTGGATCCTGGAGTACTGCTGCATTGTGTCCAGTGTTGAAAACAGAGACACCCAAAATTTAGGGCTTTCATAAAGGAAAGACAAGACAAGAGAATAATCCAGGATTGCAGGTTTTGAGAAATGTGCTTTCAGCAGATGCAATGCCTGTTGGAATGCACCTGAGTTGTGATGATACTACAGATGTGGGTGGAGTTTAAAGAACCCTTTCTGTATAGACAGCAGGACTGGTATCCAGACTTACATTTCCAGCCCCAGTGCTGTCAGGAAAAGGGGCAGCAGTAGCTGCTTCAGCTCTTCAGATCATGGCTCTGTGGCACAGGAGCCCAGGGGCTCACCCAGTGGTCCTGCCTTCTCTTCTGTGACTGTTTTTGCAGTAGCTTAGTGCTTCCTTGTGATTTGTCTGTATCTTGATCTAGTCTCATTAAAAAAGGGTATCTCAAATAATTCCTCTGGGAAATACACCAAAATATTGGGAAAGCCCCCAAAAGAAGTGTGCTTCACTTTCAGGAATGTGCAACTTTTACAGTTAAGTAGGGATGACTGGGGAAAAAAGTGCCAGGAAACAGGGATAGAACTCCTGGACTTGATTTTGTATTGTAACTGCAGCATCACTGACGTGAATGTGATTTTGAGTCTGTTTGGCCTCTGTAAGTGATGAATGGCTTCTGCTGAAGCTGCTCTGCATTTTTTTCTCCTGATGCTTCCAGGCTCTGACTTGCAAAGAGGTCAGCTCTGCAAGGAGAAGCTGACATGATGAGATGCAATTCTTGAAAATCCTTTCTAGTGATAGTAGGTAGGGGGGAAAAAAACCCCACCTTTGGTCAGGGTCAAGGTAAAACACTAGGACTGCAGTGTATGTGGGTTCACAGTTACTAAGTGCCTCTTAGAAATAACTTAAACCAAACATTGCAGAGAAAAAAAGCTTTTCTGATCTGGATCACCTCTCTGCCTTAAACTTGGTTTATTGAAATAGGGCAAAAAAGACCACCTAAACTTTATGGATGATCATACAGTGCTTGGTTATGTAGTCTGGCTTTTGAGTCAGCCTAAAATGTTAGTGAATGAATGAGGCAAATATAAAGTATTTTGCAGAATTTGCAGGCAAGTCTTCAGTTCTTGATGCTTAAAGAGGAGTTGAATGCCATATCCTTGTTTTAATTAGACCTGCTGAACTGTAAGAAGTGTTTCACTGCTCTTCAGTTTTTGGAGGAAGTTACCCTAGGTAATAGTAGTTTTCCTGATAACAAAACAGGTCAACCAACATCATTTTGATGTGTATACACACATCAAAATATTCTCAAAATAACAGTGGACATAGACTAGAGATAACAATAAAAGCTTGTGAGTGTCTGTATAGGAATTTCTGTATTAAATACATAAGGAACAGTTTGCTTAAGATTGCTGAAAATTAAGATAGATATGACCATAGGATTCATACTCACCCTCCTTGTTGGTAATTTAATAGTTGTAACAAGACTTGCTTCTAACAGTGCATACCATAAATAAATGGAATAACCTAGGTATGTACTGCAGAGATTTCTGCATTTATGTATGTGTATATAAATACATATATATAATTTATAATTTGTGACTTGCATGGCATAAATCCAAAAGTTTCATAATGTTAAATTATCCGAGCAAAAAAAAATCATTAAGGTCAAAGTAACTGGAAACTGGGAGGTGAGGGGAGCCCCAAACAGTGGAGATAAAGCAGCAAGCAAAGTGTGCTTGATAATTGGGAAGTAATCTGTCTCAGTAAAAGTTTCCACCATGGGAATAGAATTGCCTTGTTCAAAGCCAGTAACTGAAACTCATTCAATTAAACTCTTACCTGTACACAGAGGTGTGCATGTGATGGGGAGCATGAAGTGCAGGAATCTACAGTGTGAACTGCACATGTGCAGGCTCAGGATATGACAAGCATAACTGGGCAGAAACCAATTTCAGAAACTTTTTTGTTTTTGAATGAACTGAATTGGTTTTTAGGATCTGATTTCTCAGGTCCAATTTTTAGCTAAAAGCTACTTTCCAGGTGGTAGTATGAGGCTGCTTGGGTTTTGCACATATTGGTTTTGTTTCTGGGGTGGTTTTTTTTGTTTGGTTGGGTTTTTTTTTATTATATTTACGTAAAGATTGTGGCATGCAGAGATACTTGGAGAAAGGTTTTTGAGGTGAAAATTCATTACTAATAAAATTTGCTCTATTTGCAAAACTGGCTCTATTAATTTCTTTGCTTAGAAATATGAATTTTTGAATTAGTCCTCTTTATCTGGTACTACTAGAGCTGGAAGGGAAGCACCTTCATTTAAGTATCTAGATCTTTGTTATCTACATTTCCTTGTTGAGACCCAAATTTTAACTAGAAATTTTTTTTCCTATTATTATAGCCTTGTAAAATAGCCAAGTATTTCAGGGTTTTTTTCAGTGGGCAGATATTTAATTCTTCCTAAGACATGAAGAGGTGATTTATGGGGGAGTGAAATGATATTAACAGGACTTACATCATCATCAAAGACAAACTTTTTTTGTTCAAATCCTGATTTATTTAAACTACATTGCACTGAAAAAACTGTTCATTGATACATACATTTAGTTCCCTGTTTCAATCTCTTATTTATTGCCTTTCCTTTGCTAGCCTGTGTTATGTTCTCAGCAGCCCTGTTTGCTTATTGTACTTTTTTGATGTTCTTCCACCAGCTCGAAAAATCATATAGTTCATCCAAAACAGTAATTAGGAGAGAAAAGTCTGTGATCAGCATTACTTGAACATGAAATGGTAAAATTAGAAACAGCATGGAAGTCTTCTGATTCATCATAGCAGGTAGCTTTTTTCCCCCTGTTGTGGAGAGGGGAGAGCTGCCCAGCCTGGCTAACTCCAGCATTTGCATGTGAAGGATATTTCAAAGCACAAAGCAATCCTGACAATTACTGTAGGGGAAAAGAAGGAGGAAATAGAGGCTAGTGAAACCTTGATATGTCAAAATTTAAATAGAAGGGGTATGTAAGCTGTTGCTGTAATTCATCTTCCATTAAAGACAGTTGCAATGGAAATTCATGGCGGGAAAAGTGGTTTGATGACATAAAAAGCAAGAGTTGTTTTCTTTCAGGGAGATTGTCAGTTGAGTAAAATAGATTTACTCAGAGCTGCCTGATTTAAACCAGGACAGGACCTGTCCTTTGAGCTTGTATCTCTGATATTAAGAGAAAAATTATTTTCCCTCACTGAAAAATCCCCAAAAGAAAAATTAACTACATTATGGGAAAAGTGAAAAGACTTCAATATTTTGCTGGCAAATATTTTAGCAATGTTTGTAAACTATATTTAGATTCTTGAGTCATATTTCTTAAATAATTGCTAGGCACAATTTCAGTCTACAAGAATTTATTAAAGATATGATGAAATTGGAGCAGGGATGAATTCCGTACACATCAAGTTGCCAAAATAATGCTTAGACCATTTTACAGTTTGCATTTAAATGGAAGTTTACCTCAGAACCTTGCTATAAAGCACAACATACCATCCTTCATAAAACGTTTTGTTTGATAATAAGCTTTTAAGAATACATCTTATAAATCTGTTGGATTACACCAGTAATGTTTATGTAGAAAATATGTTCCAATACAGCTCAGACTTTTAGGAGATAGAATCTGTCTGTGTGTTATATTTTGCCTGGGTAATGTTTTGACTTCATTATTAGCTGGCTGATGATACTGGTGTTCTCAAACTGCTAAATAGATTCAGTGCATTATAAAATGCCTTCCTGATATTTAAAAAACTTAGATGCAGCCTTGATAATTGTTTTCATTGTTTGTCCTATGAATGAGAATAGTTATTGAAAATGTGTGTAAAAGTTGTAGAAATTCCTAGAATTTGTATAATTGTTTCCCCCTTTTAATTGCCCAATACCATTCAGGCACTGTCTTATTTTACATATCAGCGTTTTCAAGCATCAGATATAGCTATTTATATAAGTCATCAGAAATTTGGTGACAAATATGAGCTACCTCTTGCTTTGCAAATGCCAAATTCTTGATATTTTCATGAGAGAGCTGCTTTCTGAGTGTCAGGCTGTCCTTTCCTGTGCGTGTTATTTTCAGTTCTGAAGCAGCTGTAATACACACAGAGCAACACAATGTACAAGGGCAACTGGAAGCTGCTTTTGAAGCTCCAGGTGGGGTTTCTCGTGTGCCTGCAAATGCCTTGCTCGGTATGGAGGAATTTTCCAGTGCCTTGAGACCCTCTGAGCTCACCTGTTCAGTGGCAGCTCAGGCAGGGCACAGCAGCACCGTGATCTGTCAGGAGTGCTATCACAGGGTTCCAGTTGTTACTGATGGCCAAACAGCAGGAATTACACTGAGGAATGCTTTATTGTATACTGGGGCTAGGATTTTAGTTAAGACCTTTGGGTAGCAACGTTTTTGTAACACAACTTTCTTGTGATCCAGCATAGAGCCTAAGCAATAGTGGTCTAGCCCTAATTTATGTCTTCCTGTAAGATGAATGCATATTTTTCATTTCCACACAGCTAATTCATGATGGTTCTACTTGGTTTCTTTTTTCCCTGGCACCTGCCATGCAGCAGCAGTTCTGTGGAGTAGCAGCTCTGCATTCACCTCTTCCACTGCCCATGCAGTTTTTGTAAGCTTTGCTCTTATTAGTGCCCATCCTCCTCTCCATATTCAAATGTGCCAGCCTTTTTTAGCCCCTCAATGTAAGGGGCAGGCTGCTGGACCAAAGTTTAGGCAAAAACCTTTGGCTTAAGGCTGCTTTGTTTAAAAATGGCTGTGTAAAATTAGGCATCCCAAGCTCTGGTCCTAAGGGACTCAAATAAGTGGCCTGTTTTTCAAACTGCTAACACCCCATTAGTTCCCGTGCAATGATTAGAAACTGCTGAATCTTCAGCAATTTTGAAAATTAGGCCAAGGATTTAGTTGCCCGAGGGTGGTATTTTCAAAAGAGTGTGGGTTAGGCCAACACAAAGTGCTTATAAGCACCTTGCTTCAGTGGCAGCTTTAAGCGTGTGACTTTACAAAAGCTAATACTTTTCTTTAAAGGATAGGTATTCCGCCTCCGAGAGGGGCAGATGGGATTTATGGAAGCTGTAGCCAGGAAAGAAAATGCAAGGTATGCATACTTTCAGGTGCTGTGCTGTTAGAAATGTTAGCCTTTGAGAAATATTCTGAGAAGACGTGGAGAGTGGCCAGTCTGTGAGTTTAAAAACATGTTTTTGATCTGTAAATGCTACTGTGCCATGGTTAAAAGGTAACTATATTTTTCTTGTCCAGTAATCACTACTGGTTTAACAGCAGCGCATTTCCTTTCAGAACTGTGTGGTTATAGCAGAAATGAGCTATTGACTGGAATCTTATCATTTATCTAGACTTCTTTTGGTTATTTGAAATGTGCCTGAGAGGTAATAGGTGGCAATTTGCATTCTTTTGTTCTGTGAATTTTACCTGACAGTCCTGTCTACAGGCTCTTTTGTAAGGTTTAAAGGAACACCAGGGAGGGGAGGAAAAAAGCTAAGCAAAATCTCGACCTTGCCAGTTCATATTTTTGTTGCATTAAAATTCTGCCAATTTAGGAAGGCTTCACTGAAGCAAATACAGAAACAGGAAGGATCACAGCTCATCACAAAGCAAAAAGGAAAGGATTATTATCTTCCTTCTCTGCTACACTTCCATTTAAACCGATTTTCCCCCTATTAGTTTTATGAGAATTCGAATGAGGGACAAAAATTCCTGAATTCCTGAGACAAGACTTTCAGGAGGTTGGGTTTTTTTCTATGTGCATATCAAAATTCACAGGATTGTGTTCTTTAAATTATTTAAACTGATTGTCTATATGAAGACCTGCCCATAATGGAATATCCTAACATGTAGTTTAGCAATTTAAAAGAGTATTGGGTAAAAAGCATAGGGCAACAGGATCTCATTAACAAAACAGATTTGATTTGAAGCCCTGATGCAGCTGTTGACAGCATAATTAAAATGATTAATTTGGAGTAGAAGAATTACTTTGAACTAATTTGAAAAAATGGTTATGATCTTGACCATACATCTGACCAGTGTTAGGCAGGTACATAGAAATGCTTAAGGGGGGAAAAAAAAATCTTGAAGTGTTTTAGCTGAAGGAGAGAAAGCTTTGTCTCAGATCCCTGTTTTTTCAGACATCAGTTGTTTCCTAATGAAAAAATGAAGGTAAAAAAGTGAAACAAAACCTGACCTAAACACATGAATAAAAGCAGTAACATGTGATTTCTTTCCTAAATGTCTTGGGATTTCTGCATGTGCCACTTTGTCACAGAGAATCATATTTAACATCATAATTAGGAGTATAAATATTCCAAATGACTAATTCTATCTATTTCCTCATCTGAAATACAACTGACAACATATTGTTACATATTGTTTGCATATGTATGTAATTTTACCTTTATATATATATATTTTTTTTTTAAAGTAAAAATATATATACATATATACTTTAAAAAATACATGGTTTCTTTTCCTCTTTCTCTGTCTTGATCATGGTGGGAATTTCAGTTAATGCCTGGGGCAAAGTGCCCTGCAAGGATGCTTGGAATTCCTTTGCTCCCCGTAAAGGAGATCTTTGGAATCTGTAAGAGGGTTAGAAAATACATGGCTTTTCTGTAACAATTGGCTTAACTTCTGCAGGTTTCTCCTGTTTTCTTGATATAATAAATAAATATGCTTGATATGCTTCAGTTATACACTAAAAGAAGAGCTGGGTTGTGTTTTGTAGTTTTTTTAACAGGCTGAATTAGAATGTCCCTTTCTTAATGTCAGCTATGTCACATGCGGTATTTTCATGAGTATTGTAATATGTGTGCATTTAAGCATATATATGTAAGCTTTCCTTTTGATTGGACATCTTATATCTCAGTATTTAATAACTGAGGTCTTTAACATGAGTAATATGAATTGCTCCCTCAAACTGGAGTTTGCAGTTTATGTGATATTAACTTGTTCAAGCATCTCTTTTCATACTACTTGACTCATTTGTGTAGATGGGTCTACAGGGCTGTGAGGTGCAGAGAGAACATGAAAACTGGGTAGAAGTTTTAGCTAGAGAAAGTATTCAATTACATAGTGTCTTAGTGTTTGTTTATTAAAAGTGCATGTATGTTAAAATAGATGTTTAATGTTAGAATGACAGTTTTGTCTGAAATGTGGAGCTTAAGGGCTACTTTATTTCTCTCCTCTGGGCTTCTAGACTCATAATTGCTTTTCCTTATTTCTTATTATAGTAAAGATTAAACATTTTTAATGTAGGGGAACCAAATGGTTTGCTTTGTAAACACAAAGCCACACACACACTCTTCCCGCAGAAGTATTTTTGTTACCGGCGCTCACCCCATCTGCCTGGGCATCAAGGCAGGTCTGCATCAAATATGTGACATCCTTTTCTTTTGCAGCGGGCAAAGGAGTTGCCAAAGTGAGTGTGCCATGCTGTGGGGCATGCTCCCACTTTTCCTAGTTATTCTGCTTGAAACTGAGGCCTGATTTACCACACAAACAAGCAGTTCTCTGCTAAAGATTCTGCATCCTAAATCTAGGCAGTGATACTGCTTTAGCAATGGTAATGTGTTTTCTGGAAGCCTGAGTGCCTGCTTGAGACATGTAAGGTTTTTTTCTTTACACATTTAATACCTCCCCCCACTTCCAAAACCCAAACCCCAACCAAAATTTAAAAAGTCAAGAAACAACCAACAACCCCAAACCACCCAGATTTTTTGAATAAATGGTCTCCTTTTTTTTTTAATCTTGGACTGACCTTTGGAGTTAGGCCGCTCTGTGGTGTATAAATAAGTGGTGACCAATTACTCTTGGGAAGAAGGAAGTTTGATGAATCACAGGAAATAGTAAATTATGTGGATTCCACATGATTCCCAAGGTTGAGATGACTTTTTTTTTTCTTCCCCCCTTGCACAGGGGCCTTAAAATGTCACTGATTTGATGGGATGGTAGGCTCGGGTTACTTCTGGAGGGCACTGTGGGGGGAGTGAGGAGCGGAAAGCAGAAGATTTCACAGTTGTTATCACACCGAGTAGGTTACATTTGCTCTCCTTTGTTTCCTCCCTGGAGGGTGGAGGGAAATAATTGTGGTGTGCTAAAACTGTTCAAAAGCATACCAGCTATTTGGGGACAGCAAGTGATGAAAGTGGGGCTTTTAAAGGAAAAAAAAAAAGGTGTGTGAGGCAAGGCTGTGATGCTGATAACCTATTAAGTTTTACTCTTACATGGTCTCCCATGATTTAAAGTTTCAACATATCCATGAAGTGGTAGTAATATAAATAGTTAGGGTGGGGAAGGCTGCAAGTACTAATAGCAAATAGACTCCAGGATGTGAGAGCAAATGGGGAAACAGAGCCTTTCCTGGTCTACTCTGTCTCTGTCTCTTCGCTGCTATTCTCTTGGCTTCCTTGTCAATTAAAATAATTGCTGCTGAAGATATTTCCCTAAAGGAGATCGCATACTAGGGCTTTTCAGGCAAAATCATTTGCAAGACTTTTAATCTAGTCAGGATATATTAACACTATGCAGGGGTTTTTATGCGTGAAGGGAATGCTTTGAAATTGTTACACTGTTCATGAGCCCATATAGCTAGACAAAACACTCCCTACTTACTGTCTCCAGAAAACTAAAGTTAATTTATACAGTGTAGCAGCATACTATGTTGTGGAGCCACATTCATATAATATAGTTTGAATCACAAGAATTTTTACTATTTGATTTAGTCTTTTTCATAACAAAAGTAACTTTTCAATTCAAAAGGAAGATTTTCCTTCCAATTTCTTTCTCATCTTTTTTGCTCTCTTCACATTTACATTGGGAGGTCTGAGACCTAAAATCTGCATTGTGCCTCTAAATGTTTTCATTCTCTCTACAATCCCTCTTTCATTCACTCTACAATAGAATTTATTTGTAGTGTGTGTTAATAAAATGCATTAAAAGAAGCATGAAAGAATGGTACTGAAAAGTGGTGTTATCTATCTGGAATTTAGCACAACTTTGGGAGAATTAGTTAAAAATAAAACAACCAAAACTCAACCTTTAAATTACAAGTAGGTGACTTTTTTAGATGAGCTTTTGTGAGGTCTGATTTGGTCACAGAACTTCATTGTTTGTGTATCCTCAAATGTATAAATAGGTATTTTCTACTAAGAGCATTAGCTTGCAAATGATGGTGCTTGCCAAAGGTCAATTCTCTCTGAAAGGCCCCTGTGCCTAGGAGAGTGCCTCACTGTGATCAGAAACCTGTAGGATGAATACTATTTCTTCATTTTAAGTCCTTCTTGCTGTTAGTGCGCATTCCTTAGTCCCAAGGATGTGTGTGATGCTTCGTAAAGCAGCGAGATGGAGCCCCTATTCCTTGGAGTGTAGGGTGGCTGTGCTCATGCAAAGCTGTCACACATTTGCTGTCAGGTTTACCCATGTGCAGAGCTCCAGAAAAGGCTTTTAGCATCGACCACGTGGTTGGAACCTGGGTAAGTGGTCTGTAGTCACTGCATGAGCGGTGTTGTGAGAGTATTGCAGCTTTCCATGGGATAAATGCTGGGGATAAGTGTGGTACTTAGAGTAGCCTTAAAACTGTTCTCAGTTCAGGCATCTTTGGTGCATCTTCTGCAGGTCAGCTGCAAGGCTTTCATGCTGCCACAGCTCAGGGATGTGGCAGAAAGGAGCTGATGTGGAGATTGGGGTCTTGGTCTAAAACATGAAAAACATCTCAGCTGTAACTTGATCTTAGAGCACCTTGATTTCAGACTGGATGTGGCTCTTGGGGGAAGACTGCAATTTCCATCTGGATGACTTCCCAAGAGCACTGAAGTGTTGACCTGACAAAACTACTTTTATTTTTAGATGTGTGGTACTTAGGTTCCTCCTGGTTGGGGCACTCTGTCCTGGGCACTCACCCATTGCAAGTTACCCTCCAGAAACTTGAGCAGTTAAATTCCAAGAAGTAAGAGAGATGTAGGATTGCCATAATTACCCACTGGCTTTTCAGCAGCTCATTTGTACTTGAGTGCTACCACTTTTTGGGGACATTCATCTCATGCCATGTAGGAAGTGACCCAAAAGAGAGCAGGGGGACCAGAGCAAGGTGGGAAATACATCCAGCTCCACAAGTAATGTATAAAGGGCTTTCAAGTCTGACAATTAATTGGAAAGTTGGCTGAAGTGTTGATTTGCATCAAACCAAAGAAATCTAAAATTTTCCATCTTAGTTAATGATACTTTGTCCTTTAGGGTAAGAGTGTTTAGATCAAAACAGCTCATCTTTTTCTGCTTGGAACATCCTGTGCATTGCTCACTTCTGGGTTTGTTTGGGGTTTTAATATTTAAACAATGTCAGCTTCAAGTGATTTAGTGAAAAAATGTGGAGAAAAACCTTACTATTTTTATAAATCAAATTTCTCAGTTAATATAGGAGCTGAAACCTTCCTTTCTCTGAAACTATTATCTAAGTTTTAACCATGGATAGGTTCTGTTCATATTTTAAAACACAAAATAAAATTTGCAGTGTATTTAGTATTGATTTCTTCCCTTTCCCCTGATCTAGCTGAAAGTGTTATGTGCTTATTTTTATTTGGACTTGCAGGTACCTGATTAGCTTTCTACAAACTGTGGCTCAGTCCAAGGTCAGTTCAGTTTTCAGGCTTGCTGGGGCTCTCAGTAAACATTTAAACCAATTTTCACTGTGACTGACCACTTGGAGAGATTTGCAGGCAAAGCTGGGCAGGAAGTTACAGAATACCACTTCTTCCAGACTTATTCATTGCTCAAGTATCTACCAACTTCAGCAAGACTCTAGGTAAACATTTCTGAGGTGTATGGTGAGTTTTCAGTTGAGAGAGAGGAAGAGTGTCCAGTGCAGTCACTGAGGCCTTTTCTTGGGATAGTCCCACGCAAAGAACATGATCACAGTGCAGTTTCCAGCTGCTTTCTGAGTTGTATGTGAGCCCTGGTTTCTGGGTTTCCCACACCCAAAACAATGTTTCCCTTCTCCCAGATTGGTTCAGTTTTGTAGAATTAAATATAAATTCATTCAAGAAGGGCTGGCTCTCTAGCTGCATGGATCAGGCACTTACTATGGCACACACATCAGAACAACTTCTTTTGAATCCTTCCATCTGTTTCAGGTGTCTGGAAAAGAGCTTTATTCCCGGGTGGAATGTCAAGTTGGTGACTGAGAGGGAAAGGATCTGGTGGAGGAAAGATATGAATTATGTTTTCATACTAAAAGCCCCCAAAGTACAGCTGTGTACTAGCAATGCCTCTTTTCTTCAAATGTGAATAGAAGAAATATCTGGTGAGGGAAGAGAGAAGAGCTGGAGACAGAGAGGCCAAGAGCTGAGCACGGATGCCTCTGACCCACTGCCCTGTGATGGGTCAGTGACTGAGGTGCAGGGCTGGCAGTGCATGCAGAGAGCTCTGAACTGGGCTGGGCTTCAGTTTTTAATGCTGTTGGGTACAAGCAGCTCTCAAATGCTCTCCATCCAGTGCTTATCTGCTCCTTGTGAAGGCCAATTCTGCTGGCTGTGACTGAGCATCACCCATTGGTACTATTATTGATGGACTTTCAGGCCAGACAACATAGTTTTACTGAAGAGTGTTCCTAATAGTCTGAGTTTTTTTGAAATGCAAGATTTTCACCCTGTAAAGAAACAAGATCAATTGTAGGAAGGGAAGTGCATGTGTATATAAGTAAGGAAATTTTTCTTTTTGTTCCCCAGAAAAGCACTAGCTGAAAATACTTTCCTTTGTTTCTTCATCTCTAGAGGCTGTTGTCTCATGAAATCTGAGGTTTCAGAAACCTCCCAGTAGAATGAGAGTTGGCAAAGAAATTCCCTTTTATTATATCATCTTCTTGTAATAGGAAAAAGTGTGGTTGCCAGCAGACAATTTCTTGGTGTCATTTATTCTAATCAAAATGTTCTATCATTGGGCTGCTTTCACAAGTAGTCTCATTTGGCTCTCTTTCTCCTCTTGGAGTAATGACAGCATCTTTTCATTCCCAAATGACACCCAGAAGTCCCCTGCTATTGAGAGTCAGACAGCAGTGTGATGCCTGTGACTTTCACACAATCTGATAAGTATTCATAACTCTCAGGTAGTTTCTGCTTAGCTGGCGCGTATGAAAAGTGGCCACTTACAGCAGTGAACTGACAAAATGTCTTTATAACTAGAATCTCACAGTCAGTTTCTGGGAGGGGGGAGGAAATAGTGAATGTTCTTGTCAAATGGTTTAACATGATCTCTACCTCTGGGCATGCCTCGTAAAACAGAAGTCATGCGGTGAAGGGGAAGAGAGCACTTTTGATGTATGTATTATCCACTCTTCTGCCATGGGGTGAGAAAGGCTTGAGCCAGCCTGTCTGTTTATCCAGCTAAAAAGCAAATCAAGGTTACCCATAATTAGAGATGGTTGAAGAAGAGGGTGTTCAGATCTGAGTCTGGATTACAGGCAGGCTGCAGTTCGTGTTTGAGGCTGAATGATCTTGTCCGGCTTCAAGGGCACTGACACTGGAGATGGGCAATTTTCAGGCCTTGGATCTTTCCCTCAAATAGCAGAAACACACCGTGTGTTTTTTACAACTTCTTTATGAGGAGAAGAGAAATTTTTGACTTAGAGTTTGGCCCTGGTAGAAATGCTTGAGAATTTCATGTTCTTGCCCTCCCTGTGAAACTTGTATTTAATATTCAGTGCCATGATACATGAATTCCAAGAAGGCAATGAAGTGCCCTTTATGAAAAGGAGCAGAGAGCTGTGGCACCAACCCTGATGTTTTGTTACCTGTGGGATGTTCTTGTGGGAAAAAAATTATGTGGCTTAATTGGAACTCTGTTTTGTGCCATTGGCTCTCTTCGTTCTCTGCTACTGGAAGATTTATGGGAAGTGTGGGAATGTTTCTTCTCAATTCTCACATCCCCAAAGAACTAGGATTTCATCAGTAAGGAAAGGAGATATAACAATCTTTTTTTAAATGCATTTGTGTATCAGATCTCTGCCAGATTTCCAAAAATCTAGTGCTGGGCTCATTAGTTATGTTTGTGAGCTACCAACATCATAGTAATAGGACAGCATATTTGTCATGAACGTGCTGTTTAGGTCTCAAGAGAAAAGGAGAAGAACGTGAAGACTTCCTGCCTCTCCCTCCCTCCCTGCCTCCCTCCCTTCCTTGCCCCCCTGCTGCAGTTATTTGAATGATTACATCTTCACATCTAAATATGTGAGCATGGTCTTGGAATGCTAAAAGTGGATTCTTTTCAGGTTTATAGATTAATCTAACAAAGAGGGGTTAACAGTCAAATAGATTTGATGGTATCTATCTAATTGCCTTTTTACATAATTTATACTTTGCCAGCTATAAAAAGATGCTTTGGAAATGATTCGGAAAGTCCTTCAGGAATAGTCCCAATCTCTGCAGCCTTATTAAATGCATACAGGCATGTCTCCCAGTGAGAATCTCAAGCTGTGAAAGTCATTAGAATAATAAATTAAACTTCTATGTATACAGGCATTTTAAACTTCAGGTGAAAATTCCTTATATGCCATGTTCTAATTTTCAACTCAAGGGCTAAAGAAACAGGACTTTGGAAAGGATTGGTGATCTTCTGCAATATTTCACAAGCATAACAAGTCACTGGGCTGTGCTGGCCCCTGAAATGTGCTGCAGAGCTTGAGATGTTATTGCTTTGAAAGGTTCTTTTCCTTTCTTGACTTCTAGGACTGCTAAAATCTAATTAAGCTTTTTTAGACTCTTTAATGGTAGAAACTACGCTGCTAATAACAGAGTGCATGTTGCTATTTTGGATTGGTTCCTGTCAACACTTCCTATTAATATTTTAGTCAATATTATATTGTAAAATGGACTCATTGAATACATTGTGTAATCAGGATGACAAATTAACTTCATCAGGTTTTGCAACTGGAACAACATAGCTTAGAAGAATAACTCTAAGAATGCAAAAGTCAAGGGGCCAATGGAAACATTCTTTCATGGAACAGTCTGTAAGAATAGTGTCTGTACAAATCTGCAGAGTCAACTCTGGAAGAATCAATTTTTTGTTTCCAAAGCGTCTTGCTTGTGTTAAATTGCTTCATTTGATGAGTGTGTTTGCTTGGATGTTTCAAGGTACTTATCAGCCAGTTAGTGAAGTGGGCCAGAACCAAAGAGTGTACTTCATGTTCTGTCAAAAACTGTCTCTTGAACCACTAGAATTGCCTACTTGACCTGGAACATTTTACCTTTAGCTATTTTGCACTACTTAAATGCATGGCAGAGTACTCACCCATGCCATGCATGTGAGTAAGGGGGAGGAGCACAGTATGTGTCAAGGAAGACAAATACATGAGGAAAATAGTAGAGTTGGAGACAGATTGGCAAGGGGGCTGTAATCTTTATCTTCCAATTAAGAATTTGGTGTCTATCTTGATTAATTGATATGGAATACTCCTTCGTAAGTTTCACTAGAGAGAAAAAAGATACTTGTATTTAGGCAAAAGTTGCAATTTCTTCTATTTGCAAAATTCCGAATTTTTTCAGAGTTGGAGAATTCAATTAATGAAATGGATTGTTGTGAGTTGAAAGCTGCTGCCTAAATGCTAGGGAGTGGAAACACCAGAGTCTTAGTTGATTGTGTGGGGCTTTTTTTAAATGTCTGGAGGTTATGATTGTGGAGGATGCTGGATTCTCTAATTGAAATTTTAGTTCTTAGTTGATACCTTAGGCTGTGATTGCCTAATAAAGTAGTTTAGTCGGAAAGTCTAAGAAACAAAAATTAGGAAGGGATACATTTTTAACAGGAATTAAATTTGTCTTATTGGCTTCAACCATAGCCAGAATGATGTTTTCGCATTATAAGTGTGGTCTCTCACTATGCTTGGGTTGGGGAACTTAATCAAGAGCATTTTTTTTCCTCTTATAGAAACTGCAGAAACCATTAGAAACAAATGCATGTGCAGGGCAGTTTTTAGAGGGGAAAAAAAAGGTTCAAATACTTTCCAAATAATAACATTGAATCCAACTCTTGTTCATGCTGCCACAAAGTAGTCTGTGGCAACAACTGCTGCTCAAACAGCTAAAAACACTGAAGCATGTATTTCAATACAAATAAAAATAGACCTAAAAATGCTTAGTCTGAACCTAGTTCAGAAACTAATCCAAAATGATTGTATTCTGGGAATTGGCTGTATTCAACAACTGATCATTTTTAGCATTTCATCAGGCAATAGTGTGAAAGAAATAGCTACTTTAAAAGTACTGAAAATCCTAGTCAATCACAGGCCAGAACTGGACAGAACAAATGGTAACAAGTGGTAGTGTTTCCATCTACTTTGGTGGACTCTCAATTCATCATGTGGTGACTGTTTGCCCAGATTGCTGGACTCATTTTGGCCTGGGTGAGCAACACCAATAATGACCTTATCCTGCATTTGTTTTCCCTGACATAAGTCTTTTAGGATTTATATATGTAGCCTTTTTTCACATCTTCCTCAAATCTGGATGAAAACCAGCCTCTGTGGCATTCTATTTTTCTTCTACAAACTCCTAGGGAAACATCCCTCTTTTAAGATAATTTCCAAGAACTATAGAGACCACTTATACATTGTCTGAATTCCAGATGTGTACAAATCCAGCTCCTCAGGCTTTCAAGGTGTAAGAGAAAATTCTTCCTCCTTTTTTTCCCCTGTTCCTGTCAAGAGGACATGACATCATTTCTTAAAGAATGTTTATTGAGTCTCCAATTAAGAATATTCTCAAACGTTTCCCATAATGGAAGTAATGCCTGTAATTGTTATGGCAGAAGAGAAACATCATCTCATCTCACATTGCTGCCCTGATTGTATCATGGTGGCCTGACATAAAGGCAAAGGAAGTATTTTTCCCAGACATACATTTCTTGAAAGACCTGCTTTGCTATGCTCCTCTGAGCCAGCAGAGCTACGTGGATTGCCAGTCCTGAGACTGCCCATCCAGTCTGAAATTCAAACTCAAATGGACAGCTGTGAGGCCAAGAGATGATGCCCATGTTGGTGCCTGGCCCAAACCAAGCCCTGGACAGGAGGAAGGTGTCAGCAGCACTACAGTGGTTTTAAGGGCTGCACTCAGATGCTGTGCTAAGTGCCACTCCTCTCTTTGGGTAAAAGTCTTCCCTCCCTGCTTGTCAGCTGCTCTGTTTGCAGGAAAGACAGAGAAGAGATTTTCCTAAAGCTGTTTAACAGGACGAAATAATGTTTTCTCTAAATGACTGGAACCACTCCTTAAGCAAGAGAGAACCTGCAGGCAGAGGAAGTGCCCCTGCATTCCTTCTGTATTTCAGCAAGAGGACAGGCACAGGCTTTTGACAGGTAGTAAGCAAAGTTTGATTAATTGACTTATCTATGGGAGATAGAAAGAACTGTAGCAGTCAGCACTCTGCTGGTTTACACCTCCCTAATACAGTTCTTTGCAGAACAGAGCAGTCAAATAATGACCACATTTCCCCCCGCCCCCGCCCGCACACACACACTTTCTAATGAGTTTTTGCTGAGCTTGTAGTTCTGCTAGGGATGTACTTCTGGTTTGATAATTGATGCACAGAGCCTAACCTTCCTTGGGACAGGTTTGCAAAAAAAAAAAAAAAACAAACAAAAACCAGTAGTTTATGAGTAGGAGCAGGCTGGCTTAGTGTTTTCACCATATGTAGCATCCCTTCTGAATTGTAGACTCTTTATTGCTGCTATTACAGTAGAGAGCTCTTCTCATAGTTCTGTGTTTTGCTTGCCTTTAGTGCACAATATGTGAATTTTTAAATCCAAGTTTTACATCTGAGTGGCCTGAAAACTTAACTGCTGTTGTATCGTGAGATAAACCTAGCTCCTCTTCTCTTGTGGCTAACAGATGGATGCATCCACTATGTCACATTAAAGGAATAATTAAAAGCTTCATTTACATGCAATATGAAATGTCCAGAAATAACTACACTCTGCTTTGAGATGTGCTGTGATATGTACTGTAACTTTGGATTGTTTTGGTTTTCTAAAAATAATAAATGACCCTCCAAATAGTGGTTGGCCGGAGGCATGCAAGAAGCAATCCATAGTGTATGGATTTGCTCAATGGCATTTAAAGGACCCTGATTAAAATTCAGCCCAGGCTGGAGTGATGAGAAGACTGTTTACTGAGGGCTGTTTGAAGTCGTCCATTGCACTGCAGCCAGACCAGAGGGATGCACAGATTGAACCGTTTTACCTTGCCTGTCTGCATCTGGCTGTCAGGAGCTGATGACACTCTGAGAGAGAGGTATCAACATGCTTGAGAGGTCTGACTGCTGCTGCTTATGAGTCTTAATTTTCATTGTTTCAGGCAGCACAAGCTCAGCATCAGAGATCACAGCAATAATAACAACCTTTTTAGCTGGATCTGTGCTTTTTTGTTTTACTGCTACAGATGCTACATTTAGATATTTGATTTTAATGTAGTATGCGATTGAAAGTTCGCACTGTAAAAAAGACATCACTTCTATTCCTTTTTTCCCTTAGCCTTATCCAAGTACATCTTCATGTGACTCTGAGGAAAGATGAATGTATTATATTCTCCTATTTTTCTGTCTCCTGCTCTGACTAGAGTATATAAGTACTGTAGGGATAAAAAAAACCAACAAAGAACCCACCAGGCACTGTGTCTAAGCTCTGTATTGTTTTATATTGTGGGTTCTTTTGTTTTGTTTGGGCTTTTTTCTTTTTTTCTTTTTTTTATTTGTTCTTTTCAAAAAGACGACTTGTTTTAAAAAGAAAAAAAAAAACAATTTTAAAACAACGAAAAAAAGGGAGTTGAACATGCAATTAAAAGTATAGATTATTTAATTTTAGTTTTTCTTGGGTCTGGCACTTGACTAGGTTTCAGGATAATAATTGTGAAAGGACTGCTCTTACTCTGCTTCCATATGTATGCTTTGCCACAAGCTGTGTAACCTTGGGAAGGAGAGATGCAGGTGGTACAAAAGGGTTTAAAAAAAAAGTCAGTTTAAAAAGTTTGAAGAGTAGGGTTTTCCTTCTAGAATGAATCCTAAAGAAAAGGAATGTAAACAGGGTTCATTATTCACTCTTAACACATGGAATGTTTGCACTGTCTTTAAATTACTCCTTGGAGTACCTATCCACTACTTTTTTTACAATCTTTCCATGGATTCGTGGAAATATCTACTTGGTATATAGAACTGGTTAACAGAAATTATGAGAGTCAAACCATCATTAATTAATGAATTAAGTAGAATGCAAAGTGCCATGCTCTTCAGGGTAAAAGGATAGAGGGAAAAAATCTAGATAACAAAGGAAATATTTTAAAAGTGTGTTGATAAAGACTTTGAAACTCCTGACATTGTATTTTATCACTCAGGGTAATTCAGCTGGTCTCTGGTGCTGAGAGCTCTGTGGCTTCTGCTCGCTCTTGCTGTGATGTGAAATGAGAGTCTCGCTGCCATGATCAGCTCAGACACCTCTGCTGGAAGTTTTCTGAGTTTTCCTTTTTGCAGGCTGTCAGACATTTGGATGTTGTGTCAACATCCAGAGTGTGTTATCAGGCTCTGGTTTGGCCAATCAGTTTCTGAGTGTGCTGGGACAGGTCCTGTTTCCTTTGGGGTGTTTTGTGTTGTTTCCAGTCTCACATGGGTGTGTGTGCAGCTAATAGCTGAGTGTAGGAGCGGGGAAGCTGCACGAGTGGTCACAGGAATGTGAAAGAGACAGTTAATTAACCCATGATAGATCATTATGTGATACTGATTTCTTCCACTATCTCCTAGAATTATGTTGGCATGCTAAGCTCAATTATAGAGGAGGAGTAGAAGTTTGTTTCAGAAAAGGTGGGGCTCTGAGAACTTATTCAGCCTGGTTTGTCTGCTGTACTTGGATATAAGCAGATATTCTGAGCTAACATGGTCTCATCCAAAGTCAATCACCATTCTTGGATCTATGCTATGGAGAAAAATTCATCTGTATCAATACTGTCAATATCAGTTATTGATACTGATTGTTACAGGACAGGGATTTTCAATAAACATCTAGATGTATGTTGTAAAAAATAGTGATTCAGTAAAATATGTGGGAAATAGATAATACTGAGATAATTATCTAGGAAATTGGAAAAAATAAGTAAAGCTTGGTCCCAGTTTTGAGAGAAGTCGTTGGTATTGGTTTAAAACTCTTAATTGCTGCTTGTAAATGGTTATCAGTAGTTATTACCCATTTAGAAGAGTATGGCTGCTAACATCTGAAATGGAGCAAAAAGTGGCAAATAATTGAGCCTTGAGGGACTCCGTCACTTAGGGAATCACAGTTGATGTTCATATTGCAGCTTATGGGCGTGTGCCTGTAATGAATACACTTCTGGTTAATTACTTTTTTGTCTAACATTGGCTGAGCTATAATCAAAACTCATCCAGAAGTATAAATCATCACAAAATGCAAGGGAGGAGCTGAAAGGGTTCACGATGCAGCTCAGCTAGTGGTGAGTTTCTGAGTTGCAGTCTTGTTTGAGATATTCCTTTACTGGGTAATGTAGAAAGCTCCTAGACAGAGGCTTATTTTTCAGCGACCTACTGGTGTGGCTAAGTTTTGATAAATTTAGTCCAAGAAATTGGCACAAATGTGAGCAGAATGGGTTGAATGCTTTTTAAAGAAGTTGAAGCATCAGTTTCAAACAATAGCTTAGAACTAAGTAAAGTAACCAAAAAAGACATGGGTATTACCCTGAAGTCTGGAGGGAAGCAGAAACACAGTTTTAAATTTTTTTCCCCTCAAGGAAACAAAATTTAATGTGAATCTAGTAGCTTCTTAGGTGTCCTGCCTAACATTTGAAGTATATGTTGATAAAATTTTTTTCCTGTGCTAGTGGCAGACTTTAAAATTTCAATAAATTCAGCGGAACATCTGCTAAATGACAGTGGAGAACTGTTGGACAAACAGTTGAACAAATGCTTTTGCCAATCTAGATTAAGAGTTCAAAAAAAAAATCAATGTTATTTTTACTGGGGGTAAAGTGGGGAAGATACCAACAAGGAGTGAGATGTGGAGGAGATTCAGGGTAGCTGGCAAACAAGAGCAGAATAAGTAGTCTGGGTGAAAGCTAAAGCGCCTTCACATCCCGTGGTAGTAACTGTGCATTTAGCTTTGCATGGGTTGTGTGACGTAATGTACTGAGGAACCATTTCCCAAAATGCTGTTGCAGACAATAAAAAGAACTGTGTCACTTGACAGCTAATTAGGAAGCAGAAAAATCTCCTCCTCCCCCTGATGCTCTACTGAGTCCTCAGCTGTACAATGGAAACACTTATGAATGGCACAGATTCAGGATACCTTTGCATTGCAGTGTTCATGGTAGTGTCAGCTGCTTCATGCTAATAAGATAAATACAGATAGAATGTCTTCAGACTGTCTTACAAAATGTGAATTTGTTTTCTCTAAGGTTTTTGTTAGTCTTTTCAGCCAGGTGTCATTTGTAAGGTCCTTGCTAATACCCTGTGTCATCGAAACCTTTTAAGAGCTCCGTGCTTCATTTTTAAACATGTGCTGTCTAAACTTTTTTTCTACACAAAAAGAATAAAACAAGAAGAAATAATAAAAAAAAACCCACTTGAAATGTCAAATTAGCATCTTTGCATTTTTAAGTGCCTCAAGAGTGAAGGCCGGTGAAGATTCACTCTTCCTTCCTTGCTCAGTGTGTTTCATAGTCCAGATCCCCAACACATTTTTTTGGTGGAAAATCTTCCCCTTTTTTGTTCCCTTGGCTTTCCATCCTCATCTCTTACATGAGAATAAATTGTGATGTGTTTCTGTAGGTAGTGAATGCAGCAGTGCCTTTGGATAGGTGTCTTTTCCCTGTTGTTGTGCTTACGGTCATGATGTATTTTTGACTGATCCTAAGAGTGCATGTTGGGTGCCCAGCAGTGAATAGTTCCCAGCAAAGCTCCAGAGGGGATACTTGTGGGGCAGCTGCTGCTTCCTGTGAGCTGGGACTGCCTTTCCTTTCTGTGGATCAGTCTACCCACCAGTGATGAGAATGGGAATCAAACAACGCCTAAAATCTGTGTGAAACGCAGCTAAACTCTGCTTCACAAGGCAGAAAATAAAAGAAAGAAAGGTTTTCAGGGACAGTCTGAGTAGAGGACATGTGCAAGTATGCTTGTCACCTTCCCCTAGAAGGCTGGTAGTTAATCATGCATGCAACATCTGGCCTGCTAGGACACAATCTGTGTGTTGGATGTGGGCTGTAATTTCACTTCCTAGGGTCTAATGCAACATGACTTACGTCTCTGTGTGGGTGCTGCTGAGGTCTAGCTTTGTGTGTGGCTTTCAGGGCTATTTAGAAATCATGTTTGGCTTGAAGCGAGCAAAAATTTTCATAGCCCTTTGTTAGACCAATGTATGCTAATCCTGTAAAAATCGTCTTGTACTGGAGCAAG
Organism: Melozone crissalis; assembly: GCF_028551555.1. Taxonomy (NCBI): domain Eukaryota; kingdom Metazoa; phylum Chordata; class Aves; order Passeriformes; family Passerellidae; genus Melozone; species Melozone crissalis. The sequence continues at coordinate 41,089,802 of NW_026535794.1, forward strand.
TAATTAATCCAGGCACAATATAGGAATTCTCTTACAATGTATAATTTAGGCACAGGGATACATTGCCTTCTACTCTAGTTTTCATACCTGTATAGATGTTCATTTTTGTCTCTGAGATCTTGTAAACTTTATAGGGATGGTTGGAGTAGTTGTGTGGATTTGGTATTGAAGCTGTGCTTGGTGAGTACACGATCTGTGATGCTAGAGAGCAGCTGGATGAAGCTGTTTGACCTAAATTGTCATCTACAGTATGGCTGACCCTTAACAAAGATGCATGTAATTTTTTTTTAAACAAGGGTTGCCCAAGAAATAGAAGGGGTAAATGATAAACCTTTGGATGTTTATCTGTTCCATGTGCGATTTTGAAATCTAATTTTTGAGTCTCAGATCATCCAGAGCAAGGTCCTGTGTGTTTCCAATGGCAAAGCTGATTTCACTGGAAGAGCTCCTTCAGGTCCTACAGGGTAGCTGCATGGCAGAAGGTTGTTCCTGTGTCTGTGACCTTAGTGCCATGATGGTCATGTAAATTGATCTGTAGAGGAGGATTCCTCTTTGTGGGCAGATTTTAAAAATCAGTGCAAGCTAGAACTTAAAGCTCTCCGGTTCAGCACTTCAAATGCGATGTAGTGTGTTGGGACAGAGACTAACAGAGGCAGAAATGGGTAACAGCATTTACAAAATGTCATATGGTCCTCAGTGAAACTACTGCATCTAAGTTGTATTGAAAGTATGGGGACAGGAAAAACCCAGCTCTGCTTACCCTTCAGAAAAACCATCAGCTTTTCACAGCACTAGGATTTACAAAAGCAAGAGCTTATTCAGCCACAGTTTGATCTGGTATGATTTGGGGCACGGGGTAAAGCCCACAAACCTTCAGTTCTTGTCTTGCCCAGAATTATTCACTACCAGTTGCTGTTTGTTTTTGTTGTGGAGAAGCTGTATTCCATTACAAGTTAGGTAATGTTGGTGCGATGACTGAGGCTCTGGCTCCATTGTGGCCACTGGAAGGATGATGTGTGGAGGGCTGCTCCTGCCCAGCCACACAAAGCTCTGAAACAGGTACCAAGCATTTCTTGCTGTTCCAAAGGCCACTTTGAATGAGGCTTGTGCTCACATGTGCTGCCAGGAGTCTTCAGCACTATTAACAAGAAAATAAAAGAATGGCTTTCTAGTTAGATCAAATTACCTTGTTCAGACTAAATGAAGATTAAAAAAAAAAAAAAGAAAAAATACATGTTTCCTCCTTGTTATGACAGGTCTGGCTGTCAAAGCCTGTACTGTTGCAGTGCTGCCCTGCAAGGCAGTTGCAAAGTCACCTGAGCTGTTTGGCTGCTTTGCTAACAAAATAAGTGTGGCCAGAGTGTTGCAACACTCGCTCAGGTGAGCAGTGTTTCAAACACACCACCAGCCAGAGTAAGCTCAGCAGCCCCAGATATTACACTAAAAACCCCACTCCTTTCATTCTGTGTGTCAGCTGTAGTGCTGGAGGGGTGCAGGCAAGGGTGAGGGAATATAACTCTAAACAACAGCACATATAATGCACAGTTGCACTTTTTGTTACATCTGGGGGCTTTGGGAGGGTGACAGGCAGGGCTGGATTTGCTTCCCAGGTGAGGCCCCAAGTGTTTTGGCCATGAGAGCTGTGTTAGCATTTCTGTGCAGGCTGGTGAGGGATGGTGTCTGTGTGCCTGTGGAAAGGGAGTGGGTCAGTAAGTGGAAGCACATGGTGTGGCTGGCATTGCTGCTCCCTGTGTTTGCAGTAGGATAGAGTTTCTGAAGGATTAGATAACACGCCTGAGCTCCATGGCGTGCAGTTTTTAAACTGTGTTCACAGTTCAGGAGGTACTGTGAGTAGAGATGATTATGTCCTTTAAGTGCTGTTTTTGTTGCAGCTTCTGTGATAAAAGGAGGCTCTGATGAAGACATTTTTTGCTGGCAGATATGTATTCTCAGAGTTGTTGCTGTGCAAACTTTTGGGGGATGGGAGCAACCTGCAGAGATACCTCAGCACTTCCCTTTAATAAAGGCACATCATTAAACCATTTCCTGCACATCTGAGAGGCTGTTGGAAGAACAAGATGGTATTGAAATGAAATTAAAGAACTGCTTGATTTTTTTTTCTTTTAGAGTATTATTTAATTTAATCTTTTTGTAGTATTATGGTTTCTGGGGGAAAAATAATGTAATGAAGACAGCAGAATTACATTGATTCCGTGGTCTGAGTAACTAGAGGGAGAAATTTCAGTCTCTTCTCTCCTTTCCCCTTCTGAAAATATAAAATATGGGAGAGAGTACAAATTGTAAAATTGTTTTACTGTGTCAGCTATTAGATTAACTGAAGCAATCCCTCCAATAAAAGAGGCCTTTTGCTGATGTATGTTCCCTGCAATGTGTATGTATATATATTGTATAGATTATGTAGGCACAAATATGCATGACCTATATAATGTATACATTATATTTATATGTAAAGCACCATGAGATAACATAATGGAAATAAAACAGATTAGAGGGAAACCTCCTTGTGTCCCAGGCTAGTGATGGGTGTTGGGTACTGGGCCAGGCAAGTGCTGGGTGGCTGTCAGGACCTGTCAGATGGGCAGGGCTCTTTCTGTACATCTGTCCTTACAGGGCTCTTTCTACACATCTGGCCTCCACCACCAACTGCTGTGGTGGGGACAGGTGGGTAGAGATGCTACTGATAACCAGCACACTCCCTGAAAAAGAGCAGTTTGCTCTTGTTCCAGGGCAAGAATGACACCTCTGTGTCTCCACTGTGTGGCAGGGATCATGAAAAGCTCTTCAAGCTATTCTGAGCCAAACAGCTAATAAGATTTCGATGGTAAAAATGAAACAAATAATGTAGTTTTTTGGTGATGTTTGGAATTGGAAGATCTTATTCACCTACACAGAATTTCTGTCAGTATGTGAAGAGTCCAAAATTCATAGTGGAAAGATGCATAAAAATTATAACTTGGAAGATGCAGACATAGCAATACAGCTCAGAGTATTCAACAGAGTCCTTGCATGACCTTTATTCAGCATGGAGGTGGTCTTGCAGCACTTTACTGCAATAGCTCTTTGCAGCATATTGCTCAATATCATAATGGCTGCAGAAGAGCCAAAACATCATACTCTTTCTGTCATCTTCAATATTTTTCCAGAGTTGTGAGCCAGCTGCATCTAGCTTGCTTTTTTTTTTTTTTTTTGGTAAAGAAGCTGACAATCCCACTGACTTCCGTAACAATGAGTTGTCCTCAGTTTGTTTGTGTATAAAAACTACAGAGCAAAGGCAAGTCATGTCTTTGTAAGTCAATAACTGAGACAGGGATGAAATGATTATTTAGCATCCTAAGGATATGAGAGGGATTTTTTTTTATTGCTGGTCTTTGAATTGAAAGGTTGAAAATATCTTTTTATATATGAATATGGACATGGTATGTGCTGGATTTTTATCTGTCACACTGCATTTTGATGCTTTCCTCAGAGAAAAGAACCTTTGCTAGGAAAAGGTACTATTTTTTTCGCATAAAAGCCTTGCACTTTGAATAAATATTAATGCTTCATGTTCAAAACCCCATGTTGAGTCTATGCTGTGCTCTGTTTACAATTTATATATGTTTAACCTTCAAAATGTGGATATTTTAAAGGCTAATCGTTAAAATGCACAGCTAAGACATATTTCTGGAAGTATAAAATCAGAAGTAATGACTTTGGGCTCAATCCTCCAGTTCTTTGTCTCCCACATTCTTGTTTGGATTACAAATCAGAGCAAACAGCTTTTTAAGTTATTGATCCTAAAGCGGCTCTGTGCTTTTGCTGGTATTGAGCTGAAAGGATGGGTCAGATTTAGCTTGACACCAATGACAGCTTTCCATCAGAGGACTGGTTTTGTTCCAGGTGCCAGATGGAGCAGACCAAAAGTTGCTGCAATTTATACCTCACAGCCTGCTGCTGACGCTCAGCCTGCTGCTGCTGCTCAGGCTTTGCTGTGAGGCACCTATACTGTCTGGCTGTGGGCAACATAAGCGAGGGGATGGTAAGGTGGCTTAGCAATAAATACTGCTTGGGAAAAGTGAGGATGGAACAATTTTCAAAAATAATAAGGAGCTACCTGAATACATTCAGTAGTGAGAGGGTTTTTCTTAATTTCCTTACATTACAAATGTCTCAGTGAAGTCTGCTTGAGGAAAGCAGCCCAACCCACAATCGTGTTAAATTAGGTGTGCCTGCACCTATAGAGGGAAGATTATTGTTACAGCACCCCATCCCATGAGAAATGTAAAGCATTCAGCAAAACCAAATCCATGTTCTTTACTGGCGGGTTCTGAATCATCTGAATTAATCTCTAGAATTTCATGTAATACAGATTTTAATTGAAAATTAATTCCTTGGTAAACACCAACTTGCTGGTAGATATCTTCTAAAGGAGGTTTTCAGCCTTCACTGTGTTTTCCCATAATGTAATGATTTAGTGTGTCAGGACCAACATTCAGTAGAAGGGTGAAGTAAATTTTAAGAAATTTCTCCTTTACCTGTAATCTTTCTTAAAAGAAGAAAAAGAAGCTTTATTTTTGTTGCTTCCCAATTTTAATAATGTCATCCAGATTTGACAAGTGGCACCAGTAAAACTGTGTGGAAAAGCAAACATCAAAGATATTATGGAAATCTTATTTATAGTTCTTCAATGGTTTGTAATTATTACTGATTTTTTAATAGATTTAATTGATGGGCTGTCCTATAACTTCACCATTAAAAGCTATGGCAAACTCTTTTTTTCTTTTACATTGCCTTCAGTCACAGAAGGTATATTGCTTATGATGACATACATGGTGAGAAAAGCCTTGCTGCTTTTCTGTTTTCTGGAATGGAAGAAAACTATGTTTTCCTTAACTTAGAGTGAAACGCTATTTTTACAAGCTCCACAAATGCAAAATAAACAATCAACTAATGAAGCAGGTTCCTTTTTTCCCTAATCCTTTTTCGTGTTGTCCAAAAGAAGAGTATGGGATATGTGTAATTGTTGTTAATGTATTTTAAAAGCAGTTCCAGTATTTGAAATAAAAAATAATGATTGAAAAGCTTAAAAGCTTACCTGCCTATATGTGCAAGATTTACACATACAAAAGATGACTTGGGAGGGGAATCTCAAGGAACAAAAGTTAAGTAAAGCAGAAAAAGTGCTTGTTTTTGGGAGAACTGATCCAAAGACACCTGTTTATGAGTTTTAGTAAAATGCCTAGTATATGTTTCTCAAGTTTTGTGCATTTTATCTTTTATGTGCTATAACTGGAACAAACAGAATATATTTTTGTGATGACGCTTAATGTTTATTATTTTGTATCCCCTGCTATATGACGCCTTCTTAAAAAAAGTTTCATAGTACTTTTCTTTCTACTGTAATTAGTTATTTAAAAAAAGAAGACAAGAAAGTGAAGATATTAATATATATATACTGGAATTAGATATTAAAAAAAGACAAAACCTCAATGGTTCAGATAAGTCATAAGAAAGGACTGATCTGGTTCTTTCTGTCAGTTGCCTGTTGCTGTTGATGAATGCTGATAAAACAAATGTGATGGGACCAAAAATAGATTTTAAGTCTTTTTAAAAGTAGTGGGATTTTATTGCCTCTGCTTCAAACAAAACTCCAACACCTGAACTCTCTTCCCTCCTTGCTAAAAGTACATTCTCTTCCTTTTCCCCCTTCTCCTTTTCTTTGCTTAGAGCTATGGTTACAGTAATTAATTTTTAAAACAGGAAAATAGAGATTTAAAAAGAATTAGAGAAAGACGCCTTTGTACTAGGTACTGTACAGTATAGTGTTTTAAAAGTCAGAAAATATATTAGCAGAAAATGCCTAGACTGTAATTTAGATAACAACCCAGACAATGAGCTAGCTTGTTAATTGTAAAGGCTGGTGGAGACCTGCCAGTTAGAGAACTTGTCTTTTTGCATGGCACTGCTCCTCACAGCTCTCCTAGATGGTGAATGAGAGGACATGAACTTTTCTAGTTTAGGCTTTACTTCTTTTAACATTATTATTTTCCCCCTCTTTATTTCTAAAAAAGAAAAAAGAAACAAAACTAAACCCTCCCAAAAAAAACCCCAAAACCAAACCCAAAAAAGTCGTTGTGTCAGAAGAGCCATTAGTGGAAGTTTTACAAGACAAAGTAATAATCAGCACTGTGAGGGAGCTGGCAGATTGGGTGGTCTGAAAAGCAGGGTAAACAGAGATCTGTGGCCTGAACATTGGTGCTGCAGACATCACTGAAAGTGCTCTTTAGACCAAGTATGCAGTTTGCAAACAGTGAATCTCGCCAAATTACTCATCTGAAAACTGTTTCTGAAATAGCAGCCATGAGGTATGCAAAATTACATGCTAACAGCCTTCAGACACTTTTTTTTTTCTCTTTTCTTTGCATCTGCATTAGAGTAACTGCGGTGATGGAGAGGAAATCTGAGAGTGTCTCTCTGGTCAGGCTGTTCTGTAGCTCTTGGGGGCAGTTTGCTGGGGGGAGATGGGTCAGGCAGCACTCCAGCCCTCCCCACTGCATTTTTAGAGGGCACTGGATGATGGGAAGATGACCTAGCAGGCTGGTCTCCAACCCATGGATCCTCACCAAAGCCTGAGTGCTCTTCAATGGCAGATTTTGAGGAGCAGAGATACTGTACCTGATTCAGAAGTGACCAAAACTAATTTTTGAGGTCCAAGCAAAGAATTGAGCACAACCTGTCCATAAACACCTGAGTAACTCTCCTGCACCTCTGCAAAACATTAAGCATATGGTTACAGTATTCTGTTATGCAAAGAGTGGTAAGAAAACAGCTCTGGTGGAGATGGGAGCTGCCTGCTTAATCTCAGAAGAGTTTTGGTATGATTGCTTCCTGCTCACAGTTTAGGCTAGGATTTCCTAAGGAATTCTGGGAATTAAGCACAAGACTGTCACAGCATTTCAAGGGGGTTTAGGTGTCTGATGCTGCAAGGGCTAAGCTTATGCAGAATGACACTAGTCCAATGTATGGTGTAATTTCAAACTGATGTAATTAAACTGATGCTAAAGACTGTATGCATAAGCCTAAGTCCACATTCTGTTGGCTTTATAACAGTTTGGTTTAAGTAAATTAGGACAAAGACTTAAACTGAGGTAGAGTACGTCACTCTTAAACTGAACTGTGAGTATATTTGATAAAATAGCTTTGCAGGTGGGCATACTGAAGCTGTATAGATATGGATATGCATTTCCTAGTCAAACTAACCTAAATTGCCTCATTTTTCTTTGCCAGAACAATAGTTCCACAAAAATCTGTCTTTGGGTGTTTGCATAAGCTGTTAAATTATTTAGTGGTTTCCTTTAAAGATTGATAGAAGTAAATTTTCTCTTTCATCTACTCTTCAACTTAAGATGTCCAACCACTGTGTCTCTACAGACTGGAAAATGAAAGGACAGCCACTCTTGTCTTAAAGGAAACTCAACCATCAGAAGCACTGGAGCTTCATGTGGTTGTGTTTTACTCTCTTCTTGACTCTTTCTATTAACTCATCCTAAAGTTTGGTAACACTTTAAAATTTATGCCTATGGTTTTGGAAGATAAGTGGAAAAGTCAGGATGAGTATGGCCCCACTGCAGCACAGATTTTGGTGGAGGGTGGGGGAAGGTGTGTGAGAGAGCTAGTGCCAGGCTGCCTACTTGTGGAATGAATTTATTTGAGAAGGGATTTCTTCAGCAGCTGGTGGTTTCCTCTTTTGACCTGCGCCACTTCCAAAGAGGGCTCAAGATGGTTTAGTGGTGATGAATTGGCAGACTTGTCACTAAGCTGTAAATTTTGAATCTGCCTTGCTGGGTTGAGGTGTGAACCCAAGATCCAGAGGAGGTCAGCATTTCAGATTGCTTCTGTGTATATAAAAGTCTGCAACCTTCTTTAGTGAAGGAAGTACTGTTAATAATAATGATATATTTCTTTCAATTTTACATTCTCTGCTATTTCAAAATTATTTGATGGATATCTGTCTTACTGATTAAATGCAATTGAATTAAAAATGAACAAACCCCCCCAAGACCAAGCTACCCAACCCCATCCCCCCCAACCTGAAACCAAGAAAAGGCCATCAAAATTGAGCTCCAAATAATTTTTTTCTGATATGACTTTAATTTTTCCTAGTTCCAGGACAGGTATAGAAGAAACAAAAAATCTCCCTTGTTTAATTGTCCCTTATGATACTGATATTTTTGAGTGTTATTCTGATGTTTCCATTAGGAAGACAGGTTTCCACATAGGCTCTAGATTTTTAGACATTGGATATTGTGGGACTGCATATTGTTTCTGCATATTTCATTTTTTACATTCTATTATTTTTTACATTGTGTAAGGAACTGTCTACCTGACATAATGCAACCTTAAATTAATTCAGCTCACTGTGAACGAGCTGCTGGGTCTTATGCTTGCCACTCCAGAGCAACCAACTCAGGTGCAAAAAGCAGTTTATCTCTACTGTTAGCCTTACTTTGACTAAGCCTTAGCCTTACTATTTTTGGTTCTGTTATACTGACCTTTTTGCTGCTGGTCATCCAGTTTCTGTCTACAAAAGGTGAAAAGACAAAGGGATGTAATGCTATATTGTATTGGTTAACATGTTAAAAAAACTGAACTTATTTATTTCAAATGACCACAAAATTTTCACCTAATTTGTAGAAATCAAATTATTTACAGCTTCAGTAGATAACATATTTTAATAAAATTGAAAGTCCTAAAATCAAGTGATGTGACAGTATTTACAACTCCCTATCATTAGCTACTGGGTAGATACATGCATGCTCCTATGTAATTGAACTGAATGAGGAGCTTAAATTGCAATGCTTATTTGTCACACCAAGAGTGAATCCTCTCTTCACAATAAAAGTCCAGCAGTGAGAAAGGGTTGGTCTCTGCAAGAGAGAAAATTTGAGAGAGTATCAACACAATTTCCTCACAGAAGGCTTTGCTTCCATGAAATCCTGTTATTTCAAGTACAATCTACTCCATCTAAAATTAGCATATATAATTGAATAGTGCCAAAGGCTCAAATAATTTACACTTAAGCTCGTAGCATTTTTTGTAATGCTAAACAAACACATTACCCAAACAGAAACACCCTCTGGGCTTTATCCCTCTCCATCCACCCTAATTAAATGGACTTGAGAACCAGGCTCGAGATATTATGATGACTGAAGATGCTCATCTGGAAATCCTGCAGCTTTTTAACACATAAAGTGGTGACCTATGTCATAACCTAGATTTGCAGATAGCTGTTAGAAAGCTCTTTTGTGCACTACTGTTGGTTTTGGTTTTGAATAACTATGGAAATGGTAGAACAGTATTGCTGACAGTAATAATGTTCATTTATAGAGCTTTTCTATCCTATGACCTCAGAAGTGCCTAAAATAAAGTCAGTGTTCCCATTTCACTTAGAAGCAATGGGAGTCCCTAGTGACAGCTTAGTCAAAATCACGCAGCCAGCTAATGACAAAATCAAAAATAGCACTGAGGTAGCTATACACCCAAAACCAGGACCGACCTTCTTGGTCCCTTCTATGTTCTCAAGATAGATAATCACTCATCACAAGCAGGAGGTTCGTAAACAAATCTCAAATCTGTACACAGCTCTTGTTTGCTGAAGGTCTCTAGTTTTTCGTAGCATCACACAGGGGTGTATTCACTCATTGTTGATGTATTATGGCTCAACTGGGTTAAATCCTAAGCCTTTTTGGTGTGGGTTTTGTTTCTGTCAAAAATACTGTTTGCCACTTGCTGTGGTATGTTTTATGCTATGTGCAGAGTTTAGTTGCTAGAGCTGAATCTTTCCTCAGGGAAGCCTCTGTTTGCGTGCTTAATTTTTAATCTGATCTTTGCTAAATGGCAAAGAATTAGTTTAAGCACTGGCAGACCCTCCATTGTGCATTAGAACAAGCTGTAAGGAACAAGTCTGAAGAAGAAGGCAAGACAACAAAATTCAGTGATTCTGTGCAGGGGTTCTTTTTGCACAAGTTGCAGCTCAGCCCCACTTTTCAATCACAGCTTATTGTCTGGTGGCTGAGTTATTCTAATGTGGCTGGGAGCAGAATCTGGCCAGGAGGTTGTGGTGATTGCCGAGCAAGTATGGAGTACATGTGCTTTTCCCTGGAGTGCACGAGGGCTGCAGCAACTCAGCAGGTAATTCAGCCACCTTCAGGGCGTGACCTTATATTTTACATAAAGATATAAATTTTTGTTACGAGTCCAATTTGAATTTTTTCATTCTTCTTCCTAGTTTGTTAGGAAGCAGCCATGTGTAGTGCTAGGAGAAATGAAAGATCTGGACTTAGGCCTGAGAAAACTTAGCCTTAGGTTTAGCTCTTGAACAGAACTGCAGCAGCCGGGCTCTTGTACCTGCATGGGGCTCTAGAGGGGATATTTTAGATTGTTTCAGGTGCAGGAATCAGCTTCACATGCTTTCTTTGAGGGTTTGGGATCAAAATAGATCACCAATATAGACAGGCTTTGGGAGACCCCAAAAAAGCCTTGCTTTAAAAAAAGAAAATAGCTAGTAATTGTCTGTACAGTGCTTTTGTTTTTCCATTTTGCAAGAAAAGTGTCTTGTTGCTTCAGCCCATTCCCCAAAGCAGGAACTTGGTGCCTCACAACTGGCTTTCAGCTTCTTTTTCTCTTCTTTTCTTCTTTCCTCCCCCTGGGGGTTAAAAATAGCAAGCAGTAAGAAGTGATATTGTATACAAGGCTATTACACTTTTGTCTTGGCCTGCTTAATGTCCTTGACACGTACCCATTTCACCCAGGGACAGGCACTATGCAAATTGGCTAAAAGCTCCATTAGGTTGTTCAAGGCTGGGGAAACCCATCTGTCAGTGTCTGTGACACAGCCGGGCTGGAGTCTCACGTGGGAATCTGTCCTTGAGATACCCAGGCAGCTGAGTTTCTTTTAGCCTCTAGTGTTCCCACAATCAAAGGAGATTGTTGGACGCTCTCCTTCTTGCTGTTTGTGCTTTTTATCATTCCTTTTGTACCTTGATCCCCTTTTCAGAAAAGCACAGGCACAGACTGAGAATTAAGAGGGAAAGATGTGTTTTACTCCTTTTTTCACTTGCTTTGCCATAAGCGAACAATTATGCATATTACTTGTGGAAAAATAGAACAGTAGCTATTTGTTGTCCTGAAAGAAGAACAGCTTTATAATCCTTTTCTGTATTTTCCTGTGTGATCTGCTGATGGAACACATGGGGTGGATATTTTAAAAAGTCTTGCTAGGGCTCAGCTGCAGTTGATATGTTCTCTGTGAGTGGACCAGAAGTGCATGATAAGCTGACAAAATACCAAAGAATGCACCCATGAAATAGTTTGATTGAGAGAATTTGAATGTGTAGCCTGCTACTGGGAGTTGTCTCTGCAGAGACAGAACAGCCCAGCTCCTGCACATCGGTTTGGGAGCAGGCTCGAGTCTTTTCTGCTTGGCATCCCCAGGGAAAAGCTCCTGCAACGGCACTTACTGTACATCTGTTGAGGGAAACCACTTGCTTTTTCTGCTGGGTGTTGGTAAGGTGGCAGAGTGGCAATTTTGCTGGTTTTTTGCTTTCCTTCTGCTGAGGACTCCATTAAAATGCCTAACCAGTGAAGCACACCACGATGGAGGGTACACAAGGAGTTGTTAACCTGTGAGTGCTACAGTTAGCAATGTTACAGTGTTTTGTAATATGAGACAGTGGCAGAAAGTACTTCAGATTTTCATCCCCTTAGAGCAAGAAGACTCAGCATACATCAAAAGTAGTGCCCTTCGAAGTGTGTAAGGTCTATATAGACAGGCCTCTCAAGCTCTTGATTATTTCCAGCTGGTGTCAAGTAAGAGCCCTGAACACAGAGTGTCTGGCAAAATAGCTTGAGTAACTTCAATGCCCAGTGGTGTTCAGATGTATGAGATAATTATAGCCTTCTCTATAACAGATGTTCTGTTCTTCAGTTTGGCATTTTCTTTCTTCAGCATGCAAAAAATTTTCTCTACCTAAGCTGATGACCATTTTGATCATGCAGATACAGTTTTTTCCACCTAAAAGTAAGCAGTGTGGTTTTCATGGAAACACTTGTATAGCTACAAGAATGGGATTTCCCTTTATTATCCTGTTGAGGAAGAAGAAAAGCACTTTGTGGACGCTGATGACACAAAGAGTTAATGTGTTGGTATAGCCAGAATCAGTATAAACTTCATCTTTCCAGAAATAGAAGTCAGTGATTCAGTAGTTCTCCTTCATATTGCCAAGTGCAACTTATTCAAATCATGTCATATTCTGCTTTCTGTGTTCCAAACCCAGTCACGTTGTAAGGAAGTTTTTAGATTAGCATATTAGTTTAGATTTTAGACATGCCATTTTGGTTCTCTCTCTTAGGCTCTCAAGGCTTCTTTTTTTCTTTTTTTGTCTCTGGGGGTAACATAGACCTTGCATGTAACTCCCACTAAAAAAAATAATTAAATATTGTGGTAAGAGTGATGGTATATGCATTTTTCTAGAAGTTAGTTGTGGCTGGCTTTACACAACCTTTGTTCTCACAGTTGAGCATATTTTCATACTGCCCCAATTGTTTCAGTGCCTGTGTGAGTAGCTCAGATTTGCCAAGGGGAGCAGAGGGCTTGCAATCTTGCTCAAAGCCATTTCTGCATTTATGTTTTTCTGGCTGTCTGGTCAGACTGCCACATCCTAATGGGAGCCAAAATGCAATTAAACATTGGTGAGTTGTGAAAAGGCATAAGTGTTTGGCCTTCCTTTTGCAAGGGGTTCCTGTGCATAGGCAAAGTAGAAGATGAAGCAGAATTTTTACCCACGTTTTAAGAAATTGGATGCCCAAAGCTGTTGCGAGCAAAGAACCCCACAAAAATTTTTTGTCGTCACAAAAATTTTGGATTTAATACTGAAGTCCTGTTTGAGAAATGAATACTCCTTAGGGCAAACTCTTGCTGCAACTGGCCCTATGTGCAAGAGGGATGAGAGTGTGCCATAAGGAATATCTTCTTTGGCAGAGGAGGAGGGAAGGGCAGAGACTTTCTCTCAGCAGGTCCAGGGCACAAGGGCCATTGCAAAGCATAAGCTGAAACGCTTTCTCAATGAATGTAAAAAATTATGGGACTGCATAAAAAGCAAAACAAAACCTGTGACGTGTTAAGTTTTTGTGGCCTATTTACAAGTGTCTGAGAAACAGATTTTAATTTTAGTCGATACTCACAAGCCCATCAGTGGAGCAGCACAGGGGGACACCGCTCTAAAATAGCTCTAGCAGATGCCACAATAATGCGAGTTTTCCCCTCATCTCTCATTTATTTCTTGCTGTGTGTAGTTTCTTGCTAAATCTGTTCCCTTGATAAATGCAAAGATGTTCTTGCCATTGGACAGAATGGCTAAGTGCAATTGTCACAAACACTAACTGGCTTAACCTTCTTGTTGCATAGCTACTGCTGCTGTTAAATATTTCCTGGGCTAACAGAAATCTCCGAAATGAGTTTTAATGGGTTTTCTTTTCATATACACAGGCCATGGCTGCTAAACAATGGCAGCCTGAAGAAAAGCTATTCTAATGATAACAGCAATAGTGTCAGTTATTTGGATAAACTGTCAGAGGGAGGCTGGCCAGCAGTGGATCACTGCAAGGGAGCTTAGAAAATTGACAAAATTAACCTGCTAATATAACCAATACTCCAGATCTTCAGAAAGGGTAATTGTCCTATACCTCACGTAGTGTGCAAGTGTTAATATTGGTACTAGATGTCAAGAGACCTCCTATCCTGCCAATTTTACCTTCCCTAAAAAAAGGCTCTCCTTTCACAGCTTTGATTGCTTTAAATTCAAAATATGCAAGTTGATACTAATTTATGAGGCATCTTGCTAATCACTTCCCAGCCTTGTCGCACAATCGGTATTATTTATTTTAAAATTTATTAATTGATACAAAGTGCCAGCAGCACTGTCTACATCCATTTCTGAGAGCTTCTGCTCCATAGCAGAGTGATGAATATGAAGAAGGGTCAAGTGCTGCTGCAAGGCAGTGGCCTTGTGCTGAGTGGTGCTGCCTGAGATCCTGAGGGTTTGCATCCTCTTCCTGGGGGGACTTCTGTGCTCTTCTGCCCAGCATCTCCCCCTGCCTAAGAAACCTGGGGACTGTGGTGGTCCTTGAGTGTCAATATTGTCTCTCCCTGGTGATGACAAGAGCATGGCCAAGCCCTTGGACCATAACCTTGTGGGAGAGGTGTCAGTCTCTGCCTACATGGGATGGCAAAGGGAGCTGATCTCCTGATGCTGCCCCGTAGCTAATAAATGCAGCTGAGGCACTTTTAAGCCTGTGGATGCAGAATACAAAAATTGCAGGCTTATAGTGGACAAAGTGTTGAGAATTCTTCCTAGGTGGTGGTTTTTCTTTTTGGTAGGACTTTATTTTTCTTTTGTTCTTCAAAAAAAACCGCTGAGCTCACTTTAAAAACCTGTAAATATGAATGATAGTCTGGGAACACAGGCAGCAAAAATAAGCTAATTTGGATGTTTGTTTAAGACCAGCTACTACTTATGAAGATGAAAGTCCTTCATCTTCATAAACAGATTTGTCCTGTCCTGATGTCATTAATTAATGTTGTAAGTATATTTTAAAAAGTTCTGTTCAATAATGAAATATTTCAAGAACCAATTGAAATTTGAAGCTATGAAACATAACCAGAAACAGCCACATAATTTTGTTAGTACTTTTGTTGCTAATTCTTAAGTGCAGTGAAAAAAACCTGGTGCTTGGACTGTTGAAAAAAAAATATATTAAAAAAAATAATAATATTCTTTAAATAAAATATTTTAAGTAAAAAAATATTCTTTAACTTTTCTATTGTCTATGAGTATTTCTTCCTCTATATTCAGCATTTTTTTCTTTATTATTCTGTTTGTAATGAAGCTGGACCTTATTTTTTCTTTCCAATAGTTTGATAAATGGCTTGAGAGGAATCGATGGTGATGGCCTTGTTTGCTCCTTAGCAATTGTGTCAGCGGAGGGGATTTTGTGCTTGTTTGTTTTTAATTCCCTTTTGTTGACATAAATGATTTTATTAAACATCAAGGTCAGTTCACAAACTTGGGATGTTGAGTGAGAACTGCTAATTGAGATTTCTGTTTTTTAGAAAGGTGTCTTTAAATTTGGACTCAAGTGTAAACTGACAGAAATATGATTGTGATCGAGTGAGTGGCTGATAAATGCTATTTTAGCAAGTAGGCTGCTAGTCTGTGGAACTGCCCTCTGCCAGGGTATCTTCAAGTAAAATGAAGATGCTGCAGCTAATTTTATAAAAGCTCAAAACATTTTATGCCCAAAATAACTGTGTTTGTAATTAGAGATACTAAAACAGAAGCAGTCAGACCCCTGAGGATTTAAAACAAAAAACCCCTCAAACATCTCAGTCTCTCCCTACCTCAGGTCTGCTGACATGGCTGTGGCTCCAGCACATCCTGGGTGCTGCCTTGGGAATTTGTGGCCAAGCCAGAACCTTGCTTCAGGGAGAAGCCACTTTTCCTCTGCCACAGGCACCCTGCACAAGAAGAGGAGTACATGGGGCAGTTGACTGAGCTGTGCTAGAGCTGAGGTGATGATAAGCTTTAGAAACAGGTGGTCAGAGCTCTGTGTAAGTTGAATCATATTAGCTCTATGCCCTCCTGTTGTATGCTGTGTCATGTTATGTAACACTGTGATATATGTCTGGGTTTTGTATATATACAAAGGACTATTTATGCTTCCCTTATGCAGGAGATATAAAGCTCCTAAATGAGTTAATAGATTGGCTACACTTTCTTTATGTGTGCAGACTGTGATGCAACTTCAGAAGATTTAATTCTGCCCTATGTTACGTTTGAATCTGCAAATCGACTTCAATACACCTAATTTTTTGTGAGTCCTCTGGACAAGGTTTTGAAATAAAAGAACTGTAGCTTCTTTGCACGGCTGTTATGACCTGCATGGCACTGTTTAGGAAAAAGGAGAAAAAAGATAAATATGACCTGGTCCTTTATCTTTCAAGTCTGTCATGCAGCCTTCAATTAGCTGCACCTCAGTAGTGCAGGAGGGAGGGAATGTGGCCTGCAGAGGAGTTTGGGATGGTCCAGGGTGAAATGTGCAACAGCTGCCAAGGAGATGAATCCACTGCAAGGTTGGTGTTTATCCATGTAGAAGGGTGCAAGAATAAGTAGGCATCTGGTAACATAGTGGTGCTCCAATAAAACAATTTGTCTGTAACATAGATATTAAGTAGTTTGATTCAGGCCAGAAATGGTTCTGAAAGAGCACATTTAGAGGTGGCTGTGTTTAGCACTATGCAGAAAGCAAATGACAGTGCAAGTAAGAGATGACACATTATGAGTAGCTGCTTGTATAAGTGTCCTTTACCAAACTGTTAAAGAGATGAAAGTATTCCGACTCCACCTTTAGGAACATATTGTATTTCCCTATTTCTGTTTGTTTCCTATCATGTGATGAGGTGCAAGGGAAGGTGCTGCTTGCTAAGTTTAGCCCTGCAGACTGTGGCTGCAGAAACCTGGCAGTTCAGGCCCCGAGAGGGTGGCAGTGCTTTGAGGGAAACCGGGCTGTGCTGTGCCATCGTTCTCCATGGCATCCCTCACAGGGGGCCACGGGGGGAGTAGTGCAAAGTCCTGCTTTCCTGACTGGTGTGAATGTACCAACAGCTTCCTGCAGAAGAGTTACTGCAGACTGTAAAAAGCATTAATGAGGAAAGAAGAGCTGTTACTTCGGTGAATAAATATAAGATATGAGCACTGAGAAATGCAGGGAAGGCATTTATGCAACTTCACAGCCATTGCTGTATTTTTTCAGAGCTTTGGTACTGAATTGCAGGAATCACTCTGCAGATTGACTCTCACCTATACTCACTCATTTTGCCATCAGAGTCTGAACAAACCCTGTCTTTCCAGATATTCTGAGTCATCTTTATGCAGCATCTTTATGTTTAGAAGGGGAAATGGAAAGAAAGGATAGAAGATGTCAGGAGACCACTTGTGGCTCAGAAACCCTCACTATACAACCTGCAAAGGAACTTTTAAATTGTGTCCTCCTTGTCAGACCAGTGGATCATCAAAGGTTTGCTGGCTATAGGGGCTGTTCCAGATGTGTTCGGAGCAGGGTAAGGTCTCAAGATCTGAGATGGGAACATGGAAACCTGGGCTCTGTTTGGCAGCCAAAAGCTGTGGCTGGTCCCTGCCAGAGGTGCCACGATGCTGTATCTATTTCTTTTTCTGCAGCAGCATTTCATCTGTTGGGTATGGTAGGATGGGGGAATTGTAATGGTAAGTGGACCTCAGTGAAACATATAATAGCCTGATAAAAGGTTGTTTCTATCCTTGAAGGACTTCTTGCCTGGCAAGAACTCAATAGCCCAGGGTTCACAAAAGGAAATTTAGTGGCAAGCCATTGCAAAAAAAATATTAGGCATATGAGGGATAACACAAATATTTAACACCAGCAGAATTAAGAGTATCAATATATTTTTTGTCTAGGATTCCCTGTTATTTTCTTCTAAGAGAAATCCTTGTGAAAAAGTATTTCTAAATATAGACATTTGTTTTTAAAAGTGTTAAAAACATCCAGTACTTTTAATAGCCTGTCTCTGTATTGTGTCAAATGCATCATCATGTTAACAATGCAAGTTATTTACTTGCAAAAGATGTGATAGCAATCCCACTGACTGTGTGGCTGCCACCTCCTCGTGTTTTTGAGGATTGTCCATGTAAGACATGGGATAAAATGTTTCACATAAAATGTTCTGAATGGAAGGAAGAAGGGTGAAAAAAGAACCCACTGTAAAACAAGAGTGCAGACAAGCAGCATCAATTACACTTTTTTGGTGGCAGATTTAAGACACAGATTGTTTTTTCTTTAATATGAAATCTAATTCTAAAACTGATTCCCACTAGGAGGTTTTTAGAGGACTAAAGTCTGATGGGTCAAATCACAGAAGATGTAGGATGATGATCTGTGTACAATATCTGGTAGCAAAGTGAAAAGCGTTCTGGGGATATTTACTCTCTGCTTGCATTTCTCATGCCATTTCCCAAGATGTTCCCACCTGTTATTAGGAACACCCAAATGTAAGTCCTTTTGCTGGGTAGGTCTTTTGTTTTCCCAAATGGGTTGTTTCTTACAGAAACTAAGTCTCAGCTCCTTTTATCATGCTCTGCTAATTCTGTCAGGGGAAGTTAAGATTTTATAGCCAAAGAGTCAGAACTTGGGAAATGCTGGAATTCTTCATGAGCCTGAATTTGGATCCTGTGTGAGCAGTCATTGGCATGTGGTCATTTAAACACTTGATTGGATATGTTGTGCTTTCCACAAGAGCCCAGGCTTTGCTGTTTTTAGGGATAGTTTGGTTCATTGTAACTAGGACTCAATCCTGCAGCTGTCCTCAGACCCGCCTGGAAGATCTGCAGTATTTTGCTGCTGTCTTTCAGTGTCCCATTGCAGATGTTTTTCAAGTTTTCTTGGATCAAATTCCCCAAACCTGAGGCTTAAATTGAAGTTAGCCCTTTAGATCGACTATGTGTGACACTTTGTATCTGACATGGAGCCTAGATACTCTGTGCCTGGATCAACCATGCTGCCCATTAGGATCTAGGCCTTGATATGACTGAGTCAGATTCCTTTCACCATTTTAAGATGATTAAAAAAAGAAAAAAAAAAAGAAAAAAAAAGAAAAAACCCCAATTTGTTATAACTATGGATACATGTAATTTAAAACCTTACCCACACTGAACTTTGATTATCTGATGGCAACTGGTAGTGGCATTAATTGTGTAACTTTTAGTCTCAGAGATTTTTAAAGACTTTTCAGTTTATTTAATTTCAAATGATTGAGAACCAGGCTGCCCTTAAATTAGTGCTGCTTTTTCTTAGAGAGTCTTTCCTTAGTCTACACTGTAGATCTTCAAAGAAGCTGAGGAATAGGATATTCAGTATTTCTAATTCCTTTAATCCAGGGATATTGCATTAATGTAAATACTACTGCTGTTGAAATCTGTGAGGAACATTGTTGTTTAATAATGACTTTAGCAAATGAACTAAATTTGAGGTCAAAGCATAGCAAAGGAATAAAGTTCAGATGTCTCAGTTTTAGTAAATCCTTTTTGTGCAGTAGAATTTGATTATAGGATGTACCTGCACAAATCACTTAGTAGTCATTTGTTCTGTAAGTAAACTTGGAGAGCTTTTAGCATACATAATGCATGAGGTGAAGGAGTTTTGTACTGAGTAGTTCTTTCTTATAGCATTGGATATAAGAATACTGGATATTGGATACAATAATATTATCAGACAGCTCTTATCTGTAGTTGTCCAACCACTCCCCCCACCTTGGTGTTACTTGCAGTGCTGGGTGAGGGTGCAGTCCCTCCTGTCCTCCAGCTTGTTGTTACAGTGCCACATTGGAAGCCTTGCTAAAGTCAAGGTGAGCAACATCCCCTGATCTGTGGAGCTGCTTGTCCCAGCACAGAAGTTGAGCCAGGTGGCCAAGTGTAGCTTTTCCTTGCTCATCCCTGCGGATGCTCTAGTCCCTCACATGCTTTGACACAGCACCTATGAGGTTTTTCTCTTTAGTTAGGCTAGATTGTGGCCAGCCTGATTATCCCCCAATCCTCCCTCTTCTGAAGAGTTGCTATGGCCTTTCAGAGAGAAGAGAGAGCAGCCTCTGGGTGACCCCGGCTGGCTCCCTTACAGTTTGTGTTCAGTAACCCCTCTCTGGCTTCCTGGAGTAGTTTCTAACGTAATGCTCCTCTTCCTCAGCAGCACTTCTCGCCCCAGGCCCTACTGCTAGGGGAAGACAGCCAAGAGGACTGGCAGCAGACCTTGCCAGTGGAGACTGAGGCAAAGAAAGCACCAAGTACTTTCTTCTGTCCTTTGTCACTTGTCCCCTGTCCTTTTGAGCAGTGGCACATCTTTTCTTCCGTTTCCCTTTTGCTGCCAACACTCCTGTAGACAAGCTGGTATTCTTAACGAATTTATCTTTCTGCTCCAGCTGGTAACACTGTGTGTCATTATTAATTCAAAAATTGTAATACTTGCTAAAAGTATTGTCGTTGCCACTCTTCCCCATTCTGGTTTGGTTTTTCTAATGTAAATAATTTTTCATTTTAGACTTGAACCTTTTTTTTTTTCCACAACATTTTGTGCATATGAGCCTATGACAGAGGCATTAAGTGGTATTAAGACTTAGACTATTTATATGTATCTGATTTGAAATATAAACCTTATTATTACACCCCATAATTCTTCAAGCTTCTATTCTAAAGCATGGTACAATATTTATTAAGAAAATGTATTAAGGAGATTTTCTTTCTTCCTTTGCTTATCCTGATTTAACATTTGAAATTACTTCAAATACATATTCTTTCCAGAGGAAAGAAATGCCGACTTAAAAAATAAATCATGCGTGAATGAAGAATATTAAAAGGTCAAAAAGCCAGAAAGCTAACAGAAGAGATTGGAGGCAATGCTGCAGTGCAGAAGGAAATTTAAGCTTTTGTTTATCAGGAAATATATTATTTGGATGAAAAACAGTAAATAGAAATGGTGACTTGTTTCAGGAATTTAACATATGTACCCTGTTACTCTGAATTCCTATTGCTTGCAACAGGAGTAGCTCATGATCCCAATTAGTGGTGCGTTGGTTTTACACGGATGCGTAACAAAGCAGCTGCGTCCCCACATTGCAAAGCCCCTCACCTCTGAGCACAGGAGTTCAGCATCTTCGTATTGTCACTTCGCGTGGTATGGAAAAAGCACATGGCACAGAGCCCAAAATGGTTTAGGCAGACCATCTTCAGCTGAGTCTGTGTCTGTTAGCAAGACACTTGGCTCATTGTGCCACAACATTTAGCAGAAAATAGTGATGATTTTGGGGAAATGAGAAAAAGCAAGTTGTTGCGTTGAAGTAAAATTTCTGCACTATGAGACATCCTAAGCACATCGGAAAAAAGCGAGCAGGTTGCCTTTAGCTAGCTGAAAGTTAGTTTTGTGTGGATATTTTAATTGAGTCAACATTTCTGAGTGCATGAGTCAAATGACATTTGAAACTTTGGACAAGCACAGTGGCACAATCTGTTGTTGAAGAAATGGGAAAGGGGTGGGAAGTTGCCCCATAGTAAATGTAGAGCTTTTAAATTTCTTCCCCCCTGCTCTGAAAACTGCTTAAAATCAGAGGTAGGGGAAACATTGAAGAAAAAAGTAGGAATTAGATGGGAAAGGACTTACTGAATAATATTGGATAGCAGTTTTAAAGGTGATGGGTCCTTTGCACATCTGAGCAGCTGGTCAGGAGTATCTATATTCAGATTCACTGTTTTTGAAGCCGAATGGGCATTCTGGAATTAATTTCACTTTTCAAAAAAAGCTTTGCAGTTTTTATTTGCCGTATAGGAAAAACATGCCAGAATCTCACTAGCTGCAAAAAACTTAGTTGACATTTTTCAGTGACTCTGAGTATTACAAAATGTCCATCATTCAGCAATCCTGTGGTTCCAGGACCTCAAGTCATGGCAACAAAGAGCATGCTGGGCATTAACTGCTGTGGCATCTACCCAGACAGGTGGCCAAATACCCCTGTGAGCAGGCTAATCAGTTAGCACCTTTGCCTCAGTCTGCATTTGGTGTGAATATAGGGTGTAAATATTCACCCCTTGAATATAGGGTGTATCTTGAGAGTTTAGTGCTCAGGCTCCAATTCAACCTAAGGTACATATGACTTCTTTGTAAGAGTATGAGTGGAAACAAAAGTATGGCAATATTTTGTTTCATAGATCCCAAAAGACACTAGAGTTGGGGTTTTGTACTCACTCTCAGCATGCTTAAGTTAATTCTCAAAATCAATAAAATCTACAGAAAACTGAGTTTTAAGGGAAAAAAATGTCTGTCAATAAATTGTATTTAATTCTGAAAATTCCAAAGATAGAATAAAGAAGTTCTCTAATTTTTGCATTAATTATTCAGTTTATTTAGTAGATTTTGCCTCAAGTGGATTTGATTGATGTCTGGAAGATGTTTTAATTGTAAGTTATATTAGATACTTGTTAAATCAAATAAAATTAAACAGCTTTTCCCATACTACCTCCCAAGTCTGCCACATGAAATCTAAAGAAAATTGAGATTTGATATGGTATCAGAATCTGCAGTAACAAAGTTGAGAGATCTTATTCATCTTCTGTAGCAAATAATTTAAAGCTCATAGTTGACATCCCAGAATGTTCCTGTCATATCGTGCTCACTTTGCCAGGTTCATAATGTTTTGTGCTCTCCTGGGATGCCAGTCATATCATGCTCAAGCGCATTTCAAGGTGAAAAAGGTCTGGAATTCACCTCCCCACCAAATAAAGGCTTGTAGAGTACCATTCCTTCAGTCTTTCCATGGTCCCAAACAGTATGTCAGGTCATGTGTAATGGTGACTTCATTATGAAGTTCTCTCTCTTACACAGTGGACTGGTTTTAAGAATGTAGAGGAGTATCTGGAATGGGACAGAGAGGTTCTTAACATGGGGTTTCACACCTGCAGTGAGCCCTACCCCAGCTTCCCTGTCTCCCTTAGCCTTTTTTTGGTACAGTATTCAGGGCTGTAAGAAGCATGAAGGTGACTGGCACCACCTTTGCCAGCTATGTCCATCGGCTGACACCTTAATTTTAACCTAGACCTAAATTCTTACCCCCACTATATCAGCTTACTCCTAGGAAGGTTTTCTAGCTCTCCTATAAATGACATTACTTACACTGGTCTCACGAGGTTGGTTGTGTATTCTTCTTCCTAAGTGAGGAATTATGTATGAACTATAATGACTTGTGTGGGCAATTTTTTAAAAGCTATTTTCTGTGATGAATATGCTGGATGAGTTTGCACTGGAAGCAAAAATGTGGTGAGGTTTGTGACGGCTCATATCTTCTGTGGGCATCCTCTGGCATCCTGCCTAGGACCAGTGTGTTACTGTAGCTCAAGGGTCTCAAAGAAAACATGAACTCTGGCTATTGTGAAATGCCTCAAATTCTGTGGTGATGATGCCACGCTGCTGTGGAAAGGAAAAGCCTTTCCCAAACTCTGCGTTCCGTGGATTCTTTTGGCCACAGGACGGAAGGCACAACTCATCTTTATATATACTGGGTGGAGGGGGCAGAGCTTCCCCATGCACATCCAGAAAAGATCATTGTGGTAGCATGGGGAGATGATGAGCAACATTCCTGGGGAGCTCGGCCATCCCTGAATCCTCCATCCCAACAGTGCTTATGTCAACAGTGGCAGATTTCCTGCTTTATTCTTCCATAAGAAAGATAAACTTAGGAAGCTTGGTTGGATCTTGAAAAACCTTTTTGGTTGGGCTTTTTTTCTGCAGAATGAAAACACATCTGCTTCTGATCTCTGCTCGCCAGATTCTCCACTGGAGAGGAAAGAGATGATATCAACATTTAGTTTTGTTCTGTGCTCTAAATTCAGGTTTATGTGGGGGCTTTTTTTGTAGCCAGGTTCTCACAGCAGTGTTGATGCCAGGGTATGTGTGGACTGTGTGCAGAAAAGCAATGCAGTGCAGCATGTGCCTGCTGCATCTCATTTCCAAGATGCTTTTAGGCTGCCACATGTAAACAAATATCCAGAGAGTAAATTTAGTTTCTCAGAACCAAATATGTGTTTGTTCTTGCAAACATTTGGAAAGTGAAGTATCAGCCTTTTGGTCTGCATTTTTGTTCTTAACCTTCAAATGGACTAACAGCTCATTGAAGCCCCAAAACTGGATTTGTGGAAATGTAAACACAAACAATAACTTCTTGAATTTATTTCCCCCCCTCCCTTTTTTTTTTTAAACCACGGAGTTGTTGCATCACAAACAGTAATTGCCATCAAAGTTTGATCTGTGCTCTAAAATATTCTTATTAGAGGAATTGCAATGTTTTATTGTCCAGATTGCCCAGATTTAGTAATTCCAAGATCCAAAGTCTGTTCACATTTAGTCTCAGTGCATCAATAAAATATGAATGGATTGGATAATGAAGCAATAACAGTAATTTATGTCAAAGGATATAGGCTATTGTTTACGAGTTTGCCGAAGTGCCAAAATACTTTATCTATAGAAAGAATTCTTCTTCTCCCTTGTGAGGAAATAAATAATGCCTCAGGAATATTCTGTCATGGGAGCTTCCTGCCACGAAATAAATGGGAGGAGACAAGGCTGTGAAGGTTATTTTCCACTCTGGAAAATATTTATTTGATGACACAGCTCTTATTGCTAATTTTTGGCTTTTTAATGCTAGGAAATCAATTTTGCCCTCCTGGCTGGACATAAGAAGCCCCAAGTTCAGAGAAGTCACCATGTTTTAGACCCAAACTACAGGTAGTCTGTGGATAAGCAGAAAATTGCTTATGAGGGATGAGTAGCTCCATCTGTGGTATAACAATATGTGGGCAGGAGAAGGTGAAGAGCTGGAGCTGGCAGCTCTGCAGCATCTATTACATGTATTCAATGTCCAAAACCCAGGCAGGCAGTGATGGCCAGGGTATTCTGCATCTGAAAACAATGTTTCTGATTTCTGTGCCATTCTCCTGTCTTGGGCTGGTTTTTGCTGGAGCCCATTCGTCCTCAGGTGAGATCATCTTCAGACTCTCCAAATGAAATGCTCTCTAATCCACTTTATTATTTCGACTTTGTCATACTTCAAAATAAGCTACTTTACACCTGACCAATTAGCTTTTCAAATTTCCTGTTGATGATGGTGGTGTGCAGACTATTTCAGTCGGTCTTATTGGAAATAGGAGATACTGTGATTAGTGAGAAGATTTTCAGGCTTCTAGTGTATGTCACCCTGGCTAATGACTGCTAAACTCTCAGTGCTCTTGAAGACAGTCAGAACAGTGAATTCCTGGAGCTTTTTCTTTGCTTTATTGGTTGGTTTTAATTCAGAAAACTATAAAATAAGACCTACTTTGTGGGTAATGTTCAATAAAGAACTTCCTCTTCCTGTGGATGCCTCATATTCTCTGTATTGTCTAGCTGTAAAATATTTACAAAATTCTAAAATCTGCACAGTCATGACTTGGAAGAGAATTATTTAGGAATAGAGAAAATTGAGCCAAATTTTGCCCGTGCTTTCATTCTATAGATCTTGAATGCTTTGTGCTAGGTTCAAGGGTATTTAGCCTACTGATTTCTACAGCTTTGTCAGTGAAGCAGAGATCTCAAAGTATTTTATTGATCCATCAAATCCCACTTTCAATCTGACTGTTGAATGACTACTGTGTCTGTTGGAGGACTAAGTTGGGGATTTTTCTTAATTTCTGTTTTCCCCAAGTGACTTTTTTTTTTCCCCTGTGTGAAGTGAAAGGGTAAGCAAAACACAATTACACCTTTTTCCCGTAATAAAGATATCACTTGGAAAAAGTGAGTTCAGTACATATTTTACAATCACAATAGTCCTGTGAACACATAATTCTAAGTTTGTTTTTAAATTAGAAAAAATATTATTAATGAGAAAATGAATCTTATTGGTATTTTATTATGTTAAATTATTTCATTCATTCAGTTTAGATACAGAATAGCAAAATCATTGTATGCAGAAATCATTTTTATCATCAAAAGAATTAGGTTTAGTTATTAGGTTAGACTTTAATAACATTTTCCCCATCTTTAAGTAATATTGCAATCCTAGTATGTCTTTCATCCAGTAATCACAGAGCATTATATATGCCTTAGGAAGGTATAATGAAGAATCATTACAGATTAGTAAACTGAGATGTAAGGAACTTAAATTACTTGCTTGGAGTAGTGCAGTGATTTTGTGGTACAGAGAGTATAACCCGGCAGCTATTGCTCACTGGGCTTCTTGTATCCAGCAAATCACTTTTAAAGGCCTTGGAAGGAATTCAGAGAAATCAAAATCCTCTTGAGGTGTGTTCTGGTTTTCTTGATTGAAAGAACTGTGAGGGAATAGACTTTGAACTTTATTGTCAGTGTTCATCTTCTGAGTTTACTCACGTTTTCACATGCCATTCCTTTACAAATTGAAAATGCTGCCAAGAGGTGAGCTGGTGCTTCTACAGAAACAGTCTAGGAAGCTTTTCTACTGTGCAGAGGGCTTAGAAAACTCAGACCCTTTTACATCTGTTTATTTTCTCTTATAAATGTAGAGAAGAATCCAAAAGAAGCTCTGTCTTCCAGGCCTTCATTGGCCAGACAGGAGATAGGCAATAGTCATGGCTGGATTCTGCAAGAGCACTGAATACCCCACAGACTTGGGAAGAAAATTATAGCTGGAATTCCCTTGGCTGCAGCCTTTCTAAAATGCATGAGGTGTCTGTACAGCCCGCTTAGATGTTCATTTTTTATTCACTTTTCTGTTCTACCTTTCTATGGATGGGAAATACAGCTTTAACTTCTGGTGCTGTTCCTCACTGAGGAAGCAAACCAAAGGCGGGAGAGCTGCTGTTACTTTGACCTATGTTTCTTTTCCCCTGTATTTCCCTTACTGCTCTGCTTTCTCTTCAACTGTGATGATCGTCTTTTGCTTAATAGGAGATTTTCTGTTCACTCAGCTCCAAAATCACATCAACGGACTAAAAGTTGGTGGCATCCTCTCATCTTCTCTATAATTGACTAGTAAGAACTCTCCAGCACACGAAAATTACTCCTTCGTACAGTAGGGAACAGAGAGAACTGTGTTTTCCTAATGTGAGCTGTAAAGTGGTATTTGCACAATTTATTTGTATTTACTTTGTCTTATTTTATTTTTCTCAATTGGGAGAGAAGGGAATTGTGTTGTAATTGGGCACTTAGATGAATCTAGCAGCTGGAAAACACTCCATTCAGAGTGAAATGGATAGTGTATGTTCACAATTGCTTAAATAACACATGTTTTAATGTAGGACTGTGTGTTGTACTCATTTTTTCATATAAAATATGGACTATGATAGGAAAAGTCAACATATCGGTGTTAATAGGGAATCTTTCCAAGACCTCCCTTTCAAGTGGATAAAAGAGTACAAATCTGGGATAGCCAAAGGTGACTACAAACAAATTGGCCAGCCCATTAGCATAGCTGTCCAGCTGCATCCTAGGCTGTGAGGCCACTCCAAAACCACAAGCCCGACCGCCTCAGAAGCCTGCCAAGGAGCCAGCTGCTGCTAATAAAGCAGACTCTACAACTTGGCATCTGGGGCCTGTGATTCCCATCCAAAAGGATGGGAAAAATGAATGTATGTGAAAAATATTTGAAATTTGTCTTTTTAAGTAGTGTTTTGCTTTGGAAAGAAAATACTTTAGTCTAAGCTTGCAACTAGTGAAAAGCTACCTAAGAGTACTTGGTTGCCATGGAAAGATAAATACTGTTCTTGTGTAAGGAGGTTGGATGTTAGAAGGAGGAGCATGGTTCATTTAATATGTGAGGGGCTTCTGGTTCAACATTTCTGGGTTATTTACTTAGAAAGACCAAGGTGTATCTCATTATTCATGCTTAGTTGTGTGTAGTTTCACGGGACACTGTCTCAAAGAATTGAACTTTAGGGTTTAAGCAAAAGGGTGCATTCCTGAGAATGGATAAGAATTAGCACATTAATTTTTTCACTTTTAAATAATGAAAAAGAAGAAATTTTATTCATTTTTCAAAGATGAAAACAAATCCTATTAGCCATCCATGCTAAATTAATAAGCTGCTTGGAATGATCTACAAACCAGTTCATTCCCCACACACTCTTTACTGAATAATGAAGCATGAGAATTGAAAAATGAGTTGGTTGCATTGGTTATATGAAAAATTAATGGCAAAACCAGCTCTGAATTCCAGCTCTCTCCTGAAGTGAAGCATTTAGATTTTGCCTTTTTTTTTGTTTTCTAGAGGTGTAGGTCCTGTACTTGGTTGTTGTGGCAAAACCTCTTTTGCAGGTTTCTGCAGCTGGTGTCAGGGTGTTTCGAACCAGTCTTGACAGTGGTGCACCTCCTGGCTCTTGAGGCAGAGAAGTTAAGTGCTTTTCCCCCAGCCATGAGGGGTCTGACATCAGAACAAGGCACAGATTTCCTGCTGCCAGGTGTGCAGGTGGTTCCCCAGACAGTGCCCACTTTGGCGTCATCCAGGATCCTGTACCTAGTGGTCAATATCTGGGATCATCATTAGGTTGCCAGTCATTTCTTTCACTCCAGTTATTACTTGGAGATTACCAAACCAGATCCTTTGCTCATTTAGAGGCACAGTGCATACTTCTGCCATCAGTCATACACTCAGCAGCCCAGGAAACAAGAACGGGAAGCTTTCTTCTGACCTGAGGCTTTTTGTCTGGCAACCAGCCAGAAGATGTCATCAGCCTCAGTACAGGCAATTTTGTAATCTTTCTGCAGATGGTATTCTGGGGTATTGGATATGCATGGAAATTACTGTGGGCTGCTGTGGCTGAGATTTATTAGTGAAGAGGGTTTGGAGTGTAGCAGTGTTTGCTGGGCTGAGAAGATCAGAGTCCCCTAAAGTGCAGTGTGGATGCCTCTCTGCCCATCCTTAAAGCATCTCTGAGGATACTGCTGGGAACCCATGTATCCATGTGTGCCTGTTGTCTGAGCAGTTCTTACTTGAGGAACAGCCTGTCATATGCCCTCATTCTTTGTATACTGAGGACTTTATTCTTTTTTTTTTTTTTAATAGCTGTGGCCTCAAAATTGGTATAAATGTATTTTGTGTTTGCTTCCACATCCCCTTTCAGCTGGCTGAGAGGGATAAAATGTTTTAAGCTTAAATTAGAATTAGGCCCCCAGTGTTTTCCTCTGTGTGAGGATAAAGATCTTATAATAGAATGAAAATTGCTTTTTGTATTTCAAAGGTAAATTTCCACTTTTTTTTTTTCTTGCTTATTAGGTTGGTGTGAGGATAGGACATTTACTCATTATCTCCTGCTAAGACATATATAATAGTAACAATTAATTATTAAAGTACATAGCACTTCATTGGCGTATGGGAAGATATTTCACTGCTTTACGTCATTTACGTGCATTCAGTGTGCATGGTAATCTGGGAGGTGTACGGCAAAGCAGAAAGAATGTAACCTCGACTTCTGTTGTCTTTTTATTTAACCTTAGCAATGCTCAAAATGTGCAAGATTACCATGGGATATTTCCTGAGCTTTTGATATATTAAAGACCAATGTGTTATACACAGTCATTCCTGTTTCTTCCGTGGCCATGCAGTGCACAGAGATTAAAATATGCTTTCAAATAGGATTTGATAATATATCTGAATAGGTGCCTACGTATTTAATATAGGTTAGTGTTGCCTGTAGTGTTATCCAGCTGGGCCACAGCCATGGCATAGAGCTGATTTCCAAGATGTGTCCCCGGTGTTGGAGCTCAGTTGAGGTGGAGCCTGTGCTGGTACTCAAGGCTGCTGCTTCAGCTCTCTATTTCTGGGAATGACATTGAAGCCTGAGTGGGTGGGGATTACCCAGTGATAAAATGTGTGTGCAGAGAAATATGATCCGTATGCATTAAGTGCTTTTGATTGTCAGCAAAAGTATCTGTGCAGAGACTTGGGGAAGGGAGCTCATTGCCCTTTCTCTTTTACTCGAGATGAGAGTCAATGTCATTACTTGATAGCATGGTGATCACACTAAAAACCAGTATTTTTTCTTTTAATGGCTCCTACTTGAGTCACATTGCAACCAGGTGAGATTGCTGAGGAATTCTGATGTCTTGACACTTGGAGCTATGTTCCCTCTCTCCTGGTTCAAATGTGAGAAACTGGGAAGATGGAAGGAGGAGACCAGGAGGAAAGGCATCAGTGCAAGTGTGGTGTTTCATTTCATTGAAACATCTGATCATCACCTGTCATTGGTGCCTCCCTTATAGTCTCCAACTTTTTTTCCTGCTAAATAAGGGACTAAACAAAGAGACTTGTTTGAAACAGTTTAGAGCTGCTAATTTAGAAACATTCATCTACCAAGACTGTGATTTAGTGTATGCATCATTATATGCACTAAAGTAGAGCCACTGACATTAAAGGGGCAGTTGATTAGCGTGATCAGAATTACTCACAGACTTAAATATTTTCTCTGTCCAAGGCCTAAAAGTAGAACAAGCATATTAGAAGTCACTAAAGTGTCATTGCTGCTGTAATGAAAATTGCAGGTGTTTTGCTTTTATTAGTCCATTAGCATAGCATGGTTAACTTAGCATTGGTCCAACATTTACCTGCTGTTGTCACTAGACATACAGCTAGCAGAGTGTGCTGGTTGCGTTGTGGAAATGGCATTTTCTCCCTCTCAGCAGGCAGTTGCATTCCAGGAGCTCTGACTCCAGTTCCCCTGGCTGCCCATCTGGAGCTTGGTCCTCAGGATACTCCAGCTCCTGCAAGTTCTTCCCTAGATTTCAGCTTTTCTGCATAGGTCACAATGGTGACAGGATGGTCTCCTCTTTCCAATCACTCCTTTGTTCTCCTGACAAGCACCCTGTGCTGTGAGTAAATACTCCAGTGGTCAGAGAGCCAGGGATGGTTGCAGCAATTGAAATTCTCTGTTGTTGCCTCAGAACAGAGATGTTTAGGTAATTTTTCTAGCATGTGGGTGTCTTTTTTCACAGCATGTATTTACCAGTGAGTTAGGGGAGAATACTGTTTTTCCCTGTGAGAATGCCTCCCTTCTTAAGCAATATTTCCCAGTTGCTGTGTGTGGTTTGTGGTTGTTCAGAAGTGGGTATGATTTTGAGAGCAGAAGGTCTTGGCCTGATCGTCTTTTCCAAACCCTGTTTCTCTATTGCGAAAGACATCCGTAACAACAGAGTGTTTTCAGGCTGCTTTGGAATTTTCCTCCTCTCCCAGCCTAGCCAGCCCTCTGCCACCTGACTGTGCGTGTACTGGGCGCTCCTCATGTTTAGAAAAGACTAACTCAGCTTCTGGCACCAGCTTCTGCACCTTTGGCTAGATACTCTTATTTGTGTTTTAGCATACTCTTAGAGCAGATTGTGTTTAATTTCTTTCTGTAGTGCTAGTCACTCCTTGTGTATCTGTCATTTCAGAGCTTTGTTTCGTGATCTAGCTACTTTAATTCCAATTTAAAAAGTATTGCATTTCATAGCTCTGGCTGAACCCAAAATGTTGGTTGGTCCTGTTTTGCATTAGCAAGGCATTGCTGGCTTGGAGTGGGTGCAGGTGCCATAGGAGAGGGCAGCTGGAAGTGGTCAGGGCGGGCAGGACAAGCATAGCACAGTTCTGCATTTACCCAGGTAACGCACACGATTCTGCCGCGCTATTTTGCCTTTTCCAGTAACAGCCTTTCTGTTTTGCTCTGTTTGCAGCAGTCCTATGCACCAGCTCCCCACCCCATGGCTCCTCCCAGCCCCAGCACAAACAGCAGCAACAACAGCAGCAACAACAGCAGCGGAGAGCAGTTGAGTAAAACCAACCTGTACATTCGAGGCCTTCCACCCGGCACCACCGACCAGGACCTTATCAAGCTGTGCCAGCCGTAAGTGCCCTTCCCATACTCGGTGTCTTTTGTAGGATGATGTCAGAGCTGGCATTCCTGCTTACACTTGTGTGGCCCCTAAAAAGGCATCAGAAGCCTTCTGTACTTGAAGGTTGACTGTTTTTCCTTTAGTTTGAATGGCTAATTAATGCCTGCTAAAAACCTTCAGGTAAAGAGTTTAGGGGAAGAGAGCTGAGGGCCTTCACATTGACTTTTGTTTGCTCTAATGTGGTTGATTTCTTGTGTTAAAAGGAGAATTTGCATGGCAGGAAAACCTCCCTAATGACAGATTTTATAGTTATAATGATCTGTGAATCACAACCCAGTGCACAACACAACATGGGTGTTCCTCCCTCAATCATTTATCACATTTTATGATTGCTGTGTCACATTGCTGGGCTCAAAGACTGAGAAGTATGAAACCCACTGAAGGTGGCCTTGTAGCCATGCAATTAACATCTAATTAACTGCAGTGCCACTGAAAAATGATGCTGTAGAAAGTGGCACCTTCTACCTCCCTGATTATCTTGAGAGTCATATTTGCAGACTGTACTGATAAAGATTGGTTTTATTGTGTTTTATTTCTGTTGAAACCAAAGAGATGGCATAAAGGAGCTTTTTGCTCTTCATGTATCATCAAAAGAACTACTTCCTAAAACGTTGCACTCTTCTACCCTTCTTCTCTTGACTAAATGTAGTGGACAATATGGAATGACAACCTGATTGGAATTCCAAAGTCTTGATTATTATTGTTGACATG
This sequence comes from Melozone crissalis, assembly GCF_028551555.1. NCBI lineage: Eukaryota > Metazoa > Chordata > Aves > Passeriformes > Passerellidae > Melozone > Melozone crissalis. Next base: position 41,122,067 of record NW_026535794.1, read on the forward strand.
TGGAAGGGGAATAATCCAATTTGAGATTCCAGCCAGAGATCACCATGGTGGAACTTAGCATAACACTTTTTTTTTGCATTGGAATAAGCACAAGGAGAAATTTGAAAAATAAAAGTCCACTCTTGTTATGATGCAGAACTGCAGTGGTTTTGCCATAGAGTCATCTATTCCAAAAGACAAGATCATCTCTGTATTTTGTAATCGAAAATCAGCCTTTCAAAGAGATACCAATAAATGAAATCTGGTAAAGTAAGGAACAGTCTGGGACTGATCTACAGACCTGAATCCAAATGACTGTTGTTTTGAAGCTTGCAATAGGAGTAGCAATTCAGTGGGCTTCTACAATTTTGACGTTCTGCCTTTCCTGATTTTGATTTAAAATCCTGAAAGACTTCCCTGAGTACTCTTTATGAGGGCATGAGTGGCCAGGACTGGAGCTAGCAGCCTCACTGAAGTGATACCTGAACTTGAGTGAGCTTGAAACTCTTCCCTGTGACTTTCTGCCATTAAAGCTTCTGTGGGTAGAACTGACTCACTGCTCACAGGAGAATAGCCTGCTGGTGATGTTTTGTATTTCATGCAAGCTGAAATGTGAATGTACCTGTCCAACATTTGTACAAACTACATTCACTGACACTTTCCACACGTGACAGTCACAGATAATCCCAGTTCAAGGGCCAGATCCTCAGTAGGTATAAACTGACTGTAGTCTACTGATGTTCAAAAGGCTGGTTTGCTTTCAAAAAGCTGTTTTGCGATACATCTTCTTGCAGTCTGACCCTTCTCCAGTTCACATAAATCCTTTCAGCTGATCAGGACTGAACTAACTATTCCTAAAGGAGTCTCACAGCTTTGGGGCTTAAGTGCTGCAGTCGTGGTGTGGGGCTGTGGTGTGAGCAGTGATGCTTGAACCATGAAGTTCAGGCAGTGTGTCCCTAACCCTTGTCTGCGTATGGGAAGTGCAAATCCAGTATCTCAGAGCTTCCTTTTAGCGCTGTGGCAACTTTTGTAATGTGCTCCACTAAACTTAATCTGATACAAGATTAGAGGGCTTTGTCTTGCTGTCAGGAGGTTCCTGTGTGAACAGATGCTCTTTAGGAAAATGCTGACACTCATTTTGCTGATTTTTCTGTCCTTTGGCTGAATGTCAGTGAGGAGAAACCAGATAGTTCTTCTGACTCTTTTTTCCCGAAAATTAAAAGAATTGATTGAGGCAGAAGAGAAAGACAATGTAGGGAAACTTAAACATATGAAAATACAAGAATTTGTACTGGCCACTGTGGTGGTGCCTTACCCCCCACTGCTCTTCAGGCTGTAGTGTGATCTGAGAAATGCTTAAATCTGACTTTTGCTCATACTCTTGCCAGTGATGTTTTAAGCAATCCCAGACACTCTTGCTCACGACAGCAATATGTAGATTTTAAGTAATACATTGCAAGATATTTTCTTTACCTTTGCAGGTGGTTACACAGTAGAAGTAGATAAAGGTCCAAAGCTCCTATCTCTTCACCTCTCCCCACTCCCAAAAAAAACCCTCAAACCCAACCCTTCTCCCCAAAAACCCCACTGAAACCAAGCCAGTCTGCTGCTATATGAACAAAAAGGATTTTTCTGCTCAGAAATGTTGTCCTCTGTAGAGCTCTTTTGTAGCTTACATGGCTGGGGCTTCACCAGGCATTAAAGTCTTCATGTGAACAGGTATTTACAAATGAGCAGAAGGTGCTGGCTCCTAGGCTTCCTGCATAGCCTAATATTAGCATCATTTGCGGCAAGATGTGAAGTAGAAACCTTAATTCCAATCTATGAGCCATGTTATTATTTTGTAGTACAATATTTTTGAAGAGCTGTATTTAAGGGAAGTGTTCACCAAAGCTGGCTCATGTCCAGCCCACTGGTTCCCACAGGCTAGCTGCCAGTGCCTAAAATGAGCCCTTCTGAACCCATTTCCTCTGCTCTAGCATGGGACAAGGCTGCTAGCAGTACAACTATCATTTCTAATGTCTCACAATTGGCAGGCTGAAGAATAATGTTCTAAACCCACAATATATCCCTGTCAGAAGTACAGGAAATGCTGTAAACACTAATGTTCATGTACATTATCAGAACTCATCCCATTTTCAGGTTTAGTCCCATATGGAGGCCACCCTTCAAGTCATGTGTAAAGTTTTTAATTTAATTTCATTTTGTGAGGCGCATTAAAAAGCGAAACCCCTTTAATCAGAATTGTTTGATAAAGTATGTGGCTGTTTTGATGAATCCTGCCTTCTTTTCTGTCTTTCTGCTGTGTGTTTTTGTTGGTGTGCATTGCACACTAAACAGAAAACAGCAGACTGGAGTATCATTGATGCTTGAAGTGCAGAGTCCATTACACGTGATGTGAGACATTTCTGACAAATGTTCCGACACTATCAAACCTTTTATCAATTTGAGAGTAACCTTGTCACAGTAATCTGTCAAACTGTTCATATAACTAAAGAAAAACAAGTCATCATAGGCTGTACAGTAGCTGAGTAAATGAAAAAAAAATTGCTACTGGAAGATTTTTCTTTTTGTGTGGTTCTGATCCTCAATAGTTGGTTTAACATGTGTCCAGCAGAATTTCATCAAATTCGCTTTTGCAGCAGGGAGCTGTTAGGTTGCACTGTATCTTTTGGGACTCTATACAATAACTCTTTCAAAGGTTACTTCAAAAAAGAGTAAAAGTGTTAAAGCAAGCAAGAATCTGTTGTTCTTTTGTATGCATAATCTTCTGGATTTTCATAAACACTGAGTAAAGGAACTGCCAAAAATGGACCTTGGCCTCTCCTAAGCTTTTCTGAGGTTCTTAAAAAAAGAAGCTTTATACTTATCTGTGATTACATTGATATTAGAACTTATCAGTCTAAAACTTAAATACTTACTTCATAATGTTAATAGTAAGTATCACATAGTTCTCAGTTATTTCTCAGAGGTACATACTCTCTGTTGGTGCAGTGGTATACACCATTGTATGTGTATCTAGCATTGAACATGTGTCCAGTAAAAATACACTTTTCATCAAAAGGGAAGATAATCAGCCTTAAAATGTAACATTATAGACAGGAAAATTCGCAGGGTGTGTCATTTTATAAGCAAAATATAAATTATTATCTTTGAAATAGTCATAATCTGCCACTTTAATTTTCATGCCTTGCCTTATATTTCACCCAGAAGAATTCTAAGATCTTCTTAAAAACATACACAGATGAATTAGTGCCTTATTATTATACTAGACTCATCCTGTTCTTCCTAACTGCATCCTGGTGAAGATAAGTTGAAAGAAATCTGACACACAGACTAAATATCTGAGGTTTATTATTTAAAAATATATTTAACTTAAAGAAATCAGTCTGCTTCTCAAGATTTTAATTTTTCTGTTTGTTCTTACATTTTTGCACTGAAGAAGATTTAGGGCCAAAATTTTTTAAAAGATAAAATAAGCTTTGCAGAAGGGAAAGAAAATTTGGGAAAAGAGTTGTTTTATATCTCTTCTTTCCCCTCAAGTAATTTTGAAAAGTTGGCTTAAAGCTCCAGCATTTGGCTAAAACCTAAGCCTTCCTCATTGTACAGTTAAGACATTGGCATGTATTCAAAAGATGACCTCTGTCCATCTTGATTCAGTCAACTTGAGTTCTTTGTGTTCCAGGGTAAAATTAAAGGGCCTATTTAATTAATTAAAGCAACAGCAATAATAGAAATAACTAGAAAGAGTAAGTCTGTCTAGAAATATCTAAAGAGGGTAAGTCTGTATGCTGCTCAGACTAACTCTTGAGGAAGATAGGACAGAATTCTCTGAGGTTTTCCAGGTATGGGAAATCCCTGCTGCATGATTTCCATGAGTATTGCTTTCTTTAAATAACTTCTAGATTGATACTGTTGAGCAGATTATTCAATGTTTTGTAGGTTTTTTTGGGTTAGTGGGGTTCGTTATTTTAATGATTTTGGGTTTTTTTAAATTTCTCTTTTGTCTGAAGGTATCCTGATTGACTCCTTGACAATTCATTAAGTGTGAGATTTTAGCCTCTCGGTTAATTTTGAATGTCCTTGGTTTTGTCTCGTGGAATGCCTAAATAAATATTCAGGCTGTCACTGTTTACGTTCTACTGAAGGGTTAGCCCCAAGGCTAATGTGACTGAGGTTATCAATTGAAAACTCACACATTAATTTACTTAAATTCTAGACTATTTTTGAAATGAACTGTGAAATTCCTTTTGCCCTCACAGAAAAAGGTTGAGTTCATTGAGGTTTCAGAGGGGTTCAAGGTGCCTTTCAGGATAGGTTGTCTTGTTAATAGCTGCAACAAATGCAACATTTCCATTAGACCAAGCCTTATAGCAAATTCATAATGGTCATTCCTGCCATGTGTTAAGGCAGCCAGAGTTATACATTCCTGACTATTTTTTTTCTTTTTATTTTGTTTAAATAACAAGACTATATTATATTATTATTATTATATTTATTATATTATATGAAAACTGATGGAGTGAAGGTGTGGGGAAAGTAAATTCTCTTTCTTTCCATTTTCTTACCGCATTAACAAGTTAAATAAAAAGAATTGAAAATACTCTGAACTATAGATAAAATAAAGGCTAACCAAAATACAATTTCCATAGTGAGCTCAGGACCAAAATACCAAAAGAATCTCGGCAGTAAATCTGTTCCACAATGAAGTCAGACAAATTTGTACCCAGTGTAAACTGATGTTCTCATCCCGACCCTTGTGAAAACAAAACCCAAACTATTTGAGACTTACAGACTTACAGAGCATTAGGCTGTGTCTGCTCCTCAATTTTTAAGAAGTAACCTTTGGAGCGGCAAAGGAATTTACTACATTCTCTAACATTCTGTATGTTAAAGCAATGTGCACTCTGTCTTCCATATTAATTCAAACAGAACCACAACCTCCGTCTCTCCTGTAATTAATATCAGCTGACACCATTGCTCTGTGATATAGCAGAGACTGAGAGGGCATGAAGGTGAGAGCACTCATTCAGTGGGATTAGCTCATATAGGAGCCATGTGGCATCACAGGGAATAGTTCCTGCTTAAAGTCTTGGTGGATATTTTGGTTCAGTATATCCTGGTAATATGAGAGCTGGGAATGGCTATGAAATCTGCTGAAGAGATCAGTCTTCATGGGGGCTAAAGAAATGCCCACATCTAAGGGGAAAAAAAGAAAAAAAACCCCAAACCTCCCCCTTTCCCCTCCCCTGGATTTTCTTTGTAATTCCAAGTAAAATCAGGAAAGCAAAGTCAGTCCTAAGAATGGTGCACTGCTGGACCAAGCAGCCTGCTGGACTAATGTGCAAGAAAGCAAGGAGGGAACTACATGAGCATATTCCTCTCATTTGTAAATGTTTGTGTTTGCAGACCAGAGAAAAACACCCTGATGCATTACATTGAAGAAATATGCATTCTTCTCAAGTTCTTTATATCATGGACTTTTCCTAAAAGTTTATTGAGAGAGGCAGGAAGGGGAAGGAAGAGTAATTTTTTTAAGTGAAAATGCTTTTGATCAGGAGCCAAATGGTGAATGCTAACAGTGCATAATGTAGGCATAAAAGCAGAGAAAACTAATACTGTGGACATGTTTTGTTAATTCTTGCACTGAAGACATCTTTACAGTGATGATGCTTATCAGTGCTGTGAGAAACATTGTGGGACTCTTTAGGTCTGAAGTGATGCAAGGCAGTGACCTTGTATTTCCTTTGAATGACATCTTAGTTTCCAAAATCAGTTGTTTTGCAATTTTGCAGTCAGTTATATTAATATTATATTTTTGCAGTGTGTAAATATGGACATGGATGTGTACAGATTTTTTCTCCTTTACCTGATATAGCTGAAAAATTATTTGTACACTCATTGCCATTGAAATAATCCCCAAATGTCTTCCATTGTTAGAAACAAACATTAAAGCTGTCTCAGCAGGCAATGAACAAATCCTCTTCTTACCTTGCTCTTTCATCAGGGAAAACAAAACTTTAGGTCAGCAAATGCCCACAGCATACAGAGAGCTCCATCTGGGATGTGAACGTTCCCATTGTCAGGAAGAAAGGCAGAAAAATAGTCTGCGTAAAGTAATAAATGAGCACCTGCACTCTCCTCTGTTTTGAATGTGCCTGTCTTTTCACTGGTGTGTGACAGAGTGTCAGTGAGAGTTTCTCATCTCCTTTCAAGTTGGATGAACCTGATTTAATGGAAGATATGGGAGGAGGAGAGCATTTTCAGACACTGCTGCTGAAAATATTTCTTTTGATGAATTTTAATTAAAGTCCTTGTGGAATAAAAAAGAAAGAAAAAGTAAAAAAAAAAAAAAAAAAACCAACCCAACAAAAAACCACCCCACAACTAAAAAGAGAACTCAGAAATATTGAGTTTTCTGTAGCAATGTGAAGGGCATGACCATAACAGTCACTTGTTCTGCTGACTGTGCAGGAGGGATGTTGAGATAGGAGGGCAACACAGTTAATGAGCTGCTTCTAACCTGTGCTGAAATATGTTTCCAGTCTTTCCTTGTCCTCCTTCTTTCTCCACTTCTCCAGTATATTTTTTGTGCAGCCAGTCAGCTGTGGCATCACCATCCATTCATAAGGCTATTCATGTCTCCATTTGAGTCTAAAAGTGCTCATGGCCAGAAACTGTCTAAAGGACAGACAGACAGGTTCTCCACCATGTGGGACATGTCTGTTTTTGTAATGTGGATGTTCTCTGTGAAAGGGCTTTCATAGCCATGGATCTCTCGACAGTCTGAATTTTTTAGCCCCTTAAGGTGTGTTGTAAAACTCTGATGTTTGGTTTCTGTTTTCCAATGAGGGGGCTGGCTGAAATGCTGTTGGTTTGATAAAGGTTGCTTCATTGCTGTCCTTTAAGTCATAGCAGTGTTTTGGGTTTTTTGGGTTTTTTTGGTTTTTTTTTTTTTTTTTTTTTTTTTTTTAAGTGCAAGTTCTGGTTATCTTTATTTCTTCTGTTTTGAAGCTTATCCATGTGTTTTAGATTTGTCTGCATTTTTGGTGTTTGTTCTCCTAAATTCCATGGTGTCATGTTCAGTGTGTCTTTCTGATCTCATATCCTTTGAGAGCTGATGGCAGCAGTGGGAGAGCAGAGCCAGTTGCTGTCTTGCATGCGCAGAGAGTCGAGACAGAAATTCTGTGACTGGCATGTGGTTTATACTCCTTAGGAGCCACCAGCTTTTGAGAGGAGATGGAGACATGCTGTTCACACTCTGACATTTGTGTAGCAGAAATGTTTCTTTAACCTTTTCCTTGAAGGTATGACGCAGATAATGTTCTGTTCTGTTTGAGAACTACATTGTCCTAAAGCTTTGCTGAAGGAAAACAATACCAGCTATGCTTAACAACCCCCCTCCCCAAACCAAGAATAACCTGGGCACTGCTTCCAGCTAATGGCAAAAACCTTAGCGCATGCCTGCAATTTCTATGTGAGGGGAAGTGGCAGGCCAACTTTGGTGGCAAAGCTATTGAATATTATCAGCACGAGAACAAAAATGTCATTGTGTTCAACGGCTAGACTTTCTCATACCATTCCAAACAAGCATCGACAAGAGCTCTGTGCTATGTAGCAAGCAATGTCCTCCATTCCAAGTATTTGGTAACTTCCCAGAATTATTTGTGTGACAAGTGTTACTACTAGATTTGTGTTTAAAACTGCAAAGGCTTTAATTTGTTTTAAAGATGTTCACCAGAGGAGGAATTTCTTAGAATTGTTGCAACTATGTCAGAGGTTTTTCTATTTGCCTCGTTATAAACAGAGACAGGAACAGCAGAATGTTTTCAGCCTAATTTTTAAAAGATGTTGAACTGACAGAGATCTAAAAAGGTTTTCTTTGTCTTGGGCATGTATTTTCTGTGTCCCCATCAGGAGCTCTAGGGAATGTGGAGACAACTAGATTCTGGTTCTCTTGGAAGGTATCTAGTCACACTCTCGGGGCAACCCTGGATAAAACAAGGAAGGGGATAGCAACGTGGAATTATAGAACCTAGTCTGAAATAAGATTTCTGCCAACAGACCCCCAAGTCCATGGAAGCTTCATGGAAGCACAGCGGTCTGTTCAAATAGCAGTTATTGCAGGATCACAGGCATGTTATTGTTTCAGTGTGATGCAGGTAATAAGGGAAGCATTTATGGCTATTACTGCCTGGTGATCACATAAAAAAAAAGAAAACAGACATGCTTTCCTTACTTCAGCTTCCCAGTTGAGCATTTCCACATTCTCCTGGGGTTATAATCCAATTATAAAATTTCAATTATTTTCTGTAATTCATTGATTCAAGAAGAACATTAACTTTTTAAGCTTTTTTATAGTAGGGAACTAATAATTAAAAGGGATAAAATTATTCACAAAGTCATAGAATTTAAGATCCAGAAGAGACCAAGGGACAGTCTACCATAATTTTCTGGTTGATTAAGATCTTCAAATTTCCCTTCTTTGTTCCTGGAATAAGCATAGAAATTTATTTTGATGTAAAGAATGTGTTCCAGAACAGCACCCACTCTGGAACTGAAGATATGAAAACAACAGCAAGCCTACCACTGTCACTAAGAATTTGTTCCTGTTAACCATGTTCCCTGGTCAGAATTTCTAACCCACTTGCAAATCAAGTTTCTGGTCTTAATTTTTCACTGTTTCTTCTCAATGTAATGAGATTAAGGATCTCTCTGAATTTTCTTGCTCCATCTTCTCCCAGATGCACTTATGCAGTCACATCTCAGATTGTTTTTCTTTAAGAATCCAAAAAGATGGAGCAGTTTAAGTATCTGATTTTAAGACAGTTTTTTCCAGCCTTCAGATAACTTCATCAAGGAGTGCAGGCATCATTTAAATGTTTTTAAAACTAATTATTTCATGTTTATGGACATTTGTTATTATATTTAGCTTATGTATGTTTGCATATGTCCTTAAGTGGATGAAATGTGTTACTGGAACATCTGTGGTTTTAAGCAGAAGAAATGATACTCAAAAGCTGCTGTAGTGTCTTAGTAGGAGTGTCAGGAGGTGCCACATGTACTCTGTGAGATCACAGAACACTGGTACTGGCATTATGTCAGAAGCAGAAGCTCATCTCTAAACCTCTGAGATTTTGATTACCTTTAATGTTTAGTCATGTGTCTGTTCATCCTTGGCTGTGAGCAACAAAACCCCATAGAATGAGAAAACTGCAGCACCCTTGGAGCTTTACTTTTAAAAGTAAGGAATTTGCATCTAGGCTATACCTAACAATTTTTCTACTCATCTTTAATGTATTGGGTCTCCTCTGCTTTACTTTAATCAACACCAAATTTAGAATAGTCAATTAAATGGAGTGTGGCTAGGAAGTTTTTTTAATGATAACAATTTAACACAAGTATTTCAATATAAAGTTTATTAAGTGACCTAGGAACAAATGAAGTGCCTTATAACAAATAATTCCTATCACATATGAACATACAGCCATTTCAAGGACCTGAAGGATTCATATAGAATAATCTCTTGGCTCAGAATAAAATAAAGTCAAGGCAAGTGCTTCTAGATGGAAAGAAAAAATGATGCCTATGGTGGGAAAAATGGAAAGTGACCAAGTCCTTGGTGGGGTTTAAATGAAGGCAGGGCACTATACTCATGCTGTGATTTTAGTCATTGCCTAACATAAGACTTGAACTACAGACGTAACTGTTAGCAGGTCTTACAGACATGGGAGGCAGGTTGTAATGATACAGCTGGTAAATGCTATCAGCACTTTCCAGAATTGTAGTTGTTCTATCTCTTTTTTCATGGAGTGGTAAGAAAAAACTCTCTTTTTTGTAATATGGGATTTGCAAGTGGTAATTCTTATTAGATTCCTGTGTTTGTTTGTTGGTTCTTACTGAACTTACCTATAGAGAAACAAGAATTGCTCTGAATAACAGGACCACATTTCTTGTCCCTCCTGTGTCCCTGCCATGCTGTTCCCATAGTCCATTGAGGACATAGGGCTGCTGTTACTTCATTGCTAGGAGCTGCTAGCAATCCCACTGCTTCTGTTCAAGTATAGCTGCACAGGCAGCAGAGAGACATTTTTTTGATGAGGAAGAGGTGGATTAGAGAGGCAGGAAGTGTAACTACAGCTCATTGCAACTGCTTGGATGATTTCGTCTGTCAGTGTGTAGTGAGCCAACCATGTGTAAACTCCTCATTCTCCCTAATTCTTTTTTCCATTGCTCCTCATCTCTCCCTCTCTTCTCTGATGCAATCCTCCTCTAAAGAGGGATGTGTCTGCAGAGTAGTCAGCTCATATTTGCTTAGGAGGTGCTGGTTAGCAGGGCAAGGGTATTGATGAGAAACTGGTGTTGAATCTCCCTTTGGAGGCTGCTGTGGGGTTTTTGCAATTCACATATGTATGGCGTTTTAATCTCTCCACAAAGACTTGGGAAAGGGATTTTTAAAGCACTGTGCCACTAGTTAGTAGCTGTCGCCAACCAGTGTGTGAGGCATGATCTCAGTGGACAGTTTAGCAGCCCTCTGTTGCACCTGGAGCGAAAAGGTCTCCAAGTAAATACATCTCTATCTTTTCAAGCTGCCAAGTCATGGCAGCATCACGTGGTACTCGGGATGTTGAGCCTGTGAGAGAGATCTCTGCATGTGAGAGAGATCTCTGCATCTCAGCAGACTTACAGGCCTGGGGACCTTTTCTGGCTGAGGGATATGCTGTGGCAGGCTGCCTGGTGGGGACATCAGGGCAAATTGGACGTGCTGAGGGCTCTTGGGATTCAGGCTGTGTGCCAGCAGTAAAGTGCTTGTCCCCTCCTAACGAGGTAGCCCTCCAGTCCTGCTATCAGGAGGGTTGCAGCTGCTCTGCTTAATGGTATTTAGTAACAGTATGAGCAGTAAAGTGTGCTCTCCTGTTACACAGAAATCCATAATGCTGGCATCAGGAGTGGTGAGTAATTCAATCACACCTCCAGAAATGATATTAATGTAGCATTAAAGGGCTGTGTAGACCAGCAAAAGACAGGAAATTATGGAGTTCAGGCTTGAAACTTTATCCTTAACTCACCCATATTTTGTCGAGGCATTTGGAAATTTCCAGAGAGCGTGTGATTTTATGAGACCTACAGTGGGGTGGATTGTCCTGTTTGCATGCAGAGGATTTCCTTAGTTAACATCAGCCAGCATTATTGAGAGTTATATAAAGAAATTGCGGCACAATATACAAAGTGTAGCTGGACAATGTGAGATTTAAATATGAACATCTTGGTCTGGGCACTTCCCCACCCCAGCTTTTCTGAGGTGCTGCATCAGGCATTCACTGTGTTGACATTGTTCAGATCAAGTTACAGTTCAGTAGCTAAGGCCCTCTTCCAGTTTCAGAGCTAATTTTTAGAGCTGGGTTTTTTTCTGATCACAGTCACTAAAAAGGTTTTCTTTTGTTTAAAATTTGCCTTTTGATTTAAAGACATTGCTCCTTTTTATTTAATGTAAATTCATTGGAACCAAGCTGAATATTAAACAGAAAGCACAAAAGCCAGCTCCATATCCATCTTTAAGCTTTATGAATAATTTTCCTTATATTTGGTCCTGCTGAAACTAGTAACGTAGCTTGTGACTTTGAGTCCTCCATTGTACCTCCCTGTAGCAGCAGGGACAAAAGGAAGTTCTTACAAGAACCTCATGGGTCAAGAAGGAGATGAGTCAATTTAGAGTCCATCCACAAGATGTTTCTAGAGAAGGCTTAAGCAGCTTTGTGAGTACAGTCATTTTGTGCTACCCATTGGCATCAGAGACACCAAGAGTCAAGGGGAGAATTGCCTGTCACTCCAAGGATGGGATGTTGCTGCAGTCAGATGTAAAATGGCAGATCTCCACCTTACATGTAAGATGGTGAAGCCAGCAGGTACACTACTTGCAAAGCAGCTGAAATGGCAAGAAGTGCAGCACCCAGGTATTTTCTCACATCTTCAGGCAGGTTGTGCAGTCTGTGCTGAAATGCATTCTGCCCTTGGATAGCCTGATGCCAGCCCCCAAGTAAAAACCTGTATGAGTCCAAGTAACATCTGATTAGAGTTTGTTTCCATGTGGGGGAAGAAGGGAACTAGCTCCCCTGGGAGAGAGGAAACTACATAATGGTTGTTACCTGGGAGAGATTAAAAAAAATTCAATCTAATGCAGTGGAAGTAAAGAGTGACAGAAACCAGCAAGAATCATTTTATTCTTGTAATAGCTCATTTGGGGATTTTGTATGGTGTTTTCTGGGGACGATGAACTCTTGGTATGGTTGAGCTCTGAGGCTGTTACAATTTTTCCCCGTGTGCTTTCTGTGCTAAGGAGCAGGGGAGGAGTGCCACCGTGTCTGTCTGTCTCTGTGGTGAACAGGATGGTCATTAATGACCATGCATAGAACAGTAGGATGGCTGTATCCTAGGGGAAATCAATTTTCTGCAGAGAGACAGGCTTGTAAAGAGTAGAAAATTTCCACTGAAGGGGAGGAGGGGAATAGGGGACAAAATTGGTAGAGCAGGGATTAAAAAATACAAAGGCTTCAAAAGTAAGGGAAGACTCAAAAGGCTTTCTGTTCCAGGTGTTTTTTTCTTCCCCTGTCAAAATTGAGCTAGTCTTGCACATACTAATCTTAGAGGTGGGCAAGAAATCAGCCTCTGGGAGAAGGTTGGGGATGTGGGACATGGAGAGGTTGGTGAGAACCCTGCCTGGGGTTTAAACAAATGATGACTCTTTTTTCTCTTTTTAGGTGCTTTCTTTTAGATAGGGAAAAGCATGCAGAACTGAGTCAGTACCGTGCATTTCACATTCACAGCATGCAGTTCCTGAAGGAGCCTCTATTGAAGATGCTTCTGGGTTTTAGAGCCCTGCAGTGAAACCTGGGTAAAAGCCAGCTGAGAACACAGCCGTGCTCTCCTGCAAAACTGGCACGGCTGTGGTGTGGGCAGGTCCTTGTGTGCCTCACCATGGGCAGGTGCAGTTTGGGAATTCAGACTAGGGCCTGGATTTTTCTGCCATTCTCCACTCTTATGCTTTTGTGTCTCTTCTCTGAATCAGTTTCACTGGGACATTGAGTGTCTCTCTCAACTTTGGGTGGCCTCCAGGCTATGAAAATTCTCCCGCCCTCTCCCACCGCTGTAACAGTTTGCTTGACACTCACTTCTGTGAATTTCCTTCTAATTCAACTTTGCTGTACCCTTTGCAGAGCTGGGGAAAGTTTTTCCAGACTCTGATATGAGACTTCCATGACAACATCCTAGCGAAACAAAAGCTATTTCACAGGGGAGATAAGGGAACTAAGCTGCAACTGGGGTTAAATATCATTGTTCAGATAACAGCATTAATAAGAGTATATTTTCTTAGACTTTTTAAAGTATGTTTGTGTATCTTAAAAATGTAAGCAGACATAAACCTTTGCATCTCAAACAAGAGGATGATTCTTTTCTGACTCTGCTCAATATTAAAGGCTAAACTAGAGATAAGATAACATACTATAAACATGGAAGCTTGAACAAAGAAACTGTTGTCCTGAAAATGTGGGAAACACAAAGAAACTGAAGTCTGAACATAGGAAATTGTCTTAAAAAATGGAATGTTGCATGTAGAGGAACATTTAATGGCTCTCAGAAATTGCAAAACAAGGCAAATCCACAGGTTTTTCCTCTTGATCTCTGTGGTCTCTGGAACAAGCCCAAGTAAAGAGAAGGGCAAAGGCATATGGGAAATGAGTAGCTAGAGCAGACCTTTTCTTTTGCCTTGCCTTCTTACTCAAGATGTTGGTCTTTTGAGAACTTCCTTTCTTGAACAGCAGTAATGGAAAGGGTCAGAAACTCCCAAAGTCTGAGTCAGTGGGAGGAAAGAGTGCAAATGCTGTTGATGAATAAGATGTTTCAGGAATGCATAAATACATGGTTGGATACTGCAAGTGCTAGGTTGATGAAAGCTGGCCATTCAAGACTGTCCAGGATATTAATTTAGTCATTCACAGTTGTAAATATTTGCAGAATATTTGCCTGTTTCTTGTAGCATGTGTGTTTGACTCCATGAAGAATGACTGTGACCCTTTTACATAGGTTTTGTGCTTGCACTGCTTCTGATGGGATGTTCAAAAAGCAGACAGCTTGCTGCTAAAGGTGATCATTGTGTTACTAATTTTCAAACCCAGCACCTTTGGGAGATTATATTTGGCAGAATAGCTATGCTGGAATATAATTTATCTGTATAGGATATAGACTTGTTATTTATGTGTGAGATAGCATTAAGTGAGGAGTGTCGGCACTGCAGTTTTGATCTGTCTTTAAATCCAGCTCTTTTTATAAAGTAGGGAATAGATCACAAGCTGGATTTGTTCCTTGCTATAATTTTTTTTTCCTTGGGATTGTTTTCTGGGACCCAAACCATGCAACTGTCAAGCAGTGTTCTTACCCTAGCTGAAGTTGTTCACTAATATTTGATGAAGACGTAGCCCTTGGTGTTGCCATGACTCAAAATTTTATTGCTAGGTTCACAGTATTTGTTTCTTAAACCCTTAGTTCCTTAGGCATGTGATAAAGTAGAAAACTCAGCTTTCAATTCTTATAAAAATGTAGGTTTCTTTCCCTCATGACTCTAAAGAGAAACATGAAAATACAGCCTGAGTCTATAACAGGGGCTTGAAATATATAAGAAAAAGAAAAGGATATCTCATATTTATTTATTTGTAATTTTTTAAATATCAAAATTAACTTCATAACCTTTTCTTGTGCATTAAAGAGCAATCGACAGTGAGCTCCTTGATGAGCTTTGGGAAGACATGGATTTATCCCAGTGAATCACAGTTCTCTCTCTCTCAAAGTATGCCCAATACTCAGAATGAGGTCTCAGATTTTCCATGTGTATCTTTATATGGTTTGAGGATTGTATCTTATTTAATTAGTTTATTTGAAGATGCCTGAAGCCAGTAATATACAAAAGTCTTTTCTTGAGGGCTCCCAAGCAATTGAAGCTAAATTGCTTCCAAATTCAGCATTACTGGTCGGATTTCAAAATGGGCTCACTGTGTTTTTGCAGTGAGTCTTATGTTCCTGGGGTAAAAATCTTCAGCAGAAATATAAAGTATTTAAGTTCTTGTGCCTTTCTGTAGATCTGCCTATGGATATTTCAGAAAGGATGGGCTACAATGCATCTCTTTATTGCTTTCCTTCTAGGGTTTTGCCTAGCAGGACCAACCATGTGTCCTTTTAAGGACAGAAGACTCTATGGCTATAAAGAGTTTATTTCTTTGGTGAATCCCATGGCTTGTCTCATCCCTTCCTGGTTCCTGTTGGTGTTTTTGGGCACAAACTGAACCACAGCAGAGCACAGCAATTGCCAATGTTGGCTTTTCTTCTGTAGAAGACTCAGGGCCAAGGTGCCCAGTGCACAACATTTTAGTTAACTAAAATTTTGTTTTTCTTAGGCTCAGAAGTGTTTACTGATGAGCAGAGTGCTACAGGGTGTGCCAGTTAAGCTGCACAACCCACCCCTTGATGTTTTCTCAAAGTAGATCTTCAACACTTCAAGACAAGGGCAATTGCTCTATCAGTGTAAATTAGGGCAGTCCTTGGAGCCAGCAGAAGGGTACCACATTTCTGGAAAGCAAGAGTCTGATCCAAAGGGAAGTTTTCAATAAGCTTTCCCCCTCCAAAGATATTTATCCATCTGACATAGTGAGGCTCATATATTTAAATATGTCCATCTGTCTTTGGACAATAAAGAGTAAATAATTATTTATACAGTAGACAAAGACTCTAAATGAATTATCTTTTTAAACCCATAAATGTGTTTTCAAAGCAGGTGACTTCATTTAATGCTGCATTCACTTGCAAGTTTTTAGTGGGTTTGAAAACATAAAAAATATTATTACATTATTCATAATTGTGTATCTATATTGTGTGTGGGGCAGCTTCACCTAGTTTGAATTTAATTGTTGACATAACTATCACTCAAGAGAAGGTTTTGCTGAATACCTGGGAGTTGTGGTGAGTTACCAGCCACAGCAGATTTGTCTCCTTCAAGCTAATTACTGTGGTGGTTATAGGCCTGGCACTGGGGAGAGCAAAGCCCTGGCTGACTGGGAACATGCACTTTTATGTCCCATGTACATCTGTTTGCTATGTCGAGGCTGTAGGGAGGACTTTCCACACCAAAGAAGCACAATAATTTATGAGCCTACAAACATAATTTAACCTTGAGAAATGTCGTTCATCCTGTTTAAGTTCAACATGCCTGAAATTGTACATGTGCATGAGTATTCAAAAGTATCACGGAGAAATAGCTTATCAAATCTGCTTTCACACACTCTCCTGAGCCTGTCATTGTGCTAGAGTTGTACAAATAAATGGACTAAAAAATCTTTGCTTTTATAAATATACTAGATGGAATTAAAATTCAAAGGAACTCAAACCCAGAGGTATTCTGTCCCAGTTCTGAGTGAGCAGTATGAACTTTTGCCCGCATAATTGTAAAAATCCAAATCCAAGCTCTTGCTGTTTCTTCTTGAAAATTTCAGACAGAAAAAAAATACGTGCCTCTGTGCCACTTTTTTCAAAGTTCAGCCTTTGGAAAGTGAATACAACTGTGACATTCCGGCTCTGGAAATAAAAGGATTAAACTAAATATATTGAAGAAAAAGAATATTTTTCTATGATGTAGTTCCCAAATGATGTATTTTGCAATGTAAAATACTGAAGAAACAGTTCCTCTCAAAACGATATTATTTCTAAAGACAACCCAGGTACCTGGATTTTTCTTACTTGTAAATAATGAAATGGGAGCTGTGTGAACTCAAGTCTCACTCACACATTTGACTCAAGTGGCCTCTGTGTGAACCCTATAAAATGCTTTAGCTTTAAATTATCAGTTTGAGTTCATGGTCCCTGGTGGTAGCTGGAGTTCTTGCTTTTATCTGTAATTCCTTTTCTTTTCAATTCCTCTTCTTTTTCTTGTCTATTATTAGAGAGGAACCATCTGATTGAGGCATGTATATATACATATATATATTACAATGTATTGCAGTCATTGAATTCTTTTAAGAGTAAATTGTTTTAGTGAAATGTCAGAAAATCTTCGCAAACTGAATTCTCAGAGTTCCCTTGAATAATGAGGCTATTGTTAAATGATTGAACACTTCAGAGATTAATATCATGGTATGCTGGCATGCTGCTTCATACCAACTGTAATTTAACAATGAATCTTCCGTAAGTAAGCAAGACTGTGAATGAGAAATTGGATTCAAGACAGCACAGCATGCTAGAACATACAAAGCAAACAAATTCTACATTTTGGAATGATACGTTAGGGAGAGGGGAGGTATTTCCACAAATATCTAAAATAATTGAGTTGTTGGATAGAGGAAATTCTTTAAGTTTGAAGAACTGATTAATTTTTTTATTTCCAGTGCTGATGAGCAATGTCTTTATCCTAGAAAAGATTTAGACTTTTAATAAATTCACTGCCTTTTGAAAATTAGGGTATGCCTGGCATTATCATTTGTGACAGGCTACAGTAAACCACATCTCTTTCTCTTAATGGTTTCAGTTCCCTAAACTGTCTTCCCAATAGTGCCTGCTATCATACAGAAAATTTAGAGGCACTGCTAAGTGTCTGCAAACAAAAGTTGCATTTTATTTTTTAAGACATCTGAATTCTTGAAAATGTGGAATAATTAGTAATTGAAGATTTAATGATGGCCCAGAAAAAGAACTGAACTGTACTACATGAAATCATAGTTAGTAATTTGTGCATGAATTTAGTTTTCCATACTTAATTTAGCAACTGTAGAATATTTTGCTAATTAATTATTAACAGTGGTTATTTGTCATGGCAGAACTGTGAGGGAAAAACATAGTTTTCTGTCAAAGTCAAAACATAAATGTAATAATTTTGATATGAAATACAATAATGTAATTAATTTTTAAATAGTCTTAAATAGCTTCAATATTTAAATATACAGATTTAATATGAATATAATGCATAGCACTAATTAAGAATAAACAGCATTTAGACTAGAAACTGCAGCTAATAGCCAAGTGTCTTATTTCCAACAAGCTAGGGAAAAACTCTGTAAAATGTCAGGCTATTGTGGGGAGTGCCACATTACTAAGTGGTTTTATTCTGTCCAGGGTGACAAGGGTGTGATAGCCTTATTATAAACTCTGTCTATAGCATTTGAGGTTGAACCTACTGAAGGCAATGAAAAAACTATCTTTGATGTCTGAAAGTGTTAGATTAAGCCACTTAATTTAATTTATATGCTGAAAAAATTCTTATTCTGATTTTGGCAAAGAAAGGGAAAGGTTACAGGAAAAGCTACCTGTGAACTACTAAAATTATATACATCTTGCAGGTCTGAAAATTCAAGGTCTTATTGTTTCAACAAATGTTGTGTCTGTTTAAATTTCATTTACGTCAGTTTCTGTTTTACTTGGTTTAATTTACCAAATACTTAAAAGAATTGCAATAAGCCTTCAAGCCTGTACACTCTTGTATGAAATTGTTTTTCCAGAGGTGAAGGTTCATATATAGATATATAAATGCAGATTAGTTTGAATATGAAGTATGACCTTCTCTTTCCTGGTAAATATGTGTTGTCTTGTAAATACATTTCTAACTTTAATGTGAGACAAGCCTTTCAATTAATGAGGGTGAAGGCAAGACACATTCCTGGGCTTTAATAGCAGTAGATTGTCTTTTGGAAAGGGAAGCTAGAATTTTAACAGCAAAGGAATTTTTTAGTTATAAGTGTTTCTTTACATGCCTGTTTATTTACAGGATTATCTTTCTGAAGTTGTTGAAATTTTACAAGAAGCAAACTTCACTAAAACTTCTAAGTTTTCCCTATTCTTCAATAAAAGAGCACCAAAGGACCTATCACAGCCTTCCAGGGCTCTATTAGAGCCCTGTGATTTGACATAAATGGTGCTTGTATCTTCTGAAAAGTGGAATTTCTGAATATGATCTGTAAATTGCAGGATCCATAATCTAAAATAGCTTTTTAGGTTCTTTCTTCTTAACATGGAACCATTCTTCAATAGAATGGTAAGATCTTGGATTTCATTTGTCTAAAGCAATAATAGTGTTTATAGACATATTATATAATGTAGCTATTTTATGGATTTCATAGCTTTTTCTCTCTCCTAGTTCCAAAAAATATATTTTCAGTGGATGTGGGACAATGGTGCCTAATTGGCCCATGTATGTGTGAAATCACTACACCCTTAGTAGTAAATGTCTGTACCAGAAGATACTATTGAATATGTATATGTTGTTTTAGTGATTCATCAGCTTGCATTCTCTTGAAAATTCACTCTTCCCACATACTATAATGTTCATTACTGTCTGCTTAAAGCTAGGCTTCTCATTGTGCTGGTAGAATCAGAAATAGAAAGTCTCAGTTTCAAAATTGCTGAGCTGCCCTTTCAGAATTTGGTGCTAACGACTCAGGGCTGGTTTAGATGTACAAACAAAAGATTTAAGAGGCCCCTCTCCCTTTTTTGGTGACATTCCTGAAACTCTTGGGCAAGTTGTCAGTCTAGATTGTTTACTGACTTCACAGAATATTCTGTGCAGAATTGGGAGAGACTCACTAGGATCATCAAAATCACCTTCCGTGTGAAGAACCTTTATTTAAACCACCCCTGACACAACTTCAGGCCATTCCCTTGGGTCCTGTCACTGGTCACCACAGGGAAGAGATCAGTGCCTGCCCCTCCTCTTCCTCATGAGGAAGTTGCAGGCTGCAATGAGGTCTCCCCTCAATCTCCTCCAGGCTGAACAGACCAAGAGACCTCAGCTGCTCCTCATATGGCTTCCTTTCCAGACCCCTCACCATCTTCACAGACCCTCCTTTGGATACTCTCTGTTAGCTTTATACTTTTCTTAGATTGTGGCTCCCAAAAGTCCATGCAGGACTCGAGGTGAGGCTGCCCCAGCTCAGAGCAGAGCAGGACAGTCCCCTCCCTTGCCTGGCTGGTGATGCTGTGCCTGATGCCCCCAGGACAGGGCTGGCCCTCCTGGCAGCCAGGGCACTGGTGACTCTCATTCCACTTGCCATCAACCAGGACCCCCAGGTCCCTTTCTGCAGTGCTGCTCTCCAGCCTCTCTTTCCCCAGTCTGTCTGTACACCCAGAGTTGCCCTGTCCCAAGCACAGAATTTGTCATTTTCCCTTGTTAGATTTCATACTGTTGGTGATTCACAGTCCAGGGATTTGTCAAGGTCTCTCTGCCCTTGAGAGAAACAGCAGCTCCTCCCACTTCTGTATTCTCTGCAAACTTAGCATCCCTTCCAGTCCTGTGCCCAAGCCATTTATGAAGATTCTGAGCCCTGGGCTGAGGATGGAACCCTGTGGAACCCCACTAGTGGGGTTTTTCAGTCCCATATAGTGGAACCCCAGTATGTGTCCCCTCATTCACTGTGACCCTTTGTGCCCAACCCATGAGCCAGTTGCTCACCCATTGCAAGATGTGTTTATCCAGCTGTGTGCGGGACGTTTTGTCCAGTGGGATACTGTGAGAGACAGTGTGAAGAGCTTGTATTTTACTGAGTGAAGGAATGATTTTTTGTAAACATGACAGCCAGACCAAAGTAATTAGAGAAGACAGAGCTTCTAAATGTTAAATTCTTACAGAAGCATGGTCTTGTCAGTCCAGTCCACCATCAGTTTCCTGCAAGTAGCTCCTTTTGTTTGTTCCCCAAACCATGCACTGTTCTGTGTGAGGTGGTGTGAGTGGCATGTATTTTGTTGTTGTATTTTTGTGTGAATATGAGAATTTTATGTTGAATTTTCAGGTTTTTTTTTTTTTTAAATTTTTATTAAAAATAATATGCACAGAAAGGGCAACAAAGCAACTCAGTCTTTAAGGGACAGAATGTCTTATATTTTGGGGAAAAAATGTAAGCATTTAAAATGCCATGTAGTACATGAAATACCCAGAAATTATAATGCAAATATATTATTTTTTTTTTAAGTAAATTTCCCCTTTGTATGTGTTTGGACATTGTAAGTTCATGTCACAGTGTATTATAGGAAAAATGTCTCTCCAAGAAATTCAACAGCAATTCTTTCCATACTTTAGGTCTTCATAATGTGGGCTTTATTTTCTCCCAAAACCCATGAATTGCCTAATAGAGTCTGCTTTAAACAAAATAAACCTGGTTATGCTATTTAGATATTAATTCACAAGAATGAAAGAGCCTCAGAGTTGCTTATCTAAATCCAATTACTGCTAGTCAAATCATCCCAGTACAAAAGTTCCCAAGATAAAAGTGTACATTACCTAAATGCCCAGAAACGCTGACAGTTTTCAGTTGGGTGGATTGTGCTTGGAGCAATGCTTGAGGGCTTGAGTGAACTCAAATGCTGGGCATGTAATTATTAAGCTCTGAACTCAGAAATTACTCAATAACTCCATTGGTTTTTACTAAGCAAAGGAGAGTTCTGTATGCTGGTAACTTGAGTTTCAATTCCAAGCTTCCTGTTTTTTGAAGCATGCAAGCAGTGGTTGGAATTGGGTAAAAGTTGTGTTTTGTACATGCCTGTGCACCCAGTGCCTTGTAGAGGAGGATGGCAGCACAAGTGCAGCACAGAGTGGGGTGAGTGGTGAGAGATTTATCCTATCTGCTCCTACAGATATCTTGTGTTACAGGACTAGCTATGGCCAGCCTCAAGGTTGGCTTGAAAGGTGGAATATGCTGTGCCTGTCCCAGAGGTTTTGTTTCCCAAAATAACATGGAAAAATTGAAAAGTTTGCATGGCCCCCACCAGCTTGGCCTCCTAGGAAATCCCTTTTTTGATGCAGCAACTCCTGGTCACAGCTGTTGCTCAGCCAGCTTCTTCCCTTGGCATGTTGCCTGCCAGCAGTGGGGTGGGTGGCACCTGGCTCCTCTGCCTTGAGCTAGTCCTTAGCTGAATGTCACTTGTCCCCTAACCCTAGCTGTCCACTTCCCTTCCCTGCACCCTAGCTTCCCACAGGCAGGAGGAGAAATGGCTCAAATTCTTTGTGTGCTTTGAGACAGCAGATTCTCTTCTGTTTGGGGCTGGCTGTGGTTAAGGTTCACGCATCTTACAAGGGGTATCACTCACAGCTGAATGGTTTCCTTCAGGAACTATCTCCATTTTAACAGCAGTTATCAAATAACTTCCTGGAAATGAGCAGGCTGAGATTTGTCTGCAGTGTAAGTGCTGATCGACCGCCTGCCTGAAAGCTCTTAAAGTGATCTGCTTTGATGTACATACATTAAGGGCTTATTTTGCAGTGCTTGCATCTTTCCTGAGTCTGCTGAGTAGTCTGGAAACGTGGGGTGCAATGGGATGGGGCTCTCCAGAGAGATTTTTGACATAGCTCTATAGCCAGGACTGAACAGGGAGATTGTTTCTTTGTGCAGAGCTCTTCCCTTTGTCCTGCCTTTTGTGTGACATGGTGTCAATTACTGCTGTTGGTAAGTGAAGAGTTTTTAAGTGACTTTTGTAATTTTAATAGTGTATGTGAGATGACTTCAACAGTTTCACTGATATATACAAGATAAAGTAGAATTGGTTATGTTTCTAAGAAGGTATTTCCACCCCCAACTGAATGTTTTCTTGGAATGTAAGAGTGGCTGGGCTGGGCCAGACAGGAATTTGTTTCAGCAGCTGGGGAGCTCCCTGATGTTAAAACAGGGACAACATGTGATGATGCTACTCTGGTATCCTCTCACAGAATTCTGGTGGTATGTGACTTCCAGTACACAAATGTGGCTTTGCTTTTAATTTCATGCCAGATTTTCCCTCCTAGAAGCTGTCCAATAACATTTTGTAGTGATCTCTCTGTTGGGGCATCAGTGTGGGCTGTGGCAGTATTTCCCCAATCTAGCTCTCTATTCTGTAACCTGCAGATTTTAAACTTTATAATTTTCTGGGCAGTCATATATTATGAGAAACACCAAAGACAACGAAGTCACTATTTCACTGCATGGGCTCTTCATTAATGTGGTGACGTCGTAGTCTGTGCAGTTGCTCCTGAAGCTCTTTCAAAATCTGACCACCTGGTTTTCCAGGAAAATTATTACATAAAAAAGAAATAAAAGCATAATTGAATATAAATAATTGCAATGACTTTTAAAAGCACTTGAACAATCTTGTTAGTGGTTACTGTACATTTAGATAACACTTCAGGAGGAGTGCCTGGAAACCTTTTGAACAGCAATTTCAATTCAGATGCTCCACAGACACATTCTTTGAGGTAGCCAGCTCAGATTCATTATATCTATTTCCTTGGATAGTGTGATACAGTAGGCTATCATTAATGATACAGCCATTGTTTTGAAGGGTTGAGGCATGGAGGTGGATACAATTCAGTCATCCTTTTATTACCAGAATTTTTGATTCAATATCTTTGAAAGAGTACTTCCATGAACTGTACTCAAGAGAAAATAAAATAGTGCCCACACTTTCTCACAAAAAGGAGACCATACCTGTTATTTCTTTACATTAATGATATCGGTAATTTGTAGAACACAGGTGTGCAGGCTTGTGAATTTCGTAATAATTTCTATTTAAATATAAGAGAACAAGGGGTAAACTCTTATGATGTATTTTATCCTTATTTTTGTGAACATTCCCATTGAATACATTTTTTTTTTTTACTTCTGGGTGAATCAAATTACAATTAAAGACAAAACAAGCAGAAAGCCAAACAACTTTGGAGATGAGCTATAGCTTAGTACCACACTTCACACGAGAGAAAGAAATATGACTGCATTTGTAGGAACAAAATACCTTCCTCATTTCATGCAGCACACAAACTAACATTCTTCATCAGAACTGATGTTCTGATTACTGTAGAATAATTACTTGAAATATTTAGTAAAACAGTGTCCAAATTAATTCCAATTACTTTCTTGTGGTAACACTCAGGGTCTATAGCAGTGGATTAAATCGCCGACATATGGCTAATTGCCTATAACAGTGTTTGTTATTGTGGTGCCTCTTACCACTCTGATGTCTGTTTTTGCAAACCTGAAGGTGTGCACATAACTTTGAATGTGGGGAGAAAGCATTTCCTGACCAAAACAGAATTCTGTGAGTAAAATCTCTAGTGCAATGAAATGTTTGCAGGATCGCAGTATGCAGCAAATAACTCTGTGAAATTTGTAATAAATGCAGTGGAACCACAAATGCCTGTCTCTGCTGGCAAGAAATGTAAAGTTCTTGCTCTCACATGACTTGGATGGAACAACATATCAATTCATTAGGGGTGGCTGGACTGAAATGGAGGCTGGGTGTTGGTTTTTATTGGCGGAAGTTTAGGTAGGAGTTGTGTTTTATTTGAGGTTGCTGTGGGTTAGCCACTGATTTTTGTTGGATTCTTTTCCCATATATCTGTCAGAGGTGCATTACTGTACAAGATAGGCGTGTTTTTGCATGTTTTTCATATACTTGATATTAAATCTAAGTAAATCAAATAAATGAAGATGCACTGCAAAGGCCAAATTTCCTGCTGGGTAGGTTGACCCACTGAACAGCCATAAATCACTGAACTGAATTTTTCTTTGCCTTCTAAAGACGTGCTCTAATATCTTAGAGGCCAAAGTCAACTTCAGGTACTACCATGAAGAATTATAAAATTAGGTGGAACATGAGTGAGTATTAAGGCCCCAATTCTTGAAACACCTGAGGTTAGAAAAGCGTGTGATCTCATGGTTGACATTAAATTTCTTATAAATTTGGTCAGAGTGGAGCTAGCTATGGCAAAATAGATTCTCAACTACCTACCCATCATAGTGCAGTGAACAGTGGATTGCACCTGCCTCCAGAGCCCAAAGTCCTTCTGGTCTACAGAGTCAGCAAAAAAAAGGGGGGACAGAGGTGAAGGGAAGGAAAGGCTTGTTTGACTTTTTTGGTTCCTAAAAGGTATCTGAATTGGGGCTTGACTTAGTTTACACAAATTATTAATACTCTTAAGTCAGATTTTCCTCCTTCTCCTGACTAGTTTCAGAGTGAAACAAAATGAAGCAAAGAATGCTTTTCCTCCTCAAACGAAAGTCAAATAGAAACAAATGCTTTTGTGTATTCTTAGGCAAAGGAAAGACAGTGAAATGGGAAGTCTCACTTTCCATCTTTCTTTACTCTGCTTTCATGAGTGATGCAGGGACAGTGCCCTTTATCTTAAGCTGAATGGCTACAGGTCACTTGCAGTATGGAAACTTCAGTGGAGAACTTTGTCTCAGATTTTCCTGGTATCAAAGAGTATGTTTAGTTAGGCCATTCCCAGTCTTTCCTGTAGGTGCTACTCCCCTTCATGAGGTATTCAAGTGTTTTCTTGATTCCAGACTGAAATCCAAGGGTCTCTTTTATACTCTGAGTTATGGTACCGTTCCCTCTTTATCTCCCTGGGGTTTTTTGGGTTTTTTGACTGGTTTTCTCCGGATGTTTACAGACCCATAGGACAAAGAAGAATGTGTTGTTGAATATGTGGTACAGTGCTCTAGCTGCCCTTAGAATTCTTGGGTTCTTTTCTGTGTAGTGGTAGACTTGGATTTCATCCTGAGGCAGAGAAGGGAGTAGCAGCAAGGTTTTCCACATTCTGGTTTCTGGATTGCAAGTAGAAGTCACTAACACCAAATTTATATTGCTGTTAATGGAGATTAACCAAATAAGCATTTATCTGCCATACGTTTCAATGGTTTATAATTGATGTTGGTTATTTTCCATGGGTGTTGCTTTGCCATTAGAAGACATAATTTTCTTAAATCTTTCTTAGTAATATGTCCTTTGTGGATGTAGAAACTTTTGTTTCATGGAAAAGCCCTCCAAATGAAAGCCCAATATAACAGAGTATCAGTAATACAATTTAAAAAAATGTAGGAAAGGGCATTTTAAGGGAAGTTCTCTTCAGCAAAGACCAAAATGTATCAGCGATTTGAGAAATAAAATTATTTTACTTATTCTTCTGATGTCTTATGCTCATCCATAAATGTCATCTTCTGTGATCTTTTACCTGGATTTTGTTTTACTATTAAGTCTGCATTTTTAGTCTTAACCTCTGGAAGGTAAACACAGATACCTATTTTATGGCCTAATTTCTTTATATAACAAGTTGTAGCTGCCCAAATTCCCTCTTCACTGTGCTTAGTCTATCAAATTGCAATGCAGTGCCATGCTATCTATGGGAGGGGATATAAATTCAAATGAGTGTTAACATTCATCTTGGCAAGAGCTGGGAGCTGCACACAAACCTCAAAGGTTCTGTTTATCCAAACTAGATAGAGTGTATACACATAGACATGGATGCACACATGAGCACAGCTGTTGGTTCCTGTGTATAAAAAGTGACCATAATTCCTGCATTTTCATTAATCCTGAAGAAATGTGGTCCATCTGTATTTAACCTAAACAAACTTAAAATAATTTACTCAAAGAAGCCTCTTTACTAGTGTCCTAAATTCCTTCCTATGATTGGTATTTACGTTGGCAGTGCATGGAACAGAGATGGACAGGTTGTGGCAAGTGCTCTTGGGGAACTCTAAAGGTGTTTGAGCTAGTGGCATAAGGGATCTCTCCAGGATATCAGATGAACATTTTTCAAGAGCTCTAGACTTCTTCCTAGGTTATGTGTTATATTTGCATGCAAAAATCACTACGTACTTTACTGAAATGTAGTAACTTGTACCTCTGATTTTTTTTTTCTCCGTAGGTATGGGAAAATTGTATCCACAAAGGCAATTCTTGACAAAAACACAAATCAGTGCAAAGGTATGTGCAAAGTGTCCACCCTGTGAGTTCATTATCAGTTTGAATGATTGACTGGTGGCTTGACTGCCAAAGCTCTGGCTCCAACTGTGCAATCAACATAATGCACAGTATATTACAAACATATTTAATAATGCCAAAGCTTTGAGTTGTGCTTCCAGTAACATTGCTCATTAATTTTTTTCATTAACAAACAAAATGAAAATCACAAATCAGAACAAGTATCAAATTGCTTCGGCAGAAGAGTAAATTGCCTTCTAACCACATAGTGCTGTCTGATTTGAATGATATCATCAGTGATGCAAATTGATTTCCTATATAAAACTGAGAAACCTTTGGGAAAAGTTTCCCAAGGAAAACCTGGTCTAATTTTTATATTTTTGTGAAGTCTTGGCATATGCTAATAGAAGAAGAAAATATTTTTTATGACATAATTAGATATACAAGTTGCAATACCGAGATATAGAAGTAATTCCTCTTCCAGTTTTATGTTCCTAATTCTTTTGCTAATGTATGAAAATATTTTCAAATGAAATATAGCATGTTGTGTGTGTGTGTGTAGCTATATTTGCTGAGGAAAATATTGACTAACCTGTGTAGCACTATCTCAGGACTAGAATTGTTACTCATTTATGAGTCTGCAGTGTCACTGAGTCTGTGGCGGAGAAACTGTGCCTTTAAATGATTCTGTGGCTTCCCACTAGTGGCATACAGAGTGCTTTTGGAGTAATAGGATCTGCTAGAGTGGGTTCTCCTGAAAAGAAACACATCCTGGAGAGCATTTTGGTATGTGTTAGTAAAAAGAAAAGGCATTGCAGTTTAGGACTGTCTTGTGAGTGGCCGGACATGGGGTGAAGAGAAGCAGCAGAGAAGCATTCTGGGGAGATTGAGATGGGAGAAAAATCCTGCCACCTGTGCCAAAGATGTTTTTGAGATTTGTAGAACTGTGTGACCTTACCTATTGCTTGCCAGAGACAGCATTTATTAGCTACTCAGGAGAAAAGCAAGTTGGAAGGCTGCAGTTCAGAAAACTCTACCAACCCAGTTGGTCATGGGCCATTGTCATAAGCTTGCACTGCTGTGCATTTGCTTTTGCCTGAACGTGTGTTTGATTTCCTTGGGGCACTCTCTTCTGGCAGAATTCTGATACCATCACTCAGTATTTCTTTGAATATCACACCAGGAACAACACCTCATTGTGTTTGGGGTTTGGTGTTGTTTTTTCTTTTTTTGGGATGACATTATAAAGGAATACCCTTGCGAGCAGAACTTCCTTTGCTCCCATTGCCAGTGGTAAACAGGGAAAGGAGTGGATCTGTTTGTAATGCGCAAAATGTGAAGTGAAAATATTGTAGAGAATATGAATGCTAAAATTTTGAGAAAGAAAAATGTCTGGGTTTAGTGTTTTTTATGTTACAGTTAGCTTTAAGATTATTTTAATAGGATCCATATAACAATGAGTTTGTATTTTCTGTTAGTTTGCTTTCATACTGTTGTATTACACTGTAGGGCAGAGATATCTATTTCTGTTTTCAAAGATGGATCTTTATGACATAAGCAGTGCCATTAAAAGACCATAAACATAATTGGATTTATTAACAGTATGCTTTATGGCAAACAAATAATAGATGTTTTACTGCTTTAAATGCTGGGTACAATTTTCTTTCTCTTCAGTAAGGCTGCCAAAAAAAGCCAAAAACCTTCCCAGGAATCAGAAGTGGAAGGGACCTGAAGAGGTCAGGGCCTGCCTTGTGGCAGGATCAGCTCTAACCCACTGCTGAGGAGTATTTCTGTAACCTTCACTCAAAGGCCTCCAGTGGTGGAGATTCCTCGAGCTCCTCAGGCAATCTGTGATAATGCTCCCTCTCCTCACTATAATGAAGCATTTCCTAATGTCTAACCCAAATCTCTCTTGATGTAATTTAAGTCTATTGCTTCTTTTCTTATCCCCAGTGGACACGTAGAACAGTTTATTCCTTTCCTTTTTGCATCAAACATACATATTTGAAGACTGATCTGCATCTGCCTTATCTTTTCCTTAGACTAAACACTAGTCCTTTAACTTTTTCCTTTAGGGCAATTTGTTTTAAATTTCTCAATATATTGCTCTTTGCTGGTCTCTGTAATTAGCTCATTCCTTACCTGAAGAACTTGGAGCTGGGCATAGGATTTTAGATGGCCTAAATTTGATCATTTTTTATAGTATAGATGGGTTTCATTTGTCTTCTCTGTGATCATGTTTCTCCTCTTTATTGATGTATACATATAAATAATTTTATTTGTATTTAAAATATAGATGCATCTCTGAGGCACAGGGTGTTGCATGAGAGAAATTATGCTGGTTTATGCTGAGAGATTCTGTGCAGCCCCTGGTTTTGTTACTCTCTTCCAGTGCTGCTGCCAGCCAGGTGTTCCTTATTGCATACTGTGGTCTGGGCTGTTGATTATTCCCTCCTAGAGCTAGAACTTTTCATTTGTCTGTATTGAATTTCATCCTATTTTTTTCCTGTGGTCTCCTTAATTTACTAAGATTTGAGTATAATCTTAAGCCTCCAGAGTGCTTGCAGCACTTACATCTTTAGTATCCTCTTCACAATTAATAAATGGTTTCTCTAATCCACTGGACAAGATAATGTGGAAAAGAGTGAATAATGACAGACCTGGGGGAGACTTTTGAGGAAACCCTCTCAGTACACTAGGTAGTGCAATACTGAGCCATTGAAAACTTATTTTTTAAATTGGATCTGCTAATCAGTTTGACACCTACTTCACAGCATTTTCAGCTGGACCTTTTTTCTCCTATCTGCTGAAATTTGAAGTTTAAACTGTCTCTAAAACATTGGAGTCAACATCTATTCCCTAGACAAACCCAGCAAAAATCAACAGACAGCAACAACCACCAACTGCCCCCCCCCACCCCACAACCCAATCCGCCTTTCCCCCCAAACCCAAAAAAAACCCCAAATAAAACCCAGTATTCAAACATCAAAAAAGGAGAAAAACCACACTACTTGTCTGCTCCTTCCCAGTCTTTTGGGTCTCGCTCACTTTCTGCCAAGTAAGAGATTATCTTGTTAAATAAGCACATCATCCTGTGATGGGTATCCAATGAAGTAGGATGGATTAAATTCAATGATAAAAGTTATCACATGATTAGTGATTTCAGAATTTATTGCAGTGTCATTTGTGTGGTGATGAAGGTATAGAGTAAAGCTGAAAGTAGAAAGATTTAATTTGACAAAGAAATGATTTCAAACCTCCATGTAACAGCAGATCTGTTAAAACAGGTTACTGTTTAGCAACAAGTGTTAGCTTTCCTTTTGGAGAAATGAAAAGGACATTCAGTGATGTACTTTAAGTCATTCTCCATTATTTCTCAGATTGTTAAAAAGAGACCCACAGCATTCCTGTCATGATAAGAAGCAGTGTTATCTAAGGATTTCTCCCTGGTCTGAATTAAGCAGTCAGATCTAAAGTAATCATACAGGCTGCAAGGGAGTTTGCTAAGGACCCCTTTTGACACACAACCTCTCATTTTCAGATTGCTCTTTGTTGGTGGCTTAGCTGCTAAGTGAGGCAGAGGAGAAGTAACCATCACCCTGTAATAGAACAATATATAAAACCAAATAAGCACAGTCATGACAACATGGCCAGAAATCTCTGAACAAAGCAAAGAACAAATACATATGGAGAATAATGAAAAACAGACACATGATTCATTCAGATGTTCAAACACAAAACCCCTAATGAACAAGTTGGAGAATTTTGGCTGCTTTTGCTTTTTCCCTTTCCCTCCCCTCTGTCCCTCTTTACTTGCACATTTCCCCTTCTGGGCCTACTGTATTTGCTAATTTAAAAAGTGGGGGAAATGAAATAAAAGGAGCCATTGAAGAGAAGCATTAATCTGAAATGTGTAGACTCTTCTCTTTCCAGCCCTCTCCCCCCACCCTCTTCAGCCTGGCTTGCCTTTGGTGGACCTACGTGCTCAGAGCTGAGGGAATGAGTAATGGTTGTTTCACAGTACAGTTTCCATACCTCACAGCAATGGAATACAGAACAGTTAATCTGCCAAATACACAAGCCCATTTCTTAGAGTATGAATTACTGTCATCTGCGTCTGCCCTTGCAGACACTGTAATTGCATGCATGCAGATTTGCTTCCTGGTTTAATCAGGGGCTTGCATGATTTTGAGTATTTTGCTAGTACCTTAGAAGATGAGCACAGGAGAATGACTAGAAGTCTGAAATTCCACCTGTGGGATTTTTTTCTTTTTTTTTTTTAAGAAATAAAACCTATTAAATTTGTAATTTGTAGGAGACAAACACTTCAGTGGTATATTCTTCATTTTATGTATGTTTTTACAAACCATGGGTGACTTGATATGTTAAATAACAGTGTTTGTCTTAGGAGGGAAATGTGCCTAACGTGATGAGGGGAACTGCAGTGACTCTGTTTATAATTTTAGTATTTCATGATGACATTTTCCTGGTTGAGAAATGTTAGCAATGATCTATTTCTGTTTAAAATATTAAAACTGTGGATGCAGATATGCACTCATTAGGATTGGGGTAGGTTTATGGTAAAAAAAAAATTGCCATGAGGTCATCTGTGTTAACCCACCATATATCACATACAATTTTATTTCTCCACTTACCTTGCTGTTTTTAGACCAGGACGTAAAATTTACCATGACCTATTTTATAACTTGAGAGTTTATTTGTGTAACAAAAATGGAATAACTGGAGGCTTACTATAAGCGCTGGAGATAATTGGAATGGCATGATAAAGTGATGTTTCATATCTCCCAAAAGGAGTCTGTCCTGCCTTGTGTCAGTGTTGCTACTCATATGCTTAAGCTCACCAGCATCCCTAAATACTCTAATGCATTGGAGCTTAATGAGCTGGAGGCTTCTGCTCTGGTGTTCTGATAAACAAAGCTTATATTTGTATAGTAGATATACCTTGGTATGTGTGTTAGATAAAATACTTTCAAAGCTTCCAATTCTACAAAGTATTCTCTGGACATATTCTATAAGGAGTGAAGGTTATTTGTGATTATATGAAATTATGCATTTTTACTTTATATTTTTAAATTCATATTTTTAAGATGGCACAATTTGGTTGTGACTAGGAATGTGAAGCAAGTCTATGTAAAATAATAAGCTGGTGGGAAAGAGCTAAGCTACATAGAAAGCTATTTAGTTAATAAATTTTATTTATTGGGAATAAGCTCAAATTACAATAACTGTGCTGCGTAATTTACGATTCTCAGAATTGCCATTTTGAAAGGGAAAAAAATCCAGACAAGTAGGTCTGTGCCTGATCACAGACTGTAAACTGTTCACACTAGGAGGGCATGTACAGTGTGCTTCAAGGGGAAATGGATCTTGTAGAAAGTAAACAATTTGTAAAACAGACTTATTTAATTTTGAAACCCTAGACTTGTGTAGCTAATAAATCAGTCCTGTTTTCGATGCCAGAATAGCAATAGATGTGCTGGCTTTTTGTACATTAATTTTGTCTGTTCCCTTTTTCTTTTCTTTTTGATCCACTCCGAAGCATTATGTAATCAGTGGCATAATAATTCTCAAGTTATGAGGGGTGTATCAGTATGGAATATTTTAATTCAGGATTTCTGACAGTGAGGGGCTTGTGAAAGATTCACAGTGCCGAGTGTCCGAGTGTGGGGCACGCGTTCAGTGAGTTCTGTCTGTGGCTCTCACCTCTGACCTGCAGCAGCCCCAGCTCATCTGCTCCTTCTGTTCCTGGGTATCCTGAACAGAGTGCACAAACTATGCTGAGTTGTACCACTTTTGGCTAGCAAGCCAGCTGATAAAACCAAATCTCCAGAGATAAAAGGACAAAGTCTTCAACAGTGTCACTGAGTCCCCATTTTGAAACACTTGAAAGGAGAAAAGCAAACTTGCAGTGCTGTATGTTTTGATAAGATACATTAAACAACATGAGGCTAGCTGTTTAAAATTTGTGAATATTTAAAGGTTTTTTTGTCTGTTTTGTATGTTTTTTTTTAAACTTCAGGGTTTTTTTTTACTTTCACTCCTGTGGTTTTTACAAGTAAAGGTTGAGATAATTTTCTTTTGTTTAAATTAAAAAGTGATATTACTATGGAACCACATGAGACTAAGAGTCAAGTCTCAAGAAAAAAATGCCTAAAGGAGGCATCTGGACACCATGATGACAGGCATACATCAAAATGAAGTGAAAGGAATTGGCAGTAAAAAAACCACAAGGTTGTTCTCTCACAAATGAAGTCTAAATTCACACCCTAGCTTAGCAAATAAAAGCTTGTTTGATCTCTGGCCTCAAGAGCTATGATGCCCTGTAAATCTGACCACTTTAAGAAGTTACCAGGAACTATATGGGGGGGTGGGAAAGCTGCATATATATATTAAAAATAACTACATAGTTGTCTCCTTTAATTTACACATTATGTGTTCATAGGTGTTCAGGTATCATACCAAAGCTATTTTCCTGGCACCTGTTGGGTTGGCCAACAGGCATTATTATGCCTTGGCAAATGTACAAGTGTTTTGCAAAATCTCATTTTAGCTTGGAGGTAGAGATTCTCCTGTCTGTATATTTTTGAATGCTTTTCACACGCATCTGCTGAAGTGAAATAGGAAAGGATTCAATGAGTTGTGCCCAACAAGTCATCATAGCTGGAGCATACCAGCACTGGGCAGGGCATCACCATGGTGAGCACTGAGACATCCCCACGCCAATGCCTGCAAAATGCACCTCAGCAAACATTGTTGTCCGCCTCGAAACAGTGCTCTGTCTCTAGCAAGACCTCTAAAAGTTGTTTAGTGAGTTTAAAGTCAGGTCCTCTACAGAGAAAACTCCTTCCTAATTAGTTCCCCAGACACTTTCTTAAATGGCTTCTTTGCAATTAAGGAAAAAATTTCCTGGGTCATTATCTTTTCATAAATGAACTCATGGCCTAGCAAATATTTTATGTAGGGAGACCCAAGATGCTCAAGTATTCTGTGACATGTCTAATCTGTGATTATTCTTAATTTACTGCTTCCAAAATCTGCAGGCCCATATCGCTGACAAATAATTGGTTTAACTTTGTTTCCTTCCAGACAAATAAAAAAGTAGAATTTCCATTTGTACACAGTGATTAATGTTTTGATTCATTGGTCTGTATAAAACTTTGCCAATAGCTTGGCATGCACTTGAAGTGCATTTTGGGACTGGGTAATGCTAGTAGGCTCTTAGTGGTCTCAGCAGACTTGGAAATATCTATTTCATAGCACAGAAATGAACAGATTTTTTTTTTTTTTATCTGAACAGCAGCTCATAATCAGCTTTGCTGAAAGCTTCCTTACAATGCCTTGACTTTTTCAAATGTCTTGAAGAATCACTTTACTTAATTTTTTTTTTTTCCTGATGTCATGATACAGCATCCTATACACCAGTAAATCTTTTCAGTCTCTGGTTGCTTGAAGGCAAGTCATCTCTTCCAAAAGTGATGGTTCTCTGTTCAGAAGTTACTTTCTCAAAAGTCTCAAGACGTTCAGCACAGCAGCTGCCCTGTAGAAAGCTGGGGCAGAGGCAGGAGGAGGCCAGTGCTCAGCTCCTTAGTTTTGCTAGAGCCTACTCTGTTGAGCTCTCTGAGTATACAGCATATGCAAAACATATGCTGCCTTGATATAGTGACAATTTGCTAATGAATCCAACTGACAGGCTCTTATTGAGCGTGGGTACTCAACAGGAACCATTCTGAATCAGATCTGTGAATTACAACGTGACTTCATTTCTGTGGTTTGCCAGCAGAGAGGTCACTGCTTGCTTCTTCCTATTACTGCACACCCCCTGCTTTTGTGTCAAAGAGTTGTGTTCACTTACCCAAGTGAATTAAGTAGATGTTCTCTTTCTTGGTAGAGGGTATGAAGCTGTGAAACACTAAGAGGCTGGGCCATCCTTTTTATTTAATCTGTCTTTCCGGGTGTCTGTCA
Source organism: Melozone crissalis (assembly GCF_028551555.1). NCBI lineage: Eukaryota > Metazoa > Chordata > Aves > Passeriformes > Passerellidae > Melozone > Melozone crissalis. The sequence continues at coordinate 41,156,786 of NW_026535794.1, forward strand.
GTCAGGGCTGCCTGTCTGGAGATGGTGCAGGATTGCTTGAGCAGGAATAGATGTGCAACACTGGAGAAAAATCATAACTGCTGGCAATAAAGATGTAGTTCCCTCAATGCTGATCGAAATACCCACCCACACCCCTTCTGGGAAAGGCATTAATGATATTGCTCCATCTATTTAGGCTATGGTAGCCATATACAGGTATGTGAGCACTAAAGCTCTAGGTGCTAATCAATAGTACAGAAAACAATTGTACTCTACAAAAAAATAACTAAAAGGCAGCCTTGTCCTATGGACTTTGCAGCCCAGGTCTTTGAAAAAGAGCAGAGTCCACAATCAATTTAGGTACTGTAAGTAGTATTAGGATTTTGAATGCAGTTAAATGGCATTTCTTTAAATTACTGAATTCTCCATAAAAAAAAACAAACCCAAAACCCAAAAAAGCCCTAACCAAACCAATCTTTCAGCTCTCCTGAGAATCATCATACATTTGGATAACATTTAGTGCGTTTTTTCAACCCAGAATGTTTTGAGAAGAGCTAAATTTATAGATGAGAAAAGGAGGTGCTAGAAATGACTCTCCTACTTGATAAAATAGTTTTTGTCTGACTGGGTCTTCCCCAGGGCCAATAATTGGCTGATATTTTCTTCCATTAGATGGCAGTGGTGTGATACGTGGCTTCTCTGGACCCCCAAACTACAAGTTTTAATAAAAAATTACAAATGGTTAAATTTTTCTTAGTTTGGTTTCCAGTTTCAAAGTCTCCAAACTGTCAATTTTTTATTCACATAGAAGTTTACAACTTATTGTCCAGTTTAAAGCCAAAGAGGGCTGGGACTTTCAACCAGAACCAAGTTAAATATTTTCAGAAAATGGCCTGTTAATGTAGAATGGACCGACACTCAGTTGTCCTGCTACAAGAAATGTGGGATAGATTTAGTTTTGGTCCGCCTGCAGTAACTACAGTAATTCACTAGTTGTTCCTCTATGGTGGAACCAGAGCTTGTACTAGTTTTGGCCAACAAGGTGTTTGGGAGAGAGGTAGAGGTATGAGAATAGAGGGTGGAGACAGTAAGGAATGTTTGGAGAGAGGGATGGGAGTCACTGCAGCAAGTTGTAGCATCACACATGGGATAGAACGTGGGCAGAGGCAAGAAAGAAGGGACTCGAATGGATTAAACAACAGGCTTGCTTTATTTCATTGTATAGAATGTTCTGTTTTATTCTAAACAAAGGGGAAAAAGGGTTGGATATTTTTATATTATCTTTATAAAGATCTTTCAGGCACATTCCTTTGCTGCTTGTGATATTAGTTCTGCTGTTGTTTTTTATTAACTTATTAAATATGGAGCAGTAAACACTATTTATTTTTAAATTAATTGAAATGGAGTTGTTGCCCTTCATGGCTTTTTATTAATTGAATATTTTTGCTAAGCTGTCTGCTTTCAGAGCAAAGGTTGCAGTCAGGAGATGGGGGTCAATGGGACCTCCATTTAAATGCATGTTATCTCTGTGTTAATTGCCTGCATATTTAACCAACCAAGCATGTCATTCTGCAGAACTAAAGGGTTTTGTGGTCAGCCTTTAATCACAAAACAGCAAGAAAAAGTCTGAGTGACCTGGTTTGCCTGAGGTATCTTGGTTGCTCTTGTCAGTCACTTCAGCTCACAGTAAATTGCAGGGTAAATTCCACATTATCGATGGAAGGTATCTTTAGAAAGAGCCCCAAAACTAAGGGGAAAAAAACCCCCAGACATCTGTGCTCAATATTTTAGTGTTTAATTTTTTTGTCCATTTATTGGACATTGTTTTAGTAATTTCCTTTTTAAATAGAAACAAGTTTTATTGCTATTATAGACAGTTATTAGAGAAGAAATTCATGGAACAGACATTAAATATGCTTCAAGTTTTGGAGACACATACATATTTATCAAGTTGGGAGAATTTGAGTTCTTACATCAGAAAGAATTGCACAATTCTGCCTGCCATGCTTTATTATCTTGGGTTTTTACTGCAGAAGTGGTAAGATTGTTATACTTAAAGGGAGGTGGGGTGTATGCTGTGCAACAAATCCTTCTGAGACTGCTGGGATTAATAAACTTCTGCTGTGTTTTCACCAGTGTCTAGTAATGAGATTGAGGTTTTGGAACTTAAAAGTGTTTGAGATTGCTACCACTATCAAATTTACTTGAATGGGGTCAGTCAGTTCCAAAATTATGGGAAAGGAGCGGCTGACAGGGAAATATATGTAGATATTTCTGCTGAATGTTCTTTGCCTTGCTTTCTGCTTCTTTTGTAATAATTCCTGGAATTCAATTTGCCTTTCTGAGCAAATAGGAAGCTGACACTTTTATGGACATTTCAAAGGGCGTCATAATGTAAAGCCAGAATTTTCTCCCATGTGCATCACTGCATTTATCTCCATTTAATTTCTTCTTCTGGTTTATTACCCAGTTGCTTAATTTAATAAGGTTCTTCTGCAGCTCTTCACAGATGCATCTCCTGTTTTGTCTCCTAAATTATCTTGTCACCTCACTGCTTAGCTTCTTCCCGTCATTTAGAAATGAAATCTGCAGTAAGGGCCCTGGCAAAGCTTCTTGTGGAAGTCCACTGGTGCTATTCCCCCCTTGTAGGAAAGATCATGCCCTCTACCCTCTGTTTTTGTCTCTTAACCAATTGTTTACCCAAGAACTTTCCCTCTTAAGCTCTGGCTGCTTAGTTTCCTAAGAAGTCTTTTGTGAGGGTCTTGTCAAATGTCTTTTGTAGATCCGAGCAGACTGTATTAGCCAGATCAGCCTTATCCACAGGCTTGTTGACCTTTTCAAAGTACTCCAATAGGTCTGTGAGACAAACCTACAAAAGTCAGGTTAACTCTTTCAACATATTTTATTTCCATTGATTTTACTCTGTTTCCGTAATTTCTGGTGATATGACATCAAGTTTACAGATCTTTATGTACCTGGATATTACCTGGGGTGTTTTTAGAATGTTGGGACCATGTGTGCCACCTCCCAGTCCTCAGGTACAAAGTCAGTTTTAGGGAAAAAAAAACAAACCTGCACACCACTTCTTAGTGTGTGTAGTCAGTTATTGTGTCCTGGAGCTCTTTTCAAACTGGGAGGGTGAATACCATCTGTTGTTGCAATTTGTTAGTGTTCACTTTTGTCAATTTGTCCTATAACCTTCTCTGTGGTCATTTAAAATTAAGAGTTGCATCTGTTCTGGGCTTCCTAAGCAGCTGCTCTCTGAAACAGCACCTAAAAATGTGATATTTGCATTACATCTCATTTTGTCCAATCTGTGTAGGGATGATAAAAGTCCTCTATGAGCACTCCACTTACTGCTTTTCTCTATAGTTCTGCATTTCAGCTCTTGCAGGTTATGTGTTGCTCTCTGCCATGCTTTGTTTGATCATTTCTACCCCTCCAGCACCCCTGCTCTGTCTTTGTTAGATCTTGGTGTTGAGATGATCCACTCATTGCCTTGTTTTCACAATTTTTCTGTGACTGTGTTCTGACTGTAGTCTGTAGTTAAGTTTACCCATCCTATTTCTTAAGGCTTAAGACACTTAGGGATCCCCTGATGTTTCAGCTGTGTTGTCAGCACTGCATTTGAGTGACTCCATGGTTGCCTTGCATTACAGTATGTCCATTTATCTTCTTGGGCCTGGTGTTTTATTTGCAAAAGGGATAGATCTAGATCACCTTATGGTTTTCTCAATTTTCTAATTTTTCTCAATTCCCCCATCTGCTTGCCTGGAGAGAGAAATTGTCATCACTCTAACCTGCTCCTTCCTTCTGATCAGCTCCAAGTTCTAGAGGGACACTTTCAATGCAAGAAGATGCAATGTCAGCAGCTCTCAGTGGGAGAGATGCAGCACTGGATTAAATCCTGCTTTACCATCTGAGTCCTGCCTTGAACTGGCAGCTGCCCTAATAGACCTGGACCTGCTGCCCTTGTGTGCAGCTCTCCCACGGGCAAAACATGGAAATGATGATTGGCATATTAAATTGGTTAATTCCTACTTTAATTTCTTCTCCTCAACTATTTGATAGGGTTGTTCTTACCACTTCTTTCTATCCAGGTAATCTAATTGACCTTCCCCTCCTCTTGCTGCCCTAAAGACAAAAGCCAGAGTTTGTTCCTATTCTTCCACGCAGTCAAACTCACGCTCCCATGGTCTCAGTTTGTTCTAGGAAATGCTGAGGCTCTTCTTACTCGAAAGAGTAAGGAGAAGGATCGGTGAGGAATGGAAGACATAGCATTTAAAAGAACATTCAAAAAACCAGAACAAAATAGGAATGTCTATGAAGAAATCAGTGTCTGGTATTAGGCAAGGGAAAAAAATGTGTGCACAATGCTGGCAGCAAGAATAAGTGAGAGTAAACTGGCCATGATTAAATATGGGTGAGGGCTTCTGACCACCAGAGCAGCCAAGTTTTGGTCCAGAGGGTGGAGCAAACTCAGTTTTTATGACAGCAGGAGTTGTGTCATGAGCCTGCTTGAGAGTGGGGTCAGGATTCTTGCCCCAGTGCATGCAATTATTTCAAAGAGTTCCCCCAATATTCTGAGTCTGGAGTCAGGCAAATGTTGTGAGATATATTTCCATACAACTGCTTTAATAGTCTCAGTAGCTGCACCCCTGCCCAGGAGCAGTGGGGAGGGAGCTGGGAGACACATTCCCTGTAGGACCTCTCTCCTTGGGGCCATGGTGGCTGGGTGCTGGCTCAGGGTTCTTGGGATTGTGACACCACACTGTCTACAGCCCTTCTGAGCAAATCTTTACCTGGAAGACAGCTGCTAGGGCAGCTCTTAGAAGTTAAAATAGAGGGCAACTGTCTCACTCATCCTGAGCCAGCCAGACTGGCTATATTGGGGTGCATGGGAGTGTGTGGGGGAAGCTGTGATGGTTGGCTGAAATGCTTGGGAGCAGGAGCTGGAGGAGTGAAGTGTGGCTGTGTTACAATCATCTCCTTGCAAATTGCCTGTGTGTGTTTGCCAGTGTGAGGCCTAGGAAATGTCTGCAGGTTTGCACATTAAAGAAAAAAAACCCAGCTCCAAAATGGACTTTGTCAAATTAACCTTCAAAAGCCCAGCAAGGTGAGCTTTCAGTGCTTTGGAAGGGAGGGAAAAGCAGAGGACTGGCTATGAAATGTTCTTCTGTTAATTTAAATGGAAGTTTTGACTGTCACCAAGTCATTTCATATTAATAAGGCTTGTAAGAAAATTAGATTTTCAGATTACAGTTTTAAAGCCTCATGTTCCCACTGTGTTTTAGGGAAGAGTAGAAGTACATTGCCTATAGGACTAAGTGAAACCAGAAATTTTGTTTTAATTTGGACAGTCTTTACTGACACTCAGCTCCTGTGTTTGGCATTCCTGAAAGGGAGAAGAAGAGTGGAATGTAAAGGGGAAAAATTTTCCAGTCAACATTTGGTTTGAATTTACATACAGCTTTAGAAAAGAATGGGAAAAAGGAAAAAGGTACCGTTACAATTACAGTCTAGGTCTACTGTATTCTTAGAAAAATTATCTGTTCTGTAAATCTCCACTATGACTTTCTTTCTATATACTTCATCAGTATCTTGGCACTGTTATTTTATCCTAGTAAATAATGATTTAAATAGAGGGAACTTTGCAATACAGAAATATTTGGATTGGCATATAGAAAATTGTGCTTCATTGTTTATTTTACTTTTAAAATTTATTTTATAAATTGAATAGACATCCCACCCCCCCCCCCCCGGCCCAGTTCCTTCAGAAAACAGAAATAAGATCTAATATTGTAGATTATCTCCTCCCTGGTAGAGATCCACAGATTGAAGGTCTAGTCTGTGCTGTTGAAGACATTGTAAAAAAACATCTCAGACTAAAGAAAGCCTTCAGTTCTAAGGCCTTAGTTCCTTTTGCAGAGCAGTGCTATCAAGGACCTCATGATATATATGGAGATACATGTAAATATGAGTGGATATGTGTTGAACTATTTTATGAGGAGTTGATGTCTCAATGTATCTCATATAACGCCTTGAATCATTATAATGCAGGAAGAAACAATTCTGAGCATTTAAGTATAAGTTATATGAGGCTCAATCAATAAATCCTAACTAAAACTGTAATTTTAATCGGGTGATAAACTTTCCTAGAAAGAGTAGTTTAATTATCAAGATTGGCACTGACATTTGAAGTTGACAGTAGGGTTCAACTCATTAATGTTTCCATTTTGCATGTGTCATTTACTCTGCTTTCTGAATTTTCTGAACATAAGATGGGGCCACCTCAGGATGTGTATGCTTAATATTAGATGCATGCTGAAGCACAGTACTGAAGAAGGCTTTGAGTTTCACTAAAATCAATCTTCTTGATGAAACACGTGTCAGCTCCTAGGCATCCTGGTGCTTCAAAGTTCATTTTAGGACAAAGGATGCGTAAGCTCGCTACTACAGAACCCACAAATGCTGCCATTTATACTGAGCCCTGCACCTCAGTATTTTGTTTTATAGGACTCTTAGAAATATCACAGGCCTGAGGATATATTTGAAAATCTTCCTGTCCCTTTCACGATGATGTAAAGGTAGCATTCACGGGTCTGACGCGCTTGGAATGAATTTGATCATTACAACTAGATTGTGTGACAAAAAATTTATCTCCATTATTTCAGTGAAGCCCTGACTACCTGCATAAGATGGTGGCAGCCTCAAGGAGTATGTATCCCACTCACTTGGAGGGCACATTATACTCCTGGTATTTAAGTTGGCTGGCCTGCATGCTTGTTTTAAATAGATACTGGACCATTTGGACCATTTGGATCACTTTTCAGATTTGGGGCTGAATCTTCAAATGTTTGTCAGCTACTCTCAAAAGCGAGATACCGAGGCTTACAATGTCTCAAAGTCTATGATACTTGTGGGAAATACATTGCTGCGCTTGATAAGTGCTTGTTTGTTATGCTTGCGCTACTACCTCTGAAGATGCACGTGCATCAATCTCTGTGATTAAAATACATTTAGTGGATTATTTTGATGCACAGATCTGTAAACTCATATATTTGTGTGTATGAGTGTGAATAACTCCTTTAATTATTAAATGGGGACTGCTAGATGAGTAAAAACTTCTGGAAAGCTCAGAGTTAATGTAGAAGTGAAGAGGACATTTTTCTTTGCAAACTTCTGGGAGCAAAGAAGGTATTTTACACCAACTGGCAAAGAGCTTATAGGGCACACTTCCAGACCTTCAGAAAAAGTTTCCCACAAAGACTTTTCTTCTTTTTTTTTCAAGTCATGCTGCAGGAATTAAGTTGGAGATATCACTGACCGAAAGGACATTTTTTCTGAATGAGCCGAGAACCAAAGGAAATGACTCCGGGGTTTGAAATCCTTTTATTTCCTCTGTGGAAGATATCTGTGCAGCTGAAACGAACCATTCTGGCTGGCTCCAAGCCAAACTTTATGGGAACTGAGATTAGGAAGTTCTATGGTCAAAATAGCCATTGAACAAATTGCTTCCAGTGTAAAGCCTCAAATTTCCTGATAAAGCTGCAGTGTTTAACCCTTCTTTTTCACTTGGGTGAACAGCCTGCCTGTTATTAGGCACAAACTGTTTATCCAGTTGTGGTCCCGGCAGTGCTCTCAGAATTGCCTGCCAGGGTTTTGCTGTTTTTTACTTTTATGTGAGGTAGACAAAGAAAACCCCAGAAAAAAAATGTTAGAACAGTTTTGGGTGATGCTTTCCACTTAAGATAGCAGGAAAAGTGCTATAAACAAGACATCAGATTGCCAGCTGCAGTGTATGGCATTTTTGTCTTGCAGCCCTTTCTGAAAGGGATGTTTTATTTTGTTTTGTGATGGTGTTAGCTGGCTTGCTTGGCCTTCATGAACTAAATGAAGAGGCAGGAGGAATAGCAGCTGTTCCTCTGAACTGCACTATTGACTCCAGAGAGTGCTCAAAGGCAGAGTGCTGTGCCTGGAGCACCAAGCCTGGCCTCTGAATGCTGTGGCATGGGCTCACTAATGGCCAAACAAAATTACCTGATGTACAGAAACAAAGTGCTACAGTTTTGGTTATGGATGTCTTTTGCTGCTACCATCAAGGTAACAGCAAGGAAGGCCTGCAAGGGTGGAAAATAGAGCTGATACTGGAATTGGGAGCAAAGACCAGGTGTGCTGGTGTGTCCTTACCCCACTGTGCCTGGAGCTACACTGGGCCAGCAGCTCCTGCCAACCACCTACTTGTGCCCATGCCCATCTCTTTTCCACGTGGGCAGTGCTTCCATGCAGAGCTTGTGCCACGTGTGTGTAGGCTGTGTTTTGGGCAGTTCTAGGAGAGGATGTTGGTAATTGCACTGTGGCCATGGAGCTGAAACAGGATGTGGTTGCATCCTCTCCTTCTGTCCCTACCAGCACTATTCTGTTCCCCAAAGGGTGTCTGTCTTTGTGCACACTTTGTGGTTCATGCATTAACACCTTTGTGCAACCCAAATTTAAAAGTCCTAAATCTTAGACAGGTGTTTCCATCATTTCACCTGAGAGACTAATTCCCGAAATAATAAAACTCATTATTAGTAAGTTTTTTTTCTCTATACTCAGCCTAAATTTTGCTTTTCCTAATTTAATCCCACTACTCTTCATTATCCTTCCTCCCCTACCTCTGGGCACCACACTAATTAATTCATCTCCCTCTTTGGTTTTTGCTTCTTACCCTTCAATATTTTAGTTCAATGTTAAAATGCACTCTTCTCTTCTTGTATTTACTCAGCTCAACTGATATATTTGAGCTCCAGCAACGCTTCCTTGTAAAACTTTCTGCTGACCTCTATTCAATGTTATTGTTAATCAGTGAATAAACCCTCTGGTTTGTTTACAAATTGCTGGTATGAAACTGATCAGAATAAGATGCATTACCCCAGGTAAGCATGTGAGTGACCTTGTAAACTGGGATTTTATATATCAGTGCCTTTAAATCAGTTTTGTTTGCTTTTTCTTGTTTTTTTTTTTTTTTTTTGTTGACTTTTTTTTTTCTTTATTATTTAAAGGCAGATTGATTGTAGTTTTTATGATCTGATATGAAATCAAACCAGTTTGACAGTTCTTAGATGTACCTTAGGAAGTCCTATTTAAGAAGTATTTAGGGCATAGGTGATTTTAATAATTTGATGATTTTTGCCATTTGATATATATGTGGGTGTCCTGGCATGAACCTTTCAAAAGTCTCAGCTTGCATGTCTCTCCTTTTCCATCAGTGCTATTTCTAGAATGATTTCTTAACATTTTGAGGCCCCTTCTTTACTATTCTGCCCTTTGTTGGGTAAATAAGTAATTAGACTCTCTGTTCTTTAATGACATTCTAGCTTATATTTGTACACAGCTATCACATCTGCCCTCCCTCATTTTTTTCCCCTGCTATTATCATCTGCATCCTAGATATTCCATGTCAGTTTTAGGTAAACTTTAACAACTCAGTAATGAAACAAATGCTTATTCTGCCATTAGTCATCTGAACCTTGACAAAACCATCATTTCTTCTCTTTCTTCCATGGGTATTAATAGACAGGCTTGGACCCTACAAATTAATCTTTTGGCCTTAAAAACAGGACTTTACACCCTAATAATATGTCTTTGAATGCGCCAAATGAGGTATTAAAAATGAAGAACATGAGGCTTTGAACTGTTAAGTGAGGAGATTTTACCCTGAAATGAGGCTTTGTCCATTCACAGGAGGCTTTTAAGGCGAGGAGCAAAGCTTTGGGCTCTAAAAATTAGGATTTTGGCTGTAGCAGAGAGCTTTTGAGGCTCAGAGGAGGCTTTATAACTCTCAAAAACTACCTGAAAGGAGGTTGTAGCAAGGTGAAGTCAAGTGTTTCCTCCCAAGTAACAAGCAACATGATGAGAGAAACTGCCTCAAGTTGTGACAGAGGAGGTTTAGATTGAATGTTTGGAGAAAAATTTTTCACTGAAAGAGTTTTCAGGTATTGGAAAAGGCTGCCCAGGGCAGTGGTTGAATCACCATCTCTTGAGTTGTTAAAAAAACTGAGTGGATGTGGCACTTGGGGACATGATCTAGTGATGAATATTATGGTGCTGGGCTAATGATGATCTCAGAGGATTTTTTTCAATCTTTATGATTCTGTGAAAAAGGGCACTTCGAATAATTTTTTCATTTAATAGTCTGCTCTCCTGTTTCAAAGGGAGCACAGTACCATCACATATTACCAATCACCTTAAAAATAAGAAAAAAAGACCCAACCAAACCTAAGTAGGAAAAAAAAAGCCAAACAAAACCAAGCCCATGTCCCAACTGATAAGCAAATAAAGGCTGGAAAGAGCATGTCCTTGTCACTTGGCAAATATGGTACACTCCACTTCAAAAAGAAGGAACAGTATGAGCTTTCCCTGAAAAGAATAAATCCTTTATTAGAGATGGTGTCTGTTAGGAAATATTGGCCAACATCTTATGCTCTTATGCTAGAAGTCCTGTAAATTATCATCTGAAAGTTCTCCAAGACTTAATATTTTAGTAGAATGAAAAACAGAAAAATAATCTGTTTTTCTGTCGCCTGACAATGAGGAGACCCTCTCTAGACCATATTTCTATGATTGATTAGGAAGAAAGGCCAAGCTGTGTAAAAGCACTGGTGATAGTACTTGGCCTGAGGAAAATTGCTGTAGGCCGCTAAGAAATGCTAAGCAGGAGAAGTAAGAATAAGGAATACTCTGAAAGAATGCTCTGAATTCAGGTATTTTAAGTCTTTACCTTAGAGATTATGAAAGAGTCCTAATGGATGTAACAGGAAGATTGACTAAGCTCAAACTGGAGAACTATCGCAAATAATGGGCTACTGGTCACTTCAGAGTTAATAGACATGTGAAGTGGTTTTTGCAGTGTTTCTGTTTAAATGGATCAGCAATAGGACTACATTATAGTGAGAAATTGTATTCTGTGTAAGAGTTTAATGAATTTAAGATCTCCTCACAGGTGGTCTATTTTGAGATCCTTTCAAGGAAACTGAAGCTACTGATGGAGGGAGGGTGAGGTTGTCTTTTATCTACAGTCTCAGGGGGAAGTGTTGGCAAAGCTAGGATGAAACCTTCTGACTTTTCTTTGCTATCTTGCATGCATCTCACAAAACTCCTTACAACTGGCTCCAGGAGGCAAAGAATTCGTAAAACCCATTTAGACCAGAAAAAATCTGCAATAATTGGTGTAGTTAAGAAAACTAAAACAGAGAGTCCTGGCAAGTGAAATAAAATTATTGAATGATAAAGATTAAGTCTGCATTTTAAAATGCTGTGTAGTAAACCTGAGTTTCAAAAAGGAGATTCCCCCTTTTTCATGTTGCTCAGTTGAGGGAAACAATGATTTCTGGCCATGCAAACTACGAGAAGTGCTATGAAAATTCCAAGTTTATCCACTAAAAACATGTAGCAGTACACCTCATGCAAATTACAGCTACAGTGACTGATGAAAACAAAAATACAGCAGTAGAGATGGATAAACAGTTGCAGATATGTTCCCACACATATGCTCTTGAATTGATAATGAGTTTATTGTGGCCATACCTCCTTGTGGACCTTCTCCATTACTATCTGAATGCAGTGAGTTTCACAGTTGTCATTGATTATGGAAGTACTGTTTAGATTAGTGTGAGACACATTGTAGTCTTGGGGGGAGGACAGTATTCGAACAGCATTTGCCATCAGAAAGCAATGTCATGGTGTGTCATGGTACTTTGCTGTTTTAAGTTTAAACCTGATGAGCTCAGCATTTTGTTTTATTTCTAGAGAGAATCGAGAGAACTGCTGAATGCAGTGTTGCACAATGAAAGGCTTTTGATAGCTAAATAAAAAACAGACACTTGTATTTCCTTTTAAATGATTAACTGGAATGTTGATGTTGTTCCTGGAAAAGCTTAAGGACAGACATAAAATGTCATATTTAAGTAATCTGCTTTCTTGTGTAATTGTATAATTGAATTCTGAAGTAGTGTTTCTGTAGCAAATTGCTATACATTCTTTGCTAATATTATAATTATATGTTTTTTATAACTCTAATCATTCTAAAAAGATACATTGTTTTAAACTGGACATTTCTGGAGGTCTGAGCTTGACAAAATTTGTACTAAAATATCTGGTGAAATATTGGTGCTTATTCTTTCAGAGACATGGCAGTACATTTATCTGATTTGTAAACACTTTTGAAAAACATGAAATTTTCATGTGTACATTTGTTAGCAAAACAATAATTCTTTAAAGTGCTGATTTCATGTGTAGTTTAAATCACTACATGTGACTGTTCTGCACATGGAAAATACAGCAGGTGTGTAACTGTTGTGAATGAACACATGGGAAGTATAAACTCTCTTTACCATTAATATCTTCTTATTAGACCTATATTTCAAAAGTGCAGAGTTTGCAGTAATTCTTATCAGTCCATCTTTAGTTTCTTGCCTTTTTTTTTTTTTTTTTTTTGGTAACTCTCAATCTGATTTTCTAATCTATTGTTACAAGCAAAGCTAACACACAGATCCCATGGGCGTCTCTGTCCCCACATTTATGGCTTCTAAATCACTGCTCCTTAACTGATAACTCTTTTCTCTAAACCACCCAGGCAGAGGTAATGCCAGTGGAAATCAAGAGTCATTCTTCCAGTGTCATTAGTTAAAACATTGCCATGAAACTTGTTTGGTAATGGCAAGCCCTGGATGCTCAGAGCTGTAAGATCCTGCAGAAGGATTGAGGCAGAGCTGGTGCTGCCACCTTTCAAACAAAAGGATTAGAAGTGACAGCCAGCTCTTGTCTTGACTGACTTAAGCAATCACTATCAAAATGATTATAGCCATGCTGCATTCAGTCATTTTGTGCTCTATATGCTAATACCAGTGATGGGATGGAGGAGAGGGTGTTTCATATGCACTGGGCTATGTAGTTATGAATCTGCTAGTCACTTGTCTCCTGTGCTGTTATTCCCAGTAATATTCTTCATCTTGAAGCTTGTTCCAAATGTCTGAAGTACTGGGGAAAGGGGATGAAATTCTCTTGCGGCACTCTCCACGTGTTTTTTTTTGAGTGACAGGTTGCTTAACTTCTCTCTGCTTCAGTGTTTCCCCATATGGTATAAATGAGGATTATCTGTCTGTCTTGGATTCTTCCATAGCTTGCATCACTGAAGTATCTGAGTGCCTCCCAGTCTTGGATGCATTTGATCTCCCAGCACCCCAGGATGTGGGAGATGTACTGTTAATACCCTTTTAGAGAATTTTAAAGAAAGTGTGTGGTAGAGCAGATTTTGCAGGTCAGTGGTTGTTACGAGATGTTTTTCCCTCTAACAGTATATGGGTCAGGTTGGGAGCACAGTGGGGTCACCTTGTCCAACCTCCCTGCTCAAGCAGGGCCATCCCAGAGCACATGGCTCAGGATTGTGTCCAGGCAGTTCTTGAATATCTCCAGTGAGGGAGACTCCACAACCTCGCCGGACAATCTGTTCTTTACTTGCATGGTAGAGAAATTTTTCCTCATGTTCAGGTGGAACTTCCTGTGCATCAGATTCTGCTCATTACCTCTTGTCCTATTGCTTGGCACCACTGAGGAGAGCCTGGCTCCACCCTCTTGGCACATATCCTTTAGATATTTATATACATTGGTGAGATCCTCTCTCAGTCATCTGCTCTCAAAACTCAACAGGCCCAGCTCCCTCAGACTAGTTTTATTAGACAGATGCTGCAGTCCCAAGTAGCTCCAGTAATGTAGTCGCTGTATTTCCTGGGCTAAAGTAGAACAAGACCAGGGTATGAACATGACATTTCTTTCTATCTGGGAAATACTGCCCAGTGTGAGGATGGGAATATGACCAGGTTTTTGGTAAAATTTAAAACATAGTCTTGTGTTCAACATGAATTTAATAACAACATATACCACAAATAGAATAAAATAAGTGTCTTGAATTTCTTAAGCAATACTGACATGTTCTGCTGTACCAGAGGGTGTTACAAACTTACAGGAAAGATTGCTGTCTTTGTGGTTGAAGCTGATGCCTTTCTTTCCCAAACAAATTATCTTGGGTATGTGTACATAAGAATAATCTTGCCCTAATTCTCATAGCAAGCTGTGAAGCAGCTGGGGGGAAGGACCCCCAAGGAAAGCAAGGATTGTCCTGAGAACTGTTGGAGATGCTCCCAGTTTTGTGGGGAAACAGGATCCAACTCAAGCTCAGCCTTGCAGTGCTATTTTTTTTCCTTTAATCAGCAGATTACCAGGGCAAACAATTTGTTTCAGGGACACAGGAAAAAATTCCAGTGCTAGCTGTGATAAAATGGCTTCCCAAACACTATGTACAAAACTGTCACTGGGAAGCAGACATCTCAATTCAGTATCACCAATGGCTTTTCTTTCCTTAAATCATGGGAATATTTCAGAACAACAGCTCTCCACATTTGTTCCTGTTTTCTCCAGCTCTCTCCTCTGCCAGCTGTCTCATCAGGCAACAGGTTCTATCACTTGCTCTTTTTAGGACACGTGTATTTTTTGAAGATACCTGTACTTTCTTTCCATGGTTCAGCTTTACCCACAAAACTGAAACTGGGCACACCATTTGGCTGCTTAGGGTATGCCTACATTTGCCGGGGCTATTTGATTTGTGTTAGTGCAGAGCATTCTGGAATATGTGTTTGCATAAACAAACTTCTTTTGGTTTTTTTTTTAAAGCCTAGTGGAGATGTGGAATTGCCCAGCATGTATGGGCTATTCCACATCTACCTGAGGTTTATGTCCATTACTGTTGCACCGCTCAAAGCGCATCCAGAAAACAGTTCAGGGATTGCTATTTTTGTCCTTGCTCAGGGTGACATGCACACACATCTGTGCCTCCTGTGGTGTCTGTGTGGGGTGATCCCAGGGCATGGAAGGATGAGTTTTTTTCAAGGCCCCAGTTTGGTTTGTAGGCTTTTCAGTATGTGTGCTGTGAACTGGTGCTCAGCCGTCATTTCCTCCCTCCTGCTAGCGCCAAGGACAAGCTCCTGTCTCTCAATACATTAAACCTGTCAATGCTTGACATAAGCAACCAAAAGATTGATGAATAGAATGTGAAACAGCTGGTTTTGAGGGTGTGTTATTTTGATATTGATAGACCAACACTTTTTAAACAATGAAACCTGTTTCAAAGGTGTCTGTTCAGCGGTTATTTAAGGTGTTTAAAAAAGAAAAGCAAGTTCCATCATGAACACCCATAGTGACTTGTCCTGCAAGTGACTAGTTCTCTGCAAACCCATACATTCCCATCATTAATTACTTCTCATGGAGGTATTAGAAGGAGATTTGATACATGCACTTCCAGTAGTTTTATAAAAACATTTTCTCGGCAGCAGTAGAGCATTTGAAGGTCAGGTATCCAGTGTTCTGCTCTGAAGCATGACAGCACACTTGTCAGTATTTACCTGGGATTATGGCCAGAGTTCTGGGCATGGAAGGATCATTCTCAGATACCAGAGTGTTTCTCTGTTGATCTGGGCCCTACCCCTTACTCTCCTGAAACAAATACTCTGCCACCTTCTAGGTATCTGCAGCTGGTTCCCGTCTTTCTAACATCTGCCCTTGTGAAATGAAATTCTGCAAAATCTCCTTTCCTTCATAAAAGGCCTTCTTAAATCATAGCCTAGAGTTGGGCCTTTTTTTTGTACCTGGAATGATCTTTTCAGTCATCTGCCTTTGTAAAAGCCTTATATTTTCTAATCATTTTATGTCCTATTTTTATCTGAAACAGTGCAAAGGGCTGAAATTGTGGGACCACTGATGAACATGTTATAGGAGGCTGTTCTTGACTATCAAGTCTCTTTAAATATCTTCTCTTACAAGCAGAAATAATTAATAATTAGGAAGGGGAAAATCTATTTTCTAATTATTTATTTGGCAGGAAGCTTTTTCTAGGAAGATAAGTAAATACCAAAGGAACAGTGGGTTGAAAAATATTGTGCAAAGTTTATGTAAACAAATTATGTTAAGATAAACAAAAAAATCCAGAATGTGGGCTTTTGGCTCTTGATTAATGTGCTTTTCTGGTGTTTTGCTGGACAGGATCACTCAGTTACACCATGCTGAGCATAAAACTCTTCTAAGGCTTTGTGCATCTGTTTCTGGAACTCTCTCACCCAAGATATGTTTTTATTTAAAAATCCTGATGTGTATCAGTAAGTGCAATGGGCAAGTAGGTCTTGATGTAACCTTGAGGTCACTGGAAATATACCAGGGAAGACTTTGGTCCCAGCATCTCTTCTCTTGCAGATGGCCACCCAAGTGCAGTAGCAGTGTATTCATAAACATGGATGTTTGTTTTTGTCTGTTTTTTAGGGTAAGCTTAACACTTGTTGAACTCACATATCTATTGTGTGACAGACAGGCCAAAAGCTCTGTGTTCAAAGGTGGTGTAGGAAATGAGGAAGGATCCCATCCTGGTTCATAGCATAGGGCAAACCAATTCCTGCTTTCTTTAGCATTTAAAGAGAAAGTCAGTTGTTTTCTTAAAGCTTCAGAACTTAAACATACTTGTGGCCTTTAGAATCATCAGACATGGAGTCCATATGGAAGGATTTTTATTTTGCTTTAATCCACAGACTTAGTATTTTGTCTCTAGATTCTAGAGTGCAATAAGAACCCACATTGTGTCAAAAATAAACAGGATTAAACCTCAGTGAAAGAAGAGACTCCAGTGACTAAATCAGGATGCCATAATTACATATGGCAAGTACATATGTTTAGTAGGTTTTTGGTTTTGGGATCCAGAATCTGGTGGCAAGGATAATATAGTGGTTATTTATCAGCACTAGCCCCAAATACTCTGTTAGACTTACATCCCACATTAAAGTCACTTGTGGATTTGCATTTTCAGCATGTTTTGAGTGTTTGTTTCAGTTATTTAACAGTGCAGTGTTTCAGCTATCCTGAAATAACACATGGATAACAGCTGTAGGAAATCATGCAAAAATTTTATTAAGCACTAGACTCTGAAATTGCCTTTTTCCACTACAAATGCCCTACATCTGGGTCATATCTTCTAGTTAATTCCAATGTGCCTGACAGTGTAACCCACGAACAAATGAGGAAAACAACAGAGAATGCAAAAAAGAAGGAAATAACGAATCAGTGTTCCTTGTGTTTCAGATACTGTATTCCAGAATATCTTTCAGATTTTCCTAATAAATCAGTCTGAAGCTCTGAATTCTGGAGGGGACAACTATGGAAAATCCCTATGACAGAGCTGGCCACCGCTATAATGAAGTTTTGAGGTTTATTATTTCCTACCAGTCAAGATTGCAGAAAATTATGTCCAAAAGGTAGAAGCAGGTGTCCTCCACAGGTTTTGTTACTCAGCAGTGAAAATATAAAAAGGTATCAGAAACCATTGTCAAGTTTTCTGCAAGCTTTACAGTGAGAGGTGGTTGTAATTTCAAACAGATTGTAGCAGACAACAACAGAAATGCCAGCTGTGTAGTAATTGACTGTCTGGATAGCCTAAAATTTATACCTATGCAATTTTTTTCCTTTTTAAAACTGAGATTTGTATATCCACATCATACATAGTCTATCTTTTAATTCACAGAGGTTAACATGAGAAAAATGTTGGTATCCTTAGAAGTGAAAAAATACTACAGTGAAATATACAATCTTTCTTCAGTTGGTAGTTTAATATGTATAACTTTTCATTAGATACAAAACATATTTATTACAGGCTTCAAATTATCAATGACTGCTTGGTAGTATAAACCTGTTGTGAGACATACTCCTTGTAATATTAGCATAAATTCTGCAGTTCCAAGTGAGATTAAAATGAGGCTAGATAAAAATAATACTTGTAGAAGATAGGGCTGGGGAGTATTTATCTAGTACCTCCACCTGGTCTTAAGGGAGGCTGAGCTGTTTTCTAGTTATTCTTACATCCTGTCTCCAGAAAGTTCCATGATTGGGATTCCTAAATATTACTAGGCAATGCATACTATGCTTACCCATAGAGTTTGGAGGTTTTTTTTGACCCTTATCTGTTTTCCTTGCTGTGTTTTAGGCTACTGTCTCAAATTAACAAGGAAACATATTTTTACCTTTATACACTGCAGCAACTGTTAATTTACCAGATTACAGTCATCCTGTCTCTGCTCTGCCTTGTCCAGCAACTGGACCCTGAGTTTTTCAGTCTTTCCTCTTAGTTCATATTATCTAACCTTGTAATTATTTTTTTGTTCTACTCTGGACTTTACCAGTAGGTCATGAAATGTGGCTTTCAGAAAAGGGCTCAAACCTCCAAACTAAACAGTGGAAAGATTATTGTAGTTGGTGTTAGCACCACCTTCCTGTTCTTTCATTGTGGTAAAATTAGCTTTTCAGTGCTCTGATGGCATTGGTCACTTTGTCAGCACTATTAACTCCAGCACATATTTTTCAAAGCTATTGTCAGGCAGTCATTCCCCTTCTTAGTTAAAAGTATGTCCCTGGTATGACCTAAGCATCATATTAGATTACTTTTGTTACAAAATCTCTTCTTACCACTTTTTTTTGTTCTTGCCATTTATATGGTGAAGTCAACAAAGGAAGGAGAGAGGGAGTGATTGAAGACTCATATGTGCAGGTTACTGTGAAGCAGCAAGTTCTTGCATGCTCCTCAGGGACTGTTCAGGTCCACACACAGCTCAGGACATTGGGGTAAAAGCACATTATTTACCAGGGAGATTACTTTCAGCAAAGGAGCAACAAGCTGCTTTGCATTTTTTATGGAGTGAGAACTTGCAAAGGGGGTAGCAAAACAGATGATGGATAGTAACTTGTTCCTGTATTGCTACTTTGGTTTCGTCCTGAACTATAAGAAAAAATAATTAACGACATTTTAAATATGAAGGGCTTTATAAGCATAACTTAAAATGTAGTAGAAAAGTCTCCTAATTGAAACTAGAAATTGTATTGCTGAATTTAAAATTGTGAATTATTTTTATTCTTTCTATTTATTAGTGATACTTTTTGAGCCAACTGACTTCAGAGCACTCAGAAATTTTCTGGCAGTAAGGAAATAGAATCTTTCTATTTTTAATAATTCAAATGAAATTTTTAGTCATCCAGTTAAAATTACTTGGAGAGGAATACACAGTCCTGTTCTAGAAAGTCATATTTGAGCTAAATCTCATTTTAAGGATATTTTTTCCTTATGTGCAAAAGAAATTCATAAGCTTTTTTTAAAAAGGGTGAGAGGGGAGAGGAAGAAGAGACATCCACTTGACTCCCCAAAGCTGCATACAGTAAAATTGCAGGGATGGCTATGGACCATAGATATTCCCACACAAGACACATGTTCTTTGTATACACAAAAGGCTATTTCAAGTGAGAAAAGGGATTTGATTTTGAGCACTTGATGTGATCTCTAAAGAGCCTTCATATCTCTGCTCAGAGTCCTACTTTGGAGATTTTTCAGTGAAAAACATCTTCTGGTACTTGCAATGCCACCATGTTCAGCGGCCTGCAAGCTTCTCCTTCTCACAATAGTTAACTCAGAAGAGCTCATGGATCTCATCAGTTCTACTCGTACTTAGTATTTCATAGTGTCCGTGCACAAACAGGCATTCTGGAAATGCCATTATTTTCTATCCATGTGTGGGTTTAATGGGATTTCCGAATAGTTCAAGAACTCATTTTTCCAAGATGCTGAGAGAAACATGAACTAGTTCACACAGTGGCTCTGGATTGCTTTACCTGAGCTTTTTGCATTGGTTCATCATCTATTGATGTGCAGTATGAAGCAGTGGACAGTATCTAAGGAGACAATAAGAATATCCTTTAATCGAGTAAAAAGTCAATAAAACACAATTTAAATGAGCCTGAAGGCACGAGCTATTTTTCATAAGTTTAGCTCTTTCTTTTTCAGTCCTCTTTTCTCTCCAGTCAGGTTTTGTTATTAAGCATTGTGGCTTTTTAATCAAAGCCCACAGTTACCCAGAGTACATTTTTATGCTGGCTCTGCCCCAAGTGCAGGCTGCGAGGCTGCACATCGACAGAGAGCCCAGAGAAGCGTTCCTCAACTTGGACCTTTTGTCCCAGCTTACTTCCTGTTGACCGGCGAGTGGCCCTTCGCCTGGCTCCTTGTCAGGTTGTTCACACAGAAGAGAGTTCAGTGTTTCTAAGGGCAGTGAAATCTTGAAGCAGATTAAAACTCGTATGTGATGCTCTTGGACAGGAATACCAGCTTTTCCCTTCGTGGGTTTGCTAAAGGACAAAGGTCACAAGGACGAGATAGAGAGCTTTGGTATGCTGGGGTGTAATTACACTCCTGCTAGGGAAGAACAGCGCAAGATATTTACTGGCTGACTGTTCTCCTTAATGGCAGTGTTGAATCTCTGACCATGTGTAAAGCCTCGTGAAAATGTGCTATTACTTGTCAGAAAACAATTTTAATACAGTTGCTACAGCTCTGTTGCAGTACGTCCAGCCTAAGCACAGCCTTCAGGAGCTGGAGGAAAGAGCTGTATTTGGACATGTCCTTTAATGCAAAGCCTGTAGTAGGATGTGTTTGTCATATTACCTGCAATGTCTCATTGTCTGGCTCTTTTCCTCTGCTACATCCATGTATCAATATATGCTTATGTGCACATATAAATACATATAAAAACTTCATTGTTTATCACAGGAATAAATATATAGCTGTAGCTGCAGCAGTGCAGTGATCAAACTGGGAGCCCTGAAAAAGTCATTGGTGCCCCAGAGCTTTTTAGCTGTCTGAGCTGGACTGCAGAAAGTCACTGCTACTCCCTGAGAGCATTATAGGATTTGCCTTGCCTTTTTAGTGTTAGTGGCAGGGAGGTAGGAAAAGTGTTGCAGTGAAACCCTCTCTGCTCAGGTAATCCTCCTGGCACACCAGCATTCTACTGCTGTCCTGAGCTACAGGGGATTGATATAAATAGGAGATTCCTTAACTACCTGGCCTGAAGGGTGATTCAAGAGCATAAGATAAAGGTTTACAGAATTAAATAAAGAAAGATGAGGCTGAACATCCAAACCCCATTTTCAGAGAGCAGCCTTGTGTCACAGGCTTGCGAGAGCAGTGGCTGGGCATTGCTGTGAGTCACCTCACTGAACACGACAGGGCATGGGACACAAATGCCTGTTTATACAGGCAGGGGTAGGAAGAATTAAGCCTGCATTTTCCATGCCAAGAGCTCAGTGTGCTGAATAAGGATCAATCTAGGTCCAAAAAATGTTGAAGAGCTTTTTGTGTATCTGTGCATGTGTGATTTTGAAGATTGAAAGCTTAGCTTTTTCTGTGATTTTTGAGGATACATCCAGGTTAAATTTGATAGGAAGGAGCTTGCTTGTATGAGGTTTTAATAGGAAGCTGGCTCAGAGCAATACAGAAGTAGGTTATGAGTCCTAGTGTGTGTCTCTCTCTCATTCCTCATTTCTGTGTCTGCGTTCCTGAGGGACTCCTTCATATCACGAAGCCCATTTGACTTATGACCTAAGACAGATTTCATTTCCCAGCTCAACAGAGGTGAAAGGCTAGGGCAATGTCCCACAACCAACCTAGCTTCCACATTGTTTTCCAATTTGAAACATTTCAGTACTTGCAGATAATTTTTTAGTGTCAACATGCTGCTTCCAATGGCTGAAGGACAGGGGAAAATTGGGAGGCTAATTAAACATTTCCAAAAAAATTGCAAAAAAAAAAAAAAAACCCAAAAAACCTAATACTAAACATTTTAGAAAATTAAGGGGAAAAAAATCTGGGCATATTTCTAATTGTAGAATGCCATTATTTGTTCCTATCATTTATCAGTACATTTAATTTATTGCTGGCATTTTTCCCTTCTATGCATTCCTGGTATTGTGGTACTCTTAATAGCATACCCTTTAAATTATCATAAAGGAAGAGAAGTATTGCTTTATACTTATGGGAACAAACATTGTTAAATATGGGAAACTAAAATTTCTTATTTTTTTTTCTTTTGTTCTTTTTTACTTTGTGTTTGTTCCAAAAAAACTTTTCCCCTTTGTAAAGTGCTTTTATGTTAATAAATAGCTGAGCTTATTACACGTGTAAAATTATCCCACTCCCATATGTTAGAACTCAAGAACCATCAATTTTTGGAGCCCGACCACCTATCCATGCATTTATGTCTCTGATTTTCATGTCATCTTTATGGTTTTGGCATAGGAAACCAGACAAATTAGCCTCCTTTAATTCATTTTTTTCCCTCAGCTTCCAAGGCTTTAGGTGCCTGAGAATCCTTTTGAAACCCACATTTTGGTCTGTGAAGTTATGCAGCTAATGGATCGCATATAGTAAAAAGGACCAAATTGCCCTAGAAATACACAGAGGTTAAAAAAAAAAGAAAAAAAGAGGGGATTGGATGTGAAATAGGAGACAAAAGACGACAATGTATGTGTTTGCTGGAAAAGACCAGTGGGCACCAGTGATGGCTGCAAACGGAGAACGTGGAGAGGCTGTTCAGAGTTTGAGCATTAGAGGGCTTCTTTGACATTTGTCCTTGTTTGAAGGACTACAAAGGAAGCACAATGATATCATAAGTGCATGCAGCTAAGAGGCAGCCTTCAGCTCAGCCCCAGTGTCACAGCACTGAAAGGCTGGTAGGAAATGGATGAGCAAAGCATGCTCACGCTGCTGGCATCAGGGGCACCAGGAGCACAAAGCCACCGGCTCCCAAGTGGCTGAAAGGATAAACACTCAATTTGCACACACTAAGAGAACGCTTCCTTGACAAGGCAAGCTGAATTACACCCAGGGAAAATTCCACATGCCCTTAGAAAAGAAATAAAAATCAATATAGTGTTTCAAAATACATTTTTATTCCCCACTTTCAGTGACTTCTGTAAGCTGCTTGTCTGCTGCCTGGCTTCCAAGTCCAAGCAGCAATAATGATACATTAAATAGCTGTGTTTTTCTAAAAACAATCTGTTTTCTTTTTGACTTAAGTAAAATATTGAAAAATCCACTGGCAATTGTGTTAAATTAGTTGTTTTTTATTGGATGTCATCAGTGAAAGAAGAAATATGAAGTACAGATGTGTACTTGAGTGCTCAGGGAGACAACTTTAGGTGATAGGATGTTGATCACATTGCTTGGCCTTTTGGGCCAGTTCAAAACATCTGTGCAGCTCAGCTGAGTTGTGTTTTTTACTGTTTGGATGCCAAAGCCCATGTGTCAATACAGAGTTTGAACTAATGAAAGGACTATTTTCTTGGCTATCATGAAAAAGCCAAGAATGTGGACCCATCCCCAAGCATAAATGTAATTGTCTGTAAATATTTTATTTACAAGTAGGTGTAGTTACAGATAGCCATCACAAAGATAAGACTCTTAGACTTAACCCCCAAATCTCTGCAACATTTTTTTAAATTGAAATAATCACTTTTATTGCCAGTTACTGTATTAGCAGGCAGTGTCAACTGGAACAACACTTCCATGATTTTTTTCAAGTTAGAAATAAGCTTTTTGCCTAGTACTTTCCTATGTGCTTTTGGAGTGCTGTTTCAGTAGGTTTTTTCCCCTTCGAGATCCAACTTTTCTGTCAGCTGCAGTCAGCTGTGAATTAATACTCTTGGATGAAACAGGGGTTCCCATCTGTTAAGTCTTTTTGAGGATTTCTTCACCTACTCTGGATTGGGATGAACGCAAGATTTTAAAAAAATGGAGGCATGGGAAAAGAGACTGGGGGAAGAAACAGAAGGTTTTTCGAATCGGAAGGAAAGATTTTATGTGCACAAGTATGTTTCCCAGCTATCTGTTGGTCTAGCAAAATGTATTTTTTCTGTACCTGTGTTTGTCCTGTTCTTAGCTTGGCACTGTTAATAGTAACCATGGAAAGGAACACCCTATCCAGACAGCTGGCTGAGGGGTGAAAAGCTCAGGCTGGAGCTCTGGGTCTGAATCAGCACCCAGCCTGATCCCTTCCACCCCCACTGAGGGTGTCCTGACCTTCAGGCTGCTCTGCCTCCCTTAGCTCTGTCACAACTTTTAGTAGAAATTATGACGTGGAGGTGAAAGGTCTATGGAAACCACGACATTGTTTTGTGTTAATTTGAACAGATTGGGGCATTTTCCAGAGGAGAACTATTTCTTTGGCAACACCCCAGCTCATTCGCTGTTGAGCTGCACTATTTGTGTCTGCCTTAGGAACAAGTTGCACAGAAAAGCATTAATGGCTTGGAGAGTCAGAGTGTTGGGTTATGTAGCCCAGGAGAGTGAACACGCCTGTGTCCAGGACTGCTTGCAGACTGTGCTTGGTCACAGAAAAGCCTGAAGCAGTTTGGCATAGTTTGTACGGCCACTAAGCTGTAAGACTAGGAGTAATCAGAGCAGTGAGGAGTTCACTAGTCTGGCCTAGAATCCTAGAAGTTAAATTTAATCAGAGGAAGTAAGCACCCGACTTTTGGACATGAATTGACCACTAGCACACAGCTGTAACTGTGTGTCAAGATATTGACTTGTATGTGGGAAGTAGAATTGAAAACCTTGCCGGCAGGAGCATGTAGGAAGACATCATGGTAAAATGTGGAACAGCCTTTGATTTAGAAATTAAATAGCTGCAGTCAGTAGTATAAACACTGTAAGACATAAGGTTTATGACTGATGAGAGGATTAAAACATTGCTCTGACATTAGATGTTATGCACCTCCCATCCTTCTCCCTCAGATGAAAGTCCCTCTCTAAACTGAGACATTTTGGTGGTTACCAGCTGAACATTAAGAGGAACATGCTGCCAAATGTTAACTCTAAATTAAGATGTTTGTATATTTAAGTGATTATCTCTTTAGGCGTGTGCCCCCAAATGAATATCTATAGAGAATCTTTTATAAATAATTCTTTCAGAAAATTATAATGATAAAGTGACTTGTAAGGAAGAGAGGACAAGGACTCATTCCCTGTTGTGATGCCTTATTTATTCTGAAGCGTATAAACAAATGTTATTATAATTAATTCTCTGGCATATCAACTACAACAGGCAGATTCTACCTTCAACTTACAGATTTGACCAAGATTTTCTTTCTTTCTATTTTTGCTCTATATAAAAAGCCTGTGAATTCTTCCTGGTTATCTAGAAAAATCATCACAAGATCATAGTTAAAGCTGTATATAAATGGATCATTAACTGGGGTTTCTAGAGACTGGCTTTTAAAAATTTTATTCTAAGTTGTCTTTCACACCCTTCTGTGCAAAGCAGAATGCCATGTTGTGATTGATCTGTCTCTATAAACCACTGCATATTGTGCAATACCTCTGCTTTCTTTGGTTTTAAGTCATTAGGCTTTCTGAGAATACCTTGGATGAAATGTTGAAGTGAAACATTCACACAGCCTATAGGAGTGCTGCATGTGTCCCTGGGGGGAAGGTATGGTAGCAGTTGTTATCTGTCCAGCAGTCCCCTCAAAACTGATTCAGTCCTTTTGCAGTACCTTGTGTCAATGCTGTCAGAGACACCTCCTTTCTGAGACAAAAGAGCCATCAAAAGTCTCCTGTCTGACTTCTAGCCTGACAGGACATAGCCATAAGGTTCTGTGAGGAGCTATTTCTCCATTTAAATTTTCTATAAATAAGTGGGAACATAAAGGTATCCTTAAGATTGAGATAAAGCTACTTTTTCTAACAATATCTTAGATGTACATTTCTAAAAGCCCTGGTTTCTAGAGGTAGAAGACACAAACCCTCAGAAGCCAATTTTAGCTTCATCACTCTAAATTAGAATATCTCATATCGTCATTGTTCTCCAGGTATATATTAAGACCAGAATCTGGTCAGTAGATTTCAATTTGCAATCTTTAGCGTAGTGACAATTTAATTGCAAGTAGATAAGCTCTGATTACCCATCAAGCTTCAAGCAGAGATCCATAGTTTTCATCACTTTTGCTAAGATATCTGCTGGCACTCTGTGTCATTGTCTAGACTTAGTGAACAGTTTTATACAAATAACATGTTCATTAAAACTGTTAAAAAAAAGAAGAGATGACAAATTTGCTGCCTCAAATGAAAATAATTTAAAGGGCATAAGAGGACAAAACTGTCATCAAAGCTAAATGCATAGATAACCGTAACAGTGGTGTTTAGATAACCTTAGTTATGAAATTTCAAAGCTAAACGTGGCAGGTTAATGCAGTCTACTTAAATGGTAAAATAACGTCATATTTTACACCTATAGTTGATGCTAATGCATGAATTTTGGCAATTTCCAGAATGCATTTTACGATCAGAAAATGTGTTTTGCCTGTCTTACTAGTTGCACAAGATGACTTTAAAGTGCTTCTAGTCTGGTGCAATAACATTAGTCCTTTGTGTAGCACAATGTCCTACAGCGAGCGTAATGACAGTGTAGTTATCATAGCTGTTAACAAATGGGCCTTAATGGTTACTTCAGTCTTTATGACTCAGGCGAGACCCTTTAAAAATTGTACTGTAAACTCATTAGATGTAATTTGAATTTGGAAGTTCTAGAAATAGATGCTAGCGGATAGACTTTGTTGATGGTCACAGAGCAAAACAATTAATCCCTAGTTTATATATCCTGCTGGGTTGGTTCTTTGTTTGTTGACACCTAGCTAGTTGGAATTTCTTTCTCTGAAGACTGGTTATGGTGTTGTGGGTTTGTTTTGTTGTTTTGTTTGTTTGGCATTTTTTTAAGGAAGGCAGTAAAAAAATCTACTTTTTTGGTGTCAGTTCAAGTTTGGAGAGTTTAAAAGCTGGTTTTCAGTACTGCTCCCTACATCCCTCAGCTGTCTGATAAGTTTTGCTCTTTCACAGATGTGAGGCAGACTGGTATAAACAGCTGTCCTCCTAGTGAAAAATCGAAGCATTAGATCAGTGTTGATGTCATTTTTATTTATTTTTTTCTCTTGAACGCTAGTAAATAGTGGTTGAAGTTCATGTGAACAAGGATGTTTAGAACAGTATGTCTTAACTGCCTGACTCTCAACATGAGGCAATGTGTAATTCACATAAGCCTTCTGCAGAAGTTTCTGGATCACATACCAAGTGAAGTATTGGCCTTGTAGCACAGAGACCCTGATTGAAGTCCAGCTTGCAGTTCCACACAGGCTCCTTTTTTTTTCCAGGATAGAGCTCTTTCCAAAATCACAACTGAGTAGTTAGATGATGTTTAGCTCATCAGCTGTTCAGTCTTATGATAGAAAAATAGTTCCTTTCCAGCATTAGTTGTTCTTCTGAATGGAGTGGCTCAGCAGAGTCACCCAGCTTTGATAGCAACCAAAAGCATTCCTTGGCCAAGGCCATGAAAATGTTCTTTGTGCAGTACACAGGGTATCGCTGGGATGAGCCGAGTACGGGCACTTGAGCCAAGGGCTGGGCGTGAGCGACTAACCAGGCAAAACAAAATCAAATTCAGATTTGGAGCACTGTATGGGGGAAAGCCAGCAATGTCTCCTGCTCCAGCAGTGATTTATGATGCTTCCTCAAATATGAAACATCTGGGAAGAGGGATCAATAAAATCCCTTCGAGAAAGTGCATGCAACAGGGTGGCAGAGAAAGGCAGTACCTATGAAAACTGCCATAATCTTGTTTGAGTTAATTTCAGCTCTAAAAAAGCAAACAAATAAATAAAGGTTTCTTCCTCTCTCCTTAGCCAAGCATAGGGTAATGGTCCTGATGAATAAGTTCATTATTTTATTTTTCCCAGATAATGAGTCTCATTTGGGTTAATCCTATGGCAAAGCAACATGCCAAATTATAGCCCCAGCTCCTGCCTGTTCTGTGGTGTCATTATTTCTACACACCCATTGTTTTACCACATAGTACATTTTATTTGGTGTAGTGAGCCTTTCTGTTATGATACTTGCTGATATGGAACATATGATATTGTGACTAGTCCATGTTTTCTGTCATATTTCGCTAGCATAACCTTGCAAGCGGTATGAAAGGCTTTTACACCTGTCAGAAAGGCTTACTTAACTCATATGTTAGAGCTGCTGCAAAACCGTCTTGCAGAAATGAGCTGCAAATTCAAAGCAGCATATTGAATTTTTTAATTTATTTATTCGCAGCACAGGTCAATTAATTTATTTCACAGTGATGTAATATTTAGTGTTTGGAAAAAAATAGATAAAACATGGGTGAGAAGCTGTTCTCTGTTCAGCTGAGCAAAACAGCAAATGTTTTTCCTGTTTGCAGCAAATACAATGCATGTCATATGCATAATGCTATCCAGTGAATAATAGGCATTCTTGCTGAAATGGTTTGGACTGTATTGTTTTTCCTGTCAACAGAAGATTCCTTAACATTCCTTATTAAAAGGCACAGTACAATTAAACAAACAAATAACTCTTTCCCAGACAGGAAAAATAAATAATCTTTCTGGGCCTCCCAAGCTGAAATTGTCATGCATATTTTATCCATAGTTGATTGAGACATGAAATATATCTCCTGTTTTGCTCTACAGGGCTTTGCAATGTGCATCCCAAGGGTAGTGCAAGCCTTTCTTCTACAATATAATGCAAATAATCAATGATTATCACAGCATCATAATTTTTGTCATCTTTTAAAATGGCACTCAAAGAGGTAGCATTATGTGCTTAGTCAGGTTTGTTTATTCCTGTTCCTCAAGCCTCATCTTTTGCTAAACCCAAACATTGAAAAAGAAAACTACCAACAAATCAAAAATTATTAGGAAAATAAACTCTTGAGTTTGACTTTGAGATGAGTCACCGAGAAATCTCAGATCAAAGAACTACCAACAGTAGAAACCTAGGGTTTGTTTTTATAGCAAGAAAGCCCCAGAAAGGCTTGTAGGTCCAGTGATATATCCTGTGGAGTACAGAAAATAATGGAGTAAGGGCAATAAATGTATGTAGATGATGTACTTTAACTGGAATACATCCTGTGATCTCAAATAATAACTCACTCTTGGGCACCTCTGGCCTGGTCTCAGTACATTTTCTCTATCAGGACCCATAGATTATCCCTTCCTGAAGAAAAGAAATGCCTAAGGAGAGATACCCTTATATGTTCCCCAGCTGCCTGGTGGTTGATGGTAAGACTTTGTTCTTAGCAAATGAATTAGGTATTTTCTTCCTGTTTTCAAGATAAATTACAGAGACTATTACCATAAATCTATCTTTCAAGGGTATTGTTCTATGCTAATTTGTTAAGGGGAAGAGGACATATATTGCAGTCTTAAGTGTTGGATTTGACAGCCAGATTTTGAGTTCGTTTGAATGAGTAAGTGCTCAACACCTTGCTGATAGGTCTTTGTGAATATCCCTCTTAATGTGCCTGCCAGTGCCAGTATATATGAATTCTGCTGTGTTTTCTGCTTTAGAAATTCATTTGTGATCTGTGTTTTTGTTAACTTATCATTTGCAGCATCTTGTTTGTGGTATTGTTACTGGGTATGAAGTTTTGAGGCATGTATGTGATAGTTGAACTGTGACTTTGCTATTTTGGCACTGAATGCCAAACTTTGGCCTCATGCTAAAAGGGTACACTGATTTTAGACAGTATTCATTTGTCAATTCCTCATGTCAAAATCTGTGGCAGTGTCCTGCAGAAGACAAACAACATATTTTGCTCCCATGCCTTTATTGTTTCACTTTGATAGCTCATGTTGTGGCTTGTCGTTATTTTTAAAGGAATCCATGGCATATAAAGATGCAGAGATACTACAAGTGAGCAAATTTAACAACAGACTGGATGATAATAGTGCTGGCCACAATATCTATGCCACCCATGGCAGAGTCCTAGGAACCTACATTTTTTGGTGCTGTGACCAACAAGGTGTTGGGATGGGCTGGAAGGCAGCTACTACTGGGGTAGGGCAAAGTGTAAGGGGACTCTTTTCACATTGTCTTTCAAGACCTGAAAAACAAATTGTTTATTCTATTCTTCTCTGGTGGAAAGAACAATCCAGCCATGGCCCCCTGTGTCTGCAACAACAAAGGTCTGTTTTGCTTCTGATCAACCTTCAGATGCCTCTGTTAGTGTTTAAGTGAGCAGTGATGGAGGCTGTCAGATGCCATCAAAAACTGATTAGGTTAATGAGCTTGTTTTGCCACTTGATGTGCTTCTCAGTAACTGTTCTGAAGGTGAAAATGTGGTAGGCACACAATATCTTCTGGATTCTGAAATCCAGTCTGCTCTTCTCTTAAATATGCTAATATGGGTCATCTATTTTCCCTGTCACCAATAATCAGACTCATTTAGATCACCTTTGATTTGCACACTGTGTTTTCCTGCCTTTTCCTTTGAGGCCATATTTTGGAGAAATTAACATTTGTTTTGACTTGATTTCTTTCTCATGCTGGTACCCCACCTCTGCAGGCTTTGAGATGAGCCTCCCTGGAGCTGTTTGCAGCTGTAGCTGCTGCATTGCCTTTCAGCTGTCATATAGACAGAACTGAGGTGTGTCAGTTCCTGAGATCTGATCTGAGATCTCTGAGCCCTGCTCTTCTGGTCAGCCTGGATTTCTCCAGTGGGATATCAAATCTTCTCTTGGATCCTCCAGCTGTCTGCTAGCTGTTGCTTTTCCTAAAATAGTGAGAGCATCAGTTTTTTCCAAGCTGGATTTACAGTTTTACCTATCAGGAATGACATTGCACATGATGTTAGTTTCTCTAATATCCTGGTGAGATGGTCTAATACATGGATAGGTTTCAGGACATATGGTGGCACTGATTTGGGGAAACTGGTGATCTGCTCTCTGGTGATCACCTTGGTTTTCTACTGAGTAGGCAATGGCTATCAGTGTCTGACTTGCCTGTAGTTTTCTCTACTCAGTTGTCGATATCTCTGTTATGCTGAAGTTTCCCATTTTCCCATTCTCTTTCGTGGGAATGTACCAATAAAAAACCTGAATATTTAATCTTTGATCTCATCATCTTAGTCATCTTCTAGCTAGTAACATTCTATAATTGTTGTTTTCGCATGTTTTGAAACCTGCCTTGGAGCAATCAGTTGCTAATAAGTTCCTTCAAGATGAGAAATCTTCTTTTAGAAGTCCTAATTAATGATGCTTACTGTGTGTGGTAACTATCTTCTCTCTTCGACTAAATTGTGTTTTTATTTTAATTTTTCAGTGGTTGTCTGCTTCTCATTATTAACTATTGCTTATTCCAGGAAGAGTAATTACTCCAGGAGGAGATTCTATTTGTTGATTCTTCTCATAACCTCTTTTTTTACCTTTTTTGCTGATGCAGCCATGCTCCAAATGTTCCAAACTTCTATTTCAAAAGTACATCCTCACAGATTCTGTTATTTTTCAGCTTTCAACAAGAGTCCATGTTTGCTAGTATAGACACTGTTACCTTGGTGTGTTCTGTGCCACACATCCATCTTCCTGTGTCCCTGACCACACCACTTTTCTTAGACAGCCAGAAAGGACCTTTTAAATTGGAATATATCCCTTAGAGCTGGGTAATTCAGATATCTGAAACAGGAGTGAGTGAAAGCCTAGCAGAGTCTTACAATCTTTCTGCCACACAAGACCCAAGCCCCCCAAAAAAAGGTTTATTTAAATGAAATATGTATGATATGTGTTATACATGTTTGTGTGTGTATATATATATATATACATATATATGCATATACTCTATGCAAATGCAAGGCAAGGTTTGGAGATGAGTTTTATTAAGATAAATTTTGGCAATGGATACTCTAATATGTGTGTATATTTGTGAGGAAAAAAACCTTCTTATTTTCTTTCATCGAGGAGGTTTTTTATTGTGAGTCTGATTAACTAGAGCACCTAAATGCTGTTTTTACACTAAGCATGTGCTTAAGGACTTCTGCTTTTGGGAATCCTGGATCCATGAAAAGAAGCTGATCAGACAGTATTTTGAGCCACAAGGAGCTTTGTGTGAAATAAGCTGACAACAGCTCCTTAACCAGTTGAAGACTGGAAGTACAAGTTTGCATAATCAGCAATGGTCCTGCTGCCAATAAGTGAGACTGGATATTCAATTTGCCAGCTGGCATCTTCCCTTTCCCTCTGAATTTTGATTATTTTTACAACAATAACAATAAAACTTAGTGTTACTGTAATGCATTGCTTTTGAGGAGCTTGAGTTCTTTACAAATGCATGATAACTGGTTAATTGGATTAGTAGATCTAGTTGCCAAAAGGTGAATATAGATGTATTACTCCCATTTTACAGAAGAAGAAATTGAAGCAGCAAGAGGTTAAGTTACAGGAAGGTCTGCAGACCTTAGCCTTGGTGTAGTAATGACTATAAGAAGGACAAGTTCAACAGATAAACAGAAAGGGAGATAAAGCAAAGTAACATTCCCCCTTTGGTGATCTAGGAGAATAAATGAGAACTCTGTATTTCATGTTACCCTTTTAGTTGTAGCTCTGTGAGCTGGACCAACTCATCCTTCCTTTCTGAGAGGAAAGAGTAACCCCTGCAAAGATGAAACTGAGATAGAACCATAGAATCATTTAGTTTGGAAAAGACCTTTAAGATCATTGGATCCAACCATTAACCCAGCACTTTCAAGGCCATCACTAAGCTGTATCCCCAAGCCACATCTACACATCTTTTAAATCCCTCCAGGAGTGGAGACTCAACCACTTCCCTTGGACGCCTGTTGCAATCCCTGACAACCCTTTCAGTGAAGAAAATTTTCCTAATATCCAATCCAAACTTCCCCTGGTGCAACTTGAGGCCATTTCCTCTTGTTCTATCTCTTGTTATTTGGGCTAAGACACCAACATTCACCTCCCTATAACCTCCTTTCAGCTAGTTGTAGAGAGTGATAAGATCTTCCCTGAGCCTCCCCCTATTCTCCAAGCTAAACAACCCCAAATTCCCCAGCTGCTCCTCATAAGACTTGTGCTTTACATTTTTTTTAGAATTATTGTTTTTGTTAGGGAAATGGAGGTAGCCAGTAAAGCTGTGATGTGTGAGGCCAAAAGAAGTAAAAACAGTCCTACTTAAGCTGTGGAAGATGTGAAGATGTTTGTGAGGCAATTGCTGTGCTAACCTGGGTCTGCACTGACCATTTTCCCTGGGTCCTGCAGCTCTGTTGCTTCCAGCCAGCAGGCTGCCTTGTTGGGAGCTCCTTCAGGGACCTCTGCACCTTTCTGCCCTGGGCATGGGCCTCATCAGGCTCAGTTGCACTGAGGGTGGTGGTGACCTCCAGCAGCAGAAGAGCAAAGCTGCTGCTGCTTTCTCTGCCTGTAATGCAGTCAGCTGTTATTGATCCCCTGCTAGGAAACAGGCTTTGCACAGCTGAAGTTACTGTCCTCGTCCTTCTCTCAATTTACTGCCCTTGCCTGGCACGGGGAGATTTGGAAATTTATGTGTGTTGTGTATGAAGCAGGTTATTGTATCTTAGATTAAAAACAGTGGAACTGTCCTTGAAAGGTACAGCCTGGGGAAGTAACAATGAAAATGGGCTTAAATTGTTTTAGTTAAGAAGAGATTAAGAAAAATGCTTTGATCTCCCATGGTAATGATGAACTTCAGCAGATGTACCTGAAGTCTGTAATGTGTTTTTCCACTTTCAGTTAAGCAAAAACCCACCATAGTCTTGTTTGTTTCTTTTTTCATTTTTATTTCAAAGAGAATCTTACTCAGGGCGAATGAAATGCTCATTAAATTGAGCCAGCGTGGTAGATAGTTGTCTCCACTAGCTGGCTAATCTTTTGGGCATCAGCCATAATCTGAGAATGATTATTATTGTAGTCTGTGCCTATGCAGTGAGTTGTTTGTTCCTTGAGATGTCTGTATCAATCCACATTTGGATTTGAGTGATAGTGCACACATATTATGCAAATTTAAGGGAGCACTTCAGGATTTATTAGGGTGCTGTATACTTGGTGGGGGTATGCTGTCAGTCCAGTAAATCACACCAAAGTTGACCTCTTATTTTTATGTAGAAGTTATGCATACATATAATAATATTATGTAGCTTGTATGCTCTGTTTACTTTGTAAGGAAAAAAGAATTCAAGAAGAAAGGATTTGTTGGCTTAATTGATTCAGCTCCTTAAAAATACACATAGTAGCACATTGCTTTAAAATTATATAAGTGAGCAGAACAATTCGAGGCAAAAAAAAAAAAAAAAAAATCCTGCTTTCCAGCTAAAACTTGCTTTTCATTGTATCAGCTCGCTGTGGTTTGTCTGCATGACCCAGCTGCAATGAATGGAATTGAGCAAGAGCCTTTTGCTGGAGCCTTTGCTATGTGCTAACAGGAAGAAGTAGTGGTGACAGTCATACCCTTCATCATCACTGGGAGAGAACAGAGAGGGGCGGGAAAGGGAGACCACAACAAAATGAGAACAATATTTGGCCCAAATTACTTTTCCTGACCAAACACTTGGTATTTCTGTTCCAAAGGCCTCTGGCTCACAATGAAAATGAGCTAATCCCTATTAGGAAGTCTTTCTGGATTTTGACTAGGAAGTGTTTGGTGTTGAATGAAAAAGCTTTGAGAGAAGCTTTTGTCCATGTTGTGTTCTCATTAGCAGTGTTCTCATTAGTGAAGCCTTGTGATAAAAATGGGTGCATTGCCCTAGTTTTTATTTATTAGAACTAAAATCCAGCATGCACGTATCCCTGATTTTTTTTTTTGGTTTCCTTATCCACCTATGCAGTGCCTTGCATGAGTGCCTCGCTACCCTATCCCTTCCTCTGTGTGCAATCCCAGCGTGAGAGTCTCACCCTCCTTTCCCTTCCTTTCTTCTCCTTTTGGCACATGCCATGAGCTGGCAAGATCCCACCCCATGCTGTAAGCTTGATAAAGGCTGAGTAGTGACACTCGCAGAGGGAAATGTCTGCCCTGTCCAGTTTTAGAAACAAACACAAAACTCTCAGTTTTAAACTGGTTTTCTTAGAATCTGTATAACTCTGCACAGAGAAGCTCCTTCAGAGGTGGTTCAGAAAATGAGTTTACTTTTGGGGCTCTGAAGTGCCCTACAAAGGAGCTGCTCTCCATTTCCTCTGACACATAAATAATGTGGTGCTCCTGTCTCCTATATTAGTCAACATTACCTGAAGCTGGGCAAAACTGAGGTTCACAAGCTGAGCTGTCTTCTGAATTGTCCTTGGTGAACAAGTTTTTCGTCTACTTCTCAACCATACTTGGAGAAGTAAAATAATAATCTTCTAATACATGTAATCGTCGATAAAAAGATAGTTCTATTAAGTGTGTTCAGAAACTTTCCAAGGCCCCAAGTTCATCTTGAATGTTTTCTAGGTGTGTTTATAGGACAGAAGCAAGTGTCTGTGAAGCAAATTGCAGCAGAGAATCCCTGCAGCAGGCATCCAAAACCTGTGACAGCAGCAGAATACTGCCTTTCTCAAACTGCACTAGAAATGTGCTGCAACCTCAGGCTGCAGCATCCATCAAGAGAAGGTTTTGGGTTCTCTGTTCTCTGTCCTTTGCCTTTCAGCCAGGACCAAACTGTCCTGCCTATTGCAGAGTGTGGATAACAAACCCCCTCCTGAGGCAGCTAGACGGAGTCTTAGAAAGTTGATTAACATGGCAGACTATTAAAAATGTAAGTGCAGCATTTTGTGGACCTGGTTTTGTTTGAGATACAGGGCTGCTCTCCTTCATGAGAGAAATTTTCCATTAAGTACTTAGTACTTTCTGTTTCTGATTTATCTAGAAACTCTGGCATTTTCTCTGTCTAAAAGTCTCATTACTAGTAAGACTCTCATGATATTTTGGCAAGTCTACTCCTCATTATGGATAAAATCAGTAAGTACAGAAACATATTGGACAAGAACTTTTTTTGTTAACTGCAAGAAAAGAAAACTTGGATTCATTTTTCACTTTATTTTTTCCCTAATTGCTTCCTTTGTTGCACTATCATTTCAAAGCAGACCTTTGTCCTTACTTTTCACCTTTTTTCAAAGTCCAGTTTTCTTGTTTCAACTTAAAAAGCTGAGGTGGGTTTTTTCTTTTCCTTTTTTTTTTTTTTTTGAGAACTACTGTTTCCATCTTAATTGCTGAAATTAGCAGACAAAGGAAATCAGAAGCTGAAGAAGCTAGAAAAACACCAGGAAAGAGGAGATGATGGAAGAAAAGGACAGAAATATATAAAACACAGTAAAGGAAAGATAAAAACATGGGAAGTGTGGGAAAACCAGAAAGTACAGTGAGAAAAAGCAAATAGAAAAGGAAAAGAACTGTGTTGCTAGAGAATGAGATCTTCACTCTCTCCTTGCCTGCACTGGAATGCTTATGTGTTTGCAGGAAGCATACTGGGGTTTATGGAAACATCTTCCCTGTTGTCATCCCTGGATAGAATGATTCCTTTGAAATTACTTACAGGAGTGGAAAAGTCATTAATCAAGTCATCTTCCTAGCCTATTCTGTGATTCTTTCTCTTTTAAAGTCACCTTAGAGGAACAGGGAGAGGAGGAAAATGAAGAACAGGAGTGATTGTCTCAGGACTGGAAAAAATGGACTGGGCTGTCTGGAAAAAAAGAAACAAAAAGTCTACAACAGAGCTTTCTACTACCAATGTATCTCTAAAAAAAAAAGAAAAAAAAGGAGAATGTGGTTGTGAGTGATTTGCTAGAGGAAGTAGAGGAAGGTCAATAAAATAAAAAAGCCAGCAACTTTAAAAATATTATTTTCTACTTTATATATTTGGAAAAAAAAAGTGAAAGCTTAAATGAAACACTTAATTTTATTTGTGCTTGTTTGGATGGTATGATGGCCAGGAATTGTTTGTTTCAAGGGGGTCTGCTTCACCTCTTTGTTCTACTATGGGAACAAGTCTCTCACACTGTTTATGTCTCAAGACCCATGCCAGAAGTCTGCAGTTCTTGTCTTCCTGTGCAGAACCGTTTTGCTTGGCTGTGAGCATAAAAGCTCTAGGGAGGCACTGTCTATTAAGGCTAATTCTGTTTCAGCCTTATCCAATACTTTTGTCTTTTGTGTGGCTCTCTCACACTGTGTAGTTTGGCTATAGTTATAATCTGTGTGCCTCTGGCCTATGAAATGTTGTGCTGGTTCAGTTGCTTTCCAGTGGCTATGTTCCACACACTCTTTCTCAGAAATTTGCAGAGCTTAAATGTATCCACCGATCAGTCTGACCTTCTGCACAGAACCAGGTCCAGAACTTTTTGCAGCAGTCCCAGTAAATCCAGGCTGCATCTTAGCACAGCTGGTATGGCCTGGAAGATGGGACCAGTGGAGATCTCAAAACAAGTTGTTAAGGAACTGGGGTTTTCAAAAGTGCAGTGCTGTACTGAGTAGGCCTGTCCAAATTAGTACTGAAACCAGTGACACAGTGGTGCCCTGCTAGTTCTTTTTATACTTGATGAGAGACAGTCCTAAATATTCTGTGAGGACCACGCTGTTCAGGCACTGCTCTTTGCCATGTAGGCAATAGTTCTTTGTTCAGTGCTGGTGGGAAGGTCTCTGAAGGATGCTGGTGAGATGCACTGTGGATGTGCCTGTTGCATTTCAGGGACAAATAATCCCACTGGCCTCCAGTGGAAATTCTAGAAGCACTGCTGATTTTTTACAGTGTTTCTGATAATCCCTCTCTAACTGGCTTTTGTGATCCACATGGGTGGTTGCTGTTGCTACTGCTGCAGAGAGGTGATTAGTATTTTGTGAAATCCTGGAGAACCCAAACAAATCTAAAATGCTGTGGTTCTGTGTGATCTCCACACAAATAGCAAAGAGATCTTATTCCAATGTGTATGTTTTTTGTGATGCTCTGCAGAGAAGCGACATATACTGGGGGAATGATCTTAGTGAAATTCTTAAGAGGATACTGTGATGAAGAGTTTTGGTGCTACACACAGCGTCTGGGATAATATCCAAAAAGCCCAGATGTTTGGTCTTCAGTGGCTTCATTTTAAGCTATTAAATGTGGAGTTTGTTTTTGGGTTGGAAGATGGCTTTTTCTTAATTTTCCTAGCGTGCACTAAAATGTTGACTTTCCTGAGAGAAGCTTGAGTCTGTTGGTTGCTCATTAAACAAGTGCAGTGCACTTGTGCCACATATGTGAATTAGGATTGGAATTATGTAATTTGCTGGACTTTTTTTTTAAATTTCTTTTTTTAAAAGATCTTAGGTTTTATTATCCAGGACAACAATGCCTTGATGCAATAAATGCAGACTTCCTAAGTGATAAAATCCATGATAGGAAGGTGAAATGGGCATCCTAATTAGATGTAGTGTAGACTTAGGGAGGGAAATGTCTAATACTGTAGTCTGTCTCACATTGTGTCACGCCATCATGCTTTGCATGAGATCCTTCATCTGCTCCATCTGCTTGTTTCTAGATACAGGCAAGGAAAGGCTACTCTTCTTCTTCATGTGTAATGTTTGTCCCAACCATCTGGGAAGAAAAAAGAAAAAATAAGTCATAAAATGACATGACAGAATGGTATGATTTCTGGAAGATGAGGGAGGTTTTCTCTTTCCAAATATTTTCCCTGTCTGTTGCTGGAACCTCATATTGTCTTCTAGTGCAGGAGAGAGCACTAGGGAGGCTGAATTTTCCACCTCATGAACAGATGAGAATAAATGGCAATCCCCATTTCTGGCAAAGGTTCCAAGCCTGGCACATGAAGGAATTTGCACCTCAGCTCCATGTTACCCCCTACTCTTGCCCTTAAGCAGTGAAATATAAACCTGCTCTCAGGGTCATATAGCACAATATCACTCAATGTAATAGAAATCGCCAGTGCAGGATCTTTTGGTTGCATTATATACAGAAATATGTGGACATGCCATCTTCTGATTGATGCACCATCTGCCTGTGTCACCTCTGGAAGAAAGAGTCCAGGTCTACCCCAGAAATACAAAGTGGTGCCTAGGAAGGTGTAGAGGTAGAGTAGCAAGTTGCTGCCATTTCTGTGTAATGGAAATGAGATGGGTTTCCTTTTGTGGGCACCCTTTTGGTCACGGGACTTGAGTAACTCTGTGTTCATTTTTTCAACCAGCTACTACCTCATCATCTTCCTCCACAGACCCCCCTCACTGCTTTCAGGGTCTGGTGGTGGTGTGGGAAGGTGCTTCCCTTTGCATTTGGTCACAGAAACAGCTTTGAGAGCTACAGGCCAGCAATGAAGCAAGCAGCACATTTTGTAGCACAGCATTTACACTCTTACGAAAGCACAGCCGTGCCTGCCGGATATTTGTCTGGCTAATTCTTGCTGTTGACAGGAAGCAGACATTCAGGCTCAAAACATTTACATATCTCTGCATTGACAACACCAACATGAGTTTGGCGTCTGCGCGAGGGATGCGCGGCAGTGCCTGTGTCTATTCCCTGTCTCGCCTGCTGCAGCAAGCGAAGGCTCAGGGACTGACCAAGAGCACACACACAAAACTGTGGCAGATTTCGCTCTCTTTTGTGAAAGCCCAAAAAATAATTTTTGATTATTGTTTCTTTATTTCTTTGATGTGGTATATGAGGATCCTGCTGGGCATTTCAAATGTCTTTTTCTCTTTTTGTGCATTTTGGCTTCCTAGGCAAAATATTTTTGCTGGGTTTGTGCATCCCAGGTAAACTCCTTGCTGCTTCCTTTTTCGTTTTTGTTTATTTATTGTACTACAGTGATGCACAACCACTCTCTGCAAACTACTGCAGACCTGGACATCCCAGTAATTCTCTGTATAATTTATAAAAATGGGGATTATTTTAATAATAAAGTATCCCTCATTAATAACAGCATACAATTATATCTGACTTGTCCTCGCTTTCATTTTTAAAAAGAATATTTTTGCATATCTACCTTCCTCACATTTACCTTTTTTTTTTTAAGCTTTGAAATTCATACCTCTAACTGGCTTAATGTGATGAAAGTTGTTTTCCATTGTATATTTGGCCTTTCACTGGCAATATATATCAATGAATTTGCTTCTTAGTTAAATCCTTAAGGGACTCTGGGGACCCAAAACTTATCAGCTTTATGTTCAGAGGATGCCTGGGCATTTAGGAAAAGCTACTGAACCATAGTCCTTGCTGATATTCTTATGATCTGAATTCAGGATGGAACACAGCAGTTACCACCATCAGCAATGCCCACCCACACCCTCTTTCTAAGGCATGTATCAGATTTCTCATTTACTCTTCAATGATATTGCTGCCAGAGGTCCCTCAATACCTGCTTGTTACACAAGGCAATTACATGGAGAGGTAATTAGATGATCCTGAGGACTGGATTTTGATAGAAAGAGAAAAAATCCAATAGTAAAGCCCTTTACTTAGCCAGTAATAGAAGAAATCCTGAATGGAAAGTTGGAAAATTATTTTTAGGGAAGGTATCAGATGATTTTGTAAGTGCCCAAGCCATAAATGGCCACAGTTGTGAGGGCAATATATCTGGTACAAAGATGTATCAGGTGGGATCCTTCCAGTAAGTAAAGGGAAATAGAAAAAGAACTATGTAAGTCACTGATGTAACCCCATGTGGTCATTTTATGTTGAGTTTTCATCATCCACATTCCAGAAAGACCCAGAATGTCTCTTCCAACCCCATAGTTGTGCCTTTTTTTCTCTACAAGCTCTGTGAAGGTTGGTTGTAACCATGAATTTCAGTGTGCAAGCGGCTTCCTACATATTGGCATTTGCACACAGGAGATTGCCCTCCTGGTGGCTTGACCTCCTGATGCCTCACAGTCATCATCCAGGTGGCTTCATCATGGGCTTCAGTGAGCACCTTCATCAGACCTTTGTGGTGTGGTGGGACCCCCACGTTCTGTACCAGCAGAGAATGTTACATGCAAGTGGACACTGAAGAGCTACCTTAAATTCAAGATAGGAAGGAAGGTGTTTGCTTTGGATTCAAATGTTATATTATCCCCTTGATTATTTTTCATGTATTAGAGATACAGGATTTCTAGTGATAGGAAACGCCTACTACTTCAAAATTCAGATTTGATGAAAAGCCTGTATTTTACCCGCTTTATCTGTGTCTTCCACTTACCTGCATTGCAGAACTTTCTCAGATTTGAAGAAAATGGATTAGAGATCTTGAAAAGAGATTTTCTGATATGGTTATTTCTTCTCTTCTCCATTCCTTTTTTTTTCTTTCTTTCTTTTTTTTCTTTCCTTTTTTTTTTTTTTTCCTTTCTTTTTTCATTTTGTCTCAGCCTGGAAAACTAATAGCCATTTTTGGCTACCATAATAATAGCATTTTGGAACTTCAGGCTACAGATAAATGTGGTAGATACATGAAAAAAGAAGGTACAACTGGTACTTAACCACAAAAGAAAAAAGAACACCCTGGGCAATATAACTATAAAGCTTTAAGGATGCTTGCATTCTGACTGTCTGAAATACTGTCTAAGTCCAAAATCATTGGGCAAAAATGTACACTGTGTTTTCAAAATGGATTTTGTTCTCACCTTTGTATTGTTGCTTATCCTGCTCTTCACTGTCCAGCTCTGCTGTGCTGCTCCATAGCACAGGTGGAATGGTGGCTGTTACCACCAGTCATTTCTTGAAGGGACACTGACCTCTTGCTCAAAGGTCAGCAGTATTTTAGCATGATGGTGATGGTGGTGGTATCATGATCCTTTTCTTAGAAATATGAAATATTCAGAAGGTATTGCTCATCTCTGCCTAAAGCTCCAAGAAATCATGAGTGTTGATGGGTTGGAATGGGAGCTCTTTGCATTTTATCCAAAATGTTTATCACAGCAAAGGTTGGCATGCTAGAATTGGGCAACTGGCACGAAAAAAACATTTCACTTTCTTGGGAAAGTGTTATCATTTTGCTGCCTTTTAGAAACTATAGTTGTTTTCTGAATTACAAGTGGTTTGCATAAAGAACATAAATTGCTGTGCTCTTTATCACTGCTTACTGTGTGACAAATATACAGTCCAATTTTTCAAGTGTGGTGTCTTGAAAATGAATGTGTATTTGAAATGAAAACCATTTCAGTACTTGAGCATCCTCCCTCTGGAACAGACTGGATAATAGCACGTTCATCACCTTGGGTTATTTTAATATTTCCTGAAGCCTGCACAAGATGCTTTCTATTTTCTTGTCAAAACATACTGAAAAGAAAATTATTTTTAATAAAGTACAGTAATCACAGTGTGATCACCAAGTGCATCTTCTCTTGTCAGATTGTTTCTTCCTGCTTGCAAGGATTTGCAGTTACTTAATGTTAAGGTTGCTGAGCAATCCAGTGTTGGGAAAAAGAGAATGGAATATTTCATTTCTGACAAAGATCCCTGGGTGATACAAAACATCCTCCTTTGCCTCCTAGAATAGTATCACTGTTTAAAATGAGTGCTGGTAGAGTTGGCTGCTGAGAGATTTCATTTCCCTCCTCCCAGGATTTCATTGCTGTCTTCCATGGGTGTGGTGCACTAGAAGTAAAGCACCCATAGATTCTGTTCTGTTGGTCCATAAATTCCTGCTGGAATGCCATGCCAGATTCCAACCCTGAGAGATGCAGGACAATATTAATGTCCGTTTCTCACTAGCCCTCAGGAGCTGGAATTAGTCTCATAATTTCTTAGGTTATGTGTCTTTTTGGTGAACAGCTGGTGGACAACTTGCTTAGCTTTGGGTAAACTCAGGTCCAAAATTTAGAAGAGAAAATCAGTTGTTTTACACAGGCACTGGGAGCTTTCAGAAGTAATGACTGAATGATTTTTTCCTAAACTATTTCTCTACACCAGGTTTTTTACTCAAGTCGCTCAGGTCTAAAATAAGTGATGGACAAATCTCAGGAGATTTGGTTTCATATCTTACCCAAACATTATCCAAGCTAAGTAAAGCTCTGGAGTCTGCATAACTGAGCATGAAACCTCAGAAGAGCAGACTTTCTCATGAGAGTGTCAGTGTTTCCTGCTGTCTGGAAATACCGAGAAAATAGTCTTTCTTGTGGTATTTTGAAACTTCGGCATCTGGACGTCACTGTAATCAGAGGAAAGTGAATATGAAAAATAGTGGTTTAAAAAGCAAACCTTTTTCCAGTCTTGGGTGTAAGTGTTCCTTTCAAGTTTTTTGGGGAAACTATTAATTGATACTGTAACTCTGGATCTCAAAGCAGGTGATGTAAATCTGAAACTGCAAATTCAAGTTATTTTGTTCTGGGTATTGCAAAATATTGTGAGGCACTGAGTGTTTCTCCAGTCAAGGAAAGAAACAGCTATTGTATCCTTCCCTCCCTTTTATATAAATATGTAACTAAGCACTCCTCTTGCTGGGAGAACATTCTGCCTTCTTCAATCACGGCTTCAAGTGTGAAATTTAGCTCAGCTGCAGAACCACAATGACTGTCTCATGCTACAGAAGTCTAGTGAAAATAATCTTAATGATTACATTATGCAACTAATGTATTGATAAAAATGGTATGGTGGTAAATAACTGTAATGTTGAATCATACATAGGTTTATGTGGCAATTGTAGATGTAAGATATCCCTGTATTTAAAAATAGTTACTCTTCATTTTGAATTTTGATTGTGAATCAATGGGACTTGCAGAGAAATTTACTTTGAAAGTTAAAGACTGAAAAGTCTGTTTATGTCTTGTTCTTCTGACACTGTGAGATTTACAATATTTTTTCTTTAGTCAGTCCATATTTAGTAACTTGAGCAATGAATTTTCCATGATTGGTTTTGTGTGATTAATCAAAGTTCATGCTGTTAGCAAATACTAGGAAACAGTTCTCAACTTCCCTCTGTTTATTTTCACCAAGATTTTTGTTCTTTGACACGTCCTCACAAAGTCTTAGGTCTCTCTCTTTCTATTGGTGATGTGCTGCAGTTAGGGTTATCCATAAGTATTCACGCCCGTGTAGGTTTTAAGGCCCCAAACATTTGTCATATTGTTAGGGATAAACAAATTGTGTCCTGCCATTTGCAAAATCTGGATTTTTATGGCTATGTTTGCAGTTTGCCAGTCTTTGGGGTTCTGAATTGCCAGGAATGCAGTGGAAATTGAGAGGGTACTCAAGTGCAATACTGTTTTCTTGATAGGTGTATTTGCTAAATTCATAACTTCTTATGCCTCTCTCCCTCACAGTTATTATTGTAACCATCTTTCACAAAGAGTTTTTGTCATTTTGAGATCTGCTTCTGTTCCTTCAGAGACTAAGATTTTGGAAGCATGAAGTTCCAGAAAAACAGACATGAATATGCATATACATATAGTTAGTTACTTGTTGTATAAGTACTTCTTTCCTGCATAGCAAAATTTTGTAGGTGTCTTTGTACCGTTTCCTTTACTTATCAGAGATTGACAAAAATAATTTAGAAGCGGTTTAAAA
Organism: Melozone crissalis; assembly: GCF_028551555.1. Lineage (NCBI taxonomy): Eukaryota > Metazoa > Chordata > Aves > Passeriformes > Passerellidae > Melozone > Melozone crissalis. The sequence goes on from NW_026535794.1 coordinate 41,200,966, forward strand.
TACATTTAAAGATTATCATGAGTTTCGTACTTCAGTTTTGCATTAAAATATTATCATTAGTTACTCAGTGCAATTAATAATAACCTGTATTCGTATGCGCTCTGCTTAATTCAAAGTAATTGAATGTTCAAATTAAGAATGTGTTTGCAAAGAGATCTCTAAAAATTCTGTTAGTTAGTGCTGCTTTTCTGCAGTTCTCTTGTTATAAAGGGGATTCAAATAATGCAAGAAGCAAAAGAAATCACGGCAGAAACATAATCAAAGTGACAGTTTTGTGCTGTATTTCCATATCAAGCTAAAGCAAACAAAACAAATCAGCTATATATGCATACTTAACAATGTAGGTGCATCTCTGGGGAGTGATCTGAAATGAAGGGACTGTCTTTTCTTTCTTGTATTTAAGAGTCTTCACTTCCAATTATTTTTCTAACTATATATTAGCTGTTTTAATTTAAAGGTGATGATTCACCATTTTCTAGCCATTGAGAAGATTTTTATAAAGTAGAGATTTAAAAATAGTAATGATGTAGACTATTTTACTATTACTCTGAGCATTTGGAGCTGTAGGAATATTTTAGCACAATTTGAACAATGAAAGAAAAAGCTGTTTTTGGTAATTTTGTATTCAAGGGTGATTCAACCTCTCTGCTTGCTAACTCTAATTTTCCAAGGCTTATAAAACTTTTATTTGATTCTTTATCTGAGAATAAAACAATGTCTGAAAATTGCATAGTAAATTACTAGATAATCACTTCTTTTACAGACTGATTGTCAGAACAAATACTGCCTTTTAAGAGGCACTCTAAATAAGTGCTGGGCAAAAGTGAACTTGAAAACTCAAATTAACTTAGGCTTTTATGAAATCCTAGAGGTTTCTTCTAAGTGTGAAGGAGAAACATCTGTGATAATTATATTATCTTTGATTATATTATTTGCTTAGATGTGTACTTATACTTGTGTTTGGGTCAAAACTTCATGCTTGTGGCTTCAAATGTATGCATATATATGTATAGCTATGTGGAAGTGATATCATTAAGTTAAATTAAGGTATTTGTGGTAAATATATTCTATTTAATGGCTTCTTAATTCATCAAGCAATTTTGAGTGCTGCCTCTTCTCTAGGCTGGTATTCCTCTCCCTCATCACATTTCCTTTTGGGGGTGGTTCTTAATTTCCAGTCTCTAAGTAACGTTAGCAGAAATTGATGAAAAAAGCAAGCACTCTCTTGAAATTACTTTATCCTCCTTTTTGTCCAAATATTTATGCTCCTTGAAGACCCAACCTGTGTGATATATTCAGTCTTCTCTGTTCTGGATTTCAGATCTGATATATTGAATTCTAGATGGTCAGAAACAAGGACTGGGAACTTTTTTTACATTAAAAAACTTTGTATGCTTGTGGCAAGCATAGTTCCAAATGTTCTGATACATCAGACCTAGGAAAAAAGTTTAGGTATAATGGAATTGTAATTACACATGACCAAATCTGTGTTCATCTTTTAAAAGTTTCTGCACTATTATGTAATATTATGCAAAATTTACATGTCTTATGTTGCCAAAAGGAGTTGATGTGACCAAGTCAAGCTCTCCAATGTGGGAAAATGTCAGAGCTGGAGTTCCTGCTTTGCCACAACTTCCCTTAAACGCCCACATCAGCCCCTAGTACACAGAGCCTGGCAGGAGTAGGGGCTGCCTGGGATATTTGGCCTTTTCCATCTGTCAGGAAGGAAGCAAAGATATTCACTTACAGAAGCCAACCATTAACTCTTTTGATGAAGTGAGTTTGTTGGCATCAGTGGAACCAGAAGAGCTCCTCGGGATGTGTGAGCTCCCCATCAATGTATTTAGGTGCTTTCAAGGTTAGTGAGCCAGGAACACTGGCTGAATTAGTGCCCAGACTCCATGCCAGTCTCCTGGCTGGATGGGGCAGGTCTCCATGTCTTGCCTCTGCTTGTGTGGATGTGTGGGAGGCAGAAAACAGAGAGTACAGGTTGACTTGAATTCAAGTGATTCAAAGCAGCACCTGGTCAGAGGTGAGATGTGGTGTTTGTCCTTGTGTCAGGGTCAGGCTCAGAGCTCACCATCCCTGACTTATCTTCCCTCATTTGTCATGGCTTCTCCTTTCTCAGCCCTCTGCCAGAGGTTCCTGTCTGCACAGCTCCAGCTCAGCAGCGTACCAGCGAGCTCCACTCCTCACTTCTAGGAAACCACATTTCTCCTGCTCTTGGGCCTCTTTTTCAATTTATTTTGACCCTGGGTGAGCAGGTGGCTGCTGAGCTGTGGCTTGGCTGCATGTTGCCCTTTCAAACCCATTGGTGGCTGTGGGGCCGTGGGTGGGCTGGTTCTGGGGGCAGTGCCAGCAGGAAGGATGGAGCCTCTGCAGGGACCTGAGGCTGTGGAGCAGGGCAGGAAGGAGGGCAGGGCAGGCTGGTGTGGTGCAGGGCAGCCTGGTGTGGTGCAGATTGGTTCAGCAGCCGTGGCAGCTCCCTTTCCCACAGCAACAGCAATGACGACTGTCAACAGAGCATCCTCCATGCAAAAAAGCACCTTGGTGTGCTGGCTGTAAGCACTGACTGAGGGACCAAGCTGCTAGGATACCCCAAAACTGCTGTTGACACACACTGTGAGTAACGAATGCTGCAGTGAATGAGGGACTGCCTCAATGCTCCAAAAAGGCAGCAAGGCTCTCATTCCTGTCGCTACACCAAAGGAGCTCCCTGGAGGTAAAGTGCAAAGCCCATGTGTGCCAGGGGAAGATCACCTTTGCTCTGTGCCACCGTCCAGCACTTCACAAGAATTACGGGAACCTCAAGTGGCAGGCGGGCCCTTAAATTATTTGGCATTGCCCCTAAGTACCCAATCCATCAGGGCAATTCAGAGTTTGATGTCTAAGAGCCCTACACACCTGTAATTACTTAAATCCACAAAATTTCACCCGTAGGTATTTGCAGGCACAAAAATGTTGGCATCAAATTAGAGGCCATTTCCTAAAACCTGTGCCGAAATTTTGATGATATATTGTATGAGGGGTTGTTATTTTGAAATGGATTTGTGGAAAGCAATTGAAAATCTCCAGGCATCCCATCTGTGTTTAAAGTAACAACAATAACAAAACTTTAAATTAGCATAGGAGATTTAAGACATTTCAGGAAAACATTGATTAAATCTGCCAATGAAATGAACGTGTTTGGCGAGTGACCTAATTAGTGTATGCTTGGTTCTTTTTCACTGCACTGCTTACCACTAATTGCTGTGCTGCTGGTCTTCTCCTGACAAGTAAGAAAAAACAACGATGAGGGATTTGTTGAGGAAATAGTGACATTCAGTTTTAATTCATTTGAACCTGCTGCCAAGCTTAATTATGGAACTGAGAAACTGAGACCGGGAGGCCCCCAGCCATTTAGGTTATAGGAGACGGAGATGTTTAGTGTCTGCCAGTGTATTTGGGTAGCACTTATTGCAGCTAGCTATAAACTTGAGTTTGCTGATGCTTAGCTGTTTTCTTTCCCCCACAGGTAAAAAAAACCCTTATACTAGTTTTATTTTTAAAATTTAATTATTTAGCCCTAATGGCACCAGGCCAGTACAAAATTACAGGCACTGTATTTCTTAAAGGAATGGTTTAACAATTATTCTAGATAGTCTTGTCCTGGGTTTCTTTGTGTGTTTGCTTGCAGGTAGGAACTTGTAATATGTCATTCCACAAAAAAACCTCAGGGTCCTGGAGGACTTGTAGCACTGGAGTATCAAAGTCACCCTCAGTCTAAGTACACTTGTGGTGAGGAGGTTCATGTTAGTGATAAGTTCAATTCTCATCTCTCAAAGCAGGAGGGGACAACACAGCTTTCCTTATTTGTGTTTAGAGTTCTTAAAAGAAAATGTCAGATGCTTCAGGAAAAGGGGGAAATAGTTTTGGTTTTGGTTTTTCCTGTGGTGGTGATGGATTCTTGTGAACATAGTCTGAAGGTCCTGGTTTAGAATCTGAGTTCATTTTTCATTATGTTCTGCATAAAAACTGGGAGGAAAAAAGTATAATCAATTGACCAGAATGTTTACAAGGCAGTGAACACACAATAAAAATGCAGGGGAAAGAGAAGAAAAAAAAAAGCTGTGGAATTTGAGTCTAGCAGAGGGACAGTCTGGTGGGGCTTGCACTTGTTTTTAGAGGAGGAAAAAAAAATGTGTTTTCTTAGAGCAGTGCCTGATTGGCAGACCCTGATCTGAATTTCATCCCAGGGGATGATTCAACCCATTTTCCTACGTTTTCCCAGGAGGAACCAGGGAACAGAGCAGGGATAGATGCTGGAGCAGCCAAACCCAGCCATGGTGCACCTGCCAGGGGCAGCCACAGCAGCCCAGTTCTGCTGGCAGGGAGCAAAACCCACTTCAGCCCCAGCCTGGCCAAGAGGGAAGGGCTCTCAGCACAGGGAATATGGGGCTTCTTTTACACTTTGGAGAACGCTGGAGAGGTTGTTCCAAGACCCAGTTTTAGCTTTTGTAGGGGCTAAACTTCATCCGCCCAGACAAGTATATATTAAAAAAAAACAAACTGGAAAACCCAACACACAAAATCCCGAAACCCAAACAGAAAAACCAACACTATTAGTTAGTGCCTGAGACACAAAAAATGAAGTGAGATTATAAACAAATGAAATATTTTAGTGTAGGTCACTAACATAGACTATAAACATCTACGTGGAAGAATGGGAACTGTACGAGAAGGCATCATGCCTGGTTTTCTGTTATATAGCATTGCAGGGTTCTTGTAAGGATACTTGAATGCTGAAACAGCCTGGGAACTTGGCTTCCCTTGCGGCAGATTGATGTTCTTTGGACGGGTTTTCAGCCATGGAGTGATTTTGTCCTGATGTTCTGTGTGTGGTGCAGAGATGTGTCAGGAGGGGGGAGGGCTAGAAAAAGATACTTGGAATGGAAATGAGTTTGAGGGAAGGAAAAAGAACAGCTTTGCAGTGAGACTGGGAGTAGTAATACTAGAATGCATAATGGGCAGCTAAAGATGTGGAGTTTTTTGTCTCGAGACTCCACTGGGTCTCTGAAATGGTCATAGAGCCTTGTGTGTCCATTGAAAAAATTCTTAGAAGATATTAATGGTTTTAGATATTGTGGACTAATGTTACTCCTCAATGATTTATTATGCTAGATATACCTGATATCTATGATACAACACTGGAATATTCTTACACATTCTGGTTTTTATTTATAAACAAAACTGACATAGCTGTGAATAATTACTGTGCTGTCTAGAAAGTCAGATTAAAAAGAAATTCTTTTCTATTCCTTCATGCATGAAACCTGCACTGTACAGTGATGCTAAATATAAAAATCTAACTTCATTATCTGTTTTTAATGACAATGTTAAAATTACTTTTGCACTTTTACCTCCTAATTGTTGGGCATGGAAATGGTGAGAAATAAAAAACAATTTTGTTTCCTGAGAAGACCACCTCACTGTCCCAAAAAGCAATTTTCTCATTGTTTGATCCAAGCCATCTCATCACTTCCCAAGATGTTTCAGATTTCCCATTTGACAGCTCTGGCTTCTTGTCAGGATCTCTCATATAGGAAACTGGAAGTTGCATCTAATTGTATCTCCTTCTTCCTCCCAGAAGTTTCTCTTCCAGAGGGCAAGGGCTTCCAGGGAGGACTCTTGCTCTCTTATAGCATGTTTTGTAGTTCAAAGCAGCATCACCTTTACTGCTGCTCTGCAGTGAGAAGAGAGCTTGCATAGCACTGCAAAGGAAAATGCGATGTAGGACAAGCTGATTTAAAAATGGCTTGCAGTAAAAAAGGAAAATCAAATGAGGGAATCAGAGAAGGTCAAACACTCCTCACATCCCCAAGTTGATCAAACTCTAGTGTTTATTAGATTTGTTATCACAAACAAATTGAGTGTTCCTCAATCTGTCAGTGTCTGTATCGCAGTGTCCCTCAATCTGTAGTGACGCCGTATCAAAAAAACCTCCCCAGTCCTCCCCACGACAAGAAACCTTCCACCAAACAAACCAAAATAGAAAACTGAGCAAAGAAAAGAAAGGTTCAGATCTTGACTTTGCTACAGAATAGCGTTTTTCGTGCTCCTTAAGTCAGCAGTGTCTTTAATAATTTTGTTTATTTCTTTTTTTTATTTCTTTTAGTTTTCTTAAAACTTTGTGGATGAGATTTAAGCCAAGAAACAAAAACATCCATGTGCACACAATTCTTTCATGGCTGGACATTGAGCAATGTATGCATACCAAAATAATAATAGAGATGTTTGTAATTTGGGGGGCAAGGTGATAAGAAGCACATAGTCTTAAACCTAGATTTGGTGCAGAGAGGATGGCAATGAAGTCTCCCAGGAGTAGGAAGAAAGGCTGGGAAAAGAAATACAAATGGATACAGTAGGAAATCATATCTGTGATTGCCTCCTGTACGATGTGTATTGACCTAGTAAATGGAGATGTCTGCAAAGAAGCTATAAATATGCTTGTGCTAATATTATTAAAGCTTTCAGGCAGTTCAGTTTCATCCATATGGCTTTCCAGGGAGAAGCCAAAGATGTGGCCCTTGGCCACAGCTTGTCTGAGCAGCACATGCCTACCTGCACTGCAATTGCTTAATAAGATGTAGGGGGTTTCCCTGGATGGATTGTGAAATATATGCAGCTGCCTAAATAGGTGCTTGGTGAGATTTTTGGATCTTCCTAATTCAGTTGAAATCTTTATGAGCAAGACATTTGAATGCTGTTGAAGGTCAGAGAGAGCTCAGTGCTTTAAAAGTTGTGAAAAGTCAATTCCTTGCCTTCTTACCCCTGCTTTATGTCTTTAGGAAAATAAAAATACTTTCAGAGTTTTTGCTATCCATTGGGGCATAACAGCACTGGGCTTGCTTGAGCATACCAGTGTTGCTTGCTAAAGGAAGAAAAAAATGGAGAGGGAGGAAGAGAAGATAGGAAGTGACAGTCTGATTAATATACTAAACTAATGCAAATACTGGGAGTAAGAAAGCCACTTAAAAGCGGATGATTATGCCTTGCCAATCCCTAAGATCTAACCTCTAAGCTGTTGTTCAGATGATACCCCAAAGCAATTCCTGGCGGAGATCTGTCCCTTGTTCCAGCAGAGACAGCAGGGAGATGAAAGGGATGTGGTTTAACCAAAGCTGAGACTTTGCTATCTCACCGTCTTCTAGGGCTATCTGGCAGTTGCCTGTAGAGCACACATTGGGATTTCTCCCTGAATTGGTCCCACCTGCTGGAAGGCTGCTGTCCCTGCCCCTGCACACATGGCCCCAGCCTGCCACACAGACTTGTTGCCCTCCTCTTCTGAAGCTTAATCTTTGTATGGCTTTAAAGGACAGGAGAAGGAGGGTTTTCTTGTGAAACCCTCTGCAAGCTTTGTATCCCAGGAAGGTCCATAATGTTACCTGCTCTTATGGAAGAGATGGGGCAGGACTCCAGAGCACTGAGTATGTGTGCCCTCCTGCTGCCAGGCACCTTTAATCTGTTAGGACAGACAAATACCTACCCACACTCCCCCTCTGCTTCACATCTTCTGGTACTTTGAAGCTTCAGGTCACTGCATCCCCTTAAACCCCACTAGGTTCAGGAGAAAAGATGTGACAAATAGAGGTGTGGTGGCAGTGCTACTGCAAGATTATGAGACTGTGTGAGAGAATGGAAAGATTTTCTTCCTTTATGAAAATAAAATCTTTATCTGTGCTCATACACATGGATAATACTGAAAAGCTGTATTTATCTGTTTATTTTCCAGGTTATGGTTTTGTAGATTTTGACAGCCCTGCAGCAGCACAGAAAGCAGTAGCATCTCTCAAAGCAAATGGCGTTCAGGCGCAGATGGCAAAGGTAAGAAGAACTCTGTCATTGCAGGTTTATTTCAGCTGTTGGGTTACATTTACAAAGGTTTGTTTTGCTGCTGTTTTTCTTAAGGTTTTGGATTGCTTATTCCAAAGATTCTTTCATCGTTTGGCTCCAGTGCCTTGTTCATGGTTTGTCTGTGTTCTTGAGAGCTGTGTCTCGTGTAATGGGCTCTGTTCTGATTCTCTCTCTGTCCCCCTGTTTGGAGAGGGCTGTAAGACAGAGCACTGAAGTGGAAGAGCATTGGAAATGCCTTTTGCTAAGTACTGGGTTAAAGAGTTGCCTTTTCTTCACTTTGAAGAAATGAAGTTGTCTTCATTTGGTTCCTTTTCTTTGGAAAGTTACTATTTTCTGATGTGGCTGGTGGGCTTCTACAAAGGAGTGATTGACTGAGCATAAGGAAAGTCTGGTTGATATGCCTAGGTTTGGCTTCTCCTGCTTGTTGAGGTTTTTTTTTTTTTTTTTTTTGAGGACATAAATGAGAGTGTAGAAAGTTGCTGAAAGAAAAGTTGCTAAAGGCTGTCTGGAGATGATTGGCATCTGCTCACAGAGGCTGCAGGAGCCATAGCAAGAACAGTGAGCTCAGTTACTCTGGTCTTGGAATTGTCCCTTGTCCCCAGGCAAAGGGGCTGATGGTAACACAGGTGTTATAGTCATGACCATCGTGTGGTCCAGCTGTTGCCTTTCTGAAGGTGGAATAATCTGTCTTTGGGCTCTAGGCTGTGTCAGCCAGCAAAAATAGCTGTTGCTTTCTACTTTAAAAATGCCTTGCCTGAGAATCACAAAAAGCACTTAATAATGCCTGATTTAGTCTCTCTAGAAATGATGCTGTCCTAGAATCTAAAACAGTGAAAGCAAACAGGTAACTACAAAGAAAGAGGGAAATCAACTGATAAACAACCATCAGATTTGAAGATTTCCACTTAAAGTAATGTTGGTTGTTTAAACCTTTGTTTTTCAATGATGTCTTAGTAAAAACATAGTTTTGTTTTGGCTTATGAGTTTTTTATTATTATTTTATTTTAGGGAGAAAAGTAATTGCTGGTAAATGAGGTTAGCCTTCTACTGAATTACACTCACTGTGCCTGAAAGAAGCTGGATGTCAATGATGTATTTCTTTTTAAAAGCATCCCACAATGCAAGCTAGGCTGTTTTATTGGTTCTTAGTTTTTATTGACACATGGTGATAAAAAATATTTGCTTCAAATGGGTAAAAGATGTCAAGCAGAAGAATGTGAACTTCTGCTAAGGATTGTGCTATTTTATTTCTCAGACATACAGCAGCTCCTTGTTAAAATATAGGCAATTTGATGCATTAGTCAAGCTGTGGAAAAGAAACCAAAGACAGGAGATATCTTTTGTCCTAATGATTGATATCAAATAGCCCTTTCCAGAAAGGAGTAAATCTATATAAATCTGTAAAAAATCTAAATCCATATAAAACTATACAGTTATGGATTTAAAATTACAGATTTAAAGATAGGATTGAAAGATAAATCTATGCTTGGGTTTGTCAGGATTCAGAACAATGAACAATTGCAGTACTTATGTTCATGGAAACACCAGAAAAGATGGTGGCTTAAAACACTGTGGTTTGGATTGTCCAATATTTAGGGACTAAAAGCAAAGTCTGATGTTTTCAGAGTGGGAAGAGCTGTACCAGCCCTTGGTGGGTTTGTTTTTTGGGGAACCTGTGGCAGGAGCAGCTTTTTGCCCTGTGAGATTTTGAGGCGGCTGGTGTGTACAGATTTGTTTGCATAAGATTGACTGTATTTTTATTATTTAGCCATGGTGCCTGGAATCTCAGATAGATTCCTTTTAGTGTGTTTGATAGCTCAAGATAAATATACAACTGACTTTTCTTATCTCTGAAAAAAATCTAAGTATTTAGAAAAATGAGGTTTCAAAGGAAATTGAGATGACTCCACACAAAGTACCTCACATTGCCGAGAAGGCAGGAGCCTGGGAAAGCAAATCCATTGGAGAAACATGTTAGTTCTTGCATATGTTGGAAGCCAAGTTGCATAACAGGACTGAAAGACAGCATTACCTGCCAGTGTCGGAATTAACAGTGAGGGCTCAAAGAGGTTTGAGGAAAGGGGCAGAATAATAATCTAACCTGCATTTCTGGAAGTTTAGCCAGAGCAGCTTTATTTCAAGAGCTGCTTTAATTAGTGGTGAATGCTGGCTCTCAAACCAAAAAGGAAAAGTTAAGTCTGAAGAAATTCCCTAAACCTTTTGTGTGCCATGCTTTCATAGTATCCGTGTCCTCTTTTACTCTGCATTGCAAAGCAGTGAAACTGCCCTGTGTAAAGGCCATAGAAGAGACAGACTGTAACCTGTGTTCAGCAGGTGTCAAAAAATCTCAGTCCAGCTGTGGATGCTTTTGAGTAAAGGTGAAAGAGGCATTGGCCAACTCTTTCTATGAGCTGGCCTTCTTCAGTAGTGAGAGAAAATATGCTGAAGTGTCGGTATTGTCTGTGATGTTTTCCTGGAGAGAACTCTTGCTCGGAAAGAGTGGTTCTTTCTCAGTTTTAACACAATATAATTTTTCTCATAGAAATCCAGGAATCTTCTTTGAAAAACAAAAAGCAGAACTGAACCCCTGTCCGTGTTGGCTAGCAGAAGTATCTTGTGGATACTTGAGTAAAATATACTCATTTTATCGATGCTAAAATACAGCCGCTTCCCTCTATTTTTATAGAATTTGGACAGCATTTTGGCTGATTTTGTTTCAGAGTGCTGCCTCTGGAAGAAGGTTAAACTCTGGTGGATTGATGCTCCAAGTCCCATCAGTATTGGAAGACTTGTTCTGTTGAGGCTAATACACCCCATAAACCCACAAAGGGAAAAAACCTGAACTGTTAAACACGTCTGAATTTCTTTATTTGCTCTGGTTTGAAGCAGGCGGGTGAGGATTCGGCTGAGGGAGAGGAACAGCAGTAATATACCTAGAGAGGTAGTGGAGGCAGCTGAGGAGATGAGATCTCATGTGGCCCACTTGGTGGGACAAGAACCCAGATGAGGACCCACACAAGCTCCCACCCACAGGAGAGCTGTGTGAGGCTCTTGCACTCAGGTGTTCTCACCTGGCTTCTTTTGCATTTCTCTCTCAGAGGTACATGAACCAGGAGTTCTGACCACTTCTGCTGACTTTTGTCCATCTAGGTTTGTCCATCTTTTTCGAAAGTGCTTATCAAGCATTTCATTTATTGATCCCTCGGCTATGCAGCTGCCGAGGGATGTTTTCCTAGCTGGCCTGGCTTGTTTTGCTGTGTGCTTCCTGTGTGCCTCTGGACATGCAGATTCATTTGTGTATATGTAGCGCCTGCTTGGTCAGGCTCGTAGAGTCCAGGTGGATTTTTGGATTTGTCTTCCTACTAAAAATGGCACAACTGATATGCCTCTGGGTAATCTCACAGGAATTATTGATTTGGTTGTTTCTTTATGCTAGGGACTACAGAAATGTGACAGAAAAAAAACCATTGCTTATGTGCATGATTTATATATCAGTTTAGGTTTTTTCCAGATGCTCCTTTCCTGCATTTCCTGGAAAAATATTATAGACAGAATATGGAAAACTAATAAGGAGAATCTTAGTAATATGGGAGTTGGCTCAGACAAGTAGGCAAAGAAGCCTAGTACACATGAAAAATGCATCAGTGTTCTAATAAAATCTGTAGACACATCTATTCTTGGGATTTGCAATAGTCCTTCACCCAGAATTGCACATTCATGAAGACGCTTCTTAATCTACTTTATATGTAAGTTTTAATGATGCCAAGGAGTCTAAATCACCTGAAAAATCAATAGAAGTCTGCTGTCTAAATAAATTTGAGCTTCTGAGCTTGTGTCAGCCTGCAGTTGAACTGTGCAATCAGTTTATCCCTTCACAGACATTTGGGGTCCTCTCTACCATTTTTTATTTCCAGTTCTAGTCTGCTGTAAGATTGCATAATGTGAAAGTTCAGGTGAAGGCAGGTTCTTGCAGAGTATCTAATAGCTTCTTTAATACTTATTAGCCCATCAAGAGTGTTAAAACAAATGCATTCACAAAGGAAGGGTTTTCAATCCTGCTTTTATAAGGATTAAAAATGTATTTGATCTTGTGTATCTTCTCTGGGTTTTCCTTTTGTACATATAATGCATTTAGACATCCTCAAGACCTGCGTGAAAAATGCGGATATTGAAGGAATATTTAATTAGCACTGGCAGTTATCTAAGTCCAAGGAATCATTTCTGGACTACTCTGCTGCAGTAATTGCCATCCAGAGAGTACACTGCAGGAACTGATTCTGAGAAAGGGCTGTGCCAGTAGGCTCTGATGTGTTTTCCTCCACAAGGGAATTGCAGTAAGTGATTTTGCTTCTTGTGTGATATTTTTCTCATCTTTCCATCATGCAGAAGCTTAAATACAGGGAGTAGTCACCATCTAGGTGAAAGATAAAAGGGAGCTATTTCCCACAGACCAGAGCCAAGCCCAAGAGCTGCTAAAGAGGAACAGAGTGCTGGTTGCTGTATAGTTAAATGGACAGATTTTCTCCAGGAACCAAGGAAAAGGAAATCCCACAGAAGAAAATTTTATTTATTTTCCAGACTTTTGTGTAGGTTTTAAGCATTGCTCTGCTATGAGTCAGCTGACCAAATAAGTTCTTTCTGTCTGCTTATTTTTCAGCTTCCTATTCTCTTATTTTTAAATTACTTACCTTTTATTTCTCTGTCAGACATTAATTCTCTAAAGGGCTGGTCCTTAAAATGGAAAAACTCTAAAGAAAACCCTTCTTTCCAATATTTTTTTAACCTATTTTAATGAAAAGTTTTGTTTGTTTTTACCATTTAAAAATTCATGTAAATAATTAGAATGCTGTCCATACAAAATATGAAATAGTGCCTGTACACATGATACACTGCTTTCCTAACTCATGATAGAAATGTATGCAAATTGTAGCTAACAAAACCTCAGGATATTGAGTTTTTTGATAATATTTTTGGTTAACAGTCCTACTGACTGTTGTAATGAAGTTGATTGCTCCTAGGATCGAAGAGACACCAGCTAGGTGTAGGGGGAAGATTGCAAGATCAACTCCAGCATGGGCTAGGTTGCCAGCTAGTGGGGGGGTACACTGTTCAGCCTGGACCAACTCCTGCTTCAACTGTGGAAGATGCCAGGAGGAGAAGCTAGCCTTCCTTTTGAAACCAAAGTGGGATTCTAGGAGTTTTAGGGCTCAATATTGAAACTTTCCGGCTTTGCTTTACACCTGTGCTTTAATTATCAGACATCCCATCCCCCAAACCAAACTGTTCTATGCAATCTAATATTTGTATTGGTGATTTATTAAACGCTGTTTTCATTTGCTGCTGGGGCAGGAGCTGGTGCCTCTGGAAGCCTCACCATGCTCAGCAGTGTAAGAGAAGCTGAGAACATGGCTGTGCTGGCCACCTTCCACATGGTTTCTGAATGAATTGCACAGCCAGGCGTGGGCTGCTGCTGCTGCTGCAACACTTGTCAGAGACGTTTGGCACAACTCTTGTACGTGTGTGGAGCACTCTCCAGTGAGCTCTCCTCTCATCTTCCAAAAATGTGCACCCTCTCTCCCTGTGCTTTCACACAGCCCATACTGGCTGACCAATACTGAGCTGAATTGATAACACTCCTGGGTTCAATGAAAATGGAAGGCTACAGCTGGAAAGAAATGAGAGGTAGTTCAGTTTAGATTTGGAAATTACACATGCAGGTGTTTCTCTCTCCTTTGATTTCTTTTGCCAAGTCAGCCATACCAAAGGTGTCCTGCAGAAGCCCTAACTGGAAGTTCCAAGTTTCATGTACTGCTGCTTATCAAAGTCATGCTGTCCTCATCCTCTCTTGCCTGCTTACCTCTGGTTTTCATAAATTATCTTTTACTCTTGGGATAAGGAATCATAGTTTCCCAGATGGAGCTGGCCTTTAAGTGCAGGTTTTGCAAATATAGGATATTTTTCCATTTCTTAAAGGAAAATAATTGACAAAGCAAGAGCATTAGGAAGATGCTAAATTAGTTGTTGGTATTAGATTTTATATCAAAATTTCTTAGGGTGATATACCTGGAAGGTTTTCCTGGTCAATTTTTGGGGGTTTTTTAGTGGGGCTTTTTTTTTTTTTTTTTTTTTTGTGGGCTTTTTTGTGTGTATGTGGGAGTTTTTTTTCCTCCAGATGAAACACTGTCTAAATTCAGGATTCAAATCATAGATGTTCTAGCAAAGGGCTAACTTTAAATTTCAGAAAATCTACAGTAGCAGATGACAGTGTCCTAAGAGCATTCTAGACAATCAGGATTGAGTGTCTTTGCACAAACAGTGACAGATTGGGGTGATAGCAAAGATACCTGACATTAATGGAAGGACTTTCTAGTCTTATCCAGCCTTGTAAATTTTATGCTTGTATCTGAGAACTGTATGGTAGCTGGTCTGAAATGATCTTACAATCCTTTTCCTGCTTTTAGATTGCATTCACAAGCCTATATAGAATGCATTAGCTTGAGCCATTCTTGAAAGAACATTAAGTTATCCTGGGGGTACTAAAATCCAGCAGTCCTTTCACATTTGCATGTGTAGCTCCTAAAAACATGTAGATCAGCATGAAGGAGGGTATGCACATCAACAGTGTTTGAACCACACCTGCCAAATTTATAAACAATGATTTCTTTGGGGGTTTTCAGATGTGCTTAGCTTGACATAATTCTACTCTCTGAAAGTGCATGGTACTTTACTGTTGGCCAGTTGAGAGGAATTAGGTCAGTACTATGTTCCTTTGTTCCCAAAAACTGTAGCTCAGCATCTTTCTTAACCACTAAGTTAGCTTAGAAAATCTTACAGCACACACAATCATGTTTGTTCTCTAGCTATCACCTCAGATAGACCTGGCCGTGGTATTTTCCTTCCCTTTTCAAGTGCTGCTTTAGTTTCTAGATTTACTCGATTTTTTTTTTCATACTGTAACTTCATCTAACATTAAAACATTCCTCTGCCTTTGAAAATTTAAATACAAACAATCAGTAAATATATCCACCTCCATGCTATTAGTGCCTTGCACCACAGAACAGATGCTGAAAGTGAAAAATGTAGCCAACTTCTAGGCTGAAGAATAGTGGAATTACTGGGTTCTTTTCGGGTTATGAACTTCAGCCAAACAAGAGTTGGCCTTTTTTCATAAATACATATTGTTCTTGACTTTCCTCTGACTTGGAACACATTTGAATTGGTAATAATACAGCTGAAATCCACAGAGCTTTGGCAATCTAAGCTGGGGAGAAGAATGGGGCTCCCTATCTTTAGCACTCACATAGCTATACATCTTGGAAGCTCTTACACACTCTTTGCAAACCCTTTATGTTTGCAGAACAGGAAATCTGAGTCCTGCAAATGAGTTAAACACTGGAGTCAGATTAATTCTTTTTTTGCCTCCATACTCAGGAAACTCCAAACGCCCCACAGAGGAGTTATCCAACCACAACTATGCAGCTTGGGAATCTGCAGCTCAGACTGAGCAGAACTATGTTCTAAATTCAGTAAGCACAGTTTTACTCACCAGGAAAAAGCCAGCACATGCTGAAATGATCAAAAAACTGTGGTTTTAAAAAATATTACTGTGGTAGAAAATGGACATAGCCTTTCTTTCAGTGACATATCATTTAATTATGTTCTTCTGTAGTTCAGCCTGAGGACAATGCTTTTGTAAGGTGAGAAACAAAAATTCATTGTATCTAACATGATGATTCATGTGACCACCAGCAGGAGGATACGTGCATGCTTTTTGGGGTACCGCTTAGTCTGGACTGAGACACAGCTTCAAAAGCAATGCAATTTGTGTGAAAACCAGACCACTTTCAGATTATTTGGTTTGATTTGGAAAGCAGGTGTGCAAACTTCAGTGGCATTTCTTCTGAGTTGATGTGAGTGCCTGTATAGCAGCTCATCAGCCTGGAAATGCACAGGTGCACACTCTAACAGTAAACACAAATCTACCAGTAATATGCATAGATATTCCCTGTGCAGCTATGCATCCCCCTCTGAATATCTAAATGTTACTGTATTAGTGAATACTCTGCTTGTTATTTCTTTATTAATGACTGTCTCCCATTCAACCGACATGATTGAGTAGTCTGGCTGTAATCTAAATAAATTTTAGTTTAGATGCAGTTTTGTTCACTAATGAATGATAATTTTTGCCACTATATTAGAAAACTCTATTTTTCCTTTGTATAAAAATATGAAATTAGGCTGTGCTCGTGTTATATGCAACACACTGAGTCATAATGGAAGCTCACTGAATTTTTTAGTCCTTTCCCTTTACATATTTGTGCTCAGGAAGGGAGATAATGATAACATGAATAGTTGAATTCTATTTGTAGTCATGATAAATTAGCTTTGATGTGATCAAAATAAATGTAAGAGATATAAGGTTGTAAAATCCATTCTGGCCATATCAGACCAGAATAAAGTTCCTTCTGATATCAGATTCTCTTTCAGATAATGCACTATAGCATGTGCCAACAGAGGAGTACAAGAACCAGACAAGCATCTGAGGATACTTCCCCAGAGTAGTCTCTTAGCCTCTAGCAATTTGCAGTTTGGGATTTCTTCAGCTTGCATTGAATAGTCATTTGTAGAACTGCCTCCCCATCCCCAAATAAACAATTTATGCTGCCTGTTTTGCATTTAAAATTTTGGCAGCACAACATCCAGCTTTAAGAAATTCTTCAGTTTAACTTCATGCTCTTCAAAGATCCATCTCCTTTGCTTGCTCCTGCAAAGGAGACCTGCAAAGTAGATTTCATTGATTGCTTGCTAATTCTTGTATCAGGAGAGACAGAAGGCTCTTGTTCCCTATGAATCCTTTTCACTGCACTTATGATTTTATAAAATGCAGTCATAACTTCCTTTAATCCCTGTTCTGTTTTCAGTTTTAAGAAAGATGTGCCAGGATGTGCGTGCGTCAATAAGGATGTGGTTCTTAGAAGCAGATGCTAAGTAATGAACGTGAAGCCTGTTAAAGTGGCTTTGTAATATGAGAGCAGAGCTGACAGGAAGCTTAAAGGGTCATTTTATATCAATATGTTGGACATGAGGCAAGTATTGCTAATGCTGTGTAGGGCTGCAGCCTGGGAAATGGGAAAATGGACACAGAGAGGAACAGTACATTTGGCTGGTATCAGGTACTTTGTAAGGCAGTCCTCATTTTGCACAAGGATAAATGCACATACATGATTAAGCCTAGGAAGATCAATTTTTAAAATAAGAACTGTCAGCTTAAGAAAAATGTACCCCAGAAATAATTGAAGTGTTAAAAAAATGTAACAGAGCTATTCCTTTAAAGCAGCAGGTGAAGAGAAGTATAACCCCAAGTACAAGGACATGTGTTCAGTGTGTCAAAAGGAAATATACCAAACTCCCCCCATATCTGTATAAATAAGGCATTATAAATAATTGCCTTAAAGTCTGGAATTGTTTGGTCACAGCTTTCCTTAAATGTTAGATCAAATTAATATCCGTCATGTTGATGAACAATACCTGAAACTGATGCCACCAATGGATCAATACCTGGCCCATTCTGTCAGCAGGCTTGAGGACTTTGTCTTTGCCAGGGGCTACTGAAGCACCCCTGTGCGTTTTGTCTTGCACCCACTGCTTGGGCATGATGTGACCAGCAATGCTGCAGCACGTGCCTTCATCTCTAAACCCAGGAAAGGGCTGCAGCAGATGTCATGCTGTGCAATGAATCCTTATTTAGGAGAGATTTATATTCATATTCTTCTTTCTCCAGAGCTCGTGGCAGAAAATGTTAGTCATCTTATTAATCATAGCTCAAAATGGTGGACATGTGGAAGAACCTAGGGGCTCTAAATTGCCAACTCCTCCACTGGAGGAACAGATGGAGTCTTTCTGTGATTCCCAAAGGAATGTACTGAGTACATCTGGGAGATATAAACCTACCAAAGACACCCCTTACACTGCCTTAATGGAGGTGCAATGGCTATTTCCTCTACTGCTCCTCACAACTTTGTGCTGTCCAAAACCACAGAGAACAATGAAAATTTTGATGAAAGCAGCTGTAAAGGCATTTTTTGTAATGGAAAAATTGTCCTTCCCAGTGTGAACACATGATTAGAATATGAATATGGTATTTGGTTGGAGGTATATTTTTGCCTTGTTAAAATGGATATAGCTTTGTTTATCTGGGTGCCAGTAAGTAGCAAAGTGGGAAGTGTTCAATGATTACCACTTGTCAGTCATCTTCTATCCTGATATTCTTACCACAATTCAAAAAGGAAAACAGATAGTGAAAAAAGATGTTAGTTTCTAGCAAAAAACTTTGGAGTTGAGATAATTAAGGCTTGGTTCTAGAAAGCTTGGCTTTGAATTCCTCAGAATAAGTGAACATACCTTTCTAGTAGTTGAAACTGAAGTCTGTGTCTCAGATGTCACTTCATGCAATTGAATCATTTTTGGTCTTTAAATTCAGTTGGTAGACAGGTAAAGAAAGAGAAGACACCTTGAATAAAGGCTTCCCCATCTTCAAAGGTATCTTTGGCAATTTACTACCCCACTTGGGTGATAGATGATGCTGTTCCTGTGCAGTATCACGGTTCTGTCTCTCTGTGTATGGACATACGGGGTTTTACTCTGTGCATGCCTAGTTGATAAGTATGCAAGCAACTATATTTATATCAATGTATGCCCACATTTAGAGAGGATAATTTAGAAATATTCATGAGAAAATTTTATAATGAGATTCTCATGAGTAGCGAAAAGTATTGCAGTGGTATTTTCATAATATGTACTGTTGGAGTATGACTATTTGCTAGTAATAGCTCTAAGCCCTGAAAATAAAATAGTATGTGGGTTTTTTAGGCATGTGCTGTAGAAATAGGAAGGGAATTGGAGGTAAATTAAATCTTGGTCATAATCAGCCAGTATTTTTCCATCTGTCAGCAAAACCTGGCAAAAAACTCCAAAACAACAACAAAACTGTAAACTCTGAGACGAGATTTAGTGATTTACTGTCTGCTTTAACTGTGCCTATAGCTTGCAGTAGAGCTACACAGCCTCAGGGTTTCCCAGATATTTCCATAACTTATTTGTCCATTTTGCATAAAAGGTTATGATCCCACCATTTATCTAAACATTTTCCTAGTCACCTACTCCAATTATAGCTTGTTATGGAAAGCCAGGACTATCATTTATATGTCTGTGTTGCTATATTATAGGGATGCAGCATAAAGCAGCATGTGGAGTGAGTGAAGGGAGGCTTTTTGCAGAGTCTTAGCTTCCAAAAAATCTTTTCCCTTGCTTAAAAACTGTTCATCAGTGAAAGGTCACCACTCCTAATAGCATGACCTAACTCACTTCAGCCTGCCTCCCCACTGCACAGCACATTGCACATGGTAAAGTTGTGGGTTTGGTAAAGGAGCCAGAACTGATCCAAAGCAGGTTGAAGTCTGGCTGTAATGGGGTCGCAGTGGTCTCGCTGTCCTGCCCTCTCTCCTGGGACTGCTGAGCCTAGAGTAATGGAAATGCTTCCCTTTCAGAATAAAATTTAATTAGCTGAAATACATAATAGCTGTCTTTTGTATGATCAATCTTCTGAGTCTGCTTGAACTCGGGCTTTCTATGTTAAAAAGGCATGTTGGATGCAGACTTTGCTTTGCTTTCCTTGAATTTCAAATAACTAGTTTCATCTTGCATGATTACATTGTTGCATGCTATTTACTTCTCTTGAGTATATAAGAAATTTCAAGATTGACTTACAGAGGTACCTTGAAGAAGCTCAACATTTTATGTCAGTGAGCAATTAGATTGGTTACAGGGGTGTCTCTCTGCACTCTTCTAAGTGACTCTTGTGCTGGTTCTCTTTGATCCTAAGACATCTGGGAAGCCTGGTGCAGACTTATCTAAAGGACGTGGTGTAAAAATTGTAGCAACTTAGGCACTTTCCTCCTGGGAGGATCATCTAGTACTTTATCTGTTATTGTGGGTTTTGCTAAAGGTTTCTCCATTTCTTTGTTGAGAGGTCCTTTGAATCACTGTAGCAGCTGAGACCTGAAACACTTTGAATCATTGATGGAAACCTCTCACAAACCACAGCACTCTCAGTCACCTGGTCTTAGTGATCCATACATCAGATCAGGCATTGAATAATAGCTATAAATACTATTTATTGCCTGTTTGTTGGGGGTTTTTTTGATAACCCATTGTGTTGGTCTTTAACTTAATATTTTAGAAGTTTTTAATATTTTAATATGGTATTTGACTTGACAAATGTTTTTACTTCTTTAATGTCTCCCTTTGTTCCCATGTTAGTGGAGTCCTTTCACTTTAGTTTTTCTACTCTAGTCAATCCACACAAAGCATTGGGAAAGCAGAATGGTACCACATTTGCATCCTTCATTTTGCTATTGTGAATGTAATACATTCTTTTTAAGGTATTCGTACACACTTATCACAATCTTGTTGCAGTTTTGGATCTGAACTGGGTGGTGCTGTTGCAACAGGCAGACAAAGTCTCTCTTCTGGGATATTCACAGTAGCTCTTGTGTTATTCCACTGACTGATAGTGTTTTTCTATACCTTTTCTATTTAAAATCCATCTTTCTTAAATCTTGTTGAGTGGAGCTGTATGCTATTTTCAGAGAGTCAGCAGTGCTGTAATATGTATATTTTATTGCCTTTTAGTCAATTGATGGGCACTGTAGAGTTTGCATTAGAGATTCTAATTTTTAGCAGATGTATAACTACATTATTTTGCATGTTCAATTGTAAAATTTCATTTGCTCAGTTAAATCTCTGAATGCCTTACCATCTCTAGATTCAAATGCAGATTTTATTTTTTATAAACACGAGTTTTAAAATTATGCCAGAAGCGTTTGCAAGCCTTCACAACTAAAGGTCTGTTCTTTGGCTTGTCTTTAGTGAGTGCACCAACTGGTTGGCTGTTTAACACCATAAATTTGACGCCCCAAGTATCTTGAGTTGTGCTAAGAGAGGCTAAGTGTCCCAGAGCTTAATTTCTAGCTGTGTGTATTTCCAAAACTACAGTAAGCCAAATAGGAGATATAGAAAGTAAGTTATATTTATGTGTTTCTAAACTTGAAATGCTGCATTTCACAAAGGAAAGTGAATGTGAGAAATTAGCAATAGGGAATAGATGGGTTTCTAACATATTAAATCCTGGAATTTTTGCCCCATGGGAATATTTGCTTCAGTTATGATAAAATCTCACATTTTAAGAAATGAGGATTAGGTTCCATGATATTGGCAGGTTTTTATTACCTTCAAGATTGCCTTTAAAAAAAAAAAAAACAAACAACCACCACAAACTCTATTATCTATGCAGATACTTTACTGGTAAAAGGTTTAACATGAAGATAGAATGGTGAAAAATATAGGGGTAAGTTAGAGAGCTATAAGAAGTAAATGAGTTCTAGTTCTCCTTTCATGCTTTTGGTTGTGTTGTGGTCCTTCTTTTTGGTCAGAATTACTGTCCACATAAATATTATGTAGAGGAAAACCTTGAGATGTACAAAATGTTTGCTAAGAGAATGATCTACTCTGTTCAAATTGCTACTCTTGAGAGATGCACTCTTGAGATATATGTCTCTAATCTTTGTTTTAGACAACTTTGAAATCTTGCTGTCCCAATATAAATATCCAGATGACAGATACATGTACAGATATTTTTCAGGGAATCACGTTTGGTTGTTTCAAGGCGGAACTTGATTTTTGTGAGTAGGAGCTCCAATCTGGAAGTTTGGATGACTCAGATGACCCTCAGCCTTGTTGTACTGCCACTTCTAATCATGTTTAAAAACAAGATTGCTCAGAGTCATGATGCAGTCATTTGTGGTTCTGAAGTTAGTTGATTTAAAATATAGACCTATATTTTGGACGCAAAGTTAACACGAATATTCAGCTGGCAATAATGAGTATAAAGTCTTTTGTTAGAAAGATTTGCTGGATTTTTTCAAGATTTGGACTGTCTGGGTCCCTAGCTAATATTCCACCGATGTTAAATACTTCACTGTGTTTTCTCTGCTTCTTATTTTATCTTGCAGCAGAAATTGAATCTATTGAAGGGTTTTGTTCAACAAATGATCTTTGTTGATCTTTTAATTTTAATTCCATTCACACTTTTTCTTAGTTTTTTTTTAGAAAAAATTATTCAAGGTAGTATGTATTTTGCAAAAAAAACTCTCAAATATTTGATTTTGTTCTTCTTGGTCAACAATAATGTAACTGCCCTCCCTTAACATATTAGTAAGAACAAAAACAACCAATAACTTGTTTCTTTGAGAATAAGCAACAAACTTTGTTTTTCAACTTTAGTGATGTGGTGCAAGATTTTATTCTGGAAGAATTTAGGAATGGGGTCAGGTTTGCCTTTCAAACTCAAGTCCCAAATAGAGGAAAATATCCATATTAAATGATTCCACAAAACTTTTGTGTCTCAGTGTGGGTCCTCTGTGCTGTGTCTCAGTGTGGGTCCTCTGTGCCTGCTGTGGATAGTTTGAAGCCTGAAGGCAAAGCTGAGATAACAGAATTTTCCCCAGATGTCAGCTTGGCCCATCAAGCTGAAACCAAAATCTAAGCATCTGGCCTTCTGGGCAACTCACTCTTTATCAGCCACAGTCAGTAATGTGCACTTTGACCTGCTGAATCCATGAACCCTCTCCTCCCTCACAAATCTAAAGAGCTGAAAGGAGGTGCAACTGAGGCATGTTGGGACCTAAATCATAGCTGAGGTTCCCGCAGTTTATTCAAAAGCTCCTTCCAAAAGAGGACTGCAACTGACTTGGATAAACAGTATACATTAAGGCAACTATTCTAGCTTTTTCAAGACAGGTTAGAATTTTCAAAACCAGTCTTAACAAAGTAAAAAGGCACAATTTATGGGCTTTCTTAAAATTAGAAGTCAATAGCTTTTTACATTATGCAGAATGTAAGAAAGAAGCCATTGTTTCTGAAGCTTTCCATCCAGTGCCATTATTACATACCATTACATTTTGCCCTGTTACACCAATGCGGTTTGCTATGTCCTGTGTTTGTTAAGATGAAACTGTAGCATCAAAAGTGTTATTAACTCCTGCTGTTCACTGTATGTGTAAAGATTTTATTTCTAGATGCTGAATGACAGATTGGATCAAGGTCCAACTGTGTAAAGCTTGCAAGGTCAAGACACATAAACAAGTTACGTCAGTAATGCATTGCTGATTTATCCTTCCTTTAGTGAGAGATAAACTGACCTGAAATTGTTACATATATTTTCAGAGAAAAATATTCATGTGGATGGATTCTGAAAAGTGGTTGATGCGTAATAACTTGGTTTTGGATGAAAGTCCTGCAATATGCACAGGCCTGTGATGAGTAGGTCATGAATCTGGCTTAATATTATGAGTTAGTAAATAAGCAATTTACTAAATATGGTTTCAGTTAAAGGTAATACACTTATTTAAGAAATGTGAGGGTTTTTTTATTTATTGCCTTCTTCTCATTTCGTTAAATGCTCATTACCTGAGCACCAACACTGTGCATAGCTCTGTGGATGTTACAAATTAAAATCCAGTGCTTGAAGTGAATAAAATACTTACTGTGGGAGAAACTATCAGGATGCCTTGGGCAGGAGTTGATTTCAGGCATTATCTCTGGTTTCTGCTGGTGTGCCTGTGCACGCCTGCCTGCCTCACGCGTGCATTCAGGGAGGGAGCGATGGAAAGGTCAGATGGGGGCTATGGATATGATCTCTGTTCATCTCGCTGTGCTGATGAAGTTTTGTTGATTGAATGTAAATATGCCTCAACTCTTCCACAGCATGTGCATCAAAGAGAACATTATTAGAGCGGAGACAGGCATTTGTTGGTACAATGAAAGTAATACTGTCTGTGAGATACTGTTTAGAGGTGGCGTGCAGTGGCATCCGGATATATTTGCATCTAAATGAGATGAACGTTTCTTTTCATTCGCCTTTGATTTACCTTGATCGCTACAGATTTTTATTCCTTCTGGGATTTGGGGAACCATATTCCCATTATGTGCTCATCTTCCCTTCGCATACTGTCTGCCACCTTCAGTCAGTGCCGCCAGATAAGTATATATAATAAAGATCTTTTACATCAGATCTGGTTACCATGCTGTCAGGCCAGTTACTGGAGTCTGGGACTCAGGAGGAGCAATGAGTGATGAGTACAGCATTTATTTAACTACTGTTTTTTTCCCACCCCCTCTTGTTTTTATGTTTAGTATTGACTGTATCTCAAAATGCTTCAGCATGATTAATTTTTCTGAGAATAGCTGGATGATAATGCATAGTTCCAAATTTTTTGTTTTAAAATTGTTTAGAAATCAATTTTCCTTTTTTATTTATTTTGGTCTCTGAAGAGCCTCCAGTAGCTCATTAACCAGCATCCTAAAGGTTTTTGTCTGACTCCCCCACTCAGTGAGTTTGTAGATTGCTGTTGGATATGTCAATATGCTCCATTTGTTCTATGTGTCACTTAGCATGGGTTAGCTTAGCAAAAGCATTTCTTGGCCCACCTCTTCTCTTGGTTGTATCAAGTTGTGTTTTAAATCGAAGTCATAGTAAATCAATTTAAATCTTGCTATAGTGCTGCATGTAGCCATAGCTATGACACTTAAGAGTAATAATATAGAAAAACACTTGGGAAGTAAAATTTGTAAATCAGCATACATGAGTGAGCTTCTTGTATTGCACATTATAAACTTTTGCTTTGAATTAATGCAAGATTTCAATTCCTCCTTTGCACGGCATAATCATTCACTGAAGTTTTCTTTCCTATATTCTGCAAAATCTAAGAAGATTTCAGAACTCTTTCAGCATTGGAAAAGGGGAAACTATCACTTGTTGGTCGTTTTTGTTTGGATTGTGGTACCTTACAGGGAGCAATGGACACTTACCAAAGGCAGAGGAAGGTCCATCTCATGCCCCAAGGACTGTGTGATTTAAAAAGGCAAAGACAATTACACAAGGTAGTGACAGAGTAGTGTGTACTCTTCTAATGAGAGAATTATCCCCTCGTTAACAAGACTTATCCTCACTGTCTTCACTTTTTCTGTCTCTTTTCTCATTTCAGAGAGAGATTTCTGGTTTCTTACCTATTTGCCCAGGTTCTTTATGTTCATGACTTATGATGTTAAGTACATTTCCCTTTCAGTGGAATATCTCCAACATTTCCCTTTTCATTCCCACTCCAAGTCACTGGGGCAGTCCTGTCCTTCTGACATACTAAATGGGATTTGTCAAGCCCATGGTGTAACCATGTTTTATTTCCATGAGTAATGAGACATTGTGATAGGGCATCTTGTCCTGCCCTAAACGAGACATGCCAAGCCAAACATGAAATGGAATGCCAAACCCTATGTCCTATATGTTTGTCAAGTGTGTGATCTATTTTTTAGAGACCCAACTCAGTACACTGAAATATTTTACTACTTGTGAACTTTAGCTTCTGTTAATATGATTGAAGCAAGTGGAAATGGAAATTGTCAGGGCAATTTAACAAAGCGAGTCTGTAAAACTCATTACATCCCAGGTAGTAAAATCACTTTAGAAGGCACATTCTTCAAACTTGAGCTTTATTCAGTAAACTGCATTGGTGCCTGACCTTTTAAGAGCTTTCCCTTGCTTGAGAGGGAGGAGGGGAAAAGGCCCTGTTGTTCAGAGCTACCTATCTTAAATTACAAACAGCAGCCAGACTTGACTCTGTGCTTTAGATCACACAGGATGACAAAGTGTGCAACTGCTCCAAACAGACACTTAAATGGCCAGCTATTTAGATGAGTTTGATGTGTATTTCATGTAATTGTATACTCCATAAAGCAGTAAAAAACCAATGTTGTGTGCTGGCTGTATTTTAGCACAAAGTAAATCAAAGTACCAATCTCATGTTTGTAATTCAACCTAATCTTATCAAGAGCTGATGCTTTAAAGAAGCTTTAGATTGATACTAGGTGGTGGGTGTGTGAGGGTTAAAGATGCTCTGGAGAAAATAATTCCTGCTAGGTCTGTATCTAATTTTCATAGCAAAATAAATTAGTTTCTTGAGAACTCTCTAAGACCATGGCTGGGTTCCTCCTGCACTGCAGTGTAAACATGCCCCTAAGTATGCCTCTCTCTGCACTGTCTCCGTGCATGTCTCCAAATAGATGACAGGCTTTTCCTGCCAAAGTTATGAATGAGCTGTCAACCCACCCTAGATAACAAATTTAGGCTCTCTTTCTCTTTCTATTTTTTTTAAATAGTTTATTCTTCCAATGGTGCACCACAAATTTTGATTAGTGGCCTACATGAAATCCAAATGTGTCATGGGCTGTGTCTCTACCAGTTCATTATTTTCATTTTCCAGCATCTAAACAATTATGAGCTGTAGAGATTGCATTTTCTTGGAGCTATCCTTTGCCAGGCTCATGAGCGCAAGTCAGGTTGCTCATTAGTGAGCCCACACAGAGTTTAGTCCAGTAACCTTTGAAGTAAATGGAAAGCCTCCCATATATTTATTCGGTGTCAGGTAGACATTTGGTGCACGCTGTGGAATTAAAAGATTTTGCCTAATTAATAATGAGGGTTTTGCCTTATCTGTGTTGTTTGTGAAGTTATGGGGGGCATGTTAGAGCTGATTGTGGAAAACTTTGAAAAGAGAAAGTGTTATCCTTCTTTGCAATTTTCACGTGGTTTCACGTATTTTTTTTTGCCATTGGTGATATGCAATTTTTTTTCTTCCATACTGGATCTGTTCCCATCTTACCTAGAGGTTTTCTGAACACCTTTAAAGATGGTTGGTAAAATACATAAGTGAAAATAAAAGAACATTTAGAAAGGATTGAGAGTGGGGAATAGAAACTAAAAAGGGAGGGTTTTTTGCAAAAATTGGTATGAAACAAAGAAAAATATTTTTTCTTTTTTATTTTCTATGGGCAGAAGGATTTGCAAATGCATGAATGGTACTGAGTCCTACATGCAGTGAGAATAGTCAGGTCCATAGATGACAGATAAAAAGCTGTGTAAATTCATAGCACTCCTGGTAAGACTCCTCCTTGTGTATGTAATGCACAAAAAGTTTGCCCGCATAAAGAAATTATGTGAGATGATATAGGTAATGGAACTCTGCAGTAGCTGTGGTTTTTTACCACAGAGAAGTACTGGTCTTTGTGTATAAATTGTTTTACATCAAGGGGAACTTGGTGCTAAGCTAGATGTAAAGCTTAGGATGATGCCTCTTAAAACATTTGGCCTTTACTCATGCAGAAAAGAAATGCCCCTTGCTTTCCAACAAGTGGAATTTATTCCATTATTGTTCTTCATTGGTAGCATTTCTTCTTCCCTGTTTAAATTCCCTTTTCCAGTGTGTGGCACTGCCTTGTGTTTCAATCATCAAAAGGGGAGCAATTATAGAAAAAACATTAACGTTTCAGGAGGTGTTAGAATGTAAATGATCTACCATCCTGAGGAACAGGAATGCAGATGAGCTCTTGATTGTTGGTATATGTGGCATGCTCTATGGCTTTCTTTCATAAATACTGTCCTTTGTAGAAAACAGAAATAGGGATAGTTGGGACCATGCTCTGTCCTACTAATCAGCCTGCAGACTGTGTGCTGTAATGACACTGGCACAATACCTTTTTAATGCCTAGTTGCTATGTCCAGCATTTAAAAAAACATACTTTAATACAACACAGTGTGTTTGCCATCCATAGCTGGGTAATCTGTACCTGTTGTTGAGGTAGGAGGCAGTTTTGAAGGTTTGCATTTCTGGAAGGAAGGTTCACATTCACTGAAGTAATTTAATTTGATGGTGAAAGAGTTTGTTTGCTTGCCTTCATTTTTTAGAGTTGTTCATGTCATCCACTCTGGGGCTCATAGAAATAATCACGAGTTGCCTTGCCTTAGTCAAACATTTTCAACCAGCAGTACTTTCCCTTTATTTCTGAAATTTTAGATTTTAAGGCAAATTATTCTTCTTTGAATATAACAGATAATGCAGCAATCACTCCCTCCCTCCATAGTCCTCTACTTGAAATGCAGGTGAAATGTTGATGAGAAAGGGAAAAAATAAGAAAATATTGGATTTTGCAAATAGAATTGTGAATGATTAATAAACCTAAATCTCCATTCATGTATCTTGTGACTATTTTCTCAGCTTTTGCAATGCTGTGTTTACATTTCAATTTTTTGGCCTTTTTTCCTCCATTTGCATTATTTTGCATGTGCTCTCTTTAGTGTCATCATCTTTTTAAGTGCTTTATTATAGGTAGCAACTGAATTACAAATAATTTACATTAACACATCTGCACAGCCTTAGCAAATGTGTTAATGTAGATACCTTCCCTCTTTTTACCAAATTCTATGAGAAAATGCAACCTGGCCTTAGTTCAGAAAAATATTTTAAAATATGGTGCAATTCTAGCATTGTAATTGATCATATTAGTTTTTGTTCAGAAAGTGAGCATAACTATGTTTAAAAATAAATATATTAACTGCTCAGGCATTTTTTCCTGTCTGTGGCTCAGATGTCAGCTCTAATGTCATCTCTCTGATTTTCATTTTGCTCAGAACATGGGCAGAACGAGTTCCTGGGGAAGTCCCTACAGAATTTCCCTACAAACACAGCCTCCTTGCTGAGGAAAAGAACTGACACTGCCCTTGGAGCACAGGGTCATTTGCAATGAGCTTAGTCAGAGGTTTCCAATAAACTGTCTTAGCTTGAATTGTAGTTTTGCCTGGTGACTTTGATGTCACTCTGTGTAAGCAGGAGATGGTCACAGCCTCACATATGTTTAGGTTGACTGTGGTTCCTCCACAACTCAGGTGAGGGAAAATATGTTGGCCTGTATTTAACTACCTGAAGTAAAAGGAAAAGATCTATTTTTACAAAGATGACCAGAAAAGGAAAAGATCTATTTTTACAAAGATGATCAGAAAATCACATTTATCCAGGGCTTTTAGTACCCAACATAAAGTAGCACTCGTCATAATTATTGGAACATTTTTCCATATGGAAATGGAAATGGAATATGGTAGCAATGTTTGAAGGCACAAGAGTCAGACCTGTTTGTCTTCTTGAAAAGTGTTTGTATTGGAAAAGATGCAGCTGTTTGGTATATACACCATTTTCCTGGTAATCTGAATCTATCAGTAGCAAAATGAAATTATGCATAAATTTATTCAATAGTCACATGGAGAACACTACAGTGATTCCTTGTTTGTCATAATTTCCCCCCTCAAAAGATAGATGTAGGCAGTAAGCATGACCCCCTGTTAAACCATTTGGGTTTTTTTAACAAATCACTCATATTTTTGTTAGTAACTGCAATTATTTCTTTTGACCTAGTCTTTATTCTTCCAAGTCATAGAATTCCAGGATACAATTAATTTCCAGCAATTCTCACCAATTTTGGTGGGATTTGCAAGCTATCAGTTCTTTTCCAGATTGCAGCGTGGAAATATCTATACTCTGTATATGTATGTGTATATGGGAGGCTGGAGCTGTATTAGATAGTAACCACTATTGAGCATATTATGTACAATCTGTTGAATATCAATTTGTTTTCTGCACTACAGTTTCTATTTTGAATAACTATTTTTTCTTTTTCTCAGCATTGCACATAATTTTTTTCCTGCAATTAAGCAAAAAGGCAGGCAGCAGGAAAGGCACGTTAAGAAAATATAATAGCTAGGTGCATTTTTGTAGGCCTTTGTCTGTTTTTCATGCAGTGATATTGTCCTGGGTTGACTTCAACCCAGGACAGATACATAAATGATTTGTTTAAATTTTAAGCTACACAAAGATGAAGAATTCAACACAGAGAATATACATTTAGGAGTCCTCATAGCAAACACAGTGATGCCTAGAAACAATACTAGTGCTTTCTAGAGACTTGGGGCAAAGACATTTTAATTCATTTTAATAGTGAGCCATGATCCCTTTGTCATCTCCTAGAAAAAATTGCCAAATTAAAAAAAAAAATATTCTCAGTGACAGAGAGAAGGTATGTAAAAAGTTTTTTTTGCTTGATTTTGCAATTAATTGTTCCAATAAGTATTTCTGAAGTAGCAGTATTTTGAAAAAAAATCTAACTGGCTACATGGTGTGTCTGCACTGTGCTTGCTGCTTTCTGATGGAGGTTTCCCTGTCTAAAACATTGCTGTGTAAGGGTTTGAGTAAGCTAGAGGAGTTTCTGTCTGGTAGGGTATACTTGATACAAACAGACACTGTGCAAAGCAAAGCAGGCCTTACAGTAGCACTGGCTTAAAATATTCAACCTGTACTATTCAGGGAAAAATTTCCAGTCTGGTAGCTGTGTCATATTTTTTCTCAAAACACTATTTGTTTTCTATAGACAAAGAGCAGCTTTTGTATAGGTAGTTGAAAGTACAAAGAGGTCTCTTGGCAAATCATTAATCTTGCTTATAATTGCTAGTCAGCAGTGTAGCTCTTTTCCATAAATTAAAAGAGGAGGGTTAGCCAAACATCTTGTGTTTCCTGAGGCAGGGAGCAAGAAGAGCTGATTGTCAGGGGCAAGGACTCCATTTGAAACTCATATTAATGTGCTATACCATTCAGGAGGGGAGAAGGGAGGGAAGACAAAGATAGGGAAAAGAAGAATTAACTTTGTTTACATCATTAGAAAAGTGGAAGACAGTCTTAACTTATCCTTGGCTTCCATTGTTTAAATGGCTTTCCTTTTGCTCATGAGTAAATGACATAACTGCCCCTGTTTGCCTCATGTTTTGTTTCTTGTGAGTGTGTTTGCACATGTGTGTCAGTTGAGGAGGGGCCCTGGTGTCACACCCCAGAGGGGACATTCACACTGGGGGCTGGCAGGACAAGGACCATGAGGAACAACAGTTGCCATATCCAGAGGAGATGATCTATAAACACCTCCCCTGAAAAGAGTTGAACTGCTCCTCCTCCTTGATGATGTTCACCTAATTATTATTTTTTCAGGGGCATGGTTGCATCACCAAGGTGCAGTTTATGTTATGGGGTGAAAGCTGAGGGACCTTTTGAGAGAGGATTCTTCTCATTTCTCCCTATGTCTGCTATTTTATTCTTTCAGGGGAGTGTCTGAGTTTTCCCAGTGTGACTGTCTAGGCAGGGAAGGAGTAGGCTCTCACTGTGTTCTGAGGGCAAGCTGCTTGCTCATGGGATCAGAGCAGGTACAGAGAGATTGTGGGATCCCCACACCCTGCTGCCCTACAAAGATCATGCAGGTGGGGGGCTGGACTTTTCATGTCCCTCTGTCTTCCCTTTTTGTACTTCTGTCATTTCCTCCTAACTTTTCACAAGAGAAAGCTCTTAATTAGCCTTTTCTTAGTCAAACTCTGAGTCCAACTCAGCTGCTCGTGAAGAGCTCTTTAGGTAAGTCAAGTGCGGGGTGTTCTTCTGTTCTGTGTTCTAACAGAGCTTGTAGCTCAGTGATTTCACACACTGGCATGGCAAACACTTTTCTTTGTATGTATCTCAAGACTACGACTCTTACCAAGTGCTTTAAATGCATTAAAAAAAATCCCACACGAGGCAAAATGCTTGTCTGGGAGAGCTTGCACAGTCCCGTGCTTGTGGATTAAATATGTACAGCATGCAGCTATACTGCACTAGCAGCTCTTAGTACTGAACCATTCAGCCTCCTCTGATAAAGGTTGGCATATTTCCCACTTCCTTATAAGTTTCTGGATACAGCATAATGGTATTGAGGATGTGACCAAGAAAGCATGCAGCTCCAAACAATCACACTGGTGCCTTGCATGCCAGGCAATATGGTGCTCATGACACGGGGTGTTTCCCTTTCCCAACATTTTTCTGCCTTGTTTAGATTGAAACCTATTCTGGGAGTTTCCTTATGTTTTATTTTTAAACTGTCTGTCAAATTCCAATGCTTAACTATCATCACAGAAGAAAATAAACAACATCAATTACTCTCTAAAAATAGTGGACATTGTACTGAAAGTTGCACGTGCAAATTCATAGTATTACTCAGACTTTTTAAAACATTGTACAAAATTCTTCTTTAGCAAAAAAAAGCAAAAAGTACCTCTGCCTTCTGGGCAGTAGCACTGTGACATTCCTGTACAGCAGATTTTGCCAACCTCCCAACTGGGAGTACAAAGTTGCATGCCCCAGGGGGACTGCAAAACAGTATCACAAAATGCCTAAAAGCTTGGGAGGCCACGTTTTGTATAGGAGCAGAAACGCTAATAATCCTGTCCCCTTGATAACCTCTCAAGGGCCACTAAAATGGCCATGCTCTATCTGCAGTTTGAAAGCTGCTGCTCTCCAGGCGAGGGATTAACTCAAGCTTCCCAGTACACAAAGGAAAGGTACTGTTAATATTGAATTCTTAGGCAATATAGAAACTTGATTGCATGAAGGTAAATGCAAAGACAGTGTTTGTTGTCAGAGAAGTTAATTCTCTGCCAACAAACAGTTAGTAAATGAGATAATTAGAAACATAAAAAGCAGAAAAACATGAACATGGAATGGAGGAGAAGTCAGAGCTTGAAGAACAGTATTTGCATACTGCTCAGATCCCTGGGGTTTTTCTTGTTCATGTAAATTCTCTTTCCTGTTTTATACTGTTCAGCTCTTTGGCTAGTTTTCTGTTTAAATTTCAGTTCGAAGTGTATGAAGAAGGACCAGATGGTTATACAGTCAGGATTGGTGGCAGAGAGGTAGCAATTGATTTTATAATATGAACAAGCCAGGTTCTAGCTGTTTGATCTCAGTAATTTCTTCCTAGGTTGGAAACCCATCTATTACATTTCTGTTTCCCATAAGGACACTCATAGACTGAGACCAAGCCACCTCTAAACCATCTCTTTGATGAGTTAAATAAATTGATCATCTTGCATCTCACACTGTGAAGCAAATGCTTTGATCCTTTCATCATTCTTCTTGTTTTTTTCCCCTGCAACTGCTCTAGTTTTTCTAAGTCCTTACTGTGAAAATGAAAACTTGGACCTTGCTTTCAGTTCCTGGATGGCAAGCACTAGAGCCAAGGTGTTTTACTTACTCATCCTGCACCCCCCTTTCATCACATCATAACCTTAGAGTAGCAGTGCTACTTTAAGAATTCATGTTCATCTTCTCATTTAGCCTGACCTCAAGACTTTGTCAGAGGTACAGCTGAGGGCTGAACTCACCACCTAGAAAAATGCTATTTCTTATTCCTAGATGAAAGCCTGTATGCTTTTAAACAGTGCATTGTTTGGTTATGTTGATGCATGAGAGGGCACACTGATGTCACCTTTTGAATCAGTGTGATCTGGGGCTGTAGTGAGAATAAATAGTTTTGCTATTTCCTTTGAAAATAGCATGATTGTAAGATGAATGATTGTATATCTGGAAAAAAAAAAAGAAAAAAGGCTTCAAAATGCAGATGAAACATGAAAAGGATCATGCATAGGATTGGTTTGGTTTTGTGTGGGGTTTTTTAAACTGATCCAGTAATTCTATTAGCCTAATTTAGTATCTTAGTTTCAAAAGTTAGAATTTAGGCACTATTTAAGATGGTCGTTTTGCATTCCCATGTTTATATAAAAGACCTCATAACTGAGTATAGAGAGGGGGGAAGAAAATCCTTTGATCCTTCAGCAAAATGTTTTTATGTAAGTAGCCTTTTCGTGGTGAGCTCTGAAAGTCTGGACAGATCATTGTCCATCTGTTTTTACAACTTTCTGTGATCACTGTCCAGCAAATGCTGTTTAATCTACAGAGAATAAACACTTCCAGAGTTGACAATGTGCTTCCCAGGTGCTGAGGGGGAGGGTCACACAGCCAGGCCATTTGCTGAAATGTAGGAAAACAGTCATCCAGAGAAAACAAATATCTATGGAGACTTTAGGGAAGAATCACATCTTTCATTTTCTTTTTCTTTTAGAAACCAGACACTCTTTTGGAAAGAAATATAAAGGTACTGGTCACTTTGTCTTGTGCTGGATGGATTAGTGCACAAGAAGGAAGAGATGCCAAGATCTTTAAAATCAGTAGCTCTTTTTTTAAAGATTAAAGGAGTGTGAAGGAAAAATGTAATGTTGGTGCAGAAGGCTAATGAAACAAATTCCTATAACTGTGTTTCCATCTGGGCCACTGTTGATTGCTGGAAGAGGGATTGGAGGCCCACAAGCGCAGCATGGAAACGAGCCGCTGTGTCTGGATCTTGTCATGGCAAGGAGCTTTAGTAGCTCTGAGGCGCTGCCCTCATTTGTGCTGGAGCTTAACATCCCCTCCAAAATGTTCTGCAGCAGGGAGACAACTAGCCCTCATTGCTGTTCATCCCAAGGACTGTCCAGGCTACATTCAGATCAGAAATTCTGGGCTGTTTTTCCCACCCCAAGAGAAGGTTGCAGGGCTTAGGCTCGCTGGCACAGGATAGAAGTATTGTACGTATGTTTTCATGTTATGGTAACAAAAAGGCATGTGCCACTGACACTGGTGCTGCTCTAACTACAGCACTGCTAGCTTCTTTTTATCTCAATCTCACCTTTGTGAATGCTTGTATTTCTAGTCACAGGATATTCCTTCATGGAAATCCAAAGGGCATTACAGAACCGATACACCAAACTTCCTCTGCTGTAAAACCTGGCTTCAAGTACCCTGCACCTCTGAAATATCCAGAATATTCAGGGTTCTTTCCTCATCTTTCTTAATAGTTCTTCACTCTGAACAAGACCCTGTAGTCCAGGATAGTTTATTCCCCAAAATGTTCAGGGTACCTCAGCTCCAGGCCTCTCTTGTGATTTTTTGTTTATTTGGGTTCCTCTCTTTTACTAGGTGGTTGGTCAGATGGATAATATGTGTATTAACCTAATTTGGGGGCCTAACTAACTTTCCTGGCATCTCTCTATCAAGTGCATCACCTGTGTGTGGCAGGGTTTCAGAAGGGGGAACAGGAGAGGAAATGAAGCAATTTGGCTTTTTTGACTACTTCTCCATGAGCTGTTTGGAAGGGGTGTGACAGGGCTTTGCTCTTGGTCAGTCCCCAAGTACATAAAAATAAATCTTGTCCAAACATAAGCCTTTCTGTAGCTGCAGTGGTTTTAAAAGCAAGTTGCCCTCTGAGCTGGGATTCCTTCTGTGTTTTCTCATCCCAGATTTAAGGATTGGTGGTTTTAAAATGTAAGTAAGTGTTTGCTAACTTTGCCTCTAATCCATTAATATCACATATCATGTAAGCTGCTGAAATTAATAAGTGTAGTGAAGAAACCACATCCACACCCCAACTGGCCTTCTTGTGTGGCTGGACTAGGCCAACAGCACTGCCTGCCAGCAGTATCCATCACTGCCAAATGCAAGTCTACTGGATGTGCAGCAGTAGGTTCGTGAAATATTTTTGCCACTACAGGTCAAGCAATTGAATATGAATATTGGCAGGATCACATTGAGAGTGTTATTTAATAGAGCTGTTCCTTCTTACAAAATGGGTTTTTAAATGGACTGTGGAGCTAGCTCAGGATGGAAAGGTCTTGTGTCGAACTGAAAGGCTGTATAAACTAACAGCAGCCAAGACAGGGTGTAAAAGCTGGGAAAACTCTGTGCCCTGAATGTGGCTGAGTCAAGTTCAGGGTCAGCACACTTCTATTCTGGACAAGAAAAGTCAAACCCAATCCTTGCCACCTGGGAACACCAAACAACTGAGCTTACTGGGAGTTTGTTTGCTAATCAAAGTGGGACCTTTTTGTTTGTCATGACTTAGGCTACTTCAAATAGCATCAACAATTTCCATCTTGCTAATTATCTGTAGTTAGGAAGGCTAATGAAAATTTAGGAATAGTTTCTGCTCTCACTTTGTTACCTCCAAGTGTTTTTCCAGCCTGTCACAGTTTTCTGTTAATCTATTCACCACTATGAAGTTTAAAAACAGTAATGAAGAAAAATAATTTGTGTATGACATCATTTCAGAACAAACCTTTGAGGTTTAACTGCAAGGTCAAAGTCACAAGGCACTGGTTTTGACACAAGGTGCTTTATCATCTGCAGAGTTTAAGTTCAGTGGTTATTTGAAAGCTGGGGAGATGCCTGCTGAGAACTGGTTTATGTCAGGTTGACCTTACCAGCAATGGACACTGTGAGCAAAGATCTTAAAAGGGGGTCTGGATGACACATTTATTTATTTACCTCTCTGTCACTGATGGTGCTTTGAGACATAACAGCCTTGCAGAGCCTCATTAGGTTCATTGAAAGGAAAGAATAGGGGAAAACTACTTTGTCTTGTCAGTGCATATTAGATTTAATATGTACATATGTGTGCATATATACGCACACAGAGCTCTAAAAAGAGAGTGAACTATTTAACCATTTTTATTAGATAATTTAAAATGGCAAAATACTTGGTAGGATTCAGGGCTTTGGCACAGGATATGTTGTCCCCAAAGTACTCTAAGCATGGCACGTAGTACTGATTATAAAAAAAAATCTACATCTGCTACTTCAGAATTTGGTCCTTCATTCTGGGCTGCCAGAGCATGGATGACACAATAGATAGTACCAACCCTCAAGATTAAGAGGCAACAAATTCAGGGCAGTGTGGATACTCTTCCATCCTCTGCTGGTGGTTTGCTGTGTGACACTGGTCGACTCATTTCTTCTCACCATCTTGGTACTCTCTCTAGCTTTTTTCTTTTTGCTACTTGTTGCTCTTGGACACATTCTTACTTTCTATCTGTGCAGAACATAGCACAGAGCAGCCCTGTTCTTGTCACTGTAGCATAAATATAAGAGGAAAGAGGGAGAGAAGCATTTTTCTCCGTTGTTGTTCAATGTTTCCATTGCACTCTGGGGAATACTGTGGCCAGGTTGACATAAAATTTGGAAATGGATAGTAGAAAAAAGGGCTCTTCTCAAAGTGATCCTTCCACTCCCTCAGGATGGTGTGGATCCTGTTGTTGGGAAACTGGATGTCTGCTTCCTGTGTGTGATGGAGCTGGTGGCTCTGCTGGTAATACACCTGCTTAAGTGGTTTTGGCTGGATCGCAGCCTGAACAAATTGTGAATTCCTTATCCTCTCCTATCTCCATTACTGCATGCTTCGGAGCTGTAGCAAGGCATTTTAGTGTCCAGGGTAACACCTTGGACTTGGCAGCTCTCCTGCTCCCCCCACGTGGTCTCCTGAGTGTCAGCACCTGGGCTAGGGGAGGCTCAGGAAGTGAGTCCCAGCCGCTGCAGTCCACCTGGTGACCAGCCCCGCTGCCACCATCATGGCACTGCCCTCCCTGCCCATGGCAGTGCCCTCCCTGCCACCGCTATGGCACTGCCCTCCCTGCCACCATCATGGCACTGCCCTCCCTGCCACCGCCGTGGCACTGTCCTCCCTGCCACTGCTGTGGCACTGTCCTCCCTGCCACTGCTGTGGCACTGCCCTCCCTGCCACTGCTGTGGCACTGCCCTCCCTGCCACTGCTGTGACACTGCCCTCCCTGCCACTGCTGTGACACTGCCCTCCCTGCCACTGCTGTGACACTGCCCTCCCTGCCACTGCTGTGGCACTGCCCTCCCTGCCACCGCCGTGGCACTGCCCTCCCTGCCACTGCTGTGACACTGCCCTCCCTGCCACCACTGTGACACTGTCCTCCCTGCCACCGCCGTGGCACTGCCCTCCCTGCCACCGCTGTGACACTGTCCTCCCTGCCACTGCTGTGGCACTGCCCTCCCTGCCCCTGCTGTGACACTGCCCTCCCTGCCACCACTGTGGCACTGCCCTCCCTGCCACCGCCGTGGCACTGCCCTCCCTGCCACCGCCGTGGCACTGCCCTCCCTGCCACCGCTATGGCACTGCCCTCCCTGCCACCATCATGGCACTACCCTCCCTGCCACTGCTGTGGCACTGCCCTCCCTGCCACTGCTGTGGCACTGCCCTCCCTGCCACCTTCATTTGGAGACAGTGCTGAGGGAGGGCACTGCTTCTCACCTTGACAAGGCACTCTCTAGCTACCTATGTTAAAAAGTTTGGGCAGTGGCCAGAGGCAGGCTGCTGGGTTATTCCCACCATTCAGTTTGGATGCTTCTTCTGTCCCTGGCCTTATCTTCTCCCTGAAGGTTTCCCTGCCCTTCCCCAAGCCGTGCTTCTGTCAGCATCAAAAACTCTCAAACTGCTTGTACGCAGTCCCTGCTTCTGAAGTTTTACGTGGTATGATCTTATTTATTTAGACTGGTCCCAAATCCACCGTTACAGCTGATCCATTTATGCAGCAGCCCTGTAACTCCTATAGTTTTGACAGTAAGCCCTTGTAGGTAGGTCTACCTCCAGGAAAGCCTTTGAGATGACTGAAATGTAATTAAAAAGTGAAGACCAGATGTTTCTTCCCAGATTACGTTTTCAAGATCACAACAGTCCTTTCAAAAGGGAGGAGAGAAAAGGGAAACAAGAGAAAACCTCTACTGCTCTGCTTTAGCAAGGGAATTTCCTGAACCATATGCAAGAAAAATCTGGATTTTGTTAAATCTTTTTTTTTCATTCCACACTGAAGTCTGTAAGCAGCTTGAAATGGTAATAAAACAAAGTGGACTTTCCATTCCATTGTGCAAAGCCAGCAGATTTGTTTTTTCCCCAGTGCACCTGCTTTGTTGCTCAGCCTTTCCAGAGGGAAAAAAAAAGCCTAATTTTTTTTTTTTTTCTGGAACAGTGTTTTACTAGTATTTTTTTTCTGTAATTTACTACAATAAAAATGTTTTCTTGGATATACTTTCGAAAACCCTTCATTCCATTCTGTGAAGGCAAATAAAGATATGGAGGAGTTGGGGGAGAAAAATCCATATTCATCAGAATGGAATGTTTGAATACCTGCAAATCTTTATAGTAAACCTGCCAGGAAACACACAACATTAATATAATTATGGTGTTGAACTGGCAAATTAGAGGAGATATACTCCTGCCATTTTTAAACAAGACACTTCTTATACAGACAGAATGATTATTTGATAGGTTAAGGTTTCTTCTAAGTATTTAATTTCATTCTGTGATCTATGTATTATGTTGTCTTTGTGCTGTCCTTGACAAGAAAAAGTCCTGTCAAAAAAAGTAGGTGTTTCCCCAGGAGAATATGATGATGCTTTTTGTCTTGTAGACAGCAAATATGTGAGTAAACTTTACAGGTATTTTCTTATTATCTTTATAGAAAGTTAGATATGTTATTTAACTTACCAATTTAAGCTGACTTTTAAAATTCAAGTGCTAGTAAATATGCCACAAACCTCTTCAGGACATACTAAATCTACTTTTTATCTGGGGAATATGTTTTTCCTTGTCCTAGACAGCATACACATTTACCACGACCATGAAAAGAGATCTTAGACTAAGGCTAAATTGCTGTAAGTTCAGTTTCAAAGTGGGATATTCTTTTTTTCCCCCACATGTTTTGACACTTTTCGTGGTGTGTTCATTGTGAAAATTATGTTCTCATTATTAAGACCAAATTTGGTCATTCCATATATCTATGTATATCCATATATATATATATGTTTGTGTGTGTATATATGCATATATAAAAATTACTAACAATTTCAGTTTCACACTACCAGAAGAATATATATATGCTTGAGTAATATTTATATGGAAGTAGCACTATTACTCCCACAGAAATCATGAAGGAGATTTTAGGTGTTTTCTTAAATCGATGCTGCTAAGAATTCATCATTGCTGTCCAGACCTGGGGACAGCAGTGGGCAGTCAACCTTCCTGTCCTTAACTAGAGTCAGTGAAGA
This sequence comes from Melozone crissalis, assembly GCF_028551555.1. Lineage (NCBI taxonomy): Eukaryota > Metazoa > Chordata > Aves > Passeriformes > Passerellidae > Melozone > Melozone crissalis. The sequence goes on from NW_026535794.1 coordinate 41,240,582, forward strand.
CTGACAGGTGTTACTGTATGTTATGTTTTTGGGCATTGCTGCTGAGGACAATGCTGGAGTGACACAAGGGGACCAAAATGATGTCTGATTCTGAACTCCTCACTCACTTGTTTTATCTTTAGATCTGCATAATTGGGGTATACTACTTAACGGAGAGCAAAGTGGGTTTGTGGTTTCCAGCTGGGCAGTTTGCTGAGCTAAGCTGAGAGCTGTAGCCCAAGTCCAGCATTCAGGTTGTGCCTACTGTAAGGAGCAGTTTGGACTAAAGGGAGCAGATCTGGGGAGGCAAAAAGTGCTGCAGAGCTGGCATCCACACTGTGCATTTCATCTCTGAAATAAAACTGAGGTTTTATCTCACACGAGTTCTCCTCAGGCCCTGGAGGCACCAGGCTTGTTCGTGGTGGAAATACATCGAGTGGAGTCCTGAACTGAACTTCTGGGTAAATTTGATCTGAAAGTACCTGAGTTCCCTGTGCTCCACAATGGCTCTGTGATATAAACCAGCACATGTCAAATGGGAATAATTAGGAAATTTGCATAAAAGATACATGCCTGAGTCACACTGAAATGCAAATGTGGATGCAACCTCGATGAGCTTTGTGCCTGTTTATATTCTAGGTACTTTGTACCTCTTGGAAAATGTGAAGGAAATAAGTGAGAGCAGATGAGGATATGGGAATAATTATAGACTGGGTAAGTGGGAATCAAGGCTAGTAATTGTCTTAATTTATGTTGTAAATAGCTTCATACAGCCATTATTGGAAAAAGAGCCTAATAGAGCAAGTAGATTGCTTTATAAGGTTCAAAAGATATACTGGACTGTCTTTTGCCCATATTGTTATCTGTTCATAACAGTGCAGACTGTGTTTTTCAGCTACCAGTTTAGTCTCTTGAGCCTTTGTAACAAAATTTCTGCTCAGTATAGAATATTGCAACATGTACTGTCAAGAATAACAGTTATCTGAAAAAGCATGGAGAAAAAAAAATGCAATGCCTGCTATCATGTTTCTTCAAATAGAGTCTGTGCTGAGGAGCCAGAGTTCAAAAAGCATATTGTGGTACAGCCTGAGCTAAGGCACTGAGTGCTCACACTGAAGAGGATTGCAGGCTGGGGGACTCAGGCATGCAGGGGATTTAGTACACATTTACCAGAGGATTGCTCTAAGGGTTTTGTACCTTAGGTTTTAAGCATTTGGGGAGTTTTATAAAGATGGGTATTTCCAGGTACTCAAAGGCTGGATCATGAAGTGCAGTGACGTGACCTGAGTTAAGATGCCCTTTTGCTCCGGCCTCTTTTCTTAAATAGACTAAGTTGCAAGTTGTAGCTATTTATAAAAGATTTTCATCAGAACTGTCTCTCCTTAGACTTTTATAATGGCAATCCCCTGGCTCCTAAAAACCTTGCTCTAATCAACCTCATTGACACCTCTATAATTAAATGGAGAGACAAGAGGCTGAAGAAGTGGAAAAGAGATGATAGAATAAAAAGGAAGCGTTAAAAACTGTGCTCAGAAGTCTCTGGAGCCACTCCTGACAAAAGATTTGCAATTCTTGAATTTTCAGGATCTAAAAATGAGGACGAAAAGAAAAAAAAAAAAGACTGGCTATTTGTTTGTTTTATAATGTTTGGCTGTTACATCTATTCTTCCCCTGATATTTTATATCAGTGCTGTAGATTACTGTAGAGGAGAATATCTCTGTAGAGCTCTGTGTCATCTGGAGCTTCACAGTCCTATCTTTAAATGTAAAATATTTTGAAATGTGCAAAACCAATCTGAACGTCCTCCCTCTCAACTCCGGTTATTTCTGCTCTACCTCCTTATCTCTCTCAGCTTGTTCCTTCCTCTGCAGCCTCTTTGAATGCCAGATGCTAAAATACCTGCTGAATAAATGTTGATTATGGTTTGGAAAAATAAATATTTTGCGAAGAGTTGAAGGAGGGGAGAAGGGGTGCCCTTTGGTAAATTTCTGGATGCTTTGAGGAATTTCTGGATGTTTTGTGGCAAGTCCCAGATACTTAATGAAGAAAAACCTGAGAGCTTCCAAATGTCCTCAGAGCCACTGGTTTCACTATACAGGACAGTGCTGGTGTTGTGTGCATTTTCAGTCCTCTGGATGTCTTAACCTGCAGCAAGAAACCTAAAAGAAATCAGAGTTGTAAGAAGATCCCTATTGGCCTTAACAGTAATAGCTTATTTATTTGCAGTAGATCCCTCAGAGGGAAGCTCTGGAATCCTCTTTGTACAGAACATGTTGGGAGGTGAGGGACAGAGGTGTCATGGGAGGGATGCTGGGTGCAGGTCCTACCCTCTGGTGCTGTTGATGAAGTCCATGGTGTTGCTGTGGCTTCTTGTCTCTGGCTTCCCCTGGGACTGGGACAGCTGAATCTCCTTCTCCTACATCACTGCACAGGAGATGTGGCTCCTGTGGACCTGCCCATAGGCCAGCAGCTCTGCTTCATGGCAGCTGCAAAATCCTTCACTGGTACCACATGGAAAAATAGGATTGTGTCTGACTTATTGGTCTGATTTGTTTGTTGAAATTTCTTTTTCTAATGCTATTTCTGCAAATTTGAGAAATCTTCAGCAGCTCTCCTATGAGAGCTTGCCAGTAAAGGGCACAGGTGCATGGATGTGGAAGATGCTGCAGAGACCTCCTGGCTTTCCCACCCTATTCCTGAGGGATTTTTAGGTGCAACTCCAGCTATTTTTAACTGTGTAGCTGCACAGCCTATCCTCCTGGGATGGGATGCTGACTTGAACTTGCCCAGGGTGGGCCTGTGTTCTTACCTCTCACTAAAAGATTGCTGAAGCTTTGGTTTCATGGATAAATAGGCACTATCTTACTATTGCTACTTGAAAGTTGATAGAGGTTATTTAGGACAAGAGGATTTGTTCCCTAATTTTAAAATCAGGATTTTAATAGTCTGTGCTACAGGTTGACTTTTGTCACTTCCTGATTTTTCCTAGAGTCCTTTCCAGCCTTCAGCATCCTGGTTACTACAAGGCTTGGGACGGGGTTGTGCAAGTTTTCTATATTTTATTTCAATACCCTGAGTAGGAACACGTGTTGGTGATTATCTCAGCAGGTCTAGTTTTAATTCAGAATGTGCAGCTCCCTGACCTCTGTAACCACCATCAATGGCAAACCCCTTGCTTACATCCAGGTAGTATTCTCTGACTACCAAAAAACACCAGAGAAAGCAGAGATCTAAACAAAAAGTGCATGCGCATGTCTTCACCTTTATGTTTTAGGAGAAGGCCAGCTTCCTTCAGACTTTCTGTAGTCTCTGCCATGCATGGTCTTGAACAACACCTGAAAAATGGCTTCCTGCTTCCTCTCTCCATTCTACAAAACTTTTAAAATGCTATTCTTTCTTTGGTCCCTGAACTTTCAGTAGTCACTTTTGTGAACTTGTGCTTGCCCCGGAGATGAGATGCAGTCCCACAGAGCTGGTCACACTCCACCATGTATCTGAAGATGGCTGGTTTGAACCCTGCCTTGTGTTAAGCTTAATCAAGGCAGTCAGGAGGTAATTTCCAACCATTTACTCTGATTTTATGGTTGTCACTGCCCATATTATGTATGCTGTTCTCAGCCTTTTCCTCCCATGTCTCTGTGCCCATCATGGACCCAAGGCTTTGCCTCCCAGAGCTGTGTACCAATTAGCAGATTTTTTTTCCGATGAGATCCACGGAGTTTTTTTTGGGCTAAACCAGTGATGAGGTTGGTGACTGCCATCCTGAGAGCTGCTAAAGGAGGTTTGTAAAATGAGCATGACATAATGAATGTACAGCTCTTTTGCATGGCTGGATTTTCAGTGTGCTGAAACACGGAACATTTTTTGTTTATTTTCATGTGCTGTGTTCATTACCTGTGTAATACTGATCACAAAACACTTCACAGAGCTTTCAGAGAAGTAAATTTTGCCAGAACAATGACTCAAAGCTTTAGTCTGCTAAAAATCTTTAATGAGTGGATATTTGTTTACTGTGTTAAATTATTATTTGGTAATGGAAGAAAATAGGAAGTGACTCAGACTGTAATAAAAATTATTTTTTTCCCAATCACAGCAAATGCATTGCATAGCAGTTGGTGGTTAATAGTAAATAAATAATGAAAGATGCTATTCCAAACAGACCTGCTTTATTTCATGTTGTTTTCAAAATGTCAGTGGATATGCATTAATAGGTAGAAGTACATGCAGAGACCTTACAGAGGTGAAACACAGGCAAGCTTTGATAGTCTTACGTTTTGTTTCTGATTTGTTTTCCTCCTGTGTTTTGCAATTCTCCCCTTTCAGAGTTCTTATCCATTCTCCTTGTTTAAGAGGGGATTTTTTTTGTTTTGTTTTGTTTTTGATTGTCTTGTGTTTGCCTGCAAAACATTGTCGGTAAGCAGAAACTAATTGTCTGAACTGCACAGCTCTCCTGGGATTTTGAGCTCCATGAGGTTCACTTGGTTATATTGCTGGGTTTCTTTCCATTATCAGAAAATTTTGATTGCAAAGGATTTGTGTAGTAGCCATAATGCAATTTATATGATGAGAGTACTAAGGTCTCAAAGCAATGGAAAAGACTAAATGGTTACAGAGGACAATGAGTGACTACTTTCTGAGGTGAAAAATAGGAGTGTTATGATGAATAGCATGTGCTGCTGTGTTAGCAATTATGTCTGACTTCAGTTCAACTGAAGATAATAAGCCTGCTTGATTTATTTTGCAGTGTGTTGTGTGAACAAATTATCCTGATTGCATATGGTAAATATCTATGGTGTCACCTGACTATTTGCTGTATTCTTGGTTGAACTAGGTTAAGTGACTTTATTTTTCATGAAGAAATTCTATTTATCAAGACCTCAAAGATTCTAATTCTTTGATGCAGTCCTAAAGTCCTTCCAAGTGCAATTTTCTGAATGCAATGAAACTTCAATTTATGTAGGTTGTTTATCAGTTTTCAATATTTCTACCTTCTTCCTTCTTGACTTAAATACTTGTACATCTCTTATTTTTGTGTAGTGCCTTTCATCATGAGTCTCAGTGGACCACTTAACCTCACTTTGCTTTGCCACTTACAACAGTAGATAAATACGATGGTGACAAAGGCAAGATCTTTTTTGACCTTACCCCCCAAAAGAAGAAAAAAGAAAAGAGCTGCAGAAGTTTAATGGTGAAAGAATCTCCTTTTTCAGAACAGTTAATAATTCAGAGCTCAGGGAACTCGCTTAGGTTTTGGTGGTTGGCCTCAGTCCTGAGTCAGTCTAATTTGCAGCAGGGGCTCTAGGGAGGATCTCGTACGGCTCTAAGGAGGGGCTCTTACATGCCAGGTGATTTCCCCTCCATCACACTACTGGCTGTCTTGAAAGAAGACATTCTCATTCTCTCTCACCCAGACCTTTCTCACATTGCATGAATAATTGAATAATCATTGGGGCAGGGCAAGAGACTAAAGCTGTAGCCTGCTACGTATCAGGGATGTAGGGCCTTGAACTCAGAGCTCTCACATCCTGCTGGAGAAGCCTGGAGTCCCTGTGGGGCCTTGTGCTGTCAGATTGTGTGCAGCGCTTTAATGTTCTTTTCTGATTTGGGAAAAGGCAGGATAATCCGCCAGTTATTCTTCCTGACCTGCATTCTCCTCAGTCCCTCAAAGCCCAGCAATGGACTTGTGGCCATCTCAGTGTAGGTTTTCCTACTAATATTTTGTGTGCTGTAAGATACACTACTTAATCCATGGAGATACCCTGTTGCTCTCCCAGCTCTCAGGTTTCATTGTTTCGTGCAAAGCAAAAAACAATGTATTCCCGTGGAAAATGATATTTGTTGTTTATCAGTAGCTTTGATTGTCTAAGACTTGTGCAAAAGCCTACCATCAGGCCCATTTTGTTTACAATTAAACCTAAGCTCATTTGTTGGCCAGGGAGTCTGAGGTTTTGGGTTTCTTTTCCTTTTTTTTTTTTTTTTGTACTAACTTAGTGATAATAATAGTAATAGCAATAATGAGAATTAATCTGTGCCTTCCTCCCTGAAATTCACTTAACCATTGTAGAATGCAGCCATGGAGGTTTCAATGATACAAATCAGAAATGCTAGAAAGGGGGAATCTGTGCCCCCAAAATGAAAGGCAGGTGCCAGAGGCCCAGTGCAGACTTCTTGCTACTCACCTTGCAACATGAGTTGTGGACTTTCTGGGTTAAGTGATAGCTTCACTAAAGATAATGGCAAAACTCCCCTAAGTTTTGTTGCCCTTTTCAGAAAAGCTCCCTTCACTAGTTTGTGTCATTTGATCCTGATCATTACATGGACACCATGAGACTTTGTGTTAGAGCTGTCATGGATTGGGCCCATCACTCTACAAATCAAGAGAAGAGCAGTCCTTGCCTCATGAGTGGAAGAGATCCACGTGGAAGGCAGCAGGTGATGAAAGATGCAGGATAATAGTGTGTATTCGAGGGTGGCCATGTACCTGGATGTTGTGGCATCTCTGTATCTGTAGAGAGATAGGGTTACACAAATCTGAGGCCATGCAAGGTTTAGGCAGGATTTTTTTTCCCCACGTGAGGAAATGTTTTGCCTGGAGGTCATTGCATTCTAAGAAATGAAGCTAATGAATAGTTAAGTAGGAAGAGAAAACCCTGGGTTTTAGGCTTTGTTAACTAGTGCTTTCACATGGCTGTGGCAAATTACTCAGCACAAAGGCACGAAGGGAAAATGTCAGTAGTTTGATGCTTGTTTACACAGCATGTCCCTGCCAAATCTATTCCTTCCTATACATCCATTAATAAATAAATGCCTCTCAAAGCTGAGGACAAAATAGAGATCAAACCTGTAAGACAAAACCTGCTGATCTCAGCCCGCTTCAATTCCACTCTGCCTTCTCTGCCCTGTAGCTGGCAAGTGAAGTTACAACCCAAAAGGTAAAATGAGAAAGCAAAGGGGCTGTAAAAGAGGCACTGTGAGATCATACCTACTGCAACACTCTAGCTTGGACATGCACCCAAGTTCAGTGTACAGCAAGATTCAGGTTCCAGTTGGAGGTGGGTCTGAGTGTGGGTGGCTCAGGCTGCCCTACAGCACTTCCCTGAGCCCAGCCTAGCCTGGTCCTCCTGTTCTCACATCAGGACAGCCTCACTGCACTCATTTGTTCTTACATTATGGAAAGGGCTATTTATTACCACCAGCTCAGGAAATGACCTAATGTGGCCTTGTAAGGCAGAATTAATTTGCAATGATTCCAGCTGAAAGTTGGCCATCTTTTAACTTAATAACTGCAGAACTGTCAGCTTCCTTTGAACTTAATAGCAGTCGTGATGTTGAAATAGGAATTTTCATACAGGAAAGCAAACTTGACTTGATTTGAATTGCTGTATGTAGTGTTTTTCTCAGTGGAATAGAGGGAGAGGAGTGTTCAGCTGTAAAACAAAAAGCATTCCTTTTGCGTTTAAATAGAACTCTTACTATGCTGTGTCTTTTGAATACAAACTTAGCAATGATGTTTTGCAGTGAATATTCAAGCTGGAAATATTTAAAATGTGAGTGACTCTTGTAAGTTGTGTGTTTTTTCACAGCAGGGACCACACACTGCAAGTAAATGTGAGCCTACTTTGACTCTACCACATTTCACCCTGGGATGCAATTTCTGCAAAGGTGTTTTAATTAATTTTTCCTTAATGATCAGAGGAGCAGCTCAGCTGTAGGATGAATAAAGGATTTATTACTGTAAATGCAGAGGTTGCTGATTATTATTTTTCATCTCTAAGTTACTTAAACTTTAATAAATTGGTAATTTTGAGTTATCAACAAACAGATCATGTATACACATGTGAATGTGCAAAATGTAGCTGTTTCTAATTTAAACTAGAGTTTATTACTGCCACTGGATCTGCTTCATTGCTGCTAATGAGATTTTAGGGGTTCTCATAATGTAACAGCATGAATAACCTTTTGTTAAGAAAGGCCACCCAAAGTATGTGAAGTGGTGGATACTATTCACATTATTGGTTTGCTGTGTTGAGTTCTCACAAAGGGCTGGATGATAGCCTTTCAAAATGGAGAGCACTCCCTCCCCAGTGCATGTAAGAATGTGATTAAAACCCTCCTACTCCTACCATGCTGGCTTTAATCATAGTCCCACTCCTTAATAGCCAAGATGTGTTAACATCTGAGAGTTGTTAGACACCGTGAAGGGTGTCAGGGGTTTCTGTTCAGCTCATGCTGGACAGGTGTCCAGGGAAGACCTCCATCATAGTGAGCATAAACACACCTGCTCCTGAGCAAGCCTGAGGGTGAAAACCCAGGAAAATGGAGTTCCTCTCTCACAACTGCATGGGAAGGTTTCCTGCATTATCAAAGCAGCCTCAATGCATGAAGAGCTAGAGTGAAATTAAGCAAAAGCAAAGTATTCCAAATATTAGGCAAGGTTTTATGAGTGCATGACTGCATGGACATGTATCTATCAATCTCATAAACAGAACAGACAGGTGAATAATGTATTTGTACTTGTGGCAGGATTAACTTTATATTCATCCATCTCTCACAGGTCATTTTCTGCTGTTCCAAGTCCCCGAGCAACCCTAAACAAGTGCCATTTTACTTCTGTCAAGTAGTCAAAGACATTTTTCTTTCCCTTGCTCAGACAAAGAATTCTTTATTAAAAATTTACTCCAAACCCCTTTCTGTATTGATTTTAATTCCAGCCCCCTGAGTACTGATCAGAACACATTTATACCCAGAAGCCCAAAATCATCCACCCAAGGCTCTGACTCATCAGCAATTTTCTTATGCATAGTTTTTTAAGAAATGCCACCAATTTGGGTTTGAAAATGGGTGAGGGTATGTGATAAATCATGGATACAAATCAGCCTAGCTCCATTGAAGCCAATGGACTTTTGAAGTTTTACACCAGTTCTCTGTAAGGCACACAAAGGCCCTAATTGTTGGGAATGTCAGTTTTCTGTGGGAACTTAGTTTTTTATAGCATTCAGAAGACATATGCAAATGTCAAGATTTCTTCAAGGCACTGTGTTGCTAATTTCATTTCTCAAGATAATAATTTCACATGTATTCACAAATAGAGTTTGTTAATACAAATATCTAAGCATTCCCTTTTTATTGTACTTTGATGGAGACAATCTGTCAATTTTTACTGTTCATCTCAGTCTGTGAGAGTGGAAAGAGTTAATTTGAATGTTTTCATCAAATTCTAGTTCAAGAAGCTCATTGTAATCCCTTTTCTGTTTTCCTTAGGTAAAGTGTCGGTCACTTCTTATCCAAACTTGCTATTTGATGTTGCTGGGCACTGTAGATCAGCCAGTTCATTTTCCCCACAAGATGGTTCTGTTTCAGCCATAAGTGAAAAAGACAAATGATTCTAATCTAGTTTTATAAAAAACAGAACCTGTGGGTGGAAAAAAAAAAGGTTCTCTAGATAAGTATCTCCATATAGTTAACGTGATTAGTTTTGTTATTCTAACTCTTGCTGTGAGTCCTTGGAACTATTATTCATATTGAATATGATAAACATATATTAGAGTTGTAAATGCAAGCCATATAACAGTGATATATTTTTTAATGTTAGCTTGTGCTCTTTACATTTATAGTTTACTGTTTTAGTTGCTGATCTACCCTTACTTTATTGCCATTGTTGTTTATAATTCTGCCCCTTCCCCATTTCATTCCAGATAATCTTGTACAAAAGTGTAATCAACTTTTTCAGTTAAAAATAAACAAATAAACCCAAAAGCCTTTAGAAGGCAGGAAAAAAAAAGAAATGCAGGTATAGATTTACACTTTTCATGTTTTTGATATTCTGGTGTACTTTATCAGAGATGTTTCACCTTTTCTTTGGCTTCGATACTCTCTTTCTTGTGCAAACTTCAAAAGATAAAATTTTCATCACATTGCATAAATTTACCAGTGCAACCAGGTGAACAGAAAACTTTGCCTTTATTAATTAGCAGTGGCAATACTTCAAATAAGACACTATTATGTAATTTAAAACAAGAATTGAAAAGACTGGAATATCAAGCTTCATGCCTTGTTCCAAATAGCAGCCTTCTCAAAATCTGCAGGAGCAAGACTGCAGTGATGCTGTGATAGCTCATGGGTGCCTCGGTGGGGAGAGTTGGTTTGGTTTTGGGGTAGGGTTACAATGAGGCAGCAAAGCTCCCCGTGTTAGGAACCCTTTTTTCCAAGGGCTGTTAGTCTGTGCTCTTCAGGATGATGGGATGCTCAGCACTGTTTTCAGCTGAGTTAAGATACTGGCTCAGGTTTGACATGTGTCTGTTCTTATCTTTTACAAGGCTTTCCCAACCTGCTGATTACTTCAGGAAGAAACATCAAACTTATTGATCCTCATAAGATTCAAATGTGTGGGTTTGAAAATGGTAATTTGTGTATTTTGGGAACTGGTAACTGAACGTTATGTTCTGGTAAAATCACAGACTTCATATCAAGCTCTGTCAAGGTCTTCATGGAAGGAAGAGAGGAGCCAAATACCATAAATATACTGATTATTGTTTTAACATCATGTGGTGCAGTACCAGTATGGGACTTGAGGAATACAAAAACTTTTACTTCCCACATTAAGCAGATGTGGAAGATCCAAATATACCTGCTGGCTCCTTTCTTGGACTGAACAAATCCCCATAAGGAGCATGTGAATGAGAGACTTGTTTCTCTGTAAGCAGAACTTTGAAATGTTCCTTCTTTATCCCCCATTAAAGTATAATTTGATTTTGCCCCCCCATTAAGTAATCTGCCAGATGAGTATTCAAAGCCCTGTGATTCCCATTTATCAAGTCAAATTAAATGTTTCTGACCAGGTTCATCAACTAGGTATGTTTTAATCAAATTTAATGACATTTTCAATGAAATAGTAAGTGCATTGAGCATTTTTCTGTTTGGATGTGTGGGGGTAGAGGAGGCATTTGCTTCCTTTGAACACGAAGAGACTTGGTGTCAGTCTCTGTTTATTATTGTGAAACATGACAGTTATCTGAAGAAAACCAGCAGGATTTAATCTGACAGCCCAGTAAGGGAAGAGTGCCACCAATCTAATTATCCAGTAATCTAGTCAGAATGGGAGTAATTCTGGGCCTTTCTCAAGTCAGTTAATCACATTTCCCATGCATTAGCAGCTGCACATGCAGAGCTTTTAGGGATGAGCTCTTAGCCCAGTGTAGCCCATGGAAGACACAAGAGAGGCATCATGTCATTGTCTTTGTTTGTTGTCAGGTTGTTTTTTCTGAATTATGATAAAGCATTTCTGTTCAGACTTGCTTTCACTCTTTGAGATAGCTTCTTTTGATACTTTCTCAGTTCACCATCCATCATTAAATATAAAAAATACTTACTAATTTTGGATGTCCCAAGATGTAGGAAAAGGGGTGTCACCCTAAAGGTGACATTGATAACATTGTCAAAAATCATCATTCCCCTTCCTTTTTTTCCTTTTTTCTAATGTCCTATGGTAAACTGAGGAACATAACAACAAATCAAAACCAAACAAAACCTTCGTGCTTAGCCAACAATTGTCAAGTTATCTTCAGGCCAGGTGTCAAACAACGTGACATATATGTGGTATAGAAGGTGGGTTGGGGGGGATTTTTCATGGAGAAAAATTAATTCAGTTTGTGGCAAAAGTTCAGATGTTTGGGTTTTCTGCTTTTGTTGTTCTTTTTTTATTTAACAGTGCTTAAGGCTTGATTCTCCTATTTGCTAGTTGTGTGACAGGCACATTTATCCTGCCTGTCATTTCTTCCCCCCCATTTTATTGTCAAGCCAGGGGAGAAATTATTTCATAACTCTGTCCTCAGAGGTATAACTTGCCAGCCTGAAATATCTACTTTGGATTGTAAGTGGTTGAGGCGAAAAATGCTGATCCCTGAATGTTTCATCATTTTTTGCAAGGGCAGCAGACCTCGTGCTGTCATATATTTATTTCTGCTGTCCAGCCCACTGTTCTTGTAAGTGGGCAAGATATGTCTTGCTCTTACTTCAGGAGAAAAAGAAAGATATGTTCTAAATGTGGGCCTTTCCTACACTTGCATTTAAAAGAGAACTCTTATGGGCAGCCAGATGATATTTAAATGCTTGCTTCTCAAGTTTTCCCGTGAAAGCAGAGGGCTTGAACTCGCTGAAGGTTTAGATATCATCAGGTACCTTTTGGCTTGGTTAACTCCCTGCAATGGGGCTGCAATTTTGTCTCTGGACAGCATCCTTTTACATGAAAACGTTACCCCTACATAAAGCAGAAATAAATTTCAAATAGAATAATTTAAAAATAGAAAAAAAAATCCCATTCAGTTCCCCTCTCTAAGCCTTTGCTTAATTGAAGGAGTGCTAAATTAGCTGGCCTGCCTGAAAGACTGCTTGCTCTTACATCAGGCCAGAACATCAAGTCTGCCTGGAAAGATGGGTATGGAGTTTTCTCCTATCTCTAGAAAACTACTGATTAATAAAATATTTGAAATTTGGTGGTCTTCCTATTCAGTGTGCTTTAAATTGCATCTTTGCTCCATACTGGCACTCCTTGTCTCTCCCTCCAGCAGTCACATAAGAATAACACTTTGGATCCAGATGTTGCAGTTCAATTTGATTTTTGCTATATCTAAATTCTTTTCATCTTTCTCACCTTGCTCAGATTAAGGGAGTTGAACTGAGTGAAGACAGCTTCTGCAGCAGCAGTAGAGATTGGTTGTGCATTTTTTTCAGCTTTAACTTTACTTGTGTAACTCTGGGTGTTGTCGCTGACAGCAGGAGCTGATTTAAATGGAAGAGCTGGTTGTTTTCCATTCCAATTTGACAGGGAGGTGGTGGAGGTCAGAAACAGAAGAGCTGCCATTAGTGCTGTGGATTTCTCAGAAGGGCAAATGGCTCCAATTAAAAATAACAATAATTCCTTAAGAAGATATACCAATGTCTCCTGTGAGACCCTAGTGACTAAACAGAACTCACCAAGGAGGCATTATGCACCAGAAGGGAGAATGGGAAGAAGTGACCCTGTGAAAAGAATTGAGCTAAACTTCATGCCAAGTTCAGCATTTCACTTGCAAATGAGTACCATATCTGAGCTGATCTCCAAAAATGCATTTGTAAAGTTTGACAGAAAAAGTCTGTAAGAGCCAGCTTTGCAAAAGCATGGCTCCTTTTTTTAATTTTGACTTAGTGGGAAAAGCAGTTCCAGAACACTTCTAAGAACTGAAGGTGCTGCATTCCATACCAGGGTCCAGTAGAGTCATGTAAGCAATTGTTACTATGCCCAATGTAGTTTCATTTTTTGTATCAAGTAGCAAGGAACAGCAATGTATTTCATATATAAGTATAGTTCTTCTAAACACTGTTTTGTATTCAGGAACTTCAGATCCTCCTTTTCTAGTAGTTTTGGTTTTTTTTCTTGGCCATAACTTTTGGAAATATTAGTGAGATTCTCCTGAAGTTCTTCAGGCATCCTCTTTGATTATTATTCCTTAAAAAAGTACAAATAATTAAATTTGTACTCTTGGATGTGCTGCCTATGTGCAGAATTTACTTATGTGATTGACTTTTGAGACTATGAAACCAGTGTCTTGAAACAAGCAGGACTTGTTAATGTGTTTAGAGATTTATGTTTTAAATACTCCCTATGTGGCTAAATAAGAGATACATGCTTTGCTTGGCCTTTTTCTTAAAAGAATTTTTTTAAGTGAAATTACCTCAATCTGCAGATAGGGGCCTGTGGAATCAACTTTATTAAGCAGAAAAAAAACCATCATCAAACTTCTGCTCCAAAAGACATAGGATAGCTGAAAGGCTTCCTTGTCTTTTGAGGTCCATTTTAATTAATTATTTAAATTGTGATTAATGATTGAGATGTTGAGACTCAGACCAGCAGTTCAACAACTCCTGCTGGGCAGGGCAGTGGCAATAGGTATGCACAAATCTGAAGGCCCTCTCACAGCTTTACATCATGGGTCTTGCATTTCTCCAGTGATGTTGGGCTGTCAGCAGACACTTTGATTTCAGTATTCAAATTAATATCTGCTGAATGAGCAGTGCTTTGCAGAAGTTGAGCTTTGTGTCTTGTTCATTCTTAGCAAGAGAGCCTGCTGCTGTCTAAGGAATTTCCCAGTGACAAGAAGGGCTTTGTGTAAGGAGTGAGGGGGGAAAAGACCTTAACTGACATAAGGGAATTATCAGTCTGCCTTTCTGTACAAGGAAATAACTGTGGACTTTGAAGTCTGGATAATGATGACGGAGTTATCATTTCAAATCTTCATGTAATATATAGGGCCTTCAATTTTTATCCCATTTTCCCCTTGTTTGTTTCTCTTCACTTTTTTTGTGTTAATAAACTGTGGTCAGGTTTCTGACTGATTTTATCCATGTTGCTGCTATTCTTTCAATCTCTTTATGCCATCAAATGAAATACTCTGGACTGGAAGTACACCATTTGTATTTAACCAGACCATGAATTTCAACCTTATTTGAGTTTAGGTTTTGTCAGTCTTGCTTAATCCTACTGCCAGACCACAAATACCATTGCTGATATGTGAAAAATGGTATCATGCTACTGATACCATTGCTATGTGTAAAAAATTCATTTTCCCTTCTTCTTCAACACCAGCATTGGACCACTGTTTGGCAGCCTGTGTCCCTAAAGTGGAGCAGCGTGAGCAGGCAATGTTGAGAGACAAAAGCCTTTGTGGTCTGTGTAGTATTTATAAGACCATAGTAGGAGAAAGAGGTCTGAAGAGCTTAAATCACTTGGTTGAGGCCATTATGTCAGAGCTTGGCATTATAACCCATCGTTTTGCTCCCAGCATAATACTCAGGTGCCACATCAGTCACAGGCTCACACTTTGCCACATCAATCCTTAAGCTTTTAGTGTCCTAAGAGATGCTGCATATAAAAGTGTTTGTACCAGGCAGCTTTTCCACACAACACTGAAGAGACCCCAGTAAAGCTCTCAGGTTAGCCCTGAGGAGGAGGTCTTACACCCATGTCCAGAGAAAAAGCTGGAAATGTTCTGGGGGGTTATTTTCCATGGGATTTTTTTTTGTTCTGTGTGTAGGGGTTTATTTTTACTAGTGCTCTACCTAACAAGACATTAAATCATTGATTCAAAATGTTTAAAGAAAAAATATTGAAGTAAAAGAAAAGACTACAGTAGACAAACCTAAAAGGTCAGCACATACCACAGAAAATGCTGTGAGTGTTGGAAATGTGTGGCAAAGTCAAACTTATGCATTGAATAGAAAGAATGACCTTTTAAGGGTACCTTTCCTCTGTGTTCCATGTTCTTCATTTTGATGTCTTTTCATATTGAGGCTGTCCCCTGCCTATGGTTTCCTCTGATATTTACATTATTTTTCATTCTTCTAAAAGTGCATTACATTCATTTCCACCCTGTTTAATTTATGGATATTTTAATGGAGTGCTTCATTTATTTGGGGGTTTTCTCCTTTCTTCTTTTCCAATTTTAATAAATAGCTTTCTCCCCCTATGTTTCTAAGTTTTCAAATCTGTAATCAACTTATATCCTTTTCTTCATTTCACTCTACTTCTACCATCCATAAAAATGCTTTTTTTCTTTTGTTCTTGTCCTATCTTAACTCATTCTGAATCTAGAATGAAGGTCGTGCTTGAATTAAAATGCAAATAATGAAAATTTATGAAGTTGAGAGATTGAGAAAATGAATTGGCCTCTAAACCTTCCAAGAGTGAATGAATAGACCTAAGAATTTAGAGATTCGATACTCATAGGCTGGTGGAAAATGACTTTGCTAAATGTACCCATCTGTGCAGTCCTCCTTTATAAACCTACATATTTTAGTTTGTCAGGTTTCCATTGGTTGTCTACCATTATTTTAAGCAGGACAAATATGTGGAGTGCAGAGCTGTCACATTGTGTTTGTGAGGGAAAATATTTTATCCTGGTCAAAAACTCAGTAAAAGAAGTTGGAAGTTTAAAGAAACTGGATCTCTCAGTGATATGATATCCATTACTTCAAAACTTTATAAATGAACAAACCAGAGTAAGAATGCAATGATGTAAAAATACATGGTCTTCTATGAATAATAAATAGAATAACTTATTTATAAAGGAGAACTAACTATTTATTTTCCTTAAATGTATTACATTCATTATTATCCTAATGTGAATTACTCAAATATGTTAAAGATTTAATATGAACACAATTAGTAATCCCAGTGATTATCACCCCAAGTTAGCCAAATTATGTAAATACCATTTTCAAGGTGGAGGAACAATACCCTGCAGTCCTGTATTTTAGGGGAAATGCTGTCAGCCAAGCTTTGCTGGAATCTTCCAGTGATCACTTAACCAAAGCTCATGTAACATGCATTCGGTAGAGATGCTTCTGGGGGGAAAGAGTTTTGCCCTGGCTCTCCCTCACTTTCCTCTCAATGAGCTTCTTCAGAAAATTGCAAGAAACTGATGTGATAAGCTGAAGCCTGATTTTCCCATGGGACAGTACTTATAATGTAGCTTGGGAAGAAGAAAGATGGAAACTGTGTTGACCCTTGAGACTGTCCTGAATACATCAGTGGTCAAAATAAATGGAGCATTTCCTATTAAGGATTAAGTGTTGTAAATGTGATGAAAGACTAGACGTGGGTCATAAAGGCAAACAATGACTCTGATCTGACTTAATCACCCTTATTTTACTAGACAGTCAGTCGCCCGTGCTGCTCTTTGAGCTCCTGGGGCGTATGAAACTCCTGGCATTACTCAGTGAATCCAGGCAAGAGGGGAGGGTGTGGGCTGTTATTGTGGCTTTTCAGCCATTTATTCATCTGGCAATCCCCAGTAGATTGCTGAAATATCAGAGATCTTTGGGCATCTCTGAATTATGGGGGAAAAATAAAAGGAAGGAAGAAAGAAATGTCATGGGTTTGGAAGTCCATAAGAGACTTATTTGGCATCTTGCACATGGCAGCCTCAGGGATCAGCTTTGATCCCTTATTGCTCATCACAAGAGAGCTGGTGCACTGCAGCCCTACATATATTTATGGCAAGTGGTTCTCTTCATCTCTGTTCAGAGGCCTGCCAAATGGGGAGAGATCCAGTTTGCATAGTAATGCTCCCTCAAACCATCTCCTTAACCTTGGTTTCTCCTCCAGCTCATCCATGTTGCTTATCCAGCACTTGAAATCAATCCTGTGCCCTATAAAGGACAGTGAGTGAATGTACTTAGCCTTGTGTTGGGTTGGTAGCTGGGGGACCTCTGGAAGACTTTGCTGTGCCTCTTTTAGCCTTCCTGCCACTGTTTTCACATGCTGGCTCATTACTGGGCATCTCTGTGCTAGCTGCAGGGTAAGGGGGTAAAAGCTGTCCTTCCACAGCCTTCTTTAGTTATAGCCCTTGACAAAAAAATGTATAAATATTCATTACCAAGCTGGTTTTAATCCAATATATGCCTGGAATATTGAACTGAATATACTGGACCTCTCCAGATCTTTGTTTTAAACAGAAAAGAGCAATCTTGATTTCTGTTTGAAAATGTTTATTACTGCATCAAAGAAAGTGTTATCAATCTGTCAAACTCACTCAGTAACAACTTATTTGGACCAAGTACAAATGTTTCTTTTGCCACAGATTTATATCCCACGTCAGACTAGGAAAAGAGAGAGACTTTTAAAATTTTTTTTCTGCTGTCATTAGCACAGCCTCCTACAGGACAAATTGATTTAATATGTGGAGCAGTGGGGTTGTTCTCATTTTGGAGCTATTTATCTGCCTTCAGAGAGCACGGGGCTACCTGGAAACAGGCACAATGGATCAGTACCCACACACAGGTCCTGTGCCCCCCTGCACGGCAAGGCAGGCCATGCCTTCCACAGGCAAATTTTTTCATTACTTGCATGGATGCTAGCTTTGCCTATGGAGGCACCTCTTGGAACACATTAGTGCAATGTGTTAGACTATACCATAAACAGAGTTATAGCACACAGTCACATCCAACTGACAGTTTTCTTAGGACTGAAGAGAGAGATCTGTATTTTCAGGCAGAGCACATAAAAATATTCTTATCCAAGCCTTGTGAACTCTCCCATCTAATTAAAAAGCACACCTCTCTAGGTATAGGAATTTAAATGCCTTCAGTTCTTTCTCCTTTTTTCAGTGCCATCAGCATTCAAATTGTAATTTACAGCCCAGTTCTTCCAGCAGATGTCTTTTTCTTGCAGATCTCATTTAAGAAGATGTTCTGCTGGAGGAGATCTAATGGGACCCAGTTCTAATACAAGGATTTAATTGCTCTTGCTTTCAAAGTGATGAGTTGGCTGATTACCTTATGGAGGCTGGATGGGAGAAAATGGGCCACTATTGGCCAGAATTTAAAATTTATTTTAGATATCTAAAGATGCACTTATGCTTGAAGGCAGATTTTTAAAAGCAGATGGATACTTAACTCCTAAACATGGAAATTCCATAAAAAACTAACCCAGAGTGCTTTTTTGGAAAGTCTTAGGCTAATTGTATGCTTTGAATAGCTTTCTCAGACAATTCAGCCTCTCGTGGGAAGAAAAGGTGTCCAAAACTACAAGTTTTAGTTGTCTTTCTTGGCTCTGTTCATGAGAGCTGTGGGTGTTTTGTTAGGTTCTTAACACCCTTAAGAGCAGTATCTAATCTTGTGTAAGATTTATAATGTACATATGTATGTTTTCAGCATCTGTCCAGGCTGTCTTTGCTGTTGTGGCTTCACAGAGGAATGAATTACTAGTCTGTAGTCCAGCCCCAAACTATTGAAAACCAGTTTTTATCTAAGTCTGCTCTTATCTGCACCTGTGTTTAAAATAATTTTCTCAAGAGGAGTCTAAAAGCAAAATTGAAATCCACAGGAGGTATTTTTATACTAAGAGTTTAATATTAATTTCTACGTGTGTTTCAGACACTTTGTCTCAAGTTAGTTGTTTGCTTATGAGGTTAGCAGGTTAAATCTAAAAATAGTTTTAGTTCATTTTAGTTCATTTCTTAATTAAAAAAGTTAAAATAGGAGTTTAATTTTTTCAAAGCTAGGTTTGCAAGAAGGCTCAGAAACATGGTGGCAGAGCAGTGGTTTTGGGTCTTGTTCTTTTTGGAGCCTTTGGGTGTTGTTTTTTTTTTTAATCAGTAGCACCTCAGTGGTACTGAGTTTTAGAAGGGGAATATCAGGCTAACAGTTTTCAAAGCTTTCTTAATATCTGTGGGGGCATTTCACAATTTAACTTCCGGCACAGATGACATTTGGAGTCTAAGATGCTTGGGCAAAACCCCCTCTGGTGGATTTAAGAAAATTGCCTAGTGTTTCAGAGAAAGAAGGGTAGCCTATGATTTACAATTTTATTTTAATACTAATTTTATTTTACTTTATGCTTCAGTCATGCAGAAAGAATATTGTAAGGCTTTGAAGGCAGCACTTGGAAAATATCTGGGATGCTCAGCCTCAGAGTAGCGCTGTGGAGTGCAAAACTAAAGGCTTATTGTTTGCATTTCCTCCCTTTCAGCCCCAGTGGGCTTCCACACTTGGCACAATCTAAGCATTGCATTATTTTTCCTGACATGAAGGCACATTGCTCAGCTTCTTTGCCTTTGGTCAGATATCAGCAACACAAAATGATGTCTTTGTGCACCAGTTTTGTGAGGAGTAGCAGCTCTGGTCAGTATTTCATAGATTCATTTTATTGGTCAAGATCTAAAACCTTCCCTTTTCTCTCCCCATATGAGGGAGGGACACTTGTTCCACAAAAGATTGGTTCTCACAAGACAGTGGGACATTTATTTAAAAGCCAGATTTGAATCTCTGAGAACTTTTCTTCCTTCCTTGTTTTGTCTGGGACTGGAAACAAAAGGAGCAGAATTCCACTAACCGCCCCCCCCCCTCCAAAAAAAAAAAAAAAAGTACAGAGACTTGGTGGCCATACCTCTCTCAAAAGCTTTCTACCTCAAACTACATCTTGCATTTTCCTTAAATCCTTGGAAACCTTACTGTCTTTCCATGGATATGAATCAATGTCATTCAGGAAGAACTGGCTCAGTACAGAGTCCTTGCACTGGCACATTGACTTCTTCAGCCCTTCAGCTTTGTGGTGAGATTGTTTCACATGTTTTGTATGATCTTCCCATCTGCAGCACTTCAGAATTGCACCTGGGCTGGCTGGTGACCCACCCAATCCAAAGCACAGTGTCAGAAAACTTTTGCAAAGTAGTCTCTTCTCAGCATTTCTCCCATCCACTTCCAAAAAGTTTGCAATTGTTGTTGGACTTTAAATTCCCTTTTCAGGCTTGTGTATCTAAATAAATTTCTACCTGGGCAGAATGGTTTTAAAATATTTGTCTAAACCAGATGTAGCTGCAGTAGATAGCAATTGGAATAGTTATTTATAGCTAAAAGAATGCTGTGTAAACATTTGAGAGTCTTTCTTAAGATTTGGAGAGAATAGCAGTTGGTCTTCAGCAGACTTTTCTCAGGAATTTTGTTTTCATATCCCAAGGTAAAATAAATGTGTTTTCTGAGCTGGTTATAGCAGATTTGTAGAAATTCTGCACGTTTTGACCCAAATTCCTGTATGAGTTTTCAGAGGTAAACCTCAGGCTCTTTGATTGGAACTTAGAGGATGAATTTCTCCCACACTGAAGCCAAGGGAAGTTTCACCACAAGGGTCAAATATGTTTGGCCCACTGGTCTTCATGGATTCCTGTAGTGGGATCTATTCTGCTAGCAGAATCTTTATAGAGCAGAGGAAAAGATTGAAGAGTTGAAAGGTGTTACCAGTCACCAGCAATGAAACAGCACTAGGAAGAAAATTGGGCTTTTTTTCTTGCCTTTTGAACTTATTTGCAGCATACCTAAAAATCCGTCTGCACGTGTGGCTGAGAGAATTGCTGCCAGTCTGGTGCTCTGGCTGCCAGCCTCTGTAATACCCTGGGGCTCCAAAGCAGATTCACATGGTAGCCAGCTCTCTGTGTAAGCTCTCATGTAATCAGAGTCCTGCTGAGGTCATTACCTGATTGACCATTGATTTCTATTGCCAATATTTTCACCCTTTAGAGGCATAGTGGGATTAATCATCAGCTGATCTGACTTCATGTGTATTCATTTTGAGGGGAGAGGAGGGCTTCTGAGGGAGATGCTGGTCAACTTGAGAATTGGTGAAGGAGGGCGTGTAAGGAAACTAAAAGCGGGCAGGCTGCTTAGATGCAAGAAAAGGGTCAATAATGTGGTAAAGCTCTGAAAATATACTTATTGCAAACTTCCTTTAATGCTTCAGACCTCAGATCACTTTGTGTCTGGTTTGACATGGGTCTCTGTCTGGGTGACGTGCATCTGTCTCTGTACAGGTGCACCACACAGTTTTCATGGCACAGCAGCACCACTCAGTGCTTTCAGCAGGTTGGAAAACAGTACTCAGATGTAAGGTGTGCAGGGATCCAAACTAGGAAAACTGAAATTTAGCCATGAGATCAGTTTGGATAGATGCCTGCTTCTCAGAAAATTATCTTTGGAATATCAGTGGCACAGTATAAACTTGGCTCCACTGGTCTCAATGTTGCACTTGAATCTTCCCAATAGATGGAAAGATAAGACAAAATCACAGCCTGGGGCATTCAAAACTCTGTTGTTGGGGTTTTTTCCAAGGTAGACAAGGAGCTCAACCTCCCAAGCAACAATAGGGTAGTGACTGCAGAAAACAAAACCCCGAAAGACTAAGGCACTGTGACATGTGAGCAGAAAAGAGGAGCAGAGCTGAGAGTGTGCTGGCGGCAGGCTTGGTGTGCTGGGGCTGTGCTTAATGCGAGTTGCCTTCCTGGTGGGAATGGTGTGCAGGGACAATGGGAGCCATGGATTAGTAGAACAAAGATGGAAATGAGGAGGAAATTCCTTTTTAGCACATTTTGCATGCTCAGCCACCTTGCAAGGTAGGACTGCCGGAGACAGTAGCTGGATATTAATAGGTGGCATTAAATAATTGCGAAATGTAAATGCAATTGAATGCTTCTCTCTGCAGCTAAGTGTTCATTATGCCATAAAAACTAGTTGGTTTTCCACCCCTGTGTGTACAGAAAGAGCTCACAGTAGCAAAATTCAATTTGCATGAAAGATGAGGAAAGATGAAATATTCTTTAAGTCATTTTTATTCTGTGTAATTTTATTGTGAACAGATAAACTGTGTATATCTCATTGGTTTTGTTCAAGTTTACACTAGATGCTACATTATTTCAGAAGATGAAAGAGTAAAGGGTAATAATGCAAGTCCCTGTTTATAAATCTGTTTTGTTGAAGTCTCTGACATAAGTACATGAAAGTGAAAAATCAGAAAATGAAGAAAACAGCACAGACATTCTCATAATAATTGTGATTCACATAAAAATTAATCACTGAAGCTCGGTCACTGGCTGTATCCAAAGTTAAGCATAGCCTGTAGCTTGTCTGTAAAATCAAATACTCTTTCAGAGTGTTAATGGAAATCTGTTACTCACGGCTGAGAGTGCACAAGTGATGCTTGTAAATAAGCTTCAGGTTTTCTTCTTTGAGTTGTTTGGGATTTTGAGAAAGCAAAGCACTCATTCCTGTTTGATAATATTCTGCTTCAGTGAGAGGCATCCTTGGGGCCTCAGCAGCAAATTTATTCTGAAAAGCAAAGTTAGTGCATAAATTATCCTGTATCTAAAAAACGTTTTGATTTTTTGCCTCCTGCATAGGAAGTGATTTCTGGCTTTACCCAATCCTTCCTTCACGGCAGGGTTTTTTTCCCCCAGCAGCTTATGTCATTAGCTTATCAAAAAACTGAGGAAAGGTTAGGGGTATTAGCAAAGAATAATGGATACCTTTTGAAGTAACTTTTTATTTCTCTAATGTAGTTTGGTGTGTCCCTGCTTAATGTTAACAGCTACTGGGTTTCCAGTGGAATAATTAATTTGGGTCATTGCACTGCAGCATTTTGCTTCTCCTGTATCCTAATGCCTGGAAATTTCTGGAGTCTTTGACACATTTGTTTCATGTGTTCCTGTACTTTAAATCAGATGTCAAGATTTTAATAGATCCTGAGCTTAATTATCCACCCTTGTCCAAAGTAAGTTTAATGTATGCCCTGTCTGAAACAGAAGTGGTTTCAGGTGCTTTTGTCTAGAGGCTGATATATGGAGAAAGATTCAGTGTAAATAGCTGTGTTTGCTTATTTTCCAACATAGTAGCTCTGACTACTTTCCACTTGGTACAAATTGTACTAAGACTCCATTCATTCTTGCTTCTTTTTTAATTTATTAAACTGGCTAAAACTCTTGTAGAAATTTAGTGGGCTCCTCTGGCAGGTAATAGGAAAACCTAGAGACCACTGGACAAAATGGAAGGAAGTACTCAGAGTTAATAATCTCTGATCAGCAATTTAATGAGACTGGGTGCATTTCAGAGAAGAATAGGCAGAGAACAAGCTGAATATCTCTGCTGTTTGGTACATTGGTTCTATGCATCTCCATTTGGCAGCATAAATTTTTTTATTCTGTGTGCTGGTGTGGAGCCGAAGACCATTAGGAGGAAGCTGTTAGTGCAGCAGTGGAGTAGGTGGGCTTGGAGTGTGGGGGACAATACCTGCTGAGAGCAGGGGTGAGCCATGCCTCCCCACAGGGCTCAGCAGCCCTCCTTCCTGCATCTCCAGGGTCTCCCTGCAGAGCAGGACCTAAAGTGTTACAAGGCTCTCTTCTGGGGCAAGGGAGAGGCAGGAAATGGCCATGCAGAGAGAGGGAGGCTGTGTGAGAGGGGTCAAAGGTGGCAGGCATCATCCCACCCCCTCTGCAAGCAAAGCTGGAGCACATGGCTCAGGTTTGCAGCCTTTGGGTGCTTTGGAGTCAGCAGCAGTAGGTTTGATGGGAGCTGCTCTCTGTGGAGCACTGGGCTCTCAGAGCTGTATAAACTTTCTCACAGATGGGGTCTGTGGGAGGGTAAGGGGGCTCAGCATTGGAGCCTCATTCCCTGCTTGGGTCTGGTTTTGCACTCAAGAACTTGCTGCAGTATAAATATTAATATAGCCAAGGTGGAGAGTCCAAAAATACAGAGTTACATTTGACACATGTATATTTTGTTGGGTAAGATGATTATCAGGAAAACTTCCATAAACATATTTAAATTATTAATTATCTTAAGCTGTGAAAGAGAGTTTCTCAAGGTTTCTCAGAAATTGCTGTGTGGCTCTCAAGGCATTGGCATCTGACTATATTGCCATCATTTTGGTCTAGTTTTAGAATGGTAAAAGGCACATAGCAATCAAGTGGCCCATACATTTCCATCACATTGGTAGTATTCTTGTTGATAAGTGGAATCCAAAAATATAAGATTGAGGCAAGTCTGTTCCTTTCCAGGGAGGCATTTTTCAAGGTCAGGTTTGAAGGGTAGTTCAGAACTGATGGGTGATTTTGATCTATCGCTACCTGTATTATAGATGTTCTGCAGTGACATTAGGTTTGTTCTGCAGTGACATTAGGTTTGTTCTGCAAGCCTTTACCTGAGCTCCTGGCCTTTTATATCACCCACCTCCGTGGGTGTCATGGACAGGCCAGGTCTTCTGGTGGAAATTTGCTACCCCATCCGCTGAGGTTTTCTCCTTCTTTGTGAAAAAGCCTAAACTTGATCAGCAGGTTAAATTTTAAACTCTTGATGGAGGTGCCATAAGGGATGTCAAAGCAGGTCTGATCTGTAAACCAGGGCATGGGGACCAGTGTATCGTCAAAGAGAGACAGAATTTACATGACAGGCAGAAGATTCTCCCTAAATTCTCTGCCCAATGGCCTCACAACATGGTTCTGGATCCAAAATATGAGCTTTTGAGTTCACATGCCTTTGAGCTTTGGGCAGTCAATTATGTCTCCAAGATCCTGGGAGAAGCTCCCCATCCGTCTCTGAGGTGGGTGAGGAGGAGGAGAACTGTTTCACTCCCTCTTTGCTTTCTGGCAGAGGGACACAGCAGAGCTGCAGGAACATGCTGTGCCTATAACACTACTGGGGAGCCTTTGCTGGCCCATGTTGTCCCCTTTGCCCCATGCAGAGGGAGCAGTGCCTGTTGCACAGGCTGCCCTGTGTTCCCTGTGCCTCGGTGCTGCAACGCCCAACTCAGGCTTCCCTTTACCTGCCTCTTTATTATCCACTTTTCCTTTTATTATCCGGCTTTCTCTTATTTATGTCCCTTGTTAAAAGTCGATTTATTCATTTTAGAGTCCCTGTCTTTTCTTTGTCCTGGCGTTCATTTATTAGTGAGCCTCTTCCATCTTTTCCTTGCCTGACATGAAGTATTTGCAAAAGCCTCTCTTACTCCCCTTAATCCCTTTGGCTAGCGTGAACTCCCCTTGCTATTCTGTTACTGTTACTTTCCCTGCAAGTCTTTACTGATCCTCTGTAGTCTTGTGTGGATCCTCTCTATTTCCAGTATGCCTGCTTTTTTTCTCTAAACCCTCAGAGCAGTCCCTTGTGAACCCCACTGGCTGCTCCTTCCTTTTCTTTGAATTTTTCTCCATCACAGGGACTACAACAGGCTGCATTTTCATTAGAGTGCCTGTCAGGATTTTTTTGCTGCCTTTTGCACTCATGGCTGCTCAGAGGAGGGGTTGGATTTTAAGCACCCCTTTGGGAGGAACAAGCTACATCCCTCCTGCCCACAGCTCCCCCTTTCAATTTGCAAATGAAAACTAGTAATAAGGGACAGATTAAACAGCATCATGCCTGGGTGCACTGCTGAGAGAGGCTTTCAATGGGCTTGTGTCCTGCTTCTGCAGCATGCAGGGCCATAGTATGCAAATACAGACATATTTGGGTGTACCCTGACATCCCTGGGCTGGGTTGCTTCACACAGATGGGGTCTTTTTTCCATACTTACCACTTTGTGGATGCATAGTCACCTAAAACATCCTGTGCCAGTGAGTTCTATAGTTTTATTAAATCTGTGTATCTGTTTTAGACCTCTGACAGTTTCACACGCTGTTCTCTACTTCTTTAGAAAGAAACAGAGCACTACCCTTCTGTAATCACTCTCACTGTGCTGTTTAAGATTGAATTGAATTTTATCCTAGAGGCCATTTGGTATGACTACTTTAGATAAACAATATCTTTAAAAAACGCAGCATGGGGTAGTTTGGTGTACACACATTTTACCTAAGCATTTTTAGAGGTGGTGTGGAATGTAGCAACATTCCTGTCTTTAACTGATTTCATACAGATGGGTGTGACATATATGGAAAGATTCATAGACATTTTTTCCTTCTGATAGCAACAGGTATTTTAGAAAAAAAGAAGGACATAATCTGTCTAAGGCTGCAAGTGAAAAACGTATTCAGCATTAACTTGGCTAGCATCCACACGAATATCTACTGCAAATGAAGTAATAGGTGAATATTTCGGTGACCCTTGGTGATGACTAATTCAGTATCCACCCAGTAATGTAGCAATATAGAGGTATGTGAATAAGGCATGAGGCTGTGGCCGTCACTAGAGTGTCTGTAAGCCCTAGAGCAATGCAGAACAACAGTTGGGAAACCAGAAACACCTTCCAAAAAGAACATGTGTCAGGCCCAGGGTCCCAGCCCCAGAGAGTGATTCCAGATGACTTTCAGAAATGAGGTTATTGCATAAGTGCATAAAATGAGATGCCTGTGAATGCCTGTGATCACCAGAGCTGTGTGGCCAGTCATTTTGAATCTGTCTGCTGCTTGAGGCAGAGCAATGCTTCTAAAATCCTTTTCCCTCGCTGTAATTTTAAGCAGTAGGTAGGCAGAGTCAAGTCACGCTCTGGATTCCAGTAATAAGGAAGCAAAGTGTCACAACCCATGTTCCCTTTTTATTCCCTCTTGTTCTGAAAGCCCCGTGAGTTTATTAGTGGTGCTGTTTTGAAGGTAAAAGTGAACACTGGGATCAAAACTGCCTTGTCGTGTCCTTGTACGTGGTGGGAGCCAAGCTGTGCTGTGGGCTTGACAGCAAGACCTGCTGAGCTGCACTGGTGCCTCTTAGGCTGCTTGTGTGTTAAGAAATTGGTAGCACCAAGTGCCTTGTTGAAATTCATCCTTTGCTCCACATGAGGTACTCTCTTAGCACATGAAGGAATAATTCATGCTCAAGACTTTTTTTGACATAGGTATTACTGTCATGATATTGAGTAAGAGTGAACATGTAGGTGGAGGCACTGGAGTAATAAAATAGTTTTACCAAAATAATGAGGAGAAACAGGAATCCTTGCATGGATTTTATTTGTTAAGAACCCAGAAATGGTGTATGTGAGATAGCAATATAGTGGCATGCAGGGGAGCTGGCTCAAGCAGTGCAGCTACAGTCCTGGTACTATCTGGAAAGGAGGATATCATTCCTGTTGAAAAAAAGTGGTTGAATAAGGATCCACAAACAGAATTGGAAGCACTATGGTGGTCTAACCTTGTGAAAGCACTTCTGGCTGCAAACAGAGTTGAAAATGCTTAGTGGGTAAAAAATTTTAAGCATAAATAAAAATAGGCTTACGTTTGGACTTTTAGTAATAATTATATTAAAATGACACCATTCATTAAATAATGCAATACATTCACATCTCTAAATACACAGCAGCTGTTCACTTCTGTCAAACACGATTCCTTTAGGGACTGAATAGGGAAGAGTAACATGCTGGCTTGCATGGTAATGTCCTGATGAGCTCTGGGCTGCAGCCTGCCCCCCACTCTGATTAACAAAAGGTGTCTCTGCCAGTGCCAGGTCCTGAAGGTGCCCCTCGGGCTGGGCAGGAGGTGCCAGCTGGGCAGAGTAGGGAAGGGAAAGAGTGGATACAACACAGACTTTGGAATTGTCCTTCTCAGGCTTTGTAGAAACTGAGCATTAAAAGATGTTTCTGCCTAGGGCTATAAGCAGATGAATTTGGCAGGCTGTGATGTGCTGGAGTTGAAGCTCATAAAAAGATTTTATTTAAAAATTTTTTTTAAAATCATTATAAAAAAAAAGAGCTATCCTCTTGATGGATAGCTACTTGAGAGAGGGAATTTTCTGGATGTGGTGTCATCCTTGACAGACCTTTGGTTATGGAAGTCCTTGGCCAAGCTTCTAATTCATAATAATTGATATAAAAATGCATTGATGCACCAACTAATCAGGCAGTAGCTATATTTTTATTGCTTTCAAAGCAGAGGGTTTTATCCTTCACACCAAAACTGAGGTAATATTCTGAAGGTGCAGAAAATAGAAAAGTCTTACCAGCAGATGATAGGCACCTGTGAAGAGCCCAGCTTAGAACAGAATTTGAGTTCTTGTATTGTTGGCTTCATATGGTTCCTTATCAAGGGCAGTGAGCTGCATGTCTCCCTTACACTCCCATGCTTCATTTAGAGAAATCCCTGGGCATCCACACGTATAATTCAGGCCTTTATTTCTAATCACAGTGAGAAAGTCTTTGCATCTTGTAGCAGCCTTTACTAAATTAAGGCATTCTACAGACAAACATCCACTTGCTAATAGAATGCTGATCCTGAAGATATTATATGACTTCTATGTTTTACCCTTTCAATAGATTTATACATGACATTTTACTTTTACTTCTGCCAAATTTAATTTTCATATTATATTGAATCTAGTATCAGGAGGCTTATAGTCCCTCATTTATGCAAGAAGAGAATTCAGAGTTAAAGTTGTCTCTCTGTGCCAACATCTGTAGAGAAAATGACAATAATCTACAAAATTAGGAGCTCAGATCTTGTAATTTCCCCATGAATTATTCTTTTCTTGTTCCTTTCATATCACTATACTTGTATAAATAGATCATAGTTTATTTTTCTTTCCTGGTGATGGATTTGGAGTGTTTGTCACCTGTGCTCTAATATGATTTGTTGTGATATATTGAAGGTTTTTATCTTGGTAAGGATTTTTCTCTCTTTGGCTTCTTTTGGGATTTTTTTTCCCCCTCTTCACTGTAGTATTTTTCAGGCACTAGGTTTTTATTCAGTAACATAACAAACTTCATAACAGAAGTTTGGTAAGAACACTCCAGAGAATAAAATTCTGTCATGAGAAGAGACTTTAAAAAGAATACCCCAATTTTATGAACTGGTACACTAAATTGTGTGGCCCAATATTCAAAGTTCAAAAAGGCTTAATGTGCTATTGGTGAAACTGAGCCTAAGCATAATGACATGGCATTGACAGGCTTATTGTTTGGGCACTACATCTTTATCCACTGCTGGTTTGTACTGAACACGTGAGCTCACCCACTCTGTACCCATGTATGCTAGCAAATGTGTGTGCAGAGCTTTCCCCTTTCAGCTTAAATCCCCAAGAGTCCGGTCCCTTGCCTTTAGGGACAGGAAGAGGCAGCTACAACATTAATACAGCTTCCCCAGAGTTAGTGTCTCCCCTCTTTTAATTCTTGATATAATCTAGGTATTCTCTCTTGGTCTTCTATTATCTGTTTTCTTTGTGCCTTTACCTCCCACTGAGCCCACAATGTAATGTGATGGTGAAATTGCAATTGAGTGCACCTAAATCAATGTACAGCTTTTAAATTCTTCTCCTTTATGAACTGCATAAAGCCAGGCCTCTGGAATGTAGTGGGGAAAAGCAGCAATATCTATCTACAGGTGACTTCTGGCTTAAAGGAAAGGAGAAAAAACAGGGCATGTGCATTCTCTTTGTTTATCCTCCCAGGATCACAGAGGTTATCTTTTCTGGTTTGGTGAGATTAAGCGTTTGCAGAGGTTCCAGGAATAGGGATACTCTGGGTTAGATGTTAGCATATTGCCTGTCTGACATCAAGTTGGCCTTGCTGTAAGACTTTAACTCTTTCTTTTATAGGGTCGCTGATAAGCACTGTATGAATTTTGAACTTCTATATTTATCAATATTTTCTACACATTTTTGTAGCAGTAAACTAGTACTACAATAATTAACAATAAATGGTTAACATTTTGTTACTTCCACTCAGTTTTGTTTTTCCTGTAGGGCTTCTTTTAATTTCTGTTCTCTCCTGACTCTGTGCTCATCAAGTTGCCATTGCTTTTCCTCACACTGTTTTTGCACAGAAAAGGACACGGTGCTGCTCTCCATGCTCAGACAGTTCCTCTCTGACTAAGGAGGTACTTTACCTCCTGCTGTCTCATGTCTGTCTTCTCAGATGAAAAAAATCCGCCCAAAACCTCCAGAGAAGAGCTCAGGTTCTGTGATACTTTTTCAGTAGGTAATACAATCCTGTGCAGTAAAGGCTAAGCAGCTAAATTAAAGCAACTTTGCTGAAAATGTCCATCGAGCATCTTTCCTGCTGTAAGAGTGACAGCCCTTCACATTTTCCTCTTAATTTGTACCCTTTGGTTGACTATAGTATTGATTTGTGCATTAAGGATGATTTAATCTTTCTTCCACCCTCTTATTAAGAGGGTTTGAAACCCTACCTGGAGTCTTTATTAGCTTTTGACATCACAAAGGGAAATGTCAACACATAATGAGATAAATTTCAACATCACAGAAGACTGGAATACAACTTTCATGAAAGATGGATATAGGCAACACTTACCAAGAGAAAAAAAAAATGCCTTCCTTTTCAGCATCCATCCATCTTTCTGTTTGTCTGTTGCTGCATTATAGTATTTATTAGAGTTTGTCTTGCTATACAATGGATTGCCAGAATCATGATTAAGAAGCTTATTCAAATGAATTAAAAATGTTTAAATGAAAAAGACCCGGAGAAGTAATTGCCAAAATTTAATCAAGGATTTAATTTGTAGCACAGACCAGCCAAATGGATTTTGCTGTTTTTCACTGCGCTGTTTGTACAAGGAAATTAAAAAGTATAAAGAGTCAAAGACTCAGCAGTGTAACCCTTTAAGAATATTGCAGTATGCTCACTTATTCTCATTAGCTGCATTATATCAAACTTGCTCCTGAGGGCTTGTAGTTTGCAAAGCCAGACCACAGACTGGGGAAAAAAGATGATAGCATTTTTTCCAATGTCATAAATTACTGCCAGCACACATTAGATGATTTCTCCATGCATTGCTGTAAGCAATGGTAGGTTAAATATCCCCCTTCTTAATGCCACTTAGTAATAAATGCCCTCATTTTAGCATGTCATCTTTAGCTGAACTGAAATAACTGAGACTAAAGAGCTGTCGGGGTTTGAAACAGAAACATTTCCCTTGCATTTACTGCTGAGAAATACATACATGGCACCATTATGCTGTCTCTGTTTCATTGATGATAATAAGGTATCATCAAGCCTGGCATATCTGTTTGAACATGTTTTGCAGAAGTCTAATCATTAAGTAATATGTATCCCATTTCATCCATCATTTCCACACAAAGAGCCATACAGTGCAATTGAGAGAACAATACTTTATGAGCCATGAATAGCTGGAGCAATGATAACTTCCAAGTAGCATATAACAGGCCCAGAACTGTGCTCTAAATTACAGCTCTGAAGAGGTAGGAGGAGAGATAAGAAGCCCCTGCTTGTGAGGAGGAGGCCGAGATCAAGTGTGCATTTCTTTCCCATTTGTTGTGTTTGAAATAAACATTCAGCCGAGTGCTGAAGGCTCAGCCTCTTGCTCAGGCAGAACTGGTGCTGCAGTGCTGCATTGCCTTGCAGAGCCTGAGGCAGCTGGCAGGATGGGCTGAAAGGGTTCTGGGTCATTCTGGAGCTCTGAAGTCCCTTTCTTCCAAAACTGCTGACAAGGATGTCTAAAGAAGCCAAACGAGGAAAACATGCAAACCACAAATGGTGAATGGCTTCTAGGTAGCCCGGAAGAGTTTACAGGTCCTCTCCAAAGCCTAAAATTACATTAATTATTTTTAAAATGAGAAGAAATAAAAAAGCTTCACATTTAGCACATACCTGAGGTGAATCATACCGACTGTAATAGCAGAGAATGGCAGAGCAGTGTGTAGCACTGGCACAGGGTGCAGTGCAGTAAGGCTGTTCCCCTACTGCAGGAGGAAGGATTTTGGTGTTTGTTTGCAAGTTTAAAGGAAATGGTGTACAATCAGTGATTCCCACCCCTCTGTGTGTCAGAGAGACAAAGATGATGTTTACTATTTCTTCTTTATTTTACTGCTGTAGCCCCTGGTGAGTATTAGCTTTATAGCAGAGAGGCAGCCTATGTGTCTCCCAGCAAGAGTTAGTGTTGGACACAATAAGGTATTTCTAAAGGTGAGGAGCCTTTCTGTGAGCAGACACAAGAACCAGCTGTGGCTTTCCCTGTTTCCCTGCCCCTGCAATCCCTGGGAAGTCCTGCTCCCTTCACATTTCTCCTGTCCTGTATGTTGGAAAACGAGGGAGGTAGAGCTTTTGGAAAATGACAACTTTCTCCTCTTGAGATCCTTGGGCTCATGGACTTGCTTAGCTTGCTTCTGCTCTTAGTCATTTTTGGTTTGCATGATGACTTTACACAGTTGCTCTCTTCACAGAGCATTTTTAATTTAAGGCATCTCTTGCTGCTCAGTTAAGTGGTTATAATTTTATTTGCACAGCAGAAGAGTTTCTGATAAACAAAGTTAAGACATTAGAAAAGGAAGGAGTCCAAAATTCAGTGGTTGAGTTCCAAATATTTGAATTTTGTTCCTTATCCAGCCTTCTGAGTATTCTAAAGATTGTGGCAGAGTAAATTATGCAGCTGCTTCTAAGCAGAACTTTAAAAGGTCATTTTGTTTCATGAGATCCGAGTTAAATTCATGCATGTTTTTACTTCTTGTCTCCCTTTTGGAGACTTACATTTTTATAAACCATGGTGGCTACACCATGTTTTTGCCAAAGTTCTTGCCTTTAAAACAGCAACTAAATACTTCTGAAAAGAATGAGCAAAAGCATTATAGTAGGAGATATCAGTGGCTATTCTCATTCCACACATGCAACATTATTTTCACAATTTATTCTAAACCCAGTTTTATTTGCCATTGAATTTCACCTATCACAGATCTTAACATCCACACTGCAGAACTGGCTGTGTGTTCATACTGTTTCCAGCTGATGGGGCCCAACTCAGTTTAGGTGCTTTCCTTGGTCATAAAGAAAAACGACTTAGGTCACTTTTAGATTGTGACTAAATGTGTACTTTTTAAATTGTATGTTAACCCATGTTTTCCTTTGATATTTTGACATCTTTTTTTGAGTTGTAAAACTAGCAATTAATTTTTTTTTTTTCCTTCCTGGTGTATTGTTGGAAATCAATCCTTTACTGGGATGTTTAAGAAATGCAGTTATTTTTCCAGGATTATTCTGAATCTCTGGATTTGAAAATGAGAATGAATAAATGTGTCCCATACTTCTTCACGGGATTTCCTGAGCAGAAGTAACTGTGTGTGAGCTGTTTAGCTGATGTGTTGCACGTCTAAGACATCAAGGAAAATCTTGAAAAGAGGGTCTTTTTTCTTTTTTCCCAGAAAAAAAAATTCACTGAACAAAGCAAGCAAGTCCTGAGAAAGTGTAATCCATGGTAGTTGGTAGTCCTTTTAATTCTGCTCTTAACGTGAGAGTCTTTCAAGAAAATATTGTGACTTCCGTGTGAATTTTGTATCCTCCAAAATATGTGTATTTTAATTGGTTATTACAGAGGTAAAAAAATGTGTATATAGCTTTGAAAAAAGAATTGTGGTTGTTTGCTTTGGGGTTTTTTAGTATTGAAATTTGGATTTGCTTCATTTTGGTTCTGTTTTTGTTTTTTTTTCTGGTGATACTGTGACAGAAGAGCATTGTACAAAACTTCTCAGCTACAGCATGGCTTTAGCTTCTCCAGGGACCCTGCTCAGATTGCTGTTGATTTCCCATCCTTGCCAGTTCCTCAGCAGGAAATAAAACAGGGAGTTGCTGCCTTGATCCAAAGAGACTCACACAGCATTTCAACAGGGAAACAGAGCTGAAGAGGAATGTTTAGACTGATAAGCTTTTAGAAAATATTTCTGGGAGTGCACTTTTTGAACTGGTGAGCAGAGACAGCCTGTCTGTGTCAGGCACTTCTCCTTCTCCTTATCATGGAATTTACTATGAAAAAAAAGCTACCACCACCTCCTTGAGCACGGAAAGAACCTTTCAAAATACTGTTTCTCTGAGCTGCTGATACTCTGGAGTCATGCTGGAGGTAGTAAATGAATAAAGCTGTTTAAAAAAAAGTGAATAAAGCTATAGCATCTCAGCTATGTTGGAGAATCAATCATAGGCTTGAGCTCATTTGTTCCACTAGAGTGTAGTCTTATAAGAAGAGAACGGCTTGTTCCAGAAAAAAGTGTGAATAATGTGATAAAACAAAATGAACTGCAGAATATATTCTAGCCAGCAGCCAAGAAATTATTCACACTGACAGATATTACAGGTAGAGTACATTTTCTGTCTAGAATACCACCTTCTACTTTCTCTTAGCATATGCATTATGATTGCTGTTTTCCTACCTGCTCTGTAGAAGTGCGCCCAGCTGTATATGTGTGATTGTGATGCACTTTCTTCTTGTATATCATACAAAGAAATCATTATCTAGTTAGAGCAACTGCCCTTACTTGTACAATTATTCACATATTTTTAGCTGTTTTGAAAATTTAAATATTTAGTGTTGAAACAGAAGCATTGTTTCTCTTCTGTTTTTACCTTAAGCTGATGCACGTATATGCACATTTATGTCTAAAGAAAGATGAATAGATCCTTAGACCAAAAGAGTAGATTTGCTATAGTCTGAAGTGATAATTCTATGGGCCACAGTTTTGCTTTAGCTGAGGTAAGGAATTAATGGATTTTTGGCCTATTACTTAAGGTGGTTTCCACTGTATCCCTGTATATAGCACGCATTATAAAACAGATCTAGATAAATAAATCCCTGTGTTTCTGTATCCACATCCTGCATTTTCTTAAACTCATTCTCACAGAGCTAAGGTAGTTATGCTGATGTCAAATGAGCTTTGTTAGGTATTGCAGCCTTTACTACAAACTCATTGGTATTGCTGTGTGCAAGACTTGCCTAAATTAGGTGGCATCAAATATTAGCAGTACAGCCCACAACAATAGGCCAAAAAATTACCTGGAGGAGGAAGAACAAGAAGGATTTTGAAAGGAAAAAGTAGCCGGCAACTGGACAGACCTAGGGGAAGTTAAAGACAGGGGGAAAAGATAAAAGGTGATAACACACATCTAAATATTCTTCAGCATATGAATGATGTGTTTAAAAAATGTCATGTTTTTTCTACTTTTCTTATTGTATTTACAACCTGGAACTTCATTCATATGATTGTGTGACATGTAGTCGGTATTTTACTGTTGACACAAATACCTTCAGGCTTTTTTCCTAGTGAGATTTTTTTTGTTCACCCTGTGGAACATGTGTATTACACATGAACAGCTGCCAATCTTTTATGAAAATACGTTTGAAGCCATATATGAAAACTAGGGAGTTTGTCTTACATGAATTGAACTGATTACAAGAGTCTTTTAGGGAAAACATTAGAGAAAACATTGCAAATACAGTTAATGTTTTTTTTTAACTCATGGACAAGATTAGTTCTAGCACTGCAAACCAGTGATCAGGTTTGAATGAGTACACCTTTATAGGTCAATTGTTTGCTTTTGACCCAAGTGCACCATGGTGGCAAAATCTTTCAGGATGCTGGGAAAATGGATTTATACCTGTAGTAAGTGGACAAAAGCACTGTTACATTGATTACACATCTGCAATTTGCCTTTCACTCTTGAAAGTGACCTAGCCGACACTGGTTTCATATTTCACTCCAGTAAATGTTTTGTTTGGGTCTGTTTTCCTTTGAGAGCCTGACTGGGGAAGAATGAAGTCATGCGTTTTGAAAGTACATCACTGTGTGAGGATTTTCTTTATGCATAGCTTCTTTCTGAGTCAGAAGCTTATTCTGGCATGAGTAGCTGCTTATGCCATGTCCTATAAACTGTGTCAACTGAGGACATACCTATGAGTAGTGGAAAACAGAGAGAGTATAGTAACAAAGGACTGCAGCAGGTTAAGCTTAGGGTATGGATAAGCCTCTGCTTAACGTCTGACGTGTATGAAAACCAAGCCAGTGCCTTAACTCATCAATGCTGGGTGTAAAATGAAGAAGTCTGTGAAAATCAGGTTCTTCAAAGTAACCAAGAGGCAGCCAGTGTGTGCCATTGACTTTATACTGGCAGTGCCATCCGCAGGGCCCCTGTGCCAGCCCTGTGCTCCCGATCACACGGAGCTGCACGGGAGTTCGCTTCCAAATGGCAAGGTAGTTGACATATTGTGTCTCAATTTAAGCCCCATTACCATTCATTAGACATGCTCCCAGTTAATTATTTTAAAAAATAAATGTAAATAACAAGTTTTAATTATACCCTCGAGGCCATTGATGTGTACAATGTTGGCATTTCATGTTAGAGAGGCTGCCTGAAAATAGAATAAGGAGCAGTATAATGCAAGGAAGAGGTTTTGGGAAATATTATTGCTAACATAATATTTTATAATAGTAATTTCATCAATTATAAGTCTTAATATTTAAATAATGTTCTACCGAGAATCTGTTGTGAAAAGCATTTAGGTGATTTCTTGGCTGTTATATTTCCCTGTGCATTTGAAAGGTTTATTTCATTAGAAAGGGTTTTCAACCACTTATAACATCACACGGTGTTTTTGGAGTGGTCATTGTTAATGTTCACTTGTAGGTTTGTGTCCTGTCACTTTTGAGCACTGACAACTTTCTAGAGAAATGTAATAATGGTCTGCACCTTACCAGTGTCATTTCTTCTTGCTGTCTGGTGATTTCACTATATTCCCCAAGAAAGTTGTTTGGTTTGGTTTGGTTTTTTTTTTTTTTTTAACTCTTAGACAAAAATTTCTTCTTGCTTCATTGCATAGTCAAATAAAGTGGGTTTTCTATGCTGAATCCAAAAGTTTGGATTCTTATCCAGGTACCTTATTTTCTGGCATGAAATGTCTGAAAAAAATGTCTGCTTTTTCCTAATGAAAAGCAACATTAGATGTGCATTTTGGGTCAATTTGTCTCTCTCAAAGATCCTGTACTACGATATGTGCATCTGATTTCATTCCTTTTCCTTACAAAAGTGATCTTCTCTGTAGGGATGACCAGTTGTATACTTTCAGATTATTCTCAATAATCATTCTCTGTGAAATTACATTTAGGCCAGTTCTGAGTAATAGCCAAGGCAGCCTTTTCTCGGATGCAGAATTTTGTACCATGGAAGGATAAAACTCAACACGTAGATCTGACTCAAGAGCAAAGGAGCAGTCTGGGGTTTGCTCCAAAACTTCTCCTGGTGGCAACTGCTGGAACCAAGCCCCCAACCTGCTGTGCCTTCCCAGTATTCTTGGGCCACGCTGCCAGCTGTGGCTGCCTAAACACCAGGGTTCCAGCCAGGCAGTTTTCTGTCTCCAGCCAGTTTGCACTGTGTCAATAGTTTTTATGAAGTCAGGAGACAGATATTCACCACTGACTTCTTCATACAGAGAATTCCTGATAGTACTGGGCAGTTGTACTGCCTGCACACAGAAGTCACTGGCATTGGAACTTTCTGTTTGTGGAAGCTTCTGCTCCTGCCTTCAAGCAGAAGTAAAAGAAAATGAAAACTAATGTCTGTTTTTAGGAGACACATTGATGAGACGGACAGGGGGAGAAGAGAAAGGGAAAAGGGAAAAGGGAAAAGGAAAGGAAAGGAAAGGAAAGGAAAGGAAAGGGGAAAGAAAGGAGGAAAGAGGGAAAGGAAGCCTTTTTATGTGTTTGAGGTGGCTGTTCAGAGTGACTTCCACTCTCCTGGTGGAACACACAGACCTGCAGCAATACAAGCTGGGCAGAGTGCAGTTCAAATCAGAGTGCATTCTGTGGAGCTGCCTGGCTTGTGCTCAATATTGTCCCTGATGCTTGCAGGCTCTTGAGGATAAATCTGAGGTGTCATATCCCCTGCTGATCCTGCTAGCAGCAGCTAGCAGCTTCTCTTTTCCCAGTGCTGCCAGGTTCCCTGCACAACCTCCCACCTTCCTCTACCTCTTTTTCAGCCTTGTTTTTACATTCAGACCTAGCAAAAAACTTGGGAGGAGTTGCAAGGCTGTCCTCTGTGATTTAGCACGAAGGCACCCTTCTCCCAATTACTGCAGATAATGCATCCTTTATCTCCTGAAATTATCTAGTTATCTGTGTCATATCACAAGCTGTCTTGGCTTCCTTGAGAGGGAAAAAACATTTTAAAAAAACAAACCAAACCAACCAAACAAACCCACAAAACACCGAAACAAAACTAATCAAAAACAACAACCAAAAAACCCAAAATAAAATAAAAAAGTAGCAACCACAAAAAATACCCTTCCTATTCAAATGACATTGTTACTTTCCTGTGCATAGGGCTGCAGTGATACCCTACGTCTGCAAGAAAGTAGACATGAACTTTTCCTTTTGCATTTTGTGACCAGGGTAATAACATGATAAATTGTAGCCTGAGATGTATGTGTCTAAACCACATGGAAGCCCATTTTTCTAGTCGACTGCTCAGATTTTATATTGTCCTGTGATCTTTCCATGAAAAATAATCACAGGTCACCATGTCTGACTCTTGACTGTGTTATTGTTTGTCATATATTCAGTAATAATATAAGGAAATTCCAAGTAATTTTATCTTGTATTTGTAAGGAAGGGAATGTGGGGGCTGCTCTAGAAATTTGAAGCATTATATAAACTGCTTCAGGCTTTTAAATACATTCTTTTTCCTGCCCTAAACCAACCTAAAATTAACAATCTGAGGAGGGGCTATCAAGATCTACCCCCATCACTACTGCTGCTGGTTGTGTCTGCATTAAGGTTGAGATTAAAATTATTTAGTTTTTAAATCTATTTTAAAACATGCACAAATGAACTTATGAGAAAATGTTGCCCTAAGCATAATTTTATGACCCATACATTTTGAATATTTAAAGAAGTACTAATAAAAATAAAGCAGTGAATATTCTCAGGGGTTTAATTTTGCTGGTGTGTGTTGATCTGATGGTTTGTGAGTTTTACTACATTTCATTAGGGAAATTTTACCAGAGAAATGGAGTTGAATACACAAAATAGTTTATCCTAAATTGGCAGCATGAATCCTCAGTAGAGCTTGTTTACACGTACTGATTCACTTGAACACTTACTTTATGAAGAAACATTTTGGAAATAATTTTATTGCATGCAGCACTTAAGCAAGAAAGGTAGAAAAAGACTTGCTGAAACAATTACTTTTAGATGGGAGTCTTTCAGACCCTTAGAAATGTTTTATGCATTTATTTGTGTTGAACATTATTTTCCCATCCATCAGTAGAGTTTTAGGTAAGTTCAATAAGGCTATTTGCAGATAACTGCATTGAATTTTTATTGATATTGAAGTTTGAAGTTAAATAAATTCCATGAAGTCAACAGCACTAAAATTTTAGTAGATCTCAACCTCAAAGGAGAGAATTCTTCCAAGCTTAAAAATGTTGGAGGCAAGCACAGTCTTTCCTGCAAAGCTTGAAAGTTTGACTAGACATGCCTCTCTGAAACGAAACCCTCTCAGTATTACTTAGCTTTCTGTTTATAATGCTGTAATAGTAATTAGCTAGAGGAACAGCTCACACATACATGCTTAACATGCTTTAAGACAAATAACAGATAAAGTGTATTTAAAAGAAAATTGTCATAGTGCTGAAAACAGTAAAGAGAAAAGTGCTTTTCCTTTCAAAATCAATTTGCACTGTCCCTGATTTGTCATTTATACTTTCCTTTTTTTTTTTTTAATTTTGTTTTCATTTTGTTTGGAGCTGCTTTTAATGTTTACTGAATTCTTTGTCCCCCAGCCCTCACTCTTAAAATTCAGCAGCAAGTTAGATTAGTGTTTACTCTCCCCTGGAGAATGCTTGCTTCATATTTCCTTTTTAAGATAATGGAGGAATTCTTTGAAGTGAAGAATTTCATTGGAATTAAGTATTCTGTGGGGTGAAAGAATGATTTCAGCTGGTGAGAGGTGAAAAGGAAAAGATACGGTTGTTTTTATTCCAACATTACATTTTTTTCCTTGATATTCCTAGTCTTTTTTTTCTTGGTATTTGAAGCCTGACTGCAAACAGGTATTGGAGAAAAAACATTTCTGTGTTCACACAAGACTTCTCTTCTTGATTCCAAGTCCAAGGAGATTTGGAGAGACGTTTAAACTCCAGACATTTCAGGGCTGACTTAGCTTTAATACTTCTGTCACGTTTCTCTACCTCTTGTACAGCATTGACTGGTATTTAAATGGTGCTATTAGAGGGTGTTATGCACTGCGCTCCTGCAGTCATGTTTTACAAGTTTAATGAGGACCAGGCAGGATATATTTCTATTGTGGCCTATTGTATTGAATGGAAGCTTCAATTTCTCTCTTAGTCCCAACATGAGATAACTTTACAACGTGCTGAAACTGAGCAGTGCTTGCTGAGGTTGGACCCACTCCTCACAACGCTCAAGTGAGCTACAAAGAAATCCCAGTTTGCCATCTATTACAGTTTTTTCTTATTCTTTTTTTAGGGCTTAGTTGCATTGCATTTATAATATTATGGAGCTAGTAAAGAGAGACGTTTCCTGTTTATTGATTGATAAAGGGATTTGACAAGTAAGAATAAAATAGCATTTAGGTAAAAATTTGGATTCAAATAAACAAAAGAACAGCAACCATAAATATTTAAAGAGGTATAATTTGTGCAAGTATCCCTTAGAGTATACCAGTTACCAGAAGGGAAAATAATGTCTACATTTCTCTCTATACATATGATAGCAGAAATGGCAGAATATGACAGCTACTTATGAAGTTGCATTTATAAGGTGTATAAATGTAACAAAAAAAAAAAAAAGTATTGAGTATACCAGCTTGTACAAGATGAAATTTGGATATTTTGACCTGCATACTCCTCTAGTTCATCTTTCTTGAAATTTATTTTCATATTTGAAAGTTTTGAACAGCTTAAAGCACACATCACTGATTGTCTGAAAAGGTGAGGGTAATCTTTCTGCTGTGATGTTATTTTCACTTTAAAGTGGAAGTTGCAGCTTTGGACCAGACAAGGTAAAAGCAGTTGTGCTGAACCTGGCCAAATGCAGTGTGGCTCTCAGCAGAAGTAACAGGCTGAAGCATTGTGAAAGTATAGCAGGATATTTCTCCAAACGGTACAATAATACATTTTTTTGATAGTTAAGAGGGGAACTCACTTTTGTAAAATGAAACTAGAAACACCCAATATCTCAGTGATCTAATATTTGTTTTTATCCCTGAATGACTTTAAACTTTTAAATCCTAATATTATTGCCAGGGAAATACCAATTTTCTGTAAGACTTGACAACATCTTCAATTGTTCTTATTCTGTGCACTTCTTTTACTGGACACTTTTTAACAAGGAAAGCTTATCCACACAGGAAAACAGTGAGCAATAACAAAGACATACAATATGATTGTTGGAAACTATGCTAACACATTCCTAAAAGAGTCACCCCTATTTGTGATGCTAAAGTCTGCATCCTTGCATTTGCTCCAGATGTGAGGCAAGCACTAAGGAAGAAGAAACCTATTAATAAGTACAAAGGCTATGTGGAAAGATGTCAATGTCTGTGGACAGCTACCTCTTTTCACAGTTGGTCTTTCATGTCATTCATAGACACTGGTCCAACAGGATTTTCTGCACAAAACTGACCTTAGAAACTCAACTAATTAGTCTGCATTAACCTTGAAACATCCAGCTGAGTGTAGGGTTTGGCTCACCTCATGGCAAGTGATGGAAGCAGGGAGAGAGTGTATCACCAATGTGCAAAGAAGGGCTGCTAATACCAGCAAGTACAGTCTGTAGACCATCAGTATGTTCCAAAATGGGCACAAAGTCATGGTTTGCATGTTGAGTGTGCTTACAGAAAGAAAAAATTTGTTTTCTCCCGAGTTTTGATGTTGAACTCAAAGCTGTGATTGTTGATGTAATATCCATGGTGCATCGGGCACTTTCAGATGCAGTGCCCTGAGGTTTTCATGCAGGCACCACCGTTATAAAGTCCAGTATTATCACTGCCGTTGAAACAATGCTTCTTTATAAGCAGTAGCTGTGGGAATTTAAGTGAAGCAGTAATGTTTCCTTAGGTTTTGACCTGTGGAAATAGTGACTGTCAATATTTTTTGGACTGTTTCCCCCTGCCAACAACAGTGGGAGCTGGGTAAAGAGTGCATTGAACTTCCCAGGTCTCAGCACTCTTAAAATCACACCTTGCTCACCTGTGATGTTGCTCATCTTTCAACTTCATCTTTGGAGGAGTGTTACAAATAATTTTTTCACCTAGTCTTCTGCTGGTGGGATGACCTGTTTGTGCCCACGTAAGAATGGGCACATTTAAGGCAGGGTGCATTTTCTTTCTTGGTAGTACATTAAAAGCAACAATGCTAAAGCTCCGAATTCAAGAAGTTTCTGTGGCTTCTCAGAGGATAGTGGGACCAGCCTGGCACTACTCTCACTCAGCTGTTGATTTTGTGGAAAGTTTAGGGACTATTAAAGGACTATTTAGGAAAGCTTAGACACTATTAAAGTAAGAATTGCTCTTTAGCTAAAATAATATTGTGTTGCATTAGGCTGTATTATACATATGTGATGGATAAACACTCAAGAAAGTAAGAGGGACCTGAGAGGGGTTTTGGTGGAACATTCAGCAGCAGAAATATCCAATGAATTTGACCACTATGATGGTATAGAATTTAACAGAAACTCCTTGTCAACTAGCTGATGTCCTGAATTCACAGCATGAATTGGCATGCACATTTTGGTTACTTCCACACCATCTTTTACTACTGTTCATTGAGGTCTCAGCCTGTAGGAGAGGCCTTTTCTCCCCCTTTCCTCTCTGCTTTACGCAAAGGAGATGCAAATAAATACAATAAAGCAATCTCTCAAAGACTTTCTTGCTGCCATTTAGCACCTCACTTTTCAGAAGAGAGCTGCACAGGGCAGTGAGTGTTTTGGTTTGGTTTTTTTTGGTTGGGTTTTTTTTTCTTTAGCCTATCCTTTAAAGCCTGCCCTTAAAAAGAAGCTGATGGCAATGGCAGCCTTCCTGATGAAATCTTCATTAGGGAATGGGTTGAGGCCATCCATCATTTCACAGGAATAACTGAAATGGTTCCTGGCAGCAACAACTCTGGCACTCTGGAGCTGGACTGAAACTGCAGCCTCAGGGAAAATGTACTCTCATCTTTTTTGCCCAACAGCTCCCCCAGCCCCCCAGTTTCCACATAACTGCATCAAGCAGCCAATTCACACAGAGGGGAGTGGATGCTTTATGTGTAGTTGCACATCAAGTCTCCCAGGGCTCTGAAGCATTTAGCTCATTTTTTACTTTGGGAAGAAAGAAAAGTAAAGCTCCAGATGTTTTGAGTTTTCTTTTCTGAAATGAGTGCATTGCAGACAGCTCCTGTGCCTCCCTGGGAAACAAGTACCTGCCCAAGCAGTTCTCCTGCTTGTGCAGTGATCATCTCTTGATAACCAAGGTACAGAGGGGAGTTTCATAAAAGGATCAGCACCCACTTTTTTCCATTAATATCTTTCTTTTACAAACAGAATTGTCGGGGGGGATTTTCAAGGCTTTTTATTTGAGCAGTATATGAGATCTTTGTTTAACTCAATTCAACTCCACTTTCACTGCCAACTATCTTAGGGATCCCTGGGGCAGCCTGGTGCTCTGTGGCCATGTCCACAGTGTGCAGATGTTCTGCAGTGTGGCTGAAGTCACTGCTCATGCACGCTGTGCTGTGTCGCAATGCACAGCGAATCCAGAGCATTGAGCCATGAATGTGTCACCCGGTGATTTGTGAGAAACAGTAATTCCAGCGTTTGTTGTGTTGGGATTTACATGTGGACGTTTTGACTGTTTGTAAAAAAACATATAGAGTATGATGTTGAGTTTACCAAATATGTGCAATACTTGTAGGCATAGATTTCTCTCAAAAAAAAAATTCTGAGTAAAAATGTTGGAGTTCACACAGGAGAATAGTTTCCTAAGGCGTGGGTAGAAAAATTAGTGTGGATGTTGATATTGTATACTGCATACTTTTTTTAAAAAAAAGAAATGTTTCATTTGTTTTATTAATCTTTTCATCAATAACTCAGAAAATGGTTGTCTTTCAAGGCTAAATACTTGCCCTAGCACCAAAAATTTCCTGTAGGTAAAACTGTGCTTCATGGGAAGCATATTCATTTGGAGTAAACTTTTTTTTTTCTGAGAAAGAAGTCACTTGCTGTCATGCATTCTTATACATTTTCAAAAATTACTTTCAGTTGCAGATAGCACATTTTTCCACAGCCTAACATATTTCATTATACTTGTGGAAACATTTCAGGTGTTTTCCTCAAAATTAATAGCAATTGAATATGACAAAATAAAATTCCATGCCACTGGAGTTTGTTATGTAGCCCTCAGGAAGGGAAGACACACTCTGGCTTTGCCTGAATCCCTGTGAAATTAAACCTCTTTCATTGGACATAGCAATTACTTTAATT
This sequence comes from Melozone crissalis, assembly GCF_028551555.1. Classification (NCBI taxonomy): domain Eukaryota; kingdom Metazoa; phylum Chordata; class Aves; order Passeriformes; family Passerellidae; genus Melozone; species Melozone crissalis. Next base: position 41,285,037 of record NW_026535794.1, read on the forward strand.
ATAGCGCTGGGGATTTGGAGAGAAGCTGGTCTGCAGGGCTCTGCCTCACACCCAGCAGCCTGCTAACTTCAGCTCCAGCTGAAATACAGCCAGAGAGAAATGCAGCAGCTATAAAGTGACCTTCCTAATGACAATTCTTGTCCTCTGGGAGAAAAGAACTGGGTGGAGGAAGGAGGGAAAGCACAGAAGACTGGGAAATGTTCCTCCATGTCTAGTTTAGAAGCAAGGAGGAGGATTGTGCTTGGTGCTGAGCCATCCCTGCACTTTTCCTTGCTTGGCGGTCAGACAGATGTCCTTTGCTTGTCCTTCACCTTGCCTGGCTTCAGGCTGGTGAGGTGGCAAGGAGAGCTGCCTAAAAAGGAATGAAAGAGTGCCTTTGCAAAATGGTAATGGTGCTATTGGTATTGCATTCAGCTGCCTCCTGTTTCATCATAGTGTAGTTTTCTCTTTCCTTTTCATTTTGACTGGTAAAGGAGGAAAGTGAAGTCTGGTCACAGTCCATGTCTGGTTACTGTCCATGTCTGCCACCCATCCCTGCCTTTCTCAAGCATGAAAACAGAAAGTGAGGGTGCCCATAGTAGTAAACCAAGAGGCCAAACAGTCCAAACTGGATACCATGTAGTCATCAGAAATGTTTGTGACTAGTATTCATAATTAAATTTTAAAGTAAATTGACCTTTTTGCTTTTCTTTGTTTTTTTAATTGTAGAAAGACAGGTCTAAAAGCTTTGCTCTTTCTATGTGTTCAAACCTAAATGGGCATGTATTTTCTTTTCTTTTTTTTTTTTTTTAATTATTAGCTTTTCCTGGGAAGAAGATGTGCACATACACTGTGATTTCTAAAGAATGTGTAACAGCCTCTCTGCTTGTCTCCAAAAACCAGGTCCTAATTTTTCTGAGATGTAGGCTTCAGCCATGCAGAGCAGGTGGGATCTGCACAGCCATATTGTCACCTAGTGAGTTGCCAGTTTCCCCCACCACACTGAGTCCCTGCTTGCAGTTCAGGGAGGGGAAGGCAGGATGCTTGTTCCTGCAGCAAATTACAGGTGTAATGCCCATAGTAGAAAATGAGACTGGCAGACTGGTGTGATAGACTGTACCTGAAATCTCTGAGGTTTTATGTGGTGTTCCTGTGTTACAAGGAATCCAGAAAACAGGATATTGAGGGTGAATTGCTGGTTTTAGTGCCCTTGGCTTCCCAAAGGAGCAGCAGGTTTGTTAGTGTGGACTCTGCCTTCTTCCCCATCGTCTGTTGTCCTTTTTATCTGGCTGGTCAGTGCTAGTGAGCTATAGATGTGCCCATGGCCTCGTAGCATGGCTGCCAGGCTGCCAGGTTGTTGTGACAGCATGATTATGTGGCAAGTGGCATCAGTTCTGCAGTTTCTGCCACTCAATGTCAAGAACCAAATTGCATGAAGACCATAGTATGATTGAAATTGTCAGGAACATTTAAATTACAGAATCACTGTGCTCCCAGGCTGTAAAATTAAATGTTACTGCTCACTGAAGTAATTGAGTTGAAATGGCTTGCAAGAAAGCACTCCAGTAATTGTCATTTGAATACAGTGTTGTCTGTGCTCAAGCCTCCCACTTTCTGAATGGGGAAGCCAGCCAAGTGCCTCCGGGATGTCCATCAGGAGTGATGCAGCAGCCAGGCTGCAGTTCCCAGCCCCACCTAGGACATGCCACAGTCCATGGGAGGGAGGGATGTGAGGAGGAGCAGTTTCACATGCTGTGTGCAAATGAAGTGAAGCATTTGGCTGCATGGGTGCAGGTCAATGGGGGTGCAAATACAGAGGCAACTCAGGCCACCTGAATGTTCCTGCAATGCAGCCACCCACAGTGCAGGCCTGTCACAGAGTTGAGCCAACAGAGGATGCTGCAGTTATCTGCAACAGCATTCTTAACACATCATTCCCTTTTACACAGTCTTTACACTTCATTTTTTCCTTACAGCTGGAGGGACTTGCTTGATCTCTTATCTTCCTTTATGACAAAAGACACGAAGAACCACAGTTTGTCTTTGAAAACCTTATCTTTCTCTTGGGTTTAGCAGCTATTAGGTTAAAAATTATGAACACAAGCAGCATGTTTGGTCATGGCACCAAGTCTACCAGAGTTCAGGTGTTTGGACAATGCTCTCAGACAAGTGGTGTGGTTTTTTGGGGTTGTCCTGTTTGGGACCGGGAGCTCGGGTTCATGGTTCTTGTGGGTCCCTTCCAACTCAGGATATTCTGTAATCCTATGTTTGCCTCATTTCCCTAGGAACTTGGATAAAACAGCCACTGTTTACTGATAGGAGATGGGAATAAAATCTACTTTTATTTTTCTAGTCATTTTTCAAACATGGCAAAGTAAAAGAAGACAACAGTAAGCAAATTAGTGTGTGTGCGTGTCCATGCATATGTGGAGCGGAGCACATGTTGACAGGGGATGCCATTCCCATGGCATTATTCCCCCATTCTCTATGGCATTCAGGTAAGAAAAAATGCTTGCTCCTAACTGCAGGTTGCCTGAAAATATATGGCAAATTAGTAGTTGTGATTGTTAAGAGCTTAGCCAAACAGAAGCAATTGCTCCATCCACTTGAGAAACGAAGCAATAGCCAGGTGAAAAAAGAACAATGTAGGGCATAGTTAATTGCTCAGCTAATCAGGCTGCAGTGCAGCTCATGAACAGAGGAAGCCTTGAACAGACATGAAACTGAAAGCAAGTGGGAAAAGCATTGCAGTCACCTTGTGGAAGGTACCACACTTCCTCTTACCTTGGATTAGGTTAGCAGGAGAGGTTTGAGAGTGATATTTTTCTTTCTATTTCATATTCACCCAAAGTGCTTATCTGTCTTTATTGTCTTAAATCTGAGCATTGATATCTCCATTCTCCAAGCCCTGACTAACAGTGAGTCTGCCCTTCTAACTTGTGTTGAAGCATTATCTTGCAACCTGTCTAAAATCAGGTTTGAAAATGAGCTGTTTCAAACAGTTTTCTCCCACCATTTACACTGAGGAGACCTAAATGTTCTTGCTAGTCAAAGGAGAGAAAAGTGTACGAATTCTCCCTCAAAATTGTTTTCAAAGATTTTCTCTAGTACCTTTTATTCCTCTTAACTAGATTGCTCTGTGCTCTCAGTTAAGCAGTAGTCACTGATGGAGAGAAAAACTTTTTCTCTTGTTTTGTAAAGTGCCTTGAAAGATTAGGGGTTAGACTGAAGTGCTTGCTGCTTTATGCTGCTCCACTGATATCAAGCAGCTGCTAACTCACTGTAACCATTCCCCTGAACTGGATTTACAATGCTTTGCATCGCTGTGATGATGCAAGGCAGCTGGAAAAGACCAGTGAATCTGTTCCTTTAAAAGAAATAAAATACTTTGATAATTAAGAGTACAATACTACTTTTATCTCTTTGATGTTTGTTTTCTCTTCAACTCCCTGTTTATAAGGACCAGATTGTGCTCGTGATTGCCATAATCTGAAATTAAAAGGAATGTTTATGGAAAAGGGTTCACAAACTGAGGGAGGGCAACAGAATTAAGGCCTGGGAGACATGTGAGGAATAGAAACCTTTAAGTGACAAACATGTTTGAGTTGGGATGAAAACCTATTTAACTCTTGCCACAGGCCAAGCACACCCATTTTAAACAGGTATTCTGTCCATACTCTCTCTTGGCCAGCAGTTGATTGATACCATTTGCTATTATTAAAATCCTCTCTTTTTCACCAAATCTGTGCAATTCTATCAGAAGCCAGGATGCTAATCAAGGGCCTAATCCTGTTGAATTTGTTTGGAGCTCATTGCATCTCCTGCATTGGTACAGGACATTGAGGTTGCACTCCCGTTGAGCCTTCTTGCAGGATCCATCCTCACAGGACAGCAGGGCCTGTCTGGGTTGAACCATGGCTAAGTCAGCATATGTATCCCTGTGCATAGATGAGAAAGTTAATTTTTTTTTTTTTTTCCCTTTTCTTTTAACTGCTCAGTCTTCCATGTGAGATAAATGCGCTGCGTTTGGGGAGGTTTGGCATTTGAGAAAGAGGTGAATAAATTTTTCTCCCTTTACTTATGCAGCTTGTTTGTTTACTGTAAGAGAGGAGGAGACAAGCTAATGCAGGCCAACATATAATTTCATACGGCCACGGATGAGCGAAAATATAAACATTTTCTCCTTGATTTTCAAAACATTCCCAATAATCCTGTTTGCTAGTGAGGCATGGTGGTGGTGGAACACACACTGAGAACGTATTGGGAAAGGCAGACCGAAGTGAGCTGCTGTTTAACAGAAAAGCCAAAAAATACGCCAAAAGGGAAGGCAGTCACGTTGTGTAGCTGCACAAAGGGGTTTGTGTTGTGTTGTTTTGTTTCCCTGCTGGTGTGGTTTTGCCCCTTGGTTTGCCTGGAAGGGGAGTTGGAATGTGCTGTGATGTTCAGCCCTCCGTGCTGGCGGCGCAGCGCAGGAGTGCCTAGCAGCAGGTCTGGCACAGGGTGATTGATCCCTCCATTTAGGAGGCATAATGCCTTCTGAAGAAACAAGCAGATCAAAGACTTTAATGATTGACAGCGATTTATGCTGCTTTTGTTTTTAATTCCTTGACTCCTGACACTTCAAGATGGGACTTTATAAAAGAAGGATGCCGTATCCTAGGGTTACGCCTCCTTCCATAGCAGGGAAAGCTGAAGGAGACTGATATCCAGATTTCAGATATATTAGTTTTTATTTAAATCTGAGGTTCAGAGGTTTGTGGGCATGCTGTTTCTGTTATTAAATCATTATGCACCTACCTGGGGGGAAAAAAGCCAACAATCTTACCAGGAGTGCCTCTATAAACATTTCTTACTCTCCATAGCATAAGGCTTGTATATTAAAAATTCTTTGAATAGCTGACCTCAACAGGTGTTTTATTTGAGCAAACAAAACAATAAATAGTAATATAATCCCTGTGGAGCTGGCATTAGGCTTTGTGGGAAATGCATAATTTCCTTTACTAAGTGTAGGAAGCAGCACAAATGTAATTTCTTCATTTTTGTCATTAATACCAAACCATCCTGGAGCTCTTTTCTCCTCGAGGCAGAGGTCCAAAACCTGTTGCATAGGCTACGCGGAGGGATTTTCTGTGCTTTGTGTTAGGTTTTTCACTCCTTTGTCAGTGCAGGTGCCCTTGGGGGGTATGTGCCAGCCGGGGTGCAGCAGGGATGAGAGCATCCCAGCAGCCCTTTTGCCTTGGGAGAGGCTGTGTCTCCATCCTGCTCACTGGGAACGGGGAGCACTCTCTGCTGAGTGGCGCCGGATGTGCTGCTCTGCTGGCAGTCCCTGCCGTGCTCTCTCTATAAAGCAATTACTGTGCTTTTGGCTTCTTGCTCCTGGAAGGCCTCATAATTTAAGGGCTGGTTTGTTTGTTTGTTAGTTTTAATCTAAACCATATGTAGGTTGGAGTTTTAGTGGCTGTATTTGACATGTTCTGGAAGGATGATGTCAACTTTAAAGATGTGCTTTGCTGGAAATATGTTGTTGTTTCTCCATGCGGCAAAAACTGTGGTGTTGTTCTGGGGTCTCCAAAGACAGGGACAGTGGATTTCCTAAACCATTGCCACTGCCATGACAGGCATTAGAAGGTCCAGGCAGGATCATGTAGTCTTGCAATTTTCTAACCTGGCCTTTCATTTTAATGGCAAACAAAGACAAGTCGTGAAAAAACTTTATATCTGAAATCTATCTTGATTTAGGCTATTTTCTATGTACTGCATAAAGCAGTAGTGACTTCTCTTTTTATTTTCCCATATATATGACTAAGCTTCACTGTTATATTAGTAAAAGCTGCTGTTAGTTTTGCATTGTTATGGGAAAACTGGTGTAAAGGGATGTAATCTCCAGGTTAGGTAGGCCAGCAACTTCACCAAGATGGCAAATGCTGCCTTTTTATGCTTACCATAAAGCCTGAGGTCCTACCCCTTAAGAGAGAATGGCTGAACTGTGGAAACCATTAGAAAAGCCCATCGCTATATTTTATTATTCCCATAAAGTTCATGAATTGACGTCCACATTTTAAGCATCATTAACTGTTAACTCCTCTATTAACTATTTAGGTATTTTCAGAAAGAAAGTGCTCTGGTAGCAGTTCTCAGGGGATTTGAACTATGCTTAACTTTTAACTTGTGAACTCTATTCAGCTTGCTAGGTACACAAATCTGTTCCCAGCTTTGAGCACATTTCCATAAGATTTCAACTAATTTTTGTCCTCTTTGTGTTGGCAAACTAAAGAATTTGTTTAAAACCATATGAACATGAAAGTTTAGTAGTCCTAGTATAGCTACAAGTTTGACATGTTAAAAAAATGAAAAAAAAAATTAAATTATTATTTCTTTTTAATAAAGTGGGCACAAGTGTAGAAGAGTCAAAATGCAAACTTAAAGCCAGAGGATAGCATTTTCAAAAGTAATTCAGAAGAACACTTGGTATATGCTGATGCTGGTTAACAATCTTCCTTATGTTTAGGTATTTTTACCTCATGAGTTTACTGATATGCACTCTTTTATTGTTTCTCTAGCCTTTGATCTTGGGATTTACAAACAAGTATTGTGCTTTTGCTTGTGCACAGCCCTTGCCATTCAGCATAATTTGTGTTGAGCCTGCTTGGCCAAATTAATATTTAGTCTCTGTTTTTTTATTTTTGGTTACTTGGGCAATTGAGAAACTGCTTCACTGAAGTTGAACGAAAGCTTAGCTACTTTATATCAAAAATACAGGAAGTCTTTCACCTCCAGATTTTCTTATGCATATCGTATTTAGAGAAAAAGACGAGGAAAGATATTCCCTGATAACTTAATTTTGGTTCTGTGGTTCTGTAGCTGCTAGAGATTTTATAATAACTAGTTAACTAGTGTCAGTTAGATCAGCAAAATTCTTGGCAGAATAAGGCATCATTGACTCATATACTAGAAACAGCTGAAAGATAAATCCTTTTTTGTTTGTTTGGTTTTGCTTCTTTGGTGAGGATTTTTATTGTTGGTTTGATTTTGGTTGGATTTCTTTTTTTTTTTTTTTGTGGTTTGATGCTTTTGGATTTTATTTCTGTTTAGCGTTGTTTGTTTTAGAAATACAGGTTCTGATGTTCCATGTCTTTCTAGGCCATATTTGCACATTAGGTGTTGCTGAGGAAAATGAGCTGCTCATTTGCCCCACTCTGAGCCTTTACACTCATCCTCTTAATGTTACCTGGCAATGAAAGGCCAGATGCTCAAAACCACAGGGGATTGCAGGGGAGAGTACTGAGATCTGTATGAGGATAGACCTGAAAGGATGGCACCATTTTCATCTGCCACAGGCAGCTTCTGGAATCAAACTGGAACTCACTTAGGAGTGAAAGGAAACACAACCCAAACTCTTAACCAAAAATTCTTGGTCTCATCTTAGATACCAAAGTTAAATTTAGTCATTTAGAATGGCTTGTTCCTCTCATTTCCTTCTCTAAACCGGTAATCGTAGGCAGTGTGTAGAAAAAGCTTTTAAAATCAGACATAGTCCTTGGGCTGGGGTCTGCAATTCACACAGGCTTTGCCTGGATGTGAATCTTGGCACCAGATTCTTGCTAAAGCAGGGCAGTTTTGGATTACTGCAGTTGAGATCCCTTATGACAACAGCCCAAACTAAAACATCTCTTAAATGTCTCTCACATAGGTCAGAGGGAAACTTTCTTTGATGAGGTACCTAGTCCCAACTGCAAAGCTAGATACTCTAAATACTGCAGATAAATATTAGTATTTCATTCAGAGCCTAAAACTTTAGTAAATGCTTTTCTTTCCACAATATGCAATCTGGACAATGCCTGGAAGCTATTCAGATTATTTTTCTGGAAAGAACTTCCCACGTTGAGGGTCAAAGTATTATTAATGAAGAAAGCAAATAATTCAAACTGTTCTCAAAAGTTGGTTTGAAAAAATAGAAAATATTTCATGCTTGGAGGCACTGTGTTTGAAATCAAGCAAGTCTTTTTCCCAGAGCCGGAGTAGGATACAGAAAGCCAGGTGCATAATGCACATCCAAGTCTCCATGATGGGCGTGGAGATGTTTGAGCTCTTACTTCTGCCTTGGTGAGCAGTTCAGTCACTATTAGCAACCATGTGCTTTCAGCTCCAAATGCCCAGTATTATTCAAGTGCAATGATTTGAGATGCAGAATAGAAAGTTTTGATTTGTGGTTTTTAAAATAATTCTGGCCAAGATCTTCTCTCCTGATGGGAACTTACTGTGTAAAAATACTGGCCCATACTCTGAAATTAATAAGATTACATAGCTCTTAAGGTGTACTTGGTCACACTGCATAAGGAGAGACGCATAATTGTACTGCTTGGATGCAAGCATAGTTATGTTATTTTCCAAGAGAACAAAAGCTTTGGCTAAATAAATTTTTAAGGTAGTTGATAAGACTGTGATAGAAGGTTGGCATCCTATTAGTTTGCAAAATACAAGATTGCAAAGTTCAATTCCTCTAAATTATAGGACAGGGAAAGCCCTGAGCTGTCAGCATAGGACAACTTTTACAGTGTGATTTCAAGGTGTAAGCTTGAGTTCTGTTTGACTCAGCAAAGGGAATGGATTCCACAGTGGCCCTTTCCCTTTTGTTGTAATGAAATGATCCAATAGAAAGTGTAAGATGGATTCAGGAGGGAAAGCCAAAACACTTCAAGGATAAAAAACTGTTGAAAAAGCTTCTTTTTCTGCTGGATACTGTTTTCCTGTTCAGATGGGGAAAAAAAAAAAAAAAGACTATCAGCTTGAAAAGCTTAGAGGTCTCCTTTCCTTCTTTTTATTGACCCCATGCAAAATCAATCAGACCCCGAACAACTGGCCAGAGGAAACTGGTACAGCCCTTTTCTTACTGGGTTTTTTCAGGAAGAAGGTGGGATTTGCCACTGCTGTGCCTCTTGCAGCATTTGGCATGGAGGCAGACACCTCCTTTGCCCACAGTGCTGGTGGCCCTGCCCACAGTGCCTGGTCCCAAGTCTCCATGGCTGGGAAGCTGTTGAGGAACGTGATCCTGGAGGGGGTAGGCAGGGGATACACCTGTGTGTGTTCCTGTGGCAGTCAGCAGGCAAGTTTTCTTGCTCTCCTCACTTGGCATGCATTAGGTATCCCCAGCTGAACATATGGAGCCAGAGCCATGTGCCAGTGGTGGTGTGCTTTGTCAAGAACTGTAGGGCTGGGGTAGTACTCTTTAGCTGAGCTTTCAAAGCTAAATTTTTTTGTTTCCGGTAACAAAACCATCTCAGCTTGTACACTATCAAAGCATCTTTTGCTTTAACCACATGCCTTGTTTTTGTCATACTGTAATCTTCCCTCATAATGTTGCTTTCTCTGAGTCTGTTTGATGTAGACTGGAACTCCCACGCAGAACCCTACCCCCTCTTCTTCTGTAATTAATTCTGTGATCTTTTTTGTGAATATCTCTTGTTGAATCTTTCAAACCCACTTCTGAAATAGATAATCTTTTCACCAGTTTGGCATTGTACTTTCCTTTCAAAAATGTTTAGAGGATAAAAGGGAGAAACTTCCCCCTCTCAGGGAGACAATCCATTTGTTGCTTTGGGGAATAGTTTGAAATAAACAGAGTTTGCACATAGAATTTAATGACCTAAATAATAGTCCCAAGACTGTTTCTTTCAGTTTTGTCCTGCACCAAGATTATGATGAATCTTGTGAAATGTCTAGAATAGTCACTATTTCCATAGTTGTTACTCTCACTTAATTTTTGGTTAGTTACTGACTTTTTTCCCTTCTGTTTTCCAAACACCAAAGGAAGCGCGGTAGGTGGCCCAATGGAAATTTACTTTGAAACAAATCCTTCAGCTGAAGAAATCAGACTGGTGCTCACTAGTGTTGATAAGACTTGGATTTCTTTGCCCTGGTGTTGGTGAGACCTGTAGGTATGAGAGGTGCAGTTGTGACCCTCCTGATGAGGAGAAGGCAGAACATACCATTCCCAGGCCAAAGGGAGGGATTGGTTTTAAGTGCTGTTTGCAGTCACTTGGTGTACAGAGTGGCTGGCTGGGAAGGGTTGGGCACTGTTTACTTTGATGCAGTTGGAGAAAGATGGAATTGTGTTGAATCTCAGAAATGTCTTCTGGTCATCAGGACCAGCACTGTGCATCTGCTGGAGAATGTGTCAGAAATATTTATGGGGTGACCACAAGTTTCCTGAGGACTTGGGCTGTTTGTTCTGGTACCGCTTTGGAGGCACAAAATCCAGCCCTTCAGTGATCAGGGCAGGAGGACATTTTTGCATGCAGAGTGACCTTTTCCAGCTAGTGTTAGTGAAAACACCCACCCAAATGCTGAGTCCTGAGCTTTGGGTTCAGATAAGTGACACCCAAACAAACAAAGTCTACTTGGCATGGTTTGGTGGGTGACTTGAGAGAAAAACATGGATTGTTTTCTGCCTCTGAAGATGGTTTGTTTCTTTTTGATGGAGAAAATTGAATTACATTCTAATACAGACTCAGCGATAGCTGAGGGTTTTGTGCTGGGGGAGGGTTAGTACAGTATGCTTGTACATTTTTCTTTTCTGTTCAGAATATTAGTGTTATTGTGGCTTTTGTTTCTTACTTTCAATGGGAGAGGTTGACGGAGAGGTTAGATACCAGTTCTGCCTCAGTGATTCATTAAAGCGGAGCTGAAGGAACGGAAGTCGCCCTGTTCAAAGGTGTGGGGAGTGTTTTATTGTTCTGCACGGTGCTGTGAATGCCAACGATTTTGCAGCTGTGAAAAGGACTCTTAATGAGTTTCAGCATTTTAATGTACTTCAAGTTCCCAATTGTACAAATTTAAGAAGCTTAGCAATTCAGTATCTCCTGAATAATAGCATTTATTTTATACTCTAAATACACTTGGGGAAGTCTCAACAATATTGCAGGAAGTCTTGGTAATATTGTGGCTCCTTCCCGATGTAATAGCTTTAGAGGACCTAATTGACTTGAACAGTGGAATTGGTCCTTTAAAAAACATGCACACACAATTTTTGATTAATGAGCCCCATAATAAATCATTAATCTATTTTGGCTCAGCAATTGTCTGAATAGTTTTCAAAGTAGAAGTTGTGTATGTGTTCCTAAACTGTCTTTGTGATACGGTGCTTGCATTTCAAATCTATCATCTTCAATTAACAAAAAAAATAATCTACCATAATGTAATTTTTAGAAAAACAAGTCTAAACTCTGAACTACTTGGTTACTAAGAGGCCTGTGAAGAAATATCTAGATAGGAGTACTTCCTCTTAGAATAATAAAAGCATTGTAAAATGACCATGCAATAAGTGTCCTTCTTCCTGAAGGATCCTAAAGTGCTTTTACACATTTTCTATAGTCAATGTGGGTTATTCACCGAACACTTGAATGAAACCAGTCTTTACTGGCTGCGCTAAACAACACTTTTTATAGGAAGGAAATCACAAATAACTCTTGCATTTGAAACTCTGGGGAGAATTTGAGGTAGGCAGATTGTAATTGCCCAATTTGGAAATGGGCCAGAAGACTGTGATTAATATACCCAGGCTGCACTTTAATTGTCCCAGAGTACTCAGGGCCTTGGTTTCAAGTGGGCTTTGTCTCTGAATAGTATTTCTCTTTCTTCATGTTAATTTTGGAGCTTATAGAATATAGGACAGAAGGTTTAGCAGATTTGAAAAGTGGGGAAATTTGTTACTTACATGGGGATTAGCAACACTGGGACAGTACAGCACAATTTTTTAGGTGTATCACAAGTGGTAGAAGCTGGTTGTGTATTTTGTTTTTTCTTCTTGTTTCACTGCATAACCTGTGATTTGGTTGAGTACCTCAAAATATTTTTTTTCTCATACTTGACTTTGTCATTGAAGGTCTTAAAATTAATAGCATGGTAAATGCAAATAGCTCTACTCCTTAGCTATTCACTTTCCAAGGAATTGCTTGAATCTTTTGAAGCAATGTAATATCTCAAGAACTGGTGAAAGGCAGCCTAGCAAGTTAAGTTTATCGATCTTTAAAAATAGGGTAATGTAACTCAAAACTATTTCCCATAAAAAACAAACAAGCTGCAGAGGTTGTTGATGCTTTTCCCAGCAGAGCCAGCCTCATCCGCTCCCTGGCGTGGAAAGGCTGGGAAACCTCTGAGTGTCAGATCCCATCCTGAGGCTGCTGGATGTGCAATCCATCTGTGGCAGTCACCAATCTGCAGGTCCACAACTGAGTCAACATCAGACTGAGACATTACTCAGTGGGATTCAATGGATATTTATTTTTCTCTTGGAGAACCTGAGCATTTTTAAGGGTTTTTTTGCTAGATTTGGGGTTTTGTGACCAATTTCATATTTAGCACATAGATGTGGGGTGTTTTTGTGATTTGGGGTTTTTTTCCTTTTTAAATGGTGCACTGAATACCAGTAACATTAGCTTGATCTGTTGACAAAGTTGAGCTGAACACGGATTTCTCAGGACTGCATAATATCAGGTTTGCTCCCTTAGGTTTAAAGTGTTTACTCAGCTAGTAAAGAAAGCTCACACATCCACAGCAGTATGTTTTACCATGTGCCACCAGGAATTGTTACAGTCATGACAGGAACCTCACAAACAAACTCTGGAATTTCACAGGTATCTTTTCCGTCTTGCCTCCTTTAGAAACAACTCATTTTACCTTCAGCAAAAATTGTTTTGGTTTTTTGGTTTTGGGGTTTTTTATTTATTTATGTCATCAACTGATGATATTCAGCAAGGATAAGCACTGGCATAACAAGTGCACCTCAGATAAAGCATTCCTAATTTGCATGATAAAATGGCTCTCTCTCATTCTACTTGTTCGCTCTAGTGGTGTAACATTAGAGAGCTGAGAGTTTATGTTCCACTTCTAAGCCTTCAGCTTTTCTTTCCACTAAAACTGTTTTGAAAACAAGTTATGAATACAGCACCTGAGAGAGGTAATCCAGAAGCCTAAATTCTTCAGTAGTTCAAGTTCTCTTCTTTAATGGTGTCTTTTTCATTATTAAAAAAGAAAAGGATTCTGAATCTGGAATAAAGTCATAGAATCATAGAATGGTTGGGGTTGTAAGGGACCTTAAAGATCATCTAGTCCCAACCCTCCTGCCTGTGTGCAGGAACACCTCCCACTAGACTGGGTTGCTCGGAACTCCCCCTCACGGCCCCAACCTGGCCTTGAGCACTGCCAGGGATGGGGCATCCAGAACTTCTCTGGGCAACCTGTTCCAGTGCCTCACCACCCTCACAGTAAAGAATTTCTTCCTGGTATCTAATCTAAACCTACCCTTTTTCAGTTTGAACCCATTCCCTTTGTCCTGATGACTCAGATAATTTAAGGAGCAGCACAAGAACCAGATCCAGCTTTCAGCATCCTAGGAGGACACCCCACCACTCTGTCTATACCCTGCAGAAGATTTTCCTTTGTCTTTAATTCCCAGCCATCCACTACATCCAGAATGCCCAACTGTAATTCCTTTCCAGTCTGGGACTCATGGACTGCCTATACATCTTGTCTTACAGTTTTATTACTACAGAAATACTTAGAGCTGGTTATGATTTACAAGTGAGAAAGAGAATAATAACATCCTTCATTTGTTGGATTGATGCAGCCATCACTTTTTATATGAACAGTTTATACACATATACAAGTAAATGTAAAATATGATTACATGCAGATATATTTAATCATACACAAGCAGACCACCAGCTAAGCACATTAAATGGCTATGCATGGGAATACCTACTTTTCATACACAGTCTTTTACACATATAATGCATAATTGCAAATGTGCATCCTTTTTTTTGGAAGTCTGGATATAGTTTTGTATGTTTTTACACATAGGCATCTGTTTAGCCAGATCTTCAAAACTGAAAGCATATGTAAACTGGAATGCACTTTTATGTGTATATTTTGTTGTAATATATATGATACAGCACTATACTTATGTACTCAAACACATTATTCCATTATTGATGGAGAGAGGCTTTTTACAGGAGCATTCAGTGACAGGACAAAAGGAAATTACTTACATTTGAGAGAGAGTAGATTTAGATTAGGTATTAGGAAGAAATTTTTCACCATGGGGTGGCAAGGCACAGGAACAGGTTACTCAGAGAAGTTGATACCCCATCCCTGGAAGTGTTCAAGGCCAGGCTGGATGGAGCTCTGAGGAACCTGATCTAGTGGAAGGCATCCCTGCCCATGGGCAGGGAGGTTGTAACTAGAAGACCTCTAAGATCCCTTCCAACCCAGGCCATTCTATGATTCCCATGAATGTACACACACATACAGGCTCACACACATGCATACACACCTTACCCACAGCTGAAATACTTTATAGACATAAGAGCAGATATGCATGGATCTCAGAGAGCTGAATATTGGAATGCTAGTGCATTTTCTCACAGGCCACTTTAGTACAGCACAGCAAGTCGTTGACACGTGAAGTCACAGCCAGCCAAGTCCAGATTTCTGGAAACAAAAGGAAGGATGGGCTTATAGGGCTTGGACCATTTCCTTCTTCCATTTCTGTTTCTTGTAGGGACTGGTCATGCGTACTCAGGCTCAAGTATAGTGCTCTGTTTGAATTCAACTTGCAGTATCTTGCAATCTCTTCTGTGCTGTTCTCTTGTATCATCTTGTGCCATCCTTGTACAGTTTGCCTCCTGGTCTCTGGGTTATAAAGGCAATGAACTGCATGAGCTTCATGCAGCAGCACCTCTGAGCTTGTCCTTCCCACCCTGCACAGCCCTGTGCTGCACAGCCCCTGTCCAGCCACCCCAGTCCTGATGCATCTGTCCTGCTGACAGCTGAATCTTATTTCATGTAGTTTGCCAGATATTTTTGCTTAATGGCTTTCTCAAAACTCTGTTTCTGCCACAAGAACAGCACATGTGCCCTTTCACATGAGTTTCTTGAGCAGAGGGAAATTCTTTTTCCTCTCCACAATAGGACCAGGTTATGGCCCTTCATGGCTCCACAAAATCTGCTTTATAATTCTGTCTTGACCTTTGATAGCAGGATAGAACTGGCCACATTGTCCACCTTGCTATACCTGTTTTAATTTCAGAGTGGTTTTCTGCTTACTTCTGCAGATAATTGTTGACTTTGTGTTTTTACTCTGTGAATATGCAACTGGAAACATTCATTGGCTTGGAAAACTCGAGTCAGTGTTTATTGCTGAGAAAACAGGATTCTTCTAGCTGATATGAAATGTGGAGGGAACTAATGAAAGGTTTGCAGGAAAACTCATTAAGAACTTGTGCTTACCTTGGTTTTTTGGATGTATGAGAGTTCATAGACTACTTTTTGGTTCACTGCTTCTCCCCACCACCATCTTGCACTGTGTTCTTTGTAGATTGAAAAGTACAATAAAATCCCCTTTTTTCTCCATTTTCATTGCATGGCAAGAGGAGAACCTTGTTTCTCATACTGCTCTTTCTATCCTTCCTTTCTCCCCCAGTATAGTAGATATATAGGAGTGCTTACTACTCTCTCCTGACTTTCCCCAAACCTCTAGCAATGCACAGAACCACTCAGATCCCTATTTTCTGCCTACACAAAGCATAATATGCCCTTAAATAATGCTCCTTTCCCCAGTGGCACTTGGTTTCTGTGTCAGGGAAGGTAAGATGTGACACTTAGCTCATCTGCAGCATCAGGATCACTATGTGATTCTTTTGTGAGTTAACTTCCCTACACATCTGTGCCCATGATTGACTAAGTACATGGTATTTCTGAAGGATTGTGAAGGGATATAGAAAGATTACTTTCTTTACCACTCTTCTAGTGAAATTTCATGTGTTTGAACAGTGTATAATTGACCACCATGGGTTATCAATTTGTTTCCTGTCATTGCTGTGCATGGGCATGACATTGACTGCAGCTGTGGAGCAGGGGACTTCCCTGGCAGGAAAAATCCAGACAGGCAGTCCCAGCAGTGCTGAGACTCCAGCCTGGACACCATGGGACCATCCATGCCTGCTCCATTTGGCAAAGAGGCAGGATGTTAACCTCATAATTAACCCTTGCATGTTTCTGTCCTGATGTTGGCCAATCTCAACTTCATTTACCAAGGCAATCTCATCACATAGAGCAAGAGCTGCTCTGATGGGTGCTGAGGAAAGCACAAACAGCTCAGCAGTTCAGGACTGTGTCATGCAATGGGATTCAGCAGTGTTAATCACAGCAATTCAACCCTGCTTTTTTGTTCTATTTTTAGTATGTTATGCTTTAAATAAAGGAAAGTTTCATTTTCCTCCCTTATAATATTTCCTCATTTTCATCTGTGGGAGTGGAAACTGATTATTTCAAGGCCTTCTTGCTAACCCTCTGCTGGGACATGCTGACTCAGCTTTGGAAATTCCACAAATAGGGGAAATGTGGTAGTGTTGCATCTGTCATGCTTCTGAGTGATAACCATCCCTTGTCACATTTGAAACATGACTTGGTTGCCTTTTTATATCTGATGCATTTAGATATAGTAGAAGTATTTCTGCAGTGTGTATTTTGTGAAGTGAGCCTGAACTTAAATGGAAATGGTATTTTTGTCTGTGTTAAATACAGATTTCTCAAAATAAAGCTGTCAAGGCAATGTTTTACGATGGATTTTGGATTCCCTAAGCAGTGTCTATGTAGATTTTTTTTTTCCTTGGGTTTCTGTAGTAGTTAAAAGTATCCAGACTCCCTGAAAATTGATGCATCCTCAAGGACTAGTAGGTTTCTATTTCTGGCATGTGCATCAAGATGAATAACTATTCTCTAGCAGTTTGCATGGACTCAGGCTAAGTAGGCCTCAACCTTTATCCCAGCCTTTATCCCAACAGGAATTCCCAGACTAGAAAATTCTGACTTCATTTATGGTTTATAGGAAGTAACACAAAACATGACAAAAGAAAGCCTTCCGTTTTCCTCACAGGCAATCACATGGGACCTGTGCACTGCTTGAATTCACCTTTGGGTCAGTAGGTCAAATATTAAAAAGCCTTTTACTGTCCCAAAAAGTCCTCTTAAAGCTTTTAATGCTGTCCCACTGCTGATAATTTACTATTGTTAATAGCTATGGTCTTTTTCCAGTCCAAGTGTAGACAGTTAAATGTTAAGTCTTTGAATTTTAAATGAAGAAATCTGAGTTTCCTTAGATTCCTCAGACTTAGCCTCAAATCTAGAGAAGTTTCTCAAGAGAAACACCAGTTCCTACTGCTCTACAGGTGGATGCAACATTGACAATAATTTAACCCTGTGTGCAAATCTGTTTTGTCTTTATATTTCTGGCAGCTTTGAAATGAAATATTAAAAGAAAACAGTAAATGCATGATAATCATCAGAAGAAATGTATTCACCGAGCTATTTGCATATTTATTAAACTGAATGCAGTTCTGAAAATATTTTCCAAGCACAGATCCTGATGCTGCCAACTAAACCAAAGTGAATTTTTCTGTGGCATTCAGTTAGAGAAGGATCAGGCCATGACAGGGCAAATACTCTGTCCTTGGAAAGAACAGCTGCTGAAAATAATGGACAGAAACTCCTAAAGCCACCGTGGCCAAGTACAGGTTATGTGTGCACAACCACATTTGTAACTTGTGGCTCTGCTGCTCCATTGTGCCATCCTATAGCCTCTGGAAGAGCAGACAGCAAAGCCCTCACCTTTGCCATGCTCCTGTTGTTTAAGAAGTCCCATTGCTTTCTTTGCCAAGGAAGGAGCATCCAACCTCTGCTCTAACACCTGCTGCACAGGAGGGGCCAATGCTCCTGTTTAGCTTGACCTAAACACTTTTTATCTGCGGTTTGAGGAGCCCAGTTTTGTCCTCTGCAATGACACTGCACTCTAACCTCTGCACTGAGCAAGTGGTACTGTATCCTGAGACAGATTAGGGAGAAAACCATTTGTTTCCACTGTCATCTGCAACCCTTTTGGTCTAATGTTACTCTCATGAGAGCACAGACATTCTGCTTTAAGCTTTGAGGTAAGGACATGGAACAGCCCGGTCAGCTCCAGGACTCACCACTCTTCAGAGTTGCCATCTTGACCAATGTAGACTGAAAAACAAGATCTAGAAATTCTGTAATAATTTGAACTATTTACTCTGGAATCTGCATTGCTGTGTGCACAAATCTGGCTTCTGAGTATTGGTTATCGTAACTCTTGATATTTCAGCTTAAGTGGAATAGAACTGTAGAATTCTTAGAAGAGTTATATTGCCTCAACATAACAAGAGTTTTGTCTGGAAATGCTTGGTGTTTATGTCAGGTGTTTGGAAGTATGATTTTAATTAGAGCAAAAATAATTGTGAATTTCTTTTTCATATATTATCGCAATCAGATTTTTTTTTTTTCACTGAGAATTTTACATACATACAAAAAAGCATTTCAGCTAATTAGTGTCACTGGCACTGCAGATATTTTTTGAAGAACTGAAGTAAGCAGTGCTACTAAATACTTATTATTTGCTGTATCATGTTTTTCGAAATTACAAATAATAATCACAAGAATCAATTAAAATGAAATGTTTCAGTGCATACTTCTGAGGGTTTTTTTAAGAGCACTTTAAATTAAGCTGTTAATTTAATGTTATTGATTTAGTGCATATGGAAATTCAGGTCAAATTCGTTTTCTTTCCTCCCTTATTGATAGCAGAAAGTTTATCCTGTGGTCTGATTTCATGCTGTTTCCTCTTCAAAGCAAGTAATCTCTTCCATAACCTCTTTGCTCTTTGTTGCACATCACAAACTCACCCTTTCTGTTGGACAGCATCATGTAAAACACAGTTCTGGGAGAAAGTGACTAGCAGAATTAAATTACAAGATTCATTGACTCTCTGTGGGGGAAAAGGACTTGATTCTTGTCTAAATATCAGCAAGAGAATCCTGAAAAATATACATCAATCAGCATGTCATTAGCTCAGTATAGCATAAAGGAAGCAAACATACTTGAGGCAATTTTGTCCAGTGGGCAATAGAAAACTGTCAGACATTCACCAGCATAATATTGATGAAAAATCAAAATAAAGAGATAAAGTGTTCAACTTAGGTTGCTGCTCATCTGGCAAAAAAGCCTTTTGCTTCCAGAGGTTATAAGTTCTGAAATCTGAATTTCTGATTTCAGGCTACTAGGTAGGGTTTAGTGTAGCATTTTCAGAAATTGCTATAACAGTTATCAGATCATCTGAGGTAATTAATTGATTCTTACTTAACAGCAATAGAAACAGCAAACCAGTCACTGAAACAGTGTGAAATTGAATGTGGAGACACCTGAACATACTCAAAGTTAGAATGAGACAATGATTTTTCTGAGTTGATCTGCCTTTTTGGCTGCACTGTATTGTGAAAGATGGAAGCTAGATATTTGTTTCTAGGAAGACTAAGAAATAACGTGTTTTGAAAATTTCACTTTGTAATAGCAAAAGTACGAATAAGAGGTGTTTACATCAGTATTTGATAGTTCTGGTTACAACTGTATTCTGTGGAAGTGAAGGGAGGTACCATGTATCTTGTAGAATCTGAAGGCAGCAACCATAGTGACTCAGGCCCATATTTCCCACAGAAGACGAAAGGCAAATCAAATCACCACTGGCAGGTGAATTGCATGATGGAAGGTTCTGCAGCAGCTCTGTGCTGGACTGACCAATAACAATTCAGTTCCAGCAATATTTAGCTTTAGCAAATGCTGTGCTGTCCATGAACAAACTTAATTAAAAGAAAGCTGAGTCCAGCTTACACAGCAGACAAAGCACTCTGATAGTTTGCACAGAGAGAAGAAATCCTGGGCATATATAAACTGTCAACTCTTTTAAAGTTCATGGTTTTAATTAAAACACTAGTTATAAATAATAGTCCACTGTGGAGCTAATACAGGCATTTGTGACAAACAATTTCCTACAAACTTTTTTGGTTTTGCTCTTCATAGGTTTGGCATTGGTTTTGCTCTTCATAGGTTTGGGATTTAGGAATTTGCTTGTTTGCAATTTTTGGACAAAATTTGGTAGAGCAATCTTTAGTCTATGCCTTGTTTAAGGAGTAACTGCAACGAGTGTTTCAGTGATGGCCCAGTAATGCTGAGTACCTAAGTCACATCTTTTCTGATTACATGACTCCAGGAAAAGGATTTCAAACGGCAGAAGTTCTTTTCTTGGGTCATTATAAAGTTCAGTTGTGCTTAAATTTATGTATATGAATAACAAAAAAATATTTTTCAAAAGCATTGGGAAAATGCTTTTCTTCAGAATAGCACTTATGAGTGTTTTCTGTGTCCATGTGCAGAACCACTGTGTCTTTTTAGAAAGTCACCTTGTTAACAGACTTTTGACATGACTTAATGACAATCAAGCTTATACAGAAAATGGATGCTGCAGGTTTAGTTCTAGCTGTATTTATAACGTTTAATGGATTCCACCTAATTATTGCTAAATAGTGGTTGCATAATTATACTGGGGCCAAATCTCCTGTGACTCTTTGGAAACACCACACTTAATAAATTTTGAACCATCATAGTGTTACCATCAGTTAGGGCTGGGCACAGAAGAAGGATAATTTATGAAACATGTAGTCAGCACTAAGTCTAAAAAGACACAGCAACTCCTGTGAAGTCGATATGTCAGTGTGTGAGATTTAACATCTCAGGATGTTAAACCTTTGTGTATTGGAGCCTTTGGAAGACCATCAAACAACACAGAGATTCTTTTGAAGGTATCTAAGACAAAATAAGCTGCTTTGGATAACCAAATGTCCTCTGTTCTTCAGTATTTTCCCTGTGAAACCATCCATGTTTAGATGGTCTTGGTTGAGGAGATAGCTCATGGTTCCAACAGTGTCTAATGCAAAAAAATTTAAAGTGGAAAAGGGATGAAACCAGGCTCAGTAGAGATAAGCTTGGGGGCATCATGCCAATGTGTGAGGGATAGTGTGCTAGTGAGATCTGCTGTCTCAGTGGAGATAGGGGATGGACATCCATGCGGGAGCAAGAATACAAGGGTTATTGATGTGTTGGAAACCCCAGAAGCACCTGGGAGTGTAATAAGTAGGGCTTCTTCCCAAAAAACATGTTGGGATTGACAACCAAACTAGAAGGTAATCTGACTACTGCCATGAAAGAAAATAAAAATTGCTTCTATAAATCATCAGCAATAAAAAGAGAGCTAAGGAAAATTTCCATGTATTATTGGATGTAGAGGGAAACAGTGGCAAAGAATAAGGAAAAGGATGATGTACTTAATGCCTTCTTTGTCTCAGTCCTTAATAGTAAGACCAGCAGTTGTTCAGGTGAGTTGAAAGATGGGAATGGGATCAGAATGAGGCCTATATATTCCCGGGGGAAATAAGTTAGTGTTCTGTTATACAAATTCATGGTGCCAGATGGGATCCACCCGAGGATACTGAGGGAGCTGACATAGTGCTCATTGAGCCACTTTCAATCATTTCCCAGCAGAAAGGATGTGGTTGACTGGAAGTTAGCAAATGTGACACCCATCTATAGGGACAGGAATATCTGGGGAACAGGTCTGTCAGCCTGACCTTGGTGCCAGGGAAGGTTATGGAGCAGATCATCCTGAGCACAATCACACAGCACATCCAGGATAGCCAGGGCATCAGGCCCGGTCAGGATGGGTTTGTGAAAGGCAGGTCCTGGTTGACCAACCTGGTCTCCTTTATGACAAAGTGACACACTTAGTGGACGAGGAAAAGACTGTGGATGCTGTTTACCTAGACTCTACTGAAGCCTTTGACACTGTTTCCCACAGCCTCTGTCAGAAACTGGCTGCTCATGGTTTGGATGCATTTTCACTCCATAAAAACTGTCTGGATGGCCAGGACCAGGGCAAGGTGGTGGATGGAGTTGCATCCAGTTGGCAGCTGGTCGCAAGTGGTGCTCCCCAGGGATCAGCGTTGGGGCCAGGCCAGTTCAATTTCTTTATCAATGATCTGTATGAGGGGATCGACTACACCCTCAGTCAGTTTGCAGATGACACTAAGTGGGGCAGGAGTGTTGATCTGCAATAGGGTAGGGAGGCTCTACGGAGGGATCTGAACAGGCTGGAATGATGGGAAAAGGCCAGTTGTGTGAGATTCAACAAGGCGAAGTTCCTGGTGCTGCACTTGGGTCACAATAAGACCACTGAACACTGCAGGCTTGTTGAGGAGTGGCTGGAAAGCTGGATGGTGAAAAAGGACCTGGGGGTGCTGGTTGACATCCAGCTGAACATAAGCCAGTCTGTGCCCAGGTGGCCAAGAAGGCCAATGGCATCCTGGCCTGTATCAGCAATAATGTGGCCAGCAGGACCAGGGCAGTGATTGTCACCCCGTGCTCAGCACTGGTGAGGCCGTGCCTCAAATCCTGTGTTCAGTTTTGGGCCCCTCACTGCAAGAAAGACAAGGGCTTGAAGTGGGTTCAGTGAATGGCCATGAAGCTGATGAAGGTTCTGGAACACAAGTCCTGTGAAAATCATCTGAAGGAGCAGGGATTATTCAGCCTGGAGAAAGGGAGGCTCAGCTGAGACCTTGTCATTCTCCACAACTGCCTGCAAGGAGGTTGTAGCCAGGTCAGTTGCACCAGGGGAGGTTCAGATTGAGTATTAGTTAAAAAATTTTCACCATTAGGATTGTCAAACATTGGAACAAGCTGCCCAGGGAAGTGGTGGAGCTGTCATCTCTGGAGGGATTTGAAAGACAAGTACATGTGTAGGTAGGGACATGGTTTAAGGACAGACTTGGCAGTGCTGGGTTAAGGGATGGACTCAGTGATCATAAAGGTCTTTTCCAACTTAAACAATTTCAAGATTCTGTAAAAGAACTTCAGAAATATTCTTGACAAGGAGACCTGCATTACTTTTAGCAGTTCAACTTCAACTATATTTGTTATATTATTAATACATGGTGCATTTATAAAATCCATGTGAAGTTTAGGCTTTCTGTACAGCATTGTAAACCTTTTGGTGTGGTCCTCAACAAGAGAGTGAAACTAGCCAGGGATCAATAGTTAACTGGCCATTGATTTAGCTTTCTATATTGTTAAAAATGTGCCCACACAAAAGAAAGCAAATAAGCAAGGAAAAAGTCATAGGGAACCCTGGCAGCTGCCCTTCATTCATTTTGCTCACTGCAATGATGGTTTAAAATATGTCATTGGCAAATCTGGAAGGCTGCATTGTCTGGACCATTGCTATAGCAAAGGTTTCATGAGAGTTTTTTAGTTTGTTCTTTCTTTTTATAAAACAAATCTGTAATGTAAAAAATCTTTGAAAGCAGGACTACTGTCACTTAATTCATATCAGTGTATCTTCATTGATTGGGAAGGCACCACATGCAGGTACACAGGCAAGATCCCATTCCCAACCCCTACACCACACCCTTCCTTCCCATCCTCACTGAGGAGGAAAAGGATTTCCTGCTGTCACTTCTCTGATACCAGGAGGTGGTGGAGTTTGGGATGACTTTCTTTTAACTTTCACATTACTAGCCCATATTCATCCTATCTCGCAGTGATTAAGTAAGTTAGGAGCATCCTGCCTTGCCTGAATAGGTCAGTGAAGAGAGAACATCTCTAAATGTTCCTTGAAGACATTAGGTATTTAAACACCAGGATTAACTACCAGTGGTAGTTAAACACCAGGATTATAAATTCAATACCTTACTCTGTCTGAAACCAGGCATCTTTTGCACATGTGAAAAAATATGCTATATTAATATGAAAAAGCAGCTGGAC
This sequence comes from Melozone crissalis, assembly GCF_028551555.1. Taxonomy (NCBI): domain Eukaryota; kingdom Metazoa; phylum Chordata; class Aves; order Passeriformes; family Passerellidae; genus Melozone; species Melozone crissalis. Next base: position 41,308,731 of record NW_026535794.1, read on the forward strand.
TAAATGGAGTAACAATAGAAAACTGGGGGGAAAGTCTTTTCATTCTGAATTTTGTTCTGTGAATCCAACCAAATGTGCATAAAATCAGCTTTTAAATTAATGTCTGTTTCAGATGTCCTGAAAGTTCTCATGATCTGCAGTACTAAAAATGTGAATATTAAAAATATAAAAAATAAAACAAGAAGAATTATTGAATGTGAATCTTCTGAGGGTAAATATTACATGCTTCCTCTAAATTTAATTTAAGCTTAGTGGCTATAAAGGCTCCAGTTTAGAAATAATTTAATAAACTGAAGATGAGACTGATGCTGCCATACAACTGCAGTTTTCAAAATGGAGAGCAAACGCTGGAAAACGTGTGAAATACAACATAAATGTTTCCATATAGATTATCATGTTTCAATTATATGGATCCACATAAACGGCTTTTTCTATAAAAAACATGACAATTTTTATCTTGAGGGGATACAGAAGTTCAACCTAGATCTTTAAAGGAGACAAGGAGTTCAATGCATAGGCTGAAGATCTGGGCAGTAGCCATAAGGCAGAGATGAACTAATTTGAAGAAAAAACTGCTTAAAGAGTGTTTTGAACCTGCATCTAAACAGACAGAACTGTTTTTCTAAAGGTGAGCTGTAATATTGACCTGCGTCAAAATGAGGATAACAAAGATTCAATTTATTAAAGACAAGCAAATAAATAAATATTGATATATTGATAGTACTGTTGATCAATAGTATAAATATTGATTACATCTTTTAAAGGAGGAGTTCAGAATCTCATATTGATCCACATGCAAAGTTAAATACCCAGAATAAGTTTGGAAGATGGAAAAAGAAATCGTTTGAACTCATAATCAGTGCTTGGTTTCCTAGATCAAGCTGCTCTAAGGAGAAATAAATTAGGTTCAGTAAAAGGAATTGGTACATAAGGTTTCCAGATAAACCAAACATACTCAGTTTCCAGTCCTACTGAGATCACAGATTAGAAGAGTTTTGAGTTCCTTTTGGGAAAAAAATAACATTGCCAAAAGCTGTCTGCCCCTCCCTACACGTGTCTTTCAGGAATGCATTACTAAATGTACTGCGTAAGGAGCTTTAGCCTCAGCTCACACAAGAAGGAATTGTTCTTTCAGCTTTTCACGCGTTGCTTCCAAAGATTATCTCAAGATGGGAGGGAAAATCCCATCTGAACGTTGTCTTTCCTTTCAAAAGTGTCTGGGAGGGCCCAGCAAGGCAAACAGCAAACTTGGAGTTGTAGCACACGCCCCACTAGGCTGGGTTTGGTTTTGTTCTTTTTTTTGTTTGAAATGCTGTTGGTGTAGTGTACTTCAAACCGTCTGCATTATAAACTTCTTTTGCTTCCTTGGCACAGGCCTTGGGAGCTGAGTGACTGGCCCAGTTCTTGCTTAAAGGCAGTAACAAAATTTCTGGCTGTTTCCCGGTACAAATGCTCCTGACTGCTGAACTCCAGAGCCTTGCAGCAGGATGCCTGCTCTGCTGACCACTGGAGTAGGTCTGAGCCAATCCAAAACATGGGCTTGACCTTCTGCTGGTTTGTAGTATTCACAATTTTAAACCTTCCAATTTTAAGATTGGATTTTTTTTCAAATTATAATTAAAAAAAAAAATCTTCACAATTTTAAGCCTTTCTAGGTGTGGTTTTGACCACTTTGAGAGTGTCTATCATACACATCCCAAGCCAGAATATGCATGCAGCTAAAGCCGTTGGAATACAAGGGCCAGAGGAGCTGAGGTATTATGCTCATACAATGATGGTGAAACAGGCTGCAGTGGGAGCAAAGGGAGTTGCAAAAAGCCATGCACTTCTCTGGAGAGGAGCTTAAATCGACTTAATTTCTTTTTTCTTGTTGTTGTTGGCTCATTCTCTGGCACTCAGTGTACCCACACAGACTGGCACACACCAGGGCCCCAGAATGAGCTTAGCCTAAGGTGGGAGGCTGTGCCAGGATTTTCTAGGGTTGGGACTGACTGGATGAGTTTATCCCTGCTTCGTTGGGGCTGCAGTGCAAGTGCAAACTGTATGTGGAAAATCCTTGGGCTGTCAAATGGGAGATTTTGGCTAAAATGAACATCTGTGAGGAGAGCCAGGAGCAGGCTTTTGATCTTGCCTTGAGACTGCACCTGCAAGCTTGCATGTCTTGAGCATGGTTCTTCTGCAGTCGGAACACATAGCAGGCTGCACAGTTGCTTCACCACTCTCTTCATGAAGCAGCAACTTGGCCTGGTGTTGTACTCATTATTTATCTGTGTTTGGCATAGAGCCTGGGAAAGGCAGGGGAAATGTGCTGCCACACTGCAGAGAGCCTGCAGAGACCCCTGCTCCTGTGAGCCTCCAGGACAGTGGTCCTGCAGTGGCTGGCCCTGGTCCCCCTGGGAGGCCCTTCTCACTCGTGGGGGATTAGATCCAAGGGACAGGTGTGCTTTGGGAAGGCTGCATCCACAGGTGCGTCCCTCCCCCACAGTGCAGGGCCAGCATGGTGTCCCTTGTGTGGTCCGTAAGGGTAAATTTCTTCACTGCAAGAGTAGTCAAGGATTGGAACAGGCTGCCCAGGGAGGTGGTAGAATCACTGTCCCTGGAAGTTTTTAAGTGGTGCTTAGAGACATGGTTTAGTGGTAGACCTGGCAGTGTTAGGTTACTGGTTGGACTTGATCATGGAGATCTCTTCCAACCTTGGTGATTCTAGGATTCTGTGAACTCCCTAGCAAAGCCCAGACTCTGCTTGGCTGGTGGCCCCACAGCGCTGGCTCCCAGTCTCCAGCTGTGGGGCATCCAAGTCACAGTGCTGTTGGAGTTGTTTGTGGTGAGCGTGTGGCTTTCTGCCACCCACCCTTTTGGTTCCTGCCCAGACTATTGGGGTCGCAGGATGAAGATGCAGTTCTGAAGTGACCTTCAGTATCAAACAGAAGAGTTTCAGCTCTCTCACTGATGACTGGTCAGTCAGTGCATTTTGGGACTGGAGACAATAATAAATGAGATTTTAGTGGCCCAAGATGGAAAGTAGCATTTTAAAGTCTAATGAAAAGTCTTAGAGAGCATTGAATGAACCACAGGGAGCCTGATCCAGATACTAACAGCACCATCAGTCCTGCAACCCCGGGAGCTGTTCCTCCACTGAAGGCAGAAACTGAGCTGTCAGCTGTTAGGATTATGAAAGACAAGTAGTTCATGGGGTGCTTGGACTTGTGGTTCTGGTTAGGCTTATCTTGTCAACAAATAGGCACATTTTGAACAGCAGGACACTCACCTTTGACTGTGAAAAGCTCAGCAGTGTCACAGGGATAGGGAAGAGAATATCTCACACAGAAGCTTGGGGAATCTGGGATGGAAAGGCTTGGGCAAAATGAGAGATGTTTGTTTGGACCTCCACACTGAACATCAGAGATCTCTGCACAACTGAAAAAAAGAGCACAAGGAGCCTCAGTGCCAGAGGCTGGGAGTGGGACCAAGCCTGAGAAATAGGGACTCATGAGGGTAGGTGGCAGTGGGGTCTGGCTGTGCACTGACAGGGCAGCTGGGTTCCACATCACCCCTGTAAAGCCTCCTCAGCTCCTGGCTGCATTACTCTGAGGCATTTCATCTTGTTTCAGTTGGTTGTGTGATATATGGCTTCTGTGGGCTGATAATTCTCTCTAAAGGAAAGGGGTATTTCTCTAAATGCTATATTTGTATAGTAAGGAAAAATAATGTGAATTTTTTCATTTCTTAGAAAACACTGTTGTATTGCAGAGGTAGCATGAGTGGCCTCATCTGTCTCTCTCTGTTTGCAGCATTTATTTATCACATTGATAAAAGATAGACTTGGCAAATCCCTGTGAAAGAGTGACTATGGTCTGCTAGTTTTTCATTCATCCTCAGAGTGTAGCTAACTTTCCATGGATATTTAAAACAACGACATTTAATCTCTAGCACAGTTAAAAGGCTTATGTGTTCCTGGTTCAGAACTGAAACACATTGGCAACGGTTCTTATTTATTTTGTTTGTATGACCCAGCTTGAAAACCGAGTAGTCAAAGGAGGAGTTCTCATTTTAATGTGCTGTGGGACTGAGTTGCTTCAGTGAAAGGAGAGGCTGTCGTGAAGTTACTGATGCATAACTCCACTTTTCCACATTAGTCTGGTCTTTGGCTACAGGGATTTCATCAGCATATTTTTTTCTAAATATTAGCAAGAGATGTTAGTCCTTGAGCATTGATTGGTGGATTAATGAAAGCCCTTAACCAATCAATAGGTAGAGGTTTGCATAATAATGGAATTATTTCTGAAGAACTGAGCCAATTGGAATTGCAAAACTTTCTGCTTCAATTTGCTTTTGAATGCCTCTGCTTTACCTGCCTCTATTGCTCACCCTTATAAAGTACTTAGTAACAATGAAGATGCTTCCAAATTCCTACATGTTTCATTTTTTATATGGTTTTGGGGTGTGGAGGGTGGATAAGGGGGGAACTACCAATAAAACTTACATAGCTTGCATACAGATAAGGGGGAAAGCGTAAAGAAAAGGAAAAAAAGAGACAGAGAAAGAAAATTATTTGCATTCTTGTCTCCTTGCTGTTCCCAAAGCTAAAAGTGTGATCTGAAGCTCATATTCCTTTTCTTTTCTTGTCTACCTTCCCACCAGGACTGTTTGCATAATTTTCCTTCCATTGTTGGTACTGTAGCAGTTCTGACCCCTCACTAGCATCTTTTGGTTACTGGAGAGGAACTAGCTTTTGGATGTGTATAAATGTAAATTGATGTGAGAGCAAGGAAGATAACTGCAGGGAAAGATAACTGGAAAGGGAAATAAGGTTTTTCTATATTTGAGGTTTGTCACTTCAGTTGAATTTGCAGTAAGTTTAGTGTTCACGTGTATGGTGCTCCTCTCCTCTCTTCTGCCCCTTACTTAAAGACATGGTAATAACTGGGTATATTTTTATGGAGAGCAGCTTGAAAACATGCCTGCTTTAGTCTTTTATTTCTGTTTTGTAAAACAAAAGAATTCATCATGCACAGTAATGTGTTGTTTCGTGAGGTAGTGAGTCAGGATATGCAAAGCTAGAATGCAGTGGTCATTAGCCAGTCCATCCAAAGACAAACATCCATAACCCTGAGAACAGAATCCACATTAAACAGCATAACAGTATTACATGCCTCCTGATTTTGGACCTTCTAGGGTCTCTATTTACAGGTTTTTTTGTCTTATCCAAAAGGGTTAAAATTTCCCTAGAGCCTGAGGTAAGAGAAGCTAAAAACTTCAGCTTCTGATGCTGGTACTTAGCTACCTTAGATTTGCCTTAGTCATTCTTGCCACTGCAAAGATGGTGTGTGTGAATCACAGCTTGAAGCAATTTCCAATATTGAGGCCTTGAATGTAAAAGGCAGTGATGAAGCAGATATCTTGGTTCTGTCCTGTCTTCATACATCATCTTGAAACAGAATGCATGATTGTGTTTGACAAGGCACATCCTCACTGATTTTAATGGAGTGAAATTTGAAACTAGTTTAGTTAAACCAGGGCAGATGGCTGCAGGACTGTGTGTAATTTCATAACAGTGCAAGGTTGCAGTGCTGCTGCAAGGTTATTAATCTGATTTTAGGACAACTCAGCAAAAAAAGGTATTGCTGTTGTCAACTCAATGTTGAACAGGTACAAATTAATTCTGCCTATTAAAATGTGTAATAAAAAGAATTAAAAACTCTGTCTCAGAGAACTTTCTCAGAGAAGGTGTTGTCTGGATTACTGCACAATATAATGATTGCATCTTATATTTTTGGTTATTTAACATTAGCTGTGATTATGTAGTAATGCCTGATCCTAGTCAGGCTTGTGCTGGCAGGTGATCAGATAATATGTAAAGCTTATATCAATAAAAATGGACAGAGCCATGAAAATTTGCAAGGGCATAACTAAATTGATTTAATGCAATCAAGACCTGGTTGTCTGTAGACAAGGGGTTTTTTATTACTTCAATACAGTTATTTTACATATGGCATCTATGTCTCTTTCATGTTTCCATGCAAGAGTTCAGCGAGCAAGAATAGGAGTTGGAGCGGTTACCAAAATGGAAAGTTTAGCCTAAAGAGCTGAAATAGAACAAGAAACTGCTTTCAAATTTGTTTTTTCAATTATTCACGCTACAGGCTTTGTTTTATAAGATGTTTTCATTTAGTCTCAGAATAAGCACGTGACCTGTGTCACCCAGGACCACAGGTTGAACTGCAGAACTCCCCCCTCCTCCCCCAGCCCAGTTAGATCTTGTTGCTTATTATTAAGGAAGGCATTTTAGATGGGGAAAGAACAGGAGAAGATACTATGAAAAGTATTCTGTGTTTTCAACCAACCTTTTTCATGATGAACAGGCTGAATGGGAAGTGTTCAGGCTGGAAAGCACATCTGCTTAAAATATATGTTGGGTTTTTTTTCCCTTTATTTATGTTAACATTTGCACATTTGGAGAAATCACGTTTTCTTCACGATCTCTTTGCTAAATTAGGACACAAATCCAAGAACACTTGTTCATGAGAGTAATTTTCTATAAATGAGTAGTGTCACTGAGTTCAATAAGAGCAATCACGCACAGAATTAAGCACATGCATGAGAGTTTGCAGAAATTTGGCAAATATGTTGCCTTTATGAAAAGATTACCCAGCTTTTCTTCTAATGCAGCTATGAATTCTTGGCTTAGTCCTATTTTGAGCAGCCCTTCTTGTACAAGTCATAAGCTATTCTACTGTGTTAAGCCTAACTGAGGATATTTCTCTTATTTTGTCGCAGCAACAAGAGCAAGATCCCACAAATCTATACATCTCAAATTTACCCGTGTCCATGGATGAGCAGGAACTGGAGAATATGCTGAAACCCTTTGGACATGTCATTTCCACCAGAATATTAAGAGATGCAAATGGAGTCAGCAGAGGAGTCGGCTTTGCCAGGTGAAACCTTTGCTCTTACTTTTCATGCACATTTTTTCGCCTTTGGTCCTTTGCAGTTGCTGTCTGTTCTGTAGCTTTGAAATCTCACAGCTATGCAAGATGCAGAGTGGCACCTTTATCAGGTTGTATCCATTCTTTCCACCAGAAAATGCCAGTGTAGAAGGATGTTCATTTCATTGCTCTAAAAACTGGTTAATTCAGTTTTAGTAGATGTAAATAAAAATGGCTGGGAATAGTAAGCTATCCATTCAGGATAAAGCTTGGGTAATAATAAATGTCCTACAGCAAAAAGCACACACTTGGTAAAGAAACCAAGGCCTGTGCTTAGGAGATCCTGGACTGAATTTATTGCAGCCGTTCAGTACCTGAAGGGGTCGTGTAAGAAATCTGGAGAGAGATGAGACAGTCTTTAGGGTCCCTTCCAACCCAAACCATTCTATGAAACTGTTTAAATATTTGACAATATTTTTGCAACAGGAGAAAGTAAACTTAGCAGCTGGAAGAGCAAAGGGTAGGAACTGTGACTGAAGAAACGTGTCTTCCTTGAAGCTTCCTTCAAGCTTCCTTGAACTGCAGTTATGAAAAGAGCTTAAGGAGAAATATTTGCATAGAAAAAGCCCTGATGGAATAGTCAGACATTTTAGACAGAATGGGCAACATATTATTACCATGTATTTCATTGTTAGTACAGATAGACAAGGCTTCATGTTTACTCTCAGGGAATATTTACATAGATTCTCTTCAGCTTGAAACATTCTCAAATCAAATAGTTTTCTTTTCAAAAGCCAAGAAATAGAGTGCTATATATAGAAAGGTATTGAAAAAACAAATAAGAAGAGAAATTTGCAATTCTGTTGCAAATCGGTCTTCTGCTTCAAAAGAAAAGGGGAAAAAAAGAATCCCAGATCATTGTTTCTACAGAATATTCATAACACTGTGCTTTGTAAGGGATTTTCTTCATCCATAAAATTTCTTTGAAATCCATCATATCTTGGTATATCATGGCACTTCTGTTAGGACCATAATACCACTGAGTGAAATGAGGCACTGTGTGATGAAACATTACCTTTCTAGAAAAGTGACATTGTAGTGTTACCTCAGCCCTTGATGTGAAAGGTCATTATGCACAAAAAATGTTTAGATAATATTGTCTGAATTCAATGAGAAAAGGCAAAACATTTATGCTGAAAGATGGCACACTGAATTCTTGCAAATTATGACATGATTTTTTTTAGCTCACTAAATATAGATTAGTTTAAGTCATGGATAAACTCGCGTTTTTTGAAAATTGACTTACTTTTTGAAAATGTATTTAATTATGGAACATATTTCAGGGATCTTTAATGATCTAACTTGTAGGTTGTGTAATTCACCATGTCAATGACAGTGGGGTAAAACCTTCACTCCATCAAAGTGCAGGAGATCTCCCACTGATTTGAGTGAGGCTAAAGTTAATCCAGGAATTTAGAACCATAGTTGAATGCTGACTCCTGGCTTTGCAGAATTATCAATACAATATTTAATTACATAACCAGCTGACTTTCTTTTTGTAAAGAAGTGCTATATGGTATGTAAAGAAGTGCTACCTGGTATCTTTTTCCTGTATGTCAGAGCAAACAGGTTGTTAATTTGTTTAGCTGTGCTTGTAGTCATGAAGGCTTCATTCTAGTGTGCCTATGGCGTGGGCACCAAGGCAGTATAGGTAGGGGGTGGAAGCTGGATTTCCAGTCCAAATAAGATTTTAGAAGTTCAAATCAGCACCCCAGGTGAGAATCCTGGCTATTCTGATTGGGACCTTTTATCACAGTATATCTTGCCTGCCTGTGGAATATACCATGATGCTTAGCATAGCTCTAAACAGAGCCACAGAAGCACCGGAGAAAAAAATTAAATTTGCATATGCTGAAATGATGCAGCATCCAGCAATTTTGAAATATGATGTTTCAAAGTTATTAATTACATTTTATGATGATTAAAAGTCATTTTCTGAGTCTGCCCAATCATGGAAATAGTCAATCTCAAAATAAGCGTATTCATTCAAAAACAGTGAGAAGTAAAGACTGAAGGTAGGCAGCTATTGTCAGATTTTTCTTCTAAATGGGTATGACTAGCAGTTTTATAGTACTGCAGGTGGCTACTCAATCATTTATAACCTGGAGAACTTCAAATGTTCTTGGATCAAAATTATCTTAGTTATGTCTGGTGACATTAACAGCCTCCCTTAGAGTATGTGTGTACAAAACTAACTCTGAGTGAAAGTCAAGCCATGAAACAATTTCCTCTCTTTTGCATCCTTCAAAAGCAACTGAACAGATTTTCCTGAATCTTTCCAGAGCATTTCACTGTAGCCTGAGCCAACTATGCCTGGGTACACCCCAGGGGAGATTTTTGGGAGGAGAGTTATGAGCAAGGGGCCGGAGAAAGGAAACTTTAGATTTCGACTGTGGCTTCATAAAAGCCAATCCATGCTATAAACTCTACACATCTGCCTCTGCCTCACCCCTGGCCCATGATTTTTATTTCCAGGCCATTTTACCTGCCTTCAGACTCTCCTTGGGAGCTGGCATTCCACAGGGCTCACACTGCTGTGGTCTTTGGCAGGGCTGTTTCTGTTGACACCTGCAAGGAGAAGCTGAGACTAAACACAGCCTATCCTAGAGCAGAGAGAGAAATGAGAAATAGGAGGGGACAGAAATGCTTACTAGAAGTAGGATATTGGAAAAAAGGAGGCACTTCTTTGGATGTGAAGCTTTGAGTTCAGTCTTTTGTAAGATTGCCTGTTAAAAGAGGGAATGACACTGTGGTGCCATTGCACAGAATGCTGTCACAATGCTTAAATTTGTAGGTGGTTCTCTTAAATACCTGTTGCTGGGAGTTGTCTAATAATTTCCGCAGCTGATCTTTCATTTCAAAAGTGTAAGTGTATTCTTCAGAGCTTAGAACAAAAACATGGTCCTTCACCCAGAAAAAAATAATCAGCAAGATGAAAGAGAGCAAAACAATAGCAAACAAAAAGCAAACAAACAAAAAAAAAAGGAAAGAAATCCACAGGAACTGGATTTGAAATTTCAAGATATAATTTTAAAGTTGATATTTTATGAGTTTGGCAGACAACATTTGTAGTGATGTTGATGGTATGAGTAAAAAGCAGATCAGAGATAGTAAGAAGGTCTTTGAGGGAGGCTGGAATTACTGGATAGGAGAAGGTATTGAGAGCATGGAGGGAAATATTTATCTTCATCCCAAAGAAGTGTTGCCACTTAAAAAGAGCAACTGTATGTGCTGGAAGACTTGGATTTCCACAGGCCCACAGAGGATAAATTCCAGATGTTAAGGTGACAGAAGATAAAGGAATGACAAAATCACAGTGCAGGCAAAGCAGTGGTGCTGTTTGCTAGGAGGAATATTTAGAGAGAGAGATTTCTGAGGATCAGCAATGTTGCTACTTTGGAGACAGAAGTGTCAGCAGCACCAGGGGATAAAGAACATTCAGGCAGTTTAGGGATGTATTTGTGAAGAGGAAAAAAACTGCTTTGTTCTTCCTTATTCAAGGGTTTAATTGAAGGTGGTTGAAAAGGTGCTATAATTTAGCTTGAATAAATCCATCATCTGGGATGGTAGTTCAGGCTTAGATATTATAAGGATCATTCCTACTTTCAGTCAGAAGAATGATCTGTCATATCCTGCATCTTACACAGGAAATTGCTTTATAATTTAATATCTCAGGTGAAACTGAGATATTAAACTGATTTCCAAACTAATTTGGAAATCCTAAACATGCTCCAAAGACTTTGTGTGATATATGTAAAAAATGTCTGTGGTGATATTTTTCCACTGAAAGGCCTCCCTGGAAAAGCCTCAGAGCAACACTGCAGGGTGGTAGGGTTGTATCTCTGAGACCCTCAGATTTCCATCTGCTGTGGCACCTGAAAAATTTTTGGTGGACTTCATACATCCCTAAGAAAATTGACAGGCGTGAAGCTGCACTTTCAGGAAGAAGCAGGGAGAAGCAAACTCCAGGGAAGGACGTATGGATCATACATACGGATCCCTAGACAAAAATCAATGGGACTCCATAAGATGAAAATGAATATGCAGCTCTGAAAGTTGATGAGGGAGGAAGCTGGAAAATTGGGAGCCATTAGATAATTTGGCTGAGTAATTTGCATAATCCAAGCCTGAGGTACTGTGAGTTTAATTGAAGAACTTTTAGGACTTTGGAAAAGGGAGTAAGGAGATATTGGTGTATACCTTGGAGAGGGACTTTACTGGTACCACTGAATCAATGAAATAAAAATTGCTTTTTATAACCCCACAATAAAATACCATTCAAGTATTATTTAAGTATCTTCCCTAAAGAGATAGTATTGTTAATAATACCGTACACAGGTTTGTCACACTCAGCTGAACAGCAGAACAAGCATTTTATAGGTCTTTTTAAATGATAAAGTGCAAAGAAAGAGTTAGAAACCACTAACTTTTTTATTTTGTTTGCTGTCTTGTAACTTAAAACGACCTTGCAAGATTCCTCCCACAAGCGACATTTTACAACGAAGTCATAAGCTTCTGAAAACAGGAATTTATGATGGAAATGCTGACAGTCAGACAGTCAAGTATTGCACTGCTGGCAGGCACCAGTATAATACTTAACCTGAGACTGTGAAGACAGTAGCATAAATCAGCCTAGGTCTAGGTGGAAATGGCTGTGTGCTCGTGCTGTTCTTCTCCAGTAACACGAGAAAATGTGTACAACACAAATGGTCATAAAAAAATGTTATGATGCTGTTCCCAGAAAATGACCAAAGTCAAGAGATTCTCAATTAGCTGTCACCTCAGAGCAAAGGTACACATCAGGGAGATGCTTCCATCCCTTTGTGACCTAGCTGAGGGTCTGTAGTGAGGCATTTAAACACTCTGCTCTTGGGAGTTTGGGCTTCATCCTCATCTTTTCCCTACCTTATTATTCTGGGAAAGCTTCTAATGGGTTGCTTTTCTTTGCTTTTTCTATCTTTTTTACTAAACTTATCTCCTACTTGTCCCCATTTTACATGTCTTAAATTTAGTCTTTGGAAACAATATTCAACTCGGCAACTAAGAGGGAGCAACAAAAACTAGGAAATGAGATTTTGAGCCATCACAGGATCATTATTCTATTTATAGAAGCTCTGCATGGATTTCAGTAGAAATGGTTATGCTCCAGTTTCCACTGAAGTAAAACTAGAGAGATGAACCTTTAATTTCTATGGTTTTGTTGGTTTTTTTTTCCTTAAAGGAGACTGTGCATCTTTCAGAGGTTTTCAGGATAATGTATATGTAATGAAATTATTTCTTCTGACCCAAACAGGTTTCTCTATGGAGAGCAGACCCAAAGAGGTTTTGGGTCTCTGGAGTTTTTTTATCTCTAAAAAAAGATACTGTAGTGCAGAGATGCTCAGGCAGCTCACCTTGGCATAATGGGTGATGCTGCAAGGTACAGAATGAACCACATCTCCAGAGGAAAAGAGTGATTTCTGTAGATTTTTTATATTTATCTGAGACAGTAAACAACCTCCTGTTGTTCAAGCAGACAGTTGAAGAATATACAGGCAAGACATGTTGGGAAAAGATATAATTTGTGAGCCATGAGGAGAACTTGTCAAAATAAATGTCTTCTTAGGCTGTGAGTGGCAAAGGGAATAGCTTTTTTCCAACATAAAATGGATCCAAACCAAAAAGCACCAACATCTTGAAGCAATCTCTTACTGACTGAAAAGTTGGGGAGATAAGATACCTAAATCTGTTACAGGGAAGGAGGAAATCAGGTTGCAGCCACATCAGGGTCTTAGAATGCCTGGAATTAAATTAGCAAAATAAATTTATAAACTAGTGAATGTATTTCCATGGAAGGATGAAAAACACAGGAAACCTCATGCTAATCAAAGCTATCTTGTTTAGAGATACTCTTTAGAGTATTTGAGACCTGTAGACAATTTTGCCTCACATCTTTTATATCCTAGCAGTTGAAATACTACCTGTTACCTAATATTGAGATAATGCTCATGTCTTACTAAAATAAGACTTTCAGAAATTATTCGGAGACATCAACCAGAAAAAAAGGACCACCAATTTTCTTTCTAATGTTTGCCAGTGGATCATCTTCCTTGCAGTTAAGTGTTTCTGCCTAATTTCTCTTTTGAATTTATCTGGTTCTTGCTACAACTTTCTCAGGAAGAGTAAAGACGTCCTTACTCCCTGGTTGATTCTCCCCACAAAGGTATTTATGTGCTATCAGACTGCCCCTCTAGTCATCTTCTTGATGTGCTAAAGAAATTCAGTTCTCTGGTATGTATTCTTACTATGGTCTCCATTCTTTGGGCTCCCCTCACTGTAGAATACTGTTATTACCTACCTGCTTCCGTCTTTGCAAAATGCCTTAAATAGTAAGGAAACATTATTCTTGAAGATTTATTATTCCCCTCTTCTAAATGTAAACAATATTATTGTGTTGATCATAACATAAACGTGGGAGTAACAATTTAATCTTTAAATATTTATTTTGGATATTAAAAAAAATAGGCCTGATTCTCATTTATATTATTATTATTAAGCAAAGTGACTATAGGATATATGTAAACCAAACCCACACTTTTCCACTAAGTGGTAATTACATGGTACTGAATATTTCTCAGGTAATAATTATGTAATTACCATGGTATTCCGTATATAAAAATTGTATTAAGTTGTTTCTTGACACTGCATCAATCTTTATAATAAGCATGTATAAGAGCTTTAGGTAGGCAGTTAAAATAATTTTTATTTCCTCTTCTCTTCTCTTCTCTTCTCTTCTCTTCTCTTCTCTTCTCTTCTCATTTTATTTTCATGTTAGATGTTCCCTATTAGTTCTAACAACACATAATGACTACTTTGGTGCCATTGTTGTCTGTAGAGAGATATATAATAGAATTTTAATATTATAAAATAAATTATTTTAATTTTATTTCTATAATATAATAATAGAATATAAATATAATAAGTATTTAATAGCAAGATCTGAACATCAAATTATTTGGTTTTGATATTTGTTTAAGCATCCACTGTTTAAGTTTGTTTGGATTTTCTTTTCTTTTACTTTTCATATTGAATTATCTTTAGTTTACAAAGTATAGCTAGAAAGAATCATAAAAACATTCTTCAGATGTAAAAAAAAATTACTTCTTTTCAAATTGGACAGAATATGGACAGTCTCATTACTTATTTTGTATTTGGGATCCCTACAACTTAGTTTCCAGAATTGGGAGATATACAGACACAGGTAAAAATAAATTATCATAGTTTTATTAGTTCTTCTGAGTTTATATAATTATCTGTACCTTTTAAAAATTATAAAAACCTATGACTTTGATAATTATTTTTTTTCTGGGGTGCACTCCTGGTTCAAAATAATATTTAGTTGCATTATGATTACCTCCAAATTTCATTTAAAGAGGAATTATTGTTTTATATCCTCTTAGGATAAACACCAAAAATATACAATTGACAGGAATTTGAAAGTGACACTTCACAAATTATCTAATGAGACCAAATTTCTATTATCACGTGAAGTTGTTTTCCTTTCCTTTCCAGCAAGTACTGAATATCTGTCTCTTTCAGTAGAAAGTTTTGAAGCATCGAGGATCTTTATCTTTTATCCAGAATATTATATTTTGTCATATTTTTGTTCTATCATTATGAAAGGAATGCCAATATTAAAAAATGTATTAAATTAAAAAATATATTTAAGTGTGTTCTTTTCCCAAGTTTTCCCGTGTTCAGCTGACATTCTTTTACTGAAAACCTTTTAGCATATAACGATTCCATTAGTGATATTTTTATTAAATACCAGTCTCAAGCAACATTTTGAAACATTGCTAGCTCATATAAGAAGAATAATTCAAAGCACATTCTACAATAGAGGAGTGCTGCAGCTTTCTGAAGGAAAAGTAGGAGGAATTTATTAATGTGGACCTAAAGAAAGTGTATTTTTGGGATCTCTGCCCAGATACAGCTCATCTTTATGGATAAAACAAGAAGAGGAGTAATGTGTGAATCTGTGCGTGTGGATAGATTAAACTCGTGTGTAGGTGCCTGCCATAGACATTGACACATAAAAAGCCACATAAATGGCTAATATTGGTCAGAATTTTAACTAAACTACACCCAGGGTCTTGTTAAGGCAAGAATCAGAATTTTGCTGATACATCTCGTTGCTCTGTACCCCTAATTTTTCCCAGTCAATCAATGAGCTAATCATCCTGAAGAACTCACTTTTAAAGGTTCCTTTCTAAGCAGAGGGATGTTGTGGACAATTGCAATTCATGTTTTGGTGGCCCTGGGGTGGACGCCCTCCTGATGAGTGCGTGGCTGCCTGGCCAGCCTCTGCCCGGCCGGGGGGAAAGGCCACCCCATGGGCAGAATTGCAGAAAGCACACGCGGGCTCAGGTGGGGCGGGCAAAGGATGGATGCAGTTGTTACTCAGCAACACATCTGAGGGGAGCATGTATAGAGGGCTTTGTCTATTGTGCTGCCTTTTCAGGCTGAGTCGATAATGCCAGTGTCGGTTTCAAGCGAAGCGTGTGCCAGATTACAGATAGCCAGCAATGGCATTTGAGAGCCGTTAATTGTGAAACTTGAGAGGAAAATGTGCACATTCTTTTTCAGAGTGCTATTCGAATTATGGGCTTTTTATCCCAGAACACTGTGGGTTTCACTTTTATTCTCTTCCCACATAAAACGCATGAAGTGCGCTGAGTCTCTTTCATTTGGCAGCTTATATATTGCATTCTTTGCAGGGATTGCTTTGGCTTGTTAAAATGTACCCCATGTATTAAAATGAAATTGTCACTGCTGTGTGGTGCAACATAACATGGTTTGACACCAAGTGCCTGCAGCTACAGAAAACAGACTTTTATTGCATTTATTCTTTCAGAGACAAGAGTCTCTAAAGGCTCAGCGCAGACATTCGCTTAGTTAAGCCTGAATGAAGCCAAAGCGAACAATCTAAGTCACTGTCTTTGTGCTTGTAGAAATGGCCCAGCCCACATGATACACAGTGATACACCTGGAAGGGGAAAGTTTTAATTTCATCTGAAACAATTGCACAATAGACTGACTTCCTCAAAAAATTAAATGGAAAGGCAGGATTTTTAGGGCTTTTTTTTTGTTTTCTTTGTGGTATGGTGTGGTGTGGTTTTTCGGACTCGAGAAGAATTGTATCCTGGGAGACAAACTGCTGCTGTATGTGAACCACTCTTTCCCCAAACTGTGTGACAGAAAGAGTAGTGGATAAATTCATTTTAAAATGATCTAGACTTGTGAGAAGTAAGCAATATATATGTCAGCAGAGTTATTTTGTGGAGAATACCTGGAGGTACATACTGGTGCAATGAAGGAGCATTGAACATGGTTTATAAACACAACTTTTCTAGGAAATTACCAGCTTTCCATTTCTCTCTTTCCTCTTTTCAAAGTTTCTAAACCCCCTCTGTAGCAAAGTTAATGCTTTTTCTGGGCTTGTATGCAGTTAATTTAGAAGATCTGAAGCAATAGTGAGTTTCCAGATGTGGTATAACCATCGTTTGAGGTTTGACTAGTAACTCTGTATTTTTACAATTGTTCAAAAATACATTTACCAATTCACTGTTAATATTTTAATATCTCAATGCTGAAAGTTATCCTGAACTTACAGAAGATGAACAGTTAGGCATTTCCTCAGCTGGTGTTGCACATAAATTACTTTCTTCACCCAGAACTTGGCTTTATGTTGTAATAGTCATATATGCATTGTCTTTGGTTTTACTATAAAGCCTGTCTTTCCAGGTTGTTTTCTTAACATTGTAATCCTTAATAATTGTTGTTTAATCCTCCGTGTTCTTCTCCAAATCCTGCAATTCATTTCTTTAAGCCATTTGAAGTTATTTTGGGAGCAGTAGGAGTCTAGAAACGTGTCCATTGCTTTTCCAAGCAGCACATGAGAGCATAAAGCATGTCCTTGTTCTGGGTGATGCCCTGGAGCCAGAAGGGGTCTGTTCATTGACAGGGCTGTGCTCAAACACAGCTGGGAGCGCAGCTGCAGGCAGGGAGGGTGACAAGTCCTCCTCAGGAGCCACACTCTAATGGGCTCAACCAGTTTCTCTGCAAAAATCAGCAACAACAGCTTTGAAGGTTTCTCTCAGCATCTGTGCTTATCCTTTTTTTCTCCCGCGTTTTGGGTTTTTTTTGCTGACTGAGTGCTCCTATAGCAGTCTAGTAACACATATTGCCTCTACCCATATCGCACTCTCTTCTCTTTTCCAGAATGGAGTCTACAGAAAAATGTGAAGTAGTAATTCAACATTTTAATGGCAAATATCTGAAAACCCCACCCGGTCTACCAGGTAAGTCTAGCCATCATTGTGAAATTTAAAATTCACTGAAGAGTTTAGAATACAGAAATACTGGAATTTATCTTGAGAGTGGCTTAAATTGCTGCCCCTGCTAAGAGGGCATATAACCTCCCTGGCTGAATCCTATCTTTTATGACCCATAGCAACTTTTTCTTACCCTGGTTTGTATGTTTTAAGCATTTGTGCCTGACAGCAGCAAATTTAAGAACATTAAATTCATGTTGTCTTGCTGTGTTTTTTTCCTTTTGAATGTGGTTTTCTTGACGGTTTTTTTTGGGTTTTGTTTGGTTGGTTGGTTGGGTTTTTTTTTGTTGTTTTCCCCAGTTAGTATAGCGGCCACATAACTAAATGCCAATGTTTTTCTAACAAACTAGGAATATAACTTATATAAAAGCTTGATTATCAATTCTTTATTGATTATTAAATATCCAGGATTTCAGATTGTAGCAGCTGTATATTCATCACAGTTACCACTTAGTATTGCTTGCTATGTGTATCTGTATTAACAGCAGTAGCTGTTAATACTGAGGATATTTCAAATATTAAGTTATTTTTTCTTGCCATAACTTAATGAAGTTCTGACACTTTCTCACAATACCCTCAGAACACATTCACTGGTGTGTCTGTGCCACATTGAAAGTCAAGTTCCAGCTATTATTTTGCTTTTCAAATCTTTAGCTATCATCCATGCATTCATCAGCTGTGCAAAGTTTAGTGATCAGTTGCTCGACACTTACTGCTTGCTAAGACCTCTCTAAGGCCACAAATTTTTAAGGATTTCTCCTGAAGGGCTGCACTAAATGAGCAGGAAATGCTTGCAAGAATTGTGTCCTAAGTTATCTCCGCCTTTTTTTTCCCCCTAGCTTCCTTTAAACTATTTCCTTTTTTAGTTACTTTCATTAAATTTCTTCTTATTCATTGCCTGGTTCTTTATGCAGAAGATGTACTGAATACTCTAATTAAAAGAAAGCCATCTGCACAGCTACAGTGTACAGTAATTGAGTGCTGCAATGTACATATAAATTTTAGTCAGATCACCTTCATGAAAGAAGATAAAGCTTTTAGTACAAGCTGCAAGACTCCATATTAAGACTGCTTTTTCAAAAGTAGTCAGTGTCTGTTCTTCTCAGCACTAGCTAGTGAATTACACCACCAACTTTGTCAAGTACAACAAACTTGGGCTGCGTAGAACAATGGGCTGAGCAGCATAGGCAGGGAACTTTAACCTTTGCCTTGCCTTTCTGTATGCACACTTGGAGTCCCAGCAGTAATCTGTTTAATATCATAGCAACACCCAATGGAAAGAGTGTGAATAGCAAGGAGTCAGTAAAGGCTGGCTTTGTCAGTGTAAGTCTGTGTGCTCCATGGTCACATTCCCAGTTGTCTCAGAGAGGACACATCATTAAATCCAGTATTAAAGCAGAATATTCTTAGAGAGCCTGCTAGAGACAGAAAGCTACATGGTAAAGAATGACAGCTATAAAACGAAAATAATTTTCTTTTTTTAATTTTTAAATAATCAGAAATGTACTGGGTATTCAACATGAACAATGTCGTACATCGAAACAGGGATTTTGATAAGACAGCTTATTTTACTACTTGATTATTTACTTCTCATTATCTCATTTCAAGAGATACACTGAAATTGGATTTTAATGGCTGTAACTTTTGATGCTTTCTTCAAGGACATGAATCAGTTCTTAGTTTCTTGAGGAAGAAAAGATGCCCGTGTGAAAAGATTGTCTACTCTGTTTCTCTCATGATTGTTGTTGTCAGATGGAATTTAGTTGCAAGGATTATTTGGGAAGTGACTATATTAAAGGTTTTAATTTACCTGCGCGCTGTTCAGATGCAGATATAGCATAATGCAGCTTGGGAAAACAAATCACTGAACCATTAACTGAACTCACTCAGCTATGCAGGAGGTATCTCTAAGATCCCATTTTGTCCTTGAGTTTTGGGAGGCAGATTTTGTATCTCTGAACACAGGTACTTAGAACTTGTCACAGGGTATTTGGTCCACATAAAAGAGGCTGTTTGTGCCTTGTTATTAGAGTAGGTCACTCTTTAAATCCTTAATTAAAAGATTTGTTGTATTCATTCCTCTTCTTAAGGAACCAGGGCATAAACATGATCACATTAGCAGTGGGATGGATTCAAGGGATCATTTACATTTTATCCAGTGTAAAAAATTATTCACTCCTAGTTTCTTCTTGTTGTAGATTCCTGTTAAGGCTTGTACTCAGTTTCTACATCTGTGCTATGAACCTGTACTTAAGCCTCTCAGCAAAGACAGAAGTGTCTTGCATGAAGCAGGAAGGAAAATCAAGTCTCCTAATGTACTTGGAAAATCACAATTATTGTCTGAAAAGGATTCTCCCAGCATCTCAGTAATTGGCATGGAAGGAGAATCATCTTCAGTTTATTTATGTGACCTCTTTATGGATATCAGTTAAAAAACAAAGAGAGCATTAGTGGAAATATGCAACACTGTCTGTTACTAACTCTGCTGCTCAAAGGCCTGGTCTTAATGAGAGCAAAAATGGATCAATACTTTTAGGGTTAAATTACATTGATTTTGGATTTTCAAATGGATTTCTTTCAGGTGTGGCAGTGAACTGAAAGGGTTTTTTGCATTTATGTCCACATCTCTCATCCAAGCTCTAATGTTCTGGCTCAGCTTTACCAGCTAATAGAAGGTTGCATGAGGCCCATCAAGAAAGAAATCAACCTGGCTGCTGGCCATGTGCTACTGGCCTGAGGCAATGGGATTATGGACCAGACAAATCATTTTGGCAGCTCTCCTCCATCCCTGCTGTCTTCCCCTGCTGAGTTCCCTGAGATGTGATCCTGGTGATGTGTCACCATACATTCTGTGGGACATATGTTTGTGAGATCAGCATATTTAGAGGATAAAATGCTCGTATGCTGCAGGGGTAGTTTTGTCTGGTCACCCAGTCATGATGGAAGATCTGGAGTAGGTAGCTTTCACATGATGTTGAACAGCCCATTAGAAAGACTGGGCACCATAGCTCTGGCTTTCATGCCAGAATAAAGTTATACCTTACCTGACTTAGTTATACATTCCCAAAGAGTTATCTCAAACATTAATTTTGAATAGAAAGCTCTTTTTCAACTAGGTTTTTTTTTTTTTTCTTGGCAAATGAGATGTAAACGCAGGTAAATTTTTTTTAATTTGGTTTTTCTTGTTGTCAGGTTTGGGGTTTTATTATTGTTCTTGTAAGTCAGAAAAAAATTGCAAGAGAGTAAGTCCTGGGTACCTGGATGTTTGAGCCTAGCCAAGAGTCACACATCAAAGCTAGCCCAGGCCAACAATGCAGCAGGAAAGCAGTGTTACAACTGGAAAGGAAGGAGGGCGCACAGGACACCTTGGAGGCTCTGTCCTTTGTACCTTCTGAAAGCAAAAACACATCCATCCTCCTTGGCTTTTTAACTTCAATCACTGGTGTTTCTTAAAAATTGTTGAACTGAGCACTTGTACCTCCAGACCCTTCTGCTTCAACCCAGTGACAATGTAAAGGTTATTTTCTGTCTCTTGAAACATTTTGATGGTCAGTTGTGCAGTGCCTAGGTAAATTGAGCATCACTGTGTCTGTGTTAGTGAATCATTCTCATTAAGGGGCCTTCTCCATTCATCTCCTTGGCTTCATTCCACTCCAGAAGGAATTTCTCCACTCTCTTGCTTGTTCAACTAATAAGCATTTCATGATGTTCAGTCTTAGATTTACAGTACAAAATAATTGGTTGTTCCATAAATAATTAGTTAATGTCTTAGCATTTCTTTCAGACTGAGAAAGCACAGTCATCTGCAGAAATCTGCAAAATCTCAATTCTTGGCAGATTTCATGTCAACTTCATAAATATTCTGAGTAGCTTTGAGTGATTATTATTTTAGTGGGTTTTATTTGTGAGAGGGTTTTTTTGTTTTCCCTTTATTAGCATTGCTTCTCTGATATAAATAGACCTGCACAGCCCAGTGGGTGTATTTTCATCCTATAGAGAATTCAGCCTCATGTGAAACTAATGCTATAGGCCCTGTATGGCCATGCTGAAAGTCAGCAAATGAATTCTGTATTGCTCTAAATCTCCATCGAATTGTGAAGAGCACTACTAATAATGCAGGTAGCTCTCTCCCAGTCTTTCTGTACTGCATCTGTTTTTGATGATGAATAGGAGACTTCATATCAAATCCTGCTCATTTATGACATTTTGCAATCACTGAATTAAATTAAAATTTCCTAATTCGTCTCTCAGTAACAAGTTGGCTTCAGTTTCAATGGGCAAGTTTAGGGAATGATATTTACACAGTTTTTGTTCAGTATCCTTGGATGTTTTTAAGTAATTAATTTTCTCTTTCTGAATGACTGCAAAAATGTAAACATTCCTTACTTTTCTCTGGAATTTCACAGGAACATGTCTCAATTGTGGTAACTGTCCTCTGCTGATATGTCCATTATACTCCCTCACAACCTTTTCTAGTTGTTACAGTACTTCCTAGATTTAATTTTCTTTGCGTTGCAGAGGTCATTGGGCCAGTTACTTTCTCAGAGAAGACTTAAAGAAAGTGAGACACATGGATGCTACATTACATGGTCAAGAATCCTCCTTATCTTATTGCTAATTTAATTACATATATCTAACAAAAAAAAAGAAGAGGGAACTATGATCCTTGTGTACATTAAGAACCCCACAAGTAACAAGTGACTATCATTTTTATGCTGACTTTTACTTGAGTAAAAATTCTTAAATAGAAAGAAATTATCTGCAACACTACAGATGTATTTGCAAATATCTCATATCTTGCTTTAATCATTACTGGGCATGCTTCTTTTTTTTTTATTTTTGAAAGTGGTCCAAGCACTGCATTTTTATGGACTCATTTCACCAAAATCAGTTGGTATTTTCTGCCTCTCTACTTAGTTTAAATATTTCTGTTAAGACATCTCTCAGGTTCTTGCACCACAGAGAGTAAATTCAAATAGTTAACCTTTGCTTCAGAGAAGTAGACTTAGAACTTGGAATACTCTCTTGAGAGCAACGTGTTTTCTAGGATATTGTGCCTTAAATGGTGATGAAGGAACAATATTCCAGTTGAGGGTTAACTGTGTACTGGATATTAACAACATATTCCACTGTTTTTCTGTTAGTATATGAACAAATACTATCGTGTTTGTCATTAGTGATGCTCTAAATTGTTTTTCTGAGTGAATGAACTTAAAGTGTTTTATTTGATGGCTTTTTAGACCCTGTCTCCTGGTGTTTTTTAAAAATCTTTTTTTTATTTAATTCTCTGTTCATTTATATAGATAAAACACTGACAAACTCTTCCAAATATTTCTTCTTGGGGCAGTTGCATAGCTGTCTGTATATATGTATGTTTTTGACATTTTAAATTAGGTAAGACAGCAGCCAAAACTATAAACCAGCTATTGGTTTGTAGATATCTTAAAGCATTTGTTGAATGCTACAGAGAATTCAAAATAAAGAGGATTCTACTAGATTTTCTACTGGTAATACTCAGTGTAACTAGTTTAAAAAGAGGGTTATCTTTTACATATTGTTATCCTCAAAAATTTTATTTTCCAGATTTTCTCACTTGTATTCTCAGTTCTTTTCATGTATATGATATTCATGTTATCTGAATCTTTTATCTTGTCTAACTGAATTCTAAGAATTCAGGTTTGTAAATACTTCCTTTGTTATCTGCTGACTGCACTATATAAATTATTCCTCATTGTATCAGAAAATATGATCCTTGTAAAGACCTTCATAAAAAGTAACAGTTTAACAAATTTTCTATTTATTTTTCCCATTTCCAATTTCTGGCTATCATTTTTTATGGAATTGCTGTTATCTTTCACTTTCTGTGCTCCATAAATACACAAACTCAGCTCATTGTTAGCAGAAATTTCTTTTACATCGCAAACCCTCTGAATATTCTTTTAACTTTTGTTGGTTTAATCTTCTTTGCAAGTCTTTATCTTTGACAAACAGTTAAAGATTTTAAACTCCTGTTTGAGTCTTGGTGGTGACAATGAGGACTGTGTAACGCCTGTCCTGCTTTGGGCCCCACGTGCTTCCCATGCCCTCAGCAATGTGCAGCTGCTGTCCCAAGCTCAGCTCTCTCTGACAAACAGTTCTGTGCAGAATGGGTCTCTGGACCTTTTGCTGGGGTTGTGTTGGGTGTTAAAAGGTGCCTGGGTGATGTGTACAGCTCTCGGAAGAGAGGGTCCCTGAGGAAATAGTTTCATTTTTTCAGATAGCACATGATGTTTAAGATCACATAGACTTTGCAGATGACGATCATAATGATGGACTTCCTAACAAAAAATCTGCAGAATGGGTACTGAGTTATTGGAAAATATAAAAAAACCTTTTACTTAGAAAGCAGTTCCCTGTTTAGATGTCAGTGACTTTGGTTTTTGGCTCGTGCAGGCTTCTATGATGTTGCCAAAACCTCATCACTGCTCCATGTTTGCCCTCCCTTTTAGACTCACAGCTGTCAGACACCACCAGCACAGGCTCCTGGCCTTACCCTCCTTCCACTACTTGGTCAAACATCATTTGTTGTTAATCCCAGGTGTCAGGAATAGACTTCCAATAGCTTTTCACTTCACCTGAAATCAAGTGTTTCTTGGACTTCCAAAGTTCCCTTCCTTTTAAAGACAGCCTTAAAAATCTGATGATACTTGTTTTGCTTCATGGCATTCTTAAGAATTTCAAATGTGAAGTGTGTCATTTTGTGCCACTGAACAAGATGGAGTTCTCTCTCTTTAGCTTCCTTGTTGTTTTTTTTTTTTTTATTTCTTCAATCAAGTTTATGCAACCTTCTGTTGTCCTTACTGTGCTAACATTTCTGTAGGTGCTTCTGGATCCATATCACATATTTCCATGTCATGATGCAAAGATACTTTCCAATTTCCTAGGTCTCTTGGATCTTAAAGATTGTATATACTTTAGATTCTTTAAAGTCAAGGGTTATTTTTCTAAAAAGCAAAAAAAGAAAAATTCCTATCCAAAATTTTATGTCATTTACATTTAGTTCAAAAAAGAATCCCCTTAGGGAGGGGAGGAGGATATGGACATATTTATTTACTCAGTAAACCCCAGTAGTTGGTACACACTAATGTCCTGGAGGAATGAGGGCTGAGCCAATTTGTATTTTAGATATTAAGTATGTGTCTATGTATCAGTGCTAAACCATGTAATTTGAGCTCATGAGGAAAGCTGTGTGAGAGAAGACAGAATGTTACCATCATCTAAAGCCTGCTTTTCCAGAAATACATAAAGTTGTTGATGATGGGGACAGTGTCAAGATCTGAAGTGCTTTATATTTATGTTGGGTTTCATTTGATCTTGTACTGGTCTGTAAGTTCCTAGGAAAAGAAGGTATCTTTTTGTGTTTCAAAAAGCTATATGATCAAATGCTGAGTTTTGTAATCTAGCTGTATAATTAGGGAGAAAGTATTTTACAGGGTTGGGGTTTTTGTATTACTTTGTAACAAGAAATGCATAAGATCAGTTTGTTTGTGATACCACAGTAATTCAGGTCATGATCTATAAAATAGCATTACTGCAGTTTGGATTAAAATCTTCCACATGGTTTATAAGAATGAAAGTTGGAGAACAATATGGCATATAAATGAGAAAAGATTATTCCTTTTTTTTTCTTCCTGCCACAGTAGAACCTGTCATATCTTTCCTAAGATTTCTAAAAGTCTGCAGCATAAGCAGAACTGCGTTCCTTTCTCATTCATAATATCTGGTGACAATGAAGTCTGCCACAGTTTATCTAAACTAATTTCAACATATACTTTTCTTTCTTCTTTTAACACATGGGCATTATTTGCTGTTAAGAGTGACTATGTAAATCTTCTAATTCAGAAAATCCATTCCCTTTATGGGAAATGGTAGATATATTTGCTTAAGCATAAAGAAGTCCCTTCTGTATGCTACTGCTGCATACCCAGCACAGCTGAGAGTGTGTGCACTGAATTCTGTCTTGCCTCATACATCAGCAGGAGAAGTGTCGACAAGTTTCTGGTGCAGGGACAGTGCTGCTCCTCGGATGCGCCTGTAAAATCCGAGACAAGACAGACGAGTTGCGCAGGTGTTATGGCAGGCAGAATTTATGAGCCAGAAAGATTCACAGCTTGAATTTCAGATTGTTTAGGTCTAAAGGGCTGGCAATTTAAAACAAACAAAGCAAATAAATAAAAAACATGCAAATCAGAGCATGAAACAATGTGAAACATTGCAAAGTTATTTGTGCATGATTCAGATTTCAGGGAGCAATTCAGCTTTTGCATCAGCTGTGGCCAGCAGTGGCACAACTCCTCCTGTTTCTTCCTCTCCTGCATTACTTTATTAGTCCCTTCAGGACACTTGAAATGATGGAGTACATCTGCTTTGCAGACCTTACTGCTGCAGTATGGTGTTGTCACACCTGAGCCAACTAGTTTAAAAGTCATTTAAAAAGCCAACTTGAGCAAGGCTGAGCACAGACTAACCACTTGAGCTCATAGTGTGTTATGCTCAATAATAATAATACCCAGCAAGTGGTTTGCATGATCTGATGGGGTTTTTTTTTAACTGAGGAAAATTATTTCTCTTTCAGGCCTTTCATAGAAGAAATCTTCCTTTCCTCCTCCCTCCCTCACACTTTTCCACTTGCTTACACATTGAACACTTTTAAATTCAAAGTGTAGAGAAATTTATGTCAGAAGCTT
The DNA here is from genome assembly GCF_028551555.1 of Melozone crissalis. Taxonomy (NCBI): domain Eukaryota; kingdom Metazoa; phylum Chordata; class Aves; order Passeriformes; family Passerellidae; genus Melozone; species Melozone crissalis. The sequence continues at coordinate 41,334,816 of NW_026535794.1, forward strand.
CAATCTTCTTTACCTTTACCCTGTAAATTCCAATTAAGCTGTACAAAAAAAGTTTTATTGAAGCTTAACAATGTGCAAATAGATATTTTTTGACACACTCCTTTGTGCACCTGTATTTCAACCAGAAGTGGAAGCCTCTGGGAATGGACTTTTCAGGTGTCCCAATAAAATTGGAGTATTGAATTTTCATGTTTTGGAATACCACTGTAACTCAACAAACATCCAGGAGAGGTGCCTTGAAGTGCCCTTGGGTGGCAGACAGTCTTATGGAGGCTTTCAGCTGGGTTTGTCCCATCAGGGCTGGTATAGAGAGTTTTCTGCAAAGACATTTTCATTGGCAGAGCATGTGAAAAACTTGGTAGCTGGAAAGAGAGGATTCTTATCCAAGCTTCTGAGTACTTGTCCGAACAGAAGTCATCCTGAAGGTGTTTGGTGTGTCCTTAAGCATTTTGGGAAAAAATTTGGCCCTCATGCCTTTAGGAAGTTCTTGGTAGTGGGAAAGGGGGTGTCACTGGAAGGGGAAGACACATATAAGGGGAAAAATTACACAGGGCCTGTCCTCCCTTTGTAGTCTTGTCTTTCTGCCACACTGTGTCCCTCCCTCCCTCCCTCCAAAAGTAAAACTGTCCCTGGCACCAGAGGAGCATTGAGGACTCTTCTGCAGGCCTTTCCCCCAAGCATGAAGTGACATGAAGTGTCTAAAGTAGCGAGTGAAGATATTTCCCTTTGAGATTCATCCTGACAAAGATCAGGGGTACCACAATGGCAGTTTCCATATGTTTTGAATACCAGAACCTTCTCTCTCCCTTCCCCATATGTTTTGAATACCTCAAGGTATTCAAATAAGTATGCAAGGAGCCTCTTTAAGTCTCCTTTCACCCTTCTCCTTGAATGGTGCTGCAAAACACAGAGAAAAGCAATCCAGCCTTGAAAGCACTGGAAGAGCAGAAGGCTAAGATTCTATTTGATTTTTTATTTGTTTGTCCCAACAACGATGTCATTGTGCTGGTCAGCAGTCCTGAGGAGCTGTAAAAGCCCCATTTCTTAGCCATTTCTCTGAGCCTTTCTTTTTTGAATGGCAGCATTTGATCACAAGATCATAGAAAGGTCTTTCCCAGGTTCAATCACAGGAACTTGAAAGAAGGGCAAAGCAGCCTACATTTTACTTGGGCTGCCTCCGTGTCTATGATGTGTCTGCAATTTATCTTCTACAATGTAAGAAACATCAAGAGGGAGGGGAAAGGTGATGGATATCTGATTTTACATTTGTCCTTTTTGTTAAAGCTCATTAAAGCAGCATTTTATATGTAGCCTTTACCCTACCACCCAGTATATAATCTTTCTGTATATAGTATTTTTGGAACTGCTGCTGTTCAGCAAAAAAAAAAAAAAAGAAAAATAAAAAAAAAAAGAGAGATAGAGAGAAAAAGGGCAAAGGAGTAATTTAACTTTTAGATTGCACAGATATGGTAGGAAAAATAACTGTCAAACACCAAGTTTAACAATCCTTACTTCAATTAGGACTTTTACATTTGAAAAAATGCAAATTTTAATGACAAAAGAAATCCCCTCAAAACAACTAAAAAGGTATATATCCCAGTTGTCATGGGTGTCTCTTCAGTTACAGTATTACATTACTGAATATAGTCAGCATCCTTCTCAATTAGGTTACTGATTGCACAATGAATTCTGAGCCTTCTTCTGATTCTGAGCCTTTTTTCCTATTTTTCCTTCCCTTTCCCTCTTCATTTTCTTTTTTCCATTTTTTCCCTCACTCTTCCCTCTCTCCCATCTTACCCTCCTTCTCCCTCTATCTCACTTTCAGTAAATACTGTAACTTTGTGATCATATGTGAAGCTTTTTAGTTCAGAGCTTTTACTATTTAAATATGAAACATTCATTCAAATTAAGAAAATATGACCCAGCAGCTTCCTAGCTGTATTCTTGTCTGGATTTCCCTTTCCAACCTCACCCATGGTAACAGCAACATGAATGAGCACCTGTCCTACAAAGAAATTCTTCATCAACTGAATTTTACATTACAGTGTAATGAAAACCTCAGCATTTGGAATTTCAAAAAAAGCTTGGTAGCACAGGAATAAATATATTGCAAGAACCTGCATTTCACTAATGTAGGAGTTGATGTCATTGGTTATTTTCATCTCTAATTTATCTTATTTCAGACTAGCCTCAAGGGTGGCTCTAATAGAAAGCAGGGGAAACTGAGCTGGATTCTTTAAAAGCATTCTTGAATGTGAGCAGTAGCACCAAGAAATTTACCTTTGCCTTAGGAGGCTTTAATTCCTGAAGGTGTGTGGTGGATACAAGTTTAGGTTAAGCAGTTCATTTTCCATATGAGTTATCTTTACTTTAGCATAGTGCATGCAATGTAAGAGGAAATAATAATTAAAAATTATTAATTATTAAAAAATACAAATTTTTGTGTGGTTAATGGCTTGGTAGGCAATTTTAAATTTTTATGTGTTTTGCCTGCCTGTAATTCAACCAAATAGTCCTTTTGTATATAACATGACCCAGGTTACTGATACAGCATTAGGAGCTGCATCCAAAGTGGGATTTAGTTTCAGTGCTAATAAAATAAGAGCTGTAGATAGGAAATTGTAGTTGAAGGTGGGAAATATGGAAGATATTGGGATTGGGGTATGCCTTGAATTTAAAGGGTTTTTTTTCCCAAGACATTGCTTGTTTGCTGGCTTTGGAAGAGTAAAAAATATTCAGCACTGCTAAGAATATACGTAAGGGGTGGTCTGAATCAAGATTCTGCTGTTCTGATCATTTTGTGTGATCATTGACTCCAGAAGGTTTTTCTGAATGCCAGAGTAGTGACATAAAGGAGGTTTATTCTGTAAGTGTGTTGCATATTACTCCTCTGATATCTGTTACTAATTTAACATTTTGGGCATTTTTTGAATTAGTTTGAGTGAGAGCTATGTCAGTCCCAATAATTTTCAGGGATACTTTGGTATTGAAGTCTTTTAGGCTTGATTGAAACTATTGACTATTAATCAACATTAATGTAACCAAGTTTATGAAAATTAATAGATAGAGCCAGACTGTCAGACCTAGGAAATAAAACTGTTTCTTCATCCAGCAAAAACAACTTGGAAGCTGAAAGCTTCTATTTGTCACACAAGAAAGATCAGCTCAGGGTCAGGAAAAAGATCCACCCTTCCTTTAACTCAAGAGTTTCAAAAAGATGCTAATTATATTGATTTTGATAGTGTTTTTTGTTCAACAGATGTTCTTCTCCTAGGAAATACATTGAGACCACCAACATACTTCAAACAGACCCCCAGAAAAGAGCAGTTACCACATAATGGCTTTCAGTCATCACTGATGTGTCTGAATCAATGGCTAATTTGTTATCTCATTACCACTTCTCATGCATCAGATCCTGTACCTCGCAGTGATCATGAAAACATTTTTGCCTGATTGCTGCATATCTTCCAATAACAAACACAGATTCTATTTATTTTCATGCTTCTAACCTTTCGCAGGGGGAAAGCAATATAGGCAGAGACTAGTGGTAAGTGCTGTGCAAGATTGCCATTGTAATTAGCCCATTTCCCGGGAACACAATGATTCCCAAGCAGTCCAGTCTCAATCTGAAACCTGTAATAGTGCCCTAAGGAGGTATCGGGAAAGGCTTTAGCCAGCACAAGTACACTTAATAAAACCAAGTGTGGCTGTCAGAACTTACAAACACTAGTTAAGAAATCAAAGTAACTCTGTTATCTAACACAGCTGATGGATTCCAGACTGGGGTGGTTTGTGTGCAGCATCTAAGAGGGATGTGGCAGGGGAAGATTAGGCAGGGGAAGACACAGTGCTAAGTTCATTGGGATGTCAGTCCTACTACAACTATGAGCAGAGACCTTTGGAAACCAGACATCATGCTTTCTGTGAGGGAGTTCAGCTGTTAGGAATATAGTATGTTTGGTCTTTGCTTTAATCTGCATTTTAAATTTTTTTTAGTGTTACTTAAACTGCAGATTTATTGGTAAGAACTGGTTTAACCTGTGCAAGCAACTACACGGGAAACAGCTGCCTGCATCTCACTTTCTTTGCACCTTGCAGAGAATATCTCGAGTAATCAAAAGGTTGTCCATCACTCTTCCCTGTTCCCAGCAGGCTTAGTGCAGTGTGTCTTCCCTGCAGCTAGCATTGCCTTGCTGTCACCATCTCTCTTATGCCAGCATTTCAAAAATTTCCTCCATGGGTTTTGAGCAGCCTCAGCTGCACAGAACTTCTTGTAAATACAATCCTGCATCTCCATGTGCTGTGCCTGCAGCACTAGATCAGACCCTGTCTGCATCTTGTCACTTATCCTCTCCTGAAGGAAGAGTTTTGCTGGATGATGACACAGCACAGATTCCTCCACTCTTGGTAGGCAGACTGGGCACCAATGACTTTAACATACAGCCTGTCTGTTGTGTCCTTTTCTCAATGCAGAGTCAGCACTGCTTAATGTTTTAGCCTGTGACAGGTTAGACAGCAGAAACCTTCTGTTTTCTGATAACCTCTTTTGATAACAAGTTTTTGTCATTGGAGCTAAATCTGTGTGACAGTTACCTGTGTTGGTATATCCCTTTTGCTTGGGCTTTTCAAGTTCTGATGCATGTGAAATATGCTGACTTGAATATGCCTTGCATTGTTGCTTTTTGTAGATGAAGATACAGTCCAACAGCCTAGGAAAATCTGAGTTGTGCTCCCACCTGTCATGCCAGAATTGTTGGCAAGCTCCTTTTTCCATTAAAGCTGATTCTCTCAGGGTTGTGTGTATGTATAAATATATATATGGAGTTTATTTTCCCCCTGAAATCTCATTGATGACCTTGATTGAGAAAGGTTTCTTAGCACATACTTAAATAACCCCTATTCAAATTTTAAAGAAATGCTTGATTTTTTTTATCTGAATAGCAGTGGTCTCCTGAGTCTGAACCTTCTGTATATAGATTAAAAGAGTATTTGGGTAAGAGCAAAGTTCATTCTCTAACATCTGCCAAGATTTTGAATGACGGTTTTTATCTTTCTCTTAAAGACAAATGAAAATTAAAAAAATTTGGATAGATCAAAATCAATTTGTCTGAATTGGTTGAGCAAGCCAAGAACTCCTCTGAGTCGCCAAATCTTTAGATGCCTATTGGCATTCACTTACAGTAAAAACAGTTCTGTTCTTTTTATACTCAGAATGCTTTGGACATTTTTGTTTGTTCAATATGCATCTCTATTTCCATTCTGTTCAATGTCTCTAATATTTTACCATCTTAAAAATTAATTAGCTCACAGAATAAAATACAGAAAATCTTTGGCCATTCTTTGGCAGCAAAGGTGAGACCAAACAAGAGAAGATATTATGCAGGAAGTTTGGAGTGCTAAGAATAATAATTAATGCATAGCTTTTTCGTATACTTTTTCACTAATGGAGCTCAAAAGAAATCTGGTTTTTAATCCTATGTCTTAGTTCAAGCTCATTAACTCTTCTTAAAGTCAGATTGTGTTCATTTTGATGGTTTTGATGGATTTTATTTTGGTTTTAGTGATTATAAATCTGTTTTCCTAGGTAATCCATTTTAAGGAATTAATTTTCCTGATATTTTACTATTGTGTTCTGATTTTTGAGAGAACTGCTGCCTGCATCTTCATTCTGCATACTGCTTTTAATTTGTTGGCATATGCTTTTGTGCTGAAATACCTGTCTTTTAGAATTAGATCTCAGCTGAGCTGGATAGAGAATTGAGCCATGAATGTTAGCATTCACTTGTCTTAGTTCCTTTTTACAGGCTTCTGCAATTGAGCTTAGCTCTTAGCAAAGGCCTTGTGTTCCTTTCAAGAGGATATCCTTTTGCTCTTGTGGCACTTTAAAGGTCTGTCCCTAGTATCTGCCAAAACCAAAATAACAATTCCTAAGGTATTTCCTGTTTTCTCGTATTAAGAGCTCAAAAGCATCTATCAACTTAAAACAGTTCCTTCTCTTCCGTGCTAGCTTTTAAAAGTTGTGTCAGTCTTAGAAACATCCAGTTTTCAGAAAGTCCCCTTGACTTTGACATCCGGACAGATTTTTCTTTTAATATTCAGTCTTTAGCTTCATAGTTTTTGCCGTGCATTGAAATTTTTTCACTCCTTGTTGCCTATTTGGAAATCACAAAGCTCTATTCCAGACAAAAAGACCATCTTTAGGATGCTCAGTCTCCTCGTTTGCCAAAATTAGAAACATGCTTAAGACTTTTGCCAGATCCTGGATTTAATTTCCTGGTTAAAGGACTTCACCTTCCTTTTTTTCCAAATTTTTTTATTTTTTACCTTTATTTGCCTTTAAATAGTTTGCTTCTTTTCCTGTGCAGTGAGATGGCAGTTCAGAGAATGTCTTTGGGCTTGTGAGTTCACAGGAAGAGGATGCTGGGGAATAAGCACTTTGTGGCATCATCACTGCTTTCCCATGGCTCTTACTGCTTGGTTCAGAGGAAAGATTCTTATCTACTCTATATATATTCTTCATTATAATTATTGGTTTTTTTCACTGTATAAAAATAAAAAGGGGTAAATTTGGAATCTCTGACCCCTAGATTCTAAGTAGTATCATTTTAACAGCCCACAAAAAAAAAGTTTTCCTCCTGAGACCCTGCTTGTCAGAGTCCAGTACTCTCTGATCTAGTTCCTTCAGACTTTTCACATAAGAAGAGTTCACATGAGATTTGTTTAAAGATACTTGACATTATGTGGGGTTGTGATTTAGAAGAGTAATACACTAAAACTACAACACAAGCATGATATAGCAATCGTTTTACACAACAGAATCAGAATAGAAGCATGATTCCCAAGGCCAGTCTTATGCTGCACTGTCATGATGCCAAACATTCCCAATCATTCCCATGCAGAGGAGCATGTGGCTCAAAGCCAACTCAAACCTATTGCTTTTTTTTTTTTCCCCAAATTTCTCTTATTAGCTGCCTGTATCTTAGACTTTACATGGGCCTGAAATTTGTAGACATTTGCTGCGTGGTTCAGAAAGACATTTACACCCTTTGGATTGAGTCAGGGAATTCCATTTACACAAACAGGTGATCTACTCAACTGATAATGCTCTTTGTCTAAAGCAAAGGGCTCTTTACCTTGTGGGTGTCATTTGTGTTGTGTTCAGTTTAGCTTTCTTAACAAGACTGTGCTTGCCTGTATATTCTTCACCCAACTTCATGAGGACATTCCTCACCTGTGCCCATCTACTAGCCCAAGGATGATGAGCTCTTGGTCAATGATTTTCTGCTCCCATCTCAGGTATACATAGAACCACAGAACCCTCTTGCTGGCACAGAACTCACCAAGCTCCTCATCCTTGTAGCACTAAGAAAACTTGGTGAGTGCCAGTCCTGGCCTACAAACTGTGGCCAAACAAACTGTTAAATCTCTTCAACGGGTCTGAGGCAGCAGGAGTGTTCAATGTTCTAATGCCAAATGTAGGGTTTTGAAAACATTTAATGTTACATTGGATTTTGATTTGTAAGATTCATGTTGCAATATGTGGAAATCAAAACACAAGCATGATACAGCAATAGACAGTAATGCTGCAATATGCAATATTGAACTACAATACAAACCTGATTCCAAGTGCCCATGGTTTTTTGCTCCACCATCACAAAGAGGATCGTTTTGTCTTCATTAAAGAAGTCCCAAACACAGAATAAAAAAGAAGCCTGGAAATCTTCAGACGGCCTGCAGTCTGCAGTTAATAGTAAGACTTGAGGCAGTCTTACTATTTGTTTCCTAACAGTTTGCATTCTTCTGCTTCTTTGTAAGAATCAGTGTTGCAATGTTTTTTTTTTCCTCTACAAAGACATAGGTCTCATTTCAGCCACTACTTCTGAAAGAAAATTCTTTAAATTTCACTAAAATCAAGTCCTGAAGTTGTTGGGGGAAGAGGAGAGCCTGCATAATGCCCGGAGTTATTTGCAAATTCAGAGTCAAAGACTCGAGGGTAATTGTGCGTGACATTTCAGATCTGAGATCTGTCTGCTTCGGGAAGGGGGACAGCTCACTTGAAGCATTTCCCGGGATCAAAGCTTTTTCTGGCTCCATCAGGAGTTTCAATTTTAAATGGCAATTCAGTCAGATGTATTTTGTGCCATCAGCATGTGGATGCCAGCTCAGCCATGCAGGGACAGGGTGGCTTTGTGTGCTCTGGTGCGAAGTTACACCGCTATGTAAGGCTGCATTTGGTTAATAGAATATAAAATACCATATGCACTGTTGATTTCTTAGGCATCATGATTGAAGTGAGGCAAAAGCAAAGCCATGAAAGTTAATTTTCAATTTGCCATGCTAGAAAAGGAGAGAGGGGAAGTAACCTGGATAAGATGTGGGAAATACAAACCGTATCTGCATGAAGCTATCCTAACCTTTGCTGTACTTGTGAACAGTTTCTGTAGTCAGCTTTTAAGCTGACTAGTTTCATGGTCAGCTTTTAAGCTGCAGCCAAAATGTGGAGAGCAGTAAGCATTGTACATTCCATTTTCTGTGCCATTGTGTTGGAGCCAGGGGTGTCTGATGAAATCTCATAATGAAACATGTGAATGCTTTGAGCAGTTGAACACAGTTCAGCAGAGCAGAGCTGAACTAATGTGGACTGCCTGTTTGCCAGTAAACAGATAATTGCACTTTCTTGTTTAATTGAATTTTCATGAAAGTAAAATAGATTTTGGTAAAGTCCACCATGAAAATGTGTTCTACATGTTGATCCTCTATATAGGAGATCAAGATACATGGAGAGAGGGAGGGTGTCTATTAGATACACAGATAAGGCTTGAGGTTAAATTGTTAATACAATTTCCACATCTCATGCAATTTATGTTTTTACACAGAGGGTTTTCCATTGCTGCTGGTGCTGTTATCGGTAGCAATCTCTTGACAGATGGATTAGAGTCAAGGAGCATTATTAGGCCACAAAAAGTTCTTTTGTTTTGCAGAACAACCTTGACATGTATCATTCATACGTGGTTAGTTTGCATTTCTTGGCTACCAGCCATTCTAAATGGTAAAGAGCATAGTACTGGGCAATAGGAGGTTTTGGGGTCTTATTTTAAAAAGGAAAAATCAAAGAATCCTTTTGATTCATGTTATTTCTCATGAGGCTATCATTTCAAAGGTTTGGCATTGCAAGTTATGTCATCATAACCTTCTCTGTTCTCCTTTACTTGCCTCAAGAACAATTTTCTTATGGAGGAGAGGCTGGATATTCTCAACAACATGCCTTCTTTTTGAAAAAAACTAAAAGTTTTCTAATTTCCTGAGGTGCTGTTGGCAAAATTAACAATTCCAGTTGGTTGCTTCATTCACAGTCACTTTCCATTGGGCATTACAGCCCAACTCTTATTTAAAATTCTGGAATTTGACTTTGGACTCAGAAATCAAAAGCTTGGTACTTGCTGCTTCTCTATGTGCTGTACAGACTGCACTGAGGAATCAGGCAGACATATGTGAGCCCCTCTCAGCTGTTGCCAATGAAAGCTGTAGAGCTGAGGCAGAGAACCCATTGTCTGGTTTTTGGACGTCCTTTTGGTGTAGATGCCTAAATTTAAATACCTGAACATGGTTTTCAAATTTAAAAACCACTGAAATTTTCACTGCTTAACATAAACTTTGGGAAATCCCACTCTAGACAAGAAAACAAACACTGTAATAACAGAAATACGGGATGGAGGGAGTTCTCATTTTCTAATTCCCTCATTTGGTAAAGTATGTGAAAAGAAGGCAATTAGATGTTAATGAAGTGTTTAGAATTATTACTGTAACTATTTGGTATAGGTAAAAGCAGTGTTCCAGATTTTTTTGTACCGGTGGACAGCCTTGATCTTCTATCAGCTTGTGAAAGTTTTTAAAGGTTATCATGTCACCACCTCTTAAATTGAAAACACCACCTGTAAGTTTGCTGCGAAGACTTTGTTCTCTAGTCTTATGGTCCATAAGGGGTGTTATACCATGGTTTGAAAGTATACTGTCTGTAAGGCATTCCTAAAATATCTGGTTTATTTAATGGTTGTTCATAGAGTCCTGATTCAAATGCTAGCAGCATATTTTCCTTAATAAAACCCTGTCCTTGTAAGGAAGCAATCCATCCCCCAAGTTAATTTGAAAGTTTCTTGTTCACTTTAAATATTTCATTACATTAATTTTTCAAAGCAACAAAACAAACATTCATCAAGTGAAACTAAGCATGTCACCCTTGGATCTGTACATCTGTTGCTCTTCTACTGCTTTTCTGCATAATTTATTTTAATACATTTAAAGTGTACATCTCATTAAAATTCCTTACACACATTTATGTACACAATTCATATTTAAAAAGGAAAAAAGGTGGGAAAGTTTCATGGCAAGGAGGTTCATCAACATGACTCTCCCTTAGTCTTTTGTCAATTGAATGTATGCCAATGAACTGCCTTTAACCACCTACCTCAGCAGACACTGTCATTTGCCTCTCTGAGTCTCTCTGACTCGCCTCTTTAGTGCCTTTAGAAATCTCCTACAGGACATTTTCACTCTACTCCTAAAGTCTTTGTTCCTCTTTAAGTGCATATGTGCTCCTCTTCGTCCTCTTGTCATCGCTTCATATAATTTATATATACAATGAATTCTGCATCAGCCCTGCTATCAGCCAAGAGAATACCCATCAGATGTCCTAAGGAGTTCTTGTGGGCACATTGGAGTGCTGGAAAGGATTTTTATTTTTATTCTATTCATCCTTTCTTTTTCATTCATCATTTAGTTGTCAATATTTTCACCCATCGCACTATTTCATTTCATTTCATTTCATTTCATTTAGCATTGTGGAGTTATTGTATCTTTTAAACCAGGTGTAGCAAACAAGTCAGTCTGGTAGCTTGAGGTGGTAACCTTTTGAAGTTGGTGATTTGTTATTTCAGTCGCTGCTGATATTTGTTCCCTGAAATCCCTCATAGGTGTTTTGGATTATGTGTCATGGTTAAAAGCAATCATAAAATGTTATCATAACACTTGAAAAACGTTAAGAAAAGCTTATAACTGCATAAGAGGACTCAAAATGCTTTGTCAGGGAAAGGAGGACCATATTTGAAAAGAAGAAAGTATAAAATGGTCATTTAAGGATTTAGCTTCCAGAACCATTATTTGGCAATAAATGACATTTTAGGTAAGCGGTTGAAAGTTTCTTTGGATTTTCACATTAAGCTTTTGACATGTATCACTTAGAAACCTCATGAGAGGTGTATGCTAAATGAAATTCAGAAGTAGCAATTGTCTATTTAATAACCTTTGTCCTTCTTAGAAATAAGAGTTAAAATACACTGACTGGAAAAGTTTATTCAGAGTTTACAAGGGAAGCATCTCTTTGCTTCCTGGATGTGATGCGTCAGTCAGCGAGGAAGAGAGATTGAAAGCCATATTTGAGCCCTTTAAAAAGATTAGGTCAGGTGCATTCAGTCACTTTGGTTTCCTTGAAATTGAGTAACAGAAGGTGCAGCTGTGAAGGGAAAATTGAGAGGGTTCCCTTCTGAGGAAAAGTTATTTCATTTTATCGCAATTACCTAGTTCCAAATAAGCAGCCCAGGTTTAGATTCGGCAGTGTCAAATATAGGTTACGAACAAAGGGAGATGAGCTCAGCCCTGCGAGGTGATGGGTCTGGAGGCAGCTGAGCTCCTGGAAAGTCTCTCCTTGCACCTGAGTGAGCATTTGAACTCTTTAGTAGCACGCAACCACAATTTTCAGGGGCTGACTCTTGGGACATTAATTCATCTGTGTTCAACATCAAGAGGAAAAAAGTTTCATGTGGACTCTGTTGTCTGGGTTGCCCCTATGTATACAGGGGTATACGTTCCTGGACTTTGGGCTAATGCACTTCTGTTATGATGGGATTTTATCTGGTCAATTATCTACTCCAAGCTTTATCATAAAGACAACAAACAGTACATGCTGCAGAACAGAAAAGGTGGAGATTTTAGAACAGGCTGGGAGAACAGTGGACTACAATAATTTATCTTCAAAAGATCTAAGTGTTAGGAATGACTGATGCAAATTTCCTCAGTTGTGCTTTTCCTTGGCAGTTGTATGTGCAGCAGAGTTTTGTATTAGGGATGGGGACCATGCCATTTGTTTCAAGATATTTCAGCTACTGGAAGCATAAGAAATTTAAAAGACTGGAGTTAAGTTCGCAGGTTGATTTTTCCCAAGTAGTGCTAGGTAATTTCATATGTATCTCACTGAGATTAATGAGTGAGAATCCTGCAATATATTTTAAGAGACTCAGGATGACAGAGCAAATAATGTTTTCTTACCATCCATTCGTTTCACAGATGTTTACAATTTGCTTCCTGGAATTCTCCTTATATGTGTTTGATATGGAGCACTGTCTGTGGCAGATGGGGCATTGGTCTGATCAGGACATTTCTGGTTTGCCCCAACAAGAACTCTCCTGTCTGGCAGCTGTGTTCATTTTGCTGTTCCATTTTGGCTTGCATAGCACTGCATACAAGGAAAGTGGGACAAAAGCTGCCAAAACTCTTTCTTACTATTTTTATAAGCTAGAAAACTAAACCAAAAATGTTTCTTATTCTGAACTCCTAATTAAAGTCCTAATTAGTCTATGAACCCAAGTGATTTTATGCTTTTTGCCCTCTCACTACTCATACTTCTATTTGTTCTGCTGCACCAGCTTTATTTAATTTCATCTTAAACTATCTAATACTTTAATCTCTTGATGTCAGTGACTGGATTTGTCTATGCCGTGGAAAGCTCCCAGAAAAATGAGTCTGGGAACTATCAAGTGCTACTGCACTGCAAGAAATGGTTGATTAGGCTATGGTCAGGTCAGGGGCTTACTCCCGATCAAGAGAGAATTTCATGTCCCCTTTTATTAAACTTCAATGATGTGTAGCATACTTTGGTCAATAAATAGCATTTTGCTGTTCATGCCCGCTGGAAATAATACATGATGCTGCAAGTATTGATCAAAGAGCTCTACTCTGTTAATCCCTCTGCTTGTAGCAACGTTAAATATTTAGGGATTCTCCCTCAGTCCTCTGAAAAGTGTTTCAGCCCTGCAGAGCACGCTCAGCCCTTCTGCTTTATACACGTTTTACGTGTTACTCTTTTTACTTTTCTTCTTTTCCAAGAACACATGCATGACAAAGGATTATAAGATGCTTGCACCAGTTTTTCAGGTTTATTACATAAGCATGTTGTGAATGTATACATTGATTGGGATGGTGTACTAATTCAGAATTAAAAAGGAGAATGCCTCAGAGAGAAAATCTATCGGTGCCTCATCTACAAGTAGCTGAGTTACATTAAGGACTGAGAGGCTTACACTGTGCAGCACATTACTGTATTGTGGGAAGACAGATAACAAAGAACACATATTCATATCAGGTTAATTCATCCAAATTATCTGAAAAGTATCAGAGTACTAAAAAAATGAGTTATTTCTCTGCTATGTGCTTGCTTATTGTATCTGTATTCTCATCAAAAAGTCTCAGAGTTTTGTAGCAGAAGATACGATGAATCATGTAGGCTTCTTGTCTCCTGTACTTGCTCATTGACCTCATGTAATCATTTATCCTCGATTTTTATACTAATATATTGAAGGCAAACTTGATATTGTCAGGCATGCAATGGAATACACGCCAGGAAACCTTCCTTCCAGCGGTGAGGTGACAAATGAAAAAGAAAATAAAAATGGATTTTGCAATTTAAAACATAGTGTGCTCTGGGAAGAATGCATAGCAAGCTATAATGTGATATGATTCATTTCTATATATGCAGAGAAGAATTTTACACAAGAGCTTTATAGGAATTGTATGGGATATTTAAAGTAACATGAAGCCTATGCTACATAATGGTGCTTGCTTTATCTGTCACAAGCTGGAAGAAAAGTTTAAATACTTTGCTTGCCCTCTTGTCTTTCAGTAAGATGTCACATTATGCTTCGTCCCATTACTTATTTAATCATCCTTTGGACCTGGTTATGTGTTTGGAGGGGAAGGTTAGTAAAGAGAGTAAAACAAAATGCACACATGCTTCTCTCACTAAATTGATGATGATCTTGTTGATACAATGTAAAGAAATTGCATTTTAGATATCTTCAAAGCTGGTGCAAAAGAAGTCAATGCTTTATGTTGAAAATTTTACATGACTTTGAAGGATATTCTCTTCTTCTAGGTGATCAATGCTGAGTGGATTTTAATGGTTTGAGCTTCTCTGATGCTCATTAAAGATAAAACATCCAGTGTTTCAGATCCTTAAAGTGTTCAGTCTTAAATGCCAAAACGGATGTTAGAAGGGACAGGGTACTTTTTAAAAAGCTAAGCTTCATTTAAGTGGTTTTGCAGGGTGAAACTATGAAAATCTGTCCATTACTGGTGATAGATTCACTGGTTGATGGTGCCACCACAGAGTGGGAAAGAATGACTACACCTGCCCCTTTCTTTCATCATGCCTCAGGATACAATGTTGTTCATATTTAGGGCCAGCACAGGGATACTATCTTCTTTCTTCTGTAAGCAGTATTCTTAATCAACAGATTAAGAAATCTGGTGTCTGTCAGCAGTATTCAAAGTAATGTTTTCCAAATACCTCTTATTTTAGCTTGATTCCATTCCTGTATATGAGGAAAACATCCCAGTTTTCCCAGTAAAGAGGCGGTAAGATGATCTTTTGGAGTTCTTGATACCTTTTTTACTTAAAAGTATCCTGCTCAGATGAGTTGACTTCACTTTCCAAGGACTCTTGCTTTTCCTGTGCAGTCAGTGAGTCTCTGATGCCTAGGAAGAAACAGAGCCTAGATCTCCTGCTTTCTATACCTGGGTCTTAATTTTGAGACCAGAACATATGTTTGTAATCCTCCTAAATCTTTACTGACTGCCCTCAAAACAGAGTATAGATCTTGGAATTAGTGAGAGGTGATTTTGGTGTAAATGGTTGGGCCCTATGTTTTTGGAGCATTTCTGCTGAATATATATTCACTGATTTCTATTGGTGTGTTTTCATTTGTGGCAGACAGGTATATCTGAATACATGATTTATTGTTTTCTGTTACATTTTTGAGCTGATTTTTTATCATCTGTATGTAAATAAATTGTGCTGCCAAAGTCGGGAAGTGAACAAAGTTTGCATAGCAGTCATAACCAGAGGTATCCTCAGGTGAAGCATTGAGTTTTTAAGGTTTAGGTTGGATGGGGCTTTGAGCAGCCTGATCTACTGAAAGGTGCCCCTGGCCATGGCAGGGGAGCTGGATCTGGATGACCTTTAAGGTCCCTTCCAACCCAGGCTGTTCTATGGTTCTGTGTTTGTGTTCTTAGGACTAATGACTCCTCACTCTCCATGCAGGGTGGGAGTTTATGGGAGGTACAACTCCCTTTTGTATCCTCCACAGCTGCTCATGGCCATGCATCAGCTGAGGTGGGCATCCCTAAGTGAGGAAAGCCTTTGCTCTGAATACAATGATTCATTTTTCTGCACAAAGGATTTGAGTCTTGAAATGTTTCTTGAAATATCTCCTAATACTCCAGAGTTTGACACAAGGAAAGGCCCCCTGCCATACTGTGCTCGGGTTCCAGGTTTCCACTTTTCACACATTTTATGGACAAATGATGAAATGCTGGCTTCTCTGCCACTAACCTGGATGGGATAGAAATGTAGCACAAACCAATGCATTTATTTGCACTGATTGGTTGGCATTTGTTCTAAGTTTCAGCAGTTTGTCAGTAGCATGTGATTACTCTTGGAATTTAGTGGACTGCTGGAACAGTTGCAGACTGGTTTCACTATGATGAAGTTGAACTAGTAACAGAGGAGGCCCTGTAGTGGATGGCAGCTTGTGTACTTCACCATGCACAGAACAGACAATGGTTCCTGAATTCTGGAGGGAGAAGATTTCTTTATTAAAATAAGGAAAAAAAAAATGTAAGGAACATGCTAAATCATAACATTAGGGAAAAATATTGAGCTGAGTGGATGTACTCTGCATTGGAGTGGACTAACAATTTATGAAAACATGCTGCAGAGATTAAAATGCAAGAGCATATTACTTTTTTACTTAGAGAACACTTGTATGATCAGAACTGTGTGATGAAGAGCTTTAACTTTTGTAGGTAGATGTTTAGCAGAGTGTGTTTGCTGAAATATCTGTCCTTCACAGCCAACAGCTCTTTTGTGCCTTGTAAGCCAATGTGGCCCGACAGAGGTAGTTTTGTGTCAATGCTGAGTGATTACATGCTTTCTGGGTCATTCATGTTAACATTTTGATTATAGTGATGAGTTACAAGGGATGAGCTGCAGACTGTGATGTTGCATTGGAATGTACTAACTCAGATGAAAAAAAAAGACTTTTTTCAAACTGCAAAACTTTAAGACAAAATGAATCACATAAACAGATGATCTTTAAGCAAACTTTCTGCTCTGTGTTGTGGTTGTGTTGTCTGCTGTTGTCCTGAAATCTTGGTGTCCTTCAGAGTTTGCTGTGTTTTACAGCAGCTGTGATCCCAGGAAGTCTGTATGAAATACTAGGATGGGCCCATTTGTGGTAAGGTATGAATCCCTATGAGAGCTCAGTTTCCCCCATAATTCTGTCTTGTGTTGGGAAAATATATGTGACCTGGAAAGCACAAAAATGGAAATTGTGAGGAAGAGAGAGGGGCATAATCCTGCATGGATGAAAGCACTTTGCATTGTAACCAGCTCTGTTCTGCCACTTAACCACCACCAGGAGACAAAAGACAAGAGTAAGTGCTCTGCTGTTAAGCCTAAGTGTTATATCTTGATTCTTTTCTGCCCAAAGCACTTCAGACTAAGTGCACAGCTATACATTAGGTTTGAGAATCCCACTTGATTTGGAATTTTTTTTTCTAAATTTGGAATTTTTTTCTCCTCAGTGCATCTGTTCTCTGTGTCTGTGCTGGATGTCATAGTCACTTCTCTTTGTTGGTCAGTGTACAGACCTGCATGATCTGCCTCCAAATAAAATGAATTCAGTGTTCCTTTAAAAGCAATGACAGGTAAAACCCCAGACCTATCTTTGGCTTTCTGTGAATTGTATAAAACCTGAAATAAATCTGCTACCAGTCACACAGGGCAAATTCACCTTCCATGAACTTGATTTTAAAGGCTTATCTACCTCGGGGATCTCTGTTGCTCATTCCCTGTCCCTTCTATGCATAGAAGTTTCATTGATCTCAACAGGATTCCTGTGCACTAGGCACTTACAGGATATGCAGCAGAGACCTGTGGTGCAGATAAGAAATGCACAATACTGATTGGAATGAAAATATGCATCAGAACATGTAGTTCTACCAGAACATGTAGTTAGCTTTTCATATGGAGAGTGGCACTGAGCTGAATGTATGTGCAGTGTAATTTATGTTTCACACCATTTTCAAGCTTCATTCATCTAATACCTCTGTGAATGCTCCAGGTCCCCCCACCCCGATGCCTTCAGGTGGAGGCTCCCTGTTTAAACATTTGCTAAAATGGGTATCCTGTGGCTATGAAGCATACATGTATATAGTGCAGTCTGGAATTTTGTGTGGAAGAGGAAAGGGGCATCCTATGAATGTTTTAGTAGTTATGAGAAGTAGTTTTTTGAGGTAGAACTATTTTTCAAAGGTAGTGTGAGGTGCTGAATTGACCCACAATCTTCTGCATACTCTTGCATTGTCCCACTAGTGCTTTGTGCAGTTTTGGAGGATTAGCTTTGCCACAGAAAGGCATAAGAAAAATTAAAATAAGTATACAGCTGTCTAGTTTGCAAACTGGAAAAGAATGAATGGCTCTCTATTATTATTTCAGCCAAATGTGTCCTCTCATACTGTGCAAGGCCTCAAGTGTTTTGACCTGATTATTTTATCTCAGCAGGTCAAATTTAGGGAAGAAGCCATTCTCTTTCCATTGTCCTTGTCCATGCACTGAAAATTTTAATAAAGCAAGGTTAGAGGAACTGTGAAAAATCTTTTCCTTGTTTTAGTGTTACTGTCTCACTCTTCTCTCAAATAAGCTTTAGCTCTGATTAAGCACTTTTTTTTTTTTAATTTAAATTGTTTTTATCTCATGTTGCCAACGAATCAATCAGAGGAGCCATCCCTATGAATACAGAACATCCATGGAGGCCAACATTGATTTCTCCTCAGCTGCTTCTTATTATAAAGTTCCCTGGTGTGAGTAAGACGCTAAATAGAAGCTAATAGACATTACATCTCACATACATTTTCACATTCTGAAAAATACAGCTTGGGAATTTTTCTTTTTTACTGAGAATTTAGCTTTTCTTTCTTGAGAAAGGCAAAAAACCTTTTCTCCAATTCTTCTTTCTTTTTTTTTCCCCCCAGTCCTGGAGAGTAGAAACTTGGTCAGGTATTGGGAGTTATTCACCCTGACCAACAGAGTGTAATTGCCTTGAAATAATCACTTTTGTGGTAGAAATGTTTATATTTCCTGCTGTGTTAATTGGTGTTACTAGTAAAGCCTGCAAGATAGGAATTTCTCAGCTACCAAGAAGTCACTTGCTAGTCAGTCTGATTAGTAAAGAAAATGGAAGACAGCCAAGTTATTTTAATAGAATTTTTAACTTTTCCAGGAAAAAAATTGCAGAAACAAAAATAGACCACCTTCCACTTTTTTTTTACTGACAACAGCCTGTTGTGCATAAATTTGTAAACTGTCATGACATGAAAGGCCAGTGTTGGGAAAGGCAGTTGCATGAAGATAAGAAAACCCAGGATAACATAAATAGATCTGACATTCCCTTGTTGACAGAGAAGGTGGGCTACTACTCTAACGTCATTGTAAAAAAGTGTCCCAAGTCAAACCTCAAAAAATCCAGTTTATCCCTCTGCCCAAGGAGTGCTCCTTGGCTGGGTGCTCTGCATATGGTGATTGTTACTGGGGGCTGTAAGGGTTAAGCATCTCCTTCCACTCTCACAATTAATTTTCCCATTGCCTCCTCTGACAGCTGAAGTCCAGAGACCCCTTACATGACAGAAGAGTCCCAATGGGCACAGTTGTCCTTCCTAGTTGAGATTTTGTGAAAATAGGAAAAAAACCCCTGTCCTCCATGGAGCAGAGCTCTTGACTCACAACCTTTGCCCACCACAGCTGGAATGTTTGCTGCAGCTTCCTCTCCAGCATCTTCTTTATTCAAAGAGTTAGAGTAGGCTTGTGAATGTAAAGACAGCTTTTACAGAATCACAGAATGGGTCAGGTTGGGAGGGACCACAGTGGGGTCACCTGGTCCAACCTCCCTGCTCAAGCAGGGCCATCCCAGAGCACATGGCACAGGATTGTGTCCAGAGAGTTCTTGAGTATCTCCAGTGAGGGAGACTCCATAGTGTCTCAGGGCAACCTGTTCCAGTGCATAGTCACCTGCACAGTAAAGCTGCTCTTCCTCACATTCCAGCAGAGCTTCTGTGCATCACTCTCTGGCTGTTGCCTCTTGTCCTTTTGCTGGGCACCACCAAGAAGAACCTGGCTCCATCCTCTTGGCACCCTCCCTTTGGATACTGGCAGACATTGAGGTCCCCTCTCAGCCATCTCCTCTGGAGGCTGAACAGGCCCAGCTCCCTCAGCCTTTCCTTGTGAGGGAGATGCTCCTGTCCCTTTGTTACCCACACTGGACTTGCTCCAGGAGCTCCATGTGTCTCTTGTCCTGAGGAGCCCAGAACTGGACACAGCTTCAGATGCTGCCTGAAAGAGGTTGCTTCCCTTTTTTTCCTCTCTCAATTCTTATGCTGAAGGTAATTAGTTGTGTTGGTTAAACACCAGATTCAAGCCTGGCTCTAAAAATCTATTTGGAAGTTTTAAGAGGGATTTTATTTTGTTTTCCTTTTTACTCTCACCTTACTGGTATCAAGTGGCTACTTCTCAAAACAGACTCTCTATAGGCTGTTGGCTTCTTTTAATCCCTGTATGTGGTGCTTTACCATGATTAAGAGAACCTAAGCATTCTTCAGATGTCTACAGATTTGGAATTAAAATTTAAATTACTTCTACCAGAAACAAATCAAACTTGCATTGCAGACCTACCAAAAATACATTAATATATATTAAACTGAAAGTTCTTGGTGGAATAAATTGAGAGATTCAGTAATGTTTCTCTCAGCAGTGTCATATCCAGAGACATTTAAATTCATTTTGATTTTAAATTGAGTTTCTTTCTGAATTCCAGGCCAGACCAGCATTTCTCAGCATACTTAATGAAAGCATCTGCTATGCTGGACTGGTGTTATATGTAAGTAAGTGAATAGCTAAGTGAAACAAGGAGCTGGAGACAATAACTGAGCCCAGGATTTGGATCAAATATGAGTGCTCTGTAGTGTCTACAGTGTCTTCTGTAGGTAGAGGAAATGGGGTGATGGTAATTTCTGTCATTATTTTTGTCTTTCACCCATGCATATGGTGAGGACAGTTTTCACAGACAAGACAAAAAGAGAAAGAGACTGGATTCTTAATCCAACTCTTCATAATTAGGTTCCTTTTTTTTTTTTTTTTCGCACAAGAAAGAAGGCTGAAAGGAATCCTTCTCCCTGACCTCTCATTCACATTTGTGCATCACTGTGTCAGAAATAAGACCTGTTAAGCTAAAGGATAAATTAATCTAACAGTAACATAACACAAACAAAGAAGAAAATGTCCCTGTGCATAGGCAGCTTCAGTTGATATTAAAGAGAGCTGATACAAATACTCTCACCAACACATATGCACATTTGAATTTAACGTATAAGTTCAAGTTCATTTTCCTTTTGGCTTTGGAGAAGGAATTCTGTTTAGTGTAGAGCAGTGACATAATACTGCAGCAGAAGTTACCCTTTGCATTGATATAAATCAATGACTTCAACTTTTGCCATGTCATCAACAAGCAGCCAAGAAATTTTGCCTTTTTTTAAATTAGACTCACTAACTTCCATATGTAAAGAGCTGTTGCCCACTTTTTTAGCCAATTTTATGATTTAACTGTCCCTTTTTGAAATCCTTTCTGCATATTTTTACCATGATCAGTATATTAAGTGTATTGTTGTTTTTATAGTATTGCTAGTCAGATTAGAAAAGATCAGATCTCACTCAATTTAGGTAAGCACTTCTATGAGTAGGAATTCTAATCTTCAGGCTTAAGAGCCTAAATTTACCCACTGGAAGCTGGATATAGAAGCTTGCATCTCACTACATCACTTGGTCTCTTCTCACATCTAACAGAAGGAAATAGACATTTTCAATTCATGTTTCATTTTGTTCTGAAATTGGCTATATATCCCAAGTCCCAACTCTGCTTTTTCATCTCCTAATTGCTTGTAGAGGAATCTCAAGAGGGGCAGCTCACATGTAGAGATCTGTAATGCCCCAATCTGTTTTAAGGAGAAACAATTCCTTCTGAAAAGTTCAATAACATGAGGAGATCTTGCTTAGAAACCATAGGGTTGATGTCAAATTGTTTCTTTATTTGTGGTGTGGCTCCATCATTTGCTATGTGTATGCTCTGATCCTTGTGCTGCATTTCCCAACCTCAGGAGAGAGGATACGTACCCTGAGCATGGTTTTTGCCCAGCCAGTGAGTATATAAACTTCACATGAAATGTGACATTACTAGGAGAAAATTAGAGCAGTTGTCCCCAGTAAAACCTGCTGAGTTTGTTTTATTCAGGCAGGCTGCTGCAGAAGCAGATAGCCACCATCTCTGATGTGCTAGGTGATGCTTTGGGAAATCATCCTGAGAAGCCACCCCCATGAATTCTACTTCATAGACAATGAGCTCTGATTCTGTCTACAGGAAGTATTGGGCTGGAGGCTTAACTGTGTTTCTCTTCAATGTGAGCAAGAGGAAGAGCAGTGCAGGTTTTGCCAGGTCTCTTAAAAAGAGATTTGTAAAGGTCTTAACCTGTCAGCAAGAGAGAACAGTAACTTGCTCAAGGTTAAAGCTAAATACTGAATGCAGCAAAATATAAAAAATTACATGGACTGTGGATGGCACTGCACAATCTTTTATTATGGACTTGGATGTAATGACTCTCTCTTACAGTTCATTTTGGCGGAGAAATGAGACTCCCCCATCTCCTCCCTCAGAAAGCCAGTTTGCAGATCAGCACATTGAGCGCAGTCTGGTATCACAAGTTATAATAAAACATGTGATAACATAGCATACTTGGCTGGAAGTTGGTAGTTTATCTGTAATAAACTTTCTTTACTTTGTGCTGTGAACACAAAACCCCTGGACTGAGTTGCAGTGTGCCACTGTGGTGGTAGTGGTTGATTCAGATGCTGTACTCTAGGTAGTGCCAGTTACCAGTGGCAAGTCAATACATGCAGGGTTACCCCTCTTACAGAAGGTGAAGTAAAGGAATAGTCAGGGTTATTATAACATATGCAAGTTTTCATCATTTAAGTAGAAAACCAAAACAGTATTTAGCAGCTCGGCTTAAAATGGAAAGGACACTAGTAGATATCAGCCTCGTTCTTAAACAGTTTCTAATAATAACATTGGATGTATAGGCTTCAATGAATTTTGGATCTAGCCTCATTGTTCTTTTGCTGCTCTTAAACACATGCTACAAGCAGAAATAAACACCTCTACACGGACTTTTTTGGTGTCAATATCTTTGCAAACATAGCAGTCATGCTGCAGTGTGATAAGACATGTCAATTTAAAGGAGTTAAAAAAAGAAAACCAGGAAGTGTTTATATGGGATATGTGTAATTTTCAATTCATTTATGTGCAAATGTGCTATTCAAAGGTTCTAGGCATTTCTCATTATATTGTCTCCCTAATTTAGAGTGTACTCTGTGTGGCATGGATATTATATTGGTGTTTTCCAAGGCAGTATGCAGACACTGCTACCACCACTTTTAGTGATAATTGAATAATCACCTACTGAGTCTTTTCTTATTCCTGTGATTCTTTTTATACAGAGGTGACACAAGTAATAGTTGACTGTTGAATCATTCTGAATTTTGGTATAAATGTATTTAAATATGTGCAATGAATGTGTGTACTAACTTTGCATTTGTTGTCTCCAGAGGGAAATAGCAATTAGTTCTTTGTTCAACTTTAAAATTAAAGTTAGTCCCAAAGTGCTAAAAGAATGGAAAAAACCATTTTGTAAAATGTTTCATAACCTACTTTTACTTCATATGGTCAGTTAAAAAGTTAAAACACAGATTCAGTGTTTTCATATCCAAAAGCTGTACAGCCCAATGTATCACAGATACATAAAAGTGAAATGTTTTGATTAAAAAAAAAAAAAGGAAATAAGTAAAAAAACTATCTTGGGTGAAAATGGGAAGAGAAAGAATTCACAAAGAAAGTGTCAACAACAACAATTCTGAACTCCAGCTACATTGATCTAATTTTTATTTTGTCACTCAAAGCAGGAGAAGTTGAAGTCAAAGTTTAATATCTCTAGACAAGGGCACAAGTTGCAGAACTCAGGAAGAGTTGCCAGCCTCTAAAAGAAGTGCTGATTTTTTTCCCCCTTTAAAAATGAGAAGAAAACTTTTATATTGAAATAACAAAGAGAACTTAAAACAAGGACAGAAAATTTGAAAACAAATAGAAAACTTGGAACAAGAAAAAAGTACAGTATTTTATTTTATTCCAAAGTATTTGTTTTTCTGTCCAAGGTGATGGGATTTTGTAGCATTTCTCTCTTGAATGAAAATCACAAAAATTTCCTCCCTCAAGGATCAAGCAATGAAACCTCATGTATTTCAATGGTCCTGAAAGTGAGTTTGAACTAACTTTCATTAGGGTTTTAACATCTTTTCCTTGATCTATTTCTCCTGTAAAATGTGCATTGTTTTTCTTTTTCTTTTAGTTTGTCTTATATATATATATATATATATATATATATATATCTAGAATGTAGGAGCATCTGAAAGTCCCTGTTACAGTTCTTCTCCTGGTGATCCATTCTAAAAATTCTGTTTCCAAAGTCCCTACCTATTACCAGAAAAGTGATCGGTTACATTATTTGTGCATTAAGAGCAATGTCAAATATTGTCTTATGTGGCCTCTGTTTCTAGTTTTGTACTTCAGCATTAAATGCTTTGTTTGTTCCTTGTAGGCAAGTTAATACCATAAACTACCTTGTGTTCTGGTAATTCAAGCCTATAATAATGGTGAGGATGATGACAGGATGTTCATAGATTTATAGGAATTAAATGGTCCATTTTGGCCTTTAGGGTGGTTTTCTTCTTTTCCTTGTTTTTCCTTTGCATTATTCTGTGAGTGTAATTGATGTTATTGAAACATGAAGAAATTTTTGCTCAAGTTTTTTTTTTTACTTTTGACTCATTGAGTGTTGTAATACTCAAGTATTAGGTAGTCAAGAAGTGTAATGGAAAATACAGTGTGACCAAGTATGGAGTCATTCAGTGCAATACAGAAAACTGGACTGGTAAGGAATTTGATCAGAGGAATACACAGTGAGAACTGATATGAAATGCAGTAGAACAAGGTTGTAAGGATAAAGGATAATTTTGTTAATTTGCCATGTGGAAGAGTGTTGAAGAGCCCAGAATCTTCAAATACTTAACTCAGGTGAAATGAAGGAGGGAGTCAGAATAGAGCATTGAGATGAATATCTCAATTTTTTGTTTTATGCTTTGTTTTGTAAAATATATACATTTTCATGGCACACCAAAAATGGGAAGTTTTATTGTATCTAGATCTGCATTTATGTTCTGGCTATATCTAAAATGAAGTATTCATAAGTCAGAGAGCATGTACTTTGGAAATGAGACCAGTACTGGCAAATATCCTAAGCTATATTCTTAATTCCTTGCTTATTCTCAGTCCTGTGTTTGCATCCTTACTAAATAAGTAGGAAAAAATTAAAATGTCAACAATTGGAGGTGAGGAACAGTGGAACTGTTGTACAAGTTGCCTTACACACACCTTATTTTTGAAATACAAATTGTAAATGAAATAGCAGATGACATTATGTAAATTCATTCCTCTATCAGCAATTTTTGCCAAGTAATGAAAATATAGTCAGAATGGTGCTTGGTGGATTTGCATAATTACACATCTGAAAGTCTTAAGTGGTAATAACCATTGTTAAATTACTTAGTGATATCATTTTTTCTAATTCAAACTAAAGTTTCAACAACTACTAATTGAAGGGAATTAACTAGGCATGACTATTAAAAACAAACAAAACCCATTGTCAATTTGATCTTAAAGCTTAAATTGTAAAATTTTTCCTTTTTAAAATTTTGCTGGCTTCATGCTTGTCACCCTTACCTTATGGAGTTTCTGGGGCCAATGTTCTCATGTTCATGTTGATATCAGGAAAGCCACATTAACTCTTATGAGATCTGATGATATCCAGCATTCAGAAAAAAAATTTTAGCCATATGTTTTGATGGGATTGAAAATGAAGATTGCGTTGTAATGATACTACAGCAAGTTTGTTTTCAGCAGGGGTTCTCTCCTATGGACTGAGTGGGAGCACTTCACATAATGTGATAGTGCTGTACCTCTGAACATATATTTTATTCAGGATGACTCCTTAGATTTGAAGGAATGGGGAAGACTGTAGAATAAAAGAAGGTAGGTTAAGAGGAAGGGGTCACTATGCCTGAATCATGTGTCAGACACCTGGCACAGTAAATTGAAGCACCCTCCCTTGGGGTTGGCCCTATGTAATTTTCCTCATTTTCTTTAATGCAATAATGGCAAATACTGAGAATGTTGCTACGGGTGGTTCATTGAGATTGATGTCATGGAAGTCCATTCATATAAATGAATGCTGTCCACTTCAAATGCTGGAGTTCAGATAGGCCAGAAGCCATAACAATTGCATTATTTATGGAGAAGCCTTGCAGACAAACAAACCTCCTGCATGTTGTATGCTAACAAAAAGAGCTGATGTTGCATTTGGGAAAGGGAGGACCAAGAAGCAGAAGATTAATACTGGAAAAAAAGCAGCTAGATAAATTTTAAGCTGTTTGAAAAGCACATTTGCAGCAGGATTTTCTTTCTCACAATATTTTCACTCAAATCCTGAAGATTTCTTTCTGACAGGAATATTCCGGTTCTGGGTATAACTTGCATATATTCTGTATAATGGTCTATACAGACACTAGAGAAGAACTGTAGCCATCCCAGCGTGTGGAAAATAAATGTTTTTGGAAATCTGGATTCCTTTAGAACCTCAGGCAGGAGGTTCTGAAGGAATCCAGGGGCAGGAGCTATGTGAGTGCACCATGAATGCATGCAAAGGAGGAGAAATCACTCCATGCCCCTTTGCCAGCATTTGTTATTTTAAGAAGATGAGAGGATAAAGCAGAAGATGGTAAAAGTTTTAAAGTTGTGTGCTCTGTGATTCTAGTTAATTATTCTGATCACATGGCATGGGTTATGTATTTTTGAAATATCCTAGCAGACACAGCAACTGAGTTAAACCTATTAACAGTGAATCTCCAAAGAATCCCTACAGCTTCCCATCACTCAGTATCAGGCATTAAGATTGAATATAGGCATCAACATAGAAGATTCTCCCAGAGAATGGAGACAGGCAAGTCATCATCAGGCACAGAATTCTCCTGCTCAGAATAATTGCCTATTTGCTCTGCATTCGAGCCCTATTCCTTGAGCTTAGATCTCCTGCACATCTAGTTAGAACTTGCAGAATTAATATCAGGTTTCCTGTCACCTCACTTATTACTTTTGTCAGTGGAATTCAAGGAGAAGAGTCAAAAACATGTTTTTTAGAGGCTATTTCTTAAGGACTTCTGTTTTTTCTTTTTTGTTTAAATAGAAACCTGTCCGTTAGCATGTCAGGTTATTTCTTTTGGCTACACTGGAAAGGACATCTGAATAAATTGCCATTTTACAATACAGGTATTGTTGCTTGGAGATCATTATTGTGTTATCCTTTCTAACCAGAGCCACACCTTGGAAAAAAAAAAAAAAGTCCTTAGAATGGGAAAAATAGGTTAAATAGCAGATCGGATGTGTTCTCTTTAGACTTCTCTTTCTGAAGGCTTCTTCTATTCTGAGTCTTAGTGCAGAGGAGCAATCTTTTGAATAGGACAGCAATACAAAAATGCATTTAATTTGTTTAATGCAGTGCTAGGAAATCTCAGTGGGTCTTTGTAAAGAATGATGATATACAGATGGCATATTGAGAATCTTCACTGGAAAAAAAATTTATGTCTCCTTCCTAGTCATGTAGGATTCCAGCAAAGGACACAAAAGACTATTGTCCTTTAAACTTTTAAGTAGTTTTCTTTAGAAATATGACCTGCATTTTCATGCATTTATGAATGGAGTGGTGGGTGGACCTGCAGTGCTGTAAGACCAATAATCACACGGTCCCGCTGACTTCAAATTATATTGGCTGAGGAAAACTAAAAAAACCCAGTGTAATTCTTCATACAGATAAAATTTGAGTAAATTAGTAGAATCCCTTAGATACACTCAGAACAATTGCTACCACAACCTGCTTTGTTCCAAAGATTGTAAATGCTGTTATAGGAAATAAATTACTGGACTTTGTTAGTCACTGCCACTTCAATTAGTGAGTGTGCTGGAATTCTTACTCACTACTTCTCCTCCCTTAACTCTGAGAATTTTTCACTGGTTTGTGCACACTCAGATATATACCTGAAGTTTTAGCTGTTGTTTCCTCTTCTGTGTTATAAAAATGCAAAATACATCATCTTCCTTTCATAATGATTATCTCTGTGATCTCCCTAATCAATAATTAGCTCATACATTTTTGCAATACTGTAACAATGCTAGCTAGTAGCTTAACAGCAAAACATCTGTTCTTATGCTGAACTCTCTCATATGGTCTTCACTTAATGTTTTTATGTAGCAGATTTTTTTTAAAGGTTAACATGCACAAAAATTTTATTAATTGCCATCATCATTTTGGAACCTTCTTGGAGAGAATGCATGTGAAGGAGTTCACCATGACAAAGAAAAGTTTGAAATATGGGTTGATTTTGCTTCTCTGCTGTCATTTATCTTGGCTTTGTCTTTGTTTTAAAGTATCATTCTTTATATTATTAAAGTGAGGAAGCTTCAGATCATGCAACAATCTTCTGGAAAACAGATTTTATATCAGAATATGAAATAAAATGAAAAGTAATGAAAAAAGAAATTAGGTTAAAAGGCCAGAAAACCCATTAGAAACTGTATGTTTGTGTATTATCTAGCAAATCAAATGTCAGGGGAAGACATTTGTGAAATAATTATCAATAATTTAAAACCAAAAGGAAGCAAAAGGCAGAAGCCTTCTTTTTTTATATCTCAGAGGGTAAATCCAGGCTGCTAAATCCATCAATAAAGCAATTATATGGCATTATTCTGATTTTAAAAGACAGTTGCACTGTCAGAAGGTTTGCTGGAAAACTTCCGCACCCAAACATCATTTTCTGTTCAGAGGTAGAACATTGTTGCTGAAGTGAGGGGTTTTGTTTCACACATGAATAAGAGAGCATTGAAATGGTGCCCACCAGGGTTGGCAGCACAGCTGAACAATGAAAGTTGAACAATGTTGAGAGTAAACGTGGATTGAGACCTGGGGATAGACACAGGCCTTGCCAGCAGGAAAATTGGCTTTGCAGAAAGTATGTTAGTTGAGAAGCAGCAAGACAGTAAATTCAGGGAAGGAAATGAATGTTTTGTTTCCCCTTCAAGTTTCTCTAGTGGTTTGGTTTTCTGTGTGCTGGTCTCTAAGACCCCAGTGAATTTTCTCTTTACTTGTGCCTTACATTTTTTGACATTGGGATAGAGTAGGAAAATCCCAGAGGTTTGTGAAGGTAGGTGAATTTCGGATAATCAACTATACTTTGCCATTCTTGAAATCAGGCTTCAAAACTTCTTGATTATAAACAGGGACAAGTTAATTACAGCAAATTTTATTTAGCACAGACTTACTTCTGTCTGTCTTTGCAATAGCATCATCTTTGACTTCTTCACATGAAGATGACAGGGACATGAGCACAACCTCCTAGGTGACATTGCCCTCTAGGGATATAGATATGAGTGTGAGCCTGGAAGAGCTAAATATTGCAGTGAATAAACAGGCTTGTTTGAAACTTTGGGTAACTGCACATTTACTGTTCTCATGTTCTGTATTGGATAACTTTCTACAGATACCAGATCATATAAGTGTGTATGTGTACATATGTTATATACAGCATATATAGAGATATGTATGTGTCTGTAATTGCATCCAGTCCTTATTACAAGCTCAGTTTGAATGAGCATTGTAGATCAGGCTGCCTTCTGATAAAGAACTTAGTGAGTTGATGATAGCATTGCAAACTTGTATTGGTGAATGAGATTTTTCCTGATATAGCTTGAAGTGGGAAATGGGGCTGAGAAAATGGAGCAGCTAGGCAGAGCTGTTTGAGAAGGGTTAACTTGTGAATAAATACTACACAGCAAGTCAGGAGATCTGTGCTCAGTGTCTGTGTGACACTGGACAACTCTCATTATCCCTGTGCTGCATCTCATCCCTTTGTGAAACGAAGGAAATACTTCACTGCCTACTGGGAAAATGAAATCATTAGTGCTTGTAAGGTGTTTGCAAACAAAGTCAGTGATAAGCACTGTAAAAACTCCCACCCTATTTAGAATGCAAAAAGTGGCAGCAGAAGTTACCTTGGAGGAGCCTGGCCTGACATAGCTTGAGAACTGCATAGGCATGCTCATACCCTAATCCTGCAACACTAGAACATGTTGCATAATGTAAATATTAATAGTTCATTTTGTATGAGAAGACTCTCCTACAAGGGTATTACAAAGAAGGAATAAGAGATACAGGATTAAACCTGGATTAATTCTGTGCTCACTTTATATACTATGTAAACACAGTAAAAACTGATAATAAAAGTAAGCTAGTTTGGTCTAGGTTGACCATTTCAAAAAAATAGATTTTTCTTCTGGTACTATAAAGCAGGTCTTCTTGCAGTGTTTAGTCTGGTTTGGCACAAAAGCACCCTTAAAGCAAAAGCCTTTGCCTAAATGTACTTTCATCTTTGTTTATCCACTAGCAAGAGCAGTCTGTTACAAACAGGCTGTGCTGAGGTCTGGGTCACCATGATTTCATCTCATGTCAGATGTGCTTGTATTTCAATCTAGGTACTGCATTCTGTCCAGGCCAGTTAAAAATCCCATGCATATACCATGTAGCCAACCAGTAAGTTTCCAGAGATCTCATATGATTCTGTCCCTCTGAATTCACAGTTTGACAGATCCACGTTAATAATATGGCACATGTCCCAGAAATCCAGTTCTTAGGGCACCTCAGACAGAGGTGGAGACACAGAAATCTTACATTTTTCATCTCCTGCTCCACCACCAAGTCCATGCTGGCCTTTTCAGTACAGCTGCTTCCACCCTTGCCATAGAGTTTAGGAGTCACTGGTTATCAGTTTATCCTTCTCAGTTCAGAGCTGAGCTTTAGAGCCTGAGACTTTGTTCTCCCCACTGGTAACAACCCAAGGAGCAGAACTGCACTGAATTGAAATAACAAATGTGGCTTAATGGCAGCTATTTTAACCGTTGGTTGTCACTCCTGTTAAGATCAACAATCAAACAGAATCCCAATGCTAAATAAAATCTAGGGTTCCATTTTTCCTCTCCTCAACACTTCTGTTAAGGGTATAAAAGCACTTTCTGCCATGGTTTATTGTTACAACCGAGTCACATAGAGCTGTACAGTATTCTAGTATTGTGGTAATTCAGTGGAATTAATACTGACATCAGTCTGTTGTGGTTCATTAGCTGGAAATTTTCTTTGTGTGCAGATCCTAGCTGAAGTATTTGGAGGACATTTGATAATTCAGGTAATATTAATATTTTCATTACTCAGTCTTTACCTCACCCTTCATTTAAAACTCCTTGTTCATCTTCTTGCCATACTCAGGACTAGGATTTTTCCTCGGTTTCTAGTTCTGTATTAGAAGGCATTCTCAAAAAGGTTTTTTCCCTCTCACTTCACTTTGCTTGTCTCTCACCAGGTTGCAAGGTTCAGTACTCACCTGCCTTTTCATGACAGGAGAAAGCCATGAGGTGTCTGCTAGGCCTGCCACATTCCTTGAAGTAGAAAAGTTGTTGCCCTTTAATTCTTACTTTCCTGTGTTGTCTTTAAGTTTTATTAGCAACCTGTTCTAGACTTTGTTTTCTGTCTCCAGGGAAATACTACATTGTAAGCAATAAAGCTGGTAAAAAGGAAAAAAGAAAAAGAAAAGAAAAAGAAAGAAAGGAAACCAAGAGCCAGATTAGCATCTCTCTTAACAGTAGCGTGAAAAATAAGCTCATGTTTGCAATGAACTCTTCTTAAGATTGTGGAAATTACAACCCAGAGGTCATACACTTAGTCACTGGCAGCAGAATGTTGTCACTCCCTGCTGGCTGATTCATGAAATAATTTGCTGTGAAGAAAATTGCTGTTTCACATCAGCTGGAAAAGGCTTTTGCCAGACTTTGATATTGCTGTTGAGTTACAGTCATGCTTTTAACAGAGTTGCACACAGACTCATCATGCCAGCATGGCTGCATCCATGTGCCTGTAAACCAAAGGATCCCACTCAAATGGGGACAAAACGTTAAAAAATAATGTGTTTTGGTGCAGGCAACTATTAGTATTTCTCATAATGCAATTTATCTGGAAGAGAGGTCCTTGCTTTTTCATTCTTCACATAGTTATCTCTAATTTTATTTTCTGTGGCATGTGTTGGCTCATCTTTAGAATTTTGAGATAAGCTTTGAATTTACTTTAATAACAGAACCTTGGTATTTTTGTATAGAGGAGACTCAATAGTCTCCCATAGTTTCTTTAGTGATTTGATGCCAAACAATTGCCCCTGAGACCATCCACAGCCTCACAATGCAGTAGAATAGGTGTTCCTTTCCTCTTTTCAGGTAAAACTACATCTTTTATAAACTTCTGTCATTCTGTTTGCTATAGGCAGTGACATTTAAGCAGCCATTTCTGCTAGAATTTTCTTTTTCTGCAGTCTCTGTGAAGTGTTTGTGAAGGCCCCTGTTGTCATTCAGAAATGGAGGACATGAGTTGCATTTGCTTTTCTGTAAAGCTAGGACATTTTCAAGGGCAATTCAGAAGCATTTCTTTCCCTCCTTTTCCAATTTTTCCATTCATTCTGTTAAAGTGTTTTTCTTTGCATATTTCTATACCTTTCTTTCCTTTTCACGTATTCTTCCTTGTGCTTGGCTCTCTCATGTTCTGATTATTCCAGTATTTTTAACTGAAGGGGTAGAGGGCTGATTTTTTTTATTTTGCCAATCTTAGCGTTGAAATCCTACTCTTTTCGTAATTTTTGGGTGCATGGCAAACACTAGAATCTAGTATGACCTTCATAAAATCTCTATTACAACATTAAAGATTAGTCTATCACTCAGTCTCTAATATGTAAGTTTGCTTCCTTGTCTACTCTCAACTGAGAGCTCTGCAGTTGAAAATTTCAGAAGGCTTTAGTATTATCTGTTTAATATTCTAGGATATTGTCTCAGATGATAATAAAAGCTTTTTAAGCTGCAAGGGATCGAATTTTCCGTATGTTGTAGCACATAAGATTTAGTGTTGGTATCATCAACACATTTTGAGAAGAGCTAAGAAGTATGAGTAAGGTCTTCCATTGTCTTGGGAGAAGATTATAATTTCACTTTTTTTGTCTTTTCCTTGGATAAAGTGTCATCATAAATAGGTGACTTAGTGGAAAATTCCCAGTGACTCCACTGTGCAGTTCTCTGTCATGGAAACCACAGGTACAGTTGTGCCTTGAAGGCAGAGCTTACTTCAAGCTGGTGCAAAGCCTGATGTCCTGACAGGAGCTCCAGGTGGTCGTGTGCTACAGGGCCTTTCTGCCTTCTTGCCCTTCAAGGAATTCGGAGTTAATGCGAATTTTTTTTTCAAGGTCTTATCTTCCTTTTCTAGCACATAAATGCCTGTGCCACATCTGCTCCCTACCTTCAGGTACTTGGTGAGGGGGGCAGGAGCCATTCAGCACAGTTGCTACCCAAAAAAAGTCTGTCTTTCAGACTCAGGGCTTGGAAGTTGCCAGGAGGAGCAGTTAGTACATCAGGCTGGAGCTGCAAGGGGTGTTGATGTGTCCCATGGGTGCTGTATAGTTTGCAGAGCTTGTTCTGAGCTGCTTCTTGCCCCTTCTTCTGGGGAGAAAAAGGTAAAAGGTATCAGCATCCTTACTTATGTATTGTTTCCAAAGTATTCCCTTCCTCCCTTTGGGCTCATTTACAGAAGAAGATGGTGAGAGCACACAGTGAGGTTTTGTGGTGCACAAATTATGCTGTCCAAGGCTTTTAGTGTGACTTGGTTATTCTCTACCCAGCAAAATGAACTCCTGCCTTTAAGAATCAGTCAGTCACTGTTTTTTAAATGCTTCCTGCTTTGGAACCTATACTCAGCCCTGGTTTTGTCACAGTCAGGGTCAAATTCACTTTTTAAAATTATTCCTGCATTGAAGTGAGAAAGATGGTAATACTATCTGTTAGCTCCTAGTAAACTCCTTCATTTTAGGGCATACATAATATGACTTCCAGTGAATGCAGAAAAATAAAATGAAAGAAGGGCAATAAATTAAAAAAAAGATTCCCTTCAGATTTTCCTTCTTTCTCAGACTAATAGCAAAATGATATGGCTGAGCTATATTTTAGATTATCAGTGCTTGGAATTTTTGCTGCTGCACCCAGCAGTTGTTATTAGAATGTGTGTTAATTAGAACTGATTTAAATAAAAGGATTTTCAC
This sequence comes from Melozone crissalis, assembly GCF_028551555.1. NCBI lineage: Eukaryota > Metazoa > Chordata > Aves > Passeriformes > Passerellidae > Melozone > Melozone crissalis. Next base: position 41,368,585 of record NW_026535794.1, read on the forward strand.
TAGGAGGTCTGAGAAAAAAGGTCTGAATATTTCTGAATATTTTAAAACTTTTTAACAGATTGATAGCCAGTTAAAAATTAACTTTATTTTACATTTACACTGGAATATTTCATGCATCTGCAGTAATCAGTGCTTTTAGAGATAGAATTTTTCAGCTCGGATGTCAAGAAGGTCATGTTACTACTTTGACAACACACAGGGCATCTCTACCCAAACCAAATATTTATTGATTGTATATAATTTCTAATGCTACTTTTTAACAGGCTGTAGCATAGCTGCAAATAGTGTTAGTAATATATATATATATATATATACACACACATGTAGCCACTTTTTAAAATTTGAGTGGCGATTCACAAAGACACAACAAATGTGTCTTTCCCTAACTGGGAAAAAGAAAAAAAATTATTATTAGAACACATACATGTGAATTAAATAAGCTAATGGTCATAACTGAAGGGGGTTTTTTTCTCATGTAGTATAACCCTGGGTTGTATAAGCTCCTCTGGACATTAATAGTATACATGTGTTGGAGTGTAAGCAGGGAATCCCAAAAGTCAACTTCAATTATTAAACAATAAATGTGCATGTGCAGGAATTGTCATTATGCTGGTGGAAAGAAATAATTTCATTGACATGAGACATTTGTTCTGGTTTCCTTGTTTATACTGAAAACATGTTTGAAGAGGTTTTTTTGTCTCTCTAGTGTTAGTTCTAGCAGTGTCATACAGAGGAATATATGATGGTAATGTTCTGGCTTATCTAAATAAATACAAAGTAAAAACTAATAAAGAACATAATAAAATTAAATTTAAAATAAATAGATTCCACATTAGATATTAGAGTAACACTTAAACAGCTACATGAAATAACCTTTTATGAACAGAACCAGAATTAATTATTTGTACAGCATAAATTCTAATAATTTTATCTCTGGACTGTCAGTGCAAGTAAGTTTTTCTCAGTGGGAATAGCAAAGTCTCTGTGATCAATAATATTTGTTTCTGAGAATAGTAAAAATAGATTTTATAGCAGAAGCATAGAGCTATTGTTTTGCAAAGCAGCTTTGGATAAAAGGTTTGCATTTGTTCTTTTCTCCTGAGACTACTAAAGAGAACACTGAAAAAGTAAAAGGGGTGACCACAGAAGCAAGTAGGGTCACCCATTACCAGGGATTCATTTTATTTCCATTAGAGAGGAACTAGAAAGCATATCACACTATTTGTACCTGATTTTCCATTATAAATTATGGTACATTAGATCATTTAAAAATCGCTCAGCCTTTCAGATGAAGCCACCTCTGTTGCCATTCCTTAATAATTGAACAGTAAGAAATACAAGATCTCCATTTTCATCCAACTAAAGTAACTCTTGAGATGGGAGAAGAGAAAAAGGTATATGAAGTACAATCTTCCTAAAAGCTCACAGGGCAGCCTCAGAGGGGAATTTAAAGAGTGGTTTTGGATTCACATTTAGAGGGTCAGGTTTCCTCAGTGAGCTTCTGCCTGCAGATTGGAGTCCTGGGGCCCCACACAGCTGATGCATCAACCACAGTCGGTTCAGGAGCACCAGTATGGAGTACATGCATGAAAATCAGGGTGCTACTGGTTTAAAAATGTGATACAACTCAGGCCTCTCCTCCAGTTCACTGCCTCAGTGTATGAATTTTCAGATTTAATTCTTCTCTGGGATGATGAGCAACACAGTAAGACAGCAGAACCTCACTGTGTAACTTTTTTTTTCCCCTGAAAACTGGTTCTGATGACAGGTTAGCCATTGTCTTCACTCTCTTGGCATGTTGCCAATGTGAAGGGATTGCAGCTTTAAGTTTAAAGACCAAATAACACACAAAACCAAAGTTTTTAAGTATATTCCAGCGTAACTGCTGTCATACTTGCTTTCAGTGAAAGTGTTCTTATCAACTTCACTGGATCCTGGGTTTTTGGGTTGGACATTGTTTGCCTGATCTCAGTTAGTTCTTTGTCACGCTCAGCAGAAGTGTGTGTCTGTGTGGCAAATCATGTATGGTCTAGAAATTTACAGTGAAAAACACAAAAATATTTTTAAATTATTTTTTAATACAGGAATCTATTTTAATTTGGCATTTTAAAAATTTTATTTGGAGGACTCAGCTCCTGCCCATCTTGTAGTCCAATGAGCATCTGATGCAGTAAGTCAATAGCATTAAAGTGGTACAGGCAATTTCTAGTTTTTTTCCTCTTTTTTCCTTTTAACTATATAAGTCAGAATCCCAGAGAATAATTAGTATTTGCAAAAATCTATAAAAAACATTGAAATATAATTTTCGTTGTTTTGTTTGGTTTGTTTTGAAGAAATGTTCTCAGCTGTCAGCTCTTGTCAATGGGAAGAAACTCTTGACAGGGGACCATTGTATTACCATAAATCTTTATTCCACTGATTATTTACATCATTTCCAGAGTAGTAACATAGACTCTTCTTTCTTCAGTGTCTTGCTTAGTTACTCTGGCATGATAGGAAACCAGGGAAGTTAGAGCACCCAAGTTTCACACAAAAATTCTTCAGATAGGGTGAGTGGGTTTCTTAAGCATTCAGCTTTTAACAGTGATGACTGAGCGAGACAGAGGCTTTTCTTATTTAACATAAATTAACAGTTCAATACTTATTTGTTGTCTATCTCACAGATAATATGCGAAGTGATTCCAATGACTTGTAACAAATGCTCCTTTCAAAACATGATACCATCTCACTCCTTTTGTACATGGCTTTTCCAGTGAGGAACAAATCCCAGGGAGTCTATCAAAGTGTTTTTTGGAGGAGATATTTACCCAGCTGAATTACATGTTTTGCAATTAGAATTGGCACATTAAAAGCATGTGCCCTAAATTTTAGTTTGTGACAGATCCTGTTTGAAAGTCATAGGAAAAAAAACCCTGTGTTTAAGCATAGGTGTGTGAAATTATTTGTGCAAACTGATGCACATGTTTAGTTGGTTTGGTTGCACAGTCATTCAGTGAGAGGATCTAGTGTTTTGCTGGAAAGGCTCTTGGAGAAATTTTAATACTGCAAAATAAATCACTCCTTCCACTTCCTTCTCATCCAGTGGTTAAAGATTGTGAGAAGCTGTCACAGCACTGGTTACAAAGGATGAGCCACAGCTGGAATTTTTCAGCATTATGCTAGGGACCTCTAATAGGGCAGAACTTTGCCGTATCATCAAGTTTGACGAAGCTGATTTCTGTGGCAAAACCCATGGGCCTGAGTCTGCTGTTGCTTTTGCTTACCTCAAATTTAAATTTGGGTTCAGTAGAGAGGCTTTGGGATCAGTGCGAATGCCTAATTTCTGTGAGCTCAGCCTTTTGTTAAAAAAAAAGGCAGAATCCAATGTTAAAATGCTGAGTATTGTATAATGATTTAATAGTTAATAAAATTAAGTAATCAAATTCCAAATTCTATTCTGTATTTGCTCACCATGCATTCATTCTCTCCAACAGAGACCAGCACTAGAGTTGGATGAGAAATGGAGTTTGGTGAAATAAAAATAGACCATCATATTACAACGTTTCATCAAGATTTTAATACTGTATCTCAGTTTTTCTATTTTGATTGATTTAACTTTTCATACCATATTGAAGCATCTGTTTCTATAACCTTTACAACAGTTCCTCCTTATCAGCAGATTGGAGTTGAGCACTTTAAGAGGCCTGAATCAGGCACTCCCAGTTTGCTGTTCCATTCAAAATTTAAAAAGGAAAATAGTTTTAAAAAAACCAAACAGACTGTAAAATGAATGTTGTAGTTTCTTATAGAAAGGTTTCTGGTCTGCTCTAACAAATATTTAGGGACATTTCAGCAAAAATAAGACTAAGCAGAAGTTTTCCATGTAGTTGCTTGAGTGTTGAGATTGATTGCAACAAGATCTGCTCCACGCTTCCATGTTGGCCTGTTGTTTCTCCACACATATGGTTACCTGGTCCACCTGCTCTAAGTAATTTCTGTTTCACAGGGTAGGAGTCCTAACTTTCTGCTTGATACATTATTTCTTTCTGAAATTTATTTTTCTTCTCTAAGATGTTCTTGCTCTTTAGACACAATTATTATACAAAAAGATGAAAGGATTGCTTCCCGTTTCTTAAGACAAAGAGGAGAACAAGAGATAATTACTTAAGCTCTGATACAATTTATCAAAAGTAGATCAGTTCCTTTTTCTTGTTTACCCAAATAGATGTTGCTCTATATTTTTTCACTTTGGTGTCCTTTTCTATTAACTGTTCCCCGAATTTCTATAATTATGTTGTGAAAGTGAAGTTTTATAGAAACTAAAATGCAGTGATAACTAACTCATTGTTTTGCTTTCATAATCATCTGTACAAATCCAATTAATATCATGTAGTTAAGTTTAACTAAAATACTGGTAAATCTGCAAAGATAGAGAAGGGCCTTGAGGGGAAGCTGGATGAGGAGTGGCTGAGGTCACTTGGTCTGTTCAGCCTGGAGAGGAGGACACTGAGGGGAGACCTCATCACAGTCCACAACTTCCCCATGAAGGAATGTGGAGGGGCAGTCACTGAGCTCTCCTCTGTGGTGACCAGTGACAAGACCAAGGGAATGGCCTGAAGTTGTGTCAGGGGAGGTCTAGGCTGGGTGTCAGGAAAAGATTTTTCACCCCAAAGATGTTTGGGCACTGCAGCAGGCTCCCCAGGGAAGTGATAGCAGTACCAAGCTTGACTGAGCTCAAGGAGCATTTGAACACTCTCAGGTCCATGGTGTGACTCTTGAGGCTGTTCCATGCAGGACCAGCCTGGAGATGGAATTTGATGATCTTAGTGGATCGTGATATTCTGTGATTCCAAATCAGGATATTCTATGACTCCATGATATATGCTGTATATGGCTCAACCTCTGTTAAAAGCTAACTCTTGTAAACATTAAGAGTCTCTCCTGTGCCATCACATCTTGTATCATGGACTTCTGGGACAAAATCTATTACTCTGTCCTTTAACAGCTCCATGCAGGATAGAATGAAGTGGTTATTTGCCATATTATTTATGGTTTTCCTTACCCAGGTAACACTTTGTCCTTACACATCCTATTCTGTCACGTACCATCTTTTGTAATTCCTCATCTTCATTTCCCAAGAGCAGAATAGCTATGGTTTTGTTTTATGATCTTCCTTGAAGTTCAAGTTTTGTTTCTGTATGACTTTGAGATGAAAAAGTAATGCGTGGCAGGACTTTCCTAGAAGCCAGTAGACTCACTAGAGCAGAGAGTGACTCTATTGATGGCGTCCTGAAACTTCTAGATTTTCAAAGCTTACAACAGCAACATTCATTTTGTAAATAAACTCTGCAGGCTCCATAAATACCATAGTCCTCCTGGGTACATCCATCTGAGCCCAGATATTATATCGAAACTTAAACTTGCTCTGTCCTGCCTTGCTGTACAGCTTTTGTGTCTCTCATGTCTCCCTGTGAAATACTGCCTCCTTACAAAATGGATTTGATGTTACCATAAGGTGAAGTTTTTCCTAAAGACTACAAATGTTTGATCTATAACAGACAAAGAGTTTGGTTCTTACATGGGTGTTTCAATCAGATGTTCTGTGTTATTTGCACATGAGAATGTTACCAAACTACTTAAAATTTGGAAGGCAGTTAGGAATTAAAATAGTCATCAGAGCTTGGTCGGTATGACTGCTTGATCTAATTGTGAACCCAATTATTACTGTGCACAGTTTTTTATTGTGGAAGAGGATTTGCCAAGGCTGAAAAAGAAATTAATCCAACTTTCTCATTAAACCTTCTTTGAAAAAGATCATTAATTATGCACTGACCATTCATTGTCATACCAATGACTTTTTAATTATTTTTCTTCACATTTACAAAATACAGCTGGCTAAAGACCTACATGAATGTTCACAATGCACATAGCTGTTTTTACTGAAAATGTTACTTTCATTGTTGCAAAAAATGAGAAGAGACTAAACTCTTCCTCACATGCTGAAAAATACTCTATCTTCAAAAATATTCACAGTAAAAGCAACTAAAATGCATAAAAATGTCCTGTTACTGCTTTTTGTATATGTAATTCTTGCTATTGCTGGACAGATGATGCTAAATGACGGTGGGGAACAAGCTTTTCTCAGTAACTCTTAAGACAGTAGAAGTTTCAGAGCACCTGAAATAATGAAAAAGTCTCACCAAATGCAAATGACAGCTTTCATCTTCCTTTATGAAGCACATGCTCATGAATATATACATTTTTGCACATGTAGGAGCTCGAGTGTATCTGCCTTCCGATGAATGAAAGAATACGGAAATTATGTATTCAGAATTAGTTCGGAGTTTGCTTTATTTTGTTGAATTCTCCAATTTAATTGAAATTCCCTTCCTGAGCTGGAACATTTCTTAGAGACTGCCAGATTTGAGAAGGGGGCACTGTTACCCCTTCTCCTTCCTTCAGAAGTTTTTGTGCTATTTAAGTAGCAGTGTTGCTTTTGGTGATGCTAACAGCCTTTTGGCAGTTCCGTGCTGTTTGTCTGCACAATCTGTCCATCTAAAGTAGCAGAGCATGAGAAGCTGATCTCCTCAGGGAACTCCAACAATATCGACAGGCTTGATTGACATAAAACCAGTCTCTCTCTTTCACCTCCACTGAACTCTCTGAGTAAATTCAGGGCCTGACTGAAGTGAGATAGGGTTTTAGCCATTGACTTCCATGGGAACTGAATTTGAACACTAGCAGCTACTGCCCTCTCCTAAGGCAGCCCTGAATTTCTTGGCAAATGCTGTTTAGAAGCACTATCAATTTGATCCCACTTCCTTCTCAAGACTGAAAGCCAAGTTCAGGACTATTTATATCTTATTAACTAGAGAAGGCTTTGGATGGGAACTGCAGCAAGCATTTAAATCTTTGCCTTGAAAAATGGGTTATGGCTTAATGAACCTTGTTCAGGTTAAAGCAGTTATTTATTCTTGATATTTGTGTTTGTTGCTGTCAGGTAGAAGTCAATGAAAGAGCAGTGCCTTCTATCTTGAAGAGTTTATCAGGATGGAATAGCCTGAAATTTGTTTCAAGTGAATCAATTCTCACTTTTTTAACAGGAAAATAGCAACAGTAGATTTTCCAGATATGCTTCAAAATACCACATATGCTTAAAACTTAAAGGATGTCAAGAACTATATAAAAAGATCTGCTTATCACTTCAAAATGTGAACATCTACAGATATCCAAATTACATTTTCTATTAAGTCAGAAGTACAAAAGGTGAGAGAAGAGGCAGAGAGACAGGCATTTATTTTCAGTCCATGTGTTCATGCAGAGGAAAAAGAGAAAAGAAAAAATGCAGGCCATAAATTGAAGACTGTCTACGTGGAATGAAAAAGAAAAGAAGCTGAAAAGTTTTAAATATTCCCTTTTTTCTTTCCTCCCCTTCTGAAGAATTTGGGGTGAAATATACCACTTCTACTGCAACCCATGGATATTATTTATCTAATGTTGATGTTGTTTGTCTAGTTGCTAAATATTTTGTTTTATGAATTGATAACCATGGTACCTAATTGTGATCCTTTTCTTGGCTAAAGTAAATTTATTATTTTTAAAACATGTTGGAATTTTAATGAAACCATTAAAAAAGAATTCTACCTAGAAAAAAATTATGTTCACATGGTGGAATGGGATGTTGTCTTTCTAGTATCTTCTGTTGCTCTGTATTTGACCAGTAAGAATGATGGTACTAGTATCTGTGTGTATCTGATGTTAGAAAGCCTAGAGGACCTTTCTTACAAAGAATTTCTAAAGGGCTGAAGTAAGCCAAGGTTTGAGTTCTTCTGTGCACTTAGGGCAACATCTTTGAGTTCCCAAGACTGTTACATACTACTTTATGTCCTGAAAAAAGAAAGATTATTAAATTTTAATTTGGTTATATACATATATATATATATATATATATATATATATATATATATTACCATAATTGTTTCCAGGAGTAAACCACCATTAGGACCTACACCGCTTCAGATTTAGGATAATCTTCTGTCTTGTTTGATGCTGCATCCCTGTGTTTAGGGGGGAAAAAAAACCAACAAAACCCTGAAAATCCTCAACCCAAACCATCCTATATGGTCTCTGTCTTCTTGTCAGAACATTTTGTTTTGAAGTTTTTACTTCTTTTAAAGGTGGTCAATACAGACTGACTTTATCCACAGAATTAGCCTCAGTTTATCCTAGAGGAATATAATTTCCCATGCAGAAATTTGCCTGTATAGAGCATTGTCCTTTTCCACCTTCTTTCCAACCTCCTGAAAAGTCTATGCAATATTTTTTTCATATTTTTTTCTAGATGGGGTTAGTAAAGTTGTTTGGTAGCTCTGTTCGATCTCAATCAACCTTAGGAAGCCACTAATTAACAAATATGAGGTTGTTGGATGGTAATGCTGGAGAGGGGAATTCTGGAAATGGTAACAGCTTCCTATTTGTGGTTGGCCAAATAGAGAGAGAGGATGTGTAGATTTCCTAGCTTGTTAAACCACATCACAGTACATGGGCTGATACCAGATGTGTTCATTAGCAGATGATCGGGGCGTGTGTAAATATCCACTGTGCAGATGATTTTTGCATGGTCCTCCTGACGGTATCATATGTTGCTTAGTAGTTGTTCAGTGCTTAAAACAAAAAGCTTTTGAAGCTTAAGATGTGATGTTTAATAGGCCTTTCTCTAATGCTGGCTTAGCACCTGCTCCTCCCTCACCATCACATCAAAGTGAAATCTAAGTAACCACTCTGAAATCATGCAGCATCAGGCCATGGCGTAAAACCAGTGAAAGCACAGGGCAATCAGCCCTGTAAAGTCTCTCCATCTGCAGAAAGAATCTCCATAGCCACCTGGATGCTTTTAAACCTTCATTATTTTAAATTTAAAGTGGTTGGCTGAGCATTGCTTCTAGAAAAATCTGAATCAGTAATCCAAGTTGGAGGTGGGGAAGGACCGCTGGGGTCACATAGTCGAGCTTTCTGCCAATAATGGATTGTTTCCTGCAGTTCAGTTTCTAGTGACCTTGAAAATTACTAGCCTGTATAAAATGGTAATGAAAAAACAAAGCTGTTGTAGCTTCAGAAGTAGCCAAAGTGATGCTGTCCCAATGTGAAATTGTGGTTTTGATATGAGATTCTCTCTGTGCATTGTTTCTTGGTTGCAGTTTTTAGGTGATCACAGCTTTAATTTATACTTTCTGACCCATTTTGAATTGGTTATAATCGGGAGGTTGGTAGAGGTTAACTTGTTTCAATAGCACATGAACTTGTCCCTCAACCAAATCATAATGTTTATTACAAATAAATAAGTCAACAACTTGATTAGCCCCCCTACCCAAAAATTTTCTTCATGTCTCTGCAGTTGTGTTCTTTCAACATTTCTAGCCTCCCAGAAACAGGAAATGGGAAGGAAAAAAACAGATTTCTTAGTTTTCCCATGAAAACTCTTGGTTAATTAATTACAGACTTATCATGTCTGGGAACTCAAAGATTCCTGAAGAGACTCTGATGTGACACATGATTTTTGGGTTTCTTTCAAACAGGCAAATATTGGTTTACTTTTCTGCTGATGTAGGCAACAAAGCACAACCCTAACATACACCTAGTGTATGTGAGTGGGTAGAATTTGGCCCTCCTTTTAAGCATTAAGCAAGAGAGACAAGCTCCCACCAGCAGAGTAATTAAAGTTTTGGCTAAAAAAATATTTTAGGAGTCTGTGAAAAGCTGGGTAGATGGGAAGGGATCCCAAGACACCAAGTTCCTTTCCTGCTGTGCCCGTTTGATGTGTGTTAATTTCTTCTCTAGGGGTCCTTATAATGGGCTGCCTTTTGGGGTGTGCAGTGCTCTGATTATCCTTTCTTCCTGTGACTCTGGCCCCTCCTGACTATTGTATTCACACACTCCAGATCTCACTTGGAGAGGAAAAGGGTTTTCTCAGCTGCCAACTTGCTTAAAAGAAGGACTTAAGAGGAAAAATGAAGCTGATTGGACTGGGCTTGGCAAAAGTCTCCATTTTATTCTGTTTAGTCAGATTTTTAAAGGACTGGATGTTGAGGAACACCAAAATAGTGAGAACACTTATTCTTTAAGCAGGTTCTTGCAAAGGTTTTACAATTAAAAACAGAAATCTGCTTTAGTAAAGCAGTGTTTATCCTTGCACTAATGCTGGTCATGAATACGTGTCTAACTTAGCTGGAACTAATGCCTGACTATACTGTTCCACTACAGCAACTCAACATTCTGCGTAGGCTGATTATTTTTTCAACAATATTTGCTAAATTCTTTTAAGGGCTGCCAGTATATATTTTTTGAAGCTTAGTTAATAAGAACAGCTGCCAGTGGAGTCAAGGCTAAAAGAGGCAAAAAATATCTGCAGAAGGCAAGATTTTACTTCAAAAGATCAGTATTACAAAGCACTACTGTTGCTGGTATAATCACTTTCTTTGGGGGGGATGCTAATATAGACTGGGTTTCTTGTCTTCACAGCCCCCACTGAGCCTTTGCTGTGCAAATTTGCTGATGGAGGGCAAAAGAAGCGCCAGAATCAAAGCAAATACACACAGAATGGAAGGCCGTGGCCCAGAGAAGGAGAGGTAAGTGCCACGTAGCAATTATTTTCCTGGGGTTTGGCAGAAGTCAGCGACAGACCTGGAAGTCTACCTTTCAGACTGTGAAGAAATCAGATTGCACACAAAATGCAATCGTTTCATACAGAAAAAGCTATGTAAGCAGTGGGGAGATGGAGGTTTATGATAATGTGCAGAGTGTAAAGTTACAGGAAAGGAGAATTTCCGAGCTTGGTGCGGAACTGTGCACAGCCTGGTCCCACTGTGAGTGCTCTGCAGGCAGACCTGAGCTGAGGATTCTCTTACTGGTGAGCCATCAGCAACCAAGGTGTGCCTTTTACAAACCAAATCAATTTGCACTGAAGCAACTCAACAATGTTATTTCCTCTGTCTAGTTTCTGATGGTAAAATATCCTTAGGGAATATGAGAGCTGTTTCAAAAGAGAGATGTGCATCCAGATGTAGGGTCCATGTAAAAGTTTTCTGAAAGCTTATCTGAGCTGAGCTCTTCATTCTGTTCAAGACAAAGCAATTTACAGTAGCCTCAGCTGCATCATGTATACAACATTTTAAAATAATCTAATGCTTTCTCTCTGCCCTGCTGCAAGGAGTCTGTTACTGGAGTTTCTTTTCTGTGTGAAGTGACTCCAAATGAAGGTGAAATAAGAAATGCATTTTTTTGATTCTTCAAGAGGTTTTTTACTGTTTTTGAATTTTATTACCAAGAAAAGGCTTGGACAAATACAAATATGGTAGATTTGCTCACAGTGACTGCTTATACAAGGTGTTAGGTACGAAGGCTGAAGGACTTGCAAGTATTTCTGTCCTAAGTAACTATTCTTTGTGTTTATGATTGAGCCTTCAAGGAAAAAAAGTATTGGTCTGAGTTGTGCTCCACTAGAATATAAGTTATAGGGGGAGTGGGGGCAAGGTGTCTCTTTTTGGGTGGAGGGTGAGTGTTGCTATGTTTACTTCCATTTTACAAGGCAAACTAAAAAAAAAAAAAAAAAAGAAAATCGTTTGCTGTTTCTAGTTACATGTTTCTAGAGTATTTCTGCTTTTTTGTCACTACTTGATTTTTCTAGCTGATACTTTTCAGACCGTTAGGTTATGACATATATACTCTAGCACTATTGGTGAGCTCGCAAAACAAACAGAAAGGCCTTTTGAAAGTGTAGAAATTTCTCCCACTATCCCATGGTTGTTCTACACTCTTCTGACAGCAAAGGGTCCCTTTTTAGCTCTGTGGGATGAAAATCCCAGTGTGGCAGACACGAGGACATTGCAGAAGTCTCCAAAGGCTCATTTTACACCGTGTGTCTCAAAAAATTGAGTTATTTTCTCAGGAGCCAATATGGTTTGTCATGTCAGGGATCTACTGAGGAACAAGTGCCCAAGAAGTGCTTCAAGCAGTGGACTCAGGTCAGCCTATACATAGCTTGAAAAACAAAGATTTATGTATAGAAGACACCAATAAATTCAACAATCCATATTTTAAAGACCTCTAAATCCTTGTTTAAAAAGTGAATGCCATCACAGCTATTATCTCCGCTGTTTTATACTTCCTTCAGTTCAAATCAATAATAAAAGAGAATATAAAGTTAAAGCCAGCAAGTCACCCTTATGCCTGTGGCCTCAGGGCATCAGCTTATTGCATCTTGTGTAATTAATTTGTTGCTGGTGGAGTGGTGCCTATTAAGCACAGTGATATCCTGGTGACCTGGAGGCAGGGTGTGGCTGTGTTTGTAGTATCAACACTTAAAAACTGATTTTCAGTGCTGGAAGACATCATTGCTTGTTGTTGATCACAGTCGAGTACAGAGCTGTTGTCATGGTATAATGTACAAACATGAAAAGATGGTAAAGACACAAACTCAGAAATATTTCAGGCTAGATTTTCTCAGATTTTCTCTGTTTACTAACATCTGGTTAATACCTTGCTGCACATTGGACATTTACTACCCAGACCATCAAAGACAAGAATGCATGTTGTCTTTTAAGGTCCCTCATTGAATTTCGTCCCCACTTTTTATTTTCTTATTTCCAATGTAAAATCTTTCTGTATAATTACTCTTAAATTTCATATGCAATAAGGTTTTTCAAACTCTTTGTCCTTTAACAATTTTATTCTAAAAACAGTTGTTTTTAGAATTCAGTTGTTCTTTCGGTAGCAGCACTTGAGTAACCCTCCTACAGTTATTTCTGTAGGTTTTTATTTCTTTTAATTTCTTTTTAAAAGAACAGGCAGTGAGTAGTGAAAAACAACTGATCTAGGACAAGTGTCATAGTTCTGATGACAAATGGGATCTGGATATTCCCTTCACCTCTGCACTTTCTTGGTTTCTTCCCCAAAGAAAAGTATTGAAACTGCATCCAAGAGATTACTCCCTTAGTGTTCCCACCGTGGCCAAATCCTGTATTATCTAGACCAAGATGTATTTTGGCTATTGTTCAGATAAGCCTTTGCATTCTTGAACACTTTAGTGAAGGGCATTTCTAAAACAGCTGAGGTTTAACCAGCCTTAGCACTGAGCGTGCACAAGGATTATTTCTCAGAAGGGAAGATCCAGAGAAACGATGGCAACAGTTCTGTCACTGGCCTCAGACTTGAGCTCTGCCAGTACTCTGCTGCAGGGAGGGAATGGCAGGACATTTAGTGGGGAGGAGCAGGTTTGCTGTAGTGGTCTGTCTCTGATCATGCTGTTCTCAGAGGTTTTGCTCTCTTTTATGAAGAGTTTCTATGGAATTTTATAAGACAGAATTTCTCCTGGTTTTTTTTTTGAAGTTGTCAGGTCATGCTGCAGAACGCAGTAGAAATTCCTATCTTACATCTTTGTAGATTGCTTCATAACCATACATAATTGGCTGTTGAATTGCCTGCCCTTTTAAAGTCAAATATGTAGGAATACATTGAATATCTCTTGGGATTTTTGGGAGGTCTGGGTGGGGGTGGGTTTGGTGCTCGGTTATTTGGCCAATTGTAACCAGGGAAGAATGGCAGATCTTGAGTAGTGCTTTCTAGTCCTTGCCCTTACACTCTTGTTTGGAGTCTCAGGAAATGTTCAGCAGATTTACTGAGACATTTAACTGAGTGTTTGTGATGGTTGACCAGTTTTGGACTACAGAGCTGAGAGGTTATATTAGTGATGGCTTTATATAAGGCTGTCAAATTAGGCATCTAATAGACAGGTGCAATAAATGTACAGTGAAACCTGCAAGTGTTGGAAATATTTGCAGTGAAATTCTGACCCAGCAACTGACATAATTTCTGCACAAAGTTCGGTCATTTCTTTTTTGGGCTAGCTTCTCCTCACACTGGTTTAATTAAACACTCTGTTTTGAAACTTAACCTGACAAGATTATATTGAGATCGTGATAGAGGATAATCATATTCAAACTCTGTCTGTAAAATATTTGATTCAATCTACCTTTAAATTGTAATTGACAAGTCTAGAGGTGGGTGACATAAATCTCCAAAAATGTTTTAGTCAAAAATGCACCCAGGGAATCAACTGTAGTCACAAATTGAGATCAGATTGGATTAAAAAGTGCAACATAAATTTTGCAACATAATCTTCTGTTGCAGATTTAATGAAACCTTGTTTTGGTTATTCAGAAATAAAGTCTTTTGATACATTTATTTAAGAGCAGGTTTCTTTGAAAATTACGTGGTAGACAGGGAGAATTCTGCCTAAAATTTATTACTGTTTTCTAGAAATTTTAGCTTTTCTACATCTGGTCAGCCCAGTATGATTAAGGTTTTTTAATGGTCACAGTATCTTGGACTCTTTGATATTTCATTTGCAAGTTTCTGTAAAATTTGTTCTATTTAAATAGTTGCATTGTCTTGTAAGAGAGTACCACCCTTACAGTGTTGTTGCGTGTATCACAACAGTGAGATGCAGCATTTAATGCATTGAATTTGGTCTGATGTCTATAATGATATTCAATAATTGCCATTGAATTTGGTCTGATGTCTGTAATGATATTCAATAATTGTCACTAATAATTCTTCCATTGATTGCTTTTTTGCTTCCATAATCTGAGTTGCATTTTTTATTTCTAAAGAGCCAATAGGTTACCTTCCTTTCCTTCCCTTTCTTCTCTTCCTTCTTAGTCTTTTCTACTTTATTTTCCTTCAAGCTCAGTTCATGGAATATCCAAAGAATTGAGCATGCTTTTAATTCTTTCTTTAAAATATAAAATGACCTGGTAGTTTGGGAATGTTGCTTTTGTAACAGTTTCTCTTTTTATCCACTGTTCATTACAACTTTGCCTAGTGCAAACAGCAGTTTAGAGAGAAAAACATACAATAGGTAAGACACTTCCCAAATTTTTTGTGAAGTCAGTGCCAGTGAAGGGCTGAAGCAATTGATCCTGGTGCCAATGGTCTCTTCTTTACCAGCAGATGCATTTAGAAATGATTAGTAGTTCTATTCCAGGCCTATTTATAACTCAGGCATGGATTCTTTTTTTTATGCTTCCAAAGAGATAGGTACTATTTAGTTGTATTCTGTAATCCTGAGTGTCTAGACAAGTAACTTTTCTTATACCTAGACAAGCAACTTTTCTTTGCTGTGAGAATCAATTCCCAATTCTGTTGAGATAAGCACTAGTACCCTTACATGTAAACCACTCACAAGGACATTTACTATATATATTTAGCATATATATATGTATATATATGCCTGTTAGTTAAGCATTGGCACTTTGCATGCTTATTTTCAACAAAAACTCAGTTTAACAGAGAGAGACATTGAACCTGAGAAGAAGCCCTTTCTCCAGAGGGAGGAAGAGAAGGGCAAAAGATAACTGACCAGTAGGTGAAAAGATCTAGAATAGTGACACAAGATGCTGTTGCTGTGGGCAGCATTTTGAAAAGATGCCTCAGTGCTCAAATACCAAAGGTCAGTTTGGATTTTGAGCTTATAAAGTAGATAGAAATATTTTAAAAGTACATGGAAATATTTTAAACCAATTGCCTACATGAAATCACTGTCAATGCAATCAGGATTTTAAAAGGGCCATGATTTGGTTAAAATAGAATCAGCAATGTACCTGTCCTTAGAGATCAGTTTTCTTTTTTTTCATTTTAGCTTTGAATTTCCTTCTCTGGTGAAAAATGTCATGCCAATTGCCCTGGAGATTTTTCTGCAGTTGGGTTTTCCGGCAAATTCTGCTGCTATAACAGTGTTTTCTTAGGCAGAATAAACAAATGTTGGAAATGGGGAAAGGACATACCTTTTTCTGTTGTATCCCCAACAGATATCAGGAGTGCTGCCAGCCACCGCTAGAATTCTTCCCAACTCACTGCAGCACACACATCGAGTGTGCAGATGTGAGTGTAATAGACAGCTGGTACTGGATCACACTCATGGCAGAATGGGGATACCAGACCCCCAAAAGCAGATCATTCATAGACCTGAAGATGACATGGTGGAATGTATTGAGTGGCTGTGGAAACAGAATAATTGTGTTATATTATATATGTTCTCTTTTGGTTTGTTTTTTTTTTTTTTTTCTTTTCTATTTTGTAGTCTTTGGCACTTGTATTTTAACTAATAAGATGAGTTGAAGTGGGAGGAAGGTGACTCAATCCCAAGAACAGAAGTTGTGTATGTCAGACTTCCATTCCAGTACTGTAGGACAAAAGGGTTTCTTGTCATTCATTTGGGTATCTGAACTTGTTATTGTGTTTGTCAGCACAGTCTCTGATGTTCTGAGGTTCATGAATCACTTCCCAAGTTTGACAACAATAGTGTATACTTTCCTTTCCACAGCACTTTTCCCCTCAGAATCTGCAGCTTCTTAAGGAGCACACATCACTGGGAAATGCTCCATTCCTTTCATATGCATCTAGACTAAGAGGTGTCACTTTTATATTCTAGATTTCTCCTTCTCTAAAAAGGAAAGGTGTGGGCAGTTATTCACAATTAAATTCAGAAGTCTTTCTAATAACGTTGAATATTTCTGTCAGAACTGTTTAAATAATCAAAGAAAGGAATTCTGCCAAGTTAACTTCACTGGTGACTGAACTTATTTTATGAAATCAGTATTTTGCATTAATCTCATCTGGGTTGATGATTTCTTTTCCCTACTCTCTTCTTTCTTCAAAGCATTTCAATAAGGGTATCTTCTGTCAGGGCACAAGAGATCCTTGTGTTGTGATGCCTGGCAGATGTTAGTGATGGAAAAGAAGCAAGAACAGGAATCTGAGTGTTGAAATTTCAATTGATTCCACTGCAGTAGCCAAGAGCATGCCTTGGGATGGCAGTCCTGCAGTGGGAAAGGGGGAAGCTCTGAGTCAGTGGAGATTCAGAGGACAGACTTATCTTTTAGTCCACTCCCACATCAGTTCACGACTGAAATCCCTTAAGTGCAAGTGTACAACCTTACCTTTCCAAATCTCACCTTAAGGAGGACAAATCCATGGAGATTTCTGCTTGGAAAGCCCACCACATCCATGGATTTCACCCCTTTTTAATTTCCAGGCCTCTCCATTTTTTCCAATGGCCTGTGGCCTCCTGCACAGCCCGAGATCCTGCATGGCAGCAGCCTGCCCTGGCAGAGGTGCTCCAGCTCAAGGCAGAAGCTGACCAGGGCAGGTTTGAGGAGAGGATGTGGAAGTCTCACCTCTGAGGAGGAAGTGTAGCACATCTGTTGCAGGTCAATATTGTGGTGAATTTTTGCACAGTGTTGGGAAGACATGTACACTGAGAGTAGATATGGGGATATGATGGTGAAGTTGTGCATGGAAGCAGCTTCCCAGCAACAGAGAAGATGCTGGGCTGCACTGAAGATGCACAAAAGAAATTGGTCATTTATAGGTATTTATATTTGCTGGAAGACAGAAACTGCGCTGCTAAGGTTTTTCTTGTGAGACATCACAGGGATTGGGTAGAGAAATAATAAACCCACTTCATTTCACATGATATTGGAGATCAGATATCTTATTTTCAAGTCATAAAAAGAGGGGAAAAAAATCAAATCAGAAACAGAACAGCTTGTCTTTGCCTATGGAAAAATTTTCACAGTAAAGTGTTGAACAAAAGGCCTTCAAACTTCCTGGGGAAACCCTTGTTTTCCAGATGCTTTTTGATATTTCCTGCTCTCTATTGAATGAAAGAGCTTAAATTTAAAGACAGGTGCAGACTGAATCTCTTGTTCTTAGAATCTCTTTCACTGATGTCAACAGTTAGAAAACTGCAGCAAAAAATAACAAAAGTTTTCATTCTTTTCACATGTCCTTTAAGTTCAGACATTTTGTTAAAAATAAGAGATAAATAGACTCATATGGTTTAAGTAATGTTTTTTTTTTAAATCACTATTTTTAACAAGCTGAGTTAATTTCTTTGTCACCTGACTTTCTGAACAGACCAGTAGTCATTAAGAATGACCTTTATTTCTATTAGTGTGTTTTCATTCAGTAGCTGAGTCTAGGGCCATTATCTGGCTGAGTGGCATGAAAATTATGTGGTTCAGTTGTTCCTTAATAGAAGATTTATCTGACAAATACTTTCCTTAAGTAGCATTCCATCATCAGTGCCACTAATTCTGGTGCCATTTTATCATTAAGTGTCACTATGAGAAGAAAGAATAAGACCCTCTCCTTCTGCTGAGACATGAGCAAACCAGTGGGTGAAAAGGCCCAGAAGAAAACAATCTCAGCACAGCAGAGAGCTGCTATAGGGGCATCAGCCAGTGCTTGGTGTAGTTCAGCCTGTATTAGCACTAGAATGGCTATATTAAATTCTGATTTTAATAGAATTGAATATAGCTCTCACACAGAAGTCTGAGGCCAATTCTAATATTCTGCATTTGGTATTTTTGGAATTTCTGTTTGTCTGCTATGGAGGAAAGTTCAGACAATTTTCCAGTAAGTTATTATTGCTCATCAGTTTTTATTCCCAATGAATGAGGATGCTTCAGACCATAAATCTTTGACCGATCCAGGCCAAGTGTTGCCACTCCTGGGCTCCCAGCCAGCATAATTTTGTGGGGAGAAATTATACAACTTGATGAGAAAGAAGTAAATAGTCCTGTGTTAGCAGCTATTTGAAATAGCAGCAGTTAAAGGCTATGCAGCAACGGGGGATATTAGCAATGTTACTGGGCCAGCTGTAGGTGGTTACCATATGCACACATGGCCACACGCTGTGTCCTATTTGTCCAATGAGAGGCTTTTCATTTACTGGTAAATGTGATGGTGATATTTATAGTGGTCACTGCTGAAGTACTTGAACAGATTCTCAGAATCTGTCTCCACACAGGAGAGATATGGGACGTGGATAAAGAGGAGAGGAATGTCTAGCCTATCATATTTTGTACTTTTCAGGATCACAGCTCTGTCCCCTGTTCTTAATGCCAATATAGAGAACTGAGTTTGTGCAGTTTGTCTGCATGGACCCACACACAGGTCTGGGTGTGATGGGATTGGAGGGCGAGCTGAGTGTCCATGCCATGACCATGTGCTCAAATATCCATGAGAAAAGTAAATAAAAATGGCACAAACATGTTTGCAGGTCTCACATGGACAGCAAGTGAAAGAGCTGCTGTAGGTTTTCATTCCTGCACCTTCATTCTTATTTATGTCAAAGACACTAAAATAAGACCAGTATTTTATTTTCACTTTTCCTCCTAGATCCACATACTTTGTTGTATTTTTTCCTCCCGTCACTAATGCAAGCTGCAGGATATAGTGAGCCCTGATCCGGCAACTCTAAGGACAACTAGATCAAGAAATTCCTTAATTTAGAAAACTTGGATTTGTCCTTTCCCAAGAAATTATAATGTTTTTTTGTTAGTCTGAGTAGTGAGATGGGAGGTAAAATGTAAACACCTCAATTTAAAGGGAACATCTTAAGTTATTTTAAAAAGTATTTTAAAAAAATGCTAGAGGTAATTTTTCTGTTCCTCTAGGGCTTGTACGTAATATTTAAGTTGTCTTCACTGGTGCAGGAATAGAAAAAGAGAGCAATAACAAATTTTATACATGTTGAAAAGAGAAAGGAAACCAAGACAATGTGTTTCCTCAAAAATGTATTTCAGTCAAAAAGTTTTTTTTTCTCTTTTGTTTGGAAATTTCTACATTTCCTTTAGTAATTAATGCAACCTTACTAAACAGTGTAATGTGCTGAGCATGCATAAGACATAAGAATATAAAGCCAAGTAAGGGATTATGATTTTCAAAGCTAATTTTTTTTTACATCAAAATCATTAGTGGTTTGAGTCTCCCTAAATTCAGTTCTCTGACATTTAAAACTTGCAGAAATAGCCATTTTATTTCTCTTTGTATTAAATCAATACTCCCTTCAAAAATAGCCCCATGTACTTGGACTTAGTCTCCTGAATTATCCTTTGCTTGGGAGAGACTACATGTTCTATTAAAACAGTGGCATTTTCATAAAGCAAAACATTTGCCCTAGCATCTGCTTAAAAGAATGATGAGAGAAATATACAAATTTAATAAGGACACAAGCCTTTTTTTGGCAGCACAAAGTAGCATGAAACCTGATCTTTCACATCAGAAATTATTTTTGGCCCCTGGAAATTTGGACCACCTCCTCTCAGACCAGTTTGCAGCTGCTGGGGTAACCCAGCTCTTCCAGGAGTGCTGCCCACCCTCTGCCTGCTCATCACCAGTGCCTTTACCCTGGCTGCTCACCTGCCTGCCTGGGAACCAGCCAAGCCCCGGCGCTTTCCTGACCTGTCTGTGCAGCCATCTGGAAGGGGGCAGGTGCCATTATTCAGAAGTGCTTTGGGAGATGGCTTTAGGGGCATGAGAAGCTCCCAGCAGGAGCACAGACCATGCCACGTGGTTGGTAAAGCATCTGTCCTTGAAGAAAATGCTGCCTGTCTCAGGCAACAGGCATAGGAAATGTATGAAAAATGAAGAGGAATACAGTGTCTTGGGGTGGGAGGGTGCTGTGGTGGTTTTTCAGCTGCTCCCACAAGGACAGAGCAGCACCTTGAGCAATTGAGTTTCTCTCCATTGTGCTTCTTACCCTGCACAAAGGACAACTTCTCATCTCTTGGTAGTCTTACGCTGGAAAACATTTCACAGAGAGACAAAAATCAATAAGGAAGGCAAGAAGTCAAAGCAAATGCAGTATATGGGAGGAGAGATTGTCAGTTCCATGTCTTTAAGTAAATGCTGGGGGGAAAAAAGGTCTTTCCTGCATGACCTTGACTGCTATGTTAAGCATAAGGTAGAGTGCTTAATACTGTCTGCAGCCCTGCTCTCTCTCTGCCTTTCCTGTGGTACCTGTGGATATGTCTGCTAAGGGTGGCAGGGATGACAGTTGTTAGCTGGACAATGTTTTGACGCTGCCAAATCCTTTTGCACCGGTCACGGTCTGCCTGGTGGCAAATGGCAGGTGAAAAGCTCTGTGTAGCACATTAAAAAATTCTTTTGCTGTCCAGACCTCTAAGTATTTTAAAAGCTTTGTTTGAAAGCTCAAGCTTTTCTGCTTCACAGCCCATTTTTTGTTTCTTGTGTCATGGTAATGAATTAACTCTTAACTCCGAGTTGCACCTCACAGAAACTGTAGGCAGGGGTCATACAGGGTGTGACCTTTGTAGGAAAGATGAGACTCCTTCCTGTGAAGCTCTGATGAAGTTGGCTTTGGAATATTTCCCAACCACCCATCTACAGGCAGCAGCAGGAATTGGGCCTGTCTTGTTATAGTGAATAATCAGCTGTAAAGTCATTAATTTCAGTGGAGTTATTAATTGATACTGGTGCAAAAACCCCCCCACCATTTTCCCTAAATGTTGTGGAAAGATGGCAACCAACAGACTGAACAGATCTGTTTCTCAGTGATCTCTCAGGCTGGGGAGGTACCCAATCTGTCCATGCTGCATTTGGCCATCTGAGCTTCCCTTGAGAATTTAGAGTTCTATTTAAGTTGCATACAGTTTTTATTCATATTGGCTTTGAATATGCTTCATGTCTTTTTTTTTTTTTTCTTTTTCCCCTTTTCCTTCAGTAATAGTAAAAATCTGTTTTTCTTCCCTAACTATGTGCAGGCTGGCATGGCTTTGACTTACGATCCAACAGCTGCTATACAGAATGGGTAAGAAATGCATGTTTTCTTATGTCTTTTTTAAAATTATTTTGAATGTCATCTTCTGTTTTCTCTTTCTGCAGTGAAACTTTTTGAAAAGCAAATCCACTCAGTCATATTTTTTCTGAGACATATAATGCTATATTGTCAAGTTCTTCTTTAGTTTTCCTTTTCTTTTTATGCCTTCTTGTTTGTAATATCCATTTGAATGGGAAGTTGTTTTTTTTTTCTAATAGTTTCCATCTCTATTTGGCAAATGTTAGTAGATGTCTTTTTAATCTCTCTCTGTCATGAAGTGGAAACCAGTAAAGTTTCCCTTTACTGACTTGGCTTTTGTTAAAATAATCATTGAAGATTCCAACGTATTTTGAATAATAGAGCTGTTACTTCATCTGAGGTTCTTTCTGCAGGCTGGCTTCCTTCCATGTCATTGTCTGAATAAAAATGCCAGATAGGGAGAAAGCCTTAAATTAGTGTGCAAGCAGATGGGATTTAAGGGTAATATTCTGAGCAACACTCTTCTTTACTTCTCAGCTACCATTTGTTGACACGAGGAATTGCAATTTTTTCTCAAACCAAGCAGTGAAATTACATCACCATGTTATTTACCTGCATGATTACTTTTCCAATTATTTCATAAACTAGAAAAACATATTCTCTTTATTTAGCTCTCTTTTCAGCTAGGTTAACAACAATTTGAAAAGAGGCAGGAAGTTCATCCCTGAACTCTTTGACAGTCACTCTCTGATCAGAGAGATGCATGACATGATTGTCAAATTCCACGCATACTCTCACCTGTGTTCTCCAGCTGAATGGGAGAAATTATTGCTATAGATAAGAATGGGTTTATTTGTTAAATATTTGTCAGGGTACTGCTAGTTGAAGGAAAAAAACCCTAACATTCCCAGTAGTTTAAAAAATCAATAGTAATAGTTTATTTTACTTAATTTTCCTTTAATAAGGAGTAATTTTGTAGGACTTGTGATATTCCTATGTTGTGGAGGAAGAGGCCAAACTCAGAAGAATAAAGAGCTTGTTTGTAATTGTGATTTCAGAATTCTCTGCTTCTGTTTTCCTGTTCTGACCTCCACATGAGTCATTCTTCTCTATTGTCATACTTTTCAGCATATAAAACATTATAATCTATAAATAAAAACATCACTGGTTCATAGTACATCAGTGTTGCATGTGGACTAACTGGCTTTTGTTTTTTCATATAAGTTCCTGCATGTCAGTTGTGTGAGTGTTTTGGAAACCGTAGTTTGAATGACCCATTGAGACTAATATGATTTTAATTCAAGAAGAATTCTTTTGAAGTTATGAAAGTTATCTCAGAATCAGACATTATTTATATCAAAGAACAGCTATGGTATTCAGGCTGCTCAGGTGGTTTGGTCATTTGATTGCTTGAACATGCTGTCACTGATCACGGGTAAAGAAATTGTACCCAATGGAGAATTTCAGTTCTGCCGTTTTTTAAACATTCTTTTATTTTTAAGGCAGGAAATAAATTACATTAGAGTACCAGATATCTCTCTAAGAGGGAAAATTAATTACTGCTTTGGCATACGTCTTTTTTGTAAAGTGTCAAAATATTTTCAGTTTTATCAGGACTAAACCATCATTCAAAATGCTCTTGTGGTGAGATCTTGACTGTGTGCAGGATCATGAGGATCACCAGGACCCTTTTGGTCCAACAGGATTTTTTTATCTCCCCAGACCTTCACTCAGTAATCTCTACGTATCCTGTAGTTTCAAGTTTTTTCTCTTTTTCTCTATAAGCCTCTTTACTTGCAAGTACAGTGGAAATCTAGCTCAGGAGTTTTATTTTAATAAAGTCTGGGAGCACCCTGATGCTTTGCTTGTGAAATGTGTACATTTGATCTGTTGCTTGCTGACACACGACACAGGCATCGGTGTGTGGCCATGGAGAAAGAAACTTTAAGGCTCTTTAAGCTCTGTGAAGTAACAGGTTAACTCAGCAAAGGGGCATCTTCCTCATGGGAAGGCAGTGTGGCACACCCACCCTGTGCTTAGAAGGCTGCAGATTTCTTTGGCTGTAATGTGGGCCGAGCCACCAAGGTTTGCATGGAGCAATGTCACCCAAAGATCTGTAAAACAAAGGTCTTTTTCTTGTGGCATTCAGCTGGGGTCACCAGCGCAGAACGTACTGAACTGAGTCTGAGGATGAGAAATGTAAAGATACCAAGTCAAGGTGATGATTCAGAAGAGTTATAAATCACCAAAAAAAATTGAAAAGAAAGATTAACTGCACATGCTGATGTTTACTAGAGTTCTTTATAGGGTTGATAGATGCATTTGGATGCATCTAAGTTGCTAAATCCACACAGGATTATGTGGAGGATGGAAGCCTACTAGGCAACCATGTCTCTGCAGCAGGTGTCATGGGGTGGTATTTAAAATTCACAGTTCCTTAAAAGGCATGGATTATATTAGGTTTTAAGTTGGGCCATAACCAAACCTCAGGGAAGAATCTGGACTCTTGTTTCCAGATGAAAAGGTAGGTTCTTATTGTTCATGGTGTCGTACTATCACTTTTATTGCCATATAACTGCATATTTGCCTTGAAAATCTACAGCAGAAATAAAACAGAGTGTGAGAAAGGCTCTCACTAAAAATGACTATGATTTTTTGCTCTGCTAAGAAATAGATGATTTTCTTCTGAGTCTATTACATTATAAAGCTCGATTCTCCATTTCATTATATTGTTTTTATGCCCGTGTAGCTCTGTTTAAGCATCCAGTGGAGTTACATAAGCATAAAACTAGTATAATGGAGTGGAGAATCCAGCCCATAGTGTACCATAGCATTGCAGTATGAGGTACTGAGGATATGGTAAGCACACACTTCAGTAGATAAGATCTTTTCACTTGGCAACCACTTGGCCTTTTTTTTTTTTATAATAAGCCTTTTCTGAATTGTGTTTATAAAGGTACTCGGGTTTTATTTTGGGGAGCAGTGTGCCTGTTGTAATATGCTATTGATTTTTCAATTTGTGGCATTAACATTGCTTTAGTAGTTTTATGCAGTCATACAAGCAGCAGGATAGAGCTCTTGTACTTGCACTGTAAGGAAGCTCATTTAAAATGTTCCTAAGGCTAGAGTCCTCCTGGCCATTTGACTAGATTGCAATGTGCTTTATCAGTTTAGTGCCTCATATCTGGGCGACAATTTTGTGCATTTGCTGGCCAATGGGCTCAATATTCAGATAGGTCTTTTCCAACTCCAACATCTGACTGTGTGCCTTGTTGCAACGGAAAATTGCTGCCTTGATAATGCTTGGTAATACTCTTACATTATGTGAGCCCCAGGATGCTATTTATGAATCTAACTTTTTCAGTACTGCCCGCAGGCACGAGGCATGAGCAAATGGTGTTTATTGCAGTGCAAATAGGATCTTGCTCTTGTGCAGATTCTGTCTGGAAGCTTGCACGTTCCCCAATAGAATGGGAACCATATGGATTTTTTTTTCCACTTTTTGGCAGGGAAATAGTGACCAGACACTGCAGATAATGCAGTCCCCAAATGCAAAGGGAGGGTTGGTGTAGCAGAGGAGTATGTGCTTTGTCTGTTAAGCAATAGAAACTGTTGTTAAAGTGCTGCCTCTGTGTGCCTGCTGAGGTACTGGAAATTTGCTCCTTTTTAACATCGCTCAGAAATGTGTTCTTTTGAGCCCCTTATAAACCCCCATTCAGGAACTTCCAGGAGCATCTTTTTGCCTACTAGTGATGAGTTTCCCCTTAGCTTATGGAATCTAGGCATGCTGGAAAAGTCTATTTTTAACACAAGGGTGACGTCCATTTTGCCTTGCCCTTGCCACCTGCATGCTTGTGCTCCTAGCTTTGCAACTGCAGCTGAGGAGCAGGGACATTTTTCTTGCACCCACAAAAAACTGCTCAGATCAATATAAGGATGCAAACTGCATCTGCAGAAAATGCAGCTGAGCCTTCTGGAAAGCTCTCCTTAGAGCTCACAGGTCAACTACACCACAAAGCCTACAGCTCTCATAATGCCTAGTGCACTGTACTAGATACACTGTGTGCATTTTAATGCCAGGAAACTTGGAGGCATACTTTAATATATTTAAGACAAATCAAAGCCAGTATAATTCATATCTCTTTCCACTCCTCTTTTTGATGTAGATATTCTGATGACTGAGAATCCTGTATTCCCTTGAATTAACTTATAACATACATCTTCCACCTCATTTCACCTCTCCCTAAGCCTAAAGAAAAAAAAGAAGGCAAAGCCTAAGACTGAATATAGGAAGGTCCTCAGCTGCAAATCTCGTCTTGCTGTAGGGTTTGTGCCAGAGCAGGCCACTCTTGTGTTTTTGTTCCCCTTATCCCCTTATTAGATCCCCAGCATTCCACTTGTGCCAGTTACATATGAGGATTTTAGCCCATTTGTATGTAGAGGAATTTAGAGAGAAGCCTCAGTGTCCCATGGGTGAGGGCATGTTGAGCCCTCTTTGTCAATGAGCCCTGCCCTGGCAGCAAATGACTCCAGCAGTGTGGTAGGTTGAGCATCCCATACCTCAGGGTGGCTCTTCTTGAGTCCATCCCCAGCAAGGACACCTCCATCCTCACCACACCACTGTTCTTCACATATGGCCCTGAGGAAAGAAGACAAGCCTTTGTCTCTTGATGTAAGAAATCCCTGACTGCAAAATTTCTTTGCAGCCCGTTGCAGTGGCTGAGATTGTAACACTTGATTTTTTATTATTATTATTATTAAAATTGAAATATATGAACTGGACTTTCCTGCATTGTCATTTGCAGCATCAGAGTTTCTTCCTTTCTCTTCCTTAATGCCCTTGTGCAGGAATTTTCCCAATACAGCTGAATGTCATGGTGGTATGTTTTATTTGATCCTTATTTGAGAGCATTCCAAATGGTGATAGATAAATGGTATTGGCAGGGCTGTGGGAAGGGCTGTATTTTCCACATTATTGTAGTATATATATTCTACAGGCTTGTGTACTATTCAGATAAATGCATCTCTAAGCTGAAACTGAAATGGCAAGCTGTCTGTCAAATTCTTGGCTTAGCAAACATTTTCTGTAAATTTGTTAGTATTTGCTGGGATTTATTGGAGAGTTTATTCCAAAGAGTCAGCACTATTTCCAAATGGAAAGTTGTTTCTTCCCTGTACTTGTCTTTGTCCAAGTGGTTCATACGTGCTTAAGGGTATGAACCCAGCATCAATTCCAGGTTTATGAACAGAATGAGAAAAGAATAAACAAAAATGTGTGGTTTTCTCAAAAGACTTTTGGTTTTATATTTTTTTTAGTTTAAAAGATTTATATATATTTCTATACAATATACATTTTACCCATAGACTACTAAATTTTGTCAGTCTGCCATTGAGTATTTTCATTTGCTGCACACAAAATTTCTCAGTTGACCCACTTAGCAAGAGCATAGCCCAAGTGATTTCTGGTTAGCATTGATCAGGGAGACCCCTGTGAAAGGGGTTAGATAATATGCAACATGCTAGTGTCAGAGATGACTCTGCCTAGTGGTATAAAAATCCCTTCTCCCTCGATGTTGTGTGAAGCTAATATTTGGTATAAGCGTGGGGATACAATTGCCTCTAAGTTCTCATAATGGGATATATATAAAATTGGGCAAAGGCACAATTTTAAAATAGTCTCTGTGTGAGCATTGTGAGGGCTGATAAATGGTCCTAAAATAGCATTATATTTCTATTAAACAAAAAATCACTCAGATGCCACCTGCTGCTTTTGGCATTTTAAAATCTGATTTGGAATAGAAAGAACAAATGATTGCTTCTCT
The DNA here is from genome assembly GCF_028551555.1 of Melozone crissalis. Classification (NCBI taxonomy): domain Eukaryota; kingdom Metazoa; phylum Chordata; class Aves; order Passeriformes; family Passerellidae; genus Melozone; species Melozone crissalis. Next base: position 41,396,047 of record NW_026535794.1, read on the forward strand.
GTGTCCCTCTCCCCTCCTAACTTTGAATGTTTCCGCCCAGCGTTCAAAGAGAGCAGCCTGTTTTTCCAAGGCTATTGGTTGAAGTCAGTAGTTATTTGAGCCTGCAACCAGAATGAATGCATCCAGTCTGAACTAGACTGATTAGTACTAAATCTGTGATGCCAGCGCGATCAGGAAATAGAGCACTTGTTTAAACACCAGTAATGATTTTTTTTGTTGTTGTTGTTGCATAGCTCTCATGGAAAGCTACTGTTGATTGCCTCAGAGTAGGGAGGGGAAAAAATAAAAAAAGAGAAGGAATGCAATTCGCTTCACTGTGCAGAATCTTCTGTTACTTACTGGTGCATCCTCTATGAGAAAGGGAAAAGAAAACTTACATGAGGTTTAAATTGTTCAAAAGAGCACTGCACGTGAGTGTTTCTCTCAGAGTCTAAAATACAGGCATTTAGACATCAGTAACACCACAAACATTCTTTTTTAAGCAATTTTATTGTTCTGGCTTACAGTTAAAACTGCGAAAAGGTCAAATGCAAAAATCTATACAAGCATACACATATTAAGTACTAACACAATCCAGCAGTAGTGATGATATTTTCCAAGTGATAATTTTATCAATAAGCATTAACACATGGGGAAGGAGAAAGAATATAACATTTATTACCATCAAGCAAGAAATGGTGCAGGTTCTGTTCATAGCATGCAACAGTGGAAATAAAACCGACTAAGATTTTAGTGCTGAGATTTTTAGTGCTGCCTGGGGCATTTAGCCTCATAATTCCTGATACATTTCATCAGAAAAAGGGGGTTTTGCTCTCTGCATAGATGAATACAAAAATTTCAGCAAGAGTTTTTGTAGCCACCCCTTAATAAAATAATTCAGGCATGTGTATAGAACGTGTTATTCTCAGCACTGAAGCACTAGGATATGAAAAGAAAACAGTACCCTGTGTAAAAATGAAATCAGTAATGTTGTCTTTGATATAGTGTAAAAAATTTCCTTTCACTAGGTAGCGCCCTGGAAAATCAGCTGTCTTTGCATCTCAGATAATTGCTTCTTGTATTGTGAAGTTCTATATTTGTGCTAGTTGAACTGAAAAAAAATATGCTTTGTGTAAATATTCCTCCTCCTTTCCATTTTCAAGATCTGCTCAATGGAGCCATCACATCTTTTTTTATTGTGGTTTTGGAAATAGATGGACATAATTACCTGGATAGACTCTTTTTTTCTTTGGCCAGGAGGCAGTGAATTATTTAGTCAGAGCCTAAGTAGTCAAAAGGTTTGAAAACCTCTTGCCTTTGTTCTTTGTTTGCAGATTTTATTCCTCACCGTACAGTATTCCAACAAACCGCATGATTCCACAGACATCAATCACGCCATTCATTGCTGCTTCCCCTGTCTCTACATATCAGGTACGTCAGATATGCTCTTGTCTACTGTGTTTCCCAGTTAATGATGTTTTGGATGTGGATGAAGGCAGAGTGTATACCAGAGAAAACTGTGAGTGCTTGCACTCTTGAGTCACTCTTGAAACAAAGGGCTCTCTAGGAATATTCAGGTATCATTGGGTAGTTTTAAGTGTTTTCTGCATTATTTACAGAAGTAATGAAAGCCACTGTAGTTCTTAATTTCAATCAGCTTCTCTGATAAAAAACATTTTGCTTAATTTCCAATTGACAACACCAGAAGCTTATCATTCTTATTGAACTGTTTCCTCATTTTGGCTCCCCTTCATTAGCCAAAAGTTTTTTAAGTGTTTGTTTTTCATAATTTATGTTGACTTCATTATACTTTGACCTTTTGACCCCAGCTATATTTTTTCCAATAACAACATCCTTTAAAAGTACTCATTTTTGTCCAATAATCCCTGACAAAACAAATTACTTGAGGATAGGTATCCTCAAATCGTTCTTTAGCCTGCTACATGCCAAGTCGTTCAGAGTTTCTCTTTTCAGCATATCCCTCTCAGATTTCCACTGGGAAATATTGTCTTGTTTTGGCTTTCTGAGATGGAAGTCAAAACCAGATTGGATATTTTTATTATTAGCCATTGTCTGGGAACTTATCACTTCACAGAAGCTGGTCATTTACTATACATTTTCTAATTTTAGTTATTTCTCTCCTGTGCCATCAGTGCTCTTCCAACCCTGAGTCATACCTGAAATAAGCTACCCAAACTTTCAAAGCTGCATGGTGGGCTGTTCCTAATGTTAGGGTTGGTTGGTTGGGGCTAGGGGATTGTAGTTGGTACGGTACTGCTTACAGGTAGTACTGAGATGTTACTCTGCTTTAAACTTGATCTTCAAAGATAAATGATTCTTGTAATTCTCTTTTGTGTTATTTTATTTGAGATGGCTATGTAGCACTTGCCAAACAAAATTTGTTTTGATGAGGTAAATTCAATAAATTTCAGTAATGGCAGCACCAAAGAAGAGTCAGTGCCAGAGATACACGCTGCATTGCGTGCAGCTCATACTCAATTTTCTAATTTTCTTGTTAACAAAGCTGACTTAAGAGCCATTCTACTTCCCATTCAGGCCACTGAGTTCAGGCCCCCAGGCACCCCAGCCACTTACTTTCATCACTGCTCCACAGTTCACAGTTGCTCCCCTTTTCCCATTCTGGTTTGAACCATTGCATCAGTTTGTGGTTTCATGCATTTGCACGAAAACCACTTTTTTTTTTTTTTTTTTTTTTTAACTTGTATCATTTTCCTTGGATAGTTTGCAATGAACAGCAGCAAGCTGTGGCAGCTCTAGAGTGTTTTAGCTCATGGGGATTCTCAGCAGAAAATGTTGTAGTAGAGGTGTGTTCACATGTGAGTGTGCTGTTTTTGGTTCTCAATATGTTTTGCTGAACTTGCTTTTCAACAAAAAATAGACTTGGATAAACATATACAAATGTTGGAGCACACTGTTGTAGAATTAATTCTTGACACTTTATTCATTAACAAAATCACAGGGCATCTGGAGAAGTGGGACCTTGTAGCTTTCTCCTTGTTATTCCTGGTCATGCTCAGTCTGAGGTGCTGCACACCCATCTCTGGGACAGCAAGTGAGGTGTCCTCTGATGGCTCTAGCACTGCTGCATCTTTTGTGTACTTGTGTGTTGTGGTGTCCAGACTGATGCAAAAGGAACCTAAAATACAAAATTCTATAGTATGTGGGACATTTACACATAGCACAAAAGGTAGATGTGGCTCAGAGATGCCACACATATATACAAACACCCTATAATGTGTCTAATTCTTAGTAAAATTGTTATATCCTTGAAATATATCACATGGCAGTCATAAGACAGAACAACAAAGAAAGTCTTTGATGATTCATATGGAGTTCTGGTGGGAACAGACTCCAGGATGCTCAAGCTAAGAATGATCCTGGAGGGGCAGACTTCTTAAGCCAGCTTTGCCATGAAAGCTTTCAATTAGAATAATTTTCAAAAATTCCGAATTAGATCTGCAGTTTTTACTGGGAGCAGAATAAGTCATCCTGGGATTTCTAAAAATGTTATACCTTTAAAAGTTCATACAGATACTTTTGAAAATAAACTTTGAACATATTCTGTCTCCTGCACTGTCGGTTGGATGACATGTTCATGATTATATTGATGGATGAAAGCAAACAATGCAAGTGAAAAAATAGGACAACATGGAATATTGAAGGCTACTTTACGAGATAAAATGTTGTGATTCATAGAAGTGGTGCAATCACTCAGACTTCTGACTTTGGTGGAAAACATTATCAAATGAAATTTGAAAGCTTTTTCCTTTGTCAATAACTTTACGAAGCATAAATTAATTTTGTGTTGAGTTATAAGACTTAAGTCTTTTGTCAAAATTAGCACCTTAGTTATAATAGAGAGAATATTTTTAAGTAAATCTTTAGGTTTTAAACTTTTCTATGCTAATTAAAAGTATTTGATGTGCAGGTCCAGAGTACTTCATGGATGCCTCATCCGCCATATGTTATGCAACCAACAGTAAGTGGATACTTGGTTCTATCTGGCTAAAAGTGCTTCCATTGTAGCCTTGCTCTGCTTTTCCAGCCACACTGAAGTCTTGGGTCGTGTAAGAGCAGCCAGCTGCTCCCTGAGACAAGAGCCCTCTGCCGTAAAGATTCTCTTTCGTTAAGGAGCACAATTTGATTTAGTGGAAGGGGGAGGATGGGTGATGTGTTATCTAATTGCACTGATTGTAAGAGAGTAACAAGTTCTGAAGTGTTGCCTCTGAAGCTGTGCTTCAGGGACTGCAAGATAACCACATATCTGTGTACTTTGAATTGCCAGGATCAACACGTGACCTTTCCCTTACATGCTTATCCATCAAAAAAGTCCTGTGCAGCTTTAGATCAAGGACCCTCAGTGCCTCAGTAATGCATTTCAACGTGGTGGAACAGGGTGAAGCACAACTGCCTTAGAGAGTCTCTACCAAATCTGAATCTGCTTCATAATTTGGCCAGTCAACTCTTTCTCCCTTTGCCCCAAGAAATTGTCATATTTATCAATTTACAACTACTTAAAGCTGCATTATGTTTCTAATCAACATTCTTTAGAACTAGTACAGCTGATTTTTGTTTAGCTCACAGAAGAGTTTTGGTGCTCTTTACCTAAATATTAGTGGTATATCAGGAGAAAACACTATACTGAATTCCACTATAGACAGATCACTTTAGTTACATTTCTACCTTTTTTGAGTTTTTCAGGTATAGATCCACTTGACAGTGCCATTAATCAAAATTTAAATGCATGCTCCACATAATCATCAATACATTGATTTTTAGAAGAGGAGTAATATTAAAATGAGGGTCTGTAGTTTAGGAGTGTTTGTTATTTATATTTTTGTTCAAATATTTTGTTGTCATAGTGGTGTAACTTCTGGTGAGTTAGCTGTACAGCAAAATGGATATATCTACATATCTTTCTAGTCTCTCATCCCAATTTGAAGCCCCCTTTCCACACCCCTCAGTTCTTTGGAGGCAAGTTCTTCAGTTCTCTTACAAGGCAGGGAGCATAGTGTGGGACTGACTGGGGACCCAATTCCTGCTGCTGCCCCTCTCTGCAGACTCTGGGAGAACTTTCCATCTCAGTGGAGTAAAGCTGTTGCTGTATTCCTTGTGGGGAGATGCAATGTGTTGAAATTCACAGTTAACAACAGTCCTGTATTCAAATATTTGGATTTAATAGCATACCACAAGAAGTCTTAGATGTGTGTATTTGATGAGTTATGAAACTTGTGGAAGCCAGAGAAGTTCCAATCCTTGCAGAAAGACTCCCTTTGTAAAAGAAAAACCTAAGCACTCTACCAATCCAGATTTTGTGATTTGTGTGTTTGAGTTTTATTTTACAATATTGAGCAAAGCATTTTTTTGCAGTGATAGTAGAGGTATTATTATGAAGCAATTAGATGTATTTACCCCTTAGTAAGGACTTGAAGAAAAAATTGTCTTTTATAGTGAGTAGCACCCTCAAAATGCTGAGTTAAATTGGTGTTCACTGTGAACCAGAGGTTCATGTCAAAAAATGGAAGTCTGATTCTAGCTGGAAAAGCAGAGGGACTGTGGATAAGTGGTGTACCATTTCTGTTCCAGTCTCATTGCTGTTGTGGGTTACTTCCATGTGTTTTCTGTAGCAATCCTAGACTCTTCACTGACAGATTTTTCCCATATGTTTCCAAAGATTATGTTCTTAAGAGGACATGAGGCATTTAGCACTGAGGAAGCATAAAAACCAAAAAGGCAGAACTACCATTCCCCAGGTTTCATTCAGAGATGAATTCTTTATTAGAAATGTCTGAACACTTGTCAGAGTATTGCCACACAGAGAATTCAGGAGACTTCAGAATTAATGGTCTGTTTTGAAAGAAAATAAAGAATCTGTGTTCCTTTTAAGTTTCTGTTGTTCCATGCCTAACTATATATAGACTCTATTCTAGGCACCTCCATAGCCAAAAAAAACCAAAAAAAAACAAAAAAAAAAAAAAAACAAAACAAAAAAAAACCAAAAAAAAAAAAAAAGAAAAGATTACAATAAAGTTGGCAGAATTAAGGGTGTGAGTTTTGGTAATCCTGTGAGCTGATGAAACTGGGAACTTTCCAATTTGGTTAGCTTTCTGTTTCTTCTTATAAGCCAGTTTTCCATGCTACTATGTAAATTGCCACCACTTTACTTCATAATATTTCATGAGATGATTGATTGTGGCATGTGATGTCCCCCTGGACACCACTGCAGAAAAATGTTACATTCCCCTTGCCCCAGGAAGGAGAACATTTTGTTAAGCCTCTATTATTCTTTGTCAGTAGAGATGAACTCATACAGAAAGCACAGTTTGAATTGCTCAAACAGTGGTGGTTAATTCTTTGTTTTGATTATAAGTATCCACTAAATCATGTTACTGGATGATTAGCTTTTCATTTCCAACAGAAAGTCCTGCTTGATATTTATGTATAATTTAACAGCACGTAGTGTCCCTCCTGACAAAAAGACGGGCAGAGCCATGCTGTGGAGGAGACAAAGGGGGTTTTTCACTCAGCGTGCTGAGCACAGGCAGGGCAGCGTTCTCCCAGACTGGCAGCCTTGCTGACAGGAGGGAAGAGCTGTGCTGCATAGCACTACCATCCTGTGTCTGTCTGTCTGTCTGTCCCTCCTCTGCCTGCCCATCTCATCTCCCTTCCCACCTGCCTCCCTGTGCAGCAAATACAAAGCTCTTTCTTCAGAGATATCCCCTGCAGTAGCTTGGCCTGTCAGACATTTTTGTCCTTTATTTCCCTTTGTATATAAATTTCTGCCACATTTTGCTGATACGTGCATGTGTGCATTCTGTATCCATTTACTTGGTGGATTAAAAAGCCCACTAGAGTAAAAGATTGTATCTCCACTTCCTCTGTAGCTTTTAAACTACAACCAGATAAACCTCTGACCCTAACAAACAAAAATGACATATATATTAACTCAAAATGTTTGAGTATACTGGTCTCCCTTCTTAGCCTTATTTGTCTTCTTACTTCTGTGATACCCTTAAAAACAGAAAACAACCAAAGTTACATTTTGTAAGAAAACAATAATCAGAACATTTTTGTCCTAAAAGGAGAAAGACAGATGAACAGTCAAGGACACTGCAGGTATAGAACTGATATTGTAGAATGTTGCTAATAAACAACTGCAGATACAATTTTTAGAGGGGTTTTATTTTTGGTTATCAGTGATTTTTTGCTGGTCCTATTCCAAGAGCCATGGAAAAATAGTATAAAATAGATTGAGGTAGCATTGCTATCCCTCAATAAGTATTATTGAAAATAAACTTCTGCTGGCATAGTAGGGTCATGCATGAAAATTTCTCACATCTTAATGCTTACACAACCTTCAGGGTTTTGGAAAGCAGTATTCCTGAATCATGTCGACATGATGAAAATCTACCTGGAGGTTCATGTGTTATTCAGACACTTTTGAAATATGCATCTTTTGTGAATTGAACCTTCACCACTTTTTCCCATTTTGCTTTCACTGTGTCAAAGTAAGAATACCTAAAATTTGGCAGTTTCATTGCTTTGCCACGGGCCCTGGTTGGTCTCCACAGTTTTAATGGAAGACAAGCTCCAAAAGAGTTACAGCAGTGTGAGTTTGGATTAAAATTGGCAAAACATTTAATGCACTGATGATAGTCCAGGCTCAGTTTAGTTAACTATATCTTTCAAAGTACAGTGCTTACTCTTCTGTGTTTGAAACAAAAGTCATATTTTTCATTACTGCCTCAGGATAAGGATAGACAGATAGTGATGACAGAATGAAAACATAAATGGGATAAGAGTTATTCTGAGGCTTATTACATTTGCCATATTACTGTGTGTTTCCTGTAGTCCCTGAAGGCTGTTTGAAAGTTATGGGGATACTTTGAAAAACATGTTTACACGTCAATTCACATGTAGACAGTCTCATTTTTTACTGATAGGGGCATTTTTAAAAAACATTTTGATTCAAATCTTTATTACAAAAAATACATGTATTCTTCTTCTTTAAAGGCAATTTTTTAAGTGAACCAACAGAAATGTGCTACCTTAATTCTCAATGTACACACTGGTTTTACACTTATCCTCTTTTATTTCCAAGTAAAACTGTGTGTGCAATCACTGGGTATGCGCAGATAGATGTTCTTGTCAGTCTGGAATAGTTTCTACATAATAGCTGGAGAAGGAGTATGCCAGTGCCAGCAGGAAGGCTGTAAGCAGAGCAGCATATGGAAAAATGTACCACTATAAAGATATAGATAAATTATAATGATAAAGTATGTTTGGGAGAACCTCTGTTCTGGAAGTTTCTCAAGCCCTTACAGTCCTTCTAGAGAGGTCAGTGTCTTAACAAACACCCTTATTATTTTTTTCTGTCATCCTTCCCATGGCCCATGGCTGAATGGAATCCGTCTGTCTTTAAAAGCACCAACAAAAACATGTCTTTTTTCATAAGCAGTGTAAAACCCCAGCTTGGTGAGAAGTGAGGCTGAATAAGGGCTCCAGATTCTTGCCTCTTGATTGTTGTGCATGAGTGTAGTAGCATAAAAGGTACAAATTGTTCAACTGGAATGGATCAGTTTTCATTTTCTCACTAGTGACTCTGCTGCTTTGGATAATACCCAAAATACCACAGCAGTTTCAGTGTTTTGATTCCTACACTCTGGAACAAAGAAGTTCCTTGTGCTCCAATCCACATCCCTCTCCCAAGACAGCTTTCTCTACCTCACGTTTATTGCTCTACCTTTTTAGTAAACAGAGCCAGGAATCTATCTTGAGTTTGCCTGGTTGAGTGTAAGAAAACAAAATATATCCTCTGCAGACAGTTGAGTCCTGCCTCCAAGATGAAATGTGAGAATTCAGCTAGCTGGTATTAAAAGTAAACAGGAAATAATCCTTAGAAATTGGAATCTTTAGCAAGTCTTTCAACTTTTAGCTGTGTGTTTTTAAGAGATCCTTTGAACATGAACTTACTTGAACTCTTAAGGCTAAAGTGTTTAGAGGTTGAAATAACTAACCAAATACCAATGACAAAGTTCTGCTGAGCAATTTTAATTCCGGTGTTTCCCGAGGCAGAAAATCGAGGACTGCAAATTCTATAACTCTGATAATCAAGGCAGTAATTGGCAATGTTCCTTTGGGGCAGGCAGGCTCACAGGAGGTCAGTTCTGCCTCCCCCTCACCCAGCACCCAGTGTACACAGATGTTGTCTCAGTGCTACCTAAACAGGTTTTTCAGAGGCTGGTGAGCATGTGCTTGCTGACCTCCTTTAGTGCCAGGTGTTGTTGTTCTGGGGAGAGTACCCGGGACAGAAAAGCAGTGTCTGAGTTCAACTAACTTAGACCTCTAAAAGAAAACAGGTGTAAGAGATTCAGCCAAGTTACATCTCCTACTCAAGTGTAGCAGTTTTTAAGTCCGATTATACAATGCTTCTGGAATCATATCAAAGTATTGCTCCAGTCCTTTGTTCTGCTGTAATAGAAATTAATATGAATGCCAGAAAAAGATACATTTAAGTTTGATTGCCAACATTTTTTGACACTCTGTTAGAGCCCCCTAGTGAAATGGAGCATTTTTTTGTGATGGCAGCAAGACACACCACATATGGATTCACTTAGAAAACATGGACAGGAGAACCACAAATGTTTCCAGTAGACAAGCCCTTGCATTTGAGGAACTTGTGGTGTGCTGTTTTATCCTAAAAAGACTTCAGAGCTCTAGTAAAATTTTCTTTTCTTTCAAATATTCTACAGATAGCATGAACACTAAATGTATAAACTATCAGTTTGTTTAAAGACATTTACATTAGTGGAAAAAAACATAATGTCTGTGTTCATATAAATCTATAAACATAAGTGAAAAAGATATTTGGAAAAGAAGGCAGCTGACACTAAATTTGAAAGGTTCCCCAGAGTTTCTTGAAGCCAGGAAATTCTGGTTGAGGTTATGGAATATTGATTTCTTTTTAACAGAAAAGATGCAACCTTACCCGTCAACCTTCATTGTCATGAAAAACCTTAATACAACAGCTGTTTAAAAGCAGTTTTATCAAAGGGGACTATTTTTTTAAAAGATAGTTATTAATCAATAGACATTAGAGTACCTTCTGTGGAAGAATGTAGTGCATTTTTAAAAAAATCAATGCCTAATTTTGTACAAAGCCTGCATTCTGCTTTCACTTTTCCCAGTCTGTGTACATCATCTAAGAATATCAGCAATACTTAATTTATCTCCTATTAATATATGTAACAACTCTGTTTTCATGGAGATTTGCATTTTCATCAAGTTTTAGATTTACACAATGTGAAAATCCTGAGCACAAATCTGTAAGATTCATATGTTTTGTTTGCCATTTTGAGCAAAAGTTCCTAATTTGGTGAGCACTGGTCAAGTTACTTATTTACCAGGTGGTGGATTAGTAAGTAGGCAGATTGTGATAGGATCAGGAGAGAGTGGTGGACCATGTAAATGTATGCTATTAATGATAGGCCAAGAATTAGATGAATCAGTTTGCAGAGAGTAACAGGCTCAGCAGAGTGCTGAATTTAGCTCACCATCAGGTATTTTGCCCCATATGATGCATTCTGGATATGTGTGCAGTGAACAGGCTGAGGTGTGTGACATGTGTGTGTTACAGTCCTCTCAAATTTACCCTCCATCATGAACCTTTCTCTTATTTTGTGCCTAGCATTGTCTGCTGTCTTGCAGTTGGTGCTGATGTTACCCACCTTCCACAGAGAGTGCTCTGCTCTGCTGGCTTACAACAAATCAGACGATGTGTGTGTTGTAAGCTGGACCCCAGCCTGCTTGTAACAAAGGTGGTCATGTGGTGCAATTGCCAAACATGCAAGTTCTGTGATGGTGGAAGGGAAAGGCAACAATTTTCATCTGCCACAGACAGCAAAGGGCTTTGAATGTGCTCTGTGGTCTGAGAGCACAGAGGTTTCACACTAGTTGGTGGCAAGGCTGGGAATAATCTCTGGGTGCCTTTCCCATGATGGAGATGTGGTTCTCATTTCCATAGTGCAGTTAAGAATACAAGATGTTACCAGAGGACTGTTCACCAGTAGAAGGGGACCTGGATCTCCTTTCTGCCTCTCAAACTCCATCCCTACAACTGCAGGAAATCTGCATTTCCATTTACAGAATAAGCATTGGGCAGCTTTGGAGAAGGAAACAGGTTCTGGGCTTCTGCAAAATCAGAAGAGGATTTTTGAGGAAAGCCTGTGATTTACAAGTAGAGTAATGCCAGGGCAGCACCTTAACTGTGATAACTCCAAAATAGGATTTATAAAGACTGGCACAACCTGTAAAAGCTGTAAAGGTGAATTCTTGTTAGTGAAGGATCAAGTCAAGTTTTAGGCTGTTGACAAGATGTCCTTTTAGAAACAATTGAATAGGAAGAAAATTATGTATGAATCAAGGTGTAATCTTCAAGGTTAATTAATTTACTATTTTTTTTAAATATGGTATTCATTTGAGGTTTTGTCCCAGAGGCTTCAACTGGTTTTGAAAGAAAATTCCAAATGGAAATCATGCATACTTGTTTAGCTACAGATGTATTTTATAGCTGTATTTTTCCTTGCTGTAGTACCTTTTTTTACCTGAGCCTGCCTTTCCTCACACTGGCTTCAAAGAATACATGTAGGCTTAGAGCACTTAGTGACAGACACTTTTTCATCTGCCACTGATCAGCTTTTTGACCTTGGAGAAAACATCTTTCTCTTAGGCTCAGTTTCAGATTTTTCTTTTTTCAAATCCCAATCTATTTGAATCATAAAACTGTCATAGTGCTAAATAGTTTTTAGTAGAAGTTTATGAAAAGTCTGGTGGAACAAGGGCCTATATTGACTGATGCCTCTAAACACATCCTCACAGTGATATTATTAGGGTTCAAGGTTTTCATGTTCATTTTGAAAAAGCTACAAAAGGAAATATTGGATCTAATTTTTACCAGTATAAATCAAGAGTTAACTTCACTTAAGAAAATTGAATTGCATAGGTGTGAAACAGCAAGAATTAGAAGAGAATCATGCCTGCAGCAATAAGCTGATGAAGGAGACTCTGGCACCTTCTTAATCCTTGGAACAACAGCACTTCCATAAATTACCATTATGTTACAGCCAAGTGTATTCAAGGACCAATTTACATAGGTAGGGAAAACTAGCTAATCTATGTATTACTTGCAACTGCATCATGATTTTTTCTAGTGCAGGACTTGTGTAAAAAATTATAATAATGTACTCTAAGGACTTAGTGACCGGTTTATAAGATTCAAAATTCCTGTATCCAGGAACCATAGAGAGTCACAGAATATTCTGAGTTGGAAGAGACCCACAAGGATCATCAAGTCCAACTCTTCAGTGAATGGCCCAAACAGGAATTGAAACCAAAACCTTGGCATTATTAACACCATGCTCTAACCAACTGAGCTAATCTCAGTGGCATGTTACATAATCCCTTGCAAAACCTGATTAAATACTTTGATTTTATGCCTCTTGATAATCCTATCAGGAGGTTTGTTTCAAAACACCTTTGCTCTGAGGCTTAGCACTCAGTTTTTAATTTCCAAATTAAAGGTACTCCTAATTCATTTTGCCTCCATCTGTTCTTGGTCAAACCTTCTTCCTGTGTTCAGTAACTGTTGTCCTTTCTCAATGTTCACCACATTAATTTATAGACAAAAATGTCACCTGTGTTTTAATTTTAGGCTAATTATGTTAACATTGCTTCATTTGCCGTAATGTAAGGATTTTATACCTCTGGCTGCAACAATGACCCTTCTTTGGATCTATTCCACTTTGAATTCATTTTTCTGGGGCAGCCAATGCTCACAGGATTCAAGTCTTTTGTGCAAATAGCTTTAATACTTCCTTCTCTTCTCTGGGACGACTTTGCTGCATTGTAAAATATCTTTCTTCCCTTGTGCTCATGACTGGTAATGCTGTCATCCTAAATTCACTGATATACCCAGGTTTTCTCCTTCTTCCACATTTCCAGCAGATGCTACTACATGATAAAGGAAACCACATGTTAGCCTGATTGACTTGATGAATTTGTGCCTTGCTCTGTTTAGTTCAGTCCTTCTTGTATGGTATTCTAATTTGCCACTTTACTTAATGTGCCTTACAACTTTGAAATTTCCCCAAATATTATTCAAGGAAATTATTAAAAACATTGGATGAGAGCAATCCTGAGGGAGATGTTAGTGACCCTCCCACTGAAGTAATATAGCTTGTCTTTTAGCACAACCTGTTATCATTTCTGCTTTAGTTAATCCTTTATCATCCCCAAAGTTTAGTAATTTCTGGCTGTAGCACTGCCTGAAATACTTTATTGACCTTCAGAGAGTTTAGATCTGCTGCATGTCCTTTGTTGAGAAAATAGGTTATTTTATTTTAAAAAATGAGGTTAGCTAGATCTATCTTTGATTTATCTATGTTCTATCTTCATTAATATCCTTTAGTCCTGGCCACTGGACTTGTGCTCATATGTTCCAGCTCTGCAATAGAGATGATCCAGTCCTGCTTCCTCAATTCACCTTGAGTTCAGTGACTTCTCTGGGTTTTTCATCTCCTTTGTCTGTATTCATTTTTCTGCCCTAACACTCATTCTCTGAGTGCTGCCTCTGCTGTCTGCTGGTTCATGTAGGAAATTGAGAGAGTGTCCTTATTCAGCTGGGGCTCATTCTGAAATGTGTCCCCTATCTGCCCTGCATGGGGAGCCAACCTCTGGGTTCTCTCCTTGGTTTTCACTTATCTTTGTAAGAAACCTTTTCTTATGTGTCTGAATATCATTTGCAAAGTCTCAGGTAGACTTTTAGTGAATTTTATTTCTGCCCTCCAAATGTAGCATTTTCTTGCCCTTTTTTTCCTCCCTTCTGTGTTCATTTCTGATATACTTGTTGAAGGGTCTGAGTAAGTGGCTGATTAGTTCGCACCTTCTCAACTGTAACTGCTAAAGCATCTTAATAACATAATTATTTTTAAATTATTTTTGCAGAGGCAGTGCTAACAATTTAATTTTTTTATCTCAGTGTATAAATGTAGGCTGTGGTCTGACAACCTGGAAGTTAAAAACATCCAAGATACCAAAGTAGTAGCTTATTGTTGAAACTATTGAATGTTGTCAGGTCTAACAGTATTTGACATTCATTTCTAACTGTCACCGGTAAAATGGTTTCTTTTAATTTCAAACGTCCTTAGAAAGAACATAATATTGACCTAAACTTTGCAGTACAGAGGCAAATCATGTGTATCTTTCCTAAACTGATTTTAGTCCCATTGAAGTGGAGTAATTGCTTAATTACAGTTTTCAGGTTGTAACCTTGTGGCCTTGTTTTCCTCTCAAGGCGGTGTGCATTAGGATTAAGTCCATGCATGCAGCAATGTTTGCCACGAAGCCTCTTGTGAGTCAGTGGTATCTGCAGTGCTGTTGAGAGAACGGTTTCAACCTCTTTCTTACATGACTGAGAAAACAAATAGTGAAATGTAATAGCATAGACACTGAACATTCTTTGGCTGTTTCATAGTGGATTGATGAAGAATGAGTTGTGTAACACAGTGATCAACAGAATCTGAAGAATTCTGAAGGAGTGCCAAGTTGTTGTTTAGTGAAATCACTAACTTTGGACTACCTGTCAAAGAGATGCACTTCCAGCAGAGTAGGTTCTCTTATCAAATGACCTATTGTTAACAAGAAATTGGAAATTAGGGGCTGAAATCTCACTTCTTATTATTATGGTTTAAATGCAATTTTTTATTTCTTGTTACTGACTACAGGCTCTTGTTAAAGGATGTCTGCTGGACAGCCTTTCCCAATCTGTGCCTTTTACATAAGCTACCTGGGATGTTTTGTAATGTCACTGCAGGTCTTGTTGCTGAGGAGGGACCCTGTCTGTAACATCCACCCCAAAGCCCAGGTGTAGCCTTTCACCACTGTGCTTTTCTGAGTGAGCAATTGAGTGGAAGTTATCTTTTCTCTATGCATGGCAAACCATACATGCACATCCCAAAGCAGGAACACAATTGGGTTCCTCATTATCAGTTGTCTGCTTCTGCCTCCTAAAATGCTGTAAACTCACAGAGTGTGGAGTCCTCATGGGGGGTTCAGTCTGGGATAACTTGGATGATTACTTCAACTTCAAGCTTAGGATCACAGGATTGACACCCTGCTACTGATCCCTGTGGTGGGACAAGAGGGCTGCATATGATTCACACAGCACAGAGCCTGCTTTCAAACAGCCTTTGTACTTTTACAGTACGGCAATCTGCAAATCATTATGCACCCCCTCTTTGCCCAATCCACACAGGATATGAGTCTGTGTCAGCTCCCAGCTTGGTAGCCTTCCTCTTTAGCACTATCAATAAAAAACTCCTTTTTGCATCTTTGGAAATTACTGGGCTACTGCCTGCCTCTAGCCAGGAAGGTGGGGGTGGGTGTCACATCCACAGATGTCCCACATCTGACAGGGCTGTGGCTAGAAGTGTATTTTCCGTAGGCAGGTAGGGGAAGAGACCCACCACTGTAAATCTGGTTCATCCGCACTGCCACAGCTGCTCCTGGCTAACCCAGAGTTCAGTGGTCCAGGAGGACAAGCAGTGTTCCAGGAAAAGCATGGTTGTATGCATTCCACCGCTGACATTTCTTCCTGCTGGCAGGCCACGTCATTTTTGTGGAAAGGGGAGGATTGCTCTAGATGTACTTATTTTAAATGAGGATGAAGTGTTTGATGCAATGATTGTTTCCTGGTGCTTGTCACAGTTCTTTCTTTAGGGAGAGAAAGGGGTGGACATTTGTCAGGAGCAGTTTGAGTGTTTCTGATAGACAAGCAGATGCAGAACCCCATCTCACTGATTTGTGTCTGTGGAAATAGCTAAGCTGTATTAGCTCCCTTGCTAACTCCCCTCCAAGTGCAGCAAGCAAAGACACTCATCGTGACAGCTAAAGCTGTGACAGGCCACATCTTGCCTCAGGAACAGCACAGGAATAAGAAAAATTTGAAGTGAAAGACCTGTGCAATTCCCCTGGTTTCATGCTGCTTTCTGCAGACAGTAACACCCTATTCACATCATCAGCTTTCGCTTGATACCCAATTTTATAACATTTCAACCTAAGTCTTCACAGGCGTTCAACACCTTGGGCTATTGGTTCTACCAGGAGATGACTATAAAGCAAATTTTAGGCAGCTGGTTAGAGCATGGTAATGGTGGGAGAAACTGGTCTTTGGAAGGGAGTCCTGATACTGCTGCTGCTGCCCAGAGAAGAGTTATGGCTCAGAGCTCAGATTTGGACTCACACAGCAAACATGCCTTCAATCCATGCCAGTGTTAAAAGCATGGACCTGGAGTAGGTCCTGGGAACTCCATACTAGTTTGACTCATTCCTTTGCTTTGCCTCCACTGTCCAGGATAGAAAAGCAAGATAATTTATCCTTGGATGGCACCATTCAGGTTTGGCTACAACCCTGAGAAACATTTCACTTGGCCCACAGAGATGATGTGCATGTCTTTGAGATTCTGGACTTCACACTTCAGTGGGTAGTAACCGTGGATGTTTTCACTGGGATAATAGAAATATACCAATGTGTGTAACTGCATCCATTCAGGAAAAAAGAAAAAATTGGACATGTGTGTAAGCCAGGTGAACTCATTATAAACATCTTGTAATAGAGCTTAGGACGTTTCAAGTACCACCATTGAAGAGAACTTCCTCGCAATATTCAAAATGTGTACATTTTTTATTCTCCCTAGAGTTTTACATGCCATTCAAATCTGTCTTCCAGATAAAAATCAGTGATACAGGTCATGGCTCTGAGGGTGTGGGCTGTGGTCATTAGCAATGATCTGTTTGTGGTGATATTTGCCTGCTTCCACAATATGCAATGTATTTGAATCCTCTCTGAGCTTCTTTTCATTATTTTGTTCAACAGACAAGTGAAGGAGTAAGTAGAAACATGCCATGAGTGCTGTTGTATCGAGTGAAGTATGAGACTGTGCTTTGCTGTTTCCTTTCATCTGCTTGGCCAAGCTGGGACAATATGTAACCAGGCATTATGCAATATTTGTTCTGCTTCTCACAGCATAAAAAGCTATGTTAACTCTTTTGTGCTGGTTAAACTCTTGTGGATAAATACAAGGGACAGAACTCTTTGACACTAACAATTCCAATATCCAGTATAAGTCATAAGAGCATCACAGGCACTACTTTTGTATGTTATATGTGCTGAAGGACAATAGTTTTACTCAAATGCGGTGGTTTCCCTCTGAGAAGTATTTTCTCTATTTCAAAGAATGCTATCTATCATTCTGACATGCTCCAAAGTGGAAGCCCAGGCCAAACAAACCAAGCAACATCAAAATCAGCTGAAGGCTAGAATATGTGACAAAGACTAAAATCCCAAAAGAGTCTTCTGTCAGGCACCCATTTGTACCCTAGGTATTTCCATTTAATGAGTTACTGTGAAGTGAGTGAAAATTATTGTGAAATTCTTTAGTGTTGCTGTGAGTGAGCCCATTTTGTTTACCTCTGAGTTAGGAACTACAGAAAATGTCACGAGCTGCGGCCAGCTGTTCATGCCTTCTGCATGATTTGCTTAGACCTTAAAGCAGCTGACCCCTAGATATACCCAAATAGCAAGTTTATAATAAAGACACCTGAGATGAAGTGAGAAGATGAATTACCATCTTTGAAATATAGGACAGTTGCCAGAAAGTTTTAAAATTTTCTCTGCAGAATACGGGGCTTGGGAATGCAACTTCCTGAAAGTGATGAATCGGTTCTGATGATTGATATAAGGTTCTAATTTTCCTGAAGGTTTTCAAAGGCTTCTGAAATGTTTCTGAAATATTCTAGTAATTGGTGTTGTACAATATTAAAAATCCTTCCAAGCTGTCTCATTAACTACAGCCATAGTTGCTTCTCAAAACCAAAATTAACTACTTGGTTTGACGTATTGTGAGCCCCCTTACAAAGGTGGATAATTCTAGCTCCACAAGGAGTTTTGGTCACCGAGTTTCTCAGTTCAGTGGATCTGCAATTGAATAATTTCCTCTTAATGGGTGACTTGACTAAGTGGTTTGAAAGTAATTAGCAAATACAGTGGACCCAGTATTGAAGTGTATGATCAGCATCTTATCAGGAACTACTTATTTCCTGTGGAAAACTGCAGTCAGCTTCTCAAGAAATTCAGAAAGCAACTTGTTGCTCCTGCTTCTAAGGAAGCTAATCAAGGAATGGTTGCACCATCCCAGGCATGTTTTGACTTGTGATGAAGTGATCCCAACTGATTCTAAAAGCATTTTCAGAAAGTCTGTTCTTTATTGCTATTGGATGTTTTATTTGGTCACTTTTAAGAAAGCAGTAATTGTCTTCTTACAGACGCAGACTATTTTTTATCCACTAATACATTTTAATCTTGGTGCACAGCTGTTAATGGGATATGCTTCCACTCCAGAGCAATTCAGATTGATTTTGTTTCTACTTCAGAAATATATTACAGTAGAACCACAGTATATAAAAGGGCTCAGTGTGTTGAGATGAAGTAGCCTCATGGTATTTGCAGCTTCTAATGGGAGCTCAGTACATTTAGAGCAGAAGTGGTGATTGATTGTCTGGTGCTCAGGCTAATTGATATGGCACTGAGTTAGTCAGAAGCTCTCAGCTCCATCAAAATCACACCTGACATTGGTCTTGTGCCTCTTAATATTGACTGGGTAGTTCATATGATAAAAGCAACATGTTTTGGAGATTTCCAGAGCTGAGTGAATCTTCCTTCGGCTTCAGTTACATTCTTTCCAGAAAGGCTTCCTGCCTAGAGTAGCATTACTCCTCCGCTGGAAAATTTTTAAAAGGATGTTCTCAGGTCTGTTTATTTTTAATGGGTTTGGATGCGGTCACTGAGATCCTGTGAGGTCAGAAGAATGGAATGAAAGTGGTCACAGATGACACTTGAGCTATTTCCACAGCTGGATGCACACCAGCCAGAGTAGGCGGTCCTCTGCAGATGAATTAGTTCATTGAAGTACATGATACAAAACATCTGTTACAATGAGAACAAACAAAAACAATGTGCCTTTGAAGACTGGGATTTGTTGGGAGCTGCTTGCAAGGGTGCTGAATGAGGCAGTTGTCAGAAAGTCAGAAACATTTTTAGGCTTGCCCTTGTGTGAACTAAAGCAAAACTACATAGTAGAAACAATTAATTAAATTAAGCAAAAGACCGTTTTACCCAAATTTTGTTGCACTGATTCCTCATACAGCGATGGGGAGGGAGAGAACCCCTCTGTATCAAATGTTTTTTATACCCTAAACCACTTTTAATGCAATGATATAACTCCAGCTGAGTGGCTGTAAAAACTTAGAAGCTACAGTGGTATAGTTATTCTGTCAGTCATTCTCCGTGCCGCTTTATTACCAGCTGTCTTGAAGTGCAATAGACGTTTTTCATTGTCACTGCCACCTGATGACAAATAAAACCTTCAAAATGCTTTTGCTTGAAGGAATAACTCACAGCTCCTAGCCAGAAGTAGACCTTTCACGTCACCTTAATGAGCCAGGGCCATCCAAACATTCCCACCCCATTTTACTCTTACAAGGCAGTTGCTTTTGGCTGCCTTTGATTTTTTTTTTCTCATAGTCGAGAGGATGAGGAAGTAGGAATACTAAGATATTTATGGAGTAAACAAACATGCTGTGTGTATTAAGACTGAAGAGAAATCAATCAAAGCTAGGTGTTTATCAATTATTATAGGGCAGCATTGTTCTCATGGACAGTTTAAAGAAAATGTAACACTCGTAAAATAATGTGTTCATTATTTAAGCCATGGTAATGATGAATTAGATGCAGGTATACATCAAAGCATTGCTTCCCCTCTTTTTTTTTTCTTTTTTCCTAAATTGAGCGTGCTGTCACACGGATTTGATGGATGAGAATCGTGTCCTAGATACATAATAGAAAAAGTTTGCACTACTACAAAATGCTCCCAAAGAGGTTTGGATGCCCAGTCTGTGTAAGCACACTAGGTAGACAATGCTAGTAAAAAAGTAAAAAACCTAAATATAAATGAATCCTTTAGATCAAGCATGTGGTAGGGATATGTGATTTTGGACCTGGAAATCTTTTAGTTCATCCCCTGCTGGTGACCTGCCATGTCTGCACAAGGCTGCTGTTTTTTTAAGGCTCAACAACTGAAACAGGAGCTTCTGTGAATCTCATGAGTTTCAGATAGGTCGCTGGGATGGGGGCCTCTTTTGTGGCTTTCCATCTGGGATCCAGTGGTGGGTGTCAAAAGAGGTGAGAAACTGCAGAGGAAACAAAATTAAACAAGGTTCTTGTATAGTTCAATTGATTCTAGTTTATGCCTTCCCGAGGAGCGGGGTGTCTGATTGTATATGTAGTCATAATTTATTATAGCTGTACAAGACAATTATGTTAATCTTACTTTTATTTCCTAATATTCTTTGATCTCATACACATCAAAGATGTAAAATTTTAGTCTTGTTGATAATTAGCTAGAAAGCAAATATGTTGTCTGTCAGTACAGAGGATACAAAGCACAAGAAATTGTCCTGGGGGAGTCTAGATTCTAGACTAATTTTTTTTTCCTCCTCATCAGATTTTTATTTCCCTTTCATCAGTTCCCTCAGCCATTAAATAAATGTACTGGAAGTAAACTTTGCCATTGTGAAATTCATTCAGCTTATTAAACCACCTAGTCAGTCAGTATGAATCCTCAATTGAGGAAAAGCTGTTTGGTACATCAAACAAAAATGAACATCAGTGTTTCCCAAAGTTGCAACAACCCCTTGCGGTCTGTACTGACGAAGGTTTCACGCTTGCTTGCTGCTAGTTTTAAGCAGGCACAGGCTAATGCTGTGCACAGTTCTCATTTGATTCACCCATTATAGTCCAAAGACTTTGATTTCTAACTTGTGATTACTGCTCTGGTCAAGAACAGCAAATGAGGATACACTAAATTATTTGGCTCTGCAGTTGCTCTTCAAAGCAGATTTTCTGGAAGGAGAAAACACACAGGGATTATTTTACAATTTCTGCAGTGAATCTCTGCATCAGTACTTTATGCCTCCAGCTGGTGGATTTATACATCGCAGTTTATTCTGGGATTGACCCCTCCCTCCACTTTTGTTCATGAATTGCAAAGAGATCATTATCTTCATAAATTTGTTTACAGTCCAAAACTTCCATATGAATAATTTATGGCAACATTTCAGCCTAAGGATCCTTCTCAGTGTGCATAACAAGTATTTATTAGATGGTTTCTTACTGGAAATTTTTATTAGACTTGATTCTTTCCTGTTCCAAGGCTGGTTGTCCTTATCTTTATTAATTACTTCAGCTTCTTGAAAAGATGGCTGTTTTGCCAGAAAACAAAATTTTGTTTCTTGGTTAAACAAGTTTGCAGGAAGCATAGGGCCACAAAATTTACAATTGGATTACTGAAAAAAAACCCAAAAATCACTGAATTGCAATCTGAATCTGAAAACAAGAGCAGAATCATCCCTGCTAGACATAACTAATTAATGAAAATCTGTCTGTGCTATAAAAATCTTTTGTATACCTGCATAGTGATGTACAGCTTGGCATCTGTCTCAGAGGATTAAAACAATGTGAAATACAGGTAGTTGATGACAAACTGTAATTAATTTCAGAAGGTTCAGGATTTCAAGCCAAATTTTTCGAATTCACTAAGATCTGTATGTTACTGTGATTGTTGGATTACAGAAGTTTGAACCACAGAAATTGCAATCAGCTTCTGCTAAAATTTTTGCCTCATCTAGTTCCCTCTTCAAGCTGTGCACTTCTGCATTACTTCCCTGAATCCATAATCATCTGCAGTGACCCTGAACTGAAACACCAGAAGATGGTTCTTCATGATGCTGCAGTTCCTTGATAGTAACAGAAAATACCACAGGAAATACTACCAGAAAACCATTTCATGTATTTTTCAGTCCCACAAGTGGATTTTCTGTGTGACTGGAAAAGTCACTGCAGAACAGAAATGTGGCTGCCAAGAGGTTGGTCTCTACTGGAGTTTATCAGAACATCTGTTGTTAGTTACTATGCATCTTTTGATGTCAAAGACAAAACAAGAGTTTGTTTGGTTTTTGGAGGAAGGGGTTTCACATATAATGAAGATTCACAAGCATGCAGTGCACAGAACCTGGCTCCCGAGTCCCTGTCACTCTGGAATTAATTAGAGGACTATTTTTTTCTATCCACAAAGCTCTCAACAAAAGATGGGAGTATTGGCCATTTGCCTATCATCTCATTCCTATTTATCTTCCTTTGGATGTTTCTTGTTTCCTTTACCTCTGAGGCTACCCTTTGCCTCTGGCTATGACTGACAGGATTATTACATATATAATACTCTGTGGATAATAAAATTTGGCTTTGTGGGCAGAATCAAATAATAGCTCTAAAACTTGTCTTCAAGTGAAAATGTGCAGACGGAGAGAGTAGTGACATGGAAAAAGTTGTGAAAATGTTGTTTTGACTCCACTCCCAGAGAGAACTTAGGGAGTGAGGAAAGGGTGAGAAGAACAAAGACCAAATATCTATAATCTCCCTGTTTTCATTTCTGGGTTGTTGAACTAATTTTAAGCTTTTTTTCTCCCTTCAAATTTAGATAAATTCTGAAATGATATGTCATTTTGAAATATGGTGGAAACATTCCTTTTGAC
Source organism: Melozone crissalis (assembly GCF_028551555.1). NCBI lineage: Eukaryota > Metazoa > Chordata > Aves > Passeriformes > Passerellidae > Melozone > Melozone crissalis. The sequence continues at coordinate 41,418,748 of NW_026535794.1, forward strand.
AGCTCAAATTTTTTATTCTTTTGGTCACAACCATGTGCCAAATGTGACCTGGATTCATAGGATGTTTTATTCTCCTTCAGAGTTGTTTGTTGTTTTTTTTTTTGTTTTTCCAAATAACTTACTGTTCATCTCAGCAATATGTGTATATACTATCCAGCTGCCCTTCTTTTCTCTAGCTTCCTCTATGATTTGTTCCTCCAAAGCATCTTCTTACCATCATGTGAAAGACATCTTACTGAACTCATGGCAGACTCAGCTGTCTGATCAGTGCTTCATGGAAGGCTGGCCATCCACTTTGGGTCAAAGACTCACTCTGGTACATTTACCACAACAGTGACTCACCAGCTCATTCCTCTCTGGCTCCAGAGCAAGGTGCTCTCTGTTGTCTGAGGCATTTTCAGAGCAGTATTTGGTAGTAGGCAGCTCCCATCAGCTGCCTTGTAACCTGGAGAATTTACTTCAGGTAGGATTTAGAAAATCACTTTGAAAAAAACTTGAACTGCTCTTTCATGGCTCGTTCGTGGAACCTCTGAAATTACTGTTGACCACAATGGTAGTTAATTTTTAGGTGCCAGAGAAAATAAACATATTTTTTTCCAGAGAAAACTGAACACCTCTACAATACTAAAATAGCTGAAAGAAATTCAGGAAAGCTGCCCAAAAAAAAAAAAATTATTTCAGCCTAAACTTCTGCAAATCAGACAGTGTGTGGAAACCACAAAGTCGCAAAGAAGTAAAAACATCTTTGAGGTATGTCAGGATCTGACTGCTTGCTGTACATTCCCATGGACTAGTACACAGTGGGTGGTGGGAAATGGTGGTGTACAAAATAAAAGCTGTAATAAGTAAAATCTTTTTGTAGAGATTACTGCAGCATGTACAGATAAGTGTAAATTGGAGCAACTTACCTGATTTACTCTGGTAAATTTATTTAAAGAAAACTGAAGCAGCAGACTTTGACTTCATTTGCCCATGTTGCTTTGGCAATTCCTCTGAAACTGGCAGTGTGATAGCATGGATGTGGTCCATTCACTAATCTGGAAAAAGGAACAGTCTTTAGTGGTTACCATCCTTCTGATAAAACTGAGTGCCCTGAGAAGACCCAGTAGCCATAGGCCAGTGGCAAACACCCTCTGTAGGCAGAACAGCATGCTGGCCAAGGACCATGCAGGCCTCTCCCCGATCAGTAACCTGTGGAGATGCAGCTCCCTACCTTTCCCAGCCCTTGGGAAGGCTGTTGGACATCCCCAGTCACAGTGGTGTATCTCTGTGGTGGAGAGTTTCTCTGTGGGTAGCTGATACCTGAGCAGAACTGAGCAACTGTCGCTTGATAAAAGTTTCAGTCCCAGCAATGACCAAACCTGGTGAGACTCTCTGTTCTGTTACCAGGCCCCTGAGCCTCTCTGTTCCCCCCATGTACTTTCAGCATATTTAACATGTTCCAGCTGTGCTCACTGCTGTACAATAGTTAAGAGGGCTGCCAGCATTTCCAGTATGAACTCTTATTTTAAGGATAATAACTCAGCTGTAAAAATGTGCTCTAGGCTGAAACTTTATAAGGAAGATTTCTGCCCAAGAGTGACTTTATCCGGACAGAAAACAAAAGGGAAAATATATCAATTTAGTCATTCTTAATCAGTAAAGATATATTTTTAAAAAGTAGAATAATCCTTGCTGGATCACTTACTTTCTCTTCTTTCTAGTCTTAATAATAGCCAAAATCTGCATCTTTCTGAACTTTTCATATCTCCTTCTTAGACTATTTGAACCATTTTTGGAGTGAATATTTACTCATATGGGTTTCTTTTAAATTGCTTTTCCTCAATATTTTCATTTGCTTTTAAGAGACAATGGAGTGTAGAGCAAAGTAGACTCAGAAGCCATTTTCTCTTATTTATTTCAAATCTGCTCAGCATGAATCAAGAGTTAAAATGTATCATTTTCTTGATCAATTTGGACTAGTGGGTGTAAATGGAACCACCTGTTCTCTTTGGTCCTGCAATGGTGACGACCCAAGATGTACCCCCCAGTCTGAACACTCATGGGCTCGGGAAAGGTCAGATGTAGATCCAGACTCATCCCAGAACCCTGATAATAGATCAGCTCCTGAGTTCTCTTTATATCACACAGTATTTAAACACTTTGAGATCTTTTGTAGAAGGGAGACTTACAAATGTTAATTGTTTATTCTAACACACAGACTGGTTTCACTGGAAGTACCTTAAAGTAAAGGAGAACTTAAAATATCCAATTTTTAGTTGAAAAAATCTGTTTACCCTGTCTAGGCTCCATTTTTTTCTGACTGGTGACACATAGCTGAGGACTTGAATTTGATTTTATCTATACGATTTGTACCTTCCCGGATTTAGATGTAGTTACCTTTGAAGGACATGCTCGGTGTACTTGGCTGCCATCAGCTTTACTGGCCTCTTGAGGTCTCATGCGTCTGGGAGAGAAGTTTTAGGTTGGGACTTCTGCAGCCACAGTTTGCCCAGATTGTGCCAATAGTCTCAGTTGTTCAAAACAGTGTACAAACTGGAATGGTGTCTCATCCAGAGCAGGGTGGATTGTCCAGGAGCAGCAAAATCCAGGTGTTGGTGACATTTTGCTTGCAGAGAGTCCAAGGAGGAACTGGTCTGGAGTTTTTAAAGTCAGAAAAATCACGCTTAAAATTTGTAAAGGCGTGAGTGAGGCATAGTCTTGGGTTACTTTTAATGATGGAATAGAAGGTAAGAAGGCACTCTTGGAAATACGTGCCTCAGTCTTGGATTTGAGGACTGTCACAGAGCTGGCAGTGCCAGTAGATAGTTTTAACCTGTCAAAGGATAAATCTCAATACAGAATGGAGTGTATTCCATCCATAGCCTCCCCTAAGGAGTTACAAGTCCAGAAAATGAAATGCCATTTGGGATCTGGACCAGGACACACAGGCTGTGAAAATTTTGGGGTTTAAGTGAAAGGAAAGGCAGGCTAGAATGGTTGTCTTTCCATTACTGTGTGGGAAAGGGCTTTGTTTAACATTACAGGTTACGAATCTAACAGAACATGACAGAGAGACAGATTTCTGTATTTGACCTCTCTAATAAGGTGCATTTTTAGTTTTAAAGATAGGTATGAATCACTGTGATCTAGAATTGAATTGATACAAAACATGAACAGTGGCTTAGTACAAGATTTCCCAGTCTATCATCTTCAAGTCTAAAATCTATTATTGAACAGAAGCACATCGTTAGAAAAGCATCCTTACTCACCCAGAGTTTCATTCATAGCATCTTCTCCTACCTGTCTTTCCTAATAGGTAGGATAAGAAGGATTCCTGTGAAGATTATGTGCAAATTACTGGTCCTCATCAGCTTTCCAGAATTTTTAAATTTGAAAAATGGTATGAGGAGGGAAAGGACATAATTTTCAGACTCTTCATACCTTTAGTCTTCCTTTGTGCAGGAGCTGCCAACAAGGAGTTGAGACATAGGCAGTAGATGGCAGTGCACCATAGTGCATCGTCATGGAGGATGGACATTGTGTTTGTAGCTGAGTTCAGGAATGACACAGCAACATTAATCTCAGCATTTCAAGGTGGCTTCCTACCCACCCCATGCAGCTGTGTACCTGGACTCCATGGTAGCCCTTACATCAATGTGGCTTTGAGAGTGCAGCCTAGATTTGAGCCTCACCTAGGAATTAGCTCTGATGTTGTAGAGTTCCCTTTGGCTTGACATTGGAAGGGCTGATCTGAAGTCCAGGAGCAACTGTGTGAGGCTGCCTTATTTGTAGTGTCCAGCACTAATAAATTCTGGTTTACAAGAGCCTTTCTGATCTCAGAATTGCAGGGAAACATCCTGATATGAGCCATTCCTTAACTGTTGTTCCCACTGTCCTCTCAAGTACTTGGGATCTCACAGAGGAGCACTCTGCTGTCTCCCACCCTAGCGCCTCAGTATGTCTCCTTGGAAGTTCATTCAGAGATACCACCTCACTGTTTTGAATGCTGAAGGTGTTTCAGATATTTCTGTCTAAGTCTGGTTGTGTTAAGTCCTTTTAGTGTTGTGGAGTTAACACCACCCACAGCCATACCATTTTCTTCACTGTGTAGAGTGTCATTTTTGTCATCTTACCTCTAATATGACTTTAATAGAATTATATTACCAGCCCACTTTTCTGCTTGGTTTTGGGTTTGTTTTTTTTTTCTCTTGTTGATAGCCAGTTCCTAATAATCTCTGATGTCTCTCAGTGTCAGTGTTTGTCCTTCTAATCAGTGAATATTTTCATCCAGCTCAGCTGTTAGATTACAGCTTACACAGTGCAAGTCCCTCCAGGTTTTGGGCAGGAGACAAAACACAGCACATCTGTTACTGTCACAGCTTCTGCCCTGTCACTGGCCGTGGCAGTGTCAAGGCTAGAAGTGCACACAGAAGTGTCACTGGACTTTTCTCCCCAAACCCAGTTAAGCACTCTCTCTTCCTGGCAAATGCCCTATGCACTGAATCTTGCCGGAAAAGCAGAGATCAGCAGCCCTGTGTGTCAGACACTGGGTCACATCTGTTGCCATGCCTTTGGGGAGCACACAGACAGGAGGGACTGCCTCACCTTGCATGGAAAACTGGAGGCCCAGGGAGAGGAAGGGCCCCACTACATTAAACATCTTACATGCTCTCATGTCACCAATCTTCTCTGTACCTCCACTTAAAAGCACAAGCCTCTGGAGGCAAAATTTTCTGTCAAGCATTTTTCTTGTTTTAGAAACATGTTTGCCTGAGTAAAATAAAATTAGTAACCATTTTCAGCTTATAACAGAAGTTTGTACTTATTGCTCATTAAATGTTCCTCGTGAACAGGAAGTTTAAAAACCAGTCACTGTTACTCTTAGTTATATTTGCCATAATAAATCCTGCACTGAGAGTTTCAAATGTTAAAAAAAACCTATCCACATACTGAAAAAACATTGTGGCCTGAGTGGGTGTAATAGAATTGGCAATACAATTTGTCTTCCCATGTGTAATTTTGTGTGTGTATATATGTATATGTAAAATCAAACTATTGAGGATACAAATATGACATCCTTTTTGAAAGTTTCATTTGAACTCACTAAGACAAAGAAGTGAAAACGTTAGCTAGAAACTGGTTCTGGCTTGTATTTTAATGTACAGTTTGATAATATCCATTTATCACCTAGGATGAGCCATTAAGTGAATTTTCACACCTGGTTATAGGCAAGAAGGGAGGGAATAGAACAGAGCTGTTTGAAGGGAAGTATTATTTGGATTTAACTTTAATAGATGAAATTCCATTCTGATATTAAGAAAAACTAGTCTGCAGGAAAGAGACTCCTGATTCCCATTTACTAGGATGGCACATCAGCTGCTGGGAGACAGTGAAGGAAGGAAGAATTTCATCCACGTCAGAATATATATAAAAATATAAACAGAATGGAATTGCTTGTTTTGACATGGATTGAAATCTTTCTTTTGTGAAATCTGATAGTGGAAAGGGCAGGAGAATATTTGATCTGTGCATTACAGTAGTTATGTCCCAGGCAAATTACCACCTTTGTGTTTCTTTTTTTGTCTTCCAGGGATGCTAAACCCTCTTTGAGTTGTGAGGATTCTTTGTTTGTGGTGACTGTTCTTGACTTAACAAAAGCACTGATATGTGGAGTGGCTACAGAAAGCCATCATACAGCCAAATGCATACTCATAAGCTGAAGAGTAGGGAAAAAAGCAAATGAGATTTCCCATTCCCTTCCAGAATAGGTCACATGAGAGATCAAGAGCTGCCTATGGCCTCTCTGCCTTCTCCAGAAATTGTTGGAATGAATACCCCACTGCAACAGGTCATTTCCTAATTGCTGTGGGCTCCTTCCTGATGGCAGATCCCAGCTAAAATACTAACATTTATTCCTGCATATAATACCAGTAATTTTATTTTATTTCTTACTGAATAAAGTTGAAGAAAGGTATGAAAACATCAGATTTTGAGTCTATTGAGAAGCACATGGGTTTATGGTCCAACATGCATGGGCAGACAGTAAGGGCAAAGGTCTAACACAGGGCTCACAAAATGTGCTTCAGAGTCCCTCTTGGAACTCAGATGTATTTTCCATTCATAAATATTTGTAATATTGTCACTTTCTTGAATAGACTTTCTTTTTAGATCTTACTTTGGGTGGAAAGATACAAGTCACCATGCAAAAGTCAGCTTAGGCACTGAGTGACATGGGCAGCTTTTTGTGTGCAGAGTAAATGCTATTTGTTTTTGTTAGGTCCTTTTAGATTAACAGACAGAGATATGCTCTGATATTTACTGATTTTTTATGATCTGTTAGAAGCATAAACTACTGACATATGGTACTGCCTGGTATAATACATTTATTAACTGATACAATATCATTTCAGGTATTGCTTTATTTGTACACGTAGTTACCAATATAAAACTCTTCCTATTGCATCAGTTGTCTTCTCCTTATATCTTGATGTTCCCATTTCTACATCCTTTTAATCTGCATTTGTACATGTAGGCTAGTATCTGTACATTATCAAAAGCTGTATTTCAGACTAGGAGACAGGAAATACAAGGCAATGGGAAAGAAACCATCAAAAAAAACGTGGCTATTGTTGTAAGAAAGGTGAAGCCTACACAAGGGTCACCTTTGTTCTTTATTTACCACTCTATATTTGGATTCTTAATCCTTTAAAACCAGGTATTTCTGGGCAGTAACTCTCTTGGACCTATGATGTATGCTTTCAGCCAAAGAAAGAAGTTCCCAAACATAGAGCAAAAACAAAGAAAGGGAAAGCAAATGTGCCCATTGCTCCTCGGAGGTTCAACTAAGTTATGAAGGCGATGTCAGATAAGACTTTCATTTAATGTCCAATATTCAGAATAGGGGGGGTATGTTCACATGGTAGTGTGAACTCAGGTTTAGTACTCAGTGCAGAAGCAGGACTCAGCATTGATGGTCTGTATCAGGTTTGCCTATTCCAAAGTTAAAGCTACTTTAACTTAGAGGACTGTTTGGGCTTCTTGCTCGCTTTACCACATTTTTAGCAAGCTTTTGAAATCAACAATGTAATGAAATGAAATGAAATCCTAAGATTTGCAGAATATACATTTTTAGCTGATTTTTGCTGATCTTCTTCACTATACTCAAATCATGATTTAACTTCTGATAAACTGGCAAATGCCACAGCAACTGCTATCTTTTCACTGAGAAAGGGAAAATAAGTTTTGCTTTGTTTTGAAATATCAACAAATATTCCCAGCAGAGGTGATGACAAGGACAGAGAGGATTTCAAAGCTACCTTTACTCTTCCTGCAACAGTCACAGGAGTTTGACCCTTACCAACCAGTTTGGAGTAGTTCAGTAGACTCAGTTCTGACAAGGGGACCTGGTTTTTCTGCTGCCTGTGAGAGGCAGCCCAAGGAGATCAGACAAGTCAGACTAGACAGAATAGTAAATCAATACAAATATGGCCATCATTTGTTCAGTGTGCAGAGAGAGTGTATTTCTCTGCAAAAAAGCTTGCATGTTGATTTTTTTTCATATTAATTCTTGATAGATGTGTCTGTCTGATAAGTACAAGGAAAGTCATCCTTTCACTCAATTTAATAAAACCTCAAGGAACAACATGTTCTCGATAACATAAAGGCATTCACTTGGTAGTAAGGTAATAAATTTTCAGATGGAATGGCCTGGTGCTTATATGTCTGCACAAGATATCTGTAAACAAATTTGAAAAGTAAGTTTTCTGCTGTAAAGTTTATTGGCTTTACATTGACCAGTATTTACAAAGCAGAATTTGTGAGTATGGTTAAATTATTTAAACTTTCCTAAATAAAGGAAAAGTAAATTCTAAAATAAACAGATGCTTACTGTAAGCTTTAAAAAATATTTATTCAGCTGGTACTTTCCCCTTAAGTCCAGTATCAGTATTAGAACACTGAAATAAAATAGAAGCCTTTAATGCAGTTCATTATTGTAGAAATCTGTGGCCAGCTAATCCATCCTCCCACTGGCCCCTAAGTGCATCTCTCAACTAGTGAACTCTCCATTCCTAAAGCCTCCTAATACACTTTTTATTTCTGATGTCACTTTCCCACCCTACAACAGACAAAAGGTGGCATTTGTCTTTGCACCAACATGGAATTGTTCTGCTGATGCCTTTTGATATTGACAAATATTTAAAGATATTTTACCTCATACACCAAACTGTATTTGGTGTCCTTCCTGTAATTTGAGTTTTTTTGCTATAGAGGGGATGTGCAGTGTTCATAAATTCCAGCTTCTCTCTTTGTAAGTGATAGACTATATTCTGAAATATATACATTTACTTTCTTATAGGAAAAATATGTTCATAAAGCTTAAAGCATTCTAAAACAGCAAGATCTTTCAAATAAAGTGAAGAGGAAATCAAATGTGTATGTCAGCTTATCTCAGGTTTATCAAAATGTTACAAAAACCATACTTGTCTGTATCATTATTCCTTACCATTTGCCCTGTTAATTTCTTTTAAAGCCACTCTAGCATCAACAAAATTGTATGAAAAATCATATGCTAAGAATATCTTGCCAAATTTAAAAGTCATTATAATCAGTTTCTTGTGGGAACTAAAAAAAAAAATTAAATAAATGTCATCCTACTGAGGCAACAGGGCAACAGGACAGATCTAAATACTTGACAGGACAACTACATTTTTGGCAAAGACAGTGGCAAAAATCTCATTATAATTTCTTCTACAGGTTTTTTGCCATTAAAAAGGGCTTTAAGTAATAGTTTGCAATGCTAAGATGCCTTTCTATATATTTACAACCTCAGTAAAATGAGACATCCAAACAGATGAAGACGAAACAATACGTTTGATATAACATTTGCCAGTAGCCAACTGGATGTTTATCAGCAATTACATATAATAGGCTGAAAAGAATCAAATTACTTTTAATATGATGGCAACATCTGAGGCAAGACATTTTTTTGTCTTCTACAGCTAAATAAATTGAATATGAATGGACTTGACAGCATGTAATATGAAATGCATTATGGTCTGGAGACTGAGGGTCGCCCTAACAACCAGACAATATTTCCTTAATTAAGTATAATTTCTTTCCTACGTGATCACAAGAAGATTCTGAACTGGTGAATTAATGATCTGGGAAATGCATGTAATTCTCTGCTCTAGGTAACTGTCAGCTTAAAACATATTAAGCTGTCTTAGGAAAGCTGCAAATATTTGATTTGTTTTTCCAGCTTCTTTTTCTAGTGTATTAAATGATGTATATTTAAGGACAGGAATATATATATTTTCAATTTGAAAATTAGATGTTTTCTGTATCTGAGCAATTTTTTTGTCCTTGATATATTTTCTCTCTCATCCATATATTTTTAATAGTTTGTTTGCAATACCTGTTGTGTTTACTTATTTGCTGAAAGACATTTGCTCTCATATTTTTCCATTCTATGTCTGGCAGTTACATTTGTTACACTAAACCATAAGACTTCCTTCACCACTGCCCCTTCTTTATTTCCAGGTTCCTGAATTAAACCCAGAAATAGTTATCAGTCTGTCACATATGTAATCACAGCAAGTTCCTCCAGCTGTATTTTTGCAGTAAGCATCTTCACACAGGATTGCATCCAGAGGGTTCTTGAGTATGGCCAGTGAGGGAGACTCCACAGCCTCTCTAGACAGCCTGTTCCAATGCAGGATCACCAGCACAGTAAAGAAGCTCTTCCCCAGGAACTTCCTTCGCATCAATCTCTGCCTGTTGCCTCTTGCCTCATTGCTTGGCAACACTGAGAAGAGCCTGGTCTGTGCTCTTAACACCTTCCCTTCAGATGCTTACATACCTTGATGCCCTCTGATCATCCTCATGGCCCCCCTCTGGACCCTCTCAAACAGGTCCACATTCACTTTATGCTGGGGCACCCAGAGCTGGGTGCATCTCTCAAGGTGGGATACCATGAACATGGAGAAGAGAGGGAGAATCACCTTCCTTGACATCACAAGTGGGAGCCCAACTTGTCTTTCATGGAAAGGCCTGAGGCAATTCTCCACCTTTGAGACAAAGGAGAACACTGCTTGTAGAGGGAACTGAGAACTGTTTATCAGTTGACAGATTTACTTTGAGCACATATGGTTTGATAGAGTAAAAATGCTGAGCAGAGCTTACAATGTCCTATCATAACCAAGAAGTGCAGTTGAAGCCCAAACCCTAGAACCTCATCTGGCTGCATGGTGTCTGAGGCCACTGATTTCAAAGGCAAAACAAGATTATTTTTGTTGTGCATGGCTCTTCTTCAGACTCTTGCATTGATTCTGCTATGCAGGAACTGCTTAATGGGCTGAATGAGTGTGTGCCCTGCAGACTTGCTTTTAGACCCTTGTACCCGAAGGGAAGACTTCACTGTGTGGTGGTTCATTAAATGAGTTAATCCATAAATTAATCAATGTAAACCAGTGCAAATTAATAATAGCCAATAAAGTGGCAAAAAGTGGGAAGTGTTGCAGGTTTGATCGGCTTGTTTCCTAAGCATTTATTTGGAATCATGACAGATACTCCACAGAGGCTAACTTCTGTAATTTGTCAGATTTCTTTAGGGACTCTTGTCAATGCAATGTAAATCCACACTGTGACATAAAACAACTGTGTATGTATTTCATATGCTGAGGATATTGCAAAAATTACTGACCAAAATGAGCCTACCTTCTTCTTACCCCACTTCATGCAAGGAATGAGATGCAGGGGCTGCAGACTCTATACTTCTCAGATAGGATGAGCATAGAAAAAATATTGCTGGAAAGTGAGGCAAAATTGAACTGATATTTCTCCAGAATTTTGTATTTTTATTTATTTCTATTTGCAACTGAAAATTTGAAATTCTTAGCTTCTAATGAGATCCTGGGCAAAACAGTTCTATGTAAATGTGAGATAAACATGTAAGAACAGATATGCTATGAGTTTTGAAACAAGTTTGTTTCACAAGTTGGTTAAACAAGTTTGTTTATAGGTGGATTTTTCCAGTATTCTCAAAGGGGAGAAAAAAGTCAAATTTTTTTAACAGATATATTCATCTATATTTTTCACATATTGTAGCAGATGTGATTGTGCAAGTTTGTGATGTGTGTACACAAAGAGGCATACAGAGTAAAAGTATTATTTCTTATGAAGAAATGACTGGAAATACTGCCTTATGTCACTATCTGCAAGAAAAAGAGCACACCACACTTTCTGACTGACTTTCTCTGACCAACACAGGAAATAGCATTTTGCAACATAGAACTGAAGAGAATCAACACTTCACTAAGTCATGATGTTGCCAGCATGGGACCGTGGGGAGTGGGAGAGCAAAAACCAAGCAATATGAATGGCAAAGGAGCTCTCTCTCGCAAGCTCCTTTGGCATGTCTTTTGTTTCATTTTTTGGTCAAAGTCTGAGTCTTGCTTTAGTACACATGGTCTTTGTTATTATTGTATTTGTTTTTCATGCAGAGAAGAAAAATGCTTTTAAACACAGTGTATGTGTTTTAAATGGGTGTCACTACCAAACTCACTGTCAATAGCTGGTCTTACTTAACCAGCTATAAAATACCATGAGTAAGGGTTCTTAATTGAGACTGGAAAAATCCAAGATAATTACCATAATAGGCTGAAGATCTCTGAGACTGAAGGCTTTAGAAGGCAGAGAAAATTGGGGACATATGTGTTCTGTCTGTAAGATTGTTCTATATAGGATATGGAGAAACGGAAATGACAGGCATTTCGCAATGTACAGTAGCATTCATCATAGAAAGAACATATGCATTTGTTTGTCAGAAGCAATGAAGTAAAAAATGACACTTAATTGGAGCTGACATAAAATGGCCTCATTAGCAGTACAAATAATATATGTGTGTAGCTTGGTTGTCAATAGGAGCAAAACACATTTTTTCTGACAGATGTATTAGTGTCTTTTAAGATTCATGTCAAGTTTTCAGTCAGGTTCACTCATTTAAAGAACGCCTTTTTTTCCTTCTTTATTTTTTTTTTTTTGGAATATGAGAGGTTGAACTGTAAATAATGTGTGTTTCCAGGGTGCTGTGATAACACCAACAATGGACCACACTATGTCAATGCAGCCAGCAAGCATGATGGGCCCTCTGACCCAACAGATGAACCACCTTTCCTTGGGCACAACAGGAACGGTAAGGTCGCTCTTTTTTTCTCTATTGCACAGCATCTCTTGCTTACTGATTTTCCTAAGGTAATTGGCTACTCTCTTCAGTGCTTTTGGTGGTGAAATGAGGGCTTCATCATCATACAGTAAGCATTAGCTATTACAGAACAGAAATGACAAAGTAGCATGAGTAGTAAAATGGTAGGCCAACAAAACCTATATTTAAAAAGAATTATCTGTACTAGTTCTCATGTAGTTATGGAAGTACTGCTCTATCAATTTATTTTTAAATTGTTTGCTTGTCGGTCGAGAAAGTTTCATACCACTGGGATCAGGACTTCTGCCTTTGTGGTAGGATCCACTGCTCACTTCAAACCATAGCAGCCAACCATATGTATTTTGTTCCAGACTTAGAAATGGGATTTTTGGTCAAGGCCAGCTGTGTTTCTAGTATATCATATTTAAATATGCTTATTTCAACAACTGTTTTCAAATTTTCTTTTTCAACTGTGTCAGTCATACTCAGTTAACTCCCCCAGAGTCGGAGAAAGGCAAAAAACCATTCTTAATTAAAATTCTTTAAGCTCTCTGAAAAGTTCCTAAAATACAGCAACTGCAGACCATAAATGGTGGTTTGATATGTGAATGTGGGCACATTGCATGTAAAGTAAATTTTTGCAAAAGTCAGGCATACATATTACACTTCTGTTACTTTAGCACACATGCCATTTATGTAATAATTACATGAAACATGTAATTACAGAACATGCTCTGTTATGCACTTACCCTTTTTTTCACCACTGTTCTACTTGATACTAATCTATAGGAACACATTTTCCCAACTTTTTTTTTTAGTTGAATAAGATATTTAATGTAGTTGCATCTGTACAAAGTAATTTAACTCACTTTGTTGGCTCTCTTCCTGATCTCTTATCTTCTGCTGCTTCGTCCTTATCTGTTGAATTTGATTCTAACTCCAGTGTCTCTCCCCACTTCTTTAAAAAATCTCAGTTAAGATCTAAGAGTTCTGTATTTTTTTCCTGACAAAACTTAAATATGATGGTTCATTGTTTATTCCTGGCATTTTAAATGTTGCATTCAATGATCAAAAGAAGTAGGAATTGCATGGCAAAGTTAATCTCAGCATTTTCCCCTTCATGAAATTGAAGGAAATACTTGGTCTAGTGAGAATTTCTGCATGTGTAATTATTGTGGTTCCAAAGCTTGTTTAAAAGTTAAGGCAAGGAAATGGAAAATGAATTCTGATTATGCTGTTGGGCAACTCCTATGAATTTCTTCCTCTGCCTGTCATTTTCAATTCCATAACATTTAACAGACAGTGTCTTCTGCACTCATTGTCTCACAATCTTAATGCAGACTAGAAAATTCCCAGTTAATGTTCTCTTCTTGCTTGAGACCACTGTTACAGTGCTTACAGTAACAAATCCATCTGGGGAGTCGGGCAAAGGACTCTGAGAGGCAGTGGGTCATCTAGTGGGTGACAATGAGATCCTGAACTCATGGTACTGCAACCAAATGAAAGTCTTTCCTTTCTTTTCCAAGCTCTTTACACAGTTTTATCTTTCAAGGTCGCAGTATTTCCCTGTGATAATTTGTTAAAATTCATTCAGAGGTATACCATAAAAGTTTATGTTTGCTATCTGTAAAACTCCTAAGTCATTTGCAGAAAACTTAAAGAAAGAGTAAAAAATTGATGAGTGCTACAATATCCATAGGCTTTCTAAATATCTCAAATGACACCCTATTTTATCACATACAAGATTTCTCTTAGATAAAAACAGCATCAGCACCACATTCAGTTTAAATGCTCATGCAAGCAGTATAATCATGGATGTCATAGAGAGTTTCTTCTGTTGGGAATTCCTCCTATCAGAAATTAAAATTTGGGCTGCCAGTAGCAGTTTTGCTGGATGTATCCATCCAGATGTGAAATTCATTCTTCAGCATGTATTCTGTTATAGAAAAAAAAAAAAAAGAAAAAAATGGGGAACATGAGCTATTTAGAAATTTGATTTATTTAGAGATATTTTTACTTCATTTATTTGGAATTCTGAGTTTTGGTCCAGAGAGAGGAGCATTGAGAGCATAAAGCATGAAGAATTGTGCCAAGTCCAAGTCATACTACTGTGAGTACCTCAGCAGGACTAGGTTTTATGGGAGATAAAAGATATAAATGATACATTTCTGTTATGAATATATTTTTCAATTTTATCCTTAAAACTGTGCAACAGAGTGCGATAAAGAGCCACCAGCTACCTTTCAAGAAACCAGCCAGATTTTTTTAGGAAAACAAGACAAAAAGTCACAAATAATTCTAGTCAAATAATTCTACTCACTCTTGGCAGTAACTCTGTCCCAATTTAATTTAAAAGCTTGCAGTATGCAAAGCAGTTTTTATTGGAAGGGTTTCATATGTTCATTTCCTTAGACAAAGCATTTTGCTAATTAACATAACATTTTTCAGCCGAAACAGACCCCTGTGGTCACTTAAGTGAGAGTTGACTTCAAAACCACCTCCACACTTGCCTGATTCAGGATGAACACTGGGTTCCTAAAACATTGCTTCAACAGAAAATCTATTCTCTACTGAGTGAGCTAGAGAAATAGCATAAAGGTCTATGCATCTTCGTATCTTATGGGAATTACTCAGCCTTTTGATGTTCCTTAAAACATTGAAGTACTCTGTCCAGGCTGGAGCCATTCCATCTCCCTTCACAGAGGGAGCCATTCCATCTCCCTTCACTCTTTAGCTCTGTGGTGAGGCAAGTGACCTGAGTAACAGCAGCCTCTGCCATTTTGTGCCTTGACTCCAAAAACTGGATTTGAGTTTTGATCTCTCAGCCCTGAAGCACACATTAAAGCCCTTGGGAATCCAGGGGGCAGCTGCCTCCATCTGCTTTTTTATTTGGTCACCAGCTGCTGGGGTGTTCACTTCCATCTGGGAGCTTCCAATTCAGCAGTCAAAACAAAGCAGTTTTCCTATAGAGTCACTCATGGTCAGCTGCATTTCCCTTGTGCTGGGTAAAGCCTTCCCCCCAAAACCCAAATAATTTTGTTTAGGAAACTATTTGCCATTAATAGGGGCAACAAGTTTTCTTTCTATCCAAGTTCCCAAAAAATGCTTATTTAATTTCATTTAATTATATTTTTAACATTCTCAATTCTTATCTATTATTGAATTGTCCACATAAAATTAGACATCTCTGCTATACCAAGCACTCCCCAATCAGGAGGATGCCTAAGCAGGCTATCAAGATGCTTGGAAAAGCTGCAAATCCATCTTTGCTTGATTCCAATGCCAAAAGATGATACAGGGCACTGGAGGGACAGAGGAGGTGAAGGTGTGCCATTTATGGCATCTCAACCCTATGTTCCTGTGTTGTGAGAGAAACTGGTACAGCATTTGCATGTCCCAGTTACTGTGCTTTGTGCTTTATCCACCAAGAACATAATTCTTTTTTGCCTTTATGAAAATCAAATTGATTTCTGCCGGTGAAAATACAGTTTTTGTTGCTGATGAATTGAGAGGCACATGTGCTGCTCTGATCACTTCCCCATTCTGCTTGAAATCTGGAGTTAAGCAGACAATCTGCCAGAGGGGTGATTTCTGTCATATTTATATGTATTTTTCATAGATACCTCTTCACTCAAAAAGAGCAAAAAGCATTTACATGGGTGTGCTAGCTGTGGGCAAATACATAAAGAAAACCCAAGCTTAAATTATGTCAAGATTACAGCAAGAAAGCAATAGCTCTGAATATTCTGATTAAGGCTGACAACCCAGTCTCAGCTCCTACAATTGTACTAAAATGAAATTTTAATGCCAGAAGGCATAATGTGAAGATAGACAAGAGTTTTATGGCTTGATTTTTTTTTTCCTAGTTTATTATTATTTATTATAGTAAGTCTTGTTTTTCCTATGTGATATTCACCTACAATTAGGTCTGCTATTAAAAAAGGTACTGTAGAGGGAGAATAGAGTGTGTGTCTGTAAGGGCAACACTGAAAGAGCAGCATTAGTATGTGTTTAATAATGTATAGAGGCTGGAATTGTTCCATCATCAGCCTATCACTCAAAATGTTTCCAATACAGCCATTGATCTGACATCTCTTTCGTGGTTTAATAGCATTGTGATTGATGCCTGAGTGGATATAATACAAAAACCTTTAGAAATGTAAAAACTGAGCAGTTTGATCACTGCTTTCAGTTATTGCTCCTTGGCATTTCCAAGTTTGGCCATCAGCAGCAATAATCTGCCTTTTTGGTGGGAAGAAGATTTGCTTTATTCTTTTTCCTCTGCTTGTCGTTCCTGAAGGAAGTTTACTGTTCTGCACTTTCTTGGTTGGGGTTTCACTCCCCTCCCTGGTGTTAGCATCCATTTCAGACACTGCTTGGGTTCCAGTTTCATTCAATAGTTTGAGGCAGCCTTTGTTAGTCCTCATAGGCAGAGGGGTAACTCCAGCTTTTTTTCCCTCTCCTTTGGAACTGCCTTAGTGTAGCCTTGTTTCATTTTAAACCTTTGAGGCCAATGGAAGAGTGAGTAGAAGCCAGGTTTTTTACTCAAGCTGGTAGTTCAACTGGGCTCCTTAATTCTTCTTCACACTTGATGTTCACTCTACTTTCAGTTTCTAATTTAAAAACTTGATAGGCAACTTACAAAATAAACCATCCATTGCACTTTTTAAACAGTAACAAGAACAAACAAGAAAAAATGTTTAATTGTTCCAGATACTCTGTATTAGAAATGCAGTTAGGTGAAAGAATTGCAGTGACATAATGTGGGATCCTGTTGAAACTGCAAACTACCTTAACTCAGCTTTCCTGGTTTATAGTATCACCAGAATTTCTCAGTGGAATAGCAGGCTTGTTATGCAGGTACATCAGTCTTATCTTTCACTTTGTTAGTTCTTTTTGTTGCCAGCAAGGCTTGATGATATCTCCAGAACCCTTCAATGGAACAACAAGCTTGTTATAGGTTTTTTATCTTTTATTTCCTTTGGATACTCCATGGTCACTGGTGGTTTAAAATGTCACCTGAAGGCCTCAGCAGAATAACTGCTTTGTTAGATAGGGTTGCTTTTTTCCCCTGTTTAATCTCCCATTCTATTTGCAGATACTACAGCTACATGGAGCTGAAACACCATCACATTCCCCTCATGTTCAGATTCTTGTTCAAGAATACTCTCTGTTATTCTAATTGTATGTCACAAGGTCCTTGGAGAGCTACAGGAGCAAAGTTTCTTTGCAGTCTTGTGCCTTTCACGTTATCAGGTGTTAATCTTAGAGCTCTTTTGTTTTATTTATTGACTGACAGTTTCAGTTACTGTTTGTGTGGAAAACATAGGATTGAACCCATTTCAAATGAAGTAGCCTAGTTCAGGCTGAAACTAAGATCTTCCTTATACTTTTACTCAGCCAAAGTCCAGGGCAAATGTAGGTGATTAACAACATGGAGCTGTCTGGGGCAGGACATCCATTTAAGGACAATTGATTCTGGTTAGAAGGGAGAAGATCAGCATAAATTCTTGTGAGATTTATAAAAAACAATTAACTCCTCCTGCACCTTTTTTTCCCAAACATTCTCTTGAAAGGCAGTTCCAATTTACCTCGTGTAATTTGAGATAAAATGGAGCACCCAGTGAAAAGCACCAGATTCTAAGCAGTCAACAGCAGTCAGCTCTTGTGTAGATGAGACTCTTTCTGCTCATCTGTTTCAACAGGGGTTCCACACTCTATGTATGATCATAGCTGTGGCTAGATGGTATTTTTGAATGAATAGAGTTTATAAAATCATATCTCTGTAGTGTTCCCCCTTCTCTTCAGAATTCAGCTCTACCTTCCTGCCATTTGTTAGTAGTGGCTTTCTGTTTGCCATTATGGGTGAGTATTCCAATCTTCAAAGCCACTACCTCTCATAGGCAGGGAGGGAAAATGTAAAAGGTGAATAAACATAGATGGAGGGAATTCCATTTTTGGCCCATGCACCACTTCATCTGAGCCCAGCAGGTCAGTAGCTTTTATTCTGTGTTAAATTTTACCTTCACACAACACTTCCACAAATGAACAAAGAGCTTTTGTTGCCTCTCTTTGAGGTATCAGCTACTGACTCAAAGTGACATTAGCCCAGATTCCCTTTCAGGGAAGGAATCAACTCCCTGATTGTGGTGATAGAAATACACATCAACACAAAGCAGCAGTGATGGATCAGCAAAGCAAAAAGTATCAGCCAGAAAAGCCCTAACTAATATAACTTCATTTTCATCATAAAACTAACCTCATTCATATAATTGATTTCCAGATGACTTTACATAACTGTAAACTAGAACATTTAGAGGCTTGTTTCTCATATATTTCCTTAAATATGACTGCTGCAGTTCTTTTTGGGATTTCTAGAAGTGCCACCTGGTGAATGAGAGTGCAGTTCAAAGCCACCTCTTCCAAGCATGTTGTATTTTTGTTTAGTGATAGCCATGCTGTGTATATAAAATGAACTTTTTTATTTTGGAGCAATGAATAGGAGCTAAAAGCCACAAAACTAGTAGTATCTGACATAAATTTAGTGGTCTGCAGAATATCCCCCCCAAAAAGGCTCATCTGTAGTCATACTCCCAGAAATTTTTGTTGATATCTCTCCTACAGATGAACCAAGATTGCAAACTCATTTTTTAACTGCTAGTAAGTCATTTACCTAAATACTTGGAATTTCAAGAGGAAAAATAAAATGTTCACACATTTTCTCGTGAAATTGTGCTGATGCTGTAAATGACAGGGCAAGTTTTGGGGAGAGAAAGAATCTCTTTGTTTAGCAGATAGGGAGGTAGAAGAGAGGAACAAATAATAAGTTTAAAAAAATCCTGGACGTTATTCTAGGTTTGAAACATCCCCACCACACCTACAGCTGACAAACTCAATAAGAGGTGGAAAATAAGAGTACTGTGAATGTCAGGTCTGTCATCTCTATTTTCTTGATATGATTCTCTTTTGTAAATGTGTTCCATTTTTCAATCAAGAAGAGAACTCTTTGCCTTATTAGAATGGAACTTGTTTTTTATTGTCCTGCCTGTGTTTAAACAAGGCTTGGGTAATTCTGACTGAAATGAGGAATATGCTTTCCAGAGAATAATAAATCCAAATATAAGAGGTGAAGACAAGCTCTGTGTGGGATCTGCAATACAGGACAAGTTTGAGGATCTTAGAGAGGTGAAGGGTGTTTTTCAAAACTGTGGCCATGTGAAAAGCAAGTGTCTCCCAGAGATGCTGCTTCCACAGCTCCTCTCTGCCAAGAGCTGGGAAGCAGATCTGTGGTCATTTCTCTTCATATGCAAGTGCACACAAACACATCAAGAAGTCTTGAAATCCTTGAAGAAAAGAACAACAGGATAAATTATATGGGAAAGCAGCTAGTTTATCCTAAGAACTGGTGCAGTCCTTCCCACAATATCTTTTAGGTCTAAGGTGAAGCACTTGAACTGTATCAACTCTCTCAGAGGGAGAGCTAAACTTTAGCTGAAAGAAAAGGGTGTGAAGGTGACAGACAGAAGTGGTTTACAACACAACTTAGGTGCATGAAGGGTATCCCTGGAAAGGAAAAGAAATTTTAGTGGTGCTAACCAAAAGGTTATGAAGGTAGAATAGGGAAAGCATAACTTTAATATGTTGCAGAAGACATTGAGAGCTAGACTAGTGTTTGGAATGAAGCATAGAAAGTTCAATGTTTGGGACGTCTAGAACTCAACTGGACTTTAAAATCCACAAGAGGAATTTTCAGGTGTTGACACAAATCCAGAGCAGTGCTAATAGCCTTTTTTCATCTCCAACCTTTGTTTTTCATTACAAAGAGACATTGTTATTTCAGTTCAAAGCAAGTAACACTCATTTAAGTGCCGAGACTTCAGGATATTATAAAAACTTTCAAAAATGTTTACTGAGCATGATGTACCAAGATTCAAAAAAGAGCTGTGCATCAAAATAACATTTTATTTGCAATGTCTGAGGTTTACAGTCAAAGAGTAAACATATGTTGAAACTGAACATTCACAGTATTGTCTTACTAAAAATCATTTGGAACCAAGAGGTAAGATTGATTAATTTCAACATGTTTTGTGTGATTAGTAAGTATACTGAACTCTTTAGATTATTTTTTTTTCTTTCCAATAAGATGGGTAAATTTTGTTAAGCAAAATGTTTCTACTCTGAGCAGCAACCTTTGAATTATATTTCCCATATTCTTTCATAAGGGAATTTTTTTAATTCAAGAGGTATTGGGACTTCACAGAAGCACTAGATTGCCGGTGTTGCAGTGTTTTGGAAGGTGACCTGTTGCCATGTTACTGAAAACACATAGAATGGAGTTGAAAGTGAATTTAATCTGAAAGATGTTCAGTATTTTACATATTTTAATCACAGTGGAAGAGATAACATAACCTGTGTATTGGACAAAGTCCTGGGCCTACAGCTGCTCACAAAAATAAAATTCCATTGAATTTCACTGCCTTTTCCTATATCATATCCCACTGAATCTCAGCTCACAGTGCATTTCACAGTTAATCCGCATGGCTTATCAGATGGTTGGCAAACTGGTACCCCAAAGGTTTAAACTTCCTGTAAGACAAATTACCAGTGCTTTTGCGGTATCTTTCTTATTTTCTTCTGGAAAGAGCTGCCTGTTCAGGGTTCGCTCATTTGTGAAGCAAGGTTAAATGAAGGAGCTAAAGGTACACGCTTCATACATTGTGCAAGACACTGGTATTCTGTATGTACAATGATTTCAGCCTGAAGTTCTCAGAAAAGGATAAGCTTGGTTCAAATTATTTACAAATCTATAGGGAGCTGCTGATGGCAATAACCTCTATGCCCTCTGATGGTATTTTATTATCTGTGAGTTATAGGTGTTTCTGTGTCAGAGCTCGGAGGCTGTAGAATCCTCTTGCTCCTGAAAGACTCAATTTGGGAGGAGATTTCTGCTATACCTAATATTTACTATGAAACATCTCAGTCAGCACTTTTCATTGAGCTGTAGCAAGGGGTTTGAGAGCAGCTGTGTTGAGTGAATTTGGGAGTTTGCTGAATTGAATTGTTTTTCTAGCAAGGTGATGAACTGTTGAACTCAGCAGATTTCTACTGTGTGGCAGAGGTGAGCAACACCTCATCGGGATGGGTCCGGGGGGCGCTCGTATCCAGAGGCACATCCTTTTCTGGTGCCATGAGGGACTCCTCTATCCTTTGTGACATTTTATGACTTTTGAATGTGATATACTCACCTGTATGCTTCTAATTTTGCCTTTTTAATATTAGTAGTCGTTATACAGCAACAGAAAACTTAAGACTTTAGTATCTAAGTGTCCAAATTATGGCGCATTTGCCAACCTCAACTCCCGGTTTTCCTTTGCTGTGTTTCCCTCGGGGGTTCCTCTTAAATCAATATAATATTTATATGACACAAACTGATTTCACTGATGCAAGAGCTTCATGCTGTTTGTGTTCTCTGGCTTGTGAAGCGCAGCTGTGTGCAGTGTTTGCAGAATAGACCAAAGGTGCTATGATTTCCAATGTGATTTTTTTTTCCAACTGCTCAGGCACCTGACTTCTCCCTTCCTCCTGTTTACTGTAATTTTGCTCTGCTGCCAGCCTTTTCCACCTGAATCACCTGCATTTAAGTGAAAAATGAGTTGTACTTGTTCTTTTCTCAATTGCTATTTTTGATAGTGCAAACCAGAGCGACAAAAATACAGTAACAAGGGGATGTGAATTGGGCTATGATGATATTCCCACAGATAACCTTGCCTAGTTTATCCACAGAATCAAAATTAGTGCTCAAAATTATAGTGTTCAAAGATAACTTTTTAACAAAAGCTATTTTGCTAACTTTCTTTCAACATACAAATGCTCCTAACTAGCTTTAGTACAATTGATTTCCTTTGAAGACAATGGACTTACCTCAGAGCCTTTAGTTTTCTGAAAATAAATGGCTGTTCCCACAAAATGGCCATAATTTGATTGATTGATATTATTTTCCTACACACACTCTATAAGATTATTGTATTACATGAAATTTATCCATAACTAAAAAATGCAAGTAGCAACAATTTCAGATTTCCTTGATGTCTTAGGGGACATAAGGAAATAGTAGCAAAAAAATTCCACTCAGTGTGTGGCCATTGGTTGAAGAAGTAGGTTTCCTTAATTTATTTGCACCTAACAGTATTGAGAGCAGAAGACCACTGACCTTGCTGAAATCTTTATCCTTTGTTTAAAACTGAGTGTAACAGAATTAGAAATCCGAAAATGATTGATGGAACAATTTACAGTAATTAATCTGCAACAGAAGGCAAAGAAAATAATACATTTCAAGGCTTATAAATCCACTTTTGTCTTTCATTAGTTTTCATACAAATGTCATGAGCATTCTTATATTTTTTTGCATTTCAAAACAGAAAAATATGGCTTAAGTACCATGGCATCATCTTGAGCTTATTTTTGATATTAGATTTTTACTTTATTGCATACACTATTGGATATGTGTTCCAAGGACTCTTAATTATTTGATTGCAATTACAAGTTTGGCACAGAAGTGTAAAGTATTAATGTCTCTTGTCTATAATTGTTATACAGAGATCTTTGCAGGCAGAGTTGATCCTATTGTAAGCTAAGAAATTTCAGTACTTACTGATAGTTTGAAGCACTTATTTTTTAGGCAGTTCAGTTAGTTCAGTTTATGAAGCCATGGCATTTCTATGGAAGTATTTTAACTCCATCTGCACACAACCTGCAGATTTATGGTAAACATTTCTTCTTTTTCTTTTTCTTTTTTTTTCCCCTAAGGTGCAAATTATACAGGAGGAAATCTGTAGCATTTGCTTTTCCTCCCAAACACAACAGGACACTCTTTTCAGAGACATCCTGAGGCAGAGAACAACTGACAAATAGCAACAGCAGCACCTATAAAGCATTTTATATCATCAAGGTGTTTTAAAAATACTAATTAAACCTTATAGCATCACTTGAATAAATAATCATATTAATGCAAGTTCTTCAATTCCCTTTGAGGTAAATTACCTCTGTACAGTGTAGCCTTTCTTAGAGTATGAACAGCAGCTCCTGTTCCAAACCCAGGGATGCTCAGCTGTACATTTGAGGCAAAGCCCAAAATCTCAGTGTGATGGACTGCCATAAGCTGTTCTGGTCAAGGCAGCTGAACTAATTGGCCCATTCTTCTCAGTAAGAAAAGAGAAGATTTTACCAGTTGAAGTTAGATTTGGCTTTACTGCCTAGCAGTGAATCTTAATTGCTTCTTGCTGAATAGTGTGTAATAATGTGTCCTCTATATTAATAATAATGAAAAATATTTTAAAATAGAATTTTGCAGTTAACTCAGTGTTCTAAATTCCCATATCAAATTATATCATGAATGTCAAATTTTGGGATTTGTATTTCCCTGAGTTCACTAGCAGTATGGACAGCTGTGTCTTGGTGGTTGTATTTAATGTTTTTAATCTTGCTCTGTTTTCATCTTCATGCTCCATGTAGTGTTTCTCATGATCTTCACAACAAATAAAAAAAGTCCCAGTCCTGAGGCAAGGATGACAGTTAAGCAGATGCTGTTTCAGTTCACAATTACCATTCCTTCCAGGCTGTTAGGGGAGATTACAGCTGGGCAGGCTGGCAAGCCATCTCCCACACACACCCTCCCATCTTAAGATTAAATTCGTTGTCCCTGACTTCAGTCACTAAGTGTGAGGAATCTGCAAATGCCCTTATTCAGCTTCAGGAATAGCCAGTTTTATACTTTCTAAGTGTTAATGCTGCTAATTTGTATTTCAGCAGTGTGGCCTGTGAGTTCGGTGTAACACTTGTATGTCAGCAGCGATCCTTCTTTGTAAGGTGAATCATGCAAAGTCCTGTGGCTTTAAAGTGTTGATATAAATTTATTTGACAGAAAAATGGCCACTTTGTCATCTCTGTCATATTCTTGGACAAGGAAATCTGTGGTGCAGTTAGGACTTTGCACAAATATTTGCACAGCACTTAATATTTTTTTTTTTTTCACATATATTGTGTATAAAAGGAAAGGAGAAAGGGAACATTATGCTGATCAGTGCATGCCAGTGCAGAATGAAGATGTCTGAGCTTTCCAGTCAGTCCATGTGCCAGAGCCAGAAGTGCATCAAAGAACCAGAATGGATAACCTAGCCTAGAAATAGATACTCTGCAAGATCCTCCTGAGAAGAACAATTCCCTGACTAGGCTGGCATTTAGAAGAGGCCAGAAATGCTTGCCTGTACAGGCTGGGGTGCATTTGTGCAGCATTTGTTCCTTTTCGCTTGATTGGAGCAGAGGGATCAGAAGAGCTCACTGAGAACTCCTGTTAGGGCCTGTGTGGAATATTTTAAATACATGCCTTTAAGGAAAGCTGAAGATGATTGAATTTCAGTTTGATAAATGTAGATGGGCTTTCTCAGCTGTGGTTCTTAGTTTTTTTTCTGGCACTGTTTCATCCATGCCTTGTCACCAATAATATTTAAGAGAAATAACATCTCTTACCTTTGCCTCCTGATCTCATGATGAAGAGAGGGGTTGAAAATGTTCTTTAAAAGCACATGGAGGGGAAAGTGTTACAGCCTTTCTTTCTATTTCCAAGTGGCAGTGTCTGAAGCATTCCCAAGTGTCTGTAAAGAATCAGTGGTGTCCTATAGAGGAAAGCTAAATCTGCCCTAATACAGATTTGGGAGAGTACAGGACGCTCTCTCCTGCTGACCTTATCAGTTATTGTAGTTTTGCTGTCATTGACAGCATTAATGTTCCATGAATCTGGAATTCCATTTGAGGCGATGTAGTGCGGTAGATTTTTTGTCAGTTTTAATGTTCCACAGTGATTTATTATGTGAAATTAATATATTATTTACAGTATATCTACACCTCTGACTGTGCATTGTGACACAGTCAAGGAATCTTGTTCTCTCTTAGAACATCCATCTCCAAGCTCTATTCATTTATTTGCCATCTGGAGCATCTATCTTGTACCATTTTCAAGCTGTTACTATGCAGCCACTGAAAAAGGGATGAAAAACTGTTTCTAAACTTTGTATTTCATTCAGATATAAATTTGAAAAATTCTATGACAATGGGTTTAAACATGTAGGAATTGCGTATTGAAACATCTTAGAGGATATTCCAGACCATCCTTCTGTAAATGGAGCAGTGCATCTCTTAATACATTTTTTTGTTTCCTCTTCTTTATGACAAGTAGCTCATCAGTCTACAGCATTTCCTTTCTCTCTCTCTGGAAATGGTTTTTAAATGTGCACTGCTGAAAAACCTTCCTTAGAGCCAGTCATGACTGGGAATTTTCTATTTTCCCCTCTGCCCTGCCTTATCTTTCTTTATCTTGAATTTGCCTTTGGGGCCAGACTTAGCCACATTTCTGAGCTGGATGCAAAGTTTCTCAATCCCTCACTCCCAGGTCTGCTCCCACCCCAGGGAGGCACAACCTCGCAGTGCTTGTGAGTGACACCGTAATACATTGCCTGGATGAGAGCTGACAGTGCCCTGAGAAATATGACAGTACCTCTGCCCTTGATCAGGCTTCCCATTTGAAAGTTTTCATTTTGGTAATTACATCCTTCCCAGATAGTAGCCCTAGTCATTGATCATGCTAATATCATTATAACTGATTCCTGTAAGTCACCTTTTAAAGACACTTTCTATGGTTTCTTTTCCCCCTATATCTTCTTCCTCTGCCGTCACAGGATAAGACTTTTTCTGTCTACCCTTCATCTGATTGATTGGAAATGCCAAATACTTCCTTTAGGTATGGCCTGGTGATATACACATCACATTTCTTCCCTTGGGATCTTAATCAGAACAAGTAATGGCCTTTAGCTTTTCTCATTAGCAAAATGGAAAAGCACCATACCCAATCCATTAGAAATACAGCACTGTAATATGAATTTATAGGAAAATGGCTGCATGCCAGCAGACAGGGAGTGAGTTTACCTTAAAGGATTTTCAGGGGAAAAAAAAAAAAAAAGAAAGAAAAAGTCACCCTTTCTGTCTGGCTTGCAAACATTTTGAGCCATTACTTATCATGCCTGTCTGTCAGGCATTTTGCTGTTGCTCCTTAAGTGCTGTTTGGACATCTCTGTCATAGAAAGGGCATTGTTAAGGAGGAAATATGGGTGTTTGAACATGTATTTATATTTTCCCTAATCTTGATTCCCTTCCTGGATTATTGTCCTCATAATCTCTATCAGAATTAGAGAGAGGGGAGGAAATTGTGAAGATTTTGTTATTTAGCTTTGCTTCTCATTTTTCACAGAATGTGCTAACTGAAAAAATGTATCAGAGCAACCATTTCAGCATACTCGTCTATCAAGCTGAGACTGCTGCTACACTTTTTTTAGCCCTGTCTAAAACTATTTACAATCAGTACAGTGAGAGCAAGGACAAGACTGATTAAGAGTTTTTTTTTTTTCTCCAGTGATGGGAATTGCTTTATATTTGACCAGGTCTCTATTAGCCATAGAAATTATTAAAATTCATACATCAGCACTGAAAACTTTCAGTGCTTGTATTTTCCAGAACTGTAAGAAGGTATTAAAGGACAAATCCATACCAAATGATAATTGTGTATAATTTGAATGCATATGAGGTGATTCTATCTCCTTTGGAAAGCTAGCAGTGAAAGAACCCAAAGAACAGGCTTGGAATGTTGCTATTCTGCCAGCACTAAGACACATCTGTTTTACTGGCCCCTTCAAGCATTGCTCACGTTATTCCTGGTAAAATAACTACTAAGCATACTCATAAAGCTCTATTTAATAGCGTCTTATGAAAAATGAGTACTTGTACTTTTTTATTTTTCAAACAAACCTCATGTTTTCTATGTGTTAAGTTGCTCACCTGTACAAAGTGAGAGTTAAAGCTGAAGCATCAGGCTTGTGATTTTGGCTACTTTGCTTATGGTTCATCATCAACAGCTGTGTTGATCACACTTCCCCAACAAAACAGTATAGGTTTAGAAAAATAATAGGTAATAGTGATAGGTTAAGAAAAAAATGTAATAGGTTAAGAAAAAATACTATACTATAGGGAAATAGTATGAAAGACCTTCAAGAGTCAAAAATGGGAGGCATTCTAAAGGGACCTCTCTCTAGGAGATGAATTACTAAGTAGATTATAAGACAGGAGGGCTTATGGCAAGGAGGGATGGCTATTTTTTGAAGTATTGGGATTTTTTTTTTCCTTCTTGCATTTTCTGTTTTGTTCTGCTGGTTTTCGTTGTTTTACCTGTTTCATTGTTTGTTTCAATATTTTAAAAAATTTTTGGTATCTTCTTTACCTCTTCCCCTTATCTTTTGGATGAAACAATGACAAATTAGGAGAGATTCTGTGTAATTTTTATCACGCAAGTTTAGGAATTCAACATTGTTAGCAAATCATTACATGGTACATAAGCTGATGACACAGCAGTATAGTTCAGTCCACTCTGCTAAAAGTCAAGGTTTCTCCTTTGTTTTTGTAGCCCTATTGCTGATATGATCCAACTCTGTGTCTCAGAGTTCCTCCCACAGCTGATAGTTAACATACCGAGGGGCAGACTGTAATATTCTTACACAGTCACGCTATCATTAGGGCATTGACTTTAATTTTAAGGCGATCCTTCTTCCACAAGAATTTCAAGATTTTGTTGAAAGTGGAAAAATAGGATTTCCCCAGAAATGCTCACTATTGCCACCTTCCACAGCCCTGCCATGTAAACAAAAATAGTGATCATGTAAATACATTTAAAGGTTTTGACACAACAATTTGCCAATGAGAAGCAATATTTTGTACTGCATCACTTGAAAACACTTTAAGTGTACTGAAGTTGGCATCAGCCATTAAAGGTTGGTATTCTCTAGTACCCCCACCCTATCCAAATACAAATATTATTTGTATATCCTTTTGCTGAAGTTGCAGATAGATGAAGAGTTGGCCAAGCAACACTCATGGTTTCCAGTTTGTGGGAAATCAGTCTTATGAAATTTGGTTTCATTCTGATTCATCTTCTAAAAACTCAGAACAAACCAGAAAGATTCTCCCTTGAGCCAGAAATTCCAAACAGAATTTAATTTTCAGAAACAATGCCTCATGTTGTTCCCAACACAAAATCTAGTCTGCAAGACCTTGGCAGCTGCCAACTGGCTTAAATGTCCATCTTGGTTTCTGTCAGTTTTCAGGCAGCAGCTGCAAAACACTCCCAGGATTTCATGTTCCAGAGCAGCCCCAGCATGTCCTGTGCTGTGGGCAGGCTTCCAGACTTCCTATTGGGTCAGCTTACAGGTCTGCTTTCTGAGTGCCAGATTATCTGGCAGCCAAGTGAGAAAACCCCAGGAATGTTACTTTGGTGAGGCAACTTGGTGGGATTGTCCTGGAAAAAAAAGCAGAGCACTGGCTTGAAGACTGAAGAGGTACTGCCAGTTTCCAGATGTGTGGGAAGAGGTAAGGGCATCCCAGAGCTTCATATGAGGGCTGAGATGAAGCAGGGCTCTTGGGTCTTGTAAACTCCCTACTCAACCATCTCATCTCTGTGTTGGGCTGCCTGGAAGGCCTGAGTGCATGATTTGGGGGATGTTTATCCACACATACCCATGAGCAGGATGATTTTCCTTGTATCCTTAGGCATAGGGCCCATCATTTCCCAGAGGGAATGTGTCTCCCCCTGCCTAAGCCTGGACTGGCATGTTCACCATCCATTCAGGAAGGGCAGCTTGCAAGGCATCCCTAATGCCACTGCTGGCTTCCAGGGTAAGCCCCAGAAGGTGACTTGCCCTGGAAGTGGTGTTTCAGGTGTCTGCAAGGTGTTTCAGGCTCCCTGAACTGACAACTTCTCCTCCATCTCTGCATGAAGGGTCCTGGTGAACAGCAGTGTTTTTTGTGAAGTATTGAAATGGTCCCTGCCCTCCCTTCCCACAGTGATATCTTTCATACTTGACCAAATATTTTGGATTCTAAGGATCTTTTAGAGATAAAGGACTGAAGAATCTCATGCTTTAGCCGCTCTTAACAATGTCCAAGGTGTACACTGGTGGTATAATTCCATTATCTTACTACCTTTCCTCTGCCAGGCATGACTGCCTTTTCATGGAGGAGATGTTGAAATTCTTCCTCTTTCTAGGAAAACTGGAAATACTAACATTCATGTGCCCTTTTGTCTGTTTTTACTGTTCTTTTTGGTTTGGTTTAGCTTCCAGCTAATTGTCCTGGCTTTCATCTGCTTCATTGTTGGACAGCTGGCCCATGAGCTGTCCACTTTTATCCCTGGTCTGAAAGAGCAGTGGAAAGTGCATGTGATGATTGATGAGCAACTGTTATTTAAAGAGTCCAAGCAGTTCTCCTTTTGTTTTAACCATACAGCACATTTGCACACAGCAGTCTGCTTCTCTTTAGACTCTTCAAATTCATGGAGATTTAATAGCATCTAGAAGACATGTTTACCTCTAGAAAACAATTATTTCTTCATATAAATGGATGTGTTATTAATAATAGCTCAGCGTGCTTATATGTTGAGAGATTCACCAACACATTTTTTTTTTTTTTACTTATGTTGAAAATATGAAAATGTACAGATCAGTTTTCCTTCATCTTACTAGCAGCCATTCATCAGGGACTAATTGGCAGAATTGCAGTTAAATGGAAATGTCTAAGAGTTTCCAACTAAAGGGGTGCATAGGGAATTTTTAAGTATCAGAAGCCACAGTTATAATTCTGCTGCACCACCCTTTTATTCTTCAGTATACAGGATCTGAAAGAAGAATATAAATGTGTGAATTTCACATAGAATCTCAGTGATTGCCACCTCTGGTTGACCAAAAATGATGCAGTATGATTATGATACAGTCACTGTACCCTGATTTTATATGGGGCACTGCAGACAGGACTGTAATAAATCAGGCACTAACCCATGCTCAGAAACTTGCCCCAGAGAGCTCATAATGTGCATTCATAGGACAGGTACATAGAGGGTATTAAAAAAAACAAACCTCTCTTGAAGCGAAACATGTAAGAACTGAACAATTACGAAAATACAGCAAATTGCCAGAGTCTTGTTCTTTGTTTTAAGCGCAGAAGTCTTCCTCTCTTGTAAATGCATCCATCAGACATATGGCATTATTCAAATGATACAAAAAAGCATTTTTCACATCTTGGGGCTGTTCATATATGCAGTCATACATGGGGGATCAGTTTACATTTCAGTACAGTCTCCATGGGTCCCCACCTACAATGTCACAAGGAAGAGTGAAACTATCATGGGCCTTGGTACACCCACAGGGACTGCAAAGATCTTTGGCACCCTCAGGTCAAGTTCCTAAAGGAAGTTTCCAATTAATGAAAGATGCAATCAGACTGAGAATTTATTTTCACATCCTGATGAGTTTTCCTCTGTTTTCACCTTTTTCACATATTGATGAGATATCTGGAGGTGGTTTGAGAGTTACTGAGTCCTTTTCTAGTGTCAGCCTATAGACTAAAAAGTGGTTAAAGTGAATGAGCCAGGTTTTTTATTTATCTGTTTATACTGCTTGCATTCACTACAGTTGTTACAAAGTACATGCTAGTGAGAGCTGGTGCACAGCTGTATGTGGGTATCTGACTGTTCTTATATTTACTTACCCTAAATAGTCTTTATCTGATTAGTCCTGATCACTGTGCTATAGTAGCAGGACTGAATTTCAGACAGAAGAAAAGACCTGTTAGCTATAGGGGGGTTAGCTCATCTGCACTTTTTCTTCTATACCTTTGTATTACTCTGATTTCCACAGATAGGGATTTGTGAAGGATGTTTAGAACTCCTGAAGAGAAAAGGAGATTAGCTTGCAAATATAGTTCTTGAAGTTATTATTCTCTCTGCCTTCATTTAACTTGCTCAGAGAATTAGGTAACATCTCATTAGGAAGGTTGAAAGGGAATTGATAGCCAGCATTCCTAAATACATTTGTATTACTGAGCAGCAGGGAAGGAATGTTAAATCCGGTGAAGATTTCTATTCTCTGCCTGAACAATGAGTGCAGTGGCCCAGCGATGGGATTCTGTTGAATGACAGAGCTGCTCTTGATAGCACTATGGTAATTGTGTGGTAAAATGGAATTATATTATTATATTTTAGGCCTGGCTGATAATTATTAGCAAAATTATTGTAATATATGCAAAAACTTCGTATCATTTATTCTCCCATTCTTTAATTGGGAGAAAGTGAAATTAATAACAGCCATTGAATAAGTACGGGATTGAGCTGGAAAATGAGAATGCTTCTGGGTGGCAAAAGATATTTTAAGTTTAAAATGAAAACTGTGGCAGCTGGATATTGTGTTTCATTGAACTGCCACTGGCACTGATGAACTAGATGGTCCTTTTCTCTTCCTGAGTTCCTGTATCTCCATGCCAGACTATGGGATAAGAGGGCACAGCAAGACAATGTTCTTTTCTATTGGAGAACAGAGTATTTTCAAATGAGAAGGTGGAACCAGAGAGAAAAAAGCAGTGGTTTTATTCCATATTTCATTAAAGTTATAACCACCTGACAATGGTCAAAGAGAGACGCAGTTTTTGTTCTTTGCAGGGAAAGAGATTTGAAAGTGGAAGGGCACGTTTCCTTCATGGGGTTAAAAAAAAATTATTAAAAAAAAAGGTAAAAATAAATTCAGCCAACAGACTAATTTCCTTCAGTTTTCCAGCAATGCAAATGTTTTCACATAATTCTGTTAGTGATGCAGTGTCTAGACTTCTCAGATGGTTTAAAAGATTAAAAAAAAAAAAAAAAAAAAGAAAAAGAAAAGGCAGAAACAAACCCTGGCATTAATTCTGGGAATCCTGAAAAGCTAAGTCATTATCACTGTACTATAGCTCATGTGGTGATAGGAAGCCACAAATAGTCATTGAAGACCAGATTCTGGAATCCTTGCTTATTTCAGATACATGATTTAGCATTTGCTCACGTTAGACATCCTGTTTAATCTCCCTTTAGCAGGCTGTGTTGGTTGGTGTAAGGGCTTACCAGCATAGTCTGGTACAAGGCTTCTGCATTTTGGCTTTCACCGTGAGTGAAAAGGATCCCTGTCTTCTCAGGAACATCGAGGCTGATGATGGAAGGAAAGAGATCTTTGATTCTTGCAACAGATATACATTGGCATAAAACAAAGCAAAACACCAGAAAAAAGCATTTGCACATGGAATGTCTAAAAGGCTTCTTAAACATTTTTTCCTTGCTCATTGCCATTTGTCCTTAGCAAGTCTATTGATTCCAAGTGTTGTTTGAGGTCTCCAGATTTACTGCAACATATCTGTTACTATCTCATTTTGTTAGTTCTTTTTTTGTTTTCTTTATGCCAGGAAATTTATTCAACATTGATCAGATTATTAACTGTTGTCAGTCTCTAAAATCCCACAGTACTCATAGTGACCAAGAGAGCTCATGCATCTGCAGCAGCCTCTGTCTAATCACAGCTGTGTTATTTTATAGGCAACTAGGCCTATAAATAGAACTGAACTTTAGGGTGGTTTCTTATACATTCTGTTAATGATGGCCTTCAGAATTTAAACAGAATGTGCAGCCAAACTCTTCTGGTGATGTAAATGAAATAGTTTGGTCTTGCAAGAGGCACTCTTTCAGGCAGTGTCTCAACTCAAATTCAGTAACTAATGGCTGGTGTAAGGGGTGTTTGCTATGTACCTCAGCTGTTAGGCAGATGCCTGACTCTGCGTTAACCTGGGCCTGAGAAAAGCAGGCTAAGAGCTTATTAGGGCAGATGAATAAATGGACATTACCTGTGCCACAGTCTCAATGTAAGCTCCTGCAAATTCTCTGCAGGTGACTCAGCTCCACCTTTGATGGGCAAATCCTATTATCCTACTGCAGCATGCTCCCTCACTCTGTTGGGTACAGACAGCTGTCTTCCTCCTGTTTTTTTATTTCCCAGTGCCTGTCACCTTTATGGGTTTGGTGTTTGCTGCAGGCTTAACAGGATCCTTGCTGGAGCCAGGCTGGGACACCCTGCTGTTTGCAGATCTGGAAGAAGTGATGTTGCTCTCTTAATTAAACATGATCCTTCTTGAGGGATCTCATTTTGTCCCCTCAACCCACCTCCTCATTTGTTACCTCCTGGCATTTAACTCTTTGTTAGTCACAGAGGGCAGTATCTGAAAGAACAGAGGTGTAAGTGTCCATCAACACTCTTGTTTTCTAGCTGCGTATTTTTTCCACACATTTAAGTTGTTTCAAAGTGGTAAAAAACAAAAACCCCATCGGAAAAGACATGAGTAGAATTCTTAATGTAGCATATAGACTAAATTGGTACCTGATCAGTGCAGTCTGAATTAAGCAGTTGGGCATCATAAAGCATGAATCATATTACAATACTGCACATCTTCAGTGCTGAGAACATTCATTCTCTGTGCTGTATGAAGAAAACAATAGTTTACAAGCAAATTAGGAGCCTGTTGCCACCAGCAATGTAGTCATTTTCTGTAGTAGAAATTACTGGCTTTTAAAGGATCAGACTGCTGAGAAAAGCTCCCTTATAACCTCCAGATCCATCATCTCTGCCTGTAGAGTCACTATTCATTTTACTGTCAGAAATGAGCAGCTTCTACTTTTAGACCCACAAAGCCTGTACAGCTGTGGAAGAGTGAACAGTGGTTTCCTCTGCCTTGTACATAGCTTGTTGAATGACTGATCACATCACAGCACAAGAATCTTTAATCCTGATGGAAACACATGACAATGAAAGGATGCATTTGGGTTTTTCAGATTCTCTCATTTAAATGCTCATAATATTGATATTTAGTGGATGTAGCTGGGTGCTGGGTGCTGGGTGCTGGGTGCTGCTGAGCTGAGCATGTGAGTCATGCTGTCTCTGTCTCACACATATGTGTGGATAGAGAATTATCCAAGTACTGAGTGTGGTTCACAGAGAAAATAAATGTCAGTGGTGGCCTTCTGACATAGATGTCTTCTGTGTTTGCCATCTGCCTACTTCCAAGTTACATGATGTTCTTGAGGTAGATGGGAAGCCATGTGCAGAGTATGTATATTTACAGGAGCTGTAATCCAAATTGAGCTGCATTACAACAGAGTCCCTCAGCTCAAGGATATCCTTAGACTAGAATTTTCATCCTGGGTGGTCTTAAACTGAGTACATATAAAATATTTAGCTTTTCTTTAAATCTCAGAATAATTTCTGAATACCTTTTCCACCTCCTAGCCTGGACTCCACTTACTTTAACAGGTTCAGAGCACATTTTTTTAATAGAATAGCTAGACAAAGTGTCTGGGGGACCCAGGAAGAGACACAGATTCCAGTGGGCTCATTGTGTGCTGAATATGGAAGCTGCTGAGCAGCAGTGTTCAGGAAGCCTTTTGCTAAACAACCAACCATGAATATTCATGACAAGGAATTCAACTCTTGCATTATCCAAACCCATTGTTGTAAATATCAACACTGACATTGCGCCTTAGCACTGTGTAATCTTTATTTATCCTGTGAGATCAGAGAATTAGGATTATGTAGTTCACAAAGGAAAGAAATACATGTAAACTTGCTTGAGCCAGTGTCAGTTATGAAAAAAATTAATCTGTCTCCTTTTTCAGTACACTGTTCGTAAACAAACTAAGCTAAAGCAGCTTCCCAGCACTACTTCCCATGGTAGAAACTGATCCAGCAGGGCAGACACCTCCAAATTCATGTGGTCTCAGCTGGGACTCCCTTGTGCTGCATGTAAAGGGACTTCAGATACTAGACACCAAATATGTATCTCTGAGAACAAAGTCATACTTGTCCTTTATATGTTGGTAAAGATTTTTACAGAACCTCAGTGAACCCTTCAGTGAGACCCTGGAGACAGAGAACCAGTTCCAGCCCCATAACATGTTTAATTGCTGACCCGATAATTCTTGCCTGAAATGTTGAGTGTATATTTACATTTGTAAAAAGGAAGGCATTAAATATGTTTGGACATTCCACTGAAGGGCACCATGTGTGTACCAGTGATACAAACCACTGCTGCTGTGTGATCCAGGGCCATTTATAAAACACCAGTATTCTGTAGCACTGAACCTTGGCTAAATTTTCCTGTGACCAAAATCTTTGCCACAAGTACTTCGGCTTTGTTCATGCCATTGGTGGAACTAATTTGGCCAACAACATTTTTCTTTTTAATTATAGAACTCTAAGGATTTTTCAGAAAAACTGATCCACTATTAGTACAGATATTTAGGCATGCAGAGTGTTATATACAGGGCAGTAGTCACTCTCCTACAGTTCTCCAGGGAGTCTGGCAAGTAACTCCATAGTTTTGGTCTCCAGTGCTTTAAATCATTGCTGTTTGGCTGAATGCAGTTAAAACTTCTGCAAAAAAAAAAAATTAAACCAGGAGGTGTGAGTATCTGAAAAGACCAGGGCAAGCAGGCTTTGGCCAGGGCCACCAGTGACACTCAAGTTAACAGTACAGTTTTCCCTAGAGATTGTCTGGTTGTGAAAGAAGCAACATGAAGGAGGCTGAAAAGTAAGATCAGGATCTGCCTCAAGAGATAAAAAATAATAGAGTGAGAAACTGCACACCTACTGAGAGCAGTGCTTTTAGAGACAGCAAAGACATCAGTAATTCCTAGACAGTTTCCATTGCTGTGATACAGAACACAGTGCCAAAGGATTTTGCAAAAATTGAGTGATCTGAATTAAAAGGCAGTTGAGTAGTTTATTGTTTGTATATTAAGTCAGATGGGTTTGTGTGTAAGGAAGGGAATGGCAGAAAACTGCATCTTATAGGAGTCTGAATGTTGTTCTTCCGCCAGGTTCAAGGAAGACAACAGAGGAAGTTCAAGTTGAATGATACCACTGTATTATTTAAATTAACACTTTCAAATAAACTCTCTATATATTTGTACAAGTGAAGTTAGACTGCATGGATGTTATAACCCTTGCAGGTCTTTGCAGAGCACTAAGAATGTGTGCTGTAGGTTAATGTTAAATATTGACACATTTAGAACAATGCTACACAACAGATGTCTTCCCAACATGTAAGGGCATGTTACAAGACAGGATGAATGGAGCAGAAGGAGCTCTGCAACACTCCACTGTAGCACTCTCATTAGCTGTTGATCTGTAAGGCAGGAGAACAGCCCAACTGCACTGAGTACAATAGGGAGAGTTGGCCTAATGCTTTTGGGGGGTTAACCTTCGTATAAAACACTATTGAATTCAGTTCTCTTCCTGAAGAACAAGGAAAAAGAGCTTCAGAAAGACATGGCCTGATATAAGCATACAGACACTGAGGGCACTCATGTCTCTTTGCTCAAGTTCAGGAAAACACTGTGAGTTTGGGAAAAAATACTGTGGTGGTTCTCAACACCATATGCTGCTCATATTGCAAGCATGCCTTCTATGTCACATATGATCCTCACTTAGTTTTTTTAATAGAAAACAATTTCACTTAAATACTTTTTATTTTCTTCTACTTGAAGGAATATTTCAGAGTTTAGCTGTGAGATTCTTACATATGCTGTTGTCATTCCCTTAGGCGTTTCTTCAGCATTGCTGCAGTCTTCACCCCACTTTGCAATTTCACAATGCATGTTTGTGACAGGCATATCAAACCATCCAGTTAGTTTAGAATTGAGGTGGGAGAGTGCTTTAAATGTAAATTTTACTATAAACAGTGGAATAAAATCTTGCAGGCACTTCCTAGCTCTGCCAGGAAGCAAAGCTATATTTAACTCATTTTAAAATTCATCAAATACATTGTGGTCTGATTCAGATCTTTGGTGTGTCTTTGAAGATAACACATAGTGGAAGTGTCATACAGTCAGTTGGGGGATTGGGCACATTCTGAGATTCTTGTCAGTGAAGATATGTAGTTAGGACTGGATTTTAGAAAGAAAAGTACATATAGATCTA
Organism: Melozone crissalis; assembly: GCF_028551555.1. Classification (NCBI taxonomy): domain Eukaryota; kingdom Metazoa; phylum Chordata; class Aves; order Passeriformes; family Passerellidae; genus Melozone; species Melozone crissalis. The sequence goes on from NW_026535794.1 coordinate 41,455,846, forward strand.
AGGACTTAATATCAATACTTTATTTGAAAATTTCAACAATGACTGCTGCATTCAGTTCAAGAGGTTTTTGCGAAGTGCTGTATATAAAGAAATCAGTGCCATAGCAATGACAAAATTCACATGCATACATGAATTTTAAAAAAGATTGTCTTGTAGTACTTGGGAGAGACCGTCTTTCAGAGAAGCTAATACAAATTGTTGCTATAATAATTTGCACAAGTTTCAAAATAAGAGAGATCCCTGGATAGTAAGAATAAGTTATAAGAATTTAGCTAAGGTACCTGTGTACAAAAGGAGAAACTCCAGATGGATCTTGCTCCTGCTTTATTTCTCCTGTCTTGGATTGCACCTATCTGCAGCTTTGTATCCCTGTAAACCCAACTTCTGCTGTTGATGGGGTAAATATAGATTGGAATAAACCTCTCAAATTTCATGCATCATGTTTTGTAGATGTTGTAGATGTCATTAGATAAGATATATATATATAGAGAGAGAGAGAGATATAGATATATATAGATATATATAGATATATATAGATATATATGTATGTATGTATACTGCTATCATGTCTCCACTGATTTTTTTGTAAGTGCAAATAGGAGTCTATCAATTTTAGAGAACAATCTGCTTTTGTCAGTGAGATGTTTACTTGCCTATATTTAGATATGACCTGAGTTTGAAGTTCAAGATTATGATTTTTTATAGCTGGTTAAGTTGTACCCAAAGTCCTTACTTAAAAGAAATAATATGCTACAGTGTTATTAAAAGCTCTCTATGGGAAATTGAAAGAATGTCATTCTTCTAACATGGTTTTATGCATCTTAATTGTGGTTTTCTACTGTTCATTTGCTTTTGATTTGTTCTAGTATATGACTGCTGCTGCACCTATGCAAGGGACCTACATTCCCCAGTACACTCCTGTGCCTCCAACAGCTGTCCCTATTGAAGTAAGTTTATCTCCATCCATTAAAGCAGAGTGAAGGGGGAACAGAACTCTTACTTATTATGTCTTTGTGCACCTGTTGTTTGAAAGGGGCCTAAAGGTTCTTTATGGAGTGGTGGCTGGAAGCTTCCAGCTTATTAAATGAGGACTGCACTTCTCTTTCTCTTTTTGTTTTCTTTCTTTCCTTTTCCTTCTTTTTTCTAACCCCTCTTTTTTTTATTTTTTAAATTATTTGCAAGGGCTCTTGTTTTGCATTTGTTTTGTTGTACAGCAGGACATGGAATAAAAACATCAGTGATTATGACTATTTTTTCCCCATGTACTTGGGAGGGAGATGGGAAGAGACAGAAAAACAAACCCAGCAGGCAGACCACGAAACCAAAAGAGATTTCAAGAAGAGAAGATTGCAAGAGGGTTTGATGCGGTCCTTAGCAAGCATAGGTAATTGCTGAAATATTTAGCCACCAGAAAAAGTGATTGAGCAATGGAAACCTTCCTCTTGTATATACAGACGTGGAGGATGCTGCACTGACTGAGTGCTTTTCATCCTTGAGGAAGGATTCGCTCCCTCCCTCCTTGGGGCTGAGTCATGCTGATGACAGTCTAATGAGTAAGTATTTACTCAACCCTGTAGACCACAAGCTGCTGGGAGAGCGTCAGCTTGGCCTCCACTTCTGTGAAGCTTCATAAGGGCAGCTGAGCACAGCAAGAGGAGGGAGCCTTGGCATCCTCTTCCCTGTGTGTTTCTCTTTGGCACTACCCTCTCTTATTAACAACTTCTGCCCTACTCTGGGGTAAGGCAAGGAGTGCCAGGGTCTCTGTACTTCTGTCTTCATCTGTGTGACCTTTGGATTTTGTGCTATCACTACTCTGTGCTTTGAGGATGTGAGTTAGTGGTACTGCTGGCGTGGCTTCACCAGCAGTCAAGTGGGTTTATCCTGTTTCCTCCTGGTTCTTTGCAATTATTCCCAGATAAGGTCCCACAGGAAAGGCTACTGCTGTTCTGTTGTACTGAGCTGGTTATGTTTCAGTCTTTTTTGCCTCGGTATGATTTTGCCTTAAACCTCATTTGCTTGCAAATGCACTGTGAGTGCCTCTTTTCAATTGCCATTCTTAAGTCTAAATCAGGCAGATACAAATCTGAATTAAAAAGAGATGGTGGGATAGAGAGTGGTTCATATCATGGGGTTGTCTGCACACCATGCTGACCTGTCCAAATGAGAATTAAGGTTAATTTAAATTACTTGTCAAGCCCTCTTCCCTATCCCTTGCTAGTGCAGTCATGCCTTCTAAAGTAACTCAATGTCATAATTATCTACTATAATAATCAAAATGTTATCTGAATCTATAGCCTGTTTTGCTCTTATCCAGTGATGATGATTATTGTTAATGTTTATCTGTATTCATGTAGCATCATGAACCAGGACCCTACCATGCTGGATGCTCCACAAGCAGAGACCAAAAAATACAGTCTCTGCCCCAGAGAGCTTACAATCTCAAGATGAGGTGGACAAAAGGAGAAGGATAAAGACAAGGAAGTAGACAGAAAAAAATAATACTGGCAGTCTGCTAAGCAATAGAGAAAAAGAATTTCTGAAAAATGAAACTGATATTTAACAGATGCTTTAAAATAAACTACCTGTTGTTTACACGAGGCTCAAATAAAAACAAAGCAAGTGCTTTGTGCTCCCTCTTCTGGCTCTGTTGTGTGCAATAGAGTAATAAAGCATGTTCCCTGAAGATACTTGCTATTCATGAGACCAACACACCAAGCATGAGAGTAGAGGAAAGAAAATGTATCTTGCTTTGAAAGCATACAAAAAACTTAAACCAAGTTCAGACTGTCTAAATAGGATAAGAAATTGTGCATAATGTTACATTCATGAATATAATCTTTTATGTGTTTACTTATCTACTTTTTGCAAATATATAAACAAAACAAAACTTCATTGGAGCTTTGACTTAACAGATAAAAGTCTTTAGGGTAAGGCAAATTTATTTTTGAAGGGAACATGCATAGAGACAGTATGTAGAAGAGGGCATTCTTCTAAGGCGACTCAAATTCTTCTGGATGTGTAGTAAAGTGGAAAGCAGTGGGTCTAGATTCTGCCTTTATTGCATTTTAAATCAAACAAAATAAATGTGAACTCACTGTGAGGTTGGGCTAGGTAAGCAAGAATTAGAAGAGGTATGTATACATTGTGAAAAAGCCAAGTAAAACCCAGAATCCACCAAAATCAGAAGATTTGCCTCTAGCTTTGAATGGGCAGGGAACTGCCCTTGAGGAGGGTGTTTTTTGCTACAACCTGTGAGAGCAAAGTTCTGCTGGTAGGCCAAGAAATCGTCTTGTTGCTGAATTAGCTTTTTAAAAGCTAATGGAGTTTGTTGTGTTAGCATGTGGTTCTGCTACCTCAAACTCTCTCGATTTCTAGAGAAATGTGTGACAGGTGAGCTGGTGCTGAGCTCTTGTACGTAATTCACTGCCATGAGCAAAATTAGTAAGTTTTTCATGTTCTCATTTGATTCCCTAGGGTGTTGTTGCTGATACTTCTCCACAGACAGTAGCATCTTCATCACAGGAAGCCAGTGGTCAACAGCAACAGATGACAGTGGAAACATCCAGTGAACATGCGCCTGCATATTCTTACCAACAGTCTAAGTAAGTAGGCATAGGCTTTGGAGTCAGAAGGGTTTGCTTCTTGATTATAGCAGGCCAAATTTGATTCCCTCTTTCAGAAATATAAATTCTGAATAGCTTTGTTAAGTTCTGATGAATTCTGGATATATAGCACTGTAATTAGCAAAAGGTTTTGGCTGACGTCCTCAATTTGGCAAAATGTCCTTGAGCTCCTGCCCACAGTGATATGCTCTTTAACTGTCTGCTGCTTTTCTGGACTCAGAACTATCTCAACAACTGTGTTAACAATCATCATGCTGGGCTAAAGCAGCATCTGGCATCAGAGGTTAAAAAGGGCTTAAATTTTGCAGTGGTGAAAATATTGGCACAGCGCACATTGGCACATGTAAAGGTTTCTTTCTGAAAGTGTAGTTAATGAAGCAGTATAAATTACTCCAAGTTGGTATTTGTGATTGTGCAAAACTGCCATGCAGATACGGAGTAGGCAGAACCTGGAAATGGAAGAAGAGGGATAAGAAGGAGGTGGGTAGAAGCACTGTTCAATCTGTCTCCATTCTTCTGCTCCCTTTGTTTACTTCCCACAGAATACCTTGGAAAGTTCAAACTTTATAAACTGACAGCTGTATTTAGAACTTCTAAAGAGTCCCTTCATCTCCAGAATAATCTCTTCAAACGGAACTTCTCTTTGCTGCAATAAAAATCTTCACAAAGGGAAGGTTTCATATTGACAGGATGCTCACTGGGACTGATAAATGCTGGTCAGATTCTAGGAAGAAGCACAAATCCAGTCTTTCATTAATACATGTATATTGAACACCAGCATCACTTTGAAAATAGAATTGTACATGTTTTAACTTGGGGAAGAAAGTAGAGAAATAGCCAGACAAGAAATACGATAGATATGTCAGTCAATGCATCATGACTCTGTACTTACAGAGGCATCAGATACGAGCTGGTATAGAAAAGATTAGAATTATAACAATTTGTCAATTGCTTTAGTTCATTTTTGACCTCTGGAAGTGAAAGATGCATTTGTTTTTCTACCATATGAGTATCAAATGGTTTCAGATTTATGTGGTTTTGACCACAATAAAACAGTAGACTATTTATTGTCATGCCTATATCTGTATGTACATATTGCAAAAACAATCAATCACAAGCTACCCAATTGGAGACACAGACTATGCATGCTTATCCTTTCTAGCTGCCAGTCTCTCTAGCACCTATAAATAAATGATTGCAAAATACTTACAGCATATAAAAGGCAAAGAGAGAAATATGTGTCTGTACCATCCTGTTGACTTGTTTTAATGAGTGTGTTCTGTAGCACTTGGATCTGATGAGTTTTGTGTCTCAGTTATGTTTCTCTTACATCTCAAAGAAAAAGGACTTAGGTCTAGAAGCCCTCATAACGTGGCTGTGAGCTGCAGATTCTGGCATTTTTCCAACACAGGAGAAAACTACATTGCAATTCTTTATTGAAATGGATGCTGTGTTTCTTGTTCATGTGGTGAATTCCCTGAAAATGAGATCCCTCATCTTTCCTTGTCAGCTACAGCCTTTCTGCAGCGATGAATATACTTGTAATGGCACTGGCATTTATATTCAGAGGACTTTCTTTCTTTTTTAATCAGACAGGCAGATCCACCACATATTTTTTTTTTTATTGTGCTTATTTCAGTATTTTTTTTAGTCTGAAATTGGCCCTCTATTTATAACTGCCAGTTGCAGGCAGAAATGCAGTGTGGGAAGCTGTAGAAACAAACGAAAATACACACAATCTCTGTCTTTAAAAATTAACTTCTGATGAAATATTCCAGAAACTCTTAATATAAAACCAAGTGAATTTGTTTTATAATTAAAATATTATTTTATTACTCTGCTTTTCAAAGGGCACATTTATTAATAACAAACATAATGCCAGATACAAAATGGTGATTGTCAGCGTGAGATATAAGAAAGTAATTAACATGACTGGATAACGATTTTGGCAGATATAGGCAAAAGAACAGGCAGACTATATAAAATTATTTCTCAAGAGCTGATCAGTCAGGAGAAAAGTTATAATGGTATATTTCCTTACATTTATTTTCTTTGCAACAATCATGAAATTGCAGGCAACGAAGGAGAGAAAATGTACTAAGAATGAACTGGGTGGTATAAGGACTCTGTACTCTCTTTGTAAGTAAAAATAAACCATGAAACTTGGAATTTAAGTTCCACTTTCTAATCAGCATACGTGTTCTTTTATTTAATATGCTGAATGCTGTACTTGAGGATCCCACCCACAGAGTTCAGAAATGGTAAATTCATGGCAAAAACCTGGATACATATTGTGTAGATAAAAAAAGCCCTTGATTCTGAGCAGAGGAATCTACTTTATGAGGAAATCACCTTAATTATTTTAGACCCTACTCCCCTTTTTCCTTGTAAATATTTAATTTTGCGCATTAAAGCATGAAGACTATGAAGTGGAGATCAATGGATATCCTTGCAACCAAAAAGTATATTCTCTTACCTCCAAGCAAAACTCTGCTGGACAACATACTCTGATTTTAAATGAGGAAAGAAATATGTTTTTCTAGAGCCTTTTGTAGGCAAACTCAATGCCAGGTTAGATTACAGGGCTTGTGCTGTGTTGGTGATATTGGACTTTCACACCTATGGCAGCCACTCGACCCATGGGGGCAGTAAAATCTCAGGAGGTGAGCTTCCAACTTGAGTAGTACTACCAGAAATTATGCATAGAAAATCAGAAGAAAATAGTTAATTGTTGCATTCCACATAAATCTGTTCTTAAATTTCAAAATATTAATGAATGCAATGAAAAAGCCCTTTGGCAAATTTAATATTTAAAATTGTAGTTCTGTATTTACACTCCCAGACAAAAAGTTCTGTGGCAAATGTTAGGTCGTCAACTTTCTTCAAATTTAACTCCTAATTTTAAAATTTATTTTAAACTAGGCAAGGCAAATGCATTAATGTTTGCAAAAGGAAAGGTGCTGGACTTTCTTGTGTTGAACTTTGGTCAGGAAAGGATTTTTTCCATGTAAGCTTTAAAGAGTCTGGGAAAAGTAACAGCTGACCCTTACAAATAGCCCTAGACACAGAATATAATTTTTATGTAGGTTCTGGGTCTCTCTTAAAGATCTCCTACAGTCTTTTTCAAATAAGCTAGATGTGACATATCTTTAAGTGACATGAAACATCAAAAACACAAAATGAGAGGAATCTTCTGTAGAAAGAAGATTGATAATTTTCCTTATTCTCTGTGCTAAAGTAAGAAAGATATTGCACTATATGATAAAAAAATATATATTTCTAATTAATATTGCTTTGAAGGTTTCTGTTAAGTTAGCCTTAACTGGCTCATTAAGCAGACTGCTCCACAGTGTAATTGTTCTTGCCATCAGAAAATGTGCTCTTTCTAGCAAACTGGTTGTATTCTTTTATTGTAATTTTATCTTTCATTTTATTATTAATACCCAAAATAAATAGTGGCACTTATTATTATGAAAATATTCACCCTCCTATTGAATTACCTGTGAAAGATTTACACAGTGTTAAGCCATGTATTCATCTCATTTTGGTGCAGTTAGACTGCCTATTAATGCCTAGCATTCAAAGAGTAAATTCATCTGCTTAAGATGTGTTAATGTCCCCAAAGTAGGAGTTCCCTATTTTTGCCCCACTATTTTCAGCTTAGTGGTGGTATCATATTTAAACAGCTGCAAAGTCAGTTTAGCTTGGATAACTTTTAAAGGGAATTGGGTGGAAAAAAAGGAGAGGAGGCTATTTCAAAGTTGTTTTGACTTAATGACCACTTTAATTCAATTGTTTTTACAGACAATAAACAGGACTGAAGAATGTCGGTCTGAAATCTTTGCCTTGAATGGAGAAACTTCACTGAACAAGAAGTTGGCTTCCAGTTTGCACAGGCGTCAAATGAATGCTTTTTTTTTTTCTACCTTTCCCAACGAAAACAAAACAGTGTTTTTATGTGCTGTGCAAATGGTTCCGTCATGTAGTCTGACAATTTTATTTTTGCTATTTTTTTTTCAACTAAAGGAAAAACCCAGAGGAAAAATGCTGGGTTGACATTTCATCTGGACGAACATTTGAATTCAGAATTTATCTGGAGGTGTAGCTAGATTTTTTTTTTTAAGCAGAAAAACTGATGATGTCAAGAGGGAGCAAGTTGCGATGAAAACCAATTGTCTTCCTCAAAAATTAAGCTACTCTTTTTCTCTCATTTTCTTTTTCTTCTTGTTTTAATCTAGAGTATTTTTTGGTTTTTTGTTTTTTGGTTTTTTTTAAAAGAAATGTTTAGGTAAGGTTTATCTTGAATCTTAATTGCCTTAATTTTAAGGACGTCAAAGGCTCTCAAGGCAAGCTGTCAACGTCTTGTTAGAAAACGCGAGAATGAATTGAAACTGCTCACACCGGTGCTGGTGCAGAAGTTTAATAGACTGAGTTTTTGGGGTGAACAAAAAATAAACTGTACAGTTTAAAAGAAAATGATTTTCTTCTTTTGAAGAAAAGTTGATGATAAAAGGAACTGTGGCAACTGAAAGGATTGGAAAAATGCTGGGACTTTTATGAACTTTGTCTTAAGTGTTGACAGAAAAAAAATCTAGAAGGCTAAAGCATTTTACAGTAAAGTTATTGAATTGAGAAAAAAACTTGCTGCATTATAGAGAATGCAGGGGTTTTTTCTTGCAGAATGCAGATTTTTTTATTTACGAAGCGTGATCGCTAGCAAAAGCATTAGTGCTTTTTATCTGCAGTCTTTTTTATGAGCTTTAAGAAGTTTTTAGTCCGCTTTGCTTGTCACATTGCAAAAACCTAGCTTAAGAGCATTAAAAAAACTTAAGTAGATAGGAGCTTATGGTCAAAAAAAGTGCAAAAAAAGCAATAGATAGAAGAAATTGTTGACAATTTCTGTAGTCTTTCCTAGTTGTGAACAAATGCAGCCTATGGATGGCCTATTTTATACCAAAGATGAAGTGACACCCTAACGCAGTCCAGAAGATAGAGGGTTTTTTTCTTTTTTTTTTATCTTTATTTGACCTACATGGCCGGACCAGTTCTTACTTTCTTGTTTGTTTAAACTATCTTCCACTGGTGTTTTACATACTGCATATGTTTGTAGTGGAAATTTCAGAATAGTTGGTATCAGAAGCTGTCCAAGTTTTTGATTATGTGCTTTGGAGAACATTCCAAAGCAAGGGGGATTGGGCTACCAACTAATCTGTCCAGGCAGGCTTTAATTTTGGGGAGTTTTTCTCTTTAATAACCTGATCTTTGGTACTTCTACTGAAACAACAGTCTTCCTTCTGAATTCTAACATACCAATTCATTTCTTCACCTCAGTCTTTGTCATCGTCCAGCATGCATAGCCACCTTAATTGTGCATTTATTTCTCAGTGTTGCATTTGAGTTGCCAGGTAAATATAAGAGAAAGCAAACTTGATATCTGTTCTCATTTTAGCTTTCCCATACAAGCAAAAATTTTGAAAATTATGTCGTATTGTCATGCAGGCAGGAAGTTAAAAATTGTTCTTCTCTGCTATGATTTCTGTTGTCTTAATATGTTGGCTGACAATCACTAATTAGTATGATCAGGCAAAAAAAAAAAAAAAAATTAAATTTAATCCACCAAAACCTGTTTTAGGAATAACAGTTACTTTCCATATATAAATCTTTATTATGGCCCTTACTTCTTCTAAACAGATAAATGAAAAAGGTGAGAAGGAAGTCAAAAGATGATTTTTTTCCTTTAAGGAGGCAGAAGTAAAGCAGCATTTCCATATATACATACATACACACATATCTATGTGTAAATATTAAACCAAACATTTTTAAACTTTCCTCCATCCAGAAGAGAGGGGAAGGCTCATCACATTTACTGTGGTGGATTAGACACAGGGTATCCATTAAAAATAAGGAAAATGAAAACATATGTTTTGGATCAATCTGATTCAGCTGCCCAATCTTAAAAAGAGGTCTGTGTTTCCCTAACCTGACTTTTCTGGGGAAAAGAACACAATTATTTTTTTAAATTGATAAAACAAGATCGTATTTTTTAACATAATGGGAGGGGGGAGGGGGTTTCCCAAGTAAATGCTGCTAGGTATGCAACATAGAAAAGAGAGAAATGGGAGTTCACATGGTTCTTCACCATAGGAAGAGGGCCTGATTTTCAGAAGTGATAAAACTTCTGCTTCCTCCAAAGTAGTAGTTGGTGTTCAACGCTTCTGAAAACCAGATGATGCCAAAGTAAAAGAACACCATCATCCACAACATGTTTTTAATTCAGAAACAAACCCCAAACCTCTCTTTCTGTTTCATGTGCTGTCTCATTACTTGTTGCTTTTTGAGAGGGGCACTTGAATTTTGTCCTTGGATAAAGGTTCCCTCTTTCTTTAGAGGGCATATGAGGGAAAAAAATCAATCTAGCCTTATTTTCTTCCTTTCTACACATACTCTCTTTCTGTCTCTCTCTGAATTATTTGTACAAATGGAGATAACCCCAGGCACAAGTCAGTTAAATATGAAATAAAGACATTTGTTTCTGTGTTAGTTCTAATGTGACACACAAAAAGTCTCATTTACTATCAACAATGAGGCTACAAGGTAGCTACCATGTGGCTGATGAATATGCTGAGGTACCTTCTTGTTTCTATTCAGAACTCTGCTGCTTTATTTATACATTCAGAAACATTTTTCTTATTTTTTTCAGCAAAGTTAAACAATCTCAATGTTTTTTATTAAGCTAGGCAGGCAACATGATATCACAGTGCCTGTCACTTTAAAGTGTTTCAAGTGCATTCTGTATTAGAATTGTTTCCTTTCTTTTCCATGCTATAATGTTCAATAGTGTTTGAAATCAAAAGAAACAAAGCAAAGAAGTAGAGGAAGAAGAAGAGGAAAGAAAATGGACCCCTTAAATATAATTCATCATTTTACTGATCCAAAAAAAAAAAGTGAACTGGTACTTGAAATCTATGAATTGTAAACACTGTGAGCCTTGATTATAAACAGTCATAGATCATAAGGTAAGAAAAAAGCTATTTGGAACTTACAAAATGCTCAGAACGTTGTAACTCGTTTCTAAAAGTTAAAAATGAGATAAAAGTGAACAGTGAAATAGCAGCACACTTGCTGCATGGGTGTTGTCACTTGGTGGCCTCTGAAACCTTAAACTGGTTTTCTTTATGTCTGTTCTGGCTAATATGGTTTTTTGAAGGTTTATAGTTATGCTCTGTTTAGTTTCTGGTTTCCATTTTTTTTTTTTTTAAGACCTGAATTTGTAAAGTCAATATCTTTGTCTGTCTTGCCAAATTAGCTTTAAATATCAGGAGAGTTCCTGAAAGATTGCAGAAGCAACTCTAGACGTCTAAGGCAATGGTGCCTGGCCCAGAGGTCTAGAAGTAATATCAAATCCATAAACTGAACTGCGTACGTACTTTCCATCACACCTGAATTCTTATAAATAATCAAATCTGGATGTTCAGGTTTGGTAATTTTTTTTTACCTTAAAAGAGAAATACAAAAGGGGTGTCAGAAAACTATTAATTATGGCTAGAAAATTCTGAATACCTGGACTTGTCACTTATCATTGAGGGAAAAAAAAAAAAAAAAAGACACAGTGGAACTGAAGAGAGTGTTATATTTGCAGGTGCTGACCCGAGTGTAGATCAGGGCACTGAAAAAATCTCACTGTTCCCGCTGAGATTGCAGAGGGACTCTTCTTCCTATCTGGCTCTACTGCTGGTTTTGTAAGCACTTTTCACCTGTGACAGTCAGGCCTCGAGTTGTGAATGTCCTCTTTTTGCCTTCTGGTGAAACAGACTCTTGAAATGTCCTTAGCCTGTGCTTACTTGTGTAGTTCTGTTTACTAAGAGACTGCCTTGGTTGTGTTGGTCAAGAAATCCACCGTAATGCAGAATGAGGCATATCTGAGAGCAATTGCATCACATTGTATCATCTTCTGCTATGGATGCATGCCCAAACCTGGAAGATAAAGGCTGGTCATTAGAGAAGTGAGGGCTTAAACTTTCAACGGGCAATTGGACTGTGGCATTCGAATGGATTTTTACTCCAGTAAAAATCAAATGAAGGGTATTATTTATGTATGTATGTGTACCAAAACTCAGCAAATTTGAGGAAGCCTGCATTGTAATAAAGTTTATTTTTAATATGTCATAGTATTTGGATCTATATTATGTTGTTTATGGTACTGAAGATTGAGACTGATCCTAAGTGTTTAAAAAATTGCCATGCTTCATGGTTTTAAGCTTGATGGTGCTCCTCATGCCACTTCATTTTAATGCTGAGGTTGACATGAGCAAAACAGGTTTAGGCAGACTCACTTAACTCCACCTGTAGCAAGAGTCATGCTAAAGAGTGATAATGTGCTTAAAGTAATGAATCAATCCATTTTTAGTGATGAGACCAAATGTGGTAGTTGAAGATAGTAATGTTTGATACACGCGTGGTCAACATTTCCTTTCAAAACTTTATTTAACATGAAATTGGTCTGGATATAAAAGAAGTGCCCTAGGGTAGGGGATTTTCCTGGTCTTTCCCGGTAGCCCACATGAACCAAGAAAACAGTCACGGTGTGATGGAAATGATAAACAGAAAACAACAAAACTGCTGACATTTGGTGCATTGGTCTTTTCTGTTTAATGACAATTGACTCTAGTAACGAGGACTCCTTTCATTTCTAATACCCATACCCACAGTCATGCACGCACACGTTCTCAGAAGGAGGGCTGAGTGAGCAGCAGACTTCTCCTCCCCTTCAGTGGAGCAGATTTCTAGAATCTCAGCAAGCAGCAAAGATGCAGAGTAAGGAGAGTTATTTTCCTCTCAAAAAGAGCACCAACTTTTTCTATCTTGCTCCTGTCACCCAAATAGGCTAGAGCTCTGTATTTACCCCAGAGATTTATTCACCTTTGTGCCTCAAAGCAGGCAGAAGAGACCCTTTCTTCTCCCCTTTATTAACATGCTCTTTGTTAAAATTGAACAAAAAAATTATGAGAGTAAAGCTGTAAAAGAAATTAATCCCAGCACTGGTTCAGGTTTCCATGATAAGAAAAAATTCTTGTGTTTATTGAAGTTGTTCAGTTCAACTGTTAATTCCCCAACAGTGACAGCTGAGTTCTTTCACCTTAATAAAAATGTGTAATGAAGTGGAAAATGTCAGCCCTTGACAGGTTCACAAATCCATTTTTCCTTGTAGGTCCAAAGCCTGCAAGGTGTAAGCACCTTCCAAGATCTGGATCTGTTGTCCTTAAAAGAGTACCTGCCCAACATTAATTTTCTGCCTTTAAGTGTCTTTCTCTTGGATAATAATTTTATGAATTTGGTGAAATTTACAGTCAGTTATATTTTTAAAAGCCCAAAAATACAGCCTAAAGAAGAGAACATGATGTTTATGTAATTGAAGTATTATTAAATATGATGTATTTCAGAGTAGAAGAAAATTCTACTATCTTTTTGAGGCAAAACAATTTTATGTAAAACCAGGAAGTGTACAGAATTCATTTAGGAATTTTTAATTGTTTTCCTTTTTAAAGGAGAATGAATAGATTCTATCTGTAAGAAAAATCAAAGCAGCTTTGAAAGCAGATGAACTTCCTATCAAGAAAACATGCATCACAAAAATGGGTCAGAGGTTCTTTACAGCCCTTACAGACTTCACTGCAGCCAAAATGTAGAATACAGAACCTCTGTGATACATTTAAACTATGAATCTTATTTATATGGGCATCTGTGTGCTGATGTCTCAGAATGTCTCTGAAAGATCTGTACTGCTATGATTTTTTTTTTTTATGTTTTCCATTTGTAACACAGTCCTAAATAGCTGCCATTTTCCCACTTCTGGGGCTTTCTGTAGATCAGTGGATGTTAGGTTTAAACTTCTGTTTTCTTTGATGAAGCTTTCAATAAAAAAATAAAGAAAGAAAAGAGCTGGGTGACTCTGTGTTCTTGTGGCACCTTTCTGGAGAGGCTTCCCAAGGCTCTGACTCTTGTGGCTGAGCACAGAGGGAGCAGAAAGCTTTGCAGCAAAGTCTGCCTCCTCTGCACCTTCACCAAATGGAAGGGAGGAATCAGAGAGACAGGACAGCTCTGCTGCACAGCCACCCCCGTGCCAGGAGGTGAAATCCAGGAGGAAGTGCTTCTCCCACCAGGACTGAATGTACACTGCTGGTGGGGATCTGCTGTCCAGGCTCTCAGCTGTGCACCTGCTAGAGGAGCATTGCCTCTGCTTCTGAGGTTTATTTTAAAGAGTGACTTCAGGGCAAGAGTTGCCACATGGAAGACAGAAAATCTTTATTTGTGGAATAAGTACAGCCTAAGCAGTGGTAGAGTGAGCCATACTTCATTTTGAAAGGAAAGTGGAAAGTAAACTGCCTCCTCAGCCATATCTCACAGGGAACAAGGTATTTGGTGCATTCCCTGTGGCTGCTTCACTCAGCAGCTCTCTTGTTGCCAGGGCACTTCTTCCCACCAGGCAGCTTCTGTGGGAAAAGTGAGGATGGGGTGGAGGGATCTAGCTCCGGTCTCCTCCCCAACTAAACAAAGTGGCTTTGTTCACAGGTTGGGAATAACTGAGTGCTCCTTTTTACCTACCAGGAATGTGCCTGTCTCCTTCAGCCCTATACATGTTTTGTGGGATCACCTGCACACTTTCTTTTCTCTTTATTTTGCCCAATGAAATACGCATTGGCGATCTTCTAATTCCCTTCCGCTTAATCAGGAAAGAACAAAGAAATCCTTAGAGGAATAAGGTGAGGAAGCAGGTGAGAGGGGATTTTGCAAGTGCACCTGTACTGAAATGTGCATTAGTGGTGGTCATGATGATGATGAGAAAAGGAGGAAGGCAGGAGGCTGAAGCTGCAGCCTGCCTGGAACTCTGAGTTGTGGCTGAGGAGGCTGGGGAGATCAGCAGAAAGTGGGACACTGTATTCCACTAACACAGATGGTGCAAAGGTGGTTTATAGCTGATGTTCTGGGGTCAGGTTTGTCACTGCCAGGACTGCTCCATTTCCAAGATCATTCCACTGAAAGCTCTACTAAATGAAATTGCTAACAACTGTGGCATTTGTGGGTTTGATTTTATTGTCTGTCTCCATTTCTGTGTGCATATGGAGCTCATGCAAATTCTAAGGGGAGTTTGCATGAGCTTCCACAGAAGTTCAGGTAAGAAGGCTTTATCTTCCCATCCTCCTGGCCCCACTGTCAGTGTCCAAAAAAAAAAAAAGTTAATTGGCAAATTATATCATTGTATCTGTCTTAGCCTTAGAATTAAAGAATAAGGATAAATAGGGCTTTGTAACATGTGAAGTGTGTTTGTTCCAGAGGGCAAAAGCTGTTTTTATCAGTAGTCTGCATCTGGAATGCATGTCCATGACTTCCATGTGGAGAAAGCAATGTCCTTTGATTGTCAATCCTTGAGAATTCAAGTAGAGGGGAAGAGACAAAACAAATTGATAGCTGGTATAGCATAATTTTAGGACAACTCCACAATTAGCAGGTTTATAAAAATTTTAATATTTTGGATGACCAGAGTTTGCTCATTAAGACCAAGGTCTCAGAGTGCCAATAATGATAAGCAAAGGGCCAGGAGCAAACAGGACTGCAGCAGAAGTTACTGAAAGCACCGAGCAAGCCATGATTCAAACCAAAGTGTCCATCTGACTGTTGGCAAACTTGCTGTGGCCTTTGTCTGTGCCTCAGCTCCTTTCCCCATTCGTGTCAATCTGATCTTCAGCAGAGCACCATGCACTGGGCAAAGGTCTCCAGCTGACTTAGGCCAGCACCAGCATTAGCATGGTGCTAATTAATGGCTAACAGAAGTGCTCCTGAGGCTGCAGGCAATGGGAGGATTTCTGCCAGGCAGATAACAAGCCTGCCTGGAGGGGAACGTGCTGCCCAGCACATCCAGGAGGCTGCAGCTGCCCACTGCTGAATGCAGGGCAGGCGTGGGATGACTCCCATCTCCGCAGATGGGAGACAGGCAGGACACAGCACACCCCTCCACAGAAGCCCTCCCAGGGCCTGTCAGTTTGGGGAAACACATGCAGGGTCAT
Organism: Melozone crissalis; assembly: GCF_028551555.1. Taxonomy (NCBI): domain Eukaryota; kingdom Metazoa; phylum Chordata; class Aves; order Passeriformes; family Passerellidae; genus Melozone; species Melozone crissalis. The sequence continues at coordinate 41,471,531 of NW_026535794.1, forward strand.
CGAGGTTTGTTTACCAATGTTACAATGTTCCTGAAAAAAATCCACTTTTTGGCAAGGTCCTGTGACCAAACCACTTCTTTCCTTTTCAAAATTTGTGTATAGACCTCTAGCAAAAGTGTGCTCACTTTTAGCAGATGCTTTGCACAGGTACCTCACTGAACTTACTTGAAGGAGCATAAATTAATGCTAAATAATCTACTAGATATGTGCACTGCTTTAAATGGAGGAGCTGAAAGTCGATGCAGTTAAAATGATGCAGGTATTTTTAAAAGTTGAATGGGCTTATGTTTATAGTGAGGCCCTAGGTTCTGCTGCATGGAAATGCTGCTGAAAAATAGAACTGTGTGAGAAAAAGATAGAAACCTTTATTTACACTTATTATTTGATTTATTTCACCATTTTTTACCAGTCAGTACATTCTCTATCTTTTGTGGAATTCAGCCATTGACACGCAACCAACTGAAAATTGTGTAAGCTCCTTGAGCATAATTCCTGTGGGATTGAGTTCCATATTTTTCACTCAGAAATCATTTCCTCCTTATTAGCAGTTGTGCTACATCACACGGCACCTGACTAGGATGGTCTCTTCCTCAGGTAGAGCAACTTCTGCCTGGTGTTAATCTTGTATGAAATACTCTTTAGTGGAGTTCAGGCTCCTCTGAGCTTTCCACACATCATCTTGCTTTTTTCTAGTCTTGGTGACATGCAAAGTTGCACTGCCACCATTGAGTCTCTTTAGTACAGAGGACGAGGCAGAAGCAGGGAAGTAGACACATCTCCTCAGCTGATACAAAGACCCAGCAATCCTTAGTTGAAGAAAAGAACAACCATTGCACAACAAGCTGAGTAAGCCATCAGGAGAAGTGGAGAGCTGACCCAGTGCTTCCTTTCTCTATTTGTGCTGCAAGTTTTTTCAGCAAGCAGTCTGACAGCCTGGCTTTCTTGCTCTAAAGGTGAGTCTTTGAGAGGCACAGAAAGTTACCACAAAAAAAAAAAAAAAAAAAAAAAAAAAAAAATCAGTTTTGCAATGTTTCACCCCTGTTTCTCAGCTGTGACCCTTCAGTACTATGTCCCATGCATGCTTCCAAATGAAAGTAAATATTTAAATATTTATTGCAGTAACACACAGTGGCCTCAGTCTCCATTGGATGCCATGTAAACACAGAAGAAAAGACATGTTCTGCTAGGCTTATCACTAATCTATTCAGTGATTCAGATTTCTGCTAAACCCTCTGACACACCTGAGTTTAGTGGGATTTGATATTTTGTGTATTACTTTTCACAGCAATAGCTGGCTATAACACAGAGTTCAAGGACTGCTTTCCAAAATCTGTTATCCTTTTCACATACTGATTGTGCTGTGAGGGCTTTGGGATATAAACAGCTGTTTGCAGATGCTGATTTTTGGAGAATATCCAATTCTTTCTTTTTTTCCAGAAGAAAAAATTTTCATAAGAAACATCTACTACTGCTTAAAACCATAGAGTTACCCAGTAGTTTCAGGGCCACCAAAATCATCTCAAGGTGCATGATTCACCCCTGTGCAGACCTGTATGGCAAGGATGAAATATTTCTTCAATCCAAAAAGACGGCCAGACTGACCTTTACAAGGTACTAAAGCTTTGAGCGTGCTCTGGGTAGTGATGAGAGTTGTCTGTAGCAATGACTGAGACAGGATGCTCACAGCAGGGCTGTTTCTACCACACAAGGGAACTGGTTTGTCTTTGTAGAAGAGCACCTCACCTGAACATAACTTTAATGTCTTATACAGTGAGCTGGCCATAAAATTGGCCCTTCTTTTGTCCTTTGCACTGGGGACAGGGCTTGCATCAGAAGTGTTTTCTGAAAATGACACTTTTTCCTTGCTTTCCCTTTGAAAATGACCCTTTCCATGCTCACAGCGTGCTGGGAACTGTGTCTGTACTTCTAGGGGGGATGATGCCTTGTCAAGGCTGACCTAGAACAGAGGCTGGACAAAGTTAAACAATAAAGTAGGTATTTATTAAAAGGCCTCAGTGGATACACCTTGGGCAGTACAAGAGCCCAGCCAGGGCTACACCCAAGATGAACCCAAAATGGTCACAAAATGGATGACCGGTCACAAGACCTCTCACTTTTATAAGTTCTGGTCCATTTGCATATTGAACTTAATTGTCCAATCATAGTTTTAGGTTATGAAGTCCCATCCTTCTTGTTTTTCTCTCTTCAGTCCGCCATGGTTTATTCTCTTGGGCCTGAAATTTGGATCATTTGTCCCTGGTCCCAAGCTAGAGAAGGAATTGTTTTGTCTAGCTGCTCTGTGAAGAGAGCTCACTGTCCCTTAATATGAAGCTCAAAACTACACACTAAAGCAGTTCAGAATTCGAAAAAGGTAAAAGCTAAAACCCGAGGCATCAAAGACTCTGCCCCTGCAGAGAGACATGAGAGGCCCCTGGACAATGAAGGTTTTCTTTCACATCAAGGCCTTCCCTGGACTGCAGCTAATAGACCATTTGCCAGTCCTGCCTGTGTGAATTATGTTTATTACTGAAACATGTTTCAGCTCTTGCAGCCAGCTCTTCTTGACAGGAAGTCCTGAGAACAAGTCCTTCGTGTCTCCTCTCCACAAAAAAAAAAAGTGTCAGAAACTTCCTCCAGCTGTGGAGACCCGGGATCAGGGAGTTGCAACAGCAACAACCTCTGCTCTTTGGCTAAATTATAGTTGGTTTTATTAGAACTTCCTGCTCCTCCCAATCCACTTCAAGCTGATTTATCTCTCCCTTCCCTATGACACATCCTGTCTGACATGCAGAGTTTAACTTTCTGAAGTGAATTCTATTACTTGCCTACACAGCACTGAAGAGACGCCTTCAAAAAGTATAGCTTCAACAAGCTAAACCACACTGGATTCTCTGCTGAGAATTCTTCAATTATTTTTTCCCAAAGCATATAATTTTTGTTAAGCTTGGAAAGAATTCTAATTAAAAAGTAAGAGACTTGAGCATCAAAGCTCACTGTGGTAGTGTGGACTGTTTACCTGAGAGAAGCAATTTGTCTGTTGTGTAGGAGTATTAGATGTTCTAGATAATTGGACAAAAATGTGAAAAACTAAACAAACTTCCCAAAGAGAAGAGATAGGAAAGAATCTTCCTAGTAAGTCTCTATCCTATTTTTCCTCTCCTTTGGAGGCTGCTACAAAGGTTTAAATATGTGACCACGAGCTACCCTGGTGAGTGAATTAACAAATAATTCTGATTAATTCTGTGCACAGATTAAAGGGAAGCATGGATGGCTGAGGTGCACACAGGCTGTGAGGGAACAAGGACACTTGAATGTTAAATAGCAAGACATCAGCATCTGGCTCAGAAAATTGTCTCCTCCTCACTGTGACACAAGCAAGCTTTCACTTTATTGGTAAAAAGGGCTCAGAAACACAGGATGAAAAGTTTTATAGCAGGATTACTTTTTCCAGTACTGATATCTACAATCATCCAAAATAAATTATTTACCAAAAAAAAAAAGGCCCCAGTCACTTTGCTTTTTCAGTGCCCTGTTGCCTGCCCTCAACCCCAGCACACAGAGACATTTAATCAGCACAGCTACACCTGCCAACAGACCTTATCAAAAGTGCAGGAAGAGACACTGAGTATTTCAGACTTGTTTCAAAAAGAGTTGCAGAAGATTCACATCTGTGTGATAACTTTGTTTGCAGGCTAAAGTGCTGACCAGAGTCAAGAAAGATGTCTGCTTTCCATCCTTTGCAAAGTCGTGCTTTCCTCTGCCCCTTTATGAAGTGCCATTTAGGAAAGTTGTGCTGTGGATATGAATGTATGTACCTGTGCATGAACAGATCTGGGATAGTTTTATATGATAAAATTACATGGTGCATTATACTCAGTCTTCTTTAACCCAAAACCCATCCTCAGATCTCAAATGAAAGAGCAAGCTACAGAGCTGACAACCTGTTTCTTTCTTCCTACAAGAGTTTCAGCAGAAAATCTACTTGGTAGCAAAACGTGCCTGTCCATTTGATCCACACCACTGCGTGCCAGTGCCAACTTGGGCTTTTGCCACCCTCCCTTTAGTGGCTGCAGATGCCATTAGGTGCCACAGACAGAGCAGAGATGTAGTCTGTAGAGAATAAAAAGCAGGAAAGTGCATGACTCTAGACAGGGAAAATTATCTCCGTGCAGAGGTCAGAGAAAGACCTAAGCAGCGGAATCTTTTCAACCATAATGAGCAACAAAAAACCCCTCTCAGTCCTCTTCCGTAGCTTTACTTAAGAAGCCTTCAATCCTTCTTTTCTTGCAATGAATTCATTGCTGCTTCTGTCCCCACTTCCCACCCAGTGCAGATCTATTCAAAATACTTGGTGTTCCTGTAAGTACTGAGCACTCTAAATGCAGAATGCCAGTGAGAGCTGAGTGCGTGCTGGCGGGGCTTGGTCCGACACGGCGCGATTCCACCGTGGCAGCTGGCTGCTCCAGTGGAACTCTCGGGGGCCTCGTGAAATTACTGACATGAAAGTAGCGTTTGGGGCAAGAAACGGAACTCATTTTTCAATTGACATTAAAGAGGAAATCATTTTAGTGTCAGTTGATACTGCCCAGACACATTTTCAGTAATAACAGCTCAGAAAAAGCAGTGGAAATACCTATGAGGTGTTCTAAAAATGAAGCCAGAGGCAGCGTGTGAGAGGTGCCAGCTGAAGGAGCCCCTGTGCTGAACATGACATGAAATGGGAAACCTCATGGAATATGACCACGGAGAGAACAAGAGCAGCGCAGAAGAATCAAGCATGGAAGGAGCCTAAATTGTGCTTTTGAATACAGTATGAGAACAAGAAAGACAGAGGAGATTTCAGAACTGTGATGCATGTGTTTATGTAAGGAATTCTTGTGACATTGAGGTAAGGAGGAAAAACCAATCCTGTCTATGCCCTCTTTCCTCAACTTTGAAACACATATGAACCCATTCCTTCCCTACAAGTTGCCAATACAACATCCATATGTCACTTGGTTTCCCATTTTTGTGCTCTTTCATTATACTAGATTTCACCTCTACATCCAAATACAAACTTTGGAGGTTTTTACAAGTGCTTAGGTCTTACTGTTTCCATATTATTTCTTCTTTAAATCAGAATCACTTCAGAGATACATTCTATTATGCACAAAAATAAGTGATATTCCTACCATTTTAGGACCAAAAACCACTGAAAGTGAGCTTGACCTGCAGCATGAGAATACTTTCTTTTAACATGGAACCCACAATTCCCTGATGGGTTTTTTTGCTGTATCTCTCTGATAGCTCTTGAGGCCTCAGGTGAAATTACTTTGGCTTCCCTGTGTTGGCCCAAGGCAGAGGTGGATATCTAAACAAGGCAGATAGCACCAAATCCCAGGGTGTAAATTTTTGGCTGTTGATTACCTAAATAATTTTCAGATTACCAGACACTATCAGCCCCTACTTTCCACACAATTTTGTGTCACTACCTGCGCAGAGAGTTTATTGTTGAGTGAGGATGTGCAGCAGCACCCCAGAGAAAAGAGCACCTTGAGACCACAGGGGATAATGCCCATTTTGAACCTGCATTTTGAAGAAATCACTGGGGCTGAAAAGGGGGTCTCTTTCCTGCTCCTCAAAATTGTGGCACCATCCCATTTACCGTCAGTTTCTTCACTCAGACATCAGTTTGGGTGTGTGTCTGTAAACAAATTGTCTTCAAGTAACTTTTTCAAGGTTTTATGAGGGAATGAATCAGATCCCTCATTAAATTCAAATTCTTTTTTGTGTTCTTCTTTTCTTATATCCACTAAGAGCCCAGTCTGCCTCCCATCTCAGAGAAAAGAAAACATTCCAAGAATGACAAAGGGAGCATATCATGTTCACAGTTTGGTTATGTTTATCTGTTAAGATTTGCTTTCTATGAATCTTAGCTGTTTTCCTGGTGTAACTCTTTATAGCAGAACACATTGCTCTCCTACTTATTCTAGACAGACCCTGTATAAATTTATGGTTCTGCATCAATAATAAGAGTCATTAATCATAGTAACAATGCACATCACAGGGTCTTCCAGGCATTCACCACTGAACTTGTTGCACTGTTCTACAAATGAAACCTTCCCCTTCCCAGTAATTATTTACGAGCTCACACAGAAGCCAAGAAATTTTGTTAGAAAAACTGTGAGAAAAAAAGATATAATTTTTTCCCAATGGATTTGTTGAATGATGGTGGTGAGGAAAAATCTCAACTACAGGAAGGAAGGAAGGGGGTTTATAGATATTAGGAAATGCTTCATTTCTGTAGTAAATGGAAGATTGTTTTTAAACAACTCACAATCAAAACTTGTGGACAAATATTTTGTTTAAAAAATTGTGTGAAAATTGTTCCCAAAACTAGCCATTTCTTTAGTTTAGTTTCCAATCTTCCAACAACCACATTAGCCAATAAGTACAACTTCTCTATATTAATTGTTTATTTACATACAGGAAAGAAATAGCAGGAGAAAAGTAATCTAGCAGATTAGAGCAATGGACAGTAAATCCAATTCTATACCAAGAAAAGTCAATACAAATTATTCTGCTGAGTTCACTGGATACAAGAAGCAGCCTGTGATTCAGTCACCATAATATAAGCAGTGAGAAACAAAAGAACATAAGACCAAAAAGCAGGAATTGCAGAAATAAGGCAACAGCTGAAAGAGGAGTCATACATTTTAACTCTTCTTTTTTGAGTGAGCTTTAAGAACACATTTTGACAATGCTGAGTTTTGAAGGTCATGGAATATATTTAATTTGGCAGCTATAAAGATGGTTCAACCACAACTCAAGTTCGGAAATCTTATCCAAGATTTTTCTCCTTCTTTATCGAGAAAGACTGCCAATGGATTAGGATGCTATCTCAGCAGGGATGGGATTTTTATTTAGTCATATCACCTCTCTTCCCCACTGCATTTCCATCTACTTTTTTGAGAGGGTTTGATGGCTGTCAGAGAGGTGAACGGAGCCTTAAGAGAGCCTGAGAACCAAGTGGAGAAGTGACATACAACCACTGAATGGGCAAAGGAAAAAGGGAGCCTGGGGAAAGAAACTGAAGGAAGAAGTGGAGGGGGCTCATTTGCCTCAGCTGCAGAAACTGATTAGAGTTGGTATATAGACATGCATTTGTGGTTGCTCAGCTATGTACCTAAAGTCTCTGCTTTCCAGAGTATTTTCTTTATGAGACACAGTACATTTGACAAACTTTCCAGCCTTTTAAGAAACAACCCTGATCATTTTTTTAATTCACTGATTCATTTAAGGATCTTAATCTGAAAAAAGGAAAGCTGATATTTGTCAGCTAAATTTTATTATTTAAAGCTACTTTATAAGAATATGAACACGATGTAATGTCACCACCCTTACCAATGAACACTTCAACTCTTTTTTGTTTTTCTACAGTATTGGTTTTACTGCATGTATTTCTGCCATGGAAGCTTTGACAATGTTATGCCTACCTCTAGTCCTCAGTGTAATTGTGAGTACACAGTTAGAAGTATATCATAACTCTGTATAAAAGAACATTCCCAAATTACCAAATTTTGCATAACCTAGTGAAGAATTAGACCTTACTCATATTGGGCAAGCTCCCTCAGGCCTTGATCTGTTCTGATGTGAGTGCTGTCTTTGAAGATAATATATTTCTCTAAAAAAGTAACCAATCCTTTTTTTTTTTTGTTCAAAACAAAACAAAAAAAAAGGAATTTTGAGAAAACAAACCCAGATCCTTCATATAAAACATGACTGCCTTTCTCTGACTATATGGCAAGCATTACTCCAAGAAGTACTTAAAACAAATGACTGTTCTTATTGTCTAGAAGTTATGGCATGTAATTTGTTCCCAAGAATTGCCTCTACTGACAGAAATTGAGACAACTCATGCCAGGTAAAGTTGACAGGGCATCAGGGGAAAAAAACCCCAAACCTTGTATTCATGTAAATATTTGCTCACTGTTAAATGTTCTCTATGAGATGCAGAGGTTGAAGACATTGAAAATGCCTTCTGTTCCATGAAGTCTGCAGGACTCCAACCCTTCTAACTCAGACAGAATCGGGAGAGGAGACAGCTAGAAATGTGAGGGAGTATTTCTCTTTTTCCATTACCTATTCAAGCTTTTTGTGGTTTTAAATGCTCATCAATGATTGCTGCTCCACATCAATGAGTGTGACAGTCTGAGACAGTCAAGGTAAGAAGCTTTCGGTGTTGAGACACACTGGAACTGATTGTGTTTTGATGAGCGCTGTAGCTTCCATTAATCATGTGATCAGGCCTTCCTTCTTTTGGCGTTTCATTCCTTCCTTCCTTCCTTGTTTTAAGGCCACTGGCACGTTTGTTTTCCCGGCGGTAGGGCCGCTGCTGACTTCATTCCACCAGATGGCACCACAGACTGCGAGCCATAGCCGCGATCTATACGTGTGTGTCTGTGTGTGTGTGTGTGTGTGTGTGTGTGTGTGTGTGTGTACATATTTGTATAAGTGGATGTGCACATGAGCGCAGCCGCAGACATGTATTTGCTGGTGAAAACACACGAGTACTAGACACCTAAAAAACTCATTTTCCTTGCCTCTTATCCTACCTCACAAGGCAGAAGGAGGAGCAACACCAACCAACACCATGCGTTGAGACCATGCTGGAAATAATGCCTCTGTATTTGACACTTTCAGGGTACAGGCACCCCAGACTATTTAAAATAAAAGTTATTAAAGAGGTAGTGCATTTTATGAATTTTACTTTCTAGCACAATTTAAAGCAGGCACTTTCTTTTAAACTGAAAGGCCTACTGCATGGTCATTCTCATATACAGTTCAGTTTTAGAAGGATTATTTTATGGAATCCAAATGTGAAATCTTTTCAATCCAACTGTTCCATATCCAATGTGGGCTGCCTATCCAATGTTTCTGTAGGAAATGGGAAGGGAATGCTGTCTATCTTAACTGGTTACCTCCCTTTTCTTAGTTTGACTCTTCAGCAGTTTCATCTAACATGTTCCCTGTAAGAATACTGTAGAAATCGGAAAGATGAACAGAATTTGATAATGGACACAGAAAAACAGTTTTAGAAGAAACTGGAAAATAATACTCAGAAAATTTTCCTTATCTAGCAGGTTAGTATTTAAAACACAGGTGGCAAATTTGGTTGTTAATTAGTATTCCCTTTTTTTTTTTTTTTCTTAATTAATCCTCAGTTGTTTCAGTTTATTTTAGAAACAAAACCTCTCCTTTTATCTGAAAAGTCTTCAATGGGGATTTTCAGCTGACTACTTAAATGTCTGAGGTCTTGCTTTTGTAGAGATGAGAAATAATAGTAATTATTTTGAGGACAATTATATTTAATTGCTAGTGTAAAGTGCTTGCTGAAAAGGTGGTGTTTCATTCTGCAATGTAGACTAAAGATATATGGTTATTGTTTACAAAGAGCTTATCAGATGCATAAAGGTTTTTGGTTTGTGATTAATTTCCAAGTTTTTTTAATTTCTGACATTTTCATAATCCTGATGGCTTTCCCTCCATGCTTTTAAAGAGCTATCTTCACTTGTGCTGTTATCTTTACTTTGTGGCAATTGTCATAATCTATCACAACAGTAAAAGACACAACAGAAGCTATATCATTTTAGTGCCTATGGAAGAAAAAAAGTTTGTTGCATTTTTCCTCCATCTGTTCATATCCAGCTGTTCCTTCCCTCCCTCCTGATTAGGTGTCACAAAGGTGAAAGTGCCTTTTTCTCACCCTGTGCCTCTAAGACATTAATTTGCAGCCCTTTCTGAAATGGGCTGGCATCTGCTGCCTCCTGTTCCTGCAGAAGAATGTTCAGCCTGTCTTAGCCTCCAGTCTTAGCTAGGAGCCTAAGCAATCCTGAATGTATTGGGAACTTGCATGGGAACCACCAGGGGAAAAAATGCATCACTGATTTATGATGGGTGCCCAGGAACCAGCAGCAAAGAGGAGCAGTGACTGACCAGCAAACTCATAGCACCAAAAAGCAAGTTGAGATTCCCCACTCAGGTACCCTCTCTGACAGCCCAGAGACAGGGAGGAGTATTGAAATTACGAGGATCATTAAACCTGGATGAGGCTTTTATGAGACAGGAAAGCTGCTCTGCATGCAGAAGGCTGCAATTTCATCTCACAGCATACCAGAGCCTTTGCTCCACATGGTATCCTGCAAAACAGGTTCTGTGTGTGAGACCCTGAGCTTTGTATCCATGCTGCAGATGTTAAGCTCCAGGCTGAGCTTGCCTCGCATGACAGGCGTGCTATATAAGTTGCAACATGTGTGGGAGACAATAAATCATGCTCTTTGGAGATACTGCAATAATCAATGACCAGGGAAGATAGATAGCTGGCCAGGGAAGATGGATAGTTGACATTGGAGACATGCAGAAATAGGTCTTAGCTTCACACGATGGATAGAAACAGACTGAGATGCTTGTTAATTGTTTTCTTCAGTCATGAATGTCATTTCTTAAAAGCATACTGTAGAGTACATTTTAATGCCTCATCCTTTGAATCTCTTCTATTTCCCCTTCTTCACTCCTCATAAATGCATTGGCTTGTGTCCTTGATGGCACCTAATTTATACATTTTTGCTTAATTTGATGAACAACTGTAAGCGTTCTTTTAGCCTCCTGTGAGCATTTAATAATCCAAAGTGGCTGCGAAGTATATTAGCCCTGTTGCTGCTTTATAGTGCCTGATTAAAACAGAAATAATGTATTATAAAATCCTCACTCAAACATCTTTATCCATCATAACTCAGGGGTAAAAAACTGCCTTGGCTTGCTGATCTATTTTTACCCCCTCATTATGACTCTACATTAGTAATTGCAATGAAGTTAAAGAAGTAGCCTCCTCATGGTCCTCTGGGTGTTTTCTATTAACAAGCAATTTTACATTTCATTTTAATGGCAATGTCCCCACCCCTTCAGCTGTGGCTGGTCAGTCCAGAGTTGTCTCATGATACCTTTTGGGAAAGGTTCCTCAGTTCCCCCATGCACAGAAATGAGAGTAAAAGTCTTTGCTCAGCACTTCAGCATCTATTTGAAAGCATAAATGATTGTGTTTGCAAAGAATCTGGGACCTTCAGACACATTTTTTTAAGAATACACCACAGATTATTTTCTAGATTTGCCTGTATGAACTGTAAGTGACAATATTTTTTTCTACCCTCTCTTCTTCAGTCTCTCCCCCACCAAGCCCAGATGCAGAAGTAAGTGTGGTTAGACTTGTGACAGCTCAGATCTGACTCTGGTAAATAAAAAAGTCACACTTGGAAACTCTTGAGCCAAGCATGATAATCCCCTCCTTTATACTATGCATCAGGAAGGAATTCTATGTGCATTACCTGCAAGGACATTTTTCCTATTCAAAGGCTCCTTTCTCCTCCTCCTTCCCCTCTCTATGCTTTTTTTTTTTTTTTTCATTTTTCCCTTTCACATAGCCCTTAATATCAGGATGCTCTAACCTACTTTTATTGAGAGGTTAAATGGAGCCAGAAAGCTCCAGAAAAATGTTCTGTCCCATCGGCCTCCCATCCAGGCTGCGTTCCGTAATTTCCCGGCTGTGCTGGATGGCTGCTCCTCTCTGGGAGTGAAACAAGCACTGGCTCCCTGGGAAGGAGACACGCTGCCTTCTCAAGGGCCCCACTCAGCACCGCCGAGGACAAACTGGCAACAGGAGTGCGATTCAAGGGCTGCCATACACAGAAACGAACAAAAGGAAGGAGGCACTGGAAGAGAGGAGGAGGAGGTAAACAGAAGAAAGGTGGGAGAGCCCTAGCTTAGGGAACAAAGGCTAGAGAGCCATGAATATTAAAATTGTTGGTATAATGATGAAACACCCAAAACAAAGCAGATTTTTTCAGGCTGACAGAATATGCCACGTGGGCTCACTCATGCCAGGTAGCACTCTGCTGTGAAAATAGGTCCCCTGAGAACAGTAATACATCGCTCTGGCACATATATTTTAAGTGAAGATTGGTTCTATTGCGTGATAGAATACCTGAAATAAAAAGCTAGAAAAACAGGAAGTTTCCTTTTTCAATGTGTTTCAAATCTGAAGTTTTTTCCCACAAAATTCTTTTATTTTCATTTTACATAATATTAAAACATATTAACATTAAGACTTTCTCCTATCTTAAAATATAAATACCAGGTTTTCCTGGCCACTAAAATTAATGTTGAAAACCCCTTTGCCAACTCATCTTTCTGACTCCATTAAGTCCCATCAGGAGAATATTTTTGAGAGTCAAATTGTATCAATCCCACAGTGAGGCATGGACTGTGGTTGGGCAGGCCATGGGAATGTTGAATAGAACATGGGACAGAGAGTCTGGAGAGACTGGAAGAAAAGCTTGATGCTGTTATGAGTCATCCTTTTCACATCAGAGTGACTGAAGAGTCCATGTCTGAGTGCAAGGGCCAGCAGAGGCAGCCCATGGTGCCCATGAGCTGTGTGAGGGACCAGCACCCTGAGTGGCCATGGCTGGCCATGGGTACATCTCTTTTCCATCATCTCTTCAGAAACCTTGGCCTTTCACAACATAAATACCATTGTCTTCTCACAAGGGTTAGTGAGCTTGGGCAGGACCAGGTTTTACCCTTGCTGCTTCTGAATTCATCTACAGCTCCTTTGTCTCAAACCACTAATCTCTGATCCCAGGGTAGACTCTTTGCTGAGATAATCAAACTCAAGTAGGAAACTGCTTTAAAAACTGAGATTTTATGAAGCTATTTGGGAACTTATCTTTTGATGTAGGGTGAAAAAACCTCCAAGGCCCTGTCTGCTCTGTGTCTTTTGAAACAGTGTCATTTCCAATAATCTAAGTAAAGGAAAGGTCTGTGGTTAGGAAGAAAGGTTAGCCTCTGAAAAAAACCCACTTAAAAATTATGAAAAAATGTCCAGTGAAATACCAGAGGCACAATAACATATGCCTGGCTTTGGGATTTATTACCAAAACTAACACCTGAATGCCCTGCCAGCTAGGCTATGCTGTGGGCAGGGAGATGAGGAAGGGCACACACCTCTACCTTCAGGACCGTGCAGAAAGGGGCAGCCATCCCATGCTGTCCCTTCTGACCACCTCTCACTGGAAGCAGATAATAGAGATAGACTGAGTTTCACCTGGGTTTTGGGGATGAGTGCCTAAACCAGGAAAATTGAGTCAACCCTAGCTGCATCCACTTTTTCCAGGGAATCATGGAATCGTTGGAAAGACCTACAAGATTGACCCCAACCATCAATGCAGCGCTGCCAAGCCCACTTCAGACTGTGTCCCCAAGAGCCACATCTGCAGACCTTCTAAATGCCTCCAGGGACGGTGACTCAACCACTTCCTTTAGCAACCTGTTCCAATGCTTGACTAGTCTTTCAATAAAGAATATTTTTGTAATATCTGATCTAAAACTCTCTTGATGCAACTTGAAGCCATTTCCTCATCCTATCACTTGTTACTTGGAAGAAGGAACTGGCCCACACCTGGCTACAATCCCCTTTCAAATATTTTCCTAATTAGCTCTTTCAGAGAGCTAAATAGAAGTGCTTGCAGCTGATGAGGAAAGCAACCAGGCAGTTGAAATCATGTGTGATTTCTTTTACCTAGCCCTTGATGCTGACCCAGCAGAGCTGACTGTATGATGCTCTCTCCCATGGTTATTGTTTGAGTCCAAGGAGTGCAGCAACGCAGCTGAGAAAGTGAACTGTGAGTAATAATTAAGTTGCTTTGAGGACTAATGTGTGATCCAACTCTCTTGGCAAGGTGGAATAAGGTTGTGATTTTTCCAAGGTAGTTCATTATCATAGTCAGCAGTTTCTTCAGTTTTCTTGACATGTGGTCTCATTTTGCTGTTGCTGCAATTTTGCTGGTGGTTTTAGGCTCTGCATGTGCCCTTTACTTACTTATGAAATTCTTACTTTTAGTTCCTTTAAATTAAACTTTGTTAGCACAGGGCTCTTGGGTTGCAGTGCGCAGTAGTGCTCTGACTGCAGCCCATAGACATACACAGCTGATTGCATGTGACATTTTCCCTTTATCTCCCAAAAGCTGTGGAGTGGTTTTGCTGTTCATCTTGCCCTTTTTCATTGCTCCTGAGCTCTGGAGTGTCTCTGTAAGGAGCACATTTACTGGCGATTTGTATGGATTTCAGTGCAAACTGAAATCAAGGGGAAAATGATCAAGAGACATCTGGGAAATCATTGCCCATCATCTTAGCATGCTAGGCTGCTTTGTGAGTGCTAATACCTGTAAGCAAGCCAGCCCAATAGCTAGGTAATTTCTGTTAATCTCCATTAAAATTCAGGATTCTTCTTTGCAAGGGTAGGAGACTTAGATCAGGAAGGACATCTTCCATCTTTGTGGTTAACTCTTTGAGGGTCTTCTTTTTATGTTTTGGTGCATTTATGTGGCTTAGATTTCCCATTTCTAAAGTGCCTTGCATCTGTTGGTCTCCTCAAAACGTATGGCACAGGCTGAATTCAACAAAAAAAAGCCTTATCTTTGCACGTGCATTGAGGTTCTTCAGCAGACCTGCAAGCCAGGTGATCTACACAATTTGCACTGCATATTTCTTTGGTAGGACTATAGCCCTGGCTTTTTGTGTACCACTTACACTGTGTAGCTACTCATGAGACATGAGCCCTTCAGAGCCTCTGCACAGCCCCTTTGAAACTGCAGCCCACTGTGTTTGCCTTGAGCACTTTCAAGACTCTTTATTTCCTAAATGATTTGATGCTGCTCAGCCATTTGAACTGAAAAGTGCTTTCAAGCACAAAAGACTTTATGTTGATTTTTCTTTTGTTTTAACTAAATTCTTTGAGAAGAACAAGAAGGAGGCAGCTTTGTGAGGTGAGTAAATGATAGCTAGCCCAGTTGTGGGTAGAGAAACAAGGCTGTATGCACAAACACACGCAGAGTAATAGTCTACTTCAACAGTAGGTTCCCTTGCTAATTTGGGAAGCCATTCTAGCTCTGGCTTGATTCCATTTCAACCTCAAGCTGTGAATAAGGAGGGCTTTTAAGCTGTCATTTTCTTAAAGACAGCTTTAAAACACAAGAGGAAGAGACATCAATTACCAAAGCAAACAAACCTATGGAAATAAAACTCTTTTCCTTGATAAGTAATTCAACACCGACAGTGAATGCTACCAGATTTTGCCTTTTCGGTTATTTTGGTTGGTTGTTTTTTTGTTTGCTTTGTTTTGTTTTCTCAGAGTTTATTCATAGGTTGTTTTGAGGCTGAGGACTTAATGACCAGAAAGCTTGTTTTGGCAGGTGAACATGTTAACAAATGAGTATGCAGCACAGGATTTGATTTCAAGTGAAGTCAAAATGAAGATAGTGGGTTAATTAACCATAAAATATATTATTACTGAATTTGCATTTACATTTTTTTTGTACCTGAGAGAAGCATTTCTGGAGCTAGAATAAGGTGTGATTTAGCCCTTTTCTTTCATGGTATTTTCTCCAATCATAGAACGAAATCTGGCACATCCTTTTAATTTTAGGTAACAGATTCTGTCTGTTGTGCAAGACAGAGAGACATGTCCTGGGCATTCTTGAGTGTATGTATTGAATAAATATTAAAGCAGTGTATTTCAACTCTTCATATGAATGAATCCCTGATGCATTAAGAAACCTGGCAGAAAGGTGAACCCCATTTTTAACCAAAACCATAAAACCAAATGAAAGCTTTTTTTTAACCTATTCTAAAGAATTTTCTCTAGGAAGCTAGAGGTTACAACCTGAAATATAACTTTCTCAGAAAAAAACAAATTAATTAAGAAATTAATGATAAATAAATAATAATAAATAGACTCTGTATTTAATTACCAAGTCACAAAACACCAAGGTTGGAAGGAACCACCAATGGGTGTTCTGGTCCAATCTCCCTACTCATGCAGGGTTTTCCTAGAGCACACGGCACAGGATTTTGCCCAGACGGCACAGGATTTTGCCCAGACAAATCTTGAGTATTTCCAGTGAACATGTCCAGGCTCCACACCCTCTCTGGTCAGCCTGTTCCAGTGCATGGTCACCTGAACAGTATAAAGATCTTCCTCCCATGCAGGTGGAACTTCCTGCAACAAGGAACAAGTTTCTGCTTGCTTCTTGTTGGAGACACCAACAGGTGACAGGTTCCAGCTAAACCCTGTGCCACAGATGATGACCCTCTGGGATGTGTCATTCTGCCAGTTCTCAGTCCACTTCACCCTTTGCTCTTCCTGTGTTTGCCTATGAGGATGCTGTGGGAGGCATAGCCAAAAGCCTTGCTGAAGTCCAGGCAGACAGTATGGACTGCTCTTCTCTCATTCATCCAGGTAGTTTTGCCATTGTAGGAGGCAATCAGGTTGGCAAGCAGGATTTATCCTCAGTGAACCCATGCTTGTTGCTCCTGAGCACACTCTTGTCTGCCAGCTCCCTCAGCGCTTGTGGACACATCCTTTCAGGCTCCGTGGAGCTGCAGATGCCAGGTTTGATGAGATGATCTCTAACCCTATCCTCCTTGACCATGGGAAACTCTTCCCTCCACCTCTGGCTTTCCCTGGACATAGGCCTGAGACTCCTGAGGGCCGGTCCTGTCAGTGAAGCCTGATGCAAAGAAGGCATTCAGGATCTCTGCCTCCTTATTCTACATTCCTTCTCCTTCCATAAGTGTACAGGGGCAAGGCCAGTTATTTCTCCGTGATAACAGAAACCATGTGTTCAGCTGGTATCAACCACTGTTGCTTCATTAACAATAGCAGAAGTGTGCCAGATCATCCACTGAGATTCTTGGCCTGTAATTACCTAAACTAGTGGTTGCATGGTTATATTTTACTATCTCTTAATGAATGAACTGAAAACTAAGCACATACAGTGAAATTATAGCCTATCCTTTTATTTCTGGCAGAGCAGCCTTATTTCCTCTCTGCTTCACTGCTCGTAGACTTTCAATGTTTCATTTGAATTTGCACTGAAAACAGAGGTCCAGGCCTGCCTTGTGTAGTCTGTGAAGTGAGTGGAAGCTGTACACCCATGTCAGAGGAGAAATAATTCCCTGAGCTTACTTAATATGTGTGTACTGTATTGTGGTGTTATTTCCAGGGTGTGTTTCCTAGAAATAAAACACATGATAAAACACAGTCGGTACGCATTCTAAGATGAAATTATGATATATGACTGCTTTTGAATCTTGAGGTTGCTGCATTTTTATAGGGCTGTAATTTTAAAATAAAATCAGTTTTATACAAAATAGATGCATCACAATTGCCTGCCTACTTTGGAGCTATTAAGGAAGATGAAGATATTGAGAAATATGCCCTCTTAACTGAAATCTAGTATCTCTCCCACTAAGATTAATTTTAAGCCATCTTTTATTCTTCTTATGAGTGCAAGCATGTCAGAGTGTTGTGCCAGAATTTGAGAGCAACTGCACAGGTATCACACTTCCACAGACCCGTGTGAAGTAACAGGTTTTAGCTCTCTCAGCCCTTCTTCAATTGTGTACTTCTGAGGGTGTGGGAGAAGGTGGAAGAAGGATTTTGGGTCTGTGTGAGTGCAATTGTAAAAAGCCTAATTCATTGCTGTTGTACTTGTTTTTATTGGAGTCTTTCCTGCAGAAATAATGAGCAAAGCAGGAAGAACAAATGAAGCTGTCTTTTGTAATTCCAAACAGGAATACTGAGAAAAATAAATTGGTTGCAGTTGAATTGCTACAAATGTAGATATTGCCTCTTCACTTCCCTACCTCCCTATGAGTTTCCTGTTGCGTGTCTTCTTGTTTTCCCCATTGTGCTCTTATTCTCATTGTAAAACCTCTAATCTATCCCCTGTCAAGGCTTCCAAATCTGGAAGTCCATCATACCATAACTGGGTCACAGCTAAATGTGGCCTGACTGGCTGCCTGGTTGATGAGTGCCAAAAGGCAAGCCTGTCTAGGCTAACCAGCCCTTCAGTGCTTCATCTGTCTCCTGTTAGAACTTCCCTTCTGCCCCTTTTATGGAAAAAACATGTATTAAAAAAAATACATTGTTACTTTGAGATCTGTCTCACTCTCAGATTTGGCCAAGTTAACCAATAGGTTCAGAAATTATGGGCTGTACCGAATTAAACAACAGGAATACCTTGTTCCTCTAAAAAAAAAAAAGGAACCAAACAGGTAGAAAACAACAGGAAAATATAAAAATCTCCATAGTTAAAACAAACCCCCCCAAAAAAATCCCCCCACCAAACCACATGTATTATTTATGTTCACTCACCCTTGTGGCTTGAGGTATGGGGTGGTGGATTAGTTATGTGGATCTTGTTTTTTTTTTTCTTTGGTATTTTGTGCTTGAGGAGGTTTTTGCTTTGAAAGGGTTGGTTGGCATTGTTGTTGTTGGATTAGGTTTGTTTTTTGGAGGTTTTTTTTCAAACTGAAAATATTTACTTGCAGCAGATTGTAAGGAAGCAGCTCATGTGAGTGCATGGTGTATTCGTAGTGTCTCAGTAAAAAAGTGAGACCTTCAACACGGTGATATAAGAAAGCTGCTGAGGGCAGAGGACAAGGCATAACTCTGAGGCCAAGCTCATATTGTGCTCACTGATATTGATACTGCAGCAGGATTGTAGGAAGATGGAGCATCAGGGGACCAGTTGGGGAACCAGCAGTTGTGGCTCTGCTCTCTGGTTAAGGGAGGAAGCAGGACTCTGCACCTTTGAAATTTTAACTTACAGCTACTGCCTTTGTTTCAGCAACGCAATTACACCAGAGAAGGAAAACCTGCCATGAACCTGGCACATCCTTTTAAATTTAGGTAACACATTCTGTCTGTAGTGCAAGACAGAGAAGCATGTCCTGGACATTCTTGAGTGTATGTATTGAATAGATGCTCCTTTGCTCCCTCCAAGGATTCCTGTTGAGCAGGACTGGTGGGCACACATAATATACTTATGCATGACCTGTGCATACTTAAACTTTAGGTATTAGGTGTCTGCTTGGGGAGGAAGGAGACAACAATGGGATTTGAAGTAACTTTGAAGTGTTTCAGAGGTCATGAGAGCAAATCTTGAGAGATGCTTCAGTGCTGTACAAGTGTGAACACTGAAACAAGCTGGAAATCATCAGCATCAGTCAGAGTGAAGTGTGATAAATGAGAGATACTAATTAAAAAAGTCATGTTACAGTGTTGATTACAACACCCCACTAACTCTGTGGGGCTTATGATTAAAAAACAAATAATAATACCTACCCACAAACAAACAGCAAGGCCTTCCATCAGATCAGTGTCTATTATGACTCTAAGCCACGCTTAGGAGCGGTGTGTAGATGAGAGCCAGTCATGTACTGTGCACTGCATAGCTGCAGGTTTCTCTCTTTCTTTCAGCTGTCAGTCTGTCTCCTGAGATTTATCTGGAAATTACAACTGGCTTTGTGCTAGGCGGGAGCTGAAGGATAAATAGTTCCCACAAGTGAAAAATGACTCATTCAAACCACCCCAGTTGCAACAAAAAACGTGGTGTGGTGGAGGTCATCTACGTGGACTGCATTAAGACACTTAAAATGTGTCTAATATAAAGTCATATGTATAGTTAGGCAGTCTGAAATGGATGTTTTAAGACCATATCTAAATGAAAGTATGGCTTAGTTCGATTATATCCAAACTGAAGCTTAGGGGCCCCACCCCTAAGTACCAGTCTAAATCAGAATCTCTTGGAGATTCAGGGAGCTGAAATACAGACTATGGGGTTTAAAAAACAGGTTTGTATAAACAGTAATTTTTTAGAAGTTCCTACTTTTGCAAACTGCTCCTTATTTGCAGAAACTTACTTTGAAATCTATGTCTCATATGAATTTCCTTCTAATAAGTGGTGGAGTATAAGCTTAATGTGGTACTGTATTTAATTGTCTGCTCAAGCAGAGAGTTGAAGTAAAACATTGAACAATGAAATTACACTGCACCAGAAATACAAGGTGTGTGGTGATGAGGAATCAGCCTCTGAAAGTCCCAATCACTACAATGTGAAATTGCTTCAGCAGAGTGAAATAGCTTAGGACAGAGTGGGCAGGAGCAGAGCCAGCGGGAATCAGGCTTTGTGCTGGTGAGCATTTTCTCCCCTTTTTTCTCCCCTACCACCCAAGTAATTCACTAACTGTAACCAGGGATTTTTTTTTTTTTTTTACTTATTTCTCATTTCTGCTTGTATTTTTGCCTGAAATTACCTTTTAAAGAGATTTCACTGACAGCTTCATTATTTCAGTCCCCTGAGCACTATAGAAGAGCACAGGCAAAAAATCTTCTGGTACATACTGACTATTAATGACCTTTGCCAGGTCTGAAGACCAGCAGTGCAAATAGCTGTCATTTATACCACCAACATATTGTCTTTCCAAGTGGAAATGTGTTACACAAATGCATGATTGCCCTTGACTGCTGGCTGCAACATGTAACTTGTGTATCTAAGCAATATGAAGCAGTCCTTGCAGAAAAGCAAAAGGAAACAAAATGCCTTTGCCTTAATTAACTCAGAGAATATTAAAATCATCTTCAAAAAGTAAAGGCAAAATACTCTCATGCTTGCAAAAGTAACAATAATTTTTACAGAGCCAGTGAAGAGCTGTACTGCCCTTCCATCTCACCTTTAGGATAGCAGCAAATCTTGCTTGGCTGGTGAACCAGTATGGTCTAAAAATAGCCTGTGTCTGAGTGGGAAATGCAAACAGCTCTAGTTTTTTCAGTCTGTCTGTGGGACTTCTGTCAACCTGTACCAGATTCCAAATATTTGGGTAATTTCTTAGCTGAAAGTGTGAATGTCCTTGCTTATATTTGGGGTGTCTTCTTCTGGGGGCAGAAGTTCAACATTTAACAAAGTAGATTTCCTCCAAAGCACAAGTTTTCTGAGTGACAGGTCAAAGAATCCATTTTGTGCTCAGATAATGCCATTAAAACAATTCACAAAGCTCACAGTGCGCAGGTATTTCTAGACTCTGTTTGAAATGCAATTGCAAATTCTTCCTGAAAGGCTGTGAATTTCTTGAAAGAGACATCCTATTCTATCTCTCAGTACTATTGATCTGTGTCTCTATCCCTTTGGTCAGATAGAGAGAACTTAAATTGGAGACTGCTAGTGAGGGATTTAACAAAGGAGCTGCTTCAAGATTTCCACCATGGGTCTTCACAGCATAGAAAAGGAGATTTAGCAAGGTCAGCTATTATACATCATTGGGTTGCTGTTATCCTTCACTGAAAAGGGAGATGCTAAGATAGATTGAGGAGAGAAAAGTAGTGTGACTAGCAATTTTATCATGTTAGCATGTTACAGTAATCTTGCCACACTGTAGAAAAATACTGTCAGTAATGCAGTGCTGAAATAATACCACATCCTATTTTGGCTGAAAAGGGTGTTCTGACCCTCTACTGGTTTGTGAAAACAAGCAGAATATGCTGCTTTCCCTTCAATTTGTCACAGAAAAGTATACCAAACGAAATCTAAAAGGTGGTGAATGAATCATGCAGTAGATATCTCTAAGTAATAAGCTTGTTCAGAGAAGCAGAGTGAAAGATGTAGAAGTCATGGGCTTTTTTCAACCTATCAGAGGTAGGTTGAAGAATTTGTTTTTGAAGATGTACAATACAAAAATCATATTACTAATGTGTACTACTATATCATACACTACTATAGTGGTGTACATTATGATAATTAGAAAAAGAGAAAAGTCTATTGATTTAAAATTATGTGCTAAGCTGCTGGGTGTCAGTTCTTCCTAAGTTGCTTTAAACTTGCAATGTTTCATGGCTGTGCAAGTATCTGTTCAATACTTTGCACTGTTTGAACAGAAGAGTGAAAGTAAGTCAGTAATTCTTAAAATATATTGTTCAGGAAACCCTTCCTCTGAGAAATCTCTGGTATTGTAACTCTGAAAGGACATTTAGAGTTATTAAACAACTATTTCAGATTAATCTTAGATAACATAAATGATAATATTTTCCTAAGTATGGTATAGTCCAGCTTTTTATGCTGATGAGTCATTGATGGAGATAGTTATATATAAACTGAATATTCTCAGTGTAAATGTTACGACAATCCCCAAACAAATACAAAAAAAAATTTCCCACCACCTCCTGTAGCATTAGAAACCATAAAAATAAAGCCTCTTTTCCTCCTTATGTGTTGGGGATATAGGGAGTTGTTACTGGGGTTTTGCAGGTTTAGGGATTTTTTTGCACATTGACTTTTGTAATTTTCTTGTGATGTTGAAAATCCTGAAATCAAAATGGTTCTGTTTATGACTGTCATTGATGTAAAAAGATCTGCAAAAACACTTAAATGCAGATTTAAATCAATGTCTAATCAGGAAAGCACGAGCTTAAATGAAAGGGCAAGCAAAAATATTATTTAACTCAAACCAACCCTGTATGTTCTCCATAACAAAAACCAGGGGTTTATTAATTGCAATTATTTTACAAAGTTCATTCTGCTTGGAGAATTTTACTCTAGTCTGGCTCTCTTCTTTGTAGACACAATCACATTGAATCCCTTAGCTTTTTGGAACATGTGCAAACATACTTTTGGATGGGCCTGGATGTATTGGACATCAAGAATGAAGGAAGGTTTTTCTGTTGTTTCTCATTACCAGAAAGATGATTGAGATGCTTTTTTCTGAACTATGCCTATTATGACACAGTAGGCAAGGGTCTGTCATCTCTGAACAAATCTGAGTATGTCAATAAGCAGTGGTGGTTGCTGAGCCTGATTATTTGTGCAATACCTCAGAATTCTCTGAAATGAGCCTTTAGAAAGTGGTAAAATGTAGCTCAGCATTTCCTCTGTTTCTTGTTTCTTAATTTTCTGAAACTTAGAGCCAGTTAGCTTACATGGTTAGCTGATAAGGGAGGTAACTATGAACAGAAAACTTTCTTCTGTCCCCATCCTATTTTGAAATAGTGAAAAATATGCTGACTGGACGTATGATCTTGAAAACAAAGTGCTCACTGGGAGCCTTGATCACTCAGAGAGAGGCCTGAGAGGCCAGTGCCTCTTCAGGTTGAAAAGTAAAGCATGTAACTGTTAAAATTTCCCATCCTACTATGCTAGGTACCAATCTTCTACTCTACTTTAGCACCTCCTATTAGAAATGGTTTGATTCTGAGCTAGTTTTCCCAGGTCTCTTGTAAAGACATGAGCATTGCAGGAGCCAGTGCAGCTCCCACTGAGCCAAGCTCTGAGAGAGGCCAGAGGATTCACTCTTGGCAGGCACCTGCTCATCTCCTGTGGTTGTGAAGAAAGCCCTGGGAAACCACAGTGCATGTACAAGTCTACCTTGAGGTGCCCAGGCTTGGGTCCTACTTTAAAGTAATCAGAGAAAAAACTGTTTTCCTCCCTTTTTGGGCTGCTCTATTTATGGCAGTCAGGAAAACTTGCCCACAGTGAGCTTAGAAGCACAAATGTAAGAAAAACAGTTCCTTTGCATTTCTTCTTGTCACGTTGCTCAGCATCTGGACAGCTCTCAGTGTCACAATAGCTGTCTCCTCTGTTTGCACTATGCCTTTTCCGTGGAAAAAACAGGTGTTTTGAACCTCTAGGGACCTTATTCTAACAGCTTTTATTGAGGGCAAAACCCATGTACTTTGATTTGCCTGAAAAGGCAAATTTGCTGTTATTGAGGATGAGGGAAGAGGAAAAATTTGTCAGTTTTTTCAATACAAGTAACCCACTAGGTATTAGTGAATCAGTGGATTTATCTTTTATCCTTTGTACTATTATTTTATTTTTTATTTTGCCTTTTTTCCTTAGGGTGCTAGTATTGCACAGGATATTAGCTTTGTATTTTAGCCACTAGGTGGAGAAAGCAAGCCTTCTGTAATTTAATAGCATTTGTTGTATTATGCTATTCTGACCTAAATTCCATAGATATTTTGAAGCAGAAAGGTCTCTTCTTTCCTACAGTACTTCAGAAGGTAGAATAGCAATGAAGAGTGGAGAGTGGCTAGCAGAAATCTTGCTAGAATAGATTTTAAGAAAATATGGTGTAAAATCAGTTCTTAAAGGTAAAAGCAAGTATATCACAGGCAGCCTTGTATAGTCTTCTGAACTGGAATTTTGATCATCATTCCTTCTGATACTTGTGTTACTGGAGGAAGGAGTTGTGCTGCCACTGCAAAAATATTTTACAGAGAGAGTGGGCCTCTTCTCTTAGAGCTAAATCACCTGTCACATCTTCATTAGGATAGAAAGAAAAACAGTGTACAGACAGCTTGTGATGGCAACCTCCCATTTTAGAGCCATTGGGAGCCATTGTTCCAACACACCTGAACACATAGGTGAAGTTTAAGTTCTTAGCCGGGAGTATTGAAAGACATCCATTTTGGAAGTTTGAAAGATATTCATTTTGGCACAGTTCAGTCAGAAGAGGTCTCTCACTGAGGCCCTACGCCAAGCTGCTATGGGTGGAAATTGACCCTCATTCTCTTGTCTTTTAAAGCAGGGTCTTAATATGAATACATGGGTTAGAAGGGAGGTGGTAGCACTACATCCTATTGCAAATGATATCTTGAAGGAATAATAATTGGTTTGGTTTGTATTTGCCAAAAGGGATCACTGCAGCATTCTTTCCTTTAAGTATGTGCTGAATTTCATGCAAATATGCTAATAATTCCCCCAACCTGCCCTGTTGTCCTGATCCTACTAAAACTATTTTTTCTGTACTATGGAGACCTCCCTTTTTCTAATTATGAAGGAATTTCAAATGTCTGTGTTGACAGCATATTCCCATTTTTAGGCAGCATATATTCCCACTAAAGACAGTTTCTAACACTAAAATTCCTGGAACACATCTCTGGGCAGCAGCAGTTTCTGTCATGAGGACTGACAGAATTCTTCTTCATTCAAAGCCAGTGTGAAAACCTGATAAATCTGTTCCTTTCCTGTCCATCCTGATCCTATCCTGGACATGCTGTCCACCTTAAGGAATGAGTTTCTTGCCAGCATATTCTGCTTCAGAGGAAGGAGTGGTTTAGATGTTCTATATGCTTGTAACCCATATTTTTTATACCTATTTAGTTATAGAAACCTAATATTGCAGTTTGTGTTGAATTCTGCAGGAAATAACTTTGGCCAATTGTCCTCTTAAGCTGCATTCAGGACTGCAGCACATTCCACCATGAGTCATGAAAATACATTTAAGTTTGATCCTGGACTGTGCTCACTATTGGCTAGAACCAGTTTCTAACAAATTGTCCTGTCCCATGTAGCAAAAAGCTGCATAAAAATGGTTCAAAAGAGAATACACAGATGGAGGATCTTGACCAGTGAAGTCAGAACTCTTTTTCCAAGTAATTTAAAGACTTTTCACCTATTTTCATCTGTCACTCCAGCTGAAATGAGACAATTTTCCTGTCTCAGGTGCAGTATGGGTATCTTATTTTGCAGCATGCAGTATGTGATGAATGCTGCAGGTGAAAAACAACATTGAGGCATAAAAATACATATAGAAAGTACATAATAAATGAACAGGGAAAGTGTTTATAAACACCTTTCAAGCTAAGAAAAGGGTCTCATTAGACTCTGTTGGCTTCCTTGATTATTGCAGTTATTTGCTGCTTTCTATGTTTGTTAAATTCTTCCACTACAGATTTGTATAAAACCATATAAAGCCATGAGGATGATATTCTAGATTGTTCATTCATGTAGCTTACCAAATGGCATCTGAAAATTGTTTAGCTTCAGTGTTCATTCATGGTCACTACTAAATGATTTTTTTTTTCATTCAGTTTGGTATTTTAGGATTTCATGCTACTGCTTTTGTTTGTTTGTTATTTTGGTGTTTGTTTAATTAACCTTTGTATGCAGGTAAAGGGATGAGTTTCATTTTCATGTGCATTATCAAAGTTAAAGCTTTTAGCTCTGTTCCACTTTTTTTTCCCTCTGCTATCCTGTCCATATCTTATCTTTGGTTTTCTTTCTGGCTTTCACATATATTTATGAAGAAATAGGGAGAAAAACACTGATATTTTGATTAGTACAAAGTCTTTAAAGTAGGTTGATTGAGCTTTTCCTATTTTTCATCTTCAACCCTAAATATACTGTACTGATAGATGTTAAGCCTTATCAGAAGGCTACAATGATAGTAAGTAATTTTTTTGACTTCATGGATTGTGTAAAGTAGGTTTTTATCAGCTAAAGAACTCTTATATATACTGCTGGACAAACTGCAAATCAGATCTCCAAGCAGTTTGATTTGTGAGTTGCTGACTTGTCTGAGCCTTGCTGATAGAGAGGCAGCAGCGCTGCTGAAACACAGCTCAGAGAGAAAAGGAACATTGAAGTGCAGCACAAAGAGCAAAGCCAGAATGTGTCTGAGCCAGGATTACTGCTTTGTTCTCACGGGTTATCTCAGCTCTAAGGGGAATTACAGAATGTGTGTGATCCTTTTTCAGAAAAGAACCTTGGCTTTCTCATATCTTTCAGAATACCTGTAGTAATCAAGCTGAATGCTTGAGCTGCTGTGAATGGGATCTGACGCTGCCCCCGTTGAAGGCAATGTGAGGAGTCCCAAAAACTTCAAAACAAGACAAATAGGGCTCTAAATGCCTGTCAGACTCAGGTGAATGCATGTCAAGCCCCCACAGCAGCTACTATGTTACAGAGGCAAACACAAGTTGCAAAGGGCTGTGGAGAAGTCATCAGTCTTGAGAAAGCGATTGGACACCTGGGAAATTTGATCTGGGAAGGTTTTCCATCAGATGAGTGGGAGGACACAATGTAGAGACCTTCAAAAATAAAAAAGGGTGCTGTGTAAAGGAAGGAAGGAGTCTTCTTTGCTTTCCCTGTCAGTGATAGATGAGACAAGAAGTGCGCCTAGAGAGATTTGCGAGATCTGTGAGATTTCTTCTTTTCTGTGAGATTTCTTTTCCAACTCAGGAGAATGCTGACTTTAACAGCTGGTGAGTACCTAGTCAGGCAAAGGAAAGTTTGTTTCTGAGTACAGGTTAAAGAAGCATTTTGTGGGAATGATTTCGACTAAATATTAGGTTTTCTGTTAACTTAGTAGTCTGTGATCTCTGCAACTGCAGAAATTTTAAATAACTATCTAAAGAAGAATATTTATATCTATTAAGTGTAATTTGATTGATAACAGCATACTAAATCTTCTCTGTTGTATCTCCCAGAAAACTTCCACAAAACAACAATTCAGACCCATTCCATTCGCAAAAATCCAGATTCAGATTGTGGCGACAAATATATATATGTAAGGATAGAAATGTTTATATACATAGGGGAGAGGGAGAGATTCCAAGGGCCCACATTTTCTGCGTATTCCTTCTAAAAGAAATAAAGAAAAATTGCAATTCATTTCACCACTCTTCCCAGTGACAAAGTAAGAATTTTAGCTAAAAGCTTTCACCCTTCAAAAGTTTAAATAATTAGAAAATATGATGGTCTTTAATGCTGAAGATGAAAGTTGAGTCTGAAGTACAATCTACAACTGATGCCTATTGCTTTCAGAGGTGTGGGTTTTGACCACACCTGTGATGAAATGGCAAACTGCTTTTCCAGGAACATGTTGTCAGGTCTGTGGGCTACATTGATTATGACTATAGACACACTGATTATAGACACACTGATAATGACTATAGACACACTGACATTTAGGTTAACTGAGAGGAGCTGAAGTGGTTGACAATTATTAAGTATATTATTGAGGTTAGTAAGCTCAGTCCTATAGCTTTAGTAACTGTAAGATGAAGCCCAGTAAGTCAGTAGAAGATTACTGGAGATTTCTAGGGTGTTAGACTAATCCTCTTTTCTATAATTTACATCTCTGTAGTATGAGATTTTTTTATACTGAATGAAATTTCATGTTTATAGATGCTAGAAGGTGACTTCTACACCAATTTATTTAGTGTTGCATCTTAGATAGCCAGTTGTAAATGCAAATTAGGGCAAGGATGGCCAGCATGGATGGTGAGGTAAAAGTCAGCTTTTCCACTGTGAATAACAGGTACATTGAAGTTAGGCTGTGGTCCATGTAAAAAGGGAAGAGAAGCAACTTAGATTAGATTGAATAAAGTAAGAAAATCAGAGAGGGCATTAGAAAAGGTATGGACCATAAGATGAACAGGAAGGTGAGATAAGAAAATTATGTTTGAATGGCTAAGTGCAGGGCATGTTTGTATTTGCCTAGGTTGCAGAGAATGTGGTGAGGAGAACCTTGGCTAGCATTTTAAGTTAGGGACCAAAACAGGGACTATCACATCCTAGGTTCTGCAGAGAGAAGACCTAATTATTGGTCACCCTTTTAAAATGAGGTTCAAACAGATGAACTTCGAATATTAATAGGCATGTGTCCAATTTTCAAGTCTTCATTTTCAGTTTAGTCTTTTGGTACTTGTCCCTGTAAAGAAGAAAGAACAAAATCCAGGCTGTTGGTTGATACTGCTAAGGGATTCTACCTCAGTTGTGTTTGCAGTGGAGAGTGTTCCAGTTAAATCTGTATCTTTGTGCAGGAAACAGCAGCCAATTTGCTTGTCTAGATTACAAGTGTAGCTTTGTATCCTCACATGATTGCAGGCTAGCCTGGACAATCGGGCAGTGTTTCAGACCGGCTGGCAGTAGGCAGTCAGAATTCTGATTTTGAAGCCTGCTTGCTTTCTTTACCTAGACCAGCTCCTTTTTCAAGCCCTTTTGGGGACTCTTTCCCAACAGGGCAATGTTAGGCAAGATTGCAGAGAAATAAACTTTGATACTGGCAATACTGTCATCACCTGGATTCAGCAGAATCTCGGGGGAATGGCGTGGTAATGGAAGTCTGTGCTCTGAAATAATTTTCAATTAAAAAAAAAAAGAGAGGCATGCTTCTCATTTCTTCAAAGACATGGCACAGCGTCCAGGATTGTCAGGAGAGCCTTACACAGGCCAGATAAACTAAATTACCCCTGTAAGCATTTCCTATTCTGTGTGCATCGTCAGAGTGAGCTAGAGTAGAGAGCTGTATATTTTGTACTGCTACAGGAACTGGGGCAGTGCCAGGGCAGAGCTAGACAGACTTTATGTTCCCAACAGGCGGGTGTAAAATTATATCTGTGGTGATTTTTTTCACATTTTGCCTCTATTTCCACTGAGAGTAAAGCTTACCTTTAAGGAGAGATAATTTCTTAGATGAAACATCTTCTCCTTCCAGCAGACAGCTGCACAGGTCTTGCCATACTGCAGTTGACAATAGTTTATATTGTTCTGCAAGATTCTTAGGGCTTTTTTTCTTTTAAATATTTATCTACTTTGGGCCATATAAATTATTTTATTGCAATATTGAAACTGGCATTCATGATGAAATTGTTTGATTTAAGGAGGGGAAGTAAATCAATTTAAAACCCCATGCCAGAAATCTTGGCCTGCCTTTGCCTTCTATACCCAGCCATACTTTTAGGGCCATGGATAGAAGATATTCTTCATTCCTTTAACTGACTAGACAAAAAACTGCCATTTATGACAGAGTGACAGGGAGAAAGTCAGTGCAGATTATGCAAATTTAGTTTAGTCCTAGGTGAAAAGGGGATCTGTAACAGAGCTTCACAAAAGTTACATGTTGAAGATTATTTCCTAGGAGATCATATTTTTGGTAAGCAGTTCATACTACACATCAAAGAATTGCTTATTTTCCATGAAGTCCAAGACTTCATCACAAATACCATTTTCTCAAACTCCTTTTGATTACCTTTCATTTCAGTATTCAATGGGAGATTTCCTAGAATTAGAGCAAGTAATGAATTGACCAATAACACTTCAGAGGTCCGGACAGGTTTGTGAATGGGCTTCATGACACACAGATATGTCAGTAGCAGATTTGTTTAGGAGTAACTCTAATGTGTAGGAATTTTCTTTAAATGACTTCCACTACCTTCTTTTCATTTTAACATGAGGCATTGATTCCTTAAACTATACGTTTTATTAAACCAGTTTTTGACTTTTGCTGTTGTTTACCCTAGAGGGTCAAAGCACTCATTAGAGCACTGAAGTCCCACCACCTGCCAAAAGTGTAATCCTGTACCTTATGTCTTGCTACCAAGAAAAGCAAAACAGAAATGCAGACCAGAAACACAATTTTTGTAAACACTATAGTTAGATCAAGATTCCCAGTTTCTGGTAAACATATCATTTGAAGCACAGAAGTGTTTGTCTGCTTAAACTCCTGTGGAGTCCTAGCACAAACGTCTAAAAGGCACAGAAGAGAGTTATTGTGGAGCTGTTCAGCTCTGAGCACATTTATACATGAGCACTGTACCAAAACTTCGTTGTCATAAAGAATAAATTTAGGTGTAATTTTAGGAGTGTATGGGTAGGAGGGACTTCAGAGACTGTGGATGAGAACTTCCCCTACTGTGATGGAGGACTAATGAGCTAGCAGCCTCTCTTGGAGCAACCTAAAAAAAAATTAATTCGAATAGAAAATATTTCTAAATAATTACTTTTTTCTAGTTATTTTCTAGTTGTAATTCTTGATTACACTCAGAAGCTCAGAATTTTTCTTAGGCTTCCTATAGTAGCTTTTGATTTTTCTCCCTTATATATACTGGAAAAGTGTTGCACTGTGTATCTTCAACTCTGCTTTTACTCATTCTCTTCTTTTCAGAGAAGACTAATTCATCAAATCAATCTGCTTTTCTTAATTGATGAGTGTGTTAGCCCTCACACCATTCTTGTTGATATTTTCTTCCCTTCTTCAATTTTTCATGTCCTAAATTGAAAGGTGCACCAGGCAAATTTCACCAGCACTAAATACAGTACACTGAGGAAAAGTGATGCCATGCTCTGGCTTCAAAATTTATTTATTACTTACTTCAGTTCCCTAGCTTCTCTTTTGCAGTAAAACAGCTTACATATTTTATCCCATGTCTTATATTTGATCTGTCCTTTCAGCTTGTAGTACTTTACATTTGTTTTGAAGTTTTTGACTTTTGTTATTTTAACCATATTCAGTTTTCAACACTGTGATGAACCCTCCCCTTTGCAGTCCCAATTATTATCATTACTGAATTATGAGAGTATAAACATATACTCTCATACCTCATTCTGGTCATTAAGAAAGCATTGAGTGGAGTCAGGCCCAGAGTGCATCCTTTAAAACCCATTTGGAAGCCAAAGCTATTTTTTTTTCACCCACTGTATTGTAATGGAGTCTTACTTAGTTTCATAGACTGCTGATAGAAATTCTATGTCAAAATCAAGATATACTTTTTCTAGTGAGTTTTTAACCCTCACCCCCCATTCCAGCCACAAGGCAGTCACTGTAGCATAGAAGGAAATGTAGATGGCAGGACGTATTTTAACTGGACAATTTTAGGATCTCTAAATAGTTATGTATAATTTAAGAGCATGTTTTTATAATAAAGATAATGCCACAATCTCAAGAACAAGCAATTGGTTTTTTTTGTTTTTTGGAGGTTTTTTTGTGGTTTTTTTTTTTGGTTTTTTTTTGTTTTTGGTGACTATTTGCCATGATTCAGATTATCTTCAGAGGATGTGTTAGAAGACAAAAGATTCATCCTGGTATTGATGAATTAGCATAATCTGCAAGCTGTTGTTGGCTTTGTCACTCCATAGAGTAGGGAAAGTGACATGTTCCTACAGTTTCAGGCATTACCAATACCCTCTGCCACCTCCCAAACACGTCTGCCATACCTTTTTGCCACAGTTGTTTCTGCTGCTGGTTTTTTGTATTTCATTAGTGCTCATGAATATGCCCCCTCAAGTGCAGTGCAAGATGGAGATCAAATTTTTTAGATTGCATCAATGTGGCTTTTTCTGCCTTCATCTGGGAATCAAAGGGGGCTAGCTGAGTTTATTGTAATCTTATTTCTACTACCTCTGCATTCTTTCTTCTGTGTTCCTCTGAAACAGGAGTCTGTGAATGCAGAGTGCCACTGATCCTCACTGAGAGGTTAGGAGGGATGTTGTATGTTGTATGCTGAATTTTGATTTCTATCCTGCTATCCATGCAGAATGCTTTTCCATTTCCTTTACCTTTCTTATCTCTATTAGCACAGTTTCTTTTTATTGCAAATAATGAAGTCACAAGCCAGTAATGGAATTTTTCAAACCCATTGCACAATCTTTGATAATAATTAGGGGGAGGCAAAGGTGACTTCTCCCATTCTCAGCTGTTGTATTGTACAAACTCAATGTGTTTGACAAACAAATACAAGGAGATCTGTCTCAATACAATGGTGGATGCATTTCCTTTTTTCTGTGAAGTTCTGATTTATTTTTTTTCTCTCAAGTTATGTTCCTCACCATCAAATGTGTTTTCTTTTAGTAACTGGGGAGGGCACAGGGAGAAAGAGATATTTATAGCCTCTTCCTAGGACAGTTCTCTTAGCACTAAGGACACTGCTAGGATGGAAATGAAATTAACTTTAGCAAGCTTTTCAACTGAAGGCTATTTTATTTTTATTTCTAAGAAATGTATACTGAGTAGTGCCAATATTCACATGTTCTGTCCACCATCACTCCTGGGATACAGAAATACCTTCTAAATGTAATTCTATCTATTTTGAAACTATACAGTTGAGTTTGTAAACATCAAGGTAAATGTGCATGCTTCAAGAAAAGGAGCCCAGACAGCACTCATGCTGGATCCTGGATTGTCAGTATTAGTGCCCAGTCTGCACTCCTTCCCATCCCAGCTCTGCTTTGGGTCATACAGCTTGGCTTTCTAGGCAACCACAGCTTTCAGTGTACCACAGCTTTCAAGCTATGGGTACAGCTGTGTCAAAGAGCACATTCAACAGGCTTTCCCCAGAAAGATGAGTGTCTAAAGCTGCCACGTGTCTGGTGGTGTTTTCTCTTATGATTTGTCAAGGCAAAGCCAGCAGAATCTACCCCTCAAGCATCCTCATAATGTGCTCAGGCAACACCCAGCTTCAGCTTAAAGCTGCAAACTGTGATAGATTACAGCAGTGTCAGTAATCACATTGGTCAGTCTGAATCCAGAGACTGAAATAAAACCACTCACTGGTAATTTTGTCTTGGTGCCGTGTAGGGACTACAGGGCACTCAGTAAGAAATGATTTGTATTTTTCACATAAGCAGTTTGCCACAGGGGGACACAGGGGTCAGAGTGGCTGTGACTCACTTATCAAGAATAGGGAATGGTCATTTGGCTCTTTTTATTTCCTTTTTCTTAAACTATTGTTCCAGTGCTCTTTTTGTTTAACAACCTATGCACTGCTGTAGGTGTCTTCTGCTAGTTATGATTTTGCTCAGGCACTAACAGAAGCTGCCTTTTACTTACTGGCACATGACTGAAAACATTCTGGTAAGGGGAAACAGTCCTGAACACTAGTTCCTAGGCACAGGATTGAGATGCAGGAGGTGTCGATCAGAATGAGCCCTGGGCTCTGCCACATGCTTTCTGTGTGATTCTGAACTTATTTGTAATCAACGCTCAGTTGTCTGTGGATGCTTTAACCAGTTTGAGGTTAATCATACCATGGAAGCAGAAATACTTGAGCTCTCCCCTTACCCAGCCAGCACTGGGCTGCCCATATTTAATAGTTCCGGCCCAATGCCAGAGAGAGGCAGCTGTGCTGCCTTCTCAGCCAGCCTGGGTCTGTGAGCAGTTCAGCCACACTGTGTCTCAGAACACAAACTAATAGCCCCAAAGACTCAGTCTCATTTTGTGGAGTCATCAGGAAGACTTCAGTGCTGTGTTCCTATTTCCCTCAAGGAATGGGGCTGCACAGAGGCAGTTCAGAGCCAGCCAGGCTTATTGAGTGCCACCTGAACATCTGTACAACTCTGGAGGTTCCAAGAAGATTTATTTGCTCAGGTTCAATGCCAGCCTAATAAGTTCACTTGTCATCTTGTCAGCATGCCTGCTTGTACTGTGGCTGGAGCTAGCACCTTATTCAGCAAGAACCTTTTGAACTCAGCCTTAGATTTCTGGTGAAAGGTATTGCAGTTTAGCCTGTGGTGTCTGCGTGCTTCAGATCCCAGCTTTGTTGACTTTTCTCATGCTTCATGCATGCACTACAATAGGACACAGTAGCTTTTTCAATGAGATTTATCCTGCCAAGGTACTTCTAGGAAGATAAAAATCACCTGAGTTGTGGGATGAAGTAGAAGAAATAACCACGTGGCTGCATTACCTCTTGCTTTTTTGGTGCAAGCTCAGGGAATTCACACAGCATTAGCGGATCTGTGACGGCTGCTGTAGGGGTTCTACCCTCTGAGACAGCTTTCTGCTGCTCTGTGAAAGGATAAGCCACCACAGACCATACAGAGGGGCACTTTTTGTGGAGTAGCTCATAAACTGTAAACTCATATCCTGGATTCTTAGGTTAAGGCTAAAAACTTAAATATACATTTCTTTTCTATGAAATGAGAGGCAAGTAACCCTTCTTTTGTATGGCTGTTGACCAAAAGTCTTAGGAATTTTGTAAGGAAATGGTCATTACAGCTATCTGATTATTTTTGAACCAGTGCAAAGAGAAAGGGCAATTTTTTTCTATTTTTCCAATACTTCCTAATGATATCTAAGTCAGTGATATTCTATAAAGAATGTCTCAGAAAAAGCTAAGGGGAAAGTCTGTAGTGGAGGTTAATAAAATGATGTTAAAGATTCCCAGGTGTGACACAAACCCACCAAATAATACTCCCCTTTGCATTCTCAGGAATTAGTTGAAATAACCGGACATGATACCCTACACTAAAACCTTTGTATGTTTATATTTCTAGGAATAAAAAGAACATACTGTTCAACTACTATCAAGTGTCAGTCACAAGCTATGCAGCTGATCCAAAACCTTGCAGAAAGCTGTGTAACTCAGAAAGTTTGGCTCAGACCCTTAAGCCTGAAAGCTTCACTCATTGCCTTGGGAACATAAGCAAGTAGAACTCTACATATTATGACACCATATATATTGTCGTGCCTCATCCAGCCAGACACAAGCACATGATAATAAACAAACATACTTAAGGTAGCATGAGTGAATCATGAAGACAAAGTAACTCATTCAGGTCTATGGGCAGGTCAGACTTATTGGTAGAAATGTGATTTACTTCTATGTGGATCTATAGAAAGAATCCATGATGGAAGGCATGTGTCCTGACAGCATCATGAAGACACTGGTAGAACTTTGAATACACAGTAATTATCCTTGTCTTTGAGCAAGCTGCAGTGGTGTCATGAACTGCTTCCAGTTCCTGAGGTAGCTGATATCTCTCTGGGAGTGCTTTCACCAATGCAGATGTGTCCTAAGAGGGCCATGTTCCCTTGTTCTGCTGTGTTCCCCTGTGGTGCTTGGTTGGGTTCTGCAGTAGGAAGCACAGCCAAAATAGTCACAGCCTTAAGTCTACACTTTTATTTCAGAATCAATTTTTCAGTTTTATTGAAGTTTCTATATATAGTTTGAGTGTTTCTAGTGGGATCTGTGCTGCTAGCTGAGGCAGGTCCTTCTGAAAATTCACTCCTAGAAAATTAATTGTATGCGTTGAAATTTTGGATGCTGAGTAAAATGGGACCTGTTAAGCAAGACAGTGTCTGTTTTCCCAGGAAGAAAACGAAAAAGAGAAACTTGTCTATCTCTTAGATTGCTTGATTTAATCTAGGAAGAAATATTTGGTCGAGTTCAACACCAAGAAATCCAAAGTCATCAATCTTGCTCATCCAATAAATGCATACAAATAAGAACTATATATAGATTTCTATAGGAAATAAAACTTTCCTGGTTTACCTAGGCTGAACAAGTTTTGATTTCATTTGTCTATGTTTAATAAACCAAAACAAATGAGTCTGAATATCAGCTGCGGATTTCTGGGAAGGGAACAAAAAAACAACCAGTGGGCACAAGGTGGGAAGGCAAGAGCTGACTCCAGAAGAGAGGAAGGCAAGAGAAAGGAAATACAGCAAAGGAATCTCTGAGATATAACCCAGGGAAATGTGTGGAGGGAATATAGGGTTATGGAGTGCTGAGCCAGAGCCTCCTTTCATCTGTGAAAGTCTTTCCATTGACTTATGCAGATACTGAACAAGGCCCTACTAGAGTGAGTTTGTGCCTCTGTAGAAATATCTGAAGCCAAAACAAAAATAATTACAGCACTGAATGGATTGCATTGGCTGACTTCTTTAGTGTCTAATGTTCTTTGGCAGGGCTTCATCCCGATTATTCCATCTGGAGATAATTGTGTGATATCATCCATAAAATTAAAACATAAATCAATCCAACTAGTGATCAGGCTCATGAGCTGCTGTTTAAAAACACACATGGAAATCTAGCGCTCCCTGCCTTCTTAGCAGGATGTGCAAAAAAATAAGTGAAGTGACAGGACAAAATAAAATCTTTCATGAAACCTACAAATCTTTCATGAGCTATAAGAGTGTTGTCAACAAAATACATAGAAAATAATAGAGGAACTCTGTTTTTCCTTATATTTTATTTAAACTATTACAATAGGCAATATTTGAACCTAAAAACTTTTCATATTTGTTGGAATAATGTCTTCAACTTTTACAGTTGCAGTGCAGCAATAAATTGGTGGCTTAAAGCAAGAAATCAATTATTAGCAACTGAGAAAAGATATTCCTTATGGAAGAACAATTTTCTCCTCTAGGCCTGTAAAGTAGTACCCCTACACCAATAATGTCCTTATGCCCCCTTTCTGTCGGGGAAGGCCATTATATCACTTTATGTGATATTAACTTCTACCAGGTAGTCTTTGAACCATGAAGAACTAATTCAACTTCTATATTTCACAGTTTTGAGAAAAGATTATTTTCAACAAAGACTAACAACCATTCATTTTGAATGTTAGCAATTGACTTTTGTTAAGAGAAATATAAAGGGTTAACCTAGGAAAGGCTCATTTAGGAGATTAATTTATGCCTTATTTCTCTTGTCTTATTTTGGAACTTTTAGGAAAAATGATAAATGGAATCACTTCAAGAGTCTAGACATCTCTAAAAATAACTGCGATATTTTAAATGTGATATAACAATGCAAATTAAATATACATATATTTATACACACACATATATGGTGCACATAAGTGAGTGCTTATGGAAAGCACCCTTAGTTCTCTTTTGGGAGATAAGTTCTATTTTACTTGCTATCCCTGTTGGTAACATCTCACAGTTGTGCAAAACTTTGCAGAAAGCAGGCAGGACACTGTGAATGAAGTAGTTATCCATAAATGTTCAACTGGATCTCCATGGCAAGATGTACATGCAGGATTCAATCAGATATGTTTACTGCAATTCTGAATAGAAACCTGTTGAGAGACCAAAAAATTTACTCAAAGTTTCTTTCAAAGGTAGAAAAAGGCAAGATATTACTAACCTTTGATAAGGATTGTACACTTTTACATCTTATCCATAGCAACCATGTATTATAAATAAAATAGAAAAATATAAAACATCAATATTAAAATCAACAATATAATATTCTGGGTTAAATTTTAATGCTTTATACCTTGTTTTATCTAGATATTAGTCTCAGTCAGACTTGCACTAATGTTTTTTCTGTAGGTACCACTGTACAGGGCTTCTAGAAAACCTAGAATGAATTGAATTATAGTATTTCATCAGAAAAGATATATGCCATATCTGGGATGTGCTGGTTTTGAGTTCTTTCTTAAAAAGAAATTAAATTAAGAATGACATTTAAAATTTCTAATATTACACATATTTGATATACATATCTATGTTGATACCTGCTTTATATCTCTTTATATATTTATGTGTATTCAATGTATTTATATATTGCCTTTATACTTTTTATATATATACACACTTTAATTGATTAATAATTTCTTAAGATACTAATCTAAAGAGCAATTGCCAATGATAAGATCATCTCCTCTGGAAAACAGGAGAAAGAATAAACTTGATTCTTAAGTTACCCTGAAAGTCCTGCAAGGCATCCTGTTTAATATGGTAGAGGAAAAAAATAGAAGAAATATATCTTACTGCTTTAATTTTTTTTTCTTTACCAATCTTGTCTGACTACCTTTTGATTGAGATTCAAAGATTGATCTTTCCTTTCAAAGATGGGAGAGAGATTTTCTGTCAACCCCAGAATAAATTTCCATAAAAACAGATAAGAGGCCAGAAGAATTGGTAGCTGGAGAAACAGTGACATCAGTTCAAATGTGCTGGAAATGCATTTGATGTTTGCAATTTTGCTTAGAAGTCAGTATCTAATTGTCAATATTTCAACCATATCCATCACTCTGGCAGCCTATTGTCTGCACTGGGAGTTTGTTAACACAAAATAGAGAATAGGCCCAGCATTCAGCTCACTGGGTAACTGCAGAACAAAAGCTTTTGTTCTCCTAATACTTAGATAGTGACTAAAGATTAGAAGACATAGCATTTTTGAAATTAGAACTGGCAAATTTCATTATTACAGCAAGAGAGAAAGAAGAGTAGTTGACATGAGATGACATCTGCTTTTTAGAGTTATTAGACTACACCCTGAAGAAAGAAAACAAAATAGGAGGAACAATATCTCATCATTTTGCAATGTATCTTCATCATATGGCTTGTTTTTCATTTAAAACTTGGCTCAGGTATGTCCTGAAACACAGAAGCAAGTCCAACTGCTGCATGCAGTTCTGCAGTTGAAATCTCTGGAGGCTCTAATGCTGCCTGTGTGACTAACTATCTGTACTGCAGAGGTATCAGGCTTCACCTGTGAGACTTGGGAGAAGGCAGCTGATGTATATGACTTCACTTCATTACATGCTCAGGCTTATGACTCATTTAAAAACAGGAAAATTAAGAAGGAAAAGTAGTTCTGTGCGATCCACTTCATCCTCCTATGAATGCCAGCTTCCCCTTAATAGAAGACTACTTGGAGTTTTGAACAGTTTCAATGCTCTGGCTAGTTGAACCCATCTTAATTTCCTACAGGGAACTAATTTTAAAATCTCATCCAGAACATGACTTTAACTTCATTCCTAGTTGCTTACCAGTAATGACACAGTTCTGCTGCTTAACTAGTTCTCTTTCTGGTTCTTCCAGTTACCACATATTCTATCATCTAGTCCATCATCTCTCAGCCTACCCTGGTAGGTAGTGAGGTAGGATATGGCTCCTTACAGATTAGATGCTCCTGCCAGATTTATTCTGTCCTGTATTTTGGCAATGGTTACAGTGCAGTTTTATACTAACCTACTAGGGCGAGTTGATTTCTATGGACACTGAGTGAGATTCATACAGAAGAATTTTTGCTGCCAATTTTGTGCTTTCTGCAACTTGTATTGTTGTGGCCTTTGGTGGTATGCACTTGAATTAGAGTGTGGTGATCAAACCCACAGCTTTATGCTCCCCTCCTGTAACATGCAATTATAGTCTGCCAGTTGGCCACAAGTCACTGCTTTATTTTTATTTGTGACTTTTGTTAAAGTTGCTGAAAGCCAATAAAGTGTAAGGCATTATATTTGGGGCTGTATGAGCATCTGAGAAGGGCTCCTGCTTACCCTAAAGAGTCTGACATAAATACATAGGTGGAAAAGGAGTGGAGAGAGAAAAGGGAAACAAAAAGCTGTGAGGAAGCAAAATTTGCCTGATGTGCATGGGATGTGTAGTTAAAATATATTTTGCCAAGTGTGCCTATGTCTTTTACTGAAACCATGCATGAAATTTTTATGCAAGGAGAAAATTAGCTTTGTAGTAAATGCAAAAAAGCCCAACAAACCACAAACCAAGACACAAAGAGAATATTAAGTTCCTAGTGAATTGCACTGTGCTACATAATTGGATGAACTCTATCCATGGATAAACCCTGTCATGGAGTGAGCAGAGCCTATTTCTCCTCAATGTTTTCTCTGCCAGAGCCTTGAAACTGAGCCTCCTTTGGGGGAATGGAGAGAGCAGTAGTGCTGACACCACAGCTTCCTCCTTGCCTTCTCTACGTTCAGATGGAAATTACATTCTGTTCCCTTAATAGCCCTGTTTCTTACTATGCAGTGTAACCAAGTAAGCTGGGAAATCTGTTTACTGAATTTCAGTGTGTACATTTGTAAAAGTTTGAATAATCAGTGGGATCCTAGCCTAAAACCATCTGATTTTCTCAGTGGTCCAACACTGCCTGTCCTTTCACAAACACACTTTAATTGAAACAGGCCACACCAGGGTGTGCATTAATGGGCTGCTGTTGTACTGCTTGGGTGGTAGAAGGTAATTGGTCTCTGGTCCAGTGCTTCACAATGCTCCAAAGGCATGTGCCAATGCTCTGTTAATGCACACCCTGTTGTGACAGTGCTTAATTAAAATCTTAGGATATCAAAGGCAGAGAGCGCTAATGAAGAAGTTTCTTTCAAGCTGGTAAATACAGTGGTATGACATATTAACCAGCAGAATGTGTGCTGCCTGGTCCTGGCCTGCAGAAGGCTCAGCTGAGTCTGTGAATAGGAAAGGAGCCCAGTCCAGGGCTGCACCCACCCTTGCTGAACTGTGCAGGGCTGTAACCAGACTTCGGCAGGCGGGTCCAAATTGTTTTGTGCTTTTTTCCTATGAATCTGTTTTTCTATGGACCTGATGAATCTGAGCTTTATGATATCAAATGATACTCAATTATGAAGCATTTTCTAATGTGTAGACAGATTTTAGATAAATTCAAATTTTGTTATGTAAAGATACCCTTTTCTCCCTCATTTTCATTGAGTTAAATGAGATAAAGTACTTATAAATAAATTATGTTTACACATTTCCACCAGGAATGCTGGTTTTTTGCATACTATACAAGCCACTATGCATGTTATACTGCCAGTTTATGATCACACCCATGCCATCTACAAAATGAAAATAAAATTATGGGCCATTTTTTATGCATTTTGCAAAGGAGACATACACTATTTGTCAGTTTTTGTTTAGTTTTTGAGAAGAGACAAGTGCAACCTGCTTAAGGTTTTGCTGTGAATATAAAAGGAGATATGTATTTTATGAGCTGGCCTACCAAATGTGAGTGTATTTTCTCTAGGTATAAAAAGTATGAAACACTTGAGCATTACAACTTTTGGGGTGTGTGTGGAAGTCTTGTGTGTCCTTCAGCTGCCTGTGCAGGTACAGCTGTACAATCAAGAGCAGGTACACTGCACTCAAAGACATCAATGAAATAATTTGTCTTGTAAATTCTTCTGATTTTTCAGGAAGTTTTTAAGATTCGCTGTCAAGGTACTTCCTCATCTTTTCTCTTGTGCATTCAAATATAGCCTAGCTGTCTTAAATCCGGGGCAGTCTTAAATTCTGTAGGGACAGCCTTCAGATATGGAAGCTGAAATATGACATACAGAACAACACTGGAACCCCTAGACATAGGCTTTAAACTCCCTTAGTATTAACTTCATATGATTTTCCTTGTGAGGTATGTGCAATTATCTTTTCCCTTCTCTAAAGCAGCCAAAGAGCTATGGTATCTTTCCAAAACTTTCCAAGGAAACAGTGTTTGAACATTCTGCAGTTATAATAGGCCTGTATGGATGCTCTGCTGTAGGTTAAGTTAAAACAGTATAGTTTTTTGTGGTATTGAGTAAGTCAGTTTAAATAAAAAAGAAATGTCATTAGCTCACAGTTTTCTTCAGCTCAGATCTACACTAAGGAGCTCTTCAGGGGAAAAAAAAAAGTGTTTCAGAAGGTTGTTTATAATGTTTATAAAACAGATAATCATGTCAGTTCTGCTGTTACTTTTTTTTATGGAGAACTAAACTCTTTAGCCTTTAAGAGCTTAAAATTGTTAAAACCTCAAGAATACCCGAGAAGATCCAGGGGAGAATGAAATGGAGGCTTCATTTCAATTAGAGAATAGGGACTCAGAGAATTTGTTGTCTGTTTTATTACTTGGGAGCATTATCTCTGTCCTCTGCTGATATCTGCCTTCCTTCCGGTGTAATTCAGTAACGTGTAGCGTGGCTTTAATCCCCTGCTCTGTCCTGTCTGTATGCTGTGAGACAAGAGAGACAGATGAGTTGGGAGGTCAGGGGGCAGTGGAGCTGCAGCACTCAGCTGTGCGCCTGTCAGGTCTCTTCAGCCATGCATTTGATCATGCTGCTTTCAAGGCCTGTGGAGATCAGAAAACAGCCCTGTACACGCCACTGTCCCCAGGGAAACAGCAGTTGAACCTCATCACAGAGACAGGCAGCAGAAGAGAAAAGGTCTTCTGAGAAAAACAATTTCAGGCCATCTGCTGGTGAAATAAGGTCTTGTCTGATTTGAAGGGGGTTGCTGGTATAGTTACACTGGTACAACTGCAGCAGCGAGTTCTGCTGTGGGCATTGTGGCCTATGCTAGAAACAATCTTAAAGCAGTGTGATCTGTCCTTTTATGTTCCTATAACTGTATTTCTTCAAAAGAACTTGCTGATCTCTATAGATGTTCTAGCACATAAATTTAGATGCCACATAAGCATTAATGAGTAGGGAAATGAATGTGCTTTGGATGTGCTATCTGTAAATACAGGATTTTCCAGGCAGAATGCCTCTTCCTGTTGCCTTTTGTAGAGCTAGGCAGCATGGAGACATTGGACAGATATACAGACTCAGGAAGGAAAGGGAAATTTTACAGAGCTTTGTACCATGACCAGCCGAAGTGCAAGGACTGCCCTTTGCA
The DNA here is from genome assembly GCF_028551555.1 of Melozone crissalis. NCBI lineage: Eukaryota > Metazoa > Chordata > Aves > Passeriformes > Passerellidae > Melozone > Melozone crissalis. The sequence goes on from NW_026535794.1 coordinate 41,514,107, forward strand.
GTCATGGTCTTACCCTGCAGCTAGATTGTCACCTAAACATACATTTTCCCCATCCTGTTTTGTCCAAGCAGCAAGGGCACGTTTTATGCCCTCAGGAAAAGGTGTACTCCTCTGTCCACAGTAGTTCTGCAGGATGTTATATAAAGTGTGTGCCAGATCTCGTGGTGCTATTTGAAACTTGCTGACATGGAGATGTTAGACATTGCAGCCCAACCTGGGCTTTTTATGCCTCTCCTTTTCTCCCCAAGGAATTTCATTCTTTAAAGTTATATTATACATGTGCTATGGGGACACAGCATCATTCTTTTCTGCTTTTAGTGTTGTAAGGTGGTTTCTGTTAAATGTTAATGTGTTGGTTTTGATGGTTCACCTTTTCTTTAGTTACCCTTGATGCTCTCCTGACTTTCCTTGAGCCCTCATCCTCATTTTTAAAACATATCCCAACAAAAGATCTCTGAGACAAGATCCAGCTTCCATAAATTCAGGGCGTGTGCATGCTTGCATGTGTACATAGATACAGGCTGAGACATAAAACTAAAATAACTGTCTCTTCATTCCTTGTAGCATTTCTATCAAAACTGTCTCACAAAGCTGCAGCGGGCACATGTGGTCTTATGAAATTTCGTGTTAGTCTTCACAGGCTGAAAAAGAGTATGATTCTTCAACTGGAGAATCCTTAAAGCAACACCGTCCTCCTCTTGTGGTGATTCCAGAAGCTCCTTGTTTAACTAAGATCCCTAAAAGGAGCTGGTCATAGCGTGATGTACTAAACACCAGCCCCCAAAGGAGTAGTCTGAATGAGTACTTGGACAGAGGATATTTAAAAATAATGTTGTAATTACCCCCCAAAAGTAGTGCTAAATCAATAAGTAATTATTTTAGAAATTTTTTTTTCTTTAACTGTTTCTGTTGAGAAAATTAGTACAGCTAATATTGCTGCTGATAGCTACTGAAGATCCACAGGGTACTTCATGTCATAGTTATCTGTCCAAAATCTTGACTTTATTCTGATTACTTACACTCCTCCTACAATTTCAGCAACACTCTGCGGATTCTGTTGTGATTCTTCACAATCTAATTTGTGTATTCCAGATGTGAGTGATTCAGAAATAACATGTGGAATGTCATCTCAGCCTCACTGAGTTGATGCAAAGGAGAGGCATGTTTGTACAGGACTTGAGGCCTCCCAATAGGAAGGGCTGTTGAATACCAGTTCTTCAAATATGAGCATTGTATAATTTGTCATGTTGCTTTTGATGCTCAGACATCTGCTTTGCTTAGTTCAGAAGTAACTTCAATTGTATGCATGCAGGGAAGTTGCAGCAGGATAAAATTTTCCCTGGTCATCAAGCCATCAGAAGAATATCCAGAACATATCTGGGGACTCATCAGTTTTACTTTATTAATGGAGAAAACTTTGGCAATGGTTGCAAGATTCTGTCTTCCTTTAAGTGGTGGATTAACTTTGTAGCTATGTTTGAGAAAGATAAAGTAGGAGCTCCTTGTTGTTTAAGGCCCACTGCTTTTGACACAGACTTCGTTTGGAGTAGAGGCATTTTTGGGGGTCTGCAGCCAGAGAAGATTCTCCTAATACTGAATTCTTTTGCATATCTGGATATTGCTAAGTTAACATGTTGTTGCTTCAGGCTGGCTTCAGAGCCTGCTCCTGTTCTCTAAATGGAAAGGGTAAAGTCATTTTGCCCAACAGTAACTTTGTGTTGCTAGGACTAGAAGAAACCTGTTAATTGTTGCTTCCTTAAAGCTCTCTTTCCATGTGTTGTATGGTTTGTGGTGTTGGTGAATTCATAATATTCTATGAGGCTTCTTGACTGTTTCTTCAGGCCCTGGATCCCATACCAAAGAAATGGGAGCAGGAAACCACAGGCTGTGTGTCTGTGGCTACAAGGCTGAGTCTTGGAGCTGGGAAGAGGAGTTGCTTCTTCAGGTGTTGATGCGGTCAAGCCCCTGTGGTTGAGCACTTGCTGTCTTGTCCTGTGGCACTGGCAAGTTTAGGCAGACAGACATGGAAGAAGGGTTGGGAATGCTTACAGGCCAAAGGTCTAAGGGAAACCTCTGGCCCAAGTGGCTTCTCCCCTGGCCTTTTGTCCTGCTGCACTTGCTGTGGGATGCAGGGGCTACACATTCTGCTGCAGAACTGCTAGATGGGGTCCAGTGTGTGTGCCTGAGCTAAACAAATCATAGGCAAAAGGAATGATGAAGGCCTTATCTTTCCTGATCTTCAAGGATGTTCAAGACGCAGAGACAGTCTCCAGTGCTCTGGAGAAGCCTGAAAACCCTGCTGAGTAGGCAGGATATTTTTGCCTAGAACACCCTCTCTAGAGCAGTTGGGAGAATGTTCAAGTAAAATAATACCTGGTTAAAATTCTAACCAGAAATCTGAAGGTTAAGTCAAGAAACTTAATGAGAGAATTAAAAAACACATGAGCTTGCGAGTAGACCAAGTGAACTACACTTCTCTGTGTGTATGCAAAAACAATTTCTTTAGTGGTTTTTGCTATAGTATCAGAAATTTTGACTGGTACATTTGTACAGCCTCCCCTGTTCTATGTTCCTTTCCCCCACCACCTGAGTGTCACTGTCACTTCACAATGGGGTTTCCTTTGATAATAACTTTCCCTTGTTGCTGGAGCACACGATAGCCATCTAAATAGTGAAGGAACATAATGGGGTACACTTTCAGCATGGGCAATTAGATGGGCAATTCTCATTAAGAATAACAGGACTTGCAGTGAAAATTTTCCTCTATAAATCTACCAGCACAAAGCCTTTCCCCTTATGAGCAACAGATGGGTTTTCCATAATGGCTCATTACCTCCTTGCTTTGTCATGCTGCCAGAAATAAAATATAAAGTTATTTATGGATTGAGAAAGATGCACAAGTCACTGTAGATCATTTCTTGCCATATTTTATAGTTTATCTGGTTAGTACTCTAAGTCTCTCAGGACTAGCAAGTTTCAGAAGATGACAGAGCATTACATGAAAATTAAGATGAGTGTCCTTCTGTCTGGTTATTTATCCTGATGATCTTGCATCTCCAGGGTGCTGCTATGGTCTCCACTGGGACCGGTAATTTGGGTTCCTCAGTAGAAAGGAGGCCATTTCTCAAAAGAAATTTTGTCAGCTATGACAACCCATTTCTTTGAAATTTTACTGTTAAGGGCAGAAGGTAGCACTGTTTTACCATGCATCATACATTTGAAAAGTTAGACAATTTACTTGATAATATTCCTTATTTGAAATTGGCATGGGGGATGGGATCATTGCTTGGCACATCAGTGGGAAATGTTATTCCTTTGACAGCTGATCGTGGAGGCCAAAAGGAAGGCAATTCTGATGTGAGGAGTTCTTTTACTTATAGGCATTCCACATTATTAAACTCTTTACATTGGCATTTATAGCCTGGGTGTACCACAGATTCACTATTATTTCTACAAATCCTTGATGAAGAACAGTTTCTACTGCAAATGTGTGAATCTGTCTCCTTTCATAAGTGATATCTTTATGGTGACTTACATGGCCATCAAGGATAGGAACCTGAGGGCAAAATTTAAAATATTGTTTTAACACAACTTAAAGCAAGAGTTTTTCTCAAAAGGATCAGCAGGTGGGTTAATCCCAGTACAGCTGGAAATCCTCTCAGAAATGTGGAGGTCTCCCACTAGTTTGAGAGATGCTCTTACCAGGAGTTCTTCCTGCCTGAAGTTCTTCCTCCTACATTTAGGATGGCATTTTAAGTTTTTTTTAAATGTACTTGAGATTGGTCTGACCTCAGTAAATGTTTAAGTATTAACTTGAATTTGGATAGTTGCAACCATGTGCTTCTGGACTGAAGCTCTAAACAATAAACCAAATATTTTGCTTATCTTTGAGCTCAGGTTTTGTTCTTATTAAGTAATTATGCAGTTTGAGGAAGTTCTCTGAATTAGTACAAGTGGCAGGAAAAGGAAAGCAGGATCTTTTTGCTCAAGAGTGAATAAAAGTATGTTGGAGAGGGCTGATGTATGTGTGGCATAGAAAGACTATGGATCCCAAGTGTCTCAGTTTTTGGAAAGCTTGGCTATTTCATAGCTTGGCAAATTCAGTGGCCTATTCATAGATGCAGTAAGAGATCTTTCTCCTTTTGTAACCAGCCATGCTTTCTGCATATACTCCTTTGGAATGCTGCAATTGGGTCCCAATCTGTGGGAAATGCCTCTGTGCAGTTCATTTAAGGTGTAATATAGAGATGGTCACAGGGCAGTCTTTACATTTTCTCTCAGTGGTGTTAAGGAAAGAACATAAAACATGGGCGGATGGTTGGTAATGGAAATACTCCGTGGCTGAATACACGCTCTCTGTTATTTATACAACTGATCTCTCGAGGTCACATTCTGCCAAAGGTTCTGGCCCATGGACAAAGAGAGGGCTGTAAAACTGGATGCCAGCTAAAAAGGGTGCTGTCTATTCTCAAATGACTCATCAAGGGCTGATCTGTGCCAATCTGGTTACCAGCTAATATCCAGTGGCAATGCAAGGTACTACTAATACAAGAAATGTGAAAGAAAGGAAAAAGTGATGCTTGTAAAATCATATCCTCTTATTCCTTTATTGTAATAGAATTACAATTTATTGTATGTAATCAGTTAAATTTCTGGAATCAAAGTTTGCATCAGATTTCAATGCCTATTTTTGTCTTTTTTCAGTATGTTCTCTTTATTACATTAAAAAAAATTATATTTCCTATAATCAATGTACTTTTTAGTTCAAGACCCTTTTTCTCCTCAAGCTGATGAAAACCACAAACAAGAGGTTTACAAGATTTCATGTTTTATTATTCTAGAAAAAAAATTAAGTACTGTACAAAATTTTTTTGACTATCAATATTTAAACAATTGGGATCCACCTTTGTCTTGCCAAACTATCAAGGCTACCCTATCTAACCTTTTTATATATGCAAGATACATAACTTGCTTGAAAAGACTATTTTCTTATTGTTGAAATATCTATTTTGATCACCCCAGAGCTTATTTTCTTATCTTCACTCCTATCTCGTGGTTTGGAACATGTTCTTGTTCCACAGTTTAGCAAAGAAAAAAAACCAAACAAAAAACAAAAGAAGGCTTATCTTTCAACTTCTCCAAGAGTTTTGTCTGCAACATTCCTCAGCCTCAGTTACCTTGTGTCACCACAGATTGGGAAGCACACTGAAGTGTGATCAAAGCCCTCTTAGGCTTTTGGATCATACCAGTAATTCATTATGAAAGACCATTTCACTATGAGATTTAAATGCTGTTCCAAACAGAAGGGAGACTATTTGTATATTAATATATTCCCCCTTCTTCACTGCAGAATTGTACTGACTTTGAAAATGCCAAGTCTATTTAACATTCAAAGAGCATGTCAAACTGTTTGAAAAAATAATAATATAAAAAAGTGCGCCTTCCCCAGTGCATATTTAAAATGTTTGAAACTATCCCAAGAAAAGGCCACTGATTTTTTTCCCCCTCAGTTTTATTTCACAAAGCCTGTTTATTAGCCACCTGGTGAGCATTTCTGCACCTACAGCTTGTCTTAATAAATCACTGACCATTTCATGCTGGTGAGGTTACCCAACCTCAAGTTTCCAAAACCTGCTTGCCTGAGCAAAATAAAGGAAGGAAATTTCCAGGGGAGGCAGTTAATAATTGTGCATGATATTTTAAATCCAGATGCAGTAAAGTGGAAGTTTGTAATTCTTCCCCCATTCTTACTGCTGCAGTTATAGAAGAAGCAGATGCTGACTTTGGATGACTTTGAAGTATTGAGTATAAGGCAAAAAAAAAATGCCTAGGGAGGATTTTCTTCTAGCAAGTGACCTGATGCCATAGTTTAGGACAAGAACAGTAATGTAGACCTGTTAAAATGATGAGATTTTCTAGGCACTTAGAGGTATCCTGTGAAAACAGCTTAATCCTGACACTCAGAACTGAACACACAGGCAAGGGAGGGTTCAAATAAAAGGCCTGTTTATTAAGTAAAGAACGAGGATATCAAGCAGTTGAGATGGATTCCCTTTGTCATACTGGACATGAATGTTGTTAAGAATTGATTGTAGGACTGCACCCAACACACACTCCTGTTTTAGCTTGAGTGGAAGCAAGGGATTCAGTGAAGCCTTCTCCTGCACCAAGATCTCTGCAGAAAGAGGCAAGGCATCACTGACCTCATCACATCTTTTCCCCCTCAGTCTCATGCTTGATGACCTTGTCAGGATGAATCTATATAATTTACTCACAGAGAACACTGGCAATAATTTTAGGGAAGCTTAAGCTATTGCTCTGCCTTCCTTCCTCCTCCTGTTATTTTCTTTGAGTAATGAAGTCAGTTGAACCCCATTATCTTAGTGGGAAAGGTTAGCAAGGCTGATTTGGTTGGGATTCATTCCCTTAGGATAAACCCCCAGGGGAATTGCACTTGAGAGCTAAATGCCTGGCCACAGATATCTGCTTTCATGTAGGGAAATTCATGTGAATGAGACAGACTGTTATGAAGCTATGTTTCCTAATATTGATAGCAGCTGCCTTGTGGAGGGGAGAAGTGGGTGAGCAAGGCTTGATTTCAGAGGAAATCTCTGATGCTACAGTTGGATACTGCCAGGAGCCTTTCTGACCAGTTATAAGTTTGAGCTTTGAATCTGAAAATATTTCATCTTTGGATTTGATGTGCCTAATGTATCAGTTTTGTGCATCATCAATCTATCATCATCATCATCATTCTTGGTTAAAAATAAACCAAAATAAAACCAAATCCCTTTTGACTTTGTAGCAGCTAGGGCTTGCTATAGTAGCTGTGTAATACATACTCCTTGGGAGCTGTAACAAAGCAAACCCTAAGCTTGATTTGTAGAAGAAAAATTGTTGTTAGAGCTGTCTCTGCAGATGCACTGGGCTTTTCATTTCTCTGCACACTGCTCTAATCTTGCTGTTTGTCTCATTCAACCCTGTTCTCATTGCTCAACCCTGCAAGCTCCACATTCCTTACAAATTAAGCCAAGTCACAAGAGATGACTTCAATGTGAGTTGCAGGTAACTAGCACTTGCTAAAATTTGACAGCTGGGTAGCACATGTAATGCCTCAGGTCATAATATAGTTGTATATCAGATAATTCTCTTCTCCCTTACTTCTGCTGGGCACAACGCTGCCAAACTGCAATGGGTTCATAATAATAATGATGTCATTGGCATAGCTATTGATTGTTGCTCCAAGTATCTCACAGGGCTTTATTAATTTGTCACAAGTTTCCTGACCAGATCAGCCGTGCATTTAAAGGTCCAGGATGCTAAAGGTGCTTGGGCACATGTAACTGATAGAAAACTATGTGGATTTGTGCTCTTTTCAGTCCAATGGGAAATGGTACTGGTGTGTAATTACTTGTTGGCCAAGATCAGAACCACAGGCTGAACAGCTTCAGTACTCATAGCTTAGCCATGTTTACTCCTGACATTACTGTTCAGCAGTGAAGCCCGTTCAGCAGAATTAATTTAATGCACAAAGTAAATTGATTTGAGGGAGAGGGTGGGAGAGAAAGTTTTGAAATATTTATTGGGTAGTTTTTATGGGATAAGATGGTGAAACAGTTGGAGGAAAAAGAGAATGAAAGAGTCAAACTCATTTTCGCTGGCTACTGAAGGAAGAAGATGGAGAGTTCAGCTTTTACACTCAACATTCTGGTCTTACCTTCAATATGAGAGTATGGTTAATAGTATAGACCTATTTCAGTCATATGTCTCTGTGTCTAAAAAGGAGGAAACTGTGCTACTTTATAAGCAGGGCTGGTTATAATGATGAAGCTGGAAGAAGAAAACAGTGCAGGAGTGTGCTTATTTTCTGTTTGTTATTTTTTTTTTAATCTTTCTTTAAACACAGTTATTTGCCACAAACTTCATGCAACACACATAGCAATGGTAACTAGAAGAGTGGGAGCAGAGGTTAAAGTTCCCCTTTATTTCACTGTAAAATCAGAGCATGCTTGTATTCCATGCCCTATTTAATGCTTGTATTTTAGCTTTTTAAATATTAAAATTCTGTCTTTGGTTTTGGCTTAAAAAGCAATTCAATGTTGGTTGTTTACTTTGTTTACAGAGCACCAAAAAAACTCTCAAACAGTCTGTGGTGTATATGTATAAAACTATAAAACCCTCTGAGCTCTTCTAAATTTGCCAGGAAAATATATATATATATATAAAATATATATATATATATAATATATGTATAATAATAATATATAATATATAATTTATATTATATATAATATATATTATAATAACAATTGTAATGAATAATAATAAAAAATATATATATTACTGTTTACCCATATGCATGCATGTATGTATTAAATCCAGAAGTAAATTTTCTACATTGCATAAGGCAGATATCTTTGCTATCCTTATATTTGTTACAGTTTCTTATTTAAGAACTAAAAAAGTGACATACTAAAAGACTTTGACAAAGAGTAAATTCCCTGAAATTGTTTGCCCAGAGTCAGCTGTTTAGTTGCAGTGTGGGTGCCCTGAAATCAAAAAATAAATCTTTTACATTAACTCATGCAAACCTCAGGCTAGTATCTGATATTTTACAATAGCAGTGCATTATAGCACGTGAAGTTACCTTAACCTGAAAGACTAAGTATTCTAAAAGTGGTTACATGATTTTCCATGGTTAGGAAATCGTGTTGTTTGGGATAGAATCCCTATCCTTGACTGTAGCATTCACTGGCAGGATTTTGGTAGCTCCCTTACAGTCATTTCTCAGTTTAGGATTGCTCAGGTCAGCAGGCTTATCTTCACTCTTGGTTCCATTACTCTATTGCCAGCTCCTCTCGTTTGCTTTAAAATTACTGAACTCCAGTACCCTCTTAACATTCTACATTGGAAGGAGATGAAAAATTCTCTGTGTGTCTCGAATTAGACCAAGAATTTGAAAGGGGATGGACGCTGAGCTGTCTTCTCATAAGTGCAGATGGTCTACCCAGATGAGGGTTGGATTGCTTGAAATTTGTGGAGAAAAATGAAAAGAGAAGAAAAGGAAAGAAAAAGGAAGCAAACTCTGCTTTTTCTTGCTTTCAAACTGTTCTCTAGTGAAAGGAGGTCAGCTGCCAGGACAGTCCCCCTGACTCTTTGCAGGTGTGCTAAATGTGCTTGAATAAAAGTTAAAGGGGGGGAAAAATGCGCTTTTAAAAGTGTTGCCTTTTAAAGAGTGTAGACTGTATTTAATTTCCTCAGTTGCAGTCAGACTTTACACCACAACTTGCCTCCAGAGGTCTCAAAGCTGGGTTAATCATTTTTCTGACACTTTTTTTCTCTTCTGTTTGGAAAAAGCAACTTTGTTGAATCAGAACCTTCTGTCAAAGTTTTCAATGACACTTCATTTTGGAAAATTTCTACCTCGCACTTTCAATGGTGCTGGCATTGCCGGGAGTGAAATAATTTTTCTTTTCAGATCAGTATTTCAATTTTTAATACAAATATTTCAAAGGTTATGCAAAATGAAACTTTTTAAATAGGAAAGACATGTTGGATCAGAACCTAATTTTCTCAGGAAAATTCTATCCTGTTAGGAGAAAACCTCTGGTTTTGTGTTAGCTCAGTTTTTTTGCTTGTTTTTTATTTATATGGAAATATGAGCAAATATTTAACAACTAAAATTGTTTCCAAAATAGAAAATTTGGGGATGTTTATAGCTTTAGCACAAATTTTGACGTTTATCACATTGGTATGAATTCACAATGGGGTCTGGTGTGCATTGGGGTGACACTCAGTTACCTCAATGTGATGGCATTCCAGCCACAGTGAGTGGGAACACTCTTTTTGGTCTCCTGAGGATGGTTGTGGCAGCAGGTGTGCACTGTGCATGTCCTCCAGTTGCCTGCTTTTCTTATGGGAGTATAAACAGTTTTCCAAATGTAAAGTGATCAGTACTTCCATTTGCACATCCCAAGGCAGTTCAGCCCAATGTTTTACTGCATCCCAAACCTTCTGGAGCAGCAGGAGCACGTAACTTAAACCACTTCTCTACTTCATTTAAAGATGTCAGACAGACAATGGAAAAGTCACCTCATTGTTAAATAGGGATTTGATTGTTTTTTTCCAACACAAAATGTCTAGCTTCAATTTTCACACACTGTATTTTGTGCATCTTTGTAATGAAATATTTTTTCTGTATATTATAAACCACAGACCACTAAGTCCCTTTCCTCTGAAAAGGGACATACATTCTTTCATTGTATGGTTTATTTTCCATTCTGTAATGCTGTTTTCTGGACCATTGTCAATTTTTTAATAGGCATTAACAAGCAGTGGGAAAATTGTGGTACTCAGCATATGTTTGCTTATTGCTACGATTACCATACAATACAATGCCCCATTACAATAACATCAATACCCCATTACATTAACATCAGGCTGTCTGTGAGTCTCTTTTGATTACAACTGAGCTGTGATGTCCCACACCACGTAAGGGATTTGGCCTTTCCATCTTTCCTACTTCTGCACCTAGCTCCATTCCTTGCAAGGTGTTTGTAGCATTTTGAGCAGACAGAAAGATGCTTTTCAGAAGTATTCAACACAGCTGTTGAGTCTAAGTCCTTAGCTAGCCAGGTGTTTGACAGAAAAGGTCTTCCTCCTGCTATTACATGGAAAATATAATCTAATAATAATCTACTTCTTCCATAACAAACCAGGTCAGAGAAAATAAGGCTTCCCCTAACTTTGAGTAGCTCTCTGCACCACTTCTGCAGGTCTCTTTGTAGCCAGCTGTGAATTGTTTGGGCAGAAATTGGACAGGAACAGCTGCTTAAACACCTGCTACAAGGCCTTTGATCTCTCCGATTACAACAATAACTTTTGAGCCTTTGAAAGTTTGCTCATCTGGAGAAGAAGATACAGTTTAAATGCCACTGCTGTCAGAGCTGCTGCAAGGGTGTACATGCTAGATTGGTGATACAAAAAGGTGATTCTTATATGTGGGTGCATAAATTGACTTTCAAACTGTTTATGATTATGTGGAAGTAAATATCCCTGAATGTTTTCCTGTAGCAAAATGTGGAGTAGAAGGTAATTGTCCTATTCTGGTTATAATACACTCTCCCAGGCTGCTTTGCTCTAAGGACACCATTGGATGATTGTTTTGCTCTTCCCCATAGTTAAACTGTGCTTATCACAGGGTCAGCAATGTGGACACACAGAGGGTTGTTGCTCTCCATGTTGCTGCTAAGGAGGGATTGGATTGTTAATTTTGCTTTAGACAATGTATGGTGCTGTTTAAGGGATGCTGTGTGCTCTCTGAGCTTGCATTTATTTTCACTTAAACAACCACTTCCATGGAAATATGAGAAAGAGAGGTATGATCCCCAGCACAGAATTTTAACAGCTGCTTTGATTTTCTTGAGCCTCATGGGGTGAATACTTGGCCCAATTACCCTGATATAAATGGAAGAGTTGTAGTGGGACACTAGATCCTGTGTGCAATTAATATTTCTATCATGTATGGGAGCAATTTCCTGCTTGATTTTTCCTAATCTGGAACTAATGAAATATTGATGACAGCATTTGGCATACACACTACCAAACTTCACACTGTTCTTCATTATATATATTGTTGCAACACTGATGCTTTGAAACCTCTAAACTCACATTATCATGAGGCAATCACTAAAATTTTAGGTTTTGTCATAGTTTCTAAAGGTAAAACAAAAATTAAAAGGGAAGCAATACTTCTAGGTCAATAAAGAAAACCTGGAACCAGTCGAACTCCTCATGTTTTTATCTGAGTAGCTTGGTGTCTCAGGTGGCAAAACCAAGATAAGTTTGAGTGTGTAGTTTCTGAAACTGAAACCTCCTATGGCTTTCCCCTCTCTACTTATAAATAAATATATTATCAGCTGTTAATAAATCATTCCAACAGTAAATAACCTTTTAACAGCGTAGTTAATCTGTGTGAATAATTGAGGTTGCAATTATGTGGGTTCCACGTTGGTTTTATAACACCCAGCTGGGAGAAAGCAGTTTTGGGGAGGCTAATGAAATGTCTCTATTACAAACTTTTGGAATTCCAAGAATACTGGAGAGTTTTCTTCACCATCCTTAGTCATTCAGTGGAATTCAGGTCTACTTTGAATTAGAAGCACACCCATGGAGAAACATATTAATTTTTGAAACCTACATGATAAAGTTCATCCACATCTCCAGCAATAAAAACTAAATGGCTTCCTTAGATAGATATTTCTAAATAATTACATAATTTTAATTTTAGGAGATCAGAGTCAGAAACTTACTTGCTTTTGAAGAGTGGTGTTATTGCAGGTTGTTTTTAGGTTTGTCTGAAATTTATAGAAAACTGAAATTGGCTAATTTTATTTACCCTGGTGTTTATTTACCCTGGCATTCACCCTGGCATTTCTTCCCCTTCACTCCCAAAGCAGATCTTACTCAGATACGCTCAGTGGTACAGGCAAAACTAAATTTTATTGTTCTAAAGATGACAGGCACACTTTCCAGTCATAGCCAAGGACATGTGATAAGATGAACTGGAGAAACAAATAGGAAAATAAGTTTATTTTTCCAGCTGTTGATAAAGTGTAATGGATTCACAGGAGACAGTTGCTGCTGCTGGGGTGGGATATTAACTCCCTGCAGTAGCTGCTACATCACTTATTCTAAATTCTTTGACAGAAGGAACAGCCTTAGTTCTGCTTTTTGTGATCCTGTCTAGGTGAGGCAGAGGACAAGGCTTTTCCTGTAGTGCTGCCTCTGTGCCCAAGCCATCCTTTCAATCCTTCTCTAGCTGTGCATCCACAGCTAGATGGTTTCCCTATTGCTTAGATAGTAACAGGCAGAGGCAAAATGCAGAACTATCTTCGCCAAGAGCAGGCAACGCTATAGTAGGAATCGTGGTAAAATGTATGCATTGTATAAGTGGCCTTGCCCCAATCCTAGTTGTTCTAAATGGGCTGCAGCTGTGATGTTCTTAATTGGGTGGCAGCTGTAGCTAATGAAGATAACTGGGATATAAGAGGGTGGGTTGGCTGGTCGGGGAGAGCCTTGGAGGAGCCCTGGCAAAGAAGCAGGAGCAGCACTGCTGTGAAGAGCTGCTTGTGAGAAAACCACCCAGAAGTATGGGACTCTAGAAATATGATAACAACAATATGAATACAACAAGTGGTGACCCTGATGTGATAGAAGATAGGACAGCTGAGAGTTGTGGAGGAAATATGGACTTTGAGTCGAGGAGCTGTGACAGCCAGGAGCTGTGTGTGTTGTACATGGCCTTTGAGTCATGGGGAAATTTATGTATTGTGCTGGGGAAATATAGGTGGCCTTTGAGTCACAGTGAAAGATATGTATTGTAGAATATGTAAATATGTCTATGTAAAACCTGTTCCTGTAAGTAAACAAAAAGGGGGAAATATAGTAGGAGTCCTAGTAAAATATATGTACTGCATAAGTGGCCTTGCCCTAATCCTAGTTGTTCTAAATGGGCTGCAGCTGTGATGTCCTTAATTGGGCAGCAGCTGTGGCTAATGAAGATAACTGGAATAAAAGGGGGTGGGTTGGCTGGTCAGGGAGAGCCTTGGAGCAGCCCTGATGAAGAAGCAGGAGCAATACTGCTATGAAGAGTTGTGTGTGAGAAAACCACCCAGAAGGTATGGGACTCTAGAAATATGATAACAACAATACGAATACAACACAAACCGAGGCTTTCATCAAGGGAAAAACAGCAGTACAAGAAGCAGTCTTTACAACTTGGTTAAGAGAACTTACCAAAAGGTAGCTGTAACAGAAAATATGGTCTTGTGCTGTCTTATCACACCAAAGTTTTCTGTTAGTGTCATTCACCAGGAGGAAGGCTGCCCCTAGCAACAGCAAAAAAAACAAAACAAAAAACAAAAACAAAAAACCCAAACAAACACTTGGACTAGTTAATTTTAGAAATTATCCTCAAACAATGTACTGTCCTAGCAGCTATTATGCCTCTAGAACCCTCCAGACTGTGCAGTTTGAGTATAGGCTCAGAAGACATCTGCAATGAATTTTCAGGCTTTCTTAGCAGTTCTGAGGCTAATTTTTAAGGTCAAGGTCTGGCATAGCTGAAATGTTCTGTTAGAATCTGTGTTTGTAGAGTTGGAGATGTCTGAAGACTGGATGGGAATCACTAGGGACCCTGGAGAGCTGCCATCCACTGACAGCTCTTAAGAGCAGGTGGGAAACGAATCTCAGGCTTAGGCAAGCACACTTAGTCTAATCTTTGGGATAGCATAAAATGCCTCTAAGAAACCATCCAGTTCTAGCTGGAGTATCACAAGAATCTGAGTTCTTGGTGCTCTGTCCATACAAAACTTTTCTTACCATTTTGGCAGTATTTTTCCCATCTGATGCTTTTATTGTAAGCAGAACTATGTCTATGTGGCACAGTCACAAGTCTTTCTGATAATCACAGGAAGGTTTTTTTCCTGTGGTGTAACACTTAACCCCACTCCTGTCACACCAACCTCCCCCTGCAGGTTTTACTAACCCTTTAAGTGAGAGAGACACTAATTTCAAAACTAGGAGTCATTTTCACCAAGAAAATGAACTGCTTTTGAAACCGTCAAAAAGTAAGATAATTTTGCAACTGTATAACATAGGTTAAACTTGATCTTTCATTACAAACTGACTTTCCCATGACTTGTTTCGTTTTTTCTCAATATTTCCCAAGTAAAAAAAAAAAAAAAATCACATAAAATTCCCAACCAAGTCTAACAGTGATGTGAATTTCTGAAAGAGTGTGTGCTAGTATCTAGCAATGTCTAGCACCCAGGAAAAAGGATGTCAAGGAAGATTCATGTGCAGTTGAGTAGGGGGAGAGAAGGATGAAACAGCTGAGTCAGATCAGTCTATGCCAAAATATTACCTGATGGTTTCCTAAATTGCCATCCAGCAATTTATGAAATTCAGCATATCTGTGAGAGGTCAGGGTACTGTAAAAGCCAGAAACTCTTTGTGGCATTTATATCTTGCATTGGCAACTTCTTGAGGCACTGGGGAAGGGTGAGACAAGAAAAGGAGGAATCTTTTCTTGTAAATCAATCAGATTTCTTTTCAGCCTACATATGATAATATGATGCCCTATTATGCAGAGTTCTGTATCTTTACACACGCCAGCCTGGCCAGACTCATTTTCTTCAACCTTGATTCACATTAGCTGAATACCTGGCACTTCATATTTTTCACCAAACTGAGTTGTTTCCCCAAATGCTTAAACTATGTACCTATAAGAAAATATTAATGAGTGATAACCAGAACCAGCCCAACATGTTTGACACAGTGCAATGTCAGCAATCTTATAGTCACAGCAAGAAATGTAACGAAGTTTTTTTTGTAGCATGAAGACCATTCTAAGGTTTTACTGTACCTATGATCCAAATACTCCCAGTAATTTGAGTAAATAGTAATCTGAATGCCTGTTAAAATTCATTATGGCCCTATGAACAAGGATTTTGGAGGACACCACACTTAAATCCCTAATTGTTTGGTGCTACTTTAGGCACTTGTTATGTGATAAGGTAAATCAGGTGTGTTTATCATTATGTGAATTATTGTTATACTTTCAGAGAAGGTAACCATTCTACTCTTACCCACAGAGTTTAATTCTTTATTTAAATACAGTAGCATCTATGATTCTTAAATGGGACTTGAAGTTGAAATAGCTCTTTGTTTTGAAAGTAGTGGGTTAATTTATGGACAAACTCTTGAGTCTTAGAATTGACTGTGATTAACCATATCATGTTAATCAGCACCTTTGAAGGCTGCTTTGCTCTAGGATGTCATGAACAGCAGCTGTCATCAAATGCCCATGAGACATGGAATCTATTCTGGTGTTATAGACAGTAAACAGAAATGAGGCTGCATAGGTACTTTTACTTAGTTGGTTCTATTTGCAGTAGGAAAAATAACTTTCCTAAAGTCAATGATACAATTTTGTGGCTCAGCCAGGAATGGCCAGATCTTCTTCTTGATAGTCCTATGACCCCTTAGCCAGACATCCCTACAAGAGACCTGACTGTTATACTACTTTGCCAAATTCCCTAATAAAGCTTTATTATAAACCTCATTTAACTACAAGACAACTGTGCTGGGGGTCCATTTTTTTCTAGTTTGAGTTCTGATATTAAAACACTCAAGGGCATACAGGAAGCTTTGTGCATCCTCTATGTCTTTTCAAATGTTATAAATTCCATGTAAACCACACAACTTCCCCAGCATAATGATAGGATAAATTGTGAACTTTACCTTTATTCATTCTCAAAGACTATTTTAAAACAGGCCCATAAATGAACTAATCAAATTTTTAATCTCATCTGACTCCCACTTCACTTAGCAAAAGCAAGATCTTTGTTATGCCTCACTTGTTGCATAGTAACCAGCCCACTCTGAGAAATGCAACTATGCAAGCTGAGAATTAGGACTCATTATGCCTTTGCTGAGGGCTCATTAGGATTGCTTGCTGAGGGTGCCATCTTAATTAGGAATGAACCTGACCACCTGAAAGTAATTCACACTGGCAGCCAACTGTAGTAATTTCCAATTTTGGATTTGTCTGGCTTCCATCTGCCAGCTTTGTCTTAGCACTGACTTTCTGTTGACATCAACAGTGATGTTTCTAATATCATGAATTGCATCCTGTCTCCTGGGTGCAATCAAGTTGGACAGTTCCCTTCTCAGCATGGTTCTGGGAGGAGGCAGGCTATAGCAGAGCCGTGGTCAAGAAGATGAAATGGAAAATATCAAGTATCAGACAAGACATGAAGTGTATGACCTTGAAAAGTAAAAATTCAAAGCAAAAGCTCCTGCTTCTTCTTCTAAAAAATTTAAGCTAACAAAGCATGCCCTTGCACTCTCTGCCATCTCTGAAAGTACTGAACTGATGCATGAGTGGGGCACAGTGTCGTACTTCACCATGTTTCCTAGAACCAATTTCACCTATTTCAAAGATATCTAAAGGAGTCTGTGTTGATGTAACCTACCAACCAAGCAAATGGAGCTTTATTTTCATGCTTGTAATATCCTAGAGCAGCCACAGGACAAAACAAGGTCAATGTGTGCAGATGCTGTGTAATTATGTTTTGATGACAGCGCAGTGACATAAGCAAGTCTACATAAGAAAACCCACAGATGCTCAGGAGCATGAACAAATTTAATTGACTTAGAATTTGTGTGAGATGCAAAAAGCTGAAAGGGTTGGAAATTCCCTACTTTATTTCAAATACAACATGGAACCATAGGCGTGCTGCTAGTCTGTTAAATATAGGGGGAAAAAAAGAGTTAATTTAAACCATAGCAACAGGCTTGTGTACTGCAGGCAGGCACATACCCCTCAGCAGCCAGGCTAATAGGAAGTGGAAATTGCAACATATTCAGCTCCACTGAGGTTTGTTTAGTTTTAGCTCTGACACAAACATTTACTGCTATCATGGAGCCACATTTCCTGAAAGTTAGGGATTAAAAATTGAAAAAGGTTGTGCCATGTTATGTGAGGTTAATGGAATGGTTTCCCCAGGAGATTACTTTTCCAATTGCTTCTGTAACTCAGACTAATGGGTGAATTCAGTACACTGTACTTCTTGATATGTTGATTTTTCCTATTGAATAATAGTACTTAATAATGTATTTAACATTTTACCTTTCACTCAGGGACTTCCAGTATGGCTTGCTGCCTTTCTATTTTCAAGGTGAAGCAGAGTGATGTTTTAAAAATATCTCCTCTAAGAATGGATAAATGCTAAGTGGACAAATGGCTCTAGAAAAAAATTGGTTGGATTTCAGATCTGCAGAGAGGTTTTACATTTCCACCTGCGCAGAATTTTTTGACAATTGAAACCTAAACCTCAGGGGAAAAAAAAAAAAAAAGAAAAGAAAATAAATTGTGGGATGTAACCATCCCAAGGAATGCAGACTTTACTAACATTCTGAGATTGAACCCAGAAAAAGTGGAAACCTAAAATATTTATCATATCTTTGTGCATTTAGTGTCCCTCTCCAGCTCACACTCAAGCACTCAGTGCTCAGCTCATTTTGCACTGTATTTATGGGGAAAATTCATGGAAAGTAGGGGCCCCATTGAATAACCCTGTAATGATGAAGTACAACTGAAGATTCTGTACTCCATAAAGTTTCCAGGTCACATCCAGATCTCCACAGAAATCAGGTATCTTTAGACTCTTATCTTCTCTATTGGTTCCAGAGCACACCTTACTCAGGCAAGACAAGTGTTTCTCACTCAATCTTCTTGGCCTGTGAGCTGTTTAATGCAGAGATATCACACTTAGAAAATTCTGGATTTCAAAGAGTTGTGTGACTGCTTACAGAAATTAACAAAAAGCCATTTTCCTTACTGTTCTCATATCTAGTGGTTGGTGCACTGTAGGAAAGTCAAATAATTTAAGGCATTGAATTCCCTAGCACATGTATTTCATATTGGTAAAAAAACAAATCCCAAGTCTAAGGAATTTAAGTCAGAGTATTGTGGTTAAAGGTTGACCACACCTGTACTTCGTGTTGTTTATTTTCTGGATTTGTTCTGAATTTGGATAGAATTGAATTCCTAAGGCTGACTTGGTGTTCACCAATAGATTCTCTGAGTTTTTAATTGCTGTTTTGCTTAAAACAGCAGCACCTATGTCATTTGGTAGTCTAAGCTATTTGCCATGGATAGGTTTTTCAAAATCTGTAGGGGAAATGTTCACTTCAACATCATCTTTCACTTGAACACGATTGTCTGTTGTCTGTTGAACGCTCCTGTCTGTTTTGATAAATTAATTCATATGCAATGGTCTAATTTCATCCTCTCACCAGTTGCACCTCATCTCTCTTTGAGTGGGATAAACAACAGAACAGTGCAGACAAATGTTTATATAGAGACTTAGTTTGGCTGGAATTCCTGACTCTTAGAAAGAAAAATTCTTGTACATTATGTACTAGTGGAACAGAGCACACAGATACTCTATTTCGTTGAAAGAAAGCCAGTTATGAATAAGTGTGAACACTATTAATATAAAAGATCACCTCACTTAAGCTTAAAAATGAATACCATCTGCAAAACTGTTCACAAGCTGGAATAGAAAACACAAGTGGCAAAAAAAAATCTCAAAAGAGTATTCAATATTTAAACATGACTGTTTATGGTAAAAAGAATTAGAAAATGGCAAGAAGCTTTTTAACATTTAAAAAATAACTGAAATATGTAAAACACTGAAAGAGTTTCTGTGGATTTTCGGTTAAGAGGAGCATTTGGGGATTAATATAAATAAAGAAGTATCAAGGTGCAAGGCATGAGGCAATTTTACTTTAGTACATTTTTTTTACAAGTTTACTGTTGGGAAAAACATAGATAATCTTTTAAAATGTAGCATTTAATAAGAACTACAGGCAAATTTTAAGACAGTTCTCCACAGTGGATCATTGCTTCTCCTTGTCCAGGATAAAATCACCCAAGAGGTAATTTTAACGTTAATGCTAATAAACAGATCTTGTTGTTATTTGTTGGCAAGTAAGAGCCCCTAGAAGGAGCTTTAAAGAGCACAGATTGAGAAGTCAAGGCCTCTTTGTAATCAAGAAGGTATCTAAGGACATTGAGCCAAAATCACTTTGATTTGTGGATGAAAACCACTTTGATTGTTGGATATCTGATGGCTAATGGAGCTGCCCTAATGCATCTCTTTTTCCATGCACTCAAAATTTCTGAGGAAGAGAAATCTGAAGCAGGTCTAGACTGAAAAAGCAAGAGATCCTTGTGCCCAAAGTGTTTAGCACTAGGACAGCTGCCCTATTTACCATGAGGGTGTGTTCTGCTACTCCATGACTGTCTGTCTGCTGCTAGTAATTTGTTCTTTCTGCTTTAATTCTTTCATCTGCTGGCAGCTATGTCATTTTTACAATTGAAGGGATTGTGCAAAACTTTTCTTTTGAATTATTTTGGCATGTGAATATAGCCTTGTGTGGAAAAGAGGTTTATTCTCTACTGGGATTGGGAGGGATTATGGGAAGTAAAATTTCTAAAGATTTTTTCATCTTTCTTCTGCAAAGCAGTTGTTGGGACTTAGTTTTGCATTGTTTGCTGCTTTTTGTTCTAGCACTGGGCTGAGCCACTGGCAGTATGTCAGGAAGAACAGTTGTAGCAATTTAGCCTGGTTAATATACAAAGTTAATGAAATTTGCTAGTGTTAAATATGTTAGATTTGATACTCTACTACTGATGTAATCATCTCTGTTGATGCAGTTCTCTCCAAATTGAAATGTGGGATTGGTCATCAGGTCCTTCTTTAGTCATGTTCTTCAAGGAACTCTCCTTAACTTCAGATTGTCATATACATAAAATCTATATCTTAGATTGGGCATTTTTGACTGCCCATATGGAATGCAAGGGCAGAAATTCCTCAAATATGTTGATGGGCTCTCTTGACCAGCTACTTTCTTTTGCATGTTTAGTTTTAGTCTTTGAATCTCTGCAGTGTGCAGTCTCACAAGCCTCTGCCTCTTATTGCTGTGTTGTTGATTGTTTCGGGTTTTTATGAACTGATCTTCACCTGTCTTCAGTCTCCTCATGCATTATACCTCCCAAAATGGCAGTACTGGTATGAGCGACAGCAGTCACAACAAGCAGTACCCCAGGTGGGCGGCTGTTTAGCTCATGTTTAGAATGACATCTTCTATTTCAGTGTTCCTTTGACAAAATATTCACCTGAAAATAGTGTAGTTTATAATCAGAATTAACTTAAATAAATATTCAGAGTTCTATTCTTCTTCAGTACAAATAATTTTTTTACTTTCATTGAAGCGCTTCATTCTGGGTAAGATTAGTCAAAAGTTGCCCTTTGTTTCACCAAGATAATCTGAGTGCCTGCTGAAAATCTTTACAAGAGTCATGCTCTTGGAGTTGTTCAGCTTATTGGGGTTAATTTTGGAAGTCTCCAGCTGTCAGTCAACACTTTGTTACAGTAACCTGAGGTGGGAGGTGGAGAAGACAATGCTGACATAGAAGTGATAATAACTATAGTGATGAAATCAATGTGAACAAAAGCGAATAAACATAGAGAGCAGTGTGGAATTTCTTTCTGTTTCTTCAACTTTTTTTTTTAATGAGACTCCAGTGAAGTGTACACAATGCAATGGTTTTGCTAGGCAGTATAGAAACCTTCTGAAAACAAGATTAGGTGTTTGCTGTTGTTTCCATTTGGAAGAATTCAAGCCATAATTATTCAGTATTACAAATCCAGAAACCAACAATATTTGATAGTGTCTGCTTGAGGCTCTGGTCTAGGGCACAGTCTTTCACTGGCTTAGGACTTGTCTAGTGCCCTTCAAACTATACCCTCTTCTTCATCCTAAACAAAAACCTTATTTAAGCATCCTGTAAATGCTGCTCTTCTGAGAGCTGCAGAAATGACAGCTTTGGTAACACCAAAATGGATTAATTATTAGCAGCTGTTTTCTACAGAAAGCACAATAAACAATGCAGTGGAGATTTGTGATATACTCTCTTTGACATTCGGCTTTTAGATCTGAGTATGAGACATGTGTAAAGACTCAAAGGAGGGGGTTTTTTTGTGTGATTGTAGCTGTTGTTCACAAGGCATAAAAATAAAAGAGGACCATTCCCCATACAATTCTGCCTGTGAGTGCCTGGCACAGCTTACATTCAAGCTGATGTGAGCCATTTAAATCCATTCCTAAAAGCAGACTATGCCTTTTATGACAACATTTATGTAACTGATTCATATATCAGGCTTTTAAACTTAGGAAAATATTGATTGCTTAATCTTCTCTCTTTCTACACAAAAAAGTTAGTATGAACACAGATTATTTCATCAAGCTCTCTTTGAAATTATCATTTTGGGGGGATTTTAAGTATTTTAAAGTGGATTCTCTCTGTGCCATTTCTGAATCACCATTTGGTCAAGTATAGAATTGTATTTCCTGAATATGAAATGACATGGAGATGCGTAATCCCAAAAAGCTAAAGCATCCATAAACAAATGAAATCTTGTAAATCGTATTTTTCCAATTTTACAAGCCCCATGCTTCTTTAAGCTAGAGTTGTAAAAAAATCTTATGAATGGTAGACAGTACTGTAATTGTTCATATGTTTTATAAATGTAGTGCAACAAACTCATTCAAATCCTATTGACTTCACTGGAGTTACAGAAGGTTTTGGAAATTATTTTCAGCTATAGAACCACACCTCAAAGTGCCACAGCCATTTTAAATGGTCATAACTTTCAATTTTTTGTTAGTGGTTCTGAAAATGGTAACATTGGACAACTGCTTCAGTTTTTCTATTCCATTCCATTCAATTCTATTCAAATTTTTTTTAATAATTCCTTAATTTATTTTTGCTTCCATAATATCAAAAAATTGGGAGGGTTAAGGGAGAGGTGATTATTCATTTTGTAAGTATGGGGGAAGAGGAATTTGGCAGCTCTCTTAGACCTCCCTGTCGGACCACATATTGCAAATGTAGTCTGAAATGTATCCAAAAAAGACAAACATAGGAACTGAAATTTTAACTCTTATTGGCAGTGACATTAGTAGACTCAACACAGACTCTGGGGTTTAGATATATTTTTCTTGTTTTTAACTACAGGGATAAAACAACTAATACAGCTTCAATCCTTTGTGGTATTTTGCTTTCATGGTGGAATATTTTGCTCTTGCCATCAGACCTCTCTGATGTAAACTAGAACATGTACCTATTTTAAAAGAGCAGAGTAAGTCCACCACACTGCACGCATAAGCATTTGTGTACATATTCCAGAGTGCACTCTCTACATTCAGTTATTGGGAACTTGAGAAATCTCTATGTGTTTTTACTCTACCACCTTCTGCAGGGTGCCTAAGTAAAGCAAGATATTTTTTTTCTTCAAAATTATTATCTCAAGAGCTCTTAAAACTGTTTACTTTGACTGACCTTTAGGATGGAATTGGAATACTCTGTGTAGTGAATTTGTAAACAAGCTGGGAAAAAACAAGTAGTAAAATCTGTAAAAGCTATAATTATCCTACATATCACTGGTCTGTGGCTTTCTCTCTAATTTCTCTCTCTCTCAGCCACATAACAGCTGAAAAGTCAAATCTGCCCTTCTAATCCCTTCCCCAAACCTGTTGCGCAGGTGATTGGCATGTTTTCCTTCTGGGCAGTGTGAAGCAGCAGCAAAGGCCAGGAGAAGGAAGGGACAGGGACAAACTAGTGAGTGGGCAACAGGAGATGGCAAAACAGCTGTAGTGGGTGGAATGGTGGCAGCAGTTAATGAAAGCAGAAAGAACAGGAAGGGCCAGGCTGCCAAGAAGGTTTCAGGATGACAGAAGGGATTTGCATAGACCAGTGGTTCCTGTCTTTTCTGTGGCTTAGACGTACCTTAGAAATTTGGACTGTGTTTTGTTTGACTGAGCTCAGCTCCTCCTCTCTCCTCTGTGTGGAAATTCCTGCTGTCTCTGTGTCCCCAGCCCACCCTGTGGCTGCTGTTTCCATCCTCAAAAAGGCCAGGAGACACTGGACATGGCTGCACATAGAGAGAGTGTAGCTCTGGCAAACTTTATTCCCTTGAGCTCTGTTGCTTGTCAATTCTGTGTTCTCGCCTCAGCAAGAAGAACAGCATATCTCATCGGGAGCTGCTGGGAGAGACCACACTCTGTGGCTTTTTCTTTTCTATTAATAGAGTCTTCTGAGTGGATGAAGATGGTGCTGTCCTACTTTACTGAGGACACATCCTGTTGAGAAGCCAAATTGTTTCTTTTTGTCTCAGACACCAGAATCCCACGTGAAGAATACACTTCTACAAACACTAGGTGCCTTGCCACAGGCAAGGTAATGACAAAAATGGAATATATCTCAGCAGCCAATGTTGGGAAATTGAGAAACATGGTCATAAACTAGGGATGTCAGACAACTGGAAGAGATAATGTTATCACTGCTGCTTCTAATAACCCAGACACTGGCAACAAAACTGGGATTAGCCTGCCTCTTCTTTTCCACAGCTGTACTTTTCTGCAATTTCACCATATCAGCTTTTTTGTTTCTCTCTCAATAAATGTAAATAGCTTCAGTGTGTGAGCTGAAACCCTGGGTCTCACTATAATGGTATTTCCCTTGATTTACAAGCACTCAGAGGGCTTCAGGTACCACTAGATCAGGTGAGAGGATCTGCAGCTCCTTAAAGCTTGATTTGATTTATTTTTATGTGTCACATCTCCTCCTCTCTAGTCCACCTTTGTTGTCTTCTCCTAAATTCCACACTACTATTTAATATGGATGGTGTGTAGTGCATTATCACTGCTCACTCATTGCCTACTCCTTCAACATGCAGCAATGTGTACCTTGGAACTGGACATACCCTAGAGAAGCACATCTGCCTTCCACAGCTTCAGCTCAAACTCAGTCAGTGATAAATCTGTACTGATTTTTCTTGGTCTCACAGAAATACTATAATTTATCTCTGTCTCTTTTGATCTGACATAAACAAGAACACTATTTCTTGGGAAATGTCATAGTTTTTGTTGTCTGGATTTTCACCCAGGCTGCAATTCTCCCTTGTAACACATGATCCAGTCTCTATCAGTCAGCCCCAACTATCCAAATTAAACTAGGCAAAATGGTGGACAAATTGTCTTCTTTGAAATCTGACATTCAACCTTCTTTTATCTTCGTTTGAAAAAGCACAAGAACCTACTGACAGAAGGGAAGAGAGGGAAAGAAACTTGTTTGGCTCAGTTTTTCTCTTTCTCAGTCAAGCACTGAAAACTGTTGTTCAAAGTACACTGAGAATTAGGGAACAGCAAATTTGTGCAATTGAAAACAGTTATGTAAATTGAAATGCCAAATTTCCTGTGCCAGATGCAACATGAATTCACTGTAGGGCAAGAACTATCATTAGAGCTCCCTAGGAAAGGAACTAGAATAGCAAAGTAATGATTTTAGGGTAATATGCTGATGTTATTTGAAAGCTGGGATTGGGATGCAAACATTTGTGCAGCATTTTGTTTTATGCAGTCCCTTGTTAATGCATCTGGTATTCATTTTAACACCACTAATCCTAATGGATTCATTTAGTACTTGTGGATGTCAGAGGCATTTCCTGTAGATGTTGTGCTGTGATGAAGTACTCGATACTGGACACTTAAGGTGTTAGCACATTTCCTTTGATTATGTAATTTTTTTCACAAGCTGTCACAATAAAAATCCTTATGGTATGTGTTAGCAGGGGCGGCTGTATGCAGAGACCATTGTATCAGCAGTATTTGAATAATGCCATGGTCATGGAGATTCAAGCCTAAAAGGTAAAACATTCAGTAATCCTGGCAGTAAGGATAATTTGAAAGTGTTTCAGAAAAGCAGTCTTGGTTGCAGATAGAGATAGAGCAAATAAGCAGGCTTTGTCAAGGTGGCAAGTTTATTTAAAAAAACAAAACCAACCTGCAGTCAGTCAGCATTCACTTTATCCAGATGAAATTTGTTTTCTGGCTTTTGTGTGGAGAAAAAGGATATGAGTGGGACAAGGGGGCAGTGTGGTTTGTTCAGCTGGATGCTTGCTCGTTCTCTCTCCAGAAACTGGTCTGCCTATCCTATACATTTGCAGTTTGTAGTGGCATTTATTCAAGAATTAGCATTGTCTTGAAAGCTTTCCAAAAGCTTAACTTTATGACAAAATAAAAAAGCTTGCAAAGTGATTCCCCTCAGATTTCTTGGTGGGGTTTTTTGAGCTTTTTGTTTTGTGGTTTTAGTTGTTTTGGGTGGGATTTACAGTATGGCTTAGGAATGTGTGATGGAACTAGATCAAAATGGACTGTAACATTTGGTTATATGGTTTGAATTATTACTAGACTTTGAAAAAATACTTTTATAGTAGAGTTGTAGCTTTTAATATGTGGGTTTGTCTCACTGCATGTGATCCATAGCATAGTACCTTTGAATTAATTCTATAAAAAAGCCTGCTACTTCTTTTCTCCACTGCAGTAAAATAAATGCAAGAGAATGTTTCACAACTCTGTCCTTGTCTAGTATGTCAGTATTGTAATATCCAGCTCAATAAAATGTCTCACCAACACTAAATGTGAAAAGTAAGCCTTCAGATCATTATTGGGATAACACAGACTCAGGATACTGCAGGTGAAGCTGGGTCTTAAAACGTTTTATTCTGATTCAGCTGCATCCAATTTTTCAGAATGTGTTTGCATCCATCTCTTCCTGTCAGAAAAGTAAGGGAGTT
The DNA here is from genome assembly GCF_028551555.1 of Melozone crissalis. NCBI lineage: Eukaryota > Metazoa > Chordata > Aves > Passeriformes > Passerellidae > Melozone > Melozone crissalis. The sequence continues at coordinate 41,540,380 of NW_026535794.1, forward strand.
ACTTTGTAAGTATTGGTCATATATAAAAGCCTATTGAAAGCTCACAGCAAGACCAAGTCCTCTAAAAGGGTCAGAGAAGATAGAAGTCTGTTTTCACAGCTCTCTATCTTTCAACAGTTGTACTAGCTTGTGGAGAAGACAGGAAGAGAAGGGTGGACATAAAGGAAAGTTATTCTGACCTTGTGTCCTTAGCCAGGGCGAGGGGAAAATCCAGTATCTCCAGTGGCAGGAAAAATCATTGTTACAGATGAGGTATTTTTGGTGGCTTAGTTTGTCATATAGCAGGTGGTATAACTTTGTGGGTAGCAAAACTCTTTGTCAGCACCTACCATGAGTCCAGCAGGAGTGTCTGGGAGCACAGCTGCCAGCAGCAGCCTGCGGCTTCTCAAGGCACCCTGCGTGCCAAGCAGATCAAATCATCATGAAAGAGACTCATTCTCTTTAAATGTCCATGATATTGCTTATATAAAATAATCCTAAATGTGAATTCTACTGCTTTTGTCACTGTGACTGCTGAGAGCTGAACTAATTTATCATCCCTGCAGTCACTCATTTATCTGTTCAGAAGGGAGAGTTAAGTGGACTCTTGCAGGATTGAAATGAGCAGTTTATGCTCTCTCTGGTTCATGTCAGTGTTCCGAGTTTGTTTTTCCAGAAGCTCATAGAAAGGTGGTCCCCTTGAAATTTAGGTCTCACTGTTTTACTTCCAAAATCATAAAACTCCAGCTACCTTCGTTCATGACTTTTTTACGAAACCCATACTGTGAAAAAAGATCTATAATAGTGCAGATACAGCAGCTAATGACCAAACCAACCATATAATCCACAGCTAATTCATCCCTGTTGATATGAAATAATGGCTTTTCTGAATATGTTATGCCTTTCATATAGAATTCTTCTTTGGGATAAAGGATACGTTTCACTCATCATTTTCTATCTGTCTTTACTGTCCCTCTCCAACTCCAGTCTTTCTTTTAATGCATGTTGAAATATCAGAAAGCAAATCTAATGTAAACAAATATCTATTGATATCTATGGTTTTGTATAACTGTTTTATGACTGTGACTCCCACCACCTGCCTTTCCCCAACTCCTTGATTGAAGACTACATGAAGTCTTCATGAAGTGTACATGGTTGCATTTTCACATGAAGGAGGATTATTTCCCATTGCACTTTACCTTATTGTAGCATTGAGATAATGAGATGTTATTGCCTGCTAAAAATCACTTTTTACTTATAGGCTACTTTTCATTTTCTTGATCCCCTGGAAAATAGCTGAAGTTGTAGAAAGAAATTTTTCATATCTCACATGGCTTACACTGACAGAGAAGAAACATTGGAAAGTAGCTATTTTCTTTTTTCTTTTCTATTTTTACTGAGTTACAACTCAGGTTGCCTGTTAATAGGCTGTTGCAAATGTCGGCTCTGACTTAAAATATGTGAAGTAATTAAAGTAATTTCTTACCACTGAATTTCGTCAAAATTATTTGGAGAGAAGGGACCTCTTTGTGCCTCTTACATTTTTCTTTCTGTTCCAATCCATCTATTAAAGTGGTACAAAATAAAGGATCTTCCACCTTCATTTACTTGGGAAACCCTACACTTGGGAAACCCTATACAGGATTTCCACACAGTAATTTCAACAACCCAGCATGGATTGGTTTCCATGTATGAAGTCTCATGGATATTTTTGCCACCTTTAAGGCCATGTCATAGGAATGTAGGGCCTAGGCTTGTAGGTTTTCTTGCAGGGTTCTGTTTCAGTATTATGTCCCAAAACATGCAGATAGAAGTAAAACTGATGCAGTCAAGGAACTCTTTCCTTTATAAAGCACTGCTTCTCTATTGAGGTATATTGCTCTTTCATAGAAAACACATTACCACAGAGCTAAATAAAAACATTTTATGTGTTATATATTAAAAAATGGTTATTAGCCAAATATGTTTTAGACACTCACAGTATCATTCTTTTTATAGCACTTCTAATGCTAACAATCAATTTCCAGTATTTGGGCAGTTAAAAATATATGACTTTTCTCATAGAATGTATTCCATTTAATTCTTGGTATAATCAACTTTTCTTACTCAGACTTCCAAAAGATGTCTTTGGATGCTCAGTTAAAAGGTGAATTTCCTTGCTTCCACCACAGTAGAATGGACCCAAGAACATTATTAACTATCTGTAAGACAGATTGATTACATATTGTGTTCTGGACCTGCAGCATGGATTAGGCCTGATAGTTTTTCCCTGCATAATTCTTTTCTAGGTATGTTTTTCTTTCTTTGGCCTCCATATCATTAAACACCAGGGCAAGTGATTGACAGTTATCCAGAGTTTGTCAGAAGAGAGATTCTCAAAGGAATTCTGGCTGCTTCAAAGGAACAACATTACAGCTTGCTGCAAAATAATTAATGATGTTCTTTTAAATAAGCTGCTGTGGGAAAGTTCTTTAGGAAATATGGTCTGTCCATGATCATCAAAAGCTCAGGCAAAGGCTGAACAACTTCTTTGTATTCTAGCTTGGCCATGAAGGTCATACCACATACATGAGTCTTTTGGCTGATGTACCATTGGCTGATGTTCCTTTCTTAGTACTTCAAACACAAAATAGCATCTGTGTATCTATTTCATTAACTCAGGTGTCTGTTTAAGTTGTTAGAGTTTGTGGCATGTACTAATGGCCTTTGCCTATAGATGACTTTAGAAAAGCTTTATTTTAATCACAGGAAAAGCACTGACATTCTTCAGAAAATAATGTATTGTTATTGTTGCTTCATCTAATCAGGAGGTGAATCTCTGGCTTTATCTGTTAAATACAGCAGAAGTAGCTTCACTTCTCTAGGTAGAAAAACCTGTTAGAGTAGTGACCTGAAGCTGAAAACTGCTAATCATGTATCAGCTGTCTGTACTAAACCAGCTGAGAAAAGGTAGAAATGAGACTAATCTTGTGTATGCCTCTTTTTGTATACTCAGATATTCAGTTCTCCTGATAGTTATCATGGTCTAAGGAAGATCCAAATAGATATGATGTCAAATAGCATGAAATATTTTGAAATATCCAAGCACTTTTTCTTCCAAACAACAAAATAATCTCACTCTTATCTATTCTGGTGGCATTGGGATATCAGGACCTGGTTGTCCTCACTGGGATACAAATTGAAACCTTTTGTGAAGTATAATTAATGAATGCTACTTTTAGAAAGCTTTTAAATTCATAGAATCTGACTTATATCCAGAATATGTTGTGGGCAGCATGATATAATGATTTGTTCATCATGCCATTGATTTGACTTCTGTGTGACCAAGGCAGGACCTCACTCTTAGAGATGGTTTCTCATATAATTTTCATGTATTTGTCATTGATGCCATTCTGAATTTCTTCTTTGTAGAAAGAATACACACACACGTGTCTCTGCACACATGCATTTCCAGTTTCACCTTCACAAAGCACACTACAAAGGTAGCCCCACAAACATGGATTGAGAAAGGATATTAACAACTGTACTTTAAAGCAGGCTGCTCTCTTTCATTATGGGTCAATTGGGAAATTATAAGAATTGATTCATTGCAAACAGCTGTGTTTGTGAAGGAAAAAACCCAGCAAAACAAAACTAGCTGTGCTGGCATATATCCACTGCATGTCAGTAAAAGCATAAACATGTGCTAGTCACCAGATCTTAATTAGCTTTGTGTTCCTAGTTTGAGAATGCAAGTATTTTCTACAGCTTAGATTATTTTTCTTCACGATTTTGAAGCTATGTCTCAGCCCAATAAATCAATACAGAATGTGGAAATAAATATTAATCTTATAAATTTAATGACTAATAGCGGTTGTTAATGTAGCTGGTAGTGATAAATTGTTGAAAGAACCAAAATGCTTGCATTTATCATTTTTCAGTCCTTAGTTAAGAAGATACAAATAATTAATATTTCACAAATCAAGCTTTTCTTTCCAGTCTCTCTAGCAATTTGAATTAAATAGATATTAATTTAAAATGTGAAGGTGAGGCAGGAAAAAAAACCAAGGATGTGACCCCAGCATGAGACACAGAATCATATGGAGGTTATTACAGTTGCACTGACACTGGGAGTAAGCACATGTTTCAACCTTACTCTGAACCTGGTTGGATATTTTTAACCAATTAATTTAGATAGAGGATTAAACATAAATAGCCTTGTTATTGAGACTCATGTGGATTGTAAGTGACCTCTGAAGGGCAGAGAGCTTAAAACCTTGCTCAAAGAAGGTCAAACTTCAGGTTGCTCATGGACTTGTTCAGTCAAAGTTTTTGAGAGTCATAATATTATTTGAGAAAGAAAATAAAAGTATTTTAATGTACATAACTTTATTAGGTCATGTTTGTTATTCCTTCTGAAATTGTCTGGTTTCTTTGACAAAAAAAATTACAATTTTTTTTGTCAAAGAAATTTTCTTTATATTTTTATGCAAAAATTGAAAAATAAATACCTCAGTAAAACTCTGATATTTTGCATTAAAAAATCGCTTGTATTTTGCCATCTTAATTTAAACAGAACTACATTTCTTCTTTTCCAGTTAGTTTTTCTGCCATCTTGAGATTTGCCAAATAAAACCAAAAAATGAAGAAAATTTATATCTCAAAAGCAGCAGTAAACACTGTAAACACTGTACTTTATATATCATATATTCCTCCTTTGCTTCCATTTGTAAAGAATGGTAAATTATGTATATTGAATGGTAAACAGTTTTCAGTAGCATGAGTATGGTTTTTGAGCATAGATTCATAACTCTTATCTTGAGCAGTCCTAGCCAGCACAGTCTGTGCTTTGTAGTGTTGGTTTTTATTTTAGTATAGAAAATAATGTACACATAGGAAAATTATCCTGACTGATATTAATCACAGGAGATGGATATGGTGATAGAAAACAAACTCTCAGAAGCATTTTTATAATCTTGCCATTCTCTGCTGCTTGAAGGTGTGGGAGTGGTGGATTGTGGTGGAATACATTCTTGTTAAAGGAAGCGTGGAAAATAAAATAACCTCTGTCTTCCATAACAAACAGTAGGCTAGCAGGTATTTGCTAATACTAATTCACAGCATTGGAGACAGAATTAAGAGCCTGAAAAACCTCCAAAGCTAACTTCCAGGTCAGAACCCCTTCCTGACACTTGGGGAGTCTCAAACTGGAATGACTTTTGATGATTCCCTGGGATGGGAGTAAGGATGGGAAGCATCCTCTGCTAACTGAGTTCACTCATGTAAGTGAAGAGCAGATTTTCTTCTGCCTCGTTTCAAAACACTCAAGAGCTATTTTAAATTTCTGTGTTTAGGCATGTGGTCTCTGCACAATGATGTGAGTGTTGAACTTGTTGCTCTGTATTCGAGACACGTTCAGCTGCATCCTGCACTGTCAGAGCACAGGTCACTGGAGTCTGCCAATTAAAACACACCTCTTGTGTTTACACACTGCACTGAAACATCCTGGGATGAGATTCTGAAGTTTCTTCAGTTCTGAACTGTAAACTGTAAGGAATTAGTATGCAGGGGGAGCAGGTAGAGTGAATGCTCAGGTATGCAAAATTTTCTCATAAGACACAGTGCTGTCGCAGTTCCCTCTCTGTCACAGCCTTTCTTAAAGCACAGGGTCACCTGCTGAACTATGAAGACAGACATTTTCTACAATAGTTTTCCTAGAGTAGCCACTTTTTTTTGCTTATTCTTGCTTCTTTCCCATATTGTACAAACATGTCTTGAACGCACAAGCTCCCACTGCAGAAAGACTTTAGAAAGTCTGCCACAGTTTTCTCTGGTTTTGAGGAAACTCTTCTCCTCCTCTGAGTTTTATGAGCTGGTAGTCAAGGTTCAGGAATTTGCTTGTTATTTTTTCTTTGTTGTTTGATGTAAGTTAGTAGAATTTTTTTTTTTCTAGGAAAAGTACTTTGCCTTAGATAGGTTTCCCTGGAAAATAAACTTACGCTAATATTTGGCAAAATTGGAAATAAAATGGCTTTGTTCTGAGAACTTTTGATCTTCTGATATGAATAGAGATTTCTTTATTGGTTGGTATTTGGCAGAAACCAGGGGTCTCTCTTTCAGGAATACAGTCATTTTTCTTAGAAACTTAAAAGCTATTGAAAAAGTTATTTGATGTTTGGTTTGGAGTTTCTTTTTTTCTGGTTGGAGAGACTATTTTTTCCTTACATTGTTGTGAAAATAGTTGGCCAGATTTATCTCTGGCATTTCTCCACTGAGACCAAACTCTCTTTCTTCCCTCTATTCCTTCTAGCAGGCTGTACAGAATTATATCTGACAGTAAGTTTATGGTGCTATTTTTCCCAGTTCAGGACATTTAGGGCAAACTTAAAACATTCTTTTTCCCAGTTTAGCCAACCAGCACAAAGAAAGATGATATGCTAATTAGTAAAGCACCGGCTTCCTCACAGATTTTCTGACAGGAAGATGGAGTTGAGAAGTGCTCCTTTCTGGGAATCTATTACTATTTAGATGAGTCTGCTACTGCTGAGAACTTTAACTGTGTTCACAATAAACAGTAGGGCCAAAATGGTGGGGAGGAAATTTAAATAGCTGCATGGCTTTTTTTACACTAAGTACAGTTGCATTTGTAACATTTCCTTTCATAACAATAGCACTTTTTTGTTGTCATTTTTAGCAAGCATAAGAAACATAGTGACAATTTTGACCCCTTTAAAATAAATTGGAGATTTTGGGCTTCTGCATCCTTCATTATTTTGTCCTACTGGACAGATTTGTAAATTTGTCTGTGATTCAAAGAGTACACCAAATCCTCTTATTTAATTTTATTTGGAAGGAGCACGATTAGATTATTAACCATTAGCAAAGTAATTGCTATGCCCACAGTGTTACTTTATTTTAAATTCCTCCTATTTGAATTCCATGTGAGTCTATTCCATGCTAATCTATTGCATTAAAAAACACACAGGAGAAAGGAGTGAGGGAAGCCAGCCAAGAAATATTGGGCCTGAATATTATCTTTTGAATCTAATTATTATTCAGGAGTGACATAAAATAAGATTGCATAACTTTACATGCTAGCTCTAATGTTTTATCCTAGCTAGTAGGTATTCTATGTGAAAGTTCAAATTTTTCTTTACCTCACGGAGGGAGGACATCAGTTTCTTTTTTAAGACACAGTCACACATCTCAGCAGCTATGACATCTCACCTGCAAAACTGTTCCCTTTCCACAGAGATGGTCTGGTCCCCCTCCGCAGAAGATGTAACTGACTCATAAACCAGAGATGCCAAAATCATTGCTGCAATGCACAGCTAACCATCATCTTACTTCTATACTGATACTACAGAAACAGGAGTGGTGGAGAAATATTTGCCCATTTAGTAACAATAGAGGAAAAAACCACTCTGTAGTAGGCCCAAGAATATTTGATAACATTTGACAGAAAGAATTGACTTTAAGTAGTTCAAAGAATTGTAGGCTTCTGCACACACACAGGACAGCCACAAAGTTGTGCTTACCTGATGATAATTTTAGTTTTTTTGATTAAGAAAGAGTAATAACTGGCTTTTTAAAAATAGTTTCATAAAAGTCTACAAAGTTTTCCTTATGTCATGTGGATCAGTTATCAAATCCCTCTTAAAAAGTTGTGTGTGTCAACTCTATGCCCCCAAAGTGTTCAATTTATACAGTAAAAGTTCATTTCTTTGTTCGCTCTCTCATACTACTTGGCTTCCAGTCATCTGAGAGATTTCATTGATCACTGTTTGCTCGTAATACTTAGCCTTTTTATAATTTTAGTGGTTGCATGCATTGGTGTGGCTTTCTCTCTACTTAGAAAATCCTCCCCTTCCTGAACTGTAAATTTTGCTTGTTATCCAACCAAGCTGTTCAAAACAAGACTGATTATCTTGTCTCTAATGACCATTTTCAAGACACTGCCAAATAGTTTTCTTTGATTCTTTTAATGCTATTATTTGATTACAAAGGAAATTTGATTACTCCCAAAGCCTTACAAAACATCAGTTTTAAGAAAATTGTTATTAATTTTTCTCAACTCTTCAAAGAAGTTGTCTTGCAAGGCAACAATTACTGTTACATAACTGGACCTAAAAGTACCTTTGGAGAGATTACAAGGCAAAATATCTGAACTGCTGTGTCTTATGTTCTCTATGATAGAAATCATGAGGAGTCTGCAGCAGATAACAATATGAAGGGTATAAATGTATTTTTACCTGAGGGGGGGGAAAGTGGGATTTAACCACAGATAAAAATCTTGAACTGTGGTATTTCATGCATCTCTTCCTTTCAAAGAAATCAGAAGATCAGACCCTCTACACTCTCTCCATAGGCCTCCTCATATGGCTAAGCCAGTGTACAAAGCTAAACAAAAAGATTTGTCTGAATAAGTATATATAGAGCTAAACAAAAAAAATCTGACTTCCTTTGAGAAAGTGTTATAAAATCAAACATAAAGTAGCAAGAAAATAAAAATCTCCCTCTAGCACAATCCAAAGTTGACATGAGATTATAAAAATACTCATGTATTTAGTCCAAGACTTTTACTCTGGTAATAAAATAGCTTTCTTGGTCCATGTCAAAAGTTGAGCTTGAAATTTTATTTACTCGTACCTATAGTTTATTAGTTGAATGGGCAAAAATAAATTGAAATAAATAGAAGTCCAAAGAAACATTCTGCCTGTGTTTTGCTTTGGTTTGGGTTTTGGGTTTTTTTTTTTTGTTTGCAGGTATAGGGGATTCTTTTACAGATATTGGCAGTACTGTAAGACATAGGTGATAAAACTAAATGTGGAAAATTGCTGCAAATACAAAAAAAAGTAAAATTGGAAATTGTTTCTGTGACATTATGCTTCCAGTAGAGTAATGTTCCACATGAGCTTATTTGAAAGCTTTATTCTCATTGCACAGCTTTTTAAAATGAGTTACATACACATACAGCAAAAAAGCCCCCCACTTTTTGTGAACAAACAAAAGTGTGAACTTATTTAAAATTGCTTCATGCTGGAGGAAATTAGTAAAAGCATTGGTGATGGTAAGAATAAAAAGTACAAAAGAATGAGAGGAATAAAAACTGCCAGGAAAATTTGTTGATTTAAGGCTCTTTTTACCATTTCAATGAGATATTGCAAAAGATTTGACTGTTCTGACATTTTGGCTGCTCTTAAGTGGCAGAATTACTTTCTCAGTGCTGGTCACGGGCTGCACATTGCTCAGCTCTTTCCACCTCGTTGCTGAAGACGTACACTTGGCTATCAGGGGCCTTGGAAGAGACAGGGGAGGGGTTCTTCACTTGTGCAAGAGCTTTTCTCAGTGACAGCAGCACAGGGGAGCAGTTCCCATGACAAATGTGAGCACCACTTCTGGCAAAATGCTCCCACAGCTGTGTCCTGCTTCCAACACAACGTGTGCACTCGGTGTGCAAACAGCCTGCCCCAGAGTGAAGCAGCTCTCTGCACATAGAAAAAGCTCAGAAGCCCTGCTTGCTTTCACCTTCCCTGACATCAGAGCAGCCTGATTTCATAGCCAAGCTATGGTTTTGTTTGTTTGCCTCATTATTATTATTATTATTTTGAATGTCCCAAATACCAGTTTTTGTGAAGGAGCACTTCAGAGTTCTTCAAACCCCCGGCCCATGAATTCAGCTTTCTCGTCCCTTAGTGCTGATGCTGACTGGCAGAGCAGCCTCCTGCCATTGTGGTGTCTGAAGTTAGTCTTGGCAGGAGTTGTTATAAATTCTTAAGTGAAAATGCAGCATGTAAGTTTCTGAAGAAGCACTAAAGGCAGACTGAAAAATGTCATGCCCAGATTAAAAGGGAGCTGTGCAAACCCAAATACCAATTCCCCACTGGGAATTGCCAAGAAAAAAACATTGGCAAGATTATTGTGGTATTCACCATGATTGTTGCCTAAGCCTAAATATGAAACCTTTGAAAAAATAAGCTGGTGTTACAGAAATTATAAGACTATAGGAATTATAAATATCAGGGGGGGAAAAAAAGTTTATTTAATAAACAGAGCGAAGTTTGTCAGCTTCTTTAATCAAAGAGTCATGTTAGAAACTCAGCAGTCTGTGAAATTTGTGAGTCTAGTTTGATGGAATTGGCATAAATTAATCAATGGCTGTTTTTTTAACATATTTTTAATATTTAAATAGTTTTGTTTATGTTGTTCAAAATCTCTTTTTCATGAGACAACTGGAAGAAATATAAATTATGAACTGTAAGGAAATTTGAAGATAATTTTCATACCAAGCTGGACCTGTCCTGTGTAAAAGTTGAGAAGTGAGAGTTCAAGTACTTGAAACGTAGGCAGAGGATGCTGGAACAATGAATGTGGGTTTGAAGGGGCAATTCATAAGTGTGTGTGGGAAACTGTAAGTGTTTTGCAAGAAATATACCTTCCAATTTTCACTGAACGCATTCATTCATTTTATGAATACTTGAGGGTGGAAGAGTGTAAAGAAGCAGTGATGGTTGTTTGGGGCTTTTTAATACCAGTCTGCTATGTCTTTCAGCCAGTCAAATCTTTTCAGTGGGGTTTAGTTTCACTACCTATTAACAAGGTCCCACTCCCAGCTTATCTTTTTTCTGATGTTTCGGAGAATCAAAGAGTGGTTTGTGCTGGCAGTGTAAGCAAAATTAAATAGAGACTATGCAACACAATGAGGGATTGAGAAGAGTGCTGCTACGAGAAATAATACTAGGACACCTCTAGCCATCATTTTGTGGCTAAAATCGCCCTAATTTATCTGGAAAGGTGCTCTAAAAAGTGAAACTTCCAACATTGGAAGTCTCCCAGCTATGGGAGACTTTCATCATCACAGTTGAAGTAGCAGTATTTTTCTGAGGGAGTTTGTAGTCTATCAATTAGAGTGTTATTGAATCAATAAGAATTAGCCTTTATTTGTCTTGAGGAGAGATTTTGTCTGTCTTTATAGCTGAACAATGAATAGATTTTATTTTTACAATTACTGTGAACAGCCGAAGGGGTATCTTATGTGTATTAGAATTAAACAAGCTTGTGGGACTGTAAGCAGACCATCTACCGACTGTAGTTTTTGTAACTGTTTCTCCTTGACTGTGGACATTGTCTGTCTTTGACTCATGAGGCCTGAATCATTCACCATTCTCTTTAGGTTAAATCCCAAGTAGGCATTAGTCATAGAATTATGGTATGGGTTTAGAAGAGGAATGAAAAACAGTGGTGGTATTTATTGAATGGCTTGGGTTGGAAAGGACTTCAGGGATCATTTAATTGTAACTCCCCACTTCCACTAGACCACGTTGCTCAGAGTCCCATCCAACTTGGACTTCAACACTTACAAGAATGGGAGAACCACAGCTTTTCTGGTCAACCTGTGCCATTGTTTCTCCACCTTCATAGTAAGGAATTTCTTCCTAATATCTAGTCTAAACCTACCCTTTTTCCATTTGAAGCCATTCCCATGTGTCCTGTCACTACAGACCATTGTAAAAAGTCCCTCTCCAGCTCTCTTTTAGGTCTCCTTTAGGTACTGAAAGGATAACTAACGGGTGAAAGAAAAGTGTTTCTAATAGCTTATTTGAAAACCTTCTGGAGACTTTGAGAGATCATTCTAGAAGTAACAGGGTCATTGCAAAGACCACAGCAGCAGTGGTACAATAGTGTCAGCCAGTTTCTGTACGTTTCACCATTGCTCTTAAGCGATGGTGATGAAGACTACAAAGGGTAAAATTTTGCCACAAAGCAGCAAGAACAGGGGTGAACATCAGTTAACTCTCAGTTCTCTAAAAGTATAAATCAGCTCCATTTTGAGGTTTTCTAATCCCATTCAGGATTCCAACACCTCTATGGAGAATGCTTCCAGTTGGCAGCAGTGTCTACTGATCCTGCTATTGTTAATAGTGCTGTTGATGGTTAAAAAGATATATGTGCTTACAAAGGTGTGCTCCCAGAGGTCATGGAGCTGAAAAATTTTAGAAAATGTATATTTGGGTGTGAACTTTTGATGTCAATCAAAAACGTGTCTTTCAAATGCTTACATTCAGATTGGATAAATTTTATTATCTTTTGAGGACTTCCATTTAGATGATGTACTGCAGAATTAAAAGTAAAAAGCATGGACTATAGTTACTTCCAGCTCTGCTGGTCTTTGCTTTAATCAATAATCAGTACTCTGAAAATTAAAAATATGGTAAGAAATTAATTGTTGCCCTGAAAAAACAGTTAAAAAACTTTTAAAAGGGGCCCATTTTATCTAAGGATATGGTGGGTTTTTGTTCCACTACATAAAACAGAACCTGGACAGCATTGACCATGTACTGGCAGCCATCTTCATTCTTGTCTACAATGCAGTTCAACTGCTACAGAAAAGTAAAATATTTTTCTTCTCCTTTTTTTTAAATTTTTCCACTCAAATTGGCAATGTCACTCCGATCCCCAGGGTTACTATTCTTGCTAATAGGGTGAGAATAACAAATTTGGTAACATACAAGGATGGAGAAGTTGATAGTCTGTTCTGGACAAAAGGAGAGAAATAACTCAGGCTTTGAAGCATCCATGCCCCTAGAAGAACAATCTTTTATATGGGTCATAAAAAGAGAGCAGTACCCTCCAAAGAGTGTTACTGGTCTTATGGAGTTTTAAGGGGTTTCTGAAGCAGAGACAGAAAACCAGAATTCAGAATTCAGAAAGGGGAAATTTTGAAGCAGCAACTCATGATATAAACGACTTGGAGGAGAAGGCTTGGGCTGAACTTGATCTTACTGTAAATATCTTTGGTCATGCACCAAAACCTCAGAAAAAACTGAGGCCTGACTTAGCTTAGCATGTTGACAAGGTTTTTAAAAGAAGGTGAAAGCTAATTGTTCACAGATGGCACAGTGACCTGTGATGATTGGAATTGTAGTACCTGCTTCAGGGAAAAAAAATCTCAACTCTCTTTAAATGTAAGATTTCTGATAATTCACAAGGAACTATATGCTTCCCAGAAACAGACTCCAAATTTTTTAAAGTCTTGAATTCCAGGTAAATTCCATACTTCCACATCACACTTATTGTGATTGTTGACTTAAAACTGTTAAATGTTTTAATTGAGCCCTTGAAAACAATCCCAGATAATATCACATACTAATGCAACCCCAAGACCACTGTTGTAGCTCACTTCAAGGTGGAAGGGGAAAGAAGGTATGGGGATACTCTGGAAATAAGGCTTTCTTAATGCTTTTTTCCTCAAGAGGAATTCCGCTGTTTTTAACCCAGAGTATCAAAGTGGTCTATTTGCATGGCACAGTATTGGTGGCTGGGCTGGTCAGACCTTGGAGGGATACTTTGAGTGACTCTTCAGGAAGCTGCTTTGAATAGTGGAGATGGTGATGGTCAATGGTTATGAAAGGAAACATTCAGTGCTACAACTCCTTGGCACTTTTGCCTTGCTGCCTCTCTGGCCAGGCCTCACAGTTCTGGGCCATTGCATCCAAATCTGCTGCCTCTCAAAGCAACAGATACTGCACAAAGTGCAGATGGTGCTGGCTGTCCTGAGATGCATGAAGTAAGAGCGTTGAGGTAAATTTGCTACAGGACTTGTGATTTATAGCTGTAGGCGCTTAATAATGCCCAAAGCATTTTGTGAATTAGGTGGAAAAAATAAACCAACAACTTGCATTTTGCAGAGTGGGCAAAACTGCTTCAACAACAAATGGTTTCAGAGCTTATTAAGAGAGAAAACTGCAACTTAAAGGGACAAGCAAATGGAGACAAGAGTGAGTGGGAAATACTGTCTTTATCTTTAAACAATAAAATGATAGTGGGAGTAAAAAATGACTAAATAAATAAAATGCCATGAGAAGGGTCAGACTTCTCATAAGTAACACCTACAAATCATGTGTTTGAACTCTTCTGCATATCTGAATTCATGAATAAAATGTTGTAATTCAAAAGTACTAGGATTAAAAAAAAAAACAAACCAACTAATAAAGCATAGTTTGAATCTCATAGTTTAAAACTTTGGACTGGAGGGAGACAAAATTTATCCTTCTGACTTTTAATTGCTTCCTGCCCCCATCATTTCATTCTCAACGTATGATGGCAAATGCAGAATGAATACATTCAGCTTTTAGAAAACACAGCTCAATCAATCCTATGCAGAAACACCTACTGCTGTGTGTTAACAGGGAAGTGTCTTCTATTAAGCATTTAGGAAATTATCCTGAACTAGAGAGCCTACACAAAATCTAAATATTTCATCTAATTTCTGATAGATGGGCAAGACCTCACCCAGACCTCTTTTAAATCTGTTGTGATTCTCTTTCCTGTAGATTATTTTTTAGACTAGCATCTCCTCAATTGTTATTGCTCTGTCAGCATGGACTTTATAAATTTTTGCAGGGCTTTGTAGTTCATTTGTGTGAAAACTCATATCAGTACAAAATGTGACTCAATACAGTTGAGCCTTTGGCTTTGCACTGCCCTGCTGCTGATGTCAACATTTTTTCTTGGAGCCTCCTAGGTTCTGTTGGCATCAAGGAGTTAAGCTCCACATTCAGCCTGGTTAGAAAAATGAATTTTGTCAAAAATACATGTTTGTTTTAATAAGCAGCTTTAATGCTTTGCTAGATGCGTGCCCTTTTAAAATTAGTGAATTAGCATGAATTTTCATTCTGTGATAATTTTATTTAGGGCTTTCTTATTTCTCTGAAGTGCTGAAATCTGTCTGCTTTTCTGAAAAGTTTAAGTAATTTTATAGAATAGTACAATAGAACAAGAACAATTTACTGTAGATATCTGCATATTTGTAGTTTACAGTAACTTTTATTATCTACATTCATGGATGAAGTCATTAATGTTTGAGGATATCATTGAGGAATCTCTCAGGAATTTCACACATTCAGAATTAAACCATCACTGCCATTTCTTTAGTTCCCAATTTCGTGTACGTTCCAGCTTTTTAATAGCACCTAGTATTTGTGCCAGGGACTAAACAGGAATTTTAGGGGATTCAGAAGGAAATTTCTGTCTTGGCAATGTTGCTTCTTATATTTTCTATCCCACTGCTGGGGGGAAAGAGGAATTATCTATTTTTATAGTAAGGCAGCTTTCCCAAGCCATTTCTAGTTCAATGCACAGGCCACTGTTGAAATTACAGCCCTGAAGATTCTTTATATACAAAAGTTACCATGGTTTATATTCTGGTGTGCAAGGTGATGTCCAGAGCCTCCTACTAACCACTGCTAATTTGGTCAGTGTAAAAGCAGTAGGAGAAACTAATTTTTAAAAGGGTGTGACATACAAGTCAGAAAGAGAGGAGACTGATAGATGAGCTATCTTCCCCACTTTGAAAAAAGCTGGCATTTGGTTGCTGCAAAATGCGGTGTAGCTATCTTCTGTTTCACTCCCTACCCCTCCTAGGTTTTCAGTTGTTTGCCCTTTGCCTGCCTGTGCCAGTGGATTCAGCAGGGTGGTGCACCAAACTAAAAACCACCTCCAAGACATGGAGGCAATTCCTGGCTCAGGGCAGTGAGTGCACAACCTCAGCTCTCTAGACCAGGGCCTATAAAACAGGAAAGAGCTTCCATGTAAAGTACAAACGATATAATAAATAAAAATGCAATCCTGCTCGGTGGTATTCCTCACTATCTCTTTCTGGCTATCTGGAACCTCCTTCTGCTGTCACTGACAAGAGGGAATTTTGCCAGTGGCATTGGTAGGAGACAGTTTGCTTCCTTTCTGGTGTGGAAATCAGTCCAACAGTATTTTGAGTTTTGTATAGTGCTTTGTCCTGAAAATGCCCTTGAGGATTTCACAAACTATGAATGCAGTCACAGTTTTGCCACAAGCCTTGGGCAAAGCACAGCCCATTGTGTTCATTGACTCCAACACAACTCAAGCTGAGAGTTACAAACTGGTGCTTCGGTTCCTCCTAGCACCCAACAAACACTGCCTGGGAAAGACTGGATGCCTTGAGAGATTTAGGAACCAGAATGGTCAACAGAGAGTCACCTGCTTGGTCTAACAGGACTATGCAATGTACTGCCGTGTTACAACTTAAAACCTACCCCCGCCATCCAAATAACTCCACAAAGACAAAAGACTCACTCCTGGGAATTGCAGCCCACAGTATCTTCTTTTCAAGGCAGCTTGCCTGCAGCCTGTCAGGCAATAAAGAGAGAGCCAATGTTTCCTCTCAAGTGCAGCTCGGTATGTGTTGCAGTAGGGCAATGTCAGTGGCTGGAACACTGATCTGGGACAGAGGAGACAGCAGCTGATTCTTGTCTTCGCCTGACTGGTGAAGACATCTTGCAAAAGTGAGCATTCCATATGGCCGCTGACTAGTGAGACCTCCATATGGCTGGTGCTTTCTTTTTCCTGAAGCTGTTCCACTTAAGGGGAATATGTTGCACGTTCACTGGGCCAGTGAGGGGAAACGTGATACTCGGCACAATTTTTGGATACTTATGAGGGAAAAGGAAAGGACTGGGTTTAAGTTACTGCTTTGCAGAGGGTTTGCATTTGACATAAACCAGCTATGAAGTATGTGCTGACTTTGGAGCAAGACCTGGAACTTGGAAGATTGTCTTGCCTAATTTATAGTCATCATTACCTAGAGAAACAAAATTCTAGTTTTTCTCCACAGGCAGCTTTAAAATTGGTGTTCTCTGCAGTGTGTTATGTATTTGAGGGTCTTCTGAGAATTAGTCTTTCCAGGCAGATGGGCCTGGTGGAGATCATGGATTTAAGGACTACGGTTTTGACATGATCAATGTTTAGGCATGAAACATCTCATTTGTATGTATACCTAAGCAAAAGAAGTTTGATCTTCTCACTTCAGAACTCAAACCTAGGTGTTTCAAGCCTCTGACCAATACTGAAGCATGAGCTCACCCTTCCTCTCCTGCTGTTCCTATTCACTGTTGAAATGTTACTTCCCCAGTAGGATTTGCAGATTTTTAGCTATTAGGGCAACGTTAAACAGGCGGCAGGATATTGTATCTGTTTGCTTTAGGGGTGCAAACATCATAGATACTTGTGTGAAAAGCATAGTGGGCTGTCCCATCTTTAAAACTGTTTTGGTCCTAAATTTATGCTTATATTCAAAAGACACCACAAGAAAACAACAAAAACTGCCCGTGGCCTCTCTCATCCAGTGACTCAGCACTGACTCAGACCTTTCTACTGAGACAGTTGGGCTATTTCCTGTGCAGGAAAGAACCTGCAGCAGGAAATGGGAACCCTACAATTCCAGGCACAAAGCAGTGGCCTTGGTTCCCCTTTGTGCATTTGCAGAAGGTCCCATTAACATTAATCAGGGCTAGGGACAAAGCAGCTGTGAAACAGTTCAGCAAAATGCTACTCTTTGTTGGTTTTGATGCCTGCTTTGAAGTTTTTTTCTGGTGCATTTTTTTATGGTCATGGGGATTTTCTGTAGCAGAGCAATCTATAAGCTGTTGCCAAAGGAAAGGGAAGGGATGATAGTGCTTGTAGATCAATTTGAAACATGAGTATCTGCAAAGCAGTCACTGAATTGCACAAAGAGGGGGTGAGCCTATGCATCCATGGCTAAGGGATTTGGCTGATTGTGGGCAGTTCCAGACCCTTCTTCAAAGACTGCCTTTTTCCTACAGTTTTAACATACTTGAGAGGCAGGGCAGCAGCTTAACAAAGCCCTGTGCTTCTCTCTTGGCCCTGGGATCATTATTAAAACCTGCACAGGGACATGGTACCCCTGAAAGGGGGAAGTAAGCATTCCTCTCTCTCCCACACTTTGTTGGGCTAGGTGCTTTTCTAGAAGCCCAGAAGTTTTCTTTGAGTTCTATAATTTCTATAAAATCTGTTTAAAATCTGACAGCTCATACTATTTATTTACTTCAGAAGCTGAATCTTCAAAAGTGAACCTTGCTCACTTGCTTGAGAAAAACACAGCTTTATAAGCACCTACTCACAGGAGATTTAATCCTGAGGAAATCCAGACATCTGCCCAAACTCTAGCTCAAGCCTTAAAGCTCCTAAGAGATTCAGGATTTCAGACAGATCCTGGGTCTGGTGTTTTTTGCTGACTCTGTCCAGAAAGCTCCATGTGCATCTCGATGCCCGGGGTTACCATTCTGACTGTACATCACTTACAAGGGTCCCAGTGCTCAAGCAGGAGCCTGGTGGATATTTTGGAAGGAGCAGGCATCTAAGCATGAGATGTTTTACTTGCATGCTACTACATCCCTTAGTTGATCTACCATCCTCAATATATCTGTTTAGAGCAGGTAGATAAGAGGCAGAACTTTTGCCAAATGATTTCACATGTGACTCTCAGAACATATGACATAAATCCTTTCAATACATCAGTCTGTCATCTGCTTTCTTGGATGCCCTGCTGCTATCACACCTAGCTTCCATTTCGAATTTTTCAGTCTGAATTGAAAGGTTTTTAGAAAGAGACCATCTTTTCTCTGTTTTACACTTGATACACAGTGACTGTCTATTCTCAGATCTTAACTAGTAGCAGTACTAATTGTCCACAGGCATATCCTGAGGACATAAATGCCACTGAGTTTCAGCTCATTTGCCTGTGAAATTTTCTTTAATGGTAACAGAAAGCACTCTACCTTCTGGAGGAACAAATTCACTTTCTAGAATCACTGTTAAAAAATATGTGCCAGAGGATAAATAGTTGGAATTTCATGTTGCCAGCAGTCATACTAAGCTGCTGGTTCTGGTTAGCACATGTAAATCCAGCAGAGCACTCTGCAGTTCCAGTGCCTTTCCTTGATGGCTTGTCATTTTCTGTAGCAAGTCAGCCTGGCTAATTCACTTTCTCTGCAGTCTTATCTTAAGGAGCTGTTGATGCATCACCTGTGATAACCTCAGCACCATTCCAGGGAAGAGCTGTCAAGATCTTGTTTTCACCTTCTTCTGACTAACTGCAACTTCAGGGCATTTTACAGAACTTCCCTGTTTATTTTCCTGATTAGCATCAGGGTTCACAGTGAGTCATTCATCAGTGCAGCCGCTCAATAGGTTTTTCCTGGGTCTGCCTTAGTGTTAGTCAGAAAAGCACAGGTGCAGTGCAGCTAGTCACCTTATCTGAGAAATTATCGCCTTATTCTTTGAGTAGAGGATTGGTTTTGGTTTGTCTGTGCAAAATGAATATCTGCAGTACATAGTTTGTGGCATTTTGAAGTGATAAAATTTTACTACTCTTTTTTCTGTTCACCCTGTTTTACAAAAAGAAAAAAAAAACAGAATAGCCATCTGGAATTGAATAATATAAATGGCCTACTGTGCTGTCTTTATGGTAAAGATATTAACTGTTTAGTTTTTCCTATTCTCCAGTGCTTTCCAGACTTAACATCTTACTGCAGCTTTGCTTTATTTTCCCACTGTGTTCCCAATACATTTATGAAGTGTGCTGGGGGATTAATTCTTCGTGCTTCTCAAATACTCTAATTTTTCCTGAATACTCCCATGTTTTCAGGCTAATGAATCTCTTTTCCACTGATCTCTTTGTTCTTTCTCTAATTTCTACTGTCAATGCTGTGAAAATGTGGTTTTCTCTGAATAGAATTTGAGGCACAGAGTTGAAGCAGAATATGAGTGTAAATCTTTTGGCAATGTTTCCACTTCCTTGAACACAAATTTTGTTTAGGTAAGGAATGATAGACTAAAACCCTACATTGTGCCTAATCTGCACCAGTGTCATGTAAACTGACCTGTAGCTGTCATGTAAGGTTTCAACATATTCTTGATTGGTCTTATATAATAATACAGTGCAATTAAATGCCAGTTTTGGCAAAACTGAAGAGTTGAGCAGAAAAACAAAACAGTGTCATATAGTGCAAACAAACTGAAAAAGTATTTAAAATAACATAAGAAAGACTACAAGGCTGCTAAGATTTGAATTGGACAGATATTTAAAGACATGAAAGTCATGTGTCTGTTGTGCAAATTTTAGAGGCCTAAAAAAACCCCTTACTCTCATCCAAGAGTGCCTGTTGGCAGGCAATTATTTCTCATTACCCATGTGTATTTTCTGAAGCCTGTAAAAAAAGTTACAAGAACTTATGAGCAAGATCATTTTGATAAAAATTTTTAAATGGAAGCCTTAGTTAAAGACAAAAGTATTAAACCTGCTTCTTTTGTCCTATAAAAGAATGGTATCTTATGGCTTTACTGCCAAAGAATGATGTGTTCTGCAGTTAAGCTGACACAAATTTATTTTCCAAACCTTAGTTCCTGCTTCAGATTTTTTAAAAGGAAAACCTCAATTTAACAGCAATTAGTATAAAGCGTTAATGGAAGAAGGTGAGCATGTAAGGGAACAAACAGCAGCTTACTCAAGCTTAAGCTGTCTTTAACAAGCACATGAGAAAGATGGGGTATGTGTTCTGTGCAGCTGGGCTTAGCCTGTAATTTGTCTGCCTTTTTTCACTTAGGCCAAATATTAATAGTGTTAGCCATGTAATTCCCCATAAAATAATAAACTTGGAAGAGGAGCCTGAGATATTAGCAGTGCCTTATTTTTTCTTTCTGGTAATGTTTCCCAGACTCTCCCCTGCCTACATCCTCATTAGTCAAAACTGCAAGAAAAGCAATGGCAACTTGCATTTTGTGAATTTGTAGTTCCATGCACTTTCCTGCACAACTCTCTTTGCTTACTTCAGAACTCTCAAATTACTTCAGCACAAGTGAATCTGCCATTTCTCTATTTATTTAACATTGGTTTGCTGAGTTGTGGGTGGAATGAATGGTATCAAAATGTGTAGCTTGTGGTGATTGGAGGCATTTTCATAATATTTTCCTAGTTTTATGATGCTTGCGCTTTTTGTTTGTTTGTTTGTTTTGCTTGAAGCAAATGTGAATAGTCCTAAACTTCTGAGTTATTTGAAAATTAAGCAGATGTTCCATTTTTAGTACATTTAGGAATCATTTAGATCTTTTTTAGGTTTTAATTACGTTTCAGGAGTTGAGTGCTTGGACAGAAATTAAAGACAAAGTGCAGGAAGAACTGATTTACAGTTGCTGTTAACATTTCTTAGAGTGCAGACTTTTCCTTTTCATAAGGCCCATAAGGGCCAGTGTAGAAAGCAAACTGCAAAAGTACAAGACCAACTACTTAGATGCTGTGGCACAGTGAATTTCTAACCTAGGTATTCTTCATGGGGACATACCTGGGAACAGCTAACAGAGTTACCAGTCCTAAATGGATGGCAGTGTTGATCAGGAATTCACTCCCGAGGCAGCAGCAGTTCTCCACAGAGCATTTTTAAGCAAACCAGTGTACAAGTTTCTGTTTTGACTCAGCAGCCCAAAAAGGAGTGAGCAGAGTGTGGGAGCCTCGGTAGCTGCCTTGAACTGAAACAATGCTGTGCATGAATCAGAGCTGCTAGAAGCACTGTTATTCTGGAAATGTATCAGAGAAACAAGGGATTAAATGACTGGGACAGATCTTCTCAGACAGCATTCCTGTTGGTGATTAAGCCTCCTTGGAAAATCTTCTGACCAACTCTACTTATCAGGGAGCAAAGTGTAGAATAGGAAGTGTTGAAGATGGATGGAATTTATATGAATACCATCCTAATAATTTCTTTTCCCTATAATGTGCACTGAGGCAATACATCAAGGGTTCAGAAAGGGAGGAAAAGGCCACGTAGACGTGTAGACAGAACATTCAGGTTTTTGGAATTTTTTGCCGAAAACACAGGTATTTAAATGTGACAAATTTTAGGTAGTTCTGCTGAGTTGTCAGATCATCAGAGAAGAACAGTGAGGAACTGGAGCAGGGATAGAAGAATGAAGTGGAATCTCAAGAGGAATGAAAAGGATATTAGATGTCTTAGACATCAATAGAAGTGAGCTGTTCAGCAGCAGGGATGGAGAGGACAAGCAGCTTTTAGTAATGCAAATAATGAGGTAGGAGGGCTGTGCAGCCAGCCAGATAGATCTGAGAAACTGCCCTGTTTAGAAGAATGTGTGTTGGTACTCAGTTAAGAGCTCTTTGATTAGTAGAAATGGTGCAGACCCTGTCTGGAGTTTTCACTTCTAGCTTCAAAGGACATTCTTCTTGGCACAGAGGAAAAAGAGGTTTATTTTCAAATCAAACCAAAACATTTTGGTTTGATTTGAAAATAAACCTCTTTATTTCAAATAAGCAAAAGAAACCACAATTTGCTTATTTACTAAGAAGGCATACACAAATCTATTCAATTTGAAAATGGAGATAGCCTCCTGACTATACTGTTACAGGCCACCTATTGCTGCCTTAATTGCTGCTACCAGTCAGTTTAATTGGGAAATCAACTGTTGATTTACACAGCTGATATTCCTAACACACTTGCATAAATAAACACACAACCTCGAGTGATTTTTTTAAAAAAGATGTCAGAAAAGTACCCAGCCATTTTGTCTGGTGGTTTGGATTAACTCTACAAAAAGAAGATAACCTTTGCCAAACAAAAAGTGAAGTTGGATTAACCCATTAAAGAAAATTACTTTGGGGTATAGGATTGACAAACATAGGAAGAACTTACATTTTCATAGTTCACCTAAACAGTTTTTTCACTGACTAACTGCTAGTGTTCTTAGGCTTGTGCAAAGCCTCTAGAGCCCTCATCTGCTTCTTCCCTGAATTTATGGCTACTCAGACAAAGCCACCCATCCAGCTGAGCAATCTGACCATGTGTTCCCTTCCAGAGGTTGTTTTTACTACCATTTGTCTATCAATCAGACTTGCTTCAATCAAAGGGGGTTACCTCATTCCTAAATTGTTGGAGTATGGCTGCAGGCTTGGATGAATGTGGACAGCACTTTTTTTAGTCCCAGTAGAGTACAAATACAGAGCATCATTACTTTTCCCATGTGCAAAAGTAGTGTGTGCACAGGGAAAGGAAAAACATTGGTGAGAATGAAGGTTAAATGTTTCTAGAGCCTGCATTTGAACTAGCTGCTCTTTTTCGTGCATTTCTGAGACTGTAAATCAAAGTGCTGGACTGGGGACACAAGACGTGTTTCAGGACTTCTTTGTGTCTGTACAGGATTAGACAGATTGTCCAAAAGACTGAAATTTTGGTCAGAGAGGCTCAGTAGGAGGATTTACATGCTGATAGAAAAGGGACAGTGTTGCTAGCTGTAGTCTCAGGACTGAAAAAGCAAACTGGTCACTGCATTCACCAAATTTGTTTGGGATGTGTGAACGTGGTAGTGACATGGGAGAATTTTGGGAATTGCAGACTTATTTGAAATGTGTGTTGAAAGGAAAACACTGCCCTCAGAAGCTTAGATCTCATCTACTTCACTTTAATTGCACACAAGTATATCACTCTCATGGAGGGTTTGATGGTAGTTCTAAAAACACTAGATTACTACACAAGAAAACTGGATTACAAGTTTCC
Source organism: Melozone crissalis (assembly GCF_028551555.1). Classification (NCBI taxonomy): domain Eukaryota; kingdom Metazoa; phylum Chordata; class Aves; order Passeriformes; family Passerellidae; genus Melozone; species Melozone crissalis. The sequence goes on from NW_026535794.1 coordinate 41,563,731, forward strand.
ACAGTAGGAATTCTGTTGCTGATGTTGGTATTTGTTCAAGTCCATCATTATTCAATTGAAGGGCTTGATGCTCCTGAAGAGAGACGAATTACTGCTTTGAAGAGCAGTGCTGGCAATGAAGAAAACATCAATGCTGCTGCTGGCTAATTATTTTCAAGTCATTGGTAGGGCTGTGTTATTACTGCAGAGAGTGAAATACAGTGTTGAAGATGTTCCATTTACTGATGAGAAGCTCTTCATTCTGACAAAGAACTGGCTTGCTGGCAGGCAAACTTGTCCTGCTGCTAAAAGAAAATTGGTAGTGCAGAGAGATTGTTTTTGAGACCTTCAAGAGGTCTAGAAATGATTTAAGAGATTTTCTCTAAGGCAAACTTGAAAACTAAAACCACAATAAAGAAGCCTGCTCCAATAAATAAAACTATAAACATCCCTATTAAAACCCTCTTGCAGGAGTTTTTAGAAAGGTGGAGACCTTTGAACACCAGTGGAAATTTTGGATGGTTTTAGGGTTTATTCTTCAACCTTAAATTTGGGTTTGATTTATTTTCAGGAACGTTCATTCTATGAGAACTGCAATATAACATTTTTGTCATTTTGTGAGAGGGGAGGACAAAAAAAGGAAAATGAGAATACAAAAAAATAATATTGCAGGTAATGTTTTAAGGGATATTGCAGGTAATGTTTTAAGGGAGACACTGAAAAAGGAGAAATAGAGCAGACAACAAAAAAGACAATAAGGATTAAAATGTTACAAGATGAATGGTTTGCAGGTTGAGAAAGTTTGAGGTAAAAGGAGGGGAAGTAACAGCAATTCAGAACAGTAGTGATAAGCTGGAGAGCAGCCACCCTTGTAGAGGATTTGTTGTCATGTTGTGTAGTGGATTTTAACAGATCCTTTTCTCCTAACACACACTGAAACTTTTTGTTTCTGGTTTTAAGCATGGGGCTGTGTCTGCCAGTGGGTTTTTTTGCTGAGCTTTCTGGGTTTACTGAAGCACACAGTAAAAAAAACTTTCAAGGAAGCCCACACATGGATCAGTATTTATTGCTATAACTCAGGAAAACTGAACCACAAGAAGAAAGGAGGTATTGTGCAAAACACCTTGTAAAAGTGATCATTCTGGCTTGCATATTATTTGCTGACTATCCCACTTCAACAAGAATTTGCAGAGTGGCATACTCTGACTAAACTGCTATGCATTTATCCAAAGTGTTCAATTTGTGATAATACCAGGGCCTCCAAGCGTATGCAGAGGAATACCTTACCAGTACAAAACCCCAGAACTGCCCTTTGTTGAATTTTCATTACTTTCTCCATTCTTCATGCTTCACAGAATTTGAGCTGGCTTTAATGTCTAAACATATCTTTAAACATAATCAAACTTATCCTGGTATAAAGGAACTGCCAGAGAACGATAAATAACTGTGGTTTCCTTGGCTAATTCAGTGCAATACCCCTTTTGCTTTGAATGTGAGCATGGAAAGGAATTGTAGATCTCCTTTAGGTATGAGAGGAAAAAACAGTTTGCCCATGACGGCATGGGCAGGTTGACTATCTCTTGCTATTTTCCTAAGAACTGTATATTCAGTAAGTACTTCATTTCTGAACCAGATTACTTTTATTATACTTACCCACACAACCAGGATGTCTTCTAGTGAGCCAAAATGCCTCTGTGATGTGGCTTGCTGCCCTTATTTAACTTACTATTAAAAATAGAAATGATAAATTTATTTCCATGTATTTTTGCCATTTTTTATTGTCGTAAATGGTTGAAATTAAAATCTTATGCTTTTCTCCTTCATACTTTACTGCTTAGAATTTGAATTCCTTTTATCAAGCTATTTTGGCTTTAATATTTACATGTATGGTATTATATGATTCTCCATTGCCAAAGGCTAAGCTTCTAGATGAATTGATAAATTGATAAATAAATAGTGCACTTCTGGAATAAGGTGTTATTCTGTCACTCAGTTACATCCCAGTGTTCAAAATCTGAGTTAATTGAAACAGCATAAATTTTACAATCCATTTTCCAGCCTGTGGTAAAATGGAAACTTTGCCTACCATTACTAGTACATTGCTTTTCTACCATTATTTTGTTAAATACAGTAATAAAAGTAGCAGAAATTGCTTCACGAATAATGCAATAAACTGTTTATAGATTATCATTATTTTTTATTTCTTTTGGGTCTTAGACCTAAGATTGACAAACTAATAAACATATGTGGTTTCCTTTCATCATAGCATCCATCTTCCCTTCATTAGGTGGTTTCTGTTCTCTGGCTTGCAGGCATGTTGTTTGCGAGATGTTCCAATGCCAACAGGGAAATGCCAACAACACATCCACATCCACTTTACTGCTATTACTGGGTCCATCAAATACTCATGCTTGCTGTACTGAGCTGTAAATTTACTGCGAGTTTCAGTCACCAGAGGGCACTTGAATGGTTTTCACACAAACCATCTTGCAAATGACAAAAGTGCAGACCAAGCTGTCTGTGGAGGGTGCAGACTGGGCACATAACTGTAGCCTGTGATGCACCAAGCTTCATGTGAAAAGGAAAACACAAGTGAAGAGAAGTTAGTAGAAAGTAAAATCTTTGAGAATGTGTCAGGAAGGCACTGATTTCCTTGCTAAAAATGATGGAGTGACATTAATTTTTTTAAATTAAAAAGATGAGTCAGATTTATCTGCTGTGAGAAGGAAGTAGAGTTATGTTTTGTAATGTCTTCACCTGAGGATTTTTAGTTTCTTGTCAGTCTGCCTGTAAAGCTCATACTGTGTTTCCTCTCTGAAATGCCTTTAATAGCACAAAGTTTTGTATTATGGAAGCCTTCTTAAGTTGATTGAAGATTTTTTTTTCTTTTTGAGCTAATTCCTGCTGAGAAATTTAATTAAGCTCTTGAAGGTGATGTATACTTTGGTTTAAGTTAAAAGACATATTTACTTCTTTTTTTTTTACCTAATAATTACTAGTCCCTTTCAGAGCTATTTCAGTCACATACCTATATGCCAAAAGACCCAGTCAAAGTCATGGTTCACTCACCTCTAATTTTTTTTTTCTTTATTAGAAATAGGGTTTAGGTTTCTCATTTATTTTAGTTTGCCAGAATGCAGGAAAATAAACCTTCTAACATCTTTGAGTTTAGGGATTTCTTCAACAAACTGAAAAACAAGATCAGATTGTGGCCTTTGAGGTCAGTTCTGAGCAAGAGGGGATCTGGAGCGCACTGTCTGAGAAATACCCACTCCTGTCCATGTTTCTTGGTTCAGGTGTGTTCCAGAATGGTCTGTAATAGCAGTTAAGCATAATGAGGGCTCCAGACCACATCAAATATGAGAGTCAGCTAGTGGGGCTTCCTACCTCTCATAATGCAGGGTATAAGAGAGAAACACAACCACACTGCCTGTGCACAGCACACAAAGCTGAGGGTTGGAAGAAATTTTACTCCAGCCTGCATGCAGCCAGTCAAAGTCATCATCCAGTGATTCACCTACCACAGAACCATTTAGGCTGGAATAGACCTTAAAGATCATCGAGTCCAACTGTAAATCTGCCCAGACATTAAAATTTTTGGAGATGCTACCTTTTTGCCACTCATGGAAATCTGGAACTCTCCTAAGAAGCTGAAAACCAGTATTCTTTTTGGCTAGACTCGATATAGGCAGACTTTTCAGTTTTGCTAAAAGATGTCTTGGGTTTCTTGAGTTCCCTTTCTAAAATAACTTGTTCAGTATTGACTCTGAGTCTTAGAATAGCCACAGACAATGAGTGCAATGCAAACAAGTAAAGGAAATTAGAAATGTGTGAAATTTTCCCAGAGTTTCATGCTTAACAAAAGATGGTGGCAAAACAATTTTCAAAACCAGAGCATCTATATAAGGCTCTCCCCACATCTGTTGGTATTTGAGAGACCCCTGGGAAAGTGACCAACACTTTCTTTCTGAAGACCTTAGAAAGGGAGTAACAGGGGAACATACTTTAAGCTATGCTCTATATAAATCAGTCATATGGCTTCAAGTTTTGCTGTACTTTTCCAATTATGCTTTCCACCTAACAGTCACTTTTTCCATTAGGGAAATGCTAGATATTCCCTTTGGCAGCTCTGCCTAAATAATTTGGGATTCACATTTCTATTTTCCTAGTGTGACACATTCCACTTCCAACACTGATACTGAAACTTGGTTTGCATCTCTAATTGCTCCCTTATTTATGCTGTAACCCCAGGATATAAAAGATGAGACATGGAGCTGATAGCACAGAGATGAGTTGGAGTAACTCCACCAAATTTAGAGAGAACTCTTCTCAGTGATGTAAATGGACAATTTGTCCTTGACTTAAAAAGCCTCAGGATGCTACCCAGCGAATTTATTTGGACTGACAGCAGAGTAAATGAAATTAAAATATGGCTAGTTTTAGACTGTGGAATAATAAAGAATGCACTGGAGTCACTAGTTTTACAAATTTTACAAGGTGGATTGTGCAGGAAGGTAAACCATATGAGCTGCAAGAGAACATGACAGCTTAGAGCCTCAGACTTTTTCAAGTAGTTCTTGGGTTACTTTATTTTTCCTTGGAAACCATGTCTTTCTCTAGTGGGAACTGGATTCTTAATGATGCTTCCCAAATGAACTAATTAGTTACATTAGTATGTGTTCAACAAATTTAAAACAAAAATCAATCTAAGGTAGTACCAAGGCTGGACTTGTTGATTTCTATGTTTGGAAGTTGCTGCTTCCAGAATACTGCTAAGTTGTCTTGGGGAAACTGTACCTGATTAAAATCCATCTCTGTATTGATTTTCTTCAGCCATGGGATTAACTCTAAGTCTTGATTTCAAGTCCCAGTTTGTGAATTTCTGTGTTATAAGTCTTACTTGTCTAATTCATTTAGGCTTTACCACTGGCCCAGCATCATATTCCAGGAAAAATGTAGGGAGAGACCTCAAGTTACATTTCTGGTCTTTGAATCTGAAATCTGTCCACAAAATTTGCTAAAGTACTTGAAACTTCAACAAAAAAAGTATGTTTTATATTTTTACCTCACGCCTCCATTTAATTTGGCTTGCTCATTATGGAGAAAGATTTTAATCAGAGAAGTTAGTGAACTGGCTAATCTGTCATTATTTTGCTTTTCATTACCCTCCAAGATCATTCCTGTGCAGCTCCAGTATATTTAACTAAAATGAGGATTTAGCATTCTAAGGCATCAGCTTGTAATGATTCATTATTTCTAATATATTCAGTTCATACCAGATAATTTAAAAGTAAATCCTTTTAACTAGTTCCCTCCAGTGGTCCTTATGTGAGCATGGTGCTCAGAAGGACTTCTGGAATCACAATCCATTACAATGTCTTGTGGAACTGGGATTTTGCCTTAAAAAGAAAAAGCAAATTATTGCTGTTTAATGAGGTCTGCTCTAAGTTCATTGACACTGAGTTCTCAACAATATATAACATCCCTGTCATTCCCTATATTAACTGCATATTATGCCATTAAATGTCCTGCTGTTTTTTATATAATGGGAATTTGTGCCTCTGGATTGCCTTTATTCAAATATTACAATGAAGTGATAGAAAATTGATGATGAATATTTGATTCTAAAAAAAAAAAAAGTAAGTTATAAATGTAGGACTCAACAGTAGGTTCTTAACATTTCCAAAATATTCATATATGATTGGATTTGTGCAATTTGGGATGCAGGGGGAGTTATCCAGCAAAACTCTAGAATGATAAAATTACAGATCAAAGTCATCCCAAGGTCACACCTGTGCAATTGGAATGAATTCAGGGAGAATGTATGGCTCTAGTTTTCCTTCCCTGGTTGGACATTTCCAAGATATTCAGAGATGAACTTCATCTTCAAAAGAAAAAAAGGAAAATATAACTTGTTTTTTTCTTTAAGGTAACATCATGGGGATTTGTTTTGAGGTATTAAGTTTTTCTGAATATTCAACATTTTAAGCAGGTTCTGTAGCTGAGAGCCGTTTTTAGTTAATGTTTCTTGTCATCAAATGTAGGAAATTGAGAAAGCTAGTTAGAGAAAGGGCAAATTCTGTGCCTGCTGGACACAGCAGATAAATTGTCGCCTTCCTAAATGTCCTCTCAGCTCAGAGTTTGCCTAAATCCTCTAACACAAGTAACCTGCCTTTGTTTGGTCTCACCTTTCCCTTACTTGATGCCAGCACTACTTATCAGAGTAAAATCTGTAGCTGAGTTAGGTCTAATTAAGCTATTTAATTTCATAAATGACAGGTTTTTTGGTTTGGGGGGGTATCCATTCCCCTCCTATGGAAGGGGCAGTGATCTCCTATGGAAGTCAGTGACAAGCCTACCTTAGCATTCTTTGGTTTAGGACTGGGCCCACAAATGGGATGGTTATATCCATCTTATTCAGTGAACCAGGTTCCAATGAAATCAGCTTATGGATTGGTCCAAAGTGCAAAGGAATCATAGAGGTGAAAAAATACAAGTCTTCAGTGTGCAAAGGACTAGCATGTAAACAATTTTTATTATGTAAATTTTATTATTTTCTTTTCCTCATCCATATTATGGAGTATTTTACTCAAGCTGACTTGGAAACAAAAGTACCATGTTATGAGTATTTCTCCATAAAACCATAGGGTTTGAGGATTTTTCCCCATGAAAAATGCCAGTATCTAGATGGCTCTGGCAACTAGGTGGAATATGGGAACTGCCCATTAAAGCATTTTCTCTACACGAGTTGGGAGAGGAGCAGCCACATACACTTTCTGTGTCAGCTGTGTGGCTCTTGTGGTTTAACCCCAGCCAGCACCCAAGCCCCATGCAGCTGCTCCATCTCTCCCCTTACAATGAGATTGCAGTGAGAACTGGAGGTGTAGAACTAGAAACTTCTGGGATGAGACAAAGGCAGTTCAATAGGGAAACCAAAAGCTGTGCATGGAAGCAAAGAAAAACAAGGAATTAATTCACTGCTTCCCATGGTCAGGGAGGTGTTCAGCCGTCTCCAGGAGAACAGGGCCCCATTACAGTTACTCATGTAGACAAACGACATCACTCCAAATGTTCCACACTTCCCCCTTCTTCCCCCCATTTTCTGCACTGATCATGATGTCCTAAGGTCTGGAATATCCCTTTGGTCAGCCTGGGTCACCTGTCCCAGCTTTGTCTCCTCCCAGTTTCCCATCCACCCCCAGCCTCCTCGTCAGTGTGGCAGTACAAAAAGCAGAAAAGGCCTTGCCTCAGCATGAACCCAGCCCAGGTATAACAAAAACATCTCTGGATTGCCAGCTCTTTTGGTTTGTTCCGCACAAACCCAAAACATAAGCCTGTACTAGATACTGTGAAGAAAAACCCCAGCCAAAGTTTTATCAGTAGTGTTCAGCCTCTTTTAAACCTCTCTTGTGGATGGCACTTTTCATCTGGGTGAATCTAAGGACTCATTGGGTAAAATTACAGAGTTCTCTTCAGCCCACAAAATAGACCACTCACTCAGGAGACAGCATATCTGTCTTTAAAACATGGATCTTGATTGACATCTCATCCAAGTACCAAATAATTAATTACACCAATCTTCGTTTATCTTGAAATTTGTTTCTGATTTCTGCTGTTGCCAGCAGAGCTTCACTAGAACCATTACATTCTATTGGCCAGGGGGTTTGCCTAACTGACATTTTCCAAAATAGAAGTCTTTTGCTGAAAATAACTTGTGAACGGCATTACTTATAGAATGGAAGTGTGAGCCAGCTACAAAAACAATTCCTTTAGCTCCTCAAAACATTTTAGAATCAAATTTAAAACTTGGTTTTGAACCACAGATAATATATAGTGTAAATATTAATTAGAGGAAAGAGAATATCTTTGAATTAACTGTAATTAAAATGTTGAAAGCAATAGACATTTTGTAAGTGAAGCTTTTCTGTTGTTGTTGTTTTTAATCGTTACCTCTGGCCCTCTAACCTTCCCAGTAATCCAAATTAAATCATTCCCAAAAGACCTAATTAGGTCTTTTCCAATAGAACACAGTATAAAAATGTCAAGAATAACTTCTGCAACATGTTGGGTAAAGGACAAACACCCTTGTCAAAACAGGATACCTGGTCACAGCCACAGATCACTCAGCACTCTCCTTTCACACACATTGCTGCCCAGATTAGAGATAGCCAGGAAGTGCGTGTTGTTTACTTGGAAGCTGGCATGAGAATTGCACTGATGTTCCAGCTCACCAGGATGGAGAAGGGACGTAATAAAGAATGCAGCAATCATCCACAACTTCCCTCCCTCATCCTCCATGGCTTTTTTGCCTTTAATTTAGTTTACATTTAACAATGGGGGGAAAAAATAGTCATGTCATCCTAATCTTTTCTTTGTAATGGGCTTCAGTTTTGCTATGCTTGCTTGGGTGGATTTTTTGTTGTTCAGTGGGGTTCTTCTCCAGTTAAATTCTGCTTCTTTAGACTACTTTCCTCTCCCTCATAAAATGTTGTTCATTGGTGCTGCATTATCAGGGGATCAGCATCCTGTGTTTGGAATTGGGTACAATGGCAGTGACAATGTGTGTCCTCTGTGAAATTATGGCAAATTTCTATGTGAATTGTTTCATATATTCTCACACATGGCCTGTGAATTTACTCTGTAGAAAATTCTGCAGGCAGAGAAAAAAACAGTCCTACAATGGCCACGAAAATAACGTAGTCTATAGGGCTGGAAATCAAAGATTTTGAAAGGCAGAGCTGCTCTTGATGGTCACTGCTGTGTGGTCTATTCCTGTTCTGAGTTCTGGAAGCTCAAGGGGAGCACAACGCCCTGGGCAAGCAGCCTTCACAAACATTTTCTAACACCACAGAACTGGGCCTTAAAATAGTGTGCTTTTATCTCCTTGTGCCTCTGGGTTCTGTCTTTTTGATATGTCACCAAAATCACCCAACTGGGCATAAAAAAGTGTCAGAAACACTTTCTTAGTTGCTTCATCTGCACGGAATAGACCCACAAGTTTGATGGTAGATCTATGTAAATACTTGGAGAGGTAGTAATTTTTCTACAGTGGTCACTTTAAACAAACTTGGAGGGAAAAATCTACCTCATGTCAAAATGCCAGTAACAACACAACTTTGTGCTTTGAGTGACTAAAATTACCGAATCTTCTAGAAGCTGCCACAGAATGATGCCACAAATTTTCAGCTCTGAGAGCCATGACTGGAGCAGGATAATACTTTTAAAAGCCTTCACTCCACTGTTTCACCAACTGGACTCCAGTAAGACTCATGACCCAAAGTCCTAGGGTAAGACTTTCAAAAGAGTCTTAGACCAATGTCTTGTGATGGCAGCAGAAAAGGGTCTCCTTTTGAAATCACATCATATTTCTATTTCACCCAGAGTTAAATAAGTTAAATAAGAGAGAGTTAGTGCAATACTTCATTTCTAAGTTTCTGCTACTACACTATTAACATACAGAACCAGAGATGCAGTATGTCTAATATGTCATGTAAAGCTTCAGCAGAAGAGAAGATATTGAACCCAGAATGTTCAAAACCTGTTTTTTCTTTCACTTTCAAACCAGAATATTCAAGTAGTAACTCTTTCTTTCAGTGAGGAAAATATTAAAAATTTACATATTTTGGAGTATAACTCACAGGACCAAAATGTCTTCATAGAATTTGGTTTTCTTTGGGTGGAAAAATACTAACCCAAAACCCATTGAATCTGTTAAAAAACATCTATAGCAATAGTTGCCTTTATACCTTGAAACATTACTCATGATGAAATATATTCAAATCACCATGACACAATGAGTTCTGGGCTCAAATCATCTCTTGTGAAGATAAAAGTTTCAAATGTGCAAAATACCCTGTATATTTCAGGTTGTGCAGTGCACATTCTTGGTTATGCAAGCAAAGTGCCCTGGTAGTTAATGTACATTAATATGAAAATACTGTAGAGGACAATCTCAAAGTTGAGTTTTAGCCTCGTCCAAAGTAAGGCATTGATGGGATTTCCCTGCTTTGAACTTGTGCATCAAGGGACATAAAGGAAAATAAAGGAATTTACATGTATTAACTATTCTCTGGGCAGTTTGAGTAAAACTGAAGATGGAATTTCAAAGCCAGATCAAATCTCTAAAAGTGTGTCTATACAAGAGATTATTGTGCCTTGAAAAGGAATTGAGATTAACTGTGAGAACAGAATCTGATTCCTAAACTGGTGATCTAAGTACTTACTCTTTGTGCGGGAAACATGGCCATGTTACTTCCCTTAGTCTGTGATGAATGGGATTTATTAACCTGGCTTAATAAAAATTGTTCATATAAAGGCTGAACTTTTTTTTCTTTTAACCGCTGATTTGAAGACAAATTTCTGAAAGTTTAGAATGTCTTATTTTTGAGGAGGTTAAAGTGAGATATTTCATGTCCCCATTATTTGAAATGTACATGTTCTTGACTATATTACCAAGTATAACCTACTCAGGTTCTTCTTTCTACTTGAAATCTGTAAGGCATCATAATGGGTGGATGAAATTTGGGGTTGCAGGACCAAAGTTAGAAAATATTAGTTCTCTGCTTTCTGTCTTCTCTTAATGAGATGATGGAAAAACAGGTTCTTGGGAAGCATCAGGATCAGAAAATTACAAAGCCATTCCTCAAGCCACATTTGCTCACCAAATAGGGAATATTTAGAACTTTGAATTATTTCCACTCAAATTCTGAAGTATTGTCAAGAAAATAAATCAACTCTTTTTTTCATATCACAGCAGAATTTTCTCCCTTAGTAAGGATACTAATGCCTGTCTTGGTTTTTTTGATGGGTTTGGGTTTCTTTGGTTTTATTTTTTATTATAAAATCAAAACAGAATGAAATATCATAATGATTTCCACGCAAGTACTACTTTTAGTTTTGTTTTATTCTGATAACAAAGATTTATTTTTCTGTAGGAGCATTTTATAGCTCCTTTTCAAAAATCACAAATAGTATTTCCCTCCAAACCAGTTGTGTAAATTAACTTTAATAATGTGTAGGAAGGGAGCTGTTTTTGATAAATAAACCAAATAATTCTTCTCACAAAAAAAAGTCTCTCTACTATCAATATATCCTACCTAATACCAAATAACAATTCTCGGAACAAGGAACATAGATTCTCTTATTTAATTAGAAGACTTGTTTCTCATGGGCACTTGTGCTGATTTATGAATACCTATTGTTCTTAATTTAACTACACATTCAGTTTTGCACAATGGAAGACATATATGCTCTGGCCTTGGTTCATTCAGTATACACACAAAACCCAAGCTTCTCTGTGTTTTACTTATAAGCAGCTACAAGGTTCTTAATTCTAGAAACCCTTAGGCCACATTAAATATCATTTATCCAGTAATTTACCCAGGAAATCTGTGAAGAATGAAGGGGGAAACATTTTGTTCTTTAAGTTGCTGAATGTCATAAAGTCTAATGAAGAGAGAGGTTTGTTTCAAGTGTTTTAATCAGAGAAAATTTAAATAAGCATCTGAAACTCAGAGGCCAAATTCTCCCATTATTAGCAATTATATGAACTCATTGAATGTAAGAGTAGCAGCAATTTTCAGCATGATTTGAATTTATTTATGCATCTTAGGTCTGTGACACAAAGTCTCCTAAAAATAAAGATGAGGTACTGGGGTTAGGATTGCTCTTCACCCTCTTCTCCTCTCTTCTCACTCTTCCCTGATCTCTTCCTCCCCCTCTTCCTCTCCTCATCTTCCCTCACTGTTACTCTGTCTCTGGTCCGTATGGGTGAAGGCTTACAAAAATAAAAAGCAAGTCTGAAGTAATAAATACACTTTGATTATTTTTAAAAAAGATCGATTTTGGCAGTTGAGGATGTATTTGCAGTAAGCTTTTATAATTTTATATAATGAATGTCAAGATCAACTACCATATGCCTATCTCTTCACGGCAAATATATATATTTTTTAGCTATGAAGAGGGAGAACAATAGTTGTAAGATTATTTAAATATCTCAACTTAGTTTAAACTTTGGGGTAAAACATTTTTCAGGCAAAGTTGCAAGAAACAGAAAAGCAAAAATAATTTTGAAGCAGTATAGGCTTGGGTGCACCAATCAAAATGTTTCTGATACATCACATGCATGATCAAAGCCAGGTATGATTTATCTGTTAAAACACTCTTTAACTGCATTTCAGTGTTTCAGTCAACACAGCTTACAATGTTTGGTCTTCTTTGTGCATGAGATGGCTCCAGACCATGATTTTCTCTTTGCCACCCTAGTTAGCTTTGAGCAAAACTAAGTGTCAAATTTTATCAACTTCAAACTCATTCTTACTGGTTTTGATTGCAACAACTGAAACTTAGAGCCCTTCTGAGAGTAGTGTCTGCTTCAGATTTCCCATTTGCCTACTGGCTCTATGTTAATTGAGAAGTGATTTGTGGACTGGGCTCTGATGGTTAGAGCCATTTGGTGCTCTTAGATCCTCTCCATCTTTGTCTGAGTGGAAGCTTAGATCAAGTGATGAAATCAAGCATGCTTGATCAGGAAAAAGATATTAATGCTGACATTTCTCTGAAATATTGAAGAAATGGAACTTAGCAGAACAGGATCAGAGTCCCAGGGAAATCATCTACACATCTCGTGTCAGTGTCATTCCTGGTAGTTACATATTTCACAACTGGTGAGAAGATTGTAGAGCTTCCTGCAACTTACTGCAGGGTTTTCCTTTCCTGCTGTTAGAAAGCTCCTCCCAATGCCCATCCTGAGTCCTTCCTATGGAACTTTAGGCTGTATTAGGCACGGGGAATGCATTTTCCTTCTTTTTTAGTAGCCCTCTCTGTGTTTGACAGATGATCAACTCTGCCTTCTTCCCTACCCCACCCCCCTTCACTATTTATTGAATCTTTCCTTTAAGGTTGTGTTCTGAGAATCTCTTTTCCTTTTTCCCTCTCTTATTTTTCATGGCTCCTGAGTTGAGATTTGGGCACAGGTCTACCACTTCACTCAGCACTCCTATATCAGCAGCTGACAGAAACTGAGGGATGGCTTCCTATGTCTTGAAAATTGCTTTACATATGTCCCCTGGTTTCATATTTATAATTTTTCTTCCAAACAACATGACACTGTTAACACAGTTTTTGAGGGACTAAAAACCCCAAACCCTAAAGAAGCCCCATCTAATTAGCTACTCTTCCTATGACTATTATATAGTTGTGCAGTTAATCAGTCTTACTTAACTGTATATCCTCTTAGACTTACATCCTATGATTTTTAGGTAATTTTTCCGACTGGCAGGATCACTGGATCCTAATCCTGTCCTCCAAAAAACTCACAATTTGTCCTAGCTCCATGCCACTTGGAAATTTAATAAGCATGTTCCTGTAATATATATTGGCTATAAAAGAAAAAAATAAGATTTTCCATAGTTGTAAATTATTCATGACGTACCTATTCATATGGATATTGCTGGTTTTTTTTCTATAATTGCTGGATTTTCACTAATTAAAAAAATGCTAAACAGGATTTCTTGTGGGTGGCATGTTGGTCTAGAATTCCAGAAGTCCTGAAATACAAGTTCATATTTTACATCAAGTTTTTGTGAAAAGTACTGTATAACAGATTCTTAAATGGAGTAGCATTTTAGTTCCATTTTCTTTCAACTGTCATTACCTGAGGTATTCAAAATTGAAATTGGTTTTAGCTGAATCTTCTTCCTGTTCAGACAGGACATCCTGTTCCAAATGGACATCAGTTTCTTTGCATGGAAACGAAATGTAATAATTCCTATCCTCCACAAAGAACCATTTTAGGCATTTGCAGTATTGCAGTTTCAGCAGGGACTTTGCTATTAAATGTAGTATGGTGCAGGAGTAATAACTGTTACTGAAAAACACTCTAAAACTTCTTCCTGCATTTTGCTGATTATTCTTTCCAAAACAACAGCCTACCCATGAGTTATGATCCACTTCTCTGAGTGAATGCTGCTATTTGTTTTAGAAATCTACATCTATTTAAAACAAGCCTTAGCTCAGTTTGATTTACTGAGCATTTAAGCCCCAAAGGATGCATAGTCAATGCATTCCATTAAAGAACAGATACACAAATCTACTGACAATGACCAGAATTTGTTTATTGCTTGTTACATTTACAGCACAGGTCTGGGCATTTGGGCCTTTGGTTTCTGCTGCTGACTGTGTATGACTGTCAGTAAATTATTTAACCTTTCTGTACTCAAGTTCCCTTAGCTGGGCATTTTACCAGCCTCAGAAGGGTATTACAAAATTGAACTAAGAACTGGCCTTTTGAGTTCCTCAGATAAAAAGTGTTGTCTAAGTGCCAAGCAGTACAGAAAATCTGGAGGGACTGTGCTGACATTTAGGATGTGGTTCTCATTTTCATTACTGTTGAGCTTCACTAACTTCAGCAGTTATTTCTGCTATTCATTTGCAGACAAAATCACATCCTTTGTATTTTAAGGGGCAAAGAAGAGCTGTTCTTCCAACAGGCCCATTCTGTCAGTGGATAAAAAATGGACAAGCCTTTTCTATTTGGTTTCCCGGTGAGGAAGAAACAGCTGTAACAAAATATACACATATTTCAAACCTATTCCTGTTTAGTTTAGAAATTAATGCACTTCTTGAATTACTTCATTTTGCATAGCAATACCTTCACTCCTCTGCATTACCTTAGGCATAGGAACAGACTGCTAGAAGCAGCTGCTGAGGGCAAATTTAGGTACACTTCCATTTGACTCTTGCTTTCTTCAGGGCATTGAGCAGCAGAAATGAAGGGCATGGCAGGCTGCTCTCCTTCACGGCTCCATGCTCTCTTGGAGAATTCTTTAGGACCCATACTCAGGAAGAGATTACCCCTTGGCAACACTTGCAGCATTATCAGTTATAGCAATCAAGGCCTTATTCGAAATAAACTTACAGTATTTTTTTTTCCAAGATCGTATTTCTATTAACTTCAGTCTCCTAGTAAGATTTCGCTTTTTATCTTCCACACCAGGCTAAGGTATTTTTTCTTTTAAGCCCTTTGTGATTCTTCTTTTGTAGTTTCTCCCCTCTTCCTCTGCTTGTGTACAAACATCTTTTAACTTTCTCCTGTAGAATTGTCCAGCCACATTTTAGGAGAATCCAGTCATGCGTTCACAGCAGGAAGATGTGCTGAACAATTGCAAGGGTGTTTGGTTTTGTTGCCTTTTTTTATAACACAATTTGGGAAACAGTGTGTCACCTTCATTCCTCAGAAACTCCTGGATAAATTAGTATAATTTTTAGTTTTATATTATTTTATTCTTCTTATAGTTCCATGGGTTTTTTTTTTTTTTTTTAACTTGGAGGGGAAGGGAAAAAACCTACAAACATGAAACCTGGGATTTTATTAAGCAAATCTGGAAATACTTGGAAGTTAACATTATAATTGCTAAATTTGACAGGGGTTTGTTCTTCTCAAAGACTTCTCCAGTCAACTCAAGACATGAACCCTTTCACTCTTTACTGTACACCAAATCAGTGAACATTTATTAGCATTTTTTCAGTCGTACCTCTCAAAGCTATAGTGCTTCTGCCTCACACATTATCACAAAAGTGTTGTTGACCATATCCAGATAGATCATAGGTTACTTAACTTCTTTATAAATGTATGTGATCCTGGACATGTTGCTGCAATTCAGAACCAAGAATAGCAGCAACATGCCTTCTTGTGTACTAGATATGAAAGAAGCTGAGGGCAGGGAAGTAGACAAATGTTTCCATCAATTAGGGAGAATTTTTTCAATAACTTACATTCTGTTTAACTGTAATGATTTGTGTGTGTTATTTGATCCATGCCAGTGCCATTTCCTGTAGCAATTGAAATGCAAGATTGATTGGATTGAGGCTAATAATATGCTCATTTATATAAACATATACTCAGCATTGTTCAGTGTCATTTTTAAATGGTTCTGAGTCAAACCAGGAGCTTTTAGAGGCAAGAAAATACATGGCTTGTCTAAATAATGCAGTCCTTTCAAAAGAGTGGACTAAAAATTAATTTATTTATTTTGTTTACAGTGATAAACAAAGATAAACAAAGATATCAGACCAGTTATTTTTGGCAGCTGACATTCAGATACTCAGAGACATTAGCATTGACAAAGAGCTAAAACTTTGCTTAAATATAAGTTTGAATTGTAAAGTAGCAAAGATTTTATGTTTTTCTCCACAGCTCCAAATAGATCAATCAGCTTTTTCACCATGATGTCATGTACTATTTAACAACCAACTGCAGTGTCCTTGAGGAATGGCAATATCTTAGACAACAGAATAATCATGAATCCTGTCACCACAACAGGATTCTCTATGTACATTCTTTACTACTGGGACACAATCTGTGCATTTTTTTCAGTACTGACTATGTTTTCTACCTGCTTACAATTTACTTTTATGTTGTTCTCTGTTAAATTGACATAACATCAGAATTTTTTTAACACAGTACTTGCCGGGAAAAAAAATCAAAGTATTCTTACTTCATGTGGAAAATCTTCTTACTTCACATGAATACACACCAGTAAATTGAACTATAGAAATAATCTGTGTCCCTGCAGATTGTAAGATTACCAGACAGAAAAAAACCAAAAAAGTATTAAATCATTTCAGCTTCATTTTTTTGACCTCAACCTTCAGAAGTATTTCTCTCTTCAAAAACTGCTAATAAATGCAGGTAATGTCCTTGCTTCAAATTACTTTACAGGGAGTCCTGGTTGAAAACTCTGGCTCATTTTTGTCACATGGGGTATCAGTGACTAGATTGGTCCTCGATAAAACTTTTTAGGATTTAGAAAAGGTGAGCTGGGTGATACAAAGGAGAAGCAGATGAGTTAAGCAGCAGCTCAGATGGGAGAACTGTCACAGACAGTATTAGAGGAATCTGACTGTGCAGGCTGTGAAAAAGGCTTACAAACCTGCATCCACTGTGCTGATTCTCCCATCCACTGAGCTGTGATTAACACAGTTCCATATGAAGCTGGGGGATAAAAAACAGGATTTAGTAATATCTGCAAAACATATTGTTCTGAAGGAAAAATAGTCTACTTTGGCTGATGGGTCTAGGGTAGGTGCCAAGGCAGCTAAATCATCAGTTCTCAGGCACTCCTGGGAAAGAGTGTGGAAAGTCCCCTGATTTTACACAGTGTGTTAAAATAGTTCTTTTGTTTGCATGATGTTAAGGTTGAATAAGATACCATCTGTGCTGAGTTTTACATCTTATGACAGGAATAATGACCATAATTGGTCTGATATCAGCTACTTCTACTCATAAAAGAGATATAAAGATGGGTATAACAGCAAAGCAGTCCTGGATAAGTGCCCAGTTTTGGGTCTTGCCTGTAAAGGTTCAAAAAATGCCATAGGACTCTGCACAGATTGGAGGAAAGAAGCAATTGTCTCTAATAATTACTTCAAACCTTTCTAATTAAAAAAAATTAGAAATACTTTAGAATAGTAGCACTTGTTTCTCATGGTAAGAAGGCACAAACAAGCAGATAATGTACGTATGAGTCAATTAAATGTCCCCAGGATTGGCTTTAAGACCAAATAGCATGGAAGAACCTGTCCATATTATTAAATTCTCTGATTCTCCAAATCAGGTGTCTGCATCCAAACTGCCATTGGGAATTTTCCCTGGCCAGTGTCAACTTCTGAACAGGCTCAGGACTTTTTCAGGATGGGCTATCAGCCTTGGGCCAAAACTGTGCCTGGAAACATGTCAAGTTAGCAGCATGGATGATTGAGACAGAGTGTCCAGGACTGTTCCTGACCCTGCTGCATTTATTACTGTATATGTAATCTCTGTGCTTTGGTGCCACCCTGCTTATGTGTCCTCTGTGTGTGACATATGAATCCCATCAATTTAGAATTTGATGCAGAGGTAGAAAGATTGACCACACCAGGTACCACAAGGATGGCAACGAACAGGTAAAATAAAGATTCTTTAACAGACAAACCCATAATGTAAGTTACACCTCACACACATTCTAGTACTCTTTCTCTCTCTGTCTCTCTACTTTGGGCTTTTTCATTATTATTGGCTGTACTGCTAAGAGTGTTCATGAGCACATATTTGTCATTCTGAAGGTTCTTTCACTTATGCCAAAAATGCAATAAGTGAAAATCTCACTCTTAGTGCACATTTCACCCCCTACAAAATTTGTTACCATAAACATCTCACCTTGTTTCTGCCTTTGAGATCCCTGAGTACTTAGAAACTGAGTTCACCAAGCTGTAGCTTAGTCCACATATCAGTATGCATGAAATAAGTATGTATGATATCAATATGTAGAAATCATGACGGCACTATTAACCTCTGATGTTCCTTTTGCAGTTGTTGGGTTTTCTGTTGGTTTAAGTAGTTTAATTTCAGCAAATGACTTGGACATGGCTGAAAAAGGCAGGGTCACAACAAGCCAGAGCCTGCTTAGGACTCTGAGTAGAAAGCTACGTTCACATGGCAGTGATATAGGGAAGAAATAGCCAAAACTGTGGGAGGGGCATCAGGCATCAGTGATAGGACATTACTGCAATAGGCATATGGGCTTTTATTGGTACCTGTCAGTTTTGCCTGAAATGGGATTGTCCTTGGAAATGGGATTGTCCCGTGTTACTTTATGTTTCAAAGCTGTATGAAAGCACTGGCAGGGAGCTGTACCAGGGAACGCATTTCCAAATACCCTCTGTGCTGGCAGGCGGGTGATGCTGGAGCTCCAAGTATTTCAGAGGAGTGGAGGCTGCCCAGGCACTGCCCTGCCTCCTCTAGGCATCTGAGCAACCTGAACAGCAAAAGTGAAGTGCATTGTTCAAGAGACAAATGTGTGTTCCATGCCAATGCAGACAGGAATCCTTCTGTTGCAGGTAATTCCATGTCATCCCCAGACTACAGCAGTATCTGTTCCATCTCAGCTCTGAATCCTAATACTTGGCACTCTTTTCCAAATGGGAGACAGAGGAACAGGAAGCCCATGATTTGTCTGAGTAGTATGGACCATCTGTACCAAAACAGGAAATGAACTGGGCCTTCAGAGCTCCAGAACAAGGCTGTCATCATAGGGTCATCTATTTTCCCTGTGCCACTATGCTTCTTGTGAAATAAAATGCCCTTTCTCTCCTCCCCTGGGAATCTGATTCTGTGTACTGAATAAATAAAACAGTGAAAGCAGGAACAGGAATAATTTTCTTTCCCTTTTAAGAGTTTGCAGGCTAATTTATTCTGTGTTCGTATTTCACTTTTCTCTATCAACCTTGCACATTTTCTGTATTTTCATCTGTGTTTAAAACTGTCTGTTTCACATGTCATTCTTTCTTAACAACATAATACTTGACATAATCTGCCCTCTGGATCCTTTCTGTGGTGTAATTATATTATCTTTGTTGTTATTGATTTCTGTTGCTAGGGGATGAGGTCGTGCCACTTCTGGACAGTTCTTTGCAGTTCAGCTGTATACTTTTAAAGATTTTCCTCCTTAGAACACCGATTACCAAGTTTCTGAAGTCCTAAAAAATGCCAGCAATCCCAGAGGATGATTTTGTCTGAGGAAAGATTGCAAGATTTAATTATAAAATAGGAAAACAGATAGCAATTGGGAGAGATTCTGATCTTAGCTGTTCTTTTCTGAGTGCAGAATTTGGCCAATGAACTTTGATTTATTTCTTCAGCCTTGCAATGTTATTTTTCAACAGTTTGAATGCTTCCAAGTTAAAGTACTATAGGATTTCTTTATCAGTTGCACCACACTTTCAATTGAATTTTTGGAAGGGGCATGTCCTTTTGAAATACTTAAACTACTTTTGCTCTTCACTGAATTTCTGCTTTTTTGTTGAACCTACATTCCCCTTTCCTTGCAAAATAAAAATTTGGTTCCATAAGATTAAAGAACTGATGCAGAATTTTAAAGATTTGAACAATACTTGAAACCAAAGGGAAGGGTGAAATAGCTGAAGGAGGCTTTTTAAAACAAAATTGCTACTTTCAGTATAAACTGGGATTTATTTTTTGTCTAGTTGGTTGGTTTCTTAATGCAACTTCAGACTGTGCTGTGCTCTGCTCCTGGGTGAGACTTTTATATGGTCTGGGGATAAAATCTAAGGCTTCAGACTTCCCAGTTAATCTCTCACAATCCCACTGCAGTATTTCCCTGTGTACTTTGACTTCTGCCTGCATCTCTTAGAGCCTGCAGTACCACCCAAGGATTTTCGGAAGTTGGCACCTCAGCTACTGTAGCTTACAAATGGTGGCTTCCTTATCTGTGATCTGCCAAGTGGGTTAAGACAGGGTGTGCCAGATCCTTATCCCTGGTCTACTTCAGCCTGCTCTGGGCTTTGCAGCTGGACAAACTGCTGAGCCCCAGTTGAGGAGTTTCATGGTTGGACAGATCTGCCATACCATCCTGGCAGACTCTGCAGATACCTAAAATTTTTTATCTGACAGCTTCAGAAAATATTGACTTATAATAGCAGACTATTTTGGAGGATTTTTAACACACTATTTCACTGTATTTTGTCTATTGTTTGCTTTCTTTGTGTGAGGCTGCCAGATTCCACCCAGTATGCAGTAATTTTAACACTTTAGATTCTGTAATTAAAAACAACTCATTTGGTATGTAGCAGAACATGGAAGATCCTATTTCCAACCTTTTATTTCTGTTTGCCCTTAAAATTTGGATTTTACAGAGCTGTCTCTTGGAGAGGTTCTCAGATTTATGTTCTCTTGTACAAAATAAATGTCCAGTTTATAATGAATCTGGTAACAGAATCTGCATTTACAATGACGTCTGTATCTGTGTTCCTGGCTTGAGCAGAGAAATATCCATCTCTTCCCTTTACCTAAGACCACTTCTCTTGTAAGAAATACCCTTGTGCTTTCATTTTAGTATGTTTTTCAGCTTGCTCTTCTGACTTTGGTAATGAACATGTAGGTGAAAACAGCAAATCTATCTGCCATTAAACTGCATACTGCCAGGGGGAGTAATCTCAGAAAGTGACTTTCAAACTTTGAAACCCAAAGTGTTTATAGCAGATACTTTTTCTTATTTTAACCTAGCCTGGAATATGTCCTCAGCTGAATGCAGTTGTGCTAAGGCAAAATGCACTACTTGCAGCTTGTGGGGTTCTTGAATGTGTCAGGAGCATTGTGTCCTTCAGTGCAGAATCCTACACTGTACACAGACATATGCACACACTGCTTTCCTGTAAAGAGACACTGGTTTCTGCAGCAAGTCCCAGCACGGCCCAGGTTTGAAAGCTGGGTAACAATGACATGACTGGGTACATGAAGGATTAGTGTATGAACACCAGCACTTCATTGCTGGCAACCCAGAAACAACAAGCCAAATGGATACCTTTTACTTTGCCCCTCTGGTTTTGCTGTTCCCAAATCCTTTCTGTCTGTCGGCTGTATGTGGTGTAGACCTCATATTTAGTCAGACAGCCAGCGAGGGAGGTCATACATTTTGGATGCTTGTCCTCTTCCAGGTACATGTTTAACATGTATGTGCTACATGAGGTAGAGGCAAAGTATAAGTCAAAAAATTATTTATTATGACATCTCCTAAAAGCATGGCACAAAGGAATTGGTGGGCAAGTTTTATGTGAGCAAAAATACGTCAAATGCTTGTGAGAGGAGCAAAAGAAAGCATTAATATCTGCAGAGGGCTCTCTTTTTCAAATGCAAAGAGTTGCATAGTAAGTAGCACTTCTTTTAAACCTCGTAAAGCTGAAGTCTTACTTTCTCTTAGAAGATCTCTGTGGTGTTGCCAGCCATCCTCTATGAGCACTGCAGGAACACCATCTTTAGTTACAGATGTCAGAGACAGACTCTTCTCTGCCTTCTCCTGCTGGCAGAGTTCCCAGACAGGGCTGTCTCCTATGAATTTGTTTGCTTACCTCAGCCAGTGGTGTGTGAAGGCATCCCAGAGGACTTGGCTCCCATTTTCCTCAAGGTGAGAGTAGCTCTGTGACAGACACTCAGCACTCAGAGCCTCTCAGCACCAGGGGGTGCGAGCCTGAGATTCCCCTTCACACTGTGCCCGGCACACACAGCTCCTGACACAATCTGCAGTGAGGATCCCTCCAGCTGCCTCCCTGGTGCTGGAGCCAGCCAAACCACTGAGCACTTACCTCAGCAATTTCTGTTCCTTGTGAGCTTAATCCTAAGCAACTGAACATTTCTTTCCTACCCGTAATATAATAAATGCAAATAAGTGATGTGCATGGGAGGAAATGGGGTGAAGCAGAACTGTATACATATTTGTACAATGCTTATTTAATCTGTTTAAGTTATCTCCTGTTTAGAATGATCTTGTTTGCTTCAGATCAACAGTATAAGTATAAATCCTCACTGGTGCTGTGATCTGAGTCTCCAAGCAAGCCCTTTGAAGAACTTACACCCTGAGCACTCTTGGTTATATATTCATTACCTTTTACACCCTAATTTACACCCATAATTTATACCACAATAAGAACATTTTATAATATGAAATCTACATCCTTGGGTAATCTCACTTATTTACAGTGAGAGCAATACAGAAGGGGATTACTAATAGCTTTCCTTTCCCTACTACTGCTGCAGGCAGCAAAACAATGGAATTAAATTTAGCTTTGTGTACTGTCTAATCAGATGATTCCAGGATTACTGACTCTCTCTGGCTGCTATGGCTATGAATACATAAAACTGGTCAGTTCTGCAGTATTGCATTTGTACTCCTGCCACTGAATTAGCTCAAGGCAAGCTTTGTGAGGTGGGAAGAATAGAACTGCAAAGGGCTAGGAGTCAAGGGAAGGATGTTGGACAGCTGGGGTTGATTTGGATTGGTACAATTCCATGGGAGTCCATAAGACTGAGTAATGACTCAATACAAAATTTGGCCATAACATTTAGATCCAAGAAAAACGGTGTCCGCAGTTCTACGGAGACCAAGCAGGGTCACGTATTGGTTACTTTCTGGAACACTATCATTCTCTTTCTGAGAGAACTTTTGGCATGATATTATATGTTAGTAGAACCAATCTGCTTTGTACGTGTCCTATACCTGTAAGTAAAAGCAGTCATCTGTTTTATTGTAATTGCATAGTGTACAATAGTTTCAATGAAAGCTTTGCAAACCCAGTCCTTGGACTTAATGAATCAGGCATTGAGTTCACTGATGTAGGTGATGTAGGCATTTGGATTACATCCTTGGACAATTGCTTTGCAGAATGTATCTCTAGTCTGATTTGGAATCCTGTGGCGTGCTCAGAGGAGATATATGTGTACAGCCTTGTGCTTCACAGTGATTTTGAAGAGAGGAGTCTGTCAAATTTATAAATGGCTCTATTTTAACTTTGCAGCCACATGGCTGCAACTGCCCAGCCCCAGTTTTTTTTCTCATTTCCATGGGGTTTTAACAGCTCTGTTGTAGAATCTCAATTCTATGAGCACCGAAGTCCTCCTGCTTGAGCTGGCAATGGGAAGTGCTAAGGGGTAGTTTTCTTTTTTTTCTCTGTGTCTTTTTGGTCACTTGGGATTACACGGAAGGCATTGACCTAATCATCAAAGACCCAGGCTTCAAGCCCTTCCTTAATTTCTGCTCATTACTTACTCAGGCAAGGATCCAGTTGACTTCCTTGAGTTCGGCCTCAGCAAAAAAACAAATTAAGGACTTGGCCTCAGGTCTGATGTCATACTCCATTTCCTTTCACTTTAACTCTTCCTTTTACCAGGTGGGGAATCTGAACTAGAGAAGGCAGAGAGGGATTGTTTTGGTTACAGATTCTTCAAGTTGCCAAGCATTTCTGCTGGGTTTTTTTCAAAACACAGGGTGGATTTCAGGTCTTGACAGATGTCTGAGAAAATGTCAGTGGTGTCACTGGCAAGAAACAAGTAGGGAAATCAATATTAGTTTCTCTGAATACACAGAATATAAGCAGTTGTTCGAACTGATTTCACATAAAGGCTCTGATTACTCATAAAGACTCTGCAGCCCTCTTTAGAGCTCTTTATCTTATCTGCTGCAGGTCATGATGGCATTTCCTGGCTCAAAGAGGACCCCAAAACGTCACAGGATAAGATAAGTGCTGTTTCCTGCCCTGGCACACCCAATGCTGCTTGCCATGCCCCCAAGGGTGGGCAGACTTTGTCTCTCCATTCCATATATAGATATAGATATAGATATACATGTAAACACACACACATGTATACATTCGTATATGATTTTTGTGGTAGACAAGAGATCACTTCTTTACCACTCTTTGTTGATTCAGTTTATTCCCCATTTGAGAATGAAATTGTAATGCAAATAAATTAATAATGTGGAATGCCAATTCCATTTCCCCTCCCCTTTGTTGTCAGGGAGACTTAGCTGACTCCAAGTTTTCCATTTTGAGGTCAGGGGCTTAGGCATGAGCAAAGCCTCCCTCAGGGCTGTGCTCTGTTCTTGCATATTTAGGCTCCAAAGAACAAGATAGAAAAAAAAAGTCTTCTAGATCTCCTACTCCCAACTGCTTCATGAGTGCTCTGAAAGGGCCTTGCCCTTTCCAATTCAAGTTAGCATTTCAGATTCAAAAGACCAGACAAATGCATGATTGTTCCATAGATATGTCTGCCTCAGTTCAATGTCATTACTGGAATGCTGTCAGAGTAGATATCCTGTAGTTTCTTTGAGACAGATGCATTCTGTCTGTGCCAAATATATTGGCAAACACACAAACACACCCGAGTACGCCCTCACGCCAATGCATTTGTGGAGGGTTCCCAAGCAGCATAGCTGCATGAAAATATGAAAGGATAGCTGGGCAAGCAGGGCACTCAATAATCCTGGGCAGCCCCCCCAGATGATGTTATGTAGATCCTGACAAAGAGTGGACGGCAGTGACAGTCTCTGGGTCCCTCCACTGAAGCGGCACTGGCCTCTGTGAGAAAATAACTTACAGCTGTAGAACTCTGTGAGGCGAGTGAGGTTTGGAGCAATGTGAGACTTGCACCTTCCCTTCAGCTAACAGGTTTCAGAGTGTTTTCAAGCTGAGTAAAATATTCTCAGTCACAGACCTTTCAAGTTTCTTCTGTGCAAAAAAAGCACTTTGGTAATTTCCAGTAGGAGTAAACCAAAATTTGTGAAGAACAATCATGTGCTCTGAAATGAGTTTCTGCAGCTCTATTTTTGCATGTGTTTGAATTTTGATAGGAAGTGCTCTAAATGGCCTTGGTTGCCTCATTGGTATTTGCCACGTGGTTTTTTTGCATCCTGTTTCACATTTTTCAGCTATTAATTGACTGTACTGAGGGACCAAACATCATGGGTTTCCTCCCACCCCAACTGCCCCGTGTTATTTTATTATTCTTCAATTTTTCACAGCTCTTTCTTTCTTTAGCACAATCATTCATGTGACTATTGGCTTCTCTTCCCTTTTCACACTTTCCCCTTAGTACCTGCACATTCCCTGGGTACAAAGAAAAAACATCTCAAACATTCTGAGCCTGCTCTGTGGTATATGGGCTCTGCCTTTCCTTCCAGTTTAAGAGAAGCAGCTCAGCAGAAGAGCTTCAGCTGGTCTGAACTGCTGAAACTCCATTGCCCTTCAGTGGAGTTTCAATGCTGTATTCCAGCAGAAGACCTGGTGGCCTTTAGCTTCTGCTTGTTTCTTCAGCTACTAAATGACCTGGAGACCTGTACTAGGACACAAACAAATCAAGGAGCACTACATAGCAAAAAATTCAAGATCCATTTTAATGAAACGTACTGGAGCATCACCATGCTGTTGTTATTAATCACACTGTCAATTTGGAGCTCAGTCCCACTCTTTCCCAGGTCAATCAGAGAAGTCTCCTAAACCAGGATCAGACCCATCCTGAGAATGGGAATAAATACCAGTCTAATTCTTTAGTCAGTCTTCGGCTCATGGATTCTAAGTAGTTTCAGTGATGTCAATGGTAATGATTGTACAGTCCAGAACTCCATCTGCAATGAACACAGCTACCACTAAGTATGGGGGAGTTCACTGAAAACTAATTAATCTTCCTCACCAGAATTTTGCCTTGAAGTAGATGACTCAGCTTTTTAGCAATGCTGTGCAAATAATAACTTTCATTTGTATTCAAAGGAAATCTGAAACCTGATCCAGGGGTTTTTTTATACCCTACCATGTTCCTTAGCAAACCCTAACAAAGAAACAAATAGGCTACATAAATCACTTTTATGCTACTCATGTCCCTAACTGCGGATAGGAGTTATTTATATATCTCTATTTATCTCTCTCTCTCTCTCTCTCTCGCTATATATATATATATATATATATATATATATATATATTGTTATATTTATCTATTTATGTTTATGGACTGTGCACACACACCAGCCCACAGAGAAAGGAAATGGATGGATCACAGAAAAGAAAGGCATCATTTCCATTAGCAATGCAATGTAGATGTAAAATCTGGTGGACTTCAGAGTATTTCAGGAAAAAAAGGACAGGCCAAAACTTTTTGAAAGCATGTGTTTGGAGAAAGCTTAAAATTGTTATTTATTGCAAATACTTTGCAGTCATTGAGAAAATACTGTATATTCCTTCTATAGCTCCAACAAAGGCAGGACTGGTATAACCTAACTCCAGAGAAAAGGAATAGTTTATTGAAAGAGCTCCTTTTTCTAAAGTATCAGACCTCTGGTCATAACTTACTTTGAATGGTACTTACAGACTGGATCTTTCTTGCTGATACCTTTATGTAATACTTTGTTGACTCTGACAGTGCTTGGGCACAGATTAGGAGGACCTGGTTGTGGATAAGCTGGTTCTGTGCTGTGTGTTGATCACCACCACATCTGAATATCCACCTCTGCTCTTTAGCAAAGTGACTGACACAAGTGACTGCAGCACCAAGTTAGTCCAAAATCACAGGTTCTGTTGCCTTACCACAGGCAGTGACAGACAGGAACAAATGCATTCTAAAATAACCTCAGGAATGCACAGCTTTGTTATTTTGTTTTCATTTCTGTCCAAAATAATATTATTTTTCTTAATTACTTGGCCACAATTGAAACTAAACTTCTCTGTTAAGCTTTTTGCAAAATATGCCTCATGGATAGTGCAGCATAGAGGCAGGATCAAGTGCTTTATCTATAGGAATACTTTTAGAAACAAAAAGAAAGCACAAAAAATTTGTAGGTTCTTCAATTTGCAAGCAGCATCCTGTAGAGCTATATTGCTCTGCCTTGTTTGCAGCAAACAATAGAACGTCCGAAATACTCTGGGAAGGAAAGAGTGTTTAGTTTCTCAAACATCAGCATTGCTTTGACTAAGCAGTGGCAGGGCTCCTTTCAGTGGTTCTGTGCTGGAGTTCATATTTTATGGATTTCCATTTGACATAAGCATTCTACAAATGTTACAAAGGAAATTTTATACTACACATAGGTGGTTTAGTTTGTTTAAGAAGCGTTTGCTTACCTAAATAATACCATGTTCAGTCTCTAGCTTCCACTCCACATTCCTGACTCTTAGTGTTGCAAACTTCATAGCTCAGCATCCCTGCCTTGTCTTCTAGAGGTCTTTTTCAGTGGGAAGGGTAACTAGAGAGGCTGAGTTCTTGTCTGAGAGTGAATACTCATGTCCTTCTTCCTGGCTTTCAATTGTTCTCTGCCTTACAGTCAACACTTGGAAAAGTACAAGTGTTTCAGAATGTTGCTTAACTTCAGCATAATTGAGAAGAAAAATATTTTGGTATCTGAGAGTCTGGAGATTGCAGAGACCAGTAACTAAGAGTTGCCAATAGCCCAGGCCACTTAGTATGTATGTTTTAGACCAAAAAAAGGTGAAGCTCCAAATAGGAAAACAAGGCTTGAATTTTTCAAGTTAATCTAAATAACTGTAAGAACTAGAATGCTCAGCCTTAGTGAATATAGCAAATCAATTTCCACAAACCTCTGCTTTTACAGACAATCCTGTTTATTACATCTAAACTCACAAGTTCTTTGTTATTTAAATCATAACTATCAGATTGTATTTCACTTTTTTGATTAAACCACAATAAAATACATGATCCTAACAAAGGGAAAATCAGGTGGAGAATGAAGATAGAGCTAATTTTTACCAGCTGGAATCCCAGAACTTTTTCCTTATGAGATTTTTATGTGAATCAGTGCCACTGAAGAAATAACAGTCCATAAAATTGAATCAACACTCATTAAATCCAGAAGGTGAAGTTAGCTTACATGTAAAATAATTTTAAAAAATCAATGATCTACCCAGTTTCTCTCTGGCTGTTTATGTTAACTGCATTCATGGTTAGAGGAAAATTTATCTCTGGGTAGGACAGTATAATTTCCTAGAGATTAACTGAGTTATTCCCACACTAAAATTGGTCCTTTATGTTTTTGAATGTTAGGGGTTCATACTACAGTTTGGAAAGTATTGGTAGCTACAATAAGGGTTTTCCATTTGCATGTTGCTGCTGTATCTCCTGGCCCACACAACTGATAAGAATAGCATCTGATAGGACCCATGTGTGGCTCTGAGGTCTGAGCTTGCTGAGGAGTTGTAGTGCAGGAAAAGCCCCGGGGAGAGCTCTGGCTGACTCAGGCAGGAAATCAGCAGTGTGTGCTGCCATGCTGGCCCTGCATCCAGCACGTACACCGTGGACACCACACATCGCCCTGCAAGCCAGGAGCCCACACCCACTCTGCTGCAAGGTGGGGAAGTCCCAAAGCTGTCCTTCCTCAGCTCATAGAGAAAATCCTCACAAGCTGGCAGAGGCTGTTCAGCAGTTCATCCTTAAACTTTCACAGGGAAAGTGTCTGTAAAATCAGTAGATGAAATGGACTGTTTTGTGATACTATGGCAGACCAATATTTTTTAGAGTATCACTCATTTATATTGGTATTTTTCAGATGTGGATTACAGAAGAAAAAATTATTAAACTGATTATACGAAAGCTTCTTCATTAACACATCTCTATGTTTCCACTGTCACCACTGTGCAATCTCCTAAGCTTCTAAATGCTTTCTGTGCCCTCTTTTCTTTTATCACTCTTTAGGTGATCCAAAAGTGTCAGGGTAATAGTCTGTAGTGACCTGTGGTGATAGGGAGGTACCTATATCTGTAACTTCATGATCTCTTCCTAAAGCAGAAATTACTACAAACCAATCCACACCAATGGTTTAGATGTCAGTATGGAACAAAACTACTTGGGTCAAATTTTTTTTCACTTGTCAGTGTGAGGAATGTCTATAAGGAAGAAAGCCCTTTGAAGGAAATGAGCAAAATCATCAGCACTGGTGAATATAGACCATGCAAGCACATTCTCTCATGAGAATTTATTTTTAAGATGAAATTCCCAACATTCATCAAAGCTGATATCAATTAATCTAATCACAGTGTACAAAATATTTCAGTTATTAACTGTATTGGCACATGTGGTTGTGTGATTACTTTCTACTGCCTCAGCACTATGGTATAGTTTTTTATGCATCCTTCCCCAACTTTCTTTTCTTTTCCTTGCTACTTGCAAATTGTTTTAAACACATTTCATCAGGTACCTTCCTTCCAGAGGAATTAATGTGCAGTTGGAGCAACTGAGGCAATAGAACAAGAAGTAGGACTCAACAAAGAGAATACATCGCAACCAGCAAGGTATTGGCAGGTTGCTCAGGGCTTTGGCCTACCGGATATGCTCCTTCTCTACTGCTGAATTATCCTCATGGAAATTCACTTTTCTTATATCCAAGAAAAATTGCTTCATTCTGATTTATGATTGCTCTTTCTTATTCTGCCACTATTCACCTCAGCAAAGAGCCTGAGCCTCTGCAGGTCCTGAGGGCTGCAGGTTCCTGAAGGCATCCCACCTCCAGGTTGAGCCAGCCCCACTCCCACAGCCTCTCCTCACAAGAGGCTTCGGCCTCAGCCATCTCAGGGACTCTGCTGAGCTCCAGTTCACTGAAACCTTCACGTACTCAGTGGCCCAGAGATGAACCCAGTGTTCCAGAGACAGCCAAACCAATGCCTAGCAAGAAGGAATGACTGCTTCCCCCATTTGCTGGGTGTGTTCCTGCTGGCACAGCCCAGGGCACTCAGCCTTCACTTCATCCCTGCCAGGATCCTGCTGGCTCAGGTTCAGCCAGGTGTGTGTGCCCCAGGACCTCGGTCCCTGCTCCACAGAGCTGCTCCCCAGCCAGGCATCCCAGCCTGTTTCCTCTTGGATGCTAGCCTGTTCCAGAGATGGCAGGGCAGGTGTCCTGACTGAATTTCATGAAGTTTACTGACAGTTCATTTCTCCCATCTGGCTCATTCTAAATGCAGCCCTGTCCTTGAGCATATCAGCTGCATCCCCCCACGTGCCTTTCTCCTACAGGTGGTTACAAACTTGATGAGAATAATTCTGTTCTCCTTCTCAAACCTAGGGCTGAGCAAGGCCCCTTGTTACTATTTACAAACCCTTGCATGTAACTTTTTTCCATCCGTTCTTAATTACAAGCTAAAATTGTTGCAAGTATTGCACAAAAAAAACCCCTTGGACAGTAAATCTGTCAAAACATGATGTTTCCAGCAAACTTGTTGCAAGATGGTCTGAAGAAAATAAAATTAGCCTGCCAAGACATTTTGTAAGGCAACAGGAATTGATGGAGTAATTTTACACATTATTTTGGCATTTTCCTATCTGACAAATTTATGGGGCTGGTGAGAAGTGACTTAGACTTCACTTATGGCTTAGCTCTAAAGTATACCTCCAGAAACAAATGTGGAGGAGTGTCAGCATGCCCAAAAGTGAATTGAAGGCAAAAAGGACAATATGTGAGTGGCAGGACATTGTTTGGGGAGAAAAAAAATCACTCTGGTCTAATTGTATTTTTTTTAAAGTTTGATCCCAACTCTCTGATGATCTTGTGGCCCTGACTTCAGAGGTTGTTAGCAGGGTATTGAATTGGGAAAAAAAGCAGAATAAGAGGTTCTTTAAAGTTAAGATCTCTTTACACTACTAAAACACACACACACGAAGAGGCAAAATGCCAAAAATGTCATATTTAAAGCACAAAAGATGCAGAGCCAGAAATTCCCTGGCTTCGTTAGAGGTGTGAATATTGCTATGTAGTTTTTACTCTGAGTTTTGGCTCGGTTCTCAGTTGTCATCTTTATTCATAAGCTCAGAAATTCTGCTGAGTGTGTCAACTGACTCTTTGCTGCTGTGGCCAAATGTGTTTTCTTCTGGTTTAGAATATTTTTTGCAGCTCCTCTCTCTGGCAATATGTTCTTGTTCATTTGTTGGCTTGATTTTGCTAAAAGGATGGGACAGTGCACTTGAGAAAGTAAGGAATTCTTCCTCTTAACCCTTCCATAGGCATTTTCCATCTTGCATACATGATTAACAGGTTACCTGATATGAGAGTATTTTGTTTTTTAATGGATCCAGTGAGAATTTTGTGATTTTGTCCAACTATTCCCACTTGAGTGCCTGTCATCTTCAATGCAGCTCTCTGGGTTTGCATTCCATGAGATAAAGAGCTGTGTAAGAGATACCTGGCTGCCCTGAGTAACATGCTTTGTACACATAACACAGCTTAAACTGCAGCAGACACTAGCTTCAGAAATGGAAGCAGCAGAGCTGCATCAACCCAGCACTAAACCCAGGCTAGTTAACCTCCCTGTAAAACTCAGCACACCACCTAAAACTTTACAGCATCTGAGGTCACGCCTTGTTTTTCCTCCTCTTGAATACATGGTGTGGCTGCTTGATGTCTGAGCAGCATTCTTGAGCATCCCTCCAGTGTGCCCCCACCAATTGTACAGAACTGGGAATTAATTCATGACCATTGTAATAAAGTTTCCCATTCCCAAAGCCATTTTCCTTTTGGCTTGAATGAGTCAGTGTACTTAGGCAGCAGGATAGAGACACTGAAGCCATTTTCAGAAGCAAAACAGGAACAGCTCTGTAATCTGTAGACTTGAGTGGGAAAAGTACAGCAACTCTTAGGGAGAGAGGCACGACACAGCATGGCAAAACTGCCTCTGAAGATGCTATCAGCACAAGTTCTTCAGTTTTTACTCTCTGTCTACAGGCATAATAATGATGGCTGAGCCCAGAGAACTTTTAAAATCCACCTGAAAAGATGGCTCATATTGCAGCCTTTGTTCTGGTGTTTTGAGGGCTGTCATTGAATTTTGATATCCACCAGGGCAACTCCAGCTCACAGCACCCAGACAGGGTCCAAGAGGCCTCCCTTGCTCTGAGCACAACTGGTCCATCTCCCAAAGCAGCCACGTGAGCTCACAGTACCCAAGCTGCTCTCAGTCCTGTTCCAGGGGTTTTCCATGTGGAAAAAACCATATTTATTTTGCTATCATAAAATATTGAGTGAATAGCCTTAGCCAATGTCAATAATTCCAGTTTAATGCATATTTTTCCAGTTGTAGAGCAAAATACAGCCATATACAACTAAGCCATTTTGATTGTTTACCTAAGGAGGCTCAGCTTTGAGACCAAAATCTTGCTCCCACGTTTATCCATCTTTCCATATAAAGCACGTGAGGTCCCAAGAAGTCTTGAGATTTTTTTGAAGACAAAGGTTTGTGTAGATTTATATCAGTCATTTAAATCAGTGGAGCTAATGTGATGCTTGCTAGCTCAGGATCAAGCCTCCAGACTCAGGGAAAGATTTTACTGAAAATTAAAAACACTATCTGTGTTACTGATGTATTTCAAAGTTGCTTGCAAATAGGTGCAGAAGTTAAAACATTCATGATTTGCAGTGTCTGAGCTTAAGGTCCAGATACAACCACGATGTCAAAAGTAGGATAGGAGGAAGACAAAACTGGGGCATGAACCATGCTTATTGAAAAAGAAAATATTACCAAGGAAAGGACTGAGGGAAAAGTGCAAAAGTGAAACATAGAAATGGCATAAGAATTTTGTGACCTTTGAGGTGAGAGAGACTCATCTTTGAAACAAGGCATTTAGCTCACTTAGCGAGTACAGGGCTGCAGTGGCAGAGGCAGCCTCCAGTTTTAACTGATTGTCACTTCTTTAAAAATGTTTAGGGTGAGCAGACACAGTACTTCCTTAAATACTGCATAAGATACCATTTATCAAAAAGAAATAGGTGCCATTTGGCACCTGCTGTAATTGCTGTGATGGAAATAGTAATACATAAGTATCAGAAGAATGGGTGCCACATTTTTTAACAGCTCACAGCTATTTTATGTATTTCTAATGGCCAATGAATAAATGATGCAACATACATTTTACATATCTGTGAAGTAATGAATCTGAGATTAAATCATACATAATGATTTTTAGGTGCCAGAAACATTTAATATATTGAAGGGGAAATTTATTTGATGTGAAGCATGAATATAATTACAAGTATGTTGGAGAGTTTGTGGGAATACTTTCTATACCAGTAGAAAGTTATTTGGCTCTAGCAGTACACCCACCATAATACATGAAACACAGACCCACAGACCTCACCCCAGCTGCTTAGGTCATCTTCCAAACCTCCAGTGTTTAATATCAAGTGCTAAATAATCTTTTTTTAAACTGATCTTGCCCCTGCTTGCTACTATAGTCAAAATGAGCCATTAAGCAACACATGGACACAGCTGAGCATAAATGAGTGGTGAGAAATTTAAAAATTATTCATAATGAAAAAATTACATTACCTTCCTGCAAAAGAACCCCCTCTCTTAATCAGTAAAAAGTGTTGTTCAAATAGTAAGAGAGAAAATTCATTTTTTCTTCCAAACAATATGTCTGGTTTTTTTTTTTTTTAACTCACTGGAAGGAAATGAGATAATCTTTAAATAATGGAATTTTTTAGTCATTTTTGACTCTTTAGGAGAAAGTACATTGTCTGCCAGGCAGACGAATCTTTCATCAAAGAATTTCAGATGTGATTTTTTTTTCTTAATGTAATAAGACACTATGCATTTTGTCCTCAGTTCTCTGGATGAGATCTCAAAGAAGCAATTAATATCAAACTGAATGACTGACCAACCATCTGCCAATTCCAGCACATTCAATACAACTGATGCTTTATTCAAATACAGAGTACAGACTCTGCCACCAGAAGAATTGATTTAGGTCAGATGGGAAGGGAAGAATAATATGTAATTATACATAGAGTGAGATCTGATCCCATAAGACTTTGATGCAGGAAAAGTGTTTTTTCTGCTACAGTAAAGGAGAAAAGATAACAGGAAACTTTCAGTATATTGCAATGTGTAAGATTCAAGTCAAGTCATACTGAATCTTTACTTGTCATGAAGTTGTCTGATGAAGGGGAGGAGTTGTCTCATTACAGAAGGCTTTGCTGTTTAAACCCACATATTTAGAGATGTTAAAAGGATTAAATGCTCAAATCTGATTTATTTTGGTGGACTTGGGCAACATAATCCTCAGGCAGCACTTAACTCTCATGTTTTGACATCACAGAAGGCAGCTGCAGGAACAGGAAGCCATCCAACAAAGGGAGAGGAAATCCTGGGTTGTTTGGTTCAATAGAATATAAATGAAGAAGACTTTCTGAATAAGGATTCAAAGCTTGCAGAAGACATTTTGTGTCAGCTTCTGACCACTGATTTGGTGACAGCCTATAAATCAACTCCAAAGTTAGCTACAAAGTCATGTGAGGTTTTCTACAACCTTGGGATCTGTGGGTCTGCACTATATTTTTCCTCAGTTGATTTGCTTATCTGTGGAGAGACGTGTTAGAATCTTTTCTGGAAATAAGGACAAAAATCCTCACATGTGTTAGCATTTCTGTATTTACACAGAAAATATCCTCAAGTCACTCTGCAGGATGTGAGGGGAAGCTAGAGGAAATGTGATTTCTCAAAGTAGGATTTTCATGGCTGGTTCTACAGATTCTAGGTTTTTGTAGAGAAAAAAGAATTATAACAGTGGTCAAAATTAAAAATAGTTCAGAGAATGCCTACCTTTTACTTTCTTTTAAAAAATTATTCTTTGTTGAAATAATGCTATTCTGCTATGTGACATGGACAGAAATCAGGAAGAATCATATCAACCAGGCTTATCTATACAACCTGGAGTTCTGAAAACAGGCAAAAGGCACTACAACTTTCACAGAAGTGAAATGCTAGCTGATTTATTCTTGAGACTCTTAGAACCTCTGCTTTGATATTGCACAGAGTCAGTCAGTCAGAAGAAGTGGTTTGTGAGTCACCAACAGCTCTATGAAGTTGCAGCTCAGGACTTTTATGAGTGAACTTTGAAAACAGAACTTGATTCTTGACCCAAACACTTGAGCCTTAGGGTTAGCTAAGTGCTTTCATTGTTCACCTGTTGATTCCTATGTGAAGCACCCGTAGAAAACACATATCTGCACAGTTGAGGTAACACAGATAGTCAGTGCTTTCTCCTGAAAAATACTTCTGAACTCCGCTATTCACACAGTGCATCCTTTGCCTTTAAGAACAATTGGAATTAATGAGCAGCATGTGAAAATAATTGCTAACAATTAAATCCCTGTTCATATAGCCAGGCCCATTATAAAGCCAGGATAGTAGGTTTCCTGTGGTTGCCTATGGAAAACTTCTGATTTCATTTTTAATTACTAGTAGTGCTTAAATCACCCCTTTGCCTGTTATGCTTTGTATTTCAAAGGTCAGTGAGGATTTATTTGTTTGTTTAAAATAAGGAAAATTAATTTACTTTAATTTTCATTCTCATTGAGGTAATTTGGTGTGAAGGAAGGAAACTTTCTGCTTCTAAGGAAATATTAACTGCTTTTATGTAATCTGACACTCTTGCTTTATCTGCCTTCTCTTAAAATATTGCTGCTGACATTTGTCACCCTAGTGAGTGCAAGGAAGTGAAATTTAGTGAACTTAATTCAGATTCTTTAGCAAAAATTATGCCTGCTGCTTTTTTCTGCCACTACTGGGGGAAAGGGTAGAAGGCCTTTAGCCTAGAGTCAAGCATGTCTGCAGCCAAACTTTCTTCTTGTTAGAGGTTCTCCCTCTGTGCATTCCATCAAGCTGCACCTCCAAGCTGGCCTGCAGATAATGACACTGTGGGAAAGTTGATTGAGTTCTTGGCATTGAGCTTTGCTAACCCTGGTGTGCAGCAGCCACAGAGAGAGAGAAGCTCTGCTTTGCCTTCCCCAGCAGCTTCCAGGGGCAGCTGTAGGCCCTGTGACCATGTAGGCCTCATGACTTGCAGTACTGGCACAGTGATGGCTGGGATGGCTGCTTACAGGTGCTGAGGCAATTCTGTATCCCTGCATTTCTAGACACCATTTCCTTCTTCCTGTTGTTGTGCATTTTATCTCAACAACACAGAGCATCTAAAAGACCAGGTTTTAGCCCAGTGTGCTGGTTATTTAGGCTGCTTTGCTTGGCTCTGCTCTGACACTGAGACCTCTCTTGACTGAAGGACAGCCCCTGTCCAAGCCAACCCACAGCACATTCATCCAGAAGGATTTGCTGTCTTGGAGGGAAACAAGGACAAAGGTGCACCTTCTGACTACTTTCACATATGTACTCACTTCTTAAAGTGAGCTGAAATGCAAACAGATTTCTCTGCACCAGTTTCTTTCCAGCAGCAGAGAGTTCTACGAAGCCTCACTGATTCAGCTTCCTGCTGAGGCATAATACATGCAACTGTCTCCCAATAGATTTCTGCCCTAGAAAGTATCTTTTCCATTTCATTCTTTTCATTGTTATGCCATCTAACATGAAAGTAGAAAGGACAAAAGTAATTATTTTTAGAAGCATTTCTAACTGCAGATGTGAAACCCTTAGTGGCCCTTGTAAGTTAATACACAATAAAATAGATGATCAGGCCATCAGACCCTGAGTATCCCAGGAACAGATGGTGTATTGACTGCTAAGGGCTAATCTTCATTTTAGGCACTCTGATTGCAATTGAATCTAATGAAAAGGTATGATTCTCAAACCCCCTGCTGCTTAAAATGCTCTGTTTTATTCCTGCTACTATACTTCTTTTTTCGAGATTGGGAAGATTAAAAGATGAATGAGATCTCAAAATTGAAAGACAACGTGTAGCCTCATGAAAATTAGATTTTTATTTCTTCCTGATAGCACTAAAGTTAAAAATTATTAACCTTGTGTTCCAATTCTCCTCTCTGGGTTTCCAAATCTGTGTTATGTCTTATGAATCTTTGCTTAGTAAAATATGAAAATCCTGTAACTCCTTTATCTACAGTGCTGCTTAGTATTTCCTAATAATAAAAAATAGAAACCATTTTTACAGGATGAATAACTAAATACCACTGTATTAATGCAGACCAAATTGCATTGTATATTTCTTAGAGCTGTGAGCTATAAGATACATATTTTTATTTTAAAATATACAATTTATTTTTAAAAATATGATCATTAACAATGGTATTTATTTTATACTTAACAATTGTATTTAAATAACACTCTGACTTCTACTTCCTTTTATGGACATTTCCTCAGGATGTATTCTTATATTAGTATTTCCCATGCTTATAGGGTAGGTCTGTAAATGTTTTTAATGTTTTTTAGTCCCTTTTTAGTCCCTCTACTTTGCTTTGTTCTCTAATTTTTAACTAAGTCTTTTAAATGGAACTTTTAACTATTTTTGATGCTTCTGTAAGGATTTGATCAAAATCCAATTTTGCCAATCTTTGTGACTAGTAGAATAGTTTCTGTAGTGTCATTGCTATTTTTCTTTGATAAATTAATTATTCACAAGAAAAGAAAAAAGTCATACTTGGGACTGTCCTGTGCAGGGCCAGAAGCTGGACTTTGATGATTCTTGTAGGTCCCTTCCAACTCAAGATAATCTATGATTCTTTGATAAAAAAGATGTTTCTTAGTTCTTTACAAAGACTTCTTTGTGTTTAATACAACAGAAATGTAGAGAATGACTTGGGTGAACTTGGTGATCCTGAATGTTCACTAACAAGCGAACATAAAAACCAGAATTATTTCTATGGTTTATATGTAAAATGGATCTCTGGGTTACAGTGAGAAAATAATAGCAGTATTATTTCATCACAAAAGGAAATACCACAGTAGGAAATGAGAAACCACGCAGACAAATGATAAAGTCAGTGCAGTTTTGCTGTAATGTGATTGTGAGGCTGAATACATTTTAAAATATTACCTTTTTTATTTAATTGAATGTTGTGGTTACTGTTTCACAGTCAATACCACAGAAATTATTGTGCAGGCTGCACCTGTATATTATTTGAAAATGCAAACTTTCACCACTTTTCAGACTTGGAAAAAAAACTATGAAAAAAAATTCAGGTATCTTCCAAAGAAATAGGTAAATGTAAAAAATGTCATACAACCTCTTTGCTGGTTCAGACTCAGTGTAAATTTAAAAAAAAATTATGGATGCACTTTCCAGTGAAGTTGTGTGTTCAGTCTCTTCTTTATTTAGATCAATAGCATCTGAGAAATGGGGAGAGAAGAAAACTAATTTTCCTTTAGTCTTACCTCAGACCCCTAGTCCATGACTGAAACACAGTCTCCTGCTCTAGTAGCATTTTCAGGACTTC
This sequence comes from Melozone crissalis, assembly GCF_028551555.1. Taxonomy (NCBI): domain Eukaryota; kingdom Metazoa; phylum Chordata; class Aves; order Passeriformes; family Passerellidae; genus Melozone; species Melozone crissalis. The sequence continues at coordinate 41,602,202 of NW_026535794.1, forward strand.
ATGCAGTACTTGGCACTAGAGTAGCTGAGTTTGGATTGCAGTGTTCAGGGGTTTGTTGTAAGAGTTGTGAAAAGTAATGCTTGGACTCGTCTATCTTTGAGGTCTTTTCCAGCCATAATGGTTCTATGGATCTGTAACAGATCCCAGTGGGCAGCTCTGTACAGTGAACTCCTCTGCTAATTGCTCCACAGATCATGCACAGCAGCTGATATGAGCTCTCTGCACTTCAGAAGCACCAACCTGCAGAGCTGCCTGGGGGAGAAGGAGGAAGAATCTCATTTCTCTGCCTGTACCACCGCTGGGATTAAAGGTATTGACAGTCACCCTTGTGTTAAAGCCTTCTGTGTGCGTAAAAGGAGAGTAAAGTGCTGAAGCAAAGGTACTAGAAATGATCTATGCCTTAGCAGAGGTGCTTTTTAAGTGAAAGCAATTTGGCTTCAGTGTGAACAACGTGTAAATTACAGCACAACACCCTGCAAGAATGTTATAGTTAGCAGAAAGGTATTTATACATGGGTTTTTTTAAAGCCTAGGGAACTCAGAGTTAAGATTAAATTCACAAGCCATCAAACACCTGAAAGTTTAAAATTTCATAGTTAGGGTCCACAAATTTATTTGGCTTGCTCCCATGGATGATAGCTGTCTTCCCAAACTCCTTTTTATCTCTCTTGTAGATCAAGGGTTTTTAAAATATTTTAAGTCAGTAAAGATATTGTAGGTATTGTACTTTAGTACTTGATATTGTGATATTGTACTTTGAAGATATTGTACTTTACTTGCACAGAAAATTGGGGAAGCGATAAAAGTGTGTGTATGGTTTTGTTTTTGGCTTTGGCTGTCCCTGAGTTGCTGATGAGTTAATATTGGAATATCAGGATGGATAGCTAGGAAATCACTAATCAATTCTGGATGTGTGAGCTTAACTCTGACTAATATATCCATTGAATCATGATGGATCTTGCTTTTTTGTCATGTTTTTGCCATGTGAGGATGTGTTGGGTTTTGGTTTTGTCTCACAAATGATGAAAAATCTGCAAAAAAAAAATCTAAATCTAAGAAAAGCCTTTGAATTCCTGGAAGTTTACAAACATTGTAATGATTATTAAATTCTCTTTTCTATAAAAAAACAAGCTGAGGGGAAATTATATTTCAGTCCTTGCTTTGAAACTTGACTTGTGGATGTAAGGGAATTGTGGGGGGGGAGGATTTTAGAATTAGGATAAAATTACTGATAACTATGAAATCTGTAGATGAGACATCATTAATGTATGGTGTTGTGGAGGATACAGGAGTGAGGAATCCATTATGTGTGTTGAAAACACAACTGTTATCCTTGCATAAATATTTCATGCAGTTTAGTGGTGAGCTTTTCAGCTCCAGTACCTGTGAGTTGCTTGAGAGTTACTAAGCCTGTATCTTTTGTACAAATCCCAAAGTAACAGAGGCACTGCAGAGTTCAGAGCAGAAGCTTAACCTGTGTCAGACTTCACTGATGCCCTTTCCAGTCATGTGCATCCTGCTAGCTTTGCTTCTGAATACGAGTCAAATATAGCGGTCTGTAGAAGTAATGAAGAAATACATTGCCAGTGTTTGTTTTTAATTCTCCTTGTGACCTGGACAGATTATGAACAAATGTGGAAGCCTAATTAAAATAATGCATTGAAAGTTGTCATTGGATTTGAACAGAGTGAAGAAGTAGTTACACCTTTTTGATTTAAAAACAAAGCAAGTTGGGAATCAGATAAAAAAAAAAACCTCCTTTGTTTGATGGCTCTCAGGGATTAAAATGAGTAAACAGTGGAGATGTTTGGAGAAGTCTCAGCTTTTCCATTCCTCCTCTTTGTGTATTGCAAATACTGTTACAAGAGAACCATAGGTAATTTTGGCTCTATGAAACAAATGGCTGGCAGTTTTTCAGGCTAGCAGCAGAGAATCCCTTGCACTGATCTTGGCTGATGAAGAAGACCAAAGTGTTTTCAGTAGCTCACAGAGATAGCAATGTTTTGATTTAGAATCAGCACAGTGTATACCATTCCCTGCTTATCTACAACAAGCATCTGTTTAAAGATTACAGTACTTTCTATAGAGCTGCAAAGAAGGGTTGACATGTTGTAAGTTGAAGGCAGATGGAGCCCACAGTGTAATCACACAGGATACTGCCACCACTGGACCCAAAAGCAAAGCTTGCTGCGACTTCATCCAGTTGAAGGATTTGGTCCCAGCTTCTGAAACAGTGGAAAGACAAGGCAGAGAATAAAAGGGCTGTGTGGTAGCTGAGTACTGAGTCAAGTAGTTAAGAACAGCCAGCCAACCTCTGACCCTGGCCAGCCAGCAGCTCTAAAGTACTTAAAGGCCAACAGGTTTCCAGTACTTCTGAGGAAAAGGAAATATGGATATCAGAGTTTGGCTCAGTAGTCTCCTTAGTGGTGTGAAAGCAGGTACATCATGATGCAGTTTGTTTGGCTGTGGGAGGACCTCTACAAACTGTGATGTCCCACAATCACCAGCCTCTTGTCATTTTCTCACAAATGTGTCTATGTATTTGTACTTCATTTTTTCTGAAACAGAGATTTCTTATTTAACATCATCAAAATAATGCACAGAAATATGCATGCACACAAATATGCTGAGGAAAGAAATGTTCAGTGTGTGTTCTGTAACATCCAAGATTAATTATGGTCTTCTACTGGAGTTATAAACACCAATTAAGGTTTTCCATTGTCTGATACTAGGATATCCCATGCTTATATTTCTACAGACATATTGCAAAGCAATTTGTGTTTCTCTTCTGGTACTTTAACAGAATTAAGGCTTTGGATTGATTAAAAGTAATCTTGAGGAAAAATTTAATAGCCTTTTTTTTTCTTAAAGCACCAGGTTAAATTTAATGGAAATTAAGAGTTTGGTGTTTCATATGTTTTATTCCTTTAGAAATATCCATTGTCTTATATTTCTCTATTTTATCAGCTTTATATTTTACATTTCTTTTGTTTTTGTAACCTCGCTTACCAAGAAGATAACTGGGAATGCAGGGAAAAATTCTCAGCAAAAGAGTGTTCATGTCTTTTGAAGGGTTGTAGGAATGTTGAACAGATTTAGTAGTGCCTTTCAATCAATGCAGACACAATCTTCTTAGTGTGATCCAATTTGATTATGTGCATTTGTATTCTTGTGTGCTTTGAGAACACCTGTAGAGGTGCTTCTGCAGGAGGTAAAGGTAAGCAGCAATGAGACCTTTGTGAAGAGCCCATGTAATTTACATGGATTAGTTTAAATAGGGAGCTCCTACCAGATACTACATGTCAGTTGTAGTTTGTTACATAAATATTCATAGGACAGAGATAATAGAAAGGAAATCTCCCATATATTTCTTTCTTTAGTCTTTATGCCTAAAGACATTGAAAGTGAAACCTATAAAAAAATTGCTCTGTACCCTTTTTCCAATTCACAACTGAATAATTTGTTATCATTCCAGACCTAGACATGCTTCCTAGTCATTTGTTATCTCTTGAACTGAATTCCATGTGAGCAGTAGGACTCTCTTCTCTTTTTCCTCTTGTGTCTGTGGGTCTGTGAAGGCTGATGCAACTTCAGGAGCAGAGCTGACAAAGGAGTACCTGCTGGTAGCTTTGTAGGGTGCTGATGAGCACCTCCCTGCCTCAGACATCAGTGTCCCACCCAGGGATTCCCTCTCTTGTGATTCCCCTCTTGCTGGGGGAATGTTGGAGTAGTGGCTGCTCCTCAGGGTTCAGTAGCTCCAGTGTGGCACATCTGGCCTGCTGTGAATGAGTGTGGAGAGAGCAAAGCTATGGCTGATGGTAGTCACAGGTGAAGTGGTTTCACTGGTGAACATGATCCCAGTCATGGGTTCTGAAATACCTGACACAAGTATCCTTGTTATTTTCCTCCACAGCAAACAAGACATTTTTCCTCCATGCTTGCTAGAGAGGAACATAACTAAGAGAGATTAGCATATTATTGACTGAAGTAACAAAAATTTGAGCAGGGGGGAAATGTTGTGAATAAGAGTCAATTATTACTTTCTTGACTGAAAATTGGTGTAAGAATATACCTTGACTTTGTTAAGACTTGTAAAATAGCAGATGCTCTTACTGAGGCTGCCACAAATGTTTTGTGAGACTTGCTTGTTCTGATCAAGCAGTACAGATGTGAGGAAAGCAGACTGTGTCCATCAGAAAGACAAAAGAAAAAGAAAGGGGCCCTTCCCACTATTAAGTTCACTGCATTTGGTTCCTTGAGGCTTGTTTCATATCGCTTTGGGGTTTCCACTCCTGATGTGTCTGTCATGACTAATCTCATAATTTAAAGTTTTAAGCCACTCAGGATATGGAATGGCAAAGCTCTTACAAAAGGATGACCAGCAATATGTTAAACCCATCTTAATTACATTGTTGGAATCAAAACCACTTGCATGTAAGCATTAGCTGGATAAGACAGCAAATTGCTGCTCTCTGTAAGTGTTAAACCAACCCTAGGAAATCTTGCACTGTTATGAAATTTTGTGATTTATATCAGCTATTAAGAAATATTAAAAGTCTTCAACTATGCAGAAGTGCACTATAGCTCGAGGGGATCTGGAGATGCTTGTACTGTGAAGTGATCCCTTGTGAGAAAAGCTCTTCTTTATTTGACAGCTGCATTGTTCACCCCATGATCTGCTTCCAAAATATTTCAAGTTGTGGATTAGCTGCACTGTTTTAATTACTAAATACAGGCTTTTTTAATCAACCATGCTTCTAATGCCTGAGGAATTTGCCTGATCCTCTGGTAAATGTTAAGTCTTTGTTAGCAAGAGGCATTTGAAGAATAGCTCAGTAGTCTGAAGGCTAAAGAAAATCCATAAAAAACAAAGATATATTTTCATTATTCTAGTTCTGTATATGAAAAAAAAAATGCTGATATGCTATAAACTATGTAGCCTTCTGCTATTTTTCTAACCCTTGGGGAATGCAGTGCAGAATGGACACTTGTTCACTTACTAAAATTTCTTTTCAGCCTCACAAAGACTTGGCTTCCCAGCTTGATGAAAACATTCTTAGGAGTTTATATATAGCACTGACTCTTTGAGCAGTATTGTTTAGTGACAATAATAACATTATTGTTTTAGTTTCTCAAAAGCTCCCTTCACAGCAGTAGTTGAATAGTAGCAGACTAAATGCTGCAGTATGCTCCTATGTGTTATACCATTTTCTTCTGTGCCCACACTCATAGAAGATGCAGGTGTTTGCTTCTCTCACCAAATATTTTATATTGTTTCATAATGTCTATGGCCATAAAAGTATTACTGCACGAACCACCCCTTCACAAAATGTGAATACAGCTTCATGATTTGTAAAATAGAATGAAAGTAGAGATTTTTTTGAACATGCCTGTTGCAGATGGTATCGATTAAATCAGCTTTGTTGTTGAAGTATTTTTTTTTTTTTTCAAATGCTCCTATATAGTTTAAGGGAAATATTTTGTCACAGTCATTTTATCCTGGCTCAGGATTTGTCTGCCTAGAGAATTTGACAGCCCTTCCAGTGAAATTAAGTCAATACAGAGGTTGAGAACCTTTTTGCCCACTCTATCAGGATGCTTTCATTTAGAAGTAGACCTTTTTTCACTGCAGTTTGCACAATAGAATATTTGAAGTGCTTTTAAGGATTTTCTTTTTCAACTTCCAACATTAAGCCTAAACTTCCAGAACACCTCTAGACAGATAAAAGAGTCCTTGACTTGCTCAAGCAGTTTAAGTGCATATTTGCTTGGTATACATTTGTGGTAACATAACTCATTTGTGTAAAAGTAATTTATAAATCAGGGAATCTCTAGGTTTCTAATTTACTGTTGAGCATCCATTCTTGTAAAACTGCCGTTTTGCTTAGCCAGAGCTGTGAGAAAACACCATTGTCCCAACCGCAGTTTTACATTATGCTCACAGATGTAGCATAACCTCATGTAATTGAGACAATCCCTTGTGACATGCTATAATATAATATAATAGGCCAGCTGGTAAAAGTGGAATAATGAAGAAATGTAAGTAACTGTTGATGTCAAGATAGGGCTGATGTGAATGTTGTGCTCTGGCCAAATCCCAAATTAGGGCAGAAAACAGTCAGCTGAAATAGGTATGGCTTGAAGCAGCATTCAAAATGTTAGAACACTGTAGCAATGTGCAAAAAGCTCACTCACTCACTTATTTTCAGAGGAACTGAGGATTATCAGCACCTCTGAAAGAGGCCCCTTCCTAAAGAATATTTCAGGGTGAAGTCAGAATGCATGAGAAAAAAAACTTTTCAGAAATTCCTCAGCAAGAACAGTGGTGCCATTTGCATCAGTCATAGCCATACTTTTACTATATATTTGGTAAAACTCAGGCTGTTGAGGATGCAGGCACATTCTGACAGCATTGCTCCAGAAACATTCAACCAAATCATATAGATAAAAAATGAATTGTACTTGTTTGATTGTGCTCAAAGATACAGGATGTGCATTGGCTAAAAAATCACTGTGAGATCCTTATCTGACTTGACTTCTTGGGAACAGAGATATACTTGTATGTACAGACAGTCAAAATTCCCTTCTTTATAAATGTTGACTTGAGCACAAAAATATTTGAATTTCTTGTCCAGAATATTCCTGAAAGAAGGGAGAGTTCATTATCTAGAAAAAATTGTTTTAAGAAAACTTTAAAAGAAAGAACCATGCTCAAAAAATTCAGATTTTTTTTTTCCAATTCCTCCACTCCAGCCCTTTTTGCAAATATTTCTGATTAATTAGAAATTAACTTTTTGATTTTTCTTTTCCATTTTTTTGATACTCAGGCTTGGAACACACCAAGTCCTTGATAATATTACCAACACTGGAAGTTAGAGCAGCCCCCTGGGGACAGTAATTTCTGCTGGTTTTCACTCAGAATTTAGAAACAACACTGACACCCAAAATGTTTGAAGTTTTGCAGCTTCTTTGGACTCACTCCTGTGCTAGTCTTCTGAGGGAGTGGCTTGTGGTTTCACATTTGATTTAAGCATCAATCTTGCAATATGGAAAATTCTCTAAGAGGCTAGTAAACTTCTCTCACATTGTTGAACAAGCTCAAAATCTGACCCATAATATTTGATGGTATTTCGAGTATGAATGAGGTCAGGAATGTTATTCAGGGTGTAGAATATTTTCACTTTGGGTTCAGCAAATGCAAGCTCTAGCTCTTCAACACTCATTTTGTTCAAACTACTGAAGGTTAGATTGTTTCTAATTTGGTACCAAATTGATCTTGTCAGTGGAAATAACCAAGTGCTTAACATGTTCAAATAGGCTCTAGCTGCCAGAGATAAGGCTTTGTAAGCATTGAAAAATTGAAACTTTTATTCAGTTATAACATATCCAAAGCATAACTTAATGAGATAAATTTGCCACATCCCTCTATTTCCAAGTGGACTGAGATGGCCAGCAAGGGAAAGAAATATCTTTAAAAGCGGATGTTGGAACACAAATTTTTCAGGTGGAAAAGACAAGTTAATGGTCAGACACCCAAAGCTGTTTTTTTGTTTCAGGAAGGGAGAATACAAAGACACCTTAGAGGAAAGAGCAGTCTGCAATTATTATTAAGCTGAACATGAGTTCAGCCTCTGTTCATGTCAGTCATAACCAAGCAAGTTGTTCTTGGTCAGTTCTGTGGAGCAGACAAGGAGAAAGTGGAAGGAGATGTTGTCCAAGTACAAAAGCATGGAGATGACTGCGTGTTCTTTTCCCTACTTGTCATATAAAATCAAAAATTTCTGGAAGTCCAGGAACAGACTGAGATGGGAAGGGGAAGAAAGAATGCAACAGCACACATACTTAAAGAAAATTGAGACATTGAAGACAAGGTGATTTGAGAAAATTAAGTTGCAATAGATGTCAAAGTCTTGATTTGCATTTTTTCATGGCCATCAAGCATTTGCTTGGACATCCTTAGTTGACAGCTATAAAAAAACCACTCAAGTTTATGAGTTGAGACAGAAAAGAATCAAGAAAGAAAATAAAAAACTTCTCCCTCAAATTTTCTTATTGTCCACATGTGACCTAGTGTAAATCCTCAGTGAATACTGGTTTGAAGTACAATGTGGTAGAGAAATGAATGAAACAAAGTACAAGAATTCTCTAGTTCCAAATACATGCCTGTAAGGGAAAATCACCTAACTTAAACAACTAATTACTTTTTCTGTGTAACTGAAGAAATATTTACCTACCTCAAAGGAATTTATGGATTGGATCCTGACTCTGGTTTTATAGTCACATAAATGAAAATTTTAGCAATGAACATTTTGTCTGGTAAAAGGACCCATTAAAAAAAGAGTCTTTTTTCAAAAGAGCCTTTTGCAGGTGCAAAGCAGTAAGCATTAGTATTTCCTTAATAGAATTTGACACCACATAAAATTGTAAATAGTTGCCCATCTCTTCAAATTCCAAAGCCAGTGATAACAGTGATGATACAAAAAAAAGCTAGTTTATTTTGTGCCATGTTTAGACTGTTAGCTCCATATGGAAATTTCAGAAAAATTATAACCTTAGCTATATTTTCACTACCTGGAAAATAGTGTCTGGATTTGAAAAGAAATTTAACATAAAGGAAGTTTGCATTCAAATCAGAATTAATGTGATGAGGTTCTGGGTTCCTTATCTTCTGAAATTTGATGTCAGAAGTACTGCTGACTCGAAGGTGCTTCAAACATCTGTCCATACCTGGTAAATTATAAAAAAATCATAATTTGTCACACCTTCAAGCTTTAGGCGTCTAAACTATCATACCCTTGTCTATTTGCTGCTTCCTCTCTTTCCTGCAAACCTTTACCCTTATGGTTCTTTGTCACAGGCCATGCTTGCTTTGCTGTACTTTTAGACATTTTGGACCGGATAAACAGAGACAGCTGCTCTGTGCTTGGGGTAGATAGTTGTGTGCCTCAAAATGGCTGGCTTCAGATATATGGAATCCTAGAATGGTTTGAGTTGGAAAGGACTTTAGAGATCATCTAGCTCCAAGCTCCCTGCTACAGGCAGGAACACCTCCCACTAGATCAGGTTGCTCAAATCTCCACCCAGCCTGACCTTGAATACCTCCAGGAATGGAATCATAGTCACTGCTCTGCCTCAAAGATGCTGGTTTATGAGTTGCTTTCTCCCTGATGTCTTAATGTATTCCCTTTTCATGAAAAAAGTTAAAAATTGAAATGTAAAATGCTTCCTTGCCCCAGACTTTATGCTATTGGCAAAGGAGGGAAAACTGTGCCAGTAACCTTAAAGATGTTTTCAGTCAGACTTTTGAGCAAATCCCAACAAAATCACATAGGTCTCTGTCGGATTTTCGGCTGTTTAGATGGTCTGGGAAGGCCCGAGGTGGCCTTGGGCCGCCCGCGCTCCAAAGGACGAGAAGGGACTTCAGATCTTTTCTCGGTCTCGGTGTTTATTAAATGCTTATCTAAAAGATTTTCTCTGGGCCTAACAGAGTTCTGCTCAGCAGTCAGCCATGGGCACACACTGAGAGCTCCTGGGGCGGTCGTCTATCTTTATACTTGGAGTTACGTATACAATATTTATCATTTTTCTCCAATACCTTTCACCCTTATTAACCAGTACACTTTAGTAAGGTCCAATCCCAAAGTGCCAACATCACCACAGAAGATGGAGGCCTAGAGGAAGAAGAAGAAGGAGAAGGGCACGCCCCAATTCCTCCATCTTACTTCTCTAGACCCCCCTGTACAGAAATCTTAAACCCTGTATCTCACACTCCAATTAACTTATCCCTTCACCATTCACCCCAGTGAAATCCTCCTATCCTCATACTGATGTCATCTCCCATGTGGGATCAAAGTCCAGCCACCAGACATTTCTGGCAACATTCCAGGACTCCCGAGCCCCCCAGGGGTGGTCTTGTTCACCCTGCACCCCAGTTCTGAGAGGCTGAGATCCCACAGGTCTCAACATAAAAAGCTTTATTGCCAATTCCCTCACAGGCCTGATGTTATAGTAAATTATTTGATTGCTTTGCGCATTATAAATTATTGGGAAGGATATTTGCAAAAGTTCCTAACTTCAGATGTATTTAGTTGTATCAGTCATGACCATAGCTCCCCTCCATCCATTTATCCCCTAAAATATAATCTAGTGCTACCAGGCTGTTCTGTGTCAGCAGTTCTGTTACCACAGTGGTACAAGCAGCTGTGCTGTAACTTCAAGGAGGTTGAAGAACTAACCAGAATCTGCTCTAAAAATTTTCTTCATTAAGTAGCCCAAAATGCAGATGAAAATAGCAGAATCCCTTGCTCATATAAGCAATGCAAATGCAGCTGATAGTTGCTTCACTTTCCGAGTTCTTAATCTTTTACACCGCTGCACTTAATTGGAGATGTGAAAGCTTCAGCACCTTTGAAACAGTTGCAGTTTGTCCTTACGTCAGAAGATAAAAATATTCCACTCTAAATGTCTAATTCTGTTCAGTTACAGTAACACTGGTGCCACATTTAGGAATTCTGGCTTTCAGGTTACTTAAAATAAAAATTTAAAAAAAAAAATCTGATAAAGTTACATCAAGTATGACTTTTCTAGGGTCAAAATTAACATACTTGAATGGCAGAAAGTGACACATTTTCCTTTAAAAGGTTTTTCTGGAATTCACCTTCTGTTCACACAGTCTGCCACACAGCATATACATCTCTTCCTGTTCATGACTTCTGTGGTTTACATGTGCATTGGTTAAAGGAGCATCTTAAATAGCTTTTTATTTGTGTACTGAACTCCATGTGGGACCATATGCAGCAAATTGTAAATGAAGTAATGGCAAAGTCTGTATAGACTTTCCCCCTACCTTACTGTCTCTGTTACAAAACAGCTCATTTTTGCTCAGGTTTACATGGCTACCATTAAAATCATCATGTAAAAATCAATTTTCTAAGAATTTACAAAATACTAACAATTTGTAAAAGCAGACTCTAAGGATTCACTAATTATACTTCTAATTAAAAAGAAATCCCTCTCATGGAGCTGTAAATAATTCATTTTATGTAATACACCTAGGAAGAGTAGACTCTCCTTTTTAGGGAAAAGGATTCAGAGTTTTCTCTAAATGTTACCAAGTCAAGGGTAGAAAACACAATTAAAAATGACATTTTGATCATAATCCTTCTTTCTGATATGGTATATAAAAGAAAAGATATATTTAGTAATGGATCATTTCACAGAAAGGCTTAAAATGTCAATGCTGCTCATATTTTATACCTTTGCTCTGTGTGTGTTGATAAGCACTTGTTCCATTTGCTACCTACACCGTGATAAAGCTTTAAGCCCCCTTCTCCGGGTGAAAGGATAATCCAGTGGTAAGACTGAAATTTGAATTTGATGAGCAGCTTGCCATGAACCCATATCTGGTCACCTGCTGCAAATCCCTTATTGCCATATGCAAACAAAAGGCAGTAAATTTTAGCTTTTTTCTGGTGCTCTCTGGCAGACTTACCAGGCCTAGTTGGGTTGATGAGACACCTTGGCTGGAGAGAGCCACCTTGAAAGGTGGGACCACTCAGTCTGGGGAACCAGGCTAACTCAAGAATGAGCTAAAACACATTAAATGACTTGCACAGGATCCTTTGCAGCACCTGACTGATCTTCTATCATTTCACTATGCTCATTAGTGGGACTGACTCCTGAATGTTTCAGCATCTCACCTTCTTTACTGTACCGTACTGTCTGCTTGCTAGACCAGTCCTGAGATTTTAGCTGGAATGGGATAACTAGGTCTCTGTCTGGATAAAATTAGCAGCTATGTAGAATTTGAACAAAGATCATTCCACTGGGCAGGAGGGTTTTCTGGTACTGGTCCTCCAACCAGTCTGGTGAGTCACCCACTGCCATTCCAGAAAACAACAGATGGGGACATGACCTCCTGCAACAGCATGCAGAGACTCACACTTAGAGAAGCTTTAAAATGTATTTAAGATGTCTCAGCCCAAAAGTGGGACCACAAGGGACCTGGAGGAAAGACAGGATATTTACACCAATATTCCTAAAGCTATATCCCATGAGCTGGGAGAGTTCACAACTATGATATTGATCACCTACAGGGGTGTGGAGTGGATTCATCAGGTGGGGTTTAAAACCAGCATTGAAATTATCAACTAACTGTATAGTGATCTATCCTAAGGTTCAAGGCAGGAAGCTGACATACTGAGCACAGGACAGGCAAATGCTTTGCATGCAGTGAGCCATGGGCTAGAAATGCCTTTGACAGAGGAAAAATGGAGGTGTGTGGGACAGCTGTGGAGCCAGGATTTGCAGTAAGGGGTGTGCATTGTGGAATTGACTGGGTGATGCTGGGTGTGGATAGGTAAAGCAGTGACTACATGGGTGACTCTGGACACCTTGGCTAAGGCAAAGCACCCACCCGTGGGTGGAAATGACAAAATGAAAAACTTACACACTTCAGTTCCCCAGGGTCAGAATGAATATTTCACTGACATGTGTGTTGTGAAATGAATATTTCAGAGATGCTTGGTCATTATTAATGAGATTTGTGTAAGCAAGAACTAGATACGCAGTGGATAACTATTGGCCCTTGAGTTAGCAACATTTATACATTCTGCTAAACCAGGAAGGATTTAAACAACAGCACAAGGTCAGAGTCCGTGTTTTGTTATTTTTTTCTCTTGGATTTAGACCTAACAGCATCTGCTGCACTGCATCATCCTGCTAAACACATCAAAATAGTCAAGAAACACTTCTGAAAAGCTGGTTGTCATTTCATGCTAATTTCCTGACAGGAATAAGGCTAAATTTGTTAGACCTTTTTTTTTTTTTAAGGAGCATCAGCATTTGGCAAATAAGGATGTATAAAACTAATTGAATACACTATACATTTCAGTAGAACAGGCTTGAATAGTTCCTGCACTAAATTACATATGTGGATCCCACTGTTTCATCTGAGATCATCTCAGCAGGGATGACTATGGAAATGCAAATTTACACTGCTGCTGAACCCTTGCAGATTTTACACTGTGTGTCAATGATTCACTTAAGGATCTTGGTATGGTTTTTATTCTTTCTTAACATTCAGCAACTCAAACATTCTGCTCTCCAAATTAGATAAAATTATTTAAAAAATAATAGTATTTTCAATATATGATCTGGGCCTCTTTTTGCTTGAAGCAAGAAGTTCCACATTTCCCTACCTCTCCTTTGTGCAAGGTATGAGTATGTCCATCACTTCATCTAAAGTATAGAGGGGACTTCATGACAATGATCTTTCATAAAATTTCAAAACATTAATTTTTATTATGATTTTCTAGTTTCCCAAAACCAGAGTCAACATGGTTGACAATTTTGCTTTTTGCACAAAATCCTGCACTTATTCTGCCATCTATTGTTTTTACAAAGTTTCCTTCAAATTCACTGGAAGCTACACCAAGGTAATGACTGATGGAGCACTCCCTGTAGGGAGGTGTTAGGTATCTTGTTAGGTATCTTGTTAGACTTGTTAGACAATTCTTGTTAGAATTGTCAAAAGATGTCCCAGTTCTTGCCTGCACAAGCTGTTTTCACATAGTCTCACACAGACTATCACAGCCAGTCTGACTCCAAGTCTGTAACTATCCAAAACTGGCAAACTCCTAATTGCATCAACCCTTGTACTAACAAAGGAACAATGACCAGGTAAATGACCAGGTAAATGACCAAGACTGGTTTGCTGAAGTTAGGAAAAGAAATACATCTCCTAATGGCATCATCTTTATTTCCTCCATTAGAAAAAAAACCTGTCTGTACTGTAAGCATCAAAAGAAGAAAACTTACTTTACTATGAATTTCTTTGGTCCTTGACTTCAGTCTAAGTTAGGAGGTTTTGCTTAAGCCTTACCAACAGTGGAGTCATTAAGAGAGGTTTTTTATGTTGCAGACTTCCTGTTATCCTATAAAAAGTGCACTTTTTTCCCTCGTGGGAGGCACTGATAGCCTGGCTCTGCCCAGCCTTGATGGCACTGGTAGGAGCTCCATGTCTCTGAAGATGCCGTGGCTCTGCCGCGCTCGCTCGAGCATATTATTGGGGACTGAATGGGCAGGTAGGCACAGCACTTAACAAGCCACAGGAGGGTAGGTACCTCACTAACAAGTGCAGAAAACTGGGTGGAGAACTTGTAGCTAGGCTAGTCAAACTCACATTTTGGGACATACCTGATTGTCAGGGGATTGTTAACTTTCTTCCAGGTTACAATAAGACTCTGATACACGCTTCTCCTGCTGCTAAAATTCACTTGTGGGACAAATTTAGGGACGTTTAAAACAAAGAAAACCCAGTCATTCTGAAAAGTCAACTGCATTTGGAAGAATTCTCAGTATAAACTGGTCTTTCAGCACCTGGGCTCTTTGGTGCTGTTTTTGAGAGCAAAGATTTTTAGCAGACGCAGTGAAAGGAATAGCACGCTTTTGTGGCAGTGCTGAAGGTGCTTTTACCTTGAAACTACTGGTATTCCTTGACAGGAGACATTTGTGGAAAGTGTGCTTGGAGGCCTCACTGACTGGAGCATGCTGCTCTGGTCTCCTTAGCTCAAGGGCTGTGTTTTCTTGTAGGTCAAAGAACAGGTGTCTAGCACGAGACAACTTCTAGCCATCCCAAGAATTGAATGGGCTGGATATTCTCCAGTCAAACCACCCTTTTCCCCTTTTTTTTTTTTTTTTTTTTCTTCTTCTTGTTCAGAAAATGGTGACTCATCACATCTGGAATGATTTGTGGAGATCTGTCAGTTTAGCAAACTGACAGAGAACTGTAAGGAGGTTTTCATCATTGCATGCTGTTTCCTGGCAGGAGGTTATAGAGCCCAGCAAGTCACTTCTTCAGCCCCACAGGGCTTCTCTGGGTTTTTATGGCTGTCAGGATCTCTCACAGGCATTTGGAGGCTAGAAGCCCAAGGAACCTAAGGTCCCACTTGGAGTTTGGCCCACTGTTGAGCAGCAGCTGAGAGATCGTGCTGGGAAACCCTCTCAGCGCTTTCATGCAGGCACTGCTGAAATTTCCCAGAAATAAACTGCCTTTTTTTATCCTAAAGAAAAAAATAGCTGTTTATTTCTATACAAGAAACTTACAGATAATTTGGGTGGAAAAGAGAGTCAATACATTTGTTTCTTAAGATGACCTAAAATTAAATGTTTAGAAGACCAAAACCCACCACAAATCCTTAAACTACAGCATTTCATTCTGCCCAGAACAGTCTTGCTTTCGTGTTTGGAAGAAAGAGAGGCTGAGACATTGTTTTCTAGTTTTTGGTGGTGGTTCATGTAGAAAGCAGGACTTAAATAAGCCAACTTAAAATCCCGCTCTGTGTGAGGATCCTGCTCTGGGCATCTTAGCCAATGAGCTGGAATGTTGATTCCTGTATTCCTCATCTGCTGCCTCATTTGTGGAGTCTTGGGGCCTTGACTCCCTGTTGCTACACAAGGAGCTGGGCATTAAGCAAGAGTCTGTCACAGTCTCCAGTTTCAGTGTCATTTTAGCTATTTTGAAACAAAATAGTTGGGAATTTCTCACTTCCGTAGGAAACTCTTGACAAATGTCTGTATTTTTGTTCCAAAGAGGGAAAAAAGAAGTCTAGAATTTCCTACAGAGAAGAAATTCCAGCTCTTAATATGTTCTCTTCAGGAATATCCATGCTAGAGGCCACAGTATTGCAGATTTAGGAGCAATAGAAGCTGGGCAAACTAGCTGGAGGCAATCTGAAGTGTCCATTTTGTGTGATGTCATTTTTTATTTATCCAGGAACAGCAGAGTGCTAATGCTTTGACACATTCACCATAAGCTATAGCTCTAATGAGTGTAGGGATGCAGGCTTTGTAGGCTTGCCTGCAAATCATAAGAGGTGTGAGTTTTGGATGCAGTCATCTGTACTGCCAAACCTTACCCACGTGTTGTTCTGTTCTCTCATTGGGATTTTTCTATTGTTGCTTCTATTAAGAAATGGCATTGCTCTCAGAAATTGCAGAAAGTGGTGCCTGCTGCCCCCTCCCCAGCATCCCATTGTCACCTTTTCCTTCTATAAAAGTCTTGGAATAATTAGAGCTTTTTAAACAAATCTCTTTGTCAGTGAGTGATGCTAGAGCCCTTCAAAAGCAATTATTAGCGGGGGGACATTGATTAGCCAATCACCCAGAGATTTCTTTCCTTCCTCGAGCTAGAAAAATGTTCATGGAGAGATTAAAATTACATTGAGTATGCTGTTTGCTGAAGAACAGCCTTTTGGCTCCATGGAATGAAAGACACCTCTTAGCCTGTGCTGTCAAAGCTTGTCCTCTACACTCCCAAATTAGTATGAGTCATTTCTGAGAGCATTGAATATTTGTCTGCTAGTGAGGCTGCAGGTGCTGGGTGTTACTCCCAAAGTCCTCTTCACATTCCATGCTTGCTGTTGTGCTCCCCAGCACTGCCCTTCACTCTTTGCTTGTTTAACTGAAACATCCATTCAGTTCCTTGCTTGGCCTTTGTTGCAGGGAAACATTGATCCAGGCCTCTTACAGTAACTTCTGACACCAGAGGGGTCTGCATGCTCTTTTTGAAAGCAACCACAAACTTGAAGGGAGAGGCTATTGTGTGCATTAGACCAGCTGAAACACTTGGAAAACAGAGACAAGTCTTCACACATGCAAATGTTTCCTCTAGCCTGAAGGAAAAGCATCAGACAGACTCAAACTAAATAGTATTGCTCATGGCTACAGAAACACCATATTTTCATATTGTAATGTTGTTTGTAAAGATGCCAGAGAAACAGAAAACTGAAAGCTGGGGAGGGGTCCTTTAAATTTTTTTGTGTTCTGCATGAGAAACTGTTCCCCAAACTGAAATAATTTTGTTTGGCATTTTTCCTAGGTTTGTACTTGTACAAATCTGACTCTTGAGTGAATATAATCACTTAACAGAGTCACAACAACATTTATTGGCTGGCATCTTTAAGATTGTCTTCCTCTCTTTTGCCTTCTTTCAGTCATTAGGACACTCCCTCAGCCCTGCAGTGCTTCATTTTCCTTCCAGCCTGAAGGATGATCCTCAGGTATTTATTCACATGCATCATAATGTCATAGTCTCAAAATATCAGGACCAAGCATGAGACTTTTCAGTTTGTAAATAAGAGTAAAATCTATTAGGCACACAAGGAAGGAAGAATTCATCATTTAAACAATGGATTAGAAACAGTGGGTACAAAAAGATGCTTGAAACTGTATCCTGCATTTAAAAGAAAATAGACCCTGTAATTTACTGAACAGAATCTACTCTTCTTTTTTTCTCTCATGCAAGGAGTGGGCTTCAGCACAAGGATCATACTAATTATATCTTAAACTTGTCTATCCTAAATATCACCCTTTAATCTATGTGAATTATCATAGTCCTCTCTGGAGATGGAGGAACAGAGACAGGCAGCTCCTGAGACTCATTCAACCCAACTCTCTTAAGAGAGAATGAGTAGTCCTGTGTTGGCTTGGATTGCCTGTCTTCAAGATAGCTAAAGCTAGCTGAGATGAGCCCAATTTCCCAAAATGGAACCCTAGATTTTTCCCCATCCCCTCCTCCTACTAATTGATATGTTTTTCTCAGAAGCACTAAAGGAAAAGAGTAGATATCGAGTCAGCTGGCAGGATCCCCACAGGGTGATGCTTCTCTTCTTATCATATATATATTAAAAAAAAAGTTTCAGTTAATGTTGTACAATCTATAAAGAATTCTCTACATTTAGCAGAAATAAAATGTAAAGCATTCATCCTTATATTGAAAAGGCCCCTGGAGCTGCAGCAATCCACAATTTGAACAGCTGAAGTGGTGGTGTAGGAGATGTGCTCTAAAGCAGAGCCAGACTCTGTGGCCATGCTATCCCATGTCTGTGGTGACTTTGATAAAGAAGGAAAAGTGGAGATCATTGTTACCCAAGGAGGTTTGGAGAGCTTAATCCTTGGAATCCAAGTGGTAAATGCAACATGGTTGGAGAAATTTGGATTTGTATTAAAGTCTAGAGAGCGCTCCCCATGCTGATGGAACTAGTGGGACACAAGGAAGCTTGTATTTTGCCGAATCGAACACTCGTTTATTGTTCTACTTTGTAAAGAAAATGTTATGAGAGAAACTTCATTTTCAATACCAGTGGAAATGAGCAGAACAATCCACTTGGAGGGACATCTTTAAGTTCCCAAAAGCAATTACCACAGCGTGGCCTGACTGCAAAGTGAGCTGGGTGGCAGCAGCCCTTCAAAGCGTGTGGGGATCCCCCATGTAGGGCTCCTGTGTGATCTCTTTCAAGTGGATTTCATTGCCACCTATCCGTGGGACTCCACAAAAATGTTTCCAGTCAATACACAATTACAACACTTGTTGGAGACAGGTGAAGTTTTCTGGATTCCATCAGAAGGCTCTTTCCTTTCTCAAAACTGGGGACTGACTCATTTCAGTACTTGAGTGGAGCCTACTCTGCCATCCCACAGGTATTTAACCCCTTTCCAGGAGCCTCAGAACCCACCAAAACGATTTCTGGGTAAACCTTAATCTAGAGGTTTTGAAACAGCTGAAACAGTTTGGTTTTTTTCTGGGGGGAAAAAAAAATTTAAACCAAATTTTAAAAAATTGGTTATTCTACTCCACCTTTGCATTTCTCTTTTCATTAGAAAAGTCTGTAACCTCAACAATTACACTGAGGCTTTTAAGAATTAATTCACCTAAAGCCATTTCTACAAATAGGAAGTAATTAAACTGTGGTCTTTGCTTCAGACTTTGCTAGACAGCCACTTCTTACAGTCATCTCCAGGCAGGCAAACCCAAAACTGTCATATAGACATGTTCTGCAGCTGGATGGAGTGCTTGATCCATTTATGAGTTTTGGGCCAAATCTCATATTCAGTGGTTACCCCATGTCCCTCTCTTCACTCTAATGACTTTGATGTGGAAAGAAATGGAATTGATAGAAACTCAACCTAGGCTTTCAAGCCAAGACTGCAGGCAACAAATCCAAAGCACATTGATTTAATGTATACTGATAAAGCAAATATCTTTGTTCCAAAAGTAAGTAGTGTGCTTAAATGAGCAAGACTAGTAGGCTGAAGTCTGTGTGGTTCATTACAAACAATTGCACCTTATACTGACAAAGCATGACTTGTAGGAATAAGAAATTCAAATTCTGGTAAGTAGACACCAATTTTATACTCTGTGATTATATAGCAATGGAAAAGGAAGAAAAATGCTATCCCCTGATATGTTCAGCACTAGTCCTGCTAAATTTCAAGCACTCTGATCCCACAAAATAGAGAAATAAAATTAGTTCCAAGTCTGTGGGTAGTCACATGGAATTAATTACCACCATTACATTTCTTTCAAATGGATAATCAAACCAAAAGTTGCAGTTTCTTTTCTGAGACATTGCACCTACTTAAGGGGTCAGCCTGTGGAGATGCTCAAGGTCTTCCAAAAGGCCAGTCACCTAATACAGGTGGTGAATATGCTTCTAATTCTGATCTTCACTTAAATGCTTGGATTTCAGTGGAAATAAAACCAGCTATAGCCTTTTCAGGAGGATATCAAAAGCCAACTGTATGTATATATATATATTTTTTTTTTTTTTTCAAGAGGCAAATCTCATGGTGTCCAAAGTAGGTGTAGAAAGCACAGTGACAGTTCATGAGTGTGTGTGACATGCCCTTGAAATTTCTCATCCAGAAACATGATCTGTTTCTGAAGAGGGGAATCGTGCTGGGCAGCAAGGCTGCAAAACTACATGGCTGAAAGGAGCAGTTAAGCTGTCGTGTTGACTGAAAGGCATTTGGGAAAGAATGAAATGGGGATGCCTGAGTGTTAAGTGTGAAGTTTTACAATTGTAAGAGGAAGGAAAATAGACTCTGTAAATCTCTCCGCTGTGATGGAAACACATGTAAGAGGAGGTCAGTTTTCTGGAAGATGGTCATTTGAAACTCATTCTTATTTGAACTTTACTTCCCCTTTGCTTCCTGAAATGAGTGAAGATAGTTTCCAAAATTAAAGATGGGGAAAAAAGGCTCTGAAAATCTCATGTCACTTGAGTCTTTTCACTGATCTATTGTTATATAATCACTATAGGAACAGAGAAAAAAAATCAAATGGGGAAGACTCCCTTGGAAGTATTCTGATTAAACTATTGCTCCTAAAAGGCTAGAGAAAAAATTTCAGAATTTCTAACTTCAGAATCTTTGTTGGCAGTAGTATAAACTGCGTTCTTTGATTTTGGTCACTGTAGTTAGTGTAGAAACTGAAGAAAGAGAGAGATTTTTAAAAAAACTCTTTGATTTTCCTGTATTTTTTGTGTTCTTAGGTCTGACTGGCTCCCACTGTAAATTGAGACCTCTCTAAAGTGTGTTTTGTTAATGGGCCATGAGAAAGAAAATACAGATTTAGCACTCCCTCCTCTGCCTGTGCCTTTTGTTCCCATTTTAGAGGACTGACATTTCAGAGGGAGCTGAGAAAAGAGCTGTAATAGGGTCGTCCCCATAACCCGTGCTGATGGGGGAGGCTCCTTCACCTGGTCCCTCAGTACCTTTCATGCTGAAAGATAAAATGCAAACTTTTTTCATGTCTTTTGCTGTACTCCATGAGACAATACAAAGGACCCATATGTTTAGGTTTCAAATAACTGTGTTTGCTAATACACAGGCCCAGCTGCATACAAACCTCTGATCTTTGGGGAGTGTTGGAATATACCCACCTCTACTGAATTTCAAATTGGCACTTCATGTATCTCTCAGAAAAGCAATAAGAGGAACATAAAGAAGTGAGATATATGCTCCACATCAGAATTTACCTGTAATTAGGAATATTTCAAGTCCTCTTTTTCTGTATCACTTATATAGAGTGGAAAAACTCATCATAAGCAAAAGGCAAGAGATTTTCTATCTGCATGCAAGACATTTATCATTAGGAGCTATGAGAGCATGAACATCATTTTTTTCTCAAGTCTTTCATATCTTGTGATTTCTAACTAACTTTTGTATTACATTTTTGGATGATAGTGTTCAATTCACTACTTAGGGATTGTTCTCAAACTCTTTAATATAATCCACATCCATACAGTATTGAAGGATCTGACTTATATTAAATCTGCAGAAGAAGGGGTATTCAAAGTTCTCTATTTTTTGAGTGTATCATTCATCTGTTGCATCAATGTTGCTCAGTACTGTAAGACTGTGCACTTGTCTTGTCCATTCTGAATTACTTACATATCCTTGAAAAGCAAGAAGAAAAGATCAGAAGCAGTGAGCATTTTATCATCAACTTCATGGAACCCAGAATTCAGCTTTTAAAAAACAGAGTCCTACTTTTCGGGAAATCTTTGCTCAGTCACCATGGAAGATTAAGTATTACTTGAGAGAAGGTATGGAAATGATGCTTTCATTAGTTACACAAATGTTGATCAAAACTATTTTGATTTAATGGATGACTTAACTCCCTGGATTTAAATGGAGGTGCAGCAAGGTCAACCAGCTGCCAGACAAGAACCAGGTTCATTAATCTTAAGGGAGTCACTTCCACCAATTTTCCAGACATTGCATTCTCCCATATCATTGCAGGGTGAATGAAAATCTATAGGCAGCAGTAAATAATAGAAAAGAATATGATAAAGTAGAGGGAAGGTTAAAGGTAACCTTCCTGTGAGTTGTTTTCCTGCCATGCATTGCTTTACCCCATTGGTTTGCCAGCCCCAGAATGTCAAGCTGTTGCAAGGCTGTTTCAGGCACTTCTGACAATTCTCCAAACAGTGTTTGCTCGATCCATGGTGTATGTGCAACCTGGCTCCCAGGTACTGTCTAACAAGGCACAACTGCATATGAACCTGGAATGTTGTTCATAGAGACCTTCAGTGGTGTGGCACCCTTGGGAGCCCAGTAAATCATCTGATGTCCATGCACCACTTGTGTAGGAATTTGCTTCTGAGAACACTTTTGTTGCTGGAATTTCAGTTTTAAAATTTATGCCTGATCAGACGTAGGTTGTGCAGTGCATATGCTCCAGAGAATATTTGCATGCTTTTGGTGTAGTTTAAAAACAGATTTGCAACACAAAATACGATCCAGTATAACTCAGCAGTAGCAACCTGACTAATTTTTAGAACTTAAATACTTTTTCTATTTCTTAAAGTGAAAAGGGTTGACTTACTTCACTATGCCTTCTCTTGTGGAGAAATGCTATCATGCATAGGTGATGATGTCTCTTAAGTGCTCTTTTAAATTTATTTATTACTATTTTTCATAGGCATTGCAATTAGTATTTTGTTGAGCATTTTTTTACTTTTTACTAATTTAAATAAGAAGACAGAATTTTCTTCTTGTTTGTGCTGCTGTAGCTCCATTGTTTTTAGTGCTTCAGGATGGAGTACAATTTAGAGGATAATTGGACTTTTTTATATATATAAGCTCATAATGAAGTTAATATAAAATTTCATTTCCATTTCCCTTATTCCCAAATAAGCTGTCATAAGAAAATGCACTTCAGAGGAATATCATTTGGTCATGGCATATCTTAGTAATTCAAAATCTTGGCTTTAAAGTGAAAAATAGTAACTGGAGGTGAGGTTTTTTTACTATTCCCCAGTATGTCGCTGTTCTGCACTGGACACATGTGGGTTTTTAACATTCTAGTCTGGACACCTGCAGCTATTTTCTCTGTTAACAACTTTGAAGGCTCTAAAGCCTCAGCAAGCAGAAATGCCTGGCTGCAGAGCTGTGTCCTTGCTGCCCAGCTGGCAAAAGCTCTGCTTCACTTTCCCATCTGCCTCCCCCCAGCGCTTCTGAGAGCACTGTTCCATGGGGTGGAGCACTCTTCTGGGAAGAGTTAGCACAAAATACAAGGAACCTGAAAAGAATGAACTCACTGTGTGGCTGGGGGAATGTGTGTGCATGAAATTCAAACCAAATGTCTTACGGAATTAAGACTGGTTTGCAGAGAGACCTCCTGTGTTAAGATTGTAAGCTGAGTGTGTTCTGCCAACAGAAAGAGATGAAAAATGAATGTCATGGACCCTGCAGATTTGCAGTCACCTGGGAACTTGGGCATGTGTGAAGCTTCTGACACATAAGCAGCCACATTGAAGTCAGTGCCCACGATTAGACTTCTTCCTGAACTGGGACATGGTGATGAATTATTGGGTTAGTTCTAATTTTTTCCCCACAGGACTGCTTTTACTTCTGAATTCATTCATTAGTGTTTATAAGGTGCACTGAGATCTTCCAACATGCATGGCACTATTGAAATGTTAAGTGTTGTTACAACTTATGCTTGCAAAAGCAGCTGAAGATGAATTTACTTTAGGTGACAGTCCGTAATGGCTCACTTGGAACAGTTACACATTCTATGAGGTAAATAAAAGGACTGTTATAAATTGGAGCAGTGCTATGTTTACATAATAGACAGTAACCACTCCAGAGGTACCATAAGAGTCAGCTTGATAATAGGCATTTTAGAAATTATGTAAATACATCTATATGTGAGGAAGCAAAATGGCTGTAGGAGATAGAAAGCTGAGAGTTACTAGTAAATACTGCATGCTTGCAATGTTTTCAACATTTTAATCTTTTTATGCAAACATGTCCATCTGTTAACCGAACATAATGGCGGAGCAGAAAAGGGGTTGAGTTCCACAGGCTGCCCCTAATGCACACACTAGAGCTATTAGATGCACTAGAGATGGACTGAACAGTGTGCTGCTGAGTTTGCTAGTCAGGCAGTGCTGCTAAAAGCTTTCAGGCACATTTGTTCCTTGGGAAACTTCCTCCATCTTCTCATTCCCCTTTTGGCTGTGTACCTTCACGTAAGCTTCCTCCCACACTTTAAAAAATGTAGCCACTTTTTTTCTGCCAAGCACGTTGCCTGTCCTCCATCTGCTCTGTGCATCTGGGAAAAGTCCTCCCAGCTTTGTTCCCTGTCTCTACAGCAGTTACCTGATTGCTTCTCCCTTGTCTTGCTTTATCTCTAATATTCTGGGTAGTAGTGTTCTGGTAAGGAATGCTGCTTTATGAGGCAGTGTGAAACTGTGTCTGCCATATGCCATAACCACGCTGTTAAAGGCTGTGCTCACTAAGTGTACTCACTATGGAAATGACACCACAGTACCAGCTGTAAGAGTGAAACTCTGTTCTTGACTGGAACTGTTCTGTGGGTGATTGCAAAACCCTTTTTCAACAAAAGCATTGGGAAAGCATATTTTGATATAGATCACTCATTTTGGAAAAGGAGAAGAGGGACCATATGAAAAAGGCATAATTTTAAAAATTACTAGAAAAATTATTATACAACTTTTTATTCCCCAAAATACCCTGTCCAAAATGGTCATCTCTATCTGTGTTATTCCATAGCCTTGATGATACCCATACCATTACATGTTTCATATCAGATATGTCCCCATAATTCTCCAACCATTTTAAGAAAAATCACTCTGTATCACTCTCTTTAGTTTCCCTGACTGTTAAAAAAAATCTCTAATAAATTTTTAAGGATTGACTATTAAGGATAAGATAAAAACATCTAAAACCTTTTTTTTTATTATTAAAATAATTTTTAGTATCCAAAAATAACAAGCCTAAAGACAGGAAAATTTGTCATCTAGGAGTTCTGTTAATCCTGTGCTGCAATGGCTGTATGACAGTCCAGGAGAACGGTATTCTTTGTAAGAATCATTCTAGTCTTTCCATATTTATCTGGCTTCTGTTTCTTCATAAGGCTGTGCAATTTGTAGCCTCATGACAGGTTTCCAGTGGGGCAAGCCACATGAGGTGCAGAAATCAAGCTGCCTTTTCAAATCTGAGCAGCACTCTGCAGGGACACAGCCTGCTTGTGTGGCTGCTGAGCTGCACGGGTCGCTTGGTGTGTGCCCACCCTTCAGCCCAGCTCCTGCTGGGGGGGCACAGCAGGAAATCCTGTCACTGTCAGAGGTCCCTGTCCTCTGGTCCTCCTTGCCCTGGCTGACACAGAGAATGTGATTGCTGCCATTGGGTCATCTGGGGTGACACCTGAGGGGAAAGAAATCTGGTGGAGCTGCAGTAAGGCACTTCGGAAGTGTAGCCCATTGACAAACTGGGATAAGTGTGTTAATTTTTATTTTTTTTAGCAGTAAAAAATTGAAACATTTTATTGGGGATGTTGGGCTGGGGAAATGCTTCACTCCACCAGAGCTCTTATACATCCAGTTTATTCATTAGGCATCCAATCAGAGAATGAACCTGGACTGCAGTTTCAATACACTCTTGCAGCTCAGTCTCACGATATGCTCCTTGCTTGCTCCTCTCTGCCACAAAGCTCTCAAGACTCTTCCACTGCATCTAGAAGCCAGAAAAGCTCTGGAACAAAAAGATCTGGCATAACCCCAGTGTCAGAGCTGAGCAAGTGGAGAAGCTTTGAAGATGATATGGCTTTCCATGTTCCTAATAAGGATTATTCAGATTTAGACTAAAATTTACTGTAGGGATTTGATTTGTTTTTTAACTTATCGTCATGCAATAGTGTCTATCAGCTAAAAAAAAAAATTCTACTATTACCTAACTCAGTTGACTGTTTTAAAATCTGAGATAATACTTTTATCCACATTTATCCATGGTTTTATAAATATTTTACATCCTTGAGAATTCTGTTACCAATTTACAAGTAATACCTCAGCGTTAGAGTACACGGCAGATCTAGAGGTTTACAGTCAATAAGATGAAGCCCAGGGGAGGTGGGGAGTCTGGATTTCATTCTTATCTGTGTGCACAGAAACTGGGTTAAGATGAGGACATGCTCATAAGATTGATTTTCTTTTCCTGTAAATACAATGGAGGGATGAGTCTTTACAACTACAGAGAAACACACCCTGCCATAACAGGATCCCCACCCTGTCTCTGCTCAGTCCTTTTGATAAAAGCCCCATGCTGTGGGCAGTCCAGATTAGTTTTAGATGAAGCAAATTGGAAAGGTTAAGGGGGATGGGGATGTGTGTGTCCAGACTCACAAAGCTGTCCATTCTGGTTTTCTAGGAAAATGCCTAGGACCCACATCTCATCCCATCCCAGCAATTGCTAAAATCTCTGTGTCTCATCAATATCCAGTCCAGCTGTGGGACTGGGACAGTTTCACTTTTCATTTGGAATGGTCCATCTCTTCTCAGAAACATGATTTTAACTGAAATGTGGTGTTTATGGTATGTCATTTTCTCATTTATTTTGCAACACCAACTATGATTAAAAGAAGACATTTACGGGAAACATTAGGGGAAAAGGCAAAAGTACAAGAATTTCCATCAGCAAGACACTCACTGGGAAAGTGAGAGACACACAGGCCAAAAAAAAAAGAGGTATTACCAAGCAAACCTAGATAACAGGGGCTGACATTATTCTTTCTAAAGTCAAAATGTCATGGGAGTAGAAAGGAATGATATGTATAGCATGATACTTTAACTGGGCTGATTTATGGTTGACTCACAAGAGTTGCACAGAAACAACCCCAGTGACAGATAAATTTTAATCAAGATATAGGTCTTTCTCTTTCCCTCTTTATCCTTGAGACACGTCATTAGCCCAAAGAGTGACTTTTGCTTTCTTTTTCTTCTTCAAACAGTAAGAGAAGCTGGATAGGTGGAAAAGTATCTATCTATAGAACAGGTAAAGTTCTTAAAATTTAGGTTTTGGAAAATATATTTGGAAGTGCTAACTGTGGGACAAACTGTTAAGAGTTTTTTCTTGCAAATCCTTTAAGGTCCAATCCAGCAGCTCCAATCAGGTTGTTCTGAAGAAGAGTTTCTCATAACCAGAGAGTCTCAGTATCCAGTGAGGAGTGGAATTGGCTCATGCACATTGCTTTAACACTTCATCTGAATTTAAAAAATTAAATTTTTCTTTGCTCTCTCTAATACCCTTTGTGTGATGATGACCTGACTGTAGCCCAAATTTTGCTTGTACCATTTTTAGTTGGGAGTTTCAAACAGCCCAGGCAAGTCTGATATTTCTTGCTACTGCAGAGCAGGGTTAACTGGGAATCATAACTATTTTTATTAGCTTCAAAAATCTGGTCTTTTATTTTTCCATCTGTTATTAATTTTTTTTAAGAGATTTCATTTTTTGAGGTGTGAAAAAGGCAAACAGATTTTATTGGGTTTTTTTTTTTTCCCTGCAAAACCTGATTAAAAAATATCTTTTTGCACAGAATGCACTCAGCCTTTGACACTGTGGGTGTGGAACTCTTCTGAATCATGATGCGACAGGAGATAGATTTAGTACATAATTCACATTTTAGTAGGGAATATACTTTTCTTTCCAAACTGCAGCTTCTTTTGATAATTTTGGTGACAGCATTTGTCATCAAAAGTAGTGTATGCATACATGTATGTAATTCTGCTGTGCTAGGGAGTGTGGTGCTTTATACTGTTTAAAGGTACTGATGTCTGCTTTGTAAAATCTAAAAGGAAAGTGAGTTAGCCATTGTGACACGGAGGGGGCAGCTGAGTAACAAATGCATTATTTTCTTGCCTGCCAACCTGCATAAAGGCAGCAGGGCTGGTGTGCTGTGAGGCTGGGTAGGACCCTGTGGTGGTGCTGCTTAGTTCCTCAGGTATCCCCATCTCTCATTCCCTTCGCCTCTTTCTGTGTTGAGTACATCAGCTTCAAGTTTGGATATTTTTTCATCTTCCTTGCAATTTTAGAGGCATTTAAATAAGTGCCTTTTGAAGAGGCTCTTTGGCCTGGCTGCAGGAATTGTTCCTTAGAGGAAGACAGCCAGTAAAATAACACTAGAAACAAAAGCAGAAAATGAGAAAACCAGCCCTGATGGGAATGATTTGCAGGCAATCTCGGTGAGATTAGCAAAAGGAATAAAAGCCAAGTCCACAAAAGGAGAAATGAGATACTGATCTCTTTGCAAGAAACACTGTCCCAGAATTTAGGTCAGTTCAACTGAGCAGCAATAAACAAACAAACAAAAGCCAAAAGAGCTTACAATATTTAGGATCACAAAAAGCTTAAAACCGTTCTGAAAGTCATATTAATACTAAGCCAACAGGAGCAACAGGAAAAACTCTTGAGTGAGCTACAGCACACCTCTTAAAAAAATTGCCTTGCATCCCCCTGAAGATCCAACATGAATATACATTATAGCATTTACTAAGCACTAGTTGACCATGTCTTGGTATTTTGCAAAGTACTTTACATGCTGTGCCTTGTTTCTGTTAGATTATTTCTACTAGTCAATGCCTGTATCTGCTCACCATCCTCATCCTTTCCTGTGTAATTTGTCCTCCAAATCCACACACTCAGTTCTGTTCTTGCAAGGTAGTTTGGAATCTTCCACCACATTTTTTTCTTTTTGGTAAAATTAAAACTTCTAAGGACAATTTGTCATTTATGACAAAATTTGAATTGGAAAATATTTTTCAGTTCCAGGAGCTTGTGGTCCAAGTGTGAGAATAACATTGTTTCAGGCTAGGTTTCAGTATCTCCCACTAGAAAGAGATCCCTGGTCTTCCACAATTCAGGCATGGCATCAATTTTGTTGTCCTGATCTGTTAAAAGAATCTGACAATGGCATAGGAATAACAGGGAATATACTTTAGGCCTCTTTATGTAAACTGTGAACATGAATGAATTACATATTAACAAAATGCAGTCAAGTCATCTAAAGCAGTATTTGGTGCAGCACCATGATGGATATTTCTGAACTGCCTTGTTCTGCTCCTGATCTGGGCCCTCTTTGCTGCAGCAGACATACGACAAGTTCAGGCTTTGAGATTTTTCCCAGGTCCACATCTATTATGATCCAGATCAGATTTCTGGATCAGATTTCCACACTAATAGCCACTGCCCACTGATTAGTGCTGCAGCCAACTCTTGAAGAGTTCTAGCAGTTTGCCCGGTCCCTATTCATATCATGTAGGCAAATGCTCCTTAGTTATATACAAATAAAACAGATCCCCACTTTACAATCAGCACATCCATTTTATGTTTTAAGAACAGATTGTTCAGTGCAGCAAAGTGCTATTCATCATGGAGGCATTTCCCACACTACAAGCCAGAATCTTTTAATTAGACTCCAGGGATTGTTGCTCCCTGGCCTGCATTTCTAGCTCGAGGGTATGGTGGAGAGAAATTCAGCCTGAGAAACCTTTGTGGCACTTCACGTTCACTGGCAGATCTGAAAGCTTCACCTTCAGGGCCAAAACCTGCACTGTCTTTGAGGCAGCTCTTACTCCTCAGTTGTCTGCGTGCTTGAGTTACTTCAAAGAGAGTTATGACATAAGGCATAATCGGACTCAAAATCCAGCTTTTTCTGGTCGAGCTGGAAAGGACTTTAGAGAACATCTGGTTCCAACCCGCCTTTCGTGGGTAATGAAAGCTCTTCCATGCAGTGGGGGAGAAAAAACCAGAAATGCATAAAGGTTAATTAAAAATTATTTGCAGTTATATAATGTCCTAAAATATAATATGGATAAAAAATCTAGACATAGAGTTATTTTATGTTCAGGATGAAACACTTACTGCTCTCCAGTAGCTGGAATTGCTGTGAATCCATTTTTGGTTGAGATTATTTAAAAACAATGGGAAAAGGATGAAAATCAATGTAATACAACAGTTTGGAAAGATTTTTCCTGAAGGAGAGACACACCTTCGTGGAAGTTTCAATTGCAAAATCAACACAACCTTTTAGGGTATTCATGACCCAGTGTTAATTCTGCTGCTCTGACAAATGACCTTTTTTTGCTGCTTCAGAGTCAAAGAGAGAGCCACTTTCTGGAGTGAATGGAGCTGGGTGAATCACATGGTCTATGGCAAGCTCTGGAGTGCTTAGCAAATGAAGTCATCCAGACAGGATTAAACACAGTTATGTCTCCCTAGCAGAGCCTTGTTTATGGAAAATGAGTTTGGGCCATTGGCTTAGCCTAAGCACATACTGTTCTTTTTTACCTAGGCACATAAGACTTTCTTCTGTCCCAGGCAGAAAATGTTCCTGAGTTTAATTCATAGAGATGGAGCTTGGAAGAAGGAGGCTGGCCTATCTGCTCCTCTGATTTCCCATAGGCTTGGCAAGCTCAATGCATACAACAGCCTGTGCTGCTTTTTTTTCCTAATGAAATCCTACACTTTTTGAGGTTCCTGTGTCTTTTCCAAATGAAGCCTCCAAGAAACACGTGAAGCATATATCAGCTTCAATTAGAAAATGGTGGTTTAAAATTATGTTCGTATTTTAAAGCATAAATATTCTTATTCATATGCATCTCAAATGCAAAAATGCACCAGCTGTGTGGTCTTTCCTTTACTTCAGCTTATGAAAAACTCCAGGGGATCAGGAAATTTAGAGCACAAGAATGGTTTATTTTTATACCTATTTCCCTTGTCATTTCCTTTTCCCATTCCAGTCCCTCTGAGAGGAACCAATTAACTTGAGACATTTTCCACATTTATTAGTATCTTCATTAAAAAGAAAGGGCAGAATTGTTTCTAGACTGTATCTTGTGCCCACTAAACTGTGATAACATTGCCTGACAGAGTGTAGTGAATAGCAAAACTGTTAGAGATATAAAATCTGTGAATTAATAAAACTGTTACATTTTGCATCTGCACTTGTATCAAAATGAAACAGAGACCACTACAAAACAGCGAGTTAATAAATAAAATGAACTTTAAGAAAGCAGAGTAGTGGCCATAAATTAAAAGGGGATTGTCAATGCAGTTGGAGTTAGTTGCTGGAAAATAACCTCATTAGCACTTTTCAATAGAAGAACAAGGTGTTGTGGCTCCAACAGAAGGCTTTAACACTATCAGACAAATAAAGAGTCACCAGAATGTCACCTGGGCTACATGCCACAGTCAGAGAGATGGGGCAGCCCCATCTGGATGCTTCCTGGGGAGTCTTGAACCCACAGATCCCCTGCTGCTGGTACTGGTGCATGTTTACTCTCCTCTCTGCCTCTCCTCTCTTTTCTCCTGCCATTTAGTGGCACCACAGCTGCCCTGCCATGATCACAACCAGGAGCACAGGCAGGGGATGGGGAGAAGCACAGTACCTGGAGGAGCAGGGAGAGCCGGTCCCTTAATATGTGTGGTCTTCCCACCTGATCTGGCTGGTTGGGGATATTGCTCTTGTCCCAGAAGGCTTCTTACGTGTCTGCTCTGATTTGGGCCTGATGCTGTTCCCTTGCTTCTTGGCCTCAATAGAAAAACAAGAGGTTAGTAATAGAGCAGAAGAAAATTGCTTTTGCTGGTATATATCATTCCCTGCTGTTTATCACTGTATTTCTACGGCCATACCATTCCTTTTTGCATACCACCACATCATTGCATACCACTTTTTTATTATTGTTATTTCTAGGGAATACACTAGCAGGTTCTTTTCTGCTGCTCTTTTTTATTTTTTACTACTGAGGGAGCTGGAATTGGCTCAAGCTGTCCAGCCAAAATTGCATATAATATTCAGAAGTCCTCAGATTTCACAAGACTAAGGTAGATGGTTCTTATAACCACTTTACTTCTTTGTTTTGGAGACATGAAATCCAGTGCAGATTTTTCCCATCCTTCAAAAATCAAATGTTGTAGGGTCAACATTAGGCACTGAACAATAGCATACCTTGGAGAAACTCCAACAAATTTTCATTTTGGGATTAGGAATTCCTGTGTACCCGCAACACTTCATGCTACTCTCCATACTCTCTGCTTTTTGCCATGCTGACCAAGTTGTCACAGAGTTATCAGTTCTCACTAGCAACCCTTCTCTGACCCATTTACCACAAAGAACTCCACAGTCTCTTGCAGTGACAGTTGCCCAGCACACAACGTCTGACACTATTTTTGGTGAAGTTCCAGCAACTTGCTCTGTAATTCCTAGCTGAATCTTTTTTCCTATTACTAGGGTTTAAAAGTTGCCAAGCACAACCGGCATCTAAGGCCTAGGTTTTGTGGCTAAAGGCAAATACAGTCAATTCTGAAAGCAGCTAGGGTCTAGTTGCTGCTTGAATGAAATGACTGAGTCTTTGTAGCTCCATCGCAACTATTAAAATTAGAGAGAGAAAGAAGACGGAAGGAAAATGAAAGGATTTCTGATGAAGCAAAACCTTCAACACCAAAATAAAATGAAGGAATTTTTCATAGTTCTTAATCTGATCTCCCCAAACCAGTGGTAAGATTAGAGAGGCTTTTTGGTTAGAAGTCCCTAGTCCTCAAGCCTCCTGTATCTTCAAGACTTCACTCCAAAAATTCAGTGTGCTGCTATGTGAAGTATTAAAGTTTTCCTGAATAAATTGTCAAGATTACAGCTGCATTCAGCAACTGCTTGCAAATTATTGTTTCTCTGGGGAAAAAAAGACCCTCAGTTTTAGGGAAAGGGCTTGCATATGCATGGCAGTCTGTTGGTTCAGGCACAGAAAAGAGATTTCTAAAAGCAAAATTTAATATTGGAAATATAATAACTGAGTTCTTGATAAACACAATATGACATCACAAACAGCCCTGAATATAACCTCCACCTCTCACTCATATCTGCTGCTGTAATTTAGTATCTGTTATCATGTTGCTTTATAGGCTTCATTACACATAGAAGATAAAACTGAGCCAAGTATCTCAAGCATCTTTCAGAGTATGCAAGCACAATACCTTGTAATAGAAAGTGTTTCAGTTTCAGAGTGCTGAAAAATTCTCATGTTTAAGAATGCTATGTATAGGACAGTTCACCTCAGAAATTATGTTTAGCTTTTTAAAATAACATTTTTCTGATTTTAATCAGCTTAATTCTTCAGTCTCCTGTACTTAAAATACAGGAAGCAAGAATTAGACAATGGATAAAAGAGCTCATAATAGCTAAAACAAAATTTCCTCCCATGAAGTCGGAGATCTGGACCTTGCAGGAATATCAAAGTGCTGCATTTATTTTCTGTGCACTCAACATTTTTAAATACCATAAGGCTTTTAAAAATAAACACCTTAGAGCACTATTCCTCCTAAAAATATTTTTAACAAACACAATTTTGGTTTTGGTTGCTATATTTTTGAAAAGAAGAAAATTAATTCTGATGTAGGGGAAACCGGGAAACAAAGCAAATGCTGCAGCATTCCTGTAGAAAAGTAAACAAACAAACAAAAAACACTGTAGGCAAAGATGTACTGAGCTATCAGATTGTAATGGCAGTGAAGGGAAGCACAGCATACTGGAAAAGGGAAAATACATAGAAAGCCAAGTCAATCTCACTACAGAAAATAAAAAAGATAACTGAAGCATGTGCATTGGCTTTCCTTGTCCCTGCCACACATCTGTGGATTTCAGTTGTTGATTAGGGATATGGGAGGTTTTTACATTTCATGTGTCTGCTACTGGCTTAGGATATAGACTCTCTCCTTGACAGCAAACTGCATATGAGAGATGGAAGCTTGCAAAAACAAATGCTAAGTGTCCTCAAGCCAAGCTCAGAGTTGTGCATTTCAGAGTTTTCCATGGAGCTGGTTGTGCAGTACTCAGCCTGCCCTAGTCATTAGGGATACCTCTGCCTTTTCCACAGGTTAAGATGGAGTGATAGAGCCAGAGCACTTTATGTGATGAAAAGTTGGATAATAATATTTGTGGATGTTTTCTAAACTGTTGAATAACAGCTGGGACTGTTCTGACAGCACAGGTGCTTTTGCAGGTGAAAGGTCAGCAAAATTTTTATCCACTGATTACTGACAGAGTAGCTGCAGCTAAATTTTGTGAGCCTTTTGTCTAATAAATTATGACTTCAGTGATATGATCATTGGTCCAGCTCCTACTGAAGTCAACAAGAATCTTTCCATTGATATTCAAGAGAAGCTGGATATAAATAGTCCTACAAAGTCAGTAGCCTTTGGGAAATGCTTCTTTGGCTTCAGACGGAGAAAGATGCAGCCCAGTAAGGCTGTAAATATTTCAGGATAGAGTTATATACTTCTGCTGGCACAGCAGACAATTTCTTTTTATCTGGACATAAAGAGCACTTCAGACAGCTTCTTGATTTTAGCTGGTTAGAACAGTTTTAAAGTTCACAAAATATTGCATTTTAAGTGGCAGATGTAGTCCTCACTGCTGTGGGTTAACAGTGGGAAATTTTTTGAGAGAGCTTGAAAGAACTCGCTGTTTGCCATGTTGATGGGCATTCATTGATTTGCTGCATATTCTTGGGGGTTAATTGCAACTTTATATGTAAGTATTTTGACACGTCCATGGATCAGCAAAAGCTCTGATTTGCAGGACTGAACATGCATAGTGTGGATGATTGAGTCAGAGAGGCTGAGCCTCCTCCTTGTGCCTAAGATGATGCTTTACAGAGCCATTTGCCATGTTTGCTGAAGTTCCCTGAAGAGATTAAATTTATGGACTAAGAATATTACTAGAGGTAGTGAAAGGGGGCATGGAAGAACCTCAAAGACCTTCACATACAGGAAGTTGCTATGGGATTCAAGTTCTCCATCACAAGAACTTGTTAGGAGTGGGCCAAGAACAAAGACGTGAACAAATCTCTGAAATCCTAAAAGAGACCAAAGAGAATTTAACTAAATGGACACTGAGCTACCTACATCTGCAAATAAACACACTGTATGGGGAAATAGAAGTGTGTGCATAGTGGGGACGGAAGGAAATTAGTTTTCCTCCATTATAAGTTCTGTCAATATGTCTTGCACTGACTAATGTTAATGAAGTAGACTGTATTTTCATCACTACCTGATAACTCTGGTTGTGCCAGTGTGTTTGTGTGCATGCTAAGTCTGTGTGTGTGTGGAAAAGGACATTTTTTCTGCTTGTCTGCATCTCCTCTTCCCTTCAGTAGACAAATCTGGCAAGAGGCTACTCTCTTTACCTCTGCCTCTGCATGACCTCCCCTGAGAACAAACGCTGTACACTAAAGCTTTGCCCTGAAAATTTTTATAGCTCCTCTAAAAATATTGTACACACACTTAAAAAGACATCTTATCAGAAAACAATTACATGGAAGCCCTTTTAGAGTAAATTAGTGTAGGAAAAACATATCCTTCCTCTCCTCACACAGCATCAACACATACCATTATTACGTACGTGTTTCTGTCAGGAGTCCAACCATGTATACAGCTGCATATTGAAATGTCTGTACATTAGACAGCTACATACTTTGAGCAGCTTCAGAAACTGCAAGCAGATTTTAAGCACATTCTGTGCTTCATCCTTATGGCCCAGTTCCTGTTATCCATCAAGCGTGTTTTAAAATAGGACGCGTTTTTGGTACTGCAAAGTCAACAGTGCTGGAAAGTTGGCAGGTAGGCTTGTTTAAACAACATTCCCAAGTAGTCTCCTGGCAGGTGTTTCCAGAGTACTTTGAGCACAATTCTTTGGATGGGAGATCTGCCAAAGTACATAGCAACAGGGAAAGAAGTGTTTTCCTTTTACCACAGTTGGGACAGTGCAGTGTTTTAGATGCTGCGCCGTGCATCCATTTCAGGAGCTTATTTTGGCACTGAGTCAGAACCTATACAATGGCAAAATACTCAGCATCTTCCTGCCTGTTTAATGCAAGTGACTTCCAGAATATCGACTGGTGGGTTATCTTCCTGGCAATGGGCCAGCCTCTGACATGCCTCTTGCACCAATCTAGTCTGTCCAGCTATATGGAAACCTTTCACCTTGGAACTGCTTTTCATAGAGCATCATGCTGCAAGGGTTTGTGCAAGTTCAGAGCAAATGTTCATCTCACAGCTGGCCAAAAGCACAAAATGGGAAGGGTGGATCAGAGAAACCTTTTCTACCTGGCATTGATTTCTGTTACAGCCAAACCTAGCTTTGCTTAATTGAAACCTGTCCTTTGGATTTGAAAAACACACGAGTGGTTTTATAATCCTTCTGGCAGCCTGTCCACTTCTCAGTATGTGTCCTGGACCTAAAATTACCCTCTATAATATCCCTGCAGAAATAGTCTCTTAGATATGTGTACTCTTACCCACGTACAAATGCCCTCTGACCTAAAATAGAAACAGGTATGGGGAAGAGTAAACAGACATCAAAGGCTAAAGGAAACATTAACTGAGGATATGCTGGTTTGAAATTTAACCTTTAATGTACTGAAATAAGCCCTGTTCAAAGGCATGGCCACAGCATGTTTGGTTGTTAAGCAAGTTCTTAGTAGTCTAATACCAGAGCTGCAGCTACAGATGACCTGCACTCATGCAGCCTTGATACAGGCTATGGAGTGAGCTCTATAGTACAAATCTGTTTTCCAATGTAAAGGCTTAAATCTAAAATCCAATTCTAGTTCTTAGTTGTAAAGGAAAAAAAAAAAAAAAGAAAAATCTGGGTCAAATCAAAACACCTGTGTTTTCCTGGATATGTAGACAGCCTAATGAAAAATTTCAGATGTGACCTATTCCCATCACTTGAGAACCTTCCACCATTGAGGCAACTGTGTCAGCATCCATACTACCAGTAATTTCACTTGAGCTGTTGCTGGGCATGTGACACCACTCCATTCTGACTCTGTGCCCACTCCCTCACTCTTCCCCATGCTCACTCACCCCCACAGGGCTGTACAGTGAGCTAATAACACCTTCACCTCTCTCATTCCTAACTCTGCAAGCTGCCACAGGGACAGAAACCTGCAGTACTCTGTAAGCTGCAAATGACAATACTGTGTGCTAAAGTCTGCAGGAGGACAAGCAGAGTGAGTGGTAACTTTTTTTCTGTTTCATTTTGTAAAAATCCTCATTTCCCGATTGAAATTGTCTGGCACAAAGTTTTCAGGTTTGGAGCAGTCTGCATCAAATCCAGCTGGCCTGGCTACAAAATATGTGGACTAGCAAGGACCTTTCTTTGTCCTCTGCAACTGTCAACCTTCCTGTTTCACTGAGCCTGTTTCCCACTCAAAATTCACTTTGGCCTGAGCTAGCAGCAGGATCTTCTCTAGGGACTTGGCTTCTCCAGTGCGTTGTGACTCCTCCTGTCTTCAAAACTAACTTCAAAGCTCTCCTCTTATTGATATTTTCTATGTGACTACTTCCATAATTTTTCTTTGTCTTTTATGTGTAAGTAAAATGGAGATTTTTTTTTAAATATTGTATCTTATATAAGTTAGAGAGCTTAGGTACAGGGACTCTGTGGGATCGGGCCCTGTGCAAATACAGCACAAACAGAGGCAGCCTGGCACCAGACACCTCCTTGTCCAGAGGTAGAGGGTGGATGAACAGGAGAACATGAGGACACAACTAAACACTGCATGGTGACACGGTAGATCTGAGCAGCCCTGCTCTTATTGCACTGTGACATGATGAGCATTGCAGCAAATGGAAATTTTCAGCAGAATTCATGATAAAAACTGTCCAAAAAAAAGCACAAGGGATTACTTCAAGGAAGCCCAGCCCAGCAAGATAGTTTAATACTATATTGTAGGGGAGAGCCTGCAGTATCTTCTCCCTAATAAGTTCTTAATAAATAGTTTTCCATTACTTTGGGTAATAACTGTTTTAATTAATCACACCATGAAACAAAGAAAATGTGCAATGGATCCAGGGGAATCAGCTATTCTATTCCTAGTTTTGGTGTCTGACTTACAAAACTACTTCTCAGTGGTACACATTGATACTAGAGTAATACTGAGGCATTACAGTGAGAATAGCTAAGTTTCCTTTTATCTTGTTTTTTAGAATAACTTAGTTATCAATAATTTAATATTCTCAGGGGGTGACATTTACTCTGACGTTGGCTCTGTCCCCAGGGAAGAGAGTAATCCAAGAAAATAAATGCCAATGCTTTAAGTCTGGATGAAGCAAAATTTGAGTGACTATTTCCAGAAATGTTTATATTACTTGCCAGTCTACGTTGCTCAGATAAAAAATAGAATGAATAATACTAGTATGGTTTGTAGAAAAAAAAAAAAAAGCTATATTCTGAGATGTTATTGGAATCCTAAGCATTTCCAGGTGTTGTGCATGGCTTACAATGGTAAGGATATACATTTTCCCAGGCTCTTTTTCCTTTTTGTTTTGACTTTTTCTAATGTTGTGAAGGATACTAGACTCAAGCCTAGAGAATATTCATGTGTCCTGACACAGATTATGTATGCTCCTGATGATTGGGCTTTTCCATTCTGATCTATGATCATATTTCTTTTTTGACTTCATTCTTTTATGTTGGAGCTGTCTACCTTCTCCAGATAATGGAGCAAGACCATCACCATTTTCTAACAAAAAAAAAAAAAAAAAACCAAAAAAAACCCCAAAAAACCTTAGTCCATTCAAGTTGCATAAACCACCACAGACACCAATGTGAACACAACACCACTTGCAGTGATGATAACACTTTTTAGGCATTACCAAAGTAGGACAGATGAAGTCTAGTGACCTAAAAACCTCAGATTTACTTTATAAATCCTATAAATCCCTGGATTCTCCAACAAGAAGTTGGATCTGTTGCGTCTGATTGTCAGACTGTTCACAGGAATAAAGAAATTTTAGTTCCCTAACAATTGTGACTGGGCATATATTTTCAAACAACTTGCCTTTAATTTCTGGTGTTTGCTGATAATTGTTACTCTTAGCTAGGAAATGCTCCTCTTGGGGAATGTGCAGTATGCCTATCGCTTTTTAAAGGAAAATATTTAAATCTATGTGATCTCAGAGATCTGCATCTGTCAAACAGGCTCTTGGAAATTGAGCTTTGGAAACAGAAACAGAAATTTTCAGAGCTTTTCTAAAACTCAAGGGACATTGCCCGTCATTCTCACCAGTAGCTTTTGAAAGAGGAATGTTCCTGGATGTTTTACTTCCCTTACAGTTCTGGCTGTAGTTTTACTCCAATGCTGGCATAGCTTTCATAGTGTGGGCAAAGGTCTTGCAACCAAATGGAATTTCTGTGAGTGTGGTTGCAAAATGCTTCTTCTAGAGAACCTGACAAATGAAACACAGAAGAATGTGCTGAGTTATCAGTGTGGGGGTTTTTTTTGCAAAGCATCCTAATGCCTGTCACCCTCTTTGAACAGTCACTTCTGACATTTTTGAGAGTTTGTCTGTACCAATGCCAAATTACCAACTAGGATTCTGTATTAAATCAACCTTTCAGAATGCAAACAAATCACATATTTTCCTCTGTTGGGTGAAAGGTGCATAACTGTAATTCAGTGGAGATTTTCCTGCAGAAAATAGTAAGCACTTAAAGCCTTGGAACAAAATGTGTTTTAAGACTAGCTGAATGGTTACCAGGCTGTTGATTTGGAGCCAGCTTTCAGATCCTTGTTTGTTTGGACCTGTATCTAGGCACAGCTGCTAAATCAGCTTACCAGCACACCTCTGTGGAACAGATCCTCCATCTAGTAACTCTCAGCAGTGTGTGCTGCCATAGCATTTAGCTGCCAGAGACCAGAGTATCAGTTCTGACACATCCCATTTCCTTTACTCACCTCAATAATTGAAATGTGTCCAATGCTCTACTCTTTGGATTTTGTGACCAATTAATAAAGGGGATAGAGAATGTTAGCTGGCTGATTAGTTTGTTCCATTGCAAAGACAATTTAGGAAATCCCAGCCCATGCAGGAGAGGAATATGGAATAACAAAATTTAAATATAGAAGAACAAGAAAGAAGTAGCACATTAGAATTGCCTGTTGGAAGGCAACTCACCTTCTAGCAAGACATGAGGACAGGGCAAGGAAGGCAAAAGAGATTCCAGATTCTTTGTAAGGGTGATGTTACCAGGACTCTTGGGGAAGGATTCTCAGTGGAGACACCCAGAGAAGACCATGGATGTAGCACAGGCTGTTTTCTTACAGGGTGTTTTCTGCTGAGCTTTGTCAATATGACATCTCACTTTAAACAGCTATTGTGTATGTGTTCTGTTCTGTGACACCACCCAGTTCCAACTATTCCAGACCTGTTTTAAAAGTAACTGTCAGAACTCAAGGATCTGTTTCCCAAATAGAAATCTGAGATTATCTTCAGATTTCAATATGCAAGTGAGAATGGCTGTATTTAAAATGACCATTCCCTTATAATATCTTTTATACCAGAGACAACCAAACAATTTTCAACATTTTATTTGAGCAGAAATATAATGAGAATAGCAATTCAACATTTTCTTTTTATTTTTTTAACCTGTTGTTAGCTCTGTGCCAATGCTCAGCTTCTAACTTGCTGAACAAAAGTAGTGACTGTATTTCCAATACATCATTCTGTTCTACATAATTTTTTCAGGAATATTGCAGCAAATAAATTCACTAATAGTATTCCTAGAAGCTATGAATTTTAAATGCTTATTAGGATTCATCTGCAGAAAATATATTTTCAACTCATAAAGCCTAATTTTTAGACAAGATAATTTCCATCATATTTCAGCACCTTAAATAATTCCATCTCAGCTCAAAATGAATGCCATGCAACTGAGTCACTGTAACAGACCACTGCCATGCTTTTAAACCAGTACCAAGCAGAGTCAAATTAGTTATTGCAAATAACCTCTAGTTGTATTCTGCCACAGAACAGGAGAAATACTCTGTGAATGAATACAAACCAGACTAACTCTCAACCTTAGAATTTTAATTATTGAATATTCTTACCCAACTGTCTATAAAAGATGCAGTCACTAAATTTTGAAAAGCATATGCATTGAAAGAAAACTGGGAGGTGTTCACTATTTATTTCCAAAATTTTCATTTCATTGAAGTACATGATTTGTTGCAAATTATTTACCAGTTCCATTAATGAGAGAGAGAGAAAAAAGTCATACAACAGCTTCAAAATAGAAAATGTACTGTCTTAAACTGAAGGATAAAGAAGACATTTCTCCTTCGGAGCAGGCTTCAACTGGTGCAGGAAACCATGTACAATAGAATTCATGTCATATCACTTCAGTCATCTGGAAAGTAGATGTTTAATTTAGTAGCTGCCTCAGTATGCTCTGTAGCCAGCGGCAAGTAGGCACCTCCTGAAAATCCTCATGCACCTCAAATGGGTTGGGTACTCCTCCCCAGTGATCACAGAGGAAGCATCAGTAACCTAATAGCTCAGACACCTGCCTTTCAGTAGGTCAATGTCAAGTGAGATGAATCCTCCTCAGGGAAAGGCTAAAATTACAGGTCAAAGTTTATTGTGTGCACGTTTGTATTTTGTCACAAGGGCCTTTGGCTGGTGAGGGACAAATGTATCCATGACATTGTTGTCCTGCTCCTGGAGTGGTTCTCACTCTGAAGCACAGCAGCCCTGGGGCTGGCAGCGCTGGGAAAGAGCAGCTCAGGGAACAATGGGCTCGCAGCTGAGCTGTGCGCAAATGAGGAAAGGAAGCCATTTGTCATCTGTGGGCCTTAATGGAGAGCCACTTCCTATTAATTAGAGAAACACAGAAATTGAAAAAAAAGAAAACAAGAAACTTACGTAATATGATCTCAGAGCTGGCTGATTCGCTAATGTAAAACACAGGGTGGAAAAAAAAAAGGCTGATAATGTGGAACAGTAGGGCATGACTGCTGATCTCATAGAAAAAACATGCGGAAAATACTATTCAAAACACTGGCAAAATGACTTCATGTGAAAGGCAGATTTCTTCTCTTCCAGTGGGCAGAATGTTCCAAAGGAACCTGCATGCATCTGCACGTGTGCTTTTTCCATTAGCAGGCGTGCAGGAGGCTTGGGTATGGCAGAGTCAAATGGGCAGTGTTCACATAGTGAGTGTGTTTTTGTCCTGGATTAGGGCAAAGGGATTAGTTAGATTGTGTCTGAGACTTTTCCCACTTCAGCCCCGCATGTAAGACTAGGAGAATTTTCTGAGGTTTCAATGGGTTGGGGAGCAAAAGAAAGTTTCTTACCAGATGCAGTCATTCACCTCTAGCTCTCCAGACTCAAATGGTTAGGAAAGCAGAATTAGCAGCAGGACGTGCTCAGTCCCTGCTTTTTAAAACTGGAGTCTGGAGCATGGGCAAATGACCCAAGACACTCGCTACTACTCTCATTTAAACATGTAACAGGTACACTTTTTATTATTTTGTCAGTCAGGAATGACTGAAGAAACAGGCATTTGTTCACACAGAGCAAAAAAAAGCCTAAAATCCTCCCTTCATGATATTATTAAAAAATTAAAATTTGCCAGGCAAAACTTCCCTTCTCTTTCACATGCTGCAAAAAGGTTTTAATAGTGACTGCTTTAGGAAGAGAGAGTTCACTGTGCTAAAAATAGATCATCCAGTATTTTGCATGAAATGTGATGTTCAAAATCATTAGTATTTACTAGAATCTTAGGAGGGATTTCTCTAAATGTTTATGAATTCTGACTCCCACTATTACACACTCAAGCACTACACTCTTTTGCTTTTATTGGCAGGAAAAGGAGTTTGACAGGGGCTGATCAGAGACTTGAGAAACAAAATTGTTGGCCTCTGTTTCTCATGCTGTTTTTCCTTCCGTCACAAAATCTATAATAAGCCTGGGCATTGAATGAGATTCCACACATGCTGAAAAATTAACCCAGATGTCCCTTTGGAGTTGAGCATGGTCCTCTCCTGAGCAGACATCTCTCCATCACTTCCATCACTGGAGGTAAATGGGCCATATCAGCACTACTTGTGTGAGCACAATCTCTGTCACCCCCTTCCTTCCTAGCCAACCTATGTTTCTCATCTGTGTATTTTTGGAAATATCTAGGTGAGGACAAAACTGAAGTTTTAACCCATGCCAAATAACCAAAAAAAAAAAAAAAAAAGCACTCAAGTCCTGAACCTTGGGTATTAGGTGCTTGTCTGTGCATTGTGTATTATTTTATCTTCTCTGACACCTGGTGTTATTACACCTTTTAATTCTTTGACAAGTGCAGTGGCAAAATTAGTCATTTTATTGCTCATAACTGTTGCATGCACTGTCTTGCCTTAGTAGTATTATTGTCTGAATTAAACTAGTCTGCTTCAGGTAAAATCTACTAGGAGTGCACATTTTTAGGCAACAGTATTTTTGTTAGGTCAGGCACTGATCTGACTCAGATGTAGCTTACACTGGCTTTGGGTTCTTTTTAGAGTTGTGCAGATGCCATGGCAACTGACCCAGGCTAAGAGAGGCAGGCAGGGCACTTCTAAATGGGGCTTTGAGATTTTCAGCGCAGTTCACGGGAGAATAACCTGAAATCCATATATATATGTGGCACTCAACTGGGATTTTGAAGTATTTTTTTCATTTAGAATAAGTTTTTGATAATTTCTGACCTTAGGCAAAATAGCCTTGGCATTTGCAAAGGCTCTGAAGATTGTTAATATTTGACTAGCCCCTATAACTTCAGCAAATCAAGCATCAAGTGCCATAAGGGAGTGTGACAGGAGTTTGTCTTTTTGTTATTCAGGTAGGAAACACACATTATTCTGAGTCATTGTATTTCCCAAGAATAGATCTAAGAGCTGCAGTAGTCCATAACAGAGGGTAAGAAGAAGGGTAGGAAACCCAAAGTTGGCACACAGGTATTCTGTCATGCTGTGTTGTCTAGAGGTAGAAGCAACATCATAGAAGAAAGAGAGATCTGTAAAAGGTAACATCTCTCTGCTTCTGTTTAAATTTAAACTGCAGTGGAAACCATTGTCTCGTAAAGAATTGAAATAACCATCAGTAAAACATTCTGTCTTGGAGGTGCAACATGTCCTGGACATGTTTCTGGTGATCTTTTACTAGACAGGTTTTAATCTCTGTTTCAGGGGAAGAAAATTACATACTGATGCAACCCTTTCAGATAGGCTGCTGCCACTGGGCAAAAGACTATATTACCTAGGTAAGGGGAGTTTTGTAATGTAAATTGTGTCCCACATTTTCTTTTAAAAAATTTCCTTCACTCTCTCTCTCTTTCCTTTTCAAAACAGCTGAAAATTAGTCATGTGCCTTAACGTAGAGCTGAAATTTTAATCCCAGTTTTATGAGGTCTATTAAACTGATATGTACTGTGCTATGTGGGAATTAATCCCAGGTGGCCTCCAGGAAAGCCTGGTGTCTCCAGTTCTCAAGTGATTGTCTCCTGTGCGTGTGATCTGTGCATTTTCCAGTGTGTACAGTGCATTGTGTATTACAATTTAATGAGATAAAGACAAGTGGAACGTGCACACTTAATCAGTTCAAATGATAGTATTTCCTAACCCATATCACCAAGAAAGGCTCACAGCTGTTCAGGCTCATTCCAGTGAGTAATAGCTTTCAAAAAAAATGAACCATAAAAAACAATAGAAATCAAAATGTAATTAGAGTTAACTAGTAATCTTTCTGTCTTAATTACGGCATTGTAATTGTCCTTACTTCAGAGAGAAAACTCCTGAGAGAATTTTGCCCACTGGATTGTTTAGAGAAAAAAAATCAAAACCTTGTAATTTTTTCTCTCTTGTGTGGTTTCTTCCTTTATCCTATAAACTGTCAGGTTCATGTATTTTTAATTTCATTGCCTGGGAACATGCTAGCTGTGGTATGGAAGTGACAAAGAAAAACTGAGTGTTTCTGAAGTCTTATGGAAAAATTGGGCAAAGTTTAAAAAGATCATCATCCACATTGCTGCAGAAATTAGTGATTGTTCTTCTTAAAGGAAAACTGCTGAAAAAGTACTGGAAACTACTTCCATGAAACAGGGTTATTACTTCATGTATTTTGAACTTGGTGGATTGTACACGTTCCTCCAAATTAGTTCTACCTCCCTCTTTGCTCCTCACCCTTCACACCCCCTTTGCAGGACATGTTTCTCTAATGCCTGTTTTTGCCCCTTGTTAGACTGACCATATTCTGAAAGTTCTTAATTTAGTTCTTCTTTTAGTTCCTTTTGCATCTTCTCCTGTCTTATCTTGTCTTTCCTATAATGAGCTGTCTAATCCCATAGGTTTTCTAGAAGAGAATGTTGTGGGTATACTCTGACTGTCTTCTCAAGGCCTTGTCCTTCCACCTCAGATGTCTCTCTGCTCACCAGAACCCTTCTGCTGCTTCATTTGATTTTCAGGGTGGGAATCGCTCATGTAAACATCCGTG
Source organism: Melozone crissalis (assembly GCF_028551555.1). NCBI lineage: Eukaryota > Metazoa > Chordata > Aves > Passeriformes > Passerellidae > Melozone > Melozone crissalis. Next base: position 41,647,147 of record NW_026535794.1, read on the forward strand.
TCCAGAGACCTTCCAATGCTTAGGGTATTCCCTGAGGCTTTCAGTTGTCTGTCTTGAAATCTATTATAGGGCCTGTGTCATTTGAGGCTGTCACAACTATGTTTAGGTAACTGAATTGTTCTCTCTTAAATCCTCTTGCTCTTCTCTAGCACAGCAACTTGTTCTCTATGACAAATGCACAGTGTGTAGGCACAAGACAGCTCATCAAACGTCTCCTCTCTGGCATATCTATTTCCTGGGAAGCTCCAGCTGTTGCTCCTCTTGAAACATTTTTCACAGTATCAACTTCCAATACTGAAAGAGTTCTAGAAAATGGGGAAGTCACTCAGTCATGTCAAGGTTTATCCCTTGATAAACCACATTTGCCAGCAGGATATTGAAGAAAGACAGACAAATTATCACCCATACTTGAATCTGCATCCTGATTTATATCACTATATATTATCATAGGAGGTTTGAGAGAAGGAAATGCATTCAGGATTTTATCCTACTTGTAGCACTAAATCCTTATTTCCCAAATTATGATTTTCCCTTGCTAGTCTCTGATAACCCTCCCTTTTATGTCACCCACATGAGTTCCTGTGAAAATGTAGCTCAGTCAGGTGTTTTGGGTGAAAATCTGGAAGACTGAACAAGTGTAACATGGGCCCAGAGTCTGATACTGTTTTATTTTCCCAAACCATTGCTCCATGCAGAGCCTGAAGAGTAACTGTGAAGCTCAGCAATACTTCAGACAAATAGAGCCTTTAAAATGGTGGCAGTGGCTTCCTTTTCCATCCACTAATCTTTTAAAACCCCACTAAACATAATTCTTCCACGAATTTGGCTAAATATTTGACCTTATGTGTCAGATTATGAAACAAATTACAGAAAATGCAATGTTTTTCTAAGAAATTAATGAAATACAATCATAGAATGTGTCTAATCAGTCTAGAATCTTGTCATCCTGGGATTTTATTACATGTGCAAGTATTACTGGAAGAAGTCTAAAGAACTGGCCCTTTGGGAACACTTTTTTTATGGGGAAAAAAAAAAGCCAGATAACATCAGTTTGCTGATAGGGCTGAATGATTTTTCCCAAAGACATTCTTCAGTGAGGTGGGAAAGCATCTATCTGAAACTCAGTTCTTTCGCCAAATTTTGAATCTCCTCCTCAATATCTTTGTAATGACAGGCTGGGAAATCTGTGGGCAGTTGTTACCAGCAGTAGTTTTGCCTTATTTCCTCTCAAAAAAAAAAGAAAAACCACCAACCAAAAAAACCTCACCCCTGTGTCCATTTTAGCCTTTCTTGCTTTCAGACACAGTCAACAATTTGATGCAAGTTAAGATAATGAAGACTGACAGGTATTTAATGTTGTTAGCCAGCTATGTACACTTGGCCAGGTATGTAACATTGTCCTTGTACTCGCATGTGTGACAGGATTCCCTCGATCCCTCCTGAAGACTGACTGAAGTAACATTTAGAGGTCACAGTGTGATCTCAAGGAGCAGTATCATAAGATGGTACAAATCACTTGGCTGTGGACAATCCCTTGTATCAGTACAGGCTGGGAATGAGCAGATGGAGAGCAGCCCTGGAGAGAAGGACTCGGGATGCTGGTGGGTGACAGGACATGACCCAGCCATGGGCACTCACAGCACAGAAACCCAAATGGCTCCTGGGCTGTGTCCAAAGCAGCGTGGGCAGCAGGGCAAGGGAGGGGATTCTGCCCCTCTTCTTCACTCTGGTGAGACCCCACCTGGAACCCTGCATCCAGCTCTAGGGTCCCACCACAGGGAAAACATGGACCTGTTGGAGCAAGTCCAGAAGAGGCCACCAAGACAATCAGAGGGATGGAACGCCTCTCCTGTGAGGAAAGGCTGAGAGAATTGGGTTTATTCAGCCTGGAGAAGAGAAAGTTCCAGGGGAACCTAACTGAGATCTTTTAGTACCTGAAGGGAGCTCACAAGAAAGGCTGGAGAGAGAGTATCTACAAAGACTTAGATCAGATATCAGGGAAAAATTCTTTATTGTGAGGTTGGTGAGCCTCCCTCCCTCTATCCCTCACCCTCCTGCAGATCACTGGCTTTACTTGGCAGCTCAGTGACACTTACTATTGTGGAGCATCTCCTCACTTTGTGAGGTGGCCAGCAGTCAGTCAGCCCTGTCTGAGAAATGGCAGAATTGTGTCTCTGCGGGGTTTGATAACTGAGACATTTTGCAATAGTACTCAGAACCATCAGGGGAAGTATTTATAAAGCAATTGGAATAACTTCCCTGTAGTGCTTTCCCAGACTTTTCCAGCCTCACAGCTCTCTTAGATAACTTTTCCCCCCATCCATTTTCATTTTCTCGGATAGCCACTTCTAAAGTCTATTGTGCAAAAAAATTCTTTCTGATTTGCAGGGGGTTTATCCCTGCACATAGTTCAGAGTCAAAAATCAGTCTCCAGTGGCGGATAAAGTCTCTCCCTTAATTGCCTTTTAACCCTTTCCTTAACTTGGGCTTAAGTGAGTAGAGGAGATATGAAGAACCAAGTTGTAAACTCTTAAAAGAGTAAGGAATGCAACTTTTCTGGGAAAATACATTCCAAACACATCAGCTCCAAATACAATGATTAAGAACCAACAATATTTTTTTTAATTCACTCTGACACCAAGTTAGCTAATACAATTTAGTAGGAACTTCTATGTTATTGATTGTTGAGTCAAAATATTTTCTGTGACAGGTCACAAAATGGTTTTGCAGCATTTCCACACAGCTGGAGAAATAATCATACAAGCAAAAGGGCAGCAGCTGTGACATTTCAAAGTCTTACCAGGAATGGAATTCTGGAAATGTAACAGATGTTTAAAAGTCCCCATCATCTGCCCAGTCCCTCCCAACCTCTTTCTCTTTCTTGCCTACATATGTATTAAATAATAAGTAAAAGAAATTACTGATACAGTATAGTTCTGGTTTCCAATTTATATTATCTGATATTTTAAAGAAAATATATCCATATTAAAAAAAAAAAATAGAGATTTTTAGGGGTCTTAGGGGTTGGATGTCTCAGCTTTAAGTATTAAATTGTGCTTTAAGAATGAATGAATTGTTGACATCCATTTGAATCCAGTAATTCAAGGCTCTGCTGTGAAAGAAGGGCTGAAAGGAAACCTCCAAAACTGTAAGTTCACAGCAGTAATTGACTAACTTTCAGCCCACCAGACAACTGAACAGACAGCTTGCTTTTTCCAGCATTTATCTGAGTCTCACTCACTATACTGCTTGCAACCACTGTGAAAATTATTATCCTGAGATTGCAAGTTTGAAGACTATGGATGAATTGCAGGAAGAGAAAATTACATAGTAAGCAAGTGTAATCAGCATAGTGATTTTTAGAGCAAGTTTTTTAGTGACTTACTCTCTGCCTTTGGGAATAGTTTGTGTTTGCACAGATTTTCTTGAAAAATTCTATTTTTTTCCTCATGCAAAAGGAACATTATTTTCAGTTTACAATTCTTCAGCTAAAGCAAAAGATCAATTTATTTAGCATTCTTAAATGTTGATATATGTATTTCATGTAACAGAATTCGTATTTCACCTGTATTTCTTCCTCTCAATATATTGCAGCATATTTTTAGCTGTTTTTAAAGATTGATTTTCTTCTTTGATTCATTATGAAGCATCTTTGCACTATGGGTATTCATTTACCAACTTCTGTAGGTAGTTTCTCCATGGTCACCTTTAACAAAAAACTCTTCTTGACTTCAATGGCGCCAAGAATGTGTGTTAGACAGAACCAAAAAAGAGCACACAAGCACTCAGAAAGCAGGAACACTGAGCAGATGGCAGGTTCAGATTTGCAATCTCAGAGTCATTGATATAATCTAAAAATAGCTAAAGGCATTTATTGGTGATTTTTCTATACCAAAGTATGAGGCTGCAACAATGAAGGATGTATTCTGAAGGACTTGGCAGCCCTGTGCAGAGCTCCTGGTCCTGGAGCTCAGATCCTTTGGGCCATCTCAGTCACAGACTGTCCAAGGTTCCTATTGCTCTCATTTGCATCAGAGTGGGTTTTGGTTTATTCAGTTTAGAAAACTTCTTTCTGGTTCCTGTGTGAGTGTTTTTGAAACTACGATCATTTATTTGAGATGTTCAGCCCTTCTGAATGGCAAGTCTGTACTTGCATGCAGTGATTTGCATGCATGTTTATAAGGGGACAGAAGTGTGTGGGGGGAATCTCTCTTGGCCAGTACAGTTTATAACCTACTGACAACACAGGGTAGGTACAGCTATGCTGAAGTAAAGGGAGCCTTCTGATGTACCTTGTGTGACAAGGCCTTGTCCAGAAGGGCTCCAGTAGGAGGCTCTGCCAGTTGATCCCAATTAGCACAACTCAGTCCAGTCTGGAGCTCCTACCAGGGGACAGGGGTTGGCACCTTTTCCTAAGTGCTTGGCGAGGTTGTTGATGCTGCTAAGGTGTTAGTGAAATATCTAGAAGTGAATTCTGCCTTAATATAAGTTATCTCACAGTTACCATGTCTACCCAAAATTAAATTGTCTTCTTTGCCCTCCTGCACACCCCCTGTTGAACAATACAACCACCACCACTTGTACCAACTCAAAATGCTTACAGGGAAGTGTGTAGATGAAGCACAGTCAGCTCAGGCTGAACCCAAGCAAGACTGAAGTGTGTCTGGCTGAATGGAAGAACACTTTGAAGAGCTCGCCAAAACATTGTCACCACTTTCCTCAAAGATGCATAGCCTTTATTCATCAAAGTTATGGCTGAATCCTCATTAAAAGGGGTGATCAAATTTGCAGGAATTCCCAGAAATACTTTCTCTCACTTTGAGCTCACTAGGAAACTCCGTCATTTCCTTGTCGATGGACATGTCATCCCAGTGATTCATGCAGTTGTCACCTCCATCCTGAGCTCTTGTAGCAGAAGTGGAGTCAGAAAACTGTGAATAGATGCAGAAAGTAACTGCTGACTTTTTCCATAGTGTAAGGTGATTTAGCACTGAATGTCTGAACTCAAGTCCCTCAGCTGGTTTCCGCTTTCTCTCAGTACCTGTTTACAGCCTGGGCCATAATTTTCAAAGGAATTGAAGAAATGTCAGAGTAAACCGGGTACTTCTGATGTGCTTTAGATCACGGGGTTCAGGAAAAAAATGTGGGAGAACTATTTGCAAAATCAACCTAGTTTGTTTTTGTGATACCTCTTGCCAATGCTGCTGTGGAATGCTCTTCTGGATTCTGATCATCTTGATGAAATTTTGGTGTTTTCCCTATGTGATTGGGTGGGTGAGAAAAGGAGCTTATTACCACCTATGACATAATTCAACAGCTGTTTTTATTCCATAATCCCCTCTTCCTTTTGCTCCCAAAAAACAAAAGAAAACCAACCTCCCAAAAGCACCCATAACTTAGTAAATATTGATCCCACAGACCATATGCAGAGGTAACCCAGGACTTTACTATTGCTTTTGATTGTTCTGTGAAAGAAATTCAGATAGTGCCTTGTTCTGTTTAGGATTTTAGGCTTAGAAGCTCATTTTTTTTTACCTTCAGGCTCTTTCAGTTACATTTATTTCAAGGGAGGCCATAAAGCTTTTCAAATACTCTGGGGTTTAAAAAAATTTGAATTCCAAAGTTCATGAGTGAGACCTTCTGAGTGCAAAAGCCAGTTCATGTGATTTATTCTCATGGAACAGAATTTGTTTCTGCTTAAATACTGAGAAATTCTCTGCTGCTTCATACTCAATTTGAGGTTGTTAAGACAGTGTATTTCTTAAGCAACAAGAAAAATGTTGGAATTAGTCAAGTAAATCAACAGTTTCATTCAGAATGAAAACACAGGAGGGTGGAAGGAGGTTTTATTTAGAAACTGCTTTTAGAACAGTGAAACAGTTTAATGTTTAGGTTTATTTTGACAAGTGAATAAATACAGGGAATACAGGTTAAACCACTGTAGAAAATGTGGTTTTCATATGATAGTAAAGTATGTGAATAAAAGTAAATTAAACTGAAAGGAATACTCCATCAAAATGCCTGTCTTTCTTTGGAAAAGCAGAATAATAAAGGTTGACGCAGAAAGTTTAGGTGAAAGTGAGGATACACAGACTGTTACTGCACTGAGACCAAAAGGCTTGGAAGAGTAAGTAAATTGCATAGGAAAAATGCTTTCAGTCTTCAAAATATAAATCACCCTTGAGTTAGTATACGTGTCACAAGGAGAATTCATGGGCAAATTGGCTTGCCTGCAACCTTTTTCATTCTAGAACATCTTACAGAGCTAAGAGGCCAATGACCATATGTTTTACCTAGCTGTAAGGACCAGACTCAGGTCTCAGAGATGTGCTTGATCCTAAGTTGTGAAGCACCAGCTGGGAAACAGGCTGCTGCTTTGAATTAAACAGAGCAGCAGACCTGACTGGAATTCATGACAGAAAGACAGCTGTAAATCTGTGGCTAGCACACATTTCTGTGGAGAAGAAGATTGAAAGTTCATTTGCACCAATCATGGGTTGTTCTCTTGGTTGTTCATATGACCAAGAGAGCAGTTGTGTGTCTATAAAGTTCTTTCCCAATTTCCTTTTCCACCACCATTCTGGCTGCATGCATTGCTGACTGAGAGACATACATTGGCCAAACAAATCCTTGCTGTGCTTTGAGACAATCTTGCAGCCTAAACTGCACATCTGATGAATGCAACTAGTTCACTGAACCAAAGAAAAAAGGCTGATAGAAAATATGTATTTATGTATGACTGGGAATAGAGGCTGCCTTTTGCCTATGTGCATTCAGCGAGTTGGGCTAGATGATCTTTCAAGGCCCCTTCTAGCTCAGGATGTTCTGTGATTCTATAATGAAATGAATTGTTCATTCGATCTCCTGTATGCAACAACAGGAAAAAAAGGGAGAAATTATCATTCCAAACTGCCATTCTTTTAGCAAAACTGGGGAGGAAGTCAGGCAGGCAGAAACATGTAACACAGATGTTACTGGTGGGAGCCACTCATGGGAAGAGCCATTTTCCCATTCATAGTGACCACTGCTGGGGAAAATGGGCACCCCAGAGTGTGTAGACAAGGCATTAGATGTGCAGTTAATAAATTCACACAAACACTTCGGCATAAATTTCCACATTCCTGTCAGACTGAAGGCAGGGATGCTTGTCCCCAGTAGACCCTATGAAGCTGAAGCCATGGCTCTTCCCTTCTGCCATACATGAAGGAACTTCTACAAGAAATCCAAATTTATTCATATAAAAAGAGCCTGGTAGAAACAGCAAAGAAGCTCAAAGAGAAAGACAGATTAGTTCAAAACAAAAAAGCTAAAGGATCTCACTTTCCTAGTTGCCATGGATTAGAGGTTTTCTGTCCTGAGCCCATAGCCAGTGAGAGGAAGCAGCTGGAACTAGACAGAGAGAGCTGCTGCCCACACTTTTCCTATGATTTTCATACTTTTTTGGAGATTGCTGTAATTTATGGTTAGAAAATAAGATTAGTTAACTTAGTGTGACCCATGTTTTCTCTAATTCTGACTTAGTCCAGTAACTTGTCTTTAGTTGCAACACATTTCCCCAATCTGAAGACGTCAAGAAATGCAGAATCCACCATCATCTGGACCAGGGTTCTTTTTCCAATGATCAGTCATCCTCCCAAGTTTCAAAGGAATGTATGCCATTTCACAAGCATCTCCCTTAAGCTTCTGGTCATTTATTACATATGATTTTTTTTCTGGTATTTTCTCTAGATAAGCATAATTAATGGAGACATCTCAGTCTTATTCTTCCCAGCTGAATTAATCTCTGGCAACATAAACCAGGAATAAATCTGTCTAACAGTGTCCATGGAGAAACAGCATTGTTTTAACTCAAATAATTCATTTTAGTGTTGCATTTTACTAAGCGCAGGAGACTCTCTACCACCACTACCCTTCTTTAGGGACCTGAGGCAGTCGCCATAATTATTGCCAGTGCTAAGACCCAAAAGGTAATTAAAAAATAGATTGCATATTTCCTTTAATGATAAATTGGCATTATTTTGGAGATTATATTTTTATTATTATTGTTCATACCTGGAGAAGATTCATCAGAACAGTCTGAAATTAAAATTTAGTGTTTTTCTAATTATCCCTTCATTTGATCGTTTTAGTGGCAAACTGGGGTGTACCAGGGGAAGAGGAGTGGCAGTAAAAACAGCAAGATAAACACTTGTGAAAATTATAAATATTTTTGAAATATTTTAACAGAATTGGCTTAGGGAATGAAATGTCATTCCCTTTCAAAGCTTACAAAACATGTATTTCTTTAGATTTTCTGAAAAGACTTCATCAAATCTTAGTCCTTTCTACTGTCATGAATAAGGAGAATTCCTGGGGAATATGGAACTAAGCTGGTTTACCCAACAGATCCTCTTAGGGATATCATAAAGAATGTTTCTTGTGCAATTTCCTCAGATCAGGGAAAGGTGCTATATTTGCTGCTTCCCTCTTTTCCCTCCTTTGTGGGGCAGTAACACAGTGGAGTCATTTCTCAGGGGTGTCACAAAAAATGAATACATGGATCTAATGGTTATAGCTCACACTGAAGAAAAACAACATTCCTGATCAGCTGAGCAATATGAATTCTTTAAGCTCAGCATGGGAAGAGTTCTTACTCCCCAATAAGACTTCAGTAGTTTCGGAACAGTTACATTAGAAATTAGAAAAGCACTCAGAGTAAATAGCAGTAATATAATTATAGCCCCTGGGGAAGGGTTTAGAATTTTGCCTTAATCTTAAAAACAGGACCTTGTTAGGTGAGCAAAAGGAATACTAATGCCTTCATCCTTTCCAGATGATTCACACTGAATCCTGATTGTCCAGTGTTGTTTGACATTAATGAAGGTAAATAAATCCACAGATATCTCTCTCACTGATTTAATCTAATTGGTTCTGATTGCAAATCAAGAACTTCTGAGAATGTCATCATTTGTTTAAGGAAGAAGATTGGACACCTTTGAATTTGACTGCCTATATTTTATTCTTGGCCACAGCTCAGAGGTAGACCCAGACACCTGTGCTAACTATTTTGCAAAAGTGTTTGGTCTTGAACATTAACCCCATTACAAATATCAGTCAGCTTTAAACAAGGCATTTGTGCAGTGCTCCACCTGAACAAGGGGTATGTGTGCTGCACTCTTCTCCTTCAAAGGAAGGCCAGGTGGCACTGTTGCAAAAATACTTGCTCACTCTGTCAACCTATGTGTAAACTGATAGGCCTTGAAGAGCTGCTTCTTGTCACTTGTGAGGCATTGTTTTATAAATCTCCTCAGTAAAAATTGCTTTCCTTGCTTTAATCTCTCCTCAAAACCCTTGTAGGTAGGTTTGCTGTCACAGCAATCGCACAAAATACTGTACAATGCCAAGACACTTTCCACCCAGTTAAAAAGGGGTGTCACTTTTTCCTTTCATTTCCCTTCAACAGTCTCTTCAACAACTACTTAAAATAATTCCACTGTGGATTGTTTTGCCTAAAATTACTTTACGGAAAATCTTAAATCTCTGGCCTATACTCATACAGTAAGAGCAGTAACAGAACTGAGATGGGACCATAAGTGACCACAGGAATTTATCCCTCTTTCCTTCCTTACACAGCCTAACCTACATGAATAGTAGCTTGACATGACAGGTGCTGCTGCAACTGTAGATTTTCCCAGGGCTCTGTTCTGACCTCTAATGTCTGACAGAGTCTTTTTGCTCTTGCTGGTTTTCTAAGCACTTTAAAAACAGCTGCCATTATCAGCTGCAATGAAATTCAGATAGACGAAGATTTCCTTCATCCAGCAAAATGCAGTTTCACACAGAGACTGAGCTGGTGTGTTTGAGAGGCTGACAAGAGCCCAGGAGTGATGCAGTGCTAGGTTAGTAATCTAAGGTCACTGAGACTGCTTAGCTGTGACCACAACCACCCCCTGCTACTGTTTCTTTGTACACTGCTGGAGAAGCAATTGTTTATACGAATAAACTTTATCACACTTTTACGAGAAAATTGCCCAACATATCAGAAGATGAAGGTTTTCAACTCAAGCTCATTTCGTTTCAAGCCAACTGCTGTTTCTGTGCTGCTCAGTGAGCACAGCCCATTCAATTTTAATTTTGTTACAAACAAACAAACAAAGATAACTAATAACATACGCTTTAGAAAGACTCTTTTTCCTAGGGCAAGATGTTTGCCAAAACCCTTTGCAACAAAGAGCTAAGAGCAAAAACTGTTCTAAAAACTCATGGGTGTCCCTGAGGAGTGTTTCTGAACCACTCAGCACACCATCAGCTCTCACCTACCCGGCTCCAACCTGGGTTTTATACAATGGCAGGAATATAACAATCATTTCATTAGAATGGCTTGATAGTCCACTCCAATCTGTTATCCTATCTCTGCACCAAATCCCTTAGAGGAAACAGCCCACCCCTCCAGAAGCAATGATTGCAAGGTATAAGGTCAAACTAAACAAGGACTGTCTTTTGGACATGCTTCTTGAGTTAATATTAAATAGACGTGTCTATGCATGTAATGTAATAAAATGAGATCACAAAATGGAGAATTCTACACACCTAGGGTGGCTGATTCCCAACCAAATATTAGGCCTGTCAGAAAAAATTTTAAACATTCTAGTTAGTATTAGTCTTATGTATATGACCTAAGTGCCCTTTTTCAATCTGTTCCAAGAAAGCAAGACTCTGCTGACTTCAGTGGGACAAATGTCTGGCTTTAAATTTTATACATATAGAGTTTTCTAAATTAGGTAGAATTGGAGCTAAACCAGAGCTGCAACCCCAGACCCCAAAACTTGGAGGAAGTTTTGGTTGGAATACAAGTTTTGCAGCTGGTCTCTGATCTGAAAGGAGCAAGCCCAAACCTAGGATAAGATCTCCTGTGAATGCTGAAGAAAATTGTGTTTGGATCCAGATTCAGACTTTACAAAATGGTGCAGATGAAGGCCAGAAATGGCTGCCTGCTGCAGAGGTAGGCAGGAAGCCCCCAGCATCTGCATACTCTGAACAGCATAGCTGCCTGTGTACAAGAGCACCAGCACAGCAGGGGTGAGCCCACAAAAAAGTGTCTATGATAAACTGTTTTGCAAAAGCTGAAAGTGGTGTGCACCCTTTGTAGAGCAACAGCAGAAGGTTATTCTGTGGGTGCTGCAAAACAACCTCTAATTCCTGTCAAGGGCTGCAAATGCTGCCTTTGCAAAATGTGTGTTAGTCTTTGAAACCAAAGTTCGCACTGGTGGCTGCTTATCACATATTGACTTGCACACTCTATCAACGCCTGCAGTTCTCACTTGTCACCACTCTTTTCACACCTGGAACTCATGTTGCTAGTCTATAATTGGTACTCAGCTATAAGTAGTAAGTGGTGATGTTAGCAAGCCTTAGATGGATCCCTTTTGATACTACAGATGTCTTGTTAAGAGTCATCAACATGAACACTGGAAAGAGGTGGATGCTTGCACCTGAAAAATGTAGAAGAAACCACATTAGAGTTATGAAGTACATATATCATTTATGGTGTTTTACACCTGCAAAGTGAATTCTGCCCTATAAATCCTAATAGATAAATCCTATCCACACTGTGGGGTAGTAGTTATTACTTGAGTGTTGCACAGAAAAAAAACCCATGTCCACAGAGTTATGTGTTATCCCAAATTTGTCTGCTCATGTCCCATACACAAAAGTAAACAACAGAAATAAGAATAAATATACTTTGTTTAAAAACCCATTCAGTGCTGTAGGCAAAGCAATTATTTTTTTAGGTCATAATGTGCACTCATGAGAAAAGAAACGTGCTCATTCTTCCCAGGAGCCTCTTTCTCCCTGCATTCCAGCTGAGCATCCTTGAGCACTTTGTTGGAAGCAGTGTATATCCTCATGTATAAAAATTAGTGTGTTTCCTCTGAGTCTTAGAAAACTTTTATGGCTCCCTGAAGAGAGGAAGAGACTGTGGTCATGAATGGTGCAGTTGTGATAATTTGCACCTTGAATGGTTTATTCCAATGCCAAAAAAAAAAAGGAAAAAAATGCTTTTTACAAAAATTAGTCATTAAAAGAAATTACTCAGGTTCTTCTAGTGATTACCTCCAGTGGAAGGCTAAGTCATATTTACATTTGCTTCACCAGCAGTTTGAAGGAGGTTTACATTTCCATGTAGAAGAATCAAAATGGTACCTTGCTCCCTTCATCACCTCCATGACCCGCCTGCCTTCAAAGGTGTGGCTTCCTTTGCCCTGATATAGGTGTCCAATGAGCAGAAAACAGGAAGGCCATGGGGCTTGGCTCTATGCTCCAAGCATCATGCAATACGAACTGGCACGATTTGTCATGGCACATGGAAGGGATTGTGACTTTCAGGGGATGTTCTGTGGGACTGGAGACTTTTGGAGCCTGTGTTCTAAATGGTTGGGCTGACAGCCATGTCTGGCTTAGTGTGGGCAAGGAAAGGAGCAATACCTGAAATGCCTGTGTAAAATTTGGTCCTTAACAGATTCTTATTGTTCTCATCAACACCCAAGAGGATGAGCAACATCAAAACTAATCAATAAGCAACAGCTAGATATCTAAGTTCTTAAAGAGCCTAAGATAGCACTTACTCCACATTTTTATGGGTAGAAATTCAGAGATGAAAACCGTCTTGTCAATCATTATTGACTGTATGACTCTGACACCAGCAAATCACACCATTGAAGTGCTAAAAATCCTGTTTGCCCTTTAAATTCTCTTGCCCACTGCAGCTAAGTAAGGAAAGAAATTAGGCAGTGACCTAGTAGGTGTTTCAGATAGCATTTTCCTTTAATCTTTATTGGGTTTAAGAAACTTTACAGGAAATATCATGTAATATCTTTGACAAGAGCCATGGAGTGTGACCCACACAGGGCAGACAAAGGCGTGTACCGCAGCATTTCTTTGAAGGGCACAACAACCCAAAGCAACAATGTCAAACCGTGCCAGCCCTGGGGGCTGCTGCCTAGCAAACCATGCAGTGTGCTGAGTGGGCTGAGCAGGAAATGGCAGCTGGCCGGAACTCAGAGGGGCTAGAAATAGCTGCAGGGAGACTGTGAGAGGGGACTCAGCAACTGGAAGGACCAGGTGAGAGAATGCAGTTCGTGCGATCACTGCAAATTAGACACTTCTTTACAATGAAAATAGGAACTGTACTTCCCAACATGCCACTAGGATCCATAAGTAGATCAGACAGGAGTGGAAACGGGTCCTGTACAGGAGGCCAAGCTCATTCTGCTAAACCAACCCCAGCTGAGGTGCCAGCACCACACGCACATATAGGACTGCACTGCTAGAAAAGGTGGGACCTCGTGACAGGGTGTTTTTACAGGACATTACATATCAGCTTATCAGCACATCTGAAAATAGCTAGAAATTTTTGAGGGTGGTAATGAAATGGAGACCAGCCTGGGCTGGGACACTTTATTGTGGTTAAGAGGGCAAGTAAATGAGCTGTGAAGTCTGCTATGCCACTCTCATTTCCCTGTGCCCTTTATTCAGGGTTTCACTAAAAAACACTATGTGGGACCCAGAGGTTTTACCACTGTTTAATTAAGAGAGTGTGGTAGTTGCTAATTGTGAAACTAATAGTCATGTTTTTAGATGAAATATAAATGTGCAAAGACAGTTTTGAAAAAGCAGTTTGTAAGTCTAACATTAGCATTGTTTGACAGACATAGTAGAAATAACAAAGATGTTAAAACATTTAATTTTACGTAGTTGTCTGTCATTAACACCCAAAGGAAACATCAGTGGGGATGGATTATAACACTCAGAACAAATCAACTTAAAGAAACAAAGGAAAGATTTAATAGAGAATAGGAGAAATGGGAGAAAGGAACCAAAAGAATGGAGGCAAAAATAGGCAACAAAATGAAGAAAAGAAAGACATGCCAATTCAGAACAGCATGCCCTTTAAAGGAAAAACACTGAAATCATATAAGAGCAATGTCATGCAGGCAGCTGTAAATTATTTTTCATTTGTGATGGAGAATATTGAAGTTGATTTTTCCATCTTTTCTTATTTCTGAAACATTAGTATGTTTCAGAAATCATCAAATAAAGGTAGAGATAAAAACCAGGCTAGTATTTATGGCAAGAACATGCATGCATCAAATAAATAGCAAGAACTACAAAAGCTCTTCAGAAAATTCAGTCTGACTTCAACGGGATATTCTCTCTCCCTAAGGAGCATCACTACACTTCTCTGCACAACATCCCACTCTGCTGCCTGGCTGTCTTGTTTTACTCACCATAAAGCCTACAAACTCCTCAATTTCTGAGCATTGTTTTGATAGAAGATTAGCAGAGGTCCCTCAGGACAGGAAGGCTCCAAGTGCTGCATGATTCAGAGATCAAACTATGGCAGCACTGGACAAGATGTCTCCTTATCTATGCTTCAAAGCATGTGAAGAGACATCAAATATTCACTAACACTCTCATCCTTCATCGTTGTCAATTGCACCTCCATTTGTAGTAGGCAGAAGAATTACCAAACTGCTTTCTCCAAAGACAGAAATATCCTTACAGACAGGGCTAAGTTGAGCTAGAAATGTGGTACATGTTTTTATGGAAGGGAAAACTGACTTTGAGCCAGCAATGTGCATTTGTTCCCTCACTGAAGTCAATATCTGGGCATAGAATTTGGGAAATTGAAACTCCAGAATTGCCAAATTGACAGAAAATACTGTGTTATTTCTCCATAGACAGTGGAGTCAATATGAATCTTTTATTAACTTCAAAGCATTTAATTCTCAGTTAAGGATTATCTATAACACTTTAATATTGAAAAAGGTAACAAAATGGGTGCAAATTACATTAAAGCTTTCTCTAATACCCCCTGTGTTGTTCTAGTGATGCAGGGAATGTTGAGTATCACTGAAGCTGTGGTTTAACAATCTTTGCCTCATCCTTGCAGAGGCCTTTAATGCCCCAATGTTTGTCCCAGCTTAGGAGACAGAGTAGGTATCCTTCACATCTGAGAGTTTGAGGTGAGCATGATGTAATTTTCACTGCTCAGTGTTAGACTGCTACAGCCAGGAGTTGAAAGCACTGGTGGCAGCCTGGCCACTCTGGCCTGAGATGTGACTGGAAATGCTTGCCCAACATTCAAGGCTGGTAGGATTGTATGGAGATAATAATACAACTGGGGAGATGTCACACCAGTTGGAAGATGTGGGAGACTGTGTGAACAGCCTGAAAATGGAGCTTGCAGGCAACTTTCATGAAGCTCTTAGTCACAGATGAGGAAAATAGCAAAAGTGAATTTTATTAGCTAAGTTATTTGCAAGCCACAGTTAGCTTATTTGTTATGGGGTCAGCTCTGTTGGAACAACATCCAACTCCCAAGGCATTCTGGATCCTCCTGAACTGCTTGCTTTTGACCTCTAAAGCACAGTAGCCACCTCCTGTGACCACAGATCATAAAGTTGCCTTGCAGATAAGAATTATGGAAGCGTGCATTTCCTTCCTGAGAGGAACAGCTGTGCTATCGCAAATAAATTTGTTTAAAGATCGCGGTCAAATGAGCCACTTTAACATCATCAGTGTGCTGCATTCCTGAACAACACAGACATGATCTTCTGCTCGGTGGGGTGGGAGGAGGCTTTCCTCAGTTCTGGGGCTTTGTGGTTGAAGTACTGAGATTCTTTCTGATTAGATTTAGGGATATATTTTATGATAGATACACAACTCCCTTTTGTTCCTGTGGGAAAAATGAAACAGAAGGGCCTCTGTGTTTTACTACTGAGGTTCTTTGATAGTTTCAGATATTTTCTGAGGCTTGGCATCCAATGTTCAGATTCTTTTTAATGAAGAGCTTATAAAAACAAGCTTTGATGATAGTAAATACTACAAATTATGCGGTAATGAAGACAGGTTCCATGGGTAACCATATTTTTGAGCAAATTAAATTATATGCAGAGTACATCTGTAATAATTTGTTTTCATGGCTTTTAAGAGTGCCACATCATCTAGACCTAATTTTACAAGTTCTTTTTACATGTAGAAGATTCCACACAAAAATACAACACACTTACGGAAATGTGCAAGTTTCCCTCCAGCTCAGATACTCATTGTAGGAGCTGAAGAAAACAGTATAAAGTGTACAAATGTCCTTTGTTTTTGGAAAAATAAGATGGAAATTTTAGTTTAAAGGTTGTGTGGTGACATTAATGGTGTTTCCTGCCAGAAGCACTGCAGAAAGATATCTCTTCTGACACCAACATAGTTCTGCTTTCACTGTTGCAGGGTATTTACACAGCCACAGTAAACACAGAGCAAGCCAATTCGGTGAAGCTTAGAAATGGTTGATTTGCATTCTAGCTAAAAGTCAGAGATCATATGAACAGCAGTTCTCTGAGAATAGAGTGCTAATTCAAATATTTCAAAACCTCATTTTGATAAGTGTCATTCAGAAGATTTGTGCAGAAAGCTTTACTAAGATAAATCTTGAAGATAACATTATTGTTGTTGCCTCTGATGTATGCAGGAGTTGATAACAAGCTGATTTCCTTTTTCTGATGGATGATTACACACAACAGATGTTTTAATTTGATTATATCTATGAGATAAGCATAAATGCTGTGTTAAGTCCAAACATTTTTTATAAGTTTTGAAAAACATTTTCCAATGAATGTAACCTTTTGTAAATGTCCTTGCTGGAGGGTGTGTGTGTTCTCATAATGGTGCAAATTATCAATAACAAGTTGAAACCAGTGATTATACAAAATGAGAGAACAGCGTTTAACAGTAGCTGTAATTCTGTGTTCTATGATAACCTAAATTAAAAGAGAAATATTATTCAAATGGTGATACAGAGCACAACAGTTTCACACTGCTCCAAAGAGGACAATGTATTCTTCAGCCAATGATACACAAGACAGGCAAAGCTTTTTTACAAGGATGCTGAAAGGCTAATGCTCCATGCCAAATACCCTCAATTTGAAAATTAGCAGGCAAATGTCAGTTTTGTGAACAGAGTGCTGCAGTGAATGGAGGTTTTGAGTTTCAAATAATACAGGCTTACAAAATTTGACTTTGATTTGAACTGAAATGCCAAAATTTCTCTGAAAAATAAACTTCTTGCCTAACTGTAGTGAAATCAGTGTCAGATATTGTTCCCATGTTCTTTTTTCATATGTAACATGGAGAGAACAAAAAAAAAAAATCAAAACTAATAGCCTCCTTCAAAACAAAAGCCAATCTATATCACTATGAAAACATCAAAATGGGGCATGCCAGTTTTTCAAGCAGACTTGCTATTTTTGTTTTGAAAGTAGTTATAACAAAATTTGTCCAGAGTCATCAATGTTTTTACTTGGGCCAAGCTACTTCTTCTAGTTACTTCATAAATCGTTTCAGTTAGGCAATATCAGCATACTGTGTACCTGGTTGCCTCTTGTCATTCCAAACAAAAATCACAGGCATTAACTCCAATGACTGCCAATGGGTAAAGCATCATGTAGCTTACTTTATGTGATGTATACAATTCAAAGAGCATTTCCTTTAGGATTTATGTCATCTAACATCAGATACCTACCAAGTAGATGTCTGGGCTAATTATGCTCCCTATCATCAGCTCTTTGTGTTTAGAAGGTTTTTAAAATATCTAGATTCCTTTCTCTCCTTGGATGATCAAGGGAATGTGGGTGACCTAATAGCCTGCTGCCACCAAAACGGCAGTTCTGTTCATCCAGCATTTGTCCTCCATCCTTTGGTTCTTGAACCTGATCTGGGACTATCCCATCACAGTGAAACAAACAGGACTGCTCCATCAGATGGTGAGAAAGGCGATAGATTCTCTCAGCCATCTCCTGGAACTTCAGACCAAGGCTAAATTTTAGGCAGCTAAAGTAAGTTGAGATGTCTCACCCCACACCACATATATCAGCTCTACACAGGCATGAGTATTATATTGTGTTAGTGCAACTGTATAGGGCTTACTTAATTCTGCATCTGGGAACTATCTTGTTCTGGAATTGTTACATAAAGCAACACTGGAGTTAATAAACTAATCGAAATAATTGCTTTATTGTGGACATCAGCAGCTTGTGGCTCTGAGCAGAATGGTTTTGAGTGTATGTTAAGTACAGTGAAACAACAGCGTTTTTGTAACAATGAATGTTTTGTAGAAGCTTGAAAGTGTTTTTCTACAAGGATAATGCTGTAGTTCATGTGGGATCTTGACAGAAATAAGATACTGAAAGCTAGAAAATAGTTAGAATAACAAAGAGAGATCATTTATACTCGGTAGTTTTATGGACTGTTTTAAAAGCTGTACTTAAAACCTGCAGCAAGGAGCAGTTGGCATGTTTTCACTAGGAGACCCTGAGATAGAAGAGGTACTAAATTGTTTGCGTTCTCAGTATATATTTCCAAGGCTTAGAAAGAAAACACAATATTCAGTGCTTTGATATTTTGCCTTTTCCAATGAGGAACTGAAAATAGCTGTCTTCCCTTACCCTGTCAGGCTGGAGATTATTATTTACACCATTAATCTCCCACTTTTGAAGAGGACTCTTCCTCTACCTCAGTCAGGCTGAGGTCAAATACTCACAGTTTCAATTTAGAAGAAACTGCTATCTGAAAACAGGGAACTGGGAGCTATGAACAGGGAAATGGAAAGAAATTACCAGCTTGGTCTTGTTTCATATATTTTGGTTGTCCAGGGAATCCTGATTAAACTGCATTTGGGCCCTAAAAGGGAGGCTTGTAGTACTCAAAAAGGCAAAATATGTGTTTTCACTAATGAGCCTGTCTGGGATTAATCTGTGACCCAAAGTTGGCTTTACTTTGACTTCCACACAGGCTATTGGTGACAAAGATACACTACCCTTCCCCTGAGGATATCCAGGTAAGATTTCCTTCCACACAAAAACATTCTAGTAACATCTCTCACTGGGGTTCTCTGAACACTCAAAGCTCAGCTGTAGCACAATCCTCACTGCATGATGATCTGTAAAAATAAAGGCAGTTCTTACATGAAAATATCAAATTCCTGAAGTCTACTTGTAGTAGACTCCTCACTTGCTGGGTAACAGGTGCTGTATCACCTCATGTGAGAGAAGGGGCAAGGATGTGTGGCTGCACTCGAGGATTTGAGACTATTGGAAACCTGAGTACAGTCCTTCTCAAAGGCAACATCTCCTGCCAGTCTCCATCACTTACTGCCAGACCCTGGATGAGAGAGACTGGGCAGAATATGCCTATATTGGAAAAGAGCCACAGCACTCATGTGAGGGAGAGAGATGCGAGTGAGACAGTGTCAGGCTTGCCAAGTCACGCCTGGATTGTGACAGGTTTGAACAGTAATATTAAATCTGTACTTGTTTGCTTTTAAACTTCTTTTTCATCTTGGAAGGTAATCACCAGAAACTAATAGGAGAGTTCAGCACACACAGCCAACTTTCTAAGCAAACAGCAACTCTTTGGCACCTGCAACTTGACAGCTCTGAGGAGAGAGCAGTGTACAGCACACAGTATATACTTGTGGGAGTTGAGAAATGCTTTTGTTTAAGTGGATACTGCAAACACAGCCACCTTCTAGCACAGAGCTGGTGCACAGGAACTGATAAGAACACTCCAGTCTATGCTCAAAGGAGAGTCTGCAACTTTTCTTACCTCTGGAGGGTGGTGACCACCACATGTTTGAGTGAATCTTGACTATATTAAAAGAGGGTGAGAGAGAGGAAAATGCTCTTGGAGAGAGGTTTATGAGAGTTTGTACAGTAAACTGAGACTTCATGGTGAAAATATGCATTTAGGGAGTGTTTAAAACTAAATTTACATAAAAGCACAATTATTTTTTTTAATGTCTGTTATAGGCCAATTAAATTCTTTATGCAAACATTTCCAAATTCAAACAGAGGTGATCTGGGACATTCAGAGCATGAATTACATATATTGCCCTGAGGGCTTAGCCCTCCTTCTGAAATACCCAGATCTGTATCTCTAACTAATGTTGTAACTGAGACAAAAGCAAATCAACAGCGTTGGAACAATCGTCCTCAAATTATCCCCATGTGCATCAGTTTACCTGTCAATCAATGCCCAGCCATTTAAATCAGAGAGGAAGGAAGACTGTGAGCTGAAAATGGGTCTCAATACAACTGGTGGCTATGTAGTAACTGGATTTATACTGGCAAAGAGCTCAAGCCTTATTCAGGTTCAAAACTGAATGATTCTTACAATCTCTAACAGGGCCATGAAAAGCTGGCATCACCAGTGTGCTCCTACTCTCTGAATCCTGGGTGCAACTTCCCCTTGTAGAGAAGACAAAATCTCTGGTAGAAGTTCCTTTGGAGAGGGATGGAGACATTTGTGTCACATGCACAGCATTTGAGGTAAAGTTGTGCACAACCAGCCTATCTGGGAGCAAAACAAGCAGCAGGTGGCAAGTTGTTCCAGTTAGCTTTAACACCTGCAAGCTGAGTGCCCAGTTAGTCTGTGTGAATATTTCCTGCTGTTAGCCCGACTTCAACCTTCCCTGCTCCCTGCTTTAGTTCATCTGCAGGCTACGTCCTTCTTTCCGATACCGCTTCTGCAGAGGAGGAAACAGGCTGCTGCAGCAGCATCGCTAAGGTCAGGGGTACGGATGCGGGGAGGAGCTCTGCAAAGTCCCTATGTCCCAAATGACTCCACTGGGTCCTTTTCAAATCGCAGGGAGGGAGCAGTAGCCCTCCGAGCTGGCGGTTTCCTGTCGACCTTGAGGCTCCCCGCACGGCACGGCGCAGCTCCGGGCGGGTGCCCGGGCCCGGTCCCCGCCTCGGAGGGAGGCAGGCGCAGCCATCCGGGCTGCACGTCGGGGCTGGCCCCGGCGCGCTCGTGGTGGGAGAGCCAGACCTGAGAGGGGCTGGCCTCTGGCAGATGATTGACACCAAACTGGGTGAGGTTTCATGTTAAAAGGAAAAAAAAAAAAAAGAGAAAAAGGAAAGAAAAAGGGCGAGAGCAGGGGAGGGGGTGACTGTGGGAAGGGGGAGAAGGAACTACTGTAAGAGTAAGAAAGTCCTGCCCAGCTGTTTGCGAAGTTTAAGATTTCCTGTTTCCCCTGCAGCGCCGAAGTGAAGTTTCAGTGAGTCACCCGCGGTCCCGAGCAGCGGAGCGGCGCAGTCCCGCTCCCCGCCACCGCCGCCGCGGCCTCCCCGCCGCCCCCGCGCCCCGCCCGCGGCTCGCCGGCCGCGCCGATCCGGCTCCGCGATGACTCCCCGGCTGCCGAGGAGCCTGCGGCGGCTGCTGCTGCTCCTTTCCCTCTGGGCACTCATGGGCAGCTCGCTCCCCGCTCTGCTCCGGGGTAAGTGCGCGCCGGCCCGCGCTGCCGCTTGACAGCTGCCGGGGCCGGGGCGGGAGGGGACGGGGGCAGGCAGCGAGGGACAGGCGTCCGCGGCGGGAGGCGGGGGACACGGTTGCTAAGAAAGTTTTGAGGCTGGAAACATTTCGGGAGAGGGTGACCGTGTTTGTTGATGGCTCTGCGGGAGAGTAAGCGGGGAAGAAAGGACTGGGAGTCTCGGGGTTTCGCGGCCAAAGCTGAGGTCCGTCCGTGGAGGGAATAGCGGGGAGAAAGGAGCGGATTTGGCAGGAAATCAGCCGAGTCTGCTCGGGCCGGAGGAGCCCGGAGAGGGCATGTAGGGGCTGCCTGCAGTGGCCGGGGGAAGGGCTGCAGGGCCTGCCCGCAGCTGATGCGGCGGCTCCCGCACCTGGTGCGGCCCCGTGTGCAGGGCCGGGCCGGGGCGCGGGCCGGGGGAGCCGCGGCGCCTTGGCAGCGCCCTCCGGGCCGGCCCCGCCGCTCGGCCGGGCACCGAGTGTGTGTGTGCTGCACCGCCGCTCGGCCGGGCACCGGGTGTGTGTGCTGCACCGCCGCTCGGCCGGGCACCGGGTGTGTGTGTGCTGCACCGCCGCTCGGCCGGGCACCGGGTGTGTGTGTGCTGCACCGCCGCTCGGCCGGGCACCGGGTGTGTGTGTGCTGCACAGCCCCGGCCACACGGCCGGAGTGCCTTGGGTGCTCTCAGAGGAGGGCCTGTGCGTGGCCACAGAGCCCGCTGCTGCGCGGGTCTGCACTTGGTTACCAACACTTGGGTTTCGTGAGAGTTTCTGGTGAGAGCGAAGTCCAGCCGTGGCTGTGAGCAGTTGGACTTCAAAACGTTCATTTCTCCGGCACTGACTGTGCACGTTGTTTGGCTCACTTTAAAAGTGACACTTTATAATCCTTACCCTGCTTCTACCAAGACATCCTTAGATAGGTTTTTAGGGTATGCAACTTGCAGTCTTCTTCATATCATAATTTATAATATACTATGAGCTTAAAAGTTTTGCTGCAAAAACAAGATTCCTGCCCTGAGCAGCCTTCAGTCTCTGTCCCCCTACCAGTAGTTACCCACGTCTGTGAATTAACATCTGTAAAATCAAGGTTAGGCCCTAAATCACATTGCAGAACAAGTGGTGAACCTAAAAGGAGAACCAAGAGATTGCAGCAAACTGCATCTGAAACACTGGTGAAGAATTAAGAAGCTTTCTAAGATGTCTTGTAATGGCACATCTGGAGTTAGTCTTCAGGTAAGGTGTGCACACCTGGGCTTCTACAAACTTTGCCCTGGGCCCTCTGATTCTCCTGTCTGGTCCATTCATGGTCAGCAGTTGATCCCAAATTTTGGCAGAAACATAATAATATAAAGTCGATAACTCTTGAATAGCTACTGCCTTTAGCTATGTGCAGTTTTGACTAACTTCATGCTTCATTAACCGCCCTGTCAAAGTCAACAGGTTTTGCATACCTGCAAAGTTACTCATGAAAACTTAGGGCAGAAGAAAAGAACAGTGTAAGAATAAGAGACTATGGTGTCCCACAACTCAAAGTTATATTAAATTTGAGGTGTGTAGCTTCTTGTTAATATTATATATATTTTCTCTATAATTTTTCATTATCATAAATCATAATCAACTAGTGATGGCCTTTATTTTGACCCCCAGCCTCAAACTTTTGCAGATTCCCATCACAAAAAACTTTAAATGGAGAAGCTCAGCTTTTGTTAATCTTGTGTTATTTATTATTATACTTTGTTTTTTCCCACTCAGTCAGTTATAGACAGTCTCAAACTATGGGTCAATTTTTAAAGGCAGGCATGGCTCAAGAGTTTGTTAATCTTTCTTGTCATAGGTCCAGTGAGGAAAAAGAACATAAACTAGTTACAATTCCAGCATTTTTCATACTCATCTTCATCTACAGCCTACAATAACCAAAACTGAGTAGGCCTGTTGTCAGATAATCTATCCCATAGCTTCAAAAGCTGTTTTGATAACCACCATCGGATTCTATTGTGCCCTAGAATTCTATTATGACAGAAGAGTTGATCAGAAAGCAACAGTTCTGTGGAGCAGGAAGTGTGAGGTTTGGATGTTGGTAGTTTTTTGGCACCAGAATGAAAATTAGAGCTGCCAAATGCTTGGGGGAAAACAAAACAGAAAAAAGAAAACAAAAAGCTACTTATTTTGTAATAATTCATCACTATAGTGAGGCTGAAAAAAGAGGAGATATATCAGTCTCAGAAGAGCTCAGTTCCCAGGTATGCCTAGTAACTAACCAGATGGCTAGTTAACAAAGCACCAGCTAATATTTAAACCCTTTTAACATTCTTCACAGCAAAATATTAGACAAGAATGACACATTCTCGTCAGGATTTTGGGAGAACCCACAAATTCATGAACAGGTTCAACAGGAATTTTCTCCTTTGAAAAAGATACTCTCATGTCCTGTACTACACAGAAGTAATTGACTTTTTTGCATAGAGTAAAGGGGCAAGGTGTAACTTTTTTTGAATGATTTTGAATGATTTATTGAGCATTTTATCAATTAATAGCAGTGCAAAAGAGCATTTGCCCACGTAAGAAATTGTTGTTAGTGTGTTCAAGTGAATGTGAATTTGTAGTTTGTCTTTGGGTGATCATAACCAGAAATTTGTTCCTTGGAATCATCCATGTAATAATTGTTCATCTCTGAACATCAGGAACTTAACATCTCCATTCAGCCAAACTCTATTTCCATTATTGTCTATTTTTTTGAAAGCCATATCAGAGTTAGTTAATTTTATAGTATGAAAATCAAATTTAGAGCTTCAGATGTTTGCAAAAGGGAAGTAGGAGAGCAAACATCTTGTAACGGGATGGAACATGTTTGTGACAGGATTGAGTCTAAAATGCATTCCTGCCCCCCATTAAAACTGGCATTTTTCCAGGTATTTCAGGAGGGAAGTAGGGATGTATCAGAGATGATATTGCATTTTCTTCTGTTTATGGGGTATCCTTGAATTGTGAGACTTTTATACCTAAGACTTTGAAAAACACTTTTGTTTACTTGCTTTTTTAGTTCATTGGCATTAACAAGCTTCTCTAATACTCAGGTGGTGAATTCCATATCAGAATGGTTTCTAGTAAAAAATTATGAGCCAGATCTTAAGCTGCTGTAAATGAATATAGTTCCATTAGCCTTAGTAGAGTTATACAGAGTTACAGCAGGTTTCCTGAAACAGTTTCAAAAGTAATTTCAAAAAAAAGGGCAATGGAGTAATTCAGAGTTTTTCATATACATAGTATTTTTTCACTCATATTTTATAAACACTTACTATTATATGACCTATATTTAGTCAAACAACATTGCTTCAAAATGAAATACTCCTTTCTGGGATGAATTGTTACAGTTGAAAAGATGCAGCATCCTATAATGGGGCCTTATAAAAGTTGTCATTGTGACAAGGTTCACTCTGAACATGGGAGGAAATATGGTGTCAGGCTCTTACCAGAAGGAAAATTCCTCGTGGTTTGGTTTGTGGGGGTTTTTGCAAGTTTTTTTTCAAAGGCTTTTAGGAAGCATTTGCTCTTTTGAGGGGAGGAAAAAAAAAGAGCCAAATATCACTGTAGCACCAGTTGTTGGAGTTTCCGATGCTTGTATTTCCTCTGCAAGATATTTTTAAAGTGTTACATAATTGGTTTTTTGAGTTTTTGGGTTTTTGCATTTGTGGCACAGGAACTCTTTTCTCAGTAATGTATGTGTGTGCTACATGCACTTTGCTAACATTCACTGCCACTCCTCTGACCTCAGAAGAGCTGTGCCTTGCTTCCAGTACTGCCAAAATGAGCAAAACCAACAGGTTGTGCCCAATCTGGTACTCTTGGATCTTGCATAACAGGGTGCATTTATATCAGCTAGATATGAAACATGCTCACTCGTGCTGTGACAGATCCTGATGAAAGTGATCCTGCAATCTCCACCCTGGCTGGCATGGCCACAGTCCAGCCCGCAGTGAAAGGCAGAGCTTCCAGCCACCTCTGTGGTCCCAGGATTAGCAGGGGGAACAGCTGATTTGCTACAGCCCTGATTTGCTCATGGTTCCCACAGCCCTTCTGGCACCTGACAAGCAGAGGAATGAATGGGTGCCCTGAGGCAGGTGGGAGACAGCAGCCTCGTTTCCTTTGCCACAGAGGAGCCTTTTGACTCAGGGGAAATACCTAGGTAGGCACATCCCAGGAACATTAGATATGTTGTATGGCCAGAGCATTGCAAACTCAGTAAAATTGACTGAGGTATCAACCAGTCTCTAAAGATGTTGCAGAGTACAAGGGGTTCCCAGTGGAAGCAGTGGAGAGCCTGTCCTGATATGAAAAAGAAAGTTGGCTGAATCCTAGTCTAAGAGAGTGAGTGCTGGGTTACTTAATTGATCTTTAGCCTTAAATTTTGTTGGTATTAGAGAGGTTTTTTTGTTTTGTGGGGGTTTTTTTCCCTTCCCATAGGATAATGGGAAGTGATTTTTAAACCCTTATAAAATGGTTTCAAGAATAAAATGAAAAGCGATGAAAAACTACTTGTGCTTTTCTATGAACTCTTGTTCTGGAAGGTCAAAATAGACTAAAATAAATCAGAAAGAGTATGTCTTGGCTTTGACAGCCAAAGTCCTTTGGATGTTTAATTTCACTGGCAGGTGTTGTATTAAGAATCAGCAGAGAAGCTTCTTACTACAGGGGATAGATTGCTTTTACAGCAAGGAGTGGGGGTACACACTCAGACAGGGCAAATGTCACTGTAAGCAATGGGTTGGCACTAAACATCTGCAGAATTGGGTTCTCAGTGACCCAGCTAAATCTTCAACAGTTGTTTTTCATATTATGTCTGCACTCTGGCATAGCAACAGAGCAGCAGCACTGGCACTTGTTGAGTACAACATTTTATATCCTGCTGCCTGAAAGAGCATGGTTTTAGTGGTCTACAGATGTTTAGGGTAAGATATGTAAAGAGAGCAAATTGCTTCAAATGCCATCCACTGATGGAATCTCATCCAGAGGAATAGTTAGAACTAACAAATCTCACCAGGAATTGCTTAATTCCATTTTTTTCTGGTGACAGCATGTTCATCATTTATATGTGTCCATTTGCTTCTAGAGATTTTAGCAGAATTGAAATTGAAGCATGTTTTAAGGGTCCTGCCCAGCAGTTCATATAGGCTAATGTCAGCTTGTTTGCATTGCTGCAAAGCTTTAGCAACTGTTCTAGATTTTAAGAAATGATAACATTAGCAGTGTCAGGGGAAGTACTAGTTGCTGATTTGTCCATATTCATGCGTATTTTTTTTAATATGCCATTTCCTTGCTCTTTCTTTTGTTGTGAATGCCATTGTAGTTGTTACAGCTGGAACTACCTGTCCTTTTTTTCATATGGGTTTTAAAGCCTTTTCACCTCTGGGAAGATTGTCTCAGGAAGAAATAGTTTTCCCTTGCTCAAACAACTGGTATTTAGCAAGAACTTCCTGCTGGCATTCATCCTTGAGTTAATCTGGTTGGAATTACAGCTGGTTGAGAGTTTTTGACACTGTTTTTCATGGGAAAATGCTGATTTGTCAAAACTGAGACAATTTGTGGAAATGTACCAGTTTCCATTAAACTTTCATCAGGAAACGTTTCCTTTTTTTTTTTTTTGTTTCTTCCCTAGTCCACAGTGGAATTTCTGATATAGAAAGATATAAAAATAAAAATATAAAAAAATAATCATTAATCAATAATTAGACTAAACACTGGTCAATGGAAGAAAGGTGGGATTAAGTGCATGGCCTGACTCACAAAATGCACGTTTGAAACTGCAGCTCCCCCTGTCCACTGTCCCCAGGATATTGGAGCGCTGTCACTCTCACTGGGCATGAATATATAGACATCCCCATATCTAACACCTTCAATGATTTTGGTTTCACTCTGTTGTGTGTATGAGAATGTATGAAATGTTGAAGCACTTTGTGTGGCAGGAAAAATATTCCCCTGACAGCGTTTTTCAGGTTGACCTGTAGCCTTGTGTTCATTTGCTCCTTGTTGGGTGGGAATGGAAGGGCTCTGAATGGCTCGAGTCCTCTAGTCTTTGTTTCATATCGTAATAACAAGCTGTATTCAGAAATCTGTGTCATGCAAAGGAACCACAATTTTTATTGTTAACAGTCCTGTTAGTCTGACTCTAGGATTCCAATTCTCTGCTCACCCAGAGCAGTGTTTTGGCAAAAATTGGACTGAAATTAATAGATTTCAGGAGCAGATAGAGGAGTCTGCTTCCTCACACTTAAAGCATGCTTCAGTTGACAACCCAGCAGTTACATCCCTACAGTGACACCTGGGATTAACACTGTGCCTTTCCAATGGCAATTTGAAACCAGAGGTATTTAGAAAGCTGTCTTCTATTCCTACTCCCTTCTGTTTGTACCCAAGCACTTCAGCCCACACTCTCAAATGAGCTGTTTCCCTGTTCTCTTAAGTAGATACCTGAGATTTTAAGGTAAAAAAGAAAGATTTATAAAGCAGCCAAAGCTATATGTTTAGCAAGTGATTTGCAAGTCACACTACATTCTTTAAAGTGTGTTTATAGTTACCAGTAACACAAGTTGGGAAGATCAATTTTACCCTCTCTGCAGTGGATCAGTTCTTCCAAAACATTGCATTGGTATTCCCATGGGCTTTGTTTAGTGCAGCATTAAAGCTCAGTTAAAAAAACTGGTCTATGCAGGGGACATTAGAAAATGCAGATTTGTTCCCAAGGTCATGGTGGTTCTGTCAGGGCTTTGAGACTTTTTTCTGTGAATCTGAACAGTACACCCAGAGAGCAGCAGGAAGGTCTCACAGTTCTATTCCTCGGAGCAACATTTTCCAAGTAAAGACCCGAGCGTGGTTCTTACGTGCCTGGGGCACTTTAACAGGTCCCTTAAAAAACTAGCATTGTGCAAGTGGAGCGCGTGCAGCCAGGCTGTCAGCTGGCATAAATCAGCTTCCTCTGTTCAAGCCGAGGAACCTGCCCTGATTTATACCAGCTGGCAGAATCTGGCCACAGAATAAATAATAGGCAACTGTATGTTATGAGGCTGTAATTCCCTCGAGCAGGCTTTTGTGATATCAGTCTTACAGGAGCCAGAGTGATCTGGTTCTCTTTCTTGGAGCTAGAGAGTAATTTGACTGCAGTTTTTTGAAGTCCTCAGAACACTAAGAATGGGAGATTTCAGAAGGAGAATGCTTCCAAACTTCTTGTAAGGTATCATTAAGGATTTTTGCCCAGGAAGAGTCATGGTAAGGGAATTTGGGAGGATGCAGATGAATTGATGTGGGATAGGTAGTCCCAAAAAGATAAATATATAAGAATGATGATTTCTCATCATGACCAGGACTTTTCTTTAAAAACACTTGTGTGCATTTCCTAAGATGTATGAAAACTGAAGCTCCCTCATCACTGATAAGCTTCTTGTGCTGGTGTAGTTAATAAGGAAGAAGAGTGGAGAATGTGAAATGAGGACTAAAGAACAAATGCCTTCTCAGAATGTGGATGTGGTTTTTAATTTTGTTTAACATTTTACCCAGAAGGATCATAAGTGAGCTGGTACTCAGTTTATTGACTTAGCAAGAAAAGGGGTTTCAGTTAGATTTATCAAGTGTTGACCTGTAATTCTCCTGGATCTAAATATTTTAGATGTGAGATGCAGGTGAGCCATCTCCCTCCAGTTTTAATCCTGCTATGGATTCTGCAGCTCAGAATGGGATTAAGTTCATCATGCCTATACATCACCTGTTGGCATGGTTCGATGGTGCCTGGGGCTTTTTGGATGATAATGTGGCAATTTTGTAGATTTCATCTCACTAACTAATATAAGCACATCTTTAATGTTGCTGTACAAGGGGCCGAACTTTGAAGCAGACCACAGGTGATTAGTAATGGGTTATCTCTTCTGGTTATTTTCAGAGAAGAAAGCAGAAGCAGCTATCCAGGATTCTTGTGTGTCTTGAGATACTGATCTGGTCTGATCCTGAGCCTAATTAGCAGCTTAGATACTGCTGAAAACTTGTTACATGAAGTTGTAGTACATCTGTGGTTTGGATAGCACCTCTTCAGCAACAATTTAAGTCAGGTCTTAGTTCTCAAAGGAAGATTAAATTTCTTACCATTTTGGCTTCCCTCCTGATTTTAGCATTACCAGGCTGTCCTGACCAACTTCCATATGCTTTGGGAGCTCTGTGGCTGGAGCAAATGTGAAGTCATGGTTACATCAGGACTCAGTGTACCTTGAAGTACTGCAGCCAGCAGTATATGTGAATAACTTCTAGCCACTGAAGTCCATGCTTGGGGAAGTAGGATAGATGTAACTACATCGTTTTCCTTTCTCAGCTTTTTTCCTCCACCTGTCTAGTCTCTTAAAATATTCCTTCTTTATGTAGTTAGTATCCACTGTGCAAATTCAGGCTGCACTTGGGGTGCTCTGCTCTCAGCTCTGTAGCTATCTTAAGCTTTCCTTTAACGTGACTGGGTAGTGATTTCAGAGTGTTCCATTCTTCTTGAGAAACTTACAGAAAGGGTGCAGGAAGTAAGGGGTAAATCTTTGTGTTTCACTAACGGGAAACATTTAATGAGATTTTTAAAAATTTTGAACAATCTGCAGTCAGGAACCAATGGAGAAGAGCTGTCATTTGCAGGTGCTGGTTGATCTTTTATTCCCTTTGATCGGTTCTGCCCACCAGCATGCAGCAATTACCCTTCTCATTTGTCTCTGGCATACAAGGGGATCTGTGATTCTGCAGTGACCATGCTGTGGCAGTAGGCCAGCTGCCCTGCTGTGTACCTTCTACCTCGCCACAGCTCCTATTACCAATTTTCACGGTTGCCTTGCCTCCTTTTCCTACAGTGGTTAGAGCTTTTGCCCTGAAAGTGGGAGACCCATGGTCACATCATTCCTCAGCCTGAGAGTATCTAAACTCCATCAATGAAAGGCTCTAGGATGAAGGATCCTTGCTGGCTGAGACAGGGGAAAGCTTTAGAGGCAGCACTTTGCAGAAAAAGGGTTGACATGTGTGTGGGTGGTCCCCCAAAGCATGTCACAGGAGAAGAAAGCCTGTTCCCTGATGGATTCATTCATTATTCCAGCCCCTGCAGGGTGACTGATATTCTCTCCAGGGAGTTCACAGCACAACAAAGAGACACTCTACATACAGAATCTTTTTTCCTTTCCATACTGAAAACAACCATTTCTCATCCTCATGAAAAGATCAGAGGGGACCATGTAATAGTCATGACTTCGTAAGCTTCTTTATTTAAGCCTTCACAAAGTAACTAGGTCAGCAATACATGCTTCTGGGCTATTGAATTTCCCTTCTTCCCCTCAGTCTATTCTTCCATTTCCTCACCCAGCTTTACCACAAGGGAATGCCTTAAGTCAAAAATCTGGGAAGCTGATCCTTTTATTGCATTTGTAGTATTCTCATCTGGTAAGTACAGTGCCAGGCCATGAGGCTTTCAGAGCTATCATAACCCAAGTTTGCTTGTAAGCAGGAACACCACACTGTCTGGTTGTAACTAAAGCCATATCTACTCTCTCTTTGCTCTGGATAATAGATACAGGAAGACATTCAGCAGGAAGAGTAACTCTTCTGGAGAAGAAAATACAACTAAAATGCGTTTCCTTTTTTTTGTTTTTCTTTCTCCATCAGCTTCTTGCTTGCACATTCCTTACTTCTCACATTTTATACTTTTGCCTTAAGGTCTGGCTGGCTGGGGGCTTTGCTGTTCTCACTTTTCTCTGACACCACACTGGCATGATGAATATTTATTAGTGCAGGAGCAGCCTAGGGATTCTTGTACATATATGTCCCCTGATTTTAATGTTTGTGAAGGAAAATAAAAATGTGATTCCAGCTAAATCACCAATATTCAGCATCTGGGGTTCAGAATGAAGAATCAGGCATATCCTGTTATTTAAAAAAATATGCACTTGACCCTCAACAATTTCAAAGTACCTGTATTAGACATGAAAATTCATCCTGTACAGACTGAAAAGGATTAGAGGCTCCTTATTTCATATGGGAGAAGGAGACAAGATTTGTTGGTGACTTACAGCTAAGAACAACTTTTGCATCTAAGCCTATGGTTAAAGCAGTGAACTAGGAAATGAGAAGCCTCTTAGTCTTTAGAGACTCAAACACAGATTTCCAGCTTCCCATGATCTCATCCATTGTATTTTTGAGGCCACCATTAAACTTCAGTACAGTCATTTATATTAGTATTTCCACAGTTTCAACTTGTGTTGCTTAATATATGAGAAAAAGTAATGCAATGATGTGTTAATTACAGTTTCTGTAGACAATTCTAGAAGTTGTGGGAAATGAACAGAGATTGTTTCAACACTTGCCTATTGTTATCGGGAAACTGAGGTTCAAAGAGAGTCATAACCTCTGTTCTTTCTCTACAGAAATTCTGGATTAAAGCCTTTAGAGCATCCAGAAATTCTCAACAGTCTCAAACACCCTGTCAAGTTCAATAATATATTAGCACTTTTTTCCTCCCCTATTTTTCTCTGGCTAAGAGGCTGTGTGCCAGGAGCTTGGTGAGGCACATGGAAGCTTTGGTAACTTTCTTCTGTTTGACAGCTGAGGGCCTAACTTTTCCCTCAGTTGTCCACATATATATTATTCATGGTTCAACCAATTTGCACATTCCGAAACCAGGCTTTTTTCTTCTGGTGGCTCATAGTGTGATTATCAGGCGTGTACCTACTGGTGATTTGAAGGCAGAAACTTGCTGGCCTTCTCATGGGTGAAGGTGGGTAGCAAATGCTAGAAGCAAACCACTAATTATTTAAAGTATCTTACTCTTGAAAGCTAATGACAAGGCACATTTACCACTATCATAACCACATGCCTAGAAATAGAAAGCACTGATACCTGCTTTTCCAAGCTGTTGCTTGGCATGAGTACTTAGACTGCCCATACAATCATCACTTTTCCCTTTAAAAAGTGGATTTTGATTTAAGTTTCCACTGTGCTTTTGGAAATGAGATGTAGTTTGCTTTTACCAGGGCATCAATTTCTACTCTATTGTCCTTAGCCTGCAGTGGGTAAGGAAGGAGGAGGTACTGTTTGTTTGGAATCATGCTGTCTCTTTTGCATTTTCAGGTGAGAGTTTAATGTTAATAATTTCCTGCTTTTTCAACATGATGGATTGTTGTGGTTTTGGATAAAGGAAGGGCTAAAGAATTAGGAATAGTACCCACAGCTGCTGTTCTCTGGCTGGATATGAGATATGGTTGGTTAGATTGGTCAGATATGCAGGCACTTTGCCATGCCTTGTTAAGTTACCATAAATAACATAAACACCACTAACTGGGATAATTTGCCTTAAGGCACAGTTAAGGTAGTGCAGCCTAGCTGAATCTGCTCTGCCAGAATGCTTAGCTGTAGGTAGCAGAGCTCAAGTGGAAGTTTGCCACAGTTAGTTGGTGGAAAATAGGGTTTTAAGCTGTGCTAACTTGATGTTTTAGACTCCATGGGGGACGATATTTTGAAAGGTGAAAAAGCATCTGTTCTGAAAAATGGAAGCTGTAGGTGAATGAAACCACCCCAGACACAAGGGGTGCATTTTTAGCAGACAGGATACTTTCATTATCAGAGTATGGCCAAGGCATGTGATAGACTTTCCAATGTGAATCTCTAAATTAAGACAGTGTTTGGCTTGTTAAACACATACCCAGGTAAGTTAGGGCTTTGCAAAATTAGCTGGGTGGAATGGCTTCACTTTCAGAAGGCCAGACTGGGAATACCATCCGTAGAGTCACAGGGCTCTTGTAACCTTTGAATCTTTGATGCAGCAGGTTTCCACCTCCAGGCTGGTATCACTCACATCCCTCTCAGAGTTAAGACTAGCATCTCCAGGAGTAACAAAACAGTTAAACTGCTCTGCTAACTAATGTTGTATGAGGATATTTCAAATATGCATGAGTTATAAAATTTTACATCCAAGGAATTTAAAAAATGTCTCTATTGCTATGGAACACTTTCCTCTGGTATAGTCTAAGCTATTACTGTGTTGGGAAAGCTTGGAATAGTTTTGCCTTATGAGAGCACTTTTAAAAACAAACTGTGTTGTACATGAGTGCAGTGTTTGTGAGAAATGCCAAAGTGACAGGTTTAGAGAATGAGCTGCCCATGTCACTGAGCAGTTTTGCCAGAAACCATAACAAAGCATGTAACTGGCTCGTGGTGTTTGAGGGATGCTGAGTGGCTCGGCTGCTATGACCATGTTATGCACAGCTTCCTCAATGACAGTTGTTGAAATAGTATTTTCATGATGTAATTATTAATCCACTTGGCATTTGATTAAAAAGATCAAGGCATTTCATAGAAGCCCTTAGACATCCTGCAGACTCCTACTGATTTGTACAGTTGAATAAGTGCCCTCCAGATTAAGGATGATGATGACCAATATCCAGAAACATTTGATGGCTCTAAAATATTAAACATCAATGAGTATAAGTTGACATAGCAACACTCAAAAATCACAGCATCTGGTGAAGATCTTATCCTATTAAATTTACTCAAATATGTGACAATAAACAACTTCTGTCCTGCAGTGGCAGGAACATTATGTAGTAGCAGAGGAACATAATGCCAGAAATGAACTGCACTGGTTAAAAATTTATCAAGTGTCATTATATCTTGCTTTTCACAGTTCTTAGTTGTTAGGAAAAAAAATGATTGAAGTAACTGGATGAAGTTTGATGTATTCAGATGAAAATTGAGAGGTAGTGGTAGGTTCTGAGCTGCTGCTTGGCACACTTGCTCTTGTGATTCTGTCTTATCTCTTCCCAGCTTCCTCTTCAATGGAAGGAATTGTTTCTTAGAGACTTAAATTAGTCTTTTCTTTGCAATGTTTCTTTTAAACAAGCTTGCAAGTGTATATGCTGTCTTGGAGTCCTGGTGGAAGATTATGGTCTTAAGAATTACTGAAGAGATAGCTGGAGGACTGAAATAGTGGATTTAGAGTAAACAACTATTACATAAAGCAACTGGGAGGGGAAAACCCTGGAAATCCAACTTGATGTGTACATTTCAAATTTACAATTATATTCTACCTCATAATAAATGAAGTGTAAGGACCTGCAGTCCCTCACATATCTTCAGGCAGGTAGATTAAACATTTTAGATTGGCAAGTCCCTTCCTGCTGAGCAGCACCTAATGTGGGAATGTCCTCCCCTTACATTGTAATGCAAGCCCTGGTAGGGGCTGGGTGCTGCAAGCAGTGAGTAATGTGTTGTTGTATGGAATGAGGAGTGTTGTGTTCCTACATGAAGGTCTTTTAGCGTCCACAGTTAATTTTTTTTAATGTGGGTGGACCATGCACTCATATAGATTCAGGTGTCCTTAAAATACTCAGTTTTATGATATACTGAATGAATTCTCTTTGCATGTGATTTAGAAATTATGGCAAAGATAAGGACCTTTCAGTGAAAATTAAAGAGAGGTATTTATGGGTGAAACACTTATTTATTTCAGAATGGGCAGGTTATAGTCATGGCCTTTATTTTTCTTTAAGCCCAGTAAAATTTCAACCTCAGATAGAAATGAAGGAGTCCTTATTTTGTGCCATTATTTCAGCAGGGTGGTATTGCCAGCTAGTGATTCACAGACTCAGAGGTAATTGGGGGGAGTAATTTGCAAATGCATGAAAAGGAGCAGCTAACACCTGGGAGATGTGTTAGCAAATTTACCTCTGGCAGACAAAGGAGATGCTGCTTTGTTGAGAGAGATAGTTCTTTACCAAGAAATCTGGTAACTCACTAACAGTGTGCCACAGCAGTAGGGTCTTTGCAACAGAAGCCTGAAAAAGAAAGTTTTCCTAAGGTTGAATGTCATTAGAAGTGTGTACTTTTATGCATATGCCCTTTTCTCAATACTCAGTACGTAATTCCCATTAATAGTTGTGGAAGTTAGATGCCTCTATCAAGATAGCACGTCCCCAGGGTATTGAATTCTATTATTCTGCTTCTTTGCATGTAACTTGACAGAGACAAATATAACCATCCAAGCTGCTGAATTTGAGAAGGATGTGTATTTTTCTTCAAATCTATTCAAAGTGATTCTACTCCTAGGGGATTACATTTGTGTCTAACTTTTCTCTGATTTACTATTTTAGCTGAGCTGATGGATTATGAAGGAGAGTAATTTCTTTTTAATACTGTTTTCCTGAATCTGTCATTCAGAACTTGCTGTGTGGGGACAGAATGGTTCATAAGCACCATTTTCCTGAAGGAAAATGGCTTCTCACAGTAAAAAGGAGCTCTGAACAGAGCTTCCGCATAAACATGTTTGCCCATCAGTAGCTGACAGAGGAGCCTCTGTGTGTGTGCTAAGGATGTGGACTTGTTAAATGAGTCTTCTTATTTGGAAACAGTTTTTCAAATAGACTAGCAATGATGGATTATATTCAGTTCTAGAGAAAGAAATTGCATAGAATTCTGTCTTATCATAATCGGTAGATTATATTGTAAACTAGTACCATAATGGTATCCTCTAGGCATGGGCTGTGCCTTAACTTAAATTCCAGATCTCTCAAATATTCCTCAAGATCAGAGGTCTTCAAAAACCTAAATAAAATCAGGTCTTTTATGCTGCTTACATTAATAAGTTGTCTTTTTATATTAAGCTTAAACCAAAATCCCCAGGTAACAATTTTATAATTGTTACTACAATTTTTGCATGCATAACATCCTTGTTTTTGTTTTGTTTTCTTGTTTGTTCATTGATGGCTGGAGGGACAGATAGTGGCAGTGAATTCACTTAAAAAAATCCCACTAATATCCTCCTTTTATCTGGAAAAACAAATATTTATAAATCCCTCTGATTTATGTAGCTGTGTAACAATTGGAAGTTTGAAAGAACAGTTGTCTGGTTAATCCATTTAAATGCTTATTTTGATTGGTCAGCTGTGAGCCTTTGTGTGCACACAGCTTCTCCCCACACTTACTGGAGTGTTACAAAACACCACAGAAATTCTGGTTTGTTTCAGCAGCAACCAGTGCACACACAGAGTTTTCTGTTGTGCAGATAGAGATTCTTGCCGTGCAGACCTCATCCTTGTTTAAGGTGGCCTCAGGAGCTGTGGCCAAAGCCAGATTGCTCTGTCAGCTCCAATCCTGGCTGTCCAGGTTGCTGAGATCATGCCTGAAGAATGTGGGTTCTGGTTGGAGGCACAAAGCACCCCCTGACTCACAGCTGGCACAAAAGGTGCACTTGTGAATGCCAGTGCGGAGGCTCACTATGGAGCTGGGCATGGAAAAGAGTGAGAAACTTCTGTTCAAATCTCTGCCTAGGTGAGATTAGAACACTGCATGGCAGGCCTGCGATTTACCTGCTCCAAACCATGCCATTGGACATAAAATCCTTTTATGTCTTACTCATGCTGTTTCTGCCCCTTGTGCTTCATAATGCTGCAGTATTTCCTGCTTGTAAATGTGATGCTTAAACTGATATTTGAACAGATGCAACCCATTCCAATTACTGTATTATATTTTAAGATTGCTTTTGATTTACTTTTTTTTTCTTAAATCCCAAATCCATTATTTGGGTTTGGCTTTGTTTGACTAAAGTTTTGTTCGTTGGTCTACAGGCTCTTGATTCCAGTTTAGAGAAAGGAATTGTAGTCAGAAGCAGGATATTTGAAATCAGAGATACAAGTTGCAATTCAGCAGAAGTTTCAGAAAGAAGGTAAAACTTTTGTCTGGGTTTACAGAGTGTTTTCCCAGACTTGTGGTAGTTTCAGGTAAATATTCATCACACTTTTCCCCTGAAACAAAGCAGAATTGGGGTGAGACTGGTTGAATTTTATTTTTTGTGTTCACATTTCAGAACTGCAGCAAAATCAAATACTTCACGTCAGACAGAGGATATATGTGTTTCACATACTCTCTGTCCCTTTAATATCCTTCCTCTTAAAAAAATTGTATTCTAAAGACAAGACTGTTCTGACTCTTCCAGCATCCTGTGAAGAGGAGGCATCTGGTAGGTCTCTGTACTGCTGAAGAAACAGTCACAGAGAGTAGTACCTGTCTTCTCAAATGTCTCCTGTGCAATGTTAACATGAGACACCAAAAGTCCTTTTTCTATACTTCAAAATCCAAATAACCTTGAATCCACTTTTACAGTGGATTTAAACAACTATGAAGCCTGAGGTGCTTCTGCAGATGTGTCTGGGAAGAAACATCAGTCCTTGGAATGCTCCCCAAAGCATCATAAGCCATGCTGATGAGTCCTAAGCAAATCCCATCTGCCCTTGCAGTGCTGATGCCTGGCAGAAAAGACTAAGTGCAGAGCCCCTGTTTCCTCTCCTGGAAGGACTGTGACATCTGTCTCAGAGTATGTAACATTTGAAAGCAGACTGTGGGTTGGAGACAGCAGCAGAAGGCAGGTCCCCCATGTCCCTGGCATGCTGGGCAGCCTGACCTTTCCCCAGAAGTAGCTCCAGCCATAGATCCACAGAGACTTTGCTCTTGCTGCTGCAGCTGAAATATGCAGTTTTGCCTTTCCCCAGCTGTGGGTTGCCACTCCTCATACCACATTCTTCATTGTGTTTGTGCTGTCAGATAGATGTCTAGACTGGAGAGCTCTTCTAGGTCAGGCTGGCCTTTGGAGGGGGAGGGAGGTGTGGTAAGGTGCGGTCTGATTCCTCTGGGAGGCAGGAGAAAGTGCAATGAGGGGTGTGAACAAATAACGAGCAGGGGAATGTGACTGATGTTTTTTTCAAAATTCTTTGTGCAGATATTCCTATATAGCCTCACTAGAGAGGCAGGAAAAAAAGGGAAAAAGGGAAGATCTGTTGTGTTCACAATGCTTTAGAAACAAATTTGTCATTTTTCTGAAAAATGGTCTGAGGATTTCTCCATGAGGCAGACAATTGTTGTTCTCAAAATATGCTGTTTCTGTACATCAGAAAGGAACATTAAAATGAAGATGTCAGATGTGTGTGTGAGCAGGCCTTTGCAGTGGCATCCCCAAAGGAGGGATCTGATGAGGGCTCTGTAAAGCTGCATGTGGCAGGAGCCTTTCAAAAGGGAAGATGGGTATGTATTTCTGGCTTCTAAACCTGTCAGGAAAGTGTGTGTCAGTAGTTTTTAGGGCATACTAGTAAAGCTAATAAAAATGAGAATTAAAAGTATAAAATAGCAAATACAGGAGTGATACTTTTTCTGATTCACAGAGCAACCTGGCTGTATCAAAGGGAACCTGTGGGAGTCAGACGTAGCTTTGAATTTCCTGTTTTGTGTGATTTGTCACAGTCTTTATGTCTGTGCTTCATTTTCACTACTTTAAAAAGCAAGCAGAAGTCTTCCCCCAAAGTAACATATTCTCATAACCTTTCCTGGAGGTAGGTCTCTGAGACCAGAGAGGGTTTGGAAGTGCCTGCCAGTCTTCTGAGTGAACAAACAGTATTAATAAATATCTGCCCACCTGTATTAACTCTTGGCAAGCCATGGCAGCTTCTAGTTAGTATTTTCACAGCTTCCTCTATTTTTTAATCTTAGTGTGCTCTTTTGAATACAGTAGAGGATATACATTTGGCAGGAGTTTAGCTGTAGCAAGGGTTAACTAGAGAGAGTTAATTGTAGTTTCAGCAGAAAGATTTGGCTTTTTGCCACCTGAGTTTCTGTATGCTGCCAGTGTAGAGAACAGTCTTCAAATAATTTCCATTTTGCATTTGGAAGAGATTATTTTCTGCTATCTATCCAGCCTTCCTTATTACTGCTGAAAATGCTGCAAATAGATAATCAAGTTACACAAAAGCTTTTTTCACACACAGAATTCAGACCTCTTGAGCTTATAGCTGATTTTAAAGGAATTGAATAAACCACAACTACTTTATGTGTGGTAAGTCTCAATTTTGAGTCTGACTAGACTTGTTCCTAATACAGCCTGTACTGAGGAAACTTAACAGGATCCAGCTTTAGCAGGATTTGATAAAAACCTTAAAACCTCCACCCTTTTAATTAATTGCGATGAACTCATGTGATGGTGTGTGTCTGCCAGGCCAGTGCTTAGTTACTTGTAGCTATTCAGAAAGTTAGGCAGGATGAGGCCTTACACTAAATAAGAGTAAAGTCCTGTAGGAGTGTCATTTGTGAGTGTTTGGCCAGGCAAGTATGTTACTATATTTGATTTCTATGTGTCTTTGGTGGTGCATGGTCTATGGAAGTTGAGGGCAGGGCTCCCTCTGCACAGCAGCTCTCTGCAGCAGTTGTCATTGTAAGGGAAAAATAGAAACTGTACCAATGTGCCCACCAATTCTGTCCATCAGAAGAACCACAGCTGCAATTCCCCATGGGAAGGATGATAGGGTTTGGCAATGCCATACAGCAGGAAGCTCCTAGCACTTTTGAAATTTGCCTCTTTGCCTGTACCGTGGATCCTAATGTGTTCCAGTGCCCAGAAGTTTAGCAGAAGATGCAGTCCCTTGATCTGAGACATAGACTTCAAAACTTCTCTGCTTTCCTCCCACCTGTAGCCTGTCCAGTGAGGATGCACCTAAAAAGGCAGACAAGATTGCCTTTGCCTTAAGCAGATATCCCAAGACAGGCATTTAGAACTGCTTGTAAGTAAGAAGGTGATGCCTCCCAATAAGCAGCACTGTTACCTTAAGAATACGATCAGTTTCTTTTATGGTCTTATGGGCCTTTCAGTTCATATGTGAAATTGAGCACATTCAGTGGCCTTGCAGATAAACTGAGGTGCCAGGGTGTGTCTCTGTGGAATACTTCATGGCTAATAGAAATAGCTTAGCCATAACATTTTTAGCAAATAAATTCTGTTCCACCTGTACTGGGTGGGCTTCTGAATTTCCCTGTTGGAAACTGGAAGTTTAATAAATAGATCCTTGAAAACAGGGTAAATGGCTCTTTAAGATGGATGTTCCTCATTACTTTTGTCATAAGAGACATAAGGGGAAGAAATATAAATTAAGCTTTCGGAGGCAATATGTGCCTCCATCAGGACAAATGATTCACCTTCCCCATTGCTATTATGAAGAATTAAGAGCTCTATCATAGTTTGAAGCAGGCAGGCAGTGGTGTGACTACTGAGGGAACAGGAGTGGAGAGAAGCAGGTTACTATAAACAGGCTTTCTTGACTGACTGAGGGAAGAGATGCAATGGGTTCAGAAACTCCATTCAACCTGCATAGAAGGTACAATTGCATGGGTTTTTGGAACCTTGCATGGGCAAGGTTCTTCTGTAGCAGAGACTAGAGGCATATTTGTGTTTTTCTAAGTCAGAATTGTTCCTAATTATGTATGTTCGAAATGTTAGGGGGTCTTCCACAGAGCCTCATCTGTCATGAAAAAATATCACAGAAATAACTATATTATGCTTGAATGACTGCTGTCTATTTTCAGAACATAGAAGTTGGAAAAATAATATTTGTACAAAGCTGAAGTGTTTATACTCTTTCAGCTCTGTTTCAAGTGAAGTAATGACAGCTTTCACTGAGCAGAGAAGAATACAAAAGGAGGTTTAGATGCAGAATATGCTTCTTAGTGCACAGGTCAGAGTTAGTTATGCAAATGTCAGTTCTAAACCATGAATCATGCTTATTCCAACAAAGCAGGAAAGCTGGTTTTGCTAATCTTGAGAACCAGATAAACATTGCTGTGTTCGATGTCCATTGTGTATTTGAAGTCCCAGGAGGGGTTAACCACTGAAGACAACTTCCAGTAAATTCCAAACTCAATGCATTATGCAGGAAAAAACCTAGACCCTGTAGTCATAATTGAATAAATTGAAATTGCTGTTATATCACGTATGGTTCCCCATTCCTGTGGGCTTTGTTAGGGAGGCTGTGGGTTACAGTCAGGAGAAGATGAAATGTCAATTTAAGTGCCCTATGGGAAGC
The DNA here is from genome assembly GCF_028551555.1 of Melozone crissalis. Lineage (NCBI taxonomy): Eukaryota > Metazoa > Chordata > Aves > Passeriformes > Passerellidae > Melozone > Melozone crissalis. The sequence continues at coordinate 41,688,366 of NW_026535794.1, forward strand.
CATCATTTAGATTTTTTTCAGCCTCTTTGCTTGGAGACAGTATTCTTTTGTTCCACCAGCCATGGAGTGCTAAATAGTGGCCAGAAAATGCACTGCAAGTTAAGGATCTGCAGGTGAAAATCTATCTCATTATTGGAGGCATCACAATAATGTTTTCAGAATGCTTTCACACTTCTATTTTAAGTGCTGAGCTGGAGTCTCCTCTCACCTGCACTGCTGTCAGTCAGAGTCACGACAGCGAGCTCTGTTCTTAGGCATGTTTGAGGCACTGCTGTGCCCTGTACCAGAGAGAAGAGCCTAGCCCATGATTAAAACTGCTAAAGATCACTCATTTTGGAAATAGTGGATAAAAATAGTGGTATTTTAATACTTTAAATACAAAAATTATCTTAATCTTTAGGATCTCCAGTGTGCTGTTCCTTCTCTTTTTTTCTCTGGTTGTGTCCCTTCCCCCAGCTCCTGTCAGATTTGATTCTGTGTCTGTGTCAATGCCTGCAGCAATCCCTGCAGCAAAGTTTTGCCAGTTCCACTTGCTGTTAAAAGCCAGGCACTTCTACTGCAGAGGCAAGTTAAATGAAATTTTCCAACTCCTGCTCCTTTTCCTTTTGTCTTCTCCCTCTGCATGTACCTTCCCCTATACCTTGCCTGCTGGTAGGTGAGAAATGGTGGTTTCCCAAATTCAGTGCATGTCATCAGTGGTTTTCTGTCTTTCCTTTCTTCTGCCTTGGCCTTCCTTCAGCTGGGGGTGGCCAAACTACTCTTGCCTAGGTCTAGCTGGTCAACATGGCTTACCCAGTCTGCTCTCTTGTTTCCTAGCATACTTCTCAGTCATGGCTGAAGAGCCAGTCACACAAACCTCAAAAAACCTGTGGGTCCCACCAAATCATTCTTTGGTGTGATAGGTGAGACTTGCATTTTTTTTCATACAGTGGTCAAAAGCCTTTACATGACAGGGGGAGGCCATGAGGTGCATCTCCTCCAAGTAGTTCACAAAGTACTGTGTTAAAACAGGACATTATTTTGGCTTTTATCCATTGCTGAGCCTCTGAAATTTGCAAAAGTGCAATCAGTACACTCAAGGGCACAACTTTAAGTACTGACTAAGGCAGCTGTTGTGCTCTGTGGTAGTCAGTGATCTGTGACTGTGTATGATAAAGATCGAGGCTGAGAGATTCTGCAGACCAATCCATAGGAATGTGGTTTCCTGGAGTCCTGCCACAGGGGTAGTTAAACATTCATGGAACCTGTTTTCCTCTGACATATTTTAGTTGTACGTAAAAGATAGCACATGTTTGGCTTTACAGAGGCTGTCTCAGCACTCTTGATAATCATTGTTGTTAATCTTAATAGAAACAGTCACAAAAGCATGAAAGTCCTGTACCCATGGTAATCCTGCTGGGGTAGCTCATGGTTGAGATAAAGGACTGCACCTGAAGCTGTGTCTAAGATAGTGTGAGCACTGTGAGCTCATACTCACATAGTGAAAATAGGAGTATGTACCAGTGACACTCCATTTCAGCTCAGAGGACATTAAGCTTAGAAATGGTAGCTGCAACTGAAAAACTGAAAATACATATTTCATAGGGTTACCCTGAAGTAACCTTATGAAACCCTCCCTGTTGTGATGGGAGTTACTAGGTGATCTGCAGTGTTGCCAGCTCCTGTGATTTTGTGATGAGTAATAGGAATACAGCTATTTTTCTTGAAGATCCACCTCCTGGATCCCAATGATTGATTTTCATTTTATCGTGTCTTTTTTTCTAGTTAGACGGTAATTCCAACCCTCCTGCTCATGGCCAAAGTTTCAAAACATGTCTCAAAAAGCACTCTTAAGAGCACAGACAGCAATGGCAAGTAAGGAAGAACCCAGCAGTTGTGTTTTTTGGTTGCTTGGGGTTTGTTTGTTTGTTTTTCAGGGTTTTTTTTGGTTGTGTTTTTTCCCTTCCTTTATTTCCATGATCTGTCTGACAAGTCTTGTGATTTTGTAACTCATGATTTTTTTTATCTTTAGGATTGATTATGTTTCCATCTTCACTTCCTTGTATTACCACACTGGACACAATCAGTATATTTAAGAGTACCCATCAGGATATGCGTCCAGGTCTTGAAAGCAAAACTCAGATCATGCGTTTTCCTTGACTCTCTCTCACTCCTGCAATTAATTCATCAATTTGTGTAAGGCAAATTTAATGAAGCTGGCAGTGTCTCCATAACTGTCAAAGTTCCGCTAGGGCTGTAGATCATGTGCTGGGGATAGTAGTCAAAACAGAATTCATGCTGTGTTTAGTACAGTTCCTGGCAAAACTTGATGTCTTTCTGTTGGATGAGAAGACAGTACAGTTTGGATGCTCTTCGTAGCTGCTACTGTGCTTTCCAAACACAGATATATGATGTCATGGAGCTGTGCTCTTTGGGAGAATGAGAACAATCTGCTTCAAAGCTCTCTGATGTAGACATTGTCCTCCTGGCAGATTTCCATGATGTAGTGGAGTGAAATCTTCAAGTCTCTCCCATCAGATGGAATTATCTCACAGCAGCTGAGTAGTTGACTTCCCATCCCAATGTCTCTCTCAGCATTTTTTTGGGGGGGGGGGGGGATGGGATTTGCCTGCTGCTTATGTGCCAAAGACACTGGATGAGAGAACAGAAGTGCTGTGACAAGATTTTACAAGATAGGAGTAAGAGAAATTGGCTGCTGTTTCTGAAATGCATCTGAAGACATAAAAAGTTTTCCAGTGTAGATATTTCCAAAAAGACAGCATGTTAGTTTGGGCTTTATTTAATGTTATTAGCTTGTGAGAATTCTGTAATGATTTTAAAAATAGGAGAAAAGTAAAGTACGACGTTAGCCCTCAGTAGAAGTTACATATCTACAGACAACAGATGCAAACCACTTCAAGCAAAGTCAATAGACTTTGGCTGAGGTGTCCTGTTTATGATGTCCTAGGAAATCATAAATAAATATGTGAACCACAGAAGAGTAGTGATATTCTGCAAGCCTGGCTCCACCGGAATCCATGGAGTGGATATTTCTAATGGGACTGCTCTAATGTCTCTTCCATAATGTCCAGTCCACATGCTGGCTTGCATGTTCCATACATTGTAACCGCAGTGGCTGATCTCTGCTGAACTGGTTGGCTGAAAGTTTCATAGCCAAGACAGCACAGTCTTTTATTTGGAGCCCTTTCCATGGACAAAGAAGCAAGGAAAGCTAGAATTAGGCTTCCTGTAGAAATCAAAATAAGAAATTTAACATTAGACAGTGGGTGGCAAATTCAAATTTTAGGAGACAAGCACACACTTTAGGAGGGCTTCATTCACCTTTGCAAATATGTGATTTCTCTGTTAACTTTTTCATTACATCCAGTTTTTTTCTTGCAAAATGAAAGGTTGGTTCTGTCCACAGTAGTCAAGTGACTTTGTTTTTCTTAACAGAAGAAAATCTTGTGATGGCTCATGTGGTATGAGGTGTGCAGCAGGATAGTCAAATATTTTTAGAGGTGAGAATTTAAGTGACTAAAAGAAGAGAAGCAGTCTGCTGGTCCTGAACCACTCCTTGCTTATGAGTCCCTCAGGGAATGAGTGAATACACTTTCCTAGGGAACAATCCTACCAATTTGTCATTCTCCAGGCAGGACTTTATTGATTAAAGATAGGTGTGAGTTCATGTGACTTGGAAGAAGACTCATATTTTGAGGATTTCTGAGTTCTCAGAGTCTAGTAGCAGTCTGTAATCAAAGAGTGACATCAAAGTTCCTATCTAACTCCAGATTTCCTCTCAGGCCATCTGCAGGGTGTGGTTTCAGCATCAGATAGAAAAAATCAAATGTGCCTTTAGCTTGGAACTAGATGGGTTATCACAGGAGACAAGGCCGAGGAGTAATAACAAACAGACCAACATCTGCTAGAGCATTGTGACAGTCTTAGGGAAAGTAAACTGCAGTCTCATTTTAAACCAAATGTGGAATAAAATTTGTCCACCTGGACAATTTGAACTGCCAGAGGCATGAAAGAGTCACTGATCTGTCAGCCTCTGTTAGAAGAATTTTGGGGAGAAAATGCAAGTGTAATCAGTTCTGGAAGTCCCAAAACCCCATTAGCTTTTGATAGTAATTAAACCTGATCAGAAATTACCTGGTCCTAACTGGCCAACCTTTTGCTACTGTTGCTAGTGATTAAACTAATGCCTACCTTAGAAACTTAAGGTTTGTGACTTTAGAGGGGATTGCTGCTTTCCAGATGGCTTTTTTTTTCTTTCTTTTTTTTTTTTTTTCAATCAAGTAGTTTGGGTTGGATATCCCTCCTTGGAAGAGGTCCAAACATAATTATTTTCATCCATTTGTTCCAGTAGGTGAGCCTTGGTAGAACCTGGCACAGCCAGGGATGGCGTAGGCACCAAACCCTTTCTCTCAACAAATATAATGTGCTTGAAACAGTTTACCTAAGTACCCACCTTCATGTGGCTCTTGGCTCCAGTGCTGTGGCCACTGGAGGGGACTGAGTCATGTTCATGGCACAGGCAACCATCGTGCCACAGCTGCCATGTGAGCTCAGAGCTGAAAGCAGCATAGATGCAGCTGATGCCTTTCCCCCATGCTCAGTTGCAAGCACCCCTGCCACAGGTTTCCTGTGTACATTTGGGTGAGTCACTTCACCTCTCCCTCAGTATTTATTTCTATTTTCGTTCCAGGCTTTTAGCGCTATGGATTGGGGTTTTTTCTGGGTAGAGGGACAGTCCCTCACTATCAGGTTGTTTCAATCCTTACTGCAACCTAGATAAGTTGTGACAGCTATTAGTTTCTCTTCAGCATGTGGTAAGGAAGAAGAGATGTATACCATCCAGAAGAGATGTACCATTTGCTATAGAGAGGATTGTGTTGACATGTATTTCATGGAATACTACATTCAAGACCTTCTGAGTTCCTACTACACCTGCTTCAATGAGGCTTTGTTCCTCCACATGGCTACTGGGAGTTGTTGCAACACAACAGAACAAGAAATGTTTACCTGGGGCTTAAAATTCTGCCAGCCCATAAAATCCTGCCAGCATTCTTCACCCATGTAAGAGCTCCCAGTGTTGCAAATGGGGTGGCACACCTCCCTTGGAAAAGTAACAATGTTTATTTTGACAAAGCTTGATAGTAAACATGACAGCGCTATAACAAGCTTTGATGGCAACATACACTTGGTTATTTACTGCATAGAGGACAAGGTGGGACAAACTGTCAGAGACACCCTCATGTTGAGTGAGGAGGTTCAGAAAGGACCCCCTCGCATTCTAAACCCCTTTCTCAGGTGGTTTCCATGTGTGGCTGGATCCAGACCTAGGATCCTTTAGACCTAAGTTCCTAGTTCCAGGCTAGGAACTTTGGTCTAAAGGATTATATGTGCACAAGCAGTCCTTTATCTCACTTAGCTAAGATTTCAAAGTTTCAGCTTGCTTATTCCCCTTTCACTTACTGAGTATTTAGTGCAATGAGTATTCTCACAACCTCAAGAGGCATCCCTGTTCAAGGGGAGATCCTGGCATGCAGCCCACAGCTGTGCAGGAGAGCTCAGCAGACCCTGGGCTGTTCCCTATTTATGGAGTAAGATGATTGACTTATAGTAGTATTTGCATGCCAGCTGTATTTTGCTTGGCGCATGCTCAACTAGACCTCAGCTGCTGAGTAAGTTTTATGGCCCTCAGCTATTGTGCTGTTATCTGTCTTCCCAGAGTCCAGCTTTAAGCCAGGTGCAGCCCTCACAGCCACCACTGCTAGCTCTTGCTTGAGCCAAAAGCAGGGAGGAGCACAATGCCACACCCAGTGAGCTCATCCTAACCGCCCCTCTGTGCAGCATCCTCTTCTATGCCATAAAACCATTGGAAGTTTTGCCACTGAGTATAGTGGCTGTTAGATCAGAGACCTTAGGTCAGTAGCAGAGCATGCTAGTGATGAGAAAGATGTGTAAGAAAACCTTCCTCTCCATCTTTCACAATGGTTCAGAACTCAATTGAAAATGTTAGCAGGAGGCTCTTTTATTTCCTCCTGGAAAAATCATGTGTATTTATTTCCTGTAGTAAAATAGTCTAATGGTAGTAAAAAGTGAAGTTCTAGAAGGAAAAAATTGATTTCTCAGCTAATTGAGTAGAGAGAGGGGGAAATTATAAATCCCTGGTTGCCTATTACGGGTTGACTAGCAACATTTGGCTACAGAAAGCAATATGAAAACAGTTTTAACACGCAGGTGGCTACAAGAGAAGGGCTGTGCTGCATGTAGGTCCAGTATCTCCTCAAAGTGGTTCACCCTACTTTTCCAATTACATTGCAAAGTGAGTCAGACTGAAACTGTTGTTGATGGTCTGCTCCGCTTCAGATAGTTGCATGTTCGTTTTAGCTTTAGGAAGAATTTTGTGTCAGCGTTTTCTGTTCCTTGTAGTTACATTGTCTTTTCAAAATAGTTTTTGAGCTAAAAGTATCTTTCCTGAAGTTCAAACACTGGCACAAAAATATCTTTCCTTACTGCTGCCACACTGAAGCAGATGGCAAGTACTGAGACTCAGAACCAGTAAGCATGCAATTCTTCAATTTCTTGGTGCAGAAAAGTAGCTGTTGGGTCAAAGCAGGCATCTACAAGACAGGCTGTCATTGCAAGTTAGTTTGAGTTCAAGTCCCCTGCAGTTGGCCCAGTTAGATTCCTGCAGTAGATCACATGAGCTGCACAGATGCCCTATTGCATTTCTGGCTTGAGTTTTACCCACATCCTCTGGCAGGCCATCTACCTTAAGCTCAAAGTCTGTTCCAGCTCTGTGATTTTTGTGTAAACAGTAATCAGATTAGGGATGACACCTAGGTTATGCCTCAGGTTAGTAAAGACAAAATTGCAAAATTCATGCTGATCCATGGTATAATGATATCACACAGCTAATGTGCATTCTCAGTGTGGAACCCACAGTTACTGTGGCACATAGACCATGATGCAGTGTTACACATGGGGCACAGACACACTGCCTGTGAGTAATGCAAATGGATGAGTGCAGAGGAGCTATTTCAGTGCAAACTGGTTTTGGAAAATGCATAATTCTGCAAATTACGGAGCAACTTTTGCCCCCTCTGAAGTCAACAGAAATTCATTTCGCTTTTCAAATTCACTTTGATTAACCTGGTCTTGACATTGTGGCACTTACCTTGTTGTAAAGAAAATTGGTAGCTGTGAAAGATCAAAGATTTTCTAATTTAAGGTAAGAGGAAATGTTTGCTGCTGATGAAAACCTTATCTTCATAATAAGCAATAAGGCAATCTGATCACCTACCATTATTGAGTTTCCTTTTTTTTTTTTTTCTTAAGCTGAATTTACATCACCTGTAGAAAGAAATAAGGAGAGTGGACTGAAAATGTCAAACTTATGCAAGTTTTGTGACATTAAAGCAACAACCTGCTCAAACCAACATCAGTGCAGGAGTAACTGCAACATCACCTCTATCTGTGAGAAGAGTAGTGAAGTCTGTGTTGCTATATGGTAAGTTATTTCTTCATACAGGTGGGGACAGGAGCACACCCTCATTGATCGCTGCTTAGTACTTTCCTTGATTGCTCTGATATTCAGAATGTCCCTGCTCCCTCACCAGGCTTTGCTCTCCTGCTTCCAGCTCATATCTCTGCACAGCATACCAAGAGTTGCTTGAGGTTAACAATTCTGATATGAAATGTTCTGGAGACTTGTTTTTTTCTAAAACAGTTCTGTTCCAGCTTACACTGTTATTGGAAAAGAGGCATGGTTTTGCGCAAGCCATTAAGTTGTTTCCACCCACAGCACTCAAGAGTAGAAACAGATTTGAGGCTCAAGAGAGGATTGTAGTGACAGTTGCTGAACAAAGACAATTCTCTCTCAGGTTTCAAGGGAACTAGATTATGTAGGTTTATCACAAGAGGCTTATTGCCATGTATAGGTAGAAATATTTCCTCTTAATGGGAAAAAAATCCTGTGTCGGTGGAGACTTTGATGTAGGCATGATGCTTTTTTTGTAGCCCCTGTCTTAGTTCAAAGAAATCAAGAGTTTATGAAAACGAATTGTAAATATTTTTTTTATTTATTTGCTTTAATCTTGTGTTCCAGTCTAAAAACTGGGGCATCCCTTGCCCTTTCATAAATGGGAATCCAGTCCTACCAAGGAAAGCCAGAACCACTCTTAATGAGTTAATAACTGGACTAAAGGAACACAACAGAGTGTTTGCAGCATTGCTGCTGATTTAGTAAAATAATTAGAACCACTTACAGAGGGACATAACTAATTAATGTACTGAGGGATTAGTTGTGTCCATTGAATTGAGATGTTCAGCATAATTGGAAGTAGGGATTTCAGTTCAGGATCAGTCCAGTGTGCTTTTCCATATTTCTCCTGTGATTCTTCAGTAAGTCATCAGTGTCTATTATTGCCGTAAAAAGGATCTGTTGTACAATTTAAGATACATGTTGGATTTTTCATTACCATTTATCCAACAGGCAAGTAAGTTGAGAACTGTAAAGTGCTTTTTTGCCAACAAGTCTTTTGTAAATGAAATTAAATCTGTGGACCAGGACAAAACACAGGAATATGGTCCAGATTATCAGCTGTAAATATTTCCCTGACTGTGAGGCAACTCTAACTTGCATCAGTTTTTATGATTGATATTTTGCTGGGTTGTTTTTAGTTGGTTGAGGGGGTTTTTTGGTATATAACTCTGTCGGTGCACAAACTGTGCTGATTGTAGGCTTCAAAAGCAAAATGAAAAGACCAACTCACTAGAAATTCTCTGATTTTGAGGAAATAATTCAGTTTTTCTCATAATTTCCCACAGATTTTTACTGTCTGCTTAGTGACCACAAAAACCAAAAGTATGTTCTGAAGTTCACAGCAGTTCATCAAGCATTAGCTTGAATAATTCTAAGTGAGATTTTCAGAGGCACTCTTGTGAGCTTAGCAGGAATATGATACAGGAATAGCTGTGCCATTGTACAGCTGTGAGGAGCCCAGATGGTGCCAAATTTGCCCCATTCAACAAAGACAAAGAAAAACATAGGATGCTCTTTAAATCCTGTTTATGTTCTCAAAAGAGGTAAATTTTGGCCAGGTGTGGTCCTGTCTGCTCCCTTTATAAAATATTTCCTTTTTGATTTCAGTTTTCTCCTTTTCATTTTTAGGAGACAGAATGATGAAAATGTGACATTAGAAACAATATGCCACGACCCCCAGGAAAAACTGTATGGTCACATTTTGGATGACTCTAACTCAGAGCAGTGTTTAATGAGGGAAAAGAAGGATGATGGGGGATTGATGTTCATGTGTTCCTGCAAAGGTGAAGAATGCAATGATCTGCTCATTTTTACATCAGGTAGGTTTAATAATTTACCTGACATTCCTACATTCCTTGCAAGTAATATTAACTGTGTTAATATTAACTGTGTTATACTGATGTCCTTTGGAATTGCATTTTGTGGGGGAGAACTTCTAATGGCGGGTGCTATTTTAGTCTTTCTTGAATCTTGAAAAATCTCAATCTTTCTTTTCTGTGTTCTGAGGGTACTTCTTCCTGCCAGGCTGTCCTCATTTTGAAGTAAGTCTCATATTCAGCTCAAGATATTGCACTTAAAAGCTGATGGAAGATGAAAGCAAGATGTTTACAGTTGTTCTGTGGGCACACCAAAATGCAACACATGCTAATTACATTATAAAATCCAAACTAAAGGCAAATGCTATTTTTAAGGTCCTACCTCTTCTAAAAGGCTGTATTGCCTGAGTGTGTTATCTGCATATAGAGATGTTACTGATAACCTGATAGGATGTGAGTTTTAAGTCAGCTTCTCTGGTGTAACTGACCATCTGCACCTCCCTTGTGGTGGGTGTGAAGAAGCTAGGCTCCTTCTCTGGGGAATATATTCCCCCACGCCTACATGGCACAAGGCACTGTATGTGAGTTCAGGTAAACCAGGGAAATGTGAGTGCAGACCAAACCACAAGTGCATAACCCATCCGCATTCCACTTCTGAGCTCTGATGGGGCCACTGCAGACACAGTGAAGGCAGTGCAGGTGTGTGCAGTGCTGCTGGACCTACTGCTGCACACACAGATGTGCGTGGGTGCATACACCCCTTTTGCTTTATTTTGTGCTACCTGCTGTGATTATTTTACTGAGACAAAGTCAGGTTTCTCACAGGGAAGGGTGAGGTCTCCTATGGAGGAATTCATGTATTCACACTTCTGAAAGGGTGTGGCACACCACACCCATCCCCATCACCCATAAATTCCTCAGAAAAGGATATAATTAGGTCCTTGTTACCTCAGATAACGAAGGCTTGGGATGCTGTTTCCACTCCTGGGAAATATGGTGTGGGACTGCACTGAGGTGAATGACTGTGTGAGCAATTGTAGCTCTCACTTCCTAACCTCCAAGAAGGCCAACTAGTTTAGGTCTCAAAACCACACCAAATTAGCCAAGAGCAAGCTAGCATGTTTTTGCTTCCCTTGGCCCAGGCTATCCCTTTCTGGTGCCAGCCCTCATCCCCATCTTCCTCATCTCATCCCCTCATCAAGCTTGATTTGAAACCAGACAACCTGACTGCTCATCTATGGTTGTGTGACCAACCCTTACTTGGGTGATCTTTAAAGGATTTGGAGCATATACTGGTATTGATATGAGCACAAGTGGTAGACCCAGGTAGACAGATTGCGTAGTTTTATTAAAGAGAATGTGTCCCCAGAGAAGAGATCTTACTCTGTGTCAGCTGCCTAGTGTTTTTGTACAATATGTACCACACCCTTGTGGATTTTGGCTAAATTGTATGTTAGCCACGTTATAGCTGTTTTTCCTGGAGCTATGTAGCTGAATGAAATCACTGATAAATATGTGTCTTTGGTGTGCATGTACAGTTATGAAAACCTTTCTAAAATTCAGCACCAAGTGCCTTGATTCCTATGAACTCTGCAGCTCACTCACTCTTCCAGATCAACCCACAAGGAGTAGTAGAAGTTTAAACCTGGTCTTTTTACCAAATTCCTTTCACTCTTCCAGTGGAGCCTTTCCTTCTAGGTCATGTGCTGTGAGCACTTCAGGTGACTCATGAAAACCATGTGCTGCATTCATATGTATTAAGTGAATAACTACAGATAAAAATTAAAGCAATGTAAAACTTCACTCCGTAACATTTCCAGTTCATTCATAAACACAGGCATTAACTCCAGTCAGGAGGGGGGAGAATTGAGGCTTTATCATTCCTTTTTTATTGTTGTGGATTAGTGTTTCTTTTAAATGAAAACAGCCCCTTTGGGTTGCTTGCCTGGTTAGCCATGGCAGGAAGACAAACGATTTTTACAGTATCAGACATGCGGTTTCCTGTCTGTGTTTAACTTTGAGCAGAACATCACAGCCAGCTGGTCCATGGCTCCTCCAGACAACTAGATAATAGCCTGTAATAATTTTGCCTTTGGAATGACTGTCATCCAGATCTATTCTGTACATTGTTCTTGCAGGGTTTTTTTTCTCTACATTTCTTAAAGAGCAGAACAAGAACTTTTTTGCAATGGTTTTGCACATTCTAGTTTTGGAGAGCAAGATGAGAGCTACTCTAAAAAAGCCTGATCAAACGCTGATTTTAATAATTTATTAGCAGAAATAGAGATAAAAAAGATTACAATTTTTCACCTGTTGATCACAGCATTTCCTTTCAAGCAATTGTTATAAATGACTAGTATTTTACCTCTTCTTCCTGTATGCACTTAAGACAGACCAGGTTTAGTTTGTTTCTGCTGTTTCTGAGGTAAGAAAGAAAACCCTGGTTAAGGCAACAAGTTCTAATATCCACCAAAGGTTAGTCACTGAATTCCAGTGATTCACAGCTGAGCTGTTATTGCTTATGGAAGAATTGGTTTATAGCACTACTGGCTTGCATGAATCTTGACTGTGAAGGGCAAGCCTCCTGACTCCATTTTTAGACACAAGCATCTAAAGGTTTTGGTTATTGGAGGTGTTGTGACTCACTCAAGAGTGACTTTAGAAATGTTTTAAGTAGATACATGAAAATCAAATGCTTGTTTTTTTAATGGATTTTCATTCAAATTGCCAGTCCGCAGGATAAGCAAGACACGGTCAAACATATGCCTAAATATGCCTGTAGTTCTGCTGTGTCAGGGGGCTGACCCTGATTCAGATCCCTGGCACTCCAGGCCACAGGCAGCTGGTGGAAAATACTGAGTGCAAAATCACTCCAAATAATGTTCTGTTCTTCTTGGAGAAATAACATGCAGGAGACAGGTAACCATTGTAAATCTGACTACTTTGTGTTAATTTTTTAATCGCGCTCTTTTTTTTGCCAAACAAAATTGTGGGTGACTGGCAAGCAGCTTTCACCCCTGCCATGGAAAAATGCTTCTCACAGCAAATCTCAATGCCAGTGTTTTGTAATTATTATTTATTCAAAAGTCTAATGTTAGTGTTACCAGAAGGCAAAGCTAGGGAGCAAAACCACTGGAAAAGATTAGCCAGAATTGGGGTAAAAGGCCTTGGGTGGCTAGAAGCTGGCTAGGTAGCAGACAGAGGCCTGGTCTTTCTGTTGTGGAAAAAATGAGAGCAGGACCAGACTATGAGGGCTTTTTGCACCCTGATGTCTGGTTGTGTGTGGCGGATCTTGTCAATCTTGCTTTACCTTCTTCTGCTTTGATCTGCTGGGATGAATCAGGTCTGTCTGCAGTTGTTTGCACAGTCCCAGTTCTCCTGTGGTGATTGGGCAGCTTTGTTCCTCTGCTTTCCCTTCACCACACCTCCCAGCCATCAGCCAGTGCGAGCATGACAGCTGCCTAACAAAGCTGGGCTTTGTTAACCATCCCAAGTTCTTTGACTGAAGTTAAGCCTGGTTTACCCTAAGGGACCAAGCAGTACCAAGTGCCCTTTCCAGCCCCACATCTAACCTGTTCTCCATGGGCAGAAATGACCAGGTACTCATTGTAGACAGGAAGATGGAATTCCTGAATGTTACTTGGTGCATGACCTGCCTACCTGCTGTGCAATGGAACTCCTTCCTCTTGTGCAGTTCATTTAGGCACAGTCATTTATTGATATGCAAACCAGCAGTGGAGACTGAAAACAAGAAAACAAATCCTTTAAATACTGTTACCAATATATATGCAGTTGTTATCCTGGGCATCACGTTCAAATCCAAGCAACGGTGCAGAGAACTCAAAAGTTGGAACCAGGATTTCAACACAGTTCTGTTTTGTTTATAGTTGTTTCATCCTAATAACTGACATGGTGGTAATTTTTTATCCTCACCTGTCTCTTGCCATGCTATGCATATCTCCATGAAGCTTGCAACCAAGGTGTCTGTGAGATTGTTTTGGTTGACTGTGTTTAGTGCTCACCTAAATGAAGTCATTATTTTGGGCATTCCTACCACACCCAGATATGGGAGAAACCTTAAGCAGCAACTCTGAACCATCCAGACAGTTGCCTTGAAATACCAAAACCTCAGTGACAGAGATGATTGACAGGTCGAAAGAATTTATGAGAATAATGAAGTTAATTGGGGAAGTGTGTCGAGGGAGGGAGAGTGTTGGGCTACTTTTTAGCAGGCTTTTTTGACTTCATATTGATCCTGGTTTTACAGAGTTGGCTAATTGAGGGTGTAAGAAACATGCCTATTTGATTAATCAATTGTGGCTGAGTCATTTGCCTGAACAAATTACAGCCTGTGGATTTGCAGTGCTCCAAGTGTTGTGATTGCTCACTGTGTACAGTTGTTACCTGGGAGAGCTGGTGCTGCCCTGCTGCCTGAATCACCACAAGCATGCCTGTGTGATGCTTTGTCCTGTGCCCAGACTGCAGGAAATATGGATAATGTTTCAGAATGTCCTTAACTTTGTACCTCTCATTTGTCTCTAACATGTTGATCCTGTCTTTTCCTTTCTTTCTCTCCTCTTCCTCTCCTTACTAGAGTCAAAGTGTTAGTGATTTTACTTGACAACATAGGAGGATCTCAGACTTAAGATCTGTGTGCAAACAGTCACCAGTCCATAAATACTTGTGTGATGAGTTGTCCGGTGCTCAAGGAACATCAGAAGGGAGATGATTACAGCTGGACTGCTTCCAAGTGAATTTTAACAAAGGCTTTCATTAATCTCTCTTTTTGTTATCCAACTAACATGTTCAGAAGGTAACTGTATTCCAGCTGCCCCATAAAAGAGGTCAGTAACATTACATAACATTGCACAGAGCCTCTCACTGCTTCTATATTGGCTTTGTTCTCTATGTTTCCTCTTAGGTATTTGCAGGCGCTGGAGTCCCACCCAGTGCCTGCAGCTGTGTGTAACCAAAGGAGAGGCTGTGTAATGCTGAACATCTGATTCACTTAATAGGATAGAAAGGAAATAGAATGAAAAGAGGCTAAAGGAGCCAAAATTTTGGTTTGCTCTGTATTATTTATATTGTTTGCTTCTTAGGAAAATAACCATGCTCAGTTACAGATTTGTGTAAAAACAAACTAGGCAGAGCTCTTCCAGTCTGGTTGGCATATTTGTTACAATTTGCATCACTTGAGAGCTTAATAAGTATGGGAATGTGGCCAACCTTTTATCAGGTTGTCATGGAAGAGACTTTAATAATTACAGACAGAAACAAACTGTAACTAACACTGGCAACATAATATTTTGGGAAAGGTTGGAGGGGTGAAACTCAGGCTGAGAATAAAAATAGTGGTTAATGTGTGGCATCTGTTGAAACATATTGAAACTGGAGAGATTGATTTGTTCCAGAAATCCACCAGCAAACAGCAGCAGACACCCAAGCTCTATAACTGAGCCATGTATCCCAGAAACTCAGGCACATCATGTAAAGTTAAAATATGTTGGCTTTCATATTGCTGAGTAGGAAAGCTCAGCTAAAATGTTGAAGTGTGTGAGAGATGCCATGTACACACAGTGAAGGGACCTATTAGAATGGAAGAGATAAGAAGGGAATGCTTTAGTGGGGTGGAAGATTTTAAGCAAATGGGTGCTGTGCCAGCAAACCAAGGAAATGCTTTCTAGCCAGCCGTGGGGGAATAAAAGCAGCAACAAACTATGTGTTCTGTCTTAGAGCTTAAGAGTTTCTTAGACCTCCTGGGTGCTGAATAGCATACTTGGCAATCAGTTGAAAAATGAAATCCTGCTTACAATAGATGAGATATCCATTAGGTCATTGCTGCCCAGCCTTTTTGCTGAAGTAAGCCACCCAGAGGCAATGAAGTTGCCTCCCTCCCACCCTTGTGACTAAGATGCACCCATTCCCATCAGGTGACAGATGCATATGCATAACTCTTCCAACATGTAACACATGTAACTGGGTCATGTAACTGGGGATTTTCCCTGGGTGTTAAAGAGAAGTCATGAGTCCTGATCCCCCTAGGTGGTTGTGTGCCAAGGCCAAAACTGCAGGAACTGCCAAAACTACTACCTTTCAGGAAAAGAGATAAGTAGTGGCACTGGGCAGTGACATGCGTTAAGAGAGCTAGGCCTGGTTTGCCAGACATTTGTTGACTGGCACAACATTTAGGCAGTCAAATACCCAAAAGAGCAGATGAATGAATTCCCATTCCTTTAAGTAAACCCTTAGGGCGCAAAGTGCTGGAACCTGTGCTTGGGTCACAGCAACTGCATGCAATGCTGCAGGCTGAAGGAGGAGTGGCAGCAGAGCTGCCTGGAGGGAAAGGACCTGGGGGTGCTGGTCAGCAGTGGCTGAGCACGAGCCAGCAGTGAGAGCTGGGGGCCAAGAGGGCCTGTGGCATCCTGGCCTGTTTCAGAAAGAGTGGAGCCAGCACAACCAGTGCATTGATGATCCCCCTGAGCTCAGCACTCCTGAGGGCACATCAAATCCTGTGGGCCCCTCACTACAAGAAGGACATTGAGATGCTGGAGCATGTCCAGAGAAGGGCAGCAAAGCTGGGAAAGGATCTCGAGCACAAATCCTGTGAAGAGTGTCTGAGGGAGTTGAGGTTATCTAGCCAAGAGAACAGGAGGTTAAGGGGGAACCTTTTTTGGCTTTCAACTACCATTTGAAAGGAGGTTGTAGCAAGATGGGAGTCAACACCTTCCCCCAAATAAGAAGCAATGGAACAAGAGGAAATGGCCTCAAGTTGTACAAAGGATGTTTAGATTGGATAGCTGGGGAAATTTCTTCACCAAAAGTGTTGTTAAGCACTGGAACAGGTTCTCCAGGGAAGTGGTTGAATGAGCATCCCTGGAGGTATTTAAAAGATCTGTTAATGTGGCACTTAGAGACATGGTTTAGTGGTAGACTTGGCAGTACTGGGTTTACAGTTGGACTGGATGATCTTAGAGGTCTTTTCCAACCTAAACAATTCCATGATTCTATAGCAGGCCAGGCAGACCTGCCAACTACCGGAGGTAGTGCCTCTCCAGGAGAGAGATCCTCTTTTGGATACCCTGGTAATATCCTTTTCAGACTAAAAGATGAAGACATACAGCTCAAGCACAACTTGCTGGCCTTTGACAGACTTGGATTACCTAGTCCAAAAAAAGATCCTGTCAAATACAGGAACTTGTTGAAGGAATTCTACCTTCAGGAAAATCTGCAAGAAATGCCAGGGTTTATTTTCCACTGGATGGTAAGATAGAGCCCACTCTGTTTTTAAAATCTAGTAATCTCTCTCTTCTGCCATGAGTTGGCTCCACATAGAGCTGAAGGAGGGGTGAAACTGATTTCCTGCACAGCAAAACTATTAAATTGAAAAAAAAAATCATCTCCAGCAAGTATGAAAATTTAAAATGTTTCCAAGAAGCTATCATGATAAAAAAAAAATGCAGGTTAATTTGGAGTGTGGCATTTGAATTTGATTATTAGCAAGTATTTTGTGTCAGAATCAACCATTTTCCTAAGGAAACACCCTCCACCCTGAGTAAAAAAGCTCCCCACCCCCCATCTTCAAACTCCCCAAAACAATGCCTGTAAACTAGCAGAAGTTTTTAAAAATTGGATCCACTTTCAGGCCACGTTTGTCCTCAAGATAGGGGTTTCAGGGAAAGTATAGAAGTGTCAGAAGCAGAGTTTTTGTTTTGAAAAATCAATATTTCCCACCAAAAAAATGTTTTGCTGAAGATTTTCATGCCATTTTAATTCTAAAAAAGCCAAAATCAGGAATGTACATGAAACACTGAGCTACAGAATTTCATTTCCACTTTAGATTTCTTCAACAGAGGTAAACTAAATTACTCCAAACAGCTGTTCAGAGTAAATTTCATTTCACTGAAAGTGAAACATTTTATGGAGCTAGTTTTCATCCAGACAGTACTAAAGAGATGGGCAGGCTTTTCCATATTTTGTTGCCTAGTGCCTTGCTCAGAAATCACTACACGTGCAAGTTTCAAACTCCCATTTTGTAAAAAGCTCTCCCTTGATTCAGAGCAGGTCTTGAACTCGAAGCTGCTGCACCCCACCCATACCAGTCCACTCACTGCTGGGGATTCAGCACTCACATACTTCTCTTGCCAAACTGCAACATTTGAACAGAAATTCTGTTCAGGCAAAAGCATTCAAAAAGTGTTGGTTTTCATTCCAGTGTGGAATTCAAATCAAACTTTGAAACCTCAGAATTTCTACAAAATGGAGTTTTCCTCCAGTCAGCTCAAAGGGCTGCTTTGTGTCTTGGGATCTTGCAAAATAACTTGATCTCAGTTCTGTGTCTGAGACCATGTTTTGTGGCTTTGTGTTTCTGGGATTTTTTAAGACACTGCACAAGCTTGCAATGCATTGGTGTCGATATATTTAACTTGAGTTCTGCTAATATCAAATATATTCTTTCTGTGCTCTGTGGCTTTGACTAGCAGTTGAATAGGCAGCAGCTTTAGAGCTCACAGGAGCCGCAGACAGCAAGGAAGTAGTTCTGTCACTACTGGCTGGGCATTCTGCTGCCCTGCCATTCAAGTGTGTCCTCATTTCACTGCCATTGTTTTACTTATTCCTTCCAAAGTTCACTGACACTAAAGTTGTATCAAAGGCATGAAAACCAGCCTAAAGAATTTGCAAGCTCTAGGGCTTTGAAGCTCCCTGACTGAACAGGGGCTGTACAGTGTTTCCATTTTCCTTGGCACCTGAGCCCTATTCCCTCAAGGCTTAGGCAGTGTTAAGGGTTATGCAGATGGTTTGTGCTTAGTTTAAACCACATACAGGAAGCTTTCTTTTAGCTCAACTTCTCCATTGTTATGCTATATTAATAGGCTCTTTTGAAGCTTAAGAAAGGACTGATCCACCCAAATAATAGTTGTGGGTGGGGAAAGTTATTTAGGAGCACGTTTGCAAAACATGAAAGGCTGTTTCATTTAACCATTTCCTTGCCTGCCTGTACAGCCAGATTTTGCTCATTCCAATGCTCAGAAAGAGGAAACTGCACTCCCATTTTTTAAATTACGAGGTTTCAGTCATAGGTATTTATTTATAAGTGAACATATTTATTCTTAGATTCCTGTAGTCAAGCCATAAAATGTGGGCGAGCCACTATGCAAACATACAGCTATGCTCTGAATTTTGATCCTGTCTTGATTTTGTACACAGATTTTGCAGAGAAGTTCCCTGTCCTTAATTTGTGCTGGAATGGGTGATTTGATTCTGCTCATATCATCAGGCAAAATCAAAGGCAGTTCCAGAAATTACTTGCTTGGGACACACCTCAGTGCCACCAGCTCTTTGCTCTTGCTATCCCCTTTAATTGTCCTGTCAGGCAGCTTGGTCCCCTCCTAAGCTTAGAGTTCAGCCTTGTCAGTCCTGACAGTCAGTTCTCCCTGATGTGTGCTCATTCTTGCACTTCCCAAACATTGAGTGGGATTTGCCTAGTGTCTTAAATACTGAAAATTAGCAAGCCTTTGTCCCTGCTGCTTTAGGTGGGGTTGTGCAGCTGTACGCTTTTCACCCCCTGCTTCTCTGCTTCCTCCAAGCGAGCATGCCAAAGCGGATGTGTCACTTTGCAGCAGGGCTGCAGGATGATACAGTGCTCAGGGGGAAGTGGCCAAACTGCTCAGCTTCTGCTTTGATTAACTTTTTTTTACATTCTTTTTCAAGTAACATTTGCAACATTGACAGTTTTTTCCCTTCTACCCAGAAATTCCCCTGCACAGCAAGCAGAGCTTTCTCTTGTGCAAAAAGAGGAAGAGCTGAAGGAGCTGAGAACTCTGCTGGAGAGTTCTCAGCTGTAGAGCAAAATAATACAGCCTGCTCTAGGACATTGTAGGAATGATTGGAGATCCTCACTCAGTCCATAACAGTAAGGGAACAGGGTGTGTTTCTCCTCAGTTAGAGCTGAACATGCACCCAGCTGCCTCTGACTGCTTGAAAGACAACTAATACATCTTAGGGCTTTTGTCACTCATTTTGAAAGATATTTGTATTTCAGATATCTGGTCTACATGCTGCAGCTCTGTGGCAAAGAAAAATTACTTAAAATGCCCTAAAGAAACATTTTCATCATTGTGAAAGAGTATACCCTATGATATGGATGACATGTTACTCATTTCCAAGGGCAGAGTCCAGACTTAAGCATGCTTTTCTGTGGTCAAGAAAAAGCACCAAAAACACAAAACCAGCAAAACCGAACCCCAAATATTCAACAAAATTACTTTCTCTGATTGTTACAGGTCATAGTTGTGTCACGTAGTTGTGACCTGCTAGCAGTCAAAACTCCAAAACAGCCATCCCACAATGCAGTCAGTTCTCCTCCACCAGGGTGTTTCCCAAGTTCGTAATAAAGCAGATTTTCTAGAAGCAAAGAATGCACAAGGGAATAAGCCATGCAAATCTATTTACTGACAGTGACATTTGACTTTCTAAATATATTCCTCCCGTAAAAGCCATACAAACACAGCAGTTTTTTTCTCCTCTTCAATATGTTTAAAAGCAGAAGAGTTGGCTTTATTCTGTGATGAATTTTTAGGTATTGTTTTGATTGAAAATGTAATAATTTTAAAATTTACTAACATTTTGTTGTCAAGAGAAACTACTGGAAAACAAGGATTTGTGGTATACATAGGTTTGGAAGGAGGGATTACCTCAAGTTCTTTTGCATAAATGAAGGAAATATATTTTTGTAGGTACTGCTAGTGCATGTCATTGACCTGTGCTAGGCTGGGAATGACAGGCTAGAAAGGCACTTCTTCTTCCTTGAAACCCTCTAAAAGGCTAGGATTTAATTACTCGCTTGCATCTGGTTGATGAACCTTTTAAAGAGAGGAAGCACATCCTGTTTCAGGATGCATGCCTTTTTCCAAATAAAAAGAATATACTTTTCAGATGTCCTATCACCTGCTTTTGAACAGCTGGTGGCTCCTGCTAATTGCCAGCTGAGTTTACATTGGAATAGTGATTACAAGTGAAATTGGAGGGTCAGAGGTACTGCTTGTTCTAATTGTCGACTTTTTACCCTTATCCATTTTAGCATTGCTCACCTTTGTTTTGAAAGGCACAGAGTAGGGGAAACAGAGACTTGTGGCTAATGTAGTTAGTGACAGCTTCCCTTCAGAGCTTATTAAACTTTTCCTTTTCATATTGACTTATTTGGCCTGGTGCACAGAACCTGAGTCAATGATGTGGCTGTGAGCATCCACCAGAGCATCATGCTGCCACCACAAGCCACTTGCTTAACTGCAGCTGCAGCTTCATTTGTTTCAGCCCATTCAGGTTAGGCTCCCAGGGCTTCTTCCCTCCCTCATGCAAAAATGATACAGTACATTTTATGTGACTCAAAGGAAGAAAGAGACTGAGAGTAAATTTCCATTTGTTCAATCAAATCAGTTTCAGATATAAACTCTGGCCCTCCTTTAATCTCTTCTTGGAACAAAACTGTTCTCTTTTAAACTGGTTGTCTTCCCTAAGAAATTCTGAACTAACTAGAAGGTAGTTTTTAGAGGTGACAGGGCAGCTCTTACCTGTAGGATAATAGTCTGTACTCTTCCCAGAACACATCCCTATTCTAGAATAGGTCCCTGTTGTTCTTCTATTCCCTGTATGTTCCACCTAAGAATATGTTGGTGTGTGCAGTGCACCAGCAATGGAGTTTGGAGTGAACATCTTCTTTACAGCAGAAAACCAGTGTACAGCCAGCAAGGAACCCACAGAGGAAGTTTTCCAATACATAAATCCATATAGAAGTACCTGGAGGGTGGTGGTGGTGTTTGTTCTGAGCCTGTTTACATGCAGGTGTTTGAATTAGTTCTAGCAACACTCACATACATCAAAGCATGAGAATGAGTTCTGTTTTTTGGGTCTATATGGAAGCATACATATTTGTGCCTAAATATTTTTGTATAATGTGTGAACAGACTTCCTGAAGATGGCTTTGCAGGGATCGTACTAAAATATACTGGATCTGGAGTTATAACTGGGCAAGTGGGAGTTCACAGGCTTCATTGTCTGTTTACTTATAAAAAATGAATATGTTCTAGTAATTAGTGGTTAAAGGAGCAGTTCTGACAAGAATACATTGACAGAGTAAGTACAGGAGACCTTGGCTATTGTATTCAGGAAAGTGAAGATTTCATCCATTATGTATTAAAAGCCTGAGAGAAGAACAAAGCTAATAAATTACATTCGGTTCTTACTTGTTCAGTTTTGGCTTTTTATAAAGTAAGCAGACAGGGAAGTCGTGGTAAGCAGAGGCCTACATACAAAACAACATTTTGAAGCAAAAAAGCAGTGACAATTTTTATTTGCTATTAGGGGAGAAGATAATGTATTGCATTCTGGATAAAAATTATAATTATTGACAGCCTTCTGTACATATCAAACTATGATATCACTTCATGCATGTCCTCCTTCTGTTCTTTACAGATGACCCCCATAAGCCAGAGGAGAAAGATGAAATTTCCAAAGTCACAATCATAAGTCTTGTCCCGTTACTGGTGATTTCTGTTGCTGTGATTGTTATCTTTTATGCCTACCGCACTCACAAGAAGAGGAAGCTCAGCAAGGCATGGGAGAAGAATGTTAAGCCCAAGAAGCATAAGGACTGCAGTGATGGCTGTGCCATTATGTTAGACGACGACCGCTCAGACATCAGCTCCACGTGTGCCAACAACATCAACCACAACACAGAGCTGCTGCCCATTGAGTTGGACGTTGTTGTTGGCAAAGGAAGGTTTGCTGAAGTGTATAAAGCCAAATTGAAGCAAAACACATCAGAGCAGTATGAAACTGTGGCAGTCAAGATTTTCTCCTATGAAGAATATGCTTCCTGGAAAACTGAGAAAGACATATTTTCAGATGTAAACCTCAAGCACGAGAACATACTCCAGTTCTTGACAGCAGAGGAACGTAAGACAGACCTTGGCAAACAGTATTGGTTGATCACTGCCTTCCATGCTAAAGGAAACTTGCAGGAGTATCTCACACGGCACATTATCAGCTGGGAGGACCTCTGGAAACTTGGCGGGTCCTTGGCCCGAGGGATTGCCCATCTGCACAGTGATCACACACCCTGTGGTCGTCCCAAAACACCTATCGTACACAGGGACCTAAAGAGTTCCAACATCCTGGTGAAAAATGATTTAACCTGCTGCCTCTGTGACTTTGGGTTATCCCTGAGGCTGGACCCTTCCCTTTCTGTGGATGACTTGGCTAACAGTGGGCAGGTAAGTTAGAAGGTTGAAAGGGGAGCAGGTAATGTACCAGTTTGTCAGTTCCTGGGCTGAAAAGATGGAAAAAGCTTCTATGGCAGCTTTGACTTAAAATAATTTAAAATTAATGTGAATGTGTTTATAAACAAAGAGGCTCTAAACATTAAAGCCTCTAAACGAGAGGAGTGCAATGTAGGTTTTGTTATGGTTGGAGACCTGCATGTGTGTGTGTGCAACCATCCTCTCACTTATACCAAGCATGTATGAGCTTGTTAGCAACTCTTCATGATGCTGCTGCAATGCACACACACAAATACAATAAGGATCTGCTTCATGTTGTGAGGTTTTGATCCAGTTTTCATGCCTGATGGCATTACACTTCTGTGTGACTTGGCCCAATCCTGGTCTGCTCCAGTGTACATGAAGTCAGTCTTCCATCCTCAAAACTGTAAGCACGTAATTACTGATACAATTTTAAAATTCAAAAAAGACCTCTTTAATGAATGGTACATTCAAATACAAGGATGTCAAATAAAAATAATTGCCCTGTTGTGATTTTTCAACTAAGGAGTATGGATAATACTCATCTACTTGACAGGGATGTTTATGAAAGTGTTGGAGATTACCTACATCTACATATTGTCTCTTTTAATGAAAACTCCCATAGTATAAATTTAGATAATTTATTAACTTAATTCCTAATAGTTTAATTATACACATATTTGTGTGGTTTTATATTTATCTTTTTATACATGAGTCACTCAAATCTTGTCAATTTAAACTGAGTTTTACCTCGCATGGAACTAATATTTTAGCTTAGAATGTTTTCAGGGACAAATCTTCAGTCTGTGGCATGCTGTTGAGTTCACAGGAGTTTTACTGTGCTTTATCAAATGTGGATATGCCTTTGGAAGTCTCCTTATTGAAAAGCAACTGTCCTGCTCTCATTTTTAGAAGATCTATTAACCAGAGCCAGGAGTGAATGTTAATTAGTGGAGTCATATTTAAAATGCTACAAACACTACTCTGTTACATGTAATTTCTCTCCAGCATGCCACATCTTTTTAGAGTTCAATGAAGTCATTCATACCAGATTGTCAGTCATAAGACTGGTCGCATTTGAAGCAAGACAAGGACTCTGAAAGTCATCACCCACAGACACTTTGCTTAAAGCAGACCCTTATTGCAAGCTGATTTCATTGCTCAGAGTCACTTGGAAGTAGGAGGATACTGCCACTTCCACAGTCCACACCAGCACTGATGACAAAGTACAGGGCTGCCCAGATCAGGTTATGGTTTTGGAGTTGGTGTCCTTGGGCTCTGATGTTGAGGCTGACTGTTTTATTTTGTTTAGCTTCAGTGAATCTGTTTCGAGGTCACCCAGCTGTTGTTCTTCTCTGTGACAAGGGGTATGAGTCAATTGATTTGGTTCCCAACTCTGCCTTGTTCTTTTTGGGCACACACGAGCAACCCACTTTAATTCCCCAACATGTCAGCTTCAATGCTGTAGCTTTTATTAAAGAAGTCTTGCACCAAGATTTGCTTCCTGCATAATTTCTAGAATTTCCCCTTTGACTCAAACCCTTGCCACAAGGAGATTCAATTTTATAACTTGTATAATGGAGCTGACCCAATTTTTAATTCAATAAAAACTTGAGCTTTCGATGAAATAAATAAGAGTGTAAGTATTTAACTGTTTTACTGGTCGTCCTTAGACACCAAATTGAAGGCAAATTGTTGGGATTACAAAGCCATCTTCTTTCCAATCTATCCAAAAACCTTCCATATCATGCAGATATAGCCATTATTGACTACAATACCAGGCTGGAAACCACCTTTCTACCCTACAGAACCTTTGCACTCTTTTGAGTTTGGTCATCCATGATGATTAATATTTGCACACATTACTTAATGTGACCATATAAATCTGGACCTTCTTCCCACTGTGTTCAGAGAAGTGGTAGGTGACTGCAAGGACAGCAGTTCTGTACCTCAGCAGCATCATGACCCTTGTAATAGATGGTTTCCCATAAGAGCTAAAGAGAAATACATACTGCCTTTCTGACTGATGCACCTCAGGGCATGAAACATCTCTCAACAGCTTGAAAGAAATGTAAGATCTCCAGTAAAAAAAGATTCAAACATCACAAAAATGAAGTGAGATGGTCCCTCTCTAGAAGTTTTGGAAAATCAAGAACTAACAGCCGACTGGTATTTGCAAAGAAGAAGCATATCCAGACTCTAGAGGGACAATCAGCCTGGAATTTCCAGAGTTCAGATACCTAAAAATGCCTTTGAGGCTCAGGAGTCACTTGTTTTCAAGATACAGAAAAAGTGTCTTTGGCCAAAAGACCTAATAATCTAGACGCAGATAAAGGGACATAAGCAGAATGGAATATATGATAAGTTCTAAGCAGGATGGATATAAGATTGGCTTGATAGCATTCTTCAAGTCAATTTTTGTCTGCGCTTTCTTCTGTGCATTTTAGTTGTAGGCCTTCATCCTCCACTGTCCTGCAAAAGTGCAGAATGCTTTTAATTGCTGCAAAGAGCATGTTAAATGCTAGACCAGGACAGAACTTTGTGGCAATGTGAGGGACCTGTGGTGAGGCATCGTTAATCTTGTTAAAATCTGCAAGGTTTGCAGATGTTTGCCCATGTGCACAGGTAACCTTTTCCAGTTTTGGATGGGATGTGCTTGGAGAAGAAATCCTGTGCTAGAGAGTTAATGGTGGGTAGCAGCAACCTCTGCTCCAGTGTTTCCGTATGTACATTTTATGTAGGTAAGGGAGTCAGTGCTGACCTTGGTGGTGCTGAGACATGACTGTCCCAAGTTCTTCTTCAGTGTATAGCTGCTATTCACATGCTTGGCCTTAAATTCATCAGTGTCAATGTAGCAGGGAACTTAAATTTGGGACTGCTCACACTGAATTTTTTTTTCTGTCCTCTGTTTATAAAGGCTTTGATCTTACAACCATTCAGATATTTTTGACACAGAGATTGTCTGCTGTTGCAAGGTCCTATGACAAAGCCATGTTCTTGATCTTTCCTTCTTCTTATGATACTTTCCACTTTTGTGGAACATCTTCCCATTTGCCCTGAGCCTGAGGTGATGAGACATGTTTACAGAAGCTTATAAAAAGAGTATCATAGGGCTCTGTCAAGACTGTACATTTACTATGTGGCTGTCTGCAGGTGCAGACCCAGTAACTGAAAGGATCTTTTGCAGCCCTGCTTGCCTCTGGGCTCTGGAGTGATTGCTGTGGTGTAAACAGCTCGTTTAAATCATATGTCCTACTGCATCACCCACTTATGTTTGTTCATCTCTGCCATTAACCAGTCTTCAACTTGAAGCTGTCTTTGCCTGATGAAAGAGTTCTGTTTGCAGTTTTTCAAGGAGGATATGTTATTTATACCCTGTGAAGAGTTTGTCATTTGAGAGCAACTGTTGAGTGATCCAAGAATTCTTCCTTAAATCTTTTCTTGTGATAAAAACAGACTTTTAAACTTCACCTTCTGTAATGCAAAATCATAATCCAGATCTCAGCAAAGCTGCTAAAGTCATTGCTGAAAATTGCTCAGTATGAATAAAGTTTATGAGAATGTTTTTTTCAAAGGGGCAGATTTTTGGTTTTGATTCAAATGTGTGGTTCTGCATTCAGTATTTGTGTGTTTGCTTTCTTCTCCCAGGCCTGCATTTACTCTCCTTTTAAGCCTGCCATGAAAAGAAACAGCTAACACTGTAATATGCTGTGCAATATAATACAATGTGTTTCTTGCTCATCTGAAAGACACTTGGTCAGCAGCAATTGCTTCAGGCCCAAAGGTTGGAGTTTATCTGTGAATGGCCAAAGAGTGAGAAAATTTATCAGTGTCAAAATTATTTCCTTAAGGAACTAAAAAAGGCCTTTTTTTTCCTCACCAGGAGAGGTGCAAGTAAGTTGGTAGTCAGGACAATGCCAGATTCCCCTGGCAGCAGAAAATATGGCCTGTGCCAAGTATAGTCTGAATTTTTGGATACATGTCAAATGGCACTGTTTCTGTGAAAGCTGGAGTTAAGTAAATCACAGTGGAATCCAAAACATGAATTGCAGTTTCAGCTCATGAGCTCTCCCCAATCTCTTCTCCTGTAGGTTGGCACAGCAAGATATATGGCCCCTGAGGTTTTGGAGTCCAGGATGAACCTGGAGAACATGGAGTCCTTCAAACAAACAGATGTGTACTCCATGGCTTTGGTCCTCTGGGAAATGACATCTCGCTGTAACGCTGTCGGAGGTAACTGCCATCTGTTTTCTTCTCTCTAAGAGTATGTTGAGACAGACATGCTCTCATGGTTGTCTGGGTAGGTAAATGAACAGCATCCAGACACACCAGAAAATCTTAAGGTTTAAGGTTTACACCAAAATCTTAAGGTTTTCTGGTGTATCTGGATTCTGTAAATTAACAGTCCTTCAGTAGTGTGAGATGCACATGTGCATGAGCAGGCTTGAACACCAAGCACTGAGCACACTGAGTAAACTGATCCTCAGTTGGCGTAAGGATAAGTTTGCTGTTAGGTAGGTCACTTCTAAAGATTATTAAAGTCTGGTTTCCCTATGACATCTTGGGTAGCCATGGATTGACTCAGTCTGGTTGATCTCATCCAAAATAATTTGAAACATAAGTCTATTTGAAATATTAAACTGAAGAAGTGATAACTGCTTCCCGTTTACTTTCATGGAATGTCAATTCTCAAACCTAGTAAGGGCCAGTTAAGTGTCACATTTGCTAATTGGTAATTTCCATAAGAGGCATCATAGTGGGATGGAAAGTTTCCTGTTTTCCCAAAGTCACCAGCTGCTGCACATCATGCTTGGTGATTTTGCAAGAGATTATCCATATGAGAAATCAAGGGATGTTTGCGGTATAAAGTGTAGTAACAAAATAAAAATTATTTGAACTATCAGAACAGCTCCATGAAAAGCTGCTATGCTTGTTCATATTCATAATTTCTTCTGAAACAAAACTCTCAATTTCTGTTTTACCGAAAGTTGACCCAAAATTCTCAGTGTGCCACACTGGTATGTGCTGGAAATCAGAAAAGTTGCTGTTGGGATATCTACAATACATATTGCCATGTTTGAAGATTTTTGCCTTTCTTCAGGAACTAAAATAAGGCAAAGTTGCATGTCAAATTCTTCTGCAATTGTCTAAGAGTCATTCTAAAAAATATTGCTGCAGAATTTGAGGCTCACACAGGCAGTCTAAGGAGCAGGGCTGTAAAAGGTAACACTAATGTGGATATTATAGTAGATATGCAACTGTGATTTGATTTGCTATCCTTCTTCCAAAACCACAGAGGCTCCCTTTTCACTGGACTTGGCACAGTTCCACCTTGAAGGGCTGCCATAGACGCAGAGACAGGGCAGTCTTGCAGGCTAGAGCACTGTGCTATGAGGAACATAGTGTACAGGAGGGAAACCAATGTCCCAGGGGAAGATGTGCATAGCTGCTCCTTGTTTCTCTAGCAGCATCTGTGGGATACCACAAGGGAGGTCTCTGAAGCCACTCTGCACAGTGACTGTGTGGCTGCACCACAGTGTCCATGTGCAGGAGGGAGGAATTGCCTCCATCTCAGTCTCCTGCTCTGTCTGACCAGCATTTGGTCTTGCTGGGTGGGCTGTATTATGGGCAACAGATTTGCCCCTGTTTGCACCCTGCCAGGAAAGCTACAAAGTGAGTATGTGTGCTGAATGTGCTAGCATAAAAGCATGAAAAGAACACCAAATTCTTTTCTAGTCAAACATTTTAAGGGTAAAACATTTGGTGGTTCAGGAACTGAACCTCAGTCTGACATATTACAAGGCAAACCTATCCATATTTAATGGATCATGGTCATGCCTGTTTTCTAAGTGCATTGGCACAACCTCAGCCTTTCATTAGCACTTTTGTAAATGTGGCAGAGGAGATTTAAAACCTGAAATAAAGGAACTGTGCCCTGTCTCATGATCTGTCTCTGTTTCTTGCATTTAGGAACACACCTGTTTAGTATGAATATGAGCTGTTCACTGTGGAGTCTTTCATCTTTGATGATGCCTGAGTCCCTTCCTGTTCAGATTTGCTGAGTAGGGCAAAATGAAGATTGCAGCAAAAGCAAACCTTATTGCTGCTGTTCTCAGAAGGCAACTGCTAAAAGAGGATATAAAGGGAGTTTCATAAGGAAGGAAAATCACCAGCATGTTTAGCTAGAAGAGATTGACCCATAATGACCTTGAGAAGAAGAGCTGAAGTTATTTCAGTAAAGGGAAATATTTTCCTGGCCCGGCATCCCCTTTCAAGTGATGCTTAACCCCCACCCACATCCTAGTTTTCCTTATTCATTTCATCCCTCAGTCATTCTCATCTCCAGAAACACATTTCTTGAATTTTATTTCCCTATTTCAGTCATCTTTCCTGAGATGAGGTCCCCAGCAAAACCCCAGGAGCACTAGGGCAGATCTGTAGGGGTTGCAACTTGCTCTTAGCATCTCTGGCTAAAGCAGTTAAACACAACTCCCAGGATGTAGATCCCTTAACTTGTCACTGGCACTGAGCTGCAACAGCAGTGCACCGTTACTCTCATTTCCTTCTCAGATTTTCCCCTGTTTCGAGCAGTCTGGTTATCTTTGCAGCCAGCTGGTGAAATACCCTTACAGTGATTCATGACTGCAGCTCCCCCTCTGCTTTCCTTCTCCATCTGTCACTTGTGAGACTCCCTCCTCTCCTCACAGTCTTCCTGAGGAGCTGCCTCTGCTCACGCAAACCCCCCTTTTACTCCTAGATTGTTTGGCAATGAGAAAAATGTCTTTGCATGTGAGGCAGAGTAGGCTGACCTGATTGCAGACAGCCTTTTCAAAGGAGCCTAAAAGATCTAGGCTCTGTCTTTGCAGGGCAGGCTTGGCTGTGGTGTCAGCTCAGGGCAGTTTTGAGGCACAGACTGGGGAGTCTTAGCCATGACAACAGCATTAACAACTTTATTTAGGGAGGGAAGCATGCAAGGAAGGGGGACTAATTGCCATTCAGCCACACAGAGGTACAGGGGTACAGGGGCTTGTTTCTTTTTCAAAGGGAGCTCTTGGGATTCATTTGTCAGCGTGCAGGTGTTCGGTGAGTGTGGGAGGTGATGCAGGCAGGTCCTTTCACTAGAGACGCTTTGTCAAACACAGCCTCCACGCTATGCCAGGCCTCTTCAGTCAGCAGACATTTAAACAAAAATACCCAGCAGCACAACCCATACTGTAAAGCTGCTGTAGTAAATAAGCAGGTGGGGATTGGCTTTTGTGAAAGGCCACGCTGTTCGTTGTTACTTTGTTGTGCTAAATATGGAGAAGAAGAAATGGGGCACAAGGGAAAGGGAGACAGAGGCAAAGATCGAGGTTGACTGATTTTTCAGCAGAGTATAATTTAAGAGGCATATTTAGAAACTCAGCAATACTACTTTGGGGAGAACTTCAACTGTTCCACACTGCTGTTAACTTGGTATTTCATTCAGCACAACAGCTGTGCACCAGATGCTGCACGTTGCAAGAAATACAATTTTCATCTCAACCACTTGCTTTCAGAGTGACACAGCTTTGGTGACTGAGACAAGTGTAATTTCTCTGACAGCCTCCTAGAAAGAAAAGAAAACCATCTGGTTTGAATTGCAACTGCTATGGGTGAGGGACTATTGGGGGAGGCAGGGGAGAAGGAGGGGAAAGGGAACTTTTGGATACACAGGTTTGGTGAAGAGGGAGAAAAGAAAGCCCTCATAAAATGGCAGTGTTGGTCGAGCAGTATTGTACTCCTGGAGTGGTGGCTGGCTTCATTGTGGTAGCAGAGCTTTGTTTAAAATGGCAGCCTTGCTTTACCCGAGCTGTGTTTCATGTGAATAAAATCAGGAGTAATCTTATGCTTACTTGGAAAGTCAGCCAAGAGTCACATTTTGGCAACTAAACATTTGTGCATCCTGTACCTCATGAAATGCTCAGCTTCCATCACACTGACGTGGAGCGGTGACGTTCCTGGCAGCAGGGAGCAGTCAGATGGCCTGTGCAGCAGGGCTGGGCCTGCACAGTGGGCCCTGAGGTGGCTGCAGCTGGGGGCTGATTTAAATTTCTCCTTCTGTGAGGCAGAGCCAAATCAGGACATGTCTGCCCTGCACTGGCTTGTAGTGGCATACAGCCCTGCTTGGTAGATCCACACAGTGCAGTGTCACCCCATGACAGGCACTCCTGTCCTGGAAATTCTCCCAGTGTCACCACAGTGCTACATGTAAGGCAGCAAGTACTGTCCTTCAACAAGCCCATGTGGCAGTAGATAAGGTCACTGCACCACACCCTGTGCTGAGAACTGATGTGTTTGCCACTTTTCCCCCTCAGGATTCACTGAGCAGCCCCTAAGCCTGGTGGCAGGGTTCATGCACTCCCAAATCTTTAGAAGGGGGACTGTGTCTTAGATCATCAGATGTGAAGTCACTTAGGAGGTATGTGTGCACAATGAGTTCACTCATCCCAATGCATCCTTACCTCAGCAGGGAAACCTAGGGAAATTTATGAAGTAAGCATTTGACAGCATCTTAAACTTGTCCTGAAACAGCTTTTGGGCCTCTGTTTTGGGCATTATTTTCCCTTTGTGCAACTAGTGCAAGTTAGCAGATTCAATACCCAAATTCCTCTAACATGAAGAAAGACACCATCTATACTATCTGCACACACTACCTGTGTTTGCATGAGCTGTCACAGCAGCTCCACCATCAATTGATTTATCCCTTCTTCCCCCTCATAAGCTTTAAATAAAGGGGCATTTCAAAGGAACCTAGAAGTTCCCAAACACAAGCTCACTGCTGCAGACTCTGCCTTACAGTTGACTTCTGCTGGCCTTTCACCTCACTCCTGCTTTGATCCTGCATATAAAACATCATCCAACATGAGAAGTTGTCCCATGGAAATCAGTAAGATAGATCACATAAGGGAGTGTCAACAGGGTTTGTGGTATGCTCTTCTGACCCAAAGAAAATTTCACTGCAAAAAGCTTAGAGTAGAAAAAGATCACAAGTGAGCCAAATTTTCAAAGCTTTCATCACACAGAACAAATAGACTTTCAGTAATTTCTCTGGGGCTAAAAATCCTATCCCTGCCTTTCTGAAAACTATAGCTAGGCCAATGTCAAAAGAAACTAGAGGTTCAGCAGTTAGTAGTGCAAGTCAGCTCTCAACCATAAAGATTAAATGCTGGAGGTTAAAGTTGAAGGAAGTCTGCCATTTTTGAATGCTAAAGGTTCTGTAGTTCATGGTTCCTGATATATTTATGGTCCTTCATCCAGTTGTCATTTTTGGTGCCCAGCTGGTCTAAAACCTATGAAAAGAAACATATAAGGCATGAGAAATAGAATCAGCCTCTGTATATGGCCACACACAGGCATCTAGCGACAAACATCTTAAACTACCTCAAATTGACATCTGTTACATCTACTGCAGCACATAAACATGATCCATGAATAACACCGGCTACTACTGCAAAACATGTCTGACACTTGAGATTCCACAGCATTAGGATGACTTACTGCATGAGGATTTAGTGGGCTTTTTTTTACTTTCCAAGGGAAAGAGAAGCATGATAATAAATAGCAAGGAGATGCCACATGCTTTTCAACCTGAGGGAAGGTATGACTGTATTGGTAGAAAGTCATTACAGTGAATTGGCATCTGGCCTAAATTTTTCTTTCTTTACCATAAACAAAAACAAAGCAACAACAGAAAATCCAAATCTGAAAAATTTATTCAATCTTTATATTTGGAAGAAGAATGGTCATAACTTACAAACAATTTCTCAAACAGAAAAAATGTATTATGAACCTATCAATTGCCAGGAAGAGTTTTCCCTTCTCCTGCTTGAACCATCTCATTAACTTGAGCAACCTTGAGATTTAATTAGTGAGAGGGAACAACAAGTCAGCATCACAGCACCAGCTTCCCTCTGTTGGCCATTGAGACTCTTCTAACTCCTCACCCTGCAAGATCTCAGAACCTTGGCTGGTGTCCATGACCACTGCCACAACTGAACCATGACTGATGGAGATGGTGCAGGAAATGGCCATCTAGGTCATGTGATTTAAATTCTCCTGGTGAACTTTAATATTTTTGTTAGCTTTGAACATATAGGTGTGTGCAGTATAATCATTGTGCATCCACTGCATGCTAACCCATGTCTGACTAGCAACATGGCAACTTCCCTATTCATTTCTAGGGCTAAAGTCTTACAAATATATTTTGGCTGAATCATCTCAGACTCAGATTAATGTGGATGAAACTGGTTTGCATTCTTGCACAGGAAAGAGAGTGAGGCAGACTTTGGCCTTTGGGTCTTAGAAGATGGAAGTTTTGTTTCTGGGCTATAGCCATTCTCCAGAGCATCTTGTGGAAAGTACAAAGCAGCAGATGGCTAGGGAGAAGGAAGAAGGGCTCTGCAGGAGGCATCTATGGGTGATCTGCTGCACTGCACACAGTTGTTTGCAGCTGAATCTCTAAATGCTGAGCATTCGAAGCATGAGGTTTAATATCCCTTCCAAAATGTTTGTTATTATAACTTGGCCATTCTTTTTAAGCATCAGCCTGATAAAGTCTTTGTCTCATGGCCATCACATGCAAGTGAGGTCTACAGCCTGACTTCAAGGCTTTGGAGAAAAATCCAAAGATAGTTGTCTTCAATACTACCTTGTTTTTATCATGAGACATGGCAGAAGGATCTGACCTGTGTCATCTTGATCCTTAGTTATTTTCAGTAGCATATTATATAACCCCATCCTTACCTTTCTCTCCCAAAGTAAACAAACCCAAGTGTTAGATGTTCTTCCCATTTCTTCTGGGCCTTTAATCCCTATTCATGCATTCTCAGCAATTTTTAGCCCTTTAGAGGACTGAGCAACACTGGGCACTGCAGTTGAATTTGGTTGTAGCATCATGCAGCAGTGGTTTGTTTCTCCGCTCATTTGTCTCTGTTCACACATCATCTGGGCATTCACATGCATTCTCCAGACTGCTTTGTAGATTATACTTTAGTTTTTCTTGCCCCCAATTAATTCCTAGAAAGAAATAAGAGGCAGCAGAACAGGCCAACTTCATAAATCTTTATCTGATAGCAGCAAGTCATTAGGCCTGTGAGTAAAGTCTCCATCTGTTCCCAAAGAAACCACAGCATTTTCTACACTGTGTCAGCATCTACTATAATATTTCCGCTCTCAGAGATTTCTTGAGTTTTCTCCAAGGGTCCCATATGTCTGCCTCTTCCTTTCTCTCTCCAAAGAAAAGCAAAGAAAATATGCAACATGCAAACAAAAACTAGAGTGGCAGCAACCCCTTCAGAAAGCTGTTCCCCTGTATCACAGGCCAAAACTGATCCATTTTGGGAAGGAAATCTAAAATAAGAGCAGACTACTACTATCTACAAAAGAATGCAGCTTAGGAGTAAGCAAGGGCGGTATGGCAGCTTCCAGCATTGTTCCTTAACTGTATCTTTGCCCTTTCCTAGCAATCCCCACATTCACATCTACCATGACCTAGATATATTTCAGTTTATATTTCACCTGATAAGTGTGTGTGGACTCCAGGAGAGCTAAGGGTGACCAACTGTTCAAAAGCTTGGCTCATGCAAAACTCACCTTAAACCTTCTGTGCGTTTTACCTCAGCAGAGATTGAAAGGCTCACAAACCAGTATAGATTACTCTGCTTCTTGGACTGTTGCTAATATTATTATGTACTAAAGAGTTTAAATGAGAATTGTTTTGTTGGCTCGGAAACAAAAGGGGAGGGAGGGAGTGTGTGTGAGAAACACATTTGAAACATTTTTGAAAATGCCAACTGCCTTTGCTTTGTTTGGAGCTGGTCAAGCAGAACAGTGGCAGTGAGCAGCTAATCAGTAGCTCCTACTCCTCAGAGAACAACCAGCTCCCTCCACTCTTGGTACCAGCACAGCCCAGCTAAATTCCCTGTGTTTGCTTCTTTCCCAGAAGTGAAAGAGTATGAGCCCCCCTTCGGCTCCAAAGTGCGAGAGCACCCTTGTGTGGAAAGCATGAAGGACAATGTCCTGAGAGACAGAGGGCGGCCCGAGATCCCCAGCTCCTGGCTTAACCATCAGGTAAGAGCACCACAGTGGGCAGTGGGAGCTGCACTGTACATTTAGCTGCTGCCTGAAGCCTGAGCCTTACCTCAGTGCCCTGCCCAAGAGGCTGCGCCTCTCTTTGCATAGAGAGGTCTGTCACACATGGAGAGACTCCATCACAGAGCGGCACTGGTGCTGACGTGGTTCAGGCACCACAGTTCTCTGCACCATGCCTGCCCCAATGCCCTGGTATTCCTGCTGCACACCAGTGTAATCTAAAAGCAGTCAAAACAGAAACATTGGAAGCCTGAGATCCAAAAATCATCCAGAGAGCCGCAGAATAGTTAGGCCCTTAAAGCACACTGTGTGTAGGCTCTGAAAGGGCAAAGAAAACAACTTCACACATGGGCCTCTGTTGCAGGCAGAGTGAGAGCTTCAGACAAAATTTATTAGAGAAGCCCTTCTGTTGAGTCATGAGGTACAGAAAGGATCCCCTTGCTTTCTAAATTCCTTCTCAGAGAATTAGAGGTGTGGCTGGGTTCAGTCTTAGCCCCAGATTTTGTCAACAGTTTACATTTTAAGGATTATATAGGTGCAATTGAACCATTATACAACTTTGTCCCATATGATTAAGGTGCCAAACCAGATACAAAAGTATAAATTATTTATTATGATAATAGCTAGACAAAAAGGTCTTAGAGTTATGTACTACACAGTGTAGGAGCTGTAACTACTCATATAGTGTGCACTATGAAGCAATATTGAAGCAATCATATTAAAGCAACTGTACTAAAGGCAGCAAAAACAATTATTAAATTAAGATTGATGTCAGCCACCCATGCCAACAACCTTAGGCAAATCTCTTCTGTTCAGCATCGAGGAGTAACCTTGAGGTATTCTAACATAACTCCTCAAGGGAGTTATGTTAGAAGATGCTGTTGTTGAAAAGTGGGACTGGGCTTTCATAATATAAAGCAATTGACTGTCAGTCAGATGTCTCCAGGCCAGCTCAGTCAGCTCAGCAGTTTTAGATAAGTTATTAATAGTATCACTTGTTTGTTCCTTTGTTGTGTAGTTCACCAGATCTGCCACATCTTCACCTCACTATCAAGGTGTTTAACTTTGAGTCAGGCTGGTTTCAGCATTATTCAACACCTAAAGCAGCATGATGCCCTTCTCCATTCACCACTGGTAGCTTTGCAAAAAGGGCACTCTTCAAATTTGTTTTACCCCATTTCCAGGGAGACCATCCTACTACAGAGGATCTTCAGCAGAAAAAGCAAATCTGAGTACTTTACCATGGAAACCAGCCATAGTTGTATCCCAACTGTTGACAGGTTTAATGAAATAGGAAATTAGTCTTCAGCAAGCCAGCGTGGTTTTATTCAGGTTGTGCATTAGCAGTCCATTTCCCTTGCATATCACAAAGCACTTTGTCAGCTTCCTCCATTCACGAGCACCATGGTTGCACTTCCTAGGCAATGGTAGATTTTTTAGTAGAGGAAACTGAATGGAAACAAGCCAAACCATGCATTTCTTCACCTTTGCTCTCAGTAGTTTTATCAGTAGAGATAAAATGTGAATCATATTAGAGAAGTGAGGCTTGGTCATTCCACTTCTCAATGAAATATGCTGAGTGGTCTTTAGTGACAAAAGGAAAGTATCACAAACTTTTATAAAAGCCCAGGCAACCAAGAATATCATCTATCTACTATTTCCATCAGGAGCAATGTAACACTCCCTTTTTAATTCCATTTAGGAAGTTAAAATCAGTCTGACAGCTGCATAAAAAAGACCAAGTGAGTGGCTAAAATCAATCATCTTTCCAGCCAGGAACACCTGCCGCCTGATGACTATGGCAGAATGCAGCCCCTTCCTGGACTGCAGGAACTTGCTCCTTACGTACTCAGCGGTGAGGAGTAGGCTATTGAGGAGGGGCTTTCAACAAGGGAAGAAAGTTGAATTTTGAGGGAAACCTGGATATCTGATACTACCTGGGTATCTGATACTACCAGCACTAAAAGCCCTTGACAGCAAGGTTGAGCGTGCAGAGAGTTGCAGCTTGAGGTACTGGCATAGAGCTGTAGGATACACTGTGGATTTCATCACCTTTGGGTTTATAAAGCAAGTAAAATGATAGTGATTTGGACCTAGGTGTCCTGCATTTGACTTCAGAGGTTTCTTCCCTATATAAAACCCACATCTCAAACTGCCCCAGCACAGAGAACCCCACCAACTGGGAGGCCATGCACTTGTGCTTGTGTCACCAGAATGGGCACAGCTGGCCCCAACAGGGTTCAGCTAAGAGTCTAAGGAAGGAGATGCCTGATAACATGCTTAGAGGACATTTAATGAAGGTGGTTTTGATTCCCTTTGCCTGAATCCCTTCAGTGTTTCACATTGTGCTGTTTAAGATGCAGTGATGCATCAGTTTCCGCAGTGCTGTGACAGTTTGCAGCAGCTGAGGATCTGCTTTGAACTCCATAGAAGTTGTTCTTACTGTAATGGCTCTTCCATATTAATTTCCTTCCTCTGCAGTTGTGTTTTTGTAATGAACTCATTATTCATCATGATAAAATTCTGGAATAGATTTACATATTACAATTACCCCACACCCCCCTTAATGAGATTTGTTGCACTATTGATTTCAAGTTAATGTTTAATATTTAATTTAATTTACTGCTTGTAATTTCAATGCCAGCAGAAAACTAATGTTATTTGTATACAGACAGTAACATTCTGCTATTAGCATTGACATCAGTCAACATCACCAGTTAGGTAAATTATACAATTAATGCAGTGTTGTGAAATGTTATTTTTTTAAATAAGTTTAAGATAAATCCTACTTAATGGGCTTTTAGTGTCATAAAACAAAACACAGTTTCCTGTGGCAAATACTTCATGTTTATAAAAATCATTACAAAGATGCAACTGTTTTTTTGCTCCTGAAAACATTTGCATTGGAATTGAAATGAGGGTTAAACAGTTACAACTGTGAGTGATGTGCTTAAGTGTTTGTGGGACTGTGGCCCATATTTGCACATAGATTTAGGTAGTCTACAAGGAATTCATAAAGAGCTGATGTACAGCCCAATATTGCTGGCAATCAGAATTCTGTTTGAAAAACCCAAGCAGAATTCAGCATGCAGATGCATGGGTTGAGCAGGAGGTCATATTATCCAAGAATTTTGATCATATTTATTAAACAAAAAAACCCTGCTTGATTCTATATCACTAGTCTGAAGCATCGCTGTTCTTGTTAGGTCAGACCACATGCCCAGAAATGACAGTTCCAACTAAAGCGCTGAAAATATTGTAGTAGGGTTTCTTAAAAAAAAAAAAACAAAAAAAAAACAAAAAGAAAACAATGCCCCATGACAGAAGCAGCAGATCCCATAAAGAACCCCCAGGACACACATGAAATAACCCCCAAATTTCTGAGGGCCCTGAAGCAGCTCTGTGCGCGAGGCGTTGCTGGCTGCCCCGTCACGGGCGCTGTGTCTGTGCTCCGTGCAGGGCATCCAGATGGTGTGTGAGACGCTCATCGAGTGCTGGGACCACGACCCCGAGGCGCGGCTGACGGCGCAGTGCGTGGCCGAGCGCTTCAGCGAGCTCCGGCACCACGACAGGCTCTCGGGGAGGAGCTGCTCCGAGGAGAAGATCCCCGAGGACGGCTCCGTGACCACCGCCAAGTAGCGCACGCCCGGGAGCTCCGGGACGGAGGGAAGTCGCTCCTAGACGTGTTCACCTTGGCAAAGGAAGAGGTCTTGATCGGTGCCTTGACTTGCTTCCTGGAGGACTGAGGCTGTCACTACTCCCTTTGGGCTCCAGCTCTGGACAGGGAGATGTATTCTGGGAATTACAAGCTGGGGGAGTAGCAGTCATACCCTAGCACTGGCGGCCAGCATCATGTCGTAGGAGGAGCTATATATGGTAGCACTTCCTCTGGAAAAGGATTTGAAAACAGCCAATAACATTATGCACTTTATTAATGCCTGTATATAACTATGAAATTGCTATTTTTATATATATATATATATACATATATATATATAAAAAATGTGTGTGTATGTATATATATATATATGTATCTATATATCTATAAACAGCCATGTCCTGGGAAAAGAAAAGTTATTAAAAGAAAGTGCTTCCAGGAAATTACCAGTACATTAGAAATCCCGCCCCTTAGGGGAGGAGCCTGGGGGGACTGGTATAGCACCACACCAGCAATTCTGCACTAAGCGTTCTGCCAAAAAATAGGAATAATATGCAATAAGAAGATGACTTTCCAAGCATGTGCTGTGACCACCTGGCTGTCATCCTGCTGTTCACAGGAGCAGGAGCAGTCTCACAGCAGACAGGCAAAGTTGACTTTGCAGTTACTTGCATGGTCCTGTCTGCAGCACATTGTGGAAAATTCAGGATTGCCTTTTCCCTCTCACCTTAACCCCAAAGTCCTCAAAGTGTTCCAGAACAGGCATGTGAGGAGGGTTGGTCCTTCCCACATGTGTGTTTTGTGAGTTCATTAATGTTATATGTTTATGGCTTTGAATTTGTGCTGCTTGCAAACAGGTTGCAAAATATCAGCAGGATCAGTTTTCCCCTCCTCCTGTCCCCACCCCCAAACCATACAGAACAGGACAGGGCCAGCAACAATCAAAGCAGATGTTTTATATTTGCTGAGCATTCTGAGTGTGGGCAGTCCTATTATTTCCCCCCTGTTTTTTACCTTGATTTTGTTGCTATGAGAACAAACTTTTTTTTTCCCCTTTTCCCTGTACAGCGTGTCTAATTGCTGGGCAAACCACAGTGTGACTGTTCCACACTTTCTAAAGTAAGAGGCAGCAGCTGTTGCCTTTATTTTTGCAAAAAGACCTTGGAGGTGAGGGAAAGCTCCATAGCAATAGGTTAATGGCATGTCCTGCCCTCAGCATTGCTTGCATTTAGGGCTGCCTCAGCAAGTCAGCAATTCACAGAATTAAAAAAAAAACCAAAAAAAAAAACAAACCAAAAACAAAGAAAGACTTTTTCAACAGGATCTTTCAGACTTTGCTTGCATTCTTTCAGTTCCCCAAAATGCTTGAGACAGTTGACATCACATTTAGCCTATATACATGACAGCAGTGTGTTTAAGAAGTGCTAAAAATTTTGTCTTTAGGTGTTTTTCAGTGATTTATCCACTTTTCTCTTCCTCATGGCATGTCAGCAGGCCTTGCAATTTAGAAATTCAACCAGCACAAACCAATCCTGGACACATGAATCTGGTGTTGCTTATTAAACACCTTTGACAGATAAATATCAATATTCCTCTCAAAAATGTTGCCATGCAAGTCAATAGGAATCATGCTTATTCAAATAGGAGTTAAGATTTATGATGGCAAATACTTTATTTGAAATGGTTTTGTAACTGCCTTTTTTTTTTTTTTTTTTTTAACCAAACTGCTCAGAGGTGTTAAAACAGAGTGGGGCAAAACCTCCACACCTACAGTGGAACTTCGAGGATACTATGGCATTTTTTTAGGGATGGAATGTTGTAAATTCACAAGGCCATAGGCAGAGGTAGGAGATGTGGGTGGGGAGTGCATCCAGGCAGGTAGAAAGTCATTACAGTGGTAATGACTCAGTCTCAGCCCATTTCTCTTCCTCCATCCACACAGAAGGTCAAGAAATGGCAAGCAGTAGTTCCTGACAGTACTGACATTTTTATGGGGTTTTTTAACACTACATGTAAAGGAAAATTTTTATTCTTTTAAGGAATACTTCACCATGTACATCATGTATGAAATAGGAATGTGAGCAATATATACTCTTGTATATCAAAAGTTTCAAACACTTAACTTGCTTTGTAAACTGTTTTGAGGGGGTTTTTGTCTTGTTTTGTTTTGTATAAATCAAATGTTTATTGAAGCAAATAAAATAACACCAATTCAAGTTCGTCTCTGGATCATCCAGGATAGGGAGAGGGCTCTTCCTAAAAGGAACCCTATCCTAAATTGATTCAAGTCCATTTCTTCCCACCAGGGGCCTGAATGTCACTCTCAGTCTGTGCAGTGTGCTTTGCTAATGACTCCTTCCCCTAGTCTCCAGCCTGCCCTTCAGCAGAGCAGCACCAGCAGATGGGCAATCTTGCTGGCCCCTTAGCCCCTGCCCTGTTATATCTTCCCTAGTCTCAAAGGAAGGGAGGGAGAAAGGGCTTACAGCTGGTGCTTTCCTGCTTCTGCCTTGCTCAGGTCTCAGATGGATGTGACTCTTACAGACATGGTTTAGTCAGGGAATGGGCAGTTTTGGGTTAGCAGTTGGACTCTGTGATCTTAAAGGTCTTTCCAGCCTAATGCATTCTATGGTTCTATAGTTAGAACCATAGCTAGACCTCAGTCATTTTGGTTCTGATATGCAGGTGAGCCAGAAGACAGCGCACTAAATCTGTGTCACTGAGAAGTGCATGATTAATGTGCTTGTGCCTTACAGCTTCTGCTCTCCACCAAGAGCTTTCACCTTTTTAAGGTGATACCCCTCCCATGGAAGGCATGCAGAATACAGATTTAAAAAAAAAAAAAATAGAGCAAGATACCTCCCTCTGCCCTCTTCAAATTGTCTTGAATGTTACTTGGGTTGAATCTAAGCCTTTGCACAGGGTGCCTTCCACCAGCATCTGATACCGGCATCTGAGATGCTCC
Organism: Melozone crissalis; assembly: GCF_028551555.1. Taxonomy (NCBI): domain Eukaryota; kingdom Metazoa; phylum Chordata; class Aves; order Passeriformes; family Passerellidae; genus Melozone; species Melozone crissalis. Next base: position 41,729,743 of record NW_026535794.1, read on the forward strand.
AGACATCACCATTTTTTTTATAGATTGTATTTTCATGCTAAAACCTCCACTGACCCTCACACTTGGCTGCACTATCTTCTTTTGAACCTTCAAGTGGGGATACCTCAAAGAGGAATCCACGTCTTCATTCATGAGTCAAGCAAAATCACAGAATAACTGAGGCCGGCAGGGGCATCTCATTCTGTGCTTGTTTGTCATCTGTCCAGGGTTCATGTCATCTGGTCATGTTCAAAACAGGCACTTTAATCAGGTTGCTGAAGGTCTTGTTGAGTTTTGAACATGTCAGTGGTTTCACAGCATGTCGGTGATTTCAGTCTCTCTGGGCACCCCATGCTCTGAACAGAGCAGCACACACAGGCGGTGTCAGGTGCACAAAGGACAGTGGCCACATCTAGTCTGAAGCTGGCAAAAGGAGGGCTTTGTGAAGGAGGCCCTGCCTAGGTGCCCCCCAAGCCGACAGCCACAGGTGAGCAGCTCTTCCTCCAAACCAGCTGCCCTCTGCCAAGCACAAGAACAGCTCTCAGCTTCCTGACAGGATGCAAGGGCTCACTGCCCACACCTCTGTGGTTCCAAGCAGTGCCCTGCTGAGCCTTGGCAAGCCCAGCACTCCTGTGGCTGGCCCTAGCGTGTGCCAGTGCACTCAGTGCCCACCCCTCAGCAGTCCCCACCACTGGCCACATATTGGCAAAGACCTTCAGGCCCCACATCCTGTTTATGCTGGCTCAAAGTCTGAGTCCTTTTGGCATAACACAGCAAGCAAGTGTTGCAAATGCATTTTAAAAATGTAGCAGGCAAATTCCACAGATCTTTTAGTCTTGAAGTACATGATATCCTTGAAATAAAGTACTCTGTATACTTATAATATTTTTTTTTCAGTTAAGGTATTGCCCATCTGTCTTATCCTAAATATTGTATTGTACATCCTACTGTGAGCAGCTCCTAATTAGCGTGTTGGTCAGCATTTTATCGCCAGGGTGCACAGCAAGGAGGCTCCAGCTGTGCAGTGCAGAAAGCAGTCCTTGGCTTTTCTGCTGAACCTTGCAGTGGTCTCTACTGGATAAGGAAGATTCCCAGTGCAGCCTGCCTGTGTCACCAGTTCACATAATTTCCAGCACAGTGGGGATTTCACCCCCTTCTAGGATACTCCAAATTGCTACTGGAATAGACACAAATGATAAAAGAAGGAAAAAATAATGACCCAGCTTCTGAGGAGAAAAACAAGAAATAGAAAAGCATTAAGACATCATTATTCCGAATGCGCCTGGAAACAAACTGGGCCACATGTAGAGCACCTGCAATATTGTCCTCTTGTCAAGCCAGCTGTACTGTGGCCCAAGGGCTTCCTTTGCTCCCAGAGGAACATTGATTAATTTATTTCCCAATCCTTATTTCTTTCTTTCTCTACTGCTTGCCTTTTTTTTTTTTTTTTTTGGCATTATGTTTTTAATAAAATTCTGCCCGTGGCAATTTTTCCCTCTGGCCACAAAGAAGATGACTGTCTGCCTGTTCCTGAATGCAGCTTGGCTGCCTTCATGCTGCTTATTACTTGGCAAACACTCCTGCAAGTTGGTGCACACCATGTGGGTGTTGAGAAGGCTCTTGCTGGGGGGGGGGGGTGGCAAAAATTCGAGTCTCAGCCTAGGTGCAACATAAATGATGCACCTCATTGCAGGATTTTGGTGCTTGGTTATTTTTTTTTTCTTTCAGACACCTGTGTCCTGCTGGGTTACATTTCCCAGCACAACCCACAAGACTCAGTTGGCCTGAATCCACGGTGCCCCAGCCTGGTTGTCTGGACCCCATTTCCTCTCCATGCCTTGACCTACTGGCTGCTCTCACCTACTTTTGACCTCTGGATGCTGAATGGTGTTGCTCATGGCAGAAAGCTGGAGACGGTGGTTTGTTGAAATACAGCCAAATTGTGAGTGTCCTGACGGGACCAAGCCCAGGAAATAGATTTAAAATTCTTGACTAATGAATGCTTTGAGCACCATCTAATCACTTCATGAAGAGGCAAAGGCAAAAGGCAGCTCATAAATTATCTGTTGTGAATTATTTGCTCAGCTGTAATGGTGATAAAACTATCTCTTCAGATAGTTTCATTTAGGTAGCTAAACTCTTAAAAAGATTAGACAGTCACCTGATCAAGTTTGGCATGATTAAACCCTCACTGCTAAAATGTCTCTCTCGCAAAGACGTTGCCATGTGAAACCAGGGAGAGCAAAGATCCCTGGCATTTCTTCCCAGGCTGGCCCTGTCCTGTGTCACAGGGGGGAGCACTCACAGCTGAAAACACTTGTTCTCTTTCTCCTCTGCTGCAGCAAGGATTTTCTGTGGAAGAAACAAAAAGCAATTCACCTTGCTCTTTGTTCTTTCATCCATGGCCTCAAGCCAGGCTGCCAGCAGCCCCTGCCAAGCACTCCTCTTCCCCAGCACCTTCAGATGCCCAGCAAGGGCTGCACAGTGACCTCCCTCTCCCCCCCAGTTTTGGATCAGGTGCTGGTCTTCCTCTCACAAAAATTCTCGTCTGTGTCTGTGTTTCAGAAAATAGACCTGCAGCGGATACTGCACGACCTCCCAAAGGGCCCCTCACCATTGTTTCTGATCGGTCTGGAGCTGTGCCCTTCCTCCTCCCAGCCTCATCTTTACCCCAGCAGAGGCTGCCCTGACCACCAGGGTCTGTCCTGCAGAAACAGCACCTGAGCAAGCAAGCCCACTGCACACACCTGTTTAACACAGCGCCCCTTGGCTCTCTTAGGGCAGAAATGATGCAGAGGAAGCAAAGCCCAAGAGAACCACACATCACATGTGCATCTAACGGGCTTGCACAGACATGGTGATCAGGTTTCTCGCCAGGTTTGCTGTCTTTCTGCTCCCATGAATGGTTGCATGAGGCTCCCTGGACCATAGTTGTCTTCTTCTCTTTCTGAAGGAGCAGACAACCACATAATCTGCTCTGCTCCTGGTACCCCTGGGGTGAAGCTTCCATCAGTTTGTAACACACATGAGCAACTTGCATTAGGCCCCCCAACCTCACCCTCGACTCTCAGCCCCCTCCACATGAATCCCAGGTGCTGAGCCAGAATGAAAACGGTCCTACAACACTTCCAGCCCTGCTGGAGCAGGGATTTCTTTATTTTACAGCTCAGCCACCTGCCAGTGTAACATAAGGCTCTCTGAAACGTCCCAGTTTTTACAGAGTGCTTCAGCCACCAGCTGGCAGTGTGTGGGGCACAGGCAAGTGCTTTATTTTGGTATTTTGGTATTTGGATGAACTGAACCAGCTTGAGATGCAGGACCTGTTATCAGAGCTGTATGCTGAGCTACAGAAATGGAGCTTCCCCCCCTCCCCACCTCAATAAAGCCTGTGCCACACAAAGAGCTCCAAAACGTGATTCCTTTCTGTTAAAAATATACCAGGGTCTTCATGATTCAACCTTTCAGGACACCATTCAAGGTTATAATTTTTTTTACAGAATCTATTGATTGCATCTAATTCCTGATTTTGCTTGAAGGTAAAAATTGTCTTTCTAGTTCTCAAACTGAAGCCAGTATAAACTTCTCCTCAGATAAACATCTATCTCTCTGTGGCTGCAAATGTTCAGCTCTTAAGGCTGGGCTTTATCTGACTTCCTTATACATGCATGTGAGTTCTCTGCACTCACTGATCAAGGCTGTCTATGCTATAACTACTCAGTAAGAAAGGATTGGAAAGATATCCATATTAAATTGGAATGCATTGTTTGGCAGCATGTAAGAAATGCTTCCCTAGAAGCAGAAGTGCTGAGGTTGTTACTTCAGTGATTGAGATGGAAATACAAGGCCTGTTCTGGGGTCTCTCAGAGCATTCTCATGTGACTTTTTGAGGACCATTTAAAGTAAAGTACTATTTTTTGAAAGAGCAAGGCTTTTTATATGCCTAGAATGACAAAAACCAGTGTTTCATCTTTGATCCAACAAAACTGAAATAAAGGCTGTCAGGGAAAGGATCCAGTGAGAGCAAATACAAAGCCCATCTGCTCAAAACTGCTGCCACCAAGGAGAATTACAATTTGCAGCACATGGGTTAGCAGACAGCGTATTCGGGAGCAGACCATCAATAAGACAAGCAAGCAAGTTAAAAATAATAACTGCTGATAGTTGAATTCAGACATTTCTGGAAAGATGAGGTTTCCTCCTTTCATCAAATTAAAGTCAAGCTACTGATTCTCTTCAACAAAAATACTTGCTTCCATAAGCCATCTGGTGCTTCTGTAGGCAGAAGAAAATAGGCTATACCTTTAATTAGCTAAAAAAATCTAGACAGGACAGAAATCTCATACTAAGACTTTCAATTTTCCAGTTGGTAAGTCCTGTACAATTCTACACAGACTCACTCATGTACTTTGGCTACCACCCCTTTTGCTCATCTAATCTCCATGTGAGCAGCAGGAGCAGTGTTTCTGTGACCTGACATCACTGACACTGCAGCCCCAACACTGAGGAAGAGTCTGCAAAAGCAACTTGCAGGGGATTGGAGAACAGGAAAAAGTTCTTCACCCACAGGGTGGTTGGGCACTGGAAAAGGCTCCCCAGGGACGTGGTCACAGCACCAAGCCTGACAGAGTTCAAGAAGTGTTTGGGCAATGCTCGCAGGCACATGGTGTGACTCTTGGGGCTGTTCTGTGCAGGGCCAGGAGCTGGACTTGATGAACCTCATGGGTCCCTTCCAACTCAGCTTATTCTGTGATTCTATGATTCCAAGTATGTCTTGTAATGCTTAGAATGCCATAGTGGAATGCTCCTGTGTTTTGAGCATAAGGAGATCTCCCATTAAGCAGCAGGTTGTTTAGCTTGTGTACATCTGGAAAGGACATGTAAGCCTTATTAAATAAGGAGGGTGAGGGGGGGAACTGCCCTAATTTCATTTTAATGTAAGAATGTTAACATTAATTTTCTTGCCTTGAAATAATTTTTGGAACAGTTGCTTTAAGAACCTCACCTTATGAAAGCTGTAGGAAATGGAAGAAAGAATTTAAATTAACTTGTTTCAACATTTCTCAATTGTTTAGGTTAATCACAGTAAACCAAACAGGATCCAGCCATACTTAAACACAGCCTTTGCCCAAGTATAAACTGTTTACTCTACCCATGACACACAACCAGACAAAATTAATTCCTGATCTGGGGAAGAGTCTAATTTGCTTTTATTAGGTCTAGATGAAAACATTTTGGCAGAGTAAGGTTTGCTTTTCAATGTGAAAGAGTCTCAAAATGTCCTGAGAGCAAGCAGGCGATGCAGCAGTGTCACCTTCAGTGTCACCATCCCCGCCACGTCCACAGCTTGGCCCAAATGTGGCTCCTGTGGCCAGGTTGGAGCAGGGCTGTGCAGGGAGCCAGGGGCAGCCTGAGCATGGGCAGCAAATGGAAGGGACCACAGCTGAAGCCTGGAGAGGAGGAGCCTGCTCTCTGTGCTTTCATGGGTGGGTTTTGGGACCATCCCGTTGCTCCACCAACACTGCTCAGGTCAGTAGATTGGACTTCAGCAATTTGACTTCTCCTGTCCATGGGTTGCAGGCAGGTTTTCAGCACTGACACCTTGCTTTGCCCACCAACACGTGGAGAGTGCTCACAAAATAGCTTAAAGACTGGCTGTTCTATCCTTTAGGGGCCTTCACATTAGTGCTAAGAATAGAAAATAGCTCAAAAATACAAGCAAGAAATATAATGGGTTTTTACAAAAAACTTTTGTTTCTCAATTTTCCAATGTGCATTTTGACAGCGCTTGCTGACACCTGATTGCCATGTGGGGTGGCTATGCTGGAGCTCTCTATTTTTGCACTACTTGTCCTGATGCTCAAAATGAATCATATTAGTTTCTGGAAGAGATAGAAATTTTTTTCATGGACAAATGCATGGAATAAACTTTGGCTACAGGGTCAGAAAGGTCAAATGCTGATGTTCATCTTTTTCATCTCCTTTTCCATGTGCACAGCCAACACATTAGCATTAGGGATGTATGAATGCTATGAAGTGAATGCCTTCTCTTTACCATCACAGCAACACACTTGCTGCTTGAGCCACCTATCTTGTCAATCATAAAATTATTAACTTGAGGTTATGTGCTGGGTTTGGCTGAGGAAATTTTCATCACAGTGGCCTGTGTGGAGCTGTGTTTTGGAGTTGGTTGATAATATGGAGATGTGTTTGTTGTTGCTGAGCAGGGCTTGCACAGAGCCAAGGCCTCTTCTGCTTTCCATAGTGCCACACTGGCTGGGAAATTGGGAATGCAGTTTGGGAGGTTGGGAGGAGACACAGCTGGGACAGGTGACCCTGACTGACCAAAGGCATATTGCGGACCTTAGGACATCATGCTCAGTTTATAACATAGGGGGAGAAGGAGGAAGCAGGAGACATTTGGAGTGATGATGTTTGTCTTTTTAAGTCACTATTGCATGTGATGGGGCCCTGCTCTCCTTGGGATGGCTGAACAGCTGCCTGCCCATGGGAAGCAGTGAATTAATTCCTTGTTTTGCTTTGTTTGTATGTACAGCTTTCGCTTTCCCTATTAAACTGTCCTGGATGATGCTGGCTGGATGCCAGGCACCCACCAGAGCTGCTCAATCACTCCCCTTGTCAGCTGGACAGGGGACAGAAAAAACAGTGAAAGGTTCATGAGTTGAGATAAGGACCAGGAGAGACCATTCATCAATTATCATCACAGGTGAAAGAGACTCACATTGGGGAAATTAACTTAATTTATTACTAATAAAAATCAGAGCAGCATAATGAGAAGTAAACCAAATCTTAAGACACCTTCTGCTACTCCTCCCTCCTTCACAGGATTTACCTCATCCCCCACAGTGGCTCAGGGAGACAGGGAATGGGGGTTGCAGTCAGTTCACCACAGGTTGTTCCTGCCACTGCTCAGGGAGAGGAGTCCTTCCCTGCTCCAACCTGAGTCCTTCCCATGGGCTGCAGCTCTTCACAAACTGCTCCAGCATGAATCCCATCCATGGTGTGCAGAATTGCATTTTTAAATGACTGCTTTAATTGTCTTCCAATAGTAATTAAAATGAAATCATAGGTATTGTGAGCCTCATGTTGTGCTTTCATTAAGATAGTAATTATGAGGAAAGAGCTCTTAATTGGGAAGGGGAATAGCTTTTTATTTTTTAATGCCCTATCTCCTACATGATTGTCTCATCAGATTCAACACTCTGGGTTCAGAGCAACATCTTTGTCCTCCAGTTCTAAAGAAACATAGCAAACTAAATGTGGAGGGTATGCTTTATGAAGGAAACATTTAAAAAAACCAAAACAAAGAAACAAAAAAACCCCCACAGAAAATAAAACCCACAAAAGAACTGAAAAAGAGAAAAGTGTCTGGAAAGGTCAAACTGTTTTGCACTTGTTTGGCTATATTATTCTCCTCTCTACCTACAATCAGACAACAAAAGATTAATTTTCAAAATAGCACAGGATAACAAGAAGGTGAAGAATGCTTAATGTATTTCATTGTTTCAGCCTGACTGATCTGGGTGAAATGCATTCTCACAATCTCACACCTAGCCACTCTTCTCTTTGAGTACTCTGACTTTCCTGAGTAAAATGAGAGTACATGTCTGGCTCCAAATCCAGATGTATGTCCCAACCACATTGTGACTCTGTACCAAGGCAAGATTCCCGTGTTCCCTTATCTTCCCCTTTCCATGTTCTTGCTTTCCATGGAGTCAGCAGCCAGGCACATGGCCCCAATAGGTCTTCCTGCACCTGCCAGCCTCAGCTCCATCCACATCCAGCCTGAGGTTCAACCACTTCAGGAACAAATTCTCCAAGCTGCAACATGCCCCCAGATGTGCAGCAGCAGGTCTTGCCCCCATCTTGTTCAAGGGACAGAGCTGGCACTTGTCATTTGAAAGGGTGCAAGAGGAGCTGGGGAACCCATGCAGTCCCTTGTATCTCAGATAATTACAAGGGGTGGGAAGAATAAAACTATTTATAGCCAACTGGAAATCAATGAAAGAAGGATAGGAGACAACATGGATTTAGGCAGCATTTTAATATGGTTCCACCATGACTCTATTTCCTATCCATTGTTTTAGTAATAGCCTAGGTGATGGACAAAAATACCAGCTTATTAAATCTGCAAACTGCATCATGCTGGGAGAGGCTGCAATTGTGCTGCAGGACAGACTGACTGACAATTCAAATTGTTCTTGGCAGATTAAATAAATATTTTGAAAAAAAAAATTCTCTTTAGTGGAAACACTTACTAAAGACTAATTAAATGTACAGATATCTAATGGGGAAAAGCCACTTAGAGCAGTTGGGCAAAGAAGCTCTAATGCCCAGGGAGAATCACAAACCTGGTAAGAATCAATCATGTCTTGCTGTTACAAAAGAAGGTGAACATCCCACTGTGATGGATAAACAGCAGTAGTGGCTGAGAGATGTACAGAGTGATCCTGCCACTCTTGTAAAACCTGGTAAGGTTCCAGAGGGCTCCTCTGTCTTGTTTTGGACAGAATAATCAGAAGATTTTAAAACATGGCCTCTAAGGAAACATGAGAGCAATTACTGCAATGCAGGACTAGATAAGAAGACAATTAAGGGTTAATAAGATTAGAATCTTTGAAGATGTAGAAAACACAAAGGGGGAAAATACTTGTTGGCCGTAATCGTGGCGGTTACCAAGGACGTAAGAAAAAATCTGAAACATCCATTACAAAAACCTCAAGGGAGGGCTGCAGGTTTTCCAGAATTTTTGGTCATGAATTATAGACTAGAAAAAGGTTGGACACTAGTTCTCTGATATCACTGATCCTGTTTCAGGATGGAGGTCATATTTTCTCAATGAGATGTTGAGATCTTTTTCTGCCACAGAAGTTCCAGGGCTGTGTTCAATCAATGCCTCCAAATATCTGAGTTCAGAGTGGCCAAGAAGCTGGAAATTTTGTTCTGTGGGAAATTGCAAAATATTCTGGACCATGGTGGCAGGACATCCTCTTTTGCAACTCCCTATAAAACATTGATATTTCTCACGGAAAGGAAAACATAAAAACCCCCTGACATTTGGATTGCTTCAGAGTAAAGGTCCTGCACTTCTCTGGACTGGTGCAGACTCTCCTGGAGTCATGGGTGCAGTTTTGGGTACCACAACATAAAAACATTAAGCTATTAGAGAGTGTCCAAAGGAGAGCCACAAGGATGGTGAAGGGTTTGTAGGGGAAGCCTGGTGAGGAGTGGCTGAGGTCCTTGACCAGACCAGTGACTTGGTCTGTTCAGACTAGAGAAGAGGAGACTGAGCAGAGGCCTCATTGTGGTCTTCAGCATCCTCAAAAGAAAAGGGGAAGGGCAGCTACAGATCTCTTCACTCTCATGACCTGTGGATGGAACTCAAGAAAACAGCATGTAGCTGGCTCAGGAGAGGTTTAGGTCAGATGTCAGGAAAAGGTTTTTCACCCAGAGGGTGGTTGGACACTGGAACAGGCTCCCCAGGGAAGTGGTCACAGCACCACGCCTGACAGAGAGCAAGAAGTGTTTGGGCAATGCTCTCAGGTACATGGTGTGACGCTTGGGGTGTCCTGTGAAGGTCCAGCAGTTGGACTTGATAATCCTAATGACCCTTCCAACTCAGCTTATTCTATGATAAAATCAAGCCTGGTAACTGAGCATTTCTATGACAAAAGCAAGCCTGGAGACTGAGCATTCTGAAGCCATACAACTTAAAAGTGGTTTATACACTCCTGAACTCCTTTTTTTAACCTTGATAAAAAGCAAGGGAAAGGAATTACTGCTTGGCCGGGTAGCTCAGAATCACAGAAATTAATTTTTCATGTTGCCATGAGTTCTCCTTTGTTAATCTTGGATGCCTGAAATACACCACTGTCATAAGGGATTACACGGCATTCTGGTCACTGCTTAGGCAGGATAAAGGCAAATAATCACAGGTCTGCATATTTTCCCCCAAAGTCCATCGAAATTCAATTTTTTTAAAGGAGACTGCCAAAATCAAAGCAACATTTTCTGACAATGCATTTTTGCGAAAAAAATCCCAAGATCCTTCAATTCCATTCCCTCCCCTGCCACATGTGAGAGGTCCAGGAGTGCTCGTTGGAAAAGACCTCCTGGGTGTGGTACAAGTGGGATACCAGAGGATACACCAGCAGATGGAGCACATGACTCTGCAGAGCTGTGCTTTGGCTCTGTAGCACCAATCAATATTTTCACTGTTCAGCGCTCCCAGCTTGAGGTACAACAGAGCTGGACCAGGCACTGAGCCTGCTGCCCAGCTTGAGTTTCCTTGCTGCTGTTCTCCAGATGAGAGGCTAGGTCTGCTTTGATGACCACTGAATTTCTTGGCTGGGTAACTTTATTTACATATCATTTAGACTTAACTCATGACTGCTTTAACACTGCTTTTTATGCCATCATTATACTTATCTTCATAATTTTCTGTTTTGCAGGTGTTTAGTTTGTCCTACATTAAATAAAAAAGTGCTTGCTGCCTTTTGCAAGTCCCCAAAGATTTTGCACTTTTTTTTTACTGTCTCCTCTGCCACACATACTAAGAAATGACCTAGTTCTCCATGCACATTGAACTCTAAAATTTCCAAGAAAACTTCATCAGCAAATTTTGTGGACATATGTCTGATCTTTCTGGGAAGGTTAGTGATGACAGTATGAAGTTAGATTAGCTCAGAATCAACACCCAAGTATCATCCAGTCTCCATTACTCATCTTTCACTAGTAGCCCTGTTCGCTTTACATTTCCAGTCCTGCTTCCCATCTTATGTAGATTGTCCCAAATGATGAAACAGCAAATACCTGAAGAGTCTAGTCTAGAAAATCAAGTTTTTATTCCCATAAAACTCTCTGGCTATTCTAGCAACACTCCCTCTGCTAAGCCCATATCAGAGTATGCCCCATTTTTCACTCACTGCTGTCTCCTGTTAGTGACTTCCTCCACAATTTTTCTAAAGCTATGGTACAAGTTTTCACAAAAATAGAAGTTTTAAGTTCCTTGTGTATCATTCACCTGTAAAAGAGGACAAGTAACATTTCTCTCTGCTACTCTTTGTCTTGCTCAGTTTCTCAAGGCCAAACTGGTCTCCCATGTGAAGCCTTGATTTTGGTGTTACCACAGTTTCAGCAGAGGCTGTGGCTGCTCATCATCTGAGCATCTGGACAAATCCATTACTGGAAAAAGGAAGGCAAAACATCACATCAGGATAACCTGAGCACTACTTTTGCTTCAAATTTCATTCTTAGCCCTTATGCTATTCTGACATTTTTCTATAGCTCCAAATACTGAAAATACTCCTCTGGAAAATAAATTTACAGGCATGAGAGAGGGTACAGAAAAAAAGAAAGAATAAAAATCCATATCAACTGGCATGCAAAGAAAGGATGGATCAAGCTGCTAGTGTCAGTGCCTGACAGATTTAAGGAGTCACTTCCCAGAATGACAAGCTGGATGAGAGTTTCTTGGAAAAACGGTGTTATGCACAGTCCAGAAAAATGTTACTTTCCATGGGTCTATGCTGTTTCATGGCAAGTGTTTTCATCATACTTTCCATTTTTAAATAGCTTTGTACAAGTTATTAATTTAAGAAGTAAATTACTTCATCAAAACAGACTGTGTTTGACAGAAATATTGAGTCCACATCTTTCACCTTCTACTATTTGCCTTCATCCTTGATAAAATTAAAGATTTTACAAGTTTTCTTTCATGAATTTTAGAAATGTGATCTATTGTTCTTTAGTTGTACATGAGCTACCAAGGCTGAAAGTGGTCTTCTCTCTTGGACTTTTTAAAGATTATCCCTTCAGTGTCACTTTTCTTACTAAGACCACTTTAAAAAACTTTACCTTAAAACATACAAAAATCATCAATGTACGACAAAGTGTCCACTGCAGTGGCAGGACATGTACAGTTCTTTGATGACTCCATGACTGGAACAGCTTCCCTGCTCCACTCCTGCAGCACAGGCACACAGCAATTCACTCAGCAGAGGTCAATCACTCACACAGCCATTCTGTGGGCTTGCCTTGAAACCTTTGACATTCTCTTTTTTGTTCCTCTAGCAGAGTCAATTTCCTGGTTTTGTTTTATTTCACAAAGTAATTTTTTGGTTGATTATTGTGCAGTTACAGAATTAGAGTAATAACATCTAATTGTACATCTGAAGAAAAAAACATGTAATTGTGAGAGACTAGATTCAATTTAAAGAAAAAAAAACCCTCCACCAGGTTCTCTTGTGGTGTGCACAGTGCATTTGCCAGGCAGTGCGGCTTTGATTGCATCTAACCTGCCATTAGCGTGAGCAATTAAGACAAAATTAACCTGTGCAGTTGTATTATTTCAGGATTTAACAGTAGCAATATTTAGCAGTTACTGCACTAGATACAGCGCTCATAAGCTCAAATAATTACCAGCATTTACAAGTTGCACCACAGAAAGGAAGACAGGAACGAGTGGGCTGTACCTGCAACATGTGATTTCCAACAACTGATTTTCCACATGTTACTCAGCCACTGGAAAACCAGGAATGGAGCCAATGGGGAAGAGAGGCTGGGCAGATTTAGCACAGTAGAAAATGTGGGACACAAATGTCACTTTTAGCTCACTTTTGGCTTGTCACACCACTCCTCTGTGACCTAACAGAAGAGATCAAACTCAACATTTAGTAACTCTGAATTACTCTCCTCTGCGTTCAACATTTCATATCAGTTTTATAAGCCCTATCACAACACTGGGAGATTTAAAAATAAAAATCACTTGAGCATGAATCAGTACAGTGGGCTGTGTGTATGAGGAAGCCACAAGCACATAACAGGTTTTTACATACCTTTACTTGGTATTCTGGGAATGTAACTCAACCAGTTCTATTAGGCTTTTCTTAAAGACCATTTCTTGTTCTTTAAGGACAGGTCAAATGATATTTGAAAAGCATCTTAATGCCTCACTGAAGGATACAAATGAAAGTACGCTTCAATTCAGTCTCACAAAAATAAAGATAAATCTGAATCTCTAGGCACAAACATAGAACAGATAAACTGAGGTGTTCAGAGGGCCAAACTGGTGTTGAAATGAGAGATCCCAGTGATATGACTCAGAGTCCAATCCAGCGAGAGTTTCCAGTTAAATCAGTGGGAGTTAGAAGAACTAAAATCATATGTAACCAGACAGTGATGATTAGTGCTCATTTATCACAGAAAATCATAATAGAAATCCTGAGAAATCCCGAGACAGGGACTGCTGGCTCTAGGCACAATGACTTATGTGGGTGATTTTGCACATGGACCCATCACAAAATGCTCAAAGTTTTCACAAGATGAAGACATGCAACTAAGAGTAAAATCTACCTCTGTATTCCTTCTAAATAATTCTTTCCTTTTCTGTTGAAAAAATTATTAGTGGTAGACCAAAGAAATTACAGATAACAAATGGATCAGCTTCTATAGTGATTTATGCATGTACCTCACTACTTCCAGAACTTTGTTTAGCATCCTGAGTGATGGAGCTTGCCAGTAACTATGAGAGGGAGCTCATGGGTCAATCCTAACTAGCTAGTATGGCAAAAAAATAATAAAAATCAAACATCTTTTTGCACAGACAATTTAGCTTCTGCATTTGAAAGCAGGAGTAAGATAAATTGTGACATGTTTTCACCCAAAATATTTATCAAAGATGATGTGGGCACAGCACACAGATAAACCACATCCTGAAGCAGGGTTAAACTAGGTTTCACATTTTAAAGCTGAAGTGCTATTTATGTGGAGTGCTTAGAGGTACCTTCCATGTTTGTATATGCAGCTTTAGATTGACAAATGACAAAGACAGCCTGTATTTATAAGGGTGTCATTTACTTCACTTTTTATTAAAATCACCAGCTACAAAATAGACATTTTGTACATACTACTCCAACATAAGTAATTATGAGAAAATTACATTAGTCCTGAAATGAAACCATCATATTGTGCACGTGGGACATGGTAAAGGGTCAGAAACAATGGAAAACATATGGAGATTGGATAAGGTACTCACATCACACTGGAAGGTTAACCTATAACTTCAAAGAAATCAGTGCACATGATGATCAGAGACTTATTTTCTGCAACTATGAAATTCCAGTTTACTCTCACTTAAAAATACTATAGCCACTACTGCTACAGAAAGGAACTGTGTTACTTCTGCCTGACATGTGCAATTAGTGCCACAGTGTCTGGAGAACAAGAAGAGAAACAAGACAGTAACACTTTTTTGATCATGGTGGTGCCACAAAACACCACAGACCAAATTCTTAGCTGATGAAAGGTGTTACAACTTCACCATGAATCAAAAAATCAGGTACTCACCAAGAATCTGGACCATAAACAAAGCACCCTGACACTGTATTCTGTCTTTCCCTTCAAGGTCAAAAAAAGAGAAGGAGAAGGGGTAATGGTCCTGTCTAACTCAAAATGAAAGAGCAAAGGTCTCCCCTTCATGCAGCATTCCTTGTGCACTCTGCACTCCACCCTGAGTGACTGGGAGGCAAAAAAAGCCTTATGGGCCCTGAATTTAGGCTTTCCAAGATCAGGATAACTGGTACAGCCAGAAGCACACTCTGTCAAAAAATGATGGAGTGATTTATGGGTATTGAAGGGCAAAACCCAGGGGCCACGTTGTGATATTCATTTTATTATCAACATGGGTTTTGCTTAAAGTCTGTGTATCAGTATGATAGCACAAGTCTATCCATTCCAAGACACAGTTAAGGGCACCTGTCAAGGGCTGCAGGTGACCCTTGCTTTTAACCACTGCTCTGATTGTGTGACACCCCTGGTTATCATGACCTTGTTCAGCTTTGCACACCATCATCCTGGAGACTGGAAGTAGGAATTTCATGCAATGTTGGATCCTAGTACAATGTAGGAAATGAAAACGGGAAGCTTTGTGTTTAAAAACAGCTTTCAGAAGGACAGAAAACATCATAGCAGGAAGGTTCATAGTGGTCAGTGCTACCTCAAATACAGAATAAGGAGCAAACAGCAAAACATTAACGTTGAGCAGATGTTGATTACAAGGTGAAAGACATGGCTATTTCCATTGGTTTGCTGCAACAACTTAATCACAAGAAATACATTTCTATCTTTATAAAATGGATTATTTTTATGGAATAAAAAACAGATGAAAAGTATAGTCTAAATCTCACCACAAAGACAAAGCACAGAACTTAATTTTGTCATTTAAGATTGACCAAAAATGTTCAAACTGTTTATATCCTAAAATCACAGGAAGACCTTCTCTGATCACCCTATGGTAACAGCAGAGTAAAATTATAAATTATACACTGATAACATTAGAGCAAGTCATCTCAAATCTGTAGGAAAATACAAACAAACAATGACAAATAAGCAATTTTGCTATATTATTAATATAAAGTAATCATGCATAAAAAATATATATCTTCCAGGTAAATATATATTTTTTTTCTCTGTTAAAATTTTAAAGTGCATCTAAAAGCTTCTAAATAAATCTTTACACTTTAAAAATAAATGAAGGTGAACGGCAATTCAGAAATTATAGGTAACTCCTGTTGACAAAGAAGTAAGAAGTTCTAAATGTTATTCCAATATTTTCAGCTCTCCTAAAGTGGTGACATTTTGGATGGGCAACACTAGCAAACACAAACTGGACCAAATGACTGTGCTTCATAGAATCACAAAATTCTATGGTTTGCAAGGGGCCTTAAAAAGTCATCTGGTTCAATATTGGTTACTCAGGGCTTCGTGCAGGAGGTTCCTCCTGGTGTGATAACTACACTGAGCCTCATTGCACTGTCTGCCTGTGCTCACAGTGGAAAACCTGGGCAATGCACCTAGTTAGGTGGCCTTGAGGAACTCATTTCACATAAGTTCACAATTTCCAGTCTTATCATGTTAATTACCAAACTAAAATATTGACAGAGTAGATAAGAGAATTAACTAGCATATTAAGGCTCGCTGACAAATCCACTCGTAATAGCAACTTCAGAGGAATTTTGCCTGCATGCATAAGTGACCAGTTTGAGCTACGCTGTGCACAGGCACCCAGTAAATAGCTGCCTTTCCTGGGGCACAGACACCATTCTCAGAGGAAACACTACCTAGAATGGCAGCAATGGTGCTGGAAGCACCAGCCTGCCCCCCCAGGCCCTATCTGCAAATGCTTTCCTGTGAAGGGGTGCTCTACCTGCAGAGTTCTCAACACCAATCTATAAAATGACAGTTTCCAAACTATCTGTCAAGCTTTTTACTAGTTTCCACAAAATGGCACCAGAATGCTGCTGCCACTCTCTCCATAAATATCACACATGAGCAGCACCTGATGCTGTGGAGCTCCAGCTACAAGTCCTTAGCGAGAAGCTCGATTTCATCCAGCAGGAAGTCCATGTCCTCTCGGCTAACCTGCGGGCTGATAACCACCTGCCGGAAGAAGTTGACTTTGCCCCTGTGAGGCTGGTACCCAAGCATCATGCTGCCCTTCTTCATCATCCTCTCCTTGATTATGGGAGCAACCTGAAAGTAGAGACAAAGAAAAGGTTTGATGTCACATTCAGAAATACAGCAAGTTCCTGAAAGAATTGGAGCACCCAAGCAACCCTGGTGCTTGAGGCATTGATCAGTGACATGGGAAAGGCTGGGTAAAGGTCTCTAGTCTTCCTGCTTTAGATTAAAGGTCTGAACTCAGGAAGAACATCAGCTGCAGCTAGTTAAAGGCAGGGTTTGTCTCCTTGTGCTAACCAGGATAAGCATGACTTGTTGTCCTTGATGACCCTTCTCCACCACATCTGCAAAGCAGCTGTCTCTAGAGGACATTCTGCATTGAACCCCTGTGAAATTCAAGTTGCCAAAAAACTCAGAGTGATGCAATAACGAAGACAAGGCCTGATCCTGGCGTGTGAGATTTCATCTCGTAGATTTACAATGTGAGTAGCTTTTGGCTACACCAGTCTTGTGTTGCATGGGATGAAATCTTACTGCAGAAAAAAATCCATGAGTGAGACTGGCAGAGTCAGGTCCTTATAGCAGAGCATTTGATCTCATCCCAGCAGGGCTCTTAACTTGGGCCAATCAATCTTGTGCATAGCTTAAAGCGTGTGAGTAGTTCTGCATTGTCATGCTTGAAATAGGTCATAAGCTTAAATGCATTCTGGACTCTTCCTTGGAAGGCAGAGCTAAGAGTTTTGACAGGAGTATTTTTTAAAAGATCTTGCATTTTTATATATTAGTAATAACACCAAGGTATTTCAGAAGAGTGAGTTCCTCTCCTTCTCTTTGTGATGGTTTGACTTTGGACTAAGAAAATAGGTGTGTGACCTAACCTTGCTTTCTGCATGAATTTATTTCAGCTCTAAAACTTTGTGCCTGATTTGCAAAAGAAAAATGATGATGTCGAACTTACCTAATAGCTTTATTTTTACATTACATATTTCAGCAGTCTTTTTTGCTTAGATAGAAACAGATAAAGTTCTCAACACTAACAGCCTAGCTTTGCTGTGTTTCTTTAGTGGCCAAGTCCCCTGAGAATGGGTCACAACAGCAGAGCAGCAGCTGCCATTTCCTCAGAACAACGTCCCAACAGCACAGACATGAACAGCAACTAGTTACTTCTAAATGTATTCATCTAGTTTGCTTGTGGGAGTAGTGTGCAAATTAATAACAAATTTAATTTAATTTATTTCTTAAAAAATAAAATAAAATCCTCTCCACTTCAGAGCAAACATATTCCAAACTGCACCTACACCAGCTGTGTCCTGACATTACCCTGACACTATGACGTTGTGCCCCAGAGGTGCTGTGCTGGGCACCATGTACACACAGTGAAGAAAACACTCCTCCACCTCTGTCCTTGACAGAGCCCCCAGGTGACTTCTGCTCATGGAATAAAGACACTACAAGTGCAAGGGGAGAAGTGAATTCTTCTTAATACACTTTCTCAGGCTCTTCTTTAAGATTCAAATCCCTTGGCAGCTTTTAGCCTTTATTGATGCTCCATCACAGTTATTTCATCTTTTGTATCACACTATTGATTCTTTTCATCCCAACACCTGGTGCTCCATAATCCATCATCCCAAAATGTGCAGTAGTGCAAACAGAGGCCATGAAAGCAAAAACATTTACAGTTTTAGTAATTTGAGGACTGTAAATACACTGCATTTCTGTAGGGCTTCTCTTGTGGAAAGGAAAGATAGAAAAACCTCACTTTCATGATCTCCTTTATTATCTCGTTCATCCTCCATGCTAATGAACGTGTCATCGCAATTTGAAATGTGTTCATCCCTTTTTGAAAGCAAAACAAACTCTTCCTAAATAAATAAAACAAAACAAAAAATTGATTTATAAGCTTTTGATGGGACTGGTTTTGGAAAGACTTTCCATCACATATTTGGCATGTTCTTTTTGCTAAAGTGGTGCAGTCAGTGTAACAAAACTGTCAAGGATCCTATGCACAGAAAACAATAAGGAACGTAATCTGTGTTCAAATGTTTAAGCACGTCTCACAAAAGAACCATTAAATGATACCAGGATGCTGAGGCTTGGGCTTGAGTGGCACAGGGTATGACTGCGAACAGAAGGGAAAGGCAGCTACCACTTTGCAGCAGAAAAAATACACCTGTAAGAAACTAATTGCCTAGTGAGGAGTTCAATGAGTTTAATTCTCACTGAAGTCAATGAGAAATGAAGATGCTCAAATATCAGAAAGAGCTGCACAGCCCCCTTCAGGATAGGGTCCTTGGAAAGCAATTTAGTGAGAGTGAGATTGCTTCACCAGTCCAATTATTTTCCTACAGAATTTTGTTCAAATTGCAAATCTAATTCTTTATGTGGCCCATCTGTGGAGCAGTCTCAGAATTTTAAGTGTAATATATCCTAAACCTGAAGGTCTCTTTTCTCCTTTGCTCACCTCACCTCTTCCTTCCTACTGCTAGTCTCCCCTGCCAATTTTCCCTGGGGATTACTGTTTCAGACACTCACTACAGCAGAATAAAAGCTATCAGACAGGTTCTTCTTCCGCCTCAGAATGTGGGCAGGAGGTGCCATGTCTGCAAGGCCATTCTACACCAGAGTTTCCCACACTGCACTGTGCAGCCAGAGCCCAGGGAGCTTTGCCTAAGGATTGATGGGTGCATCACAGTCGGTCTGTGCAGAGCTACACAGTGGCTGTAACAGCTCATACCTCCCTTACTCCTGATAGCAGAGCTTTTTAAAACAGGACAGAGATTGCAGAATAGTTTAGCTCCTTCTCTACCTACTTGAGTGACAGGGTAATCTCTTTTCCCACTCTCAGCCAGCACTCAGCCACACTACCAACAATAAAAAGTTTTGGCCCTAAACTTTAAGCTGTTTCTATCAAGTCCAGACCCCAGCTAATCCTCATGCATATTTACAGGGAAGATGCCAATGCTTCTTCCCAGCACATACATGCACACAGCAGTATGATAAGTTGCTGGGGTCAGCTTAGACACAACAGCTGAAGTATCTAGTGCTCCACAGGGACCAGAAGAGCAACAGATGTCCTTCTCCATATCTCAAGTATCCTTGAGAAAAGTGATTCTGGACAGTCACACCACAGCACAACATTTTTGTTTACTTTTAAACCACTGTGTCCTACTAATTGATCCATCAATGACATTTAATCCGAATTTCTCCAACACTTTAAGACTCTCCATCAGGCTCAGATTATAACAGCATAGCAAACTTCAGCAACCACCATCACAGTCTGACTCAACAAAAGGATTGAGCACATTCTCAGCAGGAGAATCCCATACCCAGTGTCTCCAAGAGTTAGTTCCCAAATTTGGACCACAAAAATCTATTCAGAAGACTTGACAAAAGTCCTATTTGAGAAAATTTCTTCTTCCAAATAGCAAGGCCTCCAAAACCATTCTCACCTTGGTGAAGCTATGCAAGCCTTATTCTTAGGCCAAGAACAGCCTTCGAGCACATGGGTTTATTGTGCAAAAGGAAACAGGCAGAGCAGCTCTGCTAAATAGGTCATGTTCTCCACTGGATAGGTAATTACTCCATTAGTCATGGCACAGTATTGTGCTTTGGAATTCAATCACCATTAGCTGCCTTTTGGTGAACATTATGGACATTTGTAAGCACTGGTTTGTAGATTTTATTCTAATAACAAAACAAAAGAGAAAAATCACAACAAGATAACAAAGTGCTTAATTTGTTCAAAGCACATAATCTTGTTGACTTCTAAAATACATACCCCACCAGTTTGTAGTTCAAGTTGTACACTTGGTCCAAAATAGCAGATACCTTCTGATGTGAAAGAACAGAACAGAGTTATCTGGATCCTTTGTTCATACGAGGTAAATGCACTGAGCCCCCAGCCCCAACTGCACTGGTGCTGCTGGGTATGGATAGCTAAATAACTTGTCCTAAAGAGAAGCAGAATTACCCAAAATATGCTACCTTGGTTTGTGGGTTTTTTTTGGTTGTTTGGTTTTTTTTTTTCTGAAGCAAAGAAATCAGCACCTACTGTTTTAATTAATTAACTCCCTGTTTCCTACGCTGATGTTGTCCCTGGCAATTGCAATTAACAGATAGGCTGAAAGTGCAAGAAAGCTCAGGCTGGACAACTGCAGACTGGCTTGCTGATAATGGAAGATCATGTCAACCTTGATTATAAATTTCTTTCTCTAGTACCTTCCTTTAATCTGTAAGTGACCTCATTTTAGACCTAATTGAGTATTTTCAAACTGTCCCATCACAAATTATATTCCCTGCCCCTGACACATCTGTTAGCTGGATGCCACCGGATACTGCCCTCATTCTCACAGACTCCAGCTGGATTTCTCCAGTCGTGCCTGATGCTACACATCACAACAGTTTTTTCCAAACTGTAGGCTAGAGGCTTTAAAGCTTTAAAAGCAACATTATGTTGTTTTTTGGTTTTTTTTATTTTATTTAAACACTAAGACAAAAGGAGCGAGTTGCAAAATTGCTAACAATGCTGGGTAAAAATATTCTGCTAAGCAATGATTTTATGAAAATATATTGCTTCAGGGGAAGAAAAAAAATGTGAATTTGAAAAATAGCCTAAGATAGAATCAGCCAGAAAAACAGAGAAATCAGGAAAGACTAAACTTTTTCTAAACTTTGGAAACAAACATATTTTGAGTATTTGTTTCAAAACACTGTTTTCAATTAAAACTTAAATTCAATTGAAAATTGACCCATTTTTATTAAACCCGTAGAAAAGGACTGAGAAAATTTAAACTATGCAAATTGCTTCATTTTAGCTTGCCTGAAAACAACTTTCTGATCAACTGGACCCAAGAATTTCTTTCAGTTTCTCAATTCAATGGCCAAGCAAAAAAGAAATTCATTATTTGTAAAACCATAAGTATGTGAGATCAAATGTTTTATTTAAGCTGACACTGCTTAAATAAAACATCTGTAGAATTGCTGTCCCTTGGAAAAGAGAAGAAAGTATGAGAAAACTCATGGGACTGCCCATTCTGTTGGCCAAACCTGTCTGGACTTCCCATGTGAACAGCTTTGAGTAGCGTGGATGAGTCTAAATGTGCTGACCCAGCAAGGACTACAAAGACAGAATGCCTACAAAAACTAGTGTTAATACTGGCAACTGCTATCAGAATCATTTCTCCAAATCTTTTGAACAGTTCCCAGGTGGTTGAGCATCTCTGCAACATGAAGTTGAAGAGTTATTCTAGTTGCTGGCAGCAGTAACTCCCAGTCACGGGACCCCATTCTGCTTCCCCTGATATTAATTTCCAAAATGCCACAGACTTCAATGGAAGCAGAATGCAATTATCTAAATTTCCTGCTTAAGCCTCTGCTTCAGGTGGCAGTTTGCAAACAGCTTTCAGCTTTTTCTACAGAAAGCCACGTTCACAGTAAATCAATAACCTTTCTAGGGATCCATAAAAGCAGGCTAGACAGCTTTGGAAGAACAGGAGCATATTAGCAGCTCAAACTATTTCTCTTCCTCAAATACAGCCTTGATTAAATTTTCCAAGGTACCACATGAGGAACTGGCTGAAGATTCGTAGCTAAAAGACAAAAAAGCTGCCCTTTTGACAAAATGGAAAGATCACATTCTCACGATTTCACAGATATGGGAAACACATTTTGTGTTCTTGTCTAAATTGTTCCTCGCAATGGAAGACAAGTTTATACAGAACAGTCCCTCTCAGCTGACCACAAAAATCTATTTCATCTCCCCCAGAAGGGGCAAATTTTCATTTGGAAGTTCATGATTTTTACTTAAAAGGCAACTATTGGCTGTTCAAAGTCTAACAAGTTATTCTTCCTGCTAGAAATGATCCGTTTGAATTCAAGCATTTTCATAAAAAAACAACCACTGTACAGCAATTGCTACCAAAAAAAAAAAAAAGAGTCAATACAATAAAACCCCAATTTATAAAGTATTTGGACACAATCTTAAATTTTTACATAATGACTATCAATTTCAGGGGTTTTTAACAGTACAGTTTCTTATCATGCTTAAATGATAGAATAGGGGTTTGAAGTACTGGATACAGACTCCACAAACAGGACTGGTCCCAAACCCTGCCAGAGGCTGTTTGGACAAAAGACTACATCTCTTTTGGGTAAGACACTTCTTTTTTCCTATATAACCCTTCAGAACACTGAAGTCTTTATCTGGTCATACATTGGTGAGGGTTGGTCTCTTCTCTCAACTAACAAGCAATAGGACAAGAGTAAATGACCTCAAGTTTTACCAGAGGTTTAGATGGGATATATTGGAAAATTTCTTCACTGAAAGGATTGTCAGGCACTGGAGGAGTCTGCCCAGGGAAGTGATTGAATCAGCATCCCTGGGTGGGTATTTAAAAGTCATGTCAATGGTTTAGTGATGGACTTGGCCGTGCTGGGTTAATGGTTGAACTCAATGACCTAAAAGGCCTTTTCCAACCTAAATGATCCCATGATTCTGTGATTCTATCTATTGCAATTGGCCAACCCACTACACCCTGATACAAGTGGGCAGAGCATTCACAAGGTATGATATATGTATTTTATAATTTCTGTGTTGAGCAGGTTTCACAAAGACCAGCCACAACCTGCCTGCTGCATTTCCCAGCATGGCTGCACAAGATAAGCTTGATATCAATTATACCAGTCAGTATCAAGTAAGAACAGTAGCTGACATTTTAATATCCATCACTGGATGCAATACAAATGAACAAAACACTTTTCTTGGTTGGCTGTAATCACAAATCTAGCTAAATACTATAAATATTTGGAAATAATTGTGCTTTCATCATATTTTAACACCGAGAAAGTATATTCCCCACTGTTAAATATCTTTTCTTGCCTTTTGCTGCAACATCAGTTGCTGGCTTTAAAACAGGCTTTTCCCCTCCTGGTGATAATTAAAAACAAACTCAGACCATTTTTCAGCTGTCACAGCAACCAGGACAATCGAAATACCAAATATTTGCACACCCAATCACAGCTTTGTTCCTGTAGCCAAGGCTCTCTGTAAAACCCAAACATGTTTTTCTTTTGTCTAGAATTTGTTCTGGGCCCACATCCCTAAACCACTAATAAATTATTGCCTTACACTATTGCGCCAGCGTTCCCTTGTGCCACACCACGCAACAAAAGCAGAAATAAGTGCATTTGTCAAAATAGCAGTAACCACTTCCACGTTCTTTGGGCAACTAACATACCAAAGAACAGATGCTGCTGCATTTTTGTCCCAGAACCAACATTCTCTGTGCATCTTCGACTCACACTCAGGGCTGCACAGTATGTCCACACTACCACATATTGCACATCATCTTCCCATCCACTGCTTTTTGCCAGAGGACTTGTTATGCATCCCAAAAATCCCTGAAAACTACCTGAATAATAGGAGATGGTGGGCTGGTTTCAGATTTTGATTGTCTTCAACAACTTCTTTAGGCTAGTCATTTATAAAGAGACTTATATACAAAGAGGCAAGAGAAAATAGCATTCAGACAAAGTATTGGCCCCTGAAAAGAAGGAGCCAGGAAAACAGTCCCCAGAACAGAATCAGCACTTGAACAAGTCTATATGTGTTTTTACTTACAGCTAAAAAGCACACTGGTGAACAACATGGTTTTCCAGGTGCACAGTCCCATGTCTGCTTCTGTCTGGGCACAAGTGGTTTTTCAAGACACATGTCACCACCCAAAATTCAACATGCTTCTAGTGTAGAAAAAGTTATGTCACTTCAGAAACTTGGAATTATTCCCCACTGTTAAGATCTTATTTACTATTTGCACAAGTCAGCTTCTGGTATAAGATACCAGCACCTTTATTTTCAGTACAGTAAGAATTACAGACCAGCAATGCATATTCTTTAACGAGACCTAAAGAAAAATGGGTATTTTAACAAAATTAGGTAACTTTCATACCTTCTTTTTTTCTCCTTAAAGTCATCATACTGACTTTCTCAGAGGCTGCATACAATTCCTTGGGGAGCATGAAGGGATGGTGTCTACCATGACCCAAAATGCTAACACAAAAGCAAGGTAGTCGTATAAATTAACAATTAGGTACTCACCTAATTTAACATAGTAAATTATCCCATTTGCCCCTCCACACAGTGAAATACAAGGCCAATAATTGTCAGTTATCAAAATTACTTTTTTACCTGAGACTCCTTTTTGTGAAGCCTGATATGGCTATGAAATAAAAACCACTGAGCCCTATTAAAGTCAGCAGAACATTTTTCCCATGTACATCTTGCCCCCAGACAATGTTCACTCCAGCTCAGCCTTGCCCCTCTCCTTGTTCCCAGTGAGCTGTTTCATCTTTTTTTGGTTTGTTTTCCCTTTTTTTTAATCCCAAACTGAAACCCAACATATGTTACAAACCTCTGTGATTAATGCATGGACAACCAGGAATCTGAAAGAACAAAGCAGGATCTCTAGGGTGTCAAAAATGTGCAATTCTATTGCAGTCTGAAAGGGTGAAAAATGAAAGGAAAAATAATGACTTGCACCTATGAGTATTTGCAAACTAAAGAGTCAGAGTATAGGTAATGATGATTAATAACAGTCTGAGGTAAGTAGAACTAGACTGCAGTCAATCCCTAGATAATTTAAGGTCAGTTGAAGGGGGAACAGCAGACTGGGCACAAAATTTAGAAACCATTTTCCAAGGATTTGTTACCTCAAAGGAAAACATGAAATAAAAGATCTGCTAACCTTGGGTCTAAACCCTTAGAGATATAGATATAGCTCAGTATTCAGAGGCATAGATGAAATTTTCTAGTCCTGTACACCAAATTGCTCTGAGGACCTTATTCTTTCACCAGCCTGACCAGATATTCCCTACTTACCACGGTAAATGACACAACTTCCCTTAGTGCCACATCTACCTATAAATCACACATAATCAGAAAGAAAATAAAAGCAGGGTAAAGTACTTGCATGTTTTTGTCAGGGTTCTGCACCAGCATAGATAATCTTACAGAGAAGGAGAGAGAGCAAGAACAATGTTTTGAGCTTTGAAAGCAATTATGATCTGCTACACAAAACTTATCCATTAAAATCTGATAGACTCCACTTCCTTTATTGAAAAAGTTCTGCAGAACTCCATAAATACAAATAATCATCCTACAAAAATTTAGAAGTTTTCTGATTGGTCAGTGTGTCTGGAAAAGGTTCTCCACATTAATCAACATTCACCTACAGAACTCTGCCATTGAAGTCACCGGGAGTTTTATAGCTAAATTCACCTGTGATGGAGTTAGACTAACCCATGTTTCCTCATAAATATCACCCATTAAATTATCTATTAAATTTGAAAGGAAGGTCTGAATATATGCTGAATGGACATCAGTCTCAAGGATTTTCAACCAGTTTAGAGAAATGCTTCTCAGTTATAATTTTCTTAGACTTGTAGATATTTCTAACCATATTGACCCCTTTGGAGAGTAACAAGAAATTCTTCCCTTATATGCATGAAAAAGAAACATTCCACCTCTTTCCTCTCGAAACTCTTACAGCTAAAAAGGAATCTGTACTTAAATATCTGAAGCACAAAATGAAATCCAAAGTCCTATAAACAACTTTGTATCTCACTACACATGAAGGGGCAGGATTTCCTCCCACTAATCCCCAAAAACATTTTTGACACCCCTCACATCACACAAGTATAAAGACTGTTTAATCACACAGATGAAGCAAGCTGTGCACCTTTTCTGTGGCAATAATAGTAATTGATTTTTTCTCAAACATTTCTGAAATTTCTTATGAAGCAACAGCAAGGAAAGACAGTTTTATGTGAAGAAAGGACAGTTTAGGGCCCAGACCATTTTTTCTTCTATCTGCAAATTCAATGTTTACCTTCAGTTCCTGAAAGAAGTGTTTGACGTAGCAGAAGAGAAGTGCAGCTCCCCTCTCCTCCTAGTGAAGTTGGTGATAGGAAACAGAAGAGTGCTAATGTAATAAGTAGATACTAATTTAAGTGGACACAAGTTTAAGATTTATTGACCTGAGAGCAAGAGGTCAATATTTATTCAGAGAACAATAAATCTTTATACTTCCTTCTAACAGATGTTAATCCAATGTATTATTCAATCCATCCTATTAAAGTTAGTTAGACTGTGTGTCCTCTTGAGCCTTGTTGCCAATAGTCATTAGTATTGCATAGGTCATTATTACTGTGCTTTGATAATTAAATCATATAATATTGGATAAAATTAAATATATGGGGGTAGAAATATTTATTTTCCTGTATCATGACTATATTGTTGCAAATTTCATTAGGTTCTCCTTCATGCTGCTATAGACCTTTCTTACATTGTTCTGCCAGGACAAGCACAGCTAAGGAATCAAAGGTTCTGTTTAACTATGCCATATTTTAAACTTTTTCATTTGTCTTAAAATCCTGATGCTCTTAAGGCCACAACAATCTACTTGTCATGCTCTAGGCAGGTAAGAAGGAGAGACACAAATCAGTAAGCAGCTACTGCTAGGGAAAAGAAAAAGAGAAAAGGAGCCATACTCCTAAGTATAAGTGAAAAATTCTTTATATTTTGGAGTTTTACAGTGCTTTCCATCCTCACATTTCAATGTACTTCTCAGATAAGAAGAAATACTATTATCTCCATTTTAATCTCTGAAAGGAACTGAGTCACACAGAAAGGAAATAATGACTGAGATCTTAATCACAACTCTATGCCCAAGCTAGATGTCACTCAGGTACATTAGTGAGCAGGACAGGGTATTTTTAGTGCAAATTGGCCTTGCAAATATTCTTGCAGAATGCGCATAAACTCATCCAATTTGGGTCAAAGAGGTTTCCTTCCTGGAGGAGCCTCAGCTGAACAGCAGCAGCAGCAGGATGCGATGCAGAGTGCCCCCCTTGCAGTGCAGATGCCAGCTCTGCCACAGTGCACACCCAGGGCTGCTGACTGCTGAGAGCTTCACTCTTGGTGAAGGCTCAGTGAGGGATCACAGAAAATCAAATCCTGGTCAGTCCATCTTCTTTATACCACACACATCACTAACACAGACTACTACTTCCCAAGTTCCACCTCTGTATATTGACTTAGATTGATCTTTGACAGTATTTTTCCTTCAGGACCCACACTGTTTACAGACTGCAGCTGGTTATTTTTGTAAGAGCCTCGTACATAAGGGGAGCAACAGCTTGAGAGGAAGCATTAGGTACATTGAACTTTACAACATGTTACCCAGAGACACAGCCTTCAGAAATGAGGGTAAAATGTGCAAGTAGGATTCTATTCCCATCATTTTGGCAGTGTAAAGGTTAGACACCTGGCCTATGCTAGCCATCTAGGCTTTGCCTTTAGTTAAGGGAGAAAAAGAGGCACTGCTAGGGAGTGATTCATCTCATCCTAGGATAAGACAGGCCTTAAGACAGATGGGCTCAGTTTGGAAAAGCTTTTCTCCTCCTACATGGGCTTCAGAGGATGACCTCTGCCTAAGTTTTAGTTGGCTAAAGCAAGGTGAGATGAAATCCATTCTATGAGTCTGTGGTTTTCACTGAAATGGTAGGGATCTGTGCTTTGAACAATTTTCTGTATATAAGAAACGATTCACATTTTATCCCAGGGGCATCCCATTGGTTCCACAAATGCACACTGATCATTAGAAAACTCTGGGGTGGAGCTTCCTTTGGCATGAACTTGAAATGCAACTTCAGACTGGGATTAAATACACATATGTTTTTACCTCATTGTTTTTTCATATGTTAAGTTCTCTAAGATCAAAAACTTAAATTGCAGAGAATGAGGCAATGTGAGGTTTACATTTCTGATGCTGTTTGAGCAAGAGCCATCTTTAACCAAGAACAGTTGTGAGAATACGTGCAAACACCATCCTAAGGGTGTGCCTCAACTCTCTTGACGCTATTTCCTTCTATGTTTGGAGCCAGTTTTTATAAATTTAGCACATACAAATTCTTTTGGTGCACTGTTGCCAAGCTGGCCATGAGCGCATGCAAAGATTTTTTCCTGAAAGCACAGATTATGTGCATGCGTATGTTACATATATGTATACATGCAGCTGTGCAGGGCAAATTTAGAATGAAAGTCAGGGTTGGAGTGGATGCCTCCAAAAAACACAAAACACAAAAAACAAGCCAAAGAAAAAGCTCCATCTTGTACATCACACAGTTCTCCAACAGGCTATAGAGTAAATGACTCTCACATCTAGCATGGCTATAGGCTACTGCTCTCCTACGAGCTCCAAACTGTGGTTATTTTACTCCACTCAGATGATTCTCATTATGACTGGGATGAGTGCTGAGTGAAAAAGTCAGGGTATGAATCATATCATCAATTCAGTTGTCTGGAATTTTGCTTTTCCATGCATTTCCTCGTTGCTACACAGATCACCAGTGTAAAACATGTTGTAGCTGCATCAAATTTCCTTTTGCTCTTTTAACCCTACAATTACCTGTGAGCAGATATGAATTTGCTGCTATCCAGCTTCCTAACCACTGATGATCTGTGCCTTCACTGCCTGCCTCACAGAAGTCACAAAGAGTTACAAATGTTTACACTGAGGTTAAATCTAAGGGGGATCACTTTATTCAGCTTCTGGGATAAAGACTCTGCACTCAGTGCCTGTGTTCTGCTCTGGAGGAAAAAAAAAATAATGAAAAGACAACCCAGATGTTCAGTTTAAGCCTAATTTAAGCCATGCCATTGCTCCATGCACCACCAGATCTCATCCATCTTTCCATACATGGAGGTGGCTCCAGAGCACTGCATCTTTTGCCATAGCCCTCATCCATGGCACCTCCTCCCACACTGGAGCAGAGTTAGGGTTCTTTCCAGCAGCTTTTAACCTTGCCAGAGGAAGGATGTGTGCATGTGAGTGGCTCTGAGCTCTAGTCACAAGACAGGCTTCTCCTTTCTTACAGACTTACACAGAGAACAAAAAAGAACTTTTCCCTGCTACTAACATTTACTGTTCATGTGATGCTCTCCCTCTTTTAGCTGTTTATTTGAACTATATTTTTTTGGCCCATAATAGCTGTAGTACATTCCAGTGTGTGTTGTACATCATCATCTTACAGTCCTGCGTTTTGGACATTTCCCTCTTGTTATCTAAACACTGCACCACTGATATTTTCTACCTACAGTCACTCTGCACTGTACTGTACAAGATTTCCCCTTGTCCCAGATCTATCTGGGTCCACCTATCAGCCTCCATTCCTGAATATCATACCTTGCCTTTTTCAGTACAAGAATATTTTTGACTGATGACTGATTCTCTTCAGTGGAATGCATTTTTTCCAGCTACAGAATCCAGAACACATCTTGCAATCTTCCCTTGAAGTCAGTAGCAATCTGAAAGTGCAGGACTAGAGCAGGTTTTATCGTTTCAGGGTGGGTAGTACAGAAATTGTTTTCCATTTGTTTGTTTTTAATCTTATAAAAAACTGTAATCATGTTTTCAGAGTAATGCCCCCCTGCTTTTTCATTACTACCTTGTCTTAGCCAATGGTAATCAATCTGTACATTCAGAGACTTAAGTTTCAATCCACAGCAATTATTTCAAGAACTAGTATATATTAATTCCTTTATTATGGAAACAACACTAACCCCAGCTTGAAGTTATGGAATGTTTGATGAATGTTTGACGATCTGACAGAGAGAAGCACTTCCTACACTTTTATCCAACAACTGATTTAAAAAATCACAGTTAGAACAGGATATATGAATTTAGCAGCACCTCTAACTTAATCTCGAAGATTATTCTACTAAATAAATTTATCATTACTGGACAGTGAGAAAAGTTTAAAAGCTTGGCAAGAAAAACTGTCAGTCTTGTGCTTTCATTTTCCAATGTCAGCTGTGATTTTGGGAAGAGAGAACACAACTTGGGCTGCTGTTGATCACCATCTAGTGCATGAATTAAAGAATTGCACAGGTTTAAGGACTGACTTACTGATTTAAAGTTAAGCAGCAGCAAGATTAACAATTCTTTTCATCATTTCTAGAAGACCTCAAATAGGCTTAGTGAACTTGGAAAAGCAGGAATTTCCTGATGCCCCTAGCTGCCGGATGAAAGTCAGTTGTTTCATGAAAATTCTGTTTTCTAGTAGTCTTGACTATGATGGTCTAGGGAAATAAAGAAAGCAAGACCTGCATGGTGAAATAGTGTCTTTTTCAGTCCAACTTACTTGGTGAGAAGGAGCAACATGGTTTCAAGCAAGGAATCCTTCATCAAGCCTCTTCCATGTGCTTAAATGCTACATTCATTTCATTGTTTTCCGTTGTCAAGTCAGACACATAATTTGCAAAATTCTTCACTTACAAAAATAAACTGTGTGCATTGTTACAACCAAAGCCCATGTTCTGGTTGTACTTCAACATTTATTCATACAATGGGGAGGACTTCAAGCCTGGTAAAGCAGGAGGGTGACTGGACAGAGGAAGACTATCAGTACCACTGGGGATAAAAGCCCCTGGCAGCTTTAGGTGTTGACCATTGTAGATGACTCAGGACAACTTGGACTATGCTTTTCAACAGTGCTGGCCAACCAAGGCCAATTCTTGGATAAGAGACTCACTTTTCACAAGTCATACTGTGGCTCCACTCACAGAAACTCAATATTTTCACCCTCAGGAACACACTTAAAAGACCAAAACAGAAAATATGTCTCTACTAAAACAGGCTTATACCTTCAATATTAAATGTTAATACTGTGAATTTCCATAAAAAATTAGCAGGAGTTTCAGGAGACACTGGGAAGAAGACTTGGCCTGCAGAGAGCAGAATAGCCTTCTTTTTAAGGGAAAAAATGTTTCCTTTCCCCAATTTTCTTATGAGGCCCGGTGAAGGAGCAGTAAAAGATGCTTCAACACCATGATTTACCGGTAGCCTATAGACACTAGTAGTTATAGAATATCTACCCATGCTAATAACCTCATACAGCAACAAAACAGAAATAATGTCTATAGGTATCCCTTTACATCTGAAATTCAGAACATCAGCTGAACTCTCAGGGAAAAAGCAAAAACAAAACAAAAAACCCCACAAAACAAAACAAAACTAAACAAAACAAAACGGCACTCAACTACTGTTAAAAATGTATACTAACTCCTCAAGTATTACAGTGCTCAGACTCCGTATAAGGCACTCCAATGCCTAGGAAGAACTGTAAAATCCTCACAGGTTTCACATTTTATTAGACACTGATCTCTCAATGGTAATTACTCAATACATCTTATTCAAGGTAAATTTTTAGTCTAAATCTTGCAAATCACGATATAACTTTAAACAAAGGATTGAAAGGGAGAAAAGAGAAGAGAAGAGAAGAGAAGAGAAGAGAAGAGAAGAGAAGAGAAGAGAAGAGAAGAGAAGAGAAGAGAAGAGAAAAGGAGCCAGTGCTGCCGAGAAAGTGGGAGATGCTTGCTAGTTTATTCTTTAACAGCTCATACTTTCAAAACAGAGCTTGCAGTATTGCTGAGGAAATTATGTTGATTTGAGAAGTGGAAGGAATTTCTTGCCCCCCCCCCAAACACGGGGTTTTTTCCGTGACAGCACCAAAGGGACGAGAGCAGCCTGAGCGCTAACGAGCAGCCTGAGCCCATTGCTGTCGTTCTGGTGCCCCCCGATGGACACCGCGCTCCAGCACTGCCTGCGGATGGGAATCCTCCTGGAAAAGCCGCGCTCCAGAGGGCACCCCCAACCGCTCATGTCGCTCTTCAGCCGGACCCGAGCCCTGAGCCCCGACACAGAAGAATTCCCATCCTTGGGATCCAGAGCGGGGCATCCAGGGCAGGTCCTGCAGCCAGGTCCTAACCACCATCCCTACCCACTTCAACTGCACCTTGGCAGCTTGGGCAGTGCACTCAACACAACCAGTTCATAGCTATTGAGGATTGTGAAAAACAGCCTGATTCACAAGCACAAATACAGCTACACAGAATAGTCTGAGTTGACCTTTCAAGGTCATCTGGTCCAACAACCCTGCAGCAAGCAGGGAAACCAACTACATCAAGGCTGTTCAAAGCCCCATCCAGCCTGACCCTGAATCTTTCCAGGGATGGGATAGCTGTACAAATCTACATTATATTAATCAAATTAAGGCATCATTCAAGCAACCAAGACACATGGATACCCAGCACTGGCCTTGTCTCACCTTCCTTCCCCAGCAGTCACCACATCCCGTTACGCCACATCGACTCATCACATCCACAGAATCTAATTCATACAACAATCAGTTTTGCACACCCTGTTCCAACTCATACATCGACCCATCACATCCACAGAATCTAATTCATACAACAATCAGCTTTGCACACGCTGTCCCAACTCACCAGCAGACCCAGTATGATACATCTTCATTTCCAACCATATTGTGGCTCAAAGAAATTACTCACTGGTCTATAAATCAGCTCTTCGCCCTGTGAACTCATCACAACTTAACTATACTCAGTGATGCCTCAGGAAAAAGATGGTCACAATCACAAAGACTGCTTTAAAAGACTTAATTTCCAAAAAACTTCAGGTGGAAAAGATAGATGAAGGCTTAAAGCTCTTTAAGAAGAGATTAGATGGCCAAAAGCTGCAATCCTTCAATCAAGAAAGAAGACAGCTTTATCTGAAAGCCCATCCCGATTTATTGGCAAAGGGAAGATAGCAAAGCAATATTTAACAAGCTGAAAGAGGGAAGCAGATCAGATAACAATCAATACAGATGTGACATGAAGAAAATTATTAGAAGGAAAAGAAAACCTTGATCGACAGGACCAAGGAAAGAAGAAGTGGTTTAGTATGTACATTAGGGATGGCTGAAGCCCTATGCATGGTTAAATCATTAAAAATGCAGGCAAGGCAGAAATGTTCAATAAGCTTTCTTTTTCTGCTGGGAGGGATTCCTACCACAAATCTGATGAGCTTTCCAAGCCATCAGCAGCCATCAGGATGTTAAAGATCTACTGAAGAGAAATTTTTAGGTCTAGGCCTGGATGGCTAAGATTAAAAACAGCTCACTGAAACTGTGGGCAACTTTTGAGGATAATGTGGCAATTTCAGAAAACAAGTACTACTATTAGAGGTGGTAAGGAGACAGACCTAGTGAAATAAGATTGCTTAAGTCAAGGTAAACCTGAAGTTAAAAAAGAAAAGCTCATGGTGGATTTAATTTATAATGAGTTAAAGGTAGGAATACATAGAAATTATAAAAATTTATAGAAACAGATTCAAAATGTAGTCTTTTGTGTTCAGTTATAGTTATATCTTTGCCAAGCACCATTTTTTTGGGTCAGCCCACCTTCATTATTTTGCTGATATTCCAAGTTTTCTTGATGATTTATTTGCACTGAGAGCATTAATGGGAAAGCCTTACACAAGCCATTTAAATGAAAAATAGCAGGAACAATTCACACAGGAACGACACAAAAAAAATTAGGACCACACAATAGGAATGAAGTAGAACCAAGCAAGATTTGAATAACTAGCATATCTCCCCACACAGGAAAAACAAAATGTCAATCAAGCATTACTGCTAGTGAGGCTCCACAGAGATCAGGATTAACCTTGGTGCTGATCCTCACTGTTGGTTTTCTGAAAGTCAAAAAATGACAGCTGATACCATTTGCAAGTGAGAGACTCACAAAGGGAGAAAAATGAGGAAGACAAGCCATTGCACAGATCTGGACTGCTCAAATTCACTCAAAAGGTAAGTTAAGCACACAAAGAAAAAAGCAGAGACAGCTCAAAATGGATGACTACCCCAAAAACAATGACTCTGAAAAGACTGTAGCAGTCAACAATAAAACAAAATCCATATGAGCTTCCAGGTCACACATCAGAAGCCAAAAATTCTTCCTGGTAAGAAACTGACTTCTCTGTAATTGCTTCCACTCTACATCCAAGCCAAAATCAGCTTTCAAAAGCTCTGTCAAGAGGTGGATGACAAAGTTTTGTAATTAGGTCATTTATGTGAGTGCTTTAAAACAGTCAAGACTCCTCTTAAACAAAGATTCATAGATCATAGGACCACTGGTTTATCTGGGATGTCAGTTTGTTTTCCACGGGCCAATGGGAAAAATAACCCAAACCACCCAAGATGTGCTAACAATTTATTTTGTTCTCAAATTAGTAATTTATAGACACAAGAAAACTTTTCATTTCAGCATTAATTTTTTTTTTTTTTTACAGAGCCTCCCAAAGAAATACAGTAGAAGAAAAAAGGTAATATAATCCACAATTTTATAAGCAAGTGCACAGGTATTAGGGAGACAATTTCATCTCCTAATAGAGTAGTGGAAACAGAGGTGCTGGCATAGTTCAGAAATTTGTTGGGGTTTTTTACGATAATGAAAAACGGGAAGGATGATGATGACAGCCACAGAAATAACTCAATGTCTAATGAAGACCTAAAGATATCAATCTATTTAGTTTATAAATAGAAGAATGAGAGGTGACTTGATTATAACTTATGAGCAAAAGGGAAAAACACATTAGAGAAGGCTATTTTAGTGTGGATAAGTATTTTTTCACCACCATTTTGCACAGGAAGGCTAATTAGCTATTGAAAGGAGGGACCACAGAATGTGTTAGTTTTACCATTCCTTGATGTTTTCCTGTCAAGAACAGATGCCTTTCTAGAAGATGTGCTTATACAAGTCACTGGTCTACCCAGAGAAGTCTCCAAAATAGAGTTGGCCAAGTAGACAATGACAGTACTCTAAAGCAACCTCTAAATCATTCTTTTATTGAATATTTGTGAACTATAAATCAATAAAAGAATTGCAATTCTTTTTTAGAAATGCTGCACTTGCCCAATTGTCCACATGCTTTGAAACTCCACTGACATGAGAGTTCCCCACTTTTGCCTCATATAACAAATAGAGTGAATATTTCCCCAGATAGGCTAAGCCAGTGGTGAAGTTGTCACCCATGTTTCAGACTACAGTGCAAGTTTACCTTTACTGTGAGGCAAAATAAAATTCTGTTCAGCAGCTGCTCCTTTCCGGCTGATGAAACAGGAAAAAAATCTTATTTTCCACCAAACACATAGTAACCCATGTTGTAGCAGTCAATTAATTAAGGGTGAAACTCTAAGATTTTATTTTCCTTCTGTCCAACTCATGGGAAAATGACTAAAAAAAAATCACTATGCTATTTATCTTATGATCACTATTATTGCACTATGGTCAATTAACTGCTGTTATTTATTGAACATGTCAAACCCAACAGAATGCTAGAAGACACTTGTTTTATTCAGAAACCACAGCAGGTACCAGCTGGCAGGGCTGGCACCCCCACCAATACCACCAGAAAGATTTGTAACCAGAAGGAACTTTAATGAGTAGTGTAGAAATGGTTCATATGAAAAATCACCACTAACAGACCACACTACTACTCACTGTTCATTCATCCACCTGCAACTCCTGATATTCAAGTACCTTTATATCTAAAGCTCTCAGAGAAGGTCCTGTTACCACACCCTTGAAGAGCAAAAGGCAGCCCTTAAGAAGGTGCCAAGAAATGGTGCCTTCCATTCCTCATTGCAGTTTAATTAGCGCAAAAGCAAGACGAAGCATGCATTAACAATTAAACAACTGCTCAGAATGATTTTTGCTTGCCACGCTCTCTACTTTCACTCTCAGTGAGATTCCTCCTATGCACAGGAGCAAGGGGAGGGGTAGATATTGCTGTTATCCTACATGTACCCTTCAACATTGAAATACCAATTATTAGTGAGGTCAATGAGTATATATATAACCATCATAAAGGAATATATATAGCCATCATGTATCAAGCTAGTGGCTCTGGAGGGCAGTTCCCTTACCAGTCCCTAGTGCACCCCAAAATGCTCACCTAAAAATCACTTCAGTCATCAACCCCATTCAGTTCAAATTCCCACTGTAAAACAGATCCTCTGAACTGCATACCAAAACCCTCCCCAGGCCACATCCCAAGTTTTTTTTCTCTGCCAGGGTGCTAGAAAAGTGCTAGAAAAGTCAACCTTCCTTCTACCACGTTTAAATAGGAAAAGAATTTATCTCTTGTGCAAACCACAGAGCAGCAAGTCCACAAAACCCTTCGGTTACTGCTGTTTTTCTGAGACAAAACTATACATCCTCACCATACCCACACAGTACCACCTGTGCAGCTTCAGGCTTGCAAATTATTGCTTCCCCATCACCAGGAGACCAGTTAGGATCCTTCAGAGAGCCCCTGAGGCTTCTCATACGAAAGGAGTAAATTCAGAGCTGGCAGACAGATGGATCAGCTTCACAGACCCAGAGAACATGTTCAGTGCTCCTGAGGGACCGTTCTGCAGACACCCAGGACAGAGATGAGATAGCCATGAGTCAAGTGTACTGGAGAAACTCTGAAATGCTAATGTCTCTCAAGGATTGTTTTTCTCATTTGTGGAAAATTAGGAGTTGGAAGGGGCTTAAAAAGGAGTTTATTGTTCCCTTGAATGTCAGATAAAATAATTTAAGACAGTGCATTAAAATATTATTAAAATTTGTTATAAAAAAATAGATGATAGGGCTTTTATTCAGGTAAAAACAGCACAGAATGAAGCTTCTAGGGACCTCAGCACTCCAGTACTTAGACATTCCCAGAATGCTTCAATTATTGAGTTCCCCTGTGATATATGCTGGGTTTCATTTTGATCCACAGGCTATTAAACATGATCTATGATACTTTCAGAAAAGCAGTAGTTTGGAGTTCAACCTGTAACTCGAACTTTTTTTTCTTCATCACTGGTTATTAATGTGCATATGGCACCAAGAGAGCAGAATGAAGGGGTGCACAGATATTCAGGAGCACAGTGCTGCTTTAGGAGAACAAAGTGCATAAGGTCAGGCAGAACAAAATGTGCCGAGTGTCTTCAAACTCTGCTTTCTTGCTAAAAGCAGTTCTCTCCACAGAGAGGCACAAAAGGCCATTTAAAATATTAGCCAATATGTTCTAACTCCAAAATGAAGCAAAGGAAGTGTAATTAGTCCCATTTAAGCAGAGGAAAATACATGCTGATTGGGCAAACAAGTGCTATGTAGTCAGGAATCTGAATGTACTTTTTCATTGTCAGGGTGATGAAACACCTGCCCATGGAGGTTATGGAGTGTCTCATCCTTGGAGATATTAAAAAGCCACCTGGACATTGTCCTGGACATCTGACTGTAGGTGTCAGGAGCTCAAAGACCTGCAATGTTCCCTTCGAATATCAACTACTCTGTGATTCCTTTTACAAGTTTTTTTTACAATGAAGTTACTTGAGTAACATTTTATGTTATTCCATCCTCTCCCTTTCAATAATAATCTTCTTTTATATGATCCCAGGAGGTAAATACACACCCATATACATGTGTATGCACAGGAATACACATGCATTTACATTGAAACACTGCATAGGGACTGTTCTAAAGAGTTTCACAGTGTTGCATTACAGAACATGAAATTTTTTTTCATTTCTGTAGCAGTAATGAACAAAAATGCAATACTGTTCTGTGGAGCAACATGACTCCAAGTAAGAAGTACTTATTTTTTGTTATGCTATTGGGAAATGATGAAAGGTACAAACAAGGATGACATTGAAGTGCTCTTAATGCTAACAAACAAACAAAGAGACATGAAAAACCCTTACATTCATCACAAATTCCCTTTTCTTTTCTATACTCAAAAAATAGTTTAATATTTGCTTTCAAAAAATTGTCATAGTTGACATAGTTTTCAGATTAGCTTTTTCAATTGTGCCCAAACACAGATAAAACAATTTTCTGTTGCCAACTAGCTGCTTAATTTCTATGAATCGCACCATTTTCACACAGTCCCCAAAAACATTCACCTTTCTGGAAAAGAAATGGTGTTGTTTTACCCTCTTGGTCTTTCCACAGTTTAAGAGACGCTTAACAATGGGTGCAAAGCATCTGCTGCTCTGGGTAACAGGTTCTATCTATTTGAAAGCCATAGAAATTAAAAAGTACTGTCTCTGTTCACACAAAAATAGCAAGGAGCTCTTATGTGTGCTTAAGTGCCCTTTAGTAAATTGAGTCTGCAATAAAGCAGAGAATGCTGTTCCACTGAATCCCCAACACCTCTGTCGGCCTATCAGTCACAAAATAAGACTTTTTAGAAGCTTCCTGTATACAAACAGAAAGATTAATTATATGTGAAGCTTTTAACAATGCAAAGATTTGAAAACGGGTTCTTTTCAATATCTGAACTGAAAGCTAGAGTGACACTCAGGTCTAAGCCTGCAAAACTTGTAAGATATTGGACAAGTGGAACCCATGCTTTCCCTGTAAGAAAGGAGTACACCTACACAAAACATATACCACCACCATAGGTGATTTGCTTTGGTCCTGAAAGAACAACTGTTCCTTTTTTAACCTGAATTAAGTACCATGTTTAGCCTGTGGCCATGGGGCTCCTGGTACTTGAGCCAGCTAAGGTATCATCACAGAGCCTTTCATACTGCGATGGAAACATACCTTGCAGTCATCTCCTTGGAAGGTTTGGTCCTTTACTTTGAATCTGTGGGTCTCTTGTGATTTTATTTCCTAACAATACTTCACTTTGTCTACTGCCCCCAGCTTCATTTCATGCCATTATGTGTATTACCACATGGAGAAATTATTGGACCTTCCATTACCCTTAAAAGGATTTCAAGCAAGAAACGACTAGCGTGAAACCTACTTCATCTCTGGAGATCTGAGCAATCTTACTCTGCAGGTGGCTTGGGGAAGATGAAATCCTTGTTCAGCTTGAATGCAACATATGGAGCTGCAGCAGACTCCCTCCCACCAGCTTTGATTGTTTCAGTAGGCTGAGCACCAGGGATCAATAGACCCCAGTCCCCAGTGTGCCTTGAACATGCACAGCTCAATGTTAAGTCCCTGACAAAAGTTGCCCTGTACTCTCATCTAGTAAACCATTCAGCATCAAAATCATTGGGGTTCCTTCTCTTTTTTTTTCCTCCCATGGACTAAGGTGTAGTTTTAGCAGCTGTGCAGCAATGCTTTTAAAATAGAGTTGTTTTGCTGCCAGATGTATTATTTAGTGACATTGACTGTTGCCTATTTGCATCAACTGAGACAAGCACCACTGGCCTAACATATGTAAAGATTTCTGCATGAATGGGACTGTCACTGGAACCCAACTGATACTACACATCCCTGAAAAGTCACTCTGCAATAAGGGACAAAGTAGAAAGCTAGAACAGAAATGTGACTGTCATGTCATGAATTACTGCAGTATCACTTAGGACTATTATAGAAAGCACAGGCTGCAAGCAGTTCACAGCCTTGTCTTACCTTATTACATCTACTGTAGTTACAATAGAGTCATAGAAATATACCTCTGTTCTAGCCCCATACACACACTTCATATGCCAGATATCCCATGAAAGAGCAAGTATGAGATCAGGTCACTCTCACACACCATTTTATGTGGCTGAAAGTTAGGCAGGTGTACAACCTCACCAATGTAAAATATAAACTGAAGTGCCCCTAACACCTGGGTGGACTCCTAAGGTGAAATGGGCAGTGTCAAGTGCATTGACTCCTACTACTGATGAAGACTTCACCAGCCAATTCAGAACTTTAGACTAACACTACTACTTCAGTAATCATGCAAGAATAAATACAAAAGAGAAAAAAAAAACCATAAATTCCAGTTATAATCAGATACACACTCAGAAACCCAAATATTTTACTCTGAATTAACAATTTTTTTAAAAGCATGTTATTTTTGTATTCTTATAACCCAATTCTTTGGAGAATACATTTAAAACAAAGTAATGTTAAATACCCTGTTTAATTAACAGCTACAGTCACTTTTGTACTGATGAGTTATATAAAACTGCAGAAGAAAACACATATTAAAAGGGAAAGTGTGCAAATCCCTCATTAATGAGGTACTGAAACACTGCTATAATTTTTCTCTGCTATTATATTATACTGTACTGTTTTGTCTCATTTATCAAATCTTAGACCTTTCTTCTTAACAATAAGAGTCATTTATATGCAGCCAAACTATAAAAATTTTATTCATCTGCTACAGTATATTATGCAGTATTAGGTGCAAAATAAGAGATGTTGCTGCTTCAAAAAATTAATGCCTATTTTATTATTAAACTTCTAAGCATCACCTTATGCTGAGGAATGGTCACCCTGATTATTATCTTGTTACTCATTCTGTGGCTCCAGTGCTTCTTGAGCCTCTCTCCCCTAAGGTCCTTGCTTGCAGCCCTGCCTCCACAGGGACCCCTGCTCTCACCTCTCCTGGAATGCAGCATTTCTGCCCCTCTTGAACACAACACTGAGACTGCAGCTTGGTCCAACCAGTCAGGAGGAGATTTTGCAGCCCTTCTCTCCAGAAGCCTGAGAAATGAAAATCTAAAAGAGCACACAGCATGCTGAGGATTTAGTGTTAGGTTCTTTTTACCTGTATTTAGAAAGAATGCCGCCAATCAAGGGTCATGGCACCTCTTAGGTTCCCCTTCTGAATAATGAAGCCTTTCCCAAGGGTGCTTCTGACTGCAGGTTGCCTAAGTCATGATCTGGGAGCTCCCTTTCTTCTTTTCCATGTTAAAGATGGTGGGAAACCAGCCAGTTCCTCAAGCAGCTTCCCTGGGTAAGTGCCTTAAGTTTTACAGGGTGAAACTGAAGCTTTTGTTGACCTTGATTCTCCTGACAAATAAAATTTCTTCAAAGAGGCCCTTCAGAGATCCCATCTGATATGCTGCAATGACAATCCACCAATCCCCTGTCTAAAAGAAAGATTGCCAAAGCAATCTCTTCCACCTGTGGATTTTTGTTTCTTGAAGTCCACAAAAGATTTGAAGGGTGCTTTAAGAGAAAGCAAAGACCTTGAGGGATGGCACTTGTGAAGTCTAGATGGACAACACCCACAGCCTTTTCTTCCTCACTAAGCTGGTCACCCTGTCATGGAAGCCAATGATTTGGCCAATCTAACTCCTGTATATTTCTGTGCAAATCTTACCTTTTTTTTCCTTGTCATTTGTTGTGGTCCTCCACCAAAACTGGTGTCAAACTGAGCTAGATGCTAGAGGCAGTAGGCTACTTGCTACCATAAAAGTTACTTATGTAAGGAAAGTTCACAGAACCCTGTCTCTGCCATTACTCTTCAAACACACACATTAAACTATCATTTAATTGTTTCCCTCTTCAAGAGTAAGAAAAACACAGGAATGCCAGCAAATCAAATAACATTTTGCACACAAATCTATTTCAAGTAGAAATACACTTGCACTGACATATTTAGGACCTTTCTTACGCCTAAACCTGATTTCACTGCATTTAATACTGTGTTTCTAACTCATGTAGTTTTTCTCTTGTTCTTCCAAAATGTGGAGAACAAACTTTGTCAATATGACCAACTGGAGGTCTTGTTTTCCCTTCCCATTCAAATCTTGTACCATAATCAATAGGTATTTTAAACACATAAGTACTGCTGAATGTGGTCCTTGATTAGGTTTTGTTTTTTTATTTATACTACAAAGATCACAAGATTCAGGGGTTGCCAAGGCAACACCTCTTCAACCTCCTTACATTTATGCTTTGAGATGAAATCTCTCATTACGCAAATGTATCACAACACCATTCAGGATGACAGGCTATTTTACAAATATGCCTTCAGATAACAGATATATTCTCCTAAATAGGACAGAAAGGCTGGAATAAGGTTACCTTTTACTACGGTGAAGAGAGGAGGGGCAAAATGGCATTATTCCTATTCCAAGCTATACAGGCTTTAGTAGGAC
Organism: Melozone crissalis; assembly: GCF_028551555.1. Classification (NCBI taxonomy): domain Eukaryota; kingdom Metazoa; phylum Chordata; class Aves; order Passeriformes; family Passerellidae; genus Melozone; species Melozone crissalis. The sequence goes on from NW_026535794.1 coordinate 41,771,974, forward strand.
ATTACTACTTTAATATGACTTTGCATCCTGAGCCTTCTATTACAGCCAATAAATTTTGTATTACTTGGCGAAAAATCCTCAAAAGGAAAGGAAGGAAACAAAACCAAAACATACCAACTGCATTACAGAAGTGGAGTCTGAGCCTGAGATTCCAGAATTTGGAGTTACTGAATCTAACAGCTGTGTATAAAAGCTTTACTGAACCATTGGAAATCTAATACTCCAGAATATGTTTATTTATAACTACAGAGCAGGCAAAGTTTAGTAAATCACAAAAGGCTTACTAGGAACCTACTGCTGCTTTTTTAACCTAGATTTTGAGGTCTAAAGTGGTACTTAGCAATAAACCACTAGCCTTCTTTATTGAGCAGTATTCGTTACATAGTACTCTACCTACAGTCATGCTCCAGGATCATTTGGCAAGGCCAGGGTGCTGCAGGACGAGGGATCTGTTAAAACAGTTACTTCTGTGCTGTCTTTTTGTCTGCAAGACCAATGTCTGAGCTTCACCAGACTACAAACTGATCCAGAATGAGTAAGACACAGCTAGCTGACTGTGATAGCAGCAGGACAGCAACAGGACAGTTCCAAATGTATCCCTCCAAACTCCTCCTTGTGCCCTAGCATCCTCTGTGCTGCCAGGAGGCTTTCCAGAGATCCTATCATTAACAATCAGCTAGTTCTACATCATCTGCATGCATTTCAGTATAAGCTGAGAAAGCTGACTTTTCTAAAGAGAAGATTGTTGCAAGAACGTGTAGAGATATTTGTAGGTACGAAGAAAATACGAAAATTTAAATTATATCTGCTTATGTGCTTTTACTTCTTCCCTCACTCCCATTTCTGCCTTGCAATTTCCAGTTCAGCTTTTCTCACCGCGACCCCGTTATACACCGACCATTCTCAGCAGTAAACAAAATAAATCCCACTGTGTCACCAAAGGAAAAGGAGCGAAATTCCCACTGGGGGGCGCATACAGCACTGGCAAAGCCATCGCTCCTTCATCCCGACAATTATGTCAGCTCCAGGTCAGAGACAGCAGCCCCCAGTCTGCAATGACAAAATAACACCTCTGACAGATAATTCCAGTTGGCTCTACCAGCAACTCCTCAATTACCACAGAGGGCCCGTTTGCAGGGTTTCCACAAGAAAAAATCTCTCCTCGTTTGTGAAGAATGGCACTGGGAAACGCTTTACACCGGGTCGTTAAAGGGCTATACCGTGTGCAGTGCCTCAGTGCTCAGGGCATGGACCATCTGACCGCACCCAAAGCCTTGCTGCACTCTTTATAGAACTAGTTTCACTACACAGCCAACTGCTGCTGTAATCCCAAAAGATCAAAGTGGTGTCAGACTGTGGATGTGCACAGAATTCCCAATTTCACACATAACAGAGGAATGTGCCATTCATGCTGTTCTTTACTTCCCCATCATCATGTTGTTTTCTCACTCCCTAAATTGTTCAGGTGATGAATCAAATGACCAGTTAGTGACTGTTCCAAATCCTTCAGGCTTCTATCACCTTTCTGTTTTGAATGTAGGAGATTCTGAAGAGCCCAAATTTCACAGCTGAAGTTGAAGGCTCAAGAATTTAAAACAAACAAACAAACAAACAGCCTACAAAAAAAAAAAAATTAAGCTTCTGAGAGACATTCTATGTAGGACAACAAGAAGGCTGACATCAGAATCAGGTATCACACCACAATCCAGTCAGTCCTGACACATTTCCATACAAAATGGGCCATGGAAATTGGAGAAGAGCCAGTACAGCAGAAAACCTCCAAGGTTATTTTGCATAGGACTATGCAAATTCTTCACAAAGCTGAGGACTTTAGATCTGAACAATTTGCTTATCAACTTTCACTAGCACTAAAACTCATATAACTAGCTTTAGAAGGCAGCATGTTATTCTGAACAATATTGCTGAACAAATAGTTTAATAAAATCAATTACTTGCCCTAGGGATTTTAAAGACATATGTCTTCTTAATTATTGTCAGTTATGCAGGTCAACAAAAAGGAAGACTGATTTCTGGATAAACAGAATAACTGGGATGTTAAAATGTGGTGTGAAAAGAGAAATTGTGAATGAAAGCATTTTAATGCTCATTTAGTGATATTATGGGAACATTCAGGAACTGCTTGCAATCAAGAAACTGTCACAGCCCCATCTGTCAGTCAACAGTACCATGTAACAACCTCTCCAGCCTTAATGCTCTTATCATTTACACCTTGCTGATCAGGATGGATTCCTTCTTGTCCAGCAATATATTTCTATTGATTAATGTAATATAATAACCATGATGGCTGCATCAGCAATGTTAAAACAAATTGATCTTAGCTGAAAAAGTCAAGTCAGTCTTATTTTTTCTGACCCAGTATTGTCATCTCATCTGCTCACCAATACATGTTGTGCCCCAAACTGGCCCTCGGCATCCAAAAAGCAGAGTAACCCAGACCTATCCCTGCAGAGAATCAGGAAGGTGAAATAACATGTTTTCACTGTGAAACAGGCTCACTTCTGTAGTGTCAAACTACTTCCCAGCAGTGCCTAAAATAACGCAACTAACCATAATCATTTGTTGTTTCCTCCAGGAGAGAAATTTGTGCCATTTCCTAGGGAGTTTTTGTCTCTTTTGCACTAGATTTTTTTTTCCAGGCTTTTATGGGGAAGAGTGAAATAGTTTATGTCTTAGAATTTTGGATTTTTTAGGTTTTCATCAGAGGAGATATAAGAATCAAGAAAATGTCACCTTGCCCATGAAAAGAGTAGTTGTGATCTGTAGCACTGGTCAGTTCTTGGAAGAAATTGCACGCAAGCTTCTTTCCCTCCAAATTATTTTCCAAAAACACTGGCTAGGAAATCTGTATTTCCAGAATTAATCTATCTATATTGGTACATAAAATAAAGGCAGGTATCTATTCCCTACCCTGACTAGAAGCACCATAGAGTAACAGAGCAAAGAGACAGTAAGTTACACTCCATGAGCCACTCAAATATACATGCTCAAAGCCATTTGTTGTGCTTCATCCTTTCCCTCCTTGGTCCCATCTGTAGCCACATAAATCAAATAGTGACACTTGCAGCATTTTTTCTTCTATGCCTTCCAATTGCTCATTCTCAAATCCTTACTCCCCCATGAGTACAGCTCTGTATACACACATGCATGCACATATACATACACACACACACACACAAATAAAAATATATATATATATATATACACACACACATATATAAGGCTTCTTCTCTAAGGAGAGGACAGGAAGCTCCAAACAAAAGGAACACAACTTTGTGAAAGGATGGTAAATGCCAAGCCCTTGCATCCATACTGTGGCTATGCATGCATCTAGACTACAAAAATATACTTTCCAAAACAATACAGATGGGGTTAAGGAAGATCTCTCTCCTAAAGACACTCCAACAAAAACTGAAAGTGATTCCTGTGAAAGCTGTTGAAATGAGGGAAGATGTTACAGGAAGCATGTATATAAAGTATGTATGGCTGTTTACATAGAAGTGTATATCATCTGCATACTATCTTCTAGTTTAAACTTCTAGTAGCAAATTCTCTGAAAAAATAAACACAGAACACCACAGTTCTTCCAGAGATGAGCAAACAATGAATTAAATTCAATTGCTCACAGAATAACTTATTCAGTAAAACATAATACCACAATGTCTAGTGGTTTCTTAATTAAGTCTCAACTAATGATTCTCCACTAGTAAATTCAAAATTTTACTGCTGCTTTTTTTCCAAGATGTTCATGATTTTCTATCAGCATGGCAAAGAGTTACCGAGACACTCATCTGTGAAGCTTTTCCCACAGCATTTTCCCATTGTATTCCTGTTGCCATTTATGTTTAACATCAGAAATATATTCTTAAGCACTTCCTTGCTTGCATTATCATAGATTATCACAGATAATGCAAGCCAATTTCCAAGGACAGCACTAAGTATATGAAACAGGTAATGAATGAATAATCTGTCTAGACAAGAGATGCGCCAACACTGTTCCTCTTCTCTCAGTTCTGCCAGCTAACAGCTTGCATGGCAAACTGAATACTTGTTAATGCTTACATCTCTTATAGTAAGAAAAAAAATAATTAGATTTGTCCAAACTAATAAAAAACTTAGATCTTACCAACATCTATTTAAGGATTAAATCCCCAGTCAACTGACTGGTTCTAGTGGTGAGCAAAGCCAAGGGCTATTTCCCATTCTTATCTGGCACACAGATTATCAGTAAGGCTCAGGTAACACATGACACTCACCTGGTGCAGCTTTTGCCAAAATTCAGGTCCATCCTCCATTTTTCTTAAGCTTGGTGGAATGTACCAGAAGCAGATGTTTGCATACTCCGGCTAAACAAGAGAACAAGTGATTCTTTATAAGATGTAATCGGACACATATCACAGCTTTTCAAAGAGTTCTGCTTTATTTTTTGTGAGGGTGAAGTCTTTGAGTTTATACTCTTTCCTTTAAAGTTTCCTCCTCCAAGTCACTTTTGGTTTCCTTGTTTTCGAAACTAGAAATAATTTTTCAAATCATCCATTCCTCTTCCTGCTGCCAGGGGCTGCTTTTTAATTTCTTCTTCCTATATCCATCTTTAACTCTGTTTTACTCAGTAAAAAACTTTGGCTAGAAAAAGTATTAGAGAAGTGCAGAAAGTAAGTTACCGAATTCATATTTGAAGCAACTTTAAAGAATACATTTTCTTTTTAGTGTTTTGGGGTTTTAAAATGGAAATTTCCAATTATGCCTTTTATACAAAACACAAAAACTCAGGTTTTGTGACCATTTAACACTTTCACACCTCATAATTTTTCTACTGAACAATGCCAATCTCCTCTCATATCACAGAGCACACTATACAGTGCTGGAGTTAATGCTGAATTTCTCAATTGCCACATTTTATAAGAATCTCAAGATCCCTTGCCGGGTGTGCACCATATCCTGAATAAATCCTGTCTAATATCTAAGCAGGCCTTTTGAGCAAAGACAGACTTCACATGTCTGCTTCTCTCCAGGGAAATTTTGCCTTTAAACTCAGCAGAATTTACTGCAAGGCTTCCAGCCATGGCTGTTCACCATGCATCATAAAATAAGGCATTTTGTGCTCATGAGGTTTCTGTATCATATATGATTGAGAAAATGTTCCCAGCAGGCCAGTCCAATGTCTATACATTTCCTGCTAATTTGGAACTTTTTTTTTGTTTACCTGTATAGAGAACAATAATATGAGGAATAGATACACTTTGTGATGCCATCCCACACAACCCTTAAATCACTGAGTCAATCTTGACCTCCACTATTTGCAGCACAGCATTCAGATGGCAACTAGATTTTAATATGGATTATGATAATTTGGATTGTGAACTCACACACCCCACTCCTCTCCCACATGCCATCCTCATCAGTACCAGAGCAAAGAAAAAAACTCTGTTAAAAGGGAGCTTGGTAGCTGAGCCACCCCATCTCTTTGCCCCACTATGGATGTGACTGCTATTATAATCCCAGGCAGTCTCCTGAACGAGGAGATCCCACCAACTGAGATGCTCTTCCATGAAAGGCCACTGAGAGCTGCTCATACAATTTTCTGCTTCATTCAAAGAATGCATTAAAGGCGGTGAAATCATCAAGAAGAATATCATTGTCAGCAGGAACTGAGCTGCAAACCTGCCGTGTGCTGCTGCTGAATGGAATAAAGATCAGTTCCTAAAGTCCCATTTCTTCCCCCAAAGAGCTTGCTTTGAGTACACATGTAAACACAGACACTGAAAAGGCAGTGCCTTCCCCATAAGAACAAGGACTAGCTCAGCGATACAGGGTTTACTGCAAAACTATTTAAAATCAGATGGCAGGAGCAGACAGATGGTAGACATTACCATATTGCCATTGCCTATATTGCCTTCTTGATTATCTCAGTTTCCTTTCACACATCAAATACATCACTGCCCTCTGAAAACACCATTCATCCTAGAAAACAACCAGCCATGCTTCACACTCTATTTCTGGGTATCTTGTCACAGGTCTTACTCAAGGAGGTAAGCAATTTTACCACAGAAGAGTTCAAGATGACTCAAGCACAAGCTGGCATTTGCAGGCCATAGAGCAATTCTCATTACAGGTTTTTCCTCACTGCATGTATCAGAGGATCATTTTCCTAAGATCCTTGTCTGAAGCCCATCTTCCCTTGCACAGCTGGGCCTCACTGCCTCATAGCATCTTTTCTTTGAACTCTCATTGCTTATCCCCTGCACTCCTGAAAACATTCTTAATCCTTTCAACTTCCCAACCCACAGAAAAACTCATAGGACTCAAGAAGCTCAACTTCTTGCTCACAGTCCATACTACAACACTCCTTTCAAACCCACTTTAAAGCCAGGTTTTCCATTCCTGCAGGAACTACACAGCAGCCACTGCTCTTACCAAGAGTTTTCACATCTACAGCAGATCTGGGCTTTCTGCTAAGGTCCACAATAACAAGAAATAGACACCTTTTAACACACTTGCCACTTTACTGACCCCATCCTGTGCTGCTGACCTAAAATTCTTCAACTGATCAGCAGTTTTCAAAGTTAAAGAGACAAGTTTATATTGTATGAATAGTATAAAATATTTTTCACGTTCTGTATTTGTCTAACCTAACCTGGAATGCTCATGGTGGCACTTCATCTCCCATCCTGCTCCATGTGGTCTCTTCCTCCTGACCCCACACACCTGCCTGTCTTTCATACAAGCACACCTCCAACGATGCAAAAAGCTTTTCATTAAAATGACAGGTCTTTGCAACATCCCCCAATATCAGCCTCATTAACCAAAGAGCTGAGGACAGGTGGAAAAGCAGTACTCAAGCCCTATTTCCTACTCCCACCCTCCACAGGAAATAAGCTGACAGGTTTAGTAAAACAAGTGAAACACACAACTTTTGGGTAGCTCTTAGGAAGATGGGAGTCAAAGTAGAACTAGGGGAAAAAACATGGACTTTAACAATGAAAATAGGATCAAACTATTTTTCCATCCAGCACACAGTCTTATTTGTAGGTCTGGCAAGCATTGCTTTTTTTACAGCCAGCCTCTTCACTCTCACAGAAAAGTGCTCTCTATGTCCCCTGAGGCAATACAGGACCAGAAGATAAGAAATTAGTTAGAATGATGGTAGGGAGCACAGCCCATGTTATGTGTGTTCAATCATATCTGTGGACCTCCAATACATAAACTGACTAGATTAGATACTTTAAATACAAGTTGATAATTGACTAAAAAGAACAAAATCAAACAACTGAGGCTCCCTAACAATAACAACAGTTCAGTTCTCATTTTACTTACCTCTAAAAGAAGCTGGAATCCCTCTCTTTTTTTAATTTCCTCTACTAGATACCTGTAATTAAAAAATTAGGGATTTAAAGCATAGAACAATACACACAGAAACAGCAAAAAAAACCACAGGGTCTTAAACAAGCATTCCTTTTTGTGTTGGCTTTTTTTTTCCACACTTAGAAAACAACAGAGTCAAACCTCATTTCTACCTGCTGTGAAAATGCAATAGCTATTAGTTCCTGGAAACAAAAGAAGGCTACAGCCAGCCAAGGAGCACTAAGGAGAAGCCAAATTCTGTCCTCAGGCACAGATTTTCAGCAGAGCCACATGGCAGAAATTGATCCTATTTGCATCAGGTTGTGAACTTTCCCACTGCAAATTAATACCCCCATCCCTTGTTCACAAGTGCCAGTGCTGGGCTGCCATGTTATTTCATTGTCACTCTGACACCTCTTGCATTCTACTATCACCAGAATCTCTTAGCTCAGCCCAGAATTTAAAAATTTGAACATACTTCAAGCTCAGCAATTTTCCCAGTACTGCCACATTCCACATGGTACAACAATGCAACTTTCCATTCAGTGTGCCACTGCTTATGTACAACAATCCCTGGACCTCCTATGCTAACAGGGTATTAAAATGGGAATTTCTTTCTCACCTGCCACGTGTGAAAAACACAGAAGCCTTCAATGGAGAGGTGGGTTTGAATCAAAATTTTGGATACAAACTGCTCCAATTTACAGAAATTTTTTAAAACATGACCACAGCTTTGCATGGCACATATCACACAGGAATTCCAAAGCAAAGGGGATGCAGATGGGAATTCTCTTTTCTTCTCCCCCCCTCAAAGCCTCACAAACAGAAATTTCAACAAATTCACTGCAACTTCACACTGCTTTTCCATTCCAACAAAATTTAATCTTTTATATGAAGATATTGGTGTCTAACATTAATAAATGTTAGTTTAACTGACACAGTTAAACTACTAATTGTGCACAAATCTGTTGTTCTCTTGCATTCACTATTTGGCATTTTCCTGTCTGAAGCTGCATTACTGGTCGTCACACCAGTAACTCTTTTTGGTGAGAAATATTGTGAGAATAACCTCCCTTAGTCTTACCCATACACCTGAAATTTGCTGCCAGCAGGGACACCCCTAGCACAGCTGACTCTGCACTGCCCCTCCTCAGCAGACATGCTGCAGAAACAGGCTGGCTGGGCGAGCAATAAGCAATACCCTGGATGGCACACGCTTTTCCAAACAGCGCCTGGGGAGTTGTCACGCTGTTTATCATTACCAAGAGCTGTGCTGTGACTCATTGCCTCCCAGCACACACCCCAGCACAGCACTGCTGCAGTGCAGGGCCAGAGCCTGTGGCACACAGCTCAGGAGTTGTGTGTGCACTGGGGAGGGCTTTCCTCTCTCTGGAATAAGTCACGGTTCTGGTTGTTTCTGCCATCACTGCTCAGATCCTCCTGTGTGCACTGGTTTTGTTATCTGGCTGTTAATGTCCACACTGCTGCTTAGGCTGAGAGACATGATTATCTGTATCTTATGTCAAACAAGCTTGCTGCTTCTTGCTTGTCCTGTTTATTACAAGATGCTTGTCTGTGCCATAAAACCAATTTCAACAATATCAGCAGGCTATTCATATGGCAGTGGCCTTCAATTAACTTTTTTCTTTTAATAAATTATGAAAGCCAAACCTATCCATAATCACTTTCCTTTTTCTTTTTTTTTTTAGGTCTTGAATTGTTAGAACAATTTTGCAATGCTAATATCTTTCCCTCTTACCTCAAGTGCCTTTATTTTATATCACCTAGGTATAAAATCTGACATAGGCTACTTGGTGTCAGTCAGGTTCACAGCACTGTTAATCATGTTCTTAACTACACTGCCAATAACCTAAGAAGGCAGCTGTTAGAAAATCCATTGCCCATGATTTATCTTGCCAGGATCATTTGATGGCAGTGGAGCAATTTACTTTGTGCATCTCTCCACAGTTGACAGTGAAGTTTTATTATCATGTCACAATTGTAGTATGTTAGAGGGGCTTGAGTCTTAGTGAAGACCAAAGTACACAGAGAAATGTCATTTGCTGTGATTAAGACTTGCAGAAAATGAGGGGTGGAGATCTGCCATGGAAGTAGACATATGTCTGCTAACAGTGGGTGTCAGAAGAGGAAACAGGCAGAAAAATTCCAAAGAAGATGAAGCATAAGATGCAGAGTTGTTTATGTAGTAACTATAGCTGTATTGTAAAAGCAGTTTATGTCTCTTTTCTTTTTAGGGTTGCTTTATAAAGCAACATCCCTACATCAAAGATAATTGGGGGAAGAAAATACACAAAAAAATTCTGAAGCAATCAGTGGGATGCTCTACTCTACATATTTAAAAACCAAGCCTTTCCAAAGGGACAGCATCACAATGTTCCTGGGATATTTAACACCCTGAAAGCATGATTCATCTCCAGAACAAGAAGATACTACTGGAATAGCCAATAGGCAAAGTTTGATGCAGAAATACATGCTTGCAATTAGTCTAAAACCTTTGCAGCTCTGCTTGGCAACAAGCAAAAAAAAAAAAAAAAAGAAAAAAGCAATGTTGCCCTTAAAGCCTAAAGTCAGTGGACTAATTCCAGAATTAATCCAGGTCTTTGTTCAGGAACACTGAAATACTACCCTTGCAACTGAAGTAACATCTAATGTAACAAATGAGGAGAAAGGCTGCACAGCTGCACGGCAAGTAGTTGGTAAATCTGGTACGGTGCCCATGTCCATACAAATTCAAGACGGCAATCCCACCACTGTGAAGAATCTATTTCATCAGATAATGTCTAAAAATTAAATTTCTTCCTTATAGAAAAACAAACCAAAACCCAGAAGAGACAAGCCAGTCACTCCTTACAAGAGTTACCATCTGAATCCTAATGTTGAACAGAAATATCGATCCCAGAAAGGTCATTAATCACTACACAGTCAGTCAAATGACCCTGGCCAGTGACCCTGATAAGGCTGAATTCTCCTACTGATAGTGGAAAGAATTACTTACTCTGAACAGACAAAGAACAGAACAATGCTTTGCAACAAAAACAAGGTGCAATTTAACCAGAACATATTAAAAAAGATATAACCAGCCAAAAACCTGAGTGGCTTTAAAGAAATAAAGTCACAATTTTTTTTTGTTCCACTGGTTTTGGTTCTTTCTTTTTATTCCTTTCAAATCCACTCTGGGTTTAGGTCAGGGGCATTTTTATATTTTTATTTTCTCTTTAGGTAACTTCATTAGAGTCAGACTATTCCTTGAATTTTGATTGAGGTAAACATTCAATACTTTTCTACTTGTTATTTCATATAAAAAGTAAAATGTCAATACCAATTATTTGACTTAAAGCAGTGTGTAGCTAGCTTGGTGTAGTTTTCATTGTGCTTTGTTTTGTATAAATTCTGAACAAATATTTTACTTAAAGTGAACTTTTTTTAGTGGGCCATTATTTCAAAATTATTTATGCTAAGAGAAGAGAAAACCACCTGTACATGGGAGTCTCTTCCCAGAAACAAGGACATCACCATCACTTTATAAACACCTTCTACCAAGAATTTTGCTGAATCCACTTGTGAAACTCAGTTCTGCAAGACCAAAAACTTAATGAAACTGAACAGGACAGGTGTGGGGAAGATCACAAGAAAAAGCTGTTTCAGTCCCTAACAGAAATGTAATACTATAAATGTAATACTGTAAGCATTAAGAACTTCAGCAAACTTGAGAAAAACCACTCAGTATGTCAGAACAATATTGTTTGCATACATCCTGATACATACATTGCTTACATACACCCTAATATTAACACAGTGTCCTCATATGAGTTTTCCTTGATCAGTTTTTTGCATTTCCTCTTTCAGAAGGAATGACGTGAGCAGGAAACTTTGGTCCTTGCCTGACAAAGCTTGGATTCTGGCACACAGAACTTCTTTTACACCAACACCAGAAGACACAGCTGAACTAGAATAAAGTGTTTTAGTAAGTCTGTCCTGTGTGTGTAATTCAGGTAAAATAAATGTTCCCCAATACAGACCAATAGCCTAATTTTGACTTCTATGTTTGCCAACATTTATGCTTATTGCTAAAGCAATAACTACTATTAAACATTGTATCAAATGTAATAACACTAATTATTATTGTTATTACTTCCACCAATTATACACAAACAAAAGGATAGAGGCAAAATATAACAATGGGGTCTGTTCCAGGATATGGAGCATGAGCAGTGCCAACACTTCAGCCAATCAAACAGACTAGACATACTCAAAACTGAGAGGGGATACCTTGCCAAAGCCAGTGCCCTGTTCACTCTCTCCTCAAGGCCTGTAGTTCCCAGTGCTTTCCACATCAGCCAGAATTTGAATGCGTCCGGACGCCTGCTGCACTGAATGGACTTGTCCCCAGTGTCATAGCTGACATCGTAGAACTTGTCCTGCTGGAACAGGTAGGCAGCCTCAGCAGAGTAGCACTTCTTCAGGAGGCCCTGTGAAGAAACACGATAGAGACTTCCTTTGGTGATGAGCATTTTCAAACCTCCTCACCAAAGCCTTTCTTTTCTTGTCTGTATCAAATTCTTATCAAACAGATCTGGATATGCAGGATAACATCCAAAGCTAATGATGTGGTTTAAGAAGCCTGGATGAGCCTAAAGTCAGTGAATTCACACTGACAACCAATATTTATTTATAAATATAAATAAATATTTTCTTCATAATGTCATGAAAGAGTAGTGATATAGAGCAGCAGGTTGAAGAGGAATTTTGACTCAGATCTCAAGAAATCATGGGAGTGGGTACCACAGAAACAGTTGCCCTAAAACATATATGGATGTGAAAGAGACAGAACAAGGAAACACCTGCACCAGTCTTTAGATCACAGAATTGCAGAGTATTTAAAGTTGGAAGGAATCCACAAGGATCACTGAGTCCAATCCAAGTGAATGGCTCATAAAGGAACTGCACCCACAGTCTTGGCTTTATAAGCACCATGTTCAAGAACAACCCCTGAGGAACTTCCTACATGTTCACAAATGGAACTTCCTACATGTCCACAAATGGCTCAATCCATTCCTGCTTTGGTTAGTTGCAGGTAGGGAAGATTTTAGCCCAAATAAATAAATGTTTAGCCCTTACTGCCAAATAGTCACTGTGGATTTAGCACAGGCTGGCTGTTTGAACAGAAAAAACACAAGGAGATTAGTACAACCCATTTTTTTTTCTCTTTCACATTTCAGATAAATGTAATATATGAAAATAAACTTAAGAAAATATGCTTTCATATATGCTAATCATGGTTTCTAAATAAAATTATTTTTATTCAGGAATCTCCAGCCTACAGCTTCTGAGGGAGAACCTGGGCAGAGATGAGCAGCACAAAACAGACAAAGATTAATGAGTGATGTGGCAGGTTCTAGCAGAGAACAAGGCTGAGAAACAGAAAGCACAGAGGCTGCTACAGATTTAAAGGTGCAGAGGAAGAGAAGAAAAATAGAACTGGCTGTTGGTTGAAGAATGATATACCAAAATATACTCTGTAGAACTATGAAGTAGAGAGAAGGGCTGGCAGAAAGCAGGTGACAAGAACAGAGATGAGGGTGGCCCTGTGAGGGCCCCAGGAGACAGAAAACCTGGATCTGTCAGTGCTAAGAAGAGCACAACTCATCTTCCAACTCAATCTCACTCTTCAATTTGAGCAAACAAAAAAAGCATTTCTCATTTTACCCTTTTCTTTGCATCTGCTGCAATTCTGATTTTAAAATGGCACAGTGTCTGATATTACTCTTGATCAAAGTGTCATATTCCCACAACAGAGGTACAATTCTTGTTCTACATTCCAATATGCTACTTCTGACTTTGGGACTGGCAATAAAATGGAGTAAAAAGGTCAAGACAAAAAAAAATTAATGAACTGGCATACACAGAATAACTCTGCCTCTCTCCTAGACTTTCTAATTCCCTCCAAAAAAGCAAAGCAAATAAAAAACTCCACCTACACACCTATCAATAGAGCACTAAAGGAGAACACCACCAAGGTTTCTCCACAACTTCTGTGAGGGTTTGACAATCCCACTGTAATATTTGATAAAAGTACAGTAAATTTGGTCTGAACTCTTAAGTCACAGGAGCAGCATGTTCAGCCTGGTGAAAAGGCAGTTTTTATGACAGCTTGGGGGAAAAAAGGGTTGGGTGTCTGCTCTCCCTTTGCAGAGTGATAATGTGCAGCTGCAGCACAGGGTAGCCACAGCTGGAAAGCCAATGATGGATGCAGTGTTTTGCAGCATATAGGATTCTAACACCTACCTTGCAATTTTCTCAAATAAAGAAAGGCAAGAAGATGACATTAGAAATGACAGAATAGCCAAGCACTGAGGCATCCATATTTTTGAAGGTTTTTTGCAGCTTTTTTTTCCCTCCGGCTAGCAGCTGCACAACAAGAAACAGGAGTCATTCTGTCAAGACACTGAGCTTCATTCATTTAGACCTTCATACCTTTACTTCCAGGAGAATAACAAGTTTACTAGACATAGTGTTTAAAAAAAGAAAAAAAAAAACCAAGCAAAAAAGCAGCAACATCCACAAATTTAAGCTAATTGCTTTGTCTCTTACTGACTTAAAATGTTGAATGATGTATCTGCAGTGTGTGTACAACAGGGTTGATCAATGAGGCACTATCTTCTGCCTTATCAGAATGCAATGCAGCTGCACAATAGAGGATGTCACAGAATACTAGTTCCCTTCATGCCTGTCATCTGATAAATAGTAACCATTGTTTATCACAAGTTGGCAATATTACAAAAGGCTGAGAAGATCATAGGACATTTGCAGAATTACATAGCTTTAAAAATTCCTCTAGAAGGAAAATGCAACAAATATTTTGACGGCCCTGAGTCAGCTTGCATTGTTGGTAATGTAGCTCATTATAAAATTCAAAAAACAAAAGGCAGGTACTGTCTTCATCTTCTGGAGCATCTGAAGCTGACAATACATGTGGTTTTATGATCCTTTTCCACCTGCTTATCCTACTAAGAATGCAAAATGCTGAAGAAATCCTGCTGAAGATACTGATACTATCAATCTCCGGAGGCAAGTACAGTGACATCCTCCTGCATGTCACTAGAGCAGAGAGGAAAAGAAATGAAAATTATCCTTTGTGAGAAAGAGAGAAATATCAAAAAGAAAGGTGGAGGAGAAAGAGAAGGGATAAGAAAGAGAACAGAAGACAAAAAAGTCACCTCAATTTTCCAAGTCAAACAACAGAAAAGTAGAAGGAAAAATAAAGGACAGAAATATGCTTTAAATATGCTTTCTAACTCAGGGTTCTCAGTCCCAACAGTTTTCCACACTGTAACTGAGCTGCTTCATCTGCTCAGAAGAATTGCAAAAGTTTCATTAGAACTGCCCCATTGGACAACTTGGAGTTTCTTTCTTCAGCATCTTTTATCTTTCTGGCCTTTTTAACACAAGTTCTACCCTTATTGTCAGTCTCTTAAAGTTTAGGAAATGGAAATACTATTTTCATAGAGGCCCCAGTTCACTATGAAGTTTCAAAGAGTTTTTGATTTTGATGAAGTCTATGAAGAGCTTTTGTGTGTTCTAATTAATAGAAAATTGATGAAAAAATATTGATACTGAAAGCAAGAGCTCCAGTTTCATAATTCAATATATTTTTCTCATTGAAGAGACTTACCTACAGCAAGTCTTCTGATCTCTTTCCATTTCCATTGCTAGTTAAAAGTGAATTTCAATTTCATTAATAAAATATCTTTTTCCCCAAGACAAGCCTCTCCCTGATTTGCCTTTTCTGAGGCAATAAGGACAATCTTTTGAATAGCATACTTGAAAATTGTCAAAAGCAATGTAGTGTTAAAGGACACTACAGCAACGTGTTTTGAGAGGTGAGAAGGAGCTCTCAGTTATATTAAACCCAAGCAAAGGCGATGAGAACAGAACATTTCCTGCAGCTGCTCTGGAGGGGAATCAGGGAGGTAGATATCTCTATACCGCTAATGATGAGGAAGAGATTACATTTGGATGGCTGCCATCATCACCTTAATCAATTATAAACTGCACTGAGATTTCATTAGCTACATTGAGACGTTATTCTTAACTAATAAGTAAAAATTCTGCTTATTACCTAGAACTGATTCTGAATTACCTAAACCAGTGCTTCACTCTCATGAGTCACAGAACTTTGGCAGTGGTGATAAACAGTTCTCTGTTAATATGTAGATGATATTCACACAGATATGGATGACAGCAAGGACAAACTGGAGTAACTCTGTGGTTTTTAAGGGAGTATGTACAACCCAACACTAATTCTTAGCATTTTGAGAACATATAAGACCAAAACTGGGTTCACCAATGTTTTGAGATTATTGATCCATCTAGGTTTGCGTCTAAACAGTCACTGCAATTCATGATTCAGCAATACCAGTGTTTTCTGACTATCTTGGAGAAGTGATGAAAGTTACTCAGGGCATGGCAGTGAAAAAGGAATTGATGAGCACTTCTTGAGTACTTTAAGCACTGAAGAACTACAGCCATTGATCTGAGCTTTTACAAAGGATTAGCCAATCTTTCTTTCCCTTTGGTGAAATTGCTTTTCTCTTCTAATCAAGCCAAACACTTACATCTCTTTTCTATGTCTACCTTCCTTGGAAATATTCCAATTTTGTTTCACTAAGGCTGGAAAATACTCTTTTATCAGCATTTCACTGCAGTTAATCTTTTTTTATCAGGTTTTTTTTTAAATCTGTACAGGAAAATATTTAATTACAATGTTTCATTCTAACAAGTCAGTTGCAGGGTCTTAAATATAATAACTCTGCTAAACCCCATTGAAGAAATATGGCAAAAGAAAAACCCAAACCAAAAAAAAGCCACTATTACCTATGTTAACGGGAAATTACAGTGTTACCAGAACAACTGAAATGTGATGACATCTTCTAAAGATTAACTTTCATACAGAAAGTATGAAGGAGAAGAAGAAAAACTGAAGGGGATTAATTTGCTCACTTATAATCAACTAAGCCTAATTCTGAAGTATTCAAAATTTCCAAATGGACTTCAATGCAAATGGGAAGATGGGCCAACAAAACTTCCTGAATCAGTCTTTCAAAGGGAGATAGGGTAATCCATAAATGGGACTTAACATTCATAATTGACATTTTGCTGCTTTGATTTCTTGGAGAATTCAGAACTTCAGAATCTACCTTAGGTTCCTTGAACATTCACTCACAGAGCAGCGTGTGCCAGAGTCTTCCAGCTCACATCTCAGCATCCAGTTCCCACCGATGCATCCAAACCACAGTGTGAAGGAATTATGTTCACATATAAACATGTGCTTCATCTTAGCCATAGGTATTTATCTGCTTCAGAAGGAGTGGAACAAGCTCCCAAGAGAGAAACTGATACATGTAATTTTCCCTTCTCTTACGGTTGCAAAAATAGCATTTTTAATGGGAAACTGGATTCAGCTGCCTCTTCTGGTATGGAGAGGATCAAAGTGAAGCAACACTTCTCTGTCAAAGTGTCTCAAATATGCATTTGATCTTTTTTTCTTAGGGATTTATATTCCAGCTAGTTACTAAGAAAGTACTCAAATCTGTATGTGTGTCTGTTTGCATATAAAGACTTCACTGGCACATACACAGAATGAGTAAGAGCCGATTTCCCAGGAAGCAGACAGAGTAAAACAACCTTTCTTCCCAATGCAGACAAATCTTCTGCATTCCAGGACATGTCTCACTGTACAACAGGATCTGATGCTGCAATCCATAGTACTTCTGTTTTCACCCCTCAAAGACCTAAGACTCAAATTTACAAGTATTTCTAACACAATATTGCCGAGCTGTGGTTTAAAAGGGGAATGGGATCACTCTACCAGACCTTACATTGCACAGAAGGGAACCACAAAAAGGCTGCCACAACCCTGAGGTTGGAACAGTGTTCATAAAGTGACTTGAAAGGCTAGAGTAGCTAGAACAGTTCAATCCTCTACATTTATTTCCTTTTTCTTCCTGAGAAATTTTCACAATTCAGTCTAAGTAGCCTAATCATTACCTGGGGCAATATCTATGTACTAGGCCTAATTAGTTAAAAATACAGCATTGAAATCTTCCCAAGCTTGCAATTAAGACACTGCATTAATCTTAGTCAATAACATTATTCTGTTTGTTTTTCAGCTCAGAATAAAGTGATGGATGGTAACACTGAAATATAATCCTCTTCAATATCACAGGCTCTAATGTAAGGAAGTGAGGTGGCACACTTCTTCTTGCTGTCCTGCCAGGTCTCACCCCTGACCTAGAGCAATCAGCTCCAAGAGAGTGCTGATTAGCAAGTACACTCTTTGGTCCTCATCAGCTCTTACCAAAGGAGTTCATAACAAATTACATGGATAGGTAACCTCAGCAGCTGAATAGAAAATATCAGTTGTTTTGACAGAGATTTATAAAACCAATTTACAAACCACTGCCACAAAATAGCAATGCAAATCTTAGGGGCTCAATATCATCGTGAGATTCAGTCTGTTATAACCTATGGAGTATAAGGTAAAACTTACTCATAACGATGGGCAGTTGGCATAAATTTTACCAGGTCTGATTTTTAAAGGAAGGTTGAAATAATGAACCTCTTACTGTTTGTTTGGGGGTTTTTTTGAGATAAAAGAATGCCACAAAGACGCAAGACGGGATTTTTGCTACGTTGCAGAGTCATCTTGAGATCAGAGCTCTGCTGTTTTCCTACTGGACCTCTAAATTAGTCATGGCTTTTGGGAAGTCTAAATCACCCTGCTGATGAGGAAGAACCGGTAGAGTGTGGGCAGAAGGCTCAGCACCTTTACCTGGATGTGCTCTGACTCCCACCCCTCTCCCGTGCAAGGGAAGGTGCGGATGAGCTCTGCCTGCCTTAAGCAGACACAGCACTGCTGCAGTCCCGATGGATGGCAGCTATTCTGAGGGCTTTGATGAGCTCAGTGGCTGAGTGTGCCAGGCCCAGGTGACAAAATACTCCATTCTGAATGCAAATTATGTGCAGAAGTTAACTAGCAAGGGCACCAGCTGCCAAATTTGACCACTTGTGAGTACAGTGATTTGGATTGTTTTTACCCTTCTCTTTTATTCACCCTTTATTAATTAAGTGGTGAAATTCAAAATAATATAATTCAGCCTTTGTACTGCAGTATAGTAAAACTGACTTTCAGCTGTTTCCTAATTATTTCCACTTTCATATGACAGCAATGACAGCATATTAGAATACAAAAATAAAAAGGCAAAAAGGAAAAGAAAAATAAAAAAAGGTCAGGAGGGCTTACAGAATTATCTTTCACCAGAAGAGCACAGCACTGGATTCCTGCCAACAGCATTTTATGGGGATTCCAGGCAACAGAATCAGCTCTGCAAAAATCATAAATGGAGAAAGGGAGGTGAAAATTGCATCTATAATCATGGGTACTTGAAAATCAAAAAAGACCAAACACAATCCAAGCAGATAAATCAGATTTCCCATACACCCACACCCACCACAGGTTCAGAAATCTCTCCAACTATTTTTAAAAATGCAGCACTTATGGAAGCCAACAGGCCACATAACTTCCACCTCAATCCCTAGTAAATAAA
Source organism: Melozone crissalis (assembly GCF_028551555.1). Taxonomy (NCBI): domain Eukaryota; kingdom Metazoa; phylum Chordata; class Aves; order Passeriformes; family Passerellidae; genus Melozone; species Melozone crissalis. The sequence goes on from NW_026535794.1 coordinate 41,790,960, forward strand.
TTCAATTGACTTACCTGTGGATACCATGAAGAAGTCTGCGATGCTTCCTTGATATCAAAGCTGAGCCACCCCAAGAAGCCTGTTGGAACATTTATAGAGCCAAGAAAATATTATTTTTGATAATACTTCAACTAACAATTTCTAAAGGTGTCTTATCTCATTTAAAACTTTGTTTACTACACGGTCAGTGGGCTAAATTTTGCCTTTAGTTACATCTCTTGAAATAAAGACAGCAGCCTGGGGCTATGCCTGAAATAGAGGAGGTTGTGGTCTGTGCCAGAACATGAGCCACAAACCAGAGTGGTCCTTCTGAGTAAGCAAAGGCAATGAACTGAAATGTCCTTGCATAACCAGACTCACTCCTGATACCAAAAATATCTGATACCTGTTGCTGCTTCCCTTCCCCCAGCCTTAAACTCTCAGTGACAGCAGAAAGCCCCACTTTGCACATCTTCCTCCTGCTAGCCAATTCCTTTCTGAGAATTTCACAGGGGAAACAGTGGGCAGTGATAATCTCTGGCAATTGCAAAGGCCAGGCTCAGATTTTGCAGAGATATGAAAAGCAAAGTATGTCAGTGGGCAATAGCAGCAGTGGGCAATTTCTGTCACCAGCAACCCAAATGAGCTTAAAATTACTGAGAACTCTCTCAGCTCACCTAAGAACTAAGTGTGTGCTCTAAGAGTCACTTAGACCTTCTCTGTAGTGAGGAGCTCTTCACTGAAACTCCTTTTTTACTTCCATCTAACCTAGACATTCATCTTTGGGTGATACATTTGGCAGATGTGTCTCTCCAGAGACTATAGAAGGAACCCCGACAACTAGTTTTTTATTACATATGTTTAATTTCTGGACAATTTGAATTAGGGAATGTGATACTTTTTCATGAATTCTGCAAGGATCAGGTCTGTGAACCTTCAGCTCCCAAACAATGACATTTATCCACAATAGAAAGGTGAGGAGACCATGCAAACACTAAACATGTCACACAGAGCATTTGAGAAGTTACTGCTAGATAAATAAATATACAAAATGATTTTCAATACCCATGAAGACAGAATGTACTTAAGCGAACTACCTGTGAAGCAAGCAAAGCTCTTCAGAGACACACAAAAGACATCAGTCCACAAAACATTTGGACTCAGTTTATTAAAAATAAATTGTAAAGAAAAAGAAAGTCGCTCATGTAAAGATTCCTGACCTAAGCATAGAAAATATATGCTTGTTTGGTTTTTGGGGTTTTTTTCTTTCATTGAAATAAAAATATGTGATAGTTGATATATGAGTTCATCATTGGTATTTGCTTCACAGGCCATACATTAGGAATGAGATCAGTTATCTCTGGGAGACAGGATGGCAAAGGCTCACAAGGGAGATGAAAGTTATTAACTTGTCTTAAAAAGTCATCCTCATTAATGCCACACATTAATAGATCAAATCATATTTTACATTGTCATGCTCACAGCATCCTTCCTGAGACAAGGGCTGCTGTACAGACTACAGGTGGGACCTGAGGTAGGAAATTATTTTGCCTCAAACTTCATGGTAATCCTGCAGCACCATGACTTTCAACTTTTTTTCTCCAGGTAGTCCAAATTTGCCCCGCTATGGGATGACAATCAAACTAATACAAGAGACAAATACTACTCCCCCATTAAGTCAAAACAGTCACTAAGTTATTCCCTGATTTTCAGAAATTATAAGCAACTCTTTAAAATATAACACATTACTAAAAAATTTGCATCCAATATTTCCGTGTTTGAAAAAGTTGACATTCTCACACTGTTTATGAAAAACAGGACTAAAAAGGCAGTTGAGAGGTCATCTCAACAATGTGCCATCCCAAAGGCAAGATCAGCCCTACTCCTCTCATTTCTCTCAACCACATCTCTTTTAGAGATTATTAATCAATGAATCAATTACATATGTAGTTAGCACTGAAGTGAAAAATAAAATGCAGAGAGCATTGTTAGCCCTACTTTCTGCCTTTTGTTAAAAAAATACCAATGTAGATCTAGATGAGAGAAATTATATTACTCTACTTGAGCCACAGTTATACAAGATGAATTTGTGATCCATGATTCTTTACCCAATTCAAAGAGAAAGTTCTTAAGGCTGGAATAAAACAAACAAACAAACAAAAAACCAACAAAAAAACAATTACAGTGAACAAAAATACCTAAAAATCACAAAATCAACCAAAAAACTCCACCAAAAAAACCACAAAACACCGTGAATGAGAAGGCATTTAAGCAGACACAGAATGACTGGCTCTGTCTGGTTTTAAAGGCCTCTCTAAGGATGGAGGCTGCACAATTTAACCACATAATTTGTGTGTAACAGGAATAACACCTTTTTAATTTAAAGTGTCAGTCCTAAACAATGTTACCATTTGTCACACCTCCAGTGGTCAGGGAACAGATTAGTGCCTTTCTTTTAGCAGCATGTTTTGAAGCTTCTGTAGACTGTTATGTTCTGCTTATTTTGCTTTTCTAGTTTAAATAACATCAGTGCTTTCCATCTTTTCTCATTGGTCATAATTTGTAAATATGATTATGTTTATTTACATTGTTTCCCATTTTCTAATCTTTCTCCTGAAGAGCCTTCTTGAACTGCATCTTTTTATTTGGACAAAATTTAGATAAAGCAGATGGTGTGTGAAGCAGAAAGAAAGAATCCTTTTATGTACCTCCTTTATTCAATTCTGAAAGGTATTTAACTCTATTTGAAAATATCACTGATTTGTGAACTAGGAAAATATCTGGGCTTTACAGTAAAGATCTGCTATCTAGTCAACACTCCCCAGCCTGTCTTTGTGTACTTGATTACTGCAGCTTAGAATTCTATCTCTATTGAACTGTAGCCTAGTTTTTCCACTTTTTTCTCCAAATTGTCAAAATCCCTTTGATTTCTAATCCTGTCCTCCCACTGCCTTTGTCAGAAGTCTTATGTCATTTTCAAATTTGTCAGCACATTCTTTTTCATCCAAGTGGTTTAACAAAAATACCAGATAATTTCTACCCTAAGACAGACCTTTGAGGAATCCTGCTCAAATGTTTTTCTCCCTTCAAAGAACCACTGGTAACTGCTCTGTGGGAATGGTTTTCCAGCCAGGTTTTCATTCACTACCAGAACTGCTTCTTGGCAGGTTTCTCTGGCTTTTTGATGAGATATTGCAAAGTCAACAAGTGAAGTTGACTGCCTCTCCTCCATCCAAGGGACTACAGAAGGAGGGCAGATTGATCAAACTAGAATGACACATTTTGTTTAAGACAAATGCAGCTGAGATCCACACAGGGGAGGTCAAAACACAGCCCTTATCAACCTGTGTCCCACACAATGTAATTGGTAACAAGGTACGAGAAAATTTCTGTTTCATATGCAACAAATCATTTACAGCTAAATGATGCAAATCACAGTGTGCACTGCCTGATTAAGCTAATTACCTAAGCATTGGCTAATAGGTCAAGCCTGATTTTCTCTATAGGCCTAATAATAGGAGAAAAAAAATAGTCAGTCAGGACCACCAGGGAAAAAATACTCACACATAGCATTTAAAGCTACGTGAAGACAATACATGGCATACACAAATGCTGGAGGCATATTGATGATACAAAACAAGTTATTAAGAAAGGCATCAGAGATGGAGTTTGAAATACAATAAGCTACTGGAGTGCTGCACTGTGAACAAAATAAGCTTGGTATAGTCTTTGCTCTTAGGCTTGACTGAACAGCTTGACTGCCAGGGCAGTTTGGACCTACTGGTATTATCTTCCTAAAACATTTTCCTTAACTTGCTTTTCCTCTCTGGTTTGTCTTCATGTCAGAGCTTATCTACTATTTCTGGCTTTATTGAAATTTATCTTCCTGAAGCTCAGTGAATTTCTGTTGACATTCTCCCTTTTGCCCTTCCTAAGAATCACAAGCTTTATCATTTCATATTTAATGAAAAGAGTGTCCCTAAGGCAAAAACATCAGTTTTTGGGATCAGAAAATATTCTGAAATGAAATAAATCAGTGTAAATCTGGAAAAAACACCACTGACATTCATATAAGATATCCTTAGTAACAGCTTGTGAGAGCACTTACAGTAGATAATCCTGATGCCTATTAATGATACACGAAAAGTTCTACATTAGACAGCACTTAACCTGTCTGTTACTCAGGGTTACCCTGTTACAGGGTTTTACTCTGTTTTAATTGCACTGTACTTTTTTTTTTCCTTTAAAGTTACAGCAGGCCTAAACAGCAGAATACTTTGTAGACTGCATAATGTGTAAATCATTCCACAAGAAGCCAGGCCTTTCAGCAGATTGTAGATTCTCAAAGATTTCAAAAATTTTACATTCTATCCTACAGTGGTAAGAGGTATTCTTGCTAAAAAAAAAAACAAAACAAAACAAAAAAGTAAAAGGAAAAAAGCAATCCTTCTCTGTGTTTCTTATAGTCTTTCTGAATGGTAGAGACTCAGTCTCACTGTACCTGTTCACATACAATTTCAGTAAATCTCTTTCTAGTGGTGCTGTGAGGGAAAAAATGTTACATTAAGAATCACAGTCTGCTCATTCTACCATTGCACACTTGTACACACATGTATGCCAGATGTCACCTCTGTGAAAAGTTTTCAGTCTTTCCCTATATCTTGTCCTCTTATAAATACAGCTAGAAACTTTTAACAAAAAAAATAGAGAAACAGTCATCCACCCAACCGTTTATATAGTGTGAAAAATAGAGAAAATACTGACAAAACTTCTGAGAACCACTGAGAGGCTCACAACACAAATCACATCTTAAAAGAACAACTGATATTCCAGACTGTAAACCAAATTTATTACTGGACATTTGTCCTTCTACTGGGAAACAATATCTGACAACTATAGTCATTTCAAAAGAGAAAAAAAGATATTTCTGGACATTTTTACCTTAGTTTAACATGAGGCAAAATCAGAAGAATAAAGCTAGTTCTTTTCAAAAGACTAACAACTCCCTAAGGTTCAGAACAGGACCCAGGCTCATCCCACCATATTTGAGTTCAGCTGCAGGGAGACTGCTCATTGTTCTCCTACAGCCACTGGAGATGGCTCCAGCCACATCTGTTTGACTCACCTAAGGTCCAACAGAGATTCCAACCACATCCCTCCCTCCACCAGCCATACACAGACACACAAGAGAGTTGTGTAACAGCAGTGTTGCTCTCCTGCTGAAAATCTCATGAGTTCTTCCCAGCAGTGCGCAGCCGTGAGGAGGCTTGGCAGACATTTTAAATATTAGGCCTAAATTCTGCATTTTTGTCTCCAAAAATATAAGAAAACTCTTTTGACTCATACATACAGTGACTTTATTTATTAATGTCTGTGAGACATTTATTTGAAACATGCATCACTGTCTACAGTGATCCTTCTTTAGATACTCAACATTATCCAAACATTTCAGAAATTTAGAGCAGGTCTGGAAATCTCCACAAATATTGCTCCAGATTCTCTTATTGCTCCATGACTTTTAATCTAGCCAACTATAATTCTGGATTTGTGGCATTGCAATTATAAAGAGAATGCAATTTTAGAAAATATGAAATGGCCTATCTTTAGAAAAATACATTTACAGCTAACTCTTTCAAGTCATAAAAAGGCAGTGATTATTCAAAAAAGATTAATTAAAGGATTTTAACATCCCAGCCCAAAATTACAAAGAATTTTTTTAAAAGAGAAAAATTTCTGAAACATTTAGGAAAATGTAAGGATATATACAGGAAATTCAAATCTGTAAATATGAAACAGACTAATTTATGACTGGTTGAGTCAGAAAGCAGATCTTTATTTTAACCTGTATGAACCTCACACATAATTCTAATGTGTCTATTCCCCAACAGAATGTGGGGAGAATCAAAACTTATGTTTGTATATCACTCTTGAAGCATTTTTAGGAGGTAGCAAGAAGAAGAAATTGATTATAAAATAATTTTGAAATATAACCTGACAATAACAAAACGGCTTTGGCTGCTTGTCAGAACCAAGTTATTTGCTGTTTTGCAGCATATGTAACAGAGTCAAATCAGAACATATTTCTGGTCCCTATGTAAGGAAAAAGAAATGTTATTACAGCCCAACTTCTAAAAAAGAAATATCAACAGTCAAAGAGCAATTATAAAAAAAGCAGTGCTAAACAAAACCATGCAGTATACAAACTCACATCAACATGAAGCCAGAGGCCATGCTTTTCACAGATATCAGCAATTTTATCCAGAGGATCAAATGCTCCCAGCACAGTTGTGCCTGCTGTAGCACAGACAAGAAATGGTGCTGACCCCTGCAATAGGATTCAAAACAAAAAAAAAGTTATCATTTGCACAGTTCATCTCTTCCTTGTATACTTGCAGAGCTAAACTATAAAAAGATCTAGGAAAGTAGGACAAAGATGTGACAATCCACATTTTAGTTTCCCAGCAGAAGGTACTGCATTTAATAGTGCTGGATCTCTTTTTCTTTTTTTTTTTCATTTAAAAAAAGAAAAGGCATTTTCCATTTCTACTTAACACCATCCCAGGGCAGACTTCTGCAGCTTCAGACTGTTTTGACATATGCTAGTTTTGTCAAAATCAAAACATACCGGATATATGACATCTCTCTTTATACACTGATTTTCAATTCTCAGTCTTTCACATCTCACTACCATATATGCTGTCATTCTGACTGATAAAATAAAGCAATTAGCTCAGCCAGCAGACTACCCATGCAAGGAAAGGGCTCATCCCTTTAGGGTTTCCACCTGCACTGTCTCTACAAGACCCCTGTTCTCTGCCTGGTGAAGAGGAAACTTCAGCTAGGGAAGGTGATTTGCCTTCAGCCACGTTGGTGCACAGCGTGACAGGGACAGTCACTGCTGTCTGATCCCACGCCTGACCTGCAGCTCAGTGCTATTCCCTTGCTCCCACTCCTGTCTGGGAAAGAAGAAGGGCTGAAGACAGTAACTGAATGTTAGGAGAAGACTGCTGGAAATCTCAGATGGCGTTCAGGTCAGTCAGGTGGGATAAGGAAAGCTTTTGTCAGGCTGGGGTCTCAGACAGCCACTGACAGCCATCCATCTTTGCTTCCCTTCAGCTGGCAGCATTCTGGCTCACAGATCCTTGCAGATCCGTGTTGGCTCTGCTTAGGAGCAGAAACTGCAGCAACTCCATGAAAGCAGTCCATGAGAGTCTGTAGCAGCTCCATGAAATTGAGGAGCTGCAGTCTCACTGCTGAGAAGTGCCTGCTGAAAGAGCTGCTCTGCACAGCTCAGCATCTTGCCTGCAGAATGACAACACACCTACTGCAGAGGCTCTCAAGGTGTTATTGGATTGTGCAAGCTGGGATCACTCAAGTTCATTGGCAGTGAATTAGATCTCTCAGATGATGTAAGTGTGTAACTCAATGGAGCCTTAGTGAAATCAGACATCAGCTGAAAAATCAAACTCCATACAAGTCTTCCATGTATCTTCACCCAGCTGAAATATGATTTCTTTTTTTCTTTTTTTTTAAATGTTGCCACTTTAAGCATCTACAGAGACAGGCTTATATCACATTTACACTCTGACAGTTTTATCCTTCTTTACAGTGTAGAAGACTGTTAGAATGGTACGTAATTATGATTTATTTGTATTTTAGATTTTCTTTACAAATGGCTAAAGCAGTGAAAAGTAACATTGGAATGAACTTAAATTAATCCCATACATTCACAAAGACTTACCAGCCTTTAATTCACTTCTTGGTCATTTATTCTGAGTACAAGCCACCACGATAGTTAATCAAACTTACAAATCAGCAAATCAGCCTGAATCTTGAGTACAAAACTCTTGCAAGTGAGGCAAAGATGTATCCAATGCATCTATTTTCTATTAGTGTTCCCAGCAATTTTGTCCCACAACTACATCAAAGTCAAAGGCTCTCAAGCAGCCAATTGGTAGCACAACTGCATACAGGGGAAAGTCTCAGATATCTACAAATTCCAGTAATTGCTACCATTATACTTTTCCCACAAAGAAGGGAATTACATTTTTATTACTCTTGACAATATAGTTAATCTAGTCTTCCTGCCTAAGTTCTCTAAAAAGAGAAGACTCTTGCCTTTCATATTCAGCGATCATTTTGTGCTTCAATTACCAGCAAATACATAATCTGTTGTCTAGAGTCATTCGAGTATTTACTGCAATTTACTGAAGCATCCTCTGTAAAAGTTGTAACAGATACAGCTGGACAGACACACTGAAGCTCTGATTAAATGAAAACCTTCCAGTACACCTGTAACTTCCTTTAAAATGCAAGTGAAATCGTGTTTTCCTGCAAGCAAAGCATTTCGTTTTTAAATTGTGGGGTACCATACTAAGGTAGACCTTTTCAAAAAAATCACAAATGGTAGGTGATATCTTTCAAATGACCACTACATGTATTGTTACAAGAACAAAAAAAAATTCTGTTTTTGCAAAAGCAAAGAGATGATTCTCCTGCAAGCCTGCCTGCCATTACTTTATTATATTTCAGTCCCTTTTTCCCCCCCAGCTTGCTCAAATAAGTAAAGTACAGGTTGTCTTTCTCAGAAAATGCAAAGTAGAGAAAGGGGCAAAAAAGAGCGTTTGCTAGGTCATTAGGGCCCCCATGTACCAATAGCTATGCTATCAGCATGAAACTAAAATAAGAGATGGTTTTTTGGCAGAAAATGTATCCAAATCAGAACTTACTGTAATCTGTTGTGGCCATGACAGTGTAGGACAGGACAGGGCTGCCTTGGCTTTTCTATCAGCCACAAAGGCAGATTTCCCAAGACAGAATTCCATGGAAGTATCATCCATGCCATGAACATTGCACTAGCTGCTTTATATTCACTCATCATGGACTAAGAGCTGAGCTTTGAATTCTACTGCTCTGATGCACAAACTGGAAGTGAGAAATAGGGTGAGCTAACCAAACCAAAAGAAGATCCTCTTGGAAGTCACATTCAATCCTTCAAGCTCTCTAAAATAAATTATGTTGACTATAGGTAAGGACTGCCTTAGAGATTGTGGGAATGTGTGTTAATGTTGTCCAAATACATATCAGTGCCATTCCAAATTCTTGCCTTTGACTTCCTACTTGGCAAAGTCCCTAGGGGAAAAGAGGCACTTCTCTGCACTCTCAGTAGAATAATAGAAAGGACAGAATTTAGCATTTGAAGCTTATAAGACAGTTTTAGAGACTAAGCCACATGTTACAGTTGCTGCTCACTGCAGAGGCAATAGAGCAATAGCTGCTGTAATTAACTGAAAAACCGTTTTAGGAAAAATACTGCATCCATTTAAAAAAGGATCAAGGGCAAAGGAAATCCTATAAGAAATGTGCTAAATACTTCAGAGCAGCATTGTACTCAGGACTTTCATTAGCAGTAAACACCCTGTGGAATTTTCCTCCCTTCTAAGAGTGTAGAACCCATAAGCCTTGGCTTGCTCCACAAGTTTGTGGCAAACAGATTGCACCTGTAAGAAAGACATTGTTACATTAACTGCCCTACTTTTAAGATTTTGGTCACTCTTAGTTTTCCTTCCTTTCACTCAGACACAAGCACACAGTCTGCACACACTCCTCTCTCCTTCACACTCTCTCTCCCCCTCTCACCTCTTTCCTGGCCCGCTGGACTTGTTTCTCCAGTTCCTCAGGTATCATCTTACCTCTAAGGGACACAGATTTAAAACTTTTTCAGTTACATTCAAACAGGTTAGTTACGTACAGCACTACTGCATTTTACAAAGGCTCAGAGATCAGTCATGGCTTTTGCTTTCTTACCTTTCATCTGTTTTGATGAAGTACACATTCTCTGTACCAATTCCCAGGAAGGAGGCTGCCTTCTTCATGGAGTAATGGCACTGTAAAAGAGAGAGGCACAAAAAAAAGTACACACACAATTAAACAAGAGAAACAAATTCCTTAACATAGGGAACAGTGGCAAGTACAAAAGCACCTAACAGCCATGACAACAGTATACTGTAACACAAAAAGCAAAATTATAAGGTACATATTACAAAGCCCATAATGTACTTAATACACACAGAAAACTGGAGAAAATAAGAGAAAAAAGTTGTGCACCATGTTTGAAATGCAGGGTTAAGAAAAAAATGGGAAGCTCTACTTCATACAATTTTTCTTAGAGCTCATTCTGCATTAGAATGAAAAGTAGAAACTTTGAAGTGTCATCAGAGAAGAATTATTAATTGTTTCAAAATGTTTTAATAGAACTAAGTCAAAAATATCAATGAGTGTAAGAGCTAGGAAATGCTTGAGGAGAAGGGTCTAAAGTCTGTTTAACTCAAGAGCCTGGAAACAATTAATTAGGTCTGAAAGTCCAAAAGCACCACTCCTTGGAAACTGAACCCTTAGTTAGGATGTGTATTTGAAGCTTCTACTACTTTATGTCTGTAACAATTCTGTATGCTTTCTCTAATCCCCAGCTGATGGCCACTGCCAGAGACAGGATACTCTGCTAAACTGACCTGTGCCCTCAAAACAGCAACCCATGGTCACAGGATCAAGGAGCTCAACCCACTAAAGCTTCTGATGTGGTAAAATGGGGATTTGCAAGGCTTTCAACATCCTATTCTGCAAAAGGATCTGGAAATCATGATGGTGTGTAGTTCATATGATTGTGAACCTTAGAAACTACTGTGAAAGCAAGCAGACCTTAGACAGGACTCAGCACATCTTCATAATTTACTGTGGATTTTGTGTAAGGTTCCAGTGTGGACCAGTCTGCATTTTTCAGAAAATTAAGTTACTATTTTAGCAAAGAATTTTAGCTAAGTCTCATCACAGAGACATATCTGGATGAGTACAAAGACACATGCAGCCCACTTCTCACTCTGCACTGAATAAAGGGCATCGGACTATGAAGCCTGTGGAGTGCAAAAGAGGATTTTAGAAATGGGTGTTTATTTAATCAGAATGTGGTAAAATGACTAAGGTGAAAATTCTATTCAAGCCTACAGACCACTATATACTTTTTACAAACTTTTTTCTTTTCAACAAATAGTAATGGTTTATCTAACCATATTTCCAACGTTCACCTTTATAAGGACCTGCTCTGCTATGGATACTCTTATTCCAGCACAAGAGCACTTTGGCTTATTCCAGAACAAGAGCACACTGATCTCTGCTTAATTTGTCTTCAAGATTAGCCTGGGAATTCAAGATACAGTAACCTTCTTAACCCAAAGGTATTTAGACATCAAAACTACCCACTTATAGCAGTGGAGTCACCTTTGAGGGTTCACCACATCCCGTAGGACTAGAGAGTTCTCAGAACCAAGACCATCCAACCCTTGGATTATCACTGCCCTCCTCACAAAAATAAAATTGTCTCTTTTACACATTATTACTGAAGGGTTAAAATGAAGCATACTCCAGCAAACACAAAGATGTCTGAAATTGCTGCTTTTCATACAGGAGGTGAAGCCAGGTGGTTAATTAATTCCATTTTCTTCCTGAGAGTTCACACAAATGCAGTTACTGCAGAACATAATTAAGAAAAATGTACAACATTTTAATGTGTGGGCATGAATATATTAAGGATATTAAAGCCTGTCACGCTTATTTTGATGAGATGGATGATCTCAGAGGGCTCTTTTTCTTTATGACAAAGAGGTTTCCCCCACCATCACCCACTTTTTAAACAAAGGCATAGAATGACATGATGCTACTCAGTAGTTTTAAGAAAGCTTAATTTGTAACATGACACATCCACAAGGCCTTTAGGGCTCAGTCATTTAGACTGTTGCAAGAATAATAACATACATGGGTGGATAATTAGTCTTACATTACTTCAATAAAGGTAATAATGATTGTAAGTGGCTGTGTGTTGTTCAGCAGAAGTTTGGAGATGTTTTTGACTGACGAGTGAATCACTTCAAATACAAGTTGCCAGAAATCACTGATTTCTAGCCATTACTTTCAAATGAAAGGTATGAATCACCAAGAATAAACAGATCCTTCCAAACTGAATAAGACCTGCAAATTCAGAATACTAGTAAGCAGACAATCGGCAAAATATATATTTTATCATAAACAATGGTATGAGATACTGGAAGAAAGATAAAAGAGGCTTGAGTACCTGAGAGATTATACCAAAAAGCTGAGGAAAAGAGAAGGAAGAACAGAGGGAATACAAAAACAAATAGGCTGCAAGAGAAATTATTTTTCCTTCAGAAGAACCTTTGTACTTCTTGGAAAATTCTGTCTTTCACTAGGACAGAAAAAGAACAAGACCCATAATACTACATAGACTTAGGATATGCTTTCTTTGGTGAAAAAAGAGGTCTTTCAGTTATATTGATTGAAAACATGTAAGAATTTCTTCCCCCTTCTTAGAAGCCATTATGCTAAACTGCATTGCATCATTTTAAGAAAAAATATACCAAAGAGCATTTAGTAGCTACAGTCACAAGAGCACCAACTAATTCACTTTTCATAGTTCCCTTTCCAAAAAAAGGAGAAAGAAATATCCAGATTAAAAGTATTGTTTTAAATACTGTGAGTTCAGGTTACTCTTGGCATGTCTTTCACAGTTTGTTTGGACAAATTATTGAATCTGTAGCCATTTTCTAGTAAGAAATTACCATCTCAGAGCACAAGATCAAATCAGAACATTGGTGCATTTAAGATGTGCTGCTGTACTATTTTACCTATATCTAGACATAGTTTTCATCTCCTAATGATGTTTGCAAAGACAAGGTACTTTCTAGCTTTGCTCATTAAAACAGAAGACAAATTTGTATTTTCTTGATTTTAAAAAGTTTCCTAGAAACATGATTGCATAAAGCAATTACCTTATTATGAGATTGTTTTATTACCTTATTACCCCTTTTTGTCTGTTATAATTTCAACAGGGGACAACATGATAAGTTAATGTTGTGTTCTCTCGCTTTATTACTTTCATGATCAAGTTGCACTGGGGAAGAATTTAGTTTCATTTAATCTAAAAAAACTGCTCACATCAGCATGTACATTTCAACTGTTTACACATCCTCTCTACCCCTACTTGCCTCAAATTTATCAGATTTCTACCTTTCAGATCAATGTAGCACATACTTGTGCCAGAATAAAGTTTAGATGGGACTCAGATAGCAAAAGGGAATAAAAAGGTGGGCTGATATCTATAACTAGAACAGCATTTATCTCCTACAGACCCACAAATCATGCCTCCAGAAAGTGGGATATAACAATTACTCTTCTGCTGCTCCTGTCTCAAGGGGAATCACACTGCTATGGGCCAGCAAAAAGTATTACAGAGTAGCAGCATAAACAGTGTTCACTGCATATCACCACAGCTTTGAATATCTAAGCATTTGCTTAAAGGAACAAGGAGCCTTTTTATTCCTGAAGGCCAAGCAGAATATGTGAGGACCTTGGGTGGGCCATGCATTAAATTTACATCTTTATATTATCCAAGAACATACAAAAATACATAGCCCCAGATCACATAAGTCATTGAAAGTCTGTGCATTCCCCTGCTTTGCAACAGGGCAACTCTTTCAACTTGACAAGTGCCAAACTGAAACTAAGAGACTAAGCAAATCAAAGCAAAAATCATTTTATTTCAGCCAAGGCCTTAAATGGCACAAGGGCCTTGAATGAACAGTCATGTCTTTTGACTCCTTATCAATACTCTGTTCATTACAGCCTCATGGCTTCTCCATGCCAATGCTCATGCCTGATTCTTGATGAAGATAAACTCAGGTTGTTAATTTCTCCAAGTTTTGTTTTACTCTTCCAAGTTTGTTTTGTTGGGAGGGTTGACATTTGCTTCTCCAGGAACCTCTTCAGTTAAAACAAACAAAAAATCCAACAAAAACGCAGGATGCTTGGATGAGGGGATTGAGTGTACCCTCAGGCAGCTCACAGATGACACCAAGCTGGGTGGGAAATTGATCTGTTGAAAAATAGGAAGGATTTGCAGAGGAATCTGAACAAGCTGGATTGATGGGCAATGCCAAGGGTGTGACACCCAACAAGTCAAAGTGCCCAGTCCTGCACTTGGGTTACAACAGCCCCAGGCAGCACTACAGGCATGGGAACGAATTGCTGGAAAGGGGCCCAGTGGACAAGGACCTGGGGGTGCTGGTTGACATCCAGGTGAACACAAGCCAGTGTGTGCTAAAGCAGCCAAGAAGGCCAATGGCATCCTGGCCTGTATCAGCAATGGTGTGGCCAGCAGGGCCAGGGCAGTGATTGTCCCCCTGTGCTCAGCACTGGTGAGGCTGCACCTCAAATCCTGTGCTCAGTTTTGGGCCCTTCACTACAAGAAAGACACTGAGGGACTGGAGCATGTCCAGAGGAAGGCAACAGAGCTGGTGGAGGATCTAGACAGTGAGCCCTGTGAGGAGTGGGTGAGGGAGCTGGGGGTGCTTATCCTGGGAAAAGCCTGAACAGAGGTGACCGACCTTATTGCTCTCTAAAACTGCCTAAAAGGAGAGTGTAGCCTGGGGGGAGTCAGGCTCTTATGGAGCCTGATAGGACACAGCCTCAAGTTGTACCAGGGGAGTTTCAAGCTGGTCAATAAGAATTTCATCACAGGAAAGGTTAAGCATTGGAAGTTTGCCCAGGGAGGTGCTGGAGTCACCATCCCTGGAGGTGTTCAAGAAACAACCATATGTGGCATTTAGTGCCATGGTCTTGTTGACAAGGTGGTGGTCAGCCAAAGGTTGAACCTGATAATCTTAGAGGTCTTGCCCAACCTAAATGATTCCTTGGTTCTGTGATTCAAAGGTGCAAAATGTTAAATAAGACTCAAAATAAAAACAATAATAAAAGAACTAGGATTGCATGACACCAGTGCTTCCACACTTGTCTCAAGTGTGGGCTACTGATTACATATATTCTCAACATGGCATATCAGAATAAAAATTTCCAAAAAGTCATCTAGCTTGGACTCAGTAGAGGTGGATCTAAAACAATTATAAATGAATATGCTCGTTTCCTCCCTCATAACACTGAATAAACACTAGTGATCTTAGAAAATGGTCACACTACCTATTAAAAGCATCAGTTTTACAGTAAATGATTATTGAGTACTAAAGACTACATAGTTGTTTGAAGCAAACAAAGTATTAGAGATCAAAAGCATGGCCTTACAAATAATTTAACAATTTATTTTTCCTGGTCAAGTTTATGTTTTATGGTTTTGGTCTTCCTGGTGAAGCAGAAACATAAAAATAAATTTATTCTGGCAGACAATTAAAATTTCTTTTGACATGAATTTACATGTTTGCTTATTTCAGAGTAAGAAAATATGTTGTAGTGAAACCATGCAATGAAATAAAATGTTACTTCATGATGAAAGTTTCATGGGCTTTACTTCAAAAGCATTTATGGAACTTGCTTCAAACTCATTTTATCCTACTTAACCGTTTTGAAGATGTAACATGAGGGATTAAGTATGAACTGGCATGTATTTCCATACACACACTTTTCAGAAAAAGAAAAGAAAGCAAACAAGAAAAAATATTTTTGGGGGGGGAAAAAACTAACAAACCACATTTACTTAGAATATGTGGGCTCAGTTCCAAAAGACATGTTATCTTGGAAAACTTACACAATGCTTTCATCCCTCAGGCTTCTTCAAAATAAGCCTGTCATCTAGTTACACTGCAAACTGTTTGGAGCATAAATGTCTGAGCTAAAATTATCCTAGTAAGTCCATATTTTCTAATACAACAAGGTTCTGTGCATTAGAAAATATGGACTTACTAGGATAAGTAAGTCGCATATTCCACTGCGACTTTTATATAGTAGAGTCAGAATTAATAACAATTCTACACTAATCAAATTATAAGCTCTCAAAACTGAAGGGACAGGGAAGAGAAAAAAGGCTCCAAAATCTACCTTCAGAATAAATGTATGAATGTAACTCAATTTCCCACAGGCATTTTGGATTGATATTATTCAAAAACTTTAAAAACTGGCCAGGTATTTTCAATTATTTAAAGAAAAAAATGTCTAAAGGTCCAGAATTTTTTTTCTGAGAGGCATATGGTGGGTTTGACTCTGTACCACATCCAATCTGTATATTCAGACATGGGGCAAAATGGGAGCTGAAGAGAGCCATCTCACAGGCCCACAAGTACTGAGTTTAGTACAAATTAAACATGCAGAAAAGAACCTTTGACATCCAAAACCCACCTACAGTTCCTGCTAGACTTTGTGCTGTGGGAAATCAAATGCTGCAGACCTCCACATTACAGCACATGCATTCTGCTTCAGGTTTGCCCCATGTACAACCTGTTCTTGTATCAGCAGTTTTCAAAGCAGCAACATCTGTGTTTGTTTTCTGAAAGCAAGAAAGCTTCTGCAGGGAAATTTACCATCAGACTTCTCCACTTGGCTCCAATATTCCACATCATACGCTGATGTCAGAATTTTTCTCCCAGTGCCCCATCAGATATGCAAATGATATCATTTTGCAGCTACTGAAAAAATAAAGTTCAAAAAGCTTTTCTTTGTTTTCATTTTACCTCTTCTGAAGCGAACAGAACTAGTCTTGGCAGACCTGAGAGCCCTTTCTCCTTTATCTCAGGGCAAAATCTGTACCTTGCTAAGTTCATAGCATACATATTAGAAATAGAGCCACCTGCAAAAAGAGACATACAAATATTGTATTAGCCACAGTATGAGTACCTTTCCTGCATCTGAGAGCTTGACCTATTAAGGGAAAAATAAACCCCACAGGCATCCTAGTGATGCATCCATCAAAGTTTATTTCCTTCCCTGAAGGCTACATCCATAAAATGAACCCAGGGCTCTGCAGTAGGCATGGAAGCAGAGCCTGTTTGGATGCTCTTTGGGGATATTTTCCTCTTTGTGGAGTAAGAGCTGTGCCCAAGCAGTCCTTCCCAACAGAGAAAACCCTGGCACAGCACCTTCCCCTCTACACTGCAGCAGAACAAGCTCAGCTGCCTGCACCAAGCTCAGAGCCTTGGAGATCTCTTGGGCAACCAGGCCTCAGAGGACCAAGGGAGAAAAAAGATCTTTGGAAAAAAAAAAACCAACTCAAAAATAAACACAGTGAGTGGGAACTGAAAGATCTGCAAGGTAAGATCTGGACAAGTTTTATTCACTCGGGACAGGTTTTATTCACCTAGAAGAACAAAACCAAAGCAGTAAGAAAAACCCTTACATAAAACTAGAACCAAAACAAGGGCAATTAATTTATCTTCTCTCAGTAGATCACTAAGTATTAAGCCAGAAATTCTTCTGTAAAAGCAAGGCTTCTACCAAAAATACACATCCAATTTGATGTGAAAAAGAAATCCGTACCAGTAATATATTAAAAAATAGGGATTTTTATCTTGTTTATTTTTCTACTACTCATGTGTAGGCTAGAATTACTGACTTTCTTTCGGTTTGGGAGAGGGAGTTTAAACTCACGTACTCATTTAATTTCTCTTCTCACCCCAAAATATATCTAAAACCTTCACAACTATCCCAATTATTTGTTACCTGAATAATCTGTGAAATATCACCATTATGCTTCATTATTTCAGTGTCGTGGGCTTACAGAACATTTGAAACATATGGTTTATCAAGCAGCTTAAGAAGTATCTGTTTGGCCTGCCTTATCATAATATTTAATAAAATTATAAAAATTCAAAGGAGTTAAAAACGTGTAAATTCTTGCTCCCACAGTTCATAAGCAGGATACAAAGATCTATGCCCTCAGGCACCATGGATTGGCATCTAGCACATAAATCAGGACCCTGTCTGTCAGCTCAGTTGACTTCTTCCCATGAGGCTGTTGGTATTGTTAATAAGGTCAGGAAGGGCATCAACTACAAACAATTAATTTCAAGTAATTCCATATAATTATGTTTAATATAGAAGTGTTTTCATTCTTTCACTGGTCAAAATTGACAAATTATTACCAGAAACACATAAGATAAGCCTAGAAATAAAAATAAAATAGTTTTGTCTATCACTACACTTTTGCATGCATTTTCAAATGTGCAATTTGTATGACTCAAATGTTTATAGAATTAATGGTATTAGGCAGTTTATAGGCAGCTTGAGGTCTGAACTGTTCCTACCTGGATTAAATATACCATCCCCTTCTTCCCAGCCTATGAATTCAATCATTTTCTTGATGACTGCTTCTTCCACCAACAGAAACACAGGGGATACTTCATATGTGTATCTAAAGAGAAATAACAGCATGATAACAGGTATTAAAACTACATAACTCATGGCACAGAGCATTGCTAAGACTAGATAAAGGCTTCTTGCACCTTTCTCTAATCTATCAGCAGCTGATCACCACCAGCAGTAGGACTCTAAACTAAAAACATTATGGACCTGATACAATAGAGCAATTCCTTCGTTTCTGGCAGCATCTCATTGACACTTCCACTCTAAAAGTAATACACCAGAGTTTTCTATTAATATAGGTCACATGCTTAAATTTCAGCTTTACATTTGCAAGTTAACAGTAGATAGGTAACCATTTGCAGTCAACTGTGTGCAGAATGCCTCAAAGGAATGAACAACTAAGTTAAGTCTGATTAATTTATTTTTATGTACTATGTGAGGTAAAACTCTAGGTTTATTAACTTTGAAAAAAACTCTCTCCTCATAAACCCCAACTTCAGCCAATCTAAATCAGAGGGTTTCCTCTCCCAAAGTCTTGCACAATTCCTGCCTCTTCTGTAACACTGAAAACAGAAATCAGAAGCAAGGAAGCAAAAAAGCTGTTATTTCAAAAAGCATACTAATTCATCATCAAGAGGACAAAGAACCACACTTACACACTGGGGTTCAGTGCTTCTGTAATGAAACGAGCCACTAAAGAGTAATAATCTATTCCTGCATACAGCTGATTGAAAAATCTCGGGTGATCTGCAAAAACAGATGAAAAGCAAGTGACAGGATATACCAGAAAAGGGAATACATCACACTCCCCCTCAGCTGAATGCTGGCCATTGCAAACCACAACTGACTCCATTCTCCCAGTATTCTCTGGATTTGCTGTCCTTTCCTATAGTTAGACATTCCTTTGAAAGTAAATTTAATAAGCACTTTCAAGCTTCAAAACATGTCTTGAGAAATGCAAGTGGTGCACAGAATAATTGTGAGTTGTTCACAAGTTTTATAAAGCAAAAATAAAAGGGATTGACAATTGAGTATACATAGTGCCTTTAAACAGTGGTTTTGAGAGGCCACAGTCGATGCTCAGCCAAATTTTGCTAAGCCATAGAATACAGGACCCCAAGCAGCTGTGCCTTTTCTCCCACCAGAGTTTCAACACAGAAAGAGAGAGAGGCAGTCTAACAGCTTGGAACATTTTGCTGCACACTTAAAATGAATGAGAAGAGAATTTATTTACCCTCCTTTAAACACTGAGATATAAGTAATTTTGACAAAATTCTATGCTATTGCTGACTGTAAAAACAACTCTGTTCAACAGTGGGGTCACTACCTAAATTTTAATCCACAGCACACAGCATTTTTACATGCAAAACTAGGTAAACAGTATGGCTCCATTTATATTATAGCTAGGGCTTCAATAAATGTCTATACTCAAATTAAAGACTATTTGCACAGCATATTTTTATATACCACATCCTTTCTAAGGTGACATATTATAATCTAAAGGCAATTTGCAAAAGTAATATAAACAGAATGTCTTCCACTACTTCAGTAATTATATCTGCATATTATTAGTACACTACCCCTGCAGATCAGTATCACAACTCTGATGTGGTTTTCAAACCATAAGCTCCCTCTCAAAATTATTTTACAGTTTTACTCTGCAGCAACAGAGATTGTAGCAGGGAATGCAGCCCAGAAATGCACAACAAACTATATCAAATGTCTTTCTTACTTAACAAAATACAGCCTAAGCCGTACAACATCTGAAATCCTGAGCTACAGATTCACAGTGCCATTTCCTGAACAGATGTTGTTCATCCCTTTTCACCAAGATTGAATTACCCTGCACACGCTGCAGAAAGGTTAGCTATAGAGAACTAATCCTGCAGAGCTGTGGTGTACTGTCTCTGAAACACTGCAGGCTCTGCTCTCATGGTGTCTGGAAAAGGAATTACTGCCTATCAGCAAATTAACAACCTGCAAGACTATTGCTCAAATAGAACAATAATAAATGAAGGGTCATCATCACTAAGAACATATGAGGGCAATCACTCGGCAGGAAATCACACCAAAAGGTCCTTCTCCTGCCTGTTTTGCTAGATTGTTATATCATTTGTCTAGGTGACTTTCCCAAGACTTCAAAATGACAGAATCTACTACTAATGCAAAGGACATAATTACTTTTGATTAGTTTGCCATTATGACATACATTAGTCAAGCCTATGGTGACCAGAATTCAGTAAAGGAACTGTTTGCACACTTGTATAGGCAGAAGGGAAACACTCACATTCCCAGTTCCCTAAAAGGTGACAGAGGTTTGTAAAGATTATCCCTTCTAAGTTAGCATGCAGAGCAACAGTGCTTAAACCCCATTCCTACTGGTTTTGACGCTGTATTTTATAACATCACGGCAGAGCTGCAGGATCTTCTGATGACATTCTCCAGTGTCCCTCATCTCCAGGTCAAGAATCTGCTTAAGCTTCTCGGGGGCTTGCCACTCACAGACCTAGTGATGGGGAGCAGGGCAGACACCATCAGTGAACAGCTTAGCCAGGAGCAAGAGGTTATAGAGTACAAAGTAATCACCGCATTCAGCCCTGCTTTCACAAAACTTTCCATGGCAGGGCAGCGTGCCACCAGAAAATAGATCCAGTAAGCTGGTCTCACGGGATGTTGGTTTTATCATGTCTCAGGCAACACTCAAGCATAAACACTAGAGTGGGAAATGCTGAAAGGCAGAAAAGAAAGAAGCCTGCAGCTCAAATTCTGCTGCTAGCTAAGGATTTGTAATCACAGCATTTCAGATGCTGCTCTGCCAAGGGGTGGGAGCAAGCAGTGCATGCCCAAAGGCAAGCACAGTTTATTTGCAGGACCTCTTCCCATACAGCCTCTTAAGCAGGTTCTGCGGAACCCACAGCAATCTTATAACACTGTCCTTTCACGGTAGTACCACACCCACTTTTCTCCTTCTCCAACCCTGTGCCTCTGAGGAGAAAACAAATAACTCAATCCCACTCCAAACATGAAAAACACTACAGCCATTTGTGATCTCAAAGAAAATGACCTTTGCATTCTGAGATTAAAAAAAAAAATCATTTTCTGGCAGATATGTATGCTAATTTATGTTATTGGAAGGTTTTATAATATATTCCTTATTAATTTGTAAGGCTATATTTTATTTTGGAGCCAAGCACAGACTAGAAACGATTTTGAGGCTACTTAGAGTGCAATAAAATAGAGCTTATAAAAAAAAGATTTATTGTTCATTACCTTCACTACAAAGTCTCAACAACACTCTATGGCTTTACCTTTTCTGTTACATCATCCGCTTTCTGGACAACTTCTTCCATTATAATCTTACACGCCTCTTCCACAAACTTCTCTCCTGCTTTTGAGTCCATTATTGGACCATTTAGGATGACCCCATCCACCAAAACAGCATTCTTCTTCTGGAGCATCTCCTGCTTGCAAACACCAACTGTAAGAGAAATAACTCATAATTAAAGCAAGGATAAATAAATAATAAACGAAAAAAAAATATTCTTTCCCTGCTGGAGATTTAGTCAACTTAAGAAAAGCCTCACATGGACTTTTTATCCATACAAAAATCCCAGATTTTGGTGGAAGAATCTTTACAGACAAAAAAACCCAAACAGATTACTTCAAACATAGACTGTTATTCTGCAGGCAATAACAGTCTACTTGTATTGTACCTACTGCTTTCTCTAACATACAAAAGCATGCAAGGGACTTTCCAAACACAGAGGAAAATACAGTTCTGGCTTAGAACATGTTACAGCTGTACAAATAGAAATACAGAGAAAGATAACGGGCATTTTTCTTAATTGAAAATGTTTCCCTCCACAAGCCATCCCTCTGCCCCCAATTTTTCATGAAATAACTTTCAACTTTGTGTCCTGTATCTTTATGCTGCTCCTTCCCATCAGCCAGTACCCTTGCTCAGAGTCTTCTGCATTCTTTGCAGAGTGCTTCACTGACCCACACTCCCTGGAAAAAAACCCTTTCAATGCCACATACCTGTACTTCTTTCTGCCCCTATCCCATTAAGTGCCCTCACTCAATAATTACAATAATCTGCTGGGCAGATGATCTTGTTTATTTTGTTTATTCCTTTCTCCAGTGATGATCTCTTTCCCCTCCCTCACCTTTACCCAGGAGACATACTCTCCTCCATTAACACATTTTTACTTCCACCTTTGCATTACCCCGGAGAGCTCATCCAAGGTGCTTGTGAGACACTGGCCAACAGTGGCAACTACGTATCTCTTTCATGTATTGATTTCGTATGGCAAGATCAGGACTCTGTTTTTCACCAGAATGAGGATGAAGATGAAATTGAGACATTTGGAGATATGGAGGGAATAGATATTTGAAACAGTATCGCGCTGAAAGGAGAAGCGGTAACTACTGTAACCAAATTATCTGTGTTACAGGCAGTATCTGTTCACTGATCCTGCTTTAGAATAGCTGAGGTCTATGGAGCCGGGCAGCACTGCCACCATGGGTTGTCTTCATTTACAGCGAGGATGGGGCAAGGCTGGGGTGTATGGAGAAATGAGTGTATGTTCTGTGCCCAAAACAGCTTTATCTTATCGCTTTACTTTTTGCTCCACTTGCAAAGCAGAGAAGACAGCTGGCTCTTTCACAGGTCTAAACAACTGAATTTCCAGAGGACTGCCAGGCACTGCAGTCTGACACATTCATCATGCTTATCATAATTACAGCTCCTCATGCACAGGAGGACTTAGAAGAACAACAGTGATGCTTAGAAATGTACATCACTTCAAGGTCCATTGATTGAAAGAAACCCTGATAATCCCACGAGCTTTTATTTTCTGGTGACTCAGAGAAGCTATTCAGTTCACTTTGACTTATCAGGGGAGATATGACAAACAAGACAAAATTCTAACATGAGATGGGACCTCACACTTCTCATAATGCTGCCAACAAACACACCCCCTCCCCTCGCCTTTCTGAAATTACTTCTATTTTTAATCCAAATGGGCAGCATACTAAATTTTTCTGAACAGAGTAGCCTTCAGCCCATTATTATAGGAAAGGCATAAATGTTCCTACTGGACAGATGGAGAGCAAGCAGGCAAACAGTATTAAATCTTCAACAGGCAAAGAGGGAAAATCACAGACATCAAAAACGTCAGTTCTCATCATGCTCTCCAGCACACCACAGCAGAGGCACTGTAAAGAAACTGCAGCTTTGAAAAAGTCTTAGATGCTTATCTCTGGAAACACAAGCTAGTAGGTCAACTTTATAAGATTTAAAACCCTGGGTATTACCAGGAAATTGAAGGTGTCAGGGCTTTGGGCAGAGAGAACAGAGACTAATTTTGTGTTGAGATTTAGTTATTTGATGCATAAATAGCTGCCATAACTACTATTCAGACTTTAACATAAATACAAAAAAGAATTTCAACCTTAACATCACCTGGAGAGTCTATGATCTCTATGTATGCCAAAGGTGTTTTGTTTCTATAAAAACAGGACAAGATCTAAAAAAGAACTCCGTGGGAGATTAATATCTATTGCAGAGCACAGATATTGATACTTCCTTTGGTTACAAGCAGAATTGATGGCAGAGCAAGAGAACTCACTAATTCTTTAACTCCTTTTTTTTGTTGATTTGGGGTATTATTGTTGTTGTTTGGTGGATTGGTTTGGGGTTTTTTTGTTCGCCATAAACTCTCTGCTAGAAGCAGAGTTGTGAAAAAGATTTCTTTTGGTAACTCGCTATTCCTGTCACTTTTGCACAGAGATAAGATACTAATATTTCCATGGCTTTACAATGATCTTTTTACAGGAATTCTGCAACAGCGGAACTTTACATTACTTTTTCTACCAGGTCTTTAGGGAACTGAGTCATAGGTCTAACATCTTCCTGTTTGAAGCAGGTGTGTTCACCTCTACACACAGTTTTACAGTCTCCCTAGGATGCTTTGTGGATCCTGAGGAAGATATGATCTGGAAAATGGGTGATGGTCTATCCCTAATCTCCATATCTGTTTCAGAACTTGAGCACAGCCTATGAAAGAAAGGCAAAGCAAAGAGGTTAGAAGGAAGAGATGGAAGATAGACTTCATTTCAACAGCATTTCACCTGTGTAAAGCTCCAGCAAAGAGTTTGTAACTCTGCCCATATTTTAATTCATCGAATAATACTCCTTGCAATTATTTACCACTTCCTCAATAACTTTTTTCGTTATCACTTATAATTTCAATCTGAATTTGTAGCGAATTATGCCCCAGAATATACCATAAAACCATTATCTGAAAATAGCAGAAACTTCACAATTTAGCACTTACTTCACAATCAGGTGTTAAATCAAGCCCCAAGCACACACATTTTTCTAAGATTTCACACATTTTTCAGGTTTCAGAAACCACTACTGGATACATACACTATTCTCATCCCTCGTGATCTTTCTGCAATTGATGACACCTAATCTTCTACTTGTACTTATCTGACTTCTTGAATCCTTATAAGATGATCAAACTCTTCCCTATCAAAAAATTATTGTGTGTCCTCTTGGTTGCAGTAAAACCCTGAAGAGGATAACTAAGTAGATGATAAACATCTGAAATTCCATTACATTTTTTCTTTTTATCACATTTTTAAAAGAGGCCAATGATCTATTTATTATGGTTTAGATAGATGAACTTCCAGAAATATTCCAGTTCACTTTCTATGTCACAATTAAATAGATGCCTTTCACACATTCTCAGAGCTCAGCATCCAAGCTAAGAAACACATACTATGCTGATGATACATATTGGATCTTATAAAAAAAATATTTCATCAAATGCTCACATTATTTTCCAAAACTTTTGGACCTTTTATATATCTGTGTCAGACGCATCAGATTGCACTAAAGGAATATGACTTTCTTCGAAGTGGGAGAGCTCACTTCATAGAAAGAGCATATTGTCACATACACCTCTTTTGTTTTCAAATAAAAATAGGGAAACCATCTAGAGATGTGACTGTAATAAATATGTTCTTTCCTATTTGAGAATACAGAAACATACTCTGAAGCAGACTCAGAAAACAGACTTCCAGAAAATACATCAAATACAATTTCAGCCAAATGCCTCCAGGCTTGAAACAGAACTAAAAATTTAGCAAATTGAAGTGCTTTAACAGAGAGATTAAGAATTACTGACTGTTAAAGATATTTTTCTGCAAAAGAGAAGACTCAATTCTGCTCCAGTTGAAGGCAATTGGGCATTTAGCCACTGGCTTCAGCAGCAGCAAAATGAAGCACATAATTCTCATATTTCATCGTGAAAGAAATATTCTATTACAGAAGCCTAAGTATTTCCAACCAGCATTTCATTTTTATGATCAATATTATTTTCCCAGCAGCAAACATAAATTAATTGGAGTTGGAATAATATACAGGAAAAAATAAACATTTTTTCAGATGTTCCTATATCTTTATGTAAGTACTACATATATTTTAAAAGCTTCATCTGTTTCTATATTTGACTGCTCAATCCTTGCACTATAAAAAGAAACTGAAACACTGTACTTGGCCCATTCTAACAATATTTGGGAGAGTAGCATGAAATTATCAAAAAGATTTACTGCTCACAAGGTGAATGAGGAAACAGAAGGGAGCTCTTGTGAAAGAGTAGCTTATGTTTGAATGCCAGAGCCAAATCCTGTTCAGTTTATACTGTATTAGCCCCACTGACTATTTGGGGGAATGCAAAAATCTGGCTTTGACCAAAGGCCTATTTCTACTTTGCAACAAATGCAGTAGTAATTGCCAGTATTAATCAGAAAAAAAAAATTAAATTTCTCATTCTGTATGATCTAGTCATGGGTCTTCTTTCAGTGTGTCCAGCAAAAGAAAATAAGTGCTTTCAGTATCAAGACTCCACCATGTTTAATGAATTATGGTGGTGCCAGATCATGTATCAAAGCATTAAAACATACTTGTCCCACACTATGCAGCTATTTGAGTCCCTTGGTATAAACAATCTTTAAAGCTACTTCTGTTTCTTTAATCACCGCTTTCTGTACATATGAATAAAGTAAAACCACTCTAGTCTTAGGGCAAAAATATATTGTTTCTTCATAAACTGATTTCCCAGGCCTCTCACCAAGTAAAGGAGATGCAGCTTTCTTAAAATCCAGTATATAAAATTACTTGTTGCCCTGGAAAAGCTACCCATATGAAAAAAAGGAGTGGGCATGTGTATGGTAGGGCTTATGCAACTCCCCCTATATTACATATTCTTGTTTTGCAGATTTATGGACCAGGCCTGCGGATAGAGAACAAGTTGGGTACTTCCCCTCAGGAGGTCAGCAGCAGCCACCCCCACACAGGAATCCTCTGACTGTGAAAAGGCAAATGTGACCTTTATAGAGAAGGACCCAAGGAAAACAAAGTGCTTGTGTCTTGGCTCCAAAACCCCTGAATAGGCTCATTGAGCTCACTGCTAGCACTGAACAGCAACAGCACTACAAATGGATCCTATTCTCCATCCCACACCTGAATTTCCCTTTCCTAAAGAAAGGATTGGGAGAATGAAATGAGGAGAGGAGACACAGAGATGAATATCCAACAGGGAGTGTAAGGACCATGCTAGGACAGAGGTCCTGCTTTCAGAGGTATTTCCTGAGCTCTGAGGAGGGACTCTTTCGAGCTGAATGCTCACAACATGTCATGTTGTGCTGCCCTAGGCAGAATTTGTTAAAAAAAAAAGGGGGGCAAGTAAAAGTTAAAATATAGGATTCAGACATTTTTATGCAGCCAGTCCTTGGGAACTGATGTTAATTTTTCATAACAACTCTGCAATGCCCTAACCAATAAGTGCGGGAATGATTTGCGCTGTAACATTTCCAATTAGGAAGAAAGGCTGTGGAGAATTGGAATTCACCTTGCTGCAAAACTGAGAAACAGCAAATGCCAACTATGAAATGGAAATCCCAACTCCCTGACCCCAGTGAGATTCTTTCTCACAGGTTCTAACATCTGCTAACAGTGTAGGAAGTATCTGAGAAACAGAACTCTTTTCATTTTAATTAAAAGTTGTGCATTGATGGTGAACATCTAATGAGCATTCCTTTTTCAGTGGAAAAGTGACTGAATCTGCAACATTCAGTCAAATCACTGTGTAGGGTATAGAAGAGTTAACTTCAGAAGGCTGAGTTCAAACAGAGACGATGAATACAGGTGTGACCCACATAGAACATACAGAATCCCTGAGAATTTTATGGTCCAGTGGAAAAAAAAAAAAGATTAAACGAAAACACAAATAGTTTTTTTATCCAAATGGGAATTCTACAACTTGTTTTAAAAGGGTTCCTGACAGCCTGCAATTTCATGCAAGAACTATATTTTTAATCATAATATAAAATCAACTTTTAGCTCCAGTCTTTCAAAAATCAACTAAGAAAGCAGTAATTTATAAAACTGAGTTTAATGGGATTCAGTGCAAGTTAAAATGTAGAAATAGATGAAAAGTCTAAATTTCATTTTCGGAAGTTTTACCTGCACATTCAAGTTACAGTCAAAACAAGTATTTTCCTCTCACTTTTTCATATCATAAACACTTCCATATTTTCTGCTTCTTACAAAGGATTTCCAGTCACTGTTCAATAACTCATGCCCACAACACAACTCTGAGATATGCCCTTATTTACTAACATGGGGAAGCTAGTGCATAGCAAATCAGAATGTAACTTTCCAGACCACTAGGTTCTCTGAACTAGTTCCTACATAGATATTCATCATTTATTAGCCTATCACTTCAATGTAAAAGTAGTTTAAAGTAGCTCAGTGAACTTTCAAAATGGAGAAAGTTGCCCTGCCCAGGCTGTTATAACGCTGCTGGTTACAGCAGCAGAGATTGGTCACACAGATGAGGGACCCAGCAGGGCTCTGGACACACCATTTCAGGTCGTGCCCACCATGGGTTTACTACCAGATTTTGGGAAAGCACTCCTGAGCTGCAAGAGGCCAGGCTGCTGCATGGCACTGGCAGGGGCCAGCAGAAGACCCTAGCAGTCCTTTTCTAGAGCATCAGTCTGGATGGTGCCCAGTGGAAGCCCAGATGTGATCCTGCTGTGCACACTAGGGCTCAGCAATGGCAAGCTGAAAGAGATCCAGACAGAGCCACCACACTGCCTGTAGTCTGACTGCACCCAGAAAATGGATACCTTATGTTGTTTGGGGTTTGTTTGTTTGGACCATGCCAAAACTTAAATCAGTCATTTGACCTCAGCATTAGCACTGCAACCAAATACCAGGTATATACAGCATTTGTCACCTGCTCTTTCCCCTCCAAGCTGGTGCCAGAGCTTTTTAACATGATATATTGGCCCCAAAGGGGCCTCAGTAATCCCTGAACAATGGAGATGGGCTGCTTGCGAAAAATTAGTTTAAGCAGCTCAATGAGACCCTGCAAGCTGTCTTGCAGTGTAACCAGCAGAGGGATGCCAAGCCACTTTAAGACAAGATTTCCTGTTGAAACCCTGGCATTTGCCAATGGACAAGATCATATTTATAAAGCTTTTCAGCATACATAAGATGAGATGTGACAAAGAAAGAGATAACTAAGCTTCAGAGACACAAGCATTTCCAAATTATCTAGATTTAACCAACTACTTCGTAGAGTCATTGCTACTTTGCTGACAAAAGACTGTGGTCACTAAGAACCACCTTTCTTGTGACATTCATGAGACTGAAAAGCTTCTCGTCCAGTGGTTTTTACTTTGAAAGACAATTCTGTTTGCTGACACTTCACAAATTTTTCATTAAAAAAATAAAGATCACATATACTCAAGAAATGGTAACAGAGATGGACATTCATACATCTGAATCAGGTCAAAGACACCTTTTATTACCTTTAGATGAGGCCTGACAATAATTATTAACAGAAATAACCACTACTGATGCGCTACAAGGCAACAACAATTTGCCTTTTCAATTTATTATTCCCTCATTACATATGTATAAAGCCCAGTAATGCTAAAATAAGATTACTTGTGTGCACAGATGGGAGAACAAAAGGGAGGAAGTGGCCCAAAATTAGCCATGTCCTGATGAGTATCCTGGACTTATCAATGCTTTCAATAATTGCCTGCTACAACCTCTGCAGTTTGTGGCACAAGACAAAGTAAAAAAGGCCATAAGAAATCTAACTTCTGATTTCTGCAAAGCTTAAAGAGGTAAACATCTGGGATGAGCATAAAAAAACCATCTCAAATTGGATCACAGAGTAGGAGGAAGTCAGAAATACAGACATCTACTTCAGTGTGTCCATTTTTTCTCTCTTGAATATGTAATAAATGCTTATGCAAATAGAAATGATCTTTAAAGAAGCAGGCAGCTTAAAATAGTCAAGAGCAGGGAAATTAAGGCAAACGAAATCTAAACTGTTTAATAGGCAATAATAGCTGAATCAGTATGCAACAAGATCTCATAATGCTTTAAAAAGTGACAATTCCTGGTTGTATAAGTGACAGTTTAAAAGACACCTTAATCAAGATAGAAAAGTTATTTACTGAACTTCTCAAATGTCAAATTAAGCTTCTTCACTAAATGTTCATTAACCGCCAAGAAAATTCTTATTAATTTTAAAGCACCACGAATGCACTCACTCAGAATGGCTTTATTTGATGCAAGCTTCATTTCTTGCAAAATGATGTCTCCCTTCCTTTGATGAAGTGATATTAGGAAAGATCCAAGTACCTCTTTTATCAGATCAGATTTTAAAACACAGGAGAGATCCTATCCCTCTGCTCTGACCAAAATACTAACCTGAGTGTCACATTACCAGCGCCTTAAAGTCTCCCTAACTCCCAGGGTGTTTCACCACGCTTCACATTACAGCTGCTTGAGATGGCAACATCTTACACAGAATGTTTGCCAGCTCACCTCCCCGGTCTGCTGGTGGCATAAAACCACATAACTCCCCATTCATACCAAATACAGGCTGAGACACCAACAATTCAGAAGTTTAAAGGCAGAATATTGCACAAATGCTGGCTGCTCTCTTCCTCTTGTGATTGCCAGCTCTGACTCTGTTGATGAGCTAGCAACCTGCTTGAAACTCTGTTTAGCACACTCAGATATATGCCCCAGAGAAAACAGCTCACCTATGTTTTTTTCTCCAAATACAATATTAACCAAGCTTTCTCCATGCCAAATCAACCTTGGAAAACTACCCTCACGCCAAATGACTGAAGTATATATGCACTGAATATCCCTTTCTGCAGCTAGGAGTAGGAATTTACAACTTGGCCCCCTCTCATTAATGGGATTTTGCTGTCTTTTGTGTGAATGAAAGCATAGCAAAAAAAAAATCCTCTTACTCATCCATACATAGTCATTAAGGCTTCCCCTGTGGACATTGGTGATATCTGAGAGAAATTAGGCTCAACTAGCAATCAGCAAGATGAAAATTCAAATGGTCACTTTCAGATACATTGAGGGGGTTTAAAAAGGGGGAAAAAAATACAACAAGGAAAAGAACCCAGTATCACCCCTCAGAGGGCTCCCACTGTGCTCACCCCAGCAGCTTCTGCAAGTGTTAACTCTCTGCACGTTCAAGTCTCCACTCCACTTTTCCAGCTGTGCAAAGCAAACACAATGCTAGTGCTGCAGGTGCCTTCAGCCTCTCTCCTAGGTGCTTTCCAATAGGACTTTAAAAGCTAAGAGCCAATAATATCAGTACTGAAAGGAGAACTGCACTGATCAGCCCAGAAGGTCTAGTTTTAACAATGGACTCACATCTGCTTATGAAAAAAAATAATTCAGCAGGCAGCGAAGTTGTACAACCTCAAGAATCACGGAGACAAATTTCTACAATAACTTGAGCTTCTAGAGAAGTCTACAAAGTAGCCTAACCTCATTCCCCATCCCACTGGGGAGAAGCTCATTCACCAGATAGAGCCTGGCAGAAAACACAGCAAAACACCAAAGACAAAGGGAAGAGAAGTCTGTGAGAGTAAAGGATTCCTCATGAAAGGAAAAGTGCAAAGAAATAACAGATGCTACTCATGAATAAGGTGAGACTGGAAAACCTGCAGCAACAAGGGTGGAGATCACATTACCACACATTAGAAACATTCTGTTTTACCAGCCAAAGCCAATAGCTTTGGAAAGAAAATAGGAAGGAAATTAGGACTTTGGGTAGCAAACAACAGGCAAAATTTGAACAAGGACATTACTACCCAGCTAAACTACCAGAATCTCAGTGTTAGCGACTGCTGGCAGCATATCTTTGAGGTTGTTTTGGCAGCGGATATAAATATAAGCTACATCTGAAGCAAATGATTTTGGGAGCTGCTGTCACTCATACAGTACTGCCCCTGCTACTCATGTACTACAGCTGTCCTTACAGTACAGCCTGAAACTACTACAGACACCCGAACATATTTACTGCACACCAGAACTATCATGTAACTTTACAAGGTTCCTTCAATTTACATCAAATAAAGAAAAAAGGGATCCACTGTTTTTAAAATATTAAGTTTATGCAGTTTTCTTTCAAAAATATTATTTTGTTCAGAGATTTTTTAAACTAATATAGTGCAAATAATTTGGATGACCCACAAATGCAAGAGATTTCTCAATCTGGGAATAAAATCTTTTTTCACTGTTTCATCCATGTTTAGGGTAAAACATAAAAGAAATTTATTAGGTCTCAAGTCTATTTTAATGGTTTTCATAACAGAGTCACAACTTGAGATAAGTTAAGAAATTCTTATCAAGAATATTGATCTTGTGGGAGGGGGGGAAAGCCATCTGCAAACACTTTTACTATTTTCTGACTTAGCAATCAGCTTCCATTCACAACACCAAGGACTTCCTCCTTTTTTAACCTTGCAAATTTAATCTCTGCATTTTCTAAGCTCCTCCGGCAGTGTTTTGTATTAGCCATACTTCATCCACAGTCCCAGCTTTTATAAATATATGGTCAACGTTCACTTTTCATTAATGATGCAAGGCCTTCCTCTTCATGCGGGCAAAGAACTTGATAACACCTTTACAAAACAGGATTAACTTCTCCCTTACTGAGACCTTTTGTTCCAAAGCAAATCCCTATATTGCAGTATATCACTATGTGATTCTGGCGCTTGATGAAAAAAAAAATTAAAAATTTAAATTAAAGGCACCGCTCTTTAAAGATCAATTATTTAAAAAAAAAAAAAAAAACAAAAAAACAAAAAAAACCAAAAAAAACACTGCTCTGCAATGTTTTTATGACAACTGTTGCAAAGTCTGCACCTTATTAAGCCCTGCTGGCCACGCTGCTGCCGCGCTGTAACAGAAGGAGGTTACAGGAGGATGCCCCGCAGGCAGGCAGCGCTCCACCTGCGCTGCGAACCGACCCTGCCCTTTCCCCCTGCCCCGAGGCCCCTCTCCCCGCCAAGCCCGGGGTTACCGGCTATGGGGAGGCTGCAGGAGCCCCGCAGGACGAGGAAAGTGTTAAACGCGCCGAGCGGGGCAGAGAGCGCTCCGCTTCCCTCCCCGCAGCCTGTGCCGAGCCCTCCGCCCGCAGCCCGGCCGAAGTGGGGCCACAGGAGGGACAAGGGCAGTGCCCCTCGCCTTTACCCTCCATCCCGGCGTCGCGCTGGCCCCGGAGAGGAGCGGGGGCGGCCCCGCTGTGCCCCGGCCGCTGCCGCACGCTCCGCTGTGCCCGGGCTGCCAGGGCCGCTATAAATACCCTCGGAGCGCCGCGCCAGGCCGGGCCCGGCCGGGCCGCCCCTCCCGCGGGGCAGGGCGAGCGCACGGCCGGCCACGGCCCCGGGCTGCCTTCATTGCCAAAGCCAGGGGTTGTGGCAGCCGCTGCTTGTGACAACGGGATTGTTTCGCCGCCTCTAAAGCCCGAGCCGGTGCCTCAAAGCCCCGCCGGGGCTGCGGGCTCCTCGGCAGGCCGGCAGCCCTGAGCAGGGCGCGTCCTGTCCACCGCCGGCAGCCCGGCCGGGCACCGCCGCCCGCCCAGGGGATTTGCCACACAGTCACAGAAGATTCTGAGTTGGAAAGGATCCACAGGGATCATCAAGTCCAACTCTTACCGCTCGCTGCACAGAACATTCCCAAAAGTCACACCATGTGCCCAGGAGTACTGTCCAAATGCTTCTTGAACTCTATCAGGCTGGTGCTGTGACCACTTCTCTGGGTAGCCTATTCAGTGCCTGACAACACTCTGGTTAAGAACCTTTCTCCAATATCCAACCTAAGCCTTCTCTGACACATCTTCAGGCCATTCCCTCACAACCCTCTGGTGAAGAACCTTTCTCCAATATCCAACCTAAGTGTCCCCTGACACTACTTCAGGCCATTCCCTCGGGCTCAGTTGCTGGTCACCACAGAGGAGAGATCAGTGCCTTCCCCTCTGCTTCCCCCCACGAGTAAGCTGTAGGCTGTAGTGAGGTCCCCTCTCATTCTACTTCTCCAAACTCAACAGACCAAGTTTTACAAGGGCTCTGGATGAGCTGTGTTCAATGAGCTGTTCCAGTTCATTCCAGGACACGTGCCCTGCACAGCATAACATAGGCCTTCTTAATCCTCGTCCCTTGATTTCCTCCTAATTACTGCCTCTTAAAATAAATTTCTTCCTAATTACTACCTTTCAAAGAAAAAGGTAAACAAGCTTTGGTTTTGAGCGCTGTTGTAACAGGAAGGCCTGAAAGTGTCCAAAAATTAACGACCAACATCCCCAAAATGTTATGCCTCCCCTTAAAATTGGATCATGATTAATATCTGACAGAGATGTTTGGAAGTAGTGAAATATTCACATGTGAATTGAACATCTATTCACAGTAGCATCCCAATTTTTTTTATTTGCTGGGAAACAAGTGTAGCTCTTTTGTAGCTTAACAGCAGATTCTACCAAGCCATTAATAACTTGCACAACTGGAGAAGATAATTTTGAAGCCCAATAGATATCCTACACTGCAAGAGGTAAGTATTTGAACCTCATTTTGATAAACAAAAGGTATTGGTATCGCTAAATTAAGAGTTTGTAGTTGCCTGGGAACAAGCAATTGTGGTCTGATTGTATTCATCATGGCTTAAAGAAAGACAGCCCCAATCAAAACTATGCATTTCTGCTGCTTCAAAGAGCTAATTTCCCCAAACTGAGAATAACAGTAGGGACAGCTGACAAGGAAAAACATATTTAGTGTGAATGGCAAAAGAGGGGCTCTCATAAAGTACCCATTAAATAGCCAAAAGACTGACTTTGCAATCACAGAGAGCAGTAACTTTACCATAAAACCTCAAAGGTGGCAATCAGAAAGCAAATGGAAAACAAGAGAAATTATATAAATTACAGTTGCTATAAATTGCAAGTTACCATATCAGAAAATAATAATTTCATAGGGAAGAAAAAATATCCATGGTTGTGACAGCTGAAGACAAATAGGAAATTTAAAGTGTGTTAGGAACAAAAGAAAACCTAGTGATGGTACTAGCCCACATAAGTGGTTTTTGTTGATGTGTTTGATGAAATGCAAACATGTTCTATAAGTACTTCTGTGCTGCAAAAGAAACAAGTAGATGTATCTCAAGGGGATTATGAAGAACTGCTCCAACCCACTAGTAATTAAGAAAGGTGAAAATCATGATTTGTGAAATTACATAGGGGTGTTAATCTTATACCAGTAGTCAAAAAATGGGCAGGTGCAATGAGAAGAAAATACAGGCCAACACTGGCACTCTAAATAATAAAGGGATAATAATTTCATGTAAAAATATTTCAAAGTAATTAATAGAAATAATTCCAGTCTTTTTTATGAAGACCAAGTCTAATCAAACTTCTCTAAATTCATTCTTCAATGAGATTGCTTGTTTGGTTATGTGCATACTGATGGTTCAGATTTTAAGTCTGAAAGAAAACATGGTACCCCATGATACCATTAAAGCAGATGTTAAATTGACCAGGCCTTGCCTAGTCAATTTAACTGATGGCAAAAAGCAACAAAAAGTCAAGGAACCTTCTTTCAATGGGTATTTTTCTCTGAAAATTACCCCAAAAAGAAAAAAATTGGCGAAGGTGCCAAGCAACCAAGTGAAGCAGTCTGAACCGAGTGGCAAACTGGATCCTGTCAAACAAAATACATCCTCTGTAGCTAAATCCCTGTAATAATCCCTGCAATAAACCTGAAGGATTGTAGGTGTTGTGCTCTGAGAGGGTGATGGCACTCGCTGGAAGCAATTTAGGGGCCGTAGTCACAGCTCATCCTAAACACTGACTGTGATGTTGCTAAAAGGAAGGATTGACCTGCATCAAGGGAGTAGGAAATAGGGAACATAGGGAATTCTCTGGATATATCAGTGATTATACCAATCTTGCATACTGTGTTCCTAGCCATGTTTTGGAAAAAAACAGTCAAAAAATACTAGAGGGGGCAGATTAAGACCTGAAAATGTGATTTGAGAGTTGAAGAAAAATGCTGCTAAGTGAGATGTAAAGAGCACAATCTGTTTATCGTATCAAAAAGATTGACTTGATTACAGCATATAAGTACCTCGATGCAGAAAAAAAATACTGGATTCTGAAGGGCTCTTTAATCTAGTGGAGAATGGCATAACAAGAAGCTGTGGTAGAAACTGAAGTCAGGAAAATCAAATGTAGCACAAAATTTTTCTTTTTAAGGTGACAACACATCACTGGAACAGCTAATAAAGGCACCAAGAATTTTTAAATGGTTTTATGTCCCTCAACCAGCCCAAGATGCCTTTCTGGAAGACAGGTTTTAGCCAAATGCAGGCTACTGCTACTGCTCTCACTGCTTGTACATGTGTGAAATTTAATGACACAGAATACAGACGACATCAGACCATATGACTAAATGGTCCTCTGTGTCTTATTTAATTTTTTCTTCTTATGCTAAGTAATTATAAGAAGGGTTGGCTACTGGTGAGCATCTGCTCAAGATGATATTCTTTGTAAACTGACTGCAATCAGTCTGAAAAAAATGACTGCCCTGAGTGTGTAGGAACCTAAATGACCGCAGTATATGACATTCTTGGCAAGCAGCATGAAATACCAAAGGACAATCAAAATTAGTCACCTATTTTCATTTATTTTCATTTGTCATTGCACTGAGCTGACAAGATTTCGATTCATTTGTGTCAAAAAGGAGCTCAGAAGAGCTTAAGGAGAAGCTGAAGGAAAGGGCAGCGGTATGAATCAATTAAACAGACTGGCCATCAGACTTAGGTAACGTGGTAATTAAACACAAACTTTGAAATGCTGGCAGGCAAACCAGACAACTAATTCAATATGCAATATTGCACTGGTAAATATACATTTTCAGTTTTAAATATTTATGGATTTCTTGCCCAGTTTCTGCATAAATGAATCAAGTTACCTCACCTGAAGCTATGATCCCCCATAATGAGCTGTGGTGCAGTGGAGACTAAAAGGTTTGACACAGTTAGTAATGCCTGCCTCTCTGAAAGCAGCCAGGACCACACAACTGAATTGTGTTGCACATAAACTATTGAGAACTGCATTAAAATATTAATGAACTAATGTTCTTCTTAAATTGTTGTATTTGCCAGGAGGTGAACTTGCATCTTTCTCTGCTGCTTACCAAGCTGATATGGCAAAGTTACAACATACACTTGCTGATGTTACAAAGCTGAAAACTCTCAGTAGCCTTTCTGATCTCGTTAGCTGTCCCCCTGCCTGGAGTTTATTCTCTGAGCACAAAACCTTTTCAATGAGTCAGGAACCTCCTCTAAACAATGCAGAACCTAAATGCTGTAAACAAATAGTTAACACAGAAGATTAGAATAACAATTCATTCTTTACTGAAGGAAGAAAGAATTGTGTTGAAGAGGGAAAGTTCATTTTGGAGATCAGATGTAAATTTTTTTTTTAAATCCGCTACTCCAAAATTCAGAACAAGGGTTCTTTCCAAACAAAAACCTTTATTTTATCCAAAACAGACTCAAAGATTTTGTATTATTTAATACTGGTATGCAAATTCTAATACCATGTGATTGGTCCTGACTTTTAGAAATTACTTAGAAAAATGCCAGGGTCCTTAGATGGTCTTAAAGGTGGAAGCTTTTAAAATTACCATATACTCCACAAATCTAACGTGAAAGGTGCATAAATCAGCACTTCCTCTGTCTTTTCCCCAGAAGATGATGTGGGCTTCATTTTTAGAATGAAAAAGAATTCACAACCACAAATGGAGGGGGAAAAAAACAGCTGCAGGATCCCTGAGTTTGTGAAAATCAGATCCAGATCCAAGGTCATTAATAATTGAAGTGTCATGGTTACCTCCATTGGTGTCAACATGACCTACAGACCTCAAACAGTAGTAGCCTGGTGCAGGTAACTGAGACAGGGAAGAAAAAGCATTAAGGAGCTGAAGGGCATTCATTACCTTTTTAATGCCTAGAGGAATAATGTTGCTGTGCTAGTGGAGGCCAACCAAAGGTGAAGCCTGATCATTCTACACAGTAAAATGAAGAAGTAGTAGGTTCTCCAGTTGCAGCATCTGATGCCTTCAAAGGAACAATATGGCATGAGATGGCTGGCAAAACACATAGTTCAGAACATCAAAGCAACAAAACATCAGCTGCCAAGGCTTGGACCCTCAAGGCATCAGCAAAGACAACAAAGCCAGCGGGAATTTGAGAGTACTGAATTCAAACTGCAGGACAGGACTCTTTCTGGAGGTGATATTTTGCAAATTGGAGATTAACAAATGTCATTCCCTTGACACAAAAATAGGCCACATGTTCTTTTGGACAGCGCAACTGCAGCTCCCCAGAGGTCACATATATAATAAAGACTGGATGGAGGGAAGATGGGGAGCAGTTCACAAACAGCAAAACCTCCTGGATCATTACGAGGCAGGGCAAGGGCATGACAAATGCCAAGACTCAGTGCTATCCCTGCTGGTGGTGCCAGGGGCAGGATGACTAGGAAACAGCAGCCTAAAAGAGTCAGAGGACTGGAGGGACTGACTGGAAGGCACTTCCAGAGGCACTGGAGGGACTTCTCAGCATTCCACTGCAGGCCTGGGCTGGACATCCAGCTCAGGCTGGTGACCACCTCATGCTGCTAGCTTGATCCCAACTTGCTGCTCAAATGAAAACTTACTACACCTCTTGGCAAGTCTTTTGTGGTTTCACAGACCCAGCTTAGATACTCATGTTGTGCATTTAAATCTGTTAAATCACATCTGTATTTTCTTGAGAAAAAAAAGTAAGGTAATCCAAGTAGGTCTGTTTATAACCTTTCAAGGCTGACTGCTGTTCATTCAAGTCCATAATGAGAATTAGAGATCTGTTATTATTCCCATGTTTAAGAAAAGCAGCCATGCAACATATATTATTAAACAGTAGACTGCCTACAGTGCCTGATCTCAAAATTGAAATACTATTTTTGAATAACTGGTATGTCTTGTACATTGTCCTTCAATCAATCTTGGCAAACCAGGTCATGTCATATTCCTTCTCTTATGTTTTTGGTGGGAGGTAAAAGAATTTAAAATATCTTAGGAGGAGGAACCTCTCAAGGTTTGGGAATCAGCATACAGTTTCACATCTTCATGGTGAAAAAATGCTTAACAAATCTCATTACTCAGGTTTATGGAATTGCTTGCCCCTTCTGTAATTCGGAAAGAT
The DNA here is from genome assembly GCF_028551555.1 of Melozone crissalis. Classification (NCBI taxonomy): domain Eukaryota; kingdom Metazoa; phylum Chordata; class Aves; order Passeriformes; family Passerellidae; genus Melozone; species Melozone crissalis. The sequence continues at coordinate 41,829,739 of NW_026535794.1, forward strand.
TAAAATGCTCCTGCAAATTAAAAATAGGATGAACAACCGATTAGAGCAAGGTTTCTGTTTGCCATTTGAATCAGACAAAGAGGGAACAGGCACAATAAGGAAATCACAGTTGAAAATTTTGAAAAGTGAGGATATAGAAATAAGACCCTAATTTTATCTGAAGATCTTATAGATTACAAAGAAAATGCCAAGATAAGCTTCATTGCTATGATTTACAATATTACCAAAATCTTTTCACAGATATATAACCCATTTTTGCCTGTTTCACTGTGTTTCACTAGACAGCAAAGCAAAGGGGAAGATAGCTTAAAAAAGCAAGGTAGTTTCACCCTAATTATGTGTTTGTATTTTATTTATTTTAATAAACAAAAATATACAGACATGCACATAGCTTTTGTCTTTCTATTTTTAAAGCAAGAATCTTAATCTATTTTAAGCCAAGGGGATCACAGAGAGGGATCGAAAAAATTAGAGAAACGGCAGATACCGCTCTACTGTGGTCACTGCAGCTAGTGTGGGCATGTATGAGCCATCTCTAAATTAGCAGGGTTAGGTATTTCTGAAGAAGTACCAAAAGTAACACAATGCTCGGGGCAAGCTGCAGACTCTTGCTCAAAGCTGGGTATTTGGCTTGTGGCCCACTTGGAGCCCCACATTGCTGCAGCTGGAGTGCTGCCTTGCACAGGAGGGTGGCAAAGGATCGTATGGGCTGGCTGAACAGATCTAAGACCAGTCCTTGGGTTATCTTAGAAGTTAGGAGACAAAAGCAGTATATGAGTATTACAAAAGTTGAAGATGAAATTAGTAAATAGACAGGATTTCTCTCCTCAGTCAGCTACATCATAATGAGATTCTCCCACCATGTCTCTTTTCCTAAATTTTTTATAGATACTGTTGAATCAGGCCTCACTAGATATTCCTGAGACAATAAACTCTGAAGGGCACAGAAGTAGAGATGATGAAGGAGAGAATGGGCAACTCTCCCATCTTGTCAAAAATGTCAAAAAGTTTGACATTTTGAAGTGTCAATAATCTTAAGAAAACCCTATATACCTTGGGTTTTTTTTCTCGTAAAGTAACTTACATGTTTATTCCACACCTAAAAAAATTAATCCTTTGTTGTTTTCAAAAAAAAATGAAACTGGAAAATTTTGAGAAGGCTAAGTACGTGCCACCCTGAAATACATTTAGAGCAAAGGCTGTAATTTTCACATTAGCAAGCCATAAAATAAAAGGCATGAGTATTGTTTCTAGAATCAAGATTTATGTCCTTTGTAACACACAGCCCTCAGAAGGTAACACGAGTCCACGAAATGCACTCAAACAGGTCTAGCACTCCATCCAGCACAGCTCATGATGTGGAACCATTTAGAAGCAGACAGAGACACCAGACTGTAAGTGAAAGACATCTCCATTGTCTTCCAGAGCATGTAACCATGCTAAGGAGGGTTAATGCTTCAGCTTCCCATCTCTGTAATCTCCAGGAAAGAATGAAGTTTGTATCAATTCAAGACAGATTTTACATGAATTCTCTCCTGTTGCAAAACAAGAGTCACAGACCACATAACATTTAAAAAGGATGCAAAGCAGCAGGCAATTTCAGAACCACACTGAGCGATGTTATTTAGCAAAAAACTAGCCTGTGGGTTCTGCAAATGAAATTACTCCCAACTCTCACTTCCATGGAAAATGTAGAATTTTGCGTACAAAAAATGTACACCAAGCAGCATGAAACTGCATTTGAGGACAAAAAACAAGCTTATTTGAGCCATCTTCAAACCTGATTTGACCTTTGACAATTTCACTGCAATGAGCACCATTTCTTCTCTTCATGTGAGCACCTGTTATGGATAAAGAAGTCTGAGGTAAAATGAAGTTGCTGCATGCAGGGATTATAACAGTTGATATCATGGCTGGGATACAAAGACTAGGAACAGACAAGAAGCAAACAGCTGTCACCATCCCACACCCAGAACAAAGGGGTTTTTTAATGGTGGAATGTTTCAGATAATGGAAATACTGCATGTAGATTAGAGAGGCGGTTTCAGTTAAGTGGCTGACTGCTTTTCAGTCTTCAGGAGAAATGGAGCAGCAACAGGGAAAGGCATAACTCCAGCATAGTATTAGCTATGTGAAACCAGAAGGCACTTCTGGTCTATGTCTGCTCCCTCATGCTAGCACAGGCAGAAGCTAAGTATTTCAATGGCTCCTTTTTATCTATGTATACACTTAGTTAAAAAGCACAGCCACACCAAACACTGTGATTGTGACAACTAAAAGTGGTTCTGATATCTCAGTCCCCCATGCAGAAAGAGAAGTGACCACTTATTTCCAGTGGGCAGATGTTCAACTGTGATTTAGGACTATCCTGTTGCATCTGGTTTTCACACAGCTTTCACAACACCGAGCTGTACCCCTGGTGCAAATAGGTAGCATATGCCACAAGCTGACCTTGAAAAATCAGGCTTAAGACCAGGAAAGAAATGACTGGAAGCTGGACACTGTATGTATTACTGCATATCAGTAATATTTGCAATTTCTTTTTTTTTTTTGGTTGTTATTTCTACAGCAGCTTTTTACTAGCAAGGAAAAAGGTTAGTTGGTGACAAAGCATCTTTTCTGAGATCAAAGGAGATAAACAAGAAATAAAAACACCTCTCAGGCCAAGAATTATGCTAAGCAGCTCTCACTCCTCTTAGCATTCTAAGCTGTTATATAACTTTAAAAGTCCCCTTTGTTAGATTAAAGAAAACAGCTTTTCATGCAGCCAATATAGGGGACAGGAGGGTCAAAGCAACACCAGTGTTCTGCTGAAAGTTAACTACTATACTCCTGAGCAGTCAAAGATCTGAACTCCCATCTCCTGCATCCCTGCACAGGGAGCACATTTCCCACTTTGACCATGGGAATGAGCCAGTGAATTTACACGATGGCAGGGCAAAAAAGAAATGGAAATGTCATCTTCTCACTAGGAGAAAAGCCAAATTCCTGTTGCTGAAACATTATATTCCCTCTTTCTGCTTCTCAAGGACTCAGAAGACCACTTCTTCCAAAGAAAACACCATGGAAAGTGCCAGATGCTTCTGCTGATAGAGCTGACACAATCCTGAGACAGGTTTGACAATCCTGAGGAAGACGCTAATACAAGATGTGGCACTCAATAAGTATAGCACAACTTTATTCCTGGACTGAATCCTTCTGACAGGGATACCTTTCGACACCTTTTGTAATATGACCATTATATAAATAAAAAAGAAACTGGAGTTTCTAGGCAGAAATGGCAGTGTAAACATGAGAAAATAGAAAAAATTGAATAAAAGGTTGTTTTCACATTTTTCAGCTACATTTTCAATTTGGCAAAGACACAGCTGAAGGGCTGAACTGGAGCCCATGTGCTGTCATTTCTTTCACCATCAAATGCTTTTGGAGCACTATTAGATATCAGGATTTTGTGAACTGGTCTCCTGAAAACAGAAACTCATACAGTGGTTTTGAGAAATTTTAGGGAGAAAAATAGAAAAAACTTAGCTGAAAACCAACAACTGCAAGTTGACGAAAGTGTTTTAAAATCCTGGATCTTTCAGATACGTAGACTCCTTCTTGGGATGTGCTGGTATTAGGCTGCTCAGGCAGGAAAGTGGAATCACTATTCACAATACTTTTTTATAAAATTTGAACATTTAGAACTGATTTTTTCCTGAGACATAATCCATTCAAACTTTAGTTGCATTCTTTGCCAAGACATCTTTTCTCTTGGGATCTCTCTGGATTGAACAGGTAAAGGAATGCTAACAGTGACTGCTCACTCAACCAGTTGTACTAAAAATAGTAGAGATGACAACACTGCACAGTCTTCTGTGCTTGACAAAATGGAAGAATACAAAGACTTACTCTACAAGCACATCAGAAGGAATGGCGACAAATTAGTCACAAAATACAAGGCTTGTCAGCAGTGAAATGGAAAGAAAATAAAATGAACTTCCACCTTGTTTTAGAAAATACCCCAGTAATATTTTACAAATAAACTGAACTACAGGGAATATCTGACAAATATATAAACCAAGATGTATGAACACACTATGAAGAATTAAATAAAGAGAAAATGCATCACTTTAACATATTCTTTCAGTACCTATTTACATGAAGCAGTACAGAGAAATATATAACACATTTAGAGAGAAAGGCACCATTAAATTCTATACTTCACGACCAGCTATAGGACATCAAACCCATTGCATTCCCTTCTGCATCATAACCATCCTCAAACATTTAATACCAAGAGCAACTTAAAACCAAAATGTGTGATTTTACATTCTGTGTGTTGCATCCTGCACATAAGCAACCCATTTTGAAAGGTTTGTCTAGATACACTTCTGGTATCAGTGCAGCAGTTCAGACACAGAAAAAAACAGCACACCAAACAGATTCTTTTATCACTGGTATTTAAGAGTGTTAAATCACTAGATTAGGCCAGCACATTTTAAAATAATGTCTTTTAAAATAGAGCTACATATATTGACACAGATAATTCTTCTTAATCATGTAGATATTTGATTTCACTTCAAAGGTCAATCCCTATAGTTTAAAACTTCTCAATAAACAGTATAGCTCCCTAATATAAATTGACTTACTGCAGCAAAATTAGATATCTTGGATTATTCCCACTTTTACAAGATGACTCTTTAGGCCATTTACATTTTTTTTGCAGTATTTGGCCATCATAAGACAACACTGCTACTATTTTTGACCCTTCTCTGTAAATGCATGAATATACTCTAATCCTCGCCTATTGAAATTCAGTTCATTTACAGGGGCAGAGTGACAATAAGTGCTTTTGTTATATTCTGGATCCCTTGATTTCTTTACAGATGTCAAACAAATTCTGACTATTCTTAGTACTAGAATGGATGTAGCAACTGTGCCATTAGAGTTTTCAAGAAAAACCCCTGTTGACAGCAAACAGGACTTTTTGCTTGACAATTCCAGCCCTGAGTAGCTTGCACACTTAATTGTTCTCATTTCCTCAGAGGCTAATTTTAAGAACTGGTTTAATGAAAAAAATACCCCAAAGAGTAGTCTCTTTTCCTTTCCAAAGCATATATAAGTTTGTTGGAAGAAATACCTAAATATCTGACCCAGTCCAGAATCATTAGGAAAAACCCATATTTATAATTTTGTTACTCTGAGGCTTTTATAAGTATTCTAATCCTCACAACAATAAAAATTAGATACTAATTTGTTTCATAATTAGGCAAGCTATCAAAAATGGAGAGAGTTAATTAGTATTTCTCCCTTACCAGTGCAAGAAAAAATTCTATTCAACAAAAATGTTGCAGCAAAATGATAAATAACAGAACGCCATTCAGGGAGTTTCCAGATTCTAGTCAGCACTAAAAGGAGTAGGGAACTTTTGGTATATTGAGGCATTATAAACCAAATCATTCTCACCTGTTGGGAACTATGCATGAGACTTTTCATAGGTTTGCAACTCAGAGTTGAGTTTGTCTTTTTGGGAACTACCTGGTGATTTGTGTGCTGCAGTGCCATTTTCTGTCTAAGAACAGCATAACTACTAATGCCTCTTTGACAGACTCCTCTGAGTCCTGCTCCAGAGTGCAATATACAACTCTTGGTGTAAAGAATGTGCTGAAGCTTTCACTTGATTTCTTGTTTACAATGTCAACACTTCTGCTTTCTTCTCTTTTGTTTAAAGGATAGAAGCATATGGCCCTTAGTGACCCTGAAACCCCAAAGGGTAATTTTAACAGACACTGTGTACAAGAGAGACTCTAAAAGTTAACCTAGTTTGACAGCAGCTCTACCTGAAAGAGTTTAATTTATAAAAAATGTATAGGAAAGGACAGATTTTCCATCTGATCTGTGCTACAACAACAGAGAAAAATAAGACAGACGCATAGAGTGACAACATAGGGAAACAAGCCTACAAGACTCCTGTGCTAGTCTCTAATGAGCTCCTTTTCCCTCACCCTGCAGAAAGATCTAACAGAAAAACAAGCAAACATTAAAAAAAAAGCTTAGCTTATCTTCAGAATATTGTTTTTACAAGGTTTGACACAACTTCTCTAACAGTGGGTTAACAGTCAGCATCAGATGCATCTGAAAGTCTGCATCCAGTTTCTTGTGTGTCTCACTATCACTGCATCCAGGACCATCAATACTTACACAGAATCTAATTAGCTGTCTCAGAAGATAGAGGCCACTAAAAACCAGAATGGACATGGAGGATGAACAATTGTCCAAATCAAGATGCATCTTGCTCAGGCATCAAGGGTTAAGCTGGTCCCCAGGAATGAAGCCAAAAACTCCTTCCAAATTAGATTGGAAAGAAAGGCTTGGAAGGTTTTGGTCTCTATCAATAACATGATGGATTGTTTACTTTGTAGGACCTTCTAGGCTTCTTTAAAGGACAAATTCTCCTGGTACTTTAGAGTCTGAACACACTGGTATTGCCCCAATCTCTTCTGCTTTTTTCCTGTCATGTGGTGTGCTTTTATGTTTCTGCCTTTTATATTATGGCCTTTTGTTATAACGAGTTTGGGGGAAGTTCTGTAGCTCCTGGGATATACACAGAGTAGCATTTCTGTTCACTCACTTGTATTAAACATTTGTCACAGGGCTGCCTGCTACTGCAAAGGACTGTATTTGATGGCTGAGGTGATTCCTTCAAGAGTCTTCTTCCTTCAAGGTGGTCTTTACAGACCATACATTAGGCAACTTACTGTGCAGCTCAAAGGGAGCATACTCCAAGCCCACCCTGCCCAGCCAGCAAAAAGAAAGCTAGACAGTCTCCAGAGCCATCAGCACAACATAAACTCAATATTGCTGTTAAAATAAACAGCAAAAGCAGAGATTTCTCGGTCTGACTGCAGCTGCTGCTGCTTCCACCATCTCCTTCCTTACCCCAGGGAATCAAACTTCGCACTGCAGATATTTCCACAAAATGTCCTCCTGCCCAGCTGCCTGGTATGTTAACACCGGGCTCAAAACAACACATAGTCTCCATCTACCTTTTTCATTGGGTGATTGTAACCCTTTGGCTGCAGATTTTAATCTCTTCCCTCCTGAAATTTGCTATCTTATTTTAGACATTTTTTCACCTCATGCTGCCATTGTCACATGCACAATTCCAGAGCCAGTGCTGAAGGCAAACAGCATAATCAATGTGCTACCTAGACCCTGCCCTCAACCTGTTCAGGAATTACAAGGAGAAATGCTGTCCCCTTATGAGTCAAGAAAATGAATTACTACCAACTCTAACAGTGAGATTTTTCAGCCTTGGTTACTGAAGCTCCAAGTAAAGCACTTTATACTGAAAGCTTCCCCTGTGGCTGCCACCAGAGGACCTGAATCAATTAGCAAGGTATATGTAGGAAAATACAAAGGCAAAAGTGGATCCACATTCATACACACCCTCCTTCAGCCATTCTCCTTCTCCAAATCATCAATATACCTGACCCACTTTCTAACTCCCTGTTGTTGCAGATGTTGCTGACGCAAAACCTGCTCCAGCTTATTGGGAAGATACATGCATCAGAGAAATAATGCAGTGCAGCAGTGTCTTCTTTTGTCAGGAGCAGCTGGAATTATTGCTTATTTGGTGTCACCCCAAGGCATTCATAATTGGGAGCTGAAGATGTGTGTGCCAAGATAAGCTGTAAAAGACACATTTTATGCCAAAAGCAGGTTGGGAATGTCCTTGTAAGTATGGCAAATGGTTTCATTTATACCTTAATGAAGGCAGTTTTCTTGGATTTCATTTTTTGCCATTTGCATAGAAGAATTTGATCTGCTGCTATAAAGATTCAAGTAGCATGCATCTCTGATGGCAAATTACCAAAGTCCATTATTTCAGTCTGCAACAAATTCATAATTCTATGATTAAGAAAAAAAAATCTCCACAACTGCTCACATTTCCAAGTATTTAGATATGAATACGAGGATTTAATTTGACAATGAAAGAGCATTATTTTACATTATTTTAAGCTAATTTAAAATTAATTTCAGCATGAGGTTTGTTAGCTTCAACCCTGCTCAAAAAGTTTAAAACAAAATCCCATGATGTCCCAATGCACCTGATAGTTGGCAGTGCCAAAGGACACGTATTTCCACTAAGATGATTGACTGTGGATGGAAATGGCAGAAGCATGGGTACATGTTTCTTTTTGCCAGGTTTTCCACTGCAGTAGTAACTGCTGGCAGAGTAGCAATCAGCAAGAAAACAATAAGATCTTAAACCTCTGCAGCTGTTTTCTTAGCAGCCCACTTAGCCTTAACTGCAAACACACAGTTCCATCAGCCTCACCAAATGGGTGATAAGCTGTTATCCTCTGTCACATTTCCTTGCTTGGCCATGGTCTGAGTAGGGGTATCTGTGACAAAAAGCTGCATCCAGCTCAGGCTCACCACCAGGACTGTGCTGTGTGCTTTCCCAGTGGGACACCTTCCTGTCCTCTGCTCTCCTGGGGACAGGCTGAGTAAACCAATTCCTCAGTCTCTGAAAAAGCCTGTCAGGAGCCTCCCTATTGTCAGAAGGGATTATTGCTACTTATTACTAAACAACTCCTGCCAAACCTCTGTGCAGGACTATCCCCATGCCTCTGGCAACATCAGCCATTCCTGCGAGCAACTCAGCTGGGAATGATTGCGTTACAAAAGTCTTCAGCGTGACACATTGCAGACTACTGACTACCAACCTTTCCAGTCCAAGCCTCACTCCAGTGAATCCTTTGTCCACCAGTCATAGCCAGGAGCTCTTTGTCACAGTGGCTTGGTGGAGGGCTCTGCAGAACACTGAGTGAGCATCTCTGCATCATCTGCATGTGTGAGAGCACACCAGTCATACCCCAGAAGTCTGAGTGTTGAGTTTCATTACTTAATATACAAACATCCCCCATGACCTCAAGTGCCTCTGTACAGTACTCAGATAAATCCCTCTGCCAAGATCAAGTTGCAGGGCCCAGAGACAATCACATACTACACAATGCCATAAAAAGCACTTTTCTCATATCTCTTCCTGGATAAATAAAACTTAACCTCCAAATGATAAAATATTTTTTAAAAAATTTAAAGAAAACAAATAAACAAACTATATATTTCAAATATATTCTCAATTTCATTCTTTATCAGAAAGCCTTTTAACTGGAGTTATCCAGAAAAAAAAATGACCTGGGATTTCCAGATGACTTTATATTTTAACCCAACTGAGTGGATTACCATTATTCTTCTAAAAGCAGAAAAATAAATTAACATTCACAACACAGAGGAAGAAAACACTGATACATTTTGACACTTATGACTTGCAGATCAGAGACCTATGAAAGCAGTACTGCCCTGTCAAGATTTAAAAAAATGATCTGGACGAAAATCACCTACAGAATTCTAATTAGACCTATGCTTCTCTGTCCATCCCTGACATGCCACATGTTGAACTTCTGCTTCTTCCCTCTGCAACTGTAAGTCAAAGACTGAAAGGTCTCACATTTGTTGCTGGGTTGTTCTGACCATTAAACAAATAAATGAGGTGACAGGAGATGTATTTGTTGGGTCGCCTTATGACTGAGATGAAACTCATGCATTTTTAGGGATGAAAGGGAAAGCATGTACTGAAGCACAGGATTATGACCACATGATCAGGATTGTACAGGACAGAGAACCTCGAGACAAAAGCCTGAAAGGACTTGGCTCAGAGCAGCAATGTGCAAATGCAGAGTTTCCATGGGAATTAACTATTTTGGCCCAAAAAGAAGCTACTTGGAATTCAAATTGGGGCAGCACTTCTGAGGCCAAAGGACCATGTGGTCATAGTTTTTCTCCCTTGAAGGAACAAATGTTTTCCAATCTTACTCCACTTACACTTGCATGGTCACAGAATATGTAACCATTTCAAAGACCATGGACATTATAAGTGGACGAAGTATTCCCATTTTCACAAAGTTTCCTTACTATTGCTGGAAATTGTTAGGCTTTGATAGGAAAGATTCTTTTCCTTGTAGTCAGCCTTGTTGCTAACTGGCCTCATTATGGCACTACCATCACAGTGCTCATCATTACAATGTGTTGCAGTGGAACATAAAACACTCAAGAAGTTCAATCATAATAACTAAATACTGTAATATATAGACAGAAGAAATTCTTTACTGTTGAAGCTGGCCTGGTGCTGGACACATTGCCCAGAGAAACTGTGGATGCCCCATTCCTGAAAATGTTCAAGGGCAGGTTGGATGGGACGGTGACCAAACTGATCTAGTGGGCAGTGTCCCTGCCAATGGCAAGGGGTTGGAACAAGATGATCCTTGAGGTTCTTTCCAACCACAGTGTAGGGATTTTTAGCCATATGAAAATGAGCTAAGCTACACTACCTGGCCCCAGCTTTGTTGAGTTTTAGAGACACTGCCCCAACACAATATTCACAGTACTGTGCAGCAGAGGCCCATCTTAAGGCCAAATTGCTGAGCTAATTGCCACCTGGAAAGCCCTCTGCTTTTGTTGATGTTGAATCCAGTGACAGTCAGAGAGGGAAGCTGACCTCAGATGCATCTTAGGCTTTGCAGTACTCTTACAGGTGTGCTTAACTATTGGATGAAGGGCTCTGATCTCACTCTGAGCTCAGTCTCACTGAGTCTCCTCAGTGAGACTGAAGCAATTTTAATCATTGACATGTGGCCAAGAGGGGCTATTTTTAAAAAAAGTTTTCTGAAATAGAATAGGTATATATTTAGGTGGGATAAAACTAGAACATGTTCCCAACAATAGAAATCATATGACACTGCCCAGAGAATCTGTAAAACTTTCACTGGAAGAGTTCAGATCATCAAAGTTTAGTCACCAATTATTTTTTTTTTTAGGAGGCAGAGAAATAAAAATAGCTGTTGTATTTTGGAACCATTAATGATCTCATGTAAATTTTTTCCACGTTTACTCCAACAAAGACAATTTCAGCTTCAGCAGTCTATGTCCAAGTGCAATGGATGTGAATATATAGTGGTTTTAAAAATAAAAAAAAGACAGCATCTCACTATCTTGTTTTGATTCATCTTCAGGAGATGTTCTCCATACAGATATTTTCCTGATGTTACAAGTGAATCAAGGGCCTGCAAGACATTTTAAATTGTTTCAACATTGTCAAGTAGATAAAATGCTGTTGAAGTTGGCAAAGTGTAAAGTTGCATGAGATGATAAATTAAGGCTAAGAGAAAAAGGCAGATGCTGAGTACTTGGAAAAGGAAATGGAAAAAAGAAATCAAGACCAAAATTTCTCAGGAATCACCAAAATTTCTCATTCTCTGCAATATCAGTGACTAGGTCAGAGTCCCTGCAAAACTAGAGGACAAAAGATGAGAAAAATCACAGAGTTCTCACAGGCTGCTGAGCTAAAGGCAAGTCTCAGGAAAGAAGAACATACCCCTACAAAGGCTAAAGGCCAAAATAATAAAGCAGAAGGACAGCTTCAGGTCTCTCTGCCAAGAAACTAAAAGAGCAAATTCCAAGTCCCAGAAATATTAGACAGCAATCCCTAAACAGAGATACCAGTTCAGAGCATATAAGGACATTGGGTATGCGCACACAGGTGGAGAGGCCAAGATCATGAAGTTCAGAATCAAATTTCCAGAATTCAGTGTTTAGGGTATCAGTGCTCAGGTATAATAGGAAAGAGACATGGTCATGAATCAAAGAGCCTGGATTTAATTTCCGGCAGCTAACTGGAGGAACTCAGGGCCTCAGCACTATAGTCTCTGGACCTGACAAAAAAAGTCTTTTTTGAGCTCTCATACATCAAAGAAGTTTGCAGGATGGAAATATAAACTATATTCTCTACAACAGGGATAATTAGCAGGGATCTGTACAAATAAAATTAAGGAAAGACCCTGGCAAAAGGCTCCTGAATATGGGATCTCATGGGAGGGTGTAGCTATGCTCCATGTAGTGCTGTGGCCTTGCCTCTCTACCAACCCACACATCAGGTGCCACAACAGGCACAGTGCAGGTCACACTGGTCATGCACATCCTCCATCACCAGCCTCCACAAAGCAGGAGAAAGGACAGGGTGTTTCTAGTGGATGGCTAAGGCAAAGGACTGTCAGGTGAGAAAAATGAGATGCAGTGCCATGGCAGGAGCAGGCAGGAGCCTTTGAGCAATTGCAAGATGTGACAGGTCTGTGATTTCCTTAATGTAAAATAAAAAGAACATGTTATCCTTTTAGGAGGAAAAAAGCTTGGGGCCCTTAATCACAGTGACAATCATCCTAATAATATCCTAAAAATAATCCTAATAACAACCCACAATAACTGAAAGGTCAAAGAAGGATTGCTGCTAGGTTTAGCTAAGGAAATTCACTTGTGGTTTTAATTAATCATATCCAACTGGCTTAAAAACTGTTCTTTGGGCTCTTTTCAGCATGTCTCCCAACACATTCACTGAGCTTCTCTATCCTAAACTGCAGGAAAGGAATTTATGATTGTCACTGAAGAGCTAAAGGTGCAAACACCGACATAATGAGTCTGCCTGAGCTGCCTAAACTTCACTGTACCCCTCATGTATGTGCAGCTATGGGTATTGTGGGGGCCGGTTCTCAGTTTCTCAGACCACTTGCCAAGCAGGACATGGCCTCAATGAAGCATATAAACCAGGACAAGAGGCTTCCTTGATGGAAAATATCTGATCAGATTTCTCCAGTATCAAAAGCATACAAACAGATCTTTCCGTATGCATCTTGTCAATAATTTACAATTAAATTAGCATATATTTAAAATCTCCTACACACAGATGGACTGGAAAACTTCCATGAAGCATTACACAATCGAGAGGACAAGTGGATGTCAGATTCAAGAGACCAGGGATCAAAAGCAGGAAGCTGCAGCCAGTACAGACAGAAGGGTCTAATAAGAGACTCACACTAACATTGACTGAAGCTTCAGCTCGCAGCAGAGAGCAGCACAAAGCCACCACTTGCTTTCTGATGTTCAGCTAAGAACAGCGACAGCTGACAGGACTGAAATGGGCTCTGTCACAGTTAAGGGACCAACTTTATTCTCCCACTGGTGCTATAAATATTCCCTTGATTTAACTGTTTTCCAGCAGTTAGTGCACAGACATGTCAAGAGAGAGATAATGCTTATTTTTTAGCAGGATTTCAAAATTGCAGTCTCAGTGACTTGCTTTTAGGGGGGCACATAAGTGCCAAACAAGATTGGAAAATCATGTTTTTAAACGGCCTCCTTTGAAACCCCACACTCAAAAGCAGCACATCTTGACAAGCAGAAGAGAATTATGGTATTTACCAATGTGCAAAAATTCACAGTTGCTAGAAATATGTATTCCAACATTTTTGCTTTATAGTGTATGGATGGAAAGTGAAAAATACTAGGCAGTGCTCAGTTAGCCTTCTGCACTGTGAAGTGCACCGTGGCCTGTTCTGTTTTCTTGTGCATAGCAGGGTAACAGCTCCTCCCCAGGCAAAGCACGGGGGATGCTCAGCGCTGCCTCTGACATTCTCACCCACCTTGTACATTTGAGTATGCATTGTACTGACCCTGCTACAACTACTCAAGATTATGGTAAAGGTTATGTAGATTTCTATAGTGACAAATTCAAAAATAAATCTGATGTAAGAACTGTGTGAAGAGAAGGAAGTCAAATGTGAAACTTTCCGACCTGCAACAGAGTGGGTTCCAATATCCAAAGCACTGTGCATGAGCTGGAGCTGTCTGAAGAAGTGCTGCTGGATATTTCCAAAATTTTATATAATTGTTGAAATTTCCAGCACTATAACATCAAAACTTGCATCCCATTAAAAAAAACACCTGTCTCAATGCAATCCAACATGTTTTCAAGCACTGCACTGTTACAATCTGGAATCCTACTAATTAAGCCTTGCAGGTGAAAAAAATAATCCCCTGCAGAAATCATTCAGATCTTCTAAACTTTCTTCTACCTAGCTTTCTTTGTGTAACTTGTAGAGCTGGCACCAAACATATATTACTGTGGTTTTCTTGGCACGAGGCTGCAATGGCAGAAGGCCATGTTGTTCAAGTGAAATAGATACTAAGTACCAGATGCACAGAAGGGCTGGGGCATATACATTTCACTTCTCTCTGTATTTACCTCCCTACCCTGAAGCCTGGATACATAAAACTGCTGCCTGTCTCCTTCCCCTCGTGGCATATAAACCCTGAATTCCCTCAGGGGACTCAAGTGTAAATGTGAGCGCTCCCTGAGTCTCTGGAAAACTTCTGGCCATGCACACAGAGGCTTAACATCACTTGGAGTGCCAAGCCCTGCTGGGTTCCACCAGTTGTTGTTCCATCTGAAGGGGGATCCAGCTGGTGGACTATCAGCATGTCTAAAGGAGGAGTGTTATTGCTGCTTTGGAGGCACAGCTAGCAGAGAAACCCTGCTCCCCTTTCTGTACCATAATCTAGTGGTAAATTCAGCAAGTGAAAATACACGTTTACAGCCATCCTCTGCCTGATGGGATTCAACTGGCCCCTCAAAAAACTTCTCTTACCACAAGTGCTTGCCTGTTTTATGGGGCAGAATCCTTACAATCTCTCTGACTGAGTTAGCTTCAATTTGCATGAAAAATTAAAAGCTCATTGAGTGAAGGAAAGTAACTTAACTCTGTCACCTAGTGGTCAGGATTCTCTCCATGGAGTTTGCAGCCCCAGGTCAACAGGAGTGATTACAAATTTTGCAATGAAAAGTTACAATAAACAGTCAACATTGGTGAAGGGATGATGTCCCAGAACTTCACATGGGAGAATCATTAAATACAAAGCATACCCCTAACATCTTTCATTATTTAAAAAAAAAAAAAAAAAACACAAAAAAAACCACCAAACCAAACAAAACAAAACAAATCCCAACAACAAAACAAAACAAATTAGGGAGTGTCAAACAAGTACCATCCCTTATCCTCAGATAAGGGCAGTTTCAGTGAGAAAGACGGGTTACATTCCACTCATCAGAGCAGAACAAAGTGCCCCAGTGTCTGTGTGCTGGTTATTGCCTCTGAGCTGTTTTGCTGCTGCCTCATTCTTCAAACATAAAGGATCAACACAAATCTAGGCTTAAGAAAAAATGCATCCTGCAAGCTGAAGGGTGGCTGAAACACAGCAAATCTCACACTCACAATGTACAAATTTGTAGTCTAGCACTTGTACCCAGGGACACTGGGAGCCTCTGAGCTTGGTTAGTTTGCCATCCAGCAACCATTTTACAGGTGCAAAGGACACCTGGAGAGTCACTGTGCTGCTCTGTTTAGACAATCATCTTCTGCTTGTTTTCTTCCACACGGAGAAATCTCTGAGTCATCAGCATCATTACTGCCTCCTTTTTGCTTACCTAGCCTCATTAAGAGGATTAGACAGATCAGCAAGGGGGAGCAATTTAACCAGCACATGCTTTACAAACAAAGCTACACCAATTTCTTCCACCTCCTCTGATATCTTTTTTGCCACATGAAGAAACACTGTGGCCTGATCTTCCCTATGCAGGACTTCTGTTCTTGAAAAGGCAGTGCTTTTTATTTGATGTCTCAAACACAAAATGCCCATGTATTTCAATTCTTCCCATCAGTCTAACATCTCTATCTATATTAAGTTGAAGATGCTTATCATTTTATTGTCCAAGCAATTACCCCATACACAGTAGAGAACATTAAATGCTCCTTAAATCCCATTACAGCCAGAGGAAGATGAGTCACTGATGGCAACTAAAATAACCATGGCATTGAAGTTGTTTTCAGTGACTGTTGCACAAAGGCTATGGAAAAAGTCAGGATGAGTGACATCAGGAGTCTACTGGTAAAATCTCTCTCTTTTCAAAATAAGATAATAGTGGTTGAGATTAATGTCTAAAAGATCCCAAAGTATATATATGCTCACACCAAAGTACACTGCACATATCTGAAATGCAGGGAAAGCCACTTTGCAAAGCTGTCACAGAGTCCAGAGCAGTGTTAGGGGACACGAGTCAAGCCTTCTACAGCTGAAGGATAGATTTGGCCAGGAAGCACTAAAGGTGAGGCCTATTCTGCCTCAGCAACAAAACTGATGTAACAGTTATGGGCAGCAACAGCCCTTCCCTTCCCTTCCCTTCAGTAGGGAATTCAGTCTAATTCTCTTTCTTATTCTGCTAGGGCAGCATTTGGTGCTGACCAGGAAAGGGGAGTATCACCTACTGCCCTTAAAAGCACTGTTCCATTTCAGAGGAAAATTACTTTCTTGCCAGTTTGCTGTATGAGCAGGCACCCTGCCTGTCTTGCCAATCTACCCATAAGCAGCTTGTAAGCCTGATGTGATACCAATGTTTATAGTCGAGGATAGGAGCAGAGAATTCTTTATCTGTGGGTTCTGACTAAGCTGATACCTGCTACTCTCAAGTGAATGCTGAAGTCTTTATTCCTCTCATCTCAACAGGATTTCTGCCAGTGAGGTATGAAGGCATAAGGATGCAGTTCTTGGGGTTTCTGCTGCTCTCAGCTGCATCTTAATATTCTACAGCTATTGTTAGAGAAAAACTAATGAATAGGACTTGGCACAAAGTAACAGGGCAAGCTTTAGATCTTCTGTTTATTGCATTTCATTTAGTGAACTTCCTTGCATGGGATTAAAGATTTGGCTTTCTACAGCAGCAGCAAATATTTTGATTTCTAATAAAAAAAATCATGTTGATTATTCAGGCCAATGGATCCACAGCAACCGTGACATTACTTGTGACAAGTGATGGGAACAGTGGATATTTTTCGCCAGAGATAGTAAATTGGAAGACAGCTGAAAAATGGAACCAGCACTGGAAGAGATTAATGAGGAACTAAATGATTTACAAGTACCATGTCCTCATTTGACTGGGAATTAGATAAATTAACAAAAAAAAAAAAAAATCAATGCATTAATGAAGCTGAAGGGCAACTCCACAAATATATTACAAATGGACTTGGAGACAAAGAGGGGGGAAAGGTAGGAGGGAAAAAGCAAGCAAAGGAAAAAATGACAGCCTACACGTAAAATGTGCTTAGCAACCCAATGGAAATGGTAGCAATTCAAGCAGAAGCCCTTAGTGCTGTTTCCTGAGGGTGACAGACAGGGAAGGAGAAGCTGGTATGAGATAGTTGAAACGTCTCCTAATAAGAGGAAACTTTGTATCTGGGGAAATCTTAAAAGAGAACTGAGTCATGCTACCAAAATGATAGAAGTTTAATTTTAAACATAATAAATTGGATGGATATAGTGTTATAAATGCCAGAGGTAGAGGGAAATTTAGCCTATATTAAGGAACACACTTTCGAGGATCTTTCAGGATACATTCCTCTGGCAACAAAAAAATGCAAAAGCCATGTAACTTGTCCTACTTCAGCAGACTTCCATAGCCACAAGATGAAAAATATTGATTCTGCACCAAAAATAAATTCTATATGAAAAGGAATACTTCTTGGGAACCCAAAAAACATTACCACATAGCAGGATTGTTACAAAGGAAACAGCAATGCTGTTTTTCAATAATTATCACCACCAGTTCCATTACTTGGGCACTGAATTCAATCTTATCCTTGACAAACTAGAAAATGGGCTACAGCTCAACAGGGAATGACCAGTTATTTACATATTAATGGTCATCTGTCCAGCCTGTTGTTTCAGTGACACAATTTTCACTGAGTCTTGAGCTGAGGGCTCTTCATATTTAGCCAGCTTAAGCATTTTAACAGGCCTAATTATTGGTTTGTTTCCAGCATTCAGGTCTCTGCAAATTGGGAAAGGATTCACAAACAAATTTTACAGCCAGGCTACCCCTGCAATTCATTAAGGTGAACCAGCTATATATTAGTAACAAAACTTCTATAAGATTTTACTCCCTCTCCTTTGGTGGGAGTTTGCAACTGCAACAGCCATGTTTGCATAATTCAGTCTATACTGTTTAACCTGCTTAAAGCTTCCTGCTCTAATGCTTAACAGTGCACATAATAATTAATATAAACATTACTAAAAGCATATTCTTCTGAAGCTTTTCCTAGTTATGAATAAAACCAAAAGAAAATCCAATTTTTCCAGTTCAGACTCCAAACCAAGAAATGAGAAAAATATTTTAACACTAACCTATTTATTTTCAATTTGAATATTATCTTTAGCATAGATCATATCCAAATATTTGGTTGACCAGAGAGGGACAGTGAGAATCACTCTGAATGGCTTCAAGCTTTTTTTGTAAAGGAAGTTATCTGACCTGTCTCATCTTCTGCAATAAATGTTTCTATATTATGCACACTAAAAATATTATGTTAGGAAGAGACAACACACACCATCCTAGAGATGGATAACAAGTGCTGTTTCAAGAGATGAGAACCACTGTTGTAATTTGGGTTGAGCCTAGATTTAACAGTTCCTCATACAAAGTCCAAGCAAGAACCACTGGATTTTGGGCTATTAATGGAGAATGGGATGATATCTTCCCTTTCTGTATTGTTGTAAGCTCCCTTCTGAATGAAATCTCTGATTAATGTTGGGCTTGATGATCTTGGAGGTTTTTTTCCAATCTTAATGATTCTAATCCTGGAAATACTTATGTGTGGAAAATATTAGAACTACTCTTGTCAACATTTCCATCTCTTCTTTTTAGGCTTTTTGTTGTTGTTGTTGCAGCCAACAGAATTTGCTGAATTAATCTCAAATTCAAATATTGTTCTGACCAACAGAATACGACCTATTTATTATTGAAGGAAGGAAAGTAGGAAGCAGCCAGGATGCAATTTTGCTCTGGGTAAAGATATTTTATAGGTTGTGTACGTGTAAAAAAAGGTTAAGGACGGGGACCATAAGATGAGCTGTCCTTTTAGTGTGACATATAGCAAATTTTAACAGCATCCTTAGAACTACTGGAGAATGAAATTCATCTCTGTGTAGAAAATTGCACTCAAGCCATCAAAACACGGCTATAAGTGAGAGATAATGGTTGTATATACCTTTTCCTGGCTCATTAATGGAGCTGAATTTCCTCCCAAAAGTTTAGAATAAATATTAATAACTCTTCTGAAAAACTGCAGAAATGCCACAGGTAAGCACAAAAAGTTTGTTTTCATGAAGGCTTTTAGTGAAACAGAGAGGTGTTGTGAATTCCTGCACTCTTGCAGAAGTGCCCTTAGTGTACATGATACTTCCTGGTAAGTGTGCTCCTGCTGTGCCACTTCACTGCTTGGTAGGCACAGCCACAAAAGCCATGTGGACTTTTTAGTATTTACTCTTGAGGACTTTCCTCTCTATTCCATTTCACTGCTTAGGTGGTACAACTCCTCAAAAGTATCATGTGTTACTGGTGCTATTCCAAAAAAAGGGCAGTTAAAGGGAGATTCCTCATTTGGTTAAAAGGTCATGTTAATTTTGCTGGACATACAAACATTATGCTTTCAGTGGGGCATTCTTAAAAGATTCATAGATCCTCTAAAAGCAAGATCCAGTTTTTGATCCAATCAGCATGCAAGCACACTTTTTTCAAGGATTCAGATATCAAAATAATGTTGTCATGGAGCAGCTCAAAAGAATATTTTCCCCATATGACCTCAAGTACCCATTAAAATCCAGTTTTGCAAGGCAATGAGTAATCTGATGAGAGCCTAAGTTGTCTCCATGCTTTGCATAAAGGTTCTCAGACTGCAGCAGCAGGATCAAATTGAAGGAAAAACAATACAAAGATGATAAGAAAAGAAGAAATACATTACCCTTCTGTTCTGCCTTCAAGATATTTGCTATCAATATTGATAATGTTGCAGTGAAATGAAATCTATTCTACGATGTTGCATTCTCAAAACAAACATGTTTCTCAAAACAAACACATATTTATTTATCCTCTTCATATAAACAGTCATGCCTATCTGGAAGAATCAGAGTTATAAAAGGAGTAACTTCCAAAGCACAGAGAATGCTCTTCCCACGTCTCCCTGAAAGTACACAATAATCTGAACTCTTGGTCTCAGCAGGCAGGCAGTGACAGAGCACCAAAGCCACGGCTGCTGTGGTAGGGAAATTACTGATCTCTGTGTGCAGGGACAGCAGTGCCTCCTCCCCTGCCTCTGGAGAAGGAGCTCCACCTGCCAGGACACACCTGGGAGAGCAAACGCCTCGGACACAAACCACCCCCAGGTGGGCACTTCCTGCATGTCAGGCATCCCTGGGAATGCTGGGGAGAGGAAACACCCCAAGAGAACATGAGTGCATGTGAAAAGGTGGCAGGAGGAGGAAGAGGAAAAAGAACAAGATCATCTACCAGGTCAGAGGTGTAAATAGAGAGATGTCTGTAGCTTCCCTTGGAATACTTTTGTGATTCTTCCCACCAAAACCAGCAGGACTAAAATGTTTCCTGGTGTAACAAATTGGAAGCTGTGGGAGAAACCACAAAATGAAATCACTCTGATAAACTTGTGAGCTGTACAAGAAGGAAAATCATATTCTGAATGAGGGAAAAGCTCCAGTTGCCCTGCCATCAATATGCTAAATGAGCCATCCTTACTCTCCACTGGCCCTGGGACAAATGACAGACATGCTGGCAGATTCAGAGGAGTGCCAGCCACACATAACACACACCTGTGACTCCTCATCCTGTGGGGGACTTGGGACTAATCTCTGCACTGCTGGGTGACCCTGCTGAAACTTCATAAACCATTCCACCACATGACAACAATTTTTAAAACAAAAACAGAGATCAAGAGAAGGAGACCCCAAGGACAAATTATTTGAAGTATTTCAGCACCCCACTGTATTCATACTCTAATGAAGATCGCACAAAATATTTGATCGAGCAACCAAAGTGCCAAAGTGTAAAACATTCACTTCACTATTAAATTTTAAAGCTTCAATTATAAAATGTCTGACCAACTCTAACTGGCACCTTTACATTTATGGTAATGAGAACAAAAGCAATGGAACATGAGAGAATGAACTATTCTTTCATTTCTTTGGATAAAAGCAAAGGCATAAATCTTGTAATTAAGAGAGAGTTTGAACTGCCAGTGTTTGAGCCAGACAAACTAGATCTGTCTTGCCCGTAAGCAGGGGCTTATAACCTTGGCATGATAGTTAGGACACACACTCATTAATGTCTGTCTAGAGCTATAATATGAGTATTCCTTTACACATCTGTGCCTTTCATTCTCCATTCACAGGCTTTAAACTAGTTTTTTTTGGCTTGCCACCTGCCTTCTCATCTATTCAGGAAACCAGCTCGCTTTGTGGACTCAATGCCAACTTCACGCCGAGGGCTGGCACATGGTCTGTGGACTATTTGAAGCAGAAAAGGAGCTCAGATCATACAGAGTCCTTGTACTATTTCTCCAAACCCACACAACATCAATCCCTTGTAACTACACCTGAGAGAACACTAAGAAATGTTCCATGTAGATGGAGCTCAGGAGCGTAGTAGCAGCTGATGGCAGGTGTGTCCCAAGGTCCTTCCTGCTGGAATCCTCTCTTTGACAGGGGCCAGAACTGGATGTTTAAGGAAGAAAACAGAGATCACATGTAGAGAAACCACACAAAAGTGGATGGGAAGCATTAGCATTATGCAGCTTCCCGAACTATTGATGACATATTTTTATTTTTTAGTCCATGCATTTGTCCTGTCACTTTTGAAACCTGCACAGACTTGTCAGGTACAGAATGACACTTTGCCCAGGCAGACCTAATTTTTACCTAACTTTTGATGTATAAGTCTTGAATGTCTGCTCTAGACCATTTTCTACAGTTTCTCTATCAGCTGGGAGAAGCAGGGCTTTCAGAGGGAAATTCCACTCATCATTAGATTAGTTATTGCAGATGCTGGGGATGAGTTACTGCATGGAGATGTTTTTTCCTCCATTAACCTAGAAGGGAGCCTGATGAAAGCCTCACTTCTGACAGCTACGGCTAGGTGACACAGATGCATTGCCAAAAGCATGCTTCTGGAATGCAAAGACACCTTTGCTCTAAATGGGTGATCCAAGGAACGCAGAAAATAGAGTTAAAAGGAATCTTGAGAGGGTCCCTTTAACTGTACGGGGATTCTCTGAACATCTCAACTGAGTGATTCCATTGCTCTTTAGGATGGAGCTAGTTACTGGAATGACCTACTCACAGAATGTGTTTTCTTAATAAAGTCCAGGGCTCTGACACAATGAAAACTGAAATTAGTACAATATTTGACAACATACTTGACCTTTCCAAGAGAATGCACTACATAACAATAACAAAAACAACAATAAGATGTTTCAGAAAAGCTGAATTTGATCATGCAGTGAACTGCTAAACAGGAATCTGACCAGAATCTTTAAAGGGGGGAGATAATTAGGCAAATGTTCAAGATACAGAGCCTCATAAGAATGTCAAATGTCACAATTATCCATTTACTTGATAAAACAAGTGCTCTGTTGATTAAATTTTATTGCTCTCACTGTTTCCTGCTCTAAAGATTAAAACATCAGAATCAATTCTAAGACACCATTTTTTTGGGAAGGGAAAGAGGTCCTCAGAGGTCAGCAGAGGTCCTCAGACAAATTCTGACTCACTCCTGAGGGCCTGTAACACCTGCTGCCTATCACAATCACAAAACCCTGAGTCCTGTGGCCTGTGCTGGTGAGACGGACGGGGAGGGCCCGCAGTTTTGGTTTCATCAGACCTTCTTTTGGGAAATCTAATCCACCCACCAACACCAACTGTTCAATGTAGCAGTCCTCACCAGCCATAAAAGCTGGCCACTGCAGGAAGCCAGGTGAAGAACATGGCACTTATACTCTGCTTTTCTGGTTCACCAGCACTCACCTGGCTTTAGGCAAACATGAAAAACTCACAACCATTTGTGTTCCAGTCTGGTTCCCCATGGTATTTCCATCCCAGTGTAATTTTATGCATCAGCACAAACCTGGAGTAACACAGGAGTTATTTCAGCCTGGCTATTTAAAGTTTCACAGAGATGACCTGTTACAGTAGGTCTGTTTACATGAGAAGAGGGACATTGTGATTTACAGCTCATGACAGAATTTGGAAAGGCCAGCTGCTTTCACTCTGTATTACACTATCGCTGGCTCTAGCACGAACCTGACCCATCAGTTTTGGAAATCCCTCTGTTTCTACATGAGGCTATTTTCACATCTTGCTAATCATGTGTAGCAAAAACACCTACTGCCTCTGCCACCAAATCCAGATGCATCAACTCCAGGCTTCTCTCCTGCTTATTCAGCTTTGTCACTGAGCTATGCCCTGCATGGTGTGGATGGTGCTGTCATACTATGTTGCTCTGAGCTTCTTGGCTCAAGCTTTCAGTGGACTAGAAGCAACTTTAGGCTTGCTCCATCTCTACAGTGGAAAAGAAGAATCGGAACAGTGCAGCAATAGCAGCTGAGCAGTAGCAGCTGCAGTCATAATATCTGTGAGGATTCCTGGAGAGATAAAGCAAGTACAAGGAAGGGGAGGGGAAAAAGTAGGAGCTCCTTTAATGGAATTATCTTTTGATACACACAGATGCCCAGGAGCTGAAGGATGCTCAGCCTGACATGTTGATATTACAAAGTTGATCTGCCAAAGGACAGTGAATACCATTACCTCTGCTGTGCTAGGTCTTGTTCTTAGCAGCACCATTATAAACTCCCCAAGACTTAGGCCAGTTTTCAGAAATAGAAACCCAAAGTTGGAGCTACATTTAGACACTGGCATCAAATGGTGAGTGGCAGCTCTTGCAGGCTCAGAACTTTTCACAGTTAACCCACCCATGTCTCAACGTAAACTTGGCTGCTCAGGTCTATGCTTCTGCTCCTAAAATCCTTGTGTGGTGAATCCACTTTCACCTCACCCCAAATCCCAGCCCTGCCTGCTCATTGGCTTCTGATTCAGTAACCTGCCAACTAGCCTTATGTTCACAATTCCATCAGAGCCTGCTATCACCTCTCACTGTGATTTCAACTGCTGAGCAGATTAACATTCAGAGGACACAAACAATAAACATTTTGCTTCATTACTTCTAACGAATAAATAAAATGGATTCCACAAGTCCTCCCAGCCTCTTCCTCATTCTTTATTGGTTTTGATGTACTAAGCCACAGTGTCCCAACCATGGCATATTTCTCTTACATTCCACTTACTTCACCGTGAAATGACTCAATTCAGCCAAGAAGATTTGAAATACACACTAAAGGCAGTGTAGAACAGCACCCTTACCAAGTGTGAAAAAAGAAATATAGTTCATAAACAGAGTAGAAAGCATATTTAAAACAACTTCTAATGAACTCCAGAGGCAGCAGAGCTTGAACCAGACAACATATCCCTGACATCAGCATCGACTTTCAAAAAAATCACATTGTCCACAAGTCATATATTTCACTGCATCTCTGAAGAAATGCTAAATCAATAAAATAGCTAAAGGTTGCCAATGAATCAGGCAGTGTTCTATAAAAAGCCAAGCATTATTGCTGCGGGGCAACTTAAGAGCTGCCGAAATATTTGCAAGGAAAAGGCCATCCCTCCCACTGGAGCCCATTCATATTCAGTTGTTCGACACATTCCAGCGGACACCAGTGAGCAGTACCAGGAGCTGGAGTCGTGTTGGCCTGCTGGCTCTGCTGCAGCAGCTTTTCTTGATGATGTGAGGTTTCTAACACGCTGCCAGTTTGAGTGCTCCCCCTCCCTGAGCCTGGATATTAGCACCCTTATGAAAACTCAAGCTTGCATTGGCAACACATTCACTAATTAATGTCTGTGCCACCTTGGCACCCTTATATCCAGATTGCACATTCCTCACTCAGTCTTCTCAAAGGGTCACAAAATTATCCATACCTGGTAATTGTGAAATCAGAGCTGGGAACTTTTTAACAATTCACAGTACGTCATTGGTTTAGTTGTTTCTGTATATACCACAGGATACAAGCCATCTTCTTGCTGAGGGGAATATACAGAGGAGAATAAAATATTAGGTGAAAGCAACTTTAATATTCTACTGCAAATGCACAAACTAAGCTTACTGGTGTCATAGACTACTTTTGGTTTTTGTTTCCTTCATGTGCTGACATCCATCTTATGGAGTGGAGTCCTTAGAAAATCAGACTATCATACTCATCCAACTCAGTTTTCATAGAAGTAAAAATAAAGGTCTGTGTCCATTTCCTGAACTCATGCAGAACACTTTGATCTTTTTAGGCTATCAATTTTAAAAGAGAGAACAGCAGTCTGAAAGCCAAATCAGTGTTGATGGGGAGGCTAAGAACTACTGGAACTAAGATTATCTTAATTTCATGCAAAAGCTGGGACTAGAACTTTTATCTCTCAGTGTAAACATTCTAAAAAGTGCTCTCTTTTTAGTCATGGGAACATACCATTTCTGCAGTAGTTTCAGAAAATAATAATCCATTCCAGAAGTATATAGTACATATTTCATGTCTTGGTGACACAGGTCTCTATTCTGCTTTCCTGTTGTTAAAAATAAAGGTTTTTCACAACCATACATTCAATATGCATTTAATATTTACATATAGGCTGTTTTTGACAAAACAAGGCTTTGGGATAAGCTTCACTGAGCACTGTGTTCGGCTCCATTACCATCACAGCCCTCTGCAGATATATCCTCCCACTGTTACCACCAACACTGACACAAAAAAAGGGGTCTTATTCTCCTACAGTCACTCTCCTGAAAGCTTCACAGTTGGAAAAGGCCAATCTCACCTACATTTCATTACTCACCTCAAAGAATTTCAAGGTGCAGTGCAATGTCAGAGAGAATTTAGGCTTCATGCATGTTTTACTCATAAATGTTTTTCAAGTTTGGCCCTACATCTATACCTATCTTCCTCTACATGCTTCCATGCTAGATTCACTTCTCATAGGCACTTGACAATGGCAAAGACAACATTTTCAAGCAGATGACTTTGTGGGTGACCAAATGCTCACCAGCTAAATACACATCAAAATTGTTTTCCTTATTTTTTAGGAAGGCAGCCCAGAAAAACTTATGGATTCCAAAATGTTTACCACCATGTGTATTTCAATATTGTGCTTGTTGGCAGATGGTGATTAAAAACTTCTTTTCAGCTACCAGTTCTGTGGAACACTTACTTATAATACATCAGTTTGTTCTTTCTCCTGTGATAGACCCACTGGATCCTCACAATGTATGGGTTACAAATACTTTCCATTTCTTCATACCTTTCTGATGTCATACTCTGAGATACTGGGCAGTGAGAAGCAATGTCAAACAGTATATGCCTAATTAGTCTCCTTGTAAATTCAGCAGAGATTTCCATTTATCATTGCTGTGATTTTTATTCCCTTGAAATTATCTGTTTGATTCCAATTGCTTTTTATCATTTTCCTGAGCAGAGTATTTTTCTTGTAATAATTTTAAATGCATTTCTGCAAAACAGTTGTCCTTTTAGCCCTAACATTAAAAAAAATAAATTCTCTGCTGCACAGTATTTTTTGTCATTATGCTGTATTCCTTTTCTACAACACTGATTTCTTTTTCATATTCAAACCTGACACAAGTGGCATAAGTGGGTGGGATGATGAGCAAAATTCAGTCTATGTATCTTCAAGCACAGAAAGACTAAACCAAAATTTAATTAGGCCTAAGTAAGAAAAGCTGTACTGCAGCAATGGCAAAGCAGAGCATCTCAAATGTTGAATGTGTTTCTTATAAGTGAACATTTACAGATGCAGAGGGTACAGATACAGATCTTTTCCACAAATTCTGATTCACAGAATGTCATTAACAACACCAACTCACTAAGTTTAATAAAGATAGGTGTTCTTGTACAATTCTCATCAAATGCAACATTTATATCCTTCACCTATACAAATCTTTAGTATTAACACAATAACTATTCCCACAAAATAACTGCAGATTGGTTTGCATTGTTCAGCATTTATCAGGCTCTAAAATGAGCACAGAACATACCTAGAGTGGGACATTTACCCCTCCAAATTTCTGTGGAGTGAATCTTGTAGGTTTTATTGTGGTAGAAGGAGAAATCTATGGTAAGAACCTTTAATATTGTATTTTAGATGAGCTATATATATGTACAAGCTCCTAACATCAGGGTGAATCTTGCCACTGATTTCCAAAGCTGTTAGGCAAACCCTAAAAAGTGCACTGAACATATTCCCATTTCTTTCTCATGAGTGCAAATAATGCTGGGCACAGCATGACTCCCCCTGCTCGGGTGTTAAATGGAGGCTGGAAAAAGCAGATGGCTTTTTGTTACTGGGATGCTGAAGGTACCACAGGGAAAAGATAGTTAAGGATCTAACTAAATCAACATTTCTGCAGTAAAAAAAATGAGCCAGTGGTAGAATGTGTGCAACTTTTATAGCATTATTTGTGTTTCTTTAGGCTTGGGATATGGTATTGTAGTGGTATCACCCCTCTGGCTGAAGTGTGTCAAATCTTAAGTGTACAGGTTCTGAAAGAAGCAGACTGTTTAAAAAGATATATGGATGGCGAAATCTTTAAACAGTTGATGACTATGCCTACAAGACCTTTTCAGATGATATATTATGGCATGTATCTCCATCTTTTTCTCCCCATACTATTCAAAATGTTAAAACTGTCTCTGATTATGATTTGTGCCTGAGCTAAGAATACAGACTCTGATCAGCTACAGCTGCTTTATCATACTTCTCCGTAGGTGTAAACTGAGATATTTCTATTGTATTTCTCAGGTTTTTCACCTCCACAAGAACACTGGCTTTGCAGCTGGTGACTTGGAAACCTGCTCTGGTATCAGGATCAAGGAAAACAGTTCACAATTGCCAACCACCAAGGACTGTCAAACTTTGGACCCTACTCCAGGAATGAGCTGCCCAAGCTCACACACTGCTCTAGTGGACAGGCCACTGAAGGCTTGGCTACCACTGGACTCCCCCATTAGCTCCTCCTGATGTGAGCATAAAGAATTAAGTGCTCCAGCACGTTCAGTCAAGCAAGGTCACAAAGAAGAAAATTAATGTCACGTTACATTTGATCTGCTGTCAGCAAGGTCCATTTTCAATAGAGGTTGTGTCAGTAGGGCTCAAGTTATTGAACTCTTCCAGCCACTCCTCTTATCTGATTAATCTTGCTTATTATTTGATAGCTTTCAGGTGTGGTGGAGCTTGCTGAAATCCTCTGGCCACCGTGAACTAGAATAATGCACTGTAATTTTGCCATTTCATTTTAAATCTCAGCTGAAAAACAGCTGTTCCCCAAGTCTATAACTTGCTGTGGCTTACTACTCCTTCTACTGTTATTTATCCAGGTAGCTATATTATTTAACTCTGTGAAGCACATTGGAATACAGCTTACCTGGGGAACACTAGTAAGCAGAGAATGAAGTGGGACTCAAATCAGATTTCACTGATGGCTTTGAAGAGCTTCTAAAAATTCTCACCTGGTGCTTCCCAATATAGTCATTCTTTCTACATCTATTCCATAATATGACATGAAAGGAATTTTTGGCTTCAGTTCTTCTACTTTCTGATTCCAGCAGCTCCTGAAAATCTTTCAGATCAAAGAACCAATGGCAGTTTGTCATCTTTGCAACGATGCATTTTTAAAAGGTATAGCTGGTGCAAGAAGTTACATGTACCTTTTCTGCATCAGTGCATTTTTCTAATTAAGTAAGATTCCCTGTTTCTGCAGGCTTGACTGGCCAGATAATGGAGTGCAGTGAGATTTGTCCTGAGCTGAATGCTGCAACAGGGACAAAATTAATGCTGGGAGAAAAATGACATGAGAGGTAAAATTAAGTGGAATGATTGCAGTGCAACTATATAATTCACTTCTAAATTATTAGAAAAATTACAAAAGTGTTAATCTTTTAGCAATTAATGTGCCAAATTAATCCCCAGTTTTTATAGTCCATTAGAATCTAATAGAAAAGTGGAAAAAACCTTGTGAAGAACCTTTCTTTAAGCAAGCTGCAGAACTTGGTTGAAAATTATATCCTTACTACTCAACACCACAGGATTTTTTATTCTTAGGGTATAAAAAAAGGATACACTTGATAATGACATTCTGTTTTTGCAAGGCTTTCATATTTAGGGATTTCTAGCCAACCCATTCCTGCCTGGTGGAGTTGGGATCTTTATTTGGACCCTGCCTGCTGGGTAACATGCAACTAATTTTGTCACTGTCTGCAATGTTTTCCTTGCTATCCTTCAGATACCTGGTCAATTCAAATGGAAAATGAGCCCAGTACTGTCACTTACTGCATGCATTTATAGTAACAAGGCTAGTGGTGTGCTCATTGCAAGTTGTTCTTTAGTTAATTTTCAGCAGGGATATTAAAAAAAAAGAGAGAGAAATGTGAAAAACTGCCTTTGTTACTTTTACTTCAGCAGTGTGGGTTCATGATGAGTAAATTGGCAGAGGAGTAGGTCTTGGGCAAAGAGATGCAGAGTAACCAGTGGCCACAGAATCCCACAAGTGTGCTACAGAAAGGCAGGCTGCCCAAAAACCCTGGTCAGCTTTCAAGCTGGATTTCAAAGTGCTGGACATGCCCTTGTGGTAGCAGAGCTTTTGATCAACCTCGGGGATCAGTAGCTTCTCAGATATGTAGCTAGACACAGATTTAAAGACCTTATAAGGAGCAAAGGGTCTTACTTAAATATTCTTTGTGGGAAGGGAAAATGCAAATGAATGAGTCACGGCTTCAATTAACATCAAGTGCACTCTAATGGCCAGCTTCATTCTGGCTGATTCATCGTGTAAAGCTGCGTGTACCCCTGCAGAATGTGTAACTAGGGGGTTACTAGTGCCGTCACCAGCTTGCAGAGTTCCTCTGCTGGTGCAGGACATGAAAGTACTCTCAGCCCATGGCTGCCATGACACACTGAGATTCAGGGTTTATACTTACACAGGGCAGCACTGCATCCCCAAAAAGTCCTGTCCAGAAAGACATGGTCATGATGGATAACTGATAAAGGCAGTCTGAAAAAACAGGCCTCTTTGCAAGAGTCATGGAGCAGTGAAATGCTATACATAGAAAGAGAATATAATCTACATGGAGAAAGGGTCTCATTTTAAAAATGTATAGAATTAATCAATACATCTCTGATCCTGTTATCCCCTTATAGTAAGGTTTTGGCCTTGAGAAGCAAGGATCTTACTCTGACACTGTTATTAGACTATTTCCTCTTAGGAATAAGCCAATTATTTTGGATTAATGATTAATGAAATTCAAAATATTAAAAGCCATAAGATTTCCATTTACTTGCTACTGCATCAAGACCAATGATTGTGTGTAGTTGAAATTGAAGAAATATTTCAAAAGAAAACATTGAATTCTGATTTTCTATATTAGAAATTTTCAAGAACCCAACAATATTCCACATAAATGATTTCCAGTGATTAATTATTCTCCTTGTTAGAAAGACATACCTTATTTCTCTGAATCCCAATATCCACAATCATGAATAAGTACTACAAAATTCTCTTTTTTTGTATTATTCCAGGACCAAAAATAAAGCTAGAAAAACAACTGATATCTGGTACTGGACAAAAAAGCCTACACAGCTTATAACTTGTACTTATACCTAATGTCTGAACTGGAGATGTGAAATCAGTTGCTACGATATTTTTCTTTCAGGAAGGAAGATATTTTTCTGCTCTAAGGAGCAAAACATAGTGACTGAAAACCTCAGGTATGATTTTATTTTTAACCAACAATTACTCACAAAATGGGACAAAGCTGAACACAACACTTGAGTACCAAGGAAGGGCTAACAAGCAAAAGTGTACAGATCTACCACAAAGAGAAGGTCTGCTTCAAGTGATGGGGACAGATGGGAATGGATTTTGAGTATGCTGCTTTTGAGGAATGCTCTTATGAGCCAAAACACAACACTAAGAAACAATGTGCATGTGTATGTTACATCACATTGCAACAGTTTGCAGAGCTATTCAACCAAATTATCTGCCAATTTTAATTCCCAGCATAGACTGCAGCAAAAACATGCAAGCTTCCACCAGTTGATGCCATAGCCCATCTTCTAGAAACAAACAGAAATGAAAATGTTTTCAGGTACTGCATTAACACTGAAAATTACCATCCTACCTTTCACCAGACTTGAAATTCTTGAGCATTATTTGTCTTTCTGGTTTTAAAATCTGAAAAACAAAAAAAACTTTCCTTAGAAGTAAAAGCCATCATGGAGAAAGATCAAATCTGAGAAAGAGAATGCTCAATGGTGAGCTAAAAGCTTCCCTGTTCATCCTTGGCTGATGCTATAGTAATATGGAATATTGAATGTGTTGGAAAACTGCAAGGTTCACTTCCCCTTTGCTGAACCTCTTCTCACTCAATGGCCAGCTAAAGGGATTCTGTCATTCCTTCATTAACACTGCTGACAATCACCTTCTGCTTTGGATGAAAAATGCACAGGATTGTGATAAGGGGAAAAAAAGCCATTTGGATCAGGTTTCCAAATCAAGAAAATCATAAAAATCACTAATTTTATCCCAGGCAGACATAGTATTCATAAACTCCAACACTCACATTTATTCATCCAGTTTCCTCATGGACTTCTCAAGGATTCATGTGATAGGAAATCAGCAAGTAGTCACAATGATATTTACTTTTAAGCCAAACATTGCTCCTCCTCAGCTCCTTCCCACTTATCAGCATTTTTAACCTGCTCAGATACTCAGAATTCAGAGCAATCTGTTTTAAAAACAATATTAATTCCTTAATTTCATATTAGAAAAAAGATGAGCTGTCAAGCACAATCAAAATAGTTCTCATTTTCCAGGAACAATAAAGCCAGCCTACCTAGGTTTGCATGGTTTTGCTTGTCTGAGATCCAGAGGGGCTGTCTTCCACTTTTGGCATGGAAATTCCAATGCATCCCAAATTTTATTAGCACATGAGACAGCAAGACATTGTTTGTGGCTAAATTCTGCTAAGATCTCTGCTGCTAGGCAACCTGCCTTAAGCACAGTGTGAATAAGGTCAGTCAAGTTTCTAGGTCAGCAGGATGCATTTTCTGCGAGCAAAATTTGGTGGCAGACTTGATCTCAGTCTTGAATCCAAGTTATCCCTTACTCTGCATCCCTCCCTGTCTTGTATTTGGTCAGCTCTTTATCAGCTTTGAAACACTGCAAGGATGAGGCACCTCCTCACACAGGCTGGTGCTCTGACTA
The DNA here is from genome assembly GCF_028551555.1 of Melozone crissalis. Lineage (NCBI taxonomy): Eukaryota > Metazoa > Chordata > Aves > Passeriformes > Passerellidae > Melozone > Melozone crissalis. The sequence continues at coordinate 41,861,879 of NW_026535794.1, forward strand.
ACACAGGCATCTTGGGGAGGCCAGTTATTGCAATGCACTTTAGCCTGGAAACCTGCTGAACATTCTGTCATGCTGCAAACACACACTGCAGACCCTGGGCAGGTGCTGGGACACGGACTTAGGAAAATATGCTAAGTGCAAATAGAATGGCTGCAACTCCTATGGGATTACACCTCTCACACCAGGTCATGTCTGAGGACAGGCTGGAGCCACTCCAAGCCAACAAAAAGCCTCTCTGCTTTTTCTGCAGCTCCCCAGAACCTCAGAATCTGCAGGAATCCATAACTCAGTGCAGGGATCACATGCAGTGTCCCTGCCACAGCAGAGACACACTGGCAACACAGAAATTAAGGCTTTAGTGCTAGAGGCTCAAGGGCCAAGGGCCAAATGACTTCATATTATGGGCCCAGATTCACCACAAGTAACTTCAGGCCCTCCATTGAGGCATCCCATCCCCAGGCTTCCTCTGTACCTTCAGGGAGCAGCTCAGATGGTGTCTGCAGGTAAGTTAGATGTTTTAGCCCACGCGCTTCAGCTGAGTGTCTCTGATGAAATGGGGTGAACAAGGAGCACAGATCCCTTTCCTGATAACTGACCAGCTGCTGGGGATGCACTACAGCTCACTGCAGCCTCATCAGTGGTGACATGATGTCCCCTGACTCCAGCTAACAACAGCTGTAGGTCTGAATCACTGAAATAGCTAAGAACCATGCCCTGCACCATATTAGAAAAAAACCCAAACAACAGTTTCCAGCTTATATGTCATATTTTCCAAAACACATTTGTCTTGAAGATATGGAGGGTTAAGAAAAATGGATTACCTGCCAAAATCACCCAAATTCTTCTTTATTTTGACAGTGGATCTAGACAAAAATTAAGTAATGAATATACAGCATATGAACATATATATGGTTGAATACTAATCCTTGCTACTGTGTGGCAAAATTCATCAAGGAGAGTTTTGATCTAGCTTTAAAACACTGCAAGCAGTGAATTGTGTCTATGCATTTTAAATAGCCTGAATGCATAATAGAGTGATTTTTTTTCCCATTATTTCTTACATGAAAGACAGGTGAGGGGAACACACATGTAATACACATGGTGTGGGGGGTTTTGCCTCATGTCATATTATGCTATGAAAAATATGTAGGAAGTTTTATTCAGAGTTTTTGCCACTCCAAACAGAATTGTCATATTCACATTTAAAATAAGTTTGGCCATTAAATCTTCAAATAAAAGCAAACCATTAGCTATCCTCACTATAAAGCTGCACCTGGTAGACTTGCATATGAGAAGTGCTTCCGGAAAGACAATGGACCAAATGGAAATGGCAATGAAAGTGTTTAGCAAAACAAGAACAAAAAGTAACACGCATAAAATCCCCATTTTGATGACCAATACAGTCACTGTTACAGTGGGGGTACCCAAAATCTTCATGAAGTCAAACAAAACACTTTGAGCCAGTGACTACGTGCTGTCTAAATTACATCATTCCAGGGCAGAGGGGTTTTTCTACTACCAGATGGTTGTTGCTCCAGTTGTGGTAGCCTAGATATGTGCTGACATCTAGTGGGCCTTTACAGAATAAATACAGCCCAAACACTTATTAATTAGCAATAAAGAATAATAATCTTAGATTCACAAACATATTTTCTCGTTTTTCTTCCTTTCCCCCCATAGCACATGGAATTGCCTTCTAGATAACTGAATTTTAGTGATTATTATGTTTTTCAATATTTGTTCAAGCTGATGTTTTCTAAAGCACTGTTCCCATTGACACCATGCTGTGTCCTTTGGGAAAATCCACCTGGAGGCATTTCTTGACTGATAATCACCATGTGTTTAAGCAGAGACTGTAAAATTGAAAATGAAATAGATGGGAGTGCAGTTCTGCATGTCTGGAGCCACAGTAGGATCTGTATTACACCTGATTTGATCAGAGGCTCCTTAAGCTATTCCTATTAAATTCAGATCAAAATTTGTCTTTAAGCAGTTGTTTACCAATTATTGTAAGTAAATGGCTACAAAAAGCCTTTAAATGATCATTTAGTTTACTACTATCTTGAAAACACCTTGCTATATTGTAGAAATCAATGAATATTTATGAGATAACAGTCAAAACTCTACTTAGAAACCCACTTTCCATAGTATTTACTCCATCTTCATTCAGCACATATTTCTGTTCTTTTGCAAAACCATGCTTGCAATGCACTCCTCATTTAGGATAACTAAACTAAGGAGAAACTACTAGAACCTTAACTACTGTTTTCAAAGTAAACTGAAAGAGGAAAATCAACTGCCTTTAAGAAGAACTGATTCAGGATACCAAAAACTCCTGCATAGGTTTCAGTTGATTTTAGAGTCCCCGCCAATGAGAAATGCTTTTATTACTTGAGAAATAAGACGTCTGGAGGTTTTACAGTGATGTATGTGGTGAGAGAACCTCAGTCATATTCAAACCCTGAAAAGAAGGTCTATACCCCCTCCAAGGGGTCCCTGAGGCTGTCTTTTAACCAGCTTTGATTTCCAGGACATTGTCTTTTAGGCTAAAGGAATAGGCTATTCCAGAAGACCCCAGGTCACAGAAAAGGAGAGAAATTATATGCTGAACTAGCACTGAAGAGATTTATTATGAAGGAAGAAAATGGAAAACACCCTCATAGCAGGCATATATGTGTTGTCACTCTTTCACACAATCACTGGGGCGCCTGACATGTATCCACCAGTGTCCCAATAACCCAGCATGGTCAGCTCCTCATGAACAGGTCATTACTTATCACTTGCATGACATTCATTTTGGGGGTATTACAATTCAAGTGGCTGCTCAGCTGGTACCCAATAAAGAGTCTTGCCACATAATGCTATTTTTCATTTTTCGCCTCAGTGTAAGACCTGCTCATGATTTATCAGCTGTAGCAAAGCACAAAGCCATAATTTTCTTTTATTGAACTCGCTCTGGGTAGCCATCACTCTGCAGAAATGCAGATGGTCATCTTATTCTTATTCTTAGCAACGGGATGAATGCCACAACTCTGCTGACAAAGACAGCAAAGCAGCCATTTATAATAGTAAGAGAAGCATTCAATTTAATATCTGTGTTAGCTGCACATAGTTAGGCTTTTTGGACACAGTTGTTATAGGATTCTACTCTGCTAATACTTCAGGACTTTACAGCATTTAGGCAAATTTGCATAGCATGTGTACTGGCATCCAGGTGAGACTTCTGTGCTTATGGCAAATGAAACTGAGCTATACCCCACTATATATACAGCTGGCCTCCAACTGAACTCTAATCAGAATCAGGCTTTATGATGTGTGTTTGAGGTAGTGCCATTTTGTAATTTGTCCACCTTTCTCTTCTTTTACTTCAATTTTCGGGGGCATCCACACAGTGCAGATGAAATTCTGGTTCTGGATCAGAACCGATGAACTTGAGTGAATTAAATGTATTTAACTATTTCATTGTCAATGGAATTAAGGAGATGACATGCAGCTTCCCTTTTGTTTCAGAAAATATGGATTTAGGGAATTTCTGGTGCCAGCACAAAACACAGTTTCTCTGTTCTAGGGTGAGAAGAGTGGCAGTGAATTATTCACGGCAACTAGTGGAGTGCCCAGAGACTCGCCCTCTGATAACCAGCGAGTTTGTGGAGAACAAAAATATGGTGTTGAATATTAAACAGAAAGGGGCAGGTGTTTTCTAATAAGCACCCTGCTGGATCCTGCCAAAGGGCCCCCATACAGACCTTAACAGCTGAATCTGGAATGTGCTTCATTTCATCACAGAACCGGCTATTGCCACAGCAACGACTCTTGACTAATAATTCAAAGAAACAAAACAGAGATGCAAGTCAAATCCAGAAATTAGAGTATTTAATCGTTTAGAATAAGGGGAGATTTTACCTAGCATTTTCAGTGGATGGATTCAGAGCAAAAATTCATCCAACATCTGCTAATGCCACATTTTAGTATTGCCTCTTCAATCAGAGTAAATTATATAGCTTAAGTGTTCATATCACCAATTAATCTCTTCTGAATCAGATCTGCATATTAGTTGCTTGAAATAGGCTTAATATAGCCATAATTGTACAAAACATGAATACCATTTTTCATAATAATTAGGTAGTCACTTTGCCCTTTTTCCCAATTTGTCTAAATGTTCATATTTACATTAGAAGTTAGCAGTTAATTTTATCTATACAACCCTTCTTAATTACTCCATTGGTCTGTCAATAGAATCTTCAGCTTAAGGCATCAAAGTACTGTAAAAAGTACAAGTACTCAACATGCACTGTATCAATTTCCTAAGAGGTCCATTTGAGAGGATTGGAACTCTGCTCGAACAAGCACAGGGCAAGGAAGCAAATGAGATATTTCCCACTTTGGAAAAGGCTCAGTGGGAGGAACCAGGCACACTGACCATCAGATCCTTTCCTCCTAAGCTGAGAACAGTCCAGGAGCTTGCTGTGAGAGGGCCATGGGGCCTTGCAGAGCAACTGCCTTGTGCCAAAAATCCCCAAGCATTGCAGTGCTCTTCCACAGCACAATCTGAGTGCCTCATTTGCTACAAAGACCCCAAATGAGACAAGGAGATAATTACTCTGACCTCTGCTTGTTGGACGTTGATAGAGAGAGAGTTGATAGCAGCACCACGAACTGTCCTCATGTTTCATTTCTTGATGTGCTGTAAACCTTTGACTTGCTGCCAAAATTTAAGGTTGCTTTATGAGATAATCCCAGCTAAGAAGTTCAGTTTCTATGCATCTTCCTGCCCTTCTGCTGGAGACAGGGGCATGATGTAGTTAGTTAAGAAAAGAAACACAAAAGCTTAAGGACTATGAATAATGATCTTGAATAAGTTCTTGCATTTGCAAAACAGAGATAATACTATTTACCCTCATATTAAATTTATAAAATACTTTTCCCCTGCTGGAGTCTCTAAATCCCTTATTAGACCACCAAGAATTCTCTTATACGTTTCCTGCTGGTCTTAATCGCCTACTCTCAATTTCAAGGATATTTTCCTAAAAAAAGAAACAACAAAGCCAAGCAAACAAAAATCTGCATTTCAGAAACAAACACAGAAGCTCTCAGGAAGAGCATGAGACTTGGCTTGCAATAATAACTTAAAAGATACTCTAAATGCTTTATTAATCCATGGTGTTGACAGCTTGGAATGCCAAATTATCTGTGTTGCACTGAGCCATGAAATTATCCCATGAGATACTAAAGTCCACCTTGAGACAGCATTGAAGGCAAAGCTTTGATCCTGAAGGCTGACTTGAGTAAATCATTATTTTTAAACTCTTTAATCCCTCATGCATCCGTAGCACATAATTTTAGTAATGCATTTGACTTAAAGTTCTCATTACTTCAGAATTCAATCCAACTTCTACTGCAAATAAAGTCAGAGCTCCCAGGGGCTCCAGAGAGAAGAATTACTCCTGCTCTACTGACAATTCTCCATTGAACTGATGAGATGACAAAAACTGGTAGTCATCAGGAACCATCATTTTACATTCTTTAGTTGTTTGGTAATCTTTTACTATATTTCAGTGCAGCATTTTCTGCAGAGGAGGAGCACACGAATTAGAAATGCATAGGTCTTTGATATGAGTTCTTGCTCCCACACAGGATCATGAGATGACTGCTAGAAAACAACCACACTATATCACCCTTAGTAGCAGATGCACCTTCCATCAGCTCAGATACACCAAGCTAAGGTTTGGGACCTTACCCACACTGCTAAATAAAGTTCAAGTTGTGTGGCATTGCCTCATCACTCTGCATAACGTTTGCCCAAAAGTTCCCCTTTTGGTCCCCTGTGGTTGCCCCATAGCCTGATTTCATAAACACTATTTAATTGTGTATTATTCTCAATTCAGACCATTTTAAATAATGCTATGGCAGTGTCACAACTCATCAAAACAACACTTTATCAGTACAAAATGCAGGCTATAGGTTGCATTATCTGTGGTTTAACAGAACCCTTGAAGGTGCAAAACATCTCAGGATATCATTAGGGAGAGGAGAAAACAAAACTGGTCCTGACAACACAAAACAGTGCCAGACTGCAAAACAAGCATTAGCAGCCCCCAGGGTACATTCCCTGTCCCCAGTCTCTCCTGCAGCAGAGACACAGCCCTGGATCCCTACACATTCCAGCTGCCCTGGCCCATTCTGTGGGCTCTGCCCTGCACAGGGCTGCCTCAGGCTGCCCCTCCCTGTAGGCACACGTCTTGTGCAGCCAAATGCAAGCTCAGTTTCTGCCTGTGATGCAATGATAATAACGTTTACTCAATTTCTCTCCATAAAGTTCACCTTATCAATGCCAATATACCGTCTATTGTATTGAAAAAATATATCTTCTTTGTGAATACATATCTTCAATAAAGAGAATAAACAGAGAGATGTTTTATATCACTGCAATTGCAAGCTGTACCTGTGATTTAGGCAGTCATTTGCCAAGTGCTGTAAAACACACCCACTTCTGAAACTGCCCTATCTATTAACTGTCAGCTCAAAATCAAAGGCCAAAACGAGCTCCTGCTGGCAAAAATAATTAGTGCCCGAATATTGCTGCAGCATTCTGCTCTCTCTGCAGTTCCTGGAAGGACAGGTTGGAGAGGGAACCCGGGGTGCTCACATGCAGGATAACCCCTCAAACAGAAGCTGCCTATGGAAAGTATCACCAGCAAAGGTGAGAGGAGCTGTCTGTGCATGATCAGAAATCCTGCACACTTACTGCTTGGCTGATCTATGTGTCTGTTAATTTTCATGGTGGTGGTGCTGTAACTCAGACATCATTGCAGTTGAAGAAAGCTTATTTTGTACGATACGCAGTGTCCTGAAATAAAGCCTGTCACTGCTGTCTCAAGCTTACATTGCTACCAGGAGTCAGCGAATCTCAGTGAACTTGACAATGTCTTTGGAAAACAAATTTCTTGCTTCTCAGAAAAACATCACGTGTTAAGAGTGAAAGGGATGGATAATACAATCCCTTGCTTTGCCTGCTCTGCTCTTTTCAACTCAATAAGTCTCCAAAAATCTCCTTGCTGAAAAAAATGAGCAGAAATGTGGATGATCTGGTTCTGTTTACCAGAAGTATATAATTGCACATATGTGTCAGGGAACCTGCTTTCTAGATAGCATTTTTAAAAATCACAATCGGATAAAATTTCAGGTTTTTGCTCTTGCTTTCAGGGGATGAAAAATACAGATTTAGGCAGAGAAAAAGAATAATTTAAAAATAGTCAAACTTTACTAGCTTAAAGCATCATTATTATTCAGGAAACACTGTTTTCATTTAGTGCTGCACACATGGCAAGGGCAACAAATCCACTTAGATCAAGTAAGGGAAAGGATGTTTTCACCTGCCATCCTGAAAAAAAAGATGAATGCTTGTCCTCTGGGTTATGTCCAGCAGACACCATCCCCTTAAAACAAACTTGTTTATATCAGCTGCAGAAAATTATAGTTCATCTATTGCCACCACCATGTAGTGGTGAAAAAATGACCCTCAACAGAGGGTCAACCAACCATGCACTAAGTTCTCAGTGAGCAGGTCAGTGTGCCTGCTTTTAGGTGTTTTAGATGTTGTACATCTCCCTGTTTACTTGAGAAGGACCTCATTTTTACCATAAGAGACACTTCAGTATAATTAAATGTTTTTCATGGACTGCCTCTCAGTTGCTCCTTCTGTCACTAACTTCTCCAGGGGAAAATGCAGAAATCAGTGCTAACAAAAATTCTGACATCATTTCAATACATTGCAAACCTCCCTGCTCAGACATGTGTAGCTTAGCAGCACCTTTCAGTCTAGTTTTGCAACAGCAGGTTAAAAATATGACCTCTGAATCCCATTTGGTTGGCTAACAGACTGAAGACTAAGAGGGAGACAAAAATCAGAGCTCTCCAGAAGTTTGACATGCTGAATTTCCATATTGGTGGTATTGAAAAGATAGAAATAGGAAGGTAAAGAAAATGTAGTGAGACTGTCCTTTCACAGCTAAAATGAGCCATAAAATAATTGTTAATGAAGAAATTCACTTCCTATGAATACAGAATTAGCAAGTGTAATTCTTATGTGAGAATCAATTAAGATCAGAATAATGGTAGTAATATATAAGTTTATATGACAAAAGAATTATCTTCAGCAGTCCATTAATATTAAAAAGTGTTATTAATATTACTTTAGAAAACGTTCTTGACATGTTTGTGGTATACATTTTTATGTTTTCTGTGTAGTTATAAGTCTTTAGCACTATAGAATCTGAGCACCTTACAACTTCCAAAGGAAGTCCATTGGTTTTTACTTACTTTTCTTCAAGGATGGGGGAGTGTAATGATCATGAAAAACAGTCAAAATGCTCTATATTCTGTCTATAGCTTTGCATATTCACTGTAAGCACAGTCCTAGCCTGTGGGAACCCAGGAAATTCCTCTGGCTGCCCTGGAGGGCTCAAGTCCCTGCCCAGGGGGCTCAGAGACCTTGGCAGACCCAAGACCCCTGTGCCTTTGATTTAGCCCTTGGAAAAAACAATTACCAGCCTTATATGAAGAATTACAAGCCACACAATTTAAGTAGAATGACAGTGAATTTATCACAGGGTGAATAATAGGTTTTTGAGGTTTTTAGAATGGGGGTTCAGGGGACAAGATGGAGGAATCTGGGTGTGTCCAGCCTTTCTTCTTCTTGGCCCCCATCTTCTGCTGTGATGTTGGAACTTTTAGATTGGTTTAGAGTAGAAGCTCACTGTCTAACATAGGTGATAGGTATTGGAAAGTAATTGTAACTATTGTATGTGTAGTTTTAGTATAAAAAGATAACACATGCCAGAGGTGGGCAGAGTGCCTTGGACTGTCTTGCTGAGCAGACCTCGGCAGGCCAGGAGAAAGAATTTTATAGATAAGATACAAAAAACAACCTTGAGACCGAGAAATGAAGAGCTCCGACTCCTCCTTTGAGCGCTGGGCTGGGAAAAGAGACTCTCTAACATATCTTGGGGTCACTCTGACCAGCTAGAGACTCCAACACCCCACAACTTCCAAAGGAAGTCCACTGCTTTTTACTTACTTTTCTTCAAGGATGGGGGAGTGTAAAGATCATGAAAAACAGTCAAAATGCTCTATATTTTGTCTATAGCTTTGCATATTCACTATAAACACAGTCCTAGTCTTCCTAGCATAATAATGTCAATCAAAAGCTTTGTTATTTCACAAAAATAAATCCACAACCAACAACTTCCAAAGCCAACTGAGAGAAATAAATGTGACTCTAGATTCTATTTCCACCCATAAACTCTGCCACTAAGGTAGCAAGGAGCAAGCTGAGCATGACCCAGAAATGATCGTGCTATTTGTACAGGGAGGTGCTCACCAGTCAACACACAGCAGAAGCTTCATGCTCTGCATTCTGTGCAGCAAGGGGATGCTGCAACCTGCCATTCAAAACAGTCCTTGGAACTGCAGGCAGCTGTGGGATTTGGGGAAAGCAGTGAGGTTGTACTGGCCAGTTTATTAGCAGAGGCAAAGAAATAGTCTGTGCAATTGTCTTAACAAACTGTGGGCTCACACCTATGTGAGACCCAATTGCAGCCACAAGCTGAATGGAGAGAACTGAAGGCTGGTGAGACATTTCTTCTGCTGTTGGAAAAATGCCAATGACTGTCCAAGAGGCCTAAAGGAACAGGGCTGAATATCAACCAGAACAGGAAGACTAAGCTGGAAAGAAGTGACAAAATTTCATAATGAAAAAGTGCGAACATGGGCATCAGGGAAAGAGATTTATAAAATTTCTCTTCTCTTCTTTATCATCTCCATCATCCCTACTTCCCTCACAGTTTTGCTTATTTGAAACACCCTCTCCCTCCAGTCATTGTCCTTCACCATTCTCTTAAAAATACTTCAATCTTTTAAAGTCCACAGAATCTAACCTAAGATATTAAATACATGCATCTTGAAGATGAAAGAACAAGTGAGAAGCCAGAGACAGATTAAATTAAATAATGGGAAAAATTCTGGCCATGAAAGCAAAAGGTGGGTGAGCTTATCCCATTCTTAAAAATTCATGCACTTTTCCAATATCCTCTCTAATTCAGATTGCGTTTTGTGTCTGTTCTGTGCATATAATAAACTAAAAGATCACTCTAAAAAATGTTGTCATCAGTCTCGTAACCATCTCAAATCTACAGTTGCTTCTGCATTCTTTGTAGGATGCTGCTTAGAAAACAGATGTACTACATCATGTTACTTGGGAAATCTGAAAGATAGGGTGAATAGGGACATTCTCCACATTAATACTCGGTCAGCTGAAGCTAAGAAATGTACATGCAGAAATGCAAAAAATTTTTTGAAACACTGACTTTTGAATTTAAATCATTACAGGAAGGGATGTGGGACTGTAGATTTTCTCCACTGACTTGGATACATAGATACATAAGTCACACTGCTTTTTCAGAACCACCTCATAAAAAGTCAGACTTAGACTCACATGTGCATCTACATGCCTTATTCAGAGTCAATAAGTTATTTAGTAATAGCACACTCTGAAGTGTGTGAACTCTACAATAGACAATATACAGAAAAAGGGTAATATCCTTTTAAGCAGTCCATGAGCTTTTTAACAGCCTCCACTCTTGTTCTATGTCCAGAAGGCTCATGAGAGCAGCTGCACACAAAAGGAGCCAGCCTTCACCTGCTCTGTTTGATTAATTTAGTGCTTACTACTATAATTATCCATATAGGCAAAAAACTGTTCTGTTTGTGCAAGTCCTGATCAGGATTATATAGAAAAAAGACAGTTAGATCATGCTAATATAGCAGAATATAGCTAGTATTACTATAAATATATGCTAAGTTAATTCAATTTAATTATATTATAAAATTACATTATTTATATAATTGTATGATAAGCATATATTGTATTGCAGCTATGCCTATAAATAGAATATTACCCAGTTCCAGACATCAGTGTTTGCTTTGAGCTGCTCATGTTTGCTTGGAAAGGATGCTACTGAGGCTGCTTTAAACTACAATCTCAATTTTGCTTCTTGCTCTTTGGACTCCTCACAGACCTTTGAATCTCGAGCAGACCACAGGATTCCACACTCTGAGAAGATTTACCACTTATAGTTAAAAGGCTCAAGATAAACTGGACTTTCTGCTTAATTATAGTGCAGCATGGATGAATAATTCCACACACCATGCAAGTACAGACAAGTACAGTGGAATATGTTGTCATCTTTTAACTACAAAATAATAATATAATGGAGGATGGTCAAGTCTCTAGTTCTTTTTTAGATGGATGGAAACAAAGTAAGGCATCTTTTGACACACTGGAGGAACACATCTAGAAGTGCCTTGATATAACATGAGAAAACGTGAGAATTGTGGTCAGAATGCATTTAGGTGAGTAGACAGAGTAAAAAAGGAAAGTTGGAGTTTTAATGGTGTTTGTGGCATCTTGGAGCCCCATTCTATGAACTGTGTATTTGAACTTAAACTTCCAAAGCTTTATTCGTGCGCTTCTCATCTCAAAGCAAGGGATGACCTGTAACAAATAACATTCAGAAGACATTTATACACCCACTTGCAACATGCACAGATAAAACTGATATAAATATAATACCATTTTTAAGATTCTAATACACACATCTCAAAATTGAGTTGTGTAGAAAAGAGACATATGGATAAGAGCATAATTTCTTTCAAATGACATAAATTCTTATATTGGAATGAAAACATGGCATGCTGTCTGGGCTAGATACTAAATTAATTCTATTTTTTATATACACAAATATTTCATAACTTTGCTAATTTAAAAGGTTTCTACCTTTCCAAGTTTCCCAGTTATTAAAGTAAATCAATTACTTTTGAAAGGTCATACACTGCCAAGACTGTTCACAAAGGACCTGGGACTGCATCAAGCATTTTTATGTGGGCCTGGGTGGCCTGAAAATAACAATTCCTAGGGCTAGATCTGAGTTAGAGAACCTCTTCACAAGCTGAGGTATCTCTGTGGTGCATCCTGGCAGTAAGTCTGAGTCTGCAGTAGAGATGGAGGCCACACATACTTTGTCCTCCCTTTTCCTATGGAGGTAGCTGGTGCAGTACAGATTCCAGCCCTGAGCTGGTACAGATGTTTGACCAGCAGAGTAAAGCACACTGCCCCAACAGCTATTGCACACCTCTTCCAAGGGAGAATTGGCCAGCCTCATGGAAATAGCTCACAACCCCCACAAATCCTACACTGCACAAACCCAGCAGCACTATACTGCAGGTTTTGGACTGGAAGCATCAAAATACACAAGGAATTTTAAGCATGTGAACTAATGAGACCTATGCATAGCTCTCTTCTGGGTGAAATATCAGAAAGATACTTACAGTGTATCAAAAAATTCCCAAATCTTCTCATGGACAGGCAGAAATTTTGGCATAGAGACACTAACATAAGAGAGTTATTCAAACTCCAGCTGTGTTCAACTTTCAGCTGCTTTGTTTACAGTTTTCACAAAACTCTTAGTCTTATTAGCATTTCTTTTTTATTATTAACTTGATTGACACCATATCAATCACTACTAGACACCAAAAAATTACAATCTTTATTCCTAGAGACTGGCAGGAGCCACCCTTTCACTGGCTTTAATATGAATGTCTCAGGTTATTCTGTACAGCAGCAAATACTTCATTAGACCCCAAACTGTTCACCAAAGATGCATTTGGAATCACAGAAAAAACTGCAGCTGCTTCAGAAACAGAAGATATATTGCCATGGCAGGAATCACAATACAGACAATGCTGAAAGAAGAAAAAAAAAAAAAAAAAAAGCCAGTAGGGTTAAATTAAAAGTTCAGTCCAAACACTGCTTAGCAGTGTAAATACAACTGTCTGTCAGAAAAGGAGCATAATTTCCAACACTGTCAGTCATTTACCACAGAAAACTACAAAGTTGTGTTTTGAACTGGTCAGAGCCCAGGAGACTTCACATGAAATGAAAAGCAGAATGAAGAAATGCCAAGGAGGCAGCGAACTGTTTAAAGATCTTTCTGTTCAAGGAAAGGGGGAAAAAAGGCAGATTGAGAGATATTTAAAGGTAAAAATAAGAAAAAATCAGAAAATAAGTATAATTTTAAATAATTTCTTATGTGCAAACATTCCAAGTGGCCTTGTGCACATAGTAATCTCATAAGTGCTGTCAAATAATGCTCACCAGTCAAAGCAATTTCCCAAGTTTTATTGCAATTCCTTAAATTTTATAGAGGCAGTTAAAAGGGATGTGAAGCAAAGGCAGCATTTTCTTAGCCTTTTATGACAGACCACACAAATTGCTTTATTCTAAGAAAATAGCTACACCCATTTCCTACTGTATACAATAATGGTGCTTAGGAAATAGTTACTTGAGTAAAATCAATTGTAAACCAGTATTCTTTTTATTTTACATCTGAATTGAACTCCAAAGATACAATGAGCATTAAATCCTCAACATTTCTTGGCCATGTAGAAAATTAGTAATGGGTAGGAGTATCGTGTAGTAATGGGTAGGAGTATCTGTTTTACTTCTAGAATTACTGCAAAAGACTTAGTAAGACTGGGAAACAAAAAATAAATTCTAAGGGAAAAAAAAAAGCTATTTAATCCAGAAATATAATCAGAGATAGAGCTTGGGGTTTAGATGAGTGATTCAAGATTTAGTCTTTCTTTATACTTAGCTAGTCATTAAAAAGAAAAATGCTTCTGGAATGCCTTTAAGAACATAAAATCAAAGCACAGGTGAACAGCAAATCCAAACAAAAGGAGAAAGTGTTTGCTATTCAGATCTGCATCTCTGTGAGGAAGAGGCACTCACTATTCCAGGATGTGTGTGTCAGATGAATGTTAATCTGCCTTGTTAAGATACCTGGCCAGGTTTTCTTACATGTGACCCAAATAATACGGCTCTAATTTGCAGATGCAGCACCGTGCACAGGCATTCAGTCAAGGATTTCTAGAAGGTCAAACAAAAGGATGCCAACTTCTGCAGAACCTTAGCAAGAGGGGGATGCCTAACTCATCCAGGTGCCTTGGCAGACCCAGACTGGGGCAGAGGCAGCCCTGAATGCTGATGTTTCAGTTGTACATGGCAACAAAATATTTGAAAGGACACGTTAAAAAAAAAAAAGTTAGCCTTTTAAACTTTTGCCTTAATTTCTTCTGCAATCATTCAAGACTACCTAATTTGCTATAAAAAAATGCATCTGTCCTCATGAATATTTTTTTTTTTTTTAGAAAATTGAGTTTTTTATCTAGATAGAACTTTTCATCTCAGAAACAGTAAATTTCTCATTTCTAGCAGTGATATTGATTCCAGGACACAGGAATGGAAAGAACAGCTGCACCATGCTGGATCTCTGCCACATCATCAACTCAGCCACTGGCCAGTACCACTCTGCCTAGACCTGAGTGTAAGAAAATAAACATTTACCCACAATGCTGCCCCAGCTTCCCGCAGTTTATTGAGGCAGATGTAAGAATTTTCTTTAGGCAGCCTTGCTTAAATTTTCTTTCATGAATCTATCAACTGCTCTATAAAACCTTAACATTTTTCAGCATCTTGTGTTGATAGCTTTCCTGGCTGAATTACCCATTATATTCAGAAATGCTTCTTTTTGCTGTGAAACTAACACCTTCTAATTTCATTTCAGGTCTCTATGTTTTGCACTGGAAAGGATAATGAACTCTACTCACCTTCTTTATGTCAAGCTTCAGGGACTTCAAGCTTGTTGTCTCTTAGCCAGCTTTTCTCCAGACTAAACAGTGTTAGCATACTTAACTTCATATTATGGAAATTTTTCAATACCCACGATTATCTTTGTTATTCATCTCACTAACTTTTTAAGCTATTTTACATTTTATTTGAGACAGGGGAACTAGAATTGCTTAAAGCATTAATGCGGATTTATACAGTGGTATAATAGCATTTCCTTAAAATTGTGAAGACAGCTTGCTTTCATCATATCAAAATATAGAGATAAAGCATCAGAACTTATAATTCAGTATCTGTAAATAGATTTAAACAATATTCTTAAATATCCTTGCTGTCCTTAGGGCAATCTTATTTTCATATATATCCAAGAGAACCTACAAATCACTCCAATCCAATAACTAGCAGAGAATTACCTGCATTACTCCCTGGTTTTTTCATAAGGCAAGAATCCTGGTCCTTCTGCTAGCATCCATATTGTAGTTGCTGCTAATTTTTTTCAAATTATTAAGTGATGAGATAAAACAATGATCAGCACATTAGAAGAACCATAAAAATCAGGCAGAAAACAGTAATAGCTCAATTTGTTCTTCACCCAGCCGGTGCTGAGGTCCAGCATGGGACTGGCATGGAACAAATTCTTCTCCTGTCAAGAAAAATCAGTCAAGCTGATCAAAGACCACAACGTCCATGAGTAAATTTCCCTTGCAAAGCCCTGCACCCAACAGGTGGCAAAAAAAAAAAGTGTTTCAGTTCTCATTTTAGTTCTTCCAGGTATTTGCATAACAGAAACAAATGTTGTAGGGCTGTTCCAGCCTGGGCTCTGTAGCAGCTTTGGCAAATGGCAGAGCAGGTAATGCTCCACGCTGAGGTCCTCTGGCTGTGACGTTCCTCATGAAAACCTGATGGGAGTTGTTTTATCTGCTCTATCAAGCCTGGCAGCAGCAGACTACATCTTCCACTTTGAATGTTGTAAAAGTGTTATTAGGTTGAATGGAGTATTTCATTTCATAAGCAAAAGATGTTTGTGGTAATACACTGAATCATAATGCAGCTTCTCTTCCATGCATCCCTTCCTCACAGCAAACTGCTAAGTTCTGTGTTGATAGGCCTCTTCAGACTGAAACTTTAACATCATCCTTCAGTTATCAAGCCCTCAGCAAACCACAGAAGGAATAATCAAAAGCCTTAAGGCTTTGTGCTGGAGGGAGAAGACAAAAGAGCTGCACTAAAATACACATACAGATGGTGTTCACACATTTATAGCACAGCCAAACTGAGGTTGTCAACTGGTCTGCAAGATATAAAACCAGACTGTGATGTTCCAGGTTGCAAGGTCAGCCAACAAATACCCTGGGAACTCAGGGTATCCCTAAGTACCCTGGGTACTCCTCAACACTGGAGAAAATCAACGGGAAAATTAGTCAGCATTTCTCAGCTTTTGTGAGTGGTTCAAAATTGTTTTACGGAGGGACATACATCGTTCCTTCTTGTAAAGAGTATCTATGGTACCAATTTCCTACCAACACTATACAAACTGAGACAAGAAGCAAATACCTGGAACTAGATATATATTACTTGGCTGAGCCAACTAAATGCAATAAAACTGAACTGAATCCCAAGAGTATTTTAGTTATTGTGTATACACCACCCTTAACCACTTCTCAGTCCTTCTTCCAATAATTTAATATAAGTTTAAAAATTTGTGGGTCTTAAAAGAAATAAAAAAAAAGTTAAAATTAAACCTAGCACTATCAGAATGTTTTCTAGAGAAAGAATAGTCAGGATATCTATCAGGATGTTCTTACTCAGATGTCTAACAAATAAGGATTTATTTTTGGACGAATCCCTGCACTGGAACTGAGAATGCCTACATTTAATCAGCAGCACTGCCATCAGCTTCTTGCATGGCCTAGGGTCACTCTGTAAATTACTCTTTTATTCAATTCTTGTCAGTGAAGACAATAATAGCTAATTTTTCCTACTTGTGTTTATTTAGCAAGCCATTTGAGGCAGAGACCCTTTCCACCCTCATATATATAAAGCACCTATTGCAGAAGAACTCTGATAATTTGTGCTGCCATAATAGGAGTAATAGTACGTATTATTTCCTCCAGGTATTCCCCTGTTCTTTGAAAGTAAACTCCTGGATCTACAGGATCACTGTGCAGTCACCAGTAGAGGCAGGGTAAAACTGAGTACAAAGGATGAAGCCCTGAGGCAATACGAGTATTGAGTAACATTCACAGTGTCTATGACTGAAGCACATCTTGGCAAGATATTCCAGTTCATTTAAGCACCACATTAGCCTTGATTAACAGTCAACTTTTGCTATCAAATACCACCTATTTAATTAAGTTATCCTGTAAATTACACATAATAAGAAACGTTGTGGCTTAGATACAAGATGTAGCAGCTGTAGAGAAAGAATTTCTTAGACTGGTGATTGCAGTACAAAGACTTGATGTGTGAAGATACCACAGTTACATAGTGGTCTTTATATTATTTTTATCCATTAAAAACAGAAAGCAGGTCCTAAAATTTACCAGCTGTTTAAATTATTGTTCTTGCCCTATACTATTTCCTTTTTCCAAAATACAGTCAAGAAATGGCTTCAGGGGTATTTTCTAGATCCTAAACAAAATTTAAGAAAATTTTATTCTGAATGGCAACTACTATAAAATATACTCTTGACAGTCAACACAAACGAGCAGAGAAAATTGTTCAAGAAACTGACCTATCACTGTCTTCTCTATCTGGAAAATGAGATAAATGTGACCAAATGTCTTAGACAAAAGACTGGGAAGTAAAGGAATATGGATTCTTAAAATATATCAGAATGATTCTGACTCAACTTCCTTTAACTTCTGCCCTCCCCCTCCCAGTAAGGCTGATCCCCTTCAAATCTCTGAAAATCATGGGGTCAAGTAGTTTAAAATCCTGTCATCTATATTTAGAGTGCTCAAAAAATTTCCTGTATAGACTTTCTGTTGTTATCAGCACAAACCTATGCTCTGGAGTGTTACTGCAATGTCAGTCAAAATTAAAAAAGAAAAAAGAAAGGTGAAGTAAAAAAAAAAAAAAAAGAAAAAAGAAAAAAAGAAAATTTTTAACCTATGTAAAATATGGTATGACTTAATCTTATCAAAAGTTTGCAAGACTTTCATGAGCATTTTTACCTTGACTTATAAAAAAAAGTATTTCGGTTAACACAAAAGACTGAAATTAAAATGCACCTGACAGGATGTCAGAGATTTCATGTTTGTCAAGTATAGGATATATTATTGACAATTGACTTTTTGTATTTATATTTTAATGATCTCTAGTTGTGGTGATTCATTTCAGAATCCTAGAAAACTAAACTTGCAGAAAATCTTTTTCCTTGGGAATGATCACTAGCTGATACTGAAACCTGTATCCCAAGAGTTTTGTTCTATTGCTTAAGTGGATTTTCAACCTCTGTTTGTGATTGACTCTTTTGTCAGAATTTATGTAACCTAAAAATTGGATCTAAAAAGTGTGATATCGCACCATATTTTCTGAAACTATTCCTAAAATAACCCTTCACTAGGATATTCTATGTGATGAGAGTTTATGATACTATTTTAGATTGTAAGTTGTGAAACGAACTTCAGCATTCAAACATTGCTTCTACATCCTATAAAGGGCAATGTTTGGAATATGAACAAAATTATGGTCTGTCACTACAAAATGACATTGTGTTATCAAGTAATATCTGGTAAGATGAAACAGTTGGATGGGGATCTAAACACTTTTGATATTCATCCAAAGTGAAGAAAATCATATCTGTTCTGACTGGTTGAAAATTGTTTTGAGCAATTTATCAGACTATCAATGTCAAAGTTAGTGTTGTGAAGTACAGATTGAGACAGTAATTTTGGTCTCAAAGACAAACTTTAATTCCAGCTATAAGAAAATATAATATTAACACACATTGTTGTAATTTAGACAGCTGTCAAATCAGTTGTGCCATGAAATGAGCTTTGAGAGTCATTAACATGCGAAGATACTTTGTTAATTACATCAATGGTAAATGATGCACTGAGTATGCCTACCAATGAAAGCATCCTTAATGGAAAGCTGTAACATGTAAGCTAATGCTGTTTGTTTCATCTGAATGGCCCTCTCACTGGAAATAGCTGACATATAAAATCACAATTTGCCATCAGAAAAGTTGCTTCAGCTGTTACTTATCCAGCTCATCACAGGCCTTTTTTAGGACATAGAATTCTGGTATTTTATAAATTTGTGTTTATTTAAGAAAGTAGAGCAATAACCTATGGGCAAACCAGGTTTTGGTACAAGTGGTGATCTGGTATCCAACAAAACAAAAGAATTGCCTGACCCTAAAGGATTAATGATAGTAATCCTAAAAGACACCAATTTTTACACTTTTCTCTAGATCTGTCAAAGCTATATACAAACTGAAATAGGTTTAAATCAGAAGATTTAGTGTTACAGGCTTGGTAGAAAAAATGAACCGTAGCTCATGTGATGATCACAATCACAGAATGTTTCACATAGCTATGCTTTCTACAAGTTCCTTTGGCATTTATCAAGCTTTCCTTGGTACTGTTGAATTAAATTCTCTGCTTTGCTCTCCATTTGTGCTTACCACCCCTTGTGAGCTCCTCAGACAGTCCCATTCTACAAATAGATCAAATTTTATAATTTTCAGACAGTTTAAGTTTGCTTTGCCTGCCTATATCATGGTTTTCACGATATCATCCTTTAAAATTTCTTTAAATTTAGTGCACTTCTGTGCATTCAGAAAATCCTGTAATTCAAGATATTTTTTCATGTTTGTCCTTCTCTGTGAACCCACAGTCTCTGGGCCATTTGTCCTAATGGTTCCTCGTGCCCAGAATGTTAAATCTGTTCTAGCATGCCAAAGGGCACCATTTGTTCTTCCTAATCCTATTGCAAATATCCCTTCTACTGCCACCATCCACTCATCTCATCTGCTGTTTTCTCTCTGCACTACTTAAAATTACAATCACACACAGAAGACAAGAAAACTAAAATATTGCCTCAAAATTAGCAGGAGGTGTCTATTCACCTGCATGAATTATTATTACTTTTTTGATTTCACCCCACAAAGCTGCTTTTTATAACATCTTTCTGTTCTGCCACACAAAAAGGCAAAGTTCAACCAGAATTCCTCTGTCACCACTAGTAGCTCACTTTTCACATACTAATTCACACTGCAAACCCGTTGAAGCAAGGATTGTTCTATTTAAACACATTTTACAGGGGTTTGGGGCTTAATTCCTCTCTGCCATGCCCTGATTCTCTACCCTAACATCACACAGCCTTTCTTTTACCTGTGAGAAGCCACAGCGCTGTTTCTACCATTGTCTCCCTCTTCCTTCTCAGAAGCAATGAAAACATAATGTTTGTTTATTCCATGAGCAAAGGTGAAAGAGGATGTCTGTCTATAATCAGGGTGAGGAGAAAAGACTTTGAAACTGAAAGATCAAAAAGGAAGGCATCTCATTTAAAAGTGAAGGCTCATTTCAAAGCAATATAGGTCTCAGTTATAACCCTATAAGATTTTTTTAATTGATGGGGACCTAAGGAGCTTGGGAAGAAATCCCTCAGTTCTGAGAAACTGAAGTATCTAAAGGTGCTTGCTTATTTCTGTTATCCACCCAGTAGGATGGAGGCCAAGCACCACAACATAAAAAAGCTGCAGTATTAGAATTACATAAAACAAACTATTATAATGCTCCACTAAGTTATTTATGATCCAAAGATTAAAAATTATGTACAGAGTAACACACACACTCCTGCACAAAGCTAGCCAGATTTGTGAGATTAGATTGGTCTAGTGGAATCAGCTATACAATTCAAGGCTCTCTGGGATGAAATTCTGGCCAATTTAAATATGCAAATTTACATCAGAGTTGGAGATTGGGTTCAATTTGTATCACTAATGAACAATGAGATGAAGTGAAATAGATTAAAAATCATCTCACACTGAATGAGGTGTTCTCATTCTTGTGTTTTGCCCTCCACATTTGCACAGGAAACACCTCACAAATTAACAGTTTGATAAAAACATACACAGGAAAAACAAATAGAACGGGGTCAGTATAAAGAGAAATGTACTGCACTCGATGTCTCCTATTTTATATTTGGTTCTATTTTAAGTTTCACATCTTATATCCACCAGTGCATTCCTTATCTCATAAATGGAGTGAGAACTAGTTCTGTGTCTGAATAAATTTCTTAGAAATTATTTTGAAGCATAAATTACAACATACTTTTTCTTCAGACTTGTTCACTATGTATTTTAATTTTTATTAAAATAAAACAGTCCCAAATGAAGTTTATTCAGCCTGGAAGAAAACTGAATTCTACCAAGCCTGATGAGCATATGAGACCTATAACCTTTACCTGTTCTAATCTCAATTTCTGATCTATAAAATATTGTACTCATGATTTCCTATTGATTGCTAACAATGTTTTTTTTCAAAGGAGTTTATTTTCAGCATGCCTTTAATGGCAGTATTCATACACACTGCAAGGATATAGAGCACTCTGAAATCCCCAATTGCTTTTTTCTTTCTAGGCCAGTCCTGTAGTGATGTTCTCCAGAAAAGCTGAAGAGGGGTTTAAAAGAGAGAACATTTCTCTCTGTTGTTCAGGCTTTGATTTTTGTCTGCTCAGTAGAATCACTAATACGCCTTGTTTCTCGTATGTTTTGAGGAGCTGAACATCAGAGTTCAGATTTCCAAGCACAAAAGATTAACACAGACCATTCCTATTGAACTCTTTCTGTAGACACCAGGCACAGAAGCACAGCGGGATGATTTGTTCTCAGAGCCTGTTTATAGACATATGTCTACAGATGGATTTCAAAATACCTAGCACTTTTAGATGTTTTACTAACCTTCCATTTCATGGGGGACTATCCTTTTCCTTTTTCCCCAGAATGAAGAAAAGCCCCAACATAATATTTTATATATGTGTAAGAACTTACTGCAAGAGGTAGGAGGATCTTGCATGAGAATTTAACTGAATTAGTCTTCAGTCTTGCACCTCACGTCTCCAATTGTCCTGTGTCCTGTGTGCTGTGCATGACCACCCAAAGGGATGCCAAGGGACAACTGATGAATCATCACCAGATCTAGAGGATCTAGTAAGGCATGTCTTCTTCTGTTCTGTTCTGAGTGTGCAAAAGTGAGTTCACTTCTCAAACCGGAGAAGATTTATAGAGTTTTGCCTCAAAATAAAACAGGGAATTAATTTGTTTCCTCTCTTGCCCACTGTGCAGCCTGATATTCAACACTGGACTAAACCCAAAACTTTGAAATAGACAGCTACTTTTAGCAAAGCAAATGCTCAGATCACTAGGTGTAGAGTAGATCATAGACTAGCAATCCAAGATCAGAAGGAAGAAACCAATAAAATAACTTATTATTCTGTACTATTTTCCAATTTATGTCTGCAATCCAATACAGCTAATTTATCAAAGCATACAGAGTTGTGACAGATGGGGCAAAATGCCATCAGCTACAGACTTTGTTGACAGACTCATAGCTAGGAATTCTTAGAAAAATAACATCTGAGAAGCAGGACAAAAATCAAGCAGTGGCAATTGGATTTCTTTTTCATAGGAGAGATGCTGAAGAGAAGTGTCATGGGAGAAACAAGAGATTACAAACCATGTACTCTGCATAACAAAGTCCTGTTTTTCCCTGGAGTAAAGACGCCAGTCAAAGCTCATTCGCCAATGACATATGGTAAGCCGACTGTATGACTTTATTTCTTCTGTCAATAGAGGAAATATAGGCAAGAAAGAGAAATTTACAGATAAATATACCACAGGATAGCTCCTCTGAGCAAAATCACCAGAAGGAAATGTAGATATATTACCAAAACACAATGCGAGAGGAATCACTCTCAGTTTGCAAATCTTCCCTTCCATCTCCCACACCTGCAAAGTTCTGGGACGGGAAGAAATTTGTGGAGTCAGTGGAACAGAAGAACTCTAGTGTCATTGTCAGCTCTTCCCTGACCTCTCCAGTACTTTCTTTATTGTAAGAGCAACCCTCTGCAATCCTGTTATCTTCTTCAGTACAGCCAACCTCCTGCCAAGAAAGCTCCAGGGACAAGGACAGGACCTCTGCCTGAATGCAATAAAGAACAACAGGAAAAGTTTTATCCTGTAGACTGAAAACTCATCCAGGGGAAAAAATCCACTGCTCTCCCTGATAATGAGCTCTCCCAGTGCCCCAGACTGAACCAACTTGTTTCCTCAAAAAAAATCTCAGTAGAGTTCATTTCAGGAGCTACTTTGTGTAAGCAATGCTGACAAGTCCGTACACATTTGGCTCCCTTTATCCACTCATGTCATATTAAGGGCATGCAACACAAATTCTTTGTGCCATCATACAAATTGAGAATTGCAATGGGCTGTAAGGTGTACTATGCAGTTCTTACATTGCTTCATGGTATCTGAATCAGGGGGGAAATATCAGGATATTTCCTGGAATCCAGGAGAGACCAAGACCAAGTGCCCAGCAGGATTAGGTAACCCTGAGGGGAGCATACTCAAGATACTCTGCACAATGTGCTAGACCTTCTAAAATGCTGAAGAAACACAGAGCAGTGCTTTCCACAGTTTTGGGAGAGACTTGGCATGTATACATGATTCCCTGAAAGGCTGGAGCAGACTGTGCTGTCTTGTCCACAGCCCTTTCCTGCCAAAGCCTCTCACAGTGCTCACATGACCCACAGCCTACCAGTACTCCAGGCAGCACCTGGTTGTAAAACATAAACAGGATTTAGGAAGCAGAAAAACTACCTGGATGTTCCCCATTGTTGTTACACATCTCTGCAAGGTCAGGCAAGCACAGTACAACCTACAGACATTAACTGTGTGCCAGCTGTTCTCTTACTCCAGGAAAATAACACTGCTTTAATCTCATTTGCCATAGTCTGATAAAAGAGGACCATTTATCATCCAGTTTAAATGAATAAATCTCATTTAAAAATCATTGTGATGCAGCTTATATGTGATCTATATTGCTAACTTATCACTGCAAAAGCTGACAGGCCTAAAATAAGATCTTCCAGATGCATATGGATATGGGGAAGTAAGATTGAATGCCACCCTGCCCCTTTGCTTCACTCTGCTCTGTGGTGGACTGAAGTCAGGAACAACAACTCTGAAAAGCAGAGAGCAGGATCCTTGCATATTTCAGTCCTTTGAAAGGTGTTTCAGGGCCTTCCTGAAACAAAAGGAAAAGATGCTGTGGAAAGCCAAATATCACTGAAGAGGTCAGTAGCATGTTTGAGTGTGTGTGTGTTAGTGGTGATGGTGAGTTGTCTGTATGAGAAGCTAAAAATGTTACATGTTACAGCCTTGTTTCATTTGCGTACCCAGCTCCCACGCTCTTTAGGAGCTACAGGATGAATATTGTTGGTCAGTTTTTAGAGGGTCACAGGACTTTTAGGATTGCCTACCTATTGGACATGCAATGATGCCAGTCAAAGCTCATTTATGATGTGGTAAGCCAACCTGGTGACTTCATATTTCTTATGTAAATTGAGGCAACATGGGTAAGAAACAGAAAGCTACAGACACATACACTACAGGATATTCAGCCATGAAAACATTGCTGTAAAGTGGCATGGGAAACAAAATATGTATCAGGACCTCAGGACTAATGAACCCATGGACTGCTAAATGTAAGGGTTCAGAAGAGATAAAATCATGAATTTCCTATTAACCAGACACTTTATTCAGAGATCACGTCTTGTTTTCAGACTTGGTAGAAATAAAACAATAAAATATGACCTGTAAAACCCAGGGACCTTTCCTGAGAATATGATGGTAAGGATTAAAATACCTTGAGTTCCTAGCGATTTGTGTTCTGTGTGCCCTGACTCTCCCTCATTTTATTTTGGGTGCACACACAAGCACAGAGTGGTTGAAGCTGGCATGGGTGTGTGAGTCCACTACAGCAAGTGTGCATACAGGCACCCTCTGTGTAAAGGAAATGAAACAAACAAGGATGCCAGGATGTCAAAGTGTCCATAAAAGCATTCTGTATCCCTGTTCTGACCACTGCACTTGTAAAGGCTGCTAATAATTCTATGTTCAGAAACATCTAAGAAATATTACAACAAAAAAGAGAAAAAGGAGGGGGAAAAAATCCAAACAAACAAACAAGAAAAAAAATCCCAAACCATTGAGGATCTATCTGAAAAATCCAAGGATAACAGTCTATGCAGTGTTTTGAACCAAGTGCAAAGACAAGCACTGCTTCATGAAAGGCTTCTGTGTCTTTATGTATTTCTCCCTACTGAGGAAACTAATGGAGGATGCTTAATGCTGTACTTATCTGTCTGTAAGATGGGAATTGTGTGCAGTGAAAAGTTACCAGAGAAACCAAAGGAGGTTTGTAATGTAAGAAGAGAGAGCTCTGGGAAGGAGATAAGAGAGGAACATTCTTTTCTAGCAGGAATGCTGGTCTAGCTCCAGGAATAACTGAGGTTAAAGAGGAGTTAAACTGGGAAGATTCAGCGGCTTGGGAGACCAGACACAGACTACAAAAAGCAATTCTGGACCATCCCAGAGGGACAGATCCAAGAGTCCAAAATACATTTCAGAGTAGTAAGAAAATTGAGGTATAGAAACATATCCAGGATTTATTGTTTTCTGGCTCTTTTTTAACCCCTAAGCAATCAAGGGCACTGTCACTTCCAAAAGGCAGAAACATAGCACTTACCTCAGCTTCCCAGAGGAGTTATGGTCCAACTACATCTGCAGTTGAAATTGTGAGAACGGGTGCTAAATGTACACAAATGTTTGGAGGTACTGTGGCAAATTTTAGACCTAAGCTAGGAAGTCATCAGAAGCACAAGGGAAGAAACAACACTACGGTCCATTTGTAGAGACAAAAGCTTTCAGCAGGTGAGCTCCATAAAATAGGATCCAGCAGTCTCCCAAGTGTCAGTACTGCAAAGACTTGATTAGATCCCTGACAATCATTAGACACCTCTTTTCAAAAGAAA
The DNA here is from genome assembly GCF_028551555.1 of Melozone crissalis. Taxonomy (NCBI): domain Eukaryota; kingdom Metazoa; phylum Chordata; class Aves; order Passeriformes; family Passerellidae; genus Melozone; species Melozone crissalis. Next base: position 41,887,668 of record NW_026535794.1, read on the forward strand.
GATGCTCTGGATTATTCAACTACACAGTTAACCAAGACTCAGAAATATCCTTAATTAACTTTCAAGGACATTGCATGTACTTGAACCACTTAACAATGCCTCCTGTTCAACTTTTGACATGAATATTTTCTGTAAGTGTTATGAGAATATTAGGAACAAAATAAAATTATGCAAATGTGTCTCTGTGTCTTTCTATCAGTATCTGTGTCACCAATTTCCATTATACAGTGGAAACAATACAGCTTCATTGTTTTGGTATTACTTCTCATGCAGTCCCTGCAAGTCATTTTGCTTTTCACCAAATATCTGCACCACCCCATACAACAGTGTATTCTAAAAATCTAGAGTACCAAAGCATTCAGTCACTCTAATTTTACACACAAATACAGCATACAGTACAGATACAATCTCAGCTCCATTTTCCTAGGTGTTTCGTCTTGCTCTGTGCTGATGACAATGAAGTTTCTACCTGAGTTCACACCAAATAAAATGCTTGTCAGTAAAGTGGGGCTTTTCTGAGTGGATGCAACACAATGGGTACAAATTCTCAGCACAGCAGCCACTCAGGTTAATTGCCTCTAGAGACACTCTGCACAAAGCAGGAGGTAACCTTCTCCACCTCACATAAACCAGCTCGTACGAGCTGTGCTGTTAGTGCACACTGGAGTGGTCTCACAGCGACAGCATGGCACGCCTATAGCACTTTTCACTCAATCTTCACACCAACTCCTCATATAGGTAATCTCTAAGAGACACCTGGTACAGACTAGGAGTAAGAGAAATGACACGACAGCAGATTATCTACAGTCTAGGCAAGAACAGGTCCATAGAGAACTTGAGAGATCTACTGTACAACTACTCTAATCTGCTTAGGGCAAGCTAAATAGTTGTTAGCAAATCTCTAGACAAAAGCTGACCAAAAAGAATGTTTTTAAATGTAGGATAGGGACTTGTTTATAGCCCACATCCATCATTTTAAAAGTGGAGGAAGAAGACAAAAAAGAACAGTATGTCTGCCTTTGTCTTCCTTTCCTTTAACAGAGAACGAATGTTATTAACTTCCTTATTATGTTCACTGTTTGAATCTAAGTTCAAAACCAGCTCTTCTGAGATAAGGTCAAGGTCATGCTCCACCTTATTGTTATGGAAACAGCACACAGGGTCAGGACTCATGTCTTGTTGAGATTTTGCTTTCTCATTGCAAGGTCCCTATTACCACAGCTTCTGATAGCTTAATGCTTCATAAAGAAACTACTGGAATGATTGCACACTGAAATCAATAATATTTTTCTCACCACTGATAGAGATGTTGAAGTAGATTTCATAGAACTAATTGATTGGAGGGAATGTGGAGCAGTAAAGATTAGAGAGAAAGCAAAAATTTTATAAAGTGCCACAATCTTGGCATGTACAAGAAAGATCATTAACTATTCCACACTGTTTGCTCTAATCAAAAACCGAGGTCAGAGATGCAACAAAAGGTAGAACAAAAAGTGCCCAAGCATCCCAGCCCTCTGCAGCGATATTGAAGGCACAATAACAAATATTTTTGCTGTCATTTTGCTTTCACTTTTAATTAGTGACTGTTTACTGTTATCATCCAAAATGAATTGAAACTTTTACTAGATACAAGTTTAAAGTTTAAGAACCTGACAGACTTAGAGGCGTAAATGAAAAGATAAACCACTTTCAGGAAATCTTTCTTAGGTGATCTTTCAACGATGCATTAAATTTCTGCATACTGCTGAAAACTGGCAATTAGTCAATTTTACATATGAACAGATAAAAATGGGGTTGTCACGATGCCAAGCAGCACTGACACTGAGAACACAAATACCGGCATAACAAGGTTTATAGTTCTGTTATTCTTATTATTATTATTCCACTCAGTTTTTCTGGTCTATTGCACCTAGGCATGCAGGTCAGCTTTACGTGATCATGTGTAAAATGAGAAAGAATTCTTATAAATCAAAACCATAATAATTTACAAGTGTTTGGTGGAAAGGCAGACATGTTTTTCTTCTTCTGAGCAAGACCACTTAAATGAGCTCCAGATTTCTCTACACTCTAAATATAAACTACTCTGCTCCCAATTCTTAGTTTTAATAAACTTTTACTGTAGGACAAAACCAGCAACCATGGGAAAGAAAAGGCATAAACTGAAGTGGTGAACTAGATCTGCTAAAGCAGAAATTTGCTGCAGTTTTTGCAGACATGCTCATGCAGCCCTAAGCAAGGCTATGCGTGAATATATGAGTTCTTTTTGTTTAGATACACCAGTAAGGCTAAACAGCTCTTGGCAAGTTTATACCCCAAGGTTGCTATGTTGCTTCCAGTCGCCCAGTAACTCGTGATCCCACAGGCACATCCTTATGATATCCTCAGTGATCTCATTAGAAAATTGCCTCATTCTGTGTGTTAAATAATATTCAGGCTGCCGTGCCTCAGGCCTGCACTGCACCACTTGTCTTGTTCTGGAAGTCAGAAACTGAAACGTGCACTAGTCCCTCATTATAAGTGGGCAAGGTTTCCTTTGATAAATAAGAACCTTTTTCTTCTGCTGGGACCACCTAATTCAGGTGCCAGATGGTTCTAATCACCACACAGCAAGGAAAAATCTAAATATTGGGGGAGAAAAGGAAGCACTCAGGCAGGATATAGCAGTGATCCAAAAGGATTGCCAGCCACTGTACTAAACAATGTTCCAAGTGGTACAGAGAGGCAAAATTTAAATAAAATCCAGATTCCATTTAGCCTCATGGCAACATTTTCAGAAAAGATCTCATCTTAAAAAGAAAACGTTGAAAGCACAACTAGTTCAAACCTGTCACAAAAATCCTGTGGAAGAAATAACTTATATGTAATAATAACCAATAGAACTGGAATAATTTGGACTCTGAGCCTGCACTCTGTTCCCTTTTCTCAAGGCTTTAAGTGAGGACATCCCTTGAAAAGAAATGGCACTCCCAAAAGGCAGGTGTCTTCTCATGTGACTATAAGATTGAAAAGAAATATTATAAAATGCAAGTGGTCTGAAATTTGATACTGGGGAAAGTAAATGGTCTTTTTTGAGGGGAGAGAGAACCTGTTTATTTGCTTCTAACTCACATGGTTTACAGAATGATCCGTGACTAAGGAACCTAATGTAATTAGGGAACTGAATAACCTAGTGGCAAATGCATCTTAAATGGAGTTGAATGCTGAATAACGGAAGGAACAGGATGAGCTCCTTGCATGCTCTGATGGCTTGTGCCCATAATCATTTAGAAAAAGAATTAGACATCTTTCTGAATAGCACAAAGTCCAATGGCAGTATGAAAATCACAAATAACCTCTTAGCCTTCGTTTAGAAACAGATAACAAGCAATCTGGAAAACATCAAAGTGCCATTATATGAAATCAACAGCACAATCACATTTGCTTTCTGGTCATCCAATATCTCCAAAACCAAAGCACAAGTAGTACAGAACAGGGAAGGGCAATAAAAACAACTAAATACACAGAAATATCTCCATTTTGGAACAGATTGAAAACAAAGAAAAAGAAATATAGTTTTTGTTTGAAAAGCAAAAGAACTCAAAACCTGGGAATATAACATATCTATGAAATAAGTAATGTATAAAAATGCAATAACTGGATGCTAGCTAATAAGGAAACATTGTAAAACAGAAGAGATTTTTAAAACTGATAAAACAGGTGAAATTCAGTTCCATGAGATACTATTGAAATAAAGATTTCACTTGGATCAAAAAGAAGCTACCTGAAAAAAATACATTTCAGTAACACCAATCTGTTTGCTTTCAGATATCAGTGTGCACTGAGATATAACTGCAAATCTTCCAATAAAAGATTAGATTTTAATCTTTCTCTAAAAGATGCAGTATTGGATACTGGTGGTCTTAGAAAATATAGCTCTAAATGGATCTTGAGGCTGGTCAAGATCCCAGTGCTACTTGGGAAATTTAATAGTGTAATGTGTCCACTAATAAATTAGAATAATTTGGAAATTATCCATTTGCTTCAGAGGAAAAAAAAAACCTAAATGCAAAATATAACATCCCAGTGAGTTGTTTGTCAAAAAGGAAATTAACAAAAACAAACAAAGAAAACTCCCGCAAAGAAAATATGGGGAGCATGATTTATATCAATGAGGTCTTGTTGCTTTGAGTTGCTTAGCACAAATAACTTTTGCCAATATGTTCAAGACTCGCAAATGATGAAAACTTTTGAAAAATATGATTTATAAAAACTCAAAATGCAGTGCTTTAGCTAATTGCTAAAAAGGTTAATAGTTTCTCATGTCTCCCCCACCAAGGTTAGCAGTTGATCTCACCTGTAATTGAGCTACTACTTCATGTAGTGAAGCATACTCTCAAGGTATTCAACTTTTTTATGAAAGATCAGAACAAGGTTTAATGATTCCAGTTTTTCTACCCCCTTCGGCTTAATGTAGGAAGCTTCACACAGTATAATTGAAATAAATGAGATATTAAACCCTAAAAGTCAAGGTACACATAATTAAAAAGTAATCACTGCTCACTTCAGCTACCTGCTAGGACATCATCTTATAACTATCAAAAGACACATCATTTTAAGTGACTAATTTCTGCCTGCCCTTTATTTACAAATTACCAGCACTACTGAAGTTTGTCTACTTTGATTATTCCACAGGCACCACCTAATAGAGAGGTTTGAGCTTCCCAAGCTCATTTGACAGAGGTTCACAGATCAGACTCAAACCAAGGACTCAGAGATAAAATGCTGTAAAGCCACCTACTGGAAAATCAATATCTCAGATGTAATGAGTTGTAAGACAAGTAAATTAGAGTACAGATTACTCTATCAATTGGAACACATAACTTTTCTCTGTAATTAAGTATTTCATATGTGATGCACTGCATTTGGCACTGGTTGCTTTGTCTAATTACTGTACATTTTATTTTAAATGAACAAGAAACTTCCTAAAATACCTTGGCTTCCAACTCCAAAGGTGCATGAGCCAAAAGAAGCTCTGGAGTAACGAGAAACATTTCCTGCCCTAGCAGGAGCTGGCATTGGAAATAAAGTGTGCTGTATAATAAATGTGCCTGTCCTTTCTCACTTCAGCCCTGCTACTGATATGAAAACAGTTACTTTTAGAATAGCTCTAATCATCACTTACCCACATCACAGAAACAGCATGCATATGGAAGGCAACATGAAAAATTACAGCTCAAATCCATAACTCAAGGAAATATTTCTATTTAAAAGTACAGTTAAGAGGAATACACAATTCCTTAATGTTATTCTTAAAGCACTCATTGATTAAGAGCCTGCAAATCCTATTCCAGTTTGCAGTTGACTAAGGCACCTAAAATCTGTTACACCTGTACTGGCATGGGAATATGCTGTGAGCTCAGGACACGCACAGGCAATTACATCAACTTTGTAAGAGGAAGATCTTGGGGTGGGATGGGATTCTGGACAAACAGAGACTACTCTGAACACTTGAGATACATATACCATAGCTAGAGCTTCCATACTGTTGAAGATGAAGAAAGAGTTTGGAATTTGTCCATGCTACAAACAGAAGCATGCAGGACCAGCAATAATCTGAGACTGAGAGTTCTCATGTTGTGCAAATCTCTGATCTCAGAATGGAGACACCAGAGATTATATGGTGTTTGCATGCCAGGAGGTTCTCTGAAGACTTGTGGATATGAGTAATGTCTGAAATCTTAGATCTAAGAGTCTGAAATTTTTCAACTATCTCTAATCAGATTTAATTGCAGAAGACTGATAGGATGCTGGCATTTGAACAGATTTGCAACTTGCATCTGTTTTTTAAGAACAGGCTAGGAGACTGCAGATGCATGGGTGTGGAGGGTTATATACCAGGAGGACCAACTGGAAATACCCTATCACCATGTATGCATTGATACATACTTTTTACAAAAGATATTTCGTATTATTCTGTGACTTTTAGGTACTGTATAGGTACTGCATTTGCTCACTCTAAGAATAAAAAAGAACTGAATATCTGCAGTTCTAAAGAACGTCTTTGTGGACAGAGATGAAAAGTTCACTTTTTTTTGTTGTTCATTTATTCTTTATCTCCTTCCTTCTGACTGCTGCATCTGATCCACTACCCAGAGAAATCAAAGTGAGATTTTTCTGATCAGTGCTCCACTGTTTGTGACAGATGTAATCAAAGACTGGGAGTTTATGGCATTACAAAGTGTTGGGATTTAGTAACAGATCAGATCAAACCAGTTAGGGGAAAGTGCCATAGATCAAGACTTAAAGTGCATTGCCTTCTTCTTGAGTAAAACCTGGCCACTTGTCAAGGAAAAAAACATTCCATATTTTGATACCCACTTTGTCCTTTCAAACAAAGTCACATAAAAAAACCACAGGTACATGAGAAAACAGTTTATGGACTGTCTGTTAAGAGAGAATTATTATGATCTTATTTAACATGCACTGTAGAGAAGATTTTTTTTGTCTAGGAACCAAAAAGTATTCTAGACCAAAGCCCTCCTGTACCACCAGTAATGGAGAAGAGAATCTGTGTACTTTTGAGCTACACTTACCTTCATTCTAAGTTCATTCTACATTCCATGAGTGATGTAAAGAGGTCATGGTGTTAATTAAGATACGGTCATTTCCCATCTTCAAAAATCTTTACTCAAACATTTTCTAGACACCTAATTGGGAGCTGGTGTGTCTCCTTCAGGCCTAACCACCATGCAATGAGGTAACACACAAAAGTTTCTCGGAAGAAAATCTAAAACACGACACAGAGCTGTGCGTGGTAACTAGCTCAGGTCAAGGAGATGTGTCTGATGAGCTCAGGCACCACACTGGAACAATGTGCCCATCTTGCTTCTGAGACTGACTGGCTGAAACACAGCATGACACATTCTCTCAAACATTTCACAAGGCATGTGTCTTTCTTATTCTTTCAAACCTCCTTACAATCAAAAATAATCCATTTCAAGTTGAGAGACATAAGTTAATAAAGCAAGGACAGCTTTAGGATGATTTTGAGAATCATGGTTTAACAGATCTAAAAAAGCAGCAGCATAATTTTGCATCATAATTCAGCTGACGGGAATCACGACTTCTTCACATGACAAGTCTCACCAAAATCAGAAAGATCATAAGGATTTTAAGCACTGATATCCCACACAAGAGCACATGGACCAACTGCTGAGACTACACACTGTCACACTAAAAATCAATAGATGTGCTTTCACAGCCCCCTTTCTACTCTGGTGCTACCAGTTGCTGAATTTGAGCTACATATTGCAGTCTTGTAGTAGGATATTCAAACAGGAGCAAATACACAGAGAAAGAAAATAACTTATCTGCTCATGCTTTTAAAAATGCTTTTTTTCTGTGATCTTAAATAGTGGTTATGATTTTCTGCAATCCTGACCTTTAGTCAGTAAGCTGCATTGCACACCAGTTTTCAACAATAAGCATTTTATAGTTACATACACACTGTGCTAAAGAGCTGATAGCGTAATTTTCAACTTTATACTGAATATATATGTCTTCTTTTTAAAGTGAGAAAACTAGTTTTTTATTACTAACCCGAGGAAAAAAACAAATACAAAATAAAATGAAAACAGCACTGTATTTTTCTTTTAACCACAGCATTGCTAAGCAAAGTCAGATTTGCCACAAACACAAATGCAGAAGTTCCCAGTACTTTGTCTCCATTGGGATTAGACCTATAAAAAGTGGAACAAGCCACACTCCTTAGAGTGAAACTGCAGGAGACAAAGGTTCTGCCACACTCATGCAAAAGCCAGGGAGCTGGGCACACAGAGTGATCTCTCCACCTGAGCAGACATCAGCTCAAAGTCAAGATACATAATAGAGAAGAACTTCAAAACATTCCCAGTCATTCAGCACTCAGCAGGACTTAAGGTACAACTCACCTGCTAACCTTGAATAGCAGAAAATCAGATTACATAAGGAGGATCATGACACCTTCGAGTACTCTGATCCTAGAACAGTAAGAATTCAGGTGATTCAACCTGCCCACCCCTTATGCTACTTCCATCCAGTCTGCTGCTAAAATTAGACGCCTTTGTCACTCTGCATATAAGCTTCCACAGTACAAACACTGTTAAAAAAGGGAAGATGCATAGCCTGGAATGTTCTAATTTTGCACATCAAACTTCATAAAAACCTATTCACTATTCCTAGCAGCCATGTAGATATTTTTCTGAGTATTAATCATAGGATCTAATCTTCCTGTCAGGTTCAACCAAGCCCTGAAACCCTGAAGAAGGCACAGGTAAAGTCATTTATGCTTTAATGCAAAGGAACTAGGGAGAGTATCCAGGAAAAGTAATCCTAATTCACTTTTTAATAAGATTAGTTAAACTGCATTAAGTTGGCAAGTGGATGCTTTTACTCAGAATGAAAGTGGCCTTAACTTGGTTTAGTTTAATTGTCTTTGGAAGAAGTTCAGGAATTAATCTGTTTTAACTAATCCACCTATTAAATCCATTAATTACTTCCAATTCTTGAGTTTTCCTGTGCAGACAAAACCACTTTCACCTTAATTGTCAGAGTCTGAGCTTGAAGATCTAGTTGGAACAGCTTAAGGAGCACATTCCAGATACAGATTAGTATCTCCATGGCTAAACCTCATTAAATAATTCTGTGATCTTAATACAATTCTATTGTAGAACAAAGGAGATTAATCACCTTCAGTGGTCTACAGAACAGGTCATGTGTACACTAAACACAAGAGACTCATTTCAGGCAGGCAACAGATATTCTGTTGCTCAAGGTCCATTTTAGCTGACAATGGTTGGAGTTTTTATGGGTGAGACTGTTCTATCAGCTGAAGTGGTACATTGAAAATATTGAAAACAGACCTCAAAGGAAGAAAATATAGAACTTTTCTCTCTCACTTTACATTCACCTCCTTGATATTGGCCTCCTCTCAGGTTTCTAAGAGTTTCTCCTAGAGCAGTTGATATGCAAACAGGATAGATAGTCTGAGGCAGAAACTTCCAGGTGGCCCTGGGGCAGCAATACATCACCTGGTGCAGGTATGAGCCTTGCTCAGTACTTTCAAAGCCTTTCCATCTATCACCTGAAGGAAGGTCAAATAGATTGATTATTTTGCCGTTCTTCAGAGGATGGAAATTACCATTAGATTAGGGGAAATCTGAACAAGTGACACAAATGCAAATGGAAATTCACTCAAGGAAAGGCATGCTGAATTCAAGCCTGCTGCAGTTACTCATTTGGGTTTTGTGACACTTGTCAGCCAGGTATCACAAGCTTGCTGCAGGGAACGTGCAGACAACAGCCTTACTCTTGCCAACCCAGCCCAAATATTACCTGTAGTTTTCACCTGAAAATGCTTCAAGGAGCACTCATATCTCCACATTTCTCATTTTCCCAGCCCTCTCAGGGGAGGGCTTCTACCTCACTGCCTTACATCTTCACTGACCCCAGAAGGCAGGACTGGGTGCAGCTGGGGCCAAGTCACTTTACTTCCCAGAGGATCTGTTTAACCTGGATATAGAACAGAATTGTGGGGCAGGATATACTGAATCCATGCTCATGTTCCTGAGCAGAAAGAGGGACTGGGTGGTGCAGATTCCAGCACAAAACTTGGAAAAACACAAGGATATGGGAAAGACATCAAACCAGATCTACTCTTAGCAGGAAAAGTGTCTCAAACCCATTCATGGCATGAAGGTCTCAGCCTCCCCACCATGTCACAGAACCAATGAACTGATGCCCAAAACACAACTAATAACACATTTCACATTTCACTACTCAGAGGGGTGTGGGACCTATTCAACCAGAGACTGAACAGTGTCTGTCCTATCTGAACATTGCCAGATAAAAACTTCACCATGCAGTCTGTCTGGTTGTGACAGACTGAATGGGAGAAATCCTCTAATCCCACTGTGAGCTCCTAGATCATAATGAGGCCAGGGAGATGCCTTGTTCCTGGTTTGCTGAATATGCACAGCACCTTCTTTCACTGCAGAGTCTGCCTAGGTGCTCTCTGAAGGTGCAGAACTGATGCAACTGATCAACTTTTGGCTACATTCAATTGCCACAGAACTAAAGCCATCCTGACATAGTCCCAACCAATGAAAATAAACTCACTTATTCATCTAGGAAGTTAATTCTAGAGGGTTGTATCAGGCCTGGAAAAGAATTAGTTTGGTGTGGTTAGCCTTCTCCAACACTTTTAAACTTCTACAACAGCAAAACCCTGAATTTAGCACTGAAAAGACTTTCTATTTTAAAGAATATTTGTGACAACAAAAACTACTATCTTACACACACACAAGCAAGTGCTGTTGCTGGGGTTTCTTTATTGACTTAGAAAGAGACACATTTTCTGCTAGCCTGACATTAAAGCAACAAAATAAGAGCCTTGCCTACCCTGTAAACAAAATATATTGACCATAAAAGCCAAACTCTGTGATTAATAGAGAAATAAAATCTTATGTCTTAATCATATTATTACCTGACTGTCAGTTACAGCAGTGGGCTGCAGTAAAGTTAATTTTCCTCACACTAGATAGTGTGGGGCTGGGGTTTGGATTTATCCCGAAAACCATGTTGATAACAGAGGGGTGGTTTTGCTACTGCCCAGATGTGCTCACACAGGCCTGTTCTGCTTCTCACACCAGCCCCACAGTGAGTGGGCTGGGGGTGCACAAGGAATGGGGAGGGAACACAGCTGGGACAACTGGTGATACAGCCAACAGACCAAAGGGACATTCCATGTATGCCATGATGTTCAGCACACAAAAAAAATAGGAGGGAAGAAGTAGGAAAGGGAAAAGATTCGAAGCATGGTTGTTTGTCTTCCCAGGTAACCATTAGATGTGATGGAGCCCTGTTTTCCTGGGGATGGCTGAACCCCTACCTGCCCAGAGGAAGCAGTGGATTAATTCCTTGCTTTTCTTTGCTTGTGTGTGCAGTTTTTCTTTACCTATTAAACTGTCTTCATCTCAACCCATGAGTTTTCACACTCTTACTCTTCCAATTCTCTCCCCCATTCCACTGGGTGGGGGAAAAATTAGTAAGTCACTGTGTGGCAGCAGGAACCACCTGAATGAATGGAGGATGAGCAAGTGCAGCAGTAACAAGATCCAGGCTGGCTCTGTTGCCCAATAACTCCATGCAACATTTCACCTTTCCTGTCCTGAATGACCACCATAAGCAGCAGACAACAGGAAAGCAATGCTCACAGCCTATAGCAGGCTACAGCAAGATATTGCAGTACTTATTTGCAAGTGATAGGACTATCTCCATAATCTTCTAGTGCCTTGACAGCCTCCAGCCCATCTCCTTTAGCTTTGGGATGGAAAAAGAACAAGAAGAAATCTGCAATTAACAAGATTTTTTAAGTCTGGTGTTCTCTCTGTGTTCTCTATCTTCTCCACAAGACAGAAGAAGAAGGGTGAAAGTATTTTCCATTAGAAAGAATAAAGGTGAGGGAAGAGCCTCTCAAAAGTGCTGTTACAGGTGGATAATTCACCATGCACATTCTCTCCCACAATTTGTCTATGTTTTCAAATACATTGTATGTAGATATATAAAAGATATTTCCTGACAACATAATGCAATACAAGATTTCGTACTAAGACCACATTAAGCAAGAAAGATACACAGGAATTTGCTACATTAAGTAACTCAGATGCCATGACTTTTCACAAATTTTAACAGAATATGAACTCAAGACACAAAGCAAAGATTTTTTGTTTGCTGCTTTTTTCAGTGCCAGGCCTGAAGGCCCACAGGACCTGTGGTTGTGGAGGCACTGGGCTCAGCAATGCAAAGGAATATCTTCACTCATACTTTTCTTGCACTCTTTCATGGGAAAGGTTAAAACACAAGTTACTCCCTACTGCCACAAAACCTGCCTCTGCAGGGCTGTGAAGCCAAAATGCAGCTGCCAAGGTATATGAACAAGAATCAAATCTCATTACAAGTCCTGGATGACATTGAAGCTCCTTTGTGTGAAAAAGTCATTCCTAGTTACCTTCTGCCTTCTTAGCAGTAGCTCCTATCTTCATTCTTTAATCAGCCTTAGCACTTTTCCCTATAACCTAAGGAAAACAGATCAGCTCCCCAAAGTGCCAATCCCCTCAGCCACCAGCCTCCTTCCTGCTCGTGCCTAAACTCACTGGAGCTTCTCAGCCTTTTCTTCCAATGCCTTTCTAGATCCCAGATTTGCAAACCTATCCACACAGCTTCTCCAGATAAAATACCAGATATTTTCCAAGCTTCCTCCCTTTCATCACAAATCATACCAGTCATGCACCTTCTCATAGCCCAGCAATCCTTTTTCAGCATCTCTTGTGACTGTATTTCCTTTATCCTCAGCTTTTCCATGTTCCATTAAAGATGCTAACTTCTTCCTGACTCTCCCTTTTCTCTTTTGCACTTTTTGTAACTTAAAATTTCTTCATTTTCTTTTCACATATGGTTCAATATGCCCTTTTCTCCTCTCCCTCAGAGGCTGTGTATGCTTCTGTTCTCCAGTCATCCTACACTCTGATCTATCTTTCTTACATTTGATTTTGAAGCTTCATTCCACAAAACCTAAATAAAAGGCAGAAAAGAGAGCAAGCATTAGTAAAGCCCTGATCAGAGCTGCATACATCCTCCAGAAAAGTTCAGCCTTTAAGGAGGGCAAACAGAGCCCATTCAGGTAACACACCTGGAAGAGGAAATGACTGCACTCAGCTGTCTTGGCTCTCACATCACTGTCAGACAGACACTGCTGTGCTCCACGAAGCCAGGCATTACTCTCAGTGTAGATTATAAACACCACATAAACAGAAAAACCTTAACACAGGACAAAATGACTTACTTAATATTAGTAAAGCATCCTGGAAAATAAATTCCCAGGAGACTAATGCCCTTCCAGGTGTGTGGCCTGCAGCATGAGCCCTTCAGGTATCCAGCTGAGGCAGTCAATAACCGCTTTGAAAGACGCTCCTGCCCATGGTGAATTATCGCTTAATTAGATGGAGCCAGGATGTTCCATCACATGAGCAATGCCTTATGAATAAAATCAAGTATATCCTGCTTTCTAAGCATTCATCTCACTGCAGCACAAAACCTGGGAAGTGACAGTTTGCTACCAGGAGGAAATCTACCCAAAAGAGAGATATCTCTTATGTTTCAAAGAAGAGTGCAACTATAAACAGCTCAAACAACTCAATAGTCTGCAGTGCTGTCAGTCATAAATGCTTATGTGGTGCAGGAGCAGAGAAAAGCTCCAGTCAATATCAGGGCCCCACTGTGATGAGCTGTGTCAATGTGGGAAAACAGCCTGGCCAGTGTTTCCCCACAAAAGCAGCTCCATGGGCCCTCCCCTCCTGTGCTCACTCTAATGCCCCAGCAAGGAGGTCTTTCTACTAATCCACTTCCAAACTAGCTCAAAGCAATTTCAGAAAGATCCTCTGTTTGGATTAAGAATGGCCACATGAGGAGCTGGTGCAAAAATAGCTGGCATGCTTCAAAGTCACATTCTAGATTGTTTTGAAACAGCTGTCACGTACAAATGTATACTTTAAAATAAAATTTCTGCCTTGAAGGATTTATTATCCAAAAATCCAATCTTGCAAACACTTATACACCTTCTCAGCTTGTGATACATAATTAAATCCTTCCTGTGTGTTTTAAGAAGCTTGCATAAAGTTTCATGATCAGAAATGCTATGAATAGTTTTTAATTTCTGAGTTAATTGGAGGTGATCTCCCTCACGTCAAACTCCTAACAGCAGGTCAATAAATTCACTAGGAGGTCTTTTCAAGCAACATTTAAATTTCCAGTTCATAAGAGAGGACTCTAAAATCAGCATATACTTGAGTGAATATTGCACTTCTCAAGAGGATACTTCCCACATTTCAAATGCTTTGCTAGATCAAATACTATAAAGACACATGTTAACACTTTAATTATTTGGCTAGTCCAATAATTACTGAGAGCGTTCTATAAAAATTGGCACAACATTAATTCCCTGGATAATTTAACTCTTAAAAAGGTAGTGCAAAGGGTGAACAGGAGGATGAAGGAAGATTGTAACTAATACTACTGTTGAAAGGTTTAGTAACTTGTGCGACGCAGGAAAAATCCTACAAATAACTGGGATGGGATGGGATGGGATGGGATGGGAATCCCCATTCCTTGTTCTTCTGACCACATGTTTTTGGATGCAGGCCAGGATAGGATTGGCTTCCTGGGCAGCAAGCCCACATTCCCAGCTCATGTCCAGCCTCTCATCCACCAGCACATCCATGTCCTTCTCACTAGGGGTATAGAATAAAGATGCTGATGGTGAAAAATTATTCCCGCTTCATTCAGTACAGGGTTGAGAGCATCAAGTGCCACAGATGGGTGGCACCATCCACACAAGGAAGTAACCCAACTGAGAGCACAGATGGTGCACTAATTCCAATGAGCTATTCCTACCAATTTCTATTGGTAGCTCTCTGCCAAAGGTGCTGACTGGACAAAGCTGCTGTTCTCCAAAAGGAGGCCCTGAGCAAATGCAGTCAGAGGCTCTCCAGGAATGAGTGGGAGATGGACTGTATGACACTGAAGGTACAGATACTAAAGGCAGATGTGGATGATGTGTACTGGACTATTTATCTTTCTATGGGAACTGTCACCACTGATGCGTCATGTGAAATCTCCTTGGAAAACTGGTAATATACTGGAGACCATGAATTTAGAGAATGCATGGTAATTCATCTCTTCTATAACACTAAATATGTGACATTAATAGCTCCCACACAATACTAAAATATAAATTCCTCAGCCCACCCTGGAGAAGAGAAGCTAGCCAGCCAGCTGCCCCCCCCCCCCGTCTGTCTCCAGATCCAGCCACCAAGCCCCCACATTTTACTCCAAACCTCAATTCTCAATTATATAGACCATGGGGGATTGAAGACACTCAAGCCTTTGAAAAAGATGAGAGTAGATTAAGTTCCTGCAGGGAAGAGGATGAGAGTCCTATTTGCCAGTCAGTGCAAACTTTGAAGCTGAGGCAGTAAAAGTAAGTGGGGAGTGGCAGTGGAGGGAGACTGTCCAGAACACAGACACGTTTAGGCTCTGGTAGAGAAAAGATAAGTGTGGCTACCCACTTACTTAGACTAACTGGATTGTCTGTGTGTCTGTTTATAGCATTTCCTTCCATATTGGCGAAAAACTGTACGGCCTTAAATTTTGCTTGGCCTTGTTTGGCTGGTTGAGTTTGTCTGAAGCTGTCTAAAGGTGGCATAGGGGAAACCCTCTGAACCGAGCAGATAGTAGAAATTTTAGTGTGACAATGACAATTGCGGACCTGAAGGCATTTTTAGGAGACCCAGTGCTGAAGGTACTTCTGCTACACTGTTAATGACCCCAATTTGCAGATGCTACTAGCAAGCCTTGGAAAATGTGTTCCCTGTGGCAAACACAAATCAGCATTTCTCTTGCAAAGAGCAGATGGATGAGCAGTATCCTGGGACTCTAGGCAAAGCCTGAGGCATCACATCTGGGAAATTTCCAGTTATTTTTCTTTTCCCCTGCTTCTATCATTTAGGGACAGCTTAAAAGAAGCCAGGCAAATACTGACTTAACCTAAGTAACCCTTTTGAAAATCATGTGGTTACACTGCTTTACTAGTAACACTATAAACCAACCTTTTTTTGCTAATAGAAGCAACTGTTGATACTTGTTTCCCTTCAGTGGTGATAAATGCCTTTGTTTCTCAGCATACTAATTCATACTGAACCCTCCAGAGTACTGCAGATAAATCAGCTGGGATTGCAAGAAGAAAGAGGAGCAAGAGCTGCTGCTCTAGAGGCCACTGGATTTAGCATGGTAGTCTCTGTCCTGCTTTACATTGATGATCTTTCAACATTCATATATACAGTGGGAGACACCCTGGACTAGCTGGTCATGAAAATAATTGAGGATTTTATCTCACAGTCTACAGCTGCCCATCTTGGATAGAGAGCCACCACTCTCCAAGTGAGCCTTACCTTAGAACAAGATTTTGTTATTTATCGTGTGTTGTTCCTCATCAGCTACCATCCAGGTTTCTTTGGGTTACAACAGCTCTGCCAGGCATGTGCTTTTCCTGGGAACTTGGTGCCAGCAGCCCCACAGAAACAGTCTGCATGAAAAATTCATTTGCATCAAATCTCTGCAGCATCTATTTTATCAAAGCAAGTGCTTGTATGCTCAACCAGCATAAGCCACAGATGGGAGGTTTTAGACAATCAGCTGCAAGATTAGGAAGAAAACCAAACACATATCCTGCTTATGCATTTCTGAATAAAAAAGAAATAATAAAATCCAGTAGCATAGGAACAGTAAGAAGCAGGTCACCAGTGTCCATCAACTATTCTATCAACTTCAGGAACAGAACATGGATATTTATCTGGGATGAAAACACTTTGCTATATAGTCTGCTTTGATTAATTCACCACATAAATCCTTTTTTACAGGAATTTTCAAGAGGTATTGAAAGCATTATTAGAAATGTCAAGGCTAGAACTGTCAGGAACTACAGTGTGGGGGAGCCTCAATTGAACAAGGCAGAGTGTAACAAGTTAAAAAACCACTGAATCAAAAGATTTTTATTAATTTAACTTTCTTATATGAAATCAGAACTCTAATTTGTTCCTAATCCCTCTCTTGCTGATCAGAAATATACACCTTCTCTTTAGAACATTATTTTTATTTAATTTCTGGCTGTGATTTTGCCAAGCACCTTTGCCAGTTGGATGTCTCAGGTCAGACAGATTTTCAAGAATGACTGGACTGCTGATAAACTTAAAGCTTCTTATAGTGCTAATATTGCCTCAATAATTATATATCACTCACAGATCCAGAAATAAACATGATTTTTTTCACAGAGGTGATAGCATACAAAAGATCCAAATCAATTTGCAGTCCTGTGGATGATGAAAGGATATCCCACAGACTGAAGAAGAAGCAACAATGTTTTGGAGTTCCTAAGAAACCTACAAAGACTGTAGAAACACCAGGAAGAGCCATTAGACCCTTGCAAGAAAAATTAATTTTATGTGTTGTTGCTACTAATAGACCAAAATAAAAATGAATAAAATTAGAAATAAAGTTTTGATAAGATGCTCTCAGTTTTTATTTCAAATTCCTTCCAGTTCCTAAACACAGTTTTTGTAAAGCTAATCTATATTTTAGCAGCTACACAGTGTTTTCATTAAACAATTTCCTGTCTTAAAAAATATCTACTTCATGTGCAAAATAAAACAAACATATCATAAAGCTGGAAAGGTCTCCATTTTTTGTTTATATATGAAAATATAACTCTTTTATGTTGTTGTTTTATTACAATACCCCATGGAAGCCATACACTGGTTGCTGAATGCTCTCATTCTCCCCCACACATTCTGCTCCCTAGCTGCATTTTCTCTTCCATCATTAAAGATCTCCTCTCACAAGGGATGAGACTGTCACAGTCCCATTATGAGGAAAGGAAAATATGAGCCAACAGGGAAATATTTTTGAATCCAAAATATAACTGATTTGAATTAAATGTTCCATATTCAAGTGTTTTGACAAAACCTTTTTTTCAAGACAACATAAACAAACTAAAGCCTCCATAGAACTACACTCTAAAATTTTGTCAATAATGTATCTGGCAATGTATCAACAGTGTAAAGTATCTATAAACAAGGTGAAGTTTTGTCTGCCAGTATCTAAAGGTGGCTTGCCAAGAGGATGGAGCCAGGCTCTTCTTGGTGGTGCCAAGCAATAGGAAAAGAGGCAACAGCCAAAAGATGATGCACAACAAGTTCCACCTGAACACAAGGAAGAATTGACTGCCTGCATGCACTGGAACAGGTTGCCCAGAAATGTTGAGGAGTCTCCCCACTGGAGGTATTCCAGAACTACCTGGACACAATCCTGTGCCATGGGCTCTGGGATGGCCCTGCTCGAGCAGGGAGCTGGGGCAGATGACCCCACTTTGATCCTTTCCAACCTGACCCATCCTGTGATTCTGTGAATGGCAAACAATGAAACACCACCGTGTTTGCCCATATAAATGTCATAAGCAAGCTAGAAATCCCCAAATTCAGTCATAATAGACCCAGATATTCCTGCAATATCAATGATACTACTGAAATTCTTACTGTTATACCCTAAATCATAGTAGTCATATTTAATTTATTCAGGAAGAATTTGTTCTTCCCATAGGAACATCTGTGAGAGGGGCTGATGGAAAGAGACAAGTATCCCATTCCTTATTCTGTTTTCTTCTACAAAACCAAATATATTTACCTAAGGTAGGTAAATATCAGCATAGTAAAACCAGAGAGCCACTGCGGCCAGGGAATGCTAAACTCTTTGCCTTCCCCAGAAAGAGAGCAAACAGGATCTGTGAGAAACAGCAAATGAATGACTCAGATTCTCCAGCATAAAGCAAACATGCCCCCTAAGTGTGTCCCAGAAGTCTTTTGGGCACTAAAAGCTTTCTTCACCACAGCATTCCAATTGAGAAAAGGTGCAATACTGCAAAGAGGTAAAATAATGGTAAATTTTGAAGGAATAATGTCATAATAACCCTACTAAAATTCCTTTCCTCTGTTAGTGCTACAACCACATGTTCTTAAAAAGAGGCATTTTTTATTCTCTTGTGGTTTTTTAACATATATACTGCTTGTTTCTCTCTTCCCACACAGTTTGGCAGGTAGTTTCTTTTCCTTACTTTGTTTCTCTTTCATCTGTCGGCTTTCAGGAACAAGAACTGTGTTTGTGTTTTGAATTTATAGCACAGTAAGAACATATTGAATTTAAAGCCATAATCTAAGGTAAAGACATTAAATCACCACAAAAAATAAAAGGCTGATATAAATTGTCCTAGACTGCATAGCTGTAAATGCAAGAAATATGAGTCAAGATTAAGTTGTAGTGGCATTTTGGCTGTCTCAATATAGACTAAAGAGAGATGGAACACCTGCTCTGATCTTCACAAATTGAATTTCAGCTCCTCTGAAGATTTTGAGCTCTCATCTGCATTAGCAAAGGACATCATAGTTAATGTAAATTGGACATTTATTCACATAGCAGAGTAGAAAATGTGCAATATGCCTGCACACAATTAGTGCAAGCAACTGTGCTATCAACAAGAAAACACAAAAGACACCTTAATTACAAGAAACTACTACTAAGTAACTTCCACATCAATGTTATACTTCTCATGCTTTGCATGCAGTCAATGACATTACTTCAACACTTTTTTTCAGAAACTACCAATAATCCAGTAAGGGGGAAATACTAATTTTTCAAGTACAAAACAGTAGTGAGATGACAGTCATATCTCTCACACTGAGACAGTGGGAAAAGCAGAGATTGTTTGACCCTGTATTTCTGAAAGTAGCTCTGAGAGTCCTTGCACTCCAGCAGACCTGAACTGAAATGTTTTCACCATCACAGATTGCTCACTATTCCCTGGCTACAGCAAATCCTTGTCCAACATCTGTACATGTACATATATGTGGTTGTGAACAGGTAGATAAGCCAATGTGAAATATATTAAAATTCTTGCAAAGTAATTCATCCAAAAGTAACAAATGCATACAGACCTCAAACACATCATGCAGGTTAGAATTGGCAGGGAGGCTCCGATAAGTGAGTGAAACAGTGAAAAAAATCTTTTCCAGAACAAAAACTTACCTTAAGATAACTTCAGAAGTATCTTTCATATCATCTTGAGATGAGACACATTTCTTTACTCTCAATTTATTTCCCTGTGGTGGGTCCATTCTGAAGCTCAAGCAAAATAGCAGCCCCACCGAGAGAAAAGGAAAAAGAAAGGAAAAGCAAGTGTCTTATTCAAGGAACAGAGATACTTTAACAATGACCAGAGCATCTCTGAATGAATGTTGAAGGCACATTTTTGATCCAAGTTATTTAATCTTATTTAAGAAAGATTGATACAGCTATCAAAGTTATCATATATAATAACTGTCATTTTCATGGAAATAAAGAGTGTTCATCAAGTCATTTGACTCTGCCAGTCCTTCTTTACTCACAGTTAAAATGAGTAAGAACATGGTTTAACAATGAAGAGAAGCCTCTCCCCACCAGCACCAGACTATTCTTCTCAAGCACCCCGACAGGTCTACACACACTTTTGTCTTTACACTTCAGCAATAACACAGCTGTTCCCCAAATGTGTTCAACAACTGTTCTCTAATGCCATCAGTTTCATAGTGTCAATGGATCCTAAAATAGCTGGAACATTATGTCCTTTGCCATTCTATCTTCCCGCCTGGCTGCCAGATTGTTCTATTTCCCTTTTTTTTCATGGATTAAGTAGAATCACAGCTATTTGTTGATTTGAAAACTAAGCAACTGCTTTAAACGGTCTCTGTGCTCATTCACTGCTATCTTTGACTCTACCTGAATTCATTTTGGAGTCTGCACTACAAAAGCTTTATTCATGAGGGATTTGCATATGCAAGCAGCGTTGATGAATCCAATAAAATAGACTGATTTCACATCCAGAGACAACTTTGCAGATTTACTTTTGGTTCAGCTGCTGACACTGACCCTCTTCACTTTTCTACTTGCCTGTCTTTTTAGGGGCATGGACTGATTCTGCAAACATTTTATTTGTAAGGGATGTCCTTTCACACGTGCCCCTCTCGGTGGACTGTGCAGGAATGCCAGCAATTGCTCTAGCTTTGCACTCTTCCAAGCTTTGTCAGCAGCAATGGGGCTCTACTCAAGCTCCAGTGTGATTTCTCTTGAAATCAGCAAAGAAAATGGGCCCTATTCCATTGCCAGAAACCAGGACAAAATTATTTAACAAGAGATTTGACACTAGAAAATCATTCTTCTCTGTGACTTACAAGCTCCCTTCTGCTCCATTGAGAGGTGTGTGGGACAACAGGCCAGCTGTTAAGATTTGTCTATGACAGTTTTCCAGTCAGGGGGCATAACTACAGTCGTGTTGCACTCTCTCACACAGAAAGTTGAAGAAAACACAGGTTGGTTACCCCAGAACTCAAAATGAAACAAATATTGCACTGGGCACAGAAGGGAACATAGCAAGGTCAGCTCACTCTGCCTCTTCCCCTCATTCACCAATAGATGGTGGCAAAGGCCCCCTCCGAAGCTGCCACTGGACTTGCACAGTCGCTTTTTCAGTTCTTCTCATAACATAGAAAATGGGGAAGGCAGCTGCAGACATCTCCTTTGCAACAATCACCTATAAAGAAGTTAACAATTCTGTCTAACATACCTGTAATAATTACTCTGTTAACGCCAGCTTTCTTTATCTTCAGATAGGAACATATTTGTTTCTTCTTTTGTGAAGTAACAGTAGGGTTTCGCTTTAATTTCATGCAACAGAGCGTTGAGAGGAACATCAAAACAAGCTCTTCTAAAATAGGTTAAGAAATGGTGCTTGCTCCTAGGAACTCAGCACATATCTGCCTGAAAGGGGGGAGGGACTAGAGAAGAAAGAAAATTATTTCAAACTCTCGTTGCAGAATGCAGAATTTTGAAGAGCAGGGCTGCTCTTTTCTAAACTGCCAACAGTCAAGGCAACTCCACATCACTTCAAGAGACTCCACAGAGCTGCCTGACACTTTTGGCCACCCGTGTCAGGCTCCACAGAGTTCTGATGGCTCAGGGGAGCCAAGTACCAGAGCCTTGCAAAGCAGTACTTGGTGGTAAAAGTAGCAAACACTATTTGATTACAAGGCTTTTTAAGTACCATGCTAATGCTTCAGGGAGTTGTGCAAAAACCTTCCTCCACCTGACCCAGGAAGAGAGCAGGACAGGTAGAGCACTAAGGGTGGCTGCAGAGCACACATGATACAGAGAGCAGGAGCTCTGGATGTTTGTAAAGCACCTGTCATGATACCACCTGAAGTAAAGCAGATGTGCTGGCCCAGCTATGTATCACACAATAATATCCTGCCTATCCTAGAACGACACTGTTTGCACTTCATGATGATATTCACCACCTCATCTCATGATCCTGTGTGAGGTTGCCAGCAAATGACTGTCACATTCCACATCAGCTCTTGAGAGATGGCCAAGGTTTTTTAATCTTTAATGTGAGAACAAAGACCTTTGAGTTCCTTGGGTTCAAATGAGTTTAAAAATTAAAAAAAAAAAAAGTGATTTTAGTCTATTTGCTGTCAGGTTCACCTCTGAACACCCTGTGCTAGTTTCTTTTATCACATACCTTTGTAGAGTACTTCACAAAGATTTTTCTGTATTTATATAATTCACACAGATTCTTTTTAGTTTTTTGCTTATTTGCAGTACCTCATCTCCAAGCTGGAGATCTCTGATCAGCTTATTTGTTTAAGTACCAGTCTGTAAGTATAAATAACCCCTTGTGCATCAAGTTTTCCATCTTGAAAATAACAGCAAAAAAGATATTCACATATCATTTTCCTTCTTGCAAGCACAGTGAAACTTTCCCCAATATTTTGCCCAGTTAATAATATTTTGATTTTTGTATGGAGGCTCCAAACCAGTTCTTCTAAATTATAAAGCTTTCCCTCCTGAGTTTGAAATATAGGTATACAGAGAATCCAAAAAGACATTCCTAGTGACCCATAAGGCTCTACTTCTTACCAAGAGATAAAAAAAGCAGATAAACCAGATATCTTTTGTGTTGGATTAGAAAAGCTTCAGACATCCCTTACAACCTAAATTATTCTCTAATCTATGATTCTGTAATTCATTCATTTATTAGTTTACACCTTTGGATTGTTTATGAGAGAAGGATTATATTCCTAAGAAAGAGTAAATTCAAAACAGAAGAGGTTGATAAGCAGTTCAATTTCTGTTCTTATCAGTCCTGAGCTGATATAAACATACAAACTTATAAAATACTCAGGTTCCCAAAAGGCAGTACAGTGCAGGTACTAATACTTTGCCAGGAGATCATCACAGATAACACACAAATCTCCTAACACTGAAAGCCTGGACAGATCCTTTTCACCTCAGTAAGTTACTCCTGTCTTACTGATTCTTCAGGGTGAGTTTTTCATTGTCCACATGAGATAAGGTGGCATCTCTACTAACTTAAAAAGTGGATGCTTAGCTGTAGGATACATTGCAGTGGCTTAATTCCTGCCCTCCAGAACCAGCTTATGCTCTTTGATATCATCATGCCTTTATCTGAGACAAGAGGATGCCAAGAATTGGAAGCAGGATTTTTCTATTGCTGTTAATATTGTCACTAGTGCTAGTAGCAGAAGTAGCACAGCAGGTTGGAGGGAATCCAGTTATGTTCCCAGCCACCATCTTATTTATTCTTCATAAGCTATTACAGATTTTTGAACAGATTTCTGATGATAAAATGTATTGCTGAGGGTTTCAATACATATCAAAATGGACAATAGTAGCAAAGAAAACTAACAATGGCCCGACCGCTAGGGAAAAAAATCAAGTTAGGGTTCAAACAGTTGAGAAAAAAAAAAGACAGATTAGGGGGCAGTGCACTGAACGCTGGTCACACTTTTTGCCACTGTAATTAAAAGAGATTCCTTGGGAAGTGTGGATTAGGGCAGTTTTGGGGACAAATAACAACAGCCTGAGGGCAAGAAGTGAAAACACACCTTCAGAAGTCCCATGGTTTCCAAAGCCATCAACTGTAATCCAGTAAGATGATATGCAACAAAGACATCCTTTACACATGGTTTTCCCACCAGCAGTGTTTTCTAGGTCCAGACTACTGCTTCAATCTAAAAGACTTCAGCATCTGCCAGCTGGCTTGGGAGTAGTGGTGGGAGCGCCAGGGCTTCAGTTCGTGTAGGTAGGAAAAAGGGAATGCATGTTTGTTTTTTGAAGTCAGGGCACACAAAGGAGGGAACAGCATTCAGCCTGAAGAGAAATACTGGTAACTTCAGTACAGTGAGTATAATTATTTGTAAAAGCTCGGCATTCGAACCAATGCCTATTTAAGTCAATGGGCGTTTTTCATTGACTTGGGATGATAGATAAAATGGGCCATTAGTGCACTTTTTAAAAGCTTTGCTGAGCAAATACATCACTAGGTGTTTCAGGACTTTTTTATGCCTTGCCTTTTTTATGTCTTTAATGCCTTGCCTTCTCTCTCAAATAATGCATTTATTTCTAGTCTTGTCCTTTAGTGCAGCTTGTATTGTCACACTTTCACCTGCACACAGGAGGAGAAGAATTCTCAGCCTCTTTTCCTCCTAGTCATAACAGAGAATCTGCTCCATTAGTGGCCTCATACCACTGCAGCTCTGAATGGTAAGAAGCTTTATCAGAGTATACAAAGGTAGTTTAGAGAATATCCTCATACTGTATAACTTATGAGCTTTAAAATATTCCACTTTTTTTTTTTCTTTAAAATTCTGATTAAACTGTTTTGCTACAGAATTTCAGTTACTCTCACTTTGAAGAACAGCAGGGTGAAACCAGTGGGCAATAACTATGGATTCATCAAATGAAAAGTATTTGGAACTTTTCTACTCATGATGGACACTTCCCAGAGGAGGAAGAAGTGAAAAAGAAACAACTTTAGGAGAGTCATCTGCATTATGCCAAATTGCCATTCCATTCAGCCTTCTAAAAAGGTCTTGTTATCTGATAGGTAATTACTAGATAATATCTAATCTGATATTATGATTTAATGGCTACAATTAGGTAAAAGTAGATACCATGGAGAAAACACAGAGCACACAGCAGCAATAAAATTTAGCAGCAATAAAATACAGCTGTGGGTTGTCATTTGCTGCCCACATACTGCCAATTTGTTGGTAACTCCATATGTGTTCAGCACCCCAGATTCAATTCACAAAGAAACAGAGCCAAAAAAAGCCACTGTCTCTTACTGTCTGGACCAGGAATGCCTCCCACCTGCAATGGCAATGACTTGTTTGCTTTTCAATTTTAAAATTTTCTGTTTACCTGAGATGCAAAACCATTGTCTATAGGAGGGAGCAGAGCATGAACAGACAGGTCAATGAGAAATGCAGTTTACCCACCTGTCACTGCTGGGCTAGACTAACAAATACAGATTGCTGAAACCTGTTGATTTACTTGCCATTGCACCACTGGAATAGAAATGCTCCAAACTAAGCAGTCCTTCTGCAGCATCATTCCCCATAACAGCTGGAATTCCTGCAAAGAAAACATTATTATTTCTTATTAGTACACAGAAGAGGAAGGTCAGCATTTCCAGAAGCATCTTGGGTAGCTAAAAGCCTGCGTGCTGATGAATACCATTTTTACTTGAAACACAATATGCAGCACTTAAAAGGAAAACCTTTGAACTCAAGAATAATTTGATTTTCAGAAACATTGACTGAAATGTTACTGAAAACAAAATGTTGAAAATGAGAAATTTTGAGCTAACACTGCCTTTTGGCTCCCCTGTGTTTTACGAGGCAGCAGTGAGTCACAGCACAAAGACCTTAGTGACAAAGCAGCACTTGTTGACACAGCAGTATCACAATTCAAAAATGTGTAGCACCACATAATTAGAAAATTAATAGCTGCTGGTACTGCCATGGTGTCTCTATTCAGTGCTAACTGTGTTTCTGCCCCTGTTTTCTACCCATGTAAGCCTGGGGTAGTAGAGGCAAATCAGCAAACAGCTGGAGGAAGTGGGGTGGCTCTGCCTCCCAGTTAACTGGATGCTCTCCTTTCCTCGCCCAGGATGAACATCAGTGCTGCCACCCTGGTGAGCCTGGGAGGACCTACAGGTCTGGGGAAGAGAGGAAAGAGGAGAGGAGGGAGGGATCTAACACTTTTGAACCCTGTACTGCAGCCTTCTGGCAGCCTGTGAATCTCTCTTGTGACAAGTCCCATCTCACCAGTTTTTCCCCCCAAGCCTACTAATTCCTAGACTGAAATCAACTGCGTTGCAACAATTTGTGGCAGCATATTCCTTCTATTACCAGTATTATTATAGATTCACTAGGTAGGTACTGCCCCTCCCTAAGCCACCTACTTCCTACACCAGTAGCAAACAAGCAAAAATGGAGAATGCAGGGCTCCAGGAAGGGTGACAGCAGGTGGGACACATGCAATGCAAAACACCATTTTTGTTATTAGTGGAATAGAATACTAATTCATCTTGAGTTAAATAATGAGGCTTTCTATTTGCCTGAATCACAGCTTTTTGCTGATACCCTTTCTACTCACCATTTCAGAGTTTCTGATTTTCCATCTGGGAATTTAATAAACAACATAATTTGCTTCATAAATCTTTGTTAAGACTTTTTGAATGCTGGCTATATCCCCACACACAGGCACATAAATGCACTCCTATTTCCACAGTAGAGCACTGCATCTCACAGCAGGAGAACGAAGGGGGAGAAAATCAGCTGTAGCACACTCCTCAGAAAATGAATGTTACTGAAGCTGATATATATTCAGCTTTCCCATGAATTTTGTGGTTTCTCAGAATGAAGCCAGCTCTACCTTCCTTGTCAAGGAGCAAAAATAATATTTTTACAGGAAATTAAATATTTGAACTGTTCTGAGACCTCCCACTTTCAAAAATCCTTTGCTTGAAGTAGAAAGATAGGTGAGCGTGGGAGGGCTTGTAACAGCAACAAGAGGAAATCAAGGTATTACCCATTCTTATTTAAAAACTGTTGCAAGTTATTCCAGAACAGTCTGTGTTTGCTCTCTTCCTCAATCCCCCTCCCCAGCTCCCATGCCATCATTACTGAAATCAATCACAACACACTGTCTTACCACAAAAACTAAAACTCTGACCTTCATACTCTCCCCCACCAAGGACAAGCAACTCTCAAGGCAAAACTGTCAGTGTACCCTTATAAGAGTCTATAAACAAACTAAGGATTACAAGCTCCTAATGAGGTCTTTGAGGCTTTGCAGACCAGACTTCACAAATTGCTGTTCTCTGAACAAAGGAATCTTGCTAATCATTGGATTTGTGCTTTCCAATTTTCAGAAATTCACGGGAGTTGTTCAAATTATATTATCTGCTTTTAGGTTTCTTTCTTAAAGAGCTGAACAGAACTATCTGTCCCTTCTCTTGGCCCTGCTTCAGGAAAGTGTTTGGTCACATAGTAAGTCAGCTCTTATTCATAAATTCATAGGCATGAGTCTGAAAATATTGCATGCAAATCCCAATGGAATTTCAGTATACATTGCCTGAAAAGTAAATTTCCTCAACCAAAGCTTTGCAAATGGATTCAGCAACTAAAAATAATTTTCTAGAATATGGAGAATTCTGCCTGCTGGACAAGCATCTAAGAAGGTGTTATTTTGATGGTTTTGTTCTTTCCCTGAGTTAAGTTTCCTTTCCTAAGTTTAGATATGCTGAGGTAGCAGGTCCCCATAATGCTGTCTAGAGAGTTGCAGAAATCTCTTACTCTTGCTGTGCTTTGACCTCATCTGATTTCATTTACATATTCTGCAGATTTTCAGCTTGGCCTGTCAAATTTGCTTGATATATGCCTAACTCTCCCTGGGTTCTCTTCCATGTGTTTTATCACCTCTATTTACTTCAATGCACCTACTTCTCAATAACAGTTTTGTTCTTACACAGAAAAAGAGCTCTTTCCCTGCCCCTCTTCAGCCCAGCTGTCCTCCATAGATGTGGCTGCTCCCAATTGCACGGGAATTTGCCTTTGAGTAGACGAGGCCTTTTTACATCAACAAACACCACCAAGTGTGAATCAAACCCAAAGGGTGTTTGACTGAGAATTTAGAAAGTTAAACTGCTGAAATATGTAGTTTATAATTAAAGTACTGAGAAAGCCTTTACTGAAAAATCACTAGAGCAACACTGTAATTACGCTGTCCTTCACATCCTGCCATTAGCATTTCTAGAAGTGACATAATAATAATGTGGTCTTTTTTCTCTTTAGGAACTGTCAGCTCTCTTTACAGGATTCAAGTAAGTTTATAAAGAATATAAAGTTCTTAAATGGAAAATGCAAATGATGATTTTTGTGTAGAGGACATGACAATCACATTAGTAAGCTCATGAATATCATGCCCATATATGTTTCAAGTCTGTAGAGTATAATTCCTTTTTCCTTCTCCATTTTTTCCCTATCTATTCAGAGTTCAAGAAAATAAAAATTTAAAAAAACTAAGAATCTTTTTTGAGCTGTCCTGTTAGCTGTTCAAACCTTTTATTTTTGTAGGAACACACACTGCCTGTACTTCCAGGAGCACAGAGAGAGAGCCCATTTCAATCAATTAGAATCACTGAATTATCAAGCTCACAAAAGTCCATCTCAGATCATCTAATCCAAGCATGAGAAAGAGAGATCCTGATCCCAGATACGAAAAGACTCTGTGGCAGGTAACAACCTGATGAAAATAATAGAAACATTTTGGGAGATGTCCCAAGGACATCCCTTTAGGCTGCAGCTGCCAGCAGACCACGTTTCTTCTCTCTCATAGCACAGAAAACGCTGCAGCTGCAGCTGGTGAATGCTGGGGAGCCTAATTGGACATGTATCCTCTGACCACTCCATCCCTCAGGAGATGCCATTTGACTGGCATTCTTACACTCTCAGAAGAGGTAAAAGGCAGTGTATGGCCCTGTGTTACTGCTTTGGGGACTGCAGTGACCCCGCTGATTCTGAAGGAGAGCTGATACACATTCAAAGCACAAGCTCTCAGGAGTTGTGGCTCACATGAGGCCTTGGCAGCCAGTTCTGTTCTGTTGATTCCCAGTCAGTTCTAAGTGTTGATACAAGAGAAACGTGTTTATGAAAAGTGCATTTTTTGTCAAGCAAGCAGCACAAGCATAATGGAGTTGAAATGAGATACTTGAATGTTTTAAATCTTTTCTGGAGTGTGGAAAAGAAATAACTGCTAAAACAGATCTAAATGCATTCTCTAGTAGATTTTAATAACTGACTGCTTGAGAATAAATTATATTCAAAAATAAACGATGTCGTCTTGGCTAAATTGCGTGAAATTATATGGTTAGGATATTTCAAGATCATCAGATGTTACATTGAGGGCAAATATATCTCATTATAACAGTTCTGGGGGAAGGCAAGTGTTTTATGTCTGACACAGACAGACAGCATTTACCTGTATGTACATATAACATATTGACTTACTAAGGATAAGCAAGATTGAGTAAAGCAAAATAACTGGGAAAATGTGAATTAGATGTGAACCAAATCTCCATTTACCAAGTTAGTGTAGCACCATAAACTTTATGAAAGTCAGTGAATACTAGTTTGAGTCTAGTACTACCTAAGCCTAGCTATATTTCCTTCATAAATCAGTTCTCACCAGCTGAGAGCAGCAATAGAAATAAGTCACAGCTGAAAAAACATGTCAGGAAAAATGCTACTGATAAAACCTTGTCGTTTTTCCTTTGTTTAGAAGCCTGGTCCAGAACCTGTGTAATGAAAGTGGCCAGGGGCTCTCACTCCCTTCCAGCCAAAGCTCCTTCTACCACAACATAGGTAAAAGATGTTCTTCTGTGTAAGACTCTTTCAGGCTGTATAGAGTGGAAGTGATAATTTGTCTAAATTTGTCTTTAAATCTTTATACCACAATTAAATCAATTTTCAGCTCAAAAATCTCCATTTTCTGTATATAACCCGAACTTCTCTTTTATCACATACGTGACAGAGACTTTAAATTCAAGATAGTTGGCTTTTAAGACCAGGGAATTAGATCAAACCAGGAGAACTAAGTTCTCCATCCAGTCATTCTGGCTAAGGGCTAGTCTACATCAGCTGGGAGGGGAAAGAGTGAATATGTGGGTTGTTCTAGTGTTTACACTTCTAAATCCCTGCAGCTTCATGATGGAGTTCTCCCAAATGAACTAGCAAGTTTCTGCCAACTGGAGAAACCCTTCCAAAAGGGCAGCATGATGAGTTGAAGCAGGGGAAGGAAGAGTTCACATGGTTGTATCTGTATATATCAGATGTCATTTTTTAGATTTCATCAGTCTTCCCACTGCTGTGCTGACCTTTGGTGTGTCACACCATGTCAAGTTTGTCAGATTACCTACCTGCCCTGTACAGCACAAGAGTCAAGCTGACCAGCTGCTCACTCGCTCTTATTAAAAGCTTGTATGCAAGTCCATGCACTCCACTGGTGGTCACACACTCCTAAAAGCAGATTACCCTACTCAACGTCACAGCAATCATGCACTGTGCAACTGCCTGGAATGACACAGGGACCCCAGACTTCTCAGGCAGAATTTCTCAGTCATTATTTTCCTGAGAGAATAAATAATTTGCCTTTAAAAGCTGTCACTGCAGCACAAAATGCTGTGAAATACATGTAAATAAAGGTAGGACAGGGTATTTGCCTAGGACACATCTTAGGTAATGTCAAGAAGTGCCACTTTTAAAACAGCAGACGAGAGAAGAGGGTCTTCTGATAATTGTGCAGGTCCTCATCTTACCCCAGGTTGGGCATTACGGAAAACACTGAAAATCAGCATCGGAATTCTGACGAGTTAGAGATGAAAGCTAGAATAATTTTGCTATGAATGAGCCAAAACATAACACAGAGAGAGGGAGAGAGTCCCAAACTCAACAGGATTGTGGAGGGGACCTGGCAGTAGATGCTGCATTAAAGTGCTTGAATGGTTGATCTAAACAAAGACAGACCCTCTGTGCCTGAGAGAGGCCGAGTTTCAGGCAGGTGTTAGTGAAAACCCTTTCTGAACCTATTTGGCTCTATCCTCATATTCTCACATGCGTGCTGGAAAATTCGCATCAGCAGCAATTATTTTCCTTCTATTTTCAGATCCGCCAGCCCTCGGCAGCATTAGCACTTACCTCTCAGCTGTCTCCTTTCACTTGGCTGGCAGCCAGGGCACACTCCTTCTGCACTCCAAGTGCCCCGTGTAAGGCTTCCTATGACAAAGCAAGAGAGGATAAGTTGGAAAGCCCAGGATCAGTCATGGATTAATGAGCCTTTGGCAGACCTTTGTACCTTCTGTTTCAAGCGCGAGGCAAAATCCTTTGATCTTCCCTTATCTGCATATTTGCGTAGAAGCATGTAGACTGAAAAAGAAAACAAATAAATAAAATCTCTCAGGCCCATCAAAATAAGAGACTTAATTGGAGAAGATTTGCCTCCTAGAAGAAGAACCTGACAATAAGTATGTGAGAGACAAGTAAGATATATGGCTTAATGCACTAATAGAAGGCTGTCATGTGCCACAGGGATGAGCACAGTCTAACAGCTTGGGAAAGTGGAATCATCCTTAGTAACAAAACTTTCAACATATACTACAGTCTGTATGTACATTATATATTTATAGATAGATAAAAATATGTTTGTTTCCTCCTTCTTCTTCATTAAAGGTATGATTTTAAAAAATTGCCTGAGTGACTTTCCCACTTGAATTTAATTGAATTGCATAATTACTGAAGCTGACAGCATGAGGCCAAATGCTGCTTTTGAAATCATTGACTGCTCTGGGAATTTTGTGTGTTCAGAAGACCACAGGCTTTTCCAGAGGCTGAATCTGCAATGTCTGCATAAATGTAGCAGCCTGGGCTGGCCTTTTGGAGCCAGCCATCATTATTACACCCTCCCAGGGGCTGTTGACAAAACCTTCAACATATACAGCACTTGAAAAAAAACCACATCCTTTACAGAAATGGTCTATTCTCCAGGTATCTGTTCTGTGCTTTCACCCATCACTTCTCCGTGGTTGTCATGAACAGGGCAGGTGATCCACTGAAAAATAGCAGAATTTCTGATTCCTCTGCCTCTCCTGCAACAGTGCCATTTTGAAATCACAAAAAACACATTAGAGAAACACTGCCATGCTCTGTGGCTGTGCTAGTTCTAACAAAGACCACTGAACATTCCCTTCTGACCATGCAGCTATGTGGCTTTAACAGGTATCAGTCCAGAAGGCAATTTTTACAGGGAAAAAAAGTGGATGCCTTGTAGACTTCCACCCAGATTCATCTTTCCTGAAGTGGGAAAACTGGTTGGAAAAACAACAGCTTTTATTAGGAAAGGACAGTAACGCGGTCATGACAACAAAATCCAACAATCCAACAGAAAGAAAGAAACAAGCAAATTGTGCCTTGCTTGTGGAGGATCCCCTGCCTCTACTTGTTTATGCATTCCCTAACATGCTTTGGCCACAACACCCACCTGAACATAAATAGTTTACATTGCAAATGTAGCTGGACAGGATTCATTTCGATAGAAGAGGGTTAGGCACTGCTGGCAGCCCTGAATGAGTGATACCATCTCACACCACAAAGGGTGGTGATAAGCAGTTATGGCATGAGCTTCTATTGGTATCTGCTTCCTACTGCAAGCAGAAAACAGCACCTCTCTCTGAGTTTAAGAGTTAACCTGTTTAAAACAGGTAAAACAGTAGTAATTATTTATTTTTATTTAATGCAATAGAGCACAAAACTGATGCCAGCACTCCCACGAGCCAGCAAGTAAGAGAATGAAGTGCAGAGACCCTTGGGTTACACTACAGTCTTACATGCCACAAAGATGGGGGGAAGGGATTCAAGCTGCTGAAGCATCTGGTAATAGCATTTGTGGAGTATGAATGGGGAACCAAATCCCAGCCTGCTTTACTCGTGTGAGTAGTTTTGTGCAGATCTGTTCTTAAAATAATCATCAATTCCTGCTCAGTGCTTCCCGCCATAAATTAGTTCCTATGATGTATAACAGCCACTAAAAGAAGAATTGAACAGGGGAAATTAACTTGCTTTTCAGTAGCAGAAATTTATCAAGGCCACACTTTTTACTGGGACAAAAACAATTCATTTAAGCCTTGTCAAGATTTCTAATTAAAAATCCTCTGCTCCCAACTGCAACTCACAAATACTGTGCTTAATTTGGAAGTTAATAATATTTCCATGCATTTCTGCTACACTCTGCTATTGCAGCTATGACTCTAGTCTGATAACAAGAGCATTGTACCCAAGCCAGCAGCAAATGACTTTCTTTATTTCTGTGTAAAAAATAAGCTTACTTTGTAAATGGGGGATGGGGAGATTTGAAGCTGTATTTATTGTCTGGGTTTCAGCTCTATTGTATGAGATAAGAAAGATTTGTCTCATTATGGGTAGCTTAATGCATCAGATATTGCAGATATGAAAAGATACAACTATTTATTGGGACTCAAGCATCTTACACCAGGCCACCTGCTGCCTGGCAGGTCTGCTACCCTGAAGTGTTTGTGTGAACAGCTTGGGCCACAGATCACAGCAATGGAAGACCAACTAGCCCACAAGTAGAATTCAACTCTGCTTTTCATTATCTGTGAGTTGGAAGAGGTCTCCTCCTTCAAAGGCTTAGGTAGTGTAGGCCTTCATCATGTTCAAGGACCAATTTTCTGTTCAAGCAGAGTATGAGTAAGATTATTCTGTTCTGTGATGAATGACTACAATTTCATAGGTGAATTCAGGCCTATGAACCCTTTGACTGGGTTTTCAATAAAAACCACACTGTGAACATGAAAGAAATAAAACTTTCAATCTTCACCAACATGTAACAACTCATCTTAACTTCCTCGAATTCTAGTGGACTATTACACTGAAGAACTCAATCTGTGACAAATCTCCAATAAAGTCAAAACTCAACATCTCTCTTTTATGTCTTAGAAGTGTTTCACTTTGAAGCAATTCATATTGTGTTCATACACCAGTAACATCATGTGTCTACACCATCTCCTCTTTGCCTACCAGTTTTATCCTGGCTTATAATCTGTGAGACAAGAACACATATAAGAACATTTGCTGACCATACAATGAGAGCCACAAGCATTTATTTTCCTGTACATTAGCTCCTTATGTCTGTAGCCAGTATATTGCCAGAGGTCTTAGGGGATATTGCTTTAAAATAGACAGTTTTAAGGAGAGATATGAGAGAAAAACAGGAGGCCTTTCCTGACATCTACAGGAAAGGGCTTTCTAATTATCAGAATCAAAAACAACAGGAGCCATGAGCTTAAAAAATCAGACTAGATGTAGGGTAGGATGGGATTCCTGCATGACTACAAGCCCATCATTAAGTTTGACCCAAACCATACCTTCCAATATAAAAAGTAAAAACAAGACTTCATTTTCCCAATGTTAAAAAAAGAAGCATGAAAAAAGCCTCTTAAAAGGAGGACCAGACTTTCTGTTCTTAGTTATATAAGTTGGCTATAAATATATCCAACAGTCAAAAAGCAGCTGAAGAAATGGCAGCCTAAACATTGAGGAAAAGCCTCAGTACAATGATTTTGTCCCCTTTTTAAAGCCAAATTCAAATATTATTATCTGTCCTTGGCATTTCAGAGGAATTTTGTTGTTTATCTTTCAGTTTAACAACCTTAGGAATCATTAAGAACTAAAACCAAGTTAGAACTAGTTATTAGTGAGACTTTTTTCTTCTGTAATCTGTGAAGACTGGCATACACACCGATTTTTGAACTCAGAGTTCCAATGTACATGTGACAGACAGGGAAGCTTGGTCCTTCCCAGCTAATGCTGCTAATTCTCTCTTTTAAAGTCATTAAGATACAAGATAAGAAAACTCCTCATGTTGTTATCGCCTGGACTACAGGCACCTGTGGTTTCCAATGGTGTCAGATCAGGCTGAAAATCCTGAGACCGCACCATCTCTTGAGTTTGATGAGCTATGATTCTTTAGCACTTGTGGCAACATGCTGTCACTGTGAAAGTCACATCAACCATGAATTCCAGGCAGTCCTAGAAGCCAGCCTGCCTTTGGTGGCACAAGAGAAACTCCAATGGACCATGTGGCTCTTGCTGTTATCAGTTTGCTCTTAATGCACAGGGAAAGAAAGGAAAAGAATCAGTCTCACTTCTGCCACTCCACTCTGATATTCTCTGGCTTTTTTTTCCTTCTTTCTTTTTTTCAAATTTAAATGCTGTACACCTCATGTGATGGTTCTTTTTACTTATTAAAATTCTAAGATGTATTTCATTTTTGCACTCTGTAAAAGAAAAATATTAGGTGTCTTGGGCTATTGAGCTGATATTACTTGTGTAAATAGGTTCATGTTGGAAGACCACAGCTTGACATTCTGTGTGCTGCTATGTAGTTTTTAGGGATGTAACTTTGTTAGGTAAAGCGCAGCTAGACAGTTGTAATGAAAAAAGAATTATAACTGACAGAAATAGCAGCACTAATTTAGCCAAGAGCATTTACCCAGCAACTTACTAAAACATTGAAGGAGCAAAAGCTCACAACTGTCCTTCAGCCACAAACTTCAAACAATCTGGAAAATGCTCTCCACCTCATAACACTCATTCATCTCAGTCTAAAGAGGCCGCAGCACAACTGCTCCTCTGGGACAACCTGACCTTGGGCTCTGAGATCCTGCAGCCTGCTCCTGCACACTTAATTCCCTACTCCTCCTCTTGACAACTCCTGCTCAAGTAAGCAGCTAAACTGGAAGTAAAACCAGCACAATTTATGTAACACTTTGTTATTTTCTATGCATTAAGAATCACTCTTTCACGTGGACAATGAATATCCAAATTTCTTCATACACTTCTAATTATTGCATAGTATTTGATGGATATCTGAGTTCCATCCATCCTGACCTAAACCATAATCATAGGAAATGCACTTTGAAACTCAATAGTCTAACTGATATTCATATTCATTCTGGTGAGCATGAAAATAAGCAAGACTGCTGCAGAAGGTTCAGAAACTCCATAAAGGGTTTCATTATGTATTTCAGCTATTGTAAAACATTAAATTAATAATTGCAAACCTTCTTCCTACATATGAGATCCCATTAAAATGAGTTCCAAAATTTGTCACTTCCTCTCCTACTGCTATTTGTTGGGCAGCTGATGTCAGAAATTCTGTTTCTCTGGAGCTACAGGTTTCTCTTCTTGCCACAAATGAAAGACTTACTGATACTGAAACAGCTTTTAAAAAAAGAGTTTCATTCAAAACTATAAGCAAACTTGCATATAAAAAATCAGCAAAAATATCTAGTTTCTATAAATTTTGTGATGATGATTATAATAGTAATAATACATTTTCTGCGTTTGGACTTAGATCTGTATCTAACCACTACTCAGAAGGGCACCTAATGCAAAGAACACATTAGCTCCATTTCTATATGAAACAGGTGGCTCCCTCCACCTTTCCTCTGAAACATCTGGTGCTGGCCACATTCAGAGACAAGTTTGCAGAGCAGATTGATATCAAGACTAATTTGGTATGGTAAATCCTCTGAGACAAACGCCACCACAGCATGCAGATGTATCGTGACTCTGAAGTCAACAATTTGGCATAATTTATATCATTATAGATTTGTCCCAGTTAGCTGGATATGGGTTTTGAGGCTTTATTGCAGTCCTTCTCCTTTTTAAGTAGGACTTCATTGGGTTTTATTAAAAAGAACATACACAATTGTGTTTTCTTTAGCATATTAACTCCTGAATATACAAATAGGTTTTATGCATGGAGGGTGAATTCAAACAGGGGGAAAAATGCCCTGTTTTGAGATGGCCACATTAGTCATGTCAAGCAGTATGGTGCAGTACTATGGCCAGGAATCTTCTATATCTGTAAGTGCCTGCTCTCTAGATCTCACAGAACAGTTGTTTTCCCTTCACCAAGTGCTGCCATGACATACAAACAAAACTGAGAAGTGTTGTCTCCAGCTGTATTGCTCAATGTAAAGAACACTTCATCACTAAGAATGCTTTTGACCACCTGCAGCCTTCCCCAACACTCATAAATGCATCTTTTCCTTCCTTCACAAATGCACAGAGAAGGGAATTTAAAGCAGAAACTGTGATTTTTTTTTACCTGGGAACAATTTGAGCACTGGCGACCTGTGTAGACAGGAAGCACACAGATGGTCCAGTAAGTCCTGGGAACAAAGAAAGAAAGGAGAGGAATTAACGGCCTTGTCCTCAGCCTCCTCTGTCCTTTGGGAAGGCACCCATAGATTCTGATTTCTTTCCCAAATAGAACTGATTTATTTTTATTTATTGCCTGCTAGGAAAGATAGAGTTCATGTCAGAATTAGAAAATACTTTTTTATTTTATGAGAACTATAATCCTGTTTCTCAAATTCCATTAAATTATCTGTTTTCTGGAATTTGGGAAATAACTAATGGTCACACAATCATTTTGCTCTGCAGGCCTTTGTTTACATGTACAGCTGGCAATGATAACACCACAAAACAGCTGTCATACAAAGTCAAACTTAAAACCAAAAGTTTGTATAGTTAAGCTGGTGACAGACCACTCCAAACTGAAACCAAGCCTCCATGAATTCAATTGCAAGCTGTAGATACAATCAATCTATATTTTACTTTTGTTTCTGGATTAAAAATGGATTCCTCCATGCATCCTGCATACAGCAAATACCAAGTATTCATTACAATCAATAGAGTGTATTATATTGTGACCTCTCAGCTGTAGCAAGATCTTTCACCCAGCAGAAATCATTCTATGTGAAGGGCCCTTGAGCACAAATTAAATGAAAGTAGACTGCAATCGAGGGAAATTATAGACATAACTGCTGTAGAAACGAAGTCAACTGTTTCTCTGCATGATCACAGCAAACAGTGCAGATGCTCTCTACTATCAGCATTGATGTAGGTGCCAAAATTTCTTTCTGCTCAAAGAGTACTAATAAAAATTCCTTTTTCCTACATGGATGTGTCATCAGCACTACACAAAGACAAAAACAAGCCTTGAAAATACAACAGGAGCCCAGGTACCAATTTTATCTACTATTGACGTTATATTACAAATTAGTGTCTAATGACAGACACTTCAGTTATGAATAACAATTCACACATTGCCTGCCTAAGTGATATATGTGGAGTTGTATTAAATAAACTTAAAGGTCTCCTGCTCCAAGAAGTTTGACAGAATCACACTTTTAAAAACCCAAAACATGTGCTTGCTTAGAAAACTGAACTTTTTCCTTCCAACTGCTTTTTAAACACAGATTTTACAACTTTTTTTTCTCTGCAAAGCCAATAAAACCAAGTCACTCTGCAAGGCAATAAAACATCAGAATCCAAGCTAGCTTGACAATAGCCAAGAAGTTAAGAACAGATAATGGAATCTGCCAACAGCTACCAATTAAAAATACAAAATATTATTACTTATGGCCATGTTCATCAGAGAGGACTCACTAGCTGGTAAAATATACCTAAGTTAGGAAAGACTCATAAGAGCAGAGACACCAACTTCAGGGCTCTAAGTCTTTAAATAGAAGATCCAGTTTAGCAGAGATGTTGAGTTCTCTAGAAGAATAAATAGGTCCTTCATGAAGGTAGAAACCTCTCAGTTTTCCCAAAAAAATGAATGAAAAATGCACAGTTCCCCTCTAGGATCAAAGGCATTAACTGTAGATCACTGAAGGAGCACAGGCCACTTTATTTCAAAGACAGCAGTGAATAAATTAAGAAAAAATATAAACTTTAGAAAATTGTTAAAATCTATTAAATCTATTTAAGGATATTTCCATATTAAAAAATGTACTTCACAAACATATCAACTAAAAGAATCCTCCTTTAATGCTAACTCGCAGTACGTGTTAAAAATTAATTTACAGTGCTGACTTCCTAAAGAGAAAAATGCAAGTAAAAAGAAAACATGTTGTCTTAATTGAAGTGCTTGCAGGAAACATACCCATTTGCATCAATAAGAAACAGCATGCTCTGGGGACCAGGACAGATGGATGACAGGCAAATGGTGAGAAGTCTGAATTGATCATCTCTAACATCACTTTAGGATTCCCTTCTCTTTCCATTCTGAAATTATTAAAAACTGAGAAATGCAGAAAAATATTAGAGGAACAGAAACATCTTTTTGCCCATGGAAAAATAAATGCAAGAACATACCATCTTTTTTATTTATGGCCCCATCTCTTTACTGATTCAGGAAATATTTGCATACATATATATATATTTTCCTATTAAAGATTTTGAAAAAATGTAAAGAAAATTCAATTTACTATTTATCTTATTATGGCTGAGTCCCTTTCACGGGGAATCATCAATCTGCAGTAAATGGACCCAACAGTTGCATCCCACACATTTCCAAGCCAGCTGAATCTGGCAAGATTCCAAATACTGCCTTTACTCTGGGTCTCTCCAGAAAATTTCTGGATACAGAAGTCCTCTCTAATGCTCTCTGAAAGGGATATTTCAGTCCTAGAGCTCAGGACCAGGAACCAGTGGTAAGGCCCAACTCAAGTCTGCTGATAGGCATGGTTTCCCAGAATTACACCTAGTTGTAGCTGTTCTGGTTCATGATAAAAATAAAGAATAAATAAACAATCATTCAATGGAATTTTCTACAAACACGTCAATTTTAGTGCCAGAGCATTGCAACACTTGCAAAAAATACCCCACAAATACTTGAGAATACTTGAAAAACAACTTCCTTTTGCTATGAGTAGAAAAGCTGCCCATTTTTTTAAAAGGTTGCAGAGTTCACAGGTTGGGCCAGTTGCTGCCAGGGTGGAGTTCTAACTGTTTGCTGTTGTAATCACCTGTCATTTTTGTTAACTCCCTGACCTTGATGGTTAAGAATTCCCCCTTTTGTCGAAGGACACCCTGCTGCTTCCTGGAGGACGGCACCCGGATGGTGAAGAGGAGGAGACCTCGGAGTTAGCATGCAAACGAGCTCAGAACCAACATGCAATGGGAGAAGCCCTTCACCAAACCCAGCCAAAAACCCCTAAAAACAATGAGCCAACACAAAATTGACAAATCAAAGTGATGACTAGATGTGAGGAACAGAATCTAGATTCTGCTAAGACCCTTTTTACCCCTCACCCTAACCAAAAGATTTCAGCTGGACAGAGGAAGTCAAATGTTGCACTGAAATCAAGGAAATTTCCTGATGCTCTTGTGAGGAGAGAACCCCCCCAGCTCTGTCCACAGACCAGTGGACAAAGCTGCACTCTTCCTCTTCCTCCAAGTCACTCCTGGGAGCAGCAGCATGAGCGTGGACCCGTTTGTTCTCCCCACCCTAGCTGATCACTCTTAATAAAGGCATTAAAAAGAAGAAAAGTCTCCTACCCGTGTTTATTTCACTTTGAGCCCTTCCTTTGCAGAAGGATGTTGGACTAACCTTCTTTTCTTTTACAGATATTTCTCCTTTACAGCATTGGAGCACTATCATTTTTCTTCATCATCTATTTGAAATTCTCCCATGCTGTCCCTGTCTCTCCTTCTTTATCAGCAGCTGAGCAGGGATCACATAAAAATCAGTGATTCTGCTAGTAGCAGCCCTTCTATTCTACCACAACAGAAACATCTGCTGAGACCTTGATTGGCCTCTTACTGCTTCCTAGATGCATTCACCACTACCATAAAATAGATACTTTTCCTCTACATTGAAGGTCACAGTCATAAATGATGCTCATAAAACAAAGAGAAGCTCTTGTCCTGACAGGGGCATGTTCCCCACACTATTGCTCCTGTCTTTCTGTACCAGAGAATCAGCAGGCTCTGCTGAAGGAGAGCTCCTGCAGCAGGTTATAAATAGGCTCCCTGAGCAGAGCACAGGCCCTGTGTTACCCTAACAGCACCACGCTGCTTCCAATCTCAGTGTCAGCCACCTGTGGCACCCCTGTGTGGTACTGCCCAGGTGCTTCTGCCATCAAACTGCTGCTCCTCCCTGCTTTGGCTGATTGGAATTTAGGGGAGCAGGATGGGTGTTGCATGCAATTACAGGAGCATCTCTACCTTTGGGCCTGCAGTCAAAAAAAAAAATCATTTTGTGCTAATGGTTCCTTACAAAGGGCATTGTCATACACAGTAATTCATCAGCACAGTAATATAAACATGAAATTAAGGCATAAGGAGCCTCTCTGATGTAATGATCTGTGAAACAGATAACTTCACAAGATTTTGTCGAGGGCTTTCAGGCTAGAGAACACCAATACTCCTTCTTGAAACAAGAAGTCAATACTTATCCCTGGGCTCTT
The DNA here is from genome assembly GCF_028551555.1 of Melozone crissalis. NCBI lineage: Eukaryota > Metazoa > Chordata > Aves > Passeriformes > Passerellidae > Melozone > Melozone crissalis. The sequence goes on from NW_026535794.1 coordinate 41,928,589, forward strand.
CATTTGTCAATTTCCTTCACAAATCTCTGTGCAGCCAGGATGTGGGTCCCAGCTAATTTTAAAACACCTTGTAAACTGAACCTTGTCTGAAGCTCTGCAGATCGGGTGCTGAGGTCAACACACCAAACATCCAAGCCCCCAGCTATATCATCAATCATGAAGTCAGAATTTCAGGCTGTGGGTATTTTAAAGAGTGTTTTATTTAAAACAGTACTGAAACACTCTTAGCCACCTGACCTGTTGGTCCTAGTAATAAATAGATCCTCTCAGCCAAACCCTGCTGTCACAAAGAGATTAATTTAAATTAAAATAACCCCTTCTTCCTCTTCTCATCAGTTACCACCTAATAGATCAGCTTATAAGACATAAACCAAAGAGCAAGTCAGAAGCAATTAAGGAAGATTTTGTGCATGCTCAGAGGTGGCCACATATGAGACCTGAGAATAAAATTCTGAAAAATTGATCACACCACAACTCACAAAACCTGTAATCTGAACATCACAATTTCCTTTCCCTCCCCATTAACAAATCAGTTTCTTAAGACTAGAGAATTATATCTTTGTCTATGAATTACATAGAAAGTATTTGCACCCTCTATATATTATTTTCCAAGCTACACCTTGTTATTAGCTCCTTTCAGATTGCTCAATACCTACACCAATTGCCTCCATTCCTTGCTGCTGACTCTCATGACTCTTGCCATTAATTTGTTGCCTAAAGAAATCATTCTGGAAACCTCCTGAAATACCTCACTTTCTTGGTACATAAAATTAGGCACTTCTACAAAAAGGGCTGCAGCCTCATCAAACAGCCAAGTTCTAAACAGGATTACTTGAGTCTTGATTTGATGCCTTTAGGCTCTACACTGCCATGTAAAGGAATCATTAATAAAGCAAGTGTAATTTTTACACCTAGAACAATTCACTCTTCAGTTGGGAAAAAAAGCATTCCAATTAATTCAAGCTAAATTCCCAAGAATCCCTGGGAAAAGGGCCAAGTAGTAAAAATAAAACCATTTCAGCACAAGACCAAAGAAAGCAAAGTAGAACAGGTTTTGATCTTATCCTCTAGACAGCTGTTGACCTAGAGCAAAACAAATTATAACCACTTTTAACTAATCAGATTGCTGCCTTTTTCAGTCTTACTTTTTCTTTACCTCTGCAAATATAAGAATTAGGTGGAACACTGGATTCCTTACTGTGGTCACCTTGTCCCACAACTTCAGAACAAAATACAAGAGCATTATTTTCATAAGCAATCAACGAAACAATATTATCTATGAATAAACTTTCACCTTTACCACAAGACAGGAGAAATTTCACCCTACCTTCTCCATAGTAGAATTAGTAAATTGGTTCAGCTGAGAAGCTTTGTGACTAGAGGGCAGTTTGTAATTTGCTTAAATGGAGTACAAACTGAGAAGCAAGCTACCAAACAAGTGCACTTAACTAAGTATAAGTTAAGTATATCTGGAAGATGGGACATAGGAGGTGTCAGAGAGAGAAATCAAATATTCATGTCTTAGTATTTCTTCACCTCAAGAAGCTATCAAAAGGATCCAGTTAATATGTCAAGATTTTTACTTGGAATGAATTTCAGCCTCCTCTCTCTCCTGAAACACTGTTGGGTTGGGTTTTTTCCAGGGGAATTGGAAGAACAGGTCTATAAAATTCCTTCCAGGCTGAACAGCAAGAACAGCAGCTGCAGGAGGTATGAGTGGCTTCTTGGCAGAAAAGCATTCTGTCATACATCAGACCCACACTCATTAGTATTAGTGAGCATTGCTGCAGTCAGAATTAACTGTTATGCCCAGGACTCACAGATATTTTAGCCCCAAACAATGAGAAAGCATATGTAATTTAACACTGAAAGCAATGGTGGCATCAGCTTAGCTGCACTCCTAATTCTTTTGAACAGGATGCAAAACTAATGCCTTCCTGTTAGTTTAGCTGAAGACTTACAAAACATTAAATAGAAAATATAACACAGTCTTGTAATGGGGCAAAATAAAGAAAAACCTGATGTGAACAAAAAAGCAAAAAAACCCAAGATCATTATTTGGACCTGCTTCTGCACAGTACTGAGCTCAGGCTGAACATTACTAAGCATTATGGGGTGGTCTCATTACCATTCAGGTAACATCTAACAGAATCAGGCCTTTTACGAGGGGACAGTAGCTACAGAAAAGGTCATAGTAGCATTTTTAATCAGTACATCTCAAAGCACCACAAGAAAGATGCTGGTATCATTATGCCCGTTTTACAGATTAGGAAATTGAGGCAAAAAGCTTCGTCAAGATTTGACAAGCTACTATTAGAGCTAAAAACAGAACCCAGTTCTCTTAAATCCTCATTTAGTCTTGTCACGAGCTTTTCAGGAGAAAAAGGAGACAGTTGTTCTTGGACAATGATAAAGACCTGACTTTTCAGAGGTGCAGTCAGCAACTGAGACAGACACTTAAAGCCTACAGAAAAAAAGCACTTATTTTTCCCTTCTTACAGCCAACACAGTCACCAGATCAATAAGCAGCCTGGAGTGCTAGGACCGTGTTTCTTGGCCTGGATTCAGATGGCATCCCAGACAAACAAATCCAACTGTCCCCAGTGGGCTGTTCTGAAGCGAGTGGGATTCCCTTCAGACAGAAAAGTTGTATGCACAGGACAAGTTATAGGATCAAGACATAATAGCAAGATGAATTATTAATTTTAGAATGTTTAAAATTGCATCATCCCTTTAAATATAAACTATTTCCTACTTAGTCTTGACAGTACTCTCATTAAATGCTAATAGATGATTCTGTAATAAACAGAACCTTAAAAATTAATCACATTTATATACCTTGGGATGTCATGAGTAACAGTGTTTTGCAACTTAGGAGTGTACAGAATCTTCTTTTTATGATGCATTGACAACCCCTTGGTGTCGAACACCACTCCATTATACTTCATGTCACAATTTTTTTTCTTTTGAAGCAAAATTTGCAGTTATTCTATAAATTTCAAATGTTAGTTGTACAATTTTTCTTTATGAGGATCCAAGAAAATCTCTTCAGATTGAGTTTTTTGTTGTACAGGCAGAGCAATCACTTCCATGTGAGCCATAACAATGATAAACCTGAGGTATATCATGCTAAAGTGATGTACCACTCCCTTAACTAGAAATGCAAATAGGCAGGCTGAAGAGAAAAACTGTAAACAAGTAATGTTTTCAGAAGGTCACGGCCCACTCTAGGTGCACAGACCATAATTTACTTCTAGCAAAAAAAAAAAGCTGAGGTAGTGGTTAATTAAATATGTTGTTCAAAGATACTTTGAAATCCTTCAGTCAAAGGCACCATGCAATCTCAAAAACAATTACATCCAAAAATCACTGTTATCAGCTACTACAATAATAGAAATTACATTAACACAGACTGTAGACCTACCAGTGGAAACAAACTTGAATTTCAGAGTCCTAAAATGAGATTCTGGTGTTGGGACAGAGGCAGATGACTCAGCCATTAAAAATGCAGTACTGGCTCAGCTTTTCTTTTCCTCTGGAACAAAACCTTGGAGCCATACTATGGGGCACATCTCAATTCTTACACAAAAACAAAAAAAGGCCTCAAAGAAGTCAACAACTGTTTATCACTGCTGTTCACACAGTCCCAAGCTCATCATAGTCATTTGCTAGGGAAACCACATGATTTCTGCACATTCATAATATTCAAGCTGGAAATAACAGCAGAGCAAAACAAAAGGTTTTACATGAGTGTTATATTTGAGATGCCAAGGGAAAGAAAACAAGATGAGAACCAGGTTACTGACCTAGGTGCAAGGGGATTTGTATTGAGATCCATTTATAGCAATAAGGTAAGTTACTACACTCAGCTATGAAAAAAAGCAGACAAGCATATCATGGGAGCTCTGCAGTTTAATGGCAATCTTGATTTTACTATAGCAATGATGAATTACCTGATTTAATTATTAGTAGTTACCTTGCATGCAGGGCTACAGCACAAACATGAACCAGAATTTCCAATCTCTTTACATCTACAGTTACTAAATCTGTGTACTGTGGGGTTTTACACAATGGTGACACACAAGGGTTATTACAGCAGCTTTGACAATATCTGCATCAAATTACTTATTTGCTCATTTAGATTTTAAAAACTGGCAAAACACAAGTTTTATAGTAACTATCAAACCAGTTGCATCACTGCAAACTCCTAGAGGCATGTGCAAACACACAGCTTAAGGTGATGTAAAGCAAGAGAAGCATTTAGAGATACTTTAGATTAATAAAAGATTAAAGCAGTGAAACTTAATTTGGGTACATGCATGTCAAAAGAAGAAAATAGATTCCATTTAATTTAGGCTAGCATTTTAAAGGAGTTTTAAAGTTACATAAAGAAAGCTGTCTGGAAACCCCCAGAAATTGCTACATAGACAAATTGCAGTAAAGGAACAGGCTACCGAGTATCAGCTGACCCATGGCCACAGTCCATGTCAGCTTTCTTAGACCACAGCAAATAGTGAGGTAATCAAAGGTAGCCTGGCCTTCTCTCTATGAAACCTAAGCTGATTCACATAATTTATCATTCTCCTTGGGCAGGTGCACAGTCACAGTACATCAGCTGATGCACAGTGTCTTGTCAAGGTGCGTCACTGGATGAGGAATGGGAGAACAGAGTAAATTTGTCTGGCCTTGCACAAGAAAAATAGCTAAATGACCAAGGTAAAATGGAATAAACTGCATTTTGTTCCAGCTGCTATGTTTTTCAGGGATCTGTGCTGGCATAAACCAAGTGGTACTGGTGCCAATTTTCTTCACCTAAATGAAAACCTACAGAGATATCTATAAAATGTAGCATCAGTTTGATTAAGTGTGCATTATAAATTACTGCATGTAACTCAGTTCAATCCACTACATTTAAAGCAAGATTATTTTAATTTGCTTTAAACTGATTAAGAATGTGTTTAAATTAAACAAACATATTCTTAAATCAGAATCCTGGATCAGAATACCACAACTATACCAACAATATAAACCTTTTCTATTTTAAAATAACCTGTGGGGTTAAATACTTTCTAACATTCTCATCGTACAGGCCAAAACTAATACTTCCATTTGTAGCCAAGTTTTTAACTCCAATAGTTTTTTGCACCTACAAATGACCCAAAAGTGGAAATATTTCCATATGCAAAACTATTATAAATATCTGATTTACTCATGGCTGAAATTTAGTCCAACCTGAGGAAGTACTCTGAGGTAACTCAGAAACAGTTATTATCCTTGGAAGAAATGAAGTATTTCTACAGCTTCAAAAATCCAAATGGAAAATGTAAAACCTTTTGCTCCACAGATTCAAGAACTACAGCTAATTAGACTGAACTATAATGCTCCTTTAAAACCAATACTTATTAAAAGAAGCATATTTAAGATTCGAAAAAAACTCAGCTTAAAGTAACAAAACCAGTAAATTGTTCATGATTCTGCAAATCCGTATCAAAGGGTTTGCTGTCAGTCTCTTTAAGATCAAACTGTATAAAAGAGAATTTCTCTACATGTTTTGACGCAGGAACATCTCAAAAGAGCTTTATCGGGTTTATTGCTTTGGTTCTAAGTGCCAAAATATACAGAAAAAATATTACTGTCCAAGATGTCCAATTTGATTTCTAAATAAAACAAGTAATAGCCTGAATTTCATCCATTACAGGAATCCCAATGGTTAGGGAATCAGACTAAAATTTCAGAGCAAAACATCTCAGCACACACAGGAATAAACAAGGCCTTGATCCAGGAAAATGCTGCCTGTTGAGACTACTTGAGATCAGTTAGACTCAGCATTGACATTGGACGTGGCTTATTCAGAGCAGTTCACAAGACTGAGGCTAAAAATCTAAAAGAGAACAGAAATTCCTCTCACTTAACAAAAAGCTCGTTCTGCATTTTGTCAATTTTCCATTTTAGTTGCACCTTCTAAATCTTACAGTAAGATATGAGGAAGACCAAGGTTTATTTAATTCTTAACACTTTTCAATAGTAAAAAAGGGGGCATCATAAAAGTACCAAAAAATCTAAAGAAATAATTTTACATGTATTGCTAATGTTCAGTAATTACTTCATAGGATGAAAGAATGTTTTGAACTGCCAAGAAATTTACTGTGGAGGTATTCCCCCAAAGTCAGCCCATAAATTCTTCTCCTCTCCTCTCCTAGTGGCAAACTTCCAAATATCTTTCATTTTCATTAAAAAGTTTCTCAGCTCGTCCTTGTGGGTGCAGAGGATGTAAACTGCTGGTTATGGTGAAAGGTCATTCTGAGCTGTTGTGATTCGAGTGCTGGCACAGGTTCTAAAATAAAGCAACCTTCTCAGTGCTGTGATAAAGGCTGAGCCTTCAACATTTTGAGTTTAGCTGCTATTGAAGCTATTGCTGATGCACAGTTAGTTATTCTCAGCAATTCATACTACCCTTGGAAAATTTGCAGGGAAAATTGAGAGAAGTCACACTGTACTTAAAAATTCACACTGTATCTACAGTTTCCATCCATTAGCTTAATAGAATTTAATTTATTAAAAAAAAAAAAAAAAAAAAAAAAAAAAAAAAAAAAAGCTGCTCCACAACAGAGCTTGTATGCTTCTCCTATTTTCACTGCATTAAGTGAAAAGCAAAAGGCAGACACTAACCCAGCAGGGAACAGACTGAGATACTTCATGGCTTTGTAAAGTTTTAAATCAAAGGATACCATGAGATCATGCCATCTGCTTAAGTTTCATCATAATCTATTATTATGTTTCATCTGGTCACCTCTGCACTGAGCCTCCCCTAACCTGTGTTTGTTGATTGACTGTCTACCCAAGTAGACACCAGGGGTTTTGTTTCAGTCATTATTAGCTCAACTGTGGCCTCTGTGGCCCGTGCCACAGCTGCAAATTAATCCTGGGTGAATGAAACAGCGCAGTTTTGTGTGGCACTGTCTGCCAGGGCACTTCCCACACACTGCAGTTCCTTGTGTTTGTGTGCTGTGGCAAGGCTGCCGTGAGGATGTCCCTCAGTTCGTGGCGCTTGAGGACTCTGACAGTAGGAGTGGCAGGTATGTCACAGTGTAGGGACAAAATCTGAAAATATACCTATTCCTACTCTGCTGGTGCAGATGGCATTGAGGGTGCCTGGCCATCAGACTATTTCCTGAAAGACAGATGTGAGGAGTTCCAGGAGTATCAGCCCAAAAATGACCAGATGGATGATAGAACCATAGCATCTGATCAGGCAGGAATCACTACAGATCAGGGTTTCACACACATCAGAGGGTTCCTTCATGCCTATGCAGATATTTGAAACCAGGACACCAGTAAAGACATTTATCTGCACTGCAGCTCCAGCACACCTGAGACTAGCAGTTGGCTTCAGGTAAACATAGGATGTACTTCACTGTCTGCTCTTCCTCTGTCATTTGGCCCATAACTAATAGTGCCCTTCCTTCCATTTGAACTTTCCTGCATCACTGACACAACTGGAGTCTGGATTAGGGAGTATATTAACATACTTGAAAACCTTTGAAGGCAGCCTCTGCACTTTTTCAATCCAGATTGCAATTGATGTAATCTTGCCCAGCACAACACAGGTACAGCCATGAAGAGGAGTATGTTCATCAACAGCAGGTGAAAATGGATCCATAGGATCATGGCTGCCAAAAAAAAAAAGGAGAATCAAAGGATTTCTGAAGAAGTTAGAAGAGCTTTAATGAGTGGATGTAGTCATCCCATCTTTTTATTCTTGAATGAGAACATGAGGAGACACAGCAGGGACATACTTGTCAAGTGTGAAAAAAGTGAACTTCCATGGGGCTCAGGAACTGAGAAGCACTGATGCTGAATTAAAAAAGAAGTAAAAGCACAGATGCCCAGATAAAGAGTCCCATGTGATTCCTTCAACTAATTAATTCTTTCAGTAGTGAGAAGGAAAATAGCAATGAAGAAGAACCACGTTTGCATACAGTTTCACTTTCTAGTTCTCATCGGCAGCACCGTGACTGCACTGCCTGCAAACACAGCAAGGGGACCTCTCTTCCTCTTTACTTTTTTTCCTGCACTCAGCCATTTCTGACTTTCCTTGAGGTGTCACTGAATTCTAAAACTCAAGGAAGAAATTAGTCAGTGAGTGGGTAGGAGTGTAAAGGAAGGAAGGGGTAAGAAAAGGCAAACAAGTCAAACCAAAGAAGCAAAGGAATCTATAGCACCAGTATCAAAGGAGCAAGAGTCACAATGGCTGAGAACCTGAGGCTGATGTGATTTACTTGCATGCCTTAGGACATTCAGTTCCACATAATCCACTGTCAAAGTAAATTATAAGTATTATAGTATCTGCTACTGGAACGGATCCAATTCATTCAGAAGGAAACATCAAATGCTGCCTGTAAGGTATAGGAGCACTTAATGACAAGGATTTATACCAAGATACAATCAAAATGAACAAGCTGTACAAAAGAGCAAACCAAAGCTAGGTTGCTTGTGTGTCTCTTTTTAATAGCTACATATTATTTCTCAAGGGATTATTTTAAACTAACTTTCTTCAAACATAACAGCATTAGGAAACAAAGGAATAAATAATCTTTTTTTTCTAACACTGGCCCATATAGTTACTTTCCTAAGCCCATATTCATATATCAAACCAGACATAATTATACAATTTTTCATAATTTTCATATAATCATTGGATTTTTTCAGAATTTTCAGAGCCTTGAACCTTCAGTTGAAATCAGAAACACCATCTATCTCTCACCACATGGCTTTAGCACTACTGCAAGGATGATCCACTTCTGACTGTGATGAAGTGCTATTTGAAGGAGGAAACTGTGCTGGTAGGCACAGAGAAATGCTTTGAAGAGTTTGAAATCAAAGTACAATCTCTTATTTTCAAAGACATACAGGCAGAACTATTTATTTAGGACTGGAACTGCTCCGTGGATCGTGCCCCATTTTTAGGGCAGAAGATTGAATAACAATTTTTACTGTATCTGCTTGACTCAGAAGCACCATCCCATTCTGGCAAAAGAGGATCTTGGCCACATTTATTTCTGTCTCTGACCTTCCTTGACTTGTGTACAATTTCCATGTACTTCAACACAAACCATCCAACATTTTGGAAATCCCAGATGGCACAGAGAAGAGCAGCACGCTCCCTCTGAAACACGTGCTGTGAGTGCATCCAGTCCATTCTCCTCACCTGAAAGCTGCTTCTCAACAGGCAACAAAGGAAGTTCTAGTTCTACCAGATGCCAGGGTGTCTAAAAGATCAACAAAACTTCCAAAATTTACATGATGATTAACTCAATCTCATGATCCAAGCTGGCACTCTGGGAGCAATCCAAACCTCAGCACACAAGTGCAGGCTGACTTTCTCTCACTTTCTCCTCTTTCTAGCATAAACACACAGCAGTAGAATAGTCCAGATATTCTAACCTTAAATGCCATTGCACATACCTCATAATTCCTCAAGGAATTATGGGGTGTGCAGCACGGTCAGGTAGCTGGTGCCCTGACATGGGACCAGGAGGTATAAAGGACATACCAAGAGGTGACGTGGGTGGGAAGGGAGTAGGGGCTTGTGGCATTCATATTTTCTGGAAAAATCCCTTTGCCCAGGATTTTTCTCCTGGGAAGCCGAGAAGCCTCAGAGAAAAAGGAAAACAAATTCTTAACTCATTTTCTTCTCCTGTGTTGTGCTCACATGTGGAATGTGTTTGGAGATTGTTTATCTAACAGGTTCCATTGGTTTTTGCTGTGGGTTGTCTTCACTCATTGGCCAATTGAGGCCAACCTGTGTTGGGGCTCTGAAAAGAGTCACAAGTTTTCATTATCTTTTTAGCCTTCTGTAAGTATCCTTTCTGTATAGTTTAGTATAGCATTCTTTGATATAGTATCCTAAAATAATAAATAAGCCTTCTGAGAACATGAATTCAGATTAATCATTCCTTCCATTGTCTGGAGAACCCCACAAATACAATAGGGGCTTGCTTAGCACACCCTCACCCAGGGTACAAACTCAACAGAGGTGAGCAAGGCAAATAGAGCTAAACAGCTGGACCTGATGGTCTGAAACGTCCTTCTCCAACCTTAACAATTCCATGATTCTATGGAAATTTCTAGAAGGTGCACAGACGTGCATTCATTACAGAGAAGAATCATGCAATCCTACTGGAAAATCAGAAGGCAAAATAGGAGACTGGACCAGATTTTAATTTCTAACTTCCAACACCTCATGGCACCAGGTCTGGACAACGATGGTGCACTGGTGCAAGAGTGGCTCATGGGAAGCAAGCTGATTTACTAGGTACAGTTTACTAGCAGGCAAACTGCTCCAGCACAGGCAGGATCAGGGAAAACAAAGCCACAAGAACAGAAAGAATCCTCTAAGGTGATATTCCAAATAGCTGTGAATATCCCTTACGAAGAAATATTATAATTCTACTGTTCCTCCAGGAAACAGATGCAAGATTTTTTTTCCAGGGCTTTCATTTGACTTCTGAATATGTCAACAATATATTCCTATATTTCTTACTTCCCTTCAGGAGAAGGATTTCACTGAGAATTGTGGATAGCAAAAGAGACTAGTTTTAGACCTTTTTACCACAGTAAAAATATTTCTACATGATATAATTTCTTTTGCTACAATGAATCATTATAAAGTCAGCTGAACTTCAAGATAACATATCTTAAGAACCTTAACAGAGGAAAAAATGGTATCTACCTAATTATACATCAAAGAGTACTTTTGGAATAAATTCTGTTATCTGCAGAGTTAGAATTTTTTAAGCGTTCTACTTTAGTAATAAGAACAGTGCTGCTTGAATTAACTATTCTGCATAACTGTGCTCAGATATCAGGGGTGTCCAAATGTACTTTTACATGTCCACTCTATTATTATCACTAGTGATTCTCAGTCCATATTTCCCACAAAAAATATTCAATTCCTAATGCAGAAGTACCTTTACTATGGTCCTTTTTAATAACATCATTCTTGCAACAGTTCAGCATAATATGTTATAAAGCTTCTTTTGAGTTAAAGGGCATGAAGTTTCAATAATAGAAATAGTGTATATTGAATTTGCATTTTGGTTTTCAATTATTTTCACATTTTTATTATAATTTTCTTTACAAAAATGTCTCCATGGGGGCAGTCTCATTTTCTACACAAGAATATATCTAATTCTGACATCCATCTGTCTGGAATTTTTTTTATTGTATTTGTCACAGCATATTTAGAGGTAAACTTACTCTGTGACATTTCAAGATATAACGGCATTTTCTCACACACACTAATGAAAATCCTAAAAACTTCCTATACTATGTTGAGAATTTGCCCTAGATCAAAGATATTATGTTTTTCAATGCATTTTAAATCTGCATGTTAATTTTCCTTAAAAACACTTACTCAACCATGATCAGAGTTGACATTGGGAGGGAGATCATCTGGAAATTATCTCATCCAAGCCTCCAGCAAAATAGGGCCACCTACAGTTTGTTGCCCAGGACCATATCCAGACAGCTTTTGAGTATCTCCAATGTGTGAGACTCCATAACATCTCTGGGCAACCTGTGCTGGTGCTGTCACCCTCATTGGGAAAAAGTGGTTTCTGATGTTCAGAGGGAAACTCCTGCAGTTCAGTTTGTGCCCATCAGCCCTGTTCCTGTCACTGGGTACCACTGGAAAGAGCCTGGACCTGTCCTCTTTGCCCTCTCCTGTGATTATTTGTATACACTGGTGAGATCCTCCTGTCGCAGACATCTTTTATGGAAAATCCTTTCCTTAGGATTTTTCCTCCTGAGAAGCTGAGGTCTCAGGAACAAAATGTAAACAATGGTTATCTGCTGCTGTGGAATGCAACAGGTGCATCTGTGATTGGTCCATGCTGGATGTTTCTAATTAATGGCCAATCACAGCCCAGCTGGCTCGGACAGTGAGTCCAAGACAGAGCCTTTGTTATCATTCCTTCTTATTCTGTTCTTAGCTAGCCTTCTGAGGAAATCCCTTCTATTCTTTTAGTATAGTTTTAATGTAATATATATCATAAAATAATAAATCAAGCCTTCTGAAACATGGAGTAAGATTCTCGTCTCTTCCCTCAACCAAAAACCCCTGTGAACACCATCACAATCTCCCTCAGTTTTCTTTTCTCTGAGCTGAACAGTCACAGCTCTCTCAGCCTTTACTCACAGGAGAGATGCTCCTGTTTCTTAACAGTTTTCATGGCACTTCCTTGGACTCTCTCCATGTCTCTTGCAATGGGGAGCCCAGGACTGGACACAGAACTCTCAGGTGTGGCCTCAGCAAAGGATCACCTCCCCTGACCTGCCTAATGCATCCCAACAATAAAGCAGCTTTTCTGCTGCAAGGGTACAGAGCTGGCTCATGTTCAATTTGGATACCATCAGCACTCACAGGCCTTTTTTTCTTCCAAGCTGCTTGCCAGCTGGGTGGCCCCCAGCATTTATTGGTGCGAGGGGTTGATCATAACCATGTTCAACATAAGCCAGCAGTGTGTCCTTGCAGGGGAAAAAAAAAGTAACAATTCCTTGGGCTGAATTAGTGTGTTGCCAGCAGGTCAAGAGAAAAATATAAACACTTCAAGGGAGGGTGTTGGATCCTTATCAATCATTGGGACACATTGCTTGTTACTGGCCTCAAACTAGATTTTGTGCCACAGATCACAACCCTCAGGGCTCAGCTGTTCACTCAGTTTTCAATCCCCCTCATTGCCTGCTCCTGTAGCCCATACTTCAGTTCCTCAGTGAGCATCTCTGGGAAGTCAAGGTATACAGCATCTACTGCTCTTAAGTGTACCAGAGTCATGATCTCCTCTTTTATTGTTTATTTACACATCAATATTCCCAATGTGCTGGGGTCAACATTTGTAATAGAGACTAGGTTAGACATTTGGCATTTATCATTTAGTTCATTGCCCCTGAAATCAGTAATTCATTACTTCTTACACACTAGTCCAGGAATCAGCCTTTAATACTGGGAAGAGAGAGCAAGAAAAACAGAAGCAACCAAGATCATGCTTCCTTTTTAACTTTGTTAACCTTTTTCTTTATAAATTCACTTCTTTGAGGTATCCTTGAGGATGTGTCTATGAGATGCCTGAAAGAACAGAGACTTATGGGCTGGTAATTGGAATGTCCTGTACCCCACATTCCTTGAAAAAAGAAACAAAAGAGCAGGACGTGAAAAGCTAAAATCACTAATAGAACAAAAGAAGGAATGTTGACACAATAAAATACCATTCAGAGACAGCAGCCTCCATTGCTACTTAGCTTTGAATAAACCTCAGATCAGGATCATCTTGTTTAATGAATGAACCAAGGGGTCCTTTGGAAAAAAAACATGACAAAGTTTTGCTGACAGAACTAACCAAAAACAATGGAAACCATATATCAAATGAGGAGTCATTAAGAGCAACTTCAAACTGTATATTAATTACATATTTTATTTCTTTCTTTCAGACAAACCTCATATTCAAATTTAGGTATGTATACAAATTATTCACCTCTTTACATGAACATCCAAAAACTTCTAAATGTCTTTAGAATAAGAGGTAAATTCCTCCTTTTTTTAAGATGTTAATTCTCAAAGCAGGAGCGTCATAGGAGACAATTATGAAATCTCAAAGTAAAATCCATCTTTCAGAGGGTAAAAAGTAGTACAGTTACATAATTCAAAAGGTAGAGTAATAAAATAATAATAACACAGGCAACTTATTTCTCAAAATCTCAGAAAGCCATACAAATATTGATGTAGATGTAAGCATTATAATTTATCTGGAAAGAAGGAAACAGTTTCATTTTCATTTCAGAGATAAAAAAAGGCACACAAAGGTTAACTTTTAGCTCAGGGTCACTGTGCTAGGCCACTGTTTTCAAAACATAACTGAAAATTTTTCCTGAGTCAGATGCCTTGCTTGCTGGATTGTATTATATTGAGGAGTACTGTCTATCCAGAAAATAGATCACCTTGTGCCTTACATTGATAAACAAAATAAGTTTCAAATCTGTCAATACAGTACCTCAGTAATGGAATACATATCATATACAATATGGAACAAATAAAAAGGTAAAGTTTTGATTTTTTTTTTCATTTTCTTACCTGCTTTTGTACTGCAGGCAAGTGTGAACAGGGTTGTGCAGAAAGACTTAATTCTTTGAAGAAATGCAGAGCAGAATCACCTGGATAAAATTACATTCTAGTTTTAAAATGTGGCTGATAATGAAGTGAGAGGAAGAAGGTGAATGCTTACATGCACTAATTTTTAGTCAGTGCAGGACTGGATCCATTCTACAGCATTACATCCCAAGGTGAGAAGTAATCAGATTCTATCCCACATCTCTAATAATGGGGTAATCTACACACAGGGCAATACTGCAACACAATCAGCAACATCCTAGACTAGCTTCTCTAAAGAGAAACCATAAGAGAGTAATCCACTGGCATTATGCTGAGATATTTCATAGAAAAAAAAGGAGAAATAAAAAAAATTAAAAAGAGAGGTGAAACTCTTTGCTTAATATGGTATTAGTCACTGCATTTATCTTTAAAATAGGATAAGGGATGAGGCACATCTAATGCTGGTTATTAACCTGTCTGTTACCATTACCCTGAATTTAGTAGTTTATTTAACAATCAAAGAATTTTAATTTCATTTGAATGTGACTCCTAAATCTAATGGCACTTGTGTGAATCCAATCTGTTGTTGAAGAAGCATTGGTTGTTCAGGTGACATTTGGGTGGAAGTAGCTTTAAATTCACAATTCTGTTATTTCCAAAATGTCATGTATTTCTAAGCAACAAGAACAACATTAGATCCACGTGATTGTGCATTTTTTCCCAATTACCAGTCCAAAACACAGTGGGAAAAATAAGAGATGCTTGGCACAGCGTGCACACTGAATATCCCAGTACAACTCGGATGCCATTGCTTGAATGCTTTTACCTACCATCAATGATGAACATGCAGTTCTTTCTAGCCCTATAGATCACGTGTTTTGGTAGCTACTTTGTATTGCAAAAAGCTAAGTAATATTAGAATGATTCAGTGGAAAATGTTTTGATTTGTTTGAAAGATAATGTAAAGTTTTGACAGGTCTCATAAACCAAAGCCAAAAGGGTCTGTATTTTAAAAAGCTTTACCAAACTTTCATTTGCACTAACGTCAGTCTGTTGATCTTTATATCAAATCTTCCTTTCAATAACACATGTAGAAGATTAACACACCCACATACATTCCTTTCTTATAATTTTTAGCCATTCACCTAAGCAAAAAGACAGATCCTGAAGTGCACTGCAGTTGGAATTACATGGATCTTAACAAATCCAGGCACATATTTTGATGCCCAGATAATAAGGAATTAGAAAACAGAGCTACAAAGGCTATCAGTGTAGAAATTTGCAAACAGAGAAGCTTGGTTAAGGCTGTATCAGGAACTATGGGAGGGGAGAATAATTTTATTTTTTTAATTTTCCTATATTAGAAGAGGTGAATTTGTATCTTAAAAAAAAACAGCAATTCAAAGTGCATTTTTAGAAGTTCAGTGCACTAAATTATTTCCTTTGTGTGTCCTAAATGCTGTATGGATTCTCCATCATCCTGTGTTTTCTCAGTTCTCTTATTTATTCCTCAGCAGAACAATGTCAAGGCAAATCATATCAAGACACCTCCACAGAAAAAATGACCATGTATATTCAGAAGATATTAATAAATGTTACAACCTTGATTTATACAAGGCTGTGGCAAGGTTCTTTACATCTTGCACACAAAAGAGGAGTTTATTATAAAAATTCCAACTGTTTTCCATCTTATGACAGCAAGACCTTTCTTATATTTTGAGAAAAACCTTAAATGAATATCTCAATGCATTCTTTTTTTATGAGCTTTTTGATAATGCCAAGGCAAGAATATTCTCATTTCAACACAAATGAAAAATAATTTGGATCATCTGAGACTCAAAGCCCACACAATCTACTAGAGAAAAATCACATGAGAAAATGGAAAACAGGAAACAACTTCTGTATCAGAGCTAAATTAGCTGGTATTTAGAAACAGGAACAAATCAGGTGTTTTACTTGAGATGTCATAGAAGTGAGTATTTTTTCTGCACAAGTTACAACATCATTAATTTACACAATATTCAGAAGCCAGAATTCTGAAAGAGAAGCATGCAAGGAAAAGCACCTCCCAATCAACATCCCGCCAATTAAGGTAATAGAGCTTTTACTATAGCTTACAGCTCTATAGAGCTGATAATTAAACCAACTTATGCCCCTGAATTGTTAGTCTTTCATATCTCAGATAAGTGCCATCAACTGATGATGGGAGAGCTGAGTCTTTGTCTCTGCACCTGGAAAGCTTTCACCCAGCAGACACTTCATGAAAATGAGTGTGTTTCTGCAGAAAGTTCTAGTTTTACTAAGTGACCCCTTTTTTTGCAAAAGAATGTTTCATCAGAGAATCGTTACTCAAATTCTTGAGCATCCTTATAGAGGTATTTTTCCCTATACTATTTTTCATTAGGGTCCTTCCACAGAAAGATTGCAATATCTTCTTCATAAAACAGTTACCTGAGACAGACAGAAAGACAAACACTTTAGGGAACATGATAACAGTGCACAAAGAGGACTTAGGAGCCTGCCTAGGAATCCATATTGAGCAGCAATCAATTATCCACAGTATGCATTACACAGTTTGTAGATGGAGAGTTAGGAGCACTGCTTAATTTGGTCAACTATGGTCCCAAACCCGATCTCTCAGTTTTTTGAGTAGGCTGCATGGAAAAACAAATCTTGTAGACCTGAAAAGTATACACTGAATCTGTCATAACTTTCTCATTGTCAAAGATCCATCAGAGACCTCCAAATCCTTTTTTGGCACCAAATTTGAATGGTTAAGATTATAATGTCATTTAACAAGTCCAGAGACTGTTTTCTGGCTGCACACCACACAGCAATCAACCCTGAGTCCCTCTGGGCCCCACAAACTGCCCCTCTGAGAACAAGACAATCATTTTTTACTGTGTTTATTTTTTGCTCAAACCACCTGAAATAACATGTGAGCTGTGAATACAGCACCTCCAGTTTTGGTTGCTCTCTGTCTGCATAATTCTAAATCTAAAAATAGGACTTAAATAATCCTTCCATAATGATATGTCACAGTGAAAGAGCAGGCAAAAGAATGAGTAGGTATTACCATGTACTACTGCCATGGCTGGTATCTGTACTGTAATTAAAAATTGTTAATGGTTCTATTATAAGTGTCTAATTCAGAAATTTTATCATTTAATCTTAAAAGATAATGCCTTCATTTTAGTTCATTTACTTGAGTGAGTAATCCCAACTTGTGAAAAGAGTCCTCTTAATGAGTCACATCAATAAAGAATTGGTCCCAAAATGAGAATAACTTTAACAGTGTAAACTTCAGCTGAAAGCTACATTTCTTTCTTTCTTTTCCCCCTCTACCTCTAAAAAACAAAAAGAACAGCATCATCTGAACCAAAACGAAAACATGTAGATGCTCTCAATTAACACTGGATCTGTTTTCAGAATAAAACAGGAAATTTATCAAGTAAGCAGTCAGTATAGACTTATGATTTCTTTTGAAACAAACCTTTGAAATGTAGTTCAGGCATTTATCTTTGCTCACAATCAGTGGTCATTGCTCTTCTAAAGCAAAATCCAAAAGATCTGATGGCTAATCTTGCTTGAGATGCTGAATTTATACTCAGAGGACACAAACCCACACTCACTTCAAATCCTGCAGTAATTAGTCACCAAAAGAAATGTTTGTTCCTGTATAATACCTGCATATCATGACTTCCTGTTGGCAAATATGAGGCTTGTACACCTGCTATGAATGCCTATTTGATCTAATCTTCTTCACAACTGTCAATGTCTCCGACTACAAAAGAAATTCAGTTATTTTGGGGGAGATCTTATCTGTGTTTTCATGCTGTGGGATTTCCCAGATCCATGAGGTACCCCTTGCACTTAACACTTCATGTTCTGTAACACTGTAGTTTTTCACACAACATTATTATTATTTTGGTCACCATGTCACTATGCATGCCAGTGCACCAACAGAGGTCTTGTGTCATTTAGCACAGCACCACATGGAAGTGCTAAATCACACTGAAGAATGATGTTTCTTTGAGAGATATGAACTCCAGGCCAGCAAGTCAAATAAAACAATCCAGTTTCTTCTGCTAAGGTGATCTGCTTCTGCTAACAAGAGATGTGTATGTATGTTGCAGGTGATAGGAAAAGGTTTATGCATCAATTCTGGTGACAGAATTCTAGGTACTAGCAGTGCTACAGGGCTAATGCAAAGGCAGCCAAGTCCATTAAGATTCTAATGGTTTACCTTTCTTTGAGCTGCTTATTTTAATAGGAATATTGAACTCATAAAACTAGAACACTTGTAAAGGCAGAGTTGGAGCCTGATGAGGTAAAATCCTGCCATCCAAGCCAGTCAGTCCCCCAGCTCAGTCCTTTTAGCAATGCAGGAAGCTGCTCTTATCTACACACCAATTTCAGACCACAAAGAACTTACAGGACAGAAATGAAACATTAAAAAGCACAAGAAACCGCAGACAACAGTTCAGCAGTAGAATGCCACAGAAAACAACATGAAGGAAAGTTTGACTCAGAGCTCAGTGGAAGAGGCCAAGACAAGAATGAGCAAAAGTGCTTAGGTGTGCTAGCAGCTAAAGCCTTGCCCAAGACAGCAGACATGGATACATGGATTTTTAAAAAGTAGGTTAGGCATGTCTTTGAAAAACCTCCTCACTATTTAAATTCCAGCAAATTATTTCTAAAAAAAATTAAAAATCAGGAGGCCTCTGGCTGAGACTCACAGGAACTGAGGATTTAATTTTATTTATATATGTATGTATGTATATGCACTGAGCACCAAAGAGGCTTTGACAAAAAGCTAAAGGGTGTTGGCTTGGATTATTGGAAGTTATTCCTGGGGCAAAGATTTTCTTCCAAGTCTTCAATTACAAAGAAACTGGCTGAAATGCTCCCAAAATTACCATATGATGAGACAATGCACCAGTGGGGTGGATCCTTTGGAACAGCCTTGAAAGTCCCCAAGATTAGCAGCTTCCCAGATTTGTGACATAGGGTGAAAAACAAGATGAATAGATTCAAAACTAATTTAATGCTTCCTCAGGCTACAGAAATGGCACTGAATTTATCCTGGAGGCAAAGCTGGATATTGGGAATGCAAGTGTGGGATGGTACTGACCACAAAGGAGGTAGAAATAAAACTCAGGGGGTTTTCTGCAGCATCTACCAATTTCCAAGCTGCTATGCTGAAAGTCTTAGCACATGCATTCACACAAAAATTCTTTTAATAAATGTTTCAAGTTGTCATACATACAGGTAACAGCATTTATTGTGTTTATGGGGCAGTGAAACAGAAAAAGTGATCCAGTTACTGTACTGTTTGGACCTCGGTAGAACACAGTGCTTTCAAATAGATGATGCTGATAGACAGAAATAAATACAAAATTAATTCAAGGGTGGATAAGTCCAGCATTCCTTTTTTTAAAGAGAACTGGCATTAAAAGAAAATTCTTAGACATCATCTGTCCAGCCTACAGTAAAACAGCTGATACAGCTGTTTTTTGGGAAATTTGTGGGAAATTAATAAATAATGCTAGAGAAGAAAGAGGTAAAAGAGGAACTGGTAGATGGAACAGAAAAATGGAAATAGACTGTTGGGTAGCTGACTGTTTGAAAGGGGCATTTTGACAATGGAAAGGGCTGAATGGTACTTAGTCAGGAATCAGTTCTGGGGTGAGTTGTTTTAAAATTTTCTTTCAGGATTATGGCATATAAGTAAGTGGTATGATGACTCAAAGAAGCATTGTCAATACAAAACAAAATTAAGTCACTGCAGATTAAAATTGGAATGATCTGAGGACAGGAGTAATGGAAAGAAGAGCTTGGACTAAAACACTGTTTACATGGCGACCTAATTGCAAGTGGTTTTGCCAGAAATTTTGGAAATTAATAGTGAAAAATAACTTAAGAAAAGGATCTATCTTGGCTATGAGGCACAGATTTACTAGAAAAACAGAATATCCTTCTTGTCTTGCACCACAATTTCTCTGAGAATAAATGTACAAGTACAGCACACACTCCCACTGCATGTGATGCAATTTCAGACATCCAGCTGAAAAGACCCCCTCCAGCCTGTGACAAGAATGAAGGCAAAATCAGGATGAATTTTTGAGGTATTTTCTGTGGACACAGAGAACCATGTGTGTCATTAATTGGCATACATGGTTCCCTGTGTCCACAGAAATTCTGTACTGCCATTAAATAAAAGGAAGATCAAGTGGAGAGAGGCTGCTAGGAAAAGGGACTACTAGGAAGCAAGATTATGGTTGGTGTAAGAGCAGAGTTCAGAACCTAAAGTTGCAGGTCTTGGCCAAACCCTGTTCCTTGGACTGAATTGGGAACCTTTGTTAGTCTGTCTCTATTGGAAGCAAAGTGACAGTTCTGAACTAGAAGCAAAAATCTTGTATTGTGATTTTGCTTTGCTGCCTTTTTTCAGGGTTTTGGTATTTTTGGGGTGGGGTTTTTTTGTTGTTTTTTTTTTTTTGTCTCAGTAGAGCACAGATATCCTAACAGGCTTTTTCAGAAAAGCTTTGCATTTATATTTGCACGTTCATGCAGAACCAAGAATACAGACATAGAATACATATTAACAAAATTACTCTGTTTGCATGGTTTGTGTTTCATGTCACTGTAAAGGGTGCATTGTACCATTTTACACTCAAGAGAAGAACCATTAATTTCCAAATAGCTCACTGCTGCATTTTTACTGGTTTATGCTTTAGGTTTTTTGCATTCAATCAAAGGAACAGTTTGTTAAAGTCTGTTATCCTCCATAGTAGCCATGGGCAGATAATTCATGCAACAGTTTAAACTTTATTCCTTAATAAGGAGCTGCTTGATACCATGCTGATGCATAAAGTTCCTTCCTCACCTCTGGTAGGTAGAAGTTGGATTACAACCTGAAAACTTAGATCCCAGATAATAGCCATTCTTTGAATATTTCTAACACAAGCTATATTACTGTTGTCATACACTCAACATCACTGTTGACTGGCAATACTCATCTAGAAACATGGACTATATATGACTTGTGAAAACTGATCAAGTCTGTCTACTCTGTTCTCTTATTTTTCCTGAGGCACAAGTGAGGAGGGAGCTGCCAGCCACCTGAAGAGCACTATGCCCAGTCTTCTTTCCATCAGCCCAGCACATGCTAGTCAGAGAAAAATGAGAAAATGTCAGTGAAAGGCTTCTGTGAAAGCAAACAGCAGGGACTGGGATAAATCAATGATTCTGGAGGTGGCATTGAAAAACAGCCAAAGCTTTCCTTGATAGATACGGACAAACATATGCTGCATGGAGAATCAGCAACATTTCCATTGCTTCAGGGAAGCACCACTTCCTGCAAGTGTACCCAACCTCATTGATTTGGGCATGTTCAGTAAACCCAGTTCCACAAGGACTAACCAAACTTAAGTGAAATCCTCCAGTCCATTAGGTGCTGGACACGTGACTGTGGAAAGCACTGTGACACATGACCCAAGTGCTTTCATAGGAAGCTGTGCAGCCAGCTGTATCAGAACAACTGTGCATCATCAGCATAAATAAATTATGGCAAAAAAAAAAAAAAAAGATTGGTACTTTAATATGTGGACAATCTAAAATTCAGGTTTGCTCTACATAAGATTCTTGTCTGTGGTCCAAACCATCTAGTGTTGCCACAGTGCCAATTCCGTTCACTCGATTAGTGGCATGATAATATTTTTCTGCATTAGAAGCATTTTGTAAGGATTAATATGTTAAGGATTCTTAAATATTCAGATCAAAAGTTATTGGATGATCAACCAAGTTAGCAAAAAATGTTGCTCATTTGTTTTCTGCCACTTTTATTAATGCCACGAGGTTCACTGCCTCAGATCTTGAGGGACTGATGCCACATTTGTGTAAAAAGGATTTTCTGCTATCAGTTTAAAACTGAAAGGCTGTGATTTTATTATGAACCCTTTGTTCTTGAGTTCTGAGACAGTTAAATCAGTGCACCTCCTTGACCTTCTTTAAACCATTAATAATTTATACACCTCTTTCATTTCACCTCTTATTCATCTCTGTTGTTACGTAAATACCCTAATCTTTTTAATCTCTGCATGTATGGAACTCTATCCATGCCTCTGATCCTTCTCATTACTATTCTCTATCTCCTGTTTCATTTCTGGCCTAAGTGAAATTAAGTGACCAAACTGAATGAATAATCCAAATGGAAGGTTACTATTGTTTCCTATAAGATGTCTATAATACATTTGATTTGTTTCAGGATATTTTCTTTTTTTTTCCCTTGTGTATGTAGGTATTTTCAATAGGAAGGCCACAGTAAGAGTGTAGTCTTTTCCCTGAATATAGCTGCTGAGCATTTAGGATTTCTCAGGCTGAACAAACAGGTCTAATAATTTTTTTCCACTGTCTGCTAATCTTTTCTTACTTTATCAGCTACTGTTGGAGTGCAGGCCTCCAAACAGTAGCTCTCTGCATTCTGCACCATGGTGTTCTCCCTATTTTGCTCTAATTTATTCTGTCTCTCCTATGTCAACACAGCTTTTTCCTAAGATTTGCTCCAAAACCCTGGGTTTTTCTCAATTTTATTTGTTACGCAAATATTTAGGATCTCACCATATCTTATATTGCTGCCTTATGCCATTGTTTTGCATTAATCCAAACCCGACCATCTGGGCACAGCAAGAAGACCTTCACTCACCCATTTCACTGTTCTGTGTTTAGCTTTGCATTCCTTTATCTCTTGCTTATCTGTTAGGATCTTTTCCTGTCTGCCTTCCTTTCTGTTTTGCATTAAATCAACAGTCTCCTGCCTGTCTGTACAGCACACCAACTGTGCTGAACCATCATTTTGTGCTACCCATGAAGAAGGTGTCCTTGTGCTCCAAGTCCTGTAGATGCCAATTTAGTTAAATCCAGCTGTAGCACAGTGTGGACTACTGTGTGAGTACAGTAATCTCAGGCCAAACACATACTTTGCAAAACACCCCTGGGATGTTTTGCTCCCTAGGCAGAGCTCTTGCCTGCATGTCCTTCTCAGGCACTTCCCAGAAATGTGCGTCTTGTCTTATGGGTGACTGTTGCCAGAAGTAAAATCTATTCTCACCTTCTGCCAGAACTCAGATGGGTAAAAACTGTATCACATATTGTCTCTGAATTCATCATCCAGTAATATTCATGCCCTAAATTAGATATTCATGTCTGCCAAGCAGGCAGCTCTCTGAACAGACCTAGTGATGTCTCTCATTTCATATATGAACTGCTGTCCATTTCATGCCAACTCCTATGATTATGACTCAATTCTCTATTAAAAAAATGTCCCCACCACATAGCACACCCATCATATCATGTAAGAAATAGCTTCATGAGATCCTCACAATCTGGTCAATGCCAGGTTACAAGCTCTTTTATTCCTTAATTTCCACTTAGAGTATAGAATTATTTTGAGAGAGAGAGCACATACACATCTCAAGTAAAGAAGCAAATACAACACAATAGTCCTTTGCTGGAATCCATCTCAGAGATGTGTGCATTTGTGTTCAGGAAAGCCAGTTCAGTGTCAGCTACTAACAGTGACTCTTGTTCCACGCTACATAGTTCTGCAGTCTACACAACACCCAACTTGGAATGCAGTTTTTGTGCTGGGATGTTCACAGTGCTGGCACATACAGGTGAGCTGGTGGAAACCTTTGCTTGCAAACAGCTTGGTCCACAACTCCTCCTTAAAGCAAATTTTTTGTGTCTCTTGATGCTAACAACTTCT